>NC_083411.1:90644572-95644572 GCF_020745735.1 Hemiscyllium ocellatum | reverse complement strand
ACAAACGCATCTTGACAAGATCTATTCAACTAATCAACAGTATCTACTCAACTAACCAACACTGATCCACATCACTCGCACAGCAACAGCCCCTGATGCTCAGGCATTACATTCAGATATTCTGCCTCCTCCTTGCACATGTTTTCAATGGTATTAGCCTCAGAATTACTGTTCACTGCCTTCACATGCCTCCAAATATGCAACTATCACAAAATTATTACAAAAACACAGTACAACACACCGACGGACATCCTACTCTCTCTTTTGCAGGACAAAATAGATGAACAAAAATCGTGGGGATAAGGTCAGTTGATTGCCCTGTCCATTCCAGATGAAATTTCCTGAATCTTGTTGTGATAATGTTAATTACATGTCAAGACACCAAGAACATTGAAGATGGCAATATGTTCCTGCCTTGAGTATATTCCCAACCCTCTGTGTGCTATCTGCTTTGAAGTGGAAGTGGCTGATATGTACAGGAGCAGGTCAATCAGTTCCTTAAGCATCCTCCGCCATTTAATTATATCACCATTGATCTGTTATATTATTGCCACTTTCCTGTGCTATCCTCGTAACCATTGATAGTTGTAAGATAGACATCAAATATTTCTAAATGTCAAAGATACAGTGTGGTAGATAATTCCAAAGATTCACTGCTAGTAACAAAGAAATTCCTAATCTCAGCCCTAAATGAACTATTCTTATTCTGAAATTATCTCCTTATTCTAGATTACAACACCATTAATATATTCCATATCTTCCAGCCATGGGAGACAAACTGTACCTCCCCTATCAAATCCTGTATACTTCAATGAGATAACCACCCATTTTTCTAAACACCAGTGAATACAAGCCCAGCCTCCTCAGACTCTCATTGGACAGTCCCACAGATCAGTTTGATGAACGTTTGCTCTCTCATGTTGACAAATGTTTCCATCCCTTGGTAAGGAGATCAAAACACAATACTCAGGACACAGTCGCTCCAAAGCTCTATACAAGCCTTTTTTATTCCTTAAGTTCTCTTTGCAATTCGGCCAATATACCATCTCCCTTCCTAATTCCTTGCAACACCTGCATATTAATTTTCCATGAGTTACAAACAAGGACCCTTACCATGCTCTTGCTATTATGCCTGCATTACTGTTTCTCTTACCAAAATGGATAACTTCTAATTTTTTTTTCACATTTTATTCTGTAATTTTCTCGCTTACTCTTCTAGCCTGTCAAAATCCCTTGAAGCTTGTATACAACTTCCTCAAAATCACATTCCAACCTAGTTTTGTGTCATCAACAAACCTGGAAATATTTTGTTTGGTATTAAATCTCTGAAAACCCAATTATATCACATCCACTCTTTTCCTGTTAATTTATTATGCTTGTTATATCCTCAAAAACCTCTAACAGGTTTGTCAAGCAAGATTTTCCTTTCATAAATCCACGCTGACACTGTTGAGTCCTACCATAAGTGTCCAGTTTTGACGTTTTCTTTAATAGAATCAAACACACTTCCAATTGATCTCCAGCTAGTAAGTCTGTAGTTATGTGTTTTCTGTCTTCTCCTTTCTTAAGTAGTGGTACAATATTACAGTTATTGTCTTCCAACTTGTTGGAATTGTTCCAGAATTAATAAAACCTGTATGATAACCAGCAGCACATCCATTATTTGTAAATCACATCTTTCAACACTGTAGGATGTAGATCGTCAGGTCCAGGGTATTTATCAACTTGCAGCCCCATTCACTAAGTTTTAATGTATTAAGCTTTAAAGTGTTGGATTTCTCCTAGGAGCAACATTTCAAATATAATTTTGTTGAAAAGTGCTGGTGGTACATATATAGAGCATTATAATGTATGTAGAGTATATACATTATATACATTTAATATCGGTGATGCTGATTGAAACGCTCATTGAATGTCATGGCCAAGGACTGATTGCTTCTATTTCGGATGAAAGACCTAACACATGCCTTGAATCTTGCAACATTTACTTGATGCATTTTCCACAGGTTACTACTCATTCAATAAGTGTTGTTCATTTCTCTCTATTCTTCATTAGCTTTGTGTCATGGGTAGATATAACTTCAGAGTAGTTCTGAAGGATATGCACCAAGTCAAAATTGTTAGCTGTCTGACTGTCTCTGTGTGTCGCTGTCTGTCTCAATGTCCCAGACATTGACCTGTAAATCGTTTAACTTTTACCTTTTTGGACTTCCTTCTAATTCCTGATCACTGTATTATGTGTGTTACATTATTATTTATTTTTGAGTTCAGGAACTAAAATTTCACTTTTGTTACCTCAACAAAGCCTGGTTAAATTGGTTCTTTTTAAAATATAAATACATTCGGTCTGGAAGGAAGGAACAATGAGAAAGAAATCATGTTTGCATTCAGCCTGTTGTGCCAACTGAGTGTGTAGGTTAACAAAGAAGGGAAAAATGAGTGAAGCAAGTTCATCACTCTTCACCCAGGAATTTAACAATCTAGGGTATCCTTTTTGGAACTGTAATTACTTAGGGAAAACTTCCCTGGGCTCCGGTTATACGAAGGTAGCGAGAATTTAAGTTACAAATTATCAGTCCAAGTCTGAATACAATGGAGGTCTTCCTGCATATAGACACATGCTTCCATATCTGAGAGGTCGTGAATGGTGTTGAACATTGTACAATCATCAACGAGCATTCCCACTTCTGACATCATGATGAAAGGGAGCTATCATTCTGATGCCAGTAGATGTAACAATAGCATCTGGCATCATTCTTAATGTAGCTTGATATTGTCAAGCTGGATTAATGTGTGATTATTTTCAGATGGATAAAGGAAAGCTTTGCAGTCATACAGTGCTTTTTAATCTCTACTGGAGTTCTTAAAGCATTTTACAACTGATTAAGTACTTTTGAACTGTAGCCACAATTCTAATGTACCAAAATGTCAGCCAAGGAGATCCCACAGCTCTCAACAATAACAGTGTGCTTATTCCCAGAAAACTGCTCATGGTTGAAGGATCAATACTGGCCAGGATACTAGACAGAATTCTTGCACTTCTTTGAAATAATGTCACGGGATATTCTAAATGCATCCAAGTAGCCTCACATTTAAAATTTCATTCAAAAAACAGCTTTTTTTGACATTGCAGCAATCTCATGGAACAAACTGTTTGATAATTTTGCTAAAGTTCTCGAGTGGAATTTTTCACTGAGATGAAAATGCTACAAACTGAGCCATGACCTTCAGCAATACATAGTCACCCTGCTTCGTAGGCTGTTCACCTCACTGTCTTGAATTTGCAGCCCTCTTGAACTGTAATGGCTTTCTGGTGCTTGCGCTTCATCTGGTTGAGGACCCGGATGCTGGATACTCCTTCCTTAGCTGAAATCCTCTTCTATTGCATGCTATTTTCTCCTGTGGAAGGAGGGGGTGAGAATTAGTGAGTGCCAATTGAAGCATCCATGAATGGGGTTTTTAATACAGAAGAAGGAACTGCACAAAGAACTGGGAATGGTTCAGTAGAAAGCATGTTGCTGGAAAGTGAAGTGAGAAAAGTCAGAACAGAGTGCTGGCAGTGAATCATAAGAGAACACAATCCCTCCGATTCCAAACACATTCACACACTTCTTGTCTGCTTGGAGTTGGTGATGAAGACTCTTATGTAAGGGAAGAAGAGAAAATCTGTTAGCATGATAACGATGTGAAGAAGTATGGTCACCCCTTCTGTTAGGCATTGAAGTGGTTACTGCATTAAATTCAGGTCTGAGGAGAGATAATACCAAAACTCTTAAGCTTAGCAAGCAGTCACTAGTCCTTGTATTTATCTTGGCTTTTGGAATTTTCTTCCATGTCAGAGAAAAAAACCTACTTCCTTGCCCTGACCGCCTCAACAAAAACTGACCAGGAAGTTGTCAATGAGGCTGGACATTTTGAAATTAATCTTAGGGGGAAAAAAAAAATCAGCTCTTCAGCAATCTGGAAGAAGGAAAAGCAACCTCCCTCTAAGATCTGTAAATAGTTCTTTGGATGAATTCATTAGTCATTCCACTCTGAAGATAGGTAAATGAGCTTTTCTTGAGACCTGGGAGTGGATTTTGTGCTTGTCCTGCCCCACTCTCAGTTCTTCACCAATCCCAGAGCCTCCCCCAGTTAAAATGTCCATTATATGGCTGAGGAAAGCCATCAGCTCATTTGAGCTAATCCATCAAGTAGGATCTTCCAGACCCTCCAACTTTCTTTTTACACAATATATCCAAGACTCTCCCCAGATGTCATGATATCAAGACAAGCACAATTTCCAATTCCATCAGCATACACTCAGTGCTTAGGCACATGCATTAGAATCATAATAGATGCATAGCCAAAGACCTTATGTCCAATGAGCTGACCTCCAGGTTCCATATCTACACTGCAAGTAGCTGCAAGCGAGATATGAAAGTGACGGACATTGACACTGCTGACTAAAAGGATAGTGGAAGAGGTAAATAGAAACAAAAGCTGGATGAGAAGAGGGCTGAGAGAAGATAGAGGTCAACAGATTTCTGCATGTTCTCAGCCCACTGTAATCCCTT
Source organism: Hemiscyllium ocellatum (assembly GCF_020745735.1). Taxonomy (NCBI): domain Eukaryota; kingdom Metazoa; phylum Chordata; class Chondrichthyes; order Orectolobiformes; family Hemiscylliidae; genus Hemiscyllium; species Hemiscyllium ocellatum. The sequence continues at coordinate 95,640,016 of NC_083411.1, read as the reverse complement.
GCTGCAAATGAGACTCAGGCAGCCAAGCCAAGGTGTGGGAATCTTGAATAACCCAGTCGATGCATAATACAGAGTTAACCACCACAATACCAATTATAGTTTTACAGGATGGAAAAGTGTTGCCACTGCCAATTAAATGTACTTTACTGAATCCCAATAAATGTTATGATTGACTTTTATGGAGCTCCCCCATCCCCTTTAATTACAGGTACAGAGAAAGCAGTAAAGTCATAAAAAACCATCACAATTCCTTCAAACCCAAGTGCTCCAGGTTCATAAATATTAACACACTCCCTTTGGAAAATAAAGCAGAATCCCATAATGAATTGGCATGTGAAATGTCTGATGAATTCATACGGCAGGAAGTGAATGTATAAGCCAATACCCATTACTTTCATAATTACTGCATTTCCCACACTGACCTACTTTAGATAATAATGGACGTAAGTACTTTTCCCTTCATTACTGTCATATCCTTACCTTTCTCCAAACACTTTTTTTCTGTAGGAACATGTGATCATTCAATGCAATCATTTGCTGATCCTATTCTTCAATGGCTTTTATCTAACCTGTACCACTGGCAATCAAATACTTACCAATCTTAAACTTACTGAATAATTATGGGTTAGGAAATGGCTTAGTGTTGTTATTGCTAGACTGTTAATCCAGAGACCCGGATAGTGCCCTAGGGAGACCCAGGTTTGAAATCCGCCATGATGGGTGGTGGAATTCGAATTCAATGAAAATAAATGTGGAATTAAGAATGTATTGATGACCATGAAACCATTATTGATGGTTGCAAAACCCATCTGCTCTTAACTTAATCCCAGTTCCAAGCCTCCAACCCAGTACTGCCCTTCGGACCTGTCCATCATTCCTCACCCCCTCTCCCAACCGAACTGTCACTTTCTCCCTCACCTTTATCCACCTATCGCTTTCTTAGCTACTTCCCCTCCCCCAATCCCATTCCCATCCCATTTACTCTCAGACCCGACCCACAAGCCTCATTACTGATGAAGAGCTTATGCCCTAAACGACGATTCTCCTGCTCCTTGGATGCTGCCTGACTTGCAGTGTTTTTCCAGCAACACACTCTCGACTCTGATCTCCAGCATCTGCAGAGCTCATTGACTCTTCAGTGCTCTCTAGGCAAATAGGGATGGGCAATAATGCTGGGCTAGCCTGCAATGCCCTCACTTTAATGAAATTTTTGTTTAAAAAGACCTGAGCTCTCACTGCCTTCTGTGGTAGGAAATCCCAAAATTCACAACCCTCCGAGTTAAAAAAAATACTCAATCTCAGACCTAAGTGGTATACCTCTTCATTTTAAAATTGTAGCCCTCGATGCACAACTCTCAACCCAGAGGAGCATTCTGCCTGCATGTATCCTGCCTTCTAAGTATTTTCTAAGTATCAATGAGATCACTTTAGATTTTATAAACTCTAGAGAATATCGGCCCAGTTTGCCAAATCTATCTTTAGAGTACAGTCCCACTATCTTGAGAACAAATCTGATGAACCTTTGCACTCTCTCTATGGCAATAATAGTTTTCCTGAGATAAGGGGACCAAAACAGTAGCATTATTCTGGGTGTGGTCTAACACAACTGCCTTAAAATTAAATACTTTATCACTGGTTTGCTAAAATCCACTTGTAAAGTAAAAGCTGATATTCCATTAGCCTTCTGAATAATTTGCTACATTTTCATGTCAGCCTTGGTAACTTATCAAGTAGGACACCGAAGTATAGATGTATACTTTCCAACTTCTTGCCATTAAAGAGATATTCTGCACATCTCTTCCTCCTATGGCAGTTTTAGACTGTATGTAATAGTACAGACAGGATAGTGAGACTTCTTGTTCAAATTTAAACACTTCCAGACCATGGATACCACAATGATCCAGGTGCTGATTTCAGACTAGGGTGGGAGAGTTTGAAATGGTGCACAGTTGGGAATTACATATGGTGCTTGTTGTATGAACACTGGAAGGTTCCAACATTGGTCAGATTTTGCAAGATAGCAGGACATAGGCATCATGGAGGCAGAGTGCAGTGTTAATGAGATGAGCAACATAAAATGGCATAAGCAAAGTTGCTAGAACTCACAAAAAGAAACCCCTCCATGAGCGTCCCTGAAATTAACACTTGGCTGATTTTTGGGGAAATTCAGTCCATTGTCTATCACACCAATGTAGCTTGCATACTATTGCAATAGTAGCAATAAACTACATCCTATTTAAGACACAAGCCACCTTTTGGTAAACAATATGTGTTTTTTTCTCTGCTATGCCATCCCAGGCAGGCCTATACACTCAGGAAGGAGGATGGTAGCAGCAAACATACCAGATATCATTTTCAGCAAGGTGAAGTATGCTGAGAATCCATCATACAATAGCCATAAAACAATCAAAAATGTGTCTCAATCTTAAATAATAGCATATAAGAATCCCTATAATATAGTGTCCATCACTTACTTGACCTGTAGCAACTATGGTTTGTGAGTAGTTTGAAGAACAGGTTGAGGCAGCTGATGCTGGCAATTTTTAGTCGACCTCTAGTTGTGATAACAAAGTGGTCATCACCTATTTCTGACAGGCATACTGACTGTTTAAAACTGGAATGGATCAGTTCAGACTCCCAGATTGGTACATTTTCCTTCTGCCTCAACCTTCCTGCTGGCAATGTTCCATTTACAGGCTGGTCGTGACATGAAAATCAACTCAATGAATTTTCAAGTGAAAAGTAACAGGGCATGGAATTTTGTAGCTTGCTTTATTTCTCAATGAGTGATCCAGAAATTTAGAAAACGTAATCACCATGCCAAAAGTGTATATTTGAACATTATTCCAGTAGCTTCTACTGGTTAGACATTAATAATTAAAGTAACCAACAGCATACTAAACCTCAAAACTCCACCTATGTATCATAATCCTAGCCTGCTTCTGTTAAGTTTGGGTAAAAGTGGCAATTTCAAATAAAAACAACATGTTTACTCTTGATATTCTGATTTCAGACATGAAAGGGTGAACAAAAACCACATTGTTTCATGAAAAATACAATTCTATTTTGGGTCAGTTCGGAAACAGTCTTGTAATTCACGTACTGTTTAATATGGCTGATTTTTTTTGCAGACTATTAAAACTGCATTAAAACTTAAGCTTCCAGTAACTGTCTCAAATTACCATCACAATGCTGTTTCTTTTTTGACACTTTAATCCAGCTTTTATATAAAACAAGTTGAGGCTGAACAATGACTAAGAACATTAGGATAGTAGACAAATTGCTGGAACATTGCATCAAATAAGTTCACACCCTTGCTTCCGTATGACGAACTCACAGGCAAGGTATTATCAGTCCCTTTAGGATTGAAACTTTTTCAGTGAGTTACCTGAACTATTTACTGCTGCAATGTACCTGGGATTTTCACTTCCAACTTCTTTTTTGAAATCAATGAAGACATGTGAATCAGTTCCGGTAAGTTTTATTTTACATTCTCCTGCAGTTGAATGAAGTTGAAGTGGAAGGCAAATGCAAAATGTTTTTCCTGCTGACAATCTAGCAAGTTTCTGTATGCTTTGAGCGAAAAGAAAAATGAAAGAAAACTGATCACTTGGCCAGTTCTAGATAGGGAAAAAGAAATCCTATCTCATACGGGAAAATAGTTTCATCAGGTTTTTAAATGGTCTCAAAGAGCTTTTGAAATGTTGCTAAGTTTAGTGTGTCAGCTAATTCAATCCTGAAAAATGAAAGTGCGGAAAGTTACTCGCCCTGGTGGGGAGGGTTATTTGATATGATAACTTCAGAGGACTTTAATTTCAAACTTAAATTGTGGTATACCTAATCCGTGACTAATCTAATCAGTCACTAAGCATATTCAGTCAGAAGTTATATGACACCAGGTTATAGTACAGTTTGAAATCACGAACAGGGTTAAGGAAAATCCCAAAGCCTTTTATTCATAAAGAAGAAGCAAGAGGGTAACTAGAGAAAGGGTTGGTGCACTCGAGGACAAGGGAGGAAAGTTATGCATGCCGTCAGAGAAAATGGGTACGATTCTTAATGAGTACTTTGAATCAGTATTTACCCAGTAGAGGGACTTGACAGATGTTGCAGTTAAGGATTGATCTTTGATTACTCTAGGTCATTTTGACAAAAGGAGGAAGGAAGTGTCGGGTATTCTAAAAGGCATTAAAGTGGACAAGTCCAGGTCTGGATGGGATCTATCCCAGGCTACTGAGGGAAGCAAGAGAGGAAATAGCTGGGTTCTTAACAGATATGTTTGCAGCATCCTTGAACACAGGTGAGGTCTCGGAGGACTGGAGAATTGCTGTTTAAGAAGAGTAGTAGGGATAATCCAGGTAATTATTGACTGGCGAGCATGACAGCAGTGGTAGGGAAGCTGCTGGAGATGATACTGAGGGATAGGATCTATTCCCATTTGGAGGAAAATGAGCTTATCAGTGATAGGCAAATGGTTTCATGCTGGGAAGGTCATGTCTTACCAGCTTAATAGATTCCTTTTGAGGAAGTGACAAAGTTGGTTGATGAGGGAAAGGCTGTAGATGTCATTCACATGGTCTTCAGTTAGACTGGGCAACAGGAGACAGAGTAACAGTGGAAGAGAGTTTCTCAAATCGGAGAACTGTGACCTATCGTGTTCCATAGGGACCTGTGTTAGAACCACTGTTGTTTGTGATATACATAAATGATCTGGAGGAAGCTATAAGTGGTCTGATTACCAAGCTTGCAGATGACACTATGATTGGTGGAGTAGCAGATAATGAAGGGACTGTCAGAGAATATAGGAGAATTGGGCAGAGAAATGGCAGATGGAGTTCAATCCAGACAAATGCAAGGTGATGTATTTTGGAAGATCCAATTCAAGAGTGAATTATACAGTAAATGAAAAGGCCGTGGAAAAAATTGATGTTCAGAGAGACCTATTTGTTCAGGTCCATTGTACTCTGAAGGTGGCAACATAGTTCAGTAGAGTGCTCAAGAAGGCTTTCCTTTATTAGATGGGGTATTGAGTACAAGAGTTGGCAGTCATGATATCGTTGTATAAGACTTCGATTCGGCCACAATTGAAATACCGCATATGGTTCTGGTCGCCAAATTACCAGAAAGTTGTGGATGCTTTGGAGAGGGTGCAGAGGAGGTCCACCAGGATGTTGACTGGTATGGATGGCACTAGCTATGAAGAGAGGTTGAGTAGATTAGGATTATTTTCATTAGAAAGACTGAAGTTGAGGAAGAACCTGATTGAGGTCTACATAATCATGAGGGATATAAATAGGGAAGATAGCAAGAAGCTGCTTTCTAGAGTGGGGAACTCAATTAGTAGGGGTCACAAGTTCAATGTGAGAGGGGAAAAGTTTAAGGGAGATATACATGGAAAGTTCTTTACACAGAGGGTGGTGGGTGCCTGGAATGTGTTGCCAATGAAGGTGGTAGAGGTGGGCATGATAGCATCATTTAAGATACATGAATGGGCAGGGGGAAAAGGGATACAGATTCTTAGAAAATAGGTGAAAGATTTAGATAGGGGATATGGATCGGTGCAGGCCTGAAGGGCCAAAGGACCTATTCCTGTGCTGGAATTTTCTTTGTTCTTCGTATACGTGCATAGTACTTGACACTGTTCTGGCTTTCTCAAAACCAGCTCAGTATGTACACTCTTGTTAATATCTGTCAGCCAGGTTAACAGCCCCAGTCAGGGAACTCCTATTCAGAGGTCCACCTGACTGAACACATTACCATCACTGCACTTCCACAGCAGCAAAATTACAAAATTAACATGTATGATCTATCAATCCATGTTTCGCTCTTGAATTCTTTATTTCTTGAATTATTCTGGCCACAATTATCACAAAAAATATGCATTGCTCATGAAGCTGTTGCTATACATTGTGTAATTACCATAATCCTAAGATTTTAACTTGCCTCCTCAATTTTTCAAAGTGTCTAGAATAACTAGCTGAACCCAGGAAAGTGTCAAGCCATTCTATTCAATTCTTGTGTGAATGTCTGAAATGTGAATGTGATTAATATACCTGTTTATGTTTAACCCAATTATCTATATTTCATTGGTGTTCACCAATATATGTGGAAATCAGCAATGATGGTGGAAATAGTGTACTCTAGCATAACTGCCTAAAGAAGCTATATTTTAAAAGTTGATTTCGTGTTCAGTATTAATTGACATGATATGTCCTTATTTGATACAGTAAGAGAATTTTGTTTCATAACAAAAGAGTAAAGTATGTGCTAAGTACTCTTCATTAATGCTCAATAAAGTTATTTACAACTTATTTATAGGAGAACTAAAATAAAGGAAATAAGAGCATGTGAAACAAGATTTGTAGTTGACATGAAGAATGCCTGACAGTCTTTCACATGCAAAGAAATGGTAAAAATATAGACAGCAAAACGGAAGGTCAGATTAGACACTTATATTGTTTAGCGGAAGTGGAGGTCATGGCTGGTGTGCTAAATATTTTTGTTGTTTTTATTAAAGTGAAGGGAATACTCAAAGAATAGCAAGGCACAAGGAAACTCCAGAATCTTTGGATGCTTGTCCACAGATCCCTGAAGGTGGTAGAACAAGTCAATAGGGTAGTTACAAAGGCATACAAGACACTTGCCTTTATTGGTGGTGGCATAGATTATAAGAGCAGAGAGGCCATTTGAAACTGGATGAGATTACGCTGAAGGGATTGCAAAGAGATTCGCTTGGATATTGCCTGGGATGGAATGTTTCAGCTATTAACAGAGGCTGATTGAGTCATTTTCTTTGGAGCAGAAAAGCTTTGGGTGAGGTCCTGATCGAGGTATATAAGATTGAGGGGCATGGTGAATAGAAAGCAGCTGTTCCCTTTAGTTGAAAGGTCAATAGCAAGAAGCCATAATGTTCAAGTAAAAGGCAGAAGGTTTAGAAGAGATTTGAGGAAGAACATTTTCACCCAGAGGATGGTGAGTGCCTGGAATGCACTACCTGGAAGGATAGTTAAGATGGGGAACCAAAAGTTGCACTCTTTTGAAAAAAGGAATGGCAGATACATCAGACAAAAAAAAAGCCAGTCAGACTGATATTTGTTGTAAAGGTGCCAGAACAAAATACAAAGGTTATTTTAAAAAGAAAATCAGATGGTTTCTTTTGGCTTGATAGAGGGTGAACATACTTGAGCAAGGATGTGAAATTAAGCTTTAATCAATCACTGGGAGAAGCTTGGCTGGTGTATTGTTTCTAATATTAGGAGTAAAAAATGAGGTCTGCAGATGCTGGAGATCACAGCTGCAAATGTGTTGCTGGTCAAAGCACAGCAGGTTAGGCAGCATCTCAGGAATAGAGAATTCGACGTTTCGAGCATAAGCCCTTCATCAGGAATAAGGGAGAGAGAGCCAAGCCGGCTGAGATAAAAGGTAGGGAGGAGGGACTAGGGGGAGGGGCGATGGAGGTGGGATAGGTGGAAGGAGGTCAAGGTGAGGGTGATAGGCCGGAGTGGGGTGGGGGCGGAGAGGTCAGGAAGAGGATTGCAGGTTAGGAGGGCGGTGCTGAGTTGAGGGAACCGACTGAGACAAGGTGGGGGGAGGGGAAATGAGGAAGCTGGAGAAATCTGAATTCATACCTTGTGGTTGGAGGGTTCCCAGGCGGAAGATGAGGCGCTCCTCCTCCAGCCGTCGTGTAGTTGTGTTCTGCCGGTGGAGGAGTCCAAGGACCTGCATGTCCTCGGTGGAGTGGGAGGGGGAGTTAAAGTGTTGAGCCACGGGGTGATTGGGTTGGTTGGTTCGGGCGGCCCAGAGGTGTTCTCTGAAGCGTTCCGCAAGTAAGCGGCCTGTCTCACCAATATAGAGGAGGCCACATCGGGTGCAGCGGATGCAATAGATGATGTGTGTGGAGGTACAGGTGAACTTGTGGCGGATATGGAAGGATCCCTTGGGGCCTTGTTTATCTGAATTCATACCTTGTGGTTGGAGGGTTCCCAGGCGGAAGATGAGGCGCTCCTCCTCCAGCCGTCGTGTAGTTGTGTTCTGCCGGTGGAGGAGTCCAAAAACCACGCTTAAAAAAAAATCCGGACTTCGGAGATAGTGCTGAAGAAATTTACTAAAATGGTATGAGGAATGAGGAAATACAGTTCCGTGAAATGTTTAGAGCAAAAATGGAACAATGGATTTTGTTATCATCAAAATAAAAATCGAGTAACATTTGCTTAGCAATGACCTGCTCACTGACACTGGCCACTCACCTCTTGACTTCATTTTAGACTTCATTCAAACATGGACAAAAGATCTAAACTCTAGAGGAGAGTGGCTGCTCTTACATTTGAATAAACTTGATATCAAGGAGCCCTAGCCAAAATGGACTAACTGGGAATAAAGGGGAAGATTCTCCACTGATTGGAGTCATTTCTGGCACAAACGGTCAGAGGTCAGTCATCTCAGCTCCAGGATATATCTGTAGGAGTTCCTCAAGGTGGTGTCCTAGGCTCAATCATCTTCAGCTGCTTCAATAATGACCTTCCCTCCATCATAAGGTCAGAAGTGGGAATGTTTGTTGGTTGAATTTACAACGTGCAGCACCATTTACAACTTCTCAGATACTGAAGCAGTCAGTGTCCAAATGCAGCAAGAACTGGACAATATCTAATGGCAAGTAAAATTCATGCTGCACAAATGTCAAACAATAAACATTGACAACAAGAGATAATCTAACCATAGCATTTTAACATTTAATAACATTATCATCACAGACTCCCACACCATCAACAAGCTAGTGGTTACCATGGAATTTGGAGAATGGGTTAAGCAAGCCATTTCAGTTGCTACAATGTAGTCACTATGCTAGTGTCATTTTTCAGGAGGAGGCTGCTGTCACCAGTTCAAACATCAATCTGCCAACTATGGGACAGATCAACAACATGTATGAATTTCAGTGCTGGTATGATGTCAGCACTTGCTGAATACGCCTGGGTATGTAATAGTTACATTCATACCAATTAAAAATAATCAGTTAAGCTCACACATGGCTCACACTGCTCAAAGTGGCATACATCCATATAATAAGGTAAAAACAATGACTGCAGATGCTGGAAACCAGATTCTGGAGTAGAGTGGTGCTGGAAAAACACATCAGTCCTTGGATGCTGCCTGAACTGCTGTGCTTTTCCAGCACCATTCTACTCCAGAATCATATAATAAGACCTATTCTCTGCAAACAAGTGCAATATTTTCAAACCTTGCACCATTTTGAATTACTCGGGAGCTTGGGAACCTATAGTTTCACATCATCTTTTCAACGGCAAAGCTTTTTGCCAATCAGAGTTTACTTGCCAACCAGTCCGGACCCTTTACTCCTATCATAAAATATTGTTGTCATCATTTGAAATTTAGCATTCTTGAATTTATCCAAATGAGTGCAAGACAAGAATGACAAAATACATATGCTAAGTTCTGGACTTTTATGCAACTTTTTTTTAAGAAGTGAAGAGGTGGCAGTACTGCCTGGGTTGAGGAGCTTGGAACACTTTGAATGGAGAGTGGGACACTGCAGTAGAAACAATGGCAGTGAGGGGATTGGGGTAAACTATAAATGTTAGGTGGGGGAAAGGAAAAGATGTCTGAGGAAGACAACCCAATTGAAAGTCCAATCTGCAGTCATTGGTAGCTCTTTTCCCTCTAAACCACATGTCATTCACCATAAAGATGGAGAGAAAAAGGAACACAACAGGGTGATACTTGCTTCATTGTAACATTACTGGACAAGTTATCCAGAGACCTGGATATATGTCAAATTCCACCATACCAGCTTGTAGTGTTTCAATGAAATTCACCTGGAATAAAGATCTAATTTAATAACCATCATTAAAAACTAATTTAGTCACTTTTGGGAAAAAAATCCACTGTCTTTATTTGGTCTGGCCTACATAGGGCTCGAGACACACTCAATGTGGTTAACATTTAACTATCTTCTGAAATGGCTCTAACAAGGCAATGAGATGAATTAAACCACTCCAGAAAAGACAAAATAGATTAAAACACCTAGTCTTGATCCATACATTGAAAATGACAAATAGAAACATGCTGCAAAATCCTCCTCACTGACAGCTGAGAACCAGAGCCAAAATGGGAAAGCTGCACCACAGACTAGTCAGGCAATATCTTGACATGGTCAAGGTCACTAAATAATACATCACTCCAATGTCCCAGATTCTTCACTAACTAGACAGGGCTATCACACGGGGCACCTGAGTGACATACAGTCAGGAGAGGATTGTCTTGGAAGTCCCCACCATCTATAAGGCTCAAGTCAGTTATATGATGGAATTCTCCTTATTTGCAGCTCCAATAATACTCAGAAGCTTGACACCATCCAGAAGTAAGCAGCCTACATCAACAAATGTTCGCTCCTTCATGACTGACTAGTAGTGTCAATATGTACCATCCACAAAATGCATTGCAGAAATTTGTCAAAGTTCCTTAGACAGTTCCTTGCTTCCAAAGACATGACCACTACAGACTAGAATGACGAGCAGAAAAAGCATGTGAGCACCACCACCTGTAACTTCCTCTTCAAGTCACACAAACTGACTTAGAAATATATTGCCATTTCTTGACTGTCACGAGATCAAAATCCTGGGATGTCTAACCTATTACTATTATGCATGTACCTAAACTTCGTGGGTGCATCAAAATTCATGAATTTAGGGAGTGATTGCTTCCACTGACAGTACTGACAACCAGAAGGTACAGATTTAACTCATTGACAACCTAATCAGAAGTGACATGAGGCAAAAGAACGTTTGCACAGAGAGTTGTTACAATCTGGGAAATATTATTTGAAATAGTGGTGGAGGCAGATCCACTAATAACTTGCAAAAAGGAACAAGTTAAATATTTGTAAGGTAATTTGAAGGAGAGTAAAATGCGATTATTTGATTTTACTTTTCCACAATACTGGTAGAGACAGGCCTAAATATCCTTCTCCTCTGCTATGTCATCCTATAATCCTAAGATAATAACCAATGCTTCAGTACAGAAATTGCTGTTCGACGTTCTAGTGAAGATATGCCTATAGGCTGGAGTATATCTGATTTCTATGCTGTGCCCTATTCAACTAAATGCTGGGCAGGTAAATTAAAGCAGCCACAAAGTCCATTTTCCAGGATTGGATAGTGATGCTGAGCCAATGGTAAATACCTAGCATCAAGTAAACAATATAACTATGATAGTATCTATTAGTCATTTGATCATTTTGACAAGCAATGGTACATGAAAAGCAAGGTGACGCATGTGTTGATCTATTTTAACATCACATGGTTTGCAGTGTGTGAGAGACAATGCTTTCATACTGTCAAAAGATGTCACTGTCTGGCATATAAAGCATCATATAAACCAAAGTAATGTCAGTGTTTATCATTGGACAGCTGGCTATAGCTTCAATAGAATTCTGGTTTAGCGAATTAATGCTTCATGCTTTTAACTGAAGTAAAAAAAAATCTTAAAGGTTAACACTGTCAATCACAGACTTGTTTCTGCTCTTCGCTTTATCTAGCTTCTGAATTAATTAGTTAACACATAAAATCCACTATCTGTTGCTTCAATGTTGCATTAACCCTACCTTTGCTTAATGATTGCAACTCTGGCACTAACGGGTAAGCTATTTCAAGAATTCAAGTTGTTCACCAAGAATGATGGTGGCTTGCCCTCCAGACCCAACCTTCCCAAGTAAGAACTCCAGCAGTTGATCCATCTACTTGCCAGCTGTCAGCAGAAAAGAGTGGATTGGAGTCTTGGACAAGGAACCCTTTCAGAAGAAGAGGGTTTCAGGTATTGGTAGGGATCTAAAAGGCCAGGTCAAGCCAGTGACATGGAAGGTCTGAGACATGTGGAAAGGAGCATTCAGGATACAGCACCTGCAGCCAGTGGGGGTAGACATAGAGCTGAGCAGCCAGAGAAATGCAGGTATAATGTTTAAAGAAGAGGCAGAATAATATGTAACGGAGGCTCTGGGAAGCAGTCAAGCCATTCACATCTGCTGGACACAGTATAAGAAATGACAGGAAACAAATTACTGCACAAGGGGATGATGCCTTAACTGATGTGAAAAGGAGATTGATGCATGAACTTTATTTTTAGAATCCTAATACAAACATTTGGCACAATTTCCAGTACCTGGAATTGTTTTTCAAAAGCCTACTACAATAAAACTGCCTGAGTAGGACTGAACAATGATCCAGATGAACAAATGGCTATTAAAGCTTGATAAGAAAAAAACAGGTGAGTGAGCTGTTGATTCCGCACCTCATGTAGTCTCCATTTCATATCAAACAGAGGCAAAGGAACCTCCTCCTGATTATCACTTTCTGCATTCCTCAGCTGATGGCTCAATAATCCTCCATATTGAACACTGCTTGGAGAAAACATTAAGGGCAACAGGGATTCTCTGCGTACTTTGGGTGGGGAATTCAACATTTCTCACAAAGAGTTGTCTGCAACTTAAAGGATTAATTAAGGATAACTTCCACATGGAATCTGATGGAGGATATTGCTATGATACTGCCATCATGTTAAGTATGATCGATTAATAACATATCTAATTCCTCAAAACTGACTGTACATGAGGTGCTGTGGGCCTCATCAGCAGATTGAAGAACTAGAGAACTAGTACAAAACAAAATACACATGTTAAATAGCGAATCGTTGTTTCCTTTTGAAAGTTGATATTCTTGCATTTGTGCTGATGAGTACAAGATGAAAATTTTTTAACAGCATGTGTCTTCTTTCAGAAATACTCAACTTTTTAAATTTGCACAATTGCTTGCTAGTTGTGTCTGATTGCTTGACAGGTCCAGTGGCAGCAATGGTCAGAACTGGGACTAAAATCCATTCCAGGTTCCACATTCCAGAGCCCAGGAACCTAGTCTCCAGTGTTTCATGGCAGAGAGAGGGAAATGATGTCCAAATTGGGAGTGGGGTCTTAATAGAGAAGTTGCTAAGGGGAGCAGATTATGGGACAGAATAAGGGTGAGCATCTGCTGTGGACAGGAATTGTGTTGCCTCTCTTGTTTCTGGCTCTCCAGAGCCAAGTAGCCACCAACTAAACTCCACTATCAATTGTAGAGATTGCAGAAAATAAGCAGCTGGTGATGACAGCAAATGCCTCAAAACTTCATGTCTGGTGAGCAAGTAATTCCGTGACCCCCAGCATTTGAACAGAGTATGTTCCAACTCTTGCTAATCATATTTTCACAAAAGGAATGACAGTGCCGTGGTTTCCGCTTTTTTTTGTCTGTGACTTCAGGGGAACCTCATACTGGCAAAAAAAGAGTTGATGGTGACTAGAGGAGCCAAACATCTTTCCAGCCTGAAGCCTGATTGGAGTGATTTGTCCCTAAGTCCCTTCCACCAGCCTCCATGTTGAAGCTGTGCAGGTTGCCTGAGGCGTTGTCCACACACCATTCCCCATAATTGCAGAGAGGCCAAAGGTAGTGGAAGTCATTGGTGACATTTAACCTCACCTCCCATCTGCAGACCTGTAGCAGATGATTGTAATATTTTGCCCTTGAAATCCTGCCCTCAGAATGTTTGTTTTGAATGAACTTCAGAATTTAATTATAATCACAGTGTTTATATAGTTCAAAAATGAAACCTTTCAAATTGGATCCAGTAATCTGCCAGGATCTAATATCCTCACTAAAAAGTGAGAAATCAAACTGAGAAATTCCATACATATGAATTAAAGTCTCACAGGTTTTGCAATCTGATTTTATTTGATTTCATATTAAATAAACATGTTAAGGGCACCTTTCTCATTATTCCTTGCTTTACATCTTCCATAACTATTGCAGCTTTTCAAAACTGTATAGTATATGTTGGCTTTTTTTTCCACAGGTCAATGGTGGATGATTTTGGGAGGTAGATTGCTCACTGCAGAATTCTCAGTCTCTGCTTTTGTAGCCATTGTACCTATTTGGATAGTCAGTTAAAATTTTGTCTGGGTTTGTGGTGCGACACTGATATGTCTGACTTCAGATCAGAGGTTTTCATGTTCAAATCATGCCATGCCGCATCTGCTCCCAGGCCCTGTAAAAACGCCATCCCATATTCCCAATTCCTTCGTCTCCGCCGCATCTGCTCCCAGGAGGACCAATTCCAACACCGCACAACCCAGATGGCCTCCTTCTTCAAGGACCGCAGATTCCCCCCAGACGTGATCGACGATGCCCTCCACCGCATCTCCTCCACTTCCCGCTCCTCCGCCCTTGAGCCCCGCTCCTCCAACCGCCACCAAGACAGAACCCCACTGGTTCTCACCTACCACCCCACCAACCTGCGCATACAACGTATTATCCGCCGCCATTTCCGCCACCTCCAAACGGACCCCACCACCAAGGATATATTTCCCTCCCCTCCCCTATCAGCGTTCCGCAAGGACCACTCCCTTCGTGACTCCCTTGTCAGATCCACACCCCCCACCAACCCAACCTCCACCCCCGGCACCTTCCCCTGCAACCGCAGGAAATGTAAAACTTGCGCCCACACCTCCACACTCACTTCCCTCCAAGGCCCCAAGGGATCCTTCCATATCCGCCACAAGTTCACCTGTACCTCCACACACATCATCTATTGCATCCGCTGCACCCGATGTGGCCTCCTCTATATTGGTGAGACAGGCCGCTTACTTGCGGAACGCTTCAGAGAACACCTCTGGGCCGCCCGAACCAACCAACCCAATCACCCCGTGGCTCAACACTTTAACTCCCCCTCCCACTCCACCGAGGACATGCAGGTCCTTGGACTCCTCCACCGGCAGAACACAACTACACGACGGCTGGAGGAGGAGCGCCTCATCTTCCGCCTGGGAACCCTCCAACCACAAGGTATGAATTCAGATTTCTCCAGCTTCCTCATTTCCCCTCCCCCCACCTTGTCTCAGTCGGTTCCCTCAACTCAGCACCGCCCTCCTAACCTGCAATCCTCTTCCTGACCTCTCCGCCCCCACCCCACTCCGGCCTATCACCCTCACCGTGACCTCCTTCCACCTATCCCACCTCCATCGCCCCTCCCCCTAGTCCCTCCTCCCTACCTTTTATCTCAGCCGGCTTGGCTCTCTCTCTCTTATTCCTGATGAAGGGCTTATGCTCGAAACGTCGAATTCTCTATTCCTGAGATGCTGCCTAACCTGCTGTGCTTTGACCAGCAACACTTTTGCAGCTGTGATCTCCAGCATCTGCAGACCTCATTTTTTACTCAAATCATGCCATGCTCACATGTTTGACGGCAGATTAACTCCTGGGATTTAATAGCAGGACAAAGTTTATTACCTGGAGGTGTTTCTTGATAAAATTACTCTTTTCACAATGGTGTGTGTATGGAATGAGCTGTCAGAGGCAGATACAATTACAACATTTAAAAGACATTTGGACAGGTACGTGGTATTGAAAGATTTAAAAGGTTATGGACCAAACATAGGCAAATGGGATAAGTTCCATTTAGGAAACCTGGTTGACATTGACAAGTTGGGGTGAAGTGCCTATTTCCATGCTGTATTAATCTGACTCCAAGTGGACAGCAGACAATTCAGTGATGATAATGTCATTGACAATGTCAAGAAACATGATTAGATTCACTTTTATGTTGGGAAAGCGATGGTTTTGTGATATGACCACTAGACTATTAATTCAGAGACCCAGGTTCAAATCCTGCCATGGCAGGTCATGGAATTTAAATTTAATTTTTGAAAAATCTGTACTCTGAAAGAGTCTCATGACAAACATTAATGCATTGTCATAGAATCACAGAATCCCTACATTTGACCCATCGAGACCTTCTTGGCCTTCTGAAGAGCATCCCACCTCGAATCATCCCCCTAACCTCTCCATGTAATATTGCACTTCCCATGGCTAAGCCACCTAGCCTGCACATGCCTGGATACTATGGGCAGTTTAGCATGGTCAATCCACCTAACCTGTGCATCTTTGGATTGTGGGAGGAAACCCATGGAGAAAATGCAGATCGTTGGGAAAAACCAATCTGGTTTACTAATGTCCTTCAGGGAAGGATACTGCATCCTTACCTGAACTGGCCTACGTGTGACTCCAGACCTACTGCAATGTGGTTCACTCTTTTCTTTTTAGAAAACCTGCCCTCAGCAATTAAGGATGGGCAATAAATGCTTGCCTAACCAGCAACACCCTCAATCCGTGAATGAATTTTATAAAAATTAAAGTTACTCAATTCAGGGATGCCTATTGATGATTGACAATGTTCAACACGATTCAAAACTCCTCAGATACTGAAGCAGTGTGCGCCTTACAGGAAGATCTGGATAACATTCAGACTTAGCTGATAAATGGCAAGTAACATTTGCAGCATAAAAGTGCCATCTAAATTGGAGCCACTGGTGTGGTTTATTGGATCAATAACTGGAAATGTGGTGAAATAGGACCCAAAACATTGACATTATTGAAAGTGTAGTTCTAAGTGAACTGACAATGAGAAAATTAAGATGAATGGTATATAAAGTGCATTTCAGAACCACAGGATATCCCAAAGTGCATCCAAGGAAGTAGTTTTTAAATCTAGTCACTGTTGCAACATAGGAAAGATAATAACCAAATTAGTGCTCAGAAAACTCCCACAAACCATAATGTGATAATTACCAGACAATCTGTTTTAGTGATGCTGACTAAATGATAAATATTGAGCAGTGCACCATGGATAGGATTCTTGTTTTTCTTTGAAATAGTTCCATGTGAGGCTTTAAGTAAAAAATGAGGTCTGCAGATGCTGGAGATCACAGCTGAAAATGTGTTGCTGGTTAAAGCACAGCAGGTTAGGCAGCATCTCAGGAATAGGGAATTCGACATTTCGAGCATAAGCCCTTCATCAGGAATGAGAGAGAGTAGCCAAGCAGGCTAAGATAAAAGGTAGGGAGGAGGGACTTGGGGGAGGGGCGATGGAGGTGGGATAGGTGGAAGGAGGTCAAGGTGAGGGTGATAGGTTGGAGTGGGGTGGGGGCGGAGAGGTCAGGAAGAGGATTGCAGGTTAGGAGGGCGGTGCTGAGTTGAGGGAACCGACTGAGACAAGGTGGGGGGAGGGGAAATGAGGAAACTGGAGAAATCTGAATTCATACCTTGTGGTTGGAGGGTTCCCAGGCGGAAGATGAGGCGCTCCTCCTCCAGCCGTCGTGTTGTTATGTTCTGCCGGTGGAGGAGTCCAAGGACCTGCATGTCCTCGGTGGAGTGGGAGGGAGAGTTAAAGTGTTGAGCCACAGGGTGGTTGGGTTGGTTGGTCCGGGCGGCCCGGAGGTGTTCTCTGAAGCATTCTGCAAGTAAGCGGCCTGTCTCCCCAATATAGAGGAGGCCACATCGGGTGCAGCGGATGCAATAGATGATGTGTGTGGAGGTACAGGTGAACTTGTGGCGGATATGGAAGGATCCCTTGGGGCCTTACTTGACTGGAGATGGCGTACAGGACTGAGATGGTCTGCCTCTTGGATGAAACTTGAATCTATTTGTGCAGTACTCCTTCAGTATTGCACTGTAGCATCAGGTTTGAGTTCACAACTTGAATCTATCGCTTTCTGCCTCAGAAAGAATAGTGCTACCAGTTGAGGCACGATTAGTTTTTTTTTATCAATACACAGAGGGGACTAGAGATATTAAAGCAGTTAAAGAACAACGTCCACTCACACTTTCTCAAGGGAATCTGTGCAAAATGCCACTCAGCAAGTGACAAGCAGACCCCCAAGAATAGCCTCTGAAGTTCATATATTGCATAAAAAGAAACAAAAGACAATGTTTGAATTGCATGTAATAACAAAGCTATTCTTTATTATACAATAAAATCCTGCTGACTGCCGGAAAGGTGTTCTTGGAGAACATTACAAAGGGCAAACTTGCAAAAGGCAAACTTGTGTCGAAATAAGAATCAATGGGATAGATCCCAATTGAACAAAATGTTGACATCAACAAACATTGTTTTCATAAATAAATGGGACATTAATGGATTACAGAGCATTACTTCATTATCTTTTTTGATTTTGCAATGATCATTGCAATTGATTTACATTCAATTGACCTTTGTTTAACTTTATGGTTTTCTGATGTGTTTATGTTGCTGCCTTTTTGAATGACAAACACAAAGGAAGCAGAGCCTGGCTTGAATGAAGGAAAGTGGTTTTCATCCAGCAAAATACAGTCCAGATCTTTTACTTGGCTACTGATAGTTGGGGGACATTCCCAGAATGCATGCAGAAAAGCAAGCAATAACATCGCAATGACCAAGTATGCAGTGTCACATCCGACTGCAGTAATATATCAGGCACAAGAGCAGACATCTGCACCTTGGTAGGTCCATACACAGTGGCACTGGGTAAGGAGCACAGCACCAATGTTCAGGAGGAGAACTCTGAAACAGAGGTGTATGTGAACACTTTGCCTCAGCATGCAGAGAGTAGTCCCTCCCCAAGGGCATTGTGGGTCAAACTACAGCATGTAGGCTGCAGCACTTCAAGAAGGTAACTCATTACCACCTTCTCAAGGGCAGCTAGATCTGGGCAAATGCTCAGCTAGCAATACCACATCACACACAAGAGGAAAAAGACTGTCACAATGATGTTCACAATGTAAAGCATGAAGAAGGACCTTAGGTATCACACTGGTGCTTGGTAGGATTAGATTACTTACTAGATTAGATTACTTACAGTGTGGAAACAGGCCCTTCGACCCAACAAGTCCACATTGATCCTCCAAAGAGCTACCCACCCATACCCATTTCCCTCTGACTACGGGCAATTTAGCATGACAAATTCACCTAACCTGCACATTCCTAGACTGTGGGAGGAAACCCACACAGACACGGGGAGAATGTGCAAACTCCATACAGACAGTCGCCTGAAGCGGGAATTGAACCCGGGTCTCTGGTGCTGTGAGGCAGCAGTGCTAACCACTGTGCCGCCCTAAAAACAGGACGTGGAGTTGCTTGACCAGCAACACAGCATTGGCAAGAAGATGCAACAGCGAACTTTTGATCAGCAAGCAGGCACCACTGGCATTTGAACCCAGGATCTCCTGTTTACTATACATCTAAGCCATGGCACCAAAGCAGTTGCTGCAGCAGCTGCAGGAGATGTAGTATGGCCAATTGTATGAGTTTACTGATGCTTTGCAAGTTTATTCACTGGGAATAAAGAAACCCATGGAGCAGGTGAGCTGGTCACATCTCAGCTTTTTGAGTAAATGAGCTCCTCCCACAGGAGTAGCCAACCAGATGGAAAGCCAGATATAGCAGCACCTGCAACACTCTGATATCATGCATGGTTCTCTGTATAGCATACACCAGTCATTCAGTCACTGTTATTGGATGTCTGTGGCCATCAGCATCTGCCTGGTGCTCTGGTTTCCTCTCACAGTCCAAAGATGTAGACATTTGGTGCATTGGCCATGCTAAATTTCCCAGAATGTTCAGGGATATGCAGGCGAGATGGATTAGCCATGATAAATGAAGCATTGTGGGGATAGGGTGCTGGGATGGATTTGTGTAGAATGCTCTTTGAAGGATTGGTGCAGACTCGATGTGCTGAATGGCCTCTTTGCACACTGTAGGGATTCTATGCACCGCAGGAATTCACCAAGACTTCTTAGACAGTCAAAAACATGATTGCAGGGTAAAATTTAATTATTTAGTGGCATCGCAAAGAAATGAGTAAGCACTATACAAGGAGTTGATGAGTGAAGCCAGCAGTATTCAGGCATCTATTCAGCATATCATGTCCATGCAAGGTTTCTGCAGGAAAACTCAGGGAGTCTCCAGCCTTTGCCCATTCTCTGGACACTTCCAGTTCTTTTTCTTCAGCAAATTATGGGGGAATGCTGTTGCATTCCACATTCAATATTCCAGTAATGTAAGTGACCAAGTGATCTTCTGCGCCTCCACACTTGAAAGCAGTCAGCAACATTCTGGATGTTCCAGAAACACAGATCCAGAGGCTAATCTGCATCATGACCACTCATGATAGAATGTCACAACAAACATGGCTGACACAGCTAACTGAACGGTTTGTACACATGGTTTTCAAGACCTTTAATAACTAAAGACAATCTTGTCATCATTCTGCTCCTTTAAAGAGAGAACAGAAGGTAAGGATATTTACAATAAAAAATAAATCTACTTGAGAAAAAAAATTCCTTTCAAAAAGCTGGTTTCCATAACTATCTATGGTATGTAGCCATCACAACTACAGTTGACACAAGCATTTCATGTTGCTAGATGTTTCAAGATGGCAGCCAAGTAGGACAGTCCACATGGAGATCCTCTGCTTGCCAGTCCTTTTCCCTTTTCTTTCTTTTTTTCTCCTCTTTGTCGCCTTTCTTTGCTTTCTCACTATCCTTGGCCTACCTGGAATTCAGGAGCAGAGCAAATGCGGACCAAGTCCTGAGGTGGTGCAGAGCAAACACAGACCGAGTCCAGCAGCAGAGCAAACTCTGGCCGAGTCCCATAGCGCAGCAGATCAAACAGGTCAGGTCCTGTAGCAGAGCGAACACAGGCCAATTCTGTGGCTGAGCAGAGGGAACGGGCTGAGTCTTGTAGCAGAGCGGAGTAAACAGGTCGAGTCCTATAGCAGAGCGAACACGGGCAGAGACCCGTAGCAGAGCGAACATGGGCAGAGACCCGTAGCAGAGCGAACACGGGCCGGGTCCTGTAGCAGAGCGAACACGGGCAGAGACCCGTAGCAGAGCAAACACGGGCCGAGTCCCGTAGCAGAGCAAACACGGGCCGAGTCCCGTAGCAGAGCGAACACGGGCCGGGTCCTGTAGCAGAGCGAACACGGGCAGAGACCCGTAGCAGAGCGAACACGGGCAGAGACCCCAGCGGAGCGGAGCGAAGCGGCCGATGGCCAGAGCAACGGCACAGTGAGTCCTGGATGGTGGCTGGAACATGGATGTAGCATGGCCTTGTGCTCTGGGGCTGACAGGCACAGACTGGAATTTAAGTACTTATAGTCATAGAGGTGTACAGCATGGATACAGACCCCTTCGGTCCAAGTCGTCCATGCCACCCAGATATTCTATATTAACGTGGTCCATTTGCCAGCACCTGGCCCATATCCCTCCAAACCCTTCCTATTCATATATCCATCCAGATGCCTTTTAAATGCTGTAATTGTACCAGCCTTCTCCATTTCCTCTGGCAGCTCGTTCCACACAGGCACCACCCTTTGTGTGAAAAAGTTTCCCCTTAGGTCCCTTTTAAATCTTGTTTTCTCACCCTAAACCTACGTCCTCTAGTTCTGGGTACCCTCACCCCAGGGAAAAGACCTTGTCTACAGAGGAACCTCAGTTACCTGAAGGACACGAGTGGAGCTTATTTTGTTCGGTTAATGGAATGCCAAATAATCAAATGCTGGACAACATAGATTAGCCAAGTATCGGGATCTTGCGCTCTTGCTGGACAATCTGATATTCAGATAGTGAATGCCTGATAATCCTCTGTATTTACTCTATCCATGCCCCTCATGATTTTATAAACCTCTATAAGGTCACCGCGAGCCTTCGAAGCTCCACGAAAAACAGTTCCAGCCTATTCAGTCTCCCCATACAGCTCAAATCCTCCAACCCTGGCAACATCCTTGTGAATCTTTTCTGAACACTTTTAAGTTTCACAACATCCTTCTGATAGGATGGAGACCAGAACTGCACGCAATATTCCAAAAGTGGCCTAACCAACGTCCTGTACAATGCAACATGATTTCCCAAATCCTATACTCCATGCTCAGACCAATAAAATCAAGCATACTAAATACTTTCTTCACAATCATATCTACCTATGACTCCACTTTCAAGGAGCTATGAACCTGCACTCCAAGGTCTCTCTGTTCAGCAACACTCCCCAGGACCTAACCATTCAGTGCATAAGTCCTGCCCTGATTTGCTTTCCAAAATGCAGCACTTCATATTTATCTAAATTAAACTCCATCTGCCATTCCTCAGCCAATTGGCCCATCTTCGCTGTCCACTACACCTCCAATTTTGGTGTCATCTGAAAACTTAATAACTACACCCCTATGTTTACATCCAAATAATTTATATAAATGATGAAAAACAGTGGACCCAGCACCAATCGTTGTGGCACACTGCTGTTCACAGGCCTCCAGTCTGAAAGGCAATTCAGATTTCTCCAGCTTCCTCATTTCCCCTCCCCCCACCTTGTCTCAGTCGGTTCCCTCAACTCAGCACCGCCCTCCTAACCTGCAATCCTCTTCCTGACCTCTCCGCCCCCACCCCACTCCGGCCTATCACCCTCACCTTGACCTCCTTCCACCTATCCCACCTCCATCGCCCCTCCCCCTAGTCCCTCCTCCCTACCTTTTATCTTAGCCGGCTTGGCTCTCTCTCTCTTATTCCTGATGAAGGGCTTATGCTCGAAACGTCGAATTCTCTATTCCTGAGATGCTGCCTAACCTGCTGTGCTTTGACCAGCAACACATTTGCAGCTGAATCCTCCACCACCACCCTCTGTCTTCTACCTTTGATCCAGTTCTGTATCCAAATGGCTAGTTCTCCCTGTATTTCACATGATCTAACCTTGCTAACCAGTCTACTATGGGGAGCCTTGTCAAACGCCTTGCTGAAGTCCATGTAGACCATGTCTCTGTCCTCATCAATCCTCTTTGTTACTTCAAAAAATTCAATCAATTTAGTGAGACATGATTTCTCACATACAAAGCCATGTTGACTATTCTTAATCAATCCGTTCCCATGCCAAATACATACAAATCCTGTCCCTTGGGATTCCACCCAACAATTTGACCACCACTGATGTCAGGCTTTTACTTACCACCTTTTATTGTCACTTATAGTCATTCTGGACTTTTTAGCTGTTTCCACGTAATCTGTTTTTTTTTTAATTCTGTAACAACACTTTTTTTAACTCTCTAACAACACTTAAAAGTCCTAATGACGGGCTTATGCTCGAAACGTCATTTCTCCTGCTCCTCAGATGTTGCCTGACCGGCTCTGAGTTTCCAGCACAAGATTCCTCGATTTAAATGTATCTGTACCTCGGCACCTTGTACCTAAGATGGTACCAAAAGGCGACATCACAAACTTTTCACTGCACTCATTCGAGGGCATGTGACCAAAAAGGTTATTCTATTCTAAATGTGGGCATTGTTGCAGTTTGCATCAATGATTTTAATTTCCCCTCTTTTGTCAATTACCAGTGTATAACCAACCCATAAGCATTAGCAAGTAAAGGTATAGACTAATCCCATGTAAGTCAATTTGTTAAGGTTGTAAATTTGATTTGAGCAAGAGCTCTTCAGCACTGCTTATTGAAACACTCATTCGACAAACATGTCGCAGTCTACAGCGAGCTAATCCTCCATGCTGATGAGAGGTGATTAAGTCGAGAGAAGGTCCTACAAAGATGTTTAGGTTAGATGCCCCAATTGTCAGTTCACTTAAATCAAGGAATGAAGTATGCAGTGAGCAGTCATACAATGCTTGGTTGCTTGACCTTGGGTTCTCTGCAAACATAATATCAAAACTGAACCAGCTGAATTGTGAAGTAGGGAAAAGAGAGAGTCTCAGTACATAAGATCCGTGCTAATAAAACATTCAAACTGAAACTGGATCTGGCGGCACGGTGGCACAGTGGTTAGCACTGCTGCCTCACAGCGCCAGAGACCCGGGTTCAATTCCCGCCTCAGGCGACTGACTGTGTGGAGTTTGCACGTTCTCCCCGTGTCTGCGTGGGTTTCCTCCGGGTGCTCCGGTTTCCTCCCACAGTCCAAAGATGTGCGGGGTCAGGTGAATTGGCCATGCTAAATTGCCTGTAGTGTTAGGTAAGTGGTAAATGTAGGGGTATGGGTGGGTTGTGCTTCGGCGGGTCGGTGTGGACTTGTAGGGCCGAAGGGTCTGTTTCTACACTGTGAGTAATCTAATCTAATCAAATCAAAAATAAAATGCTGCACCAATTCCTGAATCTGGAGGAAACACTCAAAAACAAAATCAAAAACAGAGGAGAGGTTGCCCCAGAAGACCTCTGTGCAGATCTAAGGAAGTTAGCACAGGAATTTAAGTGATTTCAGGAATTAGATTTGATGGAACAAATAGTCACATTTGTCTTGAGTTAAGTTCTGCAAGCAGACGTTAGTGGGTTGGCTACCAAATTGCATCAGTTATTTGATTCACAGAGCAGAAGAATTGATATGGAGAGAATTACTGTGTAATTTGAAATTGAGTTGAAAGTCAGATCAAGGGATAATAAATTTGGGGGGTTTTATTAAAAAAAAGAGGAAAAAAATGCACCCATGATCCTGTGCCTTTAAAGTGGAAGCTTACTTCAGTTCCACAAACCTGAGACAGTATTCTCCTCAGTGAGCACATAAAGTCCAGCTATTGCACTCACCTCACGGAGAGGCAGTTGTTAGATTGTGTACAACCAGCATTCCAATTTATAACCCAGACTTTCAAGGCACTGGAATTTATTACACAATGTTTCACATTGAGACTTGGCGAGTAGAGGACAAAATGAATAATGATATATACTTGATTTCAGATCTATACAGAACTAAAATAAGGGAGATGTAGGTTTGCTCGCTGAGCTGTAGGTTTGACATCCACATGTTTCACTACCTGGCTAGGTAACATTATCAGTGGCGACCTACAAGTGAAGCGAAGCTGTTGTCTCCTGCTTTCTATTTATATGTTTGTCCTGGATGGGGTTCCTGGGTTTGTGGTGATGTCATTTCCTGTTCATTTTCTGAGGGGTTGATAGATGGCATCTAGATCTATGTGCTTGTTTATGGCGTTGTGGTTGGAGTGCCAGGCCTTTAGGAATTCTCTGGCATGTCTTTGCTTAGCCTGTCCCAGAACTAAAATAAAGTGTTGATTTTATATGTTATTTGGTTGTATCCTGGGTTTCACTTAAGTTCAAAAAGTAATCTTGCACTTACAAAGGTTGAAGACCACTGATCTAGAACATCAAGAGCATCAGATACATGGGAACATCACCATCTGCACGTTTGCCACCAAGCTACTCACCTCCCTGATGTAGAAATGTCAAGGCGTCTCCCCTGTTGAGGGTTAAATTTTTAGAACTTTTTCCATAATAGCAGTATGGGTGACAGCATACAAAACAGATTGCAGTGGTTCAAGAAAACAGCTCACCAGTATTTTCTCAAAAGCAATTAGTCAAGGGCAATAAATACTGACTTCCTATCCACTCGGTGAACAATAAAAAGGTTATACTGAATCAAGGCATCTTAATTGTCTTTCTCTGACTATTCAATGCCCACGATTATATACCAACTAGTCATTGGGGAAGAGAAATTCCTCTTGCTTCCAAAGTGCAACAATTTTATAGAGGTGGTCAGCATATCAAAACTGCTACCACTGCCTAAACTGTTATAGTGGGGCCCTGCATTACTCATCAAAACAGCTGTCAATATATGCAGTAGGCTGCTCCATCCTGTAACAGTTATCATCACGAGGGGACTATCTTTGCCTCTTGCTGCCCCAGTTCTCCATTCAGCAAGAGTCTCACACCTTACTTTTCCTTGATCAGTACATAGCAAAACATCAGCTTGACCACAATACAAAAACGATAGTTAGTAATACATGTAAAAATATAATACATGTGAAAGGAATCTGAAGTGGTATTTTTAATTAAATTGTTAGAATAGAGCAAAGTGACAGAGATTCAAACCAGTCAATGCTAAATTTAGGGTTGATCTAGTTTCTTGATTTATTCCTGAAAAATCTAGGTTCTATAACAAATAATCATTGTTCTATAACAAATAATCATTGTTATTTTAAAGAAATGCTTATTGTAATATCATAAAATAAGAACTCTTGTGTGATGAAGTTAAGATGGACTTCATAGGTCTCCTCTTCCCTAATTATGCTTTATCTTGTGAAAAGATTTGAAATGTTTTGACATGATAACATATTATAAAGACAAGTAATTACTTTTTATTGTTCTATGCATTTATTTGCTGATGAATCAATTTATTGACTTTCTTCAGATTACACTTATCAATAGTTGAATCTTATGCCTTCCATTGAAGCAATAAAAATCAGTGTTATATAAATTTCTGCTTAAAGGTTCCATGACAAATAGGGAAGCACACACTGTGAAGAGAGTTAGTCAGCTCAGTTGGGTGGATGGCTCAGTTGTGATGTAGTACATAGAACATAGAACATAAAACAGAACAGGCCCTCGATGTTGGGCCAACCTGTGAACTAATCCAAGCCCATCCCCCTACACTATCCCATCATCTTCCATATGCTTATTCAAGGATTATTAAATGCCACTAATGTGGCTGAGTTAGCTACATTGGCAGGTAGGGCATTCCATGCCTCTACTGCTCTGAGTAAAGAACCTGCATCTGACATCTGTCTTAAATCTATCATCCCTCAATTTGCGGCTATGTCTCCTTGGACAAGCCAATGTCATCATCTGAGGAAAAAGACTCTCCCTGTCCACCTTATCTAATCCTCTGATCATCTTGTATGTCTCTATCAAATACCTTCTTTGCCTTCTCCTCTCCAGTGAGAACAGACCCAAGTCCCTTGGCCTATCCTCGTAAGACCTTCCCTCCAGACCAGGCAACATCACGGTAAATCTCCTCTGTGGCTTTTACCAATGCTTCCACATCCTTCCAGAACTGTACACAATATTCCAAGTGAGGCTGCACTAGTGTTGTGTATAGTTGCAGCATGACATCATGGTTCTGGAACTCAATCCCTCTATCAATACAACCTAACACATCGTATGCTTTCTTAACAGCACTATCAACCTGGGTTGCAACTTTCAGTATGATGCCAACAACACAGATTCAATTTGATTTATTGTCACGTGTACCTAAGTACAGCGAAAAACTTTGTTTGTGAGCAGTACAGTCAGATCGAATTAAGCAAGGATGTACAGGTCATAGGGTGAAATAAAAAGATGGACAAAATGAGGCATATAGTTTACACCGCAGAGGATGTGTGTGAGGAGTAATTTTTACAGACATAGAATTTAATTTTAAAAATGTAGAAATGTTAGTTAGATCTGCTGTAGAGAGCTCACAAGAAGTCGCCTGGTGTCAGCGCCATCTTGAATCCCCACACTGGCTGAGGTTGCAGTAATAGCTCTGCCTTCTCAATCTTGATCTTTGACTTAAACTCATCATCCATTCTCTCTCTTTAAAGAGAGACTGGCTGTCTGGGACTATGGCTACTTTACTCATATTCTGCACTCACATTTTTGTGAACATTATCATGAAAAATATATAAGTTCATTTCGTTCAATTGTTACAACACATTCTTATGACTGCATGTGAGGTGATTCAGGATGTGTTTGTTTTTGTGGGAGAACACAATCCAACAGCAGAATCTTTTCTGATCCTTTACTTTCCTATGTTCTTTTCACAAAACAAAGAAAGATCTACTGCTTTGATTGGTTTACTTTCTTCAATAGTTTCAACTTTGCTATTTGCATCAAAAATGAGGCATTACAGGTTGCTTTGGTGTCATTTTCCTTTGTTCAGGGAAAATGGGTTTTGCAGCAATTATCCATAATGAACAGGGACAAAATAGTAATATGTTATAATGA
The DNA here is from genome assembly GCF_020745735.1 of Hemiscyllium ocellatum. Taxonomy (NCBI): domain Eukaryota; kingdom Metazoa; phylum Chordata; class Chondrichthyes; order Orectolobiformes; family Hemiscylliidae; genus Hemiscyllium; species Hemiscyllium ocellatum. Next base: position 95,612,410 of record NC_083411.1, on the reverse strand, counting down.
TTTCTGGAAATTGGCTACTAATGCTAAAGGAGATAAATGAACTTTCACCTCTTGAAACATTATCACTGAATACAGTAAGTGTATTTTCTGTTAAGTAAAGGGGTATATAGCCCACCTACTAAAGCTTCCCTGTCATGATGAATGGAAACTACTAAGGGTAGATGCACTTGGAAGTATCTCCTAATGTTGAGATAAGAAGACAAAAAATATTATCATGAAATGATGCACCGCAACTAGTCGATATCAATGCATCAGCTAATAGCTTAGAAATTCATATGCGCAGCATATTTAAAGTTGTTTTCTAGTTAACCTATTCAGAAAATCTATTACATACCTCTGGAGCAGATGGAATTTGAGACCTTTTATAGTTGTCATGGACAATTTAAGCCAAGGAAGTTTCAGTTTCTGGAAATGAAATATGTTGTCCATCATTTACCAAGCAATAGCAAGAACAATTCCATTTTGAAAGGACATAAATGACTTTAGTTAGACTGGAGGAACTAGGATTGTTCAGGTAAGACAAAAGAGCAGGGAAATTTAATGTACGTTTGAAATGCTGAGAGGTTTTAATGAGATAGATCGAAAGGAACTTCTTTCACTGATAATAAGTTTGGGGCCTGATGTTGGGATAGGTGGGGTCAAGCTATGATAACACAATTTTGTGTGTGCTGAAAACACCCTAGGTTTGAATAGAAATATTTTATGCTCGGACTGCATGGCCTGAAAGTATGGAAACAAATTCAATTATAACTTTCAAAAGGGAATTGAATAATTACTTAAAATGGAATGGTATATTTGCAGAGAAGATTTGGGGATGAGATTAATTGAATAGTTTCTTCAAAGATCTGGCAAGAGCAGTCTTGGCCAAATGATGTTTAATTTATATTTAAGAAATGAAAGTACTGCAGATTCTGTAAATCTTTAAAAAAATCAGAAGAAACTGAGCAGGTCTGCCAGCACCTGTGGAGAGAAAGCTAATGGGCGGCACGGTGGCAAGCATTGCTGCCTCGCAGCGCCTGAGACCCGGGTTCGATTCCCGACTCAGGCGACTGACTGTGTGGAGTTTGCACGTTCTCCCCGTGTCTGCGTGGGTTTCCTCCGGTTTCCTTCCACAGTCCAAAGATGTGCAGGTCAGGTGAATTGGCCATGCTAAATTGCCCATAGTATTAGGTAAGGGGCAAATGTAGGGGTATGGGTGGGTTGTGCTTCGGCGGGTCGGTGTGGACTTATTGGGCCGAAGGGCCTGTTTCCACACTGTAAGGAATCTAATCTAATCTAATGTTTCAATTCCAGTGACCCTTTTCCAGAACTGATTGTAGTCAGGGAAAGGTTGGTATACACATTGTCTGCTACTACAACCAACCAATGAGAAATCATTGCTGTAAATGGTAGGATGCAGGTGGGGAAAGTGGAATGTTTAAGTAGTCAGAATTGGAGGAATGTTTCATGAGAGAGTTGCTGACCTAAAGCAGATTACACAAAGGTAAGGCACAAATTTACACCCGTTCTGATGACGGATCATTGGACTCAAAACATTAACTCGGTTTCTCTGTGCAGCTGCAATCAGACCTGCTGATTTTTACTAGAAGTTTCTGTTTTCGTTACACAATTTATGTGTTCAAGCCACAATATGATTATTGTAAGGACAATCATCTGAGCTGAATAACTAAAGAGAAGTATTGAAGGAAGATTGCGTGCTCAGCCAAGGTTAAGAGTGTAAATGTGTTACTGGAATAAAGGCATTGAATGTAGTGATGTGGGATTGGCTGAGCAAGTTGTTAGATGCAGAAGTGTTTTAATAAGTAGATGGCCAAAGGCTAGGAAATTAAAGTTTGAAAATGCTTTAGTGAAGAGTTCTTAACTTATCAAAAAGAGGTTTAAATTAAGTGGTAACAAAGATGAGAAGTTGAATAAAACAAATACAATCATTCTTTGTTACTAATATACTTTGTAGAAACTATTTACTTTTATAAATAGTGCAACTTAGAATTATTTGCTTCAGTATTTCATATGCCTGTATTAAATGCAATGATATATGTCTTCTGAATTTTATATATAAACTCATACATTAATAACATTCATAATATAGACTAGATGGTGTGGTAAATTTCATGCCCCTGAAAGCTATCTGGATGAGATATCTTGAGCTCAAGACTTTAAAGTCTGGATGTTTGTTCTTCAGTTTACCATAGTGAATGTTGACTGAAATGAACTTGAACTGCTCACCAGGTGCTCTGTTATTTCATGTCTCAAGATGCTTTCATTGTTCTACCTAATGTCAGTGTTACAAACAGCAGCTACACAAGATTAGGGGCGGCACGGTGGCACGGTGGTTAGCACTGCTGCCTCACAGCACCTGAGACCCGGGTTCAATTCCCGACTCAGGCGACTGACTGTGTGGGGTTTGCACGTTCTCCCAGTGTCTGCGTGGGTTTCCTCCGGGTGCTCCGGTTTCCTCCCACAATCCAAAGATGTGCGGGTCAGGTGAATTGGCCATGCTAAATTGCCCGTAGTGTTAGGTAAGGGGTAAATGTAGGGGTATGGGTGGGTTGTGCTTCGGCGGGTCAGTGTGGACTTGTTGGGCCGAAGGGCCTGTTTCCACACTGTAAGTAATCTATAAATGTTAGCTCTAAAAAGTTCAGTTCCAGTAAAGATAAGAAATGGAATTAAACCTAGGTGACTGTTCCTGAAAATACAAATCAATTGGTTAAATTGCTGTTTGGTCACAACTTATATTAGTATTTATTGTCATAGCCTCACCTGGTGGAAATCACACTTTGTTCAGAATGGACCTATTTCTAAATTGCCTTGCCTGCATGTGCACAAATTGAAGCCCCAAAATCTCTAATAGATTGTGCATTAATAGCAGTACTGTTTAGTTGCTCGGAATCTATTTCTAGTTTTACACTAGAAGAATGATAGAGAACTCATTTCAGAAATGGAGTGTCCTTTTGTATTGGTTGTTCTGTGGTACTCAATTCTGCAACAAAATGTAAGTCAGGTCATACCAGATATGGGAGCTAAAAATCAGCAATGTAATGCCACTTGAAAAAGTACATCCAATTTTAACTTTGCTTTCTCCCAACAAAGGAATATTAATACATGCTCAGCAATTATACTTGTGATTCTGAAGTATGACTTTCATAAAAATAGGATTAATTCGTCAGTTTATACTCAATGTTGCAAGTGGCAGGCCAAAACTGTTGAGAATATCTATTGTTCACTGTTTGGGAATGGAGGGATTGGGGTAAATATAGAGGGCAATGAATTTAATTTTATTGGGTGACATATGCATCAGTATTTACTGTGGAAAAGGATATGGAAGATATAGACTGTAGGGAAATAGATGGTGACATCTTGCAAAATGTCCAGATTACAGAGGAGGAAGTGCTGGATGTCTTGAAACGGTTAAAGGTGGATAAATCCCCAGGACCTGATCAGGTGTACCCGAGGACTCTGTGAGAAGTAAGAGAAGTGATTGCTGGGCCTCTTGCTGAGATATTTAAGACCACAACACATAGGAGTGGAAGTAAGGCCATTCGGCCCATCGTGTTCACTCCGCCATTCAATCATGGCTGATGGGCATTTCAACTCCACTTACCAGCATTCTCCCCATAGCCCTTAATTCCTTGTGACATCAAGAATCTATCAACCTCTGCCTTGAAGACATTTAGCGTCCCGGCCTCCACTGCACTCTGCGGCAATGAATTCCACAGGTCCACCCCTCTCTGGCTGAAGAAATGTCTCCGCATTTCTGTTCTGAATTGAACCCCTCTATTTTAAGGCTGTGTCCACAGGTCCTAGTCTCCTCCCCTAACGGAAAAAAATTCCTAGCGTCCACCCTTTCCAAGCCATGTATTATCTTGTAAGTTTCTATTAAGTCTCCCATTAATCTTCTAAACTCCAACGAATACAATCCCAGGATCCTCAGCTGTTCCTCATATGTTAGACCAACATTCCAGGGATTATCCGTGTGAATCTCCGCTGGACATGCTCCAGTGCCAGTATGTCCTTCCTGAGGTGTGGGGACCAAAACTAGACACAGTACTCCAAATGGGGCCTAACCAGAGACTTATAAAGTCTCAGTAGCACAACGGTGCTTTTGTATTCCAACCCTCTTGAGATAAATGACAACATTGCATTCGCTTTCTTAATCACGGATTCAACCTGCAAGTCTACCTTGAGAGAATCTTCGACTAGCACTCCCTGATCCCTTTGTACTTTGGCTTTATGAATTTTCTCACTGTTTAGAAAGTAGTCTACGCTTTTATTCTTTTTGCCAAAGTGCAAGATCTCGCATTTGCTCATGTTGAATTCCATCAGCCATTTGCTGGACCACTCTCCCAAACTGTCTAGATCCTTCTGTAGCCTCCCCACTTCCTCAATACTACCTGCCTGTCCACCTAACTTCGTATCATCGGCAAACTTCACTAGAATTCCCCCAGTCCCTTCATCCAGATCATTAATATATGATGCGAACAGCTGTGGCCCCAACGGGACACCGCTTGTCAGCGGCTGCCGTTCCGAAAAAGAACCTTTTATCCCAACTCTCTGCCTTCTGTCAGATAGCCAATCCTCAATCCATCCCAGTAGCTCACCTCGAACACCATGGGCGCTCACCTTGCTCAGCAGCCTCCTGTGTGGCACCTTATCAAAGGCCTTTTGGAAGTCTAGATAGACCACATCCACTGGGTTTCCCTGGTCTAACCTACTTGTCACCTCTTCAAAGAATTCCAACAGGATTGTCAGGCATGACCTCCCCTTACTAAATCTATGTTGACTTGTTCTAATCAGACTCTGCTCTTCCAAGAATTTAGAAACCTCATCCTTAATGATGGATTCTAGAATTTTACCAACAACCGAGGTTAGGCTAATTGGCCTATAATTTTCCATCTTTTGCCTTGATCCTTTCTTGAACAAGGGGGTTACAACAGCCATCTTCCAATCATCCGGGACCTTTCCTGACTCCAGTGACTCTTCAAAGATGTCAACCAATGCCTCCGCTATTTCCTCAGCCATCTCTCTCAGAACTCTAGGATGTATCCCATCGGGGCCAGGAGATTTATCAATTTTAAGACCTTTTAGCTTTTCTAGCACTTTCTCTTTTGTAACGGCAACCATACTCAACTCAGCCCCCTGACTCCCTTTAATTGTTGGGATATTATTCATGTCTTCCACTGTGAAAACTGACACAAAGTACTTGTTGAGTTCTCCTGTAATTTCCTTATCTCCCATCACTAGGATTCCTGCATCAGTTTGAAGTGGCCCAATGTCTACTTTTGCCTGTCATTTGTTTCTTATATATTGAAAGAAACTTTTACTATCATTTCTAATATTACTGGCTAGTCTACCTTCATATTTGATCCTCTCCTTTCTTATTACTCTCTTTGTTATCCTCTGTTTGTTTTTGTAGCCTTCCCAATCTTCTGATTTCCCACTGCTCTTGGCCACTTTATAGGATCTCTCTTTTTCTTTAATACATTTCCTGACTCCCTTTGTCAGCCATGGTTGTCTAATCCCTCCCCGGATAATCTTTCTTTTCTTAGGGATGAACCTCTGGACAGTGTCCTCAATTGTACCCACAAACTCCTGCCATTTTTGCTCTACTGTCAGATTAGATTAGATTTACAGTGTGGAAACAGGCCCTTCGGCCCAACAAGTCCACACCGACCCGCCGAAGCGAAACCCACCCATACCCCTACATTTACCCCTTACCTAACACTACGGGCAATTTAGCATGGCCAATTCACCTGACCCACACATCTTTGGACTGTGGGATGAAACCGGAGCACCCGGAGGAAACCCACGCTGACACGGGGAGAACGTGCAAACTCCACACAGTCAGTCGCCTGAGTCGGGAATTCCCTGCTAGGCTCTGCTTCCAGTCTATTTTTGTCAGTTCCTCTCTCATGCCCTCATAATTACTTTTATTTAACTGTAACACCATTACATCTGATTTTGCCTTCTCCCTTTCAAACTGCAGACTGAACTCTACCATATTATGATAGCTGCTTCCTAAGGGTTCCCTTACTTTCAGATCTTTTATGAAGTCTGGTTCATTGCAAAGCACTAGGTCCAGAATAGCCTGCTCCCTTGTGGGCTCCATGACTCCCTTTAATTGTTGCGCAGGGCCTATTTGTTACATTGTGTGGTACATTCAAGATTGTTGTGGGTGTGTATCATAAAGGGAGCACTGGTTACGCATGGCTGGTTTACTGCACTGTATGATATAGTCCAGATTGCTAAAGATCCATACACTCAGAGTTTCAAAGAAACATTAGTTTTGTTAGTGGCAAACTCTTGTTGGAAGATCAGCATAAAGACGTTTTTAATTTCATTGTCTATTTTCACATGGTCTCTGTTGTATACGGTAATAGCTCTGAAAAAGCTAGTGTTGAAACTGAATTAAGCTCTGCGCAGTCTAATTGTTTCCACCATCTTTGGGGTGTGGCTGAAGCAATCCACAGCTGCCTCACTCTTAATGGTATTTGTAGCCAATGTAACCCATTGCTACCATATAATAAACTACATCTTGCGTATGAGGGAATTTATCTTCAGTCTCTTCAAGTTAAGTGGAGCAAAATCAGAAAGTGCTGGAGAAACTCAGCAAGCTTTCTATTCTTATTTTTGGCTTCCAACATCTGTAGGTTTTTTCCCCCTTTAATTGGATAGAGCTTTAGACTCAGCGCAGAAAGGTGGTGGAAACATTATTTTTGTTTCATAAATTTGTTTTCATTTTTTAAAGCTTTCATTTGACTGTTTGATTTCATTTGTCATTACAGCACCCAATTAGAAACTGTTTTCTTGAGTACAGTTTTGTTTGAACGAGTAGTAAGGTTGTGCCCATTGGAATGATAGAGATCTGTAACAACTGGTGCACATTGCAGGGGTTGGGATGCACCTTCACCCTGACAAGAATATTTTGACTTGTTTTTAGGAAGCTTCTGATCTAGCCTGTCAGTTTCAACGCCTTGCTGTCTAACCACTTGAGTTTAATTTCAGAAAAGAAAAGCAGAAAGGTCTGGGAAGGCTCCTATAGAGCAGTGGTAATGCCCCTACTTCTGAACAAGAAGGTCCACGATCTGCTGCATTGTGTCTGAGAATCTGATTAAATTTACTTAGGCAGCTCTTGTGTCACTGCAGCAATATGTCTCATTCTAGAACAGGAGGCCCAAGTTCAAGTACCACCTGCTTTAGAGGGTTATGTTAATATTTCTGAACAGATTGGTGAGAAAAATATGTAAAAAGCTGGTGGGCATTGTCTACCAGCAAAAGACACTGCCCATTACACAGACACTGATACTGGGATTTAAGTCTCTGTGGGATATAGGTAAAGTAGTGTTACTTCTGCTATCATAATTAGTTATGCAAGGTAAATGCACTCACACGAGAGTATAATTGTTTCAAACAAGAGCTGAGTCAACAAGAATGAAAACTAGGTGGAGGCAATATATAATTGTTTTTGTATTAGCTAAAATGTGCATACAAGAATGAAACGTGCCTGCAAATGATGGTAGATGTTACAGACAAATAGAGAAGGTGCTGTGAGGATGTAGGTTAAGCCAGATATGCCTGTACAAGCAGTAGTTATAAGCATCTGTTTCCCGCTTTTGCAAAAACACAAAAACAAACCCTAATTAAAAGGTCATAAGGATCAATATGGTTGGGGAAAGGGAGGAAATGTCACAGGTGGAGGAAGTAGATAAGAGTGAAGAAGGATATATGGGCCACAGCAGGATGTGGTGAAATGGCCGAGTAAAACTTGTACTTTGTTACGCACAAGGCCGGATAAGGCAAGAGATAAATAGTAATGGGCACCGGGTTGGGAGTAGTGAATCCTAGATAAGATATATACTTGCTAAACTCTGTGTGCCTTATTCCAGGCACCACGCTTGCAAGCGAATAATAAACATACTGATTGCTTCCGATCTTGTCTTGGACTGAAATTATTGAAGTGAATGAGCTTTGTTTCTCACAGTTTCCATTGATTGTTAATTTTGTTTACATTATAGTGTCTCACCAGGGTTGATCAACCTGATTTTAATGTTTTCTTTTCAAACAATATAAGTTTGGTGTGAGGGTAAAGTTAGCCTTCAACACACAGCCCAAACCATTCAGGGACTCCTGACTATGATGCATAACTCTGAGAATGCACAGGGGATCGAAGTGGTCAGGTGTATGGTGTGTTACTGGATGACGTGGTTGCCTGAGCATCTGGAACTTGACTTTGGCACAATATAGTTGGCCCTCTCTCAGGATGCAGTGCCTCACAACCTGAGCCACCTCAGAGAAATCCTCTCTGTACCCTTCAAAATAGCACAGAGGCAATTCTGGCATACTCTCCAGTTCCTCATCTCTGTCTGTCATGTGGAAATGCCCTATGTGACATGTTACCTTCCAGTGGAGTGGAGAGTATTGCATGTATCTGCACCACGCAATTTAGGCTAAGTAAGTTCATATGAAGATTTTGTTACAGCATCCCACCAGTGAAGTCTAATCTCATTAAAATATTGTTTCAAAGAGTAGGAAGGAAATAGACAGGGGGTCTTTATGGGCCTGCTCCTGTTGGCCAAAATGACTAACAACAAGTCCCAGGTAGTGGGTCAAGGAGAAGGTTGTAGCTTCTGACTATCTGTCACTTTTCTATGGCTACACCTATCAAGAGTGAGTATGCAGTTTTGACCGGCACAGTACAGACCTTTAGGGATAATGAGTTCCCCTGGTACTCGTGTTTTGATTCAATTCTGATATGTTTCAGTAGCAACTCTGTAAGTTACCATTGACTGTTTTGGGTTTTGTTACAATGTGCCAGTCAAGGCTGCCTAAATTATTGATGTTTTATTCAAAAAAATAGAAAGGTGGTGTGGCATTCGAGTTGCTGCAGTGTAGTGGTCATCCATAATCATTTCACACGTGCAAGGTTCCCAGGCTGAAACATTATTACAACTCAAATATTAGCATCCAGAGAAAGGACATGTTGCTCTAATTTGTAACTGACACAGTCTATTTCTGTAGATGATCTTTGGGCGCAGTGCATCCTTTCCACTGAGCTGAAGGCCAAGGTTCTGTCTAAAAAGTGTGTCATAAGATGTCTGAAATGATTGATTAAAACTTAACTAGAACAGTGGTAATGTCACTGGATTGGTAACCAGAATTCCAGGCTAATATTCACACTAGTTTCTGCAATGCAATTAATCAAATTATTCCATTACTGACCAAAAGATTGCACATTCGAGACCAACTGGGCAGGTGCCTTTCCTCTTTATCACAGGCATTTGTCTCTGGTTAGTGATGTTCGACAATGCGGTGCCTGTTGGCATCTTCTTTACCAAAGTCCTTTGAGGCAAAATCCAGGGTATTATGAAGCCAGCTACTTGCTGACTAGCTCACAGTAGGGATGTTAAGTGTATCTCTGGCTTCATTTATGAGAAGAGCCAGAGTGTCTTGAAAGTTTTCTTGGAAAATATTTTAAGGGACTCTGTCACCCACAACAAACACTGTAAACACAAGACTGTTACTGCCAAGGATGTTGTTTATGTTTTCAAATATCAAGACCAAACACGCCATGATTCGGTGGTTGAAAACTCCTAAGAAAAATATCTCAAAACAAAGAATCATCCGTGTGCTGGGCCTGTCTGACATTGGGCATAAGATTTACCTAAACACTAGGCCAATACCAGACAGTTGGTGGTGTTCTTGGGAGTGTGTGAGAGAGTAAGCCGGGTTATTGTTTTCCAAGGACTGTTTATTCAACCAGCCCACTCCAAGGAAGAAACAGGATCTGGGTCTCAATATCATGTTGTTTCTGCTGGTTGGAGGAAGCAAACATCCTGACCCGGCCTGAACTGGCCTGAACCGGCCTAAACTAGCTTTTCTATGACCAATCCCAGCTGCCCATTGAAAATAAAACAAGATTATTATTTATTCAGAAATATTTGTTGTTACTTCTGTTGCCTCCAGGAGAGTGAAGGAGATGCAACAATATCATAAGGACTTGGAATTTAGTTTCAAAGTAAGCAAAGAGCAGCCCTTCCTGCCTGTCGTCGATCATTCATCAACTAATTACAATGAGCTTGAGAGATATGGAGGCTACTTCGTATCAAAGACTGCTTAGAGATGAGAAAGGGAAATTCAATTGGCACTTTGCTTTAAAATCCAAGAGATAGGCATTTGCTTAGGTTGGGGTGAAAACTGAGGACTGTAGGCTCATGTGCTGCTGTGTTAGTGACTCTGCCTCTGAGCTAGCCTGAGTATGAGTTCCATTTGTTCTAGAGCTATGTCATAGCACGTCTGTGGTAGTTAGATTAGATTAGATTCCCTACAGTGTGGAAACAGGCCCTTCAGCCCAACTAGTCCACACCGACCCCCCCCGAAGAGTAACCCACACAGACCCACTCCCCCTGATGCTACAGACAATTTAGCATGACAAATTCACCTAACCTGTACATCTTTCGACTGTGGGAGGACACCGGAGCACCTGAGGAAACTCACGCAGACACAGGGAGAACATGCAAACTCCACACAGACAGTCGCCCAAGGCTGGAATCGAACCTGGGTCCCTAGTGCTGTGAGGCAGCAGTGCTAACCACTGAGCCACCATGTCACCCTTTTAATTGAAACTATCTGAAAACTGTGGACCTCAGTTGCACTTTGGGAAAAGAGAGGAGCTGAGGGTATAAAGCAGTCAAAATTAACACCACCCTCCCCAGAACTCAATCATTATTTTCCAGTTGCTGCAACAAGGAAGAAGCACCCACTAACTTATAAACTCCCACCTTGTTGATTTATCTGGTCCCTCTCTCCCTCCTCTCCTTTAAAAATTGTAGGGGGCACCAGTTCTATTAAAACTCTCCAATACTGGCAGCTCTAACATCATACTTAGTGATGGCAGGGCTCAGTTACACTTACACAGAAGTGCCTACTTTCTAGACTGCTGCTGCTTCAGTGACCTCTTTTGCCATTCAAGGTTTTTATCAAGTTAAAGGGGTAAAGTACAATGCATACAATGTAATGGTGATAGAAATCTAAGTTTGAATGGTGGTTAGTGCTATTTGTCCTTGAACCTTTGTCTCAGACTTCAAGTGCATGGCATTGCTACATTTATCCTTAGGATTAAGTGCATTGTCCACACTAATCATGGAGAATGGGCTCACCATGGGTGGGATGTGGCTGCTAGCAGACTCTTGAGGTGACTGTTCAGAGCATTATCTTGTCAAATGTTACACCCTTCTTTCCATCTGAGCTCCACCCATACCTGCTTTAACAAATGGAGAAGGTAAGGTGAAGGGTCATATCAGTCTTGCATGATCTGAAGAAGGCCAGCCACTGCTATCTTTACTCCTTCTGATATCAGGTATATCCTGATGTGGTCCAGGAGAAGGTTATAGAGGGAATGTTCATTTTGATTTAAGAGCAGGACACCTACCAAGCCTTCTGAAAGGCAGGTGGTATGTGGTTCCTTCTTTGTTAAGAAGTAGCACATGTTAGAAAGAGCTCCCCACCTCAAAGTCCACCATGGGTCTATCCAGACAGCTGCACCTAGCATTACGACATGGCCTCTCACCAGTCCATCTCAGACCCTGCAAAAGATGACAACACTGGCAGCCAATGTCACTATGGCTGCAAGTGAGATGGTGGCTGAGAGTGTGTGCATGTGGAAGAAAGGCACAGATAAAAACCAAATATCCAGAGGTGGGTTTCCACAAATGCATCCGTACATGGTGCTCATCCCATCATGCCCAAACAACATTGAGATCCTGGAAGGCTCTGTGCTGAATCCAGAATTCCTCGTCACAACCCTAACCCATTAAAGTAAGGAAACACAAGAATATGTGGAGCAGAAGGCATCTGTGGAAATGGTGCTCTCTCTTGCCTCATTCCTGATGAAGGGCTTTTGCCCAAAACATCGATTTTCCTGCTCCTCAGATGCTGCCTGACCTGCTGTGCTTTTCCAGTACCACTCTAATCTGGACTCTCTTGCCTCACAACACTCTCTGAAAAAGAGGAGATGCCATATTTTAGAAGAGGAGGAGGCCAACAATTTCATGTTCCTGTCTGTCTGAGTTGGGGAACAGAAGAGCGCATAACACACCATTTAGTGAGTACATGCATTATTTGGGCTTGAGTAAGAGACCAAAACTGTTCACAGTATTCTAACTGTGGTCTGACTAATGACTGGTATAGTTTTAGTAAGACTTTCATTTATTTACACTTCATTTTCTTGGGAATAAAAGCCAACATTCCATTTGCCTGGCCAATACCTGCTAGCTCTCTGTGATTAATGCATGAGAGTCCCCAAATCCCTCTGAGCTGAAGTATCCTGCAGTTTTCTACATTTAAATAATAATTGGCTTTTCTATTCTTCCTTCTAAATGGATGACCTCATTATAGTCCATCTGCCAAGATTCTGCCCACTTACCTAACCTGCCTGTAACACTATATACACTCTTCATATCATCCTTACCACTCGCCTTCCCTCTTATTTTTGTCCAATTTGCAAAGTTAGTAATAATGACTTAGATAGAGAAAGTGAATGTATTATTAATATTGTTAACTATTGTGGCTCCAGAACTGATTCCTGTTCAGTAGTTACAGTTTGACATCCTGAAAATGTAATCTATTTCTCTGTGACACTCTGTGTCTTCTATTAGTTAGTCAATTCTCTATCCATGATGATATATTACTGCCAACATGGGACTTTACCTTATTAAGTTGCCTGATGTGTGATACATTATCAAATGTCTTTTGTAAATCCACATATATGACACAATTGGTTTACCTTTATCTATCCTGATGATTAAAGAATTTGAGTAAAGTTTGTAAGTTATAATCTCCTCTACATGAAACCATGCTGACTCTACTTGATCATTTATGAATTTATAAATGCTCTACTATTACATCCTTTGTAATACACTCTAATATTTCCCCAATAATGGGTATTAAGCTAACTGGCCTCTCTTCCTTTTGTATATCTCCCTTTTTGAATAAAGATATTACATTGGAAACTTTTAATCCTCTGGGATTCTTTTTCCGAATCCAAGAGTTCTTGAATCCTGTGCATCAAGTATCTATGTAGTTATTTGCTTTAATATCCAAGAATACATCAGGTCAGGTCCAAGGGATTTACTGGCCTTTAGCATCATTAATTTCCTGAGTAGTTTTTTTCTTTAGCGATAGTTATGTTCAGTTTTTCTCCCTACTTTTTCCCCTTGATTACTTTTGGAGTTTTGGTTAAGAATCTTTGAATGTGCTCTGATATGTACAGGAGGAAATTGTAAAACAGATTGGTTCTAATGTATGAAACATTGGTTATGGTGAAGTGAAAGAGCAGTCAGAAAAATTCATAACAGGCTATAAGAAGCACATGGGACTTTTTTACCTGGTCTTTTTAGCTGTTAAAGAGGCCTCAAGGTGGAGACATCTTCAATGAGAACATCAATTGAATTCACGTTTATCACAAGGTGCCATCTTGATAAAGGAGCTGAAGCTTTACTTAGGAAAAGAGTCACCAGAGAATTATTAAAGCACTTATTGACAATTAAATTGCCTGCTAGTGCTCTCAGAAAAGGGTACACAGCACTTTGCAGATGCTGCTGCAACTAATAGCTTTGATCTCCTAATAACAATGAGCTGACCAGGAGTAAACTAGTCATCATGAGAATTTCAGACATTAGTTAAAAGCCAGGCTTAGCTTTTACAGTCCATTTACTGCTGGAGGTCTGAAGAGGATTTCTGAAACACGGAGTCTTTCCAGGAGATCACTTTATCAATCATCATTTATTCTGTAAATGATCTGAGAACATCACCTGAAGAGAATAGGTGCCATGCTTCAACAGCTCATTTAACACCCTACAAGCGTCATCAGGGTAAAAAAAATAGTTGGTCCTTGGCTTTTAGCTAGAAGACCCCTTTGTCTGAAGGGGAAGTAAAACCAGGCAGAGGAATACTAACTGCTGCTGAGGAGAGTAGAGGGGAGACCAGTATTGTGTGAGCATATGTCCTTATTCTGCAGGACGTCTTTCGGATGTTTTGTATTACTAAATTCCATGCCGCACCTGAGACACTGCGCACCCTCTCCTTCAATTCCTGAGGCATGTAGTAACATATCCACTATTCCATACTTTCAGTCACAGAGGACATGTGAAGCCCACATATACTATTCCATTAAGCTGGAAGTTTTTGTTGCAAACGTTTCGTCCCCTGGCTAGGAGACATCATCAGTGCTCTGGAGCCTCCTGCGAAGCGCTTCTTTGATGTTTCTTCCGGCATTTATACAACTATAAATGCCGGAAGAAACATCAAAAAAGCGCTTCGCAGGAGGCTCCAGAGCACTGATGATGTCTCCTAGCCAGGGGACGAAACGTTTGCAACGAAAACTTCCAGCTCGGCGAACAGAACCGCTACAACAAGCACCCGAGCTACAAATCTTCGCACAAACTTTGAACTATTCCATTAAAATTACTCCTAATCAGCATTTGAGTGCTAAATCTGCAGGTTTCAGTTTTTTTTAGATTTCCAGACAAGTTCCAATCATGGTAGTCAGCAATTAGCTCCAAATTATCCACTAAAAACAGACTTTTGAATAAGTGCAAATTACTAATACTGTGTCCATTTATCACTTGCACTAAAGCAACCTCCTTTCAGTATTAGCAACACTCGGGACATTTCAACCTATCAGATGTTGAAAGATAAGCTTAAATTTTCATTGTTTTAATTTATGTTTGGATTGAATTGATTAACACATGATTTAAATTTGCTGGAGATGAAGTATGAGATTGCAACATTGCTGATTTATTGTGAGGACAACAAAATTGTTCACAAATAAACCAAGGAAATTATGAAGTGTTTTGGGTGTGCTGTGTAAAAGGGATGAGACCCAGATATAAATTGACCCAGGGTTCTGATGGAAAGGTACTGCTAGTATAGATAGGATGTGTTTGCTGGGGCCATGGAAAAGTCCTGATGTAACTAAAAATTGAACTGAGCATTCAAGTGAATTGGCCAGCAAGTTGAGCCTTTGAATGGGCATTTTACATGGTGGCTGGTATCTTCCAAAAATGCCCCCAAAATTAGAGCCGAAGAATTCTGAGGGCTCCAACCCCTTTACTTGAATAGGTAAAATGCAATTAAAAAAACTGGAGATGGAAACAGAAACAGAAACTGCTGGAGAAACTCAGCAGATCTGGCAGCTTGTAGGGAGAAAGCAGAGTTAACATTTCGACTCCAATGACTCTTCATTGTAACTAAGTACCCTTGCACCTAAGATCGCACTGTCAGTGGCAACATTATACACTTTTCACTATATTCCTGTACATCAGAACTGTTAGTAGATAGGTAAAAGTGGTGCTCATGCTGAAGCTGAAGTGGGAAGGGGTTAGGGAAAGGTAGAGAAGAGTAGGTAGGTGGAAACTGATGGAGAACAAGAAGAAACGTTAGACTGGAAATCCTGTCAGAGAGAGAGGAGCTTCTTCAAGGTGGGCATACCTGGGAAAGATTCGGCTGGGAGTTAAACACTGAAATAAAACAAAGGACCATGAATGCTGGTGATCCGAAACAAATCTAGAAATTTCTGGAGAACCTCAGCAGGTCTGGCAGCGTCATGGGAAGCATGTTTGAGTCCAGTGACTCTTCATCAGAACTTTCAGTAGCTAGGTAAAAGTGCTGGGTTTCTTCAGAAATTTCTGAATTTGAATAGATAGCTGGGAAAATAACTCAAAACCTCTAATTGCCTGGCTAACTATAAAACTGTCTAGGAGCATGTCTCCCCCGCATCTGCTCCCAGGAAGACCACTTCCAATAACATACAGCCCAGATGGCCTCCTTCTTCAAAGACCACAATTTTCCCCCCGGACGTGGTCGACGATGCCCTTCTCTGCTTCTCCACCACTTCCCACTCTTCTGCCCTTGAACCCCGCCCCTCCAATTGCCACCAGGACAGAACCCCACTGGTCCTCACCTACCACCCCACCAACCTCCATATACATCGTATCATCCGTTGTCATTTCTGCCACCTCCAAACGGACCCCACCACCAGAGATATCTTTCCCTCCCCTCCCCTATCAGCTTTCCGAAAAGACCACTCCCTCCGTGACTCCCTCGTCAGGTCCACACCCCACACCAATCCAACCTCCACTCCCAGCACCTTCCCCTGCAACCACAAGAAATGCAAAACTTGCGCCCACACCTCCCCCCTTACTTCCCTCCAAGGCCCCAAGGGATCCTTCCATATCCACCACAAATTCACCTGCACCTCCACACACATCATTTACTGCATCCGCTGCACCCGATGTGGCCTCCTCTATATTGGGGAGACAGGCCGCCAACTTGCAGAACGTTTCAGAGAACACCTCTGGGACACTCGGACCAACCAATCCAACCGCCCCATGGCTCAACACTTCAACTCCCCCTCCCACTCCACCAAGGACATGCAGGCCCTTGGACTCCTCCATCGCCAGACCATAGCAACACGACGGCTGGAGGAAGAGTGCCTCATCTTCAGCCTAGGAACTCTCCAACCACAAGGGATGAACTTAGATTTCTCCAGTTTCCTCATTTCCCCTCCCCCCACCTTGTCTCAGTCAAATACCTCGAACTCAGCGCCGCCCTCCTAACCTGCAATCTTCTTCCTGACCTCTCCGCCCCCACCCCCACTCTGGCCTATCACCCTCAACTTGACCTTTTCCACCAATCGCATTTCCAATGCCCCTCCTCCAAGTCCCTCCTCCCTACCTTTTATCTTAGCCTGCTGGACACACATTCCTCATTCATGAAGAAGGGCTCATGCCCAAAACGTCGACTCTCCTGCTCCTTGGATGCTGCCTGACCTGCTGCGCTTTTCCAGCAACACATTTTCATCTCTGACTATAAAACTGAACCTCCTCTAATGTGCCACAGACTACCCACCCTCCCCACAACTTCATACCCAAACCTCCCATTGCTGAGCCCCATGCATAAGCACTCAATACCTGACCTAACTTTCCACTCTCCCTAACCTACCTGATCTAATAGACTCCATAACTACAAACATCTCCAACTCACCTTTTACCTCCCTGCACCTTGTCACACCCAGACCTGACCCCTGCCTTATTCCACCACCTAGGATGTCAATGGAGCTAATACTCCATCTGACATCTTCCATATCTTGTCAGGGACCAGACCATTGCCACCTACCCCATCTCAGGCACATGGCCCACAATGGGGTATAGTAAATTGAGAATAAATGGGAATAAATATGAGACTAAGATGAATCTTCTGATCTTGGTCAGAATTTCTATTCCTGACCCAGGTCAGTCAATGTGTTACCTATGAGTGTTTGGAGCAGTTTTCTAGGCCAACCCCTTGGTCAAAAGCCTTCCCAGTTGAAACAGCTCAGCATAGTCCAGTAACCAGACAGGCAGCACCAGGATAGATCAGGGTTGCAACTACATTTTGCCAGCAGGAATGGATGTAAGGTTCCAGACAGGTTGGGGTAAGGTGGCAGATAAGTAGGTGAAGCCTTAGGATAGATTGGGTGTAGGGTTGGTTTAGAGTGAAAGGAGTTTGGGTCTGTTTAGTTGAGTACAACTGGGGAGACAAGTCATGGGAGTCAACCAGGAGATGGAGTGAGTTCAGTCAAGAGCCGGTGCGATTAAGGAGCGGTTATTGGTTGGAGAGGGTGGGAGTCAGGACAATTGTTGACTCCGTGGGTAGTTGTGTAGCTCTGGTATGGTAAGTTCGGGATACGTTGAGCTGGAGGTCAGGTGCAATCTAGAGTAGCGAAGGGGTGGTTTGGAGGGGTTGTTGTTGTGGTCTATAGTGCCAGGGATTCAGGAAGGTGGAGGACTTTGTGTGTGTGTATACACAAATGAACAAATGTGGAGTTAGCACTGAGTTGGGGTGTTCAATGCTGAAATTATCTCATAGTTAGAGCAAATTTAAATTCCTGTTACCTGTTAAGGTACATCAGTCAGAACCACCTGAAGTCTCCATGTTAGTGACTTTTGGAGCCAAGTAATTTCCCAATGCAAGTTTCAATTTCCTGCTGGATTCCCCTGGATTCAGCTGCATTGAGATTTTGAAATGGTTGCAACATACAATTCCTGTCTGTGTTGCAACAATGATTATCTTCCTCCAGAAGATCGACGTCATTATTTCATGTAGCGGCCTTTTAATTGTAGTTCCTATCAGTAATTGAAGCAGGGATATATCAGTACGGAATAATAGGTTCATAAGGTGGTGGAAGTAAAGGAAAATAGTTAACACATTAGAGTAGGCCTTTTGTTTGAAGTATAAACACCAACATGGACTGATTGATAAATAGTCTTTTCCATTTTATAAAGTGTATCTAAATATATCTACATCTGGTTAACATCAGACATGTTTAGCTCTTCTCTGATGTCTGCATACAACATATTTATAAACATTTTGAGATCAATTTCATGTATAATTCTATACATCTTTCTTTTTATATCTCTATTCTTCTATGTTTTTTTGCCTGTTTCCCAGTCTCTTTTTTGATATTTATCCAAACTCATTTTTGTTAATCCAATTAGATGGCAATTTCTGAAGTCTCCTCTTTATATCCATTTCACTAATGGAAAGGTTGGTCTAATCTCCACATCTTGTTTGTTTTGAGCTTGCATTCCCCAGCACTGTACTCATAGTCCAAGATAAATATCTCATTTGCAATCTGTATTTGTATCCACAATACCTGCCTTGTTCAGCATTTTGAAGATCCAGATATCTTTGAGTCATGGAAAATTTGTTGTTGAGCTGTTTTCCCTTCCAGTCACCTGTTCACTGAGTTAAGGAGTCAGGAAGATGAATCATTAATATTGTATCTATCAAGGTTGCAGCAAATGTCAGCTGATGCTGCAAGTTGATTGTTGAACTAGCCATTTTGAGCTGTTGACATAAAAATTACAGTTCACCCTGAGTGCTGTCATTGGAGCTCTGAATTAATCAGCTCCAGCAGATGTTAGATGTCAGGTTTCTGCTTTTTTGGTCACAGCAGATACTGGAAATTACCACAACTACCTTGTTTGGTATGGCATTCATCAACAATTCAGTACCTTTATGTAAACTTGCATATTTAACATGGATCCTGTCCTGTTGATTTAGATTGTTGCCAAAGAAGCCAATATCACTCACTGTCTGTAATATGATGTCAGTTCTTCTTGGTTTGCAGTGCTAAACACTTCTAAGCACAAATGATGTGTTGATTAGCTTTGGTTTATTATTCAATGTTATCATTTGTAACATTGATACTGAACTCTGTCAATAACTGCACATATGAACTGTTCAACAGTGTTTGCTGGATAGTGACCAGGAGAGGATATTATAGAGTCATAGAGATGTACAGAAAGGAAACAGACCCTTCGGTCCAACTCATCCATGTCAACCAGATATCCCAACCCAGTCTAGTCCCATTTGTCAGCACCTGGCCCATATCCCTCCAAACCCTTCCTATTCATATACCCATCCAGATGTCTTTTAAATGTTGCAATTGTACCAGCCTCCACCACTTCCTCTGGCAGCTCATTCCATACACGTACCACCCTCAGCGTGAAAACGTTGCCTCTTTGGTCTCTTTTATATCTTTCCCCTCACTTTGTACCTTTCTCACACTCACTGTTGGGAGGCCTGTAGTACAACCCCAACATTGTTACTGCACCCTTCCTATTTCTGAGCTCTGCCCATATTGCCTCACTGCTCGAGTCCTCCATAGTGCCCTCCTTCAGCACAGCTGTGATATTCTCTCCGACCAGTAATGCAACTCCTCCACCCCTTTTACCTCCTTATCTATCTTGCCTGAAGCATCTATATCCTGGGATATTTAGTTGCCAATCCTGCCCTTCCCTCAGTAATAGCAATAACATCATACTCCCAGGTACTAATCCAAGCTCTAAATTAATCTGCCTTACCTTCTCGCATTAAAGCAAATGCACCTCAAACCACCTATATCCTTTGCTTTCATCATGTGGTCAAAATCCGGGACCAGTGGGGCTGAGGCCATCAGTGGCTTCCAGAACATTAACATGTTTTGAAATCAGCTAACAACTAAAATGCAGGGAAAAGTCTGACTCACAACCACATAACACTCAGCTGAAATAGAGAATAGCATTTAATAGGTAGAGTCAGAAGTAAGGGGGAAGTAATGAAGTTTAAATCAAGGTTACATCGTATTTATGTCAATGCACACACTATAGTTAATAAGATTATTGACATACAGGCACAGATTACTATGTTAGATTATGCTGTTATATTGAAAATAGAGGCCTGTTTTAAGGAAGGGCAAGTCTATGCATTAAATATTCCTGGTTACAAATTGGGAAGAAAATTAGGAAAAGAAAAAAAAATGAGTTTAGGGTGGTATTTTTGTTTAAGGACAGTTTTGTAGTAATGGAGAAAGAGAACATTTGACAGAGTTCAAGGACAGATATTTTGGCTAGGGACAAGGGAGGAAAAAAAGACACAGTTGTGTTTATGAGAATGCATTTTTACAAATTTATAAAGAAATCTCAGAGTTGTAAGGAATTTGCAAGAAAATCATAACAAAATGTCATTATCATAGAAGTTGTAAATGTGGGACTGTAATTACTTTATATAGACAGCAATATTGGAATTTTGAAGGTCAAGTGTTCAGGAGAATTTCCTAAAACATTATGTGTCCAGTCCAACAATAAAGGAGGCACTGTTAAAGCTGGTTCTTTGAAATTAGGTGGGACAAAATAAATCAAGTGGCATTTAGAGGACAGTGATCATTTTATCATAAGATTCAGGATGTTGGTGAAATATGACATTTATTAACTTCTAAGAGGCAAGAATGGAGCTGAACCAGATGGACTGAAGCTAAATGTTGATGGGAAAAGCAGCAGCTGAACAATCAGCAACTTGCAAAGAGAAGATAATTTGGACGCAGTCAAAGAATTCCCTCAAAGGGGGAAAGGGAGAAAACAAATTCAGAGTTTTCTTGATACAAGGGAGATGGAAACTTAACTAAAGAAAAACATGTCATCTTATGACAGGTGTCAGCTAGTAGCAACAGTTGAAAACTAAGCTGAATACAGAAGGTTCAGTACCATGAATTCCTACAGCACAGATAGAGACCATTCGGCCCATTGAGTCTGCATTGGTCCTCTCAAGACCATCCCACTCTATCTCGGTTTTGCCAAATTTACCACAGTTAACCCACTTCGCCTGCACTCTACTGGACAACTTAGCATGGCTGATTCACTTAACCTGCCATATTTGGATGGGAAGTAAGAAAGCATGTGAACAAAATGAAGTTACCAGAATGTGAAAAAAGACTGTCAGCAGACACAAAAGGATATTCCAAAGTCTTTTATAAGCATTTTCAATTATAGATGTGTGGAAGAAGGAGGAGTGGGCTGACTTAAGGACAAAAATGGGAATTTACACACAGAGGAAAAAAGTGTGGCTGACATGTGAAATAAACACTTTACATCTGCTTTTACTTATGAAGTGGATGCTGCCCAGGTCATGGTGGCAGAGGAAGAATTTCAATCACAAGACAGGTTCAAGATTAAAAGGGAAGAGGGATTAGATACGCTATATTTACATGTACATATGTACATGGACTAAATGTGGTCAGGGATACTGAAGGAAGTGAGTGGAAATTGCAGAGGCAATGTCAGTGCTTTTCTCTTCCCAGTACTGGGAGCATTGTCGAAGGACTGGAGAATTTAAGCCAATATGCCCTTGTTCCAATAGGTTGTCAGGATAAACCCAGCGATTTCAACTTGATCAATTTATAGGGTTGGGTTGGGGTTGGACAGAGGAGCAGGGGTAGTGTTGAAACTCTTCAAAACAATTTTTTTTGGATGAAACTAATAATCACATTGAGGTTGATTTGGAAGAGTCAGTATGACTTGATGAGGGAAAGTGTGTCTAGCTAACTTGCCAGAATTATTTTTTGAAATTGTCAGAGGTTAATGAGGGTAAGAGTGTTGATGTATATGTACTTCCAAAAGGTGTTTGATACAGTGGAATTATGAGGAAAATTATAGGTCATGGAATAAAACCTGTACTAGGATTATGGATTGAGATAGGAAACAGAGTAATACCTTTTTTTGGGGGGTTGGAGCAGGTTTGTAGGTGGAATCCTCTATGGGTTGGTATTTAGTTCCTTGTTTTCCCTCATTTATAGTAATGACCTTGATCTTGTTAATTTTGATAATTTCAAAATTTACTGATAACACAACACTTAGGAAAATTGCAAAATGTGAGGTGGACACTGTAGAACTTTGAAAGGACATTGACAAATTCGAAAAATGGGCTTGATTGGTGTCAGATGAAGTTCAGTGCAGAGAAGTGGGAGGTGATACATTTTATTAAAAATGACCAGGGGAGCATGTATAAAGAGAGTGCAGGAGAAAAATAACTTGAGTGTATGCATCCATAATTAACTAAAAGTGGCAGGACAGAGAGAGAGAGAGAGAGAGAGATGTTGATAAAATATAGAGTATTCTAAGCTTTGTAAATAAGGGAAAAGAGTATAACAGTAGGAACGTTACGTTGAAACTATATACATCACTAATTAGAGTTCTGAGAGTATAGTGTACAGTTCTTGATACAATGCTTGAGGAAAGATGTGAATGTATTGGAGAGAATGCAAAAGAGAATGGTTCCAGGATGAGAAACATCAGTTACAAGGATAGATTGGCAAGACTGGTGGCAATGGGACTGTTTTCCCTGGAGACATGAAAACTGGGAACAGATGTGACAGAGGTTTTCAAAACCATGAAGTACCTGGACAGGGAAGATAGGGAGAAACTGTTCCTGCTTGTAAAAGCCCACAGCGTTACAGTGTTTTGCTAAAGGAGCAAATGCAAGGTGAAAGATATTCTTTATTTATCAAAAAGTTAGGGTCCAGAATACACTGTCTGGAAATGAGGTGGAAGCTCATGTTCCTGTAAGTTAGAATGCTGCCTCTGAACATTGCTGCTCCAGTATACGATGCTCGCTGTTTGGCATGTCAACATGGATCACAGCATTGACTCCTGGTTTCGGAAGTTCCTGCTGGGCATGAACCTTGGAAGTCCATGCAGAAGGAAAATAATTTAGAGAGAAAATGCTGGTGAAGGTAGTTTCAACTGAAACATTCAACAGTGCAACAGATAATTGCTTAAGTTAATACAATGCACAGAATTGCACAGAGAAGGCAGGAGAATAGTACTATGTCAAAGTGATCTCAGATCCTGTGCAGACAAGATGGACTGAATGGTCTCCTCCTACGTCATAACAATTCTGTGATTCTGTGACTATTTTATAGTATGAAGTATATTGTTCAGTATAGAGAATATTTGATTATATGTTGCTTTTGTCACATTGGTGGGACATCCAGTGAAAATGTGGTGGTAGTTACTGGCTGTATTGTGCAGGTTGATTGATCTGGTACAGTGTGCCGGAGAGTATGCTGTCGGGTGCAGTTTGGTAAGCTAGATAATGGAATATAGTTGGTGAATTTTGCCACAAAGTACAGTCTGGTTCATTGCTCTGGCTCACTGTATGCGAGGTTTAGTTGAGCACAAGCCTTCTCACGATTGGCAACAGACACCAGGATTCCACAACGATGGTTTCATGAGATTTGCCAGTGTGCAGGAAACAGATGTTGACCGATAACCAACCATCTCTCACTCTGGATTCTGTTATCCAGACTCTAGATGTGCTGTGTTCACTATTTAGTCAGCTGCAGGTAACTGGACGGATTACCTGTGAGTGAGGAGACCATGTGCAGTAACTCACTGAGTAATGACACCTGCTCAGTGCTTGGAAGATATGTGGTGTAGGTTCACTGTCTGACTTATCAAAGCAGCCCCTTTATCAGGATGCAGAATATAGTGCACTAGTGCATATACTGGAACATAGAAGGTTCATCAGCTGCAGTAAGAGTCTAGAAATTTGTATGTTCTCAGGTTACAATACTTGTTCTCTTATTATGTAGAGCAAATAACACCATTTCAGTGAGAGCAAGATACAGTTATAGAGAAAGGAACATAATTTTTAAAGCACACAATAAATAAAGAATGAAAAAGGGATCTGTTTGACCAAAAGTTTCAAACCATCAAGATCCATAGAACAATAATATAGAACCTCATCCAGTTTAACAATAAGAGCTGCTCACTGTGTTGAATGCGCATGTCACAAACAAAAGATTAAAACAAAGCTTGCAAAATTAAGGAGATACAAAGGTTTCTCCTTTATTTCACATGGACAAAAGTCTTACTTTAATCAATCAAAAACTTGTTACATTCTCAAATCATCACAAGCTGCAGTATGTAGGCAGGATAATGAAGTTGCTGAGTTGTTAAAAATCACAGTTGATGGGCAAGTCTCAAACATATGGTGGTGCTTGAAGTGGGTCCAAAAAACTTAACTGGATAAAGTAAAGCCGCAGCTCCCAAATAAACCATGGTTTGTCATTGACAGAAGATGAGGTGATGTTGACAGCTAATGAGATTATTTGCCCAGCATGCGCTGTTACCCACTGCACCTCATTGCAGATCCATCCTCTCGCACAGATTTTGCCCTCCATTATCCAGACTGTAGCTGTGTGTGCTCATTATTTGGTCAGCTATGGGGAACAGCTCCATGAATCTTTGAAGCTTGTGGTCAGGCCCAGTAAAACTCCCCAGTATTGGGAATAAACATGTATCGATGACCTGATGCATTGATGAACTACATTATTTAGAGTGTATCCTCCTACTTTGCCAGACTGAGGAGAGTTTAATGGTTGAGTATGTACATAACAACCCAGGTCTAAACATTTACGTTCAGTGTGACGTTTGTTGCATGTTCAAATGTCTAAAAAACATGTTTTGTTTGAACTTACAACCTAGTTTTTAAATGACAAAAAGTCTTAATACAATATCATTCAAAATCTTTCCAACAGAAAACAAAATTACTTCAATTCAAAATGAGTCAAATGCTAAGTTTACAGATTTATTTCACTAAGATATAACATGAATATACATGCTAGTCAATGTACCAGGCTATTGTCACACATTGAAGTCAGGCAATTTGCCAGGCTCCTGTTTCAAGCTGCAATCCATTGTATCAAACTAATGCAAAAAAAATGATGTTTCACAATGTGACAGACTATTGCCATGCACTGTAATCAGTCAATGTATTGGGTTGCACCACTATACCAACTGAATTGACTGCTATTGCTTTTTCCTCAGTGAACCCCAACCACCCCTCCTCCAAACTCTAGACCCGACACAAATCTTCTATAGGCTTAGCCTTTGCTTGCCCAGGACTCTGGCTGCGTGGGGTTCACTATTTAGTTAGCTATTGGCAGCTTCCCCAGTAACCTGTGAGAGAGGAGGTCGTACATGAGAACTCAACGAGCAGCTCCTCCTCAGTACTGGAGATAATGTTGTGTAGGTTCACTGTGTGAATTACCAAAGTGACTCCTTTTTCAGGAATCATACAGAGGTCAATCAACAGATATAGAAAGAAGAACCAAAATTTCTTTAGCAGGGGTGAAATTTCTAATCTTGTGCTAAATTATGTGAGTAAGCAATGCTATCCTCATCCGTTTGAGATTGTGGAATCTTTCTTTACTCAGCATTTGAGTGGCAGCCGGAATAAAATTTAAAGTATATGTTGATTCTTGTGATTTGAGTAAGCTTGGCATTTTGCCCATCCCTACTTGGTAAGTATTTCTGCAATACTGAAAGCACATAAATTAGCATGCTCTCAGTTTACAATACATGTTCTCTTATTATGTAAGACAACAGCAATACTTCAGCGAGAGAAAGATAGAATTACAGTGAATGGATTATTATTTAAAATGCCACACAAGAAGTGCAAGTATAAAAATTTTTAAAAATTCGACCATTAGTTCCAAATCAGTCAAACACACCGGGTAATAATGGAAACCTTTCTTCATATAGTTTAACTATAAGAATTGATCATAGAGGTGGACATTGGGGAAATCAGATAATGTCTTCAATACACTTGCGAAATTCAGGAAAAACAAGGACAACGACTTAAATTTTGGTTGTATTGATGGAAATGGAAATATTCATCAACAATAGTGTGTAAGTCCTACACCAATGCAAACTAGTGAATATTTGAAATCATGAAATTACAGAAATACTCAACTAACAGGCATTTTGGCTCAGTTCATTTTTTGTAGATGCATAACTCAACTTACATGGAAACATATATCTGTTATGCAACACTGTATTACACAGGAGAAAAAACTTCAAAAGCATAGAGGGTAACAATCTCTGAACCAGTACATTTTTGATCAACTATAATCTGGTGTTTTGTGTAGCGAATGTCATCTTGTGTGTTGCGTGGTGGTTATAATCTGGAGTGTTGTATGGCAAGTGCAATGATGCATTGTTACTCTTTACTGTTCTGTGGAATGTTGGGATTGTTGACTTTTTCAGCATTTATCGCCCATCCCTAATTGTCCTTGAACTGAGGGGCTTGCTGGACTATGTCAAAGGGCAGTTAAGAGTCAAATCACACTGCTGTATGTCTGGAGTCAAATGTGAAATAACTCCTCAGAGGCTGGTATATCATCACCAAATCACCCTTTATTTACTTGTGGGGAGTCCTTGACACAAGGTCAGATTCCTGAGAGCCAGTTCTCAGCTTAAACAGTACCTCTGTCACTTTTGTTATGTCTGTCAGCCAGAGCTCCCTCATTGGGGCTGGTAGCCTAGTCCAATAAGAGAACTCATTCTCTGACGTCCACCTGACTGACCTCATTACAATCACAACAAACCTCCCCCTGTGAGCCTGAAGACATAGGCCAGTTCTTTTTCTCTTGTAGGTCCTCCTGGGGCACTTTATCACCAGGTCAGATTCCTTCAACTCTGCCTCTCATATGGGTAGCGTGTAACACACAGTGGCTCGCCTCTCGCCCCCAAGTATCTTGGTCATGTGTTAGCATGAGTTGGAATGGGGAGAGGGTAAGCGTCTGTTGGGTGTGAGACTGTGTCAAATAACTTTGTAAGAAACCATGCTGGGAGAAAGTGAGGACTGCAGATGCTGGAGATCAGAGCTGAAAATGTGTTGCTGGAAAAACGCAGCAGGTCAGGCAGCATCCAGGGAACAGGAGAATCGGCATTTCGGGCATGAGCCCTTCTTCAGGAAATGGGTTCA
The DNA here is from genome assembly GCF_020745735.1 of Hemiscyllium ocellatum. Lineage (NCBI taxonomy): Eukaryota > Metazoa > Chordata > Chondrichthyes > Orectolobiformes > Hemiscylliidae > Hemiscyllium > Hemiscyllium ocellatum. The sequence goes on along the minus strand of NC_083411.1, from coordinate 95,585,287 downwards.
TGCCCGAAATGTCAATTCTCCTGCTCTTTGGATGCTGCCTGACCTGCTGCGCTTTTCCAGCAACACATTTTCAGCTCCGAAGAAACCATGCTGCCCTAGTGATACCGTTTACTACATCCTTCCTGCCTCTTTCCAAATTATCCACTTTAATTGAGTAGCTGAGACATATTCTCAGATGAGAAGGGTCTATTTGCCAGAAAAGAATAAAGCAGCTATTAGTACTGATGGAATTGCTAACTGAAGTAGATACAGCAACTTGGAACAGTTACATCACTTCAGATCTGTCAAGGGAAGAATCAAAATCAACCACATACTTTAAGCTTCTATCTCCTTCCAGTGAAGTGATTTGAAGCAATTTTGAAAAAAGCCTCCAGAGACTGATAATTTTAAAAATAAATTCAAATATGAAACTTGAAAGGATAACAAAGTAAGATTTCAAATTTGATATTGTTTACTGTACTAAACAGTCTCCATGCACTATTGACTAAATACCAACCATCCTCCCTCTGATTCTGGTGAAACTTTGTCGTGATACATATTAAAGACACTGAATTGCAATTATTTTCTTACTCCACAGGCATAAGTGCTCACTTTCAAAGTCCTGTTTAGAAAGGGAAAAATAAACTTCCTCGGGAACTTCTAATTATATTATTTGAACATCTAAAGTCACATACTGTTCTGTCAGGAAAATAAACCTTCTCTCACTAATTTTTACTATTTTCAACTACAATCATTCAGGGAATAATTAGTTTTGGTATGTAAAAGGAATTATTTTGATTACTTAATACTCAAAAATAGTCAATGTAACATTGGTATAGTCCTTGCACAGACTAATAAGTTTCAAAATGAATTATTGTCATCCAGGTAAAGCTGAATGTATACCATGACAAGATTAATGTTTTAAGATATCTACTGTGACAATCAGACTAAAGCACAATTCACTAAATAGTACTTTTGCAGACAACATATATTTTATGCGAGAGCAGAACTTTTCACACAACTGAGAATAACCACCATCAGGGTATATAGTAATCTGTCCATTAATAAGATATTCAATTGATTAGATTAGATTAGATTAGATTACTTACAGTGTGGAAACAGGCCCTTCGGCCCAACATATCCACACCGACCCGTCGAAGTGCAACCCACCCATACCCCTACATTTACCCCTTACCTAACACTACGGGCAATTTAGCATGGCCAATTCACCTGACCCGCACATCTTTGGAATGTGGGAGGAAACCGGAGCACCCGGAGGAAACCCACGCTCCGGGTTTTGTGCCAGAGTTAGTCCAAATATGATTCTTAGCTCTGGAGAATTTACTTCCAATGCTTCTTTCCTCTACCTGGAAATAAGAAATTCCAGAACTGTTTTTCATGGTGTGAGTTTTCCAGGAGTCTTCTCTCTCTAAGTAAAACTTGGCAAATTTCTTTGAACTGCTAATGACACTGATCTTTCTATTCTAAGCACATGTTCCTATCGGTACTCTTATCCAGTGAACATTTGAAGATTTTGACTTCTAGCTGCTCCTTTTCTCCAAATCCTGAAAGATTAGCTGCATCTGTGAAATCTTTGGGTTTCTTGTAAGTTCTTCCCCTCCCCATAGCCATAGGAATCACATGGACCTTTTGTCCAGAAAGAATAGCTATTCTTGACAGTCCAATTCTCTTTCATCTGGTAACCAAATGGACTGTTTAAAGTATAGTATTTACAATCAGGAATTAATAAGATATTTCTAGGACTCAGTCTAAATACTCTTAGCTTGCAGGCCATTGCCATTGTCTCCAGTTATAGTAATTTGTCCCTTCTTCCTGGTAAATGATCTGGCCAGATTTTAATCTCTAACACTCAACACTAAAACACTCAAGTTTGATTTTAGGATAACTTCAGAACAGGTCACACAACCCTCTTTATAAATTAAATTAAATTCCCAAAACTTAAAAGTCTTGCATGTCATAATTGTAAAAATAAAACAAGAATCAATGCTTGGGGGGGGGGGGGGGGGGGGGTGCTTCTGTTAGGGAATAAAACTTAAGTATCAGCAGAATGAAGTTTCTACTGGAATCCTATCAGTTGGCTTATAGTCTAACGATGTTCCACTGGGCAAGTTTTGATTTTTCCATTGCTATCTATTGAGTCTCAACTGGTGCTAGTGGGGCAGTGCTGGATATCATTGTCTGATATGTGAAGTTTACTCCAACCTTATTGAAACTAAAAACAATGAAAGGTATTTAATTGAGCCAAATGGTACTGCTGAACATGGAGCATTGGAGCACATTGAAAGTGGGCATGTTTGAGGCAAACAGGAGAAAAAGCCTCAAAGGGAGATGTACTGACCTTGTTGAAACAATGGGAATGGATCTAAGGCTTGGTAGTTCTCAAGGATACAGTGTGCCATATGATGGAATGATTACATTTGTCACAAACTTCAAAGAGCAAGACCACACTTTGGTCCATCTTTTTGGGAGTAATTGGTTATATTGATTGAATGTTCTCAGATTATTGCCATGACAGATGTCAAATCCAAGGATTAAGTTGTAAGAGAGTGGGAGAAGAGAATGCTGATTATTCATTTGGACCATGGAGAGGAAGGAAAGAATAGAGATGCCAAATAATGGGGGATGCATCTTACTTAGATGGCCTGATTTGCTGAATCCTTTCCTGTTTCCCAAATTGTGCAGTAGATGTAGAAAGGACTCGAAGCAGGAATATTACAATTGGTGAAGTATTTTTTCAATGACCCACTTTAAAAGGAAGTCAAATTGTAAATCATTACATTCAAATTCAATCCCTCCAGGATCCTTATTGCCAATATTTAGGCCCAACTACTATCTGAGAAAACAACTGAACCCTCATGCTGAATATTTTATAAGAAATATTCGGTCTAGTGCAGGTTGGAGGATTTTCGCTCTAGGGAGAGGCTGAATAGGCTGGAATTATTTTCGCTGGTGTGTTGGAGACGGAGGATTGACCTTTAGAGGTTTATAAGGGGCATGGATAGGGTGAACAGCCAAGGTCTTTTTATTCCCAGTGTAGGGGAATCCAAAGCTGGAGATGAGAGGGGAAAGATAGAAATGAAACCTAAGGGGCAATCTTTTCATGCAGAGGGCTGTTTGTGTATGGAATAACCTGCCATAGGAAGAGGTGGAGGCTGGTACAACTGCAACACTTAAAAGACATATGGATGGGTATGTGAACACAAAGGATTTAAAGAGATATGGGCCAAATACTGGCAAATGGGACTAGATTAATTTAGAATATCTGGTCTGCTTGGATAAGTTGGATTGAAAGGTCTATTTCCATGCTGTACAAAACAATAACTCTGAGATATACTGCCAGACACCATTAAGCAGAAATTGTTGTGATCCAACATTTCTCTACATACCATAAAATCCATTCAAAGATTGATGTTACATCTTATAGGTTTCAAATAAAATATTTCTCAAGAACTGAGGATTAATTTATTTGAGGCTGAAGAGTCCAGAGCTTGCAATATATTTATAAGCGATGTGGTAAAACACTGTTCCACTATGTCTAACTGTTTTTGAGAAACCATGACTCATACAATGAAACCTTGATTCATGATGCATGGAAACGAATGAGAATTGACTGGTGATGTCAGCAATACACTGCAAAAAAATGCACAGCATTTGATTCCTAAACCCTTCATGTTATCATCTGGCTTTCCTGGATTTACAAGCACTCAAGCTAAATTAACTCATCTGGTAATTGTATTCTCAGAAACTATCCATAATTATTATCTCTGTCAGATAACGTCCAAAGCCCTCCTTTGTTTTAATTTCAAACAGATCCCTAAATCTATTTTTCAAAAAAAAATTTACTGATGGAAACTGAACATTGGGCAGAATGACTCATTCACCCCCCTGCTTTAATACAGTTTGTATTCTAAGAGTAATTGTGGATTGTCCTTGCCATTGTTATAATTTGTGTGAGTTTTAATGAATAATGCTCCATTTTCTTCCACATTACCATTGGAACAACTAATATCCTTTTTGATGTGCATTACTTTACAGTTTTCCCAATGATTATTATAGGAAGATTTTCCTCATCCCAACTACTAAACTGAATAAGGGCAGGCACTACCCTGTCTAACTCCAACTCCACTTTTAAAGAACAATGAATCTGCAGCTCAAGGTCTCTTTGCTTAACAACACTCCCAGGACCCTACCAACAAATACTTAAGTTTTGCCTTGATTTGCCTTACCGACCTGGCTCTACAGTTACCATTGTTAGAAAACTTGTTAATGTTCCTGATGAAGGGCTTTTGCCCGAAATATCGATTTTCCTCCTCCTTGGATGCTGCCTGGACCTGCTGTACTTTTCCAGCACCACTCTAATTCAGACTCGGGTTTCCAGCATCTGCAGTCCTCATTTTTACCCAATGTTCAACTATGGACATCCTATTAGATCCTTACTTGGGGATCAGAACAGACATGACAGATAATTGAACTTACATCTTTATGTTGGTCTCATAGTTGAACCTGGTAGAAGTCAATAGCCAGTAGCAATGAAAATTCTGAAAGGAAGTTTATTATTGATACAGTGAACTTGAATACCCATACTTGAAGAGAAAGTACCAGGACAGGGTGGTTGTCAATCATTGTCAAGACTCAAGATACATTAAACATATAAAAAATTATTCCAGGCACCGGGACCTCTGTCATATTCCAACATTCAGTCCATAGTCACATACAGCAGGTAGTATATCTTGTTTTATGAGCTAGGCATTTCATCATATGCACAATACAAAGCAGCAAAGTATAAGAAAGAGCCTTGTACTTCTGTGTTGTGATAGAAATCTTACAAGCATGTAACTGACTGCACTTAAGATGGATATATACATGCTGCCATGACCATGGATCATAAACTTGGATCAGCAATGGATATATCAAACTTTAATTCTAACGTATGTTCTTAATAAGAGGACTGATAACCAGAATCTCTGCAGACGTGAATTCAGTAGCTGTCGGGAGAGTAATTTTGAAATGTCACACATGCAGCAATGAAAGCAGATTCAAAGGGACAAGTGCACTACAAACTGTACTGTAATCCTCTTTGAGTAAGTAAGACTGTGAATAAGGTAGTTTAAAACAAAAACAGCAGTCTGTATATGAGAAATGCTTACATTTTATACTTTGAAAAATACACAGGAACAAAGGTAAAAAGTGAGTTTCAACTATGATATATGTGAATTAAAAGATAATGGCTTAGTGCATAGAATAGTATTGTGAAGATAACAGTTCTGAGAACAGCCATAAAGCATCCCTGTAACACAGGTAATGAAGGAAAAAGGATCTGGTTCTGATGCTGCAAGTTAGCTACTGTTGAAAGGAACCAAAAAAATGAATTCATTTTCAAGCCAAATATCTTAATTGACTGTGTTAACTGTTGGTAACAGTCTCAACATTCACAAACAAGTCAGAGACTGATCTGTCCAAGTTGTGGGTGGCACGGTGGCACAGTGGTTAGCACTGCTGTCTCACAGCGCCTGAGACCTGGGTTCAATTCCCGACTCAGGTGACTGACTGTGTGGAGTTTGCACGTTCTCCCCGTGTCTGCGTGGGTTTCCTCTGGGTGCTCCGGTTTCCTCCCACAATCCAAAGATGTGCGGGTCAGGTGAATTAGCAATGCTAAATTGCCCGTAGTGTTAGGTAAGGGATGGTGGGTGGCGGGTCGGTGTGGACTTGTTGGGCCAAAGGGCCTGTTTCCACACTGTAAGTAATCAAAAAAATTTAAAAATTCTCTTTGGACTTCATTCTTTTTCTTAGTCTGTATGTATGCGTGTTGTGCTATTAATTCTACTTGATTGTAGTAACTAATAAACTTTTTTTCACTTAATAAAGTCAGGTTAAATTGACTCTTTTTGAAAGATAAATTAATTTGATCTGGGAGGAAAGTATCCACAAAGAGAAGAGATCTATTTTTATGGATCAACTTTATTGCAACCAAATGAGGGGGCAGATGAATAACTAAGAAATTTGTCCCTCTTCATCTGGGAGCTTAATGACTTGGGGTATTCTGTATGGAACTGTAATGAATTAGGGGCCTTGTCTATGATCTGATCATAATAGTATCTAGTCCAAATGTTGGATCAACTGTGTAAAGAATGATCTCTTGTTTCGGGGTTAAAAATTTAGTTGTAACTCAGAAACAATAAAGTGGATAACCCTGGCAATCTTTATGATTTGTTAGTCTTGCTAATCCTATTTGAAAGACTGAAAAGCCATGAGGGATAGGTTTTGATGAGATTAGGTTCTGAGTGCAAAGGATATGGTCCATGTACAAAAATGATGACACTACCACAGTACACAAGAATAAAGGATCAGAAAGAGTGCAATATTCTCCAAAAGGTCAATACTAGAGCTATTAAGAAAGAATTCTAATTTGTTTTGGAACCAAGATTAACCTTTCCTAATCTAAATAAAATAGAACTGTACTTTACGATATATGATACAGCGTCACAATATTGGAGTCTTGAAGTTTATTTTGTTCTTTTGTTGCTGAGCAAGATTTGTAAGTTGAGCTTGTCAGTCTGCCTCCCAGGCTACTGTTACATGCTAAATGCTTCCTGATCTTTGGAATATTAATTTGATCAAATCACAGGAAGTTCATGGTACACACCTCAGTTGCTTTGCTTCCTTAATGAGCAGAGCACCTGCAACTGCACTGATTGCTTTACAGTGGCAATATTCTTGCCTTTTGTCTTCCAAACATGTGTAGTTTTGCTGGCACTAACAGCAACATGTTGAAAAAATGTCCATATTACAGAGGAGGAGATGCTGGATGTCTTAAAATGCATAAAGATGGATAAATCCCAAGGACCTGGTTAGGTGTACCCTAGAAATCTGTGGGAAGCTAGGGGAAAGATTGTTGGACTACTTGCTGAAATATTTGTATCATCAATAGCCACAGGAGAGGTGCAGGAAGACTGGAGGTTGGCTAACGTGGTGCCACTATTTAAGAAAGGTGGTAAGGAAAAGCCAGGGAACCATAGAGTGATGAGCCTGACAGTGGTGGTAGGCAAGTTGTTGGAGTGAATACTGACAGACAAGACTTACAGGTAATTGGAAAGGTAAAGAATAATTAGAGATGTTCAACATGGCTTTGTATATGGAAAATCATGTCTCATTAATTTCATTGATTTTGTTGAAAAAATAACAAAGAGGATTGATGAGGACAGAACAGCGGGCATGATCTTTATGGACATCAATAAGGCATTTGATGAGGTTCTTCATGATAGACGGGTAAGCACATGGAATACAGGAAGAATTAGCTATTTGGATACAGAACTGGTTTGAAAGAGAAGGCAGGGGCTGGTGGTGGAGGATTGCTTTTTAGACTGGAGGCCTGTGACCAGCAGTGTGCCACAAGGATTGGTGTTGGGCCCGCTGCTTTTTAAAATTTATATAAATGATTTGGATGTAAACATAGTAGGTATAGTTAGTAAGTTTTCAGATGACACCAAAATTGGAGGTGTAGAGGACAGCAAAGAAGGTTACCTCAGAGTATAATGGGATCTTGATCAGCTGGGCTAATGGGCCAATGAGTGGCAAATGGATTTTAATTTGGATAAATATGGGGTGCTGCACTTTTGAAAGGTAAATCAGACAGGACTTTATACACTTAATGGTAAGGTCCTGAGGAGTGTTGCTGAAAAAAAGAGAATTTGGAGTGCAGGCTCATACTTCCTTGAAAGTGGAGTTGCAAGAAGATACGATATTAAATAAGGCATTTGGTAGGCTTTCCTCTATTGATCAGTGCATTGAGTATAGGATTTGCCATGTCATGTTTCAGCTGTACAGGACATTGATTAGGTTAATTTTGGAATACTGCATGCAATTCAGGTCTCCCTGCTATAGGAAGGATGTTGTGAAATTTGAAAGGGTTCAGAAAAGATTTACAAGGATGTTGCAAGGATTGAGGGTTTGAGATTCAGGGATAGGCTAATTAGGCTGGGGCTATTATCCAGGAGCATCGGAGGCAGAGGAATGAACTTCTAGAGGTTTATAAACCGTGAGGAGCATGGATAGGATAAATAAGCAAGGCCTTTTTCCTGGGCTGGGCGAATCCAAATCGAGATGGCATAGGTTTCAGCTGAAAGGAGAAAGATTTAAAAGGGACCTAAGGGGCAACTTTTTCATGGAGAGGGTGCTGTGTATATGGAATAAGCTGCAAGATGCAGTGGTGGAGGCTGGTACAATTACAACATTTAAAAGGCTTCTGGATGGGTATATGAATGTGAAGGGTGTAGAGGGGTGTGCAAGTGGGACGAGATTCTGGTATATCTGGTCAGCGTGGACAAATTGGACTGAAGAGTATGTTTCTGTGTTGTACATCTCTATGACTCCTAGTCAGCCTCCACTACCTTACCCAAGCTACATGTTTCATTTATGTTTAAATTATCACAATGAGCATTGCAGTCTGTTTAAGTTTAAGGTCATTGCAATGAATCCTGAACCATTTCAAAAATAGGGTCCACCAAACTTACAGAATATACAGGAACAAGACACCTGGCTTCGCTAAATAGGTGGTACTAATTAAATTCCCATTTGATGCTTCCTGATTTGGATGGGACAATTACTGACCAATCAATGAATGATTGGGAGTGTCTGAAAGTGCAAGGCTTTTGTATTAATGATTCTTTGTTTCGCAAATAAACTAAATTGCTGCCTGTTCTGCTTTTAACATGTTTGCATATCAAAGTTTGTGAGAAGATTTGTAGCTCGGGTGCTTGTTGTTGTGGTTCTGTTCGCCGAACTGGGAGGTTTTGTTGCAAACGTTTCGTCCCCTTTCTAGGTGACATCTTCAGTGCTTGGGAGCCTCCTGTGATGTTTGCATATCACTTTATATTTGGGGCATGCATGTACCTCTGTCATTGAAATAATATGATTAATTTATTTAATCGTCAACCAATGAGTCAAACTGAAGTGTTCTGAAAGCATTTTCTTTGGTAGAATGACAACCAAATACACAAGAAAAAGAAATAAGACGCAAAATAAGGAATAAAGATCTAGCACAGTTGAACAGTGGGCAGTTTAGGACTAAATGGATAATGGTGAAACTACAATAATCATATAAGCTAGAAGGTGCAGACAGTGCAATGTTCCTCTTGCAACATGTATGAGGTGAGGGAAGCCTTTAGCGTCCCTGCTGATTACACTTGCAAGAAGTGCACCCATCTCCAGCTCCTCCAAGCCCGTGTTAGGGAACTGGAGCTGGAGTTGGATGAACTGCGGATCATTCGGGAGGCAGAGGAGGTCATAGATCGGAGCTTTAGGGAAGTAGTTACTCCGAAAGTTATAGACAGATGGGTGACAGTGAGGGGGAGTGGGAGGAAGCAGCCAGTGCAGGGACCCCCTGCGGTCATTCCCCTCAAGAACAAGTATACCGTTTTGGATACTTGTGGGGGGGATGACTTACCAGGGGCAAGCAACGAGGTTCAGGCCTCTGGCACAGAGCCTGGCCCCGTTGCTCAGAAGGGAAGGGTGGAGAAAGGTAGAGCGATAGTTCTTGGGGACTCAATAGTGAGGGGTACAGATAGGCGGTTTTGTGGGGGCGACAGAGACTCACGATTGGTATGTTGCCTCCCAGGTGCAAGGGTACGTGATGTCTCTGATCGTGTTTTCCGGGTCCTTAAGGGGGAGGGGGAGCAGCCCCAGATCGTGGTCCACGTTGGCACCAACGATATAGGTAGGAAGAGGGGTGAGGATGTCAGGCAGGCTTTCAGGGAGCTAGGTTGGAAGCTCAGAGTTAGAACAAACAGAGTTGTTGTCTCTGGTTTGTTACCCGTGCCACGTGATAGAGAGTCGAGGAACAGGGAGAGAGAGCAGTTAAACGCGTGGCTACAGGGTTGGTGCAGGAGGGAGGGATTCCGGTTTCTGGACAACTGGGGTTCTTTCTGGGGAAGGTGGGACCTCTATAAAAAGGATGGTCTACACCTGAACCTGAGGGGCACCAGTATCCTTGGGGGGAGGTTTGCTAGTGCTCTTTGGGAGGGTTTAAACTAACTCCGCCGGGGCATGGGAACCTGGACTGTAGCTTTAGGGTACAGGATCTTGAGTGTAGGGAGGTTATGAACAAGGCAGCAATCTCGAAGGAGGGTGCCTGTAAACAGAAGGGTGGCTTGAAGTGTGTATACTTCAATGCCAGAAGTATAGGAAATAAGGTAGGTGAACTTGCAGCGTGGGTTGGTACCTGGGACTTCGATGTTGTGGCCATTACAGAGACGTGGGTAGAACAGGGGCAAGAATGGCTGTTGCAGGTTCCAGGGTTTAAATGTTTTAGTAGGGTCAGACATGGGGGTAAAAGAGGGGGAGGTGTGGCATTACTTGTCAAGGATAGTATTACAGCGGTGGAAAGGACGATGGAGGAAGACTTGCCATCTGAGGTAGTTTGGGCTGAGGTTAGAAATAGGAAAGGTGAGGTCACCCTGTTAGGTGTTTTCTACAGGCCTCCTAATAGTCCGAGAGAAGTAGAGGATAGTATTGCGAGGATGATTCAGGAGAAGAGTGAAAGTAGCAGGGTGGTTGTTATGGGGGACTTTAACTTCCCAGATATTGACTGGAAAGCTATAGCTCGAGGTCGTTAGATGGGTTGGTGTTTGTCCAATGTGTGCAGGAGGGTTTCCTGACACAATATGTAGACAGGCCAACAAGAGGTGAGGCTATACTGGATTTGGTTCTAGGTAATGAACCAGGCCAGGTGTTAGACTTGGAGGTAGGTGAGCACTTCGGGGACAGTGACCACAACTCGGTGACTTTTACTTTAGTGATGGAGAGGGATAAGTGTGCACTGCAGGGCAAGAGTTATAGCTGGGGGCAGGGAAATTATGATGCGGTGAGGCATGACTTAGGATGCGTGGATTGGAAAAACAGGCTTCAAGAGAAGAATACTAATGATATGTGGAGATTGTTCAAGGAACAGCTACTGAGTGTCCTTGATAAGTATGTACCAGTCAGGCATGGAGTTAAGGGTCTTGTGAGGGAGCCGTGTTTTAATAAGGAATTGGAATCCCTTGTGAAAGGGAAGAAGGCGGCATATGTAAAGATGAGGCGTGAAGGTTCAGTTGGGGCGATAGAGAGTTATAAGGTAGCCAGGAAGGATCTAAAGAGAGAGCTAAGAGCAGCGAGAAGGGGACATGAAAAGTCCTTAGCTGGTAGGATTAGGGAAAATCCAAAGGCTTTCTATAGGTATGTCAGCAATAAAAGGATGACTAGGGTAGGTATTGGTCCAGTCAAGGATAGTAGTGGGAAGTTGTGCGTGGAGGCGGAGGAGATTGGAAAGACATTAAATCAGTACTTTTCATCAGTATTCACTCAGGAACAGGACACTGTTGCTGGTGTGAATATTGAGTCACAAGTGATTAGAATGGATGGCATTGAAGTATGTAGGGAAGAGGTTTTGGGAATACTGGAAAGGATGAAAATAGATAAGTCTCCTGGGCCTGATGGCATTTATCCTAGGATCCTCTGGGAAGCTAGGGAGGAGATAGCAGAGCCATTGGCCTGGATTTTTATGTTGTCATTGTCAACGGGAATAGTACCAGAAAACTGGAGGATGGCGAATGTGGTCCCCTTGTTCAAGAAGGGGAGTAGGGATAGCCCGAGTAACTATAGGCCAGTGAGTCTGACTTCTGTGGTGGGCAAAGTCTTAGAGAGAATTGTAAGGGATAAGATTTATGAACATCTGGATAGGAATAACGTGATCAAGGATAGTCAGCATGGTTTTGTGAAGGGCAGGTCGTGCCTCACAAACCTTATTGAGTTCTTTGAGCAGGTGACTAAGGAGGTGGTCGAGGGTAAAGCAGTAGATGTTGTGTATATGGATTTTAGTAAGGCGTTCGATAAGGTACCCCATGGTAGGCTAATGCAAAAACTACGGAGGTATGGCATTGAGAGTGCATTAGAGGTTTGGATTAGAAATTGGCTGGCTGGAAGGAGACAGAGGGTAGTAGTTGATGGTATAGGTTCATCTTGGAGTGCAGTTACTAGCGGTGTACCTCAAGGATCTGTTTTGGGACCATTGCTCTAGAGGAGGGGCTTGAAAGCTGGGTGAGTAAGTTTGCGGATCACACAAAAGTCGGTGGAGTTGTGGATAGTGAGGAAGGATGTGGCAGGTTACAGCGGGATATAGACAAGTTGCAAAGCTGGGCAGAAAGGTGGCAAATGGAATTCAATGTAGCTAAGTGTGAAGTCATTCACTTTGGTAGGAGTAACAAGATGATGGATTACTGGGCTAATGGTAGGCTGCTTGGTAGTGTGGATGAGCAGAGGGATCTTGGTGTCCATGTACACAGATCTCTGAAAGTTGCCACCCAGGTAAATAGTGCTGTGAGGAAGGCATATGGTGTACTGGGCTTTATTGGCAGAGGAATTGAGTTCCGGAGTCCTGAGGTCATGTTGCAGTTGTATAAGACTCTGGTGCGGCCTCATCTGGAGTATTGTGTGCAGTTTTGGTCGCCATACTATAGGAAGGATGTGGAGGCATTGGAACGAGTGCAGAGGAGGTTTACCAGGATGTTGCCTGGTATGGTAGGAAAATCGTATGAGGAAAGACTGAGGCACTTGGGGCTGTTCTCATTGGAGAAAAGAAGGTTTAGGGGAGATTTGATAGAGGTGTACAAGATGATTAGGGGTTTAGATAGGGTAGACACTGAGAACCTTTTACCGCTAATGGAGTCAGCTGTTACAAGGGGACACAGCTTTAAATTAAGGGGAGGTTGGTATAGGACAGATGTTAGGGGTAGATTCTTTACGCAGCGGGTTGTGAGTTCATGGAATGCCCTGCCAGTAGCAGTGGTGAACTCTCCCTCTTTATGGTCATTTAAGCGGGCATTGGATAGGCATTTGGAAGTTATTGGGCTAGTGTAGGTTAGGTAGGATTCGGTCGGCGCAACATTGAGGGCCGAAGGGCCTGTACTGCGCTGTATTTTTCTATGTTCTATGTTCTATGTAAGGTCTGGATCATTTGGGAAAAAATGAGACAGTTGGAATAAAGAGAGATGGTTTGTGAGGACAGGAGAAATTGGAAGGATGGACCTCATCAGGGGTTACTGGTAGCAACAGCAATCAAAAAGTGCCAGAAAAACTGACAAGACTGGCACTGATAAGTGAATCCCTGACCATCCAATGTCAGGTAGGTGAGCATTATGAATCTTCAGCTCACTTTCATTTCTAATTAACTCCTCCATCTTTTTAGTGACAATCATTCCTGTTGGAGTATTATTTTCTTGGGAGTGAGTTATTCTCCACTTCTACATCTGGAAGGCATTCTTTACTTTTGTACCCAAAGAAGACTATTCAGTTAAGGGATGAGGAATAATAACAAAGCTCAATTCTGTTTTCATCAGCATCCTCTTAAACATAATTTCTAACAGCAGTCACTGTATAATAATCAGGAGCAAGGACGTTATCTGATTTATTATCACGTACAACAGAGATGCTGAACACACCTATTTGAGACCTGGTTGTGATTAATCATTACAGTATAAGCTGGGCTTCATAATTGGGATTTCTGGCACAGTATTTCATTTAATACAAATCTCCCTTTTCATAAGGCTGAAAATTTCAATTAAAATGCATCATTGAGTTGGCTGTTTTTTGCAGTCAGTGATTCTTAAGTAGCTGTCTCTGATATTCTGCAGTAATGCAAGACATTCAGCATTCATCAAAGAATAAAAAAAACCTGTGTAGAGGAGAATCATTTTCACCACGTCTATTATAGCCAGTGAATGACTCATGAACTCACAAAGAGACATTTTTAACTGACAACTGCTGAAACCATTATTGAGCTGTATGTGAAAGCTCTGATTTAAAAAAAAATAAGAGGCTTGCTGATTTGTCCTATGGCGTCTCTATTTTCTGGAGATAATGGATTTGTGTAATTTTTAGTCTGAGCTTACCCAGCTTACTTTGCTGTCGCTGGATCATTTAACTATATACAGCTTGTGTGTTCTTCCCTCACATATACAAAGTCTTGCTTTCCGGGTTCTGCTACTCCCTGTCTATCCAGAGAATGCTTTTTGGCAACTCGTACTCTTTTCTGGACTTCTCTAACTCCCACAGAAAGAAGGGAAGCTGGTCACGTTCCCAGCCTGTGTAAACATTAGTGATTAATGCAAATGGAAGGAGCAGTATTTTGGTGATAGTTTCCCTCCAGCTTGCATCTTTCACTATCTCCCACTCGCATGCACAGCCACATTCATTTTCCAACAGCAGCTCTCAACAGCAAATGGAGTGAATGAGGTCCATAAGCATTCTGGCTGTTAGTTTTTCAGAGATAAAGCATTTTGGTTGAACTGTTGTCAGCATCCCAGATACGGATATCAAGGCTTTCACGGTGAGTACTTATTTCAGATTTGTAAATGTCACATTTGATTGTCTCATAGGATAATTTGACAATGTCTGTTTCCTTTGAAGTTAACACTGCTGCTAAGATATTAATTTATTCTGCTGAATTTTATTGGTGCAGGATAGTTACAACACTTATTCTAACATGCAATGTGAATTCCATTTGCACCTTTCTGTAGTCAAATGCAAATAATGTCACTACTTTTATGTTGAGGGATCAGTTTTAGTCAGTTTGACTTTGTTGCTGACAAAGTCTATGAAACTCGTAAGTAAATGTTTTCCAGATAGTTTGTAGATTACAGAGCTACATTAAAATCTAGTGGAAATAGAAACAATCGTGGCTCTGAAATGTTATGATTTAAAAAGCTTTCCTGGTTTTACCTACCGTAGACGGTAATCTTAATAAAACTAAGGAATGCACTGTTCTACACTTCTCCCAACCAATTGTAATGCACACTTTCCTGTCAATCCTGGCTTCAATAGTAGAATTGCACTGTATCAAAGTTGTTCTACTATTTGTGACAATGACCTAAGTGGCAATACCATAAGGGAGTATAATAGAAATTTTGGACTCTCTCTGACAGCTGCACTGCCCAGCATAAGTGCCTTACATTTGAGCAACAAGCCAGCATAATATTCTCATGTAAACACTGATCACATTTGTCAAACAATGAAAACATTTATCCATGCATTTGAAGGTTAAGTGAGCTAGTTTCTATAAAGTAAACATGGACATTTGATCCCATGTTTCTGCATTGATTATAACAATTGGGCTTTCATGCTATATAGCAGAGCCCAGTGTGACTAGGATCCAACAACAGCTTACATTAATAAACATCAGCAAAGGTCCTGAAGAGGAGTGCTGGAATGCCAATGAGCAGTCACGAGCAATGGGAAAATAAACAATGTGGATACTTGAACCTTGCTACCTAAATTAGGTAGAGCTATTGCTTGAGAATATCACCATGGATTTTCCTTTTTTTTATTCAGAGCAATTGGCTTTCGTCAATGTTCCACTGGCAATGAAAACTCTGTGTGTATCAGCAGCATGGTAAAATAAAATAGTGATTTACTTTTCTTGTGAGCTTGTTTTTCTTCATCCCTGCAGTTCTGAACAGTGTAGAATCCACGTATCAGGACAGCTATGCATTGTAATGATTTGGACTGGGGTGTACAAAGTTAAAAATCACACAGAGCTACATTAAAATCTCGTGGAAATAGAAACAATTGTGGCCCTGAAATGTTATGATTTAAAAAGCTTTCCTGATTTTACCTACCGTAGGCGGTAATCTGGTAATCTATAACCTGGTGTGTGATTTTTAACTGTGCATTCTGATGACATTGTATAGACGAAAAAAACATTGCGTAATATCCAGAAGCAGGAAATGAATTTTGCAATTGCTCAAGATTTTACTGGTACAGTTTGCAGTGTAAGTGGAAGCAATTGTTCATTACCAGGATATCTAGCACATTACAGGATCTCTTCAATAATGTCAGCAAGAAGCAATGTCAATGACATCAATGCTGTTAACATCAATATTAATATCTGACATCAAGTTTTGTTTAAATAGGGCTAGGCTCAGAACTAACTGCACAAAGGGAGTTTAATAGCTCGATAAACTGCATTCTACTACTGTAATAGGAAAGTTGTGAGCAAACAAGATGATCATAGAGTCATAGAGATGTACAGCACGGAAACAGATCCTTCAGTCCAACTCATCCACGCTGACAAGATATCCTAAATAACTCTAGTCCCATTTTCCAGCACTTGGCCTATATCCCTCCAAACTCTTCCTAGTCATATGCCCATCCAGAAATCTTTTTAAATGTTGAAATTGTACCAACATCTGCCACTTCCTCTGGCAGTTCATCCATATGTGCACCCACCCTCTACATGAAAAGGTTACCCCTTAGTGTGGCATGGTAACTCAGTGGTTAGCACTGCTGCCTCACAGCTCTAAGGACCTAGGTTTGATTCTACTCTCAGATGACTGTCTGTGTGGAGTTTGCATTTTCTCTCCATGTCTGCATGGGTTTCCTCTGTCCATTCTGGTTTCCTCCTGTAGGTTCTGGTTTACAACGTACTCGATATGATCTTACCTGATTTACCTAATTATCTCATGATGTATACACATAGAATCGTGATGCTGATAAACCTAACATAAGATAGGGCCCCTCATGGGCTGTGTCAATGATTACTGGATGGAGAAGATTGCTGGCTAAGCATTCTTGCCTGATCATTAGCACTTTTTTTTGAAAGACTCTTCATGGGATTTGCAAAATGCTTCCATTAACAAACATTTAGAAAAATGCAAATAGATGTTGCCTGGCATAAATAATTTCTATGGTAATAGATCATACTTAAATAATGTAACTCCATGTAGTGATATGGTTGGAAATGACATGATAGAACATTGTGTACAAGTCAATATTAGTTGTTATTATGGACCAGACCAAGCCCCCTCAAAATATTTAGCAGTTAGTCTAGATCATAACTTTTCTTATTTTAAAGGCAAATGTAAGATGTTGCATTTTAGGTGCAATTCGATTGGTCAAACTACCGGATTTAAAGCAAAAAACACTTTATTCATCTACTATACTTAAATTGCAACACAAGGAAGAAGAAATTTAGAATAGCTTTACATTAATGGAAACTTAACAGAATAATAGATACAGTATCTATTACTAATCCACTGTTCCAATATGATAACATCGCACAAACACACATTTGGCAAAAGGCAAAGTCAGGAAATTGATTGCCTCACATGTAACTCCTGCCTGAGAATAGAAGAAATTAACATTTTGAAGACTAGAGGAAGTTTTCAGTTGATGTATAGTCTGTTATGGCCACCCTGACATTAAAATGTCACTAACACAATAGAAATTATGCTATGTAGATTCAGTAGTGTAAGATTGGAGAAGATAGGTGATGGTTATTAAGGGACTCAAGAATTTGAAATATATTGAAGCTGTCATTTTTTTCTCTCTGTATTTTAAATTGTGAACCAAACTGAGAATTAGAATTCCTACAATATGGAAACAGGCCCTTCAGCCCAACAAGTCCACACCGACTCTCTGAAGATTAACCCCAGACCCATTCACCTACCCTATATTTACCCCTGACTAATGCACCTGATACTATGGGCAACTTAGCATGGCCAATTCACCTAACCTGCACATCTTTGGACTGTTGGAAAAAACCCATACAGACACAGGCAGAATGAGCAAACTCCAAACAGACAGTCACCGGAGGCTGCAATTGAACCCAGGTCCTTGTTGCTGTGAGGTAGCCGTGCTAACCACTGAGCTACTGTGCCATCCAGGATCAATGCACTTTTTAAAGACAAGTAACGGATACTCTTTGATAGCACTGTTTACACAGCTACTTGTTCACACAGTAGTAGGAGATCGTACAGATGAATTGGAGCCAAGGGGTTTTTACAAATGGACCTTTAATTTGTACCAAGAAGCTGATTGGTAACTAGTTATTAATGGCAAAAGCCTCTGCATGCCAACACTATGTGATTGGTTCTCAACTAGCAGAACAGCTTAAAGCTGTAACCAAGATAGAGAATCCATTCAAACTCCACTAGCCTAAGAGCTATCTCCATTTTCTCTCTGGTCACTTTAATACTGAATAAAACCAATTTATTTTTACTTCAGTTGTTGTAAACTGGATTAATAAGTCTGGGAGTTTCTATAAATGTGAACCAAATACCTTATGCCTTCTGCAGACCAATGAAAACATCTAGAAAATTAAATGTGAGAAGTAGTGTGCTCACCAGCACAAGAATCATCTTAGCAATCCAGAGGAAAGGAATGACTGAACTGCCTTCCCAGGCTCTTCCTCAACCCCTAATCCTCATGCTTTTTATCCCCCTATCTGGTCTGAATTTGAGTGTATGAGAGTAGAGGGAGTTGTGTAAGGAATTTAATATTTTAACTAGTAGGGTTACAGCCAATGGTTCAGAAGTGTTACCTGCATGTAAAGTGTATTTACCTGTAATAAATGATAATTCTTAACACCTAGGTTTTTTTGTCAACTTGGATCTGAAGGTAAGGTAAACTGGGGAATTCTGTGGACTTTCAAAAATCTTTAACTTTTCTGACGACTCCAGGAATACTGGGGCTTTTTTTTGTTTCCAGAGCACTATCCCAGTGAGGCATAACAAAGCTGATCAAGATAGAATTCATCAGGACCACTTTGAAACAGAATCAATTGAATTTTGTGGGAACTAAAATAGTTATTTAATTAGCCAAATGACTTTTTGACCCAATGTTCTCTGCAATTGTATAATTCTATTAATGTTTTGATTTTAAGAAATATTAAACAATCACAGGGTGTTAATGATTTGGTGGACAAAATATTATTTGAGAGGGCCATGACACAAATAAGTCCATGTATATCACATAGTCTTAAACTTTATCTCAGGTTTAATCCCTGATTTATGCAGAAATGGCTATCCTTCACTGGGACATCAATGTCAGAGTGAGATGTAGCCTTAGCTCCTATGCATAAGGAAAAGAACAATCAAACCAGAGACTGCTATTAAACATTTCTTACTGCAAGTGTATTTGGTTTTATCATGTGAGTATAGGAATTGGTAGTAACTTGCAGTGTTGGAACAGCTCATTGATATTCAGGGTCTAGTACCAGATGAGGATTAGGAAAGAGTCAAACATTAAATGCACAGACAGTATAAGAGAAAATGCAAAGAATTAGGAAGAGAGCCCAATAAACAGTTGTACTAAGAGGAACTATGAAATTAAATTGAAAAGGAATTTAGAAAAACAACATAGTAATTATTTTGTAAGCATGTCAATTAACAAGGATTGTTGTGAAGAGAATAGAAACTTAAAGGATAGACTGAAAAATATGACTGATAGTGTTAGAGGCACATTTAGTACAGGCGGTGCTGCTATAATGTGTGTTTCTTCAATGTGAATTGGCTGTAACATGATTGAAGAATTTAGCCCATTATTTGTAGAATGGGAAATTTCCTTACCTGTATTGGCTATAATGTGATTATGGTTCCATTGATTTAAATGGTGCTGATATTACATGATTGTCTTGTATCGCAGGATTGCATGGGAATGGAACTATTATGTTATATCAGAATACAGAGAAACCTTGATTCTCCGAATGACTTGGGCAGGGAGCATTTTGTTCAGATAATCGAATGCTGGACAACACAGTTTAGCCAAGCCTCTGGACCTTGCGATCTTGCAGGACAATCCAAAATTCAGATTTGGATTATCGAATGCCGGATAATTAAGGTTCCACTATTGTAATTATTTTGCTTTGATGTTTGATGGTGAGATAGAATTTTAACAACACCTGGACATATACATGAATAAAGTGACAAAAGGATATGGATCCTGTAAGTAAGGACCGTTTTAGTATGAAAAGACAAAATGCATCGGTGCTGGCTTGGAGGGACAAAGGGCCTGCTTCTGTGCTGTATTGTTCTGTATTTAACACTGAAAGATGAAATGCACAATGAAATGAGCACATTTAAAATAACGTAGGAGAAAGTGAGGACTGCAGATGTTCCTCTCCGACCTATCACCTTCTCCCCCACCTTCATCTACCTATTGTATTCTCAGCTACCTTCCCCACCCCCAGCCCCACCACTCTCCCATTTATCTCTCCGCCCCAGCCCACAAGCCTCATTCCTGATGAAGTGCCTATGCCCAAAATGTCGATTCACCTGCTCCTCAGGTGCTGCCTGGCCTGCTGTGCTTTTCCAGCATCACACTCTCGACATTTAAAATAAAGTATTAAATATTAAATAAAGTACTAATATATTAAAGACTAATTAAATGAAGTAAACAAAACTCAGAAAGGACAAAGTCCCTGTTCTGGCTGGATAGTATGTACATATTTTAGAAGAGTCTGTGGAAGGAATAACAGATGCATTATGATTCATTAGAAAAGGTCGTAGTGTCAGAGGGCTGTTTGGTAATTAATATAGTTCTTATTTAATAAATATAACAGAACATGGCCAGAGAATTATTGAGCAGTCAGTTTAACATCATTGGCAGAAGAAATAATGGAATCCTTCTGAAAGAAATAATGGAAAAAATGTAGAAATAAGAAACGGAATAATAAGTGGTACGTTTTTTAATAGGGAATCTCTTGATGAATAATCTTATTACCTTAAGGTGTTAATTAGAAAAATTGGATAATAGTAATGCAGTAGATTTAGTTTATCTGGATTTTCAAATGACATTTGATAAGGTGCTTCACATAACAGATTTATGAATAAATTCAGAGAAGATGGTAATGTTTGAAAAAGAGAATACAGTTGTAATGGTAGGTTGAGATGAGAAGAATTCCAAGTGAAATGATCCACTTGAAAGGCCTGTTTTTGTGTTGTACATTCTACATATAATTGTCTGTGATATTAAGTGCAGTCTCTTGTTGATTACTCATGGAAGCATGTTCTGTCTGCATCTATCTTCAGAAATGATGGCAATACAGCACATTGAATTCTAACCATCAAAACATTGATTCAAAAGGAAATGGATTTAGTAAATTAAAGTATGTTTGTTATGTCTGGGAACATGAACTGTTTGGGCGAACTTACTGAGCTTAACATTATGTTGCATCTGAATTGATAACATTTGTGCATGAATATGTCAGTGTTCCTTTGATTGGCAAATCAATTCACCAAGCACATTCAGCACATCTTACTTTTGCATGCATTCACACCTTTCTTTCCTTGGTGGATTACTAGTGGATGGATTCTTGGGCTGATTATCAACCCATTGACTTTGCCATGAATGTTGGCCATCAGCTTCTGGTGTGGGACTGGAGTACAGAGCTTTTAGCCCAATGTGAGGAAGCTACCAATGCACCACAAGTACAGTTGCCCACTTATTGATGATCAGTCCAGAATTTTTAAAATTTATTATTTCATGAAATGTGAATATTACTGGTTACTCCCAGCCCGTCCCTAATTTTCTTTGAGAAGAGTTTTGCAATCCAAATGGTGTTGGTCAAACCACAGTGCTACTAGGAAGGAAGATGCAGGATTTTGACACAGTAACAGTGAAGGACAAGTGATTTAGTTCCAGGTCTGGATGGTGTGGGGCTTGTAAGGGAACTTGTAGAAATGATGTTTCCTTGCATCTAATGTCCTAGTGGTCATTATTGTATATGTCCTACTTTCACTGGTTGGGAAATACCTAGGCATTTTGCACATTGTAAGGTACATATCAACATTACAGCTGTACTAGAACAGATTGGCTAGCTAATTCCAGAGCACAATTTTTTATTATGATTGTTGTCTTATTTTCATGGGCAGATAGCCTTTGCAACATCCAATATTTTCAGCAATTGTTTTTGATAACATGCAAAGTGAATCAAATTGGTCTCAGGAGGAGACTGCAATAACTTGGCACTTTTGGCTTAAGATGGTGGTAAATGCCTCATACCCCCTTGCCTTTGTCATTGCTGTGCTTTATAGCCCCATCATTATGGATGGGGATATTTGTGCAGCCTTCTCTTTCTGTTAATGGTTTAATTGTTCACAATGAAATTTGGCATTAATATGATGGTATACGTAAATGTTTGAATTTTTAAAAGTAATACAAAACATAAGTTTTTGGTCACAGCAGGAGCAAGGATAGCACCAGGCCAAAGTTGACCAGGAAGCCGAGCCTGATCTACAAGTTGACATAGTGAGCTGTCACCTACTTTGGAAACTTCAGAGATTTTGAGGGGTGGTGGAGTCAAATTTAACCTTAACAAAGCAGAGATTCCTGTGTGGGAAGCAGTTTAAAGCTGCAGGCTTGTTGAGAAGTTAGTAGGAACTCATCAGCTCCCACTTTAAACAAAGAGGCGTTCTCCTGATAATGGTGGCACTTACTGGTGAAGTCAATTATCACAAGACCAGAGAGTTATAGATTTCACAGTTGTGGCAAACAAGTCATCTTCAGATCCATCAACTGAAAGTGATTGCATTCCATCAACATTTGGCTGACCTCCAATTACTGAAAGATAATTGTGTGTCTCTGCAGGATTCCTAGGAGACATTCCTTCTGCACCAGTCACATCTTCAGTGGATATTCACATCTTGATGCAGAGTCCATAAATAACCCCTTGGAGATGTATTATGGAAGACTCTACAGGAGACTTCTCGTCAAAGTCTGAACTAGTCAATTATGAATCACTGACAAAACAAGGCTGCATTAGTTTCATTAGATTGAAAACCCATTTTAAATAAAACAATATCTTTAGTTGTTTTTCGAGTTAGCTTTTCAGTGATGTTATGGAAACGTTTTAAGTCTGCTTTCCACAGCTAATTGTGATATACAGACTGAGGAGTAATCAGGTTCAATCCTTGGCATGTGTTATTAATATATTTCAGCCAAGAGAGTGTGAGGGCCATTGCAATGGATTACAGTCCTAAAATATGAGAACAAATTAACATGTTACTGCAGCCAGTCACTTTTGATATGATGACTGCACGTCACAGGATTAGGGTTTGCTACTTCATCCAGGTGATTATGCTGATGCTTGACTGACATATGATAATTAGGCATTGACAAATGAAAGCAAGAGTGCTTGGAACGTAATGACAAAAGCACCATCTCTCAATCCTGATATTGATGCAAAGGTTTGAAAATTAGTTCCCATAATTTTATTTTCCAACATATTCTTTCCAACATATGTTTTAAACATAACATGCAATTCCTTTTCTTTGCGTACTCTGTACTTCTTGAAAAACTGGAGTAAAAAATGGATCAAATTATATAGCTGGAAAGGATATTAATCGTAACTCTGATTGCTATGCACCTTAAATATTTCCTGAAATTGTCTCAATGATTGAGTTTCACAATGTGCATGAGATTTAAAATTAAAGATAACTCCAATTTTTTGGAACAATCCACCAAAATATTATCAAAGAAAGATGTGTGCCAAAGCAAATGTTGATCCAAAAATGCTGTATTCACAAAAATCATTTCATAAAATGGCTCAAGGTGCCTAGGGTTCCCAACAATAATAGTTTTGAAGAGTGGTATATAAAGTATCATCTACAAGCCAGATAATTTTCTTATGAAAAATGTTGAGAAGAATACAAAGCATCATGTGTGCTGTGGAACTACTTGTCTTCCATCAATCACACACAATTGATTTGCTTATGTAGCCCTTGGTCCTATTGGATCATGTTTCTACAAATGAGAAGACAGAATTTTCACTTTCTACCAGTCTCAACAAGATTTGAACAACACCAATTTCTGAATGGTTTTGTAACACTGGGTAAACAGACTGGAAAAGACCTCCCCATGTGCCCTTTCCACTGGATATTCTATCACACAGACAGCTTGCAACAGATGTGTTACCAAATGTCCTAAACAAGTGGTTAGAACCTGAAATCCCCCGATACATTTGCCATTTACAAATCTGAAAACAAATTCCTATATTCTCACCATAAAGTTCCATTACTATACATTTTGCTGCATTTCAGTATATTTGTAAGCAAGTTTGAGTTCATAATGAGGTTGGAATTGGAATTGGAAGAAAGGGGGAAGGTACTAGTGTTCCTAAGATACTATATCAGGGAACTTTGTGTAGATATAACTAAGTTTGGAATTACACGGAGATTTTTTATGGTTACCAAGACTTTGGGAATTTCAAATCATCCAGAATTGAAACATTAAATTCCAGGACACTGCCTCAAGCAACTGCAAAGAAAAATTATTGGCAAGCTTAAGAAATGTGCTATTTCTTGATCATTTTTGTTGAATATGTTTTGAATATTTTTGTCAGTTACAGAAGCATTGCAGATGGGAAAGGAATTTTTGATTGACAGTGGAAAATCATTCAATCAGGAAAATAATAGCCTATTCACCTTTTATGTTTGCATAGGGAGGTGTGGCTGCTTGGTCAAGGTGATCAAAGGGGTGGAACCTTGAGGGTGAGGCAGGAGTGCATTTGAGATTTGTGTCTGGAATTGCCTTCATTGTTTTCAGTCAGTGTTGGAAATCTAAAAGTACAGAACTAAAAGCAACAACTTATGAAGAAGAGTGGGGAATCTGATGTAAGTTTTCTGTCCTTCCTTGAGTAAAGTACTATAGTGAGACTATAGCTTTGCATAAACCAATACCCCTCATTCTACAGCATCCTCTCCATATCCCTTGATCCCTTTAGCAATCAAGAACCCATCTATCTCAGTCTTAAATTCACTCAATGACCTGGCCTCAACATCCTCCTGCCCCATCCTTCTGTCAGGGATGGGAGTACAAGGCTACACTTCTGTTATGTTTTTTAATGAGCATCCTAATAAGTAAAGACATGTATTTTAATGAGATTTGTCACATGTAGTGAAAGCTTAAGGAAAAACATGTTACAACAGGGAAAAATAGGCTAACACAATTAGAGGAAAGGGATTGCTGGAGACCAGCTGCTGAGCTATAAGTAGAAATATTTTGGCATAGAGCCCAGGAGTTAGGTTTATTTTCTCATTAATGAAAATAGAAATTGGGGATGACAACTCAATAATCTAACTGGCATAATTGGCTGTTGCCACATCTATATTTTTTAAATTAGCAAAACCTTGAGATGTTACTGTTGCTGGTAAGAGCACATTTATTGCATTTCCCAGTTGCCCTGCAAAGGTGTTGATAGAATAACTTCTTGAAACGTGGCTGTCATTGTGGTAATACTGCTCTCACATGGGGGAAGGTTGTATGGCTTTTCCGTTGCAGATGATTGAAGTGCAATAAAATGTGACTCCTGGATGGCAGAATATAATGATAAATTATAAAAATCTAGCAACTAAAGAATTAGTAAAGAACAAACTAAAATCAGGATTATGGAAAACACAAATGGCTAGGTATTAGATGAAATGATAAAGCATAAATGTAACATAACTAGTAAAAATAAAGATAGAGGAACAATAAATAAAAAAAGTTAATACTGATGGTACAGCAACTTATCAAGTATTCAGAACAAAATGGATGAACTAGACACAATTATTTGTACAGAGGCTCCTATTTGGTGCAGCTGGTCCTTTTTATTCACTCATGGAGCTTGGACATCATTGGCTGAGCTGGCATTTATTACCCATCCCTCATTGCCCTTGAGAAGGTGGTGGTGAGCTGGCTTCTTGAAAAGCTGTGGTCCATATGCTATAGGCAAACCCTCAATGCCCTGAGGGAGGGAATTCCAGCACTTTGATTCAGTGACAGCAAAGAAAAGGAGATATATTTTCAGGATAGTGATCGGCTTGGTTGGGAATTTGCAGGTGGTAGTTTTCCCATGTATCTGCTGTCCTTGTCCTTCTAGATGTACGTGGAAGTTGCTGTCTAAGGTTCTTTGAATTTCTGCAGGGCATTCTGTTCACTGTACATACTGCTACTACTGACCATTGGTGGAAGAAGTATCGATCAAACAGGTTGTTTTGTCTTGAATTGTGTCAAGCTTCCTGTTCTAGCTGGAGTTGAATTTGTCCAGACAAATGGGTGAAATTCTATCACACTCCTGACTCATGTCTTATATGTGGCCTACAGGTTTTTATTTGGGGACAGTGGTCAAGAGGTTAGTTACTCACTGCAGTATCCCTAGCCTCTGACCTGCTCTTGTAGCCACAGTATGTATACGGCCAGTCAAGGTCAAAAGTAACATCATACCAGGTTATAATCCAACAGGTTTATTTGAAATCACAAGCTTTTGGAGTGCAGCCCCCTCGTCAAGTGAACAAAGGGCCAGCGCTTCGAAAGCTTGTGATTTCAAATACACCTGTTGGACTATCACCTGATGGAATATGGCTTTTGATCTTATCTACCCCAGTCCAAAATCTGCACCTCCACATCATGGCTATAGTCCAGTTCAATGTCTGATCAATGGTAATCTCCATGATGTTGATAATGGGGAATTCAATAATGTCAGATAAATGCTAATATTGCAGCCTGAAACCTGGCTATACAGTGAACACAAAAGCACACAGTGAAAAAATGTCCTTCAATTCCTCAATTCTACATAACTACCACTAAAAGTACTCCAAACCCAATGCCCTGCACTTATCCCAAATCCTTGAATTGGCATTCATATAAAAGACCTTTGACGAGAAAAGGATAAAAAAAGGAGGATAGAGTTGCTACAATAAAGATAAAATAATAGTGGCAGGAAGAAAAGGATGCTGCACAAAAATACAGAATTCATGTGAATTGAGTTAAAAAATGAGAAAGGATCCATTATTCATCATTAAACAGTGGAGAGGAATTGAAAGCTGAAATGCATACACAAATCTGAGTAGTAAGCACACAGTTATGACCTAGGGAGATTCTAAGTGCCCACATGAAGAAATGCAGACATGGAAAGGAATTTTATTGTTACACGATCCTATGCGAGTCATAGTCAAACTGTCCTAGAGATTTACAGCACAGAAACAGACCCTTTGGTCCAACTCGTCCACGCTGACCAGATATTCTAAAAAGATCTAATCTCATTTGTTAGCATTTGACCCATAAACCCTTCCTATTCATACACCCTTCCAGATACATTTTAAATGTTGTAATTGCACCAGCCTCCATCGCTTCCTCTGGCAGCTCATTCCATACACACACACCACTCTTTGCATGAAAAAGTTGCCGCTTAGGTCCCTTTTAACTCTTTCCGCACTCACCTTAAACCTCTGGTTTTGGACTCACCCATCCCAGAGAAAAGACTTTGTCTATTCACCCTATCCATGTCACTCATGATTTTATAAACCTCAATAAGGTCACCCCTCACCTTCCGATGCTCCAAGGAGAGAGTAGCCCAGCCTATTCAGCCTCTCCTTACAGCTCAAACCCTCCAATCCTGGCAATATCCTTGTAAATCTTTTCTGAATCCTTTCAAGTTTGACAACATCATTCCTGTAGCAGAGAGACCAGAAATGAGCAGAGTATTCCAAAATTGGCCTAGTAATTGTCCTGTACAGCTGCAAAATGGCCTCCCAACTCTTATACTCAATGCACCGACCAATAAAGGCAAGTATACCAAACGCTTTCTTTACTACCTTGTCTACCTGGGACTCAACTTTCAAGGAACTGAGTTTGCACTCCAAGCTCTCTGTTGAGCAACACTCCCTAGGACCTTACCATTAAATGTATGAGTCCTGTCCTAATTTGCCTTTCTAAAATTTGCCTATCTAAATTAAAGTCCATCTGCCACTCCTCTGCTTACCAGTCCATCTGATCAAGGTTCCACTGTACTCTGAGGTAATCTTCTTTGCTATCCACTACTCCTTCAATTTTGGTGCAAACTTACTAACCATACCTCCTAATGTTTCACATCCAAATCATTTATGTAAATGATAAAAAGCAGTGGACCCAACACTGATCCTTGTAGTGCACCAGTGGTCACAGGACTCCAGTCTGAAAAACAACTCTCCACTACCACCCTCTGTCTTCTACCTCAAGCCAGTTCTGTATCCAAGTGGCTAGATCTGCCTGTGTCCCATGTGATCTAACCTTGCTAACCAGTCTACCATATGTAAGATGTGCAACAAGATATGTACCCTCACTACCTACCTGATTACACACCAGCCAATCAAGTGCTGTAAGGGTGATGGAAGGTTGTGCAGTGTAAGGTATATGTTTTTGCCTTGGAAAAGTTCAGTCTTACCACTTATTACCCAATAAACATTCGATTCCAACATGATGGCACTAGTGAGCACTCACTTATTACCCACTTGTAGCTAATTAAGCTAAAAAAATTAATGGGTGCTGAAACCTCCACACACATCATCTATTGTAAAACTTGCGCCCACACCTCCTCCCTCACTTCCCTCCAAGGCCCCAAGGGATCCTTCCATATCCACCACAAGTTCACCTGCACCTCCACACACATCATCTATTGCATCCGCTGCACCCGATGTGGCCTCCTCTATATTGGGGTGACGGGCCGCTTACTTGCGGAACGCTTCAGAGAACACCTCAGGGACGCCCGGACCAACCAACCCAACCACCCCGTGGCTCAACACTTTAACTCTCCCTCCCACTCCACCGAGGACATGAAGGTCCTTGGACTCCTCCACCGGCAGAACATAACAACACGACGGCTGGAGGAGGAGCGCCTCATCTTCCGCCTGGGAACCCTCCATCCACAAGGAATGAACTCAGATTTCTCCAGTTTCCTCATTTCCCCTCCCCTCACCTTGTCTCTGTCGGTTCCCTCAACTCAGCACCACCCTCCTAACCTGCAATCTTCTTCCTGACCTCTCCGCCCCCACCCCACTCCGGCCTATCACCCTCACCTTGACCTCCTTCCACCTATCACATCTCCATCGCCCCTCCCCCAAGTCCCTCCTTCCTACCTTTTATCTTAGCCTGCTTGGCACACTCTCCTCATTCCTGATGAAGGGCTTATGCCCGAAACGTCGAATTTCCTATTGCTTGGATGCTGCCTAACCTGCTGTGCTTTAACCAGCAACACATTTTCAGCTAAAAAAATTAATGAGCTGTTTCCATGCTTCAAAAAAATTGTTAGTCTACTTCTAAGATTTTGTATCAACACGTAGTAGCAATTTTAAAGTAAAGAAGCATCAATTTAGTGCATAAAGCATGCGTAACATGATAGACAAATTAATGGCGCAAATAGAAATAACGAATTTGTTCTCATTAACGTTGAGAGTTGTGATAGCACTTAGCATTAAGGAAGTGGTAACAGTGCACTTAGAAAATCATAATATGATTATGAAGAGTCAAAATGAGTGGAAAATTGTGTTTGTCAAGTCTATCGGATGCTTTTTAAGAATGTAACCAATCAGGTGAAAAAACAGAATGGCTGGATGTAGTATATTGGATTTTCAAAAGACATAATGTGATAGAGAGGCATGGTAGCTGATAAGGTGCAATTATCAGGCTGTGATTCTTATGATAGCACTCATAACACACAAATATGAGAGGTGGGTCACATAGCACTAAACAAATCAGTAAATGTTTATTAAAGCTCCCAGTATTTGTCTCCATACTTTACACTTTGTCTAGGTTCAAGCAAAGCAATTTGAAAGATATAGCTCACTTCCTTCAGTGTGTCATACTGCAAAAGAGCTGGGCTCAGTAAGATGGAGTCTGAGACCTTTATACCTTTAGGCCAAATGCCATGATACTATGGTGAGAGGATAAGCTTGTCCCTTAAAGGCATGTTACATAGCTGCTGCAGAACATTACATTATAGACATTAAAATGCCATATAAAAGGTAATTATCATAGAATGAGATTTGTTAAATCATGATGATGGAGCTGATCATATGACCTGACATTAGTCAGAGAGAAGACACTAGTCTAGAGTGAGCATGTGAAAAGAGAGATCTCTGACTAAAAAATTGTATTTGATATTCTGCTGTGTACTAATGCAAATAAAGAAGTGTTCCAATATATGAGGAGTTGAAGAAGATTATTTAGTAAAAAGGTGCAAACTGTCTCAGGGACAGTTTACACATGGACAACCATAGTTTACAATACTCCAGACCAGTATTGATGTGCATGTGCCATATTGGCTTAAAGAACAACAGTCATTGTACCAAAATAAGGTTGTGTTGTGGGGAAGGGAGGAGCATTAGGTAGGGGTGCGTATCTAAAATATTGTCATCCTATTCTCCAGTGGATAGGAAATTATCAAATGTAGCACCATTATTCAAGACAGGAACGGTGAGAACACATTGAACTGCAGGCCTGTTAGCCAAACACAAGTCAACAGGAATGTTGTAATGGTTTTACAAAAAGAAAATTCGGTTTGACTAATTTTGAGCATGTACCTAATAGGAACTAGTAGATGGAGCACACATGGGTTCTAAAAGTCACTTAAGAAGGTTGGCAAAAAGACCAACTGCAAGCAAGTGCCTTTGAGCTCCATATTTCTGCCATGATAGTGAGAAGACACACAAAAATGATAAGAGAGCTGTTCCATAAGTAGATTGTGTGATATGTCAGATCATGCAGCATCCAAGGAGCAGGAGAATTGATGCTTCTGGCATGAGCCCTTCTTCAGGAATGAGGAGATGTGCCAAGCAGGCTAAGAAATAAGGTAGGGAGGAGGGACTTGGGGAGGGGCGTTGGAAGTGCAATAGGTGGAAGGAGGTTAAGGTGAGGGTGATAGGCTGGAGTGAGGGTGGGGGTGGAGAGGTCAGGAAGAAGATTGCAGGTTAGGAAGGTGGTGCTGAGTTCGAGGGTTGGGACTGAGACAAGGTGGGGGGAGAGGAAATGAGGAAACTGGAGAAATCTGAGTTCATCCCTTGTGGTTGGAGGGTTCCTAGGTGGAAGATGAGGCGCTCTTCCTCCAGCCATGGTGTTGCTATGGTCTGGTGATGGAGGAGTCCAAGGACCTGCATGTCCTTGGTGGAGTGGGAGGGGGATTGAAGTGTTGAGCCACGGGGTGGTTGGGTTGGTTGGTCCGGGTGTTCCAGAGGTGTTCTCTGAAACGTTCCGTAAGTAGGCGGCCTGTCTCCCCAATATAGAGGAGGCCACATCAGGTGCAGCGGATGCAGTAAATGATGTGTGTGGAGGTGCAGGTGAATTTGTGGCGGATATGGAAGGATCTCTTAGGGCCTTGGAGGGAAGTGAGGGGGGAAGTGTGGGCCCCCGCATGGGCCCCAGCTATGCCTGCCTCTTCGTAGGATATGTGCAACAGTCCATCTTCCGCAGCTACACTCGCACCACGCCCCACCTTTTCCTCTGCTACATCGATGACTGTATTGGTGCTGCCTCGTGCTCCCACGAGGAGGTTGAACAGTTCATCCACTTTACCAACACCTTCCACCCTGACCTCAAATTTACCTGGACTATCTCAGACTCCTCCCACCCCTTCCTGGAGCTCTCAATTTCTATCTCGGACGACCGAATCAACACGGACATTGACTATAAACTGACCGACTCCCACAGCTACCTAGACTACATCTCCTCCCACCCTGCCCCCTTTAAAAACTCCATCCCATATTCCCAATTCCTTCATCTCTGCCGCATCTGCTCCCAGGAGGACCAGTCCCAATACCGAACAACCCAGATGGCCTGCTTCTTCAAAGACCGCAGTTTCCTCCAGACGTGATCGACAATGCTCTCCACCGCATCTCCTCCACTTCCTGCTCCTCCGCCCTTGAGCCCCTCCCCTCCAATTGCCACCAGGACAGAACCCCACTGGTCCTCACCTACCACCCCACCAACCTCCATATACATCATAACATCCGTTGTCATTTCCGCCACCTCCAAATGGACCCCACCACCAGGGATATATTTCCCTCCCCTCCCCTATCTGCGCTCCGAAAAGACCACTCCCTCCGTGACTCCCTTGTCAGGCCCACACCCCCCACCAACCCAACATCCACTCACGGTACCTTCTCCTGCAACCGCAAGAAATGCAAAACTTGCGCCCACACCTCCCTCCTTACTTCCTTCCAAGGCCCCAAGGGATCCTTCCATATCCACCACAAATTCACCTGCACCTCCACACACATCATTTACTGCATCCGCTGCACCCGATGTGGTCTCCTCTATATTGGGGAGACAGGCCGCCTACTTGCGGAACATTTCAGAGAATACTTCTGGGATACCCGGACCAACCAACCCAACCACCCCGTGGCTCAACACTTCAACTTCCCCCTCCCACTCCACCGAGGACATGCAGGTCCTTGGACTCCTCCATCACCAGACCATAGCAACATGACGGCTGGAGGAAGAGCGCCTCATCTTCTGCCTAGGAACCCTCCAACCACAAGGGATGAACTCAGATTTCTCCAGTTTCCTCATTTCTCCTCCCCCCACCTTGTCTCGGTCCCAATCCTCCAACTCAGCACCACCTTCCTAACCTGCAATCTTCTTCCTGACCTCTCCGCCCCACCCCCTCTCCGGCCTATCACCCTCACCTTAACCTCCTTCCACCTATTGCACTTCCAACGCCCCTCCCCCAAGTCCCTCCTCCCTACCTTTTATCTTAGCCTGCTTGGCACACTCTCCTCATTCCTAAAGAAGGGCTCATGCCCGAAACATCGATTCTCCTGCTCCTTGGATGCTGCCTGACCTGCTGCGCTTTTCCAGCGACACATTTTCAGCTCTGATCTCCAGCATCTGCAGTCCTCACTTTCTCCTATATGTCTGATCATGCCTGGAAGATTATGTCAGTGAATGCATGCTATCCTGGCAGCAGCCACCTTATAAATAACAAGTCTGTAACTTGCCTGCTTAGGCAGCAGCTCTGCAATACTATCTGGTGGAGATTTCCAAGTTCATAGTGGTCTCCTGTAGTCTTCACCTCACTATTACTGAGGCATTATCATGGCTCCTAGTACTTACAGACCATCTCATGAGGAAGATGAGGAACATGAAGTAGGGAAGAGACATATTAGTCAAAATAGCTTTTGTCAGATGCCTTTTTGAATTAAATTACTTTCTCAGACAGCCATGTCACTCTTCATTATCACATCCATCTGAGAGACATCATCATAGCATCTTCTTTCCCAAAAACCTTGGCTGCAATTCATACATGTCACTCACTCACCATGTCCTGGTCTTTACTCGGTATGCATCAGATGCGCGTTGTAGCAATGTTTGAGCTGGGGGCTGTGAATGTTGCAGCAAATTATGGCCTCTCTTCCGTGCCTGTGTGGGGCTGCTTTCTTAATATGTCCTGGCCCACTGTAACCAGCTAAGTGAAAGTTTCTGGATATCTAAAAACAGAAAGTCAGGAAAGGATGGTTAGGGTGAGAGTGAGGAGGTAGATAGGAATCAGATTATGCCAACAGCAGCTTTTAATTCAGGCCAGGTAATTAGATTAGATTAGATTACTTACAGTGTGGAAACAGGCCCTTCGGCCCAACAAGTCCACACCGACCCGCCGAAGCACAACCCACCCATACCCCTACCCCTACATATACCCCTTACCTAACACTACGGGGAATTTAGCATGGCCAATTCACCTGACCCGCACATCTTTGGACTGTGGGAGGAAACCGGAGCACCCGGTGGAAACCCACACAGACACGGGGAGAACATGCAAACTCCACGCAGTCAGTCGCCTGAGGCGGGAATTGAACCCAGGTCCCTGGCGCTGTGAGGCAGCAGTGCTAACCACTGTGCCACCGTGCCGCCCAATAGAATGAAGGAAGGAGGAAATTGAAAAGAGCAAAAGGCAGTTATATACTGTTCCTCTTAATTATCTCAGCAGCGTATTCTATCACTATTGTTCTCATGAGTTGCAGTGCTATCTCATTCATTGGGCTCAGTGGATGGAGTGCTGCATGCTGACTGCTACTTCAGTTGCTGCTAGTATTTATTGCTATGTATTTATTTATTGCTAGTATTTATTTACAGCAGTGGATACAGGATGAAAGTTATCCCCCCTCTCACCCTACCATAAAAAAAGGTGTGAATCAATTTCTATCCCACAAAATTAATATGTAGGTACAACAAACATTTAGGAGGACAAATGGTAAGTTGTTCTATATGTCAAGGGCATTGAGAATAAGGGAGCCTCACAATGATTATACATGGCTTTATGAAAATTCTACTTGATATACCATGTTTTGTTATCCATACCCAAGGAGGGATATATCTAAAATAAGGGAAATCACTGCAACAGGGGGTTGTGAATCTTGAAATTTTGTTCCCAGAATTTCATTTTGGGAGATTGGAAGGCAAAGTGAAGTTAAGGTTGAAGTCAGTTTTGATTCTGTACAATAGTGGCGGAGGTAAGAGGGGTCCTATGGCCTACTCAGATATGTTTGTGCTTACACACAATCAGACATGTGATCAATTGTAGGGCAGGCAGGAGTAATTTTGAAAAACATGCCTGAATCATATGCATTTTGCAGCTGTGGCAACACCATCTGTTTATATGCTCCTGGACTTGAACGTGGTTTCAGAATTTATTATAGTGGAACTTGAACCTAAAAATGTGTGGGTTATTAAATTTACTACCCAGTGTAATTCTGAACAGATTTGCATCTGTGTAAATGATTGGGCGTAACAGGAGGCTGTGCTTTGCCAGCACAGGCTTTCTGTAGATTTATCTATTTACCTTGACCTTCTATTTGTACTTTTCTGAAATAACACATTTGCACAGCTTTTTCACAACTACTAAACAAATCAAAGTGCTTTGCAACTAATTACATTTTCTTGAAGTGTATTCATTATTGTAATGTTGAAAACACAACAGCCAAATTGCAGACTGGAAACAAAAAGCTGATAAATAGGGGGAGTGGTGGCCAGTTATTGATGACAAAGGCTTTCTGTTTGCCTAAAACTATGTGATTAGCTCCCAGATATCTGAACAGTACGTGGGTGTGAACAAAAGAGTCTTATGCCTTTAGATCTCTGAAAAGGGAAGTACTGTATGTCTGTCCTTGCAGAGAAAAAAACCTAGAGCTTGAAGAAAGCCAGTTTGTTTTCTCTCCCCCTTTTCTGTAAATTGGTGTTTTTAACTAAGAAATCAGAGAATTTATGAATGCTAGTTGCACTGTGCCTCACGTAAGCAAGTAAAAGCACTTGGAAAAGAGAGAGAGTGGATTAGCCAGATTTGGCATGATCATCTGTGTTCAGTGACCATTGAATTGCCTTCCCAGATTTTCTAGGCAAAAGTGAGGGCAGCAGATGCTGGAGATTAGAGTCGAGAGTGTGGTGCTGCAAAAGCACAGCAGGTCAGGCAGCATCCAAGGAGCAGGAAAATCGATAGATTTGATTCCTGATGAAGGGCCTTTGCCCGAAACGTTGATTTTCCTGCTCCTCGGATGCTGTCTGACCTGCTGTAGTTTACCAGCACCACAATCTCGACTTTTCAGTTTTTCTGTCTACCCATAATATCAATGTTTGTTTGCAAAAGTAGGCAGAGATGTAAATATTTTTAAAAAATAATTTAGGAGTTAGATTTATCTAGTAGAATTATATGACAATGGTTCATTATTGTTTAACTGTATCATAATCTATTCAGTTGTAACTCTTTGTATTGTACTCTTGTTAAGTTCAGAAACCTGGTCTATATTTTCTGTTAACTTGGTCCAAAATATAGGTATGATGTGGGGGTGCCAGTGATGGACTGGGTGGACATGGTCAGAAGTCACAGGTTACAGTTGAACAGGTTTATTTGAAGTCACAAGCTTTCAGACCACTGCTCTTTTGTCAGGTGAAGTGATATAGGTAGGCTAATTGAGGAAATTTGCATACCGGTATAAAATCTTTGAGAGTGTTGATTGGAGGAGGCTGTTTGAGCGTAAATCCATATCGAACAAGCGAGAGTATTTCAAATGACAGTTCAAAAGAGTTCAGGAGCAACGCATTCCTATTAGAATGAAAGATAGGTATGGCAAGTTACATGATGACCAGGAATGTAATGACCTTGATCAAAAAGAAAAAGGAAGCATAAGTAAGGTCAAGGAGGATAGGAACTGACACAGTCTTTGATGTATATTAGGGAAGTAGGAAAGACCTTAAGCAAGGAATTAGAATGTCTAAAAGGGGGTCACAAAATCATTAGCAAACGGGATTAAGGATACTCCCAAGGCTTTTCATACATAAAAAAACAAGGGGATAGTGAGAGAAAGGGTCAGCCCACTCAAAGAACAAAAGAAGGGAATATATGTATGCAGCCAGAAGAGGTAGGTGTGGTCCTAAATGAGTGCTCTGTGTTGACATTCACCAAAGAGAAGGAATTGGTGGAGGATGACCTCTGGGAAGGAAGTGTCGAATTTCTATGCCAAGTTGCAATTAAAAAGGAAGAGGTGTTTTGTATCTTAACAAGTATTAAAATAGATAGGTCCTTAGGTACTGATTGGATCTATTCCAGAATATTGAGGCAGGTAAGAGAGTAAATTGCTGGAGAATTGACAGGTATCTTTGTATCCTATTTGGTCACAGATGCGAGGACGAGAGAATAGCCAATGTTGTCCCATTGTTTAAGAAGTGTAGCAGGGATAATTCGGAAATTACAAGCCTGTGAGTCTCACGTAAATGGTCGGGAAATTATTGGAAAAGATTCTCAGGGACAAGATCCATACGCATTTAGAAGCAAATAGACTGATTAGCGATAAACAGCATGGTTTTGTGCAGAGGAGGTCATGCTTCACTAACTTGATCAAGATTTTTGAGTAGGTGACGAAGACGATTGATGAGGGAAAAGCAGTTGATGTTCTCTACATAGATTTCAGTAAAACAGGGTCCCTTATGGGACCAAATGAGGTCAAATAGTATCAAGGATGAGCTGGCAGATGCATACAGAACTGGCTTAGTCATAGCATACAGAGGGTAACTGTGGAAGGATATTATTTGGATTGGAGGACTGTGACTAATGATGTTCCACAGGGATCAGTGCTGGGACCTCTGCTAAATGATTTGGAAGAAAACATAGCTGGTCTAATTAGCAAGTTTGTGGATGATACAAAGATTGTGGAGTTGTGGATAGTGACGAGGATTGTCAGAGGATATAGCAGAATACAGATCAGTTGGAGGCTTGGGCAGAAAAATGGCAGTTGGAGTTTAATTCAGACAAATATGAGGCGATACATTTTGGAAGATCAAGTACAGGTGGAAATTATACAGTGAATGGCGAAACCCTTAGGAATATTGATATGTAGGGGGATCGGGGTGTGCAGGCCCACAGATACTGAAGATGACAGCGCAGGTAGATAAGGTAGTTAAAAAGGCCTATGGCATGTTTGCCTTCATTGAAAGGGGCATTGAACATAAAGGTAGAAAAATAATGCTGCAGCTTTATAGAACTTCAATTAGATCACACTTGGAATATTGCATACAGTTCTGTTCACCACACTGGCAGAAGGATGTGGCTGCTTTGGAAAGGGTACAGAAAAAGTTTACCAGGATGCTGCCTAGTATGGGGGATTTCAGTTGCAAAGCAAGGTTAGATAGACTTGTTTGTTTTCACTGGAACGTGAGAGGTTGAGTGTTGACCTGATAGAAGTTTATAAAATTGTGAATGGCATGGATAGAGTGGAAAGTACGGGGTTTTTCCCAGGGTGGAGAGGTCTGTTGCTAGAGAACACAGGCTCAAGGAGTGAGGGGGGATGTTTAAAGGAGATGTGCATAGCAAGGTTTTCACACGAAAGGGAGTGTGTGCCTAGAACACACTGCCAGAGTAGCTGGTGGAAACAGACACAAGAATCAGCATTCAAGAATCACCCAGACAAATACATAAATAAGAAGACGATAGAGAGATATGGATCCTGTAAGTGGAGACAGCTTTAATATGGAAGGGCAAAATATGTCAGCGCAGGCTTGGAGGGCCGAAGGGCCTGTTCCTGTGCTGTGTTGTTCTTTGTTTTGGGATGACTCTGGGAATTGTGGGGCTTAATTTCTGAAGCACTACACCAGTGAGCTGTGATAATACATTTGAGCAGATAGATGGAATCGAGGTCTAATGTCTTCTCTGAAAGCTAACACTTCCAACGCTGCACATTTGTGCTGAACTGTCAGCGTGGATTTTTGCTGAAGTCCTGGTGTGGAACTTGAACTCAGAACATTGTAATTCAAAGGTGAGTGCACTACCCACTGAGTCACAGCTGACACTCTCATACTTTAGACATGCGAGGTGTTATTTCTCCCCTCTCCCTAAAGAGAATGTTTTAATGGCGTCCTGGACAAATAACTTTATTGCTATGGAGTCAGGCCTCATGAGTAAACAAAAAGAAGCTTTCAAGCCACTTATTATGACTATGAGTTATGTTTGATATTTATGTATGCTGACCCATTCTGCACCTAGGGTATATTTAAGTTAACCTCTGTCGAGGGGTAAGTCTGGATAATTAATGCAACAGAATTCCTGAATTAGGGCTTGAAATCTTATCTCAGTATATCTTAGAAAGTTGCTGACTTAGAAATCATGTTTCATCTGTGATGTCAAATGTGAGCCTTAACTTTGTATTAATATCACTCATTTCAGTTTCGATTCTGAACTGTTTTTAATCTTTGTATATGAGGAAGTTTAATAATTATTAATTATTACAATGAATTATAATTTATTGAAGCTGAAGAGTCTTGCTCAAGTTGTGTGAATAATCTAGAAAAAGATTATCAAACTCTTAATCCTGAGAACTGAAAAAAAAGTTATATAAAACATTTACATGTAAGAGTAAAAGGAACTGTCTGATATTTGAGTACATAAATTGTGGTTTTTGCAAAGATGGGATTTTCCTTTTATCGTGTGTTTTGGAATCTTGCTTATAGTAAATAGCTTGGTTTATTCAATTTTATCCTCATTTCTTGTTTGTAATAAACTTCTGTTCCATTATAAACATCAAATCTGCAGCAAATGGGCTTTTATTTCAATGATAGGCAACTAGTTTAAGTTAGAATTTGAAAAGGTGCCCATCAAACTAGATTTCAGTCTGGCACCTGACTTATCCAGCAGTAATGTCATCTGGGATCTGAACTATTAAGGTTTTACAATTCTTTGCTGGTCTAAATACAGGTTCTGAAGAAAGGTCATATTGGACATGATGATCTGTCTCTCCAGATGCTGTCGGATGTGCTGGGTTTCTGGAGTATTAGTATTTTGAGTTCAGATCTTCAGCATCTGTAGACAGTGTGATAATAATATTTTGAACATTTAGTATTTGTTTTAGTATGAAATACCTGTTTATTTTGTTGTATCAGCTTGATACATATGTTAAAACCCACGCATGCCAACTTAGTTCAGCTGTGGCAGTTTTGCTATGTCTCAGAGGGTTGTTGTTTCAAGCACCAAGTGGCCAACCAATTCCTTTTTACTCCAATGGAGATCAATTGCAAAACTCATTTGATTCAGTTCTAGGTAGCACCTTATGCCTTTAGTATTCTGAGGCAAAGTTGTAGTTGGTAGTAAACTTTATAATGGGGAAGGAAACCTGATTATCACTTAAGGCCTCACCATACGCCTACCCGGTCTCTGCTAACAAATCGTACTGTCCGATGTTGAACAGCATTTGGAGAATTGACGGTGATGAAGGCACTAAAGGTATTCTTGGTGGGGAACTCCATATCCATCACTAAGAGTAGCCTAGTGGCTCCACAACTGACCAAGCTGCTGAATCCTAAAGGATGTAGTTGCTTGAGTGTGGCAACCAAGAGGGAACAAGCAAGAGAAAAACTTAATTGAATTCATCCTCACTATCTAACTATCATGATGAATCTTTCTATGACAAGGATGATGTGAATAGGCAAAAGTGAGGACTGCATGTGCTGGAAATAAGATTCGAGATTAGAGTGGTGCTGGAAAAGCACAGCAGGTCAGGCAGCATCCGAGGAGCAGGAAAATCGACTTTTCCGGCCTGAAGCGTTGATTTTCCTACTCCTCAAATGAGGATGATGTGAATGACCACTGCAAAATCCTTTTGGAGATAACAGGCCATCTTCACATTGAGGATACCCTCCATTGTGTATTGCTGCATCACCTCCAGGCTAAATGAAAAAAACCTGGAACAAAGCATCAACTTAAAATTGGACATTGTGAGGTTCTTTAGGCCAACATCAATAGTACAATTCAATAACCTGAAAGGTGACCTGACATATCCCCGACTTTGTCACTACCTTCAGGCCAGGAAATCACCTCTGATTCAATGAAGGGTGCACAAGGGCATGTCAGGAATACCAGGCGTATCTGTGAACTGTCATCTTGGTAAAGCTACAACACAGACGACAGGATATGATTTGTGTGCCTAATAGCAGAAGCAGCATGACATGAACAGAGCCAATTGATTGCACAAATAATCATTCAGATTTAAGCTTGAAAATTCCATACAAACAGCTGTGAATGGTAGTGAGTAACTAACAGGATGAGGAAGATGCATAAGAATCTCCATCTTCAACAATGGGAGAGCTCTGTACGTCAGTGCGAAAGACATGGTTGAAGCTTTGCATCCATTTTTTGCCAATGTACAAAGTGGATGATCCATCTTGGCTACCTCCCAAAATCTCCAGCATCACAGAGGCCTGTCTTCAGCCAAATCAACTCACTCCATGTGACATCAAGAAATGTTGAATGCATTGGATACTACAATGGCGATGGGCCTATCAAAATTCATAGATGTAATGTATTTATATTTTTGGAGGGTTCTTAATAAGGTACCACACATAGGTTACTTAATAAGACAAGAACTCATGGTGTCAGGGGTAGTATATTTACATGGATAGAGAATTGTCTAACTAATAGATGATAGAGCTGGGGTAAGGACCTGCTTGGCACACTTGTCTCATTCCTGATGAAGGGCTTATGCCCGAAACGTCGAATTTCCTATTCCTTGGATGCTGCCTGACCTGCTGTGCTTTAACCAGCAACACATTTTCAACTGTGATCTCCAGCATCTGCAGACCTCATTTTTTACCCTAAGGGAAAGTCTATTCAGGATGCGAAGTTGTAACTGGTGGAATGCTACAGTGATCAGTGCTGGGGTCACAATTTATTGGCAATATATATTCATCACCTTGAGGAAAACAATTGTGCTATAGCTAAGTTTGTGGATGACACAAAAATAGATGGAAAGACAAATGGTGAGCATGACACAGTCTGTGGAGGGATATAGATGAGTTTAACAAATGGCGAAAAGCTTGGTAGATGAAATACAATGTAAGAAAATGTAAGTACACAATTTGGCAAGACAAATCGCGGAGCTGAATATTATTTAAATGGAGAAACATTACAGAAAGCTACAGAGCAGAGGGATTTACATAAATCATAACAGCTAGTGTCTCAGTTCAGAAGAAAATAAGGAAGACAAATTGAATTTTGGCCTTTATTTCAAAGAGAGCGGTACAAAATAAGGGGACCCATAGTGGCTGGATTTTTACATATATTTAAGGCGGAGATAGCTGGATTTTTAATTGGTAACAAAATCAAGGGTTATGGGGGAAAAGCAGCAAAGCAGAGTTAGGAATTAATAGATCAGACATAGTCACATTAAAAGACAGAGCAAACTCGATGGGCTGAATGGCTTACTTCTGCTCCAAGTCTTATGATCTAACATTCCAGCAATGGTACCATGAACTTGTGCTCTAGAATAGCTGCACCCCTAGCCTGGCTGTTCCAATTCAACACTGGCATCCACCTGGCAATGTGGAAAATTTTCAAGGTTAAGTATTGGCCATAAATGTCAGGACAAATCCAACCTGCCAAATGTCCCTTTTAGCCTAATCTTGAGCATCAGCAAAGTGGTGGAAGGAGTTCTCAAAAATGCTGTCAAGCAGGCCTTGCAAAGTCAGGAAAGGAATAGCCTTTTCACTGTTGCTTAGTTTGTGTTCTATCAGGACTTTTCAGTTCCTGACCTCATTATAATCTTGGTCCACACATGGACAAAAGAGCTGAACTCCAGAATTGCCATCAAGGTGACTACCCTTGATATCAGGGGTACATTTGACTGAGTTGAAAATGTGTTGCTGGTTAAAGCACAGCAGGTTAGGCAGCATCCAAGGAATAGGAAATTCGACGTTTCGGGCATAAGCCCTTCATCAGGAATCTGACTACATTTGACTGAGTTTGGCATCAAGAAGTCCAAATGAAACCAGAGTCAATGCAAATCGGGGTAAAATACAGCTGTTTAAGTCATACCTTGAACAAAGAAAGACTATGGTTGTTGGAGATCGACCATCTGAGACCACTGCAGGAGCTCCTTTGGGTCATATCCTACGGTCAACCATCTTCTTAACTGCTTCATCAATTACCTTCCTTCCAGCATAAGGTCAGAAGTGGGAATGTTTGCTGATAATTGCACAGTGTTCAGCATATCCACAACTCCTAAGAAACTGAAGCAATTCATGTCCATATGCAGCAAGACCTGAACAACATCCAGGTTTGAGTTGATAAGTGTCAAGTAACATTTATTCCTACACAAGTGTCAGCTAATAACCATCTTGATGGAATCTAGACATCACCACTTGGCATTCAGTGGCATTACTGTCAATGAATGTCCCACCATCAATGACTTGGAAGTTACCATTGACCAGAAACTGACATGAACCTGAACTATAAATACTGTGACTACAAGAGAAGTCCATACACAGGAATTCTATGGTGATTAACTCATCTATTGTTTCCCCAGTGGCCTGTCCCCCATTTGCAAGCCACAAGTCAGAACTGTGATGGAATAATGACCACTTTCCTGGAGGATGCAGCTCCAAGAATATGTAAGAAATTTGACAATATCCAGAAGAAAGCGGTCCAGTTAACTGAGTATGCTTTAATCCCTTAACATTCACTCCCTTCACCTCCACAAAGTAGCAACACCATGCTGCATCTTCAAAATGCACTGCAGTACCTCAAGTTTTTTTTTCATTACCTTCCAAACCTGTCACTTGTACCACCTAGAAGGATAAGCCAGCAGATATGTGTGAACATGAACCATCTACACAACTTACTGGACATGCCTATACCTACACCAAGGAAGCTGTGGTGAAGAGGTTCGAGAGCATCAAGTTCCCAAGAGTGATGATAACCAAACATCTGTCTGGGACCTTCCAGGTAGATGTGACAGTCAAGGCGGCACAACAATGCCTCTTCCTCCTCAGGTGGCTTAGCAAATTCAGCATGTCCATAAGGACCCTCAACAACTTCTACAAATGTACCATAGAAAGCGTTCTATCCAGGTACCTAATGGCTTGGTATGGCAACTGCTCTGCCCAAGACTGTAAGAAACTACAGAAAGCTGTATGTGCAGCCCAGATCATCACAGAAGCCAACCTTCTGTCCATGGCCTCCACCTACACTTCTCATTGTTCTGAAAAGACTGCCAACATCTGCAAAAACACCTCCCATCCCAGTAATGCTCTCCTACAACCTCTTCTGTCAGGCAGAAGATACAGAAGCTTGAACACACACCAGTAGGTTCAAGAACAGATTCCCTGGCTGTTATTAGACTACTTAATGGACCTCTCTAACTTCAAATAATGTTGATCTTGCAAATGTTGATCTTGCTTTGTGCACCTCCGCAGCTCTGACCAATGACTCTATGATCTGCCTGTACTGCTTGCAAAACAGAGCTGTTTATTGTATTTAGGTACATGTGACTGGAATAATTCAAATCAAATCAAGTTTAAAAAATGACATTGCTTTTTTTTATTGTCATTAGCTCAAAATACAGGAGCTCCTTCCCAACAGCACTATGGTATCTCTACATGTCAAGAAATGCAACAGTTTAAGGAAACATCTCATCATCACCTTCTGTAGGCAATTAGGGATGGGTAATAATTGCTGGCCCAGCCACTTATACCCATATCCCATGAACAAATAAAATTGTCTTGATGGTAGTAACTGACAGAATTGTAAGGTACACAATCCTTAAAGGGACATGTACAACCTATCCCAATTCTCCTTTCCTTTCATCTGGAGACTTATCATTAGAAAATCTAATTATTTATGCAAACATAAGTTTAACATAACATTGTATCTAAATAAACGTATTACAAAGCCATAAATTTCTAAATTTATGAAATGCCTCGGCAGTTTGCACATTCTTCCTCACTTAACAATGACAGTCTTGGCTGAAAACTGTTCTACGTTTTCAGAGGGCTGGTTCAGACTGGAGTTGCTTGTTACACTGTGCTGTATTTTCACGACAATTACTCAGTTTTTCTGACTGAGTTTTGCTTTGTTACACTGTCATGCTATTTGGAGTTCCTTGTTGATATAAACTTAATTCTGTAAATATGCTGACAATTTATGCAGAATTCCAGTTGGGATCAGTTAATTGTTATTGCCAAACTTTTGTCCAAAGTTCATGTCAGATTATTTATTACCTGCATATCTCTCATGGGTAGCTTTTATTTTCCTGTTTTCTCAAGTAATGCATGATGTGCTTCTACCAAAAAGGAATTGCATGTTGATTTACGCTATGATAAAGTTTGTGAAGTACGAAATGGGGATACATATTCCGTTCCAGCTCCGTCAAAGATCCTGTTGACAAATGATCAGCATTGCAGAATTAGGTGGTCTTCTCCTTGTCTTAGGGTTTTCATTGATGCTCCCTTTAGTCAGTGGTCCTCATTATTCTGATACCATGGCTGATGACTAAGGACAGATGACTACTCACTGGTGGAATGCCATTGCTGGACCTGTGTTGACCACAACATAAAATACCTGGGCTGACCATTCATAAGAAGAAAGTGAATTATTTACTAATAGATAACATGATATACAAACAGTGTTAACTGTGCAGCTATGTA
This sequence comes from Hemiscyllium ocellatum, assembly GCF_020745735.1. NCBI lineage: Eukaryota > Metazoa > Chordata > Chondrichthyes > Orectolobiformes > Hemiscylliidae > Hemiscyllium > Hemiscyllium ocellatum. The sequence goes on along the minus strand of NC_083411.1, from coordinate 95,540,797 downwards.
CTCATGTTTGATCACTGCTGCTTCTATTCTGACTTTGTTTCATGACGCTATTACATTATAATCCTCGTCAATGGTAGTGACTGACAGCAATTTAAGATGTGCCCAAATGTACCTCATCATGAATGGAAAGATGTGTTGAGATATAAAATATAAAATGCAAGCTCTATGCTTAATGTTGGTCGGTTTTCAACTTGAGTGAATGACTGTCTTGTTTGTTTCCATGCAGTGTACCATTCAAGTGCTGTTTTAATCATGATTAGAACAATATGATTATATGATAGAATTTACAACAACAACTTGTGTTTATGTGGTATCTTTTAAAATAATAACATGTCCAAAGCGCTTTATACAAGCTTTATTAAACAAAAAAAAAATGACACTATATTCAAGGAGTCATAGAGTCATAGAGATGTACAGCATAGAAACAGACTCTTAAGTTTGAATATAACTCCAAAATGGCAAACAGTATGGTTGAATTTTAGACAGTTGCCGGAGAAGGAGTGCAGTCTGTGGTGGGTACTTAAGTAAACAGCCTCTGTCTTTCATAGAATCTGCAACACAGAATAAGCCCTTTCAGCCCATCACGTCTGCACTGACAAAAAGTTAATTTCTGGTCACCTTGTCCAGAGTTTCAGGCAAATAATATTGCAGTTTAGATATAGTGAAGGGTTCATGAAAGAATTGATGAGACCGAGTTTGATATCATAACTTTATGAAAAATAGTAGTGTTTTCATAAGACATCAGAATGGAAATAAAATTACAATGGATCCAAAGATAGATTTTTGAGGATACTGGTGTTAATGGAATAGGAGTGGGAAGCAGGTTAATTCTCTGGCTGTCACTGGATAGATAAGAATACACAGAGTAATGCTACCCCACCAACTGGGTGACAGTGGAGAGGTGTTAGAAGAGAACATCGTTTTCAGTATGTCAAAGAATGCAGTTTTGTTGAGAAGGACTAGGAGAGATACATTGCTGTTTCCACAGCCAGAAAGGATATCATTTTGATTTAATAAGGAATACTTCATTTAGTGAAAGTCTGTTAAGTGGAACTCAAACATGAAGCCCCAGGAAAGAAGGGAGATAGGGTGTTAGTTTATCAAAACCAAGAGGTCGAGGCTTTTTGAGCTGAGGGATGAAAGCAGATTTTAAGGAGAGGAGAACAATATCTGTTGAGGCAGAAGTTAATAATGTAACCTAATATTGGAGCAAGAAAGGGGAGTTAAGCAGTTGGCAATTTAATGCCAATAGGTTCTAGAGTGGAAGAGTTGGGTCTCAATTTGATAAGAAGAGCTCATTGAGAGCATAAGAGAATCAGGAAAGGAACTTGAGAAAAATGCAAATTTGGCTCTGCAGGAAAGAACACTGAGACCCAGTGATCTAAGAAGGGAGGAGAGCAGCAGAGACAGCTGAACAATGGTCTTTATCTTTGTAAGAAGAGTTCATGAACTCCTTGCAATGATTGGTGAAGGTGAGAACAGATGAAGTAGGAAAGGGTGGAAGGCTTACAGTGAGAAGAGCAGTCTGGCATTATTATTGCATTCCTGGATAATCTTTGCATATCAGGCAGCTTTAGCACTTGAGATCAACACTCAACACTAATTTATGTGGTCTCACCAGATTTAGTGAAGGATGATTAATTGTCTGGAAAAGATGTGTAAATCAGCAACGCTCTGTAATTTCCTTGCATATTTTTTTCCTCCATAAATTTGCATGGAAAATCTGTCATGTGTAAGAATTATAGAGTAGTTAAAATGGGCAACTTTAATAGTCTTAGTAGAAACTGGCAGAGTAGAAGTGTAAAAGACATAGAGGTTAAGCGATTGTGTTCCAGACAATTTTCTGTAGCAGTGTGTTCCAAGTCAACAAGAGAGGACACATAGCAAGATCTGCTTCTTGGGAATGATCAGGGCCAAATGGACTAAATATCAGTAGGAGAACATTCAGGAGACAGTGATTGTTATATTCTAAGGATTAATTTGCTTGGAAAAAGAAAAAGCAAACATCTAGAGTAAGAATAACTAACTGGGGGAAAGCCAACTTTAATGGAGTAGGGAGGAAGGGACTGTGATGTTGTGATCATTTTCCTGATAATCTAGAGGATGACAAACTTTATCTGGAACCATGGGTTCCTTCCAGAAAAACCGAAGGAATTAAATTTCAACTAAGAAAATATTTGGAATTGAAAGCTAGCATTGGTGATCATGAAACCATTACTGATTAATTTAAAATACCCATTTGGTTTATTAGTATTCTTTAGAGAAGGAAAAATGTTACCTTCAACCATTCTGGCCTACATTTGAAACCAGACACACAGTTGACTCTGAAATACCGATAAGATGGACTATTAAGTTATTCAGTTCACAAGAAGTTACATATGGACAACAAATGCTACACACTGATCCTATGAAAGAATGTTTGAAAAAAAAACTGAATCTAAGCCAAATAAATTAGAATCAAGGTAATTGGAAAAGAAATAAAACTGACAAGAGGTCAGATAGGCGTCATAAATGGTGTTCGGTGAATTGCTCATTTGAAGAGTTGGTGTAGACATGACAGCCCCAGTGCTGTACCAATTCTGTTATTCTGTGAAAATTGGAGACATATTTCAGGAGATGCATCAAAGGTGAGAGAATTTCAAGATTTTAATTGTCATCAAAAATGTTGGAGAGTAAAACTTTGGTTAGCAAATCAGTATCTACATTAAGGTAATGATGATTTATCGGCCAAAGGCTAGATAGTTAGAATATTGGAAGAGCTGTGGTAAGAGACTGAAAACAGAAGTTATTTTTTCATGGATGGAAATAAGTGGGAGTGAATAGGTGGAAGAAATTTGGTAGAGTGTGATTTCTAGGAATGATCAGAGATTGTGTTTTCAGTGATTTTAACCAAAGGGATAACAAGGTCAATGAGACAATGTAGAAGATAGCTTGATTGCAACACAGCAATATACCATTTAGTCCATTTGGTTTATATTGATGCACCACTGCTTTCACCTTCCTTTATCTCATTCTATCGGATGGGTGCAAGTTATTTTCAATGCAGGAAAATAGGATTTTGAAACAGGAGTTGGCTATTTGGCTCTTTTGACCCTGCTCTGTTTTTCAACACGATCACAACTTATCTGCTTGCAGTCTCATTCTCAGCTTCCTGTCTGTTCCTGTTCATCTCAAATCTATCAATCTCATCATTGAATATATTTAATAATCAAGCATTCATTATTTCCTGTGAATAGAAATCAATCAGACTAATCAACTCTGAGAGTAGAGAAAACTTCTCCTTCTTTAAAAGGAAGACCCCTATTGTCAAATTGCATCCTTTAATTATAGTTTCGTCACAAGAGGACACATTATCCTGTCATTCACCCTGTCAAGTCTCCTCAGGATCTTGTATGTATCAATTGGATCACCTTTCATTCCTCTAAACTGTAGATGGCATAATTCCAGTCTGTTTAATATTTCTTCATAAGACAGACCCTTCATCCAAGAGTGAGTTGGGTGAATCTTCTCTGGACTGATTTTAATCCAATTATATCCCTTTTTCAAATCAAGAGACTATTCTAGATGTAGTGTCAGTAAGGTCTTTACAAGTGCGATAAGATTTCGCTAATCTGTAGGTTCCATTCCCTTTGAAATCAAGCCAGCAATCCATTTGTTTCTCTTATCATTACTACTGTATATCAGCTTTGTGATTCATGTACTGGGACACCCAACTCCTTCTGTACCACTGAGTTATTATTAGTATTTCCTTTTATCTCTTCTTAACAACCCAATCTCTGCTTAAGAACCCTCTTCTTCCCTACCTAATGCAAGGTTACTTCGACCAGATATCTACTCTGCATCTGGTTTGAAGATTTACTCTGGGAATCATGCACCCAAGTAATTATTCCTTTATTAACAGCCAATTGTGTCACGTGCACAGTCCAATCAAATTCCGATATGTGATTCAACACTATGCCCTAGTTGTTTGATTTCCCCAAGATTCAGATGTTCACATGGTCAGTCTGCCTTCTGATATTCTCCTCTTTGATAGATGACCAACCTATCTCCTTCCTTCACCTTCGACTGCAGCCACAGCAGCAACAGTTCCAAGTTTAATGAGCTCTGTGTTGAAATAGAGTTCTGCGTCTTATTGGCACAAACTCTGATAGTAACATTCTGTGCTTGGTCCATTTTCACCACTGGCAACCTCTCCTAAAGCAAAGGGTCTGACAAGAAGTCTGACCAATCTGCTCCTAAACCTGAAGGTTTCAGTGATTTTACCTCGTTCCATCAAATGTGCAGTTTTGTTTTTTATTTAATCTCTTCATCCAATTTGTTGTGATAGGTAAGATTTATTGTTGTCAGTTTCAGCAAACTAACATTACATAAGATCAACTTTAAACAGCAAAATTTCCAGTAATTTAATAACGTAATGATCTTTAAAAATCTAAGTAGATGGAAAAGTTGCAAATATAGGTTCCAGATGTTTTTCCATTGTGAGTAGTGACCAGAGCAATGGCTAAACAAAGTTCAGCATGGGAGGTCAAATTAATACCAGAAGCAATAGTTAGATAAGAATGAAAAAAATTCAAAAGGAATGTTTGGCATAGCTTCATGGATTGTGGCTCATAACGTTGATCTGAAGTAAAATCAGGCATAACAGACAGTCCACACGGAAGCTGAGATTGAAGGATTTCAGGAGTGTTATTACAGTAAAAGATGAGAAAGTGGAGACACCCTCACAGACCTGCAGAGGAAGAATAGATGGTCATTCATCAGACAGTGTTAACAATTGGAAAATTGAGTGGCATATGAAATTCCTGTGGCAAGAAACATAGCAAATGGAAACACAAATATTAGCAAGCAAGTATTTTACGTGGTCAAGAATGTACAAGTACAACTCTATAAAATGTGCCTTACATGTCAGGAAATAGCAAAATCTCAACATGTTTTTAAATCAGAATCTTTGATACTCACATCATTTCTTGAAAAACCTGTCAAGAGTTAATAGATTGTATAGGACCATTACACAAAGGAAAGCAGGCCACCAATTTATTCTTACAATTATAGGTTTGACAACTTAATTTCCAGAATCATTAAGGCTAAGGAAGTATGGAAAAGAATATAGTCTTTATTCATTATGGCCTACAAATTGAAATGCGATCTGATCAAGGTTCTAACTTACTTTTTCAGTACATCACCAGTTTGGGTGTAAAATAATTAGAGTGAAATGCATGTTGTCCATAAACACAAGGAGCTTTGGAGAGATGCCAACAGATATTCAAAACCATGATTAAATATCATAAAAGTTCTTACATTTGGGACAAAGGATTAGATTTCTTACTAGTGGCTACCAGAGATTCTCCAAATTAATCTACAGGGTTTAGTTTATTTAAGTTGATCCTGTTCTCATATTTCGAGGAAGAACAACAGGAGGATTTAATAATGCTATTTAGAAAGTATAGGGAAATCTTACAGAATATCAGGAATTAGTACATTTTTTACACAGGATACAGATATCGGAGATTCATGCAGATAGACAACATTGCTTTTCTAGGCATAACAAACCATAATCTCAAATCGAAACAAAAATTCAATGTATGCTGGTAAGTCACTTGACTGAATGTAGTCAAAGCAGCTGGTGTTCACCCAGAGTGTGGATTGCTGCACCAAATCAATCAACTGGAATCTGTATAGATTACGGAAAAGTGACTACTAATTTGTACCCAATTCCTTGATTAGCAAACCCTATTAATAAGATTTGCAGTACTTCATTTCTTGCTAAATCTAATCTGTTGAAAGGGTATTGACAAGTGCTATTAACACCAAGGGTTAAAGATTCACACTAAATGCATTATACCAAACATTAGGTCATGTCATTTGAGTTTGAGAAAAATGACCTAGCTACATTCCAAAGACTTCTGAACTAATTGGTGGCTGAAGTACTGAACTCTGTAGTTTACTCAGATGATGTTACTATATATCACAACTTCTAGGAATGAAATGAAAGGAAATTAGAAGATGTTTAAGAAATTGCAGTTAGCAAACTTGGTGATACATCTAGACAAAAGTGAATGTACAAAAGCAAAGGTAACATACCTAGGACATATGGAGGTACCAGGGCAAGTGTTGCCAAGAACAAGAAATGTCAAAGCTCTAACGGAATTCCCTGTTCCTAAAATCAAATGGGAAATTGAGATTGTTAGCAACATATATGTTTTATTGAAGGCAAAAGAGAAATGCTGGAAAATCTCAGCGGGTCTGGCAACATCTGTAAGGAGAGAAAAGAGCTGACGTTTCGAGTCTAACTGATCCTTTGTCAAAGTTGTCAGTTACAAAGGGTCAGTTAGACTCGAAACGTCAGCTCTTTTCTCTCCTTATAGATGCTACCAGACCTGCTGAGATTTTCCAGCATTTCTCTTTTGGTTTCAGATTCCAGCATCCGCAGTAATTTGCTTTTATCCAGTGTTTTATTGAAGGTTTGTGTTTAAGTTCATTATGATGGTTGTATTTTTTGTTTTGTGTTATTTTATGTTAACTTGTACCATTTGTTTCTTTGAAGGGTGATTTCACTTGGAACACCATGTTTGGACAAAGTGTCATACTGCAGCCTGTCCCTATCCAAAGTCTCTCTGAACTGGAGCGTGCCAGACTGCAGGAAGTGGCCTTCTTACACCTTCAAGGGAAAAATCTGGGCTGTCAGATTACTGTTCCTAAAGGTATAACTTCATGTAATAATCAGTTTTCTGTTTAGACCCCTTGAATATGTGTCGGCTAAAATGCAGTTAGCAGTGTTTGTGCCCTTTAGTCAGTAGATTGTGGATTGCAGTCCTGCTCTGGACTTGAATGTAATACTCTAAGCTAACGCTCTAGTGTAGTACTGAACAAGTATAGTACTGTCCAGGATGTAGTCTTTGGATGAAATGCTAAAACGAGTCTCGTTTTACTTCCTTGGATAGATAAAGAAGATATTGTGTTAGCACTTTGCAGAAGTGAAGTTGAGTTATCCCCAATGTTCTGGCCAATATTTTATCCCTCAGTCAACATCACCTAAAACAAATACCGGGCCTGCTCTGTGTGTGAATTTGATGTTCAAATGGTTACCATGCTTTGTGTATTGCAATAGTAGTGACTACATTGCAGAGACAGGAAGTAAAGTACATCACTTGCTGCAAAATAATGGGACATCTGGTGTCTATAAAAGGCAAATTATAAATTATAAGCAAAAACATTAAATGTGCAGATTATTTATGACAGAATGAATCATTTGAAAGAAGGACAATTCTTAGAAGGAGTTAACTTCACATGCTAGAAATATTTGGAGAAATTATGTATATGAAATAGTAGAATCAGAGGGATCACTGATAATGAAATGACCGGAGTCGAAGAGCGTGGTGCTGGAAAAGCACAGCCGATCAGGCAGTATCCATGGAGCATTCCTGATGAAGACCTTATGCTCGGAACATCGATTCTCCTGCTTGTTAGATGGTGCATGACTGGCTGTGCTTTTCCAGCATCAAACTCTTTGACTCTGATCTCCAGCATCTGCAGTCCTCATTTTCTCCCAGTAAAATGACCAGTAACAGAACGTAAACACTGGAACGACTTCTAGGTGAGAGGATGAGAGTCAAATAAAAAGGTGAAGGACAACATTAAACCTTTGTTGAAATAGCTTCTGAGAAACTTTGAGTGATGCCTAATTTAAAGCACAAGAGATCCAAAACAATCCATTTTGTTGAGGATAGACTATCAACTTCCAGTGGAACTGAAGTGTTTATCTAGATCAAACTAAGTCATAAATATTTGCTGCTTGAAGTGAATATAGTAGATATCAGATCTCAATGCAGTTTCTTCTTTAAATTAGAATGCTCTTTAAATCCAGAAGCTTGATCTCTTCTGTGGTTAACACATAGCCTGAGGTGTCATAGAATCATACAGCATGGGAACAGAGCTTTCAGTCCAGCATGTCCGTGGTGATCGATTTTCCCAAAACAAACTAATCCTATTTGTCTGCATTTGGCCCATATCCCTCTCAACCTTTCCTATTCAAGTACTGTTCAAATAACTGCACCTACATCTATCAACTCCGCTGGCAGATCTTCCATATATGCACCACCCTCTGAGTTTAAAATGTTGCCCCTCAAATCCTTTTTAGATCTTTCTCCTCTCACCTTAAAACAATGCCTTCGAGCTTTTAACTCACTTACTCTAGGGAAAAGAAAGTCCTTTGCAGTTCACCCTATCCATGCCACTCATGATTTTATAAACCTCTATAAGGTCACCATTCAACCTCCAATGCTCCAGGGAAAAATTTCCCAGCCTATTTAGCCTCTCCTTATAACTCAAACCTTCCAGTCCTGGCAAATTTTTCTTGTACCCTTCAAATTTAATAATATTCTTCCTATGAAAAGGTGACAAGAACTGTACAGAGTACTCCAAAAGTGGCCTTGCCAATGTTCTGTACAGCTGCAACATGAAATCTCAATTCCTACACTCAATGCTCTGAATAATGTAGACAAGCATGCCAAAAGACTGTCCACCAGCGACACCATTTTCAAGAAATATGTATTTGAACTCCTAGGTTTCTTAGTTCAACAAGGTTCCCAGGGCCTTACATTGACCGTCTAAGTCCTGCCCTAGTTTGTGTTAACAGAATGTTACTCCTCGTATTTATCTAAATTAAACTCCATCTGCCACTCTTTGGTCCAATGACCCAGCTAATCAAGATCCTGTTGTACTCCGAGATAATCACCTTCATTATCCACTTCAATTTTCATGTTATCCCCAAAATTACTAACCACGTTTCCTATATTCTCATCCAAATCATTTATATAGAGGATGAACAACAGTGGACTCAGCACCAAGCCCAACGGAACACTTCCCATCACAGGCCATCAATCTGAAAAACAATCCTCCCTCTGTCTTCTATCGCATATTTTGTTATGCAATTGGCTTGCTCTCCCTGGATCCCATGTGATCTAACCTTACTAACCAGTCACAGAACCTTGTTGAAGGCCTTACAAAGTACCATGCAGACAATGTCTAACACTCTACCCTCATCTATCTTGGTCACGTCCTCAAAAATCTCAATTAAGTTTGTGAGACATGATTTCTCATGCACAAAACAAAGTTGATTATCCCTAATCAATGCTTGCCTCTCCAAATGCATGTAAATTTTGTCTCTCAGAATACCTTCAATAACTTACCCACCATTGATGTCAGACTCATTGGTCTACAGTTCCCTAGCTTTTCTTTTTAGCCTTTCTTAAGTAAAGGCACAAAATTAGCCACTCTACAATCTTCCAACACCTTACCCGTGGGTTTAGATGATTTAAAAAAACTTTGCTAATGTCCCTGCAATTTAGTCCCTAGCTTCCCACAATGTCTTAGAAAATGCTTAATCAGATCCTGGTGATTTATCTATTTTTTGTGTTTTAAGAACTCCAGCACCTCCTCTTCTGTAATATGTACTGTTTTCAAGATATCACCATTAATTTCCTCAAGTTCCCTCACTTCCATGTCTCTCTCTGCAGTAAATACTGACACAACATATTTATTTCGTATCTCACTCATCTCCTGTGGTTCACACAAATATCAGCTCTGTTGATTTTTAAGGTGCCATATTCTCTCTTGCTCAAAAGTAGCTCTTTTGTCCTTAATATACTTGAATCTTTTTTAGATTTTCTTTATCCTTATCTGTCAAAGCTACCTCACTGCCTTTTTGCCCTCCTGATTTCCTCCTTAAGAATGCCTCTACTCCCTCTATACTCCTCAAGCAGTAGATGATATTTGAAGTGTTACAGTTTGCAGTGAGGATTGGTATGCATGAGTGGGCAGACCATTGTGCCTCTCAGGAGAAATTGGTCAATTTTCAGAGCTGTCTGGAAAGAATTTCATCCAGGCACACTATTTTTGGCAGATTAATTGAGTGTCATGGTCTAATGATATTCCCAGAAACCAAGCCAAAGTTTCCTGGCTATTTTTTAAAATCTTTGGTAAATGATAACATGTGTTAGTGCAGTCTTGAAACAAATATTTTCTGTTTAATGTGTTTTATAATTCCATTTTTTTAAAGAAGCTCAGTCTCAATTTCCATGACAATGTATATTATGATGTGGGAAAGAAAAAAGGCGCAATTGAGCTTCTTGAAATGTACTTTGCTAATGCAAAAGCTTTGTCAGGATAACAGTGTTCTCATGATATGGTAAATGGGAGCCCAGGCTGATTAGGAAGTTTGCTGTATTCTTCTTGCATGGACAGTTATTTATATTTTTGATACTAATTACATTAAAGAGGTAACCTCTCCGTGAACATATTGTTACATCAAGGCAATGAACCCGTCTGCTAATTAAATCAAACACCCAGAAAAGCTCACCTCGCCTCGTGATCTGTTAAAGTATGAGTGGGAACTCCCGAATTCCACTATTTTAAAGAAAAAATATCATTTTATTCTTTAACTTTAAAAGTGAACATTTAACAACAACTATTTACAACTCTAAGCTTCCTTTCTCTTAAATGCTTGTTATTTGTCTCCAACTCTATAACAATATACTGTTCTAATAAAAGCCCGTATTAAAATTGCATTAACTTAATTTCCAAAACCACACAGCGACTGTCATTATTGGCATCTGTCTTCTATTGGCTGAAGATCTCCCTGGGTCATGTTCTGTCTTCCACTGCAAAGATGCTTAATATGAAAAAGATACCTTTTGCTAGCGAGTGTTTTCACTGGCAGTCTCTCTCTGGATGGCAGTTAATTTCTGTCTAATTTTCCAAAATGCCTACTCTTTATGTCCCAAACATCAGATTTAATCATTGGTTCAAGTTTAATACAAAGAATAAATTCAAACTCGATTGGGTTTTAGTATCCTGGGGCATAATTTAAACTGACAGGTTAAACTTGAATTGTTGTGAAAACAGCAACCAAAACTCAGGTCTTCGTTTCACAGCCAAATGCTACATATTTTCAATTTTCCAGTACACTCTGAGACTGCTAGCTAGTCATGCAACAGGTGTCTGTAAGTTCTCAGTGCAAAACAGTTTTTATTCTCTCTTAAAGAAACATTTAGCTTCTTCAACTTCATAGCACCTCCCCCCTAAGAAAAAATGAACTATCATAATGAGAAGATTGTTTCATTTTTCTTCTAATTCTGAACCCCTATTATTAGGAAATAAATAGAACATTAATCTAAGTTCATATTAATCTCTGCACACATATTGATAACAATGGTATCTGTTCAATCTTATCTATACTTTATCCATAAATCCGCAGTAACACATCAGCTATCACACTCTTACAACCCACAATTTGTGAATTAAAAATCTGCGACATAAAATTCCAATTAAATAGTCTCATATTCTTTACTTCAAATCATTCCAATAATGTAAGAGGACTGTGGTCTGTGTACACAACTGTCTCTGACATATTGTTTGTCACATAAACATTGAAATGTTTTAAGGCCAGTACCAAATTCAATAATTCCTTTTTGATGGTACAGTATTTTCTCTGGTGGGTGTTGAGTTTCTTTGAAAAGTAATCAACTGGCCATTCAATTCCATCATCATCTTTCTGTAGCAGTACAGATCCAACCCCTATGTAGCGAGCATCGATTGCAACTTTGAAGGGTTTCAAAAAATTTAGTGTAGCTAAAACTGGTGCGGGGGTTAATGCTGCTTTTAAATTGTCAAATGCTCCTGGCATTGTTCTGACCACTAAATTTTGTATTCTTCTTCAATAAATCTGTTAGTGGTGCCATTAAGCTGCCGAAGTTGGGAAAAAGCTTTTGGTAAAACCCCCTTAGTCCCAAAAATCGAAGCACATCATTCTTTGAGGTTGGATGTGGAAATTCCTTTGTCTTTGCATTCCTTGGATAAAACCCTTCCACTGACACTCTCATTCGTTTGGTAGAACTGGTCCTCACTCTTAACAATTTCTCCTTCGAATCCTCCCACTTCCTCCAGACCACGTATGGGCACAAGTATGGGCTCCAGTTATGCCTGTCTGTTTGTTGACTACATAGAACAGTCGATCTTCCATAATTACACCGGTACCACTCCCCACCTCTTCCTCCGCTACATTGATGACTGCAGTGGCGCCACCTCATGCTCCCACGAGGAGGTTGAGCAATTCATCAACTTCACCAACACATTTCACCCTGACCTTAAATTTACCTGGACCATCTCTGCCACCTCCCTCCTCTTCCTGGACCTCCCCATCTCCATTAATGACGACCGACTTGACACTGACATTTTTTTACAAACCCACCGACTCTCACAGCTACCTGGGATTACACCTCTTCCCACCCTACCTCCTGCAAAAATGCCATCCCATATTCCCAATTCCTCCGCCTCTGCAGTATCTCCTCCCAGGAGGACCAGTTCCACCACAGAACACACTTGATGGCCTCTTTCTTTAGAGACCGCAATTTCCCTTCATACGTGGTTAAAGATGCCCTCCAACGCATCTCATCCACATCCTGCACCTCCGCCCTCAGACCCCACCCCTCCAACCGTATCAAGGACAGAACGCCCCTGGTGCTCACCTTCCACCCTACCAACCTTCGCATAAACCAAATCATTCGCCGACATTTCCGCCACCTCCAAAATGACCCCACCACCAGGGATATATTTCCCTCCCCACCCCTTTCCGCCTTCTGCGAAGACCGTTCCCTCCGTGACTACCTGGTCAGGTCCACGCCCCCTTACAACCCATCCTCCCATCCTGGCACCTTCCCCTGCCACCGCAGGAATTGCAAAACCTGCGCCCACACCTCCTCCCTCACCTCCATCCAAGGCCCTAAAGGAGCCTTCCACATCCATCAAGGTTTTACCTGCACATCCACTAATATCATTTATTGCATCCGTTGCTCCCGATGTGATCTCCTCTACATTAGGGAGACTGGACGCCTTCTAGCAGAGCTCTTTGGAGAACATCTCTGGGACATCCGCACCAATCAACCCCACCGCCCCGTGGCCCAACATTTCAAGTCTCCCTCCCACTCTGCCGAGGACATGGAGGTCCTGGGCCTCCTTCACCGCCACTCCCTCACCACCAGATTCCTGGAGGAAGAAAGCCTCATCTTCCGCCTTGGAACACTTCAACCCCAGGGCATCAATGTGGACTTCAACAGTTTCCTCATTTCCCCTTCCCCCACCTCACCCTAGTTTCAAACTTCCAGCTCAGCACTGTCCCCATGACTTGTCCTACCTGCCTATCTCCTTTTCCACCTATCCGCTCCACCCTCCTCCCTGACCTATCACCTTCATCCCCTCCCCCACACACCTACTGTACTCTATGCTACTTTCTCCCCACCACCACCCTCCTCTAGCTTATCTCTCCACGCTTCAGGCTCTCTGCCTTTATTCCTGATGAAGGGCTTTTGCCCGAAACGTCGATTTAGCTGCTCCTCGGATAGTGCCTGAACTGCTGTGCTCTTCTAGCACTACTAATCCAAAATTTGCATTCCTTGGAGTCAATCTTCTATGACTGATGTTATGCCCAAGAGCATCACCTCTGCCTTCACAAATTCTATTTTCTTTAAGTTTTTTAACAGTTTTGCTTCTCTTACTAGTTCAAGGAGCTCTGCCAACTGTACCATGTGATCTTTCCATGACTCACTAAAGATCACTACATCATCCAGATAGACTGCACAGTTTGTAAACCCAGTCACAACTCTGTTCATGAGTCTTTGGAATGTGACTGGTGCATTTTTCATTCCAAAAGACATCACTTTGAATTGATATAGCTCATTTGGGGTTACAAACACAGAAACGTCTTTCACTTTCTCTGATAAAGGTACCTGCCAATAACCATGCAGTAAGTCCAACTTTCTCTACACTTTCCTCCAATCTTGGTATTGGGTATGAGTCTGATTTTGTTACAGTATTGACCTTCCAATAGTCCATACAACGTCATTAAGTCCTGTCAGGTTTAGGAAGTAGCATGATCGGTGAACTCTACTTGCTCTGATTAGATCTTCATTGAGATCTTCATTGAGAATTGCATACACCTCCTTCTGGACCAGTGTGGCCTTTAAAGGATTAAGTCTGTAAGGATATTGTTTTATCGGAATAGCATTTCCTACTTGCACCTCATGTACAATAGCGTAAGTCCTCATTATCTTATTCCTGCATATGTACTCACATTGCTGCAACAAACCTTTCAACTGCATTCTTTGCTCCTGAGGCAGATGGTTAACTAACCTATCCCACTTGTCAAGGCCTTCCTCATTATTTAACATATTTTGAGGCACATCAAACTCCACATCATCTGGATTTGATTCCTCACTCTGTAGGGCATTAACTAACACCTGTTTCTCCAGTTCCTTCACTCTGTTATAACAAGGTTTCAACATATTCTCATATGTAGAATACAGTTCTTTCCTATCCGGCATCTTTACCAGTTAGTTTACCTGACTCAACTTTTTTGCAATTTGATAGGGACCACTAAACCTGGCTTTGAAAGGATCTCCGACACAGGTAACAGTACTAACACATCATCCCAATGGGAAAATGTCTAAATTTCAGAGTTTTTATCTGCTACCTGCTTCATTCTATGCTGTACCCTCTTCAGGTGCTCTTTAGCTAACTCACCAAACTGATTTAATCTCTCCCTTACCTCAAATACTTAATCCAAGTGTGAGATCTCTGACTTAGGTCCTGTCAATTTCTCTTTAATTAATTTCAAAGGCCCTCTCACTTCATGTCCGAATATTAACTCAAAGTGAGCAAACTGAGTAGATTAGTTTGGGGCATTGCTAAAGGCAAACAATACGAATGAGATACCTTTATCCCAATCATTCAGGTAATCCTGACAATATGCTCTGAACATGGTCTTCAGAGTCTGATGCCAACTCTCCAAAGCTCCCTGGGATACATGATGATATGCACTTGATTTACAGTGCTGCATATCTAAGCTATGCAGCATATCTTAAACAGCCTAGCAGTGAAATTAGAACTTTGGTCTGATTGAATCTCTTGGGGTAGCCAATACTGTGTGAAGAAAGCTACTAACTCCTTTACCATTCCTTTTACCTTAATACTCTGTAATGGAATTGCCTCTGGAAACCTAGGAGACATACCCATTATGGTTAGCAAGTACTGGTTCCCATTTTTAGTTCTCGGGAGGGGACCTACACAATCAATTATAACCCGTGTGAAAGGTTCTTCAAATGTGGGAATTGGCAACAAAGGTGCTGGTTTGATTATTGCCTGTGGCTTACCTACCATTTGGCATATATGACAAGTCCAGCAAAAGTTAACAACATCCTTGTGTATTCCAGGAAATAGAAATGTATTTTTTTAACTTTAGCCTGAAACTTCCGTACCCCTAGGTGACCTCCTACTGGTAGTTCATGTGCTACCCGTAACACTTATTATCTGTATGCTACTGGCAACACAATCTGGTACACTTCGGCCCATTTCTCCTCTGCTCTAACCAGCTGTGGCCTCCATTTTTGTCTTAGGATTCTATCTTTAAAATCATAACCTTCAGGAATATATTTGGACTCCTTTTCTGAGTATGGATCAACGTATATATCTTTTATTGTCTCATGTTTCTGTTGTAGATCCATTAGCCTTTCAGGACTAAACACTTCTGTCTGACCCTTTGCCTGTTCAGGTAGTTCCTGTACCATTACATCAAACAGGGTGTCCGCTAACTGAACCTCAACTCCTTCATCTTTCTCTTTAGTTTTTGCTTCATGCTGTGACTTATTATAGTGGGATCTGGTTACCACACAGTCTGGAAAAATTCCAGGGTATTTTTCTTTTCACTCCTCAATTCCCTGACCTTCCTTTGGCTTCTCCACAACAAGGCATGTCAATCCCACCTTGGATCCTGCTAAACTGCTCCCAAGAACAAACTGTATTCCTGGAACTGACAGTCTGTCAATCACTCCCACTGTTACTTCCCCAGTCTTGAGCTGAAACTCCAAACTGTTGTTACATCGAGGAACACTAAATTTCTGTCCATCCATCCCACAAATTACCACTCTCTCGTTTAACAGGTCAGAAAGAGTGTAAATACGTTCATCTCTTACTATTAGAGACTGATTAGATCCTGTATCTCTCAAAATTATAACTTCTTTCCCTTTTTCCCCTGTTCTTTCTGAGTAAACCTTACCCACAGAGGCAAATCCTTTATAGACATCAGACACTAATTCCATACCCAGCCCCTGTCTTGGCTGTGCACTCTCCTGAACTTCCTTTCCTACCTTCACTAATCCCACTGGCTTAACCTCTTTACCACACCTTTTCCCATAGTGCCTTTCTTTAATGACCAACATTGTGACTTTACACGTCCCACTTTACCACAGTGGAAATACCTGAGGGCCTTCACCTCCTTTTCAACCTCTTGGGCTTCTTTTTTTAACATGTAGTAAACAATTACCAGTGTGCTCTATTCTTTGTTTTGTAGTGTGGATCTCCCCTTCTCCCAATTTCTGTCCCTCAGATTTTTGCAAATTTTTAATTTCCTTTCAAGTATTTATTCCTTACATTTTTGAAAGCTATCATTGAATCTGCTTCTACTACACTCTTGGTAATGTATTCCAGATCAGATAACTTACCACACAATTGTTTTTGTTTGTGCCTTCCTCTTCTTCCTCCTCTCTAAGAAACTTTCCTATGTGATTCACTGAGATATTTTCAGATGAAAGTCTCGGACTACAATGACCAACAGGTCATGAGTCTTGGCTCATGCACTGTATGAGGCATGGTATCCGGCCATGCATGTTCTGTTCTGGTCTGGTTTCCTTTCCATTCAAATGCTTAAAAATGATAAGCATCTGTGTCATCTAGAGCACTTTGCTGTGGAGCAAAAATAGCATTCGAGATATCCAATTTTGACCCTATGAAAAGGAACTAGATAAAAAAATGGCAGTCATGTATCTGGGAGTTCGGAGATAGAAAGATTACCAAGGATTCAGAAGAAGAGTGAGGTGACACAGAGCAGCAAATACCACTGCGACAAGACCACCAGCAGAGAAGCTGATGAAAGATCTAAACAATACAGTGATGCTGTGTGCTGACTCACTATAAATAGGGCTTAGAAAGGCTTGGGAAGCTCAGAAGAAGTTGGACATTGTCAGTCAGTTAGTGTTGAAACAAGACCTTGGAATAGTAGATTAAGCAATTGGGTGGTTGACAGGTGCTGTAGAAAATCAAGGAAGCATTAGAGGGTGTTCAGAATGGAATCATTGACAGTGAAGAGAAAATCCTTTGGCAGGAAGGCGGAATGTGAACAAAATTGCTGTGACTCAGGGATTTTTGATGTCTGGGTGGGGTTGCAACAACAGCATGAGATTGGTCTGGCTGACATGTGCTATTTACAGTACAGGTGATGTGACCTGGCTTCTTCCTCTTCCCAGAGCCTGCTTTATTGGTCACAAGGCTTTACAAATGGTCTGCTGCTTAAAGGGAATAGTGAGTTCTAAAGTCTTGGGCTTTGTTCAGCGTTTAGAGGATCCTGGGACTTTTGGGCCATCTGTATATGCTGTGATGATACTGTGACTTTTAGAGACATGTTCTGTCATAGAACATAGAACATAGAAGGATACAGCGCAGTACAGGCCCTTCGGCCCTCGATGTTGCGCCGACCGAATCCTACCTAACCTATACTAGCCCAATAACTTCCAAATGCCTATCCAATGCCCGCTTAAACGACCATAAAGAAGGAGAGTTCACCACTGATACGGGCAGGGCATTCCATGAACTCACAACCCGCTGTGTGAAGAATCTACCCCTAACATCTGTCCTATACCTACCACCCCTTAATTTAAAGCTATGTCCACTAGTAACACCTGACTCCATTAGCGGTAAAAGGTTCTTAGTATCTACCCTATCTAAACCCCTAATCATCTTATACACTTCTATCAGATCTCCCCTAAACCTTCTCTTCTCCAATGAGAACAGCCCCAAGTGCCTCAGCCTTTCCTCATAAGATTTTCCTACCATTCCAGGCAACATCCTGGTAAACCTCCTCTGCACTCGTTCTAAAGCTTCCACATCCTTCCTATAGTATGGCGACCAAAACTGCACACAATACTCCAGATGAGGCCTCACCAGAGTCTTATACAACTGCAACATGACATGTTTCTCTTGCATAGGGATGTTGTCAAAGTGGTGCCAAAATGTCTCTTTCAGACAGGCAGTTGGTAAACAATTTTGAGTTCTCCATGGATGTTTTGTTTTAAAGTAAGGCAAAGGAATCATGGGTGAGTGAAGCCAGGCCCTCACTGAATCAAAAAAAGGTTTTGCTTTTAGTTAGTTAGAAGTGTTTTGCTGGCTACTGGAGCTTGAGTTCTCTGCTGCCAAAGTGAAATCTTAGAGATATTAGACTAGAAAGGATTGAGGCTGGTTACGAAGAGGTGTTATCAATTCTAGAAGGAGTGAAAGTAGACAAGTCTCCTGGGCCAGATGGGATTTATCCAAGGATTCTCTGGGAAGCTAGGGAGGAGATGGCAGAGCCTTTGGCTTTGATATTTGAGTTGTCATTGTCTACAGGTTTAGTAACAGAGGTCTAGAGAATTGCAAATGTTGTGCCCTTGTTCAAGAAGGGCAGTAGAGATGACCCAGGCAATTATAGACCAGTGGGCCTTACTTCTGTTGTAGGAAAGGTTTTGGAAAGGATTATAAGAGATAAGATTTGTAATCATCTAGCAAGGAACAATTTGATTTCAGATAATCAACATGATTTCGTCAAGGGCGAATGTTGTGCCTCTGTTCAAAAAAGGAATAGGGATAACCCCGGGAATTACAGGCCAGTTAGTCTTACTTCGGTGGTAGGCAAAGTAACGGAAAGTGTACTGAGGGATAGGATTTATGAGTATCTGGAAAGACACTGCTTATTAGGGACACCAGCACGGATTTGTGAGGGGTATGATCTTGCCTTACGAGTCTTATTGAATTCTTTGAGGAGGTGACCAACCATGTGGATGAAGGTAGAGCAATGGATGTAGTGTACATGGATTTTAGTCAGGCACTTGATAAGGTTCCCCATGGTAGGCTTATGCGGAAAGTCAGGATGCATTGGATAGTGGAAAATTTGGCCAGTTGGATAGAGAACTGGCTAACCGGTCGAAGTCAGAGAGTGGTGGTAGATGGTAAATATTCAGCCTGGAGCCCAGCTACAAGTGGAGTTCCGCAGGGATCAGTTCTGGGTCCTCTGATGCTTATAATTTTTATTAATGACTTGGAAGAGGGAGTCAAAGGGTTGGTCAGTAAATTTGCAAATGATACGAAGATTGGTGGAGTTGTGGATAGTGAGGAGGGCTGTTGTCAGCTGCAAAGGGACTTTGATATGAGGAGTGGCAGATGGAATTCAAGGAGAAAGTGAGGTCTGCAGATGCTGGAGATCAGAGCTGAAAATGTGTTGCTGGAAAAGTGCAGCAGGTCAGGCAGCATCCAAGGAACAGGAGATTCGACGTTTCGGGCATAAGCCCTTCTTCAGGATTCCTGAAGAAGGGCTTATGCCTGAAACGTCGAATCTCCTGTTCCTTGGATACTGCCTGACCTGCTGCACTTTTTCAGCAACACATTTTCAGATGGAATTCAACCCTGTCAAGTGTGAGGTTGTCCATTTTGGAAGGACAAATAAGAATGCGGAATACAGGGTTAACAGTAGGGTTCTTAATAAGGTGAAGGAGCAGAGGGATCTTGGGGTCTATGTTCATAGATCTTTGAAAGTTGCCACTCAGGTGGATAGAGCTTGTAAGAAGGCCTATGGTGTATGAGCGTTCATTAGCAGAGGGATTGAATTCAAGAGTCATGAGGTGATGTTACAGCTGTATAGGACCTTGGTAAGGCCACATTTGGAGTGCTGTGTGCAGTTCTGGTCACCTCACTTTAGGAAAGATGTGGAAGCTTTGGAGAGGGTGCAGAGGAGATTTACCAGGATGTTGCCTGGAATAGAGAATAGGTCATACGAGGATAGGTTGAGAATGCTAGGCCTTTCCTCATTGGAACGGCAAAGGATGAGGGGTAACTTGATACAGGTTTATAAGATGATCAGGGAAATAGATAGAGTAGACAGTCAGAGACTTTTTCCCCGGGTACAACAGAGTGTTACAAGGGGATATAAATTTAAGGTGAAGGGTGGAAGGTATAGGGGGGATGTCAGGGGTAGGTTCTTTACCCAAAAAATGGTGGGGGCATGGAATGCGCTGCCTGTGGGAGTGGTAGAGTCAGAATCATTGGTGATCTTTAAGCGGCAATTGAATAGGTACATGGATAGGTGCTTAAGCTAGGACAAATGTTTGGCACAACACCGTGGGCCAAAGGGCCTGTTCTGTACTGTATTGTTCTATGTTCTATGTTCTAAAGGCAGGTCATGTCTCACAAACCTTACTGAGTTTTTGAGAAGGTAACCAAGCATGTAGATGAGGGTAGGGCAGTGACACGGTGTACATGGACTTCAGTAAAACCTTTGAAAGGGTTCCGCATGGTAGGCTGTTGGATAAAGTGCAGAGACATGGGATTGAGGGTGATTTAGCAGTTTGCATTAGAAACTGGCTTTCTGTAAAAAGGCAGCGAGCAGTGGTTGATGAAAAATATTCCGCCTGGATTCCAGTTAGTAGTGACGTGCCACTAGGATCTGTTTTTGTATCATTGCTGTTTGTCAATTTTATAAATTACTTAGAGGCAGGCAAACATGGATGGATTAGTAAATTTGCAAATGACACTTAAGTTGGTAGAGTAGTGGACAGTTTGGAAGAATGTTACAGATTGCTGGGGGACTTGGATAAACTGCAGAATTGGGTTGAGAAGTGGCAAATGGAGTTCAAAGCAGCTAAATGTGAGGTGATACATTTTGGGAAGACTAACAGGAAGTCAGAATACGGGGTCAATGGAAAGATTCTTGCTAGTGTGGATGTGCAGAGGGATCTTGGAATCCATGTACATAGATCCCTGAAAGTTGCCACCCACGTTGATAGTGCTGTTAAGAAGGCATCCGGTGTGTTAGATTTTATGGAAAAGGGATTGTGTTCCAGAGCCGCAATATCATGCTGCAACTATACAAACGCTAGTGCGGCCACACTTGGAATATTGTGTGCAGTTCTGGTTGTCATATTTCTGGAAGGATGTGGAAGCACTGGAAAAGATGCAGAGGAGATTTACCACAATGTTGCCTGGTCTGGAAGGAAGGTCTTCTGAGGAAAGACTGAGAGACTTGGATCTGTTTTTATTGGAAAGAAGAAAGTTAAGAGGGGATTTGATGGAGATATGCAAGATAATCAGAGAATTAGACTGGATAGACGGTGAAAGTCTTTTTCCTAGGATGATTACGTCAACTTGTACGAGGGGGCATAATTAAAAAGTGAGCGATGATAGATTTAAAACTGATGTCAGAGGCAGGTTCTTAGAGAGTGGTAAGGGCATGCAATGCCCTACCTGCCAATATAGTTAGGGACACATTAGGGACATTTAAACAATTCTTGGACAAGCACATGGATGATGATGGAATAGTGTACGGGAACAAACTGAGAATGGTTCACAGGCCGGCGCAACATTGAGGGCCGAAGAGCCCCTTCTGTGCTATATTGTTCGATGTTCTATGGTCTATGTTCTATGCGTGCATTCAAGCTTTTATATGTTACATCCGACAGAAGAGGGTGAAAGAGAATATAAACGGGATGGCAGGTGTTTTTTTTTAAAATTCATTTTGTGGGATCTTGGCATTGCTGGCTGGCCAGCATTCATTGCCTGTCCCTAATTGTCTTTGGGAAGTTAGTGGTGAGCTGCCTTATTGAACTGCTGCAGTCTACCTGCTGTGAGTTGAACCGCAATGCGAGTAGGAATGGAATTCCAGGAGTTTTACCGAGCGATTGTGAAGGAATGCAACTGTATTTCCAAGGCAGGATGCTGAGTGGCTTGGAGGAGAACTTGAAGGTAGAAATGTTCCCATATATCTGCTGCCCTTGTTCTTCTAAAAGGAAGTGTATGTGAGTTTGGAAGGTGCTGTCTAAGGCTCTTTGGTGAATTGGTATGTTGCACTTTACTTACAGCAGTGTTATCAGGTTAGAATATAGAACGAAGTAATTGGTGTAGTTGATGTTCAATTTGAAGGAAACGTCATGCACAGATATATTCAGTGATGGTCTTTCATGAAGTCATTGTTGTAACATGCAAGTCCTCCAAGTTCGACTGCTAACATTGACTAATAGAGCTGTCTACTCCTGCATTATATCTGTCTATGGATGAAGATGGACATTAATCACAAGCCCATGCCTATTACCTGTTATCCAATTTCATCCTCTTCTTCCCAAACAACCCCGATTCCCACCCACACACCTTTCCCAGCCCACCTATAGTGATGGTTACAGTGTTGACAAAACCTCTGAATGAGATTGATTGAGTCAATCTCGTCTGGACTGCATGACATGCCCCTTGCATGGTTTATTTTGTTTAAACTGCAGAAGCAAACATAAAGTGTCTGTTGCAAATGTATCTGAAGTGGCCTGTTGTTAATTTTGGTCATTCCAAGGAATTTGTTTTTTGCTTTCCTTTAACTTCTGTTGGAAGCAAAATATATTTTAAATTTATTTATAGGTAATACAGGACAGTAAATTACCTAATTGCAACATGAAGCCAATAATAGATCTCCCTGGCATGGGTCACTGTGTTGGTTGGCATACTGGAATATATTGAATATGATTATTAAAGCCTTTGGAAACTACATTTTTAAGTTCAGCTATGCACTGGATATTCAGCAGTTTTTCTATACAAACAGATTGCTTACCTATTAATTGCCAATATTTATTGCAGTCTTCAGGGAAAGTGGGGTAAGAGGATGGAATCTCATGATAATAGGCCAGATCTTCTGGATCTCGGTTGAAATCCCTTTTTCAGATTCTTTCGCTGACTTTTCAGGCTCAACTTCTTTTATAAGTTTCATCTGAACTAACGAAGACCAGCAAACTAGTAACGTAGTATTGGAGTTATTTTCCATAGAAACTGTACCGCTCTGCTTTACTGCAAAGCTACTGTATTCCAGGCAGTCGGTTCTGTTTATGTTCAGTGGTGGGGTCAGGGCTGCTGTTTGTGGGTAGGGGAACATCTCCAGTTTAATGGTAAAATTTATACTACACTTAACCCTAACAAATAACGAGGCTGCAGAACCTCTGGCGTTGTTTTTCATTGTTGAGTTTTTTGCATCTGTATTGTATACTAAATGTCATCTATTGTAAATAGTTCAAAGTGTTCTTGCTGTCATTAGGAAATTTCAACTTTTCTTTAAGAGGCCTTAACTTTTGGTTCCCCATCTATTCAATTCCTTCTCACAATGGGTGTTATAATCTTAGATTTGACTGCCAACATTTTTGCGATAATTCGGCAAGAGCCCAGATTCTTTTATTTTTAAAATGGGCAAACTATCAGATCTGGGGGATTTGTTGAGAGAATAATCCCACAAAATTCCATTGTTTTGAACAAAAAGCAATGAACTTTACTGTAAAATGTTAAAATCTGCAGCACAATATATAACTTATGTTAAACATCCAAAGTGAATATATAGTAAATAGAGGGGGTGGCAGGAAGGGTTGTTTCTTTAGGAGGAATTTTATAGGCCTCTGAGATTTGGGCAATGGTGAGATTTGTGACAGCATCAGATAAGAAAGCTGGTGAGGCTGAGCTCAGTATTATGAGCACCTCATTCCATTTTCTATGCTTTTCACGAGTGGCAGGAGAGTTTCTTGTTAGATAACAGCAATTTGCCAATTAAGATTATTTTTGCTTGTTAAATACACTATTAACAGTTCAATATAGCCGAAAGTCGACTCACTGGATTTGAAACATTAACAGTGTTTTCTCCACACAGATGCTGCCAGACAGGCTGAGTTTTTTCAGCACTTTTTATTTCTGTTTTTATTAACAGCCCAACTTGCCTCATTAATATTCAGCTTCTTAACTTGCCGAATGTGCTGAACAAGCTGGATTTGAGAAATCTTGAGATGAGAAACAGTGCAGGCAACTGGTGGGTTCAGCTCGCCATTTGGTCTGAGTGACCTCCATGTTGCATTCAATCAAACTGCAGCTCAGGTCATGATTCACAGGCACCAGCCAACTGTTCCCCTTAAATACAGACATTGACATTTAGCAAGAGCCAACCCTCTGTGACCATCTCCGATACACTTGCAGGCCACTTTTTTTTAGTCCATTGTTGGATATATCAGAAGCTAACATTGAAAGATTGCAGGAGAGACACGGTGCACACATAGAAAAGCATCCATCTCAAGGATTGGAATAAGTGAAACCTCAGGGCTGATGCATACTTAATGCCAAATTATACATTCGCAGCATCCATGCCTTGCCTTGCCAGGCCGTGACTGTTAGTCCTACTCTGGCTAATATGCCAAGGTGCTATCAATATTGCTGTGTTGAGGTTTTCTTTAGCATATGCAGGCTGCTTGTCATAATGCCTGGAAGGCAATGTGTGTGCTGGAGAGATGACATCTTGCTGGATATCACACCGAGACAGCAAGCTGCTTGCATGACAATCAAACTGAAAGACCATTCAGCCAAGTGGTCATATCAGAGATTAGTGGGTGCTAGTCCTCAGCGCAGTCAAGGAGGCTATTGTCAGTCACAGATACCATCCACACACATCACAGGGGCTTCCCCGTTCACCCATTTGGGATGCTCATAATCAATTGGTCTGTCCCAGTATAATCTAGGGGTGTTCAGTGCTCAGTTCAGGGCCAGTTCAAACTGTAAGGGGAATCCCATATTTCTAGCAGAGGAGCTGCAACTCCAGCAATCAGGGGGCTTAGACAGTCAGCTTGTTGAAGTTGGTCAGATGTGTGAATCAAATAGAGTCCAGTATCTATCCATCAGTCTTTCAGGAAGGTTCAAGTGGCTGTAGGGGAGGCTGGGGGATCATTGCCGGAAAAGGGTGGGGAGTCAAGGATTTGGGGCAGAAGCATTTGCAGAGGTGAGAACAAGGTCAGCGACAAGGAGGGGATCTCAACATGTATGTTGGGGAGAGCATATGAGGAACAGTATTAGAGGGCATGGCAGACTATAAGTTGGGGAGGGGAGTGGAATATAGGCAGTGATCACCACTGTGACCATTACAGAGTACAATACAGAGAGGCAGAGAGGGTATCAGAAAGATATAATGGCAAGGATTGGAAACAGGAAGAACAGTTGTAGGGAATGGGGGAGAGGGTGGAAATGGGCTGTTTTGGTTTTTCAAGCTAAAAGGGTTTATGGAAGGTCTGGGGGTATACCTGGTGACATGATGGGGCTTAGAGCTGATAGCATCCACCATGAGCTGCATTCGTTGCCATCACTTGCCACTTTCTTGATGCGAAATGCTCAGGTTGGGTTGAGTCGGTGTCAGTTTGATTGGTGAAAGCACAAGATCCACATTTGCTGGATGCAAGAAAAAATAAATGAATGAAGTCACCATTTTCAATCATTTCTTTGCCTCCTTACTATATGTGTGGATAGGAGTAGATGCTGGTCAAAGGAAATTCATTCAATGCCACTGGTGCTTGCAAATTGAACTTGGGCACCTCAATATTGTGGAAGCAATGTCTTTATTGAAGGCCAATATTGGTTCAGGAGATCCATTATCTGTGCAGCTTCTGAGGGTCCTGTGTGAGCCATACAACATTACTTCATCATCTGTCATGTAAGACCTATGATAGTCTATACTCAATTCAGTAAGACGTTGACCATTTGATATGTGTCTGGGTAGGCAGCATGGCAGAAGGCACCACCTTCTCCTCAATTTAATTGCATAGTCATTAACCTGGTGTGACTTTGCCAAGTACTGTATATAGGATGAGCCTTAAGGTGAACCAATGATGGGACATATCCCTTGTTATGAGGGTGCTGCATGTCTCACTGCGTAGTGAAATGTGCCCAGGCCTGATCTGTTGCATATGCCACCAATAACTGTTCTGCGATCTGGCAATGCCTTTTGCTCCTTCAATTCCCAGTTTAGATCCTTTCCACTGCTTTGTTGCTGATGGCATATTGATTACTATGGGCACAGGAGGACCATAGCCAGCAGCAAACTTAGGAGCAGCTTAAGGCCATAAGATATAGTGGAAGAATTAGGCCATTCAGCCCATCGAATCTGCTCCACCATTCGGTCATGGTTGATAAATTTCTCAGCTCCTTTCTCTTGCCTTTTCCCCATAACCTTTGATATACTTGCCAATCAATAACCTATCTTTCTTTGTCTTAAATACACTCAATGACTTGGCCTCCATAGTCCTCTATGGCAGTGTGTTCTACAGATTTGTCTCCCTTTAGCTGAAGAAATTCCACCTCATCTCATTTCTAAAGAGTTATCCCTTCACTCTGAGGCTGTACCCTTGGGTTCTGGTCTCTCCTATGAGTGGAAACATCTCCACATCCATTAAGTTTCAATCACATCCCCCTTCATCCTTCTAAATTCCATGAAGTACAGACCCAGCCAGATCAGGGAGTGATCTTGGCCAGAGGGCCCCTCGGAATGCCTGGGATCCACGCAAGGCAGAGTATTCTAGCCCTGACTTCATTTCCTGGTGATAGGGGAGCCTCAGTGCCAACCACACATCCAGGGCAACTGTTATGGATCTGTACTGGCTGCAGGAGCATGAGCCTATCCTCTCCTGGTGGTTGTAAAGGTGAGTACTACTCTGAACTTCTATGCCACTTGCTCCTTCTAGAGAGTGAAGGGTGACCTATATGGGATCTCTGAGTCATGAACCCACTAATGGATCAGGACTTTGACTGATACATCTGAGCAAAGGCACAATATTTCATCTTGTTGCCCTGTAACGAGGTCAGTCCTTCAGCTCAGGCAATAAGATACAGGAACATAGCTCAGTTCCTCCAGGTGCAGAGTGCCATCGATTGCATACATGTGCTTCTGAGAGGACAGCATCACTACACTGTAGAATTAATTAATAGGAAGAAGTTCTATTTCATTAATGTAAAAGTGATTATGATCACTATCACCATGCCCTGAACATGTGTGCCCTCTACATTGGCAGAAGCAATGATTCCTGCATCCCGGAGAACTCGCGTGTGCCTGGTACATTTGAGGTTTCAGGTGCTCTATAAGGTTAGCTACTTGGGACAAGGGCTGTCTACTGTGACCTTGACTCATGGAACTATTGTACAACCACCTGACAATTGTGTATTGTTGGTTATGATGTCAAAATCCAGTTTGCCACCTGGGGGAGACCTTCAGCCTCGATTGATTGTTGTATTTGCATTTGCTTTCTGTAAATAAAACACATACTTGGAATTGTCAGATTGCTTGCCTATGTGTGATGTTCCCCTGTTGTCTAATGAAAAGATGTAGGTTTCTAGTGGGCATTAGGGACAGAGTATCACTGAGTTAGAGATTGTTCAGATGGGATGTAGTTAAGTACAGATAAAATGTATGGTATAATATGTAAACCGTGACTGGGATGAGAGAATAGATTGGAATGTGAATGGTAATATCGACCATGTACTGTGGGCAGACAGGCTCTGTGGCTGCAAGGCCATGATATTGACAGTGAGGGGCAATGATGGAATGCCAACATTTGTCCAGGTGCACAGCCACTTTCAAAGATGGTGCTGGTGTAAGGCATAGGGGAAAGTGAGGACTACAGATGATGGAGAAGTCAGAGTTGATAAAATGTGACCGAGCACAAACTCACAGAACAGTTCAGGGAACATCCCTGGTCCATATGCACTAACCAACCCCACCTTCCTGTAGCCATCCATTTCAACTCCACCGATGACATGTCTATCTGGGCCTCCTCCAATACCTAAACAAGGTCACACGCAAACTGGAGGAGGAACACATATACCTCGAAAGCCCACAACCACACGGCCTTAACATAGAATTCACCAGTTTTCATATCTCCCCTCATCCCCCACCCCATCCCAGGTGCAACCCTCGACTTGGCTCTGTCCTCTTAACCTGACCTACCTGTCCATCTTCCTTTCCACCTATCTGTTCCACACTTCCCACTGACCTATCACAATCACCTCCAACCTATATCCATTTATCGTCATTCCCCTAGCCGTACACCTCCTCTCCTTATTTATTTCGCAGCCCCTTCCAACTGCGTCGGTCCTCATGAAGGGTTAATCCCAAAATATCAACTCTCTTGCTGCTCAGATGCTGCCTGACCTGCTGAGTTCTTTCCTGCGCCACACTTTATCAACTCTGGCGTAAGGCATGCCAGCCTATAGCCTAATATCTGCTGCGTCAAGATTTGTTCTGGGAACAGCACATAGAGTCATAGAGCGTACAGCATGGAAACAGACCCTTTGGCCCAACCTGTCCATGCCGACCAAATATCTCAACCCAATCTAGTTCCACCTGCCAGCACCCGGCCCATATCCCTCCAAACCCTTCCAATACATATACCCATCCAAATGCCCCATCCAACCTCCACCACATCCTCTGGCAACTCATTCCATACACCTACCACTCTCTGTGTGAAAATGTTGCCCCTTAGGTCTCTTTTATATCTTTCCCCTCTCACCCTAAACCTATGCCCTCTAGTTCTGGACTCCCTGACCCCATTTGCCTATTTACCCTATCCATGCCCCTCATAATTTTGTAAACCTCTGTAAGGTCACCCCTCAGCCTCCGGCGCTCCAGGAAAAACAGCCCCAGCCTGTTCAGCCTCTCCTCTGTAGCTCAGATCTTCCAACCCTGTCAATATCCTTGTAAATCTTTTCAGAACCCCATGATAAGATGAGGAAGAATTGAACATGAGGGATGCTATAGAGGTGGAGTTGAATTCACCATGGCCAGTTTTCCCAGTAACTAATTTGCATGGTGGGCTTGGTAACATTGCAACCCATGGTGCATTACAATATTAACAAGCTGTTTTACCAGCAATGAACAGATTCAATTGGGACTTCACCAGGTGCTTCGGCAAAATAGGAAGGTTGCAGCAAGATGATCCGAATATGGAGATGACCATCTTCCACGATTCGACCACCCATTTCATTAGAGCCCCTGTCATTCTGAGCCTGATTAGATTTTGTCCTCAGTTCTATGGGAACACATTCCAATATGCACCACTGTTATTGTTTTAAGCTCCATTTATTTTACTATGAACGTATCATCTGAAGTATACTTATATGTCCCTGTAACTTGTATTATTTTACTGTTCCACTTCCAGCAATCAGCTATTACATCCCATATTATGACAATGAAAATATACTGGAAATGAACATCATTCTATTATCTATACTTACATTTCTATTGAATTCCTTGAAACATATAAACTGAGGTTTTCTTTAGTCAGTTCATGCTATCTGATGTCTTTCTGTTTGACATTCTCTTTTTGTTTCTTTATTTGTGCCCTCCAATGCCAAAATCTTTTCCTGGGATACAAGTGCAAGCAATTATCTTCCTCTTTCAAGTGTAGGCTTTCTAATTTTTATTCTTCCTTCTGTATTTCAAATTGCTCATCTGTGACTGAATTCCAGTCAACTTAAGCTGCATTTTAGATGGGTTTGACTTTTCTTCACATGGTTACAAAAGAGCCTCAACTCACAATCGTTTGTATTAATGGGTAGGGGTCTTTTCATGTGGAGAGCTCTACATGCTAAACGTAGCGTGTTCTGATTTTTAAAAAGGTTTGCAGCTCGGGTTGAGGTTCAGGTTGTAAGTTTGCTCGCTGAGCTGCTAGGTTTGTTCTCAGACATTTCATTGCCATAACATCATCAGTAAGCCTCCGTTAAAGTGCTGGTGTTCTATCCTGCCTTCTTTTAATGTATCTTGGTCTGTTAAGGTGGGTGATATCATTTACAGTTCTTTTTCTCACAGGTTGGTAAATCAGGTCCAAATCAATGTGTTTATTGATGGAGTTCCAGTTTGAATACCAGGCTTCTAGGAATTCCTGCACATGTCTCTGTTTAGCCTGTACTAGGATGGATGTGTTGGCCCAGTGGTGTCTTTCTTCGGCTGTGTGTAAGAATATTAGTGATAGCTGGTCATGTCCTTTTTCTTTGCAACAAACACTACATTGGACAGACAAGCAGGAAACTCGCCACCAAGATACACGAGCACCAAATAGCCACCAAAAGACATCTCCACCTATCAATAGTATCCTTAAACACAGATGAAGAAGAACACCACTTTGACTGGGACAACACATCCACCCTAGGACAGGCTAAACAGAGACACGCATGGGAATTCCTAGAGGCCTAGCATTCAAACCAGAACTCCATCAATAAATACATTGATTTGGACACCATTTACCAACCTCTGAGAAAAAGAACCGGAAATGATGTTACCCACCTCGAGAGACCAAAACATATAAATAGAAAGCAAGTGCCAGTGCTTCACCAGAGGCTCTCTGATGATGTTATGGTGATGAAACATCTGAGAACAAACCTACCAGTTCAGCGAGCAAACTTACAAGCTGTAGTGTGTTTCCGTATGAGGTCCTGGTATGGAAGTACATGAACCTTGTTCGGAAGCACTCAGTCATTGGCCATATCAGTATTGGGGTTGAGAGAAATCCATCGATAACCACCCAACTTCCTTTTCTGGTAATGCTTCCCCAATCAACCCCTGCCCACCTACTCCTGGTCACTCTTGATTCTAAGGCCTCCTGTAGGTGGAGTACTAGCAGCAGCCAGTACCACTTCAGTGGTGTTGCAGGTCTTGTTGACATGTGCCCCAAATGAGATAGACCTTCTCGGAATGAGGAGTCATGGAGGTCAAAACGATTTCATCCAATATCATTTAGGGGAAAAAGGAAACAAAAGAATGAAGGAAGAGCTTGCATTCAGATGAATGAACATCTTTATGTGAACTCAGGATGTTCCAAATCATTCTTTCTGGAATACTTTTATACTGTCATCAGTCTTCCAGTTTCTATACAGCCAGATCCCACATATAGAAACATGACAATGCACAGATAATATATATAAGAGAAATAAATTTTGGCAAGGGACCTAGAAAGCTTCCATGAGCCTCTTCCAAATATTACCCCTTCAAGATAGAGCAGACAGGACCTGCTTTTCATGTCTCATTCCAAACATGTCACCTTCAATGTTCCAATGTCACTGCTCAATGCTTTTTTCAGAAAATGTAACAATTACATTTCCTTCCATTCTGTTTCTTTTAGAGTGACATTTTGGCATCAAAGCACATTGGAAATAAACAGGCCTGACCTACAGTCATGAGAAATTGACCCTGAATGCGTTGTCTCCCAGGAGGATAACATTCTCACTAACCCTACTGCTTTTGTCTCACATGCTTCCATTTGCAATTAATTACAGATGCCAGATGATCTGTTTGGAAACAGCCACATTCTGATTTCAAGGCGATTTCACATGGCTACATCAAATTCGCCTTTTCATTTAACCAGTTGTTTATTTTGTTTCATACAGCCTTTGGAAAAGCTCAGTCATTTTAACCTTTTCGAAACATCCAATTCACAAAGCTTTCAATATTGCTTAGAAGTACAGTCAATTTTAATCTACATTTTGTTTGTGTACCACGAACTGGCAGACAACAGGTTGAATTTAACGTAGCTCACAAGGCTAATCAGAGTTCACCTCAGGAATTTGTACAGATTCAGCTAAGACAATGCTGCCAAACACTAAACTCACTGTTGATTTAGTATTGAGGGGAAAGATTTCCCTCCATTATTTAATGATATCTGATGCCCGAATATTATTAATAAGATTTATTTTAGCATAAAGCCTTCATTTTGGTTATTTTATATTTAAAATATTTGAAATTCTTCAGTTTTGATGAGCAATACTAGTCTATGTGCATTACTGTTCCAAATCCACAGTGCTGTTTATTCTTCATCTCCAGGAATTCTTACTATATTTAAAGTCTCCTACTTCCAAGGAAGGAAGTCCAATCATCTCTGCAGATTGTTGTTAGCATCATTGTCAATGCCTTGAAATGACTGTAAGGGACATGGGGGCTACAGTAATCATTAACCAGAAGCTTAAGTAAACCAGCCACATCAACATTGTGGTTACTCAAGCTGGACAGAGGCTCTAAACTGTGTGTGTCACTAACAAGACATCTTTATCAACTGCCAAACTCATGTTAAGGATTTAATGGAATTTTCAGCACTCACTTGGACAAATGTACCCACAACAGCAGATTGATACCTGAAATCATTCAGGATAGAGTGATTGTTTTGGTTGCACCTCTGCATTGGATTCAATCTACACTCTGTACTATTGGTACACTGTGGCTGTGGGATAAACCACCTATAGGATGCACTGTGATAATTCACTTACATTTCCTAGGATCTCTTCTACTGAGAAGGATAACATGAGTGTTATCACAAGGTCAACGTTCTTCCAAATTCCCCTTCATGTCACACACCCTCCTGATATGAGCAAGATCACAAATCTGATAACACTGTACATTAATCGAATAGAAATCCCTTCCCAACAAAGTTACCACATAGATTTCTGCAGTTCATCTGCAGTTCACCTTCATCACCTCCTCACAGCAAGTAGGCATAAACATAAAGATATGAATACAAGCAAAATACTTCAGATGCTGGATATGTGAAAAAAAAACAAAGTGCTAAAAAAACGCAAAATGGTAGTTCTGTAAAGGTCTCTTTCTCTCCACAGATCAGCTGAGTTTCTGCAAAAGTTATTATTTAGTCAGAAATATGCCTTCCCTCATCACCCACTTTTTTTCCCAGAACTCAATGGTTAATGTTTTATTTCCCTCAATCTAACAGACTTCCGAATTCTAAATTAAAACTTGGAATTTCTAATCACTGTATCTTGATTCAGTTTATCTTCTGTGTTCATTGTATCAACTTAATTATATTTCAAGGAACTGCCTTGTGGATTTTTTTAGAATTTAAAAAGTATGTTATAAATGAAGATCAAAAGTTTAGAAAAATTAGAAAACAATGTATTGCCTCTGTTTGCAATAAGAAGGAAATTGAGCTTGCTGATTTCTGGAGAAAATTGGACAATACATCTGCAAACTCTGCTTGCCTTAATTCAGTTCACTGTTATTTATTTATTCTCTAATCTTAGAAGCCAGACACTTTATACTTGCTAAAGTATTGAAATTAATTTCAAGATTTCAATAGAGCTTTCAACTTAGTCTGTGCCTCACGTTGTACAATCTGAAATTTGAATGAATTGTTGAAATAGACTGTGGCGCTCAATGAGCTATTTCATAATGCTCTGAATTAAATAAAAAAAAGTGTGTGCCCTAACTGCATGAACTGACATTGACAGAAATCTTTACATATGTATAACATAGTGACACACTGGAAGGCGAGAAGGGCTACTTCGACTCAGAGAAATTGTAAGGAACAGCCAGTGGAAAATGGAACAATTATGGAGAATTTTTTTTTTAATGACTCCCTAGTTGTTTGCTAGCCAGTGGAAAGATTACTATCAAGAAATACTGGTTGTAAGATTTGGTTCCATAACACACTACTGGTGCCAGCACTACAGAAGCCAGCAACTCCAACATTATCAGTTCAATTCTTCATGCACAATAATTGGGAAGGATGAATGCAGGAACGTCATGGGAGCCCACTGGAAGTTGACAGTGTGGGAACTTGGTTGATATTGGTTTAGTTTAAAATTAAATTGCCATTTTGTTGTTGTTTTAAAATCAAGAGAATGGTAAAGTATTCACTGTGCTTCAGTCCAGATTTATGCAATGTTGGTTGTGGTTGTGAATTTCAATTCTATGGTTGACTGTTAGGCAAAGGACTTTTAATAACAGCCATGCTGCTATCACCTTTTTAACCGTTAGTGTTCACTTCTTGCCACATAATACCTGGTGACATTGCTAACATTTCAGAGTGTACCAGTGGATTGCTGCATCCTATCCTCTAGAGAACAGGCTTCACAATCCACTTCACAATCAGGGGAAGAATCGGAGTGAACATACGGCTTTGCCAGGCTAGCACGACTCTCAACAACATAGGGTGCCATTGACTGCACTGTGGATTTCACATTTAACACTTATTAGAGATATACACTACAACCACAGAGACTACCACTCCATCAGTATGCTGCTGTTGTACAATGTTTTAGCAAGAGAAATAAGGAAATTGCAGAGAATATTGTTCTGGGATAAGTGCAATATTAGTGGAAAATCAGAGGAATAATCCAAGAGAAACAAGAGGTGATATAAGGATTTCATCGGATGGGATGGAGAATATGAGATATTGGGGAAATTCATTACACAGACTGCTTAGGACAGAAGAAGAGATCAGAGTGGATTGGGAAGACAACACAAGTCGTTCGGAGCAAGACAGTGAAAGATTGAGGAGAAACCCTGTTTCGTAGTATGGGTGAGACTGGGGGAGCTCTGCCAACTCAAATACCACCACTTTTACTGTCACCTCACACCCAGTCCCCTAACTGGTCAGGTGCCAGGGTCACTCTTCCCATATTGGCCTGACATTCTATTACCCTTTTGGCTAGTTTGTGATATAGTGTGGGTTCAATTCCCACCTTGGCTGAGGTTACCCTGAAGGGCATTCCTTT
Source organism: Hemiscyllium ocellatum (assembly GCF_020745735.1). Classification (NCBI taxonomy): domain Eukaryota; kingdom Metazoa; phylum Chordata; class Chondrichthyes; order Orectolobiformes; family Hemiscylliidae; genus Hemiscyllium; species Hemiscyllium ocellatum. The sequence continues at coordinate 95,506,348 of NC_083411.1, read as the reverse complement.
TCAATCTATCTCCTTACACAAGATGTGGTGACCCTCAGGTTAAATCTCCACTAGTCATCTTTCTCTAATGAGAGCTTAACCCAGTAGTTTGGTAAGTGTATAGTGACTTTACTTTCTAATTTGGGTGCATTATTTTATGTTTTCTCTTTACTATATCTGTGTATTATACACCTCCTGTAACTGGCTCTGTTTCCCCCTCTACATTAGGAGAAAGTGAGGAACGCAGATGCTAGTGGTCACAGTCAAAAAGTGTGGCACTCAAAAAGCACGGCAGTTCAAGTGGCATCCGAGGAGCAGGAGAGTTGATGTTTTAGGCATAAGGCGATGGGCAGATGCAGTTGCAGGGTAATAGTGATAGGTTGAAGCGGAAGGCGGAGCGGATAGGTGGGAAGGAAGATGGACAGGTAGGACTGTTCAAGAGGGCGGTGCCAAGTTGGAGGTTTGGAACTGGGGTGAAGTGGGTGGGGGTGGGGGTGGAGGAGAGATGAGGAAACTGGTAAAATCAACATTGATGCCATGTGGTTAAAGAGTCCCGAAGCTGAGGTGAGGTGTTCTTCCTCCAGGCGTTATGTGGCTTGGATTTGGCAGTGGAGGAGGCCCAGGACTTCCCCGTCTCCCCTCACCTCACCCCAGAGCCAATCCTCCAACTCAGCACCACCCTCTTGAACTGTCTTACTTTCCACCTTCCTTCCCACCTATCTGCTCCACTCTCTCCTCCGACCCATCACCATCACCACCCCCCCATCCCACCCACTGCATCTACCTATTGCCTTCATAGCTACCTTCCCCCCCACCCCACGAGAGTTATAGCATTGAGATGTAACATTGAGACACACAGAATGTGTACTGTTGTCCTACAGTTCAGGATGAATGACATAATTGAGCAAGCCATTCACTCAGTGAGATCATTTGAACTAATGTAATGTTGTGAGGATGTCATAAAGTTCATGCCTTCTTTTGTTCAAATACCCCGTTTGTATTTTCTGGCCCATTGTCTGAAATTATTTCTTCAGGTGCTGAATATGGCACTTAGTTTGTCTCCCTTGGACACACTCGTATTGTCTTTGCATGTCTGACATTTAGAAGTTTGGATAAGTAATCAGTGAATAAAATTAAGTCCTCTCCATTCACTGTAAATAGATCAGTGACAATTTTGAACCCAGGAACTGACAGAATCTCATGCGGTATAGAGATTCTCTGTGGTGTTGTGGTTGGTGGCTCCTACCTGCTCCAGCGATCTTCATTAACAGTTCAACAAACACCATTAATCCCTGACTGATAGACTGTATCACATGCTAGTCTTCTCATCCCACTGTGTCCACGTTAAGTTGAGATCATTGTGCCAGTATCTCCTGGTGGAGAGTTTTAAGCATAAGTACTTCTTTTTCTTCAAGGTAACATCTGCTGAGATACTGAGTTCATCTCTCTAGGGCCAAAAACTTCAGAGAGTGTCTAGCACCTTTTTTCATTGTGTCAGGTCATATAATGATAACTTTTCCACACTGCCTTCAGTTCTGTGTGATTACTTGGTTCCGTTTGAAGCTGGTCACATTTATATGTATGTAATATGTAAAGATCAATTTTAAGCATATCTACTTTGATGTCCATGCTCTTGGTTTATAGATCCAGTTTGATTTGATTTGATTTAATTATCGTCAGATGTACTTTGTTACAAAATTCATTGAGAAGTGTTGCATAGTGTCACCACTCTCCAGTGCCTTCTTAAAACTCAGAATTATAAACCAAAACGTAGAATATAAAATCAAAACAGTAAAGAACAAGTGTTCAGCTTTACAGTCCATCTTGTTAAGTGCTCCTCCATGGCGTTGGTGACCAGGCACAAAATCCCCTTCACCACGCTGCTGCTGGAACCAAAGTCACTGTTGTTCAGCACCATCTCACCTCCACTAGAGCATCCAGTTGAATGGCCCCACCTTTTTTCATTTTTAGGCAATCTGGTCTGCTGAGATGACCATTTTTGTACCAGGTTTGTCACAGACATAGTCGTATTCCTGGATTTTTACCCGAAGTCAGTGTAGTCTTGATGCGCTTCCCTGTGGTTCTTGGCCAACCATTTCCAACAGTGTGTGATTGGGTTCCATTGCGAATTGCTCATGACCGGAATTTTCCGATCCATACATGACTCCAGTGTCCTTTTCTACTGCATAGCTTGCACACATCTTGGAATATGAGATAGCCTGGCTATTGGTGCGATTAGATTGCATTTGGCACACAGTTTCCTTGCAGTTTGTGTCCTGAAACAGGGTCAATTGTCAATGTTTGCTGCTCCTAATAGATGTTGATACTGATAGCTGGCTGCAACAGCTTCATATTTTCAGTCATCCGTTAGTGATGACGTGACCTTTCATTTTTCTCTTGTAAGTTTTCTTTTGGAATGCTTCAATAGGCATTGAGGCTCTGTTATCTGACAATTCAACCTTTGAAGCATCATATCCATTGCCCTTGCCTAAAGCATGTACTGACAAAACGATCTGTTGATGCCTGTGAATTCTGCCCGTCGGATATTAATTCTAAGGCATGAATTCCAAAGTAGACTCTCACAAATAGCTAGCATTTTTCATGACTTTTGCAGGACCTTTCTGGCCCTCTTCAGATAAACTTGAGGTATTTTTCAGCAGAGGAACAAGGGTCAAATGCAGGTAAAAAAGACTCATTCCGTTTCAAAAACCTGGTTGGCTTAGATGAGGTGGGTCCAAGAGCCTGTTTCCATGCTGTATGACAGGATGACACTATACAAAAAAGCACACTAAATCACTGATTCAAATCACTTTTCTCCTTCTGAGAGGTTAACAGTAAGTTAGACTGGATAATTTGCCTTGGGTGTTGAGAGATAGGGAAAGGATGGTACTGATAGTAGAACCATTAACAAAGGGAAGTTTCATAAGATGTACTCATTGCCACCTGTATAAACAAATCAGATAATTGAAAAGGGAACTGTTAATTCATAATCCCGCCACATGATCTGCACACTGCCTGTTAAAATGTTTACACGGTACATGATATAACAATCACAACTAAGAAAGATCCACAGCTCAGTATTTTACAGGTGTGCAGCTTGTGTAAATCTTAGCTTCTCATGTGGTCAAGTTTATAGCTCTGTAGTAAAATCAAATGATGCTAAGCACAAAAATTTAGTATTGCATTCAATATTAATTAATGACAGATATGCCAATTGATTACCACTTGCGATGTCAGGTTATATTTACATTGTAGCTCTTCAGTGCAATTAATATCAACAGGTAGCTTAAAGATTGCATTTCAGTGTAAATGTGATTCAGTGAAGCACACATGATTGTTCTTAAGAGTGAATGAAAGCTTCAAAAGTGAATAATGTCAAAATATGTTGAAAGTTGTTGAAAAATGTCAATAATTTCTGTAGGGAGAGCAAAAGAATCTGCCAAGTACAAGTTTCTATTTTGTTTTAATTAGTTCTTGGAATGTGTCCAAATTTTAGCTTTAAAATCTGACCTGACTGGAAACAATTTTCATGTGGATTTTAATTATGAACATTCTCTTGGGGAGGAATTCAACTTGGGTAATTGTTTTTTTTCTTTGCTGTGGTTGTCAGGAAGTTCTGAAGTTTTACATTTTATACGTCTCCAGAAAATTCTAAACATCTGAGGAAAGCTCATCTAATTCAGAATGTTCCCAGTCTGTTAGATTCATGCATTCAGTCTGTGTTTTAACAACTACTTAATTGCGCAGAGTTTTTTCACCCATGCATTCTCTCTATTGAAGTTCATGGTTTCCAGTTACTAATAACTGATAAAATCTTGCCTTTCCAGATGGGCCAAAAAGGAGAAAATCTTTCCTGCGAAAGAAAGACGCTCTTTCCAAAGAGAAAAAGGATAAAGGTAGAGAAAGCTTTCCAACATTCAAGAAATCTTGATCAAGTTTGGAAATGTTTAAATAAACCCTTCCATTTAGAACAATCTGGGTAGGCCCAACCAATCTGTGCTGGAGTTGCCTACCTGGAAAATGAACAGATTAAATCATGTTTATCTTACCTGTTGCAATATCTTTTTATCTCTCTTTCCTTCATCCATCTATTCCAACCTAATCTTGAATGATCTCTTTGATATAGATTTTGAACACCTGATTGAACAAAAGAACTACGAGCAGGAGTAGGCCATCTGATCCTTTGAGCCTGTTCCACTATTCAATAAGGTCATGGCTGATCTTTTCATGGACTCAGCTCCACTTACCCACCCTCCCACTATATCCCTTAATTCCTTTACTGATCAAAAAATTATCTAACTTAGCTTTTAAACCATTCAATGAGGAAGCCTGAACTACTTCACTCAGCAGGGAATTCTACGGACTCTCAACCCTAATTTTGAGGGTATGCTCTCATGTTCTAGTTTCACCCACCAGTGGAAACATCCTCCCTGCTGCTATCTTATCGATTTAATATTTACATAATATTACATAATTACATAATATTTTGTTTCTGGAAGCTGCCCCCCACCAATCCACCCCCCTCCCCCAACCACCCCCACCCCCCCTCCCCCGGCCTCAACCCCTGCCCCACCATTCTTCTAAATTCCAATGAGTATAATCCCAGTCTACTCAGTCTCTCTTCACAGGCCAACCCTCTCAATTCCACAATCAACCCAGTGATTATCCCCTGCGCCCCTTCCAGTGCCAGTTCATCCTTTCTCAAGTAAAGAGACCAAATCTGCATGCAATACCCCAGGTGTCGTCTCGCCAGCACCTTAAACAACTACAATATAACCTCCCTGCTTTTAAACTCAATCCCTCTAGCAATGAAGGGCAACATTACATTTGCCTTCTAAATTACCTGTTGCACCTGCAAGCCAGCCTTCTGTGATCCATGCACAAGGACACCCAGGTCTCTCTCCAAAGCAGTAGGCTGCATTTTTAATGGTTCAAATAGTCCTTTTTTTCTGTTATTCCTACCAAAATGGATGACTTCACATTTATCAACTTTATACTTAATCTGCCAGATCTTCGCCCATTCACTTAAACTATCTATACCTCTCTGCAAAGTTTCGTAGTCGTCTGGGCACTTTGCTTTAGCACTAACCCTTGGTGTCACCCACCAATGTAGATACACTACGTGTGGTCCCCATGTCCAAATCATCGGTGTAAATTGTAAACAATTGTGGTCCCAATACTGATCCCTAAGGCACACACTATCACTGAACACCAACCAGAAAAGCACTCATTTATCCCCATTCTTTGCTTCCTGTTAGCTAACTAATCCTCTATTCATTCTAATACATTGCCCATTATGCCATGCACTTTATCTTATGCAGTAGCCTTTTGTGTGGCACCTTGTCTAATTCCTTTTGAATATCTAGGTACAATACATCTACTAGGTTCCCATTGTCCACTGTCCTCAAAATGTCTTCATGAAATCCAGCAAATTTGTTAAGCAAGACCTGCCTTACTTTGAAAGATTTCCACTGTTCATCAACGCTCCCACTATATAATCTTTGCAATCAGTCTACTTTAGCCAACTGTTCCCTCATCCTATTGTAGTCTCCTTTGTTTAAGTTCAGGATCCTGGTATTGGATTTTATCTTCTCACTGTCCATTTGTATTCTAAATTCAACTATATTGTGATCACTCTTTCCAAGAGGATCCCTAACTATGAGATCATTAATTATTCCTATTTCATTACATAAGATGAGATTGAGGATAGCTTTCTCCCTTGTCAGTTCCATTACATACTGTTCAAGCAAACTATGGCGGATACACTGAATGAACTCCTCCTCAAGGCTGCCATGACCAACCTGGTTCGACTAATTGACATATAGATTAAAATCCCCTATGATAATTGCTGTACCATTTTTACAGGCATTAGTTATTTCTTTGTTTATGGCCTGCCCCAGTGTGATGCTATGATTTGGTGGCCTACGGACTATACCTATCAATGACTTTTCTTCTTAGAATTTCTAAATTCCACCCGAATGGATTCAACCTTATCCTCCATTGAACTTATATCATCTCCTAACACTGCTCTGCTGTCGTCTTTAAATATCAGAGCTACACCACCTCCCTTACTTTCCTGTCTGTCTTTCCAAATAGTCTGATACTCCTGGATATCTAACTCCCAGTCATGACCATCCTGCAACCATGTCTCCGCAATGGCTACAAAATTATACTCATTTGCAATGATTTGTGCCATTAACTGATCTACCTTGTTTCGAATGCAATGAGTATTCAGGTACAGTGTCTTTCTGCTAGTTTTCATACCTTCTTTTTGAATTCTAACATCTCTATGAATAATAACTCCTGAGTTTTCCTTATTTTTAACTTGTTGCATAGTCTTTAATGTAGTTAAACCCTCCTGCACACGCTAACCTGCTGCTTCCTTTTCTATTTACCATTACACTTACTGCCATTTCCCCCTTCCCTTCCCTTCCCTTCCCCCCAACTCAATAGTTTAAAGTCCTAGTGACCATCCTATTTATCCCTTTCGCTAAAATATTGGTTCAAGATTGGTTCAAGTGGAGACCATTCCATCAGTAAGATCCCTCCTCTTCCAAAACTGGTGCCAATTCCCTGTGAAATGGAACCTCTCTTTCCCGCACCATACCTTTAACCATGTGTTTACTTCCCTAATTTTCTTATCCCTAAGACAATTTGCATGTGACTCGGGTAGTAATCTGGAGATTATAACTCTTGAGGAGCTGTTCCTCAGTTTTGGTCCTAGTGCTTGATAATCCCCTAAACAAGCCCTCCTTCCTAGCCATGCCTAAGTTGTTTGTCCCAACGTGGACTGCAACAACTGGATCCTCGCCCTCCCACTCCAATATCCTTTCAAGCCGGTCAGAGATGTCCTGAACACTGGCATCAGGCAGGCACATATCATGCAGGACTTATGATCCTGCTTACAAAGGATACCATCTATCCCCCAATTATAGAGTTCCCTACAACTACCACTTGTGTTTTTGCTCCCTCTTGAATGGTCTCCTGCACCATACTGCTGTTGTCAGCTGGTTCAACCTCCATAGAGACCTTTTCGTCATCCACATAGGGAGCAAGTACCTCAAACCTGTTGGACAAGGTCAAGGGTTGAGCCTCCTTCATTCCTGAATTCAGGACCCCTCTACCTGGTACACATGCAATCACACCCTGCTGTCCCTGATCACTGACTGAACTTGAAGTCCTTAATCAGGTGTAACTGTCTCCTGAAACAAAGTGTCCAGGTACTTCTCCTCCTCCTGGATGTGCTGCAGTATTTGAAGCCCAGATTCCACCTCATCAACCCTGAACCGAAGTTCCTCGAGCAAACAACACTTGCTGCAGATATGGTCCCTGCAGCTCGCAATGGGAACTGCCAACTCCCACATCATACTGCTACAGCACATAACCTACCCAGCCATCTCTACCTAGTTGATTATTAAGGTTGGGTAAAGTTTGTAAAATGCAATATGTGGCCTGCATGCCATTTATCCCATCCAACCATTCACAGCTAGCTTCCCATTTAACAGAAACATACAGCTGTCAGGTAGCTCAGTCACCCTTGCAGCTATGTGGTCTGTTCAAGGTCTACTTAATGCCTTGCCTTATTCCCATTATTATTGTACCTGCTGCAAGTGGATAAACAAAGCAATTAGTCTGAATCACACCTCAACAAGGTCAGACCCCTCAATTAGCCCTTAAATTTCTACAGTCTGGCCTCTATAACTTCCTCTTCCATGGGAACTGTCTATAACCCCAGCAGCAGCTCCTGCTTGAACAAAACACTGCTGACCATTCAGATTATCTGACAACTCTATAAGATAGGTTGAAATCATGCCCTATGTCAATTAATCTCCTGCCAAGTACAAAATGGCTGCCTATTGTGGTTAGACTCTTGATCAGCTGTTTGGCTTGGTTGGAGTGGGACTAGCATGAGAAATATAGCATCGTGTGAAATGCAACCATTTATTACTGCCTCAACTATTAGTGTTGGAAATGATTTTATAACCTCGGTCACATAATAATTTCCAGCTGTGGCTGAGTGGCTGTGTTGTTCTTTCAGAGTTAGAAGGTTGCCAATTTCAAACCCAATGCTAGAAATCTGGGTACAAAATGTAGGCTGTTGTGCCAGTGCAGTACTGAGGAAGTGTTGTGTTTCGAGGCGGCCATCTCCATTGAGGACTTGAACTGAGACCTGATCTGACTTGTCCTTCAAGGCAATGAAAAATTCAGACAGACTTTTTTTGAAGAAAAATGTAAACATTCTCCTGGTGCCCCTGGCTAATATTTATCCTTAACAAATAACCTAAAAGCTAATTATCTGGTTATTATCAAGTTGCTCTTTCTGGATTCTTGCTGATAGTACAGTGGCACTTGTGTTTTATATACATTACAACAATGATTATATGTCAAACATATTCCATTGGTTATTTAGTCTTTGGAATGTTCTGATGTTGTGAAAGGTTCTACATAAACACAAATATTTATGTTTCTGCATAAAGAAATTTTGCTCCTTCACTGAGATTTTACATTTATGGTTATTAATGTTAAATCCTGTTAGATGCAAAAATAAAATGAGGAAAGGACAAAAGGTTTTGACTTGGAGTCATAGAGTCATACAGCATAGAAACAGACCCAACTAATCCTCACCGACCATGTCCCCAAACTAAACTAATCTCACCTGCATGCATTTGGCCCATATCCCTCCAAACCTTTCCTATTCATGTAATTATCCAAATATCTTTTAAATGTTGTGACTCTACCTGCATCCACCATTTCCTCTGGCAGTTCATTCCACACAAAAGAAAACATTCTTTATGTTAAAAAACTTTCCCCTTCTGTCTTTTTCAAACTTGCTCCTCTCACATTTCAAATATGTCCCTTAGTTTTAAATTCCTCCATGCTAGGGAAAAGATCCTTGCTATTCAGCTTACTTATGCTGCTCATGATTTTATAAACCTTTATAATGTCACCCTCAATCTCTTACATTCCAGAAAGTCCCAGCCTCTCCCTCAACTAAACATTCCATTAAAGGCAACATCCTGGTAAATATTTTCTGTTATCTTTCCAGCTTAATAATATCCTTCCCCGAGCAAGACAATCAGAAATGCACACTGTACTCCAGAAGAGACCACACCAATATCCTGTACAGCATCAATATGACCCAATTCCTATTCCCAATGGTCTGAGCAATGAAGGCAACCATTCTAAACATCTTCTACCTGTCACACAAATTTGAAAGAATTATGTATCTGAACCCCTAGGTCTCTCTGCTCTATAACATTATCCAGGGTCCTACAATTAATTGTATAAGTTCTGTCCTTGATGGTTTTACAAAAATGCAATACTTCACATTTATCCAAATTAAACTCCATCCACCGCTCCTCAGCCCATTGGCCCACTTGATGAAGATTTTCTTTTAGTCTTAGATAACCATCTTCATTGACCACTATACCACCATTTTTGATGGCATCTGTAAATTTACTGACTTCCTATGTTTTCATCCAAATTATTTATATAAATGACAAACAAAAGTGGGCCCAGTACCGATCCATGTGGAACACTGCTAGTCACTGACCTCCAGTTTACAAAACAACCCTCCACGACTACGCTCTTGATCCTTCATATTTAGAGTCTTGAATTGAAAATCAGAGTTTTTGTTTCTTCAGTCAATGCAGCTTACAAGTTGCTATGATAAATATGTTTGAGTTATGAAAAGATCACATTGCAGGTGGAAGCAATCCTTCTTATGGTGAATGGGTCAGGAATTTTGTGCTCCCTTCTATCTTTGAGTAAGTGCTTTTACTGTGATTTTATCCTGCCCCTAATAAGCCAGATATATCATGTGCCACTTGAATTTCAGGGTATCATCATTTTTAATCCTCTTCTCCACTGCAATTTTTTCATTAATTGGGCTTCTGCACCCCATTATGTGTTTGCTTGATCCACCTCTGTGTCATTGTTCTCTAATGTTCCATTCTGTCCAATCCTCCCAACATAAGCAACAAACCCTCTGCAATTGCTTTTCCTGGCATGACTACATGACTCCACCATGACCTTATCCTACTATTGGTACCACATTCCTGTATGATCATCAAATTTCTGATTGTTAGTGTATACAACTACTTATGCAAAATCAAACCCAACATCATCAAATAAATTCTCCTGGTGCTCTGAATTGACAAGAATAATATTATTCTATTTGCCTTTCATCAGAAATATCGTGGCTTGGATCTTTGCCCAGTTCCTTTTCACTTCTGCATGCTTGAGCTGAACATGACCATGTATGCCACTAGGCTTTATCAAACTTGGAGCTGATCGTCTGACCATATTGTTCAATCAACAATATCCCCCAGCACACCCCCTGCAGTTTCAGCTTTCTGCAGCTTTCTTCCATGACCTGCATAAACACCAGCACATTCAACGCATTATGAAAGGGTATGCTAGTTGTGATGGTCCATTGGCAATGCTCACGAAAAATTTGAATATATTGGGAGTTCTTAGACAGAAATTTTGGTGCATCTTGAATCAATTGATCCCAGTTAAAATGGTAATGGCCTCGGGAAGATGATGACAAAAAAACATAGTGCAGTTGATCCGTATAAAGCAAACTATTACTAGAAAATATAAAGGAGGATAAAATGGGACAAACCCGTGATCCTCTCCTGGCTAAAAGTCGACAGCACTATTTGTTGGCTCATACAAAGAATCTTCGAGGAGAAAGTGAGGTCTGCAGATGCTGGAGATCAGAGCTGAAAATGTGTTGCTGGAAAAGCGCAGCAGGTCAGGCAGCAGCCAAGGAACAGGAGATTCGACATTTCGGGCATAAGCCCTTCTTCAGGAATCAGAGGGGCTTATGCCCGAAACGTCGAATCTCCTGTTCCTTGGATGCTGCCTGACCTGCTGCGCTTTTCCAGCAACACATTTTCAGCTCATACAAATAATGGTCAGTTGGTCAATATGCTAGAGGAACTTGAGGAATGGCATCCAGGCATGTATCATAAACCTTAAGAGAGAATAAAATAGGAGCCTGTTTTGTCAAATGATTGCTGACGTGGAATTTCTCTAAACACAATGTACGCACAAAACGTATTTCTGGTCATGTCGACTACAGACGACTTTTCAAGATCCTAAATGTATTCAGTCTCACTTGTAAAATTATTACCCTCAATGCTGTTGATTCCAACTTTTCTGCATGCCTTTGCAATTTACAAGTTTGGCACCATTGCAAGAGAATTAAATATTTGATTCAAGATTAAAATCCTGTCTGACAACTGCAGTTATAAATATTTTTGCAATTGATTATAAAGGCTGCTGTTGCCTTTCCTGGCTGAAAATCTGTAATGACTGCCCTGTAAGATTTCTTCTATGCAACTGTAAATATATCAATCAATCTTTACACTAAAATGCTTTCAAAATACTGCAACATCCCCACTGAAATTTCAATTTAATTTTTAACTGGTAATTGACAGCAATACACAGATAACATTATTATTCCAGATGTGCACCTCATGAATCAATTTTAATCCCATACCTTGCAAACGTTTCCTCTCCTTCATTCCTTTTTTTATGCAATAAAATTGAAGAACATTCCATTGTACTGACTGTTACTAAGACTAAAGGAAATAACAGTACAAGGCTAAATGAAATTCTTAAAGACTCCAAACCAGCAACTTCTTTTTCAGATCCATCATGATCATAAATAAAGACTGTCCTGTTGTAAAGAAGCAGTTTAAGTTGAATTAGTTCTCTTTCTGGTTATGTACTTTTATTCTGCTATTAATACTGCAACGAATGTCAATATTGCTTATTGGCCATGTGAGAAGGAAATGTGAGATGGTCAAGAGGTATATTGGAGAAGAGGTAATTGAGCTCCACTGATGGCAATTAAAGACAAAAAGCACCTTTTTAAAAGAGATGACAAAGATCAAGGAAACTTTCCAAGGGCGGGCTGACAGCTTAAGTTCAGAGAGTGAACCCAAACTTCCAGAATCAGTGCCAGAGCTTTTGATGCAGTCGGTGGACAGGAGAAGAGACTTTTTATTTCTTAATCTGCCAAGTCTGCATTTGTACACAACCCTTGGCTCTGTAAATCTTCTGCCATGACTGCTCAGACAAGCAGCTGTGTGAAGCAACACTTACAATGAAGGTCAGTTGGTTGTTTTCAAAGAGTGCAACAGTTCTAGGTTTGAAAACAATTCCTTCCCCATTTCTATCCAAAATAAGAAGTGTAGAAGAGTAAAATACAGTCTTTACAGCTGAATCAATAACCCCATGATTACTTTTTAATTTAAATCTTCCTGTTCATACGCCACAGGGAAGCGTGGGGCCAGAAAAATGCCTCTACTGTCAAGCATAAGGCATGAGAAATTCATTAATTCAATGAAATATTCTCATGATCTTTAAATATGCCTGTTGTGAGTTGATATAAAAAAATCTCACAAGCACTGATGAGAGCAAAGAGCCATAGAAACCAATGAAAAATTCTTTGGCTCATACCTAAGGTGAATACAAGAACGTAAGCTAAGAAATAGGACCAGACATAAGCCATTCACTCTCAAGGCTGTCTATCCCTTCTATAGCATCATAACTATCAGATATAGAAGCAGAGTTAGACTATTTGGCTCGTTGCATCTGCTCCAGCATTTGATCATGTGTTTCTTATCCCCATTTTTCTACCTTCTTCCCACAGCCCTTAATCCTCTTATTAATCAAGAATCCATCAAAACCTGTCTTAAATAATGACCTGGCCTCCACATCCTTCTGTGACAATGAGGTACACAGAATAACCACTCTCTGGCTGAAGAAATTCCACAGTTCAGATCTACAACATCATCTTGGGGCTCACTCCCTGGACAGTGGCCTCCTGCATTCTTTCTCCAAGCAGAACAGCACTGGATACATCAGACTCACTCCAAAATCACGATACATCTCAAAGTCAATTAGAATATAGTTCACCACTTCAACGCTGCACTTTGGAGCTCACCAACAGTTTTTATTGTAATTCAGCTGACAGGCCAATTTGTACACAGGGACGAGTATTTTTTCATGTATTGGAACACAATAAATCATAGTGCTCTGTCAAGGGTCTGGTCACTCATCAGAACTGACATTTCAAGTCAATCAGGTCATGGTCAGTCCTGCATTGAAAAAAGGGGACTTATCAGGGGGCCATTTTTCTGGTTGCCAAGTTAAGGGTCAGAGATAGCATACTTGAATGGAGAGGAAATGATTATTGTGATGGGAAGAGCAACTCAACACATACATGTAGGGGATAATAGTGCATTGGAGGATACAGATACAGCAGGGATTGCAGGGTAGGTGCATTGTCACTGGTTTGATGGTGGTGTAATGCATTAAATGGTTGACATAACTGAGATGTAGGTTTGGAATTTGGGAAATATGGGAAGATGAAGACGTCAATGAAAGTGTTGGGTAAACTTATAGCTGATGAGATTAACAAGGATTACATAGAAGAAAAGAAAGATGGTGGACTCACTGAGATTATCCCTCAGTCTGCAATACTCTATGTTACCTTCCATCCTCAGCCAAATTGCAAATGTGCAATGGAAATGAAAAATGGTTCTGACCACAACCGGAATGAGTTTAAAAAAAAAGTTACTTTCTGTTTGAACATTTAGGATCTTATGGATGATGAGGTCTTTCAAGCTGCATTAATCAACACATACACAGTATAGATTTAAGATATTTGTAATCATTCAATTCTGCATTTGGAATGTGAGCAGTAGCCAGTTCAGTTGAATAGCAATCCTGGCCACAAGCAACTTTGGTACCAAAAGTGATCATAGTCACCTCTGTGAAGGAATAATAATTATAGGCAACCTCACCTGAAGGCCACAATTTACAAATACAACCCACAGTGACACAGAGCCAATTTCCTCTAACCTTGAACTGTACATGTTTAATGACATACTGTGATATTGTATGCTACTTTTCTTTGAGGGGGGTGGAGGGTGTTGTAGTGTGGAGTTGAGCAGCAACAAGGTTTGACTAATCCAAGCATGCTTATGCTCTCCGAATACAGTTTGACAATACAACATGTGCTGCGTACATCAGCATAATGTCGACTATGGCAAAGGTTCATTTAGATTCATTCCATGGCCCTCCTTCTCTGAGTTCTCCATGTCTCACTTTATCAATGACTTTAGTAAAAATGTCATCTGATGTAAGTGTTGACTGCTCTCTTTACTATGGAACTGTCTCATTTCTGATATTCTGCACGTGGTACACTGGAACCTGTAAGGCTCTCATTTGCAATTAGTTATTTTGTGATCTTGAAGCGGTTCGAATTGCTAACAAACCCCTATGGTAGAATTCAGCAGCCTCCTCCTGAAAAATGACACTTGCATACTGACGACAGTGTAGCAACTGAAATGGCTTGCTTAACCTGTTGTCCAAATTTGTTAAGTTACTTTGCTTTTCCAGGGTAATTTGATGTAGACCAGTATCAGCTCTGAAAGTGGATATTATAATTTCAGTGGCTGCGTGAAGGTTATACATTCTAGCAATTGATTGATTGAATCAGAAAGCATGCCCCTTTCTTTGTTTCCAATAAGCAGAATACAGGTTATAAGCACCCAGCCCTTGCTTGTAAAACACACACATCTATTGTTAGATGTAACTGCCTGTTTGGGCAACACTTGCTGAATAATTCCAAACATAAATAGCGGCATTTACAACCAATTTAGAACAATCAGTCAAACTCGTAAACTACATTCTTGGACATCCCAAGTTCATGTACTAAAGCAGCTACAGAAAGTAGAAGTGAATGCATTGGCTGATTGGTATGTGTGAATCCTCGAAAATGCTGCATGCAGTGTAGTTTAGAGGGAATGCGAATCATTTATACTGTCAAAAGTTACATGCATTCATGTGCAAACAAAAGCAATATACTAAATCCTTTCAATGCACTTATTGTGAATTACCCTAGAGATTGAGAAACCTTTTAGCCCCCATTTGGGCGGCATGGTGGCACAGTGGTTAGCACTGCCGCCTCACAGCACCAGAGTCCTGGGTTCAAATCCTGCCTTGGGCAACTATCTGTGTGGAGTTTGCATATTCTCCCTGTGTCTGCATGGGTTTCCTCCCACAGTCTAAAGATGTGCAGATTAGATGAATTGGCCATGCTAAATTGCCCATAGTTTTAGGTGAAGGGGTAAATGTAAGGGGGTGGGTTGCTCTTCGGAGTGTCAGTGTGGACTTGTTGGGCTGAAGGGCCTGTTTCCACACTGCAAGTAATCTAATTACTTTCTTGACGGTAATTCTTTAGCCAATCAGAATAAACTTGTCAACCAATTAGCACTCTTTCTTCTCATTGTCTCAATTGTAATCATTTGACGTTCTTGTGTTCGCCCTGACCATAAATAATCCAATTATCTCTTATGTTCTTACTTCCATCTTCCACTACTGTCACTCACCAGATTTTCAACCACCATCATTTATACCCATTCCCACTTTCTACCCTAAGTTCCCAAAGATTAAAGATCCCACTCAAAATTTAAAAAGAAAATTGCAGAATATTTGTGTCACTAGAAAAGTCAACATGCAGTGCTGTCGTTAATTGCCTTTAGAAAGGTGATGTTGAGTCACCTTAAATACAACTGTGTAACAAAGGATAGCAAATGTTTTCCCCTTATTCAAGAAGGGGAGTAGACACAATCTTGGTAATTACCGACCAGTGAGCCTTTCTTCTGATGTGGGTAAAATGTTCGAAAAGGTTATAAGAGATATGAGTTATAATCATCTAGAGAGGAATAAGTTGATTAAGGATAGTCAACGCGGTTTAGTGAAGGGTAGGTCGTGCTTCACAAATCTTATTGAGTTCTTTGAGATGAGGGTAAAGCGGTTGATGTGATGTATATGGATTTCAGTAAGGCATTTGATAAGGCTCCCCATTTGATAGACTATTGGACAAAATAAAGAGGTATGGGATTGAGGGTGATTTAGCCGTTTGGATCAGAAATTGGCTAGCCATAAGAAGACAGAAGGTGATGGTTGATGGGCAATTTTCATCCTGGAGTTCAGTCGCTAGTCGTGTAGTGAAAGCATCTGTTTTGGGGCCACTAGATGAAGGATGGGTTAGTAAATTTGTGATGACACTAAGGTCAATGGAGTTGTAGGAGTGTGGAAGGATGTTGCAGAATACAGAAGGACATAGATAAGCTGCAGAGCTGGGCTGAGATGTGGCAAATGGAATTTAATATGGAAAAGTGTGAGGTGATTCACTTTGGAAGGAGCAAAAGGAATAAAGAGTACTGGGCTAATGGTAAGATTCCTGATGGTGTAGATGAACAGAAAGATCTTGTTGTCCATATACATAGATCCCAAAAAGTTGCCACTCAGGTTGATAGGCTTGTTAAGAAGGCGTATGGTGTATTAGTGTTTATTGGTACGTGGATTGAGTTTTGGAGCCACGAGGCCATACTGCAACTGTACAAAATGCTGGTGCAGCCGCACTTGGAATATTGCATACAGATCTGGTCACCGCATTATAGGAAGGATGTGGAAGCTTTGGAAAGGGTGCAGAGGAGATTTACTAGGATGTTGCCTGGTGTGGAGGGCAGGGCTTATGAAGAAAGGCTGAGGAACTTAAGGCTGTTTTTGTTAGAGAGAAGAAGGTTGAAAGTTGACTTAATTGAAACATATAAGATAATCAGAGGGTTAGATAGGGTGGACAGCGATAGCATTTTCTCTTGTATGGTGCTGGCTAGTACAAGGAGGCATAGCTTTAAATTGAAGGCTGAAAGATATGGGACAGATGTCAGAGGTATTTTCTTCACTCAGAGAGGAGTAGGGACGTGGAATGCACCACCTGCAACAGTAATAGACTCGTCACCTTTAAGGATATTTAAATGGTCATTGGATAAACATATGGATGAAATTAGAATAGTGTAGGATAGAAAGGCTTCAGATTGGTTCCACAGGTTGGCGCAACATCAAGGGCCAAAGGGTTGTACTGCACTGCAATGATCTATGTTCTATGTAACTTCTCCATATCATTTGAAGGGGCAGGTAAGAATCAACTCAGTTGCTGTGAGTCTGAAATCATTTCGCCAGATTGGGTAAGGCATTGGATTTCCTTTCAAAAACTAATTGACAGCCAGATGGTTTTTATGTCATTCTCATAGTTTGATGGTCACCAACACAGAAATTAACTTCAGAGGGATATTAACTTTAACCAGGTTCACTTGTCCCAAACTACAGTTTTTTCTAATATAAGGCAATAGTTCCATCTCCGTGCAATCCCACATTATAAGAAAATTGCGTAATAACACTATTTAAACCAATGGGACAAAATCACGTTACAGCCAGTACAGGTAAGGAAAGTTCACATTCTACAAATAATGGTTAAAATTCTTCATTCGCATTGAAGAAATCCACGTTATAGCAGAACCAACTGCATCTTGTGTGCTTGATTCAGAAAAGATTAATTTTCTTTAAAATTCATGTTCAATTTTAAATCAATTTAATGGAATAAAAAAAGCTTCCTTTCCACCATTTGTTGCATGTCTCACCTTTTTTCTTGTTAATCAAGAAACTTACAGAACTCAGCCTTTTTTAAGAACCCTGATAATGAATGTGACAGAGTATCAAAAGAAGTTTCACAACATCCACTGTGCTGTAGGACAATGATAAGCAGGACAGAACAGGATTAGCTTAAGTCAAGAATATATTTTAAAAGGTTGATTTAAATAATTTAAGACTAGATTTACTAGTCTGTGTTATTTTAATGACAACTGTGAAATAAATTAATTATTGGGTTAAAATAATGCCTTTAAGAAAATATAGGTATTCAGTAATCATTGAATGCCATTGCTGGCTTCATTCTGAAGTGCTGTTTACTTTACAGGCACTGGAATGGCTGTGCTGATATATTTATTGTAAATCCTGCAATACCTAATGAAAAATGTCAAAAAAATAAACTGCTGCTGTTCAGTTTGCATGAAAAATTTGAAAGTCTGAATTCAAAAGCTATTAGATGATAGGAAGACTGTCTCAAGGTCTTCAAACTACTGATTCTTCATCACACTCTTGTGAGTCTTCGCTGCGCTCACTCTAACGTCTTCATATCCTTTCTAAGTGTGGCAGCCCAAACTGTTGTGGGTGGCACGGTGGCACAGTGGTTATCACTGCTGTCTCACAGCGCCTGAGACCCGGGTTCAATTCCCGACTCAGACGCTGACTGTGTGGAGTTTGCACGTTCTCCCCGTGTCTGCGTGGGTTTCCTCCGGGTGCTCCGGTTTCCTCCCACAGTCCAAAGATGTGCGGGTCAGGTGAATTGGCCATGCTAAATTGCCCGTAGTCTTAGGTAAGGGGTAAATGTAGGGGTATGGGTGGGTTGCGGGTCGGTGTGGACTTGTTGGGCCGAAGGGCCTGTGTCCACACTGTAAGTAATCTAATCTAATGAGCTTCCAGATTTAAGAGGTGGAAAAGAGACATAGGCCTGGGTAGTAGACAGTAATGCTTTCAAGAGACAAGAGTAAATAGATAATAAGCTTGAAAATCATAAAACATGCTATCGTGTAATTGACTACTAGCCAAAGGTGAAAACCAATTGACTCCTATCAGAATCTTAGTCAAGTGAATGTGGAAATATGTAGACTTTAGAAAAAGGTTTAAGATATCTAACCTAGCATTGTTCCTTTCCTTTTGCAGAATCATATCCTTTAGGGTTTGGGATTCCTTTATCACAAGTCATCCTCAATGACCGTGCATGTAAGAAAAAGCAAGACGCAATGAAGGAAGGCCGCAGAGACTGCCTTGACTTGGAGTCAACAGTAATGAGATTTCGGGCTGAGAAGCAACATAAACATTTATATGACAGTGATGCATTCCTGTCAGAAATAGTAAATGAACCCCTCTCTCCAACTTTTCTGGATAATCTTTCTCGAGGCCACAGACGGGTACGTTACTTTTCCAATGTGAGAAGCCAATTTGGATAAGCTAATAAATATTCATTGTGAATGGATGATAAGTATGCCACAAAATGATACAGAATAGTTTTAGATAATTCCTGATGATTGCAACAACTTGTTGAACACTGAAATGTTTATGTACATTAAGATTTTTGAAAATATTTAATCTTTATTGGACCTAACTACTGAATGAAGACACAATGGTCACAGTGGCCATTTGATCCAAATGTTCATTTAGCCATACATCTACAAGCACTGCTTACATTAACCTAAAACCAATTCCTGAAATTTTCAAGGTTTTACATCATACAACTCTTCTCAATCCTCTTAATCTATTATTGATTGTTTGCACATAACTGAAACTCTTGCACATCCTAAAATCCCTATCTTATTGAGTTCTCACTACAATTTTGACTTGAAGATTCCCCAGATCTAGCTCAAGTTTCAGATCATCCACTTGCTGCTAACCACTCCACTTGATCTATTTGTAACATAAATCAAGATACCTTTTTCAACAGTCCCAGTAACATGCCTTATCATTCACAAGAATCCCAGCTCCACTTATGCGATCAGTGATGCAACAAGGATTCTTGCAATCTTTCTTTTTTTGCTGTTTTATTTAAAGCAAGTATCTGGATTTCATTAGGAGCTTCTAGTTATATTCCAGACTAATGTATTGTTACACCCCTGTGGTCTTAAGTCACTCAGCTGGAATGTGGAATAAATTTTGTTTTTCAGGGTGCGGTGTCTGTTGATTCCATCACTGACCTAGACGACAACCAGTCACGATTGCTGGAAGCCCTTCAGCTCTCTCTGCCATTGGAACTGGAAAGGAAAAGTGTAAGAAAAACCAAAAAGAAGCTCAGCTTAAACCCCATATTCCGGCAGGTCCCCAGAATAGTGCAGCAATGCTGTCAGCATATCGAAAAATATGGTAAGCAGCAACAAACATTTACACTTCTATTAAAGTAAATACATAGTTTTCTAAACAAAAAAAAATTCATCGGGAAACATTGGCTGGGTCAGCATTTATTGCCAAATCGGACAGAGAGCAGTTAAGATTGTTGTGAGTTTGGAGTCACGTGTACGCCAGACCAGATAAGGATAGCAGATTTTCTTCCCTAAAGAATGTTCATGAATTAAATGGATTTTCATATGGCAGTCAGCAATGGTTACATGGTAACCATTAGACTAGCTTTTTAAAATAAATTCTTGATCCTTGCCATGATAGGATTAGAACCCTTGTCCTAAAACATTATCATGGTATTCAAGATTACTAATTCAGTAACATTACACTATACCACCACCTCTCTCCACAGTTTTGTGCTTACAGAAATGTTTCAGTGTTATTTTGACTGATGTACTGTCCTTAGTGTATGATATATGGTCATTTGGGAGGTGCATGTATGAAATGAGCTGCCAGAGGAGGTGTTGGAGGCTGGTAGAATTACAACATTTAAAAGGCATCAGAATGGGTAGGTGTAGGAAGGGTTTGGAGGGATATGGGCCAAATGCTGGCAAATGGGATTGGCTTAATTGAGGATGTTTGGTCAGCATGGAAAAGTTGTACCGAAGTCTCTGTTTCCTTGCTGTACATTTCTATGACTCTATTTGGTTGATATACTTTTGGTTGCAATGTGTTTGCTATGTACGGAGGTGTGAGATTAAGATGCCTCAGTGCAAAGTCAGAGAGACTAAATGAATATTAATGAGGTGAAATGTCAATACATGAAAATAGATAGGCATCCTCCTGCTCACTGACAAGAAATGCTCAACACTTAGTTCCTTTGACAGCAATAATCTCCTTGCTGGTCATCTTATGTGAGTTTCCCAACTTTCACTCCATGACTCATGTCATTCACGGTCTTCAAAGATTCTGCCTTCTGAGTTCATAAATTCAGTTGGTTTCAGCGAGTTTTGAAAAGTTTTGCAGCTCAGGTTGAGGTGCTGGATGTACGTTTGCTCACTGAGCTGGAAGGTTCGTTTTCAGAGGTTTTGTCACCCTACTAGGTAACATCATTAGTGATCCTCCAGATGAAGCACTGGTGGTATGGCCCTCTTTCTATTTATATGTTTAGGTTTCCTTGGGTTAGTGATGTCATTTCTTGCAGTGATGTCATATCCTGTGGTGATATCATTTCCCATTCTTTTCCTCAGGGGGTGGTAAGTGGGATCCAAGTCAATGTGTTTGTTGATAGAGTTCCGGTTGGAATGCCATGCTTCTAGGAATTCTCATGCATGTCTCTGTTTGACTTGTTCTGGGATGGATGTGTTGTCCCAGTCGAAGTGGTGTCCTTCCTCATCTGTATGTAAAGATATTAGTGAGAGTGGGTTGATGTTCATGTATCCTGGTGGTTAGTTTTCTGCCTGTTTGTCCAATGTAGTGTTTGTTACAATTCTTGCAAAGTATATTGTAAATGACATTAGTTTTGCTTGTTGTCTGTATTGAGTCTTCCAAGTTCATTAGCTGCTGTTTTATTGTGTTGGTGGGTTTGTGGGCAACCATAATGCCAAGAGGTCTGAGTAGTCTGGCAGACATTTCTGAGATGTCGTTGATATAGGGGAGAGTGGATAGGGCTTCTGGACGTGTTTTGTCTGCTTGTTTGGGTTTGTTGCTGAGAAATCGGTGGACAGTGTTCATTGGGTACCCGTTCTTTTTGAATACATTGTATAGGTAATTTTCCTCTGCTCTTTGTAGTTCCTCTGTGCTGCAGTGTGTAGTGGCTTGTTGAAATAATGTTCTAACACAGCTCCATTTGTGGATGTTGGGATGATTGCTTCTGTAGTTCAGTATTTGGTCCATATTTGTTGTTTTCCTGTAGAAGCCGGTTTGAAGCTCACCATTGGCTGTTCTCTCGATGGAAGTGGAAATTGGACATTGCTAAAAATACCAGGAGATTTTCTCTCAACTTGAACACCGAGAGATTGTGTGGTGTAGATTTCAACTACTCAAGATTGTTTCTTGTTTGTGTAGAAAGTTTCTGTGACACAAAGTGATAGGTGATTGTTTTTGACTGGCATGAATCATTTAAATCAAATATATAATGAATATAACATCCAGAAAAATCTTGGGGAGAGACATTGAATAAGATAGTACCTGAAAGGGTTAACTGACATCATGAGATAAGTTCCAGCCATCAGTATATAAAGGATTGTTCTTGAGAGGAATTATACAACCTCCAATGTATTCTTATGTGTACCAGAATGCTTTAGTAGCTAACAGTAACGTAGACTTTCTTTATCGTTGAGATACATGTCTCACAGGAAGCTGCCATATATCATAGATATAGAATGTAATATATAAGAAATCTTTACTGTTTTTTGAAGATTGAGTCTGTCATTTGCTGCTGATTTGCAGCAGCATTTGTCCTCGCTGGTATCAGGAACTTGGGCTAACAGCAATAAGGAGGATTGGTGGCAGCAAATTATATGGTTGTGGCTTATCATCTCATTATAGGATATTTCATGGTGATTGTCTGAAGATGTAGTTTAGCCACTCTGTATTTTACTATAATTCATCTGTGATTACTGGATTTTCCATCAATAATTCCCCAAATTTACTTTCCACAGGACTAATGCTCACTTTGTAAACTCTTAACTATCAATTGAAACTCTATTTTTATGCTTTTAGCTAACCTTTTCTTGTTCTCTACTTTTTCCCTGTTCAATAGTATTTTAGTTGTTATTTTTATATGTATTCTGACATCTTTGCAGTTACATTTATTTTGTCAAGTTTCATACTACCTTTAATTTTTAATTAACCATGGATATTTGTTCCTAATTGAAATATATAATTTTTTTGCATTCTGAAATATCTCCTTAAATGTTGACTATTGTATTTGTATTGATCCATTCTTGAACATAATCTGCTTTTCACTTTCACTGCTTATACAGTGCCACAATTATTCCCGTTTCCAAGTTTAAAATACTAGTCTTGGAACCACCTTTCTCATCATCTCGCCCTCAAACTGACTGTAGAATTCTGTAAATATTGCTATTTATGGATATCTTCATCATGAGGGCATTAATTAATTCCACAATATCAAATAGAGCCTGCAGTTCTAAGAAACTATCCTGAAAATATTCTATAAATTCCTCATCTAGGCTACCTTTGCCTGTCTGATATTTCCAGTCTTTGTGTAGGGGCCTGGACAATCTCCTTCCACGTTGTAAGTAGATATTGTAGTGACAAGGGCTCCATAAAAAAATGAGGTAGCTTCCCACTGACCCTACAATTTGTATGAATTCCGGTCCATGCACTCAGAGCTCAGAAAGATTTTCTATTGGTCTTATTTTTATTCTTCAATATAATAATTAGGAATGATGTAGTTTGGAATACCATTAGCATAATGATTTTGTTTTGCTCCTCTATTCTAATTTATTTTCTACTACCTTCTCCTTTTTCACCTTCCTAATTTAATTTCTAAACAGCTAATATTTGCTGCTTACTTTATCATTTTGCCTTACTCATTTAAAATTAGATTTTAAAAACATGATCTAATACCAATTCAGTTAGTTCTTTCAAACGCAAATGGGAGGATTACAGGAAAGAAGCGGAAGGATACCTGATGAATATTTTTGCAAGTCCTATAGAATGTTATATTTTTTTATGAATGTTGATCATTTCCAAAGCTCACCCATCAAAAGTAACATTTTAAAAAATTTTCATTTATTTTTCTTCAGGTCTTCAAACAGTTGGTATTTTTCGAGTTGGAAGTTCCAAGAAAAGAGTTCGACAGGTAAATAAAAAGTTTACAAATCATGAAGTGCATTTCAATTGAGAGGGATTCCAGATAAAAGAAGCTGCTATTTTATCTGAAAAATTTACAGTCATAGAGATGTACAGCATGGAAACAGATCCTTTAATCCAACTTGTCCATGCTGACTAGATATCCTATATAAATTTAGTCCCATTTGCCACCAATTGGCCCATATCCTTTTGAACCCTACCTCTTCATCTACCCATCCAGGTGACTTTTAAAATGTTGTAATTGTACCAGCCTCCACCCACTTCCTCTGGTAGTGCATTTCATAACACAACACCCTCTGTGTGAAAAAGTTGCCCCTTAGGTTCCTTTTATATCTTGCCCCTCTCACAGTAAACCTATGCTCTCTAGTTTTTAACTCCTGCACCCTGGAGAAAAGACATTGCCTATGTACTCTATCCATGCCTCTCATGATTTTATAAACCTCGATAAGGTCATTCCTCAACCTCTGACGCTCCTAGGAAAACAGCCCTGGGCCTATTCAGCTTCTCCCTGTAGATCAAACCCTGCAACCCTAGAAACATGCTAGTAAATTTTTTCTGAATCCTTTCAAGTTTTGCAACATCCTTCCTATGGCAAGGAGATTCAAATTTCATGCAATACCCCAAAAGTAACTGAACTAATACCCTGTACATTCACAACATGACCTCCAAACTCTTATATTCAATGCACTGACAAATTGATTTATTTAGCACAACTTTTATGTTTCCAAGGAAAAAACTACAACAGTATTGAGGCTTAAAAGTCAAGAAATAATAGAGCAAATGACAGGCTAAAGAATCTCTCTGGAAAAGTAGTCATCTATGAAGTTTTAATATTGAGCAAGAATTAATTGCTTTACTCTCTGTGGTATGAAATATTGGTCTGGACAATAATAGCAGAAATTTCACCAAGTGAAACAAGTTGCCAAAAATGAACAATGATGTTAAGAGTTAACAGCAATCCTGTTATGTAATTAAAATAAAAGGCTTCAATTCAGAATTAAATATTCTATTTACTCCACCTTAGCTTTTCCAACCAGAGTTACCAAAAATCTAGTGACCTGATGTTCAAGTTTGCCTGGGACAATCTCAGACTCTTTTTCTTTATTCTTTCATGGGATTTTGCCATCACTGGTGAGCCAACATTCATTGCGAATGTTTAGCTGCCCTTGAACTGAGTGGTTTTCTGGACCATGTCTGAGAACTGTTGAGAATAATCCACATTACTCTGTTGATCTTGAGTCACTATTAGACCAGGCCAAATCGGGGGCGTAGATTTATTTTGCTAAAGAACATTAGTGAATCAGATGTACTTTTAGAACACTGATGATAGCTTCATGGTCATGATTACTGAGATTTGCTTTAATTTTCAGATTTATTAAAAATTTTGCCAGCTGCCATGCTGTAAGTTGAACCTACGTCACTACAGCAATAGTCTGCCTGACTCGTACTGTGACATTATTACCAGGCCACCACTTCCCCTTCGTTTTTCACAAAGCACAGCGGTGCTACGACTGTTTACTCTGCATAGCTCAAAAATCCATTTTTTTCGTTCTGCCAAGGCTCGTCCCCATTTCCCCATTCTTTACATTTAATTCCCTGTCAGCAAAAACAAAACTCTGAACTGCTGCACTGGACTTTAGGAATCAAGCCAAATCCACTCAGAACTCTTCAGCAATTTAGCAGTAGTTACCGTCATTGTTGTGCAGCCAGGAAAAGCTGGAATTCAGTCCATGGGATTGTAACTATCTTGCTGATAAATGTGTTGCTGGTTAAAGCACAGCAGGTTAGGCAGCATCCAAGGAACAGTAAATTCGACGTTTCGGGCCAGAGCCCTTCATCAGGAATGAGGAGAGGGTGCCAGGCAGGCTAAGATAAAAGGTAGGGAGGAGGGACTTGGGGGAGGGGCGATGGAGATGTGATAGGTGGATGGAGGTCAAGGTGAGGGTGATAGGCCGGAGTGGGGTGGGGGCGGAGAGGTCAGGAAGAGGATTGCAGGTTAGGAGGGCGGTGCTGAGTTCAAGGGAATCGACTGAGACAAGGTGGGGGGAGGGGAAATGAGGAAACTAGAGAAATCAGAGTTCATCCCTTGTGGCTGGAGGGTTCCCAGGCGGAAGATGAGGCACTCTTCCTCCAACCGTCGTGTTGTTATGTTCTGGCGATGGAGGAGTCCAAGGACCTGCATGTCTTCGGTGGAGTGGGAGGGAGAGTTAAAGTGTTGAGCCACGGGGTGGTTGGGTTGGTTGGTTCGGGCGTCCCAGAGGTGTTCCCTGAAGCGTTCTGCAAGTAGGCGGCCTGTCTCCCCAATATAGAGGAGGCCACATCCTGCAAGTAGGCAGCCTGTCTCCCCCTGCAAGTAGGCGGCCTGTCTCCCCCTGCAAGTAGGCGGCCTGTCTCCCCTATTGTAACTACCTTGTTGGCATTGAAGGCAGTGTTGCTGTGACACCTTTTAAGTTTTGTCATGATAGCCAACCATTTGCCCAGTTCACCTGACATCATATGATGTTTCACTGAACCTACAGTATCAATCTGTTCCCCAGCCCTTTTCTTTGGCAATGTTATTAGCTTCCTGATGAAGGGCTTGTGCCCAAAACGTCGAATTTCCTGTTCCTTGGATGCTGCCTGACCTGCTGCGCTTTAACCAGCAACACATTTTCAGCTATTAGCTCCCTCTGTAAAGGTTAACCTTACTGAAACCTGTATGTGTGGCTGCAGGGAACTGTCAATCACTTGGCAGGTTAGGATTATCCCTTCCTGGTCTGGCTGACTTCCAGAGTGGCAAAACAATTTGGTCACAGTAGGTAAATAGGTTGCATAATTAATTTTCCACTAAACTTAGAATTTTTTCATTAATTAAGAAAATTGGCCATAAAAACAGATCAGTAGGACAGTTTGTAACCCAAGTATCTAATGTTCATGAAACATCCATTACTATGTACGAACACATTCAGTGTGGAAATTAAGTTAAATGATATTCGATAAATACTCATAAGTGCAACACCATTGTACGGTAATATATTCTGCTTATATTTCCAATTGTAATTGGTGAGCTGGATTGCTGCCATTATTTTGAGTTGCTCATTTATAATTACTTATGGTTTTTCGTGCATATTTTTGCTTTTACAAAAACAGAGAAGCACGCAAGATTTAAAATTACTTCACAATGAAGCAGCACTGAAATGGTATCTTAAAAACTTGGAGTGTTCCAGGTGGAAAGATATTGGCTTAAAACTAAATTGGTAGTCACTTCTCAGTGATCCATGATCTATGAGATGTAATTCCCAAGTGGAGCTGGGAATATTCCAGAAGATGTCATTACATGACCTCTTGCCATCAACCCACCTCCAGACTCCTGTCATTGCTACTAAAATGTCACTCAATACAGAGCCCCCACCTTCCCACGATATTTTATTGTATGGTTGGAAATTTTATTAATGTGTTCAGCCTAAAAGCATCCCATCATTGTAAAATCAGTTTTGATGTTAAATGCTTTCAGGATTTTCAATTTGATCCAAAAAATCTAGTTCATGTGTGGATCAATATTTGTGCACAGAGGAACTGAAATATACATGTGACAGTTTCAATCTTGATAGTACCAAGAGTGGAGTGTTGGAGTAGGTAGTAAAATAAGAGGGAGACATGTTGGCACAGCATTCTAAAACAGTTCCACTGGAGGCTCATGGCTCAACAAATGAAAGATGAGGCCACAGGCACTGACGATAGCAGTTGCAGCCTCAACTATCTTCCCTGATGAAGGGCTTATGCCCGAAATGTCAAATTTCCTGTTCCTTGGATGCTGCCTGACCTCCTGCACTTTTCCAGCAACACATTTTCAGCTCTGATACTCCAGCGTCTGCAGACCTCACTTTCTCCTCAACTATCTTCCACTCAGCTTCATAATTTCCTTTCTTTGAGCCTAGAGATCCAGTCCTCCTGAACCTTAGTAGAACTCCCCCTTAAAAAATGCTGCTGAGGTTTCAGAGCTGCCAGCCCTCTAGTTGGACGAGTAGCATCAGGAGCTCAGCCTCCTATAATTGGATGGCAGACACAGTCATGGCCAGACACTGGGCTGTTTATTGTGAAGTTGCCAAGTAGGTGCTACTTCTCAGCATTTCAAACTGTGAACCAGCTGGGTGCTTGTGATCCACAGTAAAATTCAGGCTTTGGTGTTATCAATTTTAATTTCACTTTTACTGGTTTAAGTCTTTAGCTGCTGAAAATATTCTTAAAATTTGTTTTGAAGTAATTTTCCAGATTTACATTTTCTGTACCATTTACAATCTTGATTAATGAGGCTTCAACTTTTGAAGACAAATAGTAAAATTTCACCAATCTTTCCTCATAACCCAAACTGCTAAGGTCATGGATCATCCTTGTGGATCTGTGTGCCTCTCTGGGACTTGAATGCCTCCATGGGGCTCACTGACCAGAAGTGGACACATAGTGTGGTTTGACAGAGCACTAAGTAATTTACATTCAGTCATTTAGATATTTAACTTGAGAAACAAGTTGCAAATAATTTCTTATTATCCAGGAAACTCTTATTACACCTTTATTATGTGGCAGTTCACTGTACTGGCATTCATTATGGTTCAGGTAGTCTGAATGGAGTTCTACTGGTTTTTGCTAATCAACAGTTCAGGAACGTTATTACACACCTCTTAAGCTAGTTCAACTTTAACCCAGGCTTCCTAGTCTAGAGGTATGGACATTAGCACTGCACCACAGAGCTTCTCATATCAGGTAGTTAAGGGAATCCTTATCGTCTGCCACAGATGATGACCGTTGACCCTTAACACTGGCAAAATGTAATTTCACTGATACTGGGTCTCATACGACACATTGGTAATATCCCTACCTCTGGGTGAGGAGGCCAGAGTTCAAGTTTCACCTGCTCCAGAGGTATGCAATATAGTCCCTGGACAAGTTAATTGGAAAAAAATCTGTAAAATTAATGATGGCTGTTGTGGTGCAGGGCTAGTGCAACTTCCTATGGGCCAGAAGATCTGGGTTCAAAATCTCACCTGCACCCCACAGGTGTGTTATAATATCTCAGCAGTTTGATCAGAAAATACCTGCAAATTCAATCATTTGTGGGTTTTTGTGGAGCACAGGTGAGATTCCTTATGTTTGGTCCAGAATTTTTGGTTCAAAGCTCACGTACCAGTGACGTGTTCTAACAGGTTGGTGAAAAATATCTCAATTCATTGAAGAATGTGCTCAAGCCAAAATACTGGAGAGAACAGCTTAAGATGATGTGGCAAATATTTTGTTATTTGAATTGATCAAGAGGGGTGAGAACTAAACAGGAATAGTCATAGAGTCATAAAGCTATACAGCATGGAAACCGACCCTTCAATCCAACTTGTCCATCCAGATATCCTAAATTAATCTAGACCCATTTGCCAGCATTTGGCCCATATCCTTCCAAACCCTTCCTATTCATATACCCAACTAGAGACCTTTTAAATGTTGTAATTGTACCAGAGTCCACCACTTCCTCAAACGGTTCTTTCCATACACCACCATCCTCTGCGTGAAAAAGTTGCTCCTTAGCTCCCTTTTAAATCTTTCCCTTCTCACCTTAAACCTATCCCCTCTAGGTTTGGACTATCTTACCCTGGGAAACAGACCTTGGCTATAAATCCCATAATGCCCCTCATGATTTTATAAAACTCAATAAGGTCACCCATCAGCCTCCAACAGCCCCAGCCTATTCAGCTTCTCCCTGTAGCTCAAACCCTCCAACTTCAGCAACATCCTTGTAAATCTTTTCTGAACCTTTTAAGTTTCACAACATCCTTTCTATAGCAGGGAGAGCAGAACTGAATACAGTATTCCAAAAGTGACCGAGCCAATGTCATGTACAGCCGCAACACGACCTCCAAACTCCTATGCTCAATGCACTGACCAATAAAGGCAAGCATGCCAAATGTATTCTTCACTATTCCAAAAGTACTTCCTAAGAGCATTGTAAATCAAAACTCAATACAGAAACACATAGCGAGATTATTAATTTGGTTGACCAAAGATTTAGTAAAAGACAGGAAGAGGAAAATCTAAGCCTTTAGATAGACTAGGGTTGTTTATCTTGGAGCAGTGAATGTTGATAAAGGAGCTGAAAGATGTATAAAAGATTGAGGCGTGTAGATAGGGTGAATAGAAAGGCACAGTGGAGGGGTCACCGTCTTTTATCCCTTCCTTTGAATGTAAGAGGAGAGTTTAGGAGAAATACTTTCACTCAAAAGATGATGGGATTCTGGAATGAGTCTTAATGAGTGGTTAAGTCAAAAACTCATATAACTGTGTGAGCACAGTTGTTTCACAGCGCCAAGCACCAAGGTTCAATTCTAGCCATTGGCAACTGTCTGTTTAGAGTTTGCACATTCTCCTCATACCCCTCCACCAGGTACTCCTGTTTCCTCCCACAGTCCAAAGCTGTGCCAGTTAGGTGGATTGACCATGCTAGATTGCTCTGTAGTGTCCAGGAATGTGCGGGCTAGCTGGTTCTGACATGGTAAATGTGAGGTTACACTGTTAGCATGGGGAATTCTATAACATTCAACAGGTATTTAAGTTAAACAGTGTACAGGTAAGATGTGGAGGAGCTGGTGTTGGCCTGGGATGGACAAGACCATAAGACACTGTAGCAAATGACTTTATTTTTGTGCAAATGTAATGATTATATTGAACAATCCTAAATTGGTCCTGCTCTACCTGATGAAGGAGCACCACTCCGAAAGCTAGGGTGCCCAAATAAAACTTTTGGACTGTAACCTGGTGTTATGTGATTTGTAACAGTGTACAGATAGTCACTTACTTTTTATAGCCTCCAGGCCTATGGGCCTAGAGCTAAAAAATGGGATTAGTGTAGTCAGAGCTTTGTTAATTAACGCACACACAATGGGTTGAATGACCTCCTGTGCTGTAAACATCTGCAAATTTCCTTGATCATTCTAAAAGAATGAGCTTTATGAAATAAAATGCAACCAGTTTGTGACCAGTTTGTACAAATAAATAACATGAAATGATATGAATTTGGATCCTCAGACTCTATTGAGCAAATGTTTCTCGACTGAACACCAGTTAGTTCAAAAAAGGAAAACCAAGTCAAGGTTATTGACCAAAGGTAGGAACAGGTTTTTTTATAGAAGCCCTACAGTGTGGAAACAGGCCATTTGGCCCAACAAGTCCAAACCAACCCGCTGAAGAGTATCCCATCCAGATCCGTTCCCCTACATTTACCCTTGACTAATGCATCTAACCTACACCCTGGAAGACATGGCCAATTCACCTAACCTGCACATTTTTGGACTGCATTTGGACGAAATTCGAGAACCCGGAGGAAACCTGCGCAGACAAAGGGTGAACATGCAAATTCCACGCAGACAGTCGCCTGAGGCTGGAATCGAACCCAGGATCCTGATGCTGTGACGCAGCAGGGCTAACCGCTGAGCCACCGTGCTGCTCTATAGGTCTTTTATAAAGTCTGTTGGCAAATTGTTTGAAAGCACCTAATGATGAGCTTTGAAAATTATGACAAATTGGGCAAGGTACAGTCTTCAAAATAAATAGGGTTTTATTGGTTGAAGTGGAGTATTGGGGGGAATGAAAATCAAGAAGAATATTGAAATAGGTAAAATAAAATGTTAAATTAGTGTTAATTTATTTACACCAGGATGTGAACACATGTTGTGATGTTTTGCCTGATCTATTTGTGACTGACCAATGAGTTGACCTGTGAATGAATTGTTAGATTGAATTTGGCACAAATTTCTGTTTCAAATAAGGTATGTTTTTGATGAATTGATGCACTACTGAATGGAATATTTGTTGCTTCAGCTGCGAGATGATTTTGATCAAGGTCTGCAAGTTGTTTTGGATGAAGAACACAGTGTCCATGATGTCGCAGCATTATTGAAAGAGTTCCTGCGGGACATGCCAGATCCTCTCCTCCCCAAGGAACTCTACTCAGCCTTCATCAACACCATGAGTGAGTGAGATCAGACTACTAAATTTACAGCCACACTGACAGCAAACTTACAGAATTAAAGTTCTTTTATAACTTGATAAGGTCCAGTAAACCTTTCTGAAAATGGCTAACAATACTAACAACGTGGCTCCAGCTACAAAGCTCTGAGCTTTGACCTCTTTCTGCTTTTAGTTTTAATTTTTGAACACTTTCAAACACATTTTGACCAATTCCCGTGTTATCGTTAATTTGCTTCAGAAACTTTACACATAATTGAAAAGTATTGCCTCTGAGTTTTGTTGTTTTTTTTCTGATTAATTTAAGGGGTCCTCTCACCTATTGCCCATATATCAGTTCAAAAAGGTTGAAGCATGTGGACTGAGAGACATCCCTACTGGTAAACAGTAAGAAGGCAATTCCTTCATCCCAATCATTAGGACATTTATTTTTAAATTAAGCACAACTATCGGTCTTTAAAGTTTGAATCCATCTTTCCAAGTCTCTTTGATATTGTCAATGATAAATTGAAGACATAAATTGATTAATTAATATATCTTTGAATATTTGTGATATAAAATTTTGAAGCTTGATCTGATTGTTTTCCTTGGATAATCCTTACTTTGTAAATGAAAATTTGACTAACTATTCCACTGCCATTTTTGCAATTTGCTTTCCCTAAAAGACAATTCTTAAGAAACTCTGGTTTAAGCTTCCGTGAAAGTGAAAAGATATGAATTCCCAATTCAGTTTTAGGGAGAGGTTTTACACAATTTATTAAGATCCTGTTAAAATCTGGTATTGGAATCAAAGGCACAGGTTTAATGGATAGTTTGGGTTTTCCGACTACATGATGTGTGTGACGTCTAGCAAACTACAACAATATCTTTACATCATCCTGACCAATAGAGATCCTTTTGTATATTAGCCTTAAATATCCAAGCTGGATCAGTGGTGCTGGAAGAGCACAGCAGTTCAGGCAGCCCCAAAGTGCAGCGAAATTGACATTTCAGGCAAAAGCCTTCATCAGGAATAAAGGCAGTGAGCCTGAAACGTGGAGAGATAAGTTAGAGGAGGGTGGGGGTGAGGAGATCGTATTCCCAATTCCTCTGCCTCCGCCGTATCGTATTCCCAATTCCTCTGCCTCCGCCATATCTACTCCCAGGAGGACCAATTCCACCATAGAACACACCAGATGGCCTCCTTCTTTAGAGATCGCAATTTCCCTTCCCACGTGGTTAAAGATGCCCTCCAACGCATCTCGTCCACATCCGCACCTTCGCCGTCAGACCCCACCCCTCCAACTGTAACAAGGACAGAACGCCCCTGGTGCTCACCTTCCACCCTACAAACCTTTGCATAAACCAAATCATCCGCCAACCTTTCCTCCACCTCCAAAAAGACCCCACCACCAGGGATATATTTCCCTCCCCCCACCTTCCGCAAAGACCGTTCCCTCCGTGACTACCTGGTCAGGTCCACGCCCACCTACAACCCATCCTCCCATCCTGGCACTTTCCCCTGCCACCGCAGGAACTGTAAAACCTGCGCCAACACCTCTTCCCTCACTTCTATCCAAGGCCCTAAAGGAGCCTTCCACATCCATTAAAGTTTTATCTGCACATCCACTAATATCATTTCTTGTATTCGTTGCTCCCAATGCGGTCTCCTCTACAATGGGGAGACTGGGCGCCTCCTAGCAGAGCGCTTTAATGAACATCTCCAAGACACCCGCACCAATAAACCACACCGCCCTGTGGCCCAACATTTCAACTCCCCCTCCCACTCTGCAGAGGACATGGAGGTCCTGGGCCTCCTTCACCGCCGCTCCCTCACCACCAGACACCTGGAGGAAGAACGCCTCATCTTCCACCTCGGAACACTTCAACCCCAGGGCATCAATGTGGACTTCAACAGCTTCCTCATTTCCCTTCCCCCACTTCACCCGAGTTCCAAACTTCTAGCTCAGCACTGTCCCCATGACTTGACCGGACTTGTCCAACCTGCCTAGCTCCTTTTCCACCTATCCACTCCACCCTCTCCTCCCTGACCTATCACCTTCATCCCCTCCCCCACTCACCCATTGTACTCTATGCTACTTTCTCCCCACCCCCACCCTCCTCTAGCTTATCTCTCCATGCTTCAGGCTCACTGCCTTCATTCCTGATGAAGGGCTTTTGCCCGAAACGTCGATTTCGCTGCTCGTTGGATGCTGCCTGAACTGCTGTGCTCTTCCAGCACCACTGATCCAGAATCTGGTTTCCAGCCTCTGCAGTCATTGTTTTTACCTCTTAAATATCCAAGCAACCAGTTACAGAATTTTGGAGCTACTTGGAAAATGGTTTTATCATACTCAGCTGGAATTACCACCAGATGTACTACTGTCCATCCGCTATTGGATGTTAGTTGATGTTGAATCCATTTTCACATTATCACTTCATTAGTTCAATAATAACACTCAGGTATTGGCACTGATTCAATCCCTGAGTAGGCTATTTGATATGGCTCTCTCAACTCACAACCTATCTGTTGCATTTCTATTAAAGTAGATAAGCTAAACAGACCAGATTCATTCTCTTTACAGTCATCCTTTTCATTTAAGTTTTGAAAATAGTGTCAGATAACAACTGAATTTCCAATTCACCTCCCTTTTTAATAGATGCTACTCTTCCTGTCTATTTCTTTTAATCTGTGATATAGACAAAATACAGTCAGGAAACATCCAAGGCTGTACCTTCTGGAGTGTTTCAGTTTTTTTTTAACTTTCACTGATTGGTCCAAAACACTTAGAGGCCAATTTTTTTTTAATCCACCAGATCTATCCCAAGATAACATCCCCAATTTTTTTTAAAAGGGATTTGCTTTATTACAGTAATTACAACTTTTCATTTACTAAATCACTCTTTAATCCAACTGTATATAACGGGACCAATTTGTAACAAATTCTTCCAGTTAATGTTTCTTTCATTCATTAGCCCTTCTGGAAGCCTAATTGTATCATTATTCAGAATCAATAACTGATTTGTTCCAATGGTTTTCAAAAACTTTACTGGCTTATCTCCTTTATTAGAAAAATAAGGGCATGCTGTCCCTTTGAAATAAGATATTCAGAAACTCCAATTGTCTGACTTTCTTGATTGTCCTGAATCATATATTCCTTTGTCGCAGGTTCTGAGGGAACATGCTGCTGCATTTTAATACCCTTTTCATTTCCTGATTTCCCCCCTTTTCTAAGATTCTTTAGGCATTCCTGTTGCTCAAACAGATCGCCTATGTAACTTCCAGCAAATGACTTTGGTGTGTCCTACTTTATTACAAC
This sequence comes from Hemiscyllium ocellatum, assembly GCF_020745735.1. NCBI lineage: Eukaryota > Metazoa > Chordata > Chondrichthyes > Orectolobiformes > Hemiscylliidae > Hemiscyllium > Hemiscyllium ocellatum. Next base: position 95,471,423 of record NC_083411.1, on the reverse strand, counting down.
GTAAGTATATTATTGGACTGAAATTGACAGGGCTCTGAGGGATTTTGAAATTCCGATCCACGCAATTATATTGCACATGTCTGCAGCTTTTATGCTTAATATCTCTATCGACTCACTTTGAAAGACAGACACCCTTCTTAAACTCAGTGGCATTTCATTCCATCAAGAGCCTCCACATGGTTATGACCCCGGAGACCCCAGTAGTACCAAGTAAGTCAGATGCTAGAATGAAATTTGGCCTGATTGACCATAAATTTTGTTTTTACAATTTGGTTACCATGGTGATCAGTCACTGAACATGTTGACAAGACAATGCACATTTAACAGAAGAACATCAAAATTGATTTCACATAAAAGAAAAATATAAGATTATTTGGAATGATCTTATACACAGCAAAGTATTTTCCAAGCAATATCCATTACTGGCATCCAACCCCAGTGAAATAATACTCCTATGTGCACTTTTTTTAAATTGAACTGATGAGACCACAGGCAAATTTCTGCAGTCACCAGATGGGATTTGTTCCATTTCTGTCTCTTCCTAAGACATGCTCACACCAGTTAACTCAATAATCTTTCTTCTCTGATCTCAAAGCAAACCTGAAGGTTTTCGGCCTTCTCTACTTTGGCTGCTAAAAGAGGTTATGGTCACTTCCAATGGACTGGAGACTTTCAAAGCCAAACTACCCTTTTGCTATTATGGATAGTTGCTTCTGAACTGAACCTACTTCAGGTCTCTATCTCTCTTCCTGTAGGTCATCAAAACTCAACTTCAAAAATGCTCTGACAGTTATCTCACAACCTAGCTTATCTTGTCATTTAGTTCAAGTCACAGGCTTCAAAATATTGGTCTTAACTCACTGCTAAAATAAAGTTTCTGTCCCTTTTTAAAAAAAGTCATCTTCACAGAATTGTGAAGCACAAACGTGTCGACCTCTACTTTCCAACCTACCTTCGCAGATATTAATAATGTTTTGTACACCCATCATCACAGTATCCAAATTGCTGATGAATGGTTTGATTAAAAGTTGACATCAAAAGATTCTGTTATATCATAACGTCCTGAAATCTTGTTTTGTTTGGTGCAGCCATGAAGAAGAAGGAACAGCTGTCCGTCCTCCAGCTGCTGATTTATCTGTTACCTCCATGTAACTGTGACACATTACTCCGATTGCTTGAGTTGCTATCAAAGGTGGCAAGCCATGCCCATGACTCGCTTGGAGAAGATGGACAAGAGGTAATGATGACATCAATTTTGATACATTAGCAATTTTGAAAAAAGCAAGTAATTCTCTCGGTGTCTGATCCAACGACAATAAAATCAGATTAATTCCTCATTCCTCTGTTTGCTGACTGTTGGATTTGGTTGCAGTATGCAAAGCTAACTTCCATACTCGGTTACCTCATAGTCAGTTAAAAGAGGTTGACTATACATAAAGCCTCTGATATTTCTTGTATCTGGTAGACATACATTTCCTGATGAAGGGCTTATGCCCGAAACATCGATTCTCCGGCTCCTTGGATGCTGCTTGACCTGCTACGTTTTTCCAGCAACACATTTTCAGCGACATACATTTCGGCCTGTCCTGAAGCTCTAAACTCTCTACGTTACCATTTTCCACTTTGAGCATTTATCTTGACAGGACTCTCAGAAAACAGGCTGATCTGCAGAATATTTAATTCTATTAAAATTTTTCAGGCTTTACATATCTTACGGAAGCCAATACACAACCTCCTGTGTTGAGCTAATTGGTTGCCACTAATATCCTGAGTTCCATTCAAGATAATGAAGCAGAAACTGCAGGCTCTGGAAGTCCTGGCCATGCACTCTCCTCTGATGGGAACAATCTTCCTCACTTGCTCAGAATTTTAGGATTTGGAGATGCCAGTATTGGACTGGGGTGTACAAAGTTAAAAATCACACAACACCAGGTTATAGTCCAACAGGTTTAATTGGAAGCATTAGCTTTTGGAGTGCCGCTCTTTCACCTGAAGAATTTTTGGAGAGTAACAAATAAACATAAACATGCCAGTTTTTTGGGTGTTTTACCCAAAGTGGTTATGGTAGGAAAGCATTTAAAACCTTAAGGAACTTTCGGGGTGTACTGTTTATTTGAGACATGAAATAGAGTGTAATATGGGATGTTATGATAAAATATATTTATATTCAGATGACATTATTGTAGGAAATGTGGCCGGAAAGGATCATAATGTCTCACAGTGTGACAGAGCAAAGTGTGTGATACACACTTCAGGGAATAATGTTCCTTGAGTTTTGAATGTTATGATTCTACCTTTAAGTTAAACTACAATTTTCTCTTGTTTCCTCACACTTGCTGGCAAATGTTGACTCATTAATCGCTTCATGTCAGTTCAGCAGGGTGACACTGCAAAAGTATTTGAAGAATCAAGAAGAGTGATGGAGACTGGAGAGATTACTAATTTAACTAAACTTATCTAAGACTGGATATTGGATATGTTGTCAGACGGAAACAGTGGAGTAGTTCATAGAGGTGGTGAAAAGGTACAAATCAGTGTAGTTCCTACATCTCTATGTAATGTTACCATGAGGCTGCTTATAGGTGAGCAAGACGAAGGTTTAACATAGGACTGAAGAAATGAAAAGGACGTTCATCATGGGAGCAGTGGTTAGCAAAGAGTGAGCTGTCAAAGGTAATTTTCTTTCTCTGTAAACCAAGATTGGTGTAGAGATTAAATTTCAAAACATGAGCCCAGAATGCTAGTTGTTGATTAGCAGCTTACTGAGAATTGGGTCAATGTGAAGTTCTTTGACAAGATCACTCTGGAGAGCTCATAGTGTGAGGAGATAGAATGAAACAGGGGCCACAGTTTAAGAACACAGGGTTCTGTGTTGGATGATCAGCCATGACTCAAATGGCTGAATAGTTTGACATGATCCTATGAATTTTTGAAGTAGCCTAAAGAACCATTTGCTTTGTCACAAGGTGGAGGTACACCTTGAACCTGTAGCAGTAGGTCTACAAATTTCTTCTGACAAAAGGCAAATTTCAGACTGGTATCAGGCAGTTTCTCTTTAATTAAATATGGAATTAATTTCTATGTATGACAAATCAAGTGTTAAATAAATTTGGATGAATGAGCTGTATATTTATCTTTTAATGATTGCAAGGGAAGTCAATATAAAAAGATGTATGTATTCAATGTGGATCCAATTTTAGAACTTTGTGTTCCAGTACCAGAGTTTCTCCCATCAGACAAGGAAACTGTGAACTCACTGCTCATATTATTCTGTCCCATTTGTTCCAGTTGATGAATAATATTCTACCAGATATCTATATAATAAATGGTACTCATGGAGAAGGTGGTTGTTTGTTTTTTCTTAGATGACTGGAAACAAAATGACTGTCGTCAATCTGGCTACCATCTTTGGCCCAAACCTCCTTTATAGGGAGATACAGTCTGAGAAAGACTACAGTGTGCAGGCAGCACAAGTAGAGGAAAGCTCCGCAATCATTGGGGTCATTCAAAAGATGATTGAAAACTACTCAACCCTCTTTGTAGTAAGTACAGCATAACGTTTTACCATTTTGTGTGCAAATTTTTTCTCTATATTCTACTTTCCTGAAAACACTAAAAAATTACAAAGTAATATAGCTCCAAGATTTCAGTTTCTATTCCAGTACTTTGCTCAAGTCTTCAGCTTCAAGCATGTTTATTGATAAACTAAATGCTGGGAGATTTCTAACATCAGGTCTGTGCTCCCTGTTGATCACCCTGGTATTCCTCACAAGTAACAGAGGGACTGAAACTGCATGGGAATTGGAAGATGGGTCTAAAAATATACTTATTCAACGAGAATAATAAAACACATAACTATGGATGCTTAAGATATGAAACAAAACCAGGCATTGCTGAAGAAACTCAGCAGGTCTGGCAGAATCTGCAGTGCTTTGAGTCCAGTGACATTACATCAAATTGGTTAGCAGCTAGGAAAAAGTGGTATCTATGCTGAAGACAAGGTTGGGTGGGAGTGTTGGTAAAGGTGTTGATCAGGCAAGTGGAGACAGAGCCCAGAGAGAGATGGATATGAAAGGTAAGAGAGACAAGGGAATTATTGATAGTAAGCCAGGACAGAAGAGAAGGTGAGTAAGTGATAATGGGAATGAACAATGGGAGAAAATGGATAAGCTGTGCTGAAAGTGATTCATGTAATATGATAATGGAATTAAGAGTGGGTGAGACTGTGCTGAAAGTAATTCATCATAGCAGGGTGTTTGGGGGTGGATGGATAAGGTAATAAACATGGAAGGAAGGAATCGTGCTCTCAAGTTATTGAACTTGATGTTGAGATTTAGAAGTTGTGGGCACCCCAAGTGGAAAATAAGAGTCTATTCCCCATGCTTGCACAGAGGCTCACTGGAACATTGAAGCAGGGCGGTGACTGAAATGGGGTCATGGTGGTGGTTTAAAGTGGTGGCAACTGTAAGCTCAGGGTCATTTTTATGGGTAGAAAGTAGGTGTTCTGCAAAGCAATCATTCAGTCTGTGCTTCCTCTCCCCAATTTTAAATAAACGTATTGTGAGCAGGATTATGGCAAACTGGAATGAGTAAAGTGCAGGAAAATCATTGCTTCAAATGGAAGATGTCCAGGCCCTTGGACAATGAGGAGAGAGGAAGTAAATTATACATTTGTGATTGCAGGGGAAGGTGTTCTGGGAGGGTGAGGAGATGTTGGGAGTGGAGAGGGAATTCACAAATCTGTCCCAGAGGGGATAGTCCCTGCAGAATGTGTGTCTGATCACGACATCGCTTTAGTGGTCACAGAAGTGGCATTATGATCCTTTGGATGTGGAGGTTTGTGGGGTAGAAAGTGAGGACCAAGGGGACACTAACATTGATAACATTGCACAGAAACTGTTCCTTTCACTATAGATTTCTCATTATAGTTCATGTTTTTCAGGGCCCTATAACATTCCACACGTAGAACCCCTTGTAGAAGTCTGCAATATATTTCTATACCCTCATTTTATTTCATCTTTACGTGACTTCTATGTTTGTTTATTGTGGTTACCGGGTGACTTAGCACGAGGGCTGCAAGGACCAAGGTCGTGGGTAGGTTTGCATTAGATTAGTATTGAACTATAATGGGCAATGGGGGAATGAGGGTTAGCATTAAACTGGCATTGAGGTAGAATGGTGGAATAGGGAGTGGGTGAAGGGGGTGTTGGGTTATGAGAGGTGAGGATTCGAATACAATACCTAAAGTCTAATTAAACATCTAGGAGAAGTCCAAGAAAAGTGGGTGACATGGTGGCTCCGTGGTTAGCACTGCTGCCTTGCAGCACCAGGGTACCAGGTTCAATTCCAGCCTTGGGTGACTGTCTGTGTGGAGTTTGCACGTTCTCCCCTTGTCTGTGTGTGTTTCTACCCACAGTCCAAAGATGTGCAGGTTAGGTCATGTTAAATTGTTAGGTGCATTAGTCAGAGGGAAGTGGGTTACTCTTCGGAGGGTTGGTGTGGACTTGTTGGACCTAAGGGCCTGTTCCCACACTGTAGGGAATCTAATCTAAAATCTAGGCAGCTCTTTTAAATTGCCTGTGTCAGCATGAACTAGCCTGTGTGGCTATGTGCGTATGAGACAAAACTCTATCCCTTTCTATCCTTTCCCTTCCCAGAACGGAGATCATGCCTAACTGGGTATTTTCTCCTGAACCACACATGACCAGCATGATACTAGTTTCAGGAATGAAAATCTCAGTCAAAAACTTTGTAAATCAAATGCAATAACATTTCACTTAATCAAATGCCTCACAATAAAAACTCCAGCAATATGTCTGGTCAGGCCTGGTACTCTGATGGAGCAATGCTTTCATTATGTAAGGCTTCCAGAATTGTCAATATAACCAGTGAACCTCTGTACTGTCAAAAGGGAATGAACAAAAATGACTAGTCTGAAATATCACACTTGTTTTGTTGAAGGCAGGGGCACAAATCCCATTTGCAGTTACATCCTTCACGAAAGGAAAGACAATCCAGTTTGAAAACAAAAATGGAAATTGCTGAAAAATATCAGCAGGTCTGGCTTCATCTGTGGAGAGAAATCAGAGTTAATGTTTTGGGTTCAGTGACCTTTCCTCAAAGTTAATCCAGTTTGGATTCTCCAAAAAATATATATAGTGTGCACAAGTGCTCAATATAGGAAGCAAACCTATCTGGTACATATTATGGTATAAATCAGAACAGAATTTATGAATTCAGGCTGGCACCAAGCAAGTTTTCCCATGTGATTACAAAGTTCAGACTGGATACTCCAAATTGGTAAGCTCACAGATGCGAAGGGACAAATTGACTCCTCCACTTTATTCTCCTGCCCTCCCAGATGGACACAAGTATAACTTTGCTGTTCTCCCACGAAGACGTGAATGTACATGTTTGAAAGAGACAATTCAACCTGGCCTTCTTGAGTTAACAGAAGAGGGAGTTGATTAGTTACTAAATGTGAGAAGAGATAATAATGCAACTTGCATACACACAAGTTAAGAATAAGTCGTGAATCTAAATAAAACTGAGTTAACACAAAATAAATAGCTCAGTCTCTAGGTTGTTTGTGAAGATTAAATGGTAGAATGTTGCAGCCATTAAAGCAAATGTTACCAATTGTATTGATATTGGTTGATTTTGAAATTGTTGGCTTTGCAGGTTGATTGAAATTCTTTTGCACTAGCTCCTTTGACAATGAATGCCTGACAGCAATCAAAGCACAAGAATATTTTTCTCTTTGTTCAAGAGCAGGGCAGTAGTGCCAATGACTGCTCTCAAAACTGTGACCCTCCCAGTACACTAATTCATATACCAAGAGTAGGTAGCACGGTGGCACAGTGGTTAGCACTGCTGCCTCACAGCGCCTGAGACCCGGGTTCAGTTCCCGACTCAGGCGACTGACTGACTGACTGAGTGGAGTTTGCACTTTCTCCCCATGTCTGCGTGGGTTTCCTCCGGGTGCTCCGGTTTCCTCCCACAATCCAATCTAATGACAGACCATAAGACAGAGGAGCAGAATTAGGCCATTCAACCTTTTGAGTCTGCTCTGCCATTTAATCATGGCTGACATGTTTCTTAATCCTATTTTTCCACCTCCTGTAATCCTTACTAATCGAGACCCTAACCATGATTTTCTTAAATGAGAAGGCTTGGCCTCCACAACCTGATGGCTACTAAGGGGCCTGTACATAACTCCCATCAGGTTCGGCTTTCCTTTCTGGTTGCTCAATTTTCCCCATACAGATTTTATGTTTTCCAACTCTGTCACTTCTTGTTGTTAGTTTAATTTCATTTCTTACTAAATAAGGCAATCCCACTCCCTCTGCACACCTACCTGTCCTTTCGATAGGATATTTAGTTCAAAGCCCTGATCCCCTAGCTGCCATGTCTCTGTGATGCCCACAACATTGCACTCACCAATGTCAGCTGCAGTACAAGCTCATTTACCTTTTCTCATGGACAATGTGCATTTAAGTACAAAACTCTCATCCCCCCTCTCCTAGTTATCCCCTCATCGTCTATACTTGAAGCTAGATTCTTGACCCTTTCTATCCACTCTGCCCAATCACTGTTCTGGAACCTTGAAACTAGTTTAAGTGGGGGAGGGCTCAAGAGAGCTTATCAAAGTCCTTGTGACCACCCTATTTATCCTTTCTCACTAGGATCCTAGTCGAGACCAGTTTAGGTGGAGCCCATCCTAATGGTACAGTTCTGTCTGGTTCAGTACTGATGCTTGTTTCTGCACCACTCCTTTAGCCGCATGTTTACTTTCCCCATCTTATCTCTTTGCCAAATTGCACATGGATCAAATATTAATCCAGACATTAGAACCTTTGAACCCTTGTCTTTTTTATAAGTTTTGTTTGTAATTCCTGACATTCCCCAAATAGGATCTCTTAGCTATTTTATTGGTGCCAATGTGGATCAAAACATAGAGTCATAGAGATGAACAGCATAGAAACAGACCCTTCAGTCCAACTCATCCGTGCTGACCGGCTATCCCAACCCAATCTAGTCCCACTTGCCAGCACCTGGCCCATATCCCTCCAAACCCTTCCTCTTCATATACCCACTCACATGCCTTTTAAATGTTGCAATTGTACCAGTCTCCACCACTTCCTCTGGCAGCTCATTCCATACACGTATTACCACCTGCATGAAGAAGTTGCTCCTCAGGTCTGTTTTATATTTTTCCCCCTCTCACACTAAAGCTATGCCCTCTAGTTCTGGACTCTTCCCCCCACCCCAGGGAAAAGACTTTGGCTATTTATCCTATCCATGCCTGTCATGATTTTATAAACCTCTATAAGCTCACCCCTCAGCCTCCGACTCTCCAGGGAAAACAGCCCTAGCCCCAACCTCCCCTTATAGCTCAAATCCTCCAACCCTGGCAACATCCTTGTAAGTCTTTTCTGAACCCTTTCAAATTCCACAACATCCTTCCAATAGAAAGGAGACCAGATTTGCATGCAATATTCCAAAAGTGGTCAAACCAATCTTGTACAGCCACAACATGACCTTCTAACCCCTGTACTCAATGCTCTGAATAATAAAGGAAAGCGTACCAAACATTTTCTTCACTATCTTATCTACGTGCGACTCCACTTTCAAGGAGGTTTGAACCTGCACTCCAAGGTGTCTGGAGTCTCCTTCTCTCTCTCCAGGATTCTTGCAAGTGGATTTGAGATGTTCTTCACCTTGACATCACTAATGTGGGACACTCAATTCTGCCTCTAAAGAATGCTACCTGCCTCCTTAATTATAGAATCCTATCACGAAATAAAATAAGACCCCATGATTTTACAGGCAACTACTACCATGGATAGTTGATTTGCCCAACTAGCAAAACACAGAGAATGGGGACAAAGGGATCTTTATCAGCTGGTGGCTGGTGGAGTTATTGCAGGGGTCAGTGTGGGGCCCTTACTATTCATGTTATACATTAATGATGTAGATGAAGAAACTTGAGAGCATTGTTGCTGAGGAAGTAGGGAAAGTGCAGAAGGGCTTGGATAAGCAAGAAGAATGGGCAAAGAAGCAACAGAATATAAAGTGACAAAGTATGAAGTTATGCACTTTGGCAGGAAGAAAAGAGGTGTAGCTTATTTTCGAAATGAGGAAAGGTTCCAGAAATCTGAAGCACAATGGGCCCTGGGAGCCTAGTTCACATTTCAAGTGGGCTATTAAAAGCGGAGATATACTGATGAAGCTGTATAAGGCTCTGGTCAGACTTCATTTGAAATATGAGAGGAGTTTTGGGCCCCCCCCCATCTAAGGTAGGATGAGCTAACCTTGGGGAGGGTGCAGAGAAGCTTACAAAAATGATCCTGAATAACAGGCTTGACAGATGAGGAGTGGTTGAGGACTCTGGGTCTGTGAATCTGGTTCAATGGAGTTTAGAAGTATGGAGATGGTAATCTGATTGAAACTTACAGAATTATGATGGTTGGATAGAATGGATGTAGAGAAGATGTTTCAACTAACAGGAGAGACTAGGACTAGAGGGTACAATCTCAGAGCGATTGGAAGACCATTTAGAACTGAGGTGAAGAGGATTTTCTTCAGGTAGAGGAATCTGTGGAACTCATTGCGACAGAAGGCTGTGGAGGCAAACTCATTGGCTGTGTTTAAGTCATAGTTAGCTAGGTTCTTGTTTAGTAAGAGAACGAAAGGTTATGGGGGGAAGGCAAGAGAATAGGGTTGAGAAACACATCAGCTATGATCAGTTGGTGGACTAGACTCAATGGGCCAAATGGCCTAATTCTGCTCCTATATCTTGTGGTCATCCCTCTGATCATAGCTAGAATCAGATGGAGAATGCAGGAAAATGTGAGTGGTAACAAATACCACCACCTGACTTGATTTCCCATCCCTGCACTCATACCAGGAGTCCACTACCCTCTTCCTCCCGCTCACCACACACAAATGACAGCAGAGGCAAGCCTAATTCACTGATGAATTTCTGTCTCATTGGGCCAAATTATTGCCTCTTCCCCAGAGCCCCAGAAAAAGAGAAAGCAATAATTGTGATGTACAGCATTGACATGGCCTTGTAGCAAAGTCCCCTCCATCATTCTGACCATAACACTAGTCTACTGAAATATTGGATCTTGGTCAAGACCCTGAATGGGAAATGCATTTCAATCTTCAGTTTGGATTTTCCCTTTAAAGATACTCACCAGCACTATCATATTATTCTCGTAATACAAGTGAGTTTCCTCTTCATAGGGCAATCCCACAGGGAATCTGTGGTGTAACAGTCATGACCTTTGATTCATTGGCATTAGATCATGCTCTGCCACAAATAAACAAAGTGTAAGCCTCTTCTCTCTAATGCCAGGAACATAAACCCAACTGCACATGCATTTGTAACACAAAGAATTAATAGTTGGGTGAGATTTTGGCTGTAATTGTATTACAGCCAAAATTGGCAATTTCAACAAAGCAGAAGAGCAACAGAGAGGATTTTTTTCCCAGCCTATATATAGATAACACTAAACAAACAGAATCTTCAGCTCAAAGAGAGATTTTAAAGCCCTAGAGGGGGATAAAGCTCCTTTAAAGTGCAAGGTTGGCTCTTCAGTTTCATTCAAGTAAATATCACAATGTGTCATTCACTGCCATGTGATATATATTGCCAAGATTTTCCTCTTAGTGTTTACACAGAAATTCCGGCATTATCACAAACATTTCCCTCAGTTGTTTTATCTTCATCTGTTGCTTCTGCTTTCATATGGGAAATGGAAAAAATGTTTCCAACATCTGGAGGAATCAAGATAATTTATTGTCACTCTTTGCAGCCTTTTCAGAAAAATGAAATACAAAGCACTGAGCATCAGCCTTGCTGATGTCTCAATGGAATAGTGCAATATTTATCATGGCACTGAAGCATACAAACCAGGAAAACATAGAAGTGAATCGAGGTCTCCAGTGGTAAAATGGCAACTTTTAGCCTTATTTCTTTCTGGTTAGAAAAGGTGAAATGTACATCATAAGTTTTTGCTCCTGATTGATATCCAAGATCATCAGTATGAGTATGTGTCTTTCACATCCCCATAAACAACTTAATCAAATTTCTCAGAATTCCGATATTACACCATAGAGGCATAGAGATGTACAGCACAGAAACAGACCTTTCAGCCCAACTCATCCATGCTGACCAGATATCCTAAATTAATCTAGTCCCATTTGCCAGCATTTAGCACATATTCCTCTAAACCCTTTCTATTCATATACCCATCCAGATGCCTTTAAAACATTGTAATTGTACTAGCCTCCACCACTTCCTCTGGCAGCTTATTCCATGCACACATCACCCTTTGTATGAAAAAGTTGCCCTTTTGGTCCCTTTTATGTCTTTCCCCTCTCACCCTAAACCTATACCCTCTAGTTCTTTCCAACCCAGGGAAAAGACCTTGTCTAATCACCTTATCCATGCCCCTCATGATTTTATAAACCTCTATAAAATCACACCTCAGTCTCTGGTGCTCCAGGGAAAATAGCCCCTGCCTCTTCAGCCTCTCCCTATAGCTCAAACTCCTCCAACCCTGGCAACATTTATGTAAGTCTTTTCTGAACTCTTTCAAGTTTCACAACATCTTTCCAATAGGAAGGAGACCAGAATTGCACACAATATTCCAAAAGTGGTCTAACCAGTGTCCTGTACAGCCACAACATGATCTCCCAACTCCTAAACTCAATGCTCTGACCAATATAAGAAAGCATACCAAATATCATTTTCACTATCCTATCCACCTGCGACTCCACTTTCTAGGAACTGTGAACCTGCACTCCAAGGCTTACTCTCATGCTATAAATTTAAAACGTAAATTTGCATTGATATAGCAAATTTAGTAGGAAAAAAAATCCAATTTTCGTAATAAAAACAGGAAGTGATCAAGGTTTGGTTGAAGATTAAGGTTTTAAAATTTTCTCCAGAGATGCTGCCAGACTTGCTGAGATTTTTCAACAATTTTGGTTCTTGTTTCCAATTTCTAGCACCTCCAGTTCTTTGGACATTTCTTAAATCACCAACAGTATTCTGGATGAGTTGATTTTTGAAAAGGCAGGAGAGTGAAGGGCCAGTCAGAAGTTAATCAGAATGGTTAAGTATATAAATGGGAAAGGCACAAATGAGAATTTTGACAGCAAATTGACTGAGATAAGGGTGAAAGTTAGCAGTTTTATGAAGGTAAATGTAAGCAGTCTGTATGATCTGGGGTAACGAACCTCGTTGTACTTATGATCCAGTAGGTGCGTGAGAAACTCATCTATAATTCTAAAAATGAAGACCAGAGTATTTTAACTCCAGAGGTTTATATAAATCTTGATGAAAGACTTCTCACTTGTTTTAACTGGGAAGAAACATAAATTAGAGCAGGGTGGATTGGATGTAATTGATGGAATTAATTTTTGGATAATTGCAATTGAAAGTGAGGAGCAATATTTCAGCCGAGATCTGACCAAGTACTCTCGTCATCATCAAGAACCTCACCCAACTTCACCTCTACATCATCATCCATTTCTGGCCCACTCAATGTAATTGCTGCAAAAACAATCATGAAAATTTCCTTCAATTAAGTGTTGAGGAGGTTGAAACACTGCCTTCAATCCCAGCTACTTACTCCATTCCCTTGCCAGGAATTTGATCTGTCTCCTTGAAGCTGTCTGAAGCCAAACATTTCCACACATTACTAAGACTATTTGTGCACTACTCAGTAGCATGTCTGACTCCAGTCTACTCCTGGGTTATTTGTAACTAAAATCCCTTCAATCTTCATTACTTCTCTACCTGAATATTCCAATGTTCTTTTGCTGTGTTCTCCATTATTCACAAATTATTCACTACCATACTCCTACAAATTGCCCTGGGACACATTAGGATATTCAAAAGGTACTAACTACATTATCTCTGTTGTTGTGGTATAAAATCTTTTTTAAAAAGAGCAAAAGTTCGTCTATTTTCTGTCCCCGATCTCCTCAGTGACTGCGTTAGGCTGGCAAGGAACATATTTTGAATGGAAATGAGCAATCAAGTCTTTACAGTGGAATTCACCACCACAGAAGACCATGGAGGCCAAGTCACAAAACAAGGGAACATCACCTGCAAATTCCCCACCTTACCATTCACTATCCTGAATTTAAAATACATCACTGTTCCTTCAGTGTCACAGCATCAAATTCTTGGCACACCCTTACTACCCCAAACGGATTACACTTCAAGAAGGCAGTTCACCATGACCTTCTGAAGGGCAATTAGTAATGGTCAATGAATGCTGGCTCAGGAAGTGTCACCCACATCACATTAATGAGTCTTAAAAAAAAATAAATGTTAAGGAAAGAGCTAGGTAAGAGTTTTAGAGGCTAAAGGTGTCAAGTGGTACAAGGAGAAAGGTATGAGTATGGTGTTGAGATAAAGGAGAAGCCATGATCATGCTGAATGGAGGAGCAGATCTGGTGAGCAAAATTGCCTAGGCCTTTTCCTGTTTCCAATGTTACTTTGTTTCTGTGTTTAGAAATTAACTGTTTGGGAATTCAGTCTTGCACTGTATCAGAATCATTCCATAAATTAATCACTACAGGCCAAATAGATATGGACAAAATAAATGAAGCTGATGTTAATTTGTTTCTTGGGGAAATTTTAGATTTGAACGTTGCAAAATATTTACAAAATTTTCATATTTTTAGGAAATGAATACATTTCTTTTTGATTTTATATAACATATGGAAAGGAGGGGCAATTGAGATCTTTTACAGGGATGCTTAAGGGCGTCAACCACTGGCAACTGGGGTAGACTGCCCAGCAAACCCTGGCAGATTTGCCAATGCCCTATAGTGTGGGAGTGAGCTGGTGGTGGGGTCCATACATTGTGTTGTAGCTGACATCAGCAAAGGTAAGCCCCTGCAGGAAGCCACCAGCTCTTGATTCTGACTTCCCTCTTCCCCTCCTCCCATTTGTTAGACTCTCTCTCCAACCCCAATCCTGACTGATCTCACCTCCATCAATCGATGGCAGGCCCCCACTTGTAGGTCCCCTTTGAAGTATCAAATAGCAGATGCAATATAATATGGATGAATATGAGATTATCCTGTTCAGCATCAAAACAAAAGAGGAAGGCAGATTATTATCTGGCTCTAAATTGAGACAGAGGAATGTGCACCAAGATCTGGTCCTTATACACCACTCACTGAAGGTGAGAATATGGGCATGAAGTGGTAATGAAGGCAAATAGTATGTTGGCCTTTATACTGACTGGATTCAAAAAGAGGAACAATGATGTCTTGCTGAAATTATACAGGGCCTTGCTCAAACCACATCTGGAATATTGTATATAGTTTTGGTCTTCGTACATAAGGATGAATGCTTCTGTTATGGACGGAATGTGTTAAGTATTTACCAGATTGACTCCTAAGATGACAGAACTGACATGAGAAGAATTTGAACATGAATTTAGGATGGATTTCAGAAGAGTGAGTGGTGATCCATAGAAGCCTATAAAAGTCCAACAAGATGAGACAAGATAGATGCAGGAAGTATGTTCCTGATGGTGAGGGAGTCCAGAACCAAGGGTCACAGTCTAAGGATACTGGGTTTTAGGATTGAGGTGAGGAAAAGATTCTTCATCAGCCAAGGGTGGTGAGCCTATAGAATTCAAAAACAATGAAAGCAGCTACGGTCAAAATATTGTATGATTTCAAGAAAGAATTAGATACGAGGCTAAAAGAATCAAAGGACATGGGAGGAAAAAACAAGTAGGGACTATTGAGTTGGATGATTAGTCATAATCACAATGAATGTGGAACAGGCTCAAATGGTTTACTCCTGCTTCTATATTCAATGTTGTCTATCAGCAGTGGCCACTATTCACGACAGAGCAAGGCTCTACCGGGCCATCAGCTCTTGGGGGTGAGATTTCTGCCCCACTGGGGATTTCATTAGGTAGGAGGCCTAAGGCTGCCCAATCAATTGCCCACTTTAAATTAACTTGAATACAGAGAATAGAATACAAAGTTCCAACTTGTTCACCAAACAATGGATAAGACCCCTGTTGTGCAAATTAAATCACAGCTCACTTAAGCGTTGAGGTGAGGGAGCTTACTTATGAATCCTTAACAACTATAATTTTAACCATTAATTTGATTCTAGCATGTTCCTCACATCCAGGTACGAATTACTCTACATATATACCAGTCGAATCCTGCAATTCAAATGCAGTTTGTTAATCATTTCCTGTGTCCGTTATTTGATATGTAAACCATTAAACTGCTGCAATTTGCCATAGATTTCAATTGTCCTCTGTATGTTCAGCATTAAAAGCATTATGCTTATGTTTTTCAATACACTATTATTTTCATTGGTTACTTTATCCAGGTTTCTCCAGAGTTCCAACATGAAGTGTTAATGAGTTTGATGCAAACGGACAATGATGTTGTTCACTATCTCCTGCGCAGAAAGCTGAAATACCAATTGTAAGTAATGCTGAACAGAATGAAATAAAAAATCCTTTATTTTAAATAACTGACAAGCAGGGAAAGCTGTATGATCAAAGGCCTTTAACAGTGCGTGGTGTGACAAGTTATTCATACCTATAATTATCCTCCTCCTTTGGATGACCATGGACTCCAGTTGTTAAACTTTCTTAGGTAGCTTTTCATTTTTGAATGTTCTGTAACCATTAGTCATCGCAAAAATCTATGCACACAAACAATGACAAGGCCATTATTTCAATTGTTAAAGCTGCAAATACTTACTGTTTCTGCCCTGCCTCTTTTGATATTTGTGAACTATCACAGAAATATATTTGTGAAATATCACAGAAATCTCAGCACATTGCTAGGTAAAGAAAAACAGGTACCATGTCAGTGAAAGGACAGAAGAATTCCAAATGGGGAGGTGTTGAAAAAAAACTGATCGGAAGCAAGATAGTTTGCTCTCCGGTGTGAAAGGTGTGGCTGAACATGCTTTCTCTCAAATAATCCAACATCCCTTAATTTTTGAACAGGGGTTCCAATGACGAAAGTGAGAGATTTGCAAAGGCAGAACGCCATTGCTCAAAGTCTACATGTGACTCCTGCAGCTCCATAAGTGGCGGCCACACACCAATGAACATTTCACCCAGCTTCTGTGAAAGCCCATCTGTGAAGGACGAGAAGGAGATGAGCTCAGGTTCAGAGTTGTTTAAAGTACCTGAAGCACTGTCATTCTTTGGAAAGCATGGAAAGGCCTTTTCTACTGAATCTCTAAAAGGTAACATATCTGGTTCATTGCATTGAAATAGAAAATAATTTATGGAATTAATTTAAAACAATGGCAAAAGAAAATCTCAGATCAAGGTAAAAGCACTGGTAGCGATCTTTGTCCAAAGGAAACTTCATTGGTATTTAAAAGGCATCCCTTTCCTCTGCCACCACAATCCTGAGACACCATCTTAGAAGCAGATATAAGTACAAGAAAACAATCCTTTATCCGAAACCCCAAAATCCAAAATTTTCTTTGTGAAGGTTTTTTTTCTCCATAACACAATTGTTTGGTGTACAGTTAACCCAACTCCACACCTCCTCGACCCACCTTACTCAGATGTGATGTGCCAATGTGGCCCAGCTCTGGCAGGTGTCAGTTCTGCCTCAGTGCTCATAATACTCACAGGTGCGTCTGCTGTTTGGTAAGATTTTTTAAATTTCACTGTTAAATTGTCACTTATTCCGAAATCCGAAAAATTCCGAATTCCAAAAGCTAGCTGGCCCCAAGGGTTTTGAATAAAGGATTGTGTACCTGTACTGCCTGGTAAACCCTGTCACATGCAGCTGAATTCTGCCACCAGAAAATGAGAATTTGGTGCCATTCTGCAGGTTATCCACTGCAGTAAATGAGGAATAAGATAGAGAACTTGTGTATGAATTTGGAGTATGCAACTAGGATTGTGGGGAGAGTATGCTAAGGAATGTTTCCCAAACATTTATAAAAAGCCCTGCAATGAGCAGATTTACTCTCATTCAAATGTCAGTGGGATGGAGAGGTGACCACTGTTAAACCTCCCTCCCTTCCCTTTCATGGCTGTTTTCATAGGTTTTGCTGATAACTCTTCAGTGACAGTGTAGAGAAATTGTTGTCCTCTTCATTCTAAGGGTAATTTTCTTTTCAGCCTTCTTTCATTGTCCTAAGCTGCTTTCTCTAGTGAGAGAACTGGTGGTAATTTAACCTGAGGATCAACACACCATAAGCAAAGGGCAAGTTGAAGAAGATGGGATTTCTGTGAAAACTTCAGCTACTACAGGAATTGAACTCACACTGTAGATGTCAATCTGGATCGCAACCAATTGACAAACCAACTGAACCAACCATCCACACAAAGTGAATTGGAATGATGTTCGGTTACTGGATTATTGGGAGAGGATTTCAAAATCTGTTAGCAACATGAAAGTGTAGGACTCTGGTAGGTTTGTGGTTCCAGGTAGGAGAGAGATGCACAAACTCATATTCCATCTATCACAATCCTTGCCAAGATGCTCACCTGCTTTCCCTCACCTCTACCCTATATACTATTAATCTTTCTCATCTCTCCCAATCACAAGCAGTCAGCCTGTTACCTATTCCCTGTGTTTGATTGATTTTTCTCTTCACTGAGCACCTATATCTTCCTTCTCATTGCAACACCTTAGTAATTCCACCACTCCCTTACATTCCACACCTCTCCACATTTAGTACGAACATACTCTGGTTTTCCTCTTTCCAAATGAAGTTCACAACCCTAGTTCTCTCAGATTCATGAACTTAGCCCCTAATGTTTGCAGGACCAAGATTTGAGAATAACCCTCAGCATCTCTCTCCTACCTGGAACTACAAACCTAACAGTGTCCTACACTTTCATGTTGCTACCAGATTATGAAATCCTCTTTCAATACTCCAGTAACTGAACATCACTCCAGTACACGTCGTATGGTTGGTTGGTTCAGTTGGTCTGGCAATTAGTTGCGATCCAGAGTGAAATCAACAGCCTGAGTTCAATTCGTGTAGTAGCTGAAGTTTCCACAGATGTCCCATTTTCTCAACCTTGCCCTTTGCTTATGGTGTGTTGACCCTCAGTTTAAACCACCACCAGTCCTCTCTCTCTAGACAAAGCAGCTTTATGGTCCACTGGGACTGTGGTAATTTTACCTTTACTTCAGAATTATTATATGTACACTAATCAGAGCCACTGGTCCTAGTTCCAGAAAATCCACTCCCACTGCTCATATATCTCTTGAGCTATCCTCCATATCAACCTATTGTTATGATAACCAAGAAGCACTATTAGTCTATTTCGATATCTCTTTTGATATTCCTGCTCTACTCTTAGATAGCAGAAACCCATCTTCTCTTTCTTTTCCAAAATGTTTGGTACATCTGCATCTATTGCCCTGTTGTCAGATAGTCAACAGTGTCAACCAGGGCAAAATTTACTGCCCTCCCCTTCTGGTGGGTTTAGAGGACACAGGAACTTTATCGAGCAGAACAGTGGGGAATGGAGACTGTCACGTTGCCAGTCCTGATCCAGTGAACACCAGGATGGGAACATTTGTGCACAGCCACCCTGCTCACAACTAAATGAGGCACTGAAGTGAGAAATTAATGATGACTCAGGGCCTCGTCATGCCACTGCTAGTATTCAGCCAGTGAAAATTGGGTGGGTCATGAGGTAAGCTTGAAAAGCAAATAAACTTGCTATTGTACATACAAATTAAAAAAAAAGTTTTGTGACATAGTTTGTATTCTGATGAACATCTGGATGTCTTCTGATGATTTGCCACAGGTAGTGATTTAAATAACTATCTTTGCATCACAGAATGTGACCTTCAGATCAAATGCTAAAGTGCTTTCATGGAAATCTGAGTTGTTTATTTAATCAATCAAGAATGCGTAACAGACACTGGAAACTGTCCAATAAAAACAGAATACTGAGTTTTTCTTCCAATTTCAGGGTAATATCCTAATCTCTCTAATTCCAAAAGCCACTGGTCCCGCAAACTGAGATATATGGCTTTTTTTTTTCAGTGTAGGAAGTAAGCTTGAGGTGGGGTGGGGTGGGGGGGGTGGTGGTGGGGGAGAGCGGGGGGGTGGGTGGTGGGGGGAAGTGTTGTTCAAATCCAACATGTGAAATGGGCATTCAGGACTTTAGGTCTGCATATTGCAATCACTCTGTCTTTATTTCTTCAAACACAATCCACCAGCAAAGTGCGTCCGCCAGCCTTTATTTCCCAGAGGGCTTCTGGAATGCTAGCTCATATTTCTCCAACCAATTATTGGCAACACATCAGCTCGATAAGAAAGGAGGCTCAGTCATTCAGGTGCAAGTATTGAACCCACCATGTCACTGCCTAAAAATGGGTACATCCAAATATCTACCTCACTCTTCCAATGGTAATAATTATCTTAGACTTTTTTGGCTTACCCACATTTAAAGCATCGGAGGATTTGGTTCAAAAAATGAGAAGTTAACAAAAAATGTAATTGTTCTCTCTCCTGATATTCCTATGACAAGAAGTGGTAGAATACATAATACTAAAATGACTAAATATATCTCATTTCTTATTATACGGTTAGCATGGTAAATTGTAATCCTCCTTAACCTGTTTATAACCTTTGATGTAGTTGATTCACCATTCTCGTACAAAGTATTTCTTACAGTATCTACCTAAGTAGTGATGTTGGGTCAGTGTAAAATACCATTGTCCTTGAAAACTAGAACATAGAACTGCCTTTCCCATCACTTCTAGCTACATTGCTTGAAACAGAGGACAGACTGGTATCCCATTTCTATTTCAAAGCAGAGTGTCTGCCAGTCAAAGAATTAGAGCAAGTGCGACATTTCTTTTCAACTTTCAAAAACAGCATATTTTTTGTACAACCAGGGCTGCAAGTCTATTTAAATCACAGGACAACATGACTTTTGTTTTAAATTTTTAATGCATTATGATAAATGGAAAAAGTGTTGTAATGCACAGCAACAATTACACAATGCTGACCAATGTAAGCGTTGTGCAGGTCAGACATCTATGATGAATCATATGAAAAATACATGTACATTACAATTCTATGCATCATCATGTCATTTGAAGGTGTTAAAATATTTTGCACTTTCCTTTCAGGATATTCCCAACTCTTCAGTAGGCTTTCCCCAGGGGCCAAAAACACTCTAAGGAGGAAATTTAGGGCTTTCAAAACCAACAGAAATACATGAAAACTGAAAGAACTGCAAATGCTGTAAATCAAAACAGAAGTTACTGAAAAAGCTCAGCAGGTCTGGGAGCATCTGTGAAGAGAAATCAGAATTAACATTTCAGGTCAGGTGACCCTTCCTCAGAACTTCTGGTAGCTACAAAAATTAGATTAGATTCCCTACAGTGTGGAAACAGGCCCTTCGGCCCAACAAGTCCACACTGACCCTCTGAAGAGTAATCAAACTCTGACCCATTTCCTCTGACTAATGCACCGAACATTATGGGCAATTCACCTGCCCCGCACATCTTCGGACTGTGGGAGGAAACCAGAGCACGCCCAGGAGAACAAACTCCACACAGACAGTTGTCCAAGGCTGGGATTGAACCTGGGACCCTGGTGTTGTGAGACAGCAGTGCTAGCCACTGAGCCACCATGAATGTCAGAAGATAGGGTTGGGAAGGGAATAAGGAGTAAATGATAGGGGCAGATAGAGCCTAAAGAGTGGGAAGAACAATTGGACAAAGAAGTGGATAACGATCTGGCTAGGAGGGTGAATGGCTGTTAGCGGAGACTGTTAGTGGCTAACAATGGGTGGTGTATAATGGCAGACTGTGAGGTAACAAGGTCTGAAGTGTGGGTGTTGGATGAGAGAGCTCAAAGCACTAAATCCTCATAACAAGCAGTTTTCAAAAGGGAAATTGACCCTTCCACTAGCCATCATTGTTTATTTGTATCTTAGTACTTTTGTAATGAAGGAATTACCATAACGTACTAAAACTAAAATCAACCAAAAAGTCATCTGTTGTCATTTTTAGTCCTCTTTAATTGGATTGGCAGGTCTGGCTGTGACTTTCTTGTTACTCCTGATTACTGAGAAAAGGTTTGCATCCACTCAGCCTCCATTGGCTGATGGCCACACTCTGCTTTGAAATGGAAACAGATAGAATTCTCTCAGTGGTGCTGGAATCTTTGGCTTTGACAGCTGTTCCACTATGAATGCTCGGCTGTCCTTCAAAAGCCTCAGTTCAGAAGGTAGTTTTGCTGATCTAAGAACATTTACATGCCTATAATAGAAAATTACAGATTCTGAACTTTTTTTTATCAGACCAGATGGCTCAGTGGTTAGCACTGCTGCCTCACAGTGCCAGAGACCCAGGTTTGATTCCAGCCTCAGGATATACAGAGTAAAGGCAGAAAGAATGTTTCCACTGCATGTGAGTCCAAAACTCGGGGGTATAAACTTAGGTTGAAAAGCAAGCCATTTAGGATGAAATGAGGGCGAGTTTCTTCACTAAGATGATGGTGAATATTTCAACTTCCCTCTCGCCAAAGTGCTGTGGAAGCTATACATATTAAGAGATTGATAGGTTTCTGGTGACCAGTGACATCAAAGGATATAGGAATGGAATGAGAATATGCTGTTGATCTAGAAGATTAGCACTGATCGGAATGGTGGAGCAGGTATAAGGAGCAAGATAGCCTACTCCAGCTCCGAAGCTCCCATCTGGCAGCACCTAACTGGTGAAGGGCCAGCACCTTCTATCCCTGAGGGAGATAATAGTGCTCACTATCATTGGAACAACTATGACTGAGGCCATAGCCAGAATATTGGCTGAAATAAAATCAAGTGATATATGCTCTTGCCTAGACCTCCTTCTCAAATAACATTTGCCCTAAAACTGTAATTTTCACCAATTTGCAAGCTGTTGATGGCATACATATGGGCTTCTTACATCTGCTCCACACATTATGTCCCCTCACTTCAACCCAACATTTATGCCTTTCTTCTTACAAATTCCAAAGAATTGCAATCTGGCCAGACAATTATGTGAAAGGGATGACACAGTGACTCTGTGGTTAGCACTGCTGCCTCACAGTGCCAGGGACCTGGGCTCAATTCCAGCCTCGGGCAACTGTCTGTGTGGAGTTTGTACATTCTCCCCGTGTCTGTGCGGGTTTTCTCATGCAGGTCAGATGAATTGGCCATCCTAAATTGCCCATCGACTTAGGTGCATTAGTCAGAGGGAAGTGGGTCTGAGTGGATTATTCTTCAGAGAGTTGGTGTGGACTTGTTGGGTTGAAGGGCCTGTTATCAGGCTGTAGGGAATCTAATCAATTGGCCTTTAAAAGATTACAATCATCCCACAATATCACCCCCAAAGGTGGAATGCAGATGCATGGGATTGGATGACAAGAGTGAGGAAGGGAGGTGAGAGTTGAGGTATAAAGATTTTTAAACAATGTTAGGTGCTGGATTATTAATTGGACATTGAATTGGGCCTTCTATAAGTTCACACTATACCCAGACTCCTTATATACTCCTTTGTGACTCAAAATACACTGTGAACCCAAACCCTTGAAAAGTCATGTGAGGGTTGGAAATGCATATTATTAGCCACGCATGTACACAGATTTTCTTGAGCCTTCATGAAAGTTTGGCCCAAGACTTTCTAACACACAAACAGGCCACACAAAAATGGTGTAAGATTTAAAAAAGCACAAGAAATCAGTTTTTCCAGCGAATAAAACTAAGTTCAGCAGTTCACAATCTAATTCACAGCTTTTGGGAGCCATCAATCCCAGCCAATTTTATTTGCAATTCATAGTTAATTAAGACTGGTATTTATTTGTCCTCATTGGTTCATTCAAAGTTCAGAATTTTCACTTGAGAAACTGAAAGATGTAAAATCGTGTAAACCAACATTTCTCATTTCCGAATCCCTATCAACTCTGAATCTATTATATATTTATAAGCCCTTATTGTGTTCTTTTCCCCTTGCAGCTGAAAACATACTTTCTATGTATAGCCTACAATAATCTTAAAGACTTTTTATCACGTCAACAACCGGGCTCCTAATATAAAACTAATATGGGTCTTGTGGCAATGTCCATATCTCAAGTTCAGAGGTCTTGGTTCAAGTCCCACCCTGCTCCAGAGGTGTGAAATACCATCTACAAACAGGTTGATTAGTTTGTTTTAACATATTTTCAAAATACTGGTTGCTGTTAGTTGATGTAGTTGTGCACAATTTCCAGATTATCTGGTTAACATGCAAACCACTACTATAAAACTTTAATACACTGTTTCAAAATATGGGTTGGGATCATAACATATACCATCTAATGTAAGTAGTCAAAATTATTTTATTCTCAGCCCTAGTGGTGAATAATCTGTATTACAGGTACTAATCTGTCACATCAATGAAATAAAATTAAAAGCTGCTATTTTGTGTACTTGTGTACTATAGGTATACCTATTAGTATACCTATATGAAAAGGTATACCTATTGGAAAAGATTGAAATGGTTGTGGCAATTTTCTCCAGAAAATTGAAGTCAGTTCGCAGCTAATTAATGAGAACTTTTTTTCGATTAACGCTTGTTCATAAATTATGTTAACAAAACTTTCAAGATGTCATTAGCTTTACTTTTCATTTTGTCTTCAAACTATTTTAGATTCATTTGAAGATACTGGGGAAGAATGGTCTTTTGGTCAACGGAGAGCATCACATTCAGAGGAGAACCTTACAACTACACTTCTTTTGGAACCAACAAAAGGTTTTGTGCAAGATGAAGCGTGGAGGACACAAAACACAACTTTAGCTCCAATGAACAGATCTCCAGATGTATCTTTAGCAACCAGTTCCCAACCACTCTACAGCAGATATCAGATGCTCACAAGTCTTAATTGCACTCGATTCCTCACAGGCAGCACTGAAGAATTAAAAAAGAATACAAAAGCAACGACTAAGCTAAGAAGAGTACGTTCAGACCTTCATTCTAAATGTGGAAGTCCTATCTTACATTCATGTACTGATAAAACAGACAGAAACTTTAAAAAGTTCAGTGAAGTTGCGAGCTCAACTGACAATGAACTTATGAGAAAATTTCTGACTACTGAGTCTGGTTTCATTCCTGAGGCATCTAAGAGGTGTGAGGCACTACCAAATGTGAAAAATAGGGAGGAAATGGAAGCTAAAGTGTGGGTGAAAAGGGCCACTGAAGCTTATTCTCCAACCAAAACACAGAGACAACAGCAACTTCAGCATTGTAAGTTCAAAGATGAGCAGAAAAAAAATTCTCTTCGTGAAACTGCTGTGTGATTTGAGAAATTTCCCATTCATTGAACACCTCCAAAAGGAAGTTGCTTCAGCACTTCTGGGAATAATTTTGACACCATTATTTCATGCTGAT
This sequence comes from Hemiscyllium ocellatum, assembly GCF_020745735.1. NCBI lineage: Eukaryota > Metazoa > Chordata > Chondrichthyes > Orectolobiformes > Hemiscylliidae > Hemiscyllium > Hemiscyllium ocellatum. The sequence goes on along the minus strand of NC_083411.1, from coordinate 95,447,009 downwards.
AGTTAGATTTTAGACATTATGTAAGACTTGTCTGATTTGCTAATCTCAAATCTGGCTATTATTTCCCTGTTAGGAAACACTACCGACAGTATTGTTGATTTTCCCCTTGTTGCCACCAGTAGTTGTCTCTGTGTAGATATTTAGGTTTAGCGAAACTGAAATGTTTATATTTTTATGCATTTGTACTTTATTTAAAATGACTGAGGATGTTTCTCAGTCTGTCTTGTTAGCCTGTACTAAGTCCTTGAATAATTAACACTCAAAGGAATGTTCAGGCCTTGTGGGATTGTAGGAATGAAAACACAGAGAAAGGGCATTTTGAATTCTGAACTCCGCTCTTTAAATGCATTGTACAATTTGTTCTATAATGGGCTTTACCAAGTTTATTTATTCCAGTGACTTGAGGATAGGTTTTGCAAATATCTATCCTCAACCCTTTGAAGTAAACTAGCAAAACTCCAGAATTATGCCTTCCTTATATCTATTGCAATGAATTCATAAATTTCTAATGTTTATAAAACACATTAAATCAATTTGCATTGGTTAGCTTAGTGGATGGTGCTGACTTTGTTGGTGTATGTAGATCAGTTCACGATAAGGGAGCATTCCATTCCTAAATTGTGCCTCAGATCTTATTTTTCCTCCTCGTGTTGGACTGATATAATCTAGGACTTGGTGGATTAAAACATTACCTTCTCCACTGTATGCAATGCATTTAAATCCAATGCTGATGATGAGATGAGTGTTTCCTCTTTGCTTGATGTGACTATCCTATGCTAAATAATCTTATGCCAAGATCGACCTAGTTGCTATTGGTACTGGAACACAGGCCATCCATAATATGGTACTGGTTAGTAGAAACACTGCTATGTGAAATGGAAATGTCACTGGAGACTTGATCCTGAAAATGGTTGTTTACAAAGCTCTAGCTTTAATATCTGTCATCTTGGTAAGCACAAAGTACCAGCTAAATATACAATAAGTGCTCCTCTTTATTTTACAAATATTTCAAATTAAATCTTCCTATCATCCTGGACATTTCTCTAATTGGTTAGAATATTCCATTGCATCATAAAATGCAATGATTCCTTTTGAATCTAAATAAGATTTTATTGAATGTTATTTGTGTTCAAATCATGTTTACGTATTGCCTGTTATTGTCAAGATTTAGTACAGTGCTTTCATTTGTACCAGAAACATGATAATTTCTTTGTCATGTGGGTTGTGATTTTCAGACTTTTCATTGCTGCAAACTTGCTGTGATACTACAAGGGCTTGTACATCAGTATATTGTGGTAAATCAAATCGACATTTCAGCTTGAAATAAGAAATGATTATGCAGGTCAGTTAATAGTTGAAATTACAGATTAGGAAGAAATGTCCATTGGAACTTACTGATGTGATTGTTCCTTTGGTTCTATTAAAAAGAAAAGGTTGTTCGATATAGGGTGATGGCATGGCAAATCTTGACATCTACCGAAACCTATACAGTGGCAGCTCTACTTAATACAGGTTTCATTTAGCTCATCAAGTTTTCTCCATGTGGGTGTGTACTAATATTTTGAGGTTGCATAAAGTTTGATTCCTTTATTATGTCTACAGAAAACCAAAAACGTTCATAAAGGGATCATTCGGGGCAGGTGATGGCCTTGTGGTATTATCAGTAGACCATTAATCCAGAGGCCTAGGTTTGAATCCTGCCTGGGAAGGTAGTGGAATTTGAGTTAAAATTTGAAATCTCGAATTAAGAGTCTAATGACGACCATTGCCAATAGTTGGAAAAACTCATCTGGTTCACTGATGTCCTTTATGGAAGGAAATGGCCATCCTTAACTGGTCTGGCCTACTTGTGAACTTCAGACTCACAGCAATGTGGTTGACTCTTAAGTACCCTCTGGGGCAATTAGGGATGGGCAATAAATGTTGGCCCAGCCAGTAACACACTCATACCATGAATGAATTTTTAAAAAACATTCTCAGTGACTAACACAAGTAAACTGAATGATAAAATGCTACATTCTGGGACACTTATTGTAATCTACAGACTAAAATCAGTATAGATAAAGCATTAATTTGATTTAGTTGCAACTAAGTAAAGAAAATACACTGTATACATTAGCCAGCTCAGCAATCAAGCTATGCCTTAGAATCCTTTTTGCTCTTCACTGCACTTATAGATTTGTAGCATTACAGGAACAGTCCCACTGTAACCCCCAGATTTCCAGCAGGCTCACTTCAACATCATTCCACTCAGCCCATGACACGTAGATTCAATTTTCACAGCTCCACCTTGACAACTCCTGTTCTTTAAAACTCCATGAGGTCCTGTCTGTTCTGTATGTACCCTTACCTTGAAAAAGAAAACAATAGACCTAAGAGTACCTCTGAGATTGGCTTCTTAAATTGCAAACCTGATCAGTTCACCTGTGGTCATCTTGATAAAAAATATACAAAAAGCAACAAATAACAAATTGGCCATTTTGCAAAAATTGTCAGTATTCTCAAGAGATTTCCCAGCTCTCCAAGGGAGTCTTAGCCTGACATTTTATTGAGTTTATTGGGTTTTATGATACAGTAAAACATAGAGGAACCAATGAGATAATGTAAAGGTAGATTGCAATAGGTTTCGGGTGGAAGCTTTCATGATGACTTAATGATCAAACACTCCTTTGTGACAAGTTGTTGAATTTCACATCTGATGTGGAATGCAGCTACAGATAGAATCAAATGATACAGGACAGAAAAGGTTCCTTATGATAGCGTTTGTCTCACATGGATTAAGGAAGGTTAAAAATTTCAACCAAAGCTTCTGCTCCACATGCTTCAACAATAAATGTTTGGTGAAAAATCTGTGCCTACCTTCATATTCAATTTATATTTAGCCAGCTCATGGTTGAAGAATGGTTACTTGGGGGAGATGCTCAAGGACCGGAAGTGATTGTATGACTTTCTTTCTATGAAGAATTAGGATCTTTTGTGGAGAAAATTGATAATGATAAATACCAAACAAATTGCCTCCCCTTGAGGAGCCTCTTTAGTGATGTTGTAATGTAAAAGCAAAATGTATTCTTCTCTTCTGGCAGAAGCAGCAGTGGTCAGTTTTATTTGTATGCTGATTGACTTAGCAATTGCATTACCATTGTTGTTCCATGGCAGCTTCAAGTAAAATTGTAACTTGAAATTAATAAACCAGTCAGATAATGAATAAAATGAATTCCTCGCCTGACACTTTTATTTTTCATGGAAATTTGCTCATATTTGCTAATGATCCCAATCACTGAATTGGCTGACTCTGCAATAGAGTTAGGCAGTGCTCTAACTTATCAATAAAATGTACAGCCTCTGTAGAACTTTGTTCTTTGTTGAGCATTAGTTACAACAAAGTTCACCATATTAAACTTGATTAATCTTATTTGTTTGGAGAAAGTGAGGACTGTAGATGCTGGAGATTAGAGCCAAGAATGTGGTGCTAGAAAAGCACAGTAGGTCAGGCAGCATCCAAGGAGCAGGAGAGTGGGCATTTCAGGCAAAAGCCCTTCATCAAGAAGGAGGCCTACTAACGAAATGTATTCATTTAGCGTATTCATTCTTGATGAAGAGTTTTTGCCTGAAACATTGACTCTCCTACACCATGAATGTAACCGTATTTATTGTTACCAGTTGAAAATTCTGTTTGGAATAAGTATATTTGATATTTACTCTTCCATCATGACGGCAGTATGGACAATCTGAGGAGATACTGCTGTAGCTTTCCTATGTTTATTTCAACTCTGCCTCCATCTCTGGAAACTTTACTCCATAAGAAGGGGTTTAGGAGCATTATCACCCCCAAGATTCCATCCAAATCATAAACTGCCCTAACTTGGACAATATTACTATTCATATCACTGTATCAAACACCATTAATACAATAACTATGATGACATGAATGATTCAAGAAGATTGCTCAGGGCTACAAGGGATGGATAATACAAAGTAGCCCTTGCAGCATCATCCACAATCTGGAGAAAAATTAAAATAAATGGGAAACATATGGAAGGCAAGAACAATTCCTCTCTCAAAGTATTTTATTCGTGAAGTGTTTTGCAGTTTTTTAAAAATATCTTTTTCCAGTGACAATCTGCTCACTTCTGAAGCACAAAATTTACAAACTTTCTACAAGGTCAAAGGTTGGTTTAATGCTGTTGCCAGAAACACACAAGACAGTGCAACACATGGAAAGTTAAACCCCCAACTGATTTCTTTAGTATGTTCACCCACTGGCCACAAGAAAGTACCATTACAGTCCTCATACCTTGATGAAGATGTTACATAATGTTCAAAATTCTATATAATTTAGATTCATTTCATGATGTTCATTTATATACAGATCTAATTTAGTCATTAATGTTCTATTCTTAATAGGATATCTTTCCTTGACCAAAAATTCTAAAACTTGGAAAAAGGTCTTGACTCAACTTGACTGAGACTGAAGAGATGTTTTTTCCAATTAGGACTGATTTTGATCTTGGCCTTCAGTTGAATTTTTCACTTCACTAGGTAGGTCTGTCAGACTTCAACACACATCTGAACTGATTTCAGGCACAAGCTGTGTATATGTAAGTATTGGTACTGTCCTTGTATCGCAACTATTCAAATCATTGGATTCATTTCAATCTTCTCAAATTCCTTCTTTATAAACCTCTGAAGGTAAAACAAGAACTACACATATAAATCCAACATTTCCATTATCTAACTTCTTGAATAAATAGAGGCAAAGATTAACACATGACCATTTCACCACATAGTTTCACTCCAATTCACAATAGCCACTTCAACCAGTTATGGCAATGTCCTTTCACATTAACTTCCGGTTCAAATTCAGATTCCTTTCCCTCACTTGATCCCCAATGACAATCTATTTCTGCTGGTTTATTTTTTTCAATGTGGCTTCAGCAATGGAAACCCTGTTTTAGGTTGTATAAGAACAATTCAGCTGGTATTCTGCTGCAAGTGAGCTATGTGATGATAAATAAATATGAATTTTCAAGTTTGACTGAAAGACATTTTATATTTGTTCCAATTTTTATTTAATCTGCTTAAGAACAGCACAATTAACAAAATGTAATCTGCTTTGTACTCCATTTGAAGTAGGATGATGTATGATTAGATTACTTACAGTATGGAAACAGGCCCTTCAGCCCAACAAGTCCACACCAACCCTCCGAACAGCAACCCAGCCAGACCCATTTCCCTACATTTATCCCTTCATCTAACACTATGGGCAATTTAGCATGGCCAATTCACCTAACCTGCACATCTTTAGACTGTGGGAGGAAACCGGAGCACCTGGAGGAAACCCATGCAGACACAGGAAGAATGTGCAAACTCCACACAGACAGTTGCCCGAGGCAGGAATTGAACCCGGGTCCCTGGTGCTGTGAGGCAGCAGTGCTAAGCACTGTGCCACCATGACACCCCAAGTGTATTTTACCCCATCCATTCTCATGAAATTTGAAAACTCTTAACTCATAACTGAGGTCAGTCTACATGATATCCTCTGCGAACCCATAAATCATAAACAAGCTACAACAAATGCTGGAAAGATATTTTTTATATCATAGCCAGAGGAGGAGGAAGAGTGAGAGGAATAATTTGTCTGAGTGTTCACAGCCAAAAGCAGAGGTAGCTAACCATGAGGAAGGAACGATTGAGATTTCAAATAAAAGTATTAAAAGAAGAATATGTTCATACTGCCCAGAGCAAAGACAACAAGCGTTGGCCATATGGGTAAATGGAAGAAAAACTGGAGAAGGCAAATCAAGGTTTGATTTACACAGTTAATGGTGGATTCCGAGGAAATTTTACTGAATAGAGAGACCGAGGGGTGCAGGTACATAGTTCCTTGGAAATTGAGTCACAGGTAGATAGAGTGGTGAAAAAGGCATTTGGCACACTTGCTTTCATTGATCAGAACATTGAGTAACAAAGTTGGATGTCATGTTGCAGCTCTACAGGGCGTCGGTGAGGCTATAGAAATGATTTTGTTAAATTGGAAAGAGTGCAGAAAAGACTTGTAAGGATACTACTGGGTCTCAAGAGCTTGAGTTACAGGGAGAGGCTGAACAAACTGGGGCTTTTTTTCCCTGGATCATCAGAGGCTGAGGGGTGATCTTTTCGAAATTTATAAATTCATGAAGGGTGTGGATAGGGTGAATAGCCAAGGTCTGTTTCCTAGGTTGGCAGGGAGTCCAAAACTAGAGGGCATAGATTTAAGGTGAGAGGGGAAAATTTTAAAAAGGATTTGAAAGGCAACTTTTTCAGGCAGAGGGTGGTGCATTTGGAGAATGAGCTGCCAGAGGATATGATGGCAGCTGGTGCAATTACAATGTTTAAAAGGCACCTGGATGTGTATGTGAATAGGAACGGTTTAGATGGTTAAATGGGACTATATCAGATTGAGATATTTGTTTGGTGCAGATGAGGTAGACAGTCTGTTTCTGTGCTTTATGACTCTATAAATCTCTGCTGACATTTCTGGAAACACTCAGCAGGTCTGGCAGCATCTGCAGAGAGAAAGCAGAGTTAACGTTTCTGGTACAGTGATCCTTCAGAACTTATTGTAGCTGGGAAAATAGTTGGTATTTATGCTAAAAATTGGGAAGGGGAAGAGGAATAAACAATAATGGGCATTGAGTGCAGAAAGAGAAAGAGAGAGAGAGAGGGCAACAGTTTGGCAGAATGGGTAAAGCTCAGCCTGGGGAATGAATAAATTCTAATGGAGACCTTTAACTGATAGTTAGTTGTTAGTAGTAGCACCGCAAGGCTGGTGTGGGGTAAAGCTGTGGGAGGTGGGCTCAGGCCCGAAAGTTATTCAACTCAATATTGAGACCTAAGGGCTGCAGGATCCCCAAGCAGAAAATGAGATGCAGTTCTTCCAGCTTACACTGAACTTCTCTGGATCATCGTGGCAAACCCGAGATGGAGATGTTGGGCAGGGAACACAGTAGTCTAATGAAGTAGCAGGCAACAGGAAGCTCAGGGTCATTTTTAGAGCCCCCTCCCCACCCCATCTTCAGTTTCGAAACCAACATTTTCCTGGTTACAATCAGTACTGAAGATGCGTCACTGGACCTAAAACAGTAACTTTCTCTCTGCAAATGCTGCCACATCTGCTGAATTTTTCCAGCAATTTTGGTTTTTATTTCTGATTTCCTCCCAACGTCAGTTCCTTCAGAGCAAGACTGGTTTTACCTATCACTTTGATCATGGGTAATTTTGACTATTGCTTCTTGTTAACATTATAATAGATGGAAAGGAGACAGAAAGCAGGAAGCTACTGGCCAGTTAGCCTAACATTTGCTGTTAGTAAAATGTTACAGTCCATTATTAATGATGAAATAGCAGGAGATTTAAAGAAGCTGAACGTAATCGAAAAGAGTCAACATGATTTTCTGAAAGGGAGTCATGTTTGACAAATTTATTAGAGCTCTTTTGAGGATTATGACAAAAGAAGTTGATAAAATGGTAGATTTTGTGTACTTGGATTTCCAGAAGGCATTCAATAAAAGAAAACACTTTTGCACAAGATAAGAGATCAACATATTGGGATAATATATTAACATGAATTGAAGATTAGTTGACACACAGCAGACAGACGGTTGAGATTAATCAATGTTTTTCAGGATAAGTCCTAGCAACTCTCACCCTTAATCCATTCATAGGATATAGGTGCAGCTATGTGGGCTAACATTTATTGCCCATACCTTGTTGCCCTTGAGAAAGTGATTGTGAGCTGACTTCTTGAACCACTGCAAACCATTTGGTGTGGGTACATGCACAATGCTGTTTGGGGGGGACCTCCAGGATTTTGACTAAGCAACACCGAAGGAGTGTTATATATTTTTAAGTCAGGGTGGTGACTGGTTTGGAAAGGAGCTTGGTGGTAGTGATGTTCCCAAGCATCCGTTGCCCTTGTGGTTCTAGATGGTAATGGTCATGGGTTTGAGTGATATATCTATATTGATATCTGTAAGAGGAGATGTAGTGTAATGTATCCAAATTTGTTGATAATACAAAAATAAATAAATGGAAGGGCATGTTATGATGAAGTTGTAGGAAATCTGCAGGGGGATATAGGTAGCATGAGTAGTGAACAAAAACTTGGCAGATGGAGCTTCATGTAGAAAAGTCTGAGGTCTATGCTTATTAGGAAGAATCAAAAGGCAGACCATTAATTAAAGAGATTCCAAAAAAAGAGCAGCAGAGTGAGACCCAGATATTCTTGTGCATGAAACTCAAAAATACATCGCAGTTGCAGCAAGTAACTAAGGTGGCAAATGGACTTTTGACATTTATTGTTAGGAGTTTGAAGTTTAAAAACAGGTAAATCTTGTTACAACTGTACAGGGTATTGATGAGGTAACACCTCATGTACTATGTACAGTTTTCATCATGTTGAAGAATGGATGTATTGACAGGTAATTCAAAAACAGATTCATTAGGCGAATTCCTGGAACAAGGGAGTTGACTTATCAAGAATTGCTCAACAGCTTGGGCCTTTATTGATTAGAGTTTAAATGAATGAGGTGTAATCTCATTGAAACATATACGATTTTGAGGGAGCTTGACAGGGTTGATGTTGAGATGACATTTCTACTAGTAGGCCAGTCTTGAACTATGTTACAGAATAAGGAGACACTCACTTTAAACTGTGATATGAAAGAATATCACCTCTCAGGGGGTAGTAAACATCTGGAATTCTCTACCTCAGACAACAGTGGAGGCTGGAGCACTGAAAGTATTTAAAGAGGAGGTAAATAGATATTTGAATTATTGGGGAGTTGAGGGCAATGAGGAGCTGAAATGAAAGAGTCTGGGACAGATCAGCCATGAGCTTCTAGAATAACAGGGCAAACTTACTGGATTGAATGACTTACTGTTTCTTCTATTTCTTATTTTCTTATGTTCCCCTTTCTGTTATGAGAAATTTTTTTCTACCATGGATCTTAATTCATTACACAATTTCTCCAATTGATGGTGACTCAATTTTTGACAATATAGTGATTCAGGAATCATGCTAATTATTATCCCACAGTTGACATTTATGTTTACTGGAACTCTATCCAATGCTACTTGAACTGCAATGTCCTGTGAATTTCCACTGTCCAACAAAGGTATGTGGTGACTGACATTTCCTCCAGCTGGAAGTTTTTCCGTTGACATTCTTCCAACACACTTTGATGATATGATACTTTTTTGTGCAGCTGTAGAACTCTGCATTCCCAATTAAATTAAACAGTCACATTGGACTTGAATGTTAACTCATTTTCTCTCACTACAGATGGTGCCAGACCTGTTATGTTTTCCAGCCTTTTGCTTACTTCATTGAAGCTTATCTACTTCAGTAAATGAATGGCAACTGTTTGTTCTGATTTCTGGTGAACTACATGGACAACATTGTTTGGCAAGTTACATTAACACTTAAATTTGGCAATATCAGCATCTCACTAGGAATGCCTTTACCCTTTCAATATCAATCTTTCCTGGACTGTTGTCTCTTGAATATCTTTAAAATTACAACGCATAGACAGTTTTCCCAAATCTATGAGAAGTCTGCAACATCCTGAATGGACAACTAATTCTTTGTTCCAAACCGATAGCTTTTAGCAATTACCAATAGCCTGGACTGCAATGCCACTTAAACTTCCACAAAATATCTGAATGTGCCATATCTTTTGGCATAGCAGGGCAAGTAAACTCTTGAGTGTTATATGCCCATCTGTCAGGACTTCCACCCTTTCTCTTCTCCCCAACTGCCTGATTAACAGACAGATGAGCAAGAACATTATTAAAAGTGAAAAATATCTCAGGCATTTTACATGAGCATTGAATCTCACTCAATACTCCTAATACTAACTATTGATACAGGAATCTTCAAAGATCTGTCCACCCATGTGCACAAACAGCTTCTTCATGAAGGCTGGATTTTGAGCACTATTTCTCAGCAAAGAGACTCACAATTTCTCTATTGGTTCACTTCTCCAACTTCAATTGATTTCAGAGGTTAGGATTTCATATTACAAACAGAGATTGGCAGTTTAGGCCTACACTTTCTTGGATTTAGAAGAACAAGAGGAGATCTAATTAAGGTATGTATAATACTAAAGGATATTGACATAGTTGGCATAGAGAGGATTCTTCGACTTTTGGGACAGCCTAGAATGGGAGGTCTAGTTTTCGGGTAAGTAGAAGATTTAAAACAGAAGTAGGGAGAAATTACTTAGAGTCATAGAGCCAGACAGCATAGAAACAGGCTCTCAGGCCAAACTGATCCATGCTGACCAGGTTTGCTAAATTGAACTAGTCCCATTTACTTGCATTTGGTCCATACCTCTCTAAATATTTCCTATCCATGTACCTGTCCAAATATCTTTTAAATGTTGTAATTGTACCTGAATCTACCACTTCCTCTGGCAGTTTATTCCATATATGCATCATCCTCTTTATGAAAACATTGCCCCTCAGGTCCATTTTAAATCCTTCTCTGCTCACCTTAAATCTATGCCTTCTAGTTTTGGACTCACCTACCCTGGAGATAGGACTTTTGCTATTCACCGTATCTATGCCCCTAATAATTTTACAAACTTCTATAAGGTCACCCATTAGCCTCCTAATATCCAAAGAAAAAAGTCCCAGTTGATTCAACATCTCCTTTTAATGCAAACCTTCCGCTCTTGGTCACATTCTTGCAGACCTTTTTCGCACCCTTTCCAGTTAGTAACATCCTTCCCATAGCAGGACAACCATAACTGTACATAGTACTTCAAATGTGGCCTTACCAATGTCTTGTACAGCTGTAATATGACATCCCAATGCCTGTAATCAATGCTCTGACCGATGAAGGCATGTGTGCTAAACACCTCCTTTACCACATTGTCTACATGTGACACCACTTGCAAAAAACGATGTACCTGCAGACCTAGGCCTCTCTGTTTGATGACACTTCTCAGGGCCCTACCATTAACTGTGTAATAGGGTCGGTCTTACTGCAATGCAACACCTATCATTTATCTAAGTTAAACTCTATCTGCCATTCCTCAGTCCACTAGCGTATCTCAAAGGGTAATAAATCTGTGGTAGATGATGGGATACTGAGTAAATTGAAGAATGAGAAAGAGAGATTTTTCAATAATAGTTTGAGGGTTACGGGGTAGGGCAAAAAAGTGGATTCGAGGTAGTGATGGGATTAGCAATGATCATATTGAATGATGGAGCAGGCTTGAGGAGCTGAATTGCCTAATCCTGCTTGTTGTTCATATGTTCGGCTGCTGTCATTCACAAGTCCCTTCACTGCTTCAGTGATATCCTTGCAGGACAGATACAGTACAGCACAGGGAGAGTCAAACCTCAAATAAATTTATTCGGGTTTGTACAAGAGATCGTCAAGACAATTAGCATTTATTTCCCTATGAAATGGTGAAGCTGTACAACTAACTCATTAAAGGGGAGAGCTATTTCAAGCTTAATTGGCACCTTTAGTTGAGAAGGAACATTGAGCATTATGAAGCTATTAGCAATATTGCTTAATATTTTTTAGCATAGCAGAAGGTAATTTCTTTTAATTGTGCAGTTTGATGTCATGCTGAGTTTGGATTCTTTACAGACTAGTCAGGAAATGTCAACGACTATCTTTGAGCTGAGACTTCAAAGCAACCTAATTACTGGATTCTGCAATGCATGGTAATCTCAGATACACCAGGTTCTGACTTACTGTTGTATTGGATAATAAGTAAAGCAATTTTCTTCATGGATAGATTACTCCCAGCCTCTGAACAATGGTGAGTCAATTGGGAAAATATGATAAGGTTGGCAGTAATGATATTCTCAACATCAGGGACGAAAGTCTGACTCTGCAATTAAATTTTGGAAAATGAGATGAGAAGTTTGCCAGTGAGCAGCAAGAGGCTTATTTGCATGCAATTAACACTTATTCCTGTCTCATTGAAGTGAATTTCTTGAATCACCCATAAGCCAGCATCCCTTGTGGCCATGCCATTTTTCAAAGCCTGCAGGAGTGGTGTCATACGGAAGCTGTGCTGCTCGGTTGTGAAAGGAGTGAGAGTGATGGCAGAGAGGGGGACGCTGGCACCATAATTCTAAAAGAGACCTTGAGGACTTTGTGCATGGAGTGGAGGAGAACAGTCCTCTTCCTGAAAGTCCAGGAGAGGAGCCCACACCATTTCTCCATGCCATCACGGCCAGACATTGACATCTGGGTCAGTGTCATCTCTAAACTGAGAAGTCTGGCTACCAAAAGAAGGTCAATGATCTTTGCTTCCTCCAGAGCAAAATACCTTGCACTTTGCTTCTTCACACTTCTCTATGCAACTGCACTCCCTACACCATTCGCATTCTGATTTCTTCTGTTACTTGAAACACCTTCCATCTCTACCCCTCAATTTTCTCACTGTCCCCACAATCCTACCATCCCATTAAGCATTCGTGCCTTTATGCTGCCTCCTCAGTCCCTTAGAACACCTCACTGAACCTCATGATTGAGTTTTGGAGTTGTAATGTCATGCCTCAACGATACAAAACGCTCGTGCGGCCACACTTGGAATATTGTGTACGTTCTGGTTGGCCCATTACAGGAAGGATGCAGAAGCATTGGAAAAGATGCAGAGGAGATTTACCAGGATGTTGCCTGGTATGGAGGGAAGGTCTTATGAGGAAAGGTTGAGAGACTTCGGTCTGTTCTCATTGGAGCTAAGAGAGCTAAGAGGGGATTTGATAGAGACATACAAGGTGATCAGAGGTTTAGATAGAGTAGACAGTGAAAGTCTTTTTCCTAGGATGATGATGTCAGCTTGCACAAGGGAGCATAGCTACAAATTGAGGGGTGATAGATTTAAGACAGACATCAGAGGCAGGTTCTTTACTCAGAGAGTGGTAAGAGGGTGCAATGCTCTGCCTGCCAATGTAGTTAACTTAGCCACATTAGGAGAATTTAAACAATCCTTGGATAAGCATATAGATGATGATGGGATAGTATAGTGGGATGGGCTTAGATTAATTCACAGGTCGGCACAACATCGAAGGCTGAATGGCCTGTTCTGTGCTGTATTGTTCTATGTTCTAACACCTTTTCCCCGATTGCCCCAGCTCTAATAGCTGTGTCACACACTGGCATCTTATTCATTTGGTCCCTTTTTGTACCATCCCAAGTGAAGCCATCCTATAACACAGCTGAGTGACACAGGACAGGCATTGTCATTGACATTGTCCAAGTGGTCGTCCGTGATTCTGGTCCTTTACGTTTCAGAATACAGCACCTGAATATGTGAAAAAGCAGTTTCCATTCCACAAACTGTTCTACACTACGAATAAACTATCAGAATGGAAGATTATCTTTACATTTTTGAAGGAGCCCGATTGGAATCTCCAGTCAGAAAGGCAAAGCCCTTTCATTACACAAAAATAAAAGATTGCCATTCTTCAGAAAATTTGGCCAAATATTTCAAATGTTGGTAGCATTATTTACATGTCTTGCAAATCCAGTATTAATCTCCAGATTTAGGATCCAATGTGAATTTTGCTCAATTAGCAAATGATTGCGAGAGATGTTCATGATGGGAATATACCACAATCCATGTGGATAGCAAAGATTGACAACAGTTGCTTAGAAACGTTAAAAACTCATCAAACTGAACCAAAACAGAATACAAAACAATACTGATACCATAAATAGCAAAATCAAATTGCTCAAAACCTTGCTTTATTTATCAGAGTAACTGTAATTGTCCATCCTGGAGTTAGGTACATTCAAAGCAAGTGCAATTTTATAATTGCTCCAGTAATTTATTTGGCAGCAACTTTAAAATTATAGGTCTAAATTCCTCAAACTGCATGCGATTCTAGCACTGAGCACTGAGGTGGCCAAAAAGAGAGTTTAAGACTCAAAGCTAACTCATCCTTGAACTTCATATGCCAAAGAAATGCCCTGATGCAGTTTACTTGTCAGACCTTCCAAGCTTCAGTCTGCACTGAGCTCCAGAGCTTTGTCAGAGATGGGTGTGAAGGTAGAACAACAATGACACACAGCTATTGCATGGAGCAACGAGAAGCAAATCTTGACCCTTTTAACTCCTAGAGAAATATAAAGTGAAAACAATTTTTTGTCTTTTTTGAGCAACACATTTGCAAGGGTATTTTACTTGCTCATGAGCTAAAATTGGCAATTAGATACTGTACATCAAATACTCCAAGTAAGGAAAAAAGCACTAGAAGCCCAGGTCTGAAATGAAGGTAAGAACCCAAATAATCAAATAAAAACTTCACTTATTAAACAATAGAACTAATTTTTTTTTTGCTTTTTGTATTCATGCGATCGGAGCGTCACTGGTTAGGCCAAGTGTTCATTTGCCATCCATCATTACCTTGGAGAACTTGGAGGTGAACTGTTTTGTTAGGCCATTGCAGTATTTGGGTGTAGAGGCACATACAGGGCTGCAAGGAGGGAGTTTAGGATTTTGACACAGTACGAGGGAAGAAACAGCAATATATTTCTAAGTCAGTTTCAGAATTCTGCAATTGGACAAGATTTGTTAAATAATCCTAATTCTGTCAAGATTTTTCTTGAAAACCAATTTAAGGTCATCTGTTAAACACAGAATGTGGCACACTAGAACATTATGAAAGCTACTTTTTAGTACACATTGTATTGTTCTTTGCCGACAGAAATAATATGTATGCACACTGTCCCCGTTTCAACTGAACAGAATAGTTCACAACTATTTGCTAGGTCATTCATCAGAACAATACCTTGATTAATCAGAGTCAACGTGTCTGGCTTACATTTAAACTAAACTTGGCAGTTAACTGGTAGTCATCAATATTGTGTATTCTACATGATCATATCCTCAACCATTAAAGTCTACTATCAACCACACGCTGCTCATACTGTATAAAAATGTTGCGCTCTTTACATTGGTATTCTTATGAATTGTCCTGCTATATTAAAGATGTAAAATTTAATAAAATGTGCATTTTTAAAATCAATACTCAAGGTCGCTATTACCAAAACAACTATTTATAATCCTTATTTTCCTACCTGTAAAAAGACTATTTCTGCAACAAATTATTTCCTCTAACTTGCAAATTAAGAGTGTTTGGCAATTTCAGTGCAGCCACACCTGATTTTATTTGAATGACACTTAAGGTGGTAAAGAAATGTGTTGCACTGAAGGTGGCACTGTTGTACTATAAATAATAACCTGGAAAATTTCCACTAGGATATAAAGTTTGACACAGAAATTGTTGTGAAAATGACAGAGAATTTGGCTGCTGTGTTTTTTAAAAATCGCAGCAGTTAATAGCAAAACAGGGACCCTGTAAATATCACAAATGGCTGGATTATTTCTGCCATATTGCAACTCTCCTCCCTGGTGTGACACTCACCAAAGCTGGGAAAGAAGAAACAGACCATCTCACTGGGTGCCTCTTTATTATGCATCACAAAATTGCTGGAATTGTGCCATTAATACATAAAAAATTGACTGTTGTCATTTCAGGCTGGTAATTCTCTGTGATTTATGGACCAGAAGCGAAATTTAACCTTGGAACCCAAAAGGTGAAGAATGAAAGTGTGGAATCTCACTCCAGTAGCCAGTAGAGTTTTGAAACTGTTTTGCAACTTATTAATTTTTTAAATGCTTTTTTTTGCATCTTTTCTGTCCCTTCCTCTCACTCTTCTTTAGCCCAGATTTTCCTATAATTTCATTTTTTTGTCATTCTCTGCGGCTAAATTGACACTTATTCGTTTTCATTTTTTCCCCTGCCTCTTCTGATTTCTTTTTCTGTCAATAAACTTGATTGGTTTAGGAGATGGACAATTGAAACCAATGTTCAGGAGGTCTGAAATGACCGTGTGTTTCCAGCAATTTGCAATAAAAATGATAAAATCTGAAGGAAAAAGAATAAAATTGAATACATAGGGCTTGCCTCAAGTTTTCCTCTTCTAACAGTACTGTCAAAAATATTCTGATCCTGAGTTGATGGTTTCATGGTAGACATCCCTGTTTCCAATAACAGCAGGTCAATGCTTAACACATTTGTCTGCTATCTACCTATAAACAGTTTTAAAAGATAAACTGGTCTATTTGTTTTAAACTAATAATATTAGCCTAACTCAGCTTTTCCAGCAATATTGAGATTGGCAATGTAAAGCATAAGCTGAAAATGTGTTGCTGGTTAAAGCGCAGCAGGTCAGGCAGCATCCAAGGAACAGGAAATTCAACGTTTCGGGCAAAAGCCCTTCATCCTGATGAAGGGCCTGTGCCCGAAACGTCGAATTCCTGTTCCTTGGATGCTGCCTGACCTGCTGCGCTTTAACCAGCAACACATTTTCAGCTCTGATCTCCAGCATCTGCAGACCTCACTTTTTACTCGAATGTAAAGCATAATTCCTGTTCACTATTGCACCAATTTCATCATTATCAATTTGTTTGAAATGTTGCTGATTTCCTACCTTGAATTCAGTGCAATTGATCTCAGAGCTAGAGTACGTTCATCATCCAGAGTCAAGGAAGAGGTCAAGAAAATGGAAATGTAACAGAAATGATTTTTCAATATAAAATATCTTAAGTCTGATGAGAGGTACAGATTATGTGTCGACTTAACACAGTTATATGGAACAGTACAGAGAGAAGTCTATTCAAAACCTTGAATTATTGATAGCCTAGAAATACTCATCAATTGCATACTCTTCAATAAACTATATGTTAACTAAAGATATTTGGCAAATACATCTAGACTCCACATCAAGGGTGCTTATCGCATCAATCCAATGGTTCTGTTTTATTTGCCTGCTTTTGTGGTAGTTCAGAACATGATGTCACACATTCTAGAAGAGTAAAAAGTAATTTGTCAAAATATCACAGGATATAGGATCAGAATTTGACCCATCTAATTGCTGTACTATTTGATCATGGCTGAGAGGTTTCTCAACCCCATTCTGCTGCCTTCTCCCCATAACCCTTTATCCTGTAACTAATCAAAAACATATCTATCTTTGTCTTAAATACACTCAGCGACTTGGCCTTCACAGCTCTCTGCAACAATGAGTTTCACAGAGGCACCATCCTCTGGCTGAGGAAATTCCACCTCGCCTCTGTTCTAAAGGGTTGTCCCTTCACTCTGATGTAGTGTCATCGAGTCCTAGTCTCTCCCAATAGCAGTGAAAAGGGAGATAGCACGGGTCAGGGTGACACTAGACATCAGTTGGCCATCTTGACATACAAGATGGCTGCCAGATCACAATATGGAGCAAAACAGCAGAGCAGATACAGACACTGCTTTGGGCCACCAGAATGCCAGTACAATGCACTCACAACCCAGTTGATTAGTTTAAGGTGGATGGGGGAGAGAATGCACATGAGTAGTGAATGCTGCCCGCCGAAGTGTCTGGGTTGAGCCAACACCTCTTATAGAAATGCTAACATTTTGATATGGACTCAATGCGAAATGCTAATAGCCAGGGCTGCAGTAATCATCCTTCTCAGGAAGAGCGATTAGCACCCATTACTACAGCAATGAATGTCTGTTCAGACATTGAAACTGACAATGTCTACACTAAAACTGACAATGACCACACAGAAATTAACAAAGGCTGTGCTGGAACTGACAAAGACCGAATCAAAACTATCAACAATTCTGCAATGATTGTAACATGGTTTATTTATGGCAAAGACAATAATCTCATCACTGACCTATTGTATCACAAGATGGATAAAAGTATCCTGACATGTACCCTGGGTCGAGAGAAGACTCACAGCTGACCACTGTGCTGTTGGTGTCTTTCTCTCCCTGGAGCTCCGGTATTTCCTTGTGCAATAAACTTTGCCATTAAACCACAATTCTGACTCTGAGACTGGTGCTTCTACCCACAACAGCAGAAACACCTTTTCCACGTCCACTCTATCCAGGACAGTCAGTACTCTGCACGTTTCAATGACATGTCCCCTCCTCCTTATAAACTCCATCATGTACAGACTTGGAGACCTCAACCACTCCTCATATGACAATCCATTCATCCACAGGATCATTCTTCTAAAACTCCTTGGAAGCCCTCCAAGGCCAGCACATTCTTCCTTAGACACAGGACTTCAAATTGCTCACAATATTCCAACTACAGTCTGACTAGAGCCTTATAAAGCCTGAGCAGTACATCTCTGCTCTTGTATTCTAGCTGTCTCAAAATGAATGTTAATAATGCATTTGTCTTGCTAACCACAAACTGAACATGTATGTTAACATCAAGAGAATCCTGAATTGGAAGAAAAAAAAACTAGAACTCCCAAGTCCCATTGTGCTTTCAGCTTCTCCAGCACCTTTTCCTTAGTGATGGGCACTACACTTCCCTCTGCACTGACTGTCTTGAAGTTCACGCTGATGTCTTCCTCCATGAATTTGGATGCAAAGTACTTATTCAGGTCCTCTACCATTTCTTTGTTCCACATTACTACTTCCCCAGCTTCATTTTCTGGATGTCTAATGTCCACTCTTGCCGCTCTCTTCCCTTTTAGATATCAAATTAAAAACTCTTGCAATCATCTTTTATGTTACTAGCTAACTTAACTTCATATATCCTCTCTTCCTCCTATCCGTCCCTGCCCCCTGCCATCCCATTCGCCATTGCTTTTTTTGTTATCCTCTGCTGGGTTTAAAAAGCTTCCAACTAATCTTCACCTGATTGTGTGCTTTTGCTTTTATGCTGTCTCCGGCTTGCCCTGTCAGCCAAATGCATCCTCTCCTTATTGTGCTTCTTCTTCCTTGGGATGAATTTCTGCTGTGCCTCCTGAATTGCCCCTAGAATTCCCTGCCATTGCTGCGCCATTGTTTTCCCCACTACGCTCTTCCTCCAATCAAAACTGCAAGGTGAATTCTAATATATTTTGGTCACTGCCCCTGAGGGGTTCCTTCTAATCATCACACACCACCAAACCCAGAAGTGCATGCTCCCTAGTGGTCCATATCACAAGCTGTTCCATAAACTGCTTGGAGGCCTATATATATATATTTCTCATCAGGATCTTCTTCCCTTTGCAATTCCTCAACTTTACCCACACAGATTCTATGCCTTCTGACTCTACATCACTTCTTGGTATCGATTTAATTTCATTTCTTGCTAACAAGGCAATTCCACCACTCGAGCTGTGCTTTCAAAAGAACATGCATCTTTGAATATTTACTTCCCAGCCTTGATCCTCTTGTAGCCATGTCTCTGCAATGCCCATAACATTATCCACACCAATTTCAATCTGCGCTACAAGTGTTTACCTTGTTTCACATACTGTGTGTATTTAAATACAATATCCTCAAACCTATGTTATCTTGCCTTCTTCTCACAGTTGCCCCCTTGACTGCAGTGCTGAAGTTAGATTGCTTGACCCTTTCCATACTCTGCCTTTTTGTTCAGAAAACTTTAATAACCTCTGCTGAACCTTCCTCCTCTTTTCATTTTTCCATAATTTTTCATGCAACTGAAGAACCGTCCCCCCCACTATTTAGTTCAAAAGCCTATCTACTGTCCTAGTTATATGATGTACCAGGTCTCTGTCCCAGCATGTTTCAAATGCATCCCAGCTCATTGGAACACCTCCCTCCATCCCAATACTGGTGCCAATGTCCCAAGAACTCAAACCTGTTTCTCCCACACAATCTTTGAGCCACATGTTTACCTCTTTACTTGATTTGACCCTGTGTCAAATCATTTGTGGCTCACCTAGTAATCCAGAGATTAATACTTTTTGTATAATTCCGTTTTCTAATTTACCCCCTAGTGTTCATATTCCGTCAGCAACACATCTTTCCTGTTTCTCCTTATATTGTTGGTAAATACATGGACCACTACAACTGGATCTTGCTCATACCAATCCAAGTTCCTCTGTAGCCCAAATGAGGTATCCTGAACCAGGGCATCAGGCAGGCAACACAGATTTTGGGACTCTCAATCCTGGCCACAGAGAATAGTTTAGTAGAAAAGTGAGGACTGCAGATGCTGGAGATCAGAGCTAAAAATATGTTGCTGGAAAAGCGCAGCAGGTCAGATGCATTCAAGGAGCAGGAGAGTTAACATTTCGGGCATGAGCCCTTCTTCACAGAGAATAGTTTGCCTGACTATACTATTTCCAATTACAACTACATTTCTCTTTTCTCCCTTCTCTTGAATGGGTCCCTGTACCACAGTGCTATGGTCAGTTTGTTCATCCTCCATACAGATCTCACTCTCATTCAGACAAATCTCAATGCTCTTAGATAAGCTCAAGAGTGGAGGCTCACTCAGTACTGTCTCCTGGATCTGTCTACCTGCTTCACTGGTAGTCACACCCTCTTGTCCCTGACCACTGACCAAATTCACAATAGTTAATCTAAGTCATGTGACAGCCTCCTGAAACATATGGATACTTATACAAGAGACAACAAAACAGGAACATGATCACAAAGTTCACAAAGTCCTCCAAGCGTTTGAGAATCCAGACCTCAGTGAATCAGAAGCATAAATTTGCAAACACAAGAATTAGAACCATAGGGCATATTATCCAATAGAAAAAGAGGTAATTAAATATCTTCAAAATAAAACCCAACAGCATCTTTCCATACCTAAAATGTGTCAATGATTTCTAAAGATTTCTGGGAATGGTCAACCTGGTAGAGAAGCTCATTCCAAACTAGGCTACAGTCAAAACCTTGAAGGGTTCTCCTGAGAAAAGGCCAATGGTACTACTCAGGAAACCATATTAAATGAAAAGACAAAGTAGAAAACAATTTCTTCAGACATCCTTGGGCAATATAATCCCAGTATCTCCATAATGGTGGTTGCAGACACATCAACAACAGGCTTATGAGCCATACTAATTTAGCTCCAAGATGATGGCAAAACAAAGCTAGTATTAATCACTGTCAGAGAAGTAACTAAAATAATGCTGTACAAGCAGAGGGAAAGAGGTATGAGCAGTAACATGGTGTGAATGATTCTCAAACTACCTATTGGGATTGAAGTTTCAAATTGAGACAGATCACAAATCTTTGGTTACTGAAGCGGGAGATGTCATGTGGCAGGTGACACTAAGCAAACGGACACATAAGATGGCCGCAGAGCTGTAAGTTGACCACTTGACATAAATCAAAGCAGCATCAAAGGCATGTGCATCCAGGTCAAAGTATAATCCAAATGATCAGCTCTTACATAAGGACTATAAAAAGAGGAAGCACTTGGCCAGAATAGATTACTTTCTAGTCTTTAACCAGAGGCTAGCAGTACTATAAGAGCAATCGTCCTCTTTGGCAATCCCTCAGGATCAAAGATAATTTGTTTCCACACTGGGGGGTACAGGTAGGGGTTCTGTGGTGGCTGAACAGTCTATTCCTAGAGCTACAGATTCTGCCACAGGTAGAGGCATGTAGCATTTTTTCTGTGGACTCTTTCCATTGCTTGGGATTGGCTTCCATGTGCTCCACCCAGTGATGCTCAAAAATGTTGATGCCTTCGCAGATATGTCTTCTCCAATTTGTACATTCTAGGGCAAGCAACTCCCACATGTCTGTGGGAATGTTGCAATTATTCAGGAAGGTTTTCAGTATATCCTTAATGCATTTCCTCTTAACTACTGGTGATCATGTACCACTGTGGAACCCAGGTAAAGCAATTGTTCAGAGAATCTTGTGTCAAGCCCGCAGACAATGTGGCCTGACCATCGCAGCTAGTCATGTGACCAGTGCCCTGATACTTTGGATATTGGCCTGGGAGGGGATGCTCACAATTGGGCTTGCAGGATTTGATAAGGCTGTGCTGTTGATTACTCTCCAGGGATTTGAGATGTCTATTCTACATTGTTCATGTTTCAGATGCAAACAGTAGGGTGGGGGCCACAGCTGCTTTGTAGATCATAAGCTTAATCCTGGGCTTGAGGTTTCAACCTTTGAATACTGTGTTCCTCAGGTATCTGAATGCTACACTGGTACGTTAACAATGAAAACCAACATTGAAATTAATGTCTGCTCACACTTTAGGAGCCTTTCTCTCAAAATGAGAAATGATCCATGTTGTCGAGGGGGTTATCATAGATTTTGATGGTTAGTTTTGTGTGGCACAAACAGGCGCTGATAGACAATCTTGGTTTTCAGGATGTTTAGTCTGAGGCCCATTCTCTCACATGCCTTGGGGATGGTTTGTAGCTCCACCTGCATGTAGTTCCACATAGGCATCATCTGCATACCGCAGCTTGATGGCAGGGGTAAAGATGGTCTTGGTTCTGATTTCAGGTATTGAAGGTTACACAGCTTTCCCCTCATCTTGTGGGTTAGCTGGACTCCAGCAGGGAGCTTCAGGGAGATGGAGTGGAGTGTGACAGCAATGAAGATGGAGAAGAGCATGAGTGCAATGACGCAGTCCTACTTGACTGCAGTTTGCACTTATATTGAACCTTTGCTGGATCCATCAGTAAGAATCATGGATTGCACATCATCATGAAGCAGGCAGAGAATGGTGACAAACTTCTATGGGCAGCCCAATTTGAGAACAATATTCCACATTCCCTTCTGGTTGGTAGAGTCAAAAACGTCTGTAATTTCAAAGAAGGTTGGTCCTATTCCTTGCACTTTAGATTTGACGTGCTTGAAAAATCCTATCTGTTGTACCTCTTGGTGGTTGGAATTTTAAGACCTGGAACGTCAGAACCATTATGTACAACCCCAAAAATGACAGAGGTGAATGTCACAGTACAGTCATCGCCTGGGAACTCTGGCATTACAACACTGAGCAAGACACAACTGGCAGGAGAAGACCAGTTTCAAGACCAAGTTGATGATTAGACCTTAGAACATAGAACATAGAACATAGAACAATACAGCACAGAACAGACCCTTCAGCCCACGACGTTGTGCCGAACATTTGTCCTAGCTTAAGCACCTATCCATGTACCAATCCAATTGCTGCTTAAAGGTCACCAATGATTCTGACTCTGCCACTTCCACAGGCAGTGCATTCCATGCTCCCATCACTCTCTGGGTAAAGAACCTACCCCTGACATCCCCCCTATACCTTCCACCCTTTACCTTAAATGTATGTCCCCTTGTAACACTTTGTACCTGGGGAAATCTTCTGTTGGAAAAGCGAGCCAGAAGGAAAATGCTGTCTCTACAGGGTCAGTTTCATCATAAGAAGCAAACTGGTTAGACACCTCAATGAATCCCCATGTGGGGTGAGTAAGCGCCTCATGACCCTACAGCTCACCCTGGCCCAGAAGCAACATGTCAGCTATCAGTACCTATGCCCCAAACTTCGACTCAACAGTTGAGACAAGAGAGGCATTCTACACCTCAATCAAATTGCTGTCCCACATCCCCAAGGGAAACAAGGTGATTCTCCTCTGCTATTTCAACGCCAGAGTCGGGGTAGATGCAAATCTTCAGAAAGAGATTTGGCAAGGAAGGAATAGGGAAAACAAACTGAAATGGAATCCTCCTCCTGATAAAGTGCAAAGCACATAACAAAATCTCTGTTCCACCAAAGTTACGTGGACAAGACTTCATGATAACATCCCCACACCAAGCACAAGGACCTAACAGACTACCTCATCATTTAGGTGAGTGACCACAAAGGTATCTGCCTCAACTGTGCCATGACCAGAATCAATGACTGCTGAACTGATCACTGACTAATCCAGTCCACCATCTCCATCAACCTGGCCCAAAACTGGCAGGGGCGGAAAAGCCCTGTCACATGACACTCAAAGACACTGAGAAGAAAGATCTACACAGGTGGCACCTCTCAGCCAATCTGGCAATGACCAATATGCAGAGCTACAGAGTACCCAGAATACCTGGCCCGCTCTAAAAACCATTATCAGCACCATGTAAAGATGCTCAACTTCTTGACCAGGAAATACTAAACATGGGCGGCACGGTGGCACAGTGGTTAGCACTGCTGCCTCACAGCGCTTGAGACCCGGGTTCAATTCCCGACTCAGGAGACTGTGTGGAGTTTGCACGTTCTCCCCGTGTCTGCGTGGGTTTCCTCCGGGTGCTCCGGTTTCCTCCCACAGTCCAAAGATGTGCAGGTCAGGTGAATTGGCCATGCTAAATTGCCCGTAGTGTTAGGTAAGGGGTAAAATGTAGGGGCATGGGTGGGTTTTGCTTCGGCAGGTCGGTGTGGACTTGTTGGGCTGAAGGGCCTGTTTCCACACTGTAAGTCTAATCTAATCTAATCTAAAAAAGAACCATCAGAAGATCTAGGATCCTCCAGACTGCCAATACAAGGCATTTCTGATCCAGCTGCTCCACCAGCATCTTCAGTACAATCAAAGCCATCGCCAGTTTGACTATGCAAGGACCCATTCCATTGAGAGTCAAAAAGAGAGAGTCATTCCTCAAATACCTAGGGGCAGTCAGCACTCACAGGAGAGAGTACTTCAAGGATCTACTCAACCAATATGTAGTCTTCAATGTGATTGCTCTCGATACCATCTCATAACATACCAACTGTCATCATCTCAGCTCACCATCAGCCAGGCATAAGGACAAGGAAGTCACCTGACAGCTGAAAAACTATAAGGCCACCACGTAGATGGAATGAGGCCCAAGTATTAAAATACAGCATTATTCTATACTCTTGACATCAATCCATAGCCTCATCGTCCTTGTCTGGAAGGAAGGGAGCATGCCAGGAGATCTCAAAGATGCTGTAATTGTGACCACCTTGAGACAGTTCTGGTTGTGGAGATTACAAAGGGATTTCCTTCTGTCTGCTACTAGAAAGATCATTGCAAGGATCCTGCTTAACCTCCCAGTGGCTGATGACTCTTCCCAAGTTGTAATGCAACTTCTGCAAGTCAAGATGCACAATGGATATGAGGTAAGGGATTCTTCATCGAAAGAATGGAGGCTATGACCAAGTGTAGAGCTCATGCACAATAATCTGTTTGGTGACCAGGATTTCAGAAGACTTTAAACATTTCATATGTTAGCAATTCTGGAAAATGTCAAAATAAATAAGTCCCCTGGGCCTGATGGGATTTATCCTAGGATTCTCTGCAAAGCCAGAGAGAAGATTGCTGAGCCTTTGGCTTTGATTTATATGTCATCATTGTCTACAGTAATAGTGCCAGAAGACTGGAGGATAACAAATGTTGTCCGCTTGTTCAAGAAGGGGTGTAGAGACAACCCTGGTAATTATAGACCTGTAAGCCTTATTTCTGTTGTGGGTAAAGTGTTGGAAAAGGTTATAAGATATAGGATTTATAATTATCTAGAAAGGAATAAATTGATTAGAGATAGTCAACAAGGTTATGTGAAGGGTAAGCCATGTCTCACAAACCTTAATGAGTTATTTGAGAAGGTGACAAAACATGGATTTCAGTAATGCGTTTGATAAGGTTCCCCATGGTAAGCTAATGCAGAAAATGCAGAGGCATGGGATTGAGGGTGATTTAGTGGTTTGGATCAGAAATTGGCTAGCTGAAAGAAGACAGAAGTCGATAGTTGATGGGAAGTGTTCATCCTGGAATTCAGTTACTAGTGGTGTACCACAAGGATTTGTTTTGGGCCCACTGCTGTTTAGCATTTTTGTAAAGGACATGGATGAGGGCATAGAAGGATGGGTTAGTAAATTTGCAGATTACACTAAGGTCGGTGGAGTTGTGAGCAGTGCTGAAAGATGTTGCAGGTTACAGAAGGGCATAGATAAGCTGCAGAGCAGGGCTGAGAGATGGCAAACTGAATTTAATGTGGAAAAGTATAAGGTGATTCACTTTGGAAGGAGCAACAGGAATAAAGAGTACTGGGCTAATGGCAGGATTCTTGGTAATGTAGATGAGCAGAGTGATCTCAGTGTCCTTGTACATAGATCCTTGAAAACCCAGGTTGATGGGGTTGAAAAGAAGACATTCAGTCTGTTAGCCTTTATTGATAGAGGGATATAGTTTTGGAGCCACAAGGTCATGTTGCAGCTGTACAAAACACTGGTGCAGACCACTTGGAGTATTGCATACAATCCTGGTCACCGCAATATGGGAACGATGTGGAAGCTTTGGAAAGGATTCAGAAGCGATTTACTAGGATGTTGCCTGATATGGAGGGAAGGTCTTATGAGGAAAGGCCAAGGGACTTGAGGCTATTTTCATTAGGAAGAAGATTGCCAGGTGACTTAATTGAGACATATAAGATAATCAGAGGATTAGATAGGGTGGAAAGTGAGAGCCTTTTTCCTTGGATGGTGATGGCTAACATGTGGGGTCACAGCTTTAAATTGAGGGGTGATAGATATAGAACAGATGTCAGAGGTAGTTTCTTTACTCAGAGTGTTGTAGGGACATGAAACGCCCTGCCTGTAGACTTGTCAAATTTAAGGGCATTTAAATGGTCAATGGATAAACATATGGATGAAAATGAAATTGTGTGGGATAGATAGGTTTCAGATTCGTTCCACAGGTTGGCACAACATTGAGGGCCGAAGGGCCTGTGCTGTGCTGTAATGTTCTATGTTCTACATCTCCTGCCACACTTGCGCAATCAATAATGGAATTTTATTATCTTCCAGTCTCCTAAAACCCCATAGTAAGATTGGGAATAGTCACCTTCAAATTTCAAGGTATGCATAGCTAGTTGCAGTAAGCTACTGTTTAAAGTGGGTAGATGTTAGCACAGTACACATTATGACAGCTTAAACAGTGATCGAATAACAGTAATCAAAGAAAGTTTCCTGATGAGATTGTTTCAGACAACAGTACACAAGGGTGAGAATGGAATAGTATAGGTTAGAACACAGAACATAGAACATTACAGCACAGAACATGCCATTTGGCCCTTGACATTGCTCCGACCTGTGAACTATTCTCAGCTGGTCCCCCCTACCCGATCCCATCATCATCCATGTGCTTATCCAAGGATTATTTAAATGTCCCTAACATGGCTGAGTTAACTACATTGGCAGGTAGGTCATTCCATGCCTGAGTAAAGAACCTGCCTCTGATGTCTGTCTTAAATCTATCACCCCTCAATTTGTAGTTATGCCCCCTCGTACAAGCTAACATCATCGTCCTAGGAAAAAGACTTTCGCTATCTAACCTATCTAATCCTCTGATCATCTTGTAGGTCTCTATCAAATCCCCTCTTAGCCTTATTCTTTCCAATGAGAATAGACCCAAGTCTCTGAATTTTTCCTCATAAGACCTTCCCTCCAGATCAGGCAACATCTGGTAAATCTCCTCTGAACCTTTTCCAATGCTTCCACATCCTTCCCGAAATATGGTGACCAGAACTGTACACAATATTCCAAGTATGGCCGCACTAGCGTTTTGTAAGTTGCAGCAAGATATTGTGGTTCCGGGACTCAATCCCTCTACCAATGAAACCTAACACACTGTATGCCTTCTTAACAGCGCATTCAACGTGGATGGCAACTTTCAGGGATCTATGTACATGAACTCCAAGATCCCTCTGCACATCCACAGTACCAAGAGTCTTTCCATTGACCCAATACTCTGCTTTCCTGTTATTCTTCCCAAAGGGCATCACCTCAAATTTAGCTGCTTTGAACTCCATTTGCTACATCTCAGCCCAATTCTGTAGTTATCCAAGTCCCCCTGCAACCTATGACATTCTTGCAAACTGTCCACTCCTCCACCAATTTTAGTGTCATCATCAAATTTACTAATCCATCTACCTATGCAGGCGTCTAAGTCATTTATAAAAATGACAAACAGCAGTGGTCCCGAAACAGATCTTTGTGGCACATCACTAGTAACTGGACTCCAGGCTGAATATTTTCCATCAACCACCACTCTCTGCCTTCTTTCAGAAAGCCAGTTTCTAATCCAAACTACTAAATCACCCTCAATTCCATGCATCTTCATTTTCTCCAACAGCCTACCATGTGGAACCTCATCAAAGGCTTTACTGAAGTCCATGTATACCACGTCAACTGCTCTACCCTCATCCACATGCTTGGTCACCTTCTCAAAAACTCAATGAGGTTTGTGAGACATGACCTGCCTTGATGAAACCATGTGGACTATCTGAAATCAAATTGTTGCTTGCCAGATGATTATAAATCTTATCTCTTATAATCCTTTCCAAAACCTTTCTTACAACAGAAGTTAGGCTCACTGGTCTATAATTACTTGGGTCCTCTCTACTGCCCTTCATAAACAAGGGAACAACATTTGCAATCCTCCAGTCCTCTGGTACTCAACTTGTACACAATAGATGGGCTTCGGATTGGTTCCACAGGTCAATACAATATTGAGGGCTGAAGGGCCTGTACTGCATTGTAATGTTCTATGTTCTACAACTTGTGAGTGACTGCTTTAAAAAGACGTTCACAACAGAATCTGGAACTAAATGCACCATGCATCCTCCTCTTCAGCTGCACAGGATTGGAGAAGTTGAGAGATCATGAAGGTGTTAATGACTGAGAAGAATGTTTGAGATTCAGCTTTAATGAATTACAAAACAAGGCTCTTGAGCAATGGATATTCTCTGACAGTTACGTATTGGCAAAAGGTTAAAAACACATATTCCATGACTATAACAAAACCTCAGACCACATTGCATGTCAAGACCACAAGTGAGGAAGAACAACTAAAGATAAATATGATAACAAGATGGTGATGTATATCATGACATAAAATGACATCAGCAGCCTTGTGCGACTGTGAAGAAAGGATGGAATAGTCTGTTGTATTGAGAAATGCAGTTACAGAGAACAGTATTTTTGTACAATAGTATACACAAAAGAGGTTGCAGAAATTTATCAAAAATAGGCATACTTCTTGAATATCTAGAAACTATTAGCAGCCACAAACTACCAGAAGAGACTAGGATAGTCATCTTTCCAATGTGCAGAAGAACACCCCAAAACAGGAACAAATACAGAAATTGCTGGAAAAGCTCAGCAGATCTGGCAACAGCCATGGAGAGAAATCAGAGTCAAAGCTTTGGGTCCAGTGACCCTTTCTCAGATCGGAAGGTAGCTAGGAAAAAACAGTTTGCAATACAGAAGATAGATTGGGGGAGGAGATAAGGAATAAATGACAGCTGGAGATGGACCCCGAAGAGAGAGAAAAGAATAACTGGACAAAGGAGTAGATAATGATTATCCTAGGAGAATAAATAGCTATTAATGGGGACAATTAGTAGCAAACAATGGGCTGTGTGTAAAAGCAGATTTGGTGATGACAAGTTCTGATGTGTAGGGTTGGGGTAAGGACATAGGAGAAGATCAACCCTAAAATGACTGAACTCAATATGGAGTGCGGAAGGCTATGGAGTTTCCAAGTGGAAACTGAAGAGGTGCTGTTCTTCCAGATTCTGCTCAGCTTTGCTGCAGCAGTGCAGCAAGCCTGAGACAGAGATGTTGGCCAGGGAACAAGGTGGTGTGTTGAAGTGACAGACAACTGGAAGCTCAGGGTCTTTCTCTTTAACAGAACATAGGTATTCTGAGAAGTGGTCACCCAGTCTACACTTTGTTTCCCAGTGTAGAGGAGACCACATTGTGAGGAGCAAGCATAATAGGCTAGATTGAGTGAAGCGCAGTTAAAGTGCTGCTTCACCTGGAAGGAGCATTTCAGCCTGTGGATACTGAGGAAGGAGGATTTTTTTTTAGATTAGACTTACAATGTGGAAACAGGCCCTTCGGCCCAACAAGTCCACACCGACCCGCCGAAGCGTAACCCACCCATACCCCTACATTTACCCCTTACCTAACACTACGGGCAATTTAGCATGGCCAATTCACCTGACCTGCACATCTTTGGACTGTGGGAGGAAACCGGAGCACCCGGAGGAAACCCACGCAGACACGGGGAGAACGTGCAAACTCCACACAGTCAGTCGCCTGAGTCGGGAACTGAACCCGGGTCTCAGGCGCTGCGAGGCAGCAGTGCTAACCACTGTGCCACCGTGCCGCCCACAAATGGATGTAAATGGGTAGGTTTTACATCTTCTGTGCTTACAGGGGAAGACTTTATGAGCTGTGGAGGGGTGGGGTGGGTGCATGTTGGAAGTGAAATAGGGTATCCTGGATTGACAGTCCCTGCAGAAGACAGATGGTGGAGGGGAATGCATGATGACGGCATCCCACTGGATGTTGACCAGCAACGTTGACACATTTGGTCGTGAAATAAAAAGTAAGAGTTGGGCCATTTAAAACCAACTCTGCCATTCAATGTAATCACAGTTGATCTTAGACCTCAGAAGACAGACAAAACTAAGTTGTGGCTTGTTATGACTCTCAGGAATTTCTTGCCAGCTGGATAGAGTCTGACAAAATCAAACAGGAACAGTGAATGGAAAAAATACATTGGTAGACTTCCTGTTTAGTTAAAATTTGCTTATTTTCACTGTCCGTGAAGCTTATGATGTGTTTGTAAGTGTACATATTTGCCCGAATTGCTCTTTCCACCGATTTATTTTTTAAAAAGTGCTTATGTCACCAAAGTTAACAAAAGAATGAATTTCAAATGGAAATATCTAGCATTAGTGTACATTATCCCACAGCATGATTTCAAGGCTACAGTGTTTTTAACAATTTAGAACAACCTTGGATAGATATTACCATAGTGACAGTAACTACGGCAACTGAATCCACATCACGAGACTCAGCGTCAGGAATTTATTTTAATTATCAACAATTGGAAAGGAATTAGGAAAAGTTTTAACATTTCCTTGAATTTATTTTATCTCATTTCTGTTTACTGTTTAGGCTTTTTATGATGTTATTTTAAGGAACAGCTTTTGGTAATACTGAGCCAAAAAGCATACAGAGAAAAACACATATCTCACACCACTCAAAACCTCAACATAGCACAGCTCACCACATATACCATCCAAAATACATATCGGGCAAGGCACAATAAAAAAAACACACAGCACATCAAGCGAACTATTCAATTTCCACAAAATACATGTATACAACTCATTTCATGCAACATGATTGACAGGTCAGCTAAGAAAGTATATGAATCCTAGACTTTATTCATAGGATTTTATAATATTGTAGACGACAAAAGGAGGAAAGTTACACTGAATATTTACAAAACATTAGTTCAGCATCAATTCGAATAGTGTGTCCTGTTTGGAGTTCCGCTCGTGAGTAACAAACTGAAGATAGTAGAGAGTGCAGATGTGATTTATGAGAATGGCTGGGATAAAAGAGATTCAATTATGTAGGAAGATTGGAGAAATGGGAACTGTTATTCTTGGAGAAGAGGTTGACAGGAAATTTGAAGGAGGCATTCAAAGTTATGAGATTTACTACATTGGGGCAGGCAGCTGATCTGCCCCAGGGTTGCCTTGTGAAAATTTCCATGGGAACTATAATACTCTGGGGACTAATGCAGGTCCACAATATTCCAACGCTCACTAAGTGTCCAATGCCTTCAAGCCAAGTCTGGGAAGATTCTGACCAGATCCTTTTTCCTATAAATGAACCAGAGAACCTAGAGGCAGTTCCATCAACTGATGTTACTTCAGCTCCCTCAGGCTGTCAGGATGAGAAAGTGCTTGTAACCTCCAAAACATTATCAAGAGTTAGCGTTCAAATAATGAGACTAAAAGGAGATACTTGAGATGTAATTTTTTTGAAAGTCATCTTGATAAATCCTATTACTTTATGATGTAATAAAAATACCAACTGCAGCTTTGCTTTAATTCAGATGAAGGTGAATTATTCAACCAGCTGCTCCTAACTGCAGAGTCAGCTTGAGGGACTCCGAATGTCAGTACAGCTACTTGTCATATTCAGCAAGGCATCAATGTCCAAATATACCACTGCCTCTAGGGGTCCATCTTTCAGATAAGGATATACTGTGTAAATTTGCCTAAGGTACTGGAAGAGTGGGGTTATCAGGAAAGAGCAGGGAGGAGTGTAGTGCTTAAGGTTGAACTGGATAACTTAAAAATAAATAAGTTTCAGTAGAAAATGAGTGATTCAAAAAGAGAAAGAGGGTTAGTATGAAGATCAAGAACCGAATAAGGATGCAAATTGCAGGAAAGGGGAATGATAAGAGAGAAACAGAGGTGGGGAGAAGCAACATAAGATTCAAGTTGTGAAGCTTCTAAGTTATGTAAAGTACTCAGGGTTTGTTTTTAAAACCAGAGCTATCATTTTTTTGCTGGCTCCTTGTTTAACTTTGCAGCTCACTAGGTCACATATCACTGTTACACACAGAAGGGATTTATTTATTTAAAAATGTTTTTAAAAGGCGAAGAACTTCTGTTTTACTTAGCCTCGTGATGTCCCAAAGCAATTAACCTCAATGGAATGCAAAATCAACATGACACAGGCAGGCAAGCTGAGCTCAGAAAATGCTCTCCATGGCACCACATAGTGGTTGCACCTTGCACTGCAGTCAAATGAAGCAGTTTGGTTTTACAGAGAACAAAACAACAACAATTTGTATCTAGAGTCATAGAGATGTACAACACAGAAACAGATCCTTCGGTCCAACCTGTCCACGCCAACCAGATATCCCAACCCAATCTAGTCCCACCTGCCAGCACCCGGCCCATATCCCTCCAAACCCTTCCTATTCGTATACCCATCCAAATGCCTCTTAAATGTTTCTATTGTACCTCCCTCCACCACATCCTCTGGCAGCTCATTCCATACCCGTACCACTCTCTGTGTGAAAAAGTTGCCCCTGAGGTCTCTTTTATATCTTTCCCCTCTGACCCTAAACCTATGCCCTCTAGTTCTGGACTCCCGGACCCCAGGGAAAAGACTTTGCCTTTTTATCCTATCCATGCCCCTCATAAGTTTGTAAACTTCTATAAGGTCACCCCTCAGCCACCTTTTAAAGTAGCTTGAACATGTCTGAAGTGCAAAATAAAAATAAGATATCAGTTATATAAATATAAAAGCCAGGAGGAGGAGTAGGGATTTGCCATTTCAAACCTGCCCCACCATTCAGTGTGATTATGGCTCATTCTTTAACTCAATGCTATATTCCTGGTTTTCTTCCTAACCGATTCTTGCCTTTAAAGTCTAAAAAAGAACTCATCACTTTCTGGAAGACATTCACTGACTTGTCCTCCACAGCCTTTTGTGGTAGCAAATTCCAAAGGTTCACTGCTCGCTGAGTGAAGAATATTTTCGTTATCTCAATCCTAAATATCCCAACAATTAAGGAGAGTCAAGGGGCAGAGTTGAGTATGGCAGCCTTTACAAAAGAGAAAGTGCTAGAAAAGCTAAAAAGTCTAAAAATTGACAAATCTCCTGGCCCCAATGGGCTACACCTTAGAGTTCTGAGGGAGATGACTGAAGAAATAGCAGAGGCATTGGGTGTAATCTTTCAAAAATCACTGGAGTCAGGGAAAGTCCCAGATGATTAGAAAATCTCTGTTGTAAGCCCCTTGTTCAAGAAAGGATCAAGACAAAAGGGTGGAGTCAGCTATCTAACGGAGTTGGAAATGAGTGGTCTTAGTAACAGGGTGAATCGATGGGATGTTGGGAACAATCTTGTTCAGCCTCAGAGTTACCAGAGATGAGGATGGTGACAATATCTAGGGCCAAGAAAACTCACAATGTCTGGCATTATATGCGATTCTACAATTTGACAACATTTACTGGATAATCCGGAGTGTGCAAAGAATGATACTGGTTAAGATTCAGTCAGTGTCACAGTGTGGGGCACGTGCATGTATTGGAAAGTTACTTGGATTAATACACAGTTCTCTGTATTGTTACTGACAGAAAGAAAATGTGCACCTGTTTCGAATCAACAAAATTGGGATGGCCATTCACTAGTTCATTTCTCACAACACTGCCCTGACCAAAGTCAACCTGGTTTAAACTTTAAACAGTCTAGCAGTTAATTGTCAATCATCATTAATTGGTGCAAGCTCTATGGCAACAAAATTATCAATCAGTGTCCACTTCCCAACCAATCAGCAATCTCTACTCATGCAATTAAACACTTATTTCTCCCCTCAAGAATTATTATTCTTTCAAGTTGTTTTGATGAGTGCAAGAGACAGGTTTGGACAAAATGTCTTTTCTCAGCAATTCTGGACTTCCATTTTGTCGACTATTTCCTTTTGTTTCCTACCTTTCATTTATGTATGTTTTGTGATTATCATTCCCCAGGTTTCAATTCATGAATTCTGATTTAATCCCAAGAAGAGACAACCTCCCATCCATGGACTCCATCTGCACCTCTTGCAGAAAGGCTGCCAACAACATCAAAGGCTCCTCCCACCTGAGTAATGCTCTACACCCTCTTCCATCAGGCAGAAGATACAGAAGCTTTGAACACACATACCAGTAGGTTCAAGAACAGCTTCTTCCCTGGCATTATTAGATTGATGAATGGACTCTCTAACTTCAAATAAAATTGATGTTGTTAAGATTGTTCTTGACTTGTGCACACCCTGTGTGGTGTCACCTGTGTGCCTGAATATGTCCAAGTATTTTTTCACCCTATCATCCATATGTCATGGCTTACTATGATCTGCCTGTACTGCTCTCAAACAAGACTTTTCACTGTACTTAGGTACACATGACACTAAATCTACCAAACCTGGGTAATATGTTTCTTTTTATGGATCTATCTACCCACTGAGGAAGATGACAGTTTGAATTTTGTGAAAATTGTCAAGATCCTTTGATTAGTCACATCAACATCTATATGCACTTTGCAAATTGATGAGGGAATACTTGAAATAAATAAAGACCAATAATACATACAGGTAGTTGGGAAAACATGTAAGTCAGCACAGCTCAACTAACTCATTACAAAGTAATACATATTGTTAGAACTCTTGCTGATTTTCCATGATTGTATTTATCATTATTTTTGGCTTGGAGTTGTAGACTATGAGTTAAGAGCTGAAAGTAACCTTTGGATTGTGAGCAGCAGTTTGTTTTAGTTGCAGGAGGACTCTTATACAATGAGCACTCTGTAGGCACTTCAACTCCAGAGAGACCTTATGCTGAAACAGATGGCAGGTGATCAATATAAACTGGAACCTGGTGGGCAGACAGTCAGTCTGACAGGGAAGGGCCAGAGGTTGGACTGTGTTTGGGTCAGAAGGATTATGTCTGTGAAAGCTTCAGAACAGATGTCTGATTGCTCCCTTGTTGTTCTTTCATTACCAACTTAGGATGAT
The DNA here is from genome assembly GCF_020745735.1 of Hemiscyllium ocellatum. Taxonomy (NCBI): domain Eukaryota; kingdom Metazoa; phylum Chordata; class Chondrichthyes; order Orectolobiformes; family Hemiscylliidae; genus Hemiscyllium; species Hemiscyllium ocellatum. The sequence continues at coordinate 95,411,864 of NC_083411.1, read as the reverse complement.
TATGTTTAAGTCAGACATTAATAAGAATACCTTGTGGAAATTCTGGCATTGTTGGTCACAGTCTGGAGGAAACATGGAAGTTACAAGCAAGTGCTGTCAGAAGTCACCTCTCTGCATTAGGTCCAGTCCTTTGTACTGCACAAATTAATACAGATGGAGGGACTAAACCACCACCCTCCTACAGCCCCCAACACACACACACCTAGAGCTAGACTTCATCTTTCTGCCTGGAGCTAACGCAATTGCATTGCAATAGTGTTAAATACATTTTAAGTTCCTGATTGTTATATGTGAAACCTATTGTGGAGGAAAATATCTTTAAAAATAGATAAAGAATGACCAAGAACGTTTGCTGTGATCATTTGTAGCAAGTCCAGAAGACTTGTGTAGAATAAACAAAACTACCTGCACTATTCAATTAAGTCAACATATAAAAATTTGCAGCCTACCTATAATTCATACATATATGATAAATGTCTGTCACTCTGTCTCTTGGTGATGAGCTGCCTTGTGGAACCATTGTAATCCATTTGGTGTAGACAGAACCACAATGCTGTTCCTGAATGAAAAAGTGAGATTTTTCTCAACTTCATCTAGCTTCTAATATTAAAAAAATGCTGTATTGGCTACACAATCTCAAAACTGAGCTGAGTGTTAACACTCCTGCCTCTGCCAGAAGGTTTGAACTGACTCAAAAGGCTGAAGTTCTAGCACTAAATTTGAGATTGCCATCTCATGGAATACTTGTATTCAATGGGTATAAGTGGATTCCTGAGTTTATAGGAAATTGAAACCCATAAAATCCTTTGCTGCACAAGTCTGTCAACTGGTTAGGCTATAGTAGGAGCACTCAGAAAGCAGCTGGTCAGAGAATGAATCAACTCATGAATATATTCATGAAATCAAATATTTTCCAAAGGGAGAATAGAATGCTACATAAACAAGTGAACTGAAAAAAAAGCAATTATTGATCTGAGTAATTTAAAAGGAAATATTTACTAGGACAACACCCTAGAAATGAGAGCTAATGAGTGTACATTTAAAGCAATTGAAGGCCATTTCTCTCCCACACAACTTTCAGTGGTTTGGTGAAAACATTCAGAGGATAAAATTGGTTAACGGTAAAGACAGGTGTAAAGATCACAACACACTCCACTGATTTTATTATACTGTCTACTGTTTTAAATAATTGCAGAACACAGTTAGTGCTCTTCTGCTACTTAGTAGTTGCTCGCTCATATTGGCAGGGAGCCCATGATTTTCAATGAGTCATTGATGGTACTTAAAGACAGCCTGAATCTCTTAAAGGGAACAATAGACATTGCAAGAGGTGGTGAGGTATTACAGAAAGTGAATCTGGGCTGTGATAATTTCAAGAATAGCAAAACTTGAACGCAAATATTTTCAGAAAATACAGTGAGGGTCTAGGCAACAAGGCATGGAGAAAAAAGGAAATATTCTGAGCTGGATTTTCAGGGTAACCTTTGGTTGTGCCTACATTCAGGAAAGCAGAAAAATCTGTAGGTGTGTCTCATGCATTGGACCCTGACCAGTTACTGGGCATATGCTTGGAGGCAGTTCAACTGCATATCACAGAAAACCAGAGGCAAAACTTCCAAGTGGCAAAGAGTGGCCAGGACTGGAAGAAGGGTAGAGAAACTGGCATTCCAGCCAATGCCAGTATTTTCAGAGCCTTTACACCCCTGCTCTTAATATCAACAGGGCCTAGGGGGTACAGGGTGCTCTGAAGTCAGTGACAAGAATAAGTAGTGGAGGTCAATCGACAGAAAGACAAATGAGCTGAATTATAGAGGCTTCCACCTATCCCACCTCCATCGCCCCTCCCCCTAGTCCCTCCTCCCTACCTTTTATCTTAGCCTGCTTGGCTCTCTCTCTCTCTTATTCCTGATGAAGGGCTTATGCTCGAGACGTCGAATTCTCTATTCCTGAGATGCTGCCTGGCCTGCTGTGCTTTGACCAGCAACACATTTGCAGCTGTGATCTCCAGCATCTGCAGACCTCATTTTTTGTTCAAAATTTAAACACCACATTGCACCAACTACCCCTCTGCCCTTATTTGTTGCTCATTACTCGTTATCAACAATCGCAATTACCATCCCACCACTCAACTCTTGATCACCAATAAAGAGACAGAAGGTAATCTTCTACCAATGGTGCTATGAAGCAGTGCCTGCTCAGCAATGGCCTGCTTGTTGATGCTCAGTTTCAGTTCTGCCAAGGCCACTCAGCCCCTGACTTTATTACAGCCCCAGTTCAAACTTAGGCAAATGAGCTGAATTCCAGGTGTGAGGCAAGCGTAACCCCACTTGACATCAAGGCTGCATTGGACTGTACGTGGTATCAAGGAACCCTTAGCAAAAACTAGAGTCACTGAGAATCGGGGGACACCTGTCAATAGTTAGAACACACCTGGCAAAAAGGAAGATGATATGGTTGTTCGAGATCAGTTGTCTCAGATCCAGGCTCTCTCTACAGGAGATCCTCAGGTTAGTGTGTTAGTTCAGCTGCTTTAGCAATGACATTCCCTCCATCATAAGGTCAGAAATGGGGATGTTTGGCAGTGATTGCACAATGTTCAGCACCATTTGCAATTCCTTAGATACTGAAGCAAGCTGTGTCCAATTGCAGCAGGATTTGGACAATATCCAATCTCCAACTAACAGGAAATGACCACCTTCAAAAAGAGAGAATCTAACCATTGTCCCTTGACATTCAATGGTGTTATCATCACTGCATCTTCCAATAGCAACATCCTAGGGATTACCATTGACCAGAAACTGACTGGACTTGTCATTTAAATATCTTGGCCACAACAGCAGGTCAGAGACTAGCAAGCAGGCAGTGAGTAACTCACTTCTTGACTTCTCATAGTCTGTAACCATCTACAAAGCACAAGTCAGGGTTGGGACAGAATACCTGCTACTTGCCTGGATGATGGAAGCTCCAACAACACTCAACAAGCTTGACACCACTCAGGACACAGCACCCCGATTGATTGGCAGCACATCCATAAATATAAATTCCCTTTAGCAAAGACACCTTAGTGCACATTGCTGCTACTATCTACAAGAAGTATTATAATAATCCATCAAGGTGCCTTGGACAGCACCCTTCACACCCACGATCATTCCTATCTAGAATGACAAGGGCAGCAGATACGTGGGAACACTACCACTTGTAAGATCAACACCAAGCCATTCAATTCTGACTTAGAAATATATCATTCTTCTCTTTGTGTCACCAAATGGACTGCATGAAGACAGTTTACCAACACCATCCGAGTAAAGATTTACTGGCATTGGTGGCAGTCCAGAGAAGGTTCCCTCAGCTCATACCACAAATGAAGGAATGATCTAATGGGGGGGGGGGGGGGGGGGGGGGGTTAAGTAAATTGGGCCTGTATTCATTGAAATATAGAAAACTAAGAGGTGAACTTATTAAAATGTATAAGAATTTTAGTTGACAGGATGGATGTGGAAAGATTGTCTTCTTTGTGGAAAAGTCTAGGACCAGAAAGCATACTCTCAGAATAAGACATCACATAATTAAGACAGAGATATGGAGGAATTTCATCTCTCAGATGATTGTGAATCTGTGGAAATCTTTACTGCAAAAGTCTAGTGAGGCTGGATCATTATATACATTTAATCTGTAAGGGAAACAAGGGTCATGCGGTAGAGGCAGGAAAGTGGAGTTGACAATTACCAGTTCAGCTATGATCACATTGAATGATGAAGCAGACTTGATAGGCTGATTGGCCTATGCCTTGTGATTCTCAAGGGCAACTGGGGACAATAAATGAATGCTGACCAGCTAGTTATACTTACACCCCATGAATTAATAATAAATAAAAATCTCCACCAATCAATGCTCAATCTTGTGGTTCTTATGCTTTACCTCATCTTCATACATATGGCACTATTGGAAGTTATTGATAGCTGCACCCTAATATTTTGAAGACCACTCACTGACACATACCTCTCTTTCTTGCAGGTGAAGTGGCAAAACATTGCATCCAAGAACATATATTCCTTCAATGTCTGAATCCCTATTGGAAGAAACATTACTGGCTAGAATGGAAAGGATATTGCAGAGGCTGAGGTTGCTGTCAGGCTTAAAGTAATCAATGATGAAGGTGTTTTCATACTTAATTTCTTTCTCTCATTCTATTTCTTCCTCAGCCTGCAATCTGTTTCTGACTCAAAGCTGCAGATGGCATGAGAACACACCTCTTCCTTGCCCATCATCACAGTCCAAGAATTGCATTTTTATGGAGAAGGTGGCAAGATTGGTTTGGGAGAATTCTTGACTGGATACTACTAGTAGCTTTAAAAAGGCATGCATTATTTTCATTTCAGGGAGGCGGGATTAAATGAGTCGAGGTCATTGCCTGGGAAGGCAGGCCGGATGTGGCAATGGGACAAGACAAAAGATGAAGCCCACAGGGGAGATTGCTCGCTTACGTCCACTGGAAAATCCTCATAGCTGTAAAAATGAATGTTTAGACTCAAACTGTCACCTCTTGCACCTGGCCCACTTGATTTGTGCATCCATGCCTTTCCATACCTCCACACACTCTCATATTCCAGGTTACACATGGATTCTCCATGACTCACACTCCTCCAGCTCCCTTTCCCATGGATTATTCAGCACTACTAACCCATTATCCACTATGAGCAGAAATCCACAGCCACTTCTTTGAAACAGGTATGAAAAACATTAAACTTCTTGCTATATATTTTAATAGCTCTGAAGGGGTTAGTATTCGTGTTACATTGTGTGACATTGGCACAATGGGTAGAGCCTACCTATAGGTAGAAAGAAGTCCTACTCCAGTTTGCAGAGGGAGCAGATGAATCTTTTCCATCTCCACAAGATCCTAGTTATTATGCCTGACCAAATGCAGTTATATTTATTGCTGTCATGCAGTATCCATTCTTGTTTTCAAAGAACAGTGCCTCTTCTGTAAATATGCTATTGTGCTGAACACTCCGCCATTGACCATTAATATGCCCAAAACAAAACAAAGAGAAAATAGGATTAATGGCATCATAATTGCTCAAACAACCTTTACCCATGTATTACAAACTATTAGTAGTGGCAGTTACCATAAGGTACCTGAGTAGTCACCTGGGAAAATACCACACTTCCAGATATCGAATTGTGCTGTTAGTCTGACAAACATCATACTGACAAAAAAAATTCTCATTTATAGGCAAAGAAATCCCTTCAAGTGGTCATTCAGCAAATAAATATCGAGTCCTTCACTACATAAAAGAAAGATAATTCTTCAATGACCACTTAAAACTATAAATGCAAAACAACCTCCTCCGCAACAAAATTGGTGGTCCTGAAGCTTTTGAAACTCAGCCAAGTATTTGCAATGGTCCAGCTACCAAAACAAAGCAATTTATCTCCAGATAATGGAATCACTGAAATTGCAAGAACAGGCAGCTGCAATGTTTTGTAAATTACATCACAACTTCTATCAATCAATTCATTTCAGAAGCAAATGTTCTTGACTGACATGATACAGCATAATTTCGCCCCCCCCCCACCAAAGTTCAAAAGTGTAGAGATCCTCTCTACTTTTCTGTATTTTTCTCATTTTGTTTGGTGGAACTGTAAGTTGAGGTGAGGATCAGTTGAACTTGGAATTGTTGCATGTTTTAAAAGAGAAGAAAACAAGCAGCTGGTTGGTCTGGAAAATAATGAAATTAATTATTAATTTAATGTAGACTGAGGATCTTTCTACACAGTGCTTTGCCATGTTCAGGACTGGCAACTGATTGGGCGTTCAGTTGGTCAATCAAGGGAGAACCAATTCTAACCAGCCAACTGCTGAGAATATTGATTAAAAAGGGAAGCAAACGTGAAAACTGGGGATGAATGGTTTTGGCAGGTACAGAATGATTTCAAAAACTTTCAGCTTGGCTGTTGTGTTTTTACTCTCTATAGTTTTATTAAACCAGTTAATGAATTGTTGAATGTTCTGAGAAAACAATTCTAGTCTGTAAGAAATAAGTAAATACTTCCAGAAGTCTACTGGGCTGTTTGCATTCACCAGTTTGCATTTGAAATTAGACATACAATTGTGTGCCTACAAATAACTCATTACTTGAGAATTGCTTGGCATCCATTGCTTGAAACTGTTTAATTGAAGTAGCAAATTACTATTCCCTTATTTTTCCTTTAAATTTATTCTTTAACAATGTCTGTTAGTCTGTCTGTGTTTGAGTGAGGATATGATCAATGAAGATTGTGTTAAATCATATATATTAATAAGATCACCTTATTTTTGAGTCATAGAGACATACAGCATGGAAACAGACCGTTCAGTCCAACTCGTCTATGCCAACCAGCTATCTCAACCCAATCTCATCGCACCTGCCAACACCGGCCCATATCCCTCCAAACCCTTCCTATTCATATGCCCATCCAGATGTCTTTTAAATTTTGCAATTGTACCAGCCTCCACCACTTCCTCTGGCAGCTCATTCCATACATGTGTCACCATCTGCGTGAAACAATTACCCCTTAGGTCTCTTTTATATCTTTCCCCTCTCACCCTAAACCTATGCCCTCTATTTCTGGACACCCACACCCCAGGGAAAAGACCTTGTCTATTTATCCTGTCCATACCCCTCATAATTTTTTAAACCTCTATAAGGTCACCCCTCAGCCTCCGATGCTCCAGGGAAAACAGCTACAGCCTGTTCAGCCTCTCCCTATAGCTCAAACCCTTCAACCCTGGCAACAACCTTGTAAATCTTTTCTGAACCCTTTCAAGTTTCACAACATCCTTCCAACAGGAAGGAGACCAGAATTGCACACAATATTCCAACAGTGGTCTAACCAATGCCCTGTACACCTATAACATGACCTCCCAACTACTATACTCAATACTCTGACCAATAAAAGAAAGCATACCAAACGCCTTCTTCACTATCCTATTTACCTGCGACTTCACTTTCAAGGAGTTATAAACCACACTCCAAGGTCTCTTTGTTCAGCAACACTCCCTAGGACCTTACCTTTTGGTATAAAAATCCTGCTCTGCTTTGCTTTCCCAAAATACAGCACCTTGCATTTATCTAAATTAAACTCCATCTGCTATTCCTCAGCCTATTGGCCCATTTGATCAAGATCCCATTGTACTCGGAGGTAACCTTCTCCGCTGTCCACTGCACTTCCAATTTTGGTGTAATCTGCAAACTTACTAACTATATCTTCTATGTTTTCATCCAAATCATTTATATAAATGACGAAAAGTAGTGGACCCAGCACCGATTCTTTGTGGTACTCCACTGGTCACAGGCCTCCAGTCTGAAAAACAACCCTCCACTACTACCCTCTGTCTTCTACCTTTGAGTTAGTTCTGTATCCAAATGGCTATTCCTCCCTGTATTCCATAAGGTCTAATCTTGCTAACCAGTCTCCCATAAGGAACCTTGTCGAATGCCTTAGTGAAGTCCATATAGATCACATCTAGCACTCTGCCCTCATCAATCCTCTTTGTTACTTCTTCAAAAAAACTCAATCAAGTTTGTGAGACATGATTTCCTACCCACAAAGCCATGCTGACTATCCTTAATCAGTCCTTGCCTGTCTGTCCTTAATCATCCTGGGGCTGTTCTGAAGAAGGGTCATTAGACCCAAAACATTAATTCTGATTTCTCTCCAAACATGCCACCAGAGCTGCTGATTTTCTAATTATTTTACAATATTTAAATCATTTTAGATTGTGGTAGCTAGAGGTTGCATGCAATATATGCTTCACTGTAAAATACATAATTGCATAAGTTTCCTCATGAGCAAGTGTGGTTAGCAGCTCAATATTTAGATATGTTGATCAGAGTCACAGTCAATCTGCCTTTGCAGAACAAAGCTTTATAATCATACATTACCAATACATACAAAAATTACTTTATGACATCTAACTTGTGAAACAAAACAAACTTTTTTTAACATAAATTTCAGAGCCTGTCAATGAAAGAATTCCAAGAGCAAATGATTGCTACTTAGTTGGTTTCTCAACTGGAACTGGAGCTCCCCCTATGGTTCACAATTTCCTTAAGATGTTGTAAATCATGTATTCTTCCAGAAGGAGTCCAGTTCCACCAACATTGTGCAGCGTGTTGGACTGTCCATGTCTGAAATTAAGATGATTAGGAAAAGAATGCTTTGTTCAATACTGTGCACACCTTTGTACTGCAGGGCAAAAATATCAAAAGCAGGAATGAGAAATCCTGGAATCAGCTCTAAACTACCATTTTTAAAGGGATCCTAACTCAGCCTAACGCTGTAAAAATACAGACACCATTCAGATTCCTTCGTTATTTCAAACATTCACAGTCTGCAACCTTCTCTGTCAGTAAAGGAAAAGGCAGGTGAAAATGACAAAGAAGACACACCACCACTCAATATTCATTATATCCACCAGTTCACATGTTGGGGCTACACATATTTTACTGGCTAAGAGAAAGGGCTCAAATGAATAATAGCCAAAAGTGAGAGAAATGGATAGAGCAAGTGCCAGCCCTTTGAAGAGTGGTGTTGCATTTTCTGATTGACCAGCAAAGGATAGCTGAAGTGCTAACTGCCATGATATCGCAAAAGGTCTAAGTGCGCCATAGAATCTTGTAGCTGGAACTTTAATCAAAAGAGTCTGAGATTCTATGGCTGCACTTATAACTTTTATGTTATCATGGCAGTTATCACTTCATGTATCCTTTGCTGCTTCTTGGAAGTTTCTCCAAATGTACTGATTGCAGTAATCTCTTGATCCATATTAATTAACATGAGTTCCATTATCTATACAGAGCTCTGTGTCAATCCAGAAGGAAAAAACATGTTCTCTGATAGGTCAGTAGGATTGCTAAAATAATGTACCATGAGAATAACAGTAGGTCCATCCAGAATGAACCTGGGGTCTTTTCTCAAAGTGATGTAATTTCTGTTTGCAGTCCTATCATATCTTCAGAGGCCACCCTCACCGTTGCCCATCAGGTGGCCAGCCCAGATGAGTGCAGATCATGCAGTGATGGTGCAGGCTGTAGCCAGGCTGTCCAGCACAGAACTGCTCAGTATCAGCCAAGGTCTTCTTGAGAGGAAGGCAAGTAGCCTTCACCACATCTGCAACAGCAACCAATGAAAAATAAGTCACACCAATGACTAAAAAATTAAAAGGATACTTAAATTTTATTATGTTATGTAAGGAACAAATATATAAGGCTGGATTGGAATATGCATTTCCTGGTGTTTTCTGTTTACTTTTCTGTTGGACCACAAAGTGAAGAACTGTGCTAGAGAGAAGGTAAAGTGTATGGGATTCTTGACAGTAGCCGTGTTGATATTAAAGCAATGCAGTACATAGATTGGTGCCTTAACTTTACTGCTCGTCCTACAGTCAGTGATTGTTGCAAACAGCCCAAGATGATATCCTGTGCATTTCTTGTCAGAAGTGGGTGGACACCTACCGAATCCCATTTTTGATCCTTATGTGGCAAATACAGTGTCTAAAAAAAAGGCATAGTATTTTATTCCTTTTTGTGCTCATTAAATAATATGGCTAGCGCTAATTTCTATAGTTCATGGATCTGTTAACATTTGTGAAGAGTTCAGCTCCAAGCCACAAAGTAGAGATTTTAAATTTTTGGACATGCTGCTTTTTAATCATCTCAGGAAGTATGCAATCAGAGCATGAGGAAGAGCAAGTAGACTTCGCTGTTCTCAAATTGAGAAAACAATATTCAGTGTTATCACGAATGATTGATATCAAATGACCAGTTAGACATAGACAGAGACATAGACAGACAGACAGAACGAAAGAAGGAGATATGGTGATTGTTTTCCAATTATTCAGGCTCTTGTCTGAGGAATAATCAATTAGTTAAACACTGAAGCAATATCATTACTCAGTGACTGAGAGAAAACAAGCAGGAAACAGAAAAAGTTGTTTAATTGTGCTGAATTAAAAGCCTGTATATTCTGCATTTTCACGTGTACAAGGACGGAGACAAAATGAGTATTTTTTTAAAAAGAAACATTTATGTATCTGATTCCTGACACAAGGGCCTTGTCTATCTGGTTTAAAACTTGCTAGATTAAACAAAGGGCACCACAAAAACAAATAAAGAATGGGAAAGAGCTAACTGACATGTCAGTAATCATCTATTAATTGGTCTGTGCCACAGAGATTAGTATGAACAGTGAAAATGACTGTGAAACCCATTTACACATATGATATGGAATAACCACATGCATTTTCACCTACATAGAGATGTCATATAAGATCTGCCAACAGATTGGAAAATTTATTCACAACCTTTTCTTTCCATGCTATAAACCAAGGATTTTATATTGCTGATCTCAAAATGAATAAGTAATTTATATCAGAAAGGATCAAAAACAGCTCAACCTACTCCAGCCCTGTAGTTTAACAGAAACTTGGCTATATTGGATTGATAAAAGCAGCAACAAAGAGGCCTTGACTTCAAATTTCAGCAGGATAATTGGTTCTTGTGGGAGGGTAAAAATGCTTCTAAGCACTCTTGATATGTTAAAAATAACTGGAAAGGCCCTCTGGCATTGATTGGAGAAAAGTGAGACACATTTATATAGTTGCTTTTACACTGACACAGTGGCTCAGTGGTTAGCACTGCTATCTCATAGCACCAGGGACCTGGGTTTGATTCCAGCCTCGGGTGACTGTCTATGTGGAGTTCACACATTCTCCCCTTGTCAGCGGGGGTTTCCTCCAGGTGCTCTGGTTTCCTCCCACAGTCCAGAGATGTGCAGGTCAGGTGAATTGGCCATGCTAATTTACCCTTAGTGTTAGGTGTACTGGTCAGGGGTAAATGTAGGGAATGGGTCTGGGTGGGTTACTCTTCTGAGGGTCACTGTGGATTTGTTGGGCCGAAGGGGCTGTCTCTACACTGTAAGGAATTTAATTTTCAGAATATCCCAAAATACTTCACAGCTAATTAACTTTGTATTTAATTATGATCACTAGTGTTATACAAATAAATACTGTAAAGACCACATTATTTTTGTTTTGAGTTATAGATCAAAATGAAAAGAAATGCTAAGGCACGCAAGGATTAGATTAAGATTAGATTAATTACAGTGTGGAAACAGCCCCTTCGGCCCAACAAGTCTACACCGACCCGTAACCCACCCATACCCCTACATTTACCCTTACCTAACACTACCGGCAATTTAGCATGGCCAATTCACCTGACCCGCACATCTTTGGACTGTGGGAGGAAACCGGAGCACCCAGAGGAAACCCACGCAGACACGGGGAGAACGTGCAAACTCCACACAGTCAGTCGCCTGAGTCGGGAATTGAACCCGGGTCTCAGGCGCTGTGAGGCAGCAGTGCTAACCACTGTGCCACCGTGCCACCCACAAAGGCTATGAGTCAAGTGCTGGAAAATGGGATTATACTGGTTAGGTGATTGTTTTTGACAGGTACAGACTCGATGGACTAAAGGAGCTTTTCCTGTGGCTGTAGTCTTCTATAACTCTGTGACATTACATTGTTCATCTCTTTATGTAGCCTTGAATGTCAAACAGGATCCACGATCGAACCTGCTGCAGCATCTGGAAGCAACAGGGACAAGGCATGGAAGTGGCAGTGGGTGCTGCTGATACCTTTGGCCCTCAACCAACAACATCTGTATTCTTTCCAAGCCATCTGGTGTGAAGGAGTTGGTCAGTGATGTCTGGAGCAGGGAGGTGCAACACAAATCAAGGGGCAATGCATCAGGATGGCCAGAGATGGGGAACTTTGCAAATATGTATATTGTACAGTGCATGGGCATGTGTGTGTAATATTCATTCCCTTTGAATGGCCGAATGTTGTTGGGACCTGCAGTCCCCTCCCTCAGAAATCAAGTCACTTCCTCCACCCACTCGCTCTGTGGTCACAGACATTTTCTTTTCCATTGCACATTTTCGATTTCCAGCACAATGGAAGTTGACAGTGAGCGCACGTCAGCCAGTGGCTTGTCGCTTTCACCTCCACCTGTCAGTCAGTTCCCAAACATCCAAATCCCCTTTCTGGAGGCTTAATACCTACCCAGGTCCCATAAAGTCTGCCCAACTTTCCCAACCAATTTGAAGAGATGATACCTTGTGTGATTACTCACTGCTCCCACCTTGAAGCCAGGCATTCTCCTGTGCATGAGTGAGCTCTCTTCCCATCCATACTTGACCATACCAGCCCCCACTGTAGATACTGTTACCCCCTTCACATTGGATCCCTTCCTCCACATAGCCTGTAGCCACAAGTAACCAAAGAAAGGCTTGTCAAATCTCCTTTTTGTCCCTCCCACCACTCTTTCCTCTCATTTCTGTGAATGGGCTCAATGGACTGACCATGGTGCACTTCCTTGAGCAAGCTAACCAGACAAGTTCAAACCTAAAGTGCCCAGACTCATGACTGGTGGCCACCCATCTTCCAACCACATGGGGCATAGCTCCAGTCTGGCTGTTGTGGAGCAATAGGACTGACTCTGGTCCACTTCCTTAATGCAGAAGTATGGACCCCAATCAAGAATACCCTGAAGGGACACCTGGCTGTGGACAATGTCCTGGACTGGTACGGATTGTCATTGACTTTCTGTTCTGGGACCCTGACTGACAGATGTCTCCATCACTTCAATGAGGGCTACTCCCCTGAGATATTGAGTCATGACTGCCTCCTGTTGTACATGCAGTGTACTGTTTAACATAGTGCAGGTTTCAGAATGACGTAACACACTATCGCTCAACAAGGCATATATCCTCTTGAGTGAGGATCACTGACCAGCAAGGGAAGTTGCCTATTGTTTAACTGTGCTAATTGGCATGGAATGGCAAGACCTGGAATCTGTAAACGTGCAGGTGGGTGCTACATGAGCTATAAAAGGGCAAGCAAGAGCCCCAAGATGCAATCTGTCCGATCTTGCAGCTAATGGCTAGCATTTGTATAAATTGCCCCTGCTGCAGTCTTTCATTGTTAGTTACTGGTGTGCCTTACAATGCAGCTGGGGTGTATCAAAGTGTCGTCATGAGAGGTTGTAAAATGCAAGGTGCCGATGCTTCCTATGACGTGTGCATTTGTCTGATGTTCATAGATGGTGCCCTGAGATGCATTTTAGTCACACACAACATGGAGGTTATTCACAGCAAGCAGTGAGCTAAATCCACCTTGGTTACCATGATGAGTTCGTTCAACATCTACCTTATTTGATAAGATGGAAAACTGAATATCACTGAGATGAGCAGTTAATTAGCTAGTTCACCAATTTGTTTTAGCTCTTAATTAGACTTGTCCTCTCTATATTTGCAGACATAGAAATCAGTGAACGTAGAATTCTATCCTACCTAATTCCCAAACAAAACAAATACATTGCCAATATCTGTATACACTCTACTGTTACATCAGCAGGATAATTTTTTGTTCTATTTCCATGCTAAGTTAGTCACGAGTAGTATCATCAGCCACATGGATGTTTCAAAATGCTTCAGCTGCATTAAAAAAAATTAAACAAGATTTCTGAATTCTCGGAGTCCTGTTGAACATGAAGTGAAGCAGGACTGGGCTCAACTCATGTTGCCTCATGTTTGAATACCTGCCAACATTTCTTTTATCTCTGAAACCCAGGTCCTGTCACCAAGTCCAAAAAAGATGAAAGCCTTCACTGTCTGATGGATGAAAACACACTGTATTAAATTAGTTAAAGCATTCTAATCCCTCTGGAGGTGCTGACTGGTTTGGAAGATTGGGATTGAAGCTCGCTAACTGAACAGGTTTATATATGAGCATAATTCCCTTTAAGTAGTAGTAAAAAGAGAACATTTTAGAAATTGGCAGATCAATCACCAGTTATAAAGTAAAAAGACAAGATTCTAATTTTTGGATAAAACTCCTTGGTTATAAATTTTGTTGGTCATGCTTTTTTTTGGTTTTATACTTTACTGTGTGTCTCATTTTCATTTTCCATTGTTGCTGTTTGGAAATATCAATATTACCAACAACTTTTAATAGTAGATGTTTTAATGTGTAAAAGGAGCACTTCTGCTCCTCTGTCCCTAGGAATGATAACTTAATAGTCATGATTAGAGTGATGCTGGAAATGCACAACAGGTCATGCAGCATCCGAGGAGCAGGAAAATCAACGTTTCGGACAGGAACCCTTCATCATGAACTTAATAGATAATCTGACCTTTTTATGAACATCCTTCCTGGTGTCCTCTTAAAGATCTGCTGTCAAACCACTAAAGTCTCAAAATATATGGACTTATCATGAAGTGCAAAATCCACCTCCCCAACAATCAATTTTCAGAAGACCAGCAGTAGGCTCTCTACTTGTGTTCAAAGAGTCCAATGTCAACTTTAATCTCACACTTAATTGACTGACAAATAGACAACCTATAATGTGACAGCACACTTCTGGCATAGATCAAGGGAAAATGATCATAAATTGAAATTTGTCCCACCAACCTTAATTTATTTTCTGCTTTAAAAGGTGGGAACGATGAATTTCCCTTCCAGTGGGCTTGTTTTTATAAGCTCATTTCAACCACTAGATAACTCCACAGTGTTGTCATGTCTCACGAACAGTGTGTCAGCACATCTTTAAGAGACATGCTCATGACATCAGCATTGCATCATGGAGCATAAAGACCATAAAATCCATCTTAATTGACATCACTTTAAGCAATAATATACTACTGAAAGTATGCTGCTCTGTTGCAAACTACTAGTTTAATATCAGCCTAGGCACTGTATGTATGAGGAATGTAATATTTGCACATAACAGCTGTCATAAAGATCTATTGATTCTTCAACACTATAATATCCACATTCAGTTTGTTATGCTTTAAAGGAAAATGGCAACATTGCTACATTATTTAAAATAGCCTCTTGGAGACAAAATCTATATCATGGTAAGCAGCAGTGTCTATCTATAAGATGCCAGTGGTAGATATTTTGAAACCTAACTAAAGACCAATGGATCAGAAACTCTGGATATCGGAGAATTCAGAAAATCAACATCATCAGTTTCTGAGTAAAGTAAACTGTGTCGATCTGTAAACAGTGCATTAACCAGCCAATAGACAGGGTGAATTTCTTTTTGATCAAAATATAGATTCCTTCAAGATTCAAGAAATCTTGAAGAGCCACTTTATAATAAAAAGACTGAGTTACAAATGCAGGCAAAATTACAGGCTATACAATATACACAATTCCTGATGAAGGGCTTTTGCCCGAAAAGTTGATTCTCCTACTCTTCGGAGGCTGCCTGACCTGCTGTGCTTTTCCACCATCGTACTCTCGACTCTAATCTCTAGCATCAGCAGTTCTCACTTTCACCTGCACAATATGTACTCTACCTCTATGATTCTGTCTTTAAAAATAAACATTCCTGACAACAAAGTACTTCTAAAGTAAACTACACTTTTAAATACACTAAAAAAAACTTATTACGTTAAAAAGGCTAACTTCTGATCAGATGTAAGTTAACTCCACCATTTTTCCTCCAAATTGGAGCAAAGATACAGGGAATCTCATCTGATGTCATCACTTGTTTCTTGGCTCAAATATCTCCTACAGGCAATAACTTGCAACTACAAGCTTGCAATTCTTAAACTAGAGGCTCTTAAACCAACAGTTTTAAAGGGACCCAGACCAGCAACAGAGAAAAATACAGATAAACAGAAGCAAAAAATGAGAAAATAAGAGTTGAGAAAAACAAAAATGAATAAAGGAAACAAGCAAGTTCTGTACTGCACTGTATTCCTAATCAAAAAGCAAAATCCTGTAAAGAGAAATGAAGGGTGATCACTTAAGGTATGAATTGGGCATCCAGTGTCAACTGCACTGAAGTACATGCAATCCTGAGAAAAGAGATCTGAAAATCTTGCCTGACATTAGCTAGGATAAGACTTGAAGAGAAGTATAAGCCAGATTCAAGGATGAATACATCTGACATAAGGCATTTGATCAGGTGTCACATTTGATAAAGCACTACATCAAAGGATATTGCAAAAATTAAAAACTCATGGGGTAGGTGATAACACTTTGGCAAAGGACAGAAGATTGGCTGGCTAACAGAAAGCAGAAAGACATAAATATGTCCTTTTAAAAGGTTGGCAAGATACAATGTGTAGTATGCAATGGAGATTGGTGCTGGGACATTGACTGTAATTTATATAAATGTCTAGGACGAAAAGATAGGAGGCACTTTTACCAAGTTGGCTAATGATACAAAGATAGGATCAGAAAATAAATTGTGAAAGGGACATAAGGAAGCCACAAGACATACGAATAGGATAACTGAGTTGTCAAAATTGTGCTAAATATGATATAATGTGGCAAAAGGTGAAACTGTCCATTTTAGCAGGAGGCGTTTTAAAGATGTATTCTCTTCAAATGATGAGACTTTACGGAACTTTTGAGATGTGGTGGATTCTGTGTGTCCTAGTACATGAATTGCAAAAGTTTAGTATGCAAATTCAACAGTAATTAGGAATGTTATTAGACAGTTGCAACTTATTTCAAGGCAAATTGAATTCAGAGTGCATAGGTTATGCTTCAGTTATATAGGACTCTGTCTCACTGTAATGGGAGCACATCTGAATTATTGAGCGTGGTATTGACCACATTATTTGAAGAAGGATGTAAATGTGTTGGAAGAAGTTCAGAGAAGGTTTATGTATTAATAACTGGAAAGAGTGGTTAGTCTAATGGGGAAACGTCGGACAGACCAAGTTTGTATCTGCTGAGGTTGAGAAGGTAACTTGATTGAAACATAAGATCCTGATGTTTCGTAATACGGAGAATTTAGAACTAGAGGCCACTGTCTAAAATTCAGGAGTTGCCCATTCGCAACAGATTAGGCAAAGTTATTTTTCACTCAAAGGGTCATAAGTCTTTGAAATTCTTTTTCTAAAAATAATCTGAAGGCAAAGGTAGATACATTCTTGTTAAGTGAGGTGATGAAAGGTCAACAGGACTTGATAGAAATCAATTCGGGCGTGATCTTATTGAGTAGTAGTGTAGGCTTTTATTATCATTTTCCATGGTCCATTGGATTTACTCTGGATTTCAATCCAAGGTAGTTCTAACAGTGGAGTCAATATTCGTTATTAAAGCAAAGCATTCTACAAAAAAAAACTGCAGAAAAATCTTAGAATGCTGACAATCACAAGTGAACCATTTTTCTTGTACTTATCCAAAGATCAGACCTGAACAGGTGATCAGCCTGCTTCATCTCAACATCTTGTCATCAAATGACCTCCATTTCCTTGGGCTAGCTAACTGTACTGTGAAACAAGTACAGTTTTATGTTTTTTCCATGCAAAGGAGCTATGTATTCAAAGCATTCAACTGTCCAGTCTCCAGCAACTGTCCAGTCTCCAGTCTCCAGTCTCCAGCAACTGTCCAGTCTCCAGCAACTGTCCAGTCTCCAGCAAATGATCAGCTTGACAACTGACAAACATCGCAAAAATGTCATGGTTGATCAGTTAACCATGAAAACATACTTGGGTCTCTTTGGAAAGCCACATCTCTTTATTTTTAATTAATGTGGACTTCACACTTTAGCTTGTCCCTGCTGTTCACCACATTTGTGTCATCTAATGAACACAATTCTATGACCATCACAAATTCAGCTAATAAAACTGATGTTATTTCACCTGATTCAATGTTTTTGTGTTAAATAAAATCTCAGTTTTTCCAGAGTTACTGTGACAGTTCACTCCATTGCTGCTGAGTTCAATGCTTGATGAAAATAAGCATGCACACTCCCTCAGCAAAAGCACAAACATTTTAAAAATCCATTAACTTTCTAACTATTAAGTCATCACTAAGCTTTATGTGTTTTCCGCCTCCCAATTAATTATTAATGAATTTCAATTCGGCTAACTCTGAAAATTTCAGGTTAACTTTTAAACTTGCTAATTTACCTTCAAACTGTTTTTTCTCCATCTTTCGGTCACCATTTGTTGATTTTTAAAACTTACCCTGTCCTCTAGCTTACCTCTAACCTTTGTCGTATTATATGGTTTTTTTCTTTTAATTTGACATTCTCCTTACTTTCCGCATTAACCACAATTTGCTTATTCCATTCCTGGGGTCCTTCATCTTCACTGGGACATATATTTGTAGTGAGTTATGACATATTTCTCGAATGTCTGCCATTTCTCCTTAATCAGTGTTTTGCTGAATTCCTTTTCTAGTCTACTCCGACCAACTTTGCCCTTATTCCTTTATCATTATCTTGATTGACATAGAGCATTGCTATTTCCAACCCAATTTCTCACTCCCAAACTGAATGCTAAATTCTACCATGGATGGTCACTTTTCAGTCAATCTTTACTTTGACACCATTTATTAATCCTCACCACACCATCGTGGCACATCTCCGATCTACGTGCAAAATGGTTTTGCTCTTCAATGCAGCAATTTTCATTGGGACAGCGCTGCTGGGACATATTGTGTGCAGGGTTGAACACCCATGTCATGGGCAGGGGCAGGATGACTCTCAGGACTCCTCACTTGTACTCTTATTGCTCACTCACCTTGCACTGCTTGAATGCTTACATCTGGTCTGCCTGACCTTGCCTTCATGAAGCCCATGAAAATTGATACTTAACTAATTTCAATGATAATTCAATTGATTTCTCTCAAGAGTTAGCAGTTTTTAGCCAAGTCAATAGGCATGTCAACGTTGATGGAAGTGAATCAGAGCCAAAGAAAAATCAAATCTTTGTCAAGTTTGACTTTTTTGTAAAGTGCACATTCACAATCAAAACTCTCAGATGACAAATGATCACAATGACAAAATGCAATGTGGGTAAGCGTCTCTCTAATATTGTGTATGTTTTTATATAGAGTCCATAACAATTTACAGGACATTGAGATCTTGTTTGGATAATCTGAAATTCGCATAATTGATGTTCAGATAACCAAGGTTGTTCTGTAGTTACTTCGCATCAGTCTTCATCGTGGAAGACAGGAGTAATTCCCAAAAAATTAAAGAAACTGACAGGGCACAGTTGAATATGGCGGCCATCACCAGGGAGAAGGTGCTAGAAAAACTGAATGGCCTGAAGGTGGATAAATCACCTCGACCAGATGAACTACACCCCAGAGTTCTAAGTGAGTAAGCTGAAGAAATAGTGGAAGCATTAGTGGTAATCTTTCAGGAATCGTTGTTGTGGTTCTGTTCGCCGAGCTGGAAGTTTTTGCTGCAAACGTTTCGTTCCCTGGCTAGGGAACATCATCAGTGCTATTGGAGCCTCCTGTGAAGCGCTGCTTTGATGTTTCTTCCGGTATTTATAGTGGTTTGTTCTTGCCGCTTCCGGGTGTCAGTTTCAGCTGTAGTAGTTTGTACGTGGGGTCCAGGTCAATGTGTCTGTTGATGGATGTTCTTGCCGTTTCCGGGTGTCAGTTTCAGCTGTAGTGGTTTGTATATGGGGTCCAGGTCTATGTGTCTGTTAATGGAGTTTGTGGAGTTTGTGGATCACTAAAATCAGGGAGGGTCCCAGAGGGCTGGAAAATGTTTAACGTAATACCCGTGTTTAAGAAGGTACTAAGGCAAAAGAGGGAAAATTACTGACCAATTAGTCTAACCTTGGTTGTGGGTAAGATCCTGGAATTCATTGTGAAGGATGAGATTACTGAATACTTGGAAGTTTATGGTAAAATAGGGCAAAGGCCGTCTGGTTTCATCAAGGGAAGGTCATGCCTGACACAACTATTGAATTCTTTGCGGAAGTAATGAGCAGGTTAGAAATGTTATCTCGCTGGACTTCATGAAGGCTTTTGATAAGGTGCCATACAGGAGGCTACTGAGTAAGATAAAGGCCCATGGTGTTAGAGGCAAGATACTAACATGCAAAGAAGCTTGGCTGTCTGGTAGGAAGCAGAGTGTGGGATAAAACGGTCCTACTCAGGATGGCAGCCGGTGACAAGTAGTGTTCCACAAAGCTCAGTGTTGGGACCACAACTTGTCACTTTATGCATTAATAATCTAGATGAAGGAATTGAGGGCATTCTGGCTAAGTTTCAGATGATACAAAGATAGGTGGAGGGACAGGTAGCATTGAGGAGGGGGGGAGGCTACAAAAGTATTTGGACAGGTTAGAAGAGTAGGCAAAGAAATGGCAGATGGAGTAAAACGTGGGAAGGTGTGAGGTCATGCACTTTGGTAGGAAGAATAGAGGCATGGACTATTTTCTAAATGGAGAAAATTCAGAAATCTGAAATGTAAAGAGACTTAAGAGTTCTAGTCCAGGATTCTCTCAAAGTAAACTTACAGTTTGACCATAAGACCATAAGACATAGGAGTGGAAGTAAGGCCATTCGGCCCATTGAGTCCACTCCGCCATTCAATCATGGCTGATGGGCATTTCAACTCCACTTACCAGCATTCTCCCCATAGCCCTTAATTCCTCTTGACATCAAGAATCTATCAACTCTTGATGTCACTAGAGATTAAGGGCTATGGGGAGAATGCTGGTAAGTGGAGTTGAAGAAGCATTACTGTTCCAGCTCAATGTGTGTGCAGGTGATGTTACTCTTATGTATTTACTGCCCTTGTCCTTTTGGGTTGTACAAGCTGTAGGTTTGGAAGATGCTGTTGATAGAGCCAGAGTGAGTTGCTGCAGTGCATCTTGGAGCAACAATGGTGAAGGGAGTGATTGTTTAAAATCATGCATGGCTTGTCAATCCATATGCTGAAATTTCAGCATGTTCTAGTGTGATCCAGGAGGTGCTCAGTGATGGTAAAGGTTTCAATCTGTGCTCCCTATTTGCTCCAGATGCATGGTGCTACCATGATATCAATCAACCAAGGTCAATTTAGGTCACTTGGTTAGACAGTGAGATGCCAGTACTGTTGGTTCAATTCCCGTCACTGGTGGAGGTTACCAAAAGGACTCTCTTTTCCAACCCCTCCCCTTACCTGAGGTATGATGGCCCTCAGGTTAAACCACCACTAGTTGTCTGCTGACAAGGTCGGTGGAGTTGTGGATAGTGAGGAAGGAAGTGGTAGGTTACAGCGGGATATAGATAAGTTGCAGAGCTGGGCGGAAATGTGGCAAATGGAATTCAATGTAGCTAAGTGCGAAGTCGTTCACTTTGGTAGGAATAACAAGATGATGGATTACTGGGCTAATGGTAGGCTACTTGGTAGTGTGGATGAGCAGAGGGATCTTGGTGTCCATGTACACAGATCTCTGAAAGTTGCCACCCAGGTAAATAGTGCTGTGAGGAAGGCATATGGTGTACTGGGCTTTATTGGCAGAGGAATTGAGTTCCGGAGTCCTGAGGTCATGTTGCAGTTGTATAAGACTCTGGTGAGGCCTCATCTGGAGTATTGTGTGCAGTTTTGGTCGCCATACTATAGGAAGGATGTGGAAGCTTTAGAACGAGTGCAGAGGAGGTTTACCAGGATGTTGCCTGGAATGGTAGGAAAATCTTATGAGGAAAGGCTGAGGCACTTGGGGCTGTTCTCATTGGAGAAGAGAAGGTTTAGGGGAGATCTGATAGAAGTGTATAAGATGATTAGGGGTTTAGATAGGGTAGGTACTAAGAACCTTTTACCGCTAATGGAGTCAGGTGTTACTAGGGGACATAGCTTTAAATTAAGGGGTGGTAGGTATAGGACAGATGTTAGGGGTAGATTCTTCACACAGCAGGTTGTGAGTTCATGGAATGCCCTGCCCGTATCAGTGGTGAACTCTCCTTCTTTATGGTCATTTAAGCGGGCATTGGATAGGCATTTGGAAGTTATTGGGCTAGTATAGGTTAGGTAGGATTCGGTTGGCGCAACATCGAGGGCCGAAGGGCCTGTACTGCGCTGCATCCTTCTATGTTCTATGTTCTATGTAAAGCTTTTCACTGTGCCTCAGTATGCATTACAATAAATTAAATTAAATTCTAATGAAAGAACAGCCCCACAGGGTCTCACTCACATCCCTCAGCTCAACCGGTTGATGTGGTGATGAGTTTGTAAGATTGGATTAAGCAGGTACATTGTACTCAATTGTCACTAACCAATGAATAACCATTGAAGGATAAGGAGAACAATGGGTAATGTCATCAGATTTCCTAGTTTTAGAAGGGCAGAGCCCAATTTTCTCTCAAAAGTTTCAAATTTCCTCAAAATATTTTTTAAAGTATTACAATTTTCAGCTTTTCTCCTTTTTGGACAACCTATAAACTTTGCCAATGCAAACAAGGTGGTGACAAAATACTCATGCAATCAGAATATGTTCTAAGAAGATACAGCATGATTGTGGGACGTGTTACTTCAAGCCTGAAGTGGTATGACATTGCTAAGGATAGCTGTCTTTGTGCTCCAACCAGTAGAATGTTTTTGTGTAAACAATATGAAGTTTATTGCATTACTGCAAATATTCATAAATTACATGAATTTGATCTACATTCACTATAGAGATTGTTAGGATCACACTGGCCTGTTTCCTACCAGCTCCTTCTTTGGTCCAACCAAGCTCTCATGACATCACAGTGGGGAGAATCAGCTCAGTGCAATTCTAGAATGGGCCACTAACACCTGGACTCTTACATCTCCATAACGTAACACTCAATTGTACTGGGAGCTGGTCAATATTCCTTGTTTTGAAAATCTGGTGACCCAGTTATTTATCAGACAAATCACAGTTTGAAATGTCAGAGATGCACAACAGTTGACTGAGTATAAAACGTAAGGAACGAAATCCTACAGTCAGCTTCCTATAACAAGACCAAACCACTCCACCATCTACCCCCCGCTGCTCTCCAGTAAAGGTCCACCCATTGTACATTTATTAAATGACCCTGTCATGTACTGTTATTCATCATCAAGGAAAAAAATTGGGTAAGTTAATTTTAGGGCACAATAATGGACAAGGAATTAAAGTTGTATTAATTGAATACTTCCAGACAATGCTCTTCAACTTCCATCCTCATAGATGCATATCATCAAGATACATGTGTGAACATAACTGCTGAGCATCTTGGATTCTGAAATCTGGAACCTGAATTAATTGCTGCAATTAGTTAAGATAATAGATTCTGACATCATAGTTATTGACTTCCATGCTTCTCCACTTCCTCAACAAAACTGTCTTCATAACAATTGATCCCAGTAACACCAGAATACCTGAGTGCAGTGAACATCAGAGCAAAGACAAATTTCTTGAACTAAATGTCCACATGGACAACTTATCTGAACAGCTTAACTAGATTGTATTTGGGATCAGAAACTCTGGTGATTTTTTTTTCCCTTTCTATCTCAGAGTGCTGAGAGGCTAGAATAATGCAAACAGTTCAAATAAAGATCGGCCCTAGATCTTTCTGGTAAAACCCTGTTTTACAAGTACCAGTGGCGGTATATACAGTTAAAGCAGGTTTGTTAAGTTGGAAAGGGAAATCATTAAAATATGCAATGTAGATCAAGCTCAAATTACCCAGAAGATGAATGGATGTGTGACAATAATCAACTTGAGGAGTGCAGACCATCTTGCACGCCAAGAACCCATTCATTCCTCCACCATCACTGATGCAGTCACTACACTTTAGCAGCATGTGAAGTTGGAAATGAAATGAAAGCTGTGCTTAAGATTTGAGATTGCCAAGGTCACTGAGACATTAAATTGACATCTCTTGACAGTTACAGAGCCTAACTTGTTAGTGTTTTTAAAGTATTGGAACGTCACTATTTACAAGTACATTATTCAGAGTGACTGAATGGTGCCAGAGCTTTAAGTGTATGCCTTTCCCCGGAGTTCATTTTTACTAAAAAGAAATAGCTGGTGCTTAGCTTAGATTTATACTTGGAAACAAAGCTTGATGCCATATGGATTTTAAGCCCTTACGGACAGCTAATCTAGTTGAGTCAGACTGCATAGCTAATGCAGAGTAAAGCTGCATAGTGTTCAGTTTTAATGCATCAACTCTTCACCTCTTGCTCACAATCATTTAAAAAGCTTGTAATTGCTGGGTTGAGACAGTGTATCACTTGTAAAATGTAAGCAATTTAAGATGAATATTTTCTGATATCAGTTATTTAGATTTTGAAAAATTCATAATGAAATAAGGCTACTGGGTGAAATCAGATGTTATATTAGCCCATGAATGTTTTAAGTTATTTGCTTGAGATTTTTTGTTGTGTCCTATCATAATAAAGGCATTAATTTATAATGCAAAGTGTTAGTATCTTTATGAAAGTAGCAAACAATGGAAGTTAATACAACTACATCAACATGTTCACATAACAATATCGAACAACACATTTTCATCTCCTAGGTGCTGTGATATTCTGATGTCAGAAGTATTAATAGCCAAGATGTAAAGTCTTCATAAGTTGTTTACTTCAGTTCTCAAAATGTTTTGTTTGTTTTAGAATAACACAGCAATTGATTAATGTGATATGTAAGAGACAAGATTACAGAAGCACCAATAGACCCTATTCAGCCTACCATCCAGTTCTCATTTTGTACAGATAAGTCAAACTGCTGTGACTTTAGGAATTTAGCCTTGCTGATTCATTGTCTAGCATTCCACAGAAGCTTTCAGACAAGAAATCCTGTGTATTGAGCAATTATTAGTGCACAGAAATCATCTCTCATTTCAAGGCTGGGCCCTTGAAGCCCATGTTTCTGTTCTCTGCAGCAAAGCTACAATCTCTGTTATGCGTCTGAATCTCATTTCTTCTTGGCTAAGTGAAGTTGCATTAAGTTGTTTGGAGACTTTCTCACCATGAGGTCTAGTGGGAACCTGGCTGTATTTTGCCAAACACACTGCATTAACTACCTACTTCTTATGACATCTCTTGTATTCAATTCTAGCTGCAGCTCAATGTGCTGCTCACTGCATACGCACCAAACGAGCAACATCCCTGGTGCCTGTGCCATATTTAAAAGTCTGTTTTGCACCTGGACAAGTACGTGCTTTTCAAAGCTGCCATGATTGTTGAGGAACAGATTTTGAAATTGTTGAAGAAGTGGAAGATGGCATTGGTATTCTTGAACAGAGAGTTGAACGTCCTTGTGATGGGATAGTGCAAAAAAAGGATGTGGTCTTCCCAGAGGACCATCAGCTCAGACCCTGGCAGCCTAGTCTGAGACCACCGACCAGGTCAGTGTAGTCTCCATTGTTAACGGTGCTGTGAAATGGTCGGTGATTCATTCTGTTCTGCCAGAGTAAGTATTACATTCTTCTTTCTGTTACCTCACATTCACTTTGTCTCTGTTACTGCACCCGCCTTGCACCCATGTTCATGCCCTCATGTTGACTGAAACATTTTCCAAACTCACTCTTGTTTCACTCGCACCTCTCACACCACTCTGCACTGTCTTGGAACAACTCACCACCTTTCTACGACCTGCATGAGCAGTGACAGCTGTCAGCTCAACGAATCCCTTCCTTTCTCACATTCCAGGTGAAGACAGCTCACAATCGGGTACTAAAGATCGAACAGGTGGTGAGGGGCTTCAGCTCATGTGAGGATTGAATCATGTCCCTTGCAGGAAAAGACCTGGACTATCCTTGCTGGGTTGTTGAGATATTAACTACATAACTACCACTGTAACTCCCACTTCATTCCACTGTAACTCCCATATTAATCCCACCAAGTCATTCATTGTACTCAACTACTTTTAATGCCTGCCGGTGATGCTTTCTCTCTCTTGTGCCTTGCAGGTACTGGCAAGATGCCTACTACCCTTGTGGTGAAATGGGCTGCTCCACTAGAAGCCACATCCTCAACCTTTGAGGATGAGAGTTCCAATGTCTCAGATGAAGCTGTTGTCCATGCTCATCCACATAGAAGTTGCAAACTCACAACCAGGGCAGGAGTAAAATATATCCAACCGCTCAGAACAGTCGAAAAGACTGTCAGAGCCCCGGGTTCTCCCTCTCTGTCCAGCATTGAAGCAACCTTGGAGTCTTAGATGGACACAATGGATGTCACAGCATCAATGCCTTTACTGCCTGAAGAGAAGGATACTCCAGGCACAAGAGGTGGGCTACGGTTCGGTATACACCACCCGTAGCCAAGGCTGAGGAGGAGGAATCAGACTTGGTATGAAAATGCTCCAGGAGAGACCACAAGAAAAGAACAGTCCTACGTCCCTAGTCTTCGAGAGTGAGGAATGTAATCATTGTAAAGAGGTCAGCCAGGTGGACCTCATAAAACAGGAGTTCCCTGATTGGGGCTGTTAAGATGGTCGAATCAGTGAGACCCAGCTGACAGATATAAACAGGAGTGTCAGAGGTTTTGATCACTTTGAGAACTGGCTCTAAGGAAGTCAGACCAGTGTCAAGTACCATACACATGTAAATAAAGGACGACTTGGTGGCAGGATACCAGCCTCTGTAGAGTTTATTTCAATCCTCTTCCCTGCACTTGCTTCTGGTCACTTACTTTTAAAACATAGCCAGCCAGTTTCTGTCTGTGGATAAAATGAGGTTGTGCAGGGCTCTGAGAGAGATGTGAAATAAATTTATACAGTAATGGCTCTGGTAAGTTCATTAATTGTATTTTTGCATTGCTACCAGACCCTTGGTGCGGTACCTAGGCCATTTGAGCATTTGTAACACTGCAATATTAAAACAAGCACCCATTTTTAAAAAGGATTTGTTTGCGTGCCAATGTTTTTGTGCAAGTATAATAGACACCCTATTCTCTGGCTAACTGATCTGATTTAAAAAGAAAGTCAATCTCAGATTCTTTGACACTTTTTGATGAAAAGTTTTTTTTTAGTTATCTAAGAATACCTCTGAGTTTTTGTCTTTTGTAAATTGATTGTCTATACATTGCTGTTATTTCCCAGTCTCATTGTTAATTCTCTGTTGCCCTTCCTGTCTTTCTGTCTTTGTAATATTTGGTGTCCCATGGTATAACTTTTCCTTCCACCTATCATTTCTGTGCATGTTGTTATTGTTAGTGTTCCACTATCAAATGCACCTCACTTTCTGATAGTAACTTCCTTTTACATGGTTTTTGACTCTGTGTTTTAATTTTTGTTGCTGTTTTCCTGTCAAGTAGCTAAAAATTTGAAGATTCACTTTTTCCATTTTAATCTTTCATTCTTTCTTTATTACTAAACTGTTCTTATATTTTTCTGCAATTTCTCTGATCTTGATCACACACTGAAGATAATATTTTCCAGCTTTATCACAAAACTATCTACTTAGATGAGAGTTAGTTTTACTCCCTGGTTGAAGTACTACAGTAGTTGGGTAAAACAATTTTTTTTGCATATAACTGCCTAGGAGCAGTAATAAATGTACAGAAATTAAATAATTTCAAGTGAATGTCGATCTCAGTAGATTCTGGGGACAGGCAGTCAAAACATAATTTGAAAATTAGTTTGCAGATTGCAGTGTCTTTACAGAACTCAGAGTCTCCAAAAATAGAATGGTTTTGATCTGTCTTTCACATTGTTGGACACCATTGCCCTCTATGAGCTTAGATCTTTATTTTCTTTCATTCACTTTTTTTCATTTTGACATCCTTGCATAGAAAGAGAAAGCTTTGATTTATGGAAGGTCTAAAGCTTGCAAAATAATTTATATCCTTCAGCGAGTTCTGAAAAATTTAGTACATTTCAAATGAGAGAATGAAGCAAGCCTGAATTTTGCTTTTTTTGTTGAGACAGGTGCTACCACGTACTATAACCTGACACATTCATGTTGCACTTAGTAATCGATCAGGAGTTGAATAAGTGTGCTCGGTGGAATTTTAGTGGGGATCTGAGTGATCTGGGCAATGCTGAGATGTGTGGCAGAATCAGGCAACAAGTGTGGTAAGGCCTACCCCAGCCCTGAAACCAACTCACGCCACCTTTTAAGCTTTTCACAAGCAGCGTGCTGAGATTCTTGCTAGGCAGCAGTGAATTGCCAATTGGCAGTTATTATTGCATGTTAAATGCCTTATTAATAGCCCATGTATAGAACATAGAACATAGAAGGATACAGCGCAGTACAGGCCCTTCGGCCCTCGATGTTGCGCCAACCGAATCCTACCTAACCTATACTAGCCCAATAACTTCCAAATGCCTATCCAATGCCCGCTTAAATGACCATAAAGAAGGAGAGTTCACCACTGATACGGGCAGGGCATTCCATGAACTCACAACCCGCTGTGTGAAGAATCTACCCCTAACATCTGTCCTATACCTACCACCCCTTAATTTAAAGCTATGTCCCCTAGTAACACCTGACTCCATTAGCGGTAAAAGGTTCTTTGTATCTACCCTATCTAAACCCCTAATCATCTTATACACTTCTATCAGATCTCCCCTAAACCTTCTCTTCTCCAATGAGAACAGCCCCAAGTGCCTCAGCCTTTCCTCATAAGATTTTCCTACCATTCCAGGCAACATCCTGGTAAACCTCCTCTGCACTCGTTCTAAAGCTTCCACATCCTTCCTATAGTATGGCGACCAAAACTGCACACAATACTCCAGATGAGGCCTCACCAGAGTCTTATACAACTGCAACATGACCTCAGGACTCCGGAACTCAATTCCTCTGCCAATAAAGCCCAGTACACCATATGCCTTCCTCACAGCACTATTTACCTGGGTGGCAACTTTCAGAGATCTGTGTACATGGACACCAAGATCCCTCTGCTCATCCACACTACCAAGTAGCCTACCATTAGCCCAGTAATCCATCATCTTGTTATTCCTACCAAAGTGAACGACTTCGCACTTAGCTACATTGAATTCCATTTGCCACATTTCCGCCCAGCTCTGCAACTTATCTATATCCCGCTGTAACCTACCACTTCCTTCCTCACTATCCACAACTCCACCGACTTTTGTGTCATCCGCAAACTTGCTTACCCAGCTTTCAAGTCCTTCCTCTAGATCATTTATAAAGATAACAAAAAGCAATGGTCCCAAAACAGATCCTTGTGGTACACCGCTAGTAACTGCGCTCCAAGATGAACATAATCCATCAACTACTACCCTCTGTCTCCTTCCAGCCAGCCAATTCCTAATCCAAACCTCTAATGTATCCTCAATGCCATACCTCCGTAGTTTTAGCATTAGCCTACCATGGGGAACCTTATCGAACGCCTTACTAAAATCCATATACACAACATCTACTGCTTTACCCTCGTCCACTTCCTTAGTCACCTTCTCAAAGAACTCAATAAGGTTTGTGAGGCACGACCTGCCCTTCACAAAACCATGCTGGCTATCCCTGATCACGTTATTCCTACCCAGATGTTCATAAATCTTATCCCTTACCTATCTAATTCTAATTAATTTTCAGCTTTTCACTCTATCAAACTTGCCAAAGAAACCAGACGTGAGAAAAACTTGACAAGGAGTCCAGGGCAAATACTTGGTGGATTCATCTCACCACTTGCTCTAAAAGATCTGTGTGCTGAACAATGGGTAATAATATCTGTGGGCATGATACATGGGCACGAAGCATGACTGGTGGGGGTAAGCTGCTTTCTTGAACCACTGCAGTCCATGTAGTGTTGGTTGACCACAGTTATTAGGGAGTGAGCCCAAGATTTTGACCCAATGACAGTGAAGGAAAAGCAGTATATTTCCAAATCATGATTTTGAGTGACGTGGAGGTAAACTTGCAGTTGATGATTTCCCATATATCTACTACCCCTTGTCCTTCTAGACGGGAGATGGTC
Source organism: Hemiscyllium ocellatum (assembly GCF_020745735.1). NCBI lineage: Eukaryota > Metazoa > Chordata > Chondrichthyes > Orectolobiformes > Hemiscylliidae > Hemiscyllium > Hemiscyllium ocellatum. Next base: position 95,382,168 of record NC_083411.1, on the reverse strand, counting down.
ATGGGTTTGGAAGGTATTGACCCAGGACTCTTGGTGAAACTGCGCAGTGTATCTTCTTAATAAACACCCTGCTGCTGCTGAGCGTCAGTGGTGAAGGGAGTGAATGCTTATGGATGTAGTACGAATCAATGGGCTGTTTTGTTCTGGATGGTGTCGAGCTTTTTGAGTGTTGTTGGAGCTACAATTACCCAGGGTATTCCAACACACACCTAACATGTGCCTTGTAAATGGTGTACAGAGTTCGGGGAGTCAGATGGGGAGTTACTCACTGCAGAATTCCTAGCCTCTGACTGGTCTTGTAACCATTGTGTTTATATGACTAGTCTACTTCAGTTTTTGCTCAATGGAAACCCCAAGATGTTGAGAGTGAGAGATTCAATGGTGGTAATGTCATTAAATGTCAAGGGACAATGGTTAGGTTGTCCTTTATTGGAGATGGTCATTGCCTAGCATTTGTTTGGTACAAATATTATTTGCCACTTTTCAGCCCAAGTCTAGATGTTGCACAGATCTTGCTGACTTTGGACATGGACTGCTTCAGTTTCTGAGGAGTCGTGAGTGGAGCTGAATATTGTGCTATCATCAGTGAACATCTACATTTATAATGGAGATAAGATCATTGATGAAGCAGCTCAAGATCATTTGATTTAGGGCACTACCCCAAGAAACATGTTCACGAGAAACATCGACTCTTTAAATCTTTCAAGTGCAAACAATAATCAAGCCATTGTAAGAGGAATATAAGCAAAGTTCATTCTACACAAGACAGAGTAAGGCCCATATGATTGGATAATTATTTCCTCTATCTTTTGATAAGTCCTAATTAGTATGATAAGATGCCCTCTCTGTATTGGCTTGGGACAAATTAACCTGAAACTGTAACATTTGTGAAAGAAGAAGTGAAAATCAGTATTCCATGCATTTAGACTATAGGAACTTGTTAAATATTCATACTCTTCTGGATTTAATTTACAGGCATCTCCTGCAACCCCTTATTAAAAATGATCGTCTATTGCAACCGAGATGATCTGTCAAAAATATTTCTCAAGAAACTGTCTGACACTGAAAAATAGTCTCTTGCTTTTTTCAAGCAATCATGAAACCTTGTCAAATCCTGGCAGCTTAAGATCTAAGACAAAAAATCTCTTCTGAATGAATTATTGATCATATTTTCAATTTATTCCCCCGTGCCTCTTAGCTTCCTGCGAAATAAAGGGAATAAGGTCGGTTTTGAAGAAGAATAATGTCCTAAAATACAGGACATTGAATACACCTACAAAAGTTGTAAATATAGTTAAATAGATTTAAAATAAATTCCATTTTTTATTTACAAATAGCTCTCAGAGTTAGTTCCCTTTTTCAAAATTGGGTGATCTATGAAAATTATCTATTTAAGCGAGGATAAGTAGCTAATGATACACAATATAAAAAGGGTGTCCATTCAATTTTATTCTAATTAGAATGTCATCAGCAATATCATTCAAAGTAAAATGCTAATTCACATGTTACATGCATATTAAAGTTCAGCCTTTTCTGCTGTAAAATGTAAGAAACACAAATTTCTGCACACGGATGAACTTCTGGACTGTGATTCCTGTTTGTAATTCTTGTCTGCCACAACCAGCCTCTCAAATCTCTTCACTGAGTGCAATGCCCTTCCATACAAGGAGTAGCTCCCAGAGCAGTCAACTATAAGAAGAACAAAACAATTAGCTCCATGAATGAGACATCTACTGGAGAGAGAGCGAGAGAGACTCTAAAGGAAAGCTGATTCTTTTGTCTCTCAGTGGATCCGTGTTCAGCCTTTTCCCTTTTGTGGGGTTAAAGTCCCTGTTTTTGGTCAGAGATTTTCTGATGTCTGCTGAAAGGATGGGGTCACTGGTAAGTGACTTTTATTCAGATTAGTTTGAAGGCTGTACTCACATGTATCCTATAATCTGTGCAGTACTATTTATTGAGGGTTTCAATGCATTCAGACCTTATTTATCTATAACCAAAAGTAGGACTGCATAACTAAGTAGCAGCTTAAAAGGTTATAAAAGGGAATAATGTAACCAAGTATGTGAGAATAACTGTATGACAGTGATTGATGATTGAAATGTGAGAGTATGTGTTAGAACATAATGAAGGAAGTGTGTAAAAGGTTGTGTCTAATGTAAGCAGGTGAATGTGAAAGAGTATTTACTTGTTACTATGTTTCTGTGAGAGTGAACAATTGCATGCATAAAAGAATATGAGAGCAACTCTTGGCAGATTTTCTACGCACAAGTGTTCATAGGATGCAGAGAATTAGGATGTCTGTTTTATGAAGTTTATCCATGTGTTTATTTTAATTTTTTTGATTTCTGATCTTTATGCAATTCCATTTCATTTTGCGATTGTTGTAAATACACTAACTTGTCTGTTGAAATTGTTTGTGCCGAATTAGCTAAACGTGTCTTAATATGTTACATATTTGAAAGGACACATTGAGTTATCTAAAATAAACAATATAATGTATCCACAAAAAGAGCAGAATACTTTTACTCACAGAAATGAGTTATATCCCGATATGCAGAATCCCAAGTCAAATTGACCAAAATATTTACCTGAAATAGTTCAGTTCATGAAAGCACATAATTGGAAATAATCTCAGTCCAATAGACAAAATTTTACATTTGGGAGCAATTAGAAGTAAAACTGACAAATATTCCTCTAAAATTGATTATGTAAATAATCTACACACTACCAAGGTTAGAAAAACAGATGTGTATAATGTTTCTAAATCCACCGTCAGCTGCTAAAAATTTCCATTTAAATTTTAATGTTAAGAAATCCAAATGATTTGAACAAGAGAAATGTTAACAATGCAGGATAAATTCTCATGATCTTGGTAAACTAAAATTCTAAGTACCTTCAATTTAATTTCATATCTGCGCCTTATGGTAACAAGAGTCTTTTAATGGGCCCGAATCTAAATGTACACCCTAAGGAAAATGGAAGGAAGTTAATAAAAAGGAGTTTCATTATTTAGCCATTGAAGTATGTTTCAGAATAGTGTAAGCATTGAAACTGCCATGTCCATAAAATGCAATGGAAAATGCATTACAATCCTGAGACCATTAGCATACTCATATATTAATAGTCAGGCTATGTTAAATTTGCCAGGATCTTAATGTTCTGTTGGCAATGACCAAAGACTGAAGTGAAGGGCAACCAAGCAAGCTATGGTAGGGATTAGCTGTCAAGGAGTATATTTGAAAGTCGTGGTGCTATTCTTGTTGCATCTGGGCAGTTCTCCCTGACAACCTGCCCTTTGTTTGTGCTGCTATGTTGATTTTTTTTAACCATTAGTTCTCTGAAGAAAACTGGAAATGAACATCTGTCATTGGTAGGAGGAATTAAATTGCTGCATCCTGTTCTAGAAAGGAAAGAAAGCAAAGAAATTGTTTTCTAGTACTTTACCATTTATCGAAGCAGCAAATTATTCACATAATCTGCACCTAGAACAAGCAGGATTTGAGATTAAAGGGTGTGTATTCAGAAAGTCGTCTTCCAGAGTTCATTAGGAAGGAATCAATTTGTGAAATGTTTAAGTTTGCAGTATTTCAAGATAATTATCACGTTTTTGCAAAGATTAGGTATTTCTTTAATTTAATTGAATTTGTTAAGCAAGTCAGAGTTTGTCAATAAAGGGAATGTAGTTAATGATTTTTTTAGAAAGTTTTACTGCAATACTGTGTAAGCAATCTATTGCAGAAGTTAAGGCACTTAGACTGTAAAATTTGACTGCACAGTGATGGTGCAGGTTCTACAGAAAGCGAGAGGTCAGAAGATGACACCTGAACCACTACCAAGCACTTTCAGCATGACTGTGTGTGATTGTTGTTGAATCACCATGATTGTTGTGCAGTGCATACATTGGAAGTATGCATTGTGATCAAATTGTGATGTCAAACAGAATCTAACACTGATTAGGCATCCATCCCATTAGACAGCACAGCTCTGGTTAAAGCCCTCTCTTAAACACTACAGTCAAAAATACAGTCTTTGAACATATAGCTAGGTGCACAAAAGAATCCTGGTTGAAAATGTGTTGCTGGTTAAAGCACAGCAGGTTAGGCAGCATCCAAGGAATAGGAAATTTGACGTTTCGGGCATAAGCCCTTCATCAGATTCCTGATGAAGGGCTTATGCCCGAAACGTCGAATTTCCTATTCCTTGGATGCTGCCTAACCTGCTGTGCTTTAACCAGCAACACATTTTCAACTGTGATCTCCAGCATCTGCAGACCTCATTTTTTGCACAAAAGAATCCTCCCTACCCGAACCCAACCACCCCCACCCATGGGTGCTCAAAGCCATCAATGTGTGATTTTCAGATAAGGCACTTCTAATATTTTTTGTTTTGTATGTGAACTGTGAATGCAACTCCTATGTTCGGTGTTATTTGAAAAAACAGTAAATGCATTCAAAGTAATGCTGGATGTTGATAAGAAGATTACAGATGTTTGGTGGTATGTTAGCAGAAAATCAGCATTCACCAATGAGAACTATACTTGGAGTCTCTTTGAAGCCTGCAGCATGACAGGCAGCAGAGAGGAGAAACTACATACATTGAGTGGGAGGAAAGCTGTCAATCGAAGGTCATAGCTTCCAAAGGTCTTCAGGGAGCACTGCACCTACTTCCACTTCAAACAGAAGCAGAGTCTGAAATGGCCGTGTCCCATCAAACACACAGTCACTGAACCATTCTACCTTACACAACCAGGATTGCAGCTACACAAGAGAGCATGGATGGTGCTGTCTGTGGTTATGAGGATCACTGTTAACTCTGTACCAGCTGATCTTCCCCTACAGTATTTGTCAGAGATATTGCCAGTGTCTCATAGTTGCAAAAATGAAGTGGCTTAGAGACTGAAAGCAAAGAAAAGGAGTTAGTGGATATTTTCAAATGGTAGGCCATTAGATGTGTCCCAAGTATTTCTGTTTCTTTGCTTATTATTAAATTAAAATAATTTTGACACATAAGCACAACTATGTCAAAAGTTTGACAATGATACCAAATTAGGGGGCATTCTCCATCCATTAGCAGGAGAATACAGAAGATTGAATGACATCAGAACCAAATTAAGTGAGATAGTGGAAAAGACAGTATCAAAGTGATTAACCTGAAACAGCTCATTTTAGGAAAAGTAAAAATAAATGATAAGACTTCTAACAGTTTCTGGAAAGAAATGCCTATGTAATTTATAGTGAGGAGTGAAGATAGAAATGAAAGTGAAACTGGTATTTTAGGTTTTTGACATAGAAGTACAATATTAAATATAAAGCAAGTGAGTGTAAAGAGTTTTTTTTTATCTTTTGTTCTTTTTAAAAGTATGGAATGAAATGAAAAAGAAATGTTTCAAACTAGCGTTTGAAAAAGTGGCTGCAATTTTGAAAGCAGGTATCCTGACACCCATTGCAGGTACTGTATAAATAACTGTTTGAACAAACAGGAACTGAAGTTTGAATTGCAGACAATTTGAAGTAGAGGGAATGTATAGATGCAACAAAACTTTGATTGGATTATGGACTAGTGACCAATTACCAATGACAGAGTTCTTTTCACTTGTCAACAATTGTAATTGATTTTCATATAACTGAACATCTTGGAGCTGGGAACAAGTTACAGAGAAAGGAAAATATTCAGTTCATTTCCAGCCTGAGAGCAGTATCTCTTATTCTCTGCAGTCACAACGCACTGAAAACCTGAAGAAAAGCAATTTATCTTTTCTGGAACTGTATGCTTTTAACTGATGAGGCAGAGATGTTTTATGAGTGAACCAACTATCTTATGTCTCTTACTAACCAATGGAAACAACTACAGAATGATGACTGAGGCTATATGCTGGCCAGAAGAAGAATTATAAGCATCATTTCAATAACAGAACCTGATACAAAGACTAATTATTTATCTTCTCCATGTTTCCCCTCTGTCTATAACTTATTTTATCCTGTTTCTCTGTGTGTATCTTGGTGAGTCTATGAGAGAATTAGAATTTTAATTAATAGTATTATATGTTGATGGTTTATAACTGTTTATCTGTACCCAGAGTCTGATTATTTTTAATAAGCAGTGATTTTTCTTCAATACAGAAACTTGTCATGCTTTCTAACAATCTAGGTCTGAAAGTCAGCCAAATCGAGGAACTTTGTGTATTTTATAAAATCTTTAACTTCTGAGATGATTCCAGGAATAGCAGGGGTGGGTTTCCAGCATGCTACACCAGTCAGTCGTAGCAAGAGTGAAGGCAAATTAGAACAATATAGCAGTAAAGATGCTATTGGAGTGTTTTATGCAATTCTAGGCATTCCATTATAGGGCAAGTATTACATTCAAGGGAATATAACTCATAATTGGGTTAAAGTTTGGATTTCCAAATCTGATAGCACCACCTGAAGATGACTAAAAATCCAAATGGAAAATAATACTAAAACAATAAATAGGGATATTCAAAAGTTTAGTTTTGACTACAAATGCATCTGGTAATCCCTGTAATGCACTCATAGGCACTGATTTTTATTCCATTACAATAATTAGAACAATAATTCAATAATTCCCCATAACTTTTTCTAAAGGGTTTGTTTCTGTTTAAAGTAAAACAGAAATGACTGTGGATTTTTGTTTTGAAATTCTGTACTTGGTGCAATCAATCAATTGTCATACTTTATTAATATACAACTTGTAAGTTATTGAGCACATTGGACTGATAAACAATCCCAAGGTTCTCCACTGGCCTGCTATCAATCAACATTTCACACCAAGACACAGGAAACAAAACAGAAAGAACAGCAGGAACTTATTGGGATCATTAGAAGGTTTCAGGAAGATTAAAGTAAAGTACTAAGGAGAGTGAAGGCACTGAAAGACAAAAGCTAATAGGTCATATAGATTTGATGACCATGATGGGAAGATAAGAGGCAAGAAATGTTTTCACTTGCACAAAATCGATTATTTAATTGTTGATGGAAATTCTAGAGAGAAATTAAGGGTACATTTTGCTCAATTGGTTAGATAGCTAGGCAAAAGTGAGGACGGCAGATGCTGGAAACCAGAATTTAGATCAGAGTGGTGCTGGAAAAGCATAGGTCGGGCAGCAACCGAAGGGCAGGAAAATCGACATTCCGGGCTAGCCGTATAATTCAGAAAAAGCGTATAGCATGGGTTCAATCTATGTCCTGACTGAAGTAAACTTGAGATCTGCCTACTCACCAAACCCCCAAGACTAGAAGGCAATGACAATTAAAAATAGCAAAGGAAAGAACTCAGGATGAATTATTAGCACACAATTAACCTGGGACCTGCTTTTGGTCTGAGCCTGCATATATGACCGAAGAGAGAAATTATATGCTTATCCTAACAGTAACTTGTTTGCATAGTTTTCCCATTATTAACTTAAGTTGCAGGGTTGTTCTATGTATGGCCTTGATGATGAGTAGTTTGTCGAAGGGCTTGCTTCAATTTATATTCCCCTTAGTTCTTCAAAGAAGAATGATATGCTGTTTTATATTGACTTTATTAGGTGCTGCTGTCAATAGTTCCCAATAGAAATGTTTGGAAGTAGTACCAAAGTAGCATGGGTTGATTTTCTCACTTTTTGTGCCTTTGTGTACCCCTAACCTATGATAAAAACGGTTGCTTTTAAGGATGGTCAGTGCATAAGTCAATCACCAGCCTTTTTATTTTTTTCACCATTGACACCTGATTGAAATGAAATGTGAAAAGCTGCATTTATTACAGTCAGCCAGAATGCAAAATCTTTCAAAATCTATACTTACTGTAGTGACAGACTACAAATGTATGGAAATATAAAGAGCTGAATTCTTGTTACAAAGAAACATGGGGGTGGTATTGAAAACAAGATGAAACTAATTATGAAACATTAACAAGACCTGACAAGCTACAGCATGACAGATGGGCTGAAAATCTCCTCTATGTTGCCTCTGGAAATATCTCTAAAAATTTAATTTCAAAGAATTTATTTGCCAGTGAACAAGAAATGTCAACATAAAAATGAATTGAGTAGGCATCAGTAAGACATACTCAGACAATATTTCAATTTAGTACATCAGAAAATGTCCTTCTATTGCATGTCAATATATCTTTCATTGTCCACCTTAACTCTTCAAAAAAAAATTTTAATGACTTGTTCTGACACAGCTCTGAAGATGGGACTTGAACAGAGGTCTGCTGACCCCAGAGACAGGAACAGTATCACTGCAAAAGACTTTCGTTTTGATTTGGAGTAGCAGACCTTTTAACCAACCTGTTTTTAGATATGTTAAGTAAATCTTTTGAGCCATTGTACCCCCAAGGTGAGATCTAAACTAGGACTTTTTAATGTAGAGAATGGGATACTAGCATTGTGTAACATGTGCTACTATCTTGAATGTAAAGGAAACAAAAGTCTGCTCCCCAGTGAGTGATTTTCACACTCCTTTTATTGAATCAATGACCAGAATCTGTTTCAATATTACAGCTTGATTACAAACATTCTTAGATAAAATGCTAATAACTTTGGATTTGAAATGCAAACTGTTTTGGACCAGAAAATAAGTATGCTAGTTTCAAGTAATAGGAGCTGAAACAATTGGGTCAAACAGGACTTCACCTGTCAAAACAGTTAGAGGAAAGAAGAATTACTCTCAAGATCAAATTTGATGTTACATCTTAGTTATTTACTGCTATCTTGTTTAATTGGACGTTATTACAACTATTAGGGTGCAGTTATGTTTAGTGCAGTAACTATGTCTCCCATATATATCAGTAACAACATTGAACACCGCCACATCAGGCATGAGGATCAATCCACCAATTGTTGTGAAACACAGCAATGTATTATGATCTGAAAAAACTCAGTCTATTTGATAAAGGAGCAAGCACCTTCCAAGTACCCATAGCCACCATCAATTGTGCAGTTACAGCCAGGCTGACATTTGTTCACACAGGTACTGGTGAAAAGTGAACACTCGTTCACAAGTGCGATAATATGTAATGATTAAGCCTCACCTGTGTTACCAATATACACTGTGAATGTGTTCTTTTACCTTTTCTTCCCACTCGTTCTCTGTGCAGACCTATAGACCACAGCTGGAGTGGAGAAAGCCTGGCCAACAGTAGAGACAGTTCACCTTAGAGTTTTTGTCAGGCAACCCTGTAGGTTCTTGTGTCCATTGGGGCCAGACATTCTCATGTGTCCTGCTCAGAGGCATGTTCACCCCTTTGGCCTGAACATACAAAGGGCTGAGGTTGGTAGGAAAGGTGAAAATGAAAGGTTGCCACCTCAGGAGTGTCCTGAGAAGAGATGATATGTGGTTCCTCCTCTGGCTGGGAGTTTACTGGCACTGTCATGTCTCCAGTGAGGAAACAGCACCTGGAGAGAGGTCAGGGTTCCTTGTACCCAGTTACTTTGCCATTGTTGCTGGGGTGATGGATTGCAGCTCTATTATATATATAGAGAGAGCTGAGTCTGAGGCTGGACCTGGCTTCCCCTGGTAGCTGCCAATCTGTCTATGGTGCCAGCCAGTCCTTCAACTGCCAAAGGCGATATGGTGCAAACAGTGTCCGTGCGGTGCTGGAAACTTTGTGTCAGTTAGTCCAGTAGTTCAGGTGAGTCTACCTGCTGCTTCTGTGTCTGCTGAGCATTTGTATGAAGTTGTTAGTTGCCAATACCATGGGTTATCACCTCCCTGGACTTGAGCAGGTATCTTGTCTCGGGCAATCCTCCCTTGATCAACTGTGGAGATAAGGCAGTGAAACATTCAGCAGCATATTCTCCTGACTCTAATCTAATAAACATACCCACCAAAGTATAAGCATCTGAGCTGCTGGCGAGGTGCAGTAGGCATATTTGCCAGTGCTTCCTCTGAGGCAACCTTATTTTCCCTCAGAGGGGGAGGAGGAGATGCCTTGTGGTGTTGCCCGCTTGGTCACCATCACCATGCTGATTCCACTGGTACCACCAGGAGAGAAAGTGCTTTGATTAGTTAAGAATGTACTCGCTGTGGTGATAATGGGATAATGGACAATGCTCTTTACTCAGTTGCCAGGATATGTTCATTACTCCCCTGCAAGTGGCAAGATCCTCTTTTTTGTTGTGGGTGAGGAGTCAAACATTGGGTATGCCTACACCCACCTTGGCTCTCTCCACATTAGTATTTTTTTAAACTTTGTATACCCCAGTCCAACACCGGCACCTCCAAATCATCACATTAGTATGGATTGTTTCACCTGGAAAGGACAAGGGGAGGAATTAAGTGAGTTAAAAGTGGCTGGCACAGCCATTAGTGCTGATGCAGGTGTGAGAAAGGTAATACATTTCCTCCAATGAGTTGGCAGTGCAGATGCAATGCAGAATCAGTAATGTCCTTAGGTGTAGCATGGTTGCAACCGCAGCGATAGAGTGAGTACGCGGGAGCAGGAACCAGATGGTTTCCTGGCAGAGACAGTCACTGACCTTCTCCCGATGCTGTTTAGCACTTTTCCAGACAACTGAGGCCCCATTGACTTGGGTGGTAACATTGAATCAGGCTAGTGTGATCTTCCCTACCAGTACAAAGAGAAGAGGACTGCCCTCTGCATCAGGGTCTCCAGCTCCCAAACCACAAAAATGGCACCAATTTCTGTTTACCTGCCATGCCAGCAGGAAGTTAATCAAGCCATGCAGGGAAACACTGGACTGCACTCATAATTCTAGGAAGAAGAACAAAAGGTGAGAGAAGTTTGGGAAAAGTGACAAACATGGTCAAGGATTTATCCAACTGAGTCTGATATTGACATGCCTGAGCTTGAGGATATAAAGAGCAATGACTCCTCCTCATCAAGTTGCGATTATTGTAGTCGCAAAATAACCATGAACACCTTCTTTGACTTTCTGATTAACTAAAATAGCAGACTGTTCATTTAACTTTTTGGAAGATTTCTCAAGTGGAAGAAACTTAGTGATTACGATTGATTTAATCTGTGACAATGTTCATAATTATAAAATGTATCTGTTGCTTGCATCACAGTTCACTGTCAGTGCAGTATTAGAATCTGAGACAGATGCTTCAATTTATAACAAGGGAAGTCAATGGCTGCAAAATTTAGATTTGAAATCTCTGGTTGCTAATTAACACTTGTTTAATTGTGCTGCTTGTCCCTTTGTGTCTTTGCATGTGGCTTGTATAATGCTGAGCATTATAAACAGTTAGAAGTTTAAGGGAAGATGCTAGAAAATTAATCAGAAAACAAAATCAATTGCCCCAGCACAATAATTGTAATCATGGAATGAAAATCTACCAAAGTTTTAACTAGAAATAGGAATTTCTTAATGAAGTGAGACATGTTTATATGTGCAAGGTGACAGGACTGGAGATGGAAAATCTCATTTTAAGTCCAAGAGGATTTTGGCTTCTGTGCAAGAATAGAAAACAGGGAAACAGTACCTGAGTAGCATTTTTTATATTTTGCATATCCCATTTGGCTTTTTGAAGAAATCAGGTTTGATTTTAATAGTTTCGTTACGACCCTTGAAAACATGTAATTAATAATATTTAAATGTCATAAAGAGCGATGTTGCAAAATTAAAACCTTAATACTCTATTCTTCAGCATATTTGTATCATTGATAGCCACAGATGAGCTGCCAGAAGACTGAAGGTTGGCTAGCGTGGTGCCACTATTAAGAAAGGTGGTGAGGAAAAGCCAGCAATAAGGCTGACATTGATGGCGGGCAAATCATTGGAGGGAAGCCTGAGGGTTAGGATTTGCATGTACTTGGAAAGGCAAGGACTGATTAGGGATAGTCAGCATGGCTGTGTACGTGGGAATTTGGGTCTCATGAACCTGATTGAGTTTCTTGAAGAAGTAACGAAGATGATTGATGAAAGCAGAGTGGTGGACGGATCTATATGGACTTCAGTAAGGTGTTTGACAAGGTTGCACATGGTAGACTGGTTAGCAAGGTTAGATCCAATGGAATACAGGGAAATCTATCCATTTGGAGACAGAACTGGCTCATAGGTAGAAGATAGAGGGTGGTGGTGGAGGGTTGCTTTTCAGACTGGAAGCCTGTGACCAGTGGTGTGCTGGGATGGTGCTGGCTCCACTGCTGTTTATCATTTATATAAATGTGAATATATGAGTTATAGTTAGTAAGTTAGCAAATGACACCAAAATCGGAGGTTTACTGCCATCAGAAGGAGCAGTAGCAGCAGTAAGAACAGCCCAGCATTGGAGGATACCCAAGACAGGCAGCACATTGATGGAGGGAACAGCAATGTATCTTTAGGAGGGTAGTCTCCATCATGGAGTCTGCAAAAAAGCCCAGGGGAAAGCCTTGATTCCCACCTACCATCACTCGCTTACTCGGTGTATGGAAACAATCAAAAAATAATCTGTGTGGAAATCTCCTTGGGTTGGACATTGGAGGAAAAATTTAATGAGCCATATTCCTGCTGACTTACCCAACTTGCCCTGCCATCTTGATTCTCTTTCGATATTCCCAGAGTAGGACTCTGACAGCAGCATAGAGTAGGCTGGTGTATGGTGGAGAAGACTCTGACGGCTTCATGGAGTGGGCTGGTGTAGCCTCTAGCAGGATTATAGCAGTGGAGAAGGAAAAGTTGAACTCTCCTTCAGTTATTTTCCTTTTTTTATTTTATTGAAGTTAATGTGGATGACGTTTTTACATGGCAATGCCACACACTTTTCATTGTATTTTGTATTAAATACATGTGACAATAAATAAATGATTCAACAGTGGACAACGAAGAAGATTATCTCAGAGTACAATGGGATTTTGATATGATTGGCCAATGGGCCGAGGAATGGAAGATGGAATCTAATTTAGATAAATGCAAGGTGCTGTATTTGGAAAGGCAAATCAGGACAGGGTTTATACATTTAATGGTAAGGTCCTGGGAGTGTTGCTGAACAAAGATTGCTTTGAAGTGCAGGTTCATAGCTCCTTGAAAGTTGAGTCCCAGGTAGACAGAATAGTGCAGAAGGTATTTGGTATGCTTGTCTTTAATGGTCAGCACATTGAGTATAGGAGTTGGAAAGTCATATTTTGGCTGTATAGACATTGGTTAGGCTACTTTTGGAATACTGTAGGCAATTCTGGTCGCTCTGCTATAGGAAGGATGTTGAAAAACTTGAAAGGACTCAGGAAAAATTAACAAGCATGTTGCCAGGGTTGGATAGTTTTAAATGTAGGGAGAGGTTGAATAAGCTCGGGCTTTAGAGGCTGAGGGGTGACCTTATAGAAATTTATAAAACCATGAGGGGTATGGATAGGCTGAATAGACAAGATCTTTTTCCCAGGGTAAAAAAGTCCAAAATTAGAGGGTATAGGTTTAAGATGGGAGGGAAAAGATTTAAGGGACCTAAGGGGCAACCTTTTCATGCAGAGGGTGCTGCATGCATGGACTGAGCTGCCAGAGAAAGTGGTGGAGGCTGGTACAATTAGAACATTTAAAAGGCATCTAGATGGGTATATGAAGGGAGTAGAGGGATGGGGGCCAAATGCTAGCAAATGGGACTAGCTTAATTTAGAATACAGAGGAACCTTGATTATCTGAACAAGATGGGTGGGATCTATTTCATTCAGATAATTGATTATTTGGTTAATTGATTCAATGCTTTTCCTCTGGGGCTCAGAGTTTTCTGTTAAGTCCGCTCCCCGTACAGGAGACTAGGCAGCAGCACACTGCACGCAAGCCCCAGACCCCCTCATCTGCGCCCCTAATCCCATCCCCATGCACCCCCCTCACCCCCGACCAACACCACTAGCCTATCTACGTGCCCCTGCTCCCATTGGCCCCACCCTGTCCAACACCACCCCTCCACCCCGACCACCCTCGTTCCCCACCCCCCTCTCCGGGGCAGACGGACTGGACACCAATAAGACTACTGCTGCTGCTGCCTTTTTGGGGGGGGGGGGGGGGGGGGGGGGGAGGGGAGTCTCCAAATAGTGCGCACGCACACATACACACCTTTTAACTGCAACTTTTTGACAGGTTCCACCTTTGCCCTGTACAGCACGATGTTGGAGAGATTATCTGGAGAAGGGGGTTTAAAGTACACGCCTGTATAGAACTCCAGAGATAGTGTGGGGAGGTAGAGAGAGATAGAGTGGGCGTGAGGTCAATCATTTGGAGACGGTGCCTGGGCTCCCATCAGTCCACGACTGATCTCGTCAGGATGTCAGTAAGCTGAGTTCACTTTGAATCATTGTAAACAGAAGACACGATCAGTGTTGGAAACACATCTTTGATGTAATGTTTCTATCGGTACCTCGAGATCTCCTTCAGATAATCCAATATTCAGATAATTGAGGTTCCTCTCTATCTGGTCAGCATGGATGTGTTGGCCTGAAGGGACTGCTTCCATGCTGTACAGTTCTTTGATTTTGCGACATGTTACAGTCAATGCCAACTTTTAATTTTGCTGAACATAATTCAGCAGCAGAAAGGAACATTCACCTACCTATCCTGGTAGTGCTATTTAAAGGGATCATTGAGTACTTCCAGCTAATTTGCTCAAGGCTAATTTACTTGTTATTGCTGAGTTGGCTGAAATGTTTCATGGTTTTTGTTTTTATTATATTTAACGTTGGTGAAGTGCACACAATATAAAATGATATGTGATGAAGACCACTGTTCTCCTTTCAAATGCTCTGCTCAGACCTCTTGCTCTAGTCATGGTTTCACCCTTTACAATTCCCTTAGGCCTGTTGCATGACAGAGAGACTGTGCAAAGACAACACAGAGGAGAGAAAGCTTTTGGGAGAAGCTGAGAAGACTTCACAGCCAGGGGTTTATCCACGCTGAGCTTACGGGAGCCATTCTGTTGCATCAATCTCAGTGAGGAATAAAGTGTGACTTTTTAATTTCAAAAGTGATTGCACATTGAATTTTCTAAATTCTATGGGCAGCCGCAAAACCTCAAAGAGGATAGCAATGCCATTGGTTTTAAAAATGATTTTGGCTATGAATTTCTTTGTATTGCAATGTTCCAACTGGAGCAGTTGTTACCTGTAACATCTTGAAACCACCAACTTTGCTGGATAAGGAGAGAAACTGACACTGTTTTGACAAGGGGATGGGAATCTATGGTGTTCTTTCCTTTTGGAGAGATGCAACACACGTTCCTTGTCAGGATACTCTAGTTCCCTATGGTAGCATATCTAATTTTTTTAAAAATTAAAACTAACTCCTGCAGGGCAGGTAAAATATTAGAAGAAATTAACACAGAAAGAGAGTCAGACAGGCATAGACAGAGAGAGAGAGATCTGATTAGATGTGTACCAGCATGTCGGTGGAAGAGAGGGAGGAGATTTCAGTGGCCCCAGCAACCATGTTCAAATCCTTTCTGGTTACAGGTCTGGAGACTGCTAACCCTAACCCATTACTAAAAACAAAGGGAGGATGGGAAATTACAGCTTGTCCAACCTCAGTGGTGGGGAAGTTATTGCAATTCTCAAGGACAGAATAAACCTGCAATTAGAGAGATTTGGATTAATCAGGAATAGTCAGGCGCATGGATTTGTTAAAGTAAGGTCATTTTTGACAAATTTGATTGAATATTTTGAGGAGGCAGCCAGGAAAGTTATTGAGGGTCAGCCATTTGATACACAGTCCAAATGGACTTTTGCAAGGCTTTTGATGAGTTTCCTTATGGCAGGCTGAAATCTAAGGCAACATGTCATCTTGGATTGAAAATTGGCTAAGTGGCAGCATACAGGAATTATGTGAATGGAAGTTTGTTTCCACTGGGGTACCACAGCTCTCTGTACTGGGGATCATGGTGTTGGTGATGTGCATTAATGACTCAGACATAAAAGTAGCAGGTATGATCAAGAAGTTTGTGGATGACACAAAAATTGGTCGGATGGTAAATAGTGAAGAGGAAAGCCATAAAGCATATGGAGATTATCAATGGACTGGTCTGAAAACAGAACACTGGCAAATGGAATTCAACCCAAGGAGGCTGACAAGACAAGGATAACATTATGAATGATAGAGCCCTAGAAAGTACTGAAGATCAGAGGGACTTCAGGGTGCATATCCTCAGATTCCTGAAGGTGGCGGGGCAGATAGTTAATGTAGTTAAGACAGCTTATCTTATACTTGCTTTTATTAGCAAAGGCATGGAATACAAGAGTAAGGAGGTTATGCTGGAACAAGAAAATAATGATTTGGCCACAACTGGAGTACTGCACGCAGTTTCAATCACCAGCTAAATGAATGATGTGATTGCACCAGGCAGTGTGAAGAGGAAATTTACTTGGATATTGTCTTGGCTAAACTGTGAGGAAAAGTGGAATAGCTGGGATTGTTTTCTTTGGAGCAATGATGGTTGAGAGGGGGATTGATAGAAGTGCACAAGATTACTGGAAATATAGACATTGTTGATAAGAAAGTGCCTTTTCCATTAATAGAGATGATAATAAATAGGGGCATGCATTTAATACAAGAAGTAGAAGGGCAGGAGGAGAATTGAGGAATTTCTTTTCTGGCAAAAGGGTGGCAGGAGTTTGGAACTCACTACTTGATGACTGAGCCAGAAACTTTCAGAACATGTACGCAGAATTAGCTATTCACTTGTGTTGCCATAACCTCCAGCAATGTGGGTCAAAATCTAGAAAATAGGATAAGTAAAGTCAAATCTTGACTGTTGACCAGTGGGATCATGATGGGTAATTTGTCTCCTTCTGAGCTGTAAACATCTACAATTATATGAGATTTTGCCTGTTGTAAAGGCTCTATTTCGTGAATGTATGGTTGTTGTACCACTCAATTAGCCCAGCATCCAAGTGAATATTCAGAATCCTAAAAGCAGTCATGATACATAATGCATTCATTTGATTTATTTAACTGTAGTATTTATACTTTATCACCATGACAAACCCAAAGGTGGCTACGTTTTTACTCATTCACAGGATGAGGTCACCACAGGCCAGGTCAGCATTTATTGGCCATCTCTACACGCCAGGAGGCAAGTAAGAGTCAGCTGCATTGCTGTAGTTCTGGAGTCACATGTAAGCCAAATGAGGTAAGGATGGCAGTTTCATGCCTAAAAGGACATTAATGAACCAAATGAGTTCTTCTGACAATTGTTTCATGGTCATCATTAGACTCTTAATTCCAGATTCTTTACTGAGTTCAAACTCTACCATCTGCCATGGTGGGATTTGAACCTGTGTCCCCAGAACATTAGCTGGGTCTCTGGATTAATAGTCCAGTGATAATATCAAGAGACCATCACCATCATCTCCTCTGGGTGAAAAAAGCTCGCAAGTGCTGGTTTGTGACTTCAGTATACAACGCAGATATTTATAAATTGCAAATGTATCATCAGTATCACATCTCTGTGCTAGAAGGCCTGGATTCATAACATAACATGCTTCAACAGTTTGGTTAATAATAATTGTAACAAGAACCATTATGCCACAAGAAATACCATTATTCACATCACTGAGGCTTAGAAAATAACACTGCAACTTTTGTGAACTGTTCAGGAGGGCCTGCAATGTACGTGGTAAAGGATATACCACAGTTCATGGTCTGCTGCATCATGAATGCCAAGCACTTGCAGTATAGAATATCCAGCTGAGGAAGAGGAAGAGAAAGAACAAGAGGAGAAAACCAATGCATCACCTTACCAGCTGGGGAATTGGAATTAGCTCATCTAACTCTGTACAGTAAACATAATCTAAATATTATTTAGATTTATCTATGTTTTTCCTACCATCAATAACATACCATCACAATGTGCTCTTGGGGACTATGCTGAAATAAAAGTAAATGCAAACTAGTCTAAAGCCAGTCAAAAAAAACCAATTATCCACAAAGTCAACAAATCATTCGTGAACATTCCCTTGATGACTGTCCTGTTGGTGTCATTGTCTGATTTAGTGCTCCTGTATAATACTACTGCAGTTACTGCCACATTACTGATTGAAGTCCGTTAGCTTTGAGTTGGGGAATCTAAGGATCATTTTACTGCTTGAGCAGCTCTAGCTCTAGGCCCAGATTGGGACTGCTGTACTTTGACATAGGTCTCAGCAGATTGAATTGGCTGGCAGGCACTCACCAGCAAAGGCAGTTTAGGAGTGGCAGTACTAGCAGGATGGTTGCTGTTTTTGAGAGCAGGTAGCAAGTTTCTGATAAATGGAACCACTGCTACTTATGCTGCCCAGTAATCCTAGCAATGCATCAGAAAAGACCTCAGGAAACCAACCCTCAGGTGCAGCAATAGGTTTGAGTCCACACGTGTTTGCCATGACTTTTACTTTGGAAAAAATGGTGTCTAAGCTTTGTACAAACCCCTGTGTCAAGTTGTTGCTGGCTCCTCCTTGCTTGTATGACAGTGACAACAGGCTTGCCAACACACCAACTATATTTGTTAGAAATCTAAACACTATTTGCCTGCACAGGTCTTCATCAGCTACCTTATCTGAACCCTGCAGCTGATTTTTAAAATATTTATTCATTTTGTGTGATGTAGGCGTGGATGGCTGGCCAGCATTTATTGTCCTTCCCTAGTTGCCCTTGAGAAGGTGGGGGTGAACTGTCTTTTTGAACCGCTGCAGTCCACCTGCTATGGGTTGACCACAATTCATGAGGGAGAGAATTCCAGGATTTTGACCCAGCAACAGTGAAGGAATGCTGATATATTTCAATCAGGACGGATCTCGAAGGTGGTAGTGTTCCCATATACCTCCTGTCTTTGTCCTTCTAGATGGAAGTGGTTGTGGGTTTGGAAGGTGCTGTTTGAGGATCTTTGGTGAATTTCTGCAGTGCATCTTGTAAATAGTACACATTGCTGCTACTGAGTATTGGTGGTGGAGGGAATGTCTGGTCATGGATGCAGTGCCAATCAAGTGGGCCACTTTGTCCTGGATGGTGTCAAGCTTCTTGAGTGTTTTTGGGACTGCACTCATCCAGGCAAGTGGGGAGTATTCTATCATAGTCCTGTCTGGTACCTTGTAGTTGGTGGGCTGGCATTTGGGAGTCAGGAGGTGAGTTACTCACCACAGTATTCCTAGCCTCTGACCTGTTCTTGTGGCCACTGTGTTTATGTGGTGAGCTCAGTTCTGTTCCAGGATGTCGATAGTGGGAGATTCAATGCTGGTCACACCAATGAATGTCAAGGGACAGTGGTTAGATTGTCTCTTATCTCTAGACAGTCATAACCTGGCAGTTGTGTAGCATGAATATTACTTACCATTTGTCAGCCCAAATCTAAATATTGTCCAAATCTTGTTGCATTTGGACACAGATTGCTTCAGTGTCTGAGGAATTGCGAATGGTGCTGAACATGGTGTAATCATTGGTGAACATCAACACTTATGACCTTATGATGGAAAGAAGGTCATTGATGAAATAGCTGGTTGAGCCGAGGACACTATCCTGAGGAAATCCTGCAGAGATATCCTGGAGCTGAGATGACTGACTTCCAACAAACACAACCTTCTTCCTATGTGTCAGGTATGACTCCAACCACCAGACAGATTGCCTCCTGTTACTCACTGATTCCAATTTTGCCAGAGCTCTTTGATGCCACATTCAGTTGAATGCAACCTTGATGTCAAGGGCTGTCACTCTCATTTCACCTCTGGAATTCAGTTCTTCTGTCCACTTTTGAACCAATGAGGTCAGGAGCTGAGTGGCCGTGGCAGAACCCAATTGGGTGTCACTGAGCTGATGCTGCTTGCTAACACTGTTGATGACACCTTCCATCACTTTACTGATGACCGATATCAGACTGATGGCAGTAATTTGCCGGGTTGGATTGGTCCTGCTTTTTAGGTACAGGAAATAATTGGGCAATTCTGGAGCACATTTCTTCAGTACTATTGCCAGAATGTTGTCATGGCCCATAGCCTTCGCAGTATCCAATGCCTCCAACCGTTTCTTGATATGAAATGGAGTGAATTGAATTGGCTGAAAACTGGTATCTGTGATCTTCTTTAACTTCAAGCTTTCACATAATTGTCTGGCCAGATTGCAATTCTTTGGAGGAGGCAAGGATGGATCATCCACTTGGCACTTCTAGCCTTACCTTTTGCACTGATGAGCTGGGCTCTTCTGTCATTGAGGATGGGGATATTTGTGGAGCCTCTCCTCTAATGAGTTTAATTGTTCACCACCCTTCACGATCGCTCAGCTCTGTCTATCACTTGCTATTTATGCACTTTGGCATGCAAGTAGTCTTGTTTGGTTTCATCAGGTTGACACCTCATCTTCAGATATGCCTGGTGCTGCATCTGACATGCCCTCCTGTACTCTCCATTGAACCAGGGTTGATCCTCTATCTTGATAATAATGGTTAAATAGAGATTTGCCAGGCCATGAGGTTACAGGTCATGCTGGGGTATGATTCTGCTGCTGCTGCTGATCCATAGCTCCTCATGGATGCCCAGAGTTCAATTGCTAGATTTGTTCAAAGTCTGTCCCATTTAGCTCAGTGATAGTGCCACACAACACAATGGAAGTTATTCTCATTGTGAAGGTGGGTCTTCGTCTTCACAAGGACTATGCAGTGGTCACTCTTACTGACATTATCATGGGCAGATGCATCTGCAGCAGGCAGAGGATGAGGTCAAATATGTTTTTCTCTTGTTGCTTCCCTCACCACCTGCTGAGGACCCAGTCTAGCAGCTATGTCCTTTAGGACACGACCCAGCTCAATCAGTAGTACTGTTGCCATATCTGCCACAAATTCACCTGCACCTCCACACACATCATCTATTGCATCCGCTGCACCCGATGTGGCCTCCTCTATATTGGGGAGACAGGCTGCCTACTTGCGGAACGTTTCAGAGAACACCCCTGGGACACCCGGATCAACCAACCCAACCACCCCGTGGCTCAACACTTTAACTCCCCCTCCCACTCCACCAAGGGCATGCAGGTCCTTGGACTCCTCCACCGCCAGACCATAACAACACAACGATTGGAGAGAGAGCGCCTCATCTTCCGCCTGGGAACCCTCCAACCACAAGGGATGAACTCAGATTTCTCCAGTTTCCTCATTTCCCCTCCCCCCCACCTTGTCTCAGTCAAATTCCTCGAACTCAGCACCACCTTCCTAACCTGCAATCTTCTTCCTGACCTCTCCGCCCCCACCCCACTCCAGCCTATCACCCTCACCTTGACCTCCTTCCACCTATCACATCTCCATCGCCCCTCCCCCAAGTCCCTCCTCCCTACCTTTTATCATAGCCTGCTGGACACACTTTCCTCATTCCTGAAGAAGGGCTTATGCCTGAAACGTTGAATTTCCTGCTCCTTGGATGCTGCTTGACCTGCTGCGCTTTTCCAGCAACACATTTTCAGCTACTGTTGCCAATCCCCCAGCCAGAGTATGCTTGTGGTTGTACCATCCTCAGTGCTTCCTCTAAGTGCTGTTCAACATGGAGGAGTACCAATTCATCAGCTGAGGGAGGACAGGGTACATGGTAATCAGTGGGAGATTTCTTTGCCCATGTTTAACCTGAAGCCATGAGACTTCATGTGATCCAGAGTTATTGTTGAAGAAAACTTCCTCCAGACTGTATACCACTGTGCTGCAGCCTCTGCTGGCTCTGTCCTGCCAGTGAGACACGACATATCCAGAGATGGATGATGGTGGTGTCTGGAACATAGTCTATAAGGTGTGATTCCGTGAGGATGACTGTGTCAGGCTGTTGTTTGACTAGTCTGTGAGACAGCTCTTCATAGTTTGGCACTAGCCCCCCTGATGTTAGTAGGGAGGATCTTGCAGGGTCAACAGAGCTGTTTCTGCTGTTGTGTTTTCCGGTGCCTAGGTCGATGCCAGGTCTTCCGTCTGGTTTCATTTTTTTGAGACTTTGTAGTGAGTGGTACAACTGAATGGATTGCTAGGCCATTTTAGAGGGCATTAGTGAGTCAACCACATTGCTATGGATCTGAAGTCACATGCAGGCCAGACTGTCCTGAACAAGAGTTACACCCAAAACATTGACTTCTCCACCTCCTGATACTGCCTGGGTTGCTGTGTTCTTCCAGCCTCCTGCCTGTCTACCTTGCGTTCTAGCATCTACAGTTCTTTGGCCTCTAACCAGGTTAGGATGGCAGATTTCCTTCCCTGAAGGACGTTAGTGAACCAGATAGGTTTTTTCCAACAGTAAATACTTATTTCATAGTCATTAGTACACTCTTACTTCCAGAGTTTTTTAAAAAAAAAATTGAATTCAAATTCCACCATCTGCCATGGCAGGATTCAAACTTGGGTCCCCAGACCATTGTATGGATGTCTGGATTAATAGGCTAATGATACTACCACTAGATCATTAATGACCCGTTCTTGTTTGTAGCCTTTCTCTGTGATGAATTTGCACTGCTCTAACCATTCCCTCTATTTTGTAGGACTGTTGTGCTCAGAGAGTCACCACACTCAGAGCTCCACCACAGTGTAACCCCATAGAGCATGTACAGTTCCAATGTCTGAATTGGAGGCTCTGTGTCAGATTGAGGAATGGTATTTCAGCATCATTAGTACCTTCTTCTTTGACTACATGCTTTCATAGCATCATAAAATCCCTACAGTGCAGAAATAGGCCCTTCAGCCCAACAAGTCCACACCGACCTTCCAAAGAGTAACCCACTCAGGCCCATTCCCTTCTCCGATATTTACCCCTGATTAATGCACCTAACCTACACATCCCTGAACATTGTGGGCAATTTAGCATGGCTAGTTCATCTAACCTATGCATCTTTAGACTGTGGGAGGAACCTGGAACACCTGTAGGAAACCTACGCAGACACGGGGAGAATGTGCAAACTCCACACAGACAGTCGCCCGAAGCTGGAATTGGACTCGCGTCCCTGGCACTGTGAGGCAGCAGTGCTAACCACAGAGCCACTGTGTCACCCCTTTCACATAATTGTCTGGTCAGATTGCAATTCTTTGGACTTTGTAGGAAGAAAGGCATAAATGTTGGGTTGAAGTGAGGGGACGTAATATTTGGGGCAGATGTAAGAAGCCCAATGTATGCCATCAGCAGCTTGCAAAGCAGTGAAAATTACAGTTTAAGGGAAATATTATTTGAGAAGAAGATCTAGCCAAGAGAAAATATTGTTTGGTACTTTTTCAGCCATTATTCTGGTTATGGTCTCAGTCATGGT
The DNA here is from genome assembly GCF_020745735.1 of Hemiscyllium ocellatum. Classification (NCBI taxonomy): domain Eukaryota; kingdom Metazoa; phylum Chordata; class Chondrichthyes; order Orectolobiformes; family Hemiscylliidae; genus Hemiscyllium; species Hemiscyllium ocellatum. The sequence continues at coordinate 95,359,010 of NC_083411.1, read as the reverse complement.
TGTACCAATGACAATGAGCACTGTCACCTTCCTCAGGGATAGAAGGTGCTGGCCCTTCACCACTTAGGTGCTGCCAGATGGGAGCTTCGGAGCTGGAGTAAGCTATCTTGCTCCTTATGCCTGCTCCACCATTCCAATCAGTACTAATCTTCTGTCTCAACAGCATATTCTCATTCCATTCCTATATCCTTTGATGTTATTGGTCACCAAAAACCTATCACAGCACTTTGGCGAGAGGGAAGTTGAAATATTCACCATCATCTGAGTGAAGAAACTCGCCCTCATTTCATCCTAAATGGCTTGCCTTTTAATCTAAGTCTATATCCCCTCGTTCTAGACTCACTTGCAGTGGAAACATTCTTTCTGTCTTTACTCTGTACACCCCTTTTAGAATGTTTAAGTTTGTATGGGACTGCCTCTCATTCTTCTAAACTCAAGAGAATGCAGGCTGAGTCTCCTTACTATCTTCTCATAAAGCAATCCCACCATCCCTGGAATCTATCTGGTGAACCTCCACTGAACTCCCTTGGTGACAACTATATCCTTCTTTAGACAAGGGACCTGAACTGCACACAATATTCCAGTCTCATCAGTGCTCCATATAAATTGAAGCAAGACGTGTTTGCTCCTGTACTTGGATCCTACTTTTGCCTTGTGAATTGTTTGCTGCACCTGGATGCAACTTCAAAAAAATGTCCTGCATCTGCTCTATGGCATCCATGACTCTAGAATCTTCCTATCCAGGAGTCACATCGAAAACTACAGAAATGCCTATCTGTTCACCTCATGATTAAGTTGCTTTCTACTACTACTCTTCCACACTTCTCACCAGCAGTAAAGCTGAGCCATTTGTACAGTCATGGTTGGCTCTTACTATTTTCCTCTAATGAATCTTTGCCCTTTCTAGTATCCAAACTAGAAAACCAATTTGTAAGTGAGATAGACTTGCGGGACTCCTGCACCACTTGCCTGACTTTTCTAGAATGCATAACAGTCACCTATTCTTTTTCTGCCAGGCTCAATGTGGGCGGCACGGTGGCACAGTGGTTAGCACTGCTGCCTCACAGCGCCAGAGATCCGGGTTCAATTCCCACCCCAGGCGACTGACTGTGTGGAGTTTGCACGTTCTCTCTGTGTCTGCGTGGGTTTCCTCCGAGTGCTCTGGTTTCCTCCCACAGTCCAAAGATGTGCGGGTCAGGTGAATTGGCCATGGTAAATTGCCCGTAGTGTTTGGTAAGAGGTAAATGTAGGGGTATGGGTGGGTTGCGCTTCAGCAGATTGGTGTGGACTTGTTGGGCTGAAGGGACTGTTTCCACAATCTAATCTAATCTAATCAATGTGCATCCTGACCACTTTGTTAAACATGCTATTACATAGACCTCTACTTTGCAGATGCACCACTGTGAATCCAGCCACCACTCTTAATCCAAAATCCAGAGCACAAGTCTTATAGCTAAAGGCATTTCTCATATGTGATCAGAGAGGCCTCATGAAGCATCCATGACAAAGGATGGGCATTCCATATAGTCAAGCTAGCTTGGCACACTTCAAGCCTACTTTCAGATTTATTTACTTTCAATTGGAAATGAGAACGTTGAAAGTAAATTGCAAACCAGTAAGGTCTCATGATTCTAGCTATTTCTTTGACTACTTGTCTTGAGTCATTTTATTGTTGCTCCTCCAGTTGATACCAACTGCTTGTCTCAGTGTTTCCTCTTGCCCCTCCTCTAAACATTGGAGAAAGTGAGGACTGCAGATGCTGGGTATCAAAGTCGAGAGTTTAGTGCTGGATAAGCACAGCAGGTCAGGCAGCATCTGGGAAATCAACATTTCCACCCTATCACCATTACACCCACCTTCATCTACCTATCGTACTCAAGATTACCTTCTCCCAGCGCCCCACCCCTCCCATTTATCTCTCTGCCCCGGCCCACAAGCCTAATTTTTGTCTGAAACGTTGATTCTCCTGCGCATCGGATGCTGCCTGACCTGCTGTGCTTTTCCAGCACCACACCCTCGGCTCCATTAAACATTGTTGACTCCCTGTCTTGGCTCACCTTATTCTCTAGGAGTTGTTGACTATTTACACTAGATTCCTCCTTTTACTTGCTCGACCAACTGCGCTGACTGCCGAGTTCAGGTGCTCGTCTCACTTACTCATTTAGGTGCTGCTGACTGCTAGTTTCAGGGATCTTCTCAAACCTAATACACCAGGTCTCACTGCCTGTTGCAGGTCCTCACCTGTTGCTGCTGCTGATTGCTTGGCTTAGGTCGTTCTGCTTGACTACGTTCCTATCTGTCAGTGATCAGAGCCATAGCACCCAAACAGATCATACCACAAAAGCTAGCAGTGAGTGCTGCTTTGAGTTTGAGCTTATGAGACTTGCAGCAGTTCAAAGTGTGTGAGGGTGAATTAAAGCTATGAATATGAGGTATGAATTATGACTGATGGAATTTGTTGTTAGATGAGAGGTGTGAGAGTGGTGATTGAGCAGTGTGTTAGGCTTATATACAATTGGTAGAAAGTGACAGTTAATTATTTAATACTTAACCCCAAACACTTGTAAACACTTGGACTTCTTATCTACTTCTTCAGCTACAATGATGACATTGTTCTACATGACTATCTGGTCTCCTTGCCTTTGGCAGCTTGTCTGGAGGACATCCTAGTCCCTTGTGGATAGAAAACTTTTCTCCTCCTTTTGGCTTCCTGCACCACTGCCTCCAGTGTTGCATTGACCATAAGCCCATAAGATATAGAAACAGAATTAGGCCATTCAACACATCCAGCTTGCTCCACCATTTGATCATGATTGATATGTTTCTCAACTCCATTCTCCTGCCTTCTCGCTGCAACATTGATCCCTTTACTTATCAACAACTTATTTATGTCTGTCTTAATTATACTCAATGACTTGGCCTCTACAACCGTCTGTGGCAATAATTTCCACAGATTCACCAGCCTCTGGCTGAAGAGATTCTTGCTCATCTTAGTTCTAAAGATTTGCCCTCAGGTCCTAGTCTCTTCCACTAATAGAAACATTTTCTCCACATCCACTCTGTTCAGGTTTCTCAGTATTCTGTAAGTTCAATGAGAGCATTGAGCAAGGAGAATATTTGAACCTGCTCTCTGCCAAGTTGTGTTCTTCCTATATCTTTCCCAAGGCAGGTTTGTGTGTACAATAAACTGCAGCACCTATTTCAACCAATGGGTGCCTCCAATTTAAGAGGATCAAGCTTGCATTAAGTAACACAGGCTAGCCTGACATCATGGTAGCATATCAGGACATTGTACCCCAAGTCTGACACACTCTACTGTTCCAAGCTGAGAGAATAATGTTTGTGTCCTGCTTCTATTGAGAAGAGTAGGTATGGCAGTAATGTTACTCCACTGGTAGTCTAGACACCCACGCTAATACTTTTGAGTTGAAATCCCACCAGCTGCTGGACTTCAGTTAAATTAGTCAAACTTGGAAGGTACAGATAGTTTCCATGATGGTGACTTCTGGCATATCATCCATTGTCATCAATGTGATGTTTTCCATTTAAGTAGCAAAAATAGGAAGGCAGATTATTGTTTGAATGGCTCTAATTTGAGAGAAGGGAATGATCTATCAGACGTGAACACCCTCATGTACCAGTTATTGAAAATAAGCATGGGGGTGCAGCAGCCAGTAAAGAAGGCAAACTCTACGTTGGTCTTCATAACGAGAGGATTCAAGAACAGGAACAAGGATGTCTTACTACAATTATACAGGGTATTGACGAAGCCAAACCGGGAATATTGTGTTCAGTTTTGATCTTCATATCTGAGGAAAGATACAGCTGCTATAGAGAGAGTACAGTAAAAGTTTACCACATTGATTCCTGGGATGGCAGAACTAACATATGAGGAGAGATTGAGTCAGTTAAGATTGTATTCACTGGAGTACAGAAAAATGGGGGAGGATCTCATAGAAACTCATAGAATTCTAACAGCACTGGACAGGTTAGATGCAGGAAGGATGTTCCCAAAGGAGGGAGAGTCCAAAACCAAGGGACATGGTCTAAGAATCAGGGAAAAGCCTTTTAGGACTGAGACAAGGAGAAATTTCATCACTCTGAGTGGTGAACATGTGGAATTCAGAACCACAAAAAGTGGTTGAGGCCAAAACATGATGCATTTAAGAATAAGGTAGATATTGCTGCTATAGGGATCAAGGGATATGTGGGGACGATAGGATTAAGCACTGAGCTCAATGATCAGCCATGATCATATCGAATTGTGGAATAGGCTTGAGGAGTTGAATGGCCTACTCCTGCTCCTATCTTCTACCTTTCTATGTAAAAACTCATTTGTTTTCTTGAAAAAGAAAGAAATCTGCTATCCATTCATGATCTAGCCTACATATGACTTCAGGAGAAAGTGAGGATTGCAGTTGCTGGAGATCAGAATAAAGACTGTGGTGTTGGAAAAGCACAGTAGGTCAGGGCAGCATCCAAGGTGCAGGAGAATTTACTTTTCATTCCTGATGAAGGGCTTATGCCTGAAACATCGATTCTCCTGCTGGTCGGATGCTGCTTGATCAGCTGTGCTTTTCCAGCTCCACACTCTCGACACATGACTCCAGACCCACTGCTAGCTAGCCTTTGAAATGGCATAGCAAGCCACTCAATTCAAAGGCAATTAAGGGGGAGTAATAAATTCCAGGCCTTTCCAATTATGCCATCATTAGATAGAAGAATTAAAACAGACGAGGCAACCTCCAGGCCTATTATAGGATTGTTGTGGTTCTGTTCGCCGAGCTGGGAATTTGTGTTGTCCTATTATAGGACAAGCCAAACAGAACAGCCAGGGAATTCCCAGAGGCATGGCACTCATCCACAGATTCAAACAATAAGCACATCGACCTGGACCCAATATACCGACCACTGCAGCGGACAGCTGGAACTGACAACCGGAAGAGGCAGATTCAAACCACTACAAATACCGGAGGAAAGATCACAAAAGCACTTCACAGGAGGCTCCCAAGCACTGAGGATGTCATCTAGACAGGGGATGAAATGTCTGCAACACAAATTCCCAGCTCGGCGAACAGAACCACAACAAGGAGCACCCGAGCTACAAATCTTCTCACAAACTTTGACCATTATAAGATTATAACCAATCTTTCCCTGATAATTTCAGTCCTGCTTCTGCCTCCTCCAGTCTAGGTACATAACTTCTGCAGCTTGTGAAGTAACACTTTTACATAACAGTCAACTGAAACATACAGATTAATTAAAAGGTTGGTCTTAAAACTCCAAATTACTCCATGTATATTGACAGAGGAATTGACATGGGTGCAGTTATGGGTCATGCAAAAGCTTTGACAAGCACATAACAGATTTCTCACAGAATATCTAGAATTAGAAAGGAAAATGATTGTTTTGTTATAGAAAAATCACCATTTTCACTTTGGCTTTTACAGCATTTTTACTAATTGCTGACAAGACACCAGATCAGTTTAACAAAGTAAAAGCAATTCTCCTGTTGCCAAAGGCATACACACTTTGTTTCCCCAAATACAACTCACTTTCCTACATCAGTAAAATTATGGAATTCCACTTATGGAATATTCCGTGCAATTCTGGTCTACTACCTAGCAGAAGGATATTGTGAAACGTGAAAGGGTTCAGAAAAGATTTAAAGGATGTTGCCAGGGTTGGAGGATTTGGGTTATAGGGAGAGATTGAATAGGCTGGGGTTGTTTTCCCTGGAGCGTCGGAGGCTGAGGAGCAACGCTATCGAGGTTTATAAAATCATGAGGGGCAAGGATGTGATCTATATGGACTTTACTTATGTAATTTTTCAGCCAACAAATCAATTGTCTTTTGATTATTTTCCAAAGTGTATTAAGCCTTTCCACAATAAATATAAAGATTGCTTTCTAAACCAGCTACCATTGTGTTGAGTCATTGCATTCCTCTTGAGCATACAATAAACAGTTCATTGCTTTAAGTCCAAAACACTGCAGTTTTTGTCTTCACCTGTTTACAATAAATTGCATTTAACCTCTAATATCTGTCTTTTGATTGCAAGATATCTGATTGATTCAGACAAATTGTGTGTAGCTGTAATATGTGGTGCATTTTGGAAAAGCAAATCATGGCAGGACTCATACACTTAATGGTAAGATCATGGGGAGTGTTGCTGAACAAAGACACCTTAGAGAGAAGGTTCACAGCTCCTTGAAAATAGAGTTGCAAGTAGTTAGGATAGTGAAAAGGACATTTGGTATGCTTTCCTTTATTGGTTAGAGTACTGAGTATAAGAGTTGGGAGGTCATGTTGCAGCTGTATAGGACATTGTTTTGGCCACTTATGGAATATTCCGTGCAATTCTGGTCTACTTCCTAGCAGAAGGATATTGTGAAACGTGAAAGGGTTCAGAAAAGATTTAAAGGATGTTGCCAGGGTTGGAGGATTTGGGTTATAGGGAGAGATTGAATAGGCTGGGGTTGTTTTCTCTGGAGCGTCGGAGGCTGAGGAGCAACGCTATCGAGGTTTATAAAATCATGAGGGGTAAGGATGTGATCTATATGGACTTTAGTAAGGCATTCAACAAGGTTCCCCATGGGAGACTGATTAGCAAGGTTAGACCTCATGGAATACAGGGAGAACTAGCCATTTGGATACAGAACTGGCTCAAAGGTAGAAGACAGAGGGTGGTGGTGGAGGGTTCTTTTTCAGACTGGAGGCCTGTGACCAGTGGAGAGCCACAAGGATTGGGTCCTCTACTTTTTGTCATTTACATAAATGATTTGGATGCGAGCATAAGAGGTACAGTTAGTATGTTTGCAGATGACACCAAAATTGGAGGTGTAGTGGATAGCGAAGAAGGTTTCCTCAGATTACAACAGGATCTGGACCACATGGGACAATGGACTGAGAAGTGGCAGATGGAGTTTAATTCAGATAAATGCGAGGTGCTGCATTTTTGGAAAGCAAATCTTAGCAGGACTTATACACTTAATGGTAAGGTCCTAAGGAGTGTTGCTGAACAAAGAGACCTTGGAGCGCAGGTTCATAGCTCCTTGAAAGAGGAGTCGCAGGTAGATAGGATAGTGAAGAAGGAGTTTGGTATGCTTTCCTTTATTGGTCAGAGTATTGAGTATAGGAGTTGGGAGGTCATGTTGTGGCTGTACAGGACATTGGTTAGGCCACTGTTGGAATATTGCGTGCAATTCTGATCTCCTTCCTATCGGAAAGATGTTATGAAACTTGAAAGGGTTCAGAAAAGATTTACAAGAACGTTGCCAGGGTTGGAGGATTTGAGCTATAGGGAGAGGCTGAACAGGTTGGGGCTGTTTTCCCTGGAGCATCGGAGGCTGAGGGGTGACCTTACAGAGGTTTACAAAATTATGAGGTGCATGGATAGGATAAATAGGCAAAGTCTTTTCCCTGGAGTCGGGGAGTCCAGAACTAGAGGGCATAGGTTTAGGGTGAGAGGGTAAAGATATAAAAGAGACCTCAGGGGCAACATTTTCACGCAGATGGTGGTCTGTGTATGGAATGAGCTGCCAGAGGAAGTGGTGGAGGCTGGTGCAATTGCAACATTTAAGAGGCATTTGGATGGGTGTATGAATAAGAAGGGTTTGGAAGGATATGGTAGGTGCTGGCAGGTAAGACTAGATTGGGTTGGGATATCTGATCATCATGGACAGGTTAGACTGAAGGGTCTGTTTCCATGCTGTACATCTCTATGACTCTAAATAGACAAAGTCTTTTCCCTATGGTGGGAAGTCCAGTACTAGAGGGCATAGGTTTAGAGTGAGAGGGAAAGATATAAAAGGGACCTAAGGGACAACTTTTTCATGCAGAGGGTGGTCTGTGTATGGAATGAGCTGCCAGAGGAAGTGGTGGAGGCTGGTACAATTATATCAAGGAAGGATTTGGAGGTATATAGGACAAATGATAGCAAATGGGACCAGATTAATTTAGGATACCTGGTCGGCATTGGCGAGTAGAACCAAGGGGTCTGTTTCCGTGCTGTACATCTCTACGACTCCATGATGGAATGCTTACAGATCATTCCCAAAATTTTGCAAAAATGTAACAAGTGCAGATTGGAAAACTTCCAAACTCTGCAAATTTAACTCTATTTAAGGAGGCAAAGATGCAATAGAGTCAGTTCTGATACCTCTGGGTTTGACAATGGACATGAGCAAGAGGCTGGAAGGGTAGGAAGACCTCTCTCATTACTAGGACATGTAATATGAAGCAAACATGGCAATTAGGCTGTTAATTCCTCATCATCTCTCATCCTCCTATATTCCCATTCCATATTTTATGCATTCTTCATGCCTATTCATAGTCCCCATATCACTTACATGCCCCCATTGGTTCCTCCCATAACCACTCTCCCACTATCCACTAAATATAGAACCACAGGGTATTAGCAAAGAAGGTTCCAGCACAGGAACTGGCCCTTCGGCCCTCCAAGACTGTGCTGATTCAGATCCTCTATCGAAACCTGCCATCTATTTTCTAAGGAACTGCATCCCTTTACTCCCTGCCCATTCATGTATCTGTCTAGACACATCTTAAATGACACTATCATTCCTGCCCCACCCCCCTCTGTGTGAAGAACTTTCCATGCATATCACCCCTAAACTTTTCCCTTCTCACTTTGAATTCATGTCCCCTAGTAATTGAGTCCTCCACTCTGGCAAAAAATTTCTCGCTATCCAGTCTTGTTTATGCCTCTCATGATTTTGTAGGCATCAATCAGGTCGCCCCTCAACCTCCGTCTTTCAAATGAAAATAATCCTAATCCGCTCAAGCTCTCTTCATAGCTAGCACCCTCCACACCAGGCAACATCCTGGTGAACCACCTCTGCATCCTTTCTAAACCATCCACATCATTTTGGTAATGTGGCGACCAGAACTGTACGCAATATGCTAAATGTAGCCAAACCAAAGTCTTATACAACTGTAACGTGACCTGCCAACTCTTGTACTCAATACCCTGTCAGATTCAGGAAAGCATGCTTTATGTTTTCTTGACCACTCCACTGACCTGTGTTACCATCTTCAGGGAACAATACACCTGAACATGCAGATCTCTCTGTACATCAGTTTTCCCCAGGACTTTTCCATTTACTATATAGTTTGCTCTTGAATTGGACCTTCCAAAATAAGACCATAAGACCATCAAAGACATAGGAGTGGAAGTAAGGCCATTCGGCCCATCGAATCCACTCCACCATTCAATCATGGCTGATGGGCATTTCAACTCCACTTACCCGCATTCTCCCCGTAGCCCTTAATTCCTTGTGACATCAAGAATTTATCAATCTCTGCCTTGAAGACATTTAGCGTCCCAGCCTCCACTGCACTCTGCGGCAATGAATTCCACAGGCCCACCACTCTCTGGCTGAAGAAATGTCTCCGCATTTCTGTTCTGAATTGACCCCCTCTAATTCTAAGGCTGTGTCCATGGGTCCTAGTCTCCTCGCCTAACGGAAACAATTTCCTAGCATCCACCCTTTCCAAGCCATGTATTATCTTGTAATTTTCTATTAGATCTCCCCTTAATCTTCTAAATTCCAATGAATACAATCACAGGAGGCATCACCTCGCATCTGACTGGATTGAACTCCATCTGCCATTTCTCTACCCAACCCTCCAATCTATCTATATTCTGCTGTATTCTCTGACAGTCCCCTTCACTATCTGCTACTCCACCAGTCTTTGTGTCATCTGCAAACTTGCTAATGAGATAACCTACACCTTCCTCCAAATCATTTACGCATATCACAAACAACAGTGATCCCAGCATGGATCTTTGTGGAATACCACTGGTCACAGGTTTCCATTTTGAGAATCTCCCTTCCACTACTACTCTGTATCCTGTTCCTCAACCAGTTCTCTATCCATCTAGCCAGAAGACCCTGGACCCCACACGACTTCACCTCCTACATCAGCTTACCATGAGGAACCCTTATCAAACGCCTTACTATTAGCAAGTTGACAAGTCTTTGAAATTAACTTGAAACTGACAACATAAGGAAAGCTTTGAAAATATACTCTGAAACATTTGTCAGCTTCCATCATTTAGGTACATGAATCAACTAGGTGGGACTGATAAATTAAACTGTGTTTATTTCAATGCAAGAGGCCCAACAGGGAAGGCAGATGAACTCAGGGCATGGTTAGGAGTATGGGACAGGGATATCACAGCAATTACAGGGATGCATAGGACTGGCAGCTTAATGTCCAGGATGCAAATGCTACAGGAAGGATAGAAAGGGGGCAAGAAAGGAGGAGTGGCATTTTTTATAAGGAATAGCATTATGGCTGTACCTAGGGAGGATATTCCTGGGAATACATCCAGGGAAGTTATTTGGGTGGAAATGAGACATAAGAAAGGATGATCACCTTATTCGGATTGTAGTAGAGAACCCCCATTAGTCAGCAGGAAATTGAGAAACAAATTTGTAAGGCCTGCTCAGCTATCTGTAAGAATAGTAGGATGGTTATGGTAGGGGATTTTAACTTTCCAAACATAAACTGTGACTACCATAGTATTAAGTGTTTTGATGGAGAGGAATGTGTTAGAAGTGTACAAGAAAATTTCTGATTCAGTATGTGGATTACCTGCTTTTGGGAAATAAGGCAGGGAAGTGGCTAAAGTGTCAGTGAGGGAGCATCTTGGGGAGTATTAGTTTTAAAATAGCAATGGAGAAGGATAGACCAGATCTAAAAGTTGAACTTTTAAATTGGAAGGCGAATTTTGATGGTATTAGGGAAGAACTTATAAAAGTTGATTGGGGCAGATGTTCGCAGGTAAAGGGACAGCTGGAAAATGGGAAGCCTTCAAAAATGAGATAACAAGAGTCCAGAGACAATATATTCCTCTTAGGGTAAAAGGCAAGGTTGGTAGGTTTAGATAATGCTAGATGATTACAGAAATTGAGATTTCGGTTAAGAAAAAGAAGGAAGCATATGTCAGGTGTAGACAGCAGAAATCGAGTGAATCCTTAGACGAGTAAAAGGCAGTATGAGTATACTTAAGGGGGAAATCAGCAGGGCAAAAAATGAGGGATATGAGATAGCTTTGGCAAATTGGGTTGAAGAGAATACAAAGAGATTGTATAAATACATTAAGGACTCCACTCAATATAGCAGTATTTTATAGTTCTTGCATGGTATCTTGTAAATGATGTTAGTTTTGTTGGTGATACCTATTGGATCCTTTAGGTTCAATAGTCTCAGCTTAAGTGTAGACTTGTGGGCTACCATGATGCCAAGGTGTCTGAATAGTCTGGAAGTCACCCACATCACACCTTAAGAAACCAAGATCTATAAATAGAAAGGTGGGACATACCACCAGTGCTTCACCAGAGACTCTCACGGATGATGTTACCTGGTATGGTGATGAAATGTCTGCAAACAAATCTTCCAGCTCAGCGAGCTAACTTACATCCTTATCATCAACCTGAGCTACAAGTCTTCTCAGAAATCGTTAATTCATACAGTCTGTTCATTTCAAGTTGCTTCTTTAAGCTGTATGCTAAATACAGCAAAGTTAGAAATTTACGTTTTGCACCCTTGCCTGGATTTGTAGCCCCAGTAATCCCTTGTAACTTTCATGCCTTAAAGATTTTCTCAGTCTTTTCATTTAAGCATCCATTGACAATTCAATAGCCAAATCACACAAACACAGGAATAGCACTAAAGGCGATAATTTAGAAATCAGCCATTGGTAAGGCAAGAATCATTGAAGTTGCAGAAACAAGCAAATGAAGCTGTACCCAAATAGAATCTTGCTACTTGCCAATGAATCAATTGTCAGATAGAGTTATGGGTAGTTTATTGTGGAATTTTGTGCCTTTTAATAGAATATTTTTCATGGAATTTCTAGCAGGGAGGGGAAGGGTGTTGGACGGAGGCAGACAGGACAAACTATTAAGACTGAGCTTTAAATTCTTTGGATGAAAACTGCCGTGTACCCTGGGAAAAAGTAAATAGGAAGATTTGGAAGCAGGTGGCTGTGGCTTGAAGTGTCACTGTTCTCACTTCTAGAACTGTAAAGCTAATATTGAGATGGTTCACTGAGCCGACAAGGATAGGAATTACAGCATAACAGTCATTTTCCTTGCTTTGCCTTAAGTTTCACTGGTACTGATACATTGTTTATCTTTCCAAACTAATGGATACCCCAATATTTGTTCACATAGTGCCATAATCAAGAAAGTCACAAATCAGAGATTTATCCATATTAACATCTCTCTTAACAATAACTGAAACCATGAAATTCAGTGAAGTATATTGCGATGTTATAGCATTGATCGATTGTTTTTTGTCAATTGGGGAGAAGAAAGATTATTTAGAGATGTGACAAAAATAGGCTTGTGTGAAACAGTTCATTGTTGAGTTGTTTTGATGATCCTAGGTAGCTGTCAACAAGCAGGCATCAGATGGAAATCATCCAAATACTCTCCTCCAAAATGTTCTTCCTGCTAAATTGCTTATACCATCTTCACAAGAATGGCCATGTCAACATATTTTTTAATGGTAATGTGTTGCAGGGCTACTCATTTACAATAAGAGATGTACTCAACCCCTGCCACGCTATTAAGATCTAATGACTTATTTCAAAAAGGCATGCGTTTTGTCATCAAACTCTTCTACTGCTGCCATTGCACACTTTACAGGCACTGTTAACCAGAGCAGTAAGAGATGCACATTGTTCCACTGTTCCCTCCCACCCAAATTAGTTGCATGCTTGCCTTTACAGAAGAGGTCAGGATTGACAGTATATCTAAAGATGAGTGCATTGTGACTGATCCCATCAAAATTCATTTTGGTATGTTGGATAAACCACTTGTGATAGCTTTCCAGTTTAAAAAACACCCATTTACTCCTAATCTCTGCTTCCTGTTAGCCAGCCAATCTTCTATCCAGGTCAATGTTACCCCTGGACCATAAGCTTTTATTTTCCATAATAACCTTCTTGAAATCTATGTACAACTAATCCACTAGTCCCCCTTTATCACTAGCATAATTTACTTTTTCAAAGAACTTCAACACAGTAATTAAACATGATTTCCCTTTGACAACACCGTGTGGTTCTGCCTGATTACTTTAAAGTTATTCAAGTGTCCTGTTATAATATCTTTAATAATAGCTTCTAACCTTTTCCCTATGATAAGTATTAAGCTGACTGGCCCATGGTTTCCTTCCTTTCCTTTTTGAATAAAAGAGTTACATTAATTATTTTCTAATCTAAAGGAAAACTCTGAATCTAATGAATTTTGGAAAATTAAAACCAACACACCAACTACCTCATACACTACTTATTTGAAGACCCTAGGATGAAACTCATCAGGATCCATTGACTTATCAACTTACAATTTCAGCAATTTATTCAGTACTACTTCCATAGGCAATTATAATTTTCTTGAGTTATGCCATTCCTTTGAATTTCTGATTTACAGATATCTCCATGGTGTTACTTGTATCTTCTGTAGTGAAGGACAACTCAAAGCATCTGTTCATCTGTTATCTCTTTGTCCTGCTTTATTAATTCCCCAGATTCATTTACTACAGGACCAACACTTTTCATTTCACACCTGAAGAAATTTTTACCACAGTATTCAGGCATCATGAGGCATGGTTACAGAACTAAAGGGTCATGGAAGGAATATTAATCTGAGGTCTCAGATTAATGGAAGTCACAAGGCAATAATGTTGGGCACATTAAGAGACTAAGCCTAATTCAAAAGATTTGTTTAACAGAAACAAAAAAGTTCAGAAGGCTTTATTCATGCCATGAGAAAGGCTGGATATCCTTAAAAAGAGTTGCAACAAAATAAGAATTATTTATGTAAACTGCAAGACACAGGGGTCTTTCAATACAATTGTAAATAAAACAAGAGTCATTTACTAAAGCCACTGTGAGCAAGAGCCATTCAGTAAAATCATTTCAAAGATGAGAACCAAAAGTCCATGGAACTGCAGTACTGTGAACCAAATACTTTTAAGCAAGACTGTTATGAATTTGAAGGTGTGTAATGTACCTTAAAGAGAGAGTGAATGCCGTTCTGAATTGAGATATTGTGTATCTGACTAAATGGGGAGTAGAGACAATTCTGGTAGTTATAGACCAGTGAGCCCTACTCTGTTGTGGGCAAAGTTTTGAAAAGGATTATAAGAGATATGATTATAATCGTTCATAAAGGAATAATTTGTTAACTGTCAACACAGTTTCATGAAGTGTAGGTCATGCCTCATAAACCTTATTGAGTTCTTTGAGAAGGTGACCAAACAGGTGGATGGGGGTAAAGTGGTTGATATGGTGTACATAGGTTTCAGTTAAGTGTTTGATAAGGTTCCCTATGGTAGGCTATTGCAGAAAATGCAGAGGCATGGGATTGATGGTGATTTAGCAGTTTGGATCAGAAATGGATGAGCTGTAAAAAGACAGGTATTGGTTGATGGGAAATGTTCATCCTAGATTTCAGTTACTAGTGGTGTACTGCAAAGATTTGTTTTGGAGCCACTGCTGTTTGTCATTTTTATAAATGACCTGGATGAGGGCATAGAAGGATGGGTTAGTAAATTTGCAGATGACGCTAAAGTTAGAGTTGTGGATAGTGCGGACAGATGTTGCAGGATACAGAGGGACATAGATAAGCTGCAGAGTTGGGCTCAGAGGTGGTTTTGTGCAGAAATATGTGAGGTGATGAGCTTTGGAAGATGTAACAGGCATACCATGTACTGGGCTAATGGTAAGATTCTTGGTAGCTGGATGAGCAGAGAGATCTCGGTGTCCATGTGCAAAGATCCCTGAAAGTTCCCACCCAGGTTGATAGGGCTGTTAAGAAGCCATGTGGTGTGTAAGATTTTTTTGGTGGAGGGATTGAGTTTCGGAACCATGAGGTCGTGCTGCAGCAGTACAAAACTCGGGTGTAACTGCACTTGAGTATTGGGTACAGTTGTGGTTGCCATATTATAGAAGTATATGGAAGCATTGGAAAAAGTGCAGAGGAGATTTACCAGGATGTTGCCTGATATGAGAGAAAGAGATATGGGGAAAGGCTCATGGACTTGAGCCTGTTTTTCTTAGAGAGAAGAAAGTTTAGAGGTTACTTAACAGATACAAACAAGACGATCAGGGGATTAGATAGGGTGGACAATTTTACTCAGAAGGTGATGGCTAGCACAAGGACACATAGCTTTAAATTGAGGGGTGTTAAATATCAGACAATGTCGGTGATAGGTTCTTTACTCAGAGTAGTAAGAGTGTGGAATGCCCAGCCTGCAACAGTAGTGGACTTGCCAAAGTTAAGGGCATTTAAATGGTCATTGGATTAACATATGGATGATAGTGAAATAGTATAGGTTAGATGGGCTTTAGATTGATCTCAAAGATCAGCACAATATCAAGGGCCGAAGGGTCTGCACTGCACTTTAATGTTCTATGTTCTATGTTGTAGACGGCAATCCCAGAGTGTACTGGAAAACTGAAAATATGTTACATTTATCTGTGAAATGGATTCCTGTATTTTATTTGCTGTTTTGACAACAATTCACATTTAACCTGTTTAAATTATGCCCCATGATACTGAAACCCAAACGAGTTTGAATTTATTGTTTTACCAACATTGAACCAATGAGCCAATCTGATATTAGGAATATAAAAATGCAGACATTTTGAAAATTGGAGAAAGAGCAACTACTGTCAAGAGCGACTCAAAAAATTAGGAATCCCTCTCTATCAAAAGAGATCTTTTCATATGAAACAAACTTGGAGTGAAAAGGAAGATACCCCAGGGAATTCAACAGCTGGAAGAGTGAAGTCACGGAAGATGACACTCGCTGTGTGGTTTTGAAAGTAAGTTGATGTAATTTTAATAAATGTCTTATTGGTACAGCATATTATTATAGAGTTGGTGGCAGGTAATTAACAATTAAGTGAAGAGGGGGTGCTTAGGTTTGTGAATAGCTGTTTAATGTTCACTTTTAGAGTTAAAAAATAAATTGATGTTATTTTCTTTAAATAGTGGAATTTGGGAGTTCTCTATCACTCATATTTTAACAGATTATGTGATGAGGTGAGCTTTTCTGGGTGTTTGGTTTAATTAACAGAGGGGTTCACTGCCATGTCATAATAAGACCATAAGGCATAGGAGCAGAAATAGGTAACTTAACCCATTGAGACTGCTCTGCCATTCAATGAAAATGAAATAACTCCACAGAGGCTGGTATCCTGTCACCCTTTACCTATACACCATATGTAAACTCTGATCAGCTCAGAGCCAGTCCATAGAGAAAGGAGAATCCCTGAGACTCCTGTTTATATCTGTCAGCCAGGACTCCCTGATTGGCTCAGGTTAATAGCCCCAATCAGGGAACACATGCTCAATGAGATTCACGTGGCCAACCTTGTTGAGATCCAATCAGCACATGCCTGCCTGCATTTCCTGCCCCCACTTCCTGCCCCCCCAACCCCCACCAAGTCCAGGGATATAGCCCTGTCTTTTTTCTTGTTTCTTCTTCTGGACGTTTGCGCACTGGATCCAGTTCCTCTGATTCTGACTCGGACATGGGCAACATGTATTGGACTGTACTCCACCTGTTGCATCCACAGCGTCTTGGAAAAATTTCCTCATCTTCTTCAGGCGGGAATGGTACTGAGGCTGCAACATCAGCTGCGTCTATCTCAGCCTCTCAGGTTTCTTCAATGCTAGATGGAGGGGGAGAACCCACAGTTTCTTAACTAAATCCATTAACTCTTGAAAGGTTTTATTATCTGATGCATCAGAAAAGTTAGATTCCTAATAACTGAATGCAGTCCACAAGCAGTCAGAAGAATTACTCATTGCATTTCAGTTGCCCCAATGTTATTTGCCTGAAAAAAATAGCATATGCTTTCCACATACTGGACCCAGTCTTTGTCGGCAAAATTGAAGGAGTCAAGCTTCCCTAATAAAGGCAAAATGCCAGAAATGCTTACCCCAAATTAAAGATGATTGTTGCAAGTGACCTTTCTTCAGGAGCTTACAGGTTTCTTTCATCGCCACTGAAATAACGCCACAGGGCCAGTATCCCATCACCAAGTCACTGTTTATTTACATGTACACAGTACATTGACTCTGACCAGCCAGCTCAGAGCCAGTCCCTAGAGTGAGGAGAATCTCTGAGACTCCTGCTTATACCTGTCAGCCAGGACTCCTTGATTAGCCCAGGTTAGCAGCTCCAGTCAGGGATCTCATACTCAATGAGATCTGCCTGTCCAAACTTACTCCAATCACAACAGAAAACTTCTGATCTGATAACATTCAACTCCACTTTCCTGCCTTTTTCCCCTATATCCCCAATTTCCTTAATGATTAAAAACCTGGCTATCTCAGCCTTGAATATTCTCACTGACCCAGACCTGGGTAAATTCTTCTGCCGTAAAGAATTTCAGATTCACTATCCACTTAGAGAAGAAATTCCTCCTCATCTCTGTCTTGAAAAGGTGACCCCTTATTCTGAGATTAAGCAATCTGATTCTATACTTTCCCACAAGAGGAACAACCTTTCCATATCGATCCTATTAATTCTCCAATTGCACTAATTCAAATTTAAATGGCAATACAAGCTTATGGTTCATAGAATGAATAAGGACCATTCAGAACATTTAGATTCCTTATCATTTTATAACATCAAAGTCTCAAACTGGATCCCTCTGTAACTGTTAGGTATCCAGTATCTTTTATGTTATGAGTATTCCATGCCCTTCATTAAGCTTGCTGTGAGTGCTCACAATTCTCTCCATAATACTCAGGGATAATCAATATCCTTAATATAACTCAATGAGGCGAGTTTGATATGTTTTTTTTCTCTTTGCTCTCTTCAATAAAAGTTGGAAAGATCTTCTTTCTAATCAGTCCAGCTAGTTAGCTGAATTGAGTTGTTTTCAAAATAATTGCCTTCAATTAAGCCTTTAGGAAAATTTGTCAGCAGGTTGAACAAATTAAGCAAATCAAACTTTTATTTACTTCATCTCTTAGCAACAAATCCAAAACAGGAATGACCTTTATAACACTCACTTACTCAGTCATGATTTTAGAATTTCCACTAAGTCACTCAGCTGGATTTAAAACTTTGATTGCAGGATTGATGTCCAAAACACAAAAATATAACAGAACTTTACATCTAATGTTCTAAAGATATCTCAGGCAGGATTTTCCTTCTGGGTTCAGGAAACAAATGTCAGGACTGTTAATGGGATTAAACACCAGTTCAGAACAAACTAGCCCCGGTCCCCAAGTTTGAAAGAAGCAAGGCGTCAGTTGGCTGGCCAACGATTAGCCGGCTATGCAGCTGGGAATGGAGGTGGTTCGGAGTGAGTGTGAACCTAATTACACTGACTCAAACAGTCATTACTGTAGCTGCCATTTAATTCAAAGTTGCTAGTGCCAGAAATTATAGAAGGGTGCAGGGGGTTGGCACCTGGGGCAGAAGTCTCCTTCAGAACTTTGCAACTGCCATTCAGAAGGCCCTGCTTAAGGCAGTGAAAGAGTTGAGGAATCTTTGCAGAGAAGGCTCTTCTAAAGCAAGTAGTTCTGGATAAGGGTGATTGAGAACATAAGAAGATTAGATGACAAGTAATGGCTTCAGTACCAGCAAAGGTTTAATGGCCTTATTCTCTCGGAGAAGTTGGGTGCAATGACAGGCCTCTGGGTCCTCAAATTCCAACAGACATTCCAGCTGAGGAAACTGAAGGCACATGCTAGTTCTGAACATAAAGTTAATGTATGTTCAGGCCACTAACTAATCCCTTAGCAAAGCATATTAATGAGCTGCTGATATTCTTTTTAGCGGCCAGCTTTGTCTAGTCTTTCTCACTCCATACTCTCCTCACAAGGGGAAAGGCCACATGATGCCTGAGAAAAAAAGACAGAGCAGAGGTGGAAAGTCTATGCCATATAGCATTCATGGGTACACCCTCCCATCCTCCCCACCACGCTAGAGTGGAGGACAAACACAAAACCACTCAGCTGAGCACAGAAGCAGGTCCAGAAGAAGGAAAGCTTAACCTAGATCAGCAGTAACAGAAGCGTGTCAACATGTCCAATCACTTTAGGAAGTTCGAGGCCAAGGCTGGTAGTGGAAGAATCCATTCAGCAAACAAATGCTTCCATATCTCAGGGCTTTGAGTGAGTGAGCTCCTCCATTTAGAAGATGAGTAGCCAACTTCTTGAAGAGTCATCTGTGTTAGTATTCAGTATTCAGGCAAAAAATATGTAGATATTTGCAGAAAGCATGCCACAGCCCGCAATATGGACCAATCAGCAAAACTGGTACAACAGAGATGATTTTAGGGATGCCTATTGCTCCCCAACTGAGGCACGCCCCCCAGCTATCTGGAGTGCCAGCCTGTAGACGTCAGCACAGAGGATGGCAGTGCCACCCCTCATGGAATGCAACATTATTACCATCATCCCATTGATGATGATGACGAGCTTAAGCATTTCAGTGGCAAACAAAGCCATGCCACAAGCTTCCTGTACTTTATCTTAAGTTGCATGAGTAGGGTGGGATTTGTATTGGTGAGGGTGGTGAGGTGGGGTGGGCAGGGAAGAGGTCAACTGCCAGTGGGTTATTGGGCTTTGCATTGCCTGCAAGTGAGAACATGTCCTGTCTTTCTCTATTAATTCACAGATAGTATCAAATGTGCTATTTCTTAATAGATAAATAGGTAAAGAGAAGTGAAGTAATGAAGGGACATGTCCTTGAATGGGTATAGAGTAATTTCTGAATAGATGTCTATCACTTAATTTACTGTAAAAATGGATCTATCCCCACCAGTGTCTTGAACGAAAGATTTTCATAGACATCTCCAATTGGGTTTCCAAACACTTTGTCCACTTAGGCAAGAAGGGTTCAACTGACACATGTCCTAATCACATGATCCCTAATACTGACATATCTTTGAGGTCATCAACTCCTGCGCCAGTCCATATACTTTCCTGTACAGTTCGGACAATTCTTTTACCTTCGCCTCCTGCTTCTCTTCCATGTTCGGCTCCTGTTGTTTGTTTGAGAAACTACAAAGTTCTAGGACTTCACCTTATACTGGTCACCTAAGCAAAAATACAGCAGGTCTGCATAAAACAGTCAACCATCCCAGATGGTATTTGGCTATTCCACATTTGAGATGATTTCACTATCTGCCAGGTTGTTCACTTCCAGAATGTGTTTTATATTTTTGACTCTATTTTTACATATGCACAATGTACTCCTGTGCATTTTCTGTAATCTCCCCTATGTTTTGTGCTCCTACAGAGAAAACCTGTCTGGCAGGCAATTGTTTGAACATGGTCCAGAACCCTGAATTCCAATTGTTTAATGCCCTGGTAGTCATTAATGATCAGACTATGCTGAAAATGCCAGAAATTTCAGACAGACCTCAAATAGACAAAGACATGGACCTGTGACCAGATATGGTTGGTATGGTAAGATGTGAGCAGGCTCTTGAGCAGACTCCCACCCCTACTTCCACCAACACCTACCCCTGGAGGAAGGAGGTTACCTAGATTTCCAGAGGAGTAAAAAACTATGCTCGCTCCCATGAAAGTGAATATGATTACAGGAAGCCTTTCCTGGGTTGCAGATCTGTTGAAACTTGGGGGAGTGCAAACTCTTGACATTGATGGATCTCACTGGAAAATTTCTGGGCCTTATTAGTCACTTGAAGTGTAATTAGTGATGCACTGCTCCTTATAGAATCCAGTGACTGAGGTTGTGGACGGCACGGTGGCACAGTGGTTAGCACTGTTGTCTCACAGCGCCTGAGACCCGGGTTCAATTCCCGACTCAGGCGACTGTGTGGAGTTTGCATGTTCTCCCCGTGTCTGCGTGGGTTTCCTCCGGGTGCTCCGGTTTCCTCCCACCGTCCAAAGATGTGCGGGTCAGGTGAATTGGCCATGCTAAATTGCCCGTAGTGTTAGGTAAGAGGTAAATGTACGGGTATGGGTGGGTTGCGCTTCGGCGGGTCGGTGTGGACTTGTTGGGCCGAAGGGCCTGTTTCTACGCTGTAAGTAATCTAATCTAATTATATTTGGTTCTCACTATACCTGCAAATTTCTATCTATCGGAACATATTGACCAGTTCTCACAAAACTTTTAACAATAACCTGAGGTGCAATGATGCACAACTACTTTAAAAGATGGCACAAAAACAAACACATCTCATCCTTAGAAAGACCTGAAAGTCAAAGCTGTTCAAGACCATAGTGACTTTGATATCTCCTGATGAGATTTGGCAATATTTTCCTTGGGGGTCAACTGTACAAATAGATTAATTATTTCTGGGCTGTCAGACAAGAATGCACAACGATGTCTGGCTATGAGTTTAGAAATAAATTAGACTATTGAAACACCTCACCCCCAAGGAAAACATTATGTAATTATGCAACAGTTCATCATGCAAAATTAAGAGATTTGAAGTGCTTAGAGTTTAAACAATAATACTTCTGATGACAAAGGTGATTTAATGTTCTGCAAAAATACTTTTTTTAGCATAGTGAAAATATAGGAATTAGACTTTTCTTATGCATCCTATTGTCACTGCAGGCTTCATTGGTCGTATACAGACTATAGTTGGTCATTGCTGAAAATGTGTTGCTGGTTGAAGCACAGCAGGTTAAGCACCATCCAAGGAATAGGAAATTCGACGTTTCAGGCATAAGCCCTTCCTGATGAAGGGCTTATGCCCGAAACGTCGAATTTCCTATTCCTTGGATGCTGCCTAACCTGCTGTGCTTTAACCAGCAACACATTTTCAGCTGTGATCTCCAGCATCTGCAGACCTCATTTTTTACCTATAGTTGGTCATTGCTGGCATGGGGTCATGAAGTGTCAGAGGAATGTGAGGGCAATAGCCGAACATTGGTCACATGGGGACAGTGAGAACAGGTGGCGGGGCATAGCCTGGCATAAGAGCCATTAGAAGGACATTGTGAATTTCCCGAACAAATGTTTTCTCATGCAAAGTATGGTTTATGAAACCTTTGCAATGCCATGAACGATGACTATTAAAAAAGATAGCCCAAATCCATGAGGATTACAAACAAGGTAATGCCAATCCATGCAATGGAACTGGTCAGGTTGGGAGTGCACGGTCCATATCTGAACCAGCTGGCACTCTTTAATTGGCCTGGAGAAAGAGAATGGGATTGGCAATTCCAGAATCATTTTTAAAAAGCTCCCAAATTATCTGACCTCAGTGAATATATAGGCCGGTGTTTTGGACTTCTACATGGTATAAGTAGCTCAAGTTTAAGTGCTGCAAACACACAAAGCAAGGATGCATTTTAAGCAAGAGAATTGGCATTCTATCCAGCCAGTGAAATTTTGATTACTTATTTATGTTCATCAAGGTGAAGGACGGTGGTGTAAAACATTTTCTATTGTGAGCAATAATTGTCATAATTCCCGGTCAGATATAACATAAATAGTTGTAGAACTAAGATCCTCCTCCCCAATTTATGAACCATAGCCAAGAGGAGAATGCCTTCTGCAGCCATGTGACACTTCCTTGTTTCTCACAACAACTATCCTGCAGCCTTGGAGAAACACTTGCAAATCTGTTCAGTTTAAGAATGGAAATGAGTCAGACAAGCTGGGTATTATTTCCATTATTATGATGTCAGTTGTAAGTGATGCAATTATTATATTCTATTAATATTTGCTTGAAAACTACAGAAAAATGCAATATTTACTTCATAAGATCCAGCCCTTTTTACATGATCCTTTATTACTGAACTTGGGACAGGCTCAATATATAAGTTCCCGACAAAGGATGTGTTGCACAAACAGGAAAATACATTCACAATGAATTGTTAGTACAGGCCAAGTGAAGATGATATAACACAGATGGCAGGAAGAATCACCAAAAAGCATAGCTATCAAGTCCCTGAGACAGCTCTCAAACTAATGTTTAATTATCATAAAGAGAAATTAGAGCAGAGACATCATGTATTAAATGGCAATTGTTAATAACATGCTGTTGCTTTCATTCTTTTATCTGGTTTGAGGCAGTAACTTTATTATGTCTGTGCTGAAGTAGACACAATATTAACAGGAATTTTAATTCTACACTTGGTGTCTTTTTACCATATGACAAGATTGAATGGTCGTTCTTCACTGTTCAAGATAAATTGTATTATTGATACGTAAATTTTAACTTTTTATATATTTAATGTGTAGGATAAGTTAACTATAGGGAGGAATTCTTCAAATTTAAAGAATGTGGTAATTACATCCACACCCTTGCCACTGAATTATGTCAAGTAAAGGTGGCATTTAAAGCTTTTGTTTTTGAGACTGTTGGAATTTTATAGCACACAGTGAAACTATTGGCCTTTTGTGCCTATATCATGCCTATATTTGAGTGCAATACTGTTTAGTGAAATTTCCCATTTTCAAATTGCATCTACACCCTTCTTAAACACTAATATGGATCATGCTTTCACCTTCATACATGCAAAAAGAATAAACATTACTTTAGTGATGCACAAATCTTGTCTTTAATTTGTATTTGTCTGATAGGTAGGCAATGGATTCTGACCACCTAGGTTAAGCATGCCTACATAATCAGTTCACAAGTCAGCATCTTTAGAACTATGTGTAAATTGAAGGGGGAAATGGGACATAACATTTAAAGCATTTTAAAATAAATAGGAAAGTATCACTGGAAAGGAGAGAAAAGCATGTATTTCTTTTAATCTCAAGGTGTATTTCTTACATTTTATTTTTTATATATTATGCAACTCCTGACTATTATTAATGCACATAGGGTGGAACATATAGCTTTATAACTTCTTATCCAACTGCCTCTAAGGTACTATATTAATTTTAAATGAGACATACCCAATGCTCCCAATGAAAACCATGCTTGCAAGGACAGCATTTCAGAAAATCACAGGCTTGAGCTCATGATCTCCCGAGGTGTGAACCATGCAAGCTCTGCCTGCTCAGTGCATTGCATCAAAAAATCACAGTCACCCCCACCCCAACCCCTCCATGCTCACTATCCCAACCATTGTGACAGATGTGTGGCCTGGAATCTTTCTCCTAAATTGACTGTGTAGCATTGGGAAATTTCTTGAGATGTACCCACCTCAGGAGAAAGTGCTCCAGGTTGGGGGCTTTCATACTGACATTGCATATGCATTTGGGATAAAGTAGTCCACCATCCCTGGACACAGACCTGAGGCAGCCAAAGGTACATCTGTGTGTTAAGATCGGTTTGATAAAATGTCTGCCTTGGTTCTCTGGAATTTGGTCCCAATTATTTTGTTCGGTGTGAGTTCCTCTAGGCCACAGCCCGCCCTTATCCCCATTCTCTTTGCCCATCCATTCCAACTTATGTCAACCCATCCACAATGGGCTTTCATGATTCCATTCCCATTGTCTCTTTTTGCTCTCATGCCAATTTAGTGCCAACTCATGCACACACTAAACACACTTAGCCATAATACCCTTCAAACCAATTCATCCATGGACAAAACTCAGAGTCATTTGAAGGTTAAATAAATAAAGTGCTAAATATCAATTACACAACATTTGAATGTATTTCATTTCTGAAATCTCATTGCATACATTTAGATCCCCTTTAAAAGCAAAAAAACTGTATTTGTAAGCCCACATCAAGTATAGTTAATTCTTTAATTACCACTTGGAGTTGCGAATAAAACAGTACATTTGCAGCACCTCATGCATTATGAAAGTTTAGATTTAGGGCCTCTTATGTACTGTTGTGAGCATAGATACTGTGTTAGAGAGCTTGCCCATTCTCCACCTATACTCCTCATATTCTGGTATGATTTTTGAATCATACTGCAAACCCAACTCTGCTGCAAAAAGGCAAAATACTGTGTAGGAATGTGTCTGCCATGCTTGCAATTTGTGAACACAGCCACAAAGATCTACAGGTTGAGTTTTCCCAAGCCCAGAGGAATTTTGCCCCAAGAAGTTGTGAGGGCAAAATGACCACACAAAGGTGTAATGAACAGTAAGTAATATTTAGGTATTATAAACAGATTTAATAAAATAAGACAGATAAAAATTGGCAGAATAAATTAATTGAAGATCTCACTGACTGTATATCACTGGAGGGAAGTGCTGATGTAGTGGTAATGTTAATGGACTGCTTATCCAGAGGTCCAGGCTAATACGTTGGAGGTTCAAATACCAGCACAACAGATGGTGAAATTTCAATTAAATTAATAGTTCAAAACTAGCAAATTGTTATAAATCCCATTCCCCCATAATTCACAAATGTATACCAGGGTTAGAAATCTACCACCCTCTGTCAGACTGAGATCCTGCCACCCTGTATAAACATGACACCAGACCTACAGCAATATTGATGACTCATAATGCCCTCTAAAAAGACCGAGCAAGCCATTCAATTATACCAAACCGCTGCAAAATATAACACAAAGAATGAAACTATCTAAAGACATGCCATTCAAAATCAAGTTAGGTTCTGGAAACAATAACAGTTGGTCTTGCAAATTCCTTCTTTATAATATTTGGGAGTTTATGCCAAAACTGGAAAATCTGTCCCACCGACTAATAAAGTAACAGCCTAATATAATCATACTTATGGAATCGTAGAACACAGACAATGTCCCAGATGCAGTTATTACCATTCCAGGTTTGTAACTTCCCACCTGCATGCCACAGAGCTGGCCCCACAGTGGTATGTAGTTCGAAGGGAATTGCACAAGGAATCCTCAACATTGACTATGGACCCCAGGAAGACTCATGGCATCAGATTAAAGAAGGACATTGATTATTTTTGTCCTTTCAACTGCATGCTACTTTTCCACTGCCTCTAGTGGTCTGTTCTCCAGGTAGGACATACCAAACCATGGTATGTTTCTCGCAATGGTGGTGTCTGGGACATAATCTGTAAGATATAGTTCCATGAACATTCCGTTGCTTGAATAGTTTATGTGACAGCTATCCATTAATTTTGGCATAAACCCCCAAATGTCAATAATGAGGTCAACAGGGCTAAATGTACCATTGTTGTTACCACTGCCTAGATTGATTATAGGTCATTCAGCTAGTTTCAATCCTTTTCTTTAACTTTGATCTTCACAATCACCATTACCAAATCTAGCTTTATGCTCCAGGTTTATGCTATGAACTGAATTCAAATTCCCAGGCCTCCATGCTGCATTCTGAATATTTCTCTTTGGGTTATTAGTTGAGTAATTTAAGCACTGTGCAATCATATCCATGCTATCCATGCTCTTGTTTCTCATTCTATACAACTGAGGTGAGGCTCATGTTTTAATACAACTAATCTCACATGAGTTATGTCATATCTTTGATTTGGCAGGTGACCATGCTTATCGAGTAGAAGGAAGGTGTGACAGTGGTGGATAATGAGCACAAAAACAAAAGAAGGCTCTGATGATAGTCATGGATGAAATAAAGTAGAAGGAGGTTTATGTGAAGTAAAAACACAGGCATGGCACAGTTGAACCAAATGATTCATCTGTGTGTTCTAAATTATTTGTAAATCCAATTTTAGTCAGTATTTTAGAGAGCTGCTGCTTGCAATCTACAAAATTTGCAGCATGATTTCCTCCATCAGGAACGTGAAGGGGGAAAGGAGCTGAGAGATAAAAGAGGGGTGGGGTGGGGTGGGGATGGGGCTGGAGGGAAGGTAGATGCGAAGGTGATAGGTATATGCAGGTGGGGAGAATTCCAACTCGCAAAGTGGTTCAGGAAACATCTCTTGGACACACACACCAAACAACACCATCCCCCTGTGGCCAACCATTCAACTTCCCCTCACACTCCCCCAAGGATATGCGAATCCTGGGCCTTCTCCACTGCCAAATCAAAGCTAACTGTCAACTGGAGGAAGACTGCCTCATCTTCCACCTCAGGACCCTACAACCACATGACATCAACATCGACTTTACTAGTTTCCAAATCTCCCCTCCCTCCACCTCATCCCAAATCCAGCCCTCCAACTCGGCACAGCCCTCTTGAACTATCCTACCCATCCATCTTCCTTCCAACCTATCCACTCCATCCTCCCCACCTACCTATCACAATCACCCCTCACCAGCATCTACCTCTTTCTCAGCTACCTTCCCTATTCCCCCATCTCCACCCTCTATTTATCTCTCAGCACCATTCCACCTCCACATTCCTAATGAAGGCCTTATGCTGAACATGTCGAATCTCCTGCTTTTTGGATGCTGACTGACCCGCTGTGCTTTCCCAGCACCCCACTTTTCAATTCTAACTCTCCAGCATCTGTAGTCCTCCCAGTATGATTTCCTCACAGATCTTGTGTGAAATTATGTAAATCGGCAGAGCAATGAAAAATCAATATCTACTCCGTGTCTCCAGAACCTTACTCTTTTCCATGTTGTAATACAGCACAGTTAATCAAATGGCAGAGTTCAGATGATATCAGTGATAAAGATAAGAGCAAATTGTAAAATAATAATCATACATCTGAACATTTTCAGAACATTTTATAGGGTTTGCGTCATTGTGGTGGTGGCAGGAAGTTGGGCCAGTTTTTTTCTCTCTCTTTTTAGAAGAATTATAATTGATGTAAAGTGTCATTGTATTCCATTTAGCTGATACACAATGACATTTATACCAACGTACTGTTTATTGCCATGTATTCACTAACTGTTTTACTGAGCAAAATTTGCAACTTGAGACCTATGAAATTTGAAATGGCATAATGCTTCTGTTTAACATTTTCATTTTACTTTTTATGATAAACCATCAATCTGTAGCTTTAAGTTCTCAAAGCCATGAATATACACAGCCTTTGTTCATTAATTGGTGTAGGCTTCATGCCCTAACATAAGCCAATGGCAAAATAAGTATCCCCTGTGGTCTTTCTTGCTCTGAGAATCTTTGGAGTGTAAGAAAATATCACCTGGTAAGACAGATGGCACTCTTCTATGTCTGAAGGCTTAGCTAGAATTGTTAGTGTACAACATATGGAATAGGATTGATCAACACCTGCTACCCAAGACAAGAACGGCTGCTGTGTGTTATTATTTAAAAGTGTGTATACATATGAAGACATGAGTATAAATAACAACAATAATACATTATCAAAATGGATATTTTTGTTCCTATAGTAATTACAGAATAAATGTGCTGTAATCTTTGAACTTAATTTGATTCATTTTGAAGAGAAGGCCAACACTCTGAGAGCGGGTAGTCATCTCCCTTCTGGTTCAGGCTGAGTGAAGGGGAAACGTACCAAGTACAGTGACATCATGGGTTCTAGAACAAAATAAAGTTGCTGTAGTCCCAGAAGGCCATAGGGCTGGTCTTTCATTAGAAAGAGATAACTGATGGTGGTTTAATCTGAGAGTCACCACACCTCAGGCAAAAGGAAAGGTTGAGAAGTGGGGACCTTTATGACAATCTCAGCTATTATGGGAACTGACCACAAGCTGTTGGCATCAATCTGCATCACAAACTAGCTATTTGGCCAACTGAGCTATCATTATGACAATTACTAAGTTAATGGAGACCAAATTTCATTGTTTTAGTATCACTAGAGATCAAGACTTCAAAGTGCAGTCGGTTCTGCTATAATGCAGTAGTTCCATTCTCATAGAAGAAAACTGTGTAATAGTAGCACCACTTAAGCTAATGGGGCCGGAATCGCATTATAACCAATACATACTTTAAGAGTTCACACTTTAGAAATAATGTCTCCAATTTGTTAATCGCATTACAGCAAATTCGCATTAACAAAACACACTTTTTGCCAGATTAACCTGTATCAAGATGTGCTAAGTATAAGAGTTAAAAATATCTATCTCATTTCCTTAATTGGAGAACCTTAACAGTTTCTGCCAGTAGTGAAAACTAGAGATTTCATTGTCTTCCAGTTCTATTGATAAGAATAACAACTAAGAGCCAATATTCTGCAAGACAACATTTCTGCCTGATTTACTGAACACTGTGATTTCCTGCATCAGATTTTAGCAGAAAAATGAAAATAAAAAACAGATACAGTTTAATTAGCGTGTCTTTAATTTTAAAATTAAAACTGCTCTAAATCTTCAGTATGCATCCAATCTGGTTTAGTTGATTTTTTAAAAGCAGGTAACACTTTGCACTAGATAGGAAACAAACGGTATTTTTATTGATAGTTGGCAGCATTGTTGTCTTTTGCTTGAGAAAAACAACATTTTTGTATTGGTAATTTCTTGCTTGCTAATACTTTTTCACATCAGCCATACAATCATACGGCAGGATTTTCCCAGCAGGCTTCCAAAATTCACCAAAGCTCAAAAGAGTTAAAAATCCAAACCACTTGGAAACAACACACTCAACATCACTTTCAAATGATGTCTTCATCCCACCTTTTAAAAGTGACATGGCAAACCAGGCCAGCACTATGGGAGTGGTGGGATGGTGGAAGACCCTCTGCACTGTGGGAGTGGTGAGTTGGTGGAAGACCCACTATACTGTGGGAGTGGTGGGGTGGTGGAAGACACTCTGCACTGTGGGAATGGTAGGTTGATAGAAGAGCCTCTGCAATGTGGGAGTAGTGGGTTGGTGGAAGACACTCTGCACCGTGGGAGTGGTGGAGTGGTGGAGGACCCTCTATTCTGTGGGAACGGTGGGGTGGTGGAAGACCTACTGCACTGTGGGAGTGGTGGTGATGATGGACGATTCACTATACAGTGTAAGTGATTAGATTAGACTTACAGTGTGGAAACAGGCCCTTCGGCCCAACAAGTCCACACCGACCCGCCGAAGCGAAACCCACCCATACCCCTACATTACCCCTTACCTAACACTATGGGCAATTTAGCATGGCCAATTCACCTGACCCGCACATCTTTGGACTGTGGGAGGAAACCGGAGCACCCGGAGGAAACCCACGCAGACACGGGGAGAACGTGCAAACTCCACACAGTCAGTCGCCTGAGTCGGGAATTGAACCCGGGTCTTCAGGCGCTGTGAGGCAGCAGTGCTAACCACTGTGCCACCGTGCCGCCCACTGATGGGGTGGTGGAAGGTCCACTTTATTGTGGGAGTAGTGTGGTGCTGGAATACCCACTGCATAGTGAGAGTGGTAGTGTAGTGGAAGACTAATTATGCTGTGGAAATGATGGAAGGTCCACTACACAGTGGGGGTATTGAGGTGGTGGGGTGGTGAAATACTAACTACACTGTGGGAGTGGTGGAAGACCCACTACATTGTGGCTTGTCCTAGGATAGATGTGTTATCGCAGTCGAAGTGGTGTATCCTCATCCGTATGTGAGGATACTAGTGACAGAGGGTCAAGCCAAACAAAGACATGCATGAGAATTCCTAGAAGCACGGTATTCCAACCTGAACTCTATCAAAAAACACATTGAGTTCGACCCCATCTACCACCCCCTGAGAAAAAGGAACAGGATGTGATTCCACCACAGGAAATAACATCACCACAGGAAATGACATCACCAACCCAAAGAAACCCAAACATATAAATAGAAAGCAGGAATTTTCAGCATTGCTTCACCTGAGGCTGACTGAAGATGTTACCTAGGGTAACAAAACGTCTGGAAATGAACCTTCCAGAGCAAACCTACATCCAAAACCTCACCTGAGCTACAAATCTTCTCAAAACTTGCCAAGACCCATTGCATTTTGCAGGTGCCAGGCAGGAAAACATTTGAGAGTGTTCTATGGCTGCTATGATGAGGTGGCACAATGACAGAGAAAAGGCCTGGTATTGCTCACATGGCTGCATGAAGCAGCTGAGACTGCTGGTGAAGCTGG
The DNA here is from genome assembly GCF_020745735.1 of Hemiscyllium ocellatum. NCBI lineage: Eukaryota > Metazoa > Chordata > Chondrichthyes > Orectolobiformes > Hemiscylliidae > Hemiscyllium > Hemiscyllium ocellatum. The sequence goes on along the minus strand of NC_083411.1, from coordinate 95,328,196 downwards.
CCACGTTTAGACATTTTTAAATTTAATTTATGAACATTTGTGAACCTGCCATGAAAAATCAAGATTGACTGAGAGAGCAGGAGTATTTAAATTTGTCGCCAATGTCTCACTTCCTGTTCAGTAACTCCTCCGCTGAATAGCATTCTGATTGAGGCTTAACTCATTATAAAGTAAGATGACGAGATAAGAAGCAAGAAAATCACTTGCTTTCAATTCTGCCTTCTTTATACTGCCCAAAACTAGGAAATTCTGTCCATTGGAGCATAATTGGAGCAGGTCATGCCTCACAAACCTTAACGAGTTCTTTGAGGATGTGACTAGAAAAGTTGATGAGGGTTGAGCTGTGGATGTGGTGTATATGGACTTCCGCAAGGCATTTGATAAGGTTCCCCATGGTAGGCTCATTCAGAAGGTCAGGAGGAATGGGATTCAGGGGAACATAGCTGTCTGGATACAGAATTGGCTGGCCAACAGAAGACAGTGAGTGATAGTAGAAGGAAAATATTCTGCCTGGAAGTCTGTGGTGAGTCATGTTCCACAGGGCTCTGTCCTTGTGCCTGTATTGTTTGTAATTTTTATTAATGACTTGGATGAGGGGATTGAAGAATGGGTCAGCATGTTTGCAGATGACACAAAGGTTGGAGGTGTCATTGACAGTATAGAGGGCTGTTGTAGGCTGCAGTGGGACATTGACAGGATGCAGAGGTGGGCTGAGAGGTGGCAGATGGAGCTCAACCTGGATAAATGCGAGGTGATGCATTTTGGAAGGTCGAATTGAAAGCTGAGTACAGGATTAAGGATAGGATTCTTGGCAGTTTGGAGGAACAGAGGGATCTTGGGGTGCAGATACATAGATTTCTTAAAATGGCCACCCAAATGGACAGGGTTGTTAAGAAAGCATATGGTGTTTTGGCTTTCATTAACAGGGGGATTGAGTTTAAGAGTCGTGAGATCCTGTTGCAGCTCTATAAAACTTTGGTTAGACCGCACTTGGAATACTATATTCAGTTCTGGTCGTCCTATTATAAGAAAGATGTGGATGCTTTGGAGAGGTTCAGGGGAGGTTTACCAGGATGCTGCCTGGGCTAAAGGGCTTATCTTATGAGGAGAGGTTGACTGAGCTAGGACTTTTCTCATTGGAGAAAAGGAGGAGAAGAGGGGACCTAATTGAGGTATACAAGATAATGAGGGGCATAGATAGAGTCAATAGCCAGAGACTATTTCCCAGGGCAGAAATGACCAACATGAGGGATCATAGTTTTAAGCTGGTTGGAGGAAAGTATAGAGGGGATGTCAGAGGTGGATTCTTTACACAGAGAGTTGTGAGAGCATGGAATGCATTGCCAGCAGCAGTTGTGGAGGCAGGGTCATTGGAGACATTTAAGAGACTCCTGGACATGCAGATGGTCACAGAAATTTGAGGGTGCATACATGAGGATCAGTGGTTGGCACAACATCGTGGGCTGAAGGGCCTGTTCTGTGCTGTACTGTTCTATGTTCTATGTTCTATAATTAGAATCTATTTAACTCATCGAGCTCATGTCAGCTTGCTGAAGAGAAGTCCATCAGTGCCATCTTCCTTCTGTATCTCCGTAGCTCTGCAAATTATTTTCTTTCTCGGTCTCATCACTTTTGCAATCAACAATTCTCTCTACTTCAATCACACTCATGGCAAGCAGAGTATACTGTGGGAAATGGGAGTTTATGTCCTTTAGCCTAAAGAACTGAGGAGCTAAATATTACTTAAACGGGGGAAAGACTGCAGAAAGTAAAGGGATTTGTGGATCCTTGTGCATGAATTACAAAGTGTTAGCTTCCAGGTTCAGTAGATAAAAGGGAGGGCAAATGGAGTATTGAGCTTTGTTTCCAAGGAAATGGAATATAAAAATAGGGAGGTTTTGCTATAATGATACAAGGCACTAGTCAGACAATACTTGGAATACTACACTGACATGAGAGGCAGGCCAGAAAAGGTCCACTAGGTTCATTCAGGTAATGGAGAAATATTCTTATGAGGAGACATTAAATGAGTTGTGCTTGTACTCATTGGCATTTAGAAGACTAAGACAAGACTTTATAAAAGATTTACCTCTTATACTCTAACTACAGCCCTGGTTATGGAGTGTCCCACCATCAGGAATATCCTTCCTGCAGCTAACCTGTCCAGTCCTTTTAGAATTCTATTAGGTTCTATAAGATCTCCCCTCATTCTTCTAAAGTCCAATGAATACAATCCTAACCAACTCAATCTCTCCTCTTCTGTCAGTTCTACTATCCAGGAATCAGTTTGGTAAGACTTCACTCTACTCCCTCGATATCAACAGCACCCTTCCTCAGATAAGGAGACCAAAACTGCACACAATATTCCAGGTGTGGCATTACCAGTATCCTGTATATTTGTAGTAAGACATCTTGTTCCGACATTCGAATCTTCTCTCTATGAAAGCCAACGTACGCTTTTCCTTCTTTAACGCTTGCGCACCTGCACCCTTACTTTCAGCAATGAGTGCATGAGAACACTTAGGTCTTGTTGAACATTTCCTTCTCTCAAATTACAGCCATTCAAACAATCTGCCTTTTTATATTTGCTGTCAAAGTAGATAAGCTCACATTTATTCATAACAAATGGCATTTTACATGCATTTGCTCACTCATTCAAAATCAAATTGCAACATCTCTATATCCTCCTCACAATTTAGCCTCCCGCCCAGCTTTGTGTCATCTGCAAATTTTGAGATATTACATTTAGTTCCTACGTCTAAATTATTAACTTACATTGTGAATAGCTGGAATTCTAACACCTATCCCTGTGGCACCCTACTATTAACTGCATGCCAGTCAGAAAAAGACCCATTTATTCCAACTCTTGCTTCCTGCTTGATAAGCAATTTCTATCCCAATATATTAGCCCAATCCCATGCACTTTAATTTTATGTGTGAATTTCTCATGTGGGACTTTATCAAAAACCTTTTGAAAATTGACCACATCTACTGGCTTCCCCATTCAGCACTACTGGTTACATCCTCGAAGAACTCCAATAGATGTGTCAAGCATAATTTCTCTTTTGTAGTCCATGCTGACTGCGTTGATTCTACCATTCTTTTCTAGGTGTTCTGCTATAAAATTCTAGATAAAGGACTCTATCATGTTCACCACTACTGGGGTCAGACTCATTGGTCTATAATTCTGTCTTACCCCTAGCTTTTTTTTCTTTAAAAAAGCTTTTCAAGACTAAGATAGACAAATTTCTGTCATTAAGGGAATCAAAGGATATGGTGAAAAGGCAGCTAAGTGGAGTTGAGGATCATCGCCCCTCCCCCAAGTCCCTCCTCCCTACCTTTTATCTTAGCCTGCTTGGCTACTCTCTCTCATTCCTGATGAAGGGCTTATGCTCGAAACGTCGAATTCCCTATTCCTGAGATGCTGCCTAACCTGCTGTGCTTTAACCAGCAACACATTTTCAGCTGTGATCTCCAGCATCTGCAGACCTCATTTTTTACTCGAAGATTATCACATCAGCCGTAATCTCACTGAATGGTGGAGCAGACTCAATGGACAGCATGTTCATACGCAGAATTTCCTCCAAACTTTGACTTAGTCAAAAAAGCATATTATTCAATCCTTTGTCCTCAACAAACAAGATTCCACCCAAAAGATTTGCAACTGCAAACTGACTAGAGGAATTCAATTCTGCACATCACTAGTGTCTGATATCCAGGTGTAATGGCCAAGAAATTACTGGAGCAGTGTAGCTGGCAAAATTATGCTGTCAATCCAATTTCCTATCGATCTCATTAGCATAAGCCAGAATATGATTAACATAAACAACAAGAAATAAAGAAAAGTGGGATACATATGTCAAATTTCTCCATTAATTTGCTTTTCATCATGAGTAATTAAAATCTAAAACCATGAAACCATAATTCCAACAGACGTTTTATGTCTAAGAAAACGTAATCACGGAAGTTTTAATTTTGTTCATAGCTGATTCAAATGCCAAAAATATATTCACAATTACAGAAAATACAGAGGAAGCAATGCAACAAAAAAAATTAAATACCAGAAATACAACATCTAAAATGCTGACTGTAAAATTCATAGTAAAAGGTGAGGTCTGCAGATGCTGGAGATCAGAGCTGAAAATGTGTTGCTGGTTAAAGCACAGCAGGTTAGGCAGCATCCAAGGAACAGGAAATTCGACGTTTCGGACCAGAGCCCTTCACCCCTCCCCCAGGTCCCTCCCCCTACCTTTTATCTGAGCCTGCCTGGCACCCTCTCCTCGTTCCTGATGAATGGCTCTGGCCCGAAACGTCGAATTTCCTGTTCCTTGGATGCTGCCTAACCTGCTGTGCTTTAATCAGCAACACATTTTCAGCTGTAAAATTTATAGCCAATTTAGAACTGATGTAAAGGCAGGAAACTCATATCCTCTGTTCTTTAGCATAATAATTCTTTAACATAAGATGGTGTGGCAATGGTCTAATGGTATTATTGCTGGACTGTTAACCCAGAGACCCAGATAATGTTCTGGGGACCCAGTAGATGGGTCACAATAGATGGTGGAATTTAAATTCAATAAAAAGAAATTCTGGAATTAAGAGTCTAACGATGATCATAAATCCACTGTCGACTGTCGGAAAAACCTATGTGGTTCACTAATGTCCTTTAGAGAAGGAAACTGCTATCCTTACCTGGTCTGGCCTACATGTGACTCCAGACTCCCAACAATGTGGTTTAACTGCCCTTTGGGCAATTAAGGATGAGCTATACAGTACAACCTTGATGATCTGAATAAGATCTCAAGGTCCTGATGCTTGGGTAAATTGTGTTATCCAAACATTTGATTACTTGAACAAAATACTCCTCACCAGTGTTGTTTGGATAATTGAGATTGCCCTGTAAATGCTGTTGTGCCAGCAACACCCTCATCCTGTGAAGGAATAAAATAATTTGCTATGGGAGGTGGTGTTTGATAGTGGAGAAGCTTTATTAATGATGGATGAAAGATTATGGAGGGAAGCCCTATCTCAGAGTATTAATGAAAAATGTTTGAGTGTTGGAAGTGAAAGTTATGGATACAGTTCAGGGAGACCATAGTTTCCCATATGGGTTCCTGAGGAGTTCTCTTGCCCTATTTTGCATATCTTTCAAAACATAATATATACAACTCAGGCATTCTCTAACTGTCCACCTTTTTAGTTCCCTGCTGACTCCATCCAAGTGAACATCTAACCCGCTATTTAGAGTCATACAGCTCTTCATGCTGACTGTGCATGTTCTGTCTTCTCAACAACTTGTCAACTTACCAGGTGACTTCTAAATGGGACAGCTGAAATGAGTGGATCAGCTTACGAAGCACAGATTGAAGAGTAAATGTTAGCATTTTGTAAGTAGTCATGAGTTAAAAATGGCTTCATTTGGCTACAATTCCTGTCTCCCAGCTTCGTCCCACATCTGGTCCAATTTTGAGATGGGTACATGGCCATACATAACCTAATACCAGTCTAATTGAGGCTGATTCAGTCGACCTTCAGGAAATAATGACAACTTATTTGTTGCCATCAGAATCTGAAGGTAGACTACCCCTTTTCCCATTGTATGACATAATTAGTTTGGATGTAGCTGAATGAACCTCCAGCATTAACCAATTCAGAACAATTGTCTTATACAATAGTTTACACATTTCTTACTCTCTTGGCTCTCTGGCTCATGTGGGTCATGATATCAGATCCTTCAGTGACTTTCCACTTTCAGCCTCTGAAATTGATCACACAACATTTTTGACTACATTATGGAAGTCCATATTAAAACTAAATCTATCAAAATAATTTTAAAAAGTTCATTGCCACAATTAATCCTCTCTTGCTTGCTACCGTTTCCTGTTGCCAGCCCATATTTGTCCTCATACCTATACTCTATACCTGACTCTATACCTAACAACAGATTCTAGGTCCCTTCAACAGTCATGATGGTTATAATTATCTTAGTTATAAAATCATATGACTTTATAAATTATAAGAAATGTAAATGGAGACCAGGTGACAAGTATGGTGAAAGAAATGGTTGGACATGAATCATGTGGTGGTAAGGATAGGTAAAAATTGGAAGCAAACTTTATGAAGTTTTCCAAATTGGGATGAGAACAAGAAATCATTGCAGTCATCTCTGTACCAGAGAAAGGTGAGCGAGGGGAGCTGAAATCAGATTAAAACAAAATCTGTTCCAACTTTTCCAGTCAGATACAAACCCATCCTGGATTTTATAGTAACACATTTTACTCAGAACATTTCCCACTTTCCATAATTTTCTAAATTATCTCTCTAGCCTTTCTGAAATAGTGGAGTCATGGTGTGGAGATACCGGTGTTGGACTGGGTTGGATGAAGTCAGAAGTCACATGACACCAGATTAGAGTGCAACAGGTTTACTTAAAATGACAGGCTTTCAGAGCACTGCTGCTTTATCAGATGCAGTGCACCTGACAAAGAGGCAGTGGTCCAGAAGTTTGTGTGATCTCAAACAAATTATCAGGTGCTGGTTATTTATCTAACTTTCATAACATTAGTTTCACCATTGTCATGTTCTAATAAATATTGATTCCAGTTACTTTCTCCCTTTGATTTATTTTTGGCTTCCTTTGTAACTCTGGTATTTATTCACATTATCTGCTGCAAAGCTTTTGAGTAAGCTGCCAATTCCTGATTTCCAATTACACGATCAATGTATTATTGTTAATTGTCCACATTATTTTCAGCTACTTTCCTTTTCTTAACGTATTTGATAAAAGAAACTTTTGTGCTGTCCTTGATAACTCTCGCAAGTTTTTCTTGTATTCTATTTTACAACATTTGTTGTATTCATGTCTTTTTATCGTTCCCAAGCTTTGAGATTTCTTGTTCTTTGCTTTTGTACAATCTCCTTGTTTTATTTTTAAATTATCTTTTACTTCCCTTGTCAACTAAGGTTTAATTACACAGATAGGATGTTTTCCCTTTAAGGTCTGTGCAGGTTGTATATCCTGGCAAATACACCTCCCATTGTGCATCTATAGTTTGAGCACTTGGTAGGGTTGTCCAGTCTATTGCCAATTTCTGCCTCACTCATCCAATGTTAACCTTACCCAAATTTAAAATCTTTACAAGACCTGTTCATAATGGATTGAGAAGAAAAGTGGAATGACCAACAGTTTACTGGGAATGAGATCAGGAGCAGAAAGGGGATGTGATGGACAGGATGAATTCTAAGAAAATATGAGGGAGATGGGAGAAAAATAATACATGAAATGGGTTCAAGACTTGGGTAGTTGTTAGCCTGGAGGTGATTTGGTTTGGTGAACAAGGTGAATGATGAAGAGTGGGGGAATGAGATCATGGGAAAAGCAGCTAAGGCAGTTGAATGGCATCTTAGAAAAGTCCATCAACTCTTCATCATTTTGAACAATAGTGACGTATGTTTTCGCTACTTAAGGTTACCTTATATACGTATCAGGAGAGAAAATCGAGGACAATAAAACGGTCTGTATTCTAATATTCAGCACATGCAGTTCTGATTCGAAAATTTCTTATTGAGTCTTGTTGTTTCTTCCAAATTGTGATGAAAAGGGTGAAAAATTGGAAACACTGTCTTCAGGTATTTAGTTTTTGAAAGCTGTTTCTGCAGTTAGCATTTTAAGTCAGAGATTGAAAAGGTATGTGTGACTGCAACTTATTGTAGACACACATTTGAAGGAAGCTATTTAGAGGTTAGCAAAAGGAAGGCCTACATGGTGTGTACACACAACAGGCTTACAAAAATAAACATCCAATCAAAAGATTTAGTCTTATAGCATTAGAGAGAAGCATTTCTCTTGGATAGCATCCTTGATTATGTATTATTACTGCATTACTCATCAAAATGGTATTGCCTTTGCCAAATCCAATAGATTTTGGCACCATCGTCTATATTCACACTTGTGTAAAAGTATCTGCAATGGTCCGAAAACGCAATTACAAATTATGCCATCACAAATGACAAAAGCAGAGCAACATTACTCCTCCAATATGAATTGAGGAATTGGAAGATATGGTTTAAAATACATACACTTGTGGAAGACAAAAACTATGACAACTAAGCAAAATTTGCACTTACAGCTTATTTTTTAAAAAAACACAGCAGTTACAGCAATGATCTTCTGATCCACTAGGCGCATAGGAGAATTGACCATTGTTGCTGGTGATTGAAGCAGCTCACAACCAAATAAAACTTCAGTGAATATGTCGAATTTAAAATCAAAATACAAATAATCAAAGGTTACCTCTGCAGTAACTACATTGGAAAGGACTCATGAATAACAGAAATCTGTCAGACCTGATGGAGTTATTAAGATCACTATTACTTTCAGGGTCTAAGCTGCTGAAGTTGAGGCTGCCAACAATAACTCCAAGTTTACATTCTGTAAATACTGTTAAATATATCACATGTGTGACTGGAAACCACCTACAAAGCTGTATCAGCAGTCTCACAAAGTTGTGACTTATACAGAGAAGGTTTCCATTATGGCATTGTTTACCTGCATTGGACAGAATATCCGCTGCTGGTAAGTAATGTAGTCCCTCAGAAAAACCCAACTACTTTGCTCACATTTGTCACTCATCAACCGCAAAGACCAATATCATTAATGGAGGGGAGCATACACACACCACAAAGGACAAGAGGATGTATCCAGTCTAGAGCAGGTGACTCTGAATATTCTTGTGTCCTCTCTTTCAGACAAAGCCATCAATGATAGAGACAGGAACATCTACCAATATCATTAGAGACAAAACATTCAACAAACTACAAGTCTGCCACTTTCTCTCTTAGCCAGGTGATATGAATGTCTTCCCTTACAATAGTGATAAACCATTCTTTAGAATAACTTTTGAAAAATGAGTTTTATTCAAATACACCAGAACGAAAGCTGCATTCTAAGTCATATCTGGAGAGAGTGAAAGGCTGATCCTCACTCTTTACCTCACTCTAAGGGTTACTTGTTGGCTATTTCCTGACATTTGAATAGATAAAAGAATACAAGATGCTGTCTCATCAACTTTGATTCTGTGTTCAATAGTAATGAATATCACCTAATCCAAAGCCGCAGATCCTCCAAATGTACAAGATGTCCAGAGTCTGCTAGGATTCATCATGTATTGGAGTCAATTCATTCTTATAGGCTGCATGATCTGACAAAAGAAACCAGAAAATAGGAGTGGATTGCATCTGAACCAGGAAAACTTAAATGTGGTGTCAAACATTGTAAAAAACTAATTGACATCAAAGTGGCAAACAAAATCAAAATGAGGCATTGCAACTATGAATGACAGTTATGGAATTGTAAAATTAGAAAGACATGATCAGGACAGAATCCACAAATAAAATAATTCATATGCAATAATATTATCACAACTTTGGAAAGAATCTCAATGCTACATTCATATCTTGTGTTATGCAACGACGACCTCACTTTTCCAGAATCACTGAAGGAATGTGTTGAATATGAAGGTCACCAGCGAGTAGTCAAAACCAATCAATTCCTTCGAAAAGAAAATGTATGATTCCCAGGAATTGATCACATTTTGGGACACAAAATGTGTTCATTTGGTCCAAGATGGTGGCAGAGCCCATTCACTCCAACTGCTTTACTTTTCATTTTCTATCTCTTTTCATCTTTTCCTTACTTACTTTGTCCTGAGCTTGGATGGCATCGGCAATGGTGAGAGCCCAGTGGGCAGACCTCGAGCACACCCAGGGCGCAGACCTTGAGCAGTCTTAAGCCAGGCGCAGGGCACAGACCTTGGGTAAGCCTATTGCAGAGGAGAGGGAGTCCTTACTTACTTCTCCAGAGCAGCTGCAGGATGTGGAATCAGCAGCTGTTGCAGCAGCAGAGGTGATATCAGCAAAGTGGTCCCAGTGGCAAAGGATTACACCTGAGGATCGCTGACTTCCTTGATGGTTGGGTCCGGTGCTGGTAGCAGCAAAACAGCGCAGAAAGGTACCACAGCAACATCGATGAGCCGGGCTGAGGCATAACTCAGATGTTGGATGGTCCAGCACAGTCGACGGCAAGGCAGTGACAGAGGAGTATTGGCCAAGATAGCTCCTGAGGCCCAGTGACTTTGATGTTGGTTGGGTCAGGTGTAGATGGCAATGAGGTGGAGGCAACAGGATGGCGGTGCAGGCGCCATTGACAGTGACGAATTGGCTCAGGACTGATAGACTCGATCAAGATAAGACTTTTTTTCTTCCTTATTCTTAAATTATTCAAAATGGCGTCATTTTGTGGTGACAAATGAAAGCTTTTCACTGTAATTTATTGTATGCTTACTGTAAAATACATGTGACAGGGAAATCAAATTCACAATGTAAAAATCCTTGATATCCTTTCAACATATTTGAACTAACTCCAGGACCACAGATTCAGCACATATTGATTTCCCAATTCTAAACTGAAAACACCTTCATGTTGCCTCTGATGACCTCAGCAGATTTCCAGTCATTGAAATAGTTAGGTCAACTTCAACAAAAATGATCATCTCAAAGGCTGATTAGATTGCCGCATGCCAAAAAGTGAGAATTAACCTCCGATCAATTGTAGGTCAAAAACTCTTATCTCTCCATGCTTCCAGCTCACTGCCTTTATTCCTGATGAAGGGCTTTTGCCCAAAACATCGATTTCGCTGCTCGTTGGATGCTGCCTGAACTGCTGTGCTCTTCCAGCACCACTGATCCAGACTCCAATCAATTGTGATGAATTCAGCAGGTTAATGAACTTCCTGAGCACCGCTCACCATAAAATTGTAACTGCTGGCCAAGAGCCAGTGAAGAATATGAGTACCTTGAAAAAATGCACCTAGTTATGGAAGCAAGAGCCTTATTTACAAAACACAGGTAAACTCCTCCCTCATGGAAACATCTACAATCATCTTTGCACATTCGACACGCTTATGTCTTTCTGAACTACCTGATGGATAATTGTCGATGTGTATACATACATACATACATACATACATGATTGAGAATTGAAGATCAAATGGATGTAAATACACAGCAAGACACAAAATTCAGAACTAGATCATTAAAGCACACAGAACGGTGATGCAAACACCCCCATGGCATCCAACCATTTGTTGTGACCAACACAAAAGGATCAATGATCACGGTTTTTAAGTGAATCGTGCATATGTCATTCATTTGTCAAACCACTGAAAACACAATTCATCAGCATTGAGTCTGATTCTGCCTCCAACATCAGATGAAGAATATTTGCAAATGAGAACCACATTATCTAAATGAAGTCAGACAATATCTTACTTGAGAGAGAAAAGGACACATCCAGCATGCTAAAGGGATCTTGTTGTGAAGTGAATTATTTCCAGTTGAAGAATAAATCTTTCATCTCATGACTGACGTGATTGAATGCAATGTTAATAGAAACATGAATATTTAATAGTCTCACTGGTGAAGTTCAATATTCACATTTTGTTTAAGTATACTGTATATATTTTTAGAAACAACCCATTGAAACACAGTGTGGACTTTTGTTTAACAGTATGTGGAGCGATGAGGTGTATTCAAAATTGCATTGTACATTTGATCTACATTTTGGTTACCCATATAACAGTAAAGGGGGGTGAGAGAAAGGAAAAAGGGATCCACGTTTTGATAATGCATTTCTGATTCTGAAAGCTTCTTAGTGATTCTTACCGTTTGTTAACGACTTCACTGACACCCTCAATCTGTTGGAGGAGATGGTGGAGTTTTCATGAAAGGAGAAGTTGACTGGTCAGTCAAATAATAATCCATAAGTTACTTCCGCTTTCCTAGATGATTCTGCAAGTTATTTTTGGCAAAAAACAAGCATTGATGGCATCATCCCGCAGGAACATCCAGCTGAATCTTACCAGGAATCAGCTAAGTGAAAATTTGGTAAGTTTTATGGATGGTTTCTTTCCCCAAACCCTCATGACGCTTCTCTCCATATCTTCCCAAATGTGCTTCATTAACCATGTGCTGTATTGCTATGGTGCCACACTCATTGTATTAGCAATTCAGAAGAAGGGTCATGGGGTTTGAAACATTAACTCTGCTTTCCCTCCACACATTTACCAGACTTGCTGAGTTTCTGTTTTTGTTTCAGATTTCCAGCAGGCCCAGTTCTTTGTTTGATTTCATCATATTGTCCCATTCACCACAAGTGGAAGCATGGCCCACTGCCAGGACATATTAGGATTCCTTTTGCTTGCACTATCTTTCAAACCCAACAATGTAACCGGTCAAGTTCAGAAGATCCGCAGCTGTCATGCATGATTCATTTTACTTGCTCTGGACATGTCAAATAGTGAGTCATTTTCATTATGCTCTAGTCCTGCTTGAGGGGGTCATGGTGGAAGTAGAAGAGGTCTAGATAATTGCTATCACTTCTCACGGAGAGAGCACTGAGATGCTGGTGACTTATAGAGTCACCAGGTTGCCTCACTGACTTTCATGCTGGGAAATGTCACCATCTACCTGTTGTCTGGTGGATGGGAGAATGAGAAACTGTATTTCAAAGAGATGAGATGAGTTAATAATGAAAGTGTTAATATACGCTATTACATGCAAATAGGTGTCTCTCTGATCAATAATGACAATGTTGTCTTATTGCTCAACATTTAGTTGGAAAATGGAAGCTTTTGCTCTCAACAGTGGAAACTTCTCAATATTGATCTCATACGTGCCAACCAACATTTTTTTGCCAAGTCCATAGTATTCAGTGCCTGGCAAGATTCTGACCAAGGGGTTAGGAAAGACTAAAACATTTGCTATGGCTTCACTGGTGGATGATGAGGAAAGTTATTATAAAAGTATCTTGACCACTGGAAGGTCAAAGAACAGGCAGTAAGGAATTTGAAATTGTAGTTGTAAGTGGCTTGAGGGAGAATGCTGAGAGAGATGGGGTTGAGAGATGTAACTGGTGAGAATACAAGGAAGTGCAACTGATCGCCAAACTGATACTTTAATTACATTTTCACCATTCTATTATGTGAAGTTTTGATGGATAACTGGGGGAAGTCCAGGATTATTTACTGTGCAAGCAATTTACAATTTACAATCAGAAGCCCAAATGCAGTAGGGAGAATTGCATGAATGAATTAATTTAGATTAAAATTCTTTCGAAATTATAGTTTGGTTTCACCATAATTTGATAATGTTTTATTTTAGTGCAAAGTTTCTAATCTTTAAAAAGAAAGGATTTCTGGGCATGATGATGATATCTAATTTGCAACTTATCTAAATGTCACTGATTCACATCAGTTGAAAGGTCATCTCATTGAAAGATCGGTTAATTAATGGGAAGTGATTTTTATATGCCTGAATCATTGAACTACCATTTCAGAAGTCAGTCATTCAAAAGAACAATCTAACCTTGCCAGATTACTTCTACAAAATATGCTTTATCCCTAATTAAAGACCTTGGAAATGTAACAGTTGATCACTTTTGAGTTCCTTAGCATTAGTCATTTCACATTAGATGCTAAAGTGCAAGCAATTTCATGTATAAAAGAGTGAACATACTGAACACTTATTTTGTTGAATTGGGATGTTAAGTGGAAGCTAACATACAAAATGAGTGTGTAGATTCACATGATACAACAGAAAGTTAAGACAATATAAACAAACAATCTTTCGAGGGTGATATCATTGATTCAATTAAAAGCAGTGTTCAAAGTAATCAGTTTTTCAACAATTTGGCATTATATTTCTGTCAGTAGTAATCTGGGAACAGTTGGAGGGATTGAATGTTGCAAAGGTTAAGGATCTTAACAAAGATTCCAGCACGCTGCTGAAGACCTGTGCTCCAGACCTTGCCACTCCCTGAGCAAATCTGTTGTAAGTGGCTTAAGTACAGCCACAACACTGATAAAAAGGGAAATAAGGTTAAGACTGATGCATGCACCTAAAAAGAATAAAATTGGGGATACTATTGAACTCAGTGTTCCATCTCCTATCCAAGAGCTGAGGGAAGGGGTTTGCATGTTGGAAATGATTGAACAACAGACCAAGGTGTTATGTTTCAAGAGTGGAACAGTGACATGGAAGGAATATTCCCTTCAAAATACAAAAAGGGCAGAGTGAGTAACGGTTGGTGGTGCCAGAACACTGGAGGTGGTAATAGTCGCAGAGATAATTAGATTAGATTACTTTAGCATGGCCAATTCACCTGACCCGCACATCTTTGGACTGTGGGAGGAAACCGGAGCACCCGGAGGAAACCCACGCAGACACGGGGAGAACGTGCAAACTTCACACAGTCAGTCGCCTGAGTCGGGAATTCAACCCGGATCTCAGGCGCTGTGAGGCAGCAATGCTACCCACTGTGCCACCGTGCTGCCCTCTGTTCATTACGAAGGTTGGTGTGATTAAAGGAAAATCCTGCTGTGTTTCTCAAAGGAAGGGCAAGGGAGAGAGCACGAGTGAAATGAGTTTGACCTTGTCAAACATAATGGGTGTAAGGGAGGGAACCTTCCATCAAATGCAACACAGAATTCATTCAGAACAAGCAGCAAGCTGAATCTGCCACAAAGCCATTCTAACTTTCATGGAAAAAGTGAGGACTGCAGATGCTGGAGATCAGAGTTGAGAAGTGTGGTCCTGGAAAAGCACAGCAGGTCAAGCATCATCCGAGGAGCAGGAGAACTGATGTTTCTGACATAAGCCGTGTCTGACCTGCTACGTGCCACACTTTTCGATTTGGATTTCCATTTTGAGTCTTCTCCATGTGTAGCTTATTTGGTAAGATAGGACGCTGAACATTATCAAGATGAGTTGCAGCATTGATAAGATGATTAACAAGCATTAATCCCCTTAATTGGAACCTCCCTGCTGCCTAGTGCCAAACACATCATGTCGCTCGTGAAAGGTATAAAGATAGACTGAGATGCTCTCAGTGTTGAGATTGGTATCACTGGATTTCTTGCTGATTCCTCCACAAATCTGACATAGTCCATGTTGCTCAGACCTCTATAAGATTCCACCCATTAGAAAGGAAATGGTCATTGTGTCTCAATCTTTTTTTCTGGGTTGTCTTTCTTCTGCAGTTATTGTTTATGTTATGGGTCTCCCTATTCTCATCTCAGTCTTACTCTTAGTTACTGAAGCTCTTCAAACGACAGGCATACAGGGCATACGATACTATACGGAGAAAGTGAGGTCTGCAGATGCTGGAGATCAGAGCTGAAAATGTGTTGCTGGAAAAGCACAGCAGGTCAGGCAGCATCCAAGGAACAGGAGATTAGACGTTTCGGGCATGAGCCTTTCTTCAGGAATCTTATGCCCGAAATGTCGAATCTCCTGTTCCTTGGATGCTGCCTGACCTGCTGCGCTTTTCCAGCATACGATACTATATCCAATGCTGTTAGAGTATACGGTTCAATTCTCTGGTATTGTGATCATCAAAACAATTTTCAACAGTTACATTTTAAAACAAATGTTGGTTCAATGCTCAAAATACAGTTTTGGGGTCAGAAAAAGTAGTGTTATTGTCAATCAGACATAGCTTTACTTGCATATAGACTATAGACAATATTCAATGCATATTCAATGAGTTGCCTTCTGAATTGGGAACCAGGATGGAGGGCAAATGGATGACTGCAATCCAGAATCTTTCAGTCCTAAAAATACAGTGTATAGTATTTAAATGGGTACTCAACTGGTAATCCAAATGCAGCTGAGAGATGTTTTTAGACCTTTCCTACAATTTCATGGTCAGACTTTTCCCAGACCCTGATCAGCATTGGCAATGATGAGACAGATGGAAAACCATGGTGTGAGTAGAAAAATGAGATTTTCCACTTCAAGAAGTCTGATTTTCTACTCATGATTTCAAACTCTGAATGAGAATCCCGCTCATGAACAATGAAAGGCATCTTTATGTGCATTTATATCTCATTATTATTTCATCTTGCCTCAGTTATAATCAGGTTGCTATTTTCCCAGGCAGGTTCGAGAAACTAGACAGCACCAACTCTTGACGTGTAGGTCAGAGTAGTTATCTGGCAGCTACCTCACAATCTTTTCTCCGGGCATCCATCCTCACCAGTATTCCACAATAAATGCCTGATGGGCAGTGACTTCCTGCACCCTCTGACCACAGAAGTTGGCACTAGCAAAGCACGAGCCTCACCATATCAACATGGTACACCTCAATGCTGCACTCTGTAGCTTGCTGGCACTACAATACAATGATGCTGCTGGGCTGCTTTGTGCACAGGCACAGGTCTGACCTCTTGTGCCAGAGCAGGCTGCATCTCAGGACTCTTAACAGGCTTTCTAAATGCTCATTCACATTGCTCCTACTTGGTCACTCAGAATTTCTGCTTTGTCTTGTCTTTTTGTACATTGCCACCTCATTCAGAATTTACAGGCTCACAGTATTTCTGTCTTGACTTGTCTTTTCAGGAATAAAGCCCCAGAACCTTGTAATATTTGCCAGCAATGATCAGTCAGTCGGGGCAGACATGTTGCTGCATGACACTGGACTACATCAGAGACCTACTTGCACCATGTAGCAACAGCTTACATGGCACACACACTGTACATTCTTCAGCCAAATGGTGATGTCTGAAAGGCGAAAGGGAATAGTCTGTAGACAAGTCATTAGTCATCAGTCAAGGACATCATTCAATCTCAGTCTACAGCTTTAGACATTGTCAATTGGTTTTTTTGGGACTGTCAATGCCATGGAGTCCATATTGTTACAGTCCACAGAGTGGGCCACTGTCAGTCCTATGTATCCAGTGTAACCATCTGCAGATTAGTGTTAAGCCAGTCAAGGATCTGCAGAGAAATCAGGTCACTTATCAGTCAGGCTGTTGGTTCAGGGTCAGTCAGGACAGTGGGCCATGCTTAGTGAACAACTACGTTAAATACAAATCCTGTCTACAAACAAACTTAATCATAACATTGATCATTACAAATTAATCATAGTGATCTCTGCAAAGCAGAATAGATTACGCCCTACAAAAGGTTAGTTCCATAATTCACAAATACATTCCAAGATCTCAGACTGCCATAAGAGGTCATAACTGATTTCCTCAAAAATTGAAAGCTCCTAAATGCAATGCTGGTTTTCTTGGATCATGTTGGTTTAGTAAAGAGGAGAACATTTCAATGTTTCCATCACGTTTGCAATGACTGCTGTACATCATGGCTTGTGCAATATACATCTGAATAAGATCTACTATGTTAAAGATTGTGTCACTTACCCCAATACCCTCCTTGCTGGATGCTTCCCTGTCCCAGTACATGAGAAAGTGTGAGGTTATGCACTCTGGTTGAAAGAATAAAGAGGTAGACTATTTTCTAAATGGGGAAAGGCTTTGCAAATTTGAAGCACAAGGGTCTTGGGAGTCCAAGTTCAAGATTGTCTTATGATTAACATGCAGGTTCAGTTGGCAATTCGGAAGGCAAATGCAGTGTTAGTATTTAATTTGAGAGGGCTGGAATACAAGAAGAGAGGCTTTATAAGACTCTGGTCAGACTGTATTCGGAATGTTGAGAGCAGTCTTGGGCCCCATGTTTAAGGAAGGATATGCATGCGTTTAAGGGGTTCAAGAGAAAGTTTACAAGGATGATTGCAAGGATGAAGAGCTTTTCATTTGAGGAATAATTGAGAACACCGAGTCTGTACTTGGAGTTTCACAGGATTAAGGGGGAATCTTATTGAAGTGTATAGAAAACTGAGAGACCTGGATAGAATGGACACAGAAATGTTTCCACTCAGAGAGGGCCAGTGAGGGCCATTTGCTGTCTCCTCAAGTTGAGGGTTCAATGCTTGAACTGGCCTGAAAGTTTACCATAGTACTCCACAGTCAGACAAAACTGCATAGTCCATGCATGCTGCATTGCGGGCACATGGAAAAGGTAAAGAGGGAAAGTGATGAATAATGAGGAGCTGAGAGAGTGGCACCATTCTTCTGAAGTGGAAGATGAGGATATTGAGGACATCACCTTTGTCATGGTGGAGCTCACCAGTGCTGGGCCCAATGTGACAGACATGACTTCTTTAGCAATCACTTCTAATGGAATTGAATTGGGCTCCAATATCCTTCATTGACTGTAAAAAGTGCTGATGGTGGAAAGGCAAACCATTCCCTTTTATTCTTGAATGTAAATGGCTTTTCTTGTATTTAATAACCGTTAATGTTACAAACTGTTGGATAGCTTCACAACACATGATGTTTCCACTTTCAAACCTGTCAATGTTTTATGCTTCTATGTGCATCAGAGAAAGAATAACAATCCTTTAGATAACATTGTGCAGTCTTAAGGGAAAGTGATCTCTTTAGCTATACTCTTGTAGCTGCAGTTAAAATTACAGTTCACCAGCTGATGATGTAAAGTGAAAATAGATTTACAAATGTGAAATTCTATGCACAATGAAGTGTCACTGCATCATGTATGTGCCCTCATAAGGTTTCCTTTCCCCCCGAATACTATATCTAAGGGAGGTCCCAAGGTTTACAGCTGGGGTGGAGTGAACCACAACTACAGTGGAGCCTGTTGGCCTTGCTCAGTTTTGGCCCAAGCTATGCTGCAAGTGGCCTGGCCAGACATAGGGTCAATCTCCTCAACTTGAACTTCCACAGGGTTGATGGTTGCAGCCAAAATGGAGGTGGAGATGTCAGAAACTTCTGCAGTATTCTGAGAAGCGACTTTTAGTATATGCTGTTCCATCTTCAAGTTGTTACTTCACGGGGTAAACCCCTTTAGTAATTTAAACCCAACACACGGAGAAGCTCACCTCGTGCTGTAGTCGGTTAAGTTTCTAGAGACAAAGAACTACCCCAGATTTCACTATATAAAGTAAAAATTAACAACTTTATTCTTCAAGTGCATCAGAGAACATTAAAACCACTATTTACAACTCTTTTCTCTTAAACCTATCTTTTCCCTCCCACTCTATGATCTTGGCCTGATAAAAAACCCTGATTAAGATTTTTTTTTAAATTCACATTTCAGAACCAGTCTACTTTCTCAATTTTCTTCTGTAGATTTTCCACTGTAGATTTTCCTGGGTCATCTCTTCTTCAGTCTTCTGCTACACAGCTATTTGGCTAGCAGTCGATATTTGTTGGTTTTCTTGGCAGTTCTCCCCCTAACTGTTCAAAAAGTCCAGCTTTATACCCCAAAAGACTGAATCATTTCATTGGTTTGATGTCATCAAAACACTAAATTCAAATTCAATTGCATTTTGATATCTGGGACATAACTTAAACTGATTGACTAAATTTGAGTGTGTTTTTTGTTCTATGGCAAAACAGTTCCAGCTATTTGTTTCAACAAAGTGTTGCATTTTTAACTTGTTCAGCACTCTGTGCTTTCAGTCAGTCCTTGCTAGCTTCCTCTCTCTCTTAAAAGGTACAGTACACACCTCCACCTTTATAACAAGGAGGATGTTTAATGGTCTCCTTGTGAGTATGGGGCACCTGGAGTGGGGTCAAGGTCCCTCACCCAGATGTCGCTTTTCTGATGGCATTGAGCACCAGCAGCTGAAACAGTTGAATGTAGGTCTGCGTGTATGAGCGATATAGGTCACCATGGCAGCTGCCAACCTCTCATGTTGACAGCCAAACACACACGTCAGAGCCAGCACAATACAGACAGCAATGGTGAAATCTCCAATCTTCGAGCCAGTTTACCAAGTGTCTCCGATAAACCCACCTGCTGTTCCTGTGACTTCCTGTGAATTTCAATGAAGATACTAATGGCCCAAACAAATGGGTCCTCTCTGGTTTGGTGTTCTCTACTCTAATCTAGCTAACATATCAATTGACATGTCATATATGAACTGATTGGGAGTGCACAGATGTCTTTGCTGAAGCTTCCACTGTGGGACATGTATCTTCTTCCTTGGAGAGAGAGGATCAGATGATGTCTGCAGGGGCTGCTTTCTCCATGGCGGAGGCTGTGTGGATCCTGCTCATGCCTATAGAATGTAAAAGAGAGGGAAGCAGTTGTACAAAAATGGTAGAAGAATGTGCATATTAAGGACACACTCATGGCGGTTCTAATGGGAAAGCACTGCAGCATTTGCCAATAAATCTTATGTGGCTGCTGAGACATGGAGGTCTAGCATCACCAAATGAATGGTCACAGTCCTCTCCTACTCAGGTAATGATTCTCTTTCACTAAGTAAAAAGTTGATGAAGATGAAAGTGACTGGCAGAGAAGTTAGTGTTGGTGCAGGTGGAAGAAGGATGGTGAGGTGTTCCAGTGAGTGAGTAAGAAATGCATAGGGGCAGGAAGGATTGGTAATCTTGGGGGAATGGGTTGACTGAGAGCAATTAAGGGAAGATGTTGCATGCAACAAGGGAAAGGTAGAGCCTTGATGGGAGGTAGGTACAGTGTCAGAGTGTGAGATAGCAGAGGGAAGATGGTGGTCCAACACATAAAGAGCTCAGATTTTTATTAAATTCTTCAGCATTTCTAGCTGTTCTTCTCAAACTATGGTTATGGCACTGACCTGGGCAGCAACTTCAGATCAGCAGGCACAGTCTGGTGTCATTGTCTCCTCCAGTGCTCCTGAGAAAAGACAAAGGCCTTCCTGTCCACTACACCATCCATCAGGACTTCCAGGACCTGTCTGCAAACCGGGATGGCAATTTTCCATGACCAGCCATCTCTGGTGCAATTTCTCACACAGTCTCACACAGTGAAATCCAATTTCTGGTTTGCAGTGCTTGATATTGTGCATAGCTGGGCTGCATAGATAATACCAGCAGCAAGAAACTCAGAAGCTCCTGGCAGTGGTGTGCAAGGCTGTGTGCAAGCAGTGCCATGAGGGCATAATCCACACTTAATAAGCATGTCAACACTGTGAAAGAGTGTGAGCAAACTCACAAGTCACAGACAGAAATCCTAGGAGAAAGTGAGGACTGCAGATGCTGGAGATCAGAGCTGAAAAATGTGTTGCTGGAAAAGCGCAGCAGGTCAGGCTGCATCCAAGGAGCAGGAGAATCGATGTTTCAGGCATAAGCCCTTCTTCAGGAATGAGGAAGGTGTGCCAAGCAGGCTAAGATAAAAGGTAGGGAGGAGGGACTTGGGAGAGGGGCGTTGGGAATGCGACAGGTGGAAGGAATCCTTCGTCATTTCCGCCATCTCCAAACACACCCCATCACCAAGGATATATTTCCGTCCCCTGCCCTATTAGCATTCCGGAAAGACCACTCCCTCCGCGACTCCCATGTCAGGTCCACACCCCTCACCAACCCAACCTCCACTCCCGGCACCTTTCCCTGCAACCACAAGAAATGCAAAATTTGCGCCCACACCTCCCCCACCACTTCCCTCCAAGGCCCCAAGGGATCCATCCATATCCACCACAAATTCACTTGCACCTCCACACACATCATCTATTGCATCCGCTGCACCCGATGTGGTCTCCTCTACATTGGGGAGACAGGCCGAATACTTGCGGAATGTTTCAGAGAACACCTCTGGGACACCCGCACCAACCAACCCAACCGCCCCGTGGCTGAACACTTTAACTCCCTCTCCGCCAAGGACATGCAGGTCCTTGGCCTCCTCCATCACCAGACCATGGCAACATGACGCCTGGATGAAAAGCGCCTTATCTTCCACCTAGGAACCCTCCAACCACAAGGGATGAATGCAGATTTCTCATTTCCCCTCCCCCCACCTTATCTCAGTCCCAACCCTCCGACTCAGCACTGCCTCCTTGACCTGCAATCTTCTTCCTGACCTCTTCGCCTCCACCCCCACTCCGGCCTATCACCCTCACCTTAACCTCCTTCCCCCTATCGCATTCCCAACACCAAACACCCCCAAGTCCCTCCTCCTTACCTTTTATCTTAGCCTGCTTGCCACACCTTCCTCATTCCTGAAGAAGGGCTTATGCCCAAAACGTCCATTCTCCTGCTCCTTGGATGCTGCCTGACCTGCTGCGCTTTAACCAGCAACACATTTTCAGCTGTAAAGCACTCGCAATGCTCTGAAAATGTGATAAAGTAAGGATAAGTCTCTAATTCAGAACTTCAAACTATCAAACTCATTCCCTCCCTCAATTTTACTAATCTCTCCAACTAATCATTAATACTTCATTATCTCATTCTTCAAATATCCTGAAGTATAGACATTTCACCTAGGTTTCTCAATTTAAAAATTACAGCTGACAGTCCAAAGTAAATTATTACCTTGACAAATCACTGCTTGTTCTTTCAAGGTAACAAGTATGGAATCACCTTAATGACAACATGGCTGTGCAAGGAATGATCAAGCAAAATAAACATGTTTCAAACTAATTTTAGTGTTAAGCTCATTCCTCTTTAAGTCTATGATTGGAGTGCATGTTTCTCTGGACACGTTAAATTTTCAATTTAGTACAGATCTTTCAGGCATTCCTAAAGCTATGATCTCAAAAATCTAATTTGGAATATTTCCCAGATTAAATTTAAAGCAGTGCTTGGTTTTTGGCACCAATCATGTTTTTCTTATATTTTATAGTTTGTTTCTGTCACACAGCTGTTCTCTAGGCCTTTTTGCTAAATGTTGGAATGAGCTGGGGTGACTTCTCCACATGGGACTACCTAGCAGGATGTCTGTTTTTTTTTGTGTTTGTGAGTAGCAAGGGGAATACTTTTGGCATGATGTATTATGATAATCTAGACAAAATATTAAAAAAATCATTTTTGTCTCTTGCATATTCTCAAGATGATTTCAGTACGATTATGGAATCAAAATCCTGACTGAAATACATCAGGTGTTGGCCTTGCACAGCAATTGAAGATTGATTGTGCAAGAACAATAGCTTCCATGTACCCTTTACAAAGTCAAAAGAACAAGAGGGGGCAGCATTGACAATTGCTTATTTCTAGAGTACCTGTGTATTTGGTTGTCCTGTTATATTGATCAGACTAGAGACATAGAGATGTACAGCATGGAAACTAGGGAGGAGACAAAGTTGGTTTTGGGGCTTGAGCCCCTTAAGAACAGTATCCCTATCACTTTCTGTCAAAGTTCCAGCTTATCGTCTGTGCCCTTGCTGGCAACATTCCTGCCATAAGCTAACCAGGGGTAATCCTCTTCCAGGTTCATCAGCAGAAACTCTGTGTGATACATACTGTCATTTATGCAAGACACACACTTCATACATTTTTTAGATCAAGAGGGGGGCATTTCTGATTATTCCCCACTTCTCTGCATTACTTGGATACCAAAGTGGGGCGTTAAAGTTCTGTCCTTAAGCCACATATCAGATGACCCATCTGCTGAGCTTGAATGGCTGAGTTTATTTTCAATTGCCATTAGGTCTCAGGGAAAACAAAAACACCTGACTGCTTGGCAGTGAGATAATGCTCCATTACACTCAGTGTGAGGGTGGGGGGTCTTCATGGGTGATTAATCCTTCAAGCCCATCAGCAAGGAAGCCATTCAGGTCAAACTCAAATCAGCCACTTAATATCTGAAGAACAGGCTTCTCAGCCTATCATGGGTGTCAATGTTGGTCCTACCCTGATAGAAGCTATAGGACAATTAGTAGCCCGAATTCTCTGGGACCTGGAGATTGTCCCTACTCCCAGGCTGGGAAGCCATGATGGGCTACAGCAGCAAGGAAGTGAGTCAATTTAGTTTAGGATTTATGGCTTAGGTGTCAGGGGAAGGAGGAGTTTGGAAGGGAATGGAGGTTTGGAGACAAGGGCAGTATGTTGACTTTCAGCAGTCACCCTTCTGCCTGCCACCTATGCCCTTAACTGCATCAAAATTAGATGATCTAATCCTGCCTCCCCTATCATAAAATGGGCAGGCTAGTTCAGGTTTCCTTGTCAGGTAGGCAGTCATTTTCTTCACCTGACAGGCAGTCAGATAATCAGGCTGGCGATTAGTTGAAGCCCTTTTGTAGCAGTTAATTGACCACTGACAGGCCCTAACTTTGTTCAGATTAGGAGGGCCACCTATGATGTCACATTCAAAACTTAATTGCTGAGGTGGCAGGAAATATATAGGTATCTCAACTGGAGTGACCTACCCAATTATTTGCTCTTTCTGCAAACTGTTCTGTTATCTATCTCCTACTCTTTTGTGAATTTTATGCTTGTCAGGATATTGTTGATATCCTGACAGGCATAAAATTCACAAAAGAGGAGGAAAACAACAACAGACTCCCATTCCTAGATGTGACAGTTGAGATACAGTTAACGGAGAACTTCAAGCCAGTGTCTACAGAAAAACAACACACACGGACCAAATACGGAACTTCAGAAGCAAGCATCCCAACACTCATAAATGGAGCTGCATCAAGACATTATTTCAATGAGCTACATCACACTGCAGCACCCAAGAGCTACAAAAAGCAGAAGAGAAATATCTATGCAATATTTTCAAGAAAAATGGGTAGCCAATAAACACCATCTATTGATTCCTCAGAAACAAACTCAACAAACAGACACAATGCAACCAAAAACTATTATCTTACATCAAAGACATATCAGAAATGCTTCCAGACTACTCAGGCTCTTTGCATCATGGTAGCCCACAAACCTACCAACACAGTTAAACAGTGACTAATGAACCTAGATATCACCAGCAAAACTAACGTCATTTACAAGATACCATGCAAGAACTGTAAAAACACTGCATCGGATAAACTAGCAGGAAACTTGCCACCAGGATACATGAACACCAATTGGCCATCAAAAGACGTGACCCACTCTCACCAGTTTCCATACATACAGACAAAAAAGGACACCATTTTGCCTCGGACAAGCGAAACAAAGACACACACTAGAATTCTTAGAGGCATGGCGTTCTCACTAAAACTCCATCAATAAATACATCAACCTAGATCCTATCTACCTTCCCTTGAAAAAAAACCGGAAATGACATCACCTGCCTTAAGAAACCAAGACCTATAAATAGAGAGGCAGAACATACCACCAACGCTTCACCAGAGACTCTCACTGATGATGTTACCTAGTATGGTGACAAAACATCTGAAAACACACCTTCAAGCTCGGTGAACTAACTCACAGACTTATCATCAACCTGACATAAAAATCTTCTCAAAAATCACTCTTTCATAATTTCCCATGTAATCCTCCACCTCTCTACATGTTCATTAATGTTGAACTAAATGCACATATAATGTCTTCGCACAATATTTTCCTTTGATGAATTTAAAAAATCTAAAGTCTGTTGTCGTTTTCCTTTCCAGATTAATCCCATGCTATCCAGTGGTAGATTTCACAACTGTGGATGTTTTCTTGGTATCCTCCGCTGCCAGAGCAATATCAAAGGAAATCTATAAGAAATTGTACTTCCCATGAGTGTATAACTTCTGTGTGATTTCAGTCACTTGAAATCCAAGAGCACATTTAATTTGCAACAGTACTTTTCATCAGCAAACTGTACTGTAAGTACCATAGGATTTGGAAGCAAGAGACATTCACTATAAATAGTCTTGTTTAAGCTTTTGCAGCCACGTCAATTCACAGTTTGCTACTGTTCTGTGATTGATCTCTTTTAAAAGTTGTTGTGGTTCTGTTCGCCGAGCTGGGAGTTTTTCTTGCAAACGTTTCGTCCCCTTTCTAGGTGACATCTTCAGTGCTTGGGAGCCTCCTGTGAAGCGCTTCTGTGCTGATTCCTCCGGCATTTATACTGGTTTGAATCTGCCGCTTCCGGTTGTCAGTTGCTGTCCGTTGCAGTGGCCGGTATATAGGGTCTTGGTCGATGTGTCTGTTGATGGAATTTGTGGATGAGTGCCATGACTCTAGGAATTCCCTGGCTGTTCTGTTTGGCCTGCCCTATAATAGTGGTGTTGTCCCAATCGAATTCGTGTTGTTTGTCATCTGAGTGTATGACTACTAGGGATAGCTGGTCGTGTCGTTTCGTGGCTAGTTGATGTTCATGGATGCGGGTTGTTAGCTGTCTTCCTGTTTGTCCTATGTAGTGTTTTGTGCAGTCCTTGCATGGGATTTTTGTACACTACGTTGGTTTTGCTCATGCTGGGTATCGGGTCCTTTGTCCTGGTGAGTTGTTGTCTGAGGGTGGCTGTTGGTTTGTGTGCTGTTATGAGTCCTAGTGGTCGCAGCAGTCTGGCTGTCAGTTCAGAAATGCTCCTGATGTATGGGAGTGTGGCCAGTCCTTTGGGTTGTGGCATGTCCTCATTTCATTGTCTTTCCCTGCGGGATCTGTTGATCATCAGGAGCATTTCTGAACTGACAGCCAGACTGCTGCGACCACTAGGACTCATAACAGCACACAAACCAACAGCCACCCTCAGACAACAACTCACCAGGACAAAGGACCCGATACCCAGCATGAGCAAAACCAATGTAGTGTACAAAATCCCATGCAAGGACTGCACAAAACACAACATAGGACAAACAGGAAGACAGCTAACAACCCACATCCATGAACACCAACTGGCCATGAAACGACACGACTAGCTATCCCTAGTAGCCATACACTCAGATGACAAACAACATGAATTCGATTGGGACAGCACCACTATTATAGGGCAGGCCAAACAGAGAACAGCCAGGGAATTCCTAGAAGCATGGCACTCATCCACAAATTCTATCAACAGACACATCGACCTAGACCCTATATACCGGCCACTGCAGCGGGCAGCTACTGACAACCAGAAGCAGCAGATTCAAACCAGTATAAATGCCAGAGGAATCAGCACAGAAGCGCTTCACAGGAAGCTCCCAAGCACTGAAGATGTCACCTAGAAAGGGGACAAAACGTTTGCAAGAAAAACTCCCAGCTCGGCGAACAGAACCACAACAACGAGCTCCAGAGCTACAAATCTTCTCACAAACTTTGAATCTTTTAAAAGTTCGCATCCTTCAACACTGATATTAAATGTCCTTATTAACTAGCAATGCCATTCTCTTTTCATTGGGAAGGGTGCTCACTGGTCACTTCATTTGAACTTGCTGTCATTTTTAATGTAAATAGAAAGAGGAAATTTTGAAAATACTCAGCAGGCCTGGCAGCGTGAGTGGACAGAAAAACAGAGTTAAAATTTCAGGTTTGTAAACTTTATCAGAACTGGGAAAACTGGAAAAACCAACATGGTCATGCTGGTGAATTCAGTTAAAGAATTCTGCTACAATCACCAAGTCTCCACTTAGCCACTTTTACCAATGTAGAGGAGATCACAACATGAACAGGAAATGTAGTATATTAAATTGCTGTCATTTGGTTCTATGCTGTAATATTATTCAAATGAAACATTCAACTGTGCTAATGTATCCAGTTTAAATTGTATGTCCGATTTAATCACACCTAATGGTAGCATCAAATCACTCCAATTTATTTGATTTAAAGGTTGTATATTCTTTTAAGATTTATCAAGTAACATTCACACCATAGTTTTCATGTTTCCTGTTGCATGACTTACAAAACTGAATGGTGATAATGTAGGAAAAATATAGCAAACATTGCCCAAAAGCTCAGAAACTTTTGTTACCTTATCGTCACTTTATTCTTTTACTATTTTAGCTTCCATGTATGAATTCCAGATTCTTTATTAAGTCAAGTAAATCTTTCTTAGTATATTCTTCAAGCTTGTCCTTATTTGATTCCAACTGACCTAACACTGCTTTTAATTTCAAATGTTGCTCTCCTAGCAGTTATTCCTAGCAGAATTTTAGGTTTTGCGGGAATTATTTTATGCCAGAATGCCAAGTCAGCATTACTGCTAAGAATCTTCACTGGCATTTTTCCTTATTTTTGTACCTTAGTATACAGTGTGTTCTGCTATAATGCAGTAATTGTGTTCTTGTTTGACCTCGTGTTATAGAAAAATCACTCAATAGAAATGATTGAGCCCATAGGAAAAACAGGGTTGGGGTGAACCACCAAAAACGTTAGTAAAACATTTGTAACAAAAATATAGTTAGCCCAACAAAAACAATAGCACTGCCTAAATAACTGTTAAAATGATATACTTTAATGAAATAATACAACATATTTAACACTATAAGGGGTTCTGGGTTTGCTGAGTTACAGTACTGTATTAAAACAGGGGTTGAGGGTCATCATCAGCATCATCATTACTTTCAGGTGCAGTTCTGGGTGCAGGGTTATGATGAAAAAACATATTTAGTCCAGAAGTGGGTGGCTGTGATTCATTGTCCTCAGATTGTTTCTTGGGGGCTTGGTTTAAAAAAGGCATCTAGTTTTTTGTTGCTTTGCCATCTGTCTTCTTTCATGAAGAAGTTGTTCATAAGGTGCCAGATAAGACTTTACACCACAAATTGCTCTCCTGCTGCGGTCTGCATCGTAGTCATTGTCCTCTAAGAGCTGCAACTGTTTCTCAGCCACCCTCAGGATAGAAGACAAAAGAGAATTGGAAAGTTCTCAAGGTGCTGCTTCCTGGATGTCATCGTCTTCATCTTGAGCTTCAGTTTCCCCCATAGCGACAAGTTGTCATTGATCAGTCCTCACTTTCTCCTAATAGATCAGTCTGTACTTCATCAAATCCAACTTGCTTTGCAAGAGTGACACAACATTCTTTGATTGCTGGAAGCTCCTCTGATGGTTCAACACCTTGAAAATTATGAAGTAAATCTGGGAGAAGCTTCCACCAAACTGCATGTAGGCAGTCTTTACTGACATCACCCCAGGCCTCCACGATAGTGTCAATAACATTCTTAATATTTCTAAAAACATCCACAATAAGGTCAGAAAAAAATTGCCCAGTCATCCAATCTCTTTTGCTTGACCTGAAGTAAGTACCTAGAGCGGATCTAAGCTAACCGAGAATGGAATTGCATAATACCCAATGGGAGTCTGTGTTATACAAAAATCATTCCCCAATTCATCAATCACATTAACAGCCAAATCACATTGATGAAATGTGCGTTATAGGAGAGTGACCTGTATTTTTCATAACCATCTAATGTGACATGTTATCAAGATTCATAAAAACCTATATAAACGTCAGTACCTAAAGTTCGTCTTCTTGTCATCTCTATTTTTGAGTAAAATCAAGCAGAAACTTCTTCAATAATAAACATAAGATAGCTCTGATTAAAATATGTTTCTGCAAGTGTTTATATTTTCATTCCCATTTGATCAACGTGATTAATTTATTAAAATATTAATAGATCCATGATTGGCATTGAAAACATTTCAAATTATGCCTTCCACTTATCAAATAATTGAAGCAGCATGTTTACACTAAACTTCTTTAGTTCCTACTCTATTGTCACTCTTTTTGACATTCTGTATTCCAGTACAGGCATTGATTTTTTTTTCAGTCCAAGACTAATTAACCAAAAGAGCTAACTTGTTTAAAAACTTTTTATTTATAGAACCATGGCATCCTTACAGTGTGGAGCAGACCCTTTGTCCTAACAAGTCCATATTGACCCTTTGGAGAGTAACCCTCTCAGACCCATTCCCCTACATTTTATCCTTAAAAAATGTACCTAACCATTACATCACCGATTACTATGGGCAATTTAGCACGGCCAATTCACCCAACCTGCACAACTTTCGACTGTAGGAGGAAACCAGAGCACTTGGTGGAAAACCCATGCAGACATGGGGAGAGTGTGCAAACTCCACACAGACAGTTGCCCGGTGCTGGAATCAAACCCAGTTCTCTGGTGCTATGAGTTGGCAGTGCCAACCGCTGAGCCACCATGCCCTCTCAAAATATCCATCTTTTATACAAAATATCTCATAGAATTTCAAATACTGTAGACACAAATCCAGTTTCATATTGTGCTCTGGCAAACTGTCTCAAACCAATAATTTAAAGGAAGCAATGTCAGATTCTGATTTGTCAGGAAATGTTTCTAATTTATATACTCAAACTGTAATGAAGTGTTTGCACTTACTAAAGGAAATGAACATTGAAAAAATTTATGATTACAAGTTGTTCATGGAAAATGCTCAACAAATCTCATTCAAGAAGTGAGCATGACCACTTTCGAAATGAAAACACCATATAACAAGGTGTAGTACTAAGGAGCCCTAACAAAACTCATTAGGAATCAGGAGAAAACACAACTCCATTGTTTGGAGTCATGCCTAGTTCAAAGGAAGATGGTTGTGGTGTTGGAGTACAGTTGCAATAATTCCCCAGTGTAGTGTCCTCGATTAACAATCTTCAGCTGCTTCATTAATCAACTTTCCTTCACCTTAAGATCAGAGTTGAGAATGTTCACTGATATTTGTGCAATGTTTAACAACTTTCACTACTCAGATAGCAAAGTAGTCTCTGTCCAAATGCAGAAAGACAAAAATCAGGCTTGAATTGATCAGTAACATACAAATGCCAAATGACTATCTCCAGCAAGAGAGAATCTAACCATCACTCCTTGAAATTCAGGTGCATTATTACTGTTGGATCCCAAACTGTCAACATCCTGGGGTTATCATTGATAAGAAACTGAACTGTGCTGTATAAATACTATGGCTACAAGTGAAGCTTAAAGGCTGGGCATTCTGCAACAAGTAACTCACCTCCTAAATCCAGAACATCTGTCTAACACTTAGAGGACACAAGTCAGGATAGATGACTCTCCTACTGCCTAGGTGAATGCAGCTCCAACAATACTCAAAGATTGGCACCTCATTTAACACCTTCAAAATTTGTTTCCTTTCTCACTGATGCACAATGGCAGCAAGGAGTACCATTTAAAAGATGCAACACAACAACTCACCACGGCTCCTTTGACAGCACCTTTTAAGCGATGACCTCTAACAATTTGAAAGATAAGGACATCAGATACATGAGAACAGCACCATCTGAAAATTGACATCTAAGTCACTCACCATCCTGACTGGGACTCTTGCTGTTTCTTCACTGTCGCTGGGTCAAAATTCTGGAACACCCTTTCTCACAGCACTGTGGGTGTACTTACTCAAAGTGAACTACAGTGGTTCAACATAGCAAGTTAACCTGACCTGTTTGAGACAAATAGGGATGGGTAATAAATGCTGACCCAGCCAGCAACTCAGCTCCCCTCCCCCACATTCTTGTGATTGAATAATTAAAAGAAATTTTCACATGTGCACTCTGAAATCCCAAATTGATCATCTGGACCATCAAAAATGTAATGTAATTAGTCAGAACAATCTCATTTCTTTTTAACTAGATTACCAATTAACATTTCATGAACTGTTGTTAAAAAGCACACCGCATGCACCATTACAATTATTCCCAAACTAAAGCAGGATGCACTTAAATAGAACAAGTTTACTCAATAAGAACTAAATGCTGATAAACATCCTCTTTCCCAGTGCTGAAAAACAGACATAGAGGTCAAAATGACATAAAGCATGTAATGATTAGAAAGGCTGAAAAGAAATAAAATCCCACACTCTGATTGTGAGCTTGTTTTACAGTAAAACATTTCTATGTGGTTCACCATGCATCGTTTAGATACATAATTTGAGAATATTTCATTAATTTTTCATTTCTTCCCCAATTTAATGCTGCTCTGTTGCTGGCATAAACAAACTCTGACAAATCACAATTCAAACAGGTTCCACATCTAGCTGGATTCTTGTGATTGTACGAGAATTTTCATATGTGTGACAAACCCACCTAAAACTCCAAGTGTACATTGCCTCAGATGAAATCCTGATTGGTCATCGATAACCCTTTATTCTGGCTTGTGGTGGCATTTGCCGTCTCTACCAGTGTGTGATACTGGGTGTTACAATCATGTGAGGAAGAGTTCTTGGCTCTTTGCTTTTTCACCTCCTGTTGGTTGATTGCAATAAATACTTATTGTTTTTAGCACCTAACTATCACACTCCAATTAAACTTAGTTCAGCAGATCAAAATGAAGAGAGCCAGTTCCAAGAATTCCTTATGTAAAGGGAGTGGAGTGTTACTATCTATTAAATCCATGAAACTCAAGGGAATGTAACATTTAATACAGATGTACAGTGCAGGTGTTATGATCTGCTTCAGAATATTGCTAATCCTCAAGTCCTACTACTCCCAGATTGGTCTCAAACATTAATGAATTAATGAAAGCTTGAAATCTCCCAATTTATCTGTCTGATGGAATTGAATGCATAGAAAACACCAACCAGATTCCTGGTACTTAATAAAAAAAAGTTATAAGTTACAAGTAAGTAAATTGTAAAAACAAATAAACAACAATAAACTATTAACATCTGGCTCGACTAGTTAAAACTAGTCAATTTTTTTAAAATCCTGTATATACATTCACAGACTCAGACAAACAAACAAACAAAAAACCTTTGCTTTGTGAATGGAAGGAAAGAAAATCTGAAATGAAACTTTTATTCTCCAACACTTTCTGTTCTCTATTCTCCTTTCACCAGATTTTTACATTTTTTTTCATGAGGTACAGGGTAGTTGGTACATTTACTGGTTTAACGTCAACAGATTACAGCACTAAACAAAACAAAGAACCGCAGATGTTGGAAATCAGAATCAAAATCAGAAATTGTTAGAAAAACTCAGCAGTTCAGGCAGCTTTGACAAGGACAGAAAATAGACAAGGTCAGAAGCAGGTTTATTTGAAATCATAAGCTTTTAGAGTGCTGCCCCTTTGTCAGGTGAAGTATTTGAATAACCTGTTGGACTATAACCTGATGTCATGTGACTTCTGATCTTGTCCACCCCAGTCCGTCTCCAATTTGAGAGAAAATAGAGTTAACATTTTCAGCAATTTCTGATTTTGTAAGATTACAGCTACTTTTGGGAGAAAATTATTGGCTATCTTAAGGCTTCAAGCATGTTTTACCAGCAAAGAAAGGGCACACACCACCTGCTTTTCTAGCAGTCTGAAGGCTTTTTGCCACATCATTCACCATTACAAGCTGTTCAGCATCCAAGAAGGGCTGATGATATTTGACTTTCATGACAGGTCATCATTGCACAAAATAATCAGCTAATTGTTGCCAGTCAAATATCACTCTGAATATGTACTCCAATACCATGTTGTCCACAAGCAGCTGCCTCAGTTGAACAAACAATACCACACATAATGAGTTTCAGTAACTTGTAAAAGTGCAGCAATTCCTTTCCCAGTCTCTAGTTTATAGAATAGTCCTCTTCCCATTTTATTCCACAATCAAAAATATAGAAAACAAAATTACAGAGTCTTTACACATAAAATAAACTTAAAAAGAAGATTAGTTGGAAGTCGAGTTTGCCAATACAGGCAATTGCAATTTTAAAGCTTTTCAGATCTCTGATGTGTAGGAATGAAACCTGAGTCCCAGCAGTTCACCTATTGTCCTGTTTCCTCAGGCCGGGAAAAGCTTGCACAAAAATGTGTTGATCAATTATTGAAGATAATGTTGATTTCTCACAAACATGTGTTTTTCAACAGTCTCTGGCTTTTTTCAGTTTGATGAGAAAGAGAGTGACTTCCTGTTTGTTCCTTACAAATCCGTTTTTCTTGTCTCTGCTCTGATTCTCAGAAGCAGCTGTTGATAACAGTCTGTTTCTATATTTCTGAATCTGATGTTTGTTTCTCCAAATTAAATAATCCATGGATAACCTTCCATCTCAATGTGCAACTTACAGAAAGGTAGAATCAACTGGGAGGTACAGATCTGTGTTACAATGTCCTTTTATAATGATTTTAATTTGGGCTCAGACTGATATGTTTACTGATGGTCTCATGGACTTGGTTTAATCTGGTCTGTTATACATGGCAGCCATTTTAGGTCATTATTCATACTTTTTAAAACCATTTTTAGTCCATGAAGATCTCAAGAACTAGAATCAAATGATGGAAGTTGAATATTGAGAGTCCAATTTTACTATGACCCTAATTTCAGGTAAAAGTTGTTTGAGCTGATTCAATGCCAATGGTCCTCTTTTGCTTTTGCTTTGTCTTTGACCTTTCTTGTGATGGATAGCAGAGCATCTACAGAAGCATTGTCCCTCGATAACAAGGGAGCTTAGTGCAAGATAGCAATAAATGCAACTACGTTTGATCAGGCATAATTAGCTCCACCTGATCCCTTTGAACCTGGAGCAGAACTCCTCATCATCACCCACAGCACCATGTGACATCAGTAGAAGGCATAAAGCCAATGTAACATGAACATCAATCCCCCTCACAACAATTACCTTTTTAGCT
The DNA here is from genome assembly GCF_020745735.1 of Hemiscyllium ocellatum. NCBI lineage: Eukaryota > Metazoa > Chordata > Chondrichthyes > Orectolobiformes > Hemiscylliidae > Hemiscyllium > Hemiscyllium ocellatum. Next base: position 95,294,081 of record NC_083411.1, on the reverse strand, counting down.
AGTGATCCTCCATATTCTACCTTTAACTCCTCCCACAAATAATCCAAACTTAGTTAGCAGTTACTTAAACAAAGCACTCCTAAATCTAAAGTTTATTCCTGTCCATCTCATTGGACTGAATTCTTCTGGATGCCATAGAAGACGTCTTCTGTGAGTGTTACCACATTAACAGTAAAGCACAACTATGTTTTCATTAGAAAAGGCAGCATGGTGGCTCAGTGGTAGTACTGCTGCCTCACAGAGCCAGGGTCCTTGGTTTGATTCCACCCTTGGGCGACTCTGTGGAGTTTATATATTCTGCCCATGTCTGTGTGAGTTTCCTCTGGGTGGTCTGATTTCCTCCACAGCCCAAAGATGTGCCAGTTAAGTGGTTTGGCAATATTTAATTGCCCCATAGTGTCCAGGGATATGCAGGCTAGGTAGATTAGCCATGGAAAATACAAATATAAATGGATAGGATGGGGGGATGCTCTTCAGAGGGTTGGTCTGCACTTGATAGGCTGAATGGCTGAATTCCACACAGTAAGGATTCTATGATTCTATAAAAACAGTGCTGTGTCTATTTTTTCTGTGATAGAACCATCTGTGAAATGACATGTAGTTTCAATACTCATGATAAACATGGCTTCATGCTAGCCGGATCATCAAAAATCAATGAAGAGGAGCTTGTAAACTATTGAGTTATATGTATTTATCATGCTATAATAAAAACATGCAAGAAATACATAGAAGGTACGGCCCAGAAACATGATAATAAAAAATGAACTTCCTAGAGAAACTCAACATATTTGGCAGAATGTATGGAGCAAAAGCAGAGTTAAAGTTTGGTGTCCGGTGGCCCTTCATCATAACTGGACTTCTGAACATGAAACATTAACTCTGCTTTCTTCCTACAGATGCTGTCAAACCTGTTGCATTTCTCCAGCAATTTCTAATTCTTTGTTTTGGATTTTCAGCATCTCAGTTTTTTGTGTTACTTCAGTGTTGAAAATTGTCATTTGGCTCACCTCGTCTGCATTGATCTTTCTATTTCACACTAATCTCTTCTCATTCTATCTATTTCATCTGGTTCTTTCAACATTTTTTCTATTCCCCTTTCTCCCATGTATTTAATTACAGTTGCTTTTGAAAATAAGCTATTTGCCTCAATCGCTTTCCATGGCACTGAGTTCTGCATTCTAACCAATCCAGTAAAAAAATACTCTTAATTTACTCATTGATAGCTGTCATCTGTTTATGGTCCCTATTTTTGGCTTTTCCCTGAAATATAAACATTTGGCAGAATTTCAAAGCATAAAACCTGCTGAAATTGAGGGAATTTGGAACTTCTAGTGAGCTTTATCATAGATCTGTAGCTGAGCCAAGAAATGAGTTTTCTGTTTCTACCTTTCCTGACTAATCTGAGAGATTGCATGTCCAATCTGTCAATGGAAAGATTTCCAATTAAGGAGATTTGGCAAAGATTAACAGGCTAAACTTCACGTGGATTCAGAGGCTACAACAATCACATGAATAGATAAGAGAGCCAGAAAGCTGCTCCCTAGCTCTTAACTGGAAGTCTAGATGAAATCTAAGAAGTGATCTCTCCTAAGGACAGAGGAAGAAAACAACCTCCTCAACCAAGTAGCTATGCACAGAGGTAATTTAGGAAGTCAGCAGGAGATGTGTGATCTCTCTAACCTGGAGGCAGTACACTAAGAATCCATGACTTCACAAGGTGAGTAGCAAAATATTTTCGTGTACTAAATCCCAAACTCTAAACAACATGCATTCATCTGTACAGCATGAGCTACAATTTACAGTCTCCCAACACTGGGTGAGGAGATTATGATTCTCAGACAGTAAAGTACACAGCCTGCCTGTCGCTTACCCACCCTACCTCTGACCTGTGGGTGGACAAGGTCATCATGGTTGAAAGAAAGCCTTTGCACCATATTTACATGTGGACAGGGGAAGCAGAGAATTCTGGTTGCTCCAGTTTCCTGTTAATGTTCAACATGTTTTCTAAGGTCTTCTTGAATTCAGTTGTCCTTTTCTTTTATTGTTAGTTATGTTCCTCCAAACTATCACCTTCACATTTTGTATTGTCTAAAGCATTAATATTGTAAATTTGTATAATCATGAACAGACATAACATTGATTGCTGTGGCTCTTTTCCAATCTGATAGACTTTTCCTCAAACTCTCTGCTTTCTATTTTAGTAAGCTAATTTGCTATCTATTCAACTATTTATCACCTGACTCCACATGCCCTAAGAAAGCATTTGGAAGTTCAGTTATGCCATCAACCATGCTGATGAAAATTCTAAAGTACAATTTACCTAATTATTGAGTCAAACGTATCCATTAAATCTTGCAAGGGAATGTTTTGCATAAATTTTCTGGAAAAGAATTTGCCTGGGGTTTTCAATTTCACACTGTGGCTTTCATAGAAACATGTCATTTGTAAAAATGGTGATTATAAAACCACTACCTACCCAAATTAAATGTGCAAATTGTATCTTAAAACTATGTATGGCAGCTTCAATGTCATTAACCAATTTCTGATCCATAGATCTTCACAAATGCAGAAACAGTTTTCTTTTGAGCTTTGATGCTATTTTCCCTGAGGTTGTAATGATTTTCTGCTTGTATCACAGTAGTATATCAGGAAACCCTTCATAGCATATCCAAGTGCCCATGATCCCCAAGCATGGAACTATGTAGTACAGAAGGAGGCCACTTAACCCACTATGTCTGTAGCAGCTCTGAAAAGAGTCACCCAGTTAGTCTCACTCTCCAGTCTTAGCTCCATAACCCTGTAAATTCATCACTTTTGGATACATACTCAGCTCTCTTTTGAAACCTCCTATGAAATTCTGCTCCACTCCTCTCGAATGGAGCATATTCCAACTCCTAACAATTCTCTGAATAAAGAAGTTTCTTCTTATCTAACTTCTAGCTGACAGTCTTGAAAATTGTGACAGCTCGATACCACTACAACCCTGTCAGAATCATTTGTAGTTTTTCACACACGATTAAGGTCACCTTTAATTTTCCCTGCTCCAAGGAGAACAAGCCCAATTCCTCTCATGTTTCCTTGTCCATAGTCAAACAAAACTTTAATATATCTATCCATCCTATTGTATTCAATTTTACCAGTTCCCCAAAGATGACTAGAAGATGTGTTGATGGGGGAGTATAAAATTGTGATGAAAAATGTCAAATTGACTTCTTAGCAGGAAGTGGGGAGATGATGGATGATGGCCATCAATTATGGGTCTTTAACTGCATTTGCAGATATTTATCCATTGATGGATAGGCCTTTGCAGGGTGAAAAGACTATTTGGTGAACTCTCTTGTCCTCCCTGAAGACTTACATGAGGGGCAGATATCCTACTCAGGCTCACTGTGACCCAGAGAGGAGCTTACTGGTTTGTTTTACCATGGTCAGCCATCTCTCCCTACTCACCAACTGCACTCCAATACCAAGGCCTCTGATGGTCCCAGGCACCACCTATCTGGATGGGTGTTTGACATCCTCCCATGGTCTTTCACGGAGGTACAATTCCAGCAATGGCCACCATTCTTGATGGTACTGCTGAGAATTTTGATCTTCAAGCTAGATGACTTAGCTCAAAATTAACTGACAGCAACTAATTTGTTGTCTGACTCTGGTAAAGTAAAAGCAACCCTGCAAATGGCAGGGGCAAGTTCACCTCAGGCTTTCTGGCCTGTTGTCAGAACTCCTGTGTGACAGTGAAATTCAGCCCTAAACTTTAATTGGTTAATCCTTGCCCCTTCACAGAAAAACTAGCTTAAATTGTATACGCAGTGCATTGTTGCATGACAAGAGTTATTAATTCAATGGATACTTATCCCAAGACCCTAATTCTGGTCCCAATCATGTACTGCTCAATACTTTTCTCGGAAGGAATGTATTGACATGGAATGATTGGCTTATGCTGATGGGCTAACGTTTTAGTCTGAATAAAATGGCAGATGCCTTCAGCAGTAATAGTTTACCTTCACTTGCAGTTGAGCTTTATCTTTGGAGAAATACTTTTGCAAAATAGTTCTCAAAAGACACTTGCTTATTTATATTCCAAGCTTCTTCTGTACCCAGTGTGCAAAACTCAGTTTTTCCCTTAAATTCAAGACCATATGTGGAGGATGATCTGGAACAATAAATGTAGATGACATTTTCTGAAACGATAGCACTGACATTTCAAAAGTACATTTTCTTGTTTGCTTTCACTGACTTAACAATACTCCATTCATCCCACTAAATTTTAAATCTGAATTACATTAATTCCGTTGAGGGCAAAGAGAGTTTTGATTTTGAAAGAAAATATGAAAACTGGAGATATAACCTATTTTTATCCATGATGCGATATCTGAGCAACAGCGTTTTTGACTAAGAGCATATTTGGAAAGATAGAGGTGGCTCTTCATTCTCCCTCAAGGCATCTGACATTTTTATCACTAATACCGAAGGTTGTAGTGTTCTTGATACCAATAATTCAGGCCTTTTAAGCTTATTCCCCGAACAGGAAAGAAGTTGTTTATTTCTTAGTGTATGGTCAAATTGCTTTTCTTGCTTTTACACATGGAGAAAGGAATTTATAGGTCTCTGTGGTCATTATTTAGCAAGCTGGAAACTATTTTCAAAAAAACACTGTGCCTCACAAAATCATTGTAGCTTCCATTATGATATTAGGCACTATGTCTTTTTTTCACCCCAATAATCGCCACCTCACTCGTGAAGGTCTTGAATTTTGCTGGACTATATTCCATGTCACCAGTAATTCACCGAAGTAATTACTTTTCATGTTTGATCTAAGTAACAAGAGAATGTTGTTAATCTTACCCATTCAGCAGAAACTATCAATTAAAATCCCCTATGTTATTCTGGTCCAGGAGAGGCCAGGACCTGACTGTTATGGATTTTAAACAGTTTAATTGAGAATTTCTAAATATAGTCCTTCTCTCACATATACCATTAAACAACATGGCCTGAGCAGGAAGCCACAGTGAGTTTTTCAGCAAACCAAAGTAATAGGCAGAAAGGACTGGAAAAAAGGGAAAGTTGTTTCTATACTTTTAAGGTCTTCTAAAAACTTTTGTTCACTCTTTTTAACATCAAAGTTTGGGTCAGTGTCCATTTTTCCTGATCATGCTTTGCAAGGACAAGTTTAAGTTCATTCAAGGTTTTCTGTATGAAGGAAAGCCTGCTGGTGCTCACATGTCTCTGAAACATTTGAAAAATGAACACTTCGTTGAAGTAACAGCAGTGGATAAAGAGTGGAACTGGAAAAAAACACAGCAGGTCAGACAGTATCAGAGGAGAAGGGGAGTCAATGATTCAGGTTGCAACCTTCCTGATTAAAGCTTCGACCGGAACTGTTGACTCTCCTTCTCCTCTGCTGCTGCCTGACCTGCTGTGCTTTTTCCAGCTCCACTCTTTATCCATTCTGACTCTCCAGCACCTGCAGTTCTCACTCTCTCCAAGTTGATGTAACAGCAGGCAATGCAACCCAAGCAACACTGTGTTTAGAAAGGAATAGGAAGTGAAAGAGTATTAAAGGTCAACACTTCCTTTGTTTGGATTATTTTTCTTTTAATTAAGAAGGAAGCTAATGATTATTAATAATTGGAAATATACTTGGATTTAATAAAAAATATGAATCAGGCCATCAACAGCCAGCTACATACTGTTTTTACTGAAACAATAGACATTGATGGCCTTTTTGCTTTTTGACAGTTAAGTATAGATGAACAACAATGTGCATAGACAAACAACAATGAGGTTATGAAAATAACTTTTGTTGTTGGAAAGGCCAAAGACGAACAAACCTGCTCTCCATTCAATCTTTTCTGAGGGGAATAGACAATTCTTTCAAGTAAAACAGTAGATGTTGAGACAGTCAACATGGCCACTGTAGGAACATGTCAGTAATTCTTTGATTAGCTTCTCTTAGCATGTGGTATATGTGTGGGATATATACCACATTACATTCTGCTATCATTGGAGATTGAACAGTCTGCGCTTTTGATGAGCAAATATTTGAGGATGAACAAATGTATGTGCATGACAAAAGGGAGAATATTTTATTCTCTTCATGCGTGGGTATGTTTCATTCCAGAGTTGGCTTTAAAAAAAAGGATAATTCCAGGTAAGATTCATACACAAATAAAATTCAAGGGAAATTTGGAAAAGTCAGGGAATATGGTGGATGTGTAATATCAAAAATATTGGTGCAGTTGATGAAAGATATTTCTCATTCCCAACCTAAATGATGGTGCAAGCCTAGCAGCATCACTGTGAGTTAATTGTGTCCAATGTTCTGTGATTAATTCAGTTGATTAATTATTCATAGCTGTCTGTGTAGCCTCGACTTGTGCAGAGAACAAATAAAGATATTCTAGAATTTAAAGGCATAGCACTCAATTATAACTGGCAGAAGCTAAGGAATAACTCACAATGTAATACCTTTAACTAATTTGTCAAAATAGACGTGCTGCTCAAAAAGTCTATGTAACTCAAGAGTTGTTCATTAATGGAATGTGGACATTAACATTTATTGGCATCCATAATTTTGCTTGAGAAAGTTGTTCATTTGCCTGAAACATGACAGTCAATGATGAAAGTACTGTTGGAGTGGAGTTAAGGAGAATTAGATTAGATTCCCTACAATATGGAAATAGGCCCTTCGGCCCTACAAGTCCACATCGACCCTCCAAAGAGTAACCCATTCAGACCCATTCCCCTACATTTTCCCCTGACTAATGTACCTAACACTGTGGGCAATTTAGCATGGAGAGTTCACCTGACCTACATATCTTTGAATTGTGGGAGGAAACCGGAGCACCCAAAGGAAACCCATGCAGACACGGGGAGAATGTGCCAACTCCACACAGACAGTTGCCCAAGGTGGGAATCAAACCCGGATCCCTAGCGCTGTGAGGTAGCAGTGCTAACCACTGAGCTACTGGGAGAGAGCAACAGGATTTTGACCAGGCAACAGTGGAGGAATAATCACCTACTTGCACAACTGGATGGTATGAGACATGGAGGCGAACTTGAAAGTGGTGGTGTTCCATGCACCAACTACCTTTGTCTTTTTAGGTTATAAGCAAACATTGGCTTGCAAGATGCTGCCTAAAAACTTGAACAAGTGTCTGAAGAAAATCTGGAGACTGTAAGCACTAAACCCTTGATGTGCTGGTAGAGGCAATGAATTTTAAGGTGATGAATGTTTTACTGTATAGTCACTAAATATTGACTGTTCACTGATGGTCATTGACTGGAGATGCACCTGTGCTATATAATGTGATCAAAACAAAATAAGTTAAGTTTGGAGATGCACATTGGTGATGTAACAAAATAACATGGATATGTGTAAAAGAACAAATACATGGATAGGAAAGGTTTAGAAGGATATGGGCCAAATGCAGGGAAACGGGGTTAACATGGTTGAATATTATGGTTGGCATGGACCAGTTTGGACCTCTCTCTGTGCTGTTGGACTCCCTGACTCTATGTTTAAACTCAGTTCTATGTATCTTTATTCACCCAAAAAAAGGCAGGATAAAGCATGAAACAACCTGGAGCTCAACCTGGATAAATGCAATGTTTCATTTTGGAAGGTCAAATTTGAATGTTGAATACAGGATTAAAGACAAGATTCTTGACAGTGTGGAGGATCAGTGTGATCTAGGGATCCATGTACATAGATCCCTCAAAGTTGCCACCCAAGCTGATAGGGTTGTTTAGAAGACAGATGGTGTTTTGGCTTCCATTAACAGGGGAATTGTCTTTAAGAGCCGCAAGATGTTGCTGCAGCTCTATATAAGGAGAAAGTGAGGACTCCAGGTGCTGGAGAAGAAGGGCTCATGCCCGAAACGTCGACTCTCCTGCTCCTTGGATGCTGCTTGACCTGCTGCGCTTTTCCAGCAACATATTTTCAGCGCAGCTCTATATAAACCTTGTTAGACTACAGTTGGGATATCATGTCCAGATCTGGTTGCCCTCTTATTGGAAGGATGTAAATGTTTTGAAAAGGGTGCAGAGGAGATTTACCAGGATGCTGTCTGGATTGGACAACTTCTCTTATGAAGAGGGTTGAGTGAGCTAGGGCTTTTCACACTGGAGAGAAGAAGGAAGAGAGGTGACTTAATAGAGGTGTACAAGGTAATGAGAGGCATAGATAACCAGAGACTTTTCCCCAGGGCAGCAAGGACTGTCATGAGGGGGTCATAATTATAAGGTGATTGGAGGAAGGTGTAGGAGAGGTGTCAGAGGTTCTTTATGCAGCAAGTGGTGGGTGCATGGAATGCACTACTGGCAGTGGCAGTGGTAAAGACATTAGGGATGTTTAAGTGACTGCTGGACAAATACATAGACAGCAGTAAATTGAGGTGTGTGTAGATTAGGTTGCTCTTAGATTAAGCTAAATGCTTGGCGCAACATCAGGGGCTGAAGGGCCTGTACTGTGCTGGACTGTTCTATGTTCTAAATAGTTATCTTGTTTGTTATCTCATCTGGCAAGATGATGGCAGAGTAGGACATCCACTCAGAGGTCCTCTGCTCTGCCTGTTCTTTTTCTTTATTTTCCTCTCATTTTAGCTATTCTGGAGCAGGATTTGGGGAAGTAGTCCCCAGAAAAGCATGTCCCAGAGCAGCGAGGGAAAGTGTGTCCCAGAGCAACATGGAGACAGCAAGTTCCGGAGCAGCGCAAGGGGAATGAGCCCTGGAACAGCACAAGGGAAACAAGTCCTGGAGATCTGCGAGAGGAAAAACAAGTGTCAGAGCAGTGTAACTTACCTCAGTGCAGCTGAGGTTTTGGCGGAATGAATTAGAGGTTTGGAGTGGAGAGGGAGTGTTGTTGGACTGGGCCTTAGTGTGGGCGGTCAAACCACGTACTCACTGAGCTGCTGCAATGCTGCTGCAATGTAATATCAATCTGAAATTCTTTACCGGACAGTAATGAATTAGTTATGTTATAGCTATCTTACTTATAGCAGATTTATTAGACACTAAGTAATACTACTACTTTTTCTTTTTATTCCTTTTTTGTACCCAAGATTTATACCCCAGTACTTGTACCATTTGAGGCTGCCATTATAAATACCTATCACTGTGCCCCTGTACTTATGTACTGGAATACACATGACGATATAGGATATTCTATAAAGGATATTCTCTCAGTGCACCATTCCTGGCAGAAAGTAATGACCAGAGACAGCAGTGGGATTACACTGTTTTCAGAACTGCTCATCAGAGCTCCAGTCCTGACCTATAAAACACTATTCCAAATGAAGCAGGACTGACAAAAGGACATCTCCTGTGATATGTCTAAGTAAATGAGGAACAACATATATTCAACAACAATGCAGGCAGCCCTCTTACATACAGAGAGATAAGAGATGTTTAGAACTCAATTTCTCCTGAAGGGATATGGATGCTATGGCAATTTGAGCATTAAAGGCTCTGTAGATTTTTATTCAATAAATGCATTAAAGGACACAGATCAAAGATAGGAAAATGGAATTCGGGTATTGATCAGGAATGATTCAATTGGATGATAAACTGGATCCACGAGGCTGTATAACCCACTCCTGATCATTCTATGATTCCATTGTAATTGCCCTTTGCCTGAAATCTCTCTGGCGAATGACAGAAAATGCCAGAGGAACAGACAACCTCACAGTGCATAGTGTGCAAAATCAATAATGAAGTCTCTCACTAAGAATTTAAAAGGTAACTGCAAAATGTGCAAGATTGCCAAAAACACACTAAATTAAATGCAGCAAGAGAAATCCAGAAGTCAAAATAGTGAAACCTCATAGAATCCCAATGCAGTTAAATAGCTACTTTTAAAAATTCCTTTGAGGGATGTGGACAAAGACTGGCAAAGCCTATATTTGTTTTCCATTCTTAATTCCTTGAGAAGATGATGATGAGTTGTTTTCTTGAGCTACCATACTACATCTGGTATAGGAACATCCAGTGCTGTTAGGAAGGGTATTTCAGGATTTTGATCCTGTGACAGTGAAGGAGTGGCAATATAGTTTGAAATCAGCCTGGTGCTTGGCTTGGAGAGGAAGCTGAGGGTGATGGTATTCCCATGTGTCTGCTGAGTTTGTCTTTCTAGATGGTGGAAACTGTTTTCAAAGGAACGTTGGTGAGATGCTTCAGTGTATACAGTGCACACAGCTGGCATTCTGCATCAGTGAAGGAGACAGTGAGTGTTTACATGAGTGGATGGAGTGCTGATCATATGAACTGCTTTGTCCTGGATGGTGTTGAGCTTCCTCAGTGCTATTGCAGTGCATTCATCTAGAGAAGTGGAGGATATTTCAACACACTCGTAACTTGTACCTTGTGGACAGGCAATGGGGAGTCAAAAGGTGAGCTACTGAACTCATCTTAGAATTCCCAGCCTCTGACTCTCTCCTGTAAGCACAGTTTTTATATGGCTGATGCCATTGAGTTCTTCCCATCACATTGTACATCCAACCAGTAGAAAGTTTTTCCTGTGATGTCCATTGGCTTCACTTTTATCAGAGTTCCTTCGTATCACGCTTGGTCAATTACTGCTTTGATGTCAAGGGACTAACAGTTAACTCCTCTCTTGAATTCAGCTCTGTACTATCAAAGCTGTCATAAGATCACGGCCCTGCTCTAATCCAAATTGATCATCAGTAAGAAACTTATTGTTCCTTAGATAATTGTTTTTTATTTAGGTTCAGGAACTAAAATAACCCTAACCTTATTTCTGGGGAGAAGGGTTTTTTCACTCAGTTCGCTACTGACCGTCCAAAACTCAACTGGGATTTCAACAAAGGTGTTGCATTCAGGGACTTGATAGGATAATGGGCTAGACTTGAACTTAATGTTTTTGAGATAGTTTCTTCATACAGCATGCTCTGGAACCAAGCAGTGAGAAGATTATGTATAGATGTATAACAAACAGGAACAGGAGTAGGTCATTCAGCCTTTTAAACTTGTTCTGCCATTCAATATGATCATTGCTAATCAACCAACTCAAAACTCTGATGCTGCTTTCTCCCCAGTTAGTTTAAGAACTGTTCCTAACACCATCTTGAAAACATGCAATGTTTTCTGTGGCAAGGAATTCCAAAGGCTCATCACTCTGAGTCATCTCAGTTCAAAATGGCTCAACCCATATCCTTAGAATGTGGTCCCTTGTTCTGGACTTCCCAGTCGTTAGGAACATCCATCCTATATTTATCATGTCTGATGCTGTTAGAATTTCATCGGACCCTATCCTCCCTCATTCTTCTAAGTGCAAATTAATATAGTCCTAATGGATTCTTCATACATTATGCCGGTCATCCCAGGATTCAGCCAGGTTAACATTCATCATGCTCCCTTCCATAGCTAGGATGTCTTTGGTCAGATGTGGATATTAAAGTTGCACACAACATTCTAGATGTCATCTCACCATAACCCTGCAGCAAGAAATCCATGCTCCTGTACTTGAATCCTTTTGCTATGAAGGCCAAAAGACCTTTGCCTCTTTCACTGCCTGCTGAACCTATACGTTTACTTTCAGTGAGTGGTGTATATAAATACCCAGGTCTCATTGCACCAACACTGTTCCCAATCTATAACCATTCAGTTAATAATCTCCCTTTTTTTTGCTGTCAAAATGGATAGCCTCAGGTTTATTCACATTATATTCCATCTTTCCTGTATTTGGCCACAAAATCAACTTCTTTAATCGCATAATGAACTGCATGTTGAGACAGGAGCATGTTGAGACAGGAGCAGCAATTTCCACTAAGTTTGATAGTCGGGCTCTGATATCTCTTGTGGTTCCCAGAAATCTGAAATAATTTCTTATTTTGTGCAGAAACTGGAGTTTACACAGAGGTTTCACATATCTCATGCCTGACAGAATTCTACAATGTGTGCTTGTGTGAGCCTGGAAGACTAGGCTGTGGATGAAGCTAATAAACAAGGTCAATTACTTCAGGATGCTTGGGCCTGACAGCACCAACCCCTCTTGAGTGACCTTAATGTGCTCCCAAACAACCAGTGAGCACATGCTTTTCTCCAGGACGAGCTTCCAGCACTCAGGATCCAATTGACATGGAGAAAGAGCATGTCCTCATGCAGCCATGTCTTTTGACAAACCGAGTTCTTTCTGAGTGAAATAGTCCACCTTTCACTGTGCCCTTGCTTTCATGCACAGGCATTGAACTTCCCTTTTCCTAACTGGTATGGCGTCAGAAAGCTGCTTGCCATCCTGATTAATTTATCCTTTAATGCCCTGTTGGCTCCTTGGTCAAAATGTTTTGTGTGGCTAATTGGGGATTCCTGTGACATACCCATTTTGAAGCCTGTGCTTTTGGGCATGTGACAAAATGGAGTTTCCTATCTAAAATTCATTTGTTAAAAATAAATCACTTTTTACCAAACTCTCTTTAAATCACTTCAGAGAAAAAGAAATGACAACTTGGATGATTTGGTCACAAAACATTTGTGAAAATTATTTTGGCACAATTTGCCAAATTAGTCTGGGATAGAAAGTGACAGATAACTTGTAGGGGTTAGAGGGAGAGAGAGACTGAGAGACAGGATGGAACATTGAAAAGCTCTCTCGTGTCAACTTACTCTGGGAATGAAAGTGACAGGCAAAATATAGGAGTTAAACAGGGAGAGATTGAAAGAGACTGAGCAGGGAAGAAGGACAGAGAGAGAGCCAGGGCAAGCGAGCAAAACGTTCTCTTGTGTCAAATTAGACCTCTTTGATTGCAATCTTCCAGATTTCTATGTTTGTCATAGCCTTATTGAAGTTAGGACATAGGGTGTGCCTCAATACTTTGAGATTGAATGTGATTTTCTCACCATTGACTCCTCACCTAGTCCATATGATGAGGGACATCAATAGAATGTTGTGTCACACTAGCTGAACATTGTATAGCAGTAATTCCCAAACTTTTCGGTGTCAAGGCTTTTTTTAGCTGCATTGATTGTTCATAAATGTCATATTTACTTTGGTTACTTGCTTACTAGAGAAGTTTGCAACATGGCACACACGTTAAAAAAATTCAAAATTATTAACGCTTAATTTCCACTTGCAAAAATGAATCATCTGAAACTGTGAGCCCAGACAAATGTTCAAAATCTGCTCGACTCAACTATTTTTAATTATTCATGAACAATGGATCAGAGCAAAAACAAAGTAAAAGAGATTGCAATTTACCGAGTTAGTGGGAAACCTGGCCCTGCTGTTATGCCACAGATCCTTTTGATCTGCAAGGAATTAATGAGAGGGCTACTTGCAAATTTTGGTTCACTGACAAGTACTCCCTCCTGTTGTTTTTTACATATGCCAGTGATGAAAATGCTGGTTCACAGAGGTATGTTGCTGGAAACGATAAGATTACAATATTAGCTTGCTCAGAAATTGTCAAAAATTTATGTATTGCAGTCAATCAAAACATATGCAAAGACATCTCTCCAAATTTCAGCTTCATTGTGCAATCCATCCGTAGCTCTGTGCATTCCTCTTTCTCTTTTAACATCAGCTTTCGAAACATGGATGTTTCCTCCGTAAATGCACCTTAACTTACTCAGTACGATCACAATGGGGTTTGGTCAGTTCAGTTGGCTGGATGGACAATTTGCAATGCAGGGTGTCACGAGCAACATGGGTTCAGTCCTTGTACTAGCTGAAGTTACCATGGAGGAACCATCTTCTCAACCTCTTCTGAGGAGTTATGATCCTCAGGTTAAACCACAACCAGTCATTTCTCTCTCTCTCTCTCTCTCTCTCTCTCCCTCTAATGAGAGTAGCACTGTGGTCTAGTCAGGCTCTGGGGACCTCATCTCTACTGTCACAGTGTTTGCCAACACTGCAGATGGATTTCTATGACTAAGACATTCAGATATGGAGCAAGTGGTATCTCCTGTCCACGAAAATCCAAAGACCAAATAGACATTGTTCTGCTGTCTCTGAACAGTTCTTGCTTATTTTTGTTGTGTGCAGGTGTTTCATCAACTGAGGTAGCAGAGAAATTGCTAATTTGACATAAAAACTGATTTTGTTTTTTTCAATCTAAGAATTAGAACATAGAACATTAAAGCACAGTGCAGGTCCTTCGGCCCTCGATGTTGTGCTGACCTGTGGAACCGCTCTGAAGCCTATCTATCCTACACTATTCCATTTTCATCCACTTAGATCAGTGGCATAATTAAAACAAATCTCAAAAATATTTAATTGAATATCCATGCTAATGTGGAAGTGTATTCAGACAGGCTAGCTGGTTTAACAGCCATTTCAACTGTGTGTCACTTCATTGTGCAAGTGCAGTTTATCCTCATGCTGGAAATATATTATGCAATCATTGTGCATGCTCACACTGAGTGTTTGGTCCTGAGAATGTGCAAATAGGCTGCATACTGACAATTATACTCACTGAGACTCAGGAGGAGATCAAAGACACGGATACAGCCTTGACATTCAGGCGAAGTGACACTGCTTCCTGAAAATTTTGTGGCACATGTCTCAGCTCATTAATGCACACCTACTGAAAACCATTAGTTATGGCACCAGTGGATATTCAGGCTGTCATATTTACTGCACCGAGTGTCACCAGTGAACATTCTATTGTAATGTGCAGATTAAAAGCGTGCCTTTCCTGGTTGGATATCAGTTGTACGCAGTGTGCTGGAATGTTATGCAAGGGCAGCAAATGTGGGGAAGATCAAATTGACCGCAGTAGGCTGTGGTAGCTTTCTATAACCTCCAAAGTGTGTCAGGTAAAACTCATTAGTTTGAGAAACAGTTACTGGGAGCCATATCTTCCTCACTCACTGTCACCCGCTCCAAATCCCCACACCACTAATCCTGAGGCCTGCTGACAACTATTTCAGCTTTTCTAGCTTTATGTCTGTGTTAAATGGCATTGCAAAATTATATAATAAGAGCCTGGTATCACTGGTTGAGGAGGGCAAAGCACAAAAAGACAAAGCAAGGCAGTGCAAGGCAGCAATGCTGAGAGCACAAAGTTAGTGAGCTCTATGACAAGGAGCAAAGAGCCCAGAGATGCTCTCCAGTTCAGGCCATGAGCTGGTACCTACTTCTGTGCACACAGCGTCCTTGCTGCAGCATTACAATGAGAGTTGCTAGTGCAGCCTGAAGTGCAACATTAAAGTGTAGAAGCATCCTATAAGTGGTTCAGATGTGGCATGAGTGGTGTTAGAGACTGGCACATTTAGGTCACCAATGTCCATGTATATAGGGTGCATGTAACTGGAGCATGCTTGAATTTCAGTTCCAGTTGTCCAACATGTCATTGAGAACAAGCAGAATCTGGCCTCTCTGGTTTGCTTTTTAAGTTTTCCCAATGTCGGTCTTATTTGTCAAGTTTAATACAATGAGAAACTAAATATTAATAAGATGAGTTGTGCCGCCAGCATGGTGTTTAACAAGCCTTGATTCCCATCAATTGGCATCTCACTGTTACCTCGTGAGAAGCTTGCCACGCACTTTAAGTAGCATGAAAGGTAGTTGAAATTTCTCCCAACGTCAACATGGGCCTCACCTGATTCTGCCACACATCTCGCCATATTCCTCAGTCCCCTCTAAGTTTCTGCCCACTAACTGTCTCTTTCTCCACTGACGCTGCCTGGTCTCTTGTGTATTTGCAAATTTGTTCTTTATACTTCGTTACCCATATCTGCAACACTACTTGCCTGCTATATGTTTGATTCTGGTCATTTATAAGTGCCATTAATTTCAATTTAAAAGGAGGAAATATTCATCACTCAATACAAAATGCAATTTGAATGTAAACAAAGTCCACTTGTGTGAGTAGTAATACCACATTATTGCAGACA
Organism: Hemiscyllium ocellatum; assembly: GCF_020745735.1. Lineage (NCBI taxonomy): Eukaryota > Metazoa > Chordata > Chondrichthyes > Orectolobiformes > Hemiscylliidae > Hemiscyllium > Hemiscyllium ocellatum. The sequence goes on along the minus strand of NC_083411.1, from coordinate 95,278,226 downwards.
ATTTGGTTGATGCTGATTCGCTGGAAGGTTTTTTCTATTTTAAATATTGAAAGTGAAAATATTATTCATGTGACAATAAAATATGTCACTGTTAGTTCTACATATTCTCAGTTGTTCATGAGATTGATGTTTGTGTTCCTTGTGAAATCCAATTTTTTCAGGTGTTACAGTCTAAATTAGGGAAAGCAGCAGAGTCAAAAAGCTAGGCTTTCAACCTGACCTTTTGTCTGACAAAGCTGTGCTTTTAAAAGTGCATCAAACTGAATCCTGAGCTTTCAGTGGACTTCGTAAATACAGACACAGAATACAAAAAGGTTTTGTTGAATGGATAGGAAACAATTCACCTTATTGGGACTACGGTTTCCAATTTTAGACATTTGATGGACAGGACTTCTTGGTATTCAGTTTGGAAATGGTATATTAGCATGATCTTGGGGAAGAGGGATCACACAGAAGTTAAGTTGCTTGCCTTCAAGCCAAAAGCTGGAGCAGATTTGATGGAGATGTATAAAATTATTAAATATTAAATAGTAATCATTCTTTTGAATGGCTGAAGATATTTTATTGCTTGTTGACGATGCTACTGAAGTTGTTGATAATCTTTCCTGCTTTGTCAGCTTTGTCAGTTGTTCAAATATGGCCTCTGTTCGTCTTATTTGCTTATTGGTTTCAGTTTTGATGATGTATGATCTTGTACCCTTGGATTTACCAAGATTTTTGCTCATTCAGATTTTTAGGTTATAATCCTGTACAAATACTGTCTGTGCTCTCAACAACTCAGACAAGGACTTGGCAAATTTGCCTAGGAGTTGAACTGTGCAATGAGTTGTTGCATTATGTCCTCCTGGTCATTTGGAAGATGTGACTTGCTAATCAGAGTTGTACTTCCTGCCATTTATTAACTTAGCAGCCACTTTTACATTGACCTTGAGAATCTAGCTCAGAATAACAATAAGCCATCTTTTGTTTCTGAGCTCTTCATGAATACTCCTTTGATCTCTGGATGTGTTTTTCTATGAAATCATGTTCCCTCTGTTAGTATAGGAATCATTTTGAACCCAAATTTTACAACAAATCTCTTCATCTCTTTGGAAGGAAAGTGAATTACATTGTCTCATGCCCTTTCAGTCATGTATTGCTCAGCAAAGAAAACTTGTATCACTAGATAACTTTTGTCACTACCAAATGCTTCCCCTTTTGTTGAATGATGTCTTTGAGTAATAGTCTGCTACTTTAAGGTAGCATTCTTGATTGTCCGTGAATGAATTTGTTCTTTCACAATTTGGCTTGCTCCATACCTGCTGACATTGTCTTTATAACCAAGTATTACTTCTGGCTCACATTACCTATAGATATCATTCTTTTGATACATTTGTAGATGACTATCCAGTGCACTGCTCTTCTGGTATTGAGATTATATTTATCCACTCCCATGTCGCTATCACATATCTTCCGGAGAAGTTCTCTCTATATGGGTCCATTGATTCTGGATCTATATACCAGCAGAACAGCATGATCAAGTGAGATGTCATCTCTGATTGAGTAATATACTGTATTACTGGGTCTGATTGTTGTGTTTTATCAGAATACCATTGGATCTCCTGCAGGGAGCATCTGTCACACTTTGTCTTTAGTGTTGTCATCTCTCATTTGACTCACTTTCAGTATTGACATGTTCAGTCAGTGCTATTTCTTCATGCTTGGATCTCTTAAACTCAGAATTATCATGTAACAAAAAAGGTAGAACATTTAAAAGCAAAAATACTGTGGATGCTAGAAATCTGAAATAAAACAAATAATGCTGGACAAATTCAGCAGGTCCAGCATCATCTGTCCATACAGAAACAAATTTAACCTTTTTAGTCTGATATCAGTCTTCTTCAGAACTTTCTAACACCATTTCTGCGATTTGCATTTCACAGTGAAATCATACCCTGGGGATTCAGGAATAGCTCCTGCAGATTTGCTGATTCTCTACACAGGTTTTTTTTCAAGTAGATTTGCTCCAGTGGACGATGACCAATTTCTACTATGAAAATTCTCCCATGGAGATATGCATAAAATTTCTCACATCTATCTCACTCCAAAAGTTGCCTTTCTATGTTGGCAAATCTGGTCTCAACTGATAATAGAGCTTTTGTTATTGTTTTTTCACTCATGTACCAGGGATTTTCTTTCAATTCAATGGAATTTTGCCATTCTGTAGGTTCTGTGGCTCTGATGATCACATTCTTTTCTTCAACCTCTTGCTGCTTTCATTCAAAATTTCCTTTTAATACTATTCGTGCTTTAGGTTTTGATGGATCATTGGTTTTGCCACTTGATCAATGATCATGTGATAGTCAAGATTTTCAAGACATCCAATTGTCTCATTAAAACATTCTGGATATATTTGCATCAGGTGTTACTTGTTTCTGATTGGAGGGCACTTTTCAATGTGTGTACTGCCTTCAATCCTTCCTTGATCTCACAGCTTATTAGGATCAACTATGGACTCTTTGCAACTGCTCAACACCAAAATGGCAGAATCTTGTTATTTCCAAGTCATGAATCTTTGGTTTCTCTGCTTCCTCATTTTGCTTTGTTATGATTATGAGGTTTACAAGATGGTAAAGTTTTGTGACCATATCTTTACTTCAGGAGGAATGAAGGAAACATTCTTCAGCCAGCCGAACAACAGGTTTGGATAATGTGGTTGCAAAGATTAAAGGGATATACAGGTTCTTTTGCTTTGAAGAAGATGTTAGGTGTTCACAGTTAGAGACAATGGAAGCAGCAGCTGTTGCTACAGCAATTAAACTGGTATTCTCCAAAGTTCCTTGAAGGTGTTGAGAATGTCAGTTTGTAAACATTTAAATCTTAAGCTGCCAATAATTTCCATTACAAAAAGAGCTGAGATCTGAAGCATAGTTAATTAGCAATCCTACATGGATATGTGGACCATGTGATTCATGTTAACATGGAGATTGGCTTTGAGAGAGGAAACATTTCTAAAATATTCCTGAAAATCATAGACATAGGCAGTCTGTCAGAAAAAATAAGACATTAACTCTGGAAGAGAAACAGTTGCTAGGAGTGACATGTTGATCCTAATGGTTTAATAAATCACTCAGCACGGATTGATTAACTTCATGGGATGGCATAATTAAAACAATAAAGTACGTTATAAGTTATGAAACATACAGTAAAGCAAACTAACTAATTTCTCTATGCATAACTTGCAAACAAAAAGAAGATTAACTGCCAGCAGAGTTACATAAGCAGAGCGCATGTTGTTATTAAAAATCTTTAAATTCTTATAAAGGCATGACACACATCATCAGTAAAGTGATGGAAGGTGCTATCAAGCTGCGCCTGCTCAACAATAACCTGCTTCCTGATGAGCAGTCCTGCCAGGGCCTTTCAGATCCTGACCTCATTACAGCTTTGGTTCAAACATGGACAAAGGAGCTGAATTCCAAATGTGAGGTGAGAGTGACAGCCCTTGATGTCATTGCTGCTTTTGACTGTGTTACATCAATCAACACAAGTAAAACTAGAGTCTGTGGAAATTTGAAGAAATACTGTCAGCTAGCACAAAGAAAGACAGTTATAATTGTTGGAGATCAATTATCTCAACTCCAGGAAATCTCTGGGTAATGTGCTAGACCTACTATCTGTTTTATAAATGACCTTCCCTCCATTATATGGTCAGGAGTGGGGATGTTTCCTAATGATGACACAATATTCAGTACATTTGTGACTCCTCAGACACTGAAGCAGTCCCATGTCCAAAGGCAGCAAGACCTGGACAATATCCAGGTTTGGGCTGGAAAATCATAGGTCATGTTTATTGCATGCAAAGATCAGGCAATGACCATTTCCAACAAGAGAAAATCCAACCATTGCCCATTGACATTCAGTGGCATCACCATGTCTGAATCACTCACTATCAACATTCTGGACACTACCTTTAACCAGAAACTGAACTGGACTAGCCTTACAAATACAATGCCTACAAAAGCATGTCAAAGGCTAGAAGTTCTACAATGAGTAACTCACTTTCTGACTCCCCAAATTCTTCCTACTACCTGCAAGGCACAAGTCAGTGGTGCGATGAAATATTCCCACTCGCCTGGATGAGTGCAGCTCCAACATTCAAGAAGCTTGACACCATCCAGGACAAAGCTGCATGCTCCATTAGCATCACATCCACAACCGTTTATTCCCTCCACGACTGACTCACAGTAGCAGCAGTGTGTACCATCTACAAGACATACTACAGATATTAACAAAGGCTTCTTACTATAGCACCTTCCAAAGCTATGATCACTGCTATCTAGAAGGACAAGGATAGCATGTACATGGGAACAACACCACCTGCAAGTTACTGTCTTCACACATTATCCTGAGTTGGGAATATATCACAATTTTTTCAGTGTCACTAGGTAAAATCCTAAAACTCCTTCCCTGAAGGCATTGTAAGTGTACCTGTAACAAATGGACAAGAGCAGCTCAAGAATGTAGCTAACCACCACTTTCTCAAGACCAACCATGAATGGGCAATAAACGTTGCCCCAGCCAGCAATGCCCATGTCCCATGAATGAATACAAGTAAGTTTTTATGAGTATGATAACACTATGTTGCATTTCACCATTTTCTTTCTTTTCTCTGTATACCTTTGCCCAGTGATTCGGCTTTGGGCAACCTCTGCTGTTTGATCTAAATGCATGACATTTATTTCTGTCAGTTAACTGATGTGATTGTACACAGCTCTGGCACATCTTTTTCTCTCCCTCGTGTGGTTTCTCTTATTGTTGCTTTATGTTGTCAATCTGCTTCCTTTTTGTTGATGTAACTGAAGGCTACCCACCTGAGAATGCAGTGTCTTCATGTGTCTCCTTGTGCCATCATGTGCTCAGGCACAGTAAATAGCCTGTAAAGAGATATTGTGAGCTTGTCCTTTTCAATTAGGGTTTAGTGTACATCAGAGTGTGCAGAGCTCCAAATAAGCAAATCCCCCTGTAGCAACACTCCATTCTATCTCAAGAAATTAAATAAAATGTTTTTAAAAACTTACCTTGTTGGAGCCTCTTCTGGCCCTAGTTTCTACTCCTTGCAGGCTTGATTTGGTAGAAAGCCATCACAATTCTCCAGGTTAAAATAAAGCTCAGCCATTCAATAGCGTCAGGGAATCACAATCTGCACATGTAAAAAGGCTCTTCAAGGATTCAAATTCCAAATTGGAGTCCATTCAATATTAATTACAAATCTGTCATGATGCTTGTAAGAAATTTCTGTACAAGATTTTAATAAAGGAATTATCAAGCACTTTTAAATGGGATAATATTCCATTTAAAATGTTGAATAGCAAGATCCCATGCAGATGATTCTTTATGTTAATGTTGTGTAGTCCAGAAAACCCAGTCATGTTTCTTATTTTTAATACCCAGTGGAAAGTGATATCTTAGAGTGAGTTTTAATACACTGGCTGGTAGCTGAAAGGTTGTATCCTCATATATCTTCCTTAATTTAATGTTTTAATGCTTTCCATTCATCTTTCATCACAATGTAGGAAATGTTTCAAACAACAATTATGTATTCCCAAGAGAATGTTTCCATGCTATTCTCTTTAAAATTGTACTTGGAACTTGGCTAGGCACACATCTGGCACATAACAATCCTCTGTAATCCAAGTAAACAGTTATTTGAAATATTTTCCAGATTCAAGTACACTGTTTAAAATTTCAGAAGTTTATAGAGTACTTGATAATATGGAGCTTTTATAAACTGATCTGATACTTTCCTGTGTCAGGCTAAGAAATGATATTATCTGTGTTTCTTACAGCTTCATTAAGGATGAGTGTCCATTGTATTCTACAAATTATTGTTGATGACACTGAGATATTTTCAATTAGCACAAATGGTTTCTTGTCTGTTTGTTTGACCAGAAGATGGTCAGCAAGACAAAGAACTCCAAAGACAAGAAGTAAAAACTAAAATGGGATATGATCCATCAATTGCCCATATGTTCATAAGGTGTTAGGGTGGAAAAACAGTGCATGATCCTTGCAGTCCCAAACTTGAAGCAGGGCATAGATGGAAAAATGGCAGAGTTCCATCTAATACCTGCCTGATTAAATGCCTCCGAGCTTTCAAATGCACTGAGCAGTACAATAGAGTAATGATCCCATGTCAATAAATATATTTTAAATGTGGTTAAAAACCATCCAATCAGCATCATCCACATGTATGGACTAACTATCAATTCATACAATTTATAATTCACACCTAGGAGCCAGTTTCAACTAAAGGTCAAATATTATTTCCAGTGGGAAGGATGCTTTTAACCAATGTGGTGAACAACAGAAACTCAGATGCATGTCCCCCTGACAATTTCTCACTTTTGAAAGCAAGATCCTCAGCCATTGGAGAGGCGATAGCCTGTTGTATTATCACTGGCACTGTAATCCAGACACCCAGATACAGTGTGATGATGATGCTCCTTTAACAAAATTATTATTGTTATTAGATTCCCTACAGTGAGGAAGCAGGCCCTTTGGCCCAACCAGTCCATACCAACTCTCCAAAGAGCAACCCACCCAGACCCATTTCCCTCTGACTGATGCGTCTAACACTATGGGCAACTTAGCATGACCAATTCACCTGACCTGCACGTCTTTGGACTGTGGGAGGAAAGCGGAGCACCCAGAGGAAACCCAGGCAGACAAGGGGAGAATATGTAAACTCCACACAGACAGTTGCCCAAGGCTGGAATCGAACCTGGGACCCTGGTGCTGTGAGACAGCTGTGCTAACCACTTTGTCCTTGGTTTTCTTTTCTCAGAGAAGTCGTAAAAGCAGCTTGGATGGTTTTAGGGCCAAGTTGATTATAGCTAACAGATACTGCCTCAGACAAAAGGCTTTCAAGTTTAAAAAAAAACACTTGTACAATGAAAGGGGAGTGGCCAGTTCTCCCATCTCAGTTTTTCTATGGTTTGATTTGGTTTTTGACAGTCTGGCTATTCACTGAAAGCAGTCAGACAGTTTTGAGGCTGCTGATCCATGATACAGTTACATGGGAGAGGGTATGCAATGCTGCTATCTCTCTCTCTCTCTCTCTCTCTCTCTCTCTCTCTCTCCTGTAAGACCCCTGTTTGATTTTACCTTTTGTGCCAAGGGGTGTTTGTGGGGATTATTGCAAAAAAGGGAACCGCATCATTAAATTGGGATAGTCTGTTGGGTTTTCTGATAGATTGTTATTTTGTATTCTGTTCTCTTTGGTTTGTGTTTCATTCTGTAATTTGTAAATAAATTCCATTTTGTTTAAAGCTAAGTGGTTTGACCAGCTGCATTCCTCCTGGAATATCCACGTTATACCTGTTTAAAGCAACTAGCAGAGTTAGGGTCTGGGCCACTTCCTTGAAATGTTTGAGGGGATCTGGCCCAGTCTATACCAAATGTTCTGGGGACTATAATTCAAATCTTGTCATTTTTCTTTAAAAACTGGAACTAAGATTCTGACGATGACCATGACACCATTGCCAATTGTCAGGGAAATCCCATTTGGTTCACTAATCCCCTTCAGGGAAGGAAATCTGCCATCCTTACCTGGTCTGGCCTACATGTGACTCCAGATCCGGAGCAATGTGGGTGACTCTTAACTGCCCTCTGGGGTGAACAATAAATTGCTGGCCTAGCCAGTGACACCCTCATTGCATGAATGAATTTTAAAAATTGGTTCTTGGAGTAATAGGATTAGTGTTCTTTTTCCAAACAAAATTAATTTTTACTCATCATTTGTGAGAAAGATTGCTCAATAGTGTGTACTTAAGCCCCTTGTCTCATATAATCCAATAATTGATAGTTCCCAGTTATCGTTTCTCGGATAGGTCAGAGGACTTCTGCCCTCATTACACATCCTGAAGGACCACTTTAATTTAATGAAGTAAATCTTTCTGTCGTCAATGTTCAATCTGCCACCTGCCAGTCTGAATATGTTTTCCAATCTTCCAGTGTCGCAGTGTAATCTTAAATACATTTAACACTCTTGTTTTGTATTTCCAAATCAATCTTGTAATCAGAAACTCACTGACTGGTGCAAGTCAAGCTGAATTCTAGCAATTATTAGTGTGACCAATCATAATAATAGATGCACAATTAAGCCAGGCTAGGAACAAAACGTTTACACATTTTATTTCAATCTACCATATTAGGTACATGATTGGCTGATAACAAAACTTTTCTTGACATTATGGAACACCTACAATATTCCTTTCTAATCTTCCGCATGTTGTAATTTTTGCTCTCAATTGAGCTGCTTATGAGGCATTTCAGTTAAGAAAAGCAACTGACACCACCTATCATAGACCATTGCCTGGCCTGCAAGCTTGCTGCATTCACAGTGATGTGGGCCTACCATATAAATACTATGGTGACAAGAGCAGGACAGAGGTTAGGAATTTGGCAGTAAGTAACTTACCTCCTGACTTGCCAGTCCACCACCTACAAGGTACTAGTCAAGAGTGTTCTCTTCACTTGCCTGGATGAATACAGCTCCAGTAATTCTGATGACCTTATACAAAATAAAACAGAAATTACTTCTGAAACTCAGCATGCCTGACAGCATCTGTGGACAAAAAACAGTTTTTCCAGCAATGTTCGTTTAAGCTTGTTTTGGATTTCCAGCATCCAAAGTTCTTTTTTGCTGTGATCATGTACCTGAACAATTTAAGATATCTTGGGTTGATTCATTATCAGCAATCCTTCTTGCTGGTTCCAGTCAATGTCACTAATTCCACGTGAGGAAGGATCACTCTTTGGTTAACTCAGGAAAGCCTGGTTAAGTTGGTATCTTTTAAAACTTGAATTCCTTTGGTCTGAGAGAAAGGTATAAATCAAAGAAGGTATTATTTTTTAACAAACTAACCTTGTTGCCTCCAATCAAGGGATGGATGAATAAAGAAGGGGATCCAGTTCATCCCTCTTCATTGAACAAATTAGGATATCCTGTCTGAAATCATAAGCTGGGAAATCTTAACTAGAGCATTACCTAATAACTAGTTCCATCATATTTGAGATACATGATTGCCTATTTTGAGATAGCAGGCTCATGTTATGAGCAAGTTCACATTACAGCTACTAAAATATTTGCATCCAGTATTGGTAGCAAGCACAGATGATAACACTGGTTAGCTCGCCCTAAGAACAGTTCTTTATAGGGTCGCTGAACCCAAAATGTTAACTCTGATGTCTCTTCACAGATGCTGCTGGGTTTTTCTGCTATTAGTGTTTTTGTAACAGTTCGTTACATCCTGATGGGAGGAGAATATTTCATTTATCCTTTCAAGTCCTTACTGCATTCTTCAACATTCCCCACCAAGCATCTTCATCACTAATAAACTCTTCATAAATTTATTTCAAACAAAATAAAATAGTATCTCACTACTCTATCTCTTCTGGACTTTATACATGACTGGCAATATTGTGACATTGAAAGTACCACTAACTATGAAATATTCAGGTACAGTTCATTGCCACATCTTAATAGATCTTTGGTTTCCCAGATGCTCCTTCCTGAGGACATCCTCTGGCTTCAATGAAAATTCTGAAGATTTACGTCTACCAGAGATTGTTTACCTTCTCAAATCATGACAGAAAAGGTGGACGTATTTTTAAAAAGATTTTATCCTCTTGTTTTTATGCTGTAATGAGGTATTTTGAATGTCATGGTTCCACGTTCAACTGTCTTCTTTTGAATAACAACTTACTTTATCAGGTTCAATCATAAACAGTGAGGGTGACAATGCAATTTTGGTATTGTTTCTTCTAAACTGCTCAACTGGCTATATCAAGAGTTCAGTACTGACTCCTGATGGTTGTGATGTCAAAGATGTCTGATGATAAGATTTTGATAATTCATTTGTGGTTGGAAGACAAATTAGTGCTCTAATTCTGTGCAGCGAGTGGTATTTTCTAACCTTTCAATTGTTACGAGTTGTTAGATGTAAAAGTAATTAATCTCAAGTCGTATATTTTTCTTGGATCAGCAAACAATCATCTAAGAACTATGAAGTCATTCTGTTGTTGAGTAACCTTACATTTATCACTGGCATTTGAATTCTGAGCTGGTTTCAGATCTTCAATGAACAATAGGATTTTAAAAGTGAAGCGTGACTTGCTGCTCAGAATTGTTTGACTTCTCATTATTGATTTCGGGTGATGCAGGCCTTTTCCATGTTGTATTGGTCTCTGTATTTTTAAATTAATCTCAACACTTAGGTGGTTATAATTTGATTCACTTTGACAAAGAGTTTCTTCGCCATGACAATAACACTCACATAGGCATCAAGTTTGAAATTAGTTGGGTGAACTTTAACTTGTATGATTGCTGACAAATTTGGTTCAATGAGTCAACATAACCCATGTTCTAGTGAATATGTGTCTTAGTATTCTGGGTTTTCTTCTAATCATGCTTGTTGTGAAGTCTTAATGTCTTTTTGAATATGAGTATGATTAATTCTGAGATGCAATAGTTATTTTGACACACATACCTTCTCTGGAAGTGTCTCACTTCCTTACAAAAGTCATATGGATTTGATAAAACTGGACATTTTCTGTTTGGCTTTTTTGCTAAACATTACATCTGGAACAGTAACTGCTATCATTAAAGGATTGAAAAGTATTTTGTATTTTGGTCCAGACTGTGATATTTTCGTGCTTTATACTTTGGAAAGTTGAAATCTGGAAAGCTCCTTGAGCAAGTTGGGTTTAGTTCCTATCATTCTTTTGTACTTTCTTTTTAATCTAACGTCTTCCCCAATCTGGATTGCTGTATCCAATATAAAATCTCCTTTTGATTTGATTGAAATAGTTGTATCATAAATTCTGCGGACAACTTTGTCTCAAATTAAATTTAATTGTGAATCACTTAAATCACAAAATACTGTCAATTAGACCATTAACAAAGTTGCCAATGTTCTATTTAGGAAATTGTACTCTTTGTTAAATATTGCTCTTTCTCTTCTACAGTCCAATGTAAAGTAATTGGCAAATGCTCTTACAATAATATCAAAGGTATCTGACTCTGCTCTTGCATTTTGTCATTTTAAAATATGATCTGCGCCCGGACGGGTAGAATAAAAAATGCATTGACTTATCTAACTCTGGCTCATTCTGTAATTCTAAAGCAATTGTAAATTACATGAACTGTCACTTCCACATAATGCAGTTGAATTCCTTCTCTAAATGATTTGTGTTTTAGAATCTGCATGGAGGTATAATAATTTTCTCTGTTGTCATTATATTTAGCTGTTGTTCTTTATCTTATTTAAATTGCTTATTTGAAAACAATTGCAAGAAATATTTTAATCTTATGTAGATGTCACTGATTTTACTGTTTAGTGACTTAAATTGTACAATCACTTCAATTATATTGAATGTTGAAACCACTTCAGCAAGTTTTCTAAAGATTGTGATTGTTTTCTATAATTACTATAAAAATTAATTACTAAAAAAAATGCCATTTCAAACCTTTATTGCTTTCATGATGGTTTTTTTACTTCTATCTTATCTTCCTATTGAGAATCTTTTTTTAATTTCTGTCAATTGAACTTGAAAGCTTCTAGATGCTTCACAATTATTCTCTTTTTTCTGTAAATATTATTTCCATTCACTTAAATATTGTTCAAACACTTTAAGATTAGGAAATGTGCATTTTAATCTTCTGTGCACAATGGAAGAAACCCCTTTATTTTTCATCACATTTCTCCATAATTATCAAGCCCTTTTTGAACACAATGGAGGATTCACATCCCCTCTCCTTCTCCAAGCCTTTTTGCAGCATTTTACATTGAAAATAAATGGAGCTATGCTGACAACATTTATTGAAGACTTATTTATAATTGAATAATGGTCCCTTAAAAAAATTCAAAACTCTTTGGATTTCAATTTATGCTTATTAATCAAATAGTACTGCTGTTTGCTTGTCAGTTTTCTTAATGAGTGCCTTTTTGTTATGGACATTTTTCTCATAGCTTTCCCCAATATTTTAGCATCTCAACCTAAAATTTTTCTTGTAAATGCTTTTTTCCTCCCTTCCTCTCAGAGTTTTAATTCACAACGGATAATGACAACTGTGCTTCAGCATTGTGATTCAGACTTTTCTCCTTCGTACTTTAGTTTGTCTCTGATCTTCATAAGCTTATCGAATATTTTTCTCTGATTCAAGCTTTGAGCTTTTGTAGACTGTGTTAATGCTGTCATGGCTTCTGCAGCCTTTGTACTTCTGGGTATTTCTATCATAGGCTATGCACACTTTTAAGTTGCTGAATATTTAAAGACACGCAGTTCTTTTCTGACTTAAATTCTTTTCTTCTTTCTTTCTCCTTGGGTGCCTGTGGCTTTTGGAGAATTTAAGCTATCTTCAGACCAGTCTTGTCCTGTCAGAATCTGCATAACTTTTCATTAATTTGAAGATAAAACATGATGCTGCAGTCACTGTTGTGGTTATCCACCTAAACCATCTGGGATGTCTTAGATAGGGTCACCACCACCAATCTTTCTTATTGACAATAGTCTAATATCAGTAGTTTAATGATACAATGTGGGGAAAGATGCTCACATAATGCCAAAGGTAGGTATATGGCTTAATATTTATTCACGGTAAAGATGTTTATTACATATGATTTCCTCTTGTGAGACCTCAGGCTCATATTAATAAATACATATTATAGCTACTGAAATATTCTTAGATAGTATTAGTCAGAAGCACAGTACTCTCAGTCCTGATTAGATCCTCTCAGTAACAATCCTTTGTTTCCTCATAGGTAGAATGTCACAACTTAGCTAAAATTAAAAATCACACAACGCCAGGTTATAGTCCAACAAGTTTATTTGAAAGTATTAACTTTTGGAGCACGGCTCCTTCATCAGGTAGCTGTGGAGCAAGATCATAAGACACAGAATTTATAGCAAAAGTTTACAGTGTCAAGCAACTGAAACAAAAGATTGAACAAACCAAGATTGCAGTTAATCTTTTGTCTTTTAGAATGGGTTGCAGTTCTCGGTTTGTTAATATGTAAATCCCAGAACTTCTTTTAAGTCATATTCTCAAGAAAACTTACGGTTTTATGTATAAAAAAAGGGTGACATCTCTGCTCAGACAATGCATTAAAGATGTAAGGTTTGAGTCTGTCTCTATCCCAGTCTTGAGTCAGGTTCTATTTTGGAATAATTATATTTTTATATTAAAATATTGCAGATTCTAGAATGCTGAAATAAAACAGAAAATGTTCAAATTTGAATGTGTTGGGCAGCATCTTTTATGGAGAAAGATAAACAGGTCTGTGATATTGTGATGCTCTTACAGTCATAGAGGTACACAGCACAGAAACAGACCCTTCTGCCCAACTTGTCCATGCTGACCAGATATCCAAAAATAAACTAGTCCCATCTGCCAGCACTTGGTCCCTATCCCTCGAAACCCTACCTATTTATTTACCTATTCAGATTCCTTTTAAATGTTTTAATTGTACCAGCCTCCACCACTGGCAGCTCATTCCATACACACGTCATCCTTTGTGTAAAAGACTATTTTTTTCCACAATTCCAGAATCTATAATCATTCTTTAAAAAGTAGCTTCAAAAATTTAGGCTCTCACATTCATGCTGTAAGTATATTTGATTTTGATTTTTGATAATGGTCCCACACAATCTCCCGCACTGTCCTTCAATCCTTCAATATACTTATCCCACAAACAATCTTATATTTTCTACATATAAAGGATACCTAATGAGACCCCAGACTTTTATCAAGACTTAACAGAAAATTCCTTCATTTAAGTTCCTTGGATTTTCTGTCTTGTGACTCACAATGAAAAAAGAAACGGAGGGATGTTTCTGCACATAGAGATCTGTAACAAGCTGCTGTCACAAGGGAAAAATATATCATCCTTTACAAAAGCCTTTCCCTGATGAAAGTTAATATTTTCAAGTCCTAAATACCTTAGTACAATAGGCCCAATCAGTGCAAAGCAACCTGCTCACTGATACCCCATTGGACATCATCTCTCATTCCCTCCATCACTAACACATAGTGACATTTCCGTGTATAATCTACAAAGTTCACTGTGATAATTGGGTGGCACGGTGGCACAGTGGTTAGCACTGCTGCCGCACAGCGCCAGGGACCTGGGTTCAATTCCCGCCTCAGGCAACTGACTGTGTGGAGTTTGCACGTTCTCCCCGTGTCTGCGTGGGTTTCCTCCGGGTGCTCCGGTTTCCTCCCAGAATCCAAAGATGTGCGGGTCAGGTGAATTGGCCATGCTAAATTGCCCGTAGTGTTAGGTAAGGGGTATATGTCGGGGTATGGGTGGGTTGCGCTTCGGCGGGTCGGTGTGGACTTGTTGGGCCGAAGGGCCTGTTTCCACACTGTAAGTAATCTAAAGGGCCTTACGAACTTACAACTTTATCATCTGAAAGACAAGGCAGCAAATGAATGGCATTTCAAGTCAAAAATGTTGCTGGGAATTGAAGATTTCAGATATAAAAACAGACTGGAGAGACTGGGACATTTTTCACTGGAGTGTAGGAGTTGAGAGTTGAGGGTTTATAAAATCATGAGGGTCATAGATAAGATGAATGGTAGGGGAGTTCAAAACTAGGGTCATATTTTTAAGGTGAGACAAGGAAGATTTAAAAGGAACAGAGGGGCAACTTTTTTACACAGAGGGTGGTTTGTGTGTGGAATGAACTGCCACTGAAAGTGACAGACTCTATAACTTTATAACCCAAACTATACATCATCCTGATTTGGGACTATATTGTTGTTCTTCCACGACAGCTGGTTCAAGATCCAAAACTTCTTACCTAACAACACTGTAGATGTATCGACACCACATGGACTCCAGTAGTTCAAATAGGAGCTTCATCCCAAATGGCAATTATGGATCTTCAATAAATATTGGCTTAGCCAGTAGTACATACATTTTGTGAAAGACTATTAAAAGACAGAACTTGCCAAGGGCTGTTTTGCAGCATCAGCCAAATCCAAACCGCTATCAACTTGATGAACAAGAGCAGACACAGAAGAACAGCATAATTTTCTATCCGAGTTATTCACTATTCACATTTGGAAATGTATTGACTTTTGTTCACTAAAGAAAACAGCCTGGGGAATCCCTTCCTAGCACCACTGTGCATGACGTGGACTACAGCAAATTAAGGAGTTTGTCACTGAACTGTCAAAGCAATTAGAGATGGCCAACAAATCTTTGTTATCAGTAACTATAGCATACTGTGAATGAACATAGAAAACCCTGCATTTTCTGCTATCAACAGAATTTTGCCTGGATGTGTCCCATAAGTCATGATTTGGAGATGCTGGTGTTGGACTGGGCTGTACAAAGTTAAAAATCGCACAACACCAGGTTATGGTCCAATAGGTTTATTTGGAATCACGAGCTTTTGGTGCACTGCTCCTTCATCAAGTGCTCCCATAAGATAGGAAGAGCAAGGATTTGTTCCTTCAAGTCAGCACTTTCCTTGAATGGTCAGAAATATGTTTCATTTAAGCTTCTGGTCTAATTTTGCTGGACCTTTAACTAGATATATATGATCACACCCTGGTGCAGTACAATAATTAGTGCCAGAAAATGCCACCTCTCATATCTCATCTATGCTAAATGAACTAATCTCAGTGACAATTGATTTTATAACCTCCTGAGTTTGAAAGTGAAAGGATTAGTTAGTGTTCTCTGATAATCAATGATCTCTGCTGGAAAATGCATGTCTGTACACATTAGCAGAGCATGATGAAAATCACCAGTAGTGCTCTCTGTGGTTGAATGGTCTGCTAAAAGACATGGTCATTTTTGAGGAATGACCATTTCATTAAAAGGCTGGAAAGCTGTCAATGTCTGTGAAACCACATATCCCAGTGTGAGGCACTGCCTTCAGAAGAACTGGCAGAAGTAAGAAGACAAAAATATAGATGTGATTTGCATACAAAATTATACAGAATCTCAAGTGTGTATTACAAAAGAAAATAATTAACTTGCCAAAGCAAGAGACTAGAAAACTAATTATGAGCAAATGATATACTTTGCATATATGATCTGGTACAATGCAAGGACTACTGAAATGTCAATGATTCCTCCCTAAAATCAAAGCTTAAGTGATGATAATTACATTCAAAATTTCTTCCCATGAGACTCTAAAGTAGAATGCAAAATATTAACGTTAGTGGAAAAAAATTGCCATTATATAAATCTATAGTAGCTTCATTGTTTGGATTGACCGAGACACAAATGTTAGTTGAGGCATAGGAAGACATAATTATCAAACATATCAATTGAAATGCAAGATTCATTGAACACCATTTAAAAAAAGTCAAAGGTTTGTAAGACATACTAAAGAATGAAATCTTTGCAAATGATTGCTTTTTATTCTAAAGGGATATAAAGTGGCATTAACTGTGCCTTTACTCAAGTGAAATTGGAAATGCTTCACCTTGACATTCTGATAAAACAAATTAAGATTTTACAGTTCCTAGAAATCACATTAAATACTTTAATCAATTATCTACAGTGTTATTACAAGAGCTATGCAACATGCATGCTGCATTGAAAGATGCACTACATGAAGAATACTATTTGGAAGTTGTTTTAGTGTGGATTAGATGGTGAGGGTACCAAAAGCTAAAGATAAAAGGAGTGATGATGGTGGTGAAGGAGTTATCTTGATGCACAACAGGACACAAGTGGAACTTGGGGATGTGCACCCCTAGTCCACACCTACCACCACATCTTGCTTACCTGGGTTTTCCTACTAAAACCAACATATTTTCAACTATCCACAACTATCACCAGCACATATCTTGCATAAAGACCACTCTCTGCTTCAAAGAGTACTTCAGAACTTCGGCATTTCTCCAGCATTTGCAAATTTTATCACCAATAGAAAATGGGTTACGCTTAATGCCTCCTTGTGTGTGTCTGAAGCCTCCTTTGCACGATGCTGGGGATGATTTGTGATTATCCATACACAAAATTCCCTCCTGACAACAAAGCTGATATTCATATGACAGAGCCTTTTACAGCTCAACCCGTTTATCTTGTTTGGTTACCCATTGTCCCAATGATAGCTATACAGAAATAATATGCTGGTAGGAAAATAACAATTGATTTGATCATTCATTTGAGTAATAAGAGAGAAAATTTTAATCTAACTGCTCAGATGTAGCGATGTGATAGGCCTGAATTGGTACTGCTGGCAGATCAACGGAAGCAGCGTTTGTGACAACAGTGGCGTGGTAGGACTGGTGTGGTATTCCTGGAATGCAGTAACAACAATGGTGGACCCAGAGCGGGGGTCCTGGAATGGACTATGAAGCAGGGGCATTGATGGGGCCAGAGCCCATTGTAAAGATCCCCACCCCCACCCCACCCCCCTTCCCCACTCCAATATTGAGCAAAAGAAGGGAGGAAGAACTCTGCTTTTAGTTTTATTCTAGTTATATCTTAATATCTTCTTTAACTCAAAATGGCGCTGGAGCATGGCAACATATTACGTTTTTCACAGTATTTATTTATTAATACAAGTGACAATAAATCATTCAATTCATTTCAGACTTTATAATTGATTGGCAGGTTCTAAATCCCAAGAGAAGAAATCTTCGTGTGTCAGATGACAGATTACTAGAGGGTTTTTTGCAAGAAGCCTAACAAGTTCTCTCATTGTATTGTACCAAATTACCTTTCATGTCTGATTCCAACACATCTTACCACACACCACTCAATTGATGTTTGCCAAAAGGTTCGCATCCCTGACAGTCATGCCATCTTTAAAAGTCTGCTTTACGCCCACTCATACGTGGCATTTTGAAGCTGCCTTGCTTGGTTCAGGGTGTTCCTACAAGTTTTAAAAGAATGGGAAGGTGGCACAGTGACTCTTTGACAGAGAGCATGATGTCCTGACAGATAGGCTGATGCAGAGGAGGGGCATCTTTTTCCCAGAGCTCCAGTAGGAGAGGCCATGATAGCAGATCCTGAATGCTGATGTTTTGGCAGCCTGGCCTGAGGTCACCACCTGAGTCAGGCGGAACAGCCAGCAGCAGGGGCAGAAGGTCAATGACCTTCTCCGATGCCACAGGATATCACACATTTCTCTTTGCCATCACACTATCGCTGTTACTGCACACACCTCCCAAAAAGGCTCACACTCTGCCACTCTCTCTATTGCCTCCAACGTCATCTCTTCATCATTTTCATACAGCACCTTCTCCCCCCGCAAAAAGATCTCTCACACCAATGATCCTTGCATGCCTTCTGTCTCACCCAGGGCATCTTACCAGCTTTTGACCTCCTGCACCAGCACTAATAGCCATGCCACCCACTTTCTTCTCAGACAATTCATCCTTTTATCCCATTTCAGGAGAAGACAGTCCTTCGCAGGGCAGAGAGAGCCTGTATGGTTGGAGGGGTGCCAGACATTAGTCTCCACACCCCACATGAGGAGAGAATTCTAGTCCTTAGAGAACAAGACCAAGCCATGGGTCTCACTTGTCTGTCCTCCAGGGATAAACTCCGCCCCTTTATATTTCCCCAAACAGTGGGACCAACAGGCCTCTATCAGAGAAATCCAGTGCTATCACCTGCTGCCCCACCAAATTCTGGTTCTGTCCATCAGTGAGCCAGGTTGCTTTTGAAGGACAGTGCTCTTCTGGGTGCACAGTGGCCTCTTAAAGAAGACACGGGCATAAGGAATTCCAGTCTTTGGTGGGTATTTGCTAAGACAAGTTGTTCCATGAACAGCATGTGGTAAGATGGAGCCATAACGATCACCATAGGGACAGGGTAGGTAATTAATGATGTGAGTTTGGTGGAATACATTGAAAGTCAAAAATCTTCAGATTCAGCCCCATGACTGTCAGATGATTTGATAACAGCAGATGAAATTTACATAATGCTGGCATCTTCTCCAGGTCATTAATGAAGATAAACTTCGAACGTTGAACCTAAAGGCATTTTGGGCTCCAGGGGAAGCTATGTCATTTAAAATCAATGTACGTTTTCAGTCCTTTTCGTCATCTGTTATACATCTTCCAAATTTCACACCCCACATGCTACACCACAAGGCACAGAGGAATTTTAACTTAAGCCGCCCTATAGAAAACTGATGATTTGCTAAGCCACACAATTTACAACATGTCCAGATTTAATCTTTGAAAGCTTCTGTAAAGCAAGCCCAAAGTGCAGTTCTCCTTCTCCTGGGATTTTCTATTCACTTACTGGAACTGGTGACTTTTAAAAACGCACCAGTATTTCAAAGCCAACATTGTGAGTTCAGGACTGTGATGATGTGTGGGGGAAAGTATGTGAAAGGTCATGCAATGAACCCCTCTCCAATGAATGACTGATAGCTGCTGGGCCATCCCCTGGAAAGGTTGCCTCTTTTAGTGTTATGGCCAGATAGCTGGGGCTATTAATGCGAAAAGGTATAAAGACCTGCCTTCTTCCTCACAATCTCCGTGCTCAAGTTGGCAGCTCCGAGCTCAGCCATTAACAGCACTCACCACTGAATGCTGGAGAGCCTCCAATTGGTCCTTCAGCATCAGAATCCATTTTCCATCCTTGACTGGATAAGGCCTCTGTTCTTGGCCATGAATTGGGTGCAGTGGGTGTGTTTAAAGCTCATAGTATAGTATCAAAATGCCCACATCTAGCTGCCTGCCCTGACTGAATTCAGACAGAACCTTCAAATGAAGCATTTCTGTCCAAGATACAGTTGGCCACCATGGACTTCACAGCTTTGAAATCAGAGGCACGACATACGTCAGAAGGCTTCTCTGATGTAAGGTGAGGAGAATGACATGGGGTATTACATTAGATAGATCATTATGTGAGGTATTGTGGTGTACTGTAGATGTTGCATGCAATAATTAAGTTTAAAAAATCACTTTTTACTATAATGGGATGAGTTAGGTTTATCTTCGGGTAAAAAATGAGGTCTGCAGATGCTGGAGATCACAGTTGAAAATGTGTTGCTGGTTAAAGCACAGCAGGTTAGGCAGCATCCAAGGAATAGGCAATTCGACGTTTCGGGCATAAGCCCTTCATCTCAGAAAGGGGCTTATGCCTGAAACGTCGAATTGCCTATTCCTTGGATGCTGCCTAACCTGCTGTGCTTTAACCAGCAACACATTTTCAACTGAGTTAGGTTTATAGCATGTGCTAAACATGTGCAACACAAAGAAGACAATAGTTTCTCACCAGTAACCACGGAAACTGTAGGCAGTAGGCTATCCCTTTCTTTGATGATAAGTTTGTTTATGGGTGGCATGGTGACTCAGTGGTTAGCACTGCTGCCTCACAGTACCAGGGTCCTGGATTTGATTCCAGCCTGTCTGTGTGGAGTTTGCACATTCTCCCTCTGTTGACGTGGGTTTCCTCCAGGTTTCCCCGTTTCCTCCCACAATCCAAAGATGTGCAGGTCAGGTGAATTGGCCATGCTAAATTGTGCATAGTGTTATTCAGGGGTAAATATAGGGTAGGGGCGGTGTGGACTTGTTGGGCCAAAGGGCCTGTTTCCATACTGTAGAGAATCTAATCAAATATACTGGAGTTATAGTTGTCTTTCCTGTGCTAGAGCATGCTTGCTGTACTTGTCAATGTTGTAGCTCTCTGAGTTTATCAGCTGAATCTTTAGTGGATCAGATGGCTTCTCACAAAAATAACTTCCAGGAAAAACGTCAGTGTGATGCCCTGGGCCACCTCCATTATCCATTTTCACCTGGGCCACCCTATACAGGAGAAAGTTCCCTCTTCACATCATCCCTCTTTTATGACCGGCCTACCTTTTTCCTCCCAGAAATTACATTTTCCTCTCTGTCCACCTCTTCAAGTGTCAAACCCTTTTGTCAGATTATATTCTGAAGTGCGAACAGACCATGGCCACACAGGATACCCTGATAGTTGAATAACAGAGGTGAAAATCCACCAACTGTGACAGTGAAAATGTATCTTCAGCAAGCCAGTGCACTGCACAAGGAAGATATTGTTGAGTGTCGACCAGATGATTGTCATTGCAACACCTTTGGGTGTCTGTCATGTTCGAGTGAAGAGCCATCACTTCAGAGAGTAGCACATATCCCTTTGAGTCCAATCACAGTCTCAGAGAGTGGGATAGCAGAACAGAGCAAGGGGTCACTCACAGTGAATATATGCATTATGGAATTTCCAGTAAAGCAGGAACTGACATGCAGGACATTTATATAGTAATTGCACACCAGCTGAGCATTGATGGAGTGTAATGTCCTTATATTCATAAACCTCTTTGGTCTAACACTGGGTGCCCTGATGGCAACAAGGGTGCAGCAATGATGGACGTGGCCTTTGGTGTTCGGACTTAGATGAATGTGATAAAATCCAGTAAAAATCCAACATAAAATTCTGCAAATAGATCTTAGTCAAAGCAAAAACAAAGGTGCTAGCACTCCATAACGCTAAACAGGGTACGAAAATAATGAAGGGATATAATTGAAGAGCATTTGCTCCATTTCAAATGACAGATACATTTAAAATGAAGTTTTCCTCCAAATTAAAGCATTTCACCAAGATATATAATTTGAAAACATCTTTACAGTGAAATAGGATGGTAATTTTGAAACATAAGTTTTTTTCTATTTTAAGTAGTAAAAATTAAGGAAAAATTCAGAAAAACAAAATCAAACTTTAAAACCTCCATAAAGACAACAACAGTTTTAAAAATAAAGCTTCAGTAGCAATTCATCCTCATTATCCAGTGATTTAAGAAATTAATTACAACATTTAAAAGAATTTGTAAGATTTGCTGAAGAAAACTTAATATTTAAAACAATTGATTTTTTTATAAGGATTTAAAACGCTGAACAGTAAAATAATTGTGTTTACAATTCTTTTAAATTCTGAACACGCTTTCAATAAATAATTTAAATAAGAGCAACAACAGCTCTTAAATATAATGACAACAGAAAAGGACATTACACCTTCAAGCAAATTTAAGATGGAGAATTGAAGGGACTATATAAAGAAATATTTCATGAGTTATAGAATGGCTTCGGAATTACAGAAGAAACACAGAGAAGAACAAGTAAACACATTTCTTTGCTCTGTTATACCAATTACAGAGCTTTTTAAAACATCAAAATATGAATCGAGACAAATATATTTGATACTAAAGAAGAGACAGATACATTTTATTAAAAAAGAGCATTTGGCAATTGCTTCAATCAATTATAAATTATACAATAGAGAGAGCAAGATTTAACAGAAGAAAATGAGTTGCTGGAGAACCAGTTAAAAACTGTATTAATAACTTTTATACATTGCCAAAAATGCTAATTATTCTGATTGTTGGAATTTCTGATAGGTCTCGTTTTAATACATTACAATCAAAAGGGGACTGCACATTGGAAAGAGCTATCCAAAAAAATGTAGAAGCTGCAAAATTCTCAGCTGGATTATTGTGTACAATTCTGGGTGCCACACTATGTGAAGGATATGAATGCATTGAACAGGGTGTAAGAGGGATTTATAAGAAATTTCAGTTAAGTGGATATATCAGTTTTGAATGATACGTTCAGTTATGACTATTCTCCTTAGAGACAAGTCTAAGAGCAGATAGGATAAAGATTTTCAAAATTATGTGGGGCGGGATAGCGTAGATAGGAAGAAACTGTTCCTATAGGGAAATGCTGTTGATTGCGAATTCTATCAGATCGAATGGATCGGTTGGAGAGACAGTTAGAGGCAATGAGGAATTTGCAACAGCAACAGTATGTGATAGATAGCAGTTATAGGAAATGGGGAAAGTTTCAGATACAGTCACATAGATGGGTTAACTCCAAGAAAGGTAAGATAGGTAGGCAGTTAGTGCAGGAGTCTTCTGTGGCTATCCCCATTTCAAACAAGTATGCTGTTTTGGAAAATGTACGGGGTAATGGATTCTCAGGGGAACGTAGCACGAACAGCGAAGTTTCTGGTATTGAGACTGGCTCTAATGCAATGAGGGTGCGTCAGGTTCCAAGAGATCAATTGTGTTAAGAGACTCTCTAGTCCAAGGTACAGACAGATGTTTCCGTGGCCAGCAGCGAAAAATCAGAATGGTGTATTGTTTCCCTGGTGCCAGGATCAAGGATTTCTCAGAGGATGAAGAATGTTCTCAAGGGGGAGAGGGGCCACCAAGAGGTCATTGTCCACATTGGAACCAACGATATAGGAAGGGAAAAGGTTGAGATTCTGAAGGGAGATTACAGAGAGTTAGGCAGCAATCTAAAAAGGAGGTCCTCGAGTTGAGTAATATCTGGATTACTCCCAGTGCTACGACCTAGTGAGGGCAGGAATAGGAGGATAGAGCAGATGAATGCATGGCTGAGGAGCTGGTGTATGGGAGAAGGATTCACATTTTTGGATCATTGGAATCTCTTTTGGGGTAGAAGTGACCTGTACAAGAAGGACGGATTGCACCTAAGTTGGAAGGGGATTGATAAACTGGCTGGGAGGATTTAAACTCGTAACGTGGTACCCAGGGAGATAGTGAGGAAACAAATCAATCTGAGACTAGTACAGTTGTGAACAGAAGTGAGCCAAACAGTCAGGGTAGGCAGGGACAAGGTAGGACTAATATATTAAACTGTATTTATTTCAATGAATGCGGCCTAACAGGGAAGGCAGATGAACTCAGGGCATGGTTAGGAACATGGGACTGGGATATCATAGTAATTACAGAAACATGGCTCAGGGATGGGCAGGACTGGCAGCTTAATGTTCCAGGATACAAATGCTACAGGAAGGATAGAAAGGGAGGCAAGAGAGGAGGGGGAGTGGGGTTTTTGATAAGGGATAGCATTACAGTTTACTGAAGAAGGAGATTCCCGGAAATATATCCAGGGAAGTTATTTGAGTGGAACTGAGAAATAAGAAAGGAATGATCACCTTATTGGGATTGTATTATAGACCCCCTAATAGTCAAAAGGAAATTGAGAAACAAACTTCTAAGGCGATCTCAGCTATCTGTAAGAATTATACTGTGGTTATGGTAGGAAATTTTAACTTTCCAAACATTGACTGGGACTGACATACTGTTAAGGGTTTAGATGGAAAGGAATTTGTTAAGTGTGTACAAGAAAATTTTCTGATTCAGTATGTGGATGTACCTACTAGAGAAGGTGCAAAACTTGGCCTACTCTTGGGAAATACAGCAGGGCAGGTGACTGAGGTGTCAGTGGGGGAGCACTTTGGGGCCAGCGATCATAATTCTATTAGATTTAAAATAGTGATGGAAAAGGATAGACCAGATCTAAAAGTTGAAGTTCTATATTGGAGAAAGGCCAATTTTGACGGTATTAGGCAAGAACTTTTGAAAGCTGACTGGGGGCAGATATTCGCAGGTAAAGGGATGGCTGGAAAATGGGAAGCTTTCAGAAATGACATCACGAGAATTCAAAGAAAGTATATTCCTGTCAGGGTGAAAGGAAAGGCTGGTGGGTATAGGGAATGCTGGATGACTAAAGAAATTGAGGGTTTGGATAAGAAAAAGAAGGAATCATGTATAGACAGGATAGATTGAGTGAATCCTTAGAAGAGTATAAAGGCAGTAGGAGTATATTTAAGAGGGAAATCAGGAAGGCAAAAAAAGGACATGAGATAGCTTTGGCAAACAGAATTAAAGAGAATCCAAAAGGTTTTTACAAATACATTAAGAACAAAAGGGTAACGAGGGAGCGAATAGAGCCCCTCAGATCAGCAAGGCAGTCTTTGTATGGAGCAGCAGAAAATGGGGGAGATACTAAATGTGTATTTTGCATCAGTATTTACTGTGGAAAAGGACATGGAAGATATAGACTGTAGGTAAATAGATGGTGACATCTTGAAAAATATCTATATTACAGAGGAGGAAGTCCTGGATGTCTTGAAATGCATAAAAGTGAATAAATCCCCAGGATCTGATCAGACCCTAGAACTCTGTGGGAAACAAGGGAAGTGATTGCTGGGCCTCTTGCTGAGATATTTGTATCATCGATAGTCACAGGTGAGGTGCCGGTAGACTGGAGGTTGGCTAACATGGTGCCATTGTTTAAGAAAGGCAGTAGGGACAAGCCAGGGAACTATAGACCAGTGAGCCTGATGTCGGTGGTGGGCAAGTTGTTGGAGGGAATCCTGAGGGACAGGATGTACATGTATTTGGAAAGGCAAGGACTGATTAGAGATAGTCAACATGGCTTTGTGTGTGGGAAATCATGTCTCACAAACTTGATTGGGTTTTTTGAAGAAGTAACAAAGAGGATTGATGAGGCCAGAGCATTAGATGTGATCTATATAGATTTCAGTAAGGTGTTCGACAAGTTCCCCATGAGAGACTGGTTAACAAGGTTGGATCTCACAGAATACAAGGAGAATAGCCATTTGGATACAGAACTGGCTCAAAGGTAGAAGACAGAGAATGATGGTGGAGGGTTGTTTTTCAGAATGGAGGCCTGTGAACAGTGGAGTGCCACAAGGATCGATGCTGGGTCCACTACTTTTCGTCAATTATATAAATGATTTGGATGCGAACATAAGAGGTACAAACTTACTAAAGTTTGCAGATGACACCAAAATTGGAGGTGTAGTGGACAACAAAGAGGGTTACCTCAGAGTACAACAGGATCTTGATCAGACGGGCCAATGGGCTGAGAAGCGTCAGATGGAGTTTAATTCCAATTTTGGGAAAGCATATCTTAGCAGGACTTATACACTTTATGGTAAGGTCCTAGGGAGTGTTGCTGAACAAAGAAACCTTGGAATGCAGGTTCAAAGCTCCTTGAAAGTGGAGTCGCAGGTAGATAGGATAATGAAGAAGGCGTTTGGTATGCTTTCCTATATTGGCCAGAGTAAAGAGTACAGGAGTTGGGAGGTCATGTTACAGCTGTACAGGACATTGGGTAGGCCACTGTTGGAATATTGCGTGTAATTCTGGTCTCCTTCCTATCAGAAAGGTGTAGTGAAATTTTAAAGGGTTTGGAAATTATTTACAAGGATGTAGCCAGAGTTGGAAGATTTGAGCAATAGGGAGAGGCTGAACAGGCTGGGGTGTCTTCTCTGGAACGTCGGAGCTGAGGGGGTGACCTTATAGAGGTTTACAAAATGATGAGGGGCGTGGATAGGATAAATAGACAAAGTATTTTCCATGGGGTGGGCCAGTCCAGAACTAGAGGGGACAGATTTAGGGTGAGAGGGGAAAGATATGAAAGAGACCTAAGGGGCAGCTTTTTCACGCAGAGGATGGTATGTGTATGGAATGAACTGCCAGAGGAAGTGGTGGAGGCAGGTACAACTGTAACATTTAAAAGGCATTTGGATGTGTATATGAAGAGCAATGGGGTTTGGAGGGATATGGGCCGGGTGCTGGCAGTGGGACTAGGTTGGCTTAGGATATCTGGTCGGCATGGACGGGTTGGACTGAAGGTCTGTTTCCATGCTGTACATCTCTATTATTCTTTAATGGTCCAGTGGTATTAATGCTAGACTGTTAATCTCGAGAATCAGGTTCTGGGGGCCTGAGTTTGAATCAGACGATGATAAATGGTAGAATTTTAACTTAATTAAGAAATCTGGAACTAAGAGTCTAATGATGACCATAAAGCCATTTTCAATTGACAGAAAATCCCATCTGGTTCACTCATGTTCTTTCTGGAAGGAAACTGCCATCCTTACATGGTGTGGCCTACACATGACTCGAGCCTTACAGCAATGTGATTAACCTTTACCTGCCCTCTGTGTAATTAGCGATGAGCAGTAAATCCTGGCCTAGCCAGTAAACCTGCATCCCATGAATAAATCAAATAAAACTCATCCAAGGTTCACAAACCAGAGTGCACTGATTTTCTGTAATTTGCAAAACAGCAAATGAGAGTTGAGAAAAATATTTTTCACGCAGTGATTAGTTAAAGTTTGGTATGCACTGCCTGGATGTGAGGTGGAGGCAGGTTCAAATGGAAACATTCAAGTGGGTATTGGATGACTATTTGGATAGAAATAACAAACAAAATCATGTGCAATGAAAAGACAGAAGTTTGGCAGGAGGCAATAGCAGTCATTTGAAGAGCTATTGCAGATACAATGGCCCAAATTGCCTCCTTCTGTATTGTAGATCTTTATGTTTCTGTCAACACATCCCAGGAGGATGATGCAGTGAGAAAGTCAATCAAAACTGCAAAGCTTCATCTGATAGACCAGTGCATGATGTCTTTTAATCACTGGATACTTGAAGTAACTGTTCCATCTATGGAGTTAAAAACTACATAACTGAAATAATGTCCAGCTTTGTTACACCATTGCAACTTTTGTAAAGAAGTGAGCCATTTCCAGAAAATATGCAAGGATCAAAAACAAAGGTTAAACTTGAGAATTAATTAAAGCAGAAAGTGAATATCTATATGTTCTGAAAGTTCACAAGTTTACTGCCTGTCTCCAGCTATGCATAACCTGCAATTTTACTACTGCACTGGAAAATTGAACTTTTAAGTAGTAAGTGATAAAGTCTTATGCAATTTCCTATGTTCCCTTTCATATTTTAAAGATACTTCTTGCGATGGGACTTAATAAGTTTCATTCTTACCACTCAATCATTGCCAGAGAACTCTTTAGAATGGCTTTGCCTCAGAGGTTCCTAGACATCTGTCCTTATATAACCATGATTACTCAGGCAGATATTGTTAGATGGAGAGTTAATCAAAAACAGGATGTAGGGAGTGTTATTGAATCGATAAGGGCAGGGAATGTGGTCTGCAGGATGACTGAATTAGGTAGAATGAGAAATTCCAGTTTTCTGGCCATGGCTGAAATGCAGAGATAAAGCCAGCATCGTGTTTGCACCATGACAAGTGTTATTCTGGCCTGTGGCAAGTTTATATTTAACAATGTGAAGTGCTTTGAATAAAGGCCTACTTCAAAATAAAGTGAACTCATGGCATCCAATTGAGAAGCTATTTAAAGATGACATGCACAAGTTAAGTGAGTGCCTATGTTGAACTCTGTGAGGCAAGACAGTAGGTGTGGAAAGTTGCTGTTTGGGTGTCTCAATGCACAGTGATGGAAGTGAGGGTGTGAAGAGCTTGGTGCTTGTGTAGTGCAGGTTCTGGGGGTATCTCAGAGCCTCATTACCAGGCCCTGGGCTCTAAGGAGCCCACTGAGCCCAATGGAGTGGGCTTGCTGTGCTCTCATTGGGGTCAGGCCAGAGGTTTTTCTGCCTAGGGTCTACACCAGGAGCAGCACTATGCCTCATGCTTTCTGTCCCCGGCCGTGATTGCAAAGACATGCAATGGAGGGAAAGTTCTAGTCTCTTGATATTAGGATTTAAGCTGACAGGATAAGGTTCAGCAATAACAGAGGGTAGAGTGAAGGTGAAGTTTAGGGGCAAATGTGACAGTGATACAATTAGGGCAGAAGGATCAGGATCAGGTTTTGAATGTAACATAGACTATCATTTTAGTCAATCTCTTGAAATTCATCTTTTCTGAATATAATTTTATTGAAGTGGGAAGTAAGTCATTATGGCTAGGTGGAGTTTATATTGTGCACACTTGACCAATTAGCTAAATAGACGAGAACAACAGATGAACATGCTCCGACAGGTATGTAAGCCTTTGTTTACACAGTGCAATTATTGCCATTAGTATAGGTCTCTTTCACGTGATATTCCTGCAACATCTAAAACAGGAGGAAAGAATGTGAAGAAGGAACATTTATGCTGTCCAACATCAGAAACTGCAAGGCCAACACCAAGAAGGCCCAGAGAGACAGACTGGATGCAGACATCAGGGAATGCATCTATGAAGGCAGGCACTGGTTTCTTCAATACATCCAGAGGCAAGAACAAATTACCTCTAGATGTCAGACCAGCAATGCCTAGAATAGAATGGAGAATCGACCTTTGATTCACACACAGTCATTAGTGTGTTCTAATAATGAAGACATCTGAGAAGTATGTAACCATTCATTTAACAACTGTCTTTTCCAATTATTCTTGTTCCATACCATCTTTAAAGTGGTTTGAATGTAACTGTATTACACAGCACAGTAAAGTGAGTCAATATTATCTGAAGTGCATGGATGAAGCAAGCACTGAACATATGCCACAGAATAATCATGACAGAAACAACAATTTACAAGAATGTTCAGAAACAAACGTGCAAAAGTACAACTCATCACATTCAGCTCTAATGCCCTATCCCCTGTCAAGCCATCACATTGTTAGACCACATCACAAACATTACATTTGATACTACAACAGATCCCAGTCATCCTCAATAGTCTTAAATGATTACAGAAATAAGTTATATGTATTTATTATAACAAGTGAGGCAGCAATAGAAAAATTACTCATGCAAATTTCTTTTTATAGTTTTTTTTAATCTAGGTGTAATCCCAACAACAGCAGTTGAAATGGAGGATGCCTTGTTACTTGCCTTGTTACACATGCCTTATTACTTTGGATGATGTGGTCAGCGTCCTTTTTAGTTCAGAGTCTTGAGCTTTCAAATATTACTGAGGACTCCTGCACTTATTCAGAGGTGTCCTTCTCAGCTTTGTTTGCTCAAATTGTTGGGGTCAATGTTGGAAAGGATGAGGAGACACTGCTAACTCTGGGGTTGTTCTGAGATGGAAGGCCTGAGGCAGCTGGCATACACACCTCCTTAATCTAATGTACAATGTCACCTCCCAATCTCCCTGAGAGGAAGCAGCTCCTGAAGAAAACTCAAGGAGCTTCTCCACCTCTAGTGTGCTAACACAGAGTTTGTAGCTAGAGCAATGGTTGAAGAGGTTCTCTTCTTCATGGACAAAGGCTTGTGCTTAAATGCCTGAGACGTGGAGAACTCACGGATGGTAAGGCCTCCTGCAGTCTCCATGCAAAGCTGTCCATAACCCCTGGAATCTCTGACATAGTTTCCCAACCTCTTCAGCACATCCAAAGGGATTTTTATGGCTGCTCAAGCTTCTTTACCAGAGAAATGGAGCCATTAGGCATCTCCTGTGGCCACAACCTGGTCCTTGGCTGGTGATAACTTCTAGTGAAGAACAGAACAGATTTAGATTTCACATTTAGGATCATCTCACACTTTGAGCACATCTTCACATCCATCATGTTACTATTGTGACCACCAGAGTAATTACCGCTAGGGAAGTGATTGCTGGGACTTTTACTGAGATATTTGTATAATCAATAGTCATAGGTGAGGTGCTGGAAGACTGGAGGTTGGCTAACGTGGTGCCACTGTTTAAGAAAGGTGGTAAGGACAAGCCAGTGAACCTGACATCAGTGGTGGGCAAGTTGCTGGAGGGAATCCTGAGGGATAGGATGTACATGTATTTGGAAAGGCAAGGACTGATTAAGGATAGCCAACATGGCTTTGTGCATAGGAAATCATGTCTCATAAGCTTGATTGCATTTTTTGAAGAAATAACAAAGAGGATTGATGAGGGCAGACCAGTGGACGTGATCTATATGGATTTCAGTAAGGCCTTTGACAAGGTTTCCCATAGGAGACTGGTTAGCAAGGTTAGATCTCATGGAATACAGGGAGAACTAGCCATTTGGATACAGAACTGGCTCAAAGGTAGAAGACAGAGGGTGGTGGTGGAGGGTTGTTTTTCAGACTGGAGACCTGTGACCAGTGGACTGCCACAAGGATCAGTGCTGGGTCCACTACTTTTCATCATTTATATAAGTGGTTTGGATGTGAGCATAAGAGGTATAATTAGTAAGTTTGCAGATGACACCAAAATTGGAAGTGTAGTGGACAGCAAAGAAGATTACCTCAGAGTACAACAGGATCTTGATCTGATGGGTCAATGGGCTGAGAAATAGCAGATGGAGTTTAATTCAGATAAATGCGAGGTGCTGCATTTTAGGAAAGCAAATCTTAACAAGACTTATACATGTAATGGTAAGGTCCTAGGGAGTGTTAAAGAGACTTTGGAGTACAGAGACTTTGGAGTACAGGTCCTAAAGAGACTTTGGAGTACAGGTTCATAGCTCCTTGAAATTAGAGTCACAGGTAGATAGGATAGTGAAGAAGGCATTTAGTATGCTTTCCTTTATTGGAGAATATTGAGTGCAGGATTTTGAAGGTCATGTTGCGGCTGTGCAGGACATTGGTTAGGCCACTGTCGGAATATTGCATGCAACTCTGGTCTCCTTCCTATCAGAAAGATGTTGTGAAACTTTAAAGGGTTGAGAAAAGATTTACAAGGATGTTGTCAATGTTGGAGGATTTGTGCTATAAGGAGAGGCTGACTAGGCAAGGACTGTTTTCTCTGGAGCATCAGAGGCTGAGGGGTGACCTTATAGAGGTTTACAAAATGATAAGGAACATGGATAGGATAAACAGACAAAGTCTTTTCCCTGGGTTGGGTGAGTCCAGAACTAGAGGGCATAGGTTTACGATAAAAGGGGAAAGATACAAAAGAGACCTTAAGGGGCAGCTATTTCATGCAGAAGGTGGTGTGTGTATGGAATGAGCTGCCAGAGAACGTGGTGGAGGCTGGTACAATCACATTTAAAGGCATCTGGATAGGTATATAACTCTGAAGGGTTTGGAGGGATATGGGCCAGGTGCTGGCAGGTGGGACTAGATTGCCTTCAGATATCTGGTCAGCATGGACATGCTGTACATCTCTATGACTCTATGATTTTTCCTCCTTACTCCTGTTCAGTCCAGCCTCATCACTTGTGATTAATCATGCTACCTTTTCACCAGTGAACTTCATTGCCTCCGCCTTGGCTATTGAGAGGAGCGTGGAGTCAGGAATGTCTCCTCCTGTGCAGTTCTTCACATGAGTATTCAATTGTCCTGCATGTCAAAAGGCACAGTTAGTGACACATCAAGTAACACCCAACTCCCTTGTCAGTTTATATCCCCATCATAGATACAGTGCTGCCATTGAAATGTTGTGTGCAAGCACACACAAAAAACAAGCTTCCATGTACTTTGGCCTCAGTTGCTAAGTGATACTAAAGCTATTCACACATTCACTCACTGGCATCGCAGCCCACTTACACATATACGTGATTGGTAACCACACGGGAAGATTACAGTTAAGGATGCAACATGGCTCTTGCTCTCGCAGAGTGGAGCAAACCATCGGCCTGTTCCCTGAACTACATCCAGCTTTGTCACAGGAATCTTCAATACATCTCCAGAAAAGAACGCCTACTGCTGCTCCTGGGCCTGGAAAACAATGTGAAGGGAGGCATCATGGAATTGTGGGACTGCTCTGATTTAACCGTCATGTAGCTTGCTCAAGAAATGGAGGGTCCTTTTAGTGCTTCTAACACTGGGCTTTGCCAATCACTAAACTGATCGTATTTTCCATTAATGCTAATGTTACTACGAAATTCAAATAATCACACAGGGAAGGATAAAGAGAGAGAAGACAGACGGGGTGCATAGTTTAAGTCACCATGTTGGCAATGACTGGCTGTTGACAAAATCCCAGGTGACATCAGTTTTTGCACACACACAAAGGACCCAGTTCAACCTCATCACTACGTCTCTCAATATAATCAGAATTCTTGTCCTATATTCAATATTTAACAAGAAGAGGTTTTCTCCAAATACCTATTGACCAGACTAAATCTATTTTATTCAATCTTTGCGACACACTATGTTCTCTATCAACACTGACTTCAGTTACACGTCTTAGCAATTATGATACAACCAGACCCCCAGGTGAGGTTCCCCCACTTGTTAAGTTCCAGACAGGAATGCCCAACGTTATTAAGCCCTTGGGTAATGAGGGACCAACTAACCCCCCACTGTTAATCATCAGCCTCCTTGGTGGGTCACCTAAAGGTTAATTTAAAATCAAATTGCTTCCCTTGTGGATCACTTTCTCCCAGGGGCAAACATAAGTTTAAAAGGAGCCAGTTTAATCAGGCTTTCTTGAGTAAACAAAGAATTAGGTCATAAATGATTAAGTGCAAGAAGAATTAGTAATGCAATACACATACATACAGATTAAGAACAAGAGGCGATTCCAAAGTGTAAAAGTTAAAACAGTCACATTTACGGATCATTCTCAGAATTGTTCATTGTTTGAACATTATGGCCATTTGGTGGAGGTTACCAGTAAGATTGGTTTTGTTGGCTAAACAGACGGTCTCACAATCCTTAGTTTTGTAGATTGGTTGAGATTCTGTAGCTGTGATTTCATGATTTAATAATACTTCGGTCAACTCATCCATGCTGACCAGATATCCCAAATCAATCTACTGCCATCTGCCAGCAGCCAGCCCATATCCCTCTAAACCCTTCCTATTCATATACCCATCCAGTTGCCTTTTAAATGTTGCAATTGTGTCATCCTCCACAACTTTCTCTGGCAGCTCATTCCACACACACACCACCCTCTGCATGAAAAGGTTGCCCCTTAGGTCTCTTTTATATCTTTCCCCTCTCACTCTAAACCTATGTCTTCTAGTTCTGGACTCCCCCACCTCAGGGAAAAGAGCTTGCCTATTTACCCTATCCATGCCCCTCATGATTTTATAAATCTCTATGAGGTCACCCCCTCAGCCTCCAACACTCCAGCAAAAACAGCCCCAGCCTATTCAGCCTCTCCCTATAGCTCAAATCCTCCAAACACTAGCAATGACCTTGTCAATCTTTTCTAAACCTTTTAAAGTTTCACAACATCCTGCCGATAGGAAGGAGACCAGAATTGCACACAATATTCCAAAAGTGGCCTAACCAATGCCCTGTACAGCCGCAACATGACCTCCCAACTCCTGTACTCAATACTCTGACCAATAACGGAAACCATACCAAACGCCTTCTTCACTATCCTGTCTACCTGCGACTCTACTTTCAAGGAGCTATGAGCCTGCACTCCAAGGTCTCTTTGTTCAGCAACACTCCCTAGGACCTTACATTAAGTGTATAAGTTCTGCTTAACATTTGCTTTTCCAAAATGCGGCACCTCACATTTATCTGAATTAAACTCCATCTGCCACTCCTCGGCCCATTGACCCATCTGATCAAGATCCCATTGTGATCCAAGGTACCTTCGTTGCTGTCCACTACACCCCCAATTTTGGTATCATCTGCAAACTTACTAACTATATCACTTATGCTCACATTCAAATCATTTGTATAAATGATGAAAAGTAGTAGACCCAGCATCAATCCTTGTGGCCTCCAGTCTGAAAAACAACCCTCCATCATCAGCTCTGTCTTCTACCTTTAAGCTAGTTCTTGACCTTCACAATACACTAACACTTCTATATATAGGCATAAGAATGTTTAGACGCACGATTACACTTCAATAAAGATTAAACTGCTTTTAAACCCCTGTCCTTTTGTATTCTTTGCAAAACATAATTTTTTTTTGGCAATTTGGGCCAGATTCTGAAGGAGGGAGTCTTATATTGCACAGAGGACCATCAATCCCTCATAATCTCTGCAGTCACAAGAGATCTATAGACCAATTTGTTTTGACTTTCTCCCACCCCACCCCCACTTTGAAGGGTCATTGTTTGAAATTCCCTTCACATTCATGGTTGTGACATTCTATTGTTCTCTCTCCAAACAGCCACTAAATTTACATCCGCAGCCATTTGTGTGTCTTGCAGAGAGCACATTTGGAATTATAAATTTGAAATGATCACAGCACTGTGAGGTTTTAATCTGTGGTCATGACAACTGTTTTGGATTGCCCCAGGCTCTTTACAACACTGGTGTCAATTTCGTCCCTGAAATGTACTTTGTACCACAGATCCACGATATCAATAAGGCTGCATATTTATACCTCTCTAACACTTGCTGACTCTATCCTTGCAACAGTTTCTATGCTCTTGGGTGGAAAGGAGTCCCTTGCTTGAAGACATTCACTTCCTCATCAAGGGTCCTGCCATCAACAGAAAGATAAACCCCATAGATTTGCCTCCAATTGGTCAGCAGATGTGGGGCTGTTAATCCAAGGAATGCCCAATGCTGGTCAGTTAACTGTAGGTATTTAGTTCCTCAAAGGAGATTCCTACCAGCTAGTGGGTTGATCTCTGTCACAAATATTAAGTTCCAGCTACATTATTATGGCTGCAAAATTGACTTTGAATGTAGCAGAGGCATTTGCTGCAGAAATGTTTCCACTTCTACCTGAGACTACTGTGAATTCTGGTCCGTTTTGTAAAAGAGAAACCAACCACCAGCGATCAAGAAATATACACTTTATATTATTTTTTGTTGCCATAATTTCCTAATAGCCAAGCAAGGCTAGCAATCAAGAAAAACAAATGTTTGTTTAACAAGAAAAATGTCAGCCAGATATAGAAGTGATAGAATTCTGTGATAGGGGCTGCGGTATCTCGAGGTGCCAGAAGAATGTCTTGAGCTGGATCTCAGTGCCTCCAGATTCAGCAATGTTATCTGGTTCAATTTTCAATGTTGCTATTAGAGTCAGACTGTTGTCAGCAGTAATACTGTCATGGCAATGCGCCATGAAACTAGTTGATCAATAATGGAAATGCAGTGAGAGTAGTTAATCAATAATGGAAATGCAATAAGACTAGTTGATCCTTCAGTTTACATCAGTTCCATTTTGATGGGAAGATGTACAGAGGAATCAATCTTTCATGTTAATTTTATAGGTTTATAAACTGCTTCAATACAAATTGTTAAGCCATTATTAACTTGACATTTGTATCCTCTTCAAATTGATATTTTGAAAATATAACTGAATAAAAAGAATTAAATTTGCATTGCAATTATTATAAGTTAAAAAAGAACTACTGTGGGACAAAAAAGTGTATCTATTTTGTGGTTAGTTTCAATGCTCTCATAGAAAATAAGGGAAGAATACTGGATAGAACCTTGTTGAGACAACGGGGGTCTTGCTCACAAGACATCCTTATGGTCTCTTTTCAGGAGGTCCTGTTGAACCACAAGTCAATCAGGTAGGAGTGGCCCAGTGAAAGGAATTTCATTCAAATGAGGACCCTGGAAGAGTAAGTTTCACCTCCTGAAAGTCGTCAGCCAGGTAGAGCCTGCTAGTTCTTTTACTAAACTCTGCCATGGTGGAGGTCAAGACAGGGATCAGAATCAAGGAATGACCCAGGCCACAGGTAAGTAATGGCACTTTGTCAGCTATGAATTATGGGAAGAGGGATATAAATGCTTCAGCAACAAAAGAAGAGCTTTAGCTATCAGCAGCACTCTCTTCATGTTGAGTGAGTGACCCCTACACTAACCCTCACCCCCCAATCACTACCACTCTGACAAATCACAAGTCAGTTGCACCAATTTGTGTGGTATGCACACTGTACATTGACAGTCTGAGCATAGCCCTTCTCATCCCTGACTTAATCCTACGTGTGGTGGGAAGACAGTTTGATTTAGGTACACCATCTGCTTGTCTTGTTACATTCTCTTCCCACCTTTTAAGCACTTCATGAGACAGTTCTGAAGAAGGGTTACACCTGAAATGTTGACTTCTCCACCTCCTGATTCTGCTTGGCTTGCTGTGTTCTTCCAACCTCCTGCTTATCTACATCATGAGACAGAGGCAGAAGATTCCATGAAATGTCTCTGCTGACTGTTTGTTTACCACATTGTTAAATGAATGGTACTGGTATCAATCACCATCTGACCTCCTGTTGCAGCTGCTGAAGGCCTTTTATGGAACAAAATAATTCCAGATGTCTGTCCTAAACTGGCTGTTTACTGCCCTGAATTTTGGCCACTTGTTTTGGCTTAAGTATTCCTATTTAGTAATGTATATGACCAATCATTCCCAATGGAAAAGCTGGCTAAAAATAGATGCATTCATTTTAACATTTTTTTTTCCTCAATTTTGCTAATGACCTCATTAAGAAACTGGATAGCAGGATTACTGAGAATGTGAAGGAGTCAAATTAGCATCTATACTGATGAAAGAATCACCTTAGATTAATTACTTTGCCTCTTCAGATATTAATCCTGCTCTCTCATGCTGTCAGAATGAAGGCTTCCTGCCAGCCTATTCCCTGAGATGACAAACATGTTGAATAAAGAAAACTTTACAGACATTGGATTAATTTAATACAGTGAAACAAAGAATTGTTATGCTTGATAAGAAATCTACGAATCTTTAATTATGGATGGTGGCGTCAAGACTCGCCCTTTAAAAGAGGTCCTATTGACAAGATATTGATTTTGTTTTAAGAAAAAGGGGCTATTAAGAAGCCTTCCTGACAAGATTGCCCCCGAGACTGAAACTCATCACTTAAATATCCAATTTGTTGCTGAGCAGCAATTTGACTTCATGTACGATTGATTAAAACTGCTGTTTCAAAATCTCAAATGGAGAGGGTTGGGCAGGTGCATTTTTCTGAAGTGTTCCTCAATTGAAAGAGAAGAGTTCAGTGCCTCGTGGAAGTCATTGAAACCGGACCGGTTTATTGTCTTCCAGATAAGTAGTCTAAACTACTTTCTGTGTGCCCACAATATGCATGATGATTTAAATTACGTTAAAATACATTTTTTGCTTTACCTCTCTCTTGCTGGACAAAAAAAAATCAGACTGACAATTACTTGAAATGTTCTCATATTTAAAAAAAAACTGTTTGTTTATAGGTCTATTTTAGGATATCTTAACTTGATGATGGTGAATTCCTCCCATGTAATTTTGGGATTACAGCTGCCCCAAAGTATCATCATCCCGAATGTAAACTCAGTTTATTAAAAACCAGCCTGTGACCCACAAGCTCTGACCTTTCAGTTCTGGGGGCCTGAGAAACCCAACCCTGCAGATAATTATTTGTTTCTCTTTGACTAGTTTCACTTGTATAAATGTCATAGACTTGTTATTGCTGTTATTCCACGCTAAACAAATCAATTGACGTTTTATTAAAGTCTTCATGACTAAAAGCATGAGCTAACTCTGTTTCCATTGTACATTTTTGTCTGTTAAATGGGGGAGTATATTTTTAATCATTAGCGATTATGAAATTTAGTGAGTACAAAGGTTTCATTCGTTTAAGCAGGAGTGGAAACAACACCATTTAAGCGTTATTGACTCTTCTCAGAAGGACTATGTACTTTTCTCCTGCAGCCCACCCCCGGGATTCACTCTATCTCCCTTGTTCTCAGGATTCCCCGACCTCCACTATAACACTACGATTATGCCCGTGGGCGCCTTATTTAAGACGAAAGAAAACGATTTACTTCATGAGTTACACTCCGGGATCCTATTGGTGAGATTCACCTGAATCCCAGGCTTGCTATGTGACATGGGCAATCCTTTCTGCTGGTAAACTCGCATGCAGTGGTGGTGGGAGGTAAAGTCCAGCACCTACACCGCTGCTGCTCTAATACCATGGACATTTGGTATGACCATGCACCCCTACAAGTGCTCAGGAATCCGAGCTCCCAAGTTTCAGCGAGGTATTAATATTGAAGTTGCTCAAGATGTTAGATAACAGGCACTGAGCACCTCTAATAGGATAGATATAAAAGTAATGGAAATAGACAGCATAACTTAGTTGAGATGTTAGAAGGAATGGCTGTTGCAAAGAAAGGTATGACAGGGTACACAAGTTGCTGTCCGACCTGCTGGGCTTTGTCAGCTGTTTCTGGTCCGGATTTACAGCTTCTGGAGTTCTCTTGGTTTTTACTTTCTCATTGGACCTGAGAAGGATAAGCAATGGCCTGATTATCATAATTCTTTAATTGTGAAGACCTTAGAGTAAGAAGGGACATATTTCCCTTTGCTGGTTAAACAGTAACATTAGAATACAAATTAAGGTAATTACAAAAGTGATTAGAGGTCTGGGCTTTACACAGAGGATGGTTAGAATGTGGAATTCTGTGCAACAAAGTTTTCTCAAAGAAGTGCTCAGAAATTAAACGAAAGGAAATAAATTGTTTCTTGAAACATTGTAAGTGAATGGGGATAACCGCTCATGGGGAAAAATATAAATGCAGTGCTAATGAGCTGACTGGTCTTCTTCTGTATTGTAATTCTCTATAATTTTGTGATTGTTACATCCTAAATCAAAACAGAGACCTCTTTCAGCTGAATCTTCAGGGTTTTCTTTGGAAAAAGTATCAGTTTTGTAAAGTTTTCAGGAGGGCTTCTCCCCATGCACTTTACTAATCTCACCTCATTAGCCAACAATTTTGCCCTTGTGGTGCCATTCTTATCCTATTCACACTCCATTCTACGTTGGGCCACTACTAGGATATTCTGGGATGCACCAGCTTCCCTTGTACCATTGGCAATGTTACAGGGCTGTTGTGCAGCCAGACAAGCACTGTCTCCAGCTACCCTGCATGGTTCCTGATGTTTGCCCAGGAAATGGCAGATAGGAAAAAAATGCTGTCCTGCTTTGTGGGTCATCACCCTGGTCTGAGTCAATGCAGTCTCAGCTGGTTGGGGGAATACACTGTATGAAGAAGGTTAATGACCTTCTCCACTCCTCCAGCATTCTTCCCCTCCTCCATTATCTCTTCTCCAACATCTCAAGAAGAATATGTTCTGTGAGTTGACTGAGGTCAGCTGACAACCATGACAAGCTTCCTGGCTTTTGACTGTGGTAAACATATGACATTACAACAGTACTAAGAGTCTGGTATCTCTGGATGAAGGGCAAGGTCCAAAAAAGGTTAGGCAAGACAGTGCAAGGTAGGGATGCTTTGAGCATCAGGTAAGTTTGATGTAAGTCAAGTCTAACAGATGCAGTCTGATCCACGCCATGAACTGGTATGTGTTCATGAGCACAAAGTGTCCTATCTGCAGAACTACATCCAATGTTGTTGTTAGACCCTGAGGTACAGTATGGATGTGCAGAAGTGTCCTTTAAGTGGTTTGAAGATCTATCATGAGGGCTGGTAGTAGCTGGTACCTGTTGGATGACTGTGAACATGGGGTGATTGAGGTCAGTGCCCATGGAGTATACCTTTAAATGCTGCTGTTTGCTGTTCAACATGGAAGTCCTTTGGAGCAAGTGGTGAGCTGAAATCAGCAGGTATCTGCTCTAACTTCCATGTCAAGAATTGTTGACATCCAGATTGTACCAAGTCCAGCAAGCAATGGACAGCTGCTTATTAATGAGGTGAGTTAGTCATAGTGATAGAGATGTACAGCATGAAAGCAGACCCTTTGGTCCAACCCGTCCATGCCAACCAGATATCCCAACCTAATCTAGTCCCACCTGCCAGCACCTGGCCCATATCCCTCCAAACCCTTCCTATTCATATACCCATCCAAACGCCTTTTTAAATGTTGCAATTGTACTAGCCTCTACCACTTCCTATGGCAGCTCATTCCATACACGTACCACCCTCTGTGTGAAAACGTTGCCCCTTAGGTCTCTTTTGTATCTTTCTCCTCTCACCCTAAACCTATGCCCTGTAGTTCTGGACTTCCCGATCCCAGGGAAAAGACTTTGTCTATTTATCCTATCCGTGCCCCTTATTATTTTGTAAACTTCTATAAGGTCACCCCTCAACCTCTGACGCTCCAGGGAAAACAGCCGCAACCTATTCAGCCTCTCCCTATAGCTCAAATCCTCCAACCCTGGTAACATCCTTGTAAATCTTTTCTGAACCCTTTCAGGTTTCACAACATCATCTTTCCGCTAGGAGTTCTGGAGTTAATATGGCTGTTTACAAACAATAATCCTCCCTAATGGACAACTCACCACTGCCTTGTGAGATTTTCATCCCTGTGCCTGAAGCTTGATTCAAAGATGAAGCAAATTGTTCTTGATGTTGAGACAGACCTTTGTGGACTTCTTGTGTGATTCTACTACATTTCACACTACAAGCCGACATTGTTCATGATACCGATCTTTGAGTTTGCAAGTTGCAATGTGCAGAATTTAATTGAAATATGGACTTAAATAGTGTCAAAATTTGCAGTCAAAATAATAGTAAAGCTAATGGATGTCATGGTTATTTTTATGTAAATGAAACAGCAATATTAAGTGAGGAATGGATGTATTGTCAATTCCTAGAA
Organism: Hemiscyllium ocellatum; assembly: GCF_020745735.1. NCBI lineage: Eukaryota > Metazoa > Chordata > Chondrichthyes > Orectolobiformes > Hemiscylliidae > Hemiscyllium > Hemiscyllium ocellatum. The sequence goes on along the minus strand of NC_083411.1, from coordinate 95,237,235 downwards.
CTGCTGTCCAATTTACATCTTTTCCGTGTTAGCTGTGTAAAGGTGTCAGCTTCCCCTCAGCTTCCCTTTTATTTGCATCTTCCTGGATTTTTCCATTAGTTGCTGTGTAAACTCAACACAGAAAATTAGGCCATGTTATTACAGCATAAACAGCAGTATAAATGTTAATGAATATCAATTAAACTTTAAGCACTGAAAATGACTTATATAAGCATGGAGTCTCATTCCTTCAGATTTTGAATAAATTGTGGATATTTTTAAAATGGCAAGTTTTTAAATAAAATGTTTTCTGTTTCCTTTTCTCTCTTTCTCTTAATTCAATCCTTCTTTCCCTCTATTTCTCTTTCTGTACTTGATTGATTATTTTTTTTTTCTCCCCCTTTACTGCATCCTCCTATTCAGTCATTCATGTATTTATTTCTCAATTCTTAGATCTCATTGGAAAAGCCCTTTCAATCAGTTCCCAATGTCCATCTCCCTGGCTGCACCATTATCACCTTGCGCTTTCAGTAAAGTTCTAATCAAAACATTGAGGTGAAGATTAGGTCTAACTAATTATCTACTATTAAATGTCATGTTACATTGAATGTTGGCCTGAAAAAACAAATATGCCTTAAAGACAAAAGCTTTGGTCACCCTATCTTGTTTCCAGTACTTTAATGATGAACGTGAAAACATCTGCTATTCATGATTGTAGATTTCCAAGCAGGTCAGGAACGTTAAGAGACTGACAGTCATCACAATTTCACCCTGACATCTAATCTCTATCTGGCAGTCATGAGATTCTGAGCATTCCACCAGTCTATATCCTTTGTAATCTCAGCCCTAGATATACAAGTATCATTTAACTGTGTGCAGCAAAATATCTTACTATATATTTATGAGTTGGAGTTGCATTTGACTGTATTTATATTGGGATTTAGAAAATATGATTGAGTGGTGTGTGACCCTGCATATTATCATCATTGAGGGTTTTTAAAAATCATAAACTTTAAAATAACAATGAATCTTACATCGCACCCCTCTCCAACTTCCCCCCGCTAATCCCCACTGCCTCCTCCCTCTGCCTCATAACCAATGGGTTAACTGGTAAGTGCACAAAATGAGTTAGAACTGATAAAGGGCCTGAAGGTCTCAGATTTAACAGCTAGCCTGAGCAAACTGAGCTGATCCTCTCTTAGATACTTGAAACAGCATTAATGGCCATGGGAAGGGAAACATTCCCTCAGTATTGTGCAGTTAAGTATGAGTGTAGGTATTGGGTTAACCTGCGACAAGTTTGATTGATACTTGTAATGGAAATAAAGCATGAAGAACATCCGAGGAGAAAGTGAGGGCTGGAGATCAGAGCCGAAGAGTGTGGTGCTGGAAAAATACAGCAGGTCAGGCAGCATCTGAGGAGCAGGAGAGTTGACCTTTCGAGCATAAGCTTGATGAAGAGCTTATGCTCAAAACGCCAACTCTCCTGCTCCTCAGATGCTGCCTGACCTGGTGTACTTTTCCAGCAGCACACTCTTTGACTCCTGAAGAATGTCCAATTTGGTTAAGCTATAGAAATGTGGAACTGTACCTGAAAGAGAGAGAGAATGATTTCCATTTATAGTTTGCCTTTCACAAACTCAGGAGGTCCCACTGCGATTTACAGACTCCAGTACTTTCAACATGTAGATATTGTTATAATTTGAGATTGAGCAGCCAACTGTCACGTAAACAAGATCACATTGGGACAATGACTGAAGAATTTGTTTTCTGCTTGGTGATGGATCAGAGATAAATGGGAAGAATTCTACTTTTATTTGAAGTCATACTTTTTTGGATCTTTTATATCCACCTGAGAGGGGACACAGAGCCTCTGATAGCATCAAATAATTTGAAAGACAATACCTCTGACAGAACAGCACTCCCTCACCACTTCAGTGAAGTGTTAGCCTAGGCTATATGCTCATGTGACCACTAAGAGGTTTCAGCCCATGACCTTTTTACTAAGCAATGAGAGTGCCAGCTACAGTGAGTGAAAAAGAGCAACATGATCTGGAAGGGGCAATATATATATTTTTTTAAAAACTTATTAAATTGAAAAAAGTAGATTTTTTTTGCTCCATTCCCCCACTTGACAATGCTCCAGCCGATTGCTTTAGGCAGTAGCATCTCCTTTATTAAAAAAAGTGATTGCTAACAGTATAAAAATTGATTTCCTCTGAGACTACTGAAATGGATGCTCTGTGACCATATATAGCAGCAAGAGAATACCATTGTTTTCCACAACCCAGAGTGTTTCCAGACAGTTAGATTAATAGCACAAAGAATGTTGGTGCTTCCTACAGAGCTCGAACTAGGAAAAGGCAATCAGTAAAGGGTGGGAGGATATCCGTGGCCCAGCCAACTGCAGTGAAGCAGTATTTTAATTGATCCCAGCTGCTCGGGAGATGAAAATCATTCCAGCAGCTTTAAATCACGTGCCCCCCTGGGAAACTGGTCACTGAGCTTTGGGCTGTGTATCTTTGCTCCCGTCTTGCCATTTGCTGATAAGAATGGGAATGGGGTGGATGATACAATGAACTGAATGAGCGCAGTTCGAAAAATCTCCTGTACTGGGATACCGGAGCGGAGTAAAGCAACTCGGTTTCTTTCATATCGCTGCTAGTTAGGCAGCTGAAGGGAAAGCAATACGAGGAGGGAGTGATAAACACAGACTGTTGGCTGAGAACGTGTTCACTGACGGATGAAGGTAAGAGCTTTTTTTTAAAAAAAAACAAGAACAGAGAAACTTCAGAATGGTGTATTGGTGATGAATTATTGTGTGGCCAGCTTTAATTAAAACTTTTTGTAAACTACCTTTTTTTAAGAGAAGTTTACTAAGGGGCATATGGAAGCGTTATTTCTGTATTTCCACAGCTTGAATGGAAAAAGTTAGTACTTTTTTTAAAAAAAAAAAATGGCTCAGTATGAAATTCCAATGTTAGGATTTTTGTCTTTCAGTAGTGGTGAAAGAAACTAAACCTGAGAGACAGGATGTTTTGAAGGAAAAGTTGTTAGATTCATTATTAAAATAGCATGGTGTTAGTTACAGGTCTGTTTGACTTTCTATAAACTTGTCATTACAGTAGTACTTGGGCTATTGAAAAATTGTATACCCATAATTCTGATAGAATCCTCTTTTTTGCTCAAAGGAGATAATAATTGAATCTGATGCAAAAGTGCATTGATGTACTTCAGAAATCACAGCTTAAATTTTCTCTCTATACTTTTCCCATCATTCCTCCCATTCAAAAAAAAATATAATGCTGTATGTGTGGAATGTTGTCCTGGTCCACTGATTTCAGCAGAGTTGTTTTTCTATAGTCTGATAACTAGTGTTTGAGTGACAGTGGGGGTTAATGATTACTTACCACCCTTGGTCAACCATAGCATTCCCTAGCCCTAAAACACATCCTGCAGACTTCCAATAAGCTGGGAAGTTATGATAAATGCATGTTCAATGGAGTGGATCAGATATAGCCAAGACACCCTCACATTGAAAATTGCACCATTACTTGTTAAGATTTATGCTTCAATGTCTAATAAATGAAAGGCTTTTGTCATCCCTCTGACATTTTAAAGCATAAATATAAAAGCCATAGATATTTGTTAACCATATGGCCTTTCAAAGATGCTCTGGAACCACTAGGTTCCTGGCTGGTTATCTATCAACACTTTTTCCCACCTGTTTTCTTCTTCCTAACATCCCCATCCCTTGAGTGGACAATATCCATGTCTTGGCTTTAAATGTATTCAATAATTTTGTCCACTGGGATAAATAATTCAAAATAATCATTACTATTCTGACTGAAGAGATTTGTTGTCATGCAGCCATATAATTTGCTTCTTTTTCCTAAGACTGTCCTTCCAGTCAATTGCATGAATCTCCTGTATTTACCCTGTCAAGCACTTAAGAATTTTATGTATCAATTAGCATGTTCCTCATTGTAATTTGTTTATCTATTAAATAGAATAACTAAGACCTCCTGTAAACACTTTTCAACCCTGAGGTGGAAAGACCTTGTACCCAATGTAAGGCAAGTCCTACAAGATTTCAGTGGCAATCAAGCTTCCTACATTTTACATCCCATTGTACTTCATACAAAGAGCAGGGAGGGTTATGATTTTGGGAGATGAGAATCCTGGTAGGTTTATAACTTGTGTAAGTTTAGGGTCATTATCCATCAGTCTTGGTGACATGCATATGTGATAGCGTAGAGATGATGGTGGCACTTGCCCTAGTGGACTAAGAGTTTACTGACCTTGCAGCATTGCTGAATGTCCCTTTTGATACAAGACATGGCCACTGACTCATGCTACGTTTCCTGTCTAGGCTGGCTCAGTCTGTTGTGGCTTCATTTGGCAGACAACAAAGGAAGAGACTTTATTGGTTTCCACCTGTGAAGTGGTGTGCAACTGAGCTTAAATATGGGCCCAGAGCTTGCTTGGTCAGCCAGAAGGTCCCAGCGATGCTGCTCACCACTCTATTTCTGAACACTTCTGGTTGTATAATTAGGTGAGAAAAATTTGAAAACTGCATCAAAGAATTTACTGTAATGTGCTGGATATCATGAAACTCACCCACAACATTAAGTGCAAATGCAGTAAATTCTAAGCTTAGAGTTGTTTGGAATTTATTAAAGGAATGGTCAATTGCATGACTGTTTAGCAGATTTAAGAGGCGTCCCAGTAAGATGGATGAACCTCTTATTTGGTGTTTGAGATCCTGATCCATGGAATTTTTACAGAGCAGATTGGACATTTAATTTGGGGTTAAAATGACTGCCTGCTATTAAGTGCTGACCTTTTAAAGGCTTGTATCTTGTGAAAACCCAAGGGATTTAATGTAACTTGATTTGGATTAAAACAAATAAGCCTTGCACACTAACCCAGCAAGTAAACATGGATGGTATCTGCCTGACTAATGAGGCTATAAGCATTCCAAATCTGGTTCTGTTTTCTCCTATCTGAAGCCAAGGCAGGGTGGAAACTAACCAGAGAAATGCTTCCTTCGAGCACTAGTGAGGTGATAGAAGCACAGCATGTCATGATCAAGACTAGTGAATCCTTGAACAGAGGCCCAAACTTGCCTTGGGCGTTCAGGAGGAACATGTAAAGTTCTTTTAAAAATAAAGACAAATTATGCATTTCTCTCTATTGCTGGCAGCTTTTCTCCAGTCAGAAAGCAAGTAGCAATTTCACTCCATCTTAGGTCACCATTTGGCCCATCAAATCCACACTAACTCTCTGAACAGCATCTCGCCCAAAACAAGACCCCATCCCTCTAACCCTGCATTTTCCATGGCTAGTTCACCTGGCCTGCACATCCCTGATACTATAGGCAATTTGGCATAGCCAATCCATCTGACCTGTACATTTTATACTGTGGGAGGAAACCCATGCACATGTGGAGAATGTGCAAACTCCACACAATTGCCTGAGTGGGGAATTGAACCCAGATTGCTGGTGCTGAGGTGGTAGTGCTGACTGCTACTGCCCTCTAGTTCATGCAATAGCAATAAGACTTTGAATTTTTCCTCACTAACTCCACATTTATATTACTGTACCAAAAGGATCAATGGAGCCCACATCTAACATATTGATCATGACATTAAGGCTATAATTAGATGAGGTTTTGAAATCTTAAAGATGTGCTCAGGTCATTAATGAGTTTGCATCATTAATAGTGTGCTGAAGATGAAGGAAGTGAGGGATTGGAGTGGCAGGAAGTGTAGGAATCAGTGGGCTTGTATTGGATTTTGGTTAATATCCCCTGAAGACCAACCTGTATCTGTGCAGGAAGGTGGATTATGTTTGACTTTGTTTATTACTGCACAGACTTCTTCAGGGATGTCCTTGTGCATTTTTCTCATTCATGGGATGTCCCTGACTTGTGACAAACAAAAGGTTAATTTTGGGAAGGAATTTAAGCAGCTGAACTGCTTAAGAGCTCCAAAGTGATTTGTTTGGGACCCTTGCTGAGCTATTTGTATCACTTATCACCACAGATGAGGTGCTAGAAGATCTGGAGGTTGGCTAAAGTGGTGCCATACTTAAGGATGGTGAGGAAAAAGCCAGGAACTATGCACTGGTGAGCTTAACATCAGTGGTGGGCAAGTTGTTGGAGGGATTCCTGAAGGTCAGGATTTACATGTATTTGGAAAGACAAGGACTGATTTAAAGGTAATCAACATGGCTTTGTATGGAAAGTAATGTCTCTAACTTGAGGTTTTTGAAGTGAATTGAAGGCAATGTTGGATGTTGTCTGCATGGACTTCAGGAAGGTGTTTGACAAGTTCCACATGTTAGACTAGTTAACAAGGGTAATTACATAGAATACAAGGAGAACTAACCATTTGGATACAAAGTTGTCTAGGAGGTTGGAGACTTGTTTTTCAGACTGGAAGCCTGTGACTAGCAGTGTATTGCATGGGTTGGTGCTGTGTCTGATGCTTTTTTGACCTCCAAATGGGAGGTAAAGTGGGATAATGTTAGCAAATCTGCAGCTAACACCAAAATTGTTTTAATGGGCAATGAAGGTTATCTCTTTGTACAACAGACCCTTTATCAGATGGAGTTAAATTTTTGGATAAAGGAGGTGCTACTTTTGGTAGGGCAGGACTTAGACACCTTTTAATGGTAGGGTCTTTTTCAGTATTGCTGAACAGAAACCAACTTTCATAAATCCACAATATTTTACTTTAGCACTGTCTTTCAACTCATAAATTAGCAGCCATCTTTTCTCAGCTTTACCTTCTCCAGATAAGGTAGGTTGGTTGAATTGTGAAATTTAAGTATTCCACATGAGCTATAATACCTTTTTATTGAAGATTCTATTCCAATTCAACAAACTCTCTCCTTTTTTTCTCTCTATCTCCTCAAATGTCACTGGCTTTAAGTTGAACAATCCATGTTTAACAATGGCATGCATAATTTAGAACCTAATATAAAATTCTGATATTTATCTTCCCCAGAGGATCCATTACTAGGACACTACAATTTAAACGTGCGCTCATTACTCAGAAATGCTCCCTTTTCCTCCTTCTCCCAGGTATTTCTGTGGTCTAATCTAGGGAACTTTGCAAATATGCTCCAATTAGTCACTCTAGCAGGTTTTTTTTGTTAGTTGACTTTGTTCGGTTTGTAAGATACATTATTGTCTAAATGTTGTGCAATATCATAATTAGCATGCCTGAATTCTCCTAGTGGTTTCTGACTTTCTTTTTCCTTTTTCCCTTCCATCTATACTGAATTTACTTCCAGCCTATTGAGTAAAAATCTTTCCTGTTTCTATGCTTTGGCCCCAGGTTTTATGTTTGCACTTGCAAGTACAATATGGTAAGGTTAGTTGATCTGACATAGATTAAACAGCACGATCACGTTTTACACTTCTAATGTAATTGCATACAAATTTATCTCTGGTTTAATAGACTTGCATACAAATTTTGTGGGTGTTTCTTTCAGCAGTTATATACATACTCTTGCTGGGCGTTTTGTGCCATTCCTCTATCCACATGAAAAGGAACTGTTCATCAACAGTTAAATTGTTCTGTTCTAGTGCTGGTAGTTTGTACATCATTCTAAATGACCATAAACTATTAGATAATTAACCCTGCAAAAAAAAGTCCCCAAAGTAAGGTCAGAGGATGTTCATGATGTTTATTATCCAGACTGGTGCCTGCAATAAGAATGTGTAGCAAACACCTGTCAAAATCCTATACAAAGGGGGAGTAATATAGACCACTATCTTCAACCAATCTTCTCAAATTCCTTAGTGTCTCATCAGATCCAATGGAAAGTACACAAGTCAACTTTTGAGACCAGTATCTTGGTTGCAGTCACAGGTTGGCCTTGCTGGTCAGTATCCCCTTTGGAATGGGTGTCACTTCCTTCCTAACTCCCATGTGAAACTTGGCATGATTGGGGCCTTTTTTTAAAAAAGGTCCTGGGTTAACTTTCATAAACTTCACTCATTCACTGTTCAGACATCTATTGGAACTGTCAAACTTAATCCTTTTTTTGTACCTTTTTTTTTGTTTGAAGGAGTAGTAGAGGAGTATGTCTGAGGCATCGGATGCTCAAGAATCTTCCATCTCTGAACACCGATTCCTTTCAACCTGGAATTGAGGTTGCTCTGGTGTAGTACAGTCATCTGCTTGAGACTACACTTATTTTGAATGCTGACTCAATTCTAAATTATAGCCCATCTGCTTGTGACTGATTTTGTTGGTGGTGTTATTCTAACCACTACTTGTTAGGCTGATTTTTTTTTTTCAGTTTGCAGTGCGATGAGTCAAGACCACAATGAAGAGTTTTGATCAAATTGACAGATCATAACTTGTGAAATAAACTTAATTTGTGAAAATCCACTTTCACTCAATTGACATACCTTTTAATAATAATAATGTGGACAGTTTGATTTCAATTCTCAAACACCACCTCAGTTGAAACAATTCAGCAGAGAAGCTTATCTAGATATTCAAAATGAGCAGAATCAATGCCGATTTTCCAATTGCTTATATAAAAATTGGTATTTATCTGTAAATTCCACCAATGGAGAAGTTGAGACTATTCTCTCATGTAATAGTCTCTTCCAAGATAGCAAAATCATGTCTCCTAAGTTGATATTTATCCCAATAAATTTTGGTTCTCAAATCTAACCCCATCTGTATTGAATCTAATTTGGAATGTCATTGTGGTTGTCACCATTGGGAAGTCAAAGTAAACTTGCAGGTTTCCATTAAGGTTGGTGAACAAGAGAACCCTCTTCTAATCCAATGATTCTGTCAGTCAGCCTAAGGAAAGCTGGCAAACTTGTACTGGATTTTCTGATGGTCTAATATTTGAGGTCTGTCCCAAGTTCTGTTAACTCCTAGATGTTGCTTGCCATTTCATTTTTGTTTTTATCATTTTTGTCTGTTCAAACATCTGTGTGTAAATGCAGACTACCTGGCATCTCTCCTCCTGATCCTGGTTGAATGCTGAAGTATATTCATTATCCAAAAGTTGCTCACCCTGGAGAGGTCAATGAGTGAATGTATGAAATCAATGATGCTGAAACAAGTAGCAAGGAAACTTTAATCCTTCAATATATCCCTCCCCAGCCAGGGAGCACAGACATGATACCACAAGTGAACTGTGACTTGTCCATAATACTTCTCCTAAATTTAAAACTATTAGTATGAACAATTGTCATTTTGGATCCTGGAGGAGTTGAAAATAGCTAATTCACCTTGGGACTCAAGGAACATCTGAGGTTGCAAGATAATTTGACAGGCCCAAATTAATCTCTCAAAACTTGACTGACAACAATGTTGTATAAAATGCTTTCATTTTCCATTCATGTATAATTATCTCAGGTGTTCACCCAAGCAACTATTCTTGGTGTAATCTTGTCTACTGCTTTCACTTGGCAACATTATCCAATACTTTGGAGAGGTTGTTATCCTCACCCTGCAGAATATGGTCAGGCACTCACTTTAGATGACATTGAGTTTTACTTTCATTCTGTGGCTCTAAAGACAAAGCATCTCTCTAGCTGACGTGTCTCTTGTATGGACTATAATTTAGGAGTGCTACTTTTGATATTTTGTTCCTCCCCAGTCCAAGGACACCTCGACCTCTACTCCAGCTAATTCAAAGACCAGGAATCAAACTGTAATCTGTTGGTTTGCATAACTTGACTGAACTGAGAACTTTGCTTCAAAACAGAATTCAACATTAGAAAAAATGTCAATTTGTAGCACTTTGTAGGAAAACTATAGGCTTCTCCTCTGAAATCCGTGTTCCTAATGCATGAACTGATTTCAAGAGTCTTCCAGAGATGTCAAATCCATCACTTTATTAAGCTGAAGGATCTTTACCTGTCACGTTGAATTGATTTTGTGCAAGGAATCTAATATAAAGCAGCCATGAGAGAGAACCATTATCTTGTTAGATCTATAGGTCTGTAAACATAGACACTTAGTGGCAATACTCCACTCACTTGGATTTGCAAAATTTTATCTTGAGTTTATTACACTTAATATACATCAGTTATCACTCAAATCTGCCCATAAAGCCAAAATTGTATTTAAAACATTCAAGAAAATGTAAACTTTTGCAATCAGATTGCAAATTAGTTGTAAATTTAGAAATTTATGTCAAGATTTTTCAGAGGTAATTCTGAAGTCACTTTGGCCTTGAAACATGGTTTCCCCACCCCCACAGATACTGTTAGACCTGTTGAGCTTCTCCAGCTGAGTTCGAGACCCAAAATAAAACAGTTGCAAAAAATGTTCTAACATGAAAAACAATGGGTTACATATTCAGACAGCAGTGTTTATGGAATAGTATACCAGGTGTGTGGTAAATGAAGAATTGTACTGCATTCAATTGCAGTACAGACCCCAAAACTGGAATTAGGGAGATTTTTAATCAAACTGTACACCATGTCCTGGTTAATCTGTAAAATGTAATATAGTATACAAATCTCTGTCCCAAGAGTGTTTAAAGTGAAATCCATCCTTGTAGTAGGATGGATTTCATCAGCAACAGTCGTGTTTATAAGCAGCTCTCATTAAAGCTTGTCAGAAATGAATGAATAAAAAGAGACTAGTATGCATGAATAATTCTGTTCCTGATGTAATGGCACATTTTTGTATCATCCCTGAATTTACTCTTGAATTCATGTAGCAGGAGCACCATTAATGAAAAGATCCTGTTACATATTGGGGGGGGGGGAAAAATTAGAGGGTTGGGAGTTTGCTGGGTTCTGGTGTGAGAAATATGATGGGAAGTTTCTAAGACAACTGTTCTATTACCATGATTTTAGTCTAACAGTTGCAATGTACCCTGCTGTGTCTATAACTTGATTGATTTATCTTGATTGTGTAGATAGCAAGATGGCCTATTGATTTCACTTATAGCATGATGCATCTCAACAGGGCTGTTTGCCCTCTTGGGGTTTTTCTAAGACCATTAGGCAAAACCTTCCATGGTGTGGTGTACTGACCTGACTGCTAATGTCCTGACTTAAGCTGTTTTACAGCTCTGTTTTGACAACACTAAGAATTTCTAATACAAGTGAAGAGAACTTCTTGTTTGCCATACTTTTTCACTTTGTTAGGAAAGTTGGAGCACTTCAGAAATTCCCAGCTGTGTTTTTCAGAGAAATTGCTGGAGAATCTCTGTAAATCTGGCCAGATCTGTAGGGGTAAAATGCAGAATTAATATGGGGTCCACTTCAGTTCTGAAGGGTTTTTGCACTTAGTATCTGTAGAGATAAAGCAGAGTTAACATTATCAGACCTGCTGAGGTTCTCCAATTGTTTTGTAGTTGTTGGCGATCTGAAGTTTTTGTCTTTCACAGGACTGATTGTCCTGACCTCGTAAATAGGACAAGCTTCCAATACTGATGGGCAATTTCTTGGGTTTGAAAAATTGGGCAGGGACATGCTTTTTGCTGCACTTCTAATTTTCCTGTTCATTAACTTAGCACCGGCTTCAGCATGCTGATCCCATGGATTCCTGAGTGCAGTGACATTCCATTCAGATCATGGAAATATGTCACTTGACACACTTTCCATTTGATAACATGTAGCAGCATTGCAAAAGGGACAGCTATTAATTTCTGGATCCAATGTTGCTAATGTGATGAATTATAAGTCAACTTGTTCAATAATGTATGCAATGCACCTGCATTGAAGCTGGCATTAATAACTTAAGTTTGAATTTTTCCTTTTGTATCTAATTGAATTATACAATCACTGGAGCATATCTTCATGATTGTGTTGCTGGAAAAGCAAGTCAGGCAGTGTCTGAGGAGCAGGAAAAATTCATGTTTTGGGCCAGAGCCCTTCATCAGGGATGAAGGACTGCAGCCTGAAATGTCTTTTTCCTGCTCCTCAGATGCTGCCTGACTGGTTGTGCTTTTCCAGCAACATGCTCTCCACTCTGAACTCCAGTATCTGCAGACCTCGATCTCCTACATATCTTCATGATGACAGCACTCCTGCCAAATCAAAGATGTGCCCTAATTACAAACATTAAATGTTTTCTTCATTTAAACATTGTTAATCCTGTTATTAACAGCTTTGGCTATTCAGGATCATTCTCTTAACAATGGTCCTGAATAGCCACATTTACACTTATTCTAAATAACAACACCAGCTAGGATCAGGATGTATGTACTTTGAACATAGAAAATATGGTGAAAACACTTGACTCCATGGTTTCTGAAAGCTGACCATTTTTAATCATTTGTGCTATTTTTACTTGTGCTATGAAATGTAATCAGTAGGGAGTCAGTACTAGCATTTATAATGAGTACACTTGCCTTGGAGTGTTACAGGGTTATATTCAATTATTAGTTAGATCGGCCATGAAATGTATAATTTGCATATCTGCCCCCAAGTGACAGTTGGAACTAACTGAACAAATGTAACAGGCCATTAGCATTCAGTCCAGTCATTCTATAGACTCGATCTAGTTGGAATTGACAGCAATATAAGGTGTTCAAATTGGGCAGCCTGTCAATAGAACAAATGAGATCAATGCATGATTAGACTGTCACTTAATATCATTAGTATTTGCTAAAATGTACTTTTGTCCTAATTGCTTTATTAATGAACACAAATGTTTAGAAGTCCAGGCAGATTGAAATACTTATGAACATAATGCACTAAACTGGATTGTATGAAGCTATATAGTATGGTAGGTCGCTATTCCACTAGTTGGAGTTCAGCTGATTCAAAACAGTAAAGGTTGAATTTACTAGGAGAGAAGAACCACACGTTTTACGTGGTTTTTTATCTAGCCAGTGTTGGAACATTTTACTTGTTTTGATATGGGTTGCTGGTTCAGCTGTGATGCTGATCACAACATTGCTTTGCCTACACTTAGTCACGATTTTGGAGATGCGGGTGTTTGGACTAGGATGTATAAAGTTTAAAAATCTCTACACCAGGTTGTAGTCCAACAGGCTTATTTGGAAGCACTAGCTTTCGGAGCGCTGCTCCTTCAGGTGGATGTAGAGAAGTGATTTTTAACGTTGTACTCCTAGAATTGTGGTTATCACTTGGGTGAGACCAACTTCACGAGGCAGTCATCTGGCCCTCTACCATTATGGTAATGGCTTTGAAATTTGTGGTGTTTTGGCAATTGTAAATTGCAAAGTAAATTTGCAAACTGGAAGAAATTTTCTTTCAAATAGATGTGATGGTGGAGTGTGTTTTTGTAATTAGTAGCCTGTGACCAGTTGTGTAGGGCTGAGTGTACATTAACAACTTGGATATGAATGAACAAGGTATAATTGCTTGCAGATCAATTGGGTATGTTAATGAGAAGGATGGTCTCTGGTGAGTGACATTTGATTAGTTGACAAACTGGGCAGAACAATGGAATTTTTAATCCAAAATACATTACTTTGCAATTATCAGGGAGGCCTGATAAGGGATGCCTATACACAATGAATGGTAGGTCCCTAGAAGTACAGGGACAGTGAAATTGATGTACATGTCCTTGGATCCCTGAAAGTGTCAAAGGTAGACGGGGTGATTGAAGGCATACTAATGCTTGCCTTCAGCTGTGATATAAAATATAGGAGCAAGGAGGTATTGTTGCAACTGTCTTAAATTTGATTATTCCATGAATGGAATTCTGTATGCAGTTCTGGTCACCATGCTTTCAGGTTGATACAATTGAGTTAGATGGTGGAGGAGATTCACCAGGATACTGTCTGGGATGAAAAGATTGGTTATAAGCAGAGACCAGTTGGGTTTCTCTTTTTAGAGCAGAGAATGGGCAAGGGAGGGGGTGCATCTGAAGTATACAAGAGGCCTAGACAGATTGTGAATATTGTCTCGAGACCAGAGGACATAAGTTGTTGTGGGGGGAAAAAAAGAGGAGCAAGGGAGGGTCATAGTGATGTACAGCACGGAAACAGACCTTTTTTGGTCCAACTTGTCCATGTTGACCAGATGTTCCAACCTAATCTAGTCCCACCTGCCAGCACCCGGCCCCTATCCCTCCAAACCCTTCCTATTCGTATACACATCTGCCCCCCAATCAGCTTTTGAAAGTTCTCGCCTAATACCATCAAAATTGGCCTTTCTAAAAGTTGAATTGCAGAAATGGTCTATCCCTTTCCATCACTATTTTAAATCTAATAGAATTATGGTCGCTGGCCCCAAAGTGCTCCCCCACTGACACCTCAGTCACCTGCCCTGCCTGGGTTCCCGAGAGTGGGTAAAGTTTTGCACCTTCTCTCTCTCTCTCATAGGTACATCCACTTACTCAGAATTTTCTTCTACATTAACAACTTCCTCTATCTAAACCCTTAACACTGGCAGTCCCAGTCTAGGTTTGGAAAGTTAAAATTCCCCTACCATAACAATCCTATTATTTTTACAGGTAGCTGAGTTCTCAGTTTGTTTTTCAATTTCTCTCTGACTATTAGGGGGTCTATAATACAATCCCAATATGATCATCCCTTTATTTCTCAGTTCCACCCAAATAACTTCCTTGGAAGTTTTTTTTTCAGGAATATCTCTCTCCATACAGCTGTAATGCTATCCCTTCTCAAAAACACCACTCTCCTCCTCCCACCCACCTCCCCTCCTTTTTGCCTCCCTTTCTGTCCTTCCTGTAGCATTTGAACCCTGGAACATAAGCTGCCAGTCCTGCCCATCCCTGAGCTATGTTTGTGATTGCTGTGAGATTCCTGTCCCATGTTCCTAACCATGCCCTAAGTTCATCTGCCTTTCTTGTTAGGCTGCTTGCATTGAAATAAATGCAGTTTAATTTATTAGTCCTACCTTTGTTCTCTGCTTTTGTCCCTGCCTGCACTGACATCTGTTTGTTTGGGCTTGCTTCTGTTCTCAACTGTGTACCAGTCTTGGATCACCTCTTTTTGTTACTATCCCCCTGAGTCCAACTGCCACCCCCACCCCCCCACCCTTACTAGCTTAAATCCTCCCAAACAGCATGCTCAAATCTCTGAAGGTATGTTAGTCCCCTTCCAATTTAGGTACAATTCTTCCTTGTACAGGTCACCTTCTCCCCAGGAGAGATTCCAATGAGCCAAAAAATGTGAATCCTTCTCATGCACCAGCTCCTCAGCCATGCATTCATCTGCTCTATCCTCCTAATCCTGTCCTCATAGCTTGTAGCACTGGGAGTAATCCAGATATTAATCTTGAGGACCTTTTTTAACTTCCTTCCTAACACGCTGTAATCTCGCACCTTTTTTCCCCCATCACTGATTCCATTGTGGACAATGACCTCCTGGCCCCTCTCTCCTCCTTGAAGAACATTCTACACACTGAGACACCCTTGATCCTGGCTCCGGAAGCAATACACCATTTTTTTTCTGCTGGCCACAAAACATCTGTACCTCATACCAGAGTCGCCTAACACAATCGATCTCTTGGAACCTGATGTACCCCTCGTTGCATTAGAGCCAGTCTCAATACAGAAACTTGCTACATTCCCCATAGTGTCCATCACCCCCTATATTTTCCAAAACTGCATACTTGTTTGAAATGGGATATCCATAGACTCCTGCACTACCTGCTTACCTCTTGCCTTTCCTGGAGTTAACCCATGTGTGACTGTACTGACTTCCCCCTTCCTTTGATAGCTATCCATCCTGTCTCCTTGGCCTTGTACACTACTCATTGCCTCTAACTATGTCTCCACAACTGATCCATTTGATCTAATAGAATTCATAACCAACAGCATTTATTGCAGGTATAATCCTCAAAACATAAACTCTTCCTAAACTCCCACATCAGGCAAGAACATATCACTCTACTGAAGGCTTTTTTAGCTTTCCATCTACAGACTTATCAAATAGCTCTGTCTTCCTCTACAAAACACTGCTCCAGGTTAAATTAATACTTATGGCTTCTCTAAGTTTAATCAAGATGTATCCTAACATAATTAAGAACCTACTCTACTCACTTCTGTAGACTTACTGTAAGGCCACACTTTTTTAAATATTTACTTATCTGTTTCTTTGCTGTGACCTCTCCCAAACAAGTTCGCTGGGATGAGTTGTAAATTTCAGTTTGTTAACTTTCCCAGATGCACTCTGATATTTTGTAATACATTAATTCTAATCTGGGGAGGGGAATGGAACATAGTGCCAGAGGTAGGTTCTCTGTCAACACCTTAAGCATCTCAGTGCATACTTAAAATGCCAGGGGTATGATCTAGTAAAAACAAATGGGATTAACGTGGTTTGGTATTTGGCCCGCATCAAATGTGGGTAGAAGGGTTGCTTCTATGCTGTGTAGTTCTAGGCATTCTCCATAATTGTCTGTTCAAATTGGTGTTGATTAATATACTGAAGCTGATCAATGACTTCATTTGACAAGTCTTTCTGAAATTAGTAAACAAAATTAAGACCGATTTTAAGTAAAATATTTGAGTTTTTAATTATCAAATCCAAATCACCATTGACTTGCACCATAAGGATCAGAAGTGAGCATTTTGTCTACCCTGGATCTAGAGGATGAAAGGGTCTGTACAAATCTTTGCCTCCACATTAACTCAAATGGTAAGAAATTACTTTCCTCAGAAATGAGGAATTCACATGGAAGAAAGTGGCATTGCAGAAACTTGTACATCTTTTGAGACCAAGAAATGGAAAAGTATAACTTTCTATTGTCATCCATCTCATCAGTTAATTCTTTTGTACCCTCCACTCCTACATATTAAGTTAGCACAATGTGTACTTTGCACAGTTCCTCTTTATGCCTCTGAATCATTTGGAGGTGAAGCATCTGAGATTCTTTCCATGTTCCTACACAAAGGACCAACTTCAGGATTGGGAATTTCTCTTGACCTATGATGCTGTCCCTTTGTGTGAAGGGCAGCAAAAATCCAAGCATCGATCAGAAATTGATAGGGAGTAATGGTCACTTGGTTAAAAATGAAAAACATGTCAGTTTGTCATGATTACATCTTCCATACAATTGTCAAATGAAATAATGTGTTTTTTAAACAACTGTTCCTGTATTTCACCCTTAAACCTTCCTTGTTAGAATTTAACAGATTGAAAATCATGAACTGTAATGCTATCATGCACCCACTAAGAAAAATGCGTATCATTAATTAACCAGCAGTACCACTTTTTTTTTTAAGAATTTCTTCCTTTGGGCTGCAAGTTAATTCAGGAAATTTATATACCCAGGATATAATCAGTCATAAGATCATAAACCATAAAATCCAATGTTTTTGTTCACAGCTGTATTCTACTATGCTTTATTTGCAGAGGGAACATCATCTCTTTCATTACATTTTAAAGCTGCTTTATTTAAATTCAAACTGTTAAGTCAGTGTCTTATCTGGATTGCAATTCAACCCTACACAGACTAAAATCACCTGAGCAGTGAAAACCCAGCATTTGTCATGTTAAGTAACACTCGCATCTGTACTTCCAATGCATTTTCTCCTTGCTTGCAGTGCCCCCACCCCCTTTCACTCTTACTGTGTGGCTGGGGTGAAGGAGGTGGGGTGACCCAGAGGTCCTGGATGTAGGTCTGCTTGCTGAGTTGGAAAGTTTTGAGTTCTGGTTGGAATGCCACAACAAAAACACTTTGACTTGGATCCCATTTACCACCCCCTGAGAAAAAGAACAGGAAGTGAAATAACCAACCCAAGGAAACCTGAACGTAAACAGAAAATGGGCCATAGCACCAATGCTTCATCTGGAGACTCACTGATGTTACCTAGTATGGTGATTGAAACATCTGGAAACGAATCTTCTAGGTCAGCCAGCAAACCCACATCCAGAACCTGAACCTGAGCTACAAATCTTAGCTCTGGCAAAAAAACATCCTCTGACGACCTTCCACAGACTGAACTTCTGAAGTCTGGGCATGGGAAATGGAGATTCCAGCTACATCTAGATCATAGAATTGCATCATAGAATTGCATCATAGTTGGCACAGGCATGGTGGGTCCTAAAGTCTGTGGTGTTTTTTTTTGTATGTACCAAGCAAGCTCCATGTAGTCCCTGTTCAGTATAGTCAGGATGGCACCTACCTGACCTGTCATGAGTCAGCATCTGGATTGGGGTTAAGGATCCAGTCTCACTTTGTGCCAGGACTTTGTCTGACCCATTAATTCTCAGGACTAATGGTGTAGGTGTGCACCTTTCCAGCTGGACTTTGTTCTCCATAGCAGCCAGCAATCTGCCTGTGGAGGCAACCACAGTCAAATGGCATAGGTTTAGGGTGAGGGCGGAAAGATGAGACCGAAGGGGCAATGTTTTCATGCAGAGGGTAGTACACATTTTTATGGAATGAGCTGCCAGAGGAAGTGGTGGAGGAGAGTACAATTGCAACATTTAATAGGCATTTGGGTGGGTATATCAATAGGAGGGGTTTGGAGGGATATGGACCAGGTGCTGGCAGGTGGGACTGGATTGGGTTGGGACATCTAGTCAGCATGGACGGGTTGGACCAAAGGGTCTGTTTCCATGCAGTACATCTGACTCAGTGCACCGCTGTAGCTTCTGGGCAGTGAAGGCCATTGTGTTTTACTCGATAGGCTGCTGCTGTTTCTCATGAATGGAGACTAAGTATTTGATTGTGTGGTTGAAGTATTACTTTACCCAGACCACTGGATTCTTTCTGGCCCAGGATGAGCAGGTGCCTGCTCTCTAGCAGCCTTCCAAACTAAAGGACTGGCTGGGCTCGCAATGTAGATACCATCTAGAAAGCTGATGTGGAAAAAAATCAACCCATAATATTTTTTTTAAAGCTTGACAAATCCAGAATTATGTCTGGAAGTATTTTCAGTGTGGCTAATCAAACTCTCCAAAAACATGGGATGAGTGAGAACCGCAAGCCTGACTTTAGACTTTAGTTCTCCAAGGATATCTTGCAACATGGAGTAAATTAAGTTGAAGTATAGATTAACTAACTACTCTGCAGAGTAAAATGGCTCCATTCTGGTTCTAAAGACTTGCAAGGTGCAACACTCCTGGCACTATGCCACAGTATCCTTCCAGCTGTTTTCCCCACAATCCCTGTGGCCAAGGACTGAAATCACTTTTTAGGACAATAATTATTCACTCCCTTCTGACCCATGTCATTGACAGCTCTTGCCTCTGGGCACAATAGCTGCAGACCCTGTCATTGCCTGACAGCTTTCACAGGCTGACATACTCTTAATGGGCACATACATTCTAGCTCAAACCACTTAAGGCCATGGATGTTGTGGCTGTGAGCCATGCAAGTTGAAGCACTCCTGTGGGGTTTGGTCCCCAACACCAGTGTAAACCATAGTCTGTGGTGTACCAAGGTTCCTTGGTCACTCATGTCCTATCTAACTTCAAATTGTTCAATGACTGCAAAACAAAGTATTTGGTCAAAAAAAAGCCATAATCTGTTTGTGGAGACAGCATTACTGACTAAAGTATTTGCACAAGCCAATGGGGCTGAAGTGTTTGAACTGGTCACATGTCCTATTTTGGACACACAATGTAACCCTAAATCTGGATATGAAATTGGTCCAAACAATTCTGCCAGCAAGCAGCCACTTTTTTTTTAAAAAAAAAACTTAAACTATCACAACACTTATTCCCTCAAGACTGATTTGATTGCTAAATTTAGTGATCTGACTAGGTCCCACTCTCTGCAACTGGATCCTCAGTTTCCTGACCCACAAGCCACAATGGTGAAGATTGGGACAATATTTCATCATTACTAACACCACACTAGTAATGGGTGTGTACTCAGCTCCCTGATGTACTCACTATACCCATGACTGCATTGCCAAATACCAGACTAATGCCATTTACAAGTTTGCTGATGACTACACCACCACAGTCCATCAAATCTTCAGATGGTGATGAAACATACCACAGATGGGAGGTGGAAGACCTGGGGAAAAATGGTACACTGAACAACCTCATGCTCTGCCAGCAAAACCAAGGAACTCACTTTAGCAGGATGTTACTCATTTTCCCCCTCTTTCACTCCTCTTCCCCCACCCCCACACACTAATATCACAGGTGGAACAAGTAGTGTGCCAGTTCCTGAGTGGTCATCCACAACAAGCTTTCATGTGGACACTGGTTACAAAGGCCCAACGACCACTCTAAATCAGGCAGTGGAGGAAATGCCACATGATGGCAAATACCCTTGCCAATTGTTATAGGTGTGTCCTCAAGAGCATTGCTTGGCTGTATCACTACCTGGTATGGCAACTCTCCTATTCAAGATAGGAGATGGTTACAGAGAGTAGTGAACTCAGCCTGGACAATCAAAGGCCAATCTCTTATCTATACAATCCATCTACAAGGCCTGCTGTCACAGGCTGCCAGCATTCTCAAAGATCTACCCTACCCTGGCAATGTTTTTTTTTTGCAACCTCTACCATCTGGGAGAAAGTTCAGAAGCCTGAACACCAGCTAGTTTTGAAACTGTTTCTACCCTACTGTTAGAATACTGAATGGACACTCAAACTTAACACTTGTCTGTACCTGTGTTTTTGCTGTTTACCATTTACTTCTCTAAGCTACTTGTGATCTGCCTGCATTGCTTGGTACATGTGGCAAATTCAATTCAGGACTGTAGTCTCAGCAAGGCTATGCAGTTGCAGTAAGACATCTTTACACCTGCGCTCAAATGTTTTTTACATAAGTTAACTTTTGTGTATCTATTTGCTGCACCTGCAATTTTTTTGTCCATCAACATTTTCCAGTATTTCAATTTAAATGCTCTATCTACTCTTTTCCTGTTGAAGTGGGTAACTTCACATTTTGTGTGTAACATAATCCTTACCTTTCACTCCCAGAGTTTTGTCATCAAATATGAAAATGTGACTCCCTCATTTCCCACCTTCTATCGAGTAACTGGGGCCCAAAAACTGATCACTAACACTGGCAACACCATCTACTCAAACAATGGGTTTATTCTGATGGATTCCTGTTTTCTTTTGTGTCAATAAGACTGCTGATCAAACCCTCTACAGTCACCCTGTTTATAATTATCAAGCACTAATCTTGTGTAACTGCTTAAAACTGCATTTTCTGTAATTGCTAACAGCATTATCACACGATGTCAAAAGAAGTCTAGATGTAAACTAACCTTTCACAGCATTCACAACCACTTGCCTGTGGACTCTGATTCAATCTTTGAAACCAGCTCTGCGTCCTTTGAAACAATTTTAAGTTCTAGCAATCTCTGCTGCAGAAGGTGGCCTCCTAGACATACAAACCCAAGGCAGAAGAGTAATTACTTTTGCTGCCTCCAAGGGGGGGAAGAAAAGCTACAATACCATGCTTATTCGGTGATTTGATAGCCACTTTTAATCTCCTTTTTAAAGGAATTGGCCAGTACCTTTTTGAATAAACAAAGCTTTCTATTCCATTATGTCATGGCCCCTGATTGACATAAATGCAGCCTTTCTTATTCATCTTGAGCTATAATTCAGGAAATGCATTATGTGCAAATCAATCTGGTAAATCTGAGAATCTACTAGTGGGGACCACATGAGGGACCAAGTACTCCAGTATTATTTAACTCACTTTGGTGAGCAACTAAGGAGGCTAGAGTTCAACCAACACAGCAGGTGGGGAAATGATAAAACATGTTGCTGCTCAATCAGTCATTCCTGTATGTAAACAACACCCTGTGGGGGTGAAGTAAGAATGTAGGCTGATCAATGCAACATCATCTCTGGTAAATCTGAGATGGAGAGTTTTAATGGGTGGTTGGAATAGTGAGGAGGGCCTTCCTCGGGAAGCCTTTCTTCTTAGGGAGATAGGAAGTTAGCTATCTAAGATTGGGAGAAATTAGTGGGTAATCAGGGGAATTCCCTGAAGGGAGGAGCAAATTCAGTAGAACGAAGACCTACATCCCTTATAGGGATGTGATGGGCTGATAGCCAGGTCAGTTATCTTGTAAGGAACCACCTGCAATGGCCAGCATGGACCCATTGCTTACCACTTTTTTTTCCCCCCTGGAACCTGTACAATGATATTACATCACTTCTGAAGTGGGTGGGACTTGAACTTGGGCCTTTGCCTTTAAGAACACTTGTGTTGCCAGAGCCCCAACTCTTCCATGTGATCATCTTGATCAACCTGGTCAGATACTTGTGACCTACCTCTGGAGTAGGTGGGACTTGAGGCAGAGGTAGTGTCTCTTTTGACCAGGGACCCTGGAATTCAAGTGCCCCTCATTTTAAATGAGTTCCCAGGATTAGTATCAGATTTGCTATCAGTCTAATTTTCAGCAGGCTAACCTGAGGTTTTTGGGTGTAGTTATCTTTTATGACACTTGTTTTCTTTGATCAGTTTCATTTAATTGTTTTGAGATAATGCAATTGTACAAAGCACTCCATTATATGGATTTCTACATATTGTAGAATTTTAGATTAGATTTAGTGTGGAAACAGGCCCTTCGGCCCAACAAGTCCACACCGACCCGCCGAAGCGTAACCCACCCATACCCCTACATTACCCCTTACCTAACACTATGGGCAATTTAGCATGGCCAATTCACCTGACCCGCACATCTTTGGACTGTGGGAGGAAACCGGAGCACCCGGAGGAAACCCACGCAAATGTTAGCTTGGAAATGGAGAGGTAATGAACTAGTGGCCAAGTTTACATAACTATCTATTCATTGTGCTTCCTATTTTTTTTGCAAAACAATTCAAATACTTCAAAATTTTGCCCTTGGAAGGGCAGGAAAAAAAAGAATAACAGTAACCTTTTCAATTAGGTGCAAGTACACGTTTCTCCAATCTGGGTCAATTGGATGTGAGAGGAGCCCAAACTCCCCTTTAATTTTATTGGTAAAGTTTTAATATGGCAGCAGGTTCACTTCAGCATTTTTATGGGGTTACAACCTTCAGTTTCTGAAAAGATTAGTTTACTGTAGTTGAACCTGCAGTGTAAAAGTACAAAAGGAGGGATTTTCACTAACCATGCCTGTAGTTGTTAACCTAATACAGACCGGTGTCACAGAACAATAACCAGCCCACCATTTTATTGTCATACAGGAGCATTCCTAAAAGGGTGAGCAGTATGAAAAAATAACATGAATTATACAAACTTATTTTTCACAAGCACCACTTCCCATAGTCATGCACAAATTGTGGCATGTTATTGGGTCATGAGTGCTAAATTACTCAGTTTAAGTCTTCCCTCCTATGAATTGATGTGGATGGGTCCAATTGATTTGAGCTTGTTTGTTCTAAGTCAGTTGTTAATTGCTGACCAGTGGTCCATGCTAAAGTCTAATTGTACAGATGAGGAAAGGAAAAGGCTTGGTTGTCATGGCTCCACAATGCACTTCTGATTAAGCCATGGCAGATGTGAACAGCCACTGCCAGTACTTTGTTCGAACACCCTTCAGGGGAAGAGGGGGAAACCAATTCTGCCCTACCCCTCCCAAAAAGACAAAATTGAATGATTCAGTCTCCACTTTTGCAGACTACTGCCTTAGTGTCTATGGACTGAGGAGTGGACATTACTGTCAACTGGGCTCTAAACTAGAGTTTGGCAAAGTGCGTAAGGCTTCAAACATGAAAATCTGTTCATAGTTGTTTTAGAACAGCACAGCATTACAGGTTGGGAAAGCAAAATAAGGAAAATGTTACAGATCAAATTCAAAGTAGATGTGCAGTATGAGACAGGTTTCAAGAGAAATCGAGCTGTAAAAGCAATTTTAAATCTGGATCACAGACTGAGGATATTATGAAGCCAGAACTAAAGTGTCAAAGGGGTAGATTAGCGTATAGTAAACTTTGCAGCTGCAAAAAAAGTGAGATCCTTTTAAGGATTAAAGGCAGGAAGTATTAGTGAAACTGGAGTGGGAATCATCTAGGGAAAAGCCATAATGTGAAGAGAAACCTGGCTGAAAACTAGAATTTCCAATGTTTCAACTGATGCCAGATCCTTCACTTTCTGAAACCTTTTCAGGGGTTGATACAACAAGTTGGCTGGCTTGGCCATGTCAAATGGCAGTTTGAGTCAGCCAGCTTGTGTGGGTCTGGAACCACATGTAGATTCTTTTCCTTCCTGAAGGACAACTTTAAAGACTATGACCAACAATAATGCAAGTACATTGTCTGAATTGCACTACCGATTTAAAGATATTGGTAAGAAACCCTCCCCAAGGCTTTCCAAAAAACCTATTGGCAGAATAGCCTTTTTTCACGTGCAGTGAAAAGTTTGCAATGTTGCCTCTCTTGGCACCTTTCATCGGTACAGACACCTCACATGGGAAGAGGTTAAACTGTCAGTTAAGATTGTCCAGAATGATGATGGAAAATAACCAAGCACTTTAAGTTCCAGTCTCCCTCCAACATAAATCTGTGCCAACTGGCCCCAGAACACAAGGGCATGTTACCTTCACATTCTGGCCAGGGCTTGCTCGGCCACTCTGAATCAGCCTGTGCTTGTTCCACCACAGGACTCCACCCATCTGGGCTCTGGTCACAGCTTGTCTCCCTTAGCAGTTGAGTTCAGGTGGGGAAGAAAGAAGCTAAGAAAAGGAACCAGCAAACAGATCCTTTGGCCTTTAATTTGGCACCACGTTCAGTACAATATTGAACAAAATCCTTCTGCAGCAATTGGTTCATATCCCTCTGTTCCTTCCACATTTGTTGTGCATATCTAGAAGTCCCTTAAATGCCACTATCACATGGGGGTGGCAGAAGAAGACTCTGACCTCAACCCATCAAGTCTCCCCTCCTCCTTCACTTGAAAATAACAACCCAAGTTTTATTTAGCTTTCTAAAGCCCTTTAATCCAAGCAGATTCTGTTAAACCTATTCTGCACCCTCCCAAGCTTCCAGCCTATGTGACAACCAGAATTGAATACCATACTGTGTGGCCAAATGCAAGTCTTATAAAACTTCACCTTATCTTCTGCCTGGCCACTCTTAGGGAGCTAGGGCCTTGAACCCCAAGATTCCTCTGCAAATCCAATGCTGTACGAATTCTTGCCACTGAGTCAATATCTGCACTCAGTGTAGCACCTCACACTTGCCCAGATTAAAATCCACCTGCTATTTCTCTGACCATACCTGCAACTGATCTATAACCTTTGGCACTCTACCAACTCGGTGCAAACCAACTAACTGACCCATCTACATTTTCATCCAAGTCATTTGTATATATCAAACAGCATTCAGCCTGAAAAGCACCCTTTCACCACGACTGTCTATTGTTTAGCCGATTCTGAATCCATGTGGTCATGTTTTACATGCATCTTAATCTTTGAGCCTATCATGAGGAATCTTTTTGAAAGCCTTACTACAGTCTGTTGACATGTAAGCCTACATTGTTGTGGCCGTACTATGCGTTAAGAATTAAAAGCAACAGAACAACCTGACAGAATCTAGTGTGCTGAAAAAAATATAATGTTACCTTTGGTCAAACAACTTGATTAGGCAAAAGTGATTTGTCTCCACCCTGGAGGCTCCCTGCCTCCATTCCTGATGAAGGGCTTTTGCCTAAAATGTCAGTTTTCTTTTTCCCTGTTCCTCAGATGCTGCCTAACCTGCTGTGTTTTTCCAGCACCACTCTATCTAGAAGTAACTTGATTAGCTGATTGGTTAGAACTAATTCACATTAGACCAGTTTACATCATACCTGTCAAGCTACAATCCAGTTTTGAATTTAGTATATTGACAATCTTAAGCCAATGACACAATCTGATGCTTTTGGGTGTATGAGTGGGGAAAAATTGAGCAGTTGAGGAGGACTGCCACATCCCAGCATGTAAAAAGACTGCCTGAAAATAGCTCTGTTAAAAGTACCTTTATTGATCAGTAACCTGTGAAGCAGGAATCCAAGACTAGAATTCGGAAAACTTCTCAACCAGGCAGCTTTTCGATTTGAGTCTCTATTGGGAGTTTTATCAGACTAGTATTATAGAAGGGAAGGTAAAAGATAGATTAGAGAAAGTAATAGATAGTTGTAAGTTAATTATTTCTAAATTTATAACAAAGTTGATAACTTAATAATTCTTGGCCTATCGAATTGTCAGATTATTGCATGGGATCTTGTGTTGCCGGTTTTGAATTAAGCGAGAGTTAACCCTGTGTAATTTCCTGGGTTGTTCCTATTTCCCTTGAACAGGAACAATATTAGCTACTCACCAGTCCTCCAACATCTCCAGTGACTAGTGAGGATATACATCTTTAGTCGAGGTCCCAGCAATCTTGTCACCCCTCAACCTGAGATACCATCGGACCCTGGGGACTTACCACTTTAATGTTCTTTGAGAGCCGACACCCCTGGTTGATCTCAATGCCCTAGCATACTCCACATTAACCTAGTTATCCTCCATATCCTCCTCCTGTGTGAATACTGACGCAAAGTACTCATTTAGGAATTAATTGAATAAACTTTCCTTTAATAAAAACAAGGAATAACTTGTGGATAATTCCCTAGGGATACTTTGATTCATGGTAGAACCCAAACAACACAGAATCCATTGAGATCAGCTATATTAACACACATGTCTCGTACTCCCAGCAAGATGGGAACCTGTTACTCTATGCTGGTTTGGCTACTTTTATTTCCATTGCCATTGTAAGCTTGAGGAAACTTGACTTAAGTCAAAGGCCAATGAGCAGTAGAGTTGATTTTAGATAACTGGCTTTCAAATGACCTGCCTGTCATGCTCAATTTTAAAGATTAACTCTAGTGGCTCAGAACAGACATTTGTGCTGAATAATTCATTTTCTTGTCTCCCCATGAAGAATGCTCCAACTATGACAGGTCATAAAGTACAAAGCAAACCTCAAGAGCATCTCCAAAGGAGGAAAACTGCTTGTTTCACTAATTATGCAATTTCTAAGGGAAAATGAGCACATGTTCAATCATAAGCACTAAATGTTTTCTTCACTACAAGAGACTCTTCTAATTAGACCAGTAGGTAACTTAAGGATGTTGTGAAACTTGCCAGGATTGAGCTATAGGCCGAGGCTGTCAGGTGACCTTAGAGGTTTATAAAATCATGGGGTATGGATAGAATAAATAAATGTGGTGGGTGGAGTCCAGAACTAGAGGGCATAGGTTTAGGTTGAGGGGCAAGATGAGTTATGGGGTGCTGTTTTATGTCAAGTGTGGTGTCAGAGGAAGTGGAGGCTAGTACAATTACAGCATTTAAAAGGTATCTGGATGGATGTATGAATAGGGAGAGTTTTTATAGGGATATGAGAGGGATTTTTGCCTAAAACATGGTGGGTTTTTTTCCTGCTCCTTGGATGCTGCCTGACCTGTGCTTTTCCAGCACCACTCTAATCTAGACTCTGGTTTCCAGCATCTGCAGTCCTTGTTTTTACATTACAGGGATATGAACCAAGTGCTGGCAAACGGGACTAGATTAGGTTAGGATATCTGGTTGGCATGGACGAGTTGGAACGAAGGGTGATTCCATTCTATACATCTCTGACTCTAAATCCTATAAATCCCAATACTTGGGCACTTTCAATTGGGAGTGCAAACTTAGTTTAGCTGCACCTACAAAAATGTTGACCGTGGTGGAGGGATTGAGTTTTCAGCATCCACTGACCTAGCTTTAAATTATTTGCTCATCTAGACAGTAGGTATGTGAAACTCTAGAAGTTTACAGACTAGGTTTAGCTGCCTTTAAAACATTTTACAAATGACCTTCAGGACTCGACTGAAATTCCTTTCTTTGTACTTAGTTAATTAATCAAAGCTGGAATAGTGTTAGGTATCCTGTTTGACCTCAGTTCTCTCAAATTATAACAATTGCATACATACCTATTTGGCAAGAACTTAATTGTTCATACAAATTCTGAACAATTAGATTTACTTTGCTTGAAACATTTATCCATATACCAGGAAAAATACTGGCCTAATCTCTGGCACTTCAGTGCCAATGACATTGTTCTGGGTCTGAAGCCTCATTATAGGACATACTAAGGGTGGCAAATGTCCTTTTAATTAGGACTTCAGTGAATTAGATGGATTTTTAACTGCAATTGACTGACTGATTTTAGAGCTGAAAAATGTATTGCTGGAAAAGCGCAGCAGGTCAGGCAGCATCAAAGGAGCAGGAGAATCGATATTTCGACATGTCGGTTCTTCTGCTCCTTTGCCTGACCTGCGCTTTTCCAGCAACACACTTTTCATCTCTATCTCCAGCATCTGCAGTCCTCACTTTCTCCTGACTGATTTTAGAGTCAACATTTAGCCTGTCTTTTTTTTGATTTTTATCAAGTACAGACTTCAGCTGCCACTGGAATTTAAACCGGTGTTTTCAGGACATTTAGCCTGGGTTGTGGCTTACTGTTCCACTGACATTCACTTATGCCACTGCCTCCCCTGATCTGTCAGTGTTTTTTTTTACAGTGCACTTCTACAAGCACATCAACTTGTGAAGATCCAACTTAATAGTTTAAGTACCATATTAACAAGACTCCCAGTGAACATCTCCAAGATCCTAGCAGTGTTTGGAAGTCTGCTAAGAGCAAACATCATTCTAGACTTGAGTTGCTAATATTAAATCTCACCTGGAAGATGGCCTTAATTCTTAATCAAGCACAGTTTGTCCTGTTGTGATGTCCCTACCCCAAAATTGACTGGTTCAAAGTCCACCTGCTCTCTAGGTGGGTGAAAACATCTGAATAGTTGATTTAGAAAAATCGGTTAAGAGATTTATTTTATAGTAATAGTCAACCAGAACAGATTCAGTAAGCTAGAGTAGACTGTCTGTCTGGTTGCAACAGAACAAAAAAAATGTTCTAAATGCATCCACCAGAATGCTAAGCTCAGATGTTCCTTGTTGTCAAAGAATGTAACCCTTCAAAGCAAGCAAGTTGTAATTTCACAAGTGTCACAACCAGTCATGCTGGTCTTGTAATCTCCTCCAATACGTGCATTGAGATTGACTGACTGGCCAAAGTCCCTGACCATTGCTTGCTGCCTGCTCATGTTTCCTTATCACATTTTGAACATCATGACTTCTACTTCCAGGAGCTGAGAGGCTAAAGGAAAATCAAGGATTTCAAACAACTGACTAATAAAAGCATGTAATACTAGCTTCATGAGAACTCTTGTTAGACATATCAAACTATTCACTATAACAAGCATACCTGTTTTCCCAACATTTGTAGAAGCCTTAGATAAATCTCACCAACATCCAAAATGAAAATGGGCTGCGTGCGATTGGTGTATGAACTGTCCTGAGGCAGAGTAGTCAATAACAAAGTAAGATATAAAAGGATAAAAGACAAGATATACAAAGACAGTCTCATAATGGCAGATCAGAGGAAGAGAGCAATGCATATTTCTCAACTTGCACTTCTGACTTTAGCATAACAGAAGATGAGAAACCTGCTTAAAATTGTGATGTAGATCTCTAGCAATAGATGCACATCAACAAAGATGTTCAATGACATGGAGTTGAGAGCTATACCATAATAAAGGGAGATGACCAACATTGAGTCAAGCTGACAGCAAGAGGTATACCAACAGATAGAATGGCACCCCTAATTTGATAGGGGAAGATGCACAATATATAGAGATACAGGAAAAAAATGAATGAACACCATTAGAGAGCATAGGAAATGCATCTCGGAGAGACATTTCCATGAAGAAAGAGCTGTTAATTTAAGAAAGGGAGAGATCCCTCAGTGGAGACAGAGTGGGAGATAAAGAAAAACTCCCATGAGAAAACTGCACACTCAAATAGAGATAAATACATTCATAGACTCTCCCCTAGAGAGATGGAGTCATGGGCACCAGTACAGTTTTTTTCATAGTAAATCTCGAGGGTATAGTAATGTTAGAACTTGCTAATTATGTCACTGTCCATTTTATTCACCTGAGTGATCACCCCTTTAGCCTCCCTGTTAGTTTTTAAAAACTCTTAACTTTGTGGCAAGTTAAATGGAAAAGTAATATGTGAGAACTAGCTATTAGCTTAAGTATATACTTATTTTTGTATTCTCTGAACTGATATTCAAATACATCCAAGTATAGGACCAGCAAAGTTTTTTTTTAAAATCTTTTGGGTTTTGAAATGAGACTTGCATTGTTTGTGGTGAATAATAAAAACCCAAATGGAAAAAGTGTCTGTTTCAGAGTTAACTAATAGCATATTTTTTAGTTTAGTTGGAAACTTCCAACTTTTGGTATTTATTGGAGAACACTGGGAAATGAGAATGATCTTCAACCATTATATCTAATGAGAATTTTATGTAAGCTCATTGGAAGAGTTTCAAAGCCCTTATTTGTTGAGTTCCAATTATCTATCATTAGTCCTTGTCTTCATAAATCTCTACTTTTGTTGTGTAGCAAATGAACATTAAAAGAATATTCCAGAATTCTGGAAAATGAAAGGGAATTAAATAGTGACACTTTTTTTAATTTAGTGAGCACTTTTAGGGCTAAATGTCTGAAAGGTGAATCTTGTGTGATATTTAATAAATGTTAAAGATTAAGCTATAGTGGTCAGCAAAATGTAAACAAGTTACCATTTAATCAGCCTCACTTTCTTCTTTCTCAAATCACTTAATACACTATATTGGATAATTTCTTTCTGAAAACAAGTACCTATATGGAGAAAAGCTGCAAGTTCACTTCATAACTAGAGAAGTGATGCAGTTAAACTTAGCTCCAGTTAAACTTTCATGAAAATAAAACTGCTTTTAAACAAAATTTATGCACTCAATTGTTGGAAAAACCTATCAGGTTCACAAATCTTTTTTTTTTGAAGAAGGAAACTGCTGCCCTTAGAGGCAGTACAGTGGCTCAGTGTTTTCTCACTGCTCCAGTGATCTGGGTTCAATTCCACTCTCAGGCAACTGGTGTTTGCACATTCTGCCCATGCCTGCATGGGTTTCCTCTGGGCGGTCCAGCTTCCTCCCACAGACCAAAGATGAGCAGGTTAGGTGGTTTGACCATGCTAATTTTGTCTGTAGTGTTTCAAAAGGATATGTAGGTTGCCATGGGAAATGTAGGGTTACTGGTATAGGGTAGGAGACTGGGATGAGGTGATGTGCTGTTAAGTTGGTGTGGACTTATTGGGCTAAATGGCCATGTGTGACTCCAGATCCACAGCAATATTGTTGACTGAACTGCCCTCTTGGAAATTAGTTACAGGCAAATGCTGGCTGAGCCAGTGACACTTTCATCCTATGAAAGAAAAAAAGTTGTTTTTCACTAATCGGCAGATGCCATAAATAAAATGCATCTATGGGTTCCCTTGATGCTGAACCTCCATTCCCAAATTGAAGTAATTGACAAAATATTTGAATACTGCATTCAATTCTGATTTCTCTGCTATAGGACCAATGTTAAATTTGAAAGGGTTCAGAAAGGAAGATACAAGGATGTTACTGGGTTTGAAAGCTTTGAGTTAGTCAGAGATGTACAGCATGGAAACAGACTTTTTTTGGTCTAACTTGTCCATGCTGACCAGATACTCCAACCTAATCTAGTCCCATTTGCCAGCACTTGGCCCATATCCCTCTAAACCTTTCCTATTCATATACCCATTCAGGTGCCCTTTTAAATAGCGATTTTATCAGCCTCCCACTTCCTCTGGCAGCTTTTTCCTTCTGTGTGGAAAAAGATGCCCCTCTCATATCTTTCCCCTCTCACCCTAAACCTATGCCCTCTAATTCCAGGCTCTCCTGCTCCATAGAAAAGACTTTATCTTATCCGTGCCCCTAATGATTTAAAATGTCTGAGAATCCTCCCCAGCCTTTGATGCTCCAGAGAAAACAGCCCTGGCCTATAAGGGAGAGGCTAAATAGTCTGGGATATTTATTTCCTCAACTGTTCTAGGCTGTGGGATGACCTTATCAAATCAGGAGGGGCAAGAATAGGGTGTATAGTCAAGGGTTTTATCCAGGGTAGGTGAGCTCAAAACTAGAGGGCGTAGGTTTTAAGATCAGAGGGGAAAGATTTTAAAAAGAACCTGAGGGGTAGCTTTTTTTTTTCATTCAAAGGTTGGTGTGTTTGTGGAACAAACGTCCAGAGGAAGTGGTGGATGTGGGTACATGAGCAACATTGGAAAGGCATCTGTAGGAGTACGTGAATAGGAAGGCTTTAGAAGGATATGGACCAAATGTTGGCAAATGGGATTAGGTCAGTTCAGGATATCTTGTCAGCACGGACAAGTTAAACTGAAAAAGGCTGTTTCCATGCTAGAGGACCCTGACTGTAACTACTTCAGTCATTATTTTGTGATTTTAATGTAGTTAGCTATTGGTCCTACTGGATGTGTATTTGCTTACTCAGCTTGGACTTTAACATTTATAATACAAAATGACTTGAAACATAAGAATTTTCCAGGACATCAGATCTTGTATTCTTCTTAGCCTATCTCTCTTTTTAAAACCTTTTTTATGGCAGCTGTATTTCACCTGGCATTTCATCGTGATATGAATATCTAGTTTTCTTCCTAGTAAAGCAATTTTACATTTTTGGCAGTATCTAAATGCTCCTGTATATTACCCTTTTTTTAAAAAGCTTTCAATCCTGCAGAAATCTGTTTGACCTACTGTTCAGCTGGTCAACAAAGATCAGACCGTACTAATCCTATTTTCCAGCTCATGGCCCATCGTCTGAACGTGTGGCAATGGAAATGATTATTTTAAATATTGCACGAGTATTGCAAGAGTTTCTGACTCCATTTGAGAGTTCCAGATGCCTGCTACCAACTGAGTTGGGGGATGGGTGGAATTCCCCTCTGCGTTCCTCTTCCTGTTACTGTAATCCAATGGAATTGTTTCTCCATGTCATTCATAATCTCTAAATGTATCCTGCCCCTCTTCCTTTTCTGCTCCAAGGAAAATAATCCAAGGCCAAACAAACATTCCTCATAGTTCAGACTTGCCCAGCCAGGTGACATCTCAGTAAATCACCTCTGCACCCCCTCTTTTGCAGTCACATCCTGTTCATAATGTGGTACTCCAATTAGCCTAATCAGCCTTTTATATAAATCCTACTTTTGCATTCTGTGTCTCAACTAATGAAGACCGGTGTCATAGTGCCTTATCAACCTTATCTGTCAACTGTGCTACATTTTTCAGGAATGTGTGGATATACACAAGTCACTGATTTTCAGTATTTTCCAGGTCCTACCATTTAGTGTCATCTCTTGCCTTTTTTTGTCCTTTTCAAGTGCATTGCCTCACCTTTTCCACATTCAATTCCATTTGTTGGTGGTGGTGTTCTGTTCATCTGTCTGTTGACATTCTCCCTGCAATTTACAGCTATCCTTATTGGTTGGGTGGTAAATAATTTTGTCATTCACAAACTTCTTAATCATACCTTCTACATTTAGGTCCAAATCATAACTGAATCATTAAAGTTCTGCAGTACAGAAGGAGGCTATTCAACCCATGTACTAGCTCCTAAAAGAGCTACCCAACTCATTCCACTCTCCAGCCTTATCTATCTAACCCTCTAACGTTATCCTTTTTCAAATATGTATCCTGCTCTTGTTTAAAACCTCATGGAATCTGCCTCCTCCACTCTCCCAGGCAATGCATTCCAAATCCTAACAACTGAGTAAAGAAGTTTCTTGCTGACAATCTCTTTTCCTGACATGCTAATGAGGAAACAAAATATCCGTTACCATGTCAAAATTATTCATTCTTAAATATCACTAAGTTTGCCTTTACTGTTCTCTGGTTCCAGGAGAAGATGACCAATATCTCTAGTATTTTCTTGTACCTAAAATCCCCCATTCCTGACATCATTCTAGTAAACCTCCTTTTCACTGTCTCCAGGGTTTTAGAATCCTTCCGTGAATATGGTACCCAGAACCCAACCCACAAGTGTGCTAAACAATGTTTTGTAGAGGTGTGGTGTGACTTCCTTGCTTTTATACTCTGCCTTTATTTATAAACCTAAGGGATCTATAAGCTTTAACAACTGTTTCAACTTTTGGCCACCTTCAGAGAATCATGCCTGTGAAGCCTGAGTTCCTTCTGCTCCAGTACTCCATTGTTTCATTGAACCTGTATTGTCTGTGTTCCTTCTTACAAAATGCATCACCTTACATTTCAGGACATGGAAATGTATCTGCCAGATAAAAACTGAAATGTGAATGCTGGAATTCAGCAACAAAACCAGAAATTGCTGGAAAAGCTCAACAGATATGGCAGCATCGGGAGAAAGCAGTTGACATTTCAGGTCGAGTGACCCTTCCTCAGAATTGCTAGATGTCTGCCCATTTGGCAGTTAATGTTTCTCTCTGACATCGCTCAGTGTCATCCTCCATTGCTAATTTTCCTAGCCTACTATCATCTGCAAGTTTAGATATTTTGCCTGCCACACTTTTTTCTCTTCAAATCATTTTATATACATCCAAAAACACAAGGGTGTCAATACTGATCCCTGGGTTGCACCGCTTTCTAATTTTCTCCAATGTGAGAAATACCCATCTATACCCACCCTCTTTCTATCTTGTAGCCAACTTCTAATCCATGCTGCCAAGGACCTGTTGGTCCTAAACATCTCTAATTTGCTAACCAACATGCTATATGGCACTAAATCAAATGTTTTCTGAAAATCAAAAATGTACAATAGTTGTAGTTTTGACCCTCATCCATTGCTTTGTCACTTGGTCAAAGAACTCAATTAAATTTGTGATCTCCCTTGGACAAAGTCATAACACTTTAGTTTTTTGTTTTACAAGTATTTAAGCTGGGAATATAGCAATGCTTATAAAACTGCCAATTCTTCATTTATAGCAATGCTGTGTTGCTGTCGGGAATGAATATTTTCCCAGTGAAATATATGGAACACTCCTATCCATACATGACTGTCAGAGCATTCTTTCTACTCTCTCTCTCTCTCCCTCTCTCTCTCTCTCTCTCTCTTTTAAATCAATGGTAACTAGATTAAATAACCCCTGGTGGGGTTTTGTGAGGAAAAAGTCAAAAGGTCCATGGAAGTGCTGCATGTTGACATTTCTGGTCTCCACTGAAGTTCGAGCCTTGAATCCAAATATTATTGCTCTTTTTTTTTTTTTTGCAACTGGGATGCAGAAGCATCTTGTGTAGTGGTGATAGTTTTTGTTGTTTTTTAATATTGTATTAAGTCTGACTTAACTCCCTGCATATTTTTTGAGTTTAAAATTCTTGCCATATGACTAGCCAATTGTTATCTACATCCTTTCTTCAGCTCCTACAAGTTTGCTGTGACTTGACATATGATATGAAGGAGTTCTTATACTGGATCAACCAAGTACACTTTTTTTTTTCTTTTCTCTTGGGTCTTCCAACCCAGAAACAGCCACAATACTTTGCGTTCAGCTTGATTTCCCAGCTTTGAAGGCTTTAAATATCATCACCATCGATAGAGTTGAAACCAATGATTCATTGCCGATTTATAAATGTGCCAATGGAAGCAAGAAAAATTTGGAAAGACAACTTTGTCTTTTAATATAATTGCCAGCTTGTCCAGCTGGCAGTCTACTTAGGTACCTTTTTTGTATTACATGAATTCTCAATGTGTCAGTAACTATTACCCTCTGGAATATTTTCACAATTAGCATCTTTACAGACAATACAAACAGTGCAAGAATATATAACAAACTATACCTTTCTGTGTAATCAAGTGGATATAAATCATGATTTAAAACTGCCAATCTGAGAGGTTGCTGCTGAATGGCAAAATAGGAAGGAGGATATTTACTGAAGCATAAGACTGTGGATCTGGGAATCTGAAAGACATCAGTGCTAAAGGTATTCAGGTCAGGCAGCACCTATATAAAGAGTAAACATTTCAGGTGGATTACCTTCAGAACAAAAGGGATAATGAATATTCTGACCCTTCTATCAGTAGAAGTGCAGGGTTGCAGATAAAAAGCCAGAGAAGGTCTGAGGTGTTTCTCAGGACAGACTAATTAACAAGATTTGGTCATGCACAAGTTATGTAAGTTTTCTTTTTTCTTAAATGGATTCTGCATTACTTTGTCAAACCAAACTCTCTCAATTCAGCAATATGTAAACACTTGAAGTGGAGTTGAGGTAGATGAGATGTGCTGAAGGCATTGGTATGCTTGCCAGTGCATGGAGTATAGGAATTGGGACATCATCTTATGGCTGCATAAGACATTGAGGTCATTTTTGGAAAACTCTATTCCATTCTGGTCTCCTTGCTATAGGAAGATTGTTAAAATTGAGCATGCAAAAAGTGTGACCTTAAGGGGCATGGAAAGGGTGAAAAGTCATGATCTTTTTCCTAGAGTGGGAGAGACCTAAACTAGAGGGCATAGGTTTAAAGTGAAAGGGGAAAGATTTTAAAAAGGACCTGAGGTAACATTTCACACAGGGTGGTCAGTGTATGGAATGAGCTGCCAGAGGAGGTGGTGGAGATGAGTACAATTACAACATTTTTAAACTCCATCTGGATGGGTGAATGAATAGGAAGGGTTCAGAAGTATATGGACAAAAGGCATGAAAATGGGATTAGGTCAGGTTAGGATACCTGGTTGGCAAAGACAGGTTGAACCAAAGTATCTGTTTCCATGCTGTATGATTTTTATTTCAAATATAGCTGAAAAGCTATTTCCTACCTCCTTTCAGTAAGAAACATTTGTAGTATTCTCACACTCAGAAACCAGGTGACAGCTGCAACAATCTTTTTGTAAACACTTTTTTTTTCAAACTACCCTTGTGTAAACTCATCTTCTGGCAGTGAGATGTATTTAATCATTGCACAATAATACAACTGGCAGGCAATTAGTGCCAAGGCTAGAAGACATTCAGTTTTATTTTCATCTGCCACTCTGCAGGAGTCACTGGGTTGGTGCATGTTTTTTTTGGTATGTTGGTTTCTCTCCAACAATACCACCACCTGCCACTATTTTCAAAAAGCCAGACTATGGTAGAAATGTCTCCAATTCAGATTTATTTTCATATTTAGAGGTATGCAATCACTTGCTGATTTTCCTTGGTTTCAATATCCATAGTTATACCTATTGAATTGGGTTCAGACACTGGAACTTCTGAATGTTTTAAATAGTGTTTAAAATAGGGAATTCTGATTTTTGTTCTACAGGGATATTGGTTTTGTGTTCAAACCATTTGTATGAGTAAACAATGACTGTAAAGTATAAAACAGATTGTACTGTGATCTAGTTAAGATGGCAATAATCCTTGTGCCTGTCTTTTGAATTAATCTTGTCTGTTTATTACTTTAGTTCAAACCTCTCCATTCCATTAGGAAATTAAGGTCTCGATGTGTTTATGATTTGCCTTCACCTCTGCTACATTAGAAACTCCTAATGAAAAGAAGTGTTACAAATGAACTGTGGTATGTCATCTTTAAAAAGCTAGAAAAATCTTTCTGGCTCCATAAATCATGTTTGATTCCCTAAAGCAGTGGTATTTATATAACGAGGGTGGCAATGGCTGGAGATCGGAATGAAGTAAAGCATCATGTACGTGTAATGAGTCTTAGTGATGCATCTCAGAGCTAACACTTTATTATTACAACTGGATCCAGAATCTCTGGTGAATAGCATTAGAAGTTTGGAGAAATGCAAATTTTACTGAGTGGGGCTTGAACTTCTGGATAAACATCTGTTGCCTTGTAAAATGAATCAGCTATGTGTTTACAGCTTCCTCTCAATGAACAATGGTCAATCTGTCTAAATACCACAAACAAACTCTTTAAAATTTAAAATCTATCTGACATTTAGTTTTCAAGTTTCACATTTAGTTCTGAAAGCTAAAGTGGTTTAATGTTAATACTTGTACTTTAGCCAAAAGTTTAAAATTCCATGTGGGAGGTGTTTTGACACTCCAGAATGGATCTCCTAAAAGTTCTGTTAATTGAACCCACTTATTTTCTGTCAGTTCTCCATTTGCAAAGGATTTAGTTGAGCACCAAAAAGGAGGGAATCTTGGGGACCAGATATATCTATGGAGGCTCTAGTTCCTAGTGTGGCAAGTGCACGTCTGACTTGGATCATGTGGCCCTGATCATGAGTGAGCGCCAATTCTAGAAGAGTTAGGGTAATGTGTGGCAAGATGGGACAGCAGCAAGTGGAGGGGTGGGCTACTCATTGACCTAGCGGTGGGAAGGGAGGAATGCTGCTTCTGGTTGACAGATGAAAGCCAATCATCTTGCTGATTTCAGTCTTTCTCTCTTTAATCTACCTCTGTCTGGGTTTCCCGGACCTTAGGGGATAATGAGTTTAAAATTAGTTTAAAAGGAGAGCAGATTATTTTGGTCCTGTGGATTAGGTAATAAAGTGCTTGCCAGTAAGAGGTATCCTAATTTCCAACTTCAGCAATGTGTGTGGCTTAAAATTTACCTGGTAATGTCTAGATTGCTTGAGGAATTGTTCAGAAATATGTGCAAAAGAAAAGGCTACTGATCAAAGCTTTCCTGGAGTGGGCATGAACTTAAGTGTTGCTGCCTCTCTAGTCCATTCCAATGAACAGGTAAATTGTAGGGATTTATTGTGAAAATTATGTAAAAGTGATCCAGTTAGTTATCACTCCTTCAGTCACCCATACTAAATGTGGAAGTGGGCAGATTGGAGGTCTAGCTCTGGTTTGAATTTTAATCTCTTGACTCAATATTGCGTGCAGGAAGGTGGCACAGTGGTTAGCACTGCTGCCTCTCAGCACCAGAGACCTGGGTTCAATTTCCCCCCCCCCCCCCCCCCGCTCCGGCGACTGCAAACTCCACACAGCCATTCTCCCCGTGTCTGTGTGGGTTTCCTCTGCGTGCTCCAGTTTCCTCCCACAATCCAAAAATGTGCAGATTAGGTGAATTGGCCAGGCTAAATTTCCCTAGTGTTAAGCGAAGGGGTAAATGTAGGGGAATGGTCTGGGTGGATTGTGCTTTGGTGGGTCGGTGTGGACTTGTTTGGCCGAAGGGCCTGTTTTCACTCTAAATCTAATCAATACTAACTTTGTGTAATGTTTGTCTATTGCATTAATATTGCCATTCAGTTGTTTCATTTTTGAGATCTTGACTGAAAACACTTGTTTATGTATTTCCAGCAGGCATTTAGTAAACCTAATTTCAGGAGAAATAAGGCATTAGCATTTTCTACATTTAATTTTTGTTAAATGTAATAGATTTCCTCTTATTAGAAGGACAGGCTGAATTAAGCAACCAAGTAATCCCATCAAGTAACTTGCAGTGTCCTACCTATAGGTGTCGGCTCAGCTAGGAGTTTTCTGGCTCTGATTTTAGGCTTGAGACCAATTGGAAACCACAATCCAAGCTGATCCTTCAGTACAATAATGTGTTAATTGGAAGGTCTGTATAAAGCTCTAAATCAAATTCCATCATACTGCTTAAGTAGGCATAAAAGTAATCTCAGTACAATTTAAAGAGCTAGGACCTTTTCATTTTGTCCTAATCAATCCTTTTTTCCATTAATCAATATAACCAATGCACGTTAAATTAATGCACATCGCCTGGATATCATTTTATTTGTAATCTGTGGGAATTATCTGAATGCAATTAGCGTGTTTAGTAATCTATTGGGTGGGCAGCTCATGAAGATATGATTATAACATTGCAAGGTATTTTTGCCATAACTAGTGTACAACCAAACACCTACAATTTTGTGTCTTTGCCCGTCTCGTGGCATTATTGTTCATCTTTCTTTTCCTTTGTACATTTTACTTCCCTCCCAACAAACCCCACCCCCAGAACATACTGGCATTGTTATTCTTACCCTAATTATAGCTATCCAAACAGCTGTCAAGTGTTGTGCAAATATTCTGCTGCAAAATGTTAGCATCACACACCAATATCCTTTTTCACCAAATTGAGATGGTTTCTCAGCTTGTCCCACCAAGTATTTGCTTGTCATCTTTGGAGACATTGTGAAGTACAGTCATGCTGCATTGCTATACATTTTCTATCCTTCACTTATGTCCACAAATATAAAGGAATGTGAGTCAGCTTTCATCTAAGTAGAACA
This sequence comes from Hemiscyllium ocellatum, assembly GCF_020745735.1. Taxonomy (NCBI): domain Eukaryota; kingdom Metazoa; phylum Chordata; class Chondrichthyes; order Orectolobiformes; family Hemiscylliidae; genus Hemiscyllium; species Hemiscyllium ocellatum. The sequence goes on along the minus strand of NC_083411.1, from coordinate 95,197,313 downwards.
CCCAAATCACTTCTAGGAATGATTAATATTATTAAACCAAAGAAGATATCTCCAAACTGACCTGAATTTGTAAGTCTACTTTATGCTATTTTATATAGGTCATATCATAAGTGAGTCTATAATAGTTGTATTCAACATTAATTATAATAGCATGGAAAGTTGTCAACTGCTCTACATTTTTTTTCACTTTGATAACTTGGTCGTTAAGTTTACATATGCACATGCCATTACTTAGTTGCATTTCCATGTAAGAGAGAATTTCAAATCCAAAATGACACGACACCTCTCCCATTTCTAGTATGTCCAACATTCTAGTATGTTGGACAGTATTTTTGAGTAGGTGTTTACATGAGCATCAGTTTTGTGCACAAATTTGCAGACTAGATAAATCATGACCTCAGACTACAATGGGGCTTTATCATTAATGCTGTAATAGGGATTGTTAACCACTTCCAGGTTGCATGTTTAATTTTGGTTGGTTTTGCTGTGTTCAGTCGAAGTGTTTGAAGATTTTTGTACTACAGTTTCTAAAGCTTTTGAGGTGGTGTGGCATGTGCTGAATGTCTTAGGTTCTCACTTTAATTATTCAGCTCAGATCACTTTTCCAGTCATGGGTACTGTAGTTACATCCCACGTGGCATGTAGCATGCATGACAGGGAGGATGAGAAGAGTTAAAATCATAGAACAAACTCTTTGGGAGGAAAAAGGATGTGGTAATTAGGCTTTCAAAATGTCACCATATCCCCCAAGCATCGTTAAAAATAATTTGCCTATCTCTGCTTCAGTGAGCAACAGTGTTTGCAATGTCTCCTCACAGGAAGCTGTTGCAGGCAGAACTGCAGCTTGGGTGCATGGTAAGGACCACATATCCAATGATGTAAAAGAGACTATTGTGACATATTGCATCAGCCTTCTTGCTGGAGCAGGTGACATTGCCAACACTTCACAGTTCAATGTCTCTGTTGTCAAAGGATGCTTTGTGCACGAAGTGAGCTGAATAGTTCACTCCCTCTCTTGGGAGAAGCAGGTGGACAAAGCACATGATCTCACCAGGATTATAAGCTTTTTCCATGCATTGACTCAACAGACATTTTGCAGGTGTCATGTAAATTCAGATCTGCTGTGACCAGAAATTTTGCACCCTGTATGTTCAACTGGTGTCTGTTTGTAGTTTACTGCTCAGTCTCATGAGCATTGTACAGCATGCTAACAGTTATACCTTCATTCTGATGCAATGTGATGACAAACTGAACAATGACAGCTATTCACCAACCACCCCTCTAATGACTCTGGCTCACAAACTGTGGAGACAGCATACACAGTGAGAGCAGTATCACTGAGCTGACCTTTTTTGGGGAGCTAAAACAGCCCTTCTGCTGTCTGGATGAGTCTGCAGGAGCCCTTGATCTTACTGGAGTCTATATCATTCACTGTCATCAGCAAAGTCCTCCACAACCTAGCCATCATGAAGGTACGGTCCCTGCAATTGGACACGAGCAAGCAGCTGAGGAGGATGAGGCAGGGAACAAACAGCCGCCAGTTTCTTTTCAATCAGGCTGTCTGTGCTCATCCCATTAGACTGCAGCATCAGGGAATGCTACACATTCCCCATTTACTGGCTTCCACACCCTAACTTCATTACTGACCAACAGTGTCCACTTGAACACCACAAAACAAAAGTTCCAAACAAAATTGGTCTAATTTTGAATAGTTTGCTTTCAAAAAAGGCAACAAATCACCCTTGTGCATCCTTTTGCCCTTCTCTTCAGTGGGGCTTTGCCTGTCCCTATGCAATGTATAGTACCATCCCAGTGGCTACAATATGACTCGTAGTAGCTTGCTGACTGTGTTGGGTGACTTAAAGGAAGATGCCAAATGTTTCATGCCTGGAGGACCCAACTTTCAACTGTTCTCATCTTGACGGAGGCAGTAGCATTCTAGATTGCTGGTCTGAGAGGCAACAGTGAAGACATTATCAAAATGGCAGTACTGAGAAAATTAAAGCTGTCATTCCTGAGAAATGTGAGCAGATTTGCACTCCATGGAATCCTTTGTGTACTGCCCACAGGTCCTCTGGCACCATCCTTGACTGTTGACAGCTGTGCAGACATCTCCTTCTACACTAGGCATTTAGCAGGTACAGATTCTGCCTTTGCCTTTGAGCTACTTTCTAACACCCATACTGTCAGTGCCTGAGCTGGTAGCTGTGAATGTTGGTGAGTGACAGTAATTGTCATTGTTCCCTCTTTTCATATTCTTTTGTATATTCTTTTGTCACTGCCTGGTCAAGTCTTTACAATCATTTGGTTTTTTTTAAAGATGTTTGAAGGTTAGGGTTGCTATGAGGGGAGAAAGGAATACAAGAGGTACTCCTTATGCTACCAGCATCTTGGGAATCAGGGAATGTGGGATTAGGGGGTATAATGTGGAGGTGCCAGCATTGGACTGGGGTGGACAAAGTTTAAAAATCACAACACTAGGTTATCGTCCAATAGGTTTGTTTGGAAGTACTAGCTATTGGAGCACTGCTCCTTCAGGTAACTAGCAGGACAGGATCCTAAGACAGGAATTTATAGCAGAAGATTGCATTTAAAATGATTATATTGAACAAACCTGGATTGCTGTAGGTAGGATGTGAAAAGAATTAGATATGAGCACACCATCTTTGGTTTCACCACCACTGCTGACCACTGCCTTATTTATAGCTGTTAGCAGGATGGTGAGCATTCTCCTTCATGGGATTGAGAACGTGCAGTAGTATGTCCCACACTGGCCAGGTCTTGCTGCCTCCAATTATGTGCCACTTTGCTCAAAAAGAGGGGAAATCATTTCAGTGGGAGACTTTGGTGCACTGTTTAAGTGATGTGCTTGTCAGGGTTGAATAGTTGTGTGCAAGCTGAGAGATGTGGATGTTAATCTAGCAGCAGTATCAAGTCTGAGTGAGGTGAACTTGGCCATATGAAGTATGTGTCATGGTTGATATTTGACCACCCCACCATCTATTTGGGATACTGCCATAGCTTTTGAGAGCCAATGGCTTGTGGGTTTGAACTTAAATACTGTTGAAAAGAGATGTTGCTGAAGTTGTCCATCAGGACATACACAAGAATTCTGTGGTCATTTGAACTTTGTCATCTATACTACAGGACAACAAGGATACTGATTGGTAAACGAATTCCTTGTAAGGAGACAAGGTATTGCCTTTTAGAAAGCAATAGACCATTATAGGCTCCAAGTTCCCCAGTAATTCAAATAAGCTGCAAGGATTGAACATCCTCTTGCCTTCATAATTAGGGACCTATTCTCTGAAAATGTCACTTGTTGCAAGTGTAAAATGGCTCATTTTAGAAGTTAAATTAACAGTAGTTGTAGCAGCATCTGTGAGGATTGTTTGATCTGAGAAATGCGGTCGAATTACTGAATCAACTCTGACTGGTGGCTATTGAGTTTTGCAAGCATGGGCTGTTTATATTTAGTCTCATTCTATGAACAGTTAAAGGAAGATGCTATTTGATTTGATCAGTCAATCAGGACATACAGCTTATAGCTCTCTGCTCCTACTTTCATACTGTCTGTCCAAAGGACTTTCTGACCTATTGTGGATCGGGGCTTCTTTTCACCTACCCTTTTTTCGCCTGCAGTGCAGTGTTAGATACCTGGAGCACTGTCTTTGTCCTGTTGCATCATCATTCAATGTTTCTTTTGCTTAAATTACTTCGTGTTGGCTTTTTGCCTTGCATTCTGTAGGAGGTACAAACTGGCCTTGTGTGCTACAGATCCACATAGGGAATCTGCATTACTTTGACAGGATGCATTTTGTACTCATAGAAATCCAGCAATAGACTATGGACAGTGGTGGTAGAGCCTTCAACCTTTTTTCATCTCACAGCTCACCAGTATCTCTCCTGCTCTTGCAACACACATGCCAAACCCACTCAGGATTTTCAGGTTGATTTTTTTTAATGTGCCTAATTGCATTGAAAGCTCCTTCCATGACCACACTGATGGGAGTCGAACTCGAAGCTACTCACTGTCATATGACAAAATCTGTTAGCAATTGTGGTCTACTTTGTGGTGCAAGCCTGATAATACCTCTTGGTCTCTGCTCAAGTGTGCATATTGAATGCAGTCTGCACTCCACATCATACCTGCCTACTCCTGCGTTTCAGGGCTAAACACTATTGTATGTCCCACCCCTTTGAGTTCTTTAGTGTCTAATATCTGAAAATGGGACCTGAATTGCTTAAACTGTATTTCTCAACAGCATTTTAACTACATTTTTCTAGTCACTTTATACGAACAGTAGCTTGTTTACTTCAGAGCAATTAAAGATTTCTGTTTGCTGTTTTACTCCATTTGTCAAAATGCCAAGAAAAAATGTAAATATTATTGGGAAGGCAACATTCACGGTTGAGAAAGGACACTTTTTTTTTCTCTGGGGGTTAGTGTACTGGTCTGTGTCTCCTTTTATTGAGTTTATGGGAGTGAAGAGACTAACTCCAGTAAGTCATTCAAGCTTCTTTTAGTGGTTTCAGTTAACACCAGCAACATTCCTTTTGAAGCTTTGCTGAGGAAATCAGGATACTTGAACTTTTGAGTGACAGAGTATCTCATTTTTCTAGAGAACTATGGTGAGAGACCGTGAGAACATTGCATTGCCCATCTGAGGTGCAGACATACTGAAACTGCGTCAAGGGCAATGTTTATATGACCTAGTAAAACAATCAGAAAACACTAGGGAAGATAACATACAAGCATATTACTCCTGGGATAGGAAACATTTCAATTGGCACATGGCCTACAAAATAGCAATCACTATTCACAGGTTATGTTAAAATTAGTGCTGAAGTTATTTTGATATTTTGTTTCCTGCTGCTCCTCTTTGCATATTAATATCAGACTTGAACTAAAGGATCTGGCTGGTCTAAAAGTAAATTCGAGTATTCTCAAATCCTTTCATTGTGCAACTTCATGTTACCCCTCCTGATTGTGAACTCTATCTCAGGCATGCCTTAGTAAGACTTTTTTTGTTCTTCACGTAGTTATTGTTTGATTATTCATGTCTTACAAAGTGCCACTAACTGATCCACCTGTTTCACTTTTTCTAGTATTCAGTTGTATATTAAACATTCATAATTCTGAAAAACTATTTTTTAATGGAGCTTTTTGTCTTGCACTCAACAGGGCTTTTCATAAGAATACAAATTCACAAAGAATTTGTATTGCATGAAAGGGGAATACTTATTGGTTAACAAGTGAACTCTGATCAGCAAAGACATTGCTATGGAGAATGCTCCATTATAATATAATTAATAGTTCACAGCGTGGCTTTGTTTAATCCAGTCGGGTTGACTCTTGTCAGGTCATTGCCCTAAGAAATGAACAGATGCTGCTGTTAGCCTATTTCTCCTTCACAACAAAATGAATGTGTTGAAAGTTAGTAAAGAATTTGAGATGAGAGTATTGAAGTATGAGGGGGAGGTTTTTGGGCTGTGCATTTAGTTACGGAGGAGAGCTGATTTTACGTGTTGTAAAACACCACGTAGAAGGCACCCCTCAAGAGAACTGTATGAAAAACTTATTATGGAAGCTTCACTTAAGATAGTAAAGAATGTGGTGGAACATGTAGGCAAGGAAATAAGATGAGTTTGTGGTTTACTCGGACAGTAAATGATTTGGGATTCCAATGCGATGTGTCAATCTTTGCTGTTCATTCACAGCTATGGGAGCCATTTTGCCAAGATCACAGACCCCAAGCTGATAGGGATTTTTTTTTTAGATTTTGTTTCTGGCGTTTGGGCTTCCTGAGTTTATTTCCTTTTTTAATCCTCTTCTCAGGAAAATGTTCCCAATACTGAATGTTAAACAGAAGCCCATTAAACTGGCAATCCTCCAGGATTTTGAGTAAGTGAATTGGTGCATAAACTACAGGTAATCACACCATTTTGCCCGAACACAGTTGGAACCATTGAATGCTGGGATAAGATGTGCTGGTTGAAGTCATACGTGGCGCATGATAGTTGTGGGTCAGTCATCTACACTCCAGGGCACTGCTCTGCTGGAGTTCCTCGGGGCAGTTTCCTAGGCTTAGCCATCTTCAGCTGCTTCATTAATGACCTTCCCTTTTATCGTAAGGTCAGAAGTGGGGGATGTTCGCTGACTGCAGAATGTTCAGCACCACTCTCAACTCCTTTATACTGAAACAATGTTTTCAAATGCAACAAGATCTGGACAGTGTCCAGGTTTGGGCTGACAAGTGACCAGTAACATTGCCTGGCCATTGTATGGCATAAATGATCATCTCCAATAAGAGACCATCTAACCATTTGTCCCTTTTTAAAATTCAGAAGTGTTACCTTTGCAGAAGCCACCACTATCAACATCTTGGGTGTTACTATTGATCAGAAACTCAACTCAACTCCCCACATAAATGCAGTGGCTCAAGCAAGTCAAGTGGCTTGGAATATTACAGGGAGTAACTCTTACCACCAGACTCCCAGAACCTGTTCACCATCTACAATCCACAATTCAGCAATGTGTTGGAATACTCCCCACTTGCTGGATGGGTGCAGCTCCAACAACACTCCAGCTAGACTTTGTCCATGGTAAAGAAGCCCACTTGATTGGTATTACATTCATAAGCATCCACTCCTTCCACTATCAATGTTCAGTAGCAGCAGTGTACTGCATACAAGGTGCACTGCAGAAATTCACCCAAAGATCCTTGGACAATATCTTTCAAACCCATGATCCACTTCCCTTGCAAAAGAAAAGGGCAGCAGATACATAGGAATGCCACCACCTGCAAGTTCCCCTCCAAATCACTTCCTGTCCTGATTTGGAAAATTATCACTTCCTTGACTGTCACTAGGTCAAAATCATGGAATTCCTAATGGGGCTGTTAGGGAAAGCAATAAATGCTGACCAGCCAGTGATGCCCACATCTCGAATAAATAATGAAAAACTCTAGTTTAAAGTTCATTATTGAAGATTAAATAAGTAACCACGAACAACAATTCTTGGAATAGTCTAACCTAAGCTTTGCACCAAGACTGTTGTACTATTTTTATGTAAATCTGAAATATCAATATTTAATGACCGCCTCAGATTTCTTTCAAACTTGATACTTGCTGATACAATCAGAAGCGTTAAATCTTGTTTAACACCAGGAGGCTCCTTAGTTATCAAACACAGCCAGATATAAATTAGTTATAGCCATGGGCAAATACAAAGCATGCTTCCTGCTAAACAGAACATTCTCACATCTGAGTCAGGGCATTGTGAATGTAAAGTTTTATATGAGGACTTGAGTATAACCTGGTACAAAATTACCTTGCCCCTCAAAAGATATTAAGACAAGGACTCCACTTCCAAGCGGGTTAGGTACATGCTTCATAAAATCTCAGATGCCATTTTTAAAAAAAAAATTGGTCCATTACAATTGAGCAATTAGTTGTAAAGTACTCTAGCATTTACCCTTTTTGAGTATGGTGAAAGTTCTACCATCAAATCCTGCAAACTCCACTTTGGTTTTCAAAGCATGGTGAAATGTGAAGCTCCCCCACTACATTGATAATGTACATTCATTTTGGTATCTGTAACATAGTCTTACCAGCACATACTCAGAAACATACATTTCTATGATTCATTGTATTTCCTACTTCCAGTAGGATACCACCACCAAATGCATCTTTCTTCCCCTCCATTGTCAGCATTTCAATGGAGCAAGTCTTTCTGTGACACTCACTCTCTCTCTCTCTCTTCCATTCTTCCATCACTGACTCTTCCTCACTTCCCTGTGACATTTTTCCCATGTAATTGTAGAAGTTATATTCACCACCTCGTCCAAGGCCCCAAATACAGATGCAACAATATTTCATCTGTACTAATTTCAATCTAGTGTTCATTGCTCATAATGCAGTCTCCTTTATGTTGGTGAGACCAAATACAGACTGGATGGCTGGTTTGTGGAACAGCTCCCCTCTGTAGGAATTACCCTGACCTTCAGCTGTTGCCATTTCAATAAATCACCTTGCTTCCACACTAACATCTCCATCCTTGGCCTATTACAATTCTAATGAGGCCCAACATAAGCTGGAAGAACAACACCTCATTTCCAGTTAGGCATTTATAGACGTCAATTCAATGTTGACTTCCACAACTTCAGGTTATGATCGCTGCAGTTTATTTTTCTTGTGTTCCTCTACCTTCACCTATCTGATGTCTTTGTCTTGTTAGCTTTGCTGTCAGTGGACACATTTTCTCCTTTTCACACATTACACCAGCTTTGCAACACTTTTTCTCTCCTCTACCATCATTATCACTGCATTTTGTTTTTTGCCATTACATCCTTACAATTTGAAATTTGTCTTACATCCTCACAATCTGCTTCTCTCCCTCTGTCAACTGCATAAAAACCACATTTTCCAGCAACTTTCAGTTCTGAAGTGGACTGTCGAATGTTTCTCTCCCTCTAAATGCTGTTAGACCTGTTGAGTTTCTCTAGTACTTCCTGTTTTTATTTTTCAATTGCGTGGAATTATTCCAATTCTTTCCATTTTGAGGCTGCCCTGTGATGTCATTTTCTTCACTGATTTTAGGAGTAGTTCTGCTTTGTGGATTCACTCCCATTTGGATTTAATTGTATTTAGGTTCATAGTTGAAACTGATCTGTGACATCATTTGATTCCTGTATTAAAATGAAAGAACTGTAGATACTGGAAATCCAACAAATAGAAATGCTGAGAAAATGGATGAGAACAACAATTGGATAGAGAAAGGAATGGGTAAAAGTCAGCCCGGGGAATGCGTTGGTGCTAATAGGGACCATCCAGTGATTGTCAATGAGTTGCTCATAGTCTACAAGGCCTGGTGTGTGGGGTTGGGGTAAGAATATGGGAGAAGGTGCTTAGGCCCTAAAAGTATCGAACTCTTACTTCCAAAAGAAAATGAGGTGCTAATCTTCCAGCTTGTGGTGAACTTTGCTGGAGCATTGTCACAAACCTGAAACAGATGTTGGCCAGAAAATATCGGTGTTGAAATGGCAGGCAACTGGAAGCTTGGTCATTTGAGAATAGATTTGAGTGAAATACAGGTAAATCATTGCTTCGCCTGGATGGTGTCTGGGGCCTTGGATGGTGAGGAAGAAAATTGGGCAGATTAACACCACCTCTGATTGTATGGGAGGTAATTTGATGGGATGAAGTTTGAAGTTTTCTCCATCACTCTCCATATCTTATTACAACATGCATGTAAAAGTACATGTTGCCTATCAAGCCAAATTGCTTAAGGGCCTAGATCCAGTTAGCTGGATGGTCAGTATGGATCAGGTTTTATACTAACAGAAGGAGATTTGATCCCTATTCTATTGGGACTTGCCTCTTTGCCCAGCTATAGTGGATGTCATGGTGTTCTGGGTTGGATATGCCTTCGAGCAGAGAACAGAAGAGTCTATTCTACCTCAGGGAGGCAGTGCCCTCATTTGGTCATAGTGGGTTTCCTAAGTTTTTAGTTCTTCATTTGATTTTCCAGTTCTATGTAGTATTCATTTACAATGGAGATACCCATTAAGTGTTCCAGATACTTTATTGTAAGTGTTATTTTTTGCATTGGTAAAGAATTGAGTATAATAAATACTATAGAGAAGAATGGAGGGGTGCAAGGCATGAGAAATGATTAGTTCATTTACTTTCACTGTTTCCTCCAGTTGATTAAACAGTCAAAGGCTGTGTGGGGCTTTGTGGTGTTTGGTGGTTTTTTTAAACATTTCTTACACCACAATATCACTGTCTCCAGTTCAACCACATCATAAGGTAAGTAGGGATGCTTAACATTATTTATTTTGATCCTAGCTCTTTTATTTGGAAAGAAGCCACATCCAACCATTATCAGTATCAGATGTGTTTTTAAATGATTCCAGCCCAGTAGTCCAATTTACAGATTAACCATTGGTGGTCAGTTTTTGAGTTTTGTGATAGTGTAAAGTGAATGACAACAAATCACCCATTTTTATATCATCGTCTGCTTTCTCTTCAGTTGTGGCAGAAGGGGCAGCTGATTGTGTCCCTTGTTGGCTGGACTTTCACTCGATACATTTTCAGGACCAGGTGACATTCTCATACTTGGTCAAAGCTATGCACCCAGATAGCAATTCTATATCCGCTAACATGGCAGCTGACCCAGCCAAAAAAAGATGGCATCAGTTCATGTTCTGCTTGCAAATCCTGAAGGACTGTTCCTTATTCACAGTACAAAAATTGATTGTTTACCTTTCCAGATCCATACTTCAAACTTCTGTTGAGTGAACTGCTATAATGGAAGCACAGGGACTTTCCTCAGGGTAGACCAGTTGGGGTATTATAATCTGATTTACATGGATTAATGAAGTCTCCATATACAGACAAGCACCTTAACTGCTTGATGAAACATCTAATGTTCTGCTATCAGATATCATTACAAGGTTCCCAAGTTTCTGTTTCAGTGAAGAGAGATGGCCTAACTCACCTCTTTATTTTATTTACCCATTCTCCTCAGTTGGTCACAAAAAATAATTTGAATAGAATCCCTGCCTTTGTTGATACCTTTTTCCCAGCCTGACTGAATTTGTTTTTAAATGTATTATTTCAGCCATGCTTTATTGAATAGACAAAGGAGTAATTGTGTTACTGATTGCAAGGAACACACACACTTGGTGTACATGCTTGCATACTAACTCCCTCCCTTAAAGACAAACAGGTCTGTTTGTGAATAGTTAATAATTATTATGGCTTTGTTTGGAACAGTTAATTTGGTAATGAGCAGTTGGCTTTAAGATTCTTATCTCTGCAGATTGATTTTAAAATCATTCATCGTGGTCCTTTTACAGTGGTGGCTGGTTGGAAATACTCAGTCTATTATCTTACCTGTGGTGCAGGGTCATTAATGGATGCTCCCAAATTATGAAGTTCATAGAGCACACTAGTCAACGTAGTATTATAATTAAGTCACTATCTTTCTCAGATGAGGGGTTTCAATTGGCTTTTTTTAAAAAACATGTTCTTTTGTTTTGCCTATTGGTGCAAGGATAAAACAAAAGTCTTCCAATGGAGGGATTTTGATAGTCAGCCATTTATTTTCTTTTTTATAATCCTTTCTATTTGATTTTAGGATTTGATTCAGGGGTGACATTGTGTCCACCAACAATCATTGAATACAGATCCTCAAATCTTTTTGGGTGTAGCAGTCCTTTTTTTTAGAAAATAAACACATGCTGGAGTCAAAAGTTCAACAGGTCTGTAACACTTGTCAGAATATCCATGTTTTCTTGTCAATTCTTCCATTGGATGAATGAAATGGGCTGAATCTTGCTTTTTTGTTTTGACTAGGTGTCCATTTTTTTTGTTTCATGGAAGTTTTCTTACTGTGCTGCACCATATCATACAAAACCTGTCTCATTAGCACTTGTCCCTATGTTATCCTCCTTGATTCTAGCACCATTCTACCACTCGTCACTTCCAGAACAATTCATCACTCACTGGATATCCGTCAAAAGACGTGTCACTGGCACTTATGTCATAAGTTAAATATCGACTTAACATATTCTGGAGACGTTGAAGAAAGGAAAATGGTACCACGATTCTCTGACCAGATTTGAAGCACTTGGTAGACAGGGTGGTGCCATTAGGAGGAATTCCACACAAATCCCACAGAAGTCTTGATCAGCCTTTTTAATTGTGGCTAGGCCTTCAACCTGCTTGTTGCTCAAGCTGAAGAGGTTCTGCTTCCATCTGGCAAGAAGACCATCAATATGCCTGGGCTATCCAGATACAAAAGCTCCCAGATCCTCCTGACCAAACTTCCAAGCCTCCACTGGGAGACAGAAGGGGGAAAAGACTGGCTGAGTGCACTGTATATTAAGTGTCATGTTTGTTTAAACCTTGCTGGTTCTACAAATCCACTTATTTACTTGAGTCTCTACCTAACTTTAAACAGTGGCCGAATGATGCCCCTACAGGATGCACCATAGATTAATCTATTGAGCATGCTGTAGCATGTCAAAGCAAGATGGACAAGATCTATACATCAGGCCATGGGTTCTGCTGACACATTCTCTTGCAGTCAAACATCCGTATTCATTTGTTGGCTCTGCATGTTGAATGAAGTGGTCAGTGGGATGGGAAGGTTGTCATTTGTGGGTATTTGGACCCTCCACCTCAGGGTGAGACAATTACTGTGCCCAGGCTGGGATTTGGTTGCAGCCATTTTCTTTCCCATTACATAATTGTGATTGGAAAGCAAAAGAAAATGCTCCTCGGACAGATGCTTCAAGCCTCTGCTTGGTCAATAACGCCCCAACATTCAGATCCTGTTCCCATGACCCCTGTGTGCTTTAACCTCCCCAGGTCTACACCCAAACATTCTACATGTCCTAACCCCTGCCCAACTGTCCCTTCTAGGCTCCTAGAGATGATATGACCATGCCAGGTGTGGGCATTGATAGGTTACTTGGACTTTGGTGAATAAACTTTAAGTTATCCACTAGATCAGCTGACTATATATTTCCCACAAGGCCTTTAGTTGTGCTAAATGTATTTCCCAGGTATCCCTGTATGCTAGGAAATTACCTAGATACACAACTGAAGTTAATCATGCCACATTCTAATTCCTTAATCTTTTGAAAGGTGGCTGATGTATTCCACAGTTTGAAAGAACGTACTAGAACATTTTAGAAAGATGTAACATGATTAAGCAGAGTCAGAGTGGGCTTTGTGAAAAGAAAATCATGGCTGACATTTGCTAGAATTCTTTTGAGGAGACCTGAGCAGGATAGGAAAAGTGGTGGATGCAGTATAGCTGAATTTCTGAAGGAATTAGAGAAGTTACCACACATTTAGGTTACATAAGCAAGGATGGCACAGCCTAGATGGTCTCAACAAAAATCTTAATGCAGTAAGTACCTGTGTTCAGTCTGCTTGCTTTCTGCATCCAAGTGAGCAAAAATGAATTCCAGTTTGCTAGTATCACTGTCCTGGGTAGCAGGACATTCAACATGGACTTCACCAACATCTCTTTCCAATTCTTCCCTATTGCTACCCTAATCCTTGGTGGCAATGGTACTGAAAACTTCAGCTTATTGCTGCCATGTCTATGATATTGCTTTCTTACGTTGATATGACGCAGCCTTTGGTTTATTCACCAGATCTGGGGTCTCATTTCAAGTACTTCACTTCTCTAACCACCTTTTGCTAATTTCTACAGGCCACTACATTGCGCCTTTTTAAGGCTTCAGCTAGTGTTGATCACAGCACTGACATGTAAGGCTGAATCTTGTGTTATTTTTGGCTAAGTCTGGGTTGGGTTAAATTTCTTTGAGTATTTGTTGCATCAAGACCTAAAGTGTTCTCTCTATCTTACCAAACTCATCACATTAACTGCCTACACTGCATCTAATTTGCAATTTTGCCTCCTAACATACCATTTCTAGAGTAACTCTGCACTCAATGGATATCCACCGAAAGAGAAACATCCCATGTTCCCACCTGCCACAACACAGACACACTAAAGATGCATACACACTGTGCTGTCTACTCATTCACTCTCTTCTCTTTTGGGTACAGATTCTGTGTCTGCCACATTCAGGGTGAATGTCCGTAATCATGCAGGGCAGTTCCAAACTGACCGTGCTTGTCAGTACATTATCGAGTGCCAAAGATTACATGGGTGCAAAGAATGCCAGTCTTTTGGTGGGTATGTGTTCGTAGGACAGCTCCACTCAATATGGTAAGGTAGAGCAGAAACTTAATTGAGGGATGTCATTGAGGTGTGAAAGGTAATTAATGAGATGACTTTTGATAAGATACAATGAGAAAACTCAACTTCAAAATCAATCCTTCCAAAAAACTCATCAAAATCCAGACTTGGTCAAAAATAAGATTCAGACTACAGGATTATTAGTTCCACTTTATTTCAAGCACTACTCTTTCTGCCTGAAAGCTCGCTCTCGCTCTCGCTCTCCTTTTACTGCAAATGTTTCATGTGAAAAGGTACCTTTTTGATAAAGAGGGTTTCTTAATTTCTTGGGGGTCTCTCAATGACAATTGCGCGCTCTCTAATTTTCAAAATGCCCACTTTTTTTTATATCCCCAATATTGGATTGTCTCATTGGTTCAATGTTGGTAAAACCATAAATTCAAACTCAATTGGGTTTTGGTATCCTGAGGCAGAATTTAAACTGGTTAAATTCAAATTGTCAAAACACCAACCAATTCAGGTATTCATTTCACAGCCATATGTTACATTTTTCAAATTTCCAGTATACGGAGACTGCCATCTTGACATATACACGTACTTGTAAGCTCTCAGTTCAGAACAGCATTCACTCTCTCTAAGGTACATGACATGCCTTCATCTTTACAACACATTGTTGGAAGTAATTTCTCCTAATTCTGCACTGGCTTTGAATGCAGACATTTTATTTTTTAGCAGTGCAAACCCAAGAAGGGTTTCAAAATGACAATGTACCCACTCCAATTTTTTGTTTTGTGTTCAAACCATATACATGAGCCCCCAGTTTGTTCCAGCCATTCCCCAAGTATGATTCTTTCACTTGTTACAGTCCCAGTACACCCCAAGCCATTGAGTTCTTGGGTGAGGAAGCATGAACTGTCTCCCCTCCTTTGTTCACCACAAGGTAATTTTTTAACCATCCCTTCCCCTGGATATCTTTCTCCAAAACACAAATGAATTTGTCACAAAAAAGGCACTTAGGTAAGCAAAACTGCATTTGGTTACTAGATGCAAGAAATAAATAATGCAACACACATGCAAAGTAATTAGGAATAAGCAGCAAGCCCAAAAAAGATAAATATTTTAAGAAACACTGGTTTGAGTTGTGAAGTGTAGATACTGGATATTGAGGCTTTTACATTTGGGTAGTACTGTAGTGTTGATGTTGGCGGTTGAGTACTTTGAGATCCTGACCCATTGTCATGACAGATAAGAAATCCATTGCTGCAACATTAAATTGCCTAGGAGATGATTTCTTTCAAGCAGAGGCAGTTGAAATCTGTCCTGTCAATGCCACATTGGTCTGTGACCCAAATTTAGACTTTCCTACATTCCTTCCTACACAAAAGGACATTACAATGGAGACATTTGTAAGAGTTGTGTTCTGAACAGTCTTCAGGAAAACAGCTGCAGGCTGCAAGCATTGAAGATAAAGTCCAATGGGTCCGGATATGGAATGGGACATCTCCGTCTGTATGAAACGAATGCAGTGAAGGTTAATTAGCACATTAGCCAGGATATCCCTTTTTTTTTACTTTGAACACCAGGATATGTTTTCCTTGCTCCCCCTAGGCACCTGTCAGTAGTGCACTGAAATGTGAGCTTAATTTTAGGCTCAAATTCTGAAGATACTCAATGTTCTATCTCTGAGAATGCTTAAACAGAGCTGAACTGGTACTATGCTAACGAAGAAAATCTACTCATGGTATATGAGATCCAGTCACTAGTGTGTCTCAGCAAACACTGCTTTGAGTCACATTTAAAATGTCCATGTACAAACAGAAAATACAGCAACTGAGACTATAGATTGAATTTTCAAGATAAATCTGAAGTGCTGCAGGTGGAAGGATGGGAGCACTGTTTTGATCAAGGCAAGTGATTGCTCTCTCTGATTTGATTTATGGTTGTATCTCAGTATGTGACAATGAAAAATATTGTATGCAAAACAAACAAATTGTGCTTCACCTAAGAACATTCAGATAACAGATCAGAATGCAGAATATAATGATTTGGAGATGTCTGTTTTGGACTTGGGTGTACAAAGTTAAAAATCACGCAACACCAGGTTATAGTCCAACAGGTTTATTTGGAATCACTAGCTTTCAGAGTGCTGCTCTTGTGGTTCATCAGGTAGAATATAATGTTACAGCTATAGAGAAGGTACAGAGAAAGATCCTCTAATGAGAGGTCCATTCTGATACAGCAGAGAAGAAGAGGTTCTGAAATCTGTAATTTTCAAACTTTTGTATCTTCCGCCTCCTGGAAAAGGGTGGAAGTCAGTTCAACTTGGGGGGAGTTTTTGATTTAAATTAACTTTATTCAAAAGGCAGCAGGAAGTGTAGATGAGTCTATGGAAAGAAGGCTGGATTTTGTGATTGACTGACTGGGCTGCATTCACAACTCTGTAGTTTCTTGCAGTCTTTGACAGAGCAGTTTGCCATACCGAGCTGTAATGCTTCGGGGTAGTCGCACAACAGGAAACATCTATTAAAAATTGGTGAAAAGCATATGGACATGCTGAATTCCCTTAGCCTTCTGAGATGGCTGTGCATTTTCTTGATTTGTAGAGTTGCCATGGATGGACCACAACTTGATGATATTTTCCCCACGGAACTTGAAGCTCTCGATCACCTCCAGCACAACCGATACAGACAGGGGAGTGAAGTCTATGACCTGCTTTTTTTTCTGACACTTGAGGGAGAAATTTTCACTTTTACACCATGTCACTAAGCTGTCGATCTCCGTCCTGTATTCTGTATCATTACTGTTTAAGATCTGACCAATACAACAAACTTCCAAATGGAGTTGGAGCTAAATTTGACCCCACAGTCATGTGTATAATGAGTATCTTGTGTCATCAATTTGCTGTACATCTCCCATCTGGGATACAGATGGGAGTCAAACACTGGTCAACAAGGGGAATGTGGCACAGCAGTCACTTATAAATAATTCAACGTGAAATACTCAGCCATTTCCATACTTATTAAATTCAAATAAGTCAATGTCTGAAAATCAATGGAAGATTTGATGGAACATAAATTAACTGTACCAATCATTCCGACTTTTAGTTAAACCAGACTAGTAGTAATGCAAGGAAACTTGGTTGCATGGCTTCTGCAGTAAATGAAGTTTCTTAGGGTAGAACGTTTCTATTGCTATGGTATAGCTTGTGGAAACTGGTGATCAATTGAACTGTTTAACCCATGTAAACATCTTGCTAAGTAAGAATCTTCAGTTGGAGCATCAGGAGGACTTGCTTTAAGGAACTCCCTTTTTGATAAAATGTTATCTGTACATTTGGTTGCGATTAGCAAGTGTGTTCTGTTGTTGAGACTCCTTCCATTTGCTCTCCATGTATATTCACCAGCCAAGGTAATAAGTGGATGTTGACTTCCAGTGCAGTGAAGGAAGTCTTAAACTGCTAATTTGATTAGCTTAAATACCTTGGACTTGGACCCAGACTCAAAGTTTACAGCGCAAATAACATGAAGTCCTCTTCTGCCATTTGAAGCACTATGTTCCCCTGGTTTATTTCTTCATGGGTCTTTAATGTAGTTGTCTTCCAATTCTTTGGCTCTGAAGCATGATTGATTTAAGGGATCATCCAGTTTATAATGTTAATTGCATTTTGGGCTGGGGAACGGTAATGTGACAGTGATCTATAAACATTACCTTTTGTTGACCTGTGCTATGGCTCCCATCTGTAAAATGTACATGAAACTGACATGTTTGAGGTACGTTTTTATTTTGTTTGGCCAGGACCGTGCTCCTATTCAACCACCTGTAGCATAGCCCATCAAGCAGGTCCTTTCATACTAATCTCCAATATTATGAGCAGTGCTACCTATGTAGTTGCATAGACCTAAACCAATCTTTAAGTTAAAATCTAGTGCCCTATGAATCTCTCAGCCTATTGTTTTACATTATCACGTTTTCACTCTTCTCAATTCCTGGAACCATTTTTGTAGCTAATCTGCTCACTTAACCAAATGAGAGGCTCAGTTAAAAACAATGACTACAGATGCTGGAAACCAGATTCTAGATTAGTGGTGCTGGAAAAGCACAACAAGTCAGGCAGCATCAGAGGAGCAGGAAAATCAACGTTTCGGGCAAAAGCCCTTCATCAGGAATAGAGGCAGGGTGTCTTCAGGGTGGAGAGATAAATGAGAGCAGGGTGGGGAGAAAGTAGCATAGAGTACAATAGGTGAATGGGGGTGGGGATGAAGGTGGTAAGTCAGAGGGGGTAGAGTGGAAAGGAAGATAGGTGGGTAGGACAGGTCATGGGGTTGGAATTGGGGTGAGGTGGGGAAGGGGAAATGAGGAAACGTTGATGTCCACATTGATGCCCTGGGGTTGAAGTGTTCCGAGGCGGAAGATGAGGCGTTCCTCCTCCAGGCATCGGGTGGTGAGGGAGCAGCGGTGGAAGAGGCCCAGGACCTATATGTCGTCTGCTGAGGGGGAAGTTGAAATGTTAGGCCAAAGGGTGGTGGGGTTGATTGGTGCGGGTGTCCCGGAGATGTTCCCTAAGGCACTCTGGGGAAACTGGATGCCTCCTCGCAACGTAGAGGAGACCACGACAAGAGCAACGGATATAATAAATGACATTGGTGGATATGCAGGTAAAACTTTTTGGTGGATGTCGAAGGCTCATTTGGGGCCTTAGATGGGGGTGTGGGTGCAGGTTTTGTAATTCCTGCAGGGGAAGGTGCCAGGACAGGAGGGTTGGTTGTTGGGGGCGAGGACCTGACCAGGTGGTCACGGAGTGAACGGTCTTTGCAGAAAGGGGCTAGCTAGCCAGCCAGCCAATAACAATGGGCTATCCAATTTTGGACTTTCTTTTGAATTTGAGACCAATCTTAGTTGGTACTTTTTTCCCTATTTCAGAACATTGAGAAAACTGTTGGTTCTACAAGTTCCCCAACTGTGATCATTAAACTCAACACTAACTTATAGCAGCTTGATGGGTCTGTATGTTTCGGTTGCACACTGAACAGTGGATTAACTGAACAATTGGAGAACTGAAACGTTTCTTCTGAGGGGAAATGGTAGAGGAGTCTCCACAACCAAACCTTCCTGAGATAGAAAACAATTTGCTGTGACAAAGTAGTGATGAACGATCTTTGCTCCAGGTTTAAGGTTAATAAGATAAATGCTAGCTATGTAACGAGTCCCAACAGATGCCCAAAGTATGTTTACAGTCAACAAAAGAATAGCTTTCTGCTGTGCTGCTGAAAAGGTTCTTAGAGGAGTTCCAGAGCAAGTTGTAGCCTAGCAAACTTCAACAGCAATAAAAACAAATATTGGATTTTTTGGTTCTTCAGCTGTCCCATGATTTATTTTGTTTAACACATGTTCACCCTCCAAATTCCTTCCATCTGTTCTCTGCACTGCTTACCATCTTGAGTGATAAACAGATGATCTCACCACTGGCATTAAAAGGCTGCTTTAGCCTTTAACATCACCAGCAGATGGCAGCAAAGTAGATTCAATTGGAGATGACAACTGAGAGATTTCACAATAAGGTCCAGTATAAGATTATATGAATTTATGATCAAAAATTTGGACTTCTGACACTACAGCAGCAATGCATTTAAACCAGTACGTCAAATGCACTTTTCATTCTAAATATTAACTGTCAGGTGTCAATGTGGCATCAGTATTTTCAGCATCTTTTGTGGAATTTGATATTGTTCCCTGCCTTGCAACTATTCCTGGAACAAATTTTGCATTTAGTTGAAGCTGCTTTGACATATTAGTTTGGAATTTGGGTGACTACTAGCTGAATCAAGGTCTCCTAGATCTACAATTCTGCCACTAAGATAGGATTTATCGATGTAAACACCCTGCTTTCCCAGAAACCACACAAGCAGGGCAGTGCAAAACGAGATTCAGGTATGCAATATTATTTCCTCTTCCTACAGTGAAAACAAGAAGTTGTTGTCGCACAGTGATAGTGTACCTACCTCTGGCCAAGAGATCCAAGGTTAAGTCCACCTGATCTAGAGGTATGTAATAACATCTCAATGGGATGATTAGAAAATATAAAAATGAAGACAGTAATTTTTCAAATTGGTAAATTGCCTTGTGATCTCTGGAGACAGTTATGCTGTAATGCCAACAGTTACTCAGTTGGTGGTGCACTTGCCTCTGAACTATGCATCTCCTGGGTTCAAGTCCCACTGCAGGACCAGAGCATGACAGCCAATGCAGATAGGCAGAAGTGGGTACTGCAGATGCTGGAGATCAGTCAAGATTAGAGTGGTGCTGGAAAAACACAGCAGGTCAGGCAGAACAGGAAAAATTGACATTTCAGGCAAAAAAACCCTTCATTAGCCAATGCAGATATTCCTTTGCAGCACTGTACTGTCAGAGGTGCCATCTTTCAGAAGAGATGTAAAACCAAGATTCTCTGTGCTTATTTAAATGGGTGTCAGCAATCCTAAAAGATTGTCTTCACTACTGTTTGAAATCGCTGATATTCTGCCCAATATTTATCTGTAATTACAAAGAATATCTGGTCATTATTAATGTAACTAATTTCAAAATGTAGGTGGAATATGGATAGACTGTGATACTAATATGAGCAGTGCAGAAGAATGATTTACATCAGGATCTGAATCATTGGGCCAAATAAAATGCATTTACTCTGCATCTAGGCATGTTCTGTCCAACTGCAAAGTTCTCTATGCTGACTTTTTTTCAATGTTTGAAAGGGAAAATGCCCTCTTCCCCAGTGCTAATGACCCTCTGTGATGAGCATAACATTTTGTTTGCTGAACATTGAAATGTGGGACAGTATTGATTTTGGTAAATTTATTTTATGAAAATCATGAGGGGCATGGATAAGGTGAATAACCAAGCTCTCACCCACAGGGTGGGGAGTCTAAAACTTGAGGGCATCAGTTTAAGATGAGAGAAGAAATAATTAAAAGAAATATGCAGAGCAATGTTTTCACGGAGGATAGTCAATGTGGCTTTGTGTATGGGAAATCGTGTCTCAAACTTGATTGAGGATTTGAAGAATAATTTAAGAGGATTGAGGGTGGAGCGGTAGAAGTGATCTATGTGGGCTTCAGTAAAGCATTTGACAAGATTCCTCATGGTAGACTGGTTGGCAAGGTTAGATCTCAGAATACAGGGAGATCTAGCTATTTGGATGTGGAATTGCTCTAAGGTAGACAGGGTGGTGGAGGATTTACTTTGACCAGTGGTGTGCCATAAGGCTCAGTGCTGGGTCCACTGCTTTTCATCATTCATTCAAAATAATTTTGATAGGAGCATAAGTTAGTAACTTTGCAGATGACACCAAAATTGGAGGTAGAGTGGACAGTGAAGGTTACCTCTGATTTACAACAGGATCTTGATCAAATAGGCCAATGGGCTGAGGAATGGCAGATGGAGTTTAATTTGGATAAATGTGAGATGCTGCATTTTGGAAAGGCAAATCGTGGCAGGGTTTATCCACTTAATGTAAGGTCCTGGGAGTGTTGCTGAACAGAGGGACCTTGGAGTGCAGGCTCATAGTTCCTTGAAGTGGTGTCATAGGATAGTGAAGAAGGCATTTGGTATGCTTTCCTGTATTGGTCAGAGTATTGAGTACAGGAGTTGGGAGGTCATGTTGCAGCTGTACAGGACATTGGTTAGGCCACTGTTGGAATATTGCATGCAATTCTGGTCTCCTTCCTATCGGAAAGATGTTTTGAAACTTGAAAGGGCTAAAAAGATTTCCAAGGATTATTGCCAGGATTTATGAGGAGGGGCTGAATTGACTGGGGCTTTTTTTCCTAGGCCTAGAGCTTCAGAGGCTGAGGGGTGACATCAGAGGTTTATAAAATCATGACAGGCATGGATAGGGTAAGTGGACAAGATCTTTTCCCTGGGGGAGAGGAGTCCAGAACTAGAGGGCATAGGTTTAGGGTGAGGGAAAAATTTTCAAGGGACCTCGGGCAGCTTTTTCAGAGCGTGGTGTGTTTCTGGAACAGGAAGTGATGGCGGCTGGTATAATCGCAGCATTTAAAAGGCTTCTGGATAGATATGAATAAGAAGGGTTTAGAGGGCTATGGCAAAAATGAGGACTGCAGATGCTGGAAACTAGAGTTTTAGATCAGTGGTACTAGAAAAGCACAGCAGGTCAGGCAGTATCAGAGGAGCAGGAAAATTGACGTTATGGGCAAAAGTCCTTCATCAGGAATAGAGACAGGAAGCCTCCAGGGTGGAGAGATTTAAAAAAAAACTCATGGATGAGTTGGACCAGAGTCTGTTTCTGTGCTATATTGCTCTATGATCTCTCTCCTGTGAGGTATGCTACTGTAGCTGCAATAGCAATAAATGAAACAAAGTAGATTAGTGGCTGTGTAGGGTTGTGAACATCTTCTGTGGGTTAATTGTCACACGGTAATTGTGATGGAAAATTGATAGAATTCTTGTTACAACAAATGAAGCATGAGTGACAAGAAAAGCCTTCTCCAGTGAATGATGGTGTTCTCCCAATTAAGTCAATAGAGCGTTCTGTTTTACTTTGCATCCAGAATCTGAAATAGCAGTAGCATATTACTCTTTATTGCTCATGTATATATTCCATGCACCATAAATAGTTATGACTGAAATATGCCTCAAGGAGTATCTGCATAAGTTATGCACCCTTTTGAGTTATACCCTCACTGATGCTGTAGTAAACACAGCTATGGCAGAAAATTAATTATTAGTTTTCAATGGATTTATAAGTGAACACAGACAACTGCATAATACAAGCAGATAATATAACATGTTTTGTCTATTTCTGATCAGGATATACCAACAAGATCTATTACAGGAACAGTGTGGTGTATAAAATTTAAAATGGCTTGGAGTCCACAAACTGCAAGACTATAGGTGATTAAAGTTGATGTTTAGATTCTTGCTTACAAAAGATACACCATGCAAAATATTTCACATCAGCTGTGATGTTCTCTCAGCATTCTGGCATTCAGAGCAATAGGTCCTCTTTCTATCAATGTCGTCTTTTCAGAAAACGAGCTGCATCTATGTATCTTCTGGATTCATCATTCAAGTGGTTTCAATTGGCATTTTGCCACAGAACGTTACTGATCCTACTCCAGTCTTCACTTGTCATACACAATTCCAATAAGGCAAAAAAAATCAAAGAAGAAACATGAAAGATTCAGAATGAAGCTGCCTCCATTGCCCAAGGACCTGGCTGAAGAAAATAAGTCAGTACAAACATGCTGGCTTGCTGTTCCAGCAGAGAGCCACAGACTCAACACTAATCCACTGTCCAAAATCTCCATCCCATTTTTTTTTCCTGAGGGAGTCTGTCAAAGTCATTTAAAGATAACTAAAATCCAAGAGCTGTTCCTTTTAAACGTGTACTGAGCTTCACTGCAGCAACACAATGCAATCAGAAAACCAACTGTATTGGTTACAATTAGGACTACAAGCAGTTCCACTGCACTGATAAACCCAGATCAATCAGGGTCAGAATCTTCAGCAGTGAGGGAATCCATTCAGGAGGCAAGGGCAATGGTTAGAAAGGGAACAGACTTGAGGGAGGTTTCCAAGTTGCTTGCTTTGGCACCATTGGCCAAGCCATCTGGGATCTGCTTCTGGGATAAATTTGCTCAACTCTAACCTGGCCCTGAGTCCTCCTGAGTTCAAACTGTGTCTAACAGGCTCTCTAAACTGAGGCAACATTGGAGGAAGTAGAGGAGTTGACATGAGGTAGATTGCTTTGTTAGAAATCCATCACAGGCATAATGAATGAAATGGTCTCCTTCTGTGCTGTCGTCATCCTCCTGATTCTGTAACTGAACATGCTTGATGTCAGTCATTGTTCCTATTAAACTAACAGTAAGTTCAGCATCTCTCCCTCGCCCTTGACCTACACTTACCAAGTGTTAGGCCATAAACACTATTGGCAATGTCAGATCAGCTCAGCATGGGTAATTGACAGCGCACTGATTCTGCATCCAGGCACATGACAACTGGGATTTCTGCTTCTCACCTCACCTTTTAATTATCCCCGACTAGGGTTCAATGAATCCAATTAAATGTCTCAAACTGAAGCCTGAAGCCACCAAAGGAAATCATTTCAAACCTACAGAAGTGGAGCTGTCAACAAAATTCCATTCTACAACCTATAATACAGCAAGCACTGAATAGATAAAATCACTGTAGCATTCATTCATTCACATCTGATGCTAGTAATATAAAGACAATTTGAGTCAGAGCATTTACAAGTAGATTGCACTCAAAATACTTGTCAATAATGGGGTAAATATGGACATTGTATAAAGGAGAGAAGTGACTTTACCGAAATGTTTTTCGAGACCATCAAGATGTGAAGGCTGCGATTTTCAATGACTAACCATACAGGATTGGCTGGAAGAGGGTTCTTATAGTTTTGGCCAATTACTTAATTTTAGCTATTTTTGGTATTTCTTTCTCCCTCTTTGAATTCTGTGATGTTTTCAATTATATTATCAGATTTTATCTCAGAACAAAGTAATAGAAACAAATGATCTAAACTTTTTTCTGCATTGGCCCCTTTTTTATTGAGTGAGTACGGGGAAAGTGCTTTAATCTTGAAGATGCTCTACCATGTAGGCAGCCACATTAAATGCCGCAATATCTGGCAAGAAATTTTATAGTACTTTTTTGATTTATTTTGAGACAGTGATCATCTTGTTTTATTGCTTGCCCTTTTATACACAGCTGTCACATGCTGAGTTCTGTTGGATGACTGGACTGCACACACAAAGCCAATTCTCACTGATCGCCAATGAATATGGGAGCAGTTCACTACCAGACCTACATTTCCTGCAAATCAACTGTTTCCACTTAGAAGTGAGCACATTGGAAAGATGAATTGTGTTTGCCTCACAGCTGTATTCATGTTTTTTTAAAAAAAAGTTCCATCTCATTAATTTTGTTTCAAATCCACTGGGCTCTATCAGGAAATTCCAGCAGATTAATATTAACCTTTAGGCTGCTGGCAGATTCAGGGAATTTCATTTTCTCAGGGTATGCTAAATTTTAGCTTACAGCTTAACTTTCTGCTTGAACACTAAAATTTATTTTAAGTTCTTCTAATAATGAAGTTACATAGATCACTAAAACAAATCATCAGAGCTGAATGTTACCAGAAATCAAAGTATCAATTTCAGGTTGTTTCATGGGGAGTTTGTCTCCATGAGCTGAAGTAAGATTTCTCACTATTTTCTGCAACTTGTATTATTAGCAATGCACAACACCTCTATGGTGCCTCTTGTGCCATCTTTCCTCTTGCCATGAGTGGAAGTACTTGCCATTGGAGTTAGCCAGTGCCAAGGCCATTTTTAAAGTTGTGCACAAGGTTGATTTGCTTCCTGATGAAGGGCTTGTGCCCGAAACGTCGAATTTCCTGTTCTTCGGATGCTGCCTGACCTGCTGCGCTTTAACCAGCAACACATTTTCACCTCTGATTTGCTGCCAGCCAGGAGTTGTCCTTCACTTCTCACGCAGTGGGGAGTGGTGGGGGAGAATGGGTGCCAGTTTTATCTAATATCTTACTACTGATCATTCTGGGACCAAAATAGTTGAAAATGTTGTTTTTATTTTAGCAACAGCAAAGGTGAAGACTAAATGAAAAGCCAAAAACTTAGTTCTTGATATATGAATGGACTACTTCCCTTTTGATCAGCAAGTGCATGAATAATCACTGCAGTGACTTTTTTTAACTGGAACTAGTGCCAATTAATCCTGTCTGGCTGCTTGTGACTAATTATGCGAGTTCTATTGTGCAGAAGATGATGCTAACCTGTTAAATATCCTCCTCTTCCTCAGAAAACTGCCCGATTCTCCTAGCTCATCAATTTCTATGCCATTCCCTCCTTGTCTGCTCCAGCTGCACAGAACAGCGCATGCAATAATTATGGAATGCACAGTCTGAATACCCCATCGCTTCTAATCTGTAGGATGGTATCCTTCCACCTTGAGATATAAATCTGATATAACAATGCTAAAGAAAATCTCAAGAAGGCATAGTCACAAATGTGGTCAGGAATCTCCTGCAAATTATTGATGCAGAATGGCCAGATATGGATGTCTCCTGGAACAAATGGGTGGTATTAAGTAACTTATTTCCAATCCTTTTAACTTTGTCATGGTCATTCATTGATCTCAAATAAGTTTAGAAATCAGCTCAGTACAGATTGGAATGGACAACATCACCTTCTGGACATTTATAGCTTACTATTTCAGTGTACAACACTGGCTTTATAAAATTATCATCTTTCATTTTTAAAGTTATTCCTGAATTAAATTCATTTGTACAAAGGCCCAGGGCCATGAAAGGGAGGGATTGATTGATTGAATTTGCTACAAGTACAAGGAGCCCTTCCCATCTTCAAAAATATCAGCAGCTCCCATCTGGTATTTTGCAAAAGCTGCTTTGTATCTTTCAACCTCCAAAGATTAGAGTTTGAGGGGAAACGAAAGGAGTAGGTTGAGCTAATAAAACCCAGATGAAGGATAGAATAAGGTTGCAGGAGCACAATAGCATTGGCCAGATTGATCACTAATAGTTTGTGTTGAGAATTCATTGAATTTGCAACAGCTGACAAACATTTGATATTCTTTGTGAAGTCCTCCATTAGATTCATCATTTGAAACCTAAAACCAGAGATGATATAAATTGCACAACACTACTGTATTAGAAGTCGTCTGATACAAAACTTTAGTTCAGGCTATAAAATCCTGCATAGGTTTAAAAAACATAAAGCAAGCATTACAGTTTTCACAAGGATTCTCTGTGCCTCCCAATTATTTGATGAAAGATGGTAGAGGTCTCCCAGAAACAACGTCAGTTAATGTTTTTCATAAGCTGAAGCTATTATCACCACAAAAACTAATCGGAATTGTATCCTATAGTGTGAGGCATTATTATTATCAATGTAATGAAGCTAACACTGTTTCTGGCCATGCAAAAATATTTTATAACTGAATAGAGCATTTAGAAATATTATTGCTGTAATGTCAGCAAATCTGTCTGCAAGTACTACAAATGCAGTGACTCAACAGAATATATTGATGGATTATTTTGAATAAGTTATTTTGTTCTTAACTTGCATTTTGCTTACTACTCATATCAATAAGTTGAGAATTTTCCTACTTTAATTGGCTCTGTCACTTTCTTGCCAGTACAATTTATTTCATGACTCTTTCTTTAAATTTGTTGGTTTGATTATACATTTTAACAACTTGGATGTTTTCAAATTATGGACTATGCTTCCCCCTTAGTGTCAATTCTGATTCAATCTCCAAGATGTTTTAAAAATGCAGGTTAATTAATCAGTGAGCAAACTGCCTACTTGGGATCTGTATCTTCAAAAAAAAAGGTTTTTTTTTAAAACAAGATGTCAGTGGATAACATTGCAATATAGTGGTGAACACCTCTTTAAACCAAACACTCAAAAGCTCAGCTCACCTCGTAATCTGTTAAAGTATGAGTGACAGAACTTCCAAATTCCACTAACTAAAGAAACTATCATCAGTTTGTTTTATTTAACTTTAAAAGCAAACATTTAAACAATATATATTCACAACTCTAAGCCCCCCTTGCTCTTAACTGCCTACTACCTGCCTCCAACTCAATAACAATATGCTGTTCCAATAAGAAACTTATTAAAAT
The DNA here is from genome assembly GCF_020745735.1 of Hemiscyllium ocellatum. Lineage (NCBI taxonomy): Eukaryota > Metazoa > Chordata > Chondrichthyes > Orectolobiformes > Hemiscylliidae > Hemiscyllium > Hemiscyllium ocellatum. The sequence continues at coordinate 95,169,882 of NC_083411.1, read as the reverse complement.
TTACATCAACTTCAAAACCATATAGCCACTGTCATGTTTGACTTCACTCTTCCAGCTGCTGAATTCCCTGGAGCATTTTTTTTTCTGTATGTTATATATGAAAAATCTCTCGATAGTTTCCTGATTTGTTGGATCTATCTTGATGGCAGTTGCTCTCTCTCCAATTTAAGATTTTGACATTTTCATACCCCTAACATTGAATCATCTCATTGCTCTGACAACATTGAACCAATAAATTCAAACTTGATTGGGTTTTAGTATCCTGGGGCACCATTTGAACTGTGGTTGCTGTTTTGACAATTCAAAAATTTAATCAAAACTCAGCTATACATTTGTCTGAAATGTAACATTTTCAGTTTTCCAGTGCACTATGGGACTGCCATCTTGTCCTATACGCAGGTGCATGTAAGCTCTCCGTTCAGAACATCATTCACTCTCTCCAAGGCATAGTACATGCCTTCAATTTCACCACAATAGTGACTGAAGGTCTGAGGTCTGTACTTGAATTGCAATCTAGAGGAGTAACTTCTGCTGTTACTCTAGCTGAGAAAGTCAGCACTGCTGTTGTCATTGTGAACCTCTAGGAAGAAGCTCGTCAGATTCCGCTCCCCCACACAATGCCATTGGCATCTAAGGAATCTCGCTCTGCTCCACTCTTCCACTCCACTCAATATCCTTCAGTCGCAGTGCTTCTGCTCCCCGTTGAGCTTGGTCCACTCATTCCACACCTGCTTGCCATTTCATTTTGATACTCTTCTCCTATTTGGCATCCCACCTGCCAGCTCACTCCAGTCCTGAATCCTTGCAGCTGTCCTCTGACTTGATCGATCACATCTGGAGATGGTGAACAGTAATGCAGTAGAGTGATGAGCAGTCATGGCTTTGGAGCAGGGTAAGCAATCTTGTGGAATAAATAGGGTTTTAAGATTTGAATGTATTTTAAATTATTGCCTAATGCTAATCATGTAGGTAACCTAATCATACCTGTCGTCTTTGCAGGCATCTCACTGTTGCATTGATGATATCAGTGATACTCTGCATGGGTAGTGAGTGTGCCCATTGCAGTTGCAATAAGCCATCATTCTAGGTTTTTTATGCTCCAATCCTGGAGTGGAACTTAGAGTCAGAAGATTGTGAATTTAAGACTACCAACTGGATCACAGTATTGATTAACTCCCTTAGGAAATAATGACTAAAGTATCTGACTGAGAACAAAGTTGAAGGTTATCAAAATAAACACAGAACCTGATCAAATAATCCACATTGCTTCTTACTAAAATCTTAATCCAACTAAGTATGCTGGGACAAGGTGAAGGGAATGTGATGGTTGTTGAATAGAGCATGATATGGAAGTGCTAGTGTTGGACTGGGGTGGACAAAGTTTAAAAATCACACAACACCAGGCTATAGTCTAACTAACAGGTTTGTTTGGAAGTACTTTCAGAGCACTGCTCCTTCAGGACTATAAACATAGAATTTGTAGCAAAAGATTAGTGTCATGCAGTTGAAATGATGTATTGAACAAACCTAGACTAAATCTTTCATCTTTTAGAATGGGCTCGCAGGTCTTGGTTCATTAATATGTAAAACCCAGAACTACTTTTAAGTCACATTCTTGATAACTTGAGGTTTTATAAATAAAGGTGATCTCTCCGCTCAGGCAATGCAAGAAGGTGAGATTAGTCAGTCTGGTTCCATTTTCCAAAGTGGAATTTACAAAATAATACATGGATTGACTACCTGCAGGTTGTCTTTTTTTTTTTTGAGCAAAATAGAATGTATCTGTAAATATTCTGCAAATACAAAGTCACCCCATAGACTTGCGAGTGTGCATGGGCAAAAGAGCCAAGTTCGGTACCCATGAGGAAGGCCTCAACTTGGACCTTGGGTTCATGTCACACTGCAGGTGACCCCACTACACTATACCCTCAAGTGCATATGCCCATACATGCTTGCTTTACTCTCTCTCTCATTTCTGAAGACCCCCTCTCATACACACGCTCTTTCTTACACCCTCTCCCATGCACACCCCCTCACTGGTTTATATCCCATCTTTCTACCAAGCTTGCACACATGCAAACACACTCTCTCATGCTCACTGTCCTGCATGTGCGTGCACATGTCTTTTGGGGTGAATTTGTATTTGCAGATACATTGCATTTGCACAAAAATGCACAACCTGCAGGCAGTTAATCCAGATAATATTTTGTAAATTCCACTTTGGAAATAGAATCAGATTGATTCAAATCAGAATTAGACAGACAGACTCTAACCTTTTAATGCATTGCCTGAGCGGAGATGTCACTTAACTTAAAGGTTTTATAAAAATAATCTTGAATGTGACTTAAGAGAAGTTCTGGGATTTACATATTAATGAACCAAAATCTGCAAGCCATTCTAAAAGATAAAAGACTTGACAATCTCTAGGTTTGTTCAATATATCATTTCAGTTGCATTACACTATCTTTTGCTATAAATTGTCTTCTGATCCTGCTTCACAAACATCTGAAGAAGCAGCATTCTGAAAGCTAGTGCTGCCAAATAAACCTGTTGGACTATAACCTGGTTGTGATTTTTTTTTAAACTTTTGAAAACTGCATTGTGTTAGTAGCCTTATCTAATTACTTTCATGAATTAGTGTCCTCATTTAGAAAGAATGGTCTAAATTCTATGGTATCCTAGACAATTTGTGGAAGGTCTGTGAAAGGGGTAGGTTAATCACAGTTATAGTCATTCACCATGGAAACAGACCCTTCGGTCCATGCTGAACATAATCCCAAACTAAACTGGTCCCACCTGCCTGCTCCTGGCCCATATCCCTCCAAACCTTTCTTATTCATGACCTTATTCAAATGTCTTTTAAACATTAATTGTACACATCCTCCACTTCCTCAGGAAGTTCATTCCACATGCGAACCACCCTGTGTTTTTGAAAAAAGACATGAGGGGCAATTTTTTTAACCCCTCTCTCTCCCCTCAAATTGCACTTTTCTAAAGCCACTTTCTCATCTGAGTGTCTATGCTTCATACAAAATTTATTTTTCTCTTTTTCTAAAGAAATTCCAATGTTGAGACACTCGACTGTACGCAAAGCTGTCCAGCAAAGTGATACACCAAATACAGATGGAGTTGTGCCAATCAAGACCACTTTCACGATGTATATTTTAAACAGTGCATGTAATTCTCCATTTGTGCCAAAGCAAACAGATGGCAGAATCTCGTTCAACAGATGAGCCAACAGTTGCTTAGAATCTCATTTCTCTAAGAGAATAGGCATTTAAAATTATCAAGTCAACAATCTACTGGAAGCTTTACAGAAAAAAAGTACCTTTCATAAGGAAATGTGGAGAGAAAACAACAGAATAATTGTCATTGCTATGAGAAAATCTTCCTTTTGAAAGCAGGTGTGAGAAACACTAGAAACAAAGTCCAATTGAACTTGTTGGGATCTTGTTAAAGTCATGAATGAATGCCTTACTGTTACTAAAGCAGATCAGAAGGCATCCTATTGAAGTTTTGGCCTGACTTTGAGAATGAAGTATGTGTACGTAGAAGGTGTCCTGCAATACAGTTGACTAAGTCCAGACACACAATGTGATCCAAAAGCATTGAGATTTATCTTAAGATTCTAGATGAAGCATTCAGAAAATTTGGACAATAAAGCATCTATCACACATTGCCAGTAACACACATCACCCAGCGCCCTGAATTCAGTACTTTTTAGAACTCATCAAGGCACTCAATGATTCAACTGCTTTACAATGTCCTGTTACAATAAGGACATTAGCTCAGTATGTGAAATAGAGTGTCATTTTGAATTTATTTGTGAAGAGACAAATGTAAGCATCTCATTGTCCCTTTTCAGTGACCTCCGCTACTAGTTTCTTTTGCATATTTTTATAATCAAACTGTTATTCCTGTTCAGTTCGATTACTTGCATGTATAATTTTATTCAGGCATTTTTACAATTGTTTAATTGCCTGTACAGTGAAGAATGGACAGTCACCAGACCCTCTGCTATACCTCATGTTTTTTCATACAGGAGCACAGGTATCCATAGGAAAGGATTTGGTTTGTTACATTTCCCATTGTGATACTTATTTTAAATTTGAGAAATGTAAAATTGTTTGCAATGTACTGTTGACTTGATCCAGTAATGGACTGGATCACAAATTGCATAAAGCAAAGCATTCATTCATCTGAAAGGTTTTGAAGTATCAAAGGCACCCTTTTAAACTTAGAATTGTTTCTGTACCATTCATCATTAAAGTTGGTGCATTTTAAATTGTCTCAACTAGTTCCCAGGCTATAGATCCCCACCAGCAAAGTCATCAATGAATCAGCATTTATCTGGTTAGCAAGAAGGGGAAATGGAAAATTATCACTCATGAATTATGAGGGGTTATTCTGAGTTGAGGACTGAAGTACGTTGTGGCAAAACAGAGGGATTGTTAACAAAGGACAATAATAACTAAGTGTTTTTTAAGTATTATACTGAAACCTGAACAATGAGCAATTTAACATGTCAGCTGAATTGAGGAGCAATGAGTAGAGGAATAAGAGGCAAATGTGGTCTTGGGAAAAAAATAAACCTTTGGCAGTGGGCCTTTTGCTGGTCTAAGCTCAATGGGCCAAATGATATTTTTGAAATTCACCTGTGGGACATGGGCATTGCAAGCTACTTCAGTATTTATAGTCCACCCCTAGTTATCCTTGAAGTTGTTGGTGAACTGCCTCTTGAACTTGCAGTCCATGCCTAAACTTTGCGATTGTTGCTGTGGCGCACATCTTAAATGCTGGAGCATATTTAGGAGAAATCTTTTTCAAATTAAATCAGATGGTTTGCTGACGCATGCTGCATCCTTTTGTATTTCACGTGCAAAATTAGTTATACTGATTTGAACTGAGAATCTACTAACTGTCAAGTAAAACAGAAAATGCTTGAAATACTCTGCAGCTCTCCTAGCATCTGTGGAGAAAGTAAACAAATTTAATATTTCGATCTGTAAATTCAAATTACTTAATGATCTGTGTCAAACTGCAGCTCGCTATCAGACCATCATTGCAAAGATTCAAGATCTGTGTGTGAAAGAAATTAACTCTGGATTCAGATCCTGGGGCATCAGGGTTGGATGTTATTCTTGTATCATCTTGAGTTATGCAGTCATACAAGTTTGTGTATACAGGAATGAGTCAGCATCTTTTTAAAAAAAAAACTCCAATGATACCACTAAAGCCAAGAAAGTATTTCCAGCACATGCTCATTTAACAAAATTAAACCTGACATGGTTGAGAGTGATAGCGTGTTGCTGGAAAAGCATAGCAGGTCAGTCAGCATCCAAGGAGTAGGAGAGTCGACGTTTTGGGCATAAGCCCTTCAGGAATGCGCTTGAATGAAGGGCTTATACCTGAAATGTTGACTTTCCTCCTTGGATGCTGCCTGACCGGGTATGCTTCTTCAGCACCACACTTTTTGGCTGTGTTTTCTAGTATCTGCAGTGCTCACTTTTTCTCCCTGAATGAGTGATGCTGATGGTTAGGGAAGCTATCTAATTTTCCAGCCTTGACATTCTTCATCTAGAACAGCAAATTCTTTAAAAAGTTGCTGCTTTATATGATCCCCAAGCTGAAAGAAACTTTTTTCCTTTCGAACTGTTCAACAATGTCCCTTTGACAACATTCATTAGAGTCTGAAGGGTATGTCAAATGCTGATGTAAATATGACCTTCAGAAAGAAAAAATGAAAAGAATATTGAATGGTTAGTTTCAGATACCAGAAAGAACTCTGCAGTAAATGTGAGGAGTCTGCATTACATTGCATTGCTTCCTACGTACCTCTCTGTGAATAAGCAATTCTAGTCCTGAATAATTTCCCAATAGAACTACATACACTATCTCGTTTGTGTTTGCTCTGTTTTTCTCCCCCTCTCTCTGCCTCCTCCCCACTCTGTCTCCTCCCCACTCTGTCCACCCTTCAACCCACCACCCTCCCACCCCCAATCACAATTATAGTCAGCTGACTAGCTTCTAAATGATTGTCCAGTCAATATGGAATTTTTGGATAGCAGATTGGAGTTTGAGGATTGAACGATTTGTTTGTTTGAGTACTGCATGGTCCAGATTGGGTGAAAAGGTGATCGTATCTCATGCACCTAATCAAAATGTTTTTTCATTTGCTACTATTGTTGGAATGATGCTGCAGTATTTTTTTGAAGTTGCAAGCTATTCATTAAATATAAAGCATTGCATCCACTACTCTAGAGTTGAGGGGCATGTCAGGATATCTCTGTCCTGTTTCCAGCCAAATCTATTGAAAGTTGGCTAATCAAGTGGAGCAAATATGGTTTGTTCATGTTCATTGGATTGAAAAGAGCAAAAATAAGAGATACTGGTGGATGAGAAGGTGTGGGTTCAAGTTTCATTCCAGGACCTGAGAAGAACAATTTACTTGAAGCGAATGAATTTGAATTTAATCGTTTTAGCTAAGGTATTAAATTGAAGACTTGTTTCTGTTCCCTCAGCTAGACTTAAAATATCCCACAACACTATTTCAAAGAAGAGCAGGAGAGTTAACTCCATTGCTCTGGTTAACGTTTATCACTCAACTTGTCATAAATCACAGCCAACCATAATGGGTTTGGTGGGAGGGGCATTTAATCAGGCTGCTTGGGATCATGCTAACTTCATAGCTCCACCTGGATTAACTCTCTCGCAAGATGGCCTTTGTCACCTTCCCTACCTCCCTGCAGCAGGCTGAGGCGCTCGTGAGAAATTGAAGACCTTCTCTTTAAAACATTCCCCATTAAACTCTGCATATTATTGCGAAGAACCCAAATGGATGCCCAGCAGCCGGGTTGTGCTTTATAGCCACCAGAGTTACTGGAATTGTTCACTATCTGTAACATGCTTGGTTAGGCATATTCTAAGATCAACTAAACATTTGAATCCAAGAATTTTTCTTGTTGATGCATCACACTACATGTTACACTTTGCCAAAGAGTCTTGGACTAAATTGTCCCTTTTTTTTAAGTTTTTTCATGCAGGAACAATAATTTGTCCTTCCTGCAAACTGAATGTCTCTTAATATGTATGTTTTTGTTAGTTTTCTCAAGATGAACTACTTTGATTCTTCCTTGTTTATAAACTAGTCTCTCTATTCCATGAATTAAATTATTACTTTTAGTCCCAAAGGGTGGTGTACAATCTAACATTCAATAATAAACAAATCATTTTGGACGTCAAGCAAGTGATAAGTTTGCATGATGATTCTTTTGAATTCTGTACTTTCAGATCCTAATCAAAGAATCTCCAGTTTAAATCTCAAAAATCCTGTTTATTGGTAATCACTGGTATCAATAAATCTGAGAGAGTGTTAAAACAAGAAAAGATGGGAATATTTTCTGTCAACTAATTATGGATGTAACTGTCAGCCAAAAAAAATGGGCAAGCAAATTACTTTAACATTTGTATGATTTCATTACAGCAAGTGATTGAGAAAGCATGAAACATATTCCCACTCTCACTGATGAATTCACTTGGACAGCTGTTTTATTTTTCAATTGACCTTGAATTAAACAATGTAAAATAAACTTGATAGCCTAATACATCATCAACAAAATAAAACAGAATAACCAGCTAGTGTATCATATTGGAGAATGTCAGTTTGTTACGATTGTTAATCTGGGACTCCACTATCTCAGAAGGAAATGATGTCAATTTCATCGAATGGTTTGGCAGTTGAGAACATCATGGATGTGAAATGTGCCCCAGATTGAATCAGTTGCTTGTATTGAGCCAACTGGCCTCTGCCAAGGCAATTGTTGGAATGTTTTGATTATTTTTAATATTCCTTTCCAAATATGAGAATATTTAGTTGGAGTCCTGATCCAATTCAAGAAGTCTGTGTCGAAAAATGTACACAGTTCTTCCACCTTAAATTTAATAATTCACTCTCACTCCCAGCTGCCAAAGGGCTGTTTGAGCAAAGTGCCGATAGGTACCTGTCACCTATGGAATTGTACACCAGCAGCACCGTGGTGTACACCATTGAACATAACTACATCAGGCACCTACAAATGGAGGTGGGGGCAGAGGACAGGAAGTTTAAAAATTTCCAGCTCATGTCCTCTGCCATTTTAGTTGGAGTAGGGAAATGAATTGCAACATCAGGTCAGCCTTTTAAATGTTTCAGTATTGAACTTTCTTGAGTTTGATATCTTTAGCAAGGCAGGTAGATTTCTAAAGCCTGTGTAAAACATTGGGTCAGTCAGTTTATGAAACCTGGAGGAAGTCTGTGTTGTGGAGTTGCAAAAGAGTTGACGCTGGCAACACTTTTATGCTCCTTACTAAAGGTGGGTGATTTTTTAAAAAAACAAAGGCGAGTGGCACAGTGGTTAGCACTGCTGCCTCTGTCAGAGACCTGGGTTCAATACCCACCTCAGGCAACTGATGACTATATGGAGTTTGCACATTCTCCCCGTGTCTGTGTGGGTTTCCTCCGGTTGCTCTGGTTTCCCCTCACAGTCCAAAAATGTGCAGGTGAGGTGAATTGGCCACGCTAAATTGCCCATAGTGTTAGGTGAAGGGGTAAATGTAGGGGAATGGGTCTGGGATTCGGGTCGGTGTGGACTTGTTGGGCCGAAGGGCCTGTTTCCACACTAAGTAATCTAATCTAATCAAATGTCCATTTTAGATACTGTATGATTAATGACTCTATTCAAAACATAATTTAATTATAAAATTCCATCCTTAAAACATGTGACCATTAAATTGATCAGCATTGAGTATATGTTGATGTATTCAAGTACTTTTCCAGTGGATAAGGGGGTTGTATATATTCAACTGTCAGAATCAGACATACAGCACAGAAACAAACCCTTGGGTCCAACTCGTCCTTGCTGACCAGGTATCCCAATCCAATCTAGTCCCACCTACCAGCACCAGCTATATCCCTCCAAAGCCTTCCTATTCATATACCCATCCAGATGCCTTTTTGCAATTGTACTAGCCTCCATCACTTCCTCTGGCAGCCCATTCCCCACACACTCCACCCTCTGCATGAAAGTGTTGCCCCTTAGGGGAAAAGCTATGAAAAGGGACCTATCTCCTTAAAAATATGCCCTTTAGTCTCAACTCCTCTACTCCAGGGAAAAGCCCTTGTCTATTTACCCTATCTATGATCATCATGATTTTATAAACCTCTGAAAGATCACCCGTCAGCCTCTGACACTCCAGAAAAAACAACCCTAGCCTATTCAATTTCTGCCTATAACTCAAATCCTCCAAAGCAGACAACATTCTTGTCAATCTTTTCTGAATCCTTTCAAGTTTCACAACATCTTTCCAATAGGAAGGAGACTGGAATTGCATGCAATATTCCAAAAGTGGCTGAACCAATGTCTTGTACAACAGAAACATGACCTCCCAACTTCTGTACTCCATACTCTGACCAATAAAAGAAAGCATACCAAATGCCACCTTCACTATCCGATCTACCTGTGTCTTTACTTTCAAGGAGCTATAAACCTACACTCCAAGGTCTTTGTTTAGCATGTGTCAGCTGGTCCTTTGTACTTTGAATCTTAGGAGTCCAGACATCTGAGCCCTTGCAAATCATCAATTTCAATGGTTCTGTTTTGCACTGAATAGTTTGTTTATTGAGTTGTGATCCTATGTCAGTAAGAATGTGGCTGAGTTCTAAACCTAGAAATGGACTTGGCTTATTAGGATTTGTTGACACAGTTGTCAAGGAGATATGAACTCTGTTTGACAATTCAACGAGTATTTGGAATTAAGGTTTTTGGAGGTTTCTGAATGGATGTCTTATTACTTTGACTGTTTCATTAACATTAAAATGGAGCCATTTTCTCAATTAGGTTTAAATGGCTTTGTTGGAGTGATAGTTATATGAACTAATAGGAGGTATAAGCTGAAAATGTGTTGCTGGATAAAGCACAGCAGGTTAGGCAGCATCCAAGGAACAGGAAATTCGGCGTTTCGGGCCAGAGCCCTTCATCAGGAATAATTCCTGATGAAGGGCTCTGGCCCAAAACGTCGAATTTCCTGTTCCTTGGATGCTGCCTAACCTGCTATGCTTTAACCAGCAACACATTTTCAGCTCTGATCTCCAGCATCTGCAGACCTCACTTTTTACTAATAGGAGGTATACTTTTGTTCGTGTATTTTGAATGGATGAGTTAATTTGAGGGTTCTATGAGCACTTCAAAGAGTTGCTAGCATTGTTTCACCAGTCAAGATGGAAATGATTCCACAAAGCCCAATATCCTGTCATCATTTTGGGGCACATGGTGGCTGAGTGGTTAGCACTGCTGCCTCAATGTCAGGGACCAAGGTTCAATTCTAGCCTCTGGCAACTGTCTGTGGAGTGTGTACATTATCTACATTTGTGTGGATTTCCTCTGAATGTCCTAATTTCCTCCCACACTCTAACTATATGCAGGTTAAGTGAATTGTCCATGCTAAATTGCCTATAGTGTCCAGGAATGTGCAGGCTTGGTAGATTAGCCAGGGGAAACTTAGGAATACATGGATGGAGTTGGACTGGATGGGAGGCTTTTCAGAAGGTTGGTGTGGACTCAATGGGCCAAATGACCTGCTTCCATACTGTAGGAATTCCAAGATTCTAAGTTGCTCTTTATTTACACACAGTACATAACAATAACTCCAGTGAACTCAGAGCCACCTCCTAAATTGAGCAAAACCCCTGACTCTCCTGTCAGCCAGGGCTCCAAATGGACCAGGTTAACAGCCCCTATCGGGGAATTCTATTTCTATGATGTCAACCTGGCTGTCTACAATGACTAAGAACATTGCAGGTCTTTTCATGGAGTCTAAGTTAACATGCAAATATGTTCAGGGTCTACCCTGCCATTTGCACAAAAGTGAGGCTGCTGCTGGCTGTAATTTTTATTTTGCTCCTTGTTGGCACTCTGGGCACTGCCCCACCCACATGGCTATATCGGCATCCAATTCTTGCCACCAGACATAACATCCCACCAACATCTTCATTTTAAAAACCTCATTCAGCCAGTATCTGGTGACCTTTTGCTCATGGCAATCACTCTTGCTTCCCACAATATGTTGTCTGCTCCTGTAATCCAGTCTGGCTGGGTCCAGAAAGATTTCAATTCTGGAGTTGATCGTACTTCTGTGATGTTTCTCTTCGCGCGCCCCCCCCGCCCCACATTACCACCAGCTGCTCCAGTTTTGCCAGTTCAGAATCCTTTGTATTCAGTCTGATTGTTAGTGGTGACTGGAAGGATGTCTCATTAAAGTTTAAAACCAAAACAGACTCTTTTCCAGTGATGGCACCACCAGTAGTGTATCTGTCGGTAGGAAGTGGCTCGAGGCATCCCTATTAGCCACTTGGCCTCACAGATGGTGTTCCAACTAGTAATAGTATGTACTGGGAATAAGGGCCCACAGCTGAATTCAACCTGAAGCGGTGGGTGTCCTCTTTAAGTAGTCCTAGCAGGGGTTTGTGGTCCATTACTAATACAAACTTGTCTGTAAAGATGTTGCTGAAGTTTTCTCACACTAGACATGAGCAGAAAACCTTCCTTCTCCATCTGGGTGTATTTTCGTTAGGTGTATGCCAAAATGCGCAAAGCATATGCAATCAGGAAGTTGGGTCAGTGGTAAGCCAACATTACCCCAATTACACATGAGAGATCCCTCATGGCTGCACCACATCTCGCTTGTAATCAGTGTGCTAATACCTTTTAGATGATAGTTGCTTCAACACCTCCTTTAAAGGTACATCTTGGCCAGGAAGGTGACTTCCAAGGCTGACCCTTTATTAATAGCCAATGTACAAGTGCCAAGATGGAGGTCAAGTTACACACGAATTTTTAGGAATTATTCCCCAGCCTAAGGAAAGACCTAAGCTCTGGTACAGACCTGGTAGCCGGGCAACTTTCAGTCGCCCTCATTAATCTTCCAACAGGTGTAACCCGGTCTTAATTCTGTAACCCAAAAAGGTCACTTTGGGTGTCTCGAATGCACACTTTTCCCTTCTAAGGCATAGGCCTGCCTGGGAGAAACATTTAAGCACTATGTCCAAATCCTCCCAATGCTCTTTATTGGTCTTCCTGTTTATTAGCATGTCATCCAGATAAATGGCAACCTCGGTTAGCCCTTGTAAAATATTCTCTATGGTCTGCTGGAAAAGGATGCAGGCTGCTGATACTGCAAATGGCAGTCTTGTACATTAGTACAAACTATTAAGAGTATTGAATTGTAGCATACATCTGGGAATCCTCATCTAATCATAATTGCAGGTATGCATACCTGCATGTCCCAGTCTCGTGAAAGACTGCTTCCCCACCAGTTTTGCACTTAAGCCCTATAGGCAAGAATTTGAGTATATATTGTTTGAAATTCCCACAAAGGTGAACCAACCTATCTGGCTTCATAATCAGTATGACCAGTGCTGCTCATTCTGTAAACCGTTACCTAGTTTGATGATTCCTTCACTTTCCAGCCTCACAATTTCTGTCTCAACTTTTACCCATAAGACGAATGATACTGGGTGGGCCTTGCACAATCATGGCATTGCTTCTTGGTCAACATGTACAGTAGCCTACGCCCCTTTTGATAGACCCTAGACTTCCCTGAAAAACATCCAGGTATTTAATTAGGATGTCATTTGGGCCGTCATCTAATTTTAAAGTGTTAAGCCAATCAAGTTAAATATTTTTCAACTGATTTTTACCCCATTAATCTTGAGCCCAAGCCTTTTACTATAATCAGTGTTAAAAGAATGAACTGCTTCTCATAAGAGACGGGAACCCAAATTGTACCTTTTTTTTAATCTGTAGTGGTTTCCTAACAGAGCTGGTCATCCTGGCCAAGATCTTATGTACTTATGGGTTGGAGTCCAGAGCAAATTTTAGTAAAATATAGTTCTGCAGTTACTAATACAGCTATGGTGGTATCAACCTCCATTAGAAGAAAGTGAGGACTGCAGACGCTGGAGAAGTCGGTTCAAAAGATTGGTGCTGGAAATGCACAACAGGACAGACAGCATCCAAAGAGCAGGAGAGTCAACATTTCGGACATAAGCTTTTCATAAAACTCCCAAGTCCATTAGAACCATATACCATTTAACCAGATGTTTATTTTGGTTCTGATTTGGATGTTAAGCAACTTAATTAGTCCAAACCAGCTGTAGATAGACTTTCCAGGGTGTGCAGGGATACATGTGCTTGCTGTCTTGAATCCACATACTAGCAGCAACTACAACAGCCTGCCAGTCCAGGCCCTCCAGAAAATTTTAACTGTTCAGTGCAGGCTTGGCTTTGTTTTGGGGTTTGCTGTGGGCTGACCCAGAGACCCTCTGCTCAGGATATGTCCTGTGTGAGGCTATGCAATTGCCTTCACTCAAGAGGTGCTCCCCAAGCTCAGTCGCCCTGGTGAGGGTGTACACTTCTATTAGAATACCCTGTAACTCAGATGCTCCACTTCTCTCATTTTCTAATGAGTAACAGTTGTAGAGCCTGTTTGAAGTTCAGATAGTCTTCAGCTAGTAGGCATGATCATATCATTAATCCCACAAACCAAACAGTCTCTCGACATCTCACTTCAGATTAAACCAAAATCACACAACTCTGTCATTCATCTTAACCTCATCAAAAATCCCAATACAGTTTCCTCTGTTTCACAAATTGCTGAGTAAAACTGATAACATCTCCGAATTGGAGGAGGCTTGGGCTATAATGTTCCCTAGCTAAAGCCATCAACTCTTAAAAGGTGGTAGTATATGGTGCCTCTGAGAAGGTTGGCCTCCTAATAGCTGCATGTCCACAAGATATCAGGAGAATTACTTGTTTATCGTCAGCCCCAATGTTGTTTGTCATGAAAATAACTAATGTATCCTTTCCACATATTGGACCCAGTCTTTGGATGGATCAAATGAGCTCAAGCTTACCAGATAGAGGCATGATGCCAGAAATGTTTACCCTGACTCAAATGTGACTGACAGCAAATCTCAGAGGCATGTTTTTCTCCCATTGCCACTGAAATAACACTATGAAGACAGGTATCCTGTCATCAAGTCACTGTGTTTTATTTTCACGTACATAGTACATTTCGTTGATTCCATTAGCTCAGAGCTGGCTCCTAGAGTGAGGAGAACCTGTGACGCTCCTGTTTATCTGTCAGTCAGGATTATCTGACTGGGGCTGTTTGCCTGGTCCAATCAGATGTCAAAATGAATTCCACCTTTCTGACCTCATTCCAATCACTGAGATCTGTCCATAGTTCATACTGGCAAGTGAGTAAGGAAGATGAAGGAGGATGTAAAGGAGGTATTGGAGTTATAAAAGGAGCATAAAATATATGTGAACAGATCATGGGATTGGGATAAGACCTGGGAGGATAATGTGGCACATAGAGTGACCTAATAGTCATGAAGAGATCATGGCTGAAGCCCCAGCAAATGGAAATGGTATTCTAACCCATTTGTTCTTGGTGGCCACTCAGTGCACAGATTTTCAAATGATCCACTCTCCATTCCTAACACTGGCATGAAAATTTGGCCCATATGTCCCCTATGGGAAAGGAAGAGAAGATAATTGAAAAGGGAAAATAACTGCTGGCTCAGTGGAAACTGTACAATGCTGTGAGGTGCAATTTAATTAGCTTCCAATATGGGTTTTTGCAATTGTGGCCTGTCTAACATCAATGGAAAGTAAACCATTGTCTTGCACTTGCATCTTCTATATTTCCACTAAAATTGCCACAGATTTTGAAGTTTGAATGATGTATGACCATTAACTTTAAAGATAATTCTTTTGGGGCTGATCCCAAGAAGTGAGAGAACTGCTCAATGATTCTGGAGATGGCCTTAATAGCCAGTTTCATGGCCTATAATCACTTTAATATAAACATTTTCTGTCAAAAGGACACCTTTTGTTTTTGCTTCCTGTCTCCAAGACAATTTGATCTGATTACATGCATGGTTAGTGTACAGCTGGTGACAGGGCTATTAGCAGAATTGATTCTTTATCACAGACACTTCTTTTGTGAACGTGGTTCTCTGGTTCAGCAGTGCGATCCATCAGAAACTTGATTAAATAGATAGAGTATGTCTATTATCTGAAAATATTGAGCCAACAAGTAGTGCAATACCGTGAGGGCCTTTGATAAAGGCAAGTTGTTCATGGTTCACTCTTATGTCATTCTGATTAAAATTTATTTAAAGGGATACTGCCTTCCTGAAAACAAGTGTTTGATTCAATTTTTTAATTGAGGGTTTAGTACGCCAATACAGAAGTGATGATCATTTGGTTGAATTTTTTTTTAAGTTAAGTGGAAATTGAATGGCGTTTTCGGGAGGGGTTTTAGCTGTGCGGCTTAGCCCAATTTCTTACACTATCTTACTAAACTTGCCTCATTAACTACCTATTCTGCCCTTTGTGACCTCCACATCCATTTCTAAACTCACATTACTATCCACCCTTCCTGAAACCTCTCGATGGATATTCCTGAATTGCTGGTGCCAGTGCATTCTTTAGAAGATTGTTATATAGCTGGACAAAATACTGTCAGCCCAAGCAGCCCAGCATGCTGACTGGCATTTGTCCAAAAGATAGCAGCAGGCATGGGAAATTTTACACCCCAATTTTACAGGCAGGGGTCCGGATGGTGTGCTACACTGGCAGATGTCCTCTTCCAGGCAAAAGTGAGGACTGCGGATGCTGGAAGTCAGTCTAGATTAGAGTGGTGCTGGAAAAGCACAGCAGGTCAGGCAGCATTTGAGGAGCAGAAAAATCGACATTTCAGGCAAAAGCCCTTTATCAGGACCCGTCCTGATGAAGGGCTTATGCCCATAATGTCGAATGTCCTCTTTTGTCAAGGCAAGTAGGAGAGGTGGTGATAGCAGACCAAGCCAGTGTGGTCTGAAGTTTCCACCCAGGGCACTGCAGTCTTAGATGATGCCTGACCAGTGAAGGAGCAGGAAAATCAATGTTTCAGGCCTAGGCCCTTCATCAGGAATGCTGGTCGGGGGATGGGAGGGTGCTGAGAGACAAATGGGGGGTTGGGACTTGGGGGAAGGTAGCTGGGAAGGTGATAGGTGGATGCAAGTGGGGGCTGATTGTGATAGGGTGGAGCAGACAAGTGGGAAGGAAGATGGATAAGTCAAGCGGGGGAAAGTCATCAACATCGACTTCACTAGTTTTTCCTTATCTCCCCTCCTCCCAACCCTCCAACTTGGCACTGCCCTCTCGAACTGTCCAACCTGTCCATCTTCCTTCCAACCTATCTGCTCCACCATATCCACCAACCTCTCATCACATTTTCCACCCCCCTCCCCATCTGCATCCACCTATTGCCTTCCCAGCTACTGTTTTTTTTTTCCCCGCCCCAGATCCAGCCTCCGTCTCCTTCCCCCTCCACATTCCTGATGAAGGGTTTATGCCTGAAACATTGATCCTCTTGCTCCTCAGATACTGTCTGACCTGCTGTGCTTTTCCAGCACCACACTAACTCTGGAGGAATACAATATGAAAAGAAATCCAATTACTTTTCCCTCTCCACTCGTATCTTTTTTCTCTAAAGCTTACACTCACTCTATCTTTGCCACTGTACCTACCCTTCCTCCAAAGTTCATGCTCTGCCACACTCTTTCCCTCACTGACTCTCTCCAACCCCAACCCATGACTAACCACTAACCCTGCATGTCCTTTGTGCTGCCTACTCACTCAATGGGACATCTCCCCACCTTCATTAAAATTAGTGTGTCACCCATTTTCATCTCCCAAAATACCTACAATTCTCTGATTCCAGGAGAAAAACTGCTCTCAAATACAGCATAAAAGTCAAAGCAGGTGGTGGGCTGCCTGACATTTGTTTCTTCATCCCTTATGTGGAGGGCATTTTGATGCTGACTGACCATGTCCAAGGACTAGTATAGGAGGCTGCCCGTGACTTACTCAGTCTGTACCTCCCAGACTGAATGCCATCTCCCTTCAGACTGAGGACTGCTGACAGCTACAACAAGCTTCCTGTATTTGTGTCTGTGCTAAACAGCACAGAACTACAGCAGTATGGTGAGACTTGTATCTCTGGAAGAGAGAGGAAAGCATTAAAAGGCAAAGCTTGACAACAGGAAGCAGCAATGCTGAGCATCAGCTGGTCTCCAAGTAAGTGACAGCCATGAGGATAAATGAATCAGATAGACATGCAGTCTTGTCCAGTCATTGAGTTGGGTGTGAGCCTCTGAGCACAGTTTCTTTGCTGTCGAATTACAATGATAGTTGCTCATAGAGCCAGAGGCATTGCACTGAACAGCAGATGCATGTTGCAGGTAGAGTTGAGAAGTTCCATGAGTGTTCTTTGAGGCTATCAGGTGGTGAATGCCAATGTCTATGGATGTGGGTTGTGTAGCCATTGCCCAATGGTGCATGCCCTGAAATGTAAGTATCTAGTCTCCTACATGGAGGTCATTTGGAGCTAGCCCCAAACTGAAGTCACCAGGTACCTGTTCTGACTTCCATGTCAAGATTTTTCAGCATTTAGCTTGTTCAGCATGTTTTTAAAGATGAATAGCTGAATATTAATGAGATGAGCTGTGGCATTAATAAGGTGTTTAACAAGCAATAATCCCATTTAATTGGCAACTGACAGCTGTCTAATGAGAAATTCACCTTGCCACTTGGCAAGTGCATAAAACATCCACTGACAGCAGAGTAGGGTTCCTGAGCACGGGACTCAACCACTTTTTGTTGTCTTTGTGTGGTTTTTTTTTTTGCATTTATTTTTTGCCATTGAGTTTGGACAGCATCGACGGTGGACTTGTAGCAGGTGAAGAGCAAGCCCAATGTGGGGGAGAGTGGGTCCTGAGGCGACATCAGCAAGTTAGGCCCAGTGGTGTAAGGTGGCACCTGAGAATCGGCAACTTCACGGTGACATTGAGGTGGGCCACTGCAAGAAACTCCAGTGCTGCTGGGAACGGCACAGGCAGCACAAAGGTGAGACAGCCCAGTAGCAAAAGGTGGCATCTGAGGATTGGCGATTTTAGCTAGTTGGGTCTGCCGAGGCAATAGTCGTTCTGAGCCAGCTCAGAACTCTAACGTAGATGGACTTCTCCTTACAAATAAAAGCAAAATGAAATGATGTAGTTTAAAACTATCAAAATGATGCCACATTGTGGTGACAAATGGAAGCTTTTCAATGTATTTTAATGTATTTCTCATGTAATACATGCAACAAAAACTCATTCAGTTTTGAGAGAGATCCTACTGGACCCGTCTTATGATTCAGCACCAACTTTCACCATAGCTTATGTCTCTCACACTAAAATTATACTCTTAATGTCTCAACAGCAATACTCATTGTGGCTTATGTGGGAAGTTATGGTTGATTTTTCCAACATGTTGTTTTGACAATGTTATTTGGATTACTTTATCAAATATTCCATT
Source organism: Hemiscyllium ocellatum (assembly GCF_020745735.1). NCBI lineage: Eukaryota > Metazoa > Chordata > Chondrichthyes > Orectolobiformes > Hemiscylliidae > Hemiscyllium > Hemiscyllium ocellatum. The sequence continues at coordinate 95,151,439 of NC_083411.1, read as the reverse complement.
AAATATCATCATAAATCTGATTTAAATGGTTTTGTTCTATGCAGTCCTTCAGCACTTTGCTGAAAGAAATGCTGATATATAATTCAATCTCTTAGTCTTTTGCCCAAACACTTTTTTTCTTTCGTAAGTGTGTAAATATCAATACTTGTTTTAAGTGACTTATTCACACTGATTTGAAATAATACCTTTTATTTAATTATTTACCATGAAGCAAATGTGTGAAATCAAAGTGAATCTGCTCTTAGACTAATGTCATCTGACCACACAGTCTCTCCCTCACTTTTTTTACAAAGCAGAAAATGTTCATTGGGCAGAATCTTCACTGCCAGAAAAAAAGCAAGGAAGCTGACAGGAGGCAAAGGTAATTGATAGTTGCCATGAGAAAGATGCTGTCTGTGGTGATGGGAAGATTGAAGGTAAGTTGTGGGTGGGTTGGCCAATTGGAAGCCTTCCTGCCCAACTCCCCATTGACACCTTTGTAATCAATTAATGACTTCATGTCACTGCAATGATTAACTCCATTCCAAGGAGACAAGAATATGAGCAGCTTCCCTGATTTGCACAGGGAAAGGCCTGCCTGGTGGGTGAGAAGTGTGGGGTCAGTGTAGTGACATTGATCCACCCCAGGTTGGGATGATTCAAGGTGCAGCTGGGGAGATGGGAAGAGCTGCTGAAAGCCATTTCCTGTCGTTGTTAGTGAGGCCTCCCAGTCCCTATCTCTTCGTAACCACATTCCCTTTGATAATATACCACCTGGTCCTACTGCTTCTAGACTTCCAAGCTGAGCCACCAGCAGACACTGAAGCTTTCCGTGATGGCAAATCTCCAATTAGATTACTTAGTGTGTGCACACCAACCCGCCGAAGTGCAACCCACCCATACCCCTACATTTACCCCTTACCTAACACTACGGGCAAGTTAGCATGGCCAATTCACCTGACCCGCACATCTTTGGACTGTGGGAGGAAACCGGAGCACCCGGAGGAAACCCACGCAGACACGGGGAGAACGTGCAAACTCCACACATTCAGTCGCCTGAGTCGGGAATTGAACCCGGGTCTCAGGCGCTGTGAGGCAGCAGTGCTAACTACTGTGCCACCCACATATTCCCATACAGTGGGGCATAGCTGCCCTGGAAAATGATCCTGATGGAAGGCCAATTGGGTGACCATGTAAGTGCCTGCTAGGTACAAAACTGACAGGTTTTTCTATTTGTGGTGCAACAGGCATTGCAATCATTCTTATACCTGTGGAGATTTTGCCTATTGTAACAGAACTACTCAGATTTCATGCCATTTATTGTTTACAAATGTTCAAATTTTCAAGTTGCTACAGAGTTCATGGACTTGCCATGCTGTAGCTGTTGTGGCAGAACAAGCTTTAGGAAACAACACTGACCAAAAATCTAGAAGTTTGTTGGTGATTATTTATAATGGAGCAATAATTGTTTCCTGGTATAATTCTATTGTATACAAAACACTACAACGAGGTACTGAAGTGTAGTTCACAGTGGGGCATTGCTTTCAATTACAGGCAATGACTGAGAAAAAGACATTGAGGCAGAATTATCACTCGGATTTCAGTAAAGTACGTGATGAGTGTGTATCATTTTTCACCATGTCTATTTCAATTGTGAAAATGCTCCAGCAGTTCGATGATTATTATATCCTTCTAGGCCTGGGTTGTGCCAGCAGAGATTATTTGAGGGTATGGATTACCCGTCTCACTTTGAAGGCAGACAGTCAGAACCATTGAAAAACACAAATGCACATACATAACTGTCCTTTGCAACATATTTTCAGGTTTTGTTTTTACTGATTGCAGCATGCAGACTTATTTTTAATTTGGAGCACAAAATAAATATCTTTTGACATGGTCAAAAGAACAAAGTGCGATGAAACATGTCAAATTAAATATCAGATGTTAAAAAATCTCCTAAAGGAGAGTTAAACAAAGTCCTTTAATTTGCCAGAAAATGAACCTCCAGGCTTCAGTGCTCACATCCCCATCAATAACCTCTAAACACTTGCTGAAAAATGCATTGTTTGTGAACTTCAGATTTTCTTTACTCTGCAGTCATGATGGCATGTTGTGTGTACCAGCTGTATAACTGATGACAAACCATTCTTCCAGGCCATTTCCAGCATGACTCCTTTTGTTTTTCAACCAAAAATACCTCCATCAAGGATCAGTTTAAAAGTTTGGGTTTAGTGGCACTGTTACTCCATCTTAGCTAGTTTTCAGCATTGGCATGAATATGATCTATTTGACCACAACAGTATTTTTAATATGCAAAAGATTTTGCATTGATTCATTATTCAAAAGTTGAGTATGAACTCTGAGTCAATTGTGTGGATGATCATCTTTACAATTTCTCTGTGGATTGTGAGGTTTCAAATTGTCTTCCTCAAAAGGGAAATGGAATATTAGCTTTTATATCAAAAGGGTCTTGCCAAAACAATACAAGGAACTAGTTAGACTACATCCAGAATATAGTGAAGAGTTTTGGTTTCTATACCTAAGAAAATATGTATTAGCATTGGAGCTAGTCCAAAAATGGTCCACTAACTTAATTCCAGACATGGAAGGATTTTCGTATGTGTAGAGGTTGAGTAGGTTGGGCCTGTACTCGGGAATTTTGAAGAATAAGATGCAACCTTAATAGAGCATAAAGGATTGAGGGAGGCTTGACTGCATAGGTATGGAGAGGGTGTTCCTCATGAGAGTGCTAGGACCAGAGCATAATCTTAAAATAAGGGGCCACTATTTTGGGCATGAGAAGATTATTGTCTTAATCTGTGGATGCCTCTCAACAGAGAAGGCTGTAAAGGCTTGGCGATTAAATGTATTCAAGGTTAAAATAGACAGATTTAATCAGTAAGGTAATTGGGTTGCATGAAAAAAACAGCTGAGCATTGTCAGATGGAGTGTAATCAAAAGGAAGAGAAACCTGATGAGCTGAATGGTTTAGTTCTGCTCCAGGTGTTGGTATTAGAGATGGTGGACTTTCCTTATTTTTAAGGAACAGGAGATAGATTTTTGATATGCAAGGAGTGAAAGTTGATCAGCCATGATCTTTGAGGCTAGAGCAGGTTCAAAGGAGCTAGAGATCTTCCTGTGCTCCCAGTTCATATCTTCATGCATTTTCTTTCCTGACTGACCATGGGCAGTTCTTAATATTGAAGAAAGCCCAGAATATCTATAATTTAAAATAATATGCATTTATATTGCACCTTTTCATGTCTTCAGACCATCCTAAATACTTCAGCATGAGTTAAATGCTTTTGAAGCATAGCCATATGTAACCTAAGAAAATGTGGCAGATGAGATACTCTGACCAAGATTCCAAAAATAATGAGAGAAATGACAAATGATTTGGCTTTGATTGAAGATCAGTACGCAGGATACAAGAAAAACTATATTGGACTTTTGTGGCACACTGGTGGTCCTACATCTGGGCCAAGGGGGCCAGGTTTAAGTCCCACCTCGTCAAAATATGTCATATGTCTGAGAGGTTTATTTAAAAAATTTAAGGAAATACTGTTGTATTAAAACATAAGCTTTGCTAACAGTTTCTCAGAATGGCATTGCCCCTTCAAGTAAAAAAAAAATGCCTTATCATTAGATTCCCTTTGTAAGAAACATTGAGTTAATTGCAGCATCAGCACATCTGACCTGCATTTTATTCTTCATAAAGGGACCACCTTGAAGCTGCTAAATGAAGTAGAGAGTAAAAGAGCAAATGCAATTCCACTCATTAGCTCCCTTTCTGTATCATTTCAGCTGAGTGTTAATTCAGTTTCCTCCTCCTGTTTGGGTTGATCCTCTTTGTCAGTTCCCTGGAAAAACGTCACCAGTTCTCAATGTTTAAAAGCACTTCAGAAAGAAACAGACAGCAAAACAAAGGATGTTAATGCAATATCACTAGAATGGATGAAATGGGTCACTATCCTGCTGCTGTTTGTGGAAGTTTACTTGCACAAGTGATCAATGCCTTTCATAACAATGACTATCATTCAAAACTGCTTAAGTGGTTGTAAAGTTCCTGAGGTCATGTAACTTTTGCAATTTCAATTATTTTAAAATCAAAATTGGTTTAAAAATAACTTTTAAAGGACCATGTACTTGAAAGAGCTCTTTTCCTTTTGGAATGAAAGTCCAGAATGATTCATTTTTCCTTTTCTGGATGAGAGTGAGATGGTAGGGGTGAAGAGGGAGTGATGAAGTATTCAGTCATGGCTGTTCAAACTTCATGGAGTGGATCAGGTGTCAAATGTACAAACTAATCTTACTTGTCAGTTTTTATGTTTGTATGTCACAGACATGGGCTGACTATACATGCATGCCATTTACTCATCACTAGAATATTTTTAAACATTCAAAGGAAAACCATTTTCAAAGCTTTTTTTTTCATGAAAATAACACTGAGAGGCCACCTGTTGGCAAATTTTGCTTTTGAAGACTGATGGGGGCAGACATTTGTCTCGCAGTTGTGTACAACCAGTGGGTACAGATTGGCTGCTCAGTATGTAAAGCACCTGAAATTTGACTGCAACCAAGTTTAAATGTCTCTCAAATATATGTACAACTGACAGCCAACCTAATGTCATCCATTTTATGCACATTCTTGAAATGAATTTCTATCTTTTTTTAAGACTTATAATTTTATTTAGTTTCTTCTATCGGCGGCAGCAGCAGGTTGCTAATACTTGTGTGATGTCTTGGTGAGTGATAATATCATGTCACTTTCTGCATGTTATTGCAGATGATCCAAGTTACCAGCTGCCCTTCCTTCCCAACTGGTGAGGATAGCATAAACCTTGGACATCACTTCTGAGGTTGGTGTTGACCCACTCTAGTTCATCAAAGTGAATGTTCTTATACACCTTGCAAACATGAATTAACAACAGTATGTGGGCCCTGTATAAGGACCCAATGGAGAATGTAGATTCACTGGAACTACTCCTAGGTTTCTTAATTATTCTGTCATTGTATGCATTTCCTAAAGTTGTCAGTTTGTGGAATAATAGCGATGAATACTAACCATTTCACCATTATTCCCACGGGATTGAGTCCACAGACATTGTGTAAGAATGCACGTTCAGAATTTGGTGTTTCAAGTTAGTTTTCAACTGGCAGATCTTGCAGAAGAAGCCAGAAAGCAATATTGAGGAATGGAAATATGTAGCAGGTTCAGGTCATGAATCCTTTTGCCAATTAATATTGGAAGATATCTGCATAGGTTTCTCTGAGATCCATTCGATGTTTCCCTAGTCAGGGAAGTCTTAATCATCTAGCATGCTAATCTGTTAATTTAGATTTAAGGGGCTGTTCTGGAAAAGTGGATGTTGAACCTTTCCTGTACCTAAATACCATCTACCACTGCTAATGGAATATGCTGCTGTCACATATTAGATTACTTAACGTGGAAACAGGCCCTTTGGCCCAACAAGTCCACACCGTCTCTCCAAATGCAATCACTGCCCTACATTTAACCCCTTCACCTAACACTATGGGCAATTTAGCGTGGATAATTCACCTAACCTGCACACTTTTGGATTGTGGGAAGAAACCAGAGCACCTGGAGGAAACCCACGCAGACACTGGGAGAATGTGCAAATATTCCACACAGTCAGTCGCCTGAGGCAGGAATTGAACCCAGGTCTCTGGTGCTGTGAGGCAAGACTCCAACATTCGGTGAATGATAATCAGAATTTAGTTGTCAATGGAGTATTATTCAAATCCAGGGACATGGTTGAGTCAACATGGCAGGGAAAACCTCACTTCAGGTAACCCTCAGTGTTTCAAAATGCCAAAGCCCTTGCTGCAGGATGGAGTGCTTAGCTCAATACAGTTTGGATGCACAGGGTGGTGTTACTACAAGTGAAGCAGAGCCCAACTCACTGGCAAACACAGTGAACTAGAATTTCAACTGATCAGCGTTCAATAAAACCAAGTCACACCTCATCTTAATGAATGATTTGTCAAAGTTAGGGCAGTTTCATTAATTCAGAATTGGCCAACTGCCGAAAGACCTTGAGCTGAAATAGAAACAAAGCCACGTGTTTAAAACAAAAAGTCTAAACAAACAGATTAATTCTAAGAGTAATTGGCTCTTGTAATCAGAATAGCCAATGATGGTATTGTTGTCTTCACATTATGTCTTAACAGTAAGAGCAAGATAGTCTCATAATTAAGAACTGTAACTTGAATTCAGTTCAGCAAATCAAAGTCTAACACAAACAAAATATTCATTTTATGATTTGCATAAATCTGCACTTAAGCAAACTCCCCCCACCCCTCATTTGGATCTGTCTGGAACATTAACATTCTGAGCCCAAACAGATCCTGCAAGGCTGTATGGTTAAGTTTTGCCTTCTCATTTGAGGGTCCAGCAACAGGAAATGTGTATATTACACTTCTTTTACAAACTTATTCAGGAATATTTTGAGTGTTAAAAAGCTGGAAGCTCTTTAGCTGTAAATCATTTACATAAATTTGCACTATAAGACCATAAGTCATAGGAATGGAAGTAAGGCCATTTGGCCCATCGAGTCCACTCCGCCATTCAATCATGGCTGATGGTCATTTCAACTCCACTTACCCGCATTCTCCCCGTATGCTGCAATATAGTGTGATACAATGGAACTTGTTACTTTTAAAATGTATCGGTTTTTGTGGAGCTTGGAAATTGACAAAATACAAACTGGGAGAAAGTGAGGACTGCAGATGCTGGAGATCAGAGCTGAAAATGTTTTGCTGGAAAAGCGCAGCAGGTCAGGCAGCATCTAAGGAGCAGGAGCATCGTTTCAGGCATGAGCCCTTCAGGAATACAAACTGGATGCTATTGGTGTCAATAAAGAATATTAGTCCACTAATAAAGCTTTATTATAAGACTTTCAATCATTTTCATCTGCAACTAAAGACAGCAACTCCAAGAATGTTAAAAATCGCACAACACCAGATTATTGTCCAACAGGTTAATTAGAAGCACCAGCTTTCCGAGAGAGACACCTGATGAAGGAACAGTGCTCTGGAAACTAGTGCTTCTAATGAAACCTGTTGGGCTATAACCTGGTGTTGTGATTTTTAACTTTGTATACCCCAGTCTAACACTAGCATCTCTAAATCATGTCAAATAATGATCTCAGCCTAGCTTTTCTCTATCTCCATCCCTGTCAACTGTTGGTCAAAGCAAATTATAGTTTACAATAGTCACCATTGCTGAGTTTAGCTTTGGCACTTTGTTTAGCCTTTAGCTTGAATAAAATAGAAGATGCCAAGAAGAGATCAGGTGCTTCCTTGTAAGAGTAGAATTAAAATCATTGAACAATCCCCTTTTCCAGCAGATATTTGCTACTCAAAAAGGTTGGGAGTAGATCTTTTGTTCCTGTGATCTCAAACTCGGCATAGAATGGGCAGATGTTCTCAACAAGAAAATATCATAATAGGCTCATTGAACAAATTAAATCAATTTGATTATTTGGAACGCTATTCATTTGAAGTTATGGTTTTGGACCAATACCCTGGATTCCATCATGTACCACATCATAATCTGCAAACCAGTGTTTGTTTTGAAACCTCTATGTTGTACAAACAGAATGCTAGAGCTCCTTGCACTGTTTCTAACTCCTCTCTTCCCCTCACTTTTGGTTTGAGTGAACTGCAATCAAGAACTCAAAGGGGCAGGAAAATGGAGCCACCTCACGTCTAAAGCCATAATGCAGCCCCAAGCTAAGACTTTGCTATAATCACATTTTGCAACCAAGGCATGGAGAAAAGCCTTGTGCTGAAATTTGACCGATATCGAAGCAGCAATGGGATCACTCTAGCAGATAAACTAGTCACAGAAATAATGATTTTCGAACCGACTATGTCACAGCATCCAACTAGATTGTTTGTTCAATCCACTCCTCTTTTCCAGAAATGTTCTAAAATATTTAACATCTGGCTGGAGTGAAGGCAGTGCAAAGACATAAAGGTAGCAGACAGAATGTCCATTAATTGGTAGCAGGCCCAGCTCTGAATCAGAGTACTGGGAATGTTGAAGTATCACTCTGAGACTTCCACTCACCTCCATGTTGGAGGTGCCTTTTTTCCAGATGAAACTTTAAACCAATGTAAAAGATCACATGCCACTAATTCATGGAGAAGTACAGTTATCCTGATGTTTCTGGTTAGTATGCAATCCTCAACATCACTGGACAATAGGTTATATGGTCATTATCGCGTTGTTTTTACTGAAATTTGGCTCTGCCCAATTTGACTTACGCTTTACCTACACTATGACTAGACTTCAAAAGTAATTAATTGGTATTAAATCACTTTGGGACATCCTGAGGTTGTGAAATCCGAAACCTAAACAGAAGTTGTAAGAATTTTGTGGCGTAGTGGTAGAGTCCCTTCCTTTTGAGCCAGAGGTCTGGGATCATGTCTAACTTGTCTTGGAGTGTCACTACATCTCTGAATAGGGTGATTAAAATGACTAAAACTCTTCTGCCAGACAGCTGTGTAATCTGTGTGATGTGTAACTGGTAAAGTCTAAAATCTGAGTTTTATAATGAGTATAGAGTACCGTGTTTTAAATTGATTCCTACAGTGAGGAGACAGTGCAGAATATTGTAGCTGAGATTTTCTCTTGCATCGGTAAAGTTTTCATTTGTATAATATTTTTTGTAAGATTGAGATGGCAATTGTTTTAAAATATCCTGTGTAACAAAGTAGCTAATATTCTAGTGCATGTCACCTATTTTTGTTATTCTGTTACTGTTTGTGTAATGCGTCGTGCTTAGTCTCTATTCACCATAGGATACATAGTGACTCAGGCCTCGGCGGAGCACATCCATCACTGTGCTACCCTGTGTGTAGCAGCTACAATCCAAGAACATGTTCTGACGTGTGTGTTATCCTTTATGTAACTTCGCTTATCCGTTCATAATCCTGTACGATCAGTACTCTGCTCACAAGTTGCCCGGTGGCGCCTTTCTTAAATTCTATTAGGAATATTCTCATTAAAGTTGCTTTGAACAACATTGTGCTCGGTGTTGAAAAACAACATTCATGATGTTGTGCCATATGAATGGGAAGGAAAAGATTTAGTAGACTGAACCAAGGAGCTGCTCTATCTTATTTCAATTCATAGTAACAGGGAGAAAATGAGGACTGCAGGTGCTGGAGATCACAGTCAAAAAGTGTGGTGCTGGAAAAGCGCAGCCGGTCAGGCAGCATCTGAGGAGCAGGAGAGTCTGCATTCCTGATGAAGAAGCTCATGCTGGAAATGTCGACAATCCTGCTCCTCCAGATGCTGCCTGACCGGCTGTGCTTTTCCAGCGCCACACTCTTTGACTCCATTCAAAGTACAAATTGGTATCAGACACCAGTGCTAATTTGTGTGTCAGGATCTCAATGATTCGGTTTTGGAGTTATGTCTGAACTTGATAATATATCGTAGATTGACACGAGCGTAGTACTGGAATAGTGCTTTGTTGTCAAAAATATTGTCTTTGGAATGAGACTTCAAGCTGAGTTCTGTCTGTATAAATGATTGTAAACCATCCCATAGCACTCATTGAAGAACAGGGGCCAGTACACTCGGTTTCCTGGACAGAGTATATCTCTCAATCAATATCACTAAAAAGTTACCCAAGTTCAACATTTTTCTACGTCACGACAACAACAGAACTAAACAGTTTTGAAAGCTCGGACAGTTTACGAGCGTGTTTCACGCTTGCGAAGCAGTTGTCAATTGCAATAATCTCTTGTCACCTATGACATAGATTTTTGCTGTGCTTTAGTGTTTGATGTCACCATTATTCTCCTCTGACCACACTCCCTCCTGGGCCACCAGGGTTAAACTTTACTGATTTGGTTTTTTCTTCATGATTAGCAGGTACTTCTATCATTGGGGAGGGAAGAGATGGTGTATGTGTGTGCGTGCGCACCCCAGTTGAGTTTGATGTTCTGCCCATCTCTTCATAATAGTACATCGTTCGCGGCAGTTGTCATAATAAATGCACACAGCAGCGGGGAACCTGCCCGATTTTCCTACAAGACCCTTAGGGAGATTTTAGTGGCTCTCGCTGGTGGAGGGAGATAACTGAAAACTGGCTAAGAATTGAGCCTAGGATTTTCTGATCTATTGTATGCTGAAGATTTAGCATTTTATCCACCAGCGCACTCACTACCTTTCCCACCCCTTTTCCCCGCCCCCCCCCCCCCCCCCCCCCCCCCACCTTCATCCTCTGCAATCTATGAATAAGAACCAAAAATCCACAGCACTGCGAGATATAAATGGGCAGGAGTTGTATTTGGCTATGAAGAAATCAGCTGTTTTCGAAAGTCCTGGGAATGAAAACAGGGAACAATGAGTCTTCGGCAGTATCCCTAGCCAACTAGTCAGAGGTCAATTATATTAACGACATGAGGCGATGGTTACAGTCACTAACAAGTGTTTTATTGTAGCTTTTCAGTCATTTTGTATGAATGACGATCAAGGAAACAGCCTCTCTCAGCAGGATCTAGTGCGCCAGAAAATCTTGCAGCTCTCTCTCTCTCTGTGGCAGTGAGGTAAAGTGGGAGGAGTTGCTTTCCTGCAATTGTGTCGCTTCAGAAGTTAGATATTCCGATCCTAGCTCTCAGTGTGTTGCTGTGAGGACTCGGCGCGGCTGCTTCGCTGTTCTCGTCTCCTTTTCCTATTCTGCTTGAGCGGTGTTTGTGTGGTTCTACTTCTCCAAGATGACAGGACAGTCAGCCGTATACCAGAGTCAGCTGGTAAGTAACCCCTCCCACCAGGGTCTTTATGGATACCGGATTTAATTCCCGTGTATGCATCAGCTTCTTTATTTTAGGGTGCCTGAGAAACCGAGAGAAGGATTTGAAAGGAGTTGCGACTGAACCGAGATAGCCTGAGCTCCGTTTTTTAAAAGAAAACTATCTTCCCTTGCGGACGAGAGCCTGTCATGCTCCCAGTTCGACCTTGGTCTGTGGATATATTTGCATATTCCAATGTACGTGTCTCTTCATTCAGAAGTGCCTTCAGGTTATGTGATATCCAGTTGTTGTTATATGGTATACAGTTGTAGTTTGACAGTTTACTTAAATAAAACAGTCCCAACGTGTAAGTACAACGGTATTGAACGAAAATAGAATAAAAGTCTCCAGTTTGGATTAAGACGCATATCTTATTTTTTTAGAATACTTTTACACATTACCCACGGCGTTTCTGTAGCAAAATAATGTGATAAATCAGTTGATGCAGTCAGTGCACTAATTTGAAAGAAATATGTAGCACCATACGTTGGGTGTGTTGTTTTTAATCTTGTCTGTTCCTCGTGTTATAATGAAGCTACACAGCAGAACTGAAAGGAAGCACATGACTTCAAATAGTTCATCGAATGTATTTTGTTTGCTCAACTGAGTTACTTCCATGTTGGATATCTGTGGTTTTACTGAGAAGATTCCGATTCTTTACAATGTGTATGTTTGCCAGTTTCACGATCTCTGGGCAGTGTGATTGCTTGATCGATCTGAAAATGAATGAGAGCGGTGGGTCATGTGGAGAGACTGGAGACACGAAGATGGTTCGTGTTATTAAAATCGTTCTTCTAGCGACAAAAGTTTGAATTTGAATCATTTGCAAAGCAAATCAAGATTCAGTCTTTTGCATCTTTTCGTGTCTGAGCATTTACTGCAGAAATCATTTACTGCAGAATGTGGTGTCCACAACGTGTTTACAGTTTTTCTCATTTTCTTTTCGACGAACATCTGGACAAGTGTATTTGTAATGCTACTACTTTTTATAACTGCGCCAAGAGGCGCTCTACTCAGAAACAGTGATAGTTACTTGTCCTATTAAGTTGTGGGGGTTAGCTCTTGCCATGATGCTGAAGATAACTGGGCATTTAACTCCATTTACAGTGTGGCTCCTATAAACCGTCCTCGGTAGGCGCGGCCCATGTATTTCCCTGGGGAGTGTTCACGTGTGTAATCTTAATTTGGGAGTGATTTCGCACCGGACCTGCGGATAAAGCAGAGGCCACGCTGTTTACTTGGAGTTTCAATTGCCCAGTGTCCACTATTGTTTGTTGCGACTCTATGAAGCACTTAGGGCGTTTCGCTTCTAAAGGCGCTAAATAAACGCAAGTTGATGTATTACCTTTTTCCACGTGACTTGTGTGGAATATTACTGAAATGTTGAGCTAAATCGGTCTTTCTCCCCATTGCAAAGCTTAAAGCTAGTTATAAATTTTGATTGAAGACAATGCGGGTTCCCACCAATTCTGACCAGAATAAAATGTCAAGTTAAATCCAGAGCACACGTCACTAGGCATTAAGGTAGTTTTGTCACATGAAGAGTGAAGCTCGACCAGTTTCTGAAGTTTAGACTTTATTTGGAAATAAGTTTCCGTGTATTCATTTTGATTTGATTTCATTCTCTTTTTGATATTGTCGGTAGATTTGACCATTTCATAGGACAGTCCTCAGAACCTTGTCAGAGTGACAGTTGTTTACATCCAAGCCTAAACCAAGAGTGATAACAAGCTGTTCTACAATGGAAGCGTTGTCTAGCTTAGCCAGTCCTCATTGACAGCAGTATATGGCAAGATCGTGGTGCACTGATTTTCCTTCTTGACTTCCGGCATCTCCCTATCACCGCTCCCCAATCCCCCTCCACTCTCCCCTCCATTCCATCTACCCCACCAAACACACACATACGCACACAAGCACCCTCTTCATCCCCTTCCACTGCAATCAAGTTAGGAGAAATTCAGACTATGCAGCTAACAGGGATCGATTTTGGGGAGGTAGATTAATGTTGTGTAGCTATATCTTTGCAGATTAAACTGTGCCAGTTAAGGAAACTATTTTAGACGTGTTGTATAAAGTTGAACTGTAGAAGATTCTGCAGCCAACAGATGATTGGTAGGTTCCAATGTTAACAGTACTGTGAAGGAATTTCTCCAGTGAATCATTTTTGAAGGGCTCTGCAGTAATACAACGAGGACAAGAAGCTCCTCGGCTCAATTCCTGATCTGTGCTGTGGTCATCGGTATCTTCCAAAGCAGCAGTCATATTGTTATTGAAAGGAGGAAAGTAGGAAGGAAAAGGAAAATCAAGTTTTCTGTTCGGGAGTTCAATGTTTACCACTGACGTCTGTGGATCTATGCCAGTAACAGCTATCTAGTTTAATGTGACCAAAACTGTTGAGATTAAAAATTGTTTTATACTGAAGGTTTATAATTGACCTTGAAAGTAATGAGCTTAGAGCATGAAACAGTTTTCAGTAATTACCAAATTATTTGATTGTGGAATTGTCTAGGCAGCAATTTTTAAATTTACTGTTCTATTCCCATGGCATCGCCAGCAGTACAAACAGCAGGTTAGTTAGTGTTATCTGATCGTGTTATCTGACCGGTGAGGTTTGGTTGTGTGTAGATATTATTAATGCTACTGAAAACTTCTGTTAAGTCAATGCTTAGGGGTGTCATTTCACAGAAAATGAGACCATTTGAATTGAATATGGTTGTTGTGAGTGAAAGTGTAGGGAAGTACAATGAATAATTCATAGTCATATAGAAATGTACAGCATGGAAACAGACCCTTCGGTCCAACCCATCCATGCCAACCAGATATCCCAACCCATTCTAGTCCCACCTGCCAGCACCCGGCCCATTTCCCTCCAAACCCTTCCTATTCATATACCCATCCAATTGCCTCTTAAATGTTGCAATTGTACCAGCCTTCACCACTTCCTCTGGCAGCTCATTCCATACATGTACCATCCTCTGTGTGAAAAAGATGCCCCTTAGGTCTCTTTTATATCTTTCCCCTCTCACCCTAAACCTATGCCCTCTAGTTCTGGACTCCCAGATCCCAGGGAAAAGATTTTGCTAATTGCAGAACAAACCGAGCCAGATGGAACAGCAAACCCAATAAACACTCAAGTTGGAGAATATTGACACACTCTCAATTTCTATATTGAAGATAAAATAACACTTCATTTCTATATAAAGATTTACTTTGTGCAGTTTCTTTACATATACAGGTCCAAGAGCAGAACATTCATTTTGACAATGTCATGCCAATAGGCATGAAGAGATCCAAAGCATTTTTATTTGCTGCTTTAAAATGATAGTCCCCTTTTATCTTTGTAAATGAACCCTTGTTAAGTTTGAGTTCTGAGAAAGGGTCACTTGACCCAAAACATTAATTCTGATTTCTCTCCACAGATGCTGCCAAACCCGCTGAGTTTATCCAGCAATTTCTGTTTTTGTCCTTATTAAATTTACAATGATTGTTATCAAATGCTGAATGGACCCTTTTGACGCTTATAGCAAATTCCTGCAATTATCAGGGGAAATAAGTTAATAAATCACCTCTCTGGAATTTCACACTGACCATTTGCATGCATATAACAAGAAAAGTCTCACAGGCATTGTCCACCCTAGCCAGTACTGAATAATGGATGCCATTGGAATTTACCGCTGCTGAAGTGGTGCTCACAGCCCTGCGGCTTGTTTTTTGCAGAAATAATGATTTTGGACAAAGATTGCAAAACTACCGCATTGTGCCCATAGAGAAACCAAGTCACATGACTGAAACCTTTTTTTGATCTGAAGTTTCTTCTCTGCCTGCTTTTTAAAATTAGCATTGACAACCAGCAGCTCCTCCCTCAACTGAAGCCAGCTTGTAGTCTCAAATTGTTGGAATCCAAGAAAGTTCCTGTTGTTGTGAAAAATAGGCTAATTCATAGTCTGTAATAATTGCCACTGCATCCAAGCTCCCAGGAAAAACTTCACTAGATCTGATTCACATCAATTAATTCTGCGATAAAGGTTTACAATATCATTTCAGAATTTAGATTTTATGGTAGAGGTGTATGGGATTTTTGTTTTAGTTTTGTGAAAGTGACTTTTTTTTTGAGAAGTTGGGAGTTATTTTTGATCTGAGAGTTCAAATATAATTTCAAAGAACATATATGACTTAATAACTTAGCAGGTAAGCTTAAGAATAATCCAAAGAGATTATACAAGTACATTAAGAGCAACTAGGGAGACAATAAGGCCCTTTAGACATCAACAAAGGTCATTTATGTGTGGAATTACAGAAAATGGGAGAGATACTAAGTGAATATTTCTTGTCAGGTTTTTTCATTGTGGAGAAAAGCTAGGGAATTTGGGAAGTAAAAAATAACATCTTGACAACAGACCACATTACAGATTAGATTACCTACAGTGTGGAAACAGGCCCTTCGGCCCAACAGTTCCACACCGCCCATCCAAAGAGCAACCCACCCAGACCTATTCCCCTACATTTACCCCTTCACCTAACACCTATGGGCAATTTAGCATGGCCAATTCACCTAACCTGCACATCTTTTTGGATTGTGGGAGGAAACCGGAGCACCCAGAGGAAACCCATGCAGACACTGGGAGAATGTGCAAACTCCATACAGACAGTCACCCGAGCCCGGAATTGAACCTGGGTCTTAAAAAACAAAATGAATACATCTCAGCATTTGTCAGGACATTGTGGGAAGTTAGGGAAGAAATTGCAGGAGTCCAAGCAGTGGTATTTGACCATGGGTGAGGTGCCAGAGGATTGGAGGGTACCTAATATTGTGCTTTTTTATTTAAGAAAGACTGTAAGGAAAGATTGTGGGAATTATAGGCAATTGAGTCTGACAATGGGTGAGTACGTTGTTGGAGGGACTTCTGAGAGACAGGATTTGAAAAGGTAAGGTTTTGTGCAAGGGAAATCATGCCTCACAAATTTGATTGGTCATATCTTTTAGAAACGCAATGATAAAGGTTGTCTACCTGAACTTTAGTAAAACCTTTTGATAAGGTTCTGCATGGTACACTAATTAGTAAAGCTAGATCACATGGAATTTGGGGACAGCTTGTCAAATGGATCAAAATTGGTTTGATGGTAGCAGACAGAAGGTGGTGGTGGAGTGTTGTTTTTCAGCCTGAAGGCCTGAGACCTGTGGTGTTCTGCAGGAATCAGTGCTGGGTCCACAGTCTTTGTCATTTTTATAGATGATTTGGCTGTGAATTTAGGAGGTATGGTTAGTAAGTTTGTAGATGACACCAAAATTAGTACAAGAGGTTATCTAAGATTACAAAGGGATATTGATCAATTGAGCCAATGGGCTGAGGAGTGGTAGCTGGAGTTTAATTTGGATAAATGTGAGTTAATGCATTTTGGTAAAACAAGGGCAAAACTTATACAGTTAATGGTATGGCTCTGGGGAGTGTTATTGGACAGGGAGACCTAAGTGTTCAGATACATAGTTCTTTGAAAGTTGTGTCACATGTAGGCATGGTGATTAAGAAGACATTTAGCATGCTTGCCTGTATTCAGATCATTGGAACATCATATTGAGGTTGTACAGGATGTTGGTTTGAACACTTTTCGAAAACTGTGTAGAGTTCTGGTCTCCTGGCTCCAGGAAGAATGTTATTAAATTGGAGAGCATTCAAAAAAGATTTACAAGGATGTTGCTGGGAATTTCTTTTTCTTTCACTTTTGACTCCAAGTTGCCAAATTACAGCAATATACTACAAACCTACATCACAGGTGTGAAAGTATTAATGGAATGTTATTCAAATAAAAGCAAAGGGGGCAATGATCTTTAAACTTCCTCCCTAATGGTGTCGTGTGTGTACCTACATGAAATGAACTGTAGTGGTTCAAGAGGCATTATGTTGGAGTTTTGAAGTTATATTAGACTTGAAACATTAACGCCTGTTTCTTTCACCACAGGTTGCCAAACTTGTTGAGTTTTTCTTGCACTCTGCTCTAATTAATGGAGCATTAGCTTATTTTGAATCATTACTGTTAAAGTCAATGAGGTAATCAATGTTAATCCAGTCCTTGTCATTTTTTTAATCTATTAGGGCATGTAAAGCTGACGGTAATGATGATTGTGTCAATTTGCTTTTGCTTTGGACTACATCTGTGGGCTCCTGTCTTCATGGTATGCAGACAATGTTGAAAATTTTGCTGGCAAGAAGGTAAAGCTTGGTGCTGCTGGGATTGTGGCACACCTAAACTGGAAGGAAAGGGCATGAGTGAAGTCATTACACACAGATGAGTATGTATGATGAGCATCCTCTCAGCAAGTTTCTTGTGTGATGGTATTTTACAGAATGTATGGTTTCTTGCTGAGTTCTTCCATTTCTCGTAAGGAATATACAATCATGCATTGAATATCTGGTGCCTAAAGTGTATCACTATTGCAAATTCTGCTTGAATGCAATGTACCTATCTAGCAAAGTGATATAGCAATATATAGACTATTGCTATGTCCAGGTGAAAAAGGGTAGACTGGTTTTCCTACCATTTTTTCACAATCGTTTTTCACTGCAACACATTTTTGAGTTTTAAAACAATATATAATCTGGTCAATTCAATATGCAACCTACAATTTGTATGAATTGAGCCAGACTATATTCTTGAGTTAAACATGATCAAAGTTAAAAATCACACAACACTAGGTTATAGTCCACTAGGTACTAACTGTTGGAGCACTGCTCCTTCATAAAGTAGTTATTAGGGCAGGATCATAGGACACAGAATTTACAGTAAAAGATAAAAGTGTTATACAACTGATGCAATGTATGGAACAAACCTAGATTGCTGTTAAGTCTTTAACCACTTATTAATTATTTGAAATCTGCAAACCATTTTATGTAAATCCTAGTTCCTCTAACCTATAACCTGGTATTGTGTGATTTTTAACTTTGTCCATCCTAGTCCAACACCAGCACCTCTACATCATGATCAATGCCAGGGTGCGGGACATCTCCGACCGGCTTGAAAGGATATTGGAGCGGGAGGGGGAGGATCCAGTTGTTGTGGTCCACGTTGGTACTAACAACATAAGCAAGACTAGGGTGGAGGACCTGTTTGGGGATTACGAAGCACTAGGCAGGAAATTGAAGCACAGGTCCTCAAGGGTCATAATCTCCAGATTACTGCCCGAGCCACGTGCCAATTGGCATAGGGACAAGAAAATTAGGCAAGTAAACACGTGGCTAAGGGATTGGTGTGGGAGAGGGATTCCACTTCATGGGGCACTGGCATCAGTTTTGGAACAGGGGGGATCTGTACCGTTGGGACGGTCTCCACCTAAACCGATCAGGTACTAATATTCTAGCGAAGAGGATAAATAGGGTGGTCAGTAGGACTTTAAACTTCTGAGTTGGAGGGAAGGGAAAGTGAAAGCGACAGGGAGTATGGCGTTAAATGGAAAGATAAGCAGCAGGATAGCATGTGTCCAGGCGGATTTAAAATTGAGGCAGACTGGGAATGCAGAAAATAGCAAGGATAACTTAGGACATCACATGACTTCCAATATCTCTAATGATAAGAAAGTTAGCATTAAGGCACTTTACCTGAATGCTCGTAGCATTCATAACAGATGAACTAATGGCACAGATCATAGTGAATGATTATGATGTGGTAGGCATCACAGAGACGTGGTTACAGGGGGGTCAGGACTGGCAGTTAAACCTCCAAGGATTTTCAACTTATCGAAAAGACAGGGAGGTGGGCAGAGGGGGCGCGGTTGCCTTGTTAGTTAAGAACAAAATTAAATCTATGGCACTGAATGACATAGCGTCAGATGATGATGTGGAGTCTGTGTGGGTGGAATTGAGGAACAACAAAGGCAAAAAAAAAACCATAGTTGGAGTTGTGTACAGACCTCCTAACAGTGGTCAGGACCAGGGACGCAACATGTACCGGGAAATAGAGAAGGCATGTCAGAAAGGCAAGGTCACATTGATCATGGGAGACTTCAATATGCAGGTGGACTGGGTAAATAATGTTGCCAGTGGATCCAAAGAAAGGGAATTCATGGAATGCTTACAGGATGGCTTTTTGGAACAGCTTGTCATGGAGCCCACAAGGGAGCAGGCTATTCTGGACCTAGTGCTTTGTAATGAACCAGACTTTATAAAAGATCTTAAAGTAAGGGAACCCTTAGGAAGCAGCGATCATAATATGGTAGAGTTCAGTCTGGAGTTTGAAAGAGAGAAGGCAAAATTGGATATAATGGTGTTAAAGTTAAATAAAGGTAATTATGAGGGCATGAGAGAGGAACTGACAAAAATAGACTGGAAGCAGAGGCTAGCAGGGAAGACAGTAGAGCAAAAATGGCAGGAGTTTGTGGGTATAATTGAGGACACTGTACAGAAGTTCATCCCCAAGAAAAGAAAGATTATCCAGGGAGGGATTAGACAACCATGGCTGACAAAGGAAGTCAGGAAATGTATTAAAGAAAAAGAGAGATCCTATAAAGTGGCCAAGAGTAGTGGGAAATCAGAAGATTGGGAATGCTACAAAAACAAACAGAGGATAACAAAGAGTGTAATAAGGAAGGAGAGGATCAAATATGAAGGTAGGCTAGCCAGTAATATTAGAAATGATAGTAAAAGTTGCTTTCAATACATAAGAAACAAAAGACAGGCAAAAGTAGACACTGGGCGACTTCAAACTGATGCAGGAAGCCTAGTGATGGGAGATAAGGAAATAGCAGGAGAACTTAACAAGTACTTCTCATCCGTTTTCACAGTGGAAGACATGAGTAATATCCTAACAATTAAAGGGAGTCAGGGGGCTGAGTTGAGTATGGTTGCTGTTACAAAAGAGAGAGTGCTAGAAAAGCTAAAAAGTCTTCAAATTGATAAATCTCCTGGCCCTGATGGGATACATCCTAGAGTTCTGAGAGGTGGCTGAGGAAATAGCGGAGGCATTGGTTGAGATCTTTCAAAAGTCACTGGAGTCAGGGAAAGTCCCGGAGGATTGGGAGATCGCTGTTGTAACCCCCTTGTTCAAGAAAGGATCAAGACAAAAGATGGAAAATTATAGGCCAATTAGCCTAACCTCGGTTGTTGGTAAAATTCTAGAATCCATCATTAAGGATGAGGTTTCTAAATTCTTAGAGCAGAGTCTGATTAGAACAAGTCAACAAGGATTTAGTAAGGGGAGGTCATGCCTGACAAACCTGTTGGAATTCTTTGAAGAGGTGACAAGTAGGTTAGACCAGGGAAACCCAGTGGATGTGGTCTATCTAGACTTCCAAAAGGCCTTTGATAAGGTGCCACACGGAAAGCTGCTGAGCAAGGTGACCGTGGTGTTCGAGGTGAGCTATTGGGATGGATTGAGGATTGGCTGTCTGACAGAAGGCAGAGAGTTGGGATAAAAGGTTCTTTTTCGGAATGGCAGCCGGTAACGAGCGGTATCCCGCAGGGTTCAGTGTTGGGGCCACAGTTGTTCACATTATATATTAATGATCTGGATGAAGGGACTGGGGGCATTCTAGTGAAGTTTGCAGATGATACAAAGTTAGGTGGACAGGCAGGTAGTACTGAGGAAGTGGGGAGGCTACAGAAGGATCTAGACAGTTTGGGAGGGTGGTCCAGGAAATGGCTTATGGAATTTAACGTGAGCAAGTGCAAGGTCTTGCACTTTGGCAAAAAGAATAAAAGCATAGACTACTTTCTAAATGGTGAGAAAATTAGTAAAGCCAAAATACAAATGGATCTGGGAGTGCTAGTCGAGGATTCTCTAAAAGTAAACATGCAGGTTGAGTCCGTGATTAAGAAAGCGAATGCAATGTTGTCACTTATCTCAAGAAGGTTGGAATATAAAAGCAGAGATGTGCTACTGAGACTTTATAAAGCTCTGGTTAGGCCCCATTTGGAGTACTGTGTCCAGTTTTGGTCCCCACACCTCAGGAAGGACATACTGGCACTGGAACGTGTCCAGCCGAGATTCACATGGATGATCCCTGGAATGGTAGGTCTAACATATGAGGAACGGCTGAGGATCCTGGGATTGTATTCATTGGAGTTTAGAAGATTAAGGGGAGACTTAATAGAGACGTACAAGATAATACATGGCTTGGAAAGGTTGGAGTAAAAAGTGAGGTCTGCAGATGCTGGAGATCAGAGCTGAAAATGTGTTGCTGGTTAAAGCGCAGCAAGTTAGGCAGCATCCAAGGAACAGGAAATTCGACATTTCGGGCCAGAGCCCTCCTTCAGGAATGAGGAGAATGTGTCAGGCAGGCTAAGATAAAAGGTAGGGAGGAGGGACTTGGGGGAGGGGCGATGGAGATGTGATAGGTGGAAAGAGGTCAAGGTGAGGGTGATAGGTTGGAGTGGGGTGGGGGCGGAGAGGTCAGGAAGAAGATTGCAGGTTAGGAGGGCGGTGCTGAGTTGAGGGAACCAACTGAGACAAGGTGGGGGGAGGGGAAATGAGGAAACTGGAGAAATCGGAGTTCATTCCTTGTGGTTGGAGGGTTCCCAGGCGGAAGATGAGGCGCTCCTCCTCCAGCCGTCGTGTTATGTTCTGCCGATGGAGGAGTCCAAGGACCTGCATGTCCTCTGTGGAGTGGGAGGGAGAGTTGAAGTGTTGAGCCACGGGGTGGTTGGGTTGGTTGGTCCGGGCATCCCAGAGGTGTTCTCTGAAGCGTTCCGCAAGTAGGCGGCCCGTCTCCCCAATGTAGAGGTGGCCACATCGGGTGCAGCGGATGCAATAGATGATGTGTGTGGAGGTGCAGGTGAACTTGTGGCGGATATGGAAGGATCCCTTGGGGCCTTGGAGGGAAGTGAGGGAGGAGGTGTGGGCGCACGTTTTACATTTCCTGCGGTTGCAGGGGAAGGTGCCGGGAGTGGAGGTTGGGTTGGTGGGGGGTGTGGACCTGACGAGGGAGTCACGAAGGGAGTGGTCTTTGCGGAACGCTGATAGGGGAGGGGAGGGAAATATATCCCTGGTGGTGGGGTCCGTTTGGAGGTGGCGGAAATGACGGCGGATGATACGCTGTATGCGGAGGTTGGTGGGGTGGTAGGTGAGAACCAGTGGGGTTCTGTCTTGGTGGCGGTTGGAGGAGCGGGGCTCAAGGGCGGAGGAGCGGGAAGTGGAGGAGATGCGGTGGAGGGCATCGTCGATCACGTCTGGGGGGAATCTGCGGTCCTTGAAGGAGGCCATCTGGGCTGTACGGTATTGAAACTGGTCCTCCTGGGAGCAGATGCGGCGGAGACGAAGGAATTGGGAATATGGGATGGAGTTTTTACAGGGGGCAGGGTGGGAAGAGGTGTAGTCCAGGTAGCTGTGGGAGTCGGTCGGTTTATAGTAGATGTCTGTGTTGAGTCGGTCACCCGAGATAGAAATGGAAAGGTCTAGGAAGGGGAGGGAGGAGTCTGAGACAGTCCAGGTGAATTTGAGGTCGGGATGGAAGGTGTTGGTAAAGTTGATGAACTGTTCAACCTCCTCGTGGGAGCACGGTTCTGTCCCCTTTAGTCTCGACACGGTTCTGTCCCCTTTAGTCCAAGAACCGTGTCGAGACTAAAGGGGACAGATTGGAAAGGTTGGATGCTAGGAAATTGTTTCCGTTAGGAGAGGAAACTAGGACCTGTGGACACAGCCTTAAAATTAGAGGGGGTCAATTCAGAACAGAAATGCGGAGACATTTCTTCAGCCAGAGAGTGGTGGGCCTGTGGAATTCATTGCCGCAGAGTGCAGTGGAGGCCGGGACGCTAGATGCCTTCAAGGCCGAGATTGATAGATTCTTGTTGTCTCGAGGAATTAAGGGCTATGGGGAGAATGCGGGTAAGAGGAGTTGAAATGCCCATCAGCCATGATTGAATGGTGGAGTGGACTCGATGGGCCGAATGGCCTTACTTCCACTCCTATGTCTTATGGTCTAATGTTAGCTTTATCATGCTAAAAAACACCACTAGTAGGAAATATTAAAATTATAGAAATACAAAAACTTACATCCCAGTAATGTACACAAAATGGATTGATATACAGAGTAATGGGGTAAACTTGACCAAATTTAAAATGTAAATTTTATGGGAAAAAGTGAAATCACTAAGAGTTCACTAACTATAGATTTGCTTCTTCAGTGAAGCAGTTGAAATATATGAATTACAACTTCAAATCCTTTTTTCCTGAAAATCACTGTTAGAGAAATCCAGCTACCTTTGATAGTGGCTGTGTCTGCTGTAACACTATTGGTAATTTTTTTGTTTCATCACGGCCAGATTCAAAGTTCATATGATAGAAAGAGATGGAGAGCAGTAACTTGTATGTTCTCTGTTCCAATCTAAGTTTCAGTTAAAAGGATATATAATATGACCTTTCTGCATGTTGGTTGTATATTCTAAAAGGCACTTGAGCTTATGTTGATCATAGCTTTCTCTAAAGCATTATGATAGTTATGGTGATTGATGTTTTCACGTTTCATATGTTGGCTCCTGAATGATCAATTTTTCCATCTTGATGAGATAGAAAGGAGTCCTTCATATGTGGGTTAGTCCTTCATATCTTACGGGATGCCATTATCTCAATTGGTTTTTCCCTGACTCCAATTTCCATTCTATGAAATGCAACTACTGACATGTTAGCAACTATTTTAACTTGTTTCTTTTTTAAATGTACAAGGCCAGCTAATAATATTTGGAATAAATTTAATCTTCTTGACAACATTTATAGTCAGGCTTCAAACAATGTACTCTGTATGCTTCCTCTTTTAGCATTTATGCTAGTTCACAACCATATTTGATATTTTTCTCTTGTAGCATGTAAGAGAGGTTAAGCTTAAGTTTTGCATATCAAGATTTTAGGTCTGCGATAAGTCTGTGACCAATTGCTTATTTATCATCAATAATCTGTTGCCTAAATAAGATCCAATCTTCACACTGCTTGAAATACCTGTACTTACAAGCATACCTCCTCATATACAACTGCAACTTTAATCTATACCTACATATCAGGTGCTCAAGTAAACTGAATAGTGAAACACAAGATACAACTAACAGTCAATGCCTACCTTTCTAAATGTAGTCCTCCATTTTTTTGGCAGACTGTTTATTCAGACTCGTTTCTTGCTTGATATTTAATTTTTCTTAATGTTCTCTCATGCTCTTCTATGTTTGCATTTTTGGGCCTCCCTTTCTGTTTTGTAAGGGACATTGCTTGCACTGTCTATTTGTTGAATTGATGCACAGTGATTGGAGCCTTCAAGCACTTTACCTCCAATTTCTCAGCAGGCAGTGGAATAGGGCTTCTGATCCCAGGGCTCATCCATTCCATCCACTTTTCTTTTTGAATCTTTTCTTTTCTCTTTTTTTCGATTTTATTTTAATTTCCTCTGGAAGAGCTCAGTCACAGTGACGGCAGAGGCGGCCTAGTGGCACCAACTCATAGCTGCTGTGCTGGAGACGAGTTTGAGTTCTTGGTAGCATCTGCAGCCAGTGCATATTTGTGAAGGCAGCAGCAGAGACAAGCTTGGGCCTAGTACAAACCAGTGCCAACAGCGGTTGCATTAGTGAGGTGGACTCGAAGCAGACCCATGGTGGCGGTGGTGTTGACTTTGCATTAGTGCTATACCTGGCTTCATTATTGGCATCTGCATGGATAGGTCCAGTCAGGGCTTAATAGAGGTGAAGGCGTCATTGGAGGTGATATGGCACCGAAGAGCGGTGACTTTCATTCCAGCAGTGGTGGCATGACAAAAGGGACTCTTACCTGGCCAACAGCTCCATGGCCCAATGTGGAGCACTTAACAAGAACAAGTAGAAAGTTGAACACTTGCTTTATTTCTTAATTTTTCTGCATTTATATTCATTGTTTTAGTTTATTTTTTGATGTTTTAAAATGACGTATAGTGGTAACACTATACAACACTTCTTTGACTGTATTTTTGTAACGAGATACATGTGACAATAAATCAAATCATAAAATTAGTCTAGTGTTGAACTTAGTCCACAGTATGTTATTTACATCAGTTTAACCAGTTTGTTGCTTTTCAATGGGTTAACTTTATTCTTGTAGGTTTCTTCTGATCCAGTATATATTTTGACATGAGTATTAATGCAGCCAAGTGCATTTGAGTCCAGAAAACACATAAGAAAGCTATATACTTCCAACAAGTGTCCATTTTTTAAAAGGACAAAAACGTTCACACTAATTTAGCATTTTGTCCATGTCAAGAGTTAGGTTCTCTCATGTAGATTTCTGGATATAACATTGACATTTTATAAACAGTGGTTTTAAGTATGTGCATCATTATTGTAAAAATCTTATCCTGTCATTTTGTTAATAATTCCACAGGACAAGTTCAACAACTTGTATCTCATTGTTCTTCTTAGTATTCTGTGCATGACAAGAAAGTGTTTTTATTGTCCAGTTGTTTTGAGTGGGGTTTGCGTAAAATGGGAAAACTGTACAGGAATTTTATGTAGTACAAAAGTTGTATTCATGGGAATTCCTTTATTTCACAATAGAAATTTGATTATGATACAAAGACCCTATGCATGGTTTCCGTCTTTTCTCAAATAGAGAAGTTTTTATGAGCAATCGGTATCCACACTGATGCTGATGACACTGGTCTGTTTCTCTATTGCTAGATTTGCAGGCATATATGTCTGACTGCTTCTTGTAACATTAGTTGATGCATAAACAAAATTACTCTTCAACTTTATTGCTTGTTCAGTTCCCGTTGAAACTTCCACAACCTGGCTCCAGATTCTAATCCCTCTGTGGTTCACTCAAACTGGACTTGGTGGTGTCACGTTGAGCATCAATGCTGTGAACTGAGTTCAGCTTCAAATCCTAAGCCACCAAATCTCAAGTTTCTATTCTGCACTTTTCAGCTTTGCTCATTACTCCCAAAAATATTTCTTCATTTCTCTTTACATTTAATTCTGTCCTTGCTAGCACCTTGAAAGCTACACTTAAACTGCAATTAGCCCCAAGTTTTGTTCTGTTGTCACTTTCACTATTGTTGTTTCCTATCATTTATAGAGTGTGGAAATGATCAGTAGGTTCCTTTCCATCAATGCAGACTTGGAGATTCTTTATCCTTGCCCATTACCACTACCATAATCTTCTTGAGCCCAACTTGCTGAGATTTTGCATTACAAGCCTCTCTAATCCACTTCTGTCATTCCCATATTTTGCACTTAAAGTGGAAGAAATGGTATCAAGTTGTAAACAAATAACAAACATATTCATAAATACTATAAATTTGCAAAGATGATCAGCAAACAATTTTAAACATACTGACTTCATTCCTTTAAAAAAAAATCACCATTCCTTTAAAAAAAAGCACGTTGGGTTAATATGCCAGTACGTCTGTTCGAACAATTTGGTAGACATTGGGAAAATCTCTCTTGAATGTGTATGTGTGTAGCACAGAGGAACAGATGAAAATAAAAGTGAAAATGTCCCTCTCATTGAACACCAGAGAATTATGGGGCAAGACCACCATTAAAATTCATAAACTATGTAACAAAAGTTTCTTGACTCCTCATGCACCGGACTTGTGCCATATGTGTATATAAAATAAATGCTTTTCATTAAACAAACTTTATAAATTAGAACAGAAGTTTGAAACCTTTGAGTCTGCTTTGCCATTTGATAAGGTTATAACTGAACTTACTTGCTTGTCTACCATAAATACCCCCTAGATTCTTGATTAAAAAGGGAATTATCTACCTCTGCCATGAACATATTTAATGGTCTTGCCTCCTCCAATCTCTGAGATAGAATTCCAAAGATTCCCAATTTTCAAAGAGAAAAGAATAGCTCTCACCTCTCTCTTAACGGAAAACCACTTGTTTGAAAACTCCATCCCCTAGTTCTATTCTCTGCCAAAAGCAATAAGTATCCTTTCAGCATCCACTTTATCCAAGATCTTAAGAGGATTTGATATTACAATAAGGTATAGGCAGCCATTCACTAAGAAAAGAGGAATGTAGTTGTAATCAGAGATAGTATAGTCAGGGCAATAAACACTGTTCTCAGTGGTCAAAATCGAGAACCCCAGAGTTGGGTTGCCTGCCTGGTGCTCAGTTTCAGGATATTTCTTTTGGATTGTAGAGAAACGTGGAGTGAGAGGGGAAATGTCCAGTTGTTGTGGTCCACTTGGATACTAATAATCTACATAGAGGTTCTGCTGAGGGAAAATGAGCAGCGAGAGGCTAAATGAAAGAGCGGATTGAAAAGGTAATCATCTCTGGGTTATTACTTGAGCTGTGAGAAAATTAGTACAGGGCTCAATAAGTTTAAAATAGTAAATGCATATCTCTCAGGTTGGTATGGGAGAAATGGGTTGAATTTGTGGGACTCTGGCACCAATACTGGGGAAAATGGGAGCTGTTTTCATAGGATGGGTTCCACCTGAATCATGCTGGGACCAGAGTCCTGACGAATTGCATAACTAGGGCTGTCAATAGGGATTTAAACTAAAGATCAGTATATGTTTAAAAAATGCATGAAGTGGGGTCTCAGCAGATATTAAAGCTTCCAGAAAATATAATAGGACAGAGTATGGAAAGGGCCAGGAATCTTACTTCAGGCACAGCGGATAAGGAGATAACTGAAGGGGGAAAGTCAAGCAGAACTGAGGGTGATGTACTTAAATGCATGCATTATACGAAACAAGGTAAATAAGCTTGTAGTATAGATTGAAATTGCAAGGTATGATGTTGTGGGTATCACTGATGTGGCTGCAAGGGGATCAATGCTGAGAACTAAATATTCAAGGATATGCTTTGTACCAAAATGACCAGGAGAGGGGACAGGATCATCTTGTTAGGAAGCAATGAAATTATGCAACAGCAAGAAGTGATCTAGGGTCAGAAGCTAGAATCTGTGTGGGTGAGGGTGAGGAACTGCAGAGGGTTTTTTTTAAAAAAAACCCTGATGGGAATTATGTACAGGCCTCTTAGCAGTAGTAAGGATGTGGGGTAGAAAATAAATCAGGAGGTAGAAAAGACATGTGAAAGAGCACTATTACAATAATCACGGGAATGTGGAAAAATCAGGTTAGCGGATCTCAAAAAGCCTACAAAATGGTTTTATGGAGCACCTTAGAACATAGAACATTACAGCGCAGTACAGTCCCTTCAGCCCTAGAGTTGTATTGACCTGTAGAACCAATCTGAAGCCCATTTAACCTACACTATTCCACTCTTGTCCCTATGTCTATCTAATAACCATTCAAATGCCCTTAAACTTGGCAAGTCTACTACTGTTGCAGATAGTGCGTACTCTGATAAAGAAAATACCTCTGACATCTATCCTGTACCTATCACCCCTCAATTTAAAGCCATGTCCCCTTGTGTTAGCCATCACCCTCCTGAGGAAAAAGGCTCTCACTGTTCAACCTATCTAACCTTCTGATTATCTTCTATGTCTCAATTAAGTCACCTCTCAACCACCTTCTCTCTAACAAAAGCAGCCTCAAGTCCCTCAGCCTTTCCTCATAAGACTTTCCCTCCATACCAGGCAACATCCTAGTAAATCTCTTCTGAACCCTTTCCAAAGCTTCACATCCTTCCTGTAATGGGGTAACCAGAACTGTATGCAATACTCCAAGTGTGACCACACCAGAGTTTTGTACAGCTGCAGCATGACCTCATGGTTCGGAAACTCGATCCCTTGTGCTGGAGTGTTCATCGGACCAGACACTTCTGGATTTGGTGATGTGTAATGAGGCAAACATGGTTAGGAAGCTTAAGCTGAATGAACCCCTGGGGCAGTGACCCAAAGTATTAGAGAATTCACCTGCAGTTTGAGAGGGATCAGCTAGAATCAAATGTAACACATTGCAATTGAATAAAGGTAACTACAAAAACATGAGGGAGTAGCTGATCAAAGTTGATTGGAAAGAGAGCGTGGCAGGGAAGATTCTCCCAATTCCTCCATCTCTGCTTGAACGAGGAGACATTCCGATTGCAAGCATCCCAGATGTTCACCTGTTTTGAAAAACATGCTTTTCCTCCCTTGTCATCTAGACAGCCCTCTCTGCACCACCTCCATTCCCTGTCCTACTGCTCTGCCCCTCCCCCAATCCAATGCAGAGTCCCCTTTTGTCCTCATCTACTACCCCCATCAAGCCTTGCATCCAACACCACATCCTCGAACACTTCCAATAACTCCAAGACCCCACCACCAAGAACGTCTTCCCCTCCCCACCCCTTTCTGCCTTCCACAAGGACAGTTCCCTCTGACAGTCCTTGGTTCACACTACCCTTGCCACCGAACCCCCAGGTACCTTCCCTTGCAACCAGAAAAGATGCAAAACCTCCTGGTACACCATCCCCCTCACTTCCATCCAGGGCCCCAAACAGTCCTTCCCGGGAGATAGAGGTTCACCTGCTTTTCTTCCAACCTGGTTTACTGCATCAGGTGCTCCTGGTGTGGTCTTCTCTACATCTGGGAGACCAAACATTAAACTCAGGGAACTGTTCATCGAGCATCACAGCTGGGCCTGCAGGGGCTGACCGGACCTCCCCAGTCACAGCCCATTTCAATTCCCCCAGCCACTCCCTTTCTGACATGACCAGCCTTGGCTTCCTCCATTGCCAAGACAAACCACAGCTCCTATTGGAGGAGCAGCATCTTATATTCTGGCTGGGCAGCCTACATTTTATAAAGGTTTATAAGAGGATCAGGGGAATAGACAGAGTAGACAGTCAGAGACCTTTTCCCCGGGTACAACAGAGTGTTACAAGGGGACATAAATTTAAGGTGAAGGGTGGAAAGTATAGGGGGGATGTCCGGGGTAGGTTCTTTACCCAGAGAGTGGTGGGGGCATGGAATGCGCTGCCTGTGGGAGTGGCAGAGTCAGAATCATTGGTGGCCTTTAAGGGGCAATTGGATAGGTACATGGATAGGTGCTTAAGCTAGGACAAATGTTCGGCACAACATCGTGGGCCAAAGGGCCTGTTCTGTGCTGTATTGTTCTATGTTCTATTCCGGAGGACTCAATTTTGAGCTCTCCAATTTCAAATAACCGCCCTTCCCAGCCCCTCCCCTCCTTTCCATTGCTCCTTGTCACCAACCCAATTCATTCCTCCCATTGACCAACCAGATTGTGCACTCTACATGTCTTCACCTATCCCCACTTCACCACCCTGCCCCTGCCTCCCCTACACCCACCCCCTAGACCTGAAGAAGGGTTACACCTGAAATGTCAACTTCTCCACTTTCTGATGCTATCTGGTTTGCTGTGTTCTTCCAGCCTCCTGTCTGTCTACTTTGGATTCCATCATCTGCAGTTTTTTGGTCTCCAGGGAAGATGGTGGAGGAACAATAGCAGAAGTTTCTGTGGATAATTTCAGAAAGCACCACAGAAATTCATCCCAAGGAAGAAGAAACACACTAAGAGGAGAGCAAGGCAACCATGTCTTAGAAAGGAAATTGGGAGAAGTATGCAATGTAGTGAAGATTATTAGGAAGCCTTTAAAAACCAGCTGAGAGTAACCAAAAAATATTTCCCAGTGGAAGAACCAGCAGCATATCAGAACTTCGAGAATGGTTGGGGGAGTGGGGGAAGGTGCAGAGCTAAGTGTACTGTCCAGCAGTAAGGAGAAGGTGCTGGGGAAACTGAAAGGTCTGAAGGTTGATAAGCCACATGGACCAGCTGGACTACACCCCAGCTGAAGGAGCTCGCACAGGAGATTGTTGAAGCATGGTCAGCATGGATGAGTTTCCGTGTTGTACATCTCTATGATTCTATGACTCGGTGGTGCTGTGATTTTTCAGAAGTCACTAGAGTTGGGAGGATGCCAGAGGACTGAAAAGTAGCTAATGTAACACTCCTGTTTAAGAAGGGAGGAAGGCAGAAGACAGGAAGTTTATTGGCCAGTTAGTTGATCTCCATCATTGGTAACAGTCTCATCCGCAATAATGGACTCAAATGTGGAGTACTTGGAAGCACATAGTAAAATAGGGCTGAATCAGCATGGCCTTGTCAAGGAGAGATCATATGTGAAAAATTTATTAAAATTCTTTGAAGAGATAATGAACAAATTAGACAAGGAAGAAAAAGTGGCTGTGATCTATTTGGATTTCTGGAAGGCATTTGACAAGATGCTTTTGAAAGGAGGCTGCTAAAAAGGTAAGAGCCCATGGTGTTAGGTCAAGGTATTGGCATTGATAGAGGATTGGCTGACTGGCAGAAGGCAGAGAGTGGAGATAAAAGGGTGTTTTCCAGGATGGTAATCAGTAACTAGAGGAGTGCTGTAGGGGTCAATGTTGGGACCACAACTACTCACATTACACATGATCTGGACAAAAAAAAACACTGTTGCTAAATTTGCAGATGACCCAAAGATAGGTGGAGGGACAATTATTGTTGAGGAAGTGGGGAGGCTGCAGAAGGACTTGAACAGGCTAGGAAAGTGGGCAAAGAAGTAGCAGATGGAATACAGTGTGGGAAAGTGTGAGTTATACACTTTGATAGGAAGAATAAAGGTGTACGCCATTTTTTTTGGATGAAGAAAAGATTTGGAAATCTGAAGCACGAAGAAATTTGGAAGTCCTTGTTCATGACCCTCTTAAGGTTAACATGCAGGTTCAGTTGACATTTAGGAAGGCAAGCAATGTCATTCAATTCGAGAGGGTGAGAATACAAGAGCAGAGGTTAACTGTTGAGGCTGTATGCACCTCTGGTCAGACTCCATTTGCAATATTGTGATCAGTTTTGGGCTCCATTTCCAAAAAAGGATGTGCTGGTCTTTGAGGGGATCCAGAGAAGGTTTACAAGAATGATACCAGGGATGAAGCAGTTGTCATATAAGGAGTGATTGAGGACTCTAGATCTGCACCTATAGTTTAGAAGGATAAGGGCGGATTTGATTTGAAAACTGGACTCCCATCAGTGAAGAGACAATGGGATAGTCGATTGCAACTTCCATTCGCTCAAGATTTCTTCAAACAAAAATATGCAAATTATTCATCCATTTTGCTGACATTATCTGCTTATATTTTTCATATCTATTAAATCAGCATCAACTTGACATTCTGTTTGTATCACTAAAATTGATGCTTAGTCAAGATGATAAAGCAATTAAAGTTTCCTCCTTTAATTTGCGTACAGTGCACACACTCCCTTTTCCATTCCTGTCTCTCATGTGGTACTTGCTTGGCATCACAAATAGTTCATTTATATTATTCCCAAATTATGACCGGGTTTTTTTTAATGTAAAAGAGCAACAATTATAAATCCAGTGTTTCATGGATGACTTTCTCCTTTGCAATGAAGTTGATTGAAGTGTTCAAACAAAAACTGAAACTGTCAGTTTAGTTGACGCTTATATTGACACGGATCCTAAAGCTCCAGATTCAATCCTTGTACATGGATCAATCAACTAATCTGCACAATGGCATCAGTAATACTGTAATTAGCTTCTGGAAAACCTATCCAGTTTCTAAGCTTCTGATAACTATTAGGTGATATCACTGGATAGTGTGCATGTATGGGAATTAGGGAAAGGACAGGATCGAGTTTTAACTTAATGCCCAAAATGGTCAAATAGCTTGCTACATGTCTTCACATGTGAAGTATGACTCGTGTAATCATTTGTTCAAAAGCAGTTGATCTTTACAAAATTATATTTCAATAAAAGCTAACTTTGTGTGGAGGGAAAGTAAGACAGGCAAACTTCAAGGGATTTTCTAGCTATATTTGCGATGGAAAAAGTTATGGAATGATGATCTAACACAATAGTTCTGTACTCTGTTTTCTCATTGAACTGTTTTTGATCTCCCTGTATTATGTCTGTGACATAAGTCAGAATATTTTCTTAAGCTGTAGAAAATCAAGGCAGCAGCTATCTTGGGAATAGAATGGAATGCCTAAGCTTCTAATACATTGCTCTGTTTTATGATTTTGACATATGCTGGGAAAAGAGATCTTTAAAAGTGGAGAATATTGTTGGCCTATTTAACTTTCTCACTTAAAACATGATGGATCTGACCCCTATGAATATAATAACTAACAGTTTCATCTAATCCGAAACACGGCCAAAGCTATTGAGTATTTTCAGTAGATTTTTGGTTCATTGCAAATTGTGACATTTTAATTTCTTACAGCAGCCACCCTTACAAAACTGTCAATTGCTGAATTTGATTGGGGGAGCCAGTCGATGTAGTTTATTTAGGCTTTTAGAAGGGTTTCAACCAAGTTCCAAACAAGAGGATTTGTATGTAAAATAAAGTACATAGGTTTTTTGAAATTGGTAGAAAACTGATTGATTAGCAAACAGGAAATAGAGTAAGAATAAATAAGCTTTTGGCAAACGATGACTAGTAGGATACCACAGGGATCAGAACTAGTACCCCACCTCTTCACAATATATGCTAATGGTTTAGATAAGGGGGCTA
Organism: Hemiscyllium ocellatum; assembly: GCF_020745735.1. Taxonomy (NCBI): domain Eukaryota; kingdom Metazoa; phylum Chordata; class Chondrichthyes; order Orectolobiformes; family Hemiscylliidae; genus Hemiscyllium; species Hemiscyllium ocellatum. The sequence continues at coordinate 95,118,247 of NC_083411.1, read as the reverse complement.
ACTGTAATATCTCAAAATTTGCAGATGGCATGAAGCTAGATGGAAAGGTGAGCTGTGAGGAGGATGCAGAAATGTTGCAGTGTGATTTGGACAAGCTGAGCGAGTGGACAAATGCCTGGCAGATTATGTGAGGTAATAACTGTGAGGTAATCCACTTAGATAGCAAAAATAGGAAGGCAAGTTATTATTTAAATGCCTGTAAATTGAGAGGCAGGAATGTTCAATGAGACCTGGGTGTCATAGCGAGAGAATTTGAATACAGGACATGGATGTCTTGCTGTAATTGTACAGGGCATTATTGAGGCCACATCTGGGATACTGTTCACTTTTAGCCTCCTTTATCTGAGGAAGGATGCTCTTGCTATGGAGTGTGTGTATCGAAGGTTTACCAGATTAATTCCTGGGATGGCAAGATTGACAGTTGAGAGATTGTTAGAATTGTATTCACTGGAATTTAGAAGAATGGAGAGGGGAGTGGCGGGATCTCATGGAACCCCATAAAATTCTAACAGGACTGGACATGTTAAATGCAGAAAGGTCATTCCCAGTGGTGGGGGAGTCTGGAATCAGGGGTGGTAGTTTAAAGATGAGGGGATTTTTTTTTGAGAACTGACATGAGAGTTTTTGTCACCTAAAGTGGTGACCTATGGAATTCACTCCCATTGGTTGGGGCCAAAACATTGTGTTTTCAAGAAGGAAGTAGTTATAATAGCTCTGGTGCTGAAAGAGATATGGGGAGGGTGGCATTAGGGTATTGAGCTCCTTGATAAGCTATGATCATATTGAATGCCAGCGCAAACTGGAACAGTCAGGTGGCCTATTCCTCCTCTATTTCCGTGAATTGTTTGTTTTGACTATGCTAACGTGTGAATTTGGACACCCTGTACAGTTTCTTCTCTAGGAACCATGAGCAAAAGAGGGAACCATTTTAAAACAATCTGATCTAAATTTACATCAGACTCATGAATGCTATGTCTATTACATCATGTATACCCTGATTTTGTTTTTTAAGACGATACAAATATTGATTGTATTCCTATTAGATTTGGGATATTGAAGTGATTTGTGATGGGTTCCTTGTGCCCCTCCCCCTTCGTCCTTCCCTCCACACTCCCCCATACCCCTGCTCCAACTTCTGGTTGACTGCAAGTAAGTTTTCTGTCTTAACCTGTTTGAAGATCGATAAACATTTTGAGGCTGAGTACAATTTGTTGTATAAAGCCTCCCAGAAAGTTACCAAATGAAAAAAAAATGCAGAGTTTTTAATGTTTTGTGGTTTTGAAACAGCTTTTTCATAAACACATTCTCCTAAAGAATCCAAAGGATTATCTCATAGGACAAACTGGCTTCTAATCAGATGATGCACAAACAATTGTACATCATGTAAATATGGGAGATTCTACTTTTCGAAAGCTTTATGGTGCACACATTTGGCCAAATCTGAAGAGAACATTTTCAAGCTTCCAATTCTCCCTTTTTGTAAAATTAAGCACTGTATTGTGGTGTTGGACTGTGAAATTTTAGGAACTTGATTACTAAGGTTACAAACACATGGGAGAGATTTTGACTTGACCTTGGTCGGTATCTGCGCTCTGACTTAATAGATTCTGAGAAATGCGTTTCCACACAGTCTTCTATTAGGTACAACATTGAGTACACAGTAAAGTTTCAACATTTAAGCATTAGCACAGCAGTTGTAGTGTGAATTGGATGCAGGTAGAAGTCCTCAAAACCACCTCCGTCAAATTTTGCAAGACTTGATGCAACATAGATTAGATAAAATGCTCCTCAACTGCAATCTTAGATTGCCTCCAATTACTTTAGACTTCTCATATCAATGATCTCCACAGCTCTGGCAATGAGGTTGATAATTCAGTAATAAATAATATTAAACTAGAGACAATTCTTGACTGTGTTCCAAATTAATATTGATTTAAATGTGTAATATAATGAAAATAGGAATAATGATGGTGATATACAATGTAATGTATCAGTGATATCATCAGGCACAAGTAAGTGACCATGTAAAAAGGACAGCAAAGTCTATGCTAGAGAGGGATGCACTTTTAGAACAGTATTATGTACAATATGTAAATAAGCATAAAGAGAAACCTATCAGTGACAGTAGTGGGTAAGGGGGAAACTATTGCAGGGCACAAATCAATAAAACACAAAAACCATCATCGCACCAATGTGTGGAATAGAACTCTCAATTTAATATAAACGTTGTTATTATTTTTTTTTCCCATTACCAAGAAATTGCTTTAGTTCCAGAGCTGCAATTTTGATGCATGGTCAGAGTCATTCAAACTGATAACCATTGTCCTGATAAATGAAAGTATTAAAACAAGTAATTGTCTCTTTTGTCTTGCCATATAATTTTTTAAAATCTTCCAATATTTTATAGAAGTGATGTATTGAAAACTCAAACCTTCTTACTGTTGAATATACCTGTGTCCTGTAAATACATCGTCAACTAAGGTTAAAAAGCATTTCTGAAAATTACTTTCCTGTGTGTGCTCTCCTTTTTTATGTTCAGGCCATTGTCTAACCAAATGATTCCCCTTTTAAATTTAGACAGGTTTTCCTTGGTGCATTGTTTCTCAATAATTATTTACCTTTTGTCTTTTTTTATTTCAAATGCTCCTTTTCTCCCCCTTTTGTGAATTGTATTTTCTTCCTGTTGCTGTACAGTTCTATGAACTACAGAGTTTTCCATCAGTACTTTGCCCAATTAACTTGTATTCATTTGAGACTTTTGAGAGCAAGTTGGTTTTCCAAACAAAAGAAATAGAGGAATCGCACAATGGTTGTTTCTGCACTTATTCAACATTTAGTCTGGGTATTCTCTCAACAGGGATTACTGGACAAGTGATCAGTATACATCCATTTACTGTTAGTAATCCAGGCTACTTGTGTTGGTCAGTGTGCGTGTGTGTGTGTCAACTCACAAATAGAAACAAATATGGCTCAAAGGTTACAAGGTTATCAGCACGCTGGCTTCCTTACAACTCCTTGATGTATGGTAGGCAATTAATCTAAGTAACAGCCTTATGAGTAATGAAGGTTGACTGGAATTTTTCAGCTAGTCTCTAGTATTTAGACCCTTTGGTTGTTTAACTGCCTGTGGCAGACTGAGGCCTACACGCTTTCCCTGTTGACATATGTGGTTGCTGCCAAGGGATGTGCCCTGTAAAGGGACTCTCACCCCCAACTACAATGGTGCTCAATCTTTTATATATTAAGACACACAAACTTACTTTTTTAAAAATCTGTGACAGCCAAGCACTAAAATTCCCGAATGTTCCATCGATTGCACAAAGTGGGAGAGGCTGCATATATTTGGTGTGTAATTTTGGATTGCTCTTTCTGGACAGTTGCAGGTGGTAGTAGTGCTAAAGCATGACTGCAGTATGGCAGCAGAATGAGATAAGCCACTTGATTGGCTGTTGGCAGCAGAGGAAGATCTTCATACTGAAACTTGCTTTTGTAGCAGGTTCTGGGCAATACTCTCAGGAGTCCTTGGAGCCATTGATTGCAGCTAAGAGTTGAGGCAAGGGCTGTGGAGAAGCTCTGGGAACTGTCTGGAGCAGTGTGGATTTGGACGAAGCCTTGAGATTCCATTGATAATTCAGCACAGCTGTCGGTAGAGATGAAGAGGGGCTCTTCAGTATTTACTCGTCCAGCTGAAAAACATTGGAACTTGGAGAAACCCCAGGATTAGTAACAGCTGAGTGAAGCTAGTTGTCTGCAAAAGAACTGGAATTGTGCCCGAGTGGAATGCTGTAGTGCACTCTCAGGAATCCAAAGGAATGCAGCCTTAAGGGAATTGATTGAACTATCAGGATGAGAGTGGTTATTGAGGAAGACTCTGACAAAGTGGTTAATGGTGGGATTTGGAAGCTAGATCTTTGAAACTAGAGAATTGGAAACACTTGAAAAGAAAACAAAGTTTTTCAAATTTGGCATTATATTGAGGGTTGCTGAAAAATCTGTGTGATCTGTCTTGACCGTATCTGTTATTTGATACACTTGAATATTTGACCACAGTTTATCTGAGTTAAATCATAGTTACTTCCTGCTAATTCTGGTGTTAACTATGGGTTGTATATGTAGACTTTATTGTTTTACTTCTGTAACCCTTTTTATAAAAACATAATTTGTTTGTTCAAAAATTCTGGAATCTCATGACTTTATTCTCAGTAAATATTTGCACAAAGAAAACAAACAACTGGCTCCCTAACAAATTTGGCAGTTTCACTAGGAATCATACTTTCCTTAAAAATTAAATTTCTGTCTGAAAGATCATCCTCTTGTTGCAGTGGTCTCCCAGTTACTGATCATACCTACAACCATGTGCTTCTCTGATTTTCCCCTCCCACCATCCCCTGACTTTCAAGAGGCTATCTGCCTCCCTGAATTGTCATTTTGAGAGAGTTCCTATTCCAACAAGGGTACAACCACAGGACAAATGTTACTTTGATCAATTTCCAATCTGAAGCAGGTACAGGACAAGCAAGTAGTCCCAAAACCACCTCCCTGTTCCCCCAACTCTGTAGGCAAAATTACATCGCAGGTAACGTAACTGATGTTGAATTCAACCTGAGATCAGTTCAGTCTATATGAGTCAACTGCTTATTATGACTCAGTGGACTTACCCAGCAGGCCTCTCCTTTGGATTGGCTTACTAGAATCATCAACAAGTTATAGCATAGAAAGAGGTTATTTGTTCTAATGCGTCTGTCTCTGTTCTCTTGAGCAATTCACCTAGTCCAATGTAGAATCATTCCTTCAATATTTTGATCCAAGATGTATTTTCACTCTCGAGTAAGTATAACCTGCTTCTAGGGCCACCTTCTGTTCATATTCATAAAATAAATGAGTTAAAAGGCATTGCCTCCCCTAAGCATATTCACAATTTCAGATTATATTGTTTTGACCTGATACTCAGCCAAGTGATGTTAATATTTGGATGACAGTTGGTAGACTTGGCACTTGACATATCCAGTCACTGAGAAGCAGCAATCAGCAAAGCAAATGAAATGCACAAGTATTTTTCTAACATCTAAAAGGCATCTGGATTGGTATATGCATAGGAAGGGTTCAGAGGGATAGGAGCCAACTGCTAGCAGGTGGGACTAGATTAGGTTAGGCGATCCGGTCGGCATGGATGAGTTGGACCAAAGAGTCTGTTTCCGTGCTGTATGACTCTATCTGTTGAAGGTTCCTCTGCAAAACACTCATCTCGTTAAATCACATTTTGATTGTATGACGTGTCCAATTTTGACTGAGGAAGATGGTTTCCTCTGATCACCAGGTTAATTTCTACTATCAGAATTGTTATGAGGAAAGATTGGAGAATTGTGGACTCTTCTTTGAATGGAGATAACAGAGGTGACTCATAGAAACGTACAAATAAACGGTATAGAAAAGGCAAAAATGGAACATTATATTGAGTTCAGTTGAAACAAGACAAAGGATCTTCAGTTCAAATTAGTGAAAAGCATCAGGATTGGTGAATGAAAAGTCTTTAAAAACTGGGGTCATTACCTGCACTGAACTGTCAGTCTCAACAATGCAACAAACATTGGAATTTATTTAAGAGGGAGTTCAGTAACTGTGTTGTGGCATTATGTATTTCCTGTGTTGTTGAGGAAGAATGGAGCGAATGGCCTTCCCTGTGCATATGTGCTAATGATGTTGCTCGAAGATTATCTTGACCTCTTATGATCAAAAGATCAGCAATGGTCTCGAAGACTATTCAATTTTATAGGGTTCTCAGTAATTTAATAGAATCTTTGAGCTGATTACAGATACCAGCCAAAATATTGTTGATGCAAAGAGAGTGCAAGTCAGCACAAAGTAGCAGAATGTATGTGTGTGTGGTGTGCTAGTGTGTTTGGAGACACTAACAGGAGGGGAGGCAGCTTCACTAAAGGAAGGAAAGTGGAAATTGGACAGGTTAGCAACTACTCAGCTATTTCTTCTCCACTTTGTTTTTTAACTTTAAATTTTAAAAGAGCAGAATGATGCACTCAATCACTTATCAATCCTCCCTACAAAGATTGAGGCAGAGCAGCTGGTATTGACTCGCAAGGACTTAAAGTGTCTTGCATCATTTCAGTGACGAACTGATAATTTTTCTTCTATTCCAGTAAGAACCTGTTTCTGTTTTCTTCCCCCATTCCAAACATGTAGTGCACCCACAATTAGACATGATTTTTGTTTGTGTTTGTATGTTACAATTTACTACTTCCAGTTTCTGTCTTGTCCCTACAGTCCCAATCTGTCTGCTCTCCTATAATGAAACTTTCAAGGCTAGTCTGTTTACTGCACAGATAGCATTCCCAAAAAACACATTAACTTCCTCAACATATTAGACTCAAACTCTGATTTTATACAACAGGGCTGAAAATGTGTCGCTGGAAAAGCGCAGCAGGTCAGGCAGCATCTTTCCTGAAGAAGGGCTTATGCCCGAAACGTAGATTCTCCTGCTCCTTGGATGCTGCCTGATCTGCTGCGCTTTTCCAGCAACACATTTTCAGCTCTGATCTCCAGCATCTGCAGACCTCACTTTCTCCTATTATACAACAGGCACAAGCTGACTTGAGTAAGACAGAACTTCTGTATGATGCAATATAATTCCAGTGCCCTTCCCAGTGTCTTTCTACAGATTCTGTGTTTACATTGAAATATCAATATTTACTCCTGTGTAAGATTTTATGTACTTTGGGACCAACTTTGATCTTATCGGCTAAATTATTTTAATACGTTAAGGATGTCAATTATGTCTTTCTTTGGAAGAAATAAATGGTTATATCCTACAGTTAACATTGTCCACTAATGATTAAGCTAATCGTATGAACCTGGTTTAAAAACATCATGGGATCACTTAAACTTCTCATGATAATGAGACACCACTCTATTGGCTGCCGTTCCACCCAAAACTGAAAAAGCTTTCCTGTTAATGTTTCACTAATATTACAGGAGGGGTACAATTGCTTTGGAGAAAGGCCAGAGGAGATTTACTAGAATGTGGCTGCAGCTTGAAATGTGCAGAAAGATTGGATAAGCTCGATTAATTTTCTTAAGAATCAATGAGGCTGATGGGGGTTCTTTTGAGGTGTACAAAAGAAGGCAAACCTGTTTTCTCAAGCAGTGCGATCAGTTAATAAAGGGGCACAAATTGAAGATGATGGGCAGAACAATTAGAGAGGACCTCAAAAAAAAAATCTTATGACTGAAAATGAAGTTGATCGATGCCCTAAATGTACTACCCGGTTTGATGCTTGCGGCCAAAAGCCTCAAGTTATTTATTTATCCCTCACCTGAAGTGCTGTAATTTACAAAGCTAAGGATGAGGGCTGGGTTTAAAATAACCTGCTTTCTTCTCTGTTTGGTAAATGTAGACTAAGTGGCCTCTTTATTTGTTATGACTTTTTTCTATTTGGTGGAAACATTTTGCATAAAGTCACCACACCTGTACTCTGCCTTCCTCCCGCCATGCCTGAATATTTTTCCACCACCATCTCAATTCAGAATGTTTCTGGAGCTCGGCTGCGTTGAATGCCAGTAGCCCTTCAGTAATTTGTCCAACTTTTCCTATGATGCCAGGCAGAAACAGTATTCAATCAAAGTGAGGCTGAGTAGCCCAAAGCTGATACCCTTTTCATATGGTATCTATATGTATGGAAATTTCAGTCGGGGTCACTTGGAACTGAGCAAGACCTGAACCTATCATATCTATTTTGCTTTTCTAAAACTTACACCATAAATTAATGTTGACATCAGCCCAACAAAAAGCACAGGTTTTCAAGTTCACTCCCATGTGACAGAAGGCATTTACCTAGTGAACTTCAGGAGAACCAATGCTCCTTAATAGTGGTCTTGACCTTTGTTTAAAGATTATAAGCATAGTTGAAGGAAAGATCTATGCCATACTTTTAATAGTGCGTGGTCCACCTAAGTTGATATTTTTCTCTCTCTCCTTGTAGGTTGCTGACCAGCTTCCCTGGGTACCGCTGGTGATGCAAGTTTGTTTTGCCTGAAGATGGAAACACTTGAATCTGAATTAACCTGCCCAATTTGTCTGGAGCTATTTGAAGATCCTCTGCTCTTACCGTGTGCCCACAGCTTGTGTTTTAACTGCGCCCACCGGATCCTCGTTTCTCACTGCACCTCCAACGAGACGATCCAATCGATTGCTGCCTTCCAGTGTCCGACCTGCCGATATGTTATCTCTTTGAACCATCGCGGCTTGGAGGGCTTGAAGCGGAATGTAACTCTGCAAAACATCATTGATCGCTTCCAGAAAGCCTCGCTGAGTGGACCCAACTCCCCTAGTGAATGTCGCCGTGACCGGTCATACAAGGATCCTGTCACCATGTCCTCTGAGAGGGTTCAGTGCCAGTTCTGTGAGCAAGAGCCACCACGAGATGCCGTCAAGACTTGTGTGACCTGTGAGGTCTCCTACTGTGACCGGTGCCTCCGGGCCACCCACCCCAACAAGAAGCCATTCACTGGCCACCGGTTGATTGAGCCCATTCCGGACTCTCACCTCCACGGACTGATGTGTCTGGAGCATGAAGATGAAAAGGTGAATATGTACTGTGTCACGGATGATCAGCTGATCTGTGCCTTATGCAAACTTGTAGGACGCCACCGGGAGCACCAGGTTTCCTCACTGAGTGATAGATATGACAAACTTAAGGTACAGTATATGAAGATTCATTATCTGAAAACACTTTTTTTTTAAAAATCCATTTGGATTCAATATTGTAGCCTGAACTTGGATAATCAATGGCTAAGTCTTAACTTTAAGAATCTCACCCTTTTTTTTTTCTTGCAGTATTTCAGTCGTCTCAATACAGTTTTAAATGTCCATCTAAACAGGTAGATTTCATTTTTCAGTTTGGTACATTACTGCAAAGAATGAAACCTCAGACAATGCAGCATTTCCTAAATGCGGCATTGCTGTGTCAACCCAGATTATACTGTACATCCATATCTTGGGAGCAGGATTTTAACGGTCTTCTGCCTTAGAAACAAGATTGTCAACACCTATATACAATCCATACTAGCTCTAACTCTGTACATTTGGGTGGCAATGCTTGGAGAACAAACTTGAGAACAAGACCTTTCAACAGGCCTGAATAGGTTAAACCAGTAACTAGAGACACAGATACCTGACTGGTGCACAAATGGGGAAGGAAGTGAGCAGACAAATTAATATATTGTATATTTTCCTCCAAGTAACTTATGATCTGAAATGGATGGTGGAATCAGATTCAACTAATTTTCAACATCTTAGATACCTGTCTGAAAAATAAAATTACTGCAAGGCTGTAAAAGAGTAGTGGGAATAATTAGTATGATAGAATAATTTAACTTCTTTTGTGCTGTATGGTTTTGCTTTTAGCAAGAAATACCCAGAAAAAGACATAGGAAATGTGATCTGTATGTGCATTCTTAATTTTTTTTCTTTCTAAGTAATAATAATTAAGTACTTAGAGAAGTAAGCAGGAGGGGAGGCTTTTATTTTTAATTTTAAAACGCAGATTAAATTTGGACACAGCCCCATTCAAAACCTATACATTAAATGAGCATTACAGCCTGAAAAATCTTTCCAAGGTATTTCACCAGGTTAGTATAATAGCAGACAAAACCTTGTGTACTGTACATGATTTACAAATTTGTTTCAGTAATGTGGCTTTTTCAAAAAGGCATCTTAAGAATATCGGGTTCTGCTTTCCTTCCTTCCAACCCAATTTCATTAACAATGCTAAGAATGACAAGCTCTAATAAGAAGCACGTTTCTCCATTAGTGACGTACAATAAAAAGTCATATGTATTGGGGCCTTGTTGGAAAGGTTAATCTGTTTAATATGTTGCTCAAATACCATTTGGCAGAAAAAAGTGTACTAACTACTTTTCTCAATTTGGAACAACACTACTTATCTTTTATCTTGATTTTTTTTTGAGTTCAAAAAGTTTGGCTGTTCAGTTTGCGCAAGGTATTATTTTCACATTTTTGCAAATAGCCTAAGGCAACAATTCTGTAAGTTTATAAATATATTGGTAATGCTACATGTTGACAATTCTAGTTAGAAATCCCTTCCATTTGAAACAGATATTAATTTTATTTTTACCTAATTTTTGTTTTCCTTTCCTCTTCATACTGACAAATTCCAATAGTTACGTGCCCATTTAAATGGGAGTATCCTTAATATGCTATTTAGTGTCAATCAGCTATCTTCATAGTATCATTAATCATAGAATAGCTACAATGTCCAAGCCATCCCACCCAGACCAAACCCTCTAATCTATCCTTGTAACCCTGCATTTCCCATTGCTAATCCATCTGGCCAGAGTCAGAAATCACACAAGACCAGGTTATAGTCCAACAGGTTTATTTGAAATCACAAGCTTTTGGAGTGTAGCCCCTTTGTCAGATGACTTCTGATTTTGTCCACCCCAGTCCAACACTGGCGCTTCCATACCCCACCGAGCTAGCACATCCCTGGACACAATGGGCAATTTAGCATGGTCAATCCACCTAACCAGCACATCTTTGGACTGTGGGAGGAAACCAGAGCACCCAGAGGAAACCCACGTAGATACGGGTGAATGTGCAAACCCACACACAGTCGCCAGAGGCTGAACTCAAACCCAGGTTCCTGGTGCTATAAGGCAGCAGTGCTCACTGAGTCACTTTGCTGCCTCATCTTGTATCCTTTAATGCCTGAAGGTAAATCTGAAAAGAGTCACAGAACCGACAGGTTGTTCATGACATCAAAAGTTTAAAAGAATTTTCCCAAAAATCAGACTATGGTTTACAAATGGCAGAAAATACCTCTCCCTGGTGTAGCAAGTGTCATGGCAAATAGGGTAAAGATGAAAAAAAATCAGAATCTTGCCGTTGAAAACAATTTTAATCCTTTATCCTCTCCTCAAGCCTTAAGTGATGAATCTCTGCTATCAATTTCCATGTACTTGCATCATATTAGAACCCCAACTATTTACATCCAACTTCCAATTATCCCCTTCTACATTGCAAAACCATACAGCACAAATTCCTAATGAAGTAAAACAGATTATTGCAGCTCACTGAATGCCTGTCCCAGTCACCATGCCATTGTTTCTACACAATCCTGCCTGCTCCATGGACTCTAGTTTTCTTGGTTCTTCATCCACACAAATCTAATTATCCAGTCTCAGTACATGATCATGCATGCCCACTGATTAACTCAGTCAAAACATCAGGCCTTCAATACTTTGGAGCTGACAGACCCCTATGACTTCTGCCAGGTCACTTTGTATGCAAGGACAAATATGTAAGTTATATAGCAATGTCAGATGCTTGCTTCTGTATTGACATGGACATGCATTTTCTGATTCTTTGCTTGTTTTCTTAGCACTCACTGACTTTAGCGCTGAGTTATACGCCTGTGTATATGTCACCTTTTGAATTTAAGATCAGAATATTTTTCAACCATCCCTAAAGGCTGCTTCGAACAGATGTTGGACCCCTCACACATATGTAAATTAGGAGGTTAAAACCTGTTTTAGACCCCATGGATTATAGTGATATAAGCTCAGCATGTCTGGCAGGAGGTGTGCAGAAAGAAACAGAGTTATGTTTCGAGTTCAGTGTGAATCTTCAGACTCAGCCAAAGCTATTGCGTTTCTCTCTATCTTTATTTTCATTTCTGATCTTGAGCATCGGTAGTATTTTGTTTTTGTGTTGAAGACAATAGACAATATGTGCAGGAGTAGGCCATTCTGCCCTTCAGGCCTGCACCGCCATTCAATATGATCATCCTTAATCATTATCCTGTTCCTGCCTTATCTCCATAACCCTTGATTCCACTATCCTTGAGAGCTCTATCCAACTCTTTCTTAAATGAATCCAGAGACTGGACCTCCACTGTCCTCTGGGGTAGAGCATTCCACACAGCCACTACTCTCAGGGTGAAGAAGTTTCTCCTCATCTCTCTCCCAAATGGTCTACCCCGTATTTTTAAGCTGTGTCCTCTGATTCGGGACTCACCCATCAGCAGAAACGTCTTTCCTGTCTCCAGAGTGTCCAATCCTTTAATAATCTTATGTCTCAAACAGATTCCCTCTCAGTCTTCTAAACTCAAGGGTATACAAGCCCAATCGCTCCAGTCTTTCAGCGTAAGATAGTCCCGCCATTCCAGGAATTGACCTTGTGAACCTATGCTGCACTCCCTCAATAGCCAGAATGTCTTTCCTCAAATTTGGAGACCAGAACTGCACACACTACTCCAGGTGTGGTCTCACCAGGGCCATGTACAACTGCAGAAGAACCTCTTTGCTTCTATACTCAATCCCTCTTGTTATGAAGGCCAGCATGCTATTAGCCGCCTTCATTACCTACTGTACCTGCATGCTTACCTTCATTGACTGGTGTACAAGAACACCCAGATCTCTTTGTACTGCCCCTTTACCTAAATTGATTCCATTTAGGTAGTAATCTGCCTTCCTGTTCTTGCCACCAAAGTGGATAACCATACATTTATCCATATTAAACTGCATCTGCCATGCATCTGACCACTCACCTAACTTGTCCAGGTCGCCCTGTAATCTCTTAACATCCCCATCACACTTCACCCTGCCACCCAGCTTTGTATCATCAGCAAACTTCCTAATGTTATTACTAATACCATCTTCTATATCATTAATATATATTGTAAAAAGCTGCGGTCCCAGCACTGATCCCTGTGATACCCCACTGGTCACTGCCTGCTATTCCAAAATGGAGCCGTTTATCACTACTCTTTGTTTCCTGTCAGCCAACCACTTTCAATCCAAGTTAGTACTTTGCCCCCAATACCATGTGCCCTAATTTTGTTCACTAACCTCCTATGTGGGACTTTATCAAAAGTTTTCAGCAAGTCCAGGTACACTACATCTACTGGATCTCCCTCGTCCATCTTCAGAGTTACATCCTCAAAAAACTCCAGAAGATGAGTCGAGCATGATTTCCCCTTCATAAATCCATGCTGGCTCTGACCTATCCTGTTACTACTATCCTGATGTGTCATAATTTCATCCTTTATAATAGACTCCAGCATCTTTCCCACCACTGAGGTCAGACTAACTGGTCTATAATTTTCTGCTTTCCCTCTCCCACCTTTCTTAAAAAGTGGTACAACATTAGCCACCCTCCAATCCGCAGGAACTGATCCCGAATCTATCGAACGCTGGAAAATAATCACCAACGCATCCACGATTTCTTGAGCCACCTCCTTCAGTACCCTGGGATGTAGACCATCAGGCCCCAGAGACTTATCAACCTTCAGACCTAACAGTCTCTCCAACACCAATTCCTGGCAAATATAAACTCCCTTCAATTCAGGTCCTTCAGACACTGTTACCTCAGGGAGATTGCTTGTGTCTTCCCCAGTGAACACAGATTTGAAGTACCAATTCAATTCTTTTGCCATTTTTTTGTTCCCCATAATATATTCACCTGTTTCTGTCTTCAAGAGCCCAATTTTAGTCTTAGCCATTTTTTTCTTTTCACATACCTTAAAAAGCTTTTACTATCCTTTATATTATTGGCCAGTTTACCTTTGTACCTCATTTTTTCTCTGTGTATTTCCTTCTTAGTTCTTTGTTCTTTAAAAGCTTCCCAGTCCTCTGTTTTCCCACTTACCTTTGCTATGTTATACTTTTTCTCTTTTAACTGTATATGTTTCTTAACTTCCCTCATCAGCCACGGCCACCCATGCCTCCTCCTAGGATCTTTCTTCCTTTTTGGGATGAACTGATCCTGCATCTTCTGCATTATACACTGAGATATCTGCCATTGTTCCTCCACTGTCATCCCTGCTAAGGTATTGCACCATTGAACTTTGGCCAGCTCCTTCCTCATAGCTCCATAGTTCCCTTTATTCAGCGGAAATATTGTCACTTCCGATTGTACCCTCTCCCTCTCAAATTGCAGATTGAAGTTTATTGTATTATGGTCACTACTTCCCAATGGCTCCTTCACTTCGAGGTCCCTGATCAATTCTGGTTCGTTGTATATACCAGATCCAGAATTGCCTTCTCCCTGGTAGGCTCCAGCACCAGCTGTTCTAAGAATCCATCTCAGAGGCACTCCACAAAGTCCCTTTCTTGAGGTCCAATACCATCCTGATTCTCCCAGTTTACCTGCATGTTGAAATCCCCCATAACAACTGTAGTAACATCTTTGCGACTGGCCAATTTCAGCTCCTGATTCAACTTACACCCTACATCCAGACTACTGTTTGGGGGCCTGTAGATAACTCCCAAGAGGGTCTTTTTACCCTTAGAATTTCTCAGCTCTATCCATACTGACTCTACATCCCCTGATTCTAGGTCCCCCCGCGCAAGGGACTGAATATCATCCCTTGCCAACATGGCCACCCCACCCCCTCTGCCCGTCAGTCTGTCCTTACGATAGCACGTGTAGCCTTGAATATTTATTTCCCAGGCCCTGTCCACTTGAAGCCACGTCTCAGTTATCCCCACAATATCGTATCTGCCAGTTTCCAAAAGATCCTCAAGCTCATCCATCTTATTTCTAATGCTTTGTGCATTCATACATAGCATTTTTAATTTGTTACTGCCCTCACCCTTCCCATCAACTCCTATTTCACGAAACTTTACAGCATGATCCCTTTTTGAGTTTTCTGCTTCATTGATACAGTTGTCTTTCTTGTCTTCCCTTGTTCCAACTTTCCCTTCAATTTCCTTCTTAAACATTCAGTCCCCCCCACTCCCTGGCTACTTAGTTTAAATGTAGCCGTGTTGCAGTAGCAAACCTGCCTGCCAGAATGCTGGTCCCCAACCTATTAAGGTGCAAACCATCTCTCTTGCATAATTTATGCTTACCACAAAACATACCCCAGTGATCCAAGATTTTAAATCCTTGCTTCTTGCACCAGTTCCCCAGCCACACGTTCAAGTCCATTATCTCCCTGTTTCTGGCCTCACCAGCCTGAGGAACTATGAGTTGCAATGGATTCTTCTGCATTAACAACAGCCACTGAGAAAACTACACTGTTCATTCTCAATAATTTTGAAAACACCTTTGAGAAAGGAGGAGAATGAGGACAATATCTGTGACTCCATAGTTTCCCTGTGATCTACCCCCATTGTCGCTCTATCAACCCTCCCATCATCTTACACTGGTGCTGATACAGATAAGACATGCTGTTACTGAATGTTGAATGATCTCCCAAATAATATTTGAAGTTCCAGCCCTAAATTATGCTGGGCTCAAACTTTCTCATTCAGGCCCTCATTATTGTATCTGAATATGGACTGTAATCATTGATCCTTCCTTGAGTGATACAGCAGTAGGAGAAAGTGAGGACTGCAGATGCTGGAGATCAGAGCTGGAAAAGTGCAGCAGGTCAGGCAACATCCAAGGAGCAGGAAAATCGATGTTTCGGGCATAAGTCCTTCTTCAGGAATTCCTGCTCCTTGGATGCTGCCTGACCTGCGCTTTTCCAGCAACACATTTTTCAGCTCTGATACAGCAGTAGCATCAACTTGCATATTTATACATCTAAAGAAGTTTAAAAACATGTTACAGAAAACCATGCCAATCAGGCAGGAAAACTAATTTGGGAAAAGGTCGAACATGAACAAATGAAAAGGTTTTTATTTGACTTGTGAAGGTTAGGAGCAAGATGAGATTTTGAGAGAATTCCAGACCACAGAGAGTGCATGATTTAGAGAGCACCAATTGTGAAAAGGGAGAAGTTAGAAGAAAGTGAGAATGTAATGGGAGAGGATGGCGCTTATGATATTGTAATCTGAACTGGAGACAAAAAGTCTGAGATTTAATCTTTGTTTTGGGCCCCTTGAAGGATAACACTTCTGGGAGCATGGAACTTTTTATAGCAGAACCACTGTTAGCTCAGACACTGAATGCCTGTGAACATCATATGTGTATGTGTGTGTGTGTATAAAAATATGTAAATAAAAATGTATATTAGTGAGCTGTAATAATGTCTGATTAATCTTTCAATACCATATTACCCATATCTTAGTTTATGTTGCATTGATAATGTAAGCATTGCCAGAACAGGTAAAGGTACCTGGCTGGAGACAAATGTACATCAACCATGATGTCTTTGAGTGAAATAGCTTGTAGGTACATGCTGATACAGCTTAGATATATATGAATGTTAGCCAGGATGGTTAAGCTCCTCAAGGCAAATACTGCCTGTAGAACAGTGGCAATGAGGAAAGTTATGGCCCTGATTTCTGAAGTTGTCAAAACAGGGATATAGTAGATATTAGTTATTGGGTAACCTGAAGTTGCTGAAAATTCAGAGCATTGAATATTTGGCCATATAAACAGAAAATAATCACCACCTATAACTGGTTTACTGCAGTGTAACATCAAAAGTGCTATCACTTATTTCTGTAGCAAAAGAGAAATTCAAGGAACTTCATTTGAACCCAAGGCTCGGGGAATTCCCAGATGCTAGTGTGCCTGTGAAGCTAGATAGTTTTCCACAAGTAGGGCGGCACGGTGGCAGTAGGGCGGCACGGTGGCACAGTGGTTAGCACTGCTGCCTCGCAGCGGCAGGGGCCTGGGTTCAATTCCCGCCTCAGGCGACTGACTGTGTGGAGTTTGCACATTCTCCCCGTGTCTGCGTGGGTTCCCTCCGGGTGCTCCGGTTTCCTCCCACAGTCCAAAGATGTGCGGGTCAGGTGAATTGGCCATGCTAAAGTGTAAGGTAAGGGGTATGTGTAGGGGTATGGGTGGGTTGCGCTTCGGCGGGTCGGTGTGGACTTGTTGGGCCGAAGGGCCTGTTTCCACACTGTAAGTAATCTAATCTAATACAACCCCACGATGTCGACTGTTGTCTCCAAGGTTTGTTATTGATATACTCTGAAAGTAGATGAGTTTCAAATATGTTCCACTGGCATTTGGCCAGGTCTGGAGAACAATTCAGCCACATTTAGTAATTTACTAGTATTGTTGTGACAAAAGGACATAGAAACTGTTGACAAAAGGAAAAATGCACAATTGAAGGTAGGCTAGATGAGATATTGTATCAAGTGATCAGACATAAGCCTGTGATGGCAAAGGCCTCCTTTATGTAACTACCAAGACTGCCTTCAGAGGCTCCAATTGTATCTCAAAGAGAGGAGGGAACTAAACTCCGCTGTTGATTGCTGTCTAAATGTACTGCATGGAGGTTTGCTTTTTCTTCCCAAAAATGTACTAAATTCATGTATTTCATTTTATTGAATTTTATCTTAACTTTAATATTTTAGATTTTGCAATAAAATTCAACTTGTCCCTGTACAGCATGTTCTAATCAGTATGACTGTAATAGAACATATTTCTAGGGCAAAAACAGTTTAAACTGGAAATAATAGAATGCAATAGATATAATTTTTCTCTGTTTATACCATGTTTTACTTAGTGTGAAGGCAAAACTGGGCAAACCTACGTGCATCTCATACTTCCCCTGCTTCAATATCTTTCTGAAGTCCAGGCTGAGTGTTTGCATAGGAATTTGCCCAAGTACCACTTTAATGTCCACAAGAGATCAGTAGGAACTCCATGTCTCCAAGGTTATTGTCATATTTAAGAAGAGTGACTGAGCAAGTTTCTGGGAGAAGTCCTGGCATCACTAACCACTCTCTCATGAACATAATTGAATGCAGTAAAGGTGATCAGTAGCATATTTGAATCATATTTGTGTTCAGTCAGCAAATTCTAGGGAGGAAATTGGAAACGATGTATTTTAAGAGGAAGAGGGGAAATAAAAATAGGCAAGTTTTAGGTGTTTGCTACGGAGGTGATCCATAATTGGCTTTAATGAGCATTCTGAAGTGCAGCAAATCCTATTGCATCTTGTTATTTTAGTTTGAGGGGTTTTGTTTTCAAATGTACAATGGAAAATATTTTGTTTAACAAATGTATTTGCTACATTGTGTGAGCTTCATTTCTTTAGGTTTCAACCTCCTTTATATATGTGGTCACTTGTTCTTGGGCTAATTACCTCTAGTGTTAAGATCCACAGTAAACACTGAAGTTTTTAAAATAGATTATTGTAGTACAATATTCAGTAATCCCAGCTTTACAGATATGACACATTATCTTTCTCTTGCTGTTTGAGCAATAACAATAGATGTGTTATTAACCAAGAATTTGTAAGGAAAACCAGTTCACAACTTAAGATATGCATTTGATCAAAACCCTTTTGGAATTTGAGCTGAAGTGTTTCATCTTCCTGATGTCTTCTGATAGAAGAGGATGGAACGATGGTTGAAATTGGAACAATATCTCTGTAGCAGTTTGGTACCAATATTTATTAATATTCTTGATCACAGGCAACAATACATGATTTTTATTCATGATAGTGTTCCATAATATAAAGAGAAAAACTGAATCATTGCTGAATTCAATAGCATTTCAAAAAGTAGCATTTAGCAGTGGTAAATAACAGCTTACGAACTCTTGTTTATCAATATCCACCAATTGCTAAATTGACATGCAGATGACTTAAGGCCAAATAAACATCTTTGGGCCATTCAGATTGATGCTAATGTCCCGCTTTTATGGCACTTAATTCAGAGAACATTTATAAATGCTTCTGTTCAAGTACATAACTTTGCTACATGCTCAAAATACAAAATAATGAAATTTAAAAGGTGCTTTATCTTTATGGAATGTGACTGTCTTCATTTACCCACTTATAATCCATAACACATTCAACTCTCCCATTGGTTTCTGTCTGAGCCTGAGTATTAGTATTTGCAAACATGGTTGTAATTATCCCTTAACTGACCACTTAAGGCAATTGGATCACCATTGGCCTGATTATTTGCCTTCCCTATAGTTGATTTCCAGGTTTGATAACTCAGAAGACCTGTCTGCCTGGTTGGGAAAGTGGAATGGGGGCATCCATTTAATCCTATCTGAGACAAATTGGATGCAAGGCAAAGGGGCAGCTTTTGAGGGCACTTTTTTTCCCCCTGCCTTTGCCTCTGAAACCCCTTGCCTCATTAGACCTGAGGTGACAAAGTAAAAAAGGCATAGGTGCTGTAAGTATCAAATAAGTACAAACAAAGTGAGAGCCCTGGGGTGTTCCCTGTTCCAATTCGTGAAACTCATACCTGTCCCAGTGCACAAGTAAGTTGGCAATACCATGATAATGCAAGTTGTTGTTGCACTCTAAATTAAGGGAATGAACTGAATCTACATTCTCACTGAGTTTGAGATGTGCCATGATGATGTGATGAGGCTGGTGAGCGCCTGAGGCCAAATTATGGGACAAAGGTGTTTGCTGCCCCAGAACATGCCTTGCAGTTTTGGGGAACGCTGCCTAAGCTATTTGAGTCAGCTGGCATTGCAAGATACTTGCTCTGACTTTCATGACAGGAATTGTTGTCATCTTGTTTTGTTCTGCCATATGGCAGAACATTAATATGTTCAAATAGGCCTCTCTCAACTTACTAGTGAGATTCTCAATGTTCAATCTTTGCACTCAAAATGAGACTTATTCCCTTGCTGTTGAGAATCTTGTTTTCCCCATCTTAACATATATTTTTCCAACCATTGTTTATATTGTCCTGGTTGTAGAAAGTTCAGCCCTGAGTGAGCTAAGTTTTGCTGTTAGCAATTCAAGTTTTGAACTTTCAAGTACTTGTGATGATGCAAATCAATGGCTGTGAAATATTTAACAAAGAGATTGAAGCTATGTATGAAATGGGAAATGAAACTGCCTTAGGCAACCTGAAGAATTACATTCTTCTGGTAATAGACAAAAGTTAATTTCTGATTTATCAGGTAGGTCCAGGCTGTATGTTAGTGTAATCACATCATTTACTGATTTCCCACAGGCACTTGACTGCTGGTATTTGGAAATACAATTCTGTGACAGACTGGGATGGAAATTGGATCTTTGTTTGAACCTGTTACTTGGATGAGATTTTTTTTTTACATCCTTCAAGGTGCTGGAGGATTTCCCTCCCCATGAAGTCTTAAAACTTTTCTCTGTGGCATTTGAGAAAGGGATGATCCTTTCATTTGGACAACACTTTAGGTTGCAGCTGGTCACAGATATGCTTTGGTGGAGGAATGCTTTCTGTCTCTCACAGTGGTGACCAAAATTGCATCATTGAAGTATCTGTTAGAAAGAATAATTTAGCTGCCACCAATTTTTCTACCAACAAAGCAATAGTTATGAGTCGGGGGTTATGTCATTTCTTCACTATCTAATTTTATGTTCTGCTTTTAACTTCTCACGTCTAAATTTTGAAGACATCTTGTTAGTTTTAGTCAGGAAACAAAGAAGTCAGAGTGAAATTAAAATACACCTTCCTTTAGGAGCTCAAAGTGAATTCACTCTTGCATGTGGGAATTTGAATAGTCATTAAAATTATGAACTGTTGTGCTTAGGTAGCAAATATGTTTTCTCTGCTACTAAAATATACAAGCAAGAATATAGAAATCTAAATTATTGGAAGCAGAAAACTAAATTTTATGTTTAATAAAATGACTGAAATTCTTCATTGACATTGCAATCTTCAAAATCTGTAGTACACTTGCTTCAGAAATTTTTCCCTATTTTCCTCAGAACCTAAAATTGGACGTTTAAGGTGTGTGTTTGAAATATCCAGTCTTTCTAATCTTCTTCATGTTGATGGGGTTTTCTTTGAGAGGTGCAAATGCTTTATGTGAATGAGCCCACATAGGTGTCAGTGCATTTCCTAATCTCTCAAATGTCTGAAGCAAACCATCAAACTCTGTTTCAGTAAAATTCACAATGTCCAATATTATATATGGAAAATAATACTGGTTATTTTCTGAAGGCAATGGTATTTTCATAATAAAGGGGGTTACAGGATTTTATCCCATGCCTGGGGCTAGCATAAGTGGAAAATCTTGCCATTCCAATCTCTGCGACCTCTTTGAGCCCCACAAAACTCTTAGATGCACGTACAACTTAAAATCTAGCTATCTTAAACATTCAGCACTGAAGCTGCGCCTTCAACTTTCCTTCAAATACCAAAAGTTGTCTTTAAATTCCCTTCATAAAAATCTTCACCTATCTTTGACATCACTAAAAACTAACATAATGGACAGTCCAATTATACAAATGCATACCATATGTTATTAACAATGCTTGGTGACACTGGGTTGGGAAGTGGGGGGGTGGGGTTACGTTTAGGGCCAAGATCATGCCTGCAGTATTGTGGGAGTTCTGTCTCCTACACATTTGTGTGGGGAATATAATTTTTTAATAAAAGATGTTGCTCACCAGAATAAGGACTAACCCACCTTTCTCTGCATTCTCAATGTGCTCTCACTGCAAAAACTTACCTCTGACAAAATATTTAATTTCTCGTCATCTGGCTTTGGAAAGTTTATGTTAAAATCAACAAATACACACTGGTTTGATTAACGGAAAGGGTACCAACTGATTCTGCAATCCAAAGCTGAGATCTGACAAAGAGTGACTTCTTTGAATTATAAAGTATTAACTGGTTAGATAATTCTGATTTTCTTTGAATTATTTTTAAAAAACTGATTATTTGAAAAATAAGACTTGCGTTTACATAAAGCTTTGTGTTCAAGTTAAGCTTTGGGACATATGATCATAGGGTATATCTTCTGACTGATTAATTTACCCTGTAACAGGGTGTAACCTCTTCTCAGCCAACCTGATTAGTTTGCTATTACTTTATTATTGATTGGATTAGTTAATCATTATTTTATTATTGTCCATTGCTATATTGTAAACTTAGTTTCATCATGTATTCCATTTTTTAGTTTATTAACAGGTGACCGTTTGGCTAATGTGGTTAAGATAACAAAGTTCTTCATCTTTATTTTATTATAGAATTTAGCATATTAAACTACTTACTCAAGCTACCATCTAAGTTTTCCATCTAATCTAAGTTTTCATAATAACTTGACATTTCTTTGCACTTTCATGTAAATTTCAGAATATTGCATTGACTCAGTTATTACAAATATTTTCGCCTCACTTCTCTGTAATTTCTGAATTTATAACTCCATATAAACGACAGTGGCTCAGCAGTTAGCACTGCTGCCTCACAGCACCAAGGTCCCAAGTTCAATTCCAGCCTCGGACAACTGTCTGTGTTGAGTTTGCACATTCTCCCCGTGTCTGCGTGAGTTTCCTCCGGGTGCTCCGGTTTCCTCCCACAGTCCAAAGATATGTAGGTCAGGTGAATTGGCCATGCTAAATTGCCCAGTGTGAGGTGCATTAGTCAGAGAAATGGGTCAGGATGGGATACTCTTCGGAGGGTTGATGTGGACCTGTTTGGCCACACTGTAGGGAGTCTAATCTAATCTAATCATAAACCTACCTAAAGCTTTTCAAAACCTTAATGAACTAATGTGTATCTTAGCCAATGAAGTCTAGTCACTCTTGTATTTCATCATTAAACCCTGAAACCACTGTGCTTAATGATTTTTAGAAAGCATGATTATTAATGCTGAAATATGTATTTTGCTACTTTAATGTTAACCATACTCCATTTTATTTCAGAACAGAATACTTAGACTTCTGTAAAGCCTTTAACAAGGTTCTGCATGGTAGTGTAACTAGTAAAGTTGAATCACTTGGGATTCAAGATGAACTTGCCAATTGGATACAAAATTGACTTCAGGAGACGGCGGGTAATGGTGGAGGATTGCTTTTTTTCAGATTGGAGCTTGTGATCAATGGTGTTCCACTGGGCCCACTTTAGTCATTTATATAAATGATTATGATGAGATTATACGGTGTATGGTTAATAAGTTTTCAGATGACACCAAAATTGGTGGTATAGTGGACAGCAAAGTGTAATTAAAGAGACCTTGATTAATTGGGTCAGTGAGCTGAGGAGTGGCAAATGAAGTTTAATTTGGATAGATGTGAGGTATTGCATTTTGGTCATAATAAACGAGGACAGGACTTGCACAATTAAGTCTAGCCCTGGGTAGTGCTGTAGAATAGACACCTAAAGGTTCAGGTATAAAACTCTTTGAAATTTGCATCATCAGGGATTAAGGAGCCGTTTTGCACACTTGCCTTCATTGTTCAGACCTTTGAGAACAGGAATTGGGATGTTATGTTGAGGTTGTGAAGGACGTTGGTGAGGCCTCTTCTGGAGTACTCTGAACAGTTCTGGTCACCCTGTTACAGGAAGGATATTATTAAACTGGAGAAGGTTTTAAAAAAACGTTCCCGGGATGTTGCTGGGAATGGAGAGTTTGAGATATAAAAATGGATCAGAAAAGCTGGGTCTTTTTTTCACTGGAGCGTAGGAAGGTGAGGAGTGACCTTATTGCTATTGAAAAATCATGAAGGGTGTAGATAAGTTGAACATTTTTCCAAGGGTGGAGGTGTCCAAAACTAGGGGTGAGAGAAGAAAGATTTTAAAAAGGATATGAGAGGCAACTTTTTTGCAAGAATATATGGAATGAACTGCCAGAGATCATGTTGGATGTGGGTATAGTTACAATGTTTAAAAGACATTTGGATAATTCATGAATGGAAACATTTGGAGGGATATGGGCTGAGTGCAGGCATGTGGGACTAGTTTAGTTTGGGAACATGATTGGTGTGGATTGGTTGGACTAAAAGGTCTGTTTCTGTGCTCTATGACTCTTATCACTAAGGTTTTTAAGCAGGCATATAATGTTAGTTAAGATTTAGTTTGCAGACATCAGTGATATAATTTAACCATTTATTTTGTTGTCTCTTGAGCAGAACTATTCCTGATTGCTTTCCTTGTCATATCATTGGTTACAATAATGGATTAGAATCCTAATATATAGACTTTTTTCCATCTTTTATTTGCAATTTTTGCAATATATTGTATTTTTAAGAAAGGACTGCTGCAGGGGCTAAAAAGTGCAAATTCCATAATATTCTGGCAAAGTCCTAAGTAAAACCTGTGTAATACCACATGTAAAGTATGAGGGAAATTTCAAACAAACCACAGGAGTAACAAAGTGCTGACTAACCCCCATTCAAAGTTAGCTTTTACAAACATGTGTGTCTTACCTTCCAGGAATACACAAAACAGGGTTTAAAACTAAATGCAATACAATGTGAGTAAAAAATGAGGTCTGCAGATGCTGGAGATCACAGCTGCAAATGTGTTGCTGGTCAAAGCACAGCAGGCCAGGCAGCATCTCAGGAATAGAGAATTCGACGTTTCGAGCATAAGCCCTTCATCATGCTCGAAACGTCGAATTCTCTATTCCTGAGATGCTGCCTGGCCTGCTGTGCTTTGACCAGCAATACAATGTGACTCTACTCTGTGTATGTTATTGATTGGATGTTCAAGTGATTAAATTGAATTGTAGTGTACTGCAGGCAAGTGCTTTTCAGATCAGCTATTTGATACACCCCTGCATTGTAGGTACAATGAAGGGAAATCCCTCTCTCCCTCTCTGCCTCTCCCTGTCCTCATCTCTCACACTCTCTTGCCCACTTTTCAAGAACAATTCAGAGACTGATCCTCTTTTTATCTTTTAGTTATTTGGACTCCTCGAGAGATGAAATAAGTATATGTGTTGTGTTGGCATTTCTTCTCCTGATTAGCAATTAATGAACTTGTTTTGTAAATTCAAGAGCGTCGGGTTAAATTGGCTCCTTTTAAAAATATTAAATTCATTTGGTCTTAGAGGAAGGTGTCCACAAGTGAAGGGATCCTTTTCAAATTAACCTTATTGCAACCAATTGACGAAGCCAGTGAATAACTGAGAGTCAGTTTATCTCTCCTCACCCTGAAATTTGTTAGGTGTTTGTCCATAACATAGCTTGATCAGAAGCTGCAGATCATAAGTCACCTGAGCACAATATCACTACAATTACCACTAGTATCTAGTGTGCTTCCAATTAAACCTGTTGGACTATAACGCGGTGTTGTGTGATTTTTAACTTTGTACACCCCAGTCCAACACCAGCATCTCCTAATCATCACTAGTATCTCAGCTGACATTTCCCCCCACCATACCTTGTGCTGCCCCAAAAGTATTGCCAAGGTCTTTTGTAAAGACTGTGTTTTCCTGTGTGATAATAGAGGTTGCTGTACCTTGTTTGAGCTGATGGCCTGCAGCTTATGCTGGTTGAAATGCATCTGCTCATTTCGATGGTTGTCTCGGAAAAAGCTTCCCTCTGGGAAGATCAGACCCGAACATCCATTAGTGGGCATGCAATTGATTTGAATAATCCTCTCGTGGAATATCTGATGTTGGAAAGTATAATCTCATCATTGCTTACTCATGGCAAATAAAAATAAATATTTCCCTTCTATTGCTTTCTTGAAACAAAAGTCAAAATATTTGCAATGATGTGACAGCAGCATTGAAGCAGGTTGAATACAGCTCAATAAATGCATATTATTTTGTTGAAAATCTTGATGGACAGAATAAACATTCTTTATTTTTACCATCTTCTCTTGCCTGTATTATCCTTTTTTGTCAGTTAAACATATCTATCTTCCCTCCATCATGTCAAAAATTCCCTGCCCCCGCCACATTACGTACTGATTCAGCAAAAGTATAAACTGTTAAATCTCAAGTCACTTCCAACTCTGATGAAACAGCATCAATTTGAAATCTAACTCCATTATTCCAATCCCCATGTGCCGAGTGATCTGACTGTTCTCAGCATTTTCTGCTTTCCTCCTATCCATCCTCCCAATTATTGTTTGATTCATTCACAGGATGAGGGTATTGCTGGCTAAACCAGGATTTATCGCCTCTCCCTAATTGCCAAGAGGGTTTTGCAGGTCTGGAGTCACATATAGCCCAGACCAGGGAAGGATGGTAGTTTCCTTCCCCAAACGACATTAGTGAACTAGGTGGGTTTTTCTAACAATCGACAATAGATTCATGATAATCATTTAGCCTCTTAATTACAGATTTCTTTTCTTGAACCTGGGTCCCCCGAGCATTACTTGGGTCTCTGGATTAATGATCCAACAATAATGCCATGAGGTGATGGCCTCCCCTAATGCAGGATAAAGTATCTGAAGTGTCTGAAGTTAGTGGTTGTTGTCAGGTCATCATTTTAAAACTTGGAGAAATGGGTTTTACATTTTAAATATAGACGTAAGGTTGAGCAGTTACTTTCAAAATTACAATTTAAAAGATGCTACCGCTGTTGAGGGAAGTTTGTTTTGGAAGGGTTAGGTAAGCAAACATGTATAGCCCTGGAAGACTGGAAATATCTTGCAGTGTCAGGGGAAACTATTAGTTGTTATTGTCTTTTGTGTGAAAGCAGAGTAGGAAGTACTTTTTGTCCCTTCCTCTATTAACAAATTCATGTCAGTGGTAGAGAGTAACAGAAGATTTGTGTGAAAATGTTTTGATCACTCCAACAGCTAAGAGTCCTCTTTCCTCATGTGGATTTATGATTCTGAATCTATAGAACTTTAAACTTGTGCTTTAATTCAAACTCTCTTTTTAAATTCAAGACTTTTGGAAATTACTTTGCATGTTAGTCTGAACTGGTCCCCTCTCCAAATGAACCGAGGTGACTTCCTTTCTCAGGTTGTGAAGCTAATTATTCACAAAGCATGCTCAAGCTCCATCCAGCATTGAGTATATGAGATTGTTCAAAATGCAGATGGATTGTCAAACCAGCTTAGAAGGTGATAGACAGCCTGACTGATCCAGTCACCCATGAGGATAACATTCTATGCTTCACTGGTGCAAGCTGAAATGTGCAATGTATTTGACAGGAGCTGATACACAGGTTCAGTTTTGAATGGGTGTTCAAAAAGCTAGAGCAGTGATTATTGGTGATATTAGGTACTGTTTTCAAGGCAAAAGTCATTACAACATAGGAGACCTTGCACTACAACTGATATTGGGTTTAATTGACTCTAGTGGCGCACTGGTAATACATTTATTTTTTGCACACTATATTAATTTCTACTGATTAATGGCTGCATTCAAATAAAGTTCAAGCACATATTAGATAAACACATTAACCATTGCATTGCGAGTGAAATTTGAACTCCAGTGCAAATGCCCCCTTCATATTAGTGATTCCAGACAATATGCTATCATAAATACCTTCACTGATGGAGTTAGGCAGAGCCTCCCTCTCACTGATGTAGCATGAGCCATGGTGAGAAAGTTGGGGGAGGGAAGGAATGGAGAGAATGGAAAAAAAAGTAAGAATTTTGGTGTCAAAGAAATGTTTCTCCCACCCTCCCCCCTCAGCTTTGAATAGTGACCTTCAGATTTGGATTATTGACCAATGGCTACCTTATCCCCAGGCACTTGCATCACATTAAAACTCAAATTCACCAGATTTATATGCCACTTCTAATTCTATTATTCTCCGATAAAGTAATAGTGCAAATTCTCAACTTTAAGTCAGACTAGGTAACTGGTCGGGCTGCTCACTTGATTTGTTATCCCGGCCATCATCTCATTGTGTTTTCAGGACCATAAATGTGCATGCTCCAAGGACGTGATCCTCCTTGATCCTCTGTCCATGCAAGTCAACATTGACAAATCACCATCCTCACCACATCATGCCTGTTCTCAAATCAACTCTCTCTACCTTGTTTCTTCAGCATTTTAGAAAAAGAAGAATCCCTACAGTGTGGAAACAGGCCCTTCAGCCCCACAAGTCCACGCTGACCCTCTACCCTATGTTTACCCCTGACTAATGCATCTACCCTTTCCACCCCCAAACATGATGGGCAATTTAGCATGGCCAGTTCACCTGACCTGCACATCTTTGGGTTGTGGAAGGAAACCAGAGCACCCAGAGGAAACCCACACAGACACAGGGAGAATGTGTAAACTGCACACAATCAGTCGACGGAGATTGAAATCGAACCCGGGTCCCTAGTGCTGTGAGGCAGCAGTGCTAACCACTGAGCTACTGTGCCATTCCCAATGTTACTTTGGTTCTCGGGGGAATGTATGATATGTGTACTTCAGCTCGGGCATTTTGCAGGTAAGGATATTCTCTCAATTCTCACATTAGCATTTGATACATCCTTTGGCCCTTAGCATGTTTTCTTGTTACTTGCTTACTTGGAGATTGCCAGCCTCGGTATATTTCAGATTGGTCTCTTAGCTCACTTACTGACTTATGAGCTGCCACTTCTGTGGCTCACATTACTGTTTCAGCAACAGGCTTTTTTTTTTGTTCAATACTGGCTGCCATTCTCTGCAGCTTGCATTGTTTCTCTCGTACACAGAGTTGGGAAGCTTGTCATTATAGGAGGGACTGAATAGTGAAGGAGCTGGATCCATCCCTATAAGACATCATACTACATCCATAATGTACCTGCATCACCAACTGCAGTTCATGTGCCAAACATTGCGTGCAGTTCAAGTTATGTGGTCTTGTCTGGAAATCAGTGCAGAGCAATGCCAATATGGTGAAGGAAGACTCTGTCATGGTCAGTCAAGAGCCTTATCAAATTCCAGTACAGGTGTTGGCCATCAGTCAGGTACTTCAAATCTGAAGATTGGGCCATGGTCAGTCCTAATGTAAGAAGTTACAGTAGGGCAGTCAGATTACTGCGGACCCATCAGTTTGCTCAGAGGATCAATCTTTCCTCCTGTGAGAAAAAGGGGTTTTGGATCTGATGGAAGAAACCTTGAGGAGATGCAAGAACAGGAAAGTTACTGAGGTGGTCCCAGAGCCAGAGTAGGAAGCAGGAGGGGTGAGTCGATTTGGAGGGTGTGGTGCTCAAGAGCCATGAAGGGCATTATACCTCCAGCAAGTGAGCCTTTGTAGTGTACAAGCCTTGGTCAGACTTGTGTGCAGTGGCAGTGTTGACAATAAGGTGTAGGAATAGAATTAGGCCATTCAGCCCATTGAATCTACTCTATCATTCGATCACAGCTGGAAGATGTCTCAACCTCATTCTCCTGCCTCACCCTATAACCTTTGATCACCTCATTAAGCAAAAACCTCTCTACATCTGTCTTCAATACACTCGCTCACTTTGCCTCCCACAGCCCTGTGCAGCAATTAGTTCCATAGATTCACTATCCTTTGGCTGAAGAAATTCCTTCTCATCTCAGTTCTAAAGGACTGTCTCTTTACTCTGAGGCTCTGCCCTCGGATTCTAGTCTCTTCTACTGGTGAAAATATTTTCTCATGTCCCTTCTATCCAGGCCACTCAGTATTCTATGAGTTTCAATCAGATTTCCCTTCATGGAATGGAGTACATACCCAGAGTCTTCAACCCTCACAGGATAAGCCCTTCATTCCTGGGATCACTCTTGTAAAGGTCCTCTGGATCCCCTCCAATGTCACCATTCCCTTAGATACAGGGCTCAAACTACTCAATATTCAAAATGAGTAGTCTGACCAGAGCTTTATACAGCTTTAGCAGTACATCTCTGCTCTTGCATTCTAGTTTCTTGAAATGAATGTTAACATTGCATTTGCCTTCCTAACTGCCAAATGAACCTGCATGTTAACCTTAAGAGAATCCTGAACAAGGACTCCTCAATCCCTTTATGTTGCAGATTTCTGAAGCCTTTCCCTTTTAGAAAATAGACTACACTTCTCCTCTTCCTACCAAAGTGTATAATCGCACATTGTATTCCATCTGCCAATACTTTGCCTACTTGCCTACCCTGTCCAAGTCCTTTTGCAGCCTCCTGCTTCCTGAACATCACCTGTCCCTCCACCTACCTTTTGTGACATCTGCAAACTTAGCAACAATGGCCTCAGTTCCTCTGTCCAGATCATTAATGTATATTGTGAATAGTTATTGGACTGCTGCGGAATTCCATTGGTCATTGGATGCCATCTTGAAAAAGACCCATTTATCCCCACTCTCTGCCTTCTACCAGTTGGCCAATCTGCTCTCCATGCCAGTACCTTGCCTTGAACATTCTTTCTTACAGCCTCCTATGCATCACTTTGTCAAAGGACATCTGGAAATCCAAACAGATCACTTCTATTGGCTCTCCTTTGTCTAACCTTCTCATTACCTCCTCAAAGAATTCTAAAACCTTTATTAGACGTGACCTTTCTTTCATGAAGTCCCATTTTACCATGCACTTCAAAGTACTCTGCAATCTCATCCTTAACCTAAAATCTTAGTCGAAAAGTGTGCCACTGGAAAGGCACGGCAGCATCCGAGGAGCAGGAGAGTCAATGCTTCTGGCATAAGCCCTTCATCAGGAATGTGCGGTGGGGAAGGGGACTGTGAGATAAATAGGAGGTCAGGCTAGCCAACCTATAATTTCCTGTCTTCTACCTTCCCCGCTTAAACAGCGGTGCTATAATTGCCATTTTTCACTTTTCTCGGACCCTCTTTGACTCCGGTGATTCTTGAAAGTTCACCGCCAATACCTGCACAATCTGAGGTATCTCCCTGAAGAAATCTTGGGCAAAATCTATCTATTCTGGGTGATTTTATGCAATTTTAGATGTTTCCGCTTCCCCAGCACCTCCTTTTTAATGATGCCCACTGCATTCGCCTCCCACCCTGACTCTCTTGAAGTTCTGGCATGCTGTATGTGTCTTCCACTATGAAGACTGATGCAAGGTTCCTGCTCCATCGTGGGCAGCACGGTGGCACAGTGGTTAGCACTGCTGCTTCACAGCACCAGAGACCCGGGTTCAATTCCCGCCTCGGGCAACTATGTGTGGAGTTTGCACATTTTCCCCGTATCTGCGTGGGTTTCCTCCGGGTGCTCCGGTTTCCTCCCACAGTTCAAAAAACATGCAGGTTAGGTGAATTGGCCATGCTAAATTGCCGTAGTGTTAGGTGAAGGGGTAAATGCAGGGGAATGGGTATGGGTGGGTTGCTCTTTGGAGGGTTGGTGCGGACTTGTTTCCACACTGTAAGTAATCTATCTAATCTATCCTCTGCCATTTCTTTGTTTCCCATTGCTACTTCTCCAGCCTTATTTCCCAGTGGTCCAATGTCCACTCTTGCCTATCCCCAGAAACTCCTGCTATTGTTGCTCTACTGTCTTCCCTGTGAGGCTCCCCTTCAAATCAACTCGAGTAGTTCCTCTCTCATATATTAGTAATTACCTTAATTCACATGTAATACCATTGCATTGGATTTCAGCTTCTCCCAATCAAACTGCAAGGTGAATTCTATCAAATTATGGTCACTGCCTGCCTCCCTCCACAGGTGTTCCTTCACCATAAGCTCCCTCAACCCAACCTGATTTACCTAGTTCATCCGCATACTGAAGTTGTACATGATTATTGTCATAATGCCTTTCTTACCTTCTTGCCTTTTTAAATTTCTTTAGTTCGAGCAAGTGGTGGCCCCCATGAATGAGAGGTAGAAAAGAGAAGGTGGTGGTTTTGTCCCTCCCGGAAAGATTGAGACATACTAGCCTATTGGTCTTAGAGACGTTGAAATGATGTGTAGGTGCCAGTGTTGGACTGGGATGGACAAAGTTTAAAAATCACACAACACCAGGTTTATTTGGAAGTACTAGCTTTCAGAGCAATGCTCCTTTATCAGGTAGCTGTGGAGCAGGATTATAACACACAGTTGCAATCTTTTACTATAAATTCTGAAACGATATATTGAACAGACTTAAATTGCTGTTAGGTCTTTAATCACTTTGAGTGGGTTGCAGGTTTTGGTTCATTAATACGTAAATCCCAGGACTACTTTTAAGTCACATTCTTAAGATACCTTAAGGTTTTAAAAAAAAATGACATTTCAACTCAGACAATGCATTAAAGGTGTAAGGTTAGAATCTGACTGTTTCCTAATCTTGAGTCAGACTGGTTCTATTTCCAAAGTAGAAACTTATAAAATATTACAAGGATTGACTACTTGCATTGACTGGCTGTAGATTGTGTGCTTTAGAACCAGTTAGACCCAAAATTGGGATACAGACAGACTCTAACCTTACACCTTTCATGCATTGTCTAAATTGAAATGTCACTTAAGTTATCTTGAGAATGTGACTTAAAAGAAGTCCTGGGATTTACATATTAATGAACCAAAACCTGCAACCCATTCTAAAAGATGAAAGAGTTAACAGGAATCTAGGTTTGTTCAACATATTGTTTCAGTTGCAATGACACAAATGTTTTGCTATAAATTATGTCTTATGATCCTGTTCTACAGCTACCCGATAAACCAAACAGCAGCGCTCCAAATGCGAATGCTTCCAAATAAACCTGTTGGATTTATAACCTGACGTTATAATTTTATACTTTGAAATGAAGAACCTGTAAGACCAGTTTGTCTCATTTTAGCAGTTTTTTTTGTGTTTTGTTCATTAACATTCTTTGTACATTGCTGAACTGCCCACCTCACCCACTATACACCACTGGCCCAGACTGCAATCTGGGTCTGGCCTGACTGTGTATGATGGCATGGCATCCTGTTACAATCAGCTAGAACAAGAATGACCCTCCTTTTACTCACTCCATCCATCAACACCTTGAGGACGCTGTCAGTGTTGAGTATTTCCCTATCTCCAGTGATTCCAGAAACAGTATGCAGAAGGGCTTGATTGCATAATTGGTTAAATTAGATTACTTACAGTCTGGAAACAGGCCCTTCAGCCCAGCAAGTGCACAGCGACCCTCCGAAGAGCAACCCACCCAGACCCATTCCTCTACATTTACCCCTTCACCTAACACTACAGGCAATTTAGCATGGCCAATTCACCTGACCTGCACATTTTTGGGCTGTGGGAGGAAACCCACGCAGACACTGGGAGAATGTGCAAATTCCACACAGACAGTTGCCTGATGTGGGAATTGAACCCGGGTCTCTGGCACTGTAAGGCAACAGTGCTAACCACTGTGCCACCATGCCGCCCACAATTGAGATTCCAGAAGACTTATTGCTTCAGGCCAGGCAGACAGGGTCTCACTTGATGAAATGTTGTTTTATTGAAAAATTCCATCCCATATTTCCTGACTCTGCAATATTGATTATTCAGATCATAAGATATAGGCCATTCAGCCCGGCCAGTATACTCTACCATTCATTAACATCATGACTAATTTGATACTGCACTCTCCTGCCTTTTCCCCAGGATAAAAGACATTATTTTGAAATAATATGTTTATTGAAGTTCCCACCATCCAGGCAGAACAACAACAGCACATGTACAGGAGCAGAGCATGATAGTCAGCTGACATCAGATCTGTCTGTGCAGGTACCTGTGGCTATTTTGGCATCTGGACAAAGAGGTGGATCACTCCTGCTTTGAAAGCTAAGGTGTGCAGCAGGTTGGGGTGGGATGAGGAAATTTGCGAAGCACCAGTGCTAGCCCCGGGACACTGGATGAAGGCCCTTCCTAGGCAAAGTGGCAGCTGGAGGAAGTCGAGCATTGAGATGACAGAGTGAGCATGACAAAGGAGCAGCAGCTGAGGGGACCTACTCTGCAGAGACCTACTGCTGGGGAGGGGAATCTTTGCTTCATCACCCCCAACCTCTCTGATCCCTTCCCACTCACCCTGGTGACATCAGCCAAACATATGCATGCAGAAACTTCCTGTGACCTGTTGAAGCCAGCTGTCAAAGGGCTGCATCTGCACATGTGCGGGGACTAGTTTATGTTCCAGGTAATCATTCCAATTTTGAAAAATTTCAATTGCAAGTTTATGATGTCCACTACACTGAATTAATGTGGTTGATTTACTGTGAATGTTAAGAGTCCGAGGAACTCCAGGTACTTCCTCCTGCCAGGGTTTTCTCAATTTGGCAGAAACTTAATAATGAGTGCCTAGCTTAAAAAAAAGTCGTTGGTACGTAATCCATTGGAATGGAATTAAATATAGATTTTGAGAAAATAGAATATAGTTTTGAAATTTGCCACTGCTGTTTGACTAGTTTCTACCTTCACTTCAATATTAGCAGACTGATATGTTTGTTCTCTGTGAAAGAAGAATAAACTTGGAGGCTAGCTGGCCTATAATTCAGAGCTGAAAATGTGTTGCTGGAAAAGTGCAGCAGGCCAGGCAGCATCCAAGGAGCAGGATATTCAACGTTTTGGGCATGACCCCTTCTTCAGGCTCATGCCCGAAATGTCAATTGTCCTGCTCGTTGGATGCTGCCTGACCTGCTTTTTTCCAGCAACACATTTTCAGCTCTGATCTCCAGCATCTGCAGTCCTCACTTTCTCCTGGCCTATAATTCAACGCAGTTGAAAACTGATCTAGGTTCACACCAACCTGCAGCAAGGCATAATGGAATTACAGCCTCTCTTTTTTTTGTTTTAGTTTGCTGAGGTGCAATCTTTTTCTGCCAAAACAAAAGCTTCAAGAGCGACACTCAGCTATTTGGGAAATTTAGTTGATATTTTAATCGGCTTGTGCCTAGATGTTATAACACAGCTCTGGAGCCGGTGGGACTTGAACAGAGGTTTCCTGGTTCAGAAGTAGGGATGCTACCACTGCTCTACAAGTATCTGTTAACACTTGTTAAACTGCAGATGGCAATCATTTTAACGTATTACTGAGTGGTAGTTGTCCCTTATGTAAAGTTTTTCAAAGGATTGTAATATAACAATGGTTGAGAAGGTCATTCAGGACACTTGATTCATCATTCGGGGAAATCTCCATAATCCTTGCCACATCTTTAAGCCTTCCCATTGTTCCTTAGTTTATTACTGAACGTTTACTCCTTATGTTGATTATTCTTGTGTGAAGAATATTTCCTGTACATTTGAAAGTATATGCTAAACAGGGAGATACATTCATCTTTTTTTCAAAAAGTGAAGTCTTCAGAATGGCAGGCATCACCATCATATTTAGTTGAGGGGACAAACCGTTTTCTTACTCCCTTGTGGCTGTCCTGATTTAATTGCAACCAAATGTGCAAGAGAATCCCTAGTACAACAAACTCTTTTAACTTTTTTTCCCTCTGTTCTACCTCTTGGAAAGCATCTATTCCCCTGTTCTCCTCTTCAACATCTCCCTTCAACATTAAGGCTGCAGAGTTCTCTAACACACACCTGCAAAACCTAGATTCTACTCTTGTGCTGAATTAGGACTGCTACTTATCTGGTTTGGCACAAGCAGTCTAATTTTTCAACAATCTGTCTGGCAATTAGTAATGTAGGTCAGTTTTAAGATTAACCTGCATTTCCATGGCAGTACCTAGTAATAATGGACATGGTCAGTGTGACCTTTGCACACACCAATATCATTACCTTTTCATGTTTTCTGCTTTTAAACTGATCCCCTGAGTAGGAATGGGGAAAACTCAGCAGAAGGACATGGGGTCTGCTTTTAAACAAGCAACTTGGGGTCGGGTCTAAATATGTGAAAAAGAAATGTCTTGCAATTTTAACTAGAAACTTGAGATTCCCTGTCAAACCAACCAATTAGCAGAAGGGGCTAAGGGAACATGATTTTTTAAAATTAGATTCCTTGTGAAACGAGATGCTCATATGGACATTTTGGGCCCCATCCCAAGCTTCTGAGCTACCTCCTGACTGCAATGTGCTCTCATCCCCACTTGCAGTCAGTGCCAAAGATTGTGTTCCTGTTGTTTGTAACAACCCACTGGCCATCTGACTCCAATAGCTGATGAAGCACACTGCAGGAGTTAAAATCTCTCAGAATTCAAGCCACAGGGAGCTGGACAATTTGCCATTTACTTTGGATTGTACACCCACACAAAGCTGTATCAACCATTAAAAATTGTTTTAATTAAAACAAGTAAGTAAGCAAGACTTTTTTTTCTCTGGTGAATTGTAGTCAATAGTAAAGCAAACATAACTCCAGGCATGATTTCACAACCTATCTTTACTTCCTCTAAGGCTCCAACCAATCCCTTCAAGCAACAACACCACTTAGCAACACTCAATCTATTATTCAAACAGGCACAATTGGCAGATCTGGTTTGGGATCCAACATAATATCAAAGAAAACCTGACGCCTTTCTGGTTGGCAGGAATTACAGTGAGCTCAAATTGCAACTGTCTAAATTTAGAATGCTTGTTCAGAAGCAACAATATTTTCCTTTAGAAATTTAGCTGAGGAGGATCCCTAACCACAAAGGCAGAAACTATAGTGAGTTAATTAATGCAGCTTCCTGCTATATTCTCAACAAAGGAATCTATAAACAAAGCTGACTTTTAATTCTGTCAGCTATAGAAATGCAAATATATATTCCCATGAAGTCTGTGAAAGATATTTCTAGGTTCAACTTCAAAGCAAAAGAATGTGAGATATAACTCACTCACGCATCATTAACGTTAGGGGGATGGTATTTTAAGGCAATACATTTAGGCTTCAGTCTCCTTTATAGGCATGTGTTTGGAACACCATTCCTGATTATCTAATATCTGGAAAACAGTTCTGAAGAAGAGTCACTGGAAGCAAAACGTTTTAACTCTACTTCCTCTCCACAGTTACTGAGGTTTTCCAGCAGTTTCTATTTTTGGATCGAGAACTCCTTCTTACTTTTTGCTCATCTTCTTCTGAAAAGTTGTTGAATGTTCCAATCTTACTTGGGAGAGACACACACACACACTTTTTCCACCTCCCAATATTTCAATGTCTGCATTGGAGACACATTCTGCTCTTCTCTGAAAGTGAAATGAAATCATTAACATTGCTTCTAATTTCTAGCCTTCTCTCACCTTCTAGCCTGGTCTGTTTCTGGTTCTTCCATGTTTTGACTGTTCTGGCTGTAATTCCAGATGTGGCTGTCCATTAATACTAATTACAAACCCATTAACACCCTTAGGTACATCAACTACACTTTTCACATTCTTTCTCAAAAGGACACCTTTCCATTCCTCCAGTTTCCCAGCCTCTGTCACAGCTATTTGAATTTTGCACACCACAACAGTGCTTCCAACAGAACGAATAATGGGGACATCCAGGCATTCTTTGTGAAGGTGGCCAGTTATAATTTCAGGTTGTTAAAATAGAAAAGATTGTGCCTAAATGATGCATAAATTCCTTGGTCCTGTCAGACCTACTGACTTTTTGTAACTGAATCAGTGCACTTTTAGCAGTTGTGCAGTTTGCAATGTAGGCTTGACATAAATGAACTTTATTTTTTTGTATCCCATGTGCCTTGAACTTAGTGGAGCAATGGTTGGGAAAGGATGTTGAGTGGAAGCCTGAGTTAACATTGGATGGTGTGAAGGTCTATGGGAGGGTGTAGGTAGTATTAGGTGACATATGTTATACGGAGGGTTCATGCAGAATGTGTGGAAATGTGTGGTGAAGTGGGAAATGTTTTTAAGTTTTAATTTTTGTAATATCCTGGAGTCCTGAGGCAAGCTTTGCACTGAGCCTGTTTTGGCAATTGGCAACCTCCTCAACTCTTCGCAGGTTGCCTGATCAGACTTCCAATCCAGCACAGGCTGAAACAGGAAGATTCTAGACTCTGGTTTCAGACTCTGAACTCCTTGCTCCTCTGCACCTGCCCCAGGAATGAAAATCTGGACCCGAAGCATACAATCGAACAATTTGATTAGAGGAGGAGATAACATAATTAAAGCTTAGCATGTTTATCCTACTGCAGCAATAGGATAACAGGTTAATTCTTTTTGTTTGTACTGGACTGAGGAGACAGTCTGGCACCATGTCTGGGAATACTAGTGCAGGTAGGTTAGCTACAGTTTCTTGTATAATGGTGAACTTATTGAATGCCCTTCAGTTATTTTGCTTCCATTAGCTCAGATCCAAGATTATTTTCTGGACTGCCTATGCTAGCAGCTTCCAGATGTGGGTTGTGATCCACCATAGCCAGAATATGAAAATCCCTTCCTTCTCTTGTGATCACTCTAAGAGCCTGATACAAAATAAATTTGGGAAAACTTCACCCTGAACCTTACAGGAAAGAAAAAGAAACCTGTTACAATCCAACCTTTATGAGCATTCTCTTTTTGTTTAAGTGAAATATTTAATTTCTCAAGTCATTCATTCTGCTGGTTTCTCTGAAAGGGATTGTCAAATTCTGGATAGTTTTTGAGCTGTGGATCAACTGGGAATTAAATTGACTGACACGTCAGATTAATTGTGCAGAAGAACTCTTTCAGACAGTGAAAGGTAAAAACCTGTTGGAAATCCAAAACAAAAACAGAAATTGCTGGAGAAATTCAGTAGGTCTGGCAGCATCTATGGAGAGAAAGCAGAGTTAATGTTTTAGGTCCCATGACCTTTCTTCAGAACTGATTTGTAACTAGGAAAATGTTGGTGTATATGCTGAAGATGGGAAGGAGGAAGGAGTAAACGATAGTTGGAGATCGAGCTCTGAGAGAGCAGTAGCTCAGCAGAGAAAGAAAATACAGGTGGGCAGAAAAAGGAATGGGTACCAGTCAGCCTAGGAGAATTAAGAGCTGACAATGGCATATCTGTGGTAACATGCCCTTGTGATGGCAAGGTCTGGTGTGTGGGGTTTAGGGGAAGGACATGGTGGAAGGTGCGCAGGTCCTAAAATAATTGAACTTGATATCGAGTCCTGAAGGTTATAGCAGAAAATGAGATGCTATTCTTCCAGTTTGTGCTGGGCTTTGCTGGAGTACTGAACCAAGCTAAACAAAGAGATTTTGGCCAAGGAACAGGATGGTGTGTTGAAGTAAAACCCAGGAACTTGCTGCCTGCAAGAGTAGTGGAAACAGAGATTCTGAAAGATGTCAAGAGACACTGATTGGCACTTGAGGGAAAGTGATTTGTAGGACTACGGGGATAAAGTGGGGGAATGGGACTCATCTGTGAATGTTCTGTAGAGCGCCAACATAGTCTTGATCGACTAAATAGCCACATTAAGTGCCATAATAACTCTGTTTCTAATTTCACATACAATGTTTGCAACTGGCAGAAGAAAAGCCCTTCATACCAAGTGAGTTAGACTCAAATTTGAGTGCAGTCAAAGTCCCCATTGATGTTGTTGTTTTGTGGATGCATGCATCACTGGCAGAGTCAGCAGTTTTTTGCCTAATCTTGATTGTCTAAGTGGTTTGCTAGACCATTTCATGGGGCAGTTTGAGTCAACCATATGGTTTACTATGCCACCTACTCTCTGTAAAGTTACTTGAAAGATAATCAGGTATTCTCTGAAAATAATCAAATCCATTGTAAAAAAAAACCAAGGTTATCCGCCTAGTACACAATAGCAGTCAACATGATGAGAATCCTTTAAATTGATGGGCTCTTTTCATAATATTTTAAGAATTGTTTGGATTGTAAGAGGATTTTATATGCCTGAAATAATAGAATAGGATCCAAGGTTAGAGTCATAGAGATATACAGTACAGAAACGGGCCGTTCAATCCAAATTGTCAATGCCAACCAAATAAATCTAGTCCCATTTGCCAACATTTGGTCCATATTCCTCTAAATCCTCCCCATTCATATAAACATTTCAGATGTCTTTTAAATGTTGTATCTGAACCAGCTGCCTCCACTTCCTTTGGCAGCTCATTCCATACTCTCACCACCCTCTGTGAATTATCCCTTAGGTCCCTTTTAAATCCTTCCCCTCTCATCTTAAACCTATGCCCTTTTAGTTTGAACTCGCACATCCCGAGGAAAAGACCTTTTCTATTTACCCTATCCATGCCCCTTGTGATTTTATAAACCTAAATAAGGTAACCCCTCAGCCTCCGATGCTCCATGGAAAATAACTCCAGCCTATTCAGCCTCTCCATTTGGTTCAAACCCTCCAATCCTGGCAACATCCTTGTAAATCTTTTTTGAATCATTTCAAGTTGCACAGCATCCTTCCTAAAGCACGGAGACCAGAATTGCACGCAGTATTCCAATAGTGCCTTCACAAATATTCCTCATGAAAAATAAAATTATTTTTATGGTGTCATTTACGACTGTTCCTTCATCCTCCCCCACAATCCCAAGAGGAAATGTCAATTGTGTAACGTATTGCATTCATGCTGGCCTACACATAAAACTATAGGGATTTTCTGACGTATTGGCCTGCATTGAATTCTGGTGAATGCTTTCTCTTTTTTTCCAGATGTTAACCTTGTTTCCTCATCTGTCGAATCAAGGTCTCACAGATTTCCTGATAGTATGCAAAAAACAAAATCCTCCCCTTGTCCTGACATAGTTCATCCCCTTCTGTTCGAGTGTTAAAATGAAAACTCACCCAATTCCAGATAAGTTTGATTTTGTTGTCTTCAGGATAAGAAATGTGTATAGCTCTTCCATACAAAACTTGTTATCCACTCTCAATGTTAGTTAGATCCATGCATCTGCATTGAGTTGTTTTCTAGTTTGAAGTGCAATTTTATTCTCAATTCTGAAGTATATCATCACACTAATTATCATACAATTTAAATGAAGAAACTGAGCATATATGTATTTGTGATCAAGGATTGTTGGGGAGAGATATCCAAAGCTCATAATGGTGAGTGAAGTTGTACATTATGCAAATGAATGATGGGTGAATGTTGTGAGTGACCTTACCTTGAAAGGTCTGCTTGAGGTTACTAATCAAAGCACAGCAGGTTAGGCAGCATCTCAGGAATAGAGAATTCGACGTTTCGAGCATAAGCCCTTCATCAGGAATAAGAGAGAGAGAGCCAAGCCGGCTGAGATAAAAGGTAGGGAGGAGGGACTAGGGGGAGGGGCGATGGAGGTGGGATAGGTGGAAGGAGGTCAAGGTGAGGGTGATCGGCCGGAGTGGGGTGGGGGCGGAGAGGTCAGGAAGAGGATTGCAGGTTAGGAGGGCGGTGCTGAGTTGAGGGAACCGACTGAGACAAGGTGGGGGGAGGGGAAATGAGGAAGCTGGAGAAATCTGAATTCATACCTTGTGGTTGGAGGGTTCCCAGGCGGAAGATGAGGCGCTCCTCCTCCAGCCGTCGTGTAGTTGTGTTCTGCCGGTGGAGGAGTCCAAGGACCTGCATGTCCTCGGTGGAGTGGGAGGGGGAGTTAAAGAGTTAAACACTTTAACTCCCCCTCCCACTCCACCGAGGACATGCAGGTCCTTGGACTCCTCCACCGGCAGAACACAACTACACGACGGCTGGAGGAGGAGCGCCTCATCTTCCGCCTGGGAACCCTCCAACCACAAGGTATGAATTCAGATTTCTCCAGCTTCCTCATTTCCCCTCCCCCCACCTTGTCTCAGTCGGTTCCCTCAACTCAGCACCGCCCTCCTAACCTGCAATCCTCTTCCTGACCTCTCCGCCCCCACCCCACTCCGGCCTATCACCCTCACCTTGACCTCCTTCCACCTATCCCACCTCCATCGCCCCTCCCCCTAGTCCCTCCTCCCTACCTTTTATCTCAGCCGGCTTGGCTCTCTCTCTCTTATTCCTGATGAAGGGCTTATGCTCGAAACGTCGAATTCTCTATTCCTGAGATGCTGCCTAACCTGCTGTGCTTTGACCAGCAACACATTTGCAGCTGTGATCTCCAGCATCTGCAGACCTCATTTTTTACTTGAGGTTACTAAGCAAAAGGAGCTTTCAGTTCCCCTCTGAAGCAATATGGATATGCCCTAGAGGTCAATTATAAAAGTACTTTATTTTTGGGAGTTGAAACGAGCTACAGTTCTGATGGTGAGTATGTTAGATTTGACCTCAGCAGAAGGAAAGAGCAGTGTAATGATGATGTCACTGGGCTAGTTATCCAGCTGTCTGGATCAATGCCCTGAAGAAATAAGTTCAAATCCAAATATGACAGCTGGAGGAATTGCAGGTTGATTCATTAATAAATCAGAAATAAAATGCTTATCTCATTAATAATGATCATGAAACTATTGGCTTTAAAAAAAAATCTGTCTGATTCACTGACATCCTTCAGAAAGGAAATCTGTTGCCCTTGTTTAGTCTAGATATGACTCTGAAATGCCTGGCAAACCATTCTGTTGTGCACACTATTGCAGAAAAATATAAGAGAAATTAGGACACTGTTGCATTTCACAGATACAATGTTGTCATGACATGCTTGAATTTTAAGTTCTACAGTTGCTCAGTGCTAAGTGTGGTTCATAATGACATGAGTTAAGAGGTCACTGGGTTTGATTCCTGAGCTTTGCAGCGTTGGGTAATTGACATGATAGAAAAGGGGTTTCATTTAGCCACAGAAGAGAAGATAAAACATCAGGGTTCCAACTCCTAACTCTCTCTGCTGACTTGGGTTTCTAGGTTCAAGTCCCACTTCAGAGGCTGAGGCACATTTGGGTTGATGCTGCAGCACCTATTGAGCAAGTGGTGCTATTAAGAACTCTTAATTTTTAAGAAGTGTTAGCTTAAGATGAAATGTTAAATTGAGTTTTCTTCTACTCTTTTTCTCTCAATAATCCTATGACATTATCTTGAACAATAGGCTCTAACGGAGATTTATCCCTGAAAAAGAGCACTAAACAGCATTAAAAGCAGTGCTCCATTATTTTCATATTGCGGGTTATGGAACCTTGCTGTGCAAAAATTGGCAGTTGCATTTTCTATATTCCAGACACTGCATTATAAGTGTTTCATTGTCTGCAAACTGCTTTAGAGCATTCTGAGGTTGTGATGGGTGCTTTTTAAAAATCATGTTTCTTTTCTAACTATCCCTGACTGCTATTTGAAAATAAGAATTAAGGTAAAGATTCGTTAAGGTTTGGCTGACTTGTGACCTTTTAATGTGAGTGGGTTATACAACAATTGTCCAGGTTCATTTATTCAAATATATGAAGCAGAAGCAGAGTAGGCCTTTCTGCTCACTTCAGCAATCTGCCAGTTCATTAAAATCATGAATGATTTGTTTATGATTCATTGGCATTTAACTCTAGGAACATTTGGTTCCCCTAATTAACAAGAATCTATCCTCACATTAAAAATATTCAATTACCCTGCCTCCATTGCCCTCTGAGGTAGTGTTTCAAAAATGCACAAACTTTGGAGGGGGGAGTGGCAGGGAGAGGAAAGAGATTCCTGTCCTCTCTGTTCTAAAAGGGAGAGCCCTAACTTGAAGTCTCTCGTTCTGGATGCCCAGTAGTACCACTACACCCATGATCCCTTTTTCAAAGCTATTTATGATATGAAGCCTCAATCGAAATACCCCACACTCTTTGAACTTCAAATAAAGATTCTGTTCAGCCTATTTTCGTAGGACACCCTGCTTTTAGGTATCAATCAATAAATAACCTCAAAAACATTTGTATTCTATCTCTAATTAAGGAGACAAAAGATGTGCACGCTATTCAAAACCTGGTCTCGGCAATGCCCTGTATAACTCGATAGCAAACTTACTGTCATGTTAATTCCTTTCACACTAAAGGATACCATTTTATGAGCTAGCTGAGTCATTTTCTATGCTGCATGCTAACTTTGTGATTTATATGCTAAATCCCTCTGCACCTCTCTATTCTTTACTTTTGAACAGACCTCTCAAATGTTAATTCTGATCACTCTTTACCCAGCATCCACCCCACCTGTATTTTGCACTCTATTCTGTAACCCTGATGCACTTTATATGGTATGATGTTTCCACAGAGCATGCAAGATTACACTTTTCATTCTGTCTCATACATTTAACAACAATAAATCTATTATTCAAATAATCTGCTTTTCTATTCTTATCACTGAAGAACTTTTGGGAAACTAGTATCTGATTGGAAAATTCAAGTCAGCATCCTTATACATTTAACAAGATTTTTTAAATGAGCTTCTGAAACACAAACAGCAGTTGTTGGAGAAACTCAGAAGGTCTGGCAGCATCTAGGGGGAAAACACAGAATTAGCATTTAGTGTCCACTGGCCCTTCTCCAAAACTAGTTGGCACTCACTGTATTCCTGCCTTCTGAGGACAAAGATCTGCCAGCAACAAAATTGCCACTGGATGGTTGGCATGTTAGCCAAGGTTGGCACTTTTGGGCTCCGCCTGCCTTTTCCTATCTGTGGTGATTCTGAAATAATTCAACACTTTGGTAAGAGAACAGCAATGTGGAATTGAGAGAACCTGGTGAGCCCTGTTTAGTGAGAACCCTTCCTTTTAAAGACTTTTCCTTTACTACTCTCCCATGTTTCAATGCCTCCTGAACTCCCAGCATTTCTACTGAGTTTAAGTTTTGATTTTCTTAATGACCTTTTTTTGAAATTCTCAGGCGTGTTGGTTACTATATAAATGCAAATGTTGCATTAAATCCCCAATTATGTTGAACAATCAAAGCAAGATACTGAATAAAGCAGAAAATATTGCCAGGTTCTTCCCTGCTTTTCAAATCATAAATTACAGATCATTTGCATAATTTTAATAACAAAAAGCTGTCAATATAAAGCCAGTGTGCAGCTGGAGATAGCAAAACATTTTGGAACTCATTTGACTAAATTATAAGGTTTTATGAATTTTTGGCTGTTGTTGGTTGTTTTGACTAAGTCATTGAAATAATGATAAACACAAACATTGTGCAGATATTTCTAAATTGACCATTTTTTTCAGTGGAGATTGTGAAATTCTGTAATGGCCTGATCCAAATGCTGTATGTTTACCAATCAAAAAGGGTTGTGCCTATCCTTCTGCTAATGCAGGATAACTGATTCAGTTTTCTTACCTTTCACTCAGTTGTTAAATTTGAATTGGAGTTTGAGAGCTGTGGTGCTGTTTTTTAAAAACATTTACTAACTGCTTTGTGTATATGTGATGGAAACACTACCCGTGACCTCACTAGTCTACAGATGTTGTGTTTAGGGCAACAGTTTTTTGTATGTAAAAGTGTGCTAGTTATTTTGAAAAAGACATTTTAAAAAAAAATGCCTGTTGTTCTATTTGGTGTAGTATTACTGTGGTGTCTAAGAAATTTGTATTTCCCTTGTGTGCTGTGGATTTAACTTCAATGGAAGGTTGACAATTAATGTGGACGTTAATCAAGATTTCTTTTTGTGCTTCTGTGAAGTTTAAATAACCCTATCTGACAACAGAAATGCAAAAGCTATTGTTACTACATAAATGCATCATCCAATAAATGAGTTAGTGAGAAAGGCAACCCCATAAAACCAGAAAATAGTCCCTGAGGAAACTCCTAAGAAAGCCCTTGCAGCGTTATTTTGACTTCTGGCATGAATGCAGTTACATATGTACAAATGCTGGTACTAACAGGTGA
The DNA here is from genome assembly GCF_020745735.1 of Hemiscyllium ocellatum. Taxonomy (NCBI): domain Eukaryota; kingdom Metazoa; phylum Chordata; class Chondrichthyes; order Orectolobiformes; family Hemiscylliidae; genus Hemiscyllium; species Hemiscyllium ocellatum. Next base: position 95,073,250 of record NC_083411.1, on the reverse strand, counting down.
ACATGTGTACCTCTCCTCCATCTTAAACTAATTATGATTCATCAACAATCCCAATTTGAATTGGACTAGTGAGAAGCAAGGGTTTCCATTGGCTGCAGTGGCACTGCCGAGGGATAGTAACCCATTTTGTTGCACAATGTGCTCCACATCAAAAAGAAAATCCCAAATGAAAATGAAGGAAAGCAGTCAATATGTGAAATAAGTCTTTATTTTCAATCCCATGTTCAAAGCTGGCCTGACCTTGAACATAACACTTTACATTTTTCAATGTTTTATGTTTGAGTCTGGCAAAACATTTTTTTTCTCCTTCATGTGCTGGAAGTGTGTGTCATGTTGTCCAAGCAGTCATAGGTTTAACTGTGGCTCTAGAGGAGATCTTGATGTTAAAGTGATGACATGGCCAGCATACCATCATTTTTGTGCTCCAATGTAGCCTCACTCTACTCCAATTAGTTGACATGGTCATATAACAAGGCATAGTCATGTAATTTTGGCTAATCTGGAACTATTAGTCTGCAACCTGGGTTTGTCACTGGTGTCATTCCACTGGTTTTGCTATCTTTCTGGCACGAACAACTGATGACTTCAACACAATTGAAATCACAGAAGCGCTTCACAGGAGGCTCCCAAGCACGGATGATGTCACCTAGACAGGGGACGAAACGTCTGCAACGCAAATTCCCAGCTCAGTGAACAGAACCACAGCAACGAGCACCCAAGTTACAAATCTTCTCACAGATTTTGAACACAATTGAAATTTTGGCTTATCTAATTTTGACTCATTGATTTCACTTATGTAGCATGAGACAAAACAACAAAAAAAACCTGTGACCCTTTTAAAATGTCCTTATCGCCTACTCAGGTCACAATATTAAATACAGAATAATCTTCATGGAGAGGGTTCCCAAGAATGAAAGTCACTTAGACCTTGCTGTTGCCAAATTACACATAAATAAGGCATTGCTAGGTGCTTGATATGCTGATGGGAACCAGATCTGTGTTATAGTACATAGGCCTGCAGCGTGCAGCATACCTGATGTGCAAAACAAGCCTTAATGAGATTCTTGAATGCTTGGAGCTAGTGCACAGATGGTGCGAAAGAATCACTGCAACCTACCATTTTTGATCTTTGAGTACTCCTTCCTCTAATTATTGGGAAGCATAAATAGACCCACAAAGGTGAATGTGATATTAAAAAGGAGCTGTGAATACTATTCCCTTTAGTAGGATTGCTGTTATTAAAGATATTTTACTATAGGTGTAAACCTATATTTACAGGGTCTGGAGGAGAAAGATCAGATGAAACCTAACGGAATCAGTCATGCTTCCCTGATTTGATTTACTTTATTACTGTCATGTGTACCAAGGTACAGTGAAAAGTGTTGTCTTATGTGCTTTACATACAGATCGTACTACATAAGTGCCATCAGGGTAACAGAACAGAATGCAGGATACAATGTTATAGCTGCCGAGGTGCAGAGAGAGGTCAACATTAATATTAAAGCGGTCGATTCAAAAATCCGATAACGGTAGGAAAGAAGCGTGAATCTGTTTGTATGTGTATACAAACATTTTTCCTCTGTCCAGTGGGAGACTATATAACTGGAGTGGGAGAGGCCTTTGATTGCTTTTCCAAGGCAGCAGAAAGTATAACTGAAGTCAATGGCGGAGAAAGCAGTTTGATTGATGGACAGGGCTGTGTTCACAACTTCTTCATTGTGCATGTTGCTTTTTAAAAGGTTTAAGTCTGTAATGATTTTTATTTCCAAAGTAGAAGAAAATAAGCTTTTTTGACAGATTCAAAATAAGCTAAAGCCGCAGTTCCCATAACAATAAAGAAATACTTAACAGATGGAAAAAGATTAAATTAACATATTTTAATGGTGGTTGTTAATCCATTTATTCTTACTAATCAAAGTCTGTGGACTTCAATTTAATTTAATCTCTAATACTTTAAGAGAAATTAATTTTAGCTTGAAAGGCAGAGTTACTCAAGTCAGATAGTAATTCTAGAGAATAGAATCTTCAGCACATGGATCAGACAAGAGAATATATGTGTTAGTCAGTTAGAGCTTTTATATATCCAGTCAGTCAGAGCATTTGGAAAAAAACTAAGCTTGAGTTAAACCAGAAATTCTTTGGTGTGGCCACTTTCTTTCTCCCGACACTGCAACCAGTGATTTTAAAAATGACGGGGATTGCATAAGTGGTTAGGTTTGTGGGAATGCAGATATCTTAGAAGCTGGGGAGAAGCAATGGACTGGAGGAAATGAGAGACAGGTTGGAATAAGGTAGTGGAAGGATTAGAAAACATGAGAATTAGAAAGACCAGCCATTGCTTGACCAAGTGTCAATTTAATTCAGCAAACATGTAGATGACAGTGAAATGAGAGCAACTGTAGTTAAAGATGCAGACCACAACGCTATAGTAGGTGACCAACTGGAAATGCATTGGAACAGTTAAGTCTAGAGGTAACAAATGCATAATTGAGGATTTTGGCAGCAAGTGAACCGAGACAGGATGATGTAGGGTGATGGAAATAAGTGGTCTGTATTGGACAAATATGAGGCTAGAAGCTCACTTTGAAATCCTAACTTCTGTTGGGAAGGTGGTGGTGACCTACCTTGAATGATCGCAATCTATGTGGAGTAGGTACATCCACAGTACTGTTGGGAAGGAAGTTCCAGAATTTTGACTCTGTGACAATTAAATTAAGTTGGCAATATTAAGATGGTGTGTGGTTTGGAAGAACTTGCAAGTGGTGATGTTCACTTATTCTGCTGCTTTTGCCTTAGAAATCATGAATTTGGAAGGTACCTAGGCAAGTTGTTGCTGTGCATCTTGTTTGTGTTATACACCACTGCTACTGTGGATTATGCTGGAGGGGATAAAAGTTTAAATTGGTGAATGGAATGTTAGTCAACTGGGCTACTTTTATGGTAGCTGTGCTTTTTCAGTGCCACACGTTTTGACTCTGACTCTCCAGCATCTGCAGTCCTTACTTTCTCTTTCTTTTATCAACTGGAAAGCATTGAGCCTCTTAAGTTTTTTTTAGAACTGCACAAATTCAGGGAAGTGGAAAGTATTTCTGCAATGTTGATGTATCTTTTACATGGTGCAGAGACTTAAGGTAGTCAGGAGACAGTTATTCATCAGAGTTCCCAGTCACTGATCTACTCTTGTATCCACAATATTTATGTGAATGGTCTAGTTCAATGTCTGGTCAATTGCAACCCCAGGGTATTGATGGTATTGAAGGACATTGAAATATAGTGCATCCATATGTGCCTGTGTGAGGGAATAAATGGCCCTTTGTTGACTACTGCTATGCTCAATGAAAATCTAAGGGCACTAAAAATGAACTTACAATTCATCCACTCCAATGTGCAACATAGTTTTGCAAGTAGTGTGAAAGAAGTATATAAAAGAGATGATTGTAAGAGAATTTGTGTTCTAACACTGGCTGGGACAACAGCTGCTTTATTGTGATTGTGTGAACATGCAACTGTAAGAAACTTTATGTTGGCACAGTCTTTCATACTTGATAGTAAACCCATTCAGTGATCTACAGAGCCACGCTGTGATGCGGTAACGTGAGCACAGTAAAATGGAAGAAAATGAGCCTATTTTGTCTTTATGATGGGGTAAAAAGGGCAATTATCAAGTCCATTTATTAAAATGATGTCACTTGCAGCTTTGGATAGGCTACATAATTTCATTCTGGTCTGTTCCAGATTCAGACTGAGGAAAAAAAATTGAACTGATATTTAGCCACCATATATGGTGAGACACCTTCAATGTACAGCTTCTGTAATTGGGTTTCCGAAGTCTGGGCCATGAATGGGACTATCTGTCCCCAATCTTAGGACTGCTGGAAATTCTTTAGGCTGTTGGATTTGGAAGCCTGCTTCCGGTCAGCTATTTACTCTCTCAAATCATTTGTTACACACTGGTGTGCGAGTTGAACATGTTAATAAGTTGTCATCTTGAGCATGGGTACAGATAATATCATACAGTTTGCTTTCATACTCAATTTCTTGCTTCCATGCTTTCTGGACCGCAAATATTCCAAAGATTAATTAGGCTTCAATTAATTTCAGGATGTTCTTAGTTATAACAAATAGATCTTTGAAGATGTAAAATACAGGCCATGTTACATGGTTGTATTTGCTGTAAAATAATATATAGCATTACACACTATCATGCTTTGATCCACATTTTAAAATAGCATTAGTTTTAAAGTCTCCTTGGTTCTATATGCTGCTTCGATTTTGGTTTTGACTGTCTTGGGATAGAAATGGTGGCAGGTGATCATGTTTATTTATCATTTGGTCACAAAATTATTACTTGCAAATAGTTTTACTGTAAATGCCAAGGGATGCTAATTAAGACTGCTGCATTTATGAATTCAGTGGAGCAAATCTCTGAAATGCAGGATTGATTTTAGCCAAGCATCTGAAGAATGGAAATCTTAGACTGCCCAGTATTCTATGAAATAGGAACAGACAACATTCTGCAAGATCACCAGAGAGATGCAGATAAGAAATGCTGTTCAGCCTATTCCAGTGAGAATGCACATCTCCCTATCATACCATCTGTTTATAAATTATTTCATAGTTTTTGCCTCCACAATCCTCCCAGAAGTTCACTCCCCCAGTGATCACTCTTGTATGAATAACAATATTCTGAGATCACTCATACTTAATTATGTCACATATTTAGCTTTTTTTCACAGCAATACGATGTAATGCTTTTCAAAGTTAATAAAACATCCAAAACCTCTTTGCAAAGTCACAATTAATGTTGAGCAATAGTAGGAGACAACTAACAATGAGCTAAGGCATGCTAGAAGAAAATTGTTTTGGAGTGTCAGACGAGACCACAGCACCAAGTCCTGCCAGCTTGAGGAGAAAGTCACTGGGGTCAGTTTGGTTCTTAGTCCAGAGGAACATATATCAAAACTGCAAGAAGGGTCACGATATTTTGCACTCAACAAATTATTACTGCCACTGTTTTCTCTACATTCACTGAATGAGTTGAGTGAATACATCATATCATGTGGAAGTGGTTATCACTGAGGTTCTATCTGACTTAGAGCAATGCAGCATTGAGGTGCAACATCAGAGAGTAAGTGATATCTTCAATGCTCCTATTATCTATGTTTCTATATCTCCCTTTTTCCAAGTCCTTATTTTCCTCCTTGAAAGATTGCTGCTGCACGCCCAGCTCATTGACATCCATGACATTGCCTGTTTGCCTACTTCATTTACATGGAGCAAAGCATATTGGGATTATGTGACACACACGATCAGGAGAGAAATTCAAGACCAACAATTCCCCCCCACCCCTACCCCTGAACTCCATACTAGGTTAATCTGAACATCAGAAACTCACCTTGAGTAAAGCTCTCGTCTGTTCCACAATGATTCTGGTAGAGGAGGAATCATTAGCTAAAGTTGGAGATGACAGTCCTTGTCTCCCAACAGCCATCCTTGTGTGCAGTGAAGCCCCTTTAAATGAGGCAGGAACCTGCTAGTCATCAATGTAGGGGTCAAATTGGAGTCGGGCTGGATGGTTTGATGGCACAATGGCAATATCCCTACCTCTGGAGCAGAATGTCCAGGTTCAAGTTTGACCTGCTTCAGAGGTGTATCATTGACATGTCCAAATAAATTAAAGTAAACATGAGCAAACCTGATCACAGATGAGTTGGATGTTGATTGAGTGGAGCACTTTTTTCTTTATTGAATTCAACCAGATTATATCATGCGATTTTCATAATATGTTCCATCTAAAGTGAAAGTCTAAAGCACCTGGGGGAATCCATGTAGTTTTGTCAAATCCCTCTCTGTCTCCCTGATAAGGTCAGTGCTACAAAGGTGAAATGGTGTGAGGTTGCACAAATTGCATGTGTAATGTCCTTGATACGTTTGTGGGTTGAGAATGGGAGATGCCACACACATCCCCTGAAGATCTCCATTATTTACATATTAATGACTTAGATACAGCATGGAAAGTCATATCTCCAAATTTGCTGATGACGCAAAGTTAGGCAGCATTGTAAGCAGTGTAGATGTTGGCATAAAGTTAGAAAGTGATATTGATTAACTAAGTGAATTGGTAAAATTGTGGTAGGTAGAATTCAATGTAGGCAAGTGAGAGGTTATCTATTTTGGACTGAAAAATGATAGATCAAGGTTCTTTCTAGATGATATGGAGTTAAACATTGGATGGTCAAAGACACTTGGGGATTCAAGATTTGGAGGGTATTGATGTTGGACTGGGGTGTACAATGTTAAAAATCACACAAAACTAAGTTATAGTTCAACAGATTTATTTGGAAGCACTAGCTTTCTGAGCACTGCTCCTTCATCAGGTGGGATTCAAGTGCATAGATCTTTTAAAATGTTACAATCAGGTGCAGAAGGTAATCAAGGAAGGTAATGGGATGCTGGTCCTTTGTAACTAGAGACCTGGAGCGTAAGGATACAAAGGTTATGCTGATATTATTAAAACAAAACCTGGTTAGATCCCATTTGGAGTACTGTGAGCAGGTCTGGGTGCCACACTTTAGGAAAGATGTATTGGCTTTGGAGGGAGTAAAACAGAGCTTTACGATAATAATGTCTAAACTTAAGAGGTTAAGTTTTGAAAAGCAATTAAACAAATTCATCCATTTTTTTTTCTCTCTAGAATTTAGAAGTTTAAGGGAGTGATCTGATTGAAGTCTGCAGATATTAACACAAAAAGACAGGATAGATAAATAAACTATTTCCACTGATTGGGGATTCTAAACAAGGGGGTATTGCTTGTGAATTAAGGCCAGACCATTCAGAAGAGACTTTAGGAAGCAATTCTACAACAAGAGGGTGGTAGGTATTTGGAATTCTCTTCCTCAGAATGCATTTTTCAGTTTCAGATTCCTCAGCTGAGTTGGTGGGACTTGAAAACACGACTGCAGTACAGTACCCTAAGCTTCTGAACTATTAGTCCAGTGGCATTATCACTAGGCTCCGTCTTCCATTCGTAACTGATAGTCCAGAGCTCTGCTCCACTTTCAGCTCTTTATTTTCGCAACCACAAGTTAATAAACTTACTGACTAGAAACTTAAAACAAGTTTATTAGCATCATACTTTTCAACAATGGTTACTAATTGTTTATGCCAGCAATGAGTTGGCATAAGCTGATTTTATAGAGCAGTATGAATCTCTGGAAAAATAAGCCAAATTTGCTACTCTGCAATTTAATTTTGTGTGTTGCCTGTTTTCTTGCACTATAATGTGAATACCATCAATCCATGTGTACAAGGGCTGATTATGATATTTTGATCAGAGCGTATGCATGTAATACATACATCTTAATGCTGCACTAAGCCATTACTATCGACAAATATTTTGCACACAATGACTCATTTTGAGGAGCAGACACTGTCGTTATATTACTGCCACCAAGAAAGTCTCAAATTTCAGCATCTATTCAGTGTATTGGTGACTGAGAGAATGAAGGTGTCAGTCGTTTCAGTTGGCTGCTTTGTGATGTAAAGTGATGCCAAAAACGTGAGTTCAATTCCCACACCAGCTGAGGTCACCATGAAGTTCCCACTTTCTCAACCTCACCCCTCGCATGAGCATGGTAACCTTCGGGTTAAACCATCACCAATCATCTCCCTTTAATGACAGCCGTATGGTGCTCTGAAGACGTAAGTAAATTTACTGTTCGAATCCAATTCTATGAACCATTCCTATATTGTCTTCAATGCACTTACAGGTACATCTCACACAAAGCTTGTTTTTTGGCAGCACGATTTGGTATAATGTCACTAAAGAATTAGAGAACGGTATTTTCAAGAACGCTTTCCTTTTGTTCACAATAGCACAATTCCAGCAGGGATCAGTTGCATGCTTGGTTCTGTGTGTGCTCTGATGTCAGCTGCTGCCAGAGCATGTAAGAGGTGCAGTGCTATACATTGAGCAGCTTTTTCTCAAAAATTAAACTAATGCATGTTCGTTGCTCTCCCTCTGAGACAAGAATATTCTTGAGGGGGGAACGGAAGCTGGAGATGAAAAGATAAAGTCCAGGAAGCACCACCATGAGAACTTTCCAATTCTCTTTTGTCTTCTGTCCTGAGGGAAATTGAGAAGCAGTTGCAACTCTTAGGGGACAACGATTACAATGCAGAATGCAGCAGGGTAGCAGTTTGTTCAATAAGATGTCATCTGGCACCCTATGAACAGCTACTGCAAGACAAAAGAAAAAGGGAAACACAGCAAAAACTGGATGTCTTTTTTTGAACAAGGCAGAAGACAATGAACCACAGCCATTCTGCAACCACATCTGCATCTGAAGATGGTAATAGTGACCCTCTGTTCCTGCAGTAACAAGATTTTTTCAGTATAATGTTAAATTTGTTAATAAATATGATTTAAACCTTCATTCAGGCTGTGCTATACTTTGTGGATGATTTTTGAGTGATTGTGAGTGATGTTTTTTGCTGGTCCGCCCCAACCCCGCTTTTCCCACAGACCCCATTATTTCTATTAAGTGATTTTCGATGGTGAGGTTTCGTTGGAATGCAACTACAGTGTTATAGGAAAGCTACCTGTATATTCTAATTGAGGCATTCAATAGGGAATTGGAGTATTATTCATTTTCACAATGTGCGGGATCACGGAGAAAAAGATGACATTAGTTGAATTGCTCATTCAAACCTCATGCAAGTACATCAAAATGAATGACCTCTCTTTTTCTATGCTGTCACAATATTATCCTTCCTTCACTTATTCCAAATCCCCAACAATAAAGACCATATGATCATTCACCTTAATTGTTTGCTGTACCTGTATGCTAATTTTATGTTACCTATTATAGTATACCCTCTTTAAGTCATTAATGTAGGTTGTAAATAGTTTAAACTGGCCATGCTAAATTGTGTTCAGGGATGTGTAGGTTAGGTGCATTAGTCAGGGCTAAATGTAGATTAATAGTGTAGGGAAATAGGTTTGAGTGGGATACTCTTTGGAGGGTCAGTGTGGACTTGGGCTGAAGGGCCTGTTTCCACACTGTAGGGTTTCTATGATTCAATGATCTCTGTGCTAAAGTATTATCTCCAACATTATTGTTTGGATATTAATCGATTCTGTAGCACTTCATTGAAAACCTTTTGGAAATTCAATTTTATAGCATCTATTGGACCCCTTTTATCGAGACTATCTCATCAAAAGCTTTGATTTTATCAAGCATGTATTCCTGTTCTTAAAACAGCATGTTGACTTTTTCAAATCCTGCTATGATTTTGATTTGTGCATTATTATGATTTCCTTGATAGATTCTAACATTTTTCTGATGATTGACTTCAGGATAATTGGCCTGCAGCTCTTGCATTGTCTGTCCTTCTTAAATAGTGATGTTACTTTTATTAGCTTCCAATCAGCTGGGTCAATTCCAAAATCCAGAAAAATTTTGGAAATTATGACCAACCCATCCACTATCTCTGTAACTGTCTCTTTTACAGGGGGGTTATTGCTGGTTTGGAAAGCATCACAAAATTCCTTTCCCACAAAAGGTGGACGCTTTCCAAATTTTTCTTTAAAAGAAAGTCCAAGACTTAACTAGGACTGTGCTCAGAACAGTGCTGAAGATAGACTCCGTGCATTTGTAGAAATTTCTTTTTTTGTCCTTGTTTCTATATGGATTTGGAGGCATTATTTTTCATTAATCGTTGCGGCTCGTTCCTTACTACAGATACATTTGGAGATTATTTTCTTGACACATCGATCTTCTTAAAAGTATATGTATTCATTTTATGATATGTCAATAGTTTCTTTCATGAATTGATCTGCAGCTGGAGAAGGCAAATCTAACTTTATAGCTATGATGTCGGAACAAACAATTGCAGATACTGGAATCTGAACTATAAACAAAAACTGCTGGAAATCACAGCAGGTCAGGAGAGAACAAACTAATGTTTTGAGTCTAGATGACCCTTCATCAGAGCTCAGATTAAGTGTCAAGTAAACTCAATGTTAGCCTGCTCTCTCCCCATGGATGCTGCCTGACCTCCTGTGACTTCCAGCAGTTTTTGTTTTCAGAACTTTACAGTAATGTTGTTCTACTGGACCAGCTTTTAAATCTGCTCTTGGAGTTTGGACTTTGTTTGAGCAGCTTTAGTAAGTTGTCAATAATGTTTTATCAAGAAATAATAAGCAGAAACAGAGGGAGGTGAAAACAAATTGAGTTTGCTAAAAATCAATTGAGAAGACTAATGATAGTTCCTTAAATTCAGGAACTATAAGAAATCATTATGTAATAATTAAGATCTTAAATGTGATAAATATTATTTTTCATTCTCAGGCACGCATATGCGCGCTCACACAAATAAAGTTCCCATAGCAACAACCATTATCCCTGCCAGTGACAGGTCTCGAGCACATGCACTGAATCAAGACGTTGCCCATCCTGAAAATTAGGTGATTCATCACCCATAATGGACCAACTACCTGACAATTAAGCGTCCTAGCAAGCAATGAACCATAAAATGAGATTATGGGCTGCTGGTAGAAATAGGTGGAATTACCTTGGATATTTTTGTATTTGCCAATGGAGACTTGAACAAATAATTGCCGTAAACATCTCAGAAATGAGATATCAGCTGACTTAAGAGAGGAAAATTACTTTTGGGTGAGACCTTCTCAACTTAGATGCTGTTAACTCCAACCTATAATATGGATTAGCTCAATAAGATAGAGGTGAGAATTTCAAAGTATTTCATGCTAGCTTTGGTTTTACACTTTGGTTGTTCAAGAAGATTGAAGAAAATGAGGAAACCGGACATTCCGGCCATGACCAATTTAATCCATCCATTTGTCTGCTCCGGGACTAGAAAAGTAATCTGAAGAGACTGCCACCTATGGCCATGCAAATTAGCTTCTGTTGTCTTCCCCCAACTCTGTCCAAGTTTGGGAGCCAGTAAACTATTCACAACTATTTACAACATGGTTTTTATACTTTAAGACCAAACCCATCTTGCAATGGCTGTGCAAAATCCACCTTGCCAGAGAATTTTACTGAACAATTTTCACAGAGCTTGGTCCCCATATGCATCAACTTGCACAAGTTATTAAAACGTGTTTAGTTGTTTGTTTGAATGAATCATTCTGCCTGAGAAAGAAGACCATGATGTGGAGGTGCTGGAGTGGACAAAGTTATAAATCACCACGCCAGGTTATAGTCCAACAGGTTCACTTGGGAGTACAAGCTTTCGGAGTGCTGCTGCTTCATCAGGTAGGTAGCTGCCTGACAAAGTAGCAGCGCTCTGAAAGCTTGTACTTCCAAAAGAACCTGTTGAACTATAATCTGGTGTTGGGATATTTTTAACTTCGAGAAGGAAGAAGCAGTATACATTTGCCTAACATGCACTTGCCAGCAACAGTAATTGAGCAAAGATTAAAAAGTATTTTAATGATCTTCCTTTCCCTTATGCAATACACTTGATATAGATTCTTATGGGAATGATGAGTGGAATTGCTCTACTTCAGAAACATGCTTGTAGCAAATTGGCAGCCCATTTTATACAATGTCCAAATATCCTTTCTAGTGAAGTCAATGGAACTTAAAATTGGCTGTCGTGTAAAAACAGCCTGCCAGTTTACTGCAAGCTTATTTCATGCTACTGACTTAGAGCAATTTCACCCACAATGGTTCTAGTGATTTTACAGTTGTTTACAGTGAATGGACATGGTTGAGGCTGAGGTTCCTGAGGCAGAGCAAGGAAGTAATTGGCAGTTTACCATTACTGACTTTGTAGCTGCATGGTCAATGGTATTAAGAACAAGATGGAATTTTAAAGGACCTCTTTGAAGTGTGGCTCATAAATTATTAAATACTCCCTCTCTCTCTCTCTCTCTCTCCCTCTCTCTCTCTGTCTCTCCCTCTCTCTGTCTCTGTCTCTGTCTCTCTCTCTCTCTCTCTCCCCTCCCTCCACACACACACACACACACACACACACACACACACACACACACGCAGACCCTCTCTTATACACAAGCTGTCTCTCATATGCTTACACATACACACCCCCCACCCACCTACACACACACCCTCTCACTTTACACTCATACACATACAGACACTCACACCATCCCCCCCCCGCCATGCACCCCAACATGCGAGCATATACATGTGTTTGTGGGGTGAACTTGTACTTGTGGAATTACATTTTATTTTGTCCCAAAACTGCATGAATCCGTGTAAGATTCTGTAAATCCTTTTTTAGAAATAGAGTCAGTCTGAAAATTGGGGCACTGACAGACTTCAACCTCATGCCTTCAATGCATTATCCGAGCTGACATGGCACCAAGTGTTAAAGTTCACTTGAGAATGTAACTTTAAAAAAAATGTTTTGGGACTTGCATATGAAAGGACTGAAGCCAATATGGTCATTTTAAAAGATGAGAGACTTAACAAACAATCCATTTCAATTTCAATATATAATTTCATTTGCATCACACTGTAAACTTTTGCTATAAATTCTGTGGCTTATGATCTTATACTCCACAACCACCTGGTGAAGGAGCAGTGCTCTGAAAACCAGTGCTTCCAAATAAATTTGTTGGACTATAACCTGCATCTATTTAGGAATGTTACTTGATAGATACTGGAGGATTTCCCATAATTTTCTCTGACAGTTGCTGATTATTCTGGTTACCATTTGTACTTTGTATTTTCTCTTGCACCACTCTTCCAATGCAAAAGAAATTGATACCTGCTCTAAGCAAAATCTCTCTCTTACAAACTGAGACCTGTACCTTTTAAATTACAGTGTAATAAATAGGCCTGTCCTGCATCAATTTGCTAATCACCTTACTCAAGAACAAAAAACATGTACATTTGAGAATTTGCAAAATCAATTTAACAATAGTAGGTCATGTTGTACAGTCTAAGCTATTGTCTAAATTTATTTGTGAATGAAATGATCCACAAAAATAACAACTTAGGCAAGATATATTCAAATTAGTCACTGGTTTACATCTTACAGCATGCTCATGGCAAATTCTTGGAAAGACACTGCCTATTAAGCTCAATGCATTCTGTTTTGTATCGTTGTAACAATAAACAGAAGCCAAGTACTCATGTATCTTTCGCTGAGAGGATGTGCTCCCCTTACTCTAGCAAGTTCCTTGAAAATGTTATTGCCCTCGAGCTTGCTTGTTTGAACGACATCAAAGCAACAATATGGGCCTAAAATACAAATAGAAATTAGTAGAATGAAAACTTATAACCAAAGTTATAGAGGAAAAAGCTTTAGTTGGCATTTGATAATTCATTGCGGATGAGATAATGTACTAGCTAGATGAGTTTTGAGAACCAATTCGACTTTTCTCACTTCATAAGTTTTTATGACCGCATTGATTATGTCTGCCATTACTAACTCTTTCTACACTTCAACAGCTACACAGACAACTTGGTGTGGTAATGATCTTTGAGGAGCAAATAGATCTTCATATGTTGAAAGAACTTTTTCATTAGATGTCACTGCCTCAGTTGTGAACATGCTGAAGTATTGTCTGCATTCTTTTCACTTTAATGACCCTTCAGAATCCAAGTCCTCAGTCTAACCATAAACCACATCCAGAAGAGAGTTTGTAACTTGTTTGACATGATATTGATGTGGTTGTTTCCTGTACAAATCCAGCCTGTATAACAATGATAAAATGTGCTCTTTGCCATGAACCCAGTAGCAGAATCTGCAGTTTATCCCACACACTCAAGCTTCACATGATTATATGCAGTAGATGCAATGAAATTATTGATATTTGCTGATCTCTCTCATTTATTCATCTGTACCACCAAAGCAAATCCAAATTTAATCTCACTACCTCCATCCTTTATAACCACGTATCATTCTCCATTTCAAGTATTGATTCTGTTCTTGGATTTGCAATGTGTGTCTGCTTCAATGATTTCCTTTGGCAAATCACTGCTTGGGGATGATGGGAGTTCATTTTGTCTGGCCAACTTAACACTATTTCCAAGAATTCCACATTTTGAAAGTTGTGGCATGCCACAATAAACAGAAGCAATGAGTATGAAGTTTCCTTTAGAAAACAATAAGTCATTTTGCAGTTACCTTATCTCAGTCCACAGGCATCAGTTTATTATTTGAGGGATGTGGACTTTGGAGAGAACTTCATGGTAGTGGTCTCGCTGATCTCCAGTGTACTTATCTCTTTCACGTGTCTGTCTGTAGAATTTGACAATACAGCTGTGATCTTGTGGCCAGAACCTGATAAATCTTCAGGGTCCAATATATGGGAACACAGCCTTCTGCAAGTGCACCTACACCTCACTGGCTGCAGTGCTTCAGGAAGGCAGCTCAGTCCCTCCACAAAGGAAACTGGGGTTGAATAATAAATGCTGTCCTTAGCAGCAATACCCACATTGCTGAGTAAATACTTTTTTTAATTTAAAAAAACTAGGTAGTGATAACCTGTGTAACCAATATGACTTGAAAATACATCAAGGAAGAGGAAAGTCCAGACAAGCCGAACAAAACTAAATCTAATTTTCAGGTGATGTGAGGTTAGAAAGTGGGGTGTAATTGGACCATTTTAAAGTTGCATGATCTTCATATTTGTATTTCCATTACAAATTCTTAGCTTTCATTTTAATTGTAAACATGTCAACACGAAAATGATTCATTGTGTCATGATTCAGGGTCATAATCCCAGATGATCAACAGATGCGTTAACTATTTTTGTGAAAAATTACAGAGGATGACTAAATTTAAATACATTGTCTGTCTGGAGACAAAAACAATGGAATGTCACACCTGACAAGGTGTTGAGGAAACTTCAAAGGAATGCATTTAAATAGGGAGAAAATGCATCATGAATTGAACTGTAATTAGCTGGCATTATCTCAGATGATGAACATGATGGGAGAAAAGACAGCAGTCTGGGTGAGGGAGATGCTTCGTGTCTTTCCTTCTAAGAATATACAAGAACAGGGGTTAAAAACCAGATCAGCTCTGGTCTGTGGATGAAGCTGTGCTAGTGAGCTGAGGGACTCACGCATGCCATTGGTCTGCGGTGTTTCTGGATACTAGCCTGAGTTCGAGTACAAGTGTGCTGAGAAGATTACAATCAGAAAAGCACCCCAGTAGCCGCTCCTACGTTGCATTTGAAGGATACCCTCACTGAGTGCTAAGGCCAAGTAGTCAGCAAGCCAATCAAATATAAACAAAAAGGAAAATAAAGACTCTAGTTCTGAGTGCTGCAAGCTGACTATTTCCAAAAGGAAAGTGGACACAATGATTTCAACCTGCAAAACCAAGCATCCTGAAATCTATTGTTTAACTATTATCTACTCTTCACAAATTACCCATAGAGACTGTACATCTCGTAGCTTTATTTTTGACTCACCTCCTCTCATTTCTTCTGTGTCTATTTATTGTTGTGTTTTGGAATAATAAACTCATTCTCTCACTAAATCAAGAAAACCTGGTTACATTGGCATCATAAATTCATTGGTCTGGAGAAAGGCATCCTTTTGGAGGAATCCCTTGTAAATTAAACTTTGTGACCAATTGAGGTTGTTTGGGGGTTTGGAGGGATGGGACACTGCAGAGTAAGAGGGAAGTTAACTCATCCCTCCTTACATGAGAGTTTACTGATGTGGGAACTGCAACAACTAGGGGAACCCTGCCTGGGTTGTAACAATTACTCTTGTTGTGTTGATATTATTGTAATAGTGGCATTGCAATTGATAGACATGTCCAAAGATTTTAGTATTATAGAATAATAGAAACCATTCCCATCTCTTTATTAAATTGCAACCTGCAATACACCTATCCCCCTGGCCTTATTATTTAGAGTTTTGACAGTTTAATGAACCATAGCTGCTCAAGAAATGAAGAAGATTGACAAAATCTTCTCTTATGTTGTGAACAGTTATCCAGCACAAACATTATATCCTCAGTGTCTGTTCAATCCAACACTGACATATTGAAGGCAAACAGAGATTTGAACCATTGACTTAAGCTTCTTGCTTCAGTTATCATCAAATTTAACAGCAGCTCTTTCTGGTTCAGCTTTGTCTAGTCGTGTCATAAATTTAGACTAGTGCAGGATGTCCAGAGGAAATTGATGCAATACTTTTGAAACTGGATGAGCTCTTCTTTACCCCTGGGGCTGTTCAATTTCCTTCATGTCCAAAGCAAGCAGTCTTCTTTTTCTTAATCTTATCTCTTTTTGAAGTTGATATGATTCACTTTCCTGAAATAAACCAAGCTTTATATTGTCTGTAAAAAGAAAAACAGTTTATTGAAACTATTATTTCAAACTCTTTTAGAATTTTGCTACAATGTTGTATTTTTCCTTATGTCAAATTATTTTCTCTTGTTCATGTTTATCACCAATCCTATTCAGTAAAGCTAGGTCAGATGTCATTAACCATGCATGGTGAACTCACCGCTATATAAATAGCACACTGGTTTGATTCTGTTCTTTATAAGAGATGCTGCAGCAACTTGCCAAGTTTAGTTTAACAGTATGTTTTTCCTCAGGTTCTTGTACCAAAAAGAATACAAAAATAGTAAAGTTAAGAGAACACTAGCTCCTCTAAGTTCTTCTGCAAACCATGCACTGTATTACCTTGGACAAATATTACCTTTCCTCTTTTACTGCTTTGTCAGAATCCTAGAATCTCTACCTATCGCCAACATGGGTGCTTTATCATCACAGGTGGTCCAGCAGTTCAGGTAGAATGTACACTGGTGTAACCAGAAATTGGCAATAAATGTGGCCTTGACTGTGTCACCCTTAATTCTAGGTCACAAAAGGGAGAGGTTGAGTGGGGAGAAGCCTGCCAATGTCATTGAACAATATCAGCCAATGCTGCAGAAAAGCTGTTGCTTCAGAACTTCAAGAATGGGAGAGGACATTGGATGAGGAGAGGAATATAAAAATGGCACTAAGAGAATTGTAGGTCTGGGTGGGTTATTGGGGTGTAGGGTTCTGGTTTGCAATCAAACCAGTAATTTCCTAATTTTTGGTGGTTCAAATTGCCCCCAGATGCCTGGTTCTAGGCACTGGACTTAGGGAATGTGAAATGAAAAAAGCAGTAGATAGGTGTTTCATAGGCAAAAGGATCTGTGCTTTATTTAAATACAAAAAAGTAGGTTTAATACAAGAAAACAAAGGTAAATGCAATAAAACTGAAATTAACACAATTATCCAGAGGATAGTAATTAAATACACCTAAATAAACACAGATTAAAACCTTATTAGAATCTAAACACAGTTTTAATCACAAACATTTTAATCAGGCTTCCTATGTTTGGGGTCCTTGCATTGTCGCTGCCTGCCTTTCCCTCTCTGCTAGCTAGGTCAAAAACTTTGGGATTTTCAGCTCGTCACTGAGGAAAATACTGTTTTAAAGTGTATCTGATTTCTGAGGTTTCTTCTGTCGGTTCTCTTAGTTTGAAACAGGGCTGTGTCTGGAAGCATTTGGTTGGCTTCCCTCCTTTTGGGTGTCCTGTGTTCCAATGATGTTCTTGGTTTGGTTTCTCGATTCAACTTCTCTGCTTAAATATTATTCATGGACTTTCTAAAGTTACATCATATGTTGGATGGCAGAAGTCCAGAGGAAAAGCTGAAGTTTTTGGGATCTTTGGCCGTGAGAGAATTCAATTGAGAAGGACTCCTGTGCAAGCATATCTAACTATCTCCCACCTTATTAACAAAATCCTATATCTATACCTACTTTCCATATAAAAGTAAACCATATAAGCCCATTGCCACATTATTGTCTGGTGCATTTAAAGCTTTGTCATTACAAATTGTAATTGTCCAAATTAAGACTTTATGACTCCTAATTGTTATAGAGCTCAGTTATACTATTTTAATGTTTCAATTTAAAGAAAAAGTATTTTAAGAAAGTCATTCTTCAATTAGCCTTTTTGACAATTTCCCTCAAGGGTCAAAGAAATTGATTCTGAGAGTTGAGGTTTTCCTTTATATCTTGACATGTACATGTGTAGATATACAAAACCCCTTTTTAAATGTGAGATGTTCTACAATATTGGGACAATAAACTGGTGAAGTCATAATCTTCATTCCATTGAAATCAGATTAAAATGCAAGTATTCTTTTCTTTGGTCCTCCTCGTGTGAGTTACATTAATCTCAGCCTGGTTAGTAATGGGTGCTAAGCCACCCTTTATCAAGTTATCACTGACTGGCTTTTAAGTGAGCAACATTATTTAAGCCAATAGTCTGACTGACGTGGAAAATGAAAATGTCATTTATGCAGCATTGGATAACATTTTACAGCTAAAAGTGATATCTCTGTGAAATGACATACAGAGTGACTTATTATAACCCGTTCTATAGTTAACACAAGCTGCAAAGATAGAAATATACCCTTTCTAATCATAGTAGAGTACGCAGCATGGAATTAGGCCCTTCAACCCAAACTGGTCCATGCAGACCATGGTGCCTTCTCAGCCAGTTCGAATTTTCCACATTTGGTCCATATACCTACCCAAAGGTTTTTTTTTAATGTTGCTATTGTACCTGTCTCAACCACTTTCTCAGGCAGCCCATTCCATATCTACATCATTCTCTGCATGAAGAAGTTGCTCTTCATGTCCTTCTTAAATCTTTTCCCTTCACCTTAAACCTATGCCCTCTAGTTTTCAATTCCCCATCCCTAGGAAAAAGACTATACACTTTCATCCTATCTATGCCCCTCATGATTTTATACACTTCAATAAGGTCACCCCTCATTCTCCTACATTCTAAGGAACAAAGTCTTATTCTGGCCAATCTCTCCCTAAACTCAGGTCGAATAGTCCTGGCAACATCCTCGTAAATCATCTTTGCACTCTTTCCAGTTTAGCTGTGTCTTTCCTGTAACAGGGTGACAAACTGTACATAATCCTCCAGTTTCAGTCTCACCAACGATTTATACAACTGTAACATAACGTTCCAACTCCAAAACTCACGCCTCAACCAATGAAAGCCAGCATGCTAAATGCCGCCTTCACTACTCTGTCCACCTGTGACAATGTTTTCAATTAACTATGTACTTGTACTCCTAGCTCCCTCTATTCCACTACACTCCTCAAGACCCTACGATTTACTGTATAAGTCCTGCCTTAGTTTGCCTTTCCAAAGTGCAACATCTCACACTTCTCTGCACTGAAATGTATTTCCCAATCCTCGGCCCACTTTCCCATCTGATCAAGATCTCTCTAATTTTTGTTTATATTCCTTGCTATTGATATGTCCTAATTTTTTTCTCATTTGCAAACTCACTAATCATGCCTTGTACATCCACATCCAGATCTGTGGCACTCGACTAGACCTAGACCTCCAGTCTGAGAAACAACCTTTGACCATCACCCTTTGACACATTTGAAACAAAATCTTTTATTTTCATGATATGGTTATACTCACCATTTTTTTTTAAACCTACCCTTGGCACAACACAATGCTTCATTGAGTTACTTCAAAAGGATAGATTGCTGATAACTATGTTTCCCTCCAACTTAATTTGGGTAATGATAGGTTTGTTTCCCTAATGGTAATTAAGAATGGTTGGGTTTTTATGAACGTTCGATACGCCCATGTCACTTTTCACTGATAAATTTGTATTTGCTTTAAATATAATTCAAGTTCTCAGATCACCAATGAGATTATTGTTAGTATAAGCCATTAATTCAATATTTCACAACCACCGTATTGCCATACTTTCATTTGGTGACAATAGGAAGTAGGTTTCACACTGTAGTCCTTTTTCTGACATTTCTAGCCTTCATTTCTGCTCAAATTTAGCATTTTCACATTTCGTGTAATGGAACTTTTGCATTTCAAAAGTTTTTGGGATGAATTTTGATCCCTGAAGCTGTTTATTCAATCTCTTCTCTAATTAGTCATTAAAAATGCCACTATGATATTGAAAAGAAACTATTATTAGTACCTTAACTGTCTATAGCCTTACATTGCATGAATATGCTAACTTTTAATGCACAAGTTTAAAGTAACTTTCTTTCCAAGTCCTTTTCTGTGAAAAGTGATCAAAAGATTCTTAGAAAGAAAGTATGCTGCCAAGTAATATTAAAGAGGTTGTCATGACATATCTGGGAAAGTATGCCATTGATCATGCTGTCCTGCGACACAAATCTTCACAAAATTATAAAAATATATAAGAATGCTAATAAGGCAACTTAAATGACTGATTTTTTTGACAGCTGTCCAGAACAAAAGCAAACAAGACTGGGTTTACTTTAATATTAGCAAAAATAACTCGCATTTGTAATGCACTGAACTCTAACTAGCACCTGATGAAGGAGCAGCGCTCCAAAAGCTAGTGCTTCAACATAAACCTGTGAGACTATAATCTGGTATTGTGTGTTTTTTTTAAACTTTGTCCATTCCAGTCCAACGCTGGCACATCCAAATCATAAACTATACTCCTTCAATTGCCAAACATGCACAATTACTCAGGGCAGATAAAAGACAAACAGTTGAGCAAATGTAATATTATGAAAAACTTATATGGTTCAGGGTAAACAAAATTCTGAAGAATAATAGCCTAGCTAATGGGATGCAAAGTCCCTTATTTTCTCAATCCTTTTGATTTTTGTAATGGTGAGATGTTGCTTGCATGGTTATGGTGTTCATTTGACTCAATAGTTGAGCAAGATTTTTTAACGAATTTTTAAAAACTTTCTAGTGTTTTCTGTCTTCCCCACAGGAAGATAGAAAGGATGCTGTCTATTTTATTTTGTTCCTGGCATTTACAGCTTTGTAATACTCTGTAGCTTAACTCCATAGACTTTTGGTCTGTTCAGTCTCAACTTCTACCTTTTTTTTGGCTACTGCGAAATACCATTCTGTGGCAAGTGACAACAACATGGAAGACTTGAATTTTTTTCAGGTCGTGAAGCTTTCTTTTTCCAATTGAAACCATCAAACATTTATTATAATTTATAGTTAACCCCCAAAATCATTAAATATGTGGTCTTGTACAATAGAAGTAACTTTCAGTCATTTTAATTCAAATTCAAGTCTCTAGTTCATGTTAAACATATTAGGTTACAAATTAGATTTCATCACATTATTTCCATAGTATACAATGGGGAGTTTTGACTGCTGTAAGTTGATTCTCCACAGAAGCTTCTGCTGTGTTGAATATTCACCATGCTGTTTGAGGATTTTAAGTATTATTCTGAAAAGGAGTCTTTGAAATTTTTGAAACAATGTTCAAATCATCCTGTACAACATAGTATGAACCACACACAAAGAAGCACATTTTGATGAATCAGGATTCTCTCTGACTAGTAACTTCGAGGAAGACTCAATCTAGGGAATGTTGAATTTACCTAATGTTAAGCTGAGGTACTGACAGGAAATAATTTGTACGATTAATACAGGGAAATAAACACAGCATAGGTCATGATCTTTATTTACGGGATTGCTACCTTGAAACACCTCAATGGATTGAGATAAATCATAAGACGTAGGAACAGAATTAAGCCACTTATCCCATCAAGTTTGTTCCACCATTTAGTGTACACTTGGCTGCTCTGATAATCTTCTACTTCATTTTCCTTTTTTTTTCCCTCTAACCCTTGCTTTCCTTACTAAACAAAAATCGTTTGTCTTACCGTTGACTATATTAATGAAACATGATGGAGAAAGTGAGGAGTGGAGATCAGAGTCGCGAGTGTAGTATTGGAAAAGCACAGCAGGTCAGGCAGCATCCGAGAGCAGGAGAATTGACTTTTCGGGCATAAGCCCTTCGTCAGGAAATCTAATGAAGAGCTTATGCTTGAAACATCGATTCTCCTGCTCCTTGGATGCTGCCTGACCGGCTGTGCTTTTCCAGCACCACACTCTCGACTATATTAATGAAATAGCCTTGACAGCCCTTTGCGGTTTAGAAAAAAATTACAGAATCACTACGTTCAGAAATTTCTCTTCATATGTTATTCTGAGATTATGCTCTCTGGTCCTAAACTTTCCTAAAAGGGAAAATGACCTTCCCACAACGATATTGTCAAGTCTCGTAAGAATCTTTGTTTTAATAAGATTATCTTGCATTCTTCTAAATTCCAATGAGCACAGGCCCAACTACTCAATCTCTCATAAGATAGTCCTTCCATACCTGGTGGCAGCCTAGTGAACCTTCTCTGGACTACCCCCAATGCCAGTATATCTATCGTCAAACTAAAAATCCAAAACTGTTCACTGTATTCCAGCTGTGGTCTAATGAGTGCCTTGTTTAGCTTTTGCAACACGCCCCCCCCAACCTCCTCTCCCATTTTTCTACTCCATTTGAAATAAGAATCAACTTACCATTTGCCTTCCCAATTAATTGCAGAACTTGGATGTTAGTTTTTGTTGTGATTCATGGACAAGGACTCCTAAATCCCACTGGTCGATAGTTTCCTGCAGTCTTTCTCCATTTAAATAATATTCACTCTTTTTATTCTTTCTGCCAACGTGCATAATCTCACATATAACCTCACATTTTTCCACATTATATTCTATTTGCCAAGTTGTTCCCCATTCACTTAACCTATCCATATCACTGCAGATTCTGTCATCCTCACCCCTTGCCTTCCACTTCTCTACCTCCGTCCACCCACTGTTTTTGTGTCATCCACAAACTTGGCTATTGTAAGTTAATTTTTCTCATCCAAGTCATTAATGTATATTGTAAATATTTGTGGCTCCCTCACTAATCCCTACAGAACTGGGCGGCACGGTGGCACAGTTAGTGGGCGGCACGGTGGCACAGTGGTTAGCACTGCTGCCTCACAGCGCCAGAGACCCGGGTTCAATTCCCGCCTCAGGCGACTGTGTGGAGTTTGCACGTTCTCCCCGTGTCTGCGTGGGTTTCCTCCGGGTGCTCCGGTTTCCTCCCACAGTCACAAAGATGTGCGGGTCAGGTGAATTGGCCATGCTAAATTGCCCGTAGTGTTAGGTAAGGGGTAAATGTAAGGGCACGGGTGGGTTGCGCTTCGGCGGGTTGGTGTGGACTTGTTGGGCCGAAGGGCCTGTTTCCACACTGTAAGTAATCTAATCTAAAAAAAAACTTGACTTGTATTAAGTTGCAATCCTGAACATGACTCCCTTATCCCAACTGCTTGTATTCTATTAGTTAGTCAACCCTTTGTCCATGCTATTAAACCACCTCCAACACTAAAAACTCCCACCAATACAGGAAATGACATCACCAGCCCAAGAAAACCTAAACATGTAAATAGAAAGCGGGTCCTAACACCAGTGCTTCACTGATGTTACCTAGAATTGTGATGAAACATCTGAAAATGAACCTTCCAGCTCAACGAGCAAACTTACATCCAGAACTCTTACCTTATGCCTAATGTGTGGTATCTCAAAAAAAATGCCTTCTGTGATCCAAGTATATTACATCCACAGCTTCCCTTTTATCTATCCTGCTTGATACCTTCTCAAAGAATTCTAGTAAATTTGGCAGGCATTACTTCCTCTTCATGAAGCATGGTCTGCTTAAACATATTATGTAGTTCAAATGCTCTGCTTCATCTTTTATTATAGACTAATATTTTCCTAATAACAGGTGGTTAAACTAATTGGCATATTTGTACATTTCTTTTGTGTCTCCTTCCCTTTTTAAATAAAGGTGTAACATTGGTAGTTTTCCAATCCCCTGGGACTTCTCCAGAATTTAAGGAATCCTGGAAGATCACTATCGCTGTTTCCACTACCTTTGTAGCTACTACTTTTAATATCCTAGGGCACATCCCATCGGGTCCAAGGGACTTGTCTATCTGTAGCCCCATTAGTTTCCTTCATTCATTTTTTCTGGTTATAGTTATTATTTCCTCTCCTCCTTTTGCCCGTTAATACATTCCAAAATGACTAACAATTAGTGTCATCTTTGGTGAACAGTGATGCAAAGTTTTTATTCAACTCCACTGTCATTCCCTAGTTCCCAATTATCATTTCCCCAGCCTCATTATATGAGGAGCTAGGGTTACGTCTGGCCTCTCTCCTAGTTTTTTTTCTATATTTAAGGATGTTTTTGCTGCCAATCTTCTTATTACTCAAGTTCACTCTTGAAGTTCATTTTTTCTCTCGCTTTCTTATATATCTTTTCGTTCTTGAAACATCTCAAAACTTCCATTTACCACTAATCTTTGCCACATTGTATGCTTTTCTTTCTTTCAATTTGGTACTATCCGTACGTTCCCTGGTTGACCAAGGTTGGCTTATCCCCTTCTCAAAATTCTTCTTCCTTATTGGAATACATTTTTGTTGAGTCATTAATTATTTTCTTAAATGTCTGCCATTATTCTTCAACTATAATTGCTGCTAAACACCTTTCTCAGTCCACTCCAGCTACCTCTGCCCTCATTCCTTTGTAACTACCCTTTAACATTTTACATAGTTGTTTCTAACCAAAGTTCTTCCCTCTCAATTTGGATGCTAGATTCCATCATGTTATGTTCATTCTCTCCTAAAGGATCTTTTACTCTGACAACATTCATTAAACCTGCCTCATTACACATCAGCAGATCCAAAAATGCATGAGTCCTCATTGGATCCATAACACATTGTTCTAGAAAAATGTTCTAAACCCTCTGAGTTCAACTTGTGTGTTAATTGAACAACCTAATATTAAACAGGTCAATGACCAGCGATAATATGCAGGCCTTTATAATTGTTAAAACTAACGGAAAATAAAATGATTTTGTATTTGAAGCACCAATCTACATCTAACTCTTTCCACATGGTATGTGTTGAGGCATGTCTGTGAAAATAAATAGCAGTATCTTTGCCAATAAATCCACTGTTTTCTGAAATCAGTGGGCTGCAATCCTAAATATTATGGGGTCAGCCAATCAAGCACTTCCTTGCCAGTTTTGTGAGGTGGGATGTTCATTTTGGGAACAAAAGTTGATCAGATTTCCCTCCAGCCACTGTACAAGTGGACTGAAGCAATTTTTATAAAAAGAAACCCTTCCCTCTTGCAGGTTAATAAGTTCTCTTAACATGTTGGCCTCTGATGTTACCATTTGAACTGGAGAGATAGGAGTTCCCTGAGTTGACAGAGACTCTGCATGGGAGGCTACACCTGATGAATGCCCCTGGGGGAAAAAACTACTCCTTTTACTTGGCTGACTAGAGGAACATTGAGTCAAAAAGTGTGGCACTGGAAAAGCACAGCCAGTTAGGCAGCATCCAAGAAGGAGGAGAGTTGACATTTTGAGCGTAAGGCCTTTATCAGGAACATTCCTGATAAAAAGCTTATGCTCAAAACATTGACTCTCCGGCTCCTCGGATACTGCCTGACCAGCTGTGCTTTTCCAATGCCACACTTTTTGACTCTGATCTCCAGCATCTGCAGTCCTCACTTTCTCCTACCTGACTAGGGGAACATGATAACCAAGTGCTTCAAGACCCTACTATTTTCAACTGGGCTCAATCAGATTCACATCGCCTGTCTGACATATTTTAGTCATAAATGCAATACCATAGCATATTGTGGTGTTGATTACGCTTGGCCCTAGGCCTTCCGTAATATCCAGGTAATGAAATTTTCATAGCTAGGCTCTCCATCTCCCATCTTAATGCACATGAGGTACTTGGTGTGAGGACTTGAAGAATCTATTCTATGATAACATCTCAAATTTTGTCTGTCTGGAGAAGATATTTTGAACTGTCTATCTCCACAGAGGTGCTCTCAGATCTGGCATGGATTGTGCAGCTTTCTGACTAATGAATGAAAAGTTTAATAAGGGTAATACTTGGCAGAGCATTAAAGGAGAGAATTGCAAATACAATTTTCTCTTTAGCAATCTAGTATAATCCAATGATAAGATTAGTCTGTATCACCATGGCAAAGATTTAAAGAAATAAATAGAACAATATTTCCTATGTATTAGGACCAATGTCAAATGTTAGACTTTGAAAGGTGAAATCATTGCATATCAAACTCGTGCTTATCCATTTTTATTATATGACATTCAATCCGATCACACTTAATTTTTTTGCTGAATTGTCAACTGCGTGACATTGTATATTGCAAGGTCAGTATCCAGATGGTGTCCTATGCTAGCTGTTTTATTACTCAATAATAAACTGAGCAGACTGTCCCTCCACTGTGTCATGCATATATGACATGTACAAGGCATTGTGATGAAGTTCTAAGAATTGTACTATTATTTGTGCTCATCCACGTGAACTACATAGGATTCGGAATTAAACTCAAAATTTGTCACAAAAGAAACTGCATTTCTATATCCATCTGTGACTTTCCTGGTGTGACGGTGTTTGCCTCAGGATTAAAGCAATGTTAGAGCCAGTTTTTGCACAATCTTCAATATGTGAAGAAATTGTACATATCCAATAAGCCAGAAAACCAAAACATCACCTCACCTGATACTTCAATGCAATAACAAAACATTGTTGGAATTAACAAAATGTTTTCGTCCATTAGAAGGGCATAGCCCAAGCTGTGTTTATAAACTATTATGATAGTGACAGGATGAATGTTCTGGTGATTTAAGCTGCATTATTCCATGAGTTGTATCATTAGAATAAGCATGTTGATTTAACCACCAAAATGGCTAATTGCTTTGCTTTTTTTATTGCTGTCCAGGACAAGACAGTGTTTGACTAGGCTTCTTTAATAGAAGTGGCAAAACTATTCAACTTCTAAGATATAATCCAGAATTAGGAGTATATCATATTTTAATCCCAAAACTGACATATTTACACAACGGAAAGGACAACTAAACCCCTGCAGAGATGATTTTTTTTTTAAAGATATAAAAGAAAGCTATTGGCTAATGGTTTGGAAGCAATAATAAGATTTGAGGATTCTCATAGTCCACTAGGTTGCTTGATGATAAAATCAGATTGCTAACACCCTTGCTTGATGGCAGATCTATTAAACAAGGCTTCAGTTTAGATGGCGATCAAGTTGGTTAGAAGTGTTTGGATAATTGACACAGTTCAGCTTTTCACTGTTTTGCAAGGTAATCAAAATATTCAGGTGAGGAAATTTATCATGTTTCCAAATACTTCAATGAATAAGTTTTGCAGTCCTATTGTTGCTTTGGAAATTCTTTCCTCCTTGGACCCTCTAGAGTTTTGGTAACACAACCGAAGTTCACAACATGGTTGCTGAGCAACCATCAGCACAGGGACTTTTTAAACTTTCTTCCAAAATCCAGTTTTCCAGTAAATAAATGCACTACATCCCATCTCTAAGCCAAGCAAAGCAAAACAGGAGATGGTTTTCTGACTTTCTGTAATCATTGGATGAATCACAGCCCACATTAAAATATTCCCAAAAAATCATATAGGTTCTTTGAAGCCCTTTGTTAAAAACCTCTGTTAATTCCAAAAGTGTCCAAGCAATTCAATATATTCCAGATCTCATCTTGATATACAAATATAGATTTGTATTCCCAACAAAATGTAGAAACATGGGATGGTATTTTACGGGTGACCTGTCGATGGGAAAATGGATACGCAGATGTGTAAATTAGGCTGTACCTTTGGTATCATGTTGATCCTCACTGCTCCATTTAATTCTCAGGCTGAGGCCAAGATGTCAAGTGAACCACACAGTCATTACACAATTAAGGTCCTTTAGTGGGCATTTAAGTGCTTCATCACATTATACCTACATCCAATAAATAAACTGGAAGAAGTGTCTCCTTCAGGGGTCTCATATGGCAATAAGGGCCCACCCCTTCCCACCGTTTAACTTTAACACATCCAATTTCCAGCCTTCACTCAGGCACTCCAATCTGACCCCCGTGGCTGAGCAGCATTTGAGGGCACCCATATTTTATCTTGTAAAGCTGAGAGTGGCCTCTGCTCTTATTGTGGTACAGAGATGTTGGCTTTCAATTAACTGGGCTGAAAATGTGTTGCTGGTTAAAGCGCAGCAGGTCAGGCAGCATCCAAGGAACAGGAAATTCGATGTTTTGGGCACAAGCCCTTCATCAGGAATGACAAATCAGGAATGACACTTCCCTCATTCCTGATGAAGGGCTTGTGCCCGAAACGTCGAATTTCCTGTTCCTTGGATGCTGCCTGACCTGCTGCGCTTTAACCAGCAACACATTTTCAGCTCTGATCTCCAGCATCTGCAGACCTCACTTTTTTTATTCAATTAACTGGGATCTCTCTGAAGTGAGACTTTCTCCTAGACGGAGGGAAGTCCTGTTTCATACCAATTAAGGCAGTTAAACCAATTAAACCAAGTTAAAGTTGGTTCAGCCAGCCAAGCAGAGGCAGGGGGAAGTACGCCCTGAGGATATAATGCAGCTCGTGCAAATCCTTGTGTCCTGGTTGAATGCTTCGAGAGCCCTGACACTCATTTGTCTGTAAATAGCTAATTATTCTCCACTTGGTAAACTATGTTTCTCAGGCTAACCCACTGCCCTGAGGGCAAGAATAAAGGACCACTCAATAAATTATCAGCAGTTGTTATCCTGTAACATGACTCCTTGATTTCTTTTAATTTTATTTTTGGATTTGCAGACAAATACTGCCTTCTCTGTTTAGATCCATACTCTGTTCTGAACCTTCTGTCTATGCTCAATTTGCAGTTAGCTTGTAGCTCTTAGTATTTTAATTAATTATTTAATCATAATTAAGCGACAGACAAATAAACGTTTGCCTATAATAGAAACTACGATGTATACTGGGGCAAAAGCTACACCTCTGCGCCAAATGTTTAATCATTGCATTTTTTTCACCGTGAAATTTGTTTTTCCGCCATTCTGTTTTGTGTATTGATTGATATTTTACATCTATATCAGATTATATTGTCATTGTAGAGTCTCAAAATTTATGTACAGGTGCCCATTTCCCACAAAAGCTATTAAGTAAAAAGTAACTCAGATGAGACAATTGAGAGAGATCTGCCACTTGTTTCAGACTTAATGGATATTAGATAGAGTCAAAGAGATGTACAGCATGGAAACAGACCCTTCGGACCAGCCCGTCCATGCCGACCAGATATCCCAACCCAATCCAGTCCCACCTGCCAGCATCAGGCCCATATCCCTCCAAACTCCTCCTATTCATATACCCATCCAGATGTCTATTAAATGTTGCAATTGTACCAGCATCCACCACTTCATCTGGCAGCTCATTCCATACACGTACCACCCTCTGTGTGAAAACGTTGCCCCTTAAGTCTCTTTCATATCTTTTCCCCTCTCACTCTCACCCTAAACCTATGCCCTATAGTTCTGGAGTCCCCAACTCCTGGGAAAAGACTTTGTCTATTTATCCTATCCGTGCCCCTCATAATTTTGTAAACCTCTATAAGGTCACCCCTCAGCCTCCAATGCTCCAGGGAAAACAGCCCCAGCCTGTTCAGCTTCTCCCTGTAGCTCAAATCCTCCAACCCTGGCAACTTCCTTATAAATCTTTTCTGAACCCTTTCAAGTTTCACAACATCTTTCCTATAGGAAGGAGACCAGAATTGCACACAATATTCCAACAGGGGCCTAACCAATGCCCTGTACAGCCGCAACATGACCTCCCAACTCCTGTACTCAATACTCTGACCGATAAAGGAAAGCATACCAAACGCCTTCTTCACTATCCTATCTACCTGCGACTCCACTTTCAAGGAGCTATGAACCTGCACTCCAAGGTCTCTTTGTTCAGCAACACTCTCTAGGACCTTTCTATTAAGTGTATAAGTCCTGCTAAGATTTGCTTTCCCAAAATGCAGCACCTTGCATTTATCTGAATTAAACTCCATCTGCCACTTCTCAGCACCATTGGCCCATCTGGTCCAGATCCTGTTGTAATCTGAGGTAATCCTCTTTGCTGTCCACTACACCTCCAATTTTGGTATCCTCTGTAAACTTACTAACTGTACCTGTTTTGCTCACATCCAAATCATTTATGTAAATGACAAAAAGTAGAGGACCCAGCACCGATCCTTGTGGCACTCCACTGGTCACAGGCTTCCAGTCTGAAAAACTACTCTATTACCAGCCTCTGTCTTCTACTTTTGAGCCAGTTCTGTATCCAAATGGCTAGTTCTCCTTGTATTCTATGAGATCTACCCTTGCTAATCAGTCTCCCATGGGGAACCTTGTTGAAACCTTACTGAAATCCATATAGATCACATCTACCACTTTGCCCTCATCAATCCTCTTTGTTATTTCCTCAAAAACTCAATCAAGTTTGTGAGAATGATTTCCCACTCACAAAGCCATGTTGACTATCCCTAATCAGTCCTTGCCTTTCCAAATACATGTACATCCTGTCCTTCAGGATTCCTTCCAACAACTTGCCCACCACCGACGTCAGGCTCACCGGTCTATAGTTCCCTGGCTTGGCCTTCCTACCTTTCTTAAACAGTGGCGCCACGTTAGCCAACCTCCAGTCTTCTGGCACTATTGATGATACAAATATCTCAGCAAGAGGCCCATCAATCACTTCTCTAGCTTCCCACAGAGTTCTCGGATACATGTGATCAGGTCCTGGGGATTTATCCACCTTTTATGCGTTTCAAGACATCTAGCACCACCTCCTCTGTAATTTGGACATTTTGCAAGATGTCACCATCTATTTCCCTACAGTCTATATCTTTCATATCCTTTTCCACAGTAAATACTGACGCAAAATACTTGTTTAGTATCTCCCCTATTTTCTGTGGCTCCACAGAAAGGCCGCCTTGCTGACCGTTGAGGGGCCCTATTTTCTCCCTAGTTACCCTTTTGTCCTTAACATATTTGTAAAAACCCTTTGGATTCTCCTTAATTCTACTTGCCAAAGCTATCTCATGTCCTCTTTTTGCCCTCCTGATTTCTCTCTTAAATATACTCCTACTGCCTTTATACTCTTCTAAGGATTCACTCGATCTATCCTCTCTGTACCTGACATGTGCTTCCTTCTTTTTCTTTTCCTGTCATTATCCCCCAGCATTCTTTATTCTCTATAATATCACTTTTGTTCAATAAGTTAATGGCTATTAATACTCAAAGGTACATTTTAGAAAGGTTCTTCTACATGGCTAAAAATAATGGCTTTAAAATTGTTGATGCCACATCTACCTTCTTTGAATTTTAAGGATTACATTAAATCCAACTGTGTGTGGATTGAGTGCCATCAGGGGTTAGCATCTCCTTTGAACTCAGAATTTTTTTATCAGGACCCCATTGTTGAGATTTAGCTTTCCTTCTCTCTGCCATTATCATGGTCCTATATCTCAAGTTTAAGCCATTTTGACCCAGCTTGCAAGTGAAAAGTTTCCATAGCACATAACAACCCTTGTTAATATCAATCACATTAACGAAGAAATGTCTTTTTGGTGCAGGTAAAGGGAAATTCTTATGACTTTGGACTAATGTACATTACTTGTAACAAATAGTAGATACATTTTTATTGATAATTATTTTTTGATCATGGATTTTTGTTTTAAACCATGACCCAGCATGCCAAAAATGAGTTTGCCAATATCCTTCAGCTTGACAACCATACAAAAGCTAATATGAAAGGACATGACAGCACCTGAAATCTCTTACGACTAATTCTTGTCTTGTACTACAGCAAGCATTGGAAACTAATCTTGCGAATTTGGTGAAGAGGAACACAGAGTTGGAGTCACAGATGGGGAGACTCATTCAAATCTGCCAACAGGTGGAGGTGAGTTCTTTCTTTATGCTGACAGCTTACTTAGCTGACCTCACTGAGATACAAATTAGTGCGAAGACGTGATTTGTGGAATTTCACTGCAGCCTTCTATACAGCAGTATTGGAGTTTGAAAACAATATTGTAGATTACTGACTCATGGTTTTTTTTCCTCATTAGTTTAAAAGGTGCTAATTGTCATCTTTTAGAGAATAAAGACTTAACAGGAAGTCCTATATCTCCCTAAAGAAGAAAATTTATTGCTAACAAGTTGAAGTTTCTAGGAGACAGAATGAACACCCTATACTTTTTTAAATAGAAAATGTTGTTTGAGTGAATTTATAGTAGGACTCTGTCGAATTCAGAGACTGCATTTCAATTTAAATGAAAATTGGAAGTTGATGTTGAAAAAAAATTTTTAAAAACATTATGAAATTCAGTAACTGATTAGCAATTTGCGAAGAAGCTGAATTTTATCAGAAAAACAATTTTGAAAGGTTGGTCTGCACGATACAGTTAGAAATTGCAAATAAGCTCTAAACCGTTCTAAACAAATGTTTTATACTAACTAGCTGCTTCATAACTACTTCAAAGAGAAAGCAAAAGAAACATGCTCTTTCATGATAATTCATTATAATGGTCGCTCAATAATAGAATTTCATCTTTCTCCAATCTATAGCATTACTGGTGTTAAAACAGTTATCCTTGGTTCCCTCATAATCCTGTCACATTTTTAGGTGTACCATAGCCAAGTATGTAATTAAAATACTAACACTGAGATATTATAACATCTAGTACAATCTGTGACTTGAAATTTCTTAGCATTTTTAAAAATTTCTACCTGGCTTTGAGTATTGTTGTCACTTAATGCCTATTTCAAATTGTCCTTGAACTGTGAGACTTGCTAGGCTATTTCAGAGGACAATTGAGAGTCCACCACATTGCAGCTCATAGTCACACATCAGGTAAGGACTGCAGATTTCCTTCCCTAAAATACATTAGTGAACCAAATGGATTTTTACAACAATCTAGTAGTTCAGTAATACTAATGAGACAAGTATTTATAGATTTATTAATTAATTTAATTAACATTCTTTCCAGCTGCCATGTGACTGTAAAGTATTATTCCAGCTTCTGAATTAGCAGTCCAGTGACTTACCATTATGTTACCATTTCCCTTTAACTTGCCTAAATCTAGAGTGCACCATTTAATGAAGTTTGCTTCATTTAGCTGTACACTAAACATACCAAACAGAAAAATGTTTGTTTTTTCCAAATCATCTTTGCATAATTATGCTTTGAGGTTTGTCAGCTTGGCTCAATTGAGAACATTCAGAGTTTTGTGTTGAAATTTGTGTTTTCTGAATTGTACTCCAGGACTTCAGCTCATAACCAGGCAACAACATAATACACTGTACTGACAATTACTGAATGAGCGTTTATCTTTTTTATCCTTATTCCAGCATCCTATCTGCTATTTCAGTAATTCATACAAACATTGGCACTCTTGACAAATGATTATGACTATCTCCTGTTGCATTGGCCAATTTTTTTCCCTTGCATTCAAAGACAAATTGTTTGTTTATCATTTCATTGCACTTATGGAATCTTGTTGTGTGAAAGATGACTGTCACATTTGCTTATATAACAGCTCACTACAAAATAATTTATTGAATAAAAATTGCTTTAGTAATTTGCAATGTAAAATACTATGTAAAAGCTTTGATTATTTTCTTATTGATTGCAAATGGTTTATCAATAAAGAGCTCATGATTAATTTGTAACTCCTCCCCCTTACAACTGTATCAACATTTGATATATTATCTACAGCGTAATTCTCACTTTAGAGGACTCTGTCTAAATTGAAGGTATATTAACTTGCTATTTATAGACATCAATTCCAAATTCTCACTCTGACACTATCTTTATCAAAATCATTTGCGCTGCTTTATAGAGGTAAACTTAATTACACAGCCAACACATGATCATGACTGTCAGCAGCAACCCTAAATACGCTGTCTATAACTTTGAATGTTTATAGAGGTTACTCACTTGGTGTTTAAACACTGGACACAGAACCTTCCTTGGCTTCTCTACAAGACACCGAGCTCTTCCTTCCTTTATAGACCACTTGCCATCAACAGTCTAATTAGAGAAAGGTTGTTCTGTCTTTCTCAGCTGAATGCAGTGTAGCTTCTGATTCTTAAAATATAATAATAATTCCAGTTGTTAGTTTGGTGTCTCCAAAAGCATAAAGAGCACATACAACTCAATGATAAAATGTAGTGCAGTCTCACCAAGGCCTAAAACCCATTCTCATCACTTGCTGACAGAATCTTGGTTGTGAGATACAGAGACTAGGATGTGTTTGGAGTTCAGTTCTGGTGTTTTATAATCAGTACCTTGGGTATCATTCCATGTAAAATCATCGGGCTATATAGATATTGATGTGTAACCCCCGATCCATTTACATTTCAGTAATTCTCCAAAGAATGATGCCTGAAGTGATGAATTTGTGCACAAAATCTTGGATTGAGTTGAGTGAGACTAAGTGATCAAAGTATGATCTCCCCCTACTGGCTGAGAATACTTGAAGAACAGTGCAAGGTCCGCTTCGCAATTAGTCCTTACTACATAAAGATCAGAAAATGTTCACACGTTACAAGGAAACTTTACCCTTTACCTGATCCAAACAATATATGATCAAGATTTTTTCTACATTGCACTTTGTAATGACATAGAAACATAGAAATGAGCTAGATCCAGTTACCCAATAATAATTCATCTGGTCAGTCCAAAAGCTCAAATGTCGTGTTCTTGTCTGTCTTATACATCTGAATCATTTTGTACATTTCTTAATTTCTTGCCATATATATATATACACACACACACACACCACCTTTATCACTGAATAAAAATCAATAGCCAAAATCAGCCATACCCTAGGTATGTCATTGTCAATAACAATTAATCTGATTTTTCTTATTCCCAGAACAAAAATCATGAGACACTTCCTTCTGCGAAAGAACTATCTCTTCAAAAACACAGAACATTTGACAAGCAATGCACAAACCAAACCTTGAAAAGAATAACAAAGATGAGCAGCTCTTTGGAGCTTCCAAAACAGACCAATGAGGCTACTGATATTTTTCTTAAACTGCTATAAATATTTCTGACAGTTATTGCACCTGGAAAGAGTTCATAAGATAAATAGACTGTTCACATTTATAGCTGGCTGTTGACGTTTTATAAGACAAAGACATTGGTACATTTGTTTTGATGATCACTGAGCAGCTTGTGATCTTTTTAATTCAGTCTTTCCAAAAGTGTGAATGGACCCCCTTAACGACCAAGCCTTTGTGACTTTCATGGTTTTGATAAAGAAAAACAGTTGCTTCTCTAGTTTCATTGTGTGCAGATTTAGAAGTATTTACCTGAACATTAAAATTAAACGTTCTGTTGCTAGATAACCCTCAAAACCTGTTATTTGTAGGTTTATTTCTCTGTCCTTGGACCTCAGTAGTTAACGATGCTTTAGCAAAGCTGCATGATCTATCTCTATACTTCACCCTCTCAAAAGAGGTACATCTGCGGTTGCTGAGGTGTGTCCAGTTATTTCAGCCTCTGGTATTTCTTCTAGCCATACACAGCTTCAACTGAGACTCTGAGCAAGAAATTCTCAATTGGCCTATTCAGAGGAAGATAGTGCTTGGGGCTTTGATTTTGTCTTTTTACAGTCACAGATCGCGATATAAATTCTGTGAAATCAGTTAACTATCACCATTATGTAAAAAGGATGCACAAGTCATATCCCTTGACAAACAAAAGGATTACCTTTTAAAGACATTTTCGTTCTCTTGACTGTTAAGAAACATTAAGTGCTATAACTGGGGGTTTTGGTTTGAAGAATGGCTAAAGGAAAGAGTTTGGACATCCCAAAAGCCCAATAAATACTAACTTATCTATATTTTCTGTTATCTCACTTCCTCTTTGCAAAAGTCAAGCTGAAGTAATTTCTAGAACAATAACGGTTTCTGGTAACCTATGAACTCGATGGGGATTTTGCAATTTAAAGAGAACACCATCGCCAATTCTGAGCCAAATGGGACACAGCACAATTCCGGCAAGGACTGTAAAACAGTTACCAGGACTGAAACTCCAGTTTTCTTCTCCTCCCTGATCCTTAACATAACACAGGAAGTTGCTCATTAATGGGTGAGGAGCAAATGTCGATACATTTTGAAATGTATTATTCTATCCCCATACAGTATTTAGAAGATTGGAGGCTGCCTCCAATCCTCAGTTGAATCTGGTGGTGATTGACTTTTCTGCTTTAATAACAAATTCTGGTGATGTTTCCCAAATTGCAAATTCAAAAAATTCTCCATCAACCCGATCCCTTGATTCTATACTCTGTAACACATTCTCTGTGAAGTACCTTTATTGTGTAAAAGTTGTTTTATAAATGCAAGATACCAGCAATTTAATCAGACTATTTGCTCAACTGCAATAAAAACTTAATTATGAGATAATTGCATACACTTTTTATCTCAAATGTTGATTTCAAATTCAGTTTATATAGATGGACAGAGAATCTCTTCTGAATTTCTCCAGGAAAGATTCTGCATTCTTATGATAACAGGTCATCAACCTGATAGTAATTCTGTTCTACAGATGCTGCCTGACACATTACGGATTTTCAGTATTATCTGTTTGTCTTTCAGGACTGTTTGATTCTTATGTTGGGACTGTACTTGCAATGGATTTGAACTTGCTCATCCAGTTGTCATTATGCAAAATCATGCAGCAGAAAACTAGTCTTATTTGTAGTGTAAAATTATTAGCCTCACTCAGGCTAAAGGATGGAAGCTGTTAAAGATTGAAGTGTCACACTAGTGTGGGAGAACAGACTTAACAGAAGATGGGGCTACCCCAGGTTGAGCTGAAAATGTGTTGCTGGTTAAAGCACAGCAGGTTAGGCAGCATCCAAGGAACAGGAAATTCGACGTTTCGGGTCAGAGCCCCTTCGTCAGGCTCTGGCCCGAAACGTCGAATTTCCTGATCCTTGGATGCTGCCTAACCTGCTGTGCTTTAACCAGCAACACATTTTCAGCTCTGATTTGCAGCATCTGCAGACCTCACTTTTTACTACCCCAGGTTGAGTTTTTAAACTGCATCTGTGCAATACCTGAACAAACAGTACTTTTGTTGTGGTGCATTTGCTGGAATAAAGGCAAGCATAGCTATTAGCAATGTTTTTTTTTCATTCTGTTAGATGTCAACTTACTCACCAACCCACTTGGCAAGGTCATGTGTCAGTCAGCTCAGTAAGTTTCTCTATTTACCACAGGCCTTGACAGTAGTGTTCCAGCTCACTAGAAGTTGCCAACTTGTGGATTCTAGCATTAGAACTAGGTTTATTGTTATGTGTATTAACGTTACAAAAGAACAGATACAGTAAAAAGTGTACAATGTTCCCAACACATGGTGCCATCTTAGGTACAAAGTACCTCGGTACAAATCTTGGTTACAAAAAATAGAAAAAGTAAAGAAAAAAATTACACTACATTACAGATATAGATAAGTTAGGAATAAATAAGAAATAAAGTTAAAAAGATAGACGCCATTGGGCAAAGCCTATGCTTCAGTCAATCCAACAATTAGAAAGTAGTTCCACTAATTTTGTCTCTTGGGGTGGAAATCTTTGAAAGTGGATGATCAATGAGATTGGAGGTGAGGTGATGACTTCCAGAGACCATCCCCTTGTCTCCTTTCTGGACCAGCTATTGCTACCAGCTTGGGGCAATTGGAAACCTCCAGACCTGAACTTGACCAGCAGATTGCCTCGGCTATCGAGATAGGAAAGCAGGCACTTTCTCACCTGCTGGGATGTGAGAATTGGTGATCCCACCTAATCCAAAGTCAGCTTCACAAATTATTTTCCATCCTTAGCATCAGTATCACCTCCTCCAAGAAAGGGAAATTTGTACCCTGCTTCCAGTTATAATTTTTGAAAAATATTTTTTTGAGTTTGAGTGTCCTTCAGACTTGAGGCCTCCCAATAAGCAATTAGACTGGAAATTCCAGGATGTTGATCTAACAATGAAGAGACTGTAATTATATATCCACAACAGGAGAGTATGCGTATTGGAAGGAAAGCTGATGATGGTGTTGCGATGCAACTACTGTCTTTGTTCATTTGTTTGCAGGGTTTACTGGTTTAGGAGGTGCAACCAATGAAGCCATGCGGAGTTGCTGCATTTCAGCCTATACATGATACACACCATGTATATGTTGCCACAGCATGCCAGTTGCTGAATGAGTGGGTAGCTTACGCCAGTGGATATGAGCTGCCATTAGTTTGCCTCAAGTAATGTTGATATGGAGGTGCCGGTATTGGACTGGAATGGACAAAGTTTAAAAATCACACAACACCAGATTATAGTCCAACAGGTTTATTTGGAAGTACAAGCTTTTGGAACATTGCTCCTTCAGGTGGATAGTGGGGCAGGATCATAGGACACAGAATTTAGAGTAAAAGATCAAAGTGTCTTCCAACTGATGCAATGTATTGAACAAACCTAGATCATTGTTAAATCTTTAATCACTCAAAGGGGTTGCAGGTTTCGATTCATTAATTTGTAAATCCCAGAACTACTTTCAAGTAACAGGCCCGAGATAATGTAAGGTCTTATTTTAAGAAAAGTGACATTTCAGTTCAGACAAAGCATTAAAGGTGTGAAGTTGGAGTCCAAGAATGTGATGCTGGAAAAGCACAGCCGGTCAGGCAGCAACCGAGGAACAGCAATGTCGACATTTCAGGCCTAAGCCCTTCGTCAGGAATGAGCTTGTGGGCCAAAGGGGTTGAGAGATAAATGGGAGGTGGATGGGGCTGGGGGAAGGTAGCTGGGAATGCAATAGTAGATGAAGGTGGGGGGTGAAAGTGATAGGTTAGATAGGTGGAAAGGAAGATGGACAGGAAGGACAGTGCAAGAGGGTGGTGCTGAGTTGGAAGGTTGGGACTGGGATAAAGTGGGGAGGAGGGGAAACGGGGAAACTGGTGAAATCTACATTAATCCTGTGTCAGTCAGTTCAATGAGTTTCTCTATTTACCACAGGCCTTGACAGTGGTGTTCCAGCTCACTATAAGTTGCCAACTTGTGGATTCTAAAATTAGTTGGAGGGTCCCAAGGCGGAAGATGAGGCTTTCTTCCTCCAGGTGTCAAGGGGTTAGGGTTTGGCGATGGAGGTGGCCCAGGACCTGCATGTCCTTGGCAGAATGGAAGGGGGATTTAGTGTTCAGTCACGGCATGATGAGATTGGTTGGTGCAGATGTCCCAGACATGTTCTTTGAAACGATCCTCAAATTGGCGTCCTGTCTCCCCCAATGTAGAGGAGACAATATTGGGTGCAACGCATGTAGTAGATGATGTGGGTGGAAGTACAGATAAATTTCTATCAGATGTGGAAGGATCCTTTGTGGCCTTGGACGGAGGTAACATGGGAGGTGTGAGTGCAGGTTTTGCACTACTTGTGATGGCAGGAGAAGGTGCCGGGAGGGGAGGGAGGGTTGGTGGGGGGCGTGGACTTGATAAGGGAGTGGCAGAGGGAATGGTCTCTCTGAAATGCAGATAGGGTTGGGAAGGGATTTCCCATATCTTTGGGGTCTGTTTGTAGGTGGCGGAGGTTGATGG
Organism: Hemiscyllium ocellatum; assembly: GCF_020745735.1. Lineage (NCBI taxonomy): Eukaryota > Metazoa > Chordata > Chondrichthyes > Orectolobiformes > Hemiscylliidae > Hemiscyllium > Hemiscyllium ocellatum. Next base: position 95,033,884 of record NC_083411.1, on the reverse strand, counting down.
TGTGGAAGGTGAGGACCATGGGAGTTCTGACCTTGTTGCAGTTGGAGGAGTGGGGTTGAAAGGTGGAGGTGCAGGAAGTGGATGAGATGCACTGGAAGGCATTGTCGACCACATGAGAAGGGAACTGTGGTCTTTGAAGAAGGAAGCCATCTGGGATGTTCTATGGTGGAATTGGCCCTCCTGGGAGCAGATGCAGCGGAGGCAGAGGGATTGTGAATAAGGAAAAGCATTTTTACAGGAGGCAGGGTGGGAAAAGGTGTGGTCCAGGTAGCTGTAGGAATCTGAGAGGTTAGTCTGTCTATATTCCAACCTTGAGTCAGACTGGTTATATTTCCAAAGTAGGAATTGATAAAATGTCACATGGACTGACTGCTTACAGACTGTGTGCTTGTTGAACAAAATCAAATTGATCTGCAAATGTGAATTCACCCCATAGACTTATGTGCAGATTTGTATTTTCTGATGCATTCTATTTTGTTCAATAAGCACACAGTCTGTAGGCAGTCAGTCCATGTGACATTTTATCAATTCCTACTTTGGAAATAGCAACAGTCTGACTCAAGGTTGGAATACAGACAGACTCTAACCCCACACCTTTAATGCATTATCTGAGCTGAGTTGTCACCTTTTTTTTAAAACCTTAAGTTATCTCGGGACTGTGACTTGAGAGAAGTTCTGGGATTTACATGTTAATGAATTATAACCTGCAACCCCATTCTAAGTGATTAAAGACTTAACAGCAATCTAGGTTTGTTCAATACATCGCATTAGCTGTATGACACTTTGATCTTTTATTATAAATTCTGTGTCCTATGATCCTGCCCCAATAGCTACCTGATGAAGGTGCAGCACTCTGAAAGCTTGCACTTCCTAATAAATCTGTTGCACTATAACCTGACGTTGTGTGATTTTTAACTCCAGTAATGTTGAGCTGCTTGAGTGTTTTTGGAGCTGAATCTTATCCACACTTGAGGGAAAGCAGTATATTCTAACTCCATGCAAGCATTTACATCGTGAGTGAATATAGACAAAGCAAAGAAGTTATCAATACACAAGTATATTTGTACTAAAAGTGGAAAAAGCAGCTTGAGAGTTAGTGGTCTTGAAAAGAATAGATGACTGTTCCATTGATTTGTATTTACTAACAGGTAAACACTGCAATACAAGAGAACAAACTAAAAGAGGAATGTGATGAGCTGATGGACATTATTAGACAAAGGAAGCAGATCATTGCTGTGAAAATCAAAGAGGGAAAGGTAGGTGTTTCCATTAAAATTTGTTTTTAAAATACAGTCAAGCAAAATCCAGGCTGTTGTAATCAATCTCCTTTCTGTGGTTCACAGCGAAACACTGTAAGCTCAATGTATTGACAACTAGCTCGAGTAATGAACTCAGCCAGAAAATTGACGCTTTCTGCTTTAATTCTTTCAAATCCTCTAAAGAACTGCTGAAAATCATGCTCTTCAATACGTGATAAGTATATCTCACAAATAAGTCTTAACTTATTTTGAAGAAAATGGGCAGAATTCAGTGTAACTGATGCAAGTCCATTCTCAGTTACAGAACCCACAAAGAACTTGTGTTACTTCTGAAAGTAGGATCTGACTGAATGAAGTGCCTGTCAGGCATGTGATAGGCTACCTCCAGGATCGAAGACCCTGAGGTTAGAATTCCTACCCATTGAGGCTACAGCCAATCAAAGGCTGGAAGCCTCCATTGCCAATTGTGCTGCTAGCCTGTAGTCATGGCCGAGCGGTTAAGGCGATGGATTAGAAATCCATTGGGGTTTCCCCACGTAGGTTTGAATCCTGCTGACTGTTATGAATGACTTCCTGCTGGACAAATTTTCGCTCAAAGTTCAAGAAGCCTACTTTGCAAACCAGGCTGGTAATTTGATTAGACTTGGGAAACTCTAGTTCTTCATCAGAAATGTACCAATTGTACTGCTACCTTTACCAATCCAGTGGCTTCACCAGAAATCATTGGTGTTACCTGGACTCGGATGAGTTTAGGGGTGAGGCTGGGTGTTAGAGATTGCAGAAGAAAGTGTTAGACAGTAAGGGCATGGATTGGCTTTCTGTGGTTATTCCTCCCAGCTTCAAATTCCACTGGAGGTTTTCACAAGGTATTGGAAAGCTGCAACTCTCTTGTTTACTGTCAAAGGCACCACTAAATTGCATTGGTCTTAGGGATGATTGGTGGCAGTTAACTCAATAATGAGCCTAATTGACATCACATCATGAGTGAATGAGTTTCACTTGTGGGTCTTTTCTGGCCTCTAACTTAGTCATTTCTGGTCAACTGATATATGGCTTCTTTGATTATGTGGGCCCAGACATCACATTTCTACATATTGGCCTGTATTAAATCCAGCCTGTCTATTCTTGGAAATAACACCTAGAATATGAGCAATGTGAAAGTCCCCTTACCAATGGAAAAAATATTCGGGGAAGAGTCCAGAGAAAGTTCATTAGGTTGATTCTGGAAATAGAGAGATTTTCTTATGCAAAGAATTCCAGTAGGTTGAGTTTGTGCTCATTGGAGTTTGCAGAATGAGAGAAAACAGTTATTGAAACATATAAGATTCTTTGAGGGGAGTGGGGGAGGAGAGGAGGGTGGTCATGGAAGTGGAGTTATGAATTACCAGATTAACATGCTGTCATTCAATTGTAGAGAAGAAACGGTGTGATGAATGGTCTGCTTCTGTTTTTGTCATACAGTTTTATTGTCAATTGTACATATTTAAATCCCTTAAGACATACTGACTTAACTATAAGAACTATTTTGTAGAATAGGCTTTATCAAGTATTGTTTGTAGCTAATGAATCTTTCCATACTGGACCTTAGTCATGGTTGACATCATTACTGGCATATACTGTACATATTTACAGAAATCCTGTTCCCATCAGAAAAATGTAGGCTTTTTGGTAGAAAATATTTGTTTTCAAAGCTTAATAAAATCCATCAACTGCTCAAATTTATTATTGAAGTAGACCAATCAAACAAGCTCCTATCTCAATGTATTAGTTGAGAAATCTGCCAGTGAGTTTCTACTAATATCTACCAAAAATATGAGAAATTCATCTGTTCAGTACATTAACTATAAGTTGATCTTATTGGTAACCTCCTGCATAAAGCCATAGCCAACTAGAAGCCATGAGATAAGGCACATTAAAACTATCCCGTATGATAATATCTATTCTGATCAAATCATCACTAAATGAATATCTCACAATCTCATGAAAGGGCCTAATCCACCAATTTTGGCTGTGTGCAATGACCTACCACACATTATCCTGAAAGGGGAAGGTGTCTTGAATTTGAACAACAGATGATGCTAGCCATCTTATGCAGCTTCTTTGCAGTGAACACATGAGTGGATTTCTCCACGATCTGGATGCTTCTCTCAAGCCAAAAAGATGTTTTGCCTATTGCAAAATGTGATATTTGTCAGATATGTAGGCCATATGTCCCAATGCCAGGTGGATTATATCAAATAACATGGCACTCAGTTGAGTAGGACGCTGATTTTTCTCAATCGGCCCATGCTTGCAGAGCATAAAATTATATTTCTACAATTTGATATGATTCAGCCGTTATGCCCCTGGCCAAGTTGTTACTGCACTGGCATCTACCTGACAATGTGGAAGACTGCTCAGATATGTGTTGTATACAAAAGAGAAGATAAATCCAATGTGACCAATTATTGCCCCATCAATCCACTTTCGGTCATCAGTAAAGAAACGGAAAGGGTTGTCAACAGTACTATTATTGCTCAACAATAATCCACTCACTCACCGTGCTCAGTTTCCCCTAGGATCACTCAGCTCCTGATCTCATTTCAGCCTTGGTTCAAATCTGGACAAAAGGGTTGAATTGCAGAGATGAGATACAAGTGGCTGCTCTTGATATCAAAATTGCATTTTCCTGAGTGTGATATCAAACGCCAAATAAAACTACAGCTAATGATAATTGGGGTAAAAATCTCCTCTGATTGGAATCATAACTAGCTAAAAGGAAGATTTTTGTTGTTGTTAGAGGTCCATCATCCCAACTCCAGGACATCTCTGCAGGAGTTCCTCGGGCCCAACCATCTTTCAGCTGCTTCGTTCATTTCCTTCCCTTCATCATAAAGTCAGAAGTGGGGATGTTCAATGTGCAAATTTCACAATGTTCAGCACCATTCATGGCTCCTCAGATGCTGAAGCAGTCTGTGTCAAAATGCAGAAAATCCCAGACAATACCCAAGTGTGGGTTGATGGATTGCAGGCATTGACCATCCCCACTGAAAGAATCTAACTATGGTCCTTTAACATTCGATGGAATTGCCATCATTGAATACCCTACTATCACAGTCTTGGGATTACCATTGGCCCGAAACTGAACTGGACTAGCCAGTTAGATGCAGTGACTACAAAAGAAAGTCAGCGGCTAGGAATTCTGCAGCAAGTAACTAGTTTCCTAACTCCACAAAGTTTGTCTACCATCTACAAAGCACAAGTCAGGAGTTTGATGAAATACTGCTCACTTGCCTTGAGTGTTGTTGGAGCTGCACTTATCAAGAAGCTTGACAATACTTGGGACAAAGCAGCCTGCTTCATTAGCACTGACACATAGACTCAAGAGATGTACAGCATAGAAACAGACCCTTCCAGTCCAACCCATCCATGCCGACCAGATATCCCAACCCAATCTAGTCCCACCTGCCAGCACCCAGCCCATATCCCTCCCAACCCTTCCTATTCATATGCACATCCAAATGCCTATTAAATGTTGCAATTGTACCAGTCTCCACCACTTCCTCTGGCAGCTCATTCCATACACATACAAAGTGTGACAAAGTTTCCTCTTTAGGTCTCTTTCTTTTTTCCTCTCTCACCCTAAACCTATGCGCTCTAGTTCTGGACTCCCCCACCTCATTGAAAATACTTTGTCTATTTATCCTATCCATGCCCCTCATAATTTTGTAAACCTCTATAAGGTCACTCCTCAGCCTCCAACGCTCCAGAGAAAACAGCCCTAGCCTCTTCAGCCTCTCCTGATAGCTTAAATCCCCCAACCCTGGCAACACCCTTGTAAATCTTTTCTGAATCCTTCCAAGTTTCATAACATCTTTCCGATGGGAAGGAGACCATAAATGCAAGCAATATTCCAACAGTGGCCTAACCAATATCCTGTACAGCCGCAACATGACCTCCCAACTCCTGTACTCAATACTCTGACCAATAAAGGCAAACATACCAAACGCCTTCTTCACTATCCTATATACCTGCGACTCTATTTTCAAGGAGCTATGAACCTGCACTCCAAGATCTCTTTGTTCAGCAACACTCCCTAGGGCCTTACCATTAAGTTTATAAACCCTGCTAAGATTTGCTTTCCCAAAATGCAGCACCTCGCATTTATCTGAATTAAACTCCATCTGCCGCTTCTCAACCCATTGGCCCATCTGGTCCAGATCCTGTTGTAATCTGAGGTAATCTTCTTTGCTGTCCATTACACCTCCAATTTTGGTGTCATCTGCAAACTTACTAACTATACCTCCTGAAACGTTCCGCAAGGATCCTTCCATATCCGCCACAAATTCACCTGCACCTCCACACACATCATCTATTGCATCTGCTGCACCCGATGTGGCCGCCTCAATATTGGGGAGACAGGCCGCCTACTTGTGGAACGTTTCAGAGAACAACTCTGGGACACCCGGACCAACCAACCCAACCACCCCGTGGCTCAACACTTTAACTCCCCCTCCCACTCCACCAAGGACATGCAGGTCCTTGGACTCCTCCATCGCCAGACCATAACAACACGACGGTTGGAGGAAGAGCGCCTCATCTTCCGCCTGGGAACCCTCCAACCACAAGGGATGAACTCGGATTTCTCCAGTTTCCACATTTCCCCTCCCCCCACCCTGTCTCAGTCGAATCCCTCAAACTCAGCACCGCCTTCCTAACCTGCAATCTTCTTCCTGACCTCTCCGCACCCAACCCACTCTGGCCTATCATCCTCACCTTGACCTCCTTCCACCTATCACATCTCCATCGCCCCTCCCTCAAGTCCCTCCTCCCTACCTTTTATCTTAGCCTGCTGGACACACTTTCCTCATTCCTGATGAAGGGCTTATGCCCGAAACATCGAATTTCCTGTTCCTTGGATGGTGCCCTATTCTCTCCCTAGTTACCCTTTTGTCCTTAATGTATTTGTAAAAGCCCTTTGCTTTTACTCTATTTGCCAAAGCTATCTCATGTGCCGTTTTTGCTCTCCTGATTTCCGTCTTAAGTATACTCCGACTGCCTTTATGCTCAGATAAGGATTCACTTGATCTATCCTCTCTATACCTGCATCCACAAAAATGTATTTCTTCCACCACTAATGCTTGTTGTAGCATACACCATTTACAAGACACTGCAGAAATTCACCAAGGATGCCTTACACAAGCAGTGTGGTACTGGAAAAGCACAGCCAGTCAGGCAGCATCCAAGGAGCAAGAGAGTTGACATTTCAAGTGTAAACTCTTCATTGGGAGCCGAAGAGATTATGCTTGAAACGTAGACTGTCCTGATCCTAAGGTGCTACCTGACTGGCTGTGCTTTTCCAGCACCACACCTTTTGATTCTGATGGCCAACATCTGCAGTCCTCGCTTTCTCCTCCTGCCTTGGACAAGCCCATGACTACAATCATCTAGAAGGTCAGCAGCTGCGTGGCAACATCACAACCCAAGCCACGTCATTCTGACTTGGAAATATGTTGCTGTTCCTTTAGTGATGTTGGGTCAAATTCCTGGCACTACCCCTCTAACAACATTGTCAATATATCTACAACAAATATTTCAAGAAGACAGCTCACCAATACCCCCCTCAAAGGCAACTACAAATAAACAATAAACACTGGCCCAGACAGCAATGTCCACATCCCATTTAAATAATTTTAAAAAAGTTGTACATTATTTATGAAGAGGTCCTGACAACAAGGCTTCCAAATTTAAATTGTAATTTCACAAGGTTCCCTTTTTATTCGGTGATATAAGGTTTCAGCTTTAAAAACATCTTGGTTATTGAGTTTGCTCTTCTGCTGCAGAAACTTTCCCTTTTATTTTCTTTGGCTCTGTCTTAGAAGATTCTATTGTAAACATTTTGAAGTTTTTCTTCAATCCTTGTTCCCAATGTTACAGCTGGATTTAGATTCAAAAGTTCCAATTGTGGTACAGTAAAATTTAAAGATAGGCTGCCGCATTCTACTCAAACATTAACCATTTTTTTGCAGCTAATATTTAACATTTCAAAAGACTCCTTTACACCACCACCATCCTTCTCCTATTCCCTGCTGCTCAATGGAATGAGTATTCAATATGTTTGAGTGTGTAGAGGTTGTTTGATAGATTGAAATAATCAAAGTTGATCCAAGCAGAACAAATGTGATACATAAGCTGTGCTTGATGTCCAATTCAATATATATTTCAGAATGCTTCAAGATCCAAGCAAAAAAAAGTCATAATTAAAATCACTTTTATTGGAAAATGTTGGACCTCATAGTTTCATCTGAAAGTATTAGGGTCTGTGATCCTGAACTTCATACTAGGATTACCCTGAAATCTACGAAGCATCATGTGTATAAGTATAGCTAGAATGTTGAGAAGTCACATTTCAGTTCAACACTGATTACTACTCGTGTCAATTAAGTTTAATATATACAAAGGGAGTCTTCAGAATTTATACAGTTTTTTTACTGTTGTATAATAGATGAATCATGTTCATGGAAATCCGGGGTCCACCATGATGACAATATAAATTGTTCCCTCACAATTGTGCTATTGAGTGCTGGGTATTTAGAAAAGCTGCTTATAACCGCTCATCAATACAGGATAGATACTGACTGTAGCCACATTTTAATCAGATGACCAGGGGAAATAGTTGGAAAATAGAAAAAAAGAGATCTTGTCCATGTTGAATTTCGAGTCATGTTAGGTCCGGACTATCAGGCTGAGAGGAAATAATGAGACCCCCTCTCCACTGCTTCCCTCCTACCCCACCCCGTTATGGTCACACAAATACGAATATGCACTGACTTCATAGAATCTCTTGTGTGGAAGTAGGCCATTCAGCCCATCAGGTTCACACTGACCCTTTGAAAAACATCCACTCAGACTCATCCTCCTACACTATCACCTTGTATTTTACCAAAGCTAATCCATCTCATCTGCACATCCCTATGGCCAATTTAGTGTGGCTAATCCATTTTTGGACTGTGGGAGGAAACCAGAGCTCTCAGAGTAGACTCTGGAAGATGGTGCATACTCCACATATATGAAGACCCGAGGCTGGAACCAAACCTGTGTTCCTGGCGCTGTGAGGTAGCAGTGTTAACAATGTAGCCCTTGCTACATTCCTCATTATAGAGTCATAGAGATGTACAGCATGGAAACAGACCCTTCGGTCCAACCCGTCCATACTGACCAGATATCCCAACCTAATCTAGTCCCACCTGCCAACACCTGGCCCATATCCCTCCAAACCCTTCCTATTCATATCCACATACAAATACCTCTTAAATGTTGCAATTGTACCAGTCTCCACCACATCTTCTGGCAGCTCATTCCATACATGTATTACCCTCTGCGTGACAAAGTTGCGCCTTAGGTCTCTTTTATATCTTTTCCTTCTCACCCTAAACCTATGCCGTCTAGTTCTGGACTCCCCAACCCCAGGGAAAAGACTTTGTCTATTTATCCTATCCATGCCCCTCATAATTTTGTAAACCTCTATAAGGTCACCCCTCAGCCTCCGACACTCCAGGGAAAACAGCCTGTTCAGCCTCTCCCTGTAGCTCAGACCCTCCAACCCTGGCAACATTCTTTTAAATCTTTTCTGAACCCTTTCAAGTTTCATATCATCTTTCCGATTGGAAGGAGACCAGAATTGCACACAATATTCCAACAGTGGCCTAACCAATGTCATGTACAGCCGCAACATGACCTCCCAACTCCTGTACTCAATACTCTGACCGATACAGGAAAGCATACCAAACTATCCTATCTACCTGCGACTCCACTTTCAAGGAGCTATGAACCTGCACTCCAAGGTGTCTTTGTTCAGCAACACTCCCTAGGACCTTACCATTAAGTGTATAAGCCCTGCTAAGATTTGCTTTCCCAAAATGCAGCACCTTGCATTTATCTGAATTAAACTCCATCTGCCACTTCTCAGCCTATTGGCCCATCTGGTCCAGATCCTGTTGTAATCTGAGGTAACCCTCTTCACTGTCCACTACACCTCCAATTTTGGTGTAATCTGCAAACTTACTAACTGTACCTCTTATGCTCACATCCAAATCACTAATGTAAATGACAAATAGTACAGGGTCCAGCACCGATCCTTGTGGCACTCCACTGGTCACAGGCCTCCAGTCCTAAAAACAACCCTCCACCACCACCCTCGGTCTTCTACCTTTGAACCAGTTCTGTATCCAAATGGCTAGTTCTCCCTGTATTCCATGAGATCTAACCTTGCTAATCAGTCTCTCATGGGGAACCTTGTCGAACGCCTTACTTAATTCCATATAGATCACATCTACTGCTCTGCCCTCATCAATCTTCTTTGTTACTTCATCCAAAAACTCGATCAAGTTTGTGAGACATGATTTCCCACGCACAAAGCAATGTTGACTATCCCGAATCAGTCCTTGCCTTTCCAAATACATGTACATCCTCTCCCTCAGGATTCTCTCCAACAACTTGCCCACCACCGAGGTCAGGCTCACCGGTCTGTAGTTCCCTGGCTTGTCCTGACCACCCTTCTTAAACAGTGGAACCACGTTTGCCAACCTCCAGTCTTCCAGCACCTCACCTGTGACTATCGATGTTACAAATACCTCAGCAATAGGTCCAGCAATCACTTCCCTAGCTTCCCACAGAGTTCTCAGGTGCACCTGATCAGGTCCTGGGGATTTATCCACCTTTGTCCATTTCAAGACATCCAGCACTTCCTCCTCTGTAATCTGGACATTTTGCAAGATGTCACCATCTATTTCCCTACAGTCTATATCTTGCATATCCTTTCCACAGTAAATGTTGATGCAAGATATTCATTTAGTATCTCCCCCATTTTCTGTGGCTCCACACAAAGGCCACCTTGCTGATCTTTGAGGGACCCTATTCGCTCCCTCGTTACCCTTTTGTCCTTAATATATTTGTAAAAACCCTTTGGATTCTCCTTAATTCTATTTGCCAAAGCTATCTCATGTCCCCGTTTTGCCCTCCTGATTTCCCTCTTAAGTATACTCCTACTTTCTTTATACTCTTCTAAGGATTCACTCGATCTATCCTGTCTATACCTGACATATGCTTCCTTCTTTTTCTTAACCAAACCCTCAATTTCTTTAGTCATCCAGCATTCCCTATACCTACCAGCCTTCCCTTTCACCCTAGCAGGAATATACTTTTTCTGGATTCTTGTTATCTCATTTCTGAAGGCTTCCCATTTTCCAACCGCCCCATTACCTGCGAACATCTGCCACCAGTCAGCTTTCTAAAGTTCTTGCCTAATACCGTCAAAATTGGACTTTCTCTAATTTAGAACTTCAACTTTTAGATCTGGTCTATCCTTTTCCATCACTATTTTAAAATGAATAGAATTATGGTCGCTGGCCCCAAAGTGCTCCCCCACTGACACCTCAGTCACCTGCCCTGCCTTAGTTCCCAGGAGTAGGGAAGTTTTGCACCTTCTCTAGTAGGTCCATCCACATACTGAATCAGAAAATTTTCTTGTACACACTTAACAAATTCCTCTCCATCTAAACCTTTAACACTATGGCAGTCCCAATCGATGTTTGGAAAGTTAAAATCCCCTACCATAACCACCCTATTATTCTTACAGAGAGCTGAGATCTCCTTGCAATTTTGTTTCCCAATTTCCCTCTGACTATTGGGGGGTCTATAATACAATCCCAATAAGGTGATCATCTTTCTTCTTTCTCAGTTCCACCCAAATAACTTCCCTGGATATATTTCCAGGAATATCTTCCCTCAGCACAGCTGTAATGCTATCCCTTATCAAAAATACCATTCCCCCTCTTCTCTTGCCTCCCTTTCTATCCTTCCTGTCGCATTTCTATCCTGGAACATTAAGCTGCCAGTCCTGCCCATCCCTGAGCCATGTTTCTGTAATTGTTATGATATCCCAGACCCATGTTCCTAACCATGCCCTGAGTTCATCTGCCTTCCCTGTTAGGCCCCTTGCATTGAAATAAATGCAGTTTATTTTATTAGTCCTGCCTGCCCTGACTATTGACTCACTTCTGTTCTCAGCTGTACCTGCCTCAGATCGATCTCTTTCCTCACTATCTCCCTGGGTCCTACCACCCCACCTTTCTAGTTTAAATCCTCCCAAGCAGTTCTAGCAAATTTCCCTGCCAGTATATTAGTCCCCTTCCAATTTAGGTGCAATCCGTCCTCCTTGTACAATTCACTTCTACCCCAAAAGAGGTTCCAATGATCCAAAAATGTGAATCATTCTCCCATACACCAGCTCCTCAGCCATGCATTCATCTGCTCTATCCTCCTATTCCTGCCCTCACCAGCTCGTAGCACTGGGAGTAATCCAGATATTATATCCTTGAGGATCTCCTTTTTAAATTTCTACCTAACTCTCTGTAATCTCCCTTCAGAATCTCAACCGTTTCCCTTCCTATATCGTTGGTTCCAATGTGGACAATGATCTCTTGCTGGCCCCTCTCCCCTGTGAGAACATTCTGCACCCTCTCTGAGACATCCTTGATCCTGGCACCAGGGAAACAACACACCATTCTGCTTTTTCTCTGCTGGCCACAGAAACATCTGTCTGTACCTCTGACTACAGAATCCTTGAACACAATTGATCTCTTGGAAGCTGACGTACCCCTCATTGCATTAGAGCCAGTCTCAATACCAGAAACTTGGCTGTTTGTGCTACGTTCCCCTGAGAATCCATCACCCCCTACATTTTCCAAAACAGCATACCTGTTTGAAATGGGTATATCCACAAAAGACTCCTGCCCTAGGTGCCGACCTCTCTCACCCTTCCTAGAGTTAACCCATCTATGTGACTGTATCTGAGACTTTCCCACCTTCCTATAATTGTCATCCATCATATACTGTTGCTGTTGCAAATTCCTCATCGCTTCTATCTGTCTCTCCAACTGACCTACTCAATCTGATAAGATTCGCATCCAACAGCATTTATGGTAGATACAATCTGCAGTAACCCTTAAACTCTCTTTAAACTCCCACACCTGACAAGAAGTACATATCACTGCAAAAGCCAATTTTGCTCCTTCACAATCTACAGACCCAGAAAATAACACCGTCTTATTCCTCTACAAACACTGCCCCAGGTTAAATTAATAGCTATGGCTTATATTTTAAGTTTAATCAAGAGACTTATCTCCAAAAATATATAATCAAGAAAGAATCCACTATACTCACTACTGCAGCCTTTCTCTTGGACAGACTTAAAATAATGATTAACTTATCTGATTCTGTGCTGTGAACTTCGCCCAACAGTTCCTCCAAGATCAATTGTGAATTTCACTGTTTGTTAATTTTCCCAGATGCACTCTGATGTGTTCTCTCTCTCTCTCTCTCTCTCTCTCTCTCTCTCTCTCTCCCCTGCACTGTCCTCACCATGTCTGCTCACCCTTGTAAAACCGCTGATGTTTTGACTTTTTTGTCCAAAGTTCCAAAGCAATGCAACAGCATATAAAACAGTCATTGTTGCTCCAGGAATTCAAGGAAATCACCTCCAACATCTAAAATACCTCAAAAAAAGGAGCAGCTCTTACAGCCAGAAATTTTTCCCATCCTCCATCTTGGAATACCCAGAATCCAATGAGTTGGTCTGCCAAATGATGCTGAACAGAGAAGCATGCAGTGACATTTTTACTTTCCTATACAATGCAATTCTAACCTTGGTTTCATATTTTAAGAACTCTGAACAGGATTCTGATATTCTGCAATAAATTTTTATAGTGATTTTTATTAAAACCGGTCACAATATAAAAGGGTTGTTTAAATGCAATAAAGTTACTTCAATGTTGTCATAAAATTATCTTCGACTTGCCAAAGCACCCTCCTGACTGCAGTGATCAGTTACTGGACATGTTAATCAATGCTTATGTTGTCCTTGGACATCATTGTTTTTTAAGACATACAGCATTTGAAAATTGCCACTGCACGTGAACTACTCAGACAAGGATTTGGTTTCCACAGTTATATTCAATATATTTGTTACTTTCTGTAGCTGGGATTTACTGATTAGTTGCTTTTTTATCGCAATTCCATATGTTCAGAGATGTAATCCTTGTATTACAATGCTTGGAGGGAAATTTTCAGCTTTCCCATCTCCATTTTTCCTTTCAACTTCTAAAATAATATGCACACTGCCACTGACAGATCTTCAGCACCTTTGTTTTCATTCTCAGCAATCATGTTAATAGGCTGTCCAAATGTGAAGTTGAGGGCTGATATCACAGTCAAACTATTTTCTTTCATCATAAAATCTATGCATTGACTCAATCTAGCATATCAATGATCAAGTCCTTTTATCCTGTTCCATGTTTAAGAGCATTGAATCTAATTGTAGTTAACTTTGTGGTAATTCGTTTGAGAACTTAATTTAGCATAGAACCTAAACTGATCAAGGTTTGTGCGAAGATTTGTAGCTCGGGTGCTCGTTTTTTTTTAGATTAGACTTAGTGTGGAAACAGGCCCTTCGGCCCAACAAGTCCACACCGACCCGCCGAAGCGCAACCCACCCATACCCCTTACCTAACACTACGGGGAATTTAGCCAATTCACCTGACCCGCACATCTTTGGACTGTGGGAGGAAACCGGAGCACCCGGAGGAAACCCACGCAGACACTGGGAGAATGTGCAAACTCCACACAGTCAGTCGCCTGAGGCGGGAATTGAACCCAGGTCCCTGGCGCTGTGAGGCAGCAGTGCTAACCACTGTGCCACCGTGCTGCTGCTTCGCAGGAGGCTCCAGAGCACTGATGATGTCGCCTAGCCAGGGGACGAAACGTTTGCAACGAAAACTTCCAGCTCGGCGAACAGAACCACAACACCTAAACTGAACCTGGGGCTCCCCATGTTTAAGAATTCTTAGTTTCACACTGATTATTGCATTTGTAATCTAAACATCAATAAATAGATTAATTTTTTAATATTGGGAGAAAGGAATTTCATTTCTGCCCTTATTTGTTTCGAGCTCATTTTCCAACTCAATTATTTTAATGGATTTAAAATCTTGAGCACAAAGAATTGGCCAAAGAATCTTAGCCAAAGAATCTTACCCTATAATTTACACTAAACCCATTTTTATTCTTTCAATTGTTTATAATCATATCAAACAAAAGAATGGATATGGCAAGATATGGGCTTTTTCAGAAGCAGCTCAATGCCATGAGTAATAAGTTTGCATGTTCAAATTTTAAGCTTTGTTTATTTATCATCTTTCTTTTTATCTGTTCCTTATCAAGGTTATGAAGTTGAGAAAACTAGCACAGCAGATAGCAAATTGCCGACAATGCTTGGAGCGGTCAGGGTCTCTCATCAGTCAAGCAGAACACAGCCTGAAGGAGAATGATCATGCACGCTTTTTACAAACAGCCAAAAATGTAACAGAAAGGTGGGACAGACTTGCTGAGAATATTAGTCATTCTCTGGTTCAACAGGCAGTCTATATTTATGTATTAAGCATGAAGAACATGACTACTCATATATTGTAAAAGACAATTTCTCTCTCTGGTTTACTGAACTCATCTCCTAAGGCTGATGACTCATCTATTAATCCAACCCCAGCTGAAATCAGCTTAATCCTTAAGCATTTGGTTTGTGTAGCTCGGATCAACATTGTGCAAGGCACAGCCATGAATCTCTGGATTGTGAATTATTTAGCTCCTTCTGTTTTATTATTTTAAAATGAATAATTCATGGTAAAACTTTATTTTTGGCATATAATATAATTTAACAACTTTATAGAATGGATCAGTCAGGATTTGAGAAGATAAGTTTTTCTGGGCTTTAAGTGATCAATTGGTTTAATTTTTCATAAGGGATCAATGGTTATGGCAAGTAAATAATTTGGACAAAGACATGTCAGAGAGACAAAACTTTACATACTACTGCCTCATAAAATTCTGAACTCTGTCCTGCCAGTTGACTTGGGTGCAATTTTAATTGAAAATCATGACATTGATTTTAGGACAGGTTGGCCTAGCTGAATTTTCTTTCTTAGTTTAGGAATTGAAACCAGCAACTGTGCCTCTTCCATTGTCCTTGACGTGATCTGCTAACGCAGCTTTGACTGTATAGTTCAGTTTTATAATGGTGTCCGGTTTCCTTTTGAGCTTCCAAAAGAAAAGAACTCCCATTACATTTTCTCAATTTAAGATGGCAAATTTACATCACCAAAGACTCCATATGCAAAGATTTGCTACATTATCTGTAGGACACATTGTGAAATACGGGTGCAGTAAAGGGCATTTTTCATGTAGAGTGTTAGAAATTGAACATGCCTTTAAAAAAATATTTCGCATTATGATATTTTTTCAAGAATTTGAATCTTTGGTTTTGTCGTTATTTCCTATGAAACTTTTATGGCTTATATTTCTGCTGGCAGTGGTCTGTGACTGCAAAGTTAATGCAGGAGGACAGCACACAATAGCTCAGTAACTCAGGGACAATATTGCAATACTTGTAGTGCCTTCTAGCACTAAGTATCATAGAAGAGAAAGCAGATCAGACCTTGCTATTGTTTATGCAGCTATAAACATTTCCATAACATCAACTGCAAAGATTATTGCTAACCAATCCCATGTTTCTTGGTATCCAGCAGAACCAATTACATCTTTCATTGAAAATAATTATATTCTTATCACTGGCAATGTCACATGATGTTTTTGAAAATACCATGGAGCTCAAGTTTGAGAGAGGACCTTCAGCCAATTGTAGTTGATCTTTCCAGTAACTCAGTGCTTCCAATCCAGCACACATGGACAATCCTTTTGGTCTTTGTTCAGAATTCTGTTCAAAATATTTATCACTTGAACCACCAGCTTTAAATTTACAATTGACAAAGATTGATTTCAAATCTCTACTTCTAGTTCATGGCTTACTATGAAATAACACTGGAGTTACTTTATGTAGACATTATTACTTGAAATAACTTAAGGCTTGTAGTGAAGTTTTTTTCTGGTGTGTAGAGCTTAGAAGTCTGTAATATTTGATATGGTTCTCCTCTTTATACTAGGAATCGGTAGTGTTGCTTTCCTTTACATCTGTCCAATAGATGGCTCTTTGTTTGTGACAGAGGGTTGGATATTAAATACCCTAACTCTGTGTTTTCGGTGGTGGGAGTTGTGTATAAAATAGGGAAGAGGCTCAATACACCACCTTCTCACCCACTCCTGAACTCTCCACTTGATATGGAGGATGAGTTGGTGCTGGAATCAGCAGCCCATCCACCATATGTGGATAAGAAAACTAAAGGTTAGCTGAGCTTGATAAAAGATTGACAGAACCCAGTCCTTAATATGATTGACATAAGCAGCCAGTTGGGAGTGGGATGTCCTTTTTCGCAATTTTTTAAAAAACGCAGGGAGGAGAGGATCTTAGCACTATCTTTGATGGGAGCGCTTTGCATAGTTTGGTCACTCTCCCCAAAGTTAGTATCACCCCTTCCTCTCCCTCCCATTTAACTCCCCAACCCTGTCCCTTCAAACCCAAAACTGTCTGAAGCTGTTCTGAAGAAGGGTCACTGGACCAGAAACATTAACTCTGCTTTCTCTGCATATGTGCTGCCTAACCTGCTGAGTTTCTCTAGTAGTTTATATTTTCGTTCAAGGTCTGTTCATTTGTAGCCAACAATCTTTCTGAATTTTCTCTACATCGACTGAAATTAATGCTGACTACTGTTCTACTTCTCCATTCTAGTATTCTATTAATCTTTAATCGCTCCTTCATTTTGTGTAGATATTGAAAATGACCAATCCATTATGTGCAGTTTTCTGCCTTTTCTCACTGTGCTAGTTCAATTCCATTCCACATCTGGCTTGTGTGTGCTACAATGCTATTAACCAAACAATTTGACCTTCAAGAGTTGGGAGAAGCAAGTGTTTTTTTTAAATTCTATTGAAAACAATACATTTTAATCCTTCAACAGTTTTAAAATAATCTTGATGACAATGAACAATGAGGCCTAGTATTTTCCAGCACTTTTAAAAAATGTTTTACAATAAAGTACTACTTCGATTATTCTCTGATTCTTGAAAATTAATTTGTCTCTTGTGCTTTGGCAGGGTTGCTATGGCAACAGCATCTTCTCAAGTTCTGATTCCAGACATTAACTTGAATGAAGCTTTTGAAAATTTTACCTTAGATTTTTCAAGGGAGAAGAAATTACTTGAAAGCTTGGACTATCTTACTGGTAAGAATGTACGAACAATGGTGAAAAGTTTCTTTTGGCATTTGTTATTACCCTATGAATATCCTGGTAGTAGGTCTTTAGACCGACACCTTTCTCTGGAATTCAGTCACAGGAAGGTTTTGGGGTTAAACTCTAATATTGGGCTAAGGCCTCGAAGTGATCTTTAATTGGTGAGTTAAAGGTCTCAATTAATTGCGGGGTAAGGAGGTTGACCATACCCCTTCTCACCCAGAATTTATTTCTGGTAGAGTTGGGAAGATGGCAGGAATTCACTGACACAACTTCATAATTAAATGCCCAGTACCTACTACATTGCCACCTTTTGAAACACTAGATGCAGCTTTTATCTCCATGCCTTTTCCCTCTATATATCATTCAGAGGATATCCATGTTAACTTAAACCTTAAGCTTTAGCATCCTTTGCCACCTCAAACCTATCACCTTCATTTCATCATTTAAGGATTTTGAGTTGAATTTATTTCAGAAATGCATGTTGGTTTTGTTCAAAAGCCCAATTTGTCAAACAGTTCTTATAAAGTGACTCATCATAATATTGAATTTTAGTGCTATTACTTAAATGCTTCACATTGTCAGAATGGGGAGCAGATGGAGTGAATAGCTGGTGGTAGAAATGAGACTAAAGATCAATGAGGTGTGAAAAAACGATGAAAAAAGGTTGAGATTTAACTTTTTAACTGCACATATGAAGATTTGAAACCTGCCTGCA
The DNA here is from genome assembly GCF_020745735.1 of Hemiscyllium ocellatum. Taxonomy (NCBI): domain Eukaryota; kingdom Metazoa; phylum Chordata; class Chondrichthyes; order Orectolobiformes; family Hemiscylliidae; genus Hemiscyllium; species Hemiscyllium ocellatum. The sequence goes on along the minus strand of NC_083411.1, from coordinate 95,015,693 downwards.
ATAGAGCTTGAACTTGGGTAAGTTGAAATATACGTACGTGGAGTATGGCTACGGCATATTTGAGGACACAGCAGAAGCTCTCTAATATTTGATAGTACTTTGGGTTGGAAACACTTCCTCATGATTATAAATATACAACTCCTCCACAGAATCATAGGAGCTCTAAACTGTAGAAGCAGGCCATTTTGACCGTCAAGTCCACACCGATCCTCCGAAGACGTGTCACCCACATCCCCGCACCATCACCACTGCCCTATCCCTGCAACCCTGCATTTCCCATGGCTAATCCACCTGGCAAGCACATCCCAGAACACTATTGAAAGTTTTGCTTGGCCAATCCACCTAACCTGCAAATCAGTGCACTGTGGAAGAAAACTGGAACACCCGGAGGAAACCCACGCAATCACAGAACGAATGTGCAAACTCCACACATGCAGTCGCCCAAGGCTGGAATCTTAGTCCCTGGCACAGTGAGACAGCTGTGCTTTCAGATAATCAAAAAAACCAGGAACTAATCTTAATGGCCGAATCTTTACCAATTTTAGTTGAGTTCAGTCTCTGAATTACTCCAATCAAGGAGTTACACATTGACTTGCTACTGACATAATCAACTTCATGCTCTGCTGAGCTCAGTAACTTCTGTTTATATCCAGAATAAAATCTGGAAACTGAATTACAACATTTTGGTGAATTTTGAGGACAATGAGCCAACACATGCACCAAAATTACAAGGGATTATTGTTGCTGTCAGTGTAGAAATGGTCTGAGAGACCCAGTCTAAAGCTTTTAGTTCAACCAGCTTTGATGTTGTATGATAATTCAGCTGCTAACAAGATGGTACCAGATGACATGAGATCACCTGCTTGTATCTGTTAACCAGTACTCTCTCAAAATCCCCTGTTCACGTGCCTTTAGGTAAAACAGGATGTACAGTATACTGTTTATTATCTCTTAAGGGTTTGGAACAAGCTTTAAACTGGAGTGCCCCTTTGGATAAAAAACACAGTTGAACCTGCTGTTATTCAACTTCATGGAAATATTTTCTTTATACTCATGAATATGTTACATTCATGAAATTGAAGCTCCCACAGTTTCAGCCATCTTTCAAATTCTCACAGCTTGTTTATTGATCTGTTTTATTGGTATTTTAATATTAAAGTAGATTGACTTAATCTTAGGTGCTTAATTAATGCAAACCCGCTGGTTACTTTCACAATATTGCCTTGTGCCATATGTAATCATGTTGACTTTTAGTTCTTTCCTACTCCCACATTTGGAAATAATATGTCATTCACAAAATTGCGATACTTTTAAATGTATATAATACCTGTCCCTTTTAAATGCTGCTGTTTCAAGCAGAACCCTTCTTCAGAAGAGAAGGCTGCTCTATATTTCTAGCATGTCCTGTTCTTGTTTACAACTTCTATATTTATTATCTGTTATGTCTCAGTTACTGGAATTACTATTTCTACAGTTGAAAGTGATAACAGATGTTTCTTGCATTCTGATCTATGCATTGTCATACCTAGATCCACCCCATCTACCCTTAGCAAGGTTTCTCATCCATCAAAGTTATGTACAGTGACATGATATTTCTGTTGATTTATAGGTGCCATTTGTACTGTAGAGAAAGAAATGTAGTTCACTATTTACTTTGATATCCTAAGCCCTTGTCCCAATTACCTGGCAAAGGTGGCGAGGTTTGGGTTGCAAAACTTGGCGACATGAAGAAAACATTTAGGTTTTAGTTTTAATGGGTACAAATATGACTGGAGGGAAGTGATGATGGATGGTATCAGATATAATTATTTTTCCGCTCTTACCATATAAAATTAAATTTGAAAGAAATAAAATCAAATGAATAATATAGTTGTTGATAAATATGAAGGATTAAGTAGTAGGGTAGAGAGGAGCCACAACGTGGAAACAAAAATGGTAAATAAATCAGGTAACACCACAGTAAGGAAGGAAATACATAATTTCATACATAATTCATTATTCAGTTTAACCTCATTCCTTTCAATGGCAATGCTGCAACCCTCAGTAAAGTCATTAACCTGCTATATATTTGAAATTATAGCTCATTTCCCTTTCCTTCAATATTGACCACTCTATTTTCTTCGCTGTTACGTCTGTTACAAACCACTTATTAGGAGGAGTGAGCTGACTACATTTGTTGCTGTGGTCACTGAAGGAGTTAAACAATGTTTGCCAATTATATAATTTAGACATTATGAAGTTCAATTTTGTTTCATATCAGAATCAAGTCAGCCAGATTCAATTTTTTTAAACAAATAAAAAGCTAGTTTATTGCAAATGAAGTTACTCTTGGAAAGATTCAATTATTTGCAAGCAGTTTAAAATTGGCAATTCTATCCAATTGCCCCATTTGACAATAACACCTTGGAACACAACTTGCCAAATGGTGGTGTTGGGGGGTGGGTGTAAAATACTTAAAATGCTACAAAAAAAGTAAGTACTTTGGCCCAAGTAATGGTTAAATTTTGGATTAAAAACCTACTCTCAATTTGTCTAAATGCTTGTCTGCAACAGAAACCACTTTCCAAAGTAGCGTTCCTTTTTGAATCAATTCTGATTGACTGAATTATCTTTTCTTGGAGACACTGATATAAGTTCAGATTTCTCCTGTAGGAATGTGGCAAGGTCTTGAGTTTTCAACCCGTACATGTTGACGATAGGTGTTTCAGGGGAAAAATAGTGCTGAGGCTGTTTCCCTTGTGATAAGTTTTTCATCCATAAACTAGATCACATGATGGCTCTCTGAAAACATCACAGGATCTCTGTCTGTGTCTGGCAGGGTATGTTCTTTATGAATACGCTATTTTTGCTGCTGTAGCCAATATCCTCTGAACTAAAAGATATTTTGAAAATAAGTCTCAAACCATTATATGTGTAGGTAATATATATGTCTATATGTATATACAGATGTTATAAATTAATATTTTAGGTAAACCTTTCATAACATATCCAACAATAAAAATATATACCATTTTGATGAAAGCATTTTCACAATGCTATTCATGGAAATAATATCTGCCACATCGTTTTTGCAGCCCCAAATCCTCCAAGCATTCGAGAAGAGCTCTGCACAGCATCTCATGACACAATTACTGTTCATTGGACCTCAGAAGATGAATTCAGCATCGTTTCCTATGAGTTGCAGTACACTATCTTCACTGGACAAGCAAATTTTATCAGTAAGTTTTAAAAAGATTACAGAAGCCTGTAGTAGATTGGATGTTTTTTTTTATATATGATGGTGGACTATTGTTAATACTATTAAAATCCATTAATGAAGACTTTCTGATCCCACTAAAATTCTCACAACCCCATAATACAGAGGGTGGGCCAATATCAGGCGTAGCAGCTCACTTACTTTGACAATTTTGTAACTTTAGACACCTCATTTTTCAGATTTGAGCTCAATTAATTTTGCACCAATGCCTTTGATACTCATGCTTTCAGTAAAACACTTGCACGTGCGCGCTCTCTCTCTCTCTCTCTCACACTCTCTCTCTCTCTCTCACACTCTCTCTCTCTCTCTCACTCTCGTACATTGATCATTCTCCAATACAGACCAGTTCCCACACAACCAAGAGACAATACAGTATAGATTGAGGCATTCATTTCTGTTTCTGCCTGCAACACACTATTGGAACCTGATGGCCTCTGCAAAAACTGTTCATCATCTCAAGTGCACTGCTGTGAGCAGTGATAATCTGCGTTTCTCTTTTCCTACCCCTTAATCCTTAACCTCCACCAATAAATATGAGGAGTTCACTGATTTCATTTTTCACTAAGAGTCAAGACTGTGTTCTGCTGCCTAGTGTAGACAGGAAATCTACTTGTTGGTTTGATTAGGAGAATCTTGTATAGTTAACAAGATATAGCTTACTTCGTGATAGAAACAATGTACAAGTTATACTGATAAGGTAGGTACTGTTGCTGAGGCTTTAAAAGAGTCTCAGATGATAGATTTCACTCCTTTAAAATTCTCACATTCATATCAAATCAGCATGGGAGATACTTATGGCACTCCTGCTTTTTCAGACCCATATACAACAGCTCCCCTAATTTTTATTTAACATTACACATTTGTGTTAAAATTACATTTACAGGACTACAACTTCCCCAAGTCTCTGATATTACAAATTCAAGCAATATGGAGTTTTCACTATTCTCCTGAGATGCATTATTTTCTGACTTGCAAGACTGGCCATTTGCTTGGCGGAAGACCATTCCTTTGATTTCCTTCCTGCCTATCTAATGTCTGTTGCTCCTTTGTGTAATCAAGTTCCCCAGGGAATTCATCTCAATTGATCAGTGGTAGATAATTAACTTGTAATGGTGTAAGGTTCCTCAGTTCCTGTTTGGGAACCCTTTGATTGGACAAGCAATATACAATCTTTGTTGGTCTGTAGATTTTTGGATGACCATATCTTTGTTGTTCAAATTCCTGAGCCACACTTGTTGCTTCCCTCCACTCCCACACCAATGTAATAACAGTTGCACATGGTAGCACCTACTGTAGAATGTGGCCTGAGAACCCAATAGGACTGTTCTCCTTGTTCTATCTATCTTGATAATCCTCTAAATGTAAATGTAGATACTTTTGGTAGGACCAGGAGCTGAGAATTCAGCTTCCTTCCCATCAGCAACTCCGTGTTAGTGGGTGAATGCATCTAGTATTCTCCAAGACCTGATCCCATCTTGAGATTTCCATGTAATTATGGGTATCTCGGCATGTTCAGATCCCGAAATGGCTGCAGATTGGCTGGAAATCTTATTAGATTAGATTACTTAGTGTGGAAACAGGCCCTTCGGCCCAACAAGTCCACACCGACCCGCCGAAGCGCAACCCACCCATACCCCGACAATTACCCCATTATCTAATGCTACGGGCAATTTAGCATGGCCAATTCACCTGACCCGCACATCTTTGGACTGTGGGAGGAAACCGGAGCACTCGGAGGAAACCCACACAGACACGGGGAGAACATGCAAACTCCACACAGTCAGTCGCCTGAGTCGGGAATTGAACCCAGGTCTCAGGCGCTGTGAGGCAGCAGTGCTAACCACTGTGCCACTGTTTATTAGCAAACTGTGGCCAGTTGTCAAAAATGACCACATCAGGTATACTGTCTGTTGCAATTATCTCACTAAGACTCCGAGAACTGCATTCATAGTCATGTTGTCCAACTACTTAGAGTTTATCTTTTGGGAGAAATAATCAATGACAATGACCAGTTCTATACTACTACCAACTATGTTGTATGGCGTGCCAGCTCACTACACTGTAGGAACTGCTGCTTATGATGAAGGTTGCTACCACCATCCTTTTCAGATATTGGCAACATAATCTCATGTAATAGAGGAAAATCTTCCTTATCTAGATTAGAGTGTTTTTGTTGTCCAGTTACAGTTTATTGCACATTAATGATTATATACAGGTTACATTGATTTGATAGACAATGAGGATGACCAGATGTTAGGTCTTTACTCCTTGGAGATCTCCTAAGTGGTTTTGCGCATTGTTCCATATCATATCATTGCAATGGGTGGTGCTTATGGCACTCCTCAGTATTACTCCCTTCAGATACATACAATACTATTTCTACAAAGTGACTGATTACTTGCTTGTGGCCATAATCATGATGCACTATGCTTTCTCATCCTTTTCCATCTTCCTTCAGTCTTTGAAATTATTGCCACACTTCTCTTCCCAACACCATTCCTCTTTTTCCAATCAAATGGTATTGACTTGGTTAGCTCCACTCTTACTGATGAAATGGTAGCCAGACAATTTTCTGTAATCATTTCTCTCCACACTAAATACAGCTATCTTGAATTCCATACCTTGACTCTTGATCTGCCCCTTCACCTCTTAATCCATCCATTCTGCTATTTCATCAGGCTGAAGTTGACTGTTTGCAACATTATTGCAACCATTTGAGTCCAGAATTTATGTCTCATCCTCACATCACAAAGACCAAATAATTCCACTTCTATCCCATATTGCGCTAAAATCTTCAACTATGCCTTTTGTTAACTTCAGACTTAACTATTTAATTCTCTTCTGACATGCTGTCATGCTCAATAAATTTTAGTTCCTTCAAAGCTTTTCTGTCTATATTCAAACACTCACCATGCCCCATTCATCTATTGACTTGACTTTGTGCTGGCTAACTTACATTGGCTCTCGATCTCCAAATAACTTCCAATTTTAAAATTCTCATCCTTCTATTCCTTTCCCACCCTAATTTTCTACCGTAACTGAGCTATTTCTACCAACCCCACCCCAACACCACTCCCCTCCCTGCCACTTCTCAAACTATTTGATCTCCTGATTATGGCTTCTTGGGTATACTCACTCGCTACAAAACAACATAGGTGGCCATGCTTTTAGCTATCTAGGCAGTGACTTCTGGAAATCTATTCCTTGACCTTACACTCTTGTGATATCCATCTTGTGACCAAACTTTTATTAATCTCTCCCAATAAGTCACTTTTTGGCTTTGTGCCAAGTTTTGTTTTTGATTATGTTCTTGTAAAAGGTCCTGGACACTTTCTACATTGGAGGCCCTCTGTAGATTTAAAATTACTATTAATTTCAGTGAGATGCAATTCCCAACTAGATTTGCAGAGTACAAGTAAAAAAAAATGTATAGCATTGCTGCTATTTATCACATAATGGTAAGAATGACTGGGAGGAGGTTTGGGAGACATTGACTGACGTGATAGGTAAGTGTGTGAATGTAAGCCCATTGCATTCTCCAGGTGTGTGCTCAATTTTGTCATAAGTAACTACTATTCTGTTCACTAGCAAGAGACCAGCCTAAGGCATTATCTTTAACACAAAACCAATTGTGTAGAACAATGTTCTAAATTTTTCCTAATGGTCTAACGTTCTAAAAAAGTTGACCATTTTTATGCAAGTATTATGCCACTTAAGGCTAGTCAACTGCAACTGATCTACAATGAGATCTCATCTTAAGATTTTATTTATCAGCTTATGTTAAGATGCGTATCACCAAGACTTGAGTTTATATTCATTTCTTTTAATCATTTTGAGAAATAGCCATTATTTTTGTCAGTGCTTCTGGGCAGCTTTTGCACACTGTAATTTTACATCAAGAATTAGGAGCTCTTAAGTGGTGACATGAGGAAAATTATTTACATTATGTTTACAAATTGTCATTTTTATTTCTGCTTTAGTTTTTAACAAATTCTGATACCACACTTGATATATCGTGCACTACACTTCAGGAGGCAATATTTCGAGCAACCTTACCTGCTCTGATTGTTTTTGCAACTTTGGATATCTTTGCAAAATGGTTATACATAGAATGTTGTGAATTCATAAAGGGTATTACTATGAATTCACAATGGCAAATGTTTCTAGCAATGCTGCTATAGTTAGGGATTATGGGAAGGATGAAGAGAATACCAAGCATGGTACAAGAATTGGGTTTTTTATCTCTTTCCACTAGTATATTGGACCAGGATCACCGTTTCCATTATTCTCAGAGCAGTACATGTGTTTTTCTCTAGAGAGTTGAAAGAATTGTTTCCTCGTACCTGAACAACTTTGGTAGAAACTGGTTATGTTAATGAAATAGTAATACAGAGGTCTGGACAAATAATGCAGAAATGAGTTTTAATCTATAGTGATTGTGAATTTTTAATTTCAGTTAACTTAAATAAAATCTAGTGCTAAAAATGTTTGTAAAACCACTGCATTGTCACAGCAGCTCAACTGATTCGCCGACATTGAGTGGAAAATACTTTGACCTAACCCTGTCTGTGACACCAGAATTACAACATGCTTGACTTTTAATTGCACTCAGAACTGAGGAGCTACAATGTATGATTGTAGAAAAAGAAAGGTATAGCAATGGGCAATAAATGCCACTTTGGCAGCAACACTGACATTCTGCGACAGCACTAAAAGCAAAACCTTTCTCAGCTGGCACAGCATTGTCTTGTGCAATCGAAATCACTGCAGCTTTTGCCTCTATCTCCTTCCTGGCAACCTCAGGGGAGGTCAGTAACATCAGTCTGTCTCGCAGTCATGCTTGCACTAAACAGGAGACTGACACTGTTTGCTACATCATATGCTTTTCTTACTTTACCCACGAGCAGGCAAACTCTGTGGTTCACATAGCTTACAGAAATCCCACCAGTCTAAGTACAGCTGACTGCACTCAGCTTCATCTGCTAGCTCCTTCATCTGTCCCCATGTGCCTTCATGAATCAAAGGGACTTTCATTCCATGTATATGTAACTGTGGTCGGTTACCGACAAGACATCACATGAAACTTTACCGGCTTCCTGACAGCTGTCAAATGTCTTTACTTTGCACCTAATTTATGCCTCACTATTTCATATCCGCTCATTTGTGTAATCAATGAAAATCACTCCAGTTCTGTTTCCATATCCTGCTAAAATGGTTTATTTTCAGGAATAAAATTTATTTTTAAATTAATGTAACATGTCATTAAAAGTGCAAGAAAATCTGGTTTACAGGAACAACCACAGGGAGTTAAATGTTCTGACAGGCTCCAATTACTTGACTCAGAGTTTTGTCGTCTTTTTAAACTGAATATCAAGGTTGCATGTTCCTGTCCTGCTCCAGTTGTGGAAAGGAACACCATGGATCCAAAGTGCGTCAGAGATTTGCAGCTGTGGGATGGACCAGTATAGCCAGGACTTTCTGGCTAGTGGTGGAGATTAGTAATTAGAAAACTGGAAAATATCTCAATGCCATGCTTCCATGATGTTTAAAGTTAATGGCTATAAATTTCCCCACTGTTTTCAGTCACTGGGGGTCCAGCACAGATTTATTAGAATATTAATACAAAATTGGCTGTGCAGGACCTTGAGGAAACATAACTGTGCGACAAACAAGAGTGATGGAAGTCAGGAATAACATTACTAATTTTCTTTGTCTTAGTATATGAGCCCATATCTGCTTTTGGTGAAATCGCGTTTTACTTCTGCCAAGGTGCTCTATGGTCACTGAAAGAGGGGAAGGGAGACCTGGAAAAACAAGTTTCCACCCTTGTTTTCTGAACGTTATCCCCCAGTAAATGGACAAAGATCTGGAGTGTCTTGTGCAACACTTTACCTGTTGGCAACAGTTTTTTTTTGGGAAGAGTGGGATGACTTCCAGTGACGACAAGATGAAAAACTACCCTCCGCAACATACATTATACACAAAATGAAGCTAGTGACTGATTCCATGAATGTTTTGATGAGTCTAAAATGCCTGCTTTTGCAACACAGAAATGCAATGTGTGGGCTTGCAAACTGCCCCTTTTCTGCACACTCTTTAACCAAATGGCAATGGAAATGTGAGTAGGAACTCCTCAAAGGATCTGCCCATTTTCCTCTCCCAGTAGCTAGAAATGAAAATCAAGTCTCCCTTGATATTACAGCCTTCACCAGTGGGGTTCAGCATAGATCATTAGGGGATTCTGGAGGTAATGGACAAACACGAACTAAATGGGACTATTATTGCAGCTCTCAAACTGCTTCAGTTCATTTAGAAAGTCTTTTAACTCAAGTTTGTTATAATTAATAGTGGAAGAAAGTTACATGTGATGGATTGATTCTGACAAGTTCCTATCCAGTCCTCCAAAAAGTCCTGAATGATGAATGGTGACAGCTTTCACTTCAAGTGCAAAAGGCTGAGTTTCTTGTGAAGCAGTAACCAGCTGTCCCATGGGTTGAAGTGCTGTCAGCCTAAAACAATCCCTCTCTCCTTACTGTGCACATACTGTACTTAGTAACCTTACCTTATCTCAGAGTGCCAGCCAATGTGCTTACTGAATGTCATTCATTTCATCATGTTACTCTATAAATCCTATTAAAAAAGGCTAACTGATCTGAATAAGTGACTATTAATTGAACCATATAGGATGATAAACTGAAACTAGAAGGAATACTGTCAACAAAAGATTTCATCTATCTTTTTAAATCCTGTATTTTTAAGACACACCTATGTTTTGGTATTGGAACTTTCCATCTTATCTTGGGTCAGTATTCCACATTCTCAGATAGAGCTGATTCAGAGTTCCCTAAATATCCCTAAAACCTCATGACTCATTTCAGTCGGAACCTGGAACCAATGAAGAGTAACCTTTGTTAAGTGAATTAGGTAAAAAGTGAGGTCTGTAGATGCTGGAGATCAGAGCTGAAAATGTGTTGCTGGTTAAAGCACAGCAGGTCAGGCAGCATCCAAGGAACAGGAAATTCGACGTTTCGGGCCAGAGTCCTGATGAAGGGTTCTGGCCCGAAACATCGAATTTCCTGTTCCTTGGATGCTGCCTAACCTGCTGTGCTTTAACCAGCAACACATTTTCAGTAAGTGAATTAGGTAGTTTATTTGAAAGACGTGACCAAAGCACACAAAACATAAACCGCATCTTTTTTTTTAATCTTTGGTGCAAACCAGATGAACCACTATTCAGTCATTTTGACTCTGTATATTCCAAAGTCTCCATGTACCTGATCACAAGAGAAATTATTATTAGCCAAAAATCCAGGAGCAACTTGACTATAGAAGTTCTGGCAGCTTTCCTATGGTGGAATCCAAAAACCTCATCTAATAGTATTTATTATAATATAATGAAACATAAAACATGACTTTCCAGGTGGTGCACACACTACAACACTGCAGTTACTTAGGATGGTAATGAAGATTCAAAATATCGGGATTATGCAAGGATGTGATTCAATATAAAAAGCAAAAGTGGAAAGCTATATAATGAAGATTATGTATGTCATACACTTAAAGATGTTCTTTGTCCTTTTTAAAAATATTAGCTATTGACAAAAAAAAGTCTAAATTACTAAATTTTGGATTGCTAGCTGAATCTTCATAGTTAAAATGACTTCATTGAAAACAAATAAATCAGACTTACAAATAAGAATGAGCTGAGGAGAGAATTGAATCAGGAGCATGGGGGTGAAGATAAATTGAAGTCTAGGCACAGAAGCTATCAATAGGAGAGAATCAGGAGTGTTCATGGACTGAGCCACTGAAAAAATGTCATTAAAAAAATCAATCTGTGACATTAGACCAAGGCTGAGTGTGAATTGACTCATGACTATTGCTGCTGTGTTCCCCTCTCTCCAAAGTTAGCAGCTTATCCTATATGACTGAAAAATTCACAATTATAATTAACAAAAGGATTAGATAAAGCATTTGTTTTCTCAGTGTTTAAGTGGTGTCAGTAGAAGGAGAGAGTTGGTATATAGAGTATTTCTCCTTTTAAGTAAAGTTTCTGATTAGCAAGATTTATTGGCTAAAATAGGGAATGGTAGTGGGTAAACAACCAGCTGATTTGGTCCACATTCGAAATAAATAAATACATAAAGAGGAAACAAAATCAGGAACTGTGGGAAAAACTGAGCAGGTCTGGCAGCTTCTGTGGAGAGAGATCAGAGTTAATATTTTGGGTCCAGAGATCTATCTTCAGAATTAAATTAAGAGGGATGTGATCCTCCAATGAGAATTTAGGGAACTAGTTAGGAAATTAGCAAGCAAGACCTCAAAAGTAGTAATCTCCAGTTACTCCTGAATACAAATAACTATGAAATTAAGATGAAACAGGTAGATATGTAGCTGAAGAGATAATGTAAGAGTGAAGGATTTAGATTCTTGGGACATTTATGATTCACAATTGAGGAAGATTTCAATGAACTTGGCAGGGGTGTGAGAACCAGGAGATGATATCAGAGAGGAATCCGGAATACCAGAAAGGAGAACGTGCTAGAGTAAGAACCAATAAATTATTAGATGGGTTCAGAAAAAGAGGAGAAATTATAAAGCGTAAATTAGGGTTATTGTGCATGTATGAGAATATGCAGAGTGGGATAAATTATATTAATCTGTCACAGGTGCAGATAGCCATTTGGAAACGTAATGATGTGTTCTATAATGGAGACCTAGCCCAAAGAAGGGCAGACAAGGTGTTAATTATTCTTGGATATGTAAATCAGGGTGTCTCGACATGTTTTGGTGCAAAAATATGACACAGAAATCCGATTTCCCCCAACACACCATGACTGGCTGTTGATGTAGTTTATAGAAATGCATTGAAAGTATTGTACCTGTGAGAATACATGAATAAGTTGGAAAGCCGGAGGAGGATTCAAACATTCTGTACAGTGTTCTTAGACCTTGAAATGTCACTTTAGGTGCTGTATCACAATGCAGGTTTTAATACAGTGATTCATCATTGGAATCTGACCCGCAAAGGTAAATTCAATCTTGTTTATTTTTCCATGCATTAAGTTTTTCCCAATGGAAAAGACACCATAATGTAGTGAAGAATATAACACAATGAAATGCAAGCCTGTCTATGTTGTCATCCTCTCTACTGTAATGTTAATGGAGAAAGTGAGGACTGCAGATGTTGGAGATCAGAGATGAAAGTGTGTTGCTGGAAAAGCGCAGCAGGTCAGGCAGCATCCAAGGAGCAGAGAATCGACGTTTTGGGCATGAGCCCTTCTTCAGGAATGAGGAAAGTGTGTCCAGCAGGCTAAGATAAAAGGTAGGGAAGAGGGACTTGGGGGAGGGGCGTTGGAAATGCAATAAGTGGAAGGAGGTTAAGGTGAGGGTGATAAGCCGGAGTAGGGGTGAGGACGGAGTGGTCAAGAAGAAGATTGCAGGTTAGGAAGGTGGTGCTGAGTTCAAGGGTTGGGACTGAGACAAGGTGGGGGAGGGGAAATGAGGAAACTGGAAAAATCTGAGTTCATCCTTTGTGGTTGGATGTGTATCATTTACTGCATCCGCTGCACCCAATGTGGCCTCCTCTATACTGGGGAGACAGGCTGCCTACTTGTGGAACATTTCAGAGAACACCTCTGGGACACCCGGACCAACCAACCCAACCACCCCATGGCTCAACACTTCAACTCTCCCTCCCACTCCACCAAGGACATGCAGGTCCTTGGACTCCTCCATCGCCAGACCATAGCAACATGACGGCTGGAGGAAGAGCGCCTCATCTTCCACCTAGGAACCCTCCAACCACAAGGGATGAACTCAGATTTCTCCAGTTTCCTCATTCCCCCTCCCCCCACCTTGTCTCAGTCCCAACCCTCAAACTCAGCACCACCTTCCTAACCTGCAATCTTCTTCCTGACCTCTCCGCCCCCACCCCCACTCCGGCCTATCACCCTCACCTTAACCTCCTTCCACTTATCACATTTCCAACGCCCCTCCCCCAAGTCCTTCCTCCCTACCTTTTTATCTTAACCTGCTTGGCACACTTTCCTCATTCCTGAAGAAGGTCTCATGCCCAAAACGTCGATTCTCCTGCTCCTTGGATGCTGCCTGACCTGTAATGTCAATGGCACAGGCTGATCTTTAAACTGGAGCTCCTACCACTGCAGGAAGTACAGGACTTTGGTGGCACTGACATGACTGATGTGCACCTGGAACAGGAAGTCAGCATCTATTTGCCAATATGCACGTGCGTGGTGTTGCTGGTGTCATTGTGCTCACACGCCCATTCATTGTTCCACTCTAGCTTAATGTTCTAGTGCTTGGTCCATTGTGCTGCTCAGCTCACCATTCTGTGAATTTATGTCACCATGTTGATCTCGCTGCCCTACTCCAATACTTTTCTTGCCATTCGCTGTGAATCTGACTTCAAACCTCCTTTGACACTAGACCTTTCCGCTCTGCCACACCCCTTGTGTTAAGACTGCAATCTTGAACCACAACATTAAACTGGATGAGTAAGACTATTAACCATTTACCTATAATTAATACTCAGCACATCACAAAACATTTCAAAATAATACATTTGTTTAATTGTTCAGTGTTTTAGGTAATTCTAATCTTTGATGCAGAAAGTTATTTGCAACATTACTGGCAATGACGTCACAGTGCTCCCACATGGCCCAGTGAATTGCAGTGACAGCTGATGCAGCCTGAAGAATATCTTCCATTGATAATGCATGGAATCTGAGTGATTATGAAAGATATACAGGAAGCATAAAGGTGGCATTGGAGGGCATGGATGATATTAGGGGGCATGAAGAAATCCTTGTGTTCAGAGATTTGGCATGATGTGACAAGGGTGATCTGTGTGTGAGGTTTAGGGTGTGAATGTGTTGAGTGATGTGGTTTAAGGAGTGTCTAAATGTTCTTGAGAACTAAGTAACTGCCATAAAACTAAACTCAGTCTTCTAATCTGCCACCTTATGCCTATGCTCTTCACACTTGCAATCTACATGCAAGGTCAACCTTGGTGTGAAATGGCAAATATGGCGTGCAATATTGGCATGTTGGTTGGGTATTCATTTTTTCAAGATACCAAAAGTGATCAGGTCAGGTTTTGACACTTGTTATTGGCTCATAGAAATAATTATTTTCAAGAAAGTGAAAAATTGGGTATGTTGTTTTGCACATTTCATTGTCACTGTAGTGTTCATTGGTCCTATTAAAATGTATTGTGGGTGAATACGCATTAAGTGCCATCGCACTTACTATGGCCATTCCATACTGTGCTAGGAATAATAGAGGGTGAAGGAGTGAAGAGTTGTACATTTCTTATGATAGCTAAGACATAGCATGAAGAGGACCTCTTTAAACAGCTTTTATTTGAACCTGACAGTCCAGCTGGCTGCCTTTTGATTTCTTTCTTGGATTGGCCTGATTGCAGCCCTCACCCCTATACCCTGAAGATCCTGCGCTTCCTCCCAAGCAGGGTGGGCTGTGCCAGGAATTTTCTTGACTTTCACCACCCACCTTGAGGATAAAATCCAGACAAGGATATCTAAAGTTAGAATTAGCTTTACTATTTTAGTTAAACTAATAAGTACATTCTTCTGATCTGCAGCCTGAATACAAATTAAATTCCAAATTCATTCAACCAATATTTGCTTAGCAACAGCCCAAGTTGGTGCCTTAGTAAGGACACTGCTTCAATTATCTGCTGAATAATTAGTTGTTCATTACATGGCATAACACTTGTGTCCTCCTTAAAAACAGTATGTCATAAGTGTTCCAACCTTTTATGAGCAACACGATATGAGGTATTAACTGATATAATAATAATCTTGATCACAAATTTCCAATGGGAAGTCAGAAGTTGAGTAGAAAGGCAAAAATGGCAATCAGAATTTGGGGAGGAACTTGGATCAGCCAGGTTTCCATTCTGAACTTATTAACAATCAAATTTTTGGTCAAATCTTCCATCATTCCATCACTAGGACCATTGAATGTGATTCCAAAAGCTCATGTCATTGCATTAATGATTGCATGTTTTCTTTGGCCACAGTGATAGTTTACAGGCAACAGGTGTGAATTCAAACATTTATGCAAGTCTTTCTTTTTAGTTTTTGAAAACCGCTCCATCATCCAATAATTTGTTTTGTGCAGCTCCCTATATTTAGCCATAACTCTTCTCATTTCAGGTTTGTACAATTCCATTGACAGTTGGATGATTGTCCCCAACATTAAGCAAAACCATTACACTGTGCATGGACTTCAGGCTGGGACAAGGTATATCTTTATTGTGAAGGCAATCAACCAGGCAGGCAGTCGCATAAGTGAACCGACCAGATTGAAAACTAATAGTAAGTTGTCCTTTTTGATTGCTTTCTCACATTGTTTACTCTAGATTGCAGTGTTAATTAAAAAGATGGAAATCATTTACTAACAATTAACAAACTTCATGATGGTAATCAATGAATTAGTAAGTCTAAATCTGATTTCATTCAGTTATTTAGTTGTAGGACATCTCGGATTGATGTCACTCTTTTGGTTAAAATAAGCAATAGTTATACTTTCCAAAAAAAGATAAAGACAGCACAAAACTGAAACACTTACTTCAATACTAGTGTACTAATCTCAGCCAGATGTGCAGGAGACAGTTAATTTAGTACTAAGAAACCAATGGTTAGAGGATAAAAATATATGTGGTTTCTCCACCAATTGTCTATTTAGTATTTTTTGCCAGAAAATGTATATGTAATTGAGTGAGGATTAGGACTGGAATTATTCTCCAGTGCCTTGCAAAAGCTGCTTTGCAAAGCTTGCTTGTTATCATTCCGTTCCATGTCTACTCTTATTGGAATGTGTTGTGGCAATTTAAAAATAATAAAAATAGATTTAATGTGCTCTTGCAGTGCAATGGTTACCATGTTTGTGTTACATCCTTTGTGTGCTGTTTAAATGCAATTAACAGATTTATTGCATTACAGTTGCACACAAAGGGATTTCAGGTTAATGGACTAACCCATGTGCAACTAGAAGAAAATAAACATTTTCAGCAAACATTTCCCATCAAGACCTTATTAACAAGCATTCAAAGAGAAGTAAACAGTTATGTTTGTCTACTTCCATTAATAAGTTCCCTTCTCACAGTGAATTTAATAATAATAATCAAGCCATTGATTATTTTACTCAAGAACAGTTGTATTAGTGTTTACAATTTGGGTCAAATTTCAGTGTATATAAAAATAAGTACAGCTCAGAAGAAGACCTTTTGTCCATAAGGCAAAAATAGGTGAAATTCAACAGTGCGAGGGAAATGAATTTATGCCCCGAGATAAAATGATTACACTGAAATATTTTGAACCATGTTTGTAAGTAATAATTAGTCTTTCTTGTTGCTTAAAGCAAAATTTAAAAAAAAAGGAGTGGAAATTGTTTGTTCCTCTCTTTTTTGAAGAAGTTAACTCAATTTTTGGTGTTAGCAACCCAGATGGTAACTCAGTATTCTTCATTTGTGAGTATTTGCCAGTATTCAAATGCTTGATATAGTTATTAAATTCTCTGTGAGAATGGGACTTTTTAATGGAAATAGTCCATCATAACTCTTTACTGCTCTTGGAATGCTTATCAATAAGGTCCTGATGGGAAACAGTTGCTGAGAGTTTTCATTTTCTTCTAGTTTGATCTTGAGGAGATGTTACAATCCAAACCAATTCTGTACTTACCTGATTACTAAATGTCATACATTCCTAAGACTGACACTTAGTAGAAATGGGAATCTGGGCTTATTCATCCTTAGCCAAGGCTATGGAGGTCAATGTTTTGCTACAGCTGAAACTAAATATTACAGCTCAAAATAAAGATCAAATCTTCGATACTTTGATCTGTGTGTAACTAAATATTACATTGGAAAGTGTTAATAACCATTTGGGTGTTCAAAGAAGTTTAACTGCCTGTATAAACATTCAGTAAATCCATCAAGAAGATCAATGGTTCGGAGTTCAGGAAGGTGCCAGGGTTCAGTCCCTGGTCAATGTTGAATTAAATGATTTTAGTCAGGGTGGTGTAATTTGAATCCATGTCCACCACATGGGAGACAGTGAGAATCAAGCTAGAGTCCAGCTTTCAACAAATCTCAAAGAACATGCATTTCTTTTGATGTCATGAGCAGAGAAAATCACAAATTGCTTCATAGCCAATGTACTACTTTTCAAAGGTAGTCACTGGTGTAAACGTACAACTGTTTCAACTGTAGTGTTGTTTGTATTCAAATTACGTGGTGACACTTGATGCTTGGGGTAACAAAGAAAGGTAGGTTGCTTGAAATGGAAGGTACTCATGCTAGGTTGACGCATGGTTCTGGAGGTTTTCTGCAATACTGAAGATGTGTTGCACTGGTAGAAGTGCCATTTTCAGATGATTAAATAAATTCACTGTTCTCTCCGATAGTTGTGAAAGATCCCTTGGCAGCACTTGAAGATGGGACAAGGGATTGAGGGTGTTCCCAGAATGTCCTGGTCGAAACTTGTCACTCAACAAGACACTCTAAATAGATTAACTGGCCACGCATCTCTTTGCAATATTTGAGACCTTGCTGGGTAGTGTGTGGTGAAGGCCAGTTAAATATTACAATTAAAAAGGAAATTAGACTTATGTGGAAACATTTCAGGCCAATGGAACAAGAAGGGAGAATAGTCTTGCACTGGATGAAATTTTTTTCAGAGAACCAGCACAAACACAGTGGGCTCTTTTTGCATTGTAATAGTTCTTTGATTTTGGGGTTAACTACTATGATACTCGGGTCAGGTAAGTACAACAGAACATTACTCCTTTTTTAAAAATTGTATTAGACTTGACATTATAAGGAAAGCTCGTTGTGAAATACTTGACCATTAATTTTAATAAGAAAAATACATCCATCACAATTTATCCTGGAAATAATTTGATTTAATCAAATTACATCCAGTTTCAAAAGCCATTCAGTTTGTACTCAGTAAATTACTTGTAATAATGGTGAGTTAGATAAAAAGAATTTGTAATACCTTCTTTTGGTCTTACCACCACCTTCCCCCCCCCCCCCCCCCCCCCCCCCCCCCCCCCCCCGTCTGAAAAGAAACCAATTTCATCGTATAAATTATAGCTGAAGGAGGAAACAGCAAGAGCAGGATAACAAACAGCAATTTACATATAGCACTCACACACACAAAAAGTTAATAAGGTAAAGTATTTAAATCACAAGGGCATGAAGAAATGTAAAACCAAATTGACAGAACTAAAGACAGTCAGGTGTGTTTGGCCTGAATAAATCATCTTTACAACAGCATGACAAAGTAGGAACAAATGAAATGAATGACAGACACAAATGCAATTTAGCGAGTATGGCATGGTGACCATGACTAATTCGTGGCTGTGAAAAGGAGCTGAACAGGAACAAATCTTGCCAGGTCTACAGGCAAAAAGAAACTGGCAGAGACGCAGTAGCAGCAACCTTGGTGATGAAGGATACAATCATTTCACTGATGAAAAGGAGGTATTCATATATTATAGTTTTGTTATAGTTATCATTTCAATGATAACTAGGTAAGCAGGCAGCGGAGACTGCAGATAGAATTAAGTAGAAAACAAAATTGGAGTAGAAGTTCTGTTTCGGTGTCCTTTTAAATATGCCATTTAGACTTTGGACTCACTGGGGTTAGCATGGAATTATAGACTTCCTGCCTGCCCCTGCTGCATGTTTGTCTGGATGCCTAACCCCTGAACATCTAATTAGCTGACCACTACATGTTTGCACATGACCAGCCATCCTGCAGCAGGACAAACCCAGAGGTTGCAAAACCATGGTATACAGTCGGGAAGGAGTTGCACTGGGAATTCTCCACGTTGACTGCAGACCTGTGCGATCTCATGGTGTCAGGTCACACATGAGTAATTCAGCAGAGCAGAAGGACAGGCAAGGGTGTTTTGCCGAAATAAATCATCTTTACAACAGTGCATGGAGTATTGGAGGTGTGGAGGAAAATGAATTACAGGCACAAATTCAATTTTCTGTAATTTCTCTGTCCTCACTCATGATTTATGTAGTATACGCTTAATTTTCTGTGGCCTCCTCATTCCACCGTTGGCATTAAACCAGTGACAGATGTGTTTTTCACCACACAGAAAGCAAACATCAAAAAATGTGATTCTGTGATTTCCCAGAATGTGTCCCTGTTCAAAGGCACTCAGGGTCTGATGAAGGGACCCAGAATTCAACAGGGTGGGAAGGTTATAGGAGAACTCATTGACTCCCTTTCTGAACACCTATATTCCACACCACCCCCACCCGTTCAACACCACCTCCTGACCGTCACTTACCTCTGGCATGGATCACTGCATGATCCCGGCCTCTATTGGATCTACTTTCTGCCATGGACCCTGCTTCCCCACTGCTGAGCACAACATGCCGACCTCCAATTGGCCAACAGCTCTGACAGCGAAAATTTCCCCATTCCTGTAGTCTGGATCTTGTAGAATGCCTGTTTGTCTTGTAATTTAAAGAGCCTTCTGAGAAAATAGTAACACTGGTCTCCCTGGTTTTTCAGTTAGTGGCCAAGACCCCATATCTCCATAAACTTCCCAAACAATTATTAAATCAGTTGTTAATATTGACACTGATTAATACATTTTTGTTAACGTAACATATCAAAGGATATATAACTAATGAGAGTTGATTTATGTCAGAGGCAGATCACCAAGACCTCCTGGAGTAGCGCAAATGATTTATTGCTGTTCCCAGTGTTCTTAAGGAATAGGATCTTTAAAATTAGATTAGCTTCCCTACAGTGTGGAAACAGGCCCTTCGGCCCATCAAGTCCACACCGGCACTCTGAACCCATCCAGACCCATTTCCCACTGACTAATGCACCTATCACTATGGGCAATTTAGCATGGCCAATTCACCTGACCTGCACATCCTTGGATTGTGGGAGGAAACCGGAGCACCCAGAGGAAACCCACGCAGACACGGGGAGAATGTGCAAACTCCGCACTGTCACTCGAGGTGGAATTGAACTTGGGTCCCTGGTGCTGTGAAGCAGCAGTGCTAACCACTGTGCCACCATGTCTGATGAATTATGGATGAAAAGTAATTAGAAAATGAATAACATGAGGAAATCAATCCCTGTCTTTGGTCTTAGTTAACAATAAATATTTGGCAAGCTAGTTGCTATTGTAATTGAAGGTTAGGTTGAAATGTCATCCTACTACTTAGTTCATAGTTGCTTAAGTGATAACTATGATTAGAGCTGATCTTTAAATCATCTCAATAGATTATAAATGAATTGCAAATATCAGTCAAAATCAAGGTAATGTTAGCTGAGAAGAGACGTAATGTTCAAGGAGACTTAAAGTTTGTTTCTCTGTATTTTCCAGGCCAACCATTCAAACTAGATCCCAAAACAGCTCACAAGAAATTGAAGCTTTCCAACGATGGCCTGGCTATGGAACGGGATGAGAATTCTATGAAGAAGAGCCATACACCCGAGCGTTTTAGCAGCCAAGGGAGCTATGGGGCACTGGGGAATGTATACATTGACAGTGGCTGCCACTACTGGGAGGTTCTACTTGGTGGATGCACATGGTACAGAGTTTTAAACAATTAACAGCAAATGTCATTAGCTGCGTCTGTTTTATAAACCAGAATTAGAGTTTTAAAGAATACTAACTTGGAGTTTTTGATAATCACAGCTCCCAACTCTTACCCTCATTTTTTTTAAAAAGGAAACAATTTGTACTATAGTAGCTTAAGCACTTCTCCATGACCTTAACCTGATAGCAGTTCTTCACATTAACCTGAACAATGACTGTCAGCATCTTGCAATGCACCCAAGCATGACCTGATACGCATCTGCAAACTTTCAAGAGCTTTTCTATGAACAACGAAGCTTGGCCACATGGCCATTTACAGTGTCCCTGCAAACTGAATAGGCTTAGTCAGCTCTGGATAGCACTGTTATGCAGTGCACTGATCCATTAAGGGATCTTCCTTTGATTCATTTTCTTGATCTGACAATCTTAAGAAATACTTTAACAGAATAAAACAATTATACTTTGATGAAGGAATTGACCATTTACCATTCATAATAGAATTATGAAGGATATTTGATTTGATATTATCATATGTACTGAGATACAGTGAAAAGTATTGTTTAGTGTTTTAAACAGGCAAATCATACCTTACATAAGTATATCAGGGTAAGAAAACAGATTGCAAGATATTGTGTTACAGCTACAGAGAAGATGTAGTGAACAATGAATTCTAATATGAGTTCTGTTCTGTTTATAAGTCTGATAACAGCAGGGAAGAACCTGTTCCTAAATTTGTTGGAATTTAACCTAAATAGCGTAGGCTGCATTAGGTTAAAAGTGGGTGTGATTTGGGCTCAAGTCTAAGAGAGCTGTTTTCCAATCCAAACTCACCATCCCTCACCAAATACCCCACATTATGTTTGGTTTAAACTGAGGCATGAAATTAACACAACCCAAGGAACCATGCTAGTTGAGATAAGGTGAGCTTGTCATTCAGTTTTTCAACCTTAACTTTCACAGGTAACAGCAAGTTATTAAAGAAAATTGTGCATCAATAAATTCTGTAAAAGCATTTGTATGAATGACATGGCTGCTTTTGGGTTGGTTGGTTGATTCTGTACAGATTTAATGCTGGGTGAGTGGACATGATGGTTATGACAGGCTTTGGATATCGGTGGATTAGCAAAAGGTGGACATAAGGGGTATGAGGAGCCATGGGGTATGGGCTAGCATGGAGCAAATATGAGGATGGTGCAAGGTGAAAGGTTGTTGATAATGAAGGTCGTAATGTCCTTTTCTGTTCTATTGCTTTCATTATATACAACTGGTTCTTTTAAATAGCTCTTCCCCACACTCTGCTTCCTTTGTTGATGATTCCAAACTCTTTCTGGGGGTAGCAGGTCTGATTCCTGTTCCAGGAGAAGACAATGGCAAAGTCTGAATGTCACTGGACAATAATCCAGAGCTCAAGTTAATGCTTTTGGTCATAGGTTCAAATCCCACAACAACACAGTGATATTTATATTCGGATGACTGAAAATCTGAAATTGAAAACGAATCTCATTCATAGTGATCAAAGAACTGTCATGGGTGGTCATAAAAACCTAATGTCCATCAGGGAAGGAAATCTGTCTTCCTTACTTGGATTGTGATTGACTGTTATTGGCACTTGATATGACATAGCAAACCAATCTGCTTAAGGGTAATTAGGAATAATCAACAAATGCTAGTTTTGCTAATGATAGCCACATCCCATGAATGAGTTTTTTTTAAAAAGCACTCACCAGCAGCTTCAGCTGGCCCAGCCCACTGTATACCTAAAAAGAACTCTTGTATCTCTAAGCACTTTTGCCTGAGGTAGTGGGCGAGCCAAGCTGGAAATTTTCCAGTTCCTGTTACCTAACTCTGATAGCCGTAACAGTATCAATATCTTTACCAAGAGCATTTTGTTGTTGAATCACCTTTTTGTAAAATTTTGATAATGGATAGCCAAAGTCTTTTTCCTAGGGTGCAAGAATCCAAAACTAGAGGGCATAGGTTTAAGTTGAGACAGGAAAAGTATTTAAAAAGGACCTGAGGGGTAACTTTCACACAGAAGGTGATACATGTATGGATAAGCTACCAGAGGAAGTGGTGGAGGATAGTGCAGTCACAACATTTAAAAGGCATCTGGATGGGTACATGAATAGGAAGTGTTTAGAGGTATACAGGCCAAATATTGACAAATGGGACTAAGTCACATTGGGAATTCTAGTCAGCATGGCTGAGTTGGACAGAAGAGTCTCTTTCTGTGCTGTATGACTGATTGATTGATTGTTTTAGCTTGAAAGAAAATTTCAATTCTATTAAGCTTAATTTATATAAGTAAAAGAAAGTTCATACAGCAACGAGCTGTATGACAGTGTAATTAATTTTAAGTAATTTAATTTTATGTTGCAATGTAAGATTGCCTCTTTAAAGTTTCTAATCAATTTTTACACAATTTCAAGATTAAAACTCTTTCAATTGAATAATTGGGAATACAATACAAATGATCATTTTATTTCTATTCTTCAGGTATTCCATTGGCATTTCATATAAATCAGCCCCAAAGAATGAGTGGAATGGAAAGAATTCATCATCCTGGGTATTCTGTCGCTGCAATAACACATTTGCTGTCAGACACAGTGGCAAAGAGATGTCAGTGGATGCTAGCCATCAGCTACGAAGGCTTGGTGTTCTTCTCGACTACGATGGTAACACGTTATCATTCTACGACGCCATGAACGTGCACCATCTGCACACGTTTGACATTTCTTTTGCTCTACCCGTGTGCCCCACATTCACAATCTGGAACAAATCATTAATGATTCTGTCAGGGCTCCCTGTCCCGGACCCATTAGACTGCTTGGAGCAGCAGCAGGAATGCATTTGTAGACCCCAGGAATCTCCTTATACGTCAGGGACAAAAGTCAGTCAATAAAGGCCAGACTGAAATGTAACTGACCCATCCACTATTTCCCTACACCCAAAAAAAAAGCATTATTCCAAGTAGGGCTAGACTATGCATTGTGCCCTCTCAAGGTAGCACAAGAGCCGCCTTACACAGAATGACTACTATTATATTGAATTTATAAATTATTTATAATTATGTTCACAATTTATCATTAGAGAGAGATTGTATTCCAGAAAATGCACTTTCAAGACATGCTTTTAGATTATGGAAAGTTGTTTTTAATATGTCAAGGCTGGAAGAAAATAATTTAAGTAGATCTGAAGGTTCGGCTTCAGTTTCTAGAAGCTCATGTATTGTACATTAGACACACCTAAATCTAGCATCTGAAGAAAGTTGTTATTCTTGTTTGCTGAGACTATAATCTGCAACACAAAGGGAGAGCTTCTCACACTGAAAGGAGAATAACTCCACCCTGCATGTCGCAGTAGAACAGTCACCATAAAGAGAGAATCCCCAGCTGCTGTTAAATGACTAAAATGGTGTGCAGAGAACAGAAACAGCAAGCATGTTTAGACAGTGCCTCAAAAGAAGAACCTAATTCTATCAAGAAATTTGTCCTGATGTATTTCATGGATTCATTATATTGTCATCTTGTTGTTATTGTTTGTGAATGAAAGGATTTCCATTCAAGGCTCTGTATTAAAACAATAATGTTGATATATGGAACTCTAATTGGTGTGTGTAATGTTAAAAATGGTATAAATATTTAATGACAAAGTGTTTGGTGGTTCTTCACCCATTTGAAAAGATGAATTATTTTCTTAGCTGCTGTTATTTTTGAAAATGGAAGAAATTTCACTGCAATGTAGAAATGATACTAGTTCCAAATGGAATGGAATATATTAAAAGGTGGAGTCTAAAATTGAGACAGTCGTGAGAATAAAAATCAAATGAAGTCTGTCGTCCAGCCCTTCAGGCAACATGGGCAGCTTTCCCATTTGGTAAATTTGCTCACTCCTCCTTCATCCACATTCATGTCACAAGGAAACATTCATTCACCTTTATATCATCAGGGGCCCAGGAACACATGTCCTTTAGATTCTAAACTAAAGGGGAAAAACAAGACACATCCTCTAAATTGAATTGTTGTGGGGAAACAAAAGCATGTACAACCCCACTAAACCAGCAGGCATTTTATCATTGATTCCGGAATGCTTATGAATTTATCAGAGATCAGTGCCCAGCCAAATATGCAAGAAATGAAACTGTATTAACAGTGACAGTACAGTGGCTCAGTGGTTAGTACTGTTGCCTCAACACCCAGGACCTGGGTTCAATTCCAGTCTTGGGCAAGCATTGTGTGAAGTTTGCACATTCTTCCCATGTGTGTGTGGATTTCAACTAGGGGGTTCTAGGTTCCACTCATGTGCAGGTTAGGTGGATTGGCTGTGCTAAAATTGTCTATCATGCCCAGGGATGTGCAGACTAGGTAGATTAGCCATTGTAAATGTGAGGTTACGGGCAAAGAGAAGGAGACTGTGTGGTGAGCTGGTCTTCGGGGGGTTGTTACAGGTTCGATTGGCTCTTTCTGCACTATAGTGATACTACGATAAAAATATAATTTATGTTAATAAGCGTGATGTCTGCCCTAGACTTAACATGACATTATATACTTAAAGCAGGTACACAAATGTAGAGACACAAAAGCTCCTATACATATAACACACTGGAAATGTAAAGATAGAAAATGGCAATTTAATGCATGGAAATAATTTTAAAAAAGGATCCCATTGCAAAGTAGGGTGCAAAATGGCTTGGTTTCAGAACCACTGTCATTATACTGACCATACAATCTTAAGAAATGAACGTCAATCTTTGTTTTACAAATTCTTTCTTGATTTTTAAGTTAAAGGCTTAAATAGCAGGAATTTATATTTCCATTCACCCCACACTGATAGGAATGTGATCTCCCTTGGAAAAATAGTGAACATGGCCTGGATTTTCATGGATTAAGGACAACAAGGGGAGCTCTTTAATAACAATGGGTGAGTCATGGGTCTTGCCCTCATTATGCTCCCTATTTTATCAGAGCACTGACAATGGGGTGGAAAGGTACTAATTACTAGGTCCCTCCAGAGGCTTGGACAGTCCTGCTCCTTCTCCCATGTGGTGACCAATCCGATCAAGGTGACATATTTGAGAAAGGACCAGATTAGAGAAACAACAGGTCAGTCATCCCCACATGTTGCTACAAGATATTGGGCGGGGAGAAAGGGAGGAATTCTGCAAGGAATCAAAAGATGAAAGGAAATGGGGTCAAGGAAATTAAGCTGTGAATGCTGGGGGATGTGGAGGTTACAAAAGAAAGTGAGAAAGGGGCAGCTGCAAATGGCCTGACTTAGGAAGATGTGTGATGGTGAAAGAAATAAGGAGGCAGCAAAGGTGTGTGAAGATGAAAAGAAGGAAG
Organism: Hemiscyllium ocellatum; assembly: GCF_020745735.1. NCBI lineage: Eukaryota > Metazoa > Chordata > Chondrichthyes > Orectolobiformes > Hemiscylliidae > Hemiscyllium > Hemiscyllium ocellatum. Next base: position 94,989,467 of record NC_083411.1, on the reverse strand, counting down.
CTGCAGAGGAGGGGGAAATTTTTAACCTATAAGCCCCTCTAACTAGGCACTAGAAATACTCAAAATCACTAAGGTAATGAATCCCTTGCAATGAAAGTTGGATCTCTAAAGTCTGGTTGAAGATTTGTAGCTCGGGTGTCCGTTGTTGTGGTTCTGTTCGCCGAGCTGGAAGTTTTTGCTGCAAACGTTTCGTTCCCTGGCTAGGGAACATCATCAGTGCTATTGGAGCCTCCTGTGAAGCGCTGCTTTGATGTTTCTTCCGATATTTATAGTGGTTTGTTCCTGCCGCTTCCGGGTGTCAGTTTCAGCTGTAGTAGTTTGTATGTGGGGGTCCAGGTCGATGTGTCTGTTGATGGATCTTCTTGTAGATCTTCTTGAAGCAGCGCTTCACAGGAGGCTCCAATAGCACTGATGATGTTCCCTAGCCAGGGAACGAAACGTTTGCAGCAAAAACTTCCAGCTCGGCGAACAGAACCACAACAGTTGGATCTCTAGCTGAAGGTCTCATATGTTCAGGAGCTACGTTATGGGACAAACAGTGTGTGCTATTGTTTGTTTAAATTTGGAATTGAGATATGAGATGCAGTGAGTAAATTAATAATTGCCTCACAACAGAACTTTTCAAAAAGAAAACTTAAAAATGAAAAAGGCAACAGGCTTATGGCGTGTCTAGGAAATTAATGCTATTCTTCAATGTTGTGGCTTTTAGGTTTAATGGGTTTGTTAAATGAGAATTTGATGAATTCTTCAAATCATGCACAAGTCGAATTAGAAGCACCATTGCCACTTTGAGTTGACCACTGATACTATGTGATGACATCACCTAATAAAGAAGTTCTGCATCATTCTATTTTATAGAACACAAAATGCATTGAGGAATGTGCTGAATAGAAGCTGTTCAGTGTGGGGACAGGGATGCATATAAGGAGCGTGAAAGGAAGAGAAGCACGGGGGCAATGTATCTCTGCCCCTGTCCCTATACCAGATGCTGCCTTCCAACCACCCCATTCCAATATCTCTTCTTCCCTTCCCCCACCCCCACTCTGCTCAGCCATGCCCCTCTACTCACCCTCTTGACTCCTCATGCCTGACTAAGACTCTTGATACACCACCTAATTACATTGTATTCTGTCCATGCCAAGCTATGTTCCTCCATCCACTGCTATGATACTACAGGTCTGCCTATAACAAGCTAAAACATCACCCGACACAGCACACCCTCCCTCCCCCAGGCCTTTCATAACCCCATGGCTATGACCCACTAAACACTCTATAGAATTAATTAACTCTAATGCCAATAGGATTTGTTTGAAAAAAGGTTTGTTATTCATGATGTATTAATACTGTGTTCAAAAAATGGTATTTTGCTGCAGTGCAATATAAATATCAATCATCCATTGGCTTTAAAGTATCAGTAACAGAAACCACAAGCAATTGAAACCTCTAGTCTTTTGGAAATAAGCATCTTGCAATTGAAAACAAAAATCAGAGAGCCAAAGAAGTCAAGCAATGTTTTCCCTGGGCCACGTGTTTCAACATGTTTCAGGTTCAGGCTTTTGAATGGTTTGTTAACACTTCATCCCATCCCATATCAACCATCAAAAGAAAACAAGGAAGGGAATCCATTGTTGTTCACATTACAGATAGTGAACAATATATAGGGGAATAAGGAGGGGTTGAGGGGAGTCAAATTAGCATTCAGCAATAAATTAACAGATTGCAGCCTTCTTCATGGAGGCATTTAGAAGGTGACATTTACCAAACTGCAGAAAATCTCATCTGGTCATATGAATAACATTTTCATGCATCATAAATACTAATTTTTTAAAAATCAGTTAAGAAAAACTATCAAAATGGCAACGTTACAAGTTAATATGTGGCTGTGGCATTTTACAAAGTTCAAAAAGATTTGCACTGGGGATTGCCTTCAAGCTGAGTTTTTTGAAACCATTATCTTACTGGAGACTATTTCAGGTTCTGGAGGGAATAATTCATATCAGTAATGAACTTCCCTGAATTGCAAGTATGTCCCTTTATCCTTACAATCTGAATTTGAAAGCAGCTCAGATGAAAAATTTACTTAGCATCTCATTTACCTTACCCTGTTGTTGCATCAATCCATCTCCAAGGCTGAAGTGTGCAAGTTTTTCTAAATGTGCTCACTCAGTTTGTTGACAGATGGTTTGTGATGCAGAGTGATGTCAGCAGCACGAGTTTAATTCCTGTACCAACTGAGGTCACCATCACTGGCTTCACCTTCACACCTTTTCCCCTTAGCTGAGGTGTGGTGACACTTATGTTAAACTCAGAGTATGCTGTGGTACTTTTGCTGGTCTACTACAACACGCCTAAACAAGAAATGGCCTCCTTGTCTGAATTTAATACTGTACTCTGAGCTTCAGTATGATTGTTTTTGTCAAACTTTACTCATGTAGAACTCTGTTTTATGGATCTTCATCAGTGATGTTCGATATAGTGGTTTTCTATCTTTGGGGCAACTATGTGATCTGTAGCAATAAGAGATGTGATAGTAATTCTATTTTCTCTCACAAATTATTCATTTATTCATGGGATGTGGGCATCACTGGCTGGGGCAGTATTTATTGTTAATCCCTAGTTTTCCTTAAGATGTTGGTGAGCTGCCTTATTGAAACATTGCAGTCCATTTGGTGGAGGGACACCCAGAATGCTGTTAGGGAGAGAGTTCTACTCTGAAGGAACAGTGATATATTTCCAAGTCAGGAAGGTGAGTAGTTAGGGTGGAACCTAGTGATGGTGTCCCCATGTATTTGCCACCCTAACTTCCTAGATGTTAGTGGTTATAGGTTTGGAAGGTGCTGTCACAGGAGGCTTGTTAAATTTCTGCAGCGATTCCTGTAAATGATACAGTGCTGCTACTGAACATTGGTGGTGGAGGGAGTGAATATTTGTGGAAACAACCTGGCTATTCTGTCCTGAATGGAAAATCCATGTTTCCATGAAACATGCTATAATTGACAGCAAACGTCTGGTAAAATTCAGCCACTGCCATTTCTAATTAGATTCTAACCTAAAATATCCACTACCGTCTGATTTCTGTGCTGGAGATTCCTGGACAGAGACTTCCTTTTTCAATGATATCCAGGTATCCTCAGTCCAACAGCCCCTCTTACATTATAGTCTGAATGTCAAATGTCCACAGACTTTTAAAGCTTGTGTGATAGGCTAAGGTAAGGAAGGTAGAGGATTTAGGGTGGCCGGTGAGCAAGATAGCAGTGGTGCCAGATGGCTGAGGGGGTACTGTGCCAGGTGGATGAAGAATGATGAGTTCCAGGGTAGATGTGTTTGGATAGGTCATTCTTGTGGTCAAATTGGGTTGGAGCATGTTGAGATCAGATGGAGGGCTTCTAGGTCCAGCAGTTGGGATTTGAATGAATTGGTTGCCTGATTAGAACAGGTGCCAGTTTGAAGGGAGTTTGGGACTGACTGGGAACAGGAAAGGAAAGAGTAAGGTTGGGGGGGATATGTTGGGTCAAGTTGGGAGAGGTGAGAAATGTAGTTTGAGGTCAGGTGTTGTGTCTGTTGTTTAAAAGCTCTGACAGAGCAGTGTTCAATTTCACTGTACTGAAGCAAAGCTGAGGTGGTCTGCTTACTGGGTATGTGTGCATCAATGTAGAAATCTCATAACTATGCCATACTAGAATATTTGTACGTGATTGCATTTCAGTGGTTGGTTTGAGTCAGTTTCCTGTCTCGTCTGATGTGGTGTGTTGGATCCAAAGAAGAGGATATAGGCATCAGGTCTCGAAGTGTATCGAAAAGAGACATGGGTGTGTAGTGGCATTTCAGTGGTGAGGCAGGGAGGTCAGTTTAACGGTTACCTAGGAGTTAGGGTAAGTATACCTTCAATAGCCTTCTACATTTAAAGAATTTCTAGAGAGTTCCAGTTACGTGGGAATTGCCCGTCAGAATTTTCAAACTCCCAAAGAAATCCCTCAGGAGGTAGGAAATTCTGCAGGTTCAACAGATAACTTTTCTACATTGCCACAAATGATTCTGATTATTGTAACCTCTGGACTGTCATGTTCTTCAGTGGGCGTAATTCCTTCAACAAATGTTCTGAACTTCAGAAAGTTTACAGGGTTTCATGGGCGGAGCATACAGAATCATAAAGTAACAGCTGTAGCTTCAGTAACTGTCTAATTGTTAACTAGCTCAGAGTGGAATAACCTTTTATGACTTCATATGCACACAGAATATTGCAACATTTTGTAACGACCTGATATTTCCACCAGGTTCTATTTTGTAGTTGGATGGGGCAAACTTACCACATTGTTGTTTGGAACTTCGCTATTTTATGCTGTTTCAAACTAAATGATAGCTCATAATCAATCAGCATCCAGACTTCACTGCTTTATAGTCATGATTTTGACATTGATGCAACTGTGATTTTGAAAGGAATTGTCAAATCTTTAAATAACAGTGCCTAGTCCTCTATTTCCCCCAGCATTTTGTGCATGCATGAAAACAGCAAATTAAACAAACACCTGCCAGAAACAAAGATTGGCAATTAGATCATCATCTAGTTTCCTTGAACGTTTGTACTTTGTAAACACTCTGTCAGTCCTTTACTGAAGACTTTGAAATTGACTTGAATTCTTTGGCTTTGCTGGTAGCCTGTCATATCATTGCTCTGTGAAAAGGATATTAAAAGAGAAAGTTTTAATTATCCTACTGCCTCACTCAGTAAATTATTCAGCAGGTGTATTGATTATATTGAACCAAGAAATTCCCACTTTCAGCTATTGGCCAGTGAAAGATTCACTGTGTAACAGTGAGGGTGCCAGAATTGACTTCAATGTCATTTGGTTGAAAAAGTGTGGAGAAACGCATGTAATTATATAAAAGAGTTCCAGTTCAGGTTGTTCAGTGAACATTTCTTCATAATACAAGTCTTGTAGATGGCGAAGATTGAGCTAATCGTTTAGCTGACTATGGTAAAATAGTTTGTAGATAGTCCTTGTCCTAACTCCAATATGATGAAAGTTTGCTTCAGGGGCATAGCGAAGCACAGTTGCATTAATGTATCCACATACTTTCAGGAGAATATATTTAAAGAAGTCTGATGCCCATCTCTGAGACAACAGTATATACACAAAGATACAGTGGAGACCCTCACTGATTGAGCATTCAGTCAGAGGTTTACAGCAGGGAAACAGGCCCTTCAGCCCAACTTGTCCGTGCTGTTCAATATTCACAATTAGTCTAGGCCCATTTCCATATTCATCCTATTCGATTGCCTGTCCAAATGGTTCTTAAATTTGGAAATTGTACTCACCTCCACCACTACCTCTAGCAGCCTGTTCCAGACACTCTTCATCCTCTGAATGGAAAAAAATTGCCCCTCTGGACATTTTTGTATTTCTCCCTTAACCTATGCCCTCTAGTTGTAGACTCCCCTACCGTGAGGTAAAGCAGTTGACTAAATTTGTACAATATATGTTGCATATATAGTGTGGCAAAAGTATCACCATGTTATACAATAAGTCTTTGAGGCATAAAAATATTGGATTTTAAGGATTATAAATAACTTCACTGTTTTTAAGAATTACAAAATGTGTAGCACAAAAACCAACCACCTGGTCAACCTACCAGTATCTATGTTCCCTGTGATTCTTCACCACTAACGGCTCCCCTGGACCCCAACTATTCCATTTAACTATCAGCATAAAAAAAACCTTTCTATTTCTTTCTGCTTCATGTAGTTTCTAGCTTCCCATTAAATGCATTTAAGACATTAGCTGTATCTACAAGTATCAGTTTCAGCATTCCAACCCCTCAATGAAGGAGCATTTCCTTCTCTGTTTTATTTGTACTACCTTATGCTTATGGCCCCAGGTTTTTTTGATAACCCCATCAGAGATATGGCATGGAATCTTGACATACTGGGGATCTCAAGTACTGGCAAGAGACCTACATTGCCACTTCCAAGACCTACCTACCAGATCACAAGCCAATCAGGCAGAACCAAGGCTATAAGCTGGCCTTTCCCTGAAATCAGCTAACTAGGGCTGAACTCTCACCTATCAGAAGCTGGGTCTTCTTGTGTGCAGCAGAACCACAAAAGACGCCTTGGGGTTTTTTTTTGAAGGAAGTATGTAGCCTCTGGAATCCCAGAGTTCTAGGGTTTGTGGAGAATTCAGGACAAATGTGAGTGATGTGGGTGGGGCCAGAACGTGGGCTTCTCACATTGGAGGCCATGGGTACAGGACAGCAGGAGGTAGGAGACCCAGACAGGGGGCACCTGCTGCCTGGTTTTCAATAAGGCACCCGTAGCCTTTGATCAAGGGACACCAGCTGCCCTCTCACTAGTGAGAGAACATGGTGTCCATAGGGTAGCAGTGGTTGTGTATTCTGGGTGGCAACACATCTGTTTGAAGCTAGATCAATTTTACACGTGAAGGGCTGACACCCTTAGGTCATCCTTAATTGATAATGGTTGGCCACATTATTCCTTCCTTGAACTTAGGATTAGCAGAAGCAGGACAATTTCAAGTTTTCTCTGACTACATAAAATTGTCAGTTATGTATGTTTTGCAGCTTGAGAAAGCATTGGTTTCCTGAACAAAGGAAATAAGCACCTTAATTTCAAACACCATAATCAGCTAACACCAGGTAAGCAGCTGGCAGGAAGTGTACAAAGGAGAATTCATTGTCTCCAGCGGGTTTTCAGGTACTCCTCACTTAGCAGTTGGGCTGCTCAGGCCTCATCTCCTTTATTGTAGGCAAAGTCAAGAAGCTTTACCAAAGTCAGTCAAAGCATGGAAACAGACAGAACTCAAATAATTTTTCTTATCTGTAAATGGCCTATCAATTCAACAAGGGCTGGGAAAATCTTTTCCCAAACTCTGCGCAGTTATTACTGGGATTTCAGAGGGGAATAAGTGCCTGACATAATGCTTCATTTCCATTTTACGTTCTCATTTCTCCTCCATGATTTCTCTTTTTCCTTGCCAATGGCATAGAATTGAAATCAGCAGTTGAGAAATGAATACAATTTGCCCAAACATCATTATGAAAATGAGTCTACTAAATAAAAAGAGAGTGTGGGTTAAAATCATAAGTTTGTTCTCTGGGAACAGTTTAGATACATTGTACTTTTATAAATGTGAATCTTTGGATACAATTTTAATCCACTCAAAGCCTATTTACTTGCAGAGTTAAAATTGGGCCCTGGGTCTAGCAGGCAGCAGGCACGCAAAATCTGAAACTGAATCAGTGGAGCATGAAACTCCAATTTTTGATTGTTTTTGTTTGGGGAATCATGCTTGGGCAGAAATTCATAAGTTAAGGGCTGGGAATCCTAATTCACCAGCTGTCAATAGCAGAAAATTATGGATGCAAGGCCAATTATTTACTCCAGTGAAATGAATAGATAGAAGACTGCGCATAATAATTAATGGTATTAGTTATTAACCTTGTCAATGAAGTTTCACCGGGAAGAATGCAGAGATCAGAAGCCTTCATAACCTCAGGCTTAGCCTGCCCTTGGTTTCATTTTGGACTTGGCATTATTTTGCTCAGACTGGATAGCTACTAGTCAGTCTTGCAAGACCATCTGTGGGACTTACAATTAGACAGCAAACAGACTGCTCAAGCTGACAGTGACTGAATTGTCTCATTCTGTAGTGTTTTATCAGCATCATTGCAGGTTGTAGTTGCAATAACATTTCTAATTAGGTATGTGATTAAAGGATTCAAGCTGTTTATAATGCATACCATGCAGAAGCTGGGAATTACTTTACATTTTTAATTAAATGGTTGTTTGAAAAACTATAAACCGATTATGGTTAACTGTTACATTTCAACCAACAATACTTAAAGAACAAGACAGAGTTATAAACAAAGAATAAGTGAAGAGCTGATTTATTAGAGATAGTTAGTTAGTGTCAAACACCAAGCAGTGTTGAACCATTTCAGTCAACCCCAGTAGAAAAATCACAATTACAACAGATGCTAAGAGAGTCTTAAACCATGTCTGAAAAGTTTTTCTCCACTGTTTTAAAGAGAGGTTAATGAATCTATTTTAAATAAGTATGTGTTTTTACACTTACCATATAGAAAGGATAGTTTACATAAAGGTGAAAAATCAGTCTAATAGTAACCCACAGCATTATTTATGAACTATATAGTTTATTTTCATAATATTTTCAAAGATTGCTGTAGACTTGCAATTATTTAGAGAATGAAAACTCTAAGTATTATGGATATAATAAAAAAAACTTTGAAGCAAGTGCCACTTAGATTGAGTATGCTATTGATAGGAATGAACAAATTTTGTCCAGAGTTTACGTTTCCTTTTACGGATGTGAAGTATGTGATTACTCCAACATGAGACTAAGGACAGGAAAGAAGGCAAAGGTTCTTTGCATTGCTGGTTTCTACATTCCCAGCTCAGGGAACAGGCAGTGCATCAACAGTCAGTTGGTGAAATTAAGAGTGTTCGGTCTTCAAGTTGCAGTTGTGTGCCTGTGTTGGACGTCGAGATCAGACTACCATCAGATGGAGAGGGCAACTTTCTAGGGAAGAAAGTTTAACAGGCTTCTGAAAGCTCATTGATACTTTATAGCAAAATAAAATGTTTACTTTATACTTGATGAACAATTAAACTCCTTATCAGTTTGCTTCACTTTTCATCCTTTCCACCTCTCTCATTTCCTTTGAAGACATCCTTTAAATTAAACGAAGCTTTTCATCACCAGTTTTGATAACTCCTTTTGGGGCCCAGGTGTTAACTATCTTGGGGCCCAGGATGTCAGAAACACTTCAGAAATGAAGTTGTAGTAGTCATTCAGAACTTACTTAAAACTACACATTAATAGCAGTTTGATCTCTCCTGTTTGTTGGATGCTCTGCTTTCTCGTGCATTTCTGCATGGTAAAGGCCAGTGAAAATGACCCCCTTTAAGAGGGCTCAACTGCAGAATCCTGCAAGTTCGACTGAAAGATGCTAAAGTCACGTAAGTGACACCACAGAGACTGAACGCAGATCCTCTTCATTTCTCGGCCATAGTGATGAACTTCCTTGGCAGGTCTTCTCATGTCTAACATAACTGAGTTAGAGAAACAAATTTCTTCCTTCTCATAATTCCTATGACTCCTAAAGTCCTCAATTACATCTTCCCTGTAGAGTTACAACAGGCTCTTCACTCTTTGCAAGATATCTTCCTGACACCAGTAATTGTATCTATTCACTAATGAAGTAATTTACAGCAGAAAACCCCTGTGGGAAAATTAAGTTCTCGGTCTAATCTCCGGTCTTTCACAGATGATATATTGTTGTGCAAAACTGATACATTTTTCAGAGTTTTTGAAGTCCTCATTTTGCTATGAGCTTTCAGGCATCAGGTTTAGAAGACTTGGCCTTTGATTTTAAGTTAATTAAAGGAGTGAGAGAAACAAATCAAATAAGTACAGTAACAATGTACATGAAATTATAATCCAGCCATACAGCTACAATGTCATTGCACAGAACAGGATCAGCATGTTATTATGTACATAGTATATAATTAGAAAGTTTTTAAATAGTAGGGTTGTGCTTTAAAAAAATAGGGTGAGGATTGTGTACATAATTGAACCAAATTGTTGCTTCTGTTTTTAAGATGAGAATGAAATAGCAAAGGAAGTCCAGACAATTTGTGATAATGTTCTGCATAGCCTATGTCTATGTCATGATGGAAAAGAATTAGTGACACAAAGACAGTGGATAATTACAACAATTGTGCCTCCATAACTGGTGCCTACATTTTGTTTTGTTGCAGAATACTTGGTATAAGGGAAAGATAAAAAAATCGGGACAAAACCTGTACACATTTCCCTGTGATCAAGCAAGAGGGAATGGTCTGGATATTGGGTTGAGTGCTTGAAGAAATTTAAAGTATTGTAAGGAAGGAGGAATTATGTTAAAATCAAATTATTCCATTTGGTAATGACAACCATCTGTGTTCCTTTTCTGAAAGGATCAATTGAATAACAGGAACACAGTCTCATGAAACATACTTCTGTCACCCAAGTAACCAAGCTTCATATATGAACTTAAACAGCAAAGTGAATGTGAATTATTTGAAAACAGCAAATCGCCACAGGCACATCCTCTGCAACCTTCCCCCATTCCTAATATTTCAGAGTTCCAGCATCATTAGTAAAAACACGGTTTCCATCTGCCAACAGTAAAGAATGAGGATACCATCCAAAAATCTTAGAAATGGTTCAGCTTGCCCACCACTTCAATTTGAAATTGTACACAACACCTACAATAGGGAAGATCAAGAGATCATATTCACCCCAACAAGCAGAACTTATTTTCATGACTATAAAGTGACCTTGAAGTTCAAAGAAAACCACACTGGAACAAAAATCAAAGATATCTGTTACAATTGAGTTTGAAGCACTGAAAATAACCAGAATATGCCTGTTACGAGCCTACGCTCTCAGATTAGAGGCTGAGAATTGAATATTGGTTCTTGTCATTTGTATAGATGAAAACTTTCTAGGCAGGATATTTAATATTGACGCAATCAGAAAGAAGAAATTTTCAATGCAAAAATAAGTGAAGATTGTTGGAGGTGGAGGAGAATGGGAAAAAGATGGGGTGGGTGCAGGCTGAGATTTCTATCCTGTGCTCCTCTTCTTAGGCAATCCCTCAGAATTGAGGAAGACTTGCTTCCATTCTGGATCAACTGGTTCAGAAATGGTTGATAAATCTAATGTACAGCTGCAGACTCTGCCATATGTGAGGTAAGTGTGCCTGGAAGATTGGGTGGATGAGGTGTTGGAGATTTGCATTCTCTGATGTTTTGGGTTCTTTATCCTATTCACCCCTAACAAAAGTTTTATGATGTGTTTAGTGCTGTCCAGAATAAACCTTCCATATTTTGGTTAGGAACTAAACTCCCTCAAGTTGTCCGCTAAGTTTGATATCTTCAGAAATGCTTAGAGGACATTCCTAATACTTTGCTGCTATCCTCTTGTGACTCTCTTGGTATGTCACATGATGGCAGATCAGAATCCAGAAATGCTCATGGACATATTGGATTTTTATTTCCAAAACGTGTCTTATTCTTCCAGGGATACAAAAAAAAGGTAGTTAACAGCTGACTCAAAGCCCCGGTCAGTGGTCTGATGCATGTGTGGGTATACTATGAAGGTCACAGCTTGAGAAAAGTTGGTAAACACCACTGCACCCCAGGTAAGAGGAACATGAACTCTCCTTTGGAATGCTGACAGCCATCACAAAGGAACAGAACAAACGAATTTTGATCAAGCTGCACAACCATGAACCTCAATATCTACTGCTCACTTAGAGTCATAGAGATACACAGCTCAAAGCAGGCCCTTTGATACAACTCATCCATGCAGTCCCATTTGTCAACATTTAGCCCATCTCCTTCTGAAACCTTCTATTCATATAGCCATCCAGATGAGTTTTAACTGTTGTAATTGTACCAATCTCCACCTCTTCCTCTGGCAGTTCATTCCATATAGGCACCACCCTCTGCATGTAAAAGTTGCCCCTAAAGGTCCCTTTTATATCTTTCCCCTCTCAGCTTAACCCTATGCCTCCTAGTTTTGAACTCCCCCACCATGGGGAAAAGACCTTATCTGTGCCCCTCATGATTTTATAAGCTTCTATGAAGTCACCCCTCTGCCTCGGATGCTCCAGGGAAAGTACCCCCAGTCTATTCAGCCTCTCCTTATCATTCAAATCCTCAAATCCTGGCAACATCCTTGTAAATCTTTTCTGAACCCTCTCAAGTTTCACAACAACCTTCTGCTAGGAGGGAGACCAAAATTGCACTCGATATTCCAAAAACAGGATGAACCAATGTCCTGTACAACTGCAAAATGACTTCCTAACCCTTGTACTCAATGCTCTGACCAATAAAGAAAAGCATACTAAACACCTTCTTTACTATCCTATCTACTTGTGACTCCACTTTCAAGGAACTATGAATCTGCACTGCACGGTCTCTTTGTTCACCAACACTCCCCAGGACCTTACCAGTGTATAAGTCATGCCCTGATTTGCCTTTCCCAAAATGCAGCACCTCACATTTACGTAAACTAACCTCCATCTGCCATTCCTCAGCCCATTGGCCCATCTGATTAAGATCCCACTGTATTCCGAGGTAACCTTCACTTTCCACTACATTTCTAATTTTGGTGTTGTCTGCAAACATACTAACCTCCCATGTTCACTTCCAAATCATTTATATAAATGATGGAAAGCAGTAGACCCAGCATCGATCCTTGTGGCTCACCACACTGGTCATAGGCCTCCAGGCTGAAAAGCAACCCTCCACTTCCACCCTCTCTTCTACCTCTGAGTCAGTTCTGTATCCAAATGGCAAGCTATTCCATTTACCAATGTTAACATTATCAGTGCCATCCAATGTAATGGTCATAGCATTTTACGAGCCATGATAATGAAGGATTTAAACACTGATCAGTTTTTTCTTTAACTTCACTTTTACTCAATTCTTCATCCTACTCTGTATGCAAGTTGCATTAATTATTTCCTCAAGTTTAGTAACTAATAAATGTCCTCTTTGATTAACTCAAGAATATAAGGAAAATAAAATATCAGACATTGTGGTCAGCCTCTAAAATTATGGAGTTCAATATTGAGGTCTAAAGTAGCTCAGCAGAAAGAGAAGATAAGAGTGTTCCTTTTGTGTTGGGCCTCGCCACCATCTGTAATCCTTTGCCCGTCCTCCAGCTTTGGTCAAATTTGTAAATAAAAAAAATTCTTTCAGTTCTGCAGAGACATCCGTTTCGGTCTCCACAGACACAGTCAGATCTGCAGTTCTTCTGCTGAACTCTTCGTATTTGTTTCCAAATTTCTAGGATCTGTAGTATTTTGCTTTGATATGTTCTCATATTGGTTGAAATAAAGTCCTATTCCACTGACTTGGTCTCAATAACATCCTTTGTAAAAGTGAAAGTGTGACTATCCATGTAATCAACCTGTAAAATGTAAATGGTTCATAGACCCCATCATAGGTCTGCCAGCACATGATCATGTCAGTTTTAGATTGAAGCTGGTCAAGCAATCTGACTTCCTAGTGACTTCATGTTTGATAGATTCATTTGCTTTTGAATATCATTCAAGAGACTATCTTAATTTTTTTTAAATAAAGCTACTGTTGGGATGAGAATTTACAGATGTATTAAACAGTCATTATTGGAGTTCAGTCCTGATAAGTAGAGTTTGATTTACAGTAAGATGCAGCCCTGATGACAGGTATTGGTGAGTAACACTTAACTGTTGCAATGATGAATCTCAGACACATAGTACCGTTTTTATTAAAAAAGAGAAAAAGAGAGAAAGGGAGAATAAGCAAGAGTTATTTTCCAACATCTCACTGCATGGGGGACCTCGACCAGTGATAATACATTGTGGAGACTTAGCTAAGTGCTGAAAAAAAGATCTCCAGCCATCAGTTTGAAATTTCTGATGCATTTTCTGACAGGTCCAGTCACAAAATGACTTCTGTGATGCAAGCATAATTGGAAGTCAGGGTTTGTTATTGTTCAGAGAACACTAACAATGTATTTATAATTAGACCAGGAGTGACGAACAAAAATAATTTAGACTATCCCAATAACAATGCATCTATAATTAGACTTCTTGTATGCTTTTGTTTGTTAGACTGGTGTTTCCTGTTGTGTCGTTTCCTGTTTCTCTTCCCCCCCCCTCCCAATACACACATCCACAAATGCATACTATTTCAGCTACTAAGTCACACTGACCTATATTGCTAGGCCATCGCTGCCTCAATTTCAAAATTCTTATCCTAGTTTTTAGTCCGTCTATGACCTACCTATTTTCCAAACTTACAACCCTCCAAGACAACTGCTGTCCTCCATAACTATTATGTGAGGGTCTTTGGTTTATAAAAATTATGAACGACATGGGTAGAGTAAATAGACAGTGTCTTTTCTCTGGTTGGGGGAGTCCAGAACTAGGTTTAGGATGAGAGAGGAAAGATTTTAAAAGGGACCTAAGGGACAATTTTTTCCACAGAAGGTGGTGCATGAATGGAATGAGCTACCAGTGCAAGAGGCTGGTACAATTACAACATTTAAAAATGCATCTGGATGGATATCTGAATAAGAAAGGTTTAGAGGGATATGGCTCAAGTGCTGGCAGATGGGATTAGATTAATTTAGGATATCTTGTCAGCATGAATGAGTCAGACTGAAGAGTCCATTTCCATGCTGTACATCTCTGACTCTTGTAAAAGGGATTAAACTCCTGATTTCCTTTTATGGTGTACCCCACCAAGAGTTTGGACTCAAGAAAGACTGATTCAGACTGTTATGAATGACAAGGAATGCCACAGAAATAGGAAATAACTGTCTCTTGATTGCTAATTCCAAATGACCAATCAAAATGCCTGACAGCTTTACCACTACACCAAAGGCCTCTTTCAGACAATATACTAATATTGGCTGGGTCAGCTTTTTCTGCCTGTCCCTGCTTGCCCTGAAGAGGTACCTTCTTGGACTCTAGCTCTTGACACAACTGAGTAGCTTGCTACTCTAACAGCCATTTTAAAGGAGTTAAAAGTCAATATCACATTACTGTAGGTCTGAAGTCATATGTAGGCCATACACGGTATTAGATTAGATTAGATTACTTACAGTGTGGAAACAGGCCCTTCGGGCCAACAAGTCCACACCGACCCGCCGAAGCGCAACCCACCCAGACCCCTACCCATACATATACCCCTTACCTAACACTATGGGCAATTTAGCATGGCCAATTCACCTGACCCGCACATCTTTGGACTGTGGGAGGAAACTGGAGCACCCGGAGGAACCCCACGCAGACACGGAGAGAACGTGCAAACTCCACACAGTCAGTCGCCTGAGGTGGGAATTGAACCCAGGTCCCTGGCGCTGTGAGGCAGCAGTGCTAACCACTGTGCCACCGTGCCGCCCTATGGTATGGATGTTGGATTTCCTAAAAATCATTTGTGATGGGGTTTTGATGACAATTGACAGTAGTTACATGGTTACAGTTAGGCTAGCTTTTAATTCCAGATTTTTATTGAATTCAAAATTTCACCAATTGGTGGTGGGATTCAAATCCATGATACCAGAACATTAGCCTGACATTCTGGATTACTAATTCAGTAATATTGCCACTACATCAGTACTTCGCTATAATATTTGAACTTAATCACTACAGGCAGAATTTAATGCCCCTTCAAAGGCAGATTTGGAAGGGGGGCATTTAATCAGGCAGGAGTGTAAGCGTTGGGATCGCCACTCTCTTTACACATTACTGCTAACCCATATAAGAAGGTTCATGAACAACCTACTCACACAGATATTGATTGAGGCTTTCAAGTGCACAGTCAATGCAGTACATGGGGGAGTCATCAAGTAGAAAGCCAGAAAAGCAAACCTGTGAAATTTACTTGGGAACTTCTGATGGTGGTAGGGGTTGGGGAGGCAAGTGAAGGGCCTCCCTTGTTCAAAGGCTCTCTGTGCCTGATCAAGAGACCCAATATCAGGCTGGGATGGAAGCTTGCTGAAAACCAACCCCTCAGCCTTGCCTGTTTCCTCTCCTCCTATGAGCACATTCCCACCCATTCTAGCTGCCTTCACTCACTAGTCAAGCATCCTTTACTGATCATGGGCCTCTGAGTGGATTACCAGTAGTTTTCACTGCTCCCCGTGGTACACCAACAATGGAGAGCTGTGTAGTAAGCTACCTATGGTGGCCTTAATTCCATTTAAGGAGGGCCATTTGGAGTGCAGAAAAATCAGGATTCCAGCATTTCTGCAGATAACAAGCAAGACTCCCATCACAATCAGCAAATTTTACCCACCCACATCCTATGGAACAGCCCTGAAAGCTCTTCACTTTGTTCATACCTTTAGCTTAGCCCTAAAGTTTTCCTCTTTATACCTCTTTCATATCTAACCATTCCAGTTTGTTGAGCTGTATGGGAGATGTGTTTATCTCAAGAAAAGCTGAATAAACGTTACTTGTTGGTTTTGCTGCTAGTATGATTATACAAACCTATGAAAAGGATGGGAAAAGGCCATCTATCCCCTCCAGACATCATTCAGCTATTTATATCATCAATCCACTTACCTATTTAGACACAGACAGACAGACAGAATCTCCAGGGAGAACATAGAGCAGTAATAAAAACCATTCAGCACCAACATTTCGGCTGCTTACTTCCTCAACATGTTTCAGGAACAGTGTATTGAAAGGATTTGTATTCAAAATTATTACACCTAAAAAGCAATAATGCCAGAGCCGTATAAGAGCAAATCAATTTGCAGAAGAAAAGCTAAAGGAAAGTAATCCTTGTCTGTTTCAGGATATTAAGCAGTAGCACCCATTATGATTGTTGTTAGTCAATCTAAGTTCCACTGTACCCACAGCACAGTTTAGGCCGCAGGGAAGGTTTTCCAACAGAAAAATGCCCTGATATTAAATTACCTTTTGCCAGAGGCCAGAGGTAATTGTTGCCAACCGTGACAAAATGTATATCTGGAGGTTTCGTTACATGGTCTTCCCCACGTTCCAGCTATCAGTCAATCTACACGTCCACTCCTTGTGAAACTTTGCTTCCTGTGTCAAATGGAAAGCAAGAAGGCTCCGTACCCAAACTCATGATGGTTTGATTGCCAGTCAAACAGCCTTGTATCTTCCTATTTTCATTACTTTAATACTTTGTTTAAAGAAAGTTTTAAAAAAAACAAAAAATAAATTGACCCGGATTTTTCAATGGTCAGACAGATATTTTAGCGCAGCCTATAGATACATGTGGGCACATTGTGGAATGTCTAACATTGCAGAATACAAATGAATCTCCTCGGAAATTTTCCATCTCAATTCTCAATTTCCGAGTCTGGACCTGTCCAAAGTTACCTGTTTAAATTGGAAATTTCTGCGAGTTGTGCTGCAGTGAAGTAAGGGTTAGGATTAAGGTTAGAAAAATTAGACTGTTTAAAAAACCTAGTCTAAACACCTCGAGGGATTATTCATCTGCCTCCTCTCATTCCCACAATTTTACCCAATTTATGAATGGGAAACTGCTTATTAATAAGATGAGATTAGAGAGTAATGAGAGTGAGAACAAATTATGCTGCATGCAAATAACCCTCTGACTACTCACTGGGAAGAATTTCATCTCATCCAACATCATGTCAGTCAATGGGATTGTGATCTTAACATCGTCAGATCAACGACCTAGTGAGGACCTTCCCATTGTCAAGTTTCTCACTATGGCCCCTGTCACAGAGTCAAAGTTGTACTTTAATAGACCCTTCAATCCAACTTGTCTATGCGACCAGATATCCTAAATTAATCTAGTCCCATTTGCCAGCAGTTGGCCCCTATCACTTTAAAACTTTCCTATTCGTATATCCATCCAGATGTCTTTTAAAATGTTGTTATTGCACCAGCCTCCACCACTTCATTTGGCAGTTCATTCCATACACACAGCACCCTCTGTGTGAAAATATATTTCCCCTCTCACTCTGAACCCATGTCCTCAAGTTTGGACTTCCCCACCCCAGAGAAAAGACCATGTGAATTTACCTGTCCATGTCCCTCATGATTTTATAAACCTTATAAAGGCCACCTCAGATGCTACAGGGAAAGCAGCCCCAGCCTATTCAGCCTTTCCCTAAATATTAAACCCTCCAACTTTGGCAACATCCTTGTAAATTTTTTCTGAATCCTTGCAAGTTTCACAACATCCTTCTTATAGCAGGGAGACTGTTGATTCTGCTCATTTAGTTAAAACAAGAAAGCCAACCAAAGGTAAAATGTAAATGAGAAAAAAGGGCAGTCATAATAAAACCAGACATTTTATCTCTGCCATATGGTGGAAAGTGAAATTGGTCTCCAATTGGATTCCATGACCATGTTAGAATGCACAGATGATTCTATGGTTGTCAAGAATAGCCATCTTTGATTATAAAGAGCAACTGATGTCCTGCAACTCACCCCAGCACCAATCCAAATTTTGTTCCTGATAAATAATTTTAGTTCAATTTTATGGCACAGGACCTGAAATGCATTTTTGATTTTATTTCCACATGTGGATGTTACTATTAATGCTTTCTTGTGCTCTTTTCAAAATAGCAAAAAAAAATTCATAAGATGCATGAACTTAAACTTGCAACTTTTGCAAGACTGTATGGGACAGTGCATTGCAATTACCCTTACAGCCATTTCGTTGACAGGAGATATTATGAACTGTCCATGAAAGTCTCAAATGTCAGATGAATAGAGCACATTACTCAGGTTAAAACCAAGTCGCCAAATTTATTTGCAGTTGAGATAATTATACAGAAACAAGACTACATCACAAGTCACCAGTAATACAATACTTGATAACAGTAAACAACAATTAAAAGGTTCCAAAAACAAAAATACGTCATGCTTCCATAATCTCTTATCAGAATCTGTTGAAATGTTGAACAGCTAATGGTTTCTGAAAAGAATCTCTCTTGGTCACCTTTAATGTGGAAATAATCAGCCAAAACAGGAACTTGAAACCCCCAAGGGTAAATCTTCATTTCTTACACAACCTTGAATGCTCCAAAAATAGGTCTTAACATAACATCAAAGACAAGTTTTTTCAAGGAAACTCAAATACTTTGCCATGCCTCCTTGCAGTAACATTCCTGATAAGGTCTTAAACAAAACACAGTTGAATTTTGACCAGCATAAAACATCTCAAGTGGTTCAACTGTTAGATATTAATAAAATTAGTGCTTAGTTAAAATTACCAGCCTTAGCAACATTTTCAAGATTATGTCTTAGAAATAAAATAGGCAAAAGAAAGCCCAATTAACAGCATCATTGACTGGAAAAGGAAGGAATCAACTAAACAGCAACAAATTTTAAAAGGCTACTCATTGGCATTAATAAAAGGACTTTGTGACTTGCTAAAATTGTTGTTTGTTCACAGAAACCTGTTGACAATTTTTAACTGCACCAGTATGTGAAATAAGGCCTAATATGGAAGTCTTTCATCTGTCAGAAGAGATTTAATGAAGTGCTGCTGGAATGATAGTAAAGTAGTGTGTCACCCTTTGGAGAAACCCAACCTTCAAACACCCCACAAGTAGTAAGGTGTAGACTACATGTTTGGAAGTAGCCTATTGATAAAATGTAAACACCACAATCTTAGGTGAAATTTTCCAATTTCCCATTTTTGCTTACATACCACCACTGAGGCAAAGAAGGGATAGCATAATTGTATAAGAAGAACATTTATACCCTCAAGAACATCATATGCAGAACATGAAAATAAGGGTCCTATTTTTCAGCACACAAGCTCCTTGGAATTTACTGAAAATGGCAAATGTGGGCCAAAATTACTAGCCTCACCTTCAAATATGGCACTTCTCAATTTCTTGAAGGCAGAATGGAGTAGACTAAGTTCTGTGAGCATCCCTAATATTTGTGAGCATCCCTAGATTCCACAGCCAGGTGGAGGGACCCTGCCATACCGTGGAACTGTGTGCATGCAACAGCATTATAAAGGTAACACAAGATAAATAATGCCAGTCTATGCCAGGATATCCATTAAGTAGTTCTTCCCCCGTGGCAAAATGTTTGATTCAGGCTAAAGTTAGACAAAAGGGGTGTTATAGAGGTGTAGAATGTAGTTAATGAAGTGAATTTGGAATGATATGATGAGAAATACCACTCAACCCCATGGAGGGAAACCTTCCCTGAAAGTAAATAGAATTGACACAATCAAAACATCCCAAGATTCAGCACCCAGTCATTGAAAAAAAAATTAACTATTTTGAACTACCTTGCATCTTACCAAACAAAGAACTTGCTGTTAACATTGACTCAGTGTGCCAAAGTATTGCTATGCTTTCAACAACTCTAGAAGGAATTGTTAAGTTCTTGCCTTTAGTTAACTGTACTTGTCTGAATCCATGTTCACATAAAAAAGAACCTCTATTAGGCACAGGTCTACTGAAGAATCATTGTCCACAGCTTCAATTTTCAAAGCTATTTTTAATTTTAATTTCTAAATGTTTCCTTTTCTATTCCCCTCCCATTTTATGTGTCTACATTCAGAGGCAGGGATACTGCCCAGGCCACCCCAAGTTCCTTATTTAACTTCACAACCACTTGTATTTCATGTGATTTATAAGAGGTTAGCTAAACAGATTTGCATTGCTACCGCTGCCAATATCATATCAAATTAGCCTGGGAAAATACAATAGTATAGTTAGTAGGTAAGCAAGCAATGGAAAACTGTTTTACTCCAATCTACTATTGACAGACAGAAGCTGACAATGTACAGAGTGCCTCAAGGCCTGCAACATCATTTATCAAGACCAAAGAAGATTTTTTTCTAAAAAATCTAAATATGTAACATCTTTGAAGTTGATGTCATCCTTGAAGCCACAGTGCAGCATTTGAGATAATTCCAGAGCATTGTTTTATAAGCATTGATCGTAATGCTAACAAGGCAAGAAGTCTACATGTAATTATTTTGTGTGAAGTGATGGCATCATCAAAGCAGTTAATTTGCCAAATTGGAATATGCTGCTGGAAAGCTCACAAATTAAATGGGCATCAATTAATAATCTTATTAATACTAATCAGAGTGTAGGCCATTCCATTATTAAGCAGAATTAGTTCAAGCCTGTTGATTTCACGTAAGGTAATGATGTTTGCCCTGCAATTGACTTTAGTGTCTTAAGGCTAGTAAAAGCAAGGGAAAAATACCCAATGTTCCTATTTCCAATTGTCATTTAGAAGCAATTACTGAAAAGTTCATGTATGTAATGTATTTGTTTCAGTTATAATGTTCCCTATGATAATACAGGCCTTTTTAAATTCAATGTCCAAAGTACAGTCTACTGCCAAGTTTAAAAAG
This sequence comes from Hemiscyllium ocellatum, assembly GCF_020745735.1. Lineage (NCBI taxonomy): Eukaryota > Metazoa > Chordata > Chondrichthyes > Orectolobiformes > Hemiscylliidae > Hemiscyllium > Hemiscyllium ocellatum. The sequence goes on along the minus strand of NC_083411.1, from coordinate 94,968,538 downwards.
AAAATGTGCTAAATTAAAATAGGTACTTGATGATGGGAAATTCAAAAAACAATGATCACAGTTCGATGCTGGATGGTTGGGAGTGAAGAAAGTGATATAAAGTAAGTTTATAGGGGGAAGGTAATCTGACAAATCTGAAGAATAATGTTGGGAATCTGAGGACTAAGAGTGGCATTCGAGTGGTCTGATGTTTAATGAGAAGAGGATTGAAGATATGGAAGGTGGGGCTTCTGGACATTTTGTACTCAGAGGATAATTGAAAGGAGATATGAGAGAGGCTAGGCAAAGATATGAATTGAGGCATAGGATCGGGGAAGCGTACAGGATGTTTGTTTTGGTGAGTTAGTGGAGGAAGGGAAGCAGCAGCCTCAGATGACCTTGAACTTAATGGTGTTAATGATCATTGTGAAAGTGGACTGTCAATATTCAACTCATCATTTGACTTTGTATCTGAGACTTTAATGAACTAAAAATGGTTGTAAGAAGGACACCACTGATTAAAAAAAAATCACTGCCAGATCATCTGACAAGCCAAGCAACCCACATAGGTTATATAGCTACATTAGACTTACCATTTTAATTAAGAGTCACTGAAATTCAGGGAGGCATTATAACAAGAGATGCAAATGCTTTTCTCATACTCCTTCGATTCGCAAGAGATGAAAGTGCTAAGTTTGAAAATGACAAGGGAGCTAGTCATGGAATATACAAATGAACTATATTTCAGCAGCTTGTTTTTGAGCAGCAAGGAGAGAGAAAACAACAGACTGATAACAGCAGGAAACTGTGATGTTTTCTCTCACTGTCTCTTAAGCTCAGGCCTAGCAGATGACAAAGCAACATGGGCGAAGCAACTATTCACTAAGACATTAAAATTAAGTAACGAAGAGGAGTCATGAGGGCAGAGCACTGGACATGATCTACACGGACTTCAGAAGGCGTTTGGCAAGGTTCCTTGTGGGACTGGTTAGCAAGGTTAGATCACATGGAACACAGGGAGAAACAGCTATTTGGATACAGAAGTGGCTCAAAGATCGAGGACAGAGGGTAGTGGTGGAGGGTTGCTTTTTGGACTGGAGACCTATGACTAGTGGTGTGCCACAAGGATTGATATTTATATAAATGATTTGGATGGGAATATAGAAGGTATTTTTAGTAAGTTTGCAAATGATGTCAAGGTTGGAGGTGCAGTGGACAGTGAAGAAAGTTACATTAGAGTACAACATGACTTTGATCAGATGGGCCAATGGGCCGAGGTGTGGCAGATGGACTTCAATTTACATAAACGTGAGGTGCTGCATTTTAGAAAAACAAATCAGGGCAGGACTTATACACTGAATGGTAAGGTCATGGGGAATGTTACTGAACAAAGCGACCTTGGAGTGCTGGTTCATAGTTCCTTGAAAATTTAAAGTCTGGTTGAAGATTTGAAGCTCGGGTGTCCGTTGTTGTGGTTCTGTTCGCCAAGCTGGAAGTTTTTGCTGCAAACGTTTCGTTCCCTGGCTAGGGAACATCATCAGTGCTATTGGAGCCTCTTGTGAAGCGCTGCTTTGATGTTTCTTCCGGTATTTATAGTGGTTTGTTCTTGCCGCTTCCGGGTGTCAGTTTCAGCTGTAGTAGTTTGTATGTGGGGTCCAGGTCGATGTGTCTGTTGATGGATGTTCTTGCCGTTTCCGGGTGTCAGTTTCAGCTGTAGTGGTTTGTATATTGGGTCCAGGTCCATGTGTCTGTTAATGGAGTTAGTGGATGAATGCCATGCCTCTAGGAATTCCCTGGCTGTTCTCTGTCTGGCTTGTCCTATGATGGTAGTGTTTTCCCAGTCAAATTCATGTTCCTGGTTGTCTGAGTGTATGGCTACTAGGGATAGCTGGTCGTGTCGTTTTGTGGCTAGCTGATGTTCATGGATGCGGATTGTTAGCTGTCTTCCTGTTTGTCCTATATAGTGTTTTGTGCAGTCCTTGCATGGTATTTTATAAACTACATTAGTTTGGCTCGTGCTGGCTATTGGGTCCTTTGTTCTAGTGAGTTGTTGTCTGAGTGTGGAAGTTGGCTTGTGTGCTGTTATGAGTCCTAAGGGTCGCAGTAGTCTGGCTGTCAGTTCTGAGACGCTCCTGACGTATGGTAGTGTGGCTAGTCCTTTTGGTTGTGGCATGTCCTCGTTCCGTGGTCTATCTCTTAGGCATCTGGTGATAAAGTTGCGTGGGTATCCGTTTTTGGCGAATACCTTGTATAGGTGTTCCTCTTCCTCTTTATCACCAGATGCCTAAGAGATAGACCACGGAACGAGGACATGCCACAACCAAAAGGACTAGCCACACTACCATACGTCAGGAGCATCTCAGAAATGACAGCCAGACTACTGCGACCCTTAGGACTCATAACAGCACACAAGCCAACTTCCACACTCAGACAACAACTCACTAGAACAAAGGACCCAATAGCCAGCACGAGCCAAACTAATGTAGTTTATAAAATACCATGCAAGGACTGCACAAAACACTATATAAGACAAACAGGAAGACAGCTAACAATCCGCATCCATGAACATCAGCTAGCCACAAAACGACACGACCAGCTATCCCTAGTAGCCATACACTCAGACAACCAGGAACATGAATTTGACTGGGAAAACACTACCATCATAGGACAAGCCAGACAGAGAACAGCCAGGGAATTCCTAGAGGCATGGCATTCATCCACTAACTCCATTAACAGACACATGGACCTGGACCCAATATACAAACCACTACAGCTGAAACTGACACCCGGAAACGGCAAGAACATCCATCAACAGACACATCGACCTGGACCCCACATACAAACTACTACAGCTGAAACTGACACCCGGAAGCAGCAAGAACAAACCACTATAAATACCGGAAGAAACATCAAAGCAGCGCTTCACAGGAGGCTCCAATAGCACTGATGATGTTCCCTAGCCAGGGAATGAAACGTTTGCAGCAAAAACTTCCAGCTCGGCGAACAGATCCTTGAAAATTAAGTTGCACATAGTTAAAAATCACACAACACCAGGTTATAGTCCAACAGGTCTATAACCTGGTGTCGTGTGATTTTTAAGGTTGTACACTTCAATTCAACACCAGCACCTCCAAAGCACAAATTGCAGGTAGCTAGGATAGTGAAGAAGGTTTTTGATATGCTTTTCTTTATTGCTCAGTGCATTGAGTATAGGAGTTGAGAGGTCATGTTATGGCTGTACAGGACATTGTTTCGGCACTTTTAGGATATTACATGCAATTCTGATCTCCCTTTTATAGGAAGGATGTTGTGAAACATGCAAGGGTTCAGAAAAGATTTACAAGAATGTTGCCAGGGTTGGAGGGATGGAGCTTCAAGGAGCGGCTGAACAGGCTGGGAAATGTTTTCCCTGGAGCATTAGAGAATGAGGGGTGACCTTATAGAGGTTTATAAAATCATGAGGGGCATGAATAGGGTAAATAGACAAGGTCTATTTGCTTAAGGTGAGAGGGGAAAGATTTCAAACGGAGCTAAAGGGCTATTTTTTCATGCAGAAGGTGGTGCATGTATGAACTGCCAGAGGATGTGGTGGAGGCTGGTACAATTACAACATTTAAAAGGCATTTGCATGGGTATATGAAAAGGAAAGGTTTAGAGGGATAAGGGCCAAGTGCTGGCAAATGGGACTAGATTAATTTAGGATATCTGTTGGCACGAACAAATTGGACCAAGGGTCTGTTCCATGCTGTACAGCTCTATGACTATGACTCTATCTGCAAATTTTCACTCTCTTCACTCAAGAACTATAAAATGTATAAACTTTAACAGCTTTTTCCTTCCTGTCCACTCTAGATACTCTTCCATCCCGACTTCTTTTTCAGAGTATTATCTAGTTATCTGTTTGTGTGCATTCCATGTCAGAGCTTCTTATTTTTTTCTGGTTTTACAAATAACAAAACAACACTCTCTTTTACTCAAGTCAACACAGGCATTGGCTCACTTTCATTTTCCAAACTTTTTTACTTGTACATGGGATGTGGGCATTGTTGCTAGGCCAGCATTTATCAGCAATCCTTAATTGCACTGGAGAAATTGCTGATGTGCTGCCTTCTTGAATCATTGCAGAACTTGGCACAATGGGACACCTCAGTGCTGTTAGAAAGGGAGGTTCAGGATTTTTAATTAGTAATGATGAAGGAATTGTTATACAATTGGAAGCTCAAGGTTGTGTGTGACTTGAAGAGAAATTAGCTTGTGATGGTGTTCCAATGCATATGCTGTCCTTGTCTTTCTAGGTAGTAGAGGTCACAAGTTATCCAGGTTTAATTGAAGAGTGATACCTACCTGCTAAACAAAAATAAAGTATTTCTTGTAACAAGCTAAAAGAGTTTGAAAAAAAGGAAGCCAATCAACATTCATCACCTTCATCAACCACATTTACTGGTTGTGATATAGAACAGTAAAAAATGAGGTCTGCAGATGCTGGAGATCACAGCTGAAAATGTGTTGCTGGTCAAAGCACAGCAGGTTAGGCAGCATCTCAGGAATAGGGAATTCGACGTTTCGAGCATAAGCCCTTCACCAGGAACCGAAGGGCTTATGCTCGAAACGTCATATTCCCTATTCCTGAGATGTTGCCTAACCTGCTGTGCTTTGACCAGCAACACATTTTCAGCTGTGATATAGAACAATCCAGCATAGGCTTTTCAAAACCAAAAGTTAATTCCTCCTGCAGAATGTGGCGGGTGAAACACTTCAAATGTCTCTGCCGACTACATCTGTGGGAAGTGCACCCAACTCCAGCTCCTCGAAAACCGAGTTAAGGAACTGAAGCTGGAGCTGGACGAACTTTGGATCTTCCGGGAGGCTGAGGGAGAAATTGAGAGGATGTACAGGGAGGTGGTCACTCCCCAGACACAGGATAAGGACAGCTGGGTTACTGTCGGGGGAGAAAAGGGAACCGACGGTCAGACCAGAGATCCCCTGTGGCCATTCCCCTCAGCAACAAGTATACCGCTTTAGATACCACTAGTGGGGACATCTTACCAGGGGAAAGCCATAGTCGTCAGGTCTTTGGCACTGAGCCTGGCACTGTGACTCAGAAGGGAAGGGGGGTAATAGAAAAGTGCTAGTGGTAGGGGACTCAATAGTTAGATGGACTGACAGGAGATTTTGTGGTCAGGAACGGGACTCCCGGAAGGTATTTTGCCATCCCTGGTGCCAGGGTCCGGGATGTCACCGATCAAGTTTACAGGATTCTGAAGGGGGAGAGTGAGCTGCCAGAAATCGTGGTACATATTGGAACCAATGACATGGCCAGGAAAGCTGTTGAAGATCTGAAAAGTGACTACAGAGTGCTAGGTTGGAAGCTGAAGAGCAGGACGAGTAGTGATCTCAGGTTTGCTACCGGCGCCACGAGATAGTGAGATGAGGAACAGTCAGCGAATGCAGCTTAACATGTGGCTGCGAGGCTGGTGCAGGAGGAAAGGCTTCAGATACCTAGACCACTGGGATACCTTCTGGGGAAGGTGGGACCTGTACATGAAGGACGGGTTGCACCTGAACTGGAGGGGCACAAATGTCCTGGGTGGGAGATTTGTTTGTGTGATTCAGGAGGGTTTAAACTAGTTTGGCAGGAGGGTGGGAATCAGAGCCACATATCTGAGAGGGGGACATTTGCAGACGGGGCAGTGACAGAATGTAGTGAATCTATTGGGTAGGTTTCTCATGTGATGAAACAGAGGGATTGGTTAAAGTGTGTCTGCATCAATGCAAGGAGTGTCCGAAATAAGAGTGACGAACTTAGAGCATGGATCAGTACTTGGGGATACGATGTTGTGGCCATAACAGAGACGTGGGTTTCACAGGGGAAGGAATGGTTGCTTGATGTTCCAGGGTTTAGAACGTTTAAAAAGAACAGGAAGGGTGGAAGAAGAGGTGGGGGTGTAGCATTGCTAATCAGAGAGTGCATCACAGCTACAGAAACGAAGGTTGTTGAGGAAGGTCTGCTGAGTAAGTATGGGTGGAAGTCAGGAACAGCAAGGGAGCAGCCACCTCATTGGGGGGTTTCTACAGACCACCCAATAACAGTAGAGAGATTGAAGAACACATAGGTGGGCAGATTTTAGAAAAATGCAGAGGTAGCAGGGTTGTAGTAATGGGTGATTTCAACTTTCCCAATATCACTGGAACCTCCTAAGTGCAGATGGTTCGGATGGAACCGTTTTTGTCAAGTGTGTACAGGCGGTTTCCTTACTCAGTATGTATACAGATCAACGAGAGAAGAGGCCATTTTGGATTTGGTGCTGGGAATGAGCCAGGACAGGTGTCAGATCTCGCAGTAGGAGTACTCTTAGATGACAGTGATCACAACTGCCTAATATTTAACATAGCCATAGAGAGGAAAAGGAGCACTTACTGAGGGAAGATATTTAATTGGAGAAAAGGAAATTATGACGCTATCAGACAGGAGTTGGGAAGTACAGACTGGGAGCAATTGTTCCACAGAAAGGGCACAGCAGACATGTGGAGACTGTTTAAGGAGCAGTTGTTGCGAGTGATGCACGCATTTATTCCTCTGAAACAGGTAATAAGGGGTAAGATTAAGGAACCTTGGATGATGAGAACAGAGGAGCTTCTTATCAAAAGGAAGAAGGCAGCTATGTAAGGTGGAGGAAGCAAGAATCAAGCACAGCTTTAGAGGATTACAGGCTTCCTGGAAAGGAAGCTAGAAATGGACTGAGGAGAGCCAGGAAGGTGCACGAAATAGGCTTGGCAAATAGGATTATGGAGAATCCAAAGACATTTTACTCATACGTGAGGAATAAGAGAATGATCAGGGAGAAGGTAGGGCCAATCAAGGATAGTGTAGGAAACTTGTGCGTGGACTCTGAGCAGATAGGGGAAGTCCTAAATGAGTATTTTGCTTCAGTTTTCTCTAAGGAAAGGGACTTTGTTGTGAATGAGAATGTGGAGAAGCTGAGATACAGGCTTGACCAGATCAAGATTGATGAAGTTGATGTGCTGGAAATTGATAAGTGATATTAAGATTGATAAGTCCCCAGGCCAGACCAGATTTATCCTAGGCTGCTCTGAGAAATGAGAAAGGAGGTTGCTAAGCCACTGGCAAAGATCTTTGCCTGTTCACTCTCCACGGGATTTGTACAGAGGATTGGAAGGAGGTGAATATTGTTCCTCTTTTCAAGAAGGGTAATAGGGAAATCCCTGGCAATTACAGACCAGACAGTCTTACGTCTGTGGTCAGCAAAGTTTTGGAAATAATTCTGAGGGATAGGATCAATGACTATTTGGCAAAGCATAGCCTGATTAAAGGCAGTCAGCATGGCTTTGTGAGGGGCAGGTCATGCCTCACAACTCTTATTGAGTTCTTCGAGGAGGTGACAAGACAGGTCGATGAAGGTCAAGCAGTGGATGTGGTATATATGGACTTCAGCAAGGCATTTGATAAGGTTCCGCGTGGGAAGTTCATTCATAAAGTCAGGAAGTATGGGATACAGGGAGATTTGGCTATCTGGATTCAGAATTGGCTGGCTGACAGAAGGCAGAGAGTGGTTGTAGATGGAAAGTATTCTGCCTGGAGGTCAGTGTTGAATGGTGTCCCGCAGGGCTCTGTTCTTGGGCCTCTGCTCTTTGTAGTTTTTATAAATGACTTGGATGAGGAGGTTGGGTGGGTTAATAAATTTGCAGATGACACAAAGGTTGGAGGTATCGCTGATAGTACTGAGGGCTATTGCAAGCTGCAGCATGACATAGACAGGATGCAGAGCTGGGCTGATAAATGGCAGATAGAGTTCAACCTGAATAAATGCAAAGTGATGCATTTTGGAAGGTCGAACTTGAATGCTGAATATAGGATTTAAGACAGGATTCTTGACAGTGAGGAGGAACAGAGGGATCTGGGTGTGCAAGTACATAGATCCCGCAAAGTTGCCACCCAAGTGGATAGGGTTGTTAAGAAAGCATATGGTGTTTTGGCTTTCATTAACAGGGGGATCGAGTTTAAGAGCCGTGAGGTTTTGCTGCAGCTCTACAAGTCCCTGGTGAGGCCACACTTGGAATATTGTGTCCAGTTCTGGTCACGCTGCTATAGGAAAGATACAGAGGCTTTGGAGAGGTTGCAAAGAAGGTTTACCAGGATGCTGCCTGGACTGGAGGGCTTGTCTTATGAAGAAATGTCGAAAAAGCTCAGACTTTTCTCTCTGGAGAGAAGGAGGAAGAGAGGAGACTTGATCGAGGTATACAAGATAATAAGTGGAATAGATAGAGTCAATAGACAGAGACTTTTCCCCAGGGCAGGATTGATGGGTACATGGGGTCATAGTTTTAAGATATTAGGGGAAAAGTATAGAGGAGAAGTCAGAGGCAGTTTCTTTACACAGAGAGTTGGAAATGCATGGAATGCGTTGCCAGTGGTGGTGGTGAAAGCAGAGTCATTAGGGACATTTAAGTGACTGCTGGACAGGCACATGGATAGCAGTGAGTTGAGGGGTGCGTAGGTTGTTATTTTTACATTAAGATTAAACCTCCGCACAACATTGTGAGCCAAAGGGCCTGTTCTGTGCTGTACTTTTCTATGTTCTATATTCTCTAAGCCTGTGCCAACGCATTTTGCCCTTCCTTTCTAAAACTGTCTTCACTTACAGGATCCATATCCCTCTATTCTCTTCCTATTCATGTACTTGTCTAGGTGCTTCTTGAATGCCACTGCTTCTGCTTCCATCACCTCCTCTGGCAATGTGTTCTAGGCTCTCACGACCTTGCTTTTCACATCCCCTTTAAACTTGCCCCCTGCACCTTGAACCCGTGTCCCCTAGTAAATGACACCGCCCCCCCCCTTCATACTTTACACTCTATCCATGCCATTCACCATCTTATAAATGTCTTTCAAGTTGCCCCTCAACCTCCAGTAAAAGCAAACCCAGACTATCCAACCTTTCTTCATCGCTAAAATCTCCCATACCAGGCAACGTCTAGGTAAATCTTTTCTGTACTCTCTTCAAAACATCCACATACTTCTGGTAGTGTAGTGACCAGAACTGTACGCAAAATTCCAAGTGTGGCCTAACTAACTTGTCTTATGCTCAATGCCCCTTCCAAATACAGCAAGCATGCCATAGGCCTTTTTAATATCTTATCTACCTGCACTGCCATTTTCAGTGATCTGTGGATCTGCACACCCAGATCCCTCTACATATCAATACTCCTAAGAATTCTGTCATTCATTGTATAATTTCCACCTGTATTTAACCTTCCAAAATGCATTCGCCTCACATTTGTCCGGATTAAATTCCAAATGCCATTTTTCTGCATTATCCTGCTCTCTTCTATGACAATGCTCCTCACCATTCATAACTCCACCAATCTTTGCATCATCTGCAAACTAACTAATTAAACCTGCCTCATTTCTGCCAAATCGTTTATATAGACCCTGAAAAGCAGAGGTCCCAGCACTGATTCCTTTGGAACACGACTATCAAGCTCTCCAATCCGGGAAGCATTCTTCCTCTGTCTCCTGTGACTCAGCCTGTCCTGTATCCATCTTGCCAGCTCACCCCTGATACTATGTGATGGCATCTGTTGTACCAGTTTGCCATGGGGGACCTTGTCAAAGGTTTTACTGAAGTCCACATAGACAACATCAACTGTTTTTCCCTCATCAATCATCTTCATTACCTCCTCAAAAACCTTGATCAAGTTAGTGAGCCACTACCTCCCCTGTACAAAACCATGCTGTCTATTGCTAATCACTCCATTTGCTTCTAAATGTGTATAGATCCTGTCCCTGAGAATCTTTTCCAATAATTTCCCTCCCACTGACATGAGGCTCACAGGCCTGTAATTTCCAGGATTATCCTGGTTACCCTTCTTTAAGCAATGGGACAACTTTGTCTACTCTCCAGTCCTCTGGCCTAAGAGGATACAACTTGTTTTCTTGCCTCCCTCAATATTCTGGGATAGATCCCATCAGGACAAGGGACTTACCTACTTTAATACTTTTTAAGACTCACAACACTTCTTCCTTTTTAATAGTAACTTGGCTTAGAAACTCAATGCTCCCTTCCCTCAGATCATCCTACACCAATTGCTTCTCTTTGATGAATACTGACACAAAGTATTTGTTTAGGACCTCACCTACCGCTTCTGGCTCCACACATATATTCCCTCCTACATCTTTGAGTGGGCCAAGTCTGCCTTCTTGCTTTTGTATATATGTAAAAAGCCTTAGGATTATCCATAATCCTGTTTGCTAATGACTTTTCATGACCCCTTTGAACCCTTCTAATACCTTGTTTAAGTTCTTTCCTATTTTCCTTATATACTTCAAGGGCTTTGTCAGTTTGGATAGTTGGGGAAGATGGCTTATAACAGAGGAAGGAAGCCTGTATTTATATTTGTACACTGGGATGATCATGACGTGGCAAGAAGTTCTAAAAGATTTGAACAGGACAGTTCCTGCTTTATATGATCCAGCCAGGTCTGCATGGAATGAATAAATCAGTCACGTGCAAAATGTTTTCAAGTCCACATCCCTTTGACTTAGAGAATTGTATATATGACTGTACAGAGTGAATGACGGATATAAGAAAGTAGTGATTTTTCTTGGAGATTAAGACATTGAAGTTTGAGGTGAGGGTGCAGTTCTACAAATCAGCTGATGCAGAAATGTAGCAAACAGGACAAATTTATGGTTTCTGAGAGCTTGCATGAAACAGCAATAGCTACGCTTTAAAGATAAAAGAAGTAATTCATTCATCCAATTGCAATTGGGATGTGCTATTATGAGAGACACTAACAATGTAAGGTTTTTTCTTATTATTTCAATCACTTTAATTATAAATCAAGGACTTGTTTCTGAATTTTTTTAGTAATAACATTTTATTCTAATGTGCAAAACGTATAATCTTGCCAATTTTTGTGGTTATTGTGAATTTATTGAATCTGCCAAGCATATAGAATCATTTTGCACTTTGGGAATTATATATTCCTGGAATACAAATTTTTACTACCACAAATTAAAGGTGAGAATTCAATAATTTTAGGTCATCAGATACTATGAGCTGAATTTTCAGAGTTAGAATAATTCCAAGGCCACTTAAAAATGATGGCACAGCCTAATTCCAATATTCTCACACTGTTCTAGGCACTGGTAATTTTTCCGTGTGAAGTGTAAGGATACAGGTAATGCACCCTGAAGCCGCCCTCCCAACCTGATCAGCTCCATTTGGGCCGGGCATCCTCTACTCCCTTACAATTTTCATGGTCAGGCCAGTTTATCCACAATTTGTAATTCATGGTCTTTCAAAGGAGCCATGAACCAAAATCTATATTTGGGGACCTCTTGAAATATACATGTACCCCCCAGCTCCCCACCTCCAACTCCCTATGATCTCTCAAATTCTCCATATTCTCCAATTCAGTGCCAGTACATGCTCCAAGCCACTCCCCATAGCTCATATTCTCTATGGCAGCTCATGCCCCTACCATGCCCACTCACTCAATATGCACTGTGTCTATAACCAAGAAATCATACGACAATAAAGTGTAACTATATTGGCCAAAGAAAATATGAAATGTTCCTTGTAAAGTAAAGCTGCTGCTGATTCTATAATTCCACAAAAGTTTAAATCAGTCAGACTATTAAGTATCAATAATAGATCCATCAAACCTTTCATGCCACTTAAACTCATGAGCGAATGTTTCCTCTTGTGAGCAAGCTAGAAGAGAGATCATAGTTTGAAGATAAGAGGTGGCAGAATTACCACTCTCAAAAGGTTATGAAACTGTGGAATTCACTACCCAGAATATTTAATTACTAACAGGTTAAAGGATTGCAGAGAGCAGGCCGGAATCTGGAGTTAAAGCTGAAATGAGGTCAACTGTGATCATGCTAAATGACAGAGTAGGCTTGGGGGGCTGAATTACCAACTCCATATTTCTTATGTTCATGCAAATAAACATAGTGACATCAACAGAAGAGATCAAAGAAAGAGCAACTTAGTATAAGCTATGATGTGAAGCTGCCAGTGTCGGACTGGGGTGGCCATGGTCGGAAGTCACACAACACCAGGTTATAGTCCAACTGGCTAATTTGAAATCTCAAGCTTTCAGAGCACTGCTCCTTCGTCAGGTGACTGAAGAAGCAGCGCTCCGAAAGCTTGTGATTTCAAACATACCTATTGAACTATAATCTGGTGTCTTGTGACTTCTGACTTTATCCACCCCAGTCCAGCACCGGCACCTCCATAACATGTCGGTCCTGCTAGATGGTAGAGGTCACAGGTTTGCAAGATTCTGCCTCAAGGGCCTTTGTGAGTTTCTGCAGAGTATCTTGTAGATTGTACACACTGCTGCTGTAAAGCATTGGTGATGGAGGGACTGAATGTTTGTGGATGTCGTGCCAATCAAACAAGCTGCTCTGTCATGGATGTTTTCATGCTTCTTGACTGTTTTTAGAGCTGCCTTCATTCAGGCAAGTGGAGAATATTCTATCACACTCCTGACTTAGACCTTGTAGATGATGGACAGGATTCGCAGAGTAGGAGAGGAGTTATTCACAGCAGGAATCCTAGTCCCTGACCTGCTCTTTTAGCCACAGTAATTGTATGGGACTTCAGTTCAGTTTCTGCTCAATGACAAGCCCCAGGATGTTGGTAATTGGGAATTCTGTGATAGTAATGTCATTGAGTGTTGATGTGGCAGATAAATTCTTCCCTACTAGAAATGGTCATTGCTTGGCACTTGTGTGGCATGAATGTTACTTGCCACTTGTCAGCCCAAATCTGGTTGTTGTCCAGGTATTGCTACGTGGACTGTTTCAATATCTGAGAAGTCACAAATGGTGCTAAATATCATACAATCATCAATGAACATTCCCAGTTCTAACCTTATACTGGAGGGAAGATCATTCAGGAAGCAACAAACATAGTTGAGCCTAGCGTACAATGCTGAGAAACTCCTGCAGTGATGTCCTGAAGCTGAGACAGCTGACCTCAATAATTTGACCTCAATCACAATAATTTTCCTTTGTGTCAATTATGATTCATCCAATGGTGAGATTTCTCCTGATTCTCAGCGACTCTAGTTTTGCTTGGACTTCTTGATGCCCAATTCATTCAAGTGTGGCCTTGGTGCCAAGGGTAGTCACTCACATCGCCCTTCTGGAATTCAGCTCTGTAGTCCATATTTGAACTAATGCTGTAATGGGTCAGGAGTCAAGTGGGCCTGGTGGAACCCAAACTGGGTGTCAGTCAACAGGTTATTGTTAAACAAGCTTGCTAGATAGCACTGTTGATAATCCCTTCCATCATTTTACTGATGTTGAGAAGGTGAGGGGGTAGTTGGCTACGTTGGATTTGTCATTTGTTTGCTTTGTGTGCAAAGAATTTACCTGGACAATTTTTCACAATGTTGCATAAATGCCTGCTTTGTTAGCACAGCCAATTCTGAAGCGCATGTCTTCAGTGCTATTTCCAGAATGTTGTGAGGGCCAGTGCCTCCAACTGTTTTGGGATATCACATAGAGTGAATTTAATTGGATGAAGACTCTGAGGATGCCAAATTGGATCTGCCAATCTGGTTGAAGATTATTATAAGTGCTTCAGTGTTATCCTTTATGTTGACATGCTAGGCACCTCCATCTTTGAGAATGGGAATGTTTATAGTACCTTGTTCTCTATTGAGTTACATAATTGTGAACTGCTGTTCATGTCTGCAGAACTTAGATTTAGTCCATCGATTTATCCTTAACAAGTAATTTATCCTTATGCTGCTTGGTAATAGGCTGGCATAGACATTATGAGGAGACATGGGTCTAACTGGAGGGAGAGAAGTGGCATGAGGGATTAGGGCTAGAGAGCATAATTACTTCTATTACAACTGGAAAAATATCCTAGAGAACTGAGGCAATTCTTCTAACTAGCTGGCTCCATCATGTGCCTACCCTGTGACTCCCTAGGATCTGTTTCCAGGGTTTTGTGGCCCAAATGTCTGCATCTTGCACCTGCCATTTTCCTCACCCTCCAACCAAATGAAAATTTTACATAACCAGGCGCAACCAAGGTGCGTGTTCAAATTGGAAAACTTTCCAACTCAAGATCCAAGGCTTCCTCAGTCCAGCTATATTTATGAAATGCATTCTAATCTGGTAAAGCATAAGTTATGTATTGCAAAATAGTGGAGAGGGAATATTTCAGGGAAGCATAATTCAATGTTTGCACCATAGTCTCATTCGTTCCATAGTCAAACAAATTAACTTAATGCTACATTTGCAAATGAAAGTTAATGAAAAGTTCAGAAATCTATCTCTGAGAGCATCAGGAAGTTTGTTCTAATATCAGCGGCTAACCAGTACAGTGACATGATATGCTCTATCTCACTGACACAAAAGGAAAATATTGTTGACAACCTATTATTTATTAAGTAGTAGATCAATGTAAATTGTTGAGAGCGTGATCATTTTTACATTAATCTGAAGTGGGCAAATGCCAAATATCACATTTAAAGAATTTGAGATAATGGTCACAACTGCAAATTTGACATGGACACAATTATATTGCCAAAGTTTCATTATTTCTAACTAAGATGCATTTAAGTTGAATTATTATGTATTCCACTGCTGTACTGATCAAGATTTCAAAATAATTAAAATTGATCTAACTTCAATAAAATGTAAGCTTTCATATAATTTCCTGACTGCATATTCAGACAGCAATTAGATCACCTTGACCTAACTCGACATGATATGATTGGACCTGAGACTTTACACTTACTTGATACATTGCAACTTCATTCCAAAAATTTGTTTCACAGATCTTAAAGCCTACTCTAATTTGCCAAGCCCACATAATAAAACCATTGGTAAATGAAAATGATGATTCTTAATTATAGTCATAGACTTGTACAGCATGAAAACAGACCCTTCATTCCAACTCATGCTTGCCAACCAGATTATCCTAATTAACCTGGTCCCATTTGCCAGCAATTTGACCCATATCCCTCAAAACCCTTCCTATTCATACACCCATTCTGATGCATTTCAGATGTTGTAATTGTACATGCCTCTACCACATCCTCTGGTAGCTCATTCCATACAAGTACCACTCTGTGTGAAAAAGTTTCTCTTAGGTCTCTTTTAAATCTTTCCCCATGCACCTTAAACCCTCTAGTTATGGACTGCTACACCCTCGGGAAAAGATCTTGTCTATTTACCTTATTCATGCCCCTCGTGATTTTATAAACCTCTATAAGGTCACCCCTGAGCCTCTGATGCTCCAGGGAAAACAACAGCAGCCTCTTCAGCCTCTCCCTACAGCTCAAACCCTCCAACCCTGGCAAAATCCTTGTAAATAGTTTCTGAATCCTTTCAAGTTTCACAACATCCTTCCTATAGTAGGGAGACCAGAAGTGAATGCAGTGTTCCAAAACTGGCCTAACCAATCTCCAGTACAGCTGCAACATGAACTTCCTACTCCTATACTTGAAACACTGACCAATAAAGGCAAGCATACCAAACGCCTTGTTCATTATCCTGTCAACCTATGACTCTACATTCAAGGAAATGTGAACATGCACTTCAAGATCTCTTTGTTCAGCATCACGCCCGGGACCATACTATTAAGCATGTAAATCCTGGCCTGATTTGCCTTTCCAGAATACCGCACCTCACATTTATCCCTAAATTAAAGTCCATCTGTCCTCAGCCCATTGGCCCATCTGATTAAGATCTCATTGTATTCTGATGTAACCTTCTTTGTTATCCACTGCAACTCCTATTTTGGTGCCATCTGCAAACATACTAACCATACCTCCTATTTTCCCTTCCAAGTCATTTATATAAATGACGAAATGCAGTGGGCCCAGCACCGATCCTTGTGGCACACCACTGGTCACAGGCCTCCAGTCTGAAAGTAATTCTCCACCACCACCTTCTGTCTTCTACCTTCAAGCCAGTTCTGTATCCAAATATGTAGTTCTCCCTGTATTCCATGTGAACTAATCTTGCTAACCAATCTACCATGAGGAACTTTGTCAAATGCCTTGCTGAAGTCCATATAGATCATGTCCACTGCTCTGCCTTCATCAATCCTCTTTGTAACCTCTCCAAAAAACTCAATGAAGTTAGTGAGGTATTATTTCCCACATGCACAAAGCCATATTGACTATCTCTAAACAGTCCTTCCCTTTCCAAATACATGTAAATCCTGTCACTCAGGCTCCCCCTCCAACAACTTGGCTACCACTTTTGTCAGGCTCACCAGTCTATAGTTCCCTGGCTTCTCCTTACCATTTTTCCTAAATAGTGGCACCACATTAGTTACGTCCTCTGGCACTTCACCTGTGGCTGTCAATGATACAAGCATCTCAGCAAAGGGCCCAGCAATCACTTCCCTAACTTCCAACAGAATTCGAGGGTACACTTGGTCAGGTCTAGGGATTTGTCCACCTTTACACATTTTAAGATGTCCAGCACCACCTCCTCTATAATGTGGACATTTTGCAAGATGCCACTATGTATTTCCCCATGTTCTCTATCTTCCATATCCTTCTCCACAATAAACACTGATGCAAAATACTCATTTAGTATCTCCCCCATCTCCTGCAGTTTCATACATAGGTGGCCTTGTTGATCTTTAGGGGGCCCTATATTCTCCCAAGTTACCTTTTTATCCTTAATGTATTTGTAGAATCTCTTTGGATTCTCCTTAACCCTATTTTCTAACACTATCTCATGTCTGCTTTTTGTCCTCTTCATTTCCCTCTTAAGTATATTCCTACCTGCTGTCATACTCTAAGAATTCACTCAATCCCTGCTATTTATACCTGAGATATGCTTCCTTCTTTATCTTGACTAAACCCTCAATTTCACAAGTCATCGAGCAATCCCTGCACCTACCAGTCTTGTCCTTCACCCTGAAAGAAACATATTGTCTCTGGACTCCCATTATATCTCATTTTTGAAGTCTTCCCATTTTCCAGCCAACCATTTACCTGCAAATTTCTGCCCCCAAACAACCTTTGAACATTCTTACCCAATACCATCAAAATTGGCCTTCTTCGAACTTTTAGATCCTGTCTATCCTTTTCTTTTACTATTTTAAAACAAACAGAATTATAGTTACTGGCCACAAATGCTCCCCCACTGACACCTCAGTCACCCGCCCTACCTTATTTCCCAAGAATAGGAATTTTGCACCTTCTCTAGTAGATACATCCACATACTGAATGAAAACAATTTTTTGTACACTATGCAAGCCCTTAACACTATGGCAGTCCCAGTCTATGTTTGAAAAGTTAAAATCCCTGGCCATTACCACCCTATTATTCTTACAAATAGCTGAATAAAAAATATTCATATTTAAAATTAAGTTTATTATTCAAAGAAACATTCAAATTAGTGGGAAAACTTTGGGGTGGAATGGTGGCTCAGTGGTTAGCACAGCTATCTAACAGTGCCAGGGAACCAGGTTCGCTTCCTGCCTCGGGCGATTGTGTAGAGTTTGCCTATTCTCCCAGTGTCTTCTTGGTGGGTTTCTTCTTGGTGCTCTGGTTTCCTCCCACAATCCAAAGATGTGCAGGTCAGGTGAATTGGCCATGCTAAGTTGCCCATAATGTTAGGTGCATTAGTCAGGTGTAAATATAGGGGAGGGGAATAGGTCTGGATGGCTTATGCTTTGGAGGGTCAGTGTGGACTTGTTGGGCCAAATGACCAGTTTCCATACTGTAGGGGATCTAATCTAAAGAAAGCGTCCCTTATGAAGATGTAGCAAATGTTGTTCAATGGATATACCATCTACAGTATAATGTTGTGGAAATGTTTGTGTCCTGCACCTTTAAGAAAGTTAAAAGCTAGAAAAATGACCTGACAGTAAAGTAACAATGTAACACTTGGTTGAAAGCTAGATTAGCTGGGTTGTCTGGAGATGACAAACAGATTTGAATTAAGCCGATCAGTTTAAACAATATCTGAAAAAATTCTAAACTCCAATCCAGTTTAAATTTAGTATACTGACAAACTTAAAAGCCAATGACACAATCTGATGCTTTGGGGGTATAAGACCAGGGAAAATTGAACATTTGGGAGGAGAACTGCCAAGGCCACCAGCATTTAGAGTCTCCCTGAAAAATAGCTTTCTTAAAGGTACCTTTATTAATCAATAACCTGTGAAGCAGAAATCCCTAAGAAGGGGAAAAGAAGACCAAGGAAGAAATGAAGAGAAGATTTGATATCTGGCTGGTTTTGAAAACTTGAATTTTGGTAAATCTTAATCGGGGGAGTTTTATCGGACTAGTACTATAGAAGGGAAGGTAAAGGATAGGTTAGAGGTAGGAGTTGTAAATCTTTGTTAGTTAATTATTCTCTGTTATACTTTAAAAACTAAAGTTGTTAAGTTTTATTTCAAATAGTTCTTGGCCTCTTGAATTTTCACAGGTTGCTGCATGGGATGTTCTGTGTTGCTGGTTTTAATTTAAGCAGGAGGGTTTACCCTGTGTTGTAACAGTTTTTGGGCTCGTCACTGGGATTTGAATGGTTTGGGGGGCTTTTGTCCATGATTTGAACAGTTTGGGTCTTAGAAATTGTGATGTGAACTGGTTTAGACAGATTTAAATAGATTTGGGAATACAAAAAAATCCCAGAAGATTTGAACACTTACAAGTTAGTGTTCTAGATCATTAAATAAAATGTAGCTGAACCAATTTGTTTAATTTCAGTGACTTGTTGTTGATTAAATTAAAAGTGAGAGAAATGGCTCTTAAAATTGCTAAAGAGATTCTGGGATTTGAAGATGATTCTCAAATTTGCCAAGAAAATTTAGAAGGAAAGAAGAAGGCCATAGTTTTAGAATTAGCAAATAAGTTAGATTTGGGTTTAACCAAGGACAAAAGTAAAGCTGAAGTTGTAAAGCCAGACAGGTCCAGAAAGAGGTCGAGACCATGCTCAACAAGGACATCACTGAACCAAGCCAGAGCGAGTGGAGTTCGCCAATCATCTTAGTTCCCAAACCGGACGGGATTCAATGATTCTGTGTGGATTACCGGAAGGTCAACGCCGTGACAAAATCGGACTCATATCCAATTCCTAGATTGGAGGACTGTATTGAAAAAGTCGGACAAGACAGTTAAGTCACCAAGTTGGATCTAATGCGTGGTTACTGGTATATACCTTTATCAGAGATAATGGAAGAAATTTCCGTGTTTGTAACCCCAAATGGGCTATATCAGTTTAAAGTGATGCCCTTTGGAATGAAGAACGCAACTGTCACATTCTAAATAATCATGAACAGAGTTGTGGCTGGGTTAACAAACTGTGCCGTCTATTTGGACAGGATGTAGTGATCTTTAGTCAGTCCTGGAAAGACCACATGGTACAGTGACAGAGATCTTTGAGCGACTACAAGAAGCAAAACTGATGATAAACTTAAATAAAATGGAATTCACAAAATCAGGAGTGACGTTCTTGGGACACAATGTCAGTCATGGAAGGTTGACCCCATGGAATGTAAAGACAAAAGCCATCGAGGAATTTCCATTACCAACCTCTAAGAAAGAAATGCTTCAATTCTTAGGACTCAGTGGATTATAGGAGAAGTTTGTTCCAAACTTCTGCAGTGTAGTGGCACCGTTAACCGAGTTGCTGAAGAAGAACACAAAGTTTCAGTGGACAGAACAATGCCAGGAGGCATTCAACTATTTGAAATTGATATTAACCACCAAACCAGTTTTAGCTGCACCAAACTTTTCATAACCGTTTAAAGTCACCATCGATGCTAGTGACATAGGTGTTGGAGTTGTACTCCTACAGGAAAATGAGGGTGGGATTGAACTGCCAGTTGTTACATTTCGAAGAAGATCAACATCCATCAGAGGAAATACTCCATGACTGAAAAAGAATTATTGAGTGTGGTACTGGCCTTACAACCTTTTAATGTGTATGTCATGAACAGTGTGGTGGAGATGGTTGTGTGCACAGATCACAATCCACTTACATTCTTAGAATGCTTTAAAGACAAGAATGAAAGATGATTTTGTTGAAGTCTTATACTACAGACATTTAATTTAAAAATCATACTTGTTGTGAGTCGTAAGAATGTAATCACAGATGTGTTATTGCGGATTTAACTGATAAGTTTAGATTACATTTGTATTTATTTAATGTTATACAGAGGGACCTCTATTATCTGAATATCAATTATCCGAATATAGGATTATCCAAAGGTGATCTGGAGGTCCAGATAGAAACATTACATCAAAGATGTATTTCCAACACTGATTGCGTCTTTTGTTTACAGTGATTCAAAGTGAACTCAGCTTACTGAAATCCTGCCGAGATCAGTCCTGGACTGATGGGAGCCCAGGCACCGTCTCCAAATGACTGACCTCCCACCCTCTCTTTCTTCCCACAGAGAGAGAGTGTGTGTGAGAGAGAGAGTGTGTGAGAGAGAGAGAAAATGTGAGAGTATGAGAGTATGAATGAGAGAGATTTGGAGACTCATCCACCAAAAGACAGCAGCAGCAGTCTTCTTGGTATCCAGTCCTGGAGAGGGGCTTGGGTGGAAGATGGGGGGATGGGAGTAGGGGCTCGCAGGCGGACGGCACTGTTGGATGGGGTTGGACAGCGGTGGTCGGCGGGGTTGGACAGCAGGGGCGGTGTTGGGCCAGGACAGGGTTGGACTGGATTGGGTGACTGGGTGGGGATTGGTGGGAGGCAGGGACTTGCACGTGGTGTGCTGCTGCCTAGTCTCATGTACAGGGAGCGGATTTAACAGAAACTTCCAAGCCCCAGAGGAAAGGCATTGTTTATTCAGTTAATTGAATCAATTACCCAAATGAAACAGTGCCCTCCAATCTCGTTCGGATAATTGAGGTTTCTCTGTATATCTATACAGTTATATGGGAAGAAGTGAACGTTAATCTAAGTTCATCTTACCTCTATGTGAGGGTAATGGGTTTAAAAATTAGAGAAAAAAATGAGGCCATCTTTTCATTATGATGGTTCATTTTTTCTTAAGGGGGAGGTATTTTGAAGATGTGGGTGTACTGTACCTTTAAGTAAGTTAAAAGCTAGCAGTACAACCTGACAGCACCAAGTGTTCTCAATAAGGTAACAATGTGGCACTTGTTGGGTTGCCTGGAAACGACAAAACAGATTCGAATTAAACCAATCAGTTTAAGTTATACCCTGAAAAACACCAAACTCCAATCCAGTTTGAATTTAGTATATTGACAAGCTTAAAAGCCAACGACACAATCCGATGCTTTGGGGGTATAAGACCAGGGAAAATTTGACAGTTGGGAGGAGAACTGCCAAGCCATCAGCATTTAGAGTCTGCCCAAAAAATAGGTCTCTTAAAGGTACCTTCACCAATAAGTAACCTGTGAAGCAGAAATCCCTAAGAGGAAGAAAAGAAGATCAAGGAAGATATGAAGAGAAGATTGGATATCTGGCTGGTTTTGAGAACTTGTATTTTGGTAAATCTTAATCGGGGGAATTTTAACGGACTAGTACTATAGAAAGGAAGGTAAAGGATAGATTAGAGGTAGGAGTTGTAAATCGTTGTTAGTTAATTATTCTCTGTCAAGAAATAAAGTTTCTTAAATAAAGCCTCTCAAATTTTCACAGATTACTGTACGGGATAAATCTTTTCGGTGTTGCTGGTTTAAATTAAGCAGGAGAGTTAACCCCATATCGTAACAATGGTCGAGAATAACATTAGCCATGGTGGAGTGGAGATGCTTTGGAAATTTTCCCTTGTGTCCTGTGCATAATCTTTATAATGTGCATATGTAACTTGACCTCCAGCTGAACAACAGAAACAGCAACCAAAACACAAAATACATAATCATTTCAACTGTTTAAAGGAATTGAACCTCCATACAGAAGCAGTACATTGCTTATTACCTCAGGCCAACAGTTATCACTACTGTTATATAAGATTATAGTTCTGAAGGTGTTCACGTTACATGGGTTCCACCCATTCTACAATGTCACACACAGGGTTCAGAGAAGGAGTTTACTTTCGCTTTCAGGGAGAACAAATGTTTCTGGACCAGTTGTTGAAAGGTCCTAGTGATTATGCTTGACCAAATATAGTTGTACTTATCAGTATTATGCAATAAAACTTCTTGTTATCTATGACTTGGAGGTGCCAGTGTTGGACTGAGGTGGACAAAGTTAAAAATCATACAACACCAGGTTATAGTCCAAAAGGTTTATTTGGAAGCACTAATTTTTGGAGTGCCGCTCCTTCTTCAGGCGGTTGTTATCTAAGCACACTGCCTCTTCTGTACATATTCTATAATTGTGTATCCTCTGCTATTAATCACCAGATAATCTTAAGAGAAAACAAAAACAAAGGAAGACTGATGGTAGTTAATACCTCAAGCAATTTTTACTCAGTAGCACCTGGTGGTGGAGATGCCAAATATTACAAGTATAAATACCAGGATTGTTCATCTGGAGAAATAACACAGCTACAAATATCTTTTGAATTCCTTTACTAAGATCCCCTCACACATTTCCTGATGGCCTGGTATTTATAAATGAATCTCTTCAAAGAGTATCTATTGTATATTCTGAAAGTAAGGATCCAAATCCTAATCCCTGTTTAATGAGGATAAGAGAAGGACATGTATGCAGAGACCACCTGGGAATTTATTCTCATTAGAATTAACTCATTTGCAGTCTTTCTGCGATAAGACACATATTAGGAATGAGCTGTGACAATTTGACAAGAAATTCCCAATTTGAAATGAGTCATAAAATTTTGATTCTGTCTTATCAGAAATTTGATAGTCAGGCAAAAGAGACATTGAATAATCCTTCCAAGAAGATTAACTTTATTTTCAAATGGATTTTTATTTCAATGATTTGTAAATGTGTGCCAATGTCAGCAGAAATTAGTCTGCAAATTTTGCAATATATCTTTTTAGAGTCGAATGCCCTAGCTTTCTGAGCACATTGAGTTTCAAAACACGATTAATAAATAATTACAATGGAGACATTCTTAGGAAAATAAGTTGTGTATGATGAATTAAATAAATTAGTCTTTCTCTTTAGCTGACAGTATTTTGTTATATTAATGAGAGATTTTATTGCAATACATTCTACTGGATGTCTAGTAGTGGTGTTTTGATTTAATCAACGATACCTTTGATTGAGAGAGACGTACTTGTTAACCACTCTGGTAATATATTGTAAAGAAATGTATCTTAGCCTTGTGTGATAACATGTTTCTATTTTCATTTATTAATACTTGAACATTTCCTCTAGTCAAATAATTTTGCACATTTAATATATAAATTGACATTAATCTAAAAGGGTACAATAAATTAAGCAAGGTGATTCAATTATTACATTGGTTTAGATATCCTGAAACATGATAAAAAAAAGCATATATCTCATTTTACCATGTTTCTTAGGTTTTATTAAAGCTGGAACAGTAATGGTGTTGCAAACTTTGGCAGCCATTTTGTACTTAGCAAATCTCACAAAGAATAATCCAATGAACTGCCAACCAATATGTTTTCTGAAATTGGTTCCAAGCAGAACTTTGACTCGGACATCCAGAAAACTGACTCCAAGTACCAGTGAGGAATCACAGTCTGTTTAAAAGGGAGTGGCAGTGAGGGGAAATTCCCATTCAGCACTGAGGAAGAAGTTTCTAGCATAAACACCTAACTGAGATCAGAATTCTGATAGTTTGACTTCAGCATTGGTTTCATAAGGATAGAAAATGGAGTGGTTAACAGAATTATTTCTTTCTTTTTTTTAACAAGTTCAGACAGCCTGACAATAAGGAAAGCAGACAATGGTGTTCAAGGCCTGAGCAACTTGTAGTATCTCTTCAGCATTTGATCTGCTGGATTGTATTTTGACCACATTTACAGACAAAGTTGTCAAAAATTTGTGTACTGATTGTCAGGGTAGAAGTTAAAGGATTTTATAAAATATGCAAAGTTCCCCATTTAGCTAACCTCCAGACCAAGATTGATAGGAAGCACAGACTAGGTTTCAGTACTGACCAATAATTACAAGTAATTAGACTGCAGCTACAGGTAAGTAATTATAAACTGTTGGCATACAATGCTATAAACCCCATGTTTTCTTATGAACTCACCCTTATAACATAAACAGGAAGACAAAAAGACAAAGTAAGATAGATTTTGGATAGAGGAGAAAAACGGGAAGGACAGTTCAGTTGTCTTGGTTCCCAGGTTCTGTTACTGAGATGATACTTTTGACTCTTCTTTTTTCTAGTGTGTTGCTTCAGTCCTTTCTCCAGACACTTTCGCTGGTTGGTGAAAAATGCAAGGTGACAGGTTCACCTATGAAAATGTTTCTGACTTATTGTTTGAATGCCATCCTTGAAAACACTAACTATTGCAGAAAAGAAAAACCAGTTTACTTCAGGTTTACAGTGAAAGTTCATTGCAGAGAACATAGACCCTGTTCCTGAGCTGGAGAAGAAGTAAACATCCTTCAAGCTGCTCACTTATTTAAGAAGCAACTATACATTTGTTGACACATGAAAGATCTCAGTTTTGTTCTTAGGACTGATGGCCAGTTATCAATTAATTTGTTGCCAGCAAAGGTTGTATCAGTGCACCCCCTCAATGCCAAATGATCTAGAACTGAAACTTAAATTTACTGTTTGTTCAAATAGTTATTTGCATAATGCCTGGTACGCATGTTAAATTAATTGTTTTTTTAAACTGAAGCCACCCTTTCAAACATGGATTTTAAAACAGTTTTCTGTTTTAAAATTCAGCAAACAAATTTTAAAACTCAGTAGTCACTCACAGTCCTTACACAGGAGAATCCATGTTGTTTCTTCAGAGTACTGATTCATTTCAAATCCCGATTTCTGTCGGTGTAATGAATTGGATTGCTCTGTCCACTATGACATCTTCCTTGGATTGAAAAAGCTTTCTTAAATCCTTATCCATGACACCATTTATTATACATTCCCAATTAATTCATCCTTCAAAGTCTGTGCTCATTAATTCCTGCTCAATAACGTAAATCTATTAGAATGGCTTCTACAAATTTTCCAAAATACTGGGAGCTCAGATTAATTCTCATCCATCTTATCATCCATTCTTTTTGCAGCTTATGTGTACATCAAATGATTTAATCATTACATCATACTCTGTAATGCTTTCTTTCTTGCTTTTACATGCAAGTACATCACCACTATTGCACCCAAAGACTATAATAATATGGGGACTCATCGCTTCTTTGTATGTAAACCTGAAGCATTGAAACTGTCACTTCCAGAATATTCCTCATTGTGAGCCTTCTGCATTAACAAATGATTGAAGCATTGTAATTTTTCTATGAAAACTACTAAACAATTGGGCAATTGTAACCAACTGACCTGGGTGAATAATTTGATTTTTCTTTCATACTGTTGAATCTCATGAGTATTGTCAATTCAAGGCTAAGCTTCAAAGCTTTCAGAAGTTTTCTTCTCCACCTTCCAGAGTCTTCCCACTTGACAGCCTTAGAAATCAAGTCTTCTGAGGCTCTAATCCCTACTGTCAAAGCTGGAAAAGAAGACTATTTTTGTTTTTGAAGTCGTTCAAGGTCTAGACCAGCCTTTGATATCTACCCACACTTTCCAAGTCTTCCAAGATTCTAAACTGCTTTCATATTCTTCTGCTTTCAAGTTGTGCCCACGGACTCTGTGTTTTTACTTCAAATTCTGGCTCTGGAGGGTTTTCCTCGATCTGCCACCATTCTTTCAAAACTGCAACCTATCCATTGAGATACTGATCTGGGGTATCTTTAGCTGTCAATGTGTTCATTTACACTCTCCCTGAGGCTGCTGGGCCCTTTACTCATAGTAAGACTCCTCAACTGCTTCTATACAATAACATGCCAATAGATGTGAAGGTGCCAGGACATTATCCTCACTGTGGCCTACCTTGGGATTCCAGCTGTCTAATATAGGCGTGTGCTGTTGCTGTCACTCCAAGTCCTCACCTGGTCAACTCTGTCACCTTGATTTTGTGGTCATTTTGGATGATGCCCCCATGAGAAGGTGAGAAAGCAGGGGCAATCATGGAGAGAATATGTACCCTAGATTCCTTGCCAATGGAATTTTGGCATTTATTGCTAATGTATTGGTGTATAAAAGTAGGGAAGTGTTGTTTCAGCTATACAAGATATTGGTTCGACCACAGCTAAAATACCGTGTCCAATTTTGTCCCCTTACTTGAGGAAAGATGTAATTTCATTGGAGGCAATTTGGAGAGCATTCACTAGAATAATTCCAGAGATGAAAGGTTATCTGATGAATGGAGATTGAGCAGTTTAGGCCTATACTTACAAGAGTTTAAAAGAATGACAAGAGATCTAATTGAGGTACAAATGATGCTAAAGGTGATTGACAAAGTAGATATAGAGAGTCCTTGTGGGGTAATCTACAATGAAAGGTCATAGCTTTAGGCCAAGAGGTGGCAGATTTAAAACAAATAAGGAATTATTTCTCTCAAAGTGTTGTGAATCTGTGACATTCACTTCCCCAGAGTCCAGTGGATACCAGGACACTAAATAACCTTGAGGAGGAACTTGACAGATTTTTAATTAATAAATGGTTATGGCGAGTGGGCAGAGAAGTGAAGTTGAGGCTGAGATGAGATCAGCTAGGAGTGTATTGAATGGCAAAACAGGCTTAAAGGGCTGAATTGCCCGCTCCTGATCTTAGCTCATATGTTCTTACGGCTGTGAATACAAAATAGAAACTATTTTTGCAGGGTTTGTTGCTCCTCTTATCACAGACTGTTTCTCTCTCACATTTGTTACCAGCAACAAATGTGGGATGAAATGACTTGTGACTGGTCATTTGGTCATTTCCACTTATCTGTATTTTGAACAGTGAGTTTGTCGGACATATGGAGAAACATGGTGAGCCAAATTCTGGTAACTGAACCATATAGGAAGGATGTGGAAGCTTTAGAACGAGTGCAGAGGAGGTTTACCAGGATGTTGCCTGGAATGGTAGGAAAATCTTATGAGGAAAGGCTGAGGCACTTGGGGCTGTTCTCATTGGAGAAGAGAAGGTTTAGGGGAGATCTGATAGAAGTGTATAAGATGATTAGGGGTTTAGATAGGGTAGATACTAAGAACCTTTTACCGCTAATGGAGTCAGGTGTTACTAGGGGACATAGCTTTAAATTAAGGGGTGGTAGGTATAGGACAGATGTTAGGGGTAGATTCTTCACACAGCGGGTTGTGAGTTCATGGAATGCCCTGCCCGTATCAGTGGTGAACTCTCCTTCTTTATGGTCATTTAAGCGGGCATTGGATAGGCATTTGGAAGTTATTGGGCTAGTATAGGTTAGGTAGGATTCGGTCGGCGCAACATCGAGGGCCGAAGGGCCTGTACTGCGCTGTATCCTTCTATGTTCTATGTTCTATATGTTGCACTAGCCCAGTTTAAATTAGATATTACTTAGAGGTCATAATAGGTACACAAACAAGGATGACCAATCAGATGTACAATTTGAAATCCATGCTCGTGATTCATTATTACATGAATTTAAAATCCTGATATGAGAGTTTGCCCATTAAATAAATGTGATCAAAGTCTGTGAGAAGATTTGTAGCTCGGGTGCTCGTTGTTGTGGTTCTGTTCGCCGAGCTGGGAATTTGTGTTGCAGACGTTTTGTCCCCTGTCTAGGTCACACTGTCTAGCACTGAGGATGTCACCTCGACAGGGGACGAAATGTCTGAAACACAAATTCCCAGCTCGGCGAACAGAACCACAACAGGTAAATGTGATGCTAAATCAACTGAAACAACTTACTTTGGAGAAGGTCATTTTTGAACAGAGTCTCTAATATTCATTCAAGGAGAATCAGGTAATGCTGGGATTTTATTCTTATTGGGATACATCACAGTAACTGTTTAATTTTTTTTCACTCAGTTCAATGCTTGGCCCTTAACCATCAGAAATCAGGTACAAGTTGGTGTGAAATATACTGAAAATTTCAAAGACCTAGTACTCTGCCTTCATCATTCAAAAAGTAATAACTTCAGGCAAGTGCGTCAGTTAGCGATTATATCTCCTCAGTCCAAGTCATCAAGAATTCATCTCTCCCTTTTATAATATTCATGATTTGCTTTTTGGATTTTTTTTTAATTTTGCCATCGTTAAGCAAAAACAAGGACATTTTTGAACATGTAGAAACTAGCAACATAGTGATAAAAATATCCCAGTTCTTATTTATTATATATGAAATTGATTTATATCTGATTTATTAAAATGACTGATTTCGTAAAGAAAACAAATTTGTGTCCCCTCTTGTTCAATCGCTGCCCAGTACAGGCATTCATAGTGAGAACAATCTTCATTTATTATTTGGGAAGAAATCAAAAAGAAAAAAAAGAGCTTTAAAAGCAGTAAAGGAATTATTTAACTTGTGAAGATGTAATGATGGAAATAAATAATTCATAATAAAAATGGGATTCAGTGTTCATAGATCAAACTTGTTGATTTAATGATTTTAATTATCTAAAATATCATAATGACATAGGAAGTAAGATTAACTTCACAGCACAATCAGTGCAAGTCCAACAATCATGTTCTATTAGCAATGAGTTCTCAGCTTTGGTTAATCACACAGAATCCGAACAAAATGTGGATCACAATTTTGAGATGGACATAGAATTTTAAATTGGCATTGACTAACTTCATAAATATTCAACTTTCTACTCAAAAGATAAGACCTAATAATGGAATACAATAAGAGAATTATCAGCTGTGCCGTTCCCTAGTGTCACTTCATCCTTTGCCTCATCTGTCACCTGAAAAAAAAACTCTTTCTCTTTCTTTCAGACATCAAGGTGCACAAGCTCCAGCCATTTATGGATTCCAATATCTGTACTGCGGGACATCCCTTAGCACACACTCCATTCCAGCTCTCTGATACCATCACTTTCTGTCCTCCTAAGGTCACTCCCAGGAATTACTGAGAAATTGAAGATTCCATTGGACAATTCTTTAGGCTTAGAATCCTCTGAGAGTATTCATTTAAAAATCAGAGAATTTGGAGATTCTGACAAACACAGTTGCTGAGGAAAAGTTAAACTCCTTGGTAGCTATTCAAGTGACACCATTTTCACCCCAGACTCTCCCCAAATATACCTCCTCCAGAGCACA
The DNA here is from genome assembly GCF_020745735.1 of Hemiscyllium ocellatum. Classification (NCBI taxonomy): domain Eukaryota; kingdom Metazoa; phylum Chordata; class Chondrichthyes; order Orectolobiformes; family Hemiscylliidae; genus Hemiscyllium; species Hemiscyllium ocellatum. The sequence continues at coordinate 94,939,376 of NC_083411.1, read as the reverse complement.
TGCACTCCACAATTCTTGACCTGATAAACCTGGAACTCAGTCCACTTCTTCTGCTCTGGACCCACACGCCGCTTTTGACTACTCATTCATGAAGGGCTCATGCCCGAAACGTCGATTCTCCTGCTCTTTGGATGCTGCCTGACCTGCTGCACCTTTCCAGCAACACATTTTCAGCTCTGATCTTCAGCATCTGCAGTCCTCACTTCTCCCTGACCATCTCATTCCCCAGTTCTACATTGATTCCCCACCAAGAGCCTGACACATCCCCCTACCCCACTTCATCCAATCCCAGAACTTGACTCCCTTCCTCCATTCCAGATCCAGAGCAACTGACCCACCTTCACCATTTGGCATCTAATGTGGCAACTGACTACTGCTGGAAATATATTCTGGACACATTGGTATCCCACTCTTGCAAAGTAACACCACACATGCTTGATGTACTTACCATTTGACAACAACTATCAAAATGGCTGACTGGACCTTTAAATTTCAAAAGGTGGCAGCTGGCTACTATGAAAGGGGCATGATTCATGTTCCTCAGAGAATTCTGCACTACAAGCAAAAAACTGTCAGAATGGAAGTACAATTCCACATTGCTGAGGAGGTCCTTTCATTGGAATCTCCTCTCATTGATGAGAAGCTTCCTCCTTTCATAAAAAGAAAAAAGACTACCACTCCTCAGAAATTTTTGCACAAAGTCTTTGATGAAGTTTGTAAAATAATATGTAAAACTATTTAATTATAATGTGTTCTTCTAAAGCAGAGCAAGGTAATAAGGTAGTCAATTATATTCCAATATATTTCAGGGCATTTTGTTCTGTGCTTCAAACTCTGACAATCTATCTTTTGATATTTGTATTTTTTTCCCTCTGGAGTATTTTCAACCAAAGTAAGTAGCGATTTTCTCCTTCCCGTTTTTGTATTCTACTCAAACTTCAAAACGAAACACAGGCATGTATTTCGTCAGTCCCTTGTTGGCAAGTGAAGCTAGGATGACATGAGATAAACTTTATGTATTGACTGGGTAAGATCCAGAATGCTTTGCCTGAGAATATGTTTGAAGCAGATTTAATCAAGGCTTTCTGTAGGGAACTGGGTCAATATCTGATGAGAGAAAAAAAGCAATGCCACAGGGAAAGAGGAGGAGGAGTGGCTGAATTATGCCAGATAAAGAGTAGGCAAAGACAAAATATGCTGAATGGCTTTCATTTGTGCTGTAATCATTCCATAATTTTCTAAAATCCAACATCTCTCAAACATTCAATCAATTGTTTTGAAATGTACCAAGTAATATCATGGAGAAAAAGAGAGAGGCTATTAAGCATGTAGCAGGATCTTACATACAGTAAAGATACATAACCTTCTTTGTAAGAAATGTGAACCGGTATTAATAAGAATCTTAACATTTGCACTTCAATAAATAACCACTGAAGTAACATTAAAAATTGAAGCTAGTTTAATTTATGATCTGTTAAAGCTTTCAAAGGATAATTTAAATGTATGAATGCGGCGAATGCTTGAACCAATTTATGGTTGATGGTAGATAAAGGACTGAAGTAGCACATTAAAGGCTGAACAAGTAAATTGTGTAACAAGATAATGTAGAATGTCAGCACTGTAAAGAACCATAAACATGCTAGCAGGCAAATAATGCATTTGTAAGCAAAAGCCAAGTTAAATAAAGTATTTGGGACAGAGGTCAGAGAAATACTGAGAGGGAATGCACTATGGCATTTACTCAGCACAAAATGTTTCTCTGGACTATTTTAGTACAGTCATAAGAAGATTAACCACTCCCTCTAAAATCACAAATGTGTTTTTAGTCAGCAATTATTGACAACAGCAGGCAAATAGCCAAGGTCTACATAATTCCTCATGGTAATTAATTATTTTCTTAGTGATCTTAATACAAATTTCTGTACACAATGTTTTCAACTTTTCTAAGGCAAATGATTTTTTTTTACTGCATGTTGCTCAAATCTGAGTTGAAAATTGTTCCTGGTAATAATTGGCATGTGAATCTGAATAAGAATGTAAAAACTGAAGAATTGGATTCTTTTTTGTATGAAACACATCACTTCCACTGACCAAACTCATCTCAGTTTATGCCATCCTACGTCATCCTACATCAACCCTATGTTATAATATGAGGAAGATTTATGGCAACGTATCTCCATTTCCCCAGGGATAAATGATCAAACTTTCATTTTTCCTCAAACTCACTTGGTGAAATATGCTCATTGAATTTATTCAAAAAGCACCATGCTCCACACATCTACCAGAACTTCCGACCTCATCAGAGGTTTAAAGCAATGTTATCAGATGAATTGTTCAATGTACACCCCATCCATTTCTTGATCCAAGAAAGTTCTTAGGCAGCTGAACCAATATTGTCTGGAAACAATCTTTTCCAACACAAATTTAAACGCTCTGCCCATTTATGTTCTTTCTTCCAAAACTTGAACTGAAACCACTTTAAATAGGAAAGCAAAACATTGTATGAGCTATCCTTGTTTTTGTAATCTTCAATATATCATTCCAGAAAGAAAATCACTTCAGAAAAAATAATTTTCAGGCACTGCAATTTGAAAGTTATTCAAATTTGGTTTTGTTTTCCAAACAGCAGTGATCAAATCAAGCTCAACTAGCGATAATTGCATTATCCAAAGCATGAGAAGTATGTGTGCCTGTTTATAACATATCAATTACATGCTCATATTCATTCACAATGTAACATTGAAGTGTCAAAAGTATTTTGTATCATTAGTCTTAACTCTTTTATAGAACGAGAACTATAACCCCAGCGTGCAAAATATCATATGGTGTGTTGTTGTATATTCAAACCTGAACAAATAGTGTCCCTTTAAGACAATTACATGATATCTTGGCGTGTGACATTTTGTGTAAAAATACCCACCTCATTTCCAATTAGGATCACAGTACAATGGAGTCAGCGTAGGGTATCCAGTTAGATATGAGTGTGTCTTGAAAAGTAACAGTAGTAAGCACAGAACCAAAGTTGGCTTTGATTCTACATGGTCCCAACACCCAATTCCAGTCTTCATTATTCCAGAAAACCTCTAGTTTCTGAATATTTAAGTCAATGTATCTATATATGGATAAGTGTGAGGTCTTGCATTTTGGAATGTCAAATCAAGGTAGGAGTTTGATGGTGAATGATAGGGCTTTAAGGAGTAATGGAATAGAGGGACCTTGGAGTTCAGATGTGCAGTTCTTTGAAAGTAGAATCACAGGTAGACAGGGCAGCGAAGGAGGCCTTTGGCACACTGGCTTTCATCTCAGGGCATTTAGTATCAGAGTTGGGAAGTTTTATTGCAGTTGTACAGGATTTTGGTGAGGCCACACTTGGAGTTTTAGTCACCTTGCTATAGGAAGAATGTTATTAAAGTGGGAAGGGTGCAGAAGAAATTTACAAGGATTTTGCTCACCTACAGCACCCGGCCCATATCCCTCAAAACCTTCCCTATTCATGGACCCATCCAGATACCTTTTAAATGCTGTAAATGTAGCAGCCTCCACTACTTCCTCCAGCAGCTCATTCCATACGCATGCCACCTTTTGAATGAAAACGTTGCCCCTTGGGTCCCTTTTAAATTTTTCCACTCTTCCCTAAACCTATGCCCTCTAGTTCTGGACTCCCTGAACCCAGAGAAATGATCTTGTCTATTTACACTATCCATGTCTCTCATGATTTTATAAACCTCTATAACGTCACCCCTCCACCTTCAATGCTCCAGGGAAAACAGCCCCAACCTATTCCATCTCTCCCTATAGCTCAAATGTTCCAACCCTGCCAACATCCTTGTAAATCTTTTCTGAACCCTTTCAAATTTCACAACATCCTTCTTATAGGAAGGAAACCAGAATTGCATACAATATTCCAAAAATGGAATAACCAATGTTCTGTACAGCTGCAACATGACCTCCCAAATCATGTACTCAATAGTCTGGCCAATAAAGGAAAGCATACCAAATGCCTTCTTCACTATCCTATCTACCTGAGCCTCCACTCTCAAGGAACAATGAGCCTCCAAGGTCTCTTTGTTCAGCAATAGTCCCCAGGACCAAATCATAAAGCTTGTATGTCCTGCCGCGATTTGACTTTCCAAAATATAGCACCTCCTATTTATCTAAATTAAACTCCATCTGCCCTTCCTCGGCCCATTAGCCCATCTGATCAAGATCCCATTGTACTCTGAGCTAACTGTCTTAGCTGTCCACTACACCTTCAATTTTGGTGTCATCTGCAAACTTACTAACTATATCTCCTATGTTTATATCCAAATCATTCATATAAATAACGAAAAGCAGTGGACCCAGCACTGACCCTTGTGGCACACCATTGGTCACAGGCCTCTAGTCTGAAAAGCAACACTCCACCAACACCAACTATCTTTTACATTTGAGCCAGTTCTGTATCCAAATGGCTAGTTCTCCCTGTATTCTGTTATCTAACCTTGCTAACCTTGAGGAACCTTGCCGAACACCTTTCTAAAGTCCATATAGATCACATCCATCACTCTGCCTTCATTAATCCTCTTTATTACTTCTTCAAAAGCGCAATCAAGTTTGTAAGACATGATTTTCCATGCACAAAGCCATGTTGACTATCCCTAATCAGTCTTTGCCTTTCCAAATACATGTAAATCCTGTCCCTCAGGATTCCCTCCAGCAAATTGCCCAACACTAACGTCAGGCCCACTGCATTTTCCTTACCACCTTTCTTAAATAGTAGCACCACATTAGTCAACCTCTGGTCTTCTGGCAACTCATCTGTGACTATCAATGATGCAAGTATCTCAACAAGGGGCCCAGCAATCACTTCTTCAGCCCGAAACGTCGAATCTCCTGCTGCTTAGGTGCTGCCTGACCTGCTGCACTTTTCCAGCAACACATTTTTCAGCTCTGATCTCCAGCATCTGCAGTCCTCACTTTCTCCCAGCAATCACTTCCCTAGCTTCCAACAGAGTTCCAGGGTACATCTAATTAGGTCCTGGGGATTTATTCACCTTTATGCATTTTAAGACATCTAGCACTTCCTCCTCTGGAATATGGACATTTTACAAGATGTCACCATTTATTTCCCCACGTTCTCTATCTTCCATGTCTTTCCCCACAGTAAACACTGACGCAAGATACTCGTTTAGTATGTCCTGCAGTTCCACACATAAGTTACCTTGCTGATCTTTCAGAGGCCTTATATACTCCCTAGTTACCCTTTTATCCTTAATGTATTTGTAGATTCCTTTTGGATTCTCCTTAACCCTATTTTTCAACACTATCTCATGTCCCCTTTTTGTCTCCTGATTTCCCTCTTAAGTATACTGCCACTGCTTTTATTCTCAATCTCTCCTCTCTATACCTGACATATGCTTCTTTCTTTCTCTTGACCAAAACCTCAATTTCTCCCTTCATCCAGCATTTCCTACACCAACCAGCCTTGCCCTTCACTCTAGGAGAAAGTGAGGACTGCAGATGCTGGAGACCAGAGTTGAAAAGTGTGGTGCTGGAAAAACACAGTAGGCCAGGCAGCATCCGAGGAGCAGGAGAATCGACGTTTCGGGCATAAGCCCTTCTTCAGGAATGAGGCTGGTGTGCCAAGTGAGCTGAGATAAAAGGTAGGGGGGAGGGAATTTGGGGGAAGGGCGCTGGGAATTTGATAGGTGGAAGGAGGTGAAGGTGAGAGTGATAGGCCGGAGAGAGGGTGGGGGCGGAGAGGTCGAGAAGAAGATTGCAGGTCAAGATGGCGGTGCTGAATCTGGGGGTTGGGCCTCAGATAGGGTGGGGGGAGGGGAAATGAGGAAGCTGGAGAAATCTGCATTCATCCTCTGTGGTTGGAGGATTCCTAGGCGGAAGATGAGACGCTCTTCCTCTAGGCGTCGTGTTGTCATGGTCTGGCGATGGAAGAGGCCAAGGACCTGCACGTCCTTGGCGGAGTGGGAGGGGGAGTTAAAGTGTTCAGCCACGGGGTGGTTGGGTTGGTTGATGTGGGAGCACGAGGTAGCACCAATACAATCATTGATGTAGCGGAGGAAAAGTTGGGGGTTGGTGCCAGTGTAGCTGCAGAAGGTGGACTGTTCCACATATCCGACAAAGAGGCAGGCATAGCTGGGGCCCATGCAGGTGCCCATGGCTACTCCTTTGGTTTGGAGGAAGTGGGAGGATTGGAAGGCGAAGTTGTTAAGAGTGAGGACCAGTTCAGTCAGTCGAAGGGTGGTGTCAGTGGAAGGGTACTGGTTGGGTTGGCAGGAGAGGAAGAAGCAGAGGGCCTGGAGGCCTTTGTGATGGCAGATGGAAGTGCCCTTCATTCTGACAGGAACATACTTATCTCTAGACTCTGGTTATCTCATTTTTGAAGGCTTCCCATTGTCCAGCAGTCCCTTTACCTGGGGATATCCACCCCCAATCAACTTATTATGTGCTTGTCTAATACTGTCAAAATTGGCCTTCCTCCAATTTAGAACCTCAACTTTTAGATCCTGTCTATCCTTTCCTTCACTATTCTAAAACTAATAGAATTAGTTCACTGGCCCCAAAGTTCTCCTCCACTGACACCTCAGTCACTTTGATTCCTGAAGAAGGGCTCATGCCCGAAATGTCGCTTCTCCTGCTCCTTGGATGCTGCCTGACCTGCTGAGCTTTTTCAGCAACACATTTTCAGCTCTGATCTCCAGCATCTTCAGTCCTCACTTTCTCCAACTCAGTCACTTTCCCTGTCTTATTTCCCAAAAGTAGGTCAAAGTTTGCAGCTTCTCTAGTAGGTACATCCACATACTGAATCAGAAAATTTTCTTGTACACACTCAACAAATTACACTCTATCTGGTGGTAGGGAACCTACTGGAGGCAAAGATACTGAGCGATAGGATATATACCCATTTTGAAGAAAATGTGCTTATCAGTGATAGGTAGCATGGTTTTGTGCAGGGTAGGTCATGTCTTACAAATCTAATACAATTTTTTGAAGAGGTGATTGGTAAGGGAAGGGAGATAGATGTCATATACATGGACTTTAGTAAGGCATTTGATAAGGTTCCTGAGGGTAGGCTGATGAAGAAGGTGAAGCCGCATGGGGTCCAGAGTTTTCTAGCTAGACAGAGAGAGAACTGGTTGGGCAACAGGAGACCGACAGTAGTAGTGGAATGGAGCTTCTCAAAATGGAGACCTTTCACCAGTGGTACTCTGCATGGATCCGTGCTGGGACCACTGCTGTTTGTAATATACATAAATGATTTGGAGGAAGCTGGAGATTGCCTCATTAGCAAGTTTGCAGATGACACTAACATTGGTAGAGCAGCAGATAGTGAAGGGATTGTCAGAGAATACAGCAAAATATAGATAGATTGGAGAGTTGGGCAGAAAAATGGCAGATGGATTTCAATCCGAACAAATGTGAGGTGATGCATTTTAGAAGATTCATTCAAGAGCAAACTATACAGTAAATGGAAAGGTCCTAGGGAAAGTTGATGTAGAGAGATCTGGGTGTTCAGGTCCATTGTTCCCTGAAAGTGGCAATGCAGGTCTACTGAGTGGTCAAGAAAGCATACGGCATACTTTCCTTCATCGGACAGATTATTGAGTACAAGAGTTGGCAGGTCATGTTACAGTTGTATAAGACTTTGGTTCGACCACATTTGGAATACTGCGCCACATTACTAAAAGAATGCAGATGCTTTGGATAGGGTATAGAGGAGGTTCACCAAGATGTTGCCTGGTATGGATGACGCTAGCTGTGAGGATAGGTTGAGTAGCTTATGATTATTTTCATTGGAAAGAAGAAGGTTGAGGGGAGACCTGACTGAGACCCACAAAATCGTGAGAGGTGGAGACAGGGTGGATAGCAAGAACTTTTTCCCAGAGTGGAAGACTCAATTACGAGTGGTCACAAGTTCAAAATGAGAGGGGAAAAGTTTAGGAGAGATATACGGGGAAAGTTCTTCACACAGAGGGTGGTGGGTGCCTGGAATGCGTTGCCAGCGGAAGTGGTAGAGGCAGGCACAATAGCGTCATTTAAGGTGTATCTAGACAGATACACAAATGGACAGGGAGCAAAGAGATAGAAATCCTTAGAAAATAGGTGACAGATTTAGATAGAGGATCTGGATTGGCACTGGCTTGGAGTGCTGAAGGGACCATTCCTGTGCTGTAATGTTCTTTGTTCTTTGTACCCTTAACACTAAGGCAGTCCCAGACTATGTTTGAAAAGTTAAAATCCCCTACCATTACCACCCTATTATTCTTACAGATAACTGAAAACTCCTTACAAACTTTTTTCTCAATATCCCTCTGACTATTGGGGTGGGGGATTGGAGGTGGGTAGGGTGGCAAAGTACAATCCCAATAAGAAGATCATCCCTTTCTTATTTCTCAGTTCCAAGAAAATAACTTGCCTGGATGTACTCCCAGGGATATCCTCCCTAAGTACAGCAGTAATGCTATCCCTTATCAAAAAGGCCATTCCTCCTCCTCTCTTGCCCCCTTTTCTATCTTCCTGTAGCATTTGTATCCTGGAACATTAAGCTGCCAGCCCTGCCCATCCCTGAGCCATGTTTCTGCAATTGCTATGATATCCCAGTCCCATGTTCCTAACCATGTCCTGGGTTCATCTGCCTTTCCTGTTAGGCCTCTTGCATTGAAATAAATGCAGTTTAATTTACCCCGTTCTCTGCTTTGTTTCTGCCTGCCCTGACTATTTGACTTACTCTTTTTCCCACTGTAACAGTCTCAGACTGATCTCTTTCCTCGCTATCTCATTGGGTCCAAAACCCCCACTTACTACTTTAAATCCTCCCAAGCAGCTCTAGCAAATCTCCCTGCTAGTATATTATTCCCCTTTCAATTCAAGTGCAATCTCCCCTTCTTATACAGATCACTTCTACCCTAGATGAGATGACAACAATCCAAAAATGTGAATCCTTCTCCCCTGCACCAGCTCCTCAGCCACACATTCATCTGCACTATCCTCCTACTCCTACCCTCACTAGCTCTTGGCACCGGGAGTAATCCAGAGATCATTGCCTTCAAGGACCGCCTTTTAAAATTCCTGCCTAACTTCCTATATTCTCCCTTCAGAATCTCATCCTTTTTCCTTCCTATGTAATTAGTTTCAATGTGTACAACCTCCTGCTGGTCCCTCTCCCATTTGAGAATATTCTGCGCTGTCTCCAAGATATCCTTAATCCCGGCACTAGGGAGACAACACACCATTCTGCTATCTCACACAAAATCCACAAAAACATCTGTCTCCTATCACAACTGATTGCTTGGAACCTGATGTACTCCTCATTACATTAGAGCTTGTCTCAGAACCGGAAACTTGGTTGTTTGTGCTACATCCCCTGAAAGTCTATCACCCCCTACATTTTCCAAAACTGCATACTTGTTTGAGATGAGATGGGGAAATTCACAGGAGACTCCTGTCTGCAGGAAGGAGATCAATGAACTTGTGCATTGCGCAAGGATACATGACAGTATCTTCTCTTTGTACACACACACACACACACACACACACACACACACACACACACACCATGTACTCTGCATCTGCACGCACTTCCCATCAAGACTCATGGGAAACAACTCTCAGTATTGTATCAAATCTAGTTAACAGTCATCACCCAACTCATCCTCACAAGCTACTAACAGATCTGTCCTGCGTGCTACTCACTGACTGGTGTCACCTCACCACTTCTGCACATACATCACCAGTACGTAGGACATGTGGATATTTGAAAGAGGGATCACAGAAAAATATCATGCACACAATGTTACGGATAATAAGTTATGTATTCAGGAACATAAAAAGGTCCAAACCAGTGCATTCCTCCAAGAAGTGGGTGTCAGTTAAGTTAATTCTGATATCTCAGGTGCGTTGATGCAGTGTTCTGTCATGCTTTCTTGGACAGCCCTCATGGTCACTGTCCTGATCTGCAGGCTCATCTTCAAAAGATTGTTCTCATTCCCACATTTCATTTGTGCCCAGGACATCCCTCATTTGTTGTGAAGGCACAGCTTCTACAAGGGTGTGGCATCCTTCTCTTGTTCCACCCAACCGTATAGATTTATCCCTCATCATTGTCACCCACTCCCCAAGTGACCCAGCCCAATAAAACCCATTCTTGGCAATAAAGCTGCCTGCTTTCCCAGGACTCCACTAACTGTCTCCTGATAAGCTACTGTCTGTTATTGGCCAAACTCCCAAAACTGACTGTCCAACCCCTGACTGCCTCAATGAATACAGCCCAACTGTGGTCTCCATAGCAGCCCGGTTGATCTATCTATAATCCTTAGACTATTTGCACTTGACCTGGAGGACTGACCCTTGCCCAATCTCCAGAATGCAATGACTGGTCCATTGACTCTTGTAGGATTAAGTGCATGACTCGCTAGGTTTAACCCATGAAGGGAAATCAGATGAGCCCCTTGACTGACTGCAGAGGTAACCCAAGTTGACTGTATTCCCCATTAACCCAGCTGAGGATTACTGCTCTCCACTGAGCAAATCAACTGAAAATTGGTCCCACAATAGGCTGCATTTACAAATGGACTGCTCAACCCTGACAGAGATTCAGCTGACATGCTAGCAAGAATCATGGCATGGACAGTGCATTATCCTGATTAATATGCATGTTAACAAGGTGGAGAGACCTAAAATTATTTATTTTAAACTGACAAATTATTGATTTTGACTTTTGCCAATATTACATCTGATGCGGCCCGCTCAGAGCTGGGCGAGAAGCTGGTGAACTGGCCACCTGACATTTTTTACAAGCTCTTTCCATTGAAAACACATGCAGCACAGGGCCATAACATTTAGCCAATGATATATTCTATTGCTAGGAACAATACACCCTGATGCTTTTATGTATTATCTAGATGTTCTTTCCCTAGTCCATTGTCGAATATTTCCAGAACTAAGGGAGGAAGGGGTGTTATTACAGACGTAATGTGCTGGAAATACTAAACAACATTTAAGCTTGTTTTATTCATATTCAAAGCATTTTAAGTTTAAAGTTATGAAAATCAGGTGGAAGTCGGTTCTGGCCATTTTGGTCTATTAAATTGTTTCCCCAGCTCGTCCACTCATACACCATCCCCAATGAGTTCCATTTTGCTCCTGTATCTTCCTGCAATCTGCCTAGAACGTCCCGAATGCCTGTATTTACATATGTCAGAGTGAGAGCCAGTGGTGTAGCAGCTGCAATTTTCCTGGAGTTGCAGTGTTTATCGACCCTGGATGAATTAGCCTCAGACACAAGGCGCACAGCAGCTGCCACAATAAACAGATCAAAGCAAACATCAGGCATTTGCAAATCTGAAGAGTTGCGCGCTGATTTCTGCAGCTCTGTGTGCTTTTTTCAATTGGTTTGGGAGGCATTTCTGATTACAAATACAATGACTTGATTCTGATAGAATCAGTTCATCAGCATATGTTTGACTTTCTTATCCGCAGCAAAGGCTCTCAGCAACTGCTGGACCATTCCCTATGAACCTAATCATTGTATGTCATTATCATGAATTTGGCAGAACAAAGGATGGAGAAAAAGAGTCAGGTAGTATTTACAGTGGTGAGATATTAATTTCCATTGAAAATACAAACAGCCAAGGTCAATGAGGATGTATTAGGCATTGTACATCAGTGAAGTAGTAGGGCAGCACTGTGACTGCTGACCGGAGGTCCTCAAGTAAACTTCATCTACCAAGTATTGAACTTCACAGTTATAAAACTTACCATTGCACTCAGCTTCAAACGATATGGTCTACTTGAAACTACCACAGGCAGCTTCTATAGTGTCAGGCCCAATTCAAGCAGACTCTTATTTGGTCACTGACATAACTTTCAGGAGTATGTCTTGGTTTTACAGCAAGACTGCAGTGTAGAATAGAATATGCATTTCAGAGAGATTGCAAGCTCTTGTAAAGATCCAAACTGCATTCTGTGGCACCTTCAAATTGTTTTGCAGGCCTCAAAGAGCAAGAAGAGCTGCCATTCCTTCAACAAGCAACTTGCGTGTTAGAGCAAGAAAAAGGTCCTCAAATTAAGTAAATGAGTAGACCTTGCATGATGAGGCAAGAACAACAGGTTCAAGTACATGAACAGATGTGGTCAAGGCTTGTGAGAACCAATACTTTGACAACATTGAGGTGGGATTGCAATTTCAGCAACTCAACATGAACCTCATACCATAAAGAACCTTCTCCATTCATCTTCCCAACACAGTGGAATAAAACCAGAATAACACAGGATGTTCTGGTGTTAAAAGGATATCAATTTCATTGAACTTCAAACATTTTTTGCAAGAGTCAGGCAATGATTTTAACATCCCATTTAGCAGTAGATGACTGGTTTGTTACGGTTAGACTGCATCTCCTTCATTTCAACTATTCATGCATGAACTGTCACAGAAATTATAACTCCCACTCTCAAGCAACACACTAACACTTTAAAATGTGACAATGGTGATTTAGGAGAATTTGTTTACAAATAAATATTATTTTCCTCCTGACTGAAGCTTAGAATTTCCACAGGCTATCATTTACAGTTAGTGTATTAATAACACACAGATCGAGATCAGCAACATCACCCTTTTGCCTGGTTTTTGTGCACGCCCCAATTTCTGAAATCAATTTCTATTACCTCCATCTCATTTGCATTAATTAATTTTCACTTGTGCTGTATATAAATTCAGAGTTGCTATTTATGATTTCAATGCAGAAAAAAAAGTGTTTAATGAACAAGGATTTAGCATTAGTACATGCAGTATTTGTTGTCTATAATCATGCTGTTGTCAGCAGACTTTTCATCTGCTTATACTATTTGTCTGGTGATTTGCCATTCCCATAGCTCCGTATCAATTAAGACAGAGAATAATGTTATATTAGAAGGTCCTTTCTCTTTTTGCTTCTTACAACAAGAAAGAAGTGTTGGAGGAATGCCAAAGGTGAATGTCACTGTTTTGTCAATGTAAGGATTGTGTCGTCTTATTTTTATGTCCTTAAAAACTGTGAGCTGCAATGAAAGTAAAAACTGTTTTTAAAAACAAGGATTTACAAGAGTGCCTTCATAATTTCACAGCAAGGAACTTAATACTATTGTGAACTCTCTTTTTGTAGCTATAGTTTCCCAGACTTTGTAGAAGATCAGGAGCCAAGGAGTCACTTTAACACCCCACTTAGGTTCAGCGATGGAGTAATAAATGTTTAATAAATCCTAGCCAGTAACATCCAGATCCCATGAACAAAATTTTTAAAGTGAAACTTGAAATAACTCCACAGAGGCTGGTATCCTGTTACCAGGTCACCCTTTATTCACACGTAGAAAGTCCTTGACATGATCCAACTTCCTCAGAGCCTGCTCTCAGAATGAATAGAACCACTAGCATTCATGTTTCTATTTATCAGGGAGGGCTCCCCGATTGGACCAGATTAACAGCCCCAATCAGGGAACTCATATTCAATGAGGTCCACCTGGCTAACTTCCTTATAATCACTACAAAATTGATTAGTTCAGAACTAACTGGGCAAATTGAAACTGGAAGCAAGTGTGAAAGACACAGAAGGGTGTGCTGTTGTTCTCCCTGGCTTTAGCAGCCTGTTTTCTGCAGTAATAAAAAGCTCAGTTTATACTTGAAGAAAACCAGTTACCTTTCCTGAAGCAGATGCTAAGAGCTGTGGCTTTTGAATTGATAAATTGGAGACATTTTTCAAGTGAATCAGATGCTTTGTACTTCTTACAAACCAATGAAAAGTTCCAGAGAAAGGCAAATGAACACTAAGTACCCGGCCAGCCGAAGAATGATAGTTTCCTTTTATTCATTTGTGGGATGCGGATGTCGCTGGCTGGCCAGCATTTATTGCCCATCCCTAGTTGCCCTTGAGAATGTGGTAGTGAGCTGCCTTCTTGAATCACTGCAGTCCACAATGCCATTGAGGAAGGAATTCAAGGATTTCGACAGTGATAGTGAAGGAACAGCGATATATTTCCAAGTCAGGATGATGAGTGGTGTGGAGGGGAACTTTGCAGATGGTAGTGTTCCCATATATCTGCTGTCCTTGTCTTTGTTGATGGAAGTGGTTGCTGGTTTGGAAGGTGTTGTCTGAGGATCTTTGGTGAATTTCAGCAGTGTATCATGTAGATAGTACATACAGCTGCTACTGAGCTTTAGTGGTAGAGGGAGTGGGTACTTGTGGGTATATAGCCAATCAAGCAGACAGCTTTGTTCTGGATGCTGTCAAGCTTCTTGCATGTTGTTGGAACTGCACCCATCCAGGCACCCAATCTCAAAATCTGAATCAGGAAGCAAAGACCACTCACCTCCACAAATAGCAGGAGTGTTTATAAGGTGATCAGAGGTTTACTTAACTGCTTTTTGATTAATGGTTTGTATCTGTTTACTTGTATCTGTAATCTAATTATGTATAATAAATAATAATCCGTGTTTAATACAGAAACCTAGTCTGTGATTTCTATCAGTCTTGGTCTGAAAGATAAATTGGAATACTGTGAGCAACTTTTTAAAAAGAAACTTTAATATTTGGTCGAACTCCAGGAATAGTCGGGCATAAATTTAAAGTGTGCTACCTCAGTGAATCATATCATCAGGAATACTACAAACAAATAAACATGTCTCCACTTGTCTTTGAGAATCACAACCTGTCAAATCTTTATTTTCTAATAAATAATATGTTGGGTTACACCATTTGCTGCAAAGTGTCTAACAAGTCAACGTCTCTTCATCCATCACTTTGACAGTGACAACAACCTGCATTTATATCGTACTTTTAATGTGGTCAAACAGTCCATCGTCCTTCACAGAAGCATTAACCAATAAACAAATAAACCTTTCACTTACATAGAAAGTGGATAAGTGAATAAAATCTTGTTCAAACTTGCAAGTTTTTTGGAATGTTTTAATGAAAGAAGCAAAGGCACAACATTTTTTGGAGTGGAATTTTCAGAGTGTCAGACCTCAGCAACTGAAGATACAGCCAACAACAGTAAAGCAATTAAAATTAGGGATGTGCAAGAGACCAGAGTTCTTGCAAAACTGGAGGAGGTTACAGAGATCAGAAGGAGTGAGTTCACGGAATGCTTCATAAAAGGGATCATAAATTTAAAATCAAGTAAGTGTTAATGTCTCAAATGGTCCTTAAATTATTTAACCACATGCTAAAACATCAGTATTGAAAGATTCTTTTCCATCAATATGCAGATTATGTGCAACTATTAGCATATAATCCAAATTAATGGTTTCAATGCTGGTACTTCAAAGTAATCCAACATTGTTTTTTCCCTGCTCAAAATATAAGCAATTGTATGTCATCGAGTTACAACTCTTCAAAGCCAAGGTTGCTCACTTTGCTAAGACATGATTTTCAAGGGATGTGAAAAGAATAATAAATGTACAACCTTAAGGCAATAACAAAACACAAGGGAGACAGAATGGTATGATGAAGCTGACAAGGCATTGATATATTCTGGAATACTGGTGTTACTAAAGCCTTGCAAATCATCCCCTCTTAAAACCATATTAGATCAATTACTTTGTAAAAGAATTTGCACAGTAAATAAAGTTCATGTTTTAAACCTTAACTGAAAATACAGCTGGTTAGAAATCTGCTAGAAAATACACTAGAAAAAAAGACTAACCTTTGTGGATAAGACTTTTATCTTGCATTATTCATTTTCAAATACTTGTTAAGATGAAAGAGGTGTGGGGAGTTGACAAGCTCACTTTAAGTTTTCAATTTTTTCTAAATCTGTTTTTGAAATCTTTCTGCACCAACATTTAAAATTTGTAAATTACTGTAGCAAATTACTGTATGACAAGGTAAAGATCATGTGGAGCACAGTAAGGTTGCAGGGGTAGTTCTCAATATGTTAGTGTTCAAGATGTACTAGAATTATAATCTAACCTTTCTCAGAAGAAGAAAACAATAATTACATGAAAAGTTGATTCTTAAATCAATCTTGATAAACCCCGTTGAAAGTCATTTCATTCCATTGAAGGCAAATGTAAATTTTATGAGGTCTGATGCAGGTTACAATGCTGCTTTTTAGAGGGCACATCTGCCAAACTTATTTTCACCGATTTCAAATCACTACCACAGGTATGGCTATTTAATGTTAATTAAGAGAGATGGACAGATAGTGATATTGTCACAACAGTAGTCCAGGGACACCTGTTAATACTTTGGTGACAAAATGAATTTCACCATAGTGGATATAGTATTAGAGAAAGAATTGAGGAATGCATAGCATGTCTCATTTTGATCCACCTTTGATAGTGCCAGACTACAGCCGTGACTCACAATTGATGTCTTAAATTGAATTGAATAAATAAATATATAATTTCGTGTAATCATAATGACAAAACCAATGTTGATTACTCTAATATCCTCTCGAAGAAAAATCTGTCATCCTCACCTTATCGTGCCTACATATATCTCTAGAACTACAGTAATATAGTTAACTATAAGTATCCTCTGAAATAGCTTAGCAAACCATTCAGTTGCATCTAATTGCTATAAAGTCCAATAGAAGGAATAAAAATGGATAGATCACCCTGCATCGTTCAACGCTTTAGACTCATAGAGTCATAGAGATGTACAGCATGGAAACAGACCCTCCGGTCCAACCCGTCCATGCCGACCAGATATCTTGACCCAATCTAGTCCCACCCGCCAGCACCCAGCCCATATCCCTCCAAACCCTTGCTATTCATATACCCATCCAAATGCCTCCTAAATGTTGCAATTGTACCAGCCCCCACCACTTCCTCTGGCAGCACATTCCATACCAGTATCACCATCTGTGTGAAAATGTTGCCCCTTAGGTCTCTTTTATATCTTTCCCCTCTCACCCTAAACCTATATCCTCTATTCTGGACTCCCCGATCCCAGAGAAAAGACTTTGCCTATTTACCCTATCCATGCCTCTCATAATTTTGTAGACCTCTATAAGGTCACCCCTCAGCCTCCAACGCTCCAAGGAAAACAGCCCCAGCCTGTTCAGCCTCTCCCTATAGCTCAAATTCTGAAATCCTGGCAACATCCTTGTAAATCTTAGCACATGAAGTCCTTTGACCGTGCAGCATCCTTCTGTTATAATTTGGAAACTTGTACCAACATTGGGACAGTCAAACAAGGGCTTAACATAGTGATTCTCACAATCATGTTGACATTGTTCCTGACACTAAGATCACCATCACTGAATGAAAAGTGTTATACAGTCAGGAGGGAGTTACGCTACCTTTAGTTGAACTCCACTTAGAGAAAGCACTGAGAACGGCAAAGGTGCAGAATCCACCTTGAGTGGGAGATCTCAATGGCCATTGTGTGTGGTTCTGTAACTAGTAAATGAGATGGGCAGCTAACAACCCACAGAGCTGCAAGTGGGTTCATGGTCTCAATTTGTAAAGTTGCAAGATGCCACATGAATGAAGAAGATTGAAACGAGCAACTTCAGCAACTATTACAGATGGAATTGAGCAACACACAGAACTGTCTCATCTTGATCCATCTCTGGCAGTGCAAGACTACAGCCACAACTCACCACTGATGCATTAAACTGTAGCCTGCCTCACTAAAGGTCTTGCATGAAACCAGTATCATTCACAAGGACCCAAGTCATTCCAGGAAAGCAATGGCTAAGATCTCCAACCACACTACCACTCTTTAAAATGTCAGTTCTCAGTGTCATGAAATCTGATTTAATTGCAACCTTCCATCCTAAAGAGCAAAATACATTATCCAAGTCCGCACATCAAATACAGATGCTGACACACAAATAAAAATCAAAAATGCTGGAAATACCTAAAGCTTATGGCAGCATTTGTAGAATTAACTTAATCATAACTAGAAAAAGTTTGACATATGATAGGATTCAAAGGTGAGGTTTAGGACTGAATTGAGGAGGTTGTGAAGCTTTAGAATTTGCTGTCCAGTGAAGTAATTGCGGCTAAAAATATTAAATTGTGGGGCAGAGTTTACACCTTGAAAATGTTGAATTCAACATTGAGTCTGAAAGGCTGCACAGTGTCTGCTTGAAAGACAAGATGCTATCCCTCTAAATTACACTATGCTTCATTGGGATAATACACCAGATCTAGGACAGAGATGTTAGCATGAGATTAAGGTGATTAAGGTGTTTGCTTGGAAAGGTGCTGCTGGAAAGAGACATGGCTTTTAGAGCTGACTGAGAGTTACATAGAACATAGAACAATACAGCCCAGAACAGGGCCTTCAGTCCTCGATGTTGCGCTGACCTATGAACTAATCTAAGCTCATCCCCCTATACCATCCCATCATCATCCATGTGCTTATCCAGAGATTGTTTAAATTTCCCTAATGTGGCTGAGTTAACTACATTGGCAGGCAGGACATTCCACACCCTTACCATTCTCTGAGTAAAGAACCTGCCTCTGGCATCTGTCTTAAATCTATCACCCCTCAATTTGTAGTTATGTCCCCTCGTACAAGCTGACGTCATCATCCTAGGAAAAAGACTTTTACTGTCCACCCTGTTTAATTCTCTGATCATCTTATATTGGACCTTGATATTGGACCAACATATCACAATGCTGAAAGAGGAAGGTATGGGAAGATATGTTTAGTGGTGGTATTACACTAAAGTTGGTAGAAATAGTGGAACACAACAGGCTGGGATGGGGTTGATGAAGGTGCAGACAATGAGAGCCTTATCAAGGGGAAGGAGTGTATACAGAAGTGGTGTGGAAATTTGGTGGTTATGATCAACAGTCCAGACAACTACAGGGATGGGTATTGGTGACGGTGGTTGGGCGAGGGGTTGGGAGTGAGGGAGAGAAATTAATCTTCACTTATGACCTAACACCATAAGTTGAAACAAACAAATTAAGTAAGGAAGAGTCCAGTTGAGATGGATAATGTGAAACTAAGAGAAGCATGGAAATTTGAAGAAAAAGTGAAGAAGTTTTCTAAATCAGAACATCAATATCCTCAGAAAAGCCTAGAGTATGACTGGGGTTTGAAAAAGTGGCCCAATCAGTTTACATCAACCTCCAGCCTCTTCCAGATGAACTTGTTCTCTTGTTGAACAATTTTCTCCTTTAATTTCTTTCACTTCCTCCAAATAAAAGGTGTTACTATGGTTCTGGCATGCATTTTAGATAAGCCTGTTTTTATTTAAATGGGACATATGAAACATTCCTTTTTTATGTTGTTCACTCTATCACAGGTTTTTCCTTTGTCCTTTTATCCATTCACTACTTGCTCAAATCCTATTATGTCTCTATTTTTTCCACTTTTAATAAAAGGTCAACAACTATCTTTGTCTCTCTACAGATGCTGTCTGACCTGATGAATATTTTCAGAATATTCTTTTATTATCCCAGATTTTTATCAACTACAGTTTTCTAGATTTTTTGATTAGCTGCTGAACATGTGCAGAAGTCATTGTGATGTCACATCACATGGAAGTGATGAATGGGCCTGTTCCATCTTAGCATCTGCTGCAAATTGTTACATTCAATGAAGCCTGTCACTATTCAATCACAAGAACACCAATCTCACACTACTACATGGTGGTTATGGGTGATCACACTCATGAAAATGGAAATGAGCAGTGAGGCCCTGAAGTGAAGACCAATGATGATAAATTTGGTGGCCAATTCAGCAAACCAAACCCAGATTCAGGGAAGTTATCAGAACTCGTAGGCACCAGCAAGCAATGGACATCAATATGTACTTAGACACCAGGCTGCAGAGCTAGAGAAGATGCCCAGAAACTGAAGACAATGCCAGAGAAGACCCACACCAGAGTATGGAGTAAGCAAGAAGAACTAATTCAGCCACAATGAATAATAAGATTCTGTATATAAGATGTTTGTTAGCAACAGAAATGTACAAGAAAGAACTCATACAACTTTTGGAAAAGGGTAGGAGAGATTGGAATGATTTA
This sequence comes from Hemiscyllium ocellatum, assembly GCF_020745735.1. Classification (NCBI taxonomy): domain Eukaryota; kingdom Metazoa; phylum Chordata; class Chondrichthyes; order Orectolobiformes; family Hemiscylliidae; genus Hemiscyllium; species Hemiscyllium ocellatum. The sequence goes on along the minus strand of NC_083411.1, from coordinate 94,919,414 downwards.
GTTTCCATGGCTGACATTACAAATAGTTTGATGTTAGAACAAACCTTTATCCTGACGACTAGAAATGTAGAGGGCCAAGACCACGCTGCCATTTGGATAAAGTGGTACATATAATTCAGCAGATACCACAATGTAGTGGATCTCAATGAGAAACCAAACAAGAACCAGATCAGTTTATTGTCGCACATCACTGGTGGCATTCTGATAACATTCTTTCAAGTCAAGGCACAAGACATCATGGAAGAAAGTGTGTGATATCGCAATGTAATCAATACATTCAATTCTGAAGAAGGGTCTCTGGACTTGGAACATTACCTGTTTTTTTCTTTCCATAAATGCTGTCAGGCCTGTTGAGTTTCTCCAGCAATTCTGTTTTTGCATTCAATTCCTACTTCAGCCTAAAAAGAAACCTCATTATACAAAAGACAAAGTTTAATTGACATAATCAGGAGAAACAATTGACTCTTTCACAAGTGTCTTATACTGCCTCGTGGAAACTTGACAATAAGAATTTGAATGCTAATTTCATACTGGCCCACATTGTGGTGAGGAGTACAGGATCAGGTTTTATAGACCAGAGTGGACCTTATATTTCAAAAAAATGGGCTGAACTTGGAAAGCAAAACAGACATTTTATTTGCAAAGACTAAGAATATCCTTGGTGGATGAGCACTGATTCTGATTTAGTCCAGTCCATTAACCTGAACATTACTAATGGGCCGGCAGGGCTTCGGTTACAATGGGAAGATAGAACTTATTCTACCATTGCATTTTTCTTGGCAATTTGGTCAGAAAAGCACACAACGACAATAACCTTGCCCAGCCACTGATGCAGAATATAAAGCTTGCCATTTTCAGGCAGTTTGCCAAAGCAGCTACTGAATACGATCCTCTGCTCTTCCTACCAATATCGCTGCCCCTTCCTCAAATCCCCTCCCTGCCACTTATTCTGCCCAATAGGCAGAAAATATACTGCGATTTCAATAGAACAGGCAATGTGGGCCTCTCATCAGCCAACCAGCCACCAATGGAAGATTGTTAATTAAAAATATCTCCAACGTCAAGCAGCTCAATTTAGCTGTACATTGGTTTTAAGCACTCATAGTGCAATGCACATCCACTAAGCACAAGCAGAAGAATAAGCAAAAACTGTACCTGACTTTATTACAAAACTGGCTGTGTACTTTTTTATATCAAGCAATAATAAAAATGAGTGATAGAAACAAGGATGCAAACATAGTTTCAGAGACTAGGCTTCACAATCAGCAGGATATGGATGGAGGGGGCTTTCTGGATGAATAAGAACAATGTCTGATGGATGTACTGCAGGAAATAAGTAAACAGCATCTTTTTAATATATGATTGTAAATTAACTGAATTAAAATTAAGTATGCGGCCCATGTATAAGCAATGAGAATGTGTGTGTTTTTCAGAGGTCAGTCTCAGACTGTCTAAAGCTGATTCTCATTGTGTATATTTGAGTAAACAATTACAAACTGTACCGAGTCACCAGGTGGTTTGTCAAGTTGTACCATACGCTGACAATGGCCCCAAACTTCTGTTGTTTTTTTGCATCTGCTTGCAACTGAGTTAATCAAGCAATGCTGGACACAGGCCCTTAAGCAGTGCTTAATTAACCTTTCCACCCTGAACTTAATTCCAGTGAAGGCAGGAAGTAGCAGTAATCAGGCACACCACCATTCCACCTAATTAAATGCTCTATTACCTCTGGAAGCACAACATGCTTCCCCTCATCCCACATGGGCCTGTGCCAAGAAGGGATTACTTTGAGAGCTGTAGATAACATACTCCCATAATGATCTTACTGCTTTGCTGAACACTTGTAAATGTTTCAATTAAACTCCGTTTCCTGGTGATTTGTCGAGAAAAAAGCCCTCTTAATTTCCATGCATTTCAATTTGTACAAAATCACCAAAAAAGGCACCAAAAATATGGAAGAGAGAGAGAAATCCAGTCTCTTTTGGATTTTGTTGAATGGACCTTTCCTTCTGTCAAATGAAAGACCAGCACAATTCTACTTTATACAGACACAAAAATATCTGAGGAGCCGTTAATAAGGAGAAAAAAAAATTAAAGTGAAAATTTTATACATCTTCTGTAAACACATTTGTTTCTGTGCTATGTTAATGATTAGAAATCAATCAAAAGGGATCCTATTAATTTCCAGGTCCCTTGTGAATCTTTTATATTTGTAGGATTAAGCTTCTTGCTTTGTTTCATAGTTATTTTCCTCCCACAGGAAATGAAGTTAGTTAGTTAAAGAGGGTATAAATTTTGAATTGCAAAAGGATTTGGATGATAACAACACATAATTCTTCCTCAAAGCAAGCACATTAAATTGTATATGATTACTACTAAATAAATTAAAACCCATCATTCATTTGGACTGTTCCACCTTAGAGACTAAACATTGAGTCACAGGCTGACAATTCAAAGCTCCTCTGTATACCATATGAAGAAATTGCATAAGTGAGAGGCACATCCATTACTATCTATGATTATGTGGGTCAAATGATGAATAATAGTTCAATCCTATGTCAATCAAAATTTCCTTGAATGTGCCTCACATTGAGAATGCAGATGCTAACCTTTACATGAAGTGAGCAAAGTGACAATGATTTCAGGATGAATGAGCAAACAGCATTTCTGAAAAAGCAGGTATTAAAGAAAAAGAACAGAAAATCCCTTTAGAAATTGCTTGATAATCTCAGAATTTGGAAATTATTTGATATCACATAATCCAGGAGTTGATCCTTCAAAATTTTATTTCATCTGCTAGTCCATATTATAGATGCAATTGGTTCTTAGCACCAATAGAAAATTGATCTTGATTGGCTGCCACATGACTAGCTAAAAAAATGAAAAGTATTAACCCTGATCAAAAGCGATTCAGTGCTAATCAAAAGCTAGCTCTTTGGTAAGGGAAATGCCTGTCTAAGAAACTGTCATTGCCATTGCACATGCCACAACCCACTCCCATGACTCTACCAGAGAAGCCTACCCATCTACCTCTGGTCTCTACACATCACTTATCTTGCTCTTGGATCCTTGGGTCAAGTTCTGGCAAATGGGACTAGATTAATTGAGGCTATCTGGTCGACATGGACAAGTTGGACCAAAGTGTCTGTTTCCGTGCTGGACATCTCTATGACTCCATGACTGTGGGGTTGCTCTTCCCAGCAAAAGCTGTAGCCTCCTGAGACCATGACTGAGAACTGCTCCTCCAAGTTAGGAATCCCCTGCTGTCTGAGTCCACATGATGCTGTGAGATGATTCAAACATGGACCTGTGCCTGACAAACATTTTCATCCTTTTTTCCAGAAAAATCCCACATCAACCTTCATCCTCAGCATGTTGATTATTGCAAACATTGTAATTGCTAAGTATCGTGCAAAACACAATGATCTATTACTATTTATTTTATATAAAAATATGCTATACATTGCATGAGGACAGTGCATCAATGCCGAGCCAACTGATTTGTAAGAAATGGTTTGAACTTCATTTTTGTTTCTAGTAACTTCCCTGTATAAAATTCCATCTGTGATACTTCTCTCAGTATCAAAAAATATGAACACAGTTAAACTCTGGCATTTAGTTCACTAGTCCATTAACACTTTCAAAATAATTAGGATTTCCTGTTTTATGAACGTTCATTTATTCCCTGTTGTGCTCTGCTGAACAAGTCAACTGGAGCTCCTCTGAATGGCCCTATTTTCCAAGAGAATACTCAATGAGTACACTGTGAATATTATAGGAAACACATGCAGATCCTATTTGTTGACAATGCATTTCTTTATGCTAAGAAGACTTCCATAATTCTATAAATTACATGAGGCAGCTAGTTACTAAAAGAAACAAAATTTTAATACTGGTTAACATTGATTGTTTTTCTCCATATAAAAACACGGCTGCTGAATTACTTTATATTTGTACATTTACAATTTACTCCTGGTGGCAACTCCATTGTTTTCATTGAAAGAAAACATGTCAGATTTTGAAAAAAATATTCATTCTATGCGATTGGGTAATTAACAGTAACTCATTCAAGCAATTGCCAGATCAGAGATTAATATCTTTCACACAATGTCCTAACCTTCCCATGATATAAATCTAAAGATAAGTAATTGGAACTGTCAGAGTCAATAAGCACATTCATTCCAAGTAACATTTTCTATTTTATATCCTGATTAATTCCATGGAGATTTGAATAAGGCTGAGAATAAATAAGATCTGAGAATGTCTTCAAAAGCAACAGCACAATACAAGCTTTAGATTTACATGGGCGGCACGGTGGCACAGTGGTTAGCACTGCTGCCTCACAGTGCCTGAGACCCGAGTTCAATTCCCGACTCAGGCGACAGACTGTGTGGAGTTTGCACGTTCTCCCCGTGTCTGCGTGGGTTTCCTCTGGGTACTCCGGTTTCCTCCCACAGTCCAAAGGTGTGTGGGTCAGGTGAATTGGCCATGCTAAATTGCCCGTAGTGTTAGGTAAGGGGTAAATGTAGGGGTATGGGTGGGTTGCGCTTCGGCGGGTCGGTGTGGACTTGTTGGGCCGAAGGGCCTGTTTCCACACTGTAAGTAATCTAATCTAATAACATTGACCAATAAAATGTTCTAAAAGTCCTAAATGGCCTTCCAAAAATTATTTTCAACCAAAAGGTGCAAAGTAACAATGGTTGTCTTGGTATTCCAGTATCATGTTGTATATCCAGAGTTTTCATAAATAAGCAACATCTGATTTTATTTTTCCATGCAATTTTATATTTTGCAGCCTGAAGCAAGTTATTTTCCTAATTTTCCCATTTATCCCTCACCAGGAGGGATCTCAGGAGTTGATACCCACACATGCTCCAGCCAATTGTTCACTTTTCACCTGTGAATTAGGGAAGATCACTCTATCCTTGTAGGGATGTGATTCCACTTTTATTTCTGGTATCGCAGCAGGACTTATACCTGTTGAAAGCCAACCCTTGTCCTTGCTTCTGATATTCCATACCTCTCTCTCATGACATCCACCCCTGGAAACCCCCACCTTTGGAAACCTCCACTCAGTTTCATGGATCCAGAATTATTAAAATGCAGATCAGCTATTACATGGTACATGCACTACACAAAAGAGGCTCACTATCGTGCATGAAAGAAGTAAAAGAAAAGCTCACATGCCCCAGCATCTTGCCTGACTCAGAGCAACACAAAGCACTTTGTGATTTGGTGGCGTGGTGGCTCAGTAGTTAGCACTACTGCCTCACAGTACCAGGTTCAATTCTAGCCTCAGGTGACTGCCTGTGTGGAGTTTGCATATTCTCCCTGTAAAAAATGAGGTCTGCAGATGCTGGAGATCACAGCTGCAAATGTGTTGCTGGTCAAAGCACAGCAGGTTAGGCAGCATCTCAGGAATAGAGAATTCGACGTTTCGAGCATAAGCCCTTCATCAGGAATCCCTGTGCCTGCTCTCCTCCGGGTGCTCTGGTTTCTTCCCACAGTCCAAAGATGTGCAGGTTAGGTGAATTGACCATGCTAAATTGCCCATAGTGTTAGGTGCATTAGTCAGAGGGAAATGGGTCTGGGTGGGTTACTCTTCAGAGGGTCAGTGTGGACTGGTTGGGCCGAAGGGCCTGTTTCCACTCTGTCGGTAACCTAATCTACTTCACAGTTAATTATTTTCGAATTGTAATTGTTCCTGTATTGGAAGAAAATAAATTTTGCAGCACTGCAGCAGAAAATCCTCTCCCTAGAGTAGGATTCAAATGCATTTATTACCTTCAAGCCTGTAACTATTTAAACACTTATCCATTCTTCAAAAGACTTTTGTTACTGTCCTAATGCTAATGTCCTAAGTGTAGTAACAAAATTATATTTAAAATATACAATTTTACTGTTGTGGACATTGGCAAGAGGAAGACAGCTGCTTTAGTCCGTTTAGTGTTTCTGATGTAATTGCTTTGGTTTTAGTAATTATTGATATAAGTATTGCCCTTGGTTTAGAGCATTAAAAAAGACTTTCTAAAGATTGATTTTTATAAAAATATTACATGTAGAAGATCATGGAAAATTACTCTATTCTATGAAGTGGAGCTGAAGGGGAGAGGGTTAAATATTCATGAAGGTATCTTATGACTAATAATCCTTTCACAGTTTGCAGACATAGCAATCAAAATCTATAAAATAAAGATGGCAATTGGTTGGTGATGCAAGATTCTTCAGGTAGGTTGACAAAGTGACCTGTGGACTAAAGGGTTAACTAAGCGTTTATTCTAAGTGCTACTGAACATGTGCATGCCAAGCTATGTCAAGGTGAAAGCAGATTGCATGCAACCCCAAGTCTATAAGATTTCAGACATTGTTTTTCTTACTATCACCTGCATGTAATATGACCAATAAAGCCTGTTAGGGTTCACTCACCAGAGTGTAGACCTGATTTTACAACAAGGTAACAGCAGTACTTGACCTAAGCAATGGGAAACTAGCAACTCCTGAAGTGAAGCAAAGCAATAGTACTGTGTTATGAGTGAAGAATCGGGCCATTGATGGATAGGGTTTAAACCTGAAGAAACTGCTAATCTTACAGTCTAGTTACTAGCAAACAAGTTTCTTTTTCCTTCTCAGAGCATCAAAATTACAGAAAATTTCTGAAAATCCTGTTTAGTGACAAATGTTCACACACAACTGATGCAAGGGAGAGAGGAAGAGTTGGTTAGATGGAGGAAAATGTCTTTTCTAGAAATATTCAGAGGTCCAAAACCACCATGAGCTATTAGCTGTGGAAAAGACTGTGTCACAATATGTTGATGACCTTACATTTGACAAAGAAACAAAGAGAACATGAATCCTCATTTAAGCTTGCATTTAAAAAAGCAAGTTCCTATTGGCAATAGGAATCACCTGCAAAATGATGACAAGCTTTTGAGAAAAGGCAGAGAAATATGTGATCAGCAAATATAGAACTTCAGTCCTCACCAGTGAGCCATTCTGAATATTTTGCTCAGATTATGTATGTAGGTAATGTTTTCTGTATATCCTGCTATTGTCCAATGTACCATCCAGTCTGCAGATCACATTGTTTGCAGGAACTTTTTATGGATCCTGGTATTTGGTTAATTTCCTCATCAACATTGATGCACTTATATTTTCCCATGGAGTTCCAAAAATGTTCTTGCCCTCAGAAAAGCAGTTCTCATGGAAATGAATGTGGAACTGATACCATCGCATACAGAAGGTGGTTTTCCTACTTTAGGAGTAATAGGGACATCCGCATCCCCTCACCTCTTGCATGCTCATCGCTCTTCCTTTCATCTACCAGATTCAACCCTGCTTTAGAGTAAACCACAGATAGACAGAAAAGAGAAAAATGTAGTTTGTTATCTTTCTCTTCAAGGGTTTTGATAGTCCATGTACCAGAGGATCGAATCTTCAGTCAGAATACCCAACTGGTATTCACTGCCCAAGAACCAGGTGTCTTGATAAGTTAGCATCCCACTCCACCCGTGTTCATCTTGCAAGACAATGATAAGACAGCACATGCATCCTACTCATCCTCCAAGAGTGCTGATGGAGATTATTGTCTTAAGCAAAAGAAAATTGGGTTTAAAGAAAGAGTGGGCGGAAAGAATTAATGGCATGATTAAATATGAATGTTTAAAAGGGGTATTATAAAAGAAAATGGTTACGCAGTGGAATAAAGTAAAGAATAATTACTCGACATATAATGAGCTATATCACAATGATTTAAGATCACATGAACCTGGAACCTGGATCTATAGGGTTCCAGATAATGTTGTCTCTTATCACCCTTTACAAATATTTATGTCAACTATCCTGAATGTAAACTTCACCAGACTACAGGATCAATTGGGTTTGTGGAATGGCAATGGAGGAGCCAATTGCCAGGCTATATAGTTGAAGTACTCCCTTAATTTCTGATCCACTACATGTAAGGACCAGCATGTAAATAGCTTCATTATTGTCTGTAACTGTTTGAGACATTGTAATGATCTATGTAACTGGACCCCAAGTTTCTGTAAATCTTGATTCCTAGTTAATGCAATTTAGCAAATACCTGGGTGGAATTATTTTTTCGGGGCCTAAGTCATTTTATCTCATATTTGCACACTTTGAAATTCATTTCCCATAATTTTGTTTATAATCACTTCTTACTACAGAAATAAATATTAATGAGACATGAAGTTGAAGATTTTCATCTGGCACACATCTGCCCTGACATTTTAGAAAGGGAGTATCAGTTTGTCCAGTATGAGAAAAGAGTGGTGATTATCTGCATCATGGCGAGACAGCAGGAATTGTTAACTATAAAGCTTAGCTTAAAATAATCGGACAAGGCAGATAGACTCTGACTCATCAGGGTGTGCTATAGGGAATGAAATATGTCTATGTTTCTTCCTGGCTTACATTAATATTGTATTCTCTTTCTCTTGATCAATCTATTGGTCCTCCATGGTTAGATTCTAAAATGTTCCCAATTTTAAAATTTACAACATTTATGGCAACTTTATAAGCTTCTTCCTTTGACCTAATATTATTTTAACTTCCTTTGTTAGCATTTATTTTAAAAAAACAAGCATTAATTCTTTAACTACTATTTACTGTAACAGATCTAGTGTCAAATTTCTCATTCCCTGTAACCTTAGATTCTTGTTAGACATAAAAATTGATCTAGCTGCATATCTACTGTCATACTTTTTAATGTATTTTCCCAACCCACCATAAATAGTTTCTTTATTATATATGCATAAATGCCCATGTTACATTTAAAATCTAAGTTTCAGATTGAATTACATCTGTTGAAACTTATAGGAAATTCTATTATACTGTGCTCACTATTTTTAAAAGGTATGTCTGCCACAAGGAATGTTAATTAACCCTTTTTTCATTATACAATGCTAGATCTAAAGAAATCTATGCCCTTATTGGTTACTCAACATATTGCTATAGAGAAACATCTTGACCAAATTCCAGGAATTGTCCCTCCACAGCATTGGTAGTCAGCCCATATTTAGATTGCAGCCACCCAAGACTTCACCTACAGTACCACAATTCTTTGATAGTCTATCACATTCCCCTACCAATCATTTCTCTTTCTTAGCTCTAGCCAAACAAATTTCATGTTCTGTTCTTTTGATTGGAGATCCTTCTTTGCTAATACACTGATTTCCTCTTGTGAGTTCCGAAGTAGAAGGCATTGTTGAAAAATTGAGAGTTTTCCTTTTAGAACGATTTTTTTTTGTTCAGAGGGTGGTGCAACTTTTGAATACTCCATTTCAGAAGGGGAGATAGGGTCACTGAATGTTATTAAAAGACAGTGAGACCAGTTTGTATGCCTAATAAGAACCTAAGGTTTCAGGGGAATGTGAAATTTGACAATAGATCTGTTAGGATTATATTGACTTTTACTAGACAGGTTTCAGGGATCTGAATAGCCTATTCCTGCTCCTAATTCATACAATTTAAAGTTTGTATCCCACATTTTATTTTCAGCATTTTAATACTCAGTTTCCAGTGTTGGTCACCCTGCAACCCTACCTCCATAATATCAATTACAATCATACCCATTTACTTCTACTTGCACTATCTATTCACCTACCTTATTGCAACTGCAACGTACATTCAGGTAGTGTGAATGTAGGTTTGCTCACTGAGCTCAAATGTTCATTTCCAGATGTTTCATCACCCTACTATGTAACATCTTCAGTGGGCCTCAGGCAAAGCACTGCTGATAAGTCCTGCTTTATATTTACATGTTTGGGTTACTTTGGGTTGGTGATATAATTTCCTGTTGTGATGCCATTTCCTGTGGTGAAGCCACTTCTTGCTTGTTTTCTCAGGAGATGGTAGATGGGGTCCAGATGAGCTCTAGGGAGAGGCTGAATAGGCTGAGGCCTTTTTTCCCTAGGAGAGTCATGAGCGTAGTGATGAGGGGCTTGGATAGGGTGAATAGTCAAGATCTTCTCTCCAGGATGGGGGAGTCCAAAACTAGATGACATAGGTTTGAGTTGAGCGGGGAAAGATTTAAAAGGGATCTAAGGGGCAACTTTTTTACACAGAACTGTTGCATGTGTAGAATGAACTGCCAGAGCAAATGTGGAGGATGTATAGCATTTAAAAGGCATCTGGATTGATATATGAATAGTAAGGGTTTAGAGGGATATGGGCCAAATGCTGGCAAATGGGACTAGATTTCTTTAAGATATCTGGTCGGCATGGACAACTTGGACCAAAGGGGCTGTTTCTGTGCTGTACATCTCTATGACCCGATGACTCAATGGCATGTTCATTTGCTCAAACTTCCTGTTGCTACCTCACTAGTTTATAATACTGAGAATAATCCTGTGATTACTGCTTTAGATGCCCTGCTTTCCAATCTCATGTCCAGCTCCCTGAACTTTGTTTTCAAGAACTTATTCCTCTTTTTATCTATATTCCTGGTCTTAACGGGAACTACAACACTTGTCTCTTTCCCAACAGAAGGTCCTTCAGCCACTCTGAGACACTATCGATCCTATCACCAGGAGACAATATATCAACCTGGAGAGATGTTCACAGCCATATAAATGTTGCCTGTTCCCCTAACAATCAAACCACTGAATTCTATTGCCCTTCCATTTCTCTTCTTTGCAGACCCAATACTTAGAGACAACTGAAAAAAAAAATGGAAAACCAGAGGACTCCTGCACTACCTGCCTGGTCTTCTTATACTGCCTAGCTGTCCTACACTCTCTTTGTTTCTTTAACATTATTTTGTGACTTACTCATTTCCTCAACATTTTCAATGCACTTTTTTTCAGTTGTCTGTAAGTATTGGGTCATACATGGGTGAGTTGAAATAACATTCCCTCTCTGAATCTGATTGCTCAAATGATTGGAAGTGATTAATATGTCTATTTCACTTTAAGCTTTCCATCATAAGAGAACGATCATTATCTCCATCCTTCTTGCCCTCTGTGATCTACATATGTACGATGGAAATCAGTTACTCAGATCAAAGAGAACTAGAAATATGGTCAAGGGATTTGTCAGTTTTGATAAGGATGGAAGAATATCTGGGGATAGGAGGCCTTGGGTCCAGCTTTACTTTGAGAAAGAAATTTCAGAATAGTTCTGTACTCAGTACTTGGAATAAACAAAATTCAACAGCATTTCTTGGAAAATGTCTGTAGGCTATAATTAAAGATAACGTGATAAGCAACTTTGAAGTTTACAGTTGATCACTAAGATCTAACATATATTTGTATCAGATAAATCAAGCCTGATAAACCTGATTTAAATCTTTTGAAGAAATAACAAGTGAACATGGGACTGTTAAATGACGTATCTTTACATGGCCTTTTGGATGGCATTTGATAATGTCACTAAGAGAAGACTGTTGAGTATGTTGAAGTTGATAGAATTGAAGTCAAATGATTGGTCTACTTAGAAAATTGATGGCATGACAGGAATAAGGGGAATGTGCAGGTACTCAAACTGGCAGCTTGGGTTAGTTATGTTCTGTCAGTGATTATACTGGGGCCTCAAAGTGTTGGAAAGAGGTATAAGGATAGGATTTATAACCATCTAGAAAAGGTATAAGTTGATTAGGGATAGTCAACGTGGTTTTGTGAAGGATAGGTCGTGCCTCACAAACCTTATTGAGTTCTGTGAGAAGGTGCCCAAACAGGTGGGTGAGAGCAAAGCAGTTGATGTGGTGCATAGGGATTTCAGTAAGACATTTGATAAGGTCCCCCATTGTAGGTTATTGCACAAAATACAGAGGGACACAGGATTGGGGGTGATTTAGCAGTTTGGATCAGAAATTGGCTAGCTGAAAGAAGACAGAGGGTGATGGTTGATGGGAAATATTCATCCTGGATTTCAGTTACTAGTGGTGGACTACAAGGATCTGTTTTGGGTCCACTGTTGTTTGTCATTTTTATAAATGACCTGAATGAGGGCATGGAAGGATGGGATATATGCCTCAAAAACTTTAAATCGTTTAGATATCTTATGAGTACTGTGGGAGATCATGAAAATCCATCATAAGCCTGAACAGGAGTGATCAAATCATTTAAAATATTTTTCAAAAATACAGCTACATAAAACTCTGGTGCGGCCGCACTTGGAGTATTGCATACAGTTCTGGTCACCTCATTATAGGAAGGATGTGGAAGCTTTGGAAGGGGTTCAGAGGAGATTTATTAGGATATTGCTTGGTATGGAGGAAAGTTCTTACAAGGAAAGGCTGAGGGACTTGAGGTTGTTTTCGTTAGAGAGAAGGTGGTTGAGAGGTGACTTATTTGAGACATAAAAGATAATCAGAGGATTTGGTGAGTTGGACAGTGAGAGCCTTTTTCCTCAGATGGCAATGGCTAGCATGAGGGGACATAGCTTTAAATAAATATAGGACAGATGTCAGAGATAGTTTCTTTACTCAGAGAGTAGTAGGGACGTGGAATGCACTGCCTGCAACAGTAATAGACTCACCAACTTCAAGGGTATTAGATGGTCATTGGATAGGCATATGGACGAGAATGGAATAGTGTAGGATAGATGATCTTCAGATTGGTTTCACAGGTCGGTGCAACAGAGGGCCAAAAGGCCTGATAACGTTCTATGTTCTAAGATAAGTTAGCTACAGGTTTTTGACAGATAAAAGAAAGATACTCGTGAAATTAAGATACATAAGATTATTTTGTAGGTAAATTTAACATTGTAAAAATCTTAAAATTCTATTCATAAAATACTGAAACTTTCTTTAGAATCCTGAATGTTTAAACTCTGTGGTGAAAACATTGGTGGATGCAATTTTTGAAAAATATTGTAAATGATTTGATCACTCCTGTTTATGCTTATGATGGATTTTCATGATCTCCCATAGTACCTCATAAGATATCTAAATTATTTTAATGTTTTTGAGGCATTCAAATAGGTTAGGTTTTTTTTTATTTATTCACTTTGCTCACTGATCATATTTTCAGAGCTATTATTTAATGTTGTTTTGAAATTATGAGATTTCAGAGACCGTACAGTGGACACTGAAGTGTGTCAGCTCTGATCAAAGGCTGTCAGCCTGAAATACTAACTCCATTTTTTTTTTGCCAGATCTGCTTAGCATTTTCAGAATTTTCTGTTTTTATTTAAAGATGGATTCACTATTGGATCTCGGAAGCCAAAACAGATAGGAGAAGTTAAAATAGCAGACCATATGAGCAATAGCAACAATAGAATTGTTTATTTTATGATAATAATTAAGAAGGATATAAGAATAATGAAGATAAGGGTAGTAGCTTGGAGATCAAAATATTGAGGGCATGAATATATAACTCAGGGGAAATAAAATGGGTAACAATGCTGGCAAGCAATGATGTAAATAGCATTGCAGGCTATTATAGTAGTGTTCCAGAAAGTCAAAGGAAAATATACACAGCTAAAAAGGAGTAATTTATACAGTAATAAAACATTATAGATCACAAATGGAAAATCCAAGGATAAGGAAAGAGGTATACACTAAATACATGACTATCAGGGAAGATCAGGACAAGGAAACGACAAAGAGATGAGGAAAATAGTCAAAAATCAATTAGAAAGGCAAATCAAATGACGTTGGAACATGAAATAATTTAGCAAAATATTCTATACATGCATGAAGAAGAAGGTGTGGTGGAAAGCAAATGTTAGCAGGGGGTTGCTGGCTGTGGTGGGTTAGGAGGTTAAGTCTCACATGTCCCCTCTTCTCAGGGAATGCGGATGTCAATCTATAGATGTCATGTGTCAGAAGGAATTAGTCAGTGGTGTGCCAAATGGTCAGATTAATAATTACCCAGAAGTCAATGTAAGTTTGTAATCCTGTAATATTCTCTAGGTAACTGTTAAACTTGGGTGCGTAAGAACCATTAAGGTCTTTTACATTAAAAGGTACTTTTATTGGAGTATTCTTTATGAGAGAACTGACTAACAGATTTTTCAATTTCCTAGGCAAATCCCTCAAAGTCAGCTGTAACTAAATTTTCACACGGTCCCAACATGCAACTTGCAGCTAGCCATCAGAATAATTCGTCCAATTTATGATTTAAAATAAACTAATCAAACTCGAGTGGATAAAATTTCTAGTCCAGACAGTTTGCACTCATGTATTTTAAAATAATCTTGAGAAAAAATAAGAGGTACTTGTGTTATACATATTTATAATTAATTGGAGAAAGATGCAAAATAATGTACAAGAAATTATTGTTGAGTCAACATAACATCAATAGCACAAAGAACTAATGAATCCCTCCTAGATGGTAAGCTAACAAATACAGAGAGCAAAAATAGAATAAACAGTATAGATTTCAAAAGAAAAAGCCTTGGCTGACCAATCTCAGTGGATTCTTATTCAATGGACAGACAAGTTAAGTTACAAGATATAAATTATCTTGATCTCGAAAAAGGTTTTCAATAAAGTGCCACATAATAGATTAACGAATAAAGGGAGTCCATATAGAGTCAGAGGACAATTAATGCTATGAATAGCTAACTGGTTGCAAGATAGAAAGCAGAGCCAATGGGGTTAAGGGTAATTAATAAGAATGACCAAAGAAAGAGAAGTCCTTGGATATCTGTTGATCACAACTGACAATAATGATTTAGTCCTTTTAAATTTTTTAAATGTTCTAATTTGTGAATGATATTTAAAACAGGGGAGTATTACAACAAAACAAATGCTGATAAAGTTGCAGAATAGACAATAATTGGCAAATAAATTCCTGGTGTTAATTATTATATTTTGTACAAAATAGAGAAAGGAATCCATTTCTTAATTGGAAAAATCATCTAAATAGGGTGGAGGAGCAAATTATTCTGGGAGTACAAACACATAAATGGCTAAAACTAGCAAGGAAAATAATAAAAGAATGAAGAAATCAAATCAAGAACTCAGGTGTATCTCTAAGGGGAAGGAAGTGAGAATGAAGTGAAAATGTTCAATTTGCATCAATCCTTTGATGAGACCAAAATTGGAATAATGAGCACCATTCCATGTTATAAAAGTATTGGGGATGGTGGTACAAGATTTACAAGAATTATATAGAAATGAGAAGTTATACCTAAGAAGCAGGTCTCAATAAAAAGAAAAGACTGAGGGATGACTTATTTGAGGTCTTTAAAGTCATGAAAGCTTTTGCTGGTTTGAATGTGATATCAAGATTGACAGTAGCTTTTCAACTTAACTGCTGGTTGAGGAGGTGGTACAGCATGAGGGCTCTAAAAAGTGGGATGACATCAACAAATTGGTGAGCATGAGGAGAATGAATGTTGAGAGAGAGAGAGGTCCTCGTTACCACAAGGTATGGTTGGGATGAATAGCATAGGCATCATTAACTAGGCAGGGCTGTCTTCAGATCGGCAGGAAGCAGCAGAATTGGTTGCCTCAGTGCCAGCTGCATTTGAATCAGACCTGCTTCCTGATTGGTTGATCACTCCCAGGACTGGAGGATGAGGAGGGTCAATCCTACACCCCTAGTGTGTGGGCGAATTAAAGGCCTGAATGCTCAGCGGGAGGGAGGAGGTTTCAGGTGATGAGTAGGTCAGAGACCTTAGGGAAGAGAGCAAATGATGGTTTGAAGGTTGTGTGGGGGAGGAGGAGTTGAAGGGTTAGGTTGGGGCCAGAGAAGAAGGTATTTAAAAATTTGTAGAAAGTTTGAGGGGGAAGGGCAATCAGGAGAGTCCAGCAGGTGGAGGGTCTGATTACAAAGATTGCCCAGAAAGATGGATCCAGCTGATCAGTGGAAAGGGACTTCACCTTATGGTTCTGACAGCCTGTGTCTAGGTTTAGCTGGCTACTTGCCTGAAGTTTGAGAAACCCTACATCTACTATTACATGTTGAAAAAAAATGAGTTCAGAGATTTTTAAATAATATTTAAAGCAGTAATTCACTTTAGTTTCCTAACAACTACTCAGCCTCTATTAGAAACTCATATGGTGAGCTGAAGGACAGTTTTTACCGGTCTTCAGATTTTTCAACATTTTATCCATCCAAGTGCTAAAATCTCATACATTTTGATGGTCGAAAGTCCTACCAGGTTTTTCCACTTGTGAAGACCACTACACTCAGCGGTACAGTGGTTAGCACTGCTGTCTCACAGCATCACAGACCCAGATTTGATTCAAGCCATGAGTGATTGTTTGTGGACTTTAAGCATTCTTCCGATGTCTGCACGAGTTTCCTCCAAGTGCTCTGTTTATTCCCACAGTCCAAAGATGTGCAGGTTAGAAGGATTGGTCATGCTAAATTACCCTGTGAAATCCAGGGATGTGTAGGCTCAGTGGATTAGCCATGGGAAATGTGGGTTATGGGGATGGGGTGGGGTGCTCTTCGGAGGGACAGTGCAGAGTTGATGGGTGGAATGGCTTCTATCTGTAATGAAGGGATTGTATGATTCAATGAATTTGATATAAAGAGTTACCAAAAGTCAAAGAGAAATTTCGGAAGGCATTTCTTTACCACAAAGTGACGAGACTTTGGAACTGGCAATCACAGGTAGTGGTTAAGATCAATAGTATCGATAGATTAGGGGTAACTGTTTAATTAAATGAGGGAGAAGAGAATAGACTGCTTTGCTGATATTGTTAGATGAGGAAGGATGGGAGGAGGCATGAGTATGACATTCTATGTAATTTTACACGAGACCAGATAATCCTTGCCCACTCCAAGAGTCTCACTCATGTCCACACCGATGGGCCCACCCCCACCACACCCCTTAACTGACCAGGCCTGGCTGGCTGACATTAGCAGCCACAAGTCCTCACCACCCATTTGTCTTCTGAACCTACTGAAATGGTTCTGATCTGGGACCTACTACAGGTCTAGCACTGACTACAGGTTCCGGTCACACTGCAGTGACTGAAGAACTGCCACTCCTCCCCGAATGACCAACAGCAAGAGAGAGACATTTTCAGCTGGATTGTCAATATAGAAGCAGTTAACACAAGCTGAAAAATTTCCTGGCTTGGTGTGCCTGTTTTAGAAGAATATGTCTGCAAAGGCAGAGTATGTCCTAATGGAAGTTGGGCCAGGAGGTAGGGGAAGAGAGTCTGTAAGCAGCACAGAGGTAGGCAAATATAAGTAAAATTATATCAAACAGGAAACGGCCCTCAAAGCCCCATGGCCCATGAAACTCGACACATTCTATATATTTCCTGCATTCTTATTAATGGTTATATAAAAGTCTATGGTCTATGTTTTGTAAGAAGGTTAGTTTTTAAACTAATATGGTTATCTGCCAATGGTTCAAAATTTTTGACCTGTAACTAGAATCTATTTGTAAAAAAACAGAATTATTAAGAACAGAAACTTGGTTCATGTTTCGGTCACACTGCATCTAAATAACAGGTGATTGGGAATTTTATGTAGTTTTATTAATTATTAACTTTTGTAACAACTCTAAGAAGAGTGCGGCTCGATTTCCAACGCAATACCTCAGTGAGGCACAACAGCAGCCTCTACCAACCAGAAGGACAACAGCAGCAGATGCAAGGGAACCGAATCATATCATATATGTGCTTCAAGCCACACTATTCTGAATTGAAATTCTACGGCTATTCCTTAACTGTCACTTATTCAAAACCCGGAACTCTGTCTCCAACAACACTGTCAGCATACCTACACCACAAGAATTGTAGCAATTGAAAAAGATGGCTCAGCACCAATTTCACAAAGGAATTTAGGAAAGGGAATAATTATTGGTCCCACATCCCAAGGATGAATCAATCAAAATTTTTTGAAAAAATGCTTTTTTTAAAAAAAAACACAATTCATTAATTCAATTCTGAAAAAAAAGTCTGCATTGCCCCAGTACATCAATGCAAGCCTCCGAATCCATTCAAAGCAATTGGCCACTGTCAGTCTTCTGGTCAGGATGTTCTCAGTCAGCCAGCCTGTGCCTCTGCAATCCAAAGAATGAGTCAGTCAATCAAATGGCTCCATAGTCGTCAATCTGAAATGTGGCTATTACAGTCAGGGAGACATATATTCATCAGTCAAGGGCTGGGCACTTCTTCTCTGGTTACTTGGGGTTATGGGAGTTGTATGGGTTGACTCAGAAGCATATTCTTCAGGATTGGAAGTTGCAGGTTAGGGGAAAAAGGGAGGATGATAATTGTGATGTAACCAGGGATATCTGCAATGGTTTAATAAAGTATGGATGGGAAAAGAAGGAGTTCGTCTATTGTCAGGAATGCCCTAGCTTTAGGGGTGGGGGAGAAAAACAGTGTATGACCATATCTGGAATAGCCATATCATATGCCTATGGATGGAGTGGGAAGATCAGCAAATGTGTGCTCATATGGACAGGGACATGTGGTAGTGTGAAAATTATGGAAGTCCATGGAAAAGGCTGCCAGGAAGGGAATCTGGAATTGTGAGTCTTACTGAAATGCAGAGGCTGCAAATGGAAACCACTGGCTAAACAGCATGCACTATAACCTTCCATTGTGTTGGAAGTCACATGTACACCAATGGGAAAGAAACTGCCTGTCACCACATCTAGAGTGGTTGGGGTAAGTGACTCAACCTGAGAGGTTATGCCCACCCTTTTCATTTCTATCTTTCTATCTCCATCTCTGGGTTCTGCCTCCACTTATCCACTCACCTCCAGCCCCCACCAACAACATTACATGCAGACCCCTGTATTGTACAGAATATAGACATGCGGTCCCTAATCCCACTGTGAGGAGGGTGGCTGCAGAAGCAGAGATAGTGAATGTGAGAAGTAGAGAGACAAGTTTGCACGGACCCTGACAGAATGGAGAAGGTCATTGATATTCATATGGCACTGCCGGCCACTCCTCCCTCAACATTGATTTGGCACTGAGCTGAGTGATGACCTCCGAGCAGGCTACCAAGGTGTGATGGCACAGCCTACTTTGTCAGAGCCCTATGGAGAGAAGTCATCTTCTTTGCACCATCCCCTCAAAGAATTACAGCACCCATCTTGGGGGGGCATGGTGGCTCAGTGGTTAGCACTCCAGCCTCACAGCACCAGGGTCCCAAATTTGAGTCCAGCCTCAGGTGACTGAGTGTGTGGAGTTTGCACATTCTCCCTGTGTCTGCGTGGGTTTCCTCTGGGTGCTCCGGTTTCTTCCCACACTCCGAAGATGTGCAGCTTAGGTGAATTGGCCATGCTAAATTTCCCATAGTGCTAGGAGCATTAGTCAGAGGGAAACGGGTCTGGGGGAGTTATTCTTTGGAGTGTCGGTATGGACTGGTTAGGCCGAAGGGTCTGTTTCTGCACTGTAGGGAATCTAATCTAATCTTTCCCTTCTTTGACACACTCAGATTCATCCTTCAGCCAGCAATGCAGCTTTGAAATACCATGGCTGATTAGTTGCATGGCAGCCTTTTCAATCCGGCATGTGGACGTCCAGTCAGTTGTTCCAGGAACTGTGTGTGGTAAGATGGAGTAAGATTGCACAGAACTTCTCAGGGGTGGGGTAGGTAGTTAAAAAAAATGTTTGGATAAGAAAAAGGGAGCAATCTTGCTAGATCTCTTGCAATTTACCAAAGAAACAGAAGGCCATTCTGATATTAAGGCACAGAGCAAGACCTTTCATCCCATTTAACAATACTAAGAAATCAATAAAAGCATTGACTCCATAACAATGAAAACCCACCAATCACATTAATAATGGCATAAAGTAAAGCACGAAAGCTAAATGTTAATTGAACAGACCACTTTCAGAAGATTGTTCTATTTGCAATTGAATGTTTAGGAACAGTCATAAACAGAATGTGAGACATAAAGCTACAACACAAGGACTTGATACTAAAGCCTTGAAGTAGCAGAGAGATGTTTTAAAATGAATGCATCATACTCTCTCTAGTGTTTATTTTCCTGTTTCTTTCAACAAAGGAATTTTAATTAATGGGTTAAGACCACTTTTAAATTTAATATGAAAGGAAGTAATGACATAATTCACAGTAATTTCCTGGCACAAATCTACTTAATCAACCCCTCTTCAAGCAACTCAGAAATTTTCACATTTCCATCAAGGTCTTGTAAAACAATGGGCCAGTATACCAATTTAAGAGTTGAAGAGCTCAGCCAGCACACTTAATGAACCTCATGTTAAATCTTGACAAATACATGATCAGCACATGAAGAAATATCATGCCTGATTCAAGATTATGTCCGGGTCAGGGAGTTCTCAAAACTGTTGCAGAAAATGTTCATCTTCTAATCAGCAGTAATTATCTTTTCTGCAAATCGAATAAGTAAAGCACTTCGCAGATAAAACACATCTACTTACTCCCGAATTTATTTAAAACTTGCCTTTCAATTGATTTTTCTCATTGCATTAGTTCTTTGCTGAAAACATATCATTCTCTGGTGGCTGCACTGGCAGGCAATTAAACTCCTGTTCATTCCTCCCTTCAGCTTGCTCATACAGAGAATAGAACAATTTGTGTTGCCTATGATGAATTCCTTTCGTATATTTATCTCCAATTTCCTTCTCATGGTCTTCCCAGACAGCTGAGCCAAGAATCACCATGGTATAGGTGGTTGGATCAATGTAAGGGATATCACCTAAACAAAAACAATAAATTAACATTAAATGGCACTCTGCACATGAGAAAGCCAATGTATCATCAACTCAGACATTTTTCACTTAGATGCTAAAACACTGGTGTAAGTGTGGAGTAATGATAAGTCAAATTTATCAAAACGATCGCCAAAATTAAGAGTTATGAGTAAGATTCCACTTATTTTAGGTTTTACTTTAATATAAATTCATAGAACTTTACTGTACAGAAGGAGGCTATTCGATCCATCATATCTGTACCGTCTCTAAAACAGCTACCTGCTCAATCCACTCACCAGCCATATCTCTGTAGCTCTCTAACTTCATCACTTTCAAATATATATCCAATTCTCTTCCGAAACCTCCTATGGAATCTGTCTCCACCACTCTTCCAGGCAGTGTATTCCAAATCCAAACAACTCCGAGTAAAGAAATTCTCCTCATCTCACTCTGACCACTTTTGCTGACAATCTTGAAAATTGTGATGCCTCATTGCTGACATACAACTAATATAAATAGAATATTCTTGTTTACCCTGTCAAAATTGTTCATAGTTTTAAACACCTCAATAAGGTCACCTTTAATCTTCTCAGCTCCCAGGAGAATAAGCCTAATTTCTCCAATCTTTGCTTTTATCTAAAATCCTTCATTCCTGGTATCATTCTAGTAAACCTTGTTTTAACTCTCTCCCGGGCTTTAACACTATTTCTTAAATGTGCAAATGCAGAAGATATAACACTTGACCTTTTTCATCCTACTGCCTCACTACCAAGGGCTCAAACACACTTCACAGATGAAGCAGTCATTTGCTTGTGTTACTTTTAAACTGATTCACGAAGTGTGGTCTTTTCGATATTGGCTTCACCAAATGCAGGTAGGTGATTGCTTTGTTTTGTGGAACACCTCCACTCATTTTATAGAAGTAATCCTGATCTTCCAGTCACTTGCCATTTCAATGCACCATCTTGCTATTTTGATACACCATCTTGCTCTCATGCTAATATTTCTATCCTCGGCCTGCTACAATATTCCAATGAAACCCTACGCAAGATGGGGGAGCAGCAAATCATTTTCCACCTAGTTACTTTACAGCCTTCAGGATTCATCTTTGAGTTCAACAATTAGAGTACGAACACTGTCCTTCATTTTGATCACCCCACACCACCAAGCCCCAACGCCACCAGTTTGCAGAGGTTTGCTGTCATCCGAGCAGATGAATTTTCTGCCAATGATACCTATCATGAATACCATTACTGCCTAATCATCATTTATATTGCTCCTCTACTTTACCATTTATGCTCAGTTTACATTTGTCTACAACCTTCAAGATCTGTTCCATGTGCTTCTTTTCCACTCAGCACAAACACCATCCTTTTTCCAGATGCCTTCAGTTCTAAAATGTAGCTTCAATACATTATTGCATCTTTGGCATGTGCAGTTCTTTTAATTTTATTTTACCATTAATATGAATCCTGTTCCTTCATCTTTATGGGCAGCACAGTGGCTCAGTGGTTAGCACTGCCGCCTCACAGCGCCAGGGACTCTGGGCTTGATTCCAGCCTCAGGCAATTGTCTGTGTGGAGTTTGCATGTTCTCCCCGTGTCTGCATGGGTTTTCTCCCACAGACCAAAGATATGCAGGTCAGGTGAATTGGTCATACTAAATTGCCCATAGTTTTAGGTGTATTAGCCAGAGGGAAATGGGTCTGGATGGGTTACTCTTTGGAGGGTCAGTGTGGACTAGTTGAGCCAAATGGCCTGTTTACTCACTGTAGGGAATCTAATCTAATCTAAAAACTGAACAGAATACTCCAAATATGGTATGACCAATGATTTGTGGAGGTATAGTATCAATTCCTTGCTTTTTAGCCTATGCCTCTATTAATAAATCCAAGGATCCTATAAGCTTTCTTAAGAACTGTTTCAATTGCCAGGACATATTCAGAGAATCAGGCCAAAACAGATTAAACACAAATTAATAGGGTAATGATACTCCAATTAAAAAGGAAAAGAAACAGTCTAAATAGTCACTGCAACAGAGCTATATTTTGCATAATCATAAGGATTAGTATCATTCTCCAACGACCTGCAACATTGCATACAAATCCAGTATGAAATATTTTGTCTTCAACGAGTAGATCAGGTAGTCCTATAGGAGAAATTCTTGCACCTTGGATATTCATGGATATCATTATCATCAGCAAGGAATGCTTCTGTGAACCCTCTCTCCCTCAACTCATGACAATCCTAATGGTGTAGCTTTTCAGAGTTCCCTTTAATTGACTAAATAGTCATCCCAGCATGTACATTTCAAAACACCCAGCTTTTCTTAATCTTTGAGTTCCACAAAATCGTAGTTTTTAGACCTTATTTTAGCCAGTTCACACAGTCTTCCTAGAACCCCTGTGTCTTTTTTCCAAACAGAAACTCTTTGCCTCTTCCTGAGCAAATTTACTGCAGTATTTCTATACGTACCTACTTTCTCTTTGTCTCTGCATTTATGTGCTGGTTACCTTCACTCTCCAACTCTCCAGTTTGTGGTTCCCCTTTGTATCTGCCAGCTTTATGCCATCTACATCTTATTTTCCTTCCCATTGCTATTACATCAGGTCATGGATCACAAGTTCACAATAATCAGTATTTATTTTTATTGAAAAAACAATTGATCAATTTGATGGTCATACAATTAAATATTTTAAACTCCTTTCCAAGCATTCCTTAAAATAATTACAGGTCCTTAGACATTTTTTTTAAAATTCCTTCGTATTACTGCTTCCAGGTTGAATGTCATTGCATTGTTTAAACCAGAAATAGCAAATACTGAGTAATGTATATTGATGCTGCTTTGTAAGTGTGGCTAAAAACAACATGGCTGCCAACCATATCAGAGCCACATCAAATAATTTTATTGACTTCCTAAATGTAATAATATTAAGTGTATTTTCAAAGACACTAAGTATGCCTGATGATTAGAGTGCCCTCTGTCATCTACCTGCTAATAACTAATACCAGTATATGTCTAAGTGAAAATGAGACATAATATGTCTGTTCTGTAAACTGTCTTTAACTGTTGGCTGCCAACAAAATCAGGCACTAGATCTATAAGGATTTATAGGGCTGAATATGAGCCTGATTTTAAAAATGCTAGGATAGAACAATCATCTTTTAAAAATCACAGGTTACTGTAATTTGCATCACTGAATGAATGTTTTGAAATGTACAATTTACTTAATAAACACTCTCTAAATGAACTATTGGCATTGCATTGCAAACTGGCTGAAGTCATGAGATTTATATCTTTTGGATTAGTCAGTAATTTGCTGGCTTCTGTTGTGTTGAATAGGCCTTTTTTTTATTGTGGAAGACTGGGCAACAATGAAGGTATATCAATATTGTAATTATTGCAAAAGTGATCTTAATCCAAAGTCACAACCTTGCCTGAAAGTGAAGTAATAAGAAAATCTCTTATCACTTTAATTTCAGAACTAGTTCAATCTCCAATTCCAGACTTATCAAATGTAAGCTTAGAACTGATTCACTCCTGAGAAGCCAAGTGCATTTCACAGTAACACTAAACCCTTGGTGTTGTAGCAGAAGGAAGTGACAGTAGCCAGGGGATAGGGAGGCATTTACAATTCATGAGTTCTTGATGTACCTCTTGCCTGCACATTTCTCACGGAGATAATTTCTGCTTATTAAAAGGCAATTATATTAATCTCACTCAGTGTGCTGGCTTTCAGTTGTTCATATATTGTTCATTCTGTACCAAGGAAGCAGGACCTTCCAGCAACACCCCCGAATGCTGTTTTCTAACAAAGGGCCATCCATCTGAAATAACAGAGTTTTTTGATCCCATTAAAAACCCATTTACTTTCACAGAGTTAAAAATAGGTCCATTAAATCTGTTACTTTTTCGCATAGATGTTAAGTGTTTTCAGCATTATCTGTTCTTACTTTCTGTTTTGGAATATTTTGGTCACTGCTTTGTCATGTGGTCTGGATCTTTATGCTTCTTTGCTCTCCAAGAAAGCAGGCTTGTCTCAAATTGTTCCAACCCCCAATTACAGTACCAGTGACCCATGTCTCTCTCTTCCACCTTTGCCTTCCTGCCTCTATCATCACCTTTCCTGTAATTGCATGTATTGTATAAAGATGTAAGGGGCACACCAGGTTATGCACAGCTATGCTCTCATCACCAGCTGCAATGCCCTATGGAATAGATAGGACAACAACTTAGGGTCAAAGAGGAGTACAATTTATAATCTGGCTCTTTCTCATAGTCTTTATACCTATATCTTTATCATATTAGTGAAATTTGTACATAGAAACTAACATGCAACATCTTGCTTAATCTCGCTAAGTTACCAAACAGTTTTCTTCTACCACACTCAAAGAAGCAAGCTCTGTTGATCCCTACACTGAAAGAAGATTGTAACTGCAAGTGATCTAAAGTACATGATGAGCAATGGTATGGATTGCTCATATAGTAGCATGGATCTACAGCCCAGTACCCAGTTCAGCCCCTTCTTCTCATAAGATTGATCATTACATGCGTTCTCCCAAATAATAGCCACAAACCCAGGCTTTAGTGCCTGCCCATTCCTTTCCAAGTCTCCTCTAAGCCCTGTTGTATCTCTCCAGATGACAACTGCTGACATCTTGTGGAAACTGCCACTTCCAATAGTATCTGCTAGTTAATGGTAGTTTGCTGCCCTCCTTTGTCTTTACTTTGTCTCTGATGGATCTCGTGATTAGTAGTAGAGGGTACACAACCGCACAGTATCTGAAGAAAAGTTACTGCTGTTAGATCTACAAGAAGATTTGTTGATTGATAGCAATAAACACAACAGCATTCGGTCAGATTTGATGACTAAGAGCTTAGGCAGGTGGTCTATTGCTCCTGCTGAAGAGCCTCTTGTCTGAAATCACAGACTATAACATCAGTCAAATGGTTGCTGGCGGTGTAACATGAAAATTACTGCTTCAGGCCCATTATCGTATGCAAGCCCAAAGCTTCCAATTACAGTATTGTGCACTGCTTTGAAAATTTGATCAAAGAATACATCATGTTTCTGAGAACTGGTTTTCTTTACACAAATTAATTCAAAGGTGCTGAACGGGATATCAAAAGGTCCTCCAGTTTGCCTGCTGGCAAAAGGAAAAGAAATTTGCAGAGCAAAGGAGTGAATGAGTTGCAGTAGCATAGAAATTAGGGGACATGCAGGAAGCATGGAAACAGAGGGAAAAAAACTTAAGGAATTTTGAAGGGAAAAGAACAAATATTCCACCAAAGCCAGAGTGAATATACAAGACCATTAGTAATATCTGTTACTGGTCCTTCTGGCTGCTTCCAGTCCTTCGTTGACCAATACAAGCTGCCCCATAACCACGATTGCCACCCCATCCCCTATCTCCAGCTATCAAAGCTTCCCTGGCCAGAACTGCCACTCCCTTTGTCAACTCTGACTCACCTCTGGCCATAATTGGCACTTAAGGCCAAAGATGTGGTCACTGCCATGTGGAACTTGCCATTCCATGGCCAAACTGGCTGTCCCTTTTCCCCACTACCTGCCCTGAACTACCATCATAGACCTTCCATGTGGCCTTAGATTGATGGCTGCTGACAGGAACCTCCCTCTGGCACCTCCCTCTGATATCCCAGAGTCTAAAGGTCTCTGTGTCTCACCTGTTGAAGCAAAGAGGAGGAACTGAGCATAGCAGATGTTTTCATAGACTGCAGACAAGATCAGAGAATTGGGTAGGCGTCTTTTTTGTTCTTTGCCCTTCAATGTTCCGTATGTTTCTATTTTGTTCTGTTTATTTGCTTCCAATATATTCCCTAATGTGTACACTACTGTAGCCTTTCACTACTTTTCTCAGTATCCCTCACAACATTCAGTTCAGAGAAGCATTGGTTAAAAAGAACAAAATGATTTCAAGTTTCTCCATCCAGGGAGTTCAATAAACAAGATTAGAATTTAATGATAAAATAAAATTAATCTGAAGTTAAATGTCAATCTAAGTTCATACTGGTCAAGCTATGCTTAGTTAATTCAATTGGCCCAGTTATGCCTAAAGGAAATCCACAAAGGTTTTTATTCTCTGTATTCTAAGCCTAAATATCTGGTTTCTACTGTGCCGCGACAATGAGATGGTGAATCTCCAAAAAGTGCAAATGGCCTAATATTCAAGTCGATGCCAATGAGCTTGATTCTGGTGGGCTTGCTGGAGATATAGGCAAAGGGGTAGACAGGAAGCATCGCTAAATTTATAACAACATAACGGTTCGGAGTTCTGATGTGCTGAGCCCTGACTCGGCAGCAGATTCATCTTCGACTTTGCCAGGTGAACTGGCTACCAGCCGCACATCCACCAAGTTACAAAATGCAAGAGATGAGTCTGCAACAATGACGATTCCTCACAACACAAACCAAAGGCCATTGAATGGTTCTGAGCCAGCCTGCCTACTGACTAAAACAAGAGTAAATTAAATTAAGATAAATTGTTAACAATCACAATCTTGTTATTCTGTCTGGCCCTTGACATTATGAATGGATTACACTGACTCATACTTGCAGACTAATGGATTCTCTTTAGGTCTACAGGGTGCAGCAGGGAAACATTAAGGTACACGTGTGCGCAACTCATCGGGAAGGAATGAATGCAAAAACAAAAAATGTCAGCTCCTGGAGATGGTAAGCTTATTGCTTTAAAAGAATCTGTGCATGATTTCTGATGTGCCAAATGATACTATCCTGCAGAGTCACAGTCATAATTTCAGATTGGCAGAAGCACTGACTAGCACACAAAAGTCAGTTTGCAGCTGACTTCAAAAGACACTTTGGAATGAAGTACGGTGAAAACCACAATCAGCATCCTCTACCTTGCTGGAAAGTGTAAAAATGTCATTGTATAGTTAGCTGTCATTCTATTAAATGAAAATTACCCCATGCTGGGTTTGGTTTTGATCATAACATGACTTAAACCACTGGAGGCTGTTTGTCTAGTAATGAAGTGTGTGTTAGAATTGGAAAGCATATCAGAAGTAACATATGAAGCTCAACTTTTCATTCTTCAGTACAATCTGTGCCAAACTTGATATTTCTCCGTCTGGAACATAATTGAATGATCAACATGCACATCTAAGAAATACAGTAAAAGCTGATAGCAAAGTGATGTGCGGGACTTGGTCAAATTCTCCCTAAGTTTCTCATTCCATTGGCTAAAAGCACCAAAGGAAACAAAATACTGGTAATTGCAAACACTTGAGTGATCCTATATTAGATTCAATGCCAATTAATTACAATGATACCAGATGATAACCACTTGGAATGTCAATTTATAGCCATGTGATTGTTTTTCAATATGATTGATGTCAACTGATAGTTGAAAGGTCATATGTCAGTATTAACAAGATCAAGTGATGCCTGAGCAATTAATTTAAAGAAGAATAAAAGTTGTTGAAAGTGGAAGATGGTAAAAAATGTTGAAAATGCCAAAAACCTATAATGAAGAAAAATGTTCCAGAGGTGGGATGCAACCAGGGAACCAACAAGTCAACCAAATGGGCCATTTTCAGTTTCTTCCCACCTTTGATCCTGGTTCCAACCAGAACTAAAGATCAAGTCCACCATTACAAGATTAGGGGTTCAAGCGGTACAGAAATAGTTTTTTATCTGAGAGGTAGCAACTGTAATGAGGTCAGCTACATAGACCACATAGAATATGACTTCCTTGATTGGGGTTGTTAATCAGGTCAATCAGGTAGCCCTAGGCATGTCAGACATGTTGATACAATGAGAGCTAGCTCTGAGGGAGCTGGAGCAGTGTCAAGGACTTTCCACATCGAAATAAAGGATAACTTGATGATGGGATACCGGCCTCTGTAAAGTTATTTCACTGGTAATGATAACGGGATATTTTTTAGATTAGATTAGATTTTTTTAGATTACTTACAGTGTGGAAACAGGCCCTTCGGCCCAACAAGTCCACACCGACCCGCCGAAGCGCAACTCACCCATACCCCTACATTTACCCCTTATCTAACACTACAGGCAATTTAGCATGGCCAGTTCACCTGACCCGCACATCTTTGGATTGTGGGAGGAAACCGGAGCACCCGGAGGAAACCCACGCAGACAAGGGGAGAACGTGCAAACTCCACACAGTCAATCGCCTGAGGCGGGAATTGAACCCGGGTCTCTGGCGCTGTGAGGTAGCAGTGTTCCTGAAGAAACTCACTCACAACAGTCATCCCTGAGTTGAGGCAAGCATCTCTGGCATCGTGCTGTTACTTGTGAAGCTTGACTCATTTGACCCTGCCATTGAAGACTGGGCCTACTGCGTGGAAAGAATGTGTTTGTGTTTCCAGACAAATGGGTTAGATGAAAAACCACAAGTCATTCTCCTGACAGCTTTTGGATCCCTAGCTTTTTCTGTTATTAGCAGCCTAACTTTACCTGAGCCACCAGATGCTAAAAACTTTCAAGAGTTGGTGGACTTAGTTGAGGAATATTACAACCCTAAGCCTCCTCTAATTTGGGGTTGATATGGGTTTTACTCAACAATTCGAGAACCAGAGAAATCAAAGATGACTGGCAGATAAAGTTGCCCATGGTAGGCTCATTCATAAAGTCAGGATGTATGGATACAGGTAGATTTGGCTATCTGGTTTCAGAATTGGTTGGCTGACAGAAGGCAGAGAGTGGTTGTAGATGGAAAGTATTCTGCCTGGAGGTCAGTATTGAGTGGTGTCCTGCAGGACTCTGTTCTTGGGCCTCTGCTTTTTGTAGTTTTTATAAAAAAACTTGTATGAGGAGGTTGATGGATGGGTTAGTAAATTTGCAGATGACACAAAGGTTGGAGGTGCCATTGATAGTAGCAAAGGCTATTTCAGACTGCAGCGTGACAGACAGGATGCAGAGCTGAGCTGAGAAATGGCAGATGGAGTTCAACCTGGATAAATGTGAAGTGGAAGGTTGAATTCGAATACGGAATATAGGATTAAAGACAGGCTTCTTGGCAGTGTAGAGGAACAGAGGGATCTTGGTGTTCAAGTACATGGATCCCTCAAAGTTGCCACCCAAGTGGATAGGATTGTTAAGAAAGCATATGGTATTTTGGCTTTCAATAACAGGGGGATAGAGTTTAAGAGCCATGGGGTTTTGCTACAGCTCTACAAGTCCCTGGTGAGACCACATTTGGAATATTGTGTCCAGTTCTGGTCGCCCTACTATAGGAAAGATACAGAGGCTTTGGAGAGGGTGAAAATAGGGTTTACCAGGATGCTGCCTGAACTGGAGGGCTTGCCTTATGAAGAGAGGTTGACTAAGCTTGGACTTTTCTCTCTGGAGAGAAGAAGGAAGAGAGGAGATGTGATCGAGGTATACAAGATAATGAGAGGCGTGGATAGAGTCAATAGCCAGAGACTTTTCCCCAGGGCAGGATTGACTGGAACGAGAGATTATAGTTCTAAGGTCTAGAAGAGACATCAGAGGAAGGTTCTTTACACAGAGAGTTGTGAATGCATGGAATGTGTTGCCAGCAGTGGTGGTGGTGGAAGCAGAGTCATTAGGGACATTTAAGTGACTGCTGGACATGCTCATGGATAGCAGTGAATTGAGAGGTGCACAGGTTATTTTATATTACATTAGGATTAATCCTCAGCACAACATTGTGGACTGAAGTGCGTGTTCTGTGCTGTACTTTTCTATGTGAATACCCTCCCAGTCTGATTTAGCTTGAGGGACACGACTTGAGTGAAAGCAATTGCATAGCCTCACTCAGGACATATCCTGAACAGGGGGACTCTAGGCTTGTCCACAGCAAAAACCTAAACCAAAGCCAAGCTTCAGCCAAAAGGTTAAAATTTTCTTCAGGATCCAAGTGGACATGCCATTGCAATTGTTGCCAGTACGCAGACTTGAGGCAGCATAGGAGTCCTACTAGATCTAACTTATGTAAGCAAACTCATAGGCCAGTATCCAGGAGAGTACACACCCTGGAAAGTCTAACTACATCTGATTTAGAACTGTTCAATTGCTTAACAACATCCAAATTAGAACCAAACAAAAAAGTATGGTGAAATGGTCACTGGCTCTAATGGAGATTGATACCAACATGGCCATTTCAATGATCGCAAAACCAATCTTTAATAAATCTCCCTCTGAACTCCAGCCCTCAAGTTTACACAAGACCTCAGCTAAACTGAGAACCTATACAGGGGGACCTTTACAGATTAAGGGTCCAATTTTGGTTCCAGTCTCTTCTAAGAAACAGCTGGTTCATTTCGTTATGGCATGTGAGCAGGTAAGTGGAGCTGAGTCCACTAAAAGATCCACATTCCTGCTGGAAAGCTTATGCTGGAAACATTGATTCTCCTGTTCCTCGAACGCTGACTGACTGGCTGTACTTTTCCAGCGCCACACTTTTCAACTCCAGTAAAAGATCAGCCATGATTTTATTGAATGGCAGAGCAGCTGAATGGACCAAATGGCCAATCCTGCTCCTAGTTCCTATGTTCTTATGTTGTACATGAGCCATGCACACTTGCAATTGTGATTAGATGAGGATTCCCATCAGTATGACAATTAATACAACTAAGAGTTAGTACCAATTCATTGGAGTTTAGAAGATTAAGGGGAGATTTAATAGAAACTTCCAAGATAATACATGGCTTGGAAAGGGTGGACGCTAGGAAATTGTTTCCATTAGGCGAGGAGACTAGGACACATGGACACAGCCTTAGAATTAGAGGGGGTCAATTCAGAACAGAAAGGCGGAGACATTTCTTCAGCCGGAGAGTGGTGGGCCTGTGGAATTCATTGCCGCAGAGTGCAGTGGAGGCCGGGACGCTAAATGTCTTCAAGGCAGAGATTGATAAATTCTTGAGGTCACAAGGAATTAAGGGCTATGGGGAGAATGCTGGTAAGTGGAGTTGGAATGCCCATCAGCATGATTGAATGGCAGAGTGGACTCGATGGGCCGAATGGCCTTACTTCCACTCCTATATCTTATGGTCTTATGATCTTAATATATGAGACTGCCATTTGGGATATTGTCCGCCTGTGCAATTTTTCAGTAGATGTCGGAGAACATTTTGCAAGGTGTACTCCAGGTTGCCACTTATCTAGGTGACGTGATTATTATAGGGAAACCTGAAAAGGAGCACTTAGAGAACTTGGACATAGTCCTTAGATGTTTCTCCCATGTGGGCATATGCCTAAGAAGGGAAAAATGTGTGTTGTTGGGCGACAGAGTCAACAAGACCAGGTTACTGTTGGAAGATAAATTAAGGGTGATCAAAAGTGCCCCAGCTCCCACTTCTGTAACAGAACTTAGGTCTTAATTTGGTTTGGTGAATATTATGGAAAGTTCATCCATCCTGGTGCCTCCATTATTTGCATCAACTCCTAAAAAATAGGTCAGCCTTGGAAATGAGGAAACAGCCTACAGCCTCACTAGATACCAAACTGTGCTAGTTCCTATTTGGTTATTGGACCACTCCTCATGCAAATACCGGGATAGCTCTAGCAGAGGTGTTAATGGGGAGAAAACTCTATACCACATTAAATCTGATCTTCCCATACCTTGGAGGGACGGTGAAACGGATCAGAAAGACCAATGCCTTGTGCCAGATTCCCCCAAGTGAGAGAGACAGTTTACTACAGGATACAAAGTTTGGTGTACAAACCAGTGAAATAGGCCTGCATGGATAAGAGCTGAAAATGTGTTGCTGGAAAGGCGCAGCAGGTCAGGCAGCATCCAAGTCTGACCTGCTGCGCTTTTCCAGCAACACATTTTCAGCTCTGATACTCCAGCATCTGCAGACCTCACTTTCTCCTCTGCATGGATAAGAGGCATGGTCAACACAAGCTCAAGACTGGTGAGGTATAAAGTTCAGTAGGCGCAGCAACAGCCCTGAACAAGCATGTGGACTATATGAAAGCCGTGATCTTGCAAGCAGTGTGAGAGCAAAATGTGTTCTGCTCCTTGGAACAACTGTCAGAACCCATGAGTTCTTCCTCTCCGTCAAGCATTTAAAGAGACCTCTGAATCTGAGATGGATGTGTAAGGTCCCATCACAGCGATGATGCCTTTGTTACTGGAAGAAGAGAGTCAATTTCTCCTGAGATGCTCTGGGCGCAGGAGCCAAGCTCCTGTGTGTTACATGCCTCCCATATCCAAGACAGAGTCAGAGAAACCTGATCAGGGGCTGAATCGCCCCAAAAGACACTTCAAAAGAAAAAAGAATTGGCCTTTTTCCTCAGACTCAAAGTGGGAGGGATGTAGTGATTGTAACAAGGTCTGCCAGGTGGATCTCATACAATATAAGTTCTCTGATTGGGGCTGTTCATCTGGTCTAATCAGAGAGCCCTGGCTCATAAATATGAACAGGCATATCAGACATTCTGACACTGAGAGTTAGCTCTGAGGGAGCTGGACCAGTGTCAAGGATTTTCCACACGTAAATAAAAAGTGACTTGGTGATGGGACGTTGGTCTCTGTGGCACTATTTCAGCAACATATTCAACCAGCATAATAGCGACTCTGATTAGGTATTGACAATAGTGGAAATAAGGTGAAATGCAAATTTTGAGAAGCTGTGTAGCTATTTTAAATCAATCAAATGAAGACTTTTGCTACCATCATCAACTCTCTCTAGATCTGTGATGTACAGCTAAGCTCGAATGTTTCCCATTGGAGTAATAGAATTATTGCTGGTCTTATTTTAATAAAGATAGCTCTGTTTTGTGAGCCGCATTCAACAGGAAGTGGAAGCACAGATGGTCCAGAAAGCTGTGAGCACCTATTGGGAATTAGTAGACTCTGGGTTCAGTACATTGGCAAGTTTTTAATTAATTGTGATTGAATGAAAAAGGAATTTAAATTGATTCCCTCACCTGGCTTTTCATTTAGATTCATTTCTATTCAACTATTCAACTAAGTTCAGGTATTTCTGTATTCATGCTCTTTTTTTCATTCCGCAATGCAGCATTAATGGGAAGGCTTACATTTATTTTGCATCCCTAGTTGAACTGAGAATGCGTTAAACCTTTTCCTTGAACCACTGGAGACCATGTGGTACTTGCTATGCCTTTTATGGCTTGCTGGGTCACTTCAGCAGCCAAGTAAGTGTCAGCTACATTAGTATAAACTTGAAGTCATGTATAACAACACCAAATAAGGACAGTATCTCCTTTCTAGCTATAGTCAACCCAGCTTTACATCTCATAGCTTCATGATCTTTTGCTAGTGCTACGTTTTTATTTCTTGATGCTACATTAAGTTAATCAGCCAGGCATGATGGGACTCAAATTCATAATTATTAGTCCATTCACATCATTATGCTGCCAGGCCTCTCACTAAATCATCATTGAGTGATACTAGAAGTGATCTAAGGATATTGCATCTTTTTTTGTGACAGCAATTGGCAGCATTAGATAAAGGCAAATATTAAAACCAATTCCAAGTTCCCTGTTTAGTTGGACGATGCCTACAATGGCGACAGCTACAAATGGAGAGAAAAGATCACAAGGGAGAAATAAAAAGGATCAATTGATTCAACATCAGGTCTTCAAACATGTGCTGCAAATTTTTTTTATCTGTATTATTCTGCATGTATGAAATCTAATTTGTTGGGCAAGAGATAAAGCCAAACAAAACCAAGCAGCAAAGTGTAGAAATGGGACTAAGTAAGAATCTTGCTATAAAAAGACAAAGTTCATTGAAGCTTTCCAACTTGCACTCATTAGGACAAGAACACCAACAGAAAGGGACAATTACTCTTATACTGTATCAGAGGAAATGCTGATTGCTAAATTACCCTGATCAATAAATGGTGCCCTGTTCCTCCCAGTCAGAAAGACTATGTGTATGCCTTGCCTGTTTCAACTCAAGAAAAATGATGACAGTATTTTCTGGTGCATTTCTCAAAGTCAATACCCAAACAAATCAGAGTCAATCTGGTTGATTTAAAATTTAAGCAAAACTCGGCAGTTAACTGTCAGTCAGCATCTGACGCATTCTCCATCTCCAAACAGAGTCACTTGCCAACTAATGAGTATACTCACCTTTCATAGAGCATAAAAATTGTTTTCCCTTTGCATTGGTACTCTTGTGAATTACACTGGTCAGTGCAAGATTTTTTTTTGTCCTTTTTTCTGCAGTACTCAAATTATGCAGTCAAATAACTATATGATTGAACGAGATTTAGTTGGTGCCAACTGATCTTCCTCTATGGCTGAGGCAACATTTACAATTTTCTGAGTAGTTAACAGTGGCAATATTATGTTACACTACAGAATTATTCTGTGACCATTTGATTAATTATTCTTCTGTAAGATCTATTGCGTACGATGTAGTGCCTCATGCAAGAACCACTTGCAATAATTGATTTTCATTTGTCTGTAAACAAGAATTATGGAGAGGGGTTACATAGGACAATGATGAAGGATCCCCTTACAATGCTGGGTTGGCATGGTTGTCTATTACCTTCTAATCTTACTGAGAACTACCCTGTAATTAACCTCATGACCATATGTATGCATGATCTTTCGAGTGATATTCACTTCAATTTGAAATCAAGACTATATTCTGTTTGCATTCCTCCTTGTAAGAGATTCATTTTATCTTTTATGCTGCTATTCTGATAGAGAGCTAATTCTAGAGCAACTACAACATCAATTGCAGGTATTAACATGATCAGCCATGTAATGAAACAGTTTTATAACTGGTATACTTTCAATATATCAACAAAAATTTAAAGGGGTACATTCTTTGTCAAAATGCTGACATTCTGAAAGTTGGCCCCAGAACTTACAATTAAAAAGTAAGATTTTAGTATTTTCACAAATAGCACACAGCTGCTCTTCCTCCCCAGGCAAATAGACAGCCCTTAACCTCCTTTATAGGAAACTATAAGAGCCAGATGCATTGTAGGGAGGTGAAATAAGGCAGCAAAAAGCTTTAAAAATCATGTTGGAGATGAGACAAAAGGATTAGTTCAATGTTTGGATGCTTGTAGGATTAAAATATGGCATTTCGAATATAGCTGCCATTAAATATTTAATACAGTTAATATAAAACATATAAGATAATCAGAGGGTTAGATAGGGTGGACAGAGAGAGCCTTTTTCCAAGTATGGTGATGGCGAGCACAAAGGGGCATAGCTTTAAATTGAGGGGTGATAGACATAGGACAGATGTCAGAGGTAGTTTCTTTACTCAGAGAGTAGAAAGGGTATGGAATGCTTTGCCTACAACGGTAGTAGATTTGCCAACTTTAAGTACATTTAAGTCGTCATTTGACAAGCATATGGACGTACATGGAATAGTGTAGGTTCGAGAGCTTCAGATTAGTATGACAGGTTGGTGCAACATCGAGGGCTGAAGATTCTGTACTGCGCTGTAATGTTCTACGTTCTATGTTATGTATAACAGGAACTTTAATCTAGAAATTTTTATTGCATTAATATCACAACTGCAGTAAAGTGTTATAGATATTAGTTATAACTTGTAGAACCCTGTTGATTTTTATCTGCAACATTAGTTAAATGTCAGGAGGTCACATTCATTGGTTGGATTCCATCATTCAAGACATGCAGCAGAATTTTTTTACACCCTTGAGTGGTGTATGCAATGGTGAATTAATTAGGAAACTGCAGCAGAAATTTTAAAAAATCAAAATTTCAATACCAAGAAATGAATTTCTAATTTTCCTCTCAAGGTTTAAGCAATGGGTTCAGAATCTCATTAATAAATGGTGACTACATTATTTCCATGCATTTGCATCTTATCATTATGTAAACTTGCCTCGTTTCTATGCAGCTGTGAATTCTCCTCTCATTCCCTAAGAAACCAGCTAGCACCAAAGCCTGACATGAAAGTCAAAGCTGTTTCCAGGCTACAGTAGCACACCACTTGTTTCTTTGGACCTTCATTCAACTCTGCCTTCACCACAATGTCCTGGCATTCTTCATGGACATTGACAACCTCTACTCCTCATCCACGTAAACTGGCGCCAACAAGAAGCAAGCCTCACCACACCATCCTGGATGTATTGGTTCAATTCATAGATCATTTCAATCCTTCAGGACTTGACTTTTAAGCTGTATGACTTGCATTATTCTGCCAAATAGCTTTATGCAAACAGATGTACATGCACATACACAGGATGCATGTTAAGCTTACTCTTTCTTAGGGCTCACCCACTTTGTGCATTCTTGGAAGCTGTCAATCTCTGTGACTTGCATTAGTTTTAAGCACACAGGGTCTGCAGTGCAAATTCACAGGTTGCCAACTTCTGTGCCTTAAATTGCTTGTTAACACATAGAGAAAGGTCACAGCTTATCACAGTTCAGAGCACTGAACAGTTAAGGGAACAGGCATGTAGCTATCTTAATGTCACACCTACAGCATGTGCTACCAGCTTGTAAAGCAAGCACGCTGCATGTGATTCAACTAAAGGACAGTCCATGAAAGTCAAAGGATACCAGTCCTTAATGGGGTTTAAGGGGAGTATGGTTAGTTAGGAGATAGCACCATATTTGGTGAAAGAGCTCATCCCTGATTATATTTGAGGGGCTTGGCCACAGTCAGATAGGCATTTGTTCTACGAGAGTCCAGAAATCCATATCTTTGCAGTCTGAAGTTTGAGTCACAGGATTATGGTTCACTAGTCAGGCTCCTGTGGAAACAATACTCCGGGGTTGGGCCCTGCTCAACCTAGCTGTCATGACAATTAAGTCCAGAAGATAGGCCCTGGTCAGTCCTGAAACTTTGAGCATTAATGGACAAGGGGCTTATTTAGGGGCCGTCCATGGAGGTCTGAGAAAAGTGAGAAATTCAGAATCTAGAAATGGGATTTATCGTAGTGGATCTCTGATGGAATGAATACATTGCAAGGGTCAATTCAAAATGGATGAGTAGAATCTTACACAGAGGATCAGAGGGGACAGGGAGTTGCAGGAGTGGTAGATTTCAAGGTCACAATCACCCTGACCTCCTCAAGAGGAATATATGACCAACAAGGACATGGCAATTTCCAAAACATGTGCTCTGGGGTTAAGTTAAGGACATTCGCAGCCATATAAAGGCACTGAATGAAAATGGGAGAGGCTGAATGATCATCGGGGACCAACAATACAAAAGATAATGTGAAAGCTGGAGGAATCAGGCTGTATCTGAGGTGAAGCCTGCAAGCCACAGATGAAGACATGAAGCTGAAACATTGTGCTTTCAATCCAAAGTCAACTGCACCATAATAATATCAGGCCAAAGGGCCTATTCCCATACTGTAGGGAATCTAATGCAATCTAATTGTCTGCTATTGTGTGCACAGTGAGTGGAAAAATTATTGTTTTTCTCTTCAGGAGCAGAGTGTAATTGTTTGAATTTGAGGCTCAGCTTGGTGCAACTGCGTTAATCATACATCTATTAGTAATACCAGCCTTCTGACATCAAATTGCATTTCATCATTTGGTTATTCATTGTTCAAGAATAAACATTACAAATAATGGTAAGAGTCAAAGAAGTGTGGTGCTGGAAAAGCACAGCTGGTCAGGCAGCATCCAAGGAGCAGGAGAACCGACATTTCGTGCATAAGCCCTTCATCAGGAATGTTGACTCTCCTGCTCCTCAGATGCTGCCTGACCAGCTGTGCTTTTCCAGCACCATAGTTTGTGACTCTGATCTCTAGCATCTGCATTCCTCACCTTCTCCATTACAAATAATGGTCTCAAGCAATCATGACCATTATGTTGTTTGCACAAATTTCCTCGCTGTCATATCACTGAAACAACTCTAATCAGACATGGAGTTAAAAATATCACCTGGGCTTGGCATTTCTTACTCACATTTCAGAGCTAAAACAAAAATGCCAATTACTTAGGAGCTGCCACTTTGGCAGACTGAACTGTAAGTAAGTAAAAATATGACCTGTGATGTTCAAGGGTGGTTTTTAGAGGAGGAGAGGGAGCTATCACTGTTGTGGTTCTGTTCACCGAGCTGGGAATTTATGTTGCAGACGTTTCGTCCCCTGTCTAGGTGACATACTCAGAGCTTGGGAGCACTTCTGTGATGTTTCCTCCGGCATTTATAGTGATTTGTATCTGCCGCTTCCGGTTGTCAGTTCCAGTTGTCCGTTGCAGTGGTTGGTATATTGGGTCCAGGTCGATGTGCTTATTGATTGAATCTGTGGATGAGTGCCATGCCTCTAGGAATTCCCTGGCTGTTCTCTGTTTGGCTTGTCCAATAATAGTAGTGTTGTCCCAGTCAAACTCTGTTGCTTGTCATCTGAGTGTGTGGCTACTAAGGATAGCTGATCATGTCGTATCATGGCTAGTTGGTGTTCATGGATGCGGATCGTTAGCTGTCTTCCTGTTTGTCCTATGTAGTGTTTTGTGCAGTCCTTGCATGGGATTTTGTACACTATTTTATATTTTATCACAATGGCTGGCTGCCAGAATTTCACTTGTCAATATAGCATGAGTATGTTGGCACTCCAGCATACATACAGATAATATATGTCAGATGTATTTATCGAGCCATGACATTGGCCTCTATGCGAAACTTCCATGGCTGTCAAGGTGTAACTTAAGGATTCATTGTGATTGATGTAAGGGCTCAGGAGTGCCATTAATGAAATGATGTTCCCTTGCCAACATGCCCCATAAATTATGGTCTTGTTGTGGCTGGAGTTCTTTTCACTTTGTTTTACATAATAAACTGAGATTGAAAGAGAAAACAATTTCAACATCATTAGCAAGCCCAACAAGAATATTAGCCTCTACCAGCTGCCATACAACCTCCCAAGGGAGAAGCAGCCAGTGATAATCCCTCAAGAATAAAAATGGCCAGATATGCATCGACAGACTTTATTGTTATTTTCCACTCCTCTCAGAAACTCCACATAGATGCAGATTAACAATGTGCCAGGCTGTCATCTGAGCTGTTTGTTGCTGTTTTCTGCAGATAACACCTGTCTATATCCCCGTGACAAGGAGAGGCAAGCAACCTGGATGTTGGGAATCTCCAATACCCTATTTGCAGGGTGCTATACAGGAAGCAGTCTCTTGCTTGGAGAGTGTCCTATCACCTGTAAACAGAATTTAACAGCCAAAAAGGCTTCATCAATGTTCTACTTAACTGTGGACAAAGTTAAAAATCAAATGATGCCAGGTCATAGTCCAACGGGTTTATTTGGAAATATAAGCTTGTACTTCCAAATAAACCTGTTGGACTATAACCTGGTGTTGTGTGATTTTTAATTTTGGCAAAAGTGAGTACTACAGATGCTGGAAATCAGAGTCAAGATTAGAGTGGTGCTGGAAAACCACAGCAGGTCCAGCATCATCCGAGGAGCAGGAAAATCAACATTTTGAGCAAAAGCCCTTCATTTTTTCATTCCTGATGAAGGACTTTTGCCCGAAACATTGATATTCCTGCTCCTCGGAGGCTGCCTGACCTGCTCTGCTTTTCTAGCACCACTCTAATCTTGATTTCCCCCCCCCCCATGGCTACTTAACTGTGACTATCAGTGTCAAATTTTGGAAGTCTGTGCCAGATATCCTCTCAGTGCCATGATGCATGCATACATGAGAACTCGCAGATTACTGTATCTTTCCAATGTCATCAGGCCATAAAAGAATGAGATCTGGGACACAAAGGCTACCTTGGTATTATAACTTGGTTGCTAGCTTATTTTTCAGTAAGTTTATTTTATTTGAGGGTTATGTGCAGTTTCAGGCTCCAATTGACATCATAATGAAGTTATGGTGCGTAAATGCTGGTTCATATTGATTTGTATGGACACTGCCCACATGGAGTAAGATTTCTGGTTTCGGATGCAGCCCCATGGGAAAAGCACTGAGCAATGATTCACTGTAGAAGATTGGTCTACCAGAGGAAGAGTTTTCCAGGACAATAATTGTTTCACCTTAGAGAAATACATGTCAAAGAACATTATGCATTGTGCTATTATACTATCTTGAATCTTCAAATTATATGCAAGAACAGGAGGATAAATAATGTTTGTTACTGAGCAGGGTCTTTGCTTTTTGGTAAAATGGTATATTGTCAAAGAAAGTAGGTGACCTAAGTAGACTATTCAGAGTATAACAGTGTCCTAATTAGCTTATTTATTGCTTTATGATTTTATTTTACTTTTAATTCCTTTTTCTAAAGATGCAAAAATTTGGTTCCATGAATGCTGGGCTGCCTCTTATGCCTCACCTGAATAACAATTCTTCGATGGTGAATCAAAGTACTGAAACTGGGACTTTCTTCTTTGGCATTCCTTGTCTATTTTATGAACCTGTATTTGCGAGGAGGCAATGGCCTAACGGTATTATCGCTGGATTGTTAATCCAGGGACCCAGATAATGTCCTGGGGACCCGAATTCAAATGCTGCCATGGCAGATGGTGGAATTTGAATTCAATAAAAGAAAAATCTGGAATAAAGAGTCTAATGATGAACATGAATCGATGCTCGACTGTTGTAAAAATCCATCTGGTTCCTTTGGGGAAGGAAACTGCCATCCTTACCTGGTCTGGCCTACATGTGACTCCCGACCTACAGCAATGTGATTGACTCTCAACTGCCCTCTGGGCAATTAGGGTTGGGCAGTAAATGCTGGCTCAGACAGCAACACACTCGTCCTGTGAATGAATAAAAAAAACAATCCATCCAAACCACAATGGTATCTCAGTGGGTAAAACAAATGTGGGACTGCAGGATTTCCCCTTATACATTTCAACATGTGCTAGATGGAAATGTTACCAGGTTACTTACCAGGTTGATGAAAACCATCATAATCAAGGCAGACCCTATTCATGTTCTGCATGTAAACATTGGGAAAGGCAATAACTGGATTTGGATGGAAAATGGACAGGGGATCAAAATATGCAATTAACCAGCCACCCTTCATTGCAGTTAATACACAGACGTTCTCCAGCTTGAATAGGGAAAAGAAAGCAATAAATAAACAGTCATGCTTAAAAATGAACGTGCCAGTTGTACACAAGCTCCATTTTTTGTATACAAGTCAGACGAGTACATGTCATTGGAAATTTTACTATTTTTCTCTATTCTAAATAATATTACATTCTTCAGAAGATAATCCAAGTTTGTAGTTAGAACCAAACAGCAGGTCTTAAAGATTTCCCTGGAGCATCAAAGGCTGAAGGGTGACACTATAAAGATTTTTAAAATCATGAGGGGTATGGATAGGATAACTAGACAAAGTCTTTTCTCTGGAGTCGGGAAGTCCAGAACGAGAGGGCATAAGTTTAGTGTGAGAGGGGAAAAATGTAAAAAGGATCTCAGGGGCAATGTTTTCACGCAGAGTGTAGTACATTTATGGAATGAGCTGTCAGAGGGAGTGCTGGTGGCTAGTACAATTCCAACATCTATATGAGTATATGAATAGCAAGGGTTTAGAGGGATATAGGCCAAGTGCTGGCAAATGGGACTAGATTGGATTGGAATATCTGTCAGCATGGATGAGTTGGACCGAAGGGTCTGTTTCCGTGCCGTTCATCTATGAATCCATGATGTGCATTTTGGCTGAAACATGTCCTGGATCTGGTTACAGAAGAATCTCTGAACAGTAAGAAAAGTGTTATGGTACAATGCATTTGACATTATGTTGGAACATTCGCTGTTGTAACAGGAGGCCTTTATGCTGGAGGCGGGCAAGGGCAGAGAGGTTCACTGCCTCAAGTGATCAAGAAGTCCCTTAAACGTTGTGA
Organism: Hemiscyllium ocellatum; assembly: GCF_020745735.1. NCBI lineage: Eukaryota > Metazoa > Chordata > Chondrichthyes > Orectolobiformes > Hemiscylliidae > Hemiscyllium > Hemiscyllium ocellatum. The sequence continues at coordinate 94,877,095 of NC_083411.1, read as the reverse complement.
TAATGGTCCTAATCAACATCAGCAATCTTGTGATCTGGAGTCAGTAGCTGAAAGCTCAAATAATCTTATTCACATCCAGCGAACATTGAAACCAATTGAAGCACTATTCCCATTGCTTTGCTAACTGTAGTCAATGTAGGTTACAAATCAAAACTCAGATTTGGACCTTTTCAATTTGCACAGATTGCTTGCTATATCCCTTTACATTACAAACAAAACTTCAAACAATGCTACACTGTATAAAATGCTTTGCAATTGCGTGAGGTCATTAAGTGCATTATAAAAGTGTTTTACTGTTTAGCATTATTCAAATGATTATCTTTCCCCTTCCTCTCAAAAGAAATAGAAATTTTGGACAGGGAGACATTACACCTCATTTCTAATTGAATCAGGAAGTGATTCCATGCTTTTTTTGTCAACTGTGGCCATTGCTGGGGCTGCAACTGCAGGCTGAGGGCATACCAATGATTGTGCATTCTCAAAGTCAGGTCAAGCAGCCTGCGTCAGGTGGGGAAGAGTTACTGAGAGCAGACTTAATCTTTGCCTTCTGGGAGGCTGTTGAAGCCGGGGACCCCTCTGTGAATCAAAGAATGCCTAAACATGGGGGTATAGACAAATCCCAACTGCTGTAAAAATGCCAACAGAAGAGGAAGCTTTTAATTGGACATTTAAGAGGGTCAATTGGGCTCTGGAAGAATAGGTTATCTATAATACGTTATATTTTCCATCAGATTTTCTCTCTCTCTCTCTCTCTCTCTCTCTCACAAACACATACACACACTTTTTCAGTATGTATGTACATTACATTATTGTGCTCCCATGATAATATAATTATAAAAGCTCCAATATTCTACTCTCGAAATATAGGAGTAGGCATTGCTGTAATGATCTGACAGCAACATCCATTCTATTTTATATATAACTTAAAGCTGGCTAAAAGATTTTCTGAATTAGTCAGTGAATATCTGGGGAACTACACACAATGCACAAATATTATTTAACTATTACTGGTGATGTTGTTATCCAGAGGAACTGCTGAGGAATTTCATTTTGGATGACATCCCTCCCCAGTATATCAAAAGTCACAAAATAACTGACGTCTCACAGATCAAGAAACTAAAGTTTGATTCCAATCCCTCTAATAATGATTAGAGCAAATGTCCAACTTTGCATGGTTGTGAATAGAAGAGTATAGCTACATGCGTATTAAAAACTGCACTGGAGTCTGCTAAGCACTTTAATGCATTAAACTTTGATTTAGTTTTGACAAAAATTGTGATCATTCTATTTTGGTATAACTTGTAATTCACTCAAGCTAAGCATTTATATTCGCAACATAACTAAAGCCAAATTATTTTCATATAATCAAGTTGTGCATATCATGATGGAATGTTGGGATTGGAACAGTTCTTACCTTTATCGTCTTTTCAAAGCAATTATTATTCCAAGACTAGGGATGACAGTGGATAAAATCTAGTCTTATAGAACCTTTCTAGAATCTGGCAAATTTTGGAAAATGAATGCATCTACTACCTCATAAGTCGTCTCAATGAAGATCTTTCTCTACATTGTGCTATAATCACAAATTCACAAACATGCCCTTCATTCTATCAGTTTGAGTTTTCCAATCAATGACCCTGCTGACACAGCTGAAGGGTAATACATATGCAAAACAAATTGAATGTTTTGACAATTTGTCACATTTAACTAATAGATTTAATAACTGTTTCTCATGACACTTATATCATCCATCCTTGTGACAAATGAAGGACTACAACAAGAAGTTATATTTTTGCATTATTTTCAATGAAACAAAATATCCTAAGGCATTACATGAATATTTTAAGAGCATTATAAAACAATGTTTGGCACTGAATTATATAAGGAGGTATTAAGTAGCTAAAGAACAGAATTTGTAGCCGGGACTGATTTTTAAAAAACAGTACGTATCTGGCAATAATTTAATTGGAAACAACTCAGATCTAATGTTGCATTAGTAATTTTTAACTTGTATAATTAAGAATTTTCTGATTATTTTAACTTTGAGAGTTGTTCCTCTAGAGAGTGAGAATGGGAAATTAATAATAAATCATAAGGAAATGGCAGATGAAAGGAACAAATATTTTGCTTCTATCTTTGTATAGAGGATACGAAATAATTCCAGCAATAGCATAAATCATGAAGTGGCAGTGAGAGAGCATCATGTTACAATTGAAATGACAAGGGACGTGGCACTGAGCAAACTGATAGAGCTGCAAGCTGAGGAGTCCTCAGGTCATGGGAAGGTCTTCAAATTGATCATTAATGAGAGAAAAGCTCCAGGTAATCGAGAAGAATCAGCATGATTTTGTGAAAGGGAAATTATGTTCAACCAACCTACTGAGTTTGTTTGAAGGCACGGTGGCTCAGTGGTTAGGATTACTGCCTGACAGCTCCAGGGACCCAGATTCAGTTCCAGCCTTGGGCAACTTCCTGAGTGGAGTTTGCCTGTTCTCCCTGTATCTGCATTGGTTTCCTTCCAGAGTCCAGAGATGTGCAGGTTAGGTAGATTGGTCATGCTAAATTGTCCATACTATCCAGGGAATGGATTAGCCATGGTAATATGTGGGGTTATGGGGATAGAGTGTGTGTTTGGGTCTGGACAGGATGCTCTTTAGAGAGTTGGACTCAATGGGCCTCATGGTCTCTTTCCATACTGTAGGGTTTCTATGATTCTATGAATAACATGTACTATGAATAAAGTGGAGCCCATTGATGTACTGCACTTGTATTTCCAGAAGGTATTCGACAAGGTGCAATATAAATAGTTTTTGCCCAAAGAAGCAATTCATAAGGTAGAAGGTAATATATTAGCATAAGTAGAGAATTGGCTAGCTGCCAGAAAAAATAGATTATGCATAAATAAATGGGTCTTTTTCTGATTGGCAGGACATGACGGGTGAGCAAAATTCTGGCTGATGGAGTACATTGTGGGAAAAATGTGAAGTTCTCTTTGACATGAGGAATGAGAAAGCATAGTGTTATTTGAATAGAGAATGGCCACAGAAAATGAAGGGCAGACAGATGTAAGTGCTGTAATATGACTAATAAAATGTTAGCATAAGATACAGCAAGTAGGTAAGAAGGCTAATGGAATGATATCCTTTGTTTCAAGAGAAGTTTAGCGTAAAAGTAGGATATTATTTTTGAGTTATACTAAACATTGATGAGACCACATGTCAAATACTGTCTGCAGGTTTGACCTACTTATTAAAAGAAGGATGTAGATGTTCAATAGCGATTTACTAGATTGACACTTGGATGAGTGGATTCCCTTATAGAGAAAGATTGAACAGATTGGATTTGAGTCTCCTAGAGTTTTGATGAGTATTGGGTGAGTTGATTGATGGATATAAGTTCCTGAGTGCTCTTGACAAGTTTGATGTTTTTACTTGCAGGTGAGTCCAGAATAAGGTATACTGCTTTAAAACTAGAGGTTGTCCCTTTAGGACAATGATGACATGATTATTTTGTTCTCAGAGGATTGCGTAGTTTTGAAATTTTCTGCCTCAGAAACTGTGGAAGCAGAATCATTGAGTATTTCTTTCAGGCATACATAGATTCTTGTTGAGCAAGGATATCAAATATTTTCAGGAGTAGATGAGAATATGGAATTCAAAGCACAAACAGCATGATCTATTAAATGGTGAAGCAGACTTGAGGGATCAAAGGGCCAGTTTGTGCTTTCAATTTGTTAGTACATATGTTTTAACCTTTTAACCATCCTGTATCAAACAACTGCTCACAAGGATAATAATTTGAAGGAAAAACTACTTGTTCCAGATAACAGAAATAGAACAAAACAAGACAGGTGATTGAGAATTTTTGAGTATTTTCTATGGCTGTATAAAATTAGAAAGTATTGAATTTTCTCTTCTTTCATCTGATTCTTTGGTGCAAGCTACACTGATTAGATGGATTGCAATTTGCCTGAAAGTTTGCAACTTACATTTTTTCTACTCCAAATTATAAAGCTTCAGGTGAGTTCAAGGCCAACATGTTGGGATTGGCGCAAGTTCAATTATCTCCTATTGTCATTTCCACAAGCACTGTTCAATTACATGATGTCAATTGAGATAACAAAATCCCATTTTTGATGAATGCATGTAGCATGTTGATGTAATGCAAGGTACATTTTCAAGGTAAACATTTTAATTTGGTTGCTTTATTTCTGACCACAGACAGATTAAATCTGACCTGTGCATTTATTTCCAGTTACATAGAAACATGGAAGATAGGAGTAGGAGGAGGCCATTCAGCCCTTCGAGCCTGCTCTGCCATTCACCACGCTCATGGCTAATCAAGTTATGGAGCCAGTTGCAATGAGGCTCACAAACATAATAATTAGGTCTATTATCTTGTCAAAAGCAGCCAAGGAAAGGAGAACTGAATGCTTTCCAATGGCTCTAGAAAGCACCAAATGTTCACTCAATAATGTATACATATTTAAAGAAGCAGTAACAAGATGGCAAAACATTTTACAATTTACAGTTACTCCTAATGGTAAGAGTACTATGATGTTGCAATGATGTCAATCATGTGACACATGAAGATTTATAATTTAGTCTCACTCGATAACAATAAAAGGTGAAAATATGCAAAAGTTTCAAAGAGCTCACTATCAAATATGGGATGTATCCTTTAAAAATGTCCACCACAACAGGTATTCCAGGAAATGTTGCTTCTGCAAAGTAGTGTTCCTTATAATCATACAATAGAAAACCATTTACAGATTCTTTCTTGATATAAGGTGTAAGCAGAAATGTGTACTATCATGATCATGTCTCCCAAAAATATCTCAGCGTTTACGTACAATAGATGCTAAGTGCTACTGTGTAACCATATTATATTAACAATCATTATATACAAAGCAAGACCTTTGAAATTATAATGAGATGGCTGATCAAATTATCAGCTCTGATGGTTAGTTGAGGCCATGACACAGAAAATTAGATGCATCTTCTTGGAAAAATATCAAGGGAAATTTTACATCAAACTGACCACATGAATTGATAAGCAAAACTTTGGCCAGAATTTTCTTGTTTTCAAGTAAAGTGGTGTTGATTGAGATTCATAGTGCACTGCTCACCATGATTCATCATGACTTTTCTTAGACAATCTTTTGCTCTTCTCCTCATTAATTATACAGTTGGGCTCTTGAGTGTCTTTCTTGGCCAGTGAGATGGAATGTGTTCACAACTGCTGGAATCTATCAGCTTTCAAGTCTTTGGCACCATCTTGAAAGTTAAGCTGCAGGCAACTTTAGATGGTGCATGCTAGGAACAGCCATTTATGGTGAGGTGTTCAAGCTTTTATATTCAGGATATAACCCAGAGGATAGGAAATCTCGCTCACCATGCACAAACATGAACCTGGAGATGTTTTGAATGGGATGGTGGAGAGTAAGACCATGTTTTTTTCTAACTGATGTACAAAGGAGGCGATATCAAAACAGCAAACCAGTCTGGATCCCGATTGGAAAGGGACGCCCTGCAATACAGGAGAAAGGTCAACGATCATCTGTACTCTGCAAGAGTAAGTGCGACCATCTTCTCTCTGCAAAGTCACACTCATAGGGCTATCACTCAATCTAACTCTGCTAAAACGCATGTATCTCTTCAAGTCTTATGTATTACCACACTCATTATTGCATACAACATGACCAGTCCAGGGCGCATCTCATCTCCCAAGCTGCTAACTATTCGGAGCCTTTACAGTTCTTACTCACTCAGTGGGGACATCACACACCTCCCTATTCATGCACTATCTCGAAGTGTCCTTGCATCCACTTCCATCATACTTGACCTTTCCCTTTGTTCCATTGCAGGAAAAGCTGATCAGTCTGCAAACAATGCTTCAATAGTATCTTGCCTGATTTGCCAGTTACCCTCCAAGTGGTTGCATGATTGGCCATGGCCTAATAACTGGGCTGCAAAGACACAGATCCTGGACTCTGGATAACCATAACAAACATCTTGAAATAGAACCAGATCAGCTCTTTGACTGACTGTGGCAGTACCGTGAGAGTGACTGCAGTCCAGCTATTCCCATATAAGGTCTGTTCCCCTTTGTTATGAAGATACAAATGTACTATACCTTTCAGAGAGTTAAAAGCTAGCAGTGACAGCACCAAGTGTTCTGAAAAAGATATTATGTAAGCTTTTGGTCCAGCAGTTAGTGTAGCTAGTTGCTTAGAGACAAAAACAGATTTGAATTAGGCCAATAAGTTTAAATATATCGCCCAAAAAACCCCCAATCCAGCTTGAATTTAGTATATTGACAAGCTTAAAAGCCAATGACACAATTCAATGCTTTGGGGTATAAGACTGGGGAAACTGAACAGTTGAGAGGAGAACTGCCAAGGCAAAGACATCTGCAAACTGCCCAGAGAATAACTCTCTTAAAGGTACCTTTATTGATCAGTAACCTGTGAAACAGAATCCCCAAGAAGAAGAAAGGAAGACAGGGATACATAGAAGAACTGAAAGCTGCCTGGTTTTGGCAAAAAAGTTTTGTTTTGTAAATCTTAATCAGGAGTTTTATTGGACTAGTTTTATAGAAGGGAAGGTAAAGATAGGTTAGAGGAAGGAGTTGTAAATGGTTGTTAGTTAATTGTTCTCTGTTATACTCTAAGAAATAAAGTTGTTAATTTTTACTTTAAATAGTTCTTGGCCTCTCAAATTTTCACAGATTACTCCATGGGATAAATCTTTTCTGTGTTGCTGGTTTAAGTTAAGCAGGAGAGTTGGGGGCTTGTCGTTGGGATTTGAACTGTTTTGGACAGATGTGAATAGTTTTGGGGACATTAAAAATTCCCAGAAGATTTAAACACTTGCAGCTTAGAGTCCGACATAATTAAATAAAATGTAAGTGAGACAGTTTGTTTGATTTCAGTGACTTGTGGTTGATTAAATTAAAAGTGAGAGGAAAGGCTCTTAAAATTGATAAAGAGGTTCTGGGATTTGAAGATGATTCTCAAATTTACCAAGAAAGTTTAGAAGGAAAGAAAACGGCCATACTTTTAGAATTAGCAAATAGATTCAATTTGGTTTAAACTAAGGACTCATGAATTGGTACCAGAAGCATATAGACAACAGTTCAGAAACACAAAGAAGGAACCAGGTCAGACTTATGTTGAGTTTGAAAGAATTAAACAGTCATTTTGATTGATGGGTGCGTGCTTTGAAAATAGATAAGAACTTTGAGGCTCTAAGAGAGATTATTCTGCTGGACGAGTTTAAAAACTCACTTCCAGTGATGGCAAGAATTCACATGGAGGAACAGGAAGTTCAGGAAGTGAGAAGGGCAGCAAAATTGGCAGATGAAGACATGTTGGTGCTTAAGGCAAGTTTCTGGCTAGAGATCCATCCTGTGAGGGATAGAAGTTGGGAGAAGAGGAGCTCCTACACTACAAAACCAAAATTAAGAGCACTGGTAAGAATTTACCAGCGGATAAAAAAGAAGCTCAAGAGGATGGAAAGGAGGTGAAAGGCCTCAGGTGTTTCCATTGTGGTAAAGTGGGACAGGTAAAGTCACAGCGCTGGTCTTTAAAGAGAGGCAGTGTGGGAAAAGACGTAGTAAAAGAAGCTAAGCCAATGGAATAAGTGAAGTTAGTATAAGGGACCCCAAGAAGAGTCGAGAGCTGCAGGAGAGTGTACAGTCAAGGCAGGGGATGGGTATGGAGTTAATACCTGATCTTGACAAAGAATTCGCCTCTGTGGGTAAAGTTTACACAGGAAGAGAGGGGGAGAAGGACAAGAAGTCATAATTTTGAGAGATACAGGATCTAACTAGCCTTTGATAGTAAGAGATGAGTGAATATGCACTATTTCTGATATGTTAGCTGAGAGTGTGATAATTTGTGGGATAGATGGACAGCAATTTAGCATTCCCCTTTGTGAGATCAGGTTGGAGTGCCAACTCAAGACTGGGGAGGTTACAGTGGGAGTGATTGACGGAGTGTCAGTTCTAGGAATTCAGTTTGTTCTTGGGAATGATTTGACAGGATCCAAGGTGGGAGTGACACCCCTTGTTGTGGAGAAGCCCAAGGAAGACCAAGAAACTGAGGAATTAAAACAGAAATATCCTGCTATTTTCCCAGACTGTATGGTAACAAAATCCCACTGTCATAAGTCACAGCACGAAGTGAAAAGTAAAGAGAAAGATGAAGGAGCTCAGGTTCAGTTAGCAGACACCCTGTTTGATGTAATTGTGTAGGAAAAACCTGAACAGGCAGAGGGTCAGACAAAAGAGTTTACTTTTGAAAGACTAAGAGACTTGCAACAGCAAGACAAGGCAATAAAAGATATATATGTGGATGTGTACTCTGAAAAGGAGGCAGAGCATATTCTGGATGGTTATTATCTATAAGATAGAATCCTCAGATGGAAATGGAGACCATGGCAGGTTAATGCAGAGGAGAAATGGGCCACAGTGCACCAGATTGTGTTGCCAGTAGCATACAGACAGGAGGTGTTACAGATAGCACATGAACTACCTGTAGGAGGTCACATAGGGGTATGAAAGACTCAGGCTAAGGGACAAAAACATTTTTATTGGCCCAGAAAGCACAAGGATGTGGTTAACTTTTGCCGTACATGTCGTACATGCCAAATGGTAGGTAAGCCACAACCGGTAATAAAACCAGCACCTTTGTTGCCAATTCCCACATTTGAAGAACCTTTCACACAGGTTACAATTGATTGTGTATGTTCCCTCCCGAGAACTAAAAATGGAAATCAGTACTTGCTAACCATAATGGACGTATCTACCAGATTTCCAGAAGCAATTCCATTAGGGAGTATCAAGGCAAAAACGGTGGTAGAGGAGCTAGTAGCTTTCTTCACATGGTATGGGTCAGCAGACAGATTCAATCGGACCAAGGGTCACATTTTACTGCTAGGCTGTTTAAGGAGGTTATGGATAGCTTAGGTCTGCAGCACTTTAAATCCAGTGCGTTTCATCCTGAATCTCAGGGAGCTTTAGAAAGGTGACATCAGACCTTGAAGACCACGTTGAGAGCATACTGTCTGGATTACCCAAATGATTGGGATAAAGGTATCCCATTTGAGTTGTTTGCCATTTAGAGATGCCCCAAATGAATCTGCTCAGTTCAGTCCCTTTGAGTTACTATTCGGTCATAAAATGAGATTAATTTTTGAAATTAATTAAAGGCAAATTGACAGGACCAAAGTCAGAGATCTCACACTTAGATTATATATCAGAGATGAGGGAGAGATTAAATAGAGTAGGTGAATTAGCTGAACAGCACCTAAAGAGGGCACAATGTAGAATGATGCACGCGGCAGTTAAAAGCTCTGAGACTTGGACGTATTCCCGAGGGGATGATGTGTTCGTATTGTTACCAGTGATAGGCAATCCTTTCAAAGCCAGGTTTGGTGGCTTCTATCAAATTGAGATAAAGGTGAGTCAGGTGAACCATTAGTAAAGATGTCAGATAGAAAAAAACGGTATCTGATATGTTATGTGAACATGTTTAAACCATATTATACTAGAGAGAAAGAACTGAAGAAGCAGGTGTCAGTTACTGCCCCACAGAGTGAGGAATCAAATCCAGATGATGTGGATTTTGATGTGCCTCAAAATAGATCAAAAAATGAAGAAGTCCTTGAGGAGTTGGATAGGTTAATAAGCTACCTGTCTCAGGAGCATGGAGCCAAGTTGAAAGATCTGTTACTGCAGTATGAGGACATATGTAAGAATCAGATGGGGGGGAACTAATGCTATTGTACATGAAGTAGACGTAAGGAACAATAGTCTGATAAAACAACACCCCTATCAGCTTAATCCTTTCAAAGCCAGACATGTTGAAATGGAAGTGGAGGCCATGCTCGACAAGGACATCATTGAACCAAGCTAGAGCGAGTGGAGTTCACAGATCGTCTTAATTCCCAAACAGTACAGGACTCAACGATTCTGCGTGGATTATTGGAACATCAATGCCGTTACAAAATCAGACTCATATCCAATTCCTAGATTGGAGGACTATATCGAGAAGGTTGGACAAGCCAGTTACATTACCAAGTTGGATTTAATACATGGATGCTGGCAGGTACCTTTATCAGAGATGGCAAAAGAAATTTCTGCATTTGTAACCCCTAATGGGCTTTATCAGTTTAAAGTGATGCCCTTTGGAATGAAGAACGTACCTGTCGCACTCTAAAGACTCATGACAGAGTTGTGGCTGAGCTAACAAACTGTGCAGTCTATTTGGATGATGTAGAGATCTTTAGTAAATCCTGGAAATATCAAATGATACAGTTGGCAGAACTCTTTGAATGACTATGAGAAGCAAAACTAGTGATAAACTTTAATAAAACTGAATTTGTCAAAGCAAGGGTGGTGTTCTTGGGACATAACATCACTCACATAAAGTTGACTCCACAGAATACAGGGCGGCACGGCGGCACAGTGGTTAGCACTGCTGCTTCACAGCACCAGAGACCCGGGTTCAATTCCCGCCTCAGGCGACTGTCTGTGTGGAGTTTGCACATTCTCCCCGTGTCTGCGTGGGTTTCCTCCGGGTGCTCCGGTTTCCTCCCACAGTCCAAAGATGTGCGGGTCAGGTGAATTGGCCATGCTAAATTGCCCGTAGTGTTAGGTACGGGGTAAATGTAGGGGTATGGGTGGGTTGCGCTTCGGCGGGTCGGTGTGGACTTGTTGGGCTGAAGGGCCTGTTTCCACACTGTAAGTAATCTAATCTAATCTAAAAAAAATACGAAGAAGAAGGCCATCAAGGAATTTCCATTACCAACCTCTAAGAAAGAGGTGTTTCAATTCTTAAGACTCAACGGATTCTATCAGAAGTTTGTTCCAAACCTCAGCAGTGTAGTGGCACCATTAACCGAGTTGCTGAAGAAGAACACAAAGTTTCCGTGGACAGAACAATGCCAGGAGGCATTCAACTATTTGAAAGCAACATTAACCACCAAGCCAGTTTTAGCTACACAAACTTTTCAAAACCATTTAAAGTTGCCATCGATGCTAGTGACATAGGTGTTGGAGCTGTACTCCTACAGGAAGATGAGGATGGGATTGAACTCTGGTTACTTTTCGAAGAAGATCAACATCCAACAAAAGAAACACACCACGACTGAAAAAGAACTATTGAATTTGGGACTGACCTTACAACATTTTAATGTGTATGTCACGAACAGTGTGTCATATTTGTCATGGTTGTGTACATGGATCACAATCCATTTACTTTCTTAGAATACTTTAAAGACAAGAATATGAGACAATTTCATTGGAGGCTTATGTTACAGACCTTTAATTTACAAATCATACATGTTGCATGTCATGAGAATGTAATCGCAGATGCGTTATCACAGATTTAACTGATGAAGCAGAATCCCCAAGAAGAAGAAAAGAAGACAGGAATACAGAGAAGAACCCAAAGTCGCCTGGTTTTGAAATAAGAACTTTTGTTTTATAAACCTTAATTGGGAGTTTTATCAGACTAGTATTATAGAAGTGAAGGTAAAAGATAGGTTAGAGGAAGGAGTTGCAATAATTGTTATACTTTAAGAAATAAAGTTGTTAATTTTTACTTTAAATACTTCTTGGCCTCCCAAATTGTTACAGATTACTGTACGGGATAAATCTTTATAGTTGTTAGGCTCTCGAATTTTCACAGATTACTGCAGGGGATAAACCTTCTCTGTGTTGCTGCTTTAAATTAAGCAGGAGTGTTTACACTGTGTCGTAACACCTTTGAAGTTCACACGTCGCCAGTTGCTTGAAGCGCATGCAGGGTGTTTACCGTCTAACCTACTGACACATGCTGTGGTGTCCATTACGACAAACTGCCTTGCTCTTCGTTTGCACTAAAAAATAATGCAAGCCAAAGGCTGGCTGCCTCCAAGTAAACCTCTTTGTGAGTGAGCATGAAGAAAGAAATCTGAGAGTCAAAAGATGCATGTGTATGTTATTCCCTGCATGTAAAGTAACCTCGCAGAAGTGTGTACGTCATAAGTGCCCTGGAGCTATAAGTGTTGAAGGGTTGAAGGGATGTTGAGTTGATCTTTGAAAAGGCAGGGTGATGTGTTGAGGTTGGTAATTTGCTGATGCCAATTTGTGTGGATAGAGAATCTCAGAGGAATGTTGCCATGCAACGTACAGGAACATTGTGGTGAGTCACATGATGCCTGAGACAAGCACTGGGTGACCTGTAACCATCACATACATATTCTAACATTTTGGGAAATTATGCTGTCTCTGTGATGAAGAGAGAATAGAAAGGGGCATATCAGTAAGGCAAGTTGGGGCTGTAATGAGATGCAAATACATAGAAATAAGCAAGTTGTTATTCAATTGTGGAATTTCAAGTTGCCATTTAAGGCTCAAGGGGATTTTAAAAAAAATTCTCGATATTGAGATTCTTATTTTTTTCATTCTCCCCATATTTTCCCAATTTCCTTGCCATTGCTCACATCACACCAGAGAGGTGAAAATTCTGCTTCTTGGTTTAATAATACCTCATCTGAAGAACTGTTTTTCCAGCATGCAACTTGCTAGCTGTATTGCACTAGTCCCAAACTTTAACTATATGCGAAGAAATTAGAAATAAGAAAGGGATGATCATCTTAATGGATTGTACTTTAGGCTTTCCAATAGTCAGAGGGAAGTTGAGGAGCAAGTATGTGGAGAGATCTCAGATAGATGTCAGAATTATAGGGTTGTAATAGCAGGGGATTTCGATTTTCACAACATTGACAGGGGCTGCCATAGTCTTAAAGGCTTGGATAGTGAGGAATTTATTAAGTGTGTTCAAGAAAAATTTCTTTCTCAATATGTAAGTACCATCACAGAGAAGGAGCAAAATCTGACCTTCTCTTGGGAAATAAGGCAGGGCAAGTGACTGAAGTGTTAATAGGGAAAGATTTTGGAACCAATGATCATAAATTTATTAACTTTAAAATAGTTAAGGAATAGAATAAGCCTTCCATAAAAGTTAAAGTTCTTAATTGGAATCAGGTAAATTTAATGGCATGAGACAAGAACTATCAAATGTTTGCAGGTAAAGAAAAAACTGGTAAGTGGGAGGCTTTCATAAGTGTGAAAACATGCACTCAGAGGCATTATATTCCCGTTAAAGTGACGGGTAAGGCTGGTAGGAGTAAGGGGCAATTGATAAATAAAGATATTGAGGTTCCCGTCAAGAATAAGAATCATAAATCAGATTCAGTAAACTGGGATCAATTTAAATTCTTGAAGGGTATAAAGGATTTGGAGGGAAATCAGGAGAGCAACGAGGGAGATATGAGATAGTCTTGGCAGATAAGGTTAAGGATAATCCATAGAGATTCAACAAGAACATGAAGAGCAAGAGAAAAACTAGAGAGAGAATAAGGCCCCTTAAAGATCAACAAGGTCATTAACGTGTTGAAATTTAGGGGATGAGATACATATTAAATTAATATTTTGCATCAGATTTTTCTGTGGAAAAAGAAATGGAGGCTAGAGAACACGGGGAAATAATTATTAATGTATTGAAAACAATTCACATTACCGAAGAGACGTGCTGGAGGTCTTAGAAAACAAAAAAGGCAGAGAAATCTCCGGGGTGTGATCAAGTATGATAGACCCCCAAGAGTCAGCAAGAAAAGAGATCTCTGTTATCTGCAAGACTGATAGGGTGGATATGGTAGTGGATTTTAACTTTCCAAACATAGACTGATACTGCCATAGTGTTAAGGGTTTAAATGGAGAGGAATTTGTGAGGTCTGTATAAGAAAATCTTCTGATTCAATGTGTGGATATACTTACTACAAAAGGTGCAAAACTTGAATTATTCTTGGGAAATAAGACAGAGCAAGTGACTGAGCATTTTGGGCCAACAACCATAATTCTATTAGTTTTAAAATAGTGGTGGAAAAGGATAGACCAGATCTAAAAGTTAAAGTTCTAAATGGAGGAAGGCCAATTTTGACGGTATTTGACAAGAAGTTTGAAAAGTTGATTGGGGGTGTGGATGTTCACAAGTAAAGGGACGGCTGAAAAATGGAAAGCCTTCAAAAATGAGATAGCGAGAGTTCAGAGACACTATGTTCCTGTTAAGGTGAAAGGCAAGGCTGGTAGGTGCAGGGAATGCTGAAAGACGAGAGAAATTGAGGTTTTTGGTCAAGGAAAAGAAAGAAGGGTATGTCAGGTATAGACAGCAGAGATTGATTGAATCCTTAGAAGAGCATAAAGGCAGTAGGTGTAAACATAAGAGGGAAATCAGAAGGCAAAAACATGACATGAGATAGCTTTGGCAAATAGGGTAAGGAGAATCCAAAGGGATTTTATAAATACTTTAAGGACAAAAGAGTAACTCGGGTGAGAATAGGGCTCCTCAAAATCAGCAAGGCAGCCTCTGTGTGGAACCTCAGGAGGTAGGGGAGATAGTAAATGAGTATTTTGTATCAATGTTTACTGTGGAGTAGGACATGGAAGATATAGAATGTGGGGAAACAGATGGTGACATCTTGAAAAATGTCCATATTACAGAGGAGGTGGTGCCGGATGTCTTAAAATGCATAAAGGTGGATAAGTCCCCAGGACCTGATCAGGTGTACCCTGGAACTCCATAGGAAGCTAGGGAAGTGATTGCTGGGTCCCTTGCTGAGATATTGTCACAGATGAGGTGCCAGAAGACTGGAGGCTGGTTAACATGATGCCATTATTTTTAAAAGGTGGCAAGGAAAATCCAGAGAATTATAGACCAGTGAGTCTGACATCAGTGGTGGCCAAGTTGTTGGAGGGAATCCTGAGTGACAGGATTTACGTGTATTTGGAAAGGCAAGGACTGTTTAGGGATAGTCAACATGGGAACTAATGTCTCACAAAGTTGATTGAGTTTTTTGAAGAAGTAATGAAGAGGATTAATGTGGGCAGAGTGGTAAACTTGATCTATATAGACTTCAGTACGACGTTCGATAAGGTTCCTCATGGTAGACTGGTTATCAAGGTTAGATCACATGGAATGCAAGGAGAACTAGCTATTTGGATACAGAACTGGGTTGAAAGTAGAGGACAGAGAGTGATGGTGGAGGATTGCCTTTCAGACTGGAGGCCTTTGACCAGTGGTGTGCCACAAGGATCGTTGCTGGGTCCACTACTTCTTGTCATTTATGTAAATGATTTGGATGTGAACATCAGAGGTATGGTTAGTGAGTTTGCAGATGACACCAAAATTGAAAGTGTAGTGGACAGAGAAGAAGGTTACCTCTGAGTGCAACAGGATCTTGATCAGATGGGCCAATAGGCCGAGAAGTGGCAGATGGAGTTTAATTTACATAAATGTGAAGTGATGCATTTTGGAAAGGCAAAGCAGGGCAAGATGTATACACTTAATGGCAAGGTCCAGGGGAATATTGCTAAACAAAGAGATCTTGGAGTGCAGGTTCATATTTCCTTGAAAGTGAGGTTGCAAGTAGATGGGATCATGAAGAAGGCATTGGTATATTTTCCTTTATTGGTCAGAGGATCGAGTATAGGAGTTGGAATATCATGTTGCAGCTATACAGGATATTGGTTAGGCCACTTTTGGAATATTGTGTGCAGTTCTGGTCTCCCTCCTATAAAAGAATGCTTTGGAACTTGAAAGGGTACAGAAAGGATTCACAAGGATATTGCCAGAGTTGGAGGGTTTGAACTATAGGGAGAGGCTGAATAGGCTGGGGCTATTTGTCCTGGAGTGTTGAGGCTGAGGTGTGACCTTATAAAGGTTTATAAAATCATGAAGGGCATGAATAGGATAAATAGACAAGTTCTTTTCCCTGGGGTGGGGGTGTCCAGAACTAGAGGGCATAGGTTTAGGGTGAGAGGGATAAATTTTAAAAGGACCTAAGGGCCAATTTTTTCACACAAAAGATCGTGCATGAATGGAATGAGCTGCTACAGGAAGTGGTGGAGGCTGGTAAAATAACAATATTTGAAGGGTATCTGGATGTATATGTATGGGAAGGGTTTAGAGGAATATAGACCAAGTGTGTCGAAATAGGGCTAGATTAGGACATTTGGTCAGCATGGACGAATTGGATTGAAGGGTCTGTTTCCATGCTCTACATCTCTATGACTCTAAGTGCATCCCAGGATGTTGTAGGAAGTTAGGGAAGAAATTGTGGGGCCCCGAGCAGAAATATTTATATCATCTATAAACATGAGTGACGTGCCGGAGGACTGGAGTGTGACTATTGTTGTGCCTTTTTTTAAGAAAGGCCAGAAGAAGAAGCCTAGACACTATAGACCTGTGAGAAAGTGAGGACTGCAGATGCTGAAGGTTAGAGTTGAGAGTGTGGTGCTAGAAAAGCACAGCAGGTCAGGCAGTATCTGGGGAGCAGGAGAATTGACATTTCAGGCAAAAGCCCTGATGAAAGGCTTTTGCCCAGAACATCGGTTCTCCTGTTCCATGGATGCTACTTGACCTGATGTGCTTTTCCAGCACCACAGTCTCAACTATAGACCTGTGAGCCTGACATCGGTGGTGGGCAATTTAGAACTTACATACAGAGACTTGGTTGAAGGAAGGGCATGATGATCGGCAACTAAATGTTTCAGGATGTAGACCTTCAGACAGGACAGGGAGGGAAGTAAAAGGGGGGTGTGGAGTTGCATTGCTGATCAGGGACGATATCACAGCTGTGCTAAAGGAGGATACTATGGAGGTCTTGGGTAGTGAGGCATTATAGGTGGAGCTGAGAAATAAGAAGGGTGCAGTTACATTGTTGGGGCTATATTACAGGCCACCCAACAGTGAGGGTGAGGTAGAAGAACAAATAGGTAAACAGATTATGGAAAGATGTAGAGGCAATCAGGTAGTGGTGATGGGAGATTTTAATTTTCCCAACATTGACTGAGATACACTTAGCGTCCGAGGTCTGAATGGGATAGAATTTGTAAGAAGCGTCCAGGAGAGTTTTCTAGAGCAGTATGTCAATAGTCCGACGAGGGAAGGGGCCATATTGGACCTGGTACTGGGGAACGAGCCAGGACAGATGGTAGAGGTTGCGGTGGGGGATTTCTTTGGGAACAGTGACCACAATGCTGTAAGTTTTAGAATACTCATAGATAAAGAAGAGAATGGTCCTCATGTCCTGTTGAAAGCAAAGGAGAGGAAGAGCAAGATTCATGAACCGTGGATAACAGGAGAAATAATACGGCTAGCCAAGAGGAAAGGAGAAGCGTACATAAGATCTAGGCAGCTAAGAACAGAACAGACCCTGGAGGAATATCAGAAGAGTAGTACAAATCTTAAACAAGGAATCAAGTGGGCTAAAAGGGATCATGAAATAGCTTTAGCAAGCAGAATTAAGGACAATCTCAAAGAGTTTTATTCTTATATAAGAAGCAAGCGGGTAACTAGAGAAAGGTTTGGTCCACTAAAGGATAATGAAGGAAGGCTGTGTGTTGAACCTGAGAGAATGGGTGAGAATCTGAATGATTACTTTGCATCAGTGTTCACTGAGGAGAGGAACATGATGAGTCTTGAGATTAGAGATAGAACTTTGATTAGTCTGGATCATATTGACATAAGTAGGGAAAATGTGTTGGGTATACTAAAGATTATTAAGGTGGACAAGTTGCCAGGACCAGATGGGACCTATCCCAGGTTGCTCAGGGAGGTGAGAGAGGAACTAGCTGAGACACTGACAGATATCTTTGTGGCATCCTTAAATGCAGGTGAGGTGCCAGAGGACTAGAAGGTTGCTCATGTTGTTCCCCTGTACAAGAAGGGTAGCAGGTATATATTCCAGGTAACTACAGACAGTGAGCCTGGCATCAGTGATGGGAAAATTGTTGGAGAGGGTACTGAGGGATAGAATCTATTTATGTTTAGAAAAGAATGGGCTTATCAGTAGTTTTGTGCAGGAGATCATGCCTTACCAACTTAATAGAGTTCTTTGAGGAAGTGACCAAGTTGATAAATGAAGGAAGGGCTGTTGATGTTATATACATGGACTTTAGTAAGGTGTTTAATAAGGTTCCCCATGGTAGACTAATGGAGAAAGTGAAGTCACATGGGGTGCAGGGTGTTCTAGCTAGGTGGATAAAGAACTGGTTGAGCAACTGGAGACAGAGAGTAGTAGTTGAAAGGAGTTTCTCAAAAGGGAGAAAGGTGACCAGTGGTGTTCCACAGGGGTCAGTGTTGGGGCCACTGTTGTTTGTAAAATACATAAATGATCTGGAGGAGGGCACTGTTGGTATGATCAGCGAATTTGCAGAAGACACAAAGATTGGTGGAGTAGCAGAAAGCATAAGGCACTGTCAGAGAATACAGGAGGATATAGATAGCCTGGAGATTTGGGCGGAAAAGTGGCAGATGAATTTCAATCCAGACAAATATGATATGATGCATTTAGGCAAGACTAATTCTAGAGTGAATTATACAATGAAGGGAAGATCTTGGGGAAAAGTTGAAGGGCAGAAAAATCTGGGAGTGCAGGTCCGTTGAACCCTGAAGGTTGCTGCATAGCTGGATAGAGTGGTCAAGAAGGCATATAGTACGCTTGTCTTCATTGGACAGGGTACTGAGTACAAGAGCTGACAAGTCATGTTAAAATTGTACAAGACATTGTTTTGGCCGCATTTAGAATACTGTGTACAGTTCTGGGCGCCACATTACCAAAAAGATGTGGACGCTTTGGAGAGGGTGCAGAGAAGGTTTACGAAGATGTTACCTGGTATGGAAGGTGCTAGCTATGAAGAGAGGTTGAGTAGGTTAGGTTTATTTTAATTAGAAAAAAATTAGATTGAGAGGGGACCTGATTGAGGTTTACAAAATCATGAAGGGTATAGACAGGGTGGATAGAGACAAGCTTTTTCCCAGGGTGAAGGATTCAATAACAAGAGGTGAGGTGGGAGGTGGAAAGGTTAAGGGGGATACACGCAGCAAGTACTTCACACACAGGGTGGTGGGCATTTGGAATGCGTTGCCAGCAAGGGTGGTAGAGGCAGGCACTGTAGATTCATTTAAGATGTGTCTGGGCAGATGCATGGGTAGGTGGGGAGCAGAGGGCTACAGATGCTTAGGAATTGACCGACAGGTTTGGACAGTACATTTGGATCCACTCAGGCTTAGAGGGCTGAAGAGCCTATTCCTGGGCTGTAAATTTTCTTTGTTTTTTTGTTTTTATTTGGAGAGGAAGGAACTGATTGGAGATAGTCAGCCTGATATTGTGTGAGTGAAATTGTGTCTCACAAACTTGACTGAGTTTTTTGAGGAAATAAACAAGAAGATTGATAAGGCAGAGCAACAGACATTGTTTACACAGACTTTAGTAAAGTATTTGATAAGGTTCGACATGTTAGACTAATTAATACAGTTAGATCACATGGGATTCAGGGCATAGGTAAGGTGAATAGCAAGGGTCGTTTCTCTGGGGTGGGGTGTTCAAAACTAGGAGACATATTTTTAAGATGAGAGTAGAAAGTTTTAAAAAGGACATGAGAGGCAACTTTTTTATAGAGAGAATGATTCATGTGTGTAATGTACTGCCAGAGGAAGTGATGGATGTAGATACAGTGACATTTAAAAGTCATATTTATAAGTGTATGAACAGAAAAGGTTTCAAGGGATATGGGACAACTGGGAGCATGGTCAGCATAAACTAGTTGGACCAAAGGATCTGCTTCCATTCTGTATGGCTCTATCTTCTTACAAAAGGTTTAAAAACCCATATTATTTTCTGTCTTTATTAATAGTACCGAAATAAATAAGCTCAACTCCCTTGAAAGGTAGATCTTCAGTTCTGCTATTAGGAGAAAAGAAGAAATGTGAACATGGGGAAGTATCAAATGGAAATTGGTCTCTCCGGGCTCAAATGATGGAAAATAGACAAATTTGCATTTATAAAGCACTTTTCTCATCCTTGGAACATTCAAAAGAACTTTACAACAAAAGAAAGCAATGTGGGAAGAAAGGAATATAAAAATTCAATTTCACATGTTTTCCACATCCATACATTTTTGTTACTTTTAAAATAGATCATATTAAGTATGTTCTTTTTGCAGTTTATATGCAAATAACATCACTGATGTTTGGAAAGTAATCATATTCGCCCAGTGTATGGTGTCTCGGATAAAGTCAATGCTACTATCTACCAAAATCTGGAATGACCTTTATTAATGAGCTTGTGCTTTTCTCGGCTGTCCTTCAGGAGTTGCTCAATAGGAACTTTCTGAACTTTATTTTATTGGTTGTGTTAATTCTATTGTTTACTGTGGTTCTTAAATCATTAGTAAAATAATAAGCATCAGATTGATAAGAAAATACCAATGGTAATGAGGGAATAAATCAAGGAAATTAATGTGACCTTTAGATTAGAAATTATTTAACACTGTCACTGCCACTTTCATTGCTGTTTATTGTTGAAAGTTGGCCTCATGAAAAAAAGTTTATTAATTTACATTTGACTCAGAAAAACAAATGAACATAAGTCTCATGTATGATTGGCACTGTAGTGATAACATATGAATGGGGAATTGCAGAGTTATATTAATGTAGTGGCCTACAGAGGCATTCTAGAAATATCACCCTATAATAGGATCCAAATACAGTTAGGTTCACAGTGGTTTCAAGAGATCCCTGATAAAATAAAGCAGGAGATCTGGAACAAACTGGAATTTGATCCCATTATAAATACATTTGTGAACATTTCCTCTGTTCAACAATTCAAGCAAAATTTGCTTGAAAACATTAAATCAATTCTTTTTAAAATGTCAAAAATAACATTTACAAAATAAGTTTATTTCCTCCCACAGTCCAAAGATGTACAGGTTAGGTGGATTGGTCATGCTAAGTTATCCATAGTGTTCAGGGATGTGTAGGTTAGGTATATTAGTCAGGGGTAAATATACGAGAAAAGGGTAGGGAAATTGGTCTGAAGGGTCAGTGTCAACTTCTTGGGCTGAAGGGCTCGTTTCCACACTGTCGGGATTCTCAATACTCTGAATGTATTTTTAACCCAATGTGTCTGACTCTAAAGCCCAGGACTGAAAACAATAAATGCTGAAAACCACAGCGGTATCCATAGAGTTTCATGTCTATATGACTCTTCATCAGAGTTGACTTGAACTGTGGAGGTTGCAGCATTTATGTTATAGTGTGGTGGGGGGGGTGGATTGCTGAAGGAGATAGGGTGCTGATAGAGCAGAATAAGTGATTGGAATGTGAGAATGGCAGAACTGTGTGTTCAACTGCCAAACAGGAAGGAACAGTGGGATAGGGGATGGGGAGAGAGGACATGGTGACAGAGAATGCAACAAGTAATTGAAAATTAAAGACAAATATAAATTAATATTGCTATATGCGTCTGTTCACTATAACCTATGTTTGGAAATATAGAGTTAACGAAAGCCAAGGAATGAGCTGAGCTAAAAACAACTAAAAAATATTCCTATTTCAAAATGTACTACCAAATCCATTAACCCATTTACCTTTAATATTTGCTGACCAACCAACTTTCCGGGGGAAAAAAGAACAGTTTAGGGGCTGGAAATTCTTTTAGGTATACGAGGCTTGGATTGGAAGCTGCCTATATGTTTGTCTATTTCCAAGACCTTAAATTGATCCAGGCATCAGGTCAAGGTAATATGGCACTCCAGGAAAATTCAGAGCAAAGAAGCTTGGAATCTATTAGGACCAGGTTAGAAAAGGTGAATGGACTCCTTTTTGTCCCACACCTTGGTTGCTATAACCAAGTTTAAATATTTAAAAGGATGGCATACTGCCAATTCACTACATACTTAGCTATGTGTAACTCAATGTAAAGAAATAAGCAACCATACTCCTTGAGTTAAATAAGTAAAGAGTTACTTCTATTCCTAAAATTCACTGAGGTAAAGATACAGAAATATATTAACAGGCAAAAACATATCCCACCTTCCATGATCAACACAGGTAGGAAAAATTGCAAATTACCGGTTACTAAAGGTTGTGTTGACAAGGGGTGAAATTCATAAGTAAGAGAAGTACATGATCAAACAACTCATCAAAGACACATTGTGCCACGTCAAAGATACAACTGTTTAATTTTGGCTATCGTCTTGGATGTAGTGGTTATATGTTGACATCTGACTTACAAGAATTGCTGTCCACAGCAGTTTAGCTTCCTATTGGTTACTTTGTTGCCCTTTCAGTCATTTTCAAAATTCACTCCTTTGATATGGGCATTGCTGGCTAGGCCAGGACTTATTCTGTTGCAAAGTCTCATGATGTTTCAAGATGGTTTGTAAAGGAAGTTACAGTGACTTTCCTTGATAACATTTTGCACCTTTCCTACATGTGACAGTCAAGGTGGCTGCTGTCATGTGACTGGCTTTCAAACTGTAGTCATGGTTCCAAAAAGTTTCACATGATCATTCCATCAAACAGCCAGGTTCTTCCCCGACTTGGGGGAAAGAATGTGATTAGATTAGATTACTTTAGATTAGATTAGATTACTTACAGTGTGGAAACAGGCCCTTCAGCCCAACAAGTCCACACCGACCCGCCGAAGCGCAACCCACCCACACTCCTACATTTACCCCTTACCTAACACTATGGGCAATTTAGCATGGCCAATTCACCTGACCCGCACATCTTTGGACTGTGGGAGGAAACCGGAGCACCCGGAGGAAACCCACGCAGACACGGGGAGAACATGCAAACTCCACACAGTCAGTCGCCTGAGTCGGGAATTGAACCCGGGTCTCAGACGCTGTGAGGCAGCAGTGCCGCCCACACATGTGCCACCGTGCCGCCCACTGTGTTCTCATTTTTCTTGGAGTAACCCTTGATATTAGCAAGTGTAGATATGTAGAACCTTCCAGAGACTTGACAAGGCTAAAGTTGCAAGAAGTTGACTCTAGCCATTACGGAATTGACAGTAACAGAAATTGCTGGCAAAACTCAGGTGAAGAGTCACAGGACTGAAAACGTTAACTCTGTTTTCTTCCCACAAATGCTGCCAGAACCGTTGAGTTTCACCAGCAATTTCTGTTTTGTTTCAGATATCCAGCATCCACTGTTCTTTGTTTTACATTAGAGTCCACAATGTTCATTTTTTAAAAAGTTCCACAGTTCTTTGCATTATATTACAGTCCACAATGTTCATTTTTTAAAAAACCTTAATCTGTGAAACAAGCTGAGGCAATTTAAGGTTTACCTCTTCATGAAAAATGTATTGAATATAGCCAGATTAATAGCTGAATTCAAATTTTATTTGAAACAAGTAAACGAGAAGCTCAAATTCCCTCTGTAGGACACGGTAGTTATTTTTAAAAATCACTTAATAATGCATTTCCATTCAATTCTACACAAAATTATATTTAATCACTTAAATAATAATTAAATATATCCAAAGAAATCATAACATATGCAAGCTGGACTGAAATGCTGCAATCAGCCAGGGAGTTCCATGCCCTAATTTCCTCTCACACCATCCAAGAGAATGTTGAAAGACTGAGAATCAAACTGAATAAATAATGAGCGATGGATTGGCATCTTACAGCAGGCGATTGAGGTTATTCCAAACATACTTCACAGCTAGAGAAGTAAAGAATCTTTCATTTTAGCAGAGTCAGCTGGATTCTTTCTCAGGTCACAAAGAAAATTGTTAAATGTGCCATCAGAAAAAAAGATATTCAGTAATACTGAACCTCTGAGATGTTACATTGAATGTACAATGTGGAAGCAGACCATTTGACTGCATCGATAATTATGCTCCACATAAACCTTCTGCTGCTCTACTTGATCTAACCAAATCAGCATATCTATCTGTTCTGCATTCTCTATGTACTTATCTGGATTCCCTTTAGTTGTATCTATGTTCTTCAACCACACCTTAGGAAAACTCTTTCAACATTCTAATCACTCGTTGATTGAAGATGTTTATTTTGACTTGTCTGTTGAATTCATTCTCCCACAATATCCCCTAACAAATGCTTTTGTTTTCTTGAAGTTCCATCAGATTATCCACAACCTGCACTTTTCTACAGAATAGATCCTCAGCCTGTTTGGTTTTTGATAATAAGTACATGCATTCACTTCTGGCATAAGACTTGGGGACTTTTATAGTATGGAAACTAGAGCTAGTCATATTATTTCCAATTATGAGTTTTAACTATAGCGTCAATGCAAGTTTAACGTAAT
The DNA here is from genome assembly GCF_020745735.1 of Hemiscyllium ocellatum. Lineage (NCBI taxonomy): Eukaryota > Metazoa > Chordata > Chondrichthyes > Orectolobiformes > Hemiscylliidae > Hemiscyllium > Hemiscyllium ocellatum. The sequence goes on along the minus strand of NC_083411.1, from coordinate 94,852,920 downwards.
TTCTCTACTCTTCAATTCTACCTCTAGAAATTAATTCATTGTTTTGCTTTATAATCTTATTAATCTGCATTGTTACTTTTAGTCTTTCGTGTATCTTACCACTTGATCTCTTTACTCCCATATACTATTATCAAAGCACTCTCTGAATTGCTTAAACTTTCTATGAAAGTACGTTACTTGATAATTCTTTACTGAAGGAACGGCGATATATTTCCAAGTTAGGATGGTGAGTGACTTGGAAGGAAGCTTGCAGGTGGTGATGTTCCTGTATATCTGCTGCCCTTGGTAAAGATTATGAGTTTGGAAGTTGCTGCCTAAGGAGCGTTGGAGCTTTGGTGGTGAAGGGTGTGGATGTTTGTGAATTGATGCCAATCAAGTGGGCTGCTTTGTCCTTGATGGTGTCAAGCTGTTGAAGTTGCACTCAACCAAGCAAGGGGGTAGTATTCCATGCACTCCTGCCTAGTGCCTTGTCAGCCATAGAAAGCCTGGATACAGATCACTGACCATTTAGGTTTAGATTACTTACAGTGGAAACAGGCCCTTCGGCCCAACAAGTCCACACCGACCCGCCGAAGCGCAACCCACCCATACCCCTACCCCTACATTATCCCTTACCCCTATGGGCAATTTAGAATGGCCAATTCACCTGACCCGCACATCTTTGGACTGTGGGAGGAAACCGGAGCACCCGGAGGAAACCCACGCAGACACGGGGAGAACGTGCAAACTCCACACAGTCAGTCGCCTGAGTCGGGAATTGAACCCGGGTCTCCAGGCGCTGTGAGGCAGCAGTGCTAACCACTGTGCCACCGTGCCGCCCACGTTTGTGTGCCTGGTTACAGGGAATGTCAAACTGTGCAAAAATAAGTCAATGAGCTTCCACACACTGCAAGGATAGGTGTCACCAACTCCTCTCTTGATCTCACTCAAGGTGTGCCATCCTCTCAGGAAGATAGGATACCACCAGTAGGCACATTTGAAATGAAGGAACTACTCAGAGGACACCCAAAAGCTGCTTTTCAGGCAGCCCCTCCACCTTCCCTCTGTCTGTGATTCCATACCAAGCAGAAATTCAAGCTGAGGAGAGTGTGCCTCTATCTGACCAGGACACTCTCAGCAGGCATGGCCCTCCAGACCCAACATCACTTGGTTACTTTACACCCATATGAGAGATGTGTAGCCTCTTCAGATATCCCAACGATGAATGAAGATGAAGTGGCTAAGCACTGCTCATTTAATTCTGTAACTGAGCACTCGAGACCTTGTGCACTAAAAAACAATGCAAGTCACAGAAGCTTTACAGCAATGAGGAAGTCAGTGAGGGTGCACTGAGAGCAATGCGAAGTCTGGCAACATCCAAAAATGTGAAAACTGTGTGCGCTAAGAAAGTAAACTAAGAGTCATGTGATGTGTGCATGTGTACATGCATGATATGCATGCGCGTCCCTTCACAGAAAGTGACCTGGCAGAAACATGCAAGCCATGGGTATCCCTGAGTTCCAAATTGAAATGTTGAAGGGTGAGAATGAAAACAATGCTGGTCTGAGAGCAGGCATAATGATGTAGAGAGGTTGGTGGTTTTGCCAACAACAACTTACGCAAGCAAAGTTTGAGGAAAGCAGTGGCCATAGACCATGCAGGGGTATTGTGCTGAAGACACAGTTGAACAATGTCAGGACAAACCTAGTGTAAGCTCTAAACTACTTGTTGGAAAATCTCACCATCCTGTTTCACAATGGAAAGAGATTTTGAAATGGTGAGTAAATAAGGCAAGTATTAATAAGATGCAAATAAATGGAAATAAGGTCGTTGTCCTCAATAGCAAGATTCTGAAATCATTTCATACCTTGAGGAAAAAGCACAAAACTTTCCTTGATCTCGATATTATGATTTTTAAAATAATGAACAAATTTTCCCAATTTTTTTCCCATTGTTTATGCCACACTGCTGGTGAGGAGGATGAATTTTCCACTTGTAAGTCACTGAGTTTATTACAAATGTCTGTTGATAGACACATCACTCTTTTTTGAGGATTCGGGCCTCAGTTTGATGTCACTTTGCTTCTTTTGTTTTATTTACTTTATTTTCATTCCTCCTCTTTCAATTTATGTTTCTTCATCTCAGTTTCTTAATTTTAAGAAGTCCTCAGATGACCTTTTGCCATCAAGTCAGAGGAACAGTTCAAAGCACATAGTGCTTCTGTAAGTTGATACAGACATAAATTCGTCCCTTGGTTTGAGCCAAATCCAGTATTTCTCTTCTGTAATCAAATCTTCATAAGAAGTAGGTCAGTCTTTTCTCAAGTTCTATACAAGTTCCTTTGAAGGAAAGCTAGAGGTTAATTACTGCTAGCTGAGCTGGCCTCTCCATGCCCACAGATTATACAGATCAGACCTGCTTGGGCAGTATGCTACAGTCATCAAACCACAAACAGGATCAAAACTCAAAACTGCTGGAAATGTGTATGTGACAAGAATATTATAACAATTGCTAACTAAGCTGTTGTCGGTATACACTGCCGTAAAAAGGAAAGCTAGCTAGAATCTGAGACTCACTGGGAATTTATGGGTGGCTGCAAGTTTTTAAAAATCTTGATTAATTAACTCTTGTGAGTTGACCATTGTCATTATGTCGAGTAGCTTTTTGTAAAATGTGAGAGGATGAGTAAGTATGGGATACACGACCCCAAGGAACAAATGGGTGTAAAGGAAAAACTGACCATGGTTTTGAACAACCAATAGGCCAAATTAGCAGATGTTGCATATGTGGTAACACATGGAGAAAATGAGGACTGCAGATGATAGAGGTCAGAGTGGAAGAGTGTGGTGCTGGAAAAGGACAGCTGGTCAGGCAGCATCTAAAGAGCAGGAGAGTTGACATTTTGAGCATAAGCCCTTCATCAGGAAAGTGGTAACACACCCAACTAAGATACCTCTCATACAATGTATGCTTGAACTCAATGTGAACAGACAATGCAAACCTAGAAAACCTAATAATATGAGCCAGAAGAGGGGTCAGCTTGGCAGATGGCAAACTGTTGTCTATCACCTTAAGTGGAGGCACACTCTAAAATGAAGCCAGTGGGCAGGTAACAAGCAGGCTGACAAGTTGGCTAAAACAAGAGCAGAGAATGGACTTGTATGAGTCAAGAGTGATAAGAGCACAGGAAAAACAAGGAATGGTTCTCCTGTGTCAGGAGCCAATGCACCTGAAGGGAACACAAATAACTGATGTTACCTTTAGAGCAGTCATAAAGGCAACAAAGGAGGATGAAGAAATTGAAGCCTTTTTGGAGTCCCAGACATATATACTAAAAATGGATTCCTATTTAAAGGAGACAAGTGGGTGGCACCAGCTAAGTGAAGTTGACACCCTCAAATCAAAACAAAATACAGCAGATGCCGGCGATCTCAAATAAAAACAGAAAAAGCTGGACAAGCTCAGCAGGTCTGGCAACATCTGTGGAGAGAGAAACAGAATTACCATTCAAGTCCCATGACTCTTCAGGAAACTTCTTTAGTGCTAGTGGATAATTTCACTTAGTGAGTAGAGGTCATTCCCTGCAAATCTGCCACAGCCTTATTCACACTTAAACCCAAATAAGGGAGCTGTTCACTGGGTGGGGGCTGCTGGAAATAGCAGAATCCAAGCAAGTATCATGTTTCACTGGGCAGGTGACTGACTTTGACAACGTTAAGATTAGATTCCCTACTGTGTGGAAACAGGCCCTTCAGCCCAACCTGACCCTCCAAAGATTAACCCAACCAGGCCCATTTCCGTCTGACTAATGCACCTAGCACTCTGGGCAATTTAGTCTGGCCAATTCACCTGACCTGCACATCTTTGAACTGTGGGAGGAAACTAGAACACCTGAAGGAAACCCATGCAGACACAGGGAGAATGTGCAAACTCCACGCAGACAGTCGTCCAAGGCTGGAATCAACCTGGGACCCTGGTGCTGTGAGGCAGCAGTGCTAACCACTGAGACACCATACTGCCTCATAAGGGTAAATGTCATGTTGTCATAGCTCTCAAACATCAGAGATAGTGAAATAAATGTGTAACTTGTCTTTAAGAGAGTTTAAATTTAAGCTGGGCATGTATGATGATGTGACTATATGCTAGTTGGTCTGCCTTGTACATCAAAGTTATTTTCACACAAATCAACCTTCCACATTGCTTACTCATTCACTTAGCACATGTATATCAAAAGTAGAAATTGTGCCATCCACTTTGTTCTGTCTTAATGCCTGCCTTTCTTTCATTCCAGAAAATAAACAGACCACAAAAGGGTAGAACCAAGATGGGTAGAAGTCTGTCCAACGTTCAGCTCCTCATCCATTTGTGGTGAGATTCCTGACTCTGACTGCTCCAAACATGCCCTGGACTGGCATTAGAAGCTGAAGTTGACCTATTGCGTAGGAAACCCCTGAACAAAGATGATTCACCTTTTCTTGATTGATGTCCTGCTAATAGCAATGACACGCATCCTGACTTTGTGTTTACTGTAAACAGCATAACAATACACCAGTACTGTGAACCTGGTATCTCTGGCTAATGGTAAGGCACAAAAAGGCTGCGCAGAAAGATAAGGCAGGGATTCTGAGAGCATCCACATAGGGTCAAAGTGACTGTCTACTGTGACAGCAAATAAACAGACCAGAGATGTAATTTGGTCCAGTGCATGAGCTGGGTGCGTGTCCCTGAGCACACAATGTCTTTGTTACAGCCTTACAATAATAGCTGCTGGTGCATCCCAAGGTACAGCATTTAAACACACAAACACCGTTTAAATAAACCAGGGATGTGCCATGAGGATTCTAAAAGGCTGGCACATGTTTAGATGTCAATATTTGTGGACCTGGACTGCATGTAGCCAGTGCCCATTCAGCACACTCTGAACATTGGTGCCTGATCTCCAACATGAATGTTGTCTGGAGCAAGTGGTAAGCTGAATCAACCAGTTGCGTTCTGGTTTTTTTCATCAAATTTTCCAGACATTGTGCTTGTTTGATAAGTTTGGTGAGATGGGAGGCTGAATATTAATGAGTTGAATTGTGCCCTTAACAAGACATTTAACAAGGCATAGTCTCTATGAATTAGCAACTTGCTGTTTCTTAACAAGAATCTCACCACAAGTTGCTCCTGATGTTGAGACAGACTTTGCTGTGGTTGTCATCTGATTCTGCTGCACATTTCACAAAGCCTACATTGCTCAGACCTTTGTAAGATTCATCCCATTATGTATTTCTCTCTATTTGCACTTAATTCTGAACAGTTCCCATTAAACGAAATGAGGAATATTAGAATTTAGGAGAAGTTGATGAAACATCAGAATGCAGCATGCTATGTCGTGAATTTGAAAGATTATATGATGGCAATTAGTTGAGGGAGAGTTAAAGAAAGAGAAATGTAATGTGGTCTGTCTAATGCAACAATACTGCCAAACCACAAATGGGTTTAGCATAACTGATGTAAACTGTATGATGGAAGTGGTCTGTGCATGTCTTGCAGGCAGACACATTGCCCAAGTGGGAGAAAGAGAGTAAAGTTATTATCTAAGAAGTAGAGTTTGAACATGGTAAAACTACCTCCTGTCATATCAATCAAGCAAATTCTGGTTTCTCACCAGGAGAAATAATTAAAATAGGGCTGGGAGATATCTACCACCACTTCATCCTGAAATGAAAATCATAGACGAGACCAGATTCATTTCAGAAATTATGCACAGAAATTGGATATGCTACATATCACTTCCCTGATGTTTATCAAGTTTACATCAATGAATAAAATAATCAAGACAACTGTTCTTTAAACTGGAAGAATGGCGCACAGGACTCTGGAGGATTTACAGAGAATATCAGAGCGAAGTGTGGTGGAATTAATTTTTAATTTTGGAAGTAATATTGAAACTCATCCCTGAATTGCATTATTTTTCTCATGGCAATTCTGATCCTGGTTCCTTCAGAAGTACAGAGCATATCTGAAAACCAAACATTTCCTCGTAGTGCAGGATAGTTGGGGAAGTCAAACCATAGCCTTTCTTATGGCAGTGCAAGCCATAGCTTAACTGTCCTAAGGCTGTGCGTGTATAATTATCCCATTATCCTATGGCTGGCAAGTTTTTATTTTGAGTGAATAGCCACATCACCACTAATGTTCAATGTTTACCTATCATCACTGAGCGTGATCATCCTCTTATTCATCCCCATCCCTGATAGTATCATCTTCCTTCACCCGATCCCTGGCTATGATAAACTCCCTCCCATCCATCATTCCTCCCTCACCAGCCCCCACCCAAGGGTGATCAAACCTCCCCACCCCCAACAACAACAATGTCCTCCTTCCTCCCTCATGTTGACCTTCACCACCTAACTGCCAGATCCTCCTATACTGCCAACTCTTTGAATATTGGTCAGACAGCTTGAAGTGAGGGTGAGAGTTAGCACTTGCCATTGAGTAGGGGTTCAGGAGGACAGTGGTGATGTCAGTGAACATTATATGTGAGTCAGGACTGGAGGAGTGAGGGTGACAGGGGTGACAGTGAGCAATGTTTGTAGGTCAGGAGCAGGGAATGACAGAGGAAGACAGTGAGTACTATCCATGGAGTGGGAACACAGGAAGGTCAGAAGTGTGAATTGAGCAGTGTCAGACCATTGTTAGCAAAGCGAATATTGCTGCAGGATAGGACTTTAGAAGGAGCTATTACTTTGAGCTGGAATACTCTCCCAAAATGCTTCAACTGCATAATGTTTATTTCAACAAATAGTATTCCATTTTCAATCACATTTATGTGCATAGTAATTTATTTTAATGTCATTCCTAATTAAATATTTATGATAATGCTAATTCAAAGAGTACTTTGACGATGTGTTTATAACTATGGATTATCAATTCTCATTGAACCATCTTACACTTTTGAACTGCTGATTAATGAAAACCTGGAAACAGATATGTTGCACAGAAGTTATCATTCTGTAACATTGTAAATAACGAGCATTACTGACCATCCATTCCTATTCAAGCTATTACTGACGCAAGACTGCCTGATATCATACATGGAGAAAGTGAAGACTGCAGATGCTGGAGGTCAGAGTCGAGAGTGAGGTGCTGGAAAAACACAGCAGTTCAGGCAGCATCTGAGGAGCAGGAGAATTGATGTCTCGAGCAAGTGGCCTTCATCAGGAATGACATTCCTGATGAACGGCTCTTGCCCGAAACATTGATTCTCCTGATCCTCAGATGCTGCCTGAACTGCTGTGCTTTTCCAGCACCTCACTCTTGACTCTGATATCATAATTGGGTAATCCCACAAATATCCAACCCTAGGTTATCTCAGGCCGATACTGTTAAAACAAGAATTCAGTCAGTCAATAGAATGATATAAATGATCTAATTCAACTCCTTATTTGACTTTTGAGAACATTTAGTCAAATCTAATGCTGTTCTGGACCACTGCTGATACATTCACGTATTTCAGAATAAGTCACTAAATAAAAATTAAGTGGAGGGACTCTGGGATCTGCATCATCTTTGTGATACGGCACCTCTGAGGCCACTATAAGCCCCAAACTAGTTGAGATCTTCCTAGAATGAGGCCATCACAGTTAATGAATTGTGAATATTGTTGTCAAAATCATGTGATGCACTCACCACGGATTAATCTTCAGAGTTAAAAGTATGTCCATTTAGTGTAACATGAACTGTTGCAATTACTACGGAAATTAATACAGATTAAATTTAGCACACTTCTTATCTGTCTGGCATCTTCCATCAAGGCGCACAAAGTCTCTTGCTTAGCCACCTTAGTGTTCCTTGAGTGCCGCTCACAGCCTGAGCTCTCAGCCAAAGTAGTGGTGTTGATGTCACATCACTGGGATTTTTATGACAATTGCAATGTGATACTCCAGGTGTTCACTCACAGTTATGTCCACACGAGTCCTGATGCTCTAGATCACAACATTTACCACTTGTGTACTTCAGCTATAGAAGGTAATCCTTTTGAACACAGCTATCCAATTGGAAAAGGTCAGGAGAACTATATTCAGGACATTTTTTCTAGCCCCTCTCCATAAATGATCAAAGTGAATACTAAAAGGAGCTACTCAGGCATAGCTTCAGTTACCAAAAGGCACCCTGAACTCATACGTGTGCTAAACAGCCATCTTGTAACTGTCTTCTCTATGTCAGATCGCGATAGAAGACTCCAGACAATTTATCCTTCTCCTATTGCCACTTGTTGGCCATCAAAGAGCTTGGTCAATATACCCAAGAAGGAAGGTGCTTGTTTTTCTCATCTTTTAACTAGGAGAAAACATTGTACACTAGCCTCTGCATATGTCTTGACTGAATTGAACCTTGATTCAATGGCAAGGAAACCAAGATGGTTGGGAATTTCATTTTGTTGCAGCTTTCATCTGCCAGAACAAGTATTGAGATAATTCAGATGGCTTATCTTCCTCCGCCTGAGGATTTACTTGCTAAATACTCTGCTGAGTATTTCTTAGGTTCCTAACAAGTATCCCTCACACAACTCTCTCATCAGGTCCACATTCCAGACCAACCCCTCCTCCACATCTGGAACCTTCCCCCGTAACAAAATCTGCACCCACACCTCCCCCCTTATGTCCATCCAAGGCCCGAAAGAATCATTCCAATTCTGGCAAAGATTCATGTGCATTGCCCCTAACCTCATTTATTGCATCCATTATTCCCGATGTAGTCTCCTGTACATTGGAGGGATCAAAGTCAAACTCGTGGAGTAGTTCAGGGAACAGTCATGGTCCATATGTCCAATCAACTCCACCTTCCGCTTGCCATCCATTTCAACTCCCCCTCCCACTCCCCCGACAAAATGGCCACCTTGGGCCTCCTTCATCATCAACAAAAGGTGATACACAAACTGGAAGAAGGACAATTCATCTTCTTTCTCAGGAGCTTACAACTATACAGCCCTAACATAGAATTCACCAGCTTCCAAATCTCCGCCACCCCCATCTCATCCCAGGCCCAACCCTCCCTCTCCAATTACCCCCTTAACCTGACCCTATCTGTCCATCTTCCTTCCGACATATCTGCTCGACCCTTCCCACTGACCAATCATTCCCACCTCCTACCTGCATTCATCTATTGCCATCCCACTCGTCTTTTCTTCAGCCCCACCCCCTCTGTCTATTTATTTCCCAGCCCATTCCCCTCCCCAGACCTGATGAAAGGTTCCAACCTGAAACATTGATTCGCCTGCTCCTCTGATGCTGTTTGACCTGCTGTGCTTTTTCTAGCTCTACTGTATCCACTCTGATCTCCAGCATCTGCAGTTCTCACTCTCTCCCATCATGTCCCATCATGTTTCACTCTCTTTTGATTTTCTTATGCATTGCCCAATTCCAGTAAACACTGAGGGAGTGCACTTTGGAACCCACCAGAATATAGGAGTCACAAAAACTCAAGAGAAAGCACAAAGAGAGCTTTCACTGTCCTAATCCTCCAAATAGTCACTGTCATGTCCATAGTCTTTTTATATAACTTAATTGATTATTATTTCAATAATGATAGTTAAACATTATATGAAAATAAAGGGGGGATCTTATGTGTTTACATGAATACCAGATGTGAATTTATTTGCTGATGAACAAATAAACAGATCTATAAAAATTCAAAGAAATTTGAGAATTATTGTGCAGACTAATGTGTAAGTTAAGGTAAACATGAATATCCTTATTTTCCTTGTGCTAATGTTTTTGTCAAACCTGTGAACAGCCATTAAAACGGGATGCTTCTTATTAGCCTTGTAATCTTTATAAAAGATCAAGAAAAATTGGCAGTTACCTCGAATCAATAATTGTTTATTAAGATCCGTAATGCCTCATTCCATGGAAGCAACTCAACCTTCAGCTTTCCCATGCACTTTCAATATCTATTATCTCCAGTCTTTGCAAATTGTAAGAACACAGAGAGGGCTTGAGCAATAAGTATAACTAATACTGTTAAATGTTATCTATTACCTGCATGTGGGAAACCCTTTGATAATCACCAGCCTAATACATAACAAAGAGACAATAGTTCAATGAAAACATGTTCCCTACAGACTCAGAAAATATTACTGAAGAAGTTGAAAAGCAATAGGGTAAGAATGTCAAGTCCCATTTCATGCAAATAGTTTTTGAGAAAATATGTTCAGCTGGTTCTGAAGGGAATGCAGAGAAATAGATTGCCCTACTTTTTCATGGTATCCCAAACTTCCACATCCTCTCTTATGCCCTTTGGGAACCATTAATCTTGTTTACCTTCTGTTTTTGTAGCAACTAAATATTATTTGTGGCATAGTATAATCCTAATGATAGCATAACCATTACATTCTTGTTAAATCAGGATTATGTTCAGGCTTGTATTGCTGCAAAGGCCAGATATAAATAGCACCTTGCAAGTCTTTGAACCTTCTGTTTAATCACTGAGCAATTTAACCTTTACAAAAAATAAAAATGCTGAGCAAAAACAGGCCTTACATCAAAGTGATTGGATATTCAAAATTATTCCTTTTAAGTGAAATGTGATAATGGATAACCACATTTATGCACTATACATTAAAAGCAGGTCATTGAGAATTAATCCCCTTGGATCAGCATGCTGTCTTTGAGAGTCATGCTTGGATTGAGAATTCTATATTTTGACAGTAAAAAAGAATTCTTTTTTCCTGCTGCAGTGCTAAATTGGAAATAGAGGGAAAGTAGATTCTCTCTTAATTTTGGAATTCTCAACATTAAAACTAATTAAGATTAAGTTTGGTTTGCTGCAGTTTTCTGTAACAGGAGTAAGAAAAGCAGAAAGGAAGACGTGTATTTATATAGCATTTTCCATGACCACCAGATATCATAAAGTAGTTGACAACAATTCAGTACTTTTGAAACAAAAAGAGAAATTGCTGGAAAAGCTCAGCAGGTCTGGCGGCATCTGTGCAGTGAAGTCAAAGTTAACGTTGACCCTTCTTCAGAGCAGAAGTACTTTAGATGTTTGGTTGTAAGTCACTGTTGTAACATAGAAAACACAGCTCCAATTTATGATCAGCAAGCTTCCACTAATGACAATGTAATAGTTAACAAATAATTTGATTTCTGTGTTGATTCAGGCATACATTTTGGCCCAGACAAAAGGACTAATTGACCTGTTCTTCTTGAAAATGGGAGCTTCATCTGACAGGAAAGCCAAGCCTTAATCTAAAAGATGGCACCTCTGGCTCTGCAGCACACCCTCAGTACTGCACTGGAATATTAGACTTCACTCTTGTGCTAAACTTTGAAATATGAGACTGGGGCTATTTTTCCTGCAGCACCAGATGGGATGACCTTAGAGATGTTTATAAAATCACAAGGGCACAGTTAAGGTGAATAGCTAAGGTATTTTCCCAAGGTGTAGGGGAGGCCAGAACTAGAGGGTATAGGTTTAGGTGAGAGGGGAAAGTTTAAAAGGGACATAAAGGGCAACTTTATCACACAGAGGGTGGTGAATGAATGGAATGAGCTGTGAGTGGAAGTGGTGGAGTCTGGCACAAGTACAGCATTTAAAAGGTATCTGGATGGGGATATGAATAGGAGGGGTTTAGAGGGATATGGGTCAAATGCTCACAAATGAGACCAGATTTATTTAGGATACCTGGTTGACATGGACGAGTTGGACCAAAGGGTCTGTTCTCATGCTGTACAGCTCTATGACTCAGAAGTAAAAGTGCCAACAACTGAGAAAAAACTGACTGCAGAGATTGTAATGAGATCAACCAGATCATAGAATATTGGGGCTGTTAACCTGGTCTAATCAGGGAGGCCTGGCTAATGGATATAAACAGGAATGTCTGAGGTTCTCTTCAATCTGAGAACTGGCTCTGACAAAGCCAGACCACTGTCAAGTTCTGTGCTCGTGTAAGTAAAGGGTGACTCAGTGACGGGATACCGGTCTCTGTGGAGTTATGTCACTGACAAATTGGATTTATGAAATTGGGTATGATGACGACAAAATGGAAATCTGTAGGATGGAAGTGCAAGTTTCAATTAATTTTTTAAAAAATTATGAGACATGTATTTGGACAAATTGATGGTCTGTCTCTTTAAGAAAATTGTATGCAAAGCTTCACAGATTGTCTTTTAATCAAATAATAATTGTACTCGAGAATAAATCGATCTGTTTAGATCCTAATACATTTTTACACATTGAACATGTCTCTTAGGTGCTAGATCATGCATTAGTCATTCTTTGCCAGCATTGTGCATAAAATGTCAAGCTAATCTTCATATCAAAGCAAGCTTTTGATGCATGGTCTAATCTCAACACCCCAGATTGTTCCAGATTCACAATCCCTCGTGGTAATGGTTTCCTTGTTAGTAGTGTTTAATGGGAAGCCAGTGTTTGAAGTCAGTATAATTTGATTGAAGCATGCAACTAGTGTAAATTATTTTCACTTGAATCTATTGTTACCTTATTGCATTGCTGATTTAAATGCTTCTCTTTCATCTAAGAACTCATGCTCTCAGTATTTTACTTGCTCAGTGATTTGACTGTTTTAGCTTACTTCATCAACCCATCTTATGTTTATCCCACTGTCACTCATAATGCATGATGTTCTTGACCCTCTTGTGATACAGTGGTAGTGTCCCTACCCGTGGTCCAGGTGGCCTGGGTTCAAGTCCCATCTGTTCCAGAGGTGTGTAGTAACAGAACAGTTTGATTAAAAAAAAACTAAGAAGTGCCTGAGAATTTAGAAGGGGCCTTTTGAGACTCAGACTCTGGTCCTGGACCAGAAAGGCCTGGGTTCAAGTCCCACTTGTTCCAGAGTGTATAATAACTTCTCTAAACAGGTTGATTAGAAAAATAGGTTAAATTAAGAAAAACAGTTTGTCAAACAGGATAAGTGAGTTGATTTTATTAATGTTATCAGTATAAATGCATGCTCATCTCTCAGAATCCAGAAGAAAATAGCATCAGTATAAGGGTTTAAGTAGAGAGGTAAAGAAGATTTTTAATTAAATAATGGGGCCAAGGGATTAAATGTTGTATTTCAACAGTATGTCCAGGAGGAGAGACAAGGTAAGATAGGAAAAAAGCAAGCTGAGAAATGTGTATTAGAGAAAGGCAGCAGAGATAGAGAGAATAAACCTATGAATATATCAATAATTTAGATATTCTAAAGTGAACAAAATGACAAAAATTAAAGGTTCTGCATATTGCATTCATAGCAAAGTAGACAAATTGATTGATCATAATGAAGTAAATAATATCATCTGATAACCATTACAGAGACAAGAATTATGAGAATTTGGGGTTGAATATTGATGGTATATGACATTCAAGAAATATAGGTAGCTAGGAAAAAAAGATGGAGGAGTAGCACTGTTAGACAAAGATGGGTTGTATCAAAACCAGATATTGCTGAAGAAGCTCAGCAGGTCTAGCAGCATCTGTGGAGAGAGAAACAGAGATAATGTTTTGAGTCTAGTGAACCTTCTTCAAGAACATAGTAATTGTGCTGTAGTTAGAGATGACCTTAGATCAGGAGATCAGGATGTAGGATCAGTTTGGGTAGAGATGAGGAAAAGTATACTAGATGAATTAGTTGTAATAAAGGGATGACAATCATGAATAATTTTAATCTTGGGTAAACTGGAAAAATCAGATTGACAGTAATAGTCTGAATGAAGAGTACATAGAATTATTTCAAGTTAGTTTCTTAGAGCAGCATGATTTGGAAATGAGCAGAGAGCTGATTATATTAGATTTGATATAGTGTAATGTGACAGGATTAATTAAAGCCATCTGAGTGAAAACACCCCTATGTGGCAGCGATGACAACACGATTAAATTGTACATCTAGCTGGAAAAGGAGAAGACTGGATCAAAGACTAGAATTTTAAACTTAGATAAAGGTAACTACGTGGGTGTAAAAGCTGAGCTATCTGAAGTGAAGTAGCTTATTGAGCTAAAGGATAGATCAATAGCAACAATGGCAGACATTTAACAGGAAACTTATGAATACTTAGTCTAAGTATATTCCTACTATAAAGAAAAATTCTAAAGGGAGAACCACCATCTCTGATTAAGTAAAGTAGTTAGGAAAGACAAGAAACTTCAGGAAACAACATATCACAGCACAAAGACAAGTGGCAGGTCAAATGATTTGTCAGAGAATGGCAAACAGGATAATTAGGATGAAGAAATTAGAGTATCAGAGGAAACTAGTTAAGAATATAAAAATGAATAACGAGTTTCTACAGGATTTTAAAAATGAAAAGAATAAGTCAAGTAAGTGTTAGGCCTCAGGGCAGAGAGAATGGGAAAATAATTGTCGATAATAAGGAGATGGCAAGTGAAATGAACAAGGATTTTGCTCTGTCTTCACTATAAAGGATACAAGCAAACATTCTAGCAATGGGAGTAAAGCAGAAGGTGGAAGGGAGAGAGGAATGTGGTGAAATTACAATCACGAGTGAAGTGGTGCTAAGCAAATTAAACAAATTGAGTTGACAAATCATTGGGTCCTGCTGGCTTTCATTCTTTGGACTTAAAAGTAGTTGGTAATGAGGTAGTGGATGAATTACTGTTAATTTTCTAAGATTTCCTACATTCAGGAAAGGTTTCATTGAACTGGAAAGTAGCAAATATATCTTTACTCAAGAAGGAAATAAGGTTGAAAACAGGAAATTATCGGCCAGTTAGCTTGACATTTGTTACTGAGGTAATGTTGGAATCAACCGTGAAAGAGATTATAGCTGGTCACTTCAAACAAAACCAAGGTATTTAGAATGGGTCAGCATGTTTTCTTTTTCAAAGGAACATCAAGTTTAAGCAATATATTGAGTTCTTTGAAGGAGTACTATGTGCTGCACAAAAGGGGAGCCTGTAGGCATGCTATATAATAAGGCCCCTCTCACCCATTTTTAGCATCATACTACCATTGGCCATATCCAGAACAAAAATCAGTGAGCAACGACAACAAACCATTGGACTGGTATTGGTGGCTTATTGTGCTGGGACCCGCTCAGGAAAGGCTACCCCTTTAAATTGACTGAGGTCTGCTGTCAATCAAAGGAAGCTTCCTTCCATTGTGTCTGGCCTAAATGCTGAGGCAAGACAAAAGGAATCAGAGCCTGGTAGCTCTGGCCAAGGGACAAAGTCTAAAAAGGCAAGACAAGCGAATGGAAATTGGGATGATGTGAGCATCCAGGCAGGCTCAAAATCAGTGAGCAACGACAATAAACAATGAGCTGAAGGTGCAGCCGGATCCAGTCCAGGATGTGTGTCCTAACATTATGCCAGCAGCAGCACTCCACTGACAGTTGCTGGTGCAGCCCAAGATGCAGCACTGAAGTGCGGAAGCATCTTGTAGGTGAATTGGAGATGTGTAATGACCATTCTTAGAAGCTGTCAAATGTTGGAATCCATGGACAAGAGCTGCATGTGACCAGTGTTCATGAAACGTGCTCTGAGATGCGTCTGGCATTCAACATGGAGGTTGTTCTGACCATGTTGGGATGAGTTAAGTCATCAGCAAGGTAATTAATAAGCAATAATCCTCTTTAATTGGCAACTCACTGCTGCGTAGTAAGAAACCCACCACACCATGTGTTAAACACTTAAAAGATGACACAAAATTTTCCCAATGCTGAGATAGGCCTTGCCAATCTTCTCACCCAATTCTGCCAGAAATCATTCCAATGCTCATGTCACTCAGACCCTTAAACTTTCCACCTCAAACTGTCCAATCTTGGCTTCAAGAACACTCAAATTACTCTAAACTATATACGTTCTTTTAGATTCATTTATATTTGATGTTATCAATTTCTAATTGTGCATGTATTGGGCCAAGTGATTGCACAAAGGTTTAATGTTTAATGTTATGACTTTAGTATTTTTTTCTCAGGGCTGGCAGATTTTCTTTATTTCAAGAAAATCTTGCGATTGGTTCCTTATTGCTTAGTACAAATAGAAGAGCAGTGCAGGTTCATGCTAAAAATAATTTAAATTTTTGTGATGACAGACCAAGGATGATGACAAGAAAAAAGCTGGTTCATTCCTCCACAACTGATCATAAGAATATTCACTAAAACATTGGAATGTGATTAGCCAGAGGCAAGAAGAATCCCAGCTCCCAATGAAAGGTTCAGCCACCAAGTCCCATTAATAGGTTCAGTTTTTATTCAGTTTTCAACCATGCCCCCACTATTATTCTAATTGATGATTCAGTCAAAGTCCCATATTTGCAATCTGTTGGAATACATGAATGCATGCAAGCAACTGTATAGAGTAATGAGATAGTGATGAATATGATGTTGTAACAGTAGCATCAGCAATCATGTGCTCGCATTTGGGAAGACCAAATGCATAGTCTTTATCTAAAAGTATACAATAAATGGCACTTAAATATGAGTATTGCAGAAACCTATCAGTACCAGACCTTAGTTACTCTCAGGTAGAGGAACCTTCCTGAAGAGTACAGGATACAAGTTGCCAGAAGAGACATCCAAACATTATTCAAAACTGACACCCACACCTCAAACGAAGGTGATAGTGGTGATGACACCAATCTAGCAACAAGTTACTGCTATCAACAAAATTCACATGGAGAAATCAAATGAAGATCTTCTCACAAGAAAAAGAAAACAGAAGACCTCGGTGAGGAGCGCACACAATGTCCATGCCGGTTAAAGCATTGCTGTCTCTTCCGTAGCCATTTGGGAAACATGTTCTGGGAGATGTGGAAAGAATAATTCCAGGTTGTCAGTTTTGGGCTTGTATATCAAAGAAAAATGCAGCAACTAACTATGTGTTGCTGGCATCCTTGTGAGACCTGTGCAGATTTTGAAGCCATCCTTAAAGTACTAATGCATATTTCAACTCAAACTGAAAACCTCATAATCAACAGAGCATGTTTCAATCAGAAACCCCAAAAGTTAGGAGAGTCAATAAATTCATTGCTTACATCCCCATGCAGACTAATCAGTTGTTGGGGATATGGTGTTTTCAAAGAAGAACTCATTTGTGACCACAGTTCATGACAAAAGAAGTTGTAGATGTTTTGCAAACAAAAGATTACAAATTGTTCAATGTGCCGGGCAGGCCAAAATTAGGATTTAAAAAATCAGGCCATTAACCATGAAAATTGCAGAGGTAAACCCAGGCAGACACGGGGAGAATGCACAACCTCCACACAGGCTGCCATCTGATGCGAGGATCTGGTAGTTGGGTAGACCACTCAGAAAACCACTAGAAGAGAGCAAAGCATAAGAAATTCTAAAGCAACAAATTTTAAGGTGTTCCTATTGTGGGGTTAGAAAGCAGCACAGAGGGTAAAAGTGTTCAGCAGGAACTGTTGATTGTTTCTTATGTGAAAAAAACAGTGCATTTTGAATAAATATGCAAATCTAAATATGCAAGAAAAGAAGCAAGAGAATGTCGATGAAAATCAAACAATCAAGAAATTGGAAATAAGGAAAGAAATGAGAATACAGATTTCCTCAGAGGAGTAAACAATCAAGAAGAAATATTTTGGCCAGTTGCTTTTGAAGTCAAAGGCTGTAAAACTGAATGTCAAATTGACATGGATACAGCTATTATAATACTGACCAACTATCTGGAATAACTCAAAGCATAGATGTCCAATCATCAAGAATTAAATTGCACAGCCCAGGTGGTATAATTCTCCAAGTGAAACACTGCCACGCATTTATTCAGGTGCTAGGTAAAACTCAAATTACAGCATATACATTATCCAGGGATATGGCTGGTTAAGCAGTAAAACTAAATTTAGGGTGGGGCTTTATAGGGAACTGATCAATGTGGGCTATGACAGGATATGTGGCAGCATCAGGTGAAAAGTGCCGCAAGGATCATTGCAGCACAGGGAGTAAACCATACCATCTATTATGCTTTTCGCAAGCATCATGGACAATTTCTCACTAGGTAGCAACAAGGTGCCTACTGACAGAGATTAACATTTGTTAAATATCTTGTTAATGGCTCACCCCATTAGCGATCAATGTCCCAACTTAGCAGGTGCACCAAACATGCTGGGCATTCACGATTCAAGATAGAAACTGCAGGAAGCAATGTCGGTTTCAACTTGTCACTTTGTCCAAACGTCCTCCAAGATGGAAATTAGGCAAAAGCATCTCAGGGCATACCCCTGGGACAATAATTTTCTTTTCCAAATTGTGGACCTCTGAGGTCTGTGCATGATGTCAGAAGTCAATGCATTAGCATTCGTGAAGAAGGGCTCATGCCCAAAATGTCGATTCTCCTGCTCCTTGGATGCTGTCTGACCTGCTGCGCTTTTCCAGAACATTGCAGTGGCTGCATAGCCATATGGCTTAGAGGAAACATTCGCTATGGGCACCAGCCACAGGTACTGCATGTCCTCAGATAGTGACATCTGACATATGCAAGCCTATATGAACCCTTATGACACATCTTTGATCCATTTTCTGTATACTTCTGCTCTTTAATGTTGCACCTTGAGTTGCACTGGAGGCTATCATTATAATGATGCAGCAAGGGAACTGTGACCTCAGGGACATGCAGCCAGCTCTTAGACTGGAGCAGACTGCATCTCAGGGCTATGTGTTTGTTGTCATCATAGTCATTCACTCTGAGCCTACATGGATGCTCACAGTATCCTACACTACATTTCTCTGCCTTTTTGCTAGAGATATGAAGCTCATATTGCTGCTGTCATAACATGCTATTTAATGAAAAGTCAACACCTGGCACAACGCCAGGAAGCTTCATATTGTTGTCAGCTGGACTCTGTCAGGTCAAGGGAATTAGGCTTTACTCAAGGGGTCTCAGCAGCTTCCAATACTAGTCCAAGCCCTGTTCAAGATGGTCATAGTCAGAATCCTCTCCTCATAAGGGGTGAGGAGCCAAATGATGGGCAGCAAACACCACTCTTGCCTCTTTCTGCCCTTTTGTGGGCAGTTTTCCTCGTGGAATGAGAGAGGGGCAGGTACTAAAGTACATGTAAGTGAGTGGTACAGCTATTACTCCTGGTGCAGGTGGGTAAGTGCTCTGGTAGTGCAGAGGGCATACAGTGTGGTTGGGTGGATGAAGGTAACTGAGGAAGAAACTGCAGGCACTCGCGAGAGTGGTAAAACATGAGACTTGGTAGGAGGTGGTTACATTTGCAGAGATGGAGTAAGTGTGAGATATTGGAGAGAAAATAGTGGCACATATGCTGGTGGAATGGAGAAGGATGCTTACCTTCTTTCTAAGTGCTGAGCATTCCTCTAGATGGCTGAGATTGCTTTGATCAGGGTGGCAACCACAGATCAGGCTAGCACAGCCTGGTATTGTGCCCTCAGCTGCTAATCCAGGAAAGAAAATATCTCACCTTTACACCACCCATCCAGCAGGATCGCTAGGATTCTGCCCAGAAAGGAGTCACCACCTTCCTCTCATCTGCCATGTCCCAGACAAATGTCAACAATCTTAGAACATAAAACATAGAACGTTACAGCGCAGCACAGACCTTCGGCCGTCGATGTTGCACCAACCTGAGAAATCAATCTGAAACCCACCTAACCTATATTAGTCCATTTCTATAGGGCTGATAATCCATGTGTAGTTTGACATTTAATGACCGCACACATTAATGTGCTCACAATTGCTTGAGGCCATAATTTTGAATATACATTCTTGGATAAAGAATGGCCTACAAATGAAGTGAAAAAAAGAAGCCATATGGATGAGCATTCCTTATTTAGTAGGGGTCAATTAGCCTGGATGGCTATGATACAGAGTGATGCTAACAGTATGGGTTCAATTCCTGCACTGGTTAAGGTTACTATGAAGATTTCTCCTTCTCAACCTTCTGTCTCTCCAGAGGTGTGGGAACCCTCAGGTTAACCATTACCAGTTGGCTCTGAGATCAGACAATAGCTCTATGATCTATGATTTCTTTACTTTTAACTTATTTAATGGTAGTGCAATTAAGTTACTGCAATTGCCCCTAGGTGGGCCTCAAAATCTAAGCTTTTTTGCTCTACAACTAAAGAAAAGAAGAAATAACTTAATCTGCAAAAAATGTCAAATTCAAATGGAATTCCCCTTAAAAGTTAACACAAAATGATTGAAAGAAATTATACTGGATTGCAAAAAAGTTTTCATTATATCTATTTGATTTAATATTCAATATTGTTAAACATTGTTTATAAATCAAAAGTGGAATAGTCATGTAATAACTATATTTGATATTCAATGACACTATTAATTATTACAATGTAACATGTATAACATGATAACATTGATTCTTATAATGAATATTCTTAGCAAGCATAAAAGGTCTGTAAGTCTCATATTTATATTCTTGATATTTCAGAGCTAAATAAAAGTATCCGAGAATTGTAAGTTAGACTTTTAAGTGTAGATGCTTGGAAAGTTCAAAAGTAAGTTATTTCCACTATAAAATACATATAGATGTATTCCAACCTATGGTTCAAAAACTCCTGGAGGTGAGGTGATTTCATTATAGGTCCTAGGTTATAGCTGGTAAATCCATTAATCAGAAATTTCTCTTAATTAAATGTTTAAATAGACAATGACTTTGATTGGGTAGATAATAGGACAGATTAGAGTTTTAATGAGAGGCAAATACATAAAAATACAATAATCAGCACTCAAGGACAAGATCATGAACTCGCCATTTAAGGCATGAGGGGAAAATTGGGAACATTATCCTCAAGATTGAGAATCTGATTTTTTTTCCATCTCATCATATTTTGCCATTTTTTCTTGTCATTGCTTCACACCACACCAAGATTAATACATGAGATAAAAGTTTATGCAGTTGAATTTAATGTATTTATATGGGCATTAATTATAGAGTCAAGAAAAATGGAACATTTTCAAGTTACCAGGCTTTGACAACTGGAGCATGAGTTCCTCAGCTATTTACAAACTATAATAATTGCTTCAACAAAGAGACAAAGTGTTATGTATCTAAGTTTGCTGATGATGCAAAACTAGATAGAACTGCCAGCTGTGAGGAGGAAACAGAGTGCTGAAAAGAAATGTAGATAATTAAATCAATAAGGAACAAGCTGGCAAATGGAAAATAATTTGGGAAGGTGTGAGGTCATTCATTTGGATTGTAAGAATAGAAAAGCAGCATGTATTCTTAAAAAAAAACCTGTGGCAGACCTGAAAATATTCATGTTCAGAGAGGCATTGGGTGAGGTCAAGGAAGGAGCAAAGAAACTTGCTGCACTTACAGCAATCAATCACAAGGGCAAGTGACGGCGAGCAGAGGGGCAGCCGGGAAGGAAAGCAGTGAGTATATAACTCAGGAAGACGGCTAAACCCAAGATTCTACACCTGTAGTAGCTCCCACCCTCCCTCCTCCTCTAACCTTCTTAACTACTCTGCTTTTTCTTTTAAGGTAAGGATTTTTATTTCTTTACCAGTGACTAGTTAAAAATTTACTTCGTTTTTTTGTGTGTGTGTATATATATATTAAGTCCTTTTTTAGGAAAAAAAACTATAGCAGAGAGGTATCAGAAAGTATTCTAACTCATACTTGTACAAAGTAACTAAGTAATTAACTAACTAAGCAGAGATGGCTGGGCAGGTGATGTGTTGTTGCTGTATGATGTGGGAGCTGGCTGATCCCATTGTGAACGGCAGTGACTACATCTGCAGCAAGTGTTGGTTGCTGGAAGAACTCCGGATCAGAGTTGATGATCTGGAATCTGAGCTTCAAACGCTGCGGCACATCCGGGAGGGGGAGAGTTACCTGGACGCTTTGTTTCAGGAGGCAGTCACACCTGGGAGATTAAGTAATTCACATTCAGCTAGTGATCAGGCTCAACAGAGTGTGACTGTAAGTGAGGCAGGTAGGGGGAACCTGAGTTCAGGAGTGGAGGAGCCTCAGCCCTTGACCTTGTCCAACAGGTACGAGATTCTTGCTCCCTGTTCGGATGAGGAAAAGGGCTCTGGACAGGATGAGCCAACTGACGAAGGCACCATGGTGCAGAAGGCCATTCAAGAGGGGGGAGCTGATAGACAAGTAGTGGTTATAGGGGATTCTATAATTAGGGGGACAGATAGTATCCTTTGCAAGCCGGATCGGGAATCTCGCATGGTGTGTTGCCTGCCCAGTGCCAGGGTGCGGGACATCTCCGACCGGCTTGAAAGGATATTGGAGCGGGAGGGGGAGGATCCAGTTGTTGTGGTCCACGTTGGTACTAACAACATAGGCAAGACTAGGGTGGAGGACCTGTTTGGGCATTACGAAGCACTAGGAAGGAAATTGAAGTACAGGTCCTCAAGGGTCATAATCTCCGGATTACTGCCCGAGCCACGTGCCAATTGGCATAGGGACAAGAAAATTAGGCAAGTAAACACGTGGCTAAGGGATTGGTGTGGGAGAGGGATTCCACTTCATGGGGCATTGGCATCAGTTTTGGAACAGGGGGGATCTGTACCGTTGGGACGGTCTCCACCTGAACTGATCAGGTACCACTGTTCTAGCGAAGAGGATAAATAGGGTGGTCAGTAGGACTTTAAACTTCTGAGTTGGGGGGAAGGGAAAGTGAAAGCGACAGGGAGTATGGCATTAAATGGAAAGATAAGCAGCAGGATAGCATGTGTCCAGGCGGATTTAAAATTGAGGCAGACTGAGAATGCAGAAAAAAGCATGGATTACTTAGGACATCATATGACTTCCAACATCTCTAATGATAAGGAAGTTAGCATTAAGGCACTTTACCTGAATGCTCGTAGCATTCATAACAAAGCCGATGAACTAATGGCACAGATAATAGTGAATGATTATGATGCGGTAGGCATCACAGAGACTTGGTTACAGCGGGGTCAGGACTGGCAGTTAAACCTCCATGGTTTTTCAACTTATCGAAAAGACAGAGAGGTGGGCAGAGGGGGTGGGGTTGCCTTGTTAGTTAAGAACAAAATTAAATCTATGGCATTGAATGATATAGCATCGGATGATGTGGAGTCTGTGTGGGTGGACTTGAGGAACCACAAAGGCAAAAAAACCATAATTGGAGTTGTGTATAGCCCTCCTAACAGTGGTCAGGACCAGGGACGCAACATGTACCGGGAAATAGAGAAGGCATGTCAGAAAGGCAAGGTCACATTGATCATGGGACACTTCAATATGCAGGTGGACTGGGTAAATAATATTGCTAGTGGATCCAAAGAAAGGGAATTCATGGAATGCTTACAGAATGGCTTTTTGGAACAGCTTGTCATGGAGCCCGCAAGAGAACAGGCTATTCTGGACCTAGTGCTTTGCAATGAACCAGACTCCATAAAAGATCTTAAAGTAAGGGAACCCTTAGGAAGTAGCGATCATAATATGGTAGAGTTCAGTCTGGAGTTTGAAAGAGAGAAGGCAAAATCGGATGTAATGGTGTTACAGTTGAATAAAGGTAATTATGAGGGCATGAGAGAGGAACTGACAAAAATAGACTGGAAGCAGAAGCTAACCGGGAAGACAGTAGAGCAAAAATGGCAGGAGTTTGTGGGTATAATTGAGGACACTGTACAGAGGTTCATTCCCAAGAAAAGAAAGATTATTTGGGGAGGGATTAGACAACCATGGCTGACAAAGGAAGTCAGGAAATGTATTAAAGAAAAAGAGAGATCCTATAAAGTGGCTAAGAACAGTGGGAAATCAGAAGATTGGGAAGGATACAAAAGCAAACAGAGGATAACAAAGAGTGTAATAAGAAATGAGAGGATCAAATATGAAGGTAGGCTAGCCAGTAATATTAGAAATGATAGTAAAAGTTTCTTTCAGTACATAAGAAACAAACGACAGGCAAAAGTAGACATTGGGCCATTTCAAACTGATGCAGGAAGCCTAGTGATGGGAGATAGGGAAATAGCAGGAGAACTTAACAAGTACTTTGCGTCAGTTTTCACAGTGGAAGACATGAGTAATATCCCAAAAATTAAAGGGAGTCAGGGGGCTGAGTTTAGTATGGTTGCCATTACGAAAGAGATAGTGCTAGAAAAGTTAAAAAGTCTTAAAATTGATAAATCTCCTGGCCCCGATGGGATACACCCTAGAGTTCTGAGAGGTGGCTGAGGAAATAGCGGAGGCATTGGTTGAGATCTTTCAAGAGTCACTGGAGTCAGGAAAGGTCCCGGATGATTGGAAGATCGCTGTTGTAGTCCCCTTGTTCAAGAAAGGATCAAGGCAAAAGATGGAAAATTATAGGCCAATCAGCTTAACTTCGGTTGTTGGTAAAATTCTAGAATCCATCATTAAGGATGAGGTTTCTAAATTCTTGGAAGAGCAGAGTCTGATTAGAACAAGTCAACATGGATTTAGTAAGGGGAGGTCATGCCTGACAAACCTGTTGGAATTTTTTGAAGAGGTAACAAGTAGGTTAGACCAGGGAAACCCAGTGCATGTGGTCTATCTAGACTTTCAAAAGGCCTTTGATAAGGTACCACACGGGAGGCTGCTGAGCAAGGTGAGGGCCCATGGTGTTCGAGGTGAGCTGCTGGGATGGATTGAGGATTGGCTATCTAACAGAAGGCAGAGAGTTGGGATAAAAGGTTCTTTTTCAGAATGGCAGCCGGTGACGAGCGGTGTCCCGCAGGGTTCGGTGCTGGGGCCACAGCTATTCACATTATATATTAATGATTTGGATGAGGGGACTGGGGGCATTCTAGCGAAGTTTGCCGATGATACGAAGTTAGGTGGACAGGCAGGTAGTACTGAGGAAGTGGGGAGGCTACAGAAGGATCTAGACAGGTTGGGAGAGTGGTCCAGGAAATGGCTGATGGAATTTAACGTGAGCAAGTGCGAGGTCTTGCACTTTGGCAAAAAGAATAAAAGCATAGACTACTTTCTAAATGGTGAGAAAATTAGTAAAGCCAAAGCACAAAGGGATCTGGGAGTGCTAGTCGAGGATTCTCTAAAAGTAAACATGCAGGTTGAGTCCGTGATTAAGAAAGCGAATGCAATGTTGTCTCTTATCTCAAGAGGGTTGGAATATAAAAGCAGAGATGTGCTACTGAGACTTTATAAAGCTCTGGTTAGGCCTCCTTTGGAGTACTGTGTCCAGTTTTGGTCCCCATACCTCAGGAAGAACATATTGGCACTGGAACGTGTCCAGCGGAGATTCACACGGATGATCCCTGGAATGGCAGGTCTAACATATGAGGAACGGCTGAGGATACTGGGATTGTATTCGTTGGAGTTTAGAAGATTGAAGGGAGACTTAATAGAGACCTACAAGATAATACATGGCTTGGAAAAGGTGGACGCTAGGAAATTGTTTCCATTAGACGAGGAAACTAGGACCCATGGACACAGCCTTAGAATTAGAGGGGGTCAATTCAGAACAGAAATGCGGAGACATTTCTTCAGCCAGAGAGTGGTGGGCCTGTGGAATTCATTGCCACGGAGTGCAGTGGAGGCCGGGACGCTAAATGTCTTCAAGGCAGAGATTGATAGATTCTTGTTGTCTCGAGGAATTAAGGGCTACGGGGAGAACGCTGGTAAGTGGAGTTGAAATGCCCATCAGCCATGATTGAATGGCGGAGTGGACTCGATGGGCCGAATGGCCTTACTTCCACTCCTATGTCTTATGGTCTTATATTGAATATTGATATACACAAATAAAGACATCTTGATACATTTGTACTTGGCTTTGATGAGACCATATTTGAAGAACTGTTTTGGTCTCTACATTTAAGGAATGGTTTACTTACTTTGGAGGTAACACAGTGAAGTCGCTCTACTTTGGTCCTTGGTTTGCTATGATGACAGACTGAGAAAATTTACATTCTCCAGAGTTCAGAAGAATAAAAAGTGATCTCACTGAAACATATAAGATTCTGAAGGGACAGATAGTGAGAGGTCATTTTGTCTGGCTGGAGAGTCTAAAGCAGAATGGCACAGGTTCAGAATGAAGCTCAATTGTTGAAGGTATGTAATGCTGGGATGGATAGCCAGGGAATTAAATAATATTGGGAGCAAACAAGAAAGTGGAGTTGAAACCTAAGATCAGACATGATTACATTGAAGAGTGGAGTAAGCTCAACAGGCTATATGATCTACCCCTTCTCCTGTCCCTTCTATTCTCCTTTGAGAGACTAGTGCTTGTCTATGCTATAGAAGCATAGAGATATTCAAGACAGAATCAGACCCTTCAGTCCAACTCATCCATGCCCCCAGATATAGTCATTTCTTCTGTAAAGTGATAGTCACTTTCCTGTTCGACCCCGTGCTATACAAGCAACACAATACAAATAACACTTCAAGTGTTGGACATACAATCCCAGTATAGCCAACATATGTTTTATAAGTTCATGATTTAGAAATAGCATCGCCTATTCATTAATCGTGTTACAGTGAATTTGCATTGACGAAACGTGTGCTATAGCAGAACGAACTGTATCCTGAATTAATCAACAGAACCAGAAGTCAATGCCAGTGTGCCAATGCCAATCACTTGCCAGCACTTGCTCCATTATCCCTCTAAACCCTTCCTTTTCATGAAACCATCCAGATGCTTTTTAAATGAACCAGCCTCCACCACTTCCTCGGGCAGCTCATTCCATACACACACCACTTTACACATGAAAATGTTTCTTCTTAGGTCCCTTTTAAATCTTTCCCCTCTCACCTCAAACCTATACCTTCAAGTTTAGGACTCCCATATGCTGGGAAACAGACCTTAGCTTTAACCCTATCCATGCCCGTCATGTTTTTTAAATCTATATAAGGTCACTCCTCAGCCTCCAACGCAGCAGCAAAAACAGCCCCAGCATATTCAGCCTCTCCTTATAGCCAAAACCCTCCAACTCCGCAATATCCTTGTAAATCTTTTCTGAACCTTTTCAAGTTTCACACACTTTCCTATAATAGGGACACCGGAACTGAACGTAGTATTCCAAAAATGGCCTGACCAGTGTGCTGTACAGCTGCAACATTCTGATTAGATTAGATTACTTACAGTGTGGAAACAGGCCCTTCGGCCCAACAAGTCCACACCGACCCGCCACCCACCCAGACCCCTACATTTACCCCTTACCTAACACTACGGGCAATTTAGCACGGCCAATTCACCTGACCCCGCACATCTTTGGAACTGTGGGAGGAAACCGGAGCACCCGGAGGAAACCCACGCAGACACGGGGAGAACGTGCAGACTCCACACAGTCAGTCGCCTGAGTCGGGAATTGAACCCGGGTCTCAGGCACTGTGAGGCAGCAGTGCTAACCACTGTGCCACCGTGCCGCCCACATGTCGTCTCGATTCCTATACTCAATGCACTGGTCAGTAATGGCAAGTGTAACAACACCTTCTTCACTGTACTGTTCACCTGTGATTCTATTTTCAAGGATCTATGAACCTGCACCCTAAAATTTCTTTGTTCAACAATACTTCCCAAGACCCTACCATTAAGTGTAGAAGTCCTGTCCTAGCTTGCTTTACCAAAATGCAACTCTTCACATTTATCTAAGTTAAACTCCATCTGGCACTTCTCAGCCCATCAGCCCATCTGATTAAGATTCCATTGTACTCTGAGATAATCTTCTTCACTGTCCACTACACCACCGATTTTGGTGTCATCTGCAA
This sequence comes from Hemiscyllium ocellatum, assembly GCF_020745735.1. NCBI lineage: Eukaryota > Metazoa > Chordata > Chondrichthyes > Orectolobiformes > Hemiscylliidae > Hemiscyllium > Hemiscyllium ocellatum. Next base: position 94,825,322 of record NC_083411.1, on the reverse strand, counting down.
ACTTACCAATCATTCCTTCTATATTCAATCCAAATCATTCATATAAATGACAAAAAGCCAGGTCTAATCCTTGTGGCACACCACTGGTCACAGACCTCAATCTGAAAAACAACCCTCCACCACCACCCTTATGCCTCCTACTTTCAAGCCAATTTTGTATCCAAAGAGGCCAGCTCCCCCTGGATCCCATGTGATCAAACCTTACTAGCCAGTCTACCATGTAGAATCTTGCCGAAAACCTTGCTGAAGTCCATGTAGACAATGTCCACCATTCTGCCTTCATCAATCTTCTGTGTCACCTCTCCAAAAAACTCAATCAAGTTAGACACAATTTCGTACACACAAAGCCACATTGACTCTCCCTAATCAGTCCTCGCCTTTCCAAATACATGTAAAACATGTCACACTGAATCCCCTCCAACAACTTAGTCACCACTGCCATCAAACTCATTGGCTTGTAGTTCCCTGGCTTTTCCTTGCCACTTTCTTAAGACTTTCCAAAATGTAGCTGCAAGACTCACCAAATTCAAATCGACAAACTTTTTGACATATAAAAAAAATCAGAAAATATAAATAGTGAATTAAACAAATCATTATGCAACTCAAAAAAACATATGAATCACAATTCATTTGCCTAATGTGGGGAGGGAAGCTATTCAGATTTAGGGAGCAACATTTCCTCTTAATCATCCCATTGACACTTCTGCCCAGATGTCAGTACATTTTTCCTTAATCTGAATCAAGTACAGACAACAGGATGAGAGCAACTCTTCCCTAACAAATATCATTCAGTGTGAAGTGAGTTAAGATAGTCACAACCTTGAGCTGGGGTCCATACTCACAGTGTGGCACTGAAAGCATGGTTGGACCAAGAATTGAAGCAGCTGAAAATGTGTTGCTGGTTAAAGCGCAGCAGGTCAGGCAGCATCCAAGGAACAGGAAATTCGACGTTTCGGGCAAAAGCCCTTCATCAGGATACCCCTGATGAAGGGCTTTTGCCCGAAACGTCGAAATTCCTGTTCCTTGGATGCTGCCTGACCTGCTGCGCTTTAACCAGCAACACATTTTCAGCTCTGATCTCCAGCATCTGCAGACCTCACTTTTTACTCCAAGAATTGAAGTATACTGGCACAAAGGAGCATTACCTCAAGTTGATTAAATTGGAATATATGCAACCAGAGTAATATTCAATTATTAGAATTAATTTATATAGAATATGTTGAATTATTGTTCCTTCCAAACAAAATGTTTTTATTATAATTATTAAGACAGGCGATTTTCAACTTCCTTGAAAAATAAATATGTAATTTTTTCAGAAAATTTTATAAATGCAGTCAGTGCTGTGCCAAATCAAGGAATAAAAGTTGACTATTTTTCACATTGAACATTTTATTTAATTGAATTTTATTTATTGAAAACATTGAAATGATTGTCTTAAAAGCTTTGTTATGTATATATTTAATTAGCATAGAACATAGAACCTAGAACAGTACAGCAGAGTGCAGGCCCTTCAGCCCATAATGCTGTGCTGAGCATTTATCTTAATCTAAGATCATCCTAACCTACACACCCCTCGATTTACTGCCGTCCATGTGCTTGTCCAGCAGTCGCTTAAATGTCTTTAATGTCTAATTCTACTACCACCACTGACAGTGCATTTCTCGCACCCACCACTCCACATGTAAAGAAGCTACATCTGACATCTCTCCTATACCTTCCTCCAACCCTTAAATTATGACCCCTCATGAAAGCCATTTATGCCCTGGAGAAAGGTCTGTGGCTATCTACTCTATCTATGCCTCTCATTACCTTGTATACCATAATCAAGTCATCTCTCTTCCTTGTTCTATCCAGAGTGAAAAGCCCTAGCTCACTCAGTCTCTCTTAAGACATGCCCTCCAAACCAGGCAGCATCCTGGTTAATCTCTTCTGCACCCTCTCTAAAGCATCTACATCCTTCCTATAATGAGATGATCAGAACTGGACACAATATTCCAAGTGTGGTCTAACCAGGGTTTTATAGAGCTGCAGCAAACCTCGCGGCTTTTAAACTCAATACCCCTGTCAATGAAAGCCAAAACACTATACACCTTCTTACCGACCCTATCAAACTTGGGTGGCAACTTTGAGGGATCTGTGTACATGGACCCCAAGATCCCACAGTTTCTCCACACTGCCAAGAATCCTGTCCTGTATTCAGCATTCAAATTCGACCTTCAAAACTGAATCCCTTTGCATTTATCAAGGTTGAACTCAATCTGCCACTTCTCAGCCCAACTCTGCATCCTGGCAATGTCTTGTTGTAACCTGAAACAGCCCTCGACACTATCTAATACACCACCAACCATTGCGTCATTGGCAAACTTATTAACCCACCCTTCCACTTCTTCATCTAAGTCATTTTTAAAAATTACAAAATGCAAAGGCCCAAAAATAGATCCCTGTGGGACACCACTGGTCACCCATCTCCAGGCAGAATTCTTTCCATCCACTACCACTTGCTGCCTTCTTTCGGCCAGCCAATTCTGTATCAAGACAGCCAAATTTCCCTGTACCCCATACCTCCTAACGTTCTGGGGAACCTTAAGAAATACCTTACTGAAATCCATATACAGCAGATCCACTGCTCGACCTTCATCAACTTGTCTTGTCACATTCTCAAAGAACTCAATAAAGCTTGTGAGGCATGACCTACCCCTCACATGCTGACTATCTATAATCAAATTACAGTTTTCCAAATAGTCATAAAGCCTATCTCTCAGAATCCTTTCCAATACCTTGCTTACCGCAGGCGTAAGACTGACTAGTCTGTAATTCCCAGGAATTTCCCTATTCCCTTTCTTGAACCGAGGTACAACATTCGCCTCCCTCCAATCATCCAGTACTAATCTTATGGAGAGTAAGGATCAGCAAAGATCATCGTCAGAGGCACAGTAATCTCATTCCTCACTTCCTGTAATAACCTTGGATATATTTGGTCTGGCCCTGGGGACTTATCTATGTTAATACGTCCCAGAATTTCCAGCAGATCCACTTTCATAATACTCGTCTGTTCAAGCCTATTAACCTGAACCATGGCTTTCTCACTACCAACAAGATCCCTCTCTTGAGTGAATACTGAAGCAAAAAACTCATTTAGGACCTTCCCTACCTCTTCAGACTCCAGGCACAAGTTTCCTCCACTATCCCTGATTGGCCCTACCCTCTCTCTGGTCATTCTCCTATTCCTCATGTAAGTGTAGAATGTTTTTTTTTTAGGTTTTCCCTAATTCTTTCCACCAAGGCATTTTCATTCTCCTCCTAGATCTCCACAGTCCATTTTTGAGTTTTTTCCTAGCTACCCTGTAATCCTACAAAGTTGTGCCAGATTCTTGCTTCTTCAACCTTAAGTAAGCTCCCTGCTTCCTCTTGATGAGAAGATCTTCTTCTCTTGTCATCCAAGGTTCCTTCACCTTACCTGTCTCAGTGGGGTAAAGTTATCCAATGCTCGCAAAAAGTGCTCCTTAAACAGCCTCCACATTTCTGTTGTGCATTTCTCATAGAACAATTGTTCCCAATTTATATGCAACAGCTCCTGTCTAACAGCAGTATAATTTCCCCTCCCCCAATTAGATACCTTCCCACACTATCTGTTACTATCTCTCTCCATGGTTATGTAAAGGTGAGGCAATTGTGGTCACTGTCACTGAAATGCTCTCCCACTGAGAGAATTGACACTTAGCCTGGCTCATTGCCTATCACCAAATTCAATATGGCCTCTCCCCTAGTCAGTCTATCTACATATTTAGTCAGGAATCCTTCCTGGACAAACCTGACAAAATTGGCTCCATTCAGACCATCTGCACTAGGGAGGTTCCAATCAATATTGAGGAATAAATGGTCTATGTTCCAATTATTCAGTACAGCAGTTTTGTCCAATATAAGCAACTATTTTAAATTAGTTGATATTGTTTAATTCATTTTTTGCTGTTTTTTAGCATTGAATCAGTCAAGGTAAAGGTTAAGTGTGTGTTTCAGGTGGAAAGCTTCCAATTCCCAATCAGATTGGGTGAATTTGTGATTATTTTTAAGTAATTTATATATCTTGAATGGAACAAACAATATGTGCGAGCAAAATTGAATTGCCCACACTTTGAAATAAGCAATAGAAATAATGACACATAAGAATTTAGTACTGAAAAATGAAACAATCAAAGAATTTGAATTAAGTTCAATTTGAGGTAAGGGAAGGCTGTAGAGAGATATTTAGCTTTGCCTTGAATCTGAGTTGGACCAGGTCTAAAGAGTTTTTGATGATGACTGAAACTGAAGATTATTCTGTATTTGGTATATTTTATAATCTGAGAATACTTCATAAAGCATGACAAAAAATGCTTCACCCGGCCTCTAAACTGTGGTCTTCCTGATCTGGATAGACCAAAAGCAGTTCATATTCTGTTATCATGAAAGGCCCCAGACTGGGTCAAGCATAGATTGGAGACTCTTCTTAATGCATATTGAGTTTAATTCAAACAGCCTAAGCATGTCATTTTTCATATTAAGTTCTCACTTTCCTGTTCTTTCCGTTGTTTAGTTCAAAAGCAACAAAAATCGGGAAATTTTCATTTTACTAAAATGTCTCATCTCCAAATGCAATAAATTTTAAAAATCCTTGTTTTCTGTTCACTGTAGAAACATTTAGGACAGCAACATCAAAATCAAACTAGAGAAAAATGACAGTTTATGTGCCGAGCATCATGACAATTTTCTTCCAGGGTGGAGGACAACATCTTCATACCACTTCATAGAAACCAACAAAGAATCTGCTGTGCTGGTTTTCAAAATAGTCGTGAAGGTAAAGATTACCCAGCTGACTCCTGAAGCCCAAGAGACATTTAACTAACAACTAGAGTAAATATTTAACCATTTTGTACAACAAGGTCAAATAGCCAGAAAATCTTATTAGGAATGTATGTGATAGTGTAGTTAGCAGAATGGCTGGGGACCAGCTCAAAGACTTTGTAGATGGACATACTCAAGATATCAAGGTTAGATTTTAACTTTGCTGACAGTATACCATTTGCTCTCCACATCATTTTCCTTTTATGCTATGAAACATTTATGATCTCTAGGATTTGAGAAATGCTCAGTCTCATTTGATTTACTCAATAGTTCCATTTTTGCATTAAGATAAAAAACTGAAAGAAAATCAAAGAAATCTGAAACCAACCACTGAAATGATTTATGATACAATCTACATATATAATATAAAAGCAGCACATTGCATGCCCATTTCACATCTGTCATACTTGTCTCTTCTCATCTGTCAGACATCAATGCCTATACCACACATCAAATAAAGAAGCAAAGGCAATTATCTCCAAAGTATATAGAAATTCCCAGTAAGAATGTACCAATAAGAAAGGACACAGCTTCATTATTTATCTTTGGAATTCACTGCAAAACAGGCCAAAAATGGTATGTTGGCACTTGTGGTTGGAATGGCAATTATGCTCTAAATTATCTTTTAAATGTTTGCTTAGCCGCAAACTGTACACACATACAGTTCAGGGACAAGAGTAGGCTATCTGGTTGCTCCACCATTCAATCAGGATCTTGGCTGATAAATTGTACCTCAACTCTCCATTTCTTCCAATGGCTTAGTAGACTTTCACCTTTTAGATCACAAAGAAACTATCCAGCTCAACCTTGAAAAGATTCAAGGATTCCACTGCACTATTTTTTTAGGTTGGATTACTTACAGTGTGGAAACAGGCCCTTCAGCCCAACAAGTCCACACTGACCCTCCAAAGAGTAACCCACCCAGACCCATTCCCCTCCACCTAAAACTACAGACAATTTAGCACGACCATTTCACCTAACCTGCACATTTTTGGACTATGGGAGGAAACCCGCACAGACACAGGAGAACATGCAAACTCCACACAGACAGTTGCCTGAAGTGGGAATTGAACCTGGGTCTCTAGCACGTTGAGGCAGCAGTGCTAACCACTATGCCACTTTGAGGAATAAGCAACCAAAGACTGATAACCCTTAAGGGAAAAAGAATCATCTGATCTGTTTTAAATAGGCAACATCTTCTTTATAAACAGTGACCTCTAAATTTAGATTCCCACATAAAAGGAAACATCTCTTCACATCTAACCTGCCAAAATCCTTCAGGGAACTTGAGGTTTCAATCAAGTTGTCTTTTGTTATATTATTGGCACAGATTTTAGACCACATGGACCTTTAAAACTATGACATGACATTACAACATGTGACAAGGCTACAACATCACAGGTTTCAAGGAGTAGTCTGCATTTTATTTTTACTGATGTTAATGTATAGACACACTCACTGTATAATGGAGTCAGTATAATCATTCCATTATTAGTGTCTGTGATACACAATAGCATCAGTAAAAATAAAATGTAGACTACCTCTGTAAGCCTGTGATATTACAGCCTTGTTAAAAGTTAATATTGTAACTGTTTTGACATGGAGTAAATCCCTCTGCTAATTTAAACCAGCCAAACAGAAACTATTCGAGAGGCAAAGAACTATCACAGAGGTCACTATTTAAAGTAGAAATTAACAATTTTACTCTTTAAGTCCAACCAAGAATATTAAAACCATAAACAATTTACAACTTGTTTCTCTTAAACCTATCTTTTATCTCCCACTCTATAATACTAGTCCAATTAAAAAATCCCAATTACGATTTATAAAAACAAAATTACGTTTCGAAACCAGTCAGCTTTGCTGATTCTCCTTTGCAGATTTTCTTCTATAGGTTCTCTCCAGGTCAGCCTTGATGTTCTGCTGCACACATTTATAGCCAGGTTCCTTTCAGAAAGCTGTTCTGCTGGCAGTCTGTACTTACTGGTGGCTTAGCAGTTCTCCCTGTAACTCTTCAAAATGCCTGGTTTTATACACTAAAATATTGGGTTGTTTCATTGGTTTTAATATTATCAAAATACTAAATTCAAATTTGATTGGATTTTGGTATCTTGGGCATAATTTAAACTGATTAGCCGAATTTGAATTTGTTTTCATTTCATGGCAACCCATCTGCTGCTATTTGTTTGTAACTTCAAACATCTGACTCCATTAGACAGAATGTCAAAATGGCAAAACATATTTTTTACACCATGCTGTCACATGTCCTTTAGGGTAAGAAATCTACCATCCCGGTCTAACTCACATGTGACTCTGGACAGCAATGTCGTTGACTCATGACTGCACTCAGACTAATGAAAGATGACCAATAAATGCCAGCCTAGCCATCATCCCTTCAATAAATAAAAAAAAACCCTTTTTATCTGATCTTATTAATCACGCTCTTTTTAAAGTAAAAAAATGTTTGTAATTGAAGACATAACAGTCATAAATCTCCAAATGAACTCAACCTGTATTTATTTTATGGCCTTTATGGGACTTCAGTCCACTCTAGAAACTGAAAAATACATCATGGACACAATTTATAGAGGATGGCATTTAAAATGTAAGCTTCAATAATATGCATCTTTCTTCTGGCTCAGGTAGTCTAAGGGTAGCCTATGGCTGTCCAAGATCCTGTGCCTGTCTGCATGCTGGTGCCTGTCAAAAAGGCTGAGCTATCTCAATTTGCCACTAGCTCGGAGCATCTCCACACCCACCAACGATAACCCACATGGTGCTATTCTACTTCTGTCACCTTACTTCCTTGAGGACCATTTATTAGCTAGAAACAGAACACAACCCTTCACTGAGGAGTAAGCCCCACTTTATATAGCTGCTATAATCCCAGCAGCATCAATGGCAGCAGTCACTAGGACTAAAACTAAAGTAGTCCCCAGATGCTAAGACCCCAAGTCCAGCTTGTGGTAACTGAGGTGGGGGGAACACCCACAAGTGGAGTGCCTTGTTAAGGGAGTGTGATGCCTGATGTTCAAAGGGGATCCTTAAGGAAACTACAGCTCATCTTCCCTCTCAAGGCCTTAGCAAAGTGACCAGCAAGGCCACCTCTTGACCTGAACTCCCTCTGCCAGCCTCAAAGTGATCAATTAGTTTTTTGAAAGCTCAAACAAATAAACATTTAACTGAGGCTGCAATTCCTAATTTTTTAAAGATTAATTCACAGCATGAGGGTGTTGCTAGCTGGGCCAGCATTTATTGCTCAGAGGGTGGTTAAGAATCAACCACATTACTAGACTAGGTAAGGACAGCACTTTCCTTCTCTAAATGAGATTAGTGAATCAGATAGGCTTTTCTGACAAACGATTCATGGTCGTCATTAGACTCGTAATTCCAGATTTTTATTGAATTCAAATTCCACCATCTGCTGTGGCAAGATCTGAACCTGTGTCTTCAGACCTTTACCTGGGTCTCCGGATTAACAGCCTACTGATAATACCACTTAGCTGTCATCTCCCTAGAGACCTGCAGTCATCTCATGGCTCTATTGTGTTTCAGCTCCATTTAGTAATTGCAATATACATCACAGATTTCAAGTTTCCCTCCCCAAAACCAGAGCAGTTCACATGGAAAGTATCCTGCCAGTCATTTAGTTGCCTGATTAAAGATCCCAGCTGGAGTGAGAGTGGACAACTTGCTTAGTTCTGACCTGTTACAGACAGACTATGAATGAGGTGAAATTGGCACGTTCATCAGTTGGAATTTGCAAGCTCCCCATTGAAAAACCACCCGGGGAGCAGTAAAATTCTGCCTTCTATATTAAATTTGACTTGTCATAGCAATCAAAACAATGTCTGCAAATAATATAAATGATGTACAACTGTGTGCACTTCCCATCTATCTCATTACATTTCAGTCAATCACTTCATGGTTCTGTCACATTTACTCAATCAATTTTCTGATTGAAGGTAAGTTAAAAATGTACTTGTAGCTCACTAACTTATTGATATTCAGTCAAACTCAAACTAAATTTCTTCCAAATCTTCAGTATATCTGCTAATTTTCAACTGTTATGCAGAGGTGATGAATGGCAAACTACATATACATGTACAATAATTTTAAACAATCATTAAAACAATAAAATAATAAAAACAATACAAGCTTCTTGAATCAATTTCCTCCCAGTGTCAGCTGTGATTAATTTGGTAGCATTCTCACATCTGAGACTAATGATTGTTTTTGAAGTTCCTTTTCTAAATGTGAGCACAAAAGTCAGAGGTAGTGCCGTTTCAAAGTACATTAAACCAAGTCTCAGCTGTTCTCATTTATGGTAGTATATTAGTCAAACTAATAACATTATTGAAGTCGATTGCAGTTTTCAGTTTATTTTAACAGAAGTAATAAGAATCCATTTCATTTTATAGAATATCTGCAATGTCTGTTTGTTCAAATTATTAATAACAATACAACAGGTGCTGAGAAAGGTTTATTTACACCAGAGATGTTCCCTTTTCTGCTGCAAATGAATTTTATCACATACGTTAACACACAAGAGGTGAATGTTTGTCATCTTCGTGAGATGCAACCTTTGGTATTTCTCGTGAAATGCAGAAGTGTTGGTCTCCCATATCATCGCACCAATAATCTGTCCCAGAGATAGCCATTCAAGGAAGTAAAAATAATCAGGTGATTATCACAACGCTGGATTCCTACCAGCAGAGTTGAGCGAACATATCTCTAATGCAATAACATCAGTTGAACTCAAAATTGTACCTCAAAAATAAATATTGACACTCACAAATCTCCACTCCTCCAGTTTGCTGCGAGTTGAATGGTGTCTCCTTACCCACCACATCCTGCTTTCAGAACGTCTGCTCCCTTCCTGTATTGTGTTTAGGCCAGCCAGCAATCAATCAGCTCTTATCACATAGTCTGGCTGGCCACATCAATTGGAACCATGCGCTGATGGAAATCTGTCATGTGCGCTGTCACAGCTTTGTGAAGCATCATTTGGTGAAATTCAAAATACTCCCTATCTGCCTTGTAGATGGAATTCATAATCAAGTGTGGGGACAGGCTGCAGTGGTTCACATAGCTTTGAAGACTGAAGGATGGCCCACAACGGGCACCTAAAACATTAATGTACCAAAAACCATCAAGTCACTTTGTCAGGACCTCACATAAGTGAAAGTGCATTTACCTCCAAATATTTCAATGACAATAACTGACCTCCATGTGACAGAGACTACAGAACTCGCGTCCACCTTAACTCAGATCAATCCAGAGTGGAAACAATCATCCTTGATTCCGAGGGATTGCCTGAGAAGAAGGTGATTCTCCTTATCCAACCTTTGTAGTAAAAAGGAATTGGCACAGCAAATACCTCCTAATTTTCTTAAGAAATATTTATGTTGTCACTTGATATTTAGAATGCTAGCGTGATACAAGAAAAAAGGAACAAGAATGTAGCCAATGCAATCATGGAAAAGTTAGAAGCCAAAAATTTCGAATGAACAGCAGAACATCAAATTTAAAAAGTGCACATACCCTCATGCAAACTCATCAAATTCAGTGTGGGACCATCTTAAATTCTTTGCCATTTAAATGAAGTCTATGTATACCTGGAGGTATGGTCTCCTCTTTTCCCTTCAAATTATATCTCACGTTGCCTGATGTTTAGACTTTGAATGACTCATGAATCAGACCTTGAATTCTAAAGTCTATATATTTTTACTTCCAACTGGTGCAATTATTCAAAGAACCATAAAGGGTGATCATTACAATTGTTAGTTATTATCAACTGTTTGATGAACCAAAGAAAGGTGTTAAGGTACACACTGACATTATTGATGGGATTGTCTTATTCAATATGGTGTTAGATAAAGCAGAAGCAAAAGATGGAATCTTGCCAGAGCCTGAACTGTATGGGGCTATGGGGAGAAAACCGGCAGCACTGCATGAGAAGATGAATAATACCATTCTCAAAGTTAGGAAGAAAATGTTAAATTTTCCAACAGAATTGCAAGCGTTAAAAGGAAATTTTCACTAGTGAATGGTGAGAAGCATATTAACAGGGGCTACCAGCCATTGTCATCCTCATTACTATCTAATTTCATTTTATTCATATTCAGCTTCTCATCCTACCACACATTGGATAGAAACTAGATGCTGATATTTCTCAACATGAAAGTCAGAGTGGATACCTGATACATCTTGAATACCTGACACTAACATCTCAGGCACACTCCCTGGCAGAGATTGCAAATACACTTTTTCTCATGCCAGCCCCTCTGTACCATCATGAAAATAACTGATACACTTACAATATGCTTCTGCACTTCAATGCTGTGCTTTACAGCACCTTGATTATAATGCTACTGCACAGACACTTGTTGTATAGGGACAAGAACCCAATTCATGGATTGGACTTGGCTGCATCTCCAGGCTGCTTATGCACTTTCCTCCCTTTCACTTACTTAGCACCTACCTGGGTGCTCACAGCATCCCTGCCTTGCATTTTAGCCCTTTCCCTACCTTAGTGACAGCAAGCAGAGCCATAGTCCTTCTGGCTTGCCTTGTCTTTTAGCACAGACCCAAAACCAGCAGGCTTGTTATAGTTGGCAGTGGTGATTAGTCATAGGAGTTGACATGTTTATAAACGGCACATTGCTATGCCAATTGTATACTGCACCACATACCAGTAGTGTATGTGGCAAACACACTGCACATGGTTTGACCATATGACTGTGTCAAAATTTGAAGGAGGTTGTCCTCAGTCAAGGAAACACCCTTTGAGTCAGAGGATCCCAACACAGTTAGTCAGGGCCAGACTTTGATATCAGTCCAGGGCCTTGTGAAAAGTAGGGTCCTCTCTTTACAGGGATGGAGAGCAGAGGCAAACCGTTCTTTCTGCCTGATTGTAATCTATTTTCTTCTGAATTGAGAAAAACTGAGGGATTGAGTGAGTTGAAAATGGTGGCACAGCTATTAGTGCAAGTTATTATTGCAGTTGGGGGAAAGGTATCTTGAGCAGTATTGTCTCTCATTTTCTTTCCAGCTGTGCAAGTCTCTGAGGTCATGTGCATCAGTGACCTCTGGGACATCAGTGCCCTCTGGGACATCAGTGACCTCTGGGACGTCAGTGACATTAGTGACTTCTGGGACCAGATGGCATGTTAGGCATGCACGGCAACTTGAAGTAGTTGTGTACTCTTAACATAGAGGGAATGTTAGTCCTAATTGAGTGAGTGGACAGTGCAAAGGTAATGCAGGGGTAGAAGAGTTGGGAAATGGCATGGGCGGAGCCAGTTGACGGAAGTTGCATGAACCTTGCTGCGTGTCGTGTGCAGTAGCAGACTCACACCTAAGAAGAAGGAATGCTTAATTTCATGCCCAACACTGCAGTCAGACCACATAATGTAGATTGCATTCAAAGATTTTCATTTAGGACCTAAAACATATTTATTTCCTAATACAAATGATGGATAAGTTTTGCATGCAATGGCAGAGTTTCAAATGTTAATGTTGCCTAAGAGAATCTCTAAAGCAGAACATACAATGAGCGAAGTTATTCCATAATAACTTCTTGCTGTACTGAGAATGCTACAGGCAGCTTCAGCAAATCTTACAGACTTCACAATAAGTCATGGATCTTCATTTAAGTGATAAGTCGTTGTGATAACACTCTCATGATTTTGTTGAGGACTCACTGCTTAATGGTTTAGAGAATCAGTTCTGGCACACAAAACATAATGCTTGTTTGGACAGTGCAAACTGCAGCAGCAAGAAATGGATTTTCATTGTAACTTGACAAGCATTATTTAAGTGGGCATATTTATATTTTGTAGACCATTTACAGAGCCAGTGAAGAAATCACCCACCTGTTATGAAAATGTGTTTATTGAATAGTATTCATTGAGGGTTCAAGAATAATTTCAGCATTCAAAATATATCGTGGGCTGATTCTTTTTTATATGTGCAATATTTTATTCACTCTGCAGAATAGCATGCTATATCCAAAACTGCTGCATGTCTGCTAACTCATAACATGTCCCCTTCAGCTAAAAATAAAGTTCTGCAGTTGCTGGAAATCTGAAATAAAAACAGAGCATGCTAGACAAACCCAGCAGTCTGGCAGCACCTGTGGAGAAAGAAACTGTTAACATTTCAAAATGTTTCCAACGTTGCTCTTCATCAGCCTCCTTCTTAACAGCATAGTGAGTGAAGAAATTCAAGAATGCAGCACACAGCCATCCTCTCAAAGGCAACTTGGAATGGTTTAGCCAACAATCCCCACCTGTAAAGAGTACAGAACCAACCGTCCCAGAGGTCCACTGTTCCCTAGCAATAGAAATGGATTAACAACAACAATGATGATTGTAACAACAATTGCTATGTAACACACCCTGCAGAACGTATATCACCCTAGAAATGTGAAGATACCAATGGAATGATGAGCAACAGGGTGCATGTAAACAATTAGGAGATTCAGTCATGATTTAAAGATTATGTACACAATGCATGTGCAGAAACTACAAAAATGGTACAGACAAGAGTTATCACTGGGTGTATGAATCTTACTTTTTTTTGGCTAAGTATCAGTTTTGTTAAGTTTCATGCTATCCATCAGCCCTGCGATAAAGCCTGCAGTTAATGAGACCAACAAGTATCTCTCCACTGCCTAGTGAGAATCTTGTCTCGTCAAACAGAACTCTGTTTGAAAATGCAATGAGTTGCTCCTTATGTTGAGAAAGGTTTTGCTCGATTTCTCAAGCAGTTCTCTGAGAGTTCTTACCATAGAGTATATTGTTCAGGATTGTTGTTGAAAATGTGTTGCTGGTTAAAGCACAGCAGGTCAGGCAGCATCCAAGGAATAGGAAATTCGACGTTTCGGGCAAAGCCCTTCATCAGGAATAAAGGCAGTGAGCTGGAAGGGTGGAGAGATAAGCTAGAGGAGGGTAGGGGTGGGGAGAAAGTAGCATAGAGTACAATAGGTGAGTGGTGGAGGGGATGAAGGTGATAGGTCGAGGAGGAGGGTGGAGTGGATAGGTGGAAAAGAAGATAGGCAGATAGGACAAGTCCGGACAAGTCATGGGGACAGTGCTGAGCTGGAAGTTTGGAACTAGGGTGAGGTGGGGGAAGGGAAAATGAGGAAACTGTTGAAGTCCACATTGATGCCCTGGGGTTGAAGTGTTCAGAGGCGGAAGATGAGGCGTTCTTCCTCCAGGTGTCTGGTGGTGAGGGAGCGGCAGTGAAGGAGGCCCAGGACCTCCATGTCCTCGGCAGAGTGGGAGGGGGAGTTGAAATGTTGTGCCACAGGGCGGTGTGGTTTCAGCCCACCTGTTTTGCCAATGAATGATAATTGCCTTTATAATCATGTATATTGGGCAATGTGTGTGACTATTGACTGTAAATAATCAAGCATATTAGTTTCTTTGGCTTTTTGGGATAAAGTGGATGTTTGGAGAAATACATTTATAGTTGCCATAGACATGTGACTTCTACCTCTTCTGCCAATGTCCTTGTACATAGTCTACAGCAACCGTTAAACAGTCTGCATGAACAAGTAGAAACTGAAATTGTCCTCTTTCAAGAAGATAAATCTTAGAGGAAATTTGATGGAATTGTCAAATACTAAGAAGGGTTGAGTCAGAGTAGATAGAGTGAAACATTGGTCTGGATTTTTTGAGGAGTGGCAATCTCACACAGAGTTTGGATGGAATCTTTATTGTGCAGTCTGAGTTCAGTGTTGGGTGTGAAACTAAGTGTCACTTCTGCTCAGGAGTGGATTGGTCTTCTTTCGTGCAATTATGCAGTCCCCCACTTATTACATATTCAATTGCAAGTACCTTGGTGTACCTCATGGTGAAGGACAGCAGGAAGTCCCCACTCCCACTATTATCTTTTGGGGTCAGACTCTTTGTGCCACTTTTAAATGGCATTTAGCAGCTGTTCACTCTCTGCAAGCCAGGAACATCAGTTCAGCCTGTGTTTAGCCAAACACAAAGATATCATGAGCACAAAAAAAAGAGCAGCTTAGGTCACCACAGCCAGTAGAAGTCCAGAGTGTACTTGTCCCAGCTTTATGCATGACATCTAAGTCTAACATCAATATTACAGGAAAGTAATAGAATCATAGACACGTACAGTAAGGAAGCAGACCCTTCAGTCTAACGCGTCCATGCCAACCAGACATCCTAAACTAATCTTAGTCCCATTTGTCAGCACTTCACCCACATCCCTCCAAACCCTTCTTTTTATATACTCATCCAGATGCCTTTTAAATGCTGTAACTGTACCAGCCTCCACCACTTCCTCTGGCAGCTCATTCCATACACGTACCACCCTCTGCATGAAAAGGTTGCCTCTTCGGTCCCTTTTATATCTTTCCCCTCTCACCCTAAACCTATGCCCTCTAATTCTGGACTCACACATCCCAGGGAAAACACCTTGTCTATTTAACCTATTGATGTTCCTCATGATTTTATAAACCTCCATAAGGTCACCCCTCAGCCTCCAATGCTCCAAGGAAAACAGCATCAGCCTACTCAGCCACTCCCTATAGCTCAAATTCTCCAACCCTGGCAACATCCCCGTAAATCTTTTCTGATCCTTTTCAAGTTTCACAACATCCTTCCGATTGGAAGGAGACCAGAATTGCATGCAATATTCCAACAGTGGCCTTACCAATGTCCTGTACAGCCGCAACATGACCTCCCAACTCCTATACTCAATGCGCTGACCAATAAAGGAAAGCATACCAAATGCCTTCTTCATTTTCCTATTTACCTGCGACTCTATTTTCAAGGAACTATGAACTTGCACTCCAAGGTCTCTTTGTTCAGGAACACTCCCTCGGGCCTTACCATTAAATGTATAAATCCTGCTCTGATTTGCTTTTCCAAAATGCTGAGATATTTGTATCATCGATAGTCACAGGTGAGGTGGCGGAAGACTGGAGGTAGGCTATTGTCATGACTCTATTTAAGAAAGGTGGTAAGGAAAAGCCAGGGAACTATAGACCGGTGAGCCTGACATCAGTTGTGGGCAAGCTGTCGGACGGAATCCTGAGGGACAGATTTTACATGTGTTTGGAAAGGCAAGGACTGATTAGGGATAGTCAGCATGGCTTTGTGCGTGGGAAATCATGTCTCACGAACTTGATTGAGTTTTTTGAAGAAGTAACAAGAAGAATTGATTAGATTAGATTCCCTACAGTGTGGAAACAGGCCCTTTGGCCCAACCAGTCCACACCAACCCTCCGTAGAGTAACCCACCCAGACCCATTTCCTGCTGACTAATGCACCTAACACTATGGGCAATTTAGCATGGCCAATTCACCTAACCTGCACATCTTTGGACTGTGGGAGGAAACCAGAGCACCCAGAGGAAACCCATGCAGATACGGGGAGAATGTGCAAACTCCACACAGTCACCAGAGGCTGGAATTGAACCTGGGACCCTGTTGCTGTGAGGCAGCAGAGCTAACCACTAAGTCACCGTGATGAAGGCAGGGTAGTAGATGCCCCACCAGAAGAGGGACAGCATGGTGGCTCTATGGCTAGCAATGTTGCCTCATAGCACCAGAGACCCAGATTAGATTCCAGCCTCAGGTGACTGTCTGTGTGGAGTTTGCATGCTCTCTCCGTGTCTGCATTGGTTTCTTGGACGCTCCAATTTTCTCCCACAATTCAAACGTTAGGTGAATTGGCCATGCTAAATTGCCCATAGGGATGTGTAGGTTATCTGCATTAATCAGGGGTACATATAGGGTAGGGGAACAGGTCTGGGTAGGAATACTCTTTAGAGGGTTGGTATGGACTTGTTGGATCGAAGGGCCTGTTTGCAAACTGTCAGGATTCTAATTCTAATTCTAATCTATATGAACTTCAGTAAGGTGTTCAACAAGGTTCCTCATGGGAGACTGGTTAGCAAGGTTAGATCTCATGGAATACAGGGAAAACTAGCCATTTGGATACAGAACTAGCTTGAAGGTAGAAAACAGAGGGTGATGGTGAAGGGTTGCTTTTCAGACTGGAGACCTGTGACCAATGGTGTGCCACAACGCTCAGTGCTGGGTCATTAATTGATTGGTTGCTGAATAACTGCGGTTAGGGATCATGTTCCAACTCCAGTAATCTTATCAGAGGATTCCTTAGAGGAGAACAGATAGATGTTTCTGCAGCTATCAATGTAAGCTCATGATAGTTTTTTGCCTCCATGGCTAGGGACAGGAATATCTAGATTAGCTACAAGATGTTTTCCTGTGGGAAGGTTATGCTCCACATTGGTACTGACAAAATAGGATTTGAGCTGAATTTAGGAAGCTAGTTAGAATAATAGCAAGCAGAATATCTGAAGGGGGAATCTCCAGATTACTTCCGGGGCCAAGTGCAAGTCAGTGCAGAAGTAGGAGAATAAGATAGAGAATGCATGTTTGCAAAGGTGATACAGGAGGGAGGACTTTAGATTCTTGGGAGATCAGGACTGACTCTGAGGGGAGATAGCACCGATGAAAGCTGGACAGGTTTGCAACTTGAACAAAGGCAGGACTGAATTCCTTGTGGGCCATTTTGCAAATATTGCTGGGGAGGTTTTAAACCAACTTACTAGGGATCACTTCTTATGAGAGAAAGGAGGAGGTACCTTTTTCAGATCGTACTGAATCTGTGGATTTTTTCTGCAGAAAACTGTCAAGGTTGGGTGGTTAAGTGTATTCAAGGCTGAAACAGAAAATCTTATTCAGAAAACAATCAGGTGCTATGGGAAAAAAAGCAGAAAAGTGGAGTTGAGGATTATCAAATCAGGTTTAATATCATTGAATGATGGAGCAGACTTGATGAGCCGAATCACCTACTTCTGCTCCTCCGTCTTACTGTCTTAAGGTATGTGGAGTGAGCTGTCAATAAAGCACACAGTGTTCAAGCCTTCATGGGTATACAGTACAAGAGCAGGGTGTTCACAATGGATGTAGACTTCAGCTGAAGCATAGAATGCTGGGCACCACACTGTGAGAGGATATGAATGTATTGTGAATGCAGAAGAGGTTCCAGAGAATGGTTCCAGGTAGGAGACAGTTTAGTTATAAAGTTTAATTAGAGAAGTTGAGACTGTCTTGTTTGGAGGGTAGAAGTTTAAGAGGAGATTTGATAAAGGTCTTCAAAATCTTGAAGTGTCAGGACACAGTGAATAGAGAGCAACTGATCCTTTGATCAAGAAACGGAGGGCACTGTTTTAAAGCGTTCGAAAAAAAAACGCAAATGAAAGTAAGAGATAACTTTTTCCCATAGTGAGTAGTTAGGGTGTGGAGTACACTGCCTGGACATGTGGTAGAGATAGATGCAGTTGAGGCATGCAAGAGGGTATTTTATTATTATATAGAAACAAATCTATAGGATCACGGGAACAGCAGGAGATCAACACCATGTTAAATCCCCAGACACAATGGGTTAGATTTTTTTTTCTGCCACATGATGGTTCTGTGATGGAATGGATGTGAAGAAATGGTAGGAATCATTTTGTTCAGTATTTTATTTTCAGCTCTCCCCTATCCCTGCCTTGGGCAAGAGCAAGTGCAATTCATCACAAATTTCACTCCCTTTTCCAACCAAATTGATTTCTCAATGTCAAGGAATACCTGTGTCTTGGATGAAGTGTTATCCTATGGGCTTCTCCATTGAGAAAGATGGTTCTGATTCGGTTGACGATTCACCACATTCTTTTACCTTTAGTCAGGTCACAAAATACAATCGCAACTCCTACCTACACAGACCATCAGCTTGACTATCCACTACTGGAGAGGAACTTAATCCAAGCTAGAAGAAGGTAAATGGGATACATTACTTTCAGAAGATGATTCACCACTCTACCTCATCACTTAACAACTTTTCTCATGATCAACACCCTTCTGTCACCCTTTTGCCTTCCGGCCTTACTGCAACGCACTGGACCTCACAACAATAGTCATTGATATTCCAGCTCTCCCTCCTAAGCTCACACCCTTCGCTGTCCTCATGCCCACTCAACACTTCATCATTCGTGACCTTTCCCTTAAGACCATCTACTTTCTGGCTAGGACCCAGGGATTCCAACTTTACCATGTTCCACTCACCTGCATCATTGTCACTATGCCAAGATTGTTCACAATACCCACAATTTAATTCACACTGTCGACACTAATGACCCCATTGTTAAGCATTATATGCTGCCATTATTCTCTCCACACTTCCAAAATAACCGTACCATTCTTCCCAAGCAGACTTCAACCCTTGACTTGTTTCCTTGTCCTGTGTATATTACACTCCGGCCTTCCTCCCTGGCAACTCTCCATGCCCAATCCAACCTCAGTTGTGACCATCTGATCTCACTTATATGGAATAGATGAATACTCCTCAGAGAGAACAAAATAGAGGTTTCTCTCTGCAAAGTCTTAAAAGATGATGACTTCACCGACTGCACTCATTTGTTACACAGAAAGAGATCTGAAGGCATGTATTTCTCACTTGCGCAAAGTTGAATTGCGAGGAGAAAATTAATTCTGGCTGGCTGGTTTTTGAATGAACATGCATGAGATGGAAATGCATGCAAAACAGCTTCCTAATGCTTATTCTGGGGAAACATAAGCCAACTTCTTCGAACTTAATTGCAAACGTTCATCCCATGGTCTGAATTCTGAACTGTGGGCCCTGCACAATTATGTTCGCCTACCCATAACTTTTCTCATTCCCAAGAGCAGCCCAAGATTCCGCTCCCTGTCTTTTGTCTATTGTTTCCTTTTTATAGTTGCACCAAGCTTTTTCCATGTTCTCAGCAACAATCAGGTTAAGTTTAATAAGACAATTGTTTTTGTTGCAGTGATATCGGTTCTCAACCAATTATTTAAACTCACCAATATGAATACACACAATATGCCATGCAAGGATTGCCAGAAACACCACATAGGACAAACAGGAAGAATGTTAGTCACCAGGATACACGAACACCAGCTAGCCACAAAAAGACACAACCCTCTCTCTCTCGTAGCCCTACACACGGAGGGAAACTAAACACCATTTCGACTGGGACAACACATCTATCCTGGGACAGGCTAAGCAAAGACATGCCAGAGAATTCCTAGAGGCCTGACACTCCAACCACAACGCCATAAACAAACACACAGATCTAGATACCATCTATCAACCCCTCAGAAAACAAACAGGAAATGACATTACCACAAATCCCTGGAACCCCATCTAGGACAAACATATAAATAGAAAGCAGGAGACAACAGCTTCGCTTCACTTGGAGGTTGCCACTGACAATGTTACCTAGCCAGGTAATGAAACGTCTGGATAGCAAACCTACAGCTCAGCGAGCAAACCTACACCCTAAACCTCAACCTGAGCTACAAACCTTGCAAAAACACAATATATGTTGCTAATTTTTTTTAAGATTTCCTACAGTGTGGAAACAGGCCCTTCAGCCCAACAAGTCCACACCAAGCCCCTGAAGAGCAACCCACCCTGACTACTACACATATCACTATGGGCCATTTAGCATAGCCAATTCACCTAACCTACACATCTTTGGACTGTGGAAGGAAACTTACACAGACACAGAGGGAGTGTGCAAACTCCACATAGACAGTTGCCCAAGGCAGGAATTGAACCTGGGTCCCTGGCACTGTGAGGCGGCAGTGCTAACCACCAAGCCACCGTGCCACCCAGAGAACTAGCTGGCTATACAGTCAGCAACGCTGCCAGTTCTATCATCCTCTTCATTCCATTTTTGAATGAATAATGAGAGGTAATGAATAAGAACTCATCTATATTTATTGCTTCATCTTATTTTTTAGTCAACATTGTTGCTTCATTGCTTCCTCACAGCTTTGATATTCTCTGAACAGTGTGCCTAGTCATGATATTGGGTCATTATCTCTCAAGCACTGCTGCACTGAACGTCATCAGGATGCATGTTGAGAGTGAAATAAATGAATGATAAAAGCCATGAAGATATTATAGTGGTGTAAACTTTACAATCAGCAGTTTCTTTAAAAGCATCTGAATACAAGTCAATTAGTAACAGCTGTAAAAGTTCCCTAGATGGGATTCTGGATGCCGTACACATACCATTGACCTCCTACATTGACCTCATCAGAATTCACAAAAGTCAATGAAAGAGGACCTCATTTACAATGTGGTCAGTGAGCATCAGTGACACTTTGGGGCTTTTTGACCTCTAGCTTCCCAGGAATTTGGAGTCACCGATCTCCTAATGCTAGACGTCCTCGCATTCCCTGTTATCCCAAATTGCAGTACTGCTTCAGTCAAAATCCAAGTAACGATTGTGCTGCTCAAGTGCCAGACAATGACCACCTCAAGCAGGAGAGGATCTAGCCTTTTCCACTTGAAGTGCAATGGCATCATTAATTTTGAAATTAGTATTTCACCTCCTTCCCCCTCAGTTTTTGTCCACATCTATATGGCACAAGTCTGGACAGTAATGCTCCCCTCTTCTCTGGATGCAACTCAAACAGCAATGAAGATGCTCAACACCATTCAGGACAATGCAGCCCACTTGATTAGCATTCCATCCACACTTTCAAATCTATTTCCTCCACAGCTGACAAACAATGATAGCTTGTGTGCCATCTACAAGATACATTCCAGCAATTCACCAAGGCTTCTTTCACAATATCTTCCAAGCCCATGAATTCTACAAACTCGAAGAACAAAAGCAACAGATACATGGGAACACCAAAGCTTGCAAATTCCCTCAATACCACACACATTGGCACATTATTGTCATTGGGCAAAATGCTGGAAAACTCTTCCTAACAGCACTGTGGGTGTACTTACACCATACCAACTGGAGCAGTTCAGGAAAAGTGACTCACAACCACCTTTTCTGAGGCAAAATAGGTTTCAGCAATTAATTCTGGCACAGCAAGTGACATTTCGGATTGAGTGCCCTTCCTCCTAGGCGAAAGTGAGGACTGCAGATGCTCGAGATCAGAGTTAAGATTAGAGCCGTGCTGGAAAATCACAGCAGGTCAGGCAGCATCTGAGAAGCAGGAAAATTGACGTTTCATGCAGGAGCCCTTCATTTCTGATGAAGGGCTTTGCCCGAAACGTCGATTTTCCTGCTCATTGGATGCTGCCTGGCCTGCTGTGCTTTTCCAGCGCCACTCTAATGTTGCCCTTCCTCAGAACCATTCTGACAAAGGGTCACTTGACTCGAAATATTAACTCTGATTTCTCTTCACAGATGCTGCCAGAGCTGCTGAGCTTTTCCAGCATTTTATGTTTTTGTCTGTGAGTAAGTACCATCCTTTATTCTACTGCAATTCTCACCGTAACCCCAATATCAGTCTCATTCGTTGCACTTCACTTCTAACCCCTGGCCAGAATACTTACTCTCTCCCTTTTGTCCAGCAGGTATCAGCAGGATATCCACAGCTTCTCTGGAGAAAGTGGCTGCTCAAATAGAAGCCACTTCTTTGACCTCTGAAGAAGAGTGTTCTGAGGCTTCAGAGGAAGCATTGGTAAGGCTACCTCTTGCACCACCAGCTCAGAAACTGATACCTCAGTAGGAATGTCATACTTAGAAAATGTGGGAGCGCAAACTGGTGCCTCTCTGTGGCAGCTTTACAGGTAACCAGGATGAAATGTTGCAGATCGCTAGCACACAAAGGACTGCTGGAGACCAGGTGCTTGTTCTAACATGTCAGAACTCAAGGACATCATCCATCTGTACAAAGAGGAACAGGAATGGCAGGCAATGCGATGCAATGGCTTTAAGAGCAGAGAGGCTGCAGGAGTGCAGTTATGTTATGGGAAACCGACTACCTCAAGCATGCAATTATCTTTCTGTCTCCATGGTCTGGTTGGCAGTTCCCATGGGGAGCCAGGTCCAGTAGCCTCAAGTGCTGATTGAGAGGCACACACACCAGCCCTCCATCTGCCAACTACTTGTCCTCAGGACCGAAGGCATAACAACAGAGGGATGATGAGCATGGCAAACATTGCAGGTGTCCTGTCCTCATAAGTGTCAGCCCATTGCATCTAGATATCATCAGCTCCTTTATTAAAGTGTAGAGAGAAATGTTTTGTCAGCTTCTCTCTACTACTTGAAACTAATTGATCACCCAATGGAATCTCAGGGAAATTCTGACAGAATTTGTAAAATGCTGCAGGAGATCCTCAATTAATCTCATCCTGGACAACTTTGTTTCATGTTAATGTCCAATTAGGACGCTGTATCACATTAGTATGACCATATGCCTAGACATTTCTGCAAAACTCCCAGGTTACACCAATCAGAGATGGATCTTAGGCCTGAGAAATTAAATTAGCTTAAATTAGATTATTTAGATTAGATTACTTACAGAAATGATGTGGAGAAGACAATCTTGAGAAGGTGCAATCATTCTCAAATAGACTGATCCGCATAACATTGTTTTGTATAACAACATGTTTTCCAGGAATCTATTAATTATGTTAGACAATGTGTTCATTAAGATTCAGAACACCAGCCTGAAGTGAAGCAGACAAAATTGTATCCTTCAAGCAGGATTCAGCTCGAGGGAGAGGGAGGGGGGGGGCCTTAAAAGTGTTCTTACTGATAATTACGTCATGGCAGCATAAACTAAAATATGTTTTTTAAAAAGTGCATTATTCAGGCTAATGTTACACATATAAATGCTGCAGGGTGAGCTCCCAATAGATTTTAAAAGATACAAGTATTTTTCAACATGGTGCTTTGTGAGAGAAGTGAGATAGTTAGATGCTGTGTGTCATTGTACCTCCTTCCACAGAGTCATAAGATAGCCATACAAAAGTGAGTTCCACATCTGCTGCTGTAACAGCTCTTTAGTTTTGCCTGTTTTCTGGCTTTCCCTGCATCTTTTTGAGTACAGTAGCTAGGGGGCATGGGTCTGTGCTGCTGAGTGATATACTCCATGATTAGTCTCAGCTTGGCCTTGCAGCTGACCAGGACCTCATCAAGTCTTGTTATCTGCATGGAAGGGCATTTCAGGGTTGCAAATGTGATTATGAATTAAAGAAAAATAATGTTGAACCTCTATTTTATAGTACTGTCCAGATAGTTTCTCAGTTTGATGACTCTAGGTACAACAGACTAACTAAATTTAGATCAGTTGTTGTGACATTTTGCAGGAGTATTTATCTAGACACTGTACGAGAAAGCATTGCTGCAGATGCCCTGGAGGTATCAATTACTCAAATGTGAACTGTACTTCAGTGCATTTGTCAAATGTTTGCAATGTGAGATGTACATCCTGCAGGGTGCTCGAATGCTCATAAGAGACTCAATGATTTATCAGTTCAACAACCTGTCAGTTTGACTCACTTAGTGAGACTCATACCTTTGAGTTCAAGCATATAATTTGACAATAGTCCTGAACCAGTATTGCATTATCAGATGCTGTCGCTTTGATAAGAAACTGAGATCTATACCCCTGGATTGCGGACACAAAAGAATCTCATGCTATTATTCAATGAAAACAAAGCTCTTCATGTCCTGGCAGCTCTTCCTTCAGTCCACATGTCCACGAACAGATTTGAAGTCAATCTTTTCATCTGTTGTTTAAGGAATGTTGCATATACAAATTAATTGTGCTTATCTACATTAAAATGACACTTTGAAGAATTGCAACGCCATTTGCCCTTTTCTAATCTAAAGCACAATCCATAAATCTAGAAAATTATGACTAAAGCACATGCAATTGTTTTGTGTCTGGGCAGAAAGAGACTTTGAAAGAGTGCCTAATGTATACAGTGATGTTGCTGCAGATCAGAAATGCAACAAGTCTCTTCAAATGCTTATGGTTCTAGGGTGCCCAGTTAGATCTTTCAACCAACACACATTGTGCACTTTTTACAATGTTCCCTTTGAGATGGATATTTACATTTGTCATCAATACATAACTGTGGAAAATCTCTCCATTTGACCAAATATACTGTGCCTATAGAACTGGATTTGCCCTACACACATTGAAATGTAGAATTGGACCTCCATGGTATATTTGGAAAATGATAAACGTGAACAGAGTGTTAAACTGAATCCCTCTGAAGCAAACTAGAAGTTCAAAATGTAAATGTTGTTGCTATAAACTGGAAATTTAGGAAATTTTCCCTTTGAATGCATACATATAAAAACAGGACCCTGACTATACGTACTGAGGTTTCAGAAATTAATCAATCATACATCAAGAATAGATATCAAAAATTCTTCATCATTTTCTGCTTACATGTATCTCATGTCATTAAGAGTGAGAATTATTTTATTTTTCAGTGAGCAATCAGTTTCAGTCTGGTTCTAGCTATGAGCTTCTTATTACTTTATAATATTTATGAATGTTTGGTCAGACTATTGTACTGGGTTAATGTACTGAAAGTGACAGAGTCTTAGAATATCTATGTACTACATGCTGAATACTGTAACTGTATCCCATGGGTCTTTAGCAGCAAAATATTGTGGCAATACGGAGTAATATGTAGAGTTCTGCTTCAAATGGAAACAATGCAGGAATCTTATTTGCAACAGAAATAGATATTTGCCGAGAGCTTTATTTAACCACTCCGACCAAGATAAATCATGCATTACATTCTATTGTGGCCAATGAAAACTCACGGTCTTGAAAGATAAGCTGGATTAGGATGTATTTTTCTCATGGTGGAGTTTCACT
Source organism: Hemiscyllium ocellatum (assembly GCF_020745735.1). Lineage (NCBI taxonomy): Eukaryota > Metazoa > Chordata > Chondrichthyes > Orectolobiformes > Hemiscylliidae > Hemiscyllium > Hemiscyllium ocellatum. The sequence continues at coordinate 94,799,758 of NC_083411.1, read as the reverse complement.
GTATCAATCAAATGATTTGTGAAGAGAGAGTACAGATTATTATTACACTGCTTAATCATAATCTTCTTCTAGTCATTTAGTAATACGGAACTTCAGTATTTCTGAAAAAAATATAATCAAAACCTAGTAATACAATAAATATAAATAATAAAATAATAGTGATAAAACAATCTTATTATCAGCAGAAACCTACAGCCTTCACCATGTTCTATTTGCTTCGGCAAAAGAAACAAAACAACTAAAACATTTTTTAAAAACTATAGTTAAAGTATTCCCTTGCACAGTACTTTGTCATAAAGCACAAATTTTCCAAAAGGTAAAATAATATTGTAAAATTGATTTGGCGTGTCTTAGAATGCAAAACAGAGAATAATTTGATACAAATTATTGATGCACTTCTCCTGCCTAGACTTCAATATCTTTCTCTGATTGTAAAATTTCCTATCGTTGTTTTATGATCAGTGTTCCCCTTAATTCATAAATAATGCAGCCAGTAATATAAATCTCCTTCATACAAATAATTACAGTTGATGTACAGTAAATTTTATTTTGTAAAAGCATCCCTTTGGCACTAACAATAAGCTATACAGAATAATGAGATAATTGACTAGTGAAAGAAGATTTTTGATAATAATAAAATGAGAACATGTTGAAAATATTCATTAATTCTGGCATGAAATGCAAAGAAAGAAATGGTGGTAATGATTCAGAATTAGACGTTGTGAGGTTGTGGTTTTTGGGTTTATGAACCAATTGGATGATACAGCATAGTTAGCCAATCAGTTCATCATGCACCCTCTTAAAATATTAACAAAATTAGTTACATTCCCTGTTTTTTCCCCACAACCCTGCAATATTTTTGACTTTTCAAATATTTATTCACTTTCTTGTGATATTTAGTGTTGAACATGCTTCCATTACTTTCTCAAGTAATGCATTCCAAAATGTAATGACTTATCCACAAAATTTTTTTTTATTTGTCCTCTTTTGACAATTATCATAAATCTGTTTCTTCTGTTTATCAATCCTCCTGCACTGGAAATTATGTCTCCTTCATTAGTCTATTCAAAACTTTTCAACACTTCGCTTTGTCCCTTACATGGAAAACTATCCCAGTTTCATTAGCCTCTCTGCATAATTGAAGTCATTAATCTCTAGTACCATTCCTGTAAATATCCTCTGCACCATTTCTAAAGCTATGATGACACCTTTCCACAAATATAATGCTCAGAATTTGCTAAGTTAAAAATCACACAATACCAAGTTATAGTCCAACAGGTTTAATTGGAAGCGCTAGCTTTTGGAGTGCTGCTCCTTTATTAGGTGACAACCACCTGATGAAGGAGCATCGCTCTGAAAGCTAGTGCTTCCAATTAAACCTGTTGGACTATAACCTGGTGTTGTGTGATTTTTAACTTTGTGCACCCCAGTCCAACACCAGCATCTCCAAATCAGAATTTGCAAAAGTATACTAGCTGGAGTTTAACCACTGTTTAATAAAAGATCATAATAGGATTGAATATGTATTTTAAACAATCATCTCAGTTTGTCTTGTCACCTTCAAACATGTGTGTGCATGCACCACCAAGAGGGTCTATCATTGCATCTCTTTTAAAATTTGTCATTTTGTTCAGGTTGCTTCTCCTCATTTTTCCCACCCAACTATGTCCCTTCAAAAATGCCCAAGTTAAATTTCAACTCTTAAATGCCTGCCAATTTAACCTGTCTGTGTATGCCCTTCTGAAGTCTGTCACGGACCTCCTCACTGTTCACTACATGTTCAGGTTTTAGGACATCTGGAAACCTTGCAAATATATGCAAAATCTTGTACTGCATCCAGGAGTGTGAGGTAAGGTCAGGGCAGAATTTCATTTTGCAAGGTTCCACAATTAGATTAGATTCTCTATAGGGTGGAAACAGGCCCTTTGATCCAACAAGTCCACAACAACCCTGTGAAGAGTAACCCACCCAGACCCATCTCCCTCTGACTAATGCACCTAACACTACGGGCAATTTAGCATGGTCAATTCACCTGGCCTGCACATCTGTGGACTGTCGGAGGAAACCGGAGCACCCGAAGGAAGCCCACACAGACACAGGGAGAACATGCAAACTCCACACAGACAGTTCCCAAGGCTGGAATTGAACCTGGGATCCTGGTGCTGGGAGGCAGCAGTACTAACAACTGTGCTGCCCACATTAGCTTCCTGACAGTGAGATGCAACTTCAGCATTATGCTCTAGGGTGTTTGACAGCAAGCATTGAGAAGCTTTTTGACTCAGTTATATGTTATGTATGGTCATTAAATTACAATCTCACCAAAATTAGATGTTCCTTTTCACAACTATAATCGTGAGATAAGAAATATGTGACTTCAGATTAAGCTTGATTCCATATTAGACATAATGGATATATATACTCCCTCATCTGGAGGGTTTCCTGATTTCCAGTGATTAGATGACAGCCCCTCACCTCCTTCACCAAGACATCATAAAATCTTGAATCTTGCCATCTGCCACATTTTGCCGTTCAGAGTGAGTTATCAAATGGCTTCACACCTACTTCAACCACAATAGTTCACACTTTTAAAGAGGTGAAGGCTGTCCTTAAGTCACAAAGGACTAAGTAAGGACTGCAGATGCTGGAGATCAGAGCTGAAAATGTGTTGCTGGAAAAGCACAGCAGGTCAGGCAGCATCCAAGGAGCAGGAGAATCGACATTTCGGGAATAAGCCCTTCTTCAGAAAGCCTCATGCCTGAAACGTCGACTCTCCTGCTCCTTGGATGCTGCCTGACCTGCTGCGTTTTTCCAGCAACACATTTTCAGCTTAAGTCACAAAGGCAGGTTTTTAACTTGCATTATTCTTTCACAAGTTTCTATACCCTGCCCAGGTATGCAGCCACAGCATATCAGGACTGCATACTGCTATCATTTAAAGTAACAGACAACACAAAATTTGAATGCTGCCTTCATTGGCAGCAATGGGTTTAGGTTTATTCTGTTTTGTGACTTCTGATCCTGTCCAAATTCATGGCCATGTATTGTAAGCACAAAACTGAGATGACACAAATGATGCTGGTGGCAATGTATGTTCATGTCTGTAGATAGAGTATATTCCATTGAACAGATAGATGACAGCCTAGAATGCCCAATGTCTGTATGTAAGCTTGGTTGGGACAAGCACACTTCAACAGCAGCAGTGAAGTGTATAAGAGACATTTGTTTTATGTATCACTGCACTTCTTTGGACTGGGTTTGAAAAGAAGGGATTTAAAATTAAGTGACATGGAGAGATCTGCCTGACAGGAATGCCCTCAATACATGTTACGCAACTTGAGATCATTCAGGCAGGAAGCTTCACCTGGGTTGGACTGACGAAAATAAAAATGTACGAAGATGCACACAACATGTTATGAATAACAATGTCAAACACGATGGGCAGGATATGCCCAAGGCTGATCTACCAAGTGTCATTTATTACAAGTGACAGCAACTTACTTTGATTTAAAACTATGACCAGTTTTGATTAATGTTGCTCTTAAAGAGTAACACAACTAAATAGGTTTACAATCTGATCATAAATGTCATTCTTCATCTTTCACCGATATTCATAGCTCTATGAAAGATATACTAGAAGACATGAGTTGACCCAGACTGAGAGCTTTGTCTGACCCGCAAATATGTATTAGTTTGATTTTCTCACTATTGATTTAAATTTCGTTCTTTTTCCAACAGCTCTTTCACATTATTTTAGAAATATTTGTATTGAAGGAGGACATTAAGTATTTTTTCATCTTTCATTCAGTTTTACATTCACTTTTAAAAATAATACACTCTTCTTGACTTTTATTCTGAGAAGATTGTAAAGCAAGTAACTGGGTGACACAACATTTGCTGAGTTGCTCTCAAGCACAGTAAAAACCGATCATATTAAGCATGGACTGTATTGAGCGTAGAATTTTCTGGAACTGCCATCCCTTTACAAAATAAACATCAAAAGGCTGCAAAGGTGGCTACTGAGTGTCAGGTAGCTGATAGGGAGGTAGACAGCAAGAAAGTACAGACTGGTTAGCTTAACATTTGTCATCAGAAAATTGCTAGTATCTATTATTAAAGATGTTATAGTAAGACACTCATATAAGTTTAAGACAATCAGGCAGAATCACTAGGAATCTCGCTTAAAAGTCAGAGGTTGCCCATTTAAAATGTAGATTAGACAAAAACAAATCACAGAACATCTTTGGCAACCTCTTCCTGTTAGAGGCAGTGTCCTTGAATATTTTTATGGCAGACAGACATAGATTCTTATTAAGCAAGAGAGTGAAGGGTTATAGAAATAGATGGGAATGTGGGTTTGAACTTATAATCAGATAGCCATAGCATTAATAGCTGGGACTGCAGGCTCAAGGGGCTGAATAGCCTGCTTCTACTCCTTTTACATATGTCCATACTTATTTTTTGAGTTGGAAGAACAGATTCCTATTGAATAGGAGACAGTGAAGTCTGCAGATGCTGGAGATCAGAGTTGAGAGTGTGTTGCAGGAAAAGCACAGCAGGTCGGGCCTAAGTGTGTTTAAACTAATCCAGCAGGGGGTTGGGAACCAAAAATGTAGTTCAAGTATAGAAAAGGTTGAGAGTAGGGAGGACCAAAATCAAGTTTCAGGGACGCAAGATGGCACTGACAAGCAAGAAGTTGGTTTGAAGTGTATATACTTCAACGCCAGGGGCATCCGGAAGAAGATGGGGGAACTTGCAGCACCGGTTGGTACCTGGGACTTTGATGTTGTGGCTATTTCTGAGACATGGATAGAGCAGGGACAGGAATGGTTGTTGCAGGTTCCAGGATTTCGATGTTTCAGTAAGAACAGAGAAGATGGTAAAAGAGGGGGAGGTGTGGCATTGTTGGTCATGGACAGTATTACAGTTGTAGAAAGGATATTTGGGGACTCGTCAACTGAGGTAGTATGGACTGAAGTTAGAAACAGGAAAGGAGAGGTCACCCTGTTGGGAGTTTTTTATAGGCCTCCGAATAGTTCCAGAGATGTAAAGATGATTCTCGATAGGAGTGAGAGAGACAGGATAATTGTCATCGGGGACTTCAACTTTCCAAATATTGACTGGAACACTATAGTATGAGTACTATAGATGGGTCAGTTTTTGTCCAGTGTGTGCAGGAGGGCTTCCTGACGCAGTATGTAGACAGGCCAACAAGGGGCGAAGCCACATTAGATTTGGTACTGGGTAATGAGCCCGACCAGGTGTTAGACTTGGAAGTAGATAAACACTTTGGTGATAATGATCACAATTCTGTTATGTTTACTTGAGTGATAGAAAGGGATAGGTATATACCACTGGGCAAGAGTTACAGCTGGGGGAAAGACAATTACGATGCAATTAGGCAAGATTTAGGAAGCATAGGATGGAGAAGGAAACTGCAGAGGATGGGCACATTAGAAATGTGGAGCTTATTCAAGGAAAAGCTCCTGTGTGTCCTAGATAAGTATGTACCTATCAGGTAGGGAGGACGCTGTAGAGCATGGGAGCCGTGGTTTACGAAGGAAGTGGAATCTCTGATCAAGAGGAAGAAGAAGGCTTATGTTAGGATGAGATATGAATGCTCAATTAGGGCGCATGAGGGTTACAAGGTAGCTATGAAAGACCTAAAGAGAGAGCTCAGAAGAGCCAGGAGGAGACATGAGAAGTTGTTGGTGGATAGGATCAGGGTAAACCTGAAGGCTTTCTATAGGTATTTAAGGAATGAAAGAATGAAGAGAGTAAGATTAGGGCCAATCAAGGATAGTAGTGGGAAGTTGTGGGTGGAGTCAGAGGAGACAGGGAAAGCACTAAATGAATATTTTTCAACAGTATTCACTCTAGAAAACGACAATGTTGTCGAGGAGATTACTGAGATACAGGCTACTAGACTGAGTGTGATACAGGTTCACAAGGAGAAGGTATTAGAAATCCTGCAGAGTGTGAAATAGATAAGTCCCCTGGGCTGGATGGGATTTACCCTAGAATCCTCTGGGAAGCCAGGGAGGAGATTGAGAGTGTGGTGCTGGAAAAGCACAGCAGGTCAGGCAGCATCCGAGGAGCAGGAAAATCGATGTTTCGGGCACAAGCCCTTCATCAGGAGAATCTGATCAGGAAATTTTCCTGATGAAGGGCTTATGCCCAAAACATTGATTTTCCTGCTCCTCAGATGCTGCTTGACCTACTGTGTTTTTCCAGCAACACACTCTCAACCCAGATTCCTATTGAATGCCTACTCAACATATATAGTGCAATGAGGGACTTCTTCACTGCGTGATAAGAGGTATGTGATGAATATTTTGTGACTATTTTTTATAGAGATTGGATTCTAAGGTAGGGGTGTATGGGTGGGCTACTCTTGTGAAGAATTTTTATTTTAAAAAAGAGAAAAGCAATAATAACTAAGTCTCACAGTGCTTCTGGAACAGTTATTTAATCTATATGTTTCAAAGACTTGGGACATTTGGGATTGTTAATTGAAGACTGGTTTTCCTGTACGCAGGAGCCACTGACCTACACTGCTCATGGCACATAGCTAACACTTCCTTGCACATCCAACACCGCTTTCCTACCCAGCCACTGTTTAATCACCAGGCCACATAACTCACCTGTTCTTAACCACATCGCATCTTACTGACCACTTTACATCACCACTTCTGTGTCCCCTTGCTCACTGCAGGGGAGCATCTTATTGTTGTTCAATGGGAGACCATCATATGCATGAAAGCATTCAAACAATGCCAAAAGTTATCTTTTATTTACAAACAATAAAAACAAACAGGAACTAAACAAAACAAGGTCACATTTTGCCTCCAGAATAAAAAAGGTTTGCTTGTGTGTTGATTGGCAACTATTTTATAGTCAATGATTATTTGCTGTGCTCCGCTCTCATCTACTGGAACCAGGTGTCAATTAAATTCTGTCTGACTTGTAGCACCCAATGCAGCTGAGCTCTGTCAAACATAAAATGAGCTTCCTCCTCCTCAATGGCTTCATCCTCCTTTTCAGGGGACTAATCCCATTCTCCCAATTCCTCAGTATCTATCACATCCTCTCTGTGCCAGTTCCAATTGGACACGGCACAGCACACTAAGATGATGCGAAACACCCTATCTAGGGTATATGGAATAGCTCCCCTACACTGGTGCAAGCAATGGAACAACATCAGCAGCAGCCCTATCATCAGCTCCATCATGATCCTGTCATAGCATGAGCAACATTGCATTTACCCTCCTCCTCAGTCAGGGAGGTTCCACAATGCTGGTAAATATAGTTTTTGACGGGTAGCCTTTGTCCTCCGGTAACCAGCTTTATAAAGTATCTAGACTCTCAATCTCAACAAGAACACAAACGTGCACCAAGATGTAGGATTCATGGCAGATACCATACTAGACTCGTATCTCCAAGCAGGGGTTATTTTCCCCAAAGCATCGGAGACTGAGAGGTGACCTTTACAATAAGTTAGTAAATCATGAGGAGCATGGCAGGGTGAATACTCAATGTCTTTTCTCCAGGCTAAGGGAATCTAAAACTAGAGGACATAGGTTTAAGCTGAGAGGGGAAAGGTTTAAAAGGGACCTAAAGAGTTACTGTTTTACACAGGTTGGTGCGTGTCTGGAATGAACTGCCAGAGGAAGTGGTGGAGACTGATACAATTACATTTAAAAGCCATCTGCATAGGTATATGAATGGGAAAGGTGTAGAGGGAATTGGGCCAAATGTGGGCAAATGGGACCAGGTAATTTAGGATAATGGGTTAGCATGGACAAGTTAGATTGAAGGGTCTGTTTCCATGCTGTACACTTCTATGACTCTTTGACTCTAAGTTCTAACAGTAATCACAGATCATTTGCATATTATAAAAATGGAACCCTTCCCATTGATAAGCTCTGCTGCATTGTGATACGGCCATCTCAATGCATTGTGTGTGCACTTAATGGTGCCCTGCATCTGGGAGAAGCCAATGATACCAAAATGAACCAATGTTACAAATGGCATCTGTCACTGTCCTGACCTATTTGTGGATGATTGAGATATTCCACATTGGTCACCAGTCACTCCCTGAAGAAGCTAATTGCAAAGTAGTTCAGCATTGATGTCACCTTCATAACATCCTTCAGGTCATAGATCACAGATCCCAATCCAACAGCTGGCACGGTTCAGTAACAGCGTGCTGGCCAAATTGACCCTTTGCTGACACTATACTTGCTTCTCATCAAGAAATAGCTCGGAGGACAAAAGACTCCTGCATCTTCAATGCATCCCAAAGGTATCTGCAGCTGCAACCTCTTCTAATGCTAGAGACTCTTCACTTTCTGTGGCAGCTTGCTGCTGCTCTTGGATCTGCCATCACATTGCTGCTCTTCCATCTTCTCTTGCCCTCTTAGCAAGCCATCCACTGTGAGGAGCATCCCACCTGTGGTCCGATCCATCACTTTTGCTGACAATGATGTGTGTTGGGAATAAAAGGAACAACACATGTACATAACTATGAGTGAGTCGGTGTTGGCACACTCTGCAGTTGATGGCTCCAGACACTCCTTCTCACAATGATACAGTAGCGCTGTGACAAGGAGCACTGTATGAAGTTACCATGGCTTGTTGCGATAGGCAGTTACTTGGTAGGGGAGATCCACTAGCTGAGTGACAAACACATTGCATTGTAGTGGGAATACTTCATGCAATCTGAACCTTTTCTATCAAGACCCTACATCAACCATGAAAGTTATCAGTGCATACAATAGCATACATCGCCACTCTTGAATTGATTTATTTGATTTAATTTAAGCTTTATTGTCACATGTCCTCAAGTACAGAAGTACAGGACTACAGTGAAATAAAAACTTAGGTACAATACTTAGTTACAACACTTAGAGTGCAGATGGAGAAGTATTCAATTCTGTAGCTCACAACACCTTAGTATTGAACTGTGTTAGTTGTAGCCCAGGTCCACCTTTTTTAAAGCCAGTGTTAACTTTTGTTTCATTGAGATGTCTAAGTTTAATTTGCAAGAACTAATAACATGGTGAGCATCACTTGTGACCAGCGTTTGTGCCACTCTGCATGTATTTCACATGCATTGTGATACAATTACAAATGATATGAAGCTGCAATCTGCTAATGTATGATTAATGCATTCGTTCCTCCAACAGCCTCTTATTGAAGAGAAGTGAAACTTGCATTTTTGCCCATCAAACTGGCACTGACTCGGCTCACCCTGATCATTGTTCCAGGCCTTTTCTTGTTGCAGGATGCTTCTAACAGTTGAAAACTGATGGTAGGGAACATAGCTCATTGTGGTCTCTGCATAACACCTGCCCCCACAGTCATCCATGAGCTTCCACTTTCTACCAGCAACCCCCAGGTTACCTGTTTCCTCTCTTATTATCCTTGTCCCCTTTTCAACCATGCCTCCATCTGTCCCCTCTCAATGTTGAAAACCCTTTCCACCCCAACCTCTCAATAAATGGGTCTACAGGCTTGACTGCTCACCAGTAACTGTCCTATGATAATACACCAGACTGCTCTACTTGCAGCTCCCGGACTGACTACACAATATCCTTCCCTTCTTGCAATGGCTCTGTAGGACTATAGGACTGACCATGGTTCACTCCCCATATTGTTGTCAGATAAAGTTCCTGACTGTAATTGCCTCAAGTAGACCACTGACAGTAGCCAAGCCCTGGACTGTGTGTGGAATCTGGCCTGATATTCCACTTGAGCAAGCTGAGGACAGACTTTCCAACATTGCCATTTGGTTGAATAAACGTGCAGTCTGTTTGCCACGCAGACAGCTGGCACATTCAGTAGGTGTCAGATTGATCTTTTAATGAAACATACAGCAAGCAAGCAGCCCTGAGATTCGGCCTAAATCTAATCTGCCAGTTGAGTATCTCTTCCTTGTTACGTCTTTGATGCGGCAAGCTAATTGTTGATGTGCTCCAAAACTCAGCTTCAAAATGCAGAATTATCAGTACACTGATTGGAGAGATACCATGACAGTCCTGAGCAACTGGCAGGTATCAGATGCCAATGTCTGTGGTCATGGGGTGCATGAGGTCACTGCCATGGAGTGTGCCCAGAAATGTTGGTGGAGGAGCAAGTAGCAAGCTGGAGTCACCCAGATATCCACTCAAACATCCATGTCAAGAATTCTTGGAATCTAGCTTTCTCACAGCGGGTGGTAGGATAGAAAGCTGCATATAGAAAGCAGGGTGATAACAAACAGTAACTCCAGTAACTAGGCTTCTCACTGCTGCCTAGCACCGTGCCTCAATGCTTTAAACTTTGTTGAAAAATGCAGCTAGATACTCCTGACTTCCAGAAAAGCTTGCTGGACTTCTCAAGTGATTCTCCCAGATTTCCTGCCCATGTTAAGTACATTTTAAGTAATGCATATAAAAATATGTAAAACTTGTAGTGAAGGAGCTGAAAAGTCAGAGCTTGGAAAATCTGTTGATTTGTTGGTCCTATTGTTGACTGCAATTTTGAAGATCCTTAAGCCATGCTATTCACCAAAATAATACCCCATTATGTTTCTAACTCAGATGTTGACAGTCCAGAATTGAAACATAGACACATGGTCACGGTACGAGTTAGGTAGATGTGGGCCATCCCATTACATTAACGCTTACCTCTACCTCAATAACAATAAGCAATACTGTTGCTTTTAAAATTATCCCAATAGTAAAAATGCATTTATAACTGGTGGACATTGTTCCTTTTGTCACACGTGATAGCTTCTGGTTATCAAGCACTGGTGGCTTGCGGTTGGGGTTGTTTGCTGGCATCAATGTTCCTTTCCATGCTGAGTCTAAGAGTAGAGTGTAGATCATTTTAGGATCCTAATAGTCTTGCATACCAAGGCATAATTTATTGGATGATAGCAAAAGGTACAATTAAGTTAATGTTATTATAATTATCAAGAGCAAGATATGTCATGTGTGCCTCCATCAGGACCACATGTAAGATGAACTCTTTCTCCATCCAAAGACTGTGTGACATTATCAAGTTACGTGGAGACAATACATTTTTCACCATTAACTCTTTCTGAACCTTCTGATACTGACAGTGAGTCAGCGGGGGAATCTGTTACTGTCAAATTCAGAATTGAATTTAGGAAAAAAAATCATTTGAATGTTGCTTTCTTGCACCAACCAGTTGTCTGGGGGCTTATTTCTTCTGAAATTCTCCTGCTCCCACTCATTTCTCCTAAAATTCAAGAAAATGTTGTCACATGTATTCTTTTGAAGCTCCTTTCTTGTCAAATGTGTACACAAACAATTGGGTCAAATCAGATTCACAAGAGTGTCAAATACTGTGATCGTTTCATTCCTGCAACAATTAAATTCTTCCACATATTGCAATGACAGGTAAGTTGTGATTCACAGAAGATTTACAAAATAGAAGTTTCCTCTCTTTAAACTCAAGCAATAATTCCACTGCAAATTGAAGTAACTGAGCACAGTATAGTTAATGCATATGTCTACGGCTGCTGGGCCTGTAAATTCCAGTTTCCCTTGGGCTAATTTTACCACCAGAGGATGGAGATTTTATAATAACGTGACAGAATATGTGAGACAGGCATTTTCAGACAGGTATGTGTGACAGAATGCTAGGGTGAATGGAAGAGTAAAAAATGAGGTCTGCAGATGCTGGAGATCACAGCTGCAAATGTGTTGCTGGTCAAAGCACAGCAGGTTAGGCAGCATCTCAGGAATAGAGAATTCGACGTTTCGAGCATAAGCCCTTCATCAGGAATAAGAGAGAGAGAGCCAAGCAGGCTGAGATAAAAGGTAGGGAGGAGGGACTAGGGGGAGGGGCGATGGAGGTGGGATAGGTGGAAGGAGGTCAAGGTGAGGAACGTGGCTGAAGAGCTTCTGTGCAGAGGAGATGACCTGGGGGGTGCAGTGAGAGAGGGACTCACTGAAATCCTTGTAGAGGGAGGAAGAGAGCTTCTTCAAGGAAGGCATCCTTGTAAGAGGATTCGCAGTAGGTTAAAATCTTCGAGTAAAAAATGAGGTCTGCAGATGCTGGAGATCACAGCTGCAAATGTGTTGCTGGTCAAAGCACAGCAGGTTAGGCAGCATCTCAGGAATAGAGAATTCGACGTTTCGAGCATAAGCCCTTCATCAGGAATAAGAGAGAGAGAGCCAAGCAGGCTGAGATAAAAGGTAGGGAGGAGGGACTAGGGGGAGGGGCGATGGAGGTGGGATAGGTGGAAGGAGGTCAAGGTGAGGAACGTGGCTGAAGAGCTTCTGTGCAGAGGAGATGACCTGGGGGGTGCAGTGAGAGAGGGACTCACTGAAATCCTTGTAGAGGGAGGAAGAGAGATTCTTCAAGGAAGGCATCCTTGTAAGAGGATTCGCAGTAGGTTAAAATCTTCGAGTAAAAAATGAGGTCTGCAGATGCTGGAGATCACAGCTGCAAATGTGTTGCTGGTCAAAGCACAGCAGGTTAGGCAGCATCTCAGGAATAGAGAATTTGACGTTTCGAGCATAAGCCCTTCATCAGGAATAAGAGAGAGAGAGCCAAGCAGGCTGAGATAAAAGGTAGGGAGGAGGGACTAGGGGGAGGGGCGATGGAGGTGGGATAGGTGGAAGGAGGTCAAGGTGAGGAACGTGGCTGAAGAGCTTCTGTGCAGAGGAGATGACCTGGGGGGTGCAGTGAGAGAGGGACTCACTGAAATCCTTGTAGAGGGAGGAAGAGAGCTTCTTCAAGGAAGGCATCCTTGTAAGAGGATTCGCAGTAGGTTAAAATCTTCGAGTAAAAAATGAGGTCTGCAGATGCTGGAGATCACAGCTGCAAATGTGTTGCTGGTCAAAGCACAGCAGGTTAGGCAGCATCTCAGGAATAGAGAATTCGACGTTTCGAGCATAAGCCCTTCATCAGGAATAAGAGAGAGAGAGCCAAGCAGGCTGAGATAAAAGGTAGGGAGGAGGGACTAGGGGGAGGGGCGATGGAGGTGGGATAGGTGGAAGGAGGTCAAGGTGAGGAACGTGGCTGAAGAGCTTCTGTGCAGAGGAGATGACCTGGGGGGTGCAGTGAGAGAGGGACTCACTGAAATCCTTGTAGAGGGAGGAAGAGAGCTTCTTCAAGGAAGGCATCCTTGTAAGAGGATTCGCAGTAGGTTAAAATCTTCGAGTAAAAAATGAGGTCTGCAGATGCTGGAGATCACAGCTGCAAATGTGTTGCTGGTCAAAGCACAGCAGGTTAGGCAGCATCTCAGGAATAGAGAATTCGACGTTTCGAGCATAAGCCCTTCATCAGGAATAAGAGAGAGAGAGCCAAGCAGGCTGAGATAAAAGGTAGGGAGGAGGGACTAGGGGGAGGGGCGATGGAGGTGGGATAGGTGGAAGGAGGTCAAGGTGAGGAACGTGGCTGAAGAGCTTCTGTGCAGAGGAGATGACCTGGGGGGTGCAGTGAGAGAGGGACTCACTGAAATCCTTGTAGAGGGAGGAAGAGAGCTTCTTCAAGGAAGGCATCCTTGTAAGAGGATTCGCAGTAGGTTAAAATCTTCGAGTAAAAAATGAGGTCTGCAGATGCTGGAGATCACAGCTGCAAATGTGTTGCTGGTCAAAGCACAGCAGGTTAGGCAGCATCTCAGGAATAGAGAATTCGACGTTTCGAGCATAAGCCCTTCATCAGGAATAAGAGAGAGAGAGCCAAGCAGGCTGAGATAAAAGGTAGGGAGGAGGGACTAGGGGGAGGGGCGATGGAGGTGGGATAGGTGGAAGGAGGTCAAGGTGAGGAACGTGGCTGAAGAGCTTCTGTGCAGAGGAGATGACCTGGGGGGTGCAGTGAGAGAGGGACTCACTGAAATCCTTGTAGAGGGAGGAAGAGAGCTTCTTCAAGGAAGGCATCCTTGTAAGAGGATTCGCAGTAGGTTAAAATCTTCGAGTAAAAAATGAGGTCTGCAGATGCTGGAGATCACAGCTGCAAATGTGTTGCTGGTCAAAGCACAGCAGGTTAGGCAGCATCTCAGGAATAGAGAATTCGACGTTTCGAGCATAAGCCCTTCATCAGGAATAAGAGAGAGAGAGCCAAGCAGGCTGAGATAAAAGGTAGGGAGGAGGGACTAGGGGGAGGGGCGATGGAGGTGGGATAGGTGGAAGGAGGTCAAGGTGAGGAACGTGGCTGAAGAGCTTCTGTGCAGAGGAGATGACCTGGGGGGTGCAGTGAGAGAGGGACTCACTGAAATCCTTGTAGAGGGAGGAAGAGAGCTTCTTCAAGGAAGGCATCCTTGTAAGAGGATTCGCAGTAGGTTAAAATCTTCGAGTAAAAAATGAGGTCTGCAGATGCTGGAGATCACAGCTGCAAATGTGTTGCTGGTCAAAGCACAGCAGGTTAGGCAGCATCTCAGGAATAGAGAATTCGACGTTTCGAGCATAAGCCCTTCATCAGGAATAAGAGAGAGAGAGCCAAGCAGGCTGAGATAAAAGGTAGGGAGGAGGGACTAGGGGGAGGGGCGATGGAGGTGGGATAGGTGGAAGGAGGTCAAGGTGAGGAACGTGGCTGAAGAGCTTCTGTGCAGAGGAGATGACCTGGGGGGTGCAGTGAGAGAGGGACTCACTGAAATCCTTGTAGAGGGAGGAAGAGAGCTTCTTCAAGGAAGGCATCCTTGTAAGAGGATTCGCAGTAGGTTAAAATCTTCGAGTAAAAAATGAGGTCTGCAGATGCTGGAGATCACAGCTGCAAATGTGTTGCTGGTCAAAGCACAGCAGGTTAGGCAGCATAAAATAAGAAATGCAGCAATCAAATGGCAAGTCATTAGCTCTAACTACGTATCCTCACATAGCAATGTGTTTCAAGCATTGTGTCTTTTATTACTGCACAAATACTGGTATTCCCAATGAAGAGAATGTATCAATCCAGCAGAACTGCATAATGACTTATTTGAAGCTAAGCTAAAGCACATCAGTGTTATTCTAGATGTGCCTGTTCATCACCAGATCTACCTACCCGACACTAATGCACAGAATATGACCAACATGAGGAATTTGCTACAGTCTCTTGAGTGTTGTATTAATGATAGAAAAAACAACTAATGATGAGAAGCTATTTTCTCTTGCTGTACTTTTGAGTGCCACTGTTGTGTTGCAATGGAATGCAATATTTGAAAACGCATTTGAACAAAATTGAACTGACAATATATCTGATTGATTGCCATATGTTGGAGGCAAGTAACTTTAAATGGTAAAGTGGGAATTCATGGAAAACATTCAAAAGGTGACTATTAATCTATCAAAATTGTCAACCTTCCCAAGTGATCTAGCTTTGAAATGCTACTTTAAAAATGAATGTATTACATACATTGCATTTTCCAGATGAAATCAATAATCCAAGAGAATTTCCTATTTCCTATTCCTGTTAAAAAAAACTTCACTCCATGCAAAACCCAGAAAGATTCAGACAGTTTTAATAATATTAAACACATTTTTATATTGTGGTGCTTTTTCAGAAGAGTCTCTTGTTATGATTTGCATTTTCATTTAGGACATCACTTAAATATGTTCCGGGAAAGCAAAGGCAATCAAAATATCATCATTGCTTCATCAGGCAGTTTAAATCCATAATAGTGGATAATGATAAGAAAACTGCACACTTACCTATGGCTACTGCTTCATAATAATTTCTGGTGTGGAAGGATTGTCTTATGAGCAAAGGTTAATCAGTTGGGACTTTGCTCACTGGCGTTTACAAGAATGAGAGGTGATCTCATTGAATCATACTGTATTCTTAAGGAGCTTTACAGAATAGATGCTGAGAGGATGTTTCCCTGCATGGGAGCTTTTAGGTTCAGAGGGCATAGTCTCAGTGTAAGGGGACATCATTTTAATTCAGAGATGAGGAGAAATTTCTTCTCTCAGAAGATTGTGATTCTTTGAAACTCATTGCCACAGAGAGCTGTAAGGACAGAACCCTTATGTATATTTAAGGATGAAATAGAGAGATTCTTGATCAGGAGGAGAATCAAGGGTTACAGGGAAAGGGCAGGAAAATAGACATGTGGAACATCAGATCAGCAATGACCCTACTGAATGGTGAAGGATGCCTAAGGGGCTGTAAGGCCTACTCCTTTTTATATTTCTTATGGTTTTATGGTCTTATAAAAGTTGATAAAATACTTTGTTTTAAATTCTCCAACACCAACTCCAATAACCTGAAATGTTATGGACCACTCGAAAGAGACTCTGAATGATTATGTCACATTTGTGAAAGAGGTGATGAAATATTGGCAATATTTATTTTGTTTGTGCATGTTTTTACTCCTTTACTAGCTTTTGAAGCAGTAGCCAGTGAAAACAAGTGCACAGTTTTCATTAATACAACTATGTTGTTGTTGTGCAGCAATTATGACACTTTCATAGATAGCAGGTAGAGGCAGTCAATGTTCCAGAAGGCATTGTGAAACCATGGGTGATGTGTTTCATATGAGTAGTACTCCCTGTGATGAAAGCAAATGTTTCTCTGTTTATTTGCCATGAAGTTAAAAAAAAGGTTCAAAATTGAGAGAGTTCTCCCTTACCAGTGTTAGAGAATAGAGGACGTATACTCAATTCTGCAAGAAACCAAGAGTTCTTAAAAGGTTTTGTTTGATGGTTGGAGATTAGACTAAGATGTTAACATACACAGCTGACAGATGGACATATAATTTCTATGGCATCCAACAATTATAGAATAATTGCTGAACTCAAAAAGCTCTACTTTCTACGAGTGCTAAGCCATTAGACAATCAACTGTAAATTGTGATTCGGGATTGGCGTCAGTGTCAAGGGATGAGAAACTATTGTTGTTCTGACAGTTAACTCAATCTGTGAAGATAGGCAATAACTATACTTCTTTGTCAAGGGAAAAATGGTTTCATGATCACATAATCTAAGTTGACATGTCAGTGCAGTCATCAGCGAACTTAGCATCATTGTAAGAACCGTGGTTAGGGATGATTTCAAACCAAGATTCTGCCTACCTGTTCCATACAGATGTAAAAGATCTCTTGGCATTTTTAAAAAATAGCAGTGACTCATCCTAATCCTAGGGTTTTTTTTAAAGTATGATGCCAAGAACAAGTTAATTGGTCATTCAGCACCCCGTGGCTCAACACTTTAACTCCCCCTCCCACTCCACCGAGGACATGCAGGTCCTTGGACTCCTCCACCGGCAGAACACAACTACACGACGGCTGGAGGAGGAGCGCCTCATCTTCCGCCTGGGAACCCTCCAACCACAAGGTATGAATTCAGATTTCTCCAGCTTCCTCATTTCCCCTCCCCCCACCTTGTCTCAGTCGGTTCCCTCAACTCAGCACCGCCCTCCTAACCTGCAATCCTCTTCCTGACCTCTCCGCCCCCACCCCACTCCGGCCTATCACCCTCACCTTGACCTCCTTCCACCTATCCCACCTCCATCGCCCCTCCCCCTAGTCCCTCCTCCCTACCTTTTATCTTGGCCTGCTTGGCTCTCTCTCTCTTATTCCTGATGAGGGGCTTGTGCTCGAAACGTCGAATTCTCTATTCCTGAGATGCTGCCTAACCTGCTGTGCTTTGACCAGCAACACATTTGCAGCATTCAGCTCTTTTAGTTTTTTGGGATGTTGCTATGTCCAAATTGTTACTTGAATTTGTTTACAGAGCAACAGCTATTGCAATCCAGAAGCAATTCTTCAGCCACAAAAAGCTTTTACATGTCCTGAGGATGTAATAAAATGTTCAGTTTTATAAATATTTTAGCTTTGTTTCCTCTAAATATTTCATATAACTATAAATCTTTTAAAATAAGAAAAGTGTAACAATAACATTGAATCATTACATTTTGAGAACACCAGCTGAGTCACTTTTAATTTTGTGCCATCCATTACTGCGTTTACAGCTGTGACTTCCACCAAAAGAAGGAAATTGTTTACTTCTCAAAGAAACAGGCACCAACTTGTAGGAATCATACCTTTTTATCCTCTTTGCTCTAATATAAAACCCATCTCCAAGACCCACGCAAATCATACAGTGGTACATCTGAGCACTTAATTTAATGGGACCAATAATAAGTGTCATGACAGGAATTTTTAGTTTGACCTGTGATTGCACAAATTAATTAATCTCTTAATTTATTGAGTACAGGCTAAGATTTATTATGCTTTGGTCCCACTATTCAAGATATGTTTGGAGCACCAGAGCCACAATGTGTGAGATCAGTTGCTACAATCCCCTTAGAGACTAATAAACATTTTTATAAGAATTGGCTCTCTGTGACGCCAATAGAAATAAAACAGATGGATGAGATATTACTTATTAAAACTATTACTGTAACAATCAAATACTAATCAACATTATTCAAACATTAAGTAACACACAAAATGATACTTCAAATCAAAGGTAAATTTCATTTTCTAACAGTTGGTCAATTATAAGCCTCATAAAATTATAAATGTTCACATCACTTCTTATACTTCTTACACAAGTATGGTACCATGTGTAATCTGGCAGTGATTCCAACTCAGCCTTCTGTACATAGAATCTCTCACTTCCTAATAAATGGATACAGCCCTCTCGTCACTTTCAGTGACCATAGTATTCCACCTGAAGTTCCCAGCAGCTGCAGGTGACAACAGTCTTGCTGCAATAATACCCAGAGCCTCCCTTTGGAATAACCTCTTTAAATTATGTAGTTGACTTTGGTAAAACTGAAACAGCAGCAGTGGTGATTGTGCCCAATTCAAAATCCTTATTCTCCCTGAGCAATTTTAAGGTCTGTCTTTTCCAACTGTATTACATATCCAGTAGTAGTCACTGCTCCAGTCTCAGTCTTGCTTTCCCCTACCTAAAAGAGGATATATTTTTCATAGTATGAGTGCAAAAGAGTGCAGCTACACTGGGCTAATACCAGACTGGTAGGTCTGTTCTATGAAGAGAGATTGGTTTGACTGGGCCTCTGCTGACTAGAGTTTAGATGGATGAAAGAGGATTTGATTGAGATGCATAAAAAAATCTAACAGGGCTGGGCAGACTGGACAAAAAAGGAAGAATGGTGGATGCTGGAAATCTGAAACAAAAAGAGAAATTGCTGGAGAAACTCAGCAGGTATGGCAGCATCTGTGGACAGAAAGTAGAGTCAATGTTTCGAATCCAGTGACCTGCTGAGTTTCTCCAGCAATTCATGTTTTTTTTTTGTTTCTGGACAGACTGGATGCAGGGAGGATGTGTTCCCTGGTTTGGGAATCTAGAACTAGGGAACACAATTTCAGGGTAGAGGTGAAGTCCATTTAGGACTGAGATGAGGAAAGATTTTGTCACTCAAAGAGCAGTGAACCTATGGATTTCTCCATCATTGAA
This sequence comes from Hemiscyllium ocellatum, assembly GCF_020745735.1. Classification (NCBI taxonomy): domain Eukaryota; kingdom Metazoa; phylum Chordata; class Chondrichthyes; order Orectolobiformes; family Hemiscylliidae; genus Hemiscyllium; species Hemiscyllium ocellatum. The sequence continues at coordinate 94,780,400 of NC_083411.1, read as the reverse complement.
TATGTTTAAGAAATAGATTGATAATTTATTTAGTTATTAAAGGCATCAAGGGGTATGGTGAGAAATCAGGAGCATGGCATTGAGTTGGCTGATCAGCCACGATCACATTGAATGGTGGAGCAGCTCAAAGTGTCGAATGGCCAACTCTTGCTCCTAATTTCTAAGTTTCTAGTTTTTTTCTGAACTGTAGTTATGGGAGTGGGTATAATTCACTCTTCAGTTAACCTTTTATTTATTAGCTGCTTTATTAGCTTTCATGTGTTCAGCAAGTGTAGGTCTAATGGGTATTTCCTGGAATAAAATGCTTGCTAGGATGTCCAATGACATTTTTTTTTTGAATACTGCCCAGTTTCATTTAGAATTAAAGAAGCATCATGCAAAGAAAATAAGAGTTTTCTTTTCCAAAGCATAAGGGTCATCATGCGGCAAAGGATTACTTGATTTTGTTGTGTAGTGCTTGTTGGAATTAAATTGTGCAGCATCATCATCACTGAGTATTTTCCTATTTTGTTATTTGTTCATGGGATGTGGCATTTGAGAGTTAATCATTTTGCTGTGGGTCTGGACTCATATGTAGGCCAGACCAGACTAGGTATGGATGGCAGACTTCCTTCCCTAAAGGACATTAGTGATCATATATTTACAACATTAGTATTTACATGGGTCAACCATGGGGATTTACAACAATCAAAAGTGGTCACAGGTCACCATTAGGCCAGCATTTAATTCCAGATTTTTAATTAAATTTCACCATCTCCAAAGTCCCCGGAGCATTAGCCTGGGTGTCTGGATTACTAGTCCAGTGATGTCACCATATGCCACTGCCTCACCTGTACTATAGATAGCACAGGCACACCAGAAGAAGTTATCCTGGGAGTCCTCAATATTAACTTCCAACTCCAAGAAGTCTTATGGTATCAGATCAAACATGGGCAAGGAAACCTCCTGCTGATTACCATTTACTGTTCCCTCAGCAAACGAATCAATACTCCTCCATGTTGAACATCATTTTGATGAAGTTTTTTGAGTGGCAAAGACAAAGAATGTACTCTAAGTGGGGGAACTTCACTGTCCATTACCAAGAATGCTTGGCAGTATCTGTTTACCTTCTTCTCTCTCTCTCCATCAGTTAGGAAATGCTTGGTTTTCCATGTGTTAATTACCACAGAAAAGGTTGGGGAATGTGGTAATAACAGTGGACTAATAAACCAGAACTTCAGACTATTGGTCTAGGCACATGGGTTTGAATACCAGCATGGCAGAAGGGTGAAGTTATAGTAACATTCCAAAGAAAGATCCTGGCCTAAAAAGCTAGCATTTGGGTGACCACTGTTCACTGTCCTAAAAACACATCTCGTTCACAAATCTCCTTTAGGGAAAAAAATTTTACATCCTTACTTGGTCTGGCCGACATGTGATACCAGACCCACAGCAATATGGTTGACTCTTAACTGCACTCTGGGCAATTAGGGTTGCACAGTAAATGTTGACCCAGTCAGTGATGCCCACATCCCATGAACAAATAAAGAAGTCACTGAATTCAGGATTTCAGATGCTGGTCTTTGTCATAGAACATAGAACATAGAACAATACAGCACAGAACAGGCCCTTCGGCCCACGATGTTGTGCCGAACATCTATCCTAGATTAAGCACCCATCCATGTACCTATCAAATTGCCGCTTAAAGGTCTTCAATGATTCTGACTCTACCACTCCCACGGGCAGCGCATTCCATGCCCCCACCACTCTCTGGGTAAAGAACCCACCCCTGACATCTCCCCTATACCTTCCACCCTTCACCTTAAATTTATGTCCCCTTGTAACACTCTGTTGTATCCGGGGAAAAAGTTTCTGACTGTCTACTCTATCTATTCCTCTGATCATCTTATAAACCTCTATCAAGTCACCCCTCATCCTTCGCCGTTCCAACGAGAAAAGGCCGAGAACTCTCAACCTGTCCTCGTACGACCTATTCTCCATTCCAGGCAACATCCTGGTAAATCTTCTCTGCACCCTCTCCAAAGCTTCCACATCTTTCCTAAAGTGAGGCGACCAGAACTGCACACAGCACTCCAAATGTGGCCTAACCAAAGTCCTGTACAGCTGCAACATCACTTCACGACTCTTGAATTCAATCCCTCTGCTAATGAACGCTAATACACCATAGGCCTTCTTACAAGCTCTATCCACCTGAGTGGCAACTTTCAAAGATCTATGTACATAGACCCCAAGATCCCACTGTTCCTCCACCTGACTAAGAACTCTACCGTTAACCCTGTATTCCGCATTCTTATTTGTTCTTCCAAAATGGACAACCTCACACTTGGCAGGGTTGAACTCCATCTGCCACTCCTCAGCCCAGCTCTGCATCATATCTAAGTCCCTTTGCAGCCGACAACAGCCCTCCTCACTGTCCACAACTCCACCAATCTTCATATCATCTGCAAATTTACTGACCCACCCTTCGACTCCCTCATCCAAGTCATTAATAAAAATTACAAACAGCAGAGGACCCAGAACTGATCCCTACGGAACTCCACTTGTAACTGGGCTCCAGGCTGAATATTTACCATCTACCACCACTCTCTGACTTCGACCGGTTAGCCAGTTTTCAATCCAATTGGCCAAGTTTCCCTCCATCCCATGCCTCCTGACTTTCCGCATAAGCCTACCATGGGGAACCTTATCAAATGCCTTACTAAAATCCATGTACACTACATCCACTGCTCTACCCTCATCCACATGCTTGGTCACCTCCTCAAAGAATTCAATAAGACTTGTAAGGCAAGACCTACCCTTCACAAATCCGTGCTGGCTGTCCCTAATCAAGCAGTGTCTTTCCAGATACTCATAAATCCTATCCCTCAGTACCCTTTCCATTACTTTGCCTACCACAGAAGTAAGACTAACTGGCCTGTAATTCCCGGGGTTATCCCTATTCCCTTTTTTGAACAGGGGCACAACATTCGCTACTCTCCAGTCCCCTGGTACCACCCCCGTTGACAGTGAAGACGAAAAGATCATTGCCAACGGTACTGCAATTTCCTCTCTTGCTTCCCACATAATCCTAGGATATATCCCGTCAGGCCCGGGGGACTTGTCTATCCTCAAGTTGTTCAAAATGTCCAACACATCTTCCTTCCTAACAAGTATCTCTTCTAGCTTACCAGTCCGTTTCACACTCTCCTCTTCAACAATACGGTCCCTCTCGTTCGTAAATACTGAAGAAAAGTACTTGTTCAAGACCTCTCCTATCTCTTCCGACTCAATACACAATCTCCCACTACTGTCCTTGATCGGACCTACCCTCGCTCTCGTCATTCTCATGTTTCTCACATACACATAAAATGCCTTGGGGTTATCCTTGATCCTATCCGCCAAGGATTTTTCATGCCCTCTCTTAGCTCTCCTAATCCCTTTCTTCAGGTCCCTTCTGGCTATCCTGTATCCCTCCACTGCTCTGTCTGAACCCTGTTTCCTCAACCTTATGTAAGCCTCCTTCTTCCTCTTTACTAGACATTCAACCTCCCTCGTCAACCAAGGCTCCCTCACATGACCATTTCTTTCCTGCCTGATAGGTACATACATATCAAGGACGCGTCGTATCTGCTCCTTGAAAAAGTTCCACATTTCCACCACATCCTTCCCTGACAGCCTATGCTTCCAACTTATGCTCCCCAAATCCTGTCTTACAGCATCGTAATTTCCCTTCCCCCAATTGTAAAATCTATCCTGTTGTGCGCACCTATCTCTCTCCATAACCAAGGTGAAAGTCACAGAATTGTGGTCACCATCACCAAAATGTTCACCCACTAACAAGCCCATCACTTGTCCCGGTTCATTACCGAGTACCAAATCCAATATGGCCTCCCCTCTGGTTGGACAATCTACATACTGAGTTAGAAAAGCTTCCTGGACACACTGCACAAACACCGCCCCATCCAATCTACTTGATCGAAAGAGCTTCCAATCAATATTTGGGAAGTTGAAGTCGCCCATGACTACGACCCTGTGGCTTCTGCACCTTTCCAAAATCTGTTTCCCAATCTGTTCCTCCACATCTCTGCTGCTATTGGGGGGCCTATAGTAAACACCCAACAAGGTGACTGCACCTTTCCTATTTCTGACTTCAGCCCATACTACCTCCAAAGGCAGATCCCCCTCAAACTTCCTTTCTGCAGCCGTTATACCATTTCTAATTAGCAACGCTACACCCCCTCCTTTTTTACCACCCTCCCTAATCTTATTGAAACATCTGTAACCAGGAACCTCCAACAACCATTCCTGTCCTTCATCTATCCACGTTTCCGTGATGGCCACAACATCATAGTCCCAGGTACCGATCCATGCCTTAAGTTCACCCACCTTATTTCTGATACTTCTTGCGTTGAAGTATACACACTTGAGCCCATCTCTGTGTCCGCAAGTATTCCCTGTCAGTGCTACGTTCTCCACAGCCTCCCTACATTCTTGGACATCCTGAAACACAGCTAGCTTACTTGCTGGACTACAAGTCCAGATCCCATCCCCCTGCCAAATTAGTTTAAACCCCCCCGAAGAGTGCTATCAAACCTACCTCCCAGGATATTGGTGCCCTTCTGGTTCAGGTGCAACCTGTCCTGTTTGTACAGGTCCCACCTTCCCCAGAATGCAGTCCAATTGTCCAGATCCCTGAAGCCCTCCCTCCTACACCATCCTTGCAGCCACGTGTTCAACTGCACTCTCTCCCTATTCCTTGCCTCACTGTCACGTGGCACCAGCAACAACCCAGAGATGACGACTCTGTCTGTCCTAGCTTTTAGCTTCCAGCCTAACTCCCTGAGTTCTTGAATGACCTCCCCACCCCTCTTCCTACCTATGTCGTTGGTGCCAATGTGTACCACGACTTCTGGCTGCACACCCTCCCCCTTAAGGATTCTGAAGACACGGTCCGAGACGTCTCGGACCCTGGCACCCGGGAGGCAACAAACCATTCGAGAGTCTCGCCCATGTCCACAGAACCGCCTGTCCGTCCCTCTAACTAGAGAGTTTCCTATAACTAGCGCTCTCCTGCTCTCCCCCTTTCCCTTCTTAGTCTCAGAGCCAGACCTCATGCCACAGACCCCTTCACTGCAGCTTACACCTGCAAGGCTGTCCCCCCCAACAATTTCCAAAGCTGTATACCTATTTTTTAGGGGAACGACCACAGGGGAACCCTGCACTGCCTGCTTCTTCCCCTTCCCACCTCTAACTGTTACCCAGCTACCTCTGTTCTCCGGCGTAACTATGTCCCTGTAGATTGTCCTATTATTTCACAGAGAAAATTGTTCCTGCATACCATAGAATAGCAAGACATTGTTTAGGATTTTGAGCCATAACAAACATGATTAATATTTACATCCTTTCAGTAATGCTAGGAAACTGATATATTCTGTCTATTTTGTACAGTATTCTGAAGAGTATGTACTTATTAAACTTATATCTTTTTCCAGGACCCATGGGAGCGGTGATGAGCTCAAGGGTTCAAAACAGATTTTCAGCAAATGTGTTGTGCTGTAACTTTGAACCAATTCAGTTTACTCTTAAAAATGAGTAAGGTGAAAGACTACTGAATTTCAGTTTTGCATGTGTACAATCATATCTGTGACCATCAGAAGCAGTAGAGGCAAACTTTGCTTGGTTGTATTCTAAAATGCCACTTAACATCACAATCTGAACAACATTTACTCCAGTGAATCAGATGCATCTGCAAACTCCATCCTTCAGAAGCTTTGTTGTATTTGAGGCCCCGAATGATCAATAAATTAAATTCAAACTCTATAATGTGCAGGGCTCCCACCATCATGTCTAATCAAATGCAACAATATCAGTAATGTGTTTGACCAATTCTCAATGCTAAGATTGGCAACATAGGATTACTTTTTTCTTGAATTCTCTGCCTGAAAGCAGGTTCTTGGGGACTATTCACCAAAGTGCTATGATTTTTAGGAAGGTTAGGGTGAAGAGGAAAGCCTATGGTGATCAAACCATGTGCTGTTAGCATTAATCCAGAATTTTACCAGACATCAAGCAGCCCTCTGATCCATGAGGAGACTGAAACTCTTAAGTGTTCATTTAATGTGGGTAGTAGTGGTGGAGGGATGCAGGAAATGGATGTAGGAGGAACATATTCAAATGTGAAGTTTAAGGAACTTTGGTTAACAAGGTAGAAGGAATTGGCCGTATAGCTATGTGAGATTATGGGATTAAAAGAATCACAGAAACAGGTCATTTGGCCCAACTAGTCCATGCTAGTATTTATGCTTCCCTTGAGGCTCCTCCCATCTTTCCACATCTGAATCTACCACCATAACCATGATTTCTTTCTCTCTTATATACTTGTCTAGCTTCTCCTTAATTACACAGATGCTACATCAAAATAAATTATGTAGGTGGCAGATTCCACATGGTCGTCAATCTTAGGGTGAAGAGATTCCTTCTAAATTCCCTTTTAGATTTCTTAGTGATTATCTTGAGAGGAATCCAGCTCCATTACTGGTCACATTTCGGTTGGCCTTAATTGAAGAAGAGAGGTGAAATAAAAAATTACAAATCACCTCATTGATTTTGGACTTGGAACAGAAAAAAAAAACACATTTTCTGAATTTGTTTGGGGTGTATCAGTGTGTTACAGAGAGGGATATGGAATATATCAGTGTGTTACAGTGAGGGGTGTGGGATATACCAGAGTGCTACAGTGAGGAGTGTGGAGTTTATCAGAGTGTTACAGTGAGAAGTTGGGATATATCAGAATGTTAAAGTGAAGGGTGTGGGGTATGTCAGAGTGTTAGAGTGAGGGATGTTGGGATATATCAGAATATTAAAAGTGTGAGGTATATCAGCGTGTTACAGTGAGGGGTGTGGGATATATCAGAGTGTTATAGTGAGGGGTGTGGGAAATATCAGAGTGTTACAGTAGGGGTGTGGGGTATATTAGAATATAACAGTAAGGGGCGCGGGATATATCATTGTTATGTTCATTTAAAGCATATAAAGTAAATGTAATGAACACAAAAAAAGACAGGGATCAAAATTATTCTGACAGATTTCTGCCTGTTTTAAGTCAGAAAAAAGCCAGAAGGTGATTAATTACATTTGAAATTATTGAGCAATTACATGATTTCCATGTTTATGTCAATACATTGCTCAGGCATGTACCCTGCCAGAAACAAAAACAGAAATTGCTGGAAAGGCTCAGCAGGTTTGGCAGCATCTATGGAGAGAAATCAGAGTTAACATTTTGGGTTCAGTGACCCTACCTCAGAACTGATGATACCTAAGAAAGAGTTGTTTTTTTTACGCAAAAGAGAGGGTGGGGGGGGGGGGGGGGGGGGGAGGGAGGAGTTAAGGAGAAATAATAGGTGAAGATAAGAGCCCAAAGAGAGAGAAAAGAACAATTGGATAGACAAAGGACTGGATTGCAATCAGCATGGGAAAATGAATACCTATTAGTAGATTATTATTGTCCAATGATAGATTATATGTAAAAGCATCGAGTAAAAAATGAGGTCTGCAGATGCTGGAGATCACAGCTGCAAATGTGTTGCTGGTCAAAGCACAGCAGGCCAGGCAGCATCTCAGGAATGGAGAATTCGATGTTTCGAGCATAAGCCCTTCATCAGGAATAAGAGAGAGAGCCAAGCAGGCTAAGATAAAAGGTAGGGAGGAGGGACTAGGGGGAGGGGCGATGGAGGTGGGATAGGTGGAAGGAGGTCAAGGTGAGGGTGATAGGCCGGAGTGGGGTGGGGGCGGAGAGGTCAGGAAGAGGATTGCAGGTTAGGAGGGCGGTGCTGAGTTGAGGGAACCGACTGAGACAAGGTGGGGGGAGGGGAAATGAGGAAACTGGAGAAATCTGAATTCATACCTTGTGGTTGGAGGGTTCCCAGGCGGAAGATGAGGCGCTCCTCCTCCAGCCGTCGTGTTGTTGTGTTCTGCCGGTGGAGGAGTCCAAGGACCTGCATGTCCTCGGTGGAGTGGGAGGGAGAGTTAAAGTGTTGAGCCACGGGGTGATTGGGTTGGTTGGTTCGGGCGGCCCGGAGGTGTTCTCTGAAGCATTCCGCAAGTAAGCGGCCTGTCTCACCAATATAGAGGAGGCCACATCGGGTGCAGCGGATGCAATAGATGATGTGTGTGGAAGTACAGGTGAACTGATGCAATAGATGATGCAATAGATGCAACAGATTCCCCCCAGACGTGATCGACGATGCCCTCCACCGCATCTCCTCCACTTCCCGCTCCTCCGCCCTTGAGCCCCGCTCCTCCAACCGCCACCAAGACAGAACCCCACTGGTTCTCACCTACCACCCCACTAACCTCCGCATACAACGTATCATCCGCCGCCATTTCCGCCACCTCCAAACGGACCCCACCACCAAGGAAATATTTCCCTCCCCTCCCCTATCAGCGTTCCGCAAGGACCACTCCCTTCGTGACTCCCTCGTCAGATCCACACCCCCCACCAACCCAACCTCCACCCCCGGCACCTTCCCCTGCAACCGCAGGAAATGTAAAACTTGCGCCCACACCTCCACACTCACTTCCCTCCAAGGCCCCAAGGGATCCTTCCATATCCGCCACAAGTTCACCTGTACCTCCACACACATCATCTATTGCATCCGCTGCACCCGATGTGGCCTCCTCTATATTGGTGAGACAGGCCGCTTAATTGCGGAACGCTTCAGAGAACACCTCCGGGCCGCCCGAACCAACCAACCCAATCACCCCGTGGCTCAACACTTTAACTCTCCCTCCCACTCCACCGAGGACATGCAGGTCCTTGGACTCCTCCACCGGCAGAACACAACAACACGACGGCTGGAGGAGGAGCGCCTCATCTTCCGCCTGGGAACCCTCCAACCACAAGGTATGAATTCAGATTTCTCCAGTTTCCTCATTTCCCTCCCCCCACCTTGTCTCAGTCGGTTCCCTCAACTCAGCACCGCCCTCCTAACCTGCAATCCTCTTCCTGACCTCTCCCCCCCCACCCCACTCCGGCCTATCACCCTCACCTTGACCTCCTTCCACCTATCCCACCTCCATCGCCCCTCCCCCTAGTCCCTCCTCCCTACCTCTTATCTTAGCCTGCTTGGCTCTCTCTCTTATTCCTGATGAAGGGCTTATGCTCGAAACGTCGAATTCTCTATTCCTGAGATGCTGCCTGGCCTGCTGTGCTTTGACCAGCAACACATTTGCAGCTGTATATGTAAAAGCAGACTACATGATAACAAGGCCTGGTGTGTGACATCGGGGGTAAGCTGCCAGAGCTTCGAGGCAACATTGCTTATGATAGTGCATTTAAAGAACTCTAGAAAAAGATTTGAAATAGTACTGTGATGAAAGATGCCTCCTACATATCAGTTCAGTTACTGATATACAAAATAAAATTGAGTTGGTTACTTTTGCGAAAGGCTTTTTTTCAAATAACAAGATTGGACATCCTTCAAGAACAGTGATCAAATCCTGTGTGTGTAAAGGACTACAGGCAGCTTGGAATTCTAATGGCAAGTTATTTTTACTATGCTGGTTGACAACAGGTAGCACAAACATTGATGCCAATTAGATTGATTTAGTTCAAACTAGTCACAGAATGATATAAAAAAGAGTTGCTGGAAAAGCTCAGCAGGTCTGGCAGCACCTGTGAAGAGAAATCAGAGTTAATGTTTGTGGTCCAGAGACCCTTCCTCAGAACTATGTAGAGTAGATTTGACTGGGGTCAGAAACAATTGTAGTTTCTCTCCTAGAACAGTATAGACCAGATCAAGAAAAGCATATTTTCAGTAGAAAAGTTTTGTTCCTGCAACTTCCAGACCAAGAGTGTTTTTATAGAAATCTGTAGGTTTCTGAGCTTTCAGTTTTGTGAGTATTCTAAGATAACCTACAAGTTCACCATAAAGACCTCAGGAGAATTAGTTTACTGAACTCAAAGTTTTGACAACTTATCTGGATTTGAGCACATGGAATCTATTAATTTTCTCTTATTAATTCCCCAGAGTAATTTACTACAAGATCAATCCTCACTTTGTTAATTCTTGCTTTCTGTTTATATATTTCTAGCTACTCTACATTTCTCACGCTCTAATTTTTCCTTCCTTAGTTTTTAAAGACATTCACTAGTAGGCATTCATTATTTTAAAATACTGTCCAGTCTTCTGACTTACCATTCATCTTTGCACAATTATGTGCTTTCTCTTTGAGTTTGATACTAAATATAACATTTTGAAGAACCACAGATAGTGGTTCCCCTTGGAATTTTTCTTTCTTATTCAAATGTATCTATTCTGAAATATCCCAGTTAATGTTTGCCATTGCATTTTATTTGATTTACCCGTTATTTGCCAACTCACTTTCACTATCTCTGCTTTCATGCGTTCATAATTACTCTTATTTAAATTTGAAATACTAGTCCTAGACTCACTCTTCTCTCCCTCAAACTGAATGCAAAATACAGTACTATTATGATCACTGAGACCTAAGGGCATCTTTATTATGAAGTCATTAATTAATCTTATCTCAATGCACAATATCAGATCTCATATAACCTTCCCTCTATTTGGCTCCAGAATGTGGTATTTGAACAAACAGTTTTAAAAGCATTATATGAACTCATTATCTAGGCTAGTCGTACCTCTCTGATTACTCCGGTCAATACGTGAATTAAAATCTCCCAAAATTGTTGCTATCCCTTTCTCAGAAGCTCCCATTATTTATTCTTTTAAATTTCATTTGGCCATGTTAAGAGGTTAGACAGTCCAACAAGCAATTTCTTGTTTCGATTGTTTCTCATCTCAATTCAAATCACTTCTAGATCCTGGACTCCTGAATTTAAGTCATCACTCATTATTTAAGAGTCACTCTTTCATCTTTTCCTAGCTAGCTATACTTCCTCAATGACATGAATCCTTCAATATTCCAGTCCCAATCTATATAATCCTGCAGCCATGTCTGTGTAATGATTAGATCTTTCTTATTGATTCATGCGTGATAATAATCTCAGGATTATTTGGCATAGTAGTTAGCACTGTTTAGCTTAAAATGCAATGCACAATCAAATACAGAAATATTAGTTTTGTTCTTTTATTAGTGTGTAACCTCTATCCTTACCTGCTGATTTACTCTAACATTTATATGCTCTTTCTTCCTGCCACAAGTCTGCATGTCTTTTCCAGATTAATATGTTTGTTTCTTCTCTTGCATCTACACTTTACTTTACCAAATTTGGGACGATGTGAATTAACTTACGTCTTTACATAGTTTAAAATCGCCTCTGCTTTCCCGAGAAATATGGTTATATGGTTTGTTGGAACACCAATACCAGCCCCAGCAAAGCTCAGGTATAGAACATCTCAATGGTGCAGTCTCCATTTTCCCCTAAAATAAATGTCATTGCCCCATGAATCAGAACTCACTCTCTGACCACAGTCTTTGAGAAGCACAATGGTTTCTCTAATTTTATATGTCTTATGCCAACTGGGTACGTGGCTAATAGAATCCCTACAGTGCAAATAGAGGGAATTGGGCCCATGATGTTCTTACAGTGACTCTCCAAAGAGCATCCAACCAACAGCCATCCCCTCCCCTCCCCAGCCCCCAGTGTTTACCATGGCTAATCCTGCTAGTCTGCAGATCCCTGAATACTACAGGGCAATTTGGCATGGCTAATCCATCAAACCTACACATCTTTGGAGGAAACTGGAACATCCAGTGGAAACCCACATAGACACAGAGAGAACATGTAATTTCAACACAGGCAGTCACCCAAGGCTGGAATCAAACCCGGGTCCCCGGTACTGTGAGGCAGCAGTGCTAACCACTGTGCCAAATAATCATGAAATTAGTACCTTTGAGGTTTTGCTTCTTAATCTAGTCCAAAGCCTTCAGACTAAATGTACAAAATCTTTGTCTTTAACCTGCCTAGGGCATTAGTATCTACATGGATCGAAATGACTGGATCCTCCCCCCGCCTCCCACTGTAAACTCCTGAAGTTGGAGAATCTACCCTGCTTTCTTTTACACTAAAAACTATTATGATGTTTAAAAATAAATTTAAGGTTTGGTTATCTTCTCCTGCCACCTAGTGTGACATACTGGTAACTGAAGCATCTGTGAGTTACACAGCATGGAGCAAAAGTAGAAAACTTTATCAAATGGCATAGCAGTAGACTGTTGTGAGAGGGAGTTATATGAAAGACTGGAGGCATCTGTTTCACTTTTTGAAAGGGCTGTACTTCAGCCCACACTCCTGATCTTTGGTCACCTAGTTTGGAGGACAGACAAGTCCATTGACCATTTACAGGTTCAAGCAGTGAACTATTGACGGGATGGTTTCAGCCAACTGCCTGCCTCACTTGCTTGGATATGAGAGAGATTAGATTCCCTACTGTGTGAAAACAGGCCCTTCGGCCCAACAATTCCACACTGACCCTCCGAAGAGTAACCCACCCAGACACATTCCCCAATATTTACCCCTGACTAATGCACCTAACACTATGGGTAATTTAGTATGGCCAATTCACCTAACCTGCACCTGGGAGGAAATTGGAGCACCCAGAGGAAACCCACGCAGACACAGGGAGAATATGCAAACTTCACACAGACAGTAGCCTGAGGTGGGAATTGAATCCGGGTCCCTGGCGCTGTGAGGCAGCAGTGCTAACCACTGAGACACCCAACTGGATGGCCCTGGAGAATGAGTGCACAATGTCTGAAACAATAGCACTGAGAGCTGGAGAAACATAGCAGGTCTGACCCTTCGTCACTGGACTCAGAATGTTAACACTTCTCTCTCTCAGATGCTCTCAGACCTGCTGAGTTTCTCCAGCACTTTGTGTTTTTCTCAGATTTCCAGCACCCTTAGTTCTTTATTTTAGAAACAAGAACATTTTTTATTTATATATAGCTTTAACATAATAAAATGTTCCAAAATACTTCTCTGAAAGAGAATAATACACGTGGCAATATTAAGCCAAATGAACAAAAGCTTAGACAAAAGTGTCTTATGGGGGGGAAATTAGAGAGTCAGAGGTGTTTAGGACTGGAATTTCTGAGTTTCTAAGAAAGGTGAGCTAGTATTAGAAGGCGTTCAGAGGAGGTTTACAAATATGATCCTGGGGATTAAGGACTTGTCATATCAGGTGCAGTTGAGGATTATGGGTCTGTAATCAATGCAATTTAGAAGGATGAAGGGGAGAATCTCATGAAACTTACGGACTACTAGGAAGTCTGGATAGAGTCGATTTGGAGAAGCTGTTTCCATAACAGGAGAAATGATGGCACAGCCTCAGAGTGAAGGGAGGATCTTTTTGAACCGTGATGAGAGGGAATCTCTTCAGTGAGAATCTGTGAAACTCATTGCCCCAGAAGGTTGTAGAGGCCAAGTCATTGAGTGAATTTAAGACAGAGATAGGTAGGTCCTTGACTAGTCGAGAGATCAAGGGTATGGGAAGAAGGCAGGAGAATGAGATTGAGAAAATATCAGCCATAATTGAGTGGAGGAGCAGACTTGATGGGCCAAATGGCCTAATTCTGCTCCTATATGGTCCTATAGTCTTTGCAGTCTTTGTTTTTACTATAGTCTTTACAGACAGGGCAGCTGAATATGCGGTCACTAATGATTAAGCAGCAAAATCCTAATGCTTAAAAGGGTGGAATTAGAGGACACAGATATCTCAGAGGCTTACGTACATAAGTAACATAGAAACATAACATAGGAGCAAGACAAGGCCATTTGGCCCTTTGAGCCTGCTCCAATATTCATCATGATCATGGCTGATCATCCAACTCAATAGCCTAATCCTGCTTTCTCCCCATAGTCTTTGACACAATTCATGCCAAGTGCTATATCTAGCTGTCTCTTGAATACACTTGATGTTTTAGCATCAACTATTTCCTGTGGTAATGAATTCCACAGGCTCACCATTCTTTGGGTGAAGAAATATCTCATCTCTGTCCCAAATGGTCAATCCCAAATACTTAGACTGTGATCCTAGTTCTGGACACATGTACTATTGGAACATCCTCCCTGCATCTACCCTGTCTAGTCCTGTTAGAATTTTAAAAGTCTGTATGACAACCCCCTCTCATTCGTCTGAACTCCAATGAAAACAATCCTAGTCATTCTCTCTTCATATGTCAGTCCTGCCATCCCCAGAATTAGCCTGGTAAACCGTCACTAAACTCCTCAAGAGCAAGAGCATCCTTCCTCAGAAAAGGAGACCAAAACTTCTCACAATATTCTAGGTGTTGCCTCACCACGGCCCTGCATCATTGCAACAACACCTGAAGAAGGGCTTATGCCCGAAATGTCGATTCTCCTGCTCTGTGGATGCTGCCTGACCTGATGTGATTTTCCAGCACCACACTTTCGACTCTGATCTCCAGCATTTGCAGTCCTCACTTTCTCCTACAATACATCCCTGCTCCTGTACTTGAAACCTGTTGCAATGAAGGCCAACATACCATTTGCTTCCAAAGTGAATAACCTCACATCTATCCAAATTATACTGCATCTGTCATTGATGTGTCCATTCATCCAACCTGTCCAGATCATGCCAAAGAATCTCTGCATCCTCGTCACAGTTAACCCTCCCACCCAACTTGGTATCATTTGCAAATTTTGAAATGTTACATTTTGTTACCTCATCCAAATCATTAACATATATTGAGAGTAGCTGGGGGTCCCAACACTGATCCTTGTGGCATTCCATTAGACCCATTAATTTCTACGCTGTTTCCTCTCTGCCAATCAGTTTTCTAACCATCTCAATACACTTCCCACAATTCCATACACTTCAATCAGGCATGATAATCTCTTATGTGGGACATTGTCAAACACTTTCTGAAAGTCCTAATATACCACATCAACTGTGTCATTGCTTGTGAGGCTAGGAGAGATTACAGAAACAGAGAGCCACCATGCCATAAATGGATGTTAAAACGAAGTTCAGAGTACTGTTAATAGTGTTATCAGATGAGTTCCAGTGTAGGCCAATAAACACAGGGGTGACAGGTGAATGGTATTTGCTGCTTGTTTGGTCATGAGCATCAGGTTTTGTCTGAGATTGAATGCAAGAGGTTTTCCAAGAATGCATTGGAATAAATAAATCTGAAAGTAACAAAGGCACGAATGACAGTTTCAGCAGCAGTACACAATCTTAATGATAGAAGGGATATATGGTTCAAAGCTCATCTCAGCATTAATTAGAACACCAAGGATACAAATAATCTGGTTCAAGCCCAGGCAGTTGCCAGGGAGAAGGATGGAATTGATGGATGGTAAGCACGCAATAACCAAAAAGATTTCCAAGGCACTTTGCAACTCCTTCAGTGATCTTACTGGATAACATTTTGGTCTTAGGTGTTAGTATACCAATATGCTAAGTGCACCAAATGATCTGAAATAATGGAATAATTAAGGAAGTTTACAATCTGCAAAGATCCCAGTGGTCAGAATTGTAAATCATGGAGCTTCCTGTTTTCATAAAGCTTTAGAAATTTTAGAAATATTAGGAAATATTATCATTTTAAAATAGGATTATGCAGCAAATGGCATTGAAGCAATTTTAATTGTAAACTGTTCAATCCATTGCCAAAGGAAATTAGATAATACTTGCTCAATGATTTAGAATACTATTTTACAAATATCATTTTAACTTTAATGGATTGCACTGATGACGTTTTGATTCAATATAGCAGAGTATATTGCATTTACTGGGGTATTTTATACTTAGAGCAGAATTAACAATTAAAATTACTGGTTTGCCACAAGGAGATACAATAACATTGTTTTAGCCATATGCATCTATTTTGGTAGACAAATGAATTTCGGACACTCACATTAAAGCTAAATGAACTTCATACATGCATTTTGACTGAAGCATTACTCAGTTAGAGCAAGTATTTTAATGATCAAAAAACATTTGTACTCTTATGCATTTTATCATAGTGTTTTAGAAACATATTATGCATTGTGAATTATGAGTATTGAGATTATATGTCCAATAACATTATTGCCTTTTTTTATATTTACTAATTATAAGTATAGTCACTTCTGAATCCCAGTTAGCCACACACGCTTAGTAGCAACTATATCCAATAATTTAGTCAGCAAATATTAATTAAATAGTCCTACCACACTTAAATTATAATATTCGTCCTTAAAACTGAACTGTAGGGCTCAAAATCCGTCTCACTATAATACCTCACTCCTTTTCCGAATATCATATCAACAAGAGATATGCTCTTCTGCTGGCTCATTTTAAAGAACAGCTGGAGAAGCTCCAAAACCTATCAATTCACGTTACTGAGACAACAGTCTTTTAATCAATTTTTTCAGAATTATTAATAAAACTTAGAATTGCAAAATATATGTTTCTCTCTTCAAGTTTAAAATGTTTATTATAATTACTGCAGCCAAAACCAGTACAGTATTTTCAGTATTTGTTGAATTTGATCTTCTGCAATATATACATTTTTTGACTTGATCAAATCTATTACATAAACTTTACTATACAGGACAACAGATGCATTCATATTCTGTTCAACAACAGGATAATCGGTACTTCATATGAAGCTTAATTGATCTAACTTACAGTGTCAAAATTACCTGAGACTATCAAAGATTTCATTGAAAGAAAACTATACAATCTCTATGTATCTGGTGAAAAGAGAATGTTTAAAATGTTTTTGCCAGTCAATTTTGGCTATATAGTAAAATTGTTAAATTACATTACTTCCATATTTTCAACTTGGCTCTAAAACAAAATGTTCTAAAATAATTTAACTATGTAAAAATATCAAACACTATTACAGATATAACAGACATTATTTGTGATTAAGTTTAAGAAACCAGCTAAATCTTCAC
Organism: Hemiscyllium ocellatum; assembly: GCF_020745735.1. NCBI lineage: Eukaryota > Metazoa > Chordata > Chondrichthyes > Orectolobiformes > Hemiscylliidae > Hemiscyllium > Hemiscyllium ocellatum. The sequence goes on along the minus strand of NC_083411.1, from coordinate 94,763,524 downwards.
ATTAATTCAGCCTTCAAATATTCTTCCAAAAAGGGAGATTAATTTCTGCAGTTTCTAAAGCCCAGAATTTGCTGGAGTAATGCATTTTGTGGGTGAGTACAACCAGTTTTTTTTTCACCACTCTTCAGTTTCAATTAATTATTTGTCATGTTCTGGAAATGAAAGTTGATAATAGTGTTAAGAGGTCAGCAGGCCCTCTGGAATATTGCTGAGCAACTGGATGAACAATCTACTTCCTCAAGCAATGAAAGTTAGGGATTAAAAAGATTACCAAATGTCAAAAGTGGCAGTTTGGACATTTGATTATTGAAATGACGTTGATCACCGAATTGTATGCAGAAAAATATGTACTTAAATTTATATGCCTGCGGAATGTAAAACAAAAACCTCCAGCCCAGAGTGCTGATTAATATTCTATTTTAATTTATGAAATTCAGAAACATGAGCACATCTGTTGCTTAAGTGCAAAAGTATAATCTACATATTTTATAGCAGTACAGAATATGACATTACTCATGGTATCAGAATGATGATAATCAGTTGCTTACAATTTGATGGACCCACATATTTTGCAGAGCAGATGGGTACCACTAAATCCTAGCAAGTTGAAATAAATTTACCATCAGCATTATTCCCAGCCAGAATTGTCAATAAAGTAATTTGCTAAATTGATTATACTGCTTGATGTAGTGTCCTGATTTATGTGATATTGTGAAATATTTAACTAATTTCAAAGTGGAAAATCATTTTGACAACATAAATATACAGGGTCTTATGCTGCTAATTAGTAGCCCCAAACTTTGACGCCAAACTTAATTTATTTTACAGTGGGAATACAGCATTTATTTCTCAACTCAAATGAAGAGGTTTGTGCAGAAGTGCACTTCACAGTGTATACTTTACTCATCATAAATTTATGGATTTCTTTTATGTGCTAATAACAATGAAAACTTTCAATATGCTTACTGTTATTTTCCAGCAAATTCTGGTCTATGTGTAACTATATGTTCAAAAAGAACATTTATAATTTACAAAACGAGATCATTCACTATTATGTCAACATATGATTACATAAAACAAACGGAGATAATCACACCGAAAGATTTTTTTAAAAAATGGTTGCTTCATGATCTGCTAAAAGTCAGGCAAAACATGAACTAAACTAAATCTATGAACACAAAGCCATTTTTCTTGGAATGTTATATTTTCTTTTTTAATTTGCATCTAACTTTTAGAACGTAGAGCATAGAGCAGTACAGCACAGGAATATGTTCTATGTAATCTTAATTCTGAATTCAAACATGCCTTACCCACACAAATTTACCAATATTTCTGTTAAATCCCAGTTGCAAAGATAATCAAAAGATATTGTCATCTATTTCTTGAGTTTTCTGCAGGTGCCTGCAGCATTTTTAATTAAGATTTCTCAATCAAGAGTTAAGGTACATTATGGAAACCATCCTGAAATATTAAAATATTGCTTTCTCAAACTGCTTTATTGTGGGATATATGAAGAGTCAGAAGACTTTTGTGTCAAAAGTCTGTGGTGAAGTTGCACCCAGGTTTGAGAGGTCAGGGATAATGCAGGAATATATTACACGACTCATTATACAATAAAGGAAAAATAAAAAGTAAGGGGAGAGGGGAAAGTGCTTTCTGTTCAAAGTATTTTATCTTTATATTTAAAGTACTGAAAGATTTTTAAAGTATTCTTGGTACACGGTCATTTGACTTTTTAAAAATGCCCGCACAAATAATATTACTAATCTAGTAGTACTAACTTCAAATGGGCCAATAAGACACTCCAAAGTGATTCCTGCCCTTTCCCCAATTGTAGCAATTCACAGGAAACCTAAGTTGCCCAAGCTGTATTATCATTTGTCAGGATTGCTTGGCTCCAAAGCAGCCACCAGACTTTTCAAAACTGGAATTCTTAGAGAATAGCCCAGCAGGGAAGGGATACTGATTCCCTGCCCACAATAAAGGTTATAGACATATCAGAAGTTTTTTTTTTATAAAGTTAAGAGTATATGATAAAAAAAAGTCATTTAAATTTGCCTTCATAAAATACATTGGAAGGAAGAAAGCCTTCATTCTATTTTTAAAGTGTCCGCCCAGAACATTAAATTATTTTCATTGCAATACTTTACTCTTCAAATAAGTCCAGTGTCATTTGCAGAGGAAGCCAATAGTGTGTAGCTTTTTCAAACAACAAAGGAAAAATTATACTGTTGAACCATCTATGGATTTCCTACCATGTCAGTCTCTTTACATGATAAGTTAAGGTAGATGTCAACAGTTAGGAGCAACATGTACTTAGAAGAGAAGGAAAACAATTCCAAACAAAATCCAAAAGAAATACAACGACAAAAAAAATTAAAATATAATGTGTCTCCTACTTTTGGAACATTTTTACAATATATTTGTCAAGTGTATCAAAATAATTACAAAAAAATGGGCAAGCCACAGCATCATTGCTCTAAAGGTAAGGAAAGATACTGTTCCTGTTAGTTAGTACTGTATATGGACAAAAGATTGCAACAGAGAGTCAGAAACTTAACAATAGTAATATACAGACAGGTGTTCATCAAACATCTCTACTGGCAGAAACAATTCAAATAGTGATTTTTTTGGAAAACAAAAGAAAATTTAGTTCATATTTTCAGTTACACACTGACTCAAGCACTTTCTTGATCCATGTTGAAGATAATGTAGCAAGTCTCTAAATGATCTGATTCCAAACGATGTTCGAACTGTGGTTTGAGATCTTCAGGTGTCAGGCCCTTCAGAAATTGAGAAGCTACTTCATGGAAAATGGTCTGACCAATATCATCTGCAAAGAAAGGTGTAAATAATCTGGTTTGAAACTAGTCTGATTGCTGTTAAAGATAAATGTAAATGGATCAGCTATCAATTTCAAGATTTCTATTACATCTTAAATGTATTAGCCCTGAAACAGCTGAATCCCACTTCATCAATTCAAGTGTGGCTGAACTAAAGTCGTTCTGTCCATGATCAAAGACCAGGATGACAACTCAAAGTCAGGGAACAGAGTCAATTGCACGAGTACAATCAGAGCATCATGATTAATCAGAGCATCATGATTGGAGGGGTACTTCATGAGCATCTTCCAAAACATCAGTCAGAAATGTTGCCAGCACTAACAATTTCAAGGTCTACTCAAAGCAAACTTTTTAAAGAAAAGAATTAGACAGCTAACAGAAGAAGTGAAAACAAAAATTGAGAAATACCCAACTGAAAGCTTTTTCCATCACTCTCAAAGAGTATTATGATTGGCAATATGGAGAAGTGGGAAGAATCATCACATTTGAAAGCAGTGTAACAAAAGCATTTGAATTTGATAACATGTTTTTAAAAAGGTCGCCCGGTTTGCACATAGTCCATCAAGTCTCTAACCTCACATGCAAACAAGTGGTCCATTATTCCAAATTTTATATATTATACATTTCCTATCCTGACTTCTTTCTTCCCTCCCTCCGCCCACCATTTTAATAATTAGTGACAGAATCTTAATACCAGAGCACTCTGGAATTCTCACCCTAAATCTTTTCATCTTGCTATGACTTACACAATCTTCAGAATTGATCTCCTTGACCTAACCTTTAGTCATTTCTCTGACATATTTCTTTACAAGCTATTGCATCTTGTAACTTACTTTGAAATAGTTTGCTTTGTGAAAGATTATAGATATCTATGCCTTTTAAGCTTTTCAAATAGATGTTTCTCTCTTTCCTACCTGAAACATCTTCCAAAATTAGGGCAGAATGGCCTACTCCTGCACCTATTGTCTATTGTCTAATTAATTAACTTTTTGATCTTCTACATAGAAGTGCAGTAGGTATTGTGCACCACATTTAAAACAACTTTCATGAGAATGGTGCAGGAAATTTTGTAATCTTTCACAAATAGCCTTCACCACCTTGGATATAGGCATAACATGAAGATTTGGCCCAATATAACAACAGAACCTTACACAGCAAAATTATCTTCGATTCAGACTAGTACATAGTGGTTCTAACTTTTAAAAAGTTTAAAAAGTTTCCATTATGCCTTAGAAAATTCATTCCATTCCAAAGATTAATCACAGAGAAACACTTAAGTTCTAAAGGTTAAATCTGGAGTACAGTGAGAACTAGCAATTTGGACACAGAACTGGCTCAACGATAGAAGACAGAAGGGTGGTGGTGAAGGGTTGCTTTTCAGACTGGCGGCCTGTTAACAGTGGCATGCCACAAGGATTGGCGCTGGGTCCACTACTTTTCATTATTTATATAAATGATTTGGATGTGAACATAGGAGATTTAGTTAGCAAGTTTGCAAAAGACACCAGGAATGGAGGTGTAGTGGACAACAAAGAAGGTTTCCTCAGATTACAACGGGATCTTGTTCAGATGGGCCAATGGGCTGAGGAGTGGCAGATGAAGTTTAATTTAGATAATGGGAGGTGCTGCATTTTGGAAAAGCAAATCAGAGCAGGACTGATACACTTAATGGTAAGGTCATAGAGAGTGTTGCTGAACAAAGAGACCTTAGAGTGCAGGTTTGTAGTTCCTTGAAAGTAGAGTTACAAGTGGTTAGGATAGTGAAGAAGGTGTTTGGTATGCTTTCCTTTATTGGTCAAAGCATTGAGTATAGCGGTTGGGAGGTCATGTTGCGGCTGTATGGAACATTGGTTAGGGCACTGTTGGAATATTTGCATGCAATTCTGATCTCCTTCCTATCAGAAGGATATTGTGAAACTTGAAAGGGTTCAGAAAAGGTGTACAAGGATGTTGCCAGGTTTGGAGGATTTGAGCAATAGGGAGAGGTTGAGTAGGCTGGGCTGTTTTCCCTGGAACATCAGAGGCTCAGAGGTGACCTTATGGAGATTTATAAAATCATGAGGGGCATGGATAGGATAAATTAGACAAGGTCTTTTCCCTGGGGTGGGGGAGGCCAGAACGAGAGGGCACAGGTTCAGGGAGAGAGGGGAAAGATATAAAAGGCACCTAAGGGGCAACTGTTTCATGCAGAGGGTGGTGCGTGTATGAAATGAGCTGCCAGAGGGAGTGGTGGAGGCCGGTATAATTGCAGTATATGAATAGAAAGGGTTTAGAGGGATATAGGCCAAGTGCTGGCAAATGGGAATAGTTTAGGTTAGGATATCTGGTCAGCATGAATGAGTTGGACTGAAGTGATTGTTTACATGCTATACATTTCTATGGCTCTATGACTCTATGACATTAAACAATATTTTAAAACTTTCTGTATTATATTGGTTTTTGTAAGATTGTGTATCTAAGATCATAATGATGCTTCAACCAAGTGCCCATCTTATATTGCATCCTGTCCTCACCTAAATTCCATAAACTCATAGATTTCCCTCTGGTTCACAGGGTAGCAAAAAGTATTTTTTACTCTTCCCAGCTGCTGAGACTAATTTTAGACTTAGTAGCTAGTATAACTTGATCAGTGAATCTGGGTATTTTTCTTGCTATGGTGCAGTAGTTTATACAGAGGAAACAAATAAGGTTAAATTGATTTAAAGAAAAAAGAATCTGCTCAGCATGTTCTGACACATCTCTATGGCAAGTGTGACACATGGAAGCCACCACCACATTACAATACACGTAAGCTTTAAATTGGTTTATATTAATTCAGCCTGTTATGACACACCGCTATGGCATATGTGGCTGGCCATTCTGAGTTGGTTTAAATTGATTTGAATTCATGGTGAGTTGGACCATCAAAGTACCATATCATGATGCAGCTTTTCATCCATGAATATTTATACTGCAAACTCAACTCCATTGTGTAATCGCATTGAAGTACCAAGCATAAGTTATGAAGGTGAATTGGAGAGTCAGGCATCTTCTGTTGCTCATTTCCAATTGTTAGGAACTTACAGCAATAGGTTAGTAAAGCATACCCTCTCAACTGACCAGTACATGATAAGGGGTGTCTCAAATGAGAAATAATTAACAATACCTTAAATAAGCTCTCAAACTTTGAATATTAACATTGACTGAATGGTGCTCCTAAGTACTCATTCTGCTTTTCAACCAATTAATCCATTAAATAAAATCAGAAATTATCCTGGAATTTCCACTGCATAAACTTAGGCTTTTCTTTAGGTTAGTCAGTATTCTAATATATTCATATAAAACAGTAATATAACAAACATTATGTTATTTGGTATGTTATGTTTTCCTACCTAAACACTTCTCGCGCAGAGTCTTAATGGTAGTCGACAGATTGACAGCAGCTTCCTCTTGACAGTCTCTTTCTTCTCGAAATGCTTCATTATTTGCTTCAACTTCCATGGCACAGCGAGCATTACATACTATCTCAGCAACATCATCCTCCCACTCCTCAAAATCATCAGGGTACTCTACACAGTCCACCTCATCAGTGACTATCAGTCATAAATATAAACAAAATTTAGAAAAGGTACAAACACAATGACAACTCATTCATGCAGTTTTCGAAAACCCAAATCACCTCTTCTATTGTACAGTGCGAAGTAGTTTTAGTCATGCTTGACTCTAGTTTTACAAAATAGTGTGACCCACACGTTCAAAGTGTCAGGTAGGCATTGGAGCATAGAGACTGGAGTTGATAGCTGGGAACCTATAAAATCCATATAGAGTAAATTCCACAGGAATGGTCCACTAAATTGAAAATGCTGATGGGCAAATCCCTTTGCCTAGGACCCTCTCAAAAACTCCCTTAACATCAGAGAATTTAGAGGGGTTCTACTTCTGATAATAGGTACCCAGGAAAATTAAACAGTTAAAAACCTTGTCCAGCTCCTGAGTAGTGATTAAGATCATCACCCCACCCCAATCCATACATCCCCAACCCTTTCCACCATTCCCTCTGCCACTCCTGATAACCACAATTCCCCAATCCTTTACACCACCCTCTCTGCCACTCCTGACAACCACACGTCCCCATAACTATTACACATTTAAATTTCCTCACATTAACTATTTCAGTTTAGCTTTTCTCTCTTTTATGTTAATTCATATGTTGTTAAAACATTTTTGGTGAAGAGGAAAGGGAAAGGGGAAAGAGAATAAATCACGCATCTGAGAAGCTTTGTTTAACAAACCTAAGAATCCCATGTTAAGTAGTCTGCCTTTGCAATATGGAGTACATTTTTCTCCACAGAAACAAATCCCACATAGTTAGGTCCAAATAATTCAGGTAGGAATTGCCTCCAAGACTTATAAATCCAAATTTGCACTGCAAATGTCAGGAGGTCTGGAAACATCTGTGGAAAGCTACGCTGAGTTACTGTTTTGCTTCCATTATGTGTCTTCTTCAAAACCTCCTTCTTCCATTCTGAAGAAGCCACTTTGGATTTGAAATGTTAAGTCTGTATCTCTCTCTCTACAATGCTGCCAGAACTGCTGAGTTTCTTCAGCACTTTCTCTTTTTGTTTCAGATTTCTAGCATTTGCAGTATTTTCTAAATTTTAAGTATACTTTTGTAGTTTAATCATCTAACACCATCCAGATTACGTGTAAAGAGGGCTAGTAAGTTTTCTACTATTTAACTTAGATAATGATCTTACAGAATTTCCTGAGATAATTCCAGTGCTACATATCTAAATCCTATTAATAAACAGTTATTCAAATAAGTGCGTCTCCTCATTTTCGTGGAGTTCTTCATGGAACATAGGGATAACTTTTGTTACTCAATCCAAATCATCCTTGAATGGAGTGGGATGCTGGATAGTTAAGAGTCAACCATATTTCTGTTGTCTTAGTCACATGTAGGCCAGAGCAGGTAAGGATGGCATATCGTTCTCTAAAGGACATTTACAACGATGACTATGGTTTGATGGCTCCCCAATAGATTTTAATTTTAGATTTATTAATTGAATTTTAATCCCATTAGCTGTCATGTTGGGATTTGAACCTGTGTCTGCAGAATATTAACCTGGGTCTCGGGAGTACATAAGAACTTAGGAGCAAGAGTAGGGTATTTGGCTTTATGAGCTGACTCAGCTATTTAAATCATTTATCTCAATAACATTTTTCTGTATTATTCCATATCATTAATACCTAGAAAACTACTGATTTTTGTCTTGAAGAAACTTAATTCCTGAGCCCTCCAAGGCAAAGAATTCTAGAGAATCATGACCCTCTGAGTGAAGAACTTTCTCCTCCTCCCAGTCCTGTCTGGCTATTCTAATTTTGTGTCTCCTGGTCTAAACTAATTTCTGCACCTATGCTGCTAACCATGTAAGAACTTTGTAGGTTTCAATGAAATCACCTTTCACTGTTACAAATTATGAGAATACTAGTCCAGTCTCCTCTATCCTTCCTCATAGGATAGTCCTATCAACACATGAATTAGTCTGGTGGACCTCTGCTGCACTTGCTCTGAGCAAGTACATCTTTCCTTAGGTTCTAGTCCAGTAACATCACCACTTTCCAACCATCTGCTCTATTCATAAATCTTACTTTAAATCGCTCAATAATAAAAAGTAATTCCTAATACATGAATGTTAAACTTTTTTTCTGACAAATAAAATATTATAATGTTTGTGTATTGCTGGGATGTGGCATTTTTCAATATTGCACAATGCTCATATCATCAATCCTGTCTCCTGCAGTAATCTAATGTTAAAAATAGGCAAATATAAGTGACAGGCAACAAGACCTGGGGCAAAGAAAAACTGAAATTGCTGGAAAAGTTCAGCCAGTCAGGCAGCATCTGTAAAAGAAATCATAGTTAATATTTCAGACACAGTTCTGAGGAAGGGTCACTGGACCCAAAACATTGATTTCTCTTCAGAAATGCTGCCAGGCCTGCTGAGGTTTCTCAACAATTTCTGTTTTTATTTCTGAGTTACAGCATCCACAGTTTTATTTTTGGTTTTTATTAAGAGCTGGGGCATCCCGGATTAAGAAAAAAAACAGAAAGTAAGAGATTTATATTGCAATTGTTTTTGATATTTTTGATTAAAAAGTACTATACATGCTTATCCTCTTTGTAGGGAATGCAGGACCATGTATCAGGACCATTCTGTCCCTATGTATATATGTAGTGTCCGAAAGAGCAGCATCACAAATTAAACTTCACCTATAAATAATTAGATTAGATTCCCTACAGTGTGTACACAGGCCCTTCAGCCCAACAAGTCCAAATCGACCCTCCAAAGAGTAGCCCACCCAGAATCATCTCCGTCTGACTAATGCACCTCACACTTTGGGCAATTTAGCATGGCCAATTCACCTGACCCACACATCTTTGGACTGTGGGGGGAACCAGAGCACCCGGAGGAAACCCACGCAGACACGGGGAGAATGTGCAAACTCCACACAGTCAGTCGCCTGAGGCAGGATTCGAACCAGGATCCCAAGCGCTGTGAGGCAGCAGTGCTAGCCACTGTGCCACCCAAAAATATTGTTGAAATAAATCACAAATTTTAACACATCAACAAGGAATCATCAAATATATTTTTTTCAGGTTATATTGCTTTTTTTCTTTAAAAACTCCTCTTTCTCCCAATAGACTGTTCCATTGATATCACAAGTGGTAAACCTCAGACTAACCATTACTATTGTCTGTTCAATTCATGACATCAAGTGAAACCAAGAATGAGAGGGAGTGACATTAGTTGTAATGAAACATATAATGAAACATAGAGGCAGGATACAAGTACTGTATACTAAAAGCCCAATGCACTGAAATGGCTCTGTGTGATATCATACCTTTAATGCCCAACACCAACAGTTCAACCAACCAGAAAACCATCTTATGGTTAAGACTTTAACTACAGGACAGCAGATCTCTAATTTGGGAAAGGTATAATAACCTTAAATTCCATAAATGTCTCAATGCTCTTCATACAGAGTGTCTAATTGTCACATAGATGAAAGCACCAGCCATCTTGCTTTTAACATTATTCCACAAATAGCAATGAGATAAGCCAATGATTTACATTTATTTGGTGCTTTGCAATTTTTGAGAAGATTTGTAGCTCTGGTTGAGATTCAGGTTGTAAGTTTGCTCACTGATCTAGTAGGTTTGTTCTCAGATTTTTCATCACCATGCTCGGTAACATCATCAGTGAGCCTCCGTTGAAGTGCTAGTGTTCTGTCCCACTTTCTATTTGTGCATCTTGGTCTGTAAAGGTGGGTGATATCATTTCTGGTTCTTTTTCTCAGAGGTTGGTAAATGGGGTCCTGGGTGCTGCAGTGTGTTGTGGCCCATTTAAATACTGTCGTGATGCAGCTTCATTTGTGGGTGTTGGGATGACTGTTCCTGTAGTTGAGTTTCCTCTAATTTGTTCCAATTCATTATGACAAAGGTGTCATCCACATAGCGGACACAAAGTTTAGGTTGGATCGTAGGGAGGGCTGTTCATTCTAGTCTCCGCATCCCTGTTTCTGCTAAGAATCCTGATATTAGTGATCCCGTTGTAGGTCTTGTCGTTGAAGATAAAGTGGGTAGTAAGGCCCAGGTCTGCTAGCTTGAGGATGCTGTCCTTGCTGATGGAGTTGGTGCTGTCTAATGTTTGCATCCTTGGTTCATCTAGTGGTGAGGTCAGTGTTTCTTTGGCCAGGCTGATGTTAATTGATGTGAATAGGGCTGTTACATCAAATGTGACCGTGACTTTGTCCTCTTCTGTCTTGGTGTCTTTGATGCTGTTCAGTTATTCTTGGGTAGAGTGGATGGAGCGTCATGAGTTTTCTACAAGATATTTCAGTTTACGGTGAAGTTTGTCTGCTAGTCTGTATGTCAGTGTGCCGAGAAGTGAGATTATGGGTTCTTTGCGGGGGGGGTGAGAGCCCTGGTTTGTGTACTTTAGGTAATCCGTACAAATGGGGTGTGTTGGATCCAACAGGTTTCATTCTTTGGAGATCTGTCTTGTTAATTTTGCCTGATCTGAGGAATTTCTTCAGTAATGTTGTAATATGGTTTTCTAGCTGTGAAGTCGAGTCCATCGCCACCTGTTGGTAGGTGTCGGCATTGGTGAGTAGTGGGTTTGCCTTTTCAATGTACAGTGTTCTGATGATGGTCATGCGCCCTTTGTCTGCCAGTAGGATTACAATATTTTTGTCTTTTCTGTCCTTCTGGAGTTTTCCTTTCCTGTGTGTTAAGGGTGTTCCCATCTTTCTTGCTGCTTACTGTTGGTACTATCATTTGTCTGATCGTCTGCTGGGTTTCTTCCGTGAGTCTGTTGTCTTTCAGGGTTGATTCCAATGCTGCTGGGAAGTCCTGTTTGTCCATGTCTCTATAATTGTAGATCATCCCTCTTACTAGGATGGCTTTTCTCGTCTCTGTTAGTAGTCAGTCGGACAAGTTCTTAATCCTACCTTCTGAATTGTCTATGATGTTCTTTCGTGCGAGCTTGTCCAGTTTTTCTTGTAGGGCTAGTTTTTTCCTTGTACTGGTTTGCTGTTGTTTGATACTGATGGCTCATCCTAATGTGTTTGTCCATTCCTGGTCAGTCACGTTTGCGTAGCAGGTTTTTTGGTGCGGAATTTCCCATTTGTATTTGTGGAGTCGGTTGTGGGCATCATTAATTATTTCTCACAACATTCTGCAGCCATTCTGTTCAGCTATTCTTCTGGCTTGTGGGGTGTTGAGAAGTCATTTGCATTTGACAAATAGTGGTAATACCTGTTTCCTGAGGCATTCATGTAGGAAATATAGTTGTTGGCGGGTGGCACTCAGTCAGATGGTGTTGGTTTCCCATCTTTGAGCTAGTTTGAGCAAACATCCATAGTTGTTTGTGATTTTTGAAAGGATTTGTAGCTCAGGTTGAGGTTCAGTTGTAAGCTTCCTCACTGATCTGGTAGGTTTGTTCTCAGACGTTTCATCACCATGCTAGGTAACATCATCAGTGAGCCTCCATTGAAGTGCTGGTGTTCTGTCCTGTTTTCTATTTGTGTGTCTTGGTCTGTTAAGGTGGGTGATATCATTTCAGTTCTTTTTTTCAGAGGTTGGTAAATGGGGTCCAAATCGATGTATTTCGTGATGGGGTGTGAATGCCAAGACACTAGGAATTCACGTCCATGTCTCTGTTTAGCCTGTCCTAGGAAGAATGTATTGTTCCTGTTGAAGTGGTGTCATTTTTCATCTGTGTGCAAGGATACTAGTGATAGTCATGTCTTTTGGTGGTTAGTTGGTGCTCATGTAGCCTGTTGGCTAATTTTCTGCTTGTCTATCCGATGTAGTGCTTGTTGCAGTCCTTGCAAGACCCAAGAATTCCTGAACAGCATCAAAGACACCAGGACAGAAGAGGACGAAGTCATGGTCTCCTTCAACGTAACAGCCCTATTCACATCAATTAACATCAGCCTGGCCAAAGAAACACTGACCGCACTATTGGACGAACCAAATATGCAAACACCAGACAGCACCAACTCCATGGTGGGCGGCACTGTTGCCTCACAGCACCAGAGACCCGGGTTCAATTCCCACCTCAGGCGACTGACTGTGTGGAGTTTGCACATTCTCCCCGTGTCTGCGTAGATTTCCTCCAGGCGCTCGGGTTTCCTCCCACAGTCCAAAAAAACATGTGCAGGTTAGGTGAATTGGCCATGCTAAATTGCCCGTAGTGTTAGGTGAAGGGGTAAAATGTAGGGGAATGAGTCTGGGTGGGTTGCACTTTGAAGGGCCTGTTTCCACACTGTAAGTAATCTAATCTAACAGCATATTTGAGCTAGCAGACCTGGGCCTTACTACCCACTTCACCTTCAATGACAAGACCTACAAACAAATCAATGGGACACCCATGGGATCACCAATTTTAGGATTCTTAGCAGAAGCAGGGATGCAGAGACTAGAACAAACAGCTCTCCCCATGATCCAACCTAAACTTTGTGTCCGCTATGTAGATGACACCTTTGTCATAACGAATTGGAACAAATTAGAGGAAACCTACAATATCATTAACAGCATCCTTACTGGCATAAATTTCACCAAAGAGAAAGAGAACAACAAGACTCTCCTTCCTAGATGTCACAGTGGAACAAACAGTCAATGCAGAACTGCAGATCAGAGTCTACAGGAAAACAACACATACAGACTGGATACTCAATTACAGGAACAGTCATCCCAACACCCACAAATGAAGCTGCATCATGACAGTATTTAAATGGGCCACAACACGCTGCAGCACCCAGGAACTAAGAGCAGCAGAAGAAAAATACCTATATAGCACAAGAAAATGGGTACCCGATAAACACAGTCCGCCAAATCTTAAACAACAAACCCAAACAAGAAGACTCAACACTCCCAGAGACTCTAGCCACACTACCATACATCAAAAACATCGTGGAGATTACTCCCAGACTACTCCGACCTCTTGGCATCATGATAGCCCACAAATCTACCAACACACTGAAACAGCTACTGATGAACCTAAAGGACCATGTACAACAACCAGCACATTGAATGTCATATACAAAATACCCTGCAAGGCTGCAACAAACACTATATCAGACAGACAGGCAGAAACTAGCCAGCAAAAGACATCAACAGCTATCACTAGTATCCTTACACACAGATGAAGGAGGACACCACTTTGACTGGGACAACACATTCATCCTAGTACAGGCTAAACAGAGACACGCATGGGAATTCCTAGAGGCCTGGCATTCAAACTGGAACTCCATCAATAAACACATTGATTTGGAGCCCATTTACCTATCTCTGAGAAAAGAACCAGAAATGATATCACCCACCTTAACAGACCAAGACACATAAATAGAAAACAGAACAGAACACCAGCACTTCACCGGAGGCTCTCTGATGATGTTACCGGGCATGGTGATGAAGTATCTGAGAACAAAGCTACCAGTTCAGTGAGTAAACTTACAATCCGTTTTTGGTACTGTTGCTTAAAGGATAGATATTGGCCAGAACACCAAATGACAGTAAACTAAATTACAGATGTGCAGACTCGAGATTTTAACATTAGGTGTTACAAAATGCAAGGCTTCAACTACATTGTCACCAGGGTTTCAGTAAACACAGTTGTGTGAAATGGTCAATTTTAGTAGACATATTAAGAAAATATAAAGTAGTGTCTTGTTTATGCTTTCAAAGTTGCATTGTGACAGAAACAATATTGGTCACTTCTAACTGAAAAAGTGCTATATGTCTTTTATTAACATAACACCATAGTGAAAGAAAGGTTTCTCAAGTTTACTAATTATTGTTTTGGTGACAATCATCTAAACTGATAAATCAAGAACATTACTCAGAAATATATTGGATCAATATTAAAAATGTATTGGGAATATTTGCTTTGGCATACAGATAATAGCTGCAAATGTGTTGCTGGTCAAAGCACAGCAGGTTAGGCAGCATCTCAGGAATAGAGAATTCGACGTTTCGAGCATAAGCCCTTCATCAGGAATAAGAGAGAGAGAGCCAAGCCGGCTGAGATAAAAGGTAGGGAGGAGGGACTAGGGGGAGGGGCGATGGAGGTGGGATAGGTGGAAGGAGGTCAAGGTGAGGGTGATAGGCCGGAGTGGGGTGGGGGCGGAGAGGTCAGGAAGAGGATTGCAGGTTAGGAGGGCTCCTTCCTAACCTGCAATCCTCTTCCTGACCTCTCCGCCCCCACCCCACTCCGGCCTATCACCCTCACCTTGACCTCCTTCCACCTATCCCACCTCCATCGCCCCTCCCCCTAGTCCCTCCTCCCTACCTTTTATCTCAGCCGGCTTGGCTCTCTCTCTCTTATTCCTGATGAAGGGCTTATGCTCGAAACGTCGAATTCTCTATTCCTGAGATGCTGCCTAACCTGCTGTGCTTTGACCAGCAACACATTTGCAGCTGTGATCTCCAGCATCTGCAGACCTCATTTTTTACATACAGATAATATATTACAAATACCAGATAACCGCACTATGCAATCGATTACATTGAGGATTTTTTAAAAGAACTTTCAAAAAGATTTTAAATACCAAACTACCTTCAGTTTCTTCGGAGGTTTCAACACTTGAAGGTGGTACTGATATTTCCTCCGTTGAGGACAAACTATCCTGATCAAAATCGTCAGAATAATTACATTTATCTTCTTCATCACTGGGCCCCACGTTTTCACACACCTCCGAATCCACCTCTTCTACCTTTTTATCACTAAGGCAACGTGAAGTTGAGACTGCTTTACTGTTCCTAGCACACATGCTCTCTTCAGAGAGATTTAGAGATCCATGGAAGTCATCAGTGATCTCATCACCTTCCTTCTTCGTTAAATGTAACTGTTTCACAGAATGATATTTTGTAAGCTGAAATTCCTGATCTCTAATGAAGAACTTGAGGTGTTCTTGGACGTAAGGTATTTTGAGGATTGTGCTGGCACTAGGCCTCTCTTCAGGATGCTTATTGAGAATGCTTTTGATCAAAACATGCATGTTTGCTGAGTAGTTGTTCGGTACACAGGCATATTCTACCTTCACAATTTTATAAAACAAACTTAAGAGGTTCTTTGCATGAAAGGCAGGTTCCAAAGCACAAAGTTCAAATAAAAGGCAACCAAGTGCCCAGATATCAGACTTGGAGCTATAGGGAATATCTTGACAGAGCTCAGGGCTCAAATAGCTTGGCGTGCCAACACAGGTATTTGCCATATCCAAAGTATGTGTCATCACTTTCGAAATTCCAAAATCCCCAAGTTTAACTGTCCCTTTCTTTGTAAGAAAGACATTGGATGTTTTAATATCTCGATGAAGAATCTTCAGGGAGTGAATGTATTGAATAGCCATAACTAACTGAACAAACCACCGCATGATATCTTGCTCAGCAAAGTAATCATTCTTTTTTTGAGATTGGATTACATCATCCAAAGTCCCACCATCGCAGTAATCTTGTACAATGAAGACATACTCTTCTTGGTCGATGAAGTATTCATGACATGTGACAATGTGAGGGTGCTTGAGTCTGGTCAAAATAGTTGCTTCCTGCATTACAGCTTCTTTTGTTCTAGTCTTAAGTGAAGGATCAATCTTTATTCTCTTGACAGCATACAACTTTTTTGTTTCTAAATTACTCATTAATAGGACCTCTGCACTTGCACCCCTTCCTATTGTAATGACTTTCTCGTACTTCTCCATCTTACGCTTTTCAGTTACAGTTGAGACTTCTTGGGGTTAAACACATAAAAACAGATGACATACAAATGGTTATTTTTGCTCAGTTTGTATAACCAGTGAAAAAACAGTAACTTATTTCATCCCTAATTATAAATTATTCATATTAGTTGGTAGGTGTTATTTTTATGGCAGTCAGATAAGAATAACTGATGGTTATTTATGGCTTATAGATCAACATTCTTGCAGGGAGAGAAGAGAATACATTTTTGGTCTTTACCAAAATAAATACATACTACAAAATTATTTAGTTTCCTTTACTAGAAGCAAAAAAACACTTGTACTCAAGCAAACTGGTCAATATTTATTAATAATCATTAATCATATTACCCAATCAGAACTGAGCAGGCAGTGAAAGTTGCCAAGACAGAAACAGGCAATGAGTTTATCGAGCAGAACAGTAATGCCAATGGTCTGCTTCCAGTGTGTCCTGCATTTAGTTAAGGACAGTATCACAACGCATTGTGAGTTTTCTTCAAAACAGGAAGAGAAAGTGTGAGCGAAGGGTAGATATTCAGAATGGCAGAAGGAGGGAAAATAGTGTTCAAAAAGGGAAAACTGCTGTTTGCAATTTAGATTCATGATTAGGGCTGGTAAATTGAACTCACAACTACTACATGTGCAGGTGGTAGCAAGGACAGGTTATGGGCAAGGGTAAAGCCAACACTGAACCAATACAATTTAAAGAGGGATACTAACAAATTTGCAGAACTGACAGATAATTGGTGAATGAAACTTAACACAAATCAATGTCAGGTATGTGTGGATATATGCAAAAACAATTAATAGGCTGAGTCTATTCTCTCAAGTGAAGGCAATTAACCCCTCCAATATTGATCTTTAAAATTAGGATTTACAATTTTCATTACAAAAAAAAATGTTTCATCTTGTGGAGGAGAGCATAATTCATGGCCATTAATATAAAATAGTCATCAAGAAATCCAAAACAAAAGACATTTATACAGTACATCTTATGACCACCAGATAACACAAAGCACTTTACGGCCAATTCAGCACATTTTGAAGTGTAGTCGATGTTGTTAAAACAAAAGAACATGACGCCCGTTTCTATCATAGTCCCACAACCCCGCACCGCCCGTTTCTATCATAGTCCCACAACCCCGCACCGCCCGTTTCTATCATAGTCCCACAACCCCGCACCGCCCGTTTCTATCATAGTCCCACAACCCCGCACCGCCCGTTTCTACCGCCTCCAACCTCATAGTCCCACAACCCCGCACCGCCCGTTTCTACCTCCTGCCCAAAATCCACAAACCTGCCTGCCCCGGCCGACCCATTGTCTCAGCCTGCTCCTGCCCCACCGAACTCATCTCCCAATACCTCGACACGGTCCTGTCCCCTTTAGTCCAAGAACTCCCCACCTACGTTCGGGACACCACCCACGCCCTCCACCTCCTCCAGGATTTTCGCTTCCCCGGTCCCCAACGCCTTATTTTCACTATGGACATCCAGTCCCTGTACACCTCCATCCCCCATCACGAAGGACTCAAAGCCCTCCGCTTCTTCCTTTCCCGCCGCACTAACCAGTACCCTTCCACTGACACCCTCCTTCGACTGACTGAACTGGTCCTCACCCTGAATAACTTCTCTTTTCAATCCTCCCACTTCCTCCAAACTAAAGGAGTTGCCATGGGCACCCGCATGGGCCCCAGCTATGCCTGCCTCTTCGTAGGATATGTGGAACAGTCCATCTTCCGCAACTACACTGGCACCACCCCCCACCTTTTCCTCCGCTACATCGATGACTGTATCGGCGCTGCCTCGTGCTCCCACGAGGAGGTTGAACAGTTCATCAACTTTACTAACACCTTCCATCCCGACCTGAAATTCACCTGGACTGTCTCAGACTCCTCCCTCCCCTTCCTAGACCTTTCCATTTCTATCTCGGGCGACCGACTCAACACAGACATCTATTATAAACCGACTGACTCCCACAGCTACCTGGACTACACCTCCTCCCACCCTGCCCCCTGTAAAAACGCCATCCCATATTCCCAATTCCTTCGTCTCCGCCGCATCTGCTCCCAGGAGGACCAATTCCAACACCGCACAGCCCAGATGGCCTCCTTCTTCAAGGACCGCAGATTCCCCCCAGACGTGATCGACGATGCCCTCCACCGCATCTCCTCCACTTCCCGCTCCTCCGCCCTTGAGCCCCGCTCCTCCAACCGCCACCAAGACAGAACCCCACTGGTTCTCACCTACCACCCCACCAACCTGCGCATACAACGTATTATCCGCCGCCATTTCCGCCACCTCCAAACGGACCCCACCACCAAGGATATATTTCCCTCCCCTCCCCTATCAGCGTTCCGCAAGGACCACTCCCTTCGTGACTCCCTTGTCAGATCCACCCCCCCCACCAACCCAACCTCCACCCCCGGCACCTTCCCCTGCAACCGCAGGAAATGTAAAACTTGCGCCCACACCTCCACACTCGCTTCCCTCCAAGGCCCCAAGGGATCCTTCCATATCCGCCACAAGTTCACCTGTACCTCCACACACATCATCTATTGCATCCGCTGCACCCGATGTGGCCTCCTCTATATTGGTGAGACAGGCCGCTTACTTGCGGAACGCTTCAGAGAACACCTCTGGGCCGCCCGAACCAACCAACCCAATCACCCCGTGGCTTAACACTTTAACTCCCCCTCCCACTCCACCGAGGACATGCAGGTCCTTGGACTCCTCCACCGGCAGAACACAACTACACGACGGCTGGAGGAGGAGCGCCTCATCTTCCGCCTGGGAACCCTCCAACCACAAGGTATGAATTCAGATTTCTCCAGCTTCCTCATTTCCCCTCCCCCCACCTTGTCTCAGTCGGTTCCCTCAACTCAGCACCGCCCTCCTAACCTGCAATCCTCTTCCTGACCTCTCCGCCCCCACCCCACTCCGGCCTATCACCCTCACCTTGACCTCCTTCCACCTATCCCACCTCCATCGCCCCTCCCCCTAGTCCCTCCTCCCTACCTTTTATCTCAGCCGGCTTGGCTCTCTCTCTCTTATTCCTGATGAAGGGCTTATGCTCGAAACGTCGAATTCTCTATTCCTGAGATGCTGCCTAACCTGCTGTGCTTTGACCAGCAACACATTTGCAGCTGTGATCTCCAGCATCTGCAGACCTCATTTTTTACTTACAAAAGCACATGACAGCCAATCCGCACATAGCAAGCTTCCACAAACAACAATGTGGTAATTATCATATAATCTGTTTTAAATTGTTTGAGAAATAAATATTAGCCAGGACATTAGTGATAATTCCACACATCATCTTTGAAACAGTGCCATAGGATGTTTTAAAAATATTCAACCAAGCAGGCAAGAAGAGTCTCTGTTTTGTCTTAAAGTGTTAAAAATCACACAACACCAGATTATAGTCCAACAGGTTTATTTGGAAGTAAAAGCTTTCTGAGCGCTGCTCCTTCGTCAGGCAGCTAGTGGGGCAGGATCATAGGACACAGAATTTATAGTAAAAGATCAAAGTGTTATACAATTGATGCAATGTACTGAACAAATCTATATTGGTTTAAGTCTTTAATCACTTAGAATGGGTTACAGGTTTCAATTCATTAATATGTAAACCTCAGAATTTTTTTCAAATCACATTCCTGAAATAATTTAAGGTTTTATAAACAAAGTGTGATCTCAGCTCAGACAATGCATTAAAAGTGTAAAGTTAGAGTCTGTCTGTATTCCAACCTTGAGTCTGATCGGTTCAATTTCCAAAGTGGGAATTTATAAAATATCACATGGACTGACTCCTTATAGAGTGTGTGCTTTTTGAACAGAATAGAATGCATCTGCAAATACAAATCTGCAAATGCAAATTCACCTCATAGACTTTTATGTGTGTGTATGCGTATGAGGGAGAGTGTGTGTGTGGAAGGGGGGGGAGAGTAGAAGAGAGGGAGAGAGTGTCTGAGTGCAAGTGTGATGGAGTGTATGCCTGTGAGACGGTGTGCACATGAGTGTGGGGGGGGTGGTGTGTGTGTGTATGTGTATCTCAGAGAGAGCATGTGTATGAGACAGGGTCCGCCTGAGTGTAAACGTGTGTAAGAGTGTGTGTGTATAGTGTAGTGGAGCACCTATCTTATGACATGAACCCAAGATCCCCGACAAGGCCATCCTCATGCATACCGAGCTTGGCTATCAGCCTCTGCTCAGCAACCCTGTTTTGTTGCATATCCTGATGTCTGCCTTGGAGGAAGATCACCCAAAGATCTAATGCCAAATGTCCTTGACTGCTGAAGTGTTCCCCGAATAGGAGTGAACATCTCTGTCTGGCGATTGTTGCATGGTGTCCATTCATCCATTGTCGTAGTGTCTGCTTGGTCTCGTTAATGTACCACGCCAATGACATTCGGCCTCGGATCTTCAGGTGACTGTTCTCCAAGGAAGACTTCATGATACGCAACAACACAGATTCGCTGGGCAAAGGCTGATAGCTGAGTTTGGTACCCATGAAGATGGCTCCAACTGGCATCTTGTGTTCATGTTACACTATAGGTGACCCCATTACATTACATACACACATGCAAGCAATCACACCCACACAGACCCTCTCTCAAACACATGCTCTTTCAGACACACACATCCACACTGATGCGCACACCCTTTCACAGGCATATACTCTGTCACACTCCCATGCACATACAAACACACACACTCTCACTCTCATACGCACACATATAAGTCTATGGGTGAATTTGCATTTGCAGATATTTTGAGGGCAGTCAGTCCATGTGATAATTATAAATTCCCACTTTGGAAAAAGAACCGGTCTGACTCAAGGTTGGAATACAGACAGATTCTAACCTCACACCTTTAATGCATCGTCTGAACTGAGATGTTATCTTCTTTTATAAAATCTTAAGTTCTGGGATTTACATACTAATAAATTGAAACCTGCAACCCATTCTAAGTGATTAAAGGCCAAACAGCAATATAGATTTGTTCAATGCATCACATCAGCTGTATGACACTTTGATCTTTTACTATAAATTGTGTCCTATGATCCTGCCTCAGCTGACGGACGAGCAGTTCTCCGAAAGCTTGTATGCCTAAGTAAACCTGTTGGACTATAAACTGAGGTTATGTGATTTTTAACTTTGTGCATTCTAGTCCAACACCGGCACCTCCCCATCATTAGCTGAAAGACATCACCTCTCGCAGTACTCACTGGAAGGTCAGCCCTTATTTTGATATTCAAGTCGTGGAATGAGACTTGAAACCAGACCCTCATGATTCAGAGGTGAGATTGCTACCAACTAGCCACAGCTGACAGTCACGAAGAAGCCTAAGTGGGAATTCAGAAATAACTTTTTTACCCAAAAAAATACCAAAAGTGTGGAATTTGCCACCATAAGTTGTGGTTGAAGCGAATAGTATAGATGCATTTCAGAGGAAGATAAACAAGTGTATAAGAAGGAAATAGATTGTTCCATTTGTAGATTTAGATGAGAAAAGAGGGGTGGAGGCTTTTACTGGGAATTAACACCAGCATATTATGGTTTTCACATGTCCTGTGTAGTCTGCTGTAGCTTATTGCAGTATTCAGGAATAAATTTATATGAAACCTCTAATTTAACAAAATGCCCCAAGGCACTTTGCATGCATGTTATAAAGCAAAGTAAACCACACCACAAAAGGAAAGGTGATGTCAGGTGATCATGTACTTAGTCAGAGATTCAGGTTTTAAGAGCATCTTAAAAGAGGAATAAAACAAAGAATAGCAGGCACTGGAGATCTGAAACAAAAATAGAAATTTCTGGCAAAACTCACTTATTGTAGCGCAATCATAATTGGAAATGCACCAGAAACCAGAATAAGAGAACCACAGGTATCTCAGCGAGTTATTGAATTGGAGATTACAAACATAGAAAAGGGCAGGTCCACAAAGAAATTTGAAAACAAGGATGAGAATTTTGTAGTCGGTATATTGTTTGACCAGGAGCCAGTATGAGTCAGCATCACGGAGGTGGTAAAGGAATAGGAATTGGTGTGATTTAAGATAAAGGAAGACTTTTGGGTGACCTCAAGCTGACATAGCTTGGACTGAGAGAGACCGGCCAGGAATACTTAAGAATAATCCAGCTTATTAATGACAAAGCCATTAATGAGGGTGCCAGCAACAAATTGCCTAGCATGATTTCCTCGAACAAGGTTTCCAGCTATCCAGTATTGGTCTAGAGTAATCAGCAATTAAATTTCCATGACACTGCTGTATATAAACCTAGGACAAAATCGTACAGACTTTAAAAAAGGTTGTTTTTCTTGTTATTTTTCTGGAACATTTCTCTTTACCAGATGTAAACACCTTGAATATGGAAGGGATGAGGGGGGCTGTTTGGCCAACAAACATGCATCTACCAATTCAATTCAGGAATAAGTCTTTTAGTTTTCCAGTTGGCATAGGAAGGCAACACCTCACAAGGATGTTGGCCAATTACCGGATGCAGCAACAGATACATTATGTGTTATGGAAAATTTCCCCTTGTGGGAGTCTAGGACCAGAAGGCATAATCTCACAGCAAAGTTGATACAGACCAAGAGGACCATAAGTGAGAGACGATTGTGTTGCAAACCAGCTGTCCAGCAAATTGAGCTGACTCCCAATTTCAAAGTAAGGGGTTGCATATTTAATAGACCTAATGGGGAATTTCTTCTCTCAGAGGCACTGAATCTGTGGCTTTCTTTGGCACAAAGGGCTGCCACAATGAGGCTAGATTCTTAAGTATATTCAAGGCTGAGATATTTAATCAGTATGTGAATCAAGAAGGCAGAAAAGTGGAGTTAAGGATTAGATCTATATTATCTTACTGAATAGCACAGCAGACTAGATGGGATGAATGGCCTACTTCTACTCCTATTCATAATCTGATGAAACTTTTTCATATAGATTTTATCATAGAAAGAACTGCAGATGCTGAAAATCAGAAACAAAGTTCAGAGGAAGGGTCACTGGTGCCGTAACATTAACTCTGATTTCTATTCATAGATGCTGCCAGACCTGCTGAACTTATCGAGCAATTCTGTTTGTTTGCTACAGATTTTATCCCAGTCGGCATCCTAACACAGAGATTCAGCAATGTCAATGGTGGAAATGGGCTATATGGCACGATGAGATCGGAAGTTAAGTTCGGGTTCTGGATCAGTGGTGCTGGAAGAGCACAGCAGTTCAGGCAGCATCCAACGAGCAGCGAAATCGACATTTCGGGCAAAAGCCCTTCATCAGGAATAAAGGCAGTGAGAAGGGCTTTTGCCCGAAACGTCGATTTCGCTGCTCGTTGGATGCTGCCTGAACTGCTGTGCTCTTCCAGCACCACTGATCCAGAATCTGGTTTCCAGCACCTGCACTCATTGCTTTTTTACCTAGTTCATTTCGGGATGGAGCGTGACACCAAGACCACACACAGATCACCTAAGTCTCGGGCTGTGAGCAGCAAGGGAGACAGATGAAGTTGGCAGTCGGCACAGTTCAGTGCGGTTCAGGGTAAGGTAGCTACTCCAGAAGCAAAGTCAGAAATTGCTGCAGCAGAAACATTAAGATTAGATTACTTACAGTGTGGAAACAGGCCCTTCGGCCCAACAAGTCCACACCGACCCGCCAAAGCGCAACCCACCCATACCCCTACATTATCCCTTACCCCTTACCACTATGGGCAATTTAGAATGGCCAATTCACCTGACCCGCACATCTTTGGACTGTGGGAGGAAACCGGAGCACCCGGAGGAAACTTCTGTTTTTCTCTCCAATTATGCTGCTAGACCTGCTGAGATTTTTCCAGCAATTTCAGGGGGGGTTGTTTTTGTTTCTGATTTCCAGCATCCCAGTAGATGTTGTTTTGTTTGTGTGTGATGTGTGTGTGAGTGTCAGCAGTTAGGAAGTGGAGCATGTTAACAGTCCCCTCCAGGCTGTGACAGTGACCAAGGGGGGGGGGGGGGTCAATGTTGACCCTGGTGTTGACACGGTGCTTGCGGGGGAGGGGGCCGATTGCGCCGCCCTCGGGGGGGTGGGGGGGGATCAGACAGGGTCCCTTCTCCCGGTCCCGCGCCCCCAGCCTTCACACAGCCCACCTCCTCCCAGCTCCCACCCTCTCTCTCGATCGCCCCCCCCCTTCACCTGCGTCCGGCGTCCCCTCGTCTCTCGGGAAGTGACGTTGGACTCACCTGGCCGTGGGCGGAAAACTGGCAGCCAATCAGCGGCGGAAGCGGGAGCACTTCCTGAGGTCAGTCGCCAGGTCATCACACAGGTAACTAGACAAGCCCAGGTACCCTCAACTGTTAATGTAATCGCACTTTTAAAACTGATTCCCCCTAAAATCTCCAGCAGCTCTAATTCTTCCTCTAATGCACGCCCTGTGTTCATTCTTCAGGTAAACCTATCCATGTTTTTTTGTAGGAAGATACTAAGACTCCTAACACACACTGTCAAAATTCTGGATATTTGTGACTTCTTTGCCCATTTATGTAAACTTATTACTCCTAGTTAAAAATCACACAACACCAAATTATAGTCCAAGCTTTCGGGGTGCTGCTCCTTCATCAGGTATAGGGGGAGCACTCCAAAAGCTTGTACTTCCAAATAAACTGTTGGAGTATAACCTGATGTTGAGATTTTTACATGGGCAACTCCATCATTATTACTCCCACCTACTGTATTTGATAGTCCTGGTCTAGATTCCATGTAATAATATTTTGTAAACCAGAACAGCATCTCTATGTTCCTTCACCTACCTACTTACACCCTAAAAAACAGAGTTTACAATAAACTTGTACTGTTATTCCTCAAGGCATATGAATAGGAGTGCCTTGTATTGTAGTTTTGATAAAAGATCACAAGCTAAAACATTAACTGTTTCTTCTGCAGATGCTGTTTGAATACTTCCATGTTTTGCTTTAGTTCTGTGAGAAACAAAGCTCACGCACTTCAATAATTTCAGTCCAAGACAAGATCTGAATCAATAATATTGTTTATTCCGCTCTTGCAAGAGGGTTGCGGTGTCTATTTACAAAATAGTCTCTGAGTTTAACGAGTACACAATATTTATATAATTCATTTCTCCTCCCCAGTTTACATCTCCCACTTCTCAAAGACCAGCACCCATTACTCTTGTTCATCTCTTGCCTTATCTGTGACAAAATGCTTATTTCTGACCTCAAGGCCATTTGACCACATCCTGCTGTGGTCCATTGTTAGGTATATCCTCCTTCACTACCATCTGTTTCCCTTGTTATGACCTCATGACTTCTTGATTGTCATTTGTTCTTGTTTTTGCAGAGGCAGGAAATAGATGCTTATAAACTGCTGTTTGTACAGGTATATCTAGCTTAACCCTGTCCCCTCACAGCACCTTATCTATTTGTCTGTAACATCTACCATTGTTTGCAGGCACATTTCATTCTTGTATGCACATTTTAGCTCATACAAAAATAATTATATTTCCTTCATAGTTTTCATTCCTGTTGACTCTGCTCTTGGTGAAACAATTATACACTGGTGAGTTCATTTACCTTGCATAAGTAATTATGATTGCAGAAGTAACACTACTTTATCTATATCCCACAGTTCACATTTCCATCGTCTACATTTTGCTTTTCTAATTCCTCGATCCAGTTTGAGATATTATACCTTAGTAATTACTAGTTTTGCTGTGCATTTCTTAAGGTAACACTTACCCATAATGAATCACTTAAATACATTAGTTATATCAGATTTAAGAAATTACATTTAACACTGAAATGCATAGTCAAGTTTTAAAAGTCATAAATATGTAGCACACTTGAGTCACAATTGCCGATTCCTCAAGTTCTGTTTATATTTTAGCAAGATTTATGCAAATACATTCATCTCAAACATTCTTCTTCGTACCCTTCCTTTTGTGGAAGGAAGCTAGGTGAATTAGGTTCAATATTTTCCAAATTTTGATGGCATCACCATCCTAAATGTTGATATCAGGTATTTCCTAACATCAAACAATGTTGGACAGTAATTTCTGATCTTGTACTTGAGTTAGTGTTAAAATATCAATTCATAGGATGTAGCTGGACAGCTTAGCAATGTTGCCCATCCTTAATTGCCCTTGAAGATGTTGGTGAGCAAACAGTTATGCAGCATAGAAGCAAACACTTTAGCCCAACTCCTGTGCCAAATGTCCTAACTGAAGTAGTCCCATTTGCCAGCATTTAGTCCATATCCTTCCAAACCCTTTCTATTCATGTACCCATCCAGATGCCTTTTAAAAATGTTTAATGGTACCTACCTTCACTTCCTCTGGCAGTTTGCTCCATATACGCACCACCATCTGCATGAAAAAGTTGCCCCTCAGGTCCCTTTTAAATCTTTCCCCTCACTTTAAAATCTATGCCCTGTAGTTTTGAACTTTGGTATTTACCCTATCCATGCCCCTTGGTGATTTTAAGTCTGTATAAAAGACACTTTCAGCCTCGAAAGCCCAAGATAATTCAGCTTCTTCCTAGAGTACAAACCCTCCAATCTCAGCAACATCCTTGTTAATCCTTTCTGAACCCTTTCAAATTTAACATCCTTCCACTAGCAGGGAGACCAGAATTAAATACTATTCTAAATTGTCCTCACCAATATCCAATACAGCTACAACATGTACCAACTCCTATACTCAGTGATCTGACCAAAAGGCAAACATGCTAAATGCCTTCTTCACTTTACCTGCAACTCCAGGTTGCTTTTAGTAACAGGCCCCAACCATTAATTGCTTACGTCATACCCTGGTTTGCCTTACTAAAAAGGCAAGACCTCACATTAAATCTAAATTTAACTCCATCTGCCACTACTCAGCCCACTGGCCATCTGATCAAGGTCCCATTGTAAGCAGAGATAACCTTCTGTGCTCTGCACTATTAATTTTGATGTCATCTGCAAAATTACTAACCACACCTATATTCACATCCAAATTATATGGATGACTAAAGCAACAGACCCACTGATTTTTGGTGTGCACTACTGATCACAGGTTACCAGTCTGAAAAATAACCCTCTACCACCACTTGAGTCATCACTTCATACGTTGCTGGAAAGGGATTTCCAGGATTTTGTAACTGCACTGTATTTCACATTTCAAGGTAGTATATTATGCAACTTTCGGGGGACAGCAGAGGGTCACCCCAGCTGCAGTCTTTGCTATCAAGCAGCCTTGGTGAGTTAGAATGACAGGATAGAATCCCTATAGTGCAAAGAGGCCATTTGGTTTAGAGTCTTTTCTGATCCTCTGAAAAATTCCCAACGAGGATCAGCCTTTCACCTTAACATTCCCCATAGTTTACAGCCTAATTTGTAAATTACTGAATACCATAGGGAAATTTAGTATGACCTTCAGTCCAAGAAAGCAGAGCATCTGACGGAAACCCACAGACATGGGCCAAATATGCAATCTTGCAGTCACTTAATGATGACTCAAATCACCGCTACTGCAGGAATCTCAGCTAACAGCAATGGGATTCAAACCCATATGTCTATACAGATGGGATTTTGAGTTTGAGTTTAAGACCACTCAGCCACACTGCTGCTGTGTCAGTGATGAGAGGAGTGAACGTTAAGGAAGAGGATGATATACCAGTCAAATTAATTGTTCTCCCCCACAAATGGAGGATGTCAGGCTTTGGAATAATGCTAAAGCCACACATGCCAGACAAGTGCAGAATATTCTATCACAATTTTGTTGTGCTTTTAAAGACAGTGCCACATGTATTTTGTGGTAGTATTCCTGGCTAGTGACCTAATTGGTCATTAGATAGAATTAGGTCAATTAATCTATTGGTTAGGGATTGGAAAGAGAATTCAGATTATAATGGACTAGCAAGTTAAAAAGGAAATGGGTAGATTGTAGAGATGGTCATTTTTACCATAAGCAGATGTTACTTCATTTTTAGTCCAAGGCAAGAGATTATCTAGGTCTTCCTGATAGTGTCTACATTCAAAGTTGCAGGTGCTCAAAGTTGTACTAATCTTTGTACAGTGGCAGTTACACCTCTTCACTAAGCTTAGGAGGGAAGGTTATCAAATCAGGTGAAAGGTTTGGTCTAGGATTCTAAGTGGGTTGAATTCTCACCTGTTTCAAAAAAGTGTGTAACATCTGAATAGCTATACATGGATTTGGATCTCTTGTGGCAGTGGTCCCTGGACAAAACCAGGTTTAAATCCCACCTGCTGTAGTGGTGGATAACATCTCTGAACAAGTGGATAAGAAAAATGGTTACCTTAAAAAAAGGATCTTTTAGGGCCTTCAGGTAGCATATATAGTGCTAGTGTACCCACAGCCACCTCTTCCTGCAAGTTCTGCCACAATGCAGCTTAGAAAAATTGCCCCTCATCTTTAAAATCTCCTCACCTTGGTCATAATCCCCCATTCTGAAGGAAATTAGCCAGATATACCCCCTCATTACTTTACAAATCTAAGGTCACCTCAAAGCTCCTATGCTCCAGTGAAAAAAGTCTCAGCCTCCAACTGTCAACATCTGGAAATATTGACCAAAAAAAAGAGTGCAGATAGTCATGACTATATTTATATGGCCTTAGAGGCTAAGAAATGCTGTAGCAGGGGGTACTCACTATTTCAAAAAGCTTGACCCCTTCCAGAACAAGTTACAAAATTACCATCCACAATCTTTTACATTTGCTGCCAATGCATGAGTACTGCCACCTCTGATATTCTATACGAAATTAGAAAGATGTTTAATATTTCAGAACTTTCTCGAGAAGTGTTGCTTTGCTGAAGAGCACTCCAGTCTTAGCTTTTTCTTTTCACCCCAAAGACATTTCATGCCAGAAGTAGTTCCCTCTGGTTTTCCAAAAGAGGGCAACCCATGAGACATTAGTTGTCAACAGCTAAGCAAGTGAAATGCAAACATTGTTATAGGACATGGCCTACTTTAGTGAAAGTCACCATTAAAATGGAGGAAATTCAAACAATGAGGATTCATAGTCCCTTTACAGTGGTAGTCTACTTCTGATGAAGCTCCAGGTTCACCTGCCCAATTGTTATAACATTTGACAAGGTTGAGGAATGTGGCTACTACAGCTTTAACCATTGAATTTTTTGAACAAAAATTTGTAATTGGAAATTACAGTCCCAGTCAGGTGTTAAATCTGTCCCAAATTAAAGATCAATCCTGATTTACACAAGTCAAGCCATTTCTTTATTGGGAGTATGCAACTTACACACAATACAAAATCTTAGAACTGAGTTAAAAATAGCTACAGAATTTAGTGCTTTTGCATGTATACAGAAGTGCTTAAAGAATTGCATTGGTAGCTTAAACAGCTGCAATATTGAAATTTAAACAGCTGGCTATTATAATACAAATGGGAGGGCAGAAAGCAAAGTGCAAAAGCTAATAACTCAGACTGCCTCGGTTAGTGCATCCATATTCGACACTTGTTCGCTTTATAGAGTGTAAAAACAGACAATATGCAATGCCATATAGAAATCTGTTGTACATGGAAGTAGTGTAGTGTAATGCAATTAAACTTGCAAAATAAATACAGCAAAAAAGGCAAGCCTAGTAATTCAGATTTGATAGTACAGTATAATTCTATTTACATTCACTTCAGATCAAGTTAACCTTTTGAATTACAGTAGCCAAAAAATACTGCAATTTCAGTTCCAACCTCTTGGCACCATAGAACAGTTATTTAAAAAGATGCAAAGTTTGGGGTTTAAAAACCAAAGTGCAGTAGTCATTTAAAATTTTACTTTATTGTATACAATCCCCAGTGAACTAACAATAAACTGCTCACTTACATGAGTTACCCCCCCACCCACCCCCCCTACTATCTGTGCTTCCCTCAGCTCCCACCCACCTGCTAATCTCCACACCCCTGTATTATCTTGTGCATCTTGATGAAAAGCTATCTCTAAAGAAGGTGCAGACACATTCACTTTTGTAAGTTAATCAGGGCTTCCTGAATCACCTAGTAAATTACCCTCAAGTGAAATTACAGCTGAAGCAATAGCAAGTTACCATGATTGCTTTAAAAAGGTTACTGCAGCTCAGGTTAAATAACTTTAGTGGAATCCTCATTCTGGGAGAGTTAAAATTGGAGTCTTTACATTTTCTTCAAAGGATTGTTATTTCAATGGGTCAACAGTATTAGACTTGACAACTTTAATATAAAAGATTGACAAAGTTTAGCATAAACTGGAAAATTTACAAAAGTCACAATTATAAATACATTTAGACTACAGAATCAATGTTTCTTGCCACATCAAGTATATTGGTCTCAATTTTCATTGCCTTTGCAGGAGGTTCTTCAGATACCCATTTTGCCTCCCACCCTTCCCCTACTGCAAATAGACTTTGAAAAGCTCATCTTTAAAGTGTGATACTGAAGGGCTACAATTGCACCATGAACTCAGACATGTTCCCATAACAAGATCACAGGAAGAACACAAATAAGCCTTCACTGCAGTTAAATTCAAAGCCAGCCATTTTATGACTTGCTTTGGTCAATGTGGTTTCATAAACATGATTAGACAAATTTACTTTAAACATTTTATGATAACCACCTTATAGTGGTGCACTATTTTCCTAAACTAGCCCCAAATTAGTGCCAATTCAGGATAAAGTTCTATTTGCAAGTACAAGCCACAGCAATCATGTCATTGTACTCCTTGTACACGATGTGATCATTTTGTTCCTTCAAAAGGACACTAATGGGACTGTATTTCAAAGGGACACAAGATGGACGGGGCACATTTTTATCAACTATTTCATTGATAAAATTCTGCACTATGGCATGATTTGGAGAGTGGTAGCCATAGTGAAGAATTCTGGGACAGTCTCCCCTGCAGAATTTTGGATTGTACCTATGAGGAGCCACAATCCAATGATCCCAACCCAATTGCTCAAAGCTTACCCAAAACGAATGGAGCTTGCACTTGTTCCTTGGAGGACTTTTCTTAAGATAGTTAGGAATGTCTGAGCCAATGTTGCTTAGTTGTCGTGGTTTCCTAACCAACACACGGGATTTGGATGAACTTTCTTGAAATTGTTTTTCTGATGTTTCTGGTCTTTGATGTGCAGTTTCATCAGTGTCATTTAAATATAATAGCAGAGAAGGCACCTGTAAATGGACACCATAGTTTCTTCTTTTATCCAGAGTTCTTGGATGGTCTTTGCCAAATTCAGTACATTTATAACTGATATGCAGATCGACTTTCTTCACAGAATTGCCAGTTGGGAAAATGACACAAGGAGTTACATCAGCCTCTGCCCATCGTTCATTCAGGTTTAATGAAAACTGGATGGGCAATTCTATATCAGTGGCATTCTGTATGAAATTTAGCTTGACATAATTTGAAAGGAGACATTTGATTTCACAAGAAACTAAAAGTTGATTGGCAAGAGGACTGTGTAAATAGACAACAGCAACTTTAATCAAATGCTCTAGCTCCGGCAGATAGTGCAGGTTGTATTGAACATGATGCATATGCCAATGACCTAAGAGAGAAAAGAGGCATTGGAATGTTAGCATGGAAAGTTTGCATCTTATCAGCAAGTTAAGTTACCTTAACCATTTACTAGTAGAGTGGAAGAGAGTCTTTCTACTGCAGACTAAGTCTAAGCCAAAGGCTAGCACTCTAACGACTAAACAAATTGCTTCAGTATTCAAAGTCTAAAAAAAAGATATTTAATTGCAACACAAGATAGATTACACAGTACTACAAAGCAATGAATTAGTGTCTGAGGTGGTCACTTTAATACCACCTATTCTTAAAAGAATTGGCACAAAACCTTAATTTTAGTCCCAGTGGTAGCCACCAGGAGTCAACTATTACTAACTATTCCTAGAGATATAACTAGGAATCAATGGCTACATTTCGAAAGATTCATTGAGATATGCTATTTGACTTCCAATGACCACATTTCGATAAAACAGTCCACTACTTTGAAGGCAGAATGTGCGTGTACATTAAAGGACACTAGAGTAGCAGTATCCAATTAGGGAGAGCATTTAGTGGGACTCACACTACCGTGCTAAAACAAAAAGAATTTGTTAATCCTCAAGGAAACGTTGCACTGGTGACAATTTAGGTGGTGGTATTGGTTCGATATCAGGTTTAAACTTGAATTACAAAGTGCTTTTACAAAGCCTGGATTTAAAATCAAAACTAAAAAGTTTTCCAAAAGTAGTTGATTATGTAATGGCCAAACCCATTGCCCACGATGAAAAATATTGCTCATGATATTTTCACTACGCTCAAATCCAGAGTTACTAGTTGTTGATTTACCAGAGTCAGCGAGCAGGACACTTGCACTGGGTTTCACCAGCCGAATGGTGTTAGTCATAACGGTCCGGTTAACTTTAGGCTTTCCATCTCGATCTGCTAACTGCTTGTAAAGATTGGCCATATATGCCATGTGTTGATCATCCATCCCCGGTTTAGAAAGCAGTGAAGGACGCGGGCTAACTTTCCCAGCCAACATCTCGACGAGGGGACCAAGATCCCCACTCTCCCTCTTGCCAGGCTCTTGTTTCTCCCCAGCACCTCCATGTAAAGCTACAAGCTCCAGGAAACAAATCAAAACTTGGAGCATGTTACGATTCCGAATCATCACCCAGCACATGTTAGCTACTAACGGCATCACCGTACAAGTTTCTGCAAATCAGGTAAGACCATAGCTCTAAGGCACTACTAAACTCTAACAGACTACCGGAAGCCCCCATAAAGCAGTTTGTGCAAATTAGTTCCTCATTAAGGGGAAATCTCATGTGATGTGATTGAACCGATCCATTGTCCATGACGTATTTAATTTCCATTTAACAAAACTTCATGATTGTTTGATCAGATTGGTGACACTATTATCTTTGTTCAATGTGAGGCGAGTTTTTTTAAAATTGTAAAGCAGTTATATGTTCGGTATTGAATATTTTATGATTTACTGTGCCCAAATTTCAGAAAGTATTCAGTTAAGGGATAATTGCATTCTTAATTACCTTAACAGAGACATTTCAACAATGCCTCGCGGTCCCCTACATTGGAGAATCAACTTGGGACAAAGATATTTTCACGTGCGATGTTAGTGACCATTCTAAAATGTGTCGATATATCCCAAATAAGTTAATGGCCATTGATTCCAGTATTATTAGTTGAACTTTCCTTTGCATCTTAACCAACCGTATTAGGTCCAGGATCTATATTTCAAACGAGGAAATTTTGTCTTTAAACATATTAAATATCGATAGTTAATTTCCGCTATAAAGCCAGTTTGAAATCCCGACTGAAGGATTGAATGATGTTTATTGGCTGGGTGCTGGTCAGTTGATATTGATTATTTATCTCATCAATAAAGAAGTTAATATTTAAATATTGTAAATTATAATTTCAGTGGGAACAATTTATATACATTATTTTGATAAAGGGGTACTTAAAGTATTTGTTGAAAGAATTCTGTTTAATTCCTCATTCTATTACATATTGTGCAATTTATTTCCTCAACACCATCAGCATTCTAAATAAAAACTGGAAGAATTATGGATGCTGTAAATTAGAGTCAAAAACAGTGATTGCTGGAAAAGCTCAGCAGGTCTAACAGCATCTGTGGGGAGAAATCAGAGTTAACGTTTCGGGTCATAGAGTCATAGAGATGTACAGCATGGAAACAGACCCTTTGGTCCAACCAGATATCCCAACCCAATCTAGTCCCACCTGCCAGCACTCGGCCCATATCCCTCCAAATCCTTCCTATTCATATACCCATCCAAATGCCTCTTAAATGTTGCAATTGTACCAGCCTCCACCACATCCTCTGGCAGCTCATTCCATACACGTACCTCCCTCTGCATGAAAAAGTTGCCCCTTAGGTTTCTTTTATATCTTTCCCCTCTCACCTTAAACCTATGCCCTCTAGTTCTGGACTCCCCAACCCCAGGGAAAAGACTTTGCCTATTTATCCTATCCATGTCCCTCATAATTTTGTAAACCTCTATAAGGTCACCCGTCAGCCTCCGACACTCCAGGGAAAACAGCCTGTTCAGCCTCTCCCTGTAGCTCAGACCCTCTAACTCTGTCAACATACTTGTAAATCTTTTCTGAACCCTTTCAAGTTTCACAACATCTTTCCGATAGAAAGGAGACCAGAATTGCATGCAATATTCCAACAGTGGCCTAACCAATGTCCTGTACAACCGCAACATGACCTCCCAACTCCTGTACGCAATACTCTGACCAATAAAGGAAAGCATACCAAACGCCGCCTTCACTATCCTATCTACCTGCGACTCCACTTTCAAGGAGCTATGAACCTGCACTCCAAGGTCGCTTTGTTCAGCAACACTCCCGAGGACCTTACCATTAAGTGTATAAGTCCTGCTAAGATTTGCTTTCCCAAAATACAGTACCTCGCATTTATCTGAATTAAACTCCATCTGCCACTTCTCAGCCCATTGGCCCATCTGGTCAAGATCCTGTTGTAATCTGAGGTAATCCTCTTCGCTGTCCACTACACCTCCAATTTTGGTGTCATCTGCAAACTTACTAACTCTACCTCTAATACTCGCATACAAATCATTTATGTAAATGACAAAAAGTAGAGGGCCCAGCACCGATCCTTGTGGCATTCCATTGGTCACAGGCCTCCAGTCTGAAAAACAACCCTCCACCACCACCCTCTGTCTTCTACCTTTGAGCCAGTTCTGTATCCAAATGGCTAGTTCTCCCTGTATTCCATGAGATCTAACCTTGCTAATCAGTCTCCCATGGGGAACCTTGTTGAACGCCTTACTGAAGTCCATATAGATCACATCTACTGCTCTGCCCTCATCAATCTTCTTTGTTACTTCATCCAAAAACTCGATCAAGTTTGTGAGACATGATTTCCCACGCACAAAGCAATGTTGACTATCCCGAATCAGTCCTTGCCTTTCCAAATACATGTACATCCTGTCCCTCAGGATTCCCTCCAACAACCTGCCCACCACCAAGGTCAGGCTCACTGGTCTGTAGTTCCCTGGCTTGTCTTTACCACCCTTCTTAAACAGTGGCACCACGTTTGCCAACCTCCAGTCTTCCGGTACCTCACCTGTGACTATCGATGATACAAATATCTCAGCAAGAGACCCAGCTATTACTTCTCTAGCTTCCCACAGAGTTCTGAGGTCCACCTGATCAGGTCCTGGGGATTTATCCACCTTTAACCGTTTCAAGACATCCAGCACTTCCTCCTCTGTAATCTGGACATTTTGCAAGATGTCACCATTTATTTCCCTACAGTCTATATCTTCCAGGTCGTTTTCCACAGTAAATACTGATGCAAAATATTCATTTAGTATCTCCCCCATTTTCTGTGGCTCCACACAAAGGCCGCCTTGCTGATCTTTGAGGGGCCCTATTCACTCCCTAGTTATCCTTTTGTCCTTAATATATTTGTAAAATCCCTTTGGATTCTCCTTAATTCTATTTGCCAAAGCTATCTCATGTCCCCGTTTTGCCCTCCTGTTTTCCCTCTTAAGTATACTCCTACTTTCTTTATACTCTTCTAAGGATTCACTTGATCTATCTTGTCTGTACCTGACATATGCTTCCTTCTTTTTCTTAACCAAAGCCTCAATTTCTTTCGTCATCCAGCATTCTCTATTGTTACCAGCCTTCCCTTTCATCCTGACAGGAATATACTTTCTCTGGATTCTTGTTATCTCATTTCTGAAGGCTTCCCATTTTCCAGCTGTCCCTTTACCTGTCTCCAATCAGGTTTTGAAAGTTCTTGCCTAATACCGTCAAAATTGGTCTTTCTCCAATTTAGAACTTCAACTTTTAGATCTGGTCTATCCTTTTCCATCACTATTTTAAAACGAATAGAATTATGGTCACTGACCCCAAAGTGCTCTCCCACTGACACCTCAGTCACCTGCCCTGCCTTATTTCCCAAGAGTAGGTCAAGTTTTGCACCTTCTGTAGTAGGTACATCCACATACTGAATCAGAAAATTGTCTCGTACACACTTAAGAAATTCCTCTCCATCTCAACCTTTAACACTATAGCAGTCCCAGTTGATGTTTGGAAAGTTAAAATCCCCTACCATAACCACCCTATTATTCTTACAGATAGCTGAGATCTCCTGACAAGTTTGTTTCTTAATTTCCCTCTGACTATTGGGGGGTCTATACCTCAGAATGATTAGCATTCTCTTTCTTTACAATACAATATTCAAGCTGATATTGAGACAATATTATAAGGAAAACTTTCAAAATTAAATTTTGTTCAGAGGACAAGTATTGGATGAAATTCAGCTGCCAAAAACTCAATGTAAACAATAGCTGCAAGAAACTTTCTTACTTTTAGTAACAATGCTTTTTCATGTCACTAAGCATGAATAATACTTGCTAGTTCCTGATGCAGAGCTCAAATCGGCATCAGAATATAAGAAGGAGAATGTCATACAGCCCATCCAGTCTGCTCCATCAGTCAATATGACCATGGCTGATCTTGGCTGTTGACTCCACTTTACCAATCACTTCCTATAGCTCTTGTTCCCTGACAGGTCACAAATGTAGATGACACCTTCATTATCATTAAGAGAACAGAAATCGAGAACCCACCCCAGGATTATCAACACCATTTTCATAGGGATCATTATTTCAAGAGAGGAAGAAACCAACAGCATTTAAGCTGATAGTAAATACCGATCAATAACTGATTAAATGTCTATAAAAATACTTTGTCATCTTGATAAAAAGATTGGAGGACCTTTGTTAGCTGTATGTACTGTTCAATTAATATTAGAATAGTATTCATATTAAAAAATAAGTTGCTTTGAACAAAATTATTCATCATTTTTAATTTGAAAAGATAAACAAAAAATCATAAAATGTTCTTCCTGTCAAAACGGGCATCGCAGTTTTTGTATTATAAGTTTTTTTAATTCATTCATGTGATATAGGCATTGCTGACTAGGCTACTGTACATTGTCCATCCCGAACAGCCCCAGAGAAGATATTAATGAGTTTTTAGAGTCATTAAGCCAGAAACTCCTTTAGCGCAGAGACAGGCTCTTTGGCCCAAACTGGTCCATGCTGACCAAAATGTCCATCAACGCTAACCCCATTCCCTGCTCTTAACCCATATCCTTCTCAACCTTTCCTATCCAGGTACTTGTCTAAATGCTTGTTACGTGTTGTTAATGTACCCACCTCAACCACTTCCACTGGCAGCTCATTCCTTATGTCTACCACCTTCTGTGTAAAAAGTTGCCCCTCAGGTTTCCTTTTATTCTTTCCCCTCTAACCTGAAACTGATGCCCTGTAGTCCTTGATTCCCCAACCCTGGAAAAAAGACTGAGTGCATTCAATCTATCCATGCCTCTCATGATCTTATATTCTTCTATAACATTCCCCCCCCTCCCCCCAGTCTCCTATGCTGGAAAGAAAAAGTCCTAGTTTATCCAACCTCTCCCTATAACTCAGATCCTTGAGTTCTGGCAACATCCTTGTCAATTTCTTATTCACTCTTTCTAATTTAATAACATTCTTCTTATACCAAGGTGACCAAATCTAAACATAATGCTCCAATGTGGCCTCACCAATGTCCTGTACAACTGCAACATAACTTCCTAACTTACTGATGAAGGCCAGTGTGCCAGAAGCCTTCTTCACTGCCCTGTCTATCTGTGACTCCATTTTCAGAGAACCGTGCACCTGAACTTCAAGGTCCCTCTGTTCCACTACAAGCTTTAAGGCCCTACCACGCATCATGAAACTCCTACCTTGTTTTAACTTTCCAAAATGGAAGACTTCACACTTATTTATATTAAACTCCATTTGCCACTTCTCTGCCCACTTTCCCAGCTGATCAAGGACCTGCTCCACAGTACCTCCTATTTTAGTGTCATCTGCAAACTTACTAATCATGCCTTGTACATTCTCATCCAAATCATTGAACCACT
Organism: Hemiscyllium ocellatum; assembly: GCF_020745735.1. Lineage (NCBI taxonomy): Eukaryota > Metazoa > Chordata > Chondrichthyes > Orectolobiformes > Hemiscylliidae > Hemiscyllium > Hemiscyllium ocellatum. The sequence continues at coordinate 94,725,458 of NC_083411.1, read as the reverse complement.
GGAATTCTTGGGGTTAGGTAGTTTCTGATAGTGCTGTTAGAAAGGGATTTTCAGGATTTGATCGATATGGTTCCAAATCAGGATGGTATGTGATTGGACGAGAGCTTGAAAGCAGTGATGTTCACACACATCTGATACCCTTGCCCTTCCACATGGTAGAGACTATTACCTTTTTGGTTCTGCTTTTTAATTTTAGCCCCTATTTGCTCTCCTTCCCTCAGCAAACCTGCTTTCCTCTTTCTCCCTATATCATTGCTACTGATATGGGCCATAAAAACATAACCTTTTTCCTCCCATTCCAAGATGTTCTGCAGACCAGATGAGATACCTTGAACCCACGCCTTGGGGTCTCCCAAACCTGGCCACAAAAAACAGTGTCTATTTCTCTGACTATACAATCCCCAGTTTCAAGTACATTTCTCTTTTCTCCCCCCTTCCCCCACCTTGAATTGTTCCCTTTAGCACAGTGTTATGCTGAATTTGTTTATCCTCCCTCCAGCTCCAACTCTCATCCACACAGGGAACAAGAATCTCAAAGCAGTTGGACAAGGACAAAAGCTGAGGCTCCTTCGACACTACCTCCTAAATCCCTCTATCTGCCTCACTTGTAGTCACACCTTGCTATGCCTAATCACTGACCAAATTCAAGATAGTTAATCTAAGGTGTGTGACTCCCTACTAAAACACAGCATCCAGATAATTCTCTCCCTCCCTGATGTGTCACAGTGTTCAAAGTCCAGACCCCAGCTCATCAACTCTGAGCCAGAGTTTCTCAGGTTACCATTACTTGCTACAGATGTGGTAACTATGAACCACAATGGGGTCCACTGGCTCTCACAGTTACAATACATCACCTGCCCCTGTATCTCTATAGTTTTAGATTTAATTTGATTTGATTTGCAAAAATTTCATACTGGTCTTTTAGTTTGTAGCCTGTAAATATTTCTTTTGCAATTGGGAAATAGCCTATAATAGATGGTCAAAATAGTAGCTATCACGAGCCAATGCACTTACAGTTTACCTGTCATGTCACTCTTTTGGTAAAAAATGAGGTATGCAGATGCTGGAGATCACAGCTGAAAATGTGTTGCTGGTCAAAGCACAGCAGGCCAGGCAGCATCTCAGGAATAGAGAATTCGACGTTTCGAGCATAAGCCCTTCATCCTGATGAAGGGCTTATGCTCGAAACGTCGAATTCTCTATTCCTGAGATGCTGCCTGGCCTGCTGTGCTTTGACCAGCAACACATTTTCAGCATGTCACTCTTTTGTGCAGGGTTTATGATCCTGGACTTCATTTTATCCCGTTTTAAAAAAACTTACAGACTATAAGCCAAAAAAAAAAGCAAAATGAACCTCCTCCTCTGCACCAAATTTCCACACTGCTTCCAGTGATCTATATACTCACTTGGGCTGTGTCTCACTCTGGATGTGACTTCTCCATCCTGACTGTGCAAAGCTTATTGATCCTGAGTGAAGAGGACTGATTTGGATTCCCTTCTTTGTACACTTGCCCCTTTGATTGGTCATAGGAAGGCTAATTTATAAAAAAAATTCTTTCCCTCGTGAGTAGCTTTCTCTCAGACCAAATGAATTATGTTTTAAGAGGAGTCAATTTAACCGAGTTTTCTTTAGTTAACAAAAGAAAAAAGTTCATTAGTCACAAAAGGTGAGAGAAAAGAAAGCACAGCACATATATTAGGAATAAGGAGCAAGTCCAAAAACAGAAGTTTAAAATAAATATACACGGTTCAATCGCTGAGTCATTTGTAAAAGATAGACGATAGAATGCTGCAGTTATTACGTGAAATGGCATCAACAGCATTGACATTGGTAGTTAATGTCAACATTCTTGACTTTTCAAGATGATTGCAACTCAGCAGTGGCTGTCCTACAGTACACAGAGTGAGAGTTTTTTTCCCCCCTTTCTTTACCTGCAGTGCAGGAGTTTTTCATGGTTGATCCCATGCTGTGACCTTCATAATACATTGATCCACACTCTAGCATGTCAGGTCACAAGCACCAACAAATCACTTATGATCTTTTTTTAACTCCTTTTTTGTATATCCCTGGAAGGGTGAAACACGAACATGACTGCAAAAGAGTCATCACTCTCTCATCATCTTTTCCTTGTCAGTTTTCCAGTTTGAAGTTTTCCTCACCCTATACAAGTGTGAGATTCCATAGGTCCACAGAGGATTCTGCCAACAGTTACTGGATTCATATCCCTCGTCACCTTTGGCTGTAATAGTCCTCTTCTGAAAAATAATGTTTTTGAATTAAATGTTTATGTGTTACCCAGCCAGGCTCTTTGAGGGCACATTACTGGCATGTATGTTTTTAAGGGGAAATCATAATTAATTTTTTGAAAAGGTAACTGGTTTTCAGCGTAATGCTGCTATGTGTGCATGGACTTCCAAAATACGTTTGGTAAAGTGTCACACAACAGACTTATGAGCAAAGTGAGGTAGTAGAATTAAAGCTGAAAATGTGTTGCTGGAAAAGCGCAGCAGGTCAGGCAGCATCCAAGGAGCAGGAGAGTCGACATTTTGGGCATGAGCCCTTCTCCTGCTCCTTGGATGCTGCCTGACTTGCTGCGCTTTTCCAGCAACACATTTTCAGCTCTGATCTCCAGCATCTGCAGTCCTCACTTTCTCCTAGTAGAATTAAAGGGACAGTAGCAACATTGGCTGAATGGTGGGGAACAGAAAGCAATGAATAATTGATGTTTTCTGAGCTGGAAGAAGGTATGTAGAGGAGTTCCACATTGATTGGTATTAGGACACTTGGTTTTCTGATATGTATTAATGATCCAAATCTTGGTGTATGGGGGAAAATCATTGTAAACCCTGAGGACAGTGGTTAACTTCAAAAGATATTGATAAGTTGGTGGAATATACATATAAATAACTGATGAAATTATAGAGTCATGTATTCATCAAGGTTTATACCTCAGTAAAAGGCCTTTGGCCCATCAAGTCTGTATTAGTCAAAAACAACCGCCTAACTTTTGGAATATTGTGTGCAGTTCTGGTCTCCTTATTGGAAGGATGTTGCGAAACTTGAAAGGGTTCAGAAAAGATTTATAAGGATGTTGCCAGGGTTGGAGGGTTTGAGCTATAGGGAGAGGTTGAATAGGCTAGGGCTGTTTTCCCTGGAGCATCAGAGGCTGAGGGGATGACCTTTATAGAGATGTATAAAATCATGAGGGGCATGGATAGGGTAAATACACAAGGTCTTTTCCCTGGGTGGGGGAGTCCAGGACTAGAAGGCATAGGTTTAGAGTGAGAAGGGAAAGACACAAAAGAGGCCTAAGGGGTAACTTTTTCATGCAGAGAATAGTGCATGTGTCTAATGGGCCATCAGAGGAAGTAGTGGAAGCTAGAACATTTAAAAGGCATCTGGATGGATACATGAATAGGAAGGGTTTAGAGGGATATGGACCAGGTACTGGCAGGTGGGACTAGATTGGGTTGGAATATCTGGTCAGCATGGAAGAGTTGGACCAAAGGGTCTGTTGCTGTGCTGAACATCTCTATGACTTCCCCTCTATAACTATTTTAATCCCGTTTTCCAGCACCTGTCCCATAATCTTGTATGCCTTAGCATCATAAGTATGCATCTAAATACTTCTAAAAATTATGAGATTTTCTGGCTGTACCATCGTTACAGGCAGTAAGTTCAAGATTCCCAATACCGTCTGGTTGAAAGTATTTTACTCCTCCCTTCATCCCGTCCTGCTGTACTCTTAATCTATGCTCCCTGGGCATTGATCCCCCCCAGGGGAAAGGTTCCTTCCTGTATCCTGTTTAGGCCCCTCATAATTTTATATATGATAACATGTCCCCCCTCCCCCGAGTTTATTTTACTCCACAGAAAGTTACATCAACCTATCCAGTCTCTATCTCCTGAGCCAGGCAACATCCTGGTAAGTCTCCTCTACATCCTGTCCAGTGCAATCAGATCCCTCCTGTAATGTATACTCCAAAACTGCACACAATTCTCTATTTGGCCTAATCAATATTTTATAACCTTCCTGTTCTTAAACTCTGTGCCTTGTCTAATAAAGTTGAAAAATGTGATGCTGGAAAAACACAGCAGCATCCGAGGAGCAAGAGAATCACGTTTTGGGCATGAGCCCTTCTTCAGGAATGAGGCTGGTGTGCCAAGCGGGCTGAGATAAAGGGTAGGGGGGAGAGAATTTGGGGGAAGGGTGTTGGTAATACGATAGGTGGAAGGAGGTGAGGGTGATAGGCCAGAGAGGGGGTGGGGGCGGAGAGGTCGGGAAGAAGATTGTAGGTCAAGAGGGCGGTGCTGAGTCCGAGGTTTGGGACTGATATAAGGTGGGGAGAGAGGGTCATCTCCTGCAAATCTGCCTTGTCTAATAAAGGCAGGTGTCCCATATGCCTGTTTAATCACTTTATGTACCTATCCTACTATTTTAAGGGACTGGTGGACATGCGCATCTAGGTTGTAGAGTCATACAACACAAAAACAGACCCTTCAGTTCAACTCATCTAAACTGACCAAGTTTCCCAAATTAAACTAGTCCTATTTGCCTGCATTGGATCCATATCCATCCAAACCTTTTCTATTCATGTACTTGTCCAAATATCTTTTAAATGCTTTAATTGTACCTGCCTTTACCATTTCCTCTGACAGCTCATGCCATTTCCACATCACTCTGTGTGAAAAAGTTACCTCTCAGGTCCCTTTTAAATCTTTTTCCACTCACCTTAAATCTATGCCCCCAGCTTTGAATTTCTCTACCTTGAGACAAGATCTTTGCTATTCTATCTATGCCCCTCCCTCTGATTATCCATGCTTCCCTGAGTCCTACTGTTTTTCATGTACTTCCTCTCCTTATTTGTCCTGCCTTAGTGCATTGCCGCACACTTATCCAGATTGAATTCCATTTGCTACTGATCAGCCCATCTGACCAGCTCCTGTAACTTGAGAGTATCCTTCTCAGTATTTGGCACCCCACAACTTTTGCATGGTCTGCAAATTTACTGATCAACCCCCCCCTCCCCGGAAGTCTGAATCTTTTATATATCCCACAATAAAAGGGTCCGAACACTGATCCCTATGGAACACCACTGGACACAGGCTTCTAGTCATGAAAACACTCCCAGGACATCACCCTCATCTTCCTGGCACTTAGCCAGTTCTGCATCCAATTAGATGTATTTCTTTGAATCCATGGGGCTTCCCTTTGCTATTTGCAGGGCCTTATCAAAGACCTTGCTGAAGACCAAATCAACTATGTCAAATACACTGCTCTCATCTACACAACTGGTCATCTTTCCGAACAGATGCGTTTCAATGCAAACATTTTGAGACTGTACTAATTGAAGGGTACTACTTTAAACAGTGTGCAGGAACAGAAGGACCTGGGTATGCATGTGCATAAGTCAATATAAGTGACAGAACAGGCAGTGAAACCAGTCAATAACATACAGTGTATTCTACACCTTTTAAATAATCAACAGAGAACAATAAGAAGGAGGTTATACTGAATCTATGTAAGACATTAGATAACCCTCAGCATTGTGTACAGTTCTGCATTCCATACTTCAGGAAGGATATGACCAAATTGGAAAGTGGGCAAAATAGACCTACAAAGATTTTTCCATGGATGGGAAACTTTAGTCATAAAAACAGATTTGAGAAGTGAGGACTGGTTTCCTTGAAAGGGCGAAGGCCAAGGAGAGATTTGATAGAAGATAAAAACTTAAGTAGGAAGAAGAAAAGAAAACAGCAGTAGAGAGAACTTGAATTAAAAACAGAAGGTAAAGTAAAACAAGACCTCACCTACCCCCAAGTCACTGATATCAATTGCCTTTTCAAATGGTTCAGGAAGTCAGGGGCTGCTTGGCACTCTGCTTCCCTCACAACCTTTACCTGTTTTCATAACGCACCAGTTTAGCTACTGTGCTGATGTTAGGCACAGATTTCCGATAAAACTCACACATAAATAGAAATCTGGTAAATTCATCAATAATTTTAAGAAAGAGGAATTCTTTCAGAGTTTTCATCTTTGCTGTTCCTAGCAATACTTGCCCTTGCCCTTTCATATGTCCTAGGTAGCCTTGCTTTTTGGAAATTCACTCCTAGCAAAAGGAATTGTTAAGCCAGTTAATTGTAGTTAAATTAAACTGGTCTTCAGAGTTACTTTACATATTCTTCACAGGTGTGTATTATAATATCTAAACACCTAATGTCTACATGTATAGCAAATAAATTACACAATTAGATAGTTTAGATGCAACTTGATTCTTAAGAATTTGGAAAACAGCTGGGACATTTTAAAAGACTCTTTCCTCACATTATTAAAATCTATTTGGTATTACAAAAGCTGATAGCTTTTTGCTGTTAATGGTATATGTTAGTACTTCTTCAATAAATTAATTTAGAATGGGTCACTGCCAAAACTATCTTCTAATTTTAAGTTTGAATCGATTTTTATCGTTGCATTTACTTTTCTGTAATCTATGCAGTGTCACAATCCACTTGAAAAAGTGCGCTGATATTCAAGCACCACTATTACCTGGATTGTCACAAAAGTTAATCATTTAAACAAGTTACTCAGAGTCCCCAGTTTTACTGTATTCAATAATGTGATATGGACATTGCTGGCTGGGTCAGCATTTATTGCCCATCCCCAGTTGCTCTTGAGAAGTGTAGTGAACTGCTTTCTTCAACTGCTGCAGTCCATTTGCTGTAGGTAGACCCACCTGCCATTATGGAGGCAATTCCAGGATTTTCACCCAGCAACACTGAGGGAATTATGACATTTTTCCAAGTCAGGATGGTGAGTGACTTGGACGGGAACTTGTGTTTCCATGTATTTGCTGCCCTTGTCCTTTAAGATGGAAGTGGGTCTTTGGTAAACTTCTGTAGTCAACTGTGTAGATAGTACACACTGCTGCTACTGAGCTTCAATGGTGAAGGGAGTGGATGTTTGTAGACATGGTGCCAATCAAGCATACTGTTTTGACCTGGAGGGGGTCAACCTTCTTGATGGAGCCACACTCATCCAGGCTAATGGGGAGTACTCCATCACACTCCTGACTCGTGCCTTGTAGATGGTGGACAGGCTTTGTGGAGTCAGGAGGAGAGTTACTCACCACAGTGTTCCTGGCCTCTAACCTGCTGTTGTAGCCGCAGTGTTTATGTAGTACGTCTAGTTGAATTTCAGGTCAATGGTAGCCCTAAGGGTGTTGGTAGTGGGGGTTTCAATGATGGTGACACTATTGAATGTCAAGAGGTGGTATTAGATTGTCTCTTACTGTAGATGATTATTTACTTGGCATTTTCCTGTGTGAATAACTCAAGTCAGACTTTAATAAGTTAGAACGTTAATTAGTAGGATCGCATAGGTAGCAATAATTTATTACTCCTATTGATGTGCCCGAGAGAAATAAGTAGATAGGGAGGATTAATGCATGCATTAGGATGTAATGCAGGAGGTCGAGCTTCACATTCTTGGGGTAGAAATGTCACAATCAAAAAGAATGAGCAGTGCCTCAATATCTTCACACAAACGTTTCTTTGTGTGGTTGCAAGTTATTAACCTCATTTGGCGAAGTGATGAGCACCAGCATTTGAAAAGAGGAACAAGATGCACAAAAAGTACTGGAGAAGGGAATGGTGAGATGCACAGATGGCCATACTACATGGGGGCAGACTATGAAGTATCACAAGAATGTAAAGGCGTTTACAGTGTATGTCTGCAAATGTACAAAATGTGTTGAATAAAGCTGCTGAGCTATGAGCACAAAAAGCCTTGTGGGCATATCATATAGTGACAGCAACAAAAGTGTGGCTGCAGTTTTCCTTATGAAGTCTTGACCAAGTGAAATGCTAGTTTATTGATGCTCAGTTGTCTGTATTCCTGCATACTCTACCATAGGAATTTCATGTGCTGCTCTTAGTATCTCTTTATGCTATTTGGACAGTATCACCATCTGTTAAATAACCATACATTCATCGTCCATAGGACTAGGAGGAAGTCTGGAGTTTTTCAACAGAACTCCATTTTTTAAGATTATAACTCTTGGGAACAACTTCAGCCTAGACTTCAATGTGAGCTGCCTGTTTAAATTGCTTAACTCTAGATCTGCTTTCTGAGTTTGTTAAAGAAGACATATTTAAACAATTTGTCTTAATTTTGATCATCCCCGTCCTTCAACAGAGGGTTTATCCTCCACTCCTGCGAATGGATGACACCACATCCTCTTCTGCATTTCGTCCACAAGGCTTTCTAGAGGTTAACGTCCTTTCTCCAGAGGGGTTATGAATTGGTCACGGGCATATTTTGCAAAGTATTCTATGTCTCCTGTTCAGAAATGCTTGGGGACAATTCAATTCAATCACTTGAAGGTCTAGCAGCAATTGGACACCAGATGGCAGTGTGGTGGTTTTGTGCAATTCAGCCAAGGTTCAGAGGTCTTTGAGTGAAGAAACAGATGTGATTTACAACTGCTTAAAGTACTGTCCTTTTTGTTCAAGTGGGTCTAAGATTGCGCCACTTTAATTAGAATTCTTTCTGCATTTTTCTAATTTTCCCTTCTATAACAATCTATTAAATATTCCAACTACTGAACCAATCAAAAATTTGAATTAGAGTCATAGAGATGTACAGCATGGAAACAGAACCTTCGGTCCAACTTATCCACGCCAACCAGATATTCTAAACTAATCTAGTCCCACCTGCCAGCACCCAGCCCATATTCCTTCAAACCCTTCCTATTCATATACCCATGTATACCCTTGTAACCGTTGCAATTGTACTAGCCTCCACCACTTCCCCAGGCAGCTCATTCCATACAGGTACTACCCTATGTATGAAAAGGTTTCCCCTTAGATCTCTTTTATATCTCATTCTAAATCTATGCCCTCTCGTTCTGGACTGCCACACCCCAGGGAAAGGACTTTGTTTATTTATCCTATCCATGCCCCGCAGGATTTTATTAACCTCTATAAGATCATCCCTCAACCTCCGACACTCCAGAGAAAAACAGCCCTAGCCTATTCAACCTTTCCCAAAGCTCAAATCCTCCAACACTGGCAACATTCTTGTAAATCTTTTCTGAATCCTTTCAAGTTTCACGACATCTTTCCAATAGGAAGGAGACCAGAATTGCGTACAATATTCCATCAGTGGCCGAATCAAAGTCCTGTACAACCGCAACATGACCTTCTAACTCCTGTACTCAATACCCTGAACAATAAAGGAAAGCATACCAAACGCCTTCTTCACTATCCTATCTACCTGCAACTCCACTTTCAAAGAGCTTATGAACCTGCACTCCAAGGTCACTTTGTTCAGCAGCACTCCCAAGGACTTTACCATTAAGTATATAAGTCCTGCTAAGATTTGCTTTCCCAAAATGCAGCACCTCACATTTATCTAAATTAAACTTCATCTGCCACTTCTCAGCCCATTGGCCCATCTGATCAAGATTCCATTGTAACCTGAGGTAACCTTCTTCGCTGTCCACTACACCTCCAATTTTGATGTCATCTGAAAACTTACTAACTATACCTCTTATGCTCGCATCCAAATCATTTATATAAATGACAAAAAGTAGAGGATCTAGTACCGATCCTTGAGGTACTCCACTAGTCCCATGCCTCCAGTCTGAAAAACAAATCTCCACCACCACCTTCTGTCTTCTAGCTTTGAGCCAGTTCTGTATCCAAATGGCTAGTTCGCCCTCTATTCCATGAGACCTAACCTTGCTAACCAGTCTCCCATGGGGAACCTTTTCAAATGCCTTACTGAAGTCCATATAGATCACGTCTACCACTCTGCCCTCTTTGTTACTTCGTGTGAGGCATGATTCCCACGCACAAAGTTATGCTTACTATCCTTAATCAGACCTTGCCTTTCCAAATACATGTGCATCCTGTTCCACAGGATTTCCTCCAATAACCTGTCCACCACCAACGTCAGGCTCACTGGTCTATAGTTCCCTGGCTTGTCCTTACCTCCTTTCTTAAACAGTGGCACGATGTTAGCCAACCTCCAGTCTTCTGGCACCTCACCTATAACTATCGATGATACAAGTATCTCAGCAAGAGGCCCAGCAATCACTTCCCTAGCTTCCCACAGAATTATAGAGTACACCAGATCATGTCCTGGGGATTTATCCACTTTTATGCATTTCAAGACATCCAGCACTTCCTCCTCTGCAATATGGACATTTTTCAAGATGTCATCATCTATTTCCCTACATTCTGAATCTTCCACAGTAAATACTGATGCAAAATATTCGTTTCGTATCTCCCCCATCTCCTGTGGCTCCACACAAAGGCCACCATGCTGATCTTTGAGGGGCCCTATTCTCTCCCAAGTTACCCTTTTGTCCTTAACGTACTTGTAAAAACCCTATGGATTCTCCTTAACTTTATTTGCCAATGCTATTTCATGTCCCTTTTTTGCCCTCCTGATTTCCCTCTTAAGTACACTCCTACTGCCTTATACTCTTCCAAGGATTCACTCGATCTATCCTGTCAATGCCTGACAGATGCTTCCCTCTTTTTCTTAACCAAATCCTCGATTTCTTTAGTCATCCAGCATTCCCTATACCTACCAGCCTTTCACCCGAACAGGGATATACTTTCTCTGGATTCTCGTTATCTCATTTCTGAAGGCTTCCCATTTTTCAGACATTCCTTTACCTGTGAACATCTGCCCCCAATTAGCTTTTGAAAGTTCTTGTCTAATACTGTCGAAAATTGGCCTTTCTCCAATTTAGAACCTCAACTTTTAGATCCGGTCTATCCTTTTCCATCAATATTTTAATTCTAATAGCTGGCCTCAAAGTGCTCCCCCACTGACACCTCAGTCACCTGCCCTGCTTTATTTCCCAGGAGTAGGTCAAGTTTTGCATCTTCTGTAGTAGGTACATCCACATACTGAATCAGAAAGTTTTCTTGTACACACTTAACAAATTCCTCTCCATCTAAACCCTTAACACTGCGGCAGTCCCATTCTATGTTTAGAAAGTTAAAATCCCCTACCAAACCACCCTAATATTCTTACAGGTAGCTGACATCTACTTACAAATTTGTTTATCAATTTACCTCTGACTATTAGAGGGTCAATAAAACAATCCCAATAAGGTGATCACCCCTTTCTTATTTCTCAGTTCCATCCAAATAACTTCTCTGGATGTATTTCCAGGAATATCCTCCCTCAGCACAGTTGTAATGCTATCCCTTGTCAAAAACACCACTTCCCCTCTTCTCTTGCCTCCCTTTCTATCCTTCCTCTAGCATTTGTATCCTGGAACATTAAGCTGCCAGTTCTGTCCATCCCTGAGCCATATTTCTGTCATTGCTATGATATCCTAATCCCATGTTCCTAACCATGCCCTGTGTTCATCTGCCTTCCCTGTTGGGCCTCTTGCATTGAAATAAATGCAGTTTAATTTATCAGTCCTACCTTGTTATCTGCTTTGGTCCTGCCTGCCCTTTCTGGTGACTTGCTTCTGTTCTCAACTGTACCAGTCTCAGATTGATCTCTTTCCCCTCTATCTCCCTGGCTCCCACTGTCCCCACCTTACTCGTTTAAATCCTCCTGAGCAGCTCTAGCAAACCTCCTTGCCAGTACTTTAGTCCCCTTCCAATTTAGGTGCAATCCTTCCTTCTTGCACAGGTCACCTTACCCCCAAAAAAATTTCAGTGATCCAAAAATGTGGATCCTTCTCCCACACACCAAATCCCCAGCCATGTATTCATCTGCTCTATCATGCTATTCCTGCCCTCACTAGTTCGTAGCACTTGGAGTAACCCAGATATTACTACTCTTGAGGACTTCCTTTTTAAATTCCTACTTAACTCTCTGTAATCTCCCTTCAGAATCTCAACTTTTCCCTTCCTATGTCGTTGGTTCCAATGTGGACAATGACCTCCTGTTGACCCCTCTCCCCTGTGAGAACATTCTGCACCCTCTCTGAGACATCCTTGATCCTGGCACCAGGGAAGCAACACACTATTCTGATTTTCCGCTGCTGGCCACAGAAACATCTGTCTGTACCTCTGACTACAGAATCCCCTAACACAATCGATCTCTTGTAACCCGACATACCTCTCATTGCATTAGAGCCAGTTTCAATACCAGAAGTTTGGTTGTTTGTGCTATGTTCCCCTGAGAATCCATCACCCCCTACAATTTTCAAAACAGCATGCTTGTTTGAAATGAGGATAGCCACAGAAGACTCCTGCACTACCTGCCTACCTATCTTACCTTTCCCGGAGTTAACCCATCTACATGACTGTATCTGTGACTTTCCCCCCTTCCTATAACTGTCATCTATCACATCCCCTTGCTCTTGTAAATTCCTCATTGCCTCTCATTGTCTCTTCAACCAATCCATTCGATCTGATAGGATTCACAACCAAAGGCATTTATTGCAGATATAATTCTCAGTAACATGTAAACTCTCCCTTATCTCCCACATCTAACAAGAAGGTAATATCACTCTACTACAGGCCATTTCTGCTTCTTACAGTCCACAGATCCTTCTTTAGAATGAAAGCTGCTTGTTTGGGATTGAAATGTGACAAACTTGGGTTATGTTTTTTTAACACAGTTACATATTATTTAGCGAAGAAATGGATAACACTCAGGTGTGCTTTCAGATTTTCCTTTAACAGGCGACCGTTTCTAGTTGGTTGAATGGTGTAGACAGATGTTGGTGTAGGCAAATAGAATGGGACAAAACAAGTTGACATGGAAACTTGGTACTTAAGAATGGCCTCCATGCTTTCCCAGTTATGACCCTGGATTTCTACTTTCCATGCATTTAATAAAGTGGGGGAATTACTAAGTGCCTCCTGAATTTAACCTGAATTTCTGTTAATGAAATGCATTATTGGAATAACTTTATTGGAATAAACATGGTGGAGCTGAGCCATTATGGATCCCTACTGGAGTGAAGAGCTTGGAAGGATGGAAGTTCCTCTGGTGAAATGAATTTACGACACTGTTTTGGTAGAGAACGGTTGACATCATTTTGAAGCCTCGGGTTTTTGTTTGCTACATAACCTTGATGTTGTGGGCATCACTGGCATAGCCAAGTTATCATCCCCTAATTGCCCTTAAACAGAGTGGTTCTCCAGGCCTTTTCAGAGGACAATTAAAAGTCAACTACATTGCTGTGGGTCTGCAATCCCATATTAAACCAGACTAGGTAAAGACATCAGGTTTATTTTTTTGTGAACCACACAGCTTTTAACACTTGTTTCATGGTCACAATATGAAAACTAACTTTCAGTTCAATATTTATTTAGTTAGTTGTATTTAAATTCTATCAACTGCCATGTTGGGGTTTGAATCCTTGTCACCAGAGTATTGTTTGGTTTCTGTATGACAAGCCTACTCACATTACCACAATGATACCATCTTTCCATAAAGTTAAAAATCACACAACACTAGGTTATAGTCCAACAGGTTTAATTGGAAGCACACTAGCTTTCAGAGCGCGGCTCCTTCATCAGGTGATTGTGAGCAATGCTCCAATTAAACCTGTTGGACTATAACCTGGTATTGAGTGATTTTTAACTTTGTACATCCCAGTCCAACACTGGCATCTCCAAATCACATCTTTCCAGAAGTTCAGGACATTTAAAACGTGCTTTGAGAGGCTTAATGAAAAACTTGAAAGGAATTCTGCACAATGAAATTCCATTGTTCCTTTGATTTCAGGAGGATGGTAAGGATATGAAGGACAAAGTCAAGACATGGAGGTTAGATAGATGAGTGCTGTATCACAAATATAGGCAACCCCCAAATGGTATCCATGTCATTACCTATCATGCACCATTATTCTGCAGGCATTGTCTGAATAGACTACATTTTCTTTGTATTTGTATAATGGTAACCATATATGATTTAACTGTGTTAACGTCTGCATCCAGGTTTCACGAGAGAGTTTCTAATAACATTGGGCACCTCAGTTAGTTGATCTTTTATTGCTGCATAGAATTCATCTTGAATGCCTGGTTAAGGGACACCTTGATTTCATTCAGGTCCACAAGGAAGGAAAGAATAAAATCATCAACTTGGATTTCCAGAAGAGTATAGTGCAATTGATGTCACCTATGTGACCATAAGGGACCAACCAAAAATATCCTCAATGTGAGCCTTCATGAACAGGAAGGAATTTTGTTTGCTGGATATGCAGATAGTGAGTGATGACTGCCAATTCTTTTTGCAGCTCTGTTCATGCTACCTAGGAAGTAAACAAATAATGGCTATATGCTCACAGGAAATCCAGGACACCACTGCAGCCTAGCCAAGGGTAGTATGGTGGAGGAGATGACAATAGATTAGAACTAGGCAGTTAGGACTTGGTTGACAACATCTTCAAAACAGTTTCATTGAGACTTTGCTCATGATTGTCTCAATGTGGAATGGACTAACTAAAGTCTCAAGACCTGTCCTGTACCTGACTGGTTATAAGGAATTATAACTTATGGCACAAGAAATTGCAGAAATGTTATGGTTTGCTGCAATCTTCAGAAGTTCGGGTCATTACAAGGAAATTGAACTTTTCAAACATTGAGTTAAAAAGGGAGAAAGAAGATACTGGAGATAAATGCTGATGATAAATTCTTTTAGTGTAAAGCAATAAAGCACTCAAACTTTGCACCTTACAGTGTGGAAGCAGGCCATTTGGTCCAACATGTCCACACTGACCCTCTAAAGAGTAAATCACCCATATCCATTCCCTACCCTATTACTCTACATTTTACCCCTAACTAACGTGCCTAACCTACACATTCCTAAATACTTTGGGCAATTTAGCTTGGCCAATTGACATAACCTGCACATCTTCCCGGAGGAAACCCACACAGACATCGGGAGAACCTGCAAAGTCCACACAGACAGCCTCCACTGAGGCTGGAATCAAACCCAGGTCCCTGGTGCTGTGAGGGTGCAGTGCTAACCACTGAGCTCCTGTGCTGCCCCACGATCTCTTACCTTGCTTACTACTAAATTATGCTACAATATGTCTAATACCTTCCATGAGATTGTAGATGCAAATAATAACTGCTAAGTCAAAGGGATAACAGAAAGCCACTCTGGAAAAATTACACAGAAGACCGCATTTCCTGAAATGATCATGTTTAATACTACCTAGACATTTCCATATCCCCCATTATTACTGCCATTTCTCATTACTGCGACTGTCCTTTGGGAATAAAATTATTTTCATGTAATCCTAACCTCACATCCTTATGCATTACTACCTCCAAGATAGAAGGTTGTAATTTGTAGCAATGTACTGAAGGACTCTTTGAAATAAAGGACACATACATCTCAAAGCCAAGGATTGATCAGGTAAATATCATTTAGCTTTTGTGTCTAATTTTGGCTGAGCCCAGACATGAAAGTTTCTCCTTAAAGTGACTGTATTGATGCCATTACATTGACACTGCCACAAAAAGCAGCATCATTTTCATTAACTTCTTTCTGGTCACTGATGCTGGGTCTAAAAGACTTTCAGAGGAGAAAGAGAAAAAAGTGAAAGCTAAACTTCCGCAAGAGCAACATGTTATACTCAAGTTTAAATGCTTTTTACGAAGTCCAGGCATACACTTTCCAGTTATTCTCTTATTTCAATGAAATACAGTGAAATAAAATCCAGGCAACTTCTGACTGCCACTCCTTTATAAGTGTTTGTAAAACTCAAAAACCAGTTGAAGTGAATCAAACAAAAATAGAACAACCCATTAGGGCCATGTTCACAGAGGATCAGATCAATATGAAATCAGTGGGGGACATAATGCAACAATGCACCTACTCCCTGTCCCTCTCTCTCCCTGTCTCTCCACTTTTCCCCTCCCACCCCAGTATACAAAATTGAACTAGTACTGCTTTAAATTCAAAAACATACATTTGTTCACAAACAGGATGGACAAAATAGATGAGAGACCATTTACAGTAATATGTGAGTGGAAAATATAGGCACAACGAAACAAAGTCTGTTGATGAAGAGTCCAAACCACAAGGGGGAGATGAAGTGATTTTCTTTCAGTTTTTTTTGGGGGGGGTGTAGTTTGATGATGATATCACACTTTTGTCGACCACAGAAATTCCTCCATTTCGTAGTTGGTCAGTTGGCCCGGAGATCTTTTCCTTGAGTTAGGAATCCTTCTTTGTAAAGTCTTTGAGTACTGGCCCCCTTTTACTCACAAAGGGAAAGAGAGTGAGATCTTGCTGCTTGCAGGTCAGAGCACCCAGCTGCACTGTCTCCTCTCAGGTCTGTGACACTTACTACCAAACCACAAGCTGTTGCTGGGTAGTTTCTCTTTTTCAAACCAAAGGCACCTGGTGTTAGCTGATCTCACAAAAGTATTCTCACTTTCTCCCAATCACTTCTACAACCAGGTGTTAATTTTCTTCTCTATTTGAAAACTGATTTTAGATTTGAGGGCAGGATTCTGTTCATTTGGCGTACATACCAATGATTCCAGTATA
This sequence comes from Hemiscyllium ocellatum, assembly GCF_020745735.1. Classification (NCBI taxonomy): domain Eukaryota; kingdom Metazoa; phylum Chordata; class Chondrichthyes; order Orectolobiformes; family Hemiscylliidae; genus Hemiscyllium; species Hemiscyllium ocellatum. The sequence goes on along the minus strand of NC_083411.1, from coordinate 94,708,962 downwards.
TTTTGCAGGACAGGTTACAATGTCATTACTGCCTGGGATATAGAACTCACCATTGTGGGCAGGGGTTCCCAATTATTGACTAGTCTTTAGAGAAGTCTTACACTGAAAGAAAAAAAATCTAAGTTAATGCAAAAGTGCAGTTATGAATAAGGCCTCAGAAAGAATGCACAAGATATTTACTCAAATGGTACCAGGGATTATTAGCAAAACTCTGATTGTTTTACTTAGAGCAGATAAATGGTAAGCAGAGATTTGATTAAAGTGTTCAAAATCACTGGTTTTGACAGAGTAAATAGTGGCATAAATCTAAATAACCAAAAGACACAGATTTAAGTTCATTGGCAAAAAAACAGAGGTGAAATTATGGGGGAGAATGCTGTGAGTTGTTATGATCCACAGTGCACTCCCTGAAAGAGTGGCAGAAATAGATTTTTAAAAACAGAGTTAGATAATAATAGTTGAGAGGTGATTATTTCCATGGGTTCTTGGGAAGGAGCAACAGTGTGGAACTAATTGCTGAAGCGTCAGACAGCTAGCACTGACACAGTGGGATGAATGGCCTCCTTCTGTATTGTATTGTTGTGTGATCCTATGTTTTGTACTCCTGATTTTAATGAAATGTTTACACGTCAGTAGAAAAGCAACAGCGCCGAGCAAATGTAATTATTCAACATGAATTTTACTACTTTCCCAATCATGTAAAACTACAAAACGCTCTGAGCTAGCCAAAGCTATGGTTTAGTAAAACTTGGATAAATTATAGCACGAACCAATCCAAGAATGAACAGCATAATTACAACTCAGCACAGGCATATAATAAAAAGTGTCACATATAATCCCCTCATCATTCAAATGACCATCTGTTCAAGGAGGTTATGAAGAAGTGGAGAGTTTACTCAGAACAGGAAAAGTGAGTCACAAACAAGTCGAGATGGAAGCCTTGAGTATTTCCCAAGAATGTCCTTGTCAACAATTTTGGTTTGTATGAGTGTGCATGTGTGTTAATCTAGGATTAAAATGCTTATCTTTTCTCCACAGCAACACGAACAACCCAAGTGAGTACTTCTTTTTCCAATTTATGCATTTTGAATGATAGTGTTTATCAATTATAGTAAAATATAATTGTTGGATTCAACTCATGAAACAAGACTTTGATGTCAACTCAAAAGTTCAGTAAGCTGGGATTGCTGACACAGATATAGTGTATTGACAGCATTGAGGTGCTCAGAGTGCAGTCCTGAAGGTTAACTATTATCCCTCATCATCAACCAATCCCAGCCAGGTTACAAAATTATATGTATTGATTTTTCTTACTTACTGTGCAACTTTTTCCTCTGTTGGATTTCCTATCCCATTGTACCCAGTGGAAGAAGCAGTTGAACAATCTGATCTCGGACTTCTATGATGCTGTAATCTGGCATGAAATTTGCACTTCCCTTGAGACTTACTTTCATATCACTGCCTCATGCCAGAGCTGGGTTTGAAGATTCACTGTAGAGACAGCTGTGGAAGGAGAGTCATAATGTACAAAGTGAACTTGGGTGCATAAATCCACCAAACTATTTGTTTAAGATTGCTATTATTGAGAGATGCTAGGAACTACTGGTACTTGATTAATTATTAAAAATAAAATGGTTCTTTTAAAGTTAGCATGTTGTCTCATCTGCCACTATCTTCACAACTTCTGGACGTATATCTACAAAATGATGTGGCCTGTGGGTTGTGCAGATGAACATAATCCCAAATTTGAACAAAGAAAAATTACAGCCCAGGAACAGGCCCTTCGGCCCTCCAAGCCTGTGCCAATCCAAATCCACTATCTGAACCTATCACCCAATTCCTAAAAATCTGTATCCCTCTGCTCCCCATCTACTCATGCATCTGTCCAGGCGCATTAAATGAATCTACCATGCCTGCCTTTACTACCTCTGCTGGCAATGCGTTCCAGGCACCTACCAACCTCTGTGTAAAGCATTTTCCACGTGTATTCCCCTTAAACTTCTCACCTCTCACCTTGAATGCATGACCTCTCATTATTGAATCCCTCAGTCTGGGAAAAAGCTTATCTCTAGTTATCCTGTCTATACCCTTCATGATTTTGTAGACCTCAATCAGGACCCCCCCTCAATCTCCTTTTTTCTAATGAAAACACTCCTAACCTACTCAACCTCTCTTCATAGCTAGCACCTTCCATACCAGGTAACATCCTCGTAAACCCTTTCCAAAGCGTCCACATCCTTTTAGTAATGTGGCGATCAGAACAGTACACAGTATTCAAAACGTGGCCGATCCAAAGTCTTGTACAATTTTAACATGATCTGCCAGCTCTTATACTCAATATTCCATCCAATGAAAGCAAGCATACCATCTACCATCTTGACCACTCTATCCACCTGTGCAGCCACCTTCAGGGTACAATGGACCTGAGCTGCCCGGTCTCTCTGCTCATCAACTTTTCCCAATTTTTCTTCTGTTTACAGTATAGTTTGCTCTAGAATTAGACCCTCCAAAATGCATCACCTCAGATTTGCCATGATTGAACTTCGTCTGCCACTTCTCTGCCCAAGCTCCAGTCTATCTATATTCTCCTGTATTCTTTGACAGTCCCCTATGATTTCCGCTACTCTACCAATCTTTGTATCATCTGCAAACTTACTGGTCAACCCAACAATGCCCTCTTCCAGATCATTTATGTATATGACAAACAACAGTGGCCCCAGTACTGATCCCTGTGGAACACCACTGGTCACCTTTCTCCATTTCGAGAAACTCCCTTCATCTACTACTGTCTGTCTCCTATTGTTCAACCAGTTCTTTATCCACCTAGTTTGATCACTGTTCTGTAATTTCAAGTCAGTTGGTTTCAACCAGAGCATTACTAGGGGCTTTTTGTCCCAGGATTGGGGGGTTAAAAATACAAATCAACCTTTTCTACAAACCCACCAACTCCCACAGCTATCTGGATTACACCTCCTCCCACCCTGCCTCCTGAAAAAACGCTATCCCTTATTCCCAATTCCTCTGTCTCCTCCGCATATGCTCCTAGGAGGACAAGTTCCACCACAGAACACACTATATGGTCTCCTTCATTAAAAACCATCACTTCCCTTCCCACATGGTTGATGATGCCTCTCCAGCGCATCTCATTCATTTCCCACACCTCCGCCCTTGAACCCCAGCCCTCCAACTGCAATAAGGACAGAACCCCCTGGTCCTCACCTTCCACCCCACCAACTTCCATATACATTGCATCATCCTCCGCCAATTCCGCCAACTACAAATGGACCCCATCACCAGAGATATATTTTCCTCCCCACCCCATCTGCTTTCCATAAAGATCGTTCCCTACACAACTACCTCATCAGGTCCACACCCCCTCAACAACCCACCCTCCGCTCCTGGCATCTACCTCTGCCACCACAGGAATTGCAAAACCTGTGCGAACACTTCCCAACTCACCTCCACCCAAGGCCCCAAAGGAGCCTTCCACATCAATCAAAGTTTCATCTACACTTCCACAAATGTCATTTACTGTATCCATTGCTCCCGATGGAGTCACCTCTACATTGGGGAGACAGGACGCCTACTCGTAGAGCGCTTCAGAGAATATCTCTGGGAGACCCGCACCAAGCAACCCCATTGCTTTGCACCTGAACACTTCAATTCTCCCTTCCACTCCACCGAGGATATGCAGGTCATGGGTCTCCTCCATCGCCACTCCCTTACCACCTGACACCTGGAGGAAGAATGCCTCATCTTCCACCTCAGGACCCTCCGGCCCCATGGCATCAATGTGGATCTCACTAGGTTTCTCAATACCCCTCCCACCAACTTATCCCAGTTTAAACCTTCCAGCTCAGCACTGCCGTCATGACCTGTCCCACCTGTCCATCTTCCTTCCCACCTATCCGCTCCACCCTCCTCTCTGACCTATCATTTTTACCCCACCTCCATCCACCTATTGCACTCTCAGCTACCTTCCCCCCCAGCCCCACCCCCCTCCCATTGATCTCTCTACCCCCAAGGCTCCCAGCCTCATTCTTGTTGAAAGGCTTTTTGTCTGAAACATTGATTTTCCTGCTCCTCGAATGCTGTCTGACCTCATGTGCTTTTCCAGCACCCCACTCTCAACCCTAATCTCCAGCATCTGCAGTCCTCACTTTCGCTGGGTTAAAAATAAGTCAGAGTTTCAGCTCTTGCATTCAAACATCTTTTGGGAATTCATAAAGAACTGGATTTTACACGCCTATGCTGGGTATATTTTCAGTGAGTGGAAAGTAGGTCAGGTGGCAAATCCGACATTTGTTGCCCATCCCTAAGCTGATCCCAATAACATGCTAGATGAGTGAGGACTCAGAAATCAGCAGCCTGTTCCCCATAGTTAATGAATAATTAAAGAACAATTAGTCTTCGACCATAAGGCCATAAGACATAGGAGCAGAAATTAGGCCATTCAGCCCATTGAATCTGCTCTGCCTTTCTATCATGGCTGATAGGTTTCTCAATCCCATTTTCCTTCTTTCTCCGTAACCTTTGATCCCCTTGGCAACCAAGAACTTATCTATCGCTGTTTTAAATTTACTCGATGATCTCGCCTCCACAGCTCTCTGTGGCAGTGAATTCCATAGATTCACCACTCTCTGGCTGAAGAAGTTTCTCCTTAGCTCCATTTTTTAGAGTCTTCCCTTTACTTTAAGGTTATGCCCTCGGATCCTCATCTCTCCTGCCAGTGGAAACATCATCCCAACATCAACTCTGTCCAGGCCATTCAGTATTCTGTAAGTTTCAGTCTGATTCCCCCCTTTATCCTTCTAAACACCATTGGGTATAGTCCCAGAATCCTCAAATATTCCTCTTCCTCAAATGATCACCTTCTTGTGAACCTCCCTGAACCCCCTCTCGGGCCACTACATCTTTCCTGAAGTATGGGACCCAATAATTGCTCACAATACTCCAACTGTGGTTTGACCAGAGCCTTATAAAGCCTCAGAAGTACACCTTGCTTTTATATTCTAGTCCTTTCGATATGATGATAACACTGTATTTGCCTTCCTAACTATCAACTCAACTTGCAAATTTACTGTAAGAGAAAGAGTCTTGCCAACAAGCCTATTTACCTGGATGTTATGTTACCCACACCATAACATAGCTGGTATGGACAGGCAGGCAGCAGTGGGCAGCCTAGATGGAAAAGTGGAAGAAAGCATAAAGGCCCTAACTTGAGCAGTATCTTCCGTGCATGATGGTCACCCCCCGCTTCTTTAATACCTTCCAAAACATGACCTCCAACAAACCCCTTTCTTCACCCGCCCTGACCACCACTACCCTCCTTCATACAATCCTGACACTGCTTGATACTGAACTCTGGTGCTACCAGATTAGATTAGATTAGATTAGATTAGACTTACAGTGTGGAAACAGGCCCTTCGGCCCAACAAGTCCACACCGACCCACCGAAGCGCAACCCACCCATACCCCTACATTTACCCCTTACTTAACACTACGGGCAATTTAGCTTGGCCAATTCACCTGACCCGCACATCTTTGTGACTGTGGGAGGAAACCGGAGCACCCGGAGGAAACCCACGCAGACACGGGGAGAACGTGCAAACTCCACACAGTCAGTCGCCTGAGTCGGGAATTGAACCCGGGTCTACAGGCGCTGTGAGGCAGCAGTGCTAACCACTGTGCCACCGTGCCGCCCAGATCTACTGATGTTGTTGCCAATCAAGTGAGTCAGCAATTCCAGAGGGTAGGATTGGCTTCCACTGAGAAGCATGTGTCCCATTTGTAACCCTAAACCTACACCCCATGTTATGGCTAAGGGTTGTTTCAAGCTTATCAGATTTTACTAAATTTCCTTCCAGGTTAGGGTGTGTGGTTCAGCATTCTGCCCTACCCTACCCTCCCGGCACTAAAGGATGGGTAAGAACATGAACAGCATTGATCAGCTTTGCTATTGGTTAACCTAATATTCATTTATTAGTGAAGAATGAGACATTGAGAAGTTTCTGTCTCTACAGAAGTATATGTAGTACTAGTAATCTCAAGCCCAATTCTCTATTTATCATCTTGTCTACACCTCCCCTTCCCTCTGTCACTGACTTTTGTAGTGTGAACCTGGTGAGATACTAAAAGGTAACCATTCTAAATCAGATTTATAAAGGACGTCATGTCATTTTCCATCCAACTAATCACTTTTGTGCATTGGTGCCCCTGTTTAATGTTCTTTTGTCTTTGCACTCCATTGGAGAGCTATTGATAGTTTGGAGAAGAAACTGCAGATCATCTTGCAAGACAACCTTGAACAGTTGTATTCTAGAAAACCTAGCTTCGAATTTTACTATCCTGATAGAGTGGCAGCTGTAGGGCTGACTGGCTGAGGATAAAAGCAAGCGCAGGCTGGTGTAGCAGGACATGGACGACAATGTCACCCTTCCTGGGAGTAGATGGCCGGTTTGTGCTTCATGGAACCTGGCGCAGAGCTTCAGCAGTTCTGGAAATCTGTAGTGCAGCGTACTGGATTGCTGTAACATCCTGCATGCCTGCCTGCACAGTGTAAACTACAACTATGACGGCAGCAGTCTGAGACTGCATGAGAGCAAACTGACCTTGCATGACAACAATGTGAATTTCAAGCATAACAGTCAGCTGTTGGATGACTTCAGTGGAAACTGTAGCATTGACAGTCAGGCACTACATCATTTTTAAATTCACAGCTGTGCAAATAGAATCAACGATCATTTCCATGCTGCAAACTAAAGGCAGCAGGCCCTTCCTGAAGCCCTCTGTTAATTTGACGCTAAGCTTAGTGAATGAATGCAGTCTTTCTTCCAGCCTTTTTTAGAGCACCAAGAATTTTGCAAAGCATATGTATCTCTGCTCCTTTGTAGGCTGCCTCAGCAAGTTCTTCATCTGCATGCACTACAGAAGAGTCTTTGTGCCAAATCCCCCTGTAGTGAGATACCACCTACACTGCCTTATCCTCTGCAGAATCTAGAGCCCAGTCATACTGTGTGCAGAACTTACCGTATGCACATCTTATTCTCTAACACAGATGTTGGGCAGAATTCTGGGAAAGGGCATGACCAGACATGAATATTTGTATCACTAGCTATCTAGCCAGTTTGCTAGTACCACCCAGCTCCTAGGCCACTTGCCCAGAGGTAAGAAAACCTTGTTACAGTAAGTCAATTGGCCTTCATTGGCTATTTAGAGAGACTCTTTGAGATATAGTGAATGAGCTTAGTTGCATTGAGATTGTCTTTCTTTGGCAAACGTGGGGAATCGGCATTCCATTCAGGGTTTCACACTTACTCTCAACTGCTTGACCAGGGGTGTGGCTAGCGGCTGCTTGAAACAAATCCTTTTCAGATGGTGAGATGATACCTCAAGATGGAGACATATTCTCTCTCCCTTACTTAAAACGGAGTCTGTAGCTCCTGATATGCTGAATGACTTATTCGTTCTCCAACATCACAATGTTAATTGGACAGTGAGGGCATATTTAGCCATTAATTGCATTTCAGAGAAAATCACTGCAAGCCTTCCCCTCAAAATTCAGGGTCAGAACCCGCATTTGACTGCAAAGTTGAGTCTGGACACAAAATGCAAAAGTCTGTTCACAGTGACAATACCTAAGTTGGTGGCTGCATGTAAATTGAGTAAGAATGTTGTGTTTTCATTCTAACTCTCTTCTCAGTGTTCCTCCAGTGCCTAATTAGGGTGAACCTCTTTGGAATCTTAAAGGAAAAGGTGTAAGAATTAAGTTATATAGAAGGGAGTGGGCTAAAGCAAGAGATTTCTACATATATAATTTGGCATTTGAAAATCAGAACAGACCATGGGATTACAGAGAAGTCAGATGTGAGAAGAATTAGGTGTGAGTATTCTATCGGCTTCGATGATTTCAGCCAGGATGGCCTCACTAAGAGTGAACAAAGAACAAAGAAAACTTACAGCCCAGGAACAGGCCCTTCGGCACTCCAAGCCTGTGCCAAACCAAATCCATTGCCTAAACCTATCACCCAATTCCTATGGATCTGTATCCCTCTGCTCCCCACCTACTCATGCATCTGTCCAGATGCACCTTAAATGAATCTACCGTGCCTGCCTTTACTACCTTTGCTGGCAACGCGTTCCAGGCACCTACCACCCTCTGTGTAAAGTACTTTTCACGTGTATCCACCTTAAATGTTTCACCTCTCACCTTGAACATGTGACTTCCCGTTATTGAATCCCCCATCCTGGGAGAAAGCTTATCTCTATCCACCCTGTCTATACACTTGGTCTCCTCTCAATCTCCTTTTTTCTAATGAAACCAAACGTAACCTACTCAATCTCTCTTCATAGCTAGCATCTTCCATACCAGGCAACATCCTCGTAAACCTTCTTTGCACCGTTTCCAAAGTGTCAACATACTTTTGCTAATGTGGCGACCAGAACTGTACACAGTATTCTAAATGCGGCTGAACCAAAGTCTTGTACAATTTTCACATGGCTGCCAGCTCTTATACTCAATACCCTGTCCAACGAATTCAAGCATACCATATGCCTTCTTGACCACTCTGTGTAGCCACCTTCAGGTACAATGGACCTGAACTCCCAGATCTCTCTGCTCATCAACTTTTCCCAAGGCTCTTCCATTTACAGTATAAGTTCGCTCCAGAATTAGACCTTCCAAAATGCACCACCTCACATTTGCCCAGATTAAATGCCATCTGCCACTTCTCCGCCCAACTCTCCAGTCTATCTATATCCTCCTGTATTCTTTGACAGTCCCCTATGATTTCCGCTACTCTACCAATCTTTGTATCATCTGCAAACTTACTGGTCAGCCCAACAATGCCCTCTTCCAGATCATTTATGTATATTATAAATAACAGTAGCCCCAGCACTTATCCCTGTGGAACACCACTGGTCACCTTTCTCCATTTCGAGAAATGGGGGCGGCATGGTGGCACAGTGGTTAGCACTGCTGCCTCACAGCGCCTGTAGACCCGCGTTCAATTCCCGACTCAGGCGACTGACTGTGTGGAGTTTGCACGTTCTCCCCGTGTCTGCGTGGGTTTCCTCCGGGTGCTCCGGTTTCCTCCCACAGTCCAAAGATGTGCGGGCCAGGTGAATTGGCTAAGCTAAATTGCCCGTAGTGTTAGGTAAGGGGTAAATGTAGGGGTATGGGTGGGTTGCGCTTTGGCGGGTCGGTGTGGACTTGTTGGGCCGAAGGGCCTGTTTCCACACTGTAAGTCTAATCTAATCCCCTCAACTATTACTTTCTGTCTCCTGTTGCTCAACCAGTTCTTCATCCACCTAGCTAGAACACCCTGCACACCATGTGACTTCACTTTCTCCATTAGTTTACCATGGGGAACCTTACTAAAGCCCATGTATATAACATCTACAGCTCTTCCTTCATCTATCAACTTGGTCACTTCCTCAAAGAACTCTAATAAGTTGGTAAGGCACAATCTCCTCCACACTATACCATGTTACCTACCATTGATAAGCCCATTCCCTTCCAAATATAAATAGATCCTATGCCTCAGTACCTTCTTCAGCAACTCTCTCACCACTGATGTCAGGCTCACTTGTCTGCAGTTACCTGGAATATCTCTACTACCCTTCTTGAACAGGGGGACAACATTAGCAACTCTCCAATCCTCCGGTGCCTCACCTGTGTTTAAGGCTGCTGCAAAGATATCTGTCAGGGCCCCAGCTATTTCCTCTCTTGCCTCCCTCAGCAATCTGGGATAGATCCGTCCGGTCTTAGGGAATCACCCACCTTAATACCCTTTAGCCTACCCAACACTTCCTCCCTCCTGATGTCAATGTGATCCAGAGGAAATAAACTTTTATCTCAAATCTCAACATTCACCATGTCCCGCTCCTCAGTGAACATTGATGCAAAGTAATCATTGAGAATCTCATCCATTTTCTCAGGTTCAACACACAACCTTCCTTCCTTATGCTTTAGCAGACCAACCCTTTCTCTAGTTACCCTCTTGCTTCTATACATGATTAAAAGGCCTTGTGATTCTCCTTAATTCTGCTCAATAAAGTTATTTCATGACCCCTTTTTAGCCCAGTTGATTCCTCGTTTAAGATTGGTACTAATCTCCCGATATTCTTACAAAGCCTATTCTGTTCTTAGCTGCTTGGACCTTATGTACACTTCATTTTTCCTCTTGGTTAGTCACACAATTTCTCCTGTCATCCATGGTTCACGAATCTTGCCTTTCCTATCCATTGTTTAAAAAAGGGACATGCCTATCCTGCGCTATCTTCAACCTATCTTTGAAAACCTCCCACATATCAAATGTGGACTTACCTTCAAATAGCTGTCCCCCCAATCCACATTTCTCAGTTCCTGCCAAATTTTGATATATTTGGCCTTGGCCCAGTTTAGTACTTATCCCTTAGGGTCATTCTCATCTTTGTCTACGAGTATTCTAAAACTTACAGAATTGTGGTCACTATTCCCAAAGAAATCCCTCACTGCAACTTCTACTACCTGGCCTGGCTCATTCCCCAATACCAAGTCCAATATGGCCCTATCCCTAGTTGGACCATTGGCATACAGCTCTAGAAAACTTTCCTGAATGTTCCTTACAAATTCTGTCCCATCCAGACCTCTGACACTAAGTGTATCCCAGTCAATGTTGGGAAAATTAAAATCTCCCATCACCACCATCCTGTTGCCTCTACATTTTCCCATAATCTGTTTTACCTATTTGTTCTTCTAGCTCACGCTCACTGTTGGGAGGCCTGCAGTACAGCCCCAACAATGTAACTGCACCCTTCTAATTTCAGTGTTGAGTGTTGAGCAACCAGTGGAGGTAAAAGAAACTGAGATGTTACAGCTGGAACATATTGGGTTGTTAGACTGTATTGTGACTAGACCTAAGTTTCACAAAATTACTGGAAGAAATTTAAATTTAAAATTTTAAAAAGAAAGGTGGTGTGGAAAATCAGTTATCTGACATTATATTTGGAAATGTAAGTTAGAAGGAGATGGCAAACAGAATAAGGCAGATATGCTTAGACCACCATTTTTGGAATGCAATAGTCTGATCTTTAATAGAGGGAGAGCTGTATAAAATAGCCTACCTGGAAATTAAATCAGAACCAATACTTGTGTGTTTTATTCAGAAGTCAAAATGTTAATGAGGAAATGGAGATTACCTCACATACCAGGTGATGAGGAATGGGCAATGGCCCATTAGCTGATAGTTCCATCTGAGTATGGTAATGAAATTTTACAAGTGGCTTGCAAAGATATAATAGCAAGTTGCCCAGGTGTTAGGAAAACACAAGCTAGAATACAGAAACCACTTTGTTGCTACAATTACATAAAATGTGGAAAGCTTTCACTAGACAAGCCACACATGTCAGGTGGTGCAGAATCCCCGAATATCAATTACACAATCACATTTAATTATAAAACTAGATTTTGTAAAACAATTTAACAGGACTTATTAAGTAAAAGAAAATAAAGAACTGCCAATGCTGAATTATCAAAAACAAAACTGGATTCTAACAGTTCTAAAGAAGGATCACTAGATCTGTAGCATTAGCTCTGCTTTCTGTCCACACATGCTGCCAGACATGCTGGGTTATTTTGGCAATTTCTGTTTGTTTTTGTTTCAGGACTTAATAGTTTATTAGGAGCTGCATTGTGTTCTATTTTATAGCTAAGCTGAGTAGAGTCAGGTATTGTGGAAGGATTTCTGATCAAGTCCTAGCATGTTTTCTTGCAATACCTTACCAAAGTCACCTCATAAACTACTAACTTCATCCCTGTGGCACCCTCATGCCCAATTCCAGCCTCATCTTACCATGTGTGTGCCCAGAACAGCTCACCATTCAGCCAATATCTGCTGAAAAACTGTCATCCCTTGCACCCTTGCCATTTTAAAAAAGCTGCTGTGTAACTGGAGAGGTACTGGCACTCTGAAGCTGCCAAGCTTGATGGTGGATAGCATATAAAGATGTTAGAGAAAACGACGCAGGCACTGTGATTCACCCACAGAGAACTAGAGATCCAACTGGTCAGGCTGATGTACAGGAGAGCAGTCCTCTTCCTGGAGGACCAGCAGAGGAGACCATGGCACCAGAACCTGGCAGCTTGGCCCAAGGTCATCCTTGAAACCATCCAGGTCAGTACCATCTCCATGCTCTGGTGGAATGGCTAGAAAAAGAAGGTCAATTACCTTTTCCACTGCTCAATGGTAAGTGTTACAGTATTCTCTCTGCTTTCTCAGACTCTATCCCTGCTAAGATACACAACTCCCACCAAGGCTCATAGGCTGCCTCTCTCACACCTGCAACATCATACCTCACTTGCTCTCTCCAATGCCCTTCAACACCACTAACCATGTATTGCCTTCTCACCAGCTCAAAACACCTCACTGCCTTTCCAACACCTGTAACAGGACTAACAGTTGTGCCACCCACTTTAATCCTCCTCTTTCTCTCATTGCAGGAGAAGACACCACATAAGGGAGCAGAGAGAGTCCATCGGGGTGGAGGGGTGTGAGACATTAAGGTCCTTACCCTGGATGAGGAGTGAATCCTGGCCATTATATGGGAAGATTATGATTGTTTCTGTGGGTATATAAAGACTTATTATGGCTAATACCATTCTCCATTCCACTACAACTCATCATATGCTGTCAGTGTCATTCACTGCACACCACCTCTCACCACTGGCTGCAGGACCTTCTCTGTCTCTTATGCCTTGTAGGTATCGGGGGATGTCTACCATCGGATTGCTACCCCCTGGAGCTCTGAGGATGACAGTACCAATCCCTCAGAAGAAGCATATGGAAGGCTGCCTCCAGCACTCCCTGTCAGTTCAAGTCCTTATATCTCGGTAGGAATGTCAGGCTTACAAAGATTGGGAGTATTAGGTGGTGAGCATCTCTGTGTCAGCTCCACAGCTGGCTGAGGAACAAATGCTCAAGCATTGGCACTCGGAGGCCTGCTGGAGACCGACTCAGCCCCAGGGAGGAGTGGGCCCTATGGCGTTAGTAATCAGCATTTCATCCCAAACAGGAAGGAGGAGCAGAATCAGTAGCAGACAGGAATGGTCCTCAGTGCACAGATGCTGCGGCAGTGCAGTGAATCATGCAACCATCTGGCTGCCTCCATTGTCAGTATCTGCCATGGAAACCCAGGCTCAGCTCCCTCAGGGGCTGCTGGAGAACTGCAAACACCAGCACTCATTGGCCCAACCATTAGTCCATTGGAGAAAAGGAAAGTCTCTTCATCACAAGAAGTCAGGGGGCACCCAGCCGGAAGAGGAGCCACAGATAATCTGGTTTCATGTCACCATTCAGGACAATCCTGGGATGGTCAACCCTCCAGCCCCACCCCCACTCTGCCTGCCTGGTGTTCTCTCTGAGCTGTGAAGGTGGAAAACAAGCCAAGCATTCTCAACCAGTTTTCCAGTGACCATCGTTGGAACAGAGTTTTTTTTTATATATATGCTGACTCTTATAGCTATTTTGTAATCAGAGAGAGCATTGTGAATTAAATCTGAATTCAATTGTCTCATAAACGTGGGTGACAGAATACTAAGGTCTGGGATGAAATAAGGGAAAATTTAAGAATAGAACTGCCATTTCAGAACAAAAAAGAACTTGATTCATACGTGAAAAGGATTTTTAAAAAGCTTGGTTGTGAGACTTGTTGAATAGCCCATTCAAATAGCCAGAACCAAAGTAAAGGCTGAAATACCTCTTCTGTGCTGGTTGATTCAATGAAACATAGAGAGGAATCAGTTGAAAATGTACACAACACATTCAGAGAGGGAAACGTTTAGTTATTATAAACTTAAGACTTAGCAAACTAGGCTACAAGAATGGAAAACTTTGCAGTGGATTATTTCCCAGATTTCGTTGGGATTCCAAATAAGTAATGGATTAAAACCACACACTAACGCCTTAAGGAGCGGAGGTTCAAGACCCGCCTTTGCATTGCAATGGTTTGGTACCGACACAGCACGGTGAGAGATGATTCGCTCGACTTCACATCAATCTGAGAGGGGCGGAGGGGGGCTTTTTTTGGGGGAAGCTGTGTGTCAATGTCATTTCCGTAATGGATGGACTGTAGTACTTAGTGGGAAGAAGAAAAAAAATATCAATGGGAATGTGATGGAACTCCGAGTAATCGAAGAAGATTATGGAGCGCAGCAGAGAGACAGCCAGCAACTACCAACATATTCATGTGCAGTTACAAGGAGGAGCTCCATGGGGCTTCACTCTTAAAGGGGGGCTAGAACATGGAGAATCTCTCACCATCTCAAAGGTAAAAAACTTTTAACAAACTCGCGTCCCCCGCCCCCCAACAACTGCAAGCAGGAAAAAAAAAGCCCATTACAGCTGCAAAAAAAAGTGGCAAGGAAGTTGGTTTCTACACTGCCCATGTTTTTGCCAGCGTTATCCATTTCGCAGCAGTGAGACAAAGAAGTCCAAAAGTTAAGAGCCGAAATTTTACATGGGCATTTGTATATAAAATGCCCATAAGTAATTGCGGTCTTGAATGACCAGCGTGCATAGAAATTTGGACCACTCCAGCGATAGTTTACTGCTGGATGAGAGTATGCAGAATGGAATGCAGTTTAAATCGCATGGGGGTCGCAATTCTGTCTGCCAAAATTATATTTTTTGAATGATACACTGGGAACGATTTATTTTATAATATTACTATGCTTCATACCTTTTGTTTCTCAGAAACTTTTTCTGGAGGTATGTGATTTTTTTTGAAGGACGCAGTTTTTGGAAAATTTAAGTGTCATTTTTAAAATGTTGTATTTTGCTAAGGTTATTGCAAAGGGGTTATTTTCACCTTGGATCGGTGCTCCGTGCCTCCAGGCTCTGGAAAGGTTTGTTTTGGAGCAGGGGAGCCGAAAGGCAGTGTGAGGAACCCAGGATCATGTGGGTAAATGATTAACAGGCAAATCGCGCAACTGGCCCACAGCTCCTGCACTCGGTTGTTTCAAAAGCCGAATGAATACGACGAGACTGTCATGCCTCTGGCTTTGCTTTTGACAAGAAATAACCGCGATTCACTATTTTTGGACAATTTTATTGACTTTGAGCGTTGTTGCTGGTGTAACCTATCAGCCCCCAGTTGCTAAAAGACAGAAAAGTACTGGGTTCAGTCTGTCCGGGGGTGGGCTATTACAACTATTCCTTTCGTAATTGTCGCCAGATGCCAAAAGCATCTGGTTCGGGGGGTAGGTAATGCTGTCTTCAAATGCAGTAAAGCTGCATTTTATTTTCTCAGGGGAGCGGCATCGTTCACCCGCCCAAATACTTCGAGAGAAATGTCCCCATTGGATGTTTTGGTGAGGTTAGAGTGCTTGGGAACTTATTTTCTTATTAAGATATCAAGCGCGGTTTGACCAACCCAAAGGGAAGTTCTGTTACATGAGAAGCGATTTGTATTTTTTTTTAAGGGGGAGAGGGGGTCGTTGCTCGCTACTGTTTAAAGTAGAAGAAGCAGTGATGAAAAGATGTCATGCTGTCGTACTTTCCTGTGCTGCAGCTATCTTCTTTTGTGCCTGAAACCAAAATCCTGAATGCCCAGCAGTAAGTTAACTTGTTGCATGGATACTGCTGACAGCCAAACTTAACTCAGCACCACCTCTCTGAGCACCCTCTGCTGCCTGACTTATCATACCGCTTGGGTAGCTTAGAGTCAGAGTTGGACAGAACGGAAACACACCCTTCAGTCCAACTCAACCACGTTGACCAGACATTCTAAATACATTTAGTTCCATTTGCCAGTGTTTGGCCCATATCCCTCTTAAACTGTTCCTATTCATATACCCATCCAGATGCCTTTTAAATGCTGTAATTGTACCACCCTCTGCTAATTCTTCCAGCAGTTCATTCCATACACGCACCACCATCTGCACGATGACATTGCCCCTTCGGTCCCTTTTACATCTTACCCCTCTCACCCTAAACCTATGCTGTCTAGTTTTGGACTTCCCCACCCCGGGGGAAAAAAAACTTGTCAATTTACCATGTCCATCCCCCTCGTGATTTTATGAATCTCTGTAAGGTCACCCCTCAGCCTTTGGTGTTCCCAGGGAAATTAGCCCCTGCCTATTCAGCCTCTCCCTCTAGCTCAAACCCTCTAGTAGAGGATGAGCAAAACTTAGTTCCAAATACATGTTGGGAAGAAATATCTTTGGCTTAGACCACTAGCTTCATTGCACACTTGGTTATTGAGAATCAGTTGGACTATTCATAGTCTAGATTAGAGTGGTGCTGGAAGAGCACAGCAGTTCAGGCAGCATCCGAGGAGCCGTAAAATCGATGTTTCGGGCAAAAGCACTTCATCAGGAATACAGGCAGAAAGCCTGAAGGATGGAGAGATAAGTGAGAGGAGGGGTTGGGGTGGGGAGAAAGTAGCGATAGGTCGGGGGGGGGGGGAAAGGGTAGAGTGGAAAGGAAGATAGGCAGGTAGGACAAGTCATGGGGACAATGCTGAGCTGGAAGTTTGCAACTGGGGTGAGGTGGGGGAAGGGGAAATGAGGAAACTGTTGAAGTCCACATTGATGCCTTGGGGTTGAATCTCCTGTAGGGCCTTGGATGGAGGTGAGGGAGGAGGTGTGGGCACAGGTTTTGCAGGGGAAGGTACCAGGATGGGAGGATGGGTTGTAGGGGGGCATGGACCTGACCAGGTAGTCACAGAGGGAACTGTCTTTGCGGAAGATGGAAAGGGGTGGAAGGAAATATATCCCTGGTGGTAGGGTCCATTTGGAGGTGGCAGAAATGTTGATGGATAACTTGTTTTATGCGAACATTAGTAGGGTGGAAGGGGAGCACTAGGAGCATTCTGTCCTTGTTACGTTTGGAGGGATGTGGTCTGAGGGCAGAGGTGCGGGATGTGGGTGAGATGCGTTGGAGGGCATCTTTAACCATGTGGGAAGGGAAATTGCGGTCTCTAAAGAAGGAGGCCATCTGGTGTGTTCTATGGTGGAACTAGTCCTCCTAGGAGCAGATACGGCGGAGGCGGAGGGATTGGGAATACGGGATGGCATTTTTGCAGGAGGTAGGGTGAGCAGAGGTGTAATCCAGGTAGCTGTGGGAGTTGGTGGGTTTGTAAAAATGTCGGTGTCAAGTCATAGCCTCAGCATCCTATCCAGTATGGATAGAAACTTGGCTGTCTGGCAGAAAGCAGAGGTGATGAGGAAAGGGTCCTCCTCACGATGGCAGCTAGTGAGTGCAAAAGGCTCGGTGCTGGGACCATAGCTTTTCACTTTATATATGAAGATGAAGAATCTGAGGGCATTTTAAGTTTGCAGATGATACAAAGATAGAAAGACAGGTAGCATTGAGGAGGCAGGGAGGCTGCAGAGGTTGCTGTTAGGACAGGGGGCAAAGAAGTGGCAGATGGAGTACAATTTGGTACAGTGTGAGGTCATGCACTTTGGTAGAAAGAATAGAGGCATGGATTATTCTCTTAAGTGGAGAGAAAATTCAGAAGTATGAAGTGCAAAGGAACTTGGGAGTTCTGGTCCAGGATCCTCTCAATGTAAACTTGTGGGTTGAGTCAGTAATTAGGAAGACAAAAGCAATGATACATGTATTTTGAAAGGCTTAAATATGAAAGCAGGGATATCTGATGCTCTATAAGGCTCTGGTCAGACCACAATTGGAGTATTGTGCACATTTTTTGGGCACCATATCTCAGGAATGATGTACTGGCCCTGGAGAGTGTTCAGAGGAAGTTCACGAGAATGGTCCCAGAAATGAACAATTTAACATCTGCGGAACATTTGAGGATGTTGGGCTTATACTGTATGGAATTTAGAAAGATGAGAGGGGGAATGGAATTGAAACTTAGAGAATACTGAATAGCCTGGACAGAGTGGATGTTGGGAAGTGGCTTCCATTGGTAGGAGAGACTACGGCCCGAGAGCACAGCCTTGGAGTAAAGGGAAAACTTTTCAGAACTGAGATGAGAATGTTTTTCAGCCAGCGAGTGATGAATCTATGGAATTCATTGCCACAGAAGGCTGTGAAGGCCAGGTCATTGAATGCATTTAAGACCGAGATAGATTGGTTCTTGCCTCTCAAGGGGGTAATGGGTTACGGGGAGAAAGCAGGAGAATGGGGTTGAGAAACTTATCAGCCATGGATTGAATGGTGGGGCAGACACAATGGGCTGAATGGCCCAGTTTCTGCTCCTGTGTCTTATTGTTTTATGGTCAATCCGAACCTGAATTGAACTTTCAACACTACTTTTTTCTTTTACAAACCTGCCTCCCATAACAAATGGATCTGCACAAATGCAGAATAATATAAAAATGTTAGAAGTTGTACATTTGGAGGAAGATAAAATGATGCAAAGGGCATGTCCATAGAGGGATTTGAAAATTTTAAGATAAACATTTTAAAATTTTAAAGTATTGTTGAACCCACAGCCATGGGGTGATTGGTGAGTGGATGCAGGTTAGGACATGGCCAGCAGAGTTTTGAATGTCCTGTGAAGTTAATGGAAAAGGAGTTGCTGAAAGCCAGCCAAGAAAGCCTTGGAAGAATCAAATCTCAAGTTAACAAAGGAATGGATCAGTATTTCAGCAGAAAAGTTGGTGATGGGCAATTGTTGGTGATGGGCAATTGTTGTGAGATGGAGTTTTGCAACTCCAGTTGGGTTCAAATAAGATGCAGGGATTGTGATCAGTTAGGTTCAGCTTCAGTTAGTAACGAGGGTGCCAAATGCAGATGGGGGCTAGGGAGTAGAGTTTATACTGAAGGTAATGGCTTTTGATTTCCCAATATTTACTTCAAGGAAATTTCTCTTCATCCACTACTTACTAGCAGACAAGAAGTGTAACAAATTGGAGTCTTAAGATGAGGGTATTTATTTGTTTTTTTTCCACCAAGAATGCTACACAAGTCATTGTGACTGGAATTTGCTGTCTGGAACAGGTATCTGGCTGCCAGTGTCTTCAGATAATGGACAAATAATCCATATTGTACTGTGTTGTTTAGAGTACAACCTTTGAATCATGTTTCCTGTTTAAAAAAAGACCTTATATAGCGATGCACAATCAACACAACAGACACATCAATTACACTTGTTTGTGAAATGACAAATTGGAAATTGGCTTCGGTTTTCACCAACCTAATGTTGAAAGTATGACTGAAAAGCTCACCATTTCCAATGTTGAAGCCCTTTTCAAATGATGTCATGATCACCTCTGACCAGATACTGTATATTTGTGTTATTACTGAATAGTTGATACCGGGCCAATGGTATCACTGTGAATTTAATACCTGTGTTTGTCGATAATCTGGATCTGCTTGTTATCATCTTGACCCTTTGCCAATTTTTAATTTTCTGTTGTTTTTTCCAAAAGTATGTTTTGGTTCCCAGTGGAAAATCACAGAATGTTGAAGCACTCTTTTGGATTAATAGTCAGAAAGCAAGTGTCCTTGTGGATGCAATTATTGCAGGGAGACTACGAGCAGGTAGTTTGCCAAAGGCCTTTACACTCCCTACAAATTTGGATTAGAATATCTAAATCTTTAAATTGGGCAAGGGCAGGACTAGAAAAACATAATTACATTTAATTGGCTGGTCTCAAATTAATATCCCTTGATCTTTCACTCCTCAACTTTCTGTCCAATTCTCTCATGTTTTTCAACACTGTCTTTCTGGACAAGTGTCACAATATGTTTGTCACCTGGTAATTAACATTGCTAGTCTGTTCCTTCTTCTAAGCTTGAGCCTTGTGATAGAGTTCTGGAAATATGAAAAAAAAGACCAGAGTTCAGTTGTTTGTTCCTGTAAATGCTGCCTCCTCTGAGCCCAGTCTTGTCCAAAACTAAACAAACCAAGGCCTTCAACCTTGTTGAGTTCAGATTGTTCAAGCAAAATTCAAAATTGTGCAGGATGGAAAGAAACTTCCCCTGCTTGTAAAAGAATTAAGATAGAGAAGTCACAGATTTAAAATGGTGTGCCAAAGTAACAAAAGTGATTGTGTGAGAGAGAAAAAAAATGTTTTTTTCACAATGGGTAGTTCAGATTGCAATGCACTGCCTGGAAGTGCAGTGGAGGCAGATTCAATTGAGGTATTCAAGAATGCATTAGATGATTATTTAAATAGAAATAATATGTAAGGGTTCAGAGAAAAGTTAGAAGAATGGCACTAAGTCACGATGCTCATTTGGAGAGTCAGCGCAGACACAGTGAGCCAAACAGTCCCTTTGTGCACAGCAATACCTCTATCATTCAATATTTGTTAATACTTAGCTTTTTCTGGACAATCTCTGATCTGGGTATCTAGAGTTCACATGGAGGAGGGAGACAAAGGTGTGTTTTGGTGATGGGATACATGCCAACCTTTTATCCATTTGGTTAAGACAGCAAGTAAAATATAATAATGATGTCTTTACCCATGAAGTCAATTTCAGCTTAAGTTAACAAGCCAAGGTTAGAGATAATGAGGATTTTGTTTGCAAATGAATGACATTCTAGAAAGATTTCTTTCTTTTGTCGTCTGTTGTTGATTCCTACAACGATTAAATTCTTCTTTTGAAATTGAGTTTATACATAAATTTTATTAACTACAAAATGATTATAGTTATCTATTTGTCAAAAAGTCATAACTTAAGATTTAAAATTGCAGATGGATTTGAGCTTATGCCACCTTTTCAACATATATACCCTTTCAGTTTATCAATCCTTACCTAAAAGATTGGCCTTTGACCACTCCACCATGTTCTCCACATAGCCAGCTCCTGGGCCACATTCTGGGAGATTGACCAGTTACTTACAAAATTTAGGAGGCTGATCCTGGATTTTATAACCTTTTTTAAAATGGCCTTATGTTGTGTGTTTACTGTACCAAATACTGAAGAAATATTAGATATTGTGCAAAACCTTTTTCAGCCAAAAGCATTCAAAAAAGAAACACTGACACTTGCTGTGTGAGGTGAAACAAAGCAACTTCTGGCCAAAATATGTGTTTTCTTGGAAAATCTGGTTAATGTTACTTACAAGAATCTGCATGCTTAGTAGAGTCAAAATATAAGGATTATGAGCCATTTGTCTGCATTTGTGGGATACCTCATTATGGCCATTGCTTAAACTGTAGATCCTATTGTGCAGAATTCAATAGGTAATAATTATTACAATTCTGTTGCCTTAGATTTGCCATATTTGTGCAATTATGTTATAATGTTTTAAAGGTTAGCTGTTTTACTAAATGTTTTTTTCTCTTTCTTGGGCTATAGGTGTTGCTGACTAGGCTCGCACTAATTGCCCATTCTTAATTGCCCTTGAGAAGGTGATGGTGCCCCAATTTTAAAATTGCCACAATCTGTGTGGTACAGGTAGTGGTGAGGAAGTTCCAGGATTTTGAGCCAGTGAAAGTGAAGGAACAACTGTATAGTTCCAAGCCAGGATGATGTGTGTTGGGAGAGGAAGCTGCAGATGTGTGTTCCTATGCACCCACTGCCCTTGTTCTTCTAAATGGTAGAAAATGTAGATTTGGAAAGCACTGCTGAAGGAGGCTTTAGTGAGTTGCTGCAGTGCATCCAGTAAACCAAAAGCACAGGCTGCCGCTGTGTACCACTGTTAGTAGGAGTAAATGTTTAAAGTGGTGGAAGAGTATCATATGCAGTGGGCTACTTTGTCTTGTGTGGTATTGAATTTCTTCAGCTTTGTTGAAGCCATATTCATCCTGGCAGGTTGGAAGTATTCCATCACATTCCAGATTTGTGCCTTGCGGATGATGGAGCAGGCCTTGGGAAGTCTGCATTACCTACAGCAGAGTTACCAGCCTCTGTCCTGCTCTTCCAGCAGGAATAACCTGTCCAGTTCATTTGTTGGTCAACTGTAATGCCCAGGATGTGATGATGAGAGATTCAAAGATAATATGCCATTGAATGTTGAAGACAGGTATAGATTCCATTCATGTTTTCACTGAGATATCAGTGAAACATAACAGGAAATCCTCACCACACTGGCCTACATGTGACTAGATCAACAACCAATTGGTTGATTCTGAACTGTGTTCAAAATGGCCACGCTAGTGACATCTTCGAGGGAAAAGTGAGGTCTGCAGATGCTGGAGATCAGAGCTGAAAATGTGTTGCTGGAAAAGCGCAGCAGGTCAGGCAGCATCCTAGGAACAGGAGATTCGATGTTTCGGGAATAAGCTCTTCTTCAGGAATGAGGAAAGTGTGTCCAGCAGGCTAAGATAAAAGGTAGGGAGGAGGGACTTGGGGGAGGGGCGTTGGAGATGTGATAGGTGGAAGGAGGTCAAGGTGAGGGTGATAGGCCGGAGTGGGGTGGGGGAGGAGAGGTCAGGAAGAAGATTGCAGGTTAGGAAGGCGGTGCTGAGTTTGAGGGATTTGACTGAGACAAGGTGGGAGGGGAAATGAGGAAACTGGAGAAATCTGAGTTCATCCCTTGTGGTTGGAGGGTTCCTAGGCGGAAGATGAGGCGCTCTTCCTCCAACCGTCGTGTTATGGTCTGGCGATGGAGGAGTCCAAGGACCTGCATGTCCTTGGTGGAGTGGGAGGGGGAGTTGAAGTGTTGAGCCACGGGGTGGTTGGGTTGGTTGGTCCGGGTGTCCCAGAGGTGTTCTCTGAAGCGTTCCGCAAGTAGCGCCTGTCTCCCCAATGTAGAGGAGGCCACATCAGGTGCAGCGGCTGCAATAGATGGTGTGTGGAGGTGCAGGTGAATTTGTGGCGGATATGGAAGGATCCCTTAGGGCCTTGGAGAGAAGCAAGGGAGGAGGTGTGGAGCAAATTTTGCATTTCTTGCGGTTGCAGGGGAAGGTGCCGAGAGTGGAGGTTGGGTTGGTGGGGGGTGTGGACCTGACGAGGGAGTCACGGAGGGAGTGGTCTTTTCGGAACGCTGATAGGGGAGGGGAGGGAAATATATCCCTGGTGGTGGGGTCCGTTTGGAGGTGGCGGAAATGACGGCGGATGATACGTGTATGTGGAAGTTAGTGGGGTGGTAGGTGAGAACCAGTGGGGTTCTGTCCTGGTGGCAGTTGGAGGGGCGGGGCTCAAGGGCGGAGGAGATGCAGTGGAGGGCATCGTCGATCACGTCTGGGGGGAAACTGCGGTCCTTGAAGAAGGAGGCCATCTGGGCTGTAAGGTATTGGAACTGGTCCTCCTGGGAGCAGATGTGGCGGAGACTAAGGAATTGGGAATATGGGATGGCGTTTTTACAGGGGACAGGGTGGGAAGAGGTGTAGTCCAGGTAGCTGTGGGAGTCAGTCAGTCAGTCAATCTTCCGCAACTACGCTGGCACCACACCCCACCTTTTCCTCCGCTACATCGATGACTGTACCGCCGCTGCCTCATGCTCCCACGAGGAGGTTAAACAGTTCATCCACTTTACCAACACCTTCCACGCCGACCTCAAATTCACCTGGACCGTCTCAGACTCCTCCCTCCCCTTCCTAGACCTTTCCATTTCTATCTCGGGCGACCGAATCAACACGGACATTTACTATAAACCGACTGACTCCCACAGCTACCTAGACTACACCAGGAAAGTTAGAAATAGATTATCGTGTCTGAGGACATTGGAGAAAAAAGGGAAGTTGGAGGGTGAGCTCATGGAGTGGTGTTTTAAAGAGAGAGTCATAGAGATGTACAGCTTGGAAACAGACCCTTCGGTCCAACCTGTCCATGCCGACCAGATATCCCAACCCAATCTAGTCCCACCTGCCAGCACCCACCCCATATCCCTCAAAACCTTTCCTATTCATATACCCATCCAAATGCCTCTTAAATGTTGCAATTGTACCAGCGTCCACCACTTCCTCCGGCAGCTCATTCCATACACATACTACCCTCTGTGTGAAAAAGTTGCCCCTTAGGTCTCTTTTTATATATTTCCCCTCTCACTCTAAACCTATGCCCTCTCATTCTGGACTCCCCCACCTCAGGGAAAAGACTTTGCTTTTTTTTTCCTATCCATGCCCCTCATAATTTTGTAAACCTCTGTAATGTCACCCCTCAGTTTCTGACACTCCAGGGAAAACAGCCCCAGCCTGTTCAGCCTCTCCCTATACCTCAAAACCTCCAACCCTGGCAATATCCTTGTAAGTCTTTTCTTAACCCTTTCAAGTTTCACAACATCTTTCCGAAAGGAAGGAAACCAGAATTGCACGCAATATTCCAACAGTGGCCTAACCAATGTCCTGTACAACCACAACATGACCTCCCAACTCCTGTACGCAATACTCTGACCAATAAAGGAAAGCATACCAAACGCCTTCTTCACTATCCTATCTACCTGCGACTCCACTTTCAAGGAGCTATGAACCTGCACTCCAAGGTCTCTTTGTTCAGCAACACTCCCTGGGACCTTACCATTAAGTGTAGAAGTCCTGCTAAGATTTGCTTACCCAAAATGCAGCACCTTGCATTTATCTGAATTAAACTCCATCTGCCACTTCTCAGCCCATTGGCCCAGATCCTGTTGTAATCTGAGGTAACCCTCCTCGCTGTCCTCTACACCTTCAATTTTGGTGTCATCTGCAAATTTACTAACTGTACCTCTTATGCTCGCACTCAAATCATTTATGTAAATGACAAATAGTAGAGGGCCCAACACCGATCCTTATGGCACTCCACTGGTCACAGGCTTCCAGTCTGAAAAACCACCCTCCACCACCAACCTCTGTCTTCTACCTTTGAGCCAGTTCTGTATCCAATTGGCTAGTTCTCCCTATGTTCCGTGAGATCTAACCTTGCTAATCAGTCTCCCATGGGGAAACTTGTTGAACACCTTGCTGAAGTCCATGTCGATCACATCTGCTCTGCCCTCATCAATCCTCTTTGTTACTTTCTCAAAAAACTCAAGTTTGTGAGACATGATTTCCCACGCAGGAGAAAGTGAGGACTGCAGATGCTGGAGACCAGAGTTGAAAAGTGTGGTGTTGGAAAAACGCAGCAGGCCAGGCAGCATCTGAGGAGCAGGAGAATCGACGTTTTGGGTATAATCCCTTCTTCAGGAGCCACCACCATGGTCAAGCTCACTGGTCTATATTTCATTGGCTTGTCCTTACCACCCTTCTTAAACAGTGGCACCACGTTTGCCAACCTCCAGTCTTCTGGCACCTCACCTGTGACGTTCGATGATACAAATATCTCAGCAAGAGGTCCAGCAATCACTTCTCTGGCTTCCCACAGAGTTCTTGGGTGCACCTGATCAGGTCCTGGGGATTTATCCACCTTTACCCATTTCAAGACATCCAGCACTTCCTCTTCTGTAATCTGGACACTTTGCAAGATGTCGCCATCTATTTCCCTACAGTCTATATCTTCCATGTCCTTTTCCACAGTCAATACTGATGCAAAATATTCATTTAGTATCTCCCCCATTTTCTATGGCTTCACACAAAGGCCGCCTTGCTGATCTTTGAGGCGCCCTGTTCTCTCCCTAGTTACCCTTTTGTCCTTAGTATATTTGTAAAAAACCCTTTTGGATTCTCCTTAATTCTATTTGGCAAAGCTCTCTCATGTCCCCTTTTTGCCCTCCTGATTTACCTCTTAAGTATACTCCTACCTCTTTTATACTCTTCTAAAGGTTCACTCGATCTATCCTGTCTATACCTGAGTCGATGATGCAGTTGAAATAGAAGGATAAAACCTCAAGATTTAGAGCCATTAACCGTATTGGTGAACAAGGAGACCTGGAGAGGAATTTGGGTGATTACACTTTAGTGGGATTCGGGCTGAGAGAGCAGTTTTTAGTTCTTGTGGGCAATGTGAGCCCTGGGATTGGTATGAGGGAGACAGAACAAACTAGAGAAACATGGAGTTGAGGACTAGGACCGGGGCTCAATTGGAGGAAGTTAGACCCAGTGGGGCAGTGGTATGGATAGCCTCAATCTTAGTGAGAATAGAGCCCACAAGCTCCTCTCTATTATTCAGGGAAATGAGGAATCAAGGGAGAGATGGGCTAAAGGTTGCATTAGTGTTATACTTTGCATTCCAGGGTGATCCTGAATCGGTGAGCGGTTTTAGCAGATGAGCAGGGCATGATGATACTTTAACAAAAGTACCTATTCAAGGTGGCTCAGGGAATCCCTATTGGACTTGACCTGTAAGCCTCTCTCGGTTCATCCCTGAGATTGCACTCTGTGGCAGTCTGGAATATAAAAATCTTACAGATTAGTTTAAATTAGTATCTTTATCAATGGCATCAATGTTACACTATAATATAGATACCTACAAACAGGGCTTGAGCTAAGGTTTTAAAACCATTGAGAGTTACTAGAGTCATAGAGATGTACAGCACGGAAACAGATTCTTCGGTCCAACTCATCCATGCTGACCGGATATCCCAACCCAAACTAGTCCCACCTGCCAGCACCAGGCCCATATCCCTCCAAACTCTTCCTATTCATTGATATTGATAATAATGATAATAATATTACTCTCCCCATTGCTGCAAACAAGCTTCTTTATACAGAAATTGATACTGAGATTACAAAAACACCACATATCCTCAATCAGATAAGCAGTAATAAAATGGAAAAAGTTTGTAGAGGAAGTGAAACTAATTGACAGACCTGAGTACGCTTAACTAATTAAGCTGCGTGCACATCAGAGTGGGAAGCCTTGATCAAGCCAGGCCAAATGCCTTAGCTAGATAAGCTTCCCTTTTAAATGTACATCGTTACAAGGGACTAGTCTAAACCATGTGGGAAAAAGTCATGAGGTAACCTCGCCCAGTATCATTGTCCTACAAAATGGCTTTTTTAAAAAAAAATCTTAGATTCCCAAAATGCAAATTAAGTTTATAACATTCCCAGATCTTGAGCTCCAGGGAACAACACACATTCAATCCATGACAAGCAAGTGTACACTCAAATTAGACCACAAAGAGTTAACCTTTCCACCAGCTTCCGTCCTCTCTCTCTCTGTCTCTCTTTCTCACATTTGAACATCTTCCAGTTTCAGCTTTTGTGTTTGCCTAGTTTGTAAGGTTAATGAGACATTCATATTCCAGAAGAGTCAAGACTAGGAAATGAGCTTCATAAATTCAAATCTACTCCGTGTGGTATACCTGAAAATATGTCAGGATCATTCTATTACTTACATATTCCACTCAGCTTATTAAATTACAAATTCTTTTCCTATTGAGTATGAGTTTTGTTAAGAGTCTTCATTATAAACCAGAAATTCAGTTATCCAACTTCCAACTGTAAAATATGAGCAGCTTTCAGCCCTCTGGGTCAAAAGAAAGTACTGCCACACATTCTACAAGTGAAGAAATGTTATCACCTTATTTATACTGATCCATTGACACTAAGAACAGATGTCCTTAATTCTTCTGAACAAATGCATTCCCCCCCGCCCCCACCAATTGATGAAGTGCTTTCCTGTGTATTCTGTCGCAGATACCACATGTAAGGCTATAAGCTTTCTCACTTTGTGGTCCAGCCAGATCTGGAAATAAATGCTGAAACTAGTTGTCTGATATATCTACTGAAGGTTGTATTCCCTTGACCAAAAGGGAATAATATGAGGGTTGAGCTAGGGCAATAACCAGAGTGTATGCGTATGTGAGAGTGATGTCTGCAATGATGGTACTGGGGACTAAAGGGGGAAATGAGGTTTAGTAATCCATAGTCACAGAAACAGTGAGTTGAATGGAGTTTTAACTTTGAAAGGATTCTAGAAATTTATGAGGGAATGGTTATTTCCAGGGATGGACACAGAATATGGTGGAATCTGTGGATTGAAAGGGTGAAATGAATGGAGAGAGTGATACAAGGTAGTGATTAAAGATGGCCTTATCTGTGAGGTGTATGATTGGAATATTGACACTGTGTGAGATGACAAAGTCAAAGGGGGTGTCTGTGCATGAGGGTTTGGGAATTTACATGGAGGGGAAGATTTAGGGAGTTTATGCAGGCAGTGAACTCTAAGTGGATGAAGGTTAAATCACTCCGGATGAGTTGGTATTCAGTGCTGAGTCTGAGAGAGAAATGCAACAGTTATGAGACAATTTATTATCCCGTAGAATATGTAAAGAATAAAGATTTTGAATGAAAAACAAGATGAGTGGAACAGGGTGAGAAGCCCAGAGGAGAAAGAGGTTAAGCCAAGGAGCGGTTTAGTGATGAGTGCAATACCTCCATCATTGTTTTATAGAATCCCTACAGTGTGGAAGCAGGCCATTTGGCCCATCGAGTCCATATTGATCCTCCAAAGAATATCTCATGCTATCCATGTAACCCTGCATTTCCCATGGCCAATCCACATAGCCTGAACATCTCTGGATACTATAGGGAATTTAGCATGCCAATCCACCTATACATCTTTAGATTGTGGGAGGAAAGTAGAGCACCTGGTGGAATCTCATGCAAACATGGGGAGAATGTGCAAACTCCACACAGTCACCCAAGGATGGAATCAAATCTGGTCCCTGGCACTGTGAGGCAGTAGTGCGAACCACAGAGCTATTATGCTGACCCACTGAGCCACCGTGCCATTCACGTTGAGTAAAGGCAAGAATTTGTGATAAGAGTCCATGAAGGTCAAAAGAAAAGAGTTCCATTTGTGAATGGCATCATCTAACTTAAAAAGGCATGGAGGGAAAAAGAGCTTTCAATCATGCTGAGTTTAGAGTTTAAGTTGGGAGAATGGAGCCTTGTTGAAAACCAATTATTCAGAGTGAAAGCAAAGTCTTTAGATGAGCTAGGTAAAACCTAGCAATTTCTTGTTTTGAAGTAGTTGACTTAGAAGTGGCGTCTGATGACATGGATACCAAAGTAAACTGGTGTGGATGGGAAAATGGCTTTAAACAGTGGCTGGAACTTTGTTAGCTGTGAATTTATCAAAGCAGTGGGAGATGAAAGTTCATGTTAAACTGAGGATGAAGACTTTATGCTGCTGGGAGTGAGGTGTACAAAGGTATTGTGTAAAATGGATTGGTTAGAGAAAATGATTCAAAATGGATTTGGTATATGCAGTCACCAAAATAAAGTGAAAAGAACAGCAGTAATGGTGAACAGGCTGAACATGCAAAAGGTAACCTTTAATGAAGAAAGGAATAGAATGTTTTCAAGGGTAAGCTCAGTTTTCAATCATCATCCAGCTGTAAATATCACTTATGTGCAAATGGAGCAATGTAGGTTATTTGACAATAGTTGGACTGTCTTGTCAATAAAGAAATAAGATTGAACCTGTGACCTTCCTCGATGGTGCATGTCAGCACCTTTAAAAACTTTTGAAAGGTATTGTAAACTGCAGAATGCTGATTTAAGTCAAGTAACTAATGTTGTAAAATTATTCAGCTGCACTTGTTTATTTCAGTTGCAGTTGTAAGTTGTAGCACTCATTTGCAATTCCTAAAATATCCTTTCAGATTGAGGATGGAGGCAAAGCTGCTTTGTCAAGAAAACTACAGGTTGGTGATGAAATTGTAAACATCAATGGCTCCCCACTATATGGCTCAAGGCAGGAGGCACTCATCCTCATTAAAGGATCCTACAGGGCATTGAAGATGGTGGTGAAACGGTAAGGAATAAATCTATAATTATCAGAAAACCTCAACAAATTCCATTCTGTTTCAGTGAAATTATCAAATTTGAGTTCACTGAGAAATAATTCCTTTGAATTAATAGAGATGGACATCTACCTTCTAGACAGATAAATGTGCTGGTTGTCATTGTGTGTACATAATTTTGTTTTATGAAGCAAAACTGATGAATGGGACCAATAATTTTGGGTTTCTGCTCTTCCACTAGCTCTGCACTACTTGCATGCCAACACATGTTACTACTTTCCAGTTCACTCACTCAACCCTGCTATTGACCCACAAGCCTGTGGCTACTCTGGGTAGTTTGCTTGTGTCATTGATCAGCATTTAATCTAACTTGGCAAACCAGGCAGGGGTACTGGAATCAGAATGTACCATTTCAAAGTTAAGCCAATGTTCACAAAGAACTGGGAGAAGTGCGTAATCAAGGTTTGTGTAAAGATTTGTAGCTCAGGTGCCAATTGTTGTAGTTGTGGGTATGTTCACCGAGCTGGGAAGTTCACTTGCAGATGTTTTATCCCCTGTCTAGCTGACATCTTCAGTGCTTTGCAGCCTCCTGTGAAACACTACTGTACTGTGTCTTCTGGAATTTATTTGGTTCTATTCCTGCTATTTCCAATTCTGGTTATTCATTGTAGTGGCCAATATATTAGGTCTAGACCAATGTGCTTGTTGATGGAGTCCGTGGATGATTGCCATACTTCTAGATAATATTAGAAGAATATGAAGATAAAAAATAGTATCAGCGTAAAAGGGACTGTGGTAAGGCCCAAATTAGTTTTATACCAATGTGGACAAAATGACGGTGTAAGCTGCAGGGGTGGAAATGGGAGAATATAATGTGATGGTGATTACCAGCAAGGTCCAGTAGGTGGTACTCAATACAAGATGAGGGGAAAAATAAGGGGAAGGTGGCAGCATTGATTAAGTTGAATAATAGGACTCTGAGAATATCCTGGAGAGGTCCAAGATGAAATCTGTTTTATTAACGAATAATAAAATCTCCATTACATTCTGAAGTAGAAATGCAAAAACTGGAGAGTAGGGATGGTTGCAATCTAATGAACCTTGTTTAGACTGGAATTGTAATCATGTAAAGGTGAGGAGGAAGAATTTGAGGTGTTCAGGCGAGCTTTTTAAAAATCCATATGTTTATAGCCCAGTGAGTGGGAGGCATTGATTCATCTGGTTTATTTGAATGGTGAGGGAATATTTGGCGATAATAATCTTGGTATCATAAGATTGAGATGAGCAAAGGAAATGGCCAAGATGCAATCCAGCATAAAATAAAGAATTAGGATTGAGAACAATCGAGCTGAGATACATTGGAATCAAAGATTGGTAGACAAAACTGTACGGGAGCGATCAGCTACCTTTTAAAAGAGGAACTGGTTCAAGTAGAGTTGAGGTACGCTCTCAAGTGGGAAAAGTAAGAGAAACAAATTCAAAGCAGTCTGGCTGATAGAAGGAATAGGAAGTAAAGTGAAGAAGATAAAGTGGGCAAATGCTCAATGTAAGTTTGATTAATGCAAGAATGAAACAGGTTGAATACAAAAATATTCCGAGAGGAGTGAGAAAAATAATAAGTATCAAAGCAAGAATAGGAATATAGACTTGAGATTACCCACATTGAAATCCAAAAGTTGTCATCAGCATTTTGTATCATATTCTGGATTAGTGGTGCTGGAAGAGCACAGCAGTTCAGTTTCGGGGAACATCAATTTCACTGCTCCTCGGATGCTGCCTGAATTGCTGTGCTCTTCCAGCACCACTAATCCAGAATCTTGTTTCCAGCATCTGCGGTCATTGTTTTTACCATTTTGTATCATATGTCATATCATCTTACAATCAGCAATCCATTTGTTTGCCGATCCCTCTATTCTCTCTCTTGCTCGCTGACCCCATCTCTATGTACTCTGTTCATTCCCCCTCACCCCCAACCATAAACATAAGTACAACACTTTGGCATCTATTTTCAGTTCTGACAAAGGGTCATTCCATTCAAAATGTTAACGTTCTTTCTTCCCACCAGACCTCCAGAATTTATCTAATAGTTTCTGCTTTGGTTCCAAAAGTCTTTTTTAATCACTTTTGGGATGTGGGCATCAGTAGCTGGGCCAGCGTTCATTGCCCAGTGCCTGTGATAAGCTGCCTTCTTGAATGGTTGCTGTCCATGTTTTTGCCATTGCCATTTTAATGTCAGGTGGTCTGGCTGTTTATGTTCCTTTTTTCCCTTTCTTGCAGTTGATAGAACTGATTAGCTTGCTAGTCAACCTCAATGTTGTGGATCTAGAGTTGCAGATAAGCCAGACCAAATAAGGGTGGCAGTTTCCTTCCCGAATGGCATTAGTGAAGAGATGCATTTCTTCTGACAATCAACAGTGGTTTAACTCCAGATTTTGATTGAATTCAGATTCTGCCATTTGTCATGGCAGGATTAAACCTGGGTCCTGCGCATATTACCTGACTGAATTAATGGTCTAAAGATAATACCACTAGACCATTGACTCCCCTGAGGTGCACGAACAGTAAAAGAAGGGGTGGAGTTAATCGCATAGCAAAGGTGGATTTATAAATGGAGCCAAAAGGCATGGTTGAGATAATTAATGAGTAATGTGCATCTGTCTTTACTGAGGAAGAAGATGTTGCCTGAGTCATAACGTTAAAATAGATAATTGACACACGAGCTAAGAGAAAAGTTACTTCACCAGATTGGATTAGATGCATTCAAGGCTGCTAAGGAGATCAAGGGTGAGAATTGTTTAAGTGTTGAAATCCGCTTCTAATTTCAATATGGGTAATGAAAAAATGCAAATGTTCAAAAATGAGTGTAAAGATAAGCCCAGTAATAACACAATGGTTAATGTAACTACTGCGATAGTTTTAGAAATTTTAGCAAAGTTTTAGAAATATTTAAAAGTATTTTCTAATCAATCTATTCTGAGAAGTTATCACAAACCTGGGACTTGAACTCCTATCTCCTGGCTAAAGGGCAGGGACACTACCACTATCCAACAAGCAACCTTAAAGTTTTAGAAACTTAGAAAGGAGATTATTAACAG
Source organism: Hemiscyllium ocellatum (assembly GCF_020745735.1). NCBI lineage: Eukaryota > Metazoa > Chordata > Chondrichthyes > Orectolobiformes > Hemiscylliidae > Hemiscyllium > Hemiscyllium ocellatum. The sequence continues at coordinate 94,676,353 of NC_083411.1, read as the reverse complement.
TCACTTAGACAAGTGTGGTTTGATTAATGAAAGTCATCATGGATTTGGTAAGGGCAAATTGTGCTTAACAAATTTGATTGAGATGTTTGACAAGGCAGCAGAGGCGATTGATGTGCTTTACACAGACTTTGAAAAGGCATTTGAAGTACCACATAACAAGCTGGTCAACAATGACCATGGACCGGTATCAGAATCTCATGTTGAACTAACTAAATGATCTGTTTAATACAATTGCAGATGCTGGAAATCTGTAACACAAAACAAAAATTGCTGGAGAAACTCAGTAGGTCTGGCAGCAGCGGTATGGAGAAAACCGTTAGTGTTTTGAGGCTAGTAGCTTCTTCAGAAACATTGGGAAATGTAGTTCCTTGTGGATGTTGGTCAAGCACCAGATTAGCTGTGTATTTGAATAATGTTGGTATTTCTTGCCCAAGCATTCTGAACAAGTCACTGAACTCTAAATGTTAACTTTGTTTTCTGTCCACAGATGCTGCCAGATCTGCTGAGTTTCTGCAGCAATTCCTGCTTTATATGTTAGAACATCTATCAAGCAAGGTTTCATTCTGGGATATGTCTTATCCAATAGTACTATCAGTTGATATCATAATAGTTATCATAAGGATATATCAGCTTTGTTGCACAGCATTTGTTTCAGCAACTTGTTACAATGTCTCGTGACGTGATGTGGACTCAAATCTATAACTTATTTTTATTCACTCATGGCCAGCCCCTTTGAGAAGGTGGTGTTGAGCTGCTTTCTTGTGCTGCTGTTGTCCATTTGCTGTAGATTAATCCACACGCTATTAGGGAGAGAATCCCAGGATTTTGGTCGCGACAGCGAAGGAATGGTGATTGCCTTGGAGGGGAATTCGCAGTTGATGGAGTTTACATGTATCTGCTGCCCTTGTCCTTCTAGTTGGAAGTGATCATGAGCATAGACGATGCTGTCTAAGGAACTTTGGCAAATTTCTCAAAACATTTTGTAGATTGTGCAGGGTGCTATTTCTGAGCATCTGTATTGGAGGGAGTAGATGCTTGTGGTTGTGGTGCCAATCAAGTGGGCTGCTTTCATTTGGATGGTGTCAAGCTTCTTGAGTGTTGTCGGAGCAGCTGTCATCCAAGAAAATGGGGAGTATTCCTTCACATTCCTGAATTGTGCCTTGTAGGTGGTGGACAGGCTTTAGGGAGTCAGGAGATGAATTACTCACTGCTGTATTTCTAGTCTCTGACCTGCTTTTGTAGCCATTGTATTTACATGGCAACTCATGTCGAGTTTCTGATCAATGGTAGCCCTCAGGATGTTGTTCATGAGGGATTCAATAAAGGTAACATCATTGAATTCGAGGGGCATTGATTAGATTGTCTCTTATTGGAGATGGTCATTGCCTGGCATTTGTGATAGATTTTACATGCCACTTATCCCTTGATATTGTCCAGATCTTGTTGTGCTTGAACCTGGACTGCTTCAGCATCTGAGAAGTTGTGAATGGTGCTGAACATTGTGCAGTCATTGGCACACTTCCCCACTTCTGGCCTTGTAATGGAAAGATCATTGATGCAGCAGTTGAACATGATTGGGCCTAGAAAACCTATCCTGAGGAACTTCTGCACAGATAATTGACTTCCAACAACCACAACTATCTTCCCATATGCCAGGTATGATTCCAACCGATGGAGAATTTTACCCCTGATTCCCATTGATTCTATGTTTGCTAGGGCTCCCTGATGGCTGTAATGAGGTCAGGAGATGAGTGCAGAGTGTGGTGCTGGAAAAGCACAGCAGGTCAGGCAGCATCCAAGGAGCAGGAGAATATACATTCTGATGAAGGGCTTCTGCCCAAAACGTCAATTCTCCTGCTTCTCGGATGCTGCCTGACCTACTGTGCTTTTCCAGCACTACACTCTCAGCTCTGATCTCCAGCATCTGCAGTCCTCACTTCCTCCCAGGAGATGAGTGGCCGTAACAGAACCTGAACTGGGCGTCACTGAGCAGGTTATTGATAGCACTTGTTGGTTACTCCTTCCAGCACTTTCTTAATGGTTGAGTAGGCTGATGGGGTGGGAATTGGCCAAATTGGATTTGTCCTGCTTTTTGCATACAGGACATACCTGGGTAATTTTCTACATTGTTGGGTGGCACTGTGGTTAGCACTGCTGCCTCACAGCGCCAGAGACCCGGGTTCAATTCCCATCTCAGGCAACTGGCTGTGTGGAGTTTGCACATTCTCCCCATGTCTGCGTGGGTTTCCTCCAGCTGCTCTGGTTTCCTCCCACAGTCCAAAAGTGTGCAGGTCAGGTGAATTGGCCATGCTAAATTGCTCATAGTGTTAGGTGAAGGGGCAAATGTAGGGGAATGGGTCTGGGTGGGTTGCTCTTCGGAGAGTCAGTGTGGGCTTGTTGGGCCGAAGGGCCTGTTTCTACGCTAAGTAATCTAATCTTAAAAACCAACAGATTGGTAAGGATCAGGTCAAATATGTTCTTCCCTCTTTTTGGTTCTCACACCACCTGCCACAGACCTGATCTAGCAACTATGTTCTTGAGGACCCAATCAGCTGCTGCTGCTGAACCACTTTGGTGGTGGGCATTGAAATCCTCTACCCAGAGTACACTTTTCACCCTTGCCATCTCCGAGCTTCCTCCAAGTGTTGTCCTACATGGAGGAGTACTGATTCACCACATGAGGGAGGACAGTATGTGGTAATCAACAGGAGGTTTCCTTGCCCATCTTTAACCTGATGCCATAAGATTTCATGGCGTCCGGATTCAGTCAGGACTCCCAGGGCAATCCCACTGTGCCACCATTTACATTGGGTCTGTCCCTTGTCTGCGATATAGTCATACTCCATAATCATTCCTGGAGACAATACCGGCCTGTTGCTTCAGTAGTCTGTGAGACAGCCCTCCTAAATTTGGCACTAGCCCCTAAATGTTGGCAAGGAGGATGTTATGGGCTTGATGGGGCTGTTTTAGTCTTTGTTGTTTTCAGTGCCTAGGTCAATGCTAGGTGATTCATCAGCTTCTTTTCTTGGTGAGACTTGTTGGCAACTGAATGGCTTGCTCGACCATTTCAGAGGACAGTTGAGAGTCAACAAGTTGCTCTGGGTCTGGCGTCTCATGTAGGTTAGACCAGGTTGATTTCCTTCCCTGGGTGGGGTTTTTCTGACAATAGTTTCATGGTCATCAGAAAATTCTTAATTCCAGATTTTTATTTTTATTGCATTGCGAATTCCACAATCTGCCATAGTAGGATTGGAATCTGGATCCTCAATCCAGAAATTAGCTGAGTTTCTGGATTAATAGTCCAGTGGTACTACCACTGCCATCACCTGCCCTTTGACAAAGCTGTCTGTCTTTGTCATGGGAAGATACTGAATGGAAGCCTGGGAGCTGATGATGTAAGGCGTGAATTTGTTGGTAAGTAACTTCTTATATTCCATGAGTTCGTTGTGGATATGAGCTCCTTACTTGGTCGTCCCAGCTACTACTTACTTATTGCCAGCTATGTGATCAGGTATGTAGACTGATCTTTTAAATCTAGCTTGTACATTTCTATACCCTGTCCACTGTACCATTTTTAATGGCAGAACTTGAGCCACCATCCTGCTGCACATTGGAATTCATTTACAAAATCCATATTCCTTATTACTTCTCCCTACCCTTACATACCCACATCTCCATTTCCTGCACTGTATTCTCTGATTTCTGTCAATTTGGCTTGGGCTTTCATCAGGTGAAAGCAGCTACATCAGCTTCTTCCTGGGATTTGCCAATTTTGTTTTTAGCAATTTTGAGCAACTCATTTGACATTGAGAAATCAGTAGTTTCTTGTTTGTAAGTGAATTGTCTAGATAATGCAAAATCATACTAGCTTACAAAACAATTATAGTTCTGAGTTGTTGATAATTTTATATTTGTCAACTCTGGTAAAGTGCTGCAGAAAATGTTTGTGAAGGACACCAGTGATAATGTGTTATGTTCAATAGGGGGCCATCTACCACAACTAAAGAGGGTTAACTGGCCTAGGTGCAGTGGTGGTTCTCTGTATTTGCTGATGTTTGTTTAATTACGTTTGGCAGTTCTCATCAAATCAGCAAATCCTTATTTTTAACATTTTCTCTTTAATAATTTTGAAGGTTTCTTGTTCCTTCACAAAATGACCCATGGGTTTAAATAATTCTCCCAATTAATACTAAATGTTGATTTATGCTCAGTGCTGCATTTGCCAGTTTTAGTCCCAACCACAATTTGGAACTGATTACAATTGACTTCTCTGTCCTAGGCTAACAGGAGAAAATTAATCAGTTTTCTAATCATTGTCCAGTGACCTCCGTTGGAAAGTATGTGTTTTTGTGGATATTGGGCAAGAACTGAATTAGCTACAGTCTGCTTGGCAATTGAATAACTTAATAGTTTTTGCCCAGGCTGTTGCATAATTGGTAACTTGTGCCTCTGGAATTATACCCAGCACTTTGAAAAAAGAAGCTGAGATAACTGTGGAAAGGGAAAAAAAACTTTTTTTTTGCTCCTGATCTAGTTCAGGTTGAAGGCGAGAAGTTTTTTTTAATCTTCTCAAAAACAGCGATGCTATGTACTCTTGGACCGAGGTCATACAGTCCCTTATAAAAAGGAAGTAGTTACCTGATGGAGGAATATTTTAAAAATATGGAGAACAGCAGGACTAGACCAGGTGCTTTGTGAAGAAAATGATAACCAAGATTTCAGTTATTAAATGTACTTTTTTAAAAAAATCATGACATTCTAAAAGTGTTTACAGGTGAAACTGCGATCTGTATACCATGATGATAAAAAGAGCTTTGGTGACATTTGCACTGGGATACAGCCCAGTCAAAAGTAAGTGGATAATTGCTTTTTATTCAGTATTATAAATGGATTTTGAACATTTTCAGTTGTAAATTGGTAATACCTTTGTCAGCTATTGTAATGGGGACAGTTTAAATAAAATATGAAAATAACTTTGAAATGAAGCATAAAGTAAGATGTGGCATTAGTAGTTAAAAGCTAAATTATAGGTACTTCTGTAATGTATGGATAAGCATCTTTGCCAAAAGTAGAAATAGTGATTAGTGTTTTGTTGAGAATCTCATCTATGGTGTCTTGGAGGGGCTATTACCTCTGCAATGTTTGATTCCACCTGATTTTCTAAAGCTGACTGTGTTTTGCATTCATAAAATTTCATACTTGGAAAATATTTGTGCATTGACTTTGAGTTATCTGTGCTAGTGATAACTCAAGTTCAATTATTGAAAATCTTTAATTGCAGTAATTGTATGAGAAAATGTATTTTGGGAAAACTCAACCCTATTTCTATTTGTTGTGTCTGTATTGTGCAAAGCAGCCCATATTGTGGCACTGTATTTGCATGCTGATTCAAAGGTTAGTTGGTGGAGGAAGTGGTAAAAAGTTGACATGGCCATGAGGGCATTCTTATGTGATAGAGTTCATTTTTCTAGGTGACAATAGATGCTTGTACTTAAGCACGTCTGTTGAATATTGATGCCTGATCCAAGATTGCTACAATACCTCATAGCCAATTGCTGAGATCTTGTGACCTTGATATAAAAATGTGAAAACTAAATAATTATATTTGTGAAAAAAATTAAACAAATGTGATATATCTTCAGAGACCGTGTATGACTTTGTGTGTTTTTCCAGCATATTTAGTTTACATTTCACACAATATTGCTTTTTTAAAGTGATTTTAGTTTCTTGTGCTGAAGGTTGCTTTCAAATGCAGTTCAAAATCTTTGCCTATTATTAAGAATGCTGTCAACCACAAGGTGAGTAAATTGTAAATTAACATAACTCATTTTGTCACCTTTTTTAGTTTGTGGTGTTTCAAGTTAAAGCAGTCGAACCTTTGTTAAACATTCTAATTGCTTAATTTGAGGATAAAATGATTATGAACAAGAAATTATGGAAATATTAAAATAAGATAGAAGCTTCTAAAAAGAAACTCTCAATTAGTCTCTGTGGTATAGTGTGTTGCTTACAGTCCTTGTTGCTGCAGAGAATTGGTTGACATTTAAAGTTAGATTCTGCAGCTGTGATGGTGTTGTAGTTGAATGGGTGGTGTTTTCTTTTAAGAGTGAGTTCCACAAAACAGAAGAGTTTGGAAGGAATTCACAATTCCTTGATCTAAGTCAATTATGCTGAGTTCCTTCTTACGGTTATTCCTTACATTTTCTGTTTCTTTGTAAAGTTAAAACTCTCACATCTTTCATTGTAATGTGATCCTAGTTGTTGTTATGACTAGATAAGTCTGCTCCTGGACTGATATTTGATTTTATAGAAGTGATTTTTTTACTGAAACACAGCATGCGTTGCTGCAAATCATTTTTTTCCCTCTGGGTTTAGAATAAAATACAGGTTTATGCAAAAGATAAAAATAAACCAAGCTAGTTTCATATAACACAGTTTTGAAAGATTTCTAAACATACAGTAGAAAACATATTTTCATCTGTTCCAGCAGCATCCCTTTAAAGAATCCAAACACCAGAGAAAATTTCCTTCTCTATCAAATCTATAGGTTTGATGTAACTATTGATTTTAATTCCCAGTGTTGAAAATCTCAATAGCCTCTTCACACAACTAAGCTAAGACGAAGGAGGAGAAAGTGAGGACTGCAGATGCTGGAGATCAGAGCTGAGAATGTGTTGCTGTAAAAGCGCAGCAGGTCAGGCAGCATCCAAAGCGCAGGAGAATCAACGTTTCGGGCATTCCTGAAGAAGGGCTCATGCCCGAAATGTCGATTCTCCTGCTCTTTGGATGCTGCCTAACTTGCTGCGCTTTTCCAGCAAAACATTTTAAGCTAAGGCGATCTCAGCTTCAAATAACCCTTTAAAGACTCTAACCAAACACTTCAGGTGTGGAATTATGGAGGGACTGTCGAGGTGGTAGGCAGTGTTCAGCATCCTGGGGCCAATGCTGCAGACTGACTGCTTCCTCCTTTCTTTCCTTGCCCTTTTTTTCATCTTTTTTTTTTCTTCATCATCTTGTTGGCAGTGATGGAGAAGGTGACATTGCAGAGGAAGGAGGGGGGCTGGAGTGGGTCTCTTGGTAAGGTGGTGGACTGGCCTGACAGCGGAGTTGGAAACTCATGGTTGTGATCTGCCCAGAGCGTCCACTACTGGAGTTCAGAAGGTGGTGGCTGCAGCAAAGCCAGGGCTTCCTGGTTATTTCAGGCCCACAGCACTCCCACTCATCCCTGCCTTGCCGATAACCAGGAGCCACAGCTCCTGGTTAATGGTATGCCTGGAGCTGTGGCTCCTGGTTATCGGCAAGGCAGGGATGAGTGGGAGTGGAGTCGGAGGCTCCTGGTCATGAGGCGTGTGTGCGTCCAGTTCTGGACCCAGCATCTGCACCCATCGGTGAGGTGAGCCCAACCACAAAGAGAATGGCACCTGAAGAGTGATGACTGAGGTAGGTATGGCACAGATGGTCTACTGGCGATGCAGATGTCATGCTGAGCTGGCTCAAGTCCCTGGATTTATGGCGGAGGCAAGATGGACTCTCCTTTCAGCTATTTTGTTTTTATTCATAAACTAATCAAAATGGTGCCAGATTGTGGTGACAGTTGAAGCTTTTTACTGTATTTTACTGTGCTGCTCATTGTAGAGTACAAGTGCCAATAAATCATTATTCATTCAAAATCCTTCATCTGAGGTAACCTGTTTCCTAATAGAGTCATAGAGATGTACACCATGGGAACAGACCCTTTGCTCCAACTTTTCCATGCTAACCAGGCATCTCAAATTAATCTAGTCCATTTACCAGTGTTTGGTCCATTTTTCTCTTAAACCCTTCCTGTTCATATGCCCATCTAGATACCTTTTTTAAAAATGTTCTAATTGTTGCAGACTCCACCATTTCCTCTGGCAGTTACTTCCATACGTGCACCACCCTCTGCATGAAAAAGTTGCCCCTTAAGTCCCTTTCAGTTCTTTCCGCCCTTAATGATTCTGAATAAACTCCTTTTCTCTCAGTGAAACTATTTCATCCATTGAACTTCAACCAGGATGTCTGCAGGCTGAAACCAAAAGCTTTCCCAGCTATTAGTTTCCTCCTAAACAAAAATAAATCCAAGTCCTAATCCTTCTAACTGAAAGCAAACTAATGCTCTCCGACATTTACTCTGTTTATAAAGCTCTCCTAATGCAAACAAATTCATATTTCCATTCCAGGAAATTTCTCTGTCATAGTAGCAGGAAAGAAGCATGTTTCCAGAAATATTGACAGGCTAATTATTGAACTCCACCTCATACATACTGGACCAAATTACTCATGCCATTGGTTCAAACTAACTCTAAAACAAATCAAATGAAACGTTATAATAATCCCGCATCTTGCATTGCAGTCGTCTGTTTGCAAGATCTTAATATTTTGAGAATCTTTCCGTGTCTGGGCACATCTATCGAGAATCCACTTGGAACCTGTAACTGTATATTCAGGTGACTTGTAGCAACCATTTTTAAGTCGCTTAGGTTAAAGCAAAATTAGGATTTCTTTACAAAATCTGAAATATAAATCATTATTCATTTAAAATCCTAAAACTAAGGTAACCTGTTTCCTAATAGAGTCATAGAGATGTACAAATTGGGAACAGACCCTTTGATCCAACTTTTCCATGCTTTTTCAATAATGTCAAGGATGTGGAACCGGAAAAAAAAACTGGGATTTCACAGAGAAAAGTCATCTTGTGAATCAGGTTGCAACCTGTTGCTAAAACATGGAGAAAGGCAGCCAAACCAAATTAGCATTGCTACCTCTATTCACAACAGTCAAACTAAAACATTCAAAGACCCTCAAAATTGACCCCAGTGGTTCCCAACCAGACTTTTGAATAACCAAAGTCTAGATTAGAGTGGTGGTGGAAAAGCACAGCGGGTCAGGCAGCATCTGAGGAGCAGGAAAATCGACGTTTTGGGCAAAAGCCCTTCATTAGGAATAGAGTTTTTACCTTTTGAATAATCAATTCCAGGCACCGGTTTGTATCTTAAACAAAATACTTCATTTTTTATTAGCCATATATTAACTTTAGTAGAGCAAAATCCAAAAATCTTTGTTTTTAACCCCATTCACACACAATTCTGACAATTAAGAGATACATAAAAGAAATAACAAATCAGAACTAAACTGGCCAGATTATTTTTTAATAGATACTTTTATTGAAAATTTAACATTTTTACAAGTTTACCAAAATTAAAAAAAAACAAGTATAAGCATTGATATACAATTAAAACTTAAATAATAACCAAAATTTATCAAACAGAAAAAAAAACAAAACTCATCTGACTACTCATCTAACCTACAACTAACCAGAGTGTATAATTAAGTCTCTTACATTATTCAGAGAAGGGGAAAAAAAAACAACGGATATCACAGAAATTGAGTAGTGAGATACATGCTCGGAATGTGTTAACATCAGATCATAACAAAACCCGTATTCATGTGGGATTCCTCCCCCAAAGAACCCCGGACCAGCCAGGTTTGCCATCTCAATTAAATAAAAACCCTTGTTAGGATGGCTGAAATATCAGTATTTATGTAATTCAAGAAGGGCTGCCATATTTTATGGAATAATTCAGTCTATCAGTGCACCATATTTGGAAGGAAGTCAAGGGGAATACATTCCATAATTATTCTGTGCCAATTCGAAAGTCCAAGGGGGGCCCTCAGCCACCCAGTTTACCAAAATATTTTTCCTTGCACAGAAAGAGAGAATAGAAAATAATCTCCTCCCGTGTATATCCAGGGAGGGTAAGTTCGAAAAGCCCAAAAGGAGAGATACAGGATCCACTCTAACTTCCGTTCCTAAGATTTCTGTCAGAGCCACTTGCTACTTTAGTCCAATATCTACAGTGCTTATGGACCTTTCATAAGATATGTACAAGAGTGCCCACCTCCATTTTATATTTGGGACACATTGGCAAAATTTAAAGCAGGAGCATCTCCAATCGGTCCAGTGCTATATGGGCCCTGTGAAGTATTTTCAACTGAATGGCCTGAGTTCTGTTGCAGATGGTGATTCTTCTGGCGTTTTTCCAAATGTCATTCCACATTTCTGTAGAGATTTCCAGTCCCAAATCCTGATCCCATGTTTTAAGCAGATTGTCCATATCTCCCGATACTTCATCATGTAATAAATGATAGAGTGCTGACAGAAGATACTCCCATTGGTCATAACGCTCTCTGTTTTCTATCTGATTTATAAAAACTATCTAATAACATAGTCTTCTGGATGTCATCTCAAATTTAGAAGTATCGAAAGAGGTCTCCATTAGGTAATCCAAATTTCTGATGCAGCTGTTCAAAAGACATCAGGGCCCCTTCTTTAAACAGATCCCCTAAACAGGAGATACCCCTGGATCTCCAGAGTGTGAAAGTGGCATCTATAAGCCCCAGTTGAAATCCCCATGCTCCCACTATCAGAGTATAGGGGGATGTTTTATGTGAGTTGCCCTCATTTTGCCGCATTATATTCCAAGCTTTAATTGTGTTTACTATTATAGGGTTTTTACATTGATCCGTGATGATTTTCCTTTTGTCTGAAAACAAGAAGTTAACAAGTGGGCATTTTACTTGAGAAGCCTCGATGTCAAGCCAGATTGATTGCAGGTCAGACAAGACCCAATCGGCTGTGTAGTTTAATAAGGGAACTTAACTGATTTCCTAAAATCTCCCAATCCTCCCCTTGCCTGTGGAAGCTGTAGCTTCTTCAGCTTAATGAGGGGCCATCTATGATTCCAGATAAAGGAACCCAACCAGCCATATAACTTGCATAGTGCCAGCCTCGGCAGCATCACCGGAAGCATTCTCATAGGGTATAGGAGACGGGGCAGGACATTCATTTTAATTAGTGCTATTCTACCTAGCCAGGAAATTGGAAGGTCTCCCCATCGCTGGAGGTCCTGCCTTATCCTTTCCAGTAAATGCACAAAATTAGCCTTGTATAGCTGGCCAAATACTGGGGTGATAAAAATGCCTATATATAAGAAACCCTCCAGGGGCCACCGAAAGGGAAAGTGGGATCCGTCCAATAAGTGGGATATACTGGCAAGGCTACCCATTGGCAATTAATTAAGAAATTAATTTTATAGCCTGAAAATACACTAAATGTATTAATAAATTGGATTAAGCGAAGCACGGACATCAAAGGATTACTGAGAAATAGAAGAACATCATCTACATAATGGGTAATTTTATGTTTACTTGTATCAATCCTCGGGGCCGTTATATTAGGGTCAACCTGTATAACTTCTGCTAGTGGCTCAATTATTAGTGTAAAAAGCAATGGCGAAAGAGGACATCCCTGATGGCAGCCCCTATCCACATTGAAGCTATCCGAGCCTAATCCATTGGTAATCACAACTGCTCTGGGATCATTATATAATGTTGAGACTCATTGGTAAACACCTTTTCAACCTCAAACCTTTCCAATGTGTCAAACAAATATGGCCATTCAACCCTGTTAAATGCCTTTTCCGCTTCTAATGAGACTACTACACCCGGTATCTTTCCCTGATGGCAGGCTTGAATCCCATTCAAAACCCTTCTAATATTATTGGATGATCTACGGCCCTTAATAAACCTGTCTGATCCGCCTTTATGATATGTGGCAATACCCTTTCTAGCCTCAATGCTAACATTTTAGAAAGGATTTTAACATCTACATTTCGCAAGGATATTGGTCTGTATGACGCGCAATCTTCTGGGTCCTTTCTTTTTTTGAGGATAAGAGAGATATTCGCCTCTTTCAGTGACGGCAGGAGACAGTCCTGACTGTATGCGTAGTTATATATGCCCATAAGTGGACCAGCCAACATTCCTGTAAATTCTTCATAGAATTCAGCTTGAGAAAGCCATCTGGGCCAGGTGTCTTACCACTCTGAAGCTGCCTGATTGCGTCAAGTATTTCTTGGCTTGTTAAGGGAACATTCAGGACCAATACCTGTTCCGGAGTTAGGTCCGGAAAGGTCAGATTTTTTAAAAATTACTGCATCCCCCTAGTTCTGTCTTTGCAATCCTGTGATTTATATAAATCAGAATAAAATTTTCTAAAGATTGCGTTAATCCTTTTATGATCATGAGTCAGAATACCCGTACTTTCCTTGATAGATGTGGTAGTTTGAGGGGCCTTTTATTTTCTTTGTGAGAAATGCTAAGTGTCTACCAGGTTTATCGCCAACTTCCTTTAACTTTGTTTTGCAAATAATATTTCCCTCTTAGCCGTTTGGGTAAGCGTGGTGTTTAGAGCTGTCCTAAGGGCTGTAATCCTTTGTAATTTGATAACAGAAGGTCTATCAGCGTATACTGTTTCAGCTGCTTTTAAGCGAGCTTCGAGCAGACGCTGTTGTTCTCCCTTTAATTTTTTTCTGGGTAACTGAGTATGAACTGATCAAACCTCACGCGTAAGCTTTGATGGTGTCCCGCATCATTGATGGGTTGCTAGCCGTACCTGAATTAATTTCTAAAAAAGTTTTAAATTCTTGAGAGAAGTACTTTACAAATTTACTGTCTTTCATCAGGAAGGGGTCCATACGCCAATGTCGGGGGGATGTCTCATTGTTCCTCACCTTGATTTCCATATATACAGCAGTGTGACCAGAAATTGCTATCCTGCCTATTTTACAGGATGATATGGAATTTTAAAACATCAAGGGGGCAAAAAACATATCAATTCTGGTATGACATTTATGTGGATTGGAGTAAAAAGAAAAATTCCAGCCCTGCGGGTGAAGGCATCTCCATACATCTACTAGTCCTAATTCTTTGTTCAAATCCACCAATTGTCTAGATCTGGGAGATACTCCTGCAGTACTCTTGGGAATCCTATCCATTTCCGGATCCATAATACAATTAAAATCTCCCCCTATAATTGTATGACAAGCACCGAGAGCCATCAATTTTGAGAAGGCTTCCGTTATAAATTTAAAAGGATGTGCCGAGGGGCAATACAAATTTAAGATCCCGTATTCCTCTCCATTTATCATGGGTTTTATCAGAATATATCATCCAGATTCGCCTTTTATCTGATTTAGGATTTTGAAAGGGAAATTCTTCTGAAAAAGAATAACAACTCCCCTACTTTTTGAGCTGAAGGAAGAAAAGAAGGCCTGATCAAATCCACCCTGTCGTAATTTCAAGTGTTCTTTATCCAACAAGTGTATCTCCTGTAGGAGAGCTATATCGACCCTTTCTTTCTTGAGGTTTGATAATATTTTCTTCCTTTTGATTGGTGAATTACTCCCCTTGACATTCCAGGTGCACCATTTAACCGACTGATCAACCATAATTGTCCGGGCAAGTCCGAGACCCCTCGGGAGGGGAAACCCTATCCAGAACATCCCAAACATAGAGCATGTAAAATTCACAAAACTAAAGGCTCTTTAGTACACTCACATCAATATAATAAAAACCTATTTCTAAATTTAAAAAAAAGTAAAACATATTTAAATGGATTTTCCCCCTTGTTCCCAGGGGACATCACTTCATTACCAAAAGTACATCATATCCTCTCCCAACCAGTGCCCCACCCTTGACCCAGACGCCCCACGATAGGATGAAGAAAATTCAAATATACTATAGAGCTAGAGTTAACGGTGAGCACCCTGCACCCCCTCCCCCACCTCACCAACGCCTGGATATATTTGGTAATGTTAATACCATCTATAAACATATACAACTATAAATTTACAGCCTCAACAAATAATAATTAAATATAGTAATACGAAATAACAGGGGGAAACAACCCCGCTCCTAAAGACAGAAATAAAATAGGATAAATAATCACCTCCCCCCACCTACATTAAGTAGACCCCCATATGGGAGAGAAAATTGCTAAGTAGAGAACAAATAAATGAAGCCCTCTCCTCACCCCCGGAAGATAATATTAAACAGTAAGTTAAAGAAAGGGATTCATGTAAAAAAAAGGGATGTAAACCGGGGTGGGGGGGGGTGGGGGAGAGAACAAAACAACATCAATTAACTCTTATCTAAGAATCCAAAAATTCCTTGGCCTTTTCCGGCGATCTGAAGTTATACACGGACCCTTCATGGTTAAAGCGTAGCGTCGCTGGGTAGCACAAGGAGTACTGAATATTTAAGTCCCTTAAACACTACTTCGCTTTGTCAAACGCCTTCCTCTTTCGGACCAGAGCTGGGGAAAAGTCCTGGAATAACATAATCTTGGATTCTTTATAAATCATGGCTTGGGGATCTTTCCCAAGATTTCTGGAAGCTTCTAAGAGCATCTGCCTCTCCTTATAGCTCTGTAGCTGGAACAGTACCGGGTGGGGGTGCTGGTTCGGGCCAGGCCCGCGTATTGCAACCCAGTAGGCCCATTCCACCCTTACCTGGCCTGATCCAGCCTCCAGATTTAAAAGCTGTGGAAGCCACTGTTCGAGAAACGCTGTAAGCTGGCCTTCCTCTTCCCATTCGGGAAGGCACAGCAAACGAATATTTTTTCGACGACCTCTATTCTCAAGGTCGTCGATGTGATTCTCTAAGGTCCAGACTCGCAGTTCGAGAGTCCGGACCCGATCCACGGCCGATTCTGCTATCGTCTCAGAGGTCGTGGCCTTTAGCTCCACCCTTCCGACTTGGCGCTCGATTTCCTTGATGTCTTTGGTTGTGCGGCCGAGAGTGAATCCCATCGGCTCCAGGACCCTTCAATGAAGGCGTTGATCTTCACATCAAGTTTGGAGATTATTTCCACGAGGCTCGCTACCGTAGGCAAGTCCCCACAGGGGTCTGTGGACATCTCAGCTGCAGCTGAAGAGGTTGGGGGAGGGGTTCCTGCCTGCTGAGAACTGTGGGCTCCCTTCCTTTAGTCATTTTTACAGGCGATTAGATTGTTTAAATTCAGTACTGTGCAACTAATTACGTTAAGTAAAAACTATTTTAAATGATTTGGTGAGTGTGGTGGAGGCGGGTGGCCCACTTTGCCCAAGTCTTGGGAGGAGCACTATAGACTCAGACCTGCTGGGTCGCTGCCATCTTGGATCCCCGGCCAGATTATTTAAGTGATTTTCATGATGTATTGCCTCACCGGCATGAATGATGGATTTATTTGGTTAACATCTTCAGAAAAGCAATCAAGGTCATGTTTACAATTCACCCAGGTAATGGCAATAATAATTATAACTCAGTTTTCTGATGTCTGCACTTCATTATTGGAGGTTAGGCAGGGAGTTTTCATTTCTTCATGCTGTGGTGTCAACTGTGTGACTCCTTCACAGAAAATACAATCCAAGACCCAATTCAAGCCCTGACCCCTCCCTGACAACTGATCATCTCCTCCATGAAGTCACCATTCAACATCTACCATTTGCTTGAGCATAGGACTTTTTCTAGACTTTCTGGAATAAATTCACAGGTCATTACTATACAATGCTCATTACAAGCATTCTGTTTAAATGGATAGGGGAAATTGGCACTTCCCTGGTGTTGAAGTGTCTGCAGCATCTTTTGTCTCTGACCCAACCTATAATTAACTTCCAGGCCTGGCCTCATAAGTAAGCAAAAGGGTGTTTGGTTTGTTTTCCTTTTAACACAAGCTGTTAACACAGTCAGAGTTATCTTTAACTGACAGCTCGAAACCAAAGTTGATAAAAATATAGAAATGATAAATCAGCAACACTGCATTACACTCACTTCTGAGATGAGATCTCAACACATGTTCAGTGCTGTCTCAAAGATTACTAATTTTCATTTCTGTACCATGACCCAACTGTATATCTGTCTCGGCTTACTGCTGCTGAAATCCCCATAGAGTCATAGAGATGTACAGCTTTGAAACAGACCCTTCAGTCCAAGCCAACCCAGATATCCCAACCCAATCTAGTCCCACCTGCCAGCACCTGGCCCATATCCCTCCAAACCCTTCCTATTCATATACCCATCCAAATGCCTCTTAAATGTTACAATTGTACCAGCCTCCACCACACCCTTTGGCAGTTCATTCCACACACACACCACTATCTACGTGAAAAAGTTGCCTCATAGGTCTCTTATATATCTTTCCCCTCTCACCTTAAACCTATGCCCTCTAGTTCTGGACTCCCCGACCCCAGGGAAAAGACTTTGTCTATTTATCCTATCCATGCCTCTCATAATTTTGTAAACCTCTATAATGTCACCCCTCAGCCTCCGACACTCCAGGGAAAACAGCCCAGCCTGTTTAGCCTCTCCCTAAAGCTCAAATCCTTTTACCTCGGGACTTATGTATTCCAATACACTGCTGCCCAGCCTTCGATGTTCCGCTGAGTGCATCCACGTTTGTTGTAATGATCTCCATTTCTTTTGTTTAAACTAATTCTTCCACCTGTATCAGAACTTATCCATCACCCTGAACTCGCTGACCTATATTGACTGCCAGTTAAGCAATGCGTCAATTTTTAAATTCTAATCCTTGCTTTCAAATCTCTGCATGTCCTCTGTCCTCCCTCTCAGTACAATCTCCTCTTGCCTGTATTCTGGCCTTGCATGCATCCCTGGTTTTAATTATTTCACTGTTGGTAACCATGCCATCAGTTACTTTGGCTCTGGAATTCCCTCCCTCAACCTGTTTATGTCTCTATCTCAGTTTTCTCCCTTAAATCCCTTAAAACCACTTTTTAACCAAGCTTTTAGTCACTTGACTAAATGTCGTCGTGTGGCTCACTGTCAGGTTTCTTTTTAACCTTGTGCTGTACTTCAGGATGTTTTATTACTTTAAATGTAAGATTTAAATAAAAGTGCTATTTTAACATGATACTGATGCATCTCACCCTAGAAGTTTGACTGCTTCAGTTACTTTAGTGTAAAGTTGGGGATATTCATTGTTTAGAATTTGAGGAAGGTACTTGATTTGCAATCAGACTAAGATCCCCTTTCTAGATATTGTGGTTATCGGGCTACATTTTCTAGAAGCTGTGTCTTCTAGAAGGACATAACTGGAAGATGACAACATAAATGCTACATTCTATATTAACATCTTTCCTTTTTGGCCTTTCTGTCCTTTTTGTACAGCTTGATCTTTCTATTTGCACTGAATTTTCAAAGGTATTTTTCCCCAGGGTGGAGCAGTCCAGAACCAAAAGGCGTAGGTTTAAGGTGAGAGCGGAAAGATATGAAAGGGACCTATGGGCAACTTTTTCATGCAGAGGGTGGTCCTTACATAGAATGAATTACCAGAGGAAGTGGTGGAGGCTGGTACAATTAGAACATTTAAAAGGCATCTGGATGTGTACATGAATAGGAAGGGTTTAGAGGGAGACCGGCCAAATGGGACGAGATTAATTTCAGATAGCTGGTTGGCATGGATTATTTGGACTGAAAGGCCTGTTTCTGTGCTATACATCTCAATGACTTTATATGTATCCTCCTGGCTCTTTAATAACACACAGCTTTACTTTGAAGCTCTGTTGATTGAGTGGGTTGCCCACAGTTTTAAAACACAAAACATACCTTGCTTCTTATTGTGTAGGATAGATTTCATTTTAAAAGAAAATTAAATGACTACAGAATTTCACGATGTATAGGAATCTGGATGTTCTTGTGCATGGGTGCACAAAGTTAGTAAGCAGGTGCAGTAAGTAGTTACGGCAACTAATGGAATACTATATTTTATTATGAGAGGAATTGAGTATAAAAATAAGGATGTTATATCAGGTATTGATAAGACCATGTTTTGAAACTGTGGGCAATTTTGGTTGCCTTAATTAGGGAAGGATGTAAGTCCATTAACTTGATACTTGGAATTACCAGGTTGTCTTTAGCAGGAAAGATTGGACAGGCTGGCTTATTTTTGCTTAAATGTAGAAGAGTGCGTGGTGATTTCATTGAAGTTTGAGATTCTGAATGGTTTTGATAAGGTTAGTGTGGAAAGGCTGTTTCCTTTTGTGGATGAGTCCAGCACCATGGAACACGTTCAAAATCAGGACTCGCTCTTCTAGGCTGTTCATGAGAGGTTTTTTTTTCTCTGAGGGTTCTGTGACTTTTGAACTGTCTGCCTCAGAAGGCCTTGAAAGTGGCGTCATCAAATATTTCCAAAATGAGTGGTATTTGGAACATAAACAGATCAACCATGACCTTATGAATGATATTTCAGTCCTCAAGCCTGCTCTGGCATATCTCGGCTCCTAATTCCTACATCCAGATGCTGTCCATCCAGCAGCAGCAATTTAGGTGCTATGTCCTTGCTGTCAGCAATGCCCTAAATATCTTGCATTTATTGCTCCATCTTTTTCACCCCATTTCTCCAACTTTCCCCAAATTTCTTGACTACCTGTTGGATATCCGTCCCTTGAAAAGTACACTAAGTCAGGAGCCATGTTTCTTGGCAACTGCTTTTGCAGGTCTCTCATCCAGATAATAGTGATACAAGTGTGAAGAGAGGCTGGCTGTCTTGTGCCAGCTAAGCTTTCATATGTTGGTTACTCTCAAAGACAGTTACTGCACTTTTTATCGGCAGGAAATCTAAAGCTGTTACACCCGCGAAACTATTAGCTAATTGAGGCTGGATGCTTATAATTTTTTAAAAAGCTAACTTGCAAGGAAATTGTTGGTAACTTTTTTTCTAAACTTGTAATTTATTTGGAAGTTCAGATTTGTGCTTGACATACTACACACTCCGGCAAATCTGTCTTCGGTGAGTCCATGTTCAATTCATTTGAAGCCTCTTTGAGTGTGGGTTTTGTTCACCTTGCAGTGATTCAGTCTGGAAAACATTTCTTTTGTATTGTAATAAGAAAAAAAAAATCCCCTGTTGTTTAAAAAATGCATGTTCTATGTGGATAAGTGCCGGTTAGATCTTGTAGGTGGGGATTGGTTTGGAGGAATTCCGAATTCAGTGAGTACTTTCTTTTCTAAAAAAAGAAGCCTGGAGTGCCTGTCACTACTCCCTGCCTGAGCTCGAGTCACATGAAGATCGTGAACTTGAGTGCAATATTGGAGAGAATATACAATGCAGTGCAAAATAAATTTGAAACTGAGGGAGAGGAGCACAAACTGCTAAAATTAATAGTATTCTGTCTCTCTTCCTTTCTTTCTGCAAACCCCATGCTCACCCTCTGAGATCTCTCGATTACTTATAATCTACATCAAAAGTGGAATTTGAGTCTTTAAAAAAAACTTCAAAGCAACTGATTTTCATGTTAGGATTTTTAAATCCAGCTTTCTAAATTGAGATATTGAGTGCTAAGATGTCCCAATTAGGGTGGGATAGCTAAACGGATAGCCCTACCTTTTTGCTAGAATGTTGCCAAGGCTGGAGAATTGTAAATACGAGAAATGATTGGAGAGTTTGGGGTGGTTTTGGAACGGAGAAGGTGGACGGGTGACATGATTGAAGTGTACAAAATTGAGAGATGTGGAGATGGTGTAGACAGGAGGAACCTGTTTTCCTTGGCAGAGAGTTCAAAAAACAGGAGTTATAGCTTGAATCTGCGTGTAAAAAAGATTTGAGGATAAACTGTTTTTTGGGGAGGGTGCTGGGTGACTGGAATTCGCTGCCTAATTTGTTGGCAGAAGCAGAGACCCTTGGCTTTTTAAAAAAATACCTGGATCTGCACCTGAAGTGCTGTAAACTGAGCATTGTGGGCCATGTTCAGGAAGATGTGATTAGAAAAGGCTTCTGAGTGTCTATGCGTTGGCATGGACAAGATGAGTTGAATGGCCCCACTTTGTGCTGTATCATTCCTGTGGTTTAGCTCCTTGATGATGTTGGTGTTTGATCTTTTAAAAAACACATGGAAAAAGAACAATAGGTGCCTTCTTAAATGATTAGAATTTTCTGATACATTTCATATTAATAGTTTTGAAAACATAGTCTGAATTACTATCATGAAGCATGGAAGTTATAATGATTCTTGCTGGACTGGTCATCTGGAGCAATTGTTATGACTGTGTGACAGGAGGAAAGCACAGATAATTAAACCCCACTACACTCCAGTCGCACCATTCGTGTCAATGTGTTGATTCAATTCAATACCAGTGGCTTCTCTTTTGTACTACTGTCCAGAATACAATAAATGTTTGCTGATTACTAAGAAAAAAAGCATATTCTTAAAGCAAGTGGAAAGCTCTTGTTAACCACTAACCTAGGTCCAAACATTACATTATATCTCCTTAATTCCACAGACATAGACACTCAGCAACACAAATAGATGCGTCTCTGTGGAAGTGATGGCGTTTGAAACAAAAGGGAAAAGATGTGGAGAGTCCCGAGTCTAGCGAATAGAAACAAGTAAAGCAAACATGACTAGATAAACACTGTTTCAGGGAATATGTTTACCTTGTATTGAAAAGCACAATAAAAGAAAAGAACATAGAAGCATAGACGAAAACTCTCAACTGAAGTTCTCTTTGCAGTAATCTCCTACCCTTTCCCAGAATGATTTTAGCTACTTACCAAGTCCTTGAAATTCCTTCACTTCCTGGGTCCACACCTCTTGGGATTTGCTTCGGTGTCATCTTATGTTCATCAAGTAGTGAAATTTCATGGGATCATCCATTAGTATTTAATAACTAATCCTCCGATATGGCATCTCACGGGACATCATGACGTGGTCTTCTCAGCTCAAGAACAGATCCCTGCATTCTTGCTTGGTACTTCTGAAATTACCTTTGATTTTTGATTGTTCTTTTGCTTCTGATCATCACCTCTTAGCAGATTCTCTTCCTCTGTGGGCTGAACTCCAGGCTTACAGTCACTAATGTAAGAATCATACCACTAATTACCTAGAATTCAACCAAGACTCCACTCTGAATTAATGAAATCTACAGTAACAGGCTAGTTGAGATGTCTGATGCATTTTTAGATTAACCACGTAACTTCTTGCTTCGATATTAAATCCTTTGACCATGAGGTCTGCATGAATAACTTAAATTTCTATTGAGGTGAGGCCAATTCTCTTCACTCTTGCTGTCTGCAGTTCCCTCAGCTGAGTGAAGACCACCAATCACTTTTATGGCTTTCACGTCCAAACGCTAACCTTGCATGGAACTCTTTGAACTGCTATTAAAATATGCTTGCAATTCCCAAAGCCCACCATTTTAACTCAGTTATTCCTACAATTTCAATCTTCCTAAATTCTAAAATATTAATATAAACCATGAACATAATGAGTTATATCAAAATGTAGTTCCCAACTTTATATGAATAAAGCAACGACAGCGAAGAGATGAATGGGAGAAATAGAGAAGATCTGTGACTGGACGGTAATTCAAAGGTTTTAGCTAATAATTCAGAATGCAAGTTAAATTCCTCTCTGGTTGATTGAGAATTTTCTTCATTAAATTAAAATGAAATCAAGAACCAAAAACTTGGATTTGATTTAAATATCCAGGTGGGATGTGTAGAAAAATTATTCTTATGCTTATTTTGGAATGACAACGTGCAGCGCTTTTTCTGGAGGATTTTTTTCCCTGATCAAAGGACTGGGAGTCAGCATAAACCAGCTACTTGATCTTTAAAAATGATTTATTCACTTTGTGGGATGTGGGCACCGCTGGCTGGCCAGCATTTATTGACCATCACTAGTTGCCCTTGAGAAGGTGGCGGTGAGCTACCTCCTTGTACCCCTGCAGTCCACCTGCTGTGGGTTGACCTACAATGCTGTTAGGGAAGGAGTTAAAGTTATTACAAGCAGGAGGTCACCACAAGGTGCAGGGCAACTGACCCACCACAAGGTAAATGCTGCTCAGGTTTACAAAACTGCTGTGAAGAAGACCATACAGGCTAGTGTGTCAAAGAAGGTAGCTAATGGCCACTTCTCAGAATAGCAATATCTGGCTAATAAAGAGACCCAAATATTGAGAGAGGGAGTATTTAAAAATGTGTATTTTAGGAGGGGTGCGACAAATCCGTGGTGTCTTTTGTTTGATACAATTGCGTTTTATAGGCATATTGCAATTATAATACTGAGACTTTAATTATGACACTAAATCAATGATTCTGATAGATGATTTTAAGTCTTGCTGAATGGTATTGAGCTGCATATGGTGCTGTCTTGTTCTGATCATCAAAACTTTTTTTTCTCACGGTGTGGGCCATAATCTCAAAATGCCTTCCTGATGACCTCACACTTCTCTTCCTCTGTGGTTTATTTCCCCAGACTGCATCCTGTAGGGAGGGATTGGATTTGGCAAGCAACAACCATTTTACAGAATGAGCTAATTTTATAGGTCTGTGAGGGTGCATGAACCTGACAGTTCTTTGTTGTTTTTTTTTCAAAAGTCATCGCAACTGTTAAAATGAAGCAGCTTGTAGTGCAAAGGGAGTGGCAGCAGTCATTTGGCAACAAGTTCTTCCACTGCTGTATAAGGGTGGATCCAAAAGCAATACCCTGTTGTCTCGACAAAGAATTCTAGAATTGCTTCCAGTTCGCTCTTAAGTGTTCAACTTGGATTGGTAGTTACACGTAACAAATTGTTACATCGTGATGATTGTTCAACCTTAGAGTAATCAGAAGGAGCTAGACACCCAGGGTAGGACTGGGCGAACTTTCCAGTTGCAGGGCAACAGTTGGATATCGAGTCATAGTTATACAGCACAGATACAGACCTTTCGGTCCAACTTGTCCATGCCAACCAGATATCCTAAACTGATCTAGGCCCATTTGCCAGCATTTGACCTATAGCCCTCGAAACCCTTCCTATTCATGTACCCACCCATATGCCTTTTAAATCTTGTGATTGTACCCACCTCCACCACTTTCTCTGGCAGCTCGATTCAGGTAAATTAAGTGGGAGTTTGGCTATACATGCTGAAGAAATTTACAGTTATAATACAGATAAATCTCAGTCTAAATAAAAACAAAATCTTTATATTTAAACAATTGTAGTAATGCATTACTTTCAGTATTGAAGATAAATGTACCCTCTTTCACAATGGAATTGGTCACTGTTGCGACTAGCTGAGGTGGAAAATTCATCTGTTTCTCTCCCTCTGTCAGTTGCTGCAAGCATTCTTTTTTGTTTGCATACATCTGTTGCTCTACTCTTCAATTAAAACATAATACACAAGAAAATGAAGGAGTGGATTTCTAAAATTTTCTTGAGTGAAAAATAAGTTTTCTTTTCTTGGCTGGGGAGGAAGAATGTAACTGAAATACAGACTAATGCAGACAGTAAGTTTGGAAGTGAGTGTGTCTGTTACAGACTGGGAATACAACAGTTATACAGTTAAACATTCCAGACACTTCAAGATGTTAGCTTGTTTATTTGTAAACCAGCATCTGCAGCAGTATTTAAATCTGGACATATCTTTGTTTCAGTGAATTGACATTTTTCCTCAGTTATGTTTGCACCAGGCATGTTCATCAAGATGATGAGAAACATGGGCAGGAAAAAGCAAACGTTTGAGCTCTTGCTGTCATGTTCATTTTTCCCTTCTGCCATTTTTGAGCAGCTGAACGCAAGAGTTGAAGTTTAGTTCAGTATATAACGCAGAGTCTAGCTCTATTGTCTTTCCAAGCTGGCTAACTGGCAGGTGAACCTTGCATGTCCCAATATATGAAGTTATCATACATGTCTAAATTAAACAGAGATAACAATTTCTTGACACAGACTCCTTTCCGTGGTTTCAGTTTCTTTAGATAAAATACTAATTTCAATCAATGCCTCAGTCTGTTCCATATAGGTCTCTGAAGTTTGTGTCAATTTATTAGGTGATCGTCATTGCAGTGTTTAGGTCCATGAAATTAATGTTTTGATAATAATTGTTGTGTATGAGACCTTTTATAAACTAAAAATCAAATGGCAGAAGTTAAAATTTGAAATTTACTACTGTCATAACATCACCTCTTGGTGTTGGAATCTGGTATTACCCATTTCTGGTATCAGTAGTATTCTTTTGTCTTGCCAAAATAAATGTTGCTTTGCATTGACTTACAAAATGGTGTTCCATGAACTACCAAGGGAATAGTAATAAAGAGAAAATGTGGAGAGACTAAAAACCAGTCCTACCTCCTGTGTGAAGCACCATGCTCTGTATACTCTCCTTCCTGCAGTTGGGTTTTAATAATCCCAAGGCTCATTTTAAAAGAGGTCCCCTCAAGAACATCTGTAATCTGTTCCATACATGTTAGGAAACAAGTTTCAACTCTTCAATTTTCTCAAAATACAAAAACATACCAAAACTACACACTCCTCCTCCTCTGCATTCATTCTTCTTCTACAAATCTAAACCTTAGCTGCTTTTCAAATCTTATTTTCAAAACCTTATAAATCCAGGTCCTTTGGAGACTTGACAGGGTGGGTGCTGGAAGGATGTTTCATTTTGTGGGAGTGCCTGTGGGCATAGTTTAAAATGAAGAAGTCTTCTATTGAAAGTGGAAATGAGGGGAATGTTTTTCTGGATGTTGTGGATTGATGGAACTCTCTTCCCCAGTGAATGGTGGAGGCAGGGTCAATGAATATTTTGAAGGCAGAGTTAGATTATTTGGAGTAGACAGGAAAAAAGGGGTTCAGGCCACAATTGGATCACAGTGGTCTTATGAAATGACAGAGCAAGCTCAAGGGGTCACATGACCTACTTCCACTCGTAATTCATATGTACGTATCAGCAATCTAATCAGTGACGTAACTGCCTGAAAATGTCAAACCACAATTAGTTAATTGAGATCTTGTGTTATATGGATCTTGGGACTTGTTACAAGAGGCATTATGATGATGGCTTCCTGTCTTTTGCTGACCTCCAAATGCAAGTTCAACAAACACTTGCAATGATTTTTATTTAGCCTGCTCATAGCTACTCTGATTGGAAATAGCTGGTACCTGGGAGCAACTATTTTCTGCAATGTCCCCTTCACATGGCACCATAAAGCTCTACTCCAGTTGCATTATGAACAGAAATTGTTGGGTAGAAATAAAATAATTGGGCATGACAAATCTAGACAGAAGTAAAAGTACATAGAGGCCTGAAAGATTTAAAATATTGTTGAAATGATTCAGACATAAAATGTTTCTTTTTGCTGATTTGATTGTTTTTTTTCCTAATTTTGACACTGCAGAGTAGAAAATAGAGGAAGTAAGTTAATTCCAAATTGCGAGATAAGTTGGCCCGCCCAAGTTTTAGAATACTATAGCTTTTTGTGTACTTGTATATTAAATTCCTACTTTTAGTATATGCTGCTTAAACTGGTCTGAAGGCTGGCAGTTCAGGAGTTTCTAAATAGTCAAATAATGGTCAAGATTCTGAATGTAATCTTCTGTATTATTATTTGCATCCTGTTCCCTCCATCCATTCACCCACCCATATGGATGGGTGAATCAAGCTGAACCTTCAACAAATTGGATAATAAATGTTGTTAATGTTCAGGAGGATTATGGACTATTACTGAAGAGTGAGTTGCTTGTACAAGAACAATGAGGCCATTTTTGTCTCTGAAATGTGGGAAATGGAAAATTACCCAAATTGTTCAACTCAACATCGAGAAAGCATTTGACTCTGCTGGCCAAATTGCCAGTGTTTAATTCCTAGCATATGGTCTCTCCAGTGTTGCCGGAAAGTAACTTCTGACAAGCAGACTGACTAAATATTCAAAATATCTGTGGCCAGTACACTGATCATTTGTACGCAAAGCCTGCAGCTCTGATTATATTCCAATTCAGATCTTCAAACCTGGCAGACATTTGTTGCATCAAGAATCCTTGAACCCATTCTACCAATTTGAGAGGGATTAGAAATATGAAAGTTATGACTTCCTTAATAAATAAGAGGGAAATAATGTGGTCGAAACGATAGAACATAGAACATTGCAGCACAGGAACAGTCCCTTTGGCCCACCATATTTGTGCTGACCATGATGCCATTCTAAAGTAATCCCATCTGTCTGCACATGGACTGTATCCCTCTCTTTGCAGCCTGTAAATGTGTCTAAGTGCCTGTCATTTCTGCTTCTGCCACCTCTCCTGGTAGCAGGTTCTAGACACTTAACCACCAACACCACCCCTGCCACCCCACCCCCCACCCCCACCCCAGTGTAAACAGAAATGTACCTCTCACATCTCCCCTAAACTTTTCCCTCCCAACCGCCAGTATTTGACATTTCCACCCTGGGAAAGACGTCCTGACTATCTACCCTGACCACACCTCTCATAATTTTACATACTTCCATCAGATTGTCCCTCAGCTTCTGATACTTGAGCAAAAACAATCCTTCTAGCGCATACACTGGTAAATCTCTGTTACACCCTTTTCAAAGCCTTCACATCCTTCCTGTAGTGTGGTGACCAAACCTACATACAGTACTCCAAGTGTGGCTAAACTAAAGTCTTTTACAGCTGCAACATGACTTGGCAATTTTTACACTCAGTGCCCTGACCGATGAAGGCAAGCATTTCATACGCCTTCTTTACCACCTTGTCCACTTGTGTTGACACTTTTGGGGAGTTTTGGACTTGCACTCCAAGATCCCTCTGTGAATCAGTGTTCTTAAGGATCCCAGGAACAGGAAATTCGACGTTTTTGGGCATAAGCCCTTCATCAGGAATCAGGATTCCTGATGAAGGGCTTATGCCCGAAACGTCGAATCTCCTGTTCCTTAGATGCTGCCTGACCTGCTGCGCTTTTCCAGCAACACATTTTCAGCTCTGATCTCCAGCATCTGCAGACCTCACTTTTTCCTCCTCCTTAAGGATCCCGCCATTTATAGAATACTTTCCTCTTACATTTGACCTCCCAAAATGCATTACATGCCACTTGTCCAGATTAAAGTCCATCTTTCTTTTTCTCTGCCCAACTTTCCAACTTTCAAACAATTCCTTCACTGGATGAGGACATTGCTGGCTAGACCAGCATTTATTGCAAATCACTAATTGCCCAGAGGGGCAGTGAAAAGTCAACCACATTGCTGTGGGCCTGGAGTCACATGTAAGCCAGACCAGTTAAGGATGGCAGTTTCCTTCCCTAAAAGATATAAGGGAACCAGATTGTTGAAAAACACTATCAACAATGGATTGATAGCTATTATTAGACTTTAAGTTCGATAATAAAACAATCTGAATTGAAATTTCACCTTCTGCCATGGCTTGATTTGAACACAGATACCCCAGAACATTATCTGAGTTTTTGGGTAAAACATCCAGCGATTCATATGACTAAGCCATCACCTCCCTTACTAGTCTTTATCCTGCTGTATCATTTGACAATCTTCCTCACTATATACAACTCCAACAATTTTTGTGTCATGTGCAAACTTACTAAGCAGACCACCTACATTTTTTTCATTCAAACAAGAGGATCTAGCATTCTTCCTTGCAGACCATCATTGGTCTCTGGCACTCATGAAAGACCTCACCCACTTCCTCTAGCTCCTTCTTTGTCCTTGAAATTTCTTCTTTGACCTGTGGACCTGCCCTTTCCCTAGTTACTTTATTGTTCCTAATCTAATGTATAAATTGCTTTGGGATTCTCCTGAATTCTAATTACCCAGGACATTTTTTGTTTAGATTACTTAGTGTGGAAACAGGGCCTTCGGCCCAACAAGTCCACGTTGACCCGCCAAAGCGCAACCTACCCATAGCCCTACACCTAACAATACGGGCAATTTAGCATGGCCAATTCACCTGATCTGCGCATCTTTGGACTGTGGGAGGAAACCGGAGCACTCGGAGGAAACCCACGCAGATGCTGGAGGATGTGTGGAGTTTGCACAGTCAGTTGCCTGAGGCACAAATTGAACCCAGGTGTCTGGCACTGTGAGGCAGCAATGCTGACCACTGTGCCACCATGCTGCCCCTTTTGGCCTCCATAATTTCTTAAGATTTTTTTAAACTTCCTTTATCTCCTCCCTCACCATTGAAGAGAAAGTCATGATGTGCATTGCTCTGAATCAACTTGAAAGTTCAGAAAAGACTTACAAGGAGGTTGCCAGGTTTGGAGGGTTTGAGCGATAGGGAAGGTTGAATAGGCTGGGCCTATTTTCCTGGGAGCATCGGCGGATTAGGGATGACCTTATAGGTGTTTATTACATCACGAGAGGCAGGTATAGGCGGAACTGTCAAGGTCATTTTCTGAAGGGTATAGGAGCCCAAAACTACAAGACATAGGTATAAAGTGAGAGAGGAAAGATTTCAGTGAGACCTGAGGGGCAACTTTTTCACAGTGGGTTTTCAAAAATGTAGCACCTCATGTTTATGTAAATTAAACTCCTGTCATTCCTCAGCCCATTGACTTATCTGATCAAGATCCCATTGCATTCAGAGGTAATCTTCTTCGCTGTCCACTACACCTCCAATTTTGGTGTCATCTGCAGACATATTAACTATACCTCTTATGTTCACATCCAGATCATTTATATAAATGACGAAAAGCAGTGGACCCAACACCTTGTGGATCTTTGTGGAACACTGCTGGTCACAGGCCTCCAGTCTGAAAAGCAACCCTCCACCACCACAACCCTCTGTCTTCTACCTTTTGAGCCAGTTCTGTATCCAAATGGCTAGATCTTCCTGTATTCCATGAGCTCTAACCTTGCTAACTAGCCTCCCAAAAGGAACCCCATTGAACACCTTACTGAAGTCCATTTAGATCATGGCCACCGCTCTGCCTTCATCAATCCTTTTTGTCACTACTTCTAGAACCTCAGTCAAGTTTGAGAGACATGATTTCCCATGCACAAAGCCATGCTAACTAGCCTTAATCAGTCCTTGCCTTTCCAAACACATGAAAATCCTGTCCCTCAGGATTCCCTCCAAATACTTGCTCACCACGGATGTCGGGCTCATCGGTCTTAGTTCCCTGGCTTTTCCTTACCACTTTTCTTAAATAATGGCACCACGTTAGCTAACCTCCAGTCTTGCAGAACTTCCCCTGTGACTATTGATGATACTAATATCTCAGCAAGGGACTGGACAAATGTGAGGTGATGCATTTAGGCAAGACTAATTCTAGAGCGAATTATACAATGAACGGAAGAGCCTTGGGAAAAGTTGATGGGAAGAGAGATCTGGGAATGCAGATCCATTGTACCCTGAAGGTTGCTGCACAGGTGAATAGAGTGGTCAATAAGACATATGGTATGCTTGCCTTCATTGGACGGGGTATTGAGTATATGAGCTGGCAAGTCTTGTTAAAATTGGACAAGACTTTGGTTTGGCCACATTTAGAATACTGTGTACAGTTCTGATCACCACGTTATCATAGGAATGTCGACGCTTTGGAGAGGCTACAGAGAAGGTTTATGAGAATGTTGCGTGGTATGGAAGGTGCGAGCTATGGAGAGGGGTTGAGTAGGTTAGGTTTATTTTAATTAGAAAAAAATGAGATGGGGGGGCACCTGATTGAGGTTTACAAAATCATGAAGGGTATAGATAGGGTGGATAGAGATAATATTTTTCCCAGGGTGAGGAATTCAATATCAAGAGGTCACGCTCTCAAGATGAGAGGTGGAAAGTTTAAGGGGGATACACGTGGCAAATACTTCGCACAGAGGGTGGTGAGCATTTGGAATGCGTTGCCAGCAGAGGTGGTAGAGGCAGCCACGGTAGATTCATTTAAGATACGTCTGGACAGATGCATGGGTGGGTGGGGAGCAGAGGGATACAGGCGCTTAGGAATTGACCGACAGGTTTAGACAGTACATTTGAATCGGCTTAGGCTTGGAGGGCTGAAGAACCTGTTCCTGGGCTGTAAATTTTCTTTGTTCAATCACTTCCCTAGCTTCCCACAGAAATTTAAGGTACACCTGATCTTGTCCTGGGGATTTGTCAAGTTTTATGCGTTTCAAGACATCAAGCACCTTCTCCTCTGTAATATGGTTATTTTTAAAGATGTCACCATCTACTTCCCGACATTCTATATCCTTCATGTCCTTCTCCACAGTAAACACTGATGCAAAATATTCATTTGGTATCTTCCCCCATCATGTGCAGCTCCATATATAGGCTGTCCTGCTGATCTTTGAGGAGCCCTATCCTCTCCCTAGTTACCCTTTTGTTCTTAATGTACTTACGAAATTCCTTTGAATTCGCCTTAACCCTATTGGCCAAAGCTATCTCATGTCCCCTTTTCCCCGTCCTGATTTCCCTCTTAAGTATACTCCTACTGCCTTTATACTTTTCTAAGGATTCACTCGATCTCTCCTGCGTATACCTGATATATACTTCCTCCTTTTTCTGAAGCAAAACCTCAATTTCTCTAGTCATCCAGCATTCCCCACACTTACCAGCTTTACCTTTGGCCCTAACAGGAATATTTTGTCTCTGGACTCTTATCTCGTTTTGGAAGGCTTCACATTTTATAGCCATCCCTTTACCTGTGAACATCTAACCCCAATCAGCTTTCAAAAGTTCTTGCGTAATACTGTCAAAATTAGCCTTCCTTCAATTTAGAACTTCAACTTTATTTCCCAAGAGTAGGTCAAGTTTTGCACCTTCTCTAGTAGGTACATCCACATACTGAATCAGAAAATGTTTTTGTATACACTTAACAAATTCCTTTCCTCCATCTAAACCCTTAACACTATGGCAGTCCTCGTCTATGTTTGGAAAGATAAAATCCTCTACCATAACCATCCTGTTATTCTTATCAATAACCGAAATCTCCTTACAAATTTGTTTCTCAATTTCCTACTGACTATTAAGGGGTCTATAGTACAATCTCAGTAAGGTGATCATCCCTTTCTTATTTCTCAGTTCCACCCAAATACTTCCCTGGATGTATTCCCATTGCACATTTTATAATGTTTTTCATTCCTTTTTTTTAAAAAAAAGCAATACTACTTTGTATTTACATCTAAATTCCGATTAAAATGAGTTACAGATAATGCAACATTTGATTCCCAGAGTAGGACTTGGCTGCCTTGCCAACAGGAATGTTTCAGTTAACTAACCAAATAGTTTGATCAAAGCCAACTGGGGAATGCCTTTGCACAGGAATTCGGTGTCACTTTTCAGGTCCTCCCTGTAAACATCTTGCCTGCAGTTGGAATGATGCTTTCCAGTTCAAACCCATGGAAGATTTGTTCAGTTCTTGTAAATTAAATCCTCCTGGTCCGCATTTCTTTTGGAAGAGCAAACATAAGTAACTCCATGTTCATGCTTCTTAATGTTTTAATTAAGAATTAAGTTGTTTATTGCAATACTGAGCAGTGGAAGTGGAAGATGTCTAGTTTGATCCGACTACGCTGAGCCAGTTGATTCGAGCCAAGTGTATAAAAGTTGGCTGCAGCATCAAGTAAAGTTGGATAGAAAAGAGAGCGGTTTTCCGCATGGGTTCCTGCTTGTCGTACCAAATCAGTTATTGATTTCCGAAGACAACCTTGCCTTTCGTTAAGAATATGTTTGTTTATCAAAGATACTTCCACACGTTGCCAATGCTCACGACTAAAACTTACACTTTAAGAATGACCACCCATTTTGAATTGAATTTATTTTCATGTGTACCGAAGTACATTGAAAAGCTTTGTCTTGTGAGCAATAGAGGCAGATCAGAGTTAAGTAGCATAG
The DNA here is from genome assembly GCF_020745735.1 of Hemiscyllium ocellatum. NCBI lineage: Eukaryota > Metazoa > Chordata > Chondrichthyes > Orectolobiformes > Hemiscylliidae > Hemiscyllium > Hemiscyllium ocellatum. Next base: position 94,644,901 of record NC_083411.1, on the reverse strand, counting down.
ATAAGTAAATAATAGGTAAACAGCTGCAAAAACTAAAACACAGGTACAGGAGAATGTTAAGAGTTTGAGAGTCCATTCAGTATTCTCACAACAGTAGAGTAGAAACTGTTACGAAACCGGCTGGTGCATGTGTTCAGGCTTCTGTACCTTCTCCCCAATGGTAGAAGTTGTAGAAAAACATTGCCAGGGTGGGATGGATCTTTGAGAATGCTGGCGGCCTTTCCTTGACAGCGGGTCTGGTAGATGGATTCTATGGATGGGAGATTGGCCTTTGTGATAGTCTTGGCCGAGTTCACCACTCTCTGTAACCGTCTCCAATCTTGAATGGTCCAGTTGCCATATCAGGTTGTGATACATCCAGACAGAATGCTCTCGATGGCGCTCCTATAAAAGTTGACAAGGGTATTCACCCTCATGCCAAATTTCCTCAGCTGCCTGAGAAAGAAAAGACGTTGGGCTTTTGTAACCAGTGCATCCACATGAAGAGCCCAAGAAAGCTTGTTGTGGATGACCACTCCCAAGAGCTTTACACTCTCCACTCGTTCCATCTCTGTGCTATTAATGTGTAGGGGGGCATGAGTAGCATCCCACCGAAAGTCAATAATGAGTTCCTTAGTTTTGCTGGCATTGATAGCTAGGCTGTGCTCAGTGCATTATTTTTCCAGGTCTTCTACCTCCCATCTGTCATCAGTTTTGTCGCCATCTGAGATTCGTGTTTGAGACACAAAGTGTTTGAGACATTTTGGGGCTGTTCTCACCCAATGGACCATACCATTGTGAGAAGAAGAATGGAGTTCTGAAGAAATAGGTGATTGATTTCAGTCAATTGGTGATAAACATCCAAAACTACTTTGTGCCATTACAAGGCAAAATATCAAAACAGCAAGTCTTTAACATCCTCCACTTCCTCATGCCATTCAACCCCAAGATCCATCGATAGTATTTCATGTTCTAAATGGCAGAGTTTTGGCGGTGCCCTCAAGGTTCAAAAAATGACAAAAGGCAAGAGGATTGGCTGCTTGGGAGCCAGTTGTAGAGACTGAGTGAGTAGTACCGGGATGGAGATATAGTGCAAAGATCGTAGTTTTGTGGTTTAAAGTTTAAGACTTGAGAGCAATCTGATTTTGTAAGTATTGGGCAAGATTGAGTAATTATTTCTAGTTATTTTGTAGTTTGTAAAGTTCACAATAGCAGAAGGACTCTGTCTTGTTGAATGCTCCTCCTGCAATATGTGTGAAATCAGGGACACTTGCCTTTCATTGATGCCTTTCAGTCTCCAAGGTGACTATATATGCAGGAAATGTGTGCAGCTGCAGCTCTTGATTGACACATAGTGCGGCTGGAATCAGATAGACTCACTATGGAGCATCCATGATGCTGAGGGTATTGTGCATAGCATGTTTGGTGAGCTGGTCACACCACAAATAAGGATTACACAGAAAAGCATTGCTTGACCAGCAGGAAGATGAGTAAGTATGGGCAGATAGTGCAGAAGTCCCCCCTGGCCATTGCCCTCTGAAACAGAAGCACCATGTTGGTTACTGTTGAAGGGAATGACCTCTCAGGGGAGAGCAGCAACAGACAAGTTTATCTCACAATGGTTGGCTCTGCTGCACAGCCTGGGAGGAGAAATACTGAAGGAGCTTCTGTGATAGGGGACTCAATTGTAAGGGGAACCAACAGAAAGTTCTGTGGCACCACACGAGACACTCAGATCGCATGATGCCTCCCTGGTGCCAGGTTCAGGGATATCTGAGTGGCTGCAGGACATTCTAAAGGTGGAGAGTGAACAACCAGTAGTCATGGTACAATCACATGAATAAAAATGAAGAAAAAAATAGGTCCTGCAGCAGGAATTGAGAGGATTAAGGAGCAGATTAAGGAGGAAGACTAGTAAGGTTGTAATCTCCAAATTACTTCCAATGCCACGTGCTCCAGAGTATGAGAATAGAAAGACAGGTCTGATGAATGAGTGGATAAAGAGATGGTGTTAGAGCACAGGCTCTAGATTCTTGCATCATTGGAACAGTTTCTGGGATAGGTGGGATCCATACAGGGTGGACTGGGTGTCCCTGAACTGGAACTGGAATGGGTCCAGTATCCTTGCTGGGAATTTTCTTGTGATTTTGGGGAGGTTTTGAATTGAACTGGCAGGGGGAAGGGACACAGAGTAGATGTAAAGCTGCTAGCAAGGTCCAATCAGGTATAGAAGGAATGCTAGAACAGTCCATTAGATGGAAAAGACATGGACAGGATAAGGCACATAGGAGGTCTAGAAAGCTAAATTGTGTCTATTTTAATGCAAGCAGCTTGATTGGTAAGGTGAATAAACTTAGAGCATTGATCAACACATTGGAATGTAACACAATTGCAATTACTGAAGCATAGTTGAAGGAAGGGCAGGACTGGCAGCTGAACATTCCAGGTGTGATGTAGTAAGAGATGAGGGCATTGCGTTATTGATAAAGAAAACCATCACTGAAGTAATGGGATAGGGTGCCATTGAAGAATCTCCAAATGAGGCCATCTGCTAGAGCCTAGAAATTAAAAAAAAGGGTAGTTACCCTGTTGTGATTATACTATAGGTCTTCCAACATTCACAGTGAGATAGAGGAGCAAGAATGTAGACAGAATCACGGAAAGGTGTGAGAGAAACATCATTATAATTGTCGAGGACTTTTACTTTTCTGACATTCGCTGGGATCACCTTAGTGTGAAAGGACCAAGGGGATGGAATTTCTGAAGTGCTCAGCAGAGCTTCTTGTGCTCGTACATAGATATTCTTACCAGAGATGGGGCAGTGCTAGACCTAATCTTAGGGAACAAAGCCAGTCAACTGGTTGATATTTCAATGGGTGAGCATTTTGGGGATAGTGATCATAAATCTGTAAGTTTCAAAGTCATTCTGGAAGGGATAAGGGTAGTCGTAGAGATGTACAGCATGGAAACAGACCATAAGAAATAGGAGTAGAAGTAAGGCCATTCGGCCCATCAAGTCCACTCCATCATTCAATCGTGGCTGATGGGCATTTCAACACCACTTATCCTCACTCTCGCTGTATCACTTAATTCCTTGCAAGATCAAATATTTATCAGTCTCTACCTTGAAGACATTTAATGTCCCAACCTCCATTGTATTCCATGGCAATGAATTCCACAGGCCCACTACTCTCTGGCTGAAGAAATGTCTCCGTATTTCCATTTTAAATTGACCCCCTCTAATTCTAAAGCTGTGCTCACGAGTCCAAGTATACCCGCCTGATGGAAACAGTTTACCAGTACACTTCAGTCCAACTTGTCCATGCTCAGTATGTCAGTAGTCCAACAAGGGAAGGGGCTATATTAGACCTGGTGTTGGGGAATGAGCCAGGCCAGGTAGTAGAAGTATTTGGAAATAGTGACCACAATTATGTAAGTTTTAGAATACTCATAGACAAAGAGGAGAGTGACCCTAAGGGATGAGTACTAAACTGGGCCCAGGCCAATTATATCAAAATTAGGCAGGAGCTGGGATATGTGGATTGGATACAGCTATTTGAAGGGATATGTGGGAGGCTTTCAAAGGTAGGTTGAAGGTAGTGCAGGATAGGCATGTCCCTTTGAAAACAATGCATAGGAAGTGCAAAATTAGTGAACCGTGGATGACAGGAGAAATCACGTGATTAGCCAAGAGAAAAAGGGAAGTATACATAAGGAACAGGCCTTGGACGAATATCAGGAGAGTAGGACCAATCTGAAATGAGGAATCAAGTGGGCTGAGAGAGGTCATGAAATAACTTTAGCAAGCAGAATTAAGGAGGATCCCAAGGCCTTTTATTCATGTATAAGAAGCAGGAGGTAACGAGAGAAAAAGTTGGTCCTCTAAAGGATAAGGAAGGAAGGTTATGTTGAACTTGAGAAAATGGGTGAGATTCTCAATGATTACGTTGCATCAGTGCTCAATGAGGAACGGGAGCTGATGAATGCTGAGATGACAGATAGAAGTTTGTTTACTCTGGATCACATTGACATAAGGAGGGAAGATATGTTGGGTAGGCTAAAGGATATTAAGGTGGACAAATCCCAGGACTGGATTGGATCTATCCTAGGTTGCTGAGGGAGGTGAGAGAGGAAATAGATCGGGCCCTGACAGATATCTTTGTCGCATCCTTAAACACAGGTGAGATGCCGGAGGACTGGAGGGCTGCTCATGTTGTCCCCCTGTACAAGAACGGTAGTACGGATATTCCAGGTAACTACAGACCAGTGAGCCTGACGTTAGTGGTTGGGAAAGTTGCTGGAAAAGGTACTGAGGGAAAGGATCTATTTGTATTTGGAAGAGAATGGGCTTATCACTGATAGGCAACATGATTTTGTGCGGGGTAGATTGTGCCTTACCAACTTAATAGAGTTCTTTGACGAAGTGACCAAGTTGATAGATGAAGGAAGGGCTGTAGAGCTCATATACATGGACTTCAGTAAGGCATTTGATAAGGTTCCTCATGGTATACTAATGGAGAAAGTGAAGTCACATGGTGTACAGGGTGTTCTAGCTAGGTGGATAAAGAACTGGTTGAGCAACAGGAGACAGAGAGTAGTAGTTGAAGGGAGTTTCTCAAAGAGAGAAAGATGACCAGTGGTGTTCCACAGGGATCGGTTTCTAGGCATCTGTTGTTTGTGATATACATAAATGATCTGGAAGAGGGCATGGTTGGTCTGATCAATAAGTTTGTAAGTGACCTGAAGATTGTTGGAGTAGCAGAAAGTATAGGGACTGTCAAAGAACACAGCAGAATATAGATAGACTGGAGAGTTGGGCGGAGAAGTGGCAGACAGAATTCATTCTGGGCAAATGAGAGGTGATACATTTCGGAAGGTCTAATTCGAGAGCAAACTATATTGTAAATGGAAGAGCCTTGAGAAAAGTTCATAAGAAGAGAGATCTGGGAGTTCAGGTCCATTGTACACTGAAGGTGGCTACACTGGTGGATAGAGTGGTCAAAAAGGCATATGGTATGCTTACCTTCATCGGATGGGGTATTGAGTATAAGAGCTGGCAGGTCATGTTAAAATTGTAAAAGACTTTGGTTTGGCCGCATTTAGAATTCTGTGTACACTTCTGGTCACCACATTATCAAAGGGATGTGGACGCTTTGGAAAGGGTGCAGAGAAGGTTTATGAGAATGTTGCCTGGTATGGAAGGTGCGAGCTATGGAGAGGGGTTGAGTAGGTTAGGGTTGTTTTCATTATAAAAAATGAGATTGAGGGGGAAGACCTGATTGAGGTCTACAAAGCCATGAAGGGTATAGACCTGGTAGATAGAGATAAGCTTTTTCCCAGGGTGAGGGATTCAAAAACGAGAGGTCATGCGTTCACAGTGAGAGAGGAAAAGTTTCAGGGGGATATATGCAGCAAGTACTTTCCACAGAGGGTGGTTGGTGTCTGGAACGCATTGCCAGCAGAGATAGTAGAGGCAGGCACAGTAGATTCATTTAAGGTGCGTCTGGACAGATGCATGAGTAGGTGGGGAGCAGAGGAATACAGATGCTTAGGAATTGGGCGATAGGTTTAGACAGTGCATTTGGATTGGCACCGGCTTGGAGGACCAAAAGGCCTATTCCTGGACCATAAATGTTCTTTGTTCTTCTATGCTGGCAAGATATCCTAAATTAATCTAGTCCCATTTGCTAGCACTTGGCCCATATCCCTGTAAACTCTTCGTATTCATATGCCCATTCAGATGCTTTTAAAATGCTGTAATTGTACCAGCCTCAACCACTTCCTCTGGCAGCTCATTCCATACATGCACCAACCTCTGTGTGGAAGAAGTTGCCCCTTAGGTCCCTTTTAAACCTTTCCCCTCTCAAGTTAAGTGTCTAAACTGGGGGAAAGGCTTATTTCAATGTCATTAAACAGAATCTGGCAAATATACATTGGGTGCAGGTACTTTCTGGTGAATCTACATCTGGAAAGTGCAAGTCTCTTAAAAGTAGTATAGTATAGTAAAAGATTCAGAAATAGCATATTCTTCCTTAGAGTGAAAGGAGGGGGCAGCAGTCCAGGGAACCCTGGATGTCAAGGGATATCGAGAGTTTTGCAAAGAAAAAGAAGGAAGTATTTGTCAAGTACAGTGTATTAAAAATGGGGGAGGCCCTTCAAAAGGATAGGGAGTGTAGGAGATTGCTTAAAAAGGAGGGCAAAGTGGGGGCACAAAATATCTTTGGCAAATTGGATTAAGAAAACCACAAGGCAGGTTATACGTATGCGAGGAATAAAAGGATTACCAGGGAAAGAATGGGACGTATCGAAGACCAAAGGGGCAGTGTGAGTGAGATCTTAAATGAATAGTTCTCATCTGTACTCTCAGAGGAGGAAGACATTGTAGCTGGAGATTTCAGTTGGGATATTGGGATTCGAGAGCACCATAAGATTAATAGTGAGACATTAGGTGCTTTAACGGGCATACAGTTGCACAAATCTGCAGAACCTAATGAGATGTATCCAAGGCTGATTTGAGAGGGAAGGGTGGAAACCCCTCAGGCCTGCACGGAGATATTTTATACTTCGCTGGCTATAGGTGATGTGCCAGATGACTGGAGGATAATTAATGTAATATTTTTGCTCAAGTAGGGCAGCAGGAATAAGCCAGATAATTATACGCCACTGACATAAATGGTCAGGAAATCATTGGAAAAATTCTGAAGGACAGGAGTAGTCAATACTTGGAAAGGTAGGATTGATCAGGGATAGTCAGCAAAGATATATTTAAAGGAAGGTGCCATTTGACTAGTTTATTTGAGGTTTTTGAAGAGCTAACTAAACATTTTGATGAGGGTGGTACAGTTGATGTGTTTTACGTGGACTTCAGTAAGGCCTTTGCCAAGGTCCCAAATGGAAGACTGGTCCAAAGGTAGTCAATGGGATCAGCTGGTTCATGGGATCCAATGCCAGTTGGCAAATTGGATTCAAAATTGGCTTACAAATAGACAAAGAGTGATGGTGGAGGATTGTTTTTCAATTGAAAGCCTGGGACACTTGTTGTTTTTTACATACAACTTGGACATGAATGCAGAAGGTAAAGAGAGTGTAGGAGGTTGCTTAAAAAGGAGGGCAAAGAGGGGCCACAAAGTATCTTTGCCAAAAGTTTGTCGATGACATGAGCGTTGGGGGTGTTGTTGATAGTGAGGATGATGGTCTCAGGTTGCATTCTGATATTGATCAGCTGGTAAACTGGGCAGAGGAATGGCAGATGGGATTTAATCCTGGTAAGTTCAGAGTAATGCATTTTGTGAGGACTAATAAGGGAAGGATATATCCAATGTATTGTAGGTCCTTAGGGAATACTGAGGAGTGAAAGGACCTTGGTGTACAAGACATAGATCCATAATTGTGTCAGCACAGGTGGACAGGCATATGGGATGCTTGCCTTCATTAGCCAGGGTGTACAACGTTACAAAACATTGGTTAGGCCACAGATGAAATTGTGTGTGTAGTTCTGGTTACCACACTGAGAAGAATGTGATTGTACAAGGGAAGGTGCAGGCGAAATTCATCAGGACGTTGCCTGGAATGAAAAATCTCAGTTAAGAGGAGAAACTGGACAAGCTGATTATGTTTTCTGTGGAGCAGAGAGGGCTGAGTGAGGATCAGATTGAGGTACACTAGATTGAGAGGCATAGCCAGAGTAGATCGTGAGAATCTCTTCCCCATGACAGACATGTCTAATGCCAGAGGGAAAAGAGAGTTTAAGGTGACGAGCAAATGATTTAGAGGAGATATGAGGAAAAATGTTTTCACACAGAGGATGGTAGATATATGGAACATGCCTGAAAGGGTGCTGGAGGCAAGTACTCTTGCAAGATTTGAAAAACGTCTGGATGAGCATTTAAAATGCTAGGGCATGGTAGGTTATAGACAAAGTGCACATAAATGGGATTAGTGTTGTTTGGAGTTTGTGAGTCAGTATCAACAGAAAACTATACTAGCAAGTGAATGTGCTAATGTGCCAGTTGAGCAGGCTGGCAACTTTTACCAGATAATTTGGGATTGGGGCTGGGAGCATAGTGGCAATTCCCTGTTGGAAGCCACATCCCCTCCTGTCAGATTCGTGTATCATCCCCTATCTTGCTCATCCGAACATCTCAAACCCAGTCCATTACCCCTTTGTCATTGGGTCTGTCTGTCTGTCATATCCCACCAATACTTTAGCATCCATAACCACCTTTTCTGTAGTTCCCACAATGGCCGCTGCTCTAACTTGGCTCTCTCAGGTCTGTAGAGCTGACAGCCAATTGAATTGGCTGGCACCTTTCTAAGGAAAGACTTACTCCCTAGATGGGGGAAAAAGCCTCCCCATGAGCCAAAATAATGCCTTTCAAATGTAAAGTGGTTGTTCGGCAGCTTTTTTGATGGGTGGGCTCGTAGCTGATCTGCGAAATGTTGGTGTCATGGAATATGTCAACTTGTAAAATCCAGCCTCTTCTTACCAGGAGTTGATCTTGTGAATATTAGTTGTATCCCTCTAAGGCAGGTATACCCTTTCCTTTTATAGTTTTTTAACTGAGACCAAAGCTTGCCAAAGCAAGACAGAGCTAAGCAATCTCGAAATCGATAGATCAGATTTAAACTGTAATCCTGCTGCATTCAACTCTGAATGTTATTGAATATCTGAACAATTTAACAGGAGGGGGTGTTTCACAAATATCCCCATCCTCAATGATGGAGGAATCCAGCACATTGGTGCAAAGATAAGGCCAAAAGATTTACAACGATCTACAACAATATCCAAGAGCAGTGTGGATGCTCCATTTCTGAGATGGTCCCCAGCATCATTAACCTCCGTCTTCAACCAATTTAATTCACTCCACATGATATCAAGAAATGGCTGAAGGCATTGAATACTGTAAAAGCTATGACAATATTATAGTATTAGTGCTAAAGATATGTTGCAGAATTAGCTGTGCACCAAGCCAAGCAATTCCAGAGCAGCTTCAACACTGGTATCTACCTGGCAATGTGAAAAATTGCCCAGTGTATGGCCTTTCCACAAAAAGCCGAACAACTTAGACCTGGCTAATGACTATTCTGCCTACTCTTGAATTATCAACATTGTGATGAAAGGGGTCACTGACGACAGTGCTATCAAGCAGCACTCACTCAGTAATATCCTGGTAATCAAAACTCAATTTTGGTTTTGCTTAGGCTACTCAGCTCCTGATCTCATGACAGCCTTGGTTCCAGCATGGACAGAAGAACTATACTCGAGGGATGAGAGGAAAGTTCTTGACATCAGGGCGGCATTTTGCTGAGTTTGGCATCAAGGATCCTAGCAGAGTTGATGGGATTGAGGATGGGGTGGGGGTGGGAAGATTCTCCATTGGCTAGAGACAGGCCCAACAGAAAGGCAGATGGTTGTGGTCATTGGAGTTGATTCATATCAATCCCAGGACATCACTACTGGAGTTCCTTAGGATTCTGTCCTAGGACCAATTTTCTTCATTGGCTTCATCTTCATTTGATCTTCCTCCATCATAAGGTCAAAAGTTAGAATGTTTGTAACTGATCCCACCATTCGAATAAGATATTTTGTGATTTTTTTTAGAGACACCAAGAAAAAACAAAAAGGAAAGAAAAAAAACTAATTATGTCTCTGTGATTAATGCTAACAAAATTTGGTGGCTTGCCCTAGGATTTAAACCAAAACTTTTCTGTGTTCCTAAGTTATTGATCAATAAATCACAAGGTCATAAATGGAGGACAGAAAAGATTCCATGATATTTACAGCAGTGACTGCTAACTAAACCATGACTCCTATTGTAGCTCAAGGTTCGGTAGTTGTTAACAATGAGAGAAATTGTGGTCTCAAAATTGATACAATAATCTGTAACCTTTAAAAATAAATGTACTGTTGAGATGCAAAAAACAAATTGAATTGTCCAAATAGCTGGTGTGCTGAATATGTTATAAGCAAAGCCTTTTGCACTATGGTGGTAGTCCTCACTTAAAAACTGAGACATTTTCTGACAATTTTGTGATGCCTGCTTCTACCAATGAAGGTCAATGACATGATTGTGGCAAGTAATTAGGTGAGCACAAGATATTTTAATGAACCTGTACAGACGCATTGTAACATGTCTGGAGCAGGTAGAACTTGCTCCTCCTGGCCCAAATATAGAGCATTACCATTGTGCCATGAATTCTGATGTGTGGACCAGTAAGTTATTCCTGTGTCACATTCATGCCTGGCATTTACATGTTGCAGAATGGTGGTCTGTCAACATTTTTTGTGGTGAGTATTAAAGCTTTATACCCTGATGTTTCATCAGTGTTCTCAACACAAATGCAGTTATACATCAGCTGTTTTTTCTTTGACCATCTAGGAAGTCTCAATGTAAACTGTTCTTGTGCCAGTGACCAACTTAAGTAAATACAGTTGCACACCTCCATTCCAACCTTGAACTGCTGACCTTTGCTTGCATTATCCTTACAATTATATATCTGACATATTTTAAATGCTCAAAAGGGGTATCCAGTACAACATGACTACTGACTACACAATCTGTGGAAGATTAGCATGTGTATATGGCTTATTTTTAGGTATGAATAGAGGAACCATACACATTTTCTTGTTTATTGGGAAGTGAGAACTTAGGGCCAGTGGACTGTATCTGATTTTCTATTTTTGTGAATATCAACCCATTTTGGTTTTTTTTTCTGCTGATCTAATAGTGATCTTTATAAATTGACTTTGAACACTGCAGAATGCACACATTTGATCCATGGGAATTTTCATCCTTTATATCTATGCTGACATGAAGCTCAGTGTCATTATCATCCAGAGATAAGGGTTGCTCATGCAGATCTCTCAACTTGTTGGAGATGCAAGTGAGTTTAAGCAGTTTTTACATTATGCAAAGACTGATTTTGGTGGCTCTTTAACTCCCACTGTACCGATGGCATGCAGCTGGGCTGCAACTGGAGTATGAACTCACTGGAATTAAGTTACAGATAACTTAGTGGACTATGTATGTTGGATGCTGGGCCACTAACGCGGATTTGTGGAATGTAAGAAGAGATTAGCCACTTAAATTTTTAAGGTAGGTAATAACAATGACTGCAGATGCTGGAAACCAGATTCAAGATTAGTGGTGCTGGAAGAGCACAACAGTTCAGGCAGCATCCGAGGAGCAGCAAAATCAACGTTTCGGGCAAAAGCCCTTCATCAGGAATAAAGGCAGAGAGCCTGAAGCGTGGAGAGATAAGCTAGAGGAGGGTGGGGGTGGGGAGAAAGTAACATTGAGTACAATAGGTGAGTGGGTGAGGGGATGAAGGTGATAGGTCAGGGAGGAGGGTGGAGTGGATAGGTGGAAAATAAGATAGGCCGGTAGGGCAAGTCATGGCGACAGTGCTGAGCTGGAAGTTTGGAACTAGGGTGAGGTGGGGGAAGGGAAAATGAAGAAACTGTTGAAGTCCACATTGATGCCCTGGGGTTGAAGTGTTCCGAGGCAGAAGATGAGGCGTTCTTCCTCCAGGCATCTGGTGGCGAGGGAGTGGCGGTGAAGGAAGCCCAGGACCTCCATGTCCTCGGCAGAGTGGGAGGGGGAGTTGAAATGTTGGGCCACGGGGCGGTGTGGTTGATTGGTGCAGGTGTCCTGGAGATGTTCCCTAAAGCACTCTGCTAGGAGGCGTCCAGTCTCCTCAATGTAGAGGAGACCGTTTCGGGAGCAACGGATGCAATAAATGATATGGTGGATGTGCAGGTAAAACTTTGGATGTGGAAGGCTCCTTTAGGGCCTTGGATGGAGATGAGGGAGGAAGTGTGGGCGCAGGTTTTGCAGTTCCTGCGGTGGCAGGGGAAGGTGCCAGGATGGGAGGGTGGGTTGTGGGGGGGGGGGGGGGGGGGCGTGGATCTGACCAGGTAGTCATGGAGGGAACGGTCTTTGAGGAAGGCGGAAAGGGGTGGGGAGGGAAATATATCCCTGGTGGTGGGGTCTTTTTGGAGGTGGCGGAAATGTCGGATGATTTGGTTTATGCGAAGGGTGGAAGGTGAGCACTAGGGGCGTTCTGTCCTTGTTACGGTTGGAGGGGTGGAGTCTGAGGGTGGAGGTGCGGGATGACAAGATGCGTTGGAGGGCATCTTTAACCACGTGGCAAGGGAAATTGCGGTCTCTGAAGAAGGAGGCCATCTGGTGTGTTCTGGTCCTCCTGGGAGCAGATACAGCGGAGGCGGAGGAATTGGGAATACGGGATGGCATTTTTGGAAGAGGTGTAATCCAGGTAACTGTAGGAGTCGGTAGGTTTGTAAAAAATGTCAGTGTCAAGTCGGTCATCATTAATGGAGATGGAAAGGTCCAGGAAAGGGAGGGAGGTGTCAGAGATGGTCCAGGTAAATTTAAGGTCAGGGTGGAATGTGTGGTGAAGTTGATGAATTGCTCAACCTCCTCCCGGGAGCATGAGGTGGCGCCAATGCAGTCATCAATGTAGTGGTGGAAGAGGTGGGGAGTGGTGTCGGTGTAATTATGGAAGATCGACTGTTCTATGTAGCCAACAAAGAGACAGGCATAGCTGGGGCCCCTACGGGTGCCCATGGCTACCCCTTTGGTCTGGAGGAAGTGGGAGGATTCGAAGGAGAAATTGTTAAGGGTGGGGACCAGTTCGGCCAAACGAATGAGTGTGTCGGTGGAAGAGTACTGTTGGGGGCGAGGGGAGAGGAAAAAACAGAGGGTTTGGAGGCCCTGGTCATGGCGGATGGAGGTGTAAAGGGATTGGATATCCATGGTGGAGATGAGGCGTTGGGAGCCGGGGAAATGGAAGTCTGGGAGGAGGTGGAGGAAGTCTGCTCAGTTACCACATCATTGGGATCTCTGCGTTTTATCTAACATTTTGTGCGAATTTGTGCTATGAACTTTCACCTAGTGATAACTGAATTAATACGGTTTCAATTTAATTTCACTTAATATTCTTGTAGATGCAGGGTGGGCAGATTTTCATTCCATTAGTCTAGACATGATTTGATCCCAGGTTCCAGAGGTGAAGGATCATTATTCAACCAGGCTATGTCATGCAATTCTCTGGCTATTTGATGGATCACTTTCAGATAGAAGTTTGGACTGGCCTGCTTATTCAGCTAACACAACGAGGGCTATGTTCAGCATAAACAAGTCTCGGAAATTGCGCAAGACCTTTCATTTCTGGGCATGCATGTCTGTCTTAGACTATTGGAATTTAGATTCTGTTTAATTGTTAGCAAAATGGATTTCTGAATTGTAGCAAGCAGCTGCCTCTATGAACTACTAAGCCCTTACACTGAGGAAAGCCCCTACTTGGATCGAGTTCAGGAATGCATTTTCCAGTTGTTTTTTGGTTTGAATCCTATTTCGTCTTATTTAATTTGATTCAATACTCTTGAGAAAGTAAAGAAACTGAATTCACCCTCTTGTTTCTCCTTGGGGCTCTGTTCAGGGTTAGTAAAGATACACCATGCATTGGTTATAACTATTTTTTTTTGAAATATGAAGCTCCAATGTTTCAGTTCTGGTTTCCTTGCACATTCCACAGGCCTTGATCTCTACCATTCCATTGATAGAATTTGATTGTTCCACTGAGCTCACCGTCATCAGCGATGGTACAAAAAATCTTTGATAAATCAATGCTTCTGGCATGTGAACTGTTTTGAAATTAGGCAAAATTTGAAATGTTTCAGTGATGCTTTACAAAAACCTTACAGAAACCGGAGATAAACTGGGAGTTATGGGGTGGGAGGGGCTCTGAACAGTTGCAGAAGAAGAAACTGACGGTCTTGGGCTTCTTGAATAATTTTTTTTAACTGGATGTTTGGGATCCGGGGTCCACCTTACTGCCCTTCTGTATTTCATTGGAACTTCTTGTGTGGTCTCACCAAAACAATGCTGTTTTAAAATGTTGATTTTTGCTTTGTAATTTACAAGTACAGAAATGCAATTTAGCAAGTAATTTATTTGGTGGTTATAGTTGTATTGTTACTTAGCAAGTGTTAAATTTGTGCTAGTCCCACATTTTCAGAAAGATTTATTTCACTTATTTTTGCCACAGAATATATCAAGTTTCTTCCCTTTTTTTTGAAGCAGCTGATTCTCAGTCAGTCATTATAATATGGAAAGAGGCCTTGGCATCTCCACATTATCCTTCTGCAGAAGAACTCCAGTCAGTCACTCCATACCGCTCCTCTATCTCACTATCCCTAAAGGTTTATTTTCCTCAACTACCTATCCAGTTGCCTTTTGAAAACATTGCTTGTCTCTGCTTCCACCACTCCCTTAGGCAGCAGGTGTCAGCTTTTAAGGCAGTAATGAAGATGGCGATCAAATTTAAACTGGAGTCAAATCTTTTTCCCCAGGACCTTTCATTAACTAAAATTTCTTTTTGAAAAATAGACTCAAGATAGCTACAGTGGTGATTTACCTACGATTAAGAAACACTTATGAAGCCCTGATACTTGAACAAAACCAACTGCAGTAAACTATCCTTTATCGAAACAAATTTAAACTAGATAATTGATTCTGCATCAAAAATCTCAAACTACCTGTTTTACAGTTGGATCGTAATTCACACTGGAAGATGAAAGGCTAGTCTGTCAGTTGGTTCGCTTGAAAAGACAATTTAGCCAGATTCAGGAGTACATGCTGGAGCATATTTCAGTTGCTAATATTAACCAACAGAGCAGAAAAAAGAAAAATGGATTTGTAAGTAAGAAATGGAAGACCCTTACTCTTTCCCTTTCTGCCTTCCTATGGACATGATGAGAACCTCAAACAGCAGCCTTTTAAAGTGGATATGAGACAAGTCAAAGCAGACTTGATTGTGACCTCTTGTGAGTACAAAGTTAACAAGGCAGCAAGCCACCTTCTTCAAATTATATCCTAATCTGCAGGCACATGCACAAGAACAGTGATTAAAAGCCTGTTTCAACTCTACTGGAATACACTAGTGAGCCTGAATTCACTCATGTACCAGCCTTTTAAGTAAGCTGAGAATGTCACAGTTGAATAATTATCCCCTAATTCACCTAATGTTGCAGGTAACAGCTTTCTCCCACTTGAGTGCTGCAAATCTGTGAAAAGAAAGCAGGATTATTTTTCACCCTAAATTCTGGAATTCGTTCATAGTCGAAAGGAGTCAGAACTACAAAATTTTAAATCAGTCTGCAATAAATATCTCTTAAACTACCAACATTAGCATGCCAGTGACTCCACTGCAATGGCTATAATATTAAATTGTATCAAAAGGGGAGATAATGGTGGTAAGATGAAGTTAATAACTGTTTACTTGAATGCATGTGGTATTTAGAACAAAATAGATTAATTAACCTCGCACAGGGTAATGAGAGTGATGTTATCGTCATTGCAGTAACATAGTTACAAGGTGATCAAAGATGGTACCTACATTTTCAGGAGCATGTGACTTTCCAAAAGGACATGCAGTAGGGAAAAGATGGTGGGGTACAATTGGTACAAAACCAAGAGGTATCATAGCAAGAAATTATCATAGCAAGGAAGATGTAGAATCCATATTCGTGGAGGTTAGAAATTAAAAGGGGGAGAAAAGGATACTAGTAGGAGTAATCTATAGGTCCCCTAACAATAGCTATACAATTGAAGAGAGAATTAATCAGGAAATAATGAGGGCATGTAACAAAGGTGGTGTATTAATCATGGCGACTTTAATCTTCTTGTAGATAGTTAGATTGGCAAATGAAACCATGTGCAAGAACTCCGAGTGAATTTGAGACAGTTTCCTCAAACAAATTTTCATGGATCCAACCTAATAAACAGGTTAATTTAGATCTGTGATATGTAATGAGGCAGATTTAATAAATAATGTTAAAGATACCCGAGGAAATAATGGCCATAACCACAGTACAAATTAGCACTCAGTTTGAGTGGGAGGAAATTGGATCAGAAACAACTATCCTAAGCTTAAATGAGAGAAACTCTGAAGGAATGAGTGCAGACCTGGCTGGAATGGATGTAGGAAAGAATATAGCAGCAATTATTGGTTGCGATCAATAGCAGATATTTAAGAAAATTGTTCGTGGCTTACAGCAAAGGCATACTCCAGTGAGGAGGGAGCATACAAGGAAGGGGAAAAGCTAACCTTGGTTAACCAGTGAAGTTAGACCATCAGAGTAGTAGGAAAAAAATGCAGTGTGACAAAGATGTAAAAAAAGTAAGTCAATGGATTGTGCAAGTTTTAAAAACTAACAAAAGATGATCAAAAAAATGGGAGAAATTAAACTTTGAATGCAAACTTGCAAGTAAAAATAGCAAGTATTTATTTAAACATATAGGAAGGAAAAGAGAATCCGAAGTGAATACAGGTCTTGTAGGTAATGAGGCCAGTAAACTAATGGGGAATCGGGAAAAGCAGAAGAGTTAACTAAATACTTTGTCAGTCTTGGCAGCAGGTGACACTAAAAATAATCCCCAAATCACTAAATATTCAAGGGGCAAAAGAACAAGAAATAAATACATTAACTATCAGTAGAGAAATTGTGCTAGGGAAATGGCTAGGGCTAAAGACTGAGAGGCCCCCTCACCCTGATGGAATGGATCCTAGTATATTAAAGGAATTAATTACAGAAATAATGGAGGCACCGATAGTAATCTTCCAGGAGTCTATAGAATTTTGGGAACGTCCCAATGGATTGGAAAACTGTCAGCGAAACACCTTTATTGAAAAGAGACTGAGAATGAAAAACAGGTAACTATAAGCTCGATAGCTGAACTTTCATTATTGGAAAAATGTTAGAGTATTATGCAGGGTGCTGCCTGACCTGCTGCACTTTTCCAGCACCACATTTTTTCAGCTCTGATCTCCAGCAGCTGCAGTCCTCACTTTCCCCTATTATACAGGGTGCAAGAGCAGAGCATTTAGAAATACATAATATGATCAAACTGAGTCAGCATGTCTTTGTGAAGGGAAATCATGTCTGACAAGTTTACCAGAATTCTTTGAAGATAATAGAATAAATAAATGGGAAGCAGTGGATGTAAAATATTTGGATTTTCGGAATGTATTCGGTAAGATACCACACGCTGGCTACTTGATAAGATAACCACCAATGGTATTGAAGTAGTATATTCACATAGAATATTGGCTAACTGATAAAACAAAGTTGAGATGGGCGGAGTGGGGGGAACATGCACATTCAGGCTGGCAACCTGTAACTGGTGAAGTCCCACAGGGATCAGTGACGGAATCATAATTATTAATAACATACATTACTGACTTGGATGAAGAAAGTGAGTATACTGTACCTACGTTTGTGGGTACCACAAAAATAAGTAGTAAGGTAAGTTGTGAGGATGACCGTGCCAACAGAGGGATATAGACAGGGATATAAGAAAATGGGCAAGAACTTGGCAAGACCGAACATAGTATAGTGAAACTTGAGGTAATTCCTTTTTCGGGAAGAGTAGAGAAGCTGAGTTTTATTTAAATGGGGAAAGACTTCAAATGGGATGGCCCAGTGTTTCGGATTGCTGCCTCAGTGCCAGGTTCGATTCTAGCATCAGGCAACTGCCTCCGTGGAGTTTGCACATTCTCCCTGTGTCTGTGTGGGTTTCTTCCTGCAGTCCAAAGATGTGCAGATTATTTGGATCAGCCATGCTAAGTTGCTCAAAGTGAATAGGGATGCACAGGCTACATGGATTAGCCATGGGAAAATGCAGAGTTTATATGGTTGGGGAGGGGATGGGGAAGAGGGATGGCTGTGGATTGGATACTCTTTGGAGTGTTGGTGTGAACCCAATGTGCCAAATGGCCTGCTTCCATACTGAAGGTATTCTGTGATTCCATAATGATGATTCCATGACTGCAGAATTCTATGGAACAAAGGGATTTGAGAGTCTTCGTTCATGAATCACAAAATGCTAGCATCCGAGGTCAGCAGTGGGGAAGGTTTGCTAAAACTATACAAGGCAATAGTCAGACCACAGCTGGAATGCTCTGTGTAGTTTTGGTTCTGTTTGCTAAGAAAGATATTGGAGGCAGTCCAAAGAATGTTCGCTCGGCTGAGACCAGATATGGAGGGACTGTCTTATGAGGAGAGGAAGAGAAGATCAGGACTGTACTCATTAGAATGTAGTGATGAGAAGTCACGTTATCAGAACTTGGCAGGATAGATGCAGAGAGGTTGTTTCCTGTGATAGGAGACTCTCTAGAACAAGAGCCCATACTCTCAGGATAAGGTCAGAAATCACACGACACCTGATTATAGTCCAAAAGGTTCATTTGAAATCACCAAGCTTTTGAAGTGCTGTTCCTGTCACTCGACAGACTAGTTGGAATTTTCTCTCTGAGGCTAGTGAATCTGTGGTATTCTTTTCCCACCGAGGACTGTTGAAGCTGGGTAATTGTGTATTCAAGGCTGAGATTGACAGAGTTTTAATCAGCAAAGGAAGCAAGAGTTGTGGGGAAATGGCAGAGAAGTGGTCTTGAGGATTACTAGGATCAACTATGATCTCACTTAATGGCAGAGTGGATTCAATGGACCGAATGGCCACCTGCTGCTGAATCTCATGGTTGAACTATTCAGTCTTCATGAACAATTCAGAGACTCATCCATTTTCTGAATTTTTAAATGTTTTTTGGACTTGCATGTTATTTCTGATCAATATATGTTACATATGATTCTTCTTGCACTTAGTAATTCATAATTTCACTCACTGTTAATCAAGGAAGTCTTGTTACATGGGAGTCTATTGTAACA
Organism: Hemiscyllium ocellatum; assembly: GCF_020745735.1. Lineage (NCBI taxonomy): Eukaryota > Metazoa > Chordata > Chondrichthyes > Orectolobiformes > Hemiscylliidae > Hemiscyllium > Hemiscyllium ocellatum. Next base: position 94,626,174 of record NC_083411.1, on the reverse strand, counting down.
TAAGGGTCTTCAAGAAATGTATCCATGATGGAAGTGATCTTTTTTGAATTAATCTTGTTGCACTCCAATTGAATGAGTGTAAATGAAGAAGAAAGACCAGTTGATTCCTCTGCACCCACAAGCTTAATTTGGGGTATCCCATCTGCAACTACAACTAATTAGGGAAACTTGACCCAGGGTCTAGCTGGATCATTTTCATTCAAGAATATCTTGTAATTGATTTTGTTTGAGCTAGTTAATTATAGCTTTGGTTGAAATATAATATATCTGCATGCTAAAAACAAAAAATACATTTGTTGTTACCAATGGGGAGCTGAATCTCAACGCCTCCACACTTGGGCATAAGACCAATCATTATCATTTGATCTATTATGAAGTTCTTTCTTGCATTGCCCCTGCATTTTCTGTTAAAAATCAGATTTGAAAAGCGAGAAACAGCTTGAAAAAAGGACACCATTTTAGATCGAATGAGTGTGCTGATTGTTAAGGCCATATTGGCATGAAGAGCAGCAAAAATGGTGCAGTGTGTGTACAAATCCTATGTGTCTATGTAAAACACAGCCTTTAATCTTTATGCCTGTAGCTTCTAGCATATGCAAATGCATTAACCTGCAGGCATGGGCGATGATCTTGAACTGGTTTTTGGTGTAATTCTTAGCGTAGGGCCGATTCATTACTAAGTGATTTCCAGTAGCAGAATCACATCTAACGGTGGAGATACTTTTCTGAGGCTTGGAAACATGAATCATTTGAGCATAATTGGCCTACTGCTACAACCGGATGAGTTATTTGAGATGGTTTGCTCATAATTGGGACAAGTGCTACAGTTTTTTTTATGGGACATGGACATCACTGACTAGACCAACATTTATTGTCCATCCCTAATTGCTCAAAGGGCAGTTAAAAATGAACCACAATGCTGTGGGTTTGGAGTCACATGTAGACCAGATCAGGCACCAACACTGGAGTTTGTTTTATTATCCATTTGTATGGTAGGCAAAGTGTCTTCTGCCTTGGCAGCAGCATCCTGCTTACGGAGAAAACCACTCATGGATTTACTGCAAAGTAGGAGCATGAGACAGCTAGCCTCACTTGTCATTGAAATTTTGTTTAGTTCTCTGCAACTAATTTGTTTGGCCAAGCATTTGGTCATCTACTCTAGTGTCTCCTCATATGCCTCAGTGTCATGTTTTGTTTAAAAATGCTCCTGTGATGTGCTTTGGATATTTAATTACATTACAGACACTATATAAATAGAAATTCTTTATATCCACCATGTTCAAATGTCCTTGCATGATGTTTATTTTCTTCCAGACTAGCTGCAGCTACTTTTTGAAATAACAGGAAATTTCCTGTTATGAATACATTCATTAGTTTGACTTTAACATTCCAACGAAAGCATTTATAGAGTAGACAGGAATGAAACAATGAGATGAAGGATTACAGTGAGGTCGCCATCTTTAGCATTTGACAACAGTTTGTGGATTGCTAAATTGTTTGAGTTTTAATGTCCTTCTGGGTTCTTTAACTTTTGGAAGCAGTATACAATTTACCTAAATGTCTATGATGAAGCTTCCTTTGTTACCTTTGATAATTGACAAATTATTTTTCTATCACAGGAGCTAAAAATCACAGGAGGGATATGAGAGGAACGTGTTGTTTGTGCTTTCACAGGGTCTGGATATTGCTGGCGAGGTCAGCATTTTCTGCCAGTCCTTAATTGGCTTGTAAAAGGTTGTAGTGCATCACAATCATAAATGGCTACATTGTAGGGAGTGTAGGTACACCCACAATCCCGTTAGTTGTAGAATTTTGACCGCGCAACAAGAATCATCTGTGATATAATTCAGGATGGTGTGTGTTTTGAAGAGCAACTTAAGGTTCGTGGTCTTCCTACACATCTGCTCTTGTCTTTCTAGATGGTAGAGATCATGGTTTTGGTGCTGCTGCCGAAGGAGTCTTGTAACTTGTACGTGGTACACAACTGTTCCCACTCTATCCCCCCGAAAGAATTTTGAATGCTGAAATTCAGAAATAAAAACAGGAAGTTTGCTGGAAAAGACCAGCAGGTCTGGCAGCATCTGTAACAAGACAATGATTTGGGTCCGGTGACCCTCAGAACTGTTGGTAGCTGGTCGGGTCACCGGCCCTGAAACATTATTTCTGATTTCTTACCGCAGGTGCTGCCAGACCTGCTGAGCTTTTCCAGCAACTTTGTTTTGGTTTCTGATTTTCAGCATTCAAAATTCTTTCGGTGAGATATAGTGGGACAGTTGTGTACCACGTACAGGATACACTGCAGCAAGACTCCTTTGGCAGCAGCACCAAAGCCATGATCTCTACCATCTAGAAAGACTAGGGTAGCAGATGCTTAGGAAGACCACGAACTTGTAAGTTGCTCTTCAAAACACACACCATCCTGAATTATATCACAGATGATTCTTGTTGCTAGGCCAAATTTCTACAGCTAACAGGATTGTGGGTGTATCTACACTCCATACACTGCAACCATTTATGATGGTGATGCACTACATTTCAAGCCAATGAAGGATTAGTAGAAACTGCTGACCTAGGTAGCAACATCCAGATCCTGTGAAAGCACAAACAAAATGTTCCCCTCATATCCCTCCTGTGATTTTTAGCTTCTGTTAGAAAAATAATTTTTCAATTATTTGTAACCATTATCAATAACCATTTATGTTTTTGTCCTCACTATACATTGGTGGTGGAGGGAGAAAATATTTAAAGTTGTGGATGACGTCAATCAAGTGGCCCGCTTCGTCTTGGATGGTATTGAGCTACTTAAGTGTTAGAGGTGTATTCATTCAAGCAAAAGGGAACTATTCCATCAACTCCTGACTTGTTCCCTGTAGATAGTAAGTTAGCTTTGGGGAGTCAAGAGGTGGGTTACTCACCGTCAAATTCCCAGCCTCTGACCTGCTCTTATAGCTGCAGTATTTATATGGCTGATCCAGTTTAGTTTCTGGTCCATGGTGACCCCAGGATGTTGACAGTGGGAGACTGAATGATGGCAGTGCTATTTTGTGTTTAGGGAATGTAGTTAGATCTTGTCTTGTTACAGTCATTGCCTGGCATTTGTGTGTCGTGAATGTTGCATGCTGAGTTGATTAATCAATCAGTAAGTGTAGGGAAGCCTGTAGAGCGAGACCAAAGGAAAGTGATGTTTTAGCTATTTTTTAAAAAAAATTGTTTCCTCATATCCAGACTCGGAATAGTTGGCCTGGGGGCATGACCTAACTGAACTGCAGCCTTAGTTCCTTATGGCTGTTATGAGTGCAGCTCTTTTCATTTCTTACATATTTTCGGGCGACAGGAAAGGTTTGCGTTTACAAAATTTTTCACGCTGATGTTTTTTTTACATCTTTTCCGGGCATTGTTTCGTTGCTGTTTCTATCTTAGTTCCTGTATTATAATTGGACTTTTTTTCAAAAGTGGCTGTAAAACAAACATTATCTGATTTGGAACTGAATGTGATGAAAGGGTGAGATGAAGTCAATTTAAAAAGGAGCGAGGGAAACTCTCTTTTGTTGTAGACACAATGATTGGCTATAACAAGCTTGCAAAAAAAATTGATTGTTCGGTAAGTTTTCCGTTTACTGTCCTGTGTTGTCCAGCTGAAAAGACCAGCATCTGGTTTGACTTGTACCTATGTTATTTTGCTGTTTCAGATATCTCTGTTCACAGCCAGCAGCTTTCTGGCAATGTCCTTTTACGACTTACTGTTGTATCTTACATCTCTAGTTGGAAACTTCAGTAGAATATAGTTGCTATTTGGGCAGCAATTTCATGAAATTGCAGTGTGTCTATGGGAAAGAAAATGACCCATAAGTTTTGACAGACTGAGTGAGTGAGTTTCCTGAACAGGCATCAAGGAACAGGCTGGAGTCTTGTGAGAATCTGTTGCAGTGCCACTGGAATCGGGACGCCACCAGAGAGTTCCATTAGTGAGTATTAAATGACAGTGAAGGTATTGACACAAAGCACTGTGAGCTATCATCTGAAATTTAGCTACCCTGTACTCAAATTAATTTTTAAAATGAGCATTTTAAAATATAGTTTTAATATTAATTTGATGTAGTTGAGAAATAATTGATGAAGCATTTTTAATGGATTATTTACTTGAAGTGATTTAAGTTAAACCAAGTATTTATTGTTTGGATATTAGTAAAATGTTGGACATATTTTCAAATACTTTTCTGTAAATTGTTGAAAAAATCTAACTGTGCAGTTGGTTATGTTGAATTGTCTGTGGTTACAAGTGTACCACTGGTAACATTAATTTGGGAGCAATTTCAAATGATAAATTAAGTGTGTCACCCAAGAATGTTTCACAATATTAAAGTCGCTTAACTCAATTGTGGTTTCTTTTATCTGATTCAGTATATTGTCAACAGAGCATTTGTATTTGTGTGGTATCCTGCCATCTCTTTCAAAATTAATCAAATGCTTCACGTACAGTGAATTATTTTTAAATACAATAGCTGATGTGGACAAATATAACAGCCAGATGTCCCATTACAGTTAGAGTAGTCAAAATTCACAGCGTAATATGAAGAGTGACGCTAATAATGAGTGTATTAAAATCTTTTATAAATGCTCATCCGAAAGTGGTCTGATCAAGTCATCAGAGAGCACGACATTCATCTTGTTGATCCTGCAAGTTACGTTTTGGTGTGTTTTATTTTTCAGTAGAAGGTTTTTGTGTATCTTGTTTTCTTTGAGAACAGAATTGTTTGGTCTGTATTGCTTTTTAATTTTTTTTTCTTGAGCAATATAAACTGGAATTACTTTTTGCAATACTAGCTATTGAAAGCTGTTGAAAATGTTTTTCTCTCTGTTATCATAATAGTACGTATTATCTCATTATAATTGGTTAATTTTGTGATTAAAATAGCAAAAGCTAGTGTTGCAAAGAACGAGATATGAGATTCCAAAAACTTTGAAACCCAAAATGTGCACCAGTGTCATTTTAAGCAAGAAAACGTATTATTCTTACCTAGTTTGGCTAATGCATAACTCCAGACCCAAAACGATGTAATTGAGCCTTAACTGCACTCCGAAGTAACCTGTATACTTTAAAGGTTCTGTTAAACTGTTCAGTGTTTCAAGAAGGTGACCCATTATAAGTTACTCAAGGCAAGTAAAGATGATTAAGTTTTTTGAAGAAATAACAAAGAGGATTGATGAGGGCAGAGCAGTAGATGTGATCTATATGGACTTCAGTAAGGCATCCCAGGCTTGGGAGCCTGGTTAGCAAGGTTAGATCTCATGGAATACAGGGAGAACTAGCCATTTGGATACAGAACTGGCTCAAAGGTAGAAGACAGAGGGTGGTGGTGGAGGGTTATTTTTCAGACTGGAGACCTGTGACCAGTAGAGTGCCACAAGGATTGGTGCTGGGTCCTCTACTCTTTGTCATTTTATATATATAATTTAGATGTAAGCGTAAGAGGAATAGTTAGTAAGTTTGCAGATGACACCAAAATTAGAGGCGTAGTGGACAGCAAAGAAGGTTACCTCGGATTACAACAGGATCTGGACCAGCTGGGCCAATGGGCTGAGAAGCGACAGGTGGAGTTTAATTCCGATAAATGTGAGGTGCTGCATTTTGGGAAAGCAAATCTTAGCAAGACTTATACATTTAATGGTAAGGTCCTCAGGAGTGTTGCTGAACAAAGAGACCTTGGAGTGCAGGTTCATAACTCCTTGAAAATGGAGTCGCAGGTAGATAGGATAGTGAAGAAGATGTTTGGTATGCTTTCCCTTATTGGTCAGAGTATTGAGTACAGGAGTTGGGAGGTCATGTTGCGGCTGTACAGGACATTGGTTAGGCCACTGTTGGAATATTGCGTGCAATTCTGATCTCCTTCCTATTGGAAAGATGTTGTGAAACTTGAAAGGGTTCAGAAAAGATTTACAAGGATATTGCCAGGGTTGGAGGATTTGAGCTACAGGGAGAGGCTGAACAGGCTGGGGCTGTTTTCCCTGGAGCGTCAGAGGTTGAGAGGTGACCTTATAGAGGTTTACAAAATTGAGGGGCATGGATAGGATAAATAGATCAAGTCTTTTCCGTGGGGTCAGGGAGTCCAGAATTAGAGGGCATAGGTTTAAGGTGAGAGGGAAAAGATATAATAGAGACCTAAGGGCAACCTTTTCATGCAGAGGGTGGCACATGTATGGAATGAGCTGCCAGTGGAAGTGGTGGAGGCTGGTGCAATTGCAACATTTAAGAGGCATTTGGATGGGTATGTGAATAGGAAGGGTTTTGAGGGATATGGGCCAGGTGATGGCAGGTGGAACTAGATTGGGTTGGGATATCTGGTCGGCATGGACGGGTTGGACTGAAGGGTCTGTTTCCATGCAGTACATCTCTATGACTCTATGGCAATAAATGTTTGGCCCACATCCTGAGTATGAATGGTGACAAAGGTAAATGGTGTTAATCCATCCACTTTTGTTACCATCAACAATTATTAGATCAGAAGTCAGACAACACCGGGTTATAGTCTAACAGGTTTATTTGAAATCGCAAACTTTTGGAGTGTTGCACCTTTGTCAGGTGAAGTGCATCGTCCACATCATAGCAATTATTAGCATCATGCTTGAAAATGTTTCAAGCTAACAGGAAGCATTCTTTTTGTTCATTCCTTAGATGTGTGTGTGCTCCTGGCTAGGCCAACATTTTATTGCTCATCCAGATTTTTTTCACCCAACAACAATGAAGGAATAGTGATATAGTTCCAAATCAGATAGTTGTGTGGCTTGGCACAAAACATGTAGCTGGTGGTGTTCCCATGTATCTGCTGCCCTTGTCCTGTGGCTGATGGAGGTTTGGAGTGTGCTATTGAAGGAACCTTGGTGAGGTTCTGCACTGCATCTTGTAGATCATGCACAATACTGCTACTATACACTGGTGGATGGACTGAATGTTCAAGGTGGCAGATGTGGTGTTCATCAAACAGGCTGCTTTATCCTGAGTTAAGACTCCTCAGTGTTGTTGAAGTCCATCCATCCATCCATCTGTCATACCACTGATCTAGGCTTTGTGGTGACGAGAGCTGAATTACTCACCACAGAATTCCCAGCCTCTAATCTGCTTTAGTATGGCGGGTCTAGATAATTTTCGAATCAATTATAACCTGTTCTCAGATTTTGTTAACTCACTTACGTTTCAGAAACTCTTCTTAAAAATGCAGTTTAGTTAAACTAGCAAAATCAAAATGGCCTCATCTCTTGTAATCCTGCATTACCTCTTTTGTGGTTGTAATAGTTGGAGATTTAATCGCCATCCATATCTGTGTTGAGAATGTAGGTTGCTCTAGAGTCGGCATAGTGAAACATTTAGTTTATAAATTAGTTACCTGATGTTAGATTTGTTAAAATTGTATTGACGTCTTTGTCAGAACTTTAAGAAATTCAGAAGGAGTGAGGTGAGTGCAGTGGCCAGTACTAAGGAGAAGGTGCTGGGGAAGATGAAAGGTCTGAAGGTGGATAAATCAGCATCAGATGGACTACACCCCAGGGTTCTGAAGGTGATAGTTGAGAATTGTGGAGTCATTGGTGGTGATCTTTTAGGAATCACTGGATTCAAGGAGGGTCCCAGACATCTGAACAATGATTAATATAATACCCCTGTTTAAAAAGGGAAGGAGGCAGAAGACAGGAAATTATAGGCTGGTTAGCCTGACTTCAGCCTTTGTTAAGATTTTAGATTACACTACTAAGGATGATATTGCAGAGTACTTGGTAAAATAGGGCTACGCCAGCATGGCTTCATCAGGGGGAGGTTGTACCTGACAAATCAGTTAAAATTCTCTGAGGAGGTAATGAGCAAGTTAGACAAAGAATAATTAGTGGATGTGATCTATTTGGATTTCCAGAAAGCCTTTGACAAGGTTTCCCACAGGAGATTGCTAATTGAAATGAGTCCAAAGTTTTAGAGGCAAGATACTGGCATGGATGAGGATTGGGTGACTGGCAGAAGGCAGAGATTGACGATAAAGGTGTCTTTTTCAGGACGCCGGCTAGTGGAGTTCCACAGGGGCCGGTGTTGGGGCCGTAATTATTCATGTTATCCATTGACAATCTGTAGTTAAGTTTGCAGATGACAAGAAGGTAGGTGAAGGTGCGGATAGTGTTTAGGAAATGGAAAGGCTGCAGAAGGATTTGGACAGGCCAGGAGAGTGGGCAAAGAAGTGGCAAATGGAATACAGTATGGAAAAGTGTGAAGTTATGCATTTTTGGTTGGAAGAATAGAGGTATATGGTTATTTTCTAAATGGAGAATGGCTTTGGAATTCTGAAGTCCTCATTCGGGATTTGAAGGTTAACATGCAAATTATGAAGGCAAATCCAGTGTTAGCATTCATTTTGAGAGGACTAAAATTTTAAGAGCAGAGATGTACTGCTGAAGCTATATAAGGCTCTGGTCAGACCACATTTTGAATATTGTAGGCAGTTTTGGGTCCTGTATCTAAGGAAGGATGTGCTGACGTTGGAGGGCTTCCAGAAAAGGTTAATGAGAATGAACCTGAGGATGAAGGACTTGTCAAATGAGAAAGAACTCCGGGTCTGTATTTAATGTAGTTTAGAAAGACAAGGGGAGATCTGATTGAAACTTACAGAATACTGAGAGACCTGGATAGAATGGACGTGGAAAAGTTATTGCCAGTCGTAGGAGAGACTAGGACTTTAGGCCACAGCCTCAAAGTTAAGGGATGACCCTTTAGAACTGAGATGAAGAGGAATTTCTTCAGCCTGAAGGTGATTAATCTGTGCAACTCAATGCTGCAGAGGGCTGCAGAGGCCAAGAAATTTGAGTGTATTCATGACCGAGATAGCTAGGTTCCTAATTAGAACATAGAACATAGAAAGATACAGCGCAGTACAGGCCCTTCGGCCCTCGATGTTGCGCCGACCGAATCCTACCTAACCTACACTAGCCCAATAACTTCCAAATGCCTATCCAATGCCCGCTTAAATGACCATAAAGAAGGAGAGTTCACCACTGCTACTGGCAGGGCATTCCATGAACACTCAACCCGCTGTGTAAAGAATCTACCCCTAACATCTGTCCTATACCTACCACCCCTTAATTTAAAGCTGTGTCCCCTAGTAACACCTGACTCCATTAGCGGTAAAAGGTTCTCAGTGTCGACCCTATCTAAACCCCTAATCATCTTATACACCTCTATCAAATCTCCCCTAAACCTTCTCTTCTCCAATGAGAACAGCCCCAAGTGCCTCAGCCTTTCCTCATAAGATTTTCCTACCATTCCAGGCAACATCCTGGTAAACCTCCTCTGCACTCGTTCCAATGCCTCCACATCCTTCCTATAATTAGTATGGAGATCAATGCCTCCACTAATTAGTATGGAGATCAATAATTAGAGGGAGAGGACAGAAGATTGGGGTTGAGAAACGTATCAGCTGTGATCAAATGGCGGAGCAGGTTTAATGGACTGAATGGTATAATTATGCTCCAATATGTTATGGTCTAACTGATGTTCTAGGGGCCTAGTTTTGAACTTCACTGGAGCAGATAGTGGAATTCTCATTCAATAAATAAAGATCTAGAATTAAGAGTCAAATGATGACTTTGAAACCATTACCGATTTGTGAGAAAAACCCATCTAGTTCACTAATATCCTTGAGGGAAAGTAACTGTCATCTTTCTTTGATCTGGCCTACGTTTGACTCTAGACCCACAGCAATGTGGTTGACTCTTATTTCTTAACTGCCCTCTGGACAACAAATGCTGGCCTAGCCATCGATGTCCATAATCTGTGAATGACAATTCTCAAGTGGGTGCGAAGAGGCCACAGGGACTGGCTAATTAGCAGAAGTGACACATGGAGCATTATGTGGCAGCAACAGGTTCTTTTACTGCTTTGACTGATGCTGGTTCTGGTGTCTGCAGATGTCTCTTTTCAGCCTTGTTCTACTCATGTACAATATTGTAATCTCTATTAAAACATGAAGGCTGAGCTATGCTGCACATAGAACAGCATTAAATTTGTTCCACACCATGGTGTTGTAAGATTAACGAATAAGAAAATAATGCTAGGCGATTATATGCTATGATAGTGTTCTGTTGCTCAAGATCACTTTGTGTTTTAAGAGGTTTTTTTTCTCACAACTCGGGCTTTAATGTCAAAAAGGTTGTGAAGTACTGAACTAACTTTGACAAAAAAAGGTCACTGGTTGCTGGCCTACCTTTTGATCCATACACTTCTGACTATTCCATCTCATTCTCCCCCTCTGATCGCTGTTCTTCAGACTAGCTTTGCAAAGTCCTTCTGCCTTGCTGTGAAATGCAGCTGTGACATTGCTGACCTGAACCTCCCCACTTCAACACTGCCAGCATTCGCTTGTCAGCTCCTGATCTGCTCACCACTTGCTTGCCAAAGGTACATTTAATCCCATTCACCAGCATGCAAATTATTCTCAATTGGCTTCCTGTGCAATCATGTTGCCATGGGTTTGCTACCTTGCTGACGTCATACTGTTTATTCACCCAGTTTTCAGTTCCCACCATAGAAGCCTTCCTGCCTGCTCATGCCCAATTTTAGGATTGTTCCTGCCCCAGGACTGTCTTGCCAGTTATACTAAATCTTGCCTCATGTTTCACTGCAAGTTCAGCCTAGCTCCTAATGTTTAGGTTTTTTTTTCTCTTTAAAAATCATTTGTGAAATGTGGGCATCATTGGTTTAGCCAGCATTTATTGCAGATCACTCGTGGCATTGGAGAAGGTGAAGGTGTGCTGCATTCTAAAAGCACAGCTGCTCCTAGGGTGTTGTGACAGCCATTGTGGTGTTAGGAAGGGAGTGCCAGGATTTTAAACCATTGACAATGAAGGAGTGAAATACAATTGCGAATCAGAATGGTGAATGGCTTGGAGGCAAACTTGCAGATTGTGATGTTCCCATGCATCTTCCCTTGTCCTTCTAGATGTTTGAGGTTATGGGTTTGGAAGATGCTATTAGAGCACCTTGGTGAGTTGTTACACTGTACCTTCAGATGGTACATACTCATGCTGTGTATCAGTGCTGAAGAGAATAACTATCGAAGGTGGTGGGGCAGGTGCCATTGAAGTGGGCTGTGTTGTATTGGATGGTGTCAAGCTTCTTGAGTGTTGCTGGAACGGCACTCATCCAGGGAAGTGGACAGTTTTCAATCACACTTCTGACTTGTGCCTCATCAGTAGTGGACAGGTACTGGAAGGGCAGGAGGTGAGTTACTCACCGCAGGATTCCCAGTTTCTGACCAGTTTTTGTAGCCCAAAATATTTATATGACTTGTTCAGTTAGTTTCTGATCAGTGGTATCCTCCAGGCTGTTTGTAGTGGAGGATTCAGCAGTTTTCTTTCTTGGCGAAGATGGTCATTGCCTGGCAGTTGCTTGGCATGTATTGTTGCAATAGAGTGGGGCTGTTTCAGTATTTAAGGAGTTCAAATAGTGTAATCAGTGAACATCCCCTTTAAAATTGAGGTGAGTTCTACTGGTTTCTACATTGGTCTATTTTTGAGCTAGGTCTTTTGGCATTGTGTTCATTCCCTGCATTGGCACACACACATTAATGTCACATTGAGGAATATTTTGATGGTTGAGTTGTGGTTAAATTTGGGTTTTCACCTTGATCAATTCTTTTTCCCTCATCTGTCATTCTTGCGACACTGTCAGGCAGTGAGTTTCTCCCAAGCAGAGAGCTAACTATTAAGAAATGCATTAGGCTGAAACAACTTTACAGCAATTTGTTTCTTTATCTAATCCACAGTTGGAAGTGTTTGATGCTCACCTTGGATGCAGATAGCCTAAACAATCCGTTGTTGCTTTTCTTGAGTTGTGATCCCAGTACATTGAGAATAATACTCAATAGAACATGAGAGTGTTGCATTGAAGATGACTAAATGTACATCTTCTGTGATTTTCTTAATGCTCAGTGGTCAGCAGTTTCATTTTGAGCTAGCTTCATTGTCCCTCAGGTCCATAGACACTGAGGCTAAATTGTAGAAACTCTCCCAGCCTTGGTGATTAATTGTAACATGGATGAGTTACGAACATGCAACCGGTGCCATGTCAACACTTCACAGGAGGAGGGAAAAAAAGTTTGGATTCTTTTGAAATGAGAAAGAAATCTCCTGTCAAATCTATTTGTTTTCATAGAAGTTAAATGATTGGTAAGTAACACTGATTAAATCATAACGATCAGTCTTCTCTGTTCAAAATATAAGTTATATGGTAAACATTTCAGTCCAGCCTCCTCAAGGGAGTTTAAGAATTCTTGTTATGCCGCTATTTAAATGTTGATCACAAAAAATAACAATGTGTTTCTTCTTTTTATGGACAGGAGAATTGCAGGAAATGGTTTCTGAGTTGGGCAGTTGAAATATCCTGTGTTTAAAATTTGAAAGAGGCCAGAAAGCTGCAGTGTTTTCTTAAGCCTTGCATTCAGCTTGGGCCTCCAAACTCATGCGATCATTCCCCCCCACCCTTCTCCCCCAGCCCATCTTTTGAAAAGGGCACTTTTGCTTTCAGCAGTGCTTGATTTTAAAAAAAATGCTAGAACTAACTTATTTTACTAAACTAAATTGAACTGGATTTGAGCAATAAATAGAGGTTGAATAGGCTAGGGCTGTTTTCCCTGTAACATCGGAGGTTGGAGGTGACTTTATGGAGGTATATAAAATCATTAAAGGCATGGATAGTGTAAATAGACAAGGTCTTTTCCCTGGGGTGGGGGAGTCCAGAACTAGAGGACATAGGTTTTGGGGTGATATAAAAGATATAAAAGAGACCTAAGGGGCAACTTTTTCACGCAAGGGTGGTGCGTGTGTGTAAGGGGCTGCTAGAGGACGTGGTAGAGGCTGGTACAATTGCAATATTTAAAAGGCATCTGGATGGGTATATGAATAGGAAGGGTATTGACGGATATGGGCCAGGTGCTGGCAGGTGGGACTAGGTTGGGTTGGGATATCTGGTCGGCATGGAGGAGTTGAACTGAAGGGTCTGCTTCCGTGCAGCACATCTCTATGACTCTGACTCTATAATTGAATTTGCTGCTTACTAAACTGTTTTTGTTTTAAATGAGTACTGTTGATTGTATGGGGGAATTTGTCTGAGAATTCCCATGTGGGAAATTGTGAAGGGGCTGGATTAACCTGAGCATGTGATGAGAACTCCAGTAAAGTCAGTGGTGCCAGTAATATGGCTGTTTCATCCCATATTGTCAAAATAAAACCAAAACTTGATAGAAATATTCAAGGAGGACAAGTAGCCTCTGTGGAGAATGAAACAGCTTTTCAGATCAATGATCTTTACCAGAACTGGAAAAAAATTAAAGATGTGTTTCTGACTATATATCTACTGATGTTACTTTAGTTCCTACATATAATTGATCTCAGTTCCTTGCTTCAATCAATGCCCTACTGTCTTAGTCTTCACTTATTATATAGCTTGGCAAAAATGTTGCCTCCTTACAGTGGGGTGCATTCCAAAGAGTGAAGGATTTCAATGGCGTGATTGCAGATCCATGAGAATGTAATTTCGTGATTATCAGTTGACTAAGAAGAAGTTTCTGTGAGGTTAAAGGACAGGGTTGATTATTATGTGCAAGGTTGGTTGTTATTTGCAGAGTTCATCAGCATTTGGGCGAATCTGGCATTGACTTGCAGTCTAAGTGCAAACAAGAGGCTCTTCTGTGAGTGAGAGTATGGCTCAAAGTTATTTTTGCAAAATCCAGTTCTCTTTGCATCATTTGGTTTAGCAACTCCTTCCAGCGAGCACAATGTTTTACTGAAGCACCTGTGCTGATGTTAGTTCAACTCCCTCATTATTACCTCTGGTTAGAGGAAATGTTGCAAGTGAAATTAATAATGAAAAGTGAGACTGATGATAAACTCTTTAAATCTATCAGTGAACTTACTTTTAAGTGAAAAATACATCAAAATTTGCCATTTTTCAAGATGAATGATTCTCTCACTGACCCTGATGTTTTGACCTGAGCACTATTCAATAATTAGTTTGATTTGGGAATATATCACTTTTCCTTCCCTCACAGGTGCTGAGAGTACTTCTATACTAAGTGGACTGCAGCAGTTCACCACCATTTTCTCAAGGGCAACTAGGGATGAGCAATAAATGCTTACTCAGCCAGTTACACCACTCGAGCAATGAATTTTTAAAATAGCTCAGCCAGTCAATGCAGCCAGAGTTTATGTTACTATGCTGCTTACATCATCAAACCTACTAACAAACTACTGTGGTCTCCATTGTGTTTTGGGTTTCCTGAACTTTTATGTGGCAAAAAAATTTCTTTTTAGTCTCAATATCACATTCAATTTAAATGGGACTGCACTTTAAATGGAGGGTGCAAGGTTTTGAAACTAACAATTCAATGTTCTGTGATTCTGTAACTATGGCTTGAATGGAATTGTCTTAAAATGTGAGAGTGCTGGGTGATACACTTTTAAATCGGGGTGGCTTCCTTATTTTGCAATTGTAGATCCTTTTATATTTCCCAGAAGCATATTGAAATATTTATTAGTCTTTTGAATTAATAACTGTCTCAGGACCTGCTTTTACAGTAATTACAGAGCTCCTAGTCTAAGGCAGGTGTTGACTCTGCTTCCACTGTAGCTGTCAGGCTGAACTACTTCTCTATCTGAAATGTGTCCAGTAAGCAAACTGCCGTGAGGATCCAATACACTAACTCTTACTAACTGAGTTGAGTTGGGAACTGACTAAGATGTCAACTAACGTTTCTTTGTATGGTACTGAGCTCAAAATGCTGTGTGTCGAAGAAAGACTGAGGCCTTTTGTTCAAAGAGAGGGGTATCATTGTCATGAAAAATAGGAAGTAAATTTTTTTTATCTGTTTGGGAAAAGAGAAAATACGCACACTGTTTTTCTTAGAGTTGTGCTGTATGTAAGCTGGAGTATTATGTGTTTTTATCTATTTTTGACACTGCATTTTCATTTACACGCTCCATTTTAGCTAGCACAGACATGGTTAATGCAGAGAAAGCCTTTCCTTGTTTCAAGATTTAGATTTACATTTTTATTATCATATGCACTCAAGTACAGGAGTGCAGTGAAAAGTATTCAAAGTCGCCATTCTCTGCTGCCATCTTAGTAAACAAAAGGCAGCATTGAAAACGTAAGCAGGAGTAAAAGGAACAGCCAAAAGTAAAGGAAGTGTCCAGATCACACTCTGCCTCTGCCATGAGATCCTGCTACCAGAAAAACAAAGCCATAAAGTCTATCCCACAGTCTGCGACTGCTAAGGTGCCCCGAGATGTCACGGCTTCTAATGTCAGGTACCTGGGCCCAGTTATGTCCTAGAACCATACTACTGCCACTAGAACTGTGTAACCACTTCTTCTCTGAATAAAGAGAAATTGAGCTGAAGGATAAAAGATATGGAATATTTCTAGGGTCCATATTAATGACTCAGTGGGGAGGTGCAGTGCTGAGTGTTGTGCCAATCAATGCAGACATAAAATTCCTTCAATTGAAGAATTAATTTATTTCAGGCAAATTAACAATTTTGTCTTACAGATTGCTTTAGTTTGAGTGAGAGAGGAGGAAATTAGCATGGTTCCATCTTCTCACCACAGTCTAGTGATGATTGTCAGAAAATGTATCAGTCAGGAGAGTTGTTTTTGACTGAAGAAAGGCTATTAGCACTTAGCTAGGCCCTCGCACATGAGGTAAGATGCTGCAGTGCTGTGACACCTGAGGGAGTGTACCAAAGTCAGAGTCAATACTTCAAAGAAAAAAGATGAAACCTGAGGAAGCTGCTGAAATTGCATTGCACTAGTAACACCCAAAAATTAAAAAAAACTTGATATGTACACTGAAGCTAATTTCAAAGTGCATTTGTCTTATCAACATACCAGTCTTCAGTACCTTTCACATGCAACCTTTAGTTGATTCTTGTTGCTGTGAAGAAAAACAATAAACTTGGATTTGTACAACAGCTTTCATGTCAATGGGGCATCTCAAGGTGCTTCCTAGCTAGATCAAGTACTTTTGAAGTACTTGGTAGCCTGATAAAGTCTACAGAGAAGTAACTAAATAGTGCATACAATTACCTACTTTATTACAGCTCACGTTTGTGTCCTTTCTTTTAGGAAGAATAGTCCAGGGATACGACCTTACACATGGCACTTAGCCAAATTATCAGAGGCACATCCTGAGCCCACTATGATGTACTATTCATCAGGATGTTTCAGCTTGTCATGGCACTCAGGATACGACACCAGGTGAGTCTTATGGACTGTTATTGGAAATGGTAATCAGCATTGTTCTTGTGATAGGAATGAGGTATCTGAAAACAGTTAAGCTGTCACAGTTGGTAAAAGCATCACAAAATAGCTCAGAGCAACACAGACCCAACTCAAATCCTGGTGTTAGTCAACTGATTCAAACTGGGATAATGATTGCAGGGCTACATGTTTCAGTGCTCCTGGGCTAGGGAAGAGAAAATCAATAGGATTCCTGCTCCTGCATAGTAACTAATGAGTTTTTCTGGGATCTTTGTGTGATTAAATTGGGCTAGAACGGAATTAGATTCATCTGTCACTCCCTCTACTTGAGGAGAAAGTGAGGACTGCAGATGCTGGAGATCAGAGTCAAAACGTGTGGTACTAAAAAAGCACAGCCGGTCAGGCAGCATCCAAGGAGCAAGAGAGTCACGTTTCAAGCATAAGCTCTTCATCAGGAATGACATTCCTGATGAAGAGCTTATGCTTGAAATGTTGACTCTGCTGTTGCTGAGATGTTGCCTGACAGCTGTGCTTTTCCACCACCACACGTTTTGACTCTCTCACTCACTCGAAGTGCTGTCACTGAGATATCAATGGCTAATTGATATCTCAGAGTTCATAATAAGACATCCCCAACAGGAAAACAACAGAGAAAATATGCGATAAACATTAAAACGAGTCTGGGAGTATAAGAATGCTGACTATCCAGCATCACGTTCCTGAATTACTTTGTTTAGATGTTCATGGCTTGCTGCTGGTTGTCTGTGCTGCTGACCTAATAGGAATCATTGTATTTGTGTACATCAGGACACTGTCACATGCAACATCAGGCTGGAAAACTATTCTGCTGAACGCTGATGAAGCTCGTGTCAGCTGACAACTAAACTTTATTTTGATTTTTCTTAACCACCATTTTCATGCTATTTTTGAAAGGTCATATAGAGTATTTTAACTTCAACAATATGTTGTTTCTCTGTGGAAGAAAATTATCTAGAGACATTTGTTTAGAAAGTTGTGTGTAAAGCACAATTCTAGGTTTGGTACAAGCCTTTTTCTACTGTAACTATCAGCAAGAGTTTTCTGCCTTCCCACAGCAGACATAACAATACAAATGAAGGCTGTGCTCTCATTATAGAGAGACAATTGATGGTGGTTTCACCTGAGGGTCACAACACATCTGGGAGGGGAAAGAATGAGAAGGGGAGTACCGAAGAAGGGTCACTTGACCCGAAGTGTTGACTCTTGATTTCTCTCTACATTTGCTTCCAAACCTGCTCAGTAACAGTAATTACCTATTTCCTATTCATATGCCCATCCAAATGCCTCTTACATGTTGCAATTGTACCAGCCTCCACCACTTCCTCTGGCAACTCATTCCATACACGTATCACCCTCTGCGTGAAAAAGTTGCCCCTTAGGTCTCTTTTATATCTTGGCTGTTTGCAGGTGGACCTAGATTGAGTTGGGATATCTGGTTGGCATGGGTGGGTTGGACCGAAGGGTCTGTTTTCGTGTTGTACATCGCTATGATTCTATGACCTCTGATTTCCTTTTGGGATATAGCGTACAGGAGCATGTCCTTTAACTTCTGTAGTCTGTTCCACCATTCAGTTAGCTCAAAGTTCCTTGATTTTTTTTTGTTTCAAGGCTCCCTTTTTCAAATGGATTTATCATTTTGGACCTTCTCTCTTGATTTCATTTATTGTTGCCATATATACCAAAGTACAGTGAAAAAATTGTTTTGAGAGCAGAACAAGCAGTTTGTCTATACGTTGCTGTTTGCTACAGAGCAGGCATACAAGGTTAGGACTGAAGAGGAGGTGGGCAAAAGCAAAATCAATATCAGATTTGAAATTAGAAATTTCCATTCAGCATTCTAATAACTGTTCGGAAGAAGCTGTTTCTGAACCTGTTGGTGCATATGTTCAAACTTCTGTATCTTCTGCCCAGGTTGGAAGAGAGCATTACCATGGTGGGAAGGGTCTTTGGCAGTATTTGAGCAGCAATGCGAAGTGTAGATGGAGTCATGGATGGGAGGTTAGCTTCTGTGATGGATGGCTTCCCGTAGTTTCTTGCGGTCCTGGGCAGAGCAGATGCTGTACCAAGCTGTCATGCATCTGGATAGAATGCTTTCTATGGTGCATCTGGAGACATTGGTGAGGGTCCCTATGGTCAAGCTAAATTTCCTAAGCTTCCTGAGGAGGACGAGACATTGTTGTGCCGCCTTGACTGTTGTATTTACTTGGGAGGTCCAAGTCAGACTGTTAGATATTGTCACTTTTAGGAACTTGACACTCTCTACCCTCTCCACCTCAGCTCCATTGATATAGATAGGGGCATGTCCTCCTCCTTTCTTCCTGAAGTCAATAATCACTCCCTGCATCACTACTTTTGCCGTTGTTGAAAGAGGTTGTTATCATTGCACCACAACACCAGGCATTCTATCTTCTTTCTGTATTCTGACTCATTCCAACCCTCACATCCAAATTAGTCTACCATTAGTCTACTTTTTACATGTAGCAAGGTAGCAGTGTGGTTGGTATGTCTGCTTCTCTGAGCAGAATCTACCCATTCTTATTGGGATGTTTGACAATGATATTCCTAAATCAGTCACCAATTCTAGTTAGAACCTGTAATTTGTGTTCTTAGCTGCCACAGCAGAAAATGCTGCTCACAAATGTATATTGTAAATTCTGGGTACGCTGAAGCAAAAGATTATCAAAGCTGGGAATGTGTTCTCATGGCTAACAGGACTACTGAACAATGATGATGATTCAAAATCTCATACATTATGTATGCAATTTGGACACTAACAATCAAGATTAGCACAAGGTAAAAGGAGTAGACAGTAAACTGTGGTCGAGCACTGACAGACTGCCCTTTCAATGGCAAGTACAGTCAGGACAAATTCCACCCAGATGTTAGACTCTGTGGGTCACCAATGTCATTGAAGTTCTGTCTCCTTTACAAGGAATTACAATCCTTTACTTCTGAAGGTCTGGTTTTGGAATGCTTGCAAAACCCCTCCAACCACTTCAACAACTTCTCCCAGCTGGATATTTCAATCTTTTTGCCGGATACTGACTTCCCCAGAGCTTTTGATGCTGCTTGTTGTCTCTGGGTAATGGCACAATTCCAACTTGTATCAAACATCGAGCTTTACCCAGCTTCTGCTGAATTTCTCTCTGCTCTGATTTTTCACAGTTGTAACAAGCACGATTGCTTGCAGGTTTCCTTCACCCACGCTCAGCTGCACTGAACTATCAGTGACTCTCGGGGCTTTAACTCAGACTTGAACTTTATTTCCAAGACATGGAACCCGCCATTCTGTAGGACTTCTCTTAAGCCATAACTATCTAAACTCTGCCAAAAATAGCAGTTGTGTTGCCTGGAACCACTTATTCTGCTACAGTACTCTGCCAGTTACAAACTGCAGCTACCTTCTCCAAGCAAAATACGCACCCACATTCAACGCATTGAAGCCAAAGAATCCTCTTAAGCTCCACCTATCTCCATTATGATATCCCCTGCTCCAGACTGTCCTTATCTGGACCTCATGGGTCTACTGTATACTTTTAAACTAATTGAGCCCCATGCCCCTCTGGCATTGTTAAATGCAAGCTTTTCAGACATCAAGTAGACACACCTTTTTTTTTAACAGCTCTATCTCTTTTGCTCTGATCTTGTTAAACAAACATAAGTAACCTTCTGAACTGCCAGTTGTCCTCAGTGTTGCAGAAATAACAGCGGCACAGTATTTTAATTATCTTACCTTCCTAGCTGTTAATGTTTTAAAACAATGTCGCCTCAACCTTTTAAATACACTGGATCATGGTGGTTTAGTTGCATTTATCCCATTTTATACTGTTAATTTTTGCTTTTAGGAGTTAATGTCTCTATTTTGAAACACATGAGCTCTGAAAACTGTAGCATATCTGAGCATATAATGTATTTGTAAACCTAGAGCCAGATAGCAGGAATGGTGGTAAAGACTCTCAAATTATGTGCTAAAAGAGATTTCAGAAGAATTATGATTTCTGTGGCATGTTAAAATTTCAGTGTTCTGTTATTTCTTCTAGTGACTATCCTGCGCAGTGGGATCAGTTAGCACTCCGTCGGAACGCAGATCAAAGGAGTTCGTTTGGGAGTATGGACAGTCTTGACCAGCCCAGTCAAAACTGTGACCAAAACGCATATCCCAACAAAAGGGACTCTGCCTACAGCTCTTTCTCTGCAAGCTCTAACACCTCTGACTATACTCTGTCATCGTCAGTGAAGACTGATGAGTCCGCCTCCATGGACAGCATTCTACATGGCTTAGGGCCATGGTTGCCAACCAAGTATGGAGATGCCCAGTATCTTCAAAATGGAAGTGAAGGCAGGGATCAGCCATCTGAAGAGCAGTTTTGTTCTCACTGTGGAAAAGGATCATCGGTAAGCAGCAACATGCTGCCAACCCATGAACATGAAGGTGTTTCTTCAAGTTCTACCAAATCAGTACCTCCGCAACCACCTGTTCGCAGAGAAAGTTTTGTGGCAGCCAAAGCTCGCTCTGCATCTCTGTGCATGTCAAATTCTGAGGCACTTGCAGCAACAAACCTGTTACTTCATTCCGGAAGATGTGCTTCTGAAACTTTGTTATCTACAAAAGATAAAGATTTTGAGGGACAATATATTGCCAGTGTTCCAAAGTGCACAGTAGGTACTACCCTGCACTCCAGTAAACCAACATCTAGCCATTGTCCAGTAGAATGTTGCTGTTTGTTAAGACAACAACCAAGGCAACATTGCCATTCTCAGAGCCAAAGTGAAAAAATTATTTTGCATGAAAATACAACATTCCCGAGAAAATCCAGTCGATATTTGATGGAGCAGTTGGACTTGTACAATTTAATTGAGCCATCATTTGTTACCAGTCACTATGTAAGCCTGGGTCAGGTAAAGCAGAATGAAAGATCGCCTTTGCATTTGCATAGGCACAGTGCACCTGAAAAGTTGTTAACAGCGCAAACGCATTCATTACCTCTTGCAATCTATGGTAAAAATAATTTGAGATCACATTGTGATCAGGAAAGTCATCAATGGGCCAACTGTGCATCCATACCTCAACAGGAATATCAGTCCAACACAGCGTTTACTCATAAAGCTTTAAATAAAACTGATTTTTCATCTGAAGAGCAGATGAAAGAGAATTCCTTGAATCCTGAATCCATACCAAAAATGAAGCAGCAAGAAATTGAAGTAGCCAGTTGTGATCACTCTTTGGATACTCCCCTATATTCTTCCCCTTGCAAAGGTGAGCTGAATAGTGTAACCTGTACAAGTGCTTCTCTTCAAACTACATTCCAGCAGCAAAACTTGCATTTGTCCCCAAGACCACCAGATCAAATGAGCGAAGGTCGAAGTGGCAATACTTTGGAAGATGAGAGAGACACTGAAGAAGCAAAGAATGAAACTGACAGAAATACTCGAGGGTGGTGTTCTAGAGTAGCTAGAATGCGGCGCAAAAGTGACCGTTTTGCCACAAATTTGCGTAATGAAATACAAATGAAGAAAGCTCAGTTGCAGAAGAATAAGAGTGGAACTGTGCTGTTACAAATGGAAGAAGCTTCAGAAGAAATAGGTGACTTGAGAGAGAAGCCATCTAATTCCTATACTTTTCTTGTTGGTGAGTCTGATACCAGTGGCTCAGCAGAAGTTGTTACAGGCACAAAATTGCAGACTGCAAATCCTAATAAAAGTTTGAATAATTTGGAAGATGTTCATAAAACAGGAAATATGCATTTGCGTCCATTGACTGACAACTCCCATTTTCCACAAAACAGATGCAAAACAGGTTCATTATCTCAAAATATTGAGGAGCAGAAGACTGCTCAACAAGTACTTGGAACTGGCCAATGTAGATGGACACCAGAAGATGGATGGGAGTTGCAAAGTAAGGCAGTAAAGGAAGTCAGCGTTGCTGAGGCAAAACCTTGTGCGGCAGCAGTGTTACAGGAACCAGATACCTCTCCACTGGTGCCCTTTGCAGAGAGGAGGAAATTCTTTGAAGAGACTAGTAAAAATTTTTCTTCCTCTGATTCTTACAATTTTGTGAAACCTCAAAGCAAATCCAATACGCTAGGAAAATCCAAAGGGCAAAATTTTTGCAGCAAATTACATGCCCTCCCAAGTGATCACCTGAGACACTCTGCAAAGGAAGTGTTCCAACATCCCTCATGTAAAGTCAATGAAGATTCTGGGCAAGATCTTGTGTGTTCACCTCGAAATCTGGAGCAAGCAATTCACCATGGACAAATGAAGAAGTTGTATGAGCAGGAACATGAACATTTAGAGCCTCTCAAACTAAGTAAATCAAGCACTTTGAAAGAACGCTGTATTTCTCAAGTTCAGCAGGTGCAACATTCTGATTTAACTCCAACACTACATTATCAGTATTTCTTTCCAGATAACAGTCACCTAGAAGATCCTCATCCCACCCTAAGGTCCAACCAGTTGCAAACTTCTTTTCCTGAGGTAGGATGTGTCTAATCTTCCTACTTTATTTAAATGCCACATTTTATCACAGGTTCATTCCTTAGTAAATCAAATAACCTGTTTGTGCAGACCAGAGGAACGGTGATCTAAAGGATGCCAGAAAGTGTCCGGAAGAAACCCATTGAACAAATCTTTACCTCTCCTCTTACAATAAGCATTCTCTTATGCAGTCTCCCCCTTCACTACAGCTTGTGAGTGATCAGGGCCTCATTGGGTGGAGGGGAAGTGAAGTGATGAGGGAGTAAGGGAACTGTGGGCATGAACAAAAGGATCTTTTTGTTTAAGTAAAACATGGCTGTAGAGATTGAATGAATATTATCCTTTTAATGCTGTACTGTTTATACTTGGAATATGAAGACAGGACCCAAGCTGCTAACTGATGTAATTTTATTTGGCAGTAATGACATTTAGCATATGGCAAAGTTAACAACATAACACAAACAAGCCTATGGATATGTTAGACTGCATCTTACTTGGCCAGGAATACTGAGAGTATGCAGACATGCTGAATGACAATAAGGGGTAAGGCTAAAATGGTCCAGTCCACAAACTGGGTGAATGGCCTTGTGCACCATGTCCTTACAATAGCATTAAAATGATAGCTGCCCATGCAGCATTAAAGTGTAAAAGTATACGTAAGTGGATAGGAAATGTGCCATTTGTGTTTTTGGGTGCTGGCACACGTCGAATGCCAATCTCTGTGGATTGTCAAACTAATTCTTATGACGGAGAAATGAGGAGAGATGCAAGAGCCCTGGATCATTTATTCTCAGGAGTTTAGAAGAATGAACGTTTCCTTAAAACATGAACATTTCTTTACAGGGTAAATGCAGACTGGTATTTTCTCTGGCTGGGGGTGGTGCCCAGAATCGGAATCATTTTCAGAATAAGATTAACTTTTGAGGTTTATCCGATTTAGGACTGAGGTCAGGAGGAATCTCCTCACTGAGGGTGATGAATCTTTGAAGTTCTCTGCCTCAGAGGACTTTGGAGATTTGGTCATTGAGTATGTTCAAGGCTGAGGTCAATATGGTGGCAAATTGGTTCAGTGGTTAACACTGCTTCCTCACTATGCCAGGGACCCTGATTCAATTCTAGCCTCGGGCGAGTGCCTGTGTGGAATTTGCACATGCTTCCCATTGTTCCTGATAAGGATAAATGTCAGAGGAAATCTCCCAGCTAACATGACTGCATCTGAACAATTGCAGAATCTTCACACCTGGGGAGTGGGTACATGATGGAATTGCACCTCCCTCCTCCCCAGATGCAGATCAGAGGTGGTCACTGAAGCTACTGAATGCTAAAGTGGGATTTTAAAAGGCCCTGTTCAGTTTTCTCATTCTCTGATCTGGTTGTTTTGTTAAAATATCTGTGCTAGACCTGGACTCTCCACATCCACTCGCCCATGACACACATCTTTATCTCCATTCAACCCCCGTCATCCCTCATATCATCCATGCTGATGTATTGTCTCTCCCTAACAGCCCCCCAAAAAAGCAATAATTGCTCATGAAGCCTGCCACTTCAACTTAATAATGCATTCTCCCCCATCACAATCCACCAACTTTTGGACTTATACTGCTCTAAAGAAGAAATGAATTAAAGTTCCACACTTTCGTATCGGTTTTGTTCTAGCTTTTTAAAAAAAAATTCACTTGCATTCATAAAAGCCCATTGAAAACATTTAAATCCCTGTTTAAAATATATTGTATCTGCACATCAAAGAGAACTAATCATTTGATATCCTCTTTGAGCTGTCAATCTGTGAATTTATAGCTGCCTAGTGAAATAATGATTGGTTGTGAAAATAAGCCTTAATAATGACATAATAATAGCCACGTGAGTAATGTCAACAAACAACCATTGTGACGAGCAGAATAGAATTTTTCAAGCCTTATTGACACAGGTAGCCCTTTCAAAATAAAATATTTTAAAATGTCACAGTTTGAGTATTTTATAATGTATCACCGACACAGGGGTTTTAATTTTCTTTAAAAATATCTTCCTGAACCAACACCACATGAGACCATTGTCCAATAATATCCTTACCCTGTAATGAATGTCGCTGGTAAAATTCTCTCAACACTTGGTTTGAGCTCTGTGATTACAAGTTCTACTTTTATTTTGGGTCATTTTAAATTTAAACAATTTTGCAGCTTGACAGTTCTTCATACCTTATCCATCCTTTGAGGTTTTTTTTGAGTATTGTCAAAGTTTCTGTCTCCCACGCTGGGTTTTGGTTACGATCCTTGCTACAGCGAAAATGGCATCTGTCTGATTAAAATTCAAATAGCCTGTTGAGTTTGGGATCCTGCCTGTGTTAGTCTCCACAGCTTCAAGTAAATTCGGGTTATAGTATCCCACAACATCAAGAAAGCAAATTTATGGGGAAGTTAAGAGAAGACACTGACCATGTTCTTGTACTTAACAAGACTGCTATTTGTTGCAAATAAATATATTCTAATCACTATGAACTGTCAATATTTGGCTCTACCAGTTAAAACTCGTAATCCCCATTTTATATCTTGTATATACATGAACAGATGCAGAGAGTCCAAAAATTGTTTCATGGATAGAGCGAATAAAACTGAGAAACACCATTCAATTCACCTGGTTTTTGAGTGGACTCCTTTGCTTGTCAGTATTTTCTGTTCAGTCTCATTTCTCCAGATTTTTCACTCTTCACAGGAGGCATAGAGGGATTAGCAGACTTTTGCTTATCTGTTACAGGCAACAGCTTACAGCAACTGGTGGGAGAATAAAACTTGTATAATTTCTATAAGATTCAGGCATTTTCTCTACAGAGAGAGAATGAGAGAGGGAGAGAGACACTTATTCTGGAAGATTGAAGACTTCTCCCCCTGCACCATTCATACCTGTAAGCTATTGAGCTGCCAAACTGATGATTTTTGGTATCTGCAACTGATCACAAACCAATTTGCTGGCCAAAAACTCTCATTGTACCTACACTACAGTGGCATTCCATCTACAAATATATCCCCCACCTCCATGGTTTAAATAAAGTGGCAGAATAGACACCATATAGAATTCGTTTTAGTTATCTGTTTTTAAAAGAGCAATAATTCCGTCCACAATCTTTGGTTTTGAAACAGTTCTAATTACATTTCGGTCTATGATCAAAAATGCAGGAGATACAATGATATGGTCTTTAAACACAAGTAAAAGGTTTTATATTTCCAATTCTCATCACCTTTGTTTCTAATTCAAAGTTTTTAATTTCTCTTTCTCTTTTTTTTCCCCCTCCAATTCAAGGTTTTTGTTCATTTGTAACTGAACCTAAATTAATTCCATCTGATTTATCAAGTTTGGGCTTCTGACCTTTTTATTTTAAATGCTGAGTAATCACTTGAATTATACCATGTTAATGAGATCCTGTTTTAATTTCTACCTGCAGTATATCTGATAATTTTTAGTTTTGCCTTAGTCAAAAGATTCCCAATGATCCATTGTCACATCTTCTGCTCCAAAATTCTTCACAAAATTTGAAGTCATTTTTAAATTCGAACCCAAATGATATATATTATACCAATGCTTATTTCACTTTCCAGTACCTTCATGTGTCATTTCTTTTAAGGATTCACAGAACAGTTTAAATTCAAGGATTTTTTTATTCTGGATAAGTCCTACCTTATGATCTTAGTTACTATAAATACTGAAAAACTTAGATCTCCAAGTGAATTCTGGCTTAAATAGAACCTAATTTTGTTGCATATAGTTTTTGTAACTGTAGGTCAGTCAGTAAACATATTAGCAAAGGTCTGTCATTGTACTTTAAAGAAACAAAACGTTTATTAAACAACAAAAACACAAACTATATTTGACTAGAAAAGTCATTACAAACACCAGACAATGAATCAAACTCTCCTTATTCCTTTTATCCCACCAATATCCTTACAAACACCAAAAACCCCAGAAAAGATTTGCTCTAGCCTCCATACCAAGGCTTCTTGCTCAGGCAGGGACAGCTGCAAATTGTTTCCTTCCAATGAATTTCTGCATATTTAGGAGATGCCTTTTCCTCCGCTAATATCTTTCCCGGAGGTCAGCTAAAAAGAAAATCTGCATAACCAGCTCCAAGTTCCCTAAACCCAGTTTTGAGTAATCTTGTAGGATTTCTTATGAGAATTTAACACTGCTGGTAAGTGCACATGCGCGTGCACACTGATTGCCTTCTGTAGTTTTCTGTGTCTCTTTCGGTCTCTGGAGCACTGTTTCTAGCACTTTTTTATTTCAAGCTTTAGACCATAAGACGTAGGCCATTCGGCCCATCGAGTCCACTCCACCATTCAATCATGGCTGATGGGCATTTCAACTCCACTTACCAGCATTCTCCCCGTAGCCCTTAATTCCTTGTGACATCAAGAATTTATCAATCTCTGCCTTGAAGACATTTAGCGTCCCGGCCTCCACTGCACTCTGCGGCAATGAATTCCACAGGCCCACCACTCTCTGGCTGAAGAAATGTCTCCGCATTACTGTTCTGAATTGACCCCCTCTAATTCTAAGGCTGTGTCCACGGGTCCTAGTCTCCTCGCCTAACGGAAATAATTTCCTAGTGTCCACCCTTTCCAAGCCATGTATTATCTTGTAAGTTTCTATTAGATCTCGCCTTAATCTTCTAAATTCCAATGAATACAATCCCAGGATCCTCAGCCATTCCTCGTATGTTAGACCTACCATTCCAGGGATCACCTGTGTGAATCTCCGCCGGGCACGCTCCAGTGCCAGTATGTCCTTCCTGAGGTGTGGGGATCAAAACCGGACACAGTACTCCAAATGGGGCCTAACCAAAGCTTTATAAAGTCTCAGTAGCACAACGGTGCTTTATATTCCGACCCTCTTGAGATAAATGACAATATTGCATTTGCTTTATTAATCACGGACTCAACCTGCATGTTTACCTTTAGACAATCCTCAATTAGCACTCCCAGAACCCTTTGTACTTTGGCTTTATGAATTTTCTCACCGTTTAGAAAGTAGTCCATGCTTGTATTCTTTTTTCCAAAGTGCAAGACCTCGCATTTGCTCACATTGAATTCCATCAGCCATTTCTGGGACCACTCTCTCAAACTGTCTAGATCCTTCTGTAGCCTCCCCACTTCCTCAGTACTACCTGCCTGTCCACCTAAGTTTGTATCATCTGCAAACTTCACTAGAATGCCCCCAGTCCCTTCATCCAGATCATTAATATATAACGTGAACAGCTGTGGCCCCAACACTGAACCCTGCGGGACACCACTTGTCACCGGCTGCCATTCCGAAAAAGAACCTTTTATCCCCACTCTCTGCCTTCTGTCAGACAGCCAATCCTCAATCCATACCAGTACCTCACCTTGAACACCATGGGCCCTCAGCTTGCTCAGCAGCCTCCCGTGTGGCACCTTATCAAAGGCTTTTTGGAAGTCTAGATAGACCACATCCACTGGGTTTCCCTGGTCTAACCTACTTGTCACCTCTTCAAAGAATTCCAACAGGTTTGTCAGGCGCGACCTCCCCTTACTAAATCCATGTTGACTTGTTCTAATCAGACTCTGCTCTTCCAAGAATTTAGAAACCTCATCCTTAATGATGGATTCTAGAATTTTACCAACAACCGAGGTTAGGCTAATTGGCCTATAATTTTCCATCTTTTGTCTTGATCCTTTCTTGAACAAGGGGGTTACAACAGCGATCTTCCAATCATCCGGATCTTTCCCTGACTCCAGTGACTTTTGAAAGATCTCAACCAATGCCTCCGCTATTTCCTCAGCCACCTCTCTCAGAACTCTAGGATGTATTCCATCGGGGCCAGGAGATTTATCAATTTTAAGACCTTTTAGCTTTTCTAGCACTTTCTCTTTTGTTATGGCAACCATCCTCAACTCAGCCCCCTGACTCCCTTTAATTGTTGGGATATTACTCATGTCTTCCACTGTGAAGATTGACGCAAAGTACTTGTTAAGTTCTCCTGCTATTTCCTTATCTCCCATCACTAGGTTTCCAGCATCAGTTTGAAGTGGCCCAATGTCTACTTTTGCCTGTTGTTTGTTTCTTATCTATTGAAAGAAACTTTTACTATCATTTCTAATATTACTGGCTAGCCTACCTTCATATTTGATCCTCTCCTTCCTTATTTCTCCCTTTGTTATCCTTGGTTTGTTTTTGTAGCCTTCCCAATCTTCTGATTTCCCACTGCTCTTGGCCACTTTATAAGATCTCTCTTTTTCTTGAATACATTTCCTGACTTCCTTTGTCAGCATGGCTGTCTAATCCCTCCCCGGATAACCTTTCTTTTCTTGGGGATGAACATCCTGTACAATGTCCTCAATTATTAGATTAGATTAGATTATTTACAGTGTGGAAACAGGCCCTTCGGCCCAACAAGTCCACACCGACCCACCGAAGCGCAACCCACCCATACCCCTACATTTACCCCTTACCTAACACTACGGGCAATTTAGCATGGCCAATTCACCTGACCCGCACATCTTTGGACTGTGGGAGGAAACCGGAGCACCCGGAGGAAACCCACGCAGACACGGGGAGAACGTGCAAACTCCACACAGTCAGTCGCCTGAGTCGGGAATTGAACCCGGGTCTCAGGCGCTGTGAGGCAGCAGTGCTAACCACTGTGCCACCGTGCCGCCCACAAACTCCTGCCATTTTTTTGCTCTACTATCTTCCCCGCTAGGCTCTGCTTCCAGTCTATTTTTGTCAGTTCCTCTCTCATGCCCTCATAATTACTTTTATTTAACTGTAACACCATTACATCCAATTTTGCCTTCTCTCTTTCAAAGCTTTCTTATTTTACTGTGTGACTATCCCCATCTCTTCACTTCAAGGGTTGTAAAACCTTATTAAAGATGCATGGATGGAAACTACGTTCCACACTTTTTTTAGAATAGACTATCCTTTTATTGTCAAATGACAAGAACAGCTCCAAAAATAAAGTTAAAGTTGTGCATCCCCATTCATAAGACAGAAATATAATTTGAACTCCTAAATTATTTTTCCTAACACCAGTAATTTATTTTTCTTCAATCCTACAGATTCAGAAATCTTAAATTGATTATAGGTGAGAAACACTGGCGGATTCTAGGAATACCTATTCAATGCTATTCAGACATCACATTCACAGTAATTTGTTGTATGCTGTTTTTTTTTTGCAGAAGAGTAAAAATTAAATTGTCTACGTGTAAAGAGCATTTTGCATTTAGTTTACTGTGCACAAATGGAAAAGGCCTGCATTGGCATGTTGTGTTTTAAGCTTGAGCTTTTCTATTCTTCCTCTTCTCAAATGCTGACAAATGCATGAGGTACAGTTCCATGTCCTCTGGCACATTGCCAGTAGCCTAATTTTAAGCCAGTATAAACAGCTAGCATTACTTAGCTATTTGAAAATGATGTGCTATTACTGCCAAACCCTCCATCTGTCCTCACCCAGCATCCACACATGTACTTTCCTCCCAGAAAGCAGTCAGGAAAAGTAATCATCTTGTCCTCCTCACAAAACTCTGGTTGTCCTGCTTGTTCAACAACCTTTCTCCCATTGGATATGATGAAAGCAGAAAAAAATTCTCTTCGTTCCTGAGTTGCTGATACCATCTTTCACCATGGCAACCATTTGAGGTTGAACCCAGACTGGTCACACCCTAGGTGTCATATTTGACCCTGTTATAAGCCTTTTAATCACACTGCAGTGAAGTAAATCACTGTTTATTTCCACCTTTAGTAACATTGGCCAACTGCCTCATCTGTTACTGAAATGTTCATTCACATTTTTGCTATTTCCAGACTGGAATATTCTAATACACTCCATGTCTACCTCCCTCTTTCTTAAACTCGTGATTATACAAATTCTACTGCCTGTGTCCTTCATTTCTGGTCACCCATCACCCTTCAGTGCTCCATGATTTATTCTGACACCCAGTTTTAAAATGTTCATCCTTATTCCGAAATCCCTCCATTGCCTTGTCCCCTCCCTATCTCAATGCTCCCTCTCGTCCACAGTCCTCTGAATACAAGGGCTTATGTAATTCTGGCCTCTTGGATGTCTCTGATATTAATTGTTCAATTATTGGTGATTGTCACTTTACTGCCTAGGATCTTCGCTAAACAATACTACTTCTCTCATTATCTGGCTTGGTGTTGAATCTAGCGTAGTGGTACTCTGAAGGTTCTTGGAGTACATTGTTACATTAAAGGTGCTATTTGCATGCAGGTTTTATAATGTATTAATACTCTCTATCAGGATTGAGATTAGCAGAGGCCAGGGTTTATACTAACTGCTAATGAGGTTACATATTGAGCCCCAGAATATCACCATGTTGTTTTCATTTTTCCTGAATCAATTAAAATGTTTCTTGTATTCAACTGCTTCTGTTTAAAATGCTGGAATTCATATTACTTACTTCAGTTAGATTTGGTGTTGATAATTGATTAAGAATTGAATTTTTATTCCCCTTCCCCTCCTTGTCAACTATTCCCCTTCACCTCCAGATTTTCCAATGGTTATACATTATTTAACCATTCACTGCTTTCATTTTAGTGACATTTGTGCCAGGTATTATTTTAATTAAATGATAATTCTTCATGCGTGACTCTGAGGAGTGACTGCTAATTATCTGATAAAACTTGGGATGTTTAACCATCCTAATTTTGGTCTTTTTCCTTTTCAACTACAAAAGGAAGATGGATGGTGATCAGGAACCATGCCTTTTCTGGTTTATTCCTGTATAAAACAGAGGTGATGAGGATGTTTGTAGCGTTTTGTATCACTTTTTGGTTGAGGTGAAGCACATTGCTGCACACTAGGATTGAACTTTTGATCTCTCAAAACTAGTTTGGTATGGCATAGATACTTTTATGCAGGACAGCTGTAGAGAAACTTTAGACTAGACAACTCAGGCAGCCTTATGTGAACTTCTTTATCCTTCCCACTAATCTCCTGTGCTTCTTTTCACACATGCACACCAATTAGTTTAAAAGTAGAAGTCATGTAAAATCCAGCAGGCAACTTATCCACCTGCCCTGAATAATCCTTTATAGGGGGCTGAAGAAGACTTAGAGTGGCCCACCTGCCTTAGGCCAATGAGGCCCTTGAGTTGTCAATCAATCACTACTTCAGGATGCCAGCTTGCACCATCACTACTTTACCCAGATGGAAGGATGCCCACACTACCCAGTAGATTTACAGCTTTACTTGTGTGAGTCAATGTTCGGAAAGACACATGAATATTCCTCTGAAGACTCCATTCATCATCACAAAATTTCATCTTACCCCCTTCCCTGTGCTACAGTAGAAAAGTCATCATATCCCTCTCAAGAAAGGTGTGACCTTGCCCCTCACTGATTCACTGCATTCCCAGTGTTAAATTACCTGTTGGGACTGTGGGTAGGTTCTTTTCCTTAATTCTTTTTTAAGCCAGAAGGAAGGGCACCCCATCATCTCATAATATCCGGCCTCATGATTGTCATTGTCTCCAGATTGTTAAATAAGTGAGGGAAAAATATTGAAGAAGCTCTGAACATGAGAATGCAATCATCCCTGAGTAATTTAATAAGGGAGGAAAGGGTTATCTGAATAATTAAATCCAGTTATCTTAACTTTAAAGCAGTCATTGGAAATGCATTGATCAATCAAGGAAAGTCAGCAGGAATTTGCTAACTGAAAGCCATGTCTGACTTGGTTTGTTGTTTTGTGTGATGATGACAAAATAGGTTTTCTAAGGGCAGTGTGATTGATGCAGCTCACATGGATTTTAACAAGGCTTTGAAAGGCTGTGCAAAAAAGAAAAGTCCTTCGGATCCAAGAAAAAGTCACGAGTTAGATCCTAAATTGGTATGGTGAAAGAAGTAAAGGCTATTGTTTGATAGATGGTGCTATCTAGAAACCTGATGCTAGTATGTTTTCATCGGGTACAGTACATGGTGCCTTGCCTTTTATAGTTTATAATGATTTAGGCTCATGCGCAGTAAAGAAATTTGCATGTGATACAAAATTCATTGACTGCTTGATAGTAAGGAGCAAAGCTTGTGTCAACAGAAAGATATAGATAATTGATCAGAGGCAGTACAGTGGGTGCTTCAATCCAGGAAAATGTGCAATAATTCATTTTGGGAAATGAACTGTAAGCCAAAGGAAAGCGCAACAAATGGGAAGACTCCGAGTACTGTGAAGGAATAGATTGATTTTGGAATGTTATGTCTACAGATGCCAAGAGGTTGCAAAGTGGTCAAGAAAGAATGATTTCCTTAATTAGCCAAGGCATAAAATATGAGAGCAGGAAAATTGTGGTGGAATTATGCATAGTACAGGTCAGACCACAGCTTGAATATTATGGATTATTTTTGGCTGTAGAGGAATTTATAAGGATGTTGTCAGGACTAGAAAGTTACAGCTATAGAAAGCTAGGGTTGTTTTCCTTGGAGCTGAGTGACTCAACCAGGGTATATAAAACTATGATAAGCCTAGATGGAGTAGATTGGAATGCTAGTCAAAAACTAGGGTTCACAGATTTAAAGGAATTGATATAGAAATTAATGGCAAAGCACAAAATCTTTGTTTTGCCCCTACGACTCGTAAGGACCTAGAATTGAGTGCCTGAAAAAATGGTATGAACAGAAACCTTCAACATATTTAAAAGTATGATGGGGAGTTGCTGGTATTGGACGGGGGTGGACAAAGTCATGTGATTTTGATACTTTAAAGTGACATAGATGGTTACAAGAAGAGTCTGGTACTGAAGAGTTATGGACAAAGTACAGGAACATTAGGCTGGGTAACTGTTTGTTCAGTGGTGAACATTGAGGTTCGTGGCTTCTTATGTCACGACTTTTGTGAAAGTCTTAACATTCCTGATGCTCTGATCTTAGACTAGGGTGTCTGTGGAGAATGATGGATGCTGAATTAAAATGGCTGAGTGGAATTTCCCTTAAACTATATAAATAGCCTTTTAGATCATCATGACACATTTCTATGTTCAGTCTGTTCTTTGACTATTCTCTCCCTAAGTAATAGCCCTCAAGCAGTGGAACTTAATGGAAGTTGCTATGAATATTTGGATTCAAAGGAAGTAGAATACACAAAGGAAGCTATGGCTGAGTCATATTGGAGGGCTGCTGAATTGCATGGATAGTGAGAGAATGAGCAACAGGCTGCAAGGCAGTTGAATGTTCTAATGTTGTACAGTTATTAAATTGAATAACTGCCTTTTGTCAGCTGTGGTTGAATTGGTAGCACTCTCATCTCTTGAGAAATTAGATTTGAATTCAAGTCTTGCCCCAGTGCATTTCTGAGGACTTGTATTGTTATAAGTTGCTGTCTTTCAGATGAGATGTTGAACCCAGGCCCCACCTACTTACTTGAATAGTTATAAAAGATCTTAAGCACCATTTCAAAAAGCAGCAAAGCAGTTATTTCTGGTGTCTGAGTAAATATTTGTTCCACAGTCAATATCATAAAAAAAAACTCCTTTGAGTTAATATCACACTACTGTTTGCAGAAATTTGCGGAGTGCAAATTGACGACCATAATTCCTAAATTACAGCAATAATTTCAAAAGCCCTTCATTGACTAGAAGGTGCTTTGAGGTACTGGAGAGTTGTGAAAAAATACTATTTAAATCCAAGCATTTTATATAATTTGTTGCAAAGCTTAATGTAAATATTGGTCACGTCACCTCCCACAATAACATTGCAATGTTTACCGTATCATCCGTACGGTACCTGCTACATAAGGGTGAAACATTCTTGACTTAACCCTCCAAATTTTTCTTACTGAATGACACGGATTTTTGCTGAAGAAAGATCTGTTTGTGCCTTTTCCAATTCAGTGATTCTTTCTCTGAGCCTGAGCAGCCAATTTGACATAGACAAATGACAGGTGGGTCAAATTTTGTCCTCCCTTGAAGCAAAGGTCACTGTTTAACAAGTGCAAGAAGCTTTACATTATTTCAATCTATTCTCTAATGTAGGCACATTTAAAATTATTTTAAATGGTCGGAGGCTGAGGGATGATCTTATAGAGGTTTACAAAATTATGAGGGGTATGGATAGGATGAATAGACAAAGTCTTTTCCCTGGGGTCGGGGAGTCCAGAACTAGAGGGCATAGGTTTAGGGTGAGAGGGGAAAGAGACCTAAGGGGCAACTTTTTCACGCAGAGGGTGGTACGTGAATGGAATGAGCTACCAAAGGAAGTGGTGGAGGCTAGTACGATTACAACATTTAAGAGGCATTTGGATGGATATATGAATAGGAAGGGTTTGGAGGGATATGGGCCAGGTGCTGGCAGGTGGGACTAGATTGGGTTGGGATATCTGGTCGGCATGGAAGAGTCTGTTTCCATGCTGTACATCTCTATGACTCTGCTCCCTAACTGGAAACAGCCAATTAATATTGGGCAATGGAACAATAACTCTCGTAATCTATTGCTCAGCATATAATATGATTTATTTAATACGTGTGGCAGGGGTGAAGAGATATAGTATTCTGTGGTGTGAAAGGTAATAACTCTGAAAGGAGGAAATATTAGAAGCTGCATTAATCTCTGCCAATCTGATGTTGTTCAGTGTTAGGTGAAGAAAAGAGTCTAGCTTGAAACCCTGATGGGGTCAGATATTTCATTTCTGCCTCCCAGCAGTTTATTTAATTATGTCTAATGAGCTAATGTAACTTCTAGCAATAGATTACATCTTGATTTTTAAGACCAGTGCCTCCAATTAAGGCTCACGAGGTGTTGATCCTCTACCATTAAATAGGCTCTAGGACCCAATAAAGAAAGGAGGGTTAAGGGTTCTTGAGGTAAAATGGTAGTGTCCCGAAACTCTGAGCTAGGATATCCAGGTTCAAGTCCTGCCTACTCTATAAATGTTTACAGGCTGTTTAGAAAATGCGTAGAAGGGAGGATTGAGGGTTCTTTGTGCATAGTGGTGCCCCTATCCCTGATCCAAGAGACCAAGTTTCAAGTCCCACCTGCTCCAGGAATGTCTAATAACACCTCTAAACAGGGGCTTTTAAAATGGAAAAAAGGGAGGATTGGCAACAGCGCTTACTCCAACCACCAACTGGTTATGGTTGGTTTTGCAGTATATACAATATAGTGATCAGTGATTGGATAATTGCCCATATACCAAAAGGTAACAAGGATGCAAAAATTCCATCTACTTAGGAAAAAATATTTTCAAGTGAGTTTGTTACTTTGAAGGCATCATTACTTTAGAATGCTCAGACAGTCAAATAACAGTTTCAAACACATGATAAACAAATAGTAGAATTCATGGAAGATAAGATTGGGCAAGAGCAGCCCCTTACAGTTGGTAAGAAATGAAGGAGAAGCAGTGTAGACTAATAAGTGCGCAAAGAAACTAGTCACATTTGTTAGGTACTGTCCTGACCAAAGGAGAACGTATAGGTGCAGCCCCAGTTTGGGCTTCGGCTGAGAAGTGACCATTTTGGAGCTCCATAGTCAAGTTAAAGGTGCCTGTAAGCAAGAGGGAAAAAATGTTTTGAATTAGTGGTGCAAAGAATCAGGCAGAGAAGGGTAGAAATGGGGGGCAAAAAGAGCACTAACCATTGACCGTGAGCATCGCTGCCATTAAGAGCAGACACCACGAGGCGTGGCTAGCTAGAGTTGCATAATCAAGACCATTAAATTCATTATACTGAGACCGCAGCCTTGGGAACATTGGAGCAGATCATGATTCTCAAAAGAGCTGTTTTGAAGATTTTCAAGACCAAGTCTGACAGAAGATAATAAAAGAATATTGAGGCTGAGATACAGTCAAGAAATAAATCATTTAAATCGTGACTTTAGCAAGAAGCTTTATTAAGGCACAGCCATAGGGATTCACTTTGAAAGTCTGAGAAAGGGGCTTGCACAGTATATTAGGCTGTGAAAGGTGGGAATGTGTCAATTTTATCAGCTAAAATGCAAGAAACCTCCATCTTAGCTACAGAAGGTAGAGAAAAAGAAAACGGTTCATCCCAAAAATGCAGAAAACCCCCTGTAAGCAATACAGTGTAGCTATTTAACAGTTTATTATAAATGTAATAAGATATGACAACAATACCAAAATAGAGAATCGGAAGCTATGTTTGAGTAAAATGTGTTGTTAGAATTGAGGACAAGATGATGGGATTGCTATTTTGTAGAATTAATGAGTCAAAGTCAATAGGTCGAAGATTTAAAGACAAGCATTGATATATTATAAATTAAAAGCTTAGGAGCCAGCAGACGACAAGCCGCATTTGTTTACTGCAGATTAACATGAAGAAATGTAAATTATCACATTAGAAAGAAAATAGCAGGAGAAATAATACTATAGGTTGTTCTGCTATAACGTGTTTCATTAACGCGAATTGGCTGAAACATGATTGACAAATAGGGAATGCAGTTTCTAAAGTGCAAACTTGTAAAATGTGTTTGGCTGTAACATGATAGCATTACCAAGACTTTAAGTGCTATTTTTATTGCACAATTTTTATGTAGCACGGGGTCGCACAAGAGCACAACCATCATGTTATAGAAGAGCTGCCTGTACCTTTAAAGAATTAATGTCAAAGATGCATCAAATAGAACAAAGGATTGGAAACTTCATAGAAAACCGTTCTTAATGAAAAGAATTGCTGTAAAATTAAACACTAAATCTCAAGCTGAGCAAGTAAATATTTATATTTTCTTCAACTGGACCCACGGTTAATATTGAAAATCATCAAAACGTAAAATAAGTCACAGATTTGTTTGAAGAAATGTTTCAAGCTTTTGACAATTACTTTAATCTGAAAACAAAAAATTATTGAATGAGCAAGATTTAACAAGGGTTCAGCATCCAGAATCGATAGATCATTTTATTAATAATATCTACTGATCAATTAAAATCTGTGACTATGGAGCTTTGATACCAAGCTTTAAGAGAGTGAATTAATTTGGAAATTATTGATAGTCCTTGTCAGATTTATTACAGTCCAAAGAAGATTTAACTTTGGAGAAAACGATTTAAAGTTAGTTGGAAGCAAAAATCAAGAAGATAATTAGACAAATTCTGAAAGAAAATGAACATCTTAACTACAGGAAAACAATAAATCCCTCACTACTTTTTATAAAATCATGAAGGGGCATGGATAGGATAAATAGAGAGTCTTTTCCCTGGGGTAGATGAATCCAGAACTGAGAAGCATAGGTTTAGGCTGAGAAGGGAAAGATATAAAAGAGATCCCAAGGGGCAACATTTTCGCCAGACGTGATACGTGTATAAAATGAGCTGCCAGATGAAATGGTGAAGGCTGGGACAATTACAACATTTAAAAGGCATCTGGATGGGTATATTAGTAAAAACGATTTGGATGGACATGGGTCAGGTGCTGGCAAATGGTACTAGATTAGATTGGAATATCTGGTTGGCATGGATGAGTTGGACCAAAGGTCTGTTTCCGTGCTGTAAATTTATATGACTCTATTTCAAAAGTTATAGCCATTCAAGACATGTGAAATATCAACACAAAAAATAGGCCAAACAACAAATACCAGGTTTCTGTATGACAGAGAAGAGTCTCAGAGGTAAAACAGCATTCAGCAATGACAAAAGAATGCTATGTTTACAAAAGTCTAGGTCACTTACAGAAAATGTGCAGGACCTTCAAAGCAACAAAATACTAAATGCTTACGCATCTAGACATGTTAATACAATCGATCCATCACCATTAGGAAAGGTCCTTGAGGAATTCCAGGGGGAAATTGGTGATTCAACTAACTCCTGTTTGACAGAATCTGTTTATGCCAATAGACATCTCAATATTCTTAATTTTGACATGGGACAAGTGTCACTATCCTATCAGATTGTACAATACAGCACAGGAACAGGTCCTCAGCTCACCAAGCCTATGCCAATTCCTAGTCCTTGTTTAGTCCCACTATATGTTGCCTACACCCGGTTTTTATCCCTTTTGTTCACCTCCTATGTGTCTTAAACATTGCTGATGTGCCTGCTTGTATTACCTACACTGACAGGAAGTTCCCGGCACCCACAATCATCCATGCAAAAAGATTTCCCTGAAAATCTCTAAACTTTTCACCTCTCACCTTGAACCTGCGCCTTCTTGCAGTTGACCTTTCCACATTGGGAAAAGCCTCTATCTATGTCTCTCATGACGTCATATCAGGTTCTTCTCAGCCTCTGTCTTTCCAGTGAAAACAATCTGACTTTATCCAATCTTTCATCATAAGTAAAACCCTCCAGATCAGGAAACATCAGCGACCCCCAACCTCTCCAAAGTGACCAGAGCTGCACATAATAGTCCAAATGTGGCCTAACCGAAGCTTAATACAGCCGTAACACAACATGCCAACTTTTATATTTGATGATCTGGCCATTGAAGACAAGTGTTGTATGTCTTCTTGACCACTGTAATGCACGCTTTCACTGCTACTCTCTCTCTTTCTAACATCACTATAGAAACTGAAGTTACAGCCTACAGAGGCAAAAAGCTACAGGATTCAGGTGGCATCACTCACGATTAAATGTGTTACACCGGGAACATTGCAACACAAAGCACTTCAAGAGAGTTGATAATGGTATATGTAATTCAACATTTCCCACTTTGGACCCGATTTTGACCTTGACATCTTTGAGTTTGCATAACTGTGCAGGAACAGTGTTTAGGGAGGGATTTTCTATCAAGGTATAGAAAGGAGGATGGCAATACTTGATGCCAACCATTTGCTAGTTTTGTTTGTTCCACAGCTTATCTAATATTCTGCTTTCATTTTATTATTGGTAAAAACAATGACTGCAGAGGCTGGAAACCAGATTCTAGATTAGAGTGGAGCTGGAAAAGCGCAGCAGGTCAGGCAGCATCTGAGCAGCAGGAAAGTCGATGTTTTGGGCAAAAGCCCTTTATCAGGAATAGAGGTAGAGTGCCTGAAGGGTAGAAAGATAATTGAGAGCAGTGTGAGGGTGGGGAGAAAGTAGCATAGAGTGCAATAGGTGAATAGGGATGGAGGTGCTAGGTCAGAGAAGGGGGTGGAGGGGATAGGTGGAAAGGAAGATAGGCAGGTAGGACAAGTCATGGGGACAGTGCTGAGCTGGAAGTTTGGAACTTGGGTGAGGTGGGGAAAGGGAAATGAGGAAACTGGTGAAGTTCTCATTGATGCCCTGGGATTGAAGTGTTCTGAGACGTTCTTCCTCCTGGTGTCGGGTGGTGAGAGAGCAGTGGTGAAGGAGGCCCAGGACATCCATGTCCTCGGCTAAGTGGGAGGTGTAGGCCACAGGGCGGTGTGGCTGATTGGTGCGGGTGTCCCAGAGATGTTCCCTAAAGTGCTCTGCGAGAAGGCATCCAGTCTTCCCAATGTAGAGGACACTGCATCGGGAGCAACGGATACAATAAATGATATTAGTGGATGTGCAGGTAAAACTTTGGATGTGGCAGGCTCCTTTGGGGCCTTGGATGGAGGTGAGGGAGGAGGTGTGGGTGCAGGTTTTGCAATTCCTACGGTGGCAGGGGGAGGTGCCAGGATGGGAGGGTGGGTTGTTGGGGGTGGGGGGTGGGGGAGGGGGTGGGAGGCGGGAGGCATGGACCTGACCAGGTAGTCACGGAGGGAATGTCTTTGCGGAAGGCGGAAAGGGGTGGGGAGGGAAATATATGCCGGGGGGTGGGGTCCATTTTGGAGGTGGCAGAAATATCGTTGGATGATTTGGTTTATGCGAAGGAGTGAAAGGTAAGCACCGGGGGGGGGGGGGGGGGGGGGGGGTTCTGTCCTTGTTCCGTTTGGAGGGTTGGGGTTTGAGGGTGGAGGTGCAGGATGTGGACAAGATGCGTTGGAGGGCATCTTTAACCATGTGGCAAGGGAAATTGCGGTCTCTAAAGAAGGAGGCTATCTGGTGTGTTCTGTGGTGGAACTGGTTCTCCTGGGAGCAGATACAGTGGAGGTGGAGGAATAGGGAATACAGGATGGCATTTTTGCAGGAGGTAGGGTGGGAAGAGGTGTAATCCAGGTAGCCGTGGGAGTCGGTGGGTTTGTAAAAAATGTCGGTGTCAAGTTGGAAGTTGGTCGTCATTAATGGAGATGGAGGGTTCCAGGAAGGGAAGGGAGGTGTCAGAGATGGTCCAGGTAAATTTAAGGTCAGGGTGGAGTGTAATGGTGAAGTTGATGAATTGCTCAACCTCCTTGTGGGAGCATGAGGTGGCACCAATGCAGTCATCAATGTAGCGGAGGAAGAGGTGGGGAGTGATGCCGGTGTAACTGTGGAAGATGGACTGTTCTACGTAGGCAACAAAGAGACCGGCATAGCTGGGCCACATATGGGTGCCCATGGCTATCCCTTTGGTCTGGAGGAAGTAGGAGGATTCGAAGGAGAAATTGTTAAGGGTGAGGACCAGTTCATTTTATTACACATATAGTATTGAAGAAAGTAACCCTGCATTGCTCATCTTGAGGAAGGTTACTAATTCAAGTACTTCTTGCCGAACTTGCTTCCCTTCTGATTATAAGTGATACTTTACAGAGATACATGACATCCAAACAAATGTCGGGAACTCTGTCACACATCTGACTAATGTTGATTATGGGCAGGAAGTGGAGGTAGAGTCAGAAGGTGATTAACTTGCTATGCATTCCCAGCCTCTGACCTACTCTAGTATCTGTTTGACATCTGTTATTCAGTTTCTGGTCAATGGTCATTCCTAGGCTATTGATGTTGGGTAATTCAGCAATGATAATGATGAATGTCAAGGAGAGATAGACTTCATGTTGTAGAATGGTCGTTGCCTGGAATTTGTCATGCACAAATGTTAGTTACCATTAATTAGCTCAATCCTCGACGTTGTCCCAATTTTTGTTGCATTTGGACACGGACTCCTTCAGAATCTGAGTAGTCAGGAATGGTACTGAACATTATTCAATCATCTTTGATGATCCCCATTTCTTGCAGCATGGTGGAATGGAATGGGCCTATGACACCAACCTTGGGAACTCCTGTAGCAATGTCATTGGTCTGAGATGTCTGATCACCAAATATATATGAGACCACACAATATGTTTTCAATTTTGCAAGAGCTGTATGCTAAGTAAAATTCTACCTTTATGTCAAAATCAGTCTTTTTCAGCTCTGCTTTAATTTTAGCTTCTTTGCCCAAGCTTGAACTATTACTGCAACCAGAACCAGGTAGAGCTTCAGTGAGCAGGTTATTGTAAGTGAGGCTTCTTAACACTCTCTCGATGATACCTTCCACAATATTGCTGATGAACAAGTGGCACAGTGGCTCACCAGAGACCCAGGTTTGATTCCAGCCTCGGGTGATTGTCTGTGTGGAGTTTGCACATTCTCCCTGTGTCTGTGTGAGTTTCCTCCAGGTGCTCCGGTTTCTTCCCACAGCCTAAAGATATGGTGAATTGGTCATGCTTAATTGCCCTATAGTGTTAGGTCAGTTAGTCAGAGGGAATGGGGTCTGGG
The DNA here is from genome assembly GCF_020745735.1 of Hemiscyllium ocellatum. Taxonomy (NCBI): domain Eukaryota; kingdom Metazoa; phylum Chordata; class Chondrichthyes; order Orectolobiformes; family Hemiscylliidae; genus Hemiscyllium; species Hemiscyllium ocellatum. Next base: position 94,583,900 of record NC_083411.1, on the reverse strand, counting down.
TGGGTTACTCTTCGGAGCGTCAGTTTAGATTGGTTGGGCCGAAGGGCCTGCTTCCACACTCTAGAGAATCTAATCTAATCTAAACCTTGGGTGGTAATTGGCCAGATTGGATTTGTACTGCTTTTTATTGATGGGACATACTTGGACAATATTCCAATCATATCATGATCTCCTTGTTCCACTCTCTCTGCCCATATCAACTGGGGAGACTCCACATGCAGAAATTCTATAAATAAGACTCCATTGCGTGTCCAAAGCCTTGAGGTCAACATCATTTAAATCTTAATTATCTGGGACCTCTCACTGGATAAGTGCAATCCTGGTTTGGTGCTAAGTTATACTGACCAATATTGATCCTTAGTTTTTTACTACTTAGACTGGGAGACATGCTCATTGGAGATTCCCACTCCTCATTATAATCCAGTCATATCACGTTAAGCTGTGATAAATTCCCCTCGTTCCCATAATTAAATAATCTGACTTATGACGAGCACAGAAGAAATGACATCGACTTAGGCAAGAGGGGATGGGGAAAGAGTGCTTGCTGAATTGCACCCTAGCACCAACCAGCTGCTTTCCTTATAATCATCTTAGTTTTTAGATGTAGGTCCTTAAGATGTCAGTGTTGATCAAATGCAGTAGAAGTGATTTAAAACTGTAATGAATAATTTGAATAAGATGGAGACACCTGAAGAATAACAGGAATGTATTTTTGTACACATTCAACAGCACACGAATTATCAAATGACTGTATTTCAGATATAATTCACTATCCTGGGACTATGCTGCAGTTTTTTTTTTATTTCAGTTTCTACATATTCTATCTAGTCACTGTGATCTATTAACTTAAGTTGCTAATTAAAGGAACTGTCTCCACTTCAGCAAGCAAGAGTAAAGCCAAGACAATGTTGATGTGTTTCCCAACTGTGCTGTAAATAAGGCTACGGATGTTTCTCTGTACTGACTGGCAAATCTTCTTTGCAGGGATATCCGGTGGAAAAACTGAATCAGACTGAGATAATAAACAGGAAGTTTACTGCAACAGAAAGGTAGGAGCTTGGTGATTAATTCCGTGAAACTCCTTTAATGCTTCCTGCCCACTACTCAACATGAGGGCAGATTATTCTTTTAAATTTGTCTGGTGTTGGATTATTGAGCATTTTTTCTGATTGAAGATGTTCTCCAACTTAAGGTTCAATACAGTCTAGGATTTCATCATAACATTATTTAACAAAAGTAGAGTTGCTGTAGTCCTAGCAGACCATGAGGCTGCTCTCTCATTCCAGGGAGATGACTGGTGATGGTTTAACCTGAGGATCATTATACCTTAGGAAAAGGGAGAGGTTGAGAAGAACAGTCCTTCATGGTAACCTCAGCAATGTGAGAATTGAATCCATCATGTTGGCAATATTCTACATTGTGAACCACCCATAATTGCTTATCATAAGTTGAGAATGGATTGGTTCATTCTGCTCAATTCTCCTGGTTTGCAACAACCCACAATAACAAAACCTGCTCAACCCAATGGCATAGAGCGACCTGGAACGTCAAATGTTAATCATCCTGGCAGCAAGAAATTAGCTAAACTGCTTTTAACTTTGAAAAATCATGAACTCCCTTATCGCTTATCTCATTGCTCATAATATTGGCCAGCACTAAACATATCAATAAATGTCAACTTACCGCTTTGCTTTTTCTTTAAAAAAAATGGCCAGAGTTTAAAAGTCTGGCCACTCTCTCGTGCCTCAAGCCCAGGCTACTTTCTCGTCCCATTGATGCAATGCAAGAGAGGTGAAGCAATGCCCACCATGATGCTACAGGAACTGTGATTGCCCCTTAAGGACAGCAGCAAACTGAACAGATATTTGCATTGAATGGCATGTAATGTAGGTATTACACAGCTCTTAATTATATTTTCCATTTCTACTACATAGAGTCATGGAGATGTACAGCATGGAAACCAGACCCTTTGGTCCAACTCGTCCATGCTGACCAGATATCCCAACCCAATCTAGTCCCACCTGCCAGCACCTGGCCTATATCCCTCCAAACCCTTCCTATTCATATATCTATCCAAGTGCCTCTTAAATGTTGCAATTGTACCAGCCTCCACCACTTCTTCTGGCAGCTCATTACATACACATAATACTGTGTGAAAAGCTTGTCCTGTAGGTCTCTATTATATCTTTCCCCTTTCACCCTAAACCTATGCCCTCTAGTTCTGGACTCCCCGACCCCAGGGAAAATATTGCCTATATTTGCCTATTTATCCTATCCATACCCCTCATAATTTTGTAAACCTCTATAAGGTCATCCCTCAGCCTTCGACACTCCCGGGAAAACAGCCCCAGCCTGTTCAGCCTCTCCCTCGAGCTCAAATCCTCCAACTCTGATATATTATAAGTTTAATGAATTTTAAAATTTAATGTAATTATTGTTTAATGATTATGAATGTAATTAGTTTTTCTCCATTGTCACTTCTGTAAATCATAGATGGTGAAGGCACAATTGTTATTAATATTTACTAGTACTAACATATATTCACTTGTTTATTTGATAAGTTTTTTTCTAATCCACCAGTTCTTGACCAGCCTTCCAATTTTTAAAAAATGTTTTTTCTAAAGTGATTCACCACATCACTGAAATGCCTCAAACTGTTTCTCTCACAGAATTAATTTGAACCACATGTCAAATGCTTTCTCTCACTTTAATCTTTTTATTCATCTCAGGAGTGCCAGCCACCTTTGCAAATTTTGCACTTCCTTATTATTGCACTGAATTGCTGGATTGATTTAGGTGCTTGAATTCTGTATGGATTTTTAAAGCCACAAACTTTGTGACTGAGGTTGAGTGTAATGCTACTTGAGTGAATCTGGCGTGCGCACGCGCACACACATGCACACACGTACGTGATATTCGATTGGAGGTCAAGTTCATTTTATGTTCTATTTTCCAGTTTGACAAACCACACCAGATGTAGTGTGTGACTACAAGCCCCTTTATTTCGTAAAGCATTTTTAAAAATTCTTCTGCAAGTTACTTTAAGAAGTAAATGTATAAGTAGACAACACACATCATAGTGGGAAAAAAAACTGAAGGAAAAATAAAATCTTTGTCCCAGAATTAGAGGATGGACATTCCCACATGATGTGGTGCAATCATTAAGAGCCACATTGTACAATAGATATACCAATGGTAGATATAAATATGCTGTTTACTGTTTTAAAATAAAAATCTGTGGCCTTTTTTTAATAATCCATTCACAAATGGTGGGTATTGTAGGCTGGGGCCATCCCAAATGGCTGTAAGAGTAGTTAGGAATAATCCACATTGCTGTGGGTTTGGAGTCAATGTGGGCCAGACCAGGCAACAATGGCAGATTTTATTCCTTTTAAAGGACATTAGTGAACCAGATGAGTGTTGTCATTGCATGGTTTTCCTTGGCTATTTCTTTTTCCAGATTCCAGTTTTTTATTTTTTGTTTTCAATAATGAATTCAAATGTTATCATTTGCCATGGCGGATTTGAACTCATACAACCAGGACATTAACTTGGGAGTAAAAAGTGAGGTCTGCAGATCAGAGCTGAAAATGTGTTGCTGGTTAAAGCACAGCAGGTCAGGCAGCATCCAAGGAACAGGAAATTTGACGTTTCAGGCCAGAGCCCTTCATCAGGAATGAGGAGAATGTGCCAGGCAGGCTAAGATAAAAGGTAGGGGGGAGGGGCGATGGAGATGTGATAGGTGGAAGGAGGTCAGGGTGAGGGTGATAGGTTGGAGTGGGGTGGGGGCGGAGAGGTCAGGAAGAAGATTGCAGGTTAGGAGGGCGGTGCTGAGTTGAGGGAACTGACTGAGACAAGGTGGGGGGAGGGGAAATGAGGAAACTGGAGAAATCTGAGTTCTCTGATTTCAGATTTCTCCGAAACTCAGATTTCTCCAGTTTCCTCATTTCCCCTCCCCCCACCTTGTCTCAGTCGATTCCCTCGAACTCAGCACCGCCCTCCTAACCTGCAAACTTCTTCCTGACCTCTCCGCCCCCACCCCACTCCAACCTATCACCCTCACCCTGACCTCCTTCCACCTATCACATCTCCATCGCCGCTCCCCCAAGTCCCTCCTCCCTACCTGTTATCTTAGCCTGCCTGGCACACTCTCCTCATTAACTTGGGACTCTGGATTACTCATCCAGTGACATTAACACTATGCCACCGCCTTCATCTCTCAGATAACTATTTTCACCATAAAATGTCCACCAGTCTTTCTCAGCCTAGATCATGCTATTGATCCTACCATTCTGAAAACTGGCTAGTATGCTGCAAAGTTAGTGACTGCTATAGTTACCCGTGAAAACTGTGTTTTGAAAATAATTAGAGCGCTTTGGATCCTGCAGCACGCCAATTAGCATGAGTCTTGATGCTAGTTGTGAGCAAATTCACTCCCTCTCAGTGCTGCTCAGCAGTCCTATCAACAACTCTGTTACTTGTCATGTAAAAGAAACAGCTTCTGATCTAGGGTTATTACAAGGAATCTTATGCTCCTTGGCTTGTTGCTTAATTTATCATCTTGGAGCCAACTAATGCAAAAAGATAAATAAACCAAGTTTTTTTTAAAAAACACTACTTCCAAGACTAGACAAATACTGCAGCTCTAGTGGGATCGTTAGTGGAAATACACAACGCTGAACTATCCTTTTCTGCGCAATGTCTGTCCAACTAAACCTTGGGAGCTAAGACAGATCAAAGTGATTTGACCTTAATTCGAATTTTTTACTCATATGGACAGAACCGTGTCAACAAATTATTGGGTGCTCATGCCAGCTTAAATCAATTGAGGCACACAATTGCTTTACAAAATGAATTAAAATTTTAAAAATGAATGTTTGGTATGTTTCAGAGAGGTGAAGAATCTGAGTAATGGTAACTCGCAAGAAACATTTTCTGAAGTAAATTCAAAGGAAAGCAACAAGGACGAACGGGACAATCCAAAACTGGAAATGTCAGCTTGGGAGAGGCCCAGCAAAACCAATACACTGCCAGAGAATGTTTCTGAGTATGGCCCAGAGTACCCAGAAAAGGAAGCAGTTACCCACACCTGTTGCATAGGCCATATTAATCGTGGATCTCTGGATATGCTGAATAAGTTTGAAGAAAGGAAATTTACTCCAAATGATTCAGAGATAAATAGACATGAAGATTTAACCAGCAACAAAAAGATGAAAGCGCCCCCACCACAAAGACCACCACCACCAGACTTGCAAAAATATAGATTGCAGAAACTGTCCCAACACGAACTGGCAGACTTGGAGACATACCAGTCTAGGAAACTGTCCCAACACGAACTGGCAGATTTGGAGAAATACCAGTCTAGGAAACTGTCCCAACACGAACTGGCAGACTTGGAGAAATACCAGTCTAGGAAACTGTCACAACACGAACTGGCAGATTTGGAGAAATACCAGTCTAGGAAACTGTCCCAACACGAACTGGCAGACTTGGAGAAATACCAGTCTAGGAAACTGTCCCAACATGAACTGGCAGATTTGGAGAAATACCAGTCTAGGAAACTGTCCCAACACGAACTGGCAGATTTGGAGAAATACCAGTCTAGGAAACTGTCACAACACGAACTGGCAGACTTGGAGAAATACCAGTCTAGGAAACTGTCCCAACACGAACTGGCAGACTTGGAGAAATACCAGTCTAGGAAACTGTCACAACACGAACTGGCAGACTTGGAGAAATACCAGTCTAGGAAACTGTCACAACACGAACTGGCAGATTTGGAGAAATACCAGTCTAGGAAAGTGTCCCAACACGAACTGGCGGATTTGGAGAAGTACCAGTCTAGAAAATTGTCCCAACACGAACTGGCGGATTTGGAGAAATACCAGTCTCGGAAACTCTCCCAACATGAACTGGTGGATTTGGAGAAATACCAGTCAAGGAGACCCTCCCAGCATGAATTGGCAGATTTGGAAAACTTCCATTCAAGGAAACTAACACCACAGGAAAAGATGACAGATGTAGATAGTTACCAGACCTGGAAGCTGTCTCAAAATGAAGTACAAGATTTACACAAATACCACCTTCGGAAATTATCTCTACGTGAATTACCAGATTTAGAAAGCTACCAGACCCGGAAACTATCACTACACGATTTTCCAGATTTGGAAAAATACCAATCCTGGAATCGATCTCGGGATGAATTGCCAGATTTGGATAAATATTGGTCACGGAGAGGTTCTCATTGTGAATTAGATTCAGCACTGATTGCACATCCCATGTTAATTGATTGGAAAAGGCCAGAACTTATCTCTGATAGAGAGACATTGGGTTATTCGGATTTATCTTCAAGACCTGGGTCTGTCATGGACAATGCAACATGGTATTCTCATCCATCACAGTTGAGTGCGGACTACATAACAAGCCTTGAGTACAGGTATCCAAGATCAGATTTCATTGATCCAAGATGCTTAGTGTCTTCCTCAGCTGTTCCGGTTCCAGGTGAACGTTTGATCCCTTCCCAATATAGTTATAAGTCACAGAGGCCAATGACGAAATTGGTAAAATCCTCGGAGAGTGAAGCTGCATCAAGGTAATTTTGTATTAAAAGTAATTTGAATATTACTGAGACTCTGTTCAAAATTGGACTGAAAGTTGTGACTCCCAATTAGACTACAGTATTTAAATTGTGCTCTAACATTTTGCCTGGCAGAAGGATGAACCGTATATCCTTAAGCAGGATATGTACCATCACATTTCTGCTACTTCTAATCCTAAATTGATATGTCTGAACTTGAATGATTTAGGTTCTGCAACGCATAGCAAATATGAAGTGGACATTCATTTGACTATATATCTCCACCAAGTTCTGTTAACTGGACTTAATTATTAAAGCACAGTTCTTTGAGGCTTTTGCATGCAAGGCTGATTCTCTAAATATAAAAGGGAGAAAAAGTATTTTTATTGAGAGTTTCTATCTCGGTCAAGAATCATCAGGCCAATCCATGTCCAAAATCATGCTTGAAAACTCTGCTCAAGTTTTGACAACTGTGAGGAATTGCAACACATGAACTGGAACAATTCACAACAATCTTGAACAGTTGGTGTCATTCTAAACAGAATTGCCTCTACCCGATCTATAGATCAAACTTTGTTAAAATTCAGCTATGAATTATTCAAGTTATGTTATTTAATAACTGTTTGATATTTTAGAGCAAAAACAATACTTCACCCACCTTGAATAGCAGAGATAATTTGCTAAGATAACCTTACTGTCCATTGTTTATCTTTGTCCTATGGCAAGGGCAAAATTGCAAAATTACTTCCTATATGATTGGTGTAGCTCACTTGTAATACCTCTTACTATCATGTTATCCTTCAGAAAGAAAAATATTTTTCTCCTGCCCTCAAAACCCAGAATTAACTACCTCCCAGCTCCATTTGTATTAAGGCTACATGTTTAAGAGTGTGGTGCTGGTAAAGCACAGCAGGTCAGGCAGCATTTGAGGAGCAGGAAAATCCATATTTCGGGCAAAAGCCCTTCCGCGAGACTCCCTGCCTCATTCTTGATGGTGGAGAGAGAAATGGGAGGGGGGGGGGTGGGGCTGAGGAAAGGTAGCTTGAGTGTAGTAGGTGAATGGAGGTGGAAGTAAAGGTGATAGGGGAGGGTGGAGCAGATAGGTAGGAAGGAAGATGAACAGATGGGATGGGTCATGAGGATGGTGCCGAGCTGGAAGGTTGGAACTTTTCACCTTTCGCCAGTTCCAACCTTCTAGCTCAGCACCATCCTCATGACCTCTCCCATCTGTCCATCTTCCTTCCCACATATCCTGTCCATCCTTCTCTCCAACCCTATCACCTTTACCCCCATCTCCATCCACCTGTTGCACTCTTAGCTACCTTCTGCTCTCCCCCCACCCCCTTCCCATTTATCCCTCCACTCCTGAGGCTCCCAGCCTCATTTCTGATGAAGGGCTTTTGCCTGAAATGTCGATTTTCTTGCTCCTCGGATGCTGCCTGACCTTGTGCTTTTCCAGCAGCACAGTCTTGACTCTAATGTCAAGCATCTGCAGTACTCACTTTTGTCTATATATTTATATTAATAGACAGAAATTACATTCCTTTCAGAACCTTAATAATATCCAAACATAGTATTTTACTAGAAATGAAATTAAGGTGTCATCTATCTTGATTTTTGTTTTCTCAATTGAGTTGGGGCTTTGACATTTGAGACAACAATTATCCCACTGCAGTTTTGTGATCAGTACCTGAGGATAAGGAGAAAAATCAGCCAGTTACACAGTCTGAATTTTGATGTCTGCTGTGAAGTATTCATAGATTCAGACATTTACTAAACACTTGGCCCAGTGTGTCCATGCCAGTCCACAAAGATCTGACTAATCCTATTTCCAGCTCTAGGCCTATAGCACTAGGGCTATGAATTTTTTGATTTATGTTATTTACCAGTTGATAAAAGTAAATGCCCCAAATATTACTTAAATGTTCAAAGAATTTCAAATGCACCTGTTCCTTCAGGTATTGAGTTCCAGACCTGTTAGGTGAAAGGATTTCTGCTCAACTTGCCTATTTGCAATTCCCGACTCAGGCAACTGACTGTGTGGAGTTTGCACGTTCTCCCCGTGTCTGCGTGGGTTTCCTCCGGGTGCTCCGGTTTCCTCCCACAGTCCAAAGATGTGCAGGTCAGGTGAATTGGCCATGCTAAATTGCCCGTAGTGTTAGGTAAGGGGTAAATGTAGGGGTATGGGTGGGTTGCGCTTCGGCGGGTCGGTGTGGACTTGTTGGGCCGAAGGGCCTCTTTCCACACTGTAAGTAATCTAATCTTGCCTTCTATCTCTTAGCTTAAATCATGCTATTGATTATTAACCCCCTGTCCTGGTGGAAAATGTGTTTTTCTATTGATCCTTTCTATATCTCAAGTAACTTTATCTCGATCAGGCTCTTCTCAATCTTCGCAGTTTCAAGGGAAAACAACCCCATTCTATCTAATCTTTTCTCATGGCTCAGACCCTCAAACTAGGCAGCATCTCCTTTGCACGGTCTCTAGTGCAATCATATCACGTCATTCCTATTATGCATTGGCCAGACCTGCATGGAGTGCTCCAGTTATGGCCTAACATGCATTTTATGTGATCCCAGTATAACGCCCTTGCTCTTAGAGTTTTAGAGATGTACAGCACAGAAACAGACTCTTCAGTCCAACTCATCCATGCTGACCAGATATTCTAAATTAATCTAGTCCCATTTGTCCAGCATTTGGCCCATCTCCCACTAAACGCTTCCTATTCATGTACCGAGATGCCTTTTAAATATTGTAATTATATCAGCCTCCACCTTTTCTATTCTATGTCTTGGTTAATAAAGGCAAATATCCCAAATGTCAGCTTAATCATCTTTTCTACTGCCCTGCTTCCTTCAGAAATCTGTGGATATGCACACCAAACTTCCTCTGATCTCAGGTACTTTCTAGAGTCCTACCATTCATACTTAATCTCTTGCCTTTTTAGCCCTCCCAAATACATTACCTCTCATTTTTCCAGATTGAATTCCAGTTGCCACTGCCCTGGCCATCTGACCAGTTCATTGATATCTTCTTCACTTTCACCAGCACACAAATTTTCATATCAACTGAAAATTTCATGTCGTCCATGAATGTCTTGCTCATACCTGCTGCATTTAAGAACAAATCATCAATGTGCACTATAAATACCAAGAGCCCTGGTACAGACTTCTGTGGAGCCCCACTGGAAATAGACAACCCTCTACCATCATACTCTGCTTTCTGACTCTCGGCCAATTTAATTCAATGCTTCACTTTGCTTTGGTTCCCATAGACTCTTATTTTCTTGACCAGTCTGCCATGAGGGAACTGACCAAAACTTTGCTAAAGTTCATGTAATCCACATGAAATACATTAAGCTAATCAACAATCCTGAGTATCTCATCAAAGAATTGTAACACATTTGTAAAACATGACTGTTCTTTTCTGACAATCTCCCAATTGCAAATATATCTTACCTGTCAGAATCCTTTCTAATAATGTTGCCACCATTGCGGTTAGACTGACTGGCCTGTAAATTCCTGGTCTCTCCCTTTTTTAACAAAATTCGCAGCCCTCCAGTCCTCTGGTAGCTTAAGATGACTGCCAGCTACCCTCTGCCTCATTGTCTTTCTGCCCCATGCTCTCTTCCAGTCCCCCCCCCCCCATAGTCATCTCCAATGAGGGAGTCTCTTCCTCTCAGCTGCCTGGTTCAAAGTAGTTGGTTGGCTGTGATACTCTCAACATTTGAATGGCCTCCACACCATACCAGTATTACCTTGTGTATTATACTACAGTGTCAGTATCCTTGTGGCCATAATCCAACAAGAGCCACTTCAAGCAAGAAGAATTTTTTTTTTGGAAAGTGTTCACTTCACAGCATGCTTCTTAGTTGAGTAGAGAATGCTGTTTATCAGAACATGGCAATTTTTAGCAGCTGCTGATTTTGCTTGGATCTGAACAATCAATGATTGCTGGAAGGACTCAGTATTTTAAAGATAACAGCTTTTAAAGTATAACTCATAACCTGTGACCTCTATTTGTAAGGAGGAAAAGTCCCATTGTTTGCAATGTGCAGTTCCATTCTCGGTCAATGCTTGTAAACTTTTAGGTTTGTTTTAAAGAACATGCACAACATGAGGCACAATTAAGGGCTGTCTTGGACAGATTGTTCCTAATTTAGCACATTTGGTAATATGTCCTTATGATTAATATACTTAATCTTTCCCTGTTCTAGATGTTTCCTCTTCTCTAGGCACTGACTGCTGTCAGGGTGGGGTTTCACAGGTGGCAGCTGCAGTGTGGCACTTGACACAAATAGCCATTATTTATCTATGGGCCTTATGCAGAGTGCCGGCAGGCTATTCAAGCCTGGCTGATGTAATTGTTGTATTTAATCCTGTACATATATACACTTCAAAGCAGGAATCAGCAGTTAGGAGTGAGCTCAGCCTGATTATTTGCCCTTGTTTTTCCCCCTTGCTTTCATGAATTCTAAGGCCAATTAGCAGTGATTAGCTAATGCAGGCCTTTATGGACAATTTGGATCAATGCCACACCACGTGCACTGACTTCATTCCACACTATCAAGAGACCTGTGTTATGTTTCTAAATGGTGTTGTGAAACAAGGAAGCATTTTCGCAATTAGCTAACTGGAATGTTTAAAGAAAAAGCTGCACAACATGTGATTTCTCAAATTCCAATTGATAGTGGTATACACAGTGTTGATTTTGAATGTGGAGATTTCAGACAGATAGGGCACCCTGCAACTATCTAAGCTTCCATTTAATTATCCACTTTGTGATTGTATAAAAGCTTTCTCCTCTTCATAGTGACAAAGTGTAAGTATGTAGACACATTTTCAGATCAAATCCAAGGGATAGAATGTTATCTGTTCGATAGAGTGACAGGAACAAATTGGAAAATGCTAACAATATTGCTGCCAATGATCAGCTACACAAACGAAAAGACCAGAATGCAGCTACGTAGCACAGAATAAAAGTTCTCAGCTGGATATATTTATTGAGTTTTGTATCGGCCCGGAGTTGTGCATGGGAATTTTGCAGAATTCCTATCGTAGCAGACTCCGAAGGATTGCCTGGGGACTCGAGTATTCTGTTGGGCAATTCCTGTATGCCTGGAACCCTCCAAAAGTTGCAATTTAAATCTGGATTCTGTTGAAATTAAGTGAACAGTTACTCAGGAAACGTATGACAATTAAATACATAGCTAATTATCCAACTGAGAGAAAGTGAGAACTGCAGATGCTGGAGATCAGAGTCAAAATGCATGGTGCTAGAAAAGCACAGCTGGTCAGGCAGTATCTAAAGAGCAGGAGAGTCGACGTTTTGAGCATAAGCTCTTCATCAGATATTCCTGGTATAGGGCTTCTGCTCGAAACGTCAACTCTCCTACTCCTCGGATGCTGTCTGACCTGCTGTGCACTTCCAGCGCCACCCTTTTTGTCATTAATTATTCAACTGATCCCATACTTAACTCCCATGCCCTGAACTAAACCTACTCCCCCAATACCCAACCACCCCTTATCCCCTTCCAACCTCCCTATGCTTGGCACCTGAGCCCCATCCCCTTTCATGCCCAGAACTTGTGCCCGCTTGCCCCACTCCAAGTGCCACCTTCTCTTACCATGTTCCATATCCAACATCTTTCATTCCCTGACCTGAACCAACTCACCCACTCTGCCCTGGGACATCCTGCCCCATTCTCTACTTAATAATGAACCCACTCCATCATCCCTCATTCCCTTCCACCCTTTCCCCTGCTCCGGAGTCAATGTGGTCTGACTCCCCTTTAACCCCAGCAGACTCTCCATCCTTCCTTCCTCCGTGCACAGTGTCGCTTTACTCCACCACTGGATATGCTCCCTGTTACGCTGACTCCACACCCAATCCTCTTTACTCATCACCTAACCTGACACTCATTACCCCTTTTCTGGATCTGAAGCACCCCCTCTCCACAACTTAGCCCCTGCCTTTTAGACCTAGCGACCCTCTCCTCCCACCACCATCTCCAAACTGCACCAGTTGCTGGACATGCTCACCTTTATCCCCAGCTCTGTAAGCATCACTTACCCCTCTTTGTGCCTGATCCTCCCAACCTGGCGAGCGGCCAAATCCAGACCACCCACCCACCCACCACTGGATTCCAACACACCAGATCTGACAAACATCCTCCTGGAATGGTTTGCTCCCTCCCACCCTAATCTACTTTAAACACTGCATCACTTACCATTCTCACAAGTATTCTCACAGAGACAAAACCAGGATCTAAAAATTACTGAAGCCCTTCACTTCCAATTTTTAACTTTCCCTGAGAATGTTAAGAGTAATTAGGACAAGGGTTACGATTACAGTATCGTGATGAACTGCTTATGCCCGAAACGTCGACTGTCCTGATCCTTGGATGCTGCCTGACCGGCTGTGCTTTTCCAGCACTACTTTCTCCTGGTGCGACAGTCCTCACATTCTCCTTGTGATTACAGTAGACAAGCAGGAGGCTGGAAAGCTATAATATCGTAACATTAAAAAGGTGATATTTCTTAAAATGCACAAATTTGACATTCATTCAAATATTAAATTATTCTTTCAGTGACAGTGAAGTTGTTAACCTTTTATTCAAGTAATAAATAGTGAAGTTAGCATTGCAATTTCAAACCTAGTTACCCCTATTTCAACAAGATTTAATTTTTTTACAAGAAAGTTAACAGTGAAATGGAATATAAGAATCTCCAGCTGTGATTTTTAATTTATTGCACGGTCTCTGGAGAAACATGAAATAGTTTACAGTACTTGGATTATGCATTATTCTGCATCTCTCAGACTCCAGAGGCTGCTGTCACATTGCAGGAACTGCTGCACATGCACACTTTGTGAAATATCTCCCCAGCAAAAAGCAAATGGCATTGCACAAATGAGCATAATAAGTATGAACAAACATGACCGAATAACGTCAATGGCTGTACTGACATGGATATTACACATAAATGATTTACAACCATGTACTGAGTATCAGCAGATGTTCTCATGATAGAATCTTTCATTAAGAAGATAAAGTTTAATCTGGAAGTAGAGTCTTAAATGTAAACAAGGGCAATAATGAAGACATGAGGAGAACTTGGTTGTGGTGAGTTGGAAAAATGCATTCAAATATTTGATGGAAGATAGGCAATAGCTATTACTTAATGAATAGATGCTTGGTTTCAAAACAAAATCTCTTGCATAAATAGCCAAAGGAAAAAAAATGAGAGACATAGCTAATTAAAACAGGGCCAAGTCAAAGAAAATTACAAATTTTCAAAAAAAAATGTAAGCCTGATGACTGGGAGAATTTTACAATTGAGCAAAGATGGTCTCAGGAAATTCATGGAAAAAGAGGGAATATAATATGAATGTAAAATTATGAGGAATGTAAAAAAAAACATTAGGAGAATTTTGATAGGTATGTAAAGTGGAAAAGATCATTCAAGATGAATGTAAGTCATTACACGCAGAGAGGGCACAATTTTATAATAGGAATTAGAAAAATGATAGAAAAACTGAACAATTACATTGTATCACTTTCCAGAGTGAACATGGATTTATGATGGAGAAATCATGTTTGACAAACCATTGCTGGGTCTTTTTTGAGGATGTTACTAGCAGAGTCAACAAGGTACCACTGTAATCTATGTTTATGGGAATAAAGTCCCATACAAGAAATCAGTGAGCAAAACTAAAATGCATGGGATTGAGGATTGGTTAACACAAAGAGAATAAGAATGAATGGGACATTCTCAGGTTGGCAGGGTGAGGTGACCAGTGGGGTACCATAAGGAATAGTGCTTAGGCACCAGGTGTTCACAATCTTTATCAACGACTTAGATGTGGGACCCAATTGTAATATTTCAAAGTTTGCAGATGATGGAAAACTTGGGAATATGAATTATGAGGAGGGTGCAAGTAGCTTCAGGGATTCAGACAGACTGATTGAGAAAGAGCAAAGAGAATATAATCTGGATAAGTGAGATTTTATTTTGGAAAGTGAAAGGAAGGCATATAGTATTTCCTAAATGGTGAGTGATTGGAAAATGCTGGTATCCAAAGGGACAAAGATGCCTTTAATAAGTCACTGAAAGCCAGTATACAAGTGAAGTAGCTAATTTGGAAGGCATATCACAAGAAGATTTGAAAATAGAAGCAAAGAAGTCTTGCTTCATTTGTACAGAACACTGATAAGACTCTACCTGGAGTATTTGGTGCAGTTCTGGAAGCTTGTCTAAGGAAAGATTTACTTGCTGTTGAAAGAGTGCAGCAAAAGTTCAACAGACTGATCCCTGAGATGATGGGCCTGTCCTATGAGGCGAGATTGAGAAGCCAGAGCCTGTACTATCTGCATTGAGGAAGATGAAATGCCATGATCTAGAATGGTGGATCAGGCTTGAGGGCTTCTGTTCCCATTTTCCTACGTCTCCCAACTAGATTTCTGTTACTGTCTCAGTACATACAACCCTCAGACATTGATACCCATACTGATTACCATGGTATTTTGTGCAAAGTAATATTAGCTAGCTATTCTCAGAGCAGATAAGCTGAAGGAAGTGACAGGAGGGTGATTTTGATCTGGAATACACTATGGGAGAGGTTAGTGGTGAGTAATAACTTTCAAAAGATAATTTGTTTAAAACTTGATGGAAATGAATATGTAAGCTACGGAGAAGGAGGAATGAAATTAATTTGGTAGCTGTTTTCAAGATCTGGTACAGGCAAAATGGCCGCCTGTGCTACACCTTTTATGTGCTTGTTGCTGAACTTTATGGAAAATATTCTACTTGCCCCACCCCCTCCCACCTTACAGAAGAAAAGCTAAACTGAACTACCTCAGCTCTGAGGAGATGAGAACTGGACTTCGTCCCTCAGTGATTTTAAAGGTTTTTTCATTATCATTTCATTAGTATTAGTTCCCCCCGTTTAAAAGAACAACCTACCAATTCCTAGCCTCTTCTACATGCCAACCATACAGCATACGAGTACAGCATAATTTATTGACCAATCAACAGATTCAGTTGCACCTTTTTGTTTAAATGGCTGACAGGCTGCATATTTTATAGAAACTGAGTTTGTGGGTGGTAGGCTAGCCACAACTTATTTTGTGTGTGTTATTCCCTTGCTTCTGCTGAAAGTGCATGAGTCGGGAGCTGTAAAA
The DNA here is from genome assembly GCF_020745735.1 of Hemiscyllium ocellatum. Lineage (NCBI taxonomy): Eukaryota > Metazoa > Chordata > Chondrichthyes > Orectolobiformes > Hemiscylliidae > Hemiscyllium > Hemiscyllium ocellatum. Next base: position 94,568,142 of record NC_083411.1, on the reverse strand, counting down.
TCCAGCACGGTATTTCACTCAGCATCAACATCTTCCAACAATGGTTACTGAACAATGCTTAGGAGCAGGATTCCTTGCTACATTTCTTCACTTCCTCCACCTCAAACCCTTCTCCCCTGTCTCAAGCCCATGCTACAGCTCATGGACATTGAACAAATTGTAATATCTTAAAAAATAACCCAGCTAAGATTATAAGTTCTGTGTATAATGAACCAAACTTGATACCTTATGTGACTTTGTGACTCACTTCATTGAGGAGCCCCAAAATCCTGACTTTAAGTGTGAATTGGGCAGAATGTGTTTGCTATAATTGTCAACTAATCTCTACTGGTGCCATCCTCTTGGTGATTTCTATGATCTTCATCGCATAGAGTTTTATCATGCTGTATATGTCAGGATCTATTCATCTTTCAGTTGAATGTCAGCAACTTAGTTGAAGTTTGCCATTCAGCAAGGGGGAAGTGATGGCTTTGTGGTATTGTCACTAGCCTATTAATCCAGTGACCAGCTAATCTGCCATGGCAGATGGTAGAATTTAAATTCAATAAAAATCTGGAATTAAGATTCTAATAATGACCAAGAAACATTGCCAATTGTCAGAAAAACTTTTCTGGATTACTGATGTCCTTAAATGGAGGAAATAACATCCTTAACTGGTCTGGCCTACATGTGACTCCAGACCCACAGCAATGTAGTTAACGCTTAATTGTCCTCTGGGCAATTATGTTTGATAATAAACACTGGCCTGGCCAGTGACACCCATATCCTGTGAATGAATGAATTAAAAAAAGACACTAATGTGTAGCATTATCCATTTATCTCTGTTTCCTTAGGACTCAAAAGTTCATATCTCCAGTGGGTGAGTTGGCATCCAGAGGCAGTAGAAACTGGCCCTTTGAAGGACTCTACCTTCCACACAGCATGCCATCTACAAAGAATGAGATGGATCTGGGTTGTCAGAGATGTGGAGAGTCATACTTCAGTATTGCCAACAGACAAGATGAAAGGTGGGAAGATTCTGACACTTATATAAAACTTGTCCCTGTACCACTAAGCAACACCATTAAAAGTCCTTCTCAGGAACCCAGTGAGGGAGTTGAGACTGTGAGATGCAGTTCAAGTGCCCAGAGCAGGCCATCTGCCGAGCTGACTTCAGAAGAGCTGGTGCGGGACATTGCAGAAAAAGACCGGTCTCTGGCAGACATTCTGGATCCAAATTCAAAGATGAAGAGTGCTGTAGGCTTCATAGGTGGAATCTTTCCAGAAAGCAAGCAGGAACTATCACGGGCACGCGAGCACAAGAACCGGAATCGACTACAGCTGCGTCTGAACGTTGACCAGGAGAAGTAAGTCTTGCAGATTTACACTAGTTGTTATCTATCTTAGTAAACCACAGATCTAAGTACTAATCAGGGCTGAGGTTGTTATTCCCACTCCAGGCAGTAAAGAATTGAGAAGAAAACCCAACATGGTTTCTACTTCTGATTATGTCCAATGAGCCAGCAAAGTCACCATGTGCTTATAGGTTTTGGTTAAGAATAGATTTGTGTTGCAGTATGAGTTTCTTCTATGGTAAAATGGGCATGTGGCAAAGATCCAGCCACACCAGCAAGATACCAGAGTAATTTGAGCACCACACCTCAGCATCAGGCTAGTAAAATTGATGTGGCAGTGTTGGCGTTCAGGCGATGCAATCACTTCCCTTCTCTGCCATACTTGTGGTCTAATTTTGAATATAATTACAGGCAGCTTTTTAATGTACATTTTATTTGAGCACAGATACATTCCACATAGTGTCTCTTTAATCTAGTTCAGCATGAGGACCCTGGCTGATATAAAATGCTTCCATGTATGAATGGGTGATTACATGGTTAAACAGATCCAGTCAATTAACAATTAAACTTTCAGCTTCTTGAACACTCATATGTCTAATAACTACCCAGAAGAGTTGACGCTTGTTCTCAAAGAACGTCACTCCAGTGCTCATCATTCACCCATGCTACCACTTACTATTCCTCCAGGCCTCCCCCTACTGAGGATGAATATTCAGTCCTCCGCAAAGGCCTCACCTTCATCCCTCTATGCTCCCGGATAATGAGTTTGAAGTGCGTTGTGACATCGAATATTTCTTCCACTCTCTCCGTCTCCGGGGCCCACTTTTTCAATCAAGACTCCCATCCACCCACTGAGGATCAACACACCCCAACTACCTGGACACCCCGTGCTGGTCTGTTACCCGTCATTAATTCTTCATTTCCAACTGCCACCATGTCACAGGCTGCCTCACCCACTCCAATATCCCACTCTTGCAACGCGCAGCCCTCCACTCCCTCTGCTCCAACCCCAACATCACTATCAAGCAAGCAGACAAGGGGTCCACTGTGGTAGTTTGGCACACTGACCTCTATACCGCTGAAGCCGTGCACCAACTCGCAGACACTTCCTCCTACTGCCCCCTCGACCACAACCTCCCCTTCAATCACCAAATCATCATCTCCCAGACCATCCACAACCTCATCACTTCTGGGGATCTCCCATCCACAGCCTTCAACCTCATCATTCACAAAACCTGCACCACCCGATTCTACATCCCACCAAGGATTTCCCAGTTGACCCATTGTCTCAGCCTGCTCCTGTCCCACTGAACTCATCTCTGTATACCTTGAGGTAAAAATGAGGTCTGCAGATGCTGGAGATCACAGTTGAAAATGTGTTGCTGGTTAAAGCACAGCAGGTTAGGCAGCATCCAAGGAATAGGAAATTCGACGTTCCTGATGAAGGGCTTATGCCCGAAACGTCGAATTTCCTATTCCTTGGATGCTGCCTAACCTGCTGTGCTTTAACCAGCAACACATTTTCATCTGTATACCTTGACACCATCCTGTCCCCCTTAGCCCAGGAACTCCTTACCTACGTTCGAGACACCACCCACGCCCTTCACCTCCTCCAAGGCTTTCATTTCCCCAGCTGTCTACACCTTATCCTCACTATAAATATCCAGTCCCTGTACATATCGATCTGCCACGACGAAGGCCTCAGTTTCTTCCTCTCACTTCACCCCACCAGTATCCTTCCACTGACACCTTCATCCGCCTGGCTGACCTGGTCCACAACCTTAACAACTTCTCCTTCCAATCCTCCCACTTCCTCCAAGCCAAAGGGGTAGCCATGGGCACCCGCATGGGACCCAACTATCCCTATCTCTTCGTCAGGTACGTGGAACAGTCCAACGTCCGCAGCTACACTGGAACCAATCCCCACCTTTTTCGCTCCATCGATGACTATATCTGCTCTATCTCGTGCTCCCATGAAGAGGTTGAACAGTTCATCAACTTCACTAACGCCTTTTAACTCAAATTCACTTGGACCATCTCGGACACCTCCCTCCCCTTCCTGGACCTCTCCATCTCTGGCGACCAACTAACCAAAGGCAGTATTACAAACACACGAACTCCCACAGCTACCTGGACTACACTGCTTCCCACCCTACCTCTTGCAAAAATGCCATCCCTTATTCCCAATTGCTCTGCTTCGGCTGCATCTATTCCCAGGATGACCAATTCCACCATAGAAAATTCCAGATAGTCGCCTTCAAAGACTGCAATTTCCCCTCTCGTGTGGTCAATGATGCCCTCCAGCGTATCTCCTCCACTTGCCGCACCTCTGCCTTTGAACCCCACCCCTCCCAACATAGCAAGGACAGTTTCCCCCCCCACCAACCTCACCTTCCACACCACCAACCTCCGGATGCAACAGATCATCCTTCGCCACTTCTGCCACCAACAAATAGACCCTAACTCTTGGGATATATTTCCTTCCCCACCCCTATCAGCATTTCAGAAAGACCATTCCCTCCGTGATTCCTTTGTAAGATCCATGCACCCCCCAGCCCTCACCCCATGCCTGGCACCGTCTGCCACCACAGGAAGTGCAAAACCTGTACCCCACCTCCACCTCCACCACCACCACTATCTCCATCCAAGGCCCCAAAGGATCATTCCATATCAGACAGAAATTTACCTGTACCTCCACCAATATCATTTACTCTATCGCTGCACTCACTGTGGTCTCCTCTGCATCGGGGAGCCAGGCACCAACTTGCAGATCATTTCGGAGAACATCTCTGGGACTCCCACATCAACCAACTCCACTGCCCCATGGCTGAACTTTTCAACTTCCCCTCCCACTCTACCAAGGACATGCAGATCCTGGGTCCTTCTCCATCGTCAACACCTGGAGGAAGAACACCTCATCTTCTGCCTTGGCACCCTGCAACCACACAGGATTAATGTGGATTTCACCCGTTTCCTCATTTCCCCTCCTGCTACCTTATCTCAGTCCCAAGCTTCCAACTTGGCACCGCCCTCTTGACCAGTCCATCGACTTTCCCATCTATCCACTACACCCTCCTCTACCTATTGCATTCTCAACTACCTTCCCCACTGCCCCACCCACCTCCCATTTACCTCTCAGCCCCCCCGGCCCACAAGCCTCATTCCTGATGAAGGGCTTATGCCCAAAACATCGATTCTCCTGCTCCTCCAATGCTGCCTGACCTGCTATGCTTTTCCAGTACCACACACTCGATCTCTTCATGCAACCAATGCGCCCAGACATTGACTAGGTTGCACATTGTCATTATATAAACCATACTGCTTTTACTCCACTGAGTCAAAACCTTAGAACTTCTTTCCTGAAAGCATCATGGCTTATCTACACAACAATGCAATTCACTGCAACCTTTTAAAGGGCAATTAGGGATGGTTGATAAATATTGGTTTAGAAAATGTGGTCACAGTCTGTGAAAGATTAACCAAAAACTTCCCACACTTAAGGAATGGCCATTAGTCACTTTAATTGGCAAACAAATTGAAATCTGACCAGTTTACATTGTGTCTCCAAAATCTACAGTCACTTTGTTTCTTTGTCCAGCAATTCCAACCAGCAGCGAGGTCTGAGGAGCATTTACACTACTGAGACTAATCATATTGCAGCCTGTGGAGTGCAAATATTTATAAAATGAACAGAAAACACAACCAGCTTGATGTTTAAAAGGAATTTGTCCTATTTATTGGATTTACTGCAGTGAAAGTGCTTACAGCAGGGATGTTGATCCCCATTTGGCAACTAACTTTTATTCAGTTTCTTTGGCAGGATGATTAGAGATAGAGTCCTGCTCCTAAATTTCAGCCAATGCCATTCAGAAACCAATCAGCAAGAGTTGAATGAAAATTGGCTAGACTACATATTAATCTGATTTTCCGCATGCTTCAGATGTAATCACAGAGCTCAAATAGGCCTGTGGTAAAACTTAAGTGTAAATTTTTGAGGTACACCTGCCTAACTTGTCTGGATAAGTTTCTGAAGTCACTCAAGAATCAATTTGGCAAACCTTTTAATGAAAAATATCTATCTTAGACTTGGTCTGCCAACCCAACATTCTATAGCAGCACATTTGACTAGGTGTTAGAAGGCTGTGTCCAAGCCTTGGACGCAAATTTCTGGGCTGACACTCCAATCCAGCACTAAAGGAATGCAATACTTTGGGGGTATCACCTTTCATAAAAAAACCCCTTAAAAATAGGTCCAGTTTACTTCCTCAAATGGATCTAAAAATCCCCTAGCAGTATTTTGGAAGGCGAGCAGAGGAGGTGCTCTGGTCAACATTTCTCCCTCGAACAATACGACAGAAATCAGTTATCGGATAATTGTGATGCTGTTTGTGAGAACTCATTCTGCAACAAACTGGCTGACCCATTTTCTACAACAGTGACTATATTTCTAATGAACTTTTATTGGTTATGAAGTGTTTTGAGGCATCTGTGGTCATGAAAGGCCCCATATATAAATGCAAATCTGCTTTTTTCTATGTGTATTGTTTTCAATTTATGAGCTTCTATGAATTTCTGGAATGTCTTTTATGAATTTGTAAAAGGAAAGCACAGGGATTCATGCTTCAGTATTATTTCAATATGCAGTCACTTTATTTTTGGATAACTGTGAGAAGGCAAGTTTCAAACAAAGTCTGTATCTGTGTGTCTTAGCCGCAGCTTGATTTGAAATCCATTCTGAATGGTATCTTTCATCAATGTGTTGCTGTAATTATGCATCATCCTTGCCAACCCGAGAACGATTCCAGTGATTTAATGGTGCAGTGGCCCAACACAATTTCTATTTTTAGAAACTAAAATACTAATCTACAAGTCTATTCAAGATCTCTGCTACTGATTTCTTATAAAGTATTTGTACCTGAATGTAGCTTAGTAAGCTTGTCATGGGTTCACAAAATGTAAAAAGCACGGCAAAGAACGGTGGCCGTGTTTCCAACACTGACTGGGTCACACACAGCACAAGACTTGACTTTTGGAGGCTCATCATCACAATCCCAGGACATCACTGCAGGGATTCTTCAGGGTAGTGTCTCAGGCACTACTGTCTTTAACTGCTTCATCAATTCCCTACCATCGGCATTCTGAAATTACCATTGACTAGAAGCCGAATTTGACCAGCCATATAAATAATGTTGCTACAACAGTAGGTCAGAAGCTTGAAATTCTGTAGTGAGTAACAGACCCCCTGTCTAGCGAGAGCCCATCCACTATCCAAGAGGTACAAGCAAGATGTATGATGGAATATCTCTTCACTTGTCTGTATAAGTGCAGCAATGTTTGAGGCTTGACTTCATCCGTAACTGGACTGATGTACCGTCAAGCATTTAAACTACTGGGCCACAGTAGCAGCAGTCTGTATCATACGTAGTGGCTCACATAGTTCCTTTTACCGCAAAGTTCCTTCCAAACCTGGGACCTCTACCAACTAGAAGGGCAAGGACAGTAGGTGCATGGAACACAACCTAAAAATTCCCCTCCAAGTCCTATATCATTTTTACTTGGAAATATATCACCATTCCTTCACTGACAATGAGTCACAATCCTGGAATTTCCTCCCTAACAGCACTGTGGGTGTAGCACTGTGGATTCACTTCAGTATTTCAAGAAAAGGCTCGACATCGCCTTTCCAAGGACAGTTAGGGAGAGGCAAAAATTGTTGATCTTGTAAGCAATTCTGAAATCCTGTGAAATAATTTTTTTTATACCTCACTGTGTCATTTTCCCCCCTTTAACGCACTTATGACCTAAGTTTTTGACCAAACTGTTGGTCATCTGACCTTGTAACTTCTTGAGTAGCTTTGGTGTCTTACTCATTTTGTAATGCTCCCACAAAACATCTTATGACGTTCCTTTATCTTTAAAGGCATAATATAAATGGATACAATGTTAAAGTAATCAGAATAGAATGCTCTGTTTCAAAGTCTTCTCTAGCAACTAGAGTTTCTACTAAGTGTCTTTCTAAGTTCAGGCTGTTTTTAGGTATGCAGCATCTCCATGACTGACTCTACCTGAATTACTTACTGCCCTGAGCTGTATACTTGACAACAGGTCATGCAGCTTGATGATACAGTCCATTGATTAGAATTTACAGTCTTCCTGAAGGTCCAGCCACAACTCTCAATAATACTTAAGGAGTTTGTTCCCTGTAACTTAGAAGGTTTCTCTTCCTTAGATTATTTATGGAATGGGGGAATATAAACTCCTCTTTCCAAAGAGGATTGTGGATTCTAAAAACACTGCTACTTCATTCCTTTTAGTAGTTAGTTTTGTGGTTCCCAGAATAACATGTTTGGAAAAGTAAAACTGAAAATGCCAGGAATACTCAACAGGTCTGGCAGCATCTGTGGAGAGAAAAACAATTTAAAGTTTAAGGTCCAATTTCATCAGACCTTTTTAGTTCTGATGAAAAATCATGAAAGAAGTTGGTACATTACTTCAGTTTTCTTCAAGCTGATTGTAAGAAACATGGAAAATAGGTGCAAAAGTAGACCATTTGGCCCTTCTAGTCTGTACTACCATTCAGTATGATCATGACAGATCATGCAATCTCCGTATCCCACTCCCACTTTTTCTCCATAACCCCGATCCCATTAGCCACAAGGGCCACTTCCAGCTCCCTTTTGAATATATATAAAATGGATTGGTCCCAACACCTTTCTGTGGAAGAGAGTTCCACACGGTCACAGCTCTCTGAGTAAAACAATTCTTCCTCATCTCAGTCCTGAATGGTTTACCCCTTATTCTTAGATTGTGGCCCCTATTTCTGGACATTTCAAACATCAGGGTCTGTCCAGTCCCATCAGGATTTTACATTTCTATGGGATTTGCCCCCACCCCCAAACCCCATTCATCTAAATTCCAGCAAGTGTAAGCCCAGTTGATCCAATCTTTCTTCGTATGTCACTCCTGATCTTGGGAATCAATCTGTTGAATCTTCGCTGGACCCACTCGATAGCAAGAAGGTCTTTCCTCAGACTAGAAAATCAAAACTGCACACAATACTCTATGTATCCTCACCAAGGCCCTGAATAACCGCAGCAAGACATCCGTATCCTATATTCCAATCCTCTCACTATGAAGGCCAGTATACCATTTAGCTTTGCTCACCACCTGCTGTACCTGCATACCAAACTTCAGCAACTCTTCCATCTTGACACCCAGGTCTCAATGCACCTCCCCATTTCCTAAACTGCCACCATTCAGATGATAATCTAACCTCCTGTTTTTTTCAATCAAGTGGATAACCCCATATTTATCCACATTATATTGTGTTTGCCACGTATTTGCCTGCTTAGCCACCCTATTCGAATCATCCTGCAGCCTCTTAACATCCTCCTTACAGCACACACTTCCACCTAGTTTAGTGTCATCTGCAAATTTGGAGATATGGCATACAATTCCTTTGTCCCAATCGTTAATGTACATTGTGAATATCTGAGCCAAAGTTGTCAAATACATTGGAGAACAAATCCTTGCTACATTACATGCTAGCTTTGAACCAACAGCTAGTGAACAATCACTAGATTACAGTTCCATAGAGAACATAAACTCTTAATTAGCTTGGCCTAATGATTGTTCCTCTTGTTTGAGCATTGACCAGTTCATTGCTGAAGGAAGCTGAGCCCAATCCTGTCCACATGAATGAACTTCCAGCTGTGATTGCTGAATGACAGTCACAAGCAGGAAGCCTGATTGGGTTATTTGGTTTTCTCTTTCTCATCTGAGAATTATGACTGGGGTAATATAACATTGCAGAGGTCAGTAACACTACCTCTGTTCAGATCAGCTCAGTTAGTATAGCTACTGGGATTTGAACTCTGATTCTGCTTCTCTATATGGTACAGCTAAACATCAGATAAATTGCTCTCTTCTTAACATGTGCAAAGAATAGAAAAAGTAATGTTAGAGAGCTCTAAATTAGTTGCAGGACATATCACTACTCTTGCCAGAAATATCATGAGAAAGTTATTAGTGAAGCTTATGTCTCCTGCAAAGGTTGTTCTGGTTCCTGGGGGTATGTTTCCTTGGTAATATTTAACAAGTGGCTAACAAAGTTATTTCTCTGCACTTTGGAAAAAAAACTCTCAGTGAGGGATTGTTGGACTCAGCCCTGACGTCTGTTTTTTTGCTTAATTCACACTTTCAGAACACACAGAGAGATGTGAGCTATCCAAGATGAGCATACTAGTGGGAGAAAGTTCAAAGCTGGGCTTGCACCCACTGGTAACTGCTAGCTGGTAGCTAACCCTAAGGGTCACTGGTTTGTGTTTTACTAACTGCAAACAATTATAGCACCAGTTTTATCACCATAGTTGGCCTAAATTCTTCGACTGCTTTTGGTTAGACCCAGGTACGGGGTATTTGATGAAGATTGGATTAGTCTTAGTTATAGGTTTACACGGTTAACTAGCCTATGGAGGCTTTTTGCATTTTGTTTTTGAACAGCAGCTCCAGACTGCACAGCTTCTCTGCAATGCCAGCAATTTGATGCAAAGCGATTAACCTTTAAACTGTATAAAAGGTACTTAGTGTCCTGACCACAAATCAGAACTCCAGTAATGTTTACCATTTTTGTGGTTGCCATATTTGATGCCTCTGAGTGAGCCTAACAGTGACTGTGGCCGTTTGTACTGAATTATAGGCAGCTTGTTGCACTTTGAACCTAGGCCAAGTAAAAGAAGGGAGAAACTGCCTGTACACAAGTTAAGTTGTTTGCATCTGGCACTGAGTAAATTGTTGCCTAGAAGTCACTTAACCAAACCACTTTTTTTCTGCACCCCCAAACAATATTCTATGCACAGATGTATTCTAAACTGTAGTTACAGCAACGTACATAGTATTCTGAACAAAGCCATCAATCAGTTACAAGTGCTCACTTGAACAGGAGCAGGAAGCACTTGAAACATGTGTATAAAAGTAAACCATTTCTGTTGATAAATGTAGTGATTATAAAGAGTGATCTAGTTTAAAGTATATTGGAAGGACAGGTTGAATGCTGGCCATAGCATCTTGGAGCAAGAGGCTGTCCAAAAGAATGAAGAAGAGAAACAGAACGTGATCGCTTCAGGAGTTTCAATAATTCTGAGGACAAACAACACAGTTTTGCAAGAGCAGGATAAATTTCATTGCTTACCTCCTGCTAAGTTGAAGGATTATTAACAACAGGAATGAAGATAGTTGAAGTAATGAGTCATTGGGACCAATAACATGGAAGAGTAGGCAGGGAAGCCCTGTTTGAAGAGAACTAGGACCTAAATTAAAGAACAGCTTTCCAAAGTTTGGGGTCCCTAGATTATTGTCAGAATTATGTGCAAATTAGCATAATCGACTTTTGCAACAGAGAACAAGTGTGGCAAAAATGGGTTTCACATCATTGAACTAGTACCATTACTGGGACTGAAAGGAATTATCTTTGGGCTTGGCTGCACCTAAATTGATCTTGTGCCGGGGTCCTAGTGAAAAGGATAGATATGGCAATTACAGAGACTTCAATCTAATAACGGGAAGCATAGGTAGTAAAGGAAGTTTCCATCAAAACAAATTATATGGAAAAGAGTAGAGTAACAGTCACAAATTTTGCTTGTGGCTGTATAAGTGAGGGAAAATAAGCGGAAGGATATAAAGTTATTTCAACAGGAAAATGAAAATAAAAACTCAAACAAAATATTTGGGCTGAGGGACAGGTTACAATTAACTTCTCAAATAAGCATTGTTTATATAAATGCAGTGAGTACATGCTGGATACATTGAATGAATTGCAAGTACAAATTCAGTTGGGAGGTAAGGCATGGTTACAGAGACTGTAAGACAGTCAAGAATTGAAACTAAAACGAGCAGGTTAAAGGCTTGCATGAAAAATAGAGAAAATATTAGCAGGGAGGAGTAACCTTGGGGATAAAGGACTAAATCACATCAGTGATAAAAGAAGATATAATGAAACGTGAGTTGACAGTGGAGACTATGGGTGGAATGAAGAAATCAAAAAAATCAATTAGATTCTCGTGGAAGTTGTCTATAGGTCCTCTGGTGCCAACTTTGAAGTAATATATTGTATAAATGCAGAGATTACACAACACGTAATCAAGCCAGTGACTTTAATGGGGGATTTTAACTTTCATAATGAGCGGTAAAAGGGCACTTACCTGTTGAGTTGTCTCAGAATCCAATTCAAATAGGGATAGTTAACATGGCTTTGTGTATGGGAAATCATGTCTCACTAACTTGATTGAGTTTTTTGAGGAAACAACAAAGAGGATTGATGAGGATGAAGTGGTGTACATGATCTATATGGACTCCAGTAAGGCATTTAACAATGTTCCTCATGGTCTAGTTAGCAAGGTTAGATCACATTGAATACAGGGAGAGCTAGCCATTTGAATACAGAACTGGCTCAAAGATAGAAGACAGATGATGATGGTGGAGAGTTGCTTTTCAGACTGAAAGCCTGTGACCAGCAGTGTGTCACAAGACTCGTTGCTGGTTCTGTTAGGTTCTTTTTCTTGAGATTCTTCCACACTTGATGCAACTGCAACATACCACTTTCTGTGAACAGCCAAAGTTTATTAAGTAAGTACAAACTTTTGGAGGAACTCTTAAACACTCTTCATGGAGCTTGTGGAGCCGTGTCAAGAGACGTCCCTGACCAAGGGAACAGTCTTCCCTTTTACATCACTATCCATAATGCGCACAAGACAACCCTCTGCCACTCTCTGTAGTCACATGCCACTCAAGACACATTGTAGTGATTTGATTATTTCCAGAAACAGTGTAATTAAATTGATGCTGAATTGCAGGAGGTGGCCATGTAAATTTTTACATTATGCATGCAAGACAGAGAAATATGCCACCCTCTCCCTCCCTCACCCCCGAACATCTAACTACTTACAGATCAACTGAACGAATTAACCCTTTAACATCTCAGGTAAACTTCTTTTTGTCATTTATGTAAATGATTTGAATAGGAACATAGGATGTACAGTTAGTAAGTTTGCAGATGACACGAAAATTGGAGGTATAGTGGACGCTGAAGATGGTTATCTCAGAGTACAAAGGGATCTTGATCAGATGGGCCAAGGAATGGCAGTTGGAATTTAATTCAGATAAATATGAGGTGATGCATTTTGGAAAGGCAAATCAGGGCAGGACTTATACACTTAATGGTAAGGTTCTGGGGAGTATTGCTGAACAAAGAGACCTTGGAGCGCAGGTTCATAGTTCCTTGAAAGTGGAGTTGCAGGTAGATAGGAGATAGCGAAGGTGTTTGGTATGCTTTCTTTTATTGGTCAGAACATTGAGTAAAGGATTTGGGAAGTCATGTTGCAACTGTACAGGACATTGGTTAGGCCATTTATGGAATATTGTGTGCAATTCTGGTCTCTCCTTGGGATGTTGTGAAACTTGCAAGGGTTCAGAAAAGATTTCCAAGGGTGCTGCCAGAGTTGGAGGATGTGAGCTGTAGGGAGTGTTGAATTTGCTGGGACAGTTTTCCCTGGAGAGTCAGAGGCTGAAGGGTGATCTTAAAATCATGAGGGTCATAGAGATGTACAGCATGGAAACGGACCCTTCGGTCCACCTGTCCATGCCAACCAGATATCTCAACCCAATCTAGTCCCCCCTGCCAGCACCCGGCCCATATCCCTCCAAACCCTTCCTATTCATATACCCATCCAAATGCCTTTTAAATGTTGCAATTCTACCAGCCTCCACCACTTCCTCTGGCAGCTCATTCCACACACGTACCACCCTCTGCATGAAAATGTTGTCCCTTAGGTCTCTTTTGTATCTTTCCCCTCTCACCCTAAACCTATGCCCTCGAGTTCTGGACTCCCCGACCCCAGGGAAAAGAATTTGCCAATTTATCCTATCCATAAATATCCTATACATAATTTTGTAACCCTCTATAAGGTCACCCCTCAGCCTCTGACGCTCTGGGGAAAACAGCCCCAGCCTGTTCAGCCTCTCCCTGTAGCTCAGATCCTCCAATCCTGGCAACATCCTTGTAAATCTTTTCTGAACCCTTTCAAGTTTCACAACATCTTTCCAATAGGAAGGAGACCAAAATTGCACGCAATATTCCAACCAATGTCCTGTACAGCCGCAACATGACCTCCCAACTCCTGTACTCCATACTCTGACCAATAAAGGAAAGCATACCAAACACCTTCTTCACTATCCTATCTACCTGCAACTCCACTTTCAAGGAGCTCTGAACCTGCACTCCAGTGTCTCTTTGTTCAGCAACACTCCCCAGGACCTTACCATTAAGTGTATAAGTCCTGCTAAGATTCACTTTCCCAACATGTAGCACCTTGTATTTATCTGAATTAAACTCCATCTTCCACTTCTCAGCCCATTGGCCCAACTGGTCAAGATCCTGTTTTAATCTGAGGTACCCACTTTGCTGTCCACTACACCTCCAATTTTGGTGTCATCTTCAAACTTACTAACTGTACCTCTTATGCTCGGATCCAAATCATTTATGTAAATGACAAAAAGTAGAGGACCCAGCACCAATCCTTGTGGCACTCCACTGGTCACAGGTCTCCAGTCTGAAAAACAATCCTCCACCACCACTCTGTCTTCTTCCTTTGAACCAGTTCTGTATCCAAATGGCTAGTTCTCCCTGTATTCCATGAGATCTAAACTTGCTAATCTGTCTCCCATGGGGAACCTTGTCGAATGCCTTACTGAAGTCCATATAGATCACATCTACTGCTCTGCCCTCATCAATCCTCTTTGTTACTTCCTCAAAAAGCTCAATCAAGTTTGTGAGACATGATTTCCCACGCACAAAGCCATGTTGACTATTCCTACTTAGTCCTTGCCTTTCCAAATACATGTACATCCTGTCCCTCAGGACTCCCTCCAACAACTTGTCCACCACTGAGGTCAGGCTCCCTGATCTATAGTTCCCTGGCTTGTCTTTACCACCCTTCTTAAACAGTGGCACCACATTTGCCAACCTCCAGTCTTCCGGCACCTCACTTGTGACTATCGATGATACAAATATCTCAGCAAGAGGCCCAGCAATCACTTCTCTAGCTTCCCACAGAGCTATCAGGTACGCCTGATCAGGTCCTAGGGATTTATCCACCTTTAACTGTTTCAAGACATCCAGCACTTCCTGCTCTGTAATCTGGACATTTTGCAAGATGTCACCATTTATTTCCCTACAGTCTACATCTTCCAGATCCTTTTCCACAGTAAATACTGATGGAAAATATTCATTTAGTATCTCCCCCATTTTCTGTGGCTCCACAGAAAGGCCGCCTTGCTGATCTTTGAGGGGCCCTATTCTCTCCTTAGTTACCCTTTTGTCCTTAATATATTTGTAAAAACCCTTTGGATTCTCCTTAATTCTATTTGCTAAAGCTATCTCAGGTCCCCTTTTGGCCCTCCTGATTTCCCTCTTAAGTATACTCCTACTTTCTTTATACTCTTCTAAGGATTCACTTGATCTATCCTGTCTACACCTGACATATGCTTCCTTCTTTTTCTTAACCAAATTCACAATTTCTTTAGTCATCCAGTATTCCCTATACCTACCAGCCTTCCCTTTCACCCTGACAGGAATATAATTTCTCTGGATTCTTGTTATCTCATTTCTGAAGGCTTTCCATTTTCCAGCCGTCTCTTTACCTGCGAGCATCTGCCTCCAATCAGTTTTAGAAAGTTCTTGCCTAATACTGTCAAAGAGATTTCCTCTGGGGCTTGGAGTTTTCTGTGAAGTCTGCTCCTCGTTCAGGAGACTAGGCAGCAGCACATTGCATGTGAGACCCTGTCCCCACCTCCTGCCCACCCCCACCCACTAACCCTGCACCCCTGTCCACCCCCAACCACCGTCTGACACACATCCGCGCCACTGCCCCCAGCCGAACCCCCAACCCCCGGGACAGCCAAATTGTACACCAACAGTAAGTCTGCTGATGCCTTTGTGGGGTAAGGCTCTAAATAGTGCACACGTGCGTTCTCTCTCTCTCTCGCTCTCTCACTCGCGCTCTCTCTCTCTCTCTCACACACTTTTTACTGCAACTTTTTGACAGGTTCCACCTTTGCTCTGTACAGGACAATGTCGGGGAGATTATCTGGGAAAAGGGGGATTTAGGGTTCACCCCTGTGTAGAATTCCAGGGAAAGTAATTTAGAGATGGTGCCTGGACTGTCCAGGACTGTTCTCGGAAGCATTTCAGTGAGTCAAGTAATCACTGTACCTGTAAACAAAAGCCGCAATCAGGGTTGAAACAGCTCTTTGACGTAATGTTTCTGTTAGGACCTTGAGATCCCCTTTGGATAATCCGATATTCAGATAATTGATATTCGGATAGTCGAGGTTCCTCTGTATTAGTCTAGGTGAAGTCCCATTGTGTCCTGTACAGTTATAACAGCACTCCCTTACTTTTATTCTCCATTCCCCTTGTACTAAAGGCCAACATCCTGTTGGCCTCCCTAATTGCTTGCATGCTAACATTTTGTAATTCATGTATAAGGACAGCTAGATGCCTCTGTACCACAATAAGGCCAATGAGGCTCGTCTGTTCATGTACATATATCATTAAAAAGCAATTAATTGTTACAGAAAATAATATAAAAGGCTAACAAAAGTTTGCTTTCATATTTAAAGATTGAAATTAAAGGATTAGAAAAATTTATAATGCAGCTGTGCAGCACCATAATTAGATCACACTTGGCAAACTCTGAACAGTTCCACGCACTGTACCTTAGTATTCTAACTTTGAGGGGAATGACGCATCAATTTTACTGAAATGATTCTGCATTGCAAGGGTTAAATTACCATGCGAGATTACAAACTAGAGTAATAGCCCTGAGAGTCACAAAATATTATGATGAATAAATGGGGTGAATGATGGAAAACGTTTCTGCTGATAGGGATGCTAAGATTAGATTTTCGTGAGTAAAAGTAGGAAATATTTCTACATTGAAAGGGGATTAGCAGTTTGGAACGCTCTTCTGTCAATGATAGTTGATGCTAATTAATTGTCAGTAGTTTGAGTTATCAATCTCAGATTTAAAATTAAGTGTTATGAGGCAACAGCAAACATGTGAAGTTGGATCTCAGCAATTATGATCTCATTGGATGGTGGGACAAGCTTGACAAGTTCAGTAACAAAAAGAGAAATTGCTGAAAAAGCTCAGCAGGTCTCGCAGCATCGTGAAGAGAAATCAGAGTTAACATTTCAAGTCCAGTGACCATTCCTCAGAACTGGGATTCAAGAATCAATTCCTGTATGTGTCCAGTTCCAAATATGAACTGGATGATATTTTTAGAGAGGATCTGTGTATAGTACAAGTTGCTGAATTGTGACTACATAGAAATACTTGTGTATTTGGATTTTTAAAAGATATCTGATAAAGTGCCATTTTAAAGGTTAATATAGGAGATAAGATCTTGTGTGATGGGGTAATACATTAGCATGGGTATAGGATTGGCTAATTAACTGGATATTTTCATATTTTTTAGCTGTAACTAGTCATGTGACACAGGGATCCGTGTTGGGCCCTAAATTATTACGATCTATAGTCAGGACATGGATTAAGGAATTGACATATTGTAGCCAATGGGCTGACAATAGAAACGTAGGTAGGAAAACAAGTCGTGAGAAGAGTAGAAAAGATGGGTTAAATGAGGGGACACAAAATTAGCAAATGGAGTATCAGATGAGAAGATGTGTAGTTGTCTGTTTTGGTCAAAGCATAGAAATGCAGTGTATTAAATGGAGCAAGACTACAAAATGCTGTAATGCAGGAGTAACTGGGTGTCCTTGTACGTGAATAATAAAGTCAGCTTGAGCATCTCCGGCTAGGCCAGAATTTGTTGCCATCTTTAATTGCCCTGGAGAAGCTGTTGGCCTCTTTGAATGACTGAACTTTGTGTTGTAGGAAAACCTACTGAGTGGTTAGGAAGAGAGTTCCACAGTTTGACCCAAGAACTTGATTGATGACCCCTTCCATCACTTTACTATTGATAGTAAAGTTAACGTTGCCATAGTTCCAGAGGACTGCTCTCTCATCAGAGAGAGAGAAATGACAGGTGATGATTTAATCTGAGGACCACCAGACAACAAGCACTGCAAGGGCGTGGTTTAGATGGTTGGACCCTCGTGATGACCTCAGTATAGTGATTGAAACCAGGTGGATCCCATTGACTGAGATTTTTGATTGGCCCAGTCAGGAAACCCTAACTGACCGATATAAACAGGGAATTTAAAATCTCCTCCTTTTTCGGGACTGACTCCATGCTGGCTGGCCACTGCCAATGACTGTGCATAAGTAAATAAAGGGTGGAGGGATACTGGGCTCTGTGAAGTTATTTCACTCGGCCTACACTATTGGTGTCATTCTGCATCACAAACTACCCATCCAGCTAACTGACCCCAGTGTTGGACTAGGCTGTGTTTATTCTGCTTTGTGTGGACAGGCCATTCCTGGAAGGTTTTTCATCGCATCTGGTAGATGTGGCTGTTAGCAGGTGTGCTAGAACAACTTGGCTAGAGGTATGGCTAATTCTGGAATCTTCAGTGCCAATGCCCAAATGATATCAGCGCAATTTTAAATTTGTCATCCAAATTTTTAAAATTTGCTTCAATTTTTTTTTAAAGTCAGTCAAAAACATTCAGCTGAGTGAAAGCAAGACAAACTTGAAAATGCTGAGTTAATACAATCTTTGCAGATGAATCTGGAATCCTTGTTGTTCAGGCTGCATAATTTCAGCAACAACAATATGGGGAAAGTGCAGTGGATGCTATTATAACGAACAATGTGTGTTAAGTCTTCAATTTATATTGGAAGTTGAGTTCTGAGATGCACTACAATGTCAAAATTCTGTCCTGATTACAGCATTCTCTTTCCGCAGCCCATCTTCATTTGAAAAATGCAGCTCCATTATAGAGAGAGAATGATTTTTAGGAACTGTTGCGTGACAATACCTGCTCAGTTTATACACTGTTTTGCCCACTTTTGGATTACAGTCAATCAGGAAAGCTAATGTAGCGATAGCACTGCTGAAGAATGATAAAGATAAGCTTAGAGGTGTTGACAGAGGAATGGCAGAAGCAGTGACTAACTACTTTATCATCTTCAGTCAAAACTGAGGTATTTTTGTAGATACTAATAGTGGATGAACTTGAGGATATTAAGAGCTTGGAAGGAAATGGAGAAAATAATTGACCAATTATTACACCTATAAAAATATAAAATCCCAAGTCCAGATGGTATCCAGCCAAATATATTCAAGGAAACTAAGCATCATAAGTACCTTTGTAAGATCTGTTATATGATTGATATCAATGATACCAACTTCAATATCTTTACTAAGTCTGGTAGAAGAACCTGTAGTAACAAGATATCATAATAGTATGCATAGATTTCAAAAGGCTCAGTCATGCGGAAAGAGTCTGGTAGAATTCCTTGGACATAATAGCAAGGGTCAATTTCATATTTTGGTTTTCAAGAGACCTTTTGGATAGTACCACATGGTAAGCCATGACAACAGTTAGAGCGTGTGGAGTTAGACCAAGTAGCTGATTAGAAAATGAATTGGCTGTAAAATAAGGTCAAGTGTAGGGTTGAATGCATTAGATTAGTTTGGAAATGGTGTTTAATGATATTACTGTTATTTTATTTTAATGGCCGAGGCTTAAACAAGTAGCTTACCATCAAAACCTGCTGGTGATCTATAGCTAACAAGGAACTGTAGAAAATCTATAGGCTGGGTAGTTGTGGCAAACTTACATTAAGTAGATAAATGAGAGCTTATATACATTGGTAGATAAAACACAATATCACTTCCACCTCAGAAAATTGGGTTGAAATGAAAAGGGATGTAGGTTAAAAATCATTAACAGAAGCATCACAGATCAACAAAGCAAGAATAAATATTAATAAAGCATTAATTTGTCTGAAGGGATATAATATTCAAAAGTGATGAAGGTGTAAGCGTGTAGTCAGGCTGCACTTGGAGATGTACGAAGTACGAGTTTGCATATTGAAAATGACTGTTTGGGGGGGGGGGGGTGCAATGCAAGCAAGATCTGGATGAGAACAGAGGTGAAACCAGAAATGAAAGATTTTCTTTAGGTATCAATTAGGATTAAACCGGTTGATGCTTTCCCTAGAGTCAACCTGATTGAAATCATTGCTAATATGAACAGATTGTGCAGGTAAAGTGTCCATAAATACAAAGTATTTATTCAGTAGAGAAATGAGAAACATATATACTTAGTTTAGAAGGTGGAATCCAGTACCATAAAAGGTGAGACCAACAGCTTAAATGATTGCAGAAGAATATTAGACAAGAGGAAAACTAATAGAAAGGTATGCTTAAAGGTAGAGAAGAGATGGATGGAATGCAAAGAAACTTGTGAGGAAGGTAAACACCAGCACAGACAGTCTGGGGCAAATTGTTTTATTCTGTGCTAGAAATTCTATGAAGGGCATCAATACTAAATTTCATCAGCATTTCTTGTTTAGAATTTGTCTTGGTTTCTTGCATTGCTAATGTGATTTTTCTTTGCTTTCTTTACAGGTGTACTGCACAGGCCACCTCCTCAACAGCAATCACTAGCTCAACTTCTTGCTCAGCTTACTATAGCACATCTGCTGCCAAGGCCGAGCTGTTGAACAAAATGAAGGACTTACCAAATATGGCTGAAGTGTGTTTGGAAGAGGAGGAAGAAGAGGAGGAAACGTTGATAGAAAAGAAGGTATTAAGTTTTTTTTCCTAGATATAGAATTGTCTTAGGTGATGAGAAGAGGCACCTGCTAAATAAAGTTAGCAGGCAGAAAGATCGAAAAAGTAATCTGAAAGCACCCCTTCGTGGGACATGTAAATACCAAGGATACGTTATTTGAATGGAGGCCTGTGTGCAGACTTGTCTCATGTATCATGTGGCGAAAGTTTTATACTTTCACGTCATTTTGGGCAAAGGAACTCTCTTCTAATCAATATTTTTTCTTATAAATTTCCACAGCAGCAACTGATTAGCAGTCTGAGCAGGAAACTCTCTGTATTGCATGAAGCCCAGAAGAGCCTCTTGGAAGACATCAGTGCAAACTGTGCATTGGGGGAAGAGGCAGAAAGACTGGTGAAGAATGTCTGCAAACCAAACGAGTTTGATAAGTACCGAATGTTCATTGGGGATTTGGATAAAGTTGTAAACCTGTTGCTGTCTCTCTCAGGCCGACTTGCTCGAGTGGAAAATGCCTTAAATAACCTGGATGTTGAAATGAGTGAGGAAGAAAGGGTAGGTATTGTCAGTCAATGCTAAATCATAAACGTATCATGTATGTAATGCCAAAGAATGTCAAGTGGAACTGGTCAGACTTCCTCTTTGGATATGGCCATTGCCTGACACTTGTGTAGCATGACTGAATTGGATTAGATTCCCGACAGTGCGGAAACAGGCCATTGGCATCAATTCCACACCAACCCACTGAAGGGTAACACACCCAGGCCTATTTCCCTCTTACTAATGCGCCTAACACTATGAGCACTGTAGCATGGCCAATTCACCTGACTTGCACATCTTTGGACTGAGAGGGGAAAGCAGATCACCCGGAGGAAACCCACGCAGACACTGGGAGAAAGTGCAAACTCCAGACAGGCAGTCATCCAAGGCTGGAATCGTACCTGGGTCCCTGGTGCTGTGAGGCTGCAGTGCTAACCGCTGAGCCACTGTGACTGTTACTTTTCATGTAAAGCCTACCTTTTCCCCATAACATTTGATTCCATTACTAATTAAAAATTTAGTTCAGCCTTGAATATTTAAAAACCCAACCTTGAATGCTCTTTAAGAATGCAGCTTGTCACTTGTCAGCTTGAATGCACTTGTCAGCCCAGGCGTAGATTTCAATCCACTCTTGCTGCAGTTGAACACGAACTGCTTCAGTATCCGAGTCCAATGATCACAGTAGGGTATTGAAGACCCTGTTCTCATGCATCAACTCGAATCATGATGCATTTCCAAAGTAATGAATACTATGATAGTATCACTGATTGCTTAAGAATTGTTTGGGTCTTGTCAGAAGAGAGTGAAAGTAGAGTGGCACGAGATGATTTAGTTACAATCAATATGCGAAATTCTGCATTTTAATAACTGATAGCAAAATCTGGTTTTAAATATTGTGAATAATTTTGACATTTCTGTTGCATAAGAACTTAGCTTAGTAGAGATGGCTCTAATCAAACAGCTAACAACATCAACAAACTTAGATAGTTCAATAATCTATTTTGATGCAAATCAAGTGAGAAGAGATAAAATGGTTTTCTTCTTCTGTCACTCCCCATTTGGTTATTAGCAGATACCTTGAATTTTAAAACGGTAGTGGGTTGCCAACTCAATATATTCTTGACTGTGCAGTCTCTAAGAAATAAGACCGACCTTTATTTTTAAGTTAAGCGCATATGTGATTACTTTTGTTAGTAAGACCCAACAATGTAAAAATGTCAAAAATGTGCAAATTCATCCTACTTCCCACTATTGCTTGCAAACACAGACGCGTTTTCACAAGCTACAAAAAAGTACAGCTTTACTGTGTGTTAGATAAACTTAGCCAAGTAAAATGAAGATTGAAAGGTGAAGTCAATAAGGAGTCACGATGTTTTGTTTCTCACTGAGGCAGTTGCTGTATAGTCATTGTGGGTATAGTATTTTCTCCTGAAATCGCAGCTGTGGAAAATCCAGTGGCTTTTAATGGAAAGTCTCTGCTGTGGAGACCTTCAACAGATCGAGATGCAGAGCTCGGATAGAATGTTGAGATGAGAGATGGGCAAGA
The DNA here is from genome assembly GCF_020745735.1 of Hemiscyllium ocellatum. Classification (NCBI taxonomy): domain Eukaryota; kingdom Metazoa; phylum Chordata; class Chondrichthyes; order Orectolobiformes; family Hemiscylliidae; genus Hemiscyllium; species Hemiscyllium ocellatum. Next base: position 94,545,962 of record NC_083411.1, on the reverse strand, counting down.
CAACTATCTGCTGCGGTTAATATCAATTACTGTCCAGACCCTAACTTCAAAGACCACACAAGAGGTTGTCAATATGGTCTCTCTCCTTTCTACTTCCATACTCCAAAGAATATAGAGGACGAGTTCATGCAGTTCCTCTTTAGCTGTTATTTCACAGCCTATATGATTAATGTCCTTACAATTACCTTCTGAATAGATCAGTCTTCATTGATAAGATAGGAAGGAGGGTATCATAGCTCCGAAAAACTGTTGTCTCTATTGGGCCTTTGCATCTCTGTCCAAGAAAAGTGAATATGGCTGCACATTGCAAATAAGTCTCATCCGTCTGAAATTTTAGTCAATGTCCTTAAGTCTTTTCTTTAAAGAAAAAGATAGAAAACAACTGATGAAACTATAATATTTTATAAAGAACATATATTTTCGACCGTTTGATTCTACTGATGTTCCAGTGAGTGTGTGCAATGCTGAGTGGTACGAATGTTCCAGATTGGATTCTATTCTGAATTAGCTGGCCTCTCCAAACCTGACAGGAAGCACAAGGTGGAAATAAATGTTTTATAGTATCTCGAGGGCTTTGAGGGGTAACTTTAGCTGTCAGTATAAAAAAAAGCGTTGTTACAGAGTCCCAGCTCTTGATTTGCTATCACACCGCTGTATTGAAAATGTGTCAACTGAGAAGGGAGTGAATTCCATGCTGACAGTGTTCAAATGTGAGTAACAGCCATCTGGGAAAGATGCCACAAAATTTCTGCCTCCTGTGAATCAGCATCCTACATGATACAATAGCTGGGAGACAATAGAAGGAAGTGCAGAAAAAAAAGTCCAGGAAAGGCAAAAGTAACTGATTAGCATTGTTCATTTTAATTTGCAGCATGCATTGACTGAAAAGAAAAAGCAACTTTTAGCTCAGCTCGAAGAAGCCAAAGAACTGAAAGAGCATGTGGATCGCAGAGAGCATGCTGTTCATAATATCCTTGTCAAGCACCTGTCTGAGGAGGAGCTGCAGGATTACATTCATTTTGTAAAGATGAAATCTGCCCTCATCATTGAACAGAGAGAGCTGGAGGACAAAATCAAGCTTGGCGAGGAGCAGCTCAAGTGTCTGAGGGACAGTTTATCCTTCAGACCGTGCTAACACAGCAATATTGAAATGTAGAACACTTTAAAATTAATGTTTGGTCTAAATCATTAAACTGAAAAGCATCAAAATTTAAGAAATAATGAATTCCTTTATCAAACATATTCATATCCAATGGTTTTAAAATCTGCTGTATATGCCTCCTATTTGTTAGATATGACCACAGTTATGAATCCTAGTCATGCTTATCCTACTAACTGACATTCTTCAGTGAAATTTGCTTATGTGAAAGGATGGAAGTATTGGCTTCATCCAGTTGGTATGGATGACCACTGCTGAAGTAGCAGCCTGTATGAATCAGGAAGGTCCCAAGTTGTAATATCCACACATTGAATTGTTTGATTTTAAATGAGAGAATCTGAAGTTTTCCAAATGGCCTCGAGGTTCCGAGCTGGAAAGTAAAGTTAGTTCTGAGTCCTGGTTCTAGTTTTATCCAGTACTATTTTGGAACATGCAGAGGCTTTGCTACTTAAATGCTTAATTGATAACAATCTATTGATACTTGATATTGAGATCATGATGAAGAATGTTTAATTGAGTAAGGAACTGGAGGGCTGCCGGTCCAAGTGAAGTTTTACTTTCTTAAGAATTGGTCTGGTGAGTAGAGAATGAAGAAGATAAAAATAAGAATTTTGAGATTAAATAAATAATAGATTTGCAAAAATAACCCCCAACAGCTGATTTTTTTTCTTTTTACTCATTTTTTTTAATTGTATAAAAGAAACCAATCAGAATCAACTGCCTCCCATGACATTCTTTCCTTCTCAACTGGTGGTGTCATTGTAAAATAAAGTTGTAACTAATCGAGTTCATTTTTAAAAATTCCATTTTGTTTTTAAGTTGTGTTCCACCCTATTTCAGGGTATACTATGTTACTGATGTATGGGTCACCAAACACACACCCTTGACAAAAACATCATAGAACAGGCTACCTTAAAAAGCAATTGTCATTTATGTTTTTATTTCAATCATGGGTAAGCAACAGACTAATAGCTAATTTATTTAGTGATTTTTAGTAATATTTTGGTGGGTGGTTTCTGTCATTTTGCAGATACAATAATCCCGAAGAACCACAAGTTATTTTATATTAAGTTAAAAATGATTAGGTGATTTTTGCATTCATAAACCTTATTCTTTTCTATGCATATAAATATTGCCCAACATTTTCAATTGCTGTGCACAGCCAATAGGGTGCTCTTCAAATGTGTAACTCTTAAATAATAATGCATTACCCTCTCTCTGGCTCATATCAGTAAATTTACTACCCAGTGTATCAGTGACAACAGAGGCCAAAAGTGTTTAAGTTTCAATCCTTGGTCTGTTCTAAGGTAACTTGTCTTAGTTGGGATGGGATAGAAAATTAGCCAAAGTTGCAGCACTTGAGAACTATCCAGTGACCTTTATGGAGAAATGTGAATGTGGATATTGGGTAAGCATAGGATTAGTTTCCATGGTGAAATAGCCTTCCTTCACTGAACATGACCCTGCAACCATGGCCATTTTGTCAAGATACTGCAAGTTAGTTTGCAGACATATGGACAAGAAATGGGAGGAAGGCAAAATTCCTTCACTTTTATAATAAATTAAAATTGCAGTTAATTTCAGACGAAAAAGCTACCATGATTCACTCAGCCGATTAGACCCAATTTCAGAATTTAGTGTTGTACTTAAAATTGCAAAAAAAATTGATAAATGATAATAGTCTAAATTTTTAATGTCTGCATATAATATAGTGTGCTTGTGACATCCAGTGGCAAAAATCAGTATTACACTATTATTTCTTTTCATTCCAATACCAGCTGATCCATTGAAGATGACTTCGGTCCTCTATGTAAATGATTACTTGGAACAGAAACAGCCACAGGTTGAACTGGGGGTAGATTGATCATTTGTTGTCTTCATTATCAATGCCATCCAACTGGCAATTATTTTTGTCACCAGAAATGTGATTGTGATAAATTTCAAAACTAAGAATTGCGCACTAATGGCCGCTAATACTCAAGAATGAAGTGGTGACATATTTCTAATAGCTGTGTTAAAATAATGAAGGAATATTAAAACCTCTGCTGGATAATGGGAGGTCTGAATGATTGTTGTGCCATTTATGTTACATTTTGCACAGACTGTAACTGCTTTTGTTTCATGTACACTTATGAGAAGGAGAAATGGGATTTTTCAGACAATGTTTCTCATGTTAAGTTAGTCTGAAGCTTTTATTCAAAAACTGGAATAATTGAATTTCTGCCAAAAAAAATTACAAGGCTGCTTTTATTATTTTGTACTGCAATTTACTGTAATTCACCAGACCTTCAGTTGAGGTACCTCAATCAGTATTCAGTGCATGAAAGATTTATGCTGGATATATGCAAAATTGTGTTTTAAGAATTACATTTGAAGCTGAAAGTGAATGATTGAGGCATAAAGTGTGCAAATGGGGAGTTTAGTATCTGGGAAACTTGAAAATAATTGGCATAATTTGTAACTCTTAAAAGTATATTCCTATTTCCCAGCTGCAGCTTGGCAGATTGAAGGTAACGTTGCTAGTGACCTAAGTTATTGAGAAGGGGTTAGACAGATGCCTGGATGGTTCGAGGGGTGTGATGCAATAAAGGAGATTGGCCAATAGCTATAGTGGGTGATGTGGTGGTTTGACAGAACATTGGGGAAGGTTAAGCAGACTGTAGTGAATGTCCAACAGATCATGGAGCAGGTTTAATTGAGCTGGGAGAAGACACTGTTGCTCCTCTTGTTCTGTAGGTATTGTGTAAGAGCAGTTACCTGTTGAATCTATTTTCTCACACCTCCTCCGCCCTGGGAAACATGAGATGCAGGTCTTAAAAACAAAAGTATTATTAAAGTAGATGCTTGTGGTCTCCTTAAAATATTTTACATTTTGTAAAATTCCAAACTTCTAACTCACATCCTCTTCCATCTCCTGAGAGCGAGTTGATCACATGGTTTCCAACCTGACACATCTCCAATTAAACAACAGTTGAGCTGGTTGTAATAAGATTTACCTAACTTCATTTTACTCTCCCCTCCTGTCACTCCTATTCCCCTTCTCAAATCATCTGGGGTGACTAAAATATTTCTAGGGTATCTAGAAATCGCATTTCTATAGATCTTTGTGAAATTACAGCATGTGAACACTTAAATTGTATGGTTCAAAGTTTGTGCGAAGATTTGTAGCTCGGGTGCTTGTTGTAGTGGTTCTGTTTGCTGAGCTGGAAGTTTTAGTTGCAAACGTTTCGTCCCCTGGCTAGGAGACATCATCAGTGCTGTGGAGCCTCCTCCTCCTCCTTCGCAGGAGGCTCCACAGCACTGATGATGTCTCCTAGCCAGGGGACGAAACGTTTGCAACTAAAACTTCCAGCTCGGCGAACAGAACCACTACAACATAAATTGTATGGTGTTCTTCAATCCACTATTTTCCTTTAGCGATGCTGCTTATTTTCAGTATTTATATTTTTAACTTAGTTACTTTTAGCTCTGTATGAATTACAAACATTTCAGCAGACAAAAATAATTATAAATCTAACCTAACAGCACTGATTTGATTTCAGAGTTCAGCTTAGAAATCGCTGGCAATATTGCTTTGAACCTTTCAGTATATTGCTCTTCTATCTACTGTTCTAATTCAGGATTTATCTTGTTTATTTTAAATTTGCCAAATATCAAATAGATGAGCACCATACAGATATGTTAACTTGTTTCATTTTTTGGGTAATCAGTGAAACAGTGATATACAGTTGAATCTTCCATCAGAATGCTGTTTTGCTGTGGGAGTTGACATCAAATCTGATGAAAGCTTGCCTTAATTTACAATCAGAACCACCTCTCCCACCACTCTTCCTCCTCTGTAATGTATCCTTTCATGTCTTCCCTATATCTGCATTCTTTTGGCAGTAAAGAGAGATATTGGCATGTGGAAAGGTTTTGATCTAACTACAAGTAGGTGTGTTTTTTTTGCTCATCAGAAGCCAATAATTGCAATGCACCATTTTTTTCTAGAAAATGAATGCACAATGTACCTCTCCAACATGATGTTACTGCCCATTTTCTGAAGGAGAATGTAATCTTCAAATATCATCAATTAGTAATAATATGTATTAATTTCCCAATTACGTTTTCAACAATGGCCTAAAATGTTTGGGAATATTTTTACACAATTTCATGATTTTTTAAATTCCCTAGGCTATTTTTACTGTTAGTAATGTCTATTTCATTTTAGTCAAAAATATTCTATCTCTTCTAGCTAGATCATCAAAGAAACATTTGTTTTAAAACTCTTAGGTGATCATTGTTTTAGGTTGTTTAATTCTTGTCCATTTTGGATATGAGCCATTTGCATAACAATTAAACTGATACTGCATGTCAACCTAACAGACTTTGAATGCTAAAAGAATTAGTAGTCCTGTCACGAATATAACTAGGTGAGTTAACAAACTGATGCATTGGCAGTGAGGTCAGACCCCAAAAGGTCGAGGCATTGCATGCGTACCAAAATTTGGAGGCCAGAACTTTCCATTTTGGTACTTTATTTCCTGTGCATTAAAAAAGATAGTTTTATGCAGGCAAGCACAGAAATGGAAATTTTGACTGCATTATTTTCTTAGTCAAATTGAATTTAAAGTTGCTGTTTCTCATGTGACACATTCGTAACTTAGATTTTCAAATTTACAGCCTACCCATTATAGCTTTTCTATAATTCAATAGGTTTAGCAGCACAGCTGACTGATGGTTCTCTGCAGTTTAGTATTCCCTCAATTCCCAATGTTAAAGTCCTGCTGGAGAATTCTAACTCTCAATTCTGTCTTTGATATGAAAGCTGCCAGTTAATCTGACTTGCAGAAATTTACTGCTGAGCAGACTGTCCTTTTACCTAATCCTTCCCAGTAAATTCCTCCCTCTGTTGAATTACGTTGTGATATTGGGGTGAGAAGAGTTCGAGGATTGTTGGAGTAGGACTAAGAAATATTAAAAGATTCTTGGAATGTACTGATCTGCACAATTAAAATGAAGACTTTTCACTTTCACCATGTACTTGAAACAGGAATTGACGTAATTACTGGATTAAGATATTGGCAGTTATTTTAATATTTTCTAAAACATTCAGTATGAGCACCTTCAATTGACCTTTGTACGTGTGCAAAAGACTACCTATCTCTACCTTAATTAAAAGCAATCAATTCTCAGGTTGTCTCCAAGCCTTCAGTTTAAAATGAAGAGTTTCTTCATTGTCGTTTACTTCCCAAAGCCACCTTATTACCCTTTAAGTATACCTAACTCCTTTGGATGCCTTATATTCTGAAAAAATGGAGACCACTATCTAGTGTTGACCAGCTGCTTGATTCTGTTGGACAGGGTTTGTGAGGACCAGACTATGGGTTATGGATTCACATTAGCATTTCCTAATATTGATGGGTGGTATAAAGCAGAAAACATACTCTTATAGATATTAAGAAAAATAACAAGATGATAAAAGTTTTAGGAAGATTTATAGATGGGTCTTCACAAGTGAGCTGAACCAGACCACATTGTCCATATGTGGATGGTGGAGAAGAAGAGGAGCAGAAAGTAATAAAACTTGCAAGAAATATTTCGTGCAGCGAAAATTGCCAAAGGATTAAAAGTTAAAGCCATTATTATTAAGTACATATTTTAGAACATTTCCCAGGATATTTTGAATGGCATAAAATAACTGAACTACTCCTCAACATCTCTAATACTTTGCACTGACCTGGAGACCATGCCTTACATGTTCCTGTGGAGCACTGAATCGTGAAGCTTAATCTTAAAACAAAACCAAAGTAAATGAAGACTTTACCAAATTAAAGGTGCCAATAATACAGCATCCAGCATGAGAGTGCACTGCAATGATTTTGGAACCTACTAGAAAATTGTAGACATTTAATTGAAAAATATATAAGAACTGTGAATAATTTATTTTTTTATTGTACATAACAAAATCCAAATTGATTACTGATAAATGTTTGGATTTTTTTTTCTTCATGACATTTTCTTTATTTAGTTTTGAAAATCAAAACAAAATTGTAGATGTTGAAATTCTGGTGATAAAATAGTACATTGTTAGGTGATGTTCACAACTTTCAATATATGAATGTCTGCTTCCTAATTAGAGATTATAAACTCTGCCTCTGCCATAAACAAGTAATTGTAAATTCATAAGGGTCAAATGTAATTCGAATTGATTTACTCTTAGTATGATATTTAGCTTAAAGGTATTTACATGCACTTGTATATCTCCTACTTTATACAAGCATCTGATTAAACTGCTTTGTGTATATTATGATTGTGTGAATTATTATGTTTAATATTTTAATGCACCTTTGTAGAAAATTAATCTTTTTGAAGGTCAACAGTGCCAAATAGCAGCAGTATTATTGATATCAATATAGTGATTTACTAATATCTTATACATAAAAATGCAAAAATGTGCATTCTTTCCCAGAATAAACATAGAAACATAGAAAATAGGACAAGAGTAGGCGGTTTGACCTTCGAATCTGATCCACCATTCTCTGTGATCATGGCTGATCATCCATCTCAGTGCCTTGTTTCTGTTTTTTTCCCATACCCTTCAATCCCTTTAGCCCTAAGAAATATATGGAACACACACTGTATACAAATAGACTGAACCGTTCATTTGAAAAGACCGATTTGGATCTTTATAATTTTGCTTGGTAGTTACAAATTTCGCTAGTAATTTTCTTATTATTTAATTTCTCCCACTTCATTAGCTACTTGGGAAATATTTAGGCATGGAATGGAGCTTTGGACATGAAAGTAAAATACTGATGCTGATTAAAGTCAGAAATAAAAACAAAATGTTGGAAATACTCAGCTGGGTAAGCATCACCTGTGGAGGATAAAACATCTCATTATACAAAGTGTGATCTTCGACATCAAACTTTGAACTCTGGTTCACCGGTCCATAGTTCCCTGGCTTTTCCTTAACAATAATAATGGCACCACATGAGCCATCCTCCAGCTTTCTCTTTTATGGCTATCAATGATACAAATATTTCAGCAATCACTTCCCTAGCCTCCCACAAAGTTCCCTGGTACACCAATTAGGTGCCAGGGATTTATCCATCCTTATGCATTTTAAGACATTCAGCACCATCATCTCTGTAATATGGACACTTTTCAAGATATCACTGTTTATCTCTTCAGGTACTCCAGCTTCCATATCCTTCTCCACAGTAAATACTAACATGAATTACTTGTTTAGTATCTTACCCATCTCTTCTGGTTCCACACACAGCTTTGTTGATCTTTAAGGGATCTTATTCTCTCCCTAATTACTCTTTTGCCCTTAATGTATTTGTAGAATATCTTTGAATTCTTTTTGCCCTCTTAATTTCCCTCTTGAGTATACTCCTTGTATTCCTCACATAATTCACACAATCCAGCTGTGTATACCCGCCATATTCTTCTTCTTTTTCTTGACCAGAGCCTCAATTTCTCAGTCTTCCAGCATTCCCCACACCTACCAGCCTTGTCCTTCACACTAATAGTTATTGAAGGGAATTCTGATGCTCAGGAATTTCATGTATTTGGAAAGGCAAGGACTAATAAGGGATAGTCAACATGGCTTTGTCAGTGGAAATTGTAGCTGAAAAATGTGTTGCTGGAAAAGCACAGCAGGTCAGGTAGCATCAAAGGAGCAGGAGAATCAATGTTTCGGGGATTCCTGAAGAAGGGCTCATGCCCGAAATGTCAATTCTCCTGCTCCTTTGATGCTGTGCTCTTCCAGCAACACAATTTTCAGCTCTGATCTCCAGCATCTGCAGTCCTCACTTTCTCCTGAGTGGGAAATTGTGTCTTACTAACCTGATTGAGCTTTTTGAAGAAGTGACCAGCTTGATGAAGGCACTGTAGTGGACATTGTCCTTATGGACTTCAGCAAGGTGTTCAATGAGGTTCTGCATGGTAGACTGGTTAGCAAGGTTAGATGACATGGGATATAGGGAGAGATGGCCAATTGGATACAAAATTGGCTTGAAGGTAGGAGACAGAGGGTAATGGTGGAGGAGGGTTGTTTTTCAGACTGGAGGCCTGTGACTAGTGGTGTGCTGCAAGGTTCAGTGCAGGATCCGCTGTTTTTCATCATTTATATAAATGATTTGGATGTGAATATAGGAGGAATGGTAAGTAAGTTTGCAGAAAATACTAAAATTGATGGTATAGCGGACAGTAAAGTAGGTTAGCGCAGAGTACAATTGGACTTTGATTAGATGGGCCGATGGGCTCAGGAGTGTCAAATGGAGTTTAATTTAGATAAATGTGAGGTGTTGCATTTTGATAAGACAAATCATGGTAGGACTTATACACCTAATAGTAGGGTCTTGGGGAATTTTGCTGACCAAAAAGACTTTGAGTTGCAGATTCATAATTCCGTGAAGGTGGAGTCACAGGTAGACAGAGTAGCAAAGGAAGAATTTGGTAAACTGGCCTTTATTGGTTTCTGCATTGAGCATAGGAGTTGGAGGTCATGTTGTAACTATATAAGAGTCTGGTTAGGCCACTTTTGGAATACTGTATTCGATTCCGACCTCCCTGCTACAGGAGAGATGTTGTTAAACACGAAAGCACTCAGAAAAGATTTATAAGGATGTTGTTGTATTAATGGGTTTGAGCTACAGGGAAGAGGCTGGGGCATTTTTTTTTACTGGAGCGTTGAATGCTAAGGCCTGACTTAGAAGTATAAAATCATGAGGGGCATGGACAGATGAATAGCAATGGTCTTTTCCCCAGGATAGGGAAATCCAAAACTAGAAGACATAGATTTAAAGTGAGAAGGGAAAGGTATAGAAGGGACCTAAGGGGCAATGTTTTCATGCAGAGGGTAGTGTGTGTATGGAATAATCTGCCAGAGGTGGAGGCTGGTACAATTACAACTTTTAAAAGGCATCTGGATGGGTCCATGAATAGGAAGGATTTAGAGGAATATGGGCTAACTGTTGGCAAATGGGACCACGTTATTTTAGGATGTTTGGTGGGCATGGACACATTGGATGGAAAGGTCTGTTTCCATGCTATGCAAGTTTACAACTCTGCATAGATGATGCCTGACCTGCTGAGTATTTTCAGCATTAACACCGATCTTGGAACCTGATTATGCAAGCTCAGAAGGATGGTGTCATGAAATAGATCACCTCTCTATAGGAAACTTTCCCAGTTTTCCCATTACAATTTCCTCACTGAGGAGCTTAACGTTAGAATAAAAGAGTTAGCCTCACTGGCAATGCTCTTTGCGAGCATTGGTTGTGAAATCATGGAACTACAGTGTCTGATTTTTTTTTCGTGTGTGTAGATGTAATTTAGCTCTGCTCGTACCATATATGTCACAAAACAGAACTGTGAGATGGTCAAAATTGTTGAATAACTTTGACTTAAATTGAATCGGGACTAGGAACATGATAGCAAACTCCAGAAACAGATAAAATTGTACATTTTATTGGTCTGAAATGTTTTAATAAAAGTAATTTAAAGTGCCCTTCTTCGATGATTTGGCTACCCTGTTGTGATAAATTAATCAAATCTTTAGTCTATGAATGCATGTATTTAATACTTTAATTACTGTAAATATAAAAAACTCCAAAATTAAAGAAAGATCTTCTCGAGACCCAGCTTGATTATCGTGTGTTAGACAAGGTCCATTTGTTTCCCTGTATCAAGTGAAATCATGAGCATCCCACAATGGTTTACCATCTTGAGTTTGAAAAGGCTGGCAAAGTGTGGAGATCTGGAGAGTGGAGAATTTGGATCTAGTGGCTGTACCCAAAAACCTCTATGGAGACCTCTTCGCTGGAGATGCTTATCTTGTAATGCACACCATTGAACAGCAATCTGGAGCCTTACAGTATGATCTACATTTCTGGCTGGGTGATTCATGTTCCAAAGATGAAACTGGAGCTGCTGCCATCTTCACTGTACAGTTAGATGATTATCTTCAAGGCAAACCTATTCAGTACAGAGAGGTGCAGGGCTGTAAGTCCAACGTCTTTCTGGACAGCTTCAAATCTGGCATCAAATACAAGGCTTGGAGGGTGGCATCAGGCTTCTCCCATGTGGTGCCCAATGATGTAACAGTACAACATGTGCTCCATCTGAAGGACTGCAGAATGGTGTGAGCATAGGAGGTCCCTCTGTCCTGGGACAGCTTCAACAAAGGAGACTGCTTCATCATTGACCTTGGCACAGAAATCTTTCACTGGTGTGGCTCAAAGTCCAATAAATTTGAAAGGCTAAAGGTCACATACATTGCTAAGGGTATCTGTGATAATGAAAGAAGTGGCCGTGCCAGGCTGTGTGTGAAGAGGAAGAAGGAATGGAGCCTGAAACGTTGATTGAAGTTCTTGGAACAAAGCCAGACCTGCCAGAAGGAACTCATGATGATGACATTAAAATAGATGCATCCAACAGGAAACTGGCTAAATTTACAAGGTTTCAAATGCTGCTGGTGGTGAAGTTCAAATAAACGTGGTGGCTTCAGAAAACCCATTAAAGCAGCGCTTGTTGAACTCTGAAGACAGCTTTATGCAAAACAATGGTTCCAATGGGCACATCTCCGTGTGGAAAAGTAAGAATGCTAATCCAGAAGAATGGAAAGCTGCTCTGAAAGCTGCTGAAGATTTTATTATGAAAATGGAATCAGGTTCAGATTCTGCCAGAGACTGGTGAGACCTTGCTGTTCAAGTAATTCTTCAAGAACTGGATTGACATGTATCAGACTGAGAGAATGGGAACCTGCTACATCTCTGGGCGGATTGTCAAAATTGAACAAGTGCCTTTTGATGCTGTGAATTTGCACAACTCTCCTCCATGGCTGCTCAACATGGAATGGTGGATGATGGCTCTGGAGAGAAAATGATCTGGCGCATTGAAGACAATGGAAGTGCTTGTAGACCCCAGTACACATGGCCAATTCTATGGAGGGGACTGCTACATTATCCTGTATCCTTACACATCCTCGAGAAGACAGGGCCACGTCATCTATTACTGGCTGGGAAGTATATCAACCCAGGAAGAAAAGGGAACTGCTGCCATCTTGACTATCCAGCTTGATGATGAGCTGGGAGGTGGCCCAGTTCAGGTCCAGGTGATACAGGGGAAGAAACCAGCCCATTTGATGAATATGTTTGGAGGAAAGCCACTGGTTGTTTACAAAGATGGGACTCCCAGAGAAGGTGGCCAGACTGTGCCTGCGGGGACACACTTGTTTAAGGTCCAAGCCAGTAGCTCTGGATTCACCAGAGCCTTGGAGATTGATAATATTGCCTGCAACCTGAATTCAAATGATGTTTTTGTTCTGAAGACTCCTGAATCATCCTTTATCTGGGTTGGCCATGAGGCAAGTGACACTGAGAAGCGAGGAGCACAGCAACTCTTGGATGTTCTAGGAACTGATGCCTCTGAAATAAGGGAGGGCAGTGAACCAGATGAATTCTGGTCGAACTTAGGTAGAAAGGCAGAATATTGTACTTCCCGAAGACTGAAGAACAAAATGGACATCCATGCTCCTCGCCTCTTTGCATGTTCAAACAAGACTGGGCACTTCATTGTTGAAGAGATGCCTGGTGAACACACCCAGGAAGATCTAGCCACTGATGACATCATGATTCTTGATACATGGAACCAGGTGTTTGTGTGGATCAGTAATGAAGCATGTAAAGATGAAAAAACAGGCTTTAAAATTAGCTGAAGGATATATTGAGACAGACCCTTCCAGCAGGGGTAAGGAGATACCAGTAACACAGGACAAACAAGGTTCTGAGCCTCCCTCATTCACTGGTTGGTTTTTGAGTTGGGATCATGATTATTAGAGTGTTGATTCCTTGCAGCAACCCATGGGCATGGATGAAGAATCTTAAAGCCCTTGGAACATTCCCTACTGTCATGCTTTTGATCTCTCTTTAAGGAGCTTTAAAAGATATGAATATTAAGGTTGCACCAACCATGAGCACTGCTGCTTACTGCAATTTTCTGTGCAATATTTAGGCTGTGCATTGGTATATGCCACATGTTCCTGCCTCCTGCTTTTGGTAATTAATAAAGATTGACTATCTGAGAGTGGAAAAAAAAGATCATCTCAAAATGAAGTTCAAGCCAGATCCAAATCTATGATCCCATAGGAATGAGAGAAGAAACATTGTTAATATATAGTCAATGACATACACATGTTCTATAGAATCTTAAACACCCATCTCACAAAAACTTTAGAAGATCTTTGGAAACATCCACAAATTGAACACTTTATACAGTGTATCAACAAAAGGAAGTCCTACATAATTGTAGGCCAATGTTATTGTTTATAGTTTCATGAAAAGAGTTTATTCGTGAAGACATATTTACAAACTTTGGATTTCCTGTGTGCAGAAATGGTTGTTCAGACCACACCAATTTCTGAAGCAGACTGGAAGTCCATTTTTCCCAGTTCTGGCTGAGCAAGCTAAGCAAGGTTTCTAATTTGAATATGGTAAAATAAAAAGCACTAAAGCAGTCTGTGATGATATAGATTGGCCTCTTTAATGTCTGATATTATGATCCCTACTGATGTTACTTTTGGACAAGTCAGGTCCTAGACTGAAATCTGATGATATTTTGTTTATTTTTAATTTAACATGGTTGTCTTTCACAAACGTATGCACAAAGACTACTTGGTTGATTTTAACAATACATCAGAAGTTTATTATACAAAAGAAGGAAGAATAAAACAATCCAAGCTATCTAAATGGAACAGTCTGCAACACACTGCAAAACAAAATCTCATTCACTCCCCAACACCATTGTATTACAGTTACTCAGTATCCAGAGAAATATGTCCCCTGTTGTGTAGGTGTGACTGAACTGTTTCTTCTTAGTTCCTATCCTGTGAGCTGTTAGGTCATTTCTATGAATGCATACCCTACTGTAAGCTTATACTGTCTCAGCTTTGAATAACAAATTCAGGTTTCTAACTAAACACTCATCTGGAAGTTACATAAACTAAACACTTTTTTAATGAGAACTTATTTCCTTCACTGTTCTGAACAATCTCCATCCTAGGGTAAACAGGTATATACCCAAATTAGGCCTTTTTGAACTGAAGCCAAAAACTTTTGAACTAAATTCTTTAAAACTTGCTCACCTTAACCTCTGCTAAGCTTGATGTTCTCTCTCTCTAGTTGAAAACCCCACAGTATAAACAAACTTCTATTAATACTCCAGGAAGCACATACTGGTTTTAAATCGTGGTTCCAGAAAGACTGAACTAGTTTTGTTTAAACCCTTCACAAAAATAAAGCAACCCTCATTTTTCATTAGTTTAAAATACAATCTTCAAAACACACACAAAACTCGCTTTTAATCAGACTGATGACAAAGCTTATAGTGACATCTCACTTTTCGTTTGGACTCTGAAATGTTGACCATTATTACAACCTTGTACCAGGCTCTAGATTTATGTTTAAATCTGCTAGGGAGCAGCAACTTTTTAAAAGTAGACAAAATGTGAGATCCAGGGGAATAAATAGGACAATAAAATCAAAAGATTAAGCAAACAATAAACACTACTATTTACCATTAGAACACTAATGGAACATATTTACCACATGATAAGAGTGGCACGGTGGCACGGTGGCTCAGTGGTTAGCACTGTTGCCTTATAGCGGCAGGGACCCGGGTTCCAATCCAGACTCGACCGACTGTTGTGTGGAGTTTGCACGTTCTCCCCCATGTCTGCGTGGGTTTCCTCTGAGTGCTCCTGTTTCCTCTCACAATCAAAAGATGTGCAGGTCAGGTGAATTGGCCATGCTAAATTGCCCACAGTGTTCAGGGGTGTATTAGGTACATTAGTCAGTGGAAATGTAGAGTAATAGGGAATGGGTCTGGATGGTTATTCTTCGGAGGGTCAGTGTGGACTTGTTGACCTAATGGCCTGTTTCACTGTAGGGATTCTGTGATTCTAAATATGATAAATCTGTGTTACAAATATGGATGGTAGAATGTGATTGAACACCCCATAGCACAGATCAAATAGGAAATGCCATCAAGTCAGACTTCACAGATCTCTCAGCAATTTTCCCCAGACATTTATAACACAATGGGTCATCAAATCTCATTAAACTTCACAAAGCTTAAAAGTCCTACATAAACAGCTGCTCTCATTCTGGTCAATCACCTTCCTATCTTGGGTCTACATTTCTCTGGACACCAAAACTACTCTCCAGTACTCACATACAAATATACCTTAGTTTCACTAAGTTAAAAATGCTCCTAGATTTTTTTTCCATGGTCTTAATTTACGTTAAATAAATACCACTTTTGGCTTTGCAACAACTCTCTGTATTAAAATATTAAATGTGCACAGGCTTCTTTTGAGCACTAACCCTATCTTAGGTCTTCCCTGAGTCATGATTCCAACGGTTAGCTGCCCGCTGGTTCCTAGAATTTCTCCCTGAATTCGTACAACTGCACTTGGCCTTTCATTGAAACCCCTTCAAAGAAGATTTAATATTTCAACGCCCAGTACAACTAATAGCAGCTTGGTAGAATATGGAGTCTACCTCTGTCTCTCTTCCTCCAACTAACTGTATTCTTTGAACTCCTTGGTGAACACAAACTGTCCTGAGTAACCTACTGAAAACCTTTCAAGTATCTCCTCCATTATTACTGGGCAGCATTGAGTGCAGTCATCTAGCAACTCTTGGGATTGAAAATGCTCTCAATATTACAAATCACAGATTGATACTTTTTGAACACAAAAAATGTTACAAGAATAAGAATTTATCACTCTCTTTAAAGTATAGTTCTTCCACCTAGCCCCATCTTCCCAAATGAACATTATTCATTTGGGTTAAAGTTATAATTCTTTAAAATATTCCTCTGTGTTAACTACATTAACATGTGATTTTGCCTGGACAAGTATTCACTTTAATTTGATTCTGTGGTTAAAGTAGAGGAAAGAGAGAACTTTGGGTACAAGTTTTGCATACACTTATCTCTGTTTACATACCTGTAGAATTATTAGCCATAGGTAAAAGGCCTCACAAGGGTTTAACAACTTTTTGATGGCGCTGGTCCAAAGCTGTTTAAAAAGCACTGCTAAATTTAATTCTCTATCTATCATCAGCTATTTTAATTATATGTAATTTCCACTGTTTGTGATGTGCAATGTATTTATTTTGCAATGCCAGTCCTTCCCCAAATGGAGTCTACAGCAGACATTCACGTAAACACATTTTCAGAGAGTACTGTGGTTAAATTTTTATTTGACATTATTGAATTATTCATCTGCAAGCTATTCTAGTGACCTTTCTGCACCTGGGTCTACATAGTGAATGTCCATTATTTCACTAAAGGGAACAAAAGCCAAATTTCAGCCTGTTTTTTCTGGGGGGAGGGAGGTGTGTAAAGGGGAAGGAAGGTCATGATGAATCAGAGGTACAGTTTAATAGTCACATGAGAATTATGGTAGGTTTTGATTCCTTTTTCTTCTGGCTAACTATTAAGCTTAATTGAGTCAGACCACTCTGAAGTTTCCAACTTTGAGGGCTTTTAGATTATAAAGCTAACTTATGCTACTGCAATAACTTTTTAGCCATTGGAATATTTGAGCCTATATAATTAAATGTATTTTTCACCATATTTTAACAAAACTGGCCATTTCACATGAGTAAACTGGTGGCCAAATAAGTAAATGCATTGCATTTGCATTTGTGCATTGAGTGATAATGCAAATTAAGGTTCCAAATTTGGTGGTTCTTTACTTGATCTAAGTATGGCTGCTTTGCTACAATTGGTCTCATTAACCTTAGATAATAAGTAGAGAAAAAAATACCGATCATTACACCTTTAAAAAGTATATGTGCATAGACATGAAACGAGGGAATATAGGTCTCCACTGTGAAGCTTCCTCTGAACAAATAGCCTGCTCACAATCACTGCCTCAACTCATATGAAGAACTACCATTTTGGGATGAAGTACGAAAGGGCTGCAAGTGGCCCTGAAATTATTCCACAATACCCAGCATTGTCAAAAATAAACTGGATAGAAAACTAAAGGACATGAGGAACTGTTAAAATAGAAATGTTGAAAAAGAAAGCTCAGTCTTCCAGACCATAGATAATAATTGTTTTCTATGAGCACGAACTATGTCTTCAAACCTGCAATTTATTTAATGTTACAAAGATGACAGTGATGTGGCAGCAAATATAATTTACATAAAATATGTGTACCAATCAAAATCCGACTAATATACCTAAAGTATAAAGCACAGGGACAAAGGGTAGAATAAATATAAACATATTCATACATTTACATATTCACTGAAATAGAGATGGTTTTATTCATTTCATTATGTAAACAGAAAATCTTCCTGAACCTGGTTATGGTTTCAATCTAAGTTCCATTTAAAAATGAATAAATTCAATTTTGAATTTAGGTGCTGTCTGTTCTAATGTTAGTAAATGACTGAAAAGTGAAATTGAACGTCAAAATAAATTGCTACAGTTATTGATAAATCTGCTAATCATTGAACTGGTCAATGAACTATTAAGAGTTAATTCCACATTTGAACACCAGGAAGAGAGAGACATTTATAAGGCATACAAGCTGGGAAATTGTGGGCTCACAGCACCATATTTCCATCCTTCAAATTAATGTGCATAATGTGTATGGGACCGTATGCTGTTAATTTATTAAGCTGCAATCCAGGTGAGTTCTTTTCATTATTGGAAGAATCTAACTAATTGAGAATTCAGTCTTGTGATTAATTCAATGTTGTGCTTTATCATGTGGAATTTTCTTTTATTGAACAGTACAAAGGACAATCCCAGAAACCAAATGACATGGAATTTACTACATTGCAAGTAAGTCATTATTTTATCATTGTTGCTGTGCTACTGTGGTTCAGAGTATCTTAGACGTTATTATGTGCTGAATGAGTTGATTGTAACCATGAATAACAACTGGCGTGCTTAAAAAAAATTAAATCAACTTGTTCAGATATGGAATCTTATAAGAGCTTGAGCAATGTGGATGTGGTAAGACATGTGGCAGAATTGGGTGACAATTGGGGTAAGGCTCATCATGATGTTGGGAGCAGTTCACATTACCTTTCATGTTTTCCATAAGTGACATGGTGAATTCTTGCTAGGTTGCAGCAAATTGCCATTTGACAAGGATTAAAGCTTGTTAAACACGTTGTTAATGCAACTCGCCTCATTAATATACATATTATGGAATTACAACTAAACTTGATGTCAGGAAAACGTGACAAGGAAATTAGAAGAATCATCTGTTGGATTCAGCTCACTGCTTTTTCTGAATGACATCCATGTTGCCTATGCCCAAACTGCAGCCCAGGGCATATTACCTGGGTATCAGCCAAGTATACCCCTTGTCCACAGACATTGGCATCCAGCATCTGCCAATCCCTCACTGCCATTTTGGTACCTCTCTGATACTTTGGCCAATGAGATCTGGAAGCACAGACTGGTATTGCAGGTGCACAGGCAACTTGCAGTGAAAAACAGAAGTTGGGACCCAGTTCCAGCTCAGTGCCGCTCATTGCTCTCCTGGAGCTTATTCACTTAGCGGCTACCTGCATGCTCACTGAATTCCTGCCTTGCCTTGCCATTTCAATTAGTGCAGTCTCAAAAACAGGCAGCTGGTGGCATTGGGAGCAGTCCTCAATCTAGAGAGCGGCACGGTGGCACAGTGGTTAGCACTGCTGCCTCACAGCGCCAGAGACCCGGGTTCAATTCCCGCCTCAGGTGACCGACTGTGTGGAGTTTGCACGTTCTCCCCGTGTCTGCGTGGGTTTCCTCTGGGTGCTCCGGTTTCCTCCCACAGTCCAAAGATGTGCAGGTCAGGTGAATTGGCCATGCTAAATTGTCCGTAGTGTTAGGCAAGGGGTAAATGTGTGGGTGGGTTGCGCTTCGGCGGGTCGGTGTGGACTTGTTGGGCCGAAGGGCCTGTTTCCACACTGTAAGTAATCTAATCTAATCTAATCTTTTAAAATTGCAGATGTCCACGTGCCAGCAACTTACATGGCAAACACATTGCATGTGCAGCAAACAGGTAGCCATGTATCCAAATCTTAGGGGAGTAGTCTAAATGCTAGTTCCAACACAGGAAGTCAAGGTCAGCCTCCCAAGTTAGAAGAGGAAGGGAGAGAGAAAAGATAAAGAGAGAGAGAAAAAAGAGAAAGGGAGAGAGAATTAGTACAAGAAGCATATAGACAGCAGTTAAGAAACACAAAGAAGGAATCAGGTCAGGCTTATGTTGAGTTCGAAAGAATTAAACATAGTTTTTTTGATAGATGGGTGAAGGCCTTAAAAATAGATAAGACCTATGAGGCTCTGAGAGAGATTATTCTGCTGGAGGAGTTTAAAAACCCACTTCCACAGATTATAAGAATTTACATGGATGAACAGAAAGTACAAGAAGCGAGAAGAGCAGCAGAGATGGCAGACACAATGCATTGGTGCCTAAGGCAAAACTTGCCTTCTGGCAAGAATTCCATCCTATGAGGGATGGAAATTTGGAGAAGGGGAAAGCCTACAGTACAAAACAAAAAGTAGAGCACTTGTAATAATTTATCATGAATTAAAAAAGAAGCTCAAGAGAGTGAGAGGGAAGTAAAAGGCCTTGGGTGTTTCCACTGTAGTAAAATGGGACACGTAAAGTCACAGTGCTGGTCATTAAAGAAAGGCACTCTGGGAAAAGATGTGGTAAAAGAGGTTAAGCCAATGGCATTAGTGAAAGTAGTAAAGGAAACCCAAAGAAAAGTCGAGGAGCTGCAAGAGAGTGCATAGCATGGGCAGGGACTGGGTATGAAGCTAGTTATTTCTATAAAGACTTCACCTCTTTGGGTAAAGTTTACTCAAAAAGAACAGGGGGAGAAGGAAAAGAAGTTATAATTTTGAGAGATACCAGATCTAATCAGTCTCTAATAGTAAGAGATGAACGTATTTGCACACTTTCTGACCTGTTACCCAAGACGGTGGTAATTTGTGGGACAGGTGGACAGAAATTTAGCATTCCTCTATGTAAGATCAGGTTGGAGTGCCAACTCAAGACTATGGAAGTAAAGGTGTGAGTGATTGACAGACTGTCAGTTCCAGGAATATAATTTATTGTTGGGAACGAATTAGAAGGATTCACGGTAGGAGTGATACCCTTGTTGTAGAGAAGCCAAAGGGAGACCAGGGAATTGAGGAGTTAAAAGAAAAATACCCTGGAATTTTTCCAGACTGTGTAGTAACTATCATAAGTCACAGCACGACAAAGACGAAGGATTTGAGGTTCAGTTAGCAGACACCCTGTTTGATGTAATGGTGCAGGAAAAATCTAAACGGGCAAAGGGTCAGACAGAAGTGTTTAGTCCTGCAAGGCTCATGGACTTACAACAGAAAGATGAGGCAATAAAAGATATATATGTATGTATGTATAGATACATACGCAGAAAAGAAGTCAGAACGTGTTCCTGAGGGTTATTATCTGAAAGATAGAATCCTAAGACGGAAACAGAGACCATGGCAGGTTAGTACAGAGGAGAACTAGGCAGAAATGCACCAGATTGTGTTGCGGGTAGCATACAGACAGGAAGTGTTACGGGTAGTTCATGAACTACCAGTGTATGGAAGACTTAGACTAAGGTACAAAAGCATTTCCATTGGCCTGGAATGCACAGCGATGTGGTTAACCTTTGCCATACATGTCATAGTGCTAAATGGTAGATAAGCCACAGGCAGTAGGAAAACCAGCACGTTTATTGGCAATTCCTGCATTCAAAGAACCTGTCACGTGGTTTATGATTGATTGTGCAGTTCCCCTCCCGAAAAGCAAAAGTGGGAACCAGTACTTGCTAGTCATAATGAATGTGTCAACAAGATTTCCAGAGGCAATTCCATTACAAAGTATTAAGGCAACAAGTGTGGTTGGGGAGTTCGTAGCTTTTTTCATGTGATATGGGCTACCAAGAGAAATTCAATCAGACCAAGGGTCTAATTTCACTGTTAAGCTGATTAAGGAAGTCATGGATAGCTTAGGTACATGGCACTTTAAATAAAACTTTAGAAAGGTTGCATCAGACCCTGAAGACCATGTTAAGAGCATATTGTCAGGATTACCCGAATGATTGGGATAAAGATATCCTATTCGTATTGTTTGCCATGAGAGATTCTTGAAATGAATCTGCTCAGTTTACTCCCTTTGAGTTAATATTCGGACATGAAGTGAGAGGGCCTTTGAAATTAATTAAAGAGAAATTGACAGAACCAAAGTCAGAGATCTCACACTTGGATTAAGTATCCAAGATTAAATCGGGTAGGCAAGTTAACTAAACAGCATCTGAAGATGGCACAGCACAGAATGAAGGAAGGGACAGATAAAAATGCTGAAATTCAGACATTTTCCCATGGCGAATAA
Source organism: Hemiscyllium ocellatum (assembly GCF_020745735.1). Taxonomy (NCBI): domain Eukaryota; kingdom Metazoa; phylum Chordata; class Chondrichthyes; order Orectolobiformes; family Hemiscylliidae; genus Hemiscyllium; species Hemiscyllium ocellatum. The sequence continues at coordinate 94,524,381 of NC_083411.1, read as the reverse complement.
TATATTAGTATTGTTCCCAGTGGTAGGAGATCCCTTCAAAGCCAGGTTTAGTGGTCCCTACCAAATTGATAAAAAATAAGTCAGATAAACTATCTGGTAAAGATGCTAGATAGGGAAAAAAAACTGTATCGGGTATGTCATGTGAATATGTTGAAACCTTATTATAATAGAGAGAGAGAACTGGAGAAACAGGTGTTAGTTACTGCCCTACAGAGTGAGGAATCAAATCCAGATGTCATGGAGTTTGACGTACATCAAAACATTTTATACAATGAGGAACTCCTTGACAAGTGGGATAGGTTAGTGAACTATCTGTCTTAGGAGCAAAGAACGCAGTTGAAATGTTTGCAGCAGTTAAGAAGACATGTGCAGAAATAGGATGGGCAGGACTCATGTTATTGTGCATGATGCAGAAGTAGGGAATGCTATTCCAATAAAACAACACCCCTACAGGCTTAATCTTTTCAAAGCCACACCATTCCAGAAGGAGATGGATGCCATGCTCAACAAAGATATAATCGAACCGAGTCAGAGGGAGTGGAGTTCGCCAATCATGTTAGTTCCCAAACCTGATGGGACTTAATGATTTTGCGTGGACTATCAGAAGGTCAATGCTGTCACAAAATCGGACTTATACCAATACCAAGATTGGAGGACTGTATAGAGAAAGTTGGATTTACTGCATGGTTATTGGCAGATACCTTGATCAGAGGAAGCAAAAGAAATTTACCAAAAGTGGCGCCTTTTGAAATTAAGAGCGCACCAGCCGCATTCCAAGGACTCATGAGCAGAGTCATGACTGGGTTAAAAAACTGTGCAGTTTATCTGGATAATGTAGTGATCTTTAGTGAATTATGGAAAGATCACATGGTACAGTTGGCAGAGCACTTTGAACGATTAATAGAAGCAAAACCGGTAATAAACTTAAAGAAAACAGAATTTGTGAATGCAGAGGTGATATTCTTGGGACTTAACTTTGGTCATGGAAGGTTGACCCTAAGGAATGCAAAGACGAAGGCGATCGAGGAATTTCCATGACCAAATTCAAGAAAGAGTTGCTTTGATTTTTGAGACTAAGCAAATTCTACCAAAGTTTGTTCCAAACTTTAGCAGCACCGTGGCACTGCTAACAGATTTATTAAAGAAGGACACAAAATGTCGGCGGACGGAATAATGGCAGGAGGCATTTGACAATTTAAAAGCAGTATTAACTACCGCACTAGTTTTAGCTACACCAAATTTTTTGAAACCCTTCCAAGGTTGCAATCGATGCTAGCAATACAACAGTTGGGACTGTACTGCTACAGAAAAATGATGATGGAATTGAATGGCCAAATGGCTACTTTTCAAAGAAACTAAACGCTGGCCAGAGAAAATAGTCTACCATCGAAAAGGAATTATTGTGTTTGATAATGGCCTTACAACATTTTAATGTTTATATGACCAACAATGTGTTGGAGACAGCTGTGTACATGGACCACAGTCCTCTTACATTCTTGGAATAATTTAAAGATACAACATAAGACTATTTTGTGGAGTCTTACATTACAGACTTTTAATTTACAAATTGTACATGTTGCGGGTCATAAAGATGTGGTAGCAGATGCGTTATCATGGATTTAACAGATAAAGTGTAGATAAGATTAAACCGAAATCAATGATATATTTATGTGAGCAGAAATTAATATGAACTTAGATTAATGTCCTATGTATTTTATTGAAACGGGATTAAGAATTAGAAAAAAGGAAGCCATATTTCATGGTTCATCTTTTCTTAAAGGGGAGGTGTTGTGAAGTTGAAGGTGTGTACTGTACCTTTAACAGAGTAACTGTCATCAACAGAGTAACTGCCATCGAAAATAAAACTGTCATTCAAAACACTGTCCATCAAAGGTACCTTTTTAATATGAAACATCTTTGCAGTAAAAGACAGAAGACAACCCAGGGAGATCTTCAGTCAAAAGAAGACAGACACCGGAGACAACAGCCACTGTGTGGTTTTGAAATTAAGTTGATGTTAATTGTAATATGGATTTTTATTGGAACAGTATATTGTTAAAGAGCTGTATGGAGTCACGTATGGAGTCAGCTATTACGAGGGGGCATAGCTTTAAATTAAGGGGTGGTAGGTATAGGACTGATGTTAGGGGTAGATTCTTTACTCAGTGAGTCGTGAGTTCATGGAATGCCCTGCCAGTAACAGTGGTGGACTCTCTCCCTTTATGGGCATTTAAACGGGCATTGGATAGGCATATGGAGGATAGTGGGCTAGTGTAGGTTAGGTGGGCTTGGATCGGCGCAACATCGAGGGCCGAAGGGCCTATACTGCGCTGTATTGTTCTATGTTCTATGGAGGCAGATAACGAGCAGTTCAGAGAAAGGAGGCTTACAGTTGTGAATAGTTGTTGTTTAATTTTCACTTTTTGAGTTAAGGAATAAATTTATATTATTTTCTTTAAATAGTGGAATTTGGGAGCTCTATGTCACTCGTATTTTACCAGATTATGAGGTGAGGTGAGTTTTCCTGGGTGTTTGGTTTAATTAGCAGAAGGTTCACTGTCGTGTCATAACACTTTTGAGAAGGGAGAAGTACTATTGTGAAGGAGGGCAGCAGGATCTATAAAATAGGGATATAGTCAAGGCACCATCATCTTGTCAGACCATAGGCCTGCCATCTCATTAGACAGAGACAGCTGGTGGTGATTTAACCCGAGGGTCATCATACATCAGGCGAGGTTGAGAAGGAGAGTTCTTCATGGTAACCTCAGCCTGTGATGGGAATTGAATCCATGCTCTTGGCATCACTCTGCTTTCAAATCAACTGTCCAACCAATTTACCTAAATTGAATCCAATGGATGTAGTAAAGTACACCTGGGAAAGGTGTAATGTGACAGGGGTGGACATCCACAGTCAGGTTCCCATTAAGGGTATGTGGGGGGAGTTGGTGCAGGGGAAAAGTATAATCATAACAGGCATTGGAATGGTAGGCAGGTGTAGGTACAAATTGACGGTTTGAAACTTGGTAAAATGTGAAGCCTGTGGAATTAATGCAGTAGGTTAGTAGGAAAGAGATGTGGATGTTTGAGGGCCCACTGAAATGTTCAGCTGAAAGCCACTGGAACAGGAGTGCTCAATATCACCTTCCATCATGATGTAAATGGAAAGTGTGCAATGGAAAAGAAAATGGCTGTGAACACACACACAGTTGGTCAGGTGAGTCAACCATTGAGGGGGCTGGTTCTCCATGATAGTTGAAGGGCTTATGCCTGAAACGTCAAATTTCCTGTTCCTTGGATGCTGCCTTACCTGCTGTGCTTTAACCAGCAACACATTGGCAGCTGTCATGGAGAGCTGAAAATGTCCTGATGCAACTTCTGGGAAAAGAGGGCCATTATATTCCAAAAAGCCCGTATGACACTGCTGCTCCATCCTGTCTATTTAAAGTCCCTGACAGCTGACATACAGGGTCCTCTCTACCTATGACTGAGCAGATGCCTGGTCTGCATCACCACCTACAAAATTCCCTCAAACCCACACACCAACCTGACTTCAAAATATATCACATGTATTCACTACCACTCAGTCAATATCCTCAATTTCCCTAACAACATTGTGCATGCAACTAGACATGAACTGTAGTAGTTCAAGGCAATTGAGCACCTCCATCTCAATTAGGAGATTAGGGATATGCAATAAATGCTGATTGAGCCAATGATGCCTACAATCCATGAATGAATTTTAAAAGTTGCCACCATTTTGAACTAAACTTTCAATAACAGAAGCTATTGTTTAGATATCAAAAGACTTTAATAATTAAATTTTGGGGTTTGGTATTTCTGGCAGCTTAAAGACACATCTTGTATAAGTATGTGCATGAACAAGAATCAGGAAGAATCCAAATTTTATTTTTGGCTCTGCTTCTAGACACATATGCAAGAAATGAGAAGCAGTTGTGTCAGGAAAAAAAATGAAAATACAAGAAGCTTTTGTTTCACAGTTGAAAGCATTCAGTAAAATACATCTGAGCTCAAGATATTGTTTGGTAAGGATTTTATTTGTGTCATGCTGAGAGACCAGTGCTCTAAGGAGATGCAAACCAAATTTTCCCTTATTACTGACTGCTAACATACTCAGAAAAGTCCTGTCTGTGTTGGAATTGTTGCTTTGAAATCCAGAAGTATACATTCTAGCGCAGCAATAATGCAGAAATGAGATTACAGTTCAATAGACAATAGGTGCAGGAGTAGACCATTCTGCCTTTCCAGCCTGTACCACCATTCAATATGATCATGGCTGATCATCCTTCATCAGTATCCTGTTGCTGCCTTATCTCCATAACCCGTGATTCCACTATCCTTGAGAGCTCTATCCAACTCTTTCTTAAATGAATCCAGAGACTGGGCCTCCACTGCCCTCTGGGGCAGAGCATTCCACACAGCAACCACTCTGTGTGAAGAAGTTTCTCCTCATCTCTGTCCTAAATGGTCTACCCCGTATTTTTAAGCTGTGTCCTCTGGTTCGGCACTCACCCATCAGCGGAAACATGTTTCCTGCTGCCAGAGTGTCCAATCCTTTCATAATCTTATATGTCTCAATCAGATCCCCTCTTGATCTTCTAAACTCAAGGGTATACAAGCCCAGTTGCTCCAGTCTTTCAGCGTAAGGTAGTCCCGCCATTCCAGGAATTGATCTCATGAACCTACACTGCACTCCCTCAATAGCCAGAATGTCTTTCCGCAAATTTGGCGACCAAAACTGCACACAGTACTCCAGGTGTGGTACAGCTGCAGAAGAACCTCTTTGCTTCTATACTCAATCCCTCTTGTTATGAAGGCCAGCATGCTATTAGTCTTCTTCACTACCTGCTGTACCTGCATGCTTACCTTTATTGACTGGTGTACAAGAACACTCAGATCTCTTTTTCGCAGCAGAGAGCGGCGGGAGCTGGGCAGAAGTCGCGGCGGAGCGCAAAGCCAGTCAGGAAGGTAAGTGATTTGCTATATAAAGAACTTATCTCGAAGCCAACAGTCTTTTCGCAGCAGAGAGTGGCGGGAGCTGGGCGGAAGTCGTGGCGGAGCGCAAAGCCGGTCGGGAAGGTAAGTGATTGCTATTAGAGTGGGTGTGTTCTAAACCCCAGGTCCTACAAAGTAGGGTCTCCCTCCCTCCCTCCTCCTCTAACCTAAATTAAGAGTCCACAGGCTTGCTACAAAACGAGGGTCTAAGGAAGTTTTTAATCGAAGAGTGAGGCTTCAGCTCAGGAGTCTTTGACAAGGAGGTTGAGTGAAGTGATTATGCCACAGTTGAAGAGGGTGAAGACATGACTGCCCAGCTGGTTCAGTGCGCTACGTGCTTGATGTGGGAGGTCAACGACTCTGGTGTATCTGGCTCGTATATGTGTGGAAAGTGTGTGCACATTCAGCTATTGACTGAGCATATTGCAGCGCTGATGAAAGAACTCGAGGACCTTAGGCTCATCCAAGAGAACGAGATCTTTCTGGACAAGACCTTCAGCGAGGTTATGACACCAATCATGCCAGAAGAGAGCAAAAGAGAGCAGACGATGAGGAAGGCAGAGAGGAGACAGGTGCAAGAGACCCCGGGAGAAGTACCTGTCAGGAACAAGTTGAAGCTGTTGGAAACAGTGGAGACTGCCAGTCCGCGAGGCGGCCAGGTCTGTCAATCAAAAGTTGGTGCAGAGGCAGAGCGGAAGAGTCGGACATCGCACAGAGCCGTGGTAATAGGGGACTCCATCGTGAGAGGAACTGACCAGGGTTTTTGCGGCAGCAGACGGGATTTAAGGATGGTGTGTTGTCTTCCTGGTGCCAGGGTGAAAGACATCGCAGACAGAGTTCAGGAAATCCTCAACGACGAGGGTGAAGAGCCAGAGGTGGTGGTACATGTCGGCACAAATGATGTCAGGAAGAAGAGGAGGCACATACTACAGCGGGACTTTGGAGAACTAGGAAGAAGGCTGAAAAGCAGGACGTCCAAGGTGGTTATCTCCGGTTTGCTTCCAGTTCCTCGGGCTGGTGAGGCCAGAAACGGGGAGATAATGGACTTGAACGTGTAGTTGGGGAACTGGTGCAGGAAGAAAGGATTTAAGTTCTTGAATCACTGGGGTACATTTTGTGGCAAACATAAATTCTACAAGAGAGACGGTTTGCACCTTAATAGGTTAAGGACCAGCATTCTGGCTGGCAGGTTTTCTACTGCAACACTGCTACATTTAAACTAAGAAGCGGGGGGGGGGGGGACAAACTGGATGTATAAAAAGGAAGTTGAAGGGAAAGTTAGAACAAGAGAAGTCAAGAAAAGCAACTGTATCAATGAGGCAGAAAATTCGAAAAGGGATCATGTTGTAAGGTTGAGAGGAATAGGGGTTGATGGGAAGGGTGAGAGCAGTAACAAATTAAAATTACTGTATACGAACGCATGAAGCATTAGAAATAAGATGGATGAGCTTGAGGCTCTTTTGGAAATTGGCAGATACGATATTGTGGGGATAACAGACGTGGCTTCAAGTGGACAGGGCCTGGGAAATGAATATTCAAGGCTACATGTGCTATCGTAAGGACAGACTGACGGGCAGAGAGGGTGGGGTGGCCTTGTTGGTAAGGGAGGATATTCAGTCCCTTGCGCAGGGGGACCTAGAGTCAGGGGATGTAGAGTCAGTGTGGATAGAGCTGAGAAATTCTAAGGGTAAAAAGACCCTCTTGGGAGTCATCTACAGGCCCCCAAACAGTAGTCTGGATGTTGGATGTAAGTTGAATCAGGAGCTGAAATTGGCCTGTGGTAAAGATGTTACTACAGTTGTTATGGGGGATTTTAACATGGAGGTGGACTGGGAGAATCAGGATGATATTGGACCTCAAGAAAGAGACTTTGTGGAGTGCCTCAGAGATGGATTCTTAGAGCAGCTGGTGCTGGAGCCGACCACGGAGAAGGCAATTCTGGATCTAGTATTGTGTAATGAACCAGAATTGGTCAGAGACCTCGAAGTGAAGGAGCCATTGGGAAATAGTGACCATAATACAATAAGTTTCAATCTGCAATTTGAGAGGGAGAGGGTACAGTCGGAAGTGACAGTACTTCTGTTGAATAAAGGGAACTATGGAGCTATGAGGGAGGAGCTGGCCAAAGTTCAATGGTGCAATACCTTAGCAGGGATGACCTTGGTGGAACAATGGCGCGTATTTCTGTGTATAATGCAGAAGTTGCAGGATCAGTTCCTTCTTAAAAGGAAGAAAGATCCCAGGAGGAGGCATGGGCGGCCGTGGCTGACGAGGGAAGTTAAGAAACATATACAGTTAAAAGAGAAAAAGTATAACATAGCAAAGATAAGTGGGAAAACAGAGGACTGGGAAGCTTTTAAAGAACAACAGAGCATTACTAAGAAGGAAATACGCAGCGGAAAAATGAGCTACGAAGGTAAACTGGCCAATAATATAAAGGAGGATAGTAAAAGCTTTTTCAAGTATGTGCAAGGCAAAAAAATGGTTAGGACTAAAATTGGGCCCTTGAAGACAGAAACAGGGGAATATATTACAGGAAACAAAGAAATGGCAGAAGAATTAAATGGGTACTTCAGATCTATGTTCACTGGGGATGACACAAGCAATCTCCCTGAGGTAACAGTGACTGAAGGACCTGAGCGTAAGGGAATCTGTATTTGCCAGGATTTCGTGTTGGAGAGACTGTTAGGTCTGACGGTTGATAAGTCCCCGGGGCCTGATGGTCTACATCCCAGGGTACTGAAGGAGGTGGCTCAGGAAATCGTGGATGCGTTGGTGATGATTTTCCAGAATTCGATAGTTTCAGGATCGGTACCTGAGGACTGGAGAGTGGCTAATGTTATACCGCTTTTTAAGAAAGGTGGGAGAGAGAAAGCAGGAAATTATAGACCAGTTAGTCTGACCTCAGTGGTGGAAAAGATGCTGGAGTCTATTATAAAGGATGAGATTACGGCACATCTGGATAGTAGTAGCAGGATAGGACAGAGTCAGCATGGATTTATGAAGGGGAAATCGTGCTTGACTAATCTTCTGGAGTTTTTTGAGGATGTAACTCTGAAGATGGACGAGGGAGATCCAGTAGATGTAGTGTACCTGGACTTTCAGAAAGCTTTTGATAAAGTACCACATAGGAGGTTAGTGAGCAAAATTAGGGCGCGTGGTATTGGGGGCAAAATACTGACTTGGATTGAAAATTCGTTGGCTGATAGGAAACAAAGAGTAGTAATAAATGGCTCCCTTTCAGAATGGCAGGCGGTGACCAGTGGGGTACCGCAAGGATCCGTTCTGGGACCGCAGCTTTTTACAATATATGTTAATGATATAGAAGATGGTATCAGCAATAACATTAGCAAATTTGCTGATGATACAAAGCTGGGTGGCAGGGTGAAATGTGATGAGGATGTTAGGAGATTACAGGGTGACCTGGACAAGTTAGATGAGTGGGCAGATGCATGGCAGATGCAGTTTAATGTGGATAAATATATGGTTATCCACTTTGGTGGCAAGAACAGGAAGGCAGATTACTACCTCAGTGGAATCAATTTAGGTAAAGGGGCGGTACAGAGAGATATGGGTGTTCTTGTACACCAGTCAATGAAGGTAAGCATGCAGGTACAGCAGGTAGTGAAGAAGGCTAATACCATGCTGGCCTTCATAACAAGAGGGATTGAGTATAGAAGCAAAGAGGTGCTTCTGCAGCTGTACAGGGTCCTAGTGAGACCACACCTGGTGTACTGTGTGCAGTTCTGGTCGCCAAATTTGAGGAAAGACATTCTGGCTATTGAGGGTGTGCAGCGTAGGTTCACGAGGTCAATTCCTGGAATGGAGCGATTACCTTACACTGAAAGACTGAAGCGACTGGGCTTGTATACATTGAGTTTAGAAGACTGAGAGGGGATATGATTGAGACGTATAAGATTATGAAAGGATTGGACACTCTGGCAGCAGGAAACATGTTTCCGCTGATGGGTGAGTGCCGAACCAGAGGACACAGCTTAAAAATACGGGGTAGACCATTTAGGACAGAAATAAGGAGAAATTTCTTCACCCAGAGAGTGGTGGCTGTGTGGAATGTTCTGCCCCAGAGGACAGTGGAGGCCCAGTCTCTGGATTCATTTAAGAAAGAGTTGGATAGCGCTCTCAAAGATAGTGGAATCAAGGGTTATGGAGATAAGGCAGGGAGCGGATACTGATTAGGAATGATCAGCCATGATGATATTGAATGGCAGTGCAGGCTCGAAGGGCTGAATGGCCTACTCCTGCACCTATTGTCTATTGTCTTTGTACTGCCCCTTTACCTAAATTGATTCCATTTAAGTAGTAATCCGCCTTCCTGTTCTTGTCGCCAAAGTGGATTACCATCCATTTATCCACACTAAACTGCATCTGTCCACTCACCTAACCTGTCCAGGTCACCCTGTAATCTCCTAACATCCTCCTCACATTTCACCCTGCCACCCAGCTTAGTGCGCTCTGAAAGCTAGTGCTTCCAAATAAACCGTTGGACTATAACCTGGTGTTGCTTGATTGTTAACTTTGTCCACCCCAGTCCAACACCAGCACCTCCAAGTCATTATTTGGGTGGTAATAGAGTTCAATGACTTGGAGGTGCTGGTCTTGGACTAGGGTGGACAAAGTTAACAATCAAGCAACATCAGGTTATAGTCCAACAGGTTTATTTGGAAGCACTAGCTTTCAGAGTGCTGCACCTTCATCAGGTGGTTGTGTGCCAGTGTTTGTGCGCCATCTGCAAGATGTACTGCACTAAGCCACTTCTGACAGTACTTTGCAAACCTGTGACGTGAACCACGTGGAAGGAAAATAGCAGCAGGGGAATATCACCATGAGTTCACTTTCAGGTCACTCCTCACACCGAAGAAGCAGCGCTGAAAGCTAGTGCTTCCAAATAAACCTGTTGGACTACAACCTGGTGTGTGATTTTTAAACTTCACCCAAATGATGGCATTGTAAGGCAGAAAATGAATAACAGTAAAAGGGCAAAAATGGATTTTTGGAGGTTTAAAAAGGATTGCCAATGGTATAGTAATGGTATGAGGAGCTCTGAAGCAGGGTCACTGGTCTCAGAAGGCTAACTCTGCTTTCACTCCACAGATGTTGCCAGACCTGCTGAGTTTCTTCAGTAATTTTGGGTTTTGATTCAGATTCCAGCATCCAAAGTTCTTTGTTTTATTTCAGCAAAAGCGACTAATGCATGGAGCAATGAGTAATGCTGAATGCAAACCTCCCAAAGCTCCTTCAACACCACTGCAGAGTGCGCAGCAGTGTTTGTGCACCAACTGCAAGATGTACTGCACTAAGCCACTTCTGACAGTATTTTCCAAATCTGTGACATGAACCACATGGAAGAAAACTGGCAGGCATCACCACAAGTTCATTCCTAGGTCACACGTCACACAGACATTGGTTTGTATGTAGAATGGATTTCCTGAGAAAGTGGTAGAAACAGGTACAGTTACAACATTGAAAAGACATTTGGACAGGTGCATAAATGGCAAAGTTTTAGAGAAATATGGACCAAACAGAGGCAAATGGGATTAGTTCAGTTTGGGAATCTTAGTTGGCATAGCTGAATTGGACTGAAGGATTTGTTTTTTGCTGTATGACCCCACCTTCACTACCTACTGAGGCAGGGAATTTCAAACTAGAAAACACTCAAAGAAAAATGTAACTCTTTTCTCTGTCTTAAAATGGTAAACCTTAACTTTAAAAGTGTCCCTGGACCCACCCTCCAGAATAAATATCCATTGCATGTCCACCTTGTCAAGGCCATATCAACTTCAATCAAATCTCATGAAAACTAGCCCAGCCTGTCTCTCTTTCCGTATAAACATCCCGCACATCTTAAGTATTTTTAAAATACACTAGACTGCAGTTTTCTACATCTGCTGAAGCTCCTCTAGAGGAGAGGAATAAACAATTGACTCAAGTGAGGGTGTCCACGGCATGTTCCTGTCTCTGTATGCTTTTCCCAGAGGCAGTATCCTGCACCAAGGGTCACCTGGTCGCCAGTGACTTAATAGGAGAATTATCCTTACTGTTGAATCAATTACAATTTCCTTTTGGCTAACAAGCCCCTGGAAATTGAGCAATGATGGTCCACAGTCTGAGATGTGATCCATATGAGGTCTTTTATTAAGGCATTTGTATGTTATAGTGCTCCTTGTAAGAGCATACATCATTTTATTTTGAGATTTTGGACTAAAATTGAGAAAACTGGACACTGCTTTTAAAAGGAAAGAGTGAAGGAGTTGTTTGAAACTTAGAAAAATAAATGGAACCGAAGGGTCTGTTTCCATGCTGTATATCTCTATGACTTATGACTCTATGAAACTAACTGATGAACATGCGACAATGGGCAGCATCCTACAAACCCCTAACTGCCATGGACTCTAGCGAGAAATTGCATACAATTGCACGAGATATCAAGTGAGGTTTTTCTTGTCGTTCGGAGCAACAAGTTGCATTTTCCAACAGAGTTCCAGATGTTGAAGTGGTTTCTCATTAGGGAGCATTTTCCTCAGCTTTGGCAGATATGGGGAAATTAGAGACAGAGACTGAAAAATCCTGCAAAAGCAGGACATCCAGTTTCCCAAGACGGGTAATGGAGACTACAAACCCAGATGAAAACGTGTTGCTGGTTAAAGCACAGCAGGTCAGGCAGCATCCAAGGAATAGGAAATTCGACGTTTCGGGCATAGAATTTAAGTGCATTAGTTTGCTTTTTACAACAGCCTTATTTTCAGCTCTTTGTTAAACTGAATTTGAATTCTCACAAGTTTTACAAAGCCAGAAAGGTGCTGCAAATGGACAGAATGCTTGGCTCCATCTATGGAGGAGAAGCAGCGTTAATGTTTTGAGTCTTGAAGATTAAAGATAAGTGTTAAGAAACTTATATTGGACTGAAAACAATAATTCTGTTTTGTTTTCTCCACAGATCCTGTTAGCCCTGTTGTGTATTTTTAACCTACTGCGAATCCTCTTGCAAGGATGCCTTCCTTGAAGAAGCTCTCTTCCTCCCTCTACAAAGATTTCTGATTAGATTAGACTTACAGTGTGGAAACAGGCCCTTCGGCCCAACAAGTCCACACCGACCCGCCGAAGCGAAACCCACCCATACCCCTACATTTACCCCTTACCTAACACTACGGGCAATTTAGCATGGCCAATTCACCTGACCCGCACATCTTTGGACTGTGGGAGGAAACCGGAGCACCCGGAGGAAACCCACGCAGACACGGGGAGAACGTGCAAACTCCACACAGTCAGTCACCTGAGTCGGGAACTGAACCCGGGTCTCAGGTGCTGTGAGGCAGCAGTGCTAACCACTGTGCCACCGTGCCGCCCATGAAGGGCTTATGCCCGAAACGTCGAATTTCCTGTTCCTTGGATGCTGCCTGACCTGCTGTGCTTTAACCAGCAACACATTTTCAGCTGTGATCTCCAGCATCTGCAGACCTCATTTTTTTACACTACAAACCCAGATCCTGCCAGATACAGCTGAATAGCCTCCTGCTCCTCCTAGTTCTTGTCTTCTTACTGAGCGTTTACAAAAGGAGCATATCAGCTCTGTAAAAGTTCCAGTGAAAATATCCTGTTATGATGTTCAATTAACTGTTTAGAGATCACATCTTCCATTCACAGTGCTCACCTGCTGTGTCCAATAGCTTTGACAATGTTCTTTTTTTTAAAAAAAATGATTTTATAATCGTTAACATTTTTCTAACGGAAATACAAATAAAATACTGGACGTTGAACAAGAAATTTGAAGAACACGAATGTAAATGTCGATCATAGGTCCCCACAGTGTGTCTCTTGCCTTTGTGCCCATCTCCTCCCCATCAGGATGTACTGCTGCACTCGCCGGACTAGGCCCGGTTTCCATGGTGACTGCGGAGCCCGCTATCACTTCCGGCGGGGTGTCGGCGAAGAGGTCTCGGTGAAGGCTGTGATGTGTCGGGGCTTTAAGAGTGCGGGCTGCAGGCTGGCCCTGGACGGCCCTCTTGGCCAGTCCCTGCGATGTTGCTGCTGCTGCTGCTGCGGCCGGTCCGCTCTGATCACGGGATAGAGCCGGGGGAGGGGCGCGGGGACTGGCGCAGGCCTCCAGCTGTCAGGTCGGTGACTCACTTTGTCTCCAGTCACTTCCTCCTCGATCCTACTCCTGTAAATTTCACCTTTTTGTTTTCACGAGTCTATCTGCAGTGGGCCGCTCTGAGTTTGGTGCTGCACTTGATCAGTTTTATTTGTGGTGTCTGTAACAGGTTCCATTTTCGTTGTAAACGCGCGTTAGGATATTGAACTGTTAGAGTGTTCCTCTCTTCTACCGAATACCGTCTTGGACTGTCAGAATTACATTTTCATCCCTAACCAGATCTTGTATAAAGTATTCCTAAGAAAATAGATGCGAGTTTATCCTGCTGGTGAAGTGATTTGGCAAGGATTTGTCACATGATTATTTTTTCATTCCTGATGAAGGGCTTATGCCCGAAACGTCGAATTTCCTATTCCTTGGATACTGCCTGACCTGCTGTGCTTTAACCAGCAACACATTTTCAACTTTTTTTTTATGGACAACTTGTTCACCGGTTAAGATTGTGTTCCTGAAGGCAGTGCCTCTGTATGCTTGGTCCCTGATAACATTAATGTGGTGACTACAGGATCATTTTAGTTCCAGGTTATTTCTCAATAATTTCACAATGGATTTGCTGTACATTTATTAACTCGTTCTAGGTTTGACAGCTGCTCAGATGGGACCCTCCAGCCACAAGGGATCAATGTAGATTTCACCAGCTGCTTCATTTCCCATCCCCCCCCCATCTTGTCCCAGATCCAACCTTCCAACTCAGCACTGCCGTCTTGAACTGTCCCACCTGCCCATCTTCGTTCCCATCTATCCGCTCCTCTCTCCTCTCTGACCTATGACCTTCACCTCCACCTTCATCTATCTATAACATTCCCAGCTACTCCCTCCCCACCCCCACCCCCATTTATCTCTCCGCCTCCTTGAGCTACCTCTTCATTCCCGATGAAGAGCTTATGCTGGAAATATCGACTCTCATGCTCCTCAGATGCTGCCTGACTGGCTGTGCTTTGCCAGCACCACACTTTTCGAGCTACCTAGATAAATACTTCTGTCTGATTCTGTGTACTTTTCAGTCATACAGACTGAATAATGTTTTTGATTTTCTTGGGAGTGCAAAGTTGACCAAAAAGCTGGGCTCTTGGCATACTATACTTATGTTAAGAAATGAAACATCAGGTTATTGCTTTTGACCTAGATATCTCATTTCGGAAACACTATTCGGGTAAGTTATCAAAATGCATTAATGTTTTCACTGTAGTCATTTGGATCACAGAAAATTTTGATTGAACAATGACACATAATCTAATGAATACTTGCACACAGACTTTTTAACCCGTATCTCACAAAATGCAACTCGTTTCTTCCACATGGCCGCCTTGTGAAAGATTTGGGAATATAGCTTTCCAAGGTTTAGCCTTGGATGACTAATGTACCAGTAAATAAGCATTAATATGTGAAAGTAACTTTCACTTCAAACTTAGATCTTTCGGTTCCTGATTTAAAAATTACAAAATTGACAATATCAGAAACTATCAGAACATGTTCTAGACATTTTCTAAATGGCATGTTCAGGTCGTACACATCTTGAGTAGGTGGGACTTTAACCTGGGACTCCTGACTTAGAGGTAGGGATATTACCATTGCACCATAACAGCCCCTTAAGAACAGACTCTGGTTCAAAGCAGTGAATTGGTTGCAAACAGTCTGCAATGTTTATTTTAAATTGGCTTTGTATTTTGATCATAATGAAAAGATTAGTCAATGTTTTTTGATGTTTCTCTGCATTAAGATCAATAATCAGTAAAATTATGTAGGGGAGAAAACAAGTTTTATTAATGTGTGGTAAGAGATCTAAAAACTGCTTTAGCTAATGTTTGAGTTTGAGTCACTGGCTGTGAAGTTTAAAAGAAAAGCTTGTGTGGCCTGTTAAAGAACATTCCTGAAGTGCCTGGCAAATTATGCACACACCCATATTGCTCAGGTACTTGGTAATTATTCTGTTGTTCTTTAGATAAAAAAATTGCATGAATTTATAGCAACTCAGCTAGTCTCACTCTTTTGCCCTTTCACCAGAATGTGAGATGTTTTCTCCCCCAGGTGCTTATCCAGATCCACTTTAAAAGCAATAATAGAATTGGTCTCCAACATGTTCTCAGGAAGTATCTTCTGAATCCTAATCTCACACTATATAAGAAAGTTCTCCCCTGGTGCCATGACTCTTTTGTCACTCATTTTAAATTGGTGTCCTCTGGTTCTTGACCTTTCAACCAATTGAAACAATTTCTCTCTCCACTGTCTACATGCTAATTTGTTTTGAACACTGTACTTAAATCTCCTGTCAACTTTCTCAGCAGTAAGGGGAATATCTTCAGTTTCTCCAGTCAGTCCACTTAACTAAAATCCTAGGGACCATGTTCAGAAATCTTTACTGGCCTCATTTCAAAGCCTTTCATTCCTTCCTGAAATAGTATGTCCAGAATTAAACACAATATTCCAGTTAAGTCTGAGCCAGTTTTCATAAATATATTTTATAAACTATCTACACGTTTTGTAGTTCATGCCTCGATTTGTAAAGCTCAGGATCAAGGACACCTTTTTAGCAATCTTGTCAAACTTCCATGCAACTTTCAATGATTGTTATATTTTCAGAAATAAAAGGACAAGCGTAGAAAATAGTTAATTTGTGATACTGGTTTTATAAAATATATCAAAATGGGATTTGTCAAATAACTCATTGGTTCTGTATTTATATCGTCACTGTTGAGGGACTTCAGAGCATTGTGACTTAAGAAATAAGATCAGGAGTCAACCATATGACCCTGATACTGTACCATTCACTGCAATCATGGTTAATCTGCCTCAACTACACTTTTCTCGCACTCTACATGTCCCTTGATTTTCTTGGAGATTAAATATCTATTTTATTTTAGCCTTAAATACAACTCAAAATGGAGCATGTGAAATCTTCTGGGAGTGGGAATTCAAAACACGCAATGTTTAAAAAAGTTCTCATCTCAGTCCTAAATGTTCGACCCCTTATCCGAAGGCTGTGCCCCTCTAATTTCAAGACTTCTCTGTGCCTACCATGTCAAATTCCCTCGGATGTTTCAGTGAGCTCATCCCTGGTTCTTCTAAATTCCAGAAATTGTAGGCTCATTTTTCATACAGCCTCTTGTCATCGCACAACTCTCTTCTTCCAGGAAACAATCTGATGAATATTCACTGTATTGCTTTCTGTCCTTTCTTAAATGTTGAGATTGGAACTGCACATTGTAGTTCAGGTGTGATCTCACCCAAGTCATTTATAAATTGAGCAAGATTTCTTTATTAGAAGGGGCTGCAGTACGAGAATAATGGCCAACATACCTTTTGCCGTCATTGCTTGTTGTACCTCCATGCTAAATTTTAACCCTCCTTGTGTAAGCACACCCACGTCTCTCTGAATCTCAACATTTGATGAGCTTCTCACGTCTTGTAAAAATATTCTGTTTTTTTACCGAACTGAATAGCTTCCAATTTCCCCACTTTATACTCCACCTGCCAAGTTCTTGCCCAACGACTTAGCTTGTCTCTATCTTTTTGCAACCTCCTTGTGTCCTACAGGACGGAAACAGACCTTTCAGTCCAACTTTTCTGTGCCAACTAGATGTTCCAATCTGACCTAGTCCCATTTTCCAGCATTTGGCCCATATCCTTTTAAACCCTTCCTATTCATATGCCCATATACATATCCTGCTCTCATTTTTATATTCCTATTTAACCTTGTATCATCGCCAAACTTGGAATTGTTACTCTTGGCCTCCTTTCATAAATCATTAATATAAATGAAAATATGAGGCCCTGGCACTCATCCTTGAGATCCACCACCAATTGCGGTTGTTAACTTCAAAATGTCCCATTTACCCCAATGTTTTGCTTTATGCTATTAAATATTCCTACATCCATGCTAATATATTACCCCCAGGACTATAAATAGCTCATTACCCTTTGTGTGCCATCTTATTAGGTGGAAATTCAAGTAAGTTTAAAACAACTGGCTCCCCTGTATCAACCCTCTAATAACACCTATAAAAAGCTAAAAATGTTGAACCTTATTTCTTTTTCATAAAATCGTACTTACGCTGTCTGATCTTGCTAAAAGTTTATAACTGCATTGTTAAGACTTTATAACATAATCTAGAATTTTCCCAATAGCTGATGTCAGGTGAATTAGTTTGTAAGGTCCTGTTTTCTCTCTCCTTTCTTTCTTGAACACCAGACTTAGGAACACCAATTTATAATCTGCTGGGACCATTCATGAATCTAGGGAATTTTGAAAATCGTAAACAATGTGTTCACTTTGCCAGCAACTACCTTTTTTTAGAATCTTGGAATGTAGGCTAGCAGGTTCTGTGCGTTTGTCAGGTTTCAAACAATTATGTTTTTTGTAATACTTTTTGCTGATAGTTTGAAGGAACTTAGATAACTATTAGTCCCTTGGGTGCTGTGTATCCCTACTGTGTAATTTGCATCTTCTAATGTGAAGATAGACATACAATATTTGTTCAACATCTCTGCCATTTCCTCATTCCTGATGATGATTTGCCCTGTCTCTGCCTTTTAAGGAACTAATGTTTCTTTCTGACTGCCTTCTCCAATGCAAGCCTGCTTTGTTTCTGCCCTTCCCTACAAATGAATTTAGTCTCAAAATAAAAGAAAACATTCCCAAGTGGTTCTTATAGTGTTGTGCATGTATGCTTTTCTGGATCTTGTATTTACTTAGAAATTGTTACTTAAAAACAATATTTGCGGCCAGTTGTGCATTGCTACTGGAATTTTAATGAAGTGTAATAGTCAGGGTCATTGAGGCGACAGCACAGAGAAAGGTCCTTTGGCCCATCATGCCAGCACTGGTCAAAAATAAGAACCTATCTAGCCTAATCCCAAATAGTAGCAGTGTGAAAAATACTAGGCACCGTCTTAGTAAAATTTTGTCAAAGCAATGTCCAGGTGAATGTTTGTCTTATGCCAATTCAAATTATGTAATTATGCAATTACATATTCAAAAGTTCTGCATGAGAGAGGAATGTTCAGGTGTAAAACATGAATATGAAGTGCTGGTGGGTATAGCTGTCTTGATGAAAGTAGTGATTGGAGGAATTTGAATAAATAACTAAGAATATCTCGACTACATAGGAAACACATATTGTAAGTGAAAGGTTTAAGTGCTGGGGCTCAGTGGAAGTGGTGGCAAATTTAAATCCTGCAAAAATATTTGGGATACAAAGTTGGCTGAATGACAGGAAGCAGAAATGGTGAACAGCTTAGAATAGTTAGAATTGGAGAAATGTTTATCCTGGGCTGTTGCTTGTCGTATACTCGTGCTTTACTTTTGCGTGTGCAGGACATAATTTGAAGATGATGCAAAACCTGAAAATATTATAAGCAATGAGGAAGATAATGACTTCTCGAACACATAGCTGGTGGAATGATTGGACAGATAGTTATTTTTAAGAAGATAGAGTCAGAGAGACGTACAGCACGGAAACCGACCTCTCAGTCAAACTTGTCTATGCTGACCAGATATCCTAAACAAACCCAGTCCCATTTGCCAGCATTTTGCCCTTCCTATATACCCATTTGGATGCCTTTTAAATGTTGTAATTGTACCAACCTCCACCACTTCCTCTGGCAGCTCATTTCATACATGCATCACCCTTTGTGTGGAAAAAGATGCCTGTTAGGCCCCTTTTAAATATTTTCCCTCTCACCTCAAACCTATGCCCTCTAGTTTTGAATCTCCCCACCCTGGGGATTCAGGGTGTTTACCCTATCCATGCCCCTCATGATTTTATAAATCTCTTACCCTTCATCCTCTGTTCCAGAGAAAATAGTCCCAGTCTATTCAGCCTCTCCCTGTAGCTGAAACCCTCCAACCTTGGCAACAGCCTTGTAAATCTTTTCTGAACTCTTTCAAGTTTCACAACATCCTTCCGACAGGATGGAGACCAGAATTTCACACAATATTCCAAAAGTATCGTAACCAGTGTTCTATACAGCAGCAACATGACCTCCCAACTCATATACTCAATGCTCTGACCAATAAAGGTAAGCACACCAAATATCATCTTCACTATCCTATCTACCTGTGACTCCACTTTCCAGGAATTAAGAGCCTGCACTCCAAGGTCTCTTTGTTCAGCAACACTCCCTAGGATCTTACCATTAAGTAGTGGATAAAATGTAATGGATGAAATTTAATCAAAGAAGAGTGAAGTGGTATGTGTAAAGGATGAGGTGATATACAATAAAGCATACAATTCTAAAGGTTTGCAGAAGAAGCAGGATATGATATACGTGCCAAACAAATTTGAAGATGTCAGGGTAGGTTCTTATACAGCTTTACAAGCTCTTTTATTAAAACAAAGATAGTGTACAAACAAGGAAGATCTGGTAAACCTTTATGAAATCACTGGATTGGCATCAGCTGGAGTATTGTATTCTGAATACTGACTGAGATGGAATTCAAGAGTATGCTGGAGAGATTTACAAAATGGTTCCAAAGAAGAAGAATTTCATTTATGCAGATAGTCTGGCTGTACTGATGAATATATTATGCTGATGAACTCCAGGCATGTATGGGAACATGGGACTGGGACTTAGAGTTATAGAGACACAGAGATGTACAGCATGGAAACAGGCCCTTCGGTCCAACTTATCAATGCCGACCAGATATCCCAACCTAATCTAGTCCCATTTGCCAGCACTTAGCCCATATCCCTCTACACCCTTCCTATTCATATACTCACCGAGATGCCTTTTAAATGCAGTAATTGTACTAGCCTCCACCACTACTGCTGGCAGCTCATTCCATAAACACACCACCCTTTGTGTGAAAAGGTTTCCCCTTACATTCCTTTTTATATCTTTTCCCCCTCGCCTTAAACCTATGCCGTCTAGTTCAGGACACCTCCACTTCAGGGAAAAGACTTTGGCTATTTATCCTATCCATGCCCTCATAATTTTGTAAACCTCTATAAGGTCACCTCTTAGCCTCCAACGCTCCAGGGAGAACAGTCCAAGCTTATTCAGCCTTTCTCTATAGCACAAGCCCCAGCAACATCCATGTAAATCTTTTTCTGAACCCTTTCAAGTTTCACACCATCCTTCCCATACGAAAGAGACAAGAACTCCATGCAATATCCCAAAAGTGGCCTAACCAATGTCCTGTACAGCCGCAACATGACCTCCCAATTCCTATACTCAATACTCTGACCAATAAAGGAAAGCATACCAAATGCTGCCTTCGCTATCCTATCTACCTGCGACTCCTCTTTCAAGGGGATATGAGCCTGCACTCCACGGTCTCTTTGTTAAGCAACATTCCCTAGGACCTTACCAGTAAGTGTATAAATCCTACTAAGATTTGCTTTCTCAAAATGCGGTACTTCGCATTGATCTAAATTAAACTTCATCTACCACTCTTCAGCCCATTGGTCCATCTGATCAAGATCCTGTTGTACTCTGAGGTAACATTCTTCGCTGTCCACTACACTTACAATTTTGGTGTAATCTGCAAACTTCCTATGTTCATATCCAAATCATTTATGTAAATGATGAAAAGTAGTGGACTCAGCACCGATCCTTATGGCACTCCACTAGTCACAGGCCTCCACCACCACCCTCTGTCTGCTACCTTCGAGCCAGTTCTGTATCTAAATGGCCAGTTCTTCCTGTATTCCATGAGATTTAACCTTGCTAACCACTCTCCCATGGGAAACCTTGTTGAACGCCTTACTGAATCCACATAGGTCACGTCCAATGCTCTGCTCTCATCACTCCTCTTTGTTACTTTTTCAAAACTCTCAATCAAGTTCGGGAGACATGATTTCCCACTCTCAAAGCCATATTGATTATCCGTAAACAGTTCTTGCCTTTCCAAATACATGTAAATCCTGCCCCTCAGGATTCTCTCCAACAACATGCACACCACCAACGTCAGGCTCACCGTCTAGAATCCCCTGGCTTGGCCTTGCCACCTTTTTTTTAAATAATGGTACCACATTAGCCAACTTTGCCTTCTGGTACCTCTGGTACATTCTTATACAAATATCTCAGCAAGGGGCCCAGAAATCACTTCCCTATCTTCCCACAGAGTCCTGGGAATTTATCCATCTTTATGCGTTTCAAGACATCCAGCACTTGCTCCTCTGTGATATGGACATTTTTAAAGATGTCACCATCTATTTCCCCACATTCTATATCTTCTATGTCCTTCTCCACAGTAAACACTGCTGCAAAATATTTGTTTAGTATCCCCCATCTCCTGTAGCTTCACACAAAGGCTGCCTTTCTAATGTTTGAGGGACCCTGTTCGCTCCCTTGTTATCTTTTTTGTCATTTACTGTATTTGTAAAAACCCTTTTGGATTCTCCTTTAGCCTACTTGCCAAAGCTATCTCATGCCCCCTTTTTTGCCCTCCTGATTTCTCTCTGAAGGATACTCCTACTGCTTTTATACCCTTCTAAGGATTCACTCGGTCTCTTCCCATCTATACCTTACATATGCTTCCTTCTTTTTCTTAACCAAACCCTCCATTTCTCCAGGCATCCAGCATTCCCTACACCTACCAGACTTTCCTTTCACCCTAAGAGAATATACTGTCTCTGGACTCTCATTATTTCATTTCTGAAGGTTTCCCATTTTCCAGCAGTCCCTTTACCTGTGAACATTAGCTCCCAATCAGCTTTTGAAAGTTCTTGCCTAATACCCCCCAACGACCCACCCTCCCATCCTGGCACCTTCCCCTGCCACTGCAGGAATTGTAAAACCTGCACCCACACCACCTCCCTCACCTCCATGCATGGCCCTACAGGAGCCTTCCACATCCATCAAAGTTTTACCTGCATATCCACCAATATCATGTATTGTATCCATTGCTCCCGATGCAGTCCCCTCTACATTGGGGAGACTGGACGCCTCTTAGCAGAGCGCTTTAGGGAACATCTCTGGGACACCCGCACCAATCAACCACACCGCCCTGTGGCCCAACCTTTCAACTCCCCCTCCTACTCAGTCGAGGACATGGAAGTCCTGGGCCTCCTTCACCGCCACTCCCTCACCACCCAACACCTGGAGGAAGAACGCCTCATCTTCCGCCTCGGAACACTTCAATCCTAGGGCATCAATGTGGACTTCACCAGTTTCCTCATGTCCCCTTCCCCCACCTCACCCCAGCTCCAAACTTCCGGCTCAGCACTGTCCCTATGACTTGGCCTACATGCCTTTCTTCCTTTCCACCTATCCACTCCACCCTCTCCTCCCTGACCTATCACCTTCATCCCCTCCCCCACTCACCTATTGTACTCTATGCTACTTTCTCCCCACCCCCACCCTCCTCTCATTTATCTCTCCACCCTTCAGGCACTCTGCCTGTATTCCCTATCATAACCATCCTACTATTTTTACAGATAATTGAAATCTCCTTACAAATTTGTTTCTCAATTTCCCGCTGATTATTAAGGCAGTTGTAATACAATTCCAATAAGGTGATCATCCGTTTGTTATTTCTCAGTTCCACCCAAATAACTTCCCTGGATGTATTTCCGGGAATATCCTCCCTCAGCACAGCTGTAATGCTATCCCTTATCAAAAATGCCACTCCTCCTTCTGTCTTGCCCCCATTTCTATCCTTCCTGCAGCATTTGTATCCTGGAACATTAAGCTGCCAGTCCTGTCCATCCATGAGCCATATTACCATGAGTAATTACTATGATATCCCAGTCCCATGTTCCTAACCATACCCTAAGTTCATCTGCCTTTCCTGTAAGGCCTCTTGCATTGAAATAAATGCAGTTTCATTTATTAGTCCTACCTTGTTCTCGACTTTGTTCATGCCAGCCCTGACTGACTCGCTTCTTTTCTCAACTGTACCAGTCTCAGATTGATCTCTTTCCTCAATATTTCCCTCAGGCCAACCACCCCACCTTACTAGTTTAAATCCTTCCGAGCAGCTCTAGCAAATCTCACTGCCATTATATTAGTCCCCTTCCAATTCAGGTATAATCTGTCCTTCTTGTACAGATCACTTCCACCCCAGAAGAGATTCCAAGTGATCCAAAAATGTGAATCCTTCTCCCATACACCAGCTCCTCAGCCACCCATTCATCTGCTGTATCCTCCTATTCCTACCCTCAATAGCTCATAGCACTGGGAGTAATCCAGATATTACTACCCTAGAGAACCTCCTTTTAAAATTCCTGCCTAACTTTCCATATTCACTGTTCAGAACCTTGACCTTTTCCCTTCCTATGTTGTTGGTACCAATATGTACAATGACTTCCTGCTGGTCCATTTCCCCTTTGAGAACATTTGTACTCTCTTGAGATATCCTTGATCCTGGCACCAGGAAGGCTACACACCATTCTGATTTTTCACCGCTGACCGCAGAAACGTCGATCTGTGCCTCTGACTAGAGGCTAATGTAATCAATCGCTTGGAACCCAATGTTTCTCACATTACATTGGAGCTTGTTTTGATACCAGAAACAAGGCTGTTGTTCGTGCTACATTCCCCTGAAAGTCCATCACCTCCCCTACATTTTCCAAAACAGCTGAAATGGGAGTAGCTACAGAAGAATACTACCTGCCTACCATTCTTGGCTTTAATCCATCTAACTGACTGTATTAGCAGCTTTTCTCCCTTCCTATAACCGCCATCCATCACACCCCCTTGCTTGTGTAAATTCCTCATTGCCTCTAACTGTTGCTCCAATCGACCCATTCGATATGACAGGATTTGCAACCAATGACGTTTATTGCAGATATAATCCTCAGTAACCCATAAACTCTCTCGAAACTCCCACATCCACCAGGAAGAGCATATCATTCTACCAAAGGCCATTTTACTCCTTCCAATCTACAGACCAAGAAAATAACACCATCTGATTTCTCTATATAACTCTGCTCCAAGCTAAATTAATACTTATGGTTTATATTTTTAAAATTTAATCGAGACATCCCAATAAAAACATTTAATCAGGAAAGAACCCTCTCTGCTCATTATTGTATATTTACAGCAAGGCCATACTTAAAATTATTCACTTATCTGTTTCTGTGCTGCAACCTCTCTCAAACGGGTTCCTCCAAGATCAGTTGTGAATTTTGCTATTTAAGTTTTTCTAGATGCAGTCCGATGTGCAGCGATACATGAATTCAAACAGCAAAGGCAGTAACTGCGCAGATTCACTGCTGTGTCAGGTAGCAGTGCAGGCTTCTCCCTCTCCCTCTCCTATTACAAAAATGTGGCTGAAGGAAGGACATGACTGGCATTTCAGTGTTCTAGGTTTTTGATTATTATAAGAAGGATAGAAAGAGAAGTAAGAAATGAAGGTGTGTGGCATTTTTGATTAAGGAAAACATTAATAGTGTAATTAGGGAAGTTATTTCTGAGGAATCATTTAGTGAAAATAAATAGGTTGAAATTAGAAATAAGAAAGGGATGATCACCTTGATTGGAGTGTAATATAGCTTCCCCGCTCCCTTCCCCCCCCCCCCCCCCCCCCCAGTTATCTTGATAAGCAAATGTGTAAAGAGATCTCAGATATGCGTAAGAATAATGAGGTTGTAATAGTAGGTGATTTTAATTTTCCAAATATTGATTGGGACTGCCATTGTGTTAAAAGTTAAACAAATTCTTCACCATAAGTGTGTTCAATAAAATTTTGTTTGTGTTGAGTCTCAGAAAATGAGAGATATTAAAGAAATATTTTGCATCAGTTTTTACTGTTGAGAAAGAAGCGGAAGTTAGAGATCTCAGGGAAATAAATATTGTTGTTTTGGAAACAATTCACATGACAGAAGAGGAAGTGCTAAATGTCTTAAAAGAACATAAATGTAAATAAATCTCTGGCACCTGATCTAGTGTATATCAGGATGTTGTGGGAAGTTAGGGAGGAAATTGCAGAGCCCCTCACAGAAATATTTGTATCATCTGCAAACACAGGTGAAGTACCAGAGGATTGGAGGGGAGTAAATGTGCCATTGTTTGAGAAGCAGTGAGGAAAAGCCTGGAAACTATAGATCTGTGAGCCTGACATCGGTGGGTAGGTTGTTGGAGGTAATTCTGAAAAATAGGCTTTGCATCCATTTAGAGAGGCAAAGATTCATTAGGGATAGTCAACCTGGTTTTGTGCAAGGAAAATGGTGTTTCACAAACTTGATTGAGTTTTTTTAGAAGCATTTAAAAAGATCGATGAGGGCAGAGTTGTGTACTTGGACTTTAGTAAAGCCTTTGACGAGGTTCTGCATGCTAGACTAATTAGTAAAGTTAGATGACATAGGATTCGGAGTGAACTTGCTGATTGAATAGAAAATTGGCTTTATGGTAGGAAAGAGAGAGTGAAGGTGGAGCATTCCTTTTTGAACTAGAGGCCTGTGACCAGTGGTGTTCCGCAGGAATTGGTACTTGGTCCACCTTTATTTGTCGTTTTATATAAATGATTTGAATGAGAATATAGGAAGCATAGTTAATATGTCTGCAGGTGACGTGAAAATTGGTGGTGTAGTGGATAGTGAAGATGATTATCTAAGATTATGAAGAGATCTTGATCAATTGGGTCAATGGACTGAGGAGCGGCAGATGGAGTTTAATTTAGATATATGTGAGGTATTGCATTTTGGAAATACAAACGAAAACAGGACTTATACAATTAATAGTAAGCTCTTGAGTAACCGCTCCCCCCCCGCCCGCCCGAAGAGAAGCTTAGGGGTTCAGGTTCATAATTCTTTCAAGTTTGCATCACAGATAGATGGAGTGATTAAGAAGGCTTTTAGCACGCTTGCTGTCTTTGCTCAGACCTTTGAGTAGTGGAGTTTGGATCTCATGTTGAGGTTGTACTAAACATTGGTGAGGACTCTTCAGGAGATCTGTGAGCAGTTCGGGTCAGCCTGTTATAGAAAGGGTATTATTAAATTGGAGAGATTTCAGAACAGCTTTACCAGGATGGAGGGTTTGAGATATAAAAATAAATTGGATAGGCCGGCATTTCTTTCACTGGAGCATAGGTGGTTGGCGTGTGACTTTATAGAGGTTTAAAGTCTGGTTGAAGATTTGTAGCTCGGGTATCCGTTGTTGTGGTTCTGTTCGCCGAGCTGGAAGTTTTTGCTGCAAACGTTTTGTTCCCTGGCTAGGCTTATGAAAGTAACCACCCCAACACACACAAACGAAGCTGCATCAGGACACTATTCAAAAGGGCCACAACACACTGCAGTACACCAGAACTGCGAAAAGAGGAAGAGGAACATCTATACAAGGTATTTGCCAAAAACGGATACCCACGCAACTTTATCACCGATGCCTAAGAGATGGAACGAGGACATGCCACAACCGAAAGGACTAGCCACTCTACCATACGTCAGGAGCGTCTCAGAACTGACAGCCAGACTACTGCGACCCTTAGGACTCATAACAGCACACAAGCCAACATCCACGCTCAGACAACAACTCACTAGAACAAAGGACCCAATACCCAGCATGAGCCAAACTAACGTAGTTTACAAAATACCATGCAAGGACTGCACAAAACACTATATAGGACAAACAGGAAGACAGCTAACAATCCGCATCCATGAACATCAGCTAGCCACAAAACGACACGACCAGCTATCCCTAGTAGCCATACACTCCGACAACCAGCAACATGAATTTGACTGGGAAAACACCACTATCATAGGACAAGCCAGACAGAGAACAGCCAGAGAATTCCTAGAAGCATGGCATTCATCCCCAAACTCCATCAACAGACACATTGACCTGGACACCATATACAAACCACTACAGCTGAAACTGACACCCGGAAACGGCAAGAACGTCCATCAACAGACACATCGACCTGGACCCCACATACAAATCACTGCAGCTGAAACTGACACCCGGAAGCGGCAAGAACAAACCAATATAAATACCGGAAGAAACATCAAAGCAGCGCTTCACATGAGGCTCCAACAGCACTGATGTTCCCTAGCCAGGGAACGAAACGTTTGCAGCAAAAACTTCCAGCTCGGTTTATAGAGGTTTATAAAATAATGAGTTGCAGAGGTAAGGTGAGAGGAAAAACACAGAGGATAGTTCGTGTATGGAATGAACTGCCAGAAAAAGTAGTGGATGCAGGTACAGTTATAAAATTTAAAGGGCATTTGGATAAAGTCATGATTAGGAAAGGTTTGGAAGGCTATGGGATAAACACAGGCAGGTGGGAATAGTTTAGTTTGGGCACGTGATCGGAGTAGACTGGCTGTACCCAAAGGTCTGTTTCTACACTGGAACTGTTCTTGGAGAAAAAAAGAAAGTTGAGACAATAGTTGATAGAGGTATTAAAAATATGAGGGGTATAGGAAGTGTAGACAGAGAGAAGCTGTTCGTTTTGGTAAAAGTGTTGAAAATGTGATGGAAAAGGTGAATTATAAAAGAATCAATGGTGTCATGAGGAAAGAAAAACTTCTTACACAAAGGGTGGTTGCAATCTGCAATGTACTGCTTGTTACTATGGTAGAAGGGAATTTAAATCATGGTTTTCAGGAATAAATTTAATAATTAACTAAAGGTAAACAGTTGCAAAGTTACGTTGGTAAAATGAGACTGAGTTGCTTATGGACCATCAATACCAGTATGTCTAAGATAGGCCAAATAGCCACCTCCTGTGCTGTGACCATTTTGATTTGCCTCTAATAATAATTGGTATACTGATGCTTCCAGTATCCATAATATGCAGACAATAATTTTAGTTAGTATGTATAAAAAGACTGGGTGGACAATCTCTTTTTTGTGATCTTGGAACTTTTTCTCTATGCTTTTCTCTCTATACTTTTTAAAAGCAAGCTTTTATTTGTTGCCTAATCCATATAGAATTTCAATAGAACCAGTTTACCCTCAACCCAATACTGTAGTGAAAAGTAATCTTTTGAGGTCAGTTTAATAGAAGTGGAAGTTTCCTGCTAAAGTTCATTTCAATTTGCATCAATGAAATAGACTTTGACTGTAATTTGTTATATATGAGTCAGAAAGGATTACTAGTGAGGAGTACCATAGAATGATGATGTCTTATGGATCTGTGGGCAGAACAACTTAGCATCTTGAAGAAGAGAGGCCAAAATCTGGTCTTCCTCAGTAATAATGACTGCAACCTGCATCTAATGGCTAACCTGCAAAATTATGTCTTGTTCGCTATGAGATTAAATTGTTATTAGGAGTTTGCACGTTCTCCCCGTGTCTGTGTGGGTTTCCACCGGGTGCTCCAGTTTTCTCCCACAGTCCAAAGATGTGCGGGCCAGGTGAATTGGCCATGCTAAATTGCCCATAGTGTTAGGTAAGGGGTATATGTAGGGGTATGGGTGGATTGCGGGTCGGTGTGGACTTGTTGGGCCGAAGGGCCTGTTTCCACACTGTAAGTAATCTAATCTAATCTAAGGTCTGAGGTTTCTCGTGTTCGTGTAGACTTGATGGGTGAAGGGCCTCTCTTGCACTGTATAATTTTTGACTCTGTTCAATCCTATTCCACTCCGAGGAACTATATCAGGGCATTTGTGACTATTCTTGAACTGGTGATATGAGGTGCAAGAAACCTTTGGATCTTTTGAGGACTAGTCTTTCTAGGTGTTGTAAAATCCTTTTTTGTGTATTCAAAACAAGGTACCCTCAGACAAAAATGTTGCTGGTGGAATGTTTGTCCGGTGTGTGCATATTCTTCAATCTTCTTGGGGTCCTGAACAATGATGCAAACGTTATACGGATTTCACTGAATAGTGTGTTGTACGTTTTGACTTCTACAGAACTGTGGAAAAACATGTCTTGAATGCCACCACAATACAGAGGAACTTCGATTATCCGAACGAAATGCTCCCTGTCTGTGTCCTTCGGATAATAGAAGTTCCTCTGTATATGGTACATATACAGTGAGCTCTCTTTCCAAATTTGTCTTGTAATAGAGAATGAACGTTAACAAAACTTGGTGCTTTCCACAGAGGAATTCTTTTTAAAAGACGGGTAGCTGGATGGATCGATGGGATTTTCCATTCATTTAAATAGTATTAGTGCATCCAGCCCACATACAAAGAAGTTTTACTTTAAAATGTTTTTTAAATACATCTTTTTTTTAACGCAAATACAACCACATATAGATCTCTGAATGTTGCAGTTTACGTATGATTACAGTGATAGGGAAGCCTATTTGATTTCCTCAAGATATGAGACAAACAGTAGATTTTCCGGTTGTAGCGATAACAACTTATTCAGCAGGTTTAATTTTGTGCCAGTCATTAATGCTATAGACCAGTTAGTTCAATTGGCTGGACGGCTGTTTTGCAATGTAAATGGATGGCAACATCATGGATTCAGTTCCCACACTGGTTACTGTGAAGGACTCTACTTTTCAACTTCTCTCCTCGCCTGATGTGTGTGACCCTCAAGTTAAATCAACATCAGTTGCCCTTTTCTCTATAATGAGAGAGCAATCCTATGGTTCGGGTTGGACTTTATCTTTTCTAAAATAAAGGTACTTATAGCAGTTTAAACCAAAAATTTTAATAAATGTATAGTTGAGTAATGCCCCCATTATTGATACATTGACTGCATATTATTTATTGCTAAATATCCTTTTTTGTTTCATTTGTTAAAAAATTCAACTGATGCTAAGAAAACATTTAAAAATATCAACAGCACTCATGAACATTCTTCATTTAAGAGTTTGGCGGGGAATTCAATTATGTAAGGTAAAAAAGAATAATTGACTGACTGCTATTCTCATCTTGTCTTGTCTTGTAGGAATTGTAACAGGGAACATGGATGAGGGCAATGATTTGTCATCGGGCCTTAGTGCAAAGGTCATGGCATATTTGCAGGGGAGAGGAACTTAAATTGAAAATATGACGGTCATTTAGTATGGTGTATATCATTCATGTCTTTGTGATTAGACTATTTTTTGGAATGATCTCAGGATTTTAAATGACAGCAAGGGGGAGGTGGTTTTGAGGACAGAGGTTTATGTTTGGATTTATGGAGTCATAGAGTTCTAAAGCACAGTGACAGGCCCTTTTGGCCCACACTGGTCCATGCTGACCAAAATGTCCATCCATGCTAAGCCATTTTCCTGCACGTGGCCCGTTTCCTTTTAAACCTTTCCTATCCATGTATTTGTCCAAATGTCTTAAGTGGTGTTAATGTACCCACCTCAAGCACTGGCAGCTCGTTCCATATGCGTACCACACTCAGTTTAAAAAAAAAAAGTTGCCCTCTGGTTCCCTTTTATCCTTTCCCCAATAAATTTTAAACTGATACCCTCTAGTCCTTGATTCTTCAACCCTGCGAAAAATACTGAGTGCATTCACCCTATCCATGTCTCTCATGATCTTATATACCTCACTAAGTACCTCCCCTCACCACCTCCTCAGTCTCCTAAGCTCTAAAGTAAAAAGTCCTAGCCTGTCCAATCGTTCCCTATAACTCAGACCGTTGAATCCAGGCAACACACTTGTAAATCTCTTCTGCACTCTTTCCAGTCTTCCTATGACAAGGCGATCAAGACTGAACACAATACTCCAAGTGTGGCCTCACTAATTCCTATATAGCTGCAACATAACTTCCCAATTTCTGTGATGGAATAATGCATTCAAAAAAAAATCGTGTCTACAACAAAATTATTGACAATGTCAGAGGAGCAAATCGCATCATAGAATATACCAAACACTGATAAGTATGTTCGAGGAGAAAGTGAGGACTGCAGATGCTGGAGATCAGAGCTGAAAATGTTGCTGGAAAAGCGCAGCAGGTCAGGCAGCATCCAAGGAGCAGGAGAATCGACGTTTCGGGCATAAGCCCTTCTTCAGGAATGAGGGAAATGTGTCCAGCAGGCTAAGATAAAAGGTAGGGAGGAGGGACTTGGGGGAGGGGCGTTGGAAATGCGATAGGTGGAAGGAGGTGAAGATGATAGGCCAGAGTGGGGGTGGGGGCGGAGAGGTCAGGAAGAAGATTGCAGGTTAGGGAGGCGCTGCTGAGTTCGAGAGATTTGACTGAGACAAGGTGGGGGGAGAGGAAATGAGGAAACTGGAGAAATCTGCATTCATCCCTTGTGGTTGGAGGGTTCCTAGGCAGAAGATTAGGCGCTCTTCCTCCAGCTGTCGTGTTGCTATGGTCTGGTGATGGAGGAGTCCAAGGACCTGCATGTCCTTGGTGGAGGAGTTGAAGTGTTGAGCCATGGGGTGGTTGGGTTGGTTGGTCTGGGTGTCCCAGAGGTGTTCCCTGAAATGTTCCGCAAGTAGGTGGCCTGTCTCCCCAATATAGAGGAGGCCACATCGGGTGCAGCGGATGCAATAAATGATAAGTATGTATAAACATATAACATTCTTGGGACTGACTCCCATGTAACTCCGAAAACAATATCATTAGTACCTGCTTAGTGAATAGCTTATGATTTGCTGACCACCATGATACTCTAAATGTCCAAATACAGTGTCGATTATGTTTATTTGTCAGTAACCAATAACCTGATGAGCTGCTTTGGACAGAAACGTGCCGTTAGACTAGTTTACTGTCCAGGATTTCCATCGGCAGGATAAATTAAAAAAAAGGCATGTAAAATTCAACATGTTTTAAATATTGTGTTCAATTTGGATGGTTATTTGTCACCTCTTCATCAGCATGTTCAAAACTGGTTATTTTCTCGAGAATATAGAGGAATCTGCAGTTATACAATTTAAATAGAATATCTTCATGAACTAAACAGAGTTCAGAAAATAAAGTGTACATTTGAGAAGTGTGGTTACAGTGTTCTGTTAGATTTCACTCCTGACAATTTAGATCACTTTTGAAGGAATTAATTACCTCCCAATGAACTGGATTGTTTGTGTATGTCCAATATAGGACATGGTTTTTTTTTTATGAAACCATTCATCAAGTTTAAAAAAATCAAAATTCTCATTAATGTCTTTTGGTTTGCTTAGCAGCATTGCATACCATGGAATAAACATAATTGACTTCAGAAGGTACCAGAAGAAGCTTTCTGCTAGCTTGTGGCTGAGACTATGTGCCAACTAGCTTGTGCTTCCAAAAACCAACCACCATCTTTGCAAACTACAATTTCATCTTCAATCCTTTTTCCTGTCTGATGTCATTGAATGTCTTGCTGCCTTCGAAAAGCTGATTTCCTCTTTCCTGCAATTCCAGGATTGAATATTTCCAATCAGGTTTTCTTCCCTTCTAAATTACAGAGAAAACTGCTATCAAAGACATAAATAATATGTCGCTGTGATAGAGATAAACCTTCCTTTCTTGTTCTTCTTAATCTTTCACATTAACTGACTATACAACTCTTGCCTAGCTAAGTTGATCGCTGTCATCTCCCAAGAATTCAATTCTTATCTCACTAATCATAGCCACAAAATAATTTGCATAGGCTTTTCTTCTGCTTCCTGCACCGTTGAATCAGATGTCCTGCAAGCCTCCATAGTTGGCCCCCTCTAATCACAACATCAATTTTCATATATAAACTGATACCCAGCTGTACCCCATCTTTAGTTCTTAACTTCTCCACTATTGCTAAATTATCTGATTGTTTTTCTGGAATATTTATGAAGTGATGGAAAAATGTTTTTTTTTGATGATGTAGTGTTGCTTCATTATGTCCATTACCAAACTTGAGAGGAAGAATATATCACAAATCCCTACACTGTGGAAGCAGGCTATTCGGCCCATCGAGTAACCCCAACCCGCTGAAGAGTATCCCATCCAGAGCTACCCACTTCCTGTAACCCTGCATTGCCAATGGCTAATCCATCTATCTTGCACATCCCTGGATCATATGGGCAATTTAACATAGCCAATCCCCCTAACCTGCACACCTTTGGACTGTGGAAGGAAACTGGATCACTAGAGGAAACCCACTCAGACGCAGGGAGAATGTGCAAACTCCCCACTGACACCTTCTTGAGGCTGGAATTGAACCAAGTTCCCAGGTGCTGCAAGGCAACCGTGCTAACCACTGTGTCGCTGCGCCACCCCAAAAAGCACATTGATTACCAAGTTCCTGTGAGACTGTGCATATGACGAATATTTAAATACTGTGTATTTATATTTTAAAATATTTATATTAAATGTTAAACACCACCAAACCTCAACATATCAGTCACCATATTTGGCTGTCTTTGTTCCAATTATTTTCCAATGAAGTATTGATTATCTAAACTTTCATGGGTTTGCAAAACAAGGAAGCCGCTATGTCAAGTAATCACTTGATGGAGGTTGGCTGCGCTCATCTGCATAAATAATTTAGTTTGTGTATACATAATCTAAATACAGCACAGGAATACGCCCTTCAGCCCATCATGTCTGTGCTAGCCATGTTACCATTCTAAACTAAGAACATGTTTGGTATGCTTTCCTTTATAGGTCAGGGCATTGAGTATAGGAGTTGGGCGAGTTACAGGACGTTGGTTAGGCCACGTTTTTGGATATCGTATGCAATTCGGGTCTCTCTTCTATGGAGGGATGTTTTGAAACTTGAAAGGATACAGATAAGATTTACAGGGATGTTGCCAGGGTTGGAGGGTTTGAGCTATATGGAGAGGTTGAACAGACTGGGGCTGTTTTCTCTGGAGAACGGAGGTTGAGGGGTGATCTTATAGAGGTTTATAAAATCATGAGAGACATGGATAGGGTGAATAGACAAGGTCGGTTCCCTGGAGTAGGAGAGTACAGAACTAGAGGGCATTGGTTTGGAGGGGAAAGATTTAAAAGGAACCTAAGGGGCAACTTTTTCACACACAGTGGTGCATGTATGAAATGAACTGCCAGAGGAAGTGGTAGAGGCTGGTACAATTACAACATTTAAGAGGCATCTGGATTGGTATGTGAATAGGGAGGGTTTAGAGGGATATAGGCCAAGTGCAGGCAAATGAGACTAGATTAATTGAGGATATCTCGTCAGCATGGATGAGTTGGACTGAAGGGTCTGTTTCCGTGCTGTACGTCTCTGTGACTCTAATCCCATCTGCCACGTGGGTCCATAACCCTCTATTCTCTGCCTGATTATGTGTCCATCTGAATGCCTCTTTGGATCATCTTCCCAGCTTCATGTTCAAGGCACGTACTACCTTCTGTGTAAAAATAAAATTTTCCTTGAATATCCCCTTTAAACTTCTCCCCCTTTCACCTTAAATCTACGCCCCCTATTGTTTTAGATTTCGACCCTGGGAAAGAGACCCTGACTATCCACGCTATCCATGCTTCTAAGAATTTTATGTACTTCTATCAGGTTGCCCCTCCGTCTTCGACACTGTAGTGAAAACAATCCAAGTTTGACCAACCTCTCTTTATAGCTGATATGCTCCAATCCAGGCAACTTCCTGGTAAACCTCTTCTGCATTCTATCCAAAGCATTTACATCCTTTCTATAGTGCAGCGATCAGAACCATGCACAGTACTGCATGTGTGATCCAACCAAAGTCTTATACAGTTGCAATATGACTTGCCAACTTTTACATTCAATGCCCCAAGTATTTTACATTAACACCTTTTAATCTAAAACATCTCCAAGTGCTTAAAGACTTAAATGACTTATATGCTAGAATGGATGTTACTGGAAGTAACCAGGTATTAGTTTTTTGAGTTCAACTGCATTAATTTTGTGAAGCCTTCTGAAGTCTGTTTCTTGTCATGAAGCATGATAGAAATTCTTCAGTTTTAGATGCTGAATGCAACAGAACTCCTCTGTTACTTTGCAGAGCTAAATTGATGCTGTATTTCATTAACATGCAAGTTTAATATTTCATTATTACTCTGTAGTGAGATCTCTGAACTTAGAGTGCTAAGACCTGATTTTTCTCTTGTATAAAAAAGTTTGATGCTGATACAGCAGAAAAAGTGGAATGAGGAACTCTACCAAGGAAGTCCTATCACTGCTGCAAGGAATCTGAATCCAAATAGCCCTACAACGAAACTGTCTCACGCAGCAGTTATGACAAAGAGGATGAGACACAAGAGCCTATTAATTTTCCTCCTCACTTCCAATGTTAACTTCAAAGTATCCCCTGATCGACTGGGGAATGAAGTCCAAATTGTCAAATGAGTTCCTGACCCAATAGATTAATTTATGTAAATAAAGAGAGTAGTATATTGTTATTTGAAACAATGCCCATATCCCTTTCTCCTCCAGCATATGTTCCCTGCTGAAGGGCAGCTGGGGAAGTATCATAGGCCCAACCTATTTACCTTTATCAGACTTATTATGTATGCTGAGCTGGATAACTGCATGAAGAGAAATCCCTGAACAAAATGGAGGTGGTCTATTAAAATAAGAATCACCTCAAAGACTTTTCATTCTCAAAGACTTTACCAAGATGGTGATTTGAGTAAGCAGCTCTCCAGATTGAGATAGGATTCTGTATTGGCTTTTCTACTTTTTCAGCAATGACCATTGAAGGATTCTTTCTTCTGATCCTGGATCTGTAACAAACTTATATCTAATGGGTTACTTGCCTAACTTCTCTGCTGTCGTTTCTATGTGTTGGGCTAATTGAAGGAGGATTCCTAGGAGTAGAGACAGGGTTTTGGTTTAGGGATTCAACTTCCTCATCTCTCATTTTCAGCTGCTCCAACACCTAATTTGTGTTTATATGATAGAAATATCAATCTGAATGAACAAACTTCAGAGATTTCAGAGCAGGCAATTGGTTTAGCATGGGGTTTTCAAATCAGTAACTTGGTACATAAGTGCATCAAGTGATACACACTGTTTCTTGAAGATTGCTACTCCATACTAAGGTTACTCAAATTTGCAGTTTTATTTTTCTGAACGTTCCTATTCCATAACACATCCTGTTAACTCTGCCACTTAAGAAATTATGAAGTAGGCCTGTTCTGTTTCTTCTAAACTAGCTGCTCTTTCATCTTTTGTTAATTCCATTCTTCTCTCCTCTGCTCAATTCAACTCAACTCAGCTTTCTACATTAAGTGTGGATCTGCAGACACTAGGACCACATGTTTACTCCACTGATTTTAGAACAGCATTATTGAAGCCTTTGGAAATGTCCACTTGATCAGTCCAGGTCTTTAATGCATAATCTATTACTTTGTACAAACCTTTGGCAAGCATTTTTGCATTTAATTTTAACATGGAATTGTCTTTATAGGATTTATAACCACCATCCTAATTTACCAAGCATTTACTGATAACCATGATCAATATTATGGGAATGATACATATAAATGAAGTAATAAAAAATGAAACTAAACTTACACATGACCTGGTCTTACATACAACAGTTTTTGGGGATGGAAAAGAGAATGAACTTGCACTTATATTGCTTCTTTCTTACCTTATAAATGCCACACTAAATATTTTACACGAATCAATTACATTTTGAAATGTAGCCATTGTTTTGCAGGCAAATGTGACCAATCCTCACCAGTTTCTGTTTCTTTAGTGTTAGTTGATGGATAAATGTTGTTGAGGACGTGGAAGAAACTCTTCTCCCTTTCTTACAGTGCTCTGGGATATTTCGCATTTATCTGAACTAATGGATAGTGCCTCAATCAGAAAGATGACAATCTTAACAGTGCACCACTCCCACAATTATCATTTGTGTCTAAATTTTGTGCATATTTCTTTGGATTTACTCTGACTCAGACAAGACACTACTGTTGATTCAAGTTAATGGTAGCATTATCAAAAGTGGAAATGCGTAAAACACTCATTCTTTTGAAAAACTTATTTGTATTTGGAGTGTGTTAATTCAGTGTTTTCAATGAAGTGCAACGGTTGTGTGACATTATAGTGCTACCTACAACACACAGGCTGTGGCAGTTCAAGAAGACAGCTCACCACAATCTTCTCAAGGACAAGTCGGGATGGTCAATGAATGTTGGTCAGCCAGTGATGTCGACATCCCACAAGTGATTTTTTTAAAAAAAAGCACAGTCCTTTAATACAGTGAAAAATGGGGAACTCTGAAAAGGAAGGCCATCAAAAATGTACATGGACTTTTGACATGGTGGACGTTATTTTGATGTGTGCAGAACCAGTCCTATCACACGCATACAGGGAGTAGTGTGATAAAATTACTTTGCACAAAACGTGCTGGTATATGCAAATAGGCCTCTTGGCATCATTAGCAGGGTTCTCATTTTACGATTCAAACCTTTTCATGGAAAATCGCAATTTTTTTCTTGACATGAAGTATTTTACATTCTTGATCTTGCAATACTTTCCCCATTGCCACACCAATGCTTGTGTAATTCAGAGACTGAAAATTCAACCCAGTGTTTCAGATAGATGTCCTTTCAGTAGCCTACATTCTTTCTTGTGTCAGAAGAGATGGGCAGCAAGGTGGCTCAGTGGTTAGCCCTGCTGCCTCACGGGACCAGGGTTCGATTCCCACCTCAGGCGACTGTGTCTGGGTGCTCTGGTTTCCTCTCACGATCCAAAAATGTGCAGGCCAGCTGGATTGGCCTTGCTAATTTGCCCATAGTGTTAGATGCATTAGTCAGGGATAAATGTAGAGGAATGGATCTGGGTGGGTTACTCTTCAGAGGGTTGGTGTGGACTTGTTGGGTTGAAGGACCTGTTTCCACACTGTAGGGAATTAAATCTAAATTTGCATGAAGTTTACTTGAAGGATCTGAAATTCAGTAACGTTTTCTGCATTTTTATAAAATTGTTCAACATATTTGTAGGAAATTATCAGTAGTAGAAATCAAACTTTTGAACATCTAAGATTCTTGTCTTTTACTTCAGGTCTGAGTTTTGATATTTGTTGAGGTGACCTTAGATAAAATACAGTACAGTATTCAATTCTCTATCATCTGCTATAGCAACTATTGAGGGAAGAAAATTAATTATTGATTGGTTGATGTGTAACTTAACAACATGAGCATGGAGCATAACATCCTTTACTTTCATGTCTCGGTGGCCCATCAATGGACATTGCCAGCATCACCAGCATTTTAATTTACATTTAGTATTTTTAATGTGTTTTTCCTATCACCAGCAATTTAATGGAAAAGGAAATTTTGAGCTGTCTGACTATCGGCTAAGCATACATTTAGCAACAAGCACATGAATATAAAGATGCAACCATCTGTCCAAAACATGATGGAATAAGCACAAAAACAATCTAGTTACTTTGCCATTTTGCAATATTGCAAATGGCTGAACAGCCTAAATTCTTGAGCAGCATTTTTTTTTACCACACATGGTACAGAAAATAAATCACAAAGACAGGCGTTGAAACCTGCACAATATTGGTCTTAAAATCCTTTGTGCTTCCTTGTTTCCTTTTTTCATAGCTTCAGTCACCTTGGCTTCCTAGTTCAACTTGTTGTTAACCACAACTTCCCAGTTGATAAGTCAATGGTGAAAGTTTTCAGGTACTTCTTTTGGAAGTCTTTGAACTTTAACCTCTGTCAACCAAGGTAACCCTGAAGCATGTGTTGGTTTTCCATTACAAGCACCGCTTTGGACATCAACATTTTCCCATCAAATATAAATATCCAAACATCTAAGAAAGATGTTCAATTTGGTAACTTGATTTCCTTGAGTTCTTTATTTAAGGAGTGAAGACTTTGGAGTTTCACTTGAGTAGTTAGTGTTTTAGATGAGGAATTCTACTCACAATATCGAACGGCCACTAGATCGAAAGATGCTGCAGAAACTCACCTAATAAATATGACAATATTAGACTTTAGAATCATAGAATCCCTGTAGTGTAGAAACAGGTTCTTTTGGCCCAACGAGTCCACACCCACCCTACAAAGAGTAACCTACCCAGACCCATTCCCTTACTACTCTGTATTTATCCCAGACTAATGCACCTAACCTACTGTTATATAAAATATCAAACTCCGCTCTCTTAATGATCTAGCAATTAAAGATATAACTTGTTAAATCACACAGAAAAGGTTGCAACTTTTTTTTGTGTGTTAATAGGTCTCAGTCAGGTCAATTGAGGTGCTACGTGTTGGCATATTAAAGTGGAGAAAAAGAAGCTTTGATGTGTATACATGATGGCTATTTAATGATCTCTGTTGCAATGTACATGTGTGCCTGCACACAGGACCAAAATCAGGCACAATGCTGACTTTGAATGGCCTGCTCATGCAGTAACATTTAGATATTGCCTTTTACTTAAAAAAAATCCCATGGCATTTCACACAGATACATTGTAGCCAAATGAAGATCAAATCAAAGAGACATATTTAGCAGGTGACCAAAAATTCTGGCTAACAGGATTGATTTGTAGGAGGATTTCAAATGACAAAGAGGAGGTTGGCAGCAGAACTGTTAAGGAATGACATTCCTGAGCATGTTAAACTTGGTCAAAAGGATATTTTCTGTTTTGGGAAAATCTAGAACGAGGAATCGTAACTTAAAAATAAGGGATTGTCCATTCAAGACAGATATGTAGAATTTATTTTGAGAGTTGAGTGTCTTTGGAATTCCCTTTTCAAATTGTAGTGGAAGCAGAATCTTTAAATATTATAAAGGCAGAAGAAGGTAGATCCTTGATTACCAAGGGGATGTAAGGTTATTGGAGATATGCAGGAACGTAGAGTTAAGGTCAAAATAAGATCAGACATGATCTTATTCATTGGCAGAGAAGGTCCGAAAGGCAGAGTGGCCTATTCTTGTTCCTTATTTGTGTGTTTGTAGGTGGTAGAAAGAACGGATACTTTTATAGTTCACATTTTGATCATTTTTAATTGCTCAAAGCTGTAACAGGCCTTATTTTTCTGAAAATGGTTCGGAGATTCATGCCATTTTGATATACTTTTAAGATTTTTCCCACTGTAAAATTAACATGAATCTTCCATCATAAAATTATGAGATTTATACAGTGCAAAGCAAAAGATATTTAATAATTAAACCATCTCTGTATTAGTTGTTATACTGATGCTTCGTGTACTTGTTATTTCCCTTGAGTTTGCCTCTGAAGTATGTACATACAAAGGAAGTTTACTCTCTATCCAACTATGTTCGATTCCCTTTATCCGAGACTGCTGAATTTTAATACAAAAGGATCTGCAGTGAGAAGTGCTCATGATCTAACACAATCTTTCCCCCCTTGCGCCGAAAGTTCACACAAAATAAATGTCGAATGGAAAAAAAAACTTGACTGGTTGCAACAAAGTATTGAGCTGATATTGCAGGAGGGTGCAAAAGTCGGGGGGGGGGGGGGGTGTCACGTGGCCCATGGTGATAGGGGACTCCATAGTGAGAGGAACGGAACAGGGTTTCTGTGGCAACAGGCGGGATTTAAGGAATGGTGTGTTGCCTTCCTGGTGCCAGGATTAAGGACATCGCAGACAGAGTGCAGGAAATCCTCAAGGGCGAGGGTGAAGAGCCAGAGGTGGGGGTACATCTTGGCACAAATGATGTCGGGAAGAAGAGAAGGAACATACAACAGTGGGACTTCGGAGAACTAGGAAGAAGGCTGAAAAGCAGGATGTCCAGAGTGGTTATCTCCAGTTTGCTTCCAGTTCCTCGGGCTGGAGAGGCCAGGAACAGGGAGATAATGGACTTGAATGTGTGGCTGAGGAACTGGTGCAGGAAGCAAGGATTTAAATTCTTGGATCACTGGGGTATGTTGTGTGTTAAGCATAAATTACACAAAAGAGACGGGTTACACCTTAATAGGTTGGGGACCAGCATTCTGGCAGGCAGGTTTGCTACTGCAACACAACTATGTTTAAACTAAGTAGTGGGGGGAGGGGACAAACTGGAAGTTTAAGAAGGAAATTGAAGGGAAAGTTAGAACAAGGGAAGACAAGAAAGATCACAGTATCAATGAAGCAGAAAACTCAAAAACGGATCATGCCATAAGGTTGAGTGAAATAGGGGTTGAAGGAAGGGTGAGAGCAGTAACAAATTAAAAATACTATATATGAATACACAAAGTATTAGAAATATGATGGATGAGCTTGAGGCTCTTTTGGAAATTGGCAGCTACGATATTGTGGGGATAACTGAGACGTGGCTTCAAGTGGACAGGGCCATGGATGTAGGGTGTAAGTTGAATAAGGAGCTGGAATTGGCCTGTCACAAAGATGTTACTACAGTTGTTATGGGGGATTTCAACATGCAGGTAGACTGGGAGAATCAAGATGGTATTGGACCTCAAGCAAGAGACTTTGTGGAGTGCCTCTGAGATGGATTCTTAGAGCAGCTGGTGCTGGAGCCTACCAGGGAGAAGGCAATTCTGGATCTGGTATTGTGCAACGAACCAGAATTGATCAGGGACCTCGAAGTGAAGGAGCCATTAAGAGGTAGTGACAATAATACAATAAGCTTCAATCTGCAATTTGAAAGGGAGAGGGTACAATCAGAAGTGACAATATTTCAGTTCAATAAAGGGAACTATGGAGCTATAAGGGAGGAGCTGGCCAAAGTTCAATGGTGCAATACCTTAGCAGGGATGACCGTGGAGGAACAATGGCGGATATTTCTGGGTATAATGCAGAAGATGCAGGATCAGTTCATTCCAAAAAGGAAGAAAGATCTTATGAGGAGGCAGGATGGCCATGGCTGATGAGGGAAGTTAAGAAACATATAAAGTCAAAAGAGAAAAAGTATAACCATAGCAAAGTTGAGTGGGAAAACAGGACTGGGGAGCTTTTAACAACAGAGGATTACTAAGAAGGAAATACGCAGAGAAAAAATGAGCTACGAAGGTAAACTGGGCAAAAATATAAAGGAGGATAGTAAAAGCTTTTTTAGGTGTGTGAAAGGGGAAAAAAATGGTTCAGACTAAAATTGAAGTCAGAAACAGGGGAATATATTACGGGGAACATAGAAATGGCAGAAGAGTTGAATTGGTACTTCAGATCTGTGTTCACTGGGGAAGACACAAGCAATCTCCCTGAGGTAACAGTGACTGAAGGACCTGAACTGAAGGGAATCTATATTTGCCAGGAATTAGTGTTGGAGAGACTGTTAAGTCCGCAGGGCCTAATGGTCTACATCTTAGGGTACTGAAGGAGGTGGCTCTAGAAATCATGGATGCGTTGGTGATTATTTTCCAGAGTTCGATAGATTCAGGATCAGTTCCTGCGGATTGGAGGGTGGCTAATGTGGTACCACATTTTAAGAAAGGTGGGAGAGAGAAAGCAGGAAATTATAGACCAGTTAGTCTGACCTCAATGGTGGGAAAGATGCTGGAGTCAATTATAAAGGATGAAATTAATACACATCTGGATAGCAGTAAAAGGATCGGTCAGAGTCAGCATGAATTTATGAAGGGGGAATCATGCTTGACTCGTCTTCTGGAATTTTTTGAGGATGTAGCTCTGAAGATAGACAAGGGAGATCCAGTGGATGTAGTGGACTTTCAGAAAGCCTTTGATGAAGTCCCACATTGGAAGTTAGTGAGCAAACCTAGGAAACAAAGAGTAGTAATAAACAGCTCCTTTTCGGAATGGCAGGCGGTGACCAGTGGGGTACCGCAGGGATCAGTGCTGGGACCACAGCTTTTT
This sequence comes from Hemiscyllium ocellatum, assembly GCF_020745735.1. Classification (NCBI taxonomy): domain Eukaryota; kingdom Metazoa; phylum Chordata; class Chondrichthyes; order Orectolobiformes; family Hemiscylliidae; genus Hemiscyllium; species Hemiscyllium ocellatum. Next base: position 94,481,774 of record NC_083411.1, on the reverse strand, counting down.
ACAATATATATGAATAATATAGAAGATGGTATTAATAGTAACATTAGCACATTTGCTGATGATACTAAGCTGGGTGACAACGTGAAATGTGAGGAGGATGTTAGGAGATTACAGGGTAACCTGGACAGGTTAGGTGAGTGGACAGATGCATGGCAGATGCAGTTTAATGTGGATAAATGTATGGTTATCCACTTTGGTGTCAAGAACAGGAAGGCAGATTACTACCTAAATGGAATCAATTTAGATAAAGGGGCAGTACAAAGAGATCTGGATGTTCTTGTACACCAGTCAATGAAGGCAAGCATGCAGGTACAGCAGGTAGTGAAGAAAGCTAATAGCATGCTGGCCTTCATAACAAGAGGGATTGAGTATAGAAGCAAAGAGGTTCTTCTGCAGCTGTACAGGGTCCTGGTGAGACCGCACCTGGAATATTGTGTGCAGTTCTAGTCTCCAAATTTGAGGAAAGATATTCTGGCTATTGAGGGAGTGCAGCGTAGGTTCACGAGGTCAATTCCTGGAATGGCGGGACTATCTTACGTTGAAAGATTGGAGCGACTGGGCTTGTATACCCTTGAGTATAGAAGACTGAGAGGGGATCTGATTGAGACATATAAGATTCTGAAAGGATTGGACATTCTGGAGGCAGGAAACATGTTTCCACTGATGGGTGAGTGCCGAACCAGAGGACACAGCTTAAAAATGCAGGGTAGACCATTTAGGACAGAGATGAGGAGAAATGTCTTCACCCAGAGAGAGGTGGCTGTGTGGAATGCTCTACCCCAGAGGGCAGTGGAGGTCCCGTCTCTGGATTCATTTAAGAAAGAGTTGGATAGAGCTCTCGAGGATAGTGGAATCAAGGGTTATGGAGATAAGGCAGGAACAGGATACTGATTAAGGATGATCAGCCATGATCAGAATGAATGGTGGTGCAGGCTCGAAGGGCAGAATGGCCTACTCCCGCACCTATTGTCCATTGTCTGTGGTTAAGGTCAGAAAATAAACAAACCAGAGATTCATCTTTGTTAAACTGCTAGTTGAATTTTGATTGTAATTAGTTATTCAGTTATACATGCCTGTTTTTAAAAGAAAACAAACTATTTCTGCATATGGAGTAAAAGAGATGTACAGCACGGAAACAACCCTTTGGTCCAACCCGTCCACACTGACCAGATATCCCAACCCAATCTAGTCCCATCTTCCAGCAACTGGCCCATATCCCTTCAAACCCTTCCTATTCATATACCCATCAGTTTTTTTTTTCTCTCCTGCACTGACCTCACCATGTGCTTCTTTTGTCTGTACCTGTCCCTTTTAAAACTGCTGTTGTTTTGACTTTTTTTCTCCAAAGTTCCAAAACAATGCAACAGCGTACAAAACCGTAATTGCTGCTGCTGGAATTTGAGGAAGTCGCCTCCAACACCTAAAATACCTCTAAAAGAGCAGCTGTTACAGCCAGAAATTTTTCCTGTCAGCAATGAATGTGTTTTTATATGTTATATGTAACTGTGTACATAAATAGAGTTGAATAAAATTGCAAAGAATCCTCCCTTTTAATGATGTCGAAAGTGTGCTACTGGAAAAGCACAGCAGGTCAGGCAGCATCTGAGGAGCAGGAGAATTGACGTTTCGGGCATAAACCCTTCATGGCGATTTTTCTGCTCCTTGGATGTTGCCTGACCTGCTGTGCTTTTCCAGCTTTGACTCTGATCTCCAGCATCTGCAGTCCTCGCTCTATCCTAACTTTTAATGATGCCAGTGAGCAGTGTATGCGCAGGCACTTTCATCATTTGGTGTATAGAACATAGAAAAGTACAGCACAGAACAGACCCTTTGGCCCACGATGTGCCGAGATTTAATCCTAATGTAAAATATAGTAACAACCTACGCATCCCTCAACTCACTGCTCTCCATGTGCGTGTCCACCAGTCGCTTAAAAGTCCCCAATGACTCTGCTTCCACCACAACCGCTGGTAACGCATTCCATGCATTCACAATTCTCTGCGTAAAAAAACCTACCTCTGACGTCTCCTTTATATCTTCCTCCTAATATCTTCAAACTATGACTTCACGTACCAGTCAGTCCTGCTCTGGGGAAAAGTCTCTGTCTATTGACTCTATCTATTCCTCTCATTATTTTGTATACCTCGATCAGGTCTCCTCTCTTCTTCCTTCTCTCCAGAGAGAAAAGTCTGAGCCTATTCAACCTTACTTCATAAGACAAGCCCTCCAGTCCAGGCAGCATCCTGGTAAACGTTATTTGCATCCTCTCCAAAGCCTCTGTATCTTTCCTATAGCAGCGTGACCAGAACTGGACACAATATTCCAAGTGTGGCCTCACCAGGGACTTGTAGAGCTGCAGCAAAACCTCGCGGCTCTTAAACTTGATCCCCCTGTTAATGAAAGCCAAAACACCATATGCTTTCTTAACAACCCTATCTACTTGGGTGGCAACTTTGAGGGATCTATGTACTTGCACACCCAGATCCCTCTGTTCCTCCACACTGCCAAGAATCCTGTCTTTAATCCTATATTCAGCATTCGAGTTCAACCTTCCAAGATGCATCACTTTGCACTTATCCAGGTTAAACTCCATCTGCTATTTCTCAGCCCAGCTCTGCATCCTGTCTATGTCGTGCTGCAGCCTGCAGTAGCCCTCTATACTGTCGACGACACCCCCAACCTTTGTGGCATCTGCAAATTTATTAACCCACTCGTCAACCTCCTCATCCAAGTCATTTATCAAAACTACAAAGAGCAGAGGCCCAAGTACAGAGCCCTGCGGGACCCCATTCAACACTGTCCTCCAGGCAGAATACTTTCCATCTACAGCCACTCTCTGCCTTCTGTCAGCCAGCCAATTCTGAATCCAGATAGCCACATCTCCCTGTATCCATACATCCTGACTTTACGAATGAGCCATGGGGAACTCTATCAAATGCCTTGCTGAAATCCATATCCACCATATCCACTGCTCGCCTGTTGTCGACCTGTCTTGACAACTCCTCAAATAACTCAATAAGATTTGTGAGGCGTGACCTTCCCCTCACAAAGCCATGCTATGCTTTGCTAAATAGTCATAAATCCTACCCCTCAGAATTCTTTCCAAAACTTTGCTGACCACAGATGATAACACCCACCCTGAAATATCAGATTGCAATGTAATTGATTCAAGATTATCAAAAAGAAATTGTAATCAGATACTGGCAAATAATATGATTACCCTATATTTATTTGACTTTACACAGGTGAGGTCCTAATATTGGCCATTTCAATCTGATTCCTAATGAAGGGCTTATGCCTGAAATGTTGACTCTCCTTCGTGGATGCTGCCTGACATGCTGTGCTTTTCCCGCATCACACTTTTTTTAACATTTCAGTCTGAGGTCGTACGAGTCCAAAGATGTGCAGGTTAAATGGATTGGCCATATAAAATTGCCCACACTATTCAGGGAGGTGCAGGCCAGGTTGGTTACCCATGGGAAATATAGAGTACGGGGATGGGTCTGGGTGGAATGTTCTTTGGAGGGTCAGTATGGACCATTTCGGCCAAGTGGCCTGTTTACACGCTGTTTAGATTCTATGATTTGATACCCTCAGACCACCTTGATACTACCAGCAAAGAGTTGCAGCAGAGCATGTTGCATTACTGTTGTATAAATGATTTTCATACATTGAATAGTTTTGATGTTGAACTAGTTGATATGAGGACAGCTGAAAGTTGATGCTAGACACATAAATGAGAGAGACAAAAGAATATTAACATTAACTCGAAACTTTCTAAACCTTGTTGCTGGCTATTTCACAGAAGCAATGGTGGCGATCTAGGGTAGTTTACCTTGCCATTTAAATGAATTAAAAAATAAGGTCAAGAACATTTTTCTGGTTCTCAGCTGGTGAGTACAGTTGCCTTCGTGAATCAATTAATAATTCTTAATGTAAATCTAATTGAATGAAAGTATACTACGTTGGCTGTGTTTGTCACCAGCAAATTTGCAAAGAGGAAGTCAGTGCTAAAAGAAATGGAAATTCCCTGCATGACAGTGGCAAATATTTGGAAGTGTTTCATTGGCTAATATATACTTTGGGACTTGTGGTCACAAAAGGCTTTAAATGAATATAAGTTCTTCTTTCTTTAACTCTTAGCTGTACTGAAAGTACACAAGGCTAAAATGTACATATTTGACTTAAAAATAAATATCAAGTTGATTTAGTATTGCAGCTTTGGTTTGTATTACTGTCATTTAGATTTTACGATAGTGCAGATAGAAGTCATCACATGATTGATCGTTTAACAAGTGTTCTTGTGTTTTACTTCAAAATCTAGTTTAAGTGATATTGTACTGTTAAAATGCAGTGTAAATAAAATATGAATAATATTTTCCTTTTGGTGCCTTTCATCATCATCATCAGTTCCAAGTTATGTTTAACAAAGCCTTGTCCCTGTTATTAGGTGAATTCGGAGTCAGTTAATCATAATTACTTTGTGTAAATCAAATCAACTTCTATCCATTTGAAAGGTTTCTTCATGAGACTGAAAAAGCTGATTTTTGACCTGTGGTAAATACTTCAACAATTTTGAATGCCAACTAGCTGATCATTGACTTTGTTATTCAATTTCAAAACCAAGTTATCAAGTTCAGCTCCACAAACATAGTCAGCTGCATAGAATATGATTAGTAAAATGGGAGAGCAAATAAAGGGAAGAATGTAGTGAATTTGGAATGAATTATTTACTCCAGGTTCAACTGCAGTTTGATTTTGTAACTTTAAGATTAAACAGTCCCCTACAGTCAATTGTGTCATTGCAGTCTCAGTACAAAACCAACTTTGAATGGAAATGAACCGATGTCATTACCTTCCCTCCTCTTCCATTGCTCCACCTCCAAACAATTGCAAAGTTTTCCTGGTAATGAGATATCCTGTTGTGGAAGAGCAGCTGATCACTAAATAAAACCACAAAATATATTTATCCAGAAAGAAGGGTTTGATTCGCAATTAACTAAGAAGGTAATTGGTTATTTATCTTAATCTTTCTTCTTTCTTGTTAAAAGTATTCATTATACTAAATGTTTGCAGAAATGGGGTCGAGACACTGCAATTTTAGTTAGTTTCAGTTTTACTAGACTTTTGTGCACATTGATAATGTAATTAATAAGACAGTATGTTCTTTTAGTCTGTCTTTGTTTTCTGATTGCAGACAGCTGATTTCTTTTTGCAATGTCATACACTCAGCAATACTTTTAAAGATTTGGTAGCTACGGAGCTCTTTACCACAACACATAGGATGACTACAGTAATGAGAGTTTACACAAACTAGGACTTGACTACCTGAAATCAAGAGGTAAAATGGTGATTTGGTTGTAGTTTTAAGATGCAAAAGGAAGTAAATAGAAACATCTTCTGCTGGCTGGAGAGATTCAAAGCTTGGGGTACGCTCTGAAAACTCCTGCCAGACTTTTCAGGAGAACAATTAAGAAATATTTCTGTACATTTAAAGGGCGGTAAATTTTGATTTTGTCTTTTGATTTTGTTAATTTTAAATCTGAAATTGATAGACTTTTGATGAATGGAATTAAGTGATATGAGGCAAAGTAGGATAATGATCTCTGAGTAGCAAGGGTAAAATTGCAAAGTTAAATAGTCTCCTACTTTTCTTATGTTACAGCCAACTTTAAAAATGTACATAAGATACTAATTTAATTCTGTAAAGGAACTTTCCTTCTAGTTTTCCTTGAACCATGACAGATTAGGGATCAGGTGTTTGTGACTAATGCTGTTTCCAAGCAATGACTCACCAGTTTAGCTGTAGCTTAGCCACATGACAATACTTTTATTTTTTTTTCTGCATAATGGTCTGACTCAAAGTTCTCCATACACCTAACAACCTGAGCTATGACACCTAACCAAAGCATGAAATTGCTGAAAATGTGAACAAGCAAACTACTCATTGCAAAGTGTTATCTGTTCTGATGTGTTGATTCATTTTTAAAATCAGCATTTGGGTCTATTTGATTCTTGCTGTATTTTAATAGATCAATTGATATTTTTCAGAATATGACTTTCAAGTTGTTGTATCCCCTCCATAAGAATTTTGCTGCAGCAGCTTTCACTCCAGATTAAGATCTATTTAAAAACTACTTGACTTCAAGGTTTATACTGAGCACTAAAATATCTGCTGGGTGATACTTTAATCATGTTTGATCTCTACGTGACTATGCATTTGTGTTGAATCTTAACAGTAATTTGTTTGCACTGAGAGTTTTTGGAATAAAGTACAGGAAATGGATGTAAGGAAAATAAGAGGTTGAATAGGCTGGAACTGTTTTGCCTGGAGTATCTGAAGCTGAGGAGTGACCTTGTAAATGTTATAAAATCATGAGGGGCATGGATAGGCTAAATAGACAGCGTCTTTTCCCTGGGGTGGGGGGAGTCCAGAACTAGCGGGCATAGGTTTAAGGTGAGAGGGAAAAGATATAAAAGAGACCGAAGGGGCAACGCTTTCATGCACAGGGTGGTATGTGTCTGGTATGAGCTGCCAGAGGAAGTGGTGAAGGCTAGTACAATTGCAATATTTAAGAGGCATTTGGATGGATATATGAATAGGAAGGGTTTGGAGGGATATGGGCCGGGATCTGGCAAATGGGACTAGATTGGGTTGGGATATCTGGTCCGCATGGACGGGTTGGATCGGAGGGTCTGTTTCCTTCTGTACATCTCCATGACTCTAAATGCAACCAGACATTAACAGCATAGGATTGGTATACCACATGTTGCAGGAAATAATATAGAATTGTGAAGAAGGGTGAAAGGATTATTTAGAAATAACATAAATGGAAGTACTAAAAAATAAAGTAACAATGTGATAAAACATTATTCAAATTGATAGAAGATAAAGGATAGAAAGGCATTTCAGACTATTAGAGTATGCTATAGATCACCTAGTAATGGAATAGTTGGAGGAAAATATAGATAGTGTGTGTGTATAAAAAAATGGTAGTGATGAGGGATTTCAATTGCCTCCAAATAAGATGGGAGGAAATGGAAGGAAAATGTGGAAGCTTCTATAGTATACGATTCCTTTTGACTCAATATTTAAGAAGCCATACAACAGAGGAAGTAATGTCAGACTTAACGATGGGAACTGAGCTAATCAGATAAAGGAAGGAAGCATGAGAAAACTTCAAGGGTGCTGTGATCACAATATAACATAAAGTATATTATGAAAATGAGACAGTGGAGGGCAGTTCAGGTAAGCTCATTGATGTTTTTGAGGCTGAATTATTTAAACTTTTGACAGATAAGTGATGGGAGGAATGCATTGATATTTAAGCCCCTGTACTCCACCCATTGCATTATTAATTGATTGATTGTTGATTCAAATAACAAAATAGCAAATGGCTTCTCTTTTAGTACTACTGTCAAAAAATAAAATAACTGACCACAAGGCTCCTTTAATGAACTCAAAATTTCTGTTTATTATAAACAAAACTTAATCTTAAAGTAAGTGGCAAACTCTTGTTAATACCTGAGCTATGATCCTGAATTAAAACTAAGTCCCATTAACCCCACACACAACTGTAAACAAGACAAGTCTGAGAAAATTATGGCTTTTTACAAATGCTAAAAAGGAGAAAAACACATTCTGTGGGCCAAAGCTCTGGAAACGAAGAACAGATTTTGCTAACTGTTCAAGTCTGCTGAATTTTCTGTCAACAAAGCTGAATTTCTGACCATTCTAGATTGAATTGAATTTATTGTCACGTGTACTGAAGCACAGTGAAAAGCAATGTCTTGCTAGCAATACGGGCAGATCACCTCGTTAAGTAGCATAGATAGTAAATAGTAGGTAAACAGCGACAAAAACAAAAAACAGGTACAGACGAATGTTAAGAGTTTGTGAGTCCATTCAGTATTCTAATCACAGTAAGGTAGAAACTGTTGTGAAAATGTCTGATCAACATTTATAATCAATATGTTTGCATCCGAGTTGTTGAGATTGTCATTGTCCACAACTTTGGGTTTTACCAGGTAGACAGAATAACTGGCATTTGGAAACAAGATATTCCTAAGGACTTTCAGGAAACAGCATTTCAACAGAGAGACTGCAAAATAGCAAATGGCTTCTCTTTTAGTACTACTTCCAAAAAATAAAATAACTGTCCACAAAGCTCTTTTTAATGAACTCAAAAATTCTGTTTATTATAAACTGGAATGGCTTCTTTATCTTCTGATTGCTGGGTCTGTAAAACCGAATTCTAAGTCCAGAGAAGGTTGCTGGGCAACACTAATTAGCTTAAACCCCTTGTTTATTCAAAATATCTTTTTTCAGAAATTATGCAATAAACACCATTTCTTATCTTGAATTTTATTTAACAGCTTCTCCAAAGTCACCTGACTTCCAGTAAAAACAGGTGACTTATATCACACATTAATCTGATTGCTATTTTTTACGAAATCACATTTTACAAACATTTTCAATTCAATGAAAGGCCAAGTAGTGTAATATTCCAGATTTCCGCAGATAGTGCTTTAAATATAAATAAATATTCCCAGCACAAGGGAATCAAAGGGTTTAGGAAATGGATTGTAGTAGTTCAAGACAACAGTCCACCACCATCTTCTCAAGGGCAACTAGGGACAGGCGATAAGTCCTGGCCCAGCCAATGATGCCCACATCCTATGAGTGAGTACAGGCAATAGTCAGGAACGTGGAGTCCACAATTAAATCAGCTGTTATCTTACCAAATGTTGAGAGGGTAGATGGCCTCCTGTACTCCTAACTTCTATATTTGTATGTTAACTGCTCATACTACACAAAAATTGTGAGGAGATAGGCACCAATAAGCACTTATGCTAAAACCTATTTCTTTGATCAAGTTTTTAGTCAAACTACTTCTAATGCAAGTATATCGTCCTTTGTGGTAGGAGAATCAAAAACTGCTTAGCACGCTTTGTGCACTTGATTTTGGCAAGGTTTCCCTACTTCCCCACTACAATGCCCTTTTTAATAAAGACCAACATTTCATTTGTATTCTGAATTACTTGTACCTACCTGCTAACTTCTTGTGATGTGTTAAGTAGAGGATACAGATTCTTGTATACCACAGCATTCTGCACTTCCTCTTAATTTGAATTACGCTTTGCTTTACTGTTATGTTCCTACTCACTAAATCTGTCTCTATCCTTTTGAAGACTCTTTGTATACTTCTCATAACTTGTTTCCCTATCTATTTTTTCTATTGTAGAGTCTGCCCCTTCAAACCGTTCGTATGTCGTGAATAATTGAGGCTCCGCCTCTGAACCCTTTGGAACTCCATTTGTATTAGTTTATCAACCTGAAAATGACCCATTTATCCCAACCTTATGTCACTGGACTCAACTTTCACTCTGCTTTCTCACCACAGAAATTGCCAGACCTGCTGAGTTTTACCAGCAATTTCTGTTTGCGTTTCTGATATCCAATGTATATGGTTCGTTGGGTTTTTTTTCTCAATGCTAATGTGTCAGTCCAAAGAACATGAACCCTTACTTTGTCCAATAAGCATTTTAATATAGCTCCTAGAGTCCTAGAGATGTACAGCAAGGAAATAGACCTGTTGGTCCAACCCGTCCATGCCGACCAGATATTCTAACCCAATCTAGTCCCACCTGCCAGCACCCGGCCCATGTCCCTCCAAACCCTTCCTATTCGTATACCCATCCAAATGCCTCTTAAGTGTTGCAATTGTACTAGCCTCCACCACTTCCTTTGGCAGCTCATTCCATACACGTACCACTGTCTGTGTGAAAATGTTGCCCCTTAGGTCTTTTTTATATCTTTTCCCTCTCACCCTAAACCTATGCCCTCTAGTTCTGGACTCCCTGACCCCAGGGAAAAGACCTTGTCTATTTACCCTATCCATGCTTCTCATAATTTTGTAAAACCTCTATAAGATCACCCCTCAGCCTCCATTCCGGGAAAACGGCCCCAGCCTGTTCAGTCTCTCCCTATAGCTCAAATTCTCCAACCCTGGCAACAGCTTTGTAAATCTTTGCTGAACCCTTTCAAGTTTCACAACATTTCTCTGATAGGAAGGTGACCAGAATTGCATGCAATATTCCAACAGTAGCCTAACCAATGTCCTGTACAGCTGCAACATGACCTCCCACCTCCTGTACTCAATACTCTGACCAATAACAGAAAGCATACCAAGCGCCGCCTTCACTATCCTGTCTACCTGTGAATCCACTTTCAAAGAGCTATGAACCTGCACTCCAAGGTCTCTTTGTTCAGCAACGCTCCCTAGGACCTTTTCTATTAAGTGTATAAGTCCTGCTTTCCCAAAATGTAGCACCTCGCATTTATCTGAATTAAATTCCATCTGCCACTTCTCAGCCCATTGGCCCATCTGGTCAAGATCCTGTTGTAATCGGAGGTAACCACATCACTGTCCACTACACCTCCAATTTTGGTGTTATCGGCAAACTTACTAACTGTACCTCTTATGCTCACATCCAAATCATTTATGTAAATGACAAAAAGTAGAGGACCCAGCACCGATCCTTGTGGCACTCCACTGGTCACCGGTCTCCAGTCTGAAAAACAACCCTCCACCACCACCACCCTCTGTCTTCTACTTTTGAGCCAGTTCTGTATCCAAATGGCTAGTTCTCCCTGTATTCCATGAGATCTAACCAGTCTTCCATGGGGAACCTTGTCAAACGCCTTACTGAAGTAGGTCACATCTACTGCTCTGCCCTCATCAATCCTCTTAGTTACTTCCTCAAAAAATTCAATCAAGTTTGTGAAACATGATTTCCCACGCACAAAGCCATGTTGACTATCCCTACTTAGTCCTTGCATTTCCTAATACATGTACATCCTGTCCCTCAGGATTCCCTCCAACAACTTGACCACCACCGACATCAGGCTCACTGATCTATAGTTCCCTGGCTTGTCCTTACCACCTTTTCTTAAACAGTGGCACCACGTTTGCCAACCTCCAGTCTTCTGACACCTCACCTGTGACTATCAATGATACAAATATCTCAGCAAGAGGCCCAGAAATCACTTCTCTAGCTTCCCACAGAGTTCTCTGGTGCACCTGATCAGGTCCTGAGGATTTATCCACCTTTACCCGTTTCAAGACATCCAGCACTTCCTCCTCTGTAATCTGGACATTTTGCAAGATGTCGCCATCTATTTCCCTCTAGTGTATATCTTCCATATCATTTTCCACAGTAAATACTGATGCAAAATACTCATTTAGTATGTCCCCTCTTTTCTGTGGCTCCACACAAAGGCCGCCTTGCTGATCTTTGAGGTGCCCTATTTTCTCCCTAGTTACCCTTTTGTCCTTTAATGTATTTGTAAAAACCTTTGGATTCTTCTTAATTCTATTTGCCAAAGTTATCTCATGTCACCTTTTTGCCCTCCTGATTTCCCTCTTAAGTATACTCCTACTTCCTTTATACTCTTCTAAGGATTCACTCGATCTATCCTGTCTATACCTTACATATGCTTCCTTTTTTCTTAACCAAACCCTCAATTTCTTTAGTCATCCAGCATTCCCTACACCCACCAGCCTTTCATTTCACCCTGACAGGAATATACTTTGTCTGGATTCTCGTTATCTCATTTCTGAAGGTTGTCCCTTTACCTGCAAACATCTGGCCCCAATCAGCTTTCAAAAGTTCTTGCCTAATACCATTAAAATTGGCCTTTCTCCAATTTAGAACTTCAACTTTTTAGATCTGGTCTATCCTTTTCCATCACTATTTTAAATCGAATAGAATTATGGTCACTGGCCCCAAAGTGCTCCCCCACTGACACCTCAGTCACCTGCCCTGCCTTAGTTCCCAGGAGTAGGTCAAGTTTTGCACCTTCTCTAGTAGGTACATCCACATACTGAATCAGAAAATTGTCTTGTACATAACAAATTTCTCTCCATCTAAACCATTAACACTATAACAGTCCTAGTCTATGTTTGGAAAGTTAAAATCCCTGACCATAACTACCCTATTATTCTTACAGATAGCTGAGATCTCCTTACAAGTTTGTTTCTCAATTTCCCTCTGACTATGAGGGAGTCTATAATACAATCCCAATAAGGTGATCATCCCTTTCTTATTTCTCAGTTTCACCCAAATAACTTCCCTGGATATATTTCCGGGAATATCCTCCCTCAGCACAGCTGTAATGCTATCCCTTATCAAAAATGCCACTCCCCTTCTCTCTTGCTTCCCTTTTCTATCTTTCCTGTAGGATTCCTATCCTGGAATATTAGGCTGGCAGTCCTGCCCATCCCTGAGCCATGTTTCTGTAATTGCGATGATATCCCAGTCCCATGTTCCTAACCATTCCCTGAGTTCATTTGCCTTCCCTGTCAGGCCCCTTACATTAAATTAAACTGCATTTATTTCATTAGTCCTACCTTGTCCCTGCTTGCCCTGACTGTTTGACTCACTTCTGTTCTCAACTGCTCCTGTTGAATCTTTTTTTTTGAAAATCCCAATGTAGTAAATTTGCTGGTTCCTCTTTATACAATTTGTTTGTTACATCTCAAAAGAACTCAAATAAATTTGTCAAACATGATTCGTTTTTAACAAAACTATATTGACCTTGCCTGATTGTATTAAAACTTTCTAAATGCCATACAGCTGCATTACCGTCTCCTTTAATCATGGATTTTAACATTTTCCCAATAACCCATGTTACATTGACTGACTGGTTTATGTTTTCCTGCTTTCTGAATTCCCTCTTTATTTCAATAAAAGCATCCCATTTTATAAATTTCAAATCTGTTGGCATGTTTCCAGAATCTAGGGAAGTTGGAAGTTTGAACTCAATGCTTCCATTCTTTTCAGACCCAAGCATACAGACCATCTGAGACAGGAGTCTTTCCAGTTTTCTATCCCATTAGTTTTTCTTTTTCTGTGGAAAATGTGATTGTTTTACATTTCTCCCAGTCATCCCGCATTTTCCTCAATTTTTGAAATGCTTTGCTGTCGTCCTCTGCAAAGACCAAGGGAAATGTTGGCAAAATAATAAATTCACTGTGCGAGTAATCCCAGATTAATATTCCGGGGGCATGGGTTTGAATCCAACCTTTGGCAACTGGTGAAATTTTAAATTAAATGTCGGGAATTAAAATTAGCCTAATCATCTAACCATTGTTGATTGACATAAAAACACAATTGTCTCACTAATCTCTTTTAGGGAAGGAAATCTGATGGCCTTATGAGGGCTAGTCTACATGTGTCTCCAGACTCAGGAATGTGGTTGACTGTTAGCTGCACTCTAAAATGACCGTAGCAAGCCACTGAGATGTATCAAATTGCTTTGAATTCTAAACAAGGACATAAAATGGAACAATCCACCTGGCGCCAACCTAATCACTGAAAATAACAGCTACAGAAACAACCCTGTCAACTCTGCAAAGTCTTTCCAAGCAATATGTAGAGACTCATACTAAAATTGGGATAGATGTGTGACAAACTAGTCAAGCAACGACTGACCACGTTAGTATTTGATAGTCTTACACACACAATGTCCCAAATGTTACCATCACCACCTCTGGGCTTGTCCTGTCCCACTAGCAGGACAGACTTACCAGAGGTGGTGAGTCAGTGGTAAACAGTTGGAAAAGAGTTGCACTGGATGTCCTAAACATCAACTATGGACATTGTTTTATGGCATCAAGTGAAACACAGCAAGGAAACATCATGTCGATTTACCACTTTCTGCTCCCCCCACCCCTCTCCCAATTCAACTGATGAATCATATCACCTCCACTGAACACATTGGGGCAAGTGATGGCATAGTAGTAATGTCCCTGAACTAGTAATCCAGAAATTCCAGCTTCTTGTTCTGGAGAATGCTCTGGAAATCACGTCTCATTATCTACAGTTAAATGTTTTGAAAAGCGTAAAGAATTCCCCAATGTTCTTGTCTTTTTAGACCCAAGTTGAAGAAACTGTAGCTGCAGTTATTTAACTGTGAACTATCAGCATATAACTCTAGAATTAAAACACTTCCTGTTCCCCACAATTTAAAAAAACACGGAAATAAGTAGACATTATTTTTTAAATGTTGGCCGAGCTAGTGACACTCCTATTCCTTTTGAACAAGGCACAATGGTAGTGTCTCTGCCCCTGGACCCAAGAGGTCTGGGTTCACGTCCCACCTGCTCCAGAGATTTGTAATAACATCTCTGAATAGGTCGATTTGTAAAAAATCAGTTGAAAGTAGAAGAAAAAAAAATTGTTCACTGTCTGTCCTGGTTCATTGTTTCCATTATGGTTTTTCATGTCTCATTCTCTAAGGGACTAGCATTCAACTCTAATTACTGTTTTTCTTTTTTATACTCAGAAACATTTACGATTTGTTTATAAATTTCTTACTAGTTATTTATTGCATTCCAATTTTCCGATCTTCATTTTTCATCTTCCTTAACTTCCTTCATTAACCTGGAAGGAGCATAGAATCTTTCTATGTCAGCTAAAAGAGGGGAAAACCGTTCTTTAGACAAAATAGCTGCAGAGCCCCTTGAAGAGGGCGAATGGTAAATGCAAGTCCACAGCTAAAAGTACTGTTGATTACATAGTTCAATGCCTGCAAAGTGCCTTTTCTTGAAAAACAGCTAAAGCAGAAATAAAATACAGAAGTATCAAATTGCCAAAATTAGCTGGAGGTCTGTAGTGCCACTGCTGCAAATTGGAATAAATTTTGTACCTGTTTCCTTGTTATTAAGCATAGGAGAAAGCATGAAAAACATTAAATTCTTAAAGACAGAGTTTTAACTAGAAACAAGTTTCATAGATGGTTAATAGTAATATATAAATTTATATCATGCTACGTTGTGTTGAAAAATTGCAAAATACTATATTAGTGTATATAATGTATGATAATGAAGATATTATGAGCCACAGTCAGCAAAGCAATGCATGATTAAAACATTGACTCTTTTGTGGGAATTCATTGAGGGAGATTCTTGGCCATGATACTGAAATCTTTTGATTTTCGTATGTAAATCTTCTAACATCAACTAAAACCACCAGAGCAGACAGCAAGATATTTGATTTAAAGTCTGATCAACGACATTTTTGAAATGAGGATCTCCTTTCTATTCAATTGTTGTGTCGGCTGAAATATTTTCTCAAACATTGACATAAGGCTTGAACCTAAAGTGGAGGAAAAAGTGAGGTCTGCAGATGCTGGCGATCAGAGCTGAAAATGTGTTGCTGGTTAAACCTCCCTACCTTTTATCTTAGCCTGCTGGACACACTTTCCTCATTCCTGAAGAAGGGCTTATGCCCGAAACGTCGAATTTCCTGTTCCTTGGATGCTGCCTGACCTGCTGCGCTTTAACCAGCAACACATTTTCAGCTTGAACCTAAAGTGCCTCATTCAGAGATTGTGATCATGAAGCATAGAACAGACCTGCCTACTGGACCATCCAACAAAACTTTAGAATAAAATGTTGAAAAACTATGGTCTCTGCCTGCCTTGATTTTTGACAAATAGCGGTACTTTTTAAGGCTTGGTTCTAGTATGTTTTTGTGCCTTTTAAAAGATTGCTTCTTCAATTCATGGATTGGAGATGCCGGTGTTGGACTGGGGTGTACAAAGTTAAAAATCACACAACACCAGGTTATAGTCCAACAGGTTTAATTGAAAGCACACTAGCTTTCGGAACGATGCTCCTTCATCAGGTGATAGTCTCACTATCACCTGATGAAGGAGCGTCGCTCCGAAAGCTAGCTTGCTTCCAATTAAACCTGTTGGACTATAACCTGGTGTTGTGTGATTTTTAACTCCATTCGTGGAGATTTTGACGTTTCAAAGCAAGCCTTTTATGGATAAAGAATGAAAAACCAAGAAGTAGAATAATGTAGCTGGCATGCTTTCCTTTATTGGTCAGAGCATGGAGTATAGGAATTGGGAAGTGATGCTGTGGTCGTACAGACATTGCTTAAATCACTTTTGGAATATTGTATGCAATTCTGGTCTCCTTCTATCGGAAGGATGTTGCAAGGATGTTCTCCGGTTTGGAGGATTTGCAAGGATGTTCTCCGGTTTGGAGGATTTGCAAGGATGTTCCCAGGTTTGGAGGGTTTGAGCAAAAGGGTGAAGCTAAATAGGCTGGGGCTGTTTACCCTGGAGCGATGGAAGCAGAAGGGTGACCTCAGAGATTTATAAGATTGAGAGGCATGGTTATGGTGAATAGACAAAGTCTTTTCCCTGGGGTGGGAAAGTCCAGAACGAGGGAGCATAGGTTTAGTGTGAGAGGGGAAAGTTATAAAAGGGTCCTAAGGGGCATGTTTTTCATGCAGAGGGTGGTGCGTGTATAGAACGAGCTGCCAGAGAAAGTGGTGGAGGCTGGTACAATTGCAACATTTAAGGCATCTGGATGGGTATATAAGAAGGGCTTAGATGAACTAGATTAATTTAGGATAGCTGGTCGACATGAGCAAGTTGGACTGAAGGGTTTGTGCGATTTTTGAGAAGATGTGTAGCTCAGGTTGAGGATCAGGTAAGTTTACTCGCTGAGCTGGAAGGTTTGATTTCAGACATTTTGTCACCATACTAGGTAACATCATCAGTGAGCCTCCGGTGTAGCACTGGTGTTATATCCGCTTTCTATTTGTGTCTTGGTAATTTAAGGTGGTTGATATCATTTCCAGTTCTTTTTTCTCAGAGGGTGGTAGATGGGATCCAAATCGATGTGTTTATTGATGGAGTTCTGATAGCATGCCAGGCCTCCAGGAATTCTCATGCGTGTCTCTGCTTAGCTTGTCCGAGGATGGATGTGTTGTCCCAGTCAAAGTGGTGTTCCTCCTCATCTGTATGTAAGAATACTAGTGATAGTGGGTCATGTATTTTGGTGGCTAGTTGGTGTACATGTATCCTGGTGGCTAGTTTTCTGCCTGTTTGATGTAGTGTTTGTTGTTTTTGCATGGTATCTTGTAAAAGGACTGTGACAAACACTAAATTTGTTGTCCTAAATTTCTTGCCTTTCACTTTCTGTCTATGGTTTCTTGTTCTTAGTCAATAGAAATGAAGACCTGCATTTATAACCCTGTCCAACCTCCTCAAAATCTTATACACTCTGTCGTGACACATTGGCTTTTAGAATCTATAGCCTTTTGAAACCTGGAATTTTGTCAGTTATTCTTTAAAATCATTTATATGAAGCTGATGAGTCCTTTTAAATAGATAGGATACAATCTTGTTTGGAGCTTGAATGAGGTTGGCTATGGTGAGAAATATGGGAACTTCACATTAGCAATTGGATGAGACCGTCCTGAATGTCTGGGCGTTGAAATACGATTCTTGCTAAGTAGCAGCAACATACCTACTAAAGCGGACCATTGCCTGTGAACAACATCAACAACTAATTTTGCTTCCGTAATGTGTGACTTCTATGCTACCACTCATCACAAGGAAACTAGACATGGTCGTTTATTTTCGGGATTGTCTGAGCAGAAACCTGGCAACTTCAATGCATTGCTTGTGCTTCTGAGCCACCGTCTTGGACACCGCAGCAACAATATCAAAGGTTTGCTTCAGGGCACCAACTTCATGCACCGTATATCCATAGACCTTTGCAGTCATCTTCATGCACCCTATATCCACAGACCTTTCAACCCTGTCAGAACCTTCACGGCATTCTCCAATCCACTTGCAAGATGGTTCGATGCTGAAGCTTCAGTTACACACTAGCTCCTATCATTACAATGCCATTGCAAATTTACCTTGTGTGCAGGCACACCACCCAGTTCAAGCGCCGGACGGGCTGTATCTCAGGATTGCTGAATTGCTCTTTCAGCTCTCTCTCACTTATCACTGCGCAGTCACAGACTGCACTTACCCTGACAGTGACATTGGACCAAGCTGGCCTTGTGGCATGGTGTAGCCTCCTCTGCCAGTCCCTAGGGCGACAGCTTGACCAGGATATCCCAGTCCTTGTCCACCATGCTGGTGCAAAATTTCCCTTGTTTGTCGTGCCCAGGAAAAAGGTGTACAAAAAAACCCAGCACAGGTACAGGCCCTTCGGCTTATCCAGCCTGCGCCAACACACGACATTTTCCTGAACAAAAAACTTTTTGCCTGTATGCAATCCTTACCCCTCTATTCCCTGCCTATTCATCCAGCTGTCTTCATCAGGTGATTGTGGAGGGCTCGATCGTAACACAGAATTTATAGCAAATAATTTGCAGTGTGATGTAACTGAAATTATACATTGAAAAATTGATTGTCTGTTAAGCCTTTCATCTGTTAGAATACAGTGATAGTTTCACTTCTTTCATGTGTAAATCACAAAACCCTTCTTTTTAAAGTTGCATTCTCGGGTTAGCTGCTAACAATGGTGATAGCTCCCTGTGTTCTCTGTCTATGACCTGATGTCGAGATTGATTCTAATCTAATAAGTGAGATAACAGTGTTTTACATAAATTCCTGCAGTTTTTGAGCTCAGAGTTCTACATGAATGTATGCAGGTTTTGAGCAAAGTGCAATGTAACTCTGCAATATTAATTCACCCCACAAAATATGTGTGCATGTGGGTCTTTGTCTGTCTGTCTGTGTGTGTCTGTCTGTCTGTCTGGGGTGGGGGAGACTTAAGACACTCTGCACCTACACACATATTCTCACACTCACAACCCCCACCCCAGACAGACAGACACACACACAGACCCACGTGCACACATATATTTTGTGGGGTGAATTTGTACTTAGAGTTACATTGCACTTTGCATACATTCATGTAGAACTCTGAGCTCAAAAACAGCAGGAATTTATGTAAAACACTGATTCTAATCTAATAAGTGAGTTAACAATCTCAACATCAGGTCATAGAAGAGACAGAGAACACAGGGGGCTAACACCTTCAACATATTGTCTAGCTATCACCATTGTTAGCAGCTAACCCAAGAATGCAACTTTAAAAAGGAGGGTTTTGTGATTTACACATGAAAGAAGTGAAACTATCACTGTATTCTAACAGATGAAAGGCTTAACAGACAATCAATTTTTCAATGTATAATTTCAGTTACATCACACTGCAAATTATTTGCTATAAATTCTGTGTTAGGATCGAGCCCTCCACAATCACCTGATGAAGGAGCGTCGCTCCGAAAGCTAGTGTGCTTCCAATTAAACCTGTTGGACTATAACCTGGTGTTGTGTGATTTTTAACTGTGTACACCCCAGTCCAACACCGGCATCTCCAAATCCTTTTTAAACGTTATTGTATCTGCTCCTACCACGTCCTCTGGTAGTGTATTCCAGACACACTCCAACTTCTGTTTTAAAAACAAAACTGCCTCTCACATCTCCTTTAAACTTGCCTTCTATGTCCCTTAGCAAGTGCTGGAAAAAAGACTCCATTCTATCCATGCCATTCATAGTTTTGTAAATTTCTATCATGACCCCGCCCCCCAATTAGCTTCCAGTGTTCAAGTGAAAACAAACCAAGTTTTCCTAATTTCTCCTAATAGCTAATGTCCAGCAGATCAGACAACATCCTGATAAAACTTTTCTGTAACTGACAGTGGTATTTAAAAGATGGCACAAGAACCAGGATTGGTAGGCTATACTGTGATGTGAATGGCAAGTTCTTCTTGCTATGCCGTGTTATAGAATGAGGGTAGCATCAGATAAGAAGGGCACCATAGGGATGAGGTAAGTGATAAATCAATTGAATTTGGGGTCATGTAGTAAGAAATCTCATCGGGCCTCATGGAAAGAAACCCTTTTTGACTTAATATCCTAATCCTCTCTTCTACAACAATGGGCCTATTTTGTTTGTGTAATTTAATGCTGTTGTTCCCTTTAAACTGTATCATCTTAACAGTAACTGGCATTGAATTCCAACAGTATATTTTAGTCCATATATCCACCTAAATTTGCTTATTTGGTTTTGTTTGTTTCTCCTTTTTTTTAAGGAATTAATGTACATTAATTTTGGTATCCTCTGCAGATTTTAACATTAATCCATCCAGGTCTCTAACCAAATCATTAAAAGATAAGTAATGTACCATTCATTATTTTAAACAACTCTCTCAAAAAAAGTCTTTAATTAGTCTTTTCTCTTTTCTTCCTTTATATAAAAAAAACTGAACGCTACCTCTTTTGGGCAGAAGGGAATTTTGGGGTTTTAATAATGCAGATAGTTTTAGTGTGAAAGCTGGGCAACAGATTATCTTTTATCATACAGTGAACAATCATGTTCATCCACAGTCGTTCATGTGGATGCAATGTGCTGTTATTATGACAAATCTATCATGATTTACGGTAGTCATTTTGTTTTAAAGTCTGCTGCCAAATCCATAAATGAGAGAGAATCTTTTTGTGGATGCAAAATTTGCTTGGAAATACTGAGAAGGCATTGGAAGATGTGTTTGATGGCGGAATTAATCTGGAATTGTTGGAACTAACAGAAAATGGTCTATTGATTCTGGAGGTTGTTGGTTTGAAGTTAAGAAGAACCCTATTGTGGCTCTGTTACAGAGAGAAAGGGAGAGACTAAAAATATTGATTCAGGGTCCTGTCTGCTACAGTGTAAGAGCTGAAAATGTGTTGCTGAAAAAGCTCAGCAGGTCGGGCAGCATCCAGGGGACAGGAGATTCGACGTTTCGGGCAAAAGCCCTTCTTCAGGAATGAGGAAAGTGTGTCCAGCAGGCTAAGATAAAAGGTAGGGAGGAGGGACTTGGGGGAGGGGCGATGGAGATGTGATAGGTGGAAGGAGGCCAAGGTGAGGGTGATAGGCTGGAGTGGGGTGGGGGCGGAGGGGTCAGGAGGAAGATTGCAGGTTAGGAAGGTGGTGCTGAGTTCGAGGGATTTGACTGAGACAAGGTGGGGGGAGGGGAAATGAGGAAACTGGAGAAATCTGAGTTCATCCCTTGTGGTTGGAGGGTTCCTAGGCGGAAGATGAGGCGCTCTCCCTCCAACCGTCGTGTTGTTATGTTCTGGCGATGGAGGAGTCCAAGGACCTGCATGTCCTTGGTGGAATGGGAGGGGAGTTGAAGTGTTGAGCCACGGGGTGGTTGGATTGGTTGGTCCGGGAGTCCCAGAGGTGTTTTCTGAAACGTTCCGCAAGTAGGCGGCCTGTCTCCCCAATATAGAGGAGGCCACATCGGGTGCAGCGGATGCAATAGATGATGTGTGTGGAGGTGCAGGTGAATTTGTAGCAGATATGGAAGGATCCCTTGGGGCCTTGGAGAGAAGTAAGGGAGGAGGTGTGGGTGCAAGTTTTGCATTTCTTGCGGTTGCAGGGGAAGGTGCCGGGAGTGGAGGTTGGGTTGGTGGGGGGTGTGGACCTGACGAGGGAGTCACGGAGGGAGTGGTCTTTTCGGAACGCTGATAGGGGAGGGGAGGGAAATTATATCCCTGGTGTTGGGGTCTGTTTGGAGGTGGTGGAAATGACGGCGGATGATACGCTATATATGGAGTTTGGTGGGGTGGTAGGTGAGAACCAGTGGGGTTCTGTCCTGGTGGCGGTTGGAGGGGCGGGGCTCAAGGGCGGAGGAGCGGGAAGTGGAGGAGATGTGGTGGAGGGCATCGTCGATCACGTCTGGGGGGAATCTGCGGTCCTTGAAGAAGCTCAACACTTCAACTTCCCCTCCCACTCCACCAAGGACATGCAGGTCCTTGGACTCCTCCATCGCCAGACCATAACAACACAACAGTTGGAGGAAGAGAGCCTCATCTTCTGCCTAGGAACCCTCCAACCACAAGGGATGAACTCAGATTTCTCCAGTTTCCTCATTTCCCCTCCCCACCCCCCCCCCCCCCCGCCTTGTCTCAGTCAAATCCCTCGAACTCAGCACTGCCTTCCTAACCTGCAATCTCCTTCCTGACCTCTCCGCCCCCACCCCACTCCGGCCTATCACCCTCACCTTGACCTCCTTCCACCTATCACATCTCCATCGCCTCTCCCCCAAGTCCCTCCTCCCTACCTTTTATCTTAAACTGCTGGACACACTTTCCTCATTCCTGAAGAAGGGCTTAGGCCTGAAACGTCGAATCTCCTGTTCCCTGGATGCTGCCTGACCTGCTGAGCTTTTTCAGCAACACATTTTCAGCTCTGATCTCCAGCATCTGCAGACCTCACTTTCTCCTACTACAGTGTAAGGAACCCCTCAGTTAAAGAAAAATGAAGATGTAGCAGAAGTACTGTTACAGAAGTTCTCAAAGTACTTGCAATAGAGATGGACAAACTGGGAAAATGCAGTAGAGCACTTTTAGAAATTGTAATCTAAGAAACTGATGAAAGTTGGTTTATAGATATTTGGGAGTCAGTCACCTTTTGAACAAAGGATGGTGTGAGCCAAATCTTGATCCAGAGTTGAAGGCGAACAAGTTGATGAGGCAGTTTTAACCATTTCAACTTTTGTTGAAAATAAGTACAGCTAATTTTTGATTAACATCGTCATGACATATCTGAAAATTACCGTGTCAGGCAAAACTATATTATTCACAACACATTTTCCTGCAGAAATCTATGAAAATGTTCGGGCTATGTTCTAAGAACATCAAACAACTATAGAATGCAAACAAATAGAAATTATGCAAATCGACTATTTTATCTTGCCTCTACAAGGTTGCTGGAAGTGGAAGGCCTTCCTTCTCGAAAGATTGACAAATCGTATACAAATAGAGTTGCAAAAAGTCCTACCAAAATGTTTCTGTCTATGGAAGTTAGATATGGTCACTTTCCTATGTTCACATTCTTGAAACTAGGATATTTGAACCACTTATTGTAATGACCAATAGTGTTATACTTCAACAAATATTTAAGGTTGATGACATGGCTTAGATCTAGCAGTTTACCTGGGGGAATTGCATGCATTAATGCTTTTGTTATAACAGAACCAAGGACACTTTACTGATTGATTTTATTTTGCCAGTCAATTTATTTGCTTTGGATTGTATTTTCTAGCCAGTTTTCAGATACCCAAAATTTTAATGTTTTAAAAAATCAATTAAAAGCTGTAAATATGCATACTTTGAAAATCTCTGATGTTTGTGTGACGTCTTATCTAAATTCCTTATTTTCTTAAAGTTTCGAACTGTTGTTGGGATTAGTTGTCTCCAGTGTAATAATACATGGCAGAAATTTTCAGACAAGTTACAGACCAGGATATTTGAATGTAGAAGCCATTGTAGTTCAATAAAATCTTGTTTCCTACCCTAGAAGTTCACAAAAGAAAGGTTTCCACCTTGAATCACTGGATCATGATCAGGAGTATAAACTCTAGCTGAGGATACGGCCACCCTGGTTGAGGTTAGTTAACTCACCATAGGCAAGTGGCTGGTTGGGCCCAGTGATTCATCAAATAAACTCACTAAATATTGAATCTCATATGATTGTTTTGCTTTGTTCTCATCTGGATCATTTCAAATATTCTCCTTACAATTTCTCTACTTTGACAAGTATACTAGACAAGTTCACATACAAAGTATGATGAAAATAGCTCTTTATGTTTCGTAACTTCATCCTTCAGCTTTCCAGTTTTTAATCATAGGAAGTGAAAAATGTGATGTGGACTGAGTCCTGTTTCTAAGCTACTTTTATCTTGTTCTTTTAATTGGTATTTCTGAGTCCTGTTGTCAGCCAGCCATCAGTCAGCATTTATCTTGGAATATACTTGTTGCTCAGACCAGTGGCAGACATAGATGTAGGTGAAATTCTCTGATGTTGGATTCTTGGAAAATTAGGTAAAAGAGTAAGATGAAGCATGTATAATTACTGATTAGAATATTCATCAAAAATCAAAGCAATGTTTTTAGAGAGGAGGAAATGATCTCTCCAGAGGAGCTGGTAGTCAGCATTGGGCTGTGTTTTTGTAGCACAAACAGAATGCTCTATTTTAAAACACACACAATTTAGATTTATTGGATATGTTGAAATGCTTTAGCTTTGAGACTTTATTTACTGGAAACATAACCTTCCTTCCCTTATCTTGATTTGTTCATCACTGTGTGTACTCTGTTTTAGGAGCTTGATGTTCTGCCAGAAAATGCATACAGTTTTTCTTTTAAAGGTTTTCCTGCAGTGAAATGGATTTTCTCATGTATATTGGGTGCATGAGGATGCTGAAATATGAATTGAAGGTGCAGTTCTGCTGCATTTTCAAGACTTACCTGGAGTTGCATAGAACTGGATCAGTTTTGTCCTAGTTTGAAATCTGACCAGGGATGCAAGTACTGTATTTCATATGCATTTGACACAAGCTATGGGCACATTGAATATTTAGTGTTATCAAGCATCCAGGAAACTAGTATTAGATGAATTATCTGTTGTAACGGTATCTGCAAAGTTGTCCTGCAAATTTGTTGGCTGTAGAACTTTACTAGCTAAGTAGCTTGTAATTACAGCTTTGAATAAAAAACAATCCTAAACAAATTCTGTCATGAATTAAATCTATTGTTTAAATTGTGCTTGAATGCATTATCAACTTATTTGAAAAGCTTAATGAAAGCAGCAAGCTTGCAAGCTTTTCAACAGATAAAGAAAGACACCAGTGGTCAGAGTTTAAGGATACAGAGTAAGCCATTTAGGACTGAGATGATTAATTTCTTCACCCAGAGTGGTGAACTAACAGAATTCCTTACCCCACAAAGCAGTTAGAACATTGAACAGTACAGCACAGGAACAGGTCCTTCAACCCACCATGTTTGTGCCAACCGTGATGCCATTCCACATTAATCCTGTCTGCCTGTATGTGGTGTAAATCCCTCAATTCCCTGCCTGTTCATGTGTCTGTTTAAATACTTCTTAAATATTGATATCTCATCTGCTTCTAGGAGAAAGTGAGGACTGCAGATGCTGGAGATCAGAGCTGAAAATGTGTTTCTGGAAAAGCGCAGCAGGTCAGGCAGCATCCAAGGAGCAGGAGATTCGACGTTTCGGGCATGAGCCCTTCTTCAGGAATGTTGATGATTGACCTGCTGCGCTTTTCCAGCAACATATTTTCAGATCTCATCTGCTTCTACAATCTCAGCATATTCTAGGCACCTATCATCCTCTGCGTAAAAAAAAAACTTGCACCTTGCACATCTTCTTTCAACTTCCCCCTCTCATTTTAATTATGCCCCTAGTACTTGACAGTTCCACTCAGGGAAGAAGACTCTGACCAATCACCTGATCCATGCTTTTTTATAATTTTATATAATTCTATCAGGTTGCCCCTCAAATTCTGATGCTGTAGTGAAAACAATCCAAGTTTGTCCAGCCTCTCCTTATAGCTAACACACTCAAATCCAGGCAACATCCTGGTAAACTTC
Source organism: Hemiscyllium ocellatum (assembly GCF_020745735.1). Lineage (NCBI taxonomy): Eukaryota > Metazoa > Chordata > Chondrichthyes > Orectolobiformes > Hemiscylliidae > Hemiscyllium > Hemiscyllium ocellatum. The sequence continues at coordinate 94,456,504 of NC_083411.1, read as the reverse complement.
TTTTGCATCCTTTCTATAGTGTGGTGACCAGAGCTGCAAACATTACATCCAACGTGGCTTAACTAAAGTTTTATGGAGCTGCAACATGACTTGCCAACTTTTATACTCCGTACCTTGATTGGTGAAGGCAGGCATGTCATACACCTTCTTTACCACCTCATCCACTGTGTTGCCACTTTCAAAGAGCTATGGACTTGCACTCCAAGATCCTCTGTATATCAGTTCTCTCAGTAATCCTGCCATTTACTGCATGCTTGCCTATTGAATTTGACCTCCCAAAATGTAACACCTCACATTTGTGCAAATTAAACTCCATCTGCCATTTCTCTGCCTAACTTTGCAATTTTTCTGTATCCTGCTGTATCCTTTGATAACCTTCCTCACTAAAGCGTAGCCAAAATATTGAATGTTTTCAAGAAGAAATTAAGTATAGTTCTCAGGGCTAAAGGGATCCACTAATATGAGAAAAAGGAACAGATACTAGTGGGCGGCACGGTGGCACAGTGGTTAGCACTGCTGCCTCACAGCGCCTGAGACCCGGGTTCATATCCCGACTCAGGCGACTGACTGTGTGGAGTTTGCACGTTCTCCCCGTGTCTGCGTGGGTTTCCTCCGGGTGCTCCGGTTTCCTCCCACAGTCCAAAGATGTGCGGGTCAGGTGAATTGGCCATGCTAAATTGCCCGTAGTGTTAGGTAAAGGGGTAAAGGTAGGGGTATGGGTGGGTTTCGCTTCGGCGGGTCGGTGTGGACTTGTTGGGCCGAAGGGCCTGTTTCCACACTGTAAATCTAATCTAATCTAAGGATCAGCATCATATTGAGAGGCTGAGCAAGCTAGAATGGCTTACTCTGGCACATATTCTATGCTTCTATGACATCTTTTACATGCAATTTTTCTCCTTTTCCTCTGATTCCTCAATAATGCAATTATACTTTGTGTTTTCATTTACACTTCATTACATATTGCAAAGTTAAAAATCACACAACACTGGGTTATAGTCCAACAGGTTTAATTGAAAGCACACTAGTTTTCAGAGCGACGCTCCTTCATCAGGTGATAGTGGAGGACAGAATTATAAGGCACAGAATTTATAGCAAGAGTTTACAGTGCGATGTAACTGAAATTATACATTGATTGTCTGTTGAGTCTTTCATCTGTTCAAATACCCTGATAGTCTCACTTCTTTCATATGTAAATCACAAAACCTTTTTTAAAAGTTGCATTCTCAGGTTAGCTGTAACAATTGATGTTAGCTAGAGAATATGTTGAAGGTGTTAGCCCCTGTGTTCTCTGTCTATGCCATGTTTAGATTGATTCTAATCTAAAAAGTGAGCTAACAGAGTTTTACATGAATTTATGCAGTTTTTGAGCAAAGTACAATGTAACTCTGCAAGTACAAATTCACCCCACAAGCGTATGTGTACATGTGTGTATGTGGGTCTTCGTGACTGTCTGTGTGTGTGTCTGTCTGGGTTGGGGGTTGAGTGTGAGAGAGTGTAAATGTGTGTGTAGTGAATGTAGAGTGTCTTAAGTCTGTGAGGGGGTGCATGCGTGTGTGTGGGAGTGTGCGCGCGGTGTCTGGGGTGGGGAGTTGTGAGTGTCTGTGTGTGAAAGAGTGTATATGTGTGTGCATGAGTGTAGAGTGATCTAAATCTCTGAGAGGATGCCTGTGTGAGTGTGTGTGAATGTCTGTGTGTGTGAATGTCTGTGTGTGTGAATGTCTGTGTGTGTGAATGTCTGTGTATGTGTGTGTGTGTAGGAGTGTCTGTGTGTGTGTGTATAGTGCAATGGTGGTCAACTGTAATGTGACATGAACCTAAGGCCCTGTTGAGGCCCTCTCTATGTGTACCAAACTTAGCTATCAGCCTCTGCTCGGCCACTTTTCGCTGCTGCCTGTCCTGAAGTCCGCCTTGGAAGATGGTCACCCGAAGGTCCGAGGTAGAAGATCCTGGACCACTGAAGTGTTCCCCAACTGGGAGGCAACACTCCTGTCTGTTGATTGTTGTGTGGTGCCCATTCATCCGTTGCTATAGCATCTGCTCAGTTTCCCCAATGTACCATGCCTCAGGGCATCCTTGCCTGCAACGTATAAGATAGACCATGTTGGCTGAGTCACATGAGTACCTGCCATGTACAAGGTGGGAGGTGTCCCCACATGTAATGGTGGTATCCATGTCCACAATCTGACACATCTTGCAGCACCTACTGTGACAGGTTTGTATGGAGTTATTACATGTTGCAGTAAGAGTTCTTCTTTCTAGCCAATTTAAGAATATCTAGGTTAATTGTCATGCTTAATTACCTTTGCCTGTAACCAGCAGGCATAACCTAACCATGGATTTTTTTTCAATCATCAAACTAATTTTAATTTCCTATGTACTGCTTCTTAACAGACAATGGCTAATATTTAAAGAAGTGCTTTAGGGTGTACAACAGATGTACATTCCTCTAAGGCTTATATATCGAAAGGGAATGGTCAACCAACTGTAGTTAACTAAAGAGATTAAAAATCACATTAGATCAAAGGAAGTGGCTGTTAAGAATGCCTGTGAATTAGGAGCAGTTTAGAATCCAGCAAAAGAATGCAAAGAATCTGATTCAGAAAGACAAAAATAACTATTCCTAACACCCCTCTCTGTGTTAGCGCATCAGAAATCACGTGCTGTTATTCCCAAAGTTGAGACCAAAGTTAATTTTTTTTAATTTACCTGATTTTCAGACCCAGGTTGGTTGAAAACACAGACCAGATTTCACACTTAACAAAATTACTTTTTATTACATGTGATTAGACTCCGGCTACAGGTAAACAACTATGAATTTATGAAAGTCTGACTCTTCTAATTAACTTCTAATCCCTTTTAAAAACTCATCCTAATACAAAGATAAGGAAAGAAAAATCATGTGCATGATAAACAGAGGAAAAGACTGGGAAGGCTGTTCAGTGGTTCCTATACAGAGTTGCTAAGTTGACCCTTTATGATTTTTCTGATAATCAGAATGCTAAATACTGCTTTTCTGTCTTCCTACTCTGGAGGCTTTCACTGGGTTGCAGGAGGCAGATGACTGTTTCCTACTTATATAAGGTCTCTGACATATCAATCAAAAGTCATAACTTGTAACAATTGCTGAAGGAAAAGTGGCTGGTTTGCTTCAGGATAAAAGTAGTTTTCACTGCAGAAAGCAGAGAGAGCTCTTGAGCTAGTGGAGGTCTGAGATCTGAAGTCTTCTCCCTATCTTGTTCACCTAACTGAGTACCAGTCAGCTAACTGTTGGCAGCCAGAAGGCCTTTTTGATTGGTCTGTGAGCTAGTGATCAGGTTCTTATTACCAACCAGAGCTCCATTGGTACATCAGCTTGGACTTCAGCTCATCTACAAAACTATACTTCAGCTACTGCAACCAATGTAAATGATGCTTGCAATGCATGTCAGGTATCTTGCTTTCAAAGCAAGCAGCAATCCTTTTTTCTTTTCAGTCCAAAATCAAAAACACACTAGCAAGAATATAAAATTGGACTGAATGGAAAAGAATGTGAGCCTGTTACAGGTGCAGATTGGAGAATTTATAGTGCACAACAGGGAAATGGGGGAGAAGCTTTCAGTTACTTTGTGTATATCTTCACAGATGAAGATCCAGAAATATAAGGCAACCCATGAGACTTGGGAATTAAGAAACTAAAAGACATTTAGTATGGAGGTAGTAATTCAAATGTTAATTGGATTGAAGATTGATGTATGCTTTGGACCAGCTGAGCTTCCTCCCAACATGTTGAATGAGACGGCTAGAGAGATAATAGATATATAAATAATGGATATCTTTCAAAATTCTGTAAATCCTGGAAAGGTTGCTGCAGAATGTAGCAAATGTAACTGTACCATTTCAAAAAGGGAGGAAGATGTACAATGGCAAACTACATATGTTGGTTTGACATCAGTGATAGGGAAAATGTTGGAATTTATTGTAAAGAATGTGTTAACATATTTAGAAAAGAATGGTAAAGTTGGGCAGAGTCAACTTGAAATGAAAGGAATATCATGTTTGGCAAATTTGTTGGAGTTCTTTGAAGATATCACTTTAGCATGCAATGTATTTAGATTTTTAGAAAATCTTTAAGTAGGTCCACATAGGAGGTTAATAACTAAAATTAGAGTGTATAGGATTGGGGTAAATATACAGGTATGGTTAACGTAATTAGTTAACTGACAGAAAGTAGATAGTTGGGATAAACAGACCATTCTCGGGGTGACAGATGATCATTAGCAAGTACAGCAAGGATTAGTACTAGGTCCACGGCTGTTCAAGTTCTGTATAAATGGTTTGAATGTGGGATCAATTGCAATATTCCTTAATTTGTTGATGACACCCAGCTGGGAGTGAAGCTAAATACTATATTGAGAAGGATACAAGGAGATGTCAAGAAGACTTAGAAGGTTAAGTGGATGGGCTAGAATGTGGCAGAGTACAGGATGTTTTGCTGCTGTTGTGTAGTGTCTATGTGAAATCTCAACTGGAGTTTATTTACAGTTTTGGTCAGCTTATCTAAGGAGTGGATATACTTGACATCAAGTGAGTGCATCACAGCTTCATAGAGTTATCCCTGTGATGGCAGGAATGTCACACACGTAGAAAGATTAAGGAGACTGGATCTGTATTTCCGAGAATTTCATAAACGAGGAATATTTTCACTGAAACCAAGAAACCCCTTACATTATGTGACCGGGTAATATAGATAAGTTATTTCCTCGGCTCGTAAGTTTAAATTCAGCAGACGTAATCGTAACAAGTTACAGGCCGTTCAAGACAGATGAAAAGAAATTCCTTCACTCAGAAGTGGTGAATCTTTGAAATGCTGTTCTCTAAAGGACTGTGGAAACTCAATCATCTGAACAGGTTCATAAATTTGAGAGATTGTTAAATGAGATTTGGAGGTAATGTGGAAAAATGACATTGATGTAAATTTTCAACCATGAACTAATTCAATGGTGAACTTCAATGAGGTGAATGATCTACTTCTGTTCCTATGCCTGAGTCTAAGATGTTTTCCTTAAAGCTCAGTATTTACAACCCAGTAGATTCAAACACCATCTCCAGTTATTCTACATAATTATGTGACCTAGGTATGATCATTACATCACCATGCATCACCTGTATACATTGTGTTGATGTTTCTTTACAGATAATATCTGGAACGTTCTTGTTCTGTGCAGATTAATATGATAGCTTAGACTTCATGGCTCCATGGAGGCATTGGAAAGCGTCTTTCATATGTGTAAATGGTAGTGTGATAGTGGATATGAGTGTATTGAGGGATGAAAGACTCGCTGTCAGTTAGCCACCTTGGAGAGACAATGGAACTGGACTCTAGACTGCACTAAGTTCAGGCAGCTGCTATTGTACAGCAGAGCAAAGAGAAAGAAAATAAATTTTATGACAGCAAGAGTTGGATAATCTCTTACCTGTCTGCTTCTCTCATTATCTTGGAAATCAGAACATGGTAAAAGAGTAACTTGGGAAAACAGACCACTCAGAACTCAAAAGATACTACAAATTCTACTGCTGCTGTTGAAAACCAATTGTGGCCTCCGGTTTATGATCCAACATCTCTCATACTTTAAGGTCTTCTTACCTTCATATCCTTATTTCTTGCTGTCTGTGTCACTCTCCATTGTTACCTATGTCAGAGTGTGTGTATGTGTATATTAGGTGTTACATCTTTATTTATTCCTGGTCCAAGTAATAAAATTCTTCTTTCTCTGACTCAAGTAAATCTTTTAGTTGATTCCCTCATTTTAATTTGCACATTCTCCCCGTGTCTACGTGGGTTTCCTCCAAGTGCTCCAGTTTCCTCCCACAAACCAAAGATGTGCAGGTTAGGTGCATATAAGTTGCTCATAGTAATCAGGGTTGTGTGGTTTAGGTGCATTAGTCGGCTAAAATGTAGAGTAATGGGGTAGGGGAATGGGTCTGGGTGGTTTGCTCTTCAGAGGGTCGGTGTGGACTTGTCGGGCTGAAAGGCCTGTTTCCACACTGTAGGGATTCTATGATAACTACATTTTTACTTGAAGAATAATGGCTGCATGCTTGAATTAAAAATAAAAATATTTATTGCAACCAAACAGAGAGGATTTGTAAAAATAGGAAACTGATCCTCCCTCCTCACCTGTTTATAATGCAGTTTAAATTATTTTCTTCTGGGCCAGGGAGGTTGCTCAGCAGAAATATAAATCTCCTGACCAAAAATCACCAGTCCTAATTTCTGCGATGTGTTTAGTTGGCAGTTAACACATGAATTAACTAAAAGGACAGTTGAGGGTGAGTAGATTATTCCAATGAGTATTTTATTAGAAGGTCATATATCATCCAGCCATTTGCAATGATTCATAGTTCAGAGGGTATCTCCCTCATGATGAGGTACTGAGTGGTTTTATAGCTTAACAGCAATGTATACACTGAACTTGCTATTTTGGAAGTAAATTCTGAGCCACTATTTCCAGCAAGCCTTTAGTCACTTCTCCGAGCTTTCATTTTTCTGTTTGACAAATATATGAAGTGAGAAGAGTAACAGCTTGGCTCCTGAAGGCTGATATGGTTATGTTTCAAATTCCACATTTCCACCCACTCATAATAACCTTTGATTCTGTTGCTTAACAAGAATCTATCTACATCTGTCTTTAAAGCATGTAATAATCCTGCCACTGCTGCCTGTTAAGGCAGGAGTTTCAAAGTTGCACAACCCTGTGAGAGCAAATAAAAAAACAATTCTCATCTGTCTTTAAAAGGAGGCCTCTAATTAAAACACTGCAAGGAACTATAATTCTTTTCATGTCAACCTTATCAAACCATTGGGGATCTTTTGTACCTCAGTTAAATCACCTTCGCTGTTCTAAATTCCAGTGGAAATGAGGCCAGTCTGTTCAACCTTTGCTCATAATAGAACTCAGGTATTCCAGATATTCTGGTAGTCCTTCTATGAACCACTTCAAACACATTTATATCCTTAAATAAAGAGATGTATGCATACGTAACCAGGGGGCAGTTGTAAGCAATTTTGCTCCTTTTAGTAAGATCATGACTGATCTGATTATAACGTCAAATCCACATTGTCTCTTGCCCTTGATAGATAACCTTTCACCATCGAGCTTAACAATACTCTAACCACCTCTGCCGTTAAAAAATATTCAAAGACTGGGTTCCAGCATCTTTTCAAGAAGAACTTTCCAAAGTGTGAGAAAAAAAATTTCACCTTGTCTCAGGTTTAAATAAATAATGTTTTACTTTCAGGAAATGATCCCTAGTTCTAAATTCTCCCATATGAGGAAACATATTAAGACCATAAGACATAGGAGTGGAAGTAAGGCCATTCGGCCCATCGAGTCCACTCCGCTGATGGGCATTTCAACCCCATTTACCAGCATTCTCCCCGGAGCCCTTAATTCCTTGTGACATCAAAAATTTATCAATCTCTGCCTTGAAGACATTTAGCGTCCCGGCCTCCACTGCACTCTGTGGCAATGAATTCCACAGGCCCACCACTCTCTGGCTGAAGAAATATCTCCGCATATCTATTCTGAATTGACCCCCTCTAATTCTAAGGCTGTATCCACGGATCTTAGTCTCCTCGCCTAACGGAAACAATTTCCTAGCATCCACCCTTTCCAAGCCACGTATTATCTTGCAAGTTTCTATTAAATCTCCCCTTAATCTTCTAAACTCTAATGAATACAATCACAGGATCCTCAGCCGTTCCTCGTATGTTAGACCTACCATTGCAGGGATCATCCGTGTGAATCTCCGCTGGACACGCTCCAGTGCCAGTATGTCCTTCCTGAGGTGTGGGGACCAAAACTGGACACAGTACTCCAAATGGGGCCTAACCAGAGCTTTATAAAGTCTCAGTAGCACAAGGGTGCTTTTATATTCCAACCCTCTTGAGATAAGTGACAACATTGCATTTGCTTTCTTAATCACGGACTCAACCTGCATGTTTACCTTTTAGAGAATCCTCGACTAGCACTCCCAGATCCCTTTGTACTTTGGCTTTATGAATTTTCTCACCATTTAGAAAGTAGTCTACGCTTTTATTCTTTTTGCCAAAGTGCATTTCCTCGCATTTGCTCACAATGAATTCCATCAGCCATTTCCTGGACCACTCTCCCAAACTGTCTAGATCCTTCTGTAGCCTCCCCACTTCCTCAGTACTACCTGCCTGTCCACCTAAGTTTGTATCATCTGCAAACTTCGCTAGAATGCCCCCAGTCCCTTCATCCAGATCATTAATATATAATATGAACAGCTGCGGCCCCAACACTGAACCCTGCGGGGCACCGCTTGTCACCGGCTGCCATTCCAAAAAAGAACCTTTTATCCCAACTCTCTGCCTTCTGTCAGACAGCCAATTCTCAATCCATACCAGTAGCTCACCTCGAAGACCATGGGCCCTCACCTTGCTCAGCAGCCTCCCGTGTGGCACCTTATCAAAGGCCTTTTGGAAGTCTAGATAGACCACATCCACTGGGTTTCCCTGGTCTAACCTACTTGTCACCTCTTCAAAGAATTCCAACAGGATTGTCAGGCATGACCTCCCCTTACTAAATCCATGTTGACTTGTTCTAATCAGACTCTGCTCTTCCAAGAATTTAGAAACCTCATCCTTAATGATGGATTCTAGAATTTTACCAACAACCGAGGTTAGGCTAATTGGTCTATAATTTTCCATCTTTTGTCTTGATCCTTTCTTGAACAAGGGGGTTACAACAGCGATCTTCCAATCATCCGGGACTTTCCCTGACTCCAGTGACTTTTGAAAGATCTCAACCAATGCCTCCGCTATTTCCTCAGCCACCTCCCTCAGAACTCTAGGATGTATTCCATCGGGGCCAAGAGATTTATCAATTTTAAGACCTTTTAGCTTTTCTAGCACTATCTCTTTTGTAATGGCAACCATACTCAACTCAGCCCCCTGAGTGCCTTTAATTGTTGGGATATTACTCATGTCTTCCACTGAGAAGACTGACACAAAGTACTTGTTAAGTTCTCCTGCTATTTCCTTATCTCCCATCACTATGCTTCCAGCATCAGTTTGAAGTGGCCCAATGTCTAACTTTGCCTGTCTTTTGTTTCTTATCTATTGAAAGCAACTTTTACTATCATTTCTAATATTACTGGCTAGCCTCTCCTTCCTTATTTGATCCTCTCCTTCCTTATTTCTCTCTTTGTTATCCTCTGTTTATTTTTGTAGCCTTCCCAATCTTCTGATTTCCCACTGCTCTTGGCCACTTTATAGGATCTCTCTTTTTCTTTAATACATTTCCTGACTTCCTTTGTCAGCCATGGCTGTCGAATCCCTCCCCGGATAATCTTTCTTTTCTTGGGGATGAACCTCTGTACAGTGTCCTCAATTATACACACAAACTCCTGCCACTTTTGCTCTACTGTCTTCCCTGCTAGGCTCTGCTTCCAGTCTATTTTTCAGTTCCTCTCTCATGCCCTCATTATTACCTTTATTTAAATGTAACACCATTACATTCGATTTTGCCTTCTCTCTTTCAAACTGCAGACTGAACTTTACCATATTATGATCACTGCTTCCTAAGTGTTCCCTTACTTTAAGATCTTTTATAAAGTCTGGTTCATTACATAGCACTAGGTCCAGAATAGCCTGCTCCCTTGTGGACTCCATGACAAGCTGTTCCAAAAAGCCATCCTGTAAGCATTCCATGAATTCCCTTTCTTTGGATCCACTGGCAACGTTATTTACCCAGTCCACCTGCATATTGAAGTCTCCCATGATCACTGTGACCTTGCCTTTCTGACATGCCTTCTCTATTTCCCGGTACATGTTGCATCCCTGGTCCTGACCACTGTTAGGAGGTCTGTACACAACTCCAATTATGGTTTTTTTTGCCTTTGTGGTTCCTCAATTCCACCCACACAGACTTCACATCATCCGACGCTATGTCATTCAGTGTCATAGATTTAATTTTGTTCTTAACTAACAAGGCAACCCCACCCCCTCTGCCCACCTCCCTGTCTTTTCGATAAGTTGAAAATCCTTGGAGGTTTAACTGCCAGTCCTGACCCCCCCCCCCCCCGTAACCACGTCTCTGTGATGCCTACCACATCATAATCATTCACTATCATCTGTGCCATTAGTTCATCTGCTTTGTTACGAATGCTTAGAGATATTGGAAGTCATAAGATGTCCTAAGTTATCCTTCCTTTTTGCTGCATCCCAGTCTGCCTCGAGTTTAAATCCGCCTGCACACATGCTATCCTGTTGCTTATCTTTCCATTTAACTCCATACTCCCTGTCGCTTTCACTTTCCCTCCCTCCCCCCAACTCCGAAGTTTAAAGTCCTACTGACCACCCTATTTAGCCTCTTCGCTAGAACACTGGTACCTGATCAGTTCAGGTGGAGACCGTCCCAATGGTACAGATCCCCCCCCAGTTCCAAAACTGATGCCAATGCCCCATGAAGTGGAATCTCCTCTTTCCCACACCAATCCCTTAGCCATGTGTTTACTTCCCTAATTTTCTTATCTCTATGCCAATTGGCATGTGGCTCGGGCAGTAATTATGACCCTTGAGGACCTGTACTTCAATTTCCTTCCTAGTGCTTCATAATCCCCAAACAGGTCCTCCACTCTAGCTTTGCCTATGTTGTTAGTACCAACGTGGACCACAACAACTGGATCCTCCCCCTCCCGCTCCAATATCCTTTCAAGCTTGTCGGAGATGTCCCGCACCCTGGCACCGGGCAGGCAACACATCACGCGAGACTCCCGATCCGGCTTGCAAAGGATACTATCTGTCCCCGTAATTATAGAATCCCCTATAACCACTACTTGTCTATTAGCTTCCCCCTCTTGAATGGCCTTCTGTATCATGGTGCCATGGTCACCTGACTCATCCTGTCCAGAGCCCTTTTCCTCATCCGAACAGGGAGCAAGAATCTCGTACCTGTTGGACAAGGTCAAGGGCTGAGGCTCCTGCACTCCTGAACTCAGGTTTCCCCTACCTGCCTCACTTACTTTCACATTCTGATGTCCCTGATCACTAACTGAATGTGAATTACTTAATCTCCCAGGTGTGACTGCCTCCTGAAACAAAGCGTCCAGGTAACTCTTCCCCCTCCCAGATGTGCCGCAGCGTTTGAAGCTTAGATTCCAGACCATCAACTCTGATCCGGAGTTCTTTCAGCAACCAACACTTGCTGCAGATGTAGTCACTGCCATTCACAATGGGATCAGCCAGCTCCCACATCATACAGCTACAGCACATCACCTGCCCAGCCATCTCTGCTTAGTTAATTACTTTGTTACTTTGTACAGGTTTGAGTTAAAATACTTTCTGATACCTATCTGCTATAGTCTTTTCCTAAAAAAGAATTAATAGATTAAAAAAAAGTTAATTTTTAACCAGTCACTGGTAAACAAATAGAAAATCCTTACCTTAAAAAGCCAGAGTACTTAAGGAGGTTAGAGGAGGAGGGTGGGTGGGAGATACTACAGTTGTAGAGCCTCGAGTTTAGCTGCCTTTCTGATTTATATACTCAAAATGATCGTTGGCATCGAAGAGTGAGTATTTATACTCACTGCTTTCCTTCCCGGCTGCCCCTCTGGTCGACGTCACTTCCCCCTACTTCTCCCGCTCTTTCTGTGAAGAGAGAAAAAACCCGCCGCTGCCCGCTACCGCTAAGTAATTTTAAAACAAACTGTCTTACCTTAGCTTTAGTCTTCCGGGTTCGTTTAAACTCAGCCACTGCTCACACTCAAAAAAAAAAGAAAAATTCACTTTAACCAACTCCGTTTTCATGCCCTCACTGCCCTCAACTAAATTTTTAAAAATTCCCTGACCCAAGTCTTCTTTCTTTCAGTCTGAATTAAAATTCAAACAGCTACAGTCACTTTAATTAATTCTATCTCATTGCACAACATAGATCTCATAGAAATTACTCACTGGTTGGCTCCAGAACATGATGTTCTGAGAAACTATCCTGAAAACATTCCATTCATTTGACTTTTCCAGTCTATACGTGAGTTGAAATCTCCCATGATTATTGCTGTTCCTTTCTGAAACTATTCCACTTTTCCTTCGTTTATGCTCAAATCTATAATTTGTTCATTGTCAGGTGCTTGTACACACTGTCATAAGTGACTTACTTTATCATTTCCCATCTCTACCAAAACAATTTTGGTATTCTGGTTTCCTGGACTTAGGTTATTCATTGAGCTCAATAAATTACAGAACCTTCTCTCCACCTTTTTCTTACCTTTTGTGTCCTTCTTAAAGGTCTTCTATACATTAATATTACAGTTTGTAATAGGTGTCATGCTGCAGCCATGACCCTGTAATGATTACCAAATCATACAGAATTAGCTTAGGACTTTTATACTCCATGATCTAAAAGTATTTTCTACTGAATTTGTTTTGCAGATCTTAAGTAAAAATGGCAAAGGATCAATTGTACCGAAGAGGTAGTTTCAATAGCTACCAGAGCAACACAAGTGATGAAGATATGGTGGAAATTGCAGGTGCACCTCTGGACTTTTCTTTGGCAGATGATGTTCCCCCTTTAGACAGGGAGCCACAAGAAGGTATGGATCCAGAAAACCTGCAAAGGTTTCAACGAACATGTATGAGGGAATGTTATGTTTCCATGTATTCAAGAGAGCAGTGGATGATTCATTAGATAGAAATGATGTGCAGGGATATGGGGAAAAGGCAGGCGATTGACTCTCTAGATAATAAAACTGTTGCAATTGTGATGAAGTAAACCACCTCCTTCCGCACCTCCTCCTGTGATTCTGAGATCATAACATTGACTTATTGTGAAGTAAATCATCATAAAACAACTTTATTTTAACTTGTCTTAGTATAGTGTGCTTCCATTTTAATTTTCATGCTGTGCAATTTCTAGTAATTAATTTTGCCATCAAATGGTAATTGAACAATTTTCAATTGCTTTTGTGATGACAGTTGTAAATATTGCTGAATTAAAACATTTTTGTTGCAATTATTCTATCTTCCACTTGTTAGAACATTTTGCAAGGTATTTCTACAATCTCAGGATATTGTAGTGCAGTGGTAAGATCCCTACCTCTGGAACAGATGGTCCTGATGCTGCTCTGGAGATGGGTTATAACATGAGCAAACAGGTTGATTAAAAATAATTGTGTCTACGAGCCCAGTTGGCAATCGTAACTTTGTTAGTGTAATTGTTTTCATATTCTGTATTAGTTAGCAAATGTTGCCTGATCACAGAAAAACAACTAAGTTTGTATACTTGTGGATTTTACAAATGCAGTTATTAGAAGCATGTACATGAATTTATGTGTATTATTACACAGGGCCATATTCTTTGCAGAAAGAATATGTTCACACATTGCTTCTGTATAAATTCAACAAAATAGGCAACGGCAAAATTTATTCCTCAGGGCAATATCTTGAACCATCAGTTAACTTGGCTGGTTTAAATTTTAAACAAAACTTGGCTATTAACTAACAGTCATTGTTAATGGTGAATTCGCTGGGACAACACCATTATCAATCAGAGTCCATTTGCTTACTAATCAACAATTCTCCTTTATACAGTATAGATGTTGTTTTCCTTTTACCTGATGTTTATTGCGAATTGCCCTAATGGGTGCAAGATAAACGCTTAAACAAAATGTCCTTTCTTCAGTAATTCTGAAGTTGTTTAATACCAAATGACCGATACGTCATTCCATCATTTGATTGCTTTTTCTGAGACCTTCCTTGGTCTAAAATGGTTTTTTAAAAAAGGACAGTTACCAGTCAAAATGACTTCTGTGATCAGCTGACCACAGATTGAGGGGAGTCCAGGAGACCCTTTTGAAATAAATGAAATCTCTGCACCAAAATTAAGACCTTGAAGCCGGGCAATTGCATCACTGCTGAGAAATTTTCAAACAGACTGTGTGTCAATAGCTGCTTGGCAGAGATGAGCATAGAGAAGGAGTGCTGGAATCATAACAACAAAACCTGGAAGACTTCATCACACGCACTCTTAGGCTATAACGACTTAAACATGCGTAACTTTAATTCTTCCTGTCTGTACAAGACTATCTTTCCTTGCTAAACTTTTATTGTTTGTGTTTGATGTCATGTTTTTTTTGTCCCACAGTTAGTATGGTAACAAACATCCACTTTCTTTAAGAAAACTTTCACAATTGGCTCTTTCCTTTTCATCTCGTTAACTATGTCTTAAATTGACCTTTAAAGGTTGCATGCTGAAAAAAAAACAATATTTGTTGTAGCTGATCAAGAGGAGATTAAAAGGAAGTTGAATACTCTAACTGTTAGTAGCAAGCTAAAATTTAATATGATTTGGAGATGCTGGTGTTGGACTGGGGTGTACAAAATTAAAAATCATACATCACCAGGTTATAGTCCAACAGATTTAACTGGAAGCACACTAGCTTTTGGAGTGCCGCTCCTCCATCAGATGGTTGTGGAATATACAATTATAAGGCACAGAATTTATAGCAAAAATTTACAGTGTGATGTAACTGAAATTATACTTTGAAAAATACCTTGATTGTCTGTTGAGTCTTTCATCTGTTCGAATACCATGGTAGTTTCACTTCTTTCATGTGTAAATCACAAAACCTTTTTTTTAAAGTTGCATTCTCAGGTTAACTGTAACAATTGGTGCTAGCTAGACAATATGTTGAAGGTGTTAGCCCCCTGTGTTCTCTGTCTATGTCATGATGTTTAGATTGATTCTAATCTAAAAAGTGAGCTAACACAGTTTTACATGAATTCATGCAGTTTTTGAGCAAAGTACAATGTAACTCTGCAAGTACAAATTCACCCCATGAAATATATTATCCTCAGAATCTTGTATGTGTCAATAGGATCACCCCTCATTCTTCTAAGCTCCAATTAATAAAGAAGAAAGTGAGGACTGCAGATGGTGGAGATCAGAGCTTAAAAATGTGTTGCTGGAAAAACGCAGCAGGCCAGGCAGCATCAAAGGAACAGCAGAAACAAGGTTTCGGGCAAAAAACCTGCTGCGCTTTTCCAGAAACATTTTTAAGCTCCAATTAATGAAGGCCTCACTGGCTTAGCCATTCTTGATAAATCAACTCAGGAATCAGCTGATTGAATTGCTTTTGACTTGCTTCCAATGCCAGTACTGTATATCCTTTTTTAAATAAAGGACAAAAACTGTAAATTGAATACTTTCACCCTCCAGTGGAAACAGGTCCAACCTTTACATCCATTAATCCTCCTCTGAACTTCATCCGATGTTTTTACAACCTTCCCTAAACAATGAGCAAAACCATGCACAGTATTTTAGATGTGGTCTCACTGATGCCCTGTATAACCGAAGCATTGGCACCAAGAACAGCTACATAAGAATCCTACTGATTTGACTACAATTCAGCCTTCAACACTATTATCCCCTCGAGACTGATTACTACATTTAGTAATCTCTGACTAAACCCCAGTCTCTGCAACTGAATCCTTAGTTTCCTGACCCACCGCCCACAATCAGTGAAGATTGGGGACAATATTTCATCCTCACTAATAATTAACACTAAAACACCCCCACCCCCACCCAGGGGTGTGTACTCAGCCCCCTACTGTACTCACTGTATACCCATAACTGCATCACCAAATACCAGACTAATGCCATTTACAAGTTCGCTGATGATACTATCTTAATTGGACTGCAGGCGAGAGGCGAAAGACCTCTAAAAATGGTGCACTGAGGACAACCTAGCTCTCCATTCCGGCAAAAATAAGGAACTCATTATTGCATTAACAGCACAGAGGTGGAACAAGTGGAGAAAATAAAGCTCCTGGGAGTGGTCATCCACAACAAGCTTTCTTGAGCTCTTCATGTGGACGCACTGGTTACAAAGGTCCAACAACGTCTCTTCCAGCTGAGGAAATTTGGCGTGATGGCAAATACCCTTGCCAACTTTTATAGGGGCACCTGAGTGTTTGCAGGCTATGGGATGGACTTTGTGGCTTTGTTTTTCTGGCAGCAAAGATTCATATTGAAGGTGGGGGAATGATCTGGACATTTCCTTTTCTTTTGGCTGTTTCTTTTATCTCTGCTTCTGTTTGTACTGCTGTATTTTGTATACTAAGATGGTGCTAGAGAAATGGTGACTTTGTACACTTTACTGTACTCCTGTATTCCTGTACTTGAGTGCACTTGACAATAATATCTAAAAAAAATGTCAGCGTTGGTGAAGTAGTGAAGGAGGGCAATTTGTTCTGCTCTGATTCTGCCACCTCCATTCCAATGGAGATGGGCAGGGAGGTGTCTCCAATGTCACATTTATCCCTCAACATTAGAATGACGTTTTATGGTCTTCAAATTGCCTGTTCCTTTTGCCAATAAAGCTAAAGCATAGTAGATGACATGTTTACATTTGTCGGTAGTCAAACTGATCGTTTGCTGGAGACTCGACAGTGTAAAGGTGTAAATGCACAGTTTCTTTCAATGGAAAGAATATAAACAAAGACTTGCCTCACAGCATAATTAGTTAGCTCAGGAGGAGATCATCTAATCAATGGCTGGAAGTTATGAAAGAGTAGGCCGATTAGCCATTCTGATCTGATTTTTGGACTTAAACCGATTCACTTGTGAGCGTGAGCATTGTATAGGTAAGACTTCAGTATTTTTTGCAGTGAAGAACATTGGATATGTTCTGTTGTTAGAACTGCCTTGGGTTATTGATAGCCAGAATAATAAACCTGACAGATCAGGGAAAATGTCAATAAAAGTCTACAGTCCCAAAATAAATTCACAGGACCAATTTTATATGATCAATCTGCAGTTTCACAGAAGTTGCCATCTTTGAGAAAGTATGTTACAATAATGGTAAATATGATCTATCAAATTTTAAAAGTCACACAGCACCAGGTTATAATCCAACAGGTTTAATTGGAAGTACACTAGCTTTCGGAGCGTCGCTCCTTCATAGGTGGTTGTGGAGGACACAATTGTAAGGCACAGAATTTATAGCAAAAATTTATAGCACAGTAATGGGGATGCTTCCACTAGTGGGGGAATCTCAAACTCGAGACCGTAGTTAGAGAATAAGGGGAATTCTCTTTGTTAAAGAATTGTGGAGGCTAGATCACTAAGTACTTAAAATAGAGATAGATAAATCTATGAAAAATCGGACTGAGGCCCACAAGGAGTTGGCATGAAAAATTATTTAAGGCCTGGGACAGATCACCCATGATCTTGTTGAATAGCTGGGCACACTTGATGGACCAGAGTGTCTATTGCTGTACCTTTTGTTTGAATGTTATTGGTTGCTTGAAGTTTATAAAATCTTGAATTGTCTTGACATGATGGACGTGGAGAAGATGTTTACTCTTGTGATGAGTCCAGAACTAAGGGGTATGGTTGAGACAGTGTCAAGCAAAATTATTTTCTCTCAGATGGTAATGTAACTTTGGACCTTGCTACCTTAGAAGGCAGTGGAGAGGGGATTATTGAATATTTTCGTGCTGGAAGTAGATTCTCATTAGGAATGGTGATCAGATTATCGGGGATAGGCGAAAATATGGAATTTGGAATACAAACAGGTCAGTCAAGATCAGTCATGATGTCAATGAATAATGCATCAGCCTGAAGGGGCTGAATGGCCTATTTCTCCTAAATTCATGTGTATGCTTGTGCCCTAGAAACATTGAAGAAAACTGCAGGAGTAAGCCAGTCGATCCCAAGAGCTTGCGCCCCCAATCAATATGATCATGGCTGATATCCAGCTCACTGTATAATCATTCCCTCAACTCATATCCCTTGCTCCTATTATCTACAAGAGCTATATCTACCTCCTTGTTAAAAACAGATGATGTTTTGGCCTGAACCACTTTCTATGGTAATAAATTTCTCAGAAACATTATTAGACATGCATTGTCTGAATTACCTGTGTGGTAATTTGTGGGCGGCACGGTGGCACAGTGGTTTGTACTGCTGCCTCACAGCGCCAGAGACCCAAGTTCAATTCCCGTCTCAGGCGACTGACTCTGTGGAGTTTGCACATTCTCCCCGTGGTTTTCATCCGGGTGCTCCGGTTTCCTCCCACAGTCCAAAAATGTGCAAGTTAAGTAAATTGACCATGCTAAATTGCCCGTAGTGTTAGGTGCAGGGATAAATGTAGGGGAATGGGTCTGGTTGGGTGCGCTTCAGCGGGTCGGTGTGGACTTGTTGGGCCGAAGGCCCTGTTTCCACACTGTAAGTAATTGAATCGAATCAAATCTAAATTGCCCGTAGTGCTAGGTGAAGGGGTAAATGTAGAGGAATGGGTCTGGGTGGTTTGCGCTTCGGTGGGTCATTGTGGACCTGTTGGGCCGAAGGGCCTGTTTTCACACAGTAACTAATCTAATCTAATCCAAATTCAGCTCCATGACCTCAAGATTTCATGTGTGTGTGGAATTTAATGCTCATTCCCATCTGGAATTTGGCAGGAGCACATTTAATCAGCTGAGTGAACCCTATCAGCTTTTCTGCCCTTCCCCACCCCGATTTAGTCCATCATGGCTTTTCAGAACCTTATCCCACAGCCAGTGGTTTTGACTAAACAAGTTGCTGGCTTGCAATTATATTATTGCATAAATTTCAAAAAGGCCCAGCCAACTGGATGCCATTATCGAATGTGATACTTTAAGATGTTTACATCTTGCTCTCTGTATAGCCAATCTATTGAATGGTCAATGGTTAGACAATTAGTCAGCTAGTCAACTATGTATATAATGTAATAATATAAGAATATATAATAAATTGTCTGAGATGTCATTTTATTGTACACAGTTTTTAATAAACTCTCAGATCTGTCTCATTTAAGAACCCAAGTATTTCTGGTATTTGTTATGTGTATCAATATATAGCAAACCATATGACACAGCAAGCAAGCAAAACTATTCAGGCTCCTAAAGAGAGAAAGGTATCCAACAGTGTTGGGCATTTAGTGTCTGGTCCAGTGACCCAGCATCAGAGGAGGAGTGCAAGCCTTGCTGAGAGCCACCTCGCTGCCCTTCCTGCCGAGCCTCCTCCTCCATTTTACTGTGGCCATTCACCCACTAGCAGTAACTTGTGGCCTGAGATCAAAAATACTAGACCTTGATTTAGTGTCAAACTGGCAGAAGCCCACATTGCCTTTCAACAGAGCTGCTGGCTCCTGCAATTCTAAGCAGGTAGGACTTGAAGACTAACTTCTACCCAGTTAAGTGCTTGAGTGATTCTCTCTTAAAGAGGTAATGTAAGGCTCTCATCCGCTCTCCCGAGAGAACCCCATCATCTCCATGAAATAAGGTCCAATGAATTCGAAGATATTCTCTCTTCAGAACCTATAATGACCTGTGTGTTTTCCATAATGTTGCTGCAAACATTGTGAAGTAAATGACTGATGGCATTAGTGAAAGCTTTGTAGTAAGCAAGTCATGCATGTGCTCTACAAAAAAAAGCATTTTGATTAGTCTAAGCAAAAACAAAAAAATACGTACTCTCTGTCAGAACCATAAAATAAGGTGAGAATCATTTGTGAGAAAGTGAGGACTGCAGATGCTGGAGATCAAAGTTGAGAGTGTGGTCCTGGGAAAACACAGCAGGCCAGGCAGCATCTGGGGAGCAGGAGAATCGACGCCTCGAGCAAGAGCTCTTCACTAGGAATGTCCATTCTCCTGCTCCTCGGATGCTGCCTGGCCTACTGTGCTTTTCCTGTGCTACACTTTCAATTGAGAATCATTTGTGTTATGCAGAGAGCATGCTGCTCCTATCTGCATATGAACAGAGGTTCGTCTCATTTAGCAATACTGAACTTAATTTTTAACCAGTGTTGATCTATGTACTCCTTTCAAAAGTCCAGCTTTTGTAACTTGCAGTCCATTACTGTGCAGAATAAAAGTAGCTGAAGGGTGTTATGTTTCTTCCCATATGGAATTAAGAAAGGAAAGACGATGGCATGTACATTTTACCAGATATTGAAAACAGCATGAAGCTGAAGATACAAAAAACAATTCTAGAAAAATCATGCTTGCTGCACTGTCAAGTAAGCTTCAGTTTTTAAATGTTATTAGGTCAAATGTTTAATACATAATATTTTAAAAGATTCATTTTATATTCTAAAGAAATATTGAGTACAACCTACTTCTGTTGTACATTTCACGCGTTTTAAATGTTTAAGTTAGTTCCGAATAGCATTGCTTCCTGTAATATTCCCTAGTGATTTATGAGGCTGCAGTATCAAATTTTCTCCTTCAATTTCTGTTATCCAAAGCATGAAAGGAGAACAAAAGGGAGAATAAGTGGACTAGTCCCAATATTAATCCAAGGTTTAGATCACATGGTCTGACTGACGATGACTTCACAAGCAGCGTAAGCAGAGCTGTGCAGGTGATTCCAGTCAATCAAATCTAAGCTGTTATCTGGCAGCAGTATTTACAGCTGAGAAGATTCAGTTGGTGTAGTTATGTTAATGAACTCTGTGGCTTCACATGTCTTTCCTGAACCTGTAAAATCACATTACAGAGCATATGTGGAGGTACGTGGTGCCTGGAAGGAGATTGGGTAAGGGCAAAAATCAACCTTGTGCTGATAATGAAATCAATACCAGAGCTGCTGGTGACATAGAGGGATTCTGATGCATCAGCGCAATTTTTTTTAACCCTCCTACTGAATCTGCTTTGTTTGTGAACAATAGTTTTTTTTAGGACGGGCAAATGTTTGTACTAATTTAATCTGGTACACAGACCATTGGCTGAAGATGAGCATTTTGATTTGTTTCTTTTAATACAAATTTATTAACTCTGTACTTGGAATGAGACTATATAATAGTTAGTATCCTGCAATACAGAAGGATCATTAAAATAGTGTGCAAGTGAAGCAGAAGTATTTATCTCCGAATATGTCAAATGTATTCTTGATCAGCCTTGCCGTGTACTTTCAGACATTTCATTTCCAAGTGAGTTGTAAATGTTTGTTAATTGCACTGCATCTATCACATTGTAAATTTTAAAACTTATAGCAGATTTCCCTTGCTGGAGGGAACGTAACTGGTGAGTTGGCCCAGAGAGAAACTTGCCACTCCCTCGATTAAATTCTGGGCAAGTATGTCCATAGGCAACTTTGCTGATTTGCCACAATTTAAGATTCTTAAGTGGTCGATTTATTAATTGCTGGATGCCTCAATTGCCACCACCTCCATTATTGTGTTCTTGGCAGGCAAGAAATGTGGCTAGAACCAGGAGACCTGCCTTCCAATTTGAGGGGTGTTCTCCATTTGTCTGTAGTCCCATCTCTGTGACTGTGAAGTACACAATCTTTGGCTGCTGAAACTCCCAAATAGTAGGCCTGATTCGGCAGACTTTCTGGCTCCATTCTTAATCACAAAATGGGGAAAATTCTGCCTTGTATTTTTTTAGAAATGAAAAAGACTTTTTGTGTTTTACATTTATTTTGCTGTACTTTTTCTTTTTGCATGTAGTACTAACATTGGACAAGTTTTACTTTTGCATTGCTGTTTCTAAAAAAAATTATTTTTTAGTATCATTTCACTATTTTAAGAATTGTACCTTTTTTTTGTTTTTACGTTTAATACATTTTTATTTTCAGGGATGAATTACTTATTATACATCCCATTCCCCTATCTTCTCGCCCAACATCGCTGCTCAAATAATTGATCTGTTGCAGGTCCTGGGCAGTATATTTTTGAGATCCATGATCTTTTTTATTTTTTCCTGATTACCTTTTTTATTTTTTCCTTGCACACGCATCTTGTGTAGCAACCAGCTACTTTTGGCACTTCTCCACACATTCAGCATGCTGTACAATCTCACATACAACCCACTACTTTATGTTGCAGGATGTTAGTACTGACAAGCTTCTTTGACGCACTGAGCATATGAAAAACAGGAGAATGGCTCAAACAGATCACTGTATGGTTTCATTTTGTAAAACATAGTCTGGAACTCCTGACTGATCAGGTGGATGAAAGTTCTTCATGGAGTACAAAGTAAAAGATTTACAATTTGATTGCAAGTCTGTGCTGAGCTATCTGATCTGAATGGTACAATTAATCTCATAATCTGTGTTCAGAGGGAACAATCGCACTCTTACTTGCTTTGTTATAGTGTGGGCATTTCAAAAGTATTTAATTGACTAAAGAATATTTTGACTTGTGACAAGTGCTACGTTAATGCAAGTTCTTTTTATACCAATCGTTAGCCAAAGTTTGTAGGGGAGGTTTATATTGTATTGAGCTATATTGTCATGTTCTAAGTATTGGAAACCTGTCACCTTCAAATCTTAGTGCCGTGCTTAAGAGTCACAAGTCAGTAGAAGATTTCTGCATTGACTTTCTGTATCTTGGTTTGGGGTGAGCATTATGTCCTATAAAAACACAATTCGTGTCACAAAGAAAACTTCCTGTTTTGTGTGAGACCACCGTAACCAAACTTTTTTTAAACCTCCTATCTTGACCCATTAGTCACAAACAGCAAATGAGCTACATTTGATTGCACATTTGAAATCACTAATTTGTAGTAACAGAATTAACTACTTTCATTGCATGTAACTGTCCAAGATTCTATTTAACTGAAAATTGCAGTCTGAGAAAAGAACATTTTAAGAGCATCATAATTTTTTTTTCTGAACTCATAAGACAGGAAGGTGCAGCTTGATTTGTTTTTGAATTCCCACTCTTACTGCTATCCCAATTCCACGGTCTTTGCATGTTTGAAATGCACAACACATACTAAACACATATCTAGTTCACATGCTTGGCAGTCCGTGGTGGGTTTCCTGTGTATGCTTACATGCTGAAGAAGACTGAGACCAGCAAAACATTTTAACACCTTTTCTATGTCTTGTAGTGTTTCACAATATCAGTTTTGTTGCAGCAAAAATTACAGTTTCCACAATTGAAACATATTTTTCTAATGGTCTTATTTTTGAATTGCACAATGTTTAGACAATGCTTACTTTAAAACAACAAGATACATTCTAGTCAAAGGAGTTTTGGCGTCCTCACTGTTTTGAAATCTGGATTAAATCCATGCCTATATGCCATATGAAAGCTTCAAATTTAGCATTTGTAATGCATTCAATATGTTGTGTTTTTGAAGGCTATAAACTACAGAATATTAGGTCCTCAACTTCAGCTTGTGAAGATGTCTCTGAGGTCTGTGGCTATGAAGTGTATTTGCTTTTATCAATCGTGCTGCATTTTCAAGTTACTTTGTTGCAAAATAGCTGCTCGTTTATTTTGGCTTCATATTTATTTCTTTTATTTTGAAATGTTGATGTGTTTACAATGTAAAAGTTCTCAACAGAATGTGTACTTTACAACCTGAAAGTATAATGCATTTACAATGTCAACATTATGTGGTAATTATCATTATTATTTTCATTGATCATTATTGTAAATATAGAAGTCAGCTTTCTGTGATAACAGATGTTGGTTATGTTTTCAATTGAATTTCTAAGTCTAGGTGGCGTTGGGCAATGTCAGTGGTTTAGCAATCCAGAGCGCCATGTTATGCTCTTGTTTGAATCCTACCATCGTAGAAAGTGAAATTAGAATTCAATTAAAAATCTGGAATAAAAAAGCTGTTGTTTATAAATAAAATCTGGTTCACTGACAATCTTTAGGGAAGGAAATCTGCTTTCTTAACCTGGTCCTGCCTACATTTGGCTCTTAATTGCTCTCTTTGCAACAAAGGATGGGTAATAAATGCCGGCCTAGCTAGTGATACCCACGTCCTGTCAACAAATATAAAAAAACTCTGATGTTGATTGCCATCTTCCTGTTTACTTACTCATAAACTGGTGTAGAGTTGTCTATGCATCTCAAATTCAGTTAATAACTGTCCATGTATCATTTCCAGTAATGGAACACTTGGAACAGAACATAAGCAGTCACAGTGCACTTAGCCTTTGGGTTTATTGTTGTAGCTAACAACTACTGAGCTTATAGAGCAAATCCTTTCAGATAAATAATTAACCACTAAATATAATGTACAATACTTGTGGGATTTATATTATCACTTATAGTACTTTCAGTATTCTGGTCAGTTTCCAGAAACCATTATGGCAAATATTAGCAACAAATTTCACATGGTTAAAGAATCACTTAAATGGGTTGTATGCTAAGTGCAGAGACTGAAGGGGCTAACTGCAGTTCATGGAGACAGAAAACAGGATACCATAGGCTGTCATTAGGAATATGCTATCAAAGTTAATTAATAAAGAAGAAATTGTAGGCTGTTGAGAAAAGCATAACACAATCAAATTGAGTCAACATGGTACTGTGAAAGAAAAATCATGTTTTACAAATTTGCTAGAGTTCTTTGAGAATAAAACAAGCAGAATTGGTAAAGTGAAAACAGTACATTTACTTTATTTGGATTTCCAAAAGACATTTAATAACTTGCCACACCAAAGGTTGTTGCAGAAGATAGAAACTCCTGTTATTGGAGGACATGGATGGGGATTGGTTAACTTACAGAAGACAGTTCAGATTAATGGGTCTTTTTCAAGTTAGACAGATGTGACCAGAGGAGTACAAGCAGGATTGGCCCCAGATCTTGATTATTTACTGTCTAGGATTGCCAAGAAGGAAGGAGCAGAGAATAAAGTATCTGAATTTGTTAATGAGAAGATGATAAGGAGATCATGTTGTGATGAGGTAATAGGAAATCTGTAACTTTCGAAAGAATGAAAAGGAGAACTTTATTGAAATGGAAAGTGCACCTTAGGAATCTGGGTGTTCTTGTTCATGAAACACAAAAATTGGCATCCAAGGCAGCATCCAATGAGCAGCGAAAGCCCTTCATCAGGAATAAAGGCAGTGAGCTGGAAGCATGGAGAGATAAGCTAGAGGTGGGTGGGGGTGGGGAGAAAGTAGCATAGAGTACAATGGGTGAGTGGGGGAGGAATTAAGGTGATAGGTCAGGGAGGAGAGGGTGGAGTGGATAGGTGGAAAAGGAGATAGGCAGGTAGGACAAGTCACGGGGACAGTGCTGAGTTGGAAGCTTGGAACTAGGGTGAGGTACGGGAAGGGGAAATGAGGAAACTGTTGAAGTCCACATTGATGCCCTAGGATTGAAGTGTTCCGAGGTGGAAGATGAGGCGTTCTTCCTCCAGGCATCTGGTGGTGAGGGAGCGGCGGTGAAGGAGGCCCAGGACCTCCATGTCCTCGACAGAGTGGGAGGGAGAGTTGAAATGTTGGGCCACGGGACAGTGTGGTTGATTGGTGCAGGTGTCCCAGAAATGTTCCCTAAAGCGCTCTGCTAGGAGGCGTCCAGTCTCCCCAGTGTAGAGGAGACCACATCGGGAGCAACGGATGCAATAAATGATATTAGTGGATGTGCAGGTAAAACTTTGATGGATGTAGAAGACTCCTTTTAGGGCTTTGGATGGAGGTGAGGGAGGAGGTATGGGCGCAGGTTTTGCAGTTCCTGCGCTGGCAGGGGAAGGTGCTAGGATGGGAGGGTGGGTTGTAGGGGGGTGTGGACCTAACCAGGTAGTCACAGAGGGAACGGTCTTTGCGGAAGGCGGTCACGGAGGGACCTTCCCCTGCCACCACAGGAACTGTAAAACCTGCGCCCACACCATCTCCGTCACCTCTATCCAAGGCCCTAAAGGAGCCTTCCACATTCATCAAAGTTTTATCTGCACATCCACTAATATCATTTATTGCATCCATTGCTCCCGATGCGGTCTCCTCTACATTGGGAAGACTGGATGCCTCCTAACAGAGCGCTTTAGCGAACATCTCCGGGACAACCGCACCAATCAACCACACCGCCCCGTGGCCCAACATTTCAACTCCCCCCTCCCACCCTGCTGAGGACATGGAGGTCCTGGGCCTCCTTCACCGCTGCTCCCTGAACACCAGACGCCTGGAGGAAGAATGCCTCATCGTCCGCCTCGGAACACTTCAACCCAGGGCATCAATGTGGACTTCAACAGTTTCCTCATTTCCCCTTCCTCCACCTCACCCTAGTTCCAAACTTCCAGCTCAGCACTGTCCCCATGACTTGTCCGGACTTGTTCTACCTGCCTATCTCCTTTTCCGCTTATCTCCTTTTCCACCTATCCATTCCACCCTCTCCTCCCTGACCTATCACCTTCATCCCCTCCCCCACTCACCTATTGTACTCTATGCCACTTTCTCCCCACCCCCACCCTCCTCTAGCTTATCTCTCCATGCTTCCAGCTCACTGCTGTTATTGCTGATGAAGGGCTTTTGCCCAAAACGTCGATTTTGCTGCTCCTCGGATGCTGCCTGAACTGCTGTGCTCTTCCAGCACCACTGATCCAGAATCTGGTTTCCAGCATCTGCAGTCATTATTTTTACCATGTAGATGCAGCATGTAATTAAGGCAAAAGAAAATAGAATTTTGGCTTTTATTGCCAGGGATTGGAATTGTTTAAACAGAAAATATTGTTAATACTCTACAAGGTACCGATGTGACTGCATCTGGAATACTGTATACGGTTTTGACTCCTGTATCTCTGTGAAGGGAGGCAGGTCAAAAGAGATTTCCTAGGCTGATTCCTAGAATGAAAAGCTTGACTTTGTCAACAAAGGTTAAGCCAGTTAGGTCTTAGAAGATTGAGGAGTGATCTTATACAAGATCATACAAAATTCTGAAGGGGCTTGACAGGGTAGATGTCTAGTTTATAAAACTTCTAAGTCATCAAGTTTAAATAGAAATCTGCAAGTCATTTGAAATGAGAATATTTAGGCTCTCAGATTTGAGAAAAGTTAATATTAGCAGATCTGGAATTGGAAAGAAACCGGAGTCTGTTATTTAAGAAACTGAAAAATTTGAGAAAAGGATATAATTTCCTTGGACTTGAGTCTCCATGACAGATAATTGTGAAACAGGTAGAACTTCAATTTGACATTTGTGCTAAAGCAATCTTTGTAATTCTGATGAATCTTGTTTGTTTGTTTGTTTGTTTTCTTTTGTGTAATAAAATTGTATTCAGTTGTTTAGAATATCTGCAGCCTTGTGTACATGTTTGACATGAGCCACCACGTTAGTTAACTAAACAAGTCAAAAATATCAAGCCAGGTTTCATTCTTGTATCTGACTTATCCAGTAATACCATTCTTTGGATTGTTACATTAATTCGACCTTAAAAATATTCAAAGTCTCTGCTTCCTTCTGAGGAAGTGTGTATCAAATAGTCACAACTCTTAGAAAATGTCTTCTCATACATCTTAAACTGGTTGCTCTTTATTTCAGTGATCCCTCCTTGAAGGTTGTCCACAACTGGATTCAACCTTTCTACTTCCACGCTATAAATACCCCTTAGAGTCGTGTATATTTCAATCAAGTTGGTTCTTGCTCTTCTAAACTCCAGTGGATACAAATCTAGTCTGTCTAACTTTTCTTCATAAGACAACCTGATCGTTCGAGATAATATTTTGCTATTCCTTCTCTCTCTGCCCTTTCCAAAACATTTGTATTTTATTTGAGAAGATTGATACTTTACACGTATGGTAGATTTGATCTCTCAAATGGCTTGCATAGCCTACTTTTGTCTTTATTTCCCTTCTTCATTATTAACATGCTATTTTGTAAAAGCAAAATGTTATGCATGCTGAAAATCTGAAACAAATGCTGAATACCGGAGAATTGAACATGACTGGCAGCATTTTAAGTCCAGCATGACTTCTTCAGAACAGAACATTCTATTTAGCTTTTTTAACTACTTGTTGCATCTAAACCTGTACGATTTATGCCCTAGTGCACCCAGTTACTTCTGCACCTGAGCTCTGAATGTTCACTATTTGTTTGTGAATGCCACAAAAATAGGTTAAAAATCACACAACTGCAAATGTGTTGCTGGTCAAAGCACAGCAGGCCAGGCAGCATCTCAGGAATAGAGAATTCGACGTTTCGAGCATAAGCCCTTCTCTATTCCTGAGATGCTGCCTGGCCTGCTGTGCTTTGACCAGCAACACATTTGCAGCTGTGATCTCCAGCATCTGCAGACCTCATTTTTTACTTAAAAATCACACAACACCAGGTTATAGTCCAACAGGTTTATTTGGAAGCGCTAGCTTTCGGCGTGCTGCTCCTTCATCAGGTGATTGTGGAGAATAAGATTGTAAGACACAGAATTTATAGCAAAAGTTTACAGTGTGATGTAGCTGAAATTATATTTTGAAACAGACCTGGATCGTTTGTTAAGTCTCTCATCTTTTAGAATGACCATGTTGGTTTCAGTTCTTTCAAATGTAAATCGCAAACTTTTTTAAAAAGTTACATTCTCAAGTGAACTTTAATGATTGGAGTCATGTTGGCCCAAATAATGTATTGAAGGTGTTAGCTTCCCTGTGTGAGGCTGTCTGTGCCACAATGCTCAGAAGTACTGGACAAGGGTACCCTCTCAGTTGCAGCTCGTGTCTGTTTGCTGAGGAAGTACTTCCCAGGAGCCAAAAAACTACGCCATGTTCTTCGCAGCCTGCAACACATTATCAATGAGGATGAGCACCTCGCCAAGACCTTCCCCATATCTCCACTTTTTGCCTTTAAACAGCCATCAAACCTCAAACAGATGAGTGTTTGTAGCAAACTGCCTGGCTTTCAGGACAGTACCATAAACCTTGTCATGGTAGACTCTGCAAGACATGTCAGAATGTCGACACTGATACCACTGTTACGCGTGGGGACACCTCCCACCATGCACATGGCAGGTACTCATGTGATTCAGCTAATGCTGTCTACTTCATACGCTGCAGGCAAGGATGCCCTGAGGCATGGTACATTTGTGAGACCAGACAGAGGTTACAGCAACAGATGAATGGACACCGCAGTGTCCAATCAACGGACAGGAGTGTTCCCTCCCAGTCGGAGAACACTTGAGCAGTCCGGGACATTCAGCTTTAGATCTTCGGGTGACCGACCTCCAAGGACTTCGGGACAGGCAACAACAAAACGTGGCTGAGCAGAGGCTGATAGCCAAGTTCAGTATCAATGAGGATGGCCTCAACCTTGGGTTCATGTCAGACTACAGGTGACCCCATTGCACTATATACACACACACACAGACAGGCGCGCGCGCGCACACACACACACACACACGCGCACACACGCACACACACGCGCACACACGCACACACGCGCACACTCTGTGAGACCCTCTCTCATACACTCTCACACCCCTACATACTCCCCCTCACAGACTTGAACCCCTTTACACACACTCAAATACATACATACACCCTCTCCGAGACATCCATAACCTCCTCTTCTCCACCACCACCCCCCCACGCCCCAACACACACACGCACACAAATAAACAAGTTTGTGGGGTGAATTTGTACTTGTAGAATCACATTTTACTTCGTTTAAAAACTGCATGAATCCATGTAAGGTTCTGTAAGTCCGTTTTTTAAGATTAGAATCAGTCTGACCATTGTGGCACAAACAGCCTCACACAGGTCAATCTAAAAGATGAGAGACTCAACAAACAATCCAGGTCTTTTTCAATGTATGATTTCGGTTACATCACACTGTAAACTTTTGCTAGAAATTCTGTGTCTTACAATCATATTCTCCACAACCACCTGATGAAGGAGCAGCACTCCGAAAGCTAGTGCTTCCAAATAAGTTTGTTGGACTATAATCTGGTGTTGTGTGACTTTTAACTTTGTACATCCCAGTCCAACACCGGCATCTCCATATTACCAAAATAGGCAGGTAGGTAGGTGGTGAGGATAATACTGAGAGTCCATGTAGTAATGTAGACAGATAAAGCGAGTGGTCAAAAACCTGAAAGATGGGATACAATCTGGTAAAATGTGAGGTTATTCAGTTTGGCAGCAACAATAAACTAGCTGAATATAATTTGAAGTTGGCATAAACCATAAAAGTTACCATAAAGAGGAATTCAGCACAGTGGGGCTTGGGACAGCCCTCATGCATTAATCACAAAAAGCTAGCATCCAAGTTCAGCGGGATGGTAGCTGGAATGTTTTCTCTTAAATTGAATTAAGTATGCAAATATGCAACTCTTGGTAAAATTAAACCACAGCTCAAATTCTAACAACAGTTTTGATCCCCTTAACTAATGAAAGAAATACTAACATTAGAAATACTGGCAGTCCAGAGAAAGTTCACTAGGCTGATCTCTGGAATGGAGAGACTATTTTATGACTAGATGTTGAGTAAGTAGGTCCTGTGCTCCTTGGAGTTTAGAAGAATGAGAGATGACTTTATTGAAATGCAAGGGTGCTCCGGTTTCCTCCCACAGTCCAAAGATGTGCAAGTCAGGTGAATTGGCCATGCTAAATTGCCTGTAGTGTTAGGTGAAGGGGTATGGGTGGGTTGCGCTTCGGCGTGTCGGTGTGAACTTGTTGGGCCGAAGGGCCTGTTTCCACACTGTAAGTAATCTAATCTAATCTAATATAATTCTTAGGGAATTTGACAGGATAAATGCAGAAATGATTCCACTTGTCAGAGAGTCACCAAGACCAGGGGTTGTAATCTCAGAATAAGGGATCACCATTTTTTTTTCAGAAACTAATGAGGAATTTCCTCTCTCAGTGGGTAGTGAATTAGTGATTTTTTTTAACCAGAGAGCTGTGGAGACTGGGTCGTTAAGTATATTCAAGGCTGATATAGCCAGTTTTTATTCAGTAAGGGAATAACAAGTTATGAGGAAGAAAGCAAGAAAATGGAGTTGAGGATTATTAGATCTCATTTAATAGTGGAGCAGACTCGATGGGCTGAATGGCCTGCTTCTGTTCCTATGTCTTATGGTATTATCTTATGTTGAGAAGTGGGGCAATGTCTAACTAGGAGACATAGTTATAGAATAAGGGGACACTGGCTTAAAACCAAGCTGCAAAGGAATTTCTTCTCTCAGAATGTGTTGTCTAATTTTCTACCTTATAGTTGTGGAGATTGGATAACTGAAAATGTTTATATAGACACATTTTTGAAATATTGAGGAGCAACAGCTGTGCTGAACTGGCACAAAAGAGGAGTTGAGGTCTGAAGCAGATCAGCTATGATCTTATTGAGTGGCAGGGCAGGTTTGAAGGGCTGAATGGCCTACTGCTGCTTCTATTTCTTATAGGTCACTAGATAAACGTAAACTATTCTGATTTAGAATGCCTAGTGGGTTTGAGGAAAGTAGGGAATTATCTCTCTCTTTCTTAGGTCGATGTGCCTTCCTGAATAATAATGTGGTGTTGGACGTATTTATATCCGCCTTCCTGGTATTCCATTAAGATCAAAAGAACTTTGAAGTTTCCTTTTTAGAATATGGAGACTGGCTGGTGTGTACTTGATCTGCAAACTCCACACAGTGGCCCAAGGCTGGAATTGAACCTGGAACCCTGGTTGCTGTGAGGCAGCAGTGCTAACTACTGAGCCACTGTACCAGCCCACAGTTTAAGAATGGTCTTAAGTTACTAAGTTTATCCATCTCAGTTTTTCTGATGTGTGTGTGTGTAGCATCAGTTGCATATTCAAGTAGCTTTGAAGTATTTGGAGCCAAGCTTTTTTCTATTGCTATTCTATCTTCTTTCAGCAACCTAGAAAACATATCATCTAGATTGAGTGACACCAACTTATTTAGTGTTCTCTTTGGATATGATTAAACATTTTGCAATATCTCTTCTCTTGGTTGTACTACAATCCTCTTTTGTGGTGGCAGATGGAAGTATTTATTGAGTATTTCATCTGGATTCACGGGATGATTTGATGTCCTCTGCTTCCACAATAAAGTTTTGTCGGCATTAAATGAAGTGGACAGAGGAGGCTAAAGTGAATGATCCTTAAGTATGTATGTGGAGTTTACAATGGAGAGTATCAATGATCTGTGATGGGTGTCTAAGGTCAGATGATGGTTATATCAGTTATTTAGGTGGGGCAGAAATCTTGTAGTCATGAAAAATATAGGTCCTTGTAGGAATACTATTTCACTAAGTGCATTCCACCTTCCCCTCCCTACTACACCCATGCAAGAGCAAAAAACAGAAACTGATTTAAGGCACCTATCATTTAAAATATTAAAGAATCCTAAACTTGCAACAATGCTTTTCCTTTTGTAGGCATTTTGATCAGATTGTCGGTATTCCAATTTTGTGTAGTTTTTTTCTGGTTTTCATCCAACTGTAATTTATAAAACTTGTTGTAGCCACCCAGCATGATCTGGAAATTAGTTAGTCTTGCCCACACTTCATCTGCCTGTGTAACTGTGCATTTGCGAGGTCTGTTCTTTATCTTGCCTCTGCAGCCTTGTAAGTATCTTACCAGTAATAGTGAGTAGTGCAGATCAATGTATATTGGTGACTCAGCACAATTAAATTAGTCACACCAGATCAGTGGATGACCCCATTGGCATAGCCTGGCTGTGAAAAACTGAAAATAAGTATGTTTTAAAACTCCTGAGTTTATCTGCTAATGTTAATGGTACGTATTTATTTTCTTCTTATACAGGGTACACATCCTATAATGGAACAGGAATGAATGGTTCAAGCAAGATAATGGATTTTCTAGATGAGCCAATACCTGGTTTAGGGACATATGAAGATTTCAATACAATAGACTGGGTCCGTGAGAAATCCAGGGACAGAGACAGACACCGAGAGGTATGTTAATATCAGGATGAACAGTGTTGTATGAAACACTTGAACAAAGTGCATGTCATTGTAACAGAATCTATTTAAATGCTAAACCTTGTACAATACTTGACAATGTCTATCTGAGGTTTATTTTATTTAGAAAGAATCCATTTTCTATTTCCGTTGTTTGAATTGTCTTAGTGCTGTGGAATCAGCTCTAGATGGGGCAGATTGATATTATATTTGAGTATTTTCTATTCAATGCATCTTATTGCGAATGAAAGCGCATTTAGCTCAATATGAACAGTAAAGAATTTTGAGTGTATGGACTGAGAGGATTAAGCTATATGGATAAAGCAGGTTTTTTTTTAATTCATGCGCTGTTGGTGTCAATGGCTGTATTTATTTAACTGGAATTTATTCCTCATTCTATTTGTCTTTGGGTAAGTGGTGGCGAGCTGCTTTCTTGCACCATTGCATTTCAGCTGGTGTAGGTACACCGAAAATGCCATTAGGGATGGAGTTCCAGGATTATGACCCAGTGACACTGAAGGAACATTTATATATTTCCAGACAGAATAAGTAACCATTTGGAGGTCATGTCACATGTATCTGCTGCCCTCTCACTTTCTTTTAGATGGGAGTTTTCATGGTTTTGGAAGCTGCTGTCTAAGGAACCATAGTGAATTTCTACAGTGCATCTTGTAAATGGTACACTCTGCTACTATTGTGCATTGGTGGTGCAGGGAGTGAATGTTTATGGATGTGGTGCCAGTCAAATAGACTGCTTGTTTGAAAGAGAGATGGGGAGACATACAGCACAGAAGAATACCCTTTAGCCCATCATATCCGTGCCAGTTAAAAATAACCACCTGACTATTTTAATCCTATTTCTCAACACTTGGATGACTTAGCATCACAAATGCACATTTAGGTATTTCTCCAATGTTATTATAGGTTCTGTCTCTACCACCTTTACAGGCAGAGAGTTCCAGATCAAAAGGTTTTGTTTTCTCCCTTCTCCTCCAAACCTTCTATCCTTTACTTTAAGTGTCTGTCCCCAGATCATTGATCTCTCAAAGAGGAAATGTTCCTTCTTGACTCCCCTGTCTTTGCCTTGGTAATTTTATACATCTCAATCATGTCCCCTTAATGTCCACGGCTCAAAAGAAAGCAACTCCTGTCTGCCCAAACTGTCTTCATGACTAAAACTCACCAGCCCAGGCAAGATCTTGGTAAGTCTCTGCACCCTCTTCAGCGCTATCACATCCCTCCTATAACACTGATTTCAGAACTGCCCACAATGCTTTAACTGCAGCCTATCAAATGTTTGTATACTTCCAGCATAATCTCCCAGTTCTTAAATGCTATGCACTGTTAATTAAGGCAAATATCCCACATACCTTCTTAATTGCTTTATGCACCTGCTCTTATCTTAAGGGACCAGTGGATATACCAAGGTCCATCTGCTCTGTGCTACTTCCCAGGATCCTACTGTTCATCTTGTGTTCCCTTGCCTTGTTTGTCCTGCCCAAGCACATCCTCTTATCACTTTCCAGATTGAATTTCACTTGCTACTCTTCAGACCATGTCATTTTATAGAAGTAGGACACAACTGAGTGCCTTCTTTGACAATTTCAGAGAGCAGTTAGGGATCAACTACATTGCTTGTGGGTCTTGAGTCAAACATCTAGGCCAGATCAGCAGATGTCTGGCCAGCAGACCAACAGCAGATTTCCTTCCCTTAAGGACATTAGAGCATCAAATTGGTATTTATGACAATCAATGATGATTTCACAATTGACACTTTTAGTTACAAATTTGTTTTGCATTCAAAATCTACCACCTACCATGCTGGGATTTAAAGTTGAATCCTTACAGCTTTCCTAGGTCTCTGAATTACTAGTCCAGTGACAATTTCACTATGCCATCACCTTTGTCAGTTGAAATGCCACAATATTTTATATTATAAACAGACCTTTTGAGAATTATTTAATATTTTCATCGTCTATATTATGATATTCATTATATAAAGAACAGAGAACAGAATTGTTTTCAAGAACAGTTTCTAAATCACTTTGTTTCTGATCCAAGGGGCAAGGTGGCTTTGTTGGATTTAGTTCTGGCAAATGAAGTGAAACAAGTATATCGTGTCATTGAGGGATAATTTAGGGTGTAATGTGCATGGGTTTATGAGGTGTAGGTTTGCATGGGCAAGGAGAAGGAGAAATCCAGAGTTAAAATACTTATTTCACAAGTGTGAATTTCAGTGCCTGAAAGTAGATCTGACTGAGGCAATTTGGAATTAAAGATTGACAGGAGAAACCTCAATGGAACATTACATTCCAGCTTTCGAAGCGGAATAGTTGTCATACAGTTAAAATTCATTTGCACAAGTGAGAAAAACTTTTTGGTGAGGTATAATTCCATTGATTTGGCTGAAAATGGACTTCTGAAAAATGCAAGTCTCACAGAATAGAGTTGCCAGTAAAGGTGAAGTCAATGGAATATAAAGGATGTGACGAGTTGGATATAAAGTTGGCTATGTGACAAGTATTAGCGAGTAATGGTGATTTTGTTTTTTTTTTACCCCAAATTAGAGAAATGTAAACAGTGAGATTCCTCAAGAGTCAATCACAGGATCCTGGTTATAAACAATGACCTAGTCTTGATTATTAAAGTCACAGTTTGAAAATTTGCACATTACACAAAATTTAATAGGATGGTGATGGACATTAAGAAGACAGATTGAATGAGAAAACAAATATAGATGAAATTTTCTGTCAAGAAGCTTTAACTGTTACATTTTAGGAGAAGGGATGGGCAACATAAATTCCAGGATGTGGCACTAATGCAGCAGCAGAAGTAGAGACATCCAGTCGTTATAGGTATATAAATCATTGGTGACAGGGAACGTGATTAAAAAGATGTATTGCATCCTGGTCTTTATAAATGGCAACATAGAGGACAAAAGCAGGCATTTTATGATGAACCTTTTATAAAGCACAATTCAGCTTCAGCTAGCATATTGTATCCAATCTGGCACCCAGTTTTAGAAAACATGTGAAGATTTTAGACCGAGTATAGAAAAGATCAATGGTTCCAAGGATGAGGGACTTCAGTTATGAGTTTAGATCGGAGAAGATGTGATTGTTATCCTTGGAGAATAGATTAGATTAGATTAGATTACTTAGTGTGGAAACAGGCCCTTCGGCCCAACAAGTCCACACCGACCCACCGAAGCGCACCCACCCAGACCCATTCCCCTATATTGACCCCTGCACCTAACACTACGGGCAATTTAGCGTGGCCAATTCACCTAACCTGCACATTTTTGGACTGTGGGAGGAGCATCCGGAGGAAACCCACGCAGACACGGGGTGAATGTGCAAACTCCACACAGTCAGTCGCCTGAGGCAGAAATTGAACCCGGGTCTCTGGCGCTGTGAGGCAGCAGTGCTAACCACTGTGCCACCGTGCCGCCCACAAATAAAGCATTGAGTGAAGATTTGACAGAGGTTTCAAACTCGTGTGCTCAAGACAGAATAAATAGGGAGAGACTGTTCCCACTGGCAGAACTTTGAGAATCAGAAGCTGCTCTTTTAAAGGAGTGACAGAACAATTAAGAAGATCATAAGAGAAAAATGCCTTTATGCAGTGATTTGTTAGGATTTGGAATGCACTACCAAAACACATGATGAAGTCAGAATCAATTGTAACTTTCAAAATGGAATTGGATAAACACATGGAGTCCTGTAAGTCATTTAACCCCAAGAAGAGGGCAGTGAAGTGGGACCAGCTGGAATGCCAGCATGCAGCCAGTGGACCAACTTGTCTCTTTCTGTGCTGTAATCTATGATTCGACAGTGTCCAGTTTAGGTAAAACTGCTGCTCTTTACCCATTGCCTGCCTATGCTTTAAATCCTAACATGAGATATTGAATAACATGTAGCAATCCACCTCAATAAAACAAACAGCCCTTTCCTACGATCCTTAAAGAAATAAATTTTGGAATAACCAATTAATGATCACTTATGTACACTTTACGGAGTGGAGTGAAGTGCTACACACTTCATCTGGAAGGTAGATTAAACTGGAACCCAGAAAAGAAGGAAACCAGAAGCAACATTGATGCCGTTATAAGTGTAAACCATCAATGTTTTACTGGGCTCTGAAATGTAATTTTACACAATCTGAATTGTTTTCTCCTCCAGAAGCATGTAATGCACTGAAAGCTTATGTTTTTGAAATTGGCAAAATTACTCCCAGTTAGGCTTCTCTTTGTCAGATAAAGAATAGTTGCCAGGAATAAGGTCTGGAGGTGCCGGTGTTGGAATCGGGTGGGCAAAGTTAAAAATCATAACGCCAATCGTAGTTCAGCAGGTTTATTTGAAAATACAACCTTTTGGAGCACTCCTCCTTTGTTAGATAGCTAGTGGAGTAGGATCATAAGACACAAAATTTTGCTATAAATTCAGTGTCCTACAATCCTACTCTACTAGCTCCCGGACAAAGGGGCAGTGCTCCAAAAGCTTGTATTTTCAAATAAACCTGTTGGACTATAAGCTGGTGTTGTGTGATTTTTAACTTTGTCTAGGAACAAGGTGTAATTGCATGGTAAGTATCAGGGGAATGGAAGACCTGTTGTGAAAGAAGCGATGCATGCGTGTGTTGGACAGATGATGAGAGGAATGCTGATAAAAGGGCTTGATGGAAAGAGAATGAATGCAGGAGTAAGCCAAGTCTTCAGACAAGTAGTTTTGCATTTAAGATGTCACATGAATGGTCTTTTCATCAAAAGTGTTTTCCTGGTGTACTACTGTTAGTTGTTAGCTATATTCTAACTAACATATCGAAATTAAATTGTGGGTCTTTACCAGATTTTTGGTTCTAAACAATTTATTGCATTTGCTACATTTAATTGAGCTTTCATGTTTCTAAATTCCAACCCAACAAAACTCTGATAATAAAACAGTCCAAGCCCACGTGCTTTAAGACCTTGAACAGCGGTCAGCTTTGAACTGATAAGTGGCAAATACTAAAGGATTGAAAGAATAGAACGAAGAATTAAAGGCTGCTCAAGTCTGACTTTGCTGATAAAATATTGCAATCTGTTTTGGGAGACTGTTATTGATTTTATGACTTGGTGATCACAGTTAGCTAATAAAGGCAGTTAAAGGTTTATAAGTAATTTTCTGAAAGTAGATTGTTTGTAATAAAGCAGCAGTTTAGATATGTTTTGTCACTTTATACTTTTGTAAGGTTTGATTTGTCTTGTTAGCATGTAATGAGATACAGTGAAAAGTGTTGTTTTACGTGTGACAATAATAAACATATCAAAGCTATGACACATTAAATAATTAGATAAACAAAATACACAGCTGTGACAGTTACGGATGGTTGTCAGTTTTTTCAGTCTCATTAAAATGGTGAATTGGTATGCTTTTCCTTTATTGGTCAGAGTATTGAATAAAGGAGTTGGGAGGTCATGTTGCGGTCATGTTGGGAGGACATTGGTTAGGGCACTTTGAAATACTGCTTTCAATTCTAGTCTCTCTGCTACAGAAAGGATGTTGTGAAACTTGAAAGAGTTTAGAGAAGATTTACAAGGATGTTGCCAGGGTTGGAGAGTTTGTAGGGAGAAGTTGAATAGGCTAGGGCTGTTTTCCCTGGAGCATTGGAGGCTGAGGAGTGGCCTAATGGAGGTTTATAAAATCATGAGGGGTATGGATTGGTGACTAGCCAAAGTCTTTTCCACAGAATGGGGGAGTCCAAAACTAGAAGGCATAGGTTTAAGATGAGAGGAGAAAAGGGGCCTAAGAAGCAGCTTTTTCATGCATAGGGTGGTTGCCAGAGGAAGTAGTGCAGGCTGGTGTAATTACAGCATTTAAAAGGCATCTGAATGGGTATATGAATAGGAAGGGTTTGGAGGCATATGTTCCAAGTGCTGGCAAATGGGACTAGATTAATTTAGGATATCTGGTTGGCATGAACAAGTTGGACCAAAGGGTTTGTTTCTATGCTGTATAGCTCTATGACTCCCAATCTGCATCTGAGGAACTGTTGCCTGCAATGTTGTAGATCAAGTGCTTGAAAGTGGGCAAAGAGTTGAATTTGCTATTTCTGCACTGTATCCTTTCTATCATTTATAGAATTACAAAAACCAGAGAAGATAAGAGGAGTAAACCATTCAACCTGCCAAGCCTGCTTCACCGTTCAGCATGATCATTGCTGATGCTCCATCTTAGCCTGCTGCTGAACTCTTCCCATGTCACTTGATACTTTTAATGTCTAGATATCTACCTACTGCTTTCTTCAATATAATCATTGACTGACTTGGCCTTCACAGCCTTATGTGATAATGAATTATATGGGTTCACAATATTCATTGAAGAAAGTTCTCCTCACTTCAGTGGTAAATAGCCTACACTGTAACTTGAGGCTGACTGCTGTTCTAGATATCTCCTAGCCAGGAGAAACATCATCCCTGCATTCAGTCCTCTCCGTTTCAAAGAAATTCCCAAACATTCTTCTAAACTCCAGTAAATGCTATGGTTCCTTATCTATCAAGAGTGAGTTAAACCTCTCCACTTGGTGCACAATGGCATTCCCATTACTAAATCCCCATTACTAACATCCTGACATATACCATAGGCTAGAAACTTAACAAGACCAACTGAATAAATACATCATTGAAGGAGCAGGCCAGAGGCTGGAAATTATGTTGACTGGATGCACCATTGACTGGACATCTGAACTCAAGAGAACAACCTTGTCCTTCTCCTTCCCATGGTAAATCTGAGGAGGAACATGTGCAGATAAAGCACCAATCAATAGCCACAAGCAGCAGACCAGCCTGTAGAGGTGGAGGATCCAGGCCATCCGGAGCCTTTGCACTGAAAACCAACAGCCTGTAGCAGAATATATAGCTGATGTTGGAGCTACCTTCAGTTAATCAACAGGTGTCATTACCACCTACTAGGTGGTTGTTGGATGAGGACCTGCAAACACGAGAAATCATGCAATGCAAATTATAGATTATATTAATATTTTAAAAGTCACTACACCTGAACTTCTTCACAGTACCTCGGTCCAGCTCTCCACTTGAGACCCCTGAGGCATCTCCCAGTCAATTGACAAATGTATGTGGAAGGTTACGGATATTGTCTTCCAGAGACTTCATGAATTTCTGAGATTCTCCTTGTATGTCAAGAGCAAGGCAGCCAGGGCCATGTTATTTGCTGCAACAGCAGGTTTCTTACTGACAGTGTGTTATGGATTGCAGACATGGTGCCAGTAGAACTCCCTGGGATCATCCAGCTGCCTTTAGCAACAGAATACATTTCCACTGCGCTAATGCTTAGCTGATATGTAATCAGATTAAATACATGCTCCAAGCTTCTGTGTGTAACCTAAGGAGCTCTCACAATATGTACATTCTGGAGTGCTGACAAATGGGTGAAGTTTCTATTGTCTTCTATCAATTGTAGGGCTGGTTCCTGGAAGACGAGTGTTACCCCACATGATTGTTGATGCCAGTGAGGAATCTGCAGTGCTGCTGAGGAGCTGCTTCACAACAGCCATCACTGAGCAGATTACACCTGCTCAAATTGAGATTCAGATGCTTGCACAACCCAAGTAGTACACTGAAATATTCCCCTGAAGGAGTGTCTTACATTATCCCAGTTTACTTCACTCTCCACATTCAACAAAGGCTACTTAACCTGTTGGCTTAGAACTCTGTTTCCTTTTTGAGACATACCTCATTAAGATTTTTAAGTTACGTTGATGATCTTTAAAAAATTTACAATGGCTTTGTTTCTTTGAATAAAGCATTCTGTTGATTATTCATACTTCTTCGCTTTGATTCATCCCCAGTTTGTCCATTTGCACTTTACTCCCTGCAGCGTTTATGTTCACAGAACTTCCTTGTGAATCTTTTTAACTGAAACAAGGAGAGCAAGTTCATAGCCAGAAGAATGATTTATTTGAAGTTTGCATTCTCAGAAAGATGAGGTGTATATAGCATTTATTGATGGTTACGTTGTAAAAGACGTCATTTGAAGTTATATCACATGATGTCCCTAGGGTATTGCAAAGTGCTTTACAACTACAAGAACTACAAGGGTGGCAACAGGTCACATGCATGCTACACCCACACTTGTTCAGTTGTTATCAGTGTATGCTATTTTATGTTACTTTTTTTTATCATAGTGAGACTCTCTTGCAAAGAGAGGAGGTTAAAAGATTACTGTTTGAACACTTCTGTGGAACCAAAAGTAAGTAATTTGCTTCCACTAAATTACAATAATATAATGAGGCCAAAAAGAGAAA
This sequence comes from Hemiscyllium ocellatum, assembly GCF_020745735.1. NCBI lineage: Eukaryota > Metazoa > Chordata > Chondrichthyes > Orectolobiformes > Hemiscylliidae > Hemiscyllium > Hemiscyllium ocellatum. The sequence goes on along the minus strand of NC_083411.1, from coordinate 94,415,584 downwards.
AGTTGAAAAGTCATTAGTTAAGATATAATGTAATATTTACTGAACTTTATTCATTCTTGCTGAGTCCTGTTATTTTCAGGCCTCTGTTTCCAATAATGTTGCAACACCAGGGTCAATTGAGCCATTCTGGAAAAAGTCCAATGCCCTTTGCTGTACACCTCCATGACTCTATGAATTGGTCACACTACAGCAGTTAGCAGATAAAGTGCTCTGCCCTATGGATTTTGTAGGTGTTTCATTTGTTATTATTACGACCAAGGTGTAAAACTTGATCATACACTTTTCCTCAGAATTTCTTAGTTCATTATTAAAATCTACATACTCCTGTAGTTAATGTCTAAAGGATCATTAAGTATAAACTGTCACTGTTGAGAATGCAAAAAATACTGAAATCACAAACGTATATCAGAAAACATTTTCTGTACAAACTATTATTCAACCTGCGGTCAGAAGATCATTTACTGTCCGTTGTTTTTTCTTATCTACTTTATTTATTTAGGAAGGAGGGGGTGGTTTCTGCCGTTTGGTCCGTCCCACTATTCAGTGAATTTGTTAGGATTTTTAAGAAAGGCAAGTGATATCTGTTGTTTTATCAATAGGAATGCAGTTCTTCTATGTGAAACGTCATTATTGTGAATTCCTCAGGCATTCTGTTTTTAATTAATAGAATCAAGTTCACTACTTATTTATGATTCTGCAGTAAATTTGGAAGTAGAAAGAGGACAGTAGACCTTAAAATGATGAAGTCATAACAGCCTAGAACCCTTCACATCATCCCGATCCCTCACCCTTAAGCCGAGATCAGTGGTGGCCATGCCCTCAAGTGGTCTCTCCGCTCTGTATTTGTTTCTCCTTATGTGGCTTTTAAAAAAAATGTAATACTGTTCCAGTAAAGCATCTTGAGATGTTTTAAAGCATTGAAGTACCAAATATTTATGTTGTTATGAAGGTGCTATATAAGTTAAAACAGAAAATGCTGAAAATACATAGCACACCCATTGTGTCCTTTCATCAGATCCATGGGAATAAAAGTTTCTTTTAAAGTTATGAAATACAGGTACAATTTTTGGCAGACTAATGCTGTATGAAAACTTTAATAAAAGGGCACAAGAGACAATAGATTGAATAAAGGTAATTGTATTATGATTTTTTTAAACTTTGCCTGAAAGCTGATTTTGGACATTATAAGAGGCCTGTGAAGGTTTCTCAGAAAGCATGAGATCTTTGGGACATAATAGTGCCATCTAGTGGCAACAGTCTAGGATTATAGTGACCACCAGGAATTCAGGTAATAAAATGCCAAAGCTAAGTGTAGAACAAAACTTATTTCTGATTTTAAGGAATAAGGAATGTACTCTTACATGGTATATCCAAAATGTCCTGAAGGAAAAATGCACCCAGTTAAGTATTTTCAAAGCATAGATCTGTTTAAATGCAAGATTACATGTAAGCCCATTACCACAAATAATAACAAATTAAGTGACTACGTTTTCTGTTTTAATGCTGCTGATTTCATCATAAATGTTGACCAAAAAACAGAAGGGCTCCTCTCTCCTTCAAATAATAATACGATAGAAAGGAAGGTGGAAATTCAGGTAACATCGAAAAGTCAGAAAGAAAGCACTTCCTCAGTGCTGGATTGAAATGTTCATTTAGATTAAGGATTTAATTCTCTGGTATGGAGCTGGGAGAAAGGTGAAAAAAAAATGTCAGAATGAAATTTTGTTGGAAAATAACTGAATGGAATTTTTAAAAAGTTGTCATGATGTGCTATGTGCAAGTAAAGTGATGGCTGAAGTGCACAAAACCCAATAGAATCAAGTCCAAGAAGACATATATAGCTCAAAAAATATATTTTCGACCTACACACAGATTAAAGTTGATCAAGAATTAAAGACTATTGTACATCTTTTTTCACATCTTTGAAATCAGTTGCTGTGAATAATAATAAAAAAACTGTCTTGAATTTCCTCGTTCCATAACAATTTACAGAGGGATCAGTCTCTGTGTAGAATTAGTATTGGAGTAAAATTAAATTAAGAAGTTTTGAGGAAAGCCTACTCACCATGGGCTGTAATTGGTTTCCTGACAACTAGAAAAATGTATGCCTTCTGATCATAACAATTGCCAATCCCTCCTCACATCATTTGGCTAATGCTTCTGCTATAAAAATCTGCCAGTCTGTGGTGTTGTATTTTTACATTTGTGTTTTTAGGATAATGAACTTCCCAGTTAATTCCTTAATGCTATCGTTCCCAATTAAAATTGGCTGATTGATGGGCCAAATGGTCCATTTCTGTTGGTGCATCTCTGGTGATATTACTGCCAACCCAAATGTCAGCTAAATATTAAGTTAACCAGGGACATAAATCCACAAAAATTACAATGCAGAAAACTATTTGTATAATAATAAACAAGGCCGAGAACTACTGCCTCCTCAGATGTGGATGATTATATGTATTTTAGCCATTTCTTTTTAGGGCCTACAGCATATGACTAACTTTAGAAAGAGTTGCAAAGAATGTTCCGAGCATTGAACATCAAAAGGGCTAAAACCATTATTCTTGCAAACCCATTACTGCCTTTGAAACATCATGAAATATAAATGTTGAGCAGCATCTTTATGTAAAGTTATTTAGTGTGCTTTTGCCATCACCTTAGAAATAGTTCATTGTCCTTACAGATAATTTAAATACCTAAGCAAATGTACATATGCTGTGTGCAAATGCCAAAATTTGAGAGACAGCAATGCCTTTAAAATTCAAAACCAGTACACAAGTTTCTGATCGTTGTCTGCTGTAGATTGATGTTTGGAACTCTGCAATACATTTGACTTTGAGTCACAGACTAGAAAAAGAGTAAGTAAAGTTGTGCAGAATTAAACGCTTTTTAGTCTGTCTCCTGTGATATGGAGACAATACAATATATTGTGTTATATTATCTCTATATATACTGAAGATTTGGTTTATTTTATCACCATCAAGAGCATGGTAAGATGTGAATTCCGTTAAGTTTATTTAATATAAATTTTCTTTGCTATCTTGTAACCAAGAAACAAATTCTGAAATTACATTTTAAATCATTAACTCCTTGATAAGCAAGCATAGCATACTAATGGGCATAATATGTTGTATGCATACAAAATCATTTGGCAATAGTGGAGAAAAGCAGCAGAACATCCATTAAACTTTAACTCACTGGTTCTATGAGCCTTTCTAATGCCAATGCATTTTAACAGAATTGAAGCTTGATAAGGTAGGGTGTTGATGTTCTATTTTAACTTTTTATACCAGTATGGCTAGAACACCAGTGAGCTGGATTTTGAAGTCACTGCCAAAGGAATTGTGCTTGCCATTTATCTTGAAAAAAGCTATACATAAAATTTTAATGGGCTAGAGAGTGAAGATATCCTTTTTTTTTCCAAAGAAGCTTTGTAATTGGCATCATTTATTATGAATCTTTTTGGTCTATTAACATGAAATGCAGAATAAACTGAGCAAGCAGTCATATTGAGAAATCCTCGCGGAAGGAAATAAGTACACAATTGTGTTTAAACCATTGTACAGAAAGTGAAATAATTCCAAATGTGTAACGCTATCTTTAAGGGATCCAGTTAATTTTCTAAAGAGGAAGTGGACTCCACATTAATAGAATTTGGTTTTCAAGACCAGAGAATGTTCAGCAATATGGCATTTAACACCCAGTTACTTTAGATTGAACAAAGCCTGACTTTATCATCAATCTTTCAAATGGGTATAGTATATCAATAATTCTTGCCAAATCAGAGATTCTATGTTGATTCCATTGGTGAAAACTGCAATACCACATCCTGCAGAAAAGCAGAATATCTCAAGGCAGGACCATCAGAATTTCCACATGTAATTCTCTGTGTGAAGATGTCAGAAATTGCTGTAATCTTTAACTAATAACAGTAGCAAGTGCTCACAGTTTTACGATTATTGCTACCACCATTCAGGCTAGTTATTTTAGCATTATGATTGTAATGTAAACATATCAAATGATCTTAAATATTAGAAGAAACTATCTACGTTGTTAGTAGTCTTTTAAATCAACGGGGAATGAAAGAGTTAGTACCATGGGCAAGAAGCTGAAATGTATGATTTGTGTGGTTGCAAGCTAAGTGACCTAGAAAATCTCAGCTCATTCATGTTGTCCCTATGTTATTTTGCATCAAATATTAGTTAATATATGCATCTGGAAGTTCCGAAGACTGTTAAAACACTTCTATCATAGAAGCCCTACAGTGTGGAAGCAAGCCATTCATCCCATCAAATCAACACCGACTCTCCAAAGATCATCCCATCCAGAGAACCGCCCCCACCCCCAACCACCACCACCAATCCTATCTCTAAAACCCTGCATTTCCCATGGCTAAACCATCTAGCCTGTATATTCCTAGATACTATGAGCAATTTCAGCATGACCAATCCACCAAACCTGCATATCTTTGGACTGTGGGAGTAAACCAGGACACCCAGATAAAGCCCATGCAGACATGAGAATCTGCAAACTCTACACAATGCCTTATATGTTTGCAGTTATTCATAACTTTCAGGATGCTGATTTCCCATCTCTGAGGAAGAACTGAATCCCACAGAAAGAGAACTATTATAGATTCAAAAAATGTACTGATTGAGTTAAATAGTGCTTTTTTGATTCAATGACATATGCAACGTAAAACCAAAATTTGCCCTTCATATTCACATATTGGTATTGTCTTTCATATTTATGCACGAAAGTAACAACAGGAATTTTTAACGATATTTAATTGAAAAGCTTTGATTGCTTATGTATCCTCACTATTTAAGCCAAATAGATTAGATTAGATTACTTACCGTGTGGAAACAGGCCCTTCGGCCCAACAAGTCCACACCGACCCGCCGAAGCGCAAATCACCCATACCCCTACATTTACCCCTTACCTAACACTACGGGCAATTTAGCATGGCCAATTCACCTGCCCTGCACATCTTTGGACTGTGGGAGGAAACCGGAGCACCCGGAGGAAACCCACGCAGACATGGGGAGAACGTGCAAACTCCACACGGTCAGTCGCCTGAGTCGGGAATTGAACCCGGGTCTCAGGCGCTGTGAGGCAGCAGTGCTAACCACTGTGCCACCGTGCCACCCTTAGAACATAGGTTGGAGACAAAAAACTGCAAATGCTGGAATCCGAGGTAGACAAGCAGGAGGCTGGAAGAACACAGCAAACCAGGCAGCATCAGGAGGTGGAGAAGTTTTGGATGTAACCCTTCTAATAGAACATAGGAACAGGAGTAGACCATTCAGTCCATCAATTCTGCTCCCATTTAACCAAGTCACAGCTGATCTTGTTCATACTGTTTTCCTGCACTATCCTCACATCCCTTGATGCCTTAATTGTCTCGTAATCTGTCAGTCTAAACCTTGGAAATAATTAATAACTGAGCCTCCAAACACTCCTTGGGTAGAGAACTCTAAAATTCACCATTTATGACTGAAGAAAATCCAATTCATTTCAGTCCCAAATGGTGTACCTTCTTCTTTATTAATATATTTAATCTTGAGATATAGACATTGTTTGTTCACCTTGCATTTACTGCCGATTCCTTCTCGGTGCTGATGTTACATTTACTCTTTACTTGTGGTCTGCAGTGACATCATTCATGCAATGGAAGATTTTGGAAAATGCTGCTATCTAATTCTGCAGCCTATCTTTCCAGATTACAAGCAAAAGTAAAGAATCGTTGTGGGCCCTTATTAAAGGTCTGAGTGATGCCTTCTCTGGGTGGCTGGTGATGTTACTGGTTGGACTTATGGCAGGTAAGAAGGACACAATTTTTTTTATTGCATGTTGCTGCATCTGGATGCCTTAACTGGGGGACAATTGTACCTTTTTAAAAAAGTAATTGATTAGAAGTCCAAGCTAAGGTGTGAGGTTTCAAGGAATTATTAACTGGCATTTTTTTTCCTGGAATTCAGTGATTTGCATTTAAAAATAATTTGTTTTTTTTTAGATTAGATTACTTACAGTGTGGAAACAGGCCCTTCGGCCCAACAAGTCCACACTGACCTGCCGAAGCGCAACCCAGCCATACCCCTACATTTACCCCTTACCTAACACTACGGGCAATTTAGCATGGCCAATTCACCTGACCCGCACATCTTTGGACTGTGGGAGGAAACCGGAGGAAACCCACGCAGACACGGGGAGAATGTGCAAACTCCACACAGTCAGTCGCCTGAGTCGGGAATTGAACCCGGGTCTCTGGCGCTGTGAGGCAGCAATGCTAACCACTGTGCCACCCACAATCTTTGCTAGTTTGCTGGAATAATTATTTATTCTACTGACAAGTAGTTGATTAATATGTATTCAAACAGTTAGCGATCTAGAGCATTGGAGAGATCACCTCATCAGTGTAGAATTTATTTCCCTTCTATGGATCATCTCTTGGACAGCACAATGGCTCAGTGGTTAGCATTGCTGCTTCACAGCACCAAGGACTTAGGCAGTTGCCTGAGGCTAGAATTGAACCTATGTGGAGTTTGCACACACTCCCTGTGACTGCATGGGTTTCCTCCAGGTGTTCCAGTTTCCTCCCACCATCCAAAGATGTACAGATTAAGTGAACTGGTCATGCTAAATTGCCCATAGTGTTCAGGGATGTGTAGGTTTTGTGCATTAGTTGGGGGTAAATATAAAGTAATAGGGTAGGGGAATGGATCTGGGTGGGATAAACTTTGGAGGATCAGCTGGACCAAATGGCCTGTTTCCACACTGTGGGGATTCAATGATTTTAAATCTTCCCAGCTGAGGTTTCTTCTCTGCCCTACTCTTGGTGCATGTTAGTGCTCATTATTTGAAGGAAAGTACAAAAAAAATGCACTAATAAAATTAATCTTCAATTATAATGAATTAACAATTCTTTGAGATTTTATTGAATTGTTTTCTTTTCAGGGGGAGCTCCAAATTCCAAAATACCTTTTTTAACACAGTTTTGAAATCTAGCCACTGTCACTTAGTACCATTATGCTTTAAAAAGAATCAAACTTCCAAATCCTCTCTAAAATAAAGGTCATTTTACTATTTCAGTAAGCTCATTTGATTCCAGCATGTAAGAGTTTAAAAAAAAGCCTTGACACATTATTGAGGGGATGGAGTTAATAAATAAGAGAATGAAATTTGCACTAAACAAAACCATATGGCTAAAAGGCTCTTATCCTTTCCAATAACTTGGTCCGAACAGACTGGGCCGACCCGGCATGCACCATGATTGCTAATCTTGAGCTAAAAGAATTGTTATATATGTTACAAATATCTAGACCCTCACTTTGTTTGTTTAATGACTTTTTTTTATAAAACTCCAAATGGTGATGACTGTAGTTGATAGCATTTTTAAAATTTTTACTTAACTTTGTTGTCCTCTGAAGCATGTTCTCCAATAATTGCCCCGTATAACTGGAGTTTACCCATCATTTGGTAATGTTTTAAGTAATTCACTTAAATATCTGGAAAATTACTTTGAATCAATTAAAATACAAAGATGTAAATAGCTTTACAACTAATTTAGCTTGTGGTCATGTTTTATTACACTGACCTGTGGAAAATTCAACTGACATGATCAACACATTTGAATCAGAAATTGGTGAAAAACAACCTGAAGAAGGAGCAAAAGATGGAACATTTAACTTAAGACCAATGTTTGATAAACGCCTCAAATTCTCCCCACTTGGGGCCATATTTAGCACAAAGTAAGGTAGTTGTGGCTTTCAAGGTCAATCAGGGGACAACAGGACTACAGCAAGGCCTGATCTGTACACATGAGAAATATTCAGAGAGTTAGTTCTAAAGAAGGGTCTCTAGACCTTTGTTTTCTCTTCACATATGCTGCCAGACCTGCTGTGTTTTCCAGCAATTGCTGTTTTTGTTCCTGATTTGCAGCAGCGGAAGTTCTTTTGTTTTTTCGTTCAGAGAATTAGACTTACTTCTAGGGTAGAAATTGAAAATGAGAACATAACTAACCTGCGATGCGCTGACAACGCAGTGCTATTTCAAAATCAGAAGATTCCTTCCAAAATATCATAGATCAAATGAAATTTCGAAGTTTCGAATTTGAATCAAGAGTGAATAGCAAAAAGACAAAACTAATGGTGGTAAGAAAGAATACAGAAGAAGAAACTAGAATGAAGATTAAAGAATGATGTCACAGTGGAACAAATAAATATGTTTGTTAACTTAGGAGAAATAACTGTGGTGATACAGAAGTTAGAAAGATAAGATGGCCTGAGGTTGAAGGATGTGTTAACAGGAAAACTCAAGCTTGTAACAAGGGAAACAACTTTTGAGAATGCTACATTCAATCCACTTTCCTACATGCTCCAGGAATACAGACAATAAAGAACTATAGAAGAAAATATGGATAAAATGTGGATGTTAAGGCATATCCTAAAAATTCCATGTACCAACATAAGACAAATGAAAAAGAGTTTAAAATTACAAAAACAGAAATAATTCTTAAAAAGTTACATCATGAAACGAAAACATCATTAGTTCTACCATTTGATCAGAGCAGAAAAACTATAGAGACTTACTTGAGGGCAAAGTGGGCGACATTAGAAACTGAAGTCAAACTAGGTATAGTTGAATGACCGATATCAGAGTGATTGTAGATGAGCTACATTGGATATGTGAAATTGTGGGAGACAGCTGAACATGGCTTGCAGTGACAGCAAATCCCCTGGCAATGGTATCAACGAGCAGCAGAACAGATCAATAAAATGTAAATGTTAACACGGTAAATGACATATGGGTGTAAAATTAATATTCCAGAAATCAAATTTTTTTTTTAATGCATCACCTAATACAGAAAACTTGAAATGTTTTCTAATCATAACTGAAAGTAATGAGAAATGTAAGATCTAACCAACAAACTACTTCTTATGATGCATTTTCTCTTTACCTAAAATCTTCTGAATTACCTAATTGGTGACTAGAGTGTAAGCGTCTGAAAAGGTTAAAGCTGAAGAGTATCTTAAGCATTACCAGCTGTGGGCTTGGTGGGGGCAACTTAGGATCTCAAAAAAAGTGAGACCTCTCATATGGGTTTTATTAAACTTCTGTGACAATATCTGTCATATTAATGTAAATTGTACGTAGTTGTTTATCAAGCAATAAGCTTGTTAAAGACAAGAATGTCTTCTCATTAGACTACCAAGTCTACATACTATAACAAGTAGCCCTGTTGATCTCTACCCTGAAAGCAGCAAAACTGCCTTGTAATGAGCAATCCTATAGAGAGTTTATATAATTTGATGAGCAGTGGTATGGATTGCTCATGCAGTATGTGTTAGAAGTGTATGTCATTAAAAAGAAAGCCATTTTGAAATCCAGTGCAGTTCTTCAATTATCAACCCTTGACCCCCTGAAGCATTGAAAACCGCCACCCAAATATTGGCTAAGTAAAAATTTCTTCCAATTAAACATTCCAGTTCCTGCCATCAACTCTATTCCCTACCATTGAGGCCATAAAAACATAGGAAATATGAACAGGATTATAGGTTATTTGACCCCTCAAGCCAGATCTAGACTGACCTGATTATGGCCTCAACTTTTTTGTCTGTTCCTCCTTAACTACTGAAAAAACATTGCCAGAATAGGCCATTTACACCCTGAAATCAGTTCCATCATCCAGTTAAATCATGGTTAATCTGTATCACTACTCTATTTGCCAGTCTTGGTCCTATATATTTAATGCCACTGATCTAGCAACAATCAGTCTCATTTGAAAATTTTCAATAATCTGACCGGCTTTCCACTGTTCTTTGTGTGAACAAGTACTTCTTAACATCATCCGAGATTACCTGGATCTAATTTTAAAGTTATACTTGCTACTACCACCACCACTACCACTTCTGCCATTCTAAATTCCATCACCGGAAGGAATTCTTTCTCCATGGGTGCCCAATCACATTTTTTTAAATAGATATTTTTATTCAAAACTTGTTTTTACAAGTTTACAAAAGAAAACTTAAAAAAAAGTATAAACATTGATATACAGTTAAATCTTAAATGATAACCAAAACAAGAAAAAAGAAATACCGAGGAATAAAAAGACAAAACTCTACTAACTACTCATCTAACTTACAACTAACCAGAGTGTATGATTAAAATTCTTACATTATTCAAGAGAAAAAAAAACCCAACAGAAAACACACAAATTGAGCAGTGGTATACGTGCTCGGAATGTGTTAACATCAGATCACAACAAAACCCGTATTCATGCGGGATTCCTCTCCCAGGGGGCCCCGGACCAGCCAAGTTCACCCTCTCAATTAAATAAAGGCCCTTGTAAGATGACCAAGATATCTGTATTTCTGTAATGCAAGAACGGCTGCCATATTTTTATGGAATAATTTGGCTTTTTCTCCTGATGCATCATATTTGTAAGGAAGTCAGGGGGAGTATATTCTGTGCCAACTTGAAAGTCCATGAGGGCCCTCAGCCACCCAGTTTACCAAAATGTTTTTTCCTGCACAGAAAGAGAGAACAGAAAATAATCTCTTCCCTGTCGTAATTTCAGGTATTCTTTATCCAATAAATGTATCTCCTATAGGAGAACTATATCGATCCTCTCTTTCTTGAGGTTTGATAATACTCTCCTCCTTTTGATTGGTGAATTACTCCCCATGACATTCCAGGTGCACCATTTAATCGACCGAACATCCATAATCACCGGGCAAGTCCGAGACTCCCTGGGAGAAGAAACCCTATCCAAAACATCCCGAGCATAGAACATATAAAATTCACAAAATAAAAGCTCTTTAATACATTCAGATCAATGTAATAAAAAAACTATTTCTAAATAATAAAAAAAGTATAAAACCTATTTAACGGAGATCTTGCCCCTTATTCCTACAGGGCATCACTTCCTTTCCAAAAAACCCATCATAACCACTCCCAACCAGTGCCCCACCCTTGACCCAGGCACCCCACGATAGGATAAAGAAAATTCATTTATGTATCCGTTGCTCCCGATGCAGTCTCCTCTACATTGGGAAGACTGGATGCCTCCTAGCAGAGCGCTTTAGGGAACATCTCCGGGACACCTGCACCAATCAACCACACTGCCCTGTGGCCCAACATTTCAACTCCCCCTCCCACTCTGTCGAGGACATGAAGCTCCTGGGCCTCCTTCACCGCTGCTCCCTCACCACCAGACGCCTGGAGGAAGAACGCCTCATCTTCTGCCTCAGAACACTTCAACCCCAGGGCATCAATGTGGACTCCAACAGCTTCCTCATTTCCCCTTCCCCCACCTCACTCTAGTTCCAAACTTCCAGCTCAGCACTGTCTCCATGACTTGTCCGGACTTGTCCTACCTGCTTATCTCCTTTTCCACCTATCCACTCCACCCTCTCCTCCCTGACCTATCACCTTCATCCCCTCCCCCACTCACCTATTGTACTCTATGCTACTTTCTCCCCACCCCCACCCTCCTCTAGTTTATCTCTCCACACTTCAGGCTCTCTGCCTTTATTCCCGATGAAGGGCTTTGCCCGAAAGGACGATTTTGCTGCTCCTTGGATGCTGCCTGAACTGCTGCCCTCTTCCAGCACCACTGATCCAGAATAAAGAAAATTCAAGTATACTACTGAACTAGAACTAAGTGAGTACCCTATCCCCCACCAGCCCCCTCACCCACAGCAACACCTGGATGAATATGGTAATGTTAATACCATATATGAACATATATGACTATAAAATTACAGAGTCAACAAATAATAATTAAATATATTAATACAAAATAACAGGGGAAAACAACCCCGCTCCCTAGGACAAAGATAAAATAAGATAAGATAGCCACCTTTCCCCCCCCCCCCCCATCTACATTAACTTTAGCCCCTGGCCTCTCTTTATATTAAAAAAAGGGAAAGAAAATTGCTAAGTAAAGAATGAATAAATACACCCTTCTTCCCACCCCCCGGAGATTATGTTAAATAGTAAGGTGATGAAAGTGGAAAAAAAAGGGGGGTAAACCGGGGGTAGGGCAAAACAACATCAATTAACTCTTATAATTTATCCAAGAGAGTCCAAAAGTTCCTTGGCCTTCTCCGGTGATCTGAAGTTATACACGGACCCTTCATGGCTGAATCGTAGTATAGCTGGGTAGCGCAAGGAATTTTGAATGTTTAAATCCCTTAGACACTTCTTCACTTTGTCAAACGCCTTCCTCTTTCGGACCAGAGCTGGGGAAAAGTCCTGAAATAACATAATCTTGGATCCTTTATAAATCATGGCTTGGGGATCTTTCCCAAGATTTCTGGAGGCTTCCAAGAGCATCTGCCTCTCCTTATAGCTCTGCAGCGGGAACAGTACCGGGTGGGGGCGCTGGTTCGGGCCGGGCCCGCGTATTGCCACCCGGTAGGCCCATTCCACCCTTACCTGGCCTGATCCAGCCTCCAGATTTAAAAGCTGTGGAAGCCACTGTTCGAGAAACGCTGTAAGCTGGCCTTCCTCTTCGCGTTTGGGAAGGTCCAGTAAACGAATTTTTTTCGACGACCTCAGTCCATGGCCGATTCTGCAGTGGCCTCAGAGGTCGCGGCCTTTAGCTCCGCCCTCCGACTCAGCACTCAATTTTTTCAATGTCTCGGCCATGCTTTTGTAGCGCGGCTGAGAATGAATTCCATCAACTTCGGGGCTCTTCAATGAAAGCATCGATCTTCGCATCGCGTTTGGAGATTATTTCCGCGAGGCTCGCCACCGTAGGTAAGTCCCCCTGGGCGGCTGCTGGCGCCTCTGCTGCAGCTGGGGAGGGTGGGGGAGGGGCTTCTGCCTGCTGAGAGCTGTGGGCTCCTTTTCCCCCTAGTCATTTTTACAGGAGACTGAACTGTTTAAATTTAGTACTGAACCACTACATTAAGTAAAACCTATTTTAAATGATTTGGTGAGTGTGGTGGAGGAGGGTGGCCCACTTTGCCTAGGTCTTGGAAGAAGCACTATAGAGTCAGACTTGCTGGGTCGCTGCCATCTTGGATCCCCCCCCCAATCACATTTTTAAACTCTTTGACACCTCAGTTGTATCACCCTTGATATTTTTAGATTAGATTACTTAGTGTGGAAACAGGTCCTTCGGCCCAACAAGTCCACACCGACCCGCCGAAGCGCAACCCACCCATACCCCCACATTTACCCCTAACCTAACACTATGGGCAATTTAGCGTGGCCAATTCACCTGACCCACACATCTTTGGACTGTGGGAAGAAACCGGAGCACCCGGAGGAAACCCACTCAGACACTGGGAGAATGTGCAAACTCCACACAGTCTGTTGTTACAAATGTTCTGTGTTCAACCCCTCGTCTATAGTTGAACTCATTGTGTTGATTCGCAATCATTGATTCATTGACCATTTTCGTGTATAATTACCAAGAATAATTTTAATTTTTCATATTTTCAATGAATTAAAGGCATTGGGTCTCAGGCTAACAACTTTGAGGGAGGACTCTCCAACAACCAGAATGTTGTCGATGGTATCACACATTGTATTCTGGTCAACAATGTATTTGAATGCAAAACAATATTTATAATATACTTTCTGTGAGGTTTCTACACATTCTGGTGTAGAATAAACTGGTGATGCTGTGTGATTTCAGGATGCTGTTATCAAATGCCTTTATAGTATTGTAATATGTAGGATTTCTGGCCAATGTTTTTATGTTGCCTGTACAAAGTTAAGTAGTATTCTTGATTTTTAATACATTATAAAAGCTCAGAGTAACCAAGTGATGCCTTGTGCTGCTTGAACTCACTATGCCCTTGCTTTGTACTTGCATTTGCAAACACAACAAACTTCCAGTCCAAAGCAGAACGTGGGAGTGTGGTTAAAAGGCTTGGCATTAACCATGAGATTTGAGATGTTTGATTAGATGCATCTGGGCTTATTACCTAAACTTAACTAAATGTTAGAGTGCCATAAGCCTAGCAATAGGTTGTCTGTCTGCTTTGCCTGCCGTAGGTTAAGCAGCGATTAAAGGCAGAGCTTTCTCTGTAGCTGCTTTGTTTTCGAAACCCAGAACTTGGCAGCTCATAATGTTCCAGCAGAGGAACAGGTTATTTGCTCATCAATTCTTAACCAGTTTTCTTTCACAATATTTCTGGTCTTTTTGCTCTGTCAACCTTTTTGATGATCCATATATCTGCCCGCTAAAGGCCCTAACTTCTACTCCACCATGAAATCCTTGCCTTTAAGGTATACAATTTTCCTGTAACCTTAATTCAAAATATATTCAAATTTTTCTGAATTGAATGACATCTGCCACATTATCTGAAAGCTTGCTAATCTACCCAAAACGTGCAGTCTTTCACAATTTGTAGTCACTAGCAAAATTGTAATATTGTTCCTTCAATTATAAACTACTTATAAATTTCAGAAATATTTGTGACCTTGATACAGGACCCTATGAAGCAGCGGGTGTAAGTTACAGATAAGTATGTGGTTTATTGGTTAGCATTTTTAGTAGTTTGTGTAAGTAGTTAGTTTGATGGCTAATGTTTCTTATTAGTGGTTATTGTGGGTGGAATCTTGTAAGGTTTTGATTGACGCAGGCTATGACAAGCTCTGTGGTAGAATTGGAAGAGAATGCAACAGGTCCTATCTTGATGTTGAGATTGTGTCACTGTATCCTTCACTCTTTTTGCTGAGTGGTGAAGTGAGTTCCAGGCTGCTATGAACTCCCATATGGCTCAGCGCCAAACAGCATCTCGGAGCGCAATCGGCAGGCTGCAGTCCATACAGCTTTTGTCCTTGGAAACTGGCATCTAGCATTTGCAATCCCTTGCAGTCTGTCACAACCAGCACAACACCACTTACAGGCTGCTTAGGAAGAACATACCTACATTATGGGCAGATGCGTAACTAATTTTGAAATATTTTAGCAAAGACACTTTATGAGCATGGACGGGCACCCAGTTCATAAATTGGACCAGACTATATTTTAAGACTGCTTGCTTGCAGTCTTGCTACTCACTCACTTAACATCTTGCTGCATGCTTGCAACATCCATTCCTTGCCTTGCCTTGTCTTGCCTTCCCTTTACCGTGCCAATTAGCACAGCCACGTAAGCAGACAGTTTGTCTTGCTGGTTAGCAAACTTTTATTAAGGCGCTGTATATCTTGCAGTATGGCAGTGCGTTATGTTAACACCTTGCACCTTGTGCCAGAAGCAAATGTAGCAAACACACTGCACTTGCAGCAAGCAAGCAGCCATGTCTCAAAGTCTGAAGGAAGTAGACCCCAGCAAAGTCGGGGTTTCCAGCTTAGTTAGTTAACACCAGCCTCTAAACCACTGCAGGGAATTAGCTATGATCAGCCATCCAGTCAGAGTGTTCTTGGTCAGGGTCTACATCTGTGCAGTCATGGAGTAAGTTATAGTCAGTCTTGTGACTCCTCAGCAGCTGGTTGGAGTAAGGGTATAGGGTTAATGCATTGAGGCAGACTTGCAGCTGTCAGTCAAGGGTCTGGGAACTTCTCATCTAGCGATGTTCAGTTAGAATTCTGAATAACTATGACCAGTCTGTTGGGTCCATCCAGTAAAACCAGGACATAAGAGGGGAAAAAGGAGGCCTTTGCTACGGAAAGAAGACTCAGCAACAAATTATCTGGATTTGGGGCTCCAGGTGGGGTGGGTGAGGTGAGGGAGGGTGCATGGTTTGATTACAGTCAGGAAGGTGTGGTGTTGGACGGAACAATTACAGCCACATCTGATATGATCACCTCATATGGTATGAGATGGCGAAGAAAGGGGGCAGGTGGAGGTTCATATCAATGGGTTGAGTAGAGATCTGGTGAGTTGCAAAGCCTATGAGATTCATGGAAAGGTTTACAGCAAGGCGATCTAGATGTCCTAGGTCTCACTGAAACACAGGCAGAGGATACAAGCCACTAGCTAAATTGCACACCAGGTTCCTTTTCTCTGACTATCTCTCCACATTTTCAGAGGTCCATTTATGTGGGTTCTTGGGGAACAAGCCTGTTTACCATGTCTTGGTAGAAATGCTGGTTCATGGTAAAAAGTGGCATGCAGTGAATGCAACTACTGCAGGGTTACTATGACAGTTCTAGTGGAATGACATGTGGTAGTTATTTGGTTGGCAGGTTGGAAGAGGCTGTGGGTAAAAGCATTTGAACAAAGAAGTTGCTGGCAACAGTGAGTAGTTGGAGTATGAGCCTTGTGGTGGGAGGTAGGTGCAGTAGCAGAGAAAGAAAGTGTAAGATGGTAGAGAAAAGAATGTAGCACTTACACTGGCAGAATGAAAAAGGTCATCAGCTTTCTTACAACACCCCACAACAGCACTGACCCAGGTGGTGATCTCTGACCAAGCTGCTAGCCTTCTCTGTCAGTCCTTTGGAAAGAGGACTGCTCTCCTTTGCATGACCCCCACAAGCAGGTTCTCTACTTCTTGTTAGAGAACCACGGAGTCATCTAATAGATGGTAATTATAGAGTCATAGAGATGTACAGCACAGAAACATACCTTTGGTCCAATCTGTCCATGCTGACCAGATATCTAACCTAATCTAATCCCATTGGCCAGCACTTGGCCCGTATTCCTCTAAACCCTTCCTGTTCTTTTAAATGCTGTAATTGTACCAGCCTTCACCAATTCCTCTGGCAGTTCATTCCATACATGCACCACCCTCTGCTTTAAAAAGTTGCCCCTTATGTTCCTTCTAAATTTTTACCCTTTCACCCTAAACTTATGCCCTCTAGTTCCTACCCCAGGGAAAAGACCTTGTCAATTTACCCTATCCATGCCCCTCTCTACTTCAACTCTTTCGATTCTGTCTTTGACTGAGAAGGGCACCTTCAGAATGCCAGTGTGCACAGTGGCCTTTTAAATACGGTTCAGACACAAAGAATGCTTTTAAGTTTGGTGGATATCTGGTAAGTGGCAAGTTGTTCTGGGAATGGCATGTGGTAAGGTGGGGCTAGAATCAGACACCAGGCTGCTGCAGAGCTGGGATAGGTGGTTAGTGAGCAAGTTAGCATTTGCTCAGATATAGTGAGAAATTATGCTGGGCCTTGTAAAAAGAATCCCTCCAGAAAATTCAACACAAGTCATACTTAGCTGATAAAAAGTAAGACTTAGCCTTGTGATTGTGTTTTGTAGATTGGTACCAAGTGGACCTTGTTGACTACAATGTTCTTGATTGGGGTTGTTAACCTGGATCAATCAGGAAAGTCCTGATAACCCCATTTGTGATCTCTCTACATTTTTTGGAAGAAGTGTTTCCACTTTTTCCAAAATTTTAGTGTACACCTTCTCTGGGAAAACAATAGCAAACTACTTACAAAGTGGTACAATTCCACTGCACTTCAAGCCTACCTCTTTTATCTCCTAAAGTAACTTTGGTAATGCTTTGATAATCCTCTAACTAGTAATGTACCTACAGGATGATTTTTTTAAACCCTCCTTTTTTTTCCACCCTTATTTTCGCTTTCAGCTGTTTTTTCAAATTTCCTATATTCTTTATTGTTTTGGCTTGCTTTTCTGTTACCTGTTCTGTAAGTGTAAAGTGTTGTTAATTTAAAATTTCATTTTGTTTGTCAACTGATCCATAAATATTAGTCTTTATTTTCTTAAAAATATTTTCTGTAAAATATTTTTACTTGTATTATTCAATTTTTCTAATTACTACCTATTTCTGTTCATTTTAGTTTCACTGTTTTTATCTCAATATGGTTTTTCCAGTTAAGTGTATTTGGAAAAATGTTTGAAGCCTGCAAAAGATCAATATACTGGAGAAGGGACAGATTTAATGATTTAAACAAAAGCAAAAATCCTTTTGCTGACTGTTAAAGTAATCAAGTACTCTATCTTCTGCCTAGGTGCTATTGCTGGTTTGATCGATATGGCCTCTCACTGGATGACAGATCTGAAAGAAGGTGTCTGTTTACAGGGGTTCTGGTACAACCATGAACATTGTTGCTGGACGTCCAGTGAAACTACTTTTGAGCAACGTGACAAATGCCCTCAATGGAAGTCTTGGTCGGAGCTGTTTCTCAACCAGTCAGATGTAATTAGATATCTTTATTTCTTTAATACTTTTGATAGTCCTTAAGCTTTGACTTGCCCAATATTTATTTTACCATCTGATAAATTTGAACATGTCTTTTCTTTTGAAATTAAAGATAATTTTCCATCCCTAACCAGTGTACACAGAATTCCTCCTAGGCCATTTTGAGAAATATTTGGTATCGATGATTTCCTTCAACATAAATGGTGATTTTGGATTCAACAACTCCAAAAGTTCAGTAACAGCTTCTGTGGATGTATACAATGTTAATGTTGCTGAAAATGAAGAGATAGTAAAGACTTCAGCATATATTCCTTGTTCTCACTAAATATTTCCAGTAATAGTCTTAAAGATTTCAGAAACACGCATGTGTGAATAGAATAATGTTTCTGAAGAAAATGTTGAAGCTCTTCGTCAAGAGAATTAAATGCCTACCGGTGACTTTTTACACTGGAAATATTACTCCACAAGTTCAAGATGAGAAGTCTCTGAGCCATAAAATAGCAGTTCTGTGTAGATGCCTTATTACAAACAATCCTGAACTGGTGGGTAAATCTATTTGGAAGATTGATACAATAATGACTGGCTGGAGCAAGAAGTCACCACACTGGCTTAATGTGCCTGACAATTCAGTGATATGGATTGTGCCTAATTTGTTACAACAACGCAAAGATTTTCAAAATATCACCTTCATATGTGATTTTACACTGTAACAAAAACAGTTCACGTTAAATTTTGAGTAAATTAAGTAAATGTGAATGGAAAATGCTACAGTTGAATAAGGATGAGTCCATAGAGTATGCTTCAGGAATATTCTTTGCAAGAAACGCAATAAATGGAATGATTAGCTATTGTTATATGTTCATGTAATGAATAGGTTCTGGAAAATACTTCAAACTTTACCAAATGTTTTCTGACTAAATTTACTGAGTTACAAATCACACAACACCATGTTATAGTCCAACAGGTTTATTTGGAAGCACGAGCTTTCGGAGAGCCGCTCCTTTTTAAATAAAACTCCCTACAGTGTGGAAACAGACCTCTCGGCCCAACACGGATCTTCCAAAGAGTAACCCACCCAGACTCATTCCCCTACGTTTACCGCTGACTAACTTACGTTATGAGCAATTTAGCATAGCCAATTCACCTAAACTGCACGTTTGGATTGTTATTAAAGATTTCAGAAACACTTATGTGTGAATAGAACAATGTTCTGAAGAATATGTTGAAGCTCTTCCTCAAGAGAATTAAATGCCTACCCGGAGAAAACCCACACAGACACAGAGAGAATGTGTAAACTCCACGCAGACAGTCCCCCAAGCTGGAATCAAATCCTGATCTCTGGTGCTGTGAGCCCATTGAGCCATTCTTCTTCAGATGGTTGTGTAGCAGGACCATAAGACACAGAATTTATAGCAAAAGATTACAGTATCGTGCAAGTAAAATGATATATTTAACAAACTTCGATTGTTGTTAAGTCTTTCATTTTTTAGAATGGGTCACAGATTTCAGTTCATTAATATATAAATCCCACAACTACTTTTAAGTCACATTCTCTCAAGTTAAGGTTTTATTAAAAAAATGTGACATCTCAGCTCAGACAATGTATTAAAGATGTGAGGTCAGAGTTTGTCTGTATCCCAATCTGGACTGAAAGTGGTTCTATTTCCAAAAAGGAATTTACAAAATATTGTATGGATTGACTGTCTGCATTGCCTGCCTACCGGCTCTGTATTTTTTGAGCAAAATGGAATGTATCTGTAAATATAATTCTGCCAGTACAAATTCACCCCATAGATTTATGTGTGTGTGTGTGTGTGTGTGTGTGTGAAATAGAGAGAGAAAATAGTGTAGTGGGGTCACTTGTACTGTGACATGAATCCAAGGTCCGAGTTGGGGTCATCTGGACTGTGGCATGGATCCCAGGTCCCAGTTGAAGCCATCTTCATGGGTATCGAACATGGCTATTGACCATTCTGCGTTGTTGCCTGTCCCAAAGTCCACCTTGGAGGATGCTCACCCAAAGATCTGAGGCTGAATGTCCCTGACAGCTAAAGTGTTCCCTGACTGCAACTGCGACCAGCTACACTATTCTCTCTCTCTCACTCTCACTTACTTACACACACACACACACACACACACACACACACACACACACGGACCCTATCACATTCATATGCACACACACATTTTATAAGCTTGCACACACTCACTCACATGTCTCTCTCTCTCTCTCTCTCTCTATCTCTCTCTCTATCTCTCTCTATCCCCAGGCATATGCTCACACATATAAGTCTATGGGGTGAATTTGCGTTTTACAGAATTCTGTTTACAGATACATTCTATTTTGCTCAACAATTTCACAACCGGTAGGCAAGCAATGCAGACACTTGATCCGTATAACATTTTGTAAATTCCATTTTGGAAATAGAACCATTCTGAGTCAAGATTGGGAAACAGTCAGACTCTGAACTCATGCCTTTAATGCATTGTCTGAACTGAGATGTCACCTTTTTTTATAAAATCTTAACTTATTGTGAGAATGTGACTCAAAGGTAGTTCTGGGATTTACATATTAATGAACTGAAACCTGTAACCCATTCTAAAAGATGAAAGACTTAACAACAATTGAGATTTGTTAAATATGTTACTTGCATGACACTGTAATCTTTTGCTATAAATCCTGTGTCTTATGGTCCTGCTACAAGAGGGAGCAGTTCTCTGAAAGCTAGTGCACCCAAATAAACCTATTGGACTATAGCCTGGTGTTGTGTGATTTGTAACTTTGTCGACCCTAGTCTATCACCGGCTCCTTCACATCATTAAGTAACTGAAATTTTAATGTAAATTTTAAATGATTTTTCTTGATTGTCAATGTCCTATTATGCATAGATGTGAATTATAATATTTATGTTGTGTTGAATGTTCCAGGGAGCTGGTGCATACATATTGAATTACTTCATATATATTAGCTGGGCTATGGCTTTCGCTTTCCTGGCTGTGGCTTTGGTCCGTGTATTTGCACCTTATGCTTGTGGATCTGGAATTCCAGAGGTAAGCCTCAAGTTTAGTTTTCGGGAATTTGAGATTTCTTCTACAGCGAGCACAATGTTATAACTAATAGACATACTTTAAAATGATTCTGTAGTTTTGTTTTGTCCCCTAATGCTATTGTCTCAAAAATAGTAATCACAAAGCTTTAAATACAAATTCTAGTACGCGAAAGTGTGCCACACAGTGAGTGTGACTGACATTCTGTGCCTATTTCAACTCAACAAAATATGTCAGACAAAAACAAATTACTGGAAAAACTCAGCAATCCTAGCAGTATACGTGGATAGAAAATAGTTAATGCTTCAGGTCCAGTGACCCTTCTGCAGATAATAGATGACTTTCAGTCATTTCTCAAGACAAGACCCTGGCCATAAAGTGTTAATGAATCTGATTTGAATTCTAAACAAAGCCTGACAGTTAACAGACAATCATCATTAAGTGCTGCATTCTCTATCACAGTGCTTCTAACAGTGCATCCATTTACCAAATAATCAGCAATGCATTCTCAAATGTTGGTTTTCCTCTGTACTGGAATTCTTCTGAATTTTCCTGCTAAATGTAATATGGAAAGCTTCAACACTCTGATTCTTTTTCAACAATGTTCAAGTTCTGTGCCACCAAATTATTATCTACATAGAAGATAGGAGCAGGAGGAGGCCATTCAGCCATTTGAGCCTGCTCCACCATTGATCACAATCATAGCTGATCGTCCAATCCTACTTTCTCCCCACAAACCTTGGTCCCATTCATGCCGAGTGCTATATCCCTTGAATACATTCAATGTTTTGACATGAACGACTTCCTGTGGCAATGAATTCCACAGGCTCACCACTCTTTGGGTGAAGAAATGTCTCCTCATCTCCATCCTAAATGGACTACCCCGAATCCTTAGACTGTGACCCCTTGTTCTGGATACACCCACCATCAGGCACTACCTGCATCTACCCTGTCTAGTCTTGTTAGAATTTCATAAGTCTCTTTGAGATCCATCCTCACTCGCCTGTACTCCAGTGAAAACAAACACAGCCCAGTCAATCTCTCCTCATACGTCAGTGCTACCATCCCCGGAATCAGCCTGGTAAACTTTTGCTGCATTCCCTTGAGAATAAGCGCATCCTTCCTCCAAAAAGAAAACCAGAACTGCAGAGTAATCTAAGTGTGACCCCACCAAGGCCCTGTATAACTGCAACAACACATTTCTGCTTCTATACTCGAAACCTCAACATACCATTTGCCTTCTTTACCACCTGTTGCACCTGCATATCTACCTTCAGTGACTGATGCACAAGGACACCCACATCCCAATGTACACTCCCCTCTCCCAATTTACAGCCATTCGTATAGTAATCTACCGTCTTGTTTTTGCTTCCAAAGTGAATAACCACACATTTATCCAAATTATACTGCATCTGCCATTGATTTTTGCACTCACCCAAGATCACGCTGAAGAATTGCTGCAACCTCATAACAGTTCATCCTCCCACCCAACTTGGTATCATCTGCAAACTTTGAGATGTTAGATTTTGTCCCCTCATCCAAATCAGTAACATATATTCTGAATAACTGGAGTCTTAGCACCAATCCCTGTGGCAGCCCAGTAGTTACTGCCTGCCAATTTGTAAGGGACCCATTAATTGCTGCTTTGTTTCCTCTCTGCGAAGTAGTTTTCTATCCATTTCATTGCACTCTGCCCCCCCCCCCCCCCAATCCTGTGCACTTTAATCTTGCACAATAATCTCTTATACAGGACTTTGTCAAATGCTTTCTGAAAGTGCAAATATACCAATAATATTTGCTTAATGATTACCCCAAAAAAGGCTGTGGCTGCAAGATTCTTTATCATTGCACAACTAAACTTACCTTGATACACTGAGAATGCCCACCATTGATATGAAAACATGCAGAAGCATCCCCTGCATGAGCTCGAACATGTGTAAAAAAAAAAACTTGCCATACAGCCCCACCAGGTGATATGATGCCAGCAGACCAAAAATGAACAAAGCAATTCCTGGCACAATGCCTCTAACATTCAAGGTTTGACGTAATAATGGATTGCTGCTCGACTTGTCAGCCAGTGAATACGTGGAGTCAGCACGGACCCTCTGTGTGTTGGCCTGAAGTAATAATCAGGGACCTGTATATGTCATAACACGACAATATGTAAATTCAACCTGGTTAAGGTGGACACTTAGTTACTTTGCAGGCCCTGAGGAGGATAGGGATAACCAGATCGAGGGCATGGCTGTAAGTCATTGTGCACAATTTAGGAGTGCTACTTTCCCATTTTGTACCAGGTTGGATGGCTCAAGGCTCAATTCTGAGCCTTTAA
Source organism: Hemiscyllium ocellatum (assembly GCF_020745735.1). Lineage (NCBI taxonomy): Eukaryota > Metazoa > Chordata > Chondrichthyes > Orectolobiformes > Hemiscylliidae > Hemiscyllium > Hemiscyllium ocellatum. The sequence goes on along the minus strand of NC_083411.1, from coordinate 94,392,127 downwards.
TTTATTGGCTGCTAATAAGGTTTAAGGTGGACAATTTGTGTTCTTTAAGAACTTTACACATATTTGATCTTTCAAAACTTAATAATGTTTACAACTGTTCTGTCATTTACTTCCAGATTAAAACCATATTAAGTGGCTTTATCATTAGGGGCTATCTAGGAAAGTGGACTCTGATCATAAAGACTGTTACCCTGGTTTTGGCTGTGTCTTCAGGCCTCAGTCTGGGAAAGGAAGGTCCCCTAGTGCATGTGGCCTGCTGCTGCGGCAATTTTGTTTGTCATTTGTGTACAAAATATAGAAAAAATGAAGCTAAAAGGAGAGAGGTAAGTGGATATTGTCATGTAATTAGTATTATAGCACCTATGATACAGTGTTCATCCTAAACAGATTAGTACAGAGCTGCTAATCATCTGGCAAAAATGGAAAAAAAAACGTTAAACATTGAATCCTAGAAATATAACATTAAGGAGAACTGTAGAACTGGTGGGGTTTTAGTGAAAGATGAGAATTTTGAAAAAAATTGCATATTAAGGTGAGAATTTTACATGTTGGACATTGGGTGACTGGGATTAATTAATTCAACAAAAGCAAGAGTAATTCTTGTGTGGGATGTGTTACACATTAGGATAGAATTTGGAAATACCTGTAAATTTTTGAGGATGAACTTGAAGCAAAGTCAGATAAGCATTAGAAAAGTAAATTCTAGAGATAAGAAAGGCAAATTGTATGTTATATACATGTCTCAGCAAATTTGTGTTTTTTTTCCTGAAAATTGGAAGATATCCAAAATATTGGCAAAGAATGAAGATCACCTGTGTAAAATTTAGTAACTTGCATTAAAAGTTATGAAAACAGGTGTGGACTGTTATTGCAGCCATAACACCTAATACTTGAGTAGCTACTACTGTAAAGTTGGAGGTCTTATTTCCCAATTTAAGTTGCAAACCTGCAAATATGTTCTATTCAGGAAAACAGTCACTTCCCTGGATATTTTGACAAAGTAGGTATCAAGAATCCTATTTAATTTGACCAATGTGGCTGTTCTATGTGGATTTGGCTCCAACTTAGAGCTATCAACTATTGAGCAATGTATGAGTATTTTCAGGATGTAGGTTTGCTCACTGGGCTGGAAGGTTCGTTTTCAGATGTTTCATCACCATACTAGGTAGCATTTTCAGTGAGCCTCCGGATGAAGCTCTGATGGTGCAGCCCGCTTTCTATTTATGTTGATGATGTCTTTTCGTGTGGTGACATCATTTCTGGTGGTGATGTCATTTCCTGTTCTTTTTCTCAGTTGATGGTAAATGGGATCCAAGTCAATGTGTTTGTTGATAGAGTTATGGTTGGAGCCAACAAAGAACAGGAAATGACATCACTATAGGAAATGGCATCGCCAACCCAAGGAAACCCAAACACATAAATAGAAAACGGGCTACACCACTAGTCCTTCATCCGGAGGCTCACTGAAGATGCACATGGTGAGGACAGTGCAAGAGAGAGAGAGAGAGAAAGAACCTGCACAGTTACTGCCTTTGCTGTTTTTGAATTCATGTGTCACTGGACGTCGGAGTGCATCTGGGAAAATTAACAAACAAAATTAACAAATTAACAATTTCACAAATAATCTTGGAGGAACCGGTTTGGGTGAAGTTCACAACACAGAATCAGGTAAGTTAATTGTTGTTTTAAGTCTGGCCAAGAGAAAGGCTGTATTAATGAGTACAGTGGGTTCGTTCTTGATTATATGTTTTTGGAGATCAGTCTCTTGGTTAAACTTAAAATATAAGCCATAGCTCTTAATTTAACCTGGTGCAGTTTTTTGTAGAGGAATAAGACGATGTTATTTTCTGTAGATTGTGAAGGAGTAAAAATGGCCTTTGCAGTGATATGTGCTTCTTGTCAGATGTGGGAGTTTAAAGAGAGTTTAAGGGTTACTGCGGATTATATCTGCCATGAATGCTGTTGGATGCGAATCTTATCAGATCAAGTGGATCAGTTGGAGAGACAGATAGAAGCGATGAGGAATTTGCAATAGCAACATTATGTGATGGATGGCAGTTATAGGAAGGAGGGAAAATCTCAGATATAGTCACATAGATGGGTTAACTCCAGGAAGGGTAAGAGAGTTCGGCACCAAGGGTAGAAGTCTTTTGTGGATATACCCATTTCAAACAGGTATGCTGTTTTGGAAAATGTAGGGAATGATGGATTCTCCTGGGAACATAGCACGAACAGCCAAGTTTCTGGTATTGAGACTGGCTCTAATGCAACGAGGGGTACGTCGGCTTCCAAGAGATCAATTGTGTTGAGGATTCTGTAGTCCGAGGTACAGACAGACGTTTCTGTGGCCAGCAGAGAAAAAGCAGAATGGTGTGATGTTTCCCTGGTGCCAGGATCAAGGATGTCTCGGAGAGGGTGCAGAATGTTCTCACGAGGAAAACAGCCCAGCATGATGTCATTGTCCACATTGGAACCAACAATATAGGAAGGGAAAAGTTGATATTCTGAAGGGAGATTACAGAGAGTTAGGCAGAAATTTAAAAAGGAGGTCCTCAAAGGTAGTAATATCTGGATTACTCCCAGTGCTACCAGCTAGTGAGGGCAGGAATAGGAGGATAGAGCAGATGAATGCATGGCTGAGGAGCTGGTGTATATGAGAAGGATACACATTTTTGGATCATTGGAATCTCTTTTGGAGTAGAAGTGGCTTGTACAAGAAAGACGGATTGCACCTTAATTGGAAGGGGACTAATATACTGGCAGGGAAATTTGCTAGAACTGCTTGGGAGGATTTAAACTAGTAAGGTCGGGGGGGGTGGGACTCAGGGAGATAGTGAGGGAAGCGATCCATCTGAGACTGGTACATTTGAGAACAGAAGCGAGTCAAACAGTCAGGGCAGACAGGGACACGGTAGGACGAGTAAATTAAACTGCATTTACTTCAATGCAAGGGGTCTAACAGGAAAGGCAGATGAACTCAGGGCATGGTTAGGAACATGGGACTGGGATATCATAGCAGTTACAGAAACATGGCTCAGGGATGGACAGGACTGGCAGCTTAATGTTCCAGGATACAAATGCTACAGGAAGGATAGAAAGGGAGGCAAGAGAGGAGGGGGAGTGGCATTTTTGATAAGGGATAGCATTACAGCTGTGCTGAGGGAAGATATTCCTGGAAATATATCCAAGGAAGTTATTTGGGTGGAACTGAGAAATAAGGAACGGATGATCACACTATTGGGATTGTATTATAGACCCCCCCAATGGTCAGTGGGAAATTGAGAAACAAACTTGCAAGGGGTTCTCAACTATTTGTAAGAATAATAGCATAGTTATGGTAGGAGATTTTAAATTTCCAAACATAGACTGGGACTGCCATAGTGTTAAAGGTTTAGTTGGAGACGAATTTCTTAAGTGCGTACAAGACAATTTTCTGATTCAGTATGTGGATGTACCTACTAGAGAAGGTGCAAAACTTGACCTACTCTTGGGAAATAAGGCAAGTCAGGTGACTGAGGTGTCAGTGGGGGAGCATTTTGGGGCCAGCGACCATAATTCTATTCGTTTTAAAATTGTGATGGAAAAGGATAGACCAGATCTAAAAGTTGAAGTTCTAAATTGGAGAAAGGCCAATTTTGACGATATTAGGTAAGAACTTTCGAAAGCCGATTGGTGGCAGATGTTCACAGGTAAAGGGACGGCTGGAAAATGGGAAGCCTTCAGAAATGAGATAACAAGAATCCAGAGAAAGTATATTCCTGTCAGAGTGAAAGGAAAGGCTGGTAGGTATAGGGAATGCTGGTTGCCTAAAGGAATTGAGGGTTTGGTTAAGAAAAAGAAGGAAGCATATGTCAGGTATAGACAGGATAGATTTGAGTGAATCGTTAGAGTATAAAAGAAGTAGGAGTGTACTTAAGAGGGAAATCAGGAGGGCCAAAAGGGGACCTGAGATAGCATTGGCAAATAGAATTAAGGAGAATCCAAAGGGTTTTTACAAATATATTAAGGACAAAAGGGTAACTAGGGAAAGAATAGGGCCCCTCAAAGATCAGCAAGACGGCCTTTGTGTGGAGCCACAGAGAATGGGGGAGATACTAAATGAATATTTTATATCAGTATTTACTGTGGAAAAGGACATGTGGAAGATATAGATTGTAGGGAAATAGATGGTGACATCTAGCAAAATGTCCAGATTACAGAGGAGGAAGTGCTGGATGTCTTGAAAAGGTGGATAAATCCCCAAGACCTGATCAGGTGTACTAGAGAACTCTGTGGGAAGCTAGAGAAGTAATTGCTGGGCCTCTTGCTGAGATATTTGTATCATTGATAGTCACAGGTGAGGTGCCGGAAGACTGGAGGTTGGCAAACGTGGTGCCACTGTTTAAGAAGGGTGGTCAGGACAAGCCAGGGAACTAAAGACCAGTGAGCCTGACCTCGGTAGTGGGCAATTTGTTGGAGGGAATCCTGAGGGACAGGATGTACATGTGTTTGGAAAGTCAAGGACTGATTAAGGATAGTCAACATGGCTTTGTGCGTGGGAAATCATCTGTCACAAACATGATTGAGGTTTTTTGAAGAAGTAACAAAGAGGATTGATGAGAGCAGAGCAGTAGATGTGATCTATATGGACTCCAGTAAGGAAATCGACAAGATTCCCCATGGGAGACTGATTAGTAAGGTTAGATCTCCTGGAATAAAGGGAGAACTAGCCATTTGGATACAGACTGGCTAAAAGGTAGAAAACAGAGGATCGGGGTGGAGGGTTGTTTTTCAGACTGGAGGCCTGTGACCAGTGGAGTGCCACAAGGATTGGTGCTGGATTCTCTACTTTTTGTCATTTACACAAATGATTTGGATGCGAGCATAAGAGATACGGGTTGGGTGGTGGGGGGTGTAGGTTTGCTCGCTGAGCTGTGCTTTGATATCCATTCGTTTCATTACCTGGCTAGGTAACATCATCAGTGGCAATCTCCAAGTGAAGCCCTAACTAGGTAATGAAACGTCTGGATATCAAACCTACAGCTCAGTGAGCAAACCTACTCCCTAAACCTCAACCAGAGCTACAAACCTTCACCAACCTTGCATAAGAGATACAGTTAGTAAGTTTGCAGATGACACCAAAATTGGAGGTGTATTGGACAGCGAAGAGGGTACCTCAGATTACAACAGGATCTGGACCAGATAGGCCAATGGGCTGAGAAGTGGCAGATGGAGTTTAATTCAGATAAATGTGAGGTGCTGCATTTTGGGAAAGCAAATCTTAGCAGGATTTATGGTAAGGTCCTAGGGAGTGTTGCTGAACAAAGAGACCTTTTGGAGTGCAGGTTCATAGCTCCTTGAAAGTGGAGTTGCAGGTATATGGGATAGTGAAGAAGGCGTTTGGTATGCTTTCCTTTATTGGTCAGATTATTGAGTACAGGAGTTGGGAGGTCATGTTGCGGCTGTACAGGACATTGGTTAGGCCACTGTTGGAATATTGCGTGCAATTCTGGTCTCCTTCCTGTTGGAAAGATGTCGTGAAACTTGAAAGGGTTCAGAAAAGATCTACAAGGATGTTGTCAGGGTTGGAGGATTTGAGCTGTAAGGAGAGGCTGAACAGGCTGGGGCTGTTTTCCCTGGAGTGTCGCAGGCTGAGGGGTGACCTTCTAGAGGTTTACAAAATCATGAGGGGCATGGATAGGATAAATAGACAAAGTATTTTCCCTGGGATCGGGGAGTCCAGAACTAGAGGGCATCAGTTTAGGGTGAGGGGAAAGATATAGAAGAGACCTAAGGGGCAACCTTTTCACGCAGTGGTACATATATGGAATGAGCTGCCAGAGGATGTGGTGGAGGCTGGTACAGTTGGAACATTTAAGAGGCATTTGGATGAGTATATGAATAGGAAGGGTTTGGGGGGATATGGACCGGGTGCTGACAGGTGGGACTAGATTGGGTTGAGATATCTGGTTGGCATGGACCGGTTGGACCGAAGGATCTGTTTCCAAGCTGTACATCTCTATCACTCTGTCACCTAGTATGGAGATGAAACATCTGAAAACGAACCTCACAGCTCAGCGCGCAAACCTCCATCCACAACGTTGATGTTGATGTTAAGATATATTGTTTTATTTATTACGTATTGAATGCAGTCTGTCAAAGATAATGCACATTGAATTAATTATCAGTTTTTCCAGAATAGTTAGTGAATATATTCCTTTGGTTTTAGCATTCATCTTTCAATATTATATATGGCTGCAGAAGTGTTCCTTCACAGTGACAGATTAAAAACTAAAGCTACAAATCTTCTCAAAAGTCACTAATGAATATTTTCATTCAGGCCACAAGGATGATTTGTGGGAAATATAATGTCTCTCTGCAGTTAGGGTGTGGTTGACACATCTGCTTATTTGCAAGTAATGCTACAAACGTGGGAATGAAGATGCAGAATAAAACAAATTTAGTTGTTTTTGCTGGACAAAGAATACTCAATGCTGCTACTTGTTGAGAAAAGTGGCCATAATCAATTTGCCACTACCACTACCACTCATTTTAATGAACACAGCTTTGCTAAAATGTAGTCAGAACACAGAATATGTTATGAAGAAGTGTGCCAAGGGAGAATAGGATTAAAAAGAAATTTAACTGCAAAGGAGTTCTGCATTGAGGATAAGTTCTGATCTAGTTCATAATGGAAAAATTAGCATGTTGAAAGAATGATAATTAAGCTCCATGGGAATAAACTGATGAAACATTTGTGTAGATTTAGAATCCTAATCCCTGAGGGTCAGAGAGAAGCATTGATAGAAAATGAGATCAGATTGTGGCCAGATGTGGAGTCTTCTATGTGATTTATGAATTCATTTTACATGCAGATACAATTACTATCTCCAGAAAAATTAAGGAAATTTCAAGTCTGCATTGCAAATAACTGAACTGTATTGCAAAGCTTTACTTTACAAATACTTTACTAAGACTAGTACTTGGCCTGTCTTCGTTATAGCCAAATGTAATCAAACAACAATGCACATTTAGACAGGTGGTGTGCAATTTCCACCCATCCTTGAAGAATACAGACATAGAATATAAATTATCATTTTTTATCTGAATTTTCAACTCTACCCCAATTTCAGTATGTTGATGCTCTGTCATCTCCCTGAATGCTAATTGCATAGTTCCCGTAGTACCTCAGATCTTTGACCTCAAAACAGCACATAAGCTTCCATTAGCTATGTTTGAATTCCATTACACATGCACAATGTAAGTGTGCCGTCTTTGTTTGCCTAACTCTGCATAGTCTCACCTTCATTGACTTTGTTTTCCAGGTTCTGTCAGCAGCTTCAGCAGCAGGTGTCTCTGTTGCTTTCGGTGCCCCCATCGGGGGAGTTTTGTTTAGCCTTGAAGAGGTAGGAGATTTTGTCATAACTTAATTTTTATCAAAATTGGACCACAAGAACTTTTAATAATCAAGCAACAGTACAGGTTTATACTGCTGGGATGATGGGAGAAATTCACCAAGGTTATTACTGAACATTGCCCTGAGAATTGCTGGGCGTATTGGATAGAACTTGGACTCCTGTGTATGTTGTTTACCCAGCCAAGCTGGAATCATTCTTCCACTTGTTTTCTGAAGCTGTTTCTGGGTTTAATCTAGTCAATTGATTTTTATTTTTATTTTTACCAGACAATTTATTGGAAGGAATTTATTTTGGGCATCTTTTGATGTTTATGTTAAGATATATTGTTTTATTTATTAAGTATTGAATGCAGTCTGTCAAAGATCATGCACATTGAATTAATTATCAGTTTTTCCAAAATAGTTAGTGAATATATTCCTTTGGTTTTAGCATTAACTTTCAATGTTATATATTTCTACACAGTGACAGATTAAAAACTAAAGGAGTCAATATTCAAATACATTGACCACCATAACATCAGGTCTTGTGGAAATATAGGTACCCTGTCTTTGAAACATAACTGTTAGCCGAATTTAGATTGTATGGTTGTATTAAAGTGGATATTCTGTGCTCTCCCGACCAATCAGTCCAGAGTTAACTTTTCTCTTTGGAAATTTTAACGGTGATCGTCCACGAGAATGTAGAAATGGTTCCAACCTATAGGACCGCAAATTATATTAACTTAACATCAGAGATAACCTTGTTGTATATGTAAGCTAACATAAGTGCAGTCGGAAGGTGCAAAACCTTTCTTTTTTTTTTGGAGCACACTGTTGAATTAGTTAAATAATTGCCAAATATTAAAAAGGGGTACTGCAAAGATTGACACTGGTTGTGTAATTGTTCCAAAAGGCTAGATAACTATATCTTTGATTACACTTCTGTTTTCCCTCCAGGTCAGCTATTACTTCCCTCTGAAAACTTTATGGAGATCATTTTTTGCTGCATTGGTTGCAGCCTTCACACTCCGGTCTATTAATCCATTTGGGAATAGTCGCCTTGTGCTGTTCTATGTAGAATTCCACAGCCCCTGGCATTTGCTGGAATTAATCCCTTTCATCCTCTTGGGAATCTTTGGAGGATTATGGGGAGCTTTTTTTATTCGTGCCAACATTGCCTGGTGCAGAAGACGCAAGACCACCAAATTAGGGAAGTACCCAGTTCTTGAGGTCCTTGTTGTGACTGCCATCACTGGTATTTTAGCTTTCCCTAATGACTATACTAAGATGAGTACCAGTGGGCTTATTTCAGAGTTGTTCAATGACTGTGGACTTTTGGATTCATCACAACTCTGCGATTACATTAACGATGTCAATAGCACCAAAGCCATTGATGACTTGCCAGATCGTGCAGCAGGTAAAGGTGTCTACATGGCAGTTTGGCAGCTGGCTCTAGCACTGGTGTTTAAAGTCTTCATCACAATATTCACATTTGGTATGAAGGTAAGGACAAATTCCTGAGGACAAATACATGTTTACATTCTTGAAAGATACTGGGGTAACAATGAATGAATGGATTTACTAATTGCATTTTAAATTTGAAAAATGATACGCAGCAGAACATGTAAAAAGTGACATTAATAATGTTTATAGTGTAGCAGTGCTTCTGAGCATGTTGTCAGATATTCAGTTGCTGGAGGCATTATCGCAAAAGTCAAATCTGTTGTCAGTTGACATCTACACCCATGCGTTCCTATTAAAGATACTAATTAGAAGTAGCAACTCTGGTACTTGTTTGCCCCTTGTCCACACGCCAATTAATAGGAAAATAAATGTATGATCCTCATCATTGCTACAGCTGAGCTCAGCCATCCCAATACTGGGGATGCGCTGCACTGTCAAAAATTATGGTCGTCTGGTTCAGTAATAAACCAAGACCAATCAGGCTCTTCAGATAAGTGTTCAAGATCAAGTGCTATTATTTGAAGAAAAGAGCAATAGTTTTAATGGTGTCAGATTCAGTACTTATCGCTCATCCAATTTAAGTTATAGAGTCATAGAGGTGTACAGCATGGAAACAGACCCTTCGGTCCCACCCGTCCATGCCAACCAGATATCGCAACTTAATCCAGTCCCACCTGTCAGCACCCAGTCCATATCCCTCCAAATTTTTCCTATTCATATACCCATCCAAATGCCTTTTAAATGTTGCAAAGTACCAGCCTCCACCACTTCTTCTGGCAGCTCATTCCATACACGTATCACCTTCTGCGAGAAAAGGTTGCCCCTTAGGTCTCTTTTACATCTTTCCCCTCTCTCCCTAATCCTATACCCACCCCAGGGAAAAGACTTTGTCTATTTATCCTATCCATGCCCCACATAATTTTGTAAACCTCTGTACGATCACCCCTCAGCCTCCGACACTCCAAGGAAAACAGCCGAGCCTGTTCAGCCTCTCCCTAGAGCTCAAATCCTCCAACACTGGCAACATCCTTGTAAATCTTTTCAGAACCCTTTTCAGGTTTCACAATGTCTTTCTGATAGGAAAGAAACCAGAATTGCACGCAATATTCCAACAGTGGTCCAACCTATGCCCTGTACAGCCGCAACATGACCTCCCAACTCCTGTACTCAATAATCTGAATTATTTAGTCTTTTACCTTGTTGTTTGTTGGATCTTTCTGTGAACCATTAACATATAGACCTAATAGCTGGTTCCACATCTTAGAATGTAAGAAGTAAGAGCAGCATGAGGCAATTCAGCCTCTCGAGCCTGCTTCACCATTTAATATGATCATGGCTGATCTCATCTTGGCTTCAACTCCACATTCCTGCCCACTTTACATCACCCTTCAACTCATTAGTCAGTTAAAAACCTGTCCATCTACTCAATGTCCCAGCACCCATCACACTCTGGAGTGATGAATTTCAATTTCGCAGCCCTCAGAAAAGTAATTTCTCTTCTCTTTTTAAACCTGTTATCCTTTATCCTAAACCTTATTACATCTCATTCTAGATTGCCCTACACGAGGCAACATCTTCTTTGTATCTACTTTGTCAATCTCCTTTAGCATCTTGTGTATCTCAATTATGTCTCCTCTCAAACTTAAACTCCAGAGTGTATAGGCCTAAGATGCTTAACTTTTCTTCATCTTCTGAACTTTCTGTGAGCTGCCTCGAACGCAACTGCATTCCTCCTCATGTGAGTGAACCAAAACTGTATGCAATTCTCCAGGTACAGACTCACGAATGCCCTGTACAGGTACAATGTTACTTCCGTACTTTGATCATCTATTCCTTTAGCAATAAATTGCAAAATTCCATTATCTGCTGTACTTGCAAACTGGTTTTTTGCAAAGTTAAAAATCAAACAACACCAGGTTATAGTCCAACAGGTTTATTTGGAAGTACTAGCTCCTTCATCAGGCAAGTAGTGGGGCAGGATCATAAGATACAGAATTTTTAATAAAAGATTAAAGTGTTATACATCTGATGTACTCAATATATAGCATCAGTTTTATGACTCAGTATATGGATGTACCCACTAGAGAAGGTGCAAACCTTGACCTACGCTTGGGAAATAAGGCAGGGCAGGTGACTGAGGTGTCAGTGGGGGAGCACTTTGGGGCCAACAACCATAATTCTATTAGCTTTAAAATAGTGATGGAAAGGGATAAACCAGATCTAAAAGTTGAAGTTCTAAATTGAAATTAGGCTAATTCTGACCGTATTAGGCAAGAGCTTTCAAAAGCTAGTTGAGGGCAGGTGTTCACAGATAAAGGGATGACTGGAAAATAGAATCCAGAGACAGTCTATTCCTGTTAAGGTGAAAGGAAATGCTGGTAGATGTAGGGAATGCTGGATGACTAAAGAAATTGAGGTTTTGGTTAAGAAAAGGAAGGAAGCATATGTCAGGAATAGACAGGAGAGATCGAGTGAATCCTTAGAGTATAAAGCAGTAGGAGTATACTGAAGAGGGAAATCAGGAGGGCAAAAAGGGGAGATGAGATAGTTTTGGCAAATAGGTTTAAGGTGATTTTGTAAATACATTAAGGACAACTAAGAAGAGAATAGAAGCCCTCAAAGATCAGTTAGGCAGCCTATGTTTGAGCTTCAGGAGACAGGAGAGATACTAAATAAGTATTTTGCAACAGTGTTTACTGTGGAGAAGGATATGGAAGATATAAAATGTGGAGAAATAGATGGTGACATCTTGGAAAAATGTGCATATTACAGAAGAGAAGGTGCTGCATGTTTTGAAATTCATAACGGTGGATAAATCCTCAGGACCTGATCAGGTGGACCTAGTACTTTGTCGGAAGCTAGAGAAGTGATTGCAGGGCCCCTTGCTGAGATATCCATATCATCGATAGTCAGAGGTGAGGTGCCAGAAGACTGGAGGTTGGCTAACGTAGTGCCACTATTTAAGAAAGATGGTCAGGAACAGCCAGGGAACTATTGACCAGTGAGCCTGACATCAGTGCAAGGCAAGTTTTAGATTAGATTAAATTAGATACAGTGTGGAAACAGGCCCAACAAGTCCACACCGACCTGTCGAAGCACAACTCATCCAAACCCCATTCTCCTACATTTACCTCTTCACCTAACACTCGGCCAATTCTCCTAACCTGTACATTTTTGGACTGTGGGAGGAAACCAGAGCACCCGGAGGAAGCCCACGCAGATATTAGGAGAATAAGCAAACTCCACACAATCAGTCGCCTGAGGTGGGAACTGAACCCGGGTCTCTAGTGCTGTGAGGCAGCAGTGCTAACAACTGTGCCACCGTACCACTCTCAAGTTGTTGGAAGGAATCCTGAGGGACAGGATTTCCACATATTTGGAAAGGCAAGGACTGATCAAGGATAGTCACCATGGTTTTGGGTGTGGGAAATCATGTCTTGCAAACTTGATTGAGTTTTTTTGAAGACATCAACAAAGAGGATTGTTGAGAGCAGAGCATTAGATGTGACCTATATGGACTTCAGTAAGGCATTCGATAAGGTTCAGCATGGGAGACCGGTTAGCAAGGTTAGAATGGAATGCAAGGGACAACTAGCCATTTGGATGCAGAACTGGTTTGAAGGTAGAAGACAGAGGGTGGTGGTAGAGGGTTGTTTTTCAGACTGGAGGCCTGTGACCAGTGGTGTGCCACAAGGATCGGTGCTGGGTCCACTACTTTTCATCATTTATATAAATAATTTGGATTTGAACATTGGAGGTATAGTTAATAAGTTGCAGATTATGACAAAATTGGAGGTGTAGTGGACAGCGACGAAGATTGTCTCAGAGTACAGCGGGATCTTGATCAGATGGGCCAATGGCCAGAGGAGTAGCAGATGGAGTTTAATTTAGATAAATGTGAGGTGCTGCATTTTGGAAAAGCAAATCAGAGTGGGACTGATACACTTAATGGTAAGGTCCTAGAGAGTGTTGCTGAACCGAGACCTTGGAGTGCAAGTTCTTAGTTCCTTGAAAGTAGAGTTGCAGGTAGACAGGATAATGAAGAAGGCCTTTGTTATGCTTTTCTTTATTGGTCAGAGTATTGAGTACAGGAGTTGGAGGTCAGGTTGCGGCTGTACGGGACATTGGTTAGGCTGCTTTTGGAATATTGCATGCAATTCTGGTCTCCTTCATATTGAAAGATGTTGTGAAACTTGAAACGGTTCAGAAAAGATTTACAAGGATGTTACCAGGGTTGGAGGATTTGAGCTATAGGGAGAGGCTGAAGAGACTCGTGCTATTTTCCCAGCAACATCAGAGGCTGCGAATGATCTTATAGATCTTACAAAATTATGAGGGGAATGGATAGTATGATCAATAGACAAGTATTTTCCCTGGGGTGAGGAGTCCAAAACTAGAGGGTATAGGCTTAGAATGAGTGGGGAATGCTTTAAAAGGCATTCACACTCAGGGTGGTTTTTGTATGGAATGAGCTGCCAGAGGAAGTGGTGGCAGCTCGTACAATTACAACATTTTAAGAGGCATCTGGACAGGTATATAAATAGGAAGGGTTTAAAGGGATATGGACCAAATGGGGCTAGTTTAGGTTAAGATATCTGGTCGGCATGGATGAGTTGGACTAAAAGGTCTGTTTCCATGCTGTACATCTCTATGACTGAGTTGTTTGGCACTTTGATCTTTCCTTATAAATTCTGTGTCCTATGATCCTGCCCCTCTCGCTGCCTGATTAAGGAGCAGTGCTCTGAAAGCTTGTACTTCCAAATAAGCCTGTTCGGTGTTATGTGATTTTTAACTTTGTCCATTCCAGTTCAACACCAGCACCTCCAATATAGTTTTTGCCATTAGTGCATGAGGACACCTAGATGCCTCTGCATTGAAGCACTCTGGAGTTCACTCTATTTAGTTGATCATAATTTCTGTACCATCCAAGTTATTAAAATAGGTAGTAAATAGTGATACCCAAGGACCCAATCCTTTTGCACCCTACTAGTTACATCTTGCCAAGCAGAAAACCCTTTGTCAAAGCTAATAAATTACCCGTAACATCTTGTGGTCTTACCTTATGTATTACCTTTGTACAGCACCTTCCCTTTTTTTTCGAGAAGCCCAGGTAAACCATATCTACAGGATACCAATTTTCCACCTTGCTTGTTGCATCTTTGAAGAGCTCTAGTTAAACACAATTTACTCTTCATATAACCATGCTCACTCTTATGGATTGCATTTTTCCTTTCCAAATATCCAAATATTCCAAATATTTTTAATTGATTCTAACAATTTACCAATAACAAATGCCAAACTAAGTAATCTACAGTTCCTGACTTACTGCATCTCTCTCTTTTTGAATGAAGACATTATATAAGCATTTCCTTTCCTACAACCAGGGAATTTGGGAATATTCTAGCCAAATTTATGGACCCTCCTGGCTGGTCAGTTGTTAGGCTGGCATTCAACACCCACCTCTTTCTTCAGAATTTTCTGGTCACGTCAGTGCTCTTCTATCCAGTCTTCAGATCTTCCCCACAGATCACCAGAGCCCAGGATGGATGTGGTTAATTTTGTTTGAAGTTTAAGTCTCATATAATCAAAGAGGAATTCTGTTCCAGAGATTCAGGATCTTGCTCCAATCACATTTAGGTATGTCCTTATTCGTTTATCAAATGTGAGTGTCACTGGCTGGACCAGCATTATTTACCATCTCTAAATGCCATTCAACTGAGTAGCTTGCTAGACTATTTCAAAACGCAATAGGAGTCAACCACATTTTGGGCGGCATGGTGGCACAGTGGTTAGCACTGCTGCCTCACAGCGCCTGAGACCCGGGTTCAATTCCCGACTCAGGCGACTGACTGTGTGGAGTTTGCACGTTCTCCCCGTGTCTGCGTGGGTTTCCTCCGGGTGCTCCAGTTTCCTCCCACAGTCCAAAGATGTGCGGGTCAGGTGAATTGGCCATGCTAAATTGCCCGTAATGTTAGGTAAGGGGTAAATGTAGGGGTATGGGTGGGTTGCGCTTTGGCGGGTCGGTGTGGACTTGTTGGGCCGAAGGGCCTGTTTCCACACTGTAAGTAATCTAATCTAATCACATTGTTGTGAATTTAGATCCACATATAAGATGACAGATTTGCTGTCCGAAAATGTCTCTAGTAAACCAGACGTGTTTACAACAACCAGCAGCGGTTAATATGGTCATCATTAGATTAGATTTTAATTCTAGATATTATTGAGTTCAAATTTCACCATCAGTCATGGTGGGATTCAGGCTAATGTCCCAAGAACATTAGCCTGGGATGCTGCATCACTTGTCCAATGATGTTACCACTGCTTCCCCATTATAGTACTTAGGTGCAACAGAAATAATTCAAATGAACAAAACATAAACGCTAATAATCATAGAAATTACGTTTGTTCTATTGGAGATAGAAAACTTTGAAATGGATGAAGCAAACAAATAGAGGTAGGTTTGGATATTTATTTTATTGAACCTTCAAATGGAAATTGGAATAATGTAATGGAAATCTTGAGTTAAAACATGAGTAAATAAAAAATTGCTGTAAAGCATCATAATTATGGATCCAACTGGAACATGTAACAAAATAAGAGGGTAAATTTCTGACTGAACAGAAAAACCAAGTGGTTTAATATAAAATAAAAAATATATAACATTGCAATTGTTCCTTTCAGTGTTTTTAAACCAAATATATACTGCTGAAACGATAATAAATGCTGGAACAGGACTGTACAATGTGTTTCAAAAGATCAGCACAATATGGTGTGAACAATGTAATGAGCTTAGATCGCAAAAGGGCTGTGACTACCATTATAGGATTGATTGGTACTTTGGTGCTTCATTTTTGTCGGTGTTGTTTGAGGATTTGCTGGCTCCAATTAAACATGTGCTTTAACATTGTAATGAAAGTGAATATATTTAATAAGGTTCAAAGCTATTATAGTTATGTATGTTCAACCTCTATGATATGACTGTTGTTCTTGAATATTTGTGTAGGTTCCCTCAGGACTCTTCATTCCAAGCATGGCTGTGGGTGCAATAGCTGGAAGACTTCTAGGAATAGGAATGGAACAGCTAGCTTACTATCACCATGACTGGATCATCTTTAAAGGATGGTGTAGCCCTGGAGCTGACTGCATCACTCCAGGGTTATATGCCATGGTCGGTGCTGCTGCATGCCTAGGTAAGAAAATTAATTTCAAATATTAACTTTTTTTAAATCATTAAAAATTAATAGTTGGTCCACCACTGCCCAATTAGTTTTATGTCGAATAATATGTCGCACATTCTGGGTAAAATCTTTATTTTGCCTTACCTGGAGTGAAGTCAAAATAAGATTTTGTGCCTTATCATATTGTCTAAATATTATTATGCTATCTTTTCAACAATTTGGTTTGGAAATTGTGTACAGTCATGTGGTCCAAAGCCATCAAATTAATTACGAAATAATCTATCTCAAAAATCACACAAAACCAGGTTATAGTCCAACAGGTTTATCTGGAAGCATTAGCTTTCTGAGCGCTGCTCCTTCATCCGGTAGTTATAACAAAACTCAAAATCGTATTCTACTTCCTCAATGTTTTTGAGAACACTGAGAGAGTGCCATGTTCACAATCTGAAATAATTTCAATAAACCATTCCTATTTTTCTCTTTTCAGTGTTGCTATTAAAATGCATCTATTTGGCCTTGCATCTCCTATAAACTAAATACTGTAGTCAAGCAGTTTTCTGCTGCTGTGATAGGTGCATATCCTCGTGGACACACTCAATCCCAGATTACTGATGACCTTAGAACATAGAACGTTACAGCACAGTACAGGCCCTTCGGCCCTCGATGGTGTGCCGTCCTGTCATACCAATCTGAAGCCCATCTAACTATTCCATGTACGTCCATATGCTTGTCCAATGATGACTTAAAATTGGTGAATCTATTACCATTGCAGGAAAAGCACTCCGTACCCTTACTACTCTCTGACATCTGTCCTATATCTATTACCCCTCAATTTAAAGCTATACCCTCTCGTGCTCGCCGTCACCTTACTTGGAAAAAGACTCTCCCTGTCCACCCTATCTAACCTTCTGATTATCTTATATGTCTCTATTAAGTCGGCGGGGCGGCACAGTGGCACAGTGGTTAGCACTGCTGCCTCACAGCGCCTGGAGACCCGGGTTCAATTCCCGACTCAGGCGACTGACTGTGTGGAGTTTGCACGTTCTCCCCGTGTCTGCGTGGGTTTCCTCCGGGTGCTCCGGTTTCCTCCCACAGTCCAAAGATGTGCGGGTCAGGTGAATTGGCCATTCTAAATTGCCCATAGTGGTAAGGGGTAAGGGATAATGTAGGGGTATGGGTGGGTTGCGCTTCGGCGGGTCAGTGTGGACTTGTTGGGTCGAAGGGCCTGTTTCCACACTGTAAGTAATCTAATCTAAAAGTCACCTCTCAACCACCTTCTCTCCAGTGAAAACAGCCTCAGCCTTTCCTCGTAAGACCTTCCCTCCATACCAGGCAACATCCAAGTAAATCTCCTCTCCACTCTTTCCAAAGCTTCCACATCCTCCTCATAATACGGTGGCCAGAACTGTACACAATACTCCCAAGTGTGGCCGCACCAGAGTTTTGTACAGTTCCAGAATACCCTCATGGTTCTGGAACTCGATCCCTCTATTAATAAAAGCTAAAATACTGTGTGCCTTCTTAACAACCCTGTCAACCTGGGTGGCAACTTTAAAGGATCTGTGTACCTGGACACCGAGATCTCTCTGCTTATCTACACTACCAAGAATCTTACCATTAGCCCAGTACTTTGCATTCCGGTTACTCCGACCAAAATGAATCACCTCTCACTTGTCCGCATTAAACTCCATTTGCCACCTCTCAGCCCAGCTCTGCAGCTTATCTATGTCTCTCTGTAACCTACAACATCCTACGTCACTATCCACAACCCCACCGAACTTAGTGTCGTCTGCACATTTACTAACCCACCCTTCCTTCTATGCCCTCATCCAGGTCGTTTATAAAAATGATGAACAGCATTGGACCCAACACCGACCCTTGCAGTACACCACTATTAACTGGACTCCAGGATGAATATTTCCCATCAACCACCACCCTCTATCTTCTTTCAGCAAGCCAATTACTGATCCAAACTGCTATATTTCCCACAATCCCATTCCTCCACATTTTGTACAATAGCCTACTGTGGGGAATCTTATTGAACGTCTTGCTGAAATCCATATACACCACATCAACCTGTTTACTCTCAACTACCTGTTTGTTCACCTTCTCAAAGAACTCAATAAGGTTTGTGAGGCACGACCTACCCTTCACAAAACCGCGCTGACTATCCCTAATCAAATTATTCTTTTCTAGGTGATTATAAATCCTATCTCTTATAACCTTTTCCAACACTTTACCAACAACTGAAGTAAGACTCACTGGCCTATAATTGCCAGGGTTGACTCTACTCCCCTTCTTGAACAGGGGAACCACATTTGCTATCCTCGCCTTCTGGCACTATTCCTGTAGACAGTGATGATTTAAAGATCAATGACAAAGGCTCGGCAATCTCCTCCCTGGCTTCCCAGTGGACCATAGGATAAATCTCATCCGGCCCAAGGGACTTATCTATTTTCACACTCTGCAGGATTTCTAATACCTCTTTTGAACCTCAATCCCACCTAGTCTAGTAGCCTGTATTTAAGTATTCTCCTCAACATTTCTTTCCAAGCTACTCTGGAAGTCTATTAACAATGCACCAAAGTTAAATTGTGCTCATATCTCCACATTAACTAAATAACATTTTTAGGTAGAAATTGAGCAAACGGAACATTCAGAACAGCATACGATATATAGATGACAACAGTAAAATCTCTATACGTAAAAACTATGTTTTGACAGCAATTAATATAATTAAGCTCATACTGACTATAAACTGCAGTATCTTGATTTGTTGTCTTTTGGTTGTGTTCAGCAGCTTAGTTTAGTCATTTATCCAGGTGATGTGCTAATAACAGGTAATACCGAAAAGGAATACTTAGAGAACTTAGATATAGTCCTTAGACATTTCTTCGAAGCAGGCATATGCCTTAAAAGGGAAAAATATATGTTCCAGGCACCCCAAATGGCTTACTTCAGCTATGGAGTCACCAAGACCAGGTTACACCATTGGAAGAAAAAGTGAGGCTGATCAAAAGTGCCCCAACTCCCATGTCTGCACAGGAGCATGGGTCTTTCCTTGGGCTGGTGAATGAATACAGGAAGTTATTAAATAGACTGACCTCCATCCTGGCACCTTTACATTAATTCTTATAAAAGGCTGAGCCTTTTGCTTTCAGGAAAGTGAATAAACAGCTATCATCCTCTCAGGTGTTGGCACACACTATGATCCCAAGCGAGATCTGGTATTAATTTGTGATGCCTCCCTGTATGGCATTGGCATCCAGGACTTTGGCTCATGCAAAGTTGAAGTACGCCCAGATAGAGGAGGAGGGTTTCATAATCATATTGGGAGTCAGGAAGTTCCGCCAACTCCTTTATAGGTGTAAATTTATAATAATAATGATCACAAATCACTGTCCGGTCTACTTAAGGAGGACATGGCAGTGCTGCCCATGACTATTACTAAGTGCGTGTAATTACAAGTTGGAACACTACCTGGGAAGCCAAGTAGCAAATGTGGATACGTGCACCACTGGGTGTACTGCCATGGGAAGAACCCATAAAGGTTTTTAATTTTCTAGAAAACTTCCAGTTACAGCTGACAATTTCAGATTTTGAACACTGAAAGATCCGATGCTGGCAAAATGAAACAGCTGGTAGGGATGGTAAAAAAAAAATCAATGGGTCTTCACAACCAGAATCAAAATCTTTTTTTGATTTGAGACCAGATCATCAGAGAGAATGGCACATTATTATGGGGAGCAAGTGTGATTGTCCCCAGCAAAAGTCGCTGCCAGATACTGGCTGAACACCAGGGTTAACCAGGGGTGTCCATAATAAAGATATTGACAAGAAGTTATATCTGCTGGCCAGGCTTGCTTATAGATATAGCCACGCTTTGGGGCAGTGCCAGAGTGCCAACTGGGACAAAGTTTACTACCAGCAGCTCCCACTCTGCCAATTCATGGGAATGGCTGGTTAAGCCCAAGACATGTCAGCTATGCCGGTCCTTTCATGGGCTCAATGTATCTAGTCATTGTGGAGGCCCACTCAAATGGCTAGACATGCATAGAGTTCATTCGTCAAACACTGGGTTGCCGATAGAAAACCTGCGCACATCTTCTGCAGTATACACCCTTCCGGAAGTGTTAGTCATGGGTCACAGGCCATCATTTATCAACGGGAAATTTGAGTATTTCCTAACGTCAAATAGTATTTGATGTACAAGGACAGCTCCATACCATCCATCCATCCAACAGTCTGGCTGAAAGAGCATTCCAAACTTTTTGAAGGCAGGCTTAAAGAAACAGTCTACAGCTTCACTAGATACCAAACTGTCCCAGTTCTTATTTGATTATAGGACCAGCTATAGGGATAGCTCCAGCAGAGTTGTTAAGGGGTTGCAGGATTCTGCACCAGTTTAAATTTGATCTTCCCAGATCTTAGGGGAGGACGGAATGGCATCAGGGATATGCCAGACTCTGCCAAGGAAGAGAAACAGGTTACTTCAGGGGACAAAGTGTGGTGTAGGAACCACAGGAATGAACCTGTTTGTGTAATTGGTATGGTTGAAGTCAGGTCAGGTTTAGTGACATATAAAATTCGGGTAGGTGTGAAGGTCCTGAACTTGCAAGTGGGGTGAGAGCAAAATGAATGCAGTTCCTTGGAAAAGTCAGAAAGGTTGGTGAAACCTGTGGGTTCTCCATCTCCGTCAAGCATGGAAAAGATCTTGGAATCTGAAACAGTCACAATGGATGTGGCTGTCTTGACTGTAAAAGAGAGTGAATTTCTTCGGAAATGCTCGCAAGAGGCAAACTACTGTGTATTAAATGCTGCCTATGTCTGAGACAGGGGAATCTGACCCAGTACTAAAATGCCCCAGGAGAAGGACCAGTCTACATCCTCAGATTCAAATGGGGAGGGAGATAGTAATTGTAACAAGATCAACCAGGTGTTTTTCATAGAATATGAATGCTCTGATTGGGACTGTCAATCTGGTCATATCAGGGGGCCCTGGCTGACCGATATAAACAGGAGAGTAAGACATCCTGATGCTCTGAGGGAGCTGGACATATCTGTAAATACAGGGTGACTTGGTGATGGGATACTGGCCTCAGTGGAGTCATTTCATACCACACCAAATCCAGTATAATATTGTCTAATCAGTTCCAAAACATGTTGCTTCCAGAAACAATTTTGAAAGCATTGTATGAACCATGAAAGAGGGAAGCATTAGTGATCCTAACTCGGTGAAAATCTCAGATACAGCAACATTGTAACAGAAAATCTGAACGGGGCTATTAAGCCCATCGATCCCACTCTCATTCAGTGTGATCATGGTTGATTTTCTATTTCAACGCCATACTTACGCAATACAGGACAGTGCAGTAACAGGCCATTCAGTTACCAAGCCTGCACTGATTCCTAGTTCTTATTTAGACTGTCTGTCAAGATAAGCCTTAAATGTTGCTAAATCTCCTGCTCCTCGGATGCTGCCTGACCGGCTGTGCTTTTCCAGCACCATACTCTCTTCAACTCTGATCTCCAGCATCTGCAGTTCTCACTTTCTCCCAAATGTTGCTGACATGCCTGCTTCCATCATCTCAGCTGGCAGTGCATTCCAGGCATCCACTACCCTCTGTATGAAACATTTTCCTTCATTTCTTCCCTAAACTTTCCCTCTCTCACTTTGAACCTGTGCCCTCTTGTAGTTGACCTTTCCATTCTGGGGGGTGGTGGGGGAAGCCTCTGACAATCCACTCTATCTTTGTCTCTCATAATTTTTTAACCTCCATCAGGTTGTCCCTCAGCCTCTCTCTTACCAGTGAAGACAGTCTGAGTTTATCCAACCTCTTCTCGCAACTAAAACCCTCCAGACCAGACAACGTCCTGGCAAACCGTTTTTGCTTTCTGTCCAAAGCATCCATATCCATCTGGTAGTGGATGCAATATTCCAAATGTGGCCTATCTAAAGTGTTATAAAATAATTTGCCAACTTTTATACTTGGTGCCTCAGCTGATGAAGGCAAGTATGCTATATGCATTCTTGATCACCATATTCACCTGTGTTGCCACTTTCAGGGACCTGTGAACCTGTACACCCAGAATTCCTCTGGATGTCAGTGCTCCTAAGGGTTCTGCTATTTTATTGTATAATTTGCATCTGAATTTGATCTTCCAAAATTCATCACCTCGCATTTGTGTTGATTAAATTTCATCTGCCATTTCTCTGCCCATATCTGCAGTCTACATATGTCCCACTGTATCCTTTGGCAATCCTCCTCACGATCTGCAACTCACCCAATTTTGGTGTCAACTGCAAACTTACCTGATCAGACCACTTACATTTTCCTTCAGATCATTTAGATGTATTACGTAATTTCCCTCCTTTATCCCTGAGTGGGCCTACCCTTTCCCTAGCTACCCTCTTGCTCCCAAAATATGCATAAAATGCCTCCGGATTCTCCTTAACCCTGCTGACCAAGGACTTTTCATAGCCCTCCCAATTCCTAGTTTGAGCTTCTTGCTACTTTATATTCTTCAAGGACTTTGCCTGTTTTCAGTTGCCTAGACCTTAGATATGTTTCCTTTTTTTGGCTAAGCTGATAATTCCCACAATCATCCAAGGTTCCTGAATCTGCCATTCCCTTCCTTCGTTTTTGCAGGAACATGCCTGTTCTACAGTCTAATCAACTAGTTTTTCAAAGACTTACATGTCAGTTGTGATTTACCTTCAAACAGCTGCTCCCAATCCACATTCTCCAATTCTTGCCTTATTCTTCCCCCAGTTAACACCTTCATTCAAAGTCCACTCTTGGCCTATCCATAAGTCTCTGAAAAATTACAGAATTATGATCACTGTTCCCAAAATGCTCCCCCACTGAAACTTTGATCGCCTGGCCAGCTAATTTCCCAGTATCAGGTCCAGTGTGACCCCCTTCCTCATTTGCCTATCCACATACTGTATCAAAAACCATTTCTAACTTTTAGCCTCTCAAAATCCAGTTCTTTCATATACATGTTCAGTGACTTTGCTTCCACAGCTTTCTGTTATAAAGAATTCCATAGGTTCACCATTCTGAGAGTGGAGAAATTTCTCCTCAACTCGGTCCAAAATGGCCTGCCGTGTAAAGTGGGACTGTAACTACTTGTTCTGGAGCCCCCTGCCAGGGGAAACATCATTCAATCTGTCCAGCCCTGTCAGTATTTTATACATTTCAATGAGATCACATCTAAACTCCAGTGAGTTCAGTCCCAGTTGACCTAATCTCTCCTCAGATGACAAGCTTGTCATCCCAGAAATCAATCTTCTGAGCATTCACTGCAGTCCCTCTGTCAACAAGATATATATTTTCTTTGGTAAGGAGATGAAAACTCATGATATCTAGGTGTGGACTCACCAAGGAAATAAAACTTCCATGTTCCTACGCTCAAGTCATTTTCCAAATAATGCCAACATATATTTGCCTTCATAATTGCTTATGCACCTGTATGTTTTGTTTCAGAGACTAATGTACAAGGACACCAAATTCCTGTTGTATATCAATATTTCCCAACCATTTAAATAATACTCAGCCATTCTGGTCTTCCTCCCGAAGTAGGAAAACTTCTCATTTATCAATATTATTCTTCTGTATATGCCATGCATTTGCCTGCTGTCACTTAACTTGTCTAACTCACCCTGAAGTC
This sequence comes from Hemiscyllium ocellatum, assembly GCF_020745735.1. Lineage (NCBI taxonomy): Eukaryota > Metazoa > Chordata > Chondrichthyes > Orectolobiformes > Hemiscylliidae > Hemiscyllium > Hemiscyllium ocellatum. The sequence continues at coordinate 94,368,436 of NC_083411.1, read as the reverse complement.
TTTGTATCCTCCTCACTAGTCTTATTCCCTCATTTTGTGTCATCAGCAAACTTGGGAATGTTACATTTGACTATTCATCCATCTTTCTGGTATCTGACTTTTTATCATTTTCTTGAAACTGCATGTCCGTTTTATGCCACCCCAACCACAGTCTTGCATCTATACAGTGTGCATACTAACTTATTGCTATAAACAAAGCTATTTCTACCTCTATGTACCTTTAAGAGGAGACCTCAAGTAAAAATGCTGCAGTATATTTTATATTTGAAACTAAAATAACACTTTCTTTAAAAGTTCCTTGATTTGTTAATATTCATCTCAACTGGTAGCTCTTAGGAATCCTATTTTTCACAACTTAGATGGGGGTTCCAAAGTAGACCTATTAAATCACTTAAGATGTCATGTGGGACTTTAAATTTATAACTTTGAGCTGAAGAGCACTGTCAACTGAACCAGTTTGTGGAGATCTCATGTACGAGGATGTCTTCACATTTACCTACGTAATAATTTTAAAAACTGGAATGTAATTCAATCTGTGAAGTCCTTCAAGATGCTATGATAAACTGGAAGTATTTATTTTTACTGGACAATAGTGCCTAAATTTTACTTACACTAATTTGCCTAATCCAACCTCTTACCTCAAGGATTATAAGTGAGAATGACTTGGAGAGCATCATTTAAACCTAGATGAAATCAGATGAGACATCAACTTATTCATGTTCACAGACACTGGAAGCTGAACACTGAATGTTATGTAATGGGTAGTGTTTCCATTACAGATAAAATTTTGGCTTCTTTTAAAATTATGCTGAATGGTTTGTGTTGAAAGGTAATGACCTGGCTGAAGGCAGTGAGTACATTTCTTTTCAAATGTCTATGTTTCTGTATTTGAACAGTGAGCAGATTGCATACAACTGTATTTCAAATTGATCCATCGTTATTCCAAAGCTTTTAAATCCTTTTAGAATTGGATACTATTGATTGTAAAGGATTACTCTGTGGAAGAAAGGGTCTGCTGATTATCCTGTCAAATCTGTAATATTCTGTTTCTGCAGGTGGTGTGACCAGGATGACTGTGTCATTAGTGGTTATAATGTTTGAACTAACTGGTGGATTGGAGTATATTGTACCATTAATGGCTGCTGTAATGACTAGCAAATGGGTCTCTGATGCAATTGGACGTGAGGGCATTTATGAGGCACACATTCGATTGAATGGCTACCCATTCTTGGAAGCAAAGGAAGAATTTACACACAGAACATTAGCAATGGATGTAATGAGACCTCGACGCAATGACCCTCCTCTGACCAGCCTCACTCAGGAAGGGATGAAGGTGGAAGATGTGGAGACAATCATTAATGAAACAACATACAGTGGATTCCCTGTGATAGTGTCAAAAGAATCCCAGCGACTTGTAGGTTTTGTCCTCCGAAGAGACCTAATAATTTCAATTGGTGAGAGCTTTGAGTTGTATCAAATAATAGGACATTCTTACTAAAATAGTGTATAATATTTAAAGTTAAGATGCTGACTTTGTGTTAACTTGCCTGTCACTTGACATGAGATGTTGTCTGTGTATTTAGAGAGCGAGAGAAAATAATGTTATAAATTGGTAAAGAATTGGGAATGATCTTCTACAGCAGTTACATTCACATTTTCTATATTTATTTGTGCAACATATACAGCATTCATTTGAGTGTTTACATTACAGTCTAATTAATATCAGGTATTTGTGAGGTATTAACCACCATCACAATATTTTGATTTGGAGATGCTGGTGTTGGACTGAGTGTACAATGTTAAAATCACACAAAACCAGGTTATAGTCCAATAAGTTTAGTTGGAAGCACTAGCTTTTGGAGTGCTGCTCCTTCAGGTGGTTGTGGAGTATAAGATCGTACGACACAGAATTTATAGCAAAAGTTTACAGTGTGATGCAACTGAAATTATATATTTAAAAAAACCTGAATTGTTTGTTTAGTCTTGTTGGTTTTAGTTTTTTCATATGTAAATCACAGAACTTTTTTTTAAAAGATACACTCTCAAGTGAGTTGTAACTATAGGAGTCATGTCAACTCGGATAATGCATTGAAGGTGTGAGGTGTCCTGTGTGAGGCTGTCTGTGCCCCAGTGTTCAGGCTGATTCACAGAACCTTACATGGATTCATGCAGGATGTGAGCAAAATAAAATGTAATTCATCCCACTAACTGTGTGTGTGTGTGTGTGTGTGTGTGTGATGAACCCAAGGTCCGGGTTGAGGTATGTGTGTAGTGCAGTGGGGTCACCTGTATTGTGACGTGAACCCAAGGTCAAGGTTGAGGTCATCCCCATGGGTACTGAACTTGGCTATCAACCTCTGCTCGGCCACTTTTCGCTGCTGCCTGTACCAAAGTCCAACTTGGAGGATGGTCATCCGAAGGTCTGAGGTCAAATGTCCCTGACCGCTGAAGTGTCCTCCGACTGGGAGGAAACACTCTTGGCTGGTGATTGTTATGCAATGTCCATTCATCCATTGCCGTGGCCTCTGCTCGGTCTTGCAAATGTACCATGCCTCAGGGCATCCTTGCCTGCAGTGGATGAGAGACAACGTTGGCCGAGTCACATGAGTACCTGCCCCGCACATGGTGAGTGGTGGCCCCATATGTAAAGGTTGTATCCATGTCGACACTCTGACATGTCATTCAGCGTCTGCTGTGACAGGGTTGTGTAGTGTTATCCTGAAAGTGGGGTAGTTTGCTGAGAAAGGCACTTCTTGCCTTTAAACAACCACCAAATTTCAAAACAGATCATTGTTCGCAGCAAACTGCCCCGCTTTGAGACAACACCATACAGCCTTGTCACGGCAGACACTGCAAGATACATCAGAGTGTCAACACTATTACAACTGGGGACAACACCCACCATGTATGCAGCAGATATTAATGTGACTCGGCCAACTCTCATACGCTGCAGGCAAGGATGCCCTGAGGCATGGTACATTGCTGAGACTGAGCAGAGGCTACAGCAATGGATGAATGGACACTGCACAACAATCAACAGCCAGGAGTGTTCCCTCCCAGTCGAAGAACACTTCAGCGGTCCGGGACATTTGACCTCAGACCTCTGGGTGACTATCCTCCAAGGTGGACAACGCAGGCAACAATATAAAGTGGCCGAACAGAGGCTGATAGCCAAGTTTGGTACCAATGGGGATTGCCTCAACTGGGACCTTGGATTCATGTCACACTGCAGGTGACTGCACTAACAGACACACAGACACATTCTCACAGACTTTATACCCCTTTACCAGCATACACACACACACTGTCACAGACATTCATACCACCATCACCTCCCCCACCCCACACATGTAAGTTTGTGGGGTGAATTTGTACACGCAGAATTACATTTTATTTTGCTCAAAAACTGCATGAATCCATGTAAGATTCTGTAAACCCCTTTTTTTTGCATTATCTGAGCTAACATTGCACATATTGTTAAAGTTCACTTGAGAATGTAACTTTCATATATAAATCCCAAGACTTTTTATTAAAAGAACTGAACCCAACGTGATCATTCTAAAAGATGAGACTTAACAAACAATAAAGTTCATTTTCAATATATGATTTCAGTTGCACCACACTATAAACTTTTGTTGTAAATTCTGTGTCCTACAGTCTTATACTCCACAACCACTGTCTTTCTTGAATGATCAAATATTGATACGTTTACAAATAACATCGTACAGGGATCTGAACAATTGGGCTTTGGAGCGAAATATGGCAGAATCATGCAAGAAGTCCAGCGAGGCTTATCTTGACATTGGAAGCAACCTACTCCATCTTCTAACTAAGCTCGAGGTTGCTAGGCAGCAGAGTGTTAACTATTAAATGGGATTATTGCTTGTTAATGATTTGTGAACTGTGCATCGCACCTCATTAATATGTGGCCTCCTATCCTACTTCTCACCACAAGCAAACTAGATGCTAATAAAAAATCTTGACGTGGAAGTAAGAGTGGGTACCTGCAACTTCAGCTCACAGCTGGCTGCAAAATGCCTCCATGTTCCACACATTTGCATTAGTCATAAGCACCAGCTACACACATCCCTTGGTCACAAACATTGGCGTCAAACAATTGCCAACCTCTGAGGATCCTCATGGCACTTTTCCAACCCACTTGTCGACTTCTTAGAAATCATAGGCCTGCTTTGCAGGGTGCCCCAACAAGTAACATTGAAAGGCTATTTCAAGGACACTATGCAGACAGGAGCAGGCACATCTGAGAGATTAGGCCAGATTGTATCACAGAGTTGCTTGCTTGCTCATTTATTGCATTCCTATATGCTCACAGCATTCATGCCTTGTCTTTTCTGCTAGCACAGACACACAACGAGGTCAGCAATCCTCAGTCAAGGAAGCATTGATCTTCCTGCAAGGCACCATGCTCCATAAGTTTCACAGGTACACCATGTACTTGTACCTTAAGTGACAAACACACTGCATATGCAGAAAGCAAGAAGTCTGAAGGGAGTAATCCTCAGTGAAGTCCATGAAATTACTCCAATTACTCAGGTAATTCTCAAGAGCACCCTCTGATACCAGTTTTGGGGATTAGCCATGGTGAGGATATTCTCAGTCAGGAAGTCTGTGAGGAAAATCAAATCAGATGAGAAGCATCAGCTCTCTTTCCCCTTTCACAGATGCTACCAAATCTGAGTTTCTCAGCATTTTCTGTGTTTGTTTCCGATTTCCAGCTTTTGTGGTAAGTTGCTTTTATTAAAGAATAAGAATATTTGACCAAAAGGGGCAATGCTGCCAACAGAACCTATTTCTGTAAACACTCCTTGTTCAGCAGGCTCTCAACACAGACTTTAATCTGTGGTAGATCCTATATGGACATGAAGTATGGTACAATGACATTCTGTGGCCATGATGCTGGCTCCTACAAGACAGAAGGGAGGGGTGTGCAATGAATGGCAATGACAGGGGAGTAAATTTGAGAATTACAGTGGAATAAAGAAAGGTACTGGCCAAGTTGAGGAGGCATGTATGGCCTGGCATCCTGTAGGACTAGTCCCAGTTTCCTGCAAGGGACAGAGTTCTCCTCACATATTGTCAGGTGCCCCTCCACCAGTCATGCCTTTTTGCATCCTGTTATCAAAATGCAAGAACTGTAGTGATTCATCCCATCAAGTCTGTGCTACCATTCAATACAGTGCTGGCTGTTTGAGCACTTCAATGCCTTTTACCCACCCTATCCCCATAATCCTGCACATAAATGGTAATTAAAAATCTGTAAATCTCTACTTATGCATGGTCAAAGCCCTTCTGGTAGAGAATTTCAAAGGCTCGTAACACTGAGAAGAAAGCATGGTATGATGGCTCAGTGGTCAGCACTGTCGCCTCACAACATCAGGGTCCCAGATTCTATTCCAGCCTCTGGAATTGTGTGGAGTTGCACATACTCCCCGTGTCTGTGTGGATTTCCTCCCAAATTCAAAAGGTGTGCAACTTAGGTGAATTGACCATGAACTATGCAGGGTTTCTTGGATAAGGTGGCAGGGGAGGGGGTTCAGGGTGGAATGCTGTTCAGAGGATTGGTGTGGATTCGATGAGCTGAATGGTCTGCTTCCACAGTAAGGGATTCTGTAATTCTATGAAAAAAATTCAGTCATCTCAGAAATGAGTGATACCCTCTTATTTTTAAATTGTGCCTTCTGATTCTAGTCTCTTTTTACAGGAAAAATGTTTTATCCGCACCTACCCTACCTATCCCTTTTAAGTATTTGGTGATATCATTTGAAACTTACATTCATTCTTTAAAATTCTAAAGAGTACAGACTCAGTTTGCCTTGTCTGTACTCCTGCCATTATAGGAACAAATCTGTTGAACCATCATTGCACTCCATCTATACCCTCCAGAGATAAGGAAACCGAAACTGTACATTAGTCCAAGTGTTGTCAAACCAATAATAATTGAAACAAGGCTTCACTACTTTACTTTTCTTGCAATTCATTCTTGCCTTCCTATTAGCTTGCTCCACCTACACATCTTCTCAACAAGGACATCTAGGTCCCTTTCGAGCCTCTTGCCATTTAAGAAATACTCCGCACATCACTTTCTCCTACTAAATTGGGTAACCTTACAATTTTCCCATTAAATTCCATCTGCCATGTATTTGCCCAATTATTAAGCCTGTTCGAATACTCTGAAGCCGCTTTTTATCTTCCTCATAACATACTTTCTCACTTAACTTTGTATCTTCCATAAATTTGGAAATATTACATTTGGTCTCCATCTCCAAATCATTGCATTATGAACATCTGATAACCAAGTACTGATACTTGGTCTGCCAAACTGTTCTCTGGCTAATAGCCAATCATTAATTCTTGCCACTATCTCCTTTCCCATGTGATTTATTTTCTCTATCCTGCATCCATTAGCTCTCTTTTATCAATCTTGTTAATAACACCTTCAAAGAACTCTTAAGTTCTTCAAATCTAATTTCCCACATGTGAATCCATGCTATGTCCACACAGATAATTACCAACCATGAGTCCAACTATCCTATCCATTATAGTTGATTCCAGCATTTCCTTCCTCCTAATGTGAGATTAACAGGTCTGTAATTTCCTTTCTCTCTCTTGCTTCCTTAAATAGTAAGTGGGCTGTTTCTACTGTAATGAGAGAGAGAGAGTGGGGTAAAAGTGATTGGCACAGCTGTGACCAGTGCAAATGATCAAAAGGTGGTGATGTATCCTGGGTGAGTGAGTAGGCAGTGCAGAAACCAAGGGAGGTTAGAGGTGTGGGGTTTGAAGGGGAATGACAGGAAGATGTTGCATGCAGTAATGAGAATGGCACAGCATGAACCTCACTGGGCTGTGAGTGTAATAGCAAAGATAGATTGAATGTAAGGTAGCAGAGGGAAGAGGACCACTTATCCTTGCCCAGTGGAGAAGATCATCAATCTTGCAGCAATGCTGGCTGTTTCCCCAGACCAATGATAAGTAGGGTAGGTATGGAATGCTGTGCACTTCCAAGTGCACAGAAACTTGTAAAAAATGGTTCTGGATGCTGATCATTCAGTGGATATCCAGTGAGTGGCAAATTCTTTAGGAACAGCAATTAGTGGTATAGGGTTAGAATTGGTCATGAGCTGTGCCATTGAGGCAGGGTAGGTATTTAATGAGATAAGGTGGAGTGGATGGTCTTGTTACGCCTTGCAAAGAGATACCTTCCCTGAAACCTGACAAAATTGGCACTTGTAAGATTCAGCCCTGTGTTTTTTTTAGCAAAGTATAATGTTTTGCTGAGGTAATGACTTCCTATTGACTGCAATATAATGTATCAATGAGGTGATGACTCTCCCATTGATCAATCACATTGTCTGCAATCTGTAATATTACTATGATGAGAGTATGTTTCTTTGTTTTAGAAATAGCAGTAGTCAAAAGACATAAGCAGATGCAAAGCTTATAAATTAAATATCGTACACATTTTAATTTTGAAATACTCTGCTAATGTGATTGCAAGTTTGTTGTGCCTTTGCCTTTTATTTATTCCATTACTAAAAGCATTCTTATAATCAAGATATTATATAGCTATAATTGTAGATAGCTTGATCATTGCCTTTCCACACATATTAATAATTGTAATTAATGAGTCAGTGGAGAAAAACAAGGGAAGTGATATCTAATGTGTCTCTTTGTCCTGCATCTGTTTACAGAAAACGGAAGGAAACGGCAAGATGGGATTGTCAGTACTTCGACTATTTATTTTACTGAGCATGCTCCTGTGCAGCCTCCCAACAGCCCAGCTGCACTCAAACTGCGCTCCGTCCTAGATCTGAGTCCCTTCACAGTGACCGATCACACTCCCATGGAAATAGTGGTAGACATATTCCGAAAACTAGGCTTAAGACAGTGTCTTGTTACTCATAATGGGTGAGCGTTACAATTGTGTTGTCTTAAGGGGCAAAGCATCCAAACATTCATGCTTTCAAGGTCTGGAAATTCCATCTGCTCACTAACCTGAAATTAACTATATAATTTGTACAGAGTTGCCAAGAATACATTAACCACTCAAAATTAAATGTTAATTTATTTGCATCCCAATTATCTTGTGCTCAGGTGAATGACATCCACTGCCATAAAATTCTATAACTATAGTTTGGCTGTGGTTTAAGTAACTGTGAAATATATAGCAGTGCAGATGGAAACTTGCATTCATGAACAGAGCATTTTGTCCTTCATTTCATATATTTTCTATCTACTCAAGTAATTATTCTTTTCCTGAAGAATTGTCATTGAATTTTGGTCGCTAATAATCTCCACTACTGCTTCCAATTGTTGAATTTCTGCACATAACTCTTCTGAAGAGGGCACCAGCTATAGGTTTGGCAGTATCGTTATGGGTAGTTTGCCATAATATTCGCATGACTTTTTTTAGAAATATTTTATGTTCATAGAAAATTTGATTGCATAGCAAAATACATAAAGCAATAAATTTAATCACAAAGCAGGCATTTGTAACTTACAGACTGACACTGATAACATTACACTTTAACCCTTAACCTGTTGACTAGGAAGGGACATGAGTAAAACCAAAAGAAGAAAAATTCTTGGGTCCAATCATGAGTTGAATTACTGAATTAGATGTTCTGTTCTGAGATGGGCATTTGGTGAAATGCAATTGTAATCTTAAAGTACTGGCTGCAATGTAGTCTGTGAGAGCTATTAAAATGGAAAGGCTGAGGAGACCCACCAAAGTGGATCATTCAGTGGCAAATTCAGCATAGACATGTACAAGACAATCCCTGGATGGAGAAATGCATCTACTGAAGCTGTGCAAATTGGCCAACTAAAGGCTAAAACCACATTACACCCAAACTACTCTTCCATTAGAAAAAAAAACTGGCACCAGAAATGAATGAAAAAATCAAGGTGAAATGACTTAAAACCAATTTTCACTTTGATAGAACAGCCACATCGTTGCCATTGCTGAGCATGGAAGAGCTAATTTGGCTGCAAATGTTCAATTATCTCCTGAAATGTCATCCCATATGGCAATTTGAGACCTGTGTAAAGCAGTTGGTCCCTCAGTCACACAGTGAAAATGAATGACTATATATATAATTGCAATTGTAGATATTTGCATACAACTAGATGAGCTGTATCTTCATTGCAGACAGCATAACAGGAAGGATACCTCCACCTCCCAGGGATCCATTGTTGCCCAAAGGTAGAAATGGATCAGCAACAACAGTTAGCGCAGCAATAGCACTCTATAGGAATGACACTCCCTTGTAAAAGAATTTCACCGTGGGAATTAGCAGAGCAGAGATATGGATAGGCTGATGAGTAATTGGATAACTGCTGATAACTTGTATTTGAAAACTGGCAACTCAGGCACAAATCTGTGCACTTACAAGCTGAAATGATTGCAAAAATGCACATTATTTTCAGAGCCCTAACTAAAGAACATCATTTGGCCCAGTTGTTGAATAAACTGTGCCAATGAAATCAAGCATCTGATGTATTGAGTTTTTTGCACAGTCTAAAACAATACATTTTTATAGAACCATAGCAGTTTACGTCCCTTTGCAGCAGCAGTTTTAAAATAACAACTTATGAATTATTTTTTATAGTACAGTGCTAACTGTTTCTTCTTTATTGCAGGCGGCTCCTTGGCATTATCACAAAAAAGGATATACTGAAACATATTGCTCAGATGGCTAACCAAGATCCTGACTCCATTATGTTTAACTAAAATAAAATTTTGTTCATCTCAGTAGAGATTGCAGAGAGGAAGGTTTATTGCTGGTAATGTGCTCTGACTAATGTCAGCATTGTACCATAAGTTCCTTCTGAGGATCGAGAATGGTGTACCTCATGTTCAACGAGTGTCTGACTTCCAATTGCACTACACAATCAGCAAGATCTTTACCTTAGGTTCTTGGATAAACACTGTGGAACTGTAAGATGACTGAATGAAGAACTGATCTAAGTGTGTACTTCCATCCACAATTTGTATTAAATTCATTGCAATAGGGGTGTCATTGAGTACTGGGTGCATTAATTGTTTCAGATTTATAAACAGATAACCTCAATAAATTGTTTTGTCTTTGGACTTGTTTGAGATTAGATTTTCCAACATTATCTGATAATGCAGTCAAGTATGAATTCAGTTATTTTGGCACATTCTCCTGTGATTGAATGATTAATATAAGCAATGTTATTGAGCTAAGATTTATCAGTGTTTTGTCTGAAGAAAAACAAATGTGTAAGTACTTTTAAAATTGCAATTATACTTGATACATATAATCCTCCCAATTTAAGAAGGTTAACACACCAGCAGTTATGAGGTCCCTTGTCAGAAAACTCTGTTTTAACTTGATGTTTACAGGACTACCAAATAAAAATAATCACATTCTGCGCAACTTAGTTTAGTTAAATATAATGTGCAGGGCTCGGTGTACATATGAGAGAAATCAGCTACTTTTCCATCAAATAAACAGTTCAGTAAATAAATACAGTTGTTCTAAGGGACTGGTTTTTTTTTGTTTTGAAATAATTCCAGTTACTCATTGATCCTTTCACATGCTACCCTCGGAAATTACAGAGGATCAAGCTTTTGTTGCTGTATTGGAAGACATCACTATCCAAAGAAGCTCTGTTAAATGGAATGGAATGATCACATCTAAAAGTCCCAACTATTATATACTAATTGTGTGTTGGTTTTGGATAATTTCACTGAAATACTTGATTGTTGCCCATATGCAAGCTAGACATTATTGGGTAGCTTGCTGCTAGTCAATGATAACTTTCACTATTTCTTTTTTCTGTTTTTCCACAATAAGGATGTGGGCATCTATGACACAAACATCATTCAAAACATTTTGTGACTTCCGGTAAAGATATATAGAAGATATCTCATAACTACTTCCTGGTGCAGTTTTGATGCTAATAGCTTGAGATTTATTTGCTTTTTGTCCTGTTATTCTGGGGCATTCATTTGTAAGCACTTTATCTTTTTACTTTCTACGACACTACAAAGTGATTTTAATATGACAACCTCATCTGTCGTAGATTTTAAAAACAACCTAAAGAAATCTCAATAAGCTTAAATGTTAAACGTTCCATTTCCCCTATAGCTAAAACATGAGATGCAGTCTAGCTTGACAGGAGGGTTTTTGGAAATCTATGCTGACATCAAACCTTTCATTTCACTAGCACATACCACCAGCAATTAAGAGGTTAAGAAAGCACATTCCCATGGTCCATGGTTCTTACCATACTTTTCATGACTGAGCATGTTCAGCTCTAAGCGTGGCTCTGATGCCAGCTTTTCCCTTCCACAACAGGAGGTGGATCTCAGTGAATTTAAAGGACTTGTGTGCAGTCTATCATCATTCTGATGTTGTGCAGAATTTGTATGAATCCAAATAGTGTCATTTATTTTCACATCTTGTCAGAATGTATGTTCCACTAATATTTTTGTGTATCAGGTGGAGAGAAACCATTGTTCAGAATGGTTGCTTAAATCTTAAATTGTGTTTACAAAGAGTTTCAAGACTATCTTTTGAGATTTATTTCAGTTATCCAGGTTTGGAACTTTTTTTCCTTTTTTCTGTTTATTTATAACTCAGTAGTGCATGCTGAATCTGGAAGATTGAAATAAAAAGCACACCAGTTACTCATTGTTATAGTGCTTCCTTCAGCACTGAGGGCAGACTGGTATATGATGCTGACTTAACAGGTTTCCAATTGAAAGCAATCACAAATATCATGTCTTTTATACATCTCCTGCAGGATGACCTTTCTCCACTACTTCTCCGTGAAGAAAATTCACTTCACAATCTTCTTGTTAAGAGTCCACCATTGAAATGCTTCAGCTACTGGACTCTAACTACATATTTTCTTCTCAACACTTATTTAAATATAATTATTCATCCTGTCAAAATGCTTTGCATCAGGGAAATCCTGGCAGCAATTTTTGTGCAGATTGCAAATTGAAGAAAGAAACCCACATGCATGACCAATGGGAATGAGACTGAGGAAGGGAACGAGTTAGATGTTAAGATAAATCATAAGAAAACTATACTTGAATCATCAGTTGCAATTTGCATTACCCATAATTTGACAATTGATCCGAATTCCTACTCGTCAAAGAAATTGTCACAGTTAATGATGGGAGAAATGGAAATATTACTCTTATACAATGGGCCTTTTAACATGTTAGGTTGGAATCCATTGTTAGTGTGTCGGTGGTGGGGGGAGCGGGGCTTCTGAATTGCAAAATGTGAAGGAAAAGCTAAATTTTAAAAATTAATTTATAAACTTAAACAGTGACCTAAGCTATAGTCAAATAGAAATCTTAAACATAATCCTCAGGTTCTATTTTTGATGCATTGGAGACTGGCTGGCTGGAGTTGTGAATTCTATTTACTTGTAAATGCATACACTGATGTTAATCAAAATCTGTCCAGTCACACACAAATCAGGTTTGGTACAATGGTAACTCATCACATCTCTGAATGAAATAGTTGTCTCTGTAAATCCCACCTATTTGAACCCTTAGTATTGTCTGACTCTTCAGTGTAGGACTGTTCTGGAAGTGAGACACACACACACACACACACACACACACACACAATACTGGGAAGAGAGATAACATGGGGGAGAGAAATAGCAGCCAATACATTGCTGAGGCACATGAATGATTTAAATACTGGCAAAATGCCAATATATGTATTTTCTGGAGTAGATTATCACACATGCCTTTTTGGCAAGTGCTTTTGAAATTAAACGTAGTCGTCTGTTGTACAAGTTATATCATTAAATAAAAATGATTTTACTGTTATTCTTTTCTAATATAGTTTTGTCCCTGAGCCCAGAATGCAAGTCATTGTTGCACATTGTTGTTATATCTAGCAAACATTGTTTTGTTGATCAGCAAACATTTGTTATGTTAATCTGCACAGAATTTTTAAAATAATCTGTTATGAAGGCTTCATATTTTGAGTTTTTTTAGGCATTTGAGTTTTGATTGATTGTGGGTTGAGAGGATTTAATTCAAGTTTTATGGAGATCTCTGGGTTTTTTAAAAGTAATTAATGAAACAATATATTGGAATCCTATTTAAAACAAGGTATTTCCTGGAACCACTAGTTGATACTATTTGTCGAACTTGTTTGCTGGAGGTCACCTGACTGGGTTTTATAACTGTCTTGTTTTAAGTGTCTTATAGGCAATTGGAGTTGTTTTGAAGCAAACGTAAAATACTGGAGAAACTCAGCAGGGGTCTGCAGCATTGATGGAGAGAGAAACAGGGTTAATGCTTTGAACCTGATGATTCTTCTCAGACTCACCTTTAACTCTGTTTCTCTCACCACAGATGCTGCTAAACCTGCTGAGTTTCTCCTGCAATTTGTGTTTATTTCAGATTTCCAGCATCACAGTATTTTACTTCTATGAGAAGCCTGATGAAGAATAAGCAGTCTAGCTCATCTCTCCGGGTTCGGAAACATCCTTGTTGTGAAACCTAATTATCTTGTTGAAAGCAGCTGAAAGATTTCTTGGTAGTGTTTTCTGAACAGCCTGCATCTGCCAAGACCCTAGAGACAACTGCAATGTCTCACTACTTGTCTGTATGTACCATTAATATTCGACCAATGGCCTCCTAATGTCTTATTCTTTTGTTTCACTAGGAATTAACCATTATTAGCCAAATGTTTTCCCCCCATAATGAATGGCTACAAAGCAAAATCTATTTTCTTTCTCTCTTTACCTTGTATGTCTGGTTTATGTGCTTTGTGTTATTTACAAGGGGAATGTTTGTTTTGTAAATTACAAACTGTGTATTGACCAGTTCTGCATTTTTGTACAATAAGTTTTGTTTTATAATAAATCAATAGCTTTGTGATTATTAAAGAAAATTGGTCACTGGATCTTTTTTATTCTAATATAGAGAAGACATACAATAGGCCATATTAAATTTTTGTTGTGAACCGTCAAGTAATGGGTTGAGAGAAGGATGGTGCACTCCTTCCATCTCAGCTGTAATGTAAAATTAGGGTCTCACAACAGGATACCCAATATAGGTACTGCCAACCTGTAATTCGAACTGAGATGATAATAATTAAAAGTGAAATAATGAAGCATAATAATGAAAAAGATGAAACATCAGTTTTCTTATTCATTGTCTAACCATTGTGGCTTTTACAGTTACTAAGACCTGTGGAGGTGTAAGATTTATCCTTGATTGATGTACAAAAAAAAAATTCAGCCATTGGAATTGGTGGGCAAGTTGAAGTTGAAATTGAAAGAAGAGCTGGGAAAATTGTCATAATTGGGGTAATGCACTGTATTTGAAGTTGGAATAGAGGTAAGCCAATTTGGTTGATGGTTCAATTGAATTAGCTGGAATTCAGTTGCAGATCAATTGGCTTGACCAAAGAAATAAAATGAAGTTTAAAAAGAGGATAATGGAAATCAAAGGAAGATAGAAAGCTGGAATAGAAAAAGGTTGACTCAGATTCTGAGGAACCTTCTGGTGGGAAAGGGTCTGTGTTCAACCAAGTCCCCTGGAGGAGATGATTAAAATTGTGTAACCCGTTCCAATGTGTTATGAAAGGGACATAGAAGCAATTGACACCTCCTTCAAAAAGATAACTAAATCTGATGAGGCCAGAAAAAAAACTGGATATTATTTGTGCACAGTGGGCTGATAAGAGCTTGTGAGATTATATTGTGCTTTCTAAGGAGTTTTTTTTTAAGAAAAACAAATAATGAGATGGCAATAGAGACTATTCTCAATGCACATCAGTTGGTCCCTGAGACTTACAAGAATATCCAGTTGCATCCTGTGTACACCAAGAATATTTGAGGATAAAGCAAAATAATTTTGACTGTTGGTTGTATGTGTTAAATGAGACATGCATTAGATTAGATTACTTACAGTGTGGAAACAGGCCCTTCGGCCCAACAAGTCCACACCGACCCGCCGAAGCGCAACCCACCCATACATATACCCCTTACCTAACACTACGGGCAATTTAGCATGGCCAATTCACCTAACCCGCACATCTTTGGACTGTGGGAGGAAACCGGAGCACCCGGAGGAAACCCACGCAGACACGGGGAGAATGTGCAAACTCCACACAGTCAGCCGCCTGAGGCGGGAATTGAACCCAGGTCCCTGGCGCTGTGAGGCAGCAGTGCTAACCACTGTGCCACCATGCCGCCCACTATTTTGAGGCCTTCAAGGAAATAATTCTAGAAGAACTTTAAAAATTACTTCCTCCATGAAAATGAATTTGTGCAGATAATGGGAGGATTGCAATAGCAAGGCAGGCATCTAAGATATCTGCCTGATGAATGTGAAAATGGTCCATGAATCCAAACTTCCTTTCAATTACACTCGCAAACTGAAGAAGGATAGAAGATAGGAAGATGACAAGAATGCAAGTAGCCCAAGTTAAGAGGAGACCCTTGGGAATGTCCCGATCTCTTCAGCCAAGAAAGGCCAGTGCTGAGAGTGGAACTGATGTCTGCAGATCATGTTTCAATTGTCACAAGATGGACATCTTTGCACAGAATGCTAGATGTTGCAGGGTAAATCATTTGGAGTTATTGTACACAACATCAACATAAAGAAAGGAGTCTTGACTGAGAATATAACAGGCCAAGTTATACCTCTAACTGCAGCTGTACAGTGTACATGGAGTGCAAGCAAGGTACTAAGTTGCAGTGAGTTCTTATCAAAATGATACATAACCCCATATGCCTTTAATGAGGCCAGTAAACCTATAGTTCTATAAAGGGATAAAGGAACCACACAAATTATTTTGCTGAGGAAAGGCATAACGTAACTACCAGAGAGCAGGTTAAATGACAAGGTTTTAGTAAATGGTATTGACTGAGAATACTCGTAATTTTCTATTAGGTATACCTGGAGCGTAACCTAATGTCTTTCACAGGGATTTCCTGTGGTTTGTTTACAGATGGAATCGACGTACTGCAGAGTGAAGGAAGTAGTTTTTCCAGTGTTCACCAAAAGGCTAAGAGAAATCAAAGAGATGGAGTATTTATAAGACGAGGCTCCAGGAACTTTTTCCTTCATTTGTAGTTATCTGAGCAATGACTAAATAAAGTATATCATTGAAATTCAATTAGGTACCGCAGATATTTGGTTGTCTGAAACCTTCATTGGGGATTCGTATAATCCAAAGGAAACATTTACCAATCCATCTCTCATTGAAGTTCAGCATGTCAATCCAGAATTAAATAAGCTGTTTGGCTTAACTTGAAGCTGAAGCAAATAAATGTTTGAATGGGACTATATTAAGTATAGGATTCCAATGAGAAAGTCAGATCTCCTCATAGACCTGCAGCTGAGAAGAAGATTGTAGTTCACCAGACAGTTTTGTTGCCCAAATGTGTTAAAAATATTTTAAAATAGTCTGTGGAAATCTCTACAACAGGATATGTAGGAAACTGGGAGATCCTACCTCACATAAGTTGCCATCTCCACAAGTATTCACTCCCTCCACCAGCAATGCTCAGGCCAGCAGCGCGTACAATCTACAAGATGCTCTGCAGAAATTGTCCAAGATAGCACCTTCCAAACTCCTAAAGACTTCCATCTGGAAGGTCAAGAGTAGCAGATAGATGGGTCAACACCATTTGTAAGTTCTCCTCTAGGTCATTCACCATCTAGACTTCACCGTTCCTAAAGTATCACTGGTCAAAATCCTGGAATTCTCTTACGGCATTGTGGGTCTACCTACAGCACATAGACTTCAGAAGTTCAAGAAAGTAGCTCACCAACAGTTTCTCAAAGGCAATTAGGGAGGGCAATAATGCCCACATCCCATGAATATATGCCAGATTGTGGAAGAAGGGGAACCTGTTGTCAAACTGGCACCTTTAGTTCCCATACCCTTTTTTTTGAGGAACTATTTCATTGAGTGCTGGTATGTGCGGGACTTTGATCAATAATAAAAAAGCAGGAAATGAGTATTTCCTTATTGTTATGGATATAACCATTCAATTACCAGAGGAAATCTCCTCATAAACAACTAGTGCTGAAAAGAGTTAAACTAGTCCTTTCCTCAAAATGGGCAAATGAAGATCCAGTCAGGTCAAGTTCAATGTTATGCCTAATATTTACCAGGAAAATTTTAGGTAATCTGGGTGTAACACAATTAATTTTTTTTATCATCGACTCAGGAACCTTCAGAAAGCTAACTCCAAACCCTCAAAGTGACAATGAGATATAAAATTGTGACGATCCCCTTGCTTGGAAGAAAGGGCTGGAATTTCTTTGGTTAGCACCCTCAAGTCATCTCATAAAGCTTTAGACATTTTACATTAGTTAATGGACATGAGAAATTAGGTCCTCTAAAACTAATCAACGAAAAGGGTTATTTTTGAACAGAGGAATGATCCCTCCTTTTCGATTGTATTTCCTAAAAAGATAAAATGACACGTAGAAGGGCCACTTAGAACAATTAGAGCTTTGTAATTTTCAAAATAATCTGCTGATTTGATAATAACTCTTGCCGTAAGTGCATTTGCAAAGGTCAGTGTAACCTACCTAGGGCATATAGGAGGGCAAGGTCCAAGGCTGTTGAGCAGTGAAAATATAGACTTTTGTTGACATCCCTATCCCTTAACCTAAATGAGAAATATGAGTTTCTGGAGAACTGGTTCTAAAAAAGAATCACTGGGCTCGAAACATTAATGCTGTTTACTCTTCACAAATGCTTCCAGACCTCCTGAGTTTCCCCAGAAATTTCTGTTTTTGTTTGTTTCAGATTTCCAGTATCTGCAGTTGTTTTATCTCAGAGATAAGTTCATACATTCATATGAATAATGTGACTATGAATAAGTAGATACATCAGTCTTTATACATTTTTATGTATGTATTTTGTTTTTTCTCTGTATTTTGGTATTTCAGTTCTTCAATGGTGGGGTGTTAGGAAGAATTCTTATTTAATTTTTGTTTGAGCATTTTCAAGAATATGGAGATATTTGGATTTATTGAAAGAACAATTAAAATACATATTGGAACTTTTTAATTAACAAAGCATTTCTTGAAAGCTATGTGGTTTCCACGAATTGCTGGACATGTTTCCTGAAGGTCATGTGACTGGATTTTATGGCTGTCTTGGTGAACAAGTCTTTTATAAGGAGTTAGCATTTTTGTTTCAGTTGGAGGAATCTGTTGAAGACTGGACTATTTAAGTTATCTCTTCTCTTTCTGAAATACCCATATGGTAACTTCAGTGTGAAGTTTGATTGTCCACTTAAAGAGCAACTGGAAGACATTTCCAAACTATGTTTCCTGAGCAAACTGCAACTGCCGTGACCCCAGCAAGAGCTTCTGAATCTAGTAACCTGTGTATGCCAGAACACTAGGTCAAAATTCCACACCTCATTCTTTTACTTTCTTCAAGAGCAAGCCATTATTGACCAAGGATGTTTACCTTTATACCCATCGTTAATGCCTGCAGGGAAAAATCTAGGTATTTTGCCTGTTTGATAGTGTGTGTGTGTGTGTGTGTGTGTTAATTATTTGGAGGGGTTATATATTTTCATGTTACAAACTCTGATTTCTGCATCTTTGTAGAATAAGTTTTTTTTGTAAATCAATAATTTATGTTTATTAATGAAATCTGTTTGATGGATATTTTTATTCTAAGACTAACACATTTCACCATATCAGGAACTGGGTAAAACAATAAAATTTATGTTGTGATCTAGCCAGTGGAAGTAGAGATAAACAGTGCACTTCTACCATTTCAGTCATAACAAATCACATATTATCATTAATTTCAGCATTGTAATCATTTAACTGAAAACCTTGTAAAACATTGAATATTCCAGTCTTCTTTATTTACTCTGTGAAATTTCATTTATGCTTTTTCATATCTTCAAGATCTCTTAAAAGCACTACAGAATCAATTAAGAAATTTTGAAGCTCCAACATTTATTTTAGTTGTTTGAAATCCAAGCTGTGATCAATGTTAAGTGTGTAATTTAAGAATTCAAAATACAAAGTTCATTAATTTACTCCCACCTCAAGTTCTTGATTGTAAATGATGTTGATGCTCTGATTAGGATTTATCCAGGAGTGGGTCAAAAATGTTACAAACCATCCTTTTCCCAAGAACACCAAATTCAAAGAGAATAATCCATCAAATATTGATTGAGTTGCCTAGACTTGAAAGCTGAATGTACACATCTCAAATGAAACTCCATGTTACATTCCTATTACAAAGTCAAAAATCATCCCATCAACAGCAGATACAAAGAAAGACCAATTTATTTTTATAATGCCTTCAGCATGTTGATCAGGTTACTGAGAGAGTTTTCATTTTCTTGAATAATACCATGGATGTTCCTTTCGCAGAAATAGAAGGCTTCAGCTTAATATTGCAATTGTGCAACCTCCAATCATGATACTTCACAGAATTAATTGGAATTTGAACTATTTCATTAGATGTGAGATTTTAACAATTGAAATAAAGGGACAATTGTAATTTGTGAGGTAAATGTGAAACAGCATTCACTATTTGTAATCTCACGATACAGTCCAGAAAACCACAAAATAATTCAGAAACAACTCTTCTCAGGCCAAATATAAATTCTTGAGTCCAGGTTATTGTCCCTGTTACCTTGATAAGTACTCAAATACCCCAGATTTTTGAATTTTTAATTTAATCTTTCGTTTCTGATCTATATCCTTATCTTTTCTGGCAGCTGGGAAAGTTATATAATTTACAGTCGACAGTTTTTAAATACCAGCATCCTCTCTTGTTTAAATATAGAAACATGTCTTGCACAGGAGGTGGCCATTTGATATTTTATATCTATTTCAGTAAATGTTTTCTAGCTCAGTACCACTTTCTGGCTCTTGATTCAAAGTCCAGTAGCTTCAAGTATTTTTAAATTGTGATTGTGGTCTCCAATACACTTTTAGGCAATGAGTTTCTGAACCCACCACTCTCTGAGCAGAAAGAGTTACCCCACAGTTTGTCTACCCATACGCTTCAAATTAGTGATGCCCCTCCCCCCAAATTATTGACCTCTGCTAATGGAAATAAGTCATTCTTTTTCCACTGTATCTAGGCTGCTCGTAATTCTATACACTTCAATTAAATTTACCTCAGCCTCATCTGATTCAGACAAAAAATTCAACCTATCCAACCTTTCCTCATACCTAAAATTCACCATTTCTGGCAACATGCTACGCTCATCATATTACTCTGGACAAGGCTTATTTATTTGAATTGAAATGCAGGATATAGGTTTATGGCAAAGTCAACACACTGTTTTTGTCCATTAATGCACTGGATGAACTGTAAATTGGAATCTTACTTAATATTCTGTCTTCACTCTCTCCCCCAACATCCCCATCTCAGTTTGGAATAATAAAACCAATTATATTATGCGACAGCCATCATCGTTACCACCAGTTAACTTAGGGCAGACCAGGATGATTCTTAGAATCATTTCCATCTCTGATTCAGTTTCACAATGAGAAGTTCATCCACCCAGTGGGTCAGGTGGAGAACAACTAATTAATTATTTTTGAAAATAAAGGTTAAATTTGGCAAATAATCAAATAAATAATTTGCATATAAGTTGTGATGTAGCAATGTCTCTGTGATTTAGGCATAAAATATTGCAGCTGGACAGAAAGATATGTGACACAGTTTTAATCTCTTGCATATTCTACAAAGGAGCTGCCTGACAATTGTTGCAGGTTCAAATACCTGATTTTGCATCACTGAAACCTGTCTGCTTATTTCTGCTGTGAACAACACACTTTTTGGATCTTTTTCCATGATAATGAGACATGCTGCAACAAGCGTGAGTGATAAATATTCAAACCATTTTTTAAAAATTGATATTTGGAGAAAGGCATGCAGAATTTGATGACAGTGAAGGAAATACAAGCTGTAGCATTGCTATTGTTACAGACGTCATCAATCTCCATCATCATTAATTATCTTTTATAATCTGTGAAAATTATTTTGTTTTGGCTCTGTGCTTAAACTAGTATATTGATTAGTTGCTGTGCATAAGGGAAGCTATTTATAATTTTTTCATCTACTTGGACTTAAGTTATCAAACATTGCCCTTGAATTAATTTCAACAATACACCATTTCCATACTATATTGTTTTAAGTAGAAAATTCAGGTCAAAAGGTCAGGCATCACCTGAAGGAGAAGAAACATTTAGCATTTCAAATCAATGGACTTCATTAGAACTGGAAGAAATTAGAAATTTAACAGGTTTTCAGGAAGCACAGAGGTATGAGTCACTCAGCCCAAAGTGTTAATTTGATTTCATCCACAGATGCTGCTCAGCTTTTCCATCAGTTTCTGTTTTTGTTTGTGTTGGACAGAGTTATGAGGGGTAAGTGGGAAAATAACAAAAGTGAAGTAGGGTAGAAAGATGATGGTGCAAGGTGAAAGAAAATAGAATAAGTACAGAAACGAAAGATGGGTTTGAAAAGCTGTAAATGACAACAACAGAGCCATTAACAGTACTTTTGTTTGAAAGGAAACTTTTATTATCTGAAATTAAAATTTAGTTTTCATTTAACTTGTTCATGGGATGTGAGCATTGCTGGTGAGAGCAAAGTTTATTGCACATCCCTGTAAGCTTCCAAGTAGGTGGTGGTGAGCTGCTATCTTTTATCTGTTTGAGGTTGTGTTGTAGGTATGCCTGCTGTATTGTTAGGAAGAGGATTCTAGAATATTTATTTGGTGACGGAAGAAATGTTGATCCATTTCCGAATTGGGGTGGTCTGTTGAAAAGGGAACTTGCAGGCAGTGGTATTTACACCCATACTCTCCTTGTTCTTCTTGGTATTGATGTCATGGGTTTTGAACGTGCTGTAAAAGGATCCTTGATAAGTTTCTGCAGTGCATCTTGTGTATGGTTCACGCTGCTGCCACTGTGTGGTGATGTGATGAAAAGTGTATTATATCTATATATTAGATATTTAGACTTTGATTTTAAACTTGAAGCAGATGATGTGGGTCAGTCCTGTGAACATGTTTTGCTAAAGGTCAGCAAGTCAGTTTGGAACAGTCTGGTGACCTATGTTCATCAGTTCCAAAAAAACCATGAGACTGCACTAAGTGCTGAGGAGAATTCCAGTAAGGGTGTTAATGGATAAAACGTTTATACTGTTGGTCTTATGACAGACAGTGTAAGTATATTAAGGCAATTACTTTTATTTGATACAGAACGGAAATGGTTCAAAGTTTTAATTCAAATGTACACAGAATTTAGAAGGTAAAAATGTTTTTTTTGTTCCAGTCACTTCTGGGGAACCATCTACAGTCAGTGGAAGTAGTTTCTAATATGCAAAGCTTCCAAGCCAAGACCACTTAGAAACTTTAGGTCATCAGCATTTTTGGAGGTTTATGTCAACAGACACAGAATTGTAAGATTGTCTTCATAGTTCAAGAGAAATAAATTGGGGAGAGTCAGTTAAATAAAGATAAATTTAGCAGTGATCTTTGTCTGGGATTGAATCTCTGTAATGGATAATGCTAAGAAACAACTGAGAACTTTGCTTTGAAGTACAAGTTTGTAACTGTCTAATATATTTCAGTGGTTAACCACTACATTAACCAACTGCAAAATTAAAAAAAAAGTCTCTCAGGCCAATTTTCATTCTGGAATCTGACTTGTGCAGCATTATTGTCAGCAGGGATCATTAGAACCCCTTACACACTCAGTCTAAAGGATCCAAAGTAGCTAGATGATCCATCATCATCATCCATTAATCTTATATCAGAAACAGTAACAAATATTTCATCACCAGCATTCAACTGAAAAAGTCCTCCTTGGTAGATGGAATTCAAACCATATTCAGCATTCGCTGCCCAACATTTTGTTCCTACACCTTTCATCAGGAGGATTGGCGATGCATAGATAGGTGTCATCCTGTATATGCACTGCACAAGTTGTTGCTCATTAGGTATTTCAGAAAAGTCCGCATCATCAGCTACAGCCTTGTGCTGATATCTGAAGTAAGTCTGAGCATAAATGTAGTATTTGCCTGTTTCACTGACTCGCAATTTTCCATGATTGATCGTCATGTTCTGAACATAGGCTAAACCTTTCTCAAAACCCCATTTAACAAGGTGACGGCATGACTGGTCTGCATAGTGCGACATACCTGTTGGAAAAAGTAAGAATTCAGAATATAAAATTCCAAGTACATTTCTCATCTTTCATACAAAACATAGTGAATGTTAAATGTGTTAATCAGCAATATTTCAGTAATTCATAAAGTGTCATAGGAACTAATATGCTGGTAGCAAAAGCAAAGCCATTCATTCATCAAATAAAATAATCATGTTGTTATAGTGTAGCAAGTTCAGATTAAATTATTACATCAAAACAATTACTGTAACATGAATTATACCAGTATTTTTTTCTGAACATTCACTAAATGTACAATAAGCCAAAAGGAGATTGGATTTATTATTTTGTCAACTGATTATAAAAACAGTGAAATGGAATTGTATCACATTGGTTCCATGGTTAGTTCTGAAAAAAATAGCATTTCGAAGCTCCTCTTGGTACACAAATTTTGTCATGGTGTTGATGATGCAAGCTCATAGAACTCTTCCTCATTATGGATGCACCATGATTTCTCATGGCACAGGGCAGAGTAAATGGAATCCAAGCTCTTCCCTAGGTAGCTTTGTTTTTTATGGGAATAAGAGAACAGATCCCAGTGCATATGAATACAGAGGTATTGTCAACTGTTTGGAAAAGGTTAAGCTGCCCTCTAAACGTCAAGAAAAGGCAGAGGTTCTACCTATTTAAGGTAAAAATATAAGTGCGGCTAAAGAAAGGTAGAGGAGATTGGGAGAAAAATACAAGACCAGTTTATACTTCCAAGACCTTTGAAATGTGTATGCCACACATTATGTATAATTGCTGAAATAGACAAGTATAAGCTGTTTCTTCCAATAGTTTGCACATCAAACACTGCTTCAAAAAGAATTAGTGAGTGACTCTTCATTTTCAGGGCTCAGAAATGATACCTCCACTGATTCTATTAAGCATGCAGACAGAAAGCTTTTAAGCTTAATGAATTCAGTATTGGATAGACAGAACCAAAACAAAGGTACTTGAATTAAATTCAACAATATTCTCCCAAAAAGTCCCCATCCTCCACGCTTTTCCACTTGGATGAATGTGTTATTTTTGGGTGTGGAGGTGTCGATGCTGGACCTGGGTGGACAAAGTTTAGAAATTTATGTATCTGTAAATAAAAATCTGCAAATCAAATTCACCCCATATCTGTGCATGTGAGGGAGCGAGAGACTGTATCTCTGTGTCTCAGAGAGAGCTTGTGTATGAGAGAGGGTCTGCGTACAATGTGTGTGTGTGTGTGTACATGCGCAAAGTGCAGTGGGGTCACTTGTAGTGTGGCATGAACCCAAGATCCCAGTTGAGGGCAGCCTCTGCTCAGCAACTTTGTGTTATTGTATATCCTGAAGTCCACGTTAGAGGACGGTCACCCGAAGTTCTGAGGACAAATCTCCCTGACCTACTGGGAGGGAACATGCCTATCTAGTGATTGATGAATGAACACCACACAACAATTGTTGTAGCCTTTTCTTGGTCTTGCCAATGTACCATGCCTTGGGACATCCTTGCCTACACCGTATGAGATAGACAACTTTGGCTGAATCACATGAATGCCTGCCGCGTTCATGGTTGGTGATGTCCATACATGTAATTGTGGTTTCCATGTCGACACTCTGACACGTCGTATAGTGGTTACCATGACGGGATTGTACGGTGTTGTGGTCAATGTTGTCCTGACGGCTGGGCAGTTTGCTGCGAACGATGGTCTATCTAAGGTTTGGTAGTTGTTTAAAGGTGAGAAGTGGAGGCAAAGGGAAGGTCTTGGTGAGGTGCTTATCCTCATCAATAACATATTGCAGGCTGCTAAGAACATGGCATAGTTTCTCTGCTCCTGGGAAGTACTGGACAACGAATGGTACCGTATTGGTCATATTCTGTGTCTGTCTCCTCAGGAGGTCATTGCAGTTTCTCTCTGTGGCATGTTGGAACTGGCAGTCGATGAATTCTGTTCTTACGTGGGTATCCTTCAGCACCAGCGACAGACACATGAAGATGCTGAAGGACGCCCTCATAAGAACAGGATATAATGCCCAACTCATCGATCACTAGTAAACAGGTGGTCCTCCAGAAACAGACACAGGATACCACCGATACGGTACCCTTCGTTGTCCAGTATTTCCCAGGAGCAGAGAAACTACGCCATGTTCTTCGCAGCCTGCAATATGTTATCGATGAGGATAAGGACATCACCAAGATCTTCCCTTCGCCTCCACTTCTTGCCTTTAAACAACCACCATTGTTCACAGCAAACTGCCCAACTGTCAGGACAACATTGACCGCAACACCGTACAACCCTGTCAGAGCAATCTCTGCAAGATGTGTCAGAATGTCAACACGGATACCACCATTATACGTGGGGACACCACCCACCATGAACGCAGCAGGCATTCGTGTGATTTGGCCAAAGTTGTCTATCTCATACACTGTAGGCAAGGATGCCACGAGGCATAGTATGTTGACAAGACCAAGCAGACACTATGACAACAGATGAATAGACACCACACAACAATCACCAGAAGGCATGTTCCCTCCCAGTCGAGAGCATTTCTGCAGAGAAGGACATTCGGCCTTGGATCTTTGGGTGACCATCCTCCAAGGCAGACCTCAGGATATGCAACAATACAGAGTCGCCGAACAGAGGCTGATAGACACATG
The DNA here is from genome assembly GCF_020745735.1 of Hemiscyllium ocellatum. Lineage (NCBI taxonomy): Eukaryota > Metazoa > Chordata > Chondrichthyes > Orectolobiformes > Hemiscylliidae > Hemiscyllium > Hemiscyllium ocellatum. The sequence goes on along the minus strand of NC_083411.1, from coordinate 94,342,602 downwards.
AGGATGGCGTCAACTAAAATGTTGGGTTCATGTCACAATACTGGTGACCCCACTACACTACATACATACAGACACAGTCTTACACACAATCACACTCACACAGACCCTCATTCACATGTTCTCTCTCTCAGACACTCAGACCACTCCCCCAGTCTCACTCACGTGCACACACTCTCAAAAGTACATGCTCTGTCACACACATGCGCACTCACACACTCACTCTCTCTTGCTCACACACACATATAAGTCTATGAGGTGAATTTGCATTTGCAGATTTGTATTTGCAGATACATTCTATTTTGTTCAAAAAGCACACAAACTGTAGGCAGTCAGTCCAGGTGCCATTCCGTAAGTTGCTACTTTGGAAACAGAACCGGATGGACTCAAGATTGGGATACAGATAGGCTCTAACTTCACACCTTTAATACATTATCTGAGCTGGGATGTCACTTTTCTTTATAAAACCTTAAGTTATTTCAGGAAAGGAACTTGAAAGAAGTTCTGGGATTTACACATTAATGAATTGAAACCTGCAAACCTATTCTGGATGATTAAAGACTTAACAGCAATCTCGGTTTGTTCAATATATCACATCAGTTGTATGACACTTCGATCTTTTACTGTAAATTCTGTGTCCTGTGATCATGCCCCATGAGCTACCTGAGAAAGGAGCAGTGCTCCAAAAACTTGTACTTCCAAATAAACCTGTCAGTCTATAACCTAGTGTTGTATGATTTTTAACTGTGTTATTTCTTGAAAAACAATGCCTTTTACTCCTCTCATTTCCTCCAGCTATGAGCATCTATATTGACCTAAGCAATGCCTGCCATTTTCGGGATATGTGGAACATTCTTTGTTCCAATTTCTCCTCAGGTCCCCTCTATATCCGATTCTCTTGATGATATTTTGTACTTTCACCTTGAAGTGAAAAATAACCTTTAACATTAGATTCGATACAGTATGGAAACAGGCTTTTCAACCCAACAATTCCATTCCGACCCTCTGAAGAGTAACCCACCCAGACCCATTCCCCCACGCTATATTTACGCCTGACTAATACACCTAAAACAATGGATAGTTTGCCTAACCTGCACATCTTTGGACTGTGAGAGGAAGCTGGAGCACCCAGAAGAAACCCACACAGACACAGGGAGAATGTGCAAACTCCACACAGTCACCCAAGGCAGGAATTGAACCCGGGTCCCTGGCGCTGTGAGGCAGCAGTGCTAACCATTGAGCCACCTTGCTGCCCCCTTGTTTCCAATTTCCACCCTCATTTACAAGATTCATTTCTGATTCTTTACTCTCTCTTCCTCTGATTCACTACTTTGATTTCAGCGACAGTTTGTCAAAGAATATCCTAATCCAGACTTATGTGATTTCTAGAATCTAGTAAAGGAAGAAGATATTTTATTGTCCAAATTAAGGAATGGGTAAAGAGAATATCATCATGTCATCAGACTTGAAGGGACTTTTAACCATCAAGAAATAAGTCATGAGATGACACAAAACTTAGGTTTTCAAAACTGGAAGTTTGTGTGAATAAAGACTGAAGAAATATTTTTTTTAAAATCCATATTTTGGGATCCTGAGAAAGAAAGGGTTTAAAAAAAAAGGTGTGATGCCTTAATTTCAACAGTGATGTGATAGGACGGTATATGTTCACGCTGTAGAGAACCAGCTATTGAAACAAGTAGCAAGGAAATGATGAAACAAAAAGCAGTCTGTGACTTTTGAATTACTTGAGTGAGTCAAAATGGCCACCTACTTCCCCCTGCAGCAAATGTGTTGCTGGTCAAAGCACAGCAGGCCAGGCAGCATCTCAGGAATAGAGAATTCGACGTTTCGAGCATAAGCCCTTCATCAGGAATAAGAGAGAGAGAGCCAAGCAGGCTAAGATAAAAGGTAGGGAGGAGGGACTAGGGGGAGGGGCGATGGAGGTGGGATAGGTGGAAGGAGGTCAAGGTGAGGGTGATAGGCCGGAGTGGGGTGGGGGCGGTGAGGTCAGGAAGAGGATTGCAGGTTAGGAGGGCGGTGCTGAGTTGAGGGAACCGACTGAGACAAGGTGGGGGGAGGGGAAATGAGGAGTCCGTGTGGGATCAGTCGGTTCCGTAGACAGGTGCTGAGGAAGGAGATGTGGCTGTGGTAACGAGTCTGTTTGAGAACGTGGCTGAAGAGTTTCTGTGCAGAGGAGATGACCTGGGGGGTGCAGTGAGAGAGGGACTCACTGAAATCCTTGTAGAGGGAGGAAGAGAGCTTACATAGAACATAGAACATAGAAGGATACAGCGCAGTACAGGCCCTTCGGCCCTCGATGTTGCGCCGACCGAATCCTACCTAACCTATACTAGCCCAATAACCTCCAAATGCCTATCCAATGCCCGCTTAAATGACCATAAAGAAGGAGAGTTCACCACTGATACGGGCAGGGCATTCCATGAACTCACAACCCGCTGTGTGAAGAATCTACCCCTAACATCTGTCCTATACCTACCACCCCTTAATTTAAAGCTATGTCCCCTAGTAACACCTGACTCCATTAGCTGTAAAAGGTTCTTAGTATCTACCCTATCTAAACCCCTAATCATCTTATACACTTCTATCAGATCTCCCCTAAACCTTCTCTTCTCCAATGAGAACAGCCCCAAGTGCCTCAGCCTTTCCTCATAAGATTTTCCTACCATTCCAGGCAACATCCTGGTAAACCTCCTCTGCACTCGTTCTAAAGCTTCCACATCCTTCCTATAGTATGGCGACCAAAACTGCACACAATACTCCAGATGAGGCCGCACCAGAGTCTTATACAACTGCAACATGACCTCAGGACTCCGGAACTCAATTCCTCTGCCAATAAAGCCCAGTACTCCATATGCCTTCCTCACAGCACTATTTACCTGGGTGGCAACTTTCAGAGATCTGTGTACATGGACACCAAGATCCCTCTGCTCATCCACACTACCAAGTAGCCTACCATTAGCCCAGTAATCCATCATCTTGTTATTCCTACCAAAGTGAACGACTTCGCACTTAGCTACATTGAATTCCATTTGCCACATTTCCGCCCAGCTCTGCAACTTATCTATATCCCGCTGTAACCTACCACTTCCTTCCTCACTATCCACAACTCCACCGACTTTTGTGTCATCCGCAAACTTGCTTACCCAGCTTTCAAGTCCTTCCTCTAGATCATTTATAAAGATAACAAAAAGCAATGGTCCCAAAACAGATCCTTGTGGTACACCGCTAGTAACTGCGCTCCAAGATGAACATAATCCATCAACTACTACCCTCTGTCTCCTTCCAGCCAGCCAATTCCTAATCCAAACCTCTAATGTATCCTCAATGCCATACCTCCGAAGTTTTAGCATTAGCCTACCATGGGGAACCTTATCGAACGCCTTACTAAAATCCATATACACAACATCTACTGCTTTACCCTCATCCACTTCCTTGGTCACCTTCTCAAAGAACTCAATAAGGTTTGTGAGGCACGACCTGCCCTTCACAAAACCATGCTGGCTATCCCTGATCACGTTATTCCTACCCAGATGTTCATAAATCTTATCCCTTACCATTCTCTCTAAGACTTTGCCCACCACTGAAGTCAGACTCACTGGCCTATAGTTACTCGGGCTATCCCTACTCCCTTTCTTGAACAATGGGACCACATTCGCTATCCTCCAGTCCTCTGGTACTATTCCCGTTGACAACGACGACATAAAAATCCAGGCCAATGGCTCTGCTATCTCCTCCCTAGCTTCCCATAGGATCCTGGGGTAAATGCCATCAGGCCCAGGAGACTTATCTATATTCATCCTTTCCAATATTCCCAAAACCTCTTCCCTGCATATTTCCAGGGCATCCATTCTAATTAATTGTGATTCCATATTCACATCAGCAACAGTGTCCTGTTCCTGAGTGAATACTGATGAAAAGTACTGATTTAATGTCTCTCCAATCTCCTCCGCCTCCACACACAACTTCCCACTACTATCCTTGACTGGACCGATACCTACCCTAGTCATCCTTTTATTCTTGACATACCTATAGAAAGCCTTTGGGTTTTCCCTAATCCTACCAGCTAAAGACTTTTCATGTCCCCTTCTCGCTTCTCTTAGCTCCCTCTTTAGCTCCTTCCTGGCTACCTTATAACTCTCAATCGCCCCTACTGAACCTTCACGCCTCATCTTTACATATGCCGCCTTCTTCCCTTTCACAAGGGACTCCAATTCCTTACTAAACCACGGCTGCCTCACAAGGCCCTTTACACCATGCCTGACTGGTACATACCTTTCGAGGACACGCAGTAGCTGCTCCTTGAACAATCCCCACATCTCATTAGTGTTCTTCTCTTGAAGCCTGTTTTTCCAATCCACACATCCTAAGTCATGCCTCACTGCATCATAATTTCCCTGCCCCCAGCTATAGCTCTTGCCCTGCGGCACACGATTATCCCTCTCCATCACTAAAGTAAAAGTCACCGAGTTGTGGTCACTGTCCCCGAAGTGCTCACCTACCTCCAAGTCTAACACCTGGCCTGGTTCATTACCTAGAACCAAATCCAATATAGCCTCCCCTCTTGTTGGCCTGTCGACATATTGTGTCAGGAAACCATCCTGCACACATTGTACAAACACCGACCCATCTAATGAACTCGAGCTATAGCTCTCCCAGTCAACATCTGGGAAGTTAAAGTCCCCCATAACAACCACCCTGCTACCTTCACTCTTTTCCTGAATCATCCTCGCAATATTATCCTCTACTTCTCTAGGACTATTAGGAGGCCTGTAGAAAACACCTAACAGGGTGACCTCACCTTTCCTATTTCTAACCTCAGCCCAAACTACCTCAGATGGCAAGTCCTCTTCCATCGTCCATTCCACTGCTGTGATACTGTCTTTGACAAGTAATGCCACGCCTCCCCCTTTTTTACCCCCATGTCTGATCCTACTAAAACATTTGAACCCTGGAACGTGCAACAGCCATTCTTGTCCCTGTTCTACCCACGTCTCTGTAATGGCCACAACATCGAAGTCCCAGGTACCAACCCACGCTGCAAGTTCACCTACCTTATTCCTTATACTTCTGGCATTGAAGTATACACACTTCAATCCACCTTTCTGGTTACAGGCACCCTCCTTAGAGATCGCTGCATTATTCCTAACCTCCCTACACTCAAGGTCCTGTACCCTAAAGCTACAGTCCTGGTTCCCATGCCCCCGCGGAGTTAGTTTAAACCCTCCCAAAGCTTCTTCAAGGAAGGCATCCTTGTAAGAGGATTTGCAGTAGGTTAAAATCTTCGAGTAAAAAATGAGGTCTGCAGATGCTGGAGATCACAGCTGCAAATGTGTTGCTGGTCAAAGCACAGCAGGCCAGGCAGCATCTCAGGAATAGAGAATTCGACGTTTCGAGCATAAGCCCTTCATCAGGAATAAGAGAGAGAGCCAAGCAGGCTAAGATAAAAGGTAGGGAGGAGGGACTGGGGGGAGGGGCGATGGAGGTGGGATAGGTGGAAGGAGGTCAAGGTGAGGGTGATAGGCCGGAGTGGGGTGGGGGCGGAGAGGTCGGGAAGAGGATTGCAGCTTACCCTCCCTGATACCGTGACAATCACAGGAGATACAAGAGAGAATTGTACTTTTTTTTTCCGTTTTCAGTGACAAAGCTAAAAAATAACCACAGAATTAATTTAAAAATGTGAAGAAGTAAAAACAATAACAAGGTTATCATTGCTTCAGGAAAGAGTGCCCCAAACTGTATTGTAGCTGAGATCTCACTTCTTTTGACTTCTTGATATGAAAGATCAGTTAATCACAAAGTTTCAATCTAACTTTTGAGGGCATCATTTTCCAGTCACCAGCTTGAATGACTTTATGCAGATCTTCAAAGCTAATGATGTTGCCTGAAGTTCTGGTGTCTGACACTTCACATTCACTTGGCTCTCCCTTTAGTCATCATTTTAATAATGACTAAAGCAAGGCTTCAAAGATGTTTTAAATTTGAGGATACCTATGTATCAATGGTATGTGTTTAACATCAGAACTGAAGGTAGGAGGGAGACTATTGATCAGTATGTTACCACATGGATACATTTAGTTAAATCCTACAGCTTTGAACAACAGTGAGAGGATCTCATCAGTATGGGGACAATCTTAGGCATAAGAGCTACTACTGTGAGACCGTCTAACAGAGAAGAAATCTGCTCTCAAGAAAGCTCTCAGAATATGCAGAACTCTGAGATGGCCAATCATCAGCAAGAGAGTATTAGTGGGAGGACAAACGAGGTTTTGCATTATGATAATAGACATTGTTGGCTGAATGAGAGCAAATTATTGGGAATAAATTGATTAAATATTTGCAGAAAAACTACTGAGCAAGGATGTAAACATTGCAGACAACATCATAGTAAATGAAGGAAAACACATCCAGCTTTGGGGGAAGCAGTGTTCTAACTGCAAAAAGCTAAATCATTTTGCAGACAAGTGTTTAGCTAGAAAGAAGCACAGCAAGATTATAAAGATGGCAGTTGGACAGATGTCAGCCAATGATGCTGGCAAATCACTGTACATCATACAACAGTGTAGCATTGTTGGCTCTAAACATGACAAATGGTTTGTCATTATTAAAATGATGACTAAAAGGAGAGCCAAGTGAATGTGAAGTGTCAGACACCAGAGCTTCAGACAACATCATGAGCTTTGAAGATCTGTATAAAGTCATCCAAGCTGGTGACTGGAAAATGAAGCCCTCAAAAGTTAGGTTGAAACTCTGTGATTAACTGATCTTTCATGTCAAGAAGTCAAAAGAAATAATCCAGATAGTAGGTACTAAACAAAATCTACTTTAAGCTGAAGCAAGTCTAAAGATTGGACTAAGCTGAAAATGTGTTGCTGGTTAAAGCACAGCAGGTCAGGCAGCATCCAAGGAACGGGATATTCGACGTTTCGGGCCAGTGCCATTCATCAGGATTCCTGATGAAGGGCTCTGGCCCGAAACGTTGAATTTCCCGTTCCTTGGATGCTGCCTGACCTGCTGTGCTTTAACCAGCAACACATTTTCAGCTCTGATCTCCAGCATCTGCAGACCTCATTTTTTACTTAAAGATTGGACTAATAATCCTAAACATGCCAGAGCAGATCTGCAGCATTTGTTCAGTCACAATGCCATTGACTATTGAATCGATGTTAAAAGATTACATAGATGTCTGTACAGGTCTCAATGTCGTCCCAGTGAATATCATCTCAGAGTACTGCTGATGGAAATGTAAGATCAAAATGTAAGCCATAGGGAGGGGCTGAATAGGTTGGGGCTGTTTTCCCTGGAGTATCTGAGGCTGAGGGGTGACCTGATAGAGGTTTATAAAGTCATGAGAGGCATGGATAGGCTAAAAGGAAGGTCTTTTCCCTGGGGTTGGGGAGTCCAGAGCTAGAGGGCATAGGTTTAGGTTGAGAGGGGAAAGATTTAAAAGAAATCTAAGGGGCAACATTTTCATGCAGAGGGTGGTTCGTGTATGGAATGAGCTGCCAGAGGAAATGGTGGAGGCTGGTACAATTATAACATTTAGAAGGCATCTGGATGGGTATATGAATAGGAAGGGTTTAGAGGGATATGGGCCAAGTGCTGGTAAATGGGACTAGATGGTCGGCATGAACGAGTTGGACTGAAGTGTCTATTTCTGTGCTGTACATCTCTACAACTCTATGACATGCTGAGGAGAATTCCAGCTGCTTTCTGAAACACAATAGACATACAAAAACATAATGTGTGGATATGACAGTTCCCACAATAAAGAAACTTATGCAATCATTCAGGTCAGGAAGAGTGTGAGAAATAAGTTCACAACAATAAATTGCAGTTGAAGCTTGATTCTGGAGTACAGAGTAACCACATTCTGCAAAGATTGCACCATAAGGTTTTCAGAGAAAATAAAACAGTTATTTAAGGAAACAAAAGCAGAAATGCTGACAAAATGCAGCATGTTTGTCAGCATCTATGGGAAGAAAACAGAATTAGCAGTTCAACTCTGGTGAGTCTTTATCAGAACTGTTAACAGCTAGGAAAATGCGATGTTTATGCTGATGCCGAAGTTGGTGGATAGTAGAGGGGACGATGAGTGAATAGGTGGAGATGGAGACGAGAGAGCAGTAGAGATATGAAAGGAGTAGGTAAACAAGGAGATTGTGGATAGCAGGCAAGTATAGAAGAAATGCTGAATAAATAATAATAACTAAGAGTAGGAGAGAATCTTTGAGCTCTCCTGAAAGTTACCTATATAATGTGATGATAGGCTTAGGAGTAGGTGAAAATGGAAAGATGCCCTGAAACCAGCCAACATCATGCTGAAGGCATACAGGAGAATCTGAGGTTGAACAGTAGAAGGAATGGAAACCAGGGGACCACGCAAAGGAAAAGATGTCAACTGCATCTCCAACATCACTGAAACAGTGTAGATATAGAAGTGTAATTTCTCTAGTTTGAGTTTCAGTAATAGATACTGTCAAGAAATGAGATGCAACATTATTTTGTTACATATTTTAAAGATCATTCTAATTGGCTTATGTATTTAGTGCAGTAAATTTCTGTTGCCAAAGAAAATCTGCAGCATCATGTGAATATCTTTGAAATGACTAACCGCCTTATAACTAACTAATAAATAATATGATTTATCAAGCCAAGTTTCATTCCAAGATCTGACTTGTCACTGGGACTGTAAGAGTTTAACATTGGACAAGATGATATCAGCATTGCCAGGTGCAAAGATCTTTAGCAAGCTCAGTATCAGAAGCCAATACTGTACTAGAGAATAAAGCTGGATGAGGAATTTTCACTGTTGACACTTTTCAAAGCACCCTTTACTGATTTTAAAAAATTCCAGTTTCTAACTTATGGCCTTAAAATGAGTGACATTATATTCCAGCAAAAAATAGATGAGGTATACCAAATATGCAAAGCAGCAGTTGGTATCGCTGATGATATCCAGATCAAGGGTATAGATGACAAAGAGCCTGCCTGCCATCTGTGTGAAGATATGGAGATTACCAGGAAAGCTGGGGTAAAGCTAAACACAGGCAAATAGTTAAAATCCTGGCTAATGTTACGACTGGACGAGTCTGATCCCAGAATGAAATGTGTTCTTTTTATCTATATAATGTGGTCATTCACTGAAACATAAGCACACAAGGCTGCCAATTTCCTTTAACAATATAATAAAAGTTTATTATACAAACCAAACTATCCAAACATAGAACAGTTTGAAAGATCTTAGAATACACAGCAAAACAAAGTGTCATCTATTCCCAACATTACCACATTATGGTGATTTGAGTCCACACAGATTATCCTTCTTTTCAAATCTTGAATTGATTCTGCCCAGCTACTTTTTCCTGTGACTTGTGATGACTTCTTACATGAATATTCACAAACTGAGATTGTAAGCTACCTCAGCTTTCGATAGTCCACAGATTTCTATCCAAGCACTGCTGCTGTGAAAGGTGCACCAGCTAATGTTCTATTAGGGTAACTTATTTCTTGAACTATTCAATAGTCCTCTGTAGAAAATAAATTAGATTATGTTTCTCATTTCAATCAGATTTCCTCCAAACTGTCCAAAAATCTCCAATCTCTGGGTTTCCTAAACTAAAATTAATCCTCAATAATTCTAACCCAGAACAAGCTAATAGTCTCAATGTTTACACTCCCAGTCATAAACTCAGCCAGACATAAACAATCTTCTATTAATACTCCAGGTGACCCTGCACCCTGGCACATACTAGATTTGGTCAATATTCTAGAAATGGCTCTTCCTGTCTTTACCTTTATGGCAAGCCCTTCACAAAGTAACCAATTGTTATATGCAAGTATTTTGAAATACAAACTTGGGAAAGTATACCAAAATCACATATCTTTCATCATAAAACATACTGTTAAAGTGATAGAATGTCAGTTGTTTGGCATTATGTACAAAACTGACAGAGTCAAGCAAAAGTGCTAGAAAAGTCGCAACTGTGTCAGAGCTAGAAGCTTCAATAGGCAGGAAAGAGTTGAGATGTTTCTCTTATTGATCCAATACAGGAGTTCTTTTAAACCTCTAATATCATAGCACGTAATGAACCCACAAGAACTGATGAGAGATGACACAGCATACCAAGCGGTCAGAGTCACATGATAAGACCACAAACTCAAATGCAAAGAGACCCAACCTATCATACCACAACAGAAAGAAAACCAGCATTCTGAACATTAGTGCTTCATCGAAAAGATTGGAAACAGCGCCGGCAGAAGAGGGAAAACTTACAGCATTCACAGCCAAATATCTAGCTGCAGCCAAGAACACATAGAGCAACAAATAGCTTTTAACCAGGTGTGTATGGATGAGCGAAATTCCATACGTTTCCTCATTGGAGGAAGTTCACAGTGGAGAGTAATCACTTCCCACTAAAGTAAATCGTCAAGGAAAGTTTGTGTCGAGCACCAGCAAGATTGCAAAGATATTTTGAGGTTTCAAAGTTACAGTTTTGATCTGATTTACAAACGAGCAAAGAGATAGTGCTATTGGATCCCCTAACCTGTTTATCATCACAGGAGAACTCAAGAGATAAAATATTATGATATAAAAATCTATCATCTAGTGAGCATAAAATAACTGAACTAAGTCAGAAGTGAGACCAGTAGAGATGAAGCAATATAGATGTTCTCCCATCAAGTGATCGAAGTCTAACCTGAAAGGTTTTTACATGCAATACATGCCAGGTACAGAAACATGCAAGGGAAGAAGAGATAGTAATTAATGAAGTACCATGCAGATTATAGAATATTGGGAACCGATTTATTCTCATTGATATTTCATTGCTGCAGGTTACTACTCAAAAAAAAACTTCATCCAAAAGTTAAAAGATCTGAGAGCTGCAAATTCATTTCAGCAGAACAAGTTTTGTTTGCTGAGCAAGGGATCTTTGAGTGAATTAATGTGAATCCAATTCATCTTAAAAAATATTAAGAAATTCACCAATCAATACAGATTTAATATCCCTAGGGGACAGGGGTTTATAAAAAGACATGTTCAGATGATCAAAAGAACCCTCACAAAACAGAAACAGATAATGGAAGAGCCAAAGCTTGCCTTATTGTCATTCGGAATTGCACATCAGAAGACTGACTGGAAATCACTGACAGAGCTGCTAACTTGAAGAAAGTTTAAGAGACCTCTGTCAAGTAAGATACTTTCTGCAAGTGACCACGAGACTATGAAAAACAACTAATTGATGCACAGGTCACTTCTTGGTCCACCAACCACATGGAGGTCATCTCTTCAACAAACTTAGTTCATTACTGCCTTAGCTTTACATGTCAGGGATTCAATCGTAAAATCCTGGAACCCAGTAAAAGTTGTTGGTGAAGGTAAGATTGCTGGGCCATACATCATGGAGACAAAGATCAATCAGCAAATGACAAGGAACAGATTTCATGTTCAACCAGCACCTGAGCTGGAAAAGCAGAGAAGGCTATCAGCAACATCATCTAAAAAAAAGTTAATGATTACAACGGATATATTATTAAAGAGGTACTGTTTTAAAAGAAAAAGGGATGCTATTATTACTTATAAATAATTAGGAACTTGTTACATGATGTTTGTCCATGGTGCCACACTTACTGCTGCACTGCAATACGTACTAAGGAACAATGAACTGGTTTACCAACTATATGGAGCACTGCATGTGATGAAGTTGCCCATTTTGAGTTTAAAGGTGTGATTATTTCAAACTTTTAAGAACCAGAAGAGATACTTAATGGACCACAGTTTCCATTCAAAGAATAAATCAATGAATAATAATAGGTTGACAAGAATAAAAACTATAAAGCTTGAAGGATTGAAAGGAACTTTTTTCTTGTAGGAAATGGAAGAAATGACGTTTGCAATTATTCAACCATTACACTGCAAGAAAATGAAAGGAGGTGTGTAACCTGAAATTTGAGAATGTCAAGAAGGTGTTTGAATTCCTGCCAAAGGTTGATGGGTTTATACATAATCATGCAAATTGGACTATCTCATCATCTCAGCCTTGGAAGTTCAAATAAAGAATTTTGAAATAGTGAGAAAATGAGAGAGGGAAAGGAAACTGCTTTCACAGATTTTTTTCTAAAACACAAATATACTTTCTGTTTCTGCTTGCAACAACTGTGTATATATAAACCAGCTAAAGTATTTTAACTAGCATTCTAACATTGCGTTTTCACCACGTTTCTATTCTATAGAGAAAGTAACAAATTTAACAGTGTGTTCTCCTATAACCGACGTTACTCTTTTATTGACATCGTAGACATGTGATAACTGTTAAGAACGCAAGTCCCTCTTTCTAAAGAACAGCCTTGCTTTTCCGAACTGGGTCCCAGTAGCAGGCAGACATTGTGATGCAGATCAATCTTTGCCAGCACTACTCTGGCCACTGTAAATCATGCAGGCACGTCTCCCATGCACCTTCGAATTGAAGAGAACTGCCTGCCATCTTTTTTCTACTTTCCCATATCAATGTATATGAGATCAGGAAATTAGTGGTAAACGGTAGGTATATATTCAGATTCCTTCCTCATAGTGCTATTCTCGAGTATTCCAAAGTGTTCCTGCAGCACTGTGACATTTCACAGTGTATTTTCTATCATGTTATTATCTGTCAGCCAGAACTTTGAGGTGGAAGAAAAGAAGCCCTTTGCATGAAAAATACAACTGGTCAAAAGAAGCCTGCACTGACCTTGCTGAGACTCAGATTGTACAGTGAGATGAGCAGAGGAGTGGTATGCTGGTTTGTCATCAAATTCTGCTGCAGTTTTAAAGACATCTACAGGTAAATTGTCCATTACATCTGAAAAGAAAAACAATTGTGTATCTTAACTGAAATTTTTTAGTTGGTGTTCGTCAATGCGATTAAATGTGAAACAAGCTCACCTTTGATTACTCGTTTCTTGTTTGTATGGTCCACTACCTGAAGTCAAAATTATTGGGAAGAAAATTGAGATTTTAAGTGTCACAAACCAACATATATCATATAAATTTACAAAAATGGCATTTTCCAACTATTCAGACCTTTGGCTCAGTAGAGGCTTTTTAAAATCAGAGTAACAACACTACCAAAAAACATCAGAAACTCAACAAATCCTTCCAATCTTCTGCATTTATAGCTGTTTGCTTCCAAGTTGAGTCAGAGCTCTTGTTGATAGCACCATTGTTTTCTAACTAAAAGGCATTATAAAACAAATTTGTGGTTGTTGCTAACACATGTTCTTCCCCTTAGGTGCTGTCTTCATCCCTTTCAGAGCAACCACCATCATCCCATTCTTTAAAGTATATGCATCTCACATCCCTTTGTTCTTGCAAACTAATATCCTTTGCCAATCTTCTCTTACTTTTCAAATACTTGAATATGATGTCAAATCCAAAAGTTCTATGTTCTGTCAGTTGGTTTGTATCCCTCAAATTTCCATCGTACCCAACAACAAAATTGGTCTACACATTGGGAAAGGCAGTTTTAAAAAAAATCCGGAAATTAACACACTAGTTGCACTGGTCCTCCATTTTGAATTGTGCTGGTGAGTCAGATCAATGCACGTCATTCCCTGGTTTTACTGGTCCTTCCTTTTGGGAAAAGTTACGTTTTACATGCTGACCATCTATAGTTTCCTTCCATGATATATCCGCTTCTTTAGATACAGTCAACTACCAGTTTTTCCTTAGATTTCTCCTCTGGCATCCAGCTCAGTATCCGTCTTTACTTTATTCCACCCTTGCGTAACATATATAAGATGACACCCCACCAATGTCTTCATATCAACTCCACACAATTACATCAGCTTCATCAAAAATCAGCCCTTGTCTCCACTCATTGCTCATCTATATGCTGCTGGTTGAGGATGCTATTTGTAGTTATGGGGTATACATCGACCTGCATATTGAGAACGTCTGTTCTAACACCTCAGGACAACATTCATCCCCTTCACTACCTCTTGTTGTCTGACTGATTTGTTAAATTTCGGTGTTGAATGAGCCACAGTTTCTTCTGGCCATACTGTGGATGAAGTCTGACCCAGCCACATAGAAACTTGGCAATCTATTTATCTCAAACTGAGTTTTTAACCCCATAATCTCTCTGTTATAAAGACTCTGTACTTCCATCTCCATAATATTATCTATCTTTACCTTAGTTCCTTTACTGCTGACATCTTCAAAATGCATTTCACCTGTAAACTTCCATTTAAATGCTCATCTAACTCACCTCCCATTCTACACCCTCTCTAAACCTCACCTCTTCTAAAATGATGCTGCCTGTATCCTATCCCACATCCCACTCACTCAATGATTTCTGACTTCACTGATCTATAAAGTCAATGGGCCTTTGGTTTCTCTAAGACTTAAAACTTAAAACAATCATTATTTTATGTTATTGTCCCTAAAATTCTCTCGGAATCTCTCTTGCCCTGCAAGCAGACCCTTTTGCTGAGCTCCAGCATGTCCTTAGTACCTTCAATTATAATGAGAGATCTCAGATTAACTGGTTTGTAAAGCCCTGTGTACCCTGATAACTCTTTATAGATTTGTAATTCATGAATTACACCAATTAATACAAGAACATGAGAGGATCCAATTAAAATTGTTCACTGCCTTATTTAGTATGTCAACTACTGTTCACTTGTATGATTCTTGCCTCTGAGTTAGAAGGCAATAAGTTCAAGACCCAATTCAAACATTGAAGCCATAATCTAAGGTAGCACTTCAGTACTACACGGAGGAAGAGCTGCAGGTTTTGAAATGCTATCATTCAAGTCCAATCTACCTTCTCAAATGGACAAAAAAGATCCCATGGGACTGTTGAAAACAAGCAGGGCTCTGTGGTCCTGATGAACTTTGAGACATGTTGAAGCATGAAAATGTCTCAATGAATAGGTCATTACTCAGATTTCTTTTACTACCCTCCTGCACCGTGCCCACATAGAATTATTTTACTGACATAGACTATAGATTATTTTTGTTAATTATTCATGGGTACTTGGTTTTGATCCTCAGTGTTTTGTGGTTTAATTTCAAACTTTGAGATGAAAGACAATCACATAGTTGTCAAGTATTTACTTTTGGGTGATCAGTTTTCTTGGCTCAATTTATAGCTTTAAATTAATGGGAGGTAGGTATAGGACAGATGTTAGGGGTAGATTCTTTATTCAGCGAGTCGTGACTTCATGGAATGCCCTGCCAGTAGCAGTGGTGGACTCTACCTCTTTCTGGGCATTTAAACGGCATTGGATAGGCATATGGAGGGTAGTGGGCTAGTGTAGGTTAGGTGGACTTGGGTCGGCGCAACATCGAGGGCCAAAGGGCCTGTACTGCGCTGTATTTTTCTATTTTCTATAATTCATGCTAATAACTCCGAATTTCAAAATCATGCTGCTTCTAACTCATTTTGTGACTCCTCATAATGCCCTTTCTTCTTGTTCCTGTCTCTACTGAACATACACAATCACAGAAGAAATAGACTTTAATACTGCCACATATTGAGTTTATTCTCAATTAGATATTTAATTAATGTCTTTGATGACTGCTAATATCCCTTTACCAGGTAGAATCACAGAATGATGCAAGACAGCAAGAGGCCATTCTGTCCATTTTTTGAACTAACTATTAACTGGGTTCACTCCCCTGTTCTCTCATTGCCCTTCAGGAATATCATTCAGATTACTCTGTCGATTTACTCTGTTGCCAATTACATTAAATCTGTGGCATCTGGCACTCTGCATATCTGAAGAAGATGAGAGGATTATGGCCAATGCTTTCATTATTTCCACTCATACTCAGCAAGCTAGGTCATATCCCATCTGGACCAAGCAGTCTTTCCAATTAGAATGATACAACCCTTTAGGTGTCTCCTCTTTACCTATTCTTTTATCTGACCCATGTTATTTACCACCTTTGCATGAACTGTGATGTTTTCAACATCTGCTTATTTAATGAAGACAGATACAAAGTATTCATTTAGCACCTCAGCTGTGCTTCAGAAGAAGATTAGTCTTTTGATCCCTAATTGACCATGCCTTTCCTTGGACTACTCCTTTACTATTTATATCCTCATAAATTAGCCTCTAACCTATCACCATACACGATTTGTTGGTTAATTCAAGTTTCAATTCTCCATGTCAATTTTGTGTTCCACTCTGTTGAACTGGGAGAGAGGACAAATCAAACTTTAAAAGTATGGAATGATTCTTTTTTTTCTCTCTCTTCTTGAAGCAATCCATCATTAAACAACAATTAGCAAACTTTGCATTAGAAAACTTTTTTTGTTACTTCTGTTGAGATAATTTGCATCGGCCAAAGTCTACGTGGTAACAAATCTAGGTCCTGGGGATTGTGTCAAAGAGGGATGGCACATCTGACATGCCATCTGTATTCAGGTGAAGATCAGTCAACAGTTTAATGTATGACATAAAGGATAAAAGGAGAGAGGAAAAGGTGTTTTATTTTGTAGGATCTGCAGGGGGTTACAGAGAAAACAATATTTTATGCTGCATTCAAACAATGATTCAAAGTGGAAGATTTGCAAATCATCCACGTTCACCAGCTGATTTAAGTGTGTCTTTATTCAAAGAAATCCTTCATTGATGATGTAGGTACAGCATTTTGTATATGGTGTTTCTTTAAATTGGTGACTTACAGTCAGCTTGTACAAGTACGTATCATCAATTGATACAGTACTACCAATAATAACTGAAGTCCCACCTGAGTTGAATTTTAATGGGAAGTGCAGAGAATTAATGTCCCTTTATGCAACAGGACAAACAAGTTACAGGGGAATTGTTTTACTGCAGTATGAGTGATGAAATTAATTAAATTTAAATGTACACATAAATGGTTCTTACTAATTTCATATATAGACTTGCAGAAATTGGTTTCTTGGAGCTATGGTCTTATAACAATAAAATGTAGCAAATAAAACACATTGCTATTGTTGGCTGCTTTGACACTCATTCAGACAACCTGCTTCTATTGACATTCTGTGTGGCTTGGGCAGACCATTTAGTAGCTGAAAAATGTATTGCTGGAAAAGTGCAGCAGGTCAGGCAGCATCCAAGGAGCAGGAGAATCGACGTTTCAGGCACAAGCACTTCTTCAGGCCCTGAAGAAGAGCTTATGGCCAAAACGTCGATTCTCCTGCTCCTTGGATGCTTCCTGACCTGCTGTGCTTTTCCAGCAACACATCTTTCAGCTCTGATCTCCAGCATCTGCAGTCCTCACTTTCTCCCAGACCATTTAGTAGTTCTTATTGATTAGTAAACATACATTCATGCATTACTTTGTTTTCAGGAGTTTAAAATTTCCTGTTAGTGAATCATATGCTATGTACAGATCTAAATTTTCACAGACAAATTCAATTGTAGAATGTGCGCTGAAAACACTATTTAAGATCCTGAAATCCAAAGTAAATAAAAATAAAAATTCCTTAGTCACAGGCTTTTATTCAGGACTGTTTAAAGTTACTTGTCTTTTTAGGTTGCCGGTGTTTCTGGACTTATCCATTAACTTTTGTATATGAGTGTGCTTAGCAAGTCTCACTTAATTTCTAATAAAGCTATTTTAGTAGGCCTTCGGAAAATGGTAATAGCTTACACACTATCAAATATTTTTAAGCTAATTTTTCAGGTCCTCAGTTGAATTGGAAGTCAGAGTGGAAGAATATGTGAAGTTATTATATTGGAATCCTATTTCTTTTATTAAAATGTCCTTTGGAGGAACTAAGGATTAGTGAAATTCTTTGAAAATGAGCAGAACAGGCTGTTTGTAACTAGTGCATCACACAAGCAAGCTGGGGAAACAAATTCAGAATTAACACAGCAACACAGTGGTTATTCCAATCACCTTGTTTACAAGCAATTTAATATTGTTAGTGAGTTTCCAGCAGGGATCTTTTGTGAACTGATCACTCAAGTCTTCAGTCTCAGTACTGATTAGTTCTTCAAATTTGGTGGGATTATTCAGACACCACAGATCCTGGGGAACATTCTGATTTTTAATCTAAATAAAACAGAACACAAGCTTTGTGAGATTGGACGTAGAACAACACAATTGGGATTTTTGACGACTTTAATATTATTTTTTCACAATTAATAATCTCCAAGTACAATTTCTATTGTTTTGTGGCAGCTATAATATGCATAACAAGATCCCATAAACAGCAATGCAATGTGGATTGAAATAACACTTTATAATTTATTTGCATTTATCATTCAAAACAGAGAACTAGCAGAGCGAATTAACACAATCAAGTTCTGAATAGGCAGATGTGGATCTCACATTTTGCTGATCTTGAAAATGGAAGTATTTTAGAACAAGTTACTACAGGGCAGGAAGGCTAAGAAAATTAAGATACAGACATAATTCCATACCGCTTCTCTGTCTCTTTCAAAATGGATATTTTGCGATAACGGAGAGTTAATGGTTGCGGTAATTAGCAGTGTAACTGCACAGAACTGTATGGGCTCTATTTTTTTCAACAAGATATATGGTCATTAACAAATTCTTCAGTTTAATGAATATTTTTTTCTTTATTCATGAGGGCGTCATGAGCTAGTCAGTCTTTATTGCCCATCCAAGAGTCAACCACATTCCTGTGGGTCTGGAGTCACGGTGGCACAGTGGTTAGCACTGCTGCCTCACAGCGCCAGAGACCTGGGTTCAATTCCCGACTCAGGCGACTGACTGTGTGGAGTTTGCACATTCTCCCTGTGTCTGCGTGGGTTTCCTCCGGGTGCTCCGGTTTCCTCCCACAGTCCAAAGATGTGCGGGTCAGGTGAATTGGCCATGCTAAATTGCCCGTAGTGTTAGGTAAGGGGTAAATGTAGGGGTATGGGTGGGTTGCGCTTCGGCGGGTCGGGATGGACTTGTTGGGCCGAAGGGCCTGTTTCCACACTGTAAGTAATCTAATAGGCCAAACCAGGTAAGGATGGCAGTTTCCTTCCCTAAAGGACACTAGTGAACCCAGATGGGTGGTTTCTGACAATCCATAATACTTTCATGGCCATTAGACTCTTAATTCCAGATATTTATTGAATTCAACTTTCACCACCTGTCATGGCAGGATTCGAACCCAGTTATCTGGGTCAACAGTCCAACAATAACACCACTAGGCCATTGCCTCCCCTTCATTTCAAATCTATAATTTTTACAATTCATATTTTTTGTAAATAAATTCTGCTTGTCTCAGTTTTGCTGTGCTAACTAACACAAACAGGAACACAAGTCAAGACATTATAATTTGTCTCAATGGGCAAGGATGGATAAATATCAGGTAAGGTTACTGATCATCTGCTACGTTACATGACCTTCCCAACATTGTGACAGACCTTGGGTAAGGTTAGGATCAGGTTTAGCTGAAGTGCCCCTCACTTCCAGGTCAATAATTCATTCTTGCATTTGGTGAACTATCATAGGGATAGATGCAAACAGCCATGAAACCATCGCTCACTAGGAGTCAACAAAATGAGAAAAGGGCAATTATGGATAAACAAGAGAAAAAGACAAACTCAGATTATAACTGTGAAATTTATTTTCCCATTTACAAAATATAACAGGAGTGGCTTTCCAACTAATGATATATTGCTTCAATAATGAGTGTCACTGAACTGTTGAAGATTAATTGATTGGGAACCTCTGAAATAAATCTTTGTTAACAGAAGCACTTGCAATTATATTTGTCCTTTCATAACCCAAAACACTTCACAGTTAATGAAGTAGTCGTGAAGTGTAGTAACTGTTTTAATGTAGAAATCATGGTAACTTATTTGTGCACAACCAGCTCCTAAAAATGACAATGCCCTATTATTTGCTTTGGCTGTACATTATTAGACAAATATCACTTCCAAAGTACACTTTGGAAAACCCACCTGCTCAGCTTCGAGTAGCCCCATGCAATCTTTTGCATCCAACTTGGAAGGTCCTGATTTAATATCTCATCCAAAAGAAGCAAAGTCTGACAGTGCAGCATTTTCTCGCTTTTCACTGAAGCATTAATTAGGTGATGTGTTCTAGATTCTGGAGATGAGCTTAAAGATACTCTAAGCCAAACTTCACTCTTAATTGCTGAAGGAATGTGATTTGGAACAAAATATTGGTACATTTATGTTCTGAAAGGTTACATGCAACCTCTGGATTACACACAGACACACCTGGGCAGCTTTCAAGTCATATAGCAAGGCACTTTAAAATAGATTAGAACAAAAACCATTCAAGTACAACAATCAGGCTGCTATAATACCTCTTCAAGTTACCGTGGTTATACAGCCATGTGATCAACTCATTTGGTCCCTTCTTAAATGTGTGGTGATATCTTTATTTAAGAACTGCAAACAATGTTTAATAGCATCTATTAAATATATTTGTCTTAATAAAGCATAACCAGCATAAATGCAGTTAAGTAAATGCAAATGTGATTCACTAGCTTGTATGAGTTCTTTGATTTAGGGGATGGTTGATAAAGGTAGTGGATTTTTGAAGTGCATCTGACAAATGCCACATTTGTCTGGTTAGCAAAACATAAGACCATGAGGTGAAAGAGACAGTGACTATGTGGATTCTATACTGGCTAAGGAAAAGAAAGCACTCATTAGCAAGGTGTGGGGATGTGATGTTATCTATCAAACTAGAAGGCAATGTGCAGTGGCATGACCCAAGATTCAGGATCATTTTGATATCAATAATGTTCCAAATTTGGGTAACATTTAGGGGAAAGTTTTAAAAATTGTAAATGCCACAAAACTTGCAAAGTTACAAAGATAGCAACATACTTCAAGTGAGCACAGGCAGGTGGATGAAATGTGAAACATATGGTGAACAATATTTAATGCTCAATTCTCTAAATGCTTCCAATAAGATGGCAGTGAGTAGGGTTTCTGAGCCTGGGACTCGTCCACTCCCTCCACTTTCCTTTTCTTCTTTTCATTTCTTTTCTTCTTTTTTTACTCTTCCCTTTTTTTTAAACCTCTTGTTGAAGTGCTCAGTCACAGTTAAAAATAACACAACACCAGGTTATAGTCCAACAGGTTTATTTGGAAGCACTAGCTTTTGGAGCGCTGCTCCTTCATCAGGTGGTTGTGGAGTATGATGAAGGAGCGGCGCTCTGAAAACTAGTGCTTCCAAAATAAACCTGTTGGACTATAGTCTGTTGTTGTGTGTTTTGAACTTTATACACCCCAGTGTCCAACGCTGGCATTGCCAAATCGGTCACAGTGACTGCATCAGCAGTAGCAAGTGAGTCCAGCAGCGTGGACACATGGCAGCCATGTTGGAGGTGAGTTTGGGTTCCTGATGGCATCTATGTCTGATGCAGATTCTTGGAGGTGACAGCAGAGGTGGGCTTGGGCCCAGTACAAGACTCGACGGCATCTGCAACAGTTGCATCAGTGAGGTGGGCTCAAATTGGACTTGTGGTGGCGGTGAAGTTGCGTTTGGACTGTGCAGTACCCAGTGGCGTCTGTAATGGCAAGGTCCATACAGGACACATAGTGGTGAGGTTATCAGTGGAGGCGAGATGGAGCTGAAGAGTGGCAACACAGTGAAAGGGACTCATGCCTGATAACCAATCTTAACAAGAAGTACTGCAAATTTGAGCACTTAATTTCTTTATTTATCTGCCTTTATATTCTATGTTTTAGTTTATTTTTCTGTGTATTAAGATAGTGCAAAGAATGGCAACACTACACAATACTTCTCACTAAATTTTGTAACAAATTGCATGTGACAATAAATCAAATAAAGTGAATCATTTTCGTGAGAAGAATATGGAGATTCAATATGAGCTAACTAATACAGACAGGCTGTAAAAGAACCAGAGTCAATTTGAGGAAATAAAAAATTATGCAGTGCCAATGAATTGGAATGAACTTTCTGAGAGGGTGGTGGAAACAGTTTCAACATTAATTTTGTAGAGGAAATTAAACAATGATTTGAGAAAGAAAAATTCCAGCATTGACATGGGGGTGTGGAACACAGACATGATGATCCAAAATACTTCCTCCTCTGCTATGTCTCTGTATAACATCATATCCTAAACATTCCTCTAATATCTCAATGCAACATGATGTTGCTGATTTGATTTGTTCAGAAGAAAGTGGTTTCTTGCATTTACTGGCCGCCTCCTTCGATTTCTGAGCAGATGGTTAATTAGGATGTATCATCTTCGAAAAATGCAGTCTCAAACCACATTGAAAACTAACATTTCCGCAAATCAATTTGTATTTTTCAAATGCTGTTTGTTAACTAAGGATTTTCAAAAACTTAAACAAGAAGGTTCTTAAACATATGAAGAACAAAGAAATTTGTACATCATATGCAAAAAAAACCTCTTTCCCAGAATGTTTTGGCAAACAGGTAAACCAGGGGCTGTTATGACATGCTCAGGAAGCTCCCATGTTTGCTGATTACTCTGGGCTGAGTTAACTGATTCTGAAGATAACAGTTATGGCATTGTAACTGAGGCTATTACTTCAAAGCAACAAGAGGAATATCAGCCAAGGTTACTGATCCTATTCTCCAAACAATCATTACTCCAGCTAAAATGTTCCTGCATTGGACATTGAGTAAGAACACAACAAAAGTAACAACTTGCATTCATATGTCTTTAACCCAAGCCACAGCAGGAGATATCAGGATTGATGACATTGGTTTCAGATTAGATTAGATTAGATTACTTACAGTGGGGAAACAGGCCCTTCGGCCCAACAAGTCCACACCGACCCGCCAAAGCGCAACCCACCCATACCCCTACATTTACCCCTTACCTAACACTACGGGCAATTCAACATGGCCAATTCACCTGACCCGCACATCTTTAGATTGTGGGAGGAAACCGGAGCACCCGGAGGAAACCCACGCAGACACGGGGAGAACGTGCAAACTCCACACAGTCAGTCGCCTGAGGCGGGAATGAAGGGGTAAGTTTTAAGGAGAACCTCAAAGGACGAATGAGGTTGTAAGGAGAAGAGATGAATTTCAGAAGGTCAGGCTGAGTCAGCTCAAGGTCTGGCTGCCAATGGGCAGCAATTAAAATCAGAGATACAGAAGGACTAAAATAAAGGACAGCAGATAGTTGAAAGGTTTGTATTGCTGTTTGAGATGAAAAGTTGGAAAGGATGATGTCTGGAAGGAAACTGAAATAATAATGAGGGCTGCAGATTTGAAACATTATTGAACAAAGAGCCTGCAAGGGATGATAGGTGAACAGAGTTAACAGTAAAAAGATCAGATCAATAGCTTTGTATAATCAAATGGCTTAGTACTTCTACACAGACATTTATTAGAATTCCTTAGTTGTCAAGAGCAGCATGGTAGCTGTTTGGGGTGATTAGATTAGATTCCCCACAGTGTGGGAACAGGCCCTTCGACCCAACTAGTCCACACTGACCCTCTGAAGAGTAACCCACCCAGACCCATTCCCTCCTGACTGATGTACCTAACTCTATGGGCAATTTAGCATGGCCAATTCACCAGACTTGCACATCTTTGGACTGTGGGAAGAAACCAAAGCACCCGAAGGAAACCCTTGCAGACACGGGGAGAATATGCAAACTCCACATAGACAGTCACCTGAGGCTGGAATCGAACCCAGGTCCCTGATGCTGTGAGGTAGCAGAGCCGCACCATGGTGGCATGAAGGCACAGTGGCTCAGTGGTTAGCACTGCTGCCTCACAGTACCAGCAACTGTGCATTGAGTATAGGCATTGGGGCTGTACAGGTCATTGGTTCGGCCACTTTTAGATCAATGTGTCCAATTCTGATCTCCCTGCCATGGGAAAGATATTGTTCAACTTTAAAGAATGCAGAAATGATTTATAAAGATCTTGCTGGGGTTGGAGGTTTGAGCCAAAGGGAGAAGCTGAATAGCAGTATTTTCCCTGGAGCATTGGAGGCCAAGGGGTGATGTTGCAGAAGTTTATAAAATCATAAGGGGCATGGATAGGGTGAATAGCCAAGATGTTTTTCCCAGGGTAGGCGAGTCCAAAATTAGAATGCAAAGGTTTAAGGTGAGAAGGAAAAGATATAAAAGGGACCTAAGGGCAATCTTTTCATGCACAGCATTGTGCATGTATGGAATGAGCTGCCCGAGGAAGTAGTGGAGGCTGGTAAATTACAACATTTAAAACACATCTGGATGGGTACATGAATAGGTAGGGTTTAGAGGGATATGGGCAAAATGCTGGCAAATGGGACTAGATTTATGTAGGATATGTTGTTAGTATGGACAAGTTGGCCTGAAGGATCTGTTTCCAAGCTGCATAACTCTATGACTCTATGGCCTGGCGTGAACTCCACCCTTGGACGACTGTGTGGAGTTTGCATTTTCCCTGTGTCTGCGTGGGTTTTCTCCGGGTGCTCCAGTTTCCTCCCACATTCTAAAGATGTGAAGGTTAGGTGGGTTGGCCATAGGAAATGTTGGATTAGAGGAATGGATAGGGTCTGGGTGGGATGGCCTTTGTAGGGGTGACTGAAGCTAGATGGACAGAATGGACTGCTTGCATACTGTCGAAATTCTATAAAAAAAGGGCCCATCTCCAGTGAGGGTCAGTGCTCTCAGGGAGAGACTCCAATGAGGGTCAGTCCCCCAGTGAAGGTCAGTCCCCCAGTGAGGGTCAGTCCCCCAGTGAGGATCAGTGCTCTCAGGGAGAGACTCCAGTGAGGGTCAGTGCTCTCAGGGATAGTCCCCCAGTGAGGGTCAGTCCCCCAGTGAGGATCAGTGCCCTCTGGTATAGACACGAGTGAGGGTCAGTGCTCTCAGGGAGAGACTCCAGTGAGGGTCAGTCCCCCAGTGAGGGTCAGTCCCCCAGTGAGGGTCAGTGCTCTCAGGGAGAGACTCCAGTGAGGGTCAGTCCCCCTGTGAGGGTCAGTCCCCCAGTGAAGGTCAGTCTCCCAGTGAGGGTCAGTCCCCCAGTGAGGGTCAGTGCTCTCAGGGAGAGAGTCCAGTGAGGGTCAGTCCCCCAGTGAGGGTCAGTCCCCCAGTGAGGGTCAGTGCTCTCAGGGACTGTATTATTAACCTAGCCCTGAGCAGCCGGGCAGGACCTGGTAAATCTCTTGAGCAGTCCCCAACAGCGATAGCCTGACCTTAGCTTTGTGTAAACAGAGGGCGTGCTGGAGATGTTTAAGATGTTTCGGGCACTGCACCTGATGTACCAAGAACCCAGCCACGATCAGGCCACCTGCGTGACCACATTTTTGGGAAGTTCTGGTCTGTGTCTCTGGTGGGAAAAGCTCCGGATGGACAAACACCGCCCTTTCTGGGGCAGGCGCTGCAGCCTCCAGCTCCTTACCCAGTGTAAAGGAGGTCAAATCCAAGCGAAAGGCAACCATTGAAACGCTTCCAAGTTCAGAAACAGTGAAAAGGATCACAGTCCTGGAGAAATCAGTTGCTGTTTATTTGCTTTCAGGCACAATTATCACCTTAAACATGTTCCCGTGTAATGGGAGTTAGAGATTCCTCTCTGCATTCAAGGGAGTCACAGATTTCTTTAATGATCTGTCCAAACAAATGATGTGGCATGTTCAAACTTATTTTTAATGATTCTCGCTTCCCTTTACCGAATACAATAAGAGAGACAATCCGTTTAAATTCTTGAAGTGCTTCCATTTAAACACTGATACCTGAAGGTTTTGACCGGCTTGGACTCTTGTTAAAGTCCAAACTGTGTAAACTTTGTTTCATTTTCGGTTCAACTTGGTTGAAACTTTAATTATTCAAAATGATACGTTCCTCCTCCCCCGCCCCCCCCCAATCCCAATAAACAGTAACAAAGTTTATGCAACTTTGTTTGTAAACATTACAATTCCTCGTTTAATCACAGCATCGACTGTATAAATATCTAACACTCAGCTGTGAAAAGTTTTTTAAAAAAACCCTACTTTCTCTAGATCCCAACCAGACCCGAAGTTCACGCATTATTTGTTAGCAATCCGATTGGTTTGCACACAGTTATGATTATTCCCCCCGCCCGCTGACAGCATTTACCTTGGCGATTTCTCTTGTGAAATGCACAACCATTCCCGCAGTTATGGCGAGTGAGCAGAGCACACTGACCCCGCCGACCAAAGCCAGCTTGCAGTTTGCCGAGGCTCCTGCCCTGGGGCTCGCCCTGATCATAGGGACGGCGGATTCCGAGCTGCTAGACCGGCAATACTGTCCAGCCATGACATCCCCTGGGTTCGAGAACAACACTCACAGCATCCACCCGCCTGGAAGGAAATAACCTCCAGAGAGAGAGAGAAAAAAAATCTTCCAGCGGCTGTGGGTGGGTCCAGAATAGGAGCAGCTTCATTCTACTAGTTACTGGAAATCACTGCCGCTGTAAAGTTCAACTGTTCAATATTGCCTTTGGCTTCTTTCTGGCTTGCTTCCAACAGGGAAATTAGCACGGAATTGTACGGGTCCCAAATGCACGATCCGATTTTATTTTTTAACCAAAACTTCCTTGCATGTCTTTAAATATCAGACCGTGTTGATGCAATCTCAGTAGGTCTGGCAGTCTCCATAGTCGTGACTAAGACTTGGATTGTACACCGTTCTTCTTTCTGTCCTCCTGCCGAAGAATAACTGGGACTTTTATATCGAGAGTGTGGCGCTGGAAAAGCACAACAGGTCAGGCAGCATCCCAGGAGCAGGAATATCGACGTTTCGGCCAAAAGCCCTTCATCAGGAATTCCTGATTTCGATTTTCCTGCTGCCTGACCCGCTGTGCTTTTCCAGCACTACACTCCTGACTCAAATCTCCAGCATCTGCAGTCCTCACTTTCGCCTGGTACTTTTGTATGTTGTTCAAAAGGCAGTTAATTATTCACAGTTAATTGAGACAACAAGATTAACAATGTTTTCACAGAGACCGACTTGTCTTGATCTGGAATAAACTGCATAAAAGGATGCTGGAGACAGATTCAATAGTAAAATTCTCAAACAAATTGAATAAATACTCGAGGAAACAAAATTTACAATAATATAGAAAAAGGGTACAGCAGAGTAATGGGATAATCTAGCAAAAGGCTTGCATGCACTAAATGAGTCAAGTAATTTTCTGTCTTTTCATCATCATATGATTCAGTGAAATATCTGTACCAAAGATACAGTAATAGTAATTAATATAGTAATTAAATCCACACATTTCGAAATTTATTTATTCTCAGACGTCAGCATCTCAGGCCTGGCTGGCCTTTGTTACTTAGCCCTAGTGGAACTAGGAAAGTGGTAGTAGACCATCTTCTTGAACACCTACTGCCGTTGAATACATCTGACTGTCTTGTTAGACTTCTTCCAAAGCTGTAGGAGCTAACTATTTAGTAAATGAATCACAGGCCAGATAAAAATGGCAGCTTTCCTTCCCTAAAGAATTTAAGTGCATTAGTTTGCTTTTTACAACAGCCTTATTTTCAGCTCTTTGTTAAACTGAATTTGAATTCTCACAAGTTTTACAAAACCAGAAAGGTCCTGCAAATGGACAGAATGCTTGGCTCCATCTATGGAGGAGAAGCAGCGTTAATGTTTTGAGTCTTGAAGATTAAAGATAAGTGTTAAGAAACTTATATTGGACTGAAAACAATAATTCTGTTTTGTTTTCTCCACAGATCCTGTTAGCCCTGTTGTGTATTTTTAATACTACTTGTTTGTTTTCAGAATTCCAGCTTCCACTCTATTTTATCTCACATTGCCATGCTGAATTTTT
This sequence comes from Hemiscyllium ocellatum, assembly GCF_020745735.1. Lineage (NCBI taxonomy): Eukaryota > Metazoa > Chordata > Chondrichthyes > Orectolobiformes > Hemiscylliidae > Hemiscyllium > Hemiscyllium ocellatum. The sequence goes on along the minus strand of NC_083411.1, from coordinate 94,314,875 downwards.
TAATTGACGTTATCTGGATAATTAATTCAGTTGTTTGAAATACTACTCCATTAACAATAACCTCTGCCAGGATATGGTTCAACATTTTCTTAAGTGTATTAGATCTATTAATGTCAATTGCCAAGTAACAATGAAGAATATTTGAATAATAATTGGTCTTTATTACAGGATGGCTGTGCGAAACCAGAAAAGCTTGGAATCAACAGCATTTATAATGATGCCTAATTAAAGTATTTAAAACAGTGATCCAAATAAGCATGAGTATAACTAATGGTAAAACTACAAGTCAGAGGACCAAACAATCAATTTCTAACATGTAAATAAGTGGAAATCATATGTGCTGTAATGATGAGACAAGAACTGCTAGTTCTTTCTGGGTGGATAACTGTAGGTAAGCTGATTGTTCATTCAAGGGTCCATGGACTTGAGGGATATTTTTTGAGTACTGAAAATATATTTTTTTTAGTGTAAATGAATATTGAATACAATGGGAAAGAGGCTTTTGTTAGCTAAATCAGAAATCTGTCATACTTTCAGATGCAGATTTAAATGTAATATTTTGTCTATTGCGCTCCTGTGAAATGCACTGCTAGATAAATATGTGTTGTAATTCTTTCATTATTCTGTGCCTTCCACTATTCTATGACTAAGTTGCTTTCTCTGATTTTATTTGTTCATGCTATTTTCTCATTTCTTCTTTCGACTCTTTTAAAATCGGGTCTTCTTCATTTTCATCACTTACAATCTATTTGCATTTCCTGGCATAAACATATCCAATCACACCACAAAAACACACAAAGGGAACATTGTTTTCATTCTGTTCTGATTTGTTTTCTTAACCTTTTTTCCATTTATGCCTTAATCCTCTGCTGACATCCCACCATTGCTGAAAGCCTCAATGCCTTCCTGGCTAGTCTCCAAATCATGCCACAAACAAACTTAAACATATCCAATATTTCAATGCACATCTCTCCTATAATAAAGTGCTTATCACTGAAGTACACAGATCTCAACTGGCTCATCATTCCAGTGCATTGATTTCAAGAAATTTGTACTCATTTATAAGTAGAACACCTGACTTTTCCCAATTCTATCCCACACTCTTTTGTTATGATCCTGGAGCAGATCAAATTTATGTACAATTCAGCTAGAAACCGGTTAACTTCAAAATCAATGTAGTGCATAATCTACCATCCATAATTAATGTGAGGTAAATATGGGTAAGACAACTGTTTTCAGAGCACATCAATTAGCAAATGTAATCGGGACAGATCTCATGGATTTCTTAGCAACTCCCCAGACTATGGGTCATGAAATCTCATTAAAACTTTACAAGGGATTCCAAGTCTTCTCTTTCAAAGACCTAGCTTTGAAGCTCCCTCACAGCTGCTGTATCATGTACTGTCTCAATAACTGCTCGCAATCTGGTTGTTCACTTGCCTAATCAGAGATGTGCTGGACTCTGGAAAGTGGACTCCAGTATTTATTCATGGGTACAATTTTAACTTACTTATAGACAGTTAGCTTCACCAAATTGGGATTGCTCCTCCAAGCTCTAATCTTGTTGAACTGCACTGAATACTGTTTGTAGCCTCTCCCCACTCCTTCTGACAGCCGCATTGAACCTGTGTTCCAAACTTCTATGTTTGTATGTTCTTATTAATAGCTAACAGGCATCTTCTGATCCTGCACGACTTCCAGGAGGTTTTCTCTAAACTTCCCTTTACTTACTAGCTTCCTGGAACTGCTGTGAGTCATAATTACTTGGAGCTATCAAATGGCCCCTGGGTTATCTTCCTGACCTCCAAATACAGACAGCTAGTGATATTCAGCTGCCTTTTCAGCACTTCGGCTCATAATATCTCTGTTGCATGGACCCTGTTCCTTACTTTCTATCTCTGTAACCAACTTAATAAAACTACCTGTATCTAACCTTCAACAGCTCTTCAGTGATGTTTCCACTATTTTACACTGAATACCTTGCACAATCCCAAACCCTATTTCTATGAAAAATCTAATGTCATTAATATTGGATCACCAAGTTCTCTGAATGTTTCAGACTTCACAGCTTGCTGGCTTACTCAATACAAATAATTACAACTGAAAAAAAAATTGATCACACTACAACAATCTGAATTATGGACTACAAAGCATCCCCATTTCCTGTACATATATTATAAAGCATCTGTGGTATTTTATCATTAAAATCTTACATTCCAAAATTCTCCTCTGAAACCTCTTTGCTATCATCAAGAACATAACAGATTAGCCATATCTCTGGCCATCTTCCCTTTATCCCCCCCAAGTCCTGTAGGATATCTAATGGGCCTTGTTATAAAGTGATATTGGATATATTTCTACATTAAAATCAATAGGAAAGGATAAATTGTTGAAGTTAGTTCCCTTATATCAAATAGAAAGAATTACAACAACACATTTTTATAGCAGTGCTTTTAAAATAATGAAATGTGCCCAAGGCATTTCACAGGAGCAAAATAGACAACATATGACAATCAAGTCTCATAAGGAGATAATAGATCAAATGACTAAAAGCTTAATCAAAAAGGTAGTTTTTAAGAGCTGCATTAAAGGAAGAAAGTGAGGTTGAGAAGCCAAGGGTTATAGGGAGGGAATTCCAGAATTTGGTCCTAGATGTCTAAACTTAGCATAAAAATATAAAATTGTCCAATACCTCTCAACAAGTGCTTTGCTGTCCTATAAAAATACAGCAATTTGTGCAAAGTACCACAAATGATAATGTGATAATAACACGATTGTCTGGTTTTAGTAGTATTGATTAGGCATAGATAGTAGCTAGAAGGTTGGTATTCTTCAAAAAGTTATTCCCTTTGTTATTCTTTGTCACTAATTCTTTGTTATAATTCAAGTAGTACCATATGAACTTTTATGGCTATTCAACAGAGCAGACAGGGCTCAGTTCAACAGACAATGGAAAGTCAACATTTCTGGTTGAATATTAGCAGCAGCAACAGAATGATGTACTTAATTCATTCTTGAGGCCACTTAAGGACCTGAATTAGCCTCTGGATATAAAGGTTTCCTGCAAGGCTTTTGGTTCTGTGTTTGATTATAGGAAAGCAGGATATCCACATTGCATCCTTCTGCTCAATTGTATACAGGCCTCCAAAGCAATTTGTTAAGTAGGTATCTGCTGATGTCATGAAATCATCCAAAAACATAAAACTGTTGTCAGACTTTGTTGTTGTGTTGAACTGTTTGTAAAATGCAAAGCCTTTTATTTTCTTATGCAAAAATATCTCCAAACAGAGGTGACCCAGATCCAACTCGCCAACTCAGCACCATCCTCTTGAACTGTCCTACCTGTCATCTTCCTTCCCAGCTATCTGCTCCATCCTCCCCACTGATTTATCTCAATTAATCCCCATCTGTGTCAGCCTATCACCTTCCAGCAACCTTGCCCTCAGCCTCACCCCCTCCCTATTTATCTCCCAATCCCCTTCCTCCTCCACATTCCTGATGCCCGAAACCATAAGACATAGGAGTGGAAGTAAGGCCATTCAGCCCATCAAGTCCACTCCGCCATTCAATCATGGCTGATGGGCATTTCAACTCCACTTACCCGCATTCTCCCCATAGCCCGTAGCGCTTAATTCCTCGTAACATCAAGAATCTATCAATCTCTACCTTGAAGACATTTAGCGTCCTGGCCTCCACTGCACTCTGCAGCAATGAATTCCACAGGCCCACCACTCTATAGCTGAAAAAATGTCTCAACATTTCTGTTCTGAATTGACCCCTCTAACTTTAAGGCTGTGTCCATGGGTCCTAGTCTCCTCGCCTAATGGAAAAATTTCCTAGTGTCCACCCTTTTCAAGCCATGTATTATCTTGTAAGTTTCTATCAAGTCTCCCCTTAATCTTCTAAACTCCAATGAATACAATCCCAGGATACAATCCCAGAATACAATCCCATTGTGTGCAGTTTTGGTCGCCATACTATTACTCTCCTGCTCCTCAGATGCTGACTGACCTGCTGTGCTTTTTCAGCACCACACTTTTCAACTCTGACTCTCCAGCATCTGCAGTCCTCACTTTCTCCTGAGAAAAATATCTGTAAATTGATCAGATTGGTCATTGTTAAGCAGCGGAGCAATACACTGCAAGCTAAGCTTTCTAATATCAGATCAATCGCTTGAAAACCAGTTTGTCTGACCTTTTGCTATCTGAAAATTTTCAAGATGGTTTCAATATCATATGCCGTTATCAACTTTTCAGCAATCATGTGCAATTTAAAAATAAATGCTTTCACCATTAAGTAGGATGGGACTTAATTTTTTTTTAACTAATGGTAGATGTGGTTTGATTACTACTTTAGTACCACCAATCCCTTCAGAAATAGCAGGGGTTTTCACTCAGCCTTTCCAGCCATTAAAAATGAACATGGACAAGAGCATAAAGTTCCAATTTGAAGGCATGAGGAAAATTGTGATATCACATTAGAAATTTTATCAACTTTGTCTGAAGACATTGAAGGAGAATGACCTGATCCTGATCCTGATCCTGATCCTGACTTTGATGGCAATGCCCAGAGTCACAGAGACTAGGAAGTCTTTCTCTTTCCATACCCTCATTTCTTCCCTTGAAGGATATGTGGCATGTGCACTGCTTCCAGTAATGGTGCTTCTCTTTCCATCTCAAACTAGGAACCTTGAATTGATAAAGTTGGGCCTTTTCCAAATATATAAACAATTTTCAGCTGACACAAGTCAGCTCCATACGAGAGGAAAGATCAAGGTTGAGAGGAAAGCTCACACCCCTATATACCTCCATATACAATTCTGCATTCTAACAGGCCTTCCCTGCCTCCAACTCATGTTTTAATCCTCAGGAAGGAAACTCATAGCTGCCATCATTATATTTAATGGTTAGAAGTGATAAGTTGTTTATGTATACTGAAGTGATAACTGCTGGGTCAAAAACCTACTGAGATAAATATTGCTGGGTCAAAAACCTACTGAGATAAATATTGCTGTAGACAGTGGCACACAGGTTTGTTCAATATAGAAACAATGTCCAACAGTAGGAACCTGATGACTGAACATAGAGTCTTTATATCACTGAGATGATTGTATTACAGGGAATTACTGATGTTTCCAGAGCAAACTAATTGGCAGATCGCTGAAATTTTCTTATGCGTCCTTTTAGGACTGCAGACACCCCCTTGAGAACATCTGTTATGCATAACACACTGTATGTTATATGAGTTGATTTCCCATTTTTTGCTTATGAATAAATGAATAATTTATTTGAATGAATAAATGAACTATTTCTGCATTATTCTCCCAGTCTCCAAGTCAGTCAGTATGCCTCCTCCCTTCTTTGCCACATTTCCCCTCTCTCTTTGTCTCTATGAACACTTTAAGGTTTTCATATTATTATATTTCTATCAGTTTGAGTTTGACACTTTATCCATTATGATCGTTTACTCTCTTCTTTTGTCTCCTGTCTCTTCCTAATTTATCTTCAAAGTTTGGCCATGATTCAGCTTGTCCATAGAAGGGATCATGATGTGATTCACTTCAATAAGCAGTCTGAGTACTTTACTATTATAAGAATTGAAACATGTTTTCACAGAATCCCTACAGAGTGGAAACAGGCCCTTTGGCCCAACAAGTCCACACCGACCCTCCAAAGAGGAACCCACCGAGACACATTCCCCTACTCTATTACTCTACATTTACCCCTGACTAATGCACCTAATCTACACATTCCAGGCAATTTAGCATGGTCAATACACCTAACCTGCACATCTTTGGACTGTGGGAGGAAACTGGAGCACCTGGAGGAAACCCACACAGACACGGGGAAAACATTAAATCTCCACACAGATAGTCACCTGAGGCTGGAACCAAATCTAGGTCCCTGGCCCTGAGAGACAGCAGTACTAATCATTGAGCCACTGTGCTGTTCTATGTTACTATACAACTGTGGGAAGGGGTGCAGGCATTTGGGGGAGGGTGGGATCTTGTGTGTAAAGTATCCCTGCCTCTGAGACAGAAACTCAGGCATAATTGACTAACAAAGGTGTTTTGATAATATAGCCAAACAGGCCAAGAATCTACCTGCAAATCTTTCCAACACATGGCAATGGCAGCTGACAAGAATAGGAAAGGTTTCTGGTCAGCCAACAATGAAAGAAAGTTGGAGCTTCGACCATTGCTATCCATTGCCCAGAATGCAACATGCATGTAAAAGTGTATGTTACCATAGCAAATTAGACTCCCAGGTGATCTGTAATATACACCCCACCATATAACTAAATGAACAATGGCAGAATCTGGGTAGTAACAATAGTATTACTTGTAACCTGAACCTTGTCTTTTGTTTGTGTTTTTCAAGGGCTCCAAAAACAGATTATGTTAACATTGGATAAGGTGAAGTTTCATTTGAATGTTAAGCTGTTTTATGCCATAGTAAAATGATAAGTACAATATGAGTTTCAATCTATTCAGTCAGAATACATATTTATGTAATAACTAAAATGAAAGAATGCTCGACACTAACTCAAGTTTATTGAATAAAATAGAATAATACTTCTGCCCCCACTGTGGCCAAGGGAAGAACCACTCTTCCCAAAGTCTCCTGCTTTTAATAGTCTTTTCTTGTCTACCTGTCTTCCTATCAATGCAGTATATGGAGTGATGGTAATACAATAGGAATTTGGCTGGTCTAGCATTTTAGAAGCCTAGACTAATGATCTAACCATGGGTTCAAATCCCACTCTGGCCATTTCTAAAGTATAAATTCAATTAATAATTCTGGAATTGAATGTGTCTCAGTAATGTTGACCATGATGAGATCATTGAGTGCTGAAAATCCCATCTGGTTCACGAATGTCCTTTAAAGAAAGAAATCTTACACACATCTACACACAACTCTAGAACGGCAGAAACATACTTAAAAAGTTTAACTGCCCTTTAGCAATGGTCCAGCATGCCATTCAGTTCAAGGACAAATTAAGGATGGCAACAAAGGCTGGCCTTGCTTGCAATGTCAAGCATGCAATGAATTTAATAAAAGACTTGCTCAGAGGACTTTGAGGATAAAAAGTGTGATCAGGTTCTTGGAAAGGGATTTAAACTTTAATCATAAAGTTTTGGAACATCTACACTGTTATTTCCCTCTCCATTTGACAAATCCATAACTTTGGTTAAAATAGAGTATTTGTAAATTCATTAACACTAATGCACACAAGAAGGACCTGCTCTGATGACCACATCAATCCATTTACTCCCAGATCATAGAGCGACTTAATGCATCTTGGTTAGGTATGAGATGTGCATCTTCCAGGAAGAGAAAATGACAAAGTGCACCATCATATTAATGATATATTGCTGAATTTCAATCATGAGCATTGGTTCTACCATATAAGGTTGTAGAGGTGCTGAATACTAAAGAGGGATGTAATACCACAGCTAGGACACTGGTTAGGCCACAGCAGGTTTTTTATATACAGTTCTAGACACTCACTACATTTCAGGAGGGACAAATTGCACTCGTGATAATACAAAGGACATTTACAAGAATATTGCCAGGGCTTGAAAATTTCAGCAATAAGGAAAGATTGAGTGGACTAGGATTGTTTTCCATAGAATAGAGGAAGCTGAGAGATGATTTAATTGAGGAGTACAAAGTAATGAGGGGCCTGGATAGATTGTACGGGGAAACCTGTTTACCCTAACTTATAGTTCAATTACCAAGAGGTACAGATTTAAGGTGATTAGTAGAAGGATTGGAAGGGACATGAGGAAAATCATTTTCACCCAGAGGGTGGTCAGTGCTCGGATTCACTGAATATTTTGATGGTTGAAGTGGAAACACTCAGGTAACCTAAATCTGCAGCTGAAGTGCTGTAACTTGTCAGGCTATAGACCAAGAGCTGGAAAGTCAGATTAGAATCGGGTCGTGAGTCTATTCAAAATAAGAGTGGTGCTGGAAAAGCACCTCCTGATGAAGGGCTCCTGCCCGAAACGTTGATTTTCCTGCTCCTCGGATGCTGCCTGACCTGCTGTGCTTTTCAGGTATCACTCTAATTTTGACTCTAGTCTTCAGCATCTGCAAGTCCTCACTTTCACCTAGTTAGTCTATTCAGTCAGCACAGACACGATGGGTTGAATGCCCTCTTTCCATGCTGTAACCTTCCTATAAATCTATGGTTCTTTGATAAGTGAGGCAGCTGATCATATTTAAACTGTAGTTTATGGTATTTTCTTCTCATTCAGTGGCTGGAAATGTTCACACAGGTCCGTGCAGGCTGGCAAACAGAAAGAATTATTGCTAGTCTGGACAGGCAGTCTGAGTCAGGCAGCTCTTCAACAACCAGAAAAGGTGGCCCAACCTCTGGCAGCAATGTTGATTTTGTGCTGGTAGTTGCTCACCTACTAAAGGGGTTATTGGCAGTGACTACCATCTTGGCTTCCACAGAGAGAGCAGAGAGCACCAGAATGGACACCGTTAAGGTGCATTATCAGGTTTAGGATTGAAGAGGCCACTTGAAGGCATTGTTCAAGGTGGTGGGTCTCCGCACGGGAATGAATAGAAATGAGTTGTCAGGGTAAAATGAAATAAAAGGGAACGTTGAAGCTCTGGGGGCTCCTGGTGACTAGGCAGAGTTCAGTGCTTATGGTAACCACCATGAGTTATGTTCTCTGTCATCAATTGTCATTCTGGGGTTGTGCAATGCACATTAAAGTGGCTTGGACAAAGCCCAACTTGGAGTCAGTGTCAGTTTGATGGGTGAAAGCATAGGACCCAAGACTGCTGGATGCTGGGACACTGCCAGGGCAAATACCTGATGAAATCCCATGTAAACTCCAACTCCGCTTAATTTGTAAACAATAATTCACACATACACAATCTGAAAGAGTTGATGCATCAAATGTTAGTGAAAAGCATATGTCACCATGTCATTGGTGCTTGCCAAACTAACCTTGCCATCTTAATAATACAGGAGTTAGCAGCAATTACTTAAAAAGAGATGAATACTGCCCAAAAGCTCCCCATAACTTGTCAAACATCCAAGGGTGCTGTGGGATGAGGGGCACATTGCTACATCATATGTCATGTACATAGGATGATAGACTCTGCTGAATCCAGTGGGAAATGAAATGGTTGATGTGAGCCTGGGCTGGGCTGGCATGGAGATGTGGATATTGTCTTTTGGATGTTACATGTTGATCATTGGGCATCTTCATCAAGTTGGTGCACATACCAGAACCAGGGCTAGGGTGTAGATGAGAAGGCTGCTGAATGTTAAGATCCATAGTTGGAGTGGTCTGGATGGGATGCTGTAGTGTAGTCCAGACTGATGTGCTTCACCATCCTGATACGCTTGCTCGGCATAATTAGCCCTGATGCTGAGAAACTGGTGGAAGGAAAGCAGTCTTCTGAGGAGACGTGTGTAGATATTGGGGAAGAAGAGGTGATCCTTATGGATGACAGAGCTCAACTGCATTAGTCCCTACAAGCCAAACAAGATCTGGTTAACACGAAATTCTAGTTATTGATAGTTGGGTGCAGGACTGTCATGGTCAAGATGCCAGCATATGATTTGCATTGTGGATGCGAACTGCAGTCTGCATTCAATTCCACTGTGTTCCCTTCAGACTTGTCCAAATGCTTGCCTGCATGTGATGTTCTACTCCTGAATGTAGGTGACCACTGGGCATTGTGGAAAGATATCAGAGAGGGTTGTCTAACAGGTTGTATCTGAGAAAAGGTAAACTGTCCGATGTGGAGGAGGGTGACGAGGGTGAGAGAATGGGGGTTGTGTGTGGAAGGGAATGTCAGCCATTTGCTATTGGTGACATGACATTGAGGTTGCTGTTTATTATACAGCCTAGGGGAGGGAGGGGTAATGGTGATTGCCAATGCTTGTCTTTAAGCACAACAGCAAAACAAAAATCAGACCATAGTGACTGATGAAAGTTTTTGATAAAATTCAAGGCATAATATTGTGGAAAATGAAGAATTTTGTTTTATATGATGCAGACATTTGCATGCGGTTTTCAAAATCCACTGTAATGTCTAGGCCAGGAGACCTCTCAAAGTGTTGTGAGGGGTGTTCATTAAAGAGCATAAGAGGAGATTGGAACTTGGCATAAGTGTAGATAAATCTGATGTAATTGGCAAATGTGTTGCCGACTTGTGGGTTCCCTGTGTATTGCATTGGGAAAAATCAGTCATAATGTTTACAAACCAAAGGGTGGAAAACATTTCCTGTCTTGGCTTTTGCCAGAATCTGTGCTGGTCCAGCCTATTACAGGATGTAATGGATAGCACAAAGCTTTATCAGAGCTATTTTAATAACAGATATTATAAGTTCATTTCCTGAGGACGTTTCAGCTGAAAGGATGAGTTGCTGCCTCCATCTGTAATTCTTCATGAATTGTTTGGGCCTGATTGGCTGGATTTTACCCCCCAAAATATGCTCAGCATTTGTCATTGCAAGGGGTCAACATGTTAGAAGCAATTGGATTAAAAGAAACATTTACAGTTCTACTCTAAAAAGTCATATTGTGAAGGATGATATTGGAATCAATTTTTACTCAAATATACCTTTATTCACAAAGTGAACCATTATAGGCATGCACCTTCTAACTGCCACAATTTCAATAAATTGATTTTATTGTGGCACATGTCTGGGGCAGTAAAACATGAACCTGGACTGACTGGCCCAATGAAAGGAACAATACCACAAAATCCTAAAGTTCAACCAGAATGGTTCCAGGAATGAGGGTCTTCAAATTTAAATTAGTTGTAATAAGTGTTATTGCGATCTGCAAGTGTAACAGGGATTCAGACTTCCAGGCCAGAGGTAGAGACACTACCACTGCACTACCTGAGCTCCTAAATATTCTTTATACATGTTCAAATCAGAGAGAGAGAAAGAAACCCACACTGCTAACTGACATGGCAGCGAATCTGCGCAGTTACTGCTTTTGCTGTTGAATTCATGCATCACTGGGACATCGGAGTGCGTCTGGGAAAATTAACAAACAGTGACATTCACAACTGATCTTGGAGGAACCTGTTTGGGAGAAGTCACAGCACAGAAACAGATAAGTGGACAGTTTTAAGTGTGACCTTGCAGTAAGTCTGCACTGGTGAGTAGAGTGGGTTCTTTCTGGATTATATGTTTTATTGAGATATGCCTCTTGATTAAACTTAAAAATATAAGCCAAAAGTATTAAGTTAGCCCAGAACAGTGTTTTGTTGAGCAATAAGATGGTGCTATTTTCTGGGTCTGCAGATTGGAAGCAAAAGTGGCCCCTAGTAGAGTGATATGCTCTGCTTGTCAGATGTGAGAGATTAGGGAGGGTTTACGTGTTACTGAGAATTATATCTGCAATAAATGTCATTGGTTGCAAATCCTATCAGGTCAAATGGATCGGTTGGAGTGACAGTTAAAGCAATGAGGAATTTACAAGAGCAAAGGAGTGTAATGGATGGCAGTTATAAGAAGGGAGAAAAGTCTCAGATACTGTTATAGAGATGGGTTATCTCCAGGAAGGGTAAGAGAGATAAGTAGGTACTACAGGAATCTTCTGTGGCTACCCGCATTTTACTGTTTTGGAAAATGTATGGGGTGATGGATTCTCAGGGCAATGTAGCATGAACAGCCAAGTTTCTGGTATCGAGACTGGCTCTAATGCAATGAGGGGTGGGTCGGGTTCCAAGAGATCAATTGCATTCAGGGACCCTGTAGTCCAAGGCACAGACAGACATTTCTGCGGCCATCAGCGAAAAATCAGAATGGCGTGTTGCCCTCTCTGATGTCAGGATCAAGGATGTCTCACAGAAGGTGCAGAATGTTCTCAAGCGGGAGAGGGGCCAGCAGGAGGTCATTGTACACATTGGAACCAATGACATAGGAAGGGAAAAGCATGACATTCTGAAGGGAGATTACAGAGAGTTAGGCAGGAATTTAAAAAGGGCCCCCTCAAAAGTAGTAATATCTGGATTACGCCCAGTGCTATAAGCTAGTGAGATAAGGAAAAGGAGGATAGAGCAGATGAATACATAGCTGAGGAGCTGGTGTATGGGATAAGAATTCACAATTTGGGGTAGAAGTGACCTGTAAAAGATGAATGGATTGTATGTGAATTGGAAGGGGACTAATATATTGACAGGGAAATTTGCTAGTATGGTGGGGGGACTCAAGGGGGGGGAGTGGGTTTGGGACACAGGAGAGATCAATCTGAGAGTGGTACAGTTGAATAAAGAATCCTGTAAAAGGAAAACTCAGGACAGGCAGGGACAAAGCAGAGAACAAGGTAGGACTGATAAATTAAACTGCATTTATTTCAATACAAGAGGCCTAACAGGAAAGTCAGAATGAACTCAAGGCATGGCTAGGAACATGGGACTGGGATATCATAGCAATTACAGAAAGATGGCTTAGGGATGGATAGGACTTAATGTTCCAGGATAGAAACGCTACAGGAAGAACAGAAATGGAGGAAAGAGAGGAGGGGAGCGGCATTTTTGATAAGGGATAGCATTACAGCTGTACTTAGAGAAGATATTCCTGGAAATACACCCAGGGAAGTTATTTGGGTGGAACTGAGAAATAAGAAAGGGATGATCACCTTATTGGTACTGTATTATGGACCCCCTAATAGTTAGTGGGAAATTGAGAAAAAAAATTGTAAGGAGATCTCAGCTATTTGTAAGAATAACAGGGTAGTTATGGTAGGGGATTTTAACTTTGCAAACATAGACTGGGACTGCCATAGTGTTAAGGGTTTAGATGGAGAGGAATTTGTTAAGTGTGTACAAGACAATATTCTGATGTTGTGGTTCTGTTCGCCGAGCTGGGAGTTTTTGTTGCAAACGTTTCGTCCCCTTTCTAGGTGACATCCTCAGTGCTTGGGAGCCTCCTGTGAAGCGCTTCTGTGCTGATTCCTCCGGCATTTATAGTGGCTTGTCTCTGCCGCTTCCGGTTGTGAGTTGCTGTCCGCTGCAGTGGCAGGTATATTGGGTCCAGGTCGATGTGTTTGTTGATAGAATCTGTGGATGAGTGCCATGCCTCAAGGAATTCCCTGGCTGTTCTCTATTTGGCTTGCCCTATAATAGTAGTGTTGTCCCAGTCGAATTCATGTTGTTTGTCATCTGCGTGTGTGGCTACTAAGGATAGCTGGTCGTGTCGTTTTGTGGCTAGTTGGTGTTCATGGATGCGGGTTATTAGTTGTCTTCCTGTTTGTCCTATGTAGTGTTTTGTGCAGTCCTTGCATGGGATTTTGTACACTATGTTGGTTTAGCTCATGCTGGGTATCGGGTCTTTGTCCTGGTGAGTTGTATTTATTTATCATTTATATTTATATAAATGATTTAGACATGAGCATAAGAGATATAGTTAGTAGGGTTTGCAGATGACACCAAAATTGGAGGTGTAGTGGACAGCAAAGAAGGTTACCTTGGATTACAAAGGGATCTTGATCAGATAAGCCAGTGGGCTGAGGACTGGCAGATGGAGTTTAATTTAGATAAATGCAAGGTGTTTCATTTTGGGAAAGCAAATCTTAGTAGGACTTATATACTTAATGGTAAGGTCCTAGGGAGTATTGCTGAACAAAGAGACCTTAGAGTGCAGGTTCCTAGCTCTTTGAAAGTAGAATCGTAGGTAGATAGGATAGTGAAGAAGGCACTTGGTATTCTTTTCTTTATTGGTCAAAGTACTGAGTACAGGAGTCAGGAAGGCAATCTTTCCATCTCCTGTAAACTTATTAATCAGACCACCTACATTCTCCAGAAAAGCATTTATACATATAACAAACAACAGTGTTCCAGCTTGCAGAACACCATTGGTCACAGGTCTCCAGTCAGAGGAACACCCTTCCACTGCTAATCTCTACCTTCTAGGATCAAGCCAGTGCTGTTTGCACCTTACCAGCTCACCACAGATCCCATGAGATTTCACCTTCCATATCAGCCTCCATATAGTCCACGATGTCCATCTTGTACTCTACCCTCATCAATCATCATTGTCACTTTCCCAAAAACTTAGTCAAGTTTGTGAGACACGACTCAGCCAGCATAAAACCATGTTGCGTTTTGCTAATGTGTCCATATTTTTTCTAAATGTGAGTAAATCCTACCCCTAAGAATCTTTTTCAATAATTTCCTGACCACTGATGTCAGAATCACCAGCCTGTAATTTCCTGGATTATCTCTGTTGCTCTGCTTAAACAAAGGGCATAACATTGGCTACCCTCCAGTCCTCTGGGACCTCTCCTGTGACTAAAAGGTTTTATACAAGGTTCCAGGAATTTCCTACATCGCCTCCCTCAGCATTCTGGGATAGATCCCATCAGGTCCTGGGGTCGTGTTACCTTAATGATTTATAAAACTCAACACTTTTTTTTATATATTTACATGTCCTAGGATATTAACATACCTCTTTCTGGACTCATCATCCATCATGTCCTTTTCCTTTATGAATATCTATGCACCCACTTCCTCCAGCTCCATATATATATTTTTTCCTTTGTCCTTAAGTGAACCTATCCTTTCCCTAGCTACCCAATTGCTCCTTATATATTTATAAAATGCCTTGGGCACTTCCTTAATCCTGTTTGCCAAGGACAATTCTTGGCCCTTTAGCCCTCCTAACTCCATCTTTAAGTTCTTTACATTCTTCAAGGTCTCTGTCTGCCTTCAGTTTCCTGAACATTCCATATGCCTCCTTTACCTTTTTGACTAAGCTTAAAATTTCTCATGACATCCATAATTACCGAATCTTGCTAGCTTTATCCTTCATTTCCACAGGAACATTCTGGTCCTGAACTCTAATTTTTAAAATATTCCTACATGACAGATGTGGATTTACTTTCAAACAGCCTCCTCCAATTTACATTCCCGGGTTCCTGCCTAATATTGCTGTAGTTGGCCCATTCCTAATTTAGTAAGGACTATTCATATCAATAAGTAAGGTAAAACTTAGGAAATTATGGTCATTTTCCTCCCCCCCCCCATTGAAACTTCAATCACCTGGCCATCATTGGTGATAGAATCATCATTCCTCTATACCAGCTTTAGTATGGCCCATTCCCTAATTGGATTTTTTACATATTGCTTCAGGAAACCCTCCTGGACACATAATTTTCCCTCTGTCCAAGCCCTCGGCATTAAAGGAGTCCCAGTTAAAATAGATGAAGTTAAAATCACCCACCAGAACAACATTTTTTTTTTACATTTTTGCATAATATGTCCACATTTCTGTTCATCTATCTTCCGCAGGCTACTGGGAGGCCTGTAGTACGACCCCATCAATGTGGTTGCACTCTTCTTATAATGCGTAATAGCATCTCTGGGCAGGTTAATTTGGAAATAACCAAGAACAATCATTTTAACAGAGAATTCAAATGTACTCTGGTTGTGTCGTTAACTCTGTACCAAGAGGCCTGGGTTCAAGGCCCACCTGCTCCGGAAGTATGCAATTACATCTCTGAACAGATTGTTCAGGAAGAAAACTTAAAAATTGGCATGTTTGTCTGGGTTCAAGTCCCACCTGTTCTAGAGATGTATAATAAAAACTCTCAGTAGGTTGATTAGAAAATTTCTGTTGTCTTGGCTAGAATTTGGTGGTGTTGAGAAGGAATGTCTTAGTATTGAAAATGGGGGGACAAATTAATGTAAGATAATTAAAAATATAATGAACACAATATGAATTTTAAAAAATGAGTGTCATTTCTTTATCCTTTATCTCTTACACACATGTTCTTTCTAATCACCAAATCAGCTGTGGTATTTTCTTCCAACTATTAACCACCATAACCTACGGAACATGTTTGGTGACTATGGAGTGTGCTATCCTCCAATCTCTCTTTAATGAGCATATATGACAGCATTTAGTTGGGCTACACTGATAAACAAACTATGATAGAGGAGGGAAAAGCAAACAATTATAGAGATGAAGCTGCAAGTGGCAAATACACAAATGGTGATCAAATGGACTGGGGGAGTTAAACAGATTAATAATGAGCAAGGGTAAAAAAATAGCTAGCTTCACCATTAAAGAAACACATATTAAAGTACCTTGCAAGATTACAATTCAAAATAACCTAATGAGATATATAATTCCATTCTCATCTAACTCCAGGATCTCAGAGAACATTCCACAGTGACTTGGTCAAAAATGTTTTCAAAGTCAAACTTGTTATTTAAGTTAATTATAGATTGTGGTGTTGAATTTGACTTTTGTTTGAAATTATCTTCCGATTCAGGCCTTTTTAAAATGCCACTGTTGAAGCCACAGTGCCAAATGGGTGCCACATGGCTGCTGGGTTGGAAATCAGCCAGCTCCCAAATTGAGTGGACATCTGTATGGCACCCAGGGACAGAGCCAATTTGCAGAGACTGAACATTGGAAGGCAGCAGGCCACTGAATATCAGGGTTGAGGGTGATCCACAAACTCCCATTCCCAAAGGGTTCTATGCCTTTTCACAGCCACTAGTCAGTTAATTAGCTCGCAGACCAATATGAATGAGTTATAGATGCCACTCTGCTCATCTCTACCTGAAAACTGTTTTGATGAATTTACAGATTTTACGACATGAAGCCCAGAACAAGCAGGCTGCTTGCACTGTTATAGGTTAGAATTACAATTGCATCAGGTAGCAGCTGGTTCAAAAGCCAGCTTCCTGATTTGTACAGCCAGTCACCTCATTTGTCAGGTTAGCAGCAGGCAGCTAGTTATTGAAAATCCTCCTGCACTCACCCAATGTGTGTTACAGCGTCACTATCACTAGAGACCAATGCATGGGTTTAACAAGTTCCTTCTCGGGCTTCCTGATGAATGACCCAAACAGAAGGATCTGAACGATGGACAAAGAAAAATGTACAATTCAAGTTATAAAAACATGGAGAGCTATTGGGATCCGTGATAAAACTGATCTAACGGTTTCTGGTACAAGCACTGTGAGCAGAATAGGCTCCTCTTCTATATAATTCTACAATACCAGGGGCAAAGAAATCAGGATTATAATTATCTGATCTTTGTTATGAGTCTAGAGATGAAATAAATAAACATTATTGAGCTAACAATCCGCATACATGAACATCAACTAGCCACGAAACGACACGACCAGCTATCCCTAGTAGCCACACACTCAGACAACAAGCAACATGAATTCGACTGGGAAAACATTACTATCATAGGGCAAGCCAGACAGAGAACAGCCAGGGAATTCCTAGAGGCATGGCATTCATCCACAAACTCCATCAACAAACACATCGACCTGGACCCAATATACCAACCACTACAGCAGACAGCTGAAATTGACACCCGGAAGCGGCAAGGACAGACCACTATAAATACCGGAAGAAACATCAAAGAAGCGCTTCGCAGGAGGCTCCAGAGCAGTGATGATGTCGCTTAGCCAGGGGACGAAACATTTGCAACAAAAACTTCCAGCTTGGCGAACAGAACCACAACAATATTATTGAGCTCTTCTTTGAAAGGGAAGACAGGGTGGTGTTTAATAATTCTCAAGTCCCATCCTCCTACACAAGAGGAATTCAGGGAGAAGTGGCTCAATTAATCCCTGGGAACAGGAAGGCAGCCCTAGAGATGGGGAGTCTGGAATGGTGGTGGGTGGTGGATTTCTACATAACGTCAGTCTTAATCAAATCAGGGACCTGACACTGTCTAGATATGTTCCTGATTACCTGGTATTTAGTTTCGGCCTCCTGGGGAGAAGTGACATCGGGTTTTCCACCACTTCTCCAAAAGCATGGTACACCCATAAATTTCTAGTGTGTCAATTGGATTTAAAAGTGTATTTTAATTTCTGTTCCCACACCCTTCCTGAAACACATCCTTAGTCATTTGTCCTTCCTCCCTCTGTACATTATGATTTATCTACCAACCAAATGAGTGATGAGGTTCCATCCCTCTGCAGAGAGGTGTCGAAAATAACACAGAATATTTCCTATCTCGAGAAACAAATCTAGGGCTTCAACCCACACCTATCCATGATATCATGATTTGATCTGGAAAATGTCGTGTAATGAGCCAAAGACATGAACCTGCATTTTTAACCACATTGTAGTAAATCAGAACAGATCGAAGCAAAATTAGGCCTTTCAGTTCACCAAGCCTGCTCCACCGTTCAATAATATTGTGGCTGACCTTATTATGGCCTTATATGCCTCCCCTCAATTAACTATCAAAATCACTTGCTCTCAAAAATTTGCCTGTCTCAGCCTTGAATATATTCAATGACCTAATATCCAATGCTCATTGTGGAAGATAATTCCAAACACTAATGACCCTCTGTGAGAAGAAATTCCTCACCTTCGACACAAATAGGAGATTCCTTAAACAGTAGCCCCTAGATTTTCCATAAGGGGAAAAATCCTCTGAGCATCTACTTTGTCAAGGTTCAAAACCTATTATACTTCAATTAGGTCACCATTTAATCTTTTAAAATCCAGAAGATATAGATCTAACCTGGTTAACTTTTCTCCCACAAATGGGCCTTATGAACCTTCTTGGTGTTGCTTCCAATTGAAGTATATTTCTCCAAAAGTAGTATGGGGTGATAGTACAGCTGCCTTTTCAGCTCCCATTGTGTCAAGCAATAGTGACATGTGGGAAAATGATTTGTATGCAGCAGGTAGTTAGGATCTGGAATCGCTGCTTGAGATTACAGTGAAGGAAAATTCAATTGAGGCTTTCAAAAGAGAACTGAACAATTATCTATGGAGACAATTCGCAGAGCTATGAGGAATGCATCAGGGAAGTCAGACCGTAGAACTGCCCTTGCAGAGAACAGAGGGGCTCGGATGAAGGACTCCTGCCCAAAACGTCGATTCTCCTGCTCCTCGGATGCTGCTTGACCTGCTGTGCTTTTCCAGCACCACATACTCGCTACTTTGAATCTCCAGCCTCTGCAGTCCTCACTTTCTCCTTGCCCTTGCAGACAGCCAGCATAAACCTTGCACACTGAATGGTGTCTTTTTGGGCTGTGACTTTTGTGCTATTTCTTTTCTATGATTCTAAGAACAATATTATTCAAACCAAATTATACACTGAAGAATGATGACAAAGCATACTGAAGACAATTTACATTTTATTAATAAATGCAGAAGATGGTTATAATATTGTTACACTTATTCTTTGAAAATAAGTATAAAAATACTGTAATATATTCCTCATTCCTTCCCAAATATTCTAACTTGCATCAAAATAGAACAGCATGTAAATTTGAGACAAAGTACATTTTTTCAAACAGAAGAACACACACTGGAGTAGATTAAACTTCTCACTCCTTTACCACACCAACAGAAAGTTATACGTTAAACTAAGTGAAGTAAATGCTGGGAAGCAGAAATATAAATAACAAATAAACATAAACACAAAATATGCAAAATTCTCTCTTACCTCTGCACAATCCTGTCTCCTCATTGACTCCTAAATACTCTAAAACGTAACTGAGAAAGCCCATCCCTGGACTGACAAAATCTATACCTTAACACTGTCCCAACCTGACATTGTTCGCACGCTGTGTCCAGCCTGAAATTGTTCTCAGCTTGTCAGTGTATCCCCCTTCCCTCACTTTCGTCCTTGACCTGTGTCCATTTAGACAATCTCCAGCTTGAGATGAAATAAGCACGAAGAAACATATTCACAAGCTGAAAGTATCCCAACTGCCTTTTTAACCACCAAGCTTGTTATTTTCAAGGAACTACGATCTTGCACTCTCTACTGCTGTACTTCCTAGGGTCCTACCATTCAACACCACTCCATTGCCTCGTTAGTCCTTTCAAAATGCATCACCACACACTCTCAGGATTGAATTCTATTTACTAACTGTTCATTCACTGTATATATTTATGGGCAGAACAGTGGCTCAGTGGTTAGCACTGCTGCCTCACAATGCCAGATACCTGGGTTTGATTCCAGCCTTGGGCAACTGTCTGCGTAGAGTTTGCACATTCTCCCCATGTCCATGTGGGTTTTCTCTGGCTGCTCCACTTTCCTCTACAATCTAAAGATGTGCAGGTTAGGTGAATTGGCCATGCTAAATTGCCAATATTGTTCAGGGATGTGTAGGTTAGATGCATGAGGCTATGTAGGGGAATAGGTTTCGGTGGGGTTCTCCTCAGAGAGTCAGTGTGGACCTGTTGGACTGAAGGGCCTGTTTCCACACAGTAGAGATTCTAATTCTTCCAATATTAGTAGCAGTCTAACTTTCTAACATCCAATGCTTCTTAAAGCTAGGCTTATTGCTTAAATGTAGCCTACAGTTCTTAATGAAAATGAGATGCTTAGGGGCCAAAGCAAATACCACTGGCAGTCACGCAAGAATTGAATCTGAACAGGCATACATAGAAGAATGACACAACACATGAACTATGCTCAAAATGAAAATTAGGAAAGGTGTCCTGTATCCACAGGGCACCAAGAAACCTTCCAGGCACACGCTCAAATGACAGTCAGAGAAGGCAGCTCCTGACCTCAATGCTTGGAGGAAGTGCTGCAATAAGCTCAATGACCTCATAAGAGATGGGTTCAGAGATCAAGGAGCAGCCAAAACATGGATGTAGTGCAGGAAAAAGTTTAATGATTTCAAACAAATGCGCAAGGTCTGTGAATATATCTTCAAATGCTCTATCACATCTATCATTATTGAACTAACCTCAATTCACCACACCATTCACCTAATAATTCAAATGGATCACAGACATTCAGGATGCTTCACTGGACACTCACAGTACAACAAGCTTCACATTCAAGGCCACAGTCTGTACATTCTACTAATTCTTGAACCATGCAGCAACATACAGACTGGCATACTTCTTCTTCTCTTCCAGGACACATCCAGAGACAACAGGACACACTATCATTTCATTTCACACTCAGAACCACAAGTTCAATTACTGACTGTGCACATTATTTAAGGGACAGCTTTCAGACAGCGTCTCCAAGGGCAGATTTTCACATTGCCCATGAGCAGTTTATAGCTGGGGATATGGGGCTGGAAATTCCTGATGGCTTTTCCATAAGCCTCCTGCCTAATTTGGTCCACCTAAAATTTTCCACAGGGATGCGCAAGTTGCAGCTGGCTGACCCTTAGTCCATTTGTGACTCTTAAGCGTTCAAAAAATGACCTGGCATTTCAGGCTGTCAGGAACATTAAGGAACATTGAGATCAGCATCAGCTTGAAACAGGGTGTTGCGCAGAGCTTTGATCCTATCCTTCCCACCAATGAAATGGTGGTTGTCACTAAAGTGGATCCAATGATGTTGCAGTGTCTCTGCTTCCACAGCAGCACCAACAGCTTCCACCAAAAGTTTGAGTTCTGCAGTGGAGACTCACACTGAATACTCATTACCAGGTAACTGCCATGCAACTCAGACTGTCAGCATCATTGCTGCTGTACCATTCTTAAAAGGGGCTTGCAGAGTGTTATAACATTCACCGTCCACTTTGATGCATGTACAGTGACAATCCAGTCATAAAGTTGCACCTCTTCATTGATGATTGGCAGCCATCCATCGACATCCAGTTTGAGAGATGTGGGAGGAGCAGCCTGGGAACAGATCACACATAAGCAAGGTAAAAGAAGTCTACCCTAAGACTATGATTTTAACCATTCGATTTTAACCACTTTAAAAATGCAGCACTTGATTTTTTAGTATGATACAAAACTAGTCTGAGAATTGTGAGGTCAGATCAAACTTTCAAAATGGAATTCATTCTTTACTTCTTCCAAACTCAGTTCATTCCATACATCTCTGTCTTGGGATTTTAACTTGATCATAAGACGATGAAAGATGAAAGTTGTTTCTCTAACAACATCGTGGGTAAAAGCCAAGACCTTAGCTTGACGTCATGTGCTGCTTACTGGGAGTCTGAAGGCTATCCAAGTGTTCCAGAAGATAGTCAAAGAGTGTTGAGCTGACTGCTGTCTGATTTCTTTCATAAAATGCTAGCACTGCATGAAGAAGCCTTCCAACCGCCCATTCTTCAGCTTTAGCTAGCGCCAAAAGAGTCGGGAACTGGAAGAGAGAGAGAGAGAGACTACCGTCATCATATTATTGTAGAATCACTACAATGTGGAATAAGGCTATTTGACCCAACAATTCCACACTGACTCTCTGAACAGCATCCCACCCAGACTCACCCCACTCAGTGCTAACCACAGAGCCACTGTCATGCCCCAAATAGGCAACTGTTTTTGAATCAGGGTCCAAGACATCAACTGGAATACTGCAAATGATCACTATTATCATTGCAGCATCGTCAAAACATTATAAAAGTAACATTGTGTATATATTTATTTATTTAAATTGGGTTTATTTGTGATTTCATGACCATCGTTCATATTTCTTTCAAAACTGCCCATATCCTTGAAATATTTTTGCACATCTGGCAGTGAACTTCTTTTTATTAATTCATGGCATGTGGGTGTCACTGGTAAGGCTAGCATTTATTGCCCATCCTTAATTGTCCTCTATAAGATGGTAATAAGCCCCTTCCTGAACTACTGCACTCCTCGTTGTGTAAGTTCACCCATAGTGCTGGGAGGAAGGTAAACTAGGATTTTGAAACAGTGAGACTGTGTCAAAATAGCGATACATTTCCAAGTCAGGATGGTGTGTGGCTTGGCAGGGAACTTGCAAGTGGTGGGATTCCATGTATCGGTTTCCCTTATCCTTCTAAGTTGGGTAAAGGTTTAGGTTTGGAAGAGACTAGTTTTTTGTGCAATCCGCAAAGGGACTGGTTCAGCGTTATGTAGTCACAAGGAACATTGTATCCTTTAATCATATCATAACTAGGAAGTAAATTGGGTAATGGATGACATGGTTCATCGTGACAATAGTACATGATCCGTTTTGACAAGTTTTTCTATTTCTGTTTCTGAGTTTGCAATCTTTGCTGTGTTACTATAAAAGCATCACATGAAATTCAGACATATTGCACAACATGGCAGAAGCTTTATTGTTTTTTTAAACTCATCTACTTAGAATCTTAGGATCATTAGAGATGTACAGCACAGAAACTCGAACTCGTCCATGCTAACCAAATATCCTAAATTAATCAAGTCTCATTTGCCAGCAATTGGCCCATATCGCTCTAAACCCTTCCTATCCATATACCCATCCAGATGCCTCTTAAATGTACCAGCCTCCACAGTTTCCTCTGGCAGCTCATTCCATCCTCTGTGTGAAAAGGTTGCCCTTTAGGCCCCTTCTAAACCTTTCCCCTCTCACCTTAACCTATGCCCTCCATAATTGGACTGTCCCACCCCAGGAGAAAGACCTTGTCTATTTACTTTTTAAGAAATGAACCAGCTTTGAGATTTACTTCTACATCAGTTCCACAAGGAATCTAACAACTGTGGAAAAATCAGATATTCGAATATCAGTGGACTCCATCTCAAAGAGAAAGCTTCAGTATATTATTAAAATACAATTAATAGTCGCTATAAAAGAGAAAATTGAAGATACAGGGAGAGAGGGAGAGGTGCAGCAGAAATGTTGTACCTACATTTCTCTGGCAGATTATTCCATATATGAACCACCCTCTGTGTGAATAAGATGCCCCTCAGATCCCTTTTAAATCTTTCTCCTGTCACTTTAAAAATTATACCTTCTAGTTTTGAACTCCCCAATCTTAGGGAAAAATCTTTGCTATTCATCTTATCTATACCCCTCATGATTTTATAAACCTCTAAGGTCACCCCTCAACCACCTAATCTCCAGTAAAATATGTCCCAGCCTTTTCTTATAACTCAAACCCTCCAGTACCAGTAACATCTTTGGAATCCTCACCAATTCAATAATATCTTAGCTATCGCGGAGTGACCAGAACTGTACACAGTGCTCCAAAAGTGGCCTCACCAGTGTCCTGTGTGTCCCAACTCCTATATTCAAAGGTCTGAGCAATGAAGGCAAATCCACCAAACACCTTCTTTTCCACCCTATCTACCTATGATGCAACTTTCATTGAACTATGTACCTAAACTCCAGGTTTCTCTGTTCTACAACACTTACCGCGGCCCTACCATTAACTGCGTAAGTTCTGCCTTTGTTCGCCCTACCAAAATGCAACACCTCATATTTATCTAAATTAAACTCCATCTGCCACACCTTTGCTCATTTGCCCAATTCATCAATGGCCCTTTGTAATCTTAGATAACCTTCTTCACTGTCATTAATTTTGGTGTCACCACAAACTTATTAACCATGCCGCCTATATTCTCATCCAAACCATTTTTATAAATAACAAACAAGAGTGGACCCAGCAGAATACCTCTGGTCACAGGCCTCCAGTCTGAAAAACAACCCTGCACCACCACCTTCTGTCTCCTACCATCAAGCCAATGTTCTGTCCAACTGGCAGGCTCTCCCTTAATCCCATGTGATCTAACTTTACTAATCAGTCCATCATGTGGAACCTTGTCAAATGCTTTACTAAAGTCCACATAGACAACTTCTACTGCACCGCTCTCATCTGTCCTTTATGTCCTAAAAATCCCAATCAAGTTTGAGAGACACGATTTCCCATGCACAAGGACATGCTGACTATTCCTAATCTTGCGCCTCTAGATGCATGTAAATTCTGTCTCTTAGAATTGCTCCAACATACACATCATTGATGTCAGACATTCCGGTCAAAATTCATACTCAGACTCCTTCTTGCAGCCCTTTTTTTAAATAAAGGCAAACATTAGACACTCTCCAACTGAGAAGGAATAGCTAAAAAATATAAACCAACCTCAAAAAGAAATATTGGAATGATAAGAATGAAGCAAATGTTTATACTTAAAAATCACAGCTGGTAAATATTAGCTTTGCAACATTAAACTTATCACCCTACGGACATGACATCATATCTTTAAAATATTTATTTGTGTTTAGTTAAAAATAATCATATGTAATTAATTTCCACTGTGTTGTGCTAACTCCTCTAACTAGATACATACCATATCGAAAGAATCCCTCTATTATATTTAGATATCTCAAAAATAATTTGAATTTAACCATTACAACTACAATTTAGCTATGTTTATAAATGCAAACAGATTGCAGATAAATCAACTAAAAAGAGATAGTTGCTTGAAGTAAAAATGAAGTTGGAACAAACAAAATAATATTTGAGGAGACAGCTACTTTGCTTCCTATATGACAGAGATTGTGTAAATTTTAAATCTGGAATCGGAAAAAGACTTAATTCTCTCCAGACAGAATTTCCAGTCTGGTCAGGCTTCCTGGTTCTGTCCCCTTACATATTAGCCATGAGTAGGAAGCTTGCAATAAAACAGAAACCATCCCCATAGTTGTGTGTGAGTACTGCAGAGCCTTCCTTCGGAAAGCAGTGAACCATGCCAACAGTTCCACAGTAAAAACATGTATCTCGTCAAAAGTGAAGTTAAAAACGTGATTGACAAAACATTATTTGAAGTAGGAACACACAACTAAGCCTGATCCATGTAAATATTTGTAATAGAAGTCTCTGGATTTTGATCAAAAACAGAACAGGGGATGAGTTCTGTAGTATTGAAGCAAATTATAATTTTAGCTGTTGACCTTGGTTGAAATCGGTACAGTCCAAAGATTGGACCTTCTTGGATCTGTGTAGTTCAGTGTCAAAATACATGATTCATTTATCACAGACCACTCAGGGGAAATACACCTCCTCACAGTTTCTCCACAACTTGTTAAGTTTCAATTTTAAACTGAGGTTCTCCCATTAAGTTTTGAAACATTTCTAAAAGTATGAACAATCTTTAATCTCTTGTTAAACATTAGATAGATGTAACTTAAAGCAAATGGTATTTTGTTGACATCTTCAGAAATTTCCACCAGTAAGAAGGTAAACGTAATGGGGAATATCTATTTGCATTGTAATCAGACATAGATTAATTCCTTGGGACAGGAAGTGGGCAATTATTTACATGACGTTCTTCCGTGTGGTCAATGGAAAACACCAAGCAGGCTGTCCAAATAGCAAACCGCAGTGCTGTCTGTACCACATCTTTTTCAAGTAAAATGGTTCCAATCAAAAATGTTATCTTAACATCACCAAATACAATTAATTACAATGCATTACTTTGTAGTTTTATTCATGGTTGTAAAGTGGGCTAATTAGGCAAGGTAGTGTCATAACCAAATTATGTTAACTGGGAGCTTACGGGGAAAGAAATCTTAATTCCTAGTGAATGACACTTACCTGTACGAAGTCATCACTTGAAGTCCTTATATGAATCTTAGTGATGTTAAGCTGAGTTGCTGCTGCCCACTGCAGCATTGCTTGTACCTGTGCATCAACAGCAGCAGACTTAGACTTAAAGTTCACCAACGAGATTTCAATTCCCCTTGGAGCAATTGGAGTAGCATTCCCCATTTCCTCACAACCTTCCTGTTCTTCAGCATGGCACTGTGCCATAACAGTGGACTGACTCAGATTCTCCTGTGCTTGTTTTGACGATGTTACATCTGTATATTCAACTACATTTAATCTTTGTGATTTAGTGTTTTCAACAATGGGAACACCTGGTTCTCTTTCCTTCAATAATTCTTTTGTCCTTATTTTCTGTTGGAGTTCTGGACTTTGTTCACCTGGACTGTTCGAAATACATTTCCTATACTGTTCAGCGTTTGGAGAACACATTGGCATCTCATCTCTAACTGTTCCAGTACCAGAACATCTATATGCATCGTCCAAGGAGGACTCAAGTATAGTTGCTGCTAGGTTTTCAGCATATTTTTTATGTACCAGTTTGCAGTCTGGATCCTTCAATATGACCTTGGATAATTCTAAGATGGAAGAGGTTTCTTTATCTTCAACAATTGCCTCTGAATGAAGGGTTAAAAAATCATTCTCCTTTTGTTCAAATAAGTTCATTTTTGTTTCTGCTTGAGCAAAGCAATTTTGGTTCTTTCCAGTGAGCTCTTCAGTTGTCACATCTGTCTGTGTCTGCTTATATGGGTATGGATTGTAATTGTTATTGTCGTCATTTGTTCCTTCACCAGGGCTTGGTCTGATTCCAATACCAATTCCACATCCTAAACCTTCAGTAACTGGATTTTGCTCTTCAGTAAAAGCAAGGTGACTGTGTAGACCCTCATCCTCACTGTTTGCTTCAGAATTAATTGTTTCCACTGACATTTTGATATGGTGATCTTCTGTACTGTCCTTAATGTCAACGCTTCTGGCTGAATCTGTATTCTGCAATTGTTCTGATGAATGCACAGTCTCAGGGTTGGTATAGCTGTCCTTTTGCAATCGATATTGAGTAATAAATACTTGTAGGGCAGATTGTATTATCCCTTTTACCCACTCCTCTGACATGGAATTTATCTGCTTAATGTAATCTGAATGCCGACAATCTTGCTTTCCATCTTCAAATGACATTTCACTTTTTCCATTCATGTTTTGTTCTCCATGGTCATGTAGGTCAATTTGATTCAGAAAGTTAATAACCACATTGATAATTTTCTGTGCTAACATATCAGCATAGTCCCCTAACAGGCTTTCCATGCTTTCTGGAAAATTGTCTCCGTGTTTATTCTCAATGTGTTCATTTGGATTCTTTTCTGTTTCTGGAATAACTGGAACAGGAAAAAGTGGGTTTGGTTCCTCTGATGTCTGGATATTTGGTTGATATTCATCACTACATGTAACACTATCACAGTGCTGATGTTTGGGTGCTTTAAGATCAATACTTTCACCCATAATGCTGCAAATTACTTGTGCAGAAGAAAAAACAATACCTGACATCAAATGACTAAAATAGTCTTGGACAGTTTCTCCATCACTGCGAGAATTCTGTGTTGGTTCATTTTTTGGAGCCAGAGACATCAGTTCCAAATTCTCCTCTTCAGGTTCCTCAGAAATTCCAGTGGTGTCTTTTCCATTGAACTCTTGAGACAAGGATCGGATTAACTTTCTCATAAATTCTGTCTTTTCCTCAGTTTCTCGATCCTCTTCAGACAAACAAAAATTGACGTTTTCCTTTGGGGTTGGTGGAGGTGGTGAAGGAAGGAATTCTTTTGCCAAACCTCCCTTGAGCTTTCTAGTGAAACTCCTTTGACTGCTACTCAGCTGTGGCCTCAGTGGTGTAGGTGGAGGTGCATCGGGATAATCCAGTGAACCCTTCTTGGTGAGTCCAAGTTTATCAAACATTTGTTTCTCATAATCATGATCAACAGCTCTTTCTTTGTCTGTCATTGATAAATGCCTTTCCCTGTCTGGAGAACAGCCATCCAGATATTGTTGTGATACTTGGGTGAAAGTTTCAACTTGTTCACCTTGTACCAATGGTCTTACTCCAGTACACAATGAACTGACTTCCTTGTGTGTAAGATGGTTAATTTCATGTGTAAGAATGTCAGATTGCGACATATCTGAAAGCTTGTTATTGTTATGTGATTCAATAGAAGCAGGGTGTGCGTTCACGCTTTCTCCTTCAACTTGCTGTAGTTTATTTTGTGTCGTCACCCTTTCTAAGCTTGCTTCTTTGGTGCTGTCAAAAATTACATCATTGGTCAATCTGAATGCATAATTTTCCACAACAGGAAGTACTGCAACATTTGCTTCTTCAGAGGAATCTGCTTTTATTGATTTTGAAATGTGGTCAGCTAAGCTCTCTTCCGTTTGATGCTCAACTTCCTGAAGGGACTTCTCAATAACACTGGAAGTCTCCCTGCTTGCCAGATGGGCCAGGCCACAATGTAGAGCATCTAGGTCAAGGCTTTCCTCAGATCCTTTTTCTCTACTTGTACTTAAATCATCTTGAGATGATTTGGGAAATTCGTCAATACCTGCAAAAGTATCATACAATTGGGCATGCTGGATATTATCATGTGAAAATACATCTGATGAAAGTTGGTCTTCTGTGGGTGTCGAAACCTCTGGCTGCTCCACTGTAGATCTGTTTCTATCAGGACTATCCTCAATAACTGTGCTGAGTATTTCAGTTGACATAGCCTCTGCAAAATTGGAAAGAAGGTCTAAAAACTGAGATTTATTGGCCCATGGAACATCAGAAGGATATTCCATAGCTATGTCTGTTATTGTATTTGGCAATTGGGTATCCTCTGAAAGACTAGATACTGAAGAATGTAGAGGACTAGAAGGCCTTTGAGAAATTGGCATCTGATAACACAACTGCTCTGATATTGGAAGGTGAATACTGGGCAGGTGTGGATTATCAACCTCAGGAAAAGAATTATGACGAGGGCACATATTGCCATCAACAGCAGGCACTTCTATTCTCTGAGTATCGACATCAGGAAAACAAGTCTCATTAGTGGAAATGTGCTCTGTACTCTGACTGATGGTATCAGGAAAATTTCCGGTAATTGCATGGATTGCATGCTGGAATCCCAATGCATATTTTCGGAGGCTGCAAAATACAGAACTACTGTTGTAGCTGGGTGAAGGGGACAGGCACATGACTCCTTCTGTTGAATTCTGTTATTTAAAACAAAACATCAATCAGTTTAATCAGCAAAAGCAGAATCAATCCATTTTATATAAATTATTAGTTAACTTTCATTTATATTTGCAACAGCAACTTTATAGTCACTGTTGTCTTTCATCTGCTGCCAGAGTTTTACCAGAAATATGGGGAAACCTGATTTACCTTTATACACTACTTCCAGAGAATTAAGAGCCACATAGCAGAGCAGCTCCAAAGAAATTCCCAGCCTAAGTTTCTTTCATATGAACATTATCGCTCTTCACCTTAAGCTAAGAATAACAGTGAGACCAGCAGTGCTCTGTTATTAAGGATTAAATCAGACAATGACATCCAAAGTCCATATGTGCTGGTAAATGTTGAAATTGTTGCCTGATACATCCTTCTTAGTCACAAAATACACTAGTATCTTGCCCTTAAAGTGGGAAGTTGTATTATGGATGGACAAATTAGGCAGAAAGCATCTCAGAAAATATTAGGACTGTGCATTCAGGAATAAGTAATTGTTTAAACATTATAACTCTCAAATATTGTCAAGCAACCTCTCCCACACTGAAAACTACCTTTTTACATTTTAGAATACAATTACTTCAAACGGTAATGTGGATTTTTTGTAAAAGTTAAAGTTAATAATACAAATACAAATATAACTTTTCATTTCTCTATCTCTCAATTTTATCTTTGTTTCCCTCTGTTGCACATTCTGAACATGATTTTACAGTGAACTAGAACACAGAAAACATTGAACAGTATGGCACAGGAACAGGTCCTTCAGCTCACCATGTCTACACTGACCACGACTATTCTAATCATTTGCTTCCACATGGTCTGTATCCCACTATGACCTGCCTGTTCATGTATCGTGTAACTGCCTCTTATAGGTCACTGTCATTGCTGCTTCTACCACTTTCCCTAACAGCGCATCCCAATCACTTACCACCTTCTGTGTAAACAACTGCTTTGCAAATTTCATAGAGTCACAGAGATGTACAGCATGGAAACAGAACCTTCAGTCCAACTCGGCCTTTCCAACTTTCCCTCTCACCTTAAACCTATGGCCCCTAAATTTGACATTTCCACCGTGGGAAAAAGACTGACTATTCACCTGTCTATGCCTCTCATAATTTTATCTACTTCTTTCAGGTCACCCCTCAGCCTCCGATACTCTAACGAATACAATCAAAGTTTGTCCAAACTCTCCTAACACACTCCAATCCAGGCAACATCCTGGTAAGCCTATTTTGCACTCTCTCCACAGCTTCCACATCTCTCCTACAGTGTGTGACCAGAACTGCACACAAACACCAAATATGGCCCAACTAAAGCTTAATGCAGCTGCAACATGACTTGCCAATTTTTATACTCAATGCTTTGACCAATGAAGGCACGCATGCCATGTGCCTTCCTTACCAACTTATTCATTTGTGTTGCCACTTTCAGGAAGTTATGGACTTGTATATCAATGCTCTTAACAGTGCTGTCATATACTGTATACTTTAATCTTGCATTTAACCGCCCAAAGTGCATCACCTCACATTTACCTGGATTAAATTTCATCTGCCATTTCTCTGCCCAAATTACCAGCTGATCTATATCCCGCTGTATCCTTTGACAAATTTTAATGTCACTGCAAACTTACTAATTAGATCATCTACATTTTCATTCAAATCATTTGTATACATTACAAACAAAAGAAATCTCAACACGTATCTTTGCTGAACATCACTGGTCGCAAACCTTCAGTCAGAAAAGCATCCCTCTATAACTGCCTTCTTTTTAATTAACCTCATTCACAGGATATGGGTATCACTGGCAAGGCCAGTGAGCAGAGGGGAATTAAGAATCAGATTGCTGTGGGCCTGGAGTCACACAAAGGCCTGACCAGGTGAGGATGGCAGTTTCCTTGCCCAAAGGCCATAGGGAACCTGATGGGATTTTCCCGAAAATTGACAATGGTTTCATATTCATCACTGGACTCTTAATTCCAGATTTTCTTATTGAATTCAAGCTTCACTATCTGCCATGATGGGATTTGAAACTAGGTCCCCAGAACATTACCTATGTCTCTAGACTAATAGTCTAGCAATAATACCACGAGGCCATGCATACCTTAATGACCAAGCCAATTCTCTAATCAACTTACCAATTCACTGTGGATCCCATACAACTTAATTTTCTGGACCAGCCTATCATGTGGAACCCTGTCAAGTCTTGTAAAATCTACATTGACAACATCCAGTACCCTATCTTTATCAATCATCTTTGTTACTTCCTCAAAGAAAAATCAAATTTGTGAGACATAAAACTCTGCTGACTATCCAGTCCATTTTCATCCCTAAGAATTTTCTCCAATAATTTTCCTACCACTGATTTAAAACTCACTGGCCTATAGTTTCCTGGATTGGCTAAGTTGCCTTTCTAAAACAAAAGAAAAACATTAACCATTCTCCAGTCTCTGGGATCTCACCTGTGGCTAAAAAGGATACAAAGATCTTTGTCAAGACCTCAGTAATCTCTTCCCTTACCTCCCTCAGTAACTTAGGATAGGGATTAGGGTCTGGGACTTATCTACCCTAATGTTTTTCAAAACAGCCAACACTTCCACCTTCTTAACATCAACATGCCTTAGAACATCAATGTAACTCTCCCTAATCTTAGCATCATCCATGTCCATCTGCTTGATAAATACTAATGTAAAGTACTCATTAAAGACTTAGCCCACATTTTGTAGCTCCATGCATAAATTCCTTCTTTTGTTGTAGAGTCGACCTATTCTTTCCTTAGCTACCCTCTTGCACCTAATATATGTAAAAAATACCTTGGGATTCTCATTAATCATGCTTGCCAAAGACAATTCATGGCCCCTTTCAGTTCTCTTGATTCCTAGTTTCCTGCTTCCTTTATATTCCTCAAGGTTCTTGCCTGATTTCAGTTTACATGTGCTTCCTTTCTCTTTTTGTCTAAAGTTTCAGTATCTCTTGTCATCTAGGATTCCTGAATCTTGCCATCATTACCTTTCATTCTCACAGGATCGTGCTTGTCCTGACCTCTAATGAATTGGCCTTTAAAATACTCCGACATGTCAGATGTGGATTCTCCCACAAAGAATGTCAGATGTCCCTAATCTAATTTCTCCAGTTCCTGCTTGATACTGTTGTAGTTAGCTGTCCCCCATTTACCACTTGCATCCAAGGACCAGTCTTATCCGTACGCACAGCTATCTTAAAGCTTAAAGAATTATGATCCCAAAATGCTTCAATCACCTGGTCAGGCTCATTCTGCACTATAAGGTCTAGTATGGTCCCTACAATAGTTCCTGCAGGTACCTAATGAATTCTGCCCTATCTAAGCCCCCAGCACCAAGGGAGTCCCAGTCAATATTGGGGCAGTTAGCTAAATTCACCCAATAAAACAATCCTGTTATATTGAAATATTCAAAACCTTATCACTGATTTGAATTTCATACTTCTCAAAAAAGGATTTGTTAACATGTGTTGAAGGGACTCAGCCTAAAATTAATGTCCCCAATACTGTACCTTCCTCCCTTATGTCCATAGAATAGAATCATTAAATAGTACCAAACAGGAGAAGGCTATTTTGCCCATTGCATCTGTGCTATCTCTCTGCAAGAAGCTATGTGGTTTTGTTTGCATTTCTTGAAGAGGTACATGAATAGGAAAGGTTTAGAGGGAAACGGGCCAAATGCAGGCAAGTCGGACTAGTTCAATTTAGGATACCTGGCCCACTTGGATGAGTTATGTCGAAGGGCCTGTTTCTTTGCTGTATGACTCTACTTGTTGGTGACTGTTTTGATGATTAATTCCCCTTTGAAAACAATTGAATTTGTCCCACACTACACTCGTAGGTACTGTTTTCCAGATCCTATCCATTCACTGCAGCAAAATATGTCTCTTCATGTCACCAATGGTTCTTTTGCTATTCAGCAGCTGAAGTTTTGAGGAGTTTTCCAGAATTAACTGTAGTCATTTAATGACTTTTGAGAACAAGTGACGATAAATGAACTATGCAGTATCAATTTCTGATACTCCTTCTCAGCTATATGATTTTCTTAATCTATTTAAGGACAAAAGCTTACCTTGCCAAACCAGTTTAACCTGTTTATTTTTCACATTTAGATGAAATAATTGAACAGGATCCAATTTGGAAATGCAGCTTGCACATCTCATTGAATTAGAAATTTACGTACATGTTATTGATGAGAAGAAATGTTGGAGTGAAGGAAGGAAGGAATGCTGTCCTTCAGCAAACATCAACAATGTTGACAATGATCAAAACCAAAAGAACTGCAGATGCTGTAAATCAGAGACAAGAACAGAAGTTGCTGGAAAAACTCAACAGGTCTGGCAGCATCTGTGCAGAGAAATCAGAGTTAACATTTTAGGTCCAGAACTCCGAACTGATGGTAGCTAGGAGAATGTTGGTGGTTGGACAGACAAAGGAGTGGATAATTAAATGATAATTCTAAGCAGCGACAACAGCATGAAGATTGGCTTCAGTGCAGCATTTTCACAATTGTTGGTGATTTAACAGGGTCGAGAGAATGAAAATTATCTTCCAGCTATTTTCAACAACGAGTAATAGCAGAATGGTGCAAAAGTTCTAAGAAATTATGAAGCAACGTATGTAAATGTTGTTAATGTCACTCTAATTTTCTGATTTTCCGTGCTGTAATCATGATATACACTGTAAATGATACATATTTAGTGAGTGTCATATTGCTCTTTGCCAGAGGTGCAAAATATGTTCCATTTAAATTTGCATCCTAATTTCTACAGTGTCCTATTTTCTCTTCCATTTTTCAACAGAATAATAATTTTGGGGATGTGTTGGTGAAATGGTAATGTCACTTGACTAGTAATCTATAGGTCTGGGCTATCGATCTATGGCTACAGAAGCCAGTGGATTTGAATTGTATTAATAAGTCTGGAATTAAGCACTAGCCTCAGAAGTTTTGAGTATGAAACTATTGGTGATCATAGCAAAACCCCATTTTGTTCACTAGCACACTTTTGGTAAGGTAATCTACTGCATTTACATGGTATAGTCTACATTTGACTGCAAATCCACAGTAATGTGGGTGACTCTTAATGGCCCTCTGAAGTCTAGTAAGTCAGTAGGTTTAAGGGAAGTCAGGGGTGGGTAGCAAATGCCAGCCATGCTGGCATTGTCCTCATCCCACGTGGGATTAAAAAAAATAGCATGGAGGATTTCCAATTTGCATTAATAACAAAGAGAACGTTCACCACAAATATCTCAATTTATGACCGTCTTTAATAATGCTGTAACTGCAACACCAAGGTCCCGCTATTTCATTATCCTGCTTAATTCCCCATATTATCAACTTTAACAGGTTTGTATAAGTGGCATTTCATGGATAAAGGTAATAAGGTAATCAACATAAAACACAACATTGTATCTTCATTATCTATTTTGTCCTTTCTTCAAAGAATTCTCTTAACATAGGTTAAAGGTAGAATGATTTTTAGAATGCCACTATTACTGTTCCAGTCTCCCTTTTTGTCTATCCTCTCCTATCTTATTTGCAGACACTCTGAAAGGCCATAGAGTTAGATGAAGTAGGGACAAGTATCACAGGATCTTCCAATGTCTTTTTGAAGCCCCATTGTACAAGGACAATTCAAAAAGGTTTGCTCTACATTTAACTTACACCAAAACAATGATTACGTTTCATAAATACTGCATTGATTATGAATAAACTTAGAAATGTAAGCTTTTTTGTACTTTATCACTTGACCCTACAATTATTAAATGTTGTTTCTATTGTTATTATTTTATTTGGAACTTTCAAACAATACTGGATAATAATTGAGGTAACTTGTCTCCGTATGATTTACACAAAGAAAACATGAGAATTGATTTCCTAAACAAAAAGTGTGCAGGTATCTGGTCAGAAGATGTTTTGAACCATCATGCAGACAGCCATTTGAAAAAAGATGGGGAGGTGGAGGGACCACCATGTATGTGTCACATTGATTGGCATTAAAGTGTCTTGTCATGGTCATTCACTGCTGTTATATAGAGATCACATCCTATCAGAGTGCAATGGAAATGCTGCAGTGCTTTGATAGTTCCAACATTGCCTAGGTTAAGTGTCATTTATGTTAGATAAATTATAACCACTGTCATCAATAAGCATCTTGGGGTCAAGGGGTTAATTGACTCCGACACCTGAATGCCAAACAGCGCTTGCTCAGTTCTAAAGGATTGAAAAAATGTGTAAAGATTGCTGGATGGAGCTAGATCAAACTCTTCAATCTTCTCTTGACTGTCTTCAATTCCTTAATGGTGTGATAGAATTAAAACATTTCTGTGTCAGTCACTTTGAAATTGAGATTTGGAGAGTCTCAGTTGCCACCTTGAATCAGCATTACTAAAGTGCACCTTAACTTTAGTATGAACTCATATTAAAAGCACTTACAATTTGGAAAGTTGCTCCTTTCCTAGTTAAGATATTTCAAGAAGCTTAAGAATCCCAAAAATACATACAAAGGTGGGAGGCCTTCTGATGAGTTTTATTTTGCTAGCTTTATAGTTTACCTGCAAACCATCTGTTGATGCCTCAGAATGTTGTTGTATCCCTTTGATTAAAATTATATCATCTTCTTTGAGGTTATGCAGTTGAATGGATTCCATCAGCTCGTGGAGTTCAGGATAAGTCGTGGTCACTTCCTAGATTAGCAAGTATAAATCAAATAAAAAGAACATTAAGAATTAATCTATTTTAACAATTCAGTATTAAAAATTGCAGAAAATAATAATTTGGAGATCGCAGTCACAATTAGGGAAAGGTTTGAGTGAAAAGCGGGACCAGAAATTTGAATAAGAAAAGTAAAAACACATTCTCTTGTGAAAGTATTCTATTTTACTGTAACATCGCCATTTTATTCTTGAAGAATCGCAAAAGTACTTTCATGACTTCACAGCATGCTAAGATGTTTCTGAACAAGTGAGCTGCTTTTGAAGCTTAGTTACAGTTTTATTGTGGAAAACATGCAGCTAATTTGAGAACAGCAAGCTTCCACAAAGGCTGCGAGTTCAATAATTACATAATCTTTTAATGATATTGGTAGTGAAATTGACTCTTCTGCACATAGTGTCATAACAGGCCACAAAGAACTGCAGATTAACATTGCATCTGAAACAGAGCAATGTAAACAGTGTAGTACTCCAGAACAATGCCCTGAAGTATCAACCTGGATTATGGACTTAAATTCTGTGGTGGAACTTGAACCCATAGTTAGCACTGAGCCACGTCTGGCACTTTGGTGAACAACAACCCCAGCACAGCTTCTTTCTGCACAATGAACTTTTATTTTCCTACGGTCAATTCTAGAGTTACAGGAGGTGGATTTCATTCTCCATAAAATGCAGACATCTTGAATGTCAAGAACCAAGGCCTCATGTACCTATTGAAGTATCACACTGGATCAGGCAACTGACAAACCGGGTAGATTGGTATAAGATGATTGTTGATCCTTAACAGCAGATTTGTGCATTTGTGGTTTCAAATGGACATAAGTGTCCAACTTGGAGCGGTTGGGGTACAACTAACAGTGTAATGCAGGGGAAGACAGCCTTTGAAAACAAATTATCTTTAGGCAATAGACAGAGAGAAAACAGCATATTCTTTATTTCTGTGTGCCTCAAGCAATAGCCTTGTCTCAATAAGAAGTTCTATAATACAAATAAAGAGGTGGCATACACATGGGTGGAGGCAGGGAATATCATCCCATGAGGCATTTTCTTCCCTCCATTTGGAAACAAAGCATTATGAACTACAAAGGAAATTGCTGATATGATTATTAATATTTCCATTTCCTTCTGGCCCTGGTGAAAAATTGCTGTCAACAGCACAACTTGCTTGTTGTCGAATTTAATGTTTTATTCTGGCTGCAACCTGATTAAGTTTTCAACTCGCTGTTGATGTGCAACTTCAAGTTCTTTGGTTTGAAAAGAACCTTCCCTTAAAACCAGTGGAAGGCCAGAGTGGAAAAGCTTGAAGGGATTTTGCCAGAACTGCAAATGTGCAAACTGGGATAGATTTTGCATAATATTCAGTTGATCCTAGTCCATCAAACAGGGCGTGAAAGTGAAAAGGGGCACCATTTCCACTTAGTTTTACAGAAGACTTCAAACTTTCGACTTGCACTCGATATCCTTTGAAAGCACGTGAAATTGATTTTATCTTGTTCTTAGTTAGATTCTGTATCCCAGCATGTAGGAACAAATTATTGCAGATGCTGAATTCTGTACTGAAAACAACAAATGCTGGAGATCACAACAGGTGGGCGGCACGGTGGCACAGCGGTTAGCACTGCTGTCTCACAGCGCCAGAGACCCGGGTTCAATTCCCGCCTCAGGTGACTTACTGTGTGGAGTTTGCACGTTCTCCCCGTGTCTGCGTGGGTTTCCTCCAGGTGCTCCGGTTTCCTCCCACAGTCCAAAGATGTGCAGGTCAGGTGAATTGCCTGTAGTGTTAGGTAAGGGGAAAATGTAGGGGTATGGGTGGGTTGCAGGTCAGTATGAACTTGTTGGGCCGAAGGGCCTGTTTCCACACAGTAAGTAATCTAATCTAGGTCAGGCAGCATCCGGGCAAGCTAACATTTCGAGTCCACAACACTAGAATCATCTAGACTCGAAACATGGAAGCTGTCTGACCCGCTGTGATCTCCAAACATTTTCTGTGTCCAAACATTTGCATTAAAACATAACAGATAGAACAGTACAGCACAGGAACAGATTGCATCCAATTCTTGTAGCCTGTCAACAAATCCACAAATGCAGTTTTACTACCAATCTGGGAAGAAATGTAAATCTCATGAAATAAGAGTTAAAAGAACAGCATAAAAACAGCCTTTGATCATTCTAAAACCATGTCCAATGCACATTTTAGTCATTTACAGAGTTTTTACTTTTTTTTGAGAACAATGTTACTTAGAGTACCCCCCAGTGGTCACCTGTGGTCTTGCAGCCTCCCAACTGCTGCACAGCAACCTGGGTGATGATCAGAAACTGAGAGAAAGCATGGACTGCAGATGCTGAAGGGTCAGAGTCGAAAAGATTGGCTCTGGAAAAAGCACACCAGGTCAGACAGCATCCAAGGAGCAGGGGAGTTGACGTTTCGAGAATTGGCTGTTCATCAGGAAGGAGGCGGTCGACCAAGGGGGCTGAGAGATAAATTTGGAGGGGGGGGGGGGGGGGTGGAAGAGAGCTGCTGGGGAAAGGTAGCTGGGAATGCAAAGGTGGAAGATGAGGAGTTCTTCCTCCAGGTGTTGGGTGGCTAGAGTTTGGAAGTGAGGAGGCCCAGGTCCTACATGTCTTTGGTGGAGTGGGAGGGGGAGTTGAAATGTTCAGCCACAGGACAGTGGGGTTGTTTAGTTTGGAACTCCCAGAGATGTTCTCTGAAATGTTCCTCAAGTTGGCGTCCTGTCTCCCCAGTGTAGAGGGGACCACTTTGAGAGCAATGGATACAGTCGATAATGTGTGTAGAAGTACAGGTAAATCTCTGGTGGATGTGGAAGGATCCTTTGAGGCCTTGGAGGGAGATGAAGGGAGAGGTGTGGGCACAGGTTTTGCAATTCTTGCACAAGGGAAGTTGCTGGGAGGGCAGAGTGGGTTGGTGGGGTGTGTGGACCTAACAAGGGAGTTGCGGAAGGAATGCAGATGCAATGGAGGCGGAGGAATTAGGAATAATGGATAGCGGTTTTACAGGAGGAAGGGTAGGAGGAGGTGTAGTCTGGGTAGCTGTGGGATTCGGTGAGTTTGAAATAGATAACCGTTTTGAGTCGGTCACCAGAAATGGAGATGGAGAGGTCCAGGAAGGGGAGGGAGGTGTCCAAGATGGCCAGGTGAACTTGAGGTCAGGGTGGAAGGAGTCAGTGAAGTTGATGAACTGTTCAACTCCTCATGGGAGCATGAGGTGGCGCTGATACAGTCATCGATGTAACAGAGGAAAAGGTGGGGGATGGTCCCGGTGTAGCTGCGGAAAGTGGACTGTTGAACGTACCTGACCAACAGGCAGGCATAGCTGGGGCCCATGCAGGTATCTATGGCTACCCCTTTAGTCCGGATGAAGTGGAAGGATTCAAAGGAGAAACTATTGAAGGGAAGGACAGTTCAGCCAATTGAATGAGTGTGTCAGTGGAAGGGTACTTATTGGGTTGGCGGGAAAGGAAGAAAGGGAGGGCTCAGAGGCTTTCGTCATGGCAGATAGATGTGTACAGGAACTGGATGTCCATGGTGAAGATGAGGCATTGGGAGCTGGGGAAATGAAGGTCATGGAGGGGGAGAAGGGTGTGGTGGTGTCCTGAATGTATGTGAGAAGATCCTGGATCAAGGGGCACAGGACGGTGTCAAGGTATGCAGAGATAAGTTCGGTGGGGCAGGAGCAGACTGACACAATGGGTCGACCGGGGCAATCAGGTTTGTGATTTTTGGGTAGGAGGTAGAACCGGGCAGTGTGCGATTCCCGAGTTAGGAGCTGAGAGGCTGTTGGTGGGAGATCCCCTGAGGTGATGAAGTTGTAGATGGTCTGGGAGATGATGGTGGGAGGTGAGCTCATGGTCAAGGGGACAGTAGGAGGAGGTGTCCACGATTTGGCGCCTGGGTTCAGCAGAGTAGAGGTTGGTGTGCCAACCTACCACTGTGCCCCCACCTTGTCTGCTGGTTTGATGGGGAGGTTGGGGTTGGAGTAGAGGGAGTGGAGGGCTGTGCATTGCGAGGGTGAGAGATTGGACAGGTTGAGGTGGTCAATGCCACACTGACAGTTGGATACGCAGAGATCGAGGGCAGGTAACAGACCAGCATGGG
The DNA here is from genome assembly GCF_020745735.1 of Hemiscyllium ocellatum. Classification (NCBI taxonomy): domain Eukaryota; kingdom Metazoa; phylum Chordata; class Chondrichthyes; order Orectolobiformes; family Hemiscylliidae; genus Hemiscyllium; species Hemiscyllium ocellatum. Next base: position 94,274,543 of record NC_083411.1, on the reverse strand, counting down.
GTCTCCAGGTGGAAGGAATGTGTTGGAGGCAGATGAAGAGGTCTTCAGAGGATGAGTGAGAGTCCTGATGGAAAAAGTAAGCACGGAGACAGAGGCAGTGGAAGAAAAGTTCAGTTTCGCAACATGCGTTGAATCCGTTGATCCGGGAGCATAGGGAGATGAAGTGAGGCCTTTACTGAGGATATATTCACGGTACACAAGCATGATACAATGATCAATCTCCACCAAGACAGAATCCAACTATCCACCCCCTTCACATTCAATAGCATTGCTGTCGCTGAAGTCCCCCATTATCAATACCCTGGGATTACCACTGACCTGAAATTGGACCAATCTTGTGTGAAAAAGTAGCCACCAGAGCATGTCAGAGTTGAGTAACTCCTCTCCTCAATTCCCAGAAGCCTGTCCATCATCAATAAGACTCAAATCGAGAGTGTGATGGAATATTCTCCACATACCTGGAGGAGTGCAGTTCCAAAATCATGCAGCAGCTCAATATTATCCCAGCCAAAGCAACTTGCTTGGTTACCCCTCATGCACCACCTTCACCATTTACTCCCTTCATCACCACAATGACAGCAGTGTCTGTCATCTACAATTCACACTGAAGCAACTCACGACTGCTCCTTTGACAGGACTTTCCGAACCTGCAACCTCTACCAACTTAAACATCAAGAGAGACAAATGCTTGGGAACACCATCAGCTTAACCTCTACTCTAAGCTACATGGCAGCCTGACTTGCAATTACATCATTCTTCCTTCACTGTCTGGGTCTAAATCATGGAGCCACCTTTCCAACAGCGCTATAGGTTCCTGCATTTCAAGGACAGCAGAGATTCAAAAAGTCTGCTCATCACCACATTCTGACTTGCAAATGTGAAAAGACAATAAATGCCTGGCCCAGCCAGGGACACTCACATCCCATCAACAACAAAAAAAATGAATCAAATAGAAATTGCCACCACTTCAACTTTATTTATCTTTATGTTAAATACACATTGAAATTTCTCAGGGATAGGAATGCTAAAAAAAACACTGCAATTATTTCTGTCAGAATCAATCAATCCATCTTAAAAGAACAAAATAAAATGGATTCCTAAACTTGCCACTAAGGAAATTGAAAAGATTAAGATCAACAATTTTGCCCTTCATCTGATCTTCATATTTTTCTAATTATGAATGTTTCCACTGGTAAGAGAGACTAAGACCCAAGAGCACAGCCTGAGAGTGAAGGAACAACTCTTCAGGAAGGAACTGAGATGAGGAGGAATTTCTTCAGCTGGAAAGTGGTGAATCTGTGCAACTTATTCCCCTGGAAGGCTGTGGAGGCCAACCATTAGGTATATTTAAGACAAAGATAGCTAGGTTCTATATTAGTAAAGGGATCAAGGAGTACAGGGAGAAGATAGGAGAATGACAAACATATCAGCCAGGAAAGTTTGGCAGAGCACACACAAATGGGTCAAATGCCCTAATTCTGCTCCAATGTCTTATGTTCAGAGATGTTATTACATACCTCTGGCTCATGTGGGACTTCCACCCCCCCCAGCACCACTAATCCAGAATCTGGGTCTTGAACCCAGGCCAGAGGTGGGGACATGACCACTGCACTACAAGAGCCCCACATGTGATCTCTATTGCTGTCTTCACCAACAACAGAAATAGTTAAGGACTGAGTGGCTCTAACCATGTCTCATTCATCAACTCCTCTGCCCAACCCTTGTCTATGAACGATTCCAACAGAATACCTGCAATCTCACCTTCCAATTGATCTAATTGAATGTTACAATTCCATAGCAACTGGCAAATCTCTGGAACCATCACCACACAAAAACTGGGGATAATGACAAGCCATTTGACAACAGAGAATATCATAGCCAAGTTATGCAAAGTCAGCAGAGGAGACCCATTCTCTCCTTCTTACACCTTCATGTTACATGTTACCTCACCACCACTAGCAACCTCTTTGTTTTTGGCTCTGAGCCCAGCTGTAGTGATTGTAATGAGGTCAGCCAGGTGGACCTCATAGAATGAACTCCCTGACTGGGGCTGTTCATCTAGTCCAATCAGGAAGCCTTGGCTGACAGATATAAACAGAAGTGAGGGCAGCATGGTGGCTCAGTGGTTAACACTGCTGCCTCACAGCGCCCCCAGGTTCAATCCCTGTCTCCAGCGACTGTCTGTGTGGAGTTTGCACATTCTCCCCATGTCTGCATGGGTTTCCTTCGGATGCTCCAGTTTCCTCCCATGGTCCAGGGATATGCAGGTCGGTTGGGTTGGTCATGATGAATTGCTCATAGTGTTAGGTGCATTAGTCAAGTGTAAATATAGGGTGGGGGAATGGGTCAGTGTAGACTTGTTAGGCCAAATGGCCTGTTTCCATACTGTAGGGAATCTAATCCAATCTAACAGAAAAGGAAAATGAGTTAGGGTGGCAAGGTGGCTCACTGATTAGCACTGCTGCCTCTCAGCCAGGTATCTGGGTTCGATTCCAGCCTCGGGCAACTGACTGTGTGGAGTTTGCACATTCTCCCCGTGTCTGCGTGGATTTCTTCCCACAATACAAAGATGTGCAGGTTAGGTGAATTGGCCAAACTAAATTGCCAACAGTGTTCAGGGATGTGTAAGTGAGGTGCATTAGTCAGGGAAAATGTAGAGCAATAAAAAAAAATCAGGAGTGTTCATTCTAAGATTTGGCTCCAAGGAAGCTAGATCAGTGTCAAGGATTCTCCATGTGGAGATATTTCACCACCGATACTCCCTGTTCCATTTGCTCCTTCTTCCCCTCTGTATAGAGCATAATAACGACAATTTTCCAACCCCCTTCAGTTCTGAAGAAGTCATATCAAACCTAAAACTTCAACTCTGTTTCTCTCTCCACAGATGCTGCCAGACCTGTTGGGTTTCTCCAGCACTGTCTATTTTCCTTTTAGATTTCCAGCATCTGCAATATTTTGCTTTTGTGCATTCCAAGTGAGACTGTGCCATGACAAGTCATTCAAATCACTCAACATTTACACATACATACCAAACTCTAACGATACTTAAACCTAACTTCTCTTTGATTGTAATGCTTGCTAAGTCAGAAGTGGGCTATAAGGTTAACAAGCATTGATTAAAATGGATTTGTTGTAGAGGAAAATACCCTGGTATACAATTTCAATGTTGTTGTCTGATTCTGTGTTAAATCATTTATATTAATAACGCTTCTGACAGTGTACATCTTAAAAAGATATCTACAATCTAATGTTAATAAAACCTTTAATTACTACTTACATTAAATTCAAAATTCATACAAACTGTAAAGTAGCTAGGTAATCATATAAGCAAAAACTGACTAATAAAACGCACTGAATACATTCCATGCCATTTACTGAAGATCATTTGCTGTTATTTCACAATTAGAATTGCCTCCATTCTTTCTCACTCAGTAGTGTGTTCAGTTCACTGATGCATCATCATGTTTTCCCTGTCACCTAGATCTTCCTCTGATGATGCAGCATATTTACTGGGTGACACAATGGTTAGCACTGCTGCCTCACAGTGCCAGAGACCTAGGTTCAATTCCTGCCTTGGGCAACTGTCTGTGTGTGTTTCCTCCAGGTGCTCAGGTTTCCTCTCACAGTCCAAACATGGCAGGCTAAGTGAATTGGCCATGCTAAATTGCCCATAGTTTTAGGTGTAGGGGAATGGGTCTGGGTGGGTTACCCTTTGGAGGGTCAATGTGGACTTGTTGGGCCAAAGGGCCTGTTTCCACACTGTAAGTAATCTAATTTCCACAGCCTCTGCCTATTTGGGAAGCGTTTTTAATACAAAGACATGAGGTTTCACTTACCTCTTTAAGCCGCATTGCAATTCCTTGCTCATTCCTTTCAATCACTACCTGACAAAGCTTCTTGGTGCTATGCAACCAATTAATTGGATCTGACATCTGTGGGAAAAAAAACATGAACAGGAATATATCAGATGTGCAGACAAACAAGTTGGTTTCTTACACCCTATGGCATTTAAAAAATATACCAAATGTGCTTTATGGGAAGGGAGGCTTGAATAATTATCTGAACAGTTTCCAAACCTGGAACTTGGGATGAAATATGAATTCTTGTTATTGTAGTTAATGGCTAAATTGGCATATTGGGTCATCAGTTAGAGTATAGGTCACCAGGAGTTAGCTAACTTACAAATTGACAGGTGGGGGGTCTCAATGATCTACTAACCTGCTCCTTGGTTGATTAAACAGCCAATTTAACTAATTTATTTGCCGGTGGACATACCATATAATCCACCAAGAAGGGAGACCCAGATTCAACTCCTACCTGCTTCAGTGACGTGTAATAATAAACACTGAACAGATTGATTAGAAAATATGTCCATCAATCAAAGAATCTTGTGATGGAAACTGATTGATGACTTGTACATCTGTTGTTTTTCCACTGTGTCTCACCCCCCCACACACCGCCCCCGCACCCCCCCCCCCACACACACCGCCCCCGCGCCCCCCCCCCCCCCACACACACACACACACACACACAATATGGTGCTGGGGATACAAAATTTAAAAAAAGAACTTGTGGTGTGGTGAAATTGTATACCAGGGTATTTTTCTCTACAACCATATCCATTTTAATCAATGCTTGTTGTCCTTACAGCCCACTTCTGACTTAGCAAGCATTACAATCAAAGAGAAGTTAGGTTTAAGTAACTTTGGCCATTGTTAGAGTTTGGTATGTATGTGTAAATGTTGAGTGATTTGAATATGACTTGTCATGGCACAATCTCACTTGGAATACACAAACACAAAAGTATTGCAGATGCTGGAAATCTGATCAAGATCTCATTGTAATCTGAGGTAACTTCTTCGCTGTCCACTAATCCTCCAGTTTTGGTGTCATCAACAAACATTAAGGACAAAAGAGTAACTTGGGAGAGAATAGGGCCCCTCAAAGATCAGCAAGGCCGCAGGAGATGGGACAGATACTAAACAAGTATTTTGCATCAGTATTTACTGTAGAAAAGGACTTGGATGATATAGAATGTAGGGAAATAGATGGTGACATCTTGAAAAATATCTATATTAAAGAGGAGGAAGTGCGGATGCCTTGAAACACATGAAAGTCGTTAAATCCCCAGGACCTGATCAGATGGGAAACTAGGGAAGTGATTGCTGGGCCTCTTACTGAGATATTTGTATCATCGATAGTCACAGGAGAGGTGCCGGAAGACTGGAGGTTGACTAACATGATGCCACTGTTTTAAAAAGGTGGTAAAGACAAGCCAGGGAACTATAGATCAGTGAGCCTGATGTCGGTGGTGGGCAAGTTGTTGAAGGGAATCCGGAGGGACAGGATGTACATGCATTTGGAAAGGCAAGGACTGATTAGGGATAGTCAACATGGCTTTATGCATGGGAAATCATGTCTCACAAACTTGATTGAGTTACTTTTTTTTTCAAAATATACTTTATTCATAGAAATAAATCTTTGGTACCTGCACAATTTGTCATGTCGTTCATAGATATATACATTGCATGTCTTAACATTACAAAGAACAGATTGAATTAATCAAATTTACAGTTATCCTATTTACAGTTCCCTTTATTAACCATCCAGTCTTGATTGAGTTACTGTTGTCGAGTTTGGGGAAAAGGTGCAGGTAAGACAGTATAGAATCAAATTGTCATCGAAGTACAAAGAGGCTTTGGGTCATTTTGGTGAGATTTGGCCCAATAAGAATCAATTGTTTGTGGTTTGATTTTCAGAGAAAAACCTTTAAATATTGTGTGCAATTCTGGTCTCTCAGTTGGGTGGTCATGTTGCGGCTGTACAAGGCATTGGTTAAGCCACTTTTGGAATATTGCGTGCAAATCTGGTCTCCCTCCAAACAGAAGGATATTGTCAAACTTGAAAGGGTTAAGAAAAGATTTACAATGATATTACCAGGGTTGGCGTGATTAAGCTATAGGGAGAGGCTAAATAGGCTGGGGTTGTTTTCCTTGGAGTGTTGGAGTCTGAGGGGTGACCTTATAGAGGTTTATAAAATCCTGAGAGACAGAGGTAGGGTAAATAGATGAAGGTTTTTCCATGGAGTAGGGAAGTTCAGAACTGGAGGGCATAGATTTAGGGTGAGCGGAGAAAGACTTAAAAGGGACCGAAGGGGCAACTTTTCCACGCAGAGGATGGTGCGTACATGGAATGAGTTGCCAGAGGAAGTGGTGGAGGCTGGTACAATTGCAACATTGATAAGATATCTGGATGGATATTTGAGTAGGAAGGGATTAGGGGGATATGAGCCAAGTGCTGGCAAATGCGACAAGATTAGTTTAGGATATCTGGTCAGAATGGATGAGTTGGACCGAAGGTTCTGTTTCTGTGCTGTACATCTCTAAGTAAAACATATTCTTCTGTTTTATCAGTTTAAACCGAGAATCAGGTGTATCCTGTTAATGGTTAATATTCCAACATACCATACATTACTCTGTACACCCAAATCAAGGCCCTGTTTTACATCCAAGCAGAAAATATAAAAATGTCTTTCAAAAATGAAGGAAAGAAGATGTAAATGGGGAGCTTTAAATGTGCACTACATTGGTGAGTAGTGGAAAAAGAAAGTTTATCAGAAATTCTCCTGATCACTACACAACTTCCTGTCTGCAGAAGCGTTGTGGAGTGCAGTTGCAGTATCAAAGAGTAACATTTCCTGTTGTGGGCCACTGTGTATAACTGTGTATCTAATTCAGATCATTATCTCACTAGTGCAATCAGCAACTGTTGCTGTCACTTGCTGCCCTTTTCATGGCCTTTGATTTGTAGAACATTCCAGCAATCCAACAACTTCAATTTTCACTTGAGCTTGTGGGTAAGGAAAAAGCACAAAGTTTGTTACCAGGCCCACTTTTAAAATGAAGTTGGTATTTGTTAACTATTTCTGTTCATATATGGCAGATATAGATAGATATCTTGTGCTTACCAACCTGTGATTTTCTGCCCATTCGAGTGAATGAAAATCACAAGCAAACTAGACATGGGGAACCCTAACCATAGTTCTTCTCTGTTTTCTTCCTTTTTCTTGCTTGAAGGTGTTGCCTCATGTTTCAATGTGGTTTCTAGGATACCAGCTGTCCTCTACTTGTGAGCCAAGCTGTTTTTTTTCTCCAGGAGAAAGTGAGGACTGCAGATACTGGAGATCACAGTCAAAGAGTGTGATGCTGGAAAAGCACAGCCAGTCAGGCAGTATCTGAAAGCAGGAGAGTTGATGTTTTGGGCATAAGCCCTTCATCAGGAATGTTCCTGATGAACAGTTTATGTTTGAAACGTCGATTCTCCTACTCCTCGGATGCTGCCTGATCGGCTGTGCTTTTCCAGCACCGCAGTCTTTGACTGTAATCTCTAGGAGTAGTTTCTGCCAGTAGCTCATCAACTCTAGGATATTAGGGAGGCTGATCGATTCACAACACAATTCTCTTAACATCTGATTTCTACTGGCCTTGACAGCAAGGTTCCCCACATTGTGATCAGGATCAGAAACCCTTTCTAATTAGTTTCTCTCCTCCTTAGCCAAGGAACCTTACCCTTTACTGACATCATATTGGAGACTGTACCTGCAACCAACCTGGGCCTTGCAGCTCAATACTAGAATTATTGAGCCATTAGGAGTTGTCAAAGATACGTAAAAAACAACAACTTCACAAGAAAAGCATTTGACAATTCTTTTGGCTACAAAGAGAATGCAGCCAAGTGAGCCAACAACAAAATGTCATATGCAATGTAAGAATACATATCCCAACATTTTTGTTACTGTTGGAAGTGAGGGCCTAGTGGTATTATTGTTGGACTGTTAATCCAAAGCCCCAGGTAATGTCCTAGGAACCCAAATTCAATGAATGCTGGCTAAGCCAGTGACACCCTCATCTCGTGAATAGATTTAAAAAAAAACAATAGGTTTTCACAAAAAAGTAAAAAGAATTGTTTAATAAACTTGAAGCACATGGTGTTTTAAATGTTTAATAACTGGCTAACAAAAATCTTGATTTTCATGAGAATCGCAGCTGAGACTTGAATCTAGAAATCCCTGCCCTAATCCCAACATTTACCTTACTCACAGGGGTGTGGGGAAATGGGAAAGATTCTAATTTGTGCTTCTGTGGTTCACTGAGGCTGAACCTGTAATTTGCAGCTGAGGGTTCTTGTCATACAGTAGAAGTGACTCTACCTCTGAGCCAGGAATCTGGGTTTAAGCTCTACCTACCCAAAGGTCATAGAGTCATTGAGTCATAGAGATGTACAGCATGGAAACAGACCTTTTGGTCCAACTTGTCCATGCCGACCAGATATCCCAATCCAATCTAGTCCCACCTGCCAGCACCGGGTCCATATCTCTCTAAACCCTTCCTATCTATATACCCATCCAGATGCCTTTTAAATGTTGCAATTGTACCAGCCCCCGCCACTTCCTCCGGCAGCTCATTTCACACACGCACCACCCTCTGCATGAAAAAGTTGCTCCTGAGGTCCCTTTTGTACCTTTCCCCTCTCAGCCTAAACCTATGCCCTCTAGTTCTTGTCTCCCCCAGGGAAGTGTGTAATATCATCCCTGAACATGTTGTTAAGGAGGAAGCAAGTACAAGCTGATTTGATTAACACAAGTAGATGTCTAAAACACAACTTGTGCACTTTAGTGCTTCTGTTCAGGTGCTGAGTTTTTCCGGTGATTTCACTTTTTGTTTCTAAACCTGCTGACATTATTTGGAGAAGTAGGGTATTCTTGGAGACATGGTCCTGAAACAAGCTTGGAATTGCTTTAAAAAAATTCATAAAAATGCCAAAACAAATAATTCCAAAAAGCTTGACAATCAAAACAAGAGACAACAGGAACTGTCAAAAGCATTTGAAACTCCTGTCTTTTAAATATTTGAAGAAAATTGTAGTGCTGAAAAACGAGCTTGCTCTTTCATTCAGTTGATTGACATATATCTGAGGGATATCTTCGAGTAAAAAATGAGGTCTGCAGATGCTGGAGATCACAGCTGAAAATGTGTTGCTGGTCAAAGCACAGCAGGCCAGGCAGAATCTCAGGAATAGAGAATTCGACGTTTCGAGCATAAGCCCTTCATCAGGAATAAGAGAGAGAGAGCCAAGCAGGCTAAGATAAAAGGTAGGGAGGAGGGACTAGGGGAGGGGCGATGGAGGTGGGATAGGTGGAAGGAGGTCAAGGTGAGGGTGATAGGCCGGAGTGGGGTGGGGGCGGAGAGGTCAGGAAGAGGATTGCAGGTTAGGAGGGCGGTGCTGAGTTGAGGGAACCGACTGAGACAAGGTGGGGGGAGGGGAAATGAGGAAACTGGAGAAATCTGAATTCATACCTTGTGGTTGGAGGGTTCCCAGGCGGAAGATGAGGCGCTCCTCCTCCAGCCGTCGTGTAGTTGTGTTCTGCCGGTGGAGGAGTCCAAGGACCTGCATGTCCTCGGTGGAGTGGGAGGGAGAGTTAAAGTGTTGAGCCACGGGGTTTTTGGGTTGGTTGGTTCGGGCGGCACCTCGGAGGTCCTTGGACTCCTCCACCGGCAGAACACAACTACACGACGGCTGGAGGAGGAGCGCCTCATCTTCCGCCTGGGAACCCTCCAACCACAAGGTATGAATTCAGATTTCTCCAGTTTCCTCATTTCCCCTCCCCCCACCTTGTCTCAGTCGGTTCCCTCAACTCAGCACCGCCCTCCTAACCTGCAATCCTCTTCCTGACCTCTCCGCCCCCATCCCACTCCGGCCTATCACCCTCACCTTGACCTCCTTCCACCTATCCCACCTCCATCGCCCCTCCCCCTAGTCCCTCCTCCCTACCTTTTATCTTAGCCTGCTTGGCTCTCTCTCTCTTATTCCTGATGAAGGGCTTATGCTCGAAACGTCGAATTCTCTATTCCTGAGATGCTGCCTGGCCTGCTGTGCTTTGACCAGCAACACATTTGCAGCATATATCTGAGGGAAACCATTACCATAAGACGAAAAGAGCAGAAATTACGCCATTCAGCCCGTCGAGTCTGCTGTACCGTTCAATCATGGCTGATACATTTCTCATCCCCATTCTCCTGATTTCTCCCCTTAATCCCTGATCCCTATGATACTCAAGAACTCCCAAGTCTCTTTGTACTTCAGATTTCTGAATTTTCTCCCCATTTAGAAAATAGTCCATGCCTGTATTCTTCCTTTCAAGGTGCTTGACCTCACACTTTTCCTCGTTGAACTCCATCTACCACTTCTTTGCCCACTCTCCTAATCTGTCCAGTTCCTTCCGCAGCCTCCATGCCTTCTCAATACTACCTGTCCCTCTACCTATCTTTGTATCATATGCACATTAGCCAGAATGCCCCCAGTTCCATGATTAGTTCTAGTTGACTGATTTCATGACCTTCTGTTAAGTAGTTAATAGTTTGATTCACAACTCCAGATGATTAAATCTCATTGAAGTGGGACTATGAATGCTAATGTTTGTTTTATGAAGGATGATAAGATGCCAAATGTTTTGATTTAGCAGTTTGGATTAGAAACTGGCTTTCTGAAAGAAGGCAGTGGTGGTTGATGGAACATAGTCAGCCTGGAGTCTGGTTACTAGTGGTGTGCCACAGGATCTGTTTTGGGACCACTGCTGTTTGTCATTTTTATAAATTACTTAGACACAGTCATAGAGGGATGGGTTAGTAAGTTTGCAGATGACACTAAAGTCAATGGAATGGTGGACAGTGTGGAAGAATGTTACAGGATGCAGGGGGACCTGGATAAACTGCAGAATTGGGCTGAGAGGTGGCAAATAGAGTTCAGTGCAGCTAAATGTGAGGTGATGCACTTTAGGAAGAATAACAGGAAGGCAGAGTATTGGGTCAATGGAAAGATTCTCGGTAGTGTGGATGTGCAGAGGGATCTTGGAGTCCATGTACATAGATCCCTGAAAGTTGCCACCCAGGTTGATAGTGCTGTTAAGGTTTGTTAGGTTTCATTGGTAGAGGGATTGGGTTCCGGAACCGCAGCGTTATGCTGCAACTAATGCGGCACACACTTGGAATATTTTGTACAGTTCTGGTTACCCCATTAAGGAAGGATATGGAAGCACTGGAAAAGGTGCAGAGGAAATTTACCAGGATGTTGCCTGGTGTGGAGGGAAGCTCTTATCAGGAAAGGCTGGAAGACTTGGATCTGTTCTCATTGGAAAGAAGGCGGCTAAGGATGGATTTGATAGAGACATACATGATGATCAGAGGATTAGATAGGATAGACAGCGAAAGTCATTTTCCTAGAATGATGACATCAACCTGTATGAGAGGCCTAACTACAACTGAGGAGTGATAGATTTAAGACAGATGTCAGAGGCAGTTCTTTACTCAGAGTGGTAAGGGTGTGGAATGCCCTACCTGCCAAAGTAATTAACTTAGCCACATTAGGGAGACTTAAACAATCCTTGGATAAACACATGGATGATGATGGGGTAGTGTAGGGGGATGTACTTAGAATATTTCACAGGTCGGCGCAACATCAAGGGCCGAAGGGCCTGCTCTGAGCTGTATTGTTCTATGTTCCATGTAGTGAAAGGGTTTAACAATCAGTATTTCTTCTGAAGTAGTGAATTCATCAATAGACACTTAAAAACATTAATCAATTTCAGCATGCATCCTGATGTCTGTCCATGATGGATATTGAATTGTGCTTGAATTTCTGCAGTGCATCTTTGTACCATTTCAAAACACTTAACACTATTGATGACTCATTCAATAACTTTACTGATGATCAAGAGTAGGCTGATGAAGCAGTAATTGGCCAGGTTGGGTTTATCTTGCTTTTTGTCAACAGAATAGTTTGGCAATTTTCTCCATTGTCAGGTGGATGCCAGTGAGAATTAAGAGATATCCTCATTAGGGATATGGATATTTGTGGCGGATCCTCCAATGAATTGCTTAATTTATACAGTACCATGCGGCAGGACTGCAGAGCATAGATTTGGTTGTACAATCACTTAGCTCTGTCTAGAATTTGCTTGTTATGCTGTTTGGCACACAAATAATCTTGGGTTGTAGCTTCATAAGGCTAACACCTCGCCTTTAGGAATGCCTGGTATTGCTCCTGGTATGGCCTTCTCCATTGTTCTTTGAATCAAGCTTGATATTAATAGCAGAGATGGGGATGCACTGAACCATGAGGTGAGGAATATGGTGAGGAAAGGGGTTGGTGGTACTGAGAAAGAGGTTTCCTTGCTAATTTTTAAATTATTACCATAAGATTTCATGGGGTCCGCAATCAATGTTGAAGGAAACTTCCTCCTGACTGTATCATCGCAAGATGGTGAGCAGCAGTGAGGAATGCTGACACAAGATGGCGAATAGTGTGAGTATTTCATCCAGCTACTTCATGCCACATGGTGATGTTTAAAGATTTCTTCAAATGCATCTGTAAGAATCCTATTCATACAGACAGTCAGTAGTAGAAAGATCTGAAAATTCCAGAGTCCTACAGGAGAAATTTCATTGAAAGATTCAACAAGTCAAAATCTCCAGCGAATGGTAAAAGTTCTTGAAAGAGACACGCTGCAGTAGATGAGTATTCAGAACTCCCTGGAACTGAAGAATTCATCACTCCAGACAGTTACAGATAACAGAGTACTAGTGTCCTGTCGGACCATCAGGAGTCAGGGTCTAGTCAGAGAGCAAGCAGACATTGGAGACTGTGTGAGTAAAGTTTAAATCCCTGATGGACCAGGGCAAACGTTTGAAAACAGTGCAGAATTACAGCCTGAAAAAGCCACGTGTAAAGTCAATTAAAGCTGAGATTGAGCATCGCCACCATTGTAAGCAATCGCCATGGATCATCCCTACAGTAAGAGAAACACAAGGATGATAATTGCAATTCAACCTCAGATCACAGACCAGTGGACATTGCATCTTTGAAGCCTGAGCTTAAAAGGTCAAATCAAAGATGAAAAGGCAAGAACCTATTACTAAAACAACAGACAGCAGGAATCATTTAGGAAAAACCATGAAGAAATATGAATCACTTACTTTCGCCACAAATAGCTGGCTTCAACTAGAGAAGCTATGGAAAAGAGGGGAATCCATTTCAGCTGCCTAAAGTGAAAATCTTCTATTTTAGCCACAGAAATTGTGAGAATACTCTCAGAACAAATACAATTATTAATATATCAAGGTTTAACAGAAGACTGCAGCACCTCGGGAATCCTTAGATGAGCCCTATAGATTGGTGGGAAAGTGTAGTTGTGGCGATTTAATGTTAGGGTTCATAAAAGGACAGAATTGTTGCTGGAATAGCTGATGAGTGTGTGTCAGGTTTGTTGCTGTCAAAAGAAAATCGATTCTAGGAAAAACCACTGAGTGAATGAGGCTCAAGTCCAGAAGCAGCACAGATCAATCTCAAGGGAAGAAGATTTACCTTATGACAAAAGATTTGCAGAATGCATTCTGTTCTTACAGTATTAAACCACAAACGACACAGTGGAGAAACCAAAAAAAGCAAGTACGACTGACATTAGATATTAAATTACCTCGCACTGTGGAGTAAGGAAACTTCACAGACACAGGAAGTGCCTACCTACCTATTAAAAAGAAGTGTTCTACTTCTAAAACAAAATGTAATTTTGTCCTTTGCTGAAATAGGACATAATCACAGAAAAGCTGAAGTCATCAGCCACCCACACAAAGAGGTTAATGAGTAGAATAATTTACAATAGAAGAAAAGCGTAAAGTCCTCTTAACAGAGTAGGAGATCCAATCCTAACCTGTTGTCAAGAGAATATTTATGTCAATAGGCATATCATTGATTTCAAGTTTTATACAGGTGTGAATATTGCTATATTATCAGATGATGAACCATGGTTAAAAACATGCTGCATGCCAACACCAGTGCAGCAATCTAGTCCAGGAGGCATAGCATTTAAAAGTAGAACGCAAGCAGCTTTAGATATATATTTATATACAATCAGGGACTCTCACTCCTTAATGTGCATGCATATTTTGAATTTAACCTTCATAAAGTCACAAAAGAAGTCAAACTGTTCAAAGATAAGAGCTGGTCTAGGAACAGCCAGTCATGAAACAGATAAGGAGCATTGGATAAGAGCAGCCTGATGTGGAACAACTAGCCAAAGGACAACCACCAGATTTCATAGGGCTGCCAAGTTTGCAGTCCACCATGAATCAAGATGGAATTACTTGAAAGTAGCTACGTTTGCATCAATTTGTCATGTTTTGAAAATCTGCAACTACACTGATTTGACTCATACGTTTTCACAGCTGTCAACATTGAGGAGACGTTAGACTGAAAGGATCAACATAGTGTATATGCAAACACTGCCAACCATAAAGCCATTGAGCAGTGTATCTTATGTGAGCTCACTGATACATCTCCAATTGAGGTAATTCAAAGTGCAATATAGGATATTGTATAAATAGTGATGAAAGATTGAAATCTGATGTCAGAAGCAGAGGTGATACAGAAGATGCAAGTTTGAACAGAGCAGTTAATTTCCATATCTTCTCAGGATTAATCTTAATTAGCAATGTTAGAGATGATTCCATACAAGAAGCGATTCTCAAAACAGCAAAACTGTGGAAGTAAACGTGATAGTTTCCCCAATACTTCAATCACTGAAGCCAAATGAAAACATCTAACTAATCAACAAGTTAATCTAAAGAATTGAGATAGATTTACCTGCAGATTCAGAATAAAAATTTGCTGACACAGGTTGAAGATTGATGCATACAACCTCATGAAAGCCACCAACTGGAAAGGGCAAAGCACGTCCAGAGATTCAGGATACAGCCAAGAAGAAATTATTTAGTTCAAGATACTGTAAAAAAGAAATTGCCTGTTTCAACGAGACAGCCATCCTCCACAAAGGAAACAAATGAGTTTAACGGTCCTCTAGTCAAAAAAGAAACAAAACAGTCAATAGGTCAATGGTCTTCAACCGAAACACCTATTCATCTTCCAAGCCGAAAGAAAATATGTTCAAGGAACCTCCAGGCACCTGAATTTATACAGTCAAAGGCATGGGGGAGGGGTGTGGGGTGGGGAGGAGATAGATTAGTGGTAAAAGTAATTATGTATAATATGTTTGTTAATGATGAAAGTAAATGCTTGAGGGGCGGAAGATGTTGCATATGAGTTCAAGGGGCTAAAAGGTTTAATAATAATGCCTTAAGCACCACATACTTTGAAGAGGTCATATTGATCTAATGGGAAAACTGTTTTGGATCTCAAAAAGGTATAATACTGAACACACAGATTCTCCTCATTGTCTCTGTAACAATGTTTGATATATCCGTGTATCTTGTAACTAGTTTCTAAATGCTACAGACTATACTTTGTGTAAGACAAGAGCTTCTTGTTGGAATACCAAGAACCAAGTGAGCCTTGTAGGTCACCATCCAAGAAGGAGATGGTGTCATAAATGGTGCAGACAGATTCACACACTGGTGGTCAGTAGTGAGGGCCATAATATAACACAAAAATGTACTTTCCAGTGAGGGCCATAATATAACAATCAAGAGTGGTAACCAAGACTCAATAACGAAAGGCCACTGCTTAAGGCCCTCAATCATGTTAAATCAAAGGGCTAGAAATTGTAAAAATCTTCAAGCTGCACATGTTTGATGTGAAATGACTATTGTAGATATAACCAATAACTCATTGTCAGCCACCTCAAAATTTTTCACTATATATTGGGAGAAATTGATTTTGTTTGGAATTTTACATAATGTTAACATTATTATGCTATTTGTTTGTATACATCCTGTGAATAAAGTGTACATTTGGAAAAGATTACAAGTGAGATCCCTGTGTGGCTTTATTTTTCTCTGCTAATTCAGGAAAACTGACAGAAATAGAATTGTCTGTATTGTTGCCTTGACAAATATTAACTCACTCAGTAAATGCCAGTAATACACAGCAGATCAGGAAAGAATCTATGGAAAGAAACCATCAAATCATTATCCTGAAACACTAGGCAATGTTCTTCGTGGATTGAGAGTCTGTTGCTGGAAAAGCAGAGCAGGTCAGCATCCAAGGCAGCATCCAAGGAGCAGGAAATCAACATTTTCCAGCAACACACTCTCAACTCTCATCTCCAGCATCTGCAGACCTCACTGTCTCCTAGAATGTGCTTAGTGCCATAGTGATAAGTTTGGAGGCAGGAAAAATAGAATTGAATAGATTAGAATATCCTTTATTGTTAAAAATAGAAGATAACTCACTGGAATGATTTCCCAACAAATTTGTCATTGGTGAAGTTACCCAGAGGCAACTTAGAAAATAGGTCATAAAATGCTACATAGAAGCAAGCAATATAAAGGTCCCAATTAGAGCAATGAGTCACAGGCCTGCATCAAGTTCAGAGGCTGCTAGCTCTGTAGACGCACCCTCCCTGAACCAGGCTGGGGACTGGGGTGAATGGAAGGGGCAGACTTGGAAGTTCAATGCCTGAGAGTGCAGTTTGCCTTGAAAAACCTTCAGCTGTGGCTCAAAGTATTTCAAGTAGGTGACTCACATCCAACCGGAGGGGTTTAGTAGCTTGGCTCCTCTGAAGTCTTCAATTACATTGCATGGAGCAGCTCCATTTTGAGGCTGTCTCACATATTCCAGCCTACCTTGGCAGCACTGCCAAGTCTCTATAGCTATCAGTCCTTTGGATTGGCTGAAAGCCTTGTGAGATCACCCAAGTATGGTAAGTGTGGTGTGACCAATTTGGATGTTCACTCAGAGAAGATCACTTGGCTAATCTCCCTCCTGGCAAGTGCGTGCTTGCAAGCACCAGAATCCTGAAGGAAGCTTCCACAGGGGAAAAAAACAACGATCTTCAAACGTTGATCTTCTCCCCATGGATGTGACCTGCTGAATACTTCCAGTATTTGTTTTTACTTCACATTTCCAGCACTCACAGTACTTTGCTTTTGTTTTAGGGGAAATCACATAGTTGCTGACTACACCTCTAAAGGTTCAGAAAGGAATTACAAGGATGTTGCCAGGACTGGACGGTTTGAGTTAAAAGGAGAGGCTGAGAAGGATGGGTTTTTTTTCACAGGAGTGTAGAAGATTGAGTGGTGACCTCATAAAGGTTTATAAAATGATGAGAGTCATGATAAGGTGAATGGCCAATGTAAGTTTTCAAGGGGGAGGGACTCTAAAACTAGAGGGCATAGGTTTAGGTCGGGGGTGGGAGGGAGATTTAAAAGAGACTTAAGGGCAACCTTTCCTAGCAGAGGGCGGTGCATATATGGAATTAATTGCCAGAGGAAGTGGTAGGGGTAGAGGTGGGCACAATTACAATATTTAAAAGACATTTGGAAAGGTAAATGAATAGGAAAGGCTTGGAAGAATTTGGGCCAATACAGACAAATGGAACTAGTTCAGTTTAGGATACCTAGTCAGCATGGATGAGTTGAACCAAAGGGTCTGTTTCCGTACTGTATGACACTATGACTGGCATTTGATTATAGGTAATAGATTTTTGATTTAACTTTAACAGAAATGAAATTGAAGTCCAGTTCTTTGAAAAGCTATAGTCCTCAATTTTATATCACATGGAGTTTTTAGATATACCTCGTGGCAAGAGAAAGCACCAACAACTTAGAACACCACATCAATGTACTACGCAGTGAGAAAATTAGATATAGTGTACCAGCCTGCACTATTATTTTTCACATGTACTGCACCAGTTAGAAGCACTATAAGATACTCCATAACTCTGCACCATTAGAAAAAAAATTGTGGTGACTTTATCTCTGCATTCGGATGAAGCAAATTTTTTTTAAAGTAAAGTTATTGTTCAGCTTTCAGATCACGTCTGAACTAGCATACTATAATTAGCAAAACGATACACAAGTGCTGTTCAGGGAGCAATGTTGGTCCGGGGCCATCTAATGATAAGTGAGTGGAATCTTCCACATCCTGTAATGCAACTGTGAAACAGGAGCAAGGTAGCAATACGGAAGTCCCACATCTGAAAGTTTAGCCTTAACCACAGATCACACTGAAGCCTTCAACTACAGTCTTGCTCACACAGCATTCAGCACGTTGTTTCCAGTGAATTATCTCCATCTCCTGCCCCATCCTGTTGAACTAATTTGCCATAACACTAAGCAGAAACTAGGGAAAGAAATTGAGACACTGAGCTTTGTTCAGTATTGCACTGTAAATGAAAAATCAAGACCTAGCTGAGACTTCCACATGAACCCAGGGATTGGATTCAGTTTAATGTGTGCAATCTAAAGGGTGATTCTGGTTCAGTTGCGTGTTAAACCAGATTCTACTGAGGAAACACTTACAGAACCTGGATGTGTCAAGATATTGTAAAATGACCCATAAAGGGATTGAGATTTTATCCATCCTACGATTCCAAATTCAATTAGATTAGGGAAACTAAAACAATGGATTGGTTTATATGTAATGTTATAATCAAAAATCACCCCATTAGCCTTGAATTTAAGTTCAGACTCATGACTTCTGACACTATCCCAGGTAAAATGTGAGCTACATTACAAATATAGAGAAAGATAGAGTTTAGGAGTATCCAGTAGGCTGCAGTGAAGAATACACAGACTGTTCTAGGAAAAATCAATAGATTGGCATTCTGAAAAGATAAGCTGAAAAATATAAATAATTATTTTTCCATGTTGGCATGATCCATTTACTCTCCACTGAAGACAGAAGTTTGAGTTTAACAGAATGCTCAGAAAATGATGCTGTCTGCAGTCCATTGGATATTTTAAAATTGTTTTGAAGAGTAAACTCCAAGAATTTGTGGGTGGCATGGTGGCACAGTGGTTAGCACTGCTGTTTCACAGCTCCAGAGACCCTGGTTCAATTCCTGCCTCAGACGATTTTGTGTGTGGAGTTTGCACATTCTCCCTGTGTCTGTGTGGGTTTCCTCCGGGTGCTCCAGTTTCCTCCCACAGGTTAGGTGAATCGGCCATGCTAAATTGCCTGTAGTGTTAGGTGAAGGGGAATAGGTCTGGGTGGGTTGCGCTTCAGCGTGTCGGTGTGGACTTGTTGGGCCGAAGGGCCTGTTTCCACACTGTAAGTAAGTAATCTAACTCACCTTATTCTGAGTACTACACAGTTACTAGTGCTGTGTAATATTATATGAATACAATGTTTACCACTTTAAATGATATGATTGACACTAATAAAAAAGTAAGCAAATTAACATATAAATAATGCATATCTGTACCTATAATCACAATCTATATGAACAGGTAGAATGGGTTGATACTAAGGGTGATTGAGGTCAAAATGTAATTCAGATAAGAAACCAATATATACTTGAAATGTTTAACTGGAAAAATGTATTTGAATAATGTAGGCTGAAACTGTGAAGGAATTTGAAAATGAGACCAGTGCATGAATAGATTGATCTTTAGACTTGTGTTCGAGGTCTTTTAAAGAACTGAAGTTTCTGAAGGCATAACAGTATATAAAAAAAGCTGTGTTAGGAGGAAGGGACCTGAAATGTTAACTCTGATTTCTGTCCACAGATGCTGCCAGACCTGCAGAACTTTGAGTAATTTTTGATTTTGTTTCTAATTTACAGAATTGGCAATTACTTCAGTTTTTACATAAAAGAGCATATTGATAAGACTTTCAGACAAGGGGCTTTGTAGCCCATTCAGCCCAGCTATCTGCTCTGCCATTCAATGAGATCATGGCTGATCTGAACATTTTCAACTCTACATTCCTGCCTTATCTCTATAATCCTCGATTGCCTTACTGATTAAAAATCTGCCTGTGCAGGCACTCCCTGGTTGCGAACAGGTTCTATTCTGGTGTTGGAACACAGTGCAGGACTATTTAAAATAGCAATTCATAAGTACAGAAAATGTTATTATATCAATTGTTTAGAATTATATGCCTGTATGGGATTGCATTCATAAGTGTGAGCATTTGTAAGTTGGACATTCATAAATTGGGAACATTCTGTGTCAGCTTGGAATATACTTAACGTTCCACTTTCTACGGCTACAGATTCACCATCTTCAGAGAAGCAGTTACTCCTAATCTCTGTTTTAAATGGGTGAACCCTTAATCTGAGATTATGTCCTCTGGTCTGAACTCTCCCACAGGGGAAACAACCTTTTTGCATCTCCCCTATCAAGTTCCTTAAAAATTTGATACATTTCAAGGAAATCAACTTTTATTCCTCTAGACACGGATGAGTATAGGCATAACCCAAACAATCTCTCCTCATAAGAATATCTAGAATCATTTTAGCGAACCTTTTCTGGACTGCCAGAAATGACAGCATATCTTTCCTCAGATGAGAATTCACAGTATTCCAGCTGCGGTCTGATTATTGTCTAGTATAGTTTTAACAAGACCTCCCTATTTTTTACTCCATTCTTTCTGAAATACTGAACATTCCACTTGCCTTCTTTATTACCTTCAGAACATGGATGTTAGCTTTTGTGATTCATGCATTGGAAGCCTTTCATCCTCCTGTGCTGCACCTTTCTGAAGTCTGTCTCCTTTTAAATAATACTCAGCCCTTCTATTCTTCTGGCCAAAGTGAATTGCCTTACATTTTCACACATTATATTCCATTTGCCAAGTTGTTGTCTACCCACTTAACTTGTCATTAACGTATATTGTAAATAATTATAGCCCCAGCACCTATTCCTGTGATACTCCACTAGCTATAGATTATGATCTTGAAAAGTCTCTCTTTATCCTAACTCTGTCTTCTGTTAGTTAGCCGGTTCTCTAGCGATGTTAATGTACTACCCTACCACCATAGGCTTTTATCATATTTAGTAGCCTTGTATGCAGTAGTTTATTGAATGTCTTTTGGAAGTCCAAATACATTTCATATACTGCTTCCTCTTTATCTATCTTGCTTTTTGCCTCTTCCAAAAATTCTAATAAATTTGTAAAGTATGATTTCCACTTAATGAAGCCATGTTAACTCAGCTTGACTATAGTGTATATTTCTAAATGCTCTGCTGGTGTATCCTTTGGAAAAGACTCTAGCATTAAAGATGTTAAACTAACCGGTCTATAGTTACCTATTTTCCATTACATTCCCCTTTTAAATAAATCTATTGCATTGACAGTTTTGCAATCTTTGACCCCTGACATGACTTCTCCACCTCCTGATGCTGCCTGGCTTGCTGTGTTCTTTCAGCCTCCTGCCTGTCTACCTTGCCATAACAATTCCATGGATATGGGACTCAGCTGTGGAGGTATTGAGGTAATAGGGTACTATATGACAGACTAGAAATAGAAAAAAAGCATAAGGTGAGTATCATATATTGAATACAAAAATTATCTTAGGATTGAACAAACTGCCAAGTGTCACAGCTTTGTAGTCATAATACAATACATTTTGTAAAGAAAGCTAATCTGACTTTTTACAATGGACACAGAATCTAACAAGATGGATAGCAGACATTACATGACTGCTCACCCTCCTTCGACTGACTGAACTGGTCCTCACCCTGAAAAATTTCTCTTTCCAATCCTCCTACTTCCTCCAAACCAAAGAAGTAGCCATGGGCACCCGCATGGGCCCCAGCTATGCCTGCCTCTTCGTAGGATATGTGGAACAGTCCATCTTCTGCAGCTACACTGGCACCAACCCCACCTTTTCCTCCGCTACATCGATGACTGTATCGGCGCTGCCTCGTGCTCCCACGAGGAGGTTGAACAGTTCGTCCACTTTACTAACACCTTCCACCCCAACGTCAAATTTACCTGGACTGGCTCAGACACTCTCTCCCCTTCCTAGACCTCTCCATTTCTATCTCGGGTGACCGAACCAACACAGACATTTATTATAAACCGACCAACTCCCACAGCTACCTGGACTACACCTCCTCCCACCCTGCCCCCTGTAAAAATGCCATCCCATATTCCCAATTCCTTCGTCTCCGCTGCATCTTCTCCCAGGAGGACCAATTCCAATACCGTACAGCCCAGATGGCCTCCTTCTTCAAAGACCACAATATCCCCCCAGACATGATCAATGTTGCCCTCCACCACATCTCCTCCACTTCCCACTCCTCCGCTTGCCACCAGGACAGAACCCCACTGGTCCTCACCTACCACCCCACCAACCTCCATAGATCATATCATCCACCGTCATTTCTGCCACCTCCAAATGGACCCCACCACCAGGGATATATTTCCCTCCCCTCCCCTATCAGCGTTCCAAAAAGACCACTCCCTCCATGACACCCTCGTCAGGTCCACACCCCCCACCAACTCAACCTCCACTCCCGGCACCTTCCCCTGCAACCACAAGAAATGTAAAACTTGCGCCCACACCTCCTCCCTCACTTCTCTCCAAGGCCCCAAGGGATCCTTCCATATCCATCACAAATTCACCTGCACCTCCACACACATTTACTGCATCCGCTGCACCCGATGTGGCCTCCTCTATATTTGGGAGACAGGCCGCCTACTTGCGGAACGTTTCAGAGAACACCTCTGGGACACCCGGACCAACCAACCCAACCAACCCGTGGCTCAACACTTCAACTCCCCCTCCCACTCCATCGAGGACATGCAGGTCCTTGGACTCCTCCATCGCCAGACCATAACAACACGACGCCTGGAGGAAGAGCGCCTCATCTTCCGCCTAGGAACCCTCCAACCACAAAGGATGAACTCAGATTTCTCCAGTTTCCTCATTTCCTCTCCCCCCGCCTTGTCTCAGTTAAATCCCTCGAACTCAGCACCTTCTTCCTAACCTGCAATCTTCTTCCTGACCTCTCCGCCCCCATCCCCACTCCAGCCTATCACCCTCACCTTGACCTCCTTCCACTTATTGCACTTCCAACACTCCTCCCCAAGTCCCTCCTCCCTACCTTTTATCTTAGCCTGCTGGACACACTTTCCTCATTCCTCAAAAAGGGCTCATGCCCGAAACGTCGATTCTCCTGCTCCTTGGATGCTGCCTGACCTGCTGCGCTTTTCCAGCAACACATTTTCAGCTCTGATCTCCAGCATCTGCAGTCCTCACTTTCTCCTGCTCTTATTGGTTCACTATTACCAAAAACAAGCAGGAAAATTGATGTTGAAAAGTGTGGTGCAGGAAAAGCACAGCTGGTCAGGCAGCATCCGAGGAGCAGGAGAGTGGATGTTTCGAACATAAGCTCTTCATCAAGAATGGGGTGGAGAAATTTTAGGAACGGAAATTAGAGTGGGCCCTATATCTCTCCTTTTGGGCTTTTCGAACTTACCCTCCCTGGATATACACGGGAAGAGATTATTTTTTATTCTCTCTTTCTGTGCAAGGAAAAATATTTTGGTGAACTGGGTGGCTGAGGGCCCCCCTGGACTTTCAAATTGGCACAGATTAATGATGGAATGTATTCCCCTTGACTTCCTTACAAATATGGTGCACCGAAAGACCAAATTATTTCATAAAATATGACAGCCCTTCTTGAATTACATAAATACTGATATTTCGGCCATCCTAACAAGGGCTTTTATTGAATGGAGATTACAAACCTGGCTGCTCCCGGGCCCCTTAGGAGAGGATTCCCGCACGAATACGGGTTTTATTACATTTGATGTTAATACATTCCAAGCATGTAAGAGACTTAAGTATACACTCTGGTTAGTTGTAGGTTAGATTAGTAGAAAGTTGAGTTTTGTTTTTTTTCCCATTATTAAATTTTGACTATTGTATATTTGATTTAATTGTATATTTGATTTAATTGTATATCAATGTTTGTATTTGAGAGTTTTGTTTATTTTTGTAAACTTGTAAAAATGTTAAATTTCTAATAAAAATATCTAAAAAAAAGAATGGGGTGGGGGATGAGGGGGGCAAAGGGGGCTGAGAGATAACTGGGAGGAGTGTGGATCTGGGGGGGGAAGGTAGCTGGAAGGGTGATAGGTAGAAGGAGGTTGGGGGTGATGGCGATAGGTCGGAAAGGAGGGTGGAGCAGATAGATAGGAAGATGAACAGGTAGGACAGTTCAAGAGGGCAGTGCCAAGTTGGAAGGTTAGGTTTGGGATATGGTGGAGGGAGGGTAAATAAAGAAACTGGTGAAATCTACATTGATCCTGTGTGGTTGAAGGGTCCCAAGGTAGACGATGAGGCATTCGTCCTCCAAACGTTGGATGGCAAGAGTTTGGTGGTGAAGGAGGTCCAGGACTTGCATGTCTTTGGCAGAGTGGGAAGGGGAATTAAAGTGTTCAGCCACAGGGCAGTGAGATTGCTTAATGCATGAACTAACTCACTTTAACTCTCCTTCCCACTCTGCCAAGGACGTGCAAGTCCTGAGACTCCTCCAGGCATCAAATGGTAAGGGTTTGGCATTGGAGGTGCCTCTCCAGCTTGGGACCCTCCAACCACACGGGATCAATGTAGATTTCACCAGTTTCTTCATTTCCCGTCCCTCCACTTTACCCCAAATCTAACCTTCCAACTCAGTACCGCTCTTTGAACGGTCTTACTTGTCCATCTTCCTTCCCACCTATCCGCACCACTCTCCTTTCTGACCTATCACCATCACCCCCCACCTCCATCTACACATCGCCTTTCCAACTACCTTCCTCCTAGCCCCACACCTCTTCCATTTATCTCTCAGCCCCCTTGGACCACCTCACACCCCCCAATTCCTGATGAAGAGATCATGCCCAAAACATTGACTCTTCTGCTCCTCGGATGCTGCCTGACCTGCTGTGATTTTCCAGCATCCCACTTTTCAGTCTGATCTCCAGCATCTACATTCCTCACTTTCGCCTTGGCAGATTGATATGTCAACTTAGCATCAATCACAAAGGGAGACACTTAGAAATTGATTAACTGTTTGATAAAAAAAATACAAGCAAATTTAAGGATGTGAGAATTCAAAGCATCTGAGAGAACAGGAGTCTGGTAAGACACTGCATGGAATTCCAGCGAATTGACTTTACTTTGAAGATTTAAAAGTGTTTTTGAGAATGCAAAGTTACGTAATAGCTATTTGCTTTGGTCATGATAAAGCAGCTGTGAGACTCCAATCTGGACAGAACTCCAAGAGAAACACCAGAGAGGGAAAGAGACTTTTTTTAACAGGGAGACAGAAAAGGTACACTGGCTAAAGAACTCTACTGAACCAGACTATCAAGGGACACAACTAGAGTGTGATAAAAGCTAAAGAAAGGAGCCTTCGCTCCCACCCAGAACCTTTCTGCTCAGTCAAACTTATTGAGTCATAGAGCCATCAAGATGTACAGCACGGAAACAAACCCTTCAGTCCAACTCATCCATGCCAACCAGTTATCCCAACCCAATCTAGTTCCACCTGCCAGCACCCGGCCCATATCCCTCCAAACCCTTCCTATTCATATACCCATCCAGATGCCTTTTAACTGTTGCAATTGTACCAGCTCCACCTCCTTTGGAAGCCCATTCCACACACTCTCTGCATGAAAACATTGCCCCTTGGGTCTCTTTTATATCTTTCCCTTCTCAGCATAAAACTATGCCCTCTAGTTTTGGACTCTCCAACTCAGGGAAAAGACCATCTCTATTTCCCCCATCCATGCCCCTCATGATTTTATAAACGTCTATAAGGTCACCCTTCAGTCTCCGAGGCTGCAGGGAAAACAGCCCCAGCCTGTTCAGCCTCTCTATAGCTCAAATTGGGAGAAGCCACCAACTATTTGACCACAGAAACATTGTAGCTGCTGAATTCTTACTTTAAGTTTTACTTTCAGGTTAATGATATCTTTAATTTTGTTAGTTAAAAATAGTGTACCCTTCTCCTTAATTGTGTGCCACTGCATTTCCACTGACCTATACCTTAAACGAATTTCCCAGTTGACTTTAGTCAGCTCTGCGTTCATCCCCTCAATTGCCCTTATTTAAGTTTAAAACACAACCCTTACATCACTCTGCATTGTCAAGCTCAACTAAAAATTCAGTCATTATTGCCTTTTATTGTATTTTGACCTATCACCATTCTTCACAGAATTATACCTAGAGCATCTTTTCTAGGAGGTCACTAATTTAATTTGATCTCATTACACATTACAGATCTAGAATAACCTTTTCTCTGGTTGGGTCTAAAATGTGCTGCTCTAAGAAACTGTCCTGAAAACACTCCATCAACCCATTTACCAAGCAGATTTGTCAAAACTGAATGTGAATTAAAATCATCCATGATTATTGCCTTAACTTTCTCAAAAGCCCACATCTTTGCTTAATATATGAATAGGAATTTAATTACAGCAAGTCTTTGCCATAACAACATCAATCTGCACCTTCAAAGGAAAACAAATTAAAAATGAACTTAATAGATTATCTTTTTAAGCATTATAAAACAAGATTCAAACTGGGCACTATCACTGAGAGAAGTAGTTGGATCCTATGGATTTGATTTCAAATGATATTTTACTACTGACTGAGATGTTAAGAAAGTCAAAGGACTCTAGATACAGGGGTTATCCATCTTTAGACCAAAGGACTGAATCCTTATGATGTAGCCAGTGAGAGGATATTTTTTGATTAAGCGTTCATTTCTACCATAACTCCAACATGGTGTGCAGCAGGAACCATGTGGCCTGATACTTCTTTTCTTGCACTCAGTCTTTGACACGTATCATCACTTGTGGTCTCCTTTCCTCTTTCTCATTCACTTCATTTTCTCTCCCTCCATCTTTAGTTTTTCTCATATATTAAGTTATTAAGGAAAATTTGAATTCAATAAATATCTGGAATTAGGAGTCTAATGGTTTCATGGTCACTATTTGTCGAGGGTCAGAAAATTCCATTTGGTTCACTGATGCCCTTTAGGAAAGGAAACTGACATCCTTGCCTTGTCTGGCCTACATGTGACTGTGGATACACAGCAATAAAGTTGACACTTAACTGCCCTCAGGGCATTTAAGGATGAGTAATAAATTTGGCTAGGCACTGAATCATGATCAGGTATCTTGAATTTAAGAACCTAGACATATGGTCCATGGCACAAGACATTATAATTGACACAAAATAAAACGATAGAAGAGAAGAAACAAGGAATTAATTAAAAGGTAGTGATTGGGAGTTTTGAACTGCTAAATGTTATAGGCGAACAAAAGGATCGGGCTGTAGAAGAAATCATGTTTAAGAACAGCAGATAAACAGGTAACTTGGTTCATCAGGTGTCATCATGCAGTACATTAAAACAATTTCCAGTTAACAATTAAAACACTGCTTCAATAAGTCTTTATGACAGCAATATTGGCATTCTATTAATCCCGGCCTGTTGGTCGGGTATGTGGACTAGTCCACCTTCCACAGTTACACCGGCATCACCCCCACTTGTTCCTCCGCTACATCAATGACTGTATCAGTGCCACATCATGCTCCCATGGAGGCTGAACAGTTCATCAACTTTGTCAATACCTTCCACCCCAACCTCAAATTTACCTGGACCATCTTGGACACCTCTCTCCCCTTCCTGGACCTCTCTATCACCGTTTTCGGTAACTAACTAACTACAGATATCTACTACAGTCACACAACTACCTAGACTACAAGTCTTCCTACCCTACCTCTTGTAAAAATGCCATTCCTTATTCCCAGTTCTTCTGCCTCCACCGCATCTATTCCCAGGATGACCAATTCCACCTCAGAAAGTTCCAGATGGCCTCCTTCTTCCAAGATTGCAATTTCCCTTCCCATGTGGTTGACGATGCCCTCCAACGCATCTCCTCCACTTCATGCATCACTACCCTTGAACCCCATCCCTTCCAATGCAACAAGGACAGAAACCCATGGCCCTCACCTTCCACCCCACCAACCTCCACATACAACGTATCATCCTCCGCCACTTCCGCCACCTCCAAACAGACCCCACCACCAAAGGTATATTTCCCTCCCACCCCTGTTAGTGTTCCAGAGAGACCATTCCCTCTGCAACTCCCTCTGCAGGTCCACCCCCACCCCCAAGTGGCCCACCCCACACTCCTAGCACCTATCCTTGCATTGCAGGAAGTGCAAAACCTGCGCCCACACCATTCCCCTCACCTCCCAAGAGATCCTTCTACATCCGTCAGAACTTTACCTGTACCTCTACCAAATGTTATCTACTGCATCCATTGCACCTGATGTTGTCTCCTCTACATCGGGGAGACAGGACGCCTTCTTGCGGATTGTTTCAGAGAACATCTCTGGGACACCCGCATCAACCAGCCCCACTGCCCCATGGCTGAACACTTTAACTTCCCCTGCCATTCCATCAAGGACATGCAGGTCCTGGGCTTCCTTCACCGCCAAACCATTACCACCCGATGCCTGGAGGAAGAACGCCTCATATTCCATCTTGGGACCCTGCAACTACACAGGATAAATGTGGCTTTAAGCAGCCTCCTCACTCCTCCTCCCCCCACATTATCCCAGTCCCAAGCCTCCAATTCAGCACCGCCCTCCTGACCTGTCCATCACTCCCTCCTCTGACCTATCACCTTCTCCCTCACCTTCACTCACTTTTCAGTTTCTCAGCAACCTTCCCCTCATCCCCACCCCCTCCCATTTATCTCTCAGCCCCCGGCCCATAAGCCTCATTCCTAATGAAGGGCTTATGCCTGAAATGTCGATTCTCAAGCCCTCAGATGCTGCCTGACCTGCTGTGCTTTCCCAGCAACACACTCTCAACTCTGATCTCCAGAGTCCCCTCTATGTGAAGGAATTGTTTCAATTCTTCCCTTCAACTCTTTTTGAACATCTTACATGCCCTTTGTTTTACTGATTAATGGAAACAATTTACAATTACCTTCACCACATTTCTTCATAATCTGCAAGACCTATCCCAGTCTAGTGAAAAGAATTAAACACCTCCAGTCTTTTAGAACATCTGTAACTCTTCATTTATAATAATACATAAATGTACCAAACTGCTTTTATCCATTTCTTTATGCTCTTCGTATAATAGCATGTCCAAAGTTATGCGTTAAAGTTCCAACTGCAGCTTCACCAAAGTACTGTGCGAGTTTAAAAAGGTAAAACATAAGAGCAGAAGTAAGCCATTCAACATAAATGTGCTCCACCATTTAATGTGATCATGGCTAATCTGATAATCTTCAACCCTACTTTCCTTCCTTTTCTCCATAACCTTTAATTCCTTTACAGATTAAAATTCTGTAAATATTGGCCTTGAATATACTTAATGACTTAGCCTTGACAGCCCTCTGTAGTAAAGAATTACACAGACCCACAGCCCTCTGAGAAGACATTCATCCTTATCTGTGCACCCTTATTCTGAGATTATGCCCTCTGCTCCTAGACTCTTCAACAAGGGGAAACAACGTTTACACATCTACCTTCTGAATGTCCTAGGGACCTTGCATATTTCAAAAAGGTTATCTCTCATTCTTCTAAATTCCAATGCGTACAGGCACTGTCTACTCACCTCTTCTCATAAGACAGTCCCTCCTGGTGACGTGGTATCAGCCTAGTGAACCTTTCCTGGATTGCCTCCAATGCCAATAGATCTTTCCTTAGAGAAGGGCCAGAATGTTTTTTTTAAATTCACTCATGAACATATGGGAATTACTGGTTCAGCCAGCATCTATTGTCAATCCATAAATTCCATTCCTTTGTTCTTCCTTCCCTTTCAAAATAAAAGGTGTTACTTTGGCAGTTTTCTAATCCTCTGGGATTCCTGGAAGAGTATTACCAGTGTACCCATCATCTCTGTAGCTGTGCCCTTTAGTATCCTAGGATACATCCCATCAAGTCAGCGGGACTTAGCAGCCTTTAGACCAATTAGTTTCCCAAGTACTTTTTCATCCAGTGATAGCTATTGTATTTACTTCCTCTCTATTTGTCCCTTAATTATTTTGTAATTTTGGATTGCTACTAGCACCTTCTCCTGTAAAACCCTCTGCAAAGTATTTATTCAACTCCCCATTATTATTTCCCCAGCCACATTCTTTTAGGTGCCTATGTTCAGTTTGCCTCCTCTCATCCTTTTTACATATTTAATGGAGCTCTTGTTGTGCATCTTTCTGTTGCAAGTTTACTTCCTCCCCCTTTTGTTTTGGTTTTAAATTTTTTCCAGTCGTCTGGTTTACCACTAATCTTTGCCACCTACTATGTTTTTTCTTTCAATTTGATGCTATCCTTAATTTTCCGAGTTAAGATTATTTTATGTTTTTGTATAATATAAAACCGAATACAAGTCTGAAGATTTCATTTACCTTTTTTTTATTATCTAATACATGTTTATAATGTCAACTATGGTCCAGCTGGTCTCAAACGTGCCTCTGAATAACAATATTTCCAATTTATTCCCAGCTAGGGCCAAGATTCCAGTGCACTGCTGATCGAATGCTACTCTGGTAGAAGGGCCATCTTTCAAAACCAAGGTCCCAACTGTTTACACAGGGAGATATCAATGATCCCAAAGTAATATTTTGAAAAACAAAGCCTGATTTTTAAGGCTACCTTTTTCCCTTAATCAAAATTGTGAAAGCAGATCAGGCAACATCCAAGGAACAGGAAAATTGACGTTTCGGGCAAAAGCCCTTCATCAGGAATGAGGAAAGTGTGTCCAGCAGGCTAAGATAAAAGATAGGGAGCCTGCTGGACACACTTTCCTGATTCCTGATGAAGGGCTTTTGCCCGAAACGTCGAATTGCCTGTTCCTTGGATGCTACCTGACCTGCTGCGCTTTAACCAGCAACACATTTTCAGCTCTGATCTCCAGCATCTGCAGACCTCACTTTTTACTCAAAATTGTGAAAGCAAAGAATATCTGGTCATTGTCAAACTGCTTTTTGTGCAAGTTTGTGGAGTGAAAATTGATTGCCACATTGCTTTACAGACAATGAGTACTTTTGTTATAGGCAATCAGATAGCTGGCAGTCCTGAAAAGCACAATATAAATGCAAGTCTTTCTTTTTAAGCTCTACTTGAGTCACTTTTTTAAAAAAACATCCTAGATACCTGCCTGACAAACTATGTGGCACATTGCATTTTTTCATGATTCTTATATGATGTAATACCTTTTATTTTAAATTTCAGCAAATTTTGGTATTGCTCTCGCAATTCCTAAATTTATAATCACCAAATCTAAATATAAAAACAGAGCAATGTTGTGGCCTGCACTCAATCTCTTTCCAGTCTCAGAAACTCCCTTTTACCTAAGCCGTTTGCTTTCTGCTCTGACCTATTTGCCTATACACATTCCAATTCATACGAATGCCATGTAATATTTGTTTTATTCACAAATCTCTTACATTGTAAGTCCAAATGTTTAATATGTGTGGAAAAAAAAGTATAAAACAATGGGTCTTATCCAAACAGCAAAATGATATGGGAAATATGCTGTTCGTATTAAACTAGTTCTTTTGTTTCATACTGCCTGTGCATCACTCTGCTGTTCTGTAAATATTTTAAGCTAAGTATAAAAATTATCACATTAAAACTACAGAATGTGCTTGTAATGTTGATATTCCTATGCATATGTAGCAATGTACTTCACTCAAGTATTGGTTCATTTTTAGTCACAGGGTTATTGTCTGCACTTATAGATTGATATCAGTATGATTTTTGGTGGGAGACAATAGCTGGGTATGGGAGCAGGTACTGAGAACAACTACACTCTGCATACAGCTTTTATTTCTTAGGCTTTTGTCAAAAACTGCATCACATATGGTTTAAAAAAGTATCTAGCACACTTGCCTTTATTGCTTAGTTCTTTGAATATAGGAGTTGGGAAGTTATGTTGAGCTGGTAGGAAGGAAATTACTAAACTGGAGAGAGTCAAAAGAGAGTTACCAGGATGTTGCCAGGTATGGAAGGTTTGAATAATAAATCCAATCTGGATTGGCTGGGACTTTTATCACTGGAGCTCATAGAAGTTTATAAAATGTTGAGGGGTATAGATAGAGTTAATGGTAGTTATTTTTCCCTAGGATGGGGGATTTCAAGACTCTGGGGCACATTTCTAAGGTGAGAGAAAAGAGATTTTAAAAAAGAGGGTGCTTCATGCGTGGAATGAATTTCCTGAGGGAGTGGTGAATGTGGATACAATTGCAACGTTTAAAAGACACTTGGATAAGTACATGAATAGGAAAGGTTTGGAGGATATTGCTCAGGAGCAGGCTGACGGGACTAGCTTAGTTAGGGATAGACGGACTGGACCAAAAGATCTGTTTTTGTGCTGTAAGACTCTATGACAGGGTCGGGGTGGGTCAAGGAGTCATGATTTTGATTCTGAGAATTTAAATCCTGCTGATGAAACTTTGTGAAAAACCTACATATTTTCATAATAAATGCTTTCACATTACAAAATTAGGCTCCAAATTTACCAGACTGTCTCAAGAACTAACTCACTTTATATTTACTATTCTAATGGCTTGATCTGGATAATGGAGGAAGTGAGAATAAGAAGTTCACTACATAGCCATTGGAATTGGAATTCATTTCATACAGCTGGGGAAAAAAACACAGTCATGGCAACCAGGACAACTGTCATTGATTGTTGTAAAACAAAACCCCTGATTCACTCATGCCTTTAAAATAAAGAAATCTGCCATCGTTATTTGGCTTGGAGGTAATGTTCAACCTACATGTGGCTCCAGACCCCCAGCAGGACACTAGATTCAAGGAAAATTTAAGTTTGGGTAACAATTTTTACTGCAATTTAATGCTGCATTCCTTTGCAATCCTTGCTTAAAAATCATAACTCTTTATTAATGGTCTTAATTAAAGTTATGCTTAATATAGTAATGACCAACATCATCAAGCAGTATTGTCATTTATAGAACAGGGTACAATGCGTTCTGATGTCTTAAGTCTAAGATGTTTAAATGTAGTCACGCATATGCCCTCTTGGACACTCTGAATGAAATTACAAACCACTTTCTATAGAAGTATCAGCTGGAGATTTTTTTTTAAACACAACTGGAGGATTTCTTGTCTCATGATCTTAGTGAAATTTAAAGACGTTGTGCCACCATAGCCTCTTGATTGAGCAATTACCAACGACATGATCACCGAGAAAACTGTAACTTATATTCTTTTTCAAAGCTTAAAAAGTGTTTTAAAAATCTTTCACAATACAAGCTATGTCGAATAGGCAAAATAAATATCATATTTCAATTTATCAAACACCTCAGTCGAGAAAGCATTTGTACAGATTAATTATGACTCGAAGTTTCCACTCAGTTAAACATCATGGGGGCAATAGAAGTTTCAAGTAAGTGCGGACGATCATTAACCAGGTTAACACTGAGTATAAGGAGGCGTACTCGCAATTGTGCAGATATACCTTTGGGGTTCCTAATGTGAGGTTTTTGCCTACATCCCGCCTAATGACCCATCAGCAATGCAATATTTCAATATCATCTATGTTCCTTGTTTAAATGATGAATTGTGCAAATTGTTTGGATCTTGCGGTCAGATTACACCATGCTGTTAACTCTTTTGTGCAGAAGTGTTACTTTTAAATCCAAGTTATCTGTGACATCAGTACATCATCGTTTAACATAATCAAGTTCGATCAATGCAAACTGGCTTGTGTCTTAGATGAAAATCAGCAGAAAAATGCAAATGCTAATAAAAAAAAACTGAATTACAGCTTTTCATTTTTAAACCAATGTCCTTCATGTATCACTCGACAATTTCCAAATTTAAACACTGAAAACTGTTTTCCTTTGAAGCTAGAGATTTGGACTTTTAATTGTACGAGTTTATTTAAAAATATTTTCTTTCTCAAGAACATTGACTGGATACATTTGTAAGAGCAAGCAAGTTGAAGCATTGGGGAACAATAACAGTGGTTGCCATTATAAGTAACCGTGTTCAGAAAGTAGATTTTAATATTTTCCTGAATACTGAACAGCGCATTTCTTCTTAATCGCCTCATTTAGATTTCAAAAATATACAATGTAACATATACATTAGTCCCCAATTATTGCTGTCTAGTTAAAGGCTTTGTATCAAAGGGAGCTTTTAACAGATAGCATTGGTTTTAATATGTTTTCAGTTTCTAAACTAGCTATACATTTCTACTGGTGACATAATCCTATTTTGGAACTCTCTCTAAATTGACCGTGCACTTTAAGCAAACCTTTAAAGTTTTTTTTAGTAGAATAAATCAATCAATCACTCTCAGCAATGAAACACCCTTGAGTATACTGAAGGAAAACACTTCATTGAAATGTTTCCAAGAACACAAAAGAAAACGAATTTTCAAGAGAGTTTTTGCTATTAAAAGTGGCAGATGTGACAGCATGACTCGCCCTAAAAAACATTAGTTAAGGCACCTTCCGCCTTGAAACAAAGTTACTTTTAACACCTGCTATTCTGAGAGAAGAAATACTCCTAATGCTTGATAGAATGCTCTTAAATAATTGTTAAACTTAGCATATTTGCTATTGAACATCTAAAGGATGTATAAAGAAGTAACTTAACGAAATTAATTTGAAAACTAAAACATGTCATAGTAAATATATAATTAATGATTGTCATAATTGTACACTTGCTACATGTTCTTCGGGTAAAGTGTCTCAGAAAAACTGAGAGTTCGGAACCACCTAAAACAGAACTAAGACAGACAAGTGCTGCTTACCTCCATGAATTGGTCACTGTGTGTTTATATATGATTCCAGACACTGAGTAAATTTCTTGAAGAATTTAAATTGCTTGACGTTACTTTGCAACTCAACTGAGCCTCCAGCGTTTTGTCAGTATTGATTGACAACCAGTTCCTGGGTTTATCCACCTCTTGAGAACTGGTCATTTCGATTGGTGCTGTAAGGGCAATGTTCGCCAATTGGAGCAGGGCTGGGGTGGACCCATTATTGTTGGCAGCTCTCCGCCTTCGAGTTAACATCTGCATGTACCAAAACGGAACTGGTCGGTTTCATTTGAGTGGTAATGTTAGACGTATTTAGCTTCTGAATACTTCAGGGATGAGTGCTGTACTCATCTGCCTTCAAAGTGATAATGCGCTTCCTGTCTGCACTTAATAACTTGTTTTTGCATACTCCATTAGTATAGCGCCTTATCTTGTGACAAGGAATGCGTGGAAACAATAATGTTGCTCATAATAGATTATGATAAATTGTGAAAGAAAAAGGGTTTCAATCTGTCCGACAGTAATTGGCTTAGCACAGCACCTATTGGAAGTTGGGAATTCTTGGAATTGCTTAGATTTGGGAATATATGCTTAAATTGATAGCATGTTCACCTATGAGTATCTAGGTTCAAGACCTAGTCAAGAAAATCAAAGATGATCTTTCAGTGTAGTACAGACAGACTGTAACTAAATGGGCTGTCTTTTGGGTGAGTCTTTTGGGATTCCTGATGAAGGGCTTATGCTCGAAACGTCGAATTCTCTATTCCTGAGATGCTGCCTGGCCTGCTGTGCTTTGACCAGCAACACATTTGCAGCTGTCTTTTGGGTGAGACATTAAACTGTCTCCACCTTTTTGCGAGTGAGGGTTCAAAATCTCATATTCTGAAGAGAACAGGGTCATTTTTGGGTTCATGGCCAATATTTATCTCTCAATCAATGCCAGAAAATCAGATGATCTGATCATTAACACCCTGCTGATTGTGGGAGTTTACTGTACTGTTTGCACATTGGTGGCTGTGTTGCCGACATCACCACAGTGACTGTACTTAAAGTGCTTTATTTGCTGCAAAGCACTTGGAAATGTCTGATTGTTGTGAATAACAAATGCGAGTCTTTCATTTTTAAACCCCCACATTTCTATTGATTCTACAATTTCAAGTTTTTTTTAAATATTCAAAGTTTCTGATGTGCAAATTAAATAACTATAGTGTATTGACAGTTTGGTGACAAGAATCTATGAATGTTTCAAGTTCTACTGAAATCTAGAGAAACAGTCTGCTTCATAGAACTAACTACTGTGTTAATTGAAATGTTCTCTCCAAATCCAAATCACAGAAAATGCACAAGACAGAAGGAAGTCATTTAGTCTATCGTATAAATGCTGTTTGACAAACAAATACCCAGTCTTATCCAAGGCCTTACAGGTCAAAGTTCTTTAAGATGACATTTAAATACTTTTACACATTTTTACAGCTTTGTTTTCTGCCACCATCTCAGGCATTGAGTGTCAAGTCCCTATGTTTTAGGCCCCCAGTAGACAGTGGTGCCATGTCACGTATTACTAAAGAACTGTAAGTGTTCACTGACAGAGTAAGTATTACTGCCTGGTAAGGGAGGTTGCTTGGTTCTCCATTTTTTAACTATACCACCCCCTCATGGTTGGTCACAATAAATAGATGTATTTCTT
Source organism: Hemiscyllium ocellatum (assembly GCF_020745735.1). NCBI lineage: Eukaryota > Metazoa > Chordata > Chondrichthyes > Orectolobiformes > Hemiscylliidae > Hemiscyllium > Hemiscyllium ocellatum. The sequence continues at coordinate 94,238,306 of NC_083411.1, read as the reverse complement.
TTTTAGCACGTGGGTATCACACTTCAATTAAACTTTGTTGACAAGATCAAAAGTAAAGGAGAGCCAATTCCAAAGTTGTCTTGAACAAATGAGAGTGGAATTTTATTGCTCCAGAAAAATAAACACAAACAGTAAACTTTTAAAAAGGAGAGGAGGGTGTCTAAACAGACAGGATTGTACAGGTGGTTGCAGTAAAACTATTTTAAAGAATCCTTGAATTGTGAGTGTGAAATCTGAGTCCAATAGTTTAGTTTAGTTCTGTTTCGTCAGCATTGACAAAACCCGCATTCATTTTTCAATGAATAAATGTTTTCTAAGTTACCTTTCCACTGTACTGGTTTCTGACACTGAGCAAGAGTGCAGGAGAAGAGCTTTCAGTATTCTCCATATTGTTTTCTTTTTCCTTTGATACTCAAAGGTGGCTTTTAATATACACTCCCTTTGCAGATTCTAAGCATCAGACAGTATAGAAGAGGCCCTTCAGCCCATTGGGCCTGTACCACCAAAAGAATACTACAATCTAACTAGTCCCACTTGCAAGCACAAGGCCCATAGCCTTGAATGTTACAACATTTCAGGTGCACATCCAAGTATCTTTGAAGGTTGTGAGGTCACCTGCTTCAACTACTCCCACGACCCTAACTGTGAAAAAACTTCCTCAAATACCCTCGAAACCTCCTACCCTTCACTTTAAAATTATGCCCCTTTGTTATTGACTCCAGCTAAGGGGAACAGCTTTTTTTTTGTTCACTCTGCCTATGCCCCACATAACCTTAAACCCCTCTCAGGTTCTCCCCCACCCACACCTCAGCCTTCTCTGCTCCAAAGTAAACAACCCAAGCTTATCCAGCCTCCCTTCCTCACTGAAATGCTTCAACCTAGACAACATCCCAAATTCCTTCTGAACTACCCTACTACTCTGGCCTGCATCATATGGATCCTTCTGTTTTTCTGAGCTTAATTGTCTCACCATTCATGAGTACTCCATGGCCTTCTTACTTCTTTCAAAGTGTATTACTTTACATCTATTAGGGTTAAATTCCATCTGCTGTTGATCTGCCCACCTGACCAATCCGTTTATATCCTCCTGTACCCTAGCACCTTCCTTCTCACTATCATCACCTGGCATGTCATTGTGTCATCTACAAAGTTGCTTATCATCACCACCCACCTCCCCCCCACCCCACACACACACACACAAAACATTATAATCTATATTGTTCATGAATATTATAATCAATAAGGACCCAATATTGATCCCTGTGATATGACACAGCACACCATGCTCTAGTCACACAAATAGAGCAGGGGCGGTGTAACAATAACAAAATCAAAAAGGTGGGGAAATAAGGGAAGGAACTAAATCAAAACAGTATTGCTGGGGGAGATAATGTAATCCAGCACCTCCAATACCCACTTCTCTCCAACAGTTGTGAGATTAGTGATAGACACGATGTGCTCTCTCTAGGACATCCAGCCACAGATGTAACTACAGAAGAAGTAGAAGATCCCTTGGAGCCCCGGCAATGTGGTCTTCTCCTGCCAGCTCAGTTACTAACACACCTGTGAATGTATTAGCTAGAGTGCAGGTCAGGAGTACGTTCTGGTGAGCACATCACTGAGTGCCCACAACTGGTCAAGAAAGAAATGTCCCAGGTTGCTGGCACGAAGAAGACTGCCAGAGTCTTGTACCTGAACAGTCCCAGTCAGGAGGGTGTCCCTTAGTGTTGGCCATTAACGACTTCATCCAGGTGCACACGTGGACATGTGAGCATCAGGCAGGTTTGTTGGATGCATTGACCAAACTGACTCAAGCACTGAGGAGTCTATTTGAACCATGCTGCCCCTGGCATGTGAGTCTCTGGCTGTCTCCATGAACAGATTGGCAGCTGCCATGGAAATTCAGGTCCAGCACCTTCTGTGCCTGCTGGATATGCACATAGGCCTGCACATCATTGGCATAGTACTCAGCACAAAGGAGATGAGAGGGGGACGAGGGATCTTGATTTCCATTCATATGCTCTACAGGCACGCTAGAAAGATTTTTTATAGACCCCCCAATAGTCAGTGGGAAATTGAGAAACAAATTTGTAAGGAGATCTGTTATCTGTAAGAATAATAGAGTGGTAATGATAGGGGATTTTAAATTTCCGAACATAGACTGGGACTGCCAGAGAGTTAGAGGTTAAGATGGAGAGGAATTTGTGAAGAGTGTACAAAAAATTTGCTGATTCAATTTGAGGATGTACTTACGAGAGAGGCTGCAAAACTTGACCTACTCTTGGGAAGTAAAGCAGGGTAAGTGACTGAGGTGTCAGTGGGGGAGCACTTTGGGGCCAGTGACCATAATTCTATTCGTTTTAAAATAGTAGTGGAAAAGGATAGACCAGATCTAAAAGTTAAAGTTCTAAATTGGAGGAACACCAATTTTGATGGTATTAAGTAAGAACTTTCAAAAGATGTTTGGGAGTGGATATTCACAGGTAAAGGGATGATTGGAAAATGGGAAGCCTTCAAAAATGAGATAACAAGAGTCCGGGAACAGAAAGGAAAGGCTGGTGGTGTATGGAATGCTAGATGCCTAGAGAAATTGAGGTTTTGGTAAAGAAAAAGAAGGAAGCATATGTCAGGCTTAGACAGCAGAGATTGAGTGAATCTTTAGAAGAGTATAAAGGCAGTATGAGTATATATAAGAGGGAAATCAGGAGACCAAAATGGGAACGTGAGATAGCTTTGGCAATAGGATTAAGGAGTATCCAAAAGGATTTCATAAATACATTCAGGGCAAAAGGGCAACTAGGGATAGAATAGGGCCCCTCAAACATCAACAAGACAGCCTATGTATGGAACCAGAGATGGGGGCAATACTAAACGAGTACTCCGCATCAGTGTTTATGGTGGAGAAGAACATGGAAGATACAGAATGTAGTGAAATAGATTGACATCTTGAAAAATGTCCACATTACAGTGGAGGAAGTGCTGGATGTCTTGAAATGTGTAAAGGTGGATAAATCCCCAGGACTTGATCAAGTGTGCCCTAGAACTCTGTGGGAAGTAGGGAAATGATTGCTGGGCAGCTTGTTGAGACATTTGGATCATCAATAGTCACAGGTGAGGTGCCAGAAGACTGGAGGTTGGCGAAAATGGTGCCACTATTTAAGAAAAATAGTTAGGAAAAGTCAGAGAGCTAGAGACTGGTAAGCCTTACATCAGTGATGGGCAAGTTGTTGGAGAGAATCCTGAGGGACATGGTTTACATTCATTTGGATGGGGAAGGACTGATTATGGATAGGCAACATAGCTTCATGCGTGGGAAATCATGCCTCACTAACTTGACTGAGTTTTTGGACAAAGTAATGAAGAGGTATGATAAGGGCAGAGTGGTAGATGTAATCTACATGGACTTCAGTAAGGTGTTTGACATGGTTACTCAGGGGAGAATGGTTAGCAAGGTCAGATCTCATGGAATACAGGGAGAACTAGCCATTTGGATATGGGACTGCCTTGAAGGGAGAAGACAGAGGGTGGCAGTAGACAGTTGCCTTTCAGACTGGAGGCTGAGACCAGTGTAGTGCCTTAAGGATCGGTGCTGGGTCCACTGCTTTTCATCATTTATGTAAATGATTTGCATGCGAATATAGGAGATATAGTTAGGAAGTTTGCAGATGACAGCAAAATTGGAGGTGTAGTGGACAGCAAAGAAGGTTACCTCAGATTACAACGAGACCTTGATCAGATGGGCCAATGAGCTGAGGAGTGAGTCATAGAGATGTACAGCATGGAAACAGACTCTTCAGTCCAACCCGTCCATGCTGACCAGATATCCCAACCCAATCTAGCCCCACTTGCCAGCACCTGGCCCATATCCCTCCAAACCCTTCCTATTCATATACCCATCCAGATCCTTTTAAATGTTGCAACTGTACCAGCCTCCACCACATCCTCTGGCAGCTCATTCCATACATGTACCACCCTCTTGTGTGAAAAAGCTGCCCCTTAGGTCTCTTTTATATGTTTTTCCATTCACCCTAAACTGATGCCCTCTAGTTCTGGACTTACCCACCCCAGAGAAAATACCTTGGTCTATTTATCCTATCTATGTCCCTCATAATCTTGTAAACCTCTATAAGGTCACCCCTCAGCCTCCGACGCTCCAAGGGAAAAAAACCCAGCCTATTCAGCCTCCCTAGGACCTTATCATTAAGTGTATAAGTGCTGCTAAGATTTGCTTTCCCAAAATGTAGCCCTTGCATTTATCGGAATTAAATTCATGTGCCACTTCTCAGCCCATTGGTCCATCTGGTCCAGATCCTGTTGTACTCTGAGGTAACCTTCTTCACTGTCCACTACACCTCCAATTTTGGTGTCATCTGCCAAATTAGTAACTGTACCTCTTATGCTTGCTTCCAAATCATTTATGTAGGTGAAAAAAAGCAGTGGATCCAGCACCGATCCTTGTGACACTCCACTGGTCGTAGGCCTCCAGTCTGAAAAACAACCCTCCACCACCACCCTCTGCCTTCTACCTTTGAGCCAGTTCTGTATCGAAATGGCTAGTTCTCCCTGTATTCCATGAGATCTAACCTTGCTAATCAGTCTCCCATGGGGAACCTTGTTGAACGCCTTACTGAAGTCCATATAGATCACATCTACTGCTCTACCCTCATCAATCTTCTTTGTTACTTCTTGAAAATACCCAATCAAGTTTGTGAGACAAGATTTCCCACGCACAAAGCCATGTTGACTATCCCTTATAAGTCCTTCCCTCTCCAAATATATGTACATCCTGTCCCTCAGGATTCCCTCCAACAACTTGCCCATCTCCAATGTCAGGCTCATTGGTCTATAGTTCCCTGACTTGTCCTTACCACCCTTCTTAAACAGTGGCACCACGTTTGCCAACCTCCAGTCTTCCAGCACCTCACCTGTGACTATCGATGATACAAATATCTCAGCAAGAGGCCCAGCAATCGCTTGTCTAGCTTCCCACAGAGTTCTCAGGTCCACCTGATCAGGTCCTGGGGATTTATCCACTTTTAACCATTTCAAGACATCCAGCACTTCCTCTTCTGTAATCTGGACATTTTGCAAGATGTCACCATCTATTTACCTACAGTCTATATCTTCCATATCATTTTCCACAGTAAATACTGATGCAAAATATTCATTTAGTATCTCCCCCATTTTCTGTGGCACCACACAAAGGCCGCCTTGCTGATCTTTGAGGGGCCCTATTCTCTCCCTAGTTACCCTTTTGTCCTTAATATATTTGTAAAGACCCTTTGGATTCTCCTTAATTCTATTTGCCAAAGCTATCTCATGTCCCCTTTTTGCCCTCCTGATTTCCCTCTTAAGTATACTCCTACTTTCTTTATACTCTTCTAAGGTGAGCGGCATGGATAAGATAAATAGGCAAGCCCTTATCCCTGGGTTGGGGAAGTGCAGAACTAAAGGTTTAGGGTGAGAAGGGAAAGATGTATAAGAGACCAGAGGGGCAACATTTTCACGCAGAAAGTGGTATTTCAATGGAAAGAGCTGCCAGAGGAAGTGGTGGAGGCTGGTATAACTACAACATTTAAAAGGTGTCTGCATGGGTATATGAATAGGAAGGGTTTAGAGGTATATGGCCCAACTGCTGGCAAATGGGGCTAGATTAATTTAGGGTAACTGGTCGGCATGGATGAGTTTGATTGAAGGATCTGTTTCCATGCTGTACAGCTCTATGACTCCATGACTCTAAGTGCCCATACCTTCTACCCTCAACGCTGTGAGTTCAACCTGAGGAGGGTCTTGCAACGACTGCATGTCTGGGTTACCTAAGCACAAATATCCCCAAGACTACATGCCCAAAACTCCAAGGCAAACAAGTTTCACTGAAGCTTATGTTCTCTGCACCCCAGTTCTGGAGACTGGAGCTACACAAGACATAGTCAGAGGAAAACAAAGAGGTTTAGGGGTGACCTTATAGAATTTTATAAAATCACGAGCAGTATAGATAAGGTGAGTGGCAGGTGTCTTTTCCCTAGGGTGGAAAATGTGTTGCTGGTTAAAGCACAGCAGGTCAGGCAGCATCCAAGGAACAGGAAATTCGACGTTTCGGGCCAGAGCCCTTCATCAGGAATCAGGCTCTGGCCCGAAACGTCAAATTTCCTGTTCCTTGGATGCTGCCTGACCTGCTGTGCTTTAACCAGCAACACATTTTCAGCTCTGATCTCCAGCATCTGCAGACCTCACTTTTTACTCGAAGATTTTCCCTAGGGTGGGCAATTTCAAGAATAGGGGACATAATTTTCAGATGAGAGGAGAAAGATTTAGAAAAGACATGAGGGACAGTTTCTTTTACACAGAGAGTGGTTCATGTGTTGAATGAACTTCCACAGGAAGTGATGGATGCGAGTACAGTTCCAATGTTTAAAACACATTTAAATAAATACATGAATAAGAAATGTTTGGAAGGATATGGTCCAAGCGCAGGCAGTGGGACTAGTTTAGTTTGGAATAATGGTTGACATGGACGAGTTGGACTGAAGGATCTAATTCCTGTGCTGTAAGACACTATGACTCTATGACTGTGACTGTGACCTTCTGAGGGCACATGTGACCCTTCATTATAAATATATCCTCACATTTATTAATATATGTTCACTTTTTATCTTTGTTGAATGAGCAAATGTCATTTTAACTGCAAGTACAAAAATAAAGATAGAGAGTTAGCCACCCTAAGTGCCACACAATGTTCTAACCCTGCTTGGGCAAAAAGACTTATCACACATATTAACATGAAACTTTGCAATGATTGAATGGGGGAAGCATCAGATGTTGTGAAGGTTTCCACCCATTTGTAACTTTAACTTTTATTAAAAGCATAAACTGCGTAGAAAGATCAAAATGTTTATCTGCACTTGCAGTTGGAATTACAGAGGTGTTTCTGGCCTCAGCAACATTAAACATTTACAATCAGTGAAAGATAACTTCATAGAACTCAGTGTTCAATGCTGCTGCATTGTAGAAAAGTGAAGGTGCTTCCCTGTCCGAAGAACATCGTCGTGTTTTACTTGGCACAGTCCTGTAACTCTCACAATCCTCATCATTCAGTCGTAGCATCAGTGTATCTTCCAGTTGTATGGAGCGAAGTTGATATCTGAGCATCTGATTCCAAGATGTGACCTGCATTAAAATCTGATGTGAGCGATGATTCTATGTCCCTCAGAGGCCTTGGTGTAAAAAGTGTTGCCTTCCAGATATGCATGACATGACAATCTGACTGCCACTTCTAAACAGAGTGTAGTGCCGCTGACCCCCTTTCATCTGCATGGTGTTCCATGGAAGATGAACAACTGTTGCTTCCCTAAACTTTGCTGCATCACAAGCACATCTATGACTGCAGGCTGCATAGTAGGAATTGGCACCACATTCACTGTAGGTTGATGCAGGTCCTAGGCTGGTGGACACTTGTGTCTTTATTACTTGTGCATTACTTGTGCAATGGCCATAGAGACAACCAGTGTTTCTGTGCCTGAATCCATTGGACCAATTTCAATGAGCCTTTGAGTGCTAAGTCACACACAGAGCAGCTCCTCAGTAATGTGATCATTCAGCAATTAAAGCAGATACAAATTGCACTTAAACAAACTTTGGGTGGCCCCTGACAAGGAGATGAGTGGATGCCTCTACATGGATGTTGTACCATTGTTGCCCTGCTTTAACTGTATGTCCTCTCAAGCATTTTGGGGCATACAGCAGCAGGTTATGCTTATGGCACCAATAATGAGGATCTCTTCCTCTACCCCAAACCTACACTACCTAAGAAATGCAACATTGCAGATAGGATAATGATGTGAATATTTTACTAACTAACGTGTTTTGTAGCTTGTGCAGGCTAGAGATCCTTGGAAGGTTCTTGCTACTGTGGGAACCAGCGCAAATCTTTCCAGCCCACTACAGTTGCCTGGCCTCACTGTATTAAGATTTATAGGTAATGATGTAATCTAGATTATTTTCAGCTATGAATTTTTTCTGGACACAGTAGGTCAATGCTTTAGATCCACATGCAGCATTTTGTGATAACAGATGTCATTCACCTGTACTGAGAGGGTGGCTGTTTCATGCTTTGGCATGTTGAAGGGGCTCAAATCACACAGACATGGATCCCAACCCTTCCCTCACGGAATGAAACATTCCACCATTCTGGGTGTGATGGCAGCCATTTTCATTTCCATTACACATGTGATGTGGATGAGGGTAAAAGACAACCTCAGTCTTATTCATGGAGTGAGTCACAGGCTTAACCTCTCAATCTATCCGAACACCTTTGTTGTGTATGGTTGCAAATACGGTGGACTGTCATTTTAAGAGTCCAATTCCTTGACGCAATGATGATGGTGTTGCAGGTAAATCACCACAAGTTACCTTTAATTCAGCCTAATTATTAAAATATCTGACAGCCAATCAAATACTGAAACAATGATTTAAACTTTATTGTATGTGGCAATAAAAATCAGACCCCTCAAGTAAGCAAGTCAAGCCTTGCAACACAACTTGGCTATTACCTGATTAATGGTGGAACTTGGCCACAATCCCTCCAACAGAAAACATCCAGAGTTCCATCCTTATGCAAAGTTATTCTCCAGAGTTCTGCTAAAGAGAGTGTTCTGGTTTTCAACTCTTATACAAATTTTCATCTTTCATGAGGTGATATATTTATTATTCTTTCGAGTCCTGTATTAATTGGAACTAAGTGGATCTTATTGACTATGAGGTTATTGATTAGCCCAGGTTAACAACCCAATCTGGGACTGCTGGCCGATAGATATAAACAAGAGGTGCCCGGACAGAATTTCACGTCGGCCCCAAGGTCCTGTACTTCCCCCAGGAGCCTGTGCCCCCCAACCTGAGCTGCCTCCGGAATTTTAATTTTGTTTCCTTTCAGGGGGTAAAAAGGCGGGCCCTGTATCGACTGCTGCTGCACACCGTCCACCTCTTCTCCCTCATCCACTGTCCGGACACGCCTTGGCATGCCCATTTGCCACTGGGCGGTGGGGATCCCCAATGGAGGGCTCTCTACATGGGAGTCCTCCCCCTTTCTCTCGGGGATCTGGGGTGGAGGGTGCTGCATAGAGCAGTCCCTCGCAACCGCAGATTGCGGTGGTTCACGGACTCCCAGCCCAACTGCACTCCCTTTTTGATTTTCTCAAAAACCTCCTCCTCTGTTTTTGGTTGCACTTCAGTCCCACGCTCCTGATCTTTGGGCACCCGGTACGGAGGAGGGAGGGCAGGTCTGAAGACCTCCTCGTGGGTCTGCTCCTGGGCCTGGCCAAACTGGCCATAAACAGGTCCAGGCAGCGGGCCGTGGAGGGGGTCGTTAGGGCCGACTGCCTGCCCCTCTTCCGCGGTTACGTTAGGGCCCAGGTGTCCTTGGAGAAGGAGCACGCGATGTCCACCAACACCCTGGAGTTGTTCAGGGAGAGGTGGGCGCCGCTGGGAGTGGAATGCATCATTTCCCCCTCCAACTCTATTTTGATTTAGTCCCTGTCCTCCCCTTGACTGTTTTGATCACACAGCATTGCCCTTTGATGTGAAGGGCACTGCTTGTCACTGGCAACCCGGGCGTTTGCCTATCTTCCTGGTGGTGGAAATTGAATAAAAATTTGTGCACTTTGTGTCTCTCACTGCGTCTCATGAAAAAAAACAAGAGGAAAAAAAACGGAATTTCACATTGGCGCAAAGTCCCGTACTTCCCGCGGGAGCCTGTGCCCCAGGACACACCTTGGCGTGCCCATTTGCCACCGGGCGGTGGGGATCCCCAGTGGAGGGCTCTCTACGCGGGAGTCCTCCCCCTTTCTCTTGGGGATCTGGGGTGGAGGGTGCTGCACGCAGCAGTCCCCTGCAACTGCAGATTGCGGTGGTTCACGGACTCCCAGCCCAACTGCTTGCTCTGTGGTGCTGTGGAGTCCGTGGACCACGTGTATATTGGGTGTGGGCATTTGCACTCCCTTTTTGATTTTCTGAAAAACCTCCTCCTCTGCTTTTGGTTGCACTTCAGTCCCACGCTCCTGATCTTCGGGCACCCGGTACGGAGGAGGGAGGGCAGGTCTGAAGACCTCCTCGTGGGTCTGCTCCTGGGCCTGGCCAAACAGGCCATAACCAGGTCCTGGCAGCGGGCCATGGAGGGGGTCATTAGGGCTGACTGCCTGCAGCCGTGTCAGTCGAACCCCAAACCCGTACTTGATCCTGGCCCCACTGACCCCACACACAACCCCCATCTGTTTAAAGAAATCCCTGGAGCTTCAACGTGTGCCCCTGGCACCATAACACCTGGTCCAGAGGCCCCCGAGCCCTACCCCACCCAGCCACCCCCTGGCACTAACCTCGGGGGAACCACCGCTGCCTCACCACCTGCAGCAACCGTGTCTCTGGGCCCAGGAGAGGGAACTGGGCCCCTGCCCCACCCACCATCACCTGATAATCCATGGGCGGGGCAGGAAGTGACACAGCTGACCCTCCCCATCATGGCCACGCCCCCTGTCTTCCCCCAGCCAATCGTAGTCCAGGAAAGGTTGGGGAGGGAGGGACTTTGAGTTCCATGACCACCAAGGCGAGCGGGGAGGGAAGGCCTATAAAAACCCCCCTATCTCTCTGGGGAAAAGGCACTGGCACTTGGAGGGGGGAGATTCCCAGCAGTGTGCTGGCGGCGCTGCCCCTCTTCAGGGTACGAGCCAATGCTATGTCCTGCACCCGAACCCAGGGCGTTCTGGGAGGGGGTGCGACGAGGAGGGTACCGCCGGTGACCCTGGTGGTGGAGTTACTGGGGGTTTGAGGCCAGTTGGTGGTGCCGGACCCGCTCCCATTCTCTTGGTGGGGGAGGGGTCTATGACTGAGGGTGATCTCCTGGAGGACGGTTTGGAAATGGTGGTGGACACTGGGGACGATGCGGAGTCTGTCTCCAGCAACATTTTTGAGTCCCAGGTTCCTCCACCGATATCCCCCTCGAGGACCTCCAGGAGATTGTCGAGGAAACTTGGAGTCACCGGGATAGAGCCGAACTGGCGCTCGACCGCTGGAGCTCCTTCGAGAGTTTACTGGTGGGCCCACACTGCGCACCAGGTGCCTGGGCTCGACGTGAACGAGCAAAAGTGAGTCAGGAACCTCCTAGGGGACTCCTGGTGAGGGCGAGGGACCTCTGTGCCCCTCTCTCGTCCTCCCAGTAAATATGTATATATAGTTTTTTAATTGTACTGCTGGTGGTTGCACAATGCTTCTGCCATGGAGACAACTATAGCCAGCCTCAACAGGGAGTCACAGTGCAGATTCCAGACCCTCTCAGTCCTCGGGACGGGAGGTATGCGGTGTGCTTCCTGCAAGAAACCCACACTACCCCGGGAGATGAAGCCACCTGGCTCCTGGAGTGGTGAGGTGGAGGTCTACATGAGTCAGCTCACCCGCAGATCTGGCGGGGTGGCTATCTTGTTGGCCCCGCATTTTCAGCCGGAGATCTTGGGGGTCAGGGAGCCCGTGCCAGGCCGTTTGCTTCACGGTTCGGCTGGGGGGGGGGGGGTGGTGTTTCACTTGGTGAACGTCTACGCTCCCCTGGCCAGGCCGAGGCAAGCGAGCTTCTTTGAAGAAGTGTCCGCTCATCTTGCTTCCATCGACGAGAACCAGTGCGGCATCCTCGGGGGAGATTTTAACTGCGTCCTCGAGGACAGGGACCACGGCGGTGCCCGCACGAGTTCGGTGTCGGGGAGGAGGTTGGGGGACTAGATCAAGTCCTTGGACCTGGTGGACGTCTGGCGGAATCTCCATCCTGACTCCATCGCCTTCACCTTCGTGAGGCCTGGGGTTGGAGCGTCCAGAATCGACCGCCTGTACGTTTCGCGGGCGTACGCCTCCTGTTTTCCGAAGGCCTCCACGCGGCAGGTGTCGTGCACGGACCATCACCTGGTGTGGGCGGAACTCCTTCCGTTCGGCGCCAGGTTGGGCTCCGCGTACTGGCACTTTAACAACCTGCTGCTGGAGGACGAGCGGTTCCGGGACTCGTTTCGTCGTTTCTGGGCCTGCTGGAGAAGGAAGTGGGGAAGCTTCCCCTCCCTGAGGCTATGGTGGGACGTGGGCAAGGCTCACGTCCGCGTGTTCTGTCAGGAGTATGCGAGGGGGTCGACAAAGAGGCGGAAATCCAGGATCTGGGAGTTGGAGAGGGGGATGCTCGACCTGGAGTCACGCCTCGGTCAGCCTGACGCGGACCCGGCCCTGCGCGGGGTGTACGAAGAGAAGAAGGCCGCGCTCCAGGACCTGCAATTTGTCGGGGCGCGTACATGAGGTTGCGGATCCAGCTCCTCCAGGACCTGGACCGCGGCTCCCCCTTCTTCTACTCGCTGGAAAACAGGCGTGGCACCCGTCAGCAGCTCCTTGTGCTGCTGGCCGACGACTGCCCTTCGCTTCGGGAGAGGAGTGCATCAAGGCTGCCCCCTGTCCGGCCAGCTGTATTCCCTGTGCGTGGAGCCTTTCCTGCGCCTCTTGCGGAGGAGGTTGTCGGGGCTGGTTCTGCGCGGCGCGGGCATGGGGGTGGTCCTCTCGGCCTACACCGACAAAGTGCTCCTCACTTTCACCGACCCGGCTGACCCGGGGAGGATGCGCGAGTGCCAGGCCGTGTACTCGGCAGCGTCTTCCGCCAGGATCAACTGGGCCAAATGTTCCGGGCTACTGGTTGGTCTGTGGCGGGTGGACTCTCTGCCAGAGGAGTTACGGATTCAGCTGGAGTACCACCCGTCTCCAAACCTACCCTCCGGCAGGAGTAGCGGCTGTCGTCAGGGAGCCGTTGCTCAGGAATCTGCACCTCCGTGCTCACGGGTTCGAGTGGCTGTTGGAGGGGAGGGCCATGGCGGTGAGGGTGACCAGGGTCAGGGACGTGCTGGGTGCCAGGGGCCTGGGCTGGACGCTGCCGCAGGACATAGCGAGCAGGGCAGCGGTAGACGTCCGGTACGGGGCCACTGGCATCCGACGCCTTAAAACGGCGGTGCTCGGACCCGACGTAGTGCACCTGTTGGAGGACGCGCAGGTGTGCGGTGGGATCCCGTCCGCGCTCACCCCTGCCCGGACAGAATTTCACATCGGCCCCAAGGTCCCATACTTCCCGCGGGAGCCTGTGCCCCACAACCTGAGCTGCCTGCGGAATTTTAATTTTGTCCCTTTTTTAAGGACGTAAAAAGCGGGTCCTATATCGACTGCTGCTGCACACCGTCCACCTCTTCTCCCTCATCCACCGTCCGGACACGCCTTGGCGTGCCCATTTGCCACCGGGTGGTGGGGATCCCTAGTGGAGGGCTCTCTACACGGGAGTCCTCCTCCTTTCTATTGGAGATCTGGGGTGGAGGGTGCTGCACGCAGCAGTCCCCTGCAACCGCAGATTGTGGTGGTTCACGGATTCCCAGCCCAACTGCTTGTTCTGTGGAGTCCGTGGACTACGTGTATATTGGGTGTGAGAGATTGCACTCCCTTTTTTGATTTTCTCAAAAATCTCCTCCTCTCTTTTGGTTGCACTTCAGTCCCACGCTCCTGATCTTCGGGCACCCGGTGCGGAGGAGGGAGGGCAGGTCTGAAGACCTCCTCGTGGGTCTGCTCCTGGGCCTGGCCAAACTGGCCATAAACAGGTCCAGGCAGCGGGCCATGGAGGGGGTCGATAGGGCCGACTGCCTGCCCCTCTTCCGCGGTTACGTTAGAGCCTGGGTGTCCTTGGAGAAGGAGCACGCGGTGTCCGACAACACCCTGGAGTTGCTCAGGGAGAGGTGGGTGCCGCAGGGAGTGGAGTGCATCATTTCCCCCTCCAACTCTATTTTGATTTAGTCCCTGCCCTCCCCTTCACTGTTTGATCACAGCATTGCCCTTTGATGAGAAGGGCACTGCTTGTCACTGGCCACTTGGGTGTTTCTTTGCTTCCTGGTGGTGGAAACTGAATAAAGATTCATGCACCTTGTGTCTTTCACTGTGTCTCACACCTGCACACACACAACATGGGTGCTGGGGGAAAACATAAGCAATACTGCAGTTAGGTGGTAGTGTGGAAAAGGAAAAAAGAAGGGAAATATAAAATAAAAAAAAACAAGAGATCTCTCTATGCAACAGTGGTCCTCCCTTTTTCCTTGGGGATCTGGAGAGGAGAGTGTTGCACGCAACGGTCCCCTGCAACCGCAGCTTGCGATGTTTCATGGACTCCTAGCCCAACCACTTGTTCTACGGTGCTGTGGAGTCCACGGACCATGTATATATTGGGTGTGGGCATTTGCACTCCCTTTTTGATTTTCTTAAAAACCTCCCCCTCTGTTTTTGGTTGCACTTCAGCCCCACGCTCCTGATCTTCGGGCATCCGGTACGGAGGAGGGAGGACAGGTCTGAAGACCTCCTGGTGGGTCTGCTCCTGGGCCTGGCCATTAACAGGTCCAGGCAGCAGGCCGTGGAGGGGGTCGTTAGGGCCGACTGACTGCCCCTCTTCCGCGGTTACATTAGAGCCCAGATGTCTCTGGAGAAGGAGCACACGGTGTCCAGCAACTCCCTTGGGCTGTTCAGGGAGAACTGGGCTCAGATGGAGTGGAGTGCATTATCTTCCCCCTCCAACTCTATTTTGATTTAATCCCTGCCCTCCCCTTCACTGTTTGATCACAAAGCATTGCACTTTGATGAGAAGGGCACTGCTTGTCACTGCCCACTTGGGTGTTTCCTTTCTTCCTGGTGGTGGAAATTGAATAAAGATTCATACACCTTGTGTCTCTCACTGTGTCTCACACCTACACACACAGCATGGGTGCTGGGGGAAAACAATAATAATATGCACTACTGCAATTAAGCAGTAGTCCTCCCCTATTCGCTCAGGGATCTGGGTTGGAGGGTGCTGCATGCAGCAGTAGCCTGCAACCGCAGATTGTGCGCGTCACGGACCCCCAGCCCAACTGCTTGTTCTATGGTCCTGTGGAGTCCGTGGACCATGCATATATTGGGTATGGACACTTGCACTCCCTTTTTGATTTTCTCAATAAACCTTCTTTTCTGTGTTTGCTTGCACTTCAGTCCCACGCTCCTGGTCTTGGGTGTGGAGGGGTGAGGGTAGGTCAGAGGACACCCCATAGGTCTGCTCCTGTGTGTGGCCAAACTGTCCATAAACAGGCCCAGGCAGTGTGCCATGGAGGGGGTCGTTAGGGCCGATTGCCTACCCCTCTTCCACAGTTATGTCAGAGCCTGGGTGTCCATGGAGAAGGAGCACGTGGTGTCCATCAACACCCCTGAGATTTTCAGGGAAAGGTGGGCCCGCAGGGAGTGGAGTGTATTATTTCCCCCTCCAACTCTATTTTGATTTAATCCCTGCCCTCCCCTCCACTGTTTGATCATGCAGCATTGCCCTTTGAGAAGCGTGTTTCCTTTCTTCCTGGTGTTGGAATAAAAATAAAGATTTACACACTTGTTGTTTTTCACTGTGTCCAATACCTGCATACACACGACATGGATGCTGGGGAGAAATAAACACTACCACTATCAGGTGGTAGTGTAAGGGGAAAGAAAGGAAGAAAAAGAGCAAAAAAGATAGACAGGAGTGAAAAAAAGAAGAAAAAAAAAACAAATAGACAGAAGGTTCAGTATGCAGGGTGGCCAGAGATGGGAAGGCTGAGCATTGTCCTGCAGGAAGGCTAGCCAAGGATGGTCTGATCAGTATGTTTTGTGGACAGGTGTCAGATGTCTTTTTTATAGCTATATTGGGTCTGTGTTCTATGCACTGTTTCTCATTTGATTGCACTGTCTTGACTGTGTTTGTTACTGTTATCTTTGTGATGAACGGAAGTGGGATTTGAGGTTTGTCCTCATCTCCCTGAAAACTGGTTGAACAGCCGGGCTTGGCTTTGCTGCCCTTTGCCTTGTACATAGTCGTTTTTTTTTATAAACTGCTGCTTTCTGTTTATTGTTCACTGTATTTTGTACTGTTTAATAAAATAAAAAAGCCAGGAGATTCGGAATCTCCCCACTAGCCTCTGTGCAATTACTTCAAGTCTTTTCATTCAAAATATTGATTAATCTCCTAGAGTCCTTGAGACTGCAGCTTGTTTCCTTATGAGAAGTAACTTTTTCGTTACATTTTACATTTGGTCTTAACTGTCTGTTTCCAGTGATTAACTCCTTAAATTCTTCTGCAAAGCAATCCTTGTCTTCTGTGGCAGTAAAGCATCAAGTTTATCAAACAGGTATCAAAGCAGTTTTGTTTATGTATTCTTGACTCCCTTCCCAAGACATGGCTAATTGTTTTCAGTGTCTATGCAATCACCTGTCTTTGTTCGTTAACAGCTTAGTGCAGGCAGAATTATTGCTGCTTTCCATGTGTATGTTTATCCTTGTTGATTTATTTAATCCATGAACAGTTATTAATTTCTGAAATCTTTAATACCACAATGTCATCGGCTATTTTGGACAGGAAACAGTTCAGTTTAATCTGTTGCTTGTAGAGTAAACATCTCCATAACAAAACCTCCTGCTGTATATCGTTTCGGCCTCCTGGTCTTTCTTGATATATAAAACAAGAAGTAAACTGACAACAAGAATGAAAATTGCTTTGAGATTCACAGGGTCAATCCATTGATTTATCAAAAACAGAAGATCTTGGAGGCACTTTGATAAAAAGAAGAAAATAAATCCATCTCCATACTGCAGCAGTACAAAAAAACGTTCACCCCAGGGAAGAGGTGAACAGTGTAAAAGAAGCTCGGCAAATGCTCTACTATTAATAAATGCCATGAATAAGGAATATCCTATATGAAGGGAAATGATATGAGCTGACACTTGGAAAGATATAGGAGTACTTTGTTTTAAATAAGGAGAAGCAAAGTAATGCTTTCTTTTGTGATATGTTATGCTATGTAGGCCTTTCCAATTTAAAAAGAAATGGTGGGAAATTTTGGTTCCATCAAACTGTATGATGGAAATACAGAGAACTGGAATGACTACATAGAGAAAATTCAATATTCTGTTCAAACTAAAAAAATTGAAACAGTTGTCTTCCTGGGTTTATGAGGAGGGGAGCTGGGGGGGGTTCCTTTTACCCACCTGAAGAGCCTGGTACAGCCAGAGAAACTATTTCCAAAACTACTGAAGCAAAAGAGGGCCATTGAACTGGTTTGAGGAAGAAACACAATCAACATACAACAGAAGTGCAGAAACCGAAGTGTCGAACAAAAATCTCCATAGTATAAAAACAGCATGAGAAAAGCCCAGACTCTCAGTCTGAAGATGACCTGTTATTAATCATAGAGCCATTGCTGCTGACACCAGCAAATGCTGATCCAATCCTTAGTGAATAGCAATCTGGTAAGAATGTTATTCTAGCCATTTGGTTTGTCTCCAACAGCACTTTATTTTTAAGTTGTTGTAATTATGTCTCTACCTCAATTAATTGGATTATATGTCATCCATTTTACTTATTATTCAACTAATGACACTTTACTCACACGTCTGACATTTTTGATCACCTGCAGATACTTATTATTTGACATTCCACTCACACCATTGTATGATCACTTGATCTCTCTGCATATAAATTCTGTGCCTGTATGCCTTCCATCGCTTCACCTGATGAAGGGGCAGCACTCCAGAAGCTTGTGATGTCAAACAAACTGTTGGACTATAACCTGGTGCTACGTGACTTCTGACCTTATACACCCCCGTCCAAGACTGGCACCTCCATACCATTATGTCCCAGTAAGTATCAACTGTCACTATCTGATAATTAAGGACACAAAACACCAAACAAAATACATCAAATCAGATTCAGAAGAATGGTACTCTATCCAAAACTTTAACACTGACTTCTCTGCACAGGTGCTGCCTGACCCGCTGAGCTTTTCCGGCAATTTCTGGTTTTGCTTCTGATTTACAGTATCCGCAATTCCTTTTACTTCAAATCAAGCAACTGCAAGGGTTAAAAAAAATCAATAATGCAACATTTTTTCAAAGTATGTAAATGTACCTGCTATGAATCCTCAATTCACATCAAGGAATTGTTTTTGACGGAAGCAATTATAGTTCATGCATGTGCAGGATTCTGTTCAACTATTGACTAGAATTCACATTGGAGTTTTCATTGAACCAACAAACACTCTGGACAAAGTAAATAACATCTAGACTGGAATCAATCAGGGAGCAAAAAAAAGGTTATAAATTGTATTAATTGAATGCTAATGTGTTCATATTATATTTTACTATGATATACCAAAGGAGAAAGTGAGGTCTGCAGATGCTGGAGATCAGAGCTGAAAAATGTGTTGCTGGAAAAGCGCAGCAGGTCAGGCAGCATCCAAGGAACAGGAGAGTCGACGTTTCAGGCATAAGCCCTTCATCAGGAATATATCAAATGCAAATATAATGAAATAATATGCCGTTAAGAAACATCATTTGGAACTGCCGCCCTCTCATTCGTTTATTTAACATATGCCTTCCTTCCCCGATGTTTTCATTGTTAAATAAATGTGGAATACAATAGATGCCAGGAAAACAGGAAATGTTGGGCAGACTCAGCAGGAGTAAAAAATGAGGTCTGCAGATGCTGGAGATCACAGCTGCAAATGTGTTGCTGGTCAAAGCACAGCAGGTCAGGCAGCATCTCAGGAATAGAGAATTCAAAAAATGAGGTCTGCAGATGCTGGAGATAAAAAATGAGGTCTGCAGATGCTGGAGATTCTCTATTCCTGAGATGCTGCCTGGCCTGCTGTGCTTTGACCAGCAACACATTTGCAGCAGACTCAGCAGCAGGCAGCAACAAGGTAATGTTCTGATAAAGAATCATACTAGACTCTAAATATGAACTGTTTCTTTTTGCGGGATTATTATTTCCCCCCTTTCTCTCGCTCAGATACCACCAGAGTGGAGAGAGTTGCAGCTGCCTTCTCTTGCTGGCTTGCTCTGCCTTTAAAGAGACAAGTTGCCTTTGCCACCCACTCACCGAGCCCCGCCCCTCTCCCCTCATTGGTCAGGCGCGTTCCATTTTGAAAAAGGCTCCTCCCATAGCAACTGCGAACTCGCAACGCATCCTGGCGGCGTTCTGATTGGCCAGCTCTGACTAGCCTGCAGCCAATAGTGGAAAACTAGGGGCTATGCCGCACTTTTCAAAAAGACAAGGTGTGCGGGGCAGGGAGAGTGAGCGGTGTGTGTGGAGTCAGGAGTTTCTCCACTGTTTAATACCCACTAACTTACACCTTTAACAGAGCACGGGTAATCGCGCTGTCCTGTACTTGCAGCAACGCTCCTTCCTCAACTCTCTGCATTTAGAGTCTCTCACCCAGTCTGCTGTTTTCAATCAGCATCGCTCCCACAAAGTTGGAGTTTCAGCAGGTTAGTGAATTGCTGCCGCTCGTTTCATTCGGTCTGGTTGCATTTAGCAATGATGCATTTGTTGCAAATTACTTACTGTACGTGGACCTACTATTCCTCTTTTCCCCCACCTTCCCCTTCTCCCACGCACGCACAAATCCCAAGAGGACTGCACTTCGATTAGAGAGTCAACAGCATGTGGGATGCGACCATATGTATTTGCTAAATGAGTGTCGTTTTGTTATAGTATGATATTATGGCAAATAATAGAACTCCAGGTCTTCTTCTCCCACTAATCAAATGTTAACTTTTCACTTTTTTCTCCTTAGGTTATCTGGTCCTTTACTTCCCTACCTTCCCTCTTTCCCCCACCCTCCTTCAGGCTTGCCGGAGCAATGCCGCAAGCCTCGGAAGCAAATAACCCTCAATGTAGATCATTTGGGAAGGAACCTTCTATAACGGAGAAGGTAAGAGCATTATCTTAAATGCCATTTTAAAAAAAAACCTGAGAGGTTGTGTGTGTGTGTGTGTGTGTGTGTGTGTGTGTGAGAGAGAGAGATAGATTAGGGTCGTTTTAAAAAGCCATCAGCAAGCATTCCAGATTGTGCATTAAGCAACAGCATCAATTTTTATTACGTTAGATAATGTCACAACAGGTATTTTCTGTAGGAAGAATGTTTGTTTGGTTTTAAACGGAAGGAAATCAGCAGTGTGGTATATGTTTATATTTGAAAGTCTACTTTCGATCTGTTGATCTAACTGAATCTTGGCTAACAACAGCAGGAAATCTCCTAAACTGTAAAATATGAAAGATCATAGATTGCTGGACATACTCGAGACCATACAACAACAGAGGAACAAATTTAACGTTTCTGGTTAGCATTCTAATGAACTGTCAACTATCTGAAAGGTTAATTTAGTTTCCCTCCCTGCAAAAATTGAAATGCTAATTATTTCCACCATTTTCTGTTTTTTAAAATTGAGTCCCTTAGTTTGAGTCTGAAGTTGGATGAATGTCAACATAACTTCCTATATTGTAAAGTAGAACTTGACCTAAATTATACTCCTATATCTAAAAGTGAGATTTAAATGTCTTGGATATGGGTTGAGAAACAATGTTAAACTTCAAAGGTTCATCAGTTATAAAGACCTATGATTAATTATGGCAAAATTTGCAATTAAATCTGGTCACATGCTTAAATTTGAATTGTTCTAGCAGAGTAGCAGCTGTTGCACAGCCCAAACACCTGTTTCCACTGATTTGTTTCCAAGGTAGATATTTTCTAATCCCCTTGAGATATTATAGATGTCTGGAGCAGGTGGGACTGGAACCCAGGCCTCCTTGTTCAGAGGTGGAAGGCCTGGGTTCCAGTCCCACCTGCTCCAGCGGTGTGTAATACATCCTTTTTTCAATACACATTGTGTAGCTTGTGACATTTTGCTGAACTTTGTATTAAATATACTTGCGTTTGGACAATTGCATCCTTTTTCAAATTCTAGATGTTTGCCTTCCTCAAACTGGAGTAGTTTGTCCATTGTTTTGCAGCAAAAATTGGTCCTAAGTTGTGTATTTAATATTGACGGTATGTTGGAGATGACTTCCTCCTTTTGATGTTTACAAGTTTGTCTTACATCAGTGTTGCATTGTTCAGCACGTTGGCAAGTTTTAATGTTTTGTTTGAAAATAATACAAGTCCTGTAAGATTGAATTGTAGCTGTTTTTCACCTGTGGCTTCTTGACCTCCTCTTGGAGTATGAGTTATGGTGTTATACCTTTTGGACACATCTGGACTTCACTGTGAAAATAGCTTTTAGCAAATTGGTTTTGCTGGCAGAGGTTGCTCTTGTAGTTTTTGGAAACTCTAATGCTTCACTAAAGAATTCAGAATCCGTTGTAACTAACTCCACTTGTTCTTGAGGACAGGTTTGATGCTGACCAAGACACAGCATTGAGTAATAACATATAATGTTGGAAATGTGTAACAATATCATTATTACTTCAAAAGATGCTAGCATTTTAGATTGTTGGAATGATGCTCTCATATTCTTCAACGTGGACAAATTGGCTCTGAAGATGTGTGTTGATATTAATCTTCTAAACGAAGTATTTAGCATCATTGTTACATACTTCACTTCAGATGCAAGAAGGTTTCAAATAATCTTTCCAGAAACACTTGCTCGTCATTTTACTTTGGGGGAGGCAGTGGCATAACAGAAATATCACTAGACTAATCTAGACTGATCTCCAGCATCTGCAGCCCTCACTTTCTCCTAATCTAGAGCTCCGGGTTCATATTCATGATACGTGGCTTTAAATCCCACTATGGCAAATGGTCAAATTCTGAGTACAGTAAAATCTGCGATTTAAAAAGTTAGCCTGATGGTGTACATACCCATCTTGTTCCCGAATGTTTCCTTTCTAGGAAAGGAAATCTGCCATCCTCTGATCTGGCTATACAAGTAACTCTAGATCCACAGTAACATTTGACTTTGAACTGCCCTCTGAAACAAGCCATTCTGTTCAAAGACAATTGGGGATGAACATTCCAATATTGAACAAAATTCAATTTTCTCAGGGCTTTAGAATGCTGTTAACATCAGATTGGAAGCGGAAAGCTAATTCTGATATAGTGATATATTTTAAGACCGTTAAAATCGGCCCCATTGTTTTTAATGGGATTGGTCCAAGTGTACTTTCGAAATACAATTCAGTTTTGACTTTGCAATCCTGGCATTATACAAGTCCTTCACAAACAAATGTTTTGTTTTTCTTGAATGTTTTATAATCCAAAATTTGAAATGTAAGATTATCTATTTTAGTTTGTCTTCATTTGATTTACTAAAGCAGCTAATAAACAACTCTCCGTGGTTTAGCATATTAATTCCCTCTTTTTTATTTAAGAGTCTTAGCCAAGGTGGTTCCTTGCATTTGTTACCCTGAACAGTATCAGTGGAAGTCAGGATTCATGTAGCTTATTTACTGTTTCTGCCTGAGGAAGTGTCAGGTTTGTTGAGAAGCAAATTAATGTGAAGGCGAAAATAAACTTTCTTTCTGAGGGTGGTAAGCATGTGGAAAATGCTGCCAGAGGAATTGGTAGAGGCAGGTACAATTACCACACGTAAGACATCTGGACAAGTGTATGGATATATGTGCCAAATGCTGGCAAATAGGATTTTCAGTTAGGAAGCCTGGTCTCTGTGGATGAGTTGGCTGAAGGGCCTCTTTCTGTATTGTCCACAATCAGTAATAAATATTCTTTTTCTAGCACTGTAGCTGTTGGAAAGTTGCATAGATTTTTAATGGCCAATGCTTTGATTTCAATTGCATACTAATTCCTACATCTCCCTTTCAGGATGATTGCCTTCATATCAAACGTTCCCCTTCATCGCCCCAAGGTGGGCCCAAGAAGAGATCCGCTTTTGAAGATCTCACAAATGTAAGTTCTGTGACTGGATTGCTTTCTTTAATATGGGTGAAACCACCCTTCTGTCCAAAATAAATGGGTTTTATACCTCTTTTAGTTTTTAACAACTTGACTAGAGGAAGTGTGTTGTTTAACTAATATCTTATCCTAACCTTTCTTTTCACTGCTAATAGGCCAAACAAGGTCAAGATCAGGTTTCGAAGAAAAAAGCTGGGAAGGTGGTGGGTAAGAAAACTCAAAAAAGTGTCATTGCACAAGAAACCTTGAAAAATGAAGAGAATAATTTAAAAAGGTGAAAGTCCTCTTTCTGGGTTCAATGTTTTGAGTTCTGAGTATATGTCAGTGTTCACATTTTTTGTATAGCACCATATTGCAATTTCTGTATTTTTCAAGTTGCTTTAACTGTAGTAACTAAGGCAAGTGGCAGGAGCATCCCTCAACCAAAATTTGAGATGCGAGAGGAGTTATTTTGTTTCTCTGGTGGTTGAGGGCTGAATGTTTAGCTGGCACAATTTCTTGGTAATCTCTTAGCTGCTACATTTGAATACCGCTGGAATTTTTCTTTATCATTCCAAGATGTTCAGTTTGAGATGTTAATAATTTTGGTATAATTGCAAACTGTTCCAGACCCAAAAAAGGTAGTAGGACACTATATCTCAATTTTTTTTGTTTCTAAATTTAAATGTTCATAACTATACACTTGTATGTGTGTACAAACAGATGAAAGACAATAATACCTTTTTGTAAGTGATTAACATGTCCATCTATATATCATTCTTCTGTAAATTACATTTAATTTTCATTCATTTACTGCATGAAAGTTTAATTTGGATTCTATACAACACTTTTAGTTCAATACCATAGCTAAACTTTAACTGTGTAAAATATGATCCAGCTTTGTTAACATTTGAATTACTGATTTTAATAAAGTTTTGGATTAATCAGGATACTGCTGAGATTGAGGAATCTTGTAGAGAAACATGTTAGGTATTCTTCTAAAGATATTGAAATTGACTTGTGATGCTAGTGACAGACTTATTAATTACACAATGGATGATGCAGAGTACTAAAGAATTCCATTCTTCTGATTTCTTCCTTCAGTACAGAACCTAAAGCTCCTCTGGAGCATCAGGATAATGCAGGAGTACAGAAGAAACCCAAGAGACCGGTACCGACTGAAGAAAAAGCAGCTGATGTAGATAAATCAGTAGACCCCAAGGTAAACAAACTTTAGATGGAGCAGTGTGGTCTGCTGCTGGATTTGACAATCTAGCAACAGACTCCACTACTCCATCTAAAAGTACTTTTATGATTAAAGCTAAACTTGTGCTGGCCATGTAGACAACTACACAACATTTATTCTGTACCAGCAGTCTCAAATCAGTGAGTAATTTGAAATCGAAATGGCATATTGGAATGTTAATAGTCAGGCTGACAAAGTGCAGTGAGTGGGTTCTTGATCAATGTACCGTGGGGCTGAGTAAGACAACATTCCTTGTCTTGGAGGATGAAGTGCCATGAGTCAGTGGGTAGATGAGGACTGAAGGGAAAATTTGTTTGTTTCATTTAACTTGACAATATGTCAGTCAGTGCAATGTGGCAGGCCCTCCTGACCAACCCACCTTTTCTGATTTCAGCAGACACTAGCGTAGGCTGCTGTGATTCTCATGCCACCAGCACAAATCATCCCTTTCCCAAAGAAAGAAAAGAAATCAAAGTTCCACAGCATCTTTCTCTTTGTTAGATTTGAGCTATACAAGTAGTTTTTTTTAATGCAATGGTTGTATTCTTGTACAATTCTGATTTACAGAAAAATCACACTTCAGAAACAGCACTTAGTGTTGGTAATTTAATCGCGTTTCAGCAGACAGACATTAAAGGTTTGTGCTTCATCAATCACTTTAACAAGAATTCACTAATGAAATGTGCGTTACGCAGAGCAATCTAAACTTGGGATAGCAACTCTATTCTGTGTTACTGCTGTGTACATCAGCCTGCAAGTCTGAAAAGCTAGCTTGTTCAGGTGTATTTGTTTCCAACAAGAATCCAGCTTGGTGTCATCGAGGACAAAGTAACATACTTAAAACTTAGTAGTTGAGGGATTTTTTCTTTTAAGAGCAACCAAAACTTATCAAGCCTCCTTAGACAGCAACTTCCAAATTCTTGATGCCTACCACATAAAAGGATAAGGACAGCAGATACCTGAAAGTACCACCTGCAAGTTTCTCTCTGTACAGATTTGCTTCCTCACAACTTTGGATGTGCGACTGCTGTGTGGACGTTCAAAAACATTGCTTACTACCACCACCTCTCGGTCAGGTCAAAATGGGTGACCAAACTGGCCTTGTTAATCATATACTCGAGTCATGATTACTTACCAAAGACAGGCCAGCCACCTGCTTTTCCCACTCTCTACCAAAAATTCAAAATGGATCATAGCCAGTTTGGAAAATATTTGTGGATGCAAGATTTTTTAATCTTTTTTCCAAGGAATGAATTTAGAAGAAGACTGCCTTCAAATTCTATTCAAGAAAAGTTTTTTTTCTCTCTAATTTCAAAAAGGTGTTGAGATAAAAGATACCTGAGGATTATTTGGTCAGCAGCTTTATTCTAACGTTTTTAAGTCCTGAAAACAATTAAGACCGAGACCCCCTGATTTGTTGAGAAAGTGTATCCTTGTCCATTCAATTTATTATCATATCCTTGTAAAACTATTTTGTATCAACCTAGGCTTAGGTTCATCAGATTCCATGCACTATTGGCATCTGTTATGCAAAGCTCCTCACTAGGTCTCTGTGTATTTCATTCTGGTGTTGAACTAAAACTGTATAGAGAATGCTACTTAATAGCATTTCAGAGTAGCGAGCGGATCAGTGCTGGGTCCTCTACTTTGTCATTTACATAAATGATTTGGATGCGAGCATAAGAGGTACAGTTAGTAAGTTTGCAGATGACACCAAAATTTGGACATGTAATGGACAGCGAAGAAGGTTACCTCAGGTTACAACACGATCTTGATCAGATGGGACAATGGGCTGAGAAGTGGCAGACAGAGTTTAATTCTGATAAATGCGAGGTGCTGCATTTTGGGAAAGCAAATCTTAGCAGGACTTGTACACTTAATGGTAAGGTCCTAGGGAGTGTTGCTGAACAAAGACCTCGAATTGCAGGTTCATAGCTCCTTGAAAGTGGAGTCGCAGGTAAATAGGATAGTGAGGAAGGCGTTTGGTATGCTTTCTTTTATTGGTCAGAGTATTGAGTATAGGAGTTGGGAGGTCATGTTGCAGCTGTACAGGACATTGATGAGGCCACTGTTGGAATATTACATGCAATTCTGATCTCCTTCCTATCGGAAAGATGTTGTGAAACTTGAAAGGTTCAGAAAAGATTTACAAGGATGTTGCCAGGGTTAGAGGTTCTGAGCTCTAGGGAGGCTGAACAGGCTGGGGCTGTTTTCCCTGGAACGTCGGAGGCTGCAGGGTGACCTTTATAGAGGTTTACAAAATTGAGGGGCATGGATAGGATAAATAAACAAGTCTTTTTCCTTGGGTGGAGGGAGTCCAGAACTAGAGGGCGTAGGTTTAGGGTGAGAGGGGAAAGATATAAAAGAGACCTAAGAGGCAACTCTCTTTCTGCAGAGGATGGTACGTGTATGGAATGAGCTGTCAGAGGATGTGGTGTAGGCTGGTACAATTGCAACATTTAAGAGGCATTTGGGTATATGAATAGGAAGGTTTTGGAGGGCTATGGGTCAGGTGCTGGCAGGTGGGACTAGATTGAATTGGGATATCTGGCCGGCATTGACTGGTTGGATCGAAGGGTCTGTTTCCATGCGGTACATCTCTATCACTCTATGACTCTATAATTAACTGGAGAATTTCTCATGGTTTTAGTTGCCTGACTATGATGAAGTTGATGAAGAGAATTTGAAAGACCCATTCCTGAATGCAATCTATGTGAATGATATATTCAACTATATGAAGGAGAGGGAGGTAAGCAAACTATTATCTTGTAACTTTTCTGCTTTCTCCCTAAAAGCATCATTTGGTTTTGTATTCTTTGAAACAAAGTGGATGGGATTGGCAAATTGTTACAGTTAGTCTGTGTTTTAATTCTCTGCATTGTCTTGTCATTCCATATTTTTATACCCAGTGCTCTGCATTTGCTGTCTAACAACATTTGAGGAGCTGTCTAGAAATTGGATAGCAGTTATACAAAAGTACTGATGCCACCTGCAGGTTTGCTAACTATGCTAACGAACTTGATCAAAGCATAGATCTTTCAAAAATATTTGGATAAATATCTTGACTTTTACTCTGTACAATTTCATTTCTGTACTCGTCTAGATTCTAGAAATAGGGAGTCAAATCCAATGTGAGAACTAAACACTCTGGAGTTGGTGTATTACTTCAGGACTTTGTCTAATGGATTCTGTGATAGAATAAATTTTACAAAGTCTAGTTTTGAGGTTCCAAATAGTCCAACTTTGCAACTGAGAATCCACAGCCAACCTCTTGGATTCCAGGTTTATTCATAAAATGGAGCAATAAGTAGAAATTGGGAACAGCTGGAAGCTGAAATTTTCTAATGTTTTTGTGGTTTGAATGGACTTAATTCATTATTAATTGCACAAACATTTAAAATAAATAGATTCATTCTAGAACCATGTGTTTGTTTGGCAGAAACAATTTGTTCTAAAAGGCTATATGGAAAAGCAACCTGACCTGAACATTGAGATGAGGGGAATTTTAGTCGACTGGATGGTTGAGGTGCAGGTGAGTAAACAGTCACCTTTTAGACACTTTGGACTGATTTTTTTTTCTTGTTTTGTAATTTTTGGTTCTGGAGTGTGTTTGCTCGCTGAGCTGTAGGTTTGATTTCCAGATGTTTCATTACCTGGCTTGGTAACATCAGTGGTGACCTCCAAGTGAAGCGAAGCTGTTGTCTCCTGCTTTCTATTTATGTTTGTCCTGGATGAGGTTCCTGGGGTTTGTGGTGATGTCATTTCCTGTTCGTTTTCTGAGGGGTTGATAGATGGTATTAGATCTGTGTTTGTTTATGGCGTTGTGGTTGGAGTGCTAAGCAAAGACATACCAGAGAATTCCTAGAGGCCTGGCACTCCAGTTAGCTATCCGGCAGAAGGTTGTGGGAAAAGTACATTACCCATAAGTGGGGACATTTACAATGGAAGCAAAGATGAGACTAATAGCAGGGTGAGTAATTTTGAAGCATGTTATTTTACCTCAAGATTTGGGTATCTTCCAATCAGTAGATTTCTATCACTAGCTGCCTCTTCACTATTTTCCCTTCAAATTTTCTAAAGAAAAGCCAATAATGTTTAAAAACAGTGGACCATTTCAAACCTTCAAAGCTATTATGCTATTTAATAAGTCTGATTTGTATATTTTAATCTCTCTTCACAAGTCCTCCATAACCACCTCAAGCCTGGTGATCTTGTTTCTCCTGTATTCTTTTTTTAAAAAGATTTCACCATTCATGGCTGTGCCTTCAGCTACCTATCCATTAATCTCTGGAATTGCACCCTAAAAGCTACCTCATTCTATTTCTTAAACCTTTTGCAGCTTTTGAAAATATGTTCTAATATCTCTGGCTTAATATTGAATTTTAATGAAGCACCTTTGCATATTTGTTTAAAGGTGCTGTATGACTGCACCTTCAGTTTGGTGATGTATAATTGTCCACTAGTTCTAACAGTAACATTCATTTGGTATCCTCCAGGTAACTGCCAGTGTCCTCAAAGCATTTGGTTAGCATACATGTGGTTTAACTTGACCTCCCTCCTATTCATTGATCTATTGGACATATTGTTCATAGCTTTTTGCACTACGCTGTGATTAATTTCATGCAAAGCTCCCAATCCAATAATTTATTTTTTTAATTTTCAAAAGGAAAATTTTGAACTGAATCATGAGACTCTGTACCTAGCAGTGAAGCTAGTGGATCATTACCTGGCACTGACGGTGTGTATGAGGGAAACACTGCAACTTCTGGGTTCTACTGCAATCCTCATTGCTGCAAAATTTGATGTAAGCAACTTTTATCAGACTCTTTTAAACTTCTTTCCTCACACCCTTCAATGGGTCCTGATGCACTTCATCCTAGTTTCTTAAATAACAAATAAGATTGTTGATGTATTGGTTTTAATTTTCCATAATCTCCTTCTTATCCTGGAGAAATTCCATTAGATTAAGAAAATTAGGTGAAATCCTTCTCTTCAAAAAGGTTAGACAGAAAGCAAGAAACTACAGGCAACTAGATTAACATCTACTGGGGATAATTTTAGAAGCCATTAATAAAGATGTTGTACCAGTGCACTTTAATTAATCAGGCAGAGTCAACATTGTGAAAGGGAAGTTTTTTGTTTAACCAATTCGCTTGTATTCTTTGAGAAAATGACTTGTGGATAAGGACAAACTGGCAGATGTGCTTAAATTTCTAGAAGGCATTTGATGAAGTGTCACATCAAAGTTATTGTGGAATATGAAAGCTCTTGGTCCAGGTAGTATGGATTTTTAGTATGGATAAAAGATTGTTGGGTGTTGTAACCATTCTCCAGTTGAGATGTGATGAATGGTGTGCTAGAGCCTCCAGCATTCGCTATTTACATTTAGTGTCTTGGATAAAGGACTGAATGTATAACAGCTAACTAAATTTGCTGTTGGCACAAAGATGGATAGGAGAATAAGTTGTGAAGTGGTGTAAAACTACTGAAGGGAAATAGATCTGTCCAACGAGTGGGGCAGTGATTTGGTAATGGAGTATATTTTGGGTCAATTATGAAATTGGTTCTTTTATTTTTGCAAGAAGAATGAAAACATATATGTAAATGGTGAAGGGACTACAGAAGGTTAAGATGCAAATAATTAAGCAAATAATAGAATGTTTATTGTGAGGGGATTGAGTACAAAAATGGAGAGGTTATGTTTCAGTTATATAGAACACTGGTGAGACCATCGAGAGTATTGTATGCAGTATTTGGTCCTTTTAAAGTGACTAATGTGGATGCCTTCAGGGATGGCATACCAGTCTGCTACTTGGAATGAGTGGGGGTTTTCTTAATAACCTGTTGGACAGGCTAACTATGTAGAAACTGGAATTCACCCAGATGAGAGAGGACTTGATTGGAATATACCTGAAGGGTCTTGACAAGGTGGAAATGGAAAAATGTTCCCTTCTGTGGGGAAAAATCTAGAACCGAGAGCTACCTAATTAACTCAGGAGACTATACTCTTCTGGTGGGTTAATGAGTCTTTGGAACTCCCTTCATCAAAGAATGGTGGAAGTAGAGTCTTCATGTTCAGTAGATAACTTTTCACCCTTTGCTCATTAGTCGGAGAGATAGGTGGGAAGGTGAAGGAAATAGTTCTTGAATAGTATAGTAGGTTCAGGGAACTAAGTAGGTTACTTCTCATAACTTTGTTCATATAAAGCTGAGCTTATCTAAATTCTGGCTGTATCCTGACTTATGTCAAGTTCTTCTCGTTCGTCACCACTCCATATCCCCCTACCCCGCTATTTTAACTTGTCCAGCTCGACAATGTTTTACTATCCTCCAATACTGGCTTTTGTACATGCTTCATTTTCTTCACCCTGCTGTTTGTTACTTAAACCTTCAACTGTTTTAGGTCTTAAGAATTGAAATTCCCCTTTTATATTTTCTTGCATACTCTCTCTCTGATACTTTAACTCCTAATGTCAATTTATTTGACCGTCAATTTTTCTAGTCATATTCCTATGAATTGATATAATGCTATATTGAGAATCTTGAATAAGAAATTAAAAACAGGGGTAGGACATTCTGATGACGACGACGATGACTTTGTTATCCGGCTCCCATACGTGAGGTCGAGAATTCCAGACACGCTTTGTATTGCATCCCCTTATGTTAACTACATCCACTAGTTTGACATTCTCCCACTGGAGAAAACAACATATCAGCATCTCATCTGTTAAGCTGTCCCCAATCCCTGTTTTGAAACTTCAGCCCCCGAGCAATACAAGTCAAATTTACCAGTGGTGGTTTGCCCTTTTGATTCCTTTTTGACAAGAATTTCTGTTGCTGAGCATTTATAAAAACAGCTTTTATGTCTGCCACTGTCTGTCTATTGACCTTTTCAATATAGTGCTTTAGATAACTTTAGTCATCCTTCTGTAATTGCCCCTATTTAACTTGAAGACACTGGTTTATTATCTCTCACTATGAAATTTTTCCATTTTGTCATTAACATCTGTTAAAGGATCCTTAATGATTAACTTCCTTATTAACGCATTCATTGCACATTTATAGAGCTAAAGTATCCTGTAGCTGGTTAAGTTGTGCAACATATTGCTCTAAGACTAATCCTGATGCACTCTGCAAAATTGTATTTCATGTTCCCTTTGTCCAACTGATTTGTCCTGTTAATGTCTAGATTGAAATCGCTTGACAACTGCAGTGCCTTTCTTGCACTAATTTTTTTAATACATGATATCCTACAATGAGGCAACACTTTTTGCAGCCTTGTAGATGACTCTCCTCTTCCATCTCACCCATAACTTATTTACATCCAAACTGATACTTGCATCACAATCAACTGGACCCATGTAACCACTCAACACCACAATGATACTATCCCTTTTTTTTAAACAAAGTTACCCCACCTTTCCCCTTTGCGTATTCGTCCAGAATATTTGAATACCTTTTGAAAGTTGACTTCCCAAACCTGGTCCCCCTGCAACCATGTCAGTGATAGCTATCAAGTTGTATTCATTTATATTTACACCATTAACAAGTTAATGTTGTTGTTACAAATGCTGCATGCATTCAGAGAAAGGACTTTTTAATCACATTGCTTTGTTGCAATTTCTGCTGCATGCTTTTGCTTATAATTGCTATCCCTTCCTGTCACATTCTGATTATCACTTGGTTTTTTTTAACTATCTTGCAACTCTGTATTCTTGGGTTTTTTAATAAATATTTTTAAACTTCCCTTCAATAAAACTCAATTTCCTCCCCACTCTGTCACTAATTATCGGAAATTGCTATTCACTGCCCTTGTTATACAATTCACCCAGGGCACTGATCCCAGCATGGTTCAAATGAAGTCCTTGCCGACATTGAGTCTCTTTCCTGAGTTTTGGGTTTTGCTTATTTTTAAAAAATTTTCTAACTACTTTTAAGCCTTAACATCATTGTTTGATTTTTTTTTTTAAAAACCACTTGGCCAATCAAATGAAATATGAAAGAAATATTTAACAATCGCCTACCTGGTTTCCAGTGGTGTCACACTTGAGTTCAGACTCGTCTAAAATAGGAGCTCTGTCACTAGGTTTTAGTTCCTGCTGCCCTTGAGTAGGTCCCTTCTCCCAAACTGCTCCATGCTCCTCCAGTCATTTGCTTATGCTTTAGTGAATGGTATTGGAATGAAGAAAGGGTTAGCTGATTTTGGCTGCAGACTCGTATTGCAAATGAGGCCATTATGACGATATTTACTGAATAACTCTGGACACATGGGTATTTTGACAAAGAAAAAAAAGCTAATCATCTCTATCTTTTATCTACTGGATCATGGATTAAGTCTGAGCAGCTGCTGGAGCAGGAGCCATTGTTTAGATGGTAAGCTGCCTTCAGTGTGGATTGGGTTGATGCACGTTTATCATTTCCAGGAGCGGTGTCCTCCCTGTGTGGATGATTTCTTGTACATCTGTGATGATGCGTACCAAAGGGAGGAACTGCTCTCAATGGAGGTTAACATTCTCCGAACCCTGAAGTTTGATATCAATATTCCTGTGGCCTATCGATTCTTGAGAAGATATGCAAAGGTTGGTCACTTTGTATAATTTGAATTTTTCCTGTTGTTTAGTGTACTAGGGAGGGAACATACTAATTTGACCCCAAACAGTTTTGTTTACTCCTCTTCTGGGTGGGATGATCTTTTGGATGGTTGGTGAAGCATTGACGGGCCAAATGGCCTCTATCCGTGATGTAGGGATTCAACACAAACATTGTTGAAAGAGATTTTGACATTTTTAGCATTGTGAAGGATTGCTTGAGCACTTATTTATGGTTTGTAACATGACTAAAATGATGCATTTGTTATGGGGAGGTAAAATGGATTGAAACACTGAGTGTTAGAAGGGGAAGTTATCTGACGAGCATGTCAGCATTTTGTTAGTGCAGTTCATGAATTATTTTGTCACGTTAATTGGAAATATTGCTTTAGTTTTGAGCAGTCTGCGATTAATCGTCTGAATCTATCTCTATCTGAATATTTACAGTGTGCTAGAGCCAACCTTGAGACATTGACGCTTGCACGTTATATCTGTGAGTTGACCCTACAGGAATATGAGTTTATCTGGGAGAGTGCTTCTAAATTAGCAGCATCCTGCCTGCTACTAGCCCTCAAGATGAAAGAGCTTGGAGGATGGGTGAGCATAAACTGAGTTGGCATATTCAGAGACTGTCTTCTGCACCCCTGTCCTTTTTATTTCCCTGTGGTTTTACAATGTGGTTCTGCCAAGTTTTCTGCTTATCGACCTCTGCTCTGAACTAGCTACTGGGACGTGTGAGAATTGTGCAGTAGATTCCAGTTCCCAAAAGGGAAAGGTGGGAAACTGAAACAGAATATTAAATCTACTCTGTATTTCCCTGGAAATAGTGTGGCTGAGTGCTGGGTCAGGAAAGGAGTGGGGGGGTAGTTGACATTGTGCCACTAGTGATATGATGTATTAGTACTCCAGCATGCTGTGCTCCTTTGTGCTGTTCCTGCTGTTTAAGTAATTATGAAATCCGAACCTGAGGATATGATTAACTTACTAACATTTTGGTGGACCTATATTAATTTGAAATCGCCATGAAATAGGCAATCCAGCTCACCAGATTCTCTTGTATTTTAGACTCCGACTCTGGAACATTACACTGGATATCATGTCACTGACTTGCACTCGCTGCTGAGGAGACTAAACCTTTTGCTTTACAGTAAGCCAGATGAAAAGCTGAAGGCTGTTCGGTACAAGTATGCTCACAAGTAAGAAGTTAATTGTGTATCTGGTAACATTTTAAACTATTTAAGGGAGACCGTGGACATGGCACACTTAAGTTAGTTATGGTCTGAGGATGTGCTGTGAAAACCATAGGAAGTGCTGTGGCGTTTGATTTGAAATTTCATGGGAGCAAGTGAGCTAGTTATCTCTTTAGGCGAAAGTGAGGACTGGAGATTAGAATAGAATGTGGTTTTGACAAAGCACAGCAGGTCAGGCAGTGTCCGAGGAGAAGGAGAATCGATGTTTTGGATCAAAGCCCTTCACGAATGATAGGCTTTTGCCCAAAACATTGATTTCCCTGCTCCTCAGATGCTGTCTGACCTGCTATGCTTTTCCAGCACCCCACACTCAACTCTAGTTAATCTCTTTAGCCTATTTCACCATTCGGTTAGGAAAAAATATAGGAGGTACATAGCTATGATTTTTTTTTAATCTGTAATCCATAAGAATCTATACACCTCCTCCCTTGACACTTCATTGGTCCCAGCTCCCCACACGCTCCTGATTTGAGAAGGAGTAGGCTTTTCATCCCATTGGTCTGCTCTATCATTCAGTTAGATCATCTGATAATCCTCAACATCCCTGCTCTCTTTTCCTACTGATCAAAAATGAGTTTCTTAGCCTTGAGTACACTTAACTCCATCTCCACAGCCAATATGGTGAAGAATACCACTGATTCGTGACCCTCTGAAGAAAATTCTCATCTCCATCTGAACTAGGTGATCCCTTACTTTGGAGATTATGATCTGGTTCTAGACTCCTAATGAGGTGAAAAATCCTGTCAGCATTTGCCCTAAAAAGTCCCCTTCACAACTCTGTATATTTCAATGTGATCACCTCTCATTCATTCTTCCAGTCAGTAGAATCCCAACTCGATTAGTCTTTGCACAATCTGCAGTTTTGTTCATTCCACTAAGAATCTTGTATGTTTCAATTGCCTTTCGTTTTCCTTAAATCAGAGTACAGGCCCAATCTACTCAAACTCCTGTCATAAGACAATCCCTCTATACCTGGGGATTGACCGAGTGAATCCTCTCTGGACTGTCTCCAATGTGCATCTTTCCTTGGTCTCCTCAGGAGACCAAAATGTTCAATATTCTAGCTGTGGTGTAACTACTGCCTTATTTAATCTTAGCAAGACTCAGTTATTTCTGTACTCCAACCTCTTTGAAGTGTAGGCCAACATTTCATAGAATTCCTACAGTGTGGAAACGGGCCCTTTTGACACAACAAGTACACCAACCCTCTCAAAACTTGCCCATTCCCCTACCACTCTACTCTTGCCCCTGACTAATGCACCTAACCTACACATCCCTGAACACGACGGGCAATTTAGCATGGTCAATTCACCTAACCTGCACATCTTTGGATTGTGGGAAGAAACTGGAGCACCTGGAGGAAACCCATGCAGTCAAAAGGAGAATGTGCAAACTCTAGACAGACAGTCGCCAGAGGCTGGAATCGAACCTGGGTCCCTCGCGCTGTGAGGCAGCAGTGCTAACCACTGAACTGCCCTGTTTGCCATTTGTCCTTTTTGTGATCTAAGCACAAGGTTTCACAAATCCCCCTCTAATTTAATTTGCTGCAGCCTTTCTCCATTTTAAGTAATCACTACTCCTCTCCCTTCCTGCCAAAGTGCATGACCTTATGTTTTCCCACATTATATTCCTTCTGCCAAGTTTTTGTCCACTCACTGGAACTGTATATCTCTGCAAACTCTGCGTCCGCTTCAACACTTGTCTTCCAAACTATTTTTGTCATGTACAAACGTTCACTTTCCTCATCCAAGTTATTCATGGATATTGTAAATGTTTGTGGCCTCCATATCTTTGCTTCCTGATTTAACTCCTGAATGGTGTCCTTCTGTGTACCCCTTTGAACATTATTAATAAAATAAGTTTCACTGAATTACTACTTTTATTTGGAATTAAATAATGCCTCCCTACTTTGCAGTCGAAGGAAGATGCAAGTTTATGAAAATTGATCTTAACTTAGCCTATTAATTCCCCAGATAATTCTGGTGACTACTAACATCTTTCTGGGGATATGTGGCTGGCATGTCCAGCGTTGTTGCTCATTCCTAATTGACAACCAGGTGAATATTCTTTCTGAGCTGCTATAAGGCCATAATGATTGTGGAACTCATGGCCTGCACAGTTTTCTGTGGCAAAGTCATTTGAAGGTCTTTGATTAGGAAGGGGATGAAAAGTTCTGGGGAAGGGCAAAACAAAAGAATGGAGTTGAGAAAAATCAGTCATGATTGAATGTTGTTGCAGACTTAAGGCTGCATGGCTATACTTCCCCTACATTGTCTTATGGTTACAGTATTCCACATAGGGTTTGACTTGAGACTGTGTGTAGAACATGAGTAGGAGTAAAGTCTGTCAAGTCTCCTCCACCATTAATGCAATTGCTGGCTGATCTTGGGCTTTAAACATCATTTTTCTACCCATTTCCAATACAGCCTTGATTCTGAGACCAATAATCTGTCTATCCCAGCCTTAAATATCATCAATGATGGAGTGTCTACACTTTTGAATTCAAAAGATTCTCAGTTCTTTGAGTGAAACAATTTCTCCTCTCATCAAAGATCATCTCTTTATCTTGAGAGAGTACCTCCCAAGTTTTAGGTTTGCTCATCAGCAGAGACTATCACTGAAGCACAACTTTCTCACCTTTTGAATTATAGCCCCCTTAAGACAGGCCAACACACAAACTCTTTAGATTGCTATTTTGCATCTGTCCATGAGCTGTTAATCCTCTTTCTTTTAACAGTTTCTAGTTTCTCACCATTTGAGGAATTTAAATCCCTGCATCTTTGTTCCTTTTTTATTTCTTACCATTTAAGAATGGCCACTTGGTTGCAGTAGCAGATAACTTTTACACTAATCCACATCTGACACAGCTGGTGAGTTTTAGTGTACAATACATTAGATCTGGTTAAGTGTGAGCTTGAAACCTGTGAAAAAGTGAGTGTCTCAGCTGTAACCAAATCTGCAGCTGAAAGTACTCCTAATTTAGTTCTCCTCCTATATTCACTTCCTTATATTTACTCTTGTCCTTGAGAGTTTTACTTGTCTTTTGTTTTAGGGTATTCTTTGAAGTAGCAAAAATCCCACCCATTGACGTTCTGAAGTTAGAAGACCAGCTTAAGGTGGACACATGATCAAATCAAATCCCGACAGTCTGGGGAAGTGGTGCTGTATCACCCATAATCATAAAGCTGATTACATGTGTGTATATATATTGTGTAAATACTTGTGTAATATTGCTTTACTGTACCTCTGCTAAGCAGAAGCAATTGTGTAATTAATCATAATTGTTACTTTTTATTATGTAACATTCAAATTCAATTGAATAACAAAATAACTGAAGAGCTGAGAAGAGGCTGATCTGTTCAAAACATGAAGTTCAACAATTTTTTTTTTCCCCCCTCTTCAATCTAAAACTTTGAATATGGTGTAAGTGACAATGAGCTATTGGCCTGTGAAAAACATGGCACAGCTTGTTTCTTTTTATTTGCCATAAGAATGTTATTAATAAATAACCACTGAATATATTAGACGTTTTGATATCTTAAACTTCAAGTTTTTAAAAAAGTACCAATTCTTAACATTGTAGATTTTAAAAAATCTTGTTGAAAGAATTAGGGTACTGAGTGTCCTCACACATAATGTTCTGTCACTGTTAGTGAAATTGTTCCTTTTTTTTTGAACTGAATGTAAGTAAATTTTCACCCCCCCCCCCCCCCCCCCCCCCCCCCCCCGTATTTCTACATTTTGTCAGAAGTTCTTGTAGATTGGGAAAAGAGGGGAAAGATGCAAGGACAACTACACCATCTACTCTCTAGCCCTTTGGAACTACAAGTGCGACAGAATGACACAGTTTTAATGATTAACTTGTAAACTCTTCACGTCTTTTTTCCCCTTCACCTTGCAGTTGACTAAGTGTCTTTATTGTTGCTTGATTTGATCCACCTATTCCACCCTGTTGTAGAAAGATCCTGAAAAAAAATGCATGCACCCAACTATGTTTGCAACCAAACTATTTGAAAATTAGTGCACGATATTCAAATTATTTAGCTTAGCTGAGAAGAATGTAATACACTTGCTCAGAAGAAATAATGTTTGTTAACTTTGGATCTATAATGTTACTGGTAAATAGTAAAATTTAAAGTTCTCGTTTTAATTATAAACCATTTTTTGGCTTGTTTCAGGGATCACATTGTAAATTATTTTCAAGTGCAAAGTATTTCAATGTGTTTCTGTTAATTGTACCATTTGTGATGTTTAACCTGTTAATATTAACTTTAAAACTATTTAAGCAATGCTTTGGAAGCTCTGTCATTTTATATTGTATTTTGTTTTGCTTTTTCAGCAAATAGTTTGTTACATGTGAAAAAAGTATAAATATGTATATGTTTGGATACTTCTGATTCTGCTTTCAGCATTTCTTATTAAATAAGAGCCATAATTCATTCCTACAAGAATGCCCAAGATGCATTATTTTAATGTGCTGTATATGTTGTCTGCCTTTTTTTTTTAAAGTGATCTTCCTGTCACTGTTTAATGATCATTAAGTCACACAATCAAAAATGGGCTCCTTGATCTCCATAATCTAAGTATTTTTGAACCAAATATGAAAATAGATACTTTGGCCAATATGTTTGATCTTTCCTTTCAGATTTGAAATTTTGTGTGGTTTTTGTTCCTGTTTTGCAAGGGACATTAGTGTTAATCAAACAGCTTCAAGTTTTTGATACCTGCAGTTACATGCAGGATTTTCAGACCAGATGTTGTACAGACGGATTTTGAATAAACCTCCCTCTATCTTATTTTTCCAATAAAAAACATATTCCCTCAGTAAATATTTGCACTAAAGGCAGAGTTAGCATCTTCCGGATGCAGGGTTCAGATTGAACAAACGTGTATCATTTGATGTACTTAACATGAGTGACTGGATCAAAGTCCTATTTTGGAACTAAATGTAATTAGAGCTCTGAACAGAATTGGTTGCTGAAGACCAGGGTCACTGTTGCTTGAATGTTATCAACTTATCAATATTTAAAAATTGTTGCCATTGAGCTCCAGAACACTTTTTTAGTAAAATTTCCAGAAGATCAATTTGATGTAGATTCACCCCCCCACCCCCCTTCCCTTACCTCATTAGTCTTCTCAAAATATATCCTCTCACTTTTGGGTTTAAAATTCCATTTGTCATTGTTCTGCCCAGCCTGCCTAAACCTGTAGTCCAAGGGTTTTTTTCTTTTGCTATTGACCATGTCATCAATTTTTATCATCTGTGAACTTGCTGATCAATCCTCCAACGATTACTGTTCCCATGTTGGTAGACTCCTAGCGTGTTGCTGCCTCTGTATTAAAATTGTTCCTTGATCTTCTTTCTAAATTTTGCTAGTTTGTGTGGAAATGCATCGCTAATGTGCTGTGGGGCTACAGTCTGGCACAAATTGCTATTCCAATGCTATGTAAATTATGATTTGGTATTGATCAATTTTTGTATCCTTAGCCCTAAGCATCTTAAGTCCACTGCAATCATGATGGGCCAAACTGTGCCTTTTCCTGCTGTTTTGATTCCATAATCTCAAACAATTCTAATAGTACAGCTTAGCCTTTTGTAGTCATCACAGTAATTTTCCAAAATCGTTGATTTCTGAAGAAGTGCCAGAGGATTGGAAATCTGTTAATGTGACAACTCTGTTCCAAAGTGGGTGACTATCAATTGTTGGAAAGTATTAGAATCAATTATTAAGATGACAACAGAGCGCTTAGAAAAACATAATCAAGTAGTGACCGCATGGCTTCATGAAAGAAGTAATTGCTGACTAATTTTTTTTTATGAAGCCTCAACCAGTGTGGTTAGAGGGGAACCGGTAGATGTGTGTTGTATTTAGACTACCTGAAGGCACTTGCCGAAGTATCTCACGGTTGTCAGTAACTCAGTCCATTGTCTTTTAGGCAGCATTTTGGCATGGATAGAGAATTGGCTCATTGGCAGGAGTTCTTCAAGATGGTGACCTGTGACCAGTGGGGTTCTGCAGAGATCAGTGCTGAAAATCAACTGTTTATGATGTATATTAATGACTCCAAAGGAAGAGAATAGTTTATGGAGAAATTGATAGGTTAAGTGAGTGGGCAAACAGTTAGCATATGGAGTATAGTTTAGGAAAATTAAGTCCTTCACATTGGAAGGAGGAACTAAAGAATAACAAAAATGCAATAAGCTTCAAAACAAAGACTTAGTGATACTTCTAAGTTAAACCTAGAAAATAATGCTGCAGGTAACCAGGACAGCAAATAGACAGTTTGTCCTTATTTTAAGGGAGTAGAGTATAAGAGTAGCAAAGTATTACTGTAATTGCACAAGGTGATGGTGAGATCATATAAGGAGTACGGAGTAGTTTTGGTCCCCTTTTATTTAAGGAAAGATATAATTTTTTTTTGGGAGATGATTCAGAGAAGGTTCTCTAGGATGACCCCTGGTACGGAGAGATTGCCTTGTAAGCAAAGGCTAAACAGTTTAGGCCTCTCCTCATTAATGTTTAGAGGAATGAGAAATGGTCTCATTGCAACAAATTGGATTCTTAAGGGGCTTGACAAGTAAATGCTATGAGGAAATTTCCCTTTAAGGGAGAATCTAGGACCAGTGGGCATAGTCTCCGAATAAAGGGGTGTGAATTAAAGACTGAGATGAGGAATTTCCTCTCCAGTCTGAGTTGAGTCCTAGTGTATAAAGAAAAGCTGAGATTCTTTGAGCGTGTGATCTTCTGACTGAAATGAGGAAAGGTCAGGAATGTGGATGGGAAGAGTACTGGATCAGCCATGCTCCTGTTGAATGGTGGTGCATGCTTGAGGAGCTGAAAGGAACAAAGTCAGCCAATTTATTACAGAAGCATAGAAAAAAGTCCCGTCTCACCAATCCATTGAATCTGTTAAACAACAACATATGTTGA
Organism: Hemiscyllium ocellatum; assembly: GCF_020745735.1. Taxonomy (NCBI): domain Eukaryota; kingdom Metazoa; phylum Chordata; class Chondrichthyes; order Orectolobiformes; family Hemiscylliidae; genus Hemiscyllium; species Hemiscyllium ocellatum. Next base: position 94,197,536 of record NC_083411.1, on the reverse strand, counting down.
ATATGGAAAAAATGTTATGATCCATATTTTCCATTTGATGCAATTTTTTGTGCTCTGATTATACTTGAACTTTTAGCCAAGACTTAGAGTCATAGAGATGTACAGCATGGAAACAGACCCTTCGGTCCAACCCATCCAGGCTGACCAGATATCCCAACCCAATCTAGTCCCACCTGACAGCACCCGGCCCATATCCCTCCAAACCCTTCCTATTCATATACCCATCCAAATGCCTTTTAAATGTTGCAATTCTACCAGCCTCCACCACTTCCTCTGGCAGCTCATTCCATACACCTACCACCCTCTGTGTGAAAAAGTTGCCCCTTAGGTCTCTTTTATATCTTTCCCCTCTCACCCGAAACCGATGCCCTCTAGTTCTGGACTCCCCAACCCCAGGGAAAAGACTTTGACTATTTATCCTATCTATGTCCCTCATAATTTTATAAACCTCTAAGCATGCTTACCTTCGTTGACTGGTGTACAAGAACACCCAGATCTCTGTACTGCCCCTTTACCTAAATTGATTCCATTTAGGTAGTAATCTGCCTTCCTGTTCTTGCCACCAAAGAGGGTAACCATACATTTATCCACATTAGACTGCATCTGCCATGCATCTGACCACTCCCCTAACTTGTCCAGGTCACCCTGTAATCTCCTAACATCCTCATCACATTTCACCTTCCACCCAGCTTTGCATCATCAGCAAATTTGCTAATGTTATTACTAATACCATCTTCTATATCATTAACACAAGTTGTAAAAAGCTGTGGTCCCAGTACTGGTCACTGCCTGCCATTCCGAAATTGAGCCGTTTATCACTACTCTTTGTTTCTACCAGCCAACCAACTTTCAATCCAAGTTAGTACTTTGCCCCCCAATACCATGCGCCCTAATTTTGCTCACTAACCTCCTATGTGGGACTTTATCAAAAGCTTTCTGAAAGTCCAGGTACACTACATCTACTGGCTCTCCCTCGATCCTCCAACCCTGGCAACATCCTTGTAAATCTTTTCTGAACCCTTTCAAGTTTCACAACATCTTTCCAATAGGAAGGAGACCAGAATTGCACGCAATATTCGAACAGTGGCCTAACCGATGTCCTATACAGCTGCAACATGACCTCCCAACCCCTGTACTCCGTACTCTGACCAATAACAGAAAGCATACCAAACACCGCCTTCACTATCCTATCTACCTGCGACTACACTTTCAAGGAGCTATGAACCTGCACTCCAAGGTCTCTTTGTTCAGCAATACTCCCAAGGACCTTGCCATTAAGTGTATAAGTCCTGCAAAGATTTGCTTTCCCAAAATGCAGCACCTCGCATTTATTGGAATTAAACTCCATCGGCCACTTATCAGCCCATTGGCCCATCTGGTCCAGATCCTGTTGTAATCTGAGGTAACCCACTTCGCTGTCCACTACACCTCCAATTTTGGTGTCATCTGCAAACTTACTAACTGTACCTCTTATGCTCACATCCAAATCATTTATGTAAATGACAAAAAGTAGAGGACCCAGCACCGATCCTTGTGGCACTCCACTGGTCACAGGCCTCCAGTCTGAAAAACAATCCTCCACCACCACCCTCTGTCTTCTACCTTTGAGACAGTTCTGTATCCAAATGGCTAGTTCTCCCTGTATTCCATGAGATCTAACCTTGCTAATCAGTCTCCCATGGGGAACCTTGTCGAACATCTTACTGAAATCCATATAGATCACATCTACTGCTCTGCCCTTATCAATCTTTGTTTCTTCTTCAAAACACTCAAATCAAGTTTGTGAGACGTGATTTCCCACGCACAAAGCCATGTTGACTATCCTGAATCAGTCCTTGCCTTTCCAAATACATGTACATCCTGTCCCTCAGGATTCCCTCCAACAACTTGCCCACCACTGAGGTCAGACTCACCGGTGTATAGTTCCCTGACTTGTTTTTACCACCCTTCTTAAACAATGGCACCACGTTTGCCAACCTCCAGTCTTCCGGCACCTCACCTGTGACTATCAATGATACAAATAACTCAGCAAAAGGCCCAGCAATCACTTCTCTAGCTTCCTACAGAGTTCTCGGGTACACCTGATCAGTTCCTGGGAAATTATCCACCTTTAACTGTTTCAAGACATCCAGCACTTCCTCCTCTGTAATCTGGACGTTTTGCAAGATGTCACAATCTATTTCCCTACATTCTATATCTTCCATATCCTTTTCCACAGCAAATACTGATGCAAAATATTCATTTAGTATCTCCCCCATTTTTTGTGGCTCCGCACAAAGGTGGCCTTGCTGATCTTTGAGGGGCCCTATTCTCTCCCTAGTTACCCTTTTGTCCTTAATATATTTGTAAAAACCCTTTGGATTCTCCGTAATTCTATTTGCTAAAGCTATCTCATGTCCTCGTTTTGCCTTCCTGATTTCCCTCTTAAGTATACTCCTACTTTCTTTATACTCTTCTAAGGATTCACTCGATCTATCATGTCTATACCTGACATATGCTTCCTTCTTTTTCTTAACCAAACCCTCAATTTCTTTAGTCATCCAGCATTCCCTATACCTACCAGCCTTCCCTTTCACCCTGACAGGAATATACTTTCTCTGGATTCTTGTTATCTCATTTCTGAAGGCTTCCCATTTTCCAGCTGTCTCTTTACCTGCAAACATCTGCCTCCAACTGGCTTTCGAAAGTTCTTGCCTAATACCATCAAAATTGACCTTTCTCCAATTTAGAACTTCAACTTTTAGATCTGGTCTATCCTTTTCCATCACTATTTTAAAACTAATAGAATTATGGTCGCTGGCCCCAAAGTGTTTCTCCACTGACACCTTAGTCACCTGCCCTGCCTTATTTCCCAAGGGTAGGTCAAGATTTGCACCTTCTGTAGTAGGTACATCCACATACTGAATCAGAAAATTGTCTTGTACACACTTAGAAATTCCTCTCCGTCTAAGCCTTTAAAATGGATTAATGCAGGCTCCAAGGCAAGATTACCAAGCACCAAAGAAGACGGATGAAGGGAAGATATGCCTTGTTTACAACAGAAGCTGCCATATACATGTACATTTTTAAAAATTGAAAAACCTCAATGAGTGCCTAGTTAGTTTGAGAGCATGGGGGCTAGACGTGGGTTGAATTGTTGAGTTGATTGTGGGGATGGGCGGGTAACCCCCATTGTGATGCTCAGTTCAATTACATTTCAACACTGATGTTCAGTGTCTGCAGTTCTCACTTTCTCCTAATCTCAATTACATCATGATGTGGAGATGCCAGTGTTGGACTAGGGTGAAGAGAGTTAAAAATCACACAATACCAGGTTATAGTCAAACAAGTTTATTTGGAAGTATGAGCTTTTGAAGCATGCTCTGAAAGCTTGTACTTCCAAATAAACCTGATGGAATACAACCTGGTGTTATGTGATTTTTACCTGAATTTATATGGTAGATTAAACTGGTGAACTTCCATGATAAGTACCCAGGTAATTCCTTCAAATCTGGGCCAAGTCCCTAACGCTATGTTTGGAGAAACATTTACATAGGCAGTGCAAATCAGCTGATCATAACTTGAAACTTTCCAGGTATTTACACCATGTATGAACATAGAAACAGGACTGGGCCAATCAGCCCTTGATTCTGTTTCATTATTCGATGAGATCATGGCTGATCTGTGGTCTAACTCCATAAATCTGCTGTTGACCCATATCCCTTAATATCTTTGCTGTAACAAAAATGTATCTATCTCATTTAAAGTTAACAATGGATCTAGCATCAACTGCCATTTGTGGAAGAATGTTCTAAATGTCCACTCCTCTTTGTAGAAGTGCTTGCTAACATCTTTTCTGAAATGGTCTGGCCCTAATCTTTAGACAAGGTACCCCAGTTGTCAAATCTTCAACAGTAGAAAAAGTTTAACTTTACATACACTGACTTTTCCGATAAATATTTTGAAGGCTTCAAATCAGATCACTCTTTAGCCTTCTAAACAATAAAGGCCTAATTTGTATAATCTTTCCTCATAACATAACCCCTGAAGTCCAGTATCAGGATCTAATATCTCCCTTTGCTTCAGGATTTTGGGGGAAATGTCTGCTTATTGGGAGGAGCTGGTACCTTACAGTGCTGCAGGATTCAGGGAGAACGGCAGAGTCTGGTCTATCCCTGTGCTTCAACACTGTACATGGAGAATGGGCTCCAGCAGTGTCTGGAAGTCAAATGTGATTTAAATTCTAAAACAGAAATTGCTGGAGAAACTCAGCAGGTCTGGCAGGATCTGTAGAGAGAAAACAGAGTTAATGTTTTGAGTCCAGTGATTCTTCATATCCAGACCTGAAACATTAACACTGCTTTTTCCATACGGATGCTACCAGACTTGCTGGTGATAGGTTTCCCCGGGAATTTCTGCTTTGGTTTCATAACTACTTAAATTATAGGAGCAGAATTAGGCCATTTGGCTGTTTGAGTCTGCTCCACTATTCAATCATGGTTGATATGCTCCTCAAATCCATTTTCCTGCCTTCTGTCCACATTCCTTCAACCCATTACTAATTAAAAATCTGCCTAACTCCTCCTCAACTTTACTCACTGCCTTCACATCCATCACACTTTGGGGTAGTGGATTCACAAGCACTTTCTCCTCAATGCTCTTTTAAATTTGCTACCCCCTCTCCTAAGACTATGACTTATGGTCCAAGTATGTCACTCAAGAGGAAGCATCCACCCACGTCTGTTTCATCCACACCTTTTATCATCTTGAATACCTCAATTTGAAATTCCCTCATTCTTCTAAATTCCAGAGGGCATAAGCCTAAACTGTTCAATCCCTCTTCATACAACAAACCCCTCATCTCCGGGTTCAATCTCGTGAATCTTCCCTGTTAAAAATCTCACAACGCCAGGTTATAGTCCACCAGGTTTAATTGGAAGCACGCTAGCATTCAGAGCACCGCTCCTTCATTAGGTGATTGTTTCGGAGCGTCGCTCCCAAAGCTAGTGCTTCCAATTAAACCTGTTGGACTATAACCTGGTGTTGTGAGATTTTTAACTTTGTACACCCCAGTCCAACACCGGCATCTCCAAATGGTGAATCTTCTCTGCACTACCTCCAATGCCACTATATCTCTCCTCAAATAAGGGGATTTAAACTGTGCACCAGTGGGGTCTCACCAACACCTTTCAGATTGACAACATGAATAGGGCCACACTTTGTGGAGATCTGAATTCTGATTGGCTGCCAAGACCTAAGCGTTGATTGGTTACGAATGAGCATGCGCAAAAGGGAACGGCTCGGCGGGCATGCGTGTTAAAGCCCGGTTCGTGCGCATGCGTGGTCGGCGGTGGGATGAGGGGCCTTGTATCCCGGCAGCTCGTGCTCCCGTCGCCCCTCGGCTTATGGCGGGCCTGCTCGGCCCCCGGCAACGCGCGGGTACTCGGCCCGCTGGCATGCCCGGAGACTCCTCGGCCTGCCCGTGTTGCCTGCGGCGGCCCCTCCCTCATCACCACGCCCATCTTCTATGTGAATGCGAGCCCCCACATCGGGCACCTGTACTCGGCGGTGCTGGCGGACGCCGTGTACCGCTCCAAGGTCTTAGGCGGGCATGAGGTCAGGTTCACAACAGGTACGGGGGAAGCAGCAGCCGGCTAGGCCAGGGCACTGGGCCCCAGACATCCAGGTTATTGACCAGTGGGAGCTGGCCCAGGTTTATATTGAATGGATTTAGATGACTTACAGTGTGGAAACAGGCCCTTCAGCCCAACAAGTCCACACCGACCCACCGAAGTGCAACCCACCCATACCCCAACATTTACCCCTTACCTAACACTACGGGCAATTTAGCATGGTCAATTCACCTGACCCGCACATCTTTGGACTGTGGGAGGAAACCGGAGCACACCCACGCAGACACGAGGAGAACGTGCAAACTCCACACAGTCAGTCGCCTGAGTCGGGAGTTGAACCCGGGTCTCCGGCGCGGTGAGGCAGCAGTGCTAACCACTGTGCCACCGTGCCGCCCTAGCGGGCTCCGTTTGCATTGAGTGAAAGTTTCCCCTAAGTTTTGCAGCAATTGAGTTTGTGTGTGAAAGGTCACTGAGCTTATTGCGGGGTTGGCACCAAAAACGAAACTTTTCTTTTCTCTCTCTCTAATGTTACCCAATGATTTGAGCAAAATGGGAGGCTTCCCTTGCAGTGCTGAAAAATCTTAACGAGGATCGATCGCGTTTTCTTCCGATATTCGCAGATGTGTGATATAGGAAATTTATGTTTCTTCTGCAGTTCTAAAATTCATTATATAAAAAAATAACTGAACTCCATCAGAGTGCAATTGTTTCAGCCAGGAGCTGAGTCAACAAGAATGTGAACTCTGTGGAGGAAATGCTAATTGGTTTGCTAAGGATGTAACAAATGGTAAAGCCATTTAGAAGGGCTTCGTGATAAGATGCTTTGAAAACAGACAGTTAAACTCAATATGCCTGTATAAACATCTGTTTCCCACTTTTACAGAAAGAGGAACAAAAGCACAATTAAATGAGTCTTAATAATAAGATGCTGAGAGGAGCAGCATCAATGGAAGGAGTAAATCATGGTTAGGGAAGCAGGCAAAGGGCAAACAGCCCTGAGAATAGGAATGAGCATGTTTTTCACAGACAAGACCGGATAAGACACAAGATAAGCAGGAGGGTCTCAGGGAAGTGGAGGATGTAAACAGGAGGGGAAACAATGAAATAAGAAAAAAAACATATAGGAACCAAATTGTATAAATATCGAGTATTTGTTGAATTCAGTGTGTGTTTTGTCCCTGCCTTGTGGACATCACACCCACTTGCAAGTGTGAAATAAAGAGCTCTGCTGATTCAGATCTTGTCTCGGACTGAAATTACTGCAGTGAGTGAGCTTTGTTTCTCACAGCAGATGATTTAGTTGCGGAGAGAATGGCATTCGGCAGCCGATGACATCTGCTACCTTTTGCAGTCAGGTTCACATTGTTAGGATAATTTCCTCATCTGCTGTTGCGTCAGATATATGCTTGTGCGTGTGAAGGTTCAGGTACTAGGAAGTATTTTAACAAAAGATACTTCACAAAATTGCACTGTATGATGAATTCTTTTTGATTGAGTATACCTAGAAACAGTGCTGAGTACATTTGATGGCTGCATATTTAATCGTGTTTTAAAATACCAATTCAGATTTTAAAAAAATCATTCGTAGGGTGTAAGTATTTGCTGCTAAGGCTAGCATTTGTTGCCCATCCATAATTAACCTTGAAGGTATGGTGAGCTGTTGATTTAATTTGCTGCAGTCCATATGTAGGCAGTGAGTTGCAGAATTCGAATCCAGTGGTGGCTAAGGGATGGTGATATAGTTCCAAGTCACGGTGGTGTGTGGCTTGGAACTGAATTAGCAGGTAGTGATATTTGCATGTGTCTGCTGCTCTTGTATTAGATGCTAGATGCCATTGGTTTGGAGGTTGTTGTCAAATGAATGTTAAGGTTAGATCTCATGGAGTACAGGGAGAACTAGCCATTTGGGTACAGAACTGGCTCAACGGTAGAAGATAGAGGGTGGTAGTGGAGGGTTGTTTTTCACACTGGAGGCCTGTGACCAGTGGAGTGCCACAAAGATCGGTGCTGGATCCACTACTTTTCATCATTTATATAAATTATTTGGGTGTGAGCATAAGAGGCATGGTTAGTAAGTTTGCAGATGATGCCAAAATTGGAGGTGTAGTGGACAACAAAGAAGGTTATCTCAGATTACAACAGGATCTTGATCAGATGGGTCAATGAACTGAGAAGTGGTAGATGGAGTTTAATTTAGGTAAATGTGAAGTGCTGCGTTTTGAGAAAGCAAATCTTAAAATTACTTATACACTTAATAATAAGGTTCTTGGGAGTGTTGCTGAACAAAGAGACCTTGGAGTGCAGGTTCATAGCTCCTTGAAAGTGCAGGCAGATAAGATAGTGAAGAATGCTTTCCTTTATTGGCCAGTGTATTGAGTACAGGAGTTGGGAGGTCGTGTTGCAGCTGTACAGGACATTGGTTAGGCCACTGTTGGAATATTGCGTGCACTTCTGGTCTCCTTTCTATCGGAAAGATGTTGTGAAACTTGAAAGGGTTCAGAGAAGATCTACAAGGATGTTGCCAGGGTTGGAGGATTTGAGCTATAGGGAGAGGTTGAATAGGCTAGGGCTGTTTTTCCCTGGAGTGTCAGGCTGAGGGGTGACCTTGTAGAGGTTAACAAAATTATGAGGGGCATGGATAGGATAAATAGACCAAATCTCTTCCCTGGGGTGTGGGAGTCCAGAACTAGAGGGCATAGGTTTAGGGTGAGAGGGGAAAGATATAAAAGAGACCTAAGGGGCAATGCTTTCATGCACAGGGTGGTACGTATATGGAATGAACTGCTAGAGGATGTGGTACAATTGCAACATTTATAAGGCATCTGGATGGGTATACGAATAGGCGGAGTTTGGAGGTATATGGGCCGGGTGCTGGCAGGTGGGACCACATTGGGTTGGGATATCTGATCGGCATGGACGAGTTGGACCAAAGGGTCTGTTTCTGTGGTGTACATCTCTATGACTCTAATTTGCTGTCAGCAATACCCTATTCCTCTCAGGGTGTACATTTCCGTGAACTCAATGCTGAAATCACATCAGCTAGCTCTGCGCTGAAGACAGTTGTAACCATTGACATCAGGAAAAAGTTCTTGATGTGTAATTAATGAAAATTATTGAACTGGATCTAAAGAATTAATTTTGCATGTGGAATCTCATTAACTGGCAAAGGATTACAAAAGACAGTGGAGAAAAACAGCTGTATTGGTATTTATGCTGTGCTCAAACCACCTCCCATCATTTCTCAACTGAACCTACTATTGTACCAGCTGTTCCTTTCTCTTTTTTTTATATATTGTTGTCTACTTTCTCTTTGAATGTTAATTAGTCTCTCACTCAGTGGCAGTGTGGTCCACAATGTTACCATTCTTTGGGTGAAGTTTGTTTTTTCCTGAATACTTTTTTGATTTCTTGCTGCCTATCTTATATTGGTGATCCCTCCCAAAAGAGGATACTTTCTTTCCATCTATTGTATCAAAACCTTTCATTTATTTTTTAGTGACCACTACCAGGCCTATTCTTAACCTCTTATCGCATGAGAAAAGAGACCAAGCTCGTTTATACTTTCCAGATATGTATTTCCATGCATTTCTGGTATCACCCTGATAAATATTCTCTGCACCCTCACCAATGTCTCCAAATCCTCTGTACAGTATGGGGACCAGAACTGCATGCAGTACCCTTTTTAGATGTGGTCTAACAGGGATTTGATGGAGGTTTAGCATAACTTCCAGAATTTTCAGTTCTGTCCTCTTGAAGCAAAACCTCATGCTTGATTTGCTTGTGACCTTGCCAATTTGTGTTGTACCTTTCAGTGGTTGATGTTATTAGTCCTCTCAGATCCAATTGTTCCTCTATCCCATGTTTACTTTTTCCGATAGCTCTTATCTCTCCCTTAGTTTGGAAACATAGATGCAATAATTTATTTTCTTTCCTTTTTACAGGACTTAAATGTAATTTATTTTATCTATTTTGTTGGTTTTGGGCATTGTTTTAGTGAAGATGCTTTGATCTCATTGGGTGTCCCTTTTGCTTGCTCCATTACTGACCCTCTGTTGAGGGTGCTGCACTGAAACAAAAGTCTGGCAAATTGGAAATGCTGCTGAAAAGCCTGCAAAAGGTCTGGTGGAAGTTGTGAAGAAAGTGACCAGCTAAACCAATTATTTTATCACTGAGGGCAAACTCTAGGCAGATGTGTATTCTGATGTTGATAGCTACACTACAGTACTAAGTAGTACTACTACTGTAGTACCTACAGTACTAGGTAGTCTTGTGTAACATCACTTTGTAAATTATTTCAGGGACAGATGAGCATGGCCTGAAGATTCAACAAGCTGCAGATGCTGCAGCTGAAGACCCATTGGAATTTTGTTCCAGAGTGTCCAAAGATTTCAGGATGTTATTCCAACAATCCCTAGTTTCATACACCGATTACATTCGAACCACAGAAGAGCGTCACAAAAATGCTGTCCAACATTTTTGGTGTGTCTTGCGTGAGAAAGGATACCTCTACCAAGGGACATATGAGGGATGGTATTCTGTTCCAGATGAGACATTCCTGTCTGATTCGCAAGTTGTGGAAAGAAAAGGCTCAGATGGGAATATTATTAAAGTGTCTTTGGAAAGTGGACATAAGGTAAACCTATATATGATATTGTTAGGATGTTCAGTACTATGGTCAATGTTCAGATCTAATCAGTACTTTATGTTAGGAGCATTATTTGAGATCTGTACACTGGGGTAGATGTTAATGGAAAGGAACAACATATTTGGCTATTCAATATGTTGCTATGTGCAGAATCAGCATTTTTAGTCTTTTTAGTTCACTTTTTTACTTCTGTAATGCTTTAATTGCCATAAATGAGGTTGCTGATGAATAAACATTCCTCTGCATTGTTTTTAAAAATATGCCTTTGTCTAATCTTGAAAGATCATGCTGCTGCATCATTTGTGATCTTTGTGAGCTGTGTGTACTGGGCACGTTTAATAGAGGTGATATTTTACATTTATATAAATAAAACTTAGTCTGTCCACAAGGACCATTTACTCTATCTAATGAAAAGCATGCAATCATTACCTTGGGAAAATTGAAGCTGCTTTTATCTCTTGAAATAAATTTGTTCTAAACTGTGTTTCTGATCTACAGGTAGAATGGACTAAAGAAAAAAATTACGTGTTCAGACTGTCTAAGATCAGGCCTATGTTGTTAGAGTGGTTAAAGGAGAATCCACATGCGATATATCCTGAAAAATTCCATCACATTGTTGTCCATTGGCTTCAGGAAGAAATTCCAGACTTATCAGTGTCACGACAGAGGAATCGTTTGAAGTGGGGTATCCCAGTTCCTGGAGATTCAACGCAAACAATTTATGTGTGGCTCGATGCCTTAGTTAATTACCTTACTGTAGCAGGTTACCCAAAGGATCACAATCATTTGTGGCCTAGAGTAAAACACATTGTTGGAAAAGATATTCTTAAGTTCCATGCTGTATATTGGCCTGCTTTCCTGATGGCAGCTGGTCTGCAATTACCAAAGCAAATCTGTGTACATTCACATTGGACAGTCAATGGCCAGAAGATGTCCAAAAGCCTTGGAAATGTTATTGATCCCCTGCAACAATTTTCTGTGTACACTGCTGATGGCTTCAGATATTTTTTGCTACGGCAAGGTGTACCAGAAACAGACTGTGACTATTATGATGATAAAGTGCTTAAAGTTCTAAACGCAGAGCTTGCAGATGCATTGGGAGGCCTCCTTAACCGGTGTACAGGCACACGCATGAATCCTGACCAAATCTACTCACATTTTTCAAACCAGTGTTTTCCTAAAATGCCCTGCATGGGTGATTCAAGCAGAGCAACAACTGAGGATTACACAATGATCCAGTTGGTTGAGCAACTTCCTTTAAAAGTTGAGCATTACTTTGAAAATTTTCAAATTTATAAAGCTCTGGAAGCTATCAGTTTTTGCATTCGGTTAACCAATGGCTTTTTCCAACGGCATGCTCCCTGGAAACTTGACCGAAAAAGCATTGAAGATTGTTGCTGGTTGGATACAATACTTCATGTGACTTTGGAGTGCTTACGCATTTATGGAACCCTTTTACAGCCAGTGATCCCAACAATTGCTGACAGATTGCTTTCGCGGTTGGCTGTTGGACTACAGGAACGAAGTTGGAGACAATTGAATTTCTTGGCTAAATATCATAATAATGTATGTCTTTTTGAAGGAAGAAAACTGGGGCCTGATCCAGGACTTCTGTTCAACAGATTAGAAAGGACTTATAAAGAACAAAGCAAAGATCAAGACAATTGTAAAATGAAGAAAGTGCAACATATTTTAAAATGAATTTGAACTACTAAATTTCAACCACATGTTTCTGATGTCCTCAACATATTGTAGATTTGTTGGCAGTGATAGTACTTTCAATATTATAATAATGTTGATATAAAATACTTTTACACTCAATGACATGTGTTTCTCAATTTTTGTGGATTTTATAAAATAATTAGCTTTTACAGAATCTTTACAACCTAGAAGGCAATCATTTGGCTTATGGGTCCACATCTGCATTCTACAAGAGCAATTCGGCTAGTCTTACTTTCCTGCCTTTTACTTATAGCACTGCAGATCTTTTTCTCTTCAAATAATCGCCATTTAGAAAGCCAGGATAGAATTTGCCTCCACTATACATTCCAGACTTTAAACGCTCACTATATTGTGGTTTAGAAGGATTTTTCCTTGTGTTGCCTATAGAACTTATGCTGTTCACTTTACGTTGGTATGCTCTTGTTCTTGTGCTTCTTCTGGTGACAGCAGTTTCTCCCTGCAGTTATCCAGACAGCTTATGATTTTGGACACCTCCATTGGATCTCACCACAACTTTGAGGATAGCTTCTCCACTCTAACCACATTATTGAAGTTCCTTAGCCTGGAATAATTTTCATAAGTCTTTACTGCACTTTCTGTGATGCCATTTTGTTCTTCCTAGAGTGTAGTGCCCAGAATTGAACAAATTACTTCACTTGAAGCCAAATCTGTGTTTTATAGAAGTTTATTGAACTTGATTTTACATCTGTGCCTCCACTCAAACCCCAGGATTTTCATTGCCTTATAAATCGCTTTCTCAACCTGCCACCTTTGGCATCTTTTTTTCTTACGTTCCCAGGTTCCTTTGCACCTGAAGCTCTTGTATCTTATCCTTGCTGACAAAATCTGCCTCTGTATTAAACCTTTCTGCCATGTCTGCCTTCTAACCAATTGGTCTACTTTTATCACTGAGATCACTGTGCTGCCAAGTGTTTTGTTAATTGCAAATTTTGAAATTGTACCCTGTGGGTGAGGACTAATTTGAGGATTAGATTCCCTATACTATGGAAACAGGCCCTTTGGCCCAACAAGTCCACACCGACTCTCTGAAGAGTAACCCACCCAGACCCGTTCACCTATCCTCTCTAATGCATCTATCACTATGGGCAATTTAGCCTGGCCAATTCACCTGACCTGCACATCTTTGGGCTGTGGGAGGAAACCCACGCAGATACAGGGAGTATGTGCAAACTCCACACAGACAGTCGCCCGAGGCTGGAATCGAACCCGGCTCCCTGGTGCTGTGAGGCAGCAGTGCTAATCACTGTGCCAGAAGAAAGTGAGGACTGCACATGCTGGAGATCAGATCTGAAAATGTGTTGCTGTAAAAGCGCAGCAGGTCAGGCAGCATCCAAGGAACAGGAGAATCGACGTTTTAGGCATGAGCCCTTCTTCAAGAATTCCTGAAGAAGGGCTCGTGCCCGAAACATCGATTCTCCTGCTCCTTGGATGCTGCCTGACCCACTGCTTTTCCAGCACCACATAATCACTGCCACCCCTCTACTGATCCCATAGGTGAGGAGCCTCACTCTCTACTTACCACCAATACAAAAAAAACATATCCATGGCTGTCTATTACCTGCCAGTCAGGCAGCAATTTATCCACTTTGCTACTGTCCCTTCTAATCAATTGGATTGGATGTCTATGACTAATCAATAGTATTAGCCTCACTTTATTCTGTATGCCTGATCTAGTGCAACAAGTTGTCATCTGTGTGTGTATTATTTTTTTGCTTCTATCTACGACTAAGATTGCAGAAGTGTCCATTGGAATATTTTGCTGGAATGCTTACATGAATCATGCATGGAGTTAGTGGGTTGCCAAAGAGTGAGGAGAGAGAGATAAGGAGCGAAAGAAGGTGCAAATGCAGTAATGTCCAGCGATTGTTGGTGAGTAAGTCAGACCTTTTGTTAAGCAGAGGCTCAATTGCTAGCTGTCTGAAGCTTCAAGATGCAGTGACATTACACGCGAGTGTATGTATTTGGGGAGGGGTAGCATGATACAATGGGCAAACCATTGGCTTCCCACCCCACTCATCAAGTTATGCCTCATCCAAGTTCACCCAGTCTCAATTTGAAAGGGGGGTGAAACTGAGGGTCTCAGCCCTTCATTCTCTCTGAAACCAGAGACCCAAACCTCCAGCCGTTCAGAGAATCCCACTCCCAGATTTTACTCATGCCAAACAAAACTTATGAATGTTTCACAAAGTTTAATGGCAGAGAGCCAGATTCTGGATAAACTCCACTCCACTAGGAGCTGGGAATCTAACAATATATCAGGAATTTTCACTTATAACAACTTTGTATTTCTGTAACAGACCAGAAATGGGCAGGCTCATTAAACTGGAGTCCCGAACTCAGTATTTCCCACAGGCCTCATTACTTCTATTGTACAATTTTCTATAACATGACATGGCACAGGAATGCAACTATTGTGTTATAGGAGAACTGCCTGCAGTTTAGAGATCTGTTATTGCTCCATTCTACCCAAATTAATTGTCCTCAATAACTCCAAGGTATCCTCTCACTATCCCATACACATTTTTTTGTAAATACAGCCATCCCTATTGCATATTTTCATCATTATTTTTGAACACTTTGTGCACGGGAGTATTTAATCCCAGTTCTGCCTATTTTTGAGTCAATAAAGTAATGGCATTGGAAAAAGCACAGCAGATCAGGCAGCATCTGAGGAGGAGAGTTGATGTTTTGGGAGGACCCTTCCTATGTGCTGGTGAAGAGTCCTCCCCGAACCGTCGACTGCACTCCTCCTCAGATGCTGTCTGACCTGCCTGCTTTTTCCAACGGCAGACTTTAATGACTGTCTATTTTTGAGGCAGTTCTCCATTGTCATAATATTGCAGTCACAGTGGCAATCTGAGACTGCAGCTCAGCAAACCTGTTTACCACAGCCTGTATATTCATAAACATAAACTAATTTAGAAGGGTACTTGTGGCAATGTGGTATTGAACCTAACTCTGAGCTAGAAGAGAAGGGTTCCAGTCCCACCTGCCCCAGAGTTGTCATACCACCTGTGAACAGGTTGGTTAGAAAATACAAAACTAAATTTGATCTTCCTCCAATCCCTCTGACTTCACTTAATTCCACGCTATTGCTTAACTATAATGTCATCTGTCTTGGCCAGTTCTATGTGCAATGTGTTTTTCCTCTGAAATAACCTCTAGATTTACATCATTTGACAAGTTGTTTAAAACACTTATTAAACATGATCAGATTTGTGACTGTCTACCTTGTACAGATACAGTCTTCCTTCAATTGATTTTTGGTGTTGCAGAAATCAGAAGTCTGTCTTCCTGCACTGTTTACCCAGTCATTAATTCGTCTGTCCTTTTCTGGCTAGCAGATAGCACTAGGAGCATTTTGGTGAGTTTATGGTTCTGCTGGTTAGTTCTCTTCCTAAAATCTTCATGTGGGGCCTCGTTTTTCTTTGCAATTTGTATCTGACATGGATCACATTTGCTGGGTAGCCTCCTCATGAGTGTTTTGCAGCTGCTCAGTGACTTAATTAATTCTGGCATCAAGGAGGCAACATGCTATCTTAGATCAATGTCAGTGGCTGCAAATATTTGTCCTCCAACTATAGAATCCCTTAACAGTATTGTTTTCCCAAATTTTCTTCTGCCACTAAACAGCTGAGACACCTGTGGAGTTGTCCCTAGTTAGATTCCTCAAAGGAATCATCACTCACTACTATGAAACAAATACTGGTTAGACTGAAATGTGTTCTGAACTTTGCTGCCTATTGTGTTCTTTGAATGCCTTTGTGGTCACCCATTCCCAGTCTACCCACATAACCGAAGGAATTACGTGAACACATCAAGATACATGGTATGCATGAAGAACTCAGCCTTGTAGACTTACCACACTGTTGTCAGCTATTGTGCTTTATGCCTCAGATATGCAATTGAGCACAATTTCAGCTGCCACTCAAGTTTGGAAACCTGGTATAAGAGCTGTTCAGGCTGACAACATTTTCTGCACTGAGAGACATTTGGGGTAAGAGAAACATACTGGAGTTCCCAAGTCGATCAAAAAATGAACACCACATGAACCCTGATGCCTTGTCATGCCTATTGAATGTTTTAACAGAAATAATTTATTTATTAAAACATGAAATACCAACTACTCATCAATCAGCTGCTTTTCTCATACTGTTGTCACTTTATTTATAGTAGGTTCTCTGATCCTAAACCTTTGCCAACATGGCTTTGTGAGGTGAATGAATAGGCTTGTGTTGACATAACTTTGCAATTTTAAGGAGCTATTTTGATGTCGATGCAGACAGTCCTTTCTGCGATGTATGTATAGTTAATTATGAGACTCTACCTTTTGTGTTTATGATAATATAGATTTACATTCCCTGTATATAAAGTCAATTTCATTGATTTGGCTTTTAATTTCTAGATAAACTTAAAAACTATCAAGGTAAGTTATTGTAATTGTTATTCTGGTGTGTGGATGTGTCAGTCCACCAATTCTTTCGTACAGAAAAGGACTCGTACTATTTATTTTTCTTCTGTTGTCCTTGGGCTTTTTCTGAGGATTGCAAAGCATTGTTTAGAGTGAGCTGTTTCTCCCTCTCTTTTACCACTCAAATTTGGAAACCAACTGAATGCTAAGATCAAACCTGAATTCTCCCCCCGTTACAGAATCTTAACTGTGGTGATACCCTAATATGGTCATTAATAGCAGAAGCTTAGCTTGTCACATTAAGCAAATTGAATCAAAATCAACAATTAGTCATTATTTACTGATACATGATGTGCAAACTGCCCTTATAGAACCCGAGCTGGTGAGAAAAGGCTGAACTTCTACCTCACTCCACCTTCTTGCACTATTCTCATATCCTTTAATTATCTAATTCAGCATGTAAAACCCCAGAAGATTGTAAATCTATGGAATTCCTTGCCCAGTGGAGTAGTTGTCACTACTTCAGTCAACAGTTTTAGAGCTAAGATAGATTTTATTTTGAACAGTAAAGGAATTAAGGGATATGGTGAGAGGATCTGGATCAGATGGGCCAATGGGCTGAGAAGTGGCAGATGGAGTTTAATTCCAATAAATGCGAGGTGCTGCATTTTGGGAAAGCAAATCTTAGCAGGACTTTTACACTTAATGCTGAAAATGTGTTGCTGGTTAAAGCGCAGCAGGTCAGGCAGCATCCAAGGAACAGGAAATTCGACGTTTCGGGCAAAAGCCCTTCATCAGGAAGGGCTTTTGCCCGAAGTGTCGAATTTCCTGTTCCTTGGATGCTGCCTGACCTGCTGCGCTTTAACCAGCAACACATTTTCAGCTCTGATCTCCAGCGTCTGCAGACCTCACTTTTTATACACTTAATGGTAAGGTCCAAGGGGGTGTTGCTGAATACAGAGATCTTGGAGTGCAGGTTCATAGCTCCTTGAAAGTGGAGTCGCAGGTAGATAGGATAGTGAAGAAGGTGTTTGGTATGCTTTTCTTTATTGGTCAGAGTATTGAGTACAGGAGTTGGGAGGTCATGTTGCGGTTGTACAGGACATTGGTTAGGCCACTGTTGGAATATTGTGTGCAATTCTGGTCTCCTTCCTATCGGAAAGATGTTGTGAAACTTGAAAGGGTTCAGAAAAGATTTACAAGGATGCTGCCAGGGTTGGACGATGCTGAACAGGCTGGGGCTGTTTTCTCTGGAGCGTCAGAGGCTGAGGGGTGACATTTGAGAAGTTTACAAAAGTATGAGGGGCATGGATAGGATAAATAGACAAAGTCTTTTCCCTGGTGTTGGGGAGTCCAGAACTAAAGGGCATAGATTAGATTAGATTAGATTACTTACAGTGTGGAAACAGGCCCTTCAGCCCAACAAGTCCACACCGACCCGGTGAAGCGCAACCCACCCATACCCCCATACATTTACCCCCTTACCTAACACTATGGGCAATTTCGCATGGCCAATTCATCTGACCTGCACATCTTTGGACTGTGGGAGGAAACTGGAGTACCTGGAAGAAACCCACGCAGACATGGGGAGAACGTGCAAACTCCACACAGTCAGTCGCCTGAGGTGGGAATTGAACCCGGGTCTCGAGCGCTGTGAGGCAGCAGTGCTAACCACTGTGCCACCCTAGGTTTAGGGTGAGAGGGGAAAGATATAAAAGAGACCTAAGGGGCAACGTTTTCACGCGGAGGGTGCTACGTGTATGGAATGAGCTGCCAGAGGATGTGGTGGAGGCTGGTACAATTACAACATTTAAGAGGCATTTGGATGGGTATATGTAGGACGTGTTTGGAGGGATATGGGCCGGGTGCTGGCAGGTGGGACTAGATTGGGTTGGGATATCTGGTCGGCATGGACTGGTTGGACCAAAGGGTCTGTTTCCATGCTGTACATCTCTATGACTCGCTAAGAGGATCTGAGTCTATGAAAAGATCAGCCATGAATTTGTTAAATGGCAGAGCAGGCTCGAAGGGTCAGATAACCTAATCCTTTTCCTAATTTTTATGTTCTTATATGCTTATGTAAACTACTAAAGCTGAACTAGTGAACTTATGAAAGCAAGACAATCAACGTTTTTTTTAGATTAGATTTCCTACAGTGTGGAAACAGGCCCTTTGGCCCAACAAGTCCACACCGACCCTCCGTTTTGTGCAATGGGCTCATTCACCTTTCATGCCATGCATGCAATGGACCTAAATGAAGGGTGTATGTTGTCCTGTGTTGTGATAATTTGTAATTATTAGTGAGCGGATTTAAGTTTTTGATCAAAACATTGGAGGAATAGAACTGCACCAGATGTATTTGAGTTCTCTTTCCGAATTCAAATAGACTGTTTGTTTATTATCATGCTTGTTCTATGTTTTTCTTTTGCTTTTCAGGAATCAGTACTCATACTTTTGGATGTTTTAGATCAATTTTACTGCACTAGATGGCAGTAGTTCACAAATCAATGGCTGGAATTCTGAAAATTATTATCCTTGAATGCAGTGTAAATTATGACTACCCTAAATCTATTTTTGCTTCACACAAATAAAGATCATCTGTGCATAAAAAATCATTTTATGTGCTGTAATGGACAGTTTTTTTTTGTACCAATGTTCAAGCTAAATGGATCAACACAGATTGTAGTAAGAGATTAAAATAACAAATGTAAGCTTGGATAATAATGGAGAACGATCATATATCCTGCACCTTCACATGGCTTGAATCAATACCTAGTTTGAAAACTAATTGGATTATAAAGTGTAACAGAGGGAAATATTGGCTTATACTGTCCGTGTTGGAGTATCAGATCCTTATTGTTTTTGAGTTGTACGTTACATCATCAACCACTGTTGTAAGAAATGTTTACACAGTTAAACCTCTATCCATGCAAAAATTGCAGTTTGCAGAAAGTTTGGGGAAGTTATTGGATATTTTCATTTATTTGTTCCAAGTAAAATGGTTTCATTACACTATAACAGAAATTCAATTTTGTTCTCTTGTCTTTTCAAGCTGTTTTCTGGCTGCTACATTCTTAAAAGCTGGTACATTTCAAACACTTTTGTGTGCTGATGATAGATTATTGACTCGAAATGTTAATTGTTTCTCTGTACGCAAGTGCTGCCAGACCTGCTGAGTATTTCCATGATTTTAGGTAGATTTAGGTAGTTCCCTTGGAGGTATACACTAAATGGGAAAACTGCCATAACTGACTCAGAAATTAACAGCTTGGTTAACAAAACAACAATCTGCCTTATTAGTTTAAGAACGGCAGCAGGAGGAAATATTATCTAATTTGTTCTTCTAGATCTCGGTCTTGTCTCCAACAAAATAGACTGTCTCGAGCAATTTTCCGTGACCCACACTTGAAAGGCTCTGCTTGAGGCTGACAGTCTTCGATTCCACCAGCTCTCCATTTATGTCATCCTCTTGTTAAAAATTGTTCTGATAGCCTCAGCCTCACCTTAACATAACCTGATTGATAGTACAGCCACGTTACAGTCCTTAAAAAGATGTTAAACTATTTTTGGAAATCATAGTAGAAGGATGGTATAATCTGTGGCAATAGCCAGTAGTTTAGAACTTTTTGGGATTTTCCAATTGCGTTTGAAGGGTCAGAGAGAATTTTTGTTTTGTTGTTGATGTTCCTTGAATTGCATGTGCCTCAGCGTTAACTTTTGTCTCTCCTATGAGATGGGGCAGAATAGGTGTTCAGGAATAGCATACGCAAATGGAATAACTACATTTATAGGTCTGATTACTTTCCTAATTCAGAGTATGAAAAATAAGTGTGATACTACTGACAATTGTGTTTCCATATGACAAGTTGACATAAATTTACATTGAATATCAACATAAACTGTCCATGGTTGGCATATATGTTTCATGTTCACTGTAAAATAAATGAAAATATTCAATAACTTCCCCAGACTTTCTGCAACTCTGTTTTTTGTGTGGATAAATGTTTAGCTGTGTAAACATTTCATACAACAGTGGTTGGTGACATAATGTACATCACTTCAAAATGTGCTTGAGTGCTGTGAAATGATGTTGTTGGATATAACCTATGGCTTTCTTATCACCAGCGACATAGCACCAATATAGAGAAAGTAAAGTAAAAATAAAGTGCTGGAGACACTCAGTTGGTCAGTCAGTATCTGTGAAGAGAAGGATGTTTATCTGAGATGCACAGTACGATAAGGGCCTACACGTATCAAGGTCCATAGAGATACAGTAAAATAGATACAACAAAAATTCCACAGAAGGTGACAAAGATGATATTCAAAGAGAATCTTAAGCTCTACTTAGTAAATTTGGTAGAGATCATTCAAAGGTTAATATTCTGCCAAGGTGATATAGAGTCATACACTGCAGAAACAGACTTTTCAGTCCACTCATCCACACGAGCAGGAGGGCTAATCAGGCGGTGCAGGAATCTCCTGTAGCTATTCCCCTGCAAAACAGATATACCATTTTGGATACTGTAGAGCGGAATGGCCTCTCCAGGGATAGCAGCCAAATTTGTGGCACAATGGTTGTCTCTGCTGCAGAGGGAGGGAGAGATAGGCATAGAAATGCTACAGTTATAGAGGATTCAATTGTAAGCATGTGAGGGTTCTGGATGTCTCTGATTAGTTGCAGGACATGCTTGAGCAGGAGGGTGAATAACCAGCGGTCATGGTACATGTTGGGATTAAAGACATAGGTTTAAAAAAGAGAGATAAGATCTTAAAAGCAGAATATAGGGAACTAGGAAGGAGTTTGAAATGTGGGACCTCAATGTAGTTATCTCAGGATTACTACCAGTACCATGAGCTAGTCAGAGTAGAAACAGGAGGATGTATAGGATGAACACATGCTGAAAAGATGGTGAGGGGGGAAGGTTTCAGATTCATGGGACATTTGAACTCGTTCTGTGGGAGATGGGACCTGTAACAAATGGTATGGATGTCCTTGGAGGGCAGATACTTGGTAGAGGGTTTAACCTAATGTGGTGGGGGATGGAAACCAGAGGAGTAGGGTAGTACATGTAGAAATTGAGGGAGAGTTAGAAATCAAAGCAAACATTAAGATCAAGAACAGGTAGGGAAAGGCTGCTGAAAAGAGAAATGCAAGAAGTATAATAGGCATGGTAGATGAATTCGGAGCATTGGTTAGTACTTGAAGCTATGACATTACAGAAACTTGGCTGAAAGAGGGGTAGGACTGGCTGCTGAATGTCCCAGGATTTGGATGTTTCAGGTGTGATAGAAAGGGATGGAAAAGGGTGGGGGAGTTGCATTACTGGAAAAAGAGTGTCTCACAGCTGTACTGAGTGAGGACACATCAGAGGACTTATGCAATGAGGCAATACTGGGAGAACTCTGTAATAGGAAAGATAAAATCACAAATCTGGGAGTATACTACGGGCCTCTCAACAGTCAGCAGGACATGGAGGAGAGACTATGTAGACTGATTTTGGAAAGATGTAAAAATTTCAGAGATGTTGTGGATGATTTAACTTTCCCTATATTGACTGGAACTCACTACATGATAGGAGTTTGGATGGGGCAGAATTTGTAAGGACCATTCAGGAGGGATTCTTGACACAAAATCTAAGTAGTCCAAAGGGAAGGGATTGTACTGGACCTGGTTTTGGGAAATGAGCCTGGCCAGGTGAGTGAAGTTTCAGTGAGGGAGCATTTCAGGAGTAGGGAACATAATACTGTGAGTTTTTAGATACTCATGGATCGAGATAACAGCAGTCCTTGGGTGATGTTAAATTGGGGGAAAAGCAAACTACAACAACATTAGGCAGGAACTGAAGAATTTTGATTGGAGGTGGCTGTTTGAGGGTAAATCTACATCGGACAAGTGGGAGTAATATAAACGACAGTACAGCAGCAGCATGTTAGAATGAAGGACAGGTAGGGCAAGTTACATGAACCTTGGATGACCAGGGATGTGATGACCTTGAATTAGAAGGGCTAAAGAGACCATGAAAAATGGATTAAGGAGAATCCCAAGGCTTTTTATACATATATAAAAGCAAGAGGGTAGCCAGGGAAAGGGTTGGCCCACTCAAGGACAAAGGTGGAAATCTATGTGTGGAACCAGAAGCGGTAGGTGAGGTCTTAAATGAATACTTTGTGTCAGTATTCACCAAAGAGAGGGAATTGGTGGAGGATGATCTCAGGGAAGAGAATGTCGAGTTTCTAAGCTAAGCTGCTCCTAAACAGGAAGAGTGTTGGCCACAGATGAGATCCCAGAGGACTGAAGAATAGCCCATTTTGTCCCATTATTTAAGAAGGGTAGCAGGGATAATGCAGGAAATTACAGGCCTGAGAGTCTCATTTTGGTCATAGAATCAAAGAGATGTACTGCACGGAAGCAGACATTTCGGTCCAACCCGTCCATGCCGACCAGATATCCCAACCCAATCTAGTCCCACCTGCCAGCACCCGGCCCATATCCCTCCAAACCCGTCCTATTCATATACCCATCCAAATGCCTTTTAAATGTTGTAAATCTACCAGCCTCTACCACTTCCTCTGGGAGCTCATTCCATACACGTACCATCCTCTGCACGAAAAAGTTGCCCCTTAGGTCTCCTTTATATCTTTTCCCTCTCAACCTAAACCTATGCCCTCTAATTCTGGACTCCCTGACCCCAGGGAAATTGTAGGGAAATTACTGGATGAAATTCTGAGGAGCTAGGTCTATACACATTTAGAAGCAAATAATTAGTGGTAGACAGCATGGTTTTGTACAGGGGAAATTGTGCCTCGCTAACGATCAAGTTTTTTGAGGAAGTGACAAAGATAATTGATGAGGGAAAAGTGGTTAATGTTGTCCACCTTGTCTTCAGTAAAGCCTTTGACAAGGACCCTCATAGCAGACTGGTACAAAAGATGAAGTCACATGATCTGGCAAGATGGATACAGAACTGGCTTAATCATAGGAGACAGAGGGTACTGGTGGAAGGATGCTTTTCAGAATGGAGAGTGTGGATAATGTTGGTCTACGTAAATAATTTGAAAGAAAACATAACTGGTCTAATTAGTACGTTTGTGGATGGTATCAAGATCGGTGAAGTTGTGGATAGTGAGGAGGATTATCAGAGGATACAGCAGAATATGGATCAGTTGGAGGCTTGGGCAGAAAAATGGCAGGTGGAGTTTAATCTGGACAAATGTGAGGTGACGCTTTTTGGAAGGTCAAGGTGGAAATTATACAGTGAATGGCAGAACCCTTAGGGGTATTGATATGTAGAGGGATTTGGATATGTAAGTTCACAGATCACTGAAGATGGCAGTGCAGGTAGATAAGGTAGTAAAAACGGCCAATGGCATGTTGCCTTCATTGGAAGAGGCATTGACTGTAAGGATAGACGAGTTATACTGCAGCTTTATATAGCTTTAGTTAGGCACACTTGGGATATTGCATACAGGCCAGGTCACCACACTATCGGAAGGATGTGGATGCTTTGGAGGTAAGGTTTATTAGGATGTTGCTTTGTATGGGGGATTTTAGGTGTGAAGAAAGGTTGGACATACTGGGTTTGTTTTCACTAAATATAATTTTAAAAATGCCTTCACCTTAATCACTTCTATAAACTTACAAAAATCAGATTAAGATTTCGAAGTTTTACGAGTCGTAAAAGCAAACGCTTAGCTGATCAGGCACAAAACCAAAAACTCTTCTGTCGTTTTAGGCAGTGATTTTTTCTTACAAACCGTTGACATGTCTACAGCTGCACCTAATGCTGACTTTCAGACCACCCACACCCGTTAGGAAACTGCACGGCACGTTTGTTATTTCAGTGAAACCCGATCTCCAAACGCTTACTCACTTTCTCAGCCTGACAGTTGTGAAGACACACTCATTAGTTGCTTCATAAAAAAAGCTAATCACCGAGCTTTGTGCATGTATTCAGTCTCTGAACTTGCCACATGTCTTCTCCCGCCCTTTTAAAATAATGCAAAACAGCAAATACTGCCCGACGGAAGGAAATCCACTCCAACAATCATTATTTTCATTGCAATCGTACTTTAATATTCCCAGCTCAACCCGAGCAATGATTTCATAGTGTTTTTTTTTAAATGGGTAATTCTGACACTTAAAATACATTTCAATACCTTGCCTGAATAAAGTTTTTTTTGAGGATAGGAGTTAGCAGTGATAGTAGCCGGTGCAGTGTAGTCTTTGCCGAGCATAAGCTCCTCCTTGGCCCTACTTGAGTGCACACATCCAAATATCGTTTCATTGAATAAAATGCTGGAAATACTTAGCAGAACAAGCAATATCCACAAAGAAGGAAATGTTATTGTTCTCTGTTGACTCTGAGTAATCATTTCCCCTTCACAAATGCAGCGTGCCCTGCTGAATATTTCACCTTGTCGACAGTAATCACTAGCTAGCGAGTGTGGGTTATCCACCTCGGAAATTCCATGTTCCTGTGGCTCCGTGTGTGGCTGTTCCCACCGCAGCATCCCCAACCAGACAAATGGCAGGTGTTTCCAGGAAGTGGAGCTAGTCCTTCAAATTGCTGGCGTTCCTTTCTCAGGTTCCTGTTCGTATTTGTTCTTGCCGATGGGTGTTCTCAAAGAGTTGTGTCCCTTCATACGGGAGTTTCCTTCAAGTCACTTTTTCTTGCACAACAGTCTTCAATGCGTTGACCTCTATGTTGCATTTCTCGAAGGAAGCCTTCAGGAGCGTCTAGGTAGATGCTTTGTATGGGATATCTTTTAACGTGAGAATATTGTTGCACATCAGCAGACCCACGTTCACGGACAGTAGGTAGATCCAGCGCTATTGGCTCGGAATCTCCCTACGGTTTGCAGCCGTTATCACTCAAATAACTTACCCTTTTGTTCTAGTATTTTGCTGTTATATCGTTGTAGTTAACTAGCTTCACTTTTGTATATAATTAGGCCTGAATTGATCCATCTGGTATTTCTCCATTAATATAAACATGTGGCTATTATTGAGAATTTCTATCTTGTCAGTCACAGCACCATTTTGAAGGAGAGAACATCAGAAGAGCCACGTTTTTGGGTGCACTCCATATGTTAGGGTTCTGCAACAGCAATGGTTATGAGGCAATATATCCAGTGCTAGGTTATGAGGCAATGTATCCAGTGCTAAGTGCTAGGAATACCATTCCTAACTTTCCCTCTGTACAGACGTTATCTGAACTGATTGTCATGATAGGACTATTAATGCTTAAAAAAAACCATGAAGGAGTGAGCTAAAGGAACAGTAAATGGCTCAATGTATTTGTTGCCTGAAGTGATCACACCTCTTGTCATTTATTCCCCTTTAGCGTCTTCCTGAAAATGCATCCCGTCTACACATGCCTTTGGTCCCTCGACATCTCTCCTCCATCTTTGGCTTTGTGTACATTTCCCTCCCCGCCCCCCTCCCCTGCGGGGGCTGGGTAAGTTGTCCATGTGCAATGCGATATTCAAATGTAAGCTGCTTGCTGCTGGAAGAAAATTATTTAATTCCTCGTCTGGATCTGGGCACCTTTTGAAATTCCAACAAATAACCTTGAAGTCCCGATTAATAAAGGGGGGGAGGGCTGGAAAATCAACTAGTGGGCGATATAGTGACCTTAGATATGAACATAGCACATATAATCCTCGCTTTAGTAAATGAGGTCCTGTGGCAATCTCAGTTCAGTTTCACGATTGATGGAAACCTAGCTGGACCACTATAGGAGGAGTATGGAACTTCACCATGATGAGAAAAATGAAGAAAGCGAATCAGTACTAGTTACGACATTTTGGTAATAAAAAAACATTATTTGCACGGATGAAGAACACTAATTTAGAATGCTTTGCATGTAGCAAGGAGACGTTACATTGACGTGACGCCGCCGGCTCTTCAGTGACGGATGCCCTGTGCTGAGAGCAGTGCTTTGTCCTGCAGCGAGCGTTCTGCCTCCATCACTGCGTCAATTTCACCTGATCAATTACTGCGTGGCCCCATTAATCAGCACCAAACAACACACACACAAAAACCCCAGCGTTCACAGCGAGAGGGAATGTCCAGGGGAAGCTGCCTCATAACATCAGCAGGTTTATCATCAACCCGACCCTTCCCAGTCAAACTGAACACAACAACAAGCTTCGCCCTGCGGTGATGATGCTGATTCTGACAACCCCAGCCCTGACCCGAGTGTTGTATATTTAATGTCTGATGTTCAATCTTTCTGACAGCCGGTTGTGGTTTCACTGCTAGCCAAGGGCTCTTCATTCCCCTTGGAGCGTGAGAAGATTTTGTTTTTTGTGTGCGGATTTCTCTTTCACTCTGGTCAGGAATACAAAGCGGGTTCCACCATGGCAAATCAACTGACGGCGAATGGCGACTCCAGGGGTTTCGGATCGAAGAAGGTCTCCAGCGATTACGATTCGTCTTTGGAACTGTCTGTGCAAGCGCGGATATTTAAAATTATTGTAATCGGGGACTCCAATGTTGGCAAGACATGTCTGACCTTCAGGTTCTGTGGGGGAACGTTTCCCGACAAGACGGAAGCCACCATTGGAGTAGACTTTCGCGAGAAACCGGTGAATATAGAAGGGGAAACAATCAAGGTAAGAAACGCTAGGATAACTGCATTGTCCATGTTCGGTTCTCACATGATCAACCAATGCGATCATTCTATTTCCCTTCTCCACTGACCAAATACCGTGTAACCCAGTGAAACTTGTGTTCATGACTATGCCATTCTTCAGGTCACTGTGAGAATGAGGGCCACTAGCGCTCTCTGGTCATGTCTTCATTTCAAACCTCCCCATGAGGGAGGAAGACTCATTTCCCAACTTGCCGATGATGTAGAGATGGTTAACAGTTCCAGAAGATGAGATGGAAACACACCATTGCAGGTTTCCACCAGCTCAGTTGGTGCTGGACGAGCAGCGTCCAGCTCAGACCCGGGAGGAGGAAACGTTCTGGGGAAGTAGTAAGTAAGGCACACCGTTATATTTTGAGTTAAACAGTATAGTGTAGCCCCTCTTTGTCCCTGTGCTAGATGAATATTCTTTGCAAATGAAGGTTGTGTGCTACAAACATGGTCTTCCTAGGAACCCACAAAACACAATTCTCATACATTGCACATCCAACTGGACAGAAATTTATTGGTGCAAAGGGAACAAACAATATACAATAGTTCTTGTTGGTCTGTCTACCCTGGCTCCCTCAACATCTCTGTCAGATTCCAGTTTTCCTCACCTGAGGAGTCGGGTGGTTCTCCATTTCCTCCTTTTCTAAACTCTCAGTATCATTGAGCTTGGTTGTGCATTATGCTACAAACGTTCACTAGTCTGGAGACTCTGTCCAGGAAGGACTCGAATACTCCAGCTGAGTATATCTTGAGAAGATCAATTGTTTGTTCACTGATGGCCTGAGTGGATGCATAGACAGCATCGTATTGCTGTTCACCATTAGTTCAAGGGACTTCCAGTCAGATCATCAGTTACGTTTTCGTGAGATATGCCTGATCACCTATGAGTTGGTGTTTGAAGTATTGGGGGAGGGAACATTCCTGGAAACTGGGAGTTACAGAGAATGTAAATATTGTGACTGCTTCCTGGATATAGCAAATGCACATCTGCAGGAATTGTTGTCTGTTATCACAAAAAGCTGGACATTGAGGGAGTGAAGTTGCTTCCTGCTCAGAAATCTGACTGGCTGCCAGGGAGCAGTGAGTGCCACATGTGGGCTGGTGATGGCCCCTTCTACCTGGTGGAGCAGTGAGTGCCACATGTGGGCTGGTGATGGCCCCTTCTACCTGGTGGACGGGGGAGCATGACAATGAATGGAAAAATAAACTGCTTGGGCAGCTAGGCTGCCTGGGGCCACGGTGAACAGGGTTAAACTGAATTACTTTCCTGGATAGAGCATTAGTGACTTCGTGATTGCACTTGTGGACTGACAGTGGGGTGATTCCTTATACATCCGCAATCGAAATTTGAAAAGAACTTGTGGCCAGGAAGCTAAATGTTGCTGTCACCTTCAGCCCCATTCTGATCTTCCTATCATTGTTCTTCACCTCTTCTTGTCCTTTGCCTTCTTTGTTTTTTCACTCTGAACTATGCTAAGCCTGCTGCTGGTTCAGTGATTCCAATAATTGGTATAGAAATCCTCAGCTATGAAGAAATACTCAGGCTGAAATGTTTGCTTTCTATGTGATTTCTTTTTTACTCGGTCAGTCTACCCTTTAGTCCCTGTATCAGGTGGCTGCTGCCATGTGTGAAAGCTCTGCAGCTTCCCGGACGTAGAGAAGTGCATCCTCCACCATCCATGATTTCTTTTCCCCTTTCCAGTTACTGGTATGTGCAAGATATTTGTGCACTTTATCTTAACATTGTTTTCCATGCACATGATAAATACAATGCCATGATTACTTATTTAGAGAAGATGAGGTAACAGAATGCTTGCTGTAAACTTTTCATTTTTTTCTCCCCCCCCCAATACCCCTCTTTCAACTCACTTCCGTACCCCTAACCATATTCCTTTCCATGACCTTCCTGATTCCTCTCCCTTCCCTGTCTTTCCTGCTTCAAACACCTCCCATTAATAGAAGCTCATTTATAATCTCCCTGGACAGTCCTTCTCCCTAATCCAGCTCCCTCTCACATATCAGCACTCAGCCTCACCCTTTTCTCCCTTCCCACTTCACCAACTTATCCCAAAATATCCAGCTCCCATTCCTGGTTGTCCTCATTGCCTTCATCTTGCTCTTCCTCCTAGTTTGCTCCCTCTATTCTCCATGATCAGGCCGTTTAAGTTAAATTACTTTCCATTCCTTTATAGCTGTCCCACCATTGTGTCCACTTTTTCTGTTTGCCCCTCTTTTATATTATACCTCGATTTGTTGCCCCTTTTAAGTTGATCTTCCTTTTGAATTCAGACATGCTTGCCTGCGTTGCTCAAGTTTGCTAGATAGAGCTGGTGTGACTGTGTGATTGGGCAGGCTAGTACGCCTGGTCTTTCTGCTTTCACCTCTAGCACTGTGATGTGTTAAATTGTGTCTGCCTGAGTGCTCCAACTGCACTTTTAGAAGCTGTACACCATGGTGAGACTTGTACCAAAAATCTCCTTGAAGGAGCCAAGTGTTACAGCATGGGAGTTTTGAGGAGGCTGGTTCACATCGAGTAAATACTGTCAGGTTTATAGCCTCACTTGTTGGCTATTTTTGGCTTACAAAGTTGCGTCCAAGAATACAATTCCAGCGCTTTGGGGCTTTAATGAGCAGCAATAACATGCTAATGAATATGGAAAGGATTTCTGACGATCAAGGTTGGAAACGCAGAACTTCCTGAGCGTTTCTAAGAACTTAATAACAAAGCTTTCACCTGTCCTCAGAAAACTGTCATTTTACTTCCCATCTAAGTAAGTTTCCCTGCCTGTTCCTCTGAAAGATCCAGGCAAGCCAGGGATATTTGTAACTAAAACTATCTCCCACCCAGATCCATTCTAGTGAATATTCTCTTCAACCCCTGAGGGGTCTCACATCCTTTGAAGTGTGGTGATCAGAGTTGTGGCCTAACCAGAGCTTTATAAAAATTCTGCATAATTTTCCACTTTTATACTCAATGTTTCTAATTATGAAGATTTATGAAGATCCCATATGCTTTATTAACAATTTTTTCAAATGCCTTGCCTTTAAAACTCAATGTGTGGGTCTGCCTATCCTGGAACACTCTTTATAGCCCAGACATTATGTCTAGATTACTCCAACTAATTGCTTTTGCTGAAATGCATCACCTCGCACTCTACATTCTAAATTTCATCTGCCGTTTGGACTCCTTTGCTTTGTTCTGTTGGGATCCTGCTATCTTTCAATTGAACATGCTCAGCTACATTTCCACAATGCTTGTTTCATAAGTGTTGGAGTGAGGCATTGACTTAGACCACAGATCTATAATTGACCACAGCATTTATTCTATGCTTTTCAACAATCACTTTCTGTTCGTCAGTCACCTTGTCAGCTGTTTCTTTTCCAAAGATATTGGCTTACGGTTCCATTAGCCCGGTGATTGTTATTCATGTGTAGGACTTTGCAGCAAGTGCTAGTGTTATGATCTGGAGGAGCCTTCCTGAGATACCCAAACCTGCCTTCCTTCTGATGCATGATTATAAATGCTCTCTGATCAAAGGTTGCTGGATAATGAGCAGAAATGGGAATGCTGAAGTTTTCATTCTTTCGGTTCAGGAAATTGAGGCCAATTATTGTTCCATTAGTATTCTTTTATAAATAAACTAAGATCATAAATTACTTGGGACATTTCTGGTTGATTACTTGAGTGACTAAAGAAGCTGTAGTATGATATTTCTATAAGCTGGTAGCTCATTGAACATGCATGCCACCAACTCAATGCACTGCAGATTGGTTCTGAGATATTGGGCCATCCGTGGATACTTATGACCTGCTCCAATGTGCAGCTGCCTCCAAGATGATTAGTACAAGAATGATGGGTGTGCGCAGGAGGGGAGAAATTCTACTGTAAACTCTAATTAAAGGACAACTAGCTAAGGTGATATCATTTGTTTTTATCCTGAGGCTAGGTGAGACATTCATCACATCTATGATAACAAGCTTCCCTTTTCTTCCTGAAATGTGACATGGTCCAAAGAATTAATGCGTTGGCTGCTTGAATGGCCAATAGTCAAGAGGTTTAAGAAGGGAATTGTAGAATTTCTGCAGGAGTTGTTCCCTCCAGGACACCCTGGTCCACTCTTCCTTCACTCCCAATAAACTCCACCACCCCCCTCCCCGACAGCCGCACGGCATCTTTCCTTGCAACAGCCGAAAGTGTAACACCTGCCCATTTACCTCCCTCCTCCTCAGTATCTAAGGGCCCAAACATACCTACCAGGTGAAGTAGCATTTTACCTGCACTTTTCACAATCTAGTCTACTGTATTTGCTGCTCACAATGTGGTGTCCTCTACATTGGGGAAACAAAGTGTAGACTGGGCGACCACTTCACAGAACATCTACATTCCACAAAAAAGACCTTGAACTTCCAGATGACTGCCACTTTAACACCCCACCCTGTTCCCTGGCCAACATCTCTGTCTCAGGCTTGCTGCAGCACAAGCTGGAACAACAGCACCTCAGTTTCAGCTTGGGGAACCCTCAGCCCTCTGGACTCAATATCAAGTTCAACAGTTTTAGGATCTGAACTCCCCATTTCCAAGTCTGCTAACACACACACACACACACACACACCAGGCCTTGTTAGCACATGGGCTACCAGCTTTTGTTTAACATGTACCTGTAGATTTTTAAAAAATATATTCCTGGGGTGTGGACTGCGAATGGTGCTGAACAGTGTGCAATCATCAACAAACATCCCCACTGCTGAACTTATGGTGGAGGGATCATTGATATGTCAACTAAAGATGGTTGGACTGAAGATTCTATGCTGAGGAATTCCAGCAGATAGGTGCTGGAGCTCAGATGGTTGACCTCTTAACATTCTCACACCCTGCTTCCTGTAAGGATTCCATCCAATTCCCCTAGTTTCTCTATCTCTAACACATCTTGTCTGATAATGCCACCTTTTGCAGGGGTCCTCAAAAAGGCCCACCTTTTTCCTCAACTGAGGATTCCCTGCTTCTGTGGTCAAGACAGGATCCTTAGCTGTGTTTGAGCCATCTCCCGCAGCTCTGCTGTCACCCCTTCCCTCACTCCCGTAACAATATTTAGGTTCTCCTGTTTATCACTTATTACCCCACCAGCCTCCACATGCAAAGGACTATAAGCCATCATTTCCATCAACCCCAACAGAATACCACAACTAGACACACAATTCCCTCCCCTCCTTTGTCAGCATTTTGCAGGGTCTGTTCTCTTCCGGCCATTCTGGCACACTCCTCCTCCATTCCCAGCATCTCCACACACTCCCACTGCACCCTCCCATGCAATCACAGAAGGTGTAGTACCTGCCTGTTTACCTTCTCACCATCCAAGGTCCCAGACACACCATTCAGGAGAAGCAGGCAAAGTACTCAGTCAATCCAGTCTATTGCATTCACTGTTACAATGTGGTCTCCACGTCAGGGAGGTGAAATAAAGAGTGGGCAACCTCACTTTGTAGTACACCTAGAGTCTGAGCACTAAAATGACCCTGAGCTTCCAGTTACCAGTCACTTTACCACACCACCATGTTCCCATTTCTGTCACAGACCTGTTGCAGTTTTCCAGCAAGCCTCAGTGCAAGGTTGAAGAACATCTCATTTTTGACTTGTAGACCTTGCAACCTCTAGGACTCAACGTCAAGTTCAATAACTTCAGAGCATGATTTATTCCTTCCATATTTTTATCCACCCCCACACCCACCCCACTGTTGAGACACTGGTTGCTTTTAGCACAGTTACCCCTTCTCAGTTACACCGAGGTCTGAGAGGGGAAAGATATAAAAGAGACCTAAGGGGCAACTTTTTCATGCAGAGGAAGGTACGTGTATGGAATGAGCGACCAGAGAAAATGGTGGAAGCTGGTACAAACAACACTTAAAAGGCATTTGGATGGGTATATGAATAGGAAGGGTTTAGAGGGATATTGGTCGGGTGCTGGCAGATGGGACTAGATTAGGTTGGGATATCTAGTCGGCATGGACGAGTTGGATCGAAGGGTCTGTTTCCATGCTGTACATCTCTATGACTCTGTGACTCTATATGGTTTGAGATATTGTATGGGTTGCATTCAGTACAGTTCACCCATTTTTCTCCTATTCTTTGGCCTTATTATAACTTATTCAGCATTTTTTCTGTCCTGGCTTCCTAATCATAATTATCTTCTTTAACCTGTTCCACCATACCGGTCTGTCTCTGGGGTCCATCTCCACCTGTTCATTTAACTCTCACTCTTTCACACTCTCCCAACCTCAACTTCAGCACAAATATCACATTTTTCTAACTACTAACAGTTCTGATAAAGAGTCACTGGACTTGAAATATTAACTCTGCTTTCTTCCCACAGTGCTGCCAGACCTGCTAAATCTCTCCAGCAATTTATGTTTTTGGATGTATTATTATTTGTCACAGTACTCTGTTCTATCCATTGCACTGTTCATATAGCAAATTACTCTTTTCCCCAGTCGTATTTTCACTGTAACTGATACATCTTTAAAAGTCAAAATTGTGTAAACTCTGGGAAGAGACTGTACTTTGTGCTGAATGGTTAAATTTCTTTTTCCTTTCCACTCTATTCACGTACCATAGGAAAGCTTGCTGTTTTATTTTTGTGTTGTGATTCTCAGTTAATGTCAACTGCATGATGGGACAAACAATAGGTAAACTACGTAAAAAGAAAATTATCATCTCTGAATCTGAGTTCCTGACCACCATCTAGCGACCTATCTTGGAAAGCATGTCATTGTGGAGATTGTTTTGTTTTTGACTTGGCTTTAATGCTCCCTCCTGCCACTGGGTAAATAGTGCATCTACATGGTAGGGAGTTGGAGCAGCCATACCATTTCCATGGGAGCTATTTACTCAATGCAGATCATGAATGAACCAACAACCTTGCTGATGTGAATGTGTTGCTGCTACATTAGTAAGGCATTCCATCACCAAGTACTTGGATAAGTTGAACTTGCTCTTTTCTTACTGAAACATGATTGCCTCATATGTTAAGCAAAAGTTTCGGGACTGACAAATAATAATTAATTGTTCAGATGGAAAGGGATGTTCTGTTATGTTATTCAGGTGGATATCCTCAATAGGTATGGGTTACTACCGGATTAAACTACAGTACCTCGGGCATATACCTGAGGCCGTTACCTGTCAAGTTTACCAGTGGTCCCTATTGACTGTATGGTCCTGATAGCTACAAACTCGGCTGGGTTTATCGCAGGTCTCTAGGTCCCTTCAGTTTATCCTTTCACCTAGGAGTGAGAGGGATTCACTTTAAGTCAATCCTAATGCCTTCTCAGCTAAGTTCTAGACTTAACATACCAACACAAAGGTAAACATATCTTATCAAATAAAGGTTCGGCGAATACGAAGTGTGTGGTGTAAAATATAATCGAAATTTATCACTATAATAAGTTGAATACTCACAATCAGATGTTTTCAGTTAATCACAATCGTTACAGCCTTTTTGAATGTTCTTAAAAGATACCTAGGATAAAAGCAGAGCTTAATACCTGAGTGTCCCAAATGGGATCTTCTTAGACTAGCGTGTTTCAGCTAGTTGGTTCAGATTGATCTTTTTCAGGCTAGAATGCAGTGCCTCAACCGAGAATCTTTTAGGCAGGCATATTTCAGCAAGCTCTTAGCCGTCCGTATGTTTCATCCGATCGGTCTGTATTTTGCACAAATGTGTCTTTTCTGCAAGCCTGGTGGTTCAGTGGATCTGCAGTTAAGCCGAGATGGTTAGGTGACTCATTGTCTGTGTTTCAAGACAAGAGTGAGTTCTGTCTGTTTTAGCTCTGCTTTTTATCCTTTACAGTCTAAGTTAAGCAATTCTATCATTTGTTTAAAGAACTGGAATCTCAAACTGTGCCTCGGTCAGCATTGTTTAAAGGTCGCGTTAAACACTTAATTAGCTGAGAAAACAATAAGTAGCTGATAAGTAGCTGGTAAAGAGCAGCTGCCACGTAGTCATAGTTATACTTAATTGTTGCTAGGCTAAAATACAATAAAAGAGTTAATAGCATCATTGTTGCTACAATATAATATAATCAGGTAAAATTCCACAGAAGAATCGAGTCTTTTCATGAAGAAGTAGACGGATCCCATGACACTAACGAGTTAATAGCATCATTGTTGTTAAGCTTAATCTTATACAATATAATATAATCAGGTAAAATTCCACAGAGGAATCGAGTCTTTTCATGAAGAAGTAATGGATCCCGTGACAGTTCAAAGATACTACCAGTTAGGTATTAGCCAATGTCAATAGTCTAGTCACCAGCATATTTCTTTGCTGAGTTTGCCAAATCTACATAATTGTAGTGAGTGAATCTTTTTGTTTAATAACCCATTTTTTCCCAGAGGCATGGTTTTGTGTTAAGATGTTTTGTTATTGTATGGTACATTTCCAACCTGTATCTGCGATACCCTAAGCAGAAATCCAGTTGTCTGAGGAATCAAGAAGAAAATTCACCAGTAGATCTCTCTGACTTTTGCAAATGTCTAAAAGCTTATGTGTATAGTGTGACTAGATTCCAGAAAGAGGAAAGTAAGCGGACTTGAGCAGGATAACTACGTTTTTCAATCCTGTGTGAAGCTTCACAGTGCCCTTTCGCCAAACAATTATTTAATGTGGAGATCTAGCTATAGTTAAAACATCTTGCTACCCTTTTGGATATTGATGTATATTTACTGCAAGTTCAATATAATTTATTTCTTTATTCATGCTGCCCTGGCAGATGAGTTGCAATTGCTTTATGTTAATTGACCTAATTGCATTTACTGAACAGGGTTACTCTGAAGGAGAGATTCAATATTGCACTTAGGAGAGTTCTGTTTTACTCTGGACTTAGTGTGGGATATTGATAATGTGCAAGGTGAAAGCTATTGAATGCAGAAGCACCAGGAGCAACAAAATCACTCAGCGTTATGCTTGTTTATGTGGTTTAACTGTTGTCTGAGGCAATGCTAGTGGAGCAGAAACCATAGCCCTGATTTACCCAGTTCAGACAAATTCTACTCAAGATAATAAGAAATGTGGCTCATGGTATAGCCAATATATCCTAGGTGCAGCCATGTAGTTACCTACCATGTAGCTGATGGTCAGTAAGAGGTTATTTATCCTAGCATGACATTCCTATTGTTTTTTTAGTAGGAGGCAGGAAGGAAGTGGATGAGGTATGGGCGTGATTGCTAGTATGTTAATCCAGTGTCACAGGTAATGCTCTGGAGACCTGCATTCAAATACCGTCATTGCAGATGGTGAAATTTGAAAACGATAAAAATCTGGAATTAAGAGTCTCATGATGATGATGAATCCATTGTCGAATATTGGGGGAAAACCCCATCTGATTTACTGATGTCCTTTAAAGAAGGAAACCGCCATCTTTACCTGTTCTGAACTACATGTGACTTCAGATCACTGCAATGTGGTTGACTGTCGACTACCCTCTGGGATAACCGAGCCAGCAATACCTTCACCCTGTAACTAAACACACAAAAAAGGTGCTTTTCAGTTAGCCTGGATAATCACCACCTAATACAAGATGATTCCTCATTGGGTATCTATCATTTTAATCAGATGGGGTGGCATAGTGGCTCAGTGGTTAGCACTGCTGCCTCACAGCACCAGGGTCCCAGGTTTGATTCCAGCCTTCGGTGACTGTCTGTGTGAAGTTTGTACATTCTCCCCGTGTTGCGTGGGTTTCCTCCAGGTGCTCAGGTTCCTCCCACAGTCCAAAGATGTGGAGGTCAGGTGAATTGGCCGTGCTAAATTGCTCACAGTTCTAGGTGCATGAGTCTGAGGGAAATGGATCTGGGTGGGTTACTCTTCAGAGGGTCGGTGTGGATTGGTTGGGTTGAAGGGCCTGTTTCCACACTGTAGAGAATCTAATTTAATCATGTGTTATGGTGGGACTTGAACCTGGACCTTTTGACTCAAAAGCTGCACCACCACTGCACCACATAAACCCTCCTCAGTTTGTGCAATCTAATCAAAGACTGCGGCCTTATTAGGTTTGAATTATGAACAGGTTCCTCTGATCTCACTGTTCATTTAGTAAATGCTGCTTTCCTAATGTTGGCTGGAAAGGATAGAGAAGTGTGCAGTTGTGTGGGGGCGAATCTTTTTCTTGTTGAGGTTTCGATGATGGACTAGGATTTTGGTCTGTTTATCAGAGTACTGTTCTGCTGGTAGTTGCATGAATTCTTCTGACAAGTGTTTCTGTTTATTCACTACTTGGTATGTGTATAGCCTATGACTGAAATGACTGCCTTTTGATAACTGGCCATGTCTGCTCTCCACTCTGCAGTAGTGTTGTCAGATCTCAACAGTATCTCCCAAATATTTTATACAGTGTGAAATGTTTTAACAAGAATCATCAGTAAAGAAGGAGAAGAACTTGAAGTTTACAAATCCATCTACTTGAACTGTTTTTGTCAAGTTAAGATAATTGACTAATGGCCAATATATATTTGGAAATTGTTTCAAGGTGCAGTTGTAGTATACTTGGCTTTTGAGCTGTGAAATCAATCATTTTTAAAACTTGGATCAGCAAACAACAATATTTGGAGTCTTCACAAATGTATCAGTGCTAGTTTATAGCAACAGATCAATGCCTAAGCCTTTCTACAATAGTCTGATCAGATGGCGCTATTTATCTACCTATTTATTTATTTTTTTATTCCCTCATGAAATGTAAAGATTGCTATTATATCTTATTGCATACATTTCTATATATTGCTCATCCCTAGGGGAATGTTCAGTGTTCCCATGTATCTATCTGCTGCTCTTGTTCATCTAGATGGTCAAAGTCAAAAATCACATGACACTCGCTCACTAGCTAACTGAAGAAGGAGTGGGACTCTGAAAGCTTGTGGTATCAAATAAACCTGTTAGCCTATAACCCGGTGTCATGTGATTTTTGACTTTGTCCACCCTAATCCATCACCAGAACCTTCACATCACAACTAGACGCGAGCGGTTATGGTTGTGAAAGATGTTGTCTAAGGATCCTTCACAAATTTCTGTGGTGCATCTTATGGATAGCACATACTGCTATTACTGAGCATCAGTAATGAAGGGAGTGATGCCAATCAAGTGGACTATCTTGTTCTGGATGGTGTTAAGCTTTTAAGCTACAGTCAGCCAGGCAAGTGGGGAGTATTCCACACACTGCTGTAAAGGGTGGATAGGTTTGAGAAGTCAGGTGCGTTACTCGCTGCAGTATTCGTAGTATCTGATCTGCTCTTGTAGCTTTTTTTTTACATAGTGAGTTCAGTTCAGTTTCTGGTCAATGGTATATTACATTTAAAAGAAAAAATGCAATACTTTAAACCACACAATGCCCTTCCTTCACTGTCTCTGGGTCAAAATCCTAGAGCTCCCTCCCTAACAGCATGGTTGGTAGGCCTACACTCTAAAGACTGCAGCAGTTCGAGAAGGTAGCTTACTACCAACATTTCACAGCATTTCGGGATGCAGACAAATGCTGGCCAAGTCAACAATGGCCATATCGCGTGAAGGAGTAAAATAAATGTTGCCTGTGTATATGTAGCAACAGCCCAACACTTTAGATTTTCTCTGAGAGCTTTAGATGTTTTGATGTCTTCTTATTTACTGAACATTACTGGCAGAGCTGCTGTTAGTAGAATGCTGTAAATGGGTTACACAACAGACCAATGCACTCCGGCAGTCTTCTACTGATGCCACCTTTTGGTTGGTTGCCCACCTCCATTTACGAGGTCTATGTTCCATGGCACAAGGAACATTAGATCTGACAGTTAATATTCTAGGAAAGCCAGCAGCTTGGTAACATGATTTGGGGCCTAATGTTATTTATAGTTTAAACATAAATTGAAATTCTACAGATGCTGAGTCCCAAGGAAATACCTTAACATTTGAAATATTGACTGACATCTACTTGCACACTGATCCACTGAGTACTGCTGGCGTTTTGCCTTAGCTTGGATTACCTTCCTAGTCTCTTGATCATTAGCAAATTCTAGTTTTCAATAACTTGGTGAGCAGATGGACAGGGTGACAGTGATAGCTTCAGTCGAGACTTTGTAACTTGGTAAACAAAACATTAGTTACTGGGTTGGAACAAAAGCTAAGTGATTAGTTAAATCAATACCTTTGAGCATACCTTCAATTTATCAATATGTTATGCACAAAGAATATTATGAAGCTTTTGTGTAATTCAAACCTTATAAATGAAATATAAATGAGTTGTTAATTGTCCTTTTTGTAGCAGTTTTGGGACATGTGGCCTAAAGAGTAATTCTCCTACTGAGTGCATAAATAAAGTGACTGCATTAAATTTAAGATGTCCAGTGACCGTACTAAGAGTTCAACCTTCATTAGTTTCATTGATGACTTTGGCATCTGACTCCTAGGTTTGAGGGTAATCTGAAAAAAAAAACTCTTTGGTTCCACAAAGCTGCTGTAGTTTCTGCTTCAAGCAAGCCCCTAGATAATTATTTCATTAGGCAAAAGTGAGGACTGCAGATGCTGGAGATTAGAGTCAGGTATGTTGTGCTGGAAAAGCACAGCAGGTCAGGCAGCATCTGAGGAGCAGGAAAATTGATGTTTCAGACAAAAGCCCTTCATCAAGAATGAGACTGGGAGCCTTAGGGGGTGGGGGTGTTTGGGATTGGGCCTGGGGGGAAGGTAGCCGAGAGTGCATTGGGGGATGGAAGTGGGGGTAAAGGTGATAGGTAGGAGGGGAGGGTGGTGCAGATAGGTGAGAAGGAAGATGGACAGATGGGACAGGTCATGAGGACGGTGCTGAGCTGGAAGGTTGGAACTGGGGTAAGGTGGGGTGGGGGGGGGAAAAGAGGAAACTGGTGAAATCCACATTGATGCCCTGGGGTTGGAGGGTCCCGACGCTGAAGATGAGGTGTTCTTCCTCTAGACGTCAGGTGGTAATGGAGTGGCAATGGAGGCGGCCCAAGACCTGCATGTTCTCAGCAGAGTGGGAGGGGGAGGTGAAGTGTTCAGCCCTGGATTTGGAAAAATAACTTTCCTGATCACTTTTACGGTACAACTTTAAATATGATCTCTCATCATTAATATCTCAAACAGAAGTAATAACAACACTTCACTGGCCCAACCACAACTTTTAAAATATGTCTTTGTTAAATCTCTTTTTTTTTGTTGTAATGGAAACAAACCCAGTGTTAAGTCTTTTCTCATAGCTAACATTTCCCTACCTTTTGAATCTCCACTTGTACTAAATGATTTCAATTTCCTTTCTTTAGCGAAGATCAAAATCTGTATATTTTATTCTAAGTGTAGCATATTGTGGCTATAGAAGACATTGGCGAGGCCACTTTTAGAATATTGCGTACAATTTTGGTCGGTCTTCTATAGAAAGGATGTTGTTAAACTTGAGAGGACACAGAAAACATTTACAAGGGTGTTGTTGGGACTGGAGGGCTTGAGCTATAGGGAGAGGCTGAATAGGCTGGGGCTTCTTTCCCCTCTGAGTGTCATAGACTAAGGGATGACCTTACATAAGTTTATAAAATCATGAGGAATATGGATCAGATGAATAGCCAAGATCTTTTTCCTAGGGTGGGACTGTCCAAAACTGGAGGGCATAGGTTTAAGCTGAGAGCGAAAAGATTTTAAAAGGACCTGAGAAGTGATTTTTTTTAATGTAGAGGGTGATGCATGTATGGAATGAGATCTGCCAGAGGAAGTGGCGGAGGCTGGTATAATTACAACATTTAAAAGGCACCTGGATGAGCACATGTTAAGAAACATTTAGAGGGATTTGAGTCAAAGGCTGGCAAGTGGGACTTGGTCAGATTGGGATGTCTGGTCAGCTCAGATGATGTCTGGGGTGGCATGGTGGCTCAGTGGTTACCACTGTTGCCTCACAGCACCAGGGACCCAGGTTCAATTCCCATCCTGCTGTCTGTGTGGTGTTTGTACATTTTCCCTGTATCTGTGCGGGTTTTCTCTAGGTGATCTGGTTTTGCTCCACAGTCCAAAGATATGTAGGTCAGGTGAATTGGCCAAGCTAAATTATCCATAGTGTTAGGTGCATTAGTTGTGGGTAAATATAGGGTAGGGGAAAGGGTCTGGGTAGGTTACTCTTCGGAGGGTCAGTGTGGATTTGATGGGCTGAAGAGCTTGTTTCCATAATGTAGAGAATCTAATCTAATCTAGATGAGTTGGACCCGAAGGGTCTGTTTCTGTGCTGTATGTCTTTGACTCAGTGAATGTTTTAGATAAAGCCAGCATTATGTCTTCACTGTCTTCACTATCAAAATCTAATTCAGACTAATGATGATTTTAACTCAATGTGTTACCTTTTCCACCAAATTGTACATTTGAACTCTTTAAAGCTCATCTGCATCTTCGATTCTATCAGTTGAGTTCGTTTTACCATTCCACTGTATTTCTCCGAAGACACATGACTTTTCACTGATCCACCTAAAATTTGGAAAACATGGCAGATGCACTCAGTCTATGACTTCATGGAGTATTTTTTAATACTCCCCTCTATTTACCATAACTCATACATGAACAATCAACCAACTTTCCATGCACACTTTTGCATTTGTTTTGGCTATAGATCTTTCTAACAAACCTCTCCTCATGAAACAATTTTATCAAATGAGTTTCGAAAGTTCATAATTTCTTTAAATTAGATTACAATTAACTCACACATTACCAAAGGGTTACTAATTTTATTTAGAAGTATCATGTTTTCTAATTTTGCCCTTAGCTAGGTATGAACTAATAGATGTACAGTCCTGTGGTTTAGTCTTCTTCATCAATTGAACAATTTTATGTTGGCTACTTTCCAATGTCCCAT
Organism: Hemiscyllium ocellatum; assembly: GCF_020745735.1. Classification (NCBI taxonomy): domain Eukaryota; kingdom Metazoa; phylum Chordata; class Chondrichthyes; order Orectolobiformes; family Hemiscylliidae; genus Hemiscyllium; species Hemiscyllium ocellatum. The sequence continues at coordinate 94,155,626 of NC_083411.1, read as the reverse complement.
AGTATAATTTGCAAAATATGGAGATTGAGAAAAGTATTTTTCTTGTCTGACATCCTTAAATAGCTTGCATGTTTGTAGGAGTGGTGACCTAAATTTGTTTTAATCACATGGTAGGTGATAACAGAAAAATGACAGAATTTCGCATCAGTTCCCAGCCAGTGCTACATTCCTGATTCCAGCTGGTTTCAAGTAAAAAATGAGGTCTGCAGATGCTGGAGATCACAGCTGCAAATGTGTTGCTGGTCAAAGCACAGCAGGCCAGGCAGCATCTCAGGAATAGAGAATTCTGTTTCAACCTAGTGACAATTCTTTGTTTTTGAATCAAACTGTGAATGTTGACAGGTATTCAATTCAATGCCAGGAATTTGAGGATATGTTTATTGAAGTTGAATGGCTGAAACACATGAAATGCTAGAACCAGCTTACTTTTTCTTAAGTATATGCCACAACATTGTGGAAACACTACCTTGCTAGTGAGAAGATGTCTATGTTAATAGGGAAGGAATTCTGACTTTGGTTTCTTTGCCCCAATTCTTGATTTTGAAGGTGTAAAGATGGGAGTTGAAGAAAAGGCCATCTCACCTCTTGGCTCGGGGTTTCATATGTTTTGGGAAGATCGACATAAAGGAGAATTACTGCTTTTATAGCCATGTGAGGTGACTTCATGTCAGCAGTGGAAGATGATGGGTTCAATTCTTATTCTCTGCTGTGTTGTGATGATGTTAGTAATTTCTTGGCAACGTTCAAAGAGCAGAGAGATACACTATTAATCTTGCTGAAGTTTAATTGTACCACCCAAAAGAAATTTAAAATTAATTGGGTGATCATCTCATTCCCTGGCACAACACTTGTTTAAAATCTATTCATAACTTGACATTTTCCAATTTTACTGATAGTTCATTGACCTGAAATTTTTGGTTTGTTTTTCTCCCCACCAATGCTGTCAGATCCGCTGTGTGCTTCATTCTCATTTTTATATCAATTTTGTTGTTTTTGGATCTTTGCTAAGTATAAAATTCCTGCCATGTTAGTCTCTATAACTCTACTGCATCCAAATATTTTTGCCTTTTGAAGTTCTTTGAAGATGTGATTAACATGTTACATATATGACTTTCTTTTCCTTTCCCTATCTGTTGGTACAACAGGAGGTGCTAAATGTGGTCTCTCTTCTAAACAATAAGTTGAAAATAAGAAAATGTGATTGCGCTATTATCATATCCAGATCAGATATTTTAATTATGTCATGCATAAAAGCAGTCACATGGTTTGTGATTGACTATTAGAAGGTTGCTGGTATCTCTAGGACCACGTTTCATCATGAGCAACATCTTTCAAATTTAGACGTGGGGATCATTTAGAGAAAATTATTCACAATTTCTTTCTTTTTTTCAGATTCAGGTCTGGGATACTGCTGGCCAAGAACGATTCAGAAAAAGTATGGTACAACACTACTACAGAAACGTACATGCTGTGGTCTTTGTATATGATGTAACAAAACTGGCCTCCTTTGAAAATCTCAAAGCGTGGATTCAAGAATGCAACAGCCACTCAGTTTCACCCAGTGTGCCAAGGGTCCTGGTCGGAAACAAATGCGATCTCACTAACGAGATACAAGTATCTTCCAACATAGCACTCCGGTTTGCAGATGCCAACAATATGCTTTTGTTTGAGACCTCAGCAAAGGATCCAAAAGAAAGCGACCACGTGGAATCCATTTTCATGTCTCTGGCATGCAAGCTGAAGGCACAAAAAACGTTGACATTTCAACAGATGGAGAAAAGAGATGGAAAAGTTCATGTACAGTCTAATGCTAAGAGTACATGTCCATGTTGAGTCACTTAGGCTGAGGAGTTGAGTGAGACTGAAGCTTGTGAGACTGTGCCCGTGTCAGTTTGCTAAAACTGCCTGTTCTTCAATGTGTCTGATATCTGAGAAAAATCAGTGAACTTTTAGGGTTCCTAAAACCAAAAACCTCAATTACAATTCTTTTATGATAAGTCTGCAACCCTTTCAGCAATCTAAATTAATTTTAAGATAAATGTTGCCATCTTTTGACAAACTGCCAAATTTATAAATATAGAACAATGTACAAGATAATAAGATGATGAGATGTCCATTGCCAATTTTGTTGTTATGTTTAGGGTGCATGAAATAAAAGGGCTATTCCCACAATCTTGCACTTTCAGTAGAAAACTATGTTGCAAGTGAATCCAGATCAGATATTAAGCAATTGCAATATATCCCTGATTCTTCAATCTGTTCTCCTGCAAGATGTGTGCACAACATTGTTGAATTACAGGAACTCTGTATTTCCTTTGTAACCAATGATTTGAGTTTTGGAGCATGTTGTTCTCAGAATTATGATTTTTGAAAGCTTCCACTCCTCTGAAAAGCCAAAAATCAGCGTATATTTGGTGGCAATATTTGTGAATGGGTAAATGTTAAAATATATCAAATATTTTCAGCAAAGGATAAATACAATTTTATGGGAGTGTGATCAGTGAAAATCTTATGATGGTAGTATCTGATGGAGTCCTCACTGGGATTTCAGACTCTGGGTCCTAATGCATTTCAGTTTAAGCCTTTACTACTGATTCGGTAGACACCTGGTCCTGTTGCATTATAGATTTTTGACAAACTTTGAATAAAGTAGAAGTTGCTGAAGAAAACCACCATGAATTGTTTAAATGATGGGATAGCTTCAAATACTTCATATTTTGAATTTGTAAAACAAAAGTCTCATTTTTAACCAGATCAAGCAACTATGATCAGAATAAAGACCACAAACCATTTTTAGTTTTTTATATTTGACCCAAAGTTAAGGTGATCAGAATAGGTAATAAGATTTTAAGCTGTGATCTAATAAGAATTAACTGAAGAATAGTTCATTTCTTTTAAACTTTGCTGGTAACCCTTTAGAAGTCAATTTTCAATTGTTTGGTTGCACTGAACTTAAATATTGCAAAAAGAGACATAATGTTGAAATTTGTCATCTTGCATTTACCCTGACTAACATACAATAAAACATACTTAACAGGGCATACCAATTTATACAGCATGAGAAGAGGGTGTTGATTCAGAGTTATTCAGGAGCTGATAGTTATCAATTGTGGCTGAGAGAGCTCAGATCAGCCAGGTGGACCCTGCTTAGTTGGGTTATTGCCATATGGATGTAGCAGGTGTTGCTAGCCTTTATGACTCATACAGTCATAGAGTCAAAGTTGCAATGCATGGAAAGACTTTTTGGTTACAAAGCATATTAGTATATTAGATTAGATTACTTACAGTGTGGAAACAGGCCCTTCGGCCCAACAAGTCCACACCGACCCGCCGAAGCGCAACCCACCCATACCCCTACATATACCCCTTACCTAACACCACGGGCAATTTAGCATGGCCAATTCACCTGACCCGCACATCTTTGGACTGTGGGAGGATGCAGCTTAGCTGGTGCAAGTGCTTCACACTATAAACTCAACTAACAATCTTAAGTCACTTCTCAATGTAGTTCTTAGCACAGTCAGAACTAACAATGCCCAGTAGCAGAATCACATCCATTTTGGATGTAGTGTTCTGAGGTTTGCAAATGCAGAACTAATTGAGCATAATCAGGATACTGCCTTCTGTAAACAGTCAAAGGAGTGTGTTGTTTGATACGATCCATGGGTTACTGGGCCATGAAGCCTGCATACCTGGCATTATATTGCCATTGAAACTCATCATTTTTCTAATTTGTGTGGTAGACAAAAAATGTCTGCTTGGCTTAATGGAAGTAGTCTGTTGGAAGAGTAAACCATTTGTGTGTTTATTGCAAACGGGCAATATGATATATTATTCACCTGTTCAAATCTTTGAGATACTTTCATCTTTTAGGATAATCAAGGTCAATGGACTCCATTCAGATGCAGAAGTGGCACCCATCAGGGGCACTGAGATTGCACAAAATGCAACAATGTGATTTGATCAGAGTAGCCACTAGCATTGTTTTGATATGCCTTCTCTCAATAATGAGAATTCTTTTTCACAAATAAAGTTCATTTTGCTGTACGTAGAATTGTACATTGAAAAGCGAATGTAATTTTTCAGTAGATAGTACTAGGGAACCTATTGGTAGATTTCTCAATGACTATATTGAAAACTCGGAGCTCGTTTGATTGCTTCATTTCAAAATTAATTTTGAGTGTGGATAGAGTTTATTAAGCAGTGTAAGTACATTCTTTGCAGCTGTAGATTCTCAGACTGCAAAGGGTCATCTATGTTCAAGAAGTATGCAAGAGGTGAGAGTTTGGTGGTCATTCCATCAAAGACATACTTCTGATGGCAATCAACATGTTAGCAAGAGCTTGATCTAGAAGGGCCCTGTGGCAGCACCATCTATTTGGTTTTACATAGTTTCAGAGAAAAGAGGATGAGTCTGCCAATCCCTGGTGCACTCTACAGTAGAAAACCCTGATGAATCACAGTCTACTTACCTTGTTCTGAGCTTTAACAGCTAGGTAATATTGACAATTAACAGATCCCACTGCATATCTACACTAACTATAGTCCAATTTACCAACAGCCTCTTCTCAGCTGAATAAATTGGTGTTCTTTTTCCAAGTTTGGCTTCTTCTGTGTCAGTCTTGGTCAGTACAAGACCAAAAGGTTTGACTCTCTTAGCAACATTCTCCTATTTGCTTTGAGAAATTAAATAGTTACTGAAAACTGGCAATGTGTCAGAGGGAAAAGGAACAAAATTATATTCCAATGAAAATCTTACGATGTTTTGCTTTGTGAACCACTTTAATCCAGTACAAATGATTCTTGCTTTAGTTCAGAGATTACATTTTTTTTCATGATTAAACAACTAAATCTCTGAAAATATGGGGAAAATAAAACACTTAAGTCTACATTGGAATATAATTCATTAAATAGTGGATTTAAAGTAACAAAGTTGAAATTATTTTCTTTAGCTTCCCTGCCCAATATGTGCAAACTACTTTTACTGATGTACATTAATATATTTTCCGTACTTTTGGACCCATATCTGGAAATGTACTGAGCAGAATATAATAAATTGTAAGACTGTCCATAACGGAACTCCATGGATTTATGGTGGCATTGGAACTGAATCTAAAGTACAGTAAGGCCATGTAGTGAAGGAAGTATTGTACTGTAGTTAGTGTAAATTCTTTATAACTGACATGCACTCTGGCAGCTGTGCATATTCACTTGTATTTTAATGCAATGTAACTTGTTTCTAACTTGAAAAAAGTGATAAGTAAAAATAAAATATAAAGTGTAATCAACTCAAAAATGGTTTAGCAGCATTTTTGGTGCAGGTGTTAGTCGTGGTTGGACATGTCATACAAAGCAGCCTCAGAACTGCAATATCCACCACCTCTGAGATACCCAATGGAGTCAATTTATTACAACAAAAAACTTATGTTACACTATCTGCAGTCTTAGTTGCATGATTTAGTTTTAAATAGCTAAACCTTTGCAGTTACTTTCTACATCTTTGACATTGCATGTTATGGCACTAAGGCTCTCATGTGTTTTTGCTGCTTCGAGTTTCTTATTTCCCATTTATAATCTGTCTACTTATTTAGAATTATATCGAAACCAAAGCACGACAATGTGTCACTTGCATTGCTTTTCTCTTCAAATTACTATCTCATCTATTCTTGAATGTTTTCATGGTCTGTGCATAAGTAATAACTTGCTTCCAAACATTCAGACAAAAGTTTACCTTACGATGTGTTTTAAATCTTGAATTTAATCTTCTATCTATATAGTTGAATCCTAGACCTAATTGACAGGAAATAGTCTGCTTCATATACCCTGGGCCATTCCTTCGTAATTTTAAATACTTTGATCAAATCACCCATAATATCGTTAAAAATCACACAACACCAGGGTATAGTCGAACAGGTTTAATCGGAAGCACTTGCCTTCGGAGTGCTGCTCCTTCTTCAGGTGATTGTGGAGGACACAATTGTAAGGCACAGAATTTATAGCAAAAATTTACAGAGTGATGTAACTGAAATTATACATTGAAAAATACCTTGATTATTTGTTGAGTCTTTCATCTGTTCAAATACCATGATAGTTTCACTTCTTTTAAATGTAAATCACAAAACTTTCTAAAAAAAGGATACATTCTCAGGTTAACAATTGGTGCTAGCGAGACAATATGTTGAAAACATGACCTATAACATCCACTTTTCTATCAAAGACAACCCTGTTTACCATGTGGTTTCTCAGAACTGATATTATTCAAATATATCTTTAATGTGTCTTCTGCACTGTATCTCTAATACCTTGTGTTTCCTTAAGTGTACAATCAAAACTGCAAACTGTATACTCTGTCTTTACTAAGATTTTGCCATGAACAGTGAAAGTTGACTAAATTAGAACCAATGCTGTGCTTACCCTTTTTGCTGCATGAGAAAGGACAAAGGAGCCAAGACAAAATCATTTCCGTGCAACAAATTTAGGGGCTAACATTGAACATGTTCTAAATCACATTTTTAAAAAAATAATGTGGAAAAGGGTCTGGCTTTCACTGGAGCTGCTCACAATTAAAATGAGAAACTTGATGTAGAGCCAGACCTGTTTGATCACTCACTGGGCATTAAGTTGCAGCACTCCAAGAAGTGGATTGTCACCAGATCAATGGCTCAAGTATATTTTTATCCATTCATGGGATTTGGGCATCACTGGCTAAACCAACACTTATCACCCATCTCTAATTGCCAATAGGGTGGTTAAAAGTCAAATTGCTGGGGGTCTTGGAGTCAGATGTAGGCCAGACCAGATAAGGATGACATATTTCTTTCGCAAAAGAACATTAGTGAACCAGATGGATCTTTCTAACAATGATTTCATGGTCATCATTAAACTCTTAATTCCAGATTTTTATTTCAATTCAATTTTCTCCATTTGCCATGATGGGATTTGAAGCAAGGTATCCAGATCATTATATTGATTACTAGATTAATAGTTTAGCAATAAGAACCACTAGGCAATCATCTCCTCTCAAAGTTAGTAACACAACATGATCTCTGATTATGTTATAATTTTTGCCCATCAATGGTAGAATCATTCAATCAAGGAATGTAATAGCTCAAAAGATAGTCATTCTTTCTGTTATACTCTGGTTAACTAGCTCAGGTTGTAAGTTTGCTCACTGAGCTAGTTGGTTTGTTGTCAGACATTTCATCACCATGCTAGGTAACAACATCAGTGAGCCTCCTGTGAAGTGCTGGTGTTCTGTCTGGCTTTCTATTATTGTGTCTTGGTCTGTTAAGGTGGGTGTTATCACTTCCCGTTCTTTTTCTCATTTTACCATTTACCAACCTCTGAGAAAAAGAACTGGAAATGATATCACCCACCACAACAGACCAAGACACATAAGTAGAAAGTGGGACAGAACACCAGCGCTTCAAAAGAAGCTCACTGATGATGTCACCTAACACGGTGACAAAATGTCTGAGAACAAATCAATCAGCTTAGCGAGCAAACTTACAACCTTAAACTCAACTGAGCTACAAATCTTTTCAAAAATCACAAACTCTGGTTAGCTCTTTGTAAAGTGTCAAATTAGTGCCATTCTCTTGCCTTTTTGTCATAACTCAATAATGTTTTCCCTGTAAAGTATTTGCCTCATTCTTTTTTGAAAATATTGTTCTATTTTCTTCCCACTGATGCTGAACATAATGTAATCATCAACAAACATATTCACTTCTGACCTTATGACGGAAAAAAGGTTTTGTTGAAGCAGATGAATGGGCTTCAGTCTAGAACATTAGCCTGAGGAACTCTTGCAGTGATGCCCTGGAGACGAGAGAACTGACCAACTATAAACATTTTCCTTTGTGCTAGGTATGATTCCAACCATCAGGGTACTGTTGACTATGTGCTGCTTATGTGATGATAATATCATTTATTTGATTTCTATACATTTATTTATTTTATATACAATAACGTTTATTTTATTTTAAAGTTACATTTTGTTTCTTAGTTCTATTATTTAAAACAAAGTGGATGGATTTAGCTTTAAATGTTCATGATCCATAACTGGATTGTAACAAAATTGATGGGATGTTGAACCCATGAATAAACATAAGGCATATCAGAAATTTGGCTAAAATTTAAACTAAGAGTTGCATAGTGAACTTTTACTGTACATGTTTAAGAAGTTATGCCATTTTCAATCATTTAATACATGTTTGGAGAGTGGAGATTTATCCATGAATGTATTGCAACAAATAAACAAAGTTAGGGTAAGAGAAAACGAAAAGTTGAGTTAGAGTTCAAAGCAATAAAAAAAAATTATTTCAGGCAACAGTGCAGTAACTTCATTTCTGCAGTGGGGTAAAGTGTTAGGTGAAGGGGTAAATGTAGGAGAATGGGCCTGGGTCTGGGTGGGTCACGCTTCGGCGGGTCGGTGTGGACTTGTTGGGCTGAAGGGCCTGTTTCCACACTGTAAGTAATGTAATGTAATCTGTGTAATGTAATGTAATCTATTTGAAGTAGAATTCAGTTGCAGATAAAGCATATTTAAAGAGAAGAAAAAGACAACAAAACGAATAATAAAAAAAATTGGAACTTGAACTCCAGTGAGAAGTTAGAAAGAGAGGAAAGTGATCAGGAAAGGGGTACAGAGTGTAACGAGACAGACAGTGTGACCTAGCTGAAGATAACCTTGGGTGAAAGATGAGAAAATAATTGAGATGGTGTGCTGAGGGAAAAAGAAAATGGAGTTGGTTAATTTTGTTAAAATGGAAGGCATCAGTGTAGTGGTGAGTAGGTGCTAATGATATGGAATCAGTTCGAGTGAAAATAAGGAATAACATGGAAAAGAAGACTTGAGTGGAAGTTGTTCATATGCCGTCAAAGAGTCACTGCACTGTAGGACAATGTATAGATTGGGAAATAATGGAGGTGTGTAAGAAGGGCACTACAATTTTAGTGGGTGCTTTTAACTGGCATATTGGCTGAATAAACCAACTGGGAAAGGTTAACTTGGAAGACCAATCTGTAGAGTGCATGAGGGATTGTTTCTTAGAGCAATACATTGCAGAATGTACCTCGGAACAGGCTAAAGTAGGGATACTCGCAGGGGATACATTCCAAGATCTACCATGGAAACCCAAAACCATTCATCTAAATGTGAAGTTTACCTTCCCGGCAGCCCCCGTCCATGTAATATGTTCAGGCTGTGGTAAACCGTGAGAAACCCAAACAGTGGAAACCGAGTCTGTGGATACAGTGGTCGTCCTGTAGTTTAGATTTAATAACATGCAATGATGTAGAATTAATAAGAGCTCTCATATTCAGGATCTTCTAATATTATCAATCACAACATGGTAGAATTTCAAATTCAATTCAAGGATGAGCAAATTGGATCTCAAACCAGTATCCTCCACTTAAAATAAGGGCAATGAAGAAAGAGTTGTCAATAGCTGGCTGGGAAAATAGATTAAGGAGGAAGTTAATGCATGAGCAATAGCAGATATTTAAGAAAATATTTCATAACGTTAAGCAAAAATGTATTTGGTTAAAAAGAAGATCAGTATGGAATTGAACATCTGTTGTTAACAAAGGCAGTAAAATAGTGAAAGTTAATGCTTGGTAAGAATATTGGATATCTTTAAAAACTAGCAGCAGATAATAAACAACTAATAAAGAGTTAGAAAATTGAATATGGAATTAAATTGGCAAGAAACATAAAGAATAAAACAAGAAATCCACAGTTGTGTAAATGAATAAATGAAGTGAGTGTGGGACCCTTGAAGAATACAATTGCAGAGTCAATAATGGAGAACAGGAAAAAGGCACATTAAAAACAATCCTGCACTGGTTTCCATGATGGAAGATACTATAAACATCCCAAAGGTACCTGATGAGCAAGATGCTAAATAGGAGGAAGGTTTTGAAGCCATCTCTATCATGAGTAACAAAGTATTTGAGAAACCCATACGACTAAAGGCGGACAAATCACCAGGACCTGATGGCCTGCATCAAAGTATCTTAAAGGAAGTGGAGACATTGGTTGAGATATTCACAACTTGTTGGCTTCCGCGATGGTGCCAGGGATTTCAAAATGAATGTCACATTCTTGTTCAAGAATGAAGGGAGACAGAGGGTAGATAACTATAAGCCAGGTAGCCTAACGTGCACCATTAGGAAAATGCTAAAGTTCATTATTTATCATGAAACAGCAGGATATTTAGAAAAGCTTAACACAATCAAATTTGCTGGAGTTCTTTGAGGATATAACAACCAGAGTTGACAGCAGGGAACCAGTAGGTGTAATATATTTGGATTCCAGAAGGCATTCAATAAAGTGCAATTATGGAGTTCATGGTATTTGGGGTAATCTATTAGCATGGATTGAGAAGATAGAGAGCTGGATTAATGGGTTTCCTATTCTTTGGAAAGGCTTTATTAGCAGAGTGCCAAGAATCAGTCCTGGAGCCTCAGATATTTACCATCCATACTAATGACTTGTAGGAGGAGCAAGAGTGTAATGTGTCCAGATTTTTGATCATACAAAAATATGTGTGAGGGCATGTTGTGATAAGTACATATGGAATATGCTAGGAACTATATAAGATTGAGTGACTGGACAAAAACTTGGCAAATGGATTTTAATGTTAGTAAGTGTGAGATAATGCAGTTTGGTAGGAAAAATCAAAAGGCAGATTTTTATCTAACTAAAGACAGACTCTAAAAACGTACAATGCAGATGGACCTGGGTGTTCTGGTACATGAAACAAAAATGTCTCGTGTGCTTGTAAGTAGTTAAGAAGGCAAGTGGAATTTTAACCTTTATGTTTGGGGTATGAAGTTTAAAAATAGGAAGATCTTGTTACAACTAGATTAGGCTGTAACTGGGCTGCTGTTTTGGTTCCCATAATTAAGAAAGGATATATTGGCATTAGGAGGAATTTATTCTCTCAAGAGGGTAGAGTATATCTAGAATTTGTTATCTCAGAGTTTATGGAGACTTGTCACTGAAAATATTTAAATAGCAGATAAATAGCTTTTTGTAATACTGGGGAGTTGATGGTTATGATGAGCTGACCCAAAAGAACATTAAGGCTTCGGGCAGGTCAACCCTGACTTTGTCGAGTGGCAAAGCAGACTTCAAGGGTCAAATAGTCTGCTCCTATGTTCTTTGATTGTCACTTTGAGTTTTGATTTGCTAAGAATCTTTGTCTAGTGCCTGAATTCACTGAGGATGTAGTTGAGTGCTCTTTTTAACTCTTTCAAGCAAGTCGCTATAGTTGGAAAACTTGAGACATCAATGGCTTGTCTTGGAAGACTTCTACTATGAACAGCCACATTCTTGGAAGTACTCAGCTAACCTGTACAGTTTACAGCAATGCAACAAACTTCTTATTGTTAACTTTACACAACTCTTGAGATTTTTACTACTCAGACTAAAGAGGTGGATTACCCCATCCACTCTTATCAGTGATCTCTACAGAATTAAAGAACGTCGAGATTAATGTTTCTTATAAAGAAATTGTTGGGGCAAGTAGGAAGTAGGAAGAAATCTGAGTATGCAACATATATTCTGTAGTTATAAACCATTCTGTTATATTAATATAACAAATAACAATATAAATATTGTTTTATTTAATTATTCTATTTACAACACTAAATGGTTTTGTTTAAAAGAAAATGAAATCTTGTGACATAGCTTATTTAGTTAAAACAAAAGTTTTGGATTTCTCTTTAAATATGAATGGTTCATAATCAGATGACAATGCCCCGGGTTGTCTGTTGTGCTGCAGCTCCTCTGATTGAGTCGGTAAAAACAATGACTGCAGATGCTGGAAACCAGATTCTGGATCAGTGGTGCTGGAAGAGCACAGCAGTTCGGGCAGCATCCAACGAGCAGCGAAATCGACGTTTCGGGCAAAAGTCCTTCATCAGGAATAAAAGAGCACTACTGATCCAGAATTCTCTGATTGAGTCTCCAGCCTTAGGAACCATCCTCAACAGCAGAGAACACACTTTGAAGCAACACATTAGGTGATGTTCTCTTGGAAGGTTGTGCAGAGGACATGTTAACCTCACAGGCAAGCAGCAGAGTCTCACTGAATATCACAACTTCCATGTCTACTGGAAATCTTAACCTAGTGTTCAGGTCAATGACCTTCCATTAGGAGACATCCATATTTTACATCCTTACTTTCTCTGCTTTTTGTAGTTATACTATTCTGCCTGCTGGCAAATGTATATGTGCAGATGACTGTGAGGAAGCAATAGAACTCAGCTGTTACTTTCATGCTGGTTATTTAATCCTACAACATTCACTGTTATGTTCAGAATGGCAGCTCATGCAAAGTACTTGGGGACTGCCTTTGCCCTTTGAAAGTATCTCAGGGAGAAGCAGAGCTTTCAGCAAAGGGTGATATTGAATGTGGAGCATTGTCTTGTGACAGTGTTTACAAACAGCTCCCATTATCTAATTTATGACAATTCGTTGGTATCTAGTTTTGTGCGCCACCAGCCTTCGTTAAAGAAAGCTGTCAATTCATCAGTTCACCAGTGAAAGCATCACAGCTGCTGGGAGCCTGACACCAAATTGCGATTTAAAGAACTGAAATGATTATTCACTCACTAGAATGAAAATACATAACCGTTCAGAAGTTTTATCAATTCTTCAGTATGTGCACATTGAAAAAAAATAGATGTCAAGTGAGATTCTCATTTGTAACAATGTTTTGGTTTTATCTCTGTACTCAATCTGAAGCTACTCCGGATTTCTCGGGTAAGTGATTGCTTTGATGTATAGATAGCAAAATCATGTTTTTTTGCACAGAATTCTTTTCAGTGTAACACAGCATAATTTGCAAACTTCCACCTCAAAATGAGATGCCTCAGAGTTATTGAGGTCAATAACAAGGTTTAATCCAATACTTTCAAAAAATGTCAGACCAGTTCAAGTTTGAGAAGGAAGTGCGTAGACTCCTTGAGACATGTGTGAATCTTTAATTAACTTTATCTTAAACCTGCTTTCTTACAGGATCTGATTGGTTAGTAGGTAAAGGCTTTTGGAGAAGTGCAAAGGAAGAACTACCAGAAGATTCTGGAGCTAATTTCTAGACCAAACACTGTTGCTGGCTGCAGCAGAGTATACAATTTTTCTCAAAGTTCCTAGAGAGGAAAGGAAATTTCAGTCAGGATTTCAGCTTATATTCAAAAATGTACATTAAAGGCCACAGCCATATGAGACTGAGAAAATTGATTTTGTCTGATTTTGAAAACTATGAAACATGGCTAGTTAATATTTGGATGGTAGATTGCCTGGGGATAGCAGGTGCAGTAAAGTTTACTTCTAGTGTCTGTAGTGTAATGAGAATTACATTTGTCTCACACCAGGAAGGTTGAAATCAGACAGAAATATGTGGCAAATGTTCATATTGGTCTGGAATCTCTTGATCTTGTATTATCTCAAAAACTAAGCAGAATGAGACTAGGTTAATACTTGGTTAATCGATCCCCTGAGAATACCAAGCACAATAGCATTTTTGGTCAAGATAGTCATTAACAGGTCCAGACAGTCGGCAGTTAAGAGATTTGTGTGACCCAACTATGCCTTTTTTTCGGTTACAACCGCACCAGAGTGTCCTTGGGAAGGAACATACGGCAATCATCATTATGTTTGAAGCATTCTACAACAAGTGGTTACTGCAGGAGCTGGTACTGTTATGCCCTAACAGTTCTATTTCATGTGATAGGTTTCTATTGAAGTGGCTGTCAAATCAATTAGATTAAACATCTTCTTTAGTTTTGTTCAAAAGAGTTATGCATATTAAACAAAGGCAAAATTGGATTTAACAATGTTGATGTTTTCAATGGTTGAATAGTATGTTAACACTAATTGACAGCTCATACATGGCCATTTTAACCATATAGTGGATGACAGACAATTACTAATGAACTGTACTTCAGCTGTCAAGCAAGCTCCAATAAAATGTTTATTAAGGAGAAAATTGCAGAAGGAAGTTCTTGGTAGTGAAGGTTATGAAATAGAATTATAAAGAAATGACTAGCTATAGAAAGCAAACAGTAAATTAATGTTTCTCAAATTGATAAAATTAATTAAGTGCCCAAGGAGTTGTGTTGGACCATTCTTATTACTGTGGCTACAATATTGAGAGTGGGGTATGTGTGGCTATTTTGTGCACTCCTAATTAAATAAGGGAGCCGTTGAAAACATTCAACACCAGTTCACTGGAATGACATTAAGATTAAGGTATTGAAAAATGCACAGTCTATCTTAAATTCCATTGGAAAGATAAAATGACTCAAACTTGTAAGCAACAAGTGAAGCGAATAGTTGTTAGACATTTGCAACATGTGTGGTACTCTACATAAATAGGATGCTACTATCAAACCAAAAAGAAGTTCTGTCTATTATGTAAGTTAGTCAGGCGATATATGAAGTTCTGTGTTGGTGTGCTGCAGGCTATACATTCTAATGACTGGCGAATCAAAACAAACAACACAATCACAACAGGTGAAGTAATAACTGTATTCAACTAGCCCATATTTACAAAACACAGAACACATAGTCCAACATTACATTTGATTCTGTGATTGGATAGCCCTTATTGTATAATCCTGGATGTGCTAAGTAAAACAGTGAAAGACAATTTAAGATTATCAGTTAGACTTCCAATCCAAGGGCGCATTACACTCACTAGAAGCTATGTACCTGTATATTATTACATAGGGTCTTGCTCTCTGCAAGTCGAGAGAATACTTTTTTTAATGAACAAAAGCACTGGGGCAAATTTTCACTGGTAGGCTCATTGCAATGCTTTGAAAAATCAGAATTTACTTGTCTTTTTCGCAATTCAAACAAAATAAAAATCAGAGGGTAATTACTCCCTGATGTCTGCCTCAAGGAATACCTTGACCAATTCGAGTCCTGTCATCAACTAATCAGTACTCATTTCTCACCTGTTATAAATTGTTATTTCCTTTGCAATATGTTATTCATGAATCTGTCTTGGTAGATGCAAGGAAAAAAGCTTCACATTATGTTTCTTTCTTCACCAATAATCAAGTTCTGTATTAGCAGGAGAATAGAAGAGGTTATTGTTA
The DNA here is from genome assembly GCF_020745735.1 of Hemiscyllium ocellatum. Taxonomy (NCBI): domain Eukaryota; kingdom Metazoa; phylum Chordata; class Chondrichthyes; order Orectolobiformes; family Hemiscylliidae; genus Hemiscyllium; species Hemiscyllium ocellatum. Next base: position 94,140,512 of record NC_083411.1, on the reverse strand, counting down.
TGATGGGTTAATTAAACGCTACAAGGGTCTTTTGATACAGCACTACTGCCCTTACCTCGGGGATAGAACACTGTGGTTCAAATTTGACTGGCACCAGGGATGTGTCATAAAATTTCTGAACAGATTGATTTAACATAAAACTAGAGCTGCATCAAATGGAGCTGAAGTCATTCAAGGTACTCAATAGAATTAATTAAACAGTAAATAATAAAGTTTGGCTGGTATATCTGATTAAAAACATAACTTACCGTTAATAGTAGAGCATAAAAAGTTTAGAAGGAATTTCTAATGCAACCAATGATTAGAACTTAGAATACATCACTGCACGTGAAACTAATTTAATCATCATATTTGTGAAAAATATGACGGTATGAGAGGGAAGAGCCAGTAGATAGCTCTGATACAAGGGCTGGTTGGATGTTCTCCTCAAGAGAGGGAAAAGATAGGTGGAAATCAGAAAGGAACTAGATGGCCTGGGCAAGTCCAAGATTGATCTTACCTGCCCATCATGGGAACAGTCAGGAGACAGATCAGAGCACAACTGTCCATTGTATCCAGGTGGCTGGTACAGCAGTATGAGTTTATTTGGGAGGAACACATGCCAGCTGCAGCTGCTGGGGAAATGAAAGACAAACGTTGTTGTGGAGGAGCATGATGAAAATGCTCTCCAGTGGACGGCTAGTTTCCATGGAAACATGATGAATGTATTTTGCACTGATCTGAGATTTCCACACCCTGCTAAAACAAAAATATCACCACTTAATTTTACATGTCACTAAAATTATTCAGGATTGAGGGAGAGAAAATTTGAGACGCAACACTGGTTAAGTATACATTGTGTGCCCCAGATCAACTGAGAGGAAGATAGTCATTGCAGCAATATGGACATCAGGGCCAATCACCTACCCCTTCCCTGTTGACCACCCTATACGCCGTTAATCCACCACCCAAACCCCTCACATGCCTGGCACCCTGCATCCCACACACCTTAAACCCTACCTACCTAGTTCCTCACCCATATGGCACATCTATTCCTCACCCATTTGAAAATCTACCCTTTCACCCATCTGGCATTCTAACTAATCACCTACCTGCCACCCTCCCTCAAGTATCTGCCATCCTAATCCCTCACCCTCGCACTCCAATTTGCCACCCACCTGCCTCTCTACCCCTCACTCATCCTATCCACTAATATCAAATACTGCCCTCCACTAATCCACCTGGCACAATAATTCATTAGGGATTAATGCTGGCACCACAACTGTTTACAATGCATACTAATGATTTGGAGGAAGGAAGTGAATGTAGCCGAATTTGCAGACAACGCAAAATGGGTGGAAAGGCAGGTTGCAAGAGGGATACCAACTGCTTACAGAGAGATGTTGATATGTTAAGTAAGTGGGCAAAAAGTTGACAAATAGTGTATAATGTAGGAAAACGCAATGTCGTTCACTTTGGAAGGGAGAACAAGAGAACAGAATATTACCTAAATGAAGAAAAGCCACAGAAAGCTGTAAGACAAAGGGACTTGGAGGGGGGAGGGGGTGTACTTGTACATGAAACCCAGAAAGTTAGCACAAAGGTGCAGCAGATAATCAGGAAAGCTAATGGTATGTTGTCCCTTATTTGAAATCAGTTAGAGTATGAGATTAGGGAAGTCTTAGTGCAAATGTACAATGTGCTGGTGAGACTAATCTGGAGTACTATGTAGAGTTTTGTTCCCCTTATTTAAGGGAAGATATTGTTTCCTTGCAGGCAGTTGAGAAAAGATTCACTTGGATGATTCCAGTTATGGGGGGAATTGCCTAATGAACAAAGGTTAAACTCTACCCACTGGAACTTAGAACATAGAAAAATGAGAGATGATCAATTTGTAACATATCAGATTCATAAGGGTCTTGACAAAGTAAATGCTGAGATGATGTCTCCCCTCATGGGAGAGTTTAGGACCAGATGACGTAGTCTCAGAATAAAGGGATACCAATTCAAATCTGAGATGAGGAGGAATTTCCTCTATCAAAGGATTGAGTGTCGCTGGAAGTCTTTGCCACAAAGAATTGTGGGGGCAGTGTCGTTGTGTATGGTTAAGGCTGAAATAGATAGATTCTTGATCAATACGGGAATCAAGGGCTATGACTAAAATACAGGAAAGCAGACGTGAGGAATATTGGATCAGTCATTCTTTTCTTGAAATGTGGAGCAGGCTTGAGGAGTTGACTCCTGTTCCTATTTCTTAAGGTGTTATGCTTTTACTCTCACCTACCTGCCACTCACTTCCTCACCAATCTGGCAATCTACTCACCAATCACTTGCCACATTACTTCTCACTCTACCTCTCACCCAGCTGCTACTCTACCGCTAATCAATATTCAGTTCTTCTATTTTCCTGCCAAAATTCATAAACTCACATTTTCCCACATAACATTCCATCTGTCAAGATTTTGCTTTACTGTCTGCATCCCTCTGCAGACTCTGTGTCATCCTCACCACTTGCCTTCCCACATATTTTTGTCACATTTCAAAGCCTGCAATAGTACAATCACTTTCGTCAACCAATTCATTTAAATCTACTGTAAAGAATTGTGGCCCCAGCACCGATCCTTGTGGTATTCCACTGGTTTCTGATCACCATCCTGAAAGTGCACACTCCTCCTGAAATAAAGTAGGGTTAACCCCTTTAAAGGAGGGAAAATATTTCAACTGCAACAAGTGTAGTGGCTGAAACATGAGCCTCTGATTGGAATCAAACAGTATCCTGGATTCAGAGCAACAGTGGGAGTGATCTGGAAAGCTTAGACTAAAAAACACCTCCACTGAGCTGGAGTAAGACTAATGCTGGGATTTGAAAACAAAATGTGAACCCTTTTATTGGTGATAGAATGTTGGTGAAATTGAAAATATTTGTTATGTCAATTTACAAAATGATGGTGCAGAGACTGTTTTAACAATGTACCTAAGATCCCAAGAGCAGGTGTGGTAGGAATGTGACAGGAATGTGTAATTTAAAATACAGGCTGATTGTATAAAATATTAGTTTAAATGACGTGCGTAATTCACAACTTTAATGATAGGTCTACCACTCAGTCTGTCAGTAATCAATTTTCATTCTCTAGGATACCTTCTAAAAATTCTACAGAACCACACAGCTCATGCGTGTGATGGAGATCGCCTGACAGTAAGCTGTCCACCTCAGACATCTATTAGCATTCTGTCTGCTTTCTATGGTCGCCGTATTCCCAGTGAATATCTGTGTCCCGGTAGAACGAACTCTTCTGCTGAAAGCACCAATTGTGCTGCCCTCACTGCTATACCGGTGGGTTATGTAAATTTCATCCAGGTTGAAAATGCAAATTAATCGCTTATAAATACTGTTTCTAAATTTGCAGATCTCATCAAATTTGAGGTTTTCAAAATCAAATTAACAAGGGGAAGTTAATGTTTGCAGAATGAGAATAACATTGGCAAATGAATTTCAACATAGCAAAGTGTAGGGTACTGCGGTTTGACAAGATAAATAAGGAGATCACATTTTATTTGGGAAGTAAGAATCGAAATGGCCTGAGAAATCCGGGAGTACAGGAATACAAGCATGCAACTCACTGCAAATAGAAGAAAACAAACAAAACACTGGGGCTTACTTCTAGAGGAAAGGAATTGACAATTATCTAAGATGTGCTACATATGTTGAGATGAAAAGTGTCTACATTTTATCTGTAGACTTTAATAATTTTAAGAGTTTGAATTTTAGAATAGTGGCATATGGGGATTGGTACTTTTTTATAAGTATTCCAAAGAAAAACTAGATCAGATATTCTTTCTGGAACAGTGACGAAATCCAGTAAGTATCAGAGAACAGGAACGCTTGGAATGTTAATGGAAGATTATTTTACTGTACTGGCTTGTGACCGGGAGTCTAAACATTGAAGACCATTGGCTTGCTTTTGGTTCAGGATAACTAAGTATTGATTTTGGCCTAGAAAACCCCAAGATTAAATGTTTTGGGTAGTTCAGTGGAAACTCGACTAGAATCAAAAGTAACTATAGTTTCTCTCAAAAAAAAGGAATATAGCACAAGAAACCGCAGTTACTTCGATGTAGAAATTTAGCTTGTAAAGCTTCCAGACTGGGAGCATTTAGTTAGAAATTTATCGGACATATGAAGCTGAGAAAGTCTGGGCTCACAGCTGTGAGAGTATTAATGCGAAAAGACTTCACAGCTCACAGGAAGAAACTGGGCAGAATCACATATCCAATCTTATAGATTTGAAACAATTTCTCTGAATTTGAATTGCTGTTAAATGGTCACATTGGGATAGATGGAAATGTTGTTCTGCAGGGTGTTTTCAGATATTATTCTTTTATGTTCTAAAGGTTGTTTCTTTTTGTTTTTGTTTTTGTGTAATAAATTTAAAGAAACTTATGAAAGCAGTGAATGAGCACCATGTTAACTATATCACACAGATTTTATTTTGAGATCTAACTTCTCCAACAGTAGCATCCCCTGGGATCATAACAAAGTAATGAACCTTGGTTAAATATACTTGCAGTAAAATGTGAGGTCTGCAGATGCTGGAGATCAGAGCTGAAAATGTGTTGCTGGTTAAAGTGCAGCAGGTCAGGCAGCATCCAAGGAACAGGAAATTCGATGTTTCGGACATAAGCCCTTCATTCCTGATGAAGGGCTTATGCCCGAAATGTTGAATTTCCTGTTCCTTGGATGCTGTCTGACCTGCTGCGCTTTAACCAGCAACACATTTTCAGCTCTAAATATACTTGCAGTATTGTGTACAATTCTGTTTGTCATTGTGTGGAAAACATATAAAGGAACTGAAGAGGGTGTAAAAAAGATTTAGGAGAATGAGGTTATAACTATCATAAAATAACCAATGGTTTTGGTCTCCTTGTAGAAGCTGAGGATTGATTTAATTAAATAACTTTGAAACCATGAAAGATCTTGATCTAGTAGATGGAGTGGGAGAATGTTTCCTCTTCTAGAAAAAGCAAAACAAGATCTAGAATATAGTTACCAAAAAAAAATTAAAGGGGGAATTCAGAAGTCACATCTTTAGCTAGAGATGGATGATGATGTGAAAATTGAGGTGAATAGTATAATGAAGTTAAGAGGAAACTAAATAAACAAACCTGGGCAAATACTTGAGTTTTGTCATAAAATTTAAGATCTGACCATTTTGTGATATTGCTGTCTCCATAGGGAAACTGTAAGTAATGTCAGTTCATTAATGGCCATCTGCTACGAATGGACCTGTTAATCTTCTCTTGGTGCAATACAAAAAGAATGACTAGGACAGAATAGAATTCTTGTTTACACTGCATTTCAGAAATTAAGACTGAAAGATTTCTGACACATTCTTTGAAAGTTCAGAAGTTGAGTTTGAGGAGCTTTCAGCAATTTGATAATCTCATGTTTGTCCATCATATTCAGGTACGCAGTGAGTCAGCATAGTGTCTAATTGAAGAAAATAGCACTGAATACATATTTCAGGACAATGTGGGAATTCAACTTTAACAAAGAAGATTGGTGTCATAATAAAAGAAAACAGATTTGGCTGAAAATGATTAAAATAGGATATGAAGAAAAACTAAACACTTTCTTCATGATGATAGCGTTGGATGTTTTTGATGTAGTCTATAATGAGTGTTGTTGTGAGACCCCAGTTCAAAGGAATATGTTGAAATTGATGAAAGTTTGGACTGTCAGTCTGGTGATTACATTAAGAATTGCATTCCAAAAGAGGAAGCATTTGCTAAATCAGATTTAGGTAAATTGCACTCTTGAATTAAAGAAATTTGCTTGTAATGGCAGGTAAAGCCCAGAGTTAGAAACCAAACTTATAGACATGTTCATTGGAGTCATAAAGAACAATAAACTAGGCCATGCTTTTGAGAAAAGTCAATAATCTGACACGGCAGAAAACCAATGATGTAGCCAAGGCCATAGAAATGGCTGGAAAAGATAGTTACAAATTACAAAGGAATTCCTTTAAAGGCAGGAAGAATTCCTGTAAATCAGAAACAAAAAAACAAAGTTTCTGGAAAAACTCAGCAGGGCTGGCAGTATATTTGGAGTTCTGAAAGGATTTCTTTTTCTTGTGCTGACAGAGGAAGTCCAAAGGATTTTAGTGAATTCCAGGCCACAACAACTAAATCCACAGTAACAGAGTCAGCACATTACATGCCAGTATTGCCATGGTGGTCAACAAGCATTTAAAAGTTTGTGACAGAGTTAGTTGAGGAAAGATGGAGAGCACAGCATTTGAAAAATATTTGGATAGTTACATGGGTAGGAAAGATTTAGAGGGATATGGGCCAAACACAGGCAAATGGGGTTCTAGTTCCGTTTAGAAAACCTGTTCAGCATGGATGAGTTGGGACAAAGCTCCTGTTTCTGTGCTGTATGTCTCTATGACTTGTGTGGGCTACAAACAATGGCTTGGACAGCTTGCGTTGAATGGCATATTGCTTTGCCATCTATTTTACTTAACCTATATAATTCCATGCAAAACAAAATACCAAAGAGGAATTTTACTCTCACAGTTTCTATTAATTAAACTGAAATAATGTAAAATTGTTATTTATGGAGTAGAGGAGATTTTAGTTTGCAATATTCCTTCCTTGAAAGGATAAGATTTATTTGTTGATAGGAGCTATGCCCAAAATTTGTAGCAGCTAATGAAATGATCATCCACACCTACTAAGCTGAGATTCACTGCCTGACAAATTCAGATGCCTTCCTGCAAATGCAGTGGCAGTGACGAGATACAATGAAGCAGCAGGGAAGGCAATGGAAGCTGAGAATGTTCAGCCTGGGATGGAACCAATCAGCAGCATTTTTAAAGAACACACTCTTTCCACATATGTGCTCAAAATCACTTTTGTCTTTTTCTCTATTAAGTCCTTGTCTTATTATTAATTATATTATTAATTATTGTATATTATATTATTTATAGTATATATTTATATTATTTATATAATAATCATTATATTATAAATAAATCTATTATTAATGCCCTCCCATCAAGGCCACGTGATCACAGATATCTATGCACTTGGATAAAAATATGCATGATAGTTTGCATGGTGCCCTTCACTGTAGGAATTAATGAAATTTTAATGATATTGTTTCAGCAATCTTTAAACAATACCTAAAAATGATATTTCTGATGCAATGCGAGTTTTTTGCTGTCAGGGGTATCGCATTAAAAACATTTGTTATGAATTAGCTCAACCGCATCAAATTTGCTGAGAAATCACAACGTGTGCTGAGTGCTGCTGAGGATCCTGGCACATAATGTAACTGGGAAACACTTGGAAACATGGGTTTCTCTATTGTGGCTCACTTCAAGTGGAATCTTCCTGGAAAAAAATGAGAAAATGTTATTTATCCAGTGGGCAGTTCATTGCATCATGATCATTTTGTTTCTTCATGTACCACACAGAGTAAACAGTATTTGTTCTTCTTGCAGAAAGTGTATGATGAGTGTCAAAACCTACGCTCCTGCCAGTTTTCAGTCAACAGTCGGGTTTTTGGACTTGATCCCTGTCCTGGGACCAACAAATATCTGATTGTTTCATATAAATGTAAGCCTGGTAAGTACAAACCCAGATAACGTGTTTTAGCAAGGCACATAATGGTACCATAATTAGAGTGCGGATGGAGAAGAATGGTTACAATACTACTGTTGTGAAATGTTAATAAGCATATTGCTTTGGGGTTTACACATAAGAAAATCATAATGTGAATATCAAAGAAACCTGATTTCAAACATGACTATGCCTATTCCCTAGGAATATTCCTCACAGTTTAATTGCATACAAATCAGCCTGAAATTTCCGCAAGGTGTATTCCAATTACCAATCGCAATAACTTCAGCAGAAAATTATTGGAAACCCTGGAGAAATGACTTCAATGGAAATTCTACCTCATTGTGTTTTTTTTCTGTAAAAAATGTTTCTCGAGTCTCACACAGGCCTGCTTTTGATCTCTTCCTCTTCCCCAGCTGCATGCTTCAGCCCAGTATTTGGAGGCAAGGATCAAATTTCCATTGGCACATGTGATACACATTTTAACTGGTTCCCCCATCCGTGCAACCCTCTCTCTGTCTACCACACTGCTTGGCTAACTTGAAGTCTTCGGTGAGCCATAATGTCCTTCATTTAAATTAGCCACAGCATGGAGTTTAGATCACAACAAATGGGCACAGATTCATTACTTGGTCCAAACCCCATCCCTGTTTTCCAGCTTCATCCAGTTTTTCTTCTTTTATGTTACAGATGGACACAAAAGCAAGCTTGCATGTGAAAACGAAGAATTACAACTCCAGTGTCAGAACCAAACCATCCTTGTCCTATATGCTGCAAGTTTTGGACGAGTCCTCCATGGGAATATGGAATGCCCCTCTGTGAATAGTACAACGCCAGATATTGGTGAGCACATTGGCAGGTGTTCCCAATTTGTTGAATATTTCTAGCACTTCCATAGAATCCCTACAGTGCGGAAATAGGTCACTTGGCCCAACAAGTCCACACCGACCCTCCGAAGAGTATCCCACCCAGAGCCATTCCCCTACCCTATAACCCTATATTTCTCCTGACTAATGCGCCTAGCCTACACATCTCTGATCACTATGTGCAATCGAGATGGCCAATTTACCTAATCAGCACATCCTTGGACAGTGGGAGGGAACTTTCTGCTTTTGTTTCAGATTTCCAGTATCGGCGTCATTTTAGTTCTTATTTTTGTTCAGCTATCACAAGACACTTTCCAGCAAATATAACTGACCACCAAATGCAAGAACCATGAGTTCATCTATGTTTATTAGCCCAATCAGCTAACTCAGCATATTCTGGGAACTGAGATCTGAAATCCTTTTGATTTCTGTATTTAATGATAACCAAAGTAACAGCGTTAACGATTTCATGATCTGAGAGCTCATTATTAATTTATTAACTATCATTTGGAATTAAGGTAAAAATACTAGGTGATGGCAAACATGTAACCATCATCAATTGTTCTTAAAAAAAAATTTGGTTCACTAATATACTTCAGGGAAGGAAACTGCTCTCTTTGCCTGGCCTGGCCTACATGTAACTCCAGACCCATTGGATTATGGTTGAATTTTAACAGCTCTGAAATAACCTAGAAAGCCAATTTGGTCAAGGGCAATTAGGGACGAGCAAACAAATGCTGGCCTTGCAGGCAAATTCCATATCCTATGTAAGAATTTCAAAAAATGTTTTTAAGTGTAACATTAATTGCACTGCTTTTTATTCCCTATTATTTTGTCACAGCTATTGTTCATCAATGAGGTAAGGAAATAAATGTTAAATTAAATGGATGTATTTTCATTGACAAATAGTTAAGTGTTGCTATCATTTTAGAAGTATAAAGGCTTGGCAAACATGAAAGAGGAGAATATTCGGTGAAATTGAGAGAACGGTTTGAATTCGCATTGCCAGTACGATAGTTAATTTTAGATCCTAAGATCAAAGTAGAGAAAGGAGGCCATTCACTCCATCCCTCCAGAAAACACATAAGCACTTGTAGAGATAGGACTTAAAATGCAAACACAGAAACATAGAAAATAGCAGCAGGAGTAGGCCATTCATCTGTTGACCTGTTCCACTGTTCAATGCGATCATGGCTCACCATCCAATTTTGTACCCTATTCCCGCAGTCTCCCCCTACCCTTTGATGCCTTCATATGTAGGTCCTACCATCCCAAGGATCAGTTTGGTAAACCTTCATTGCACTCCCTCCATAGCCACAACAGCCTTCCTCAGTTAAAGGAGCCGAAAACTGCACACAATTCTCTAAGTGTAGCCTCATCATGGCCCTGTACAATTACACAGCAAGTCCCCCTTCCTCCTGTACTCGTATCCTTTCACGATTAGGGGCCATGTATTTGATGAAAATCAGATGGTACAATTGTTTGAATAACTTTTGTTCTTTTTAAGAGTGCTTGTCACCTATAGCTCTGAAACAAGTGTCATCGAGGTGTCATGGCAAACCGAATTGTTCCATCATTGCCAGTGTTCTGAGTTTTGGTGATCCCTGTTTCCCTGGAGTCCGCAAACAACTGCAAGTATCATACACATGCGGTAAGAAAATCAAAGACTTAGATGTATTACTCATAAAAGAGAGATTATGCAGGGCATAGATAGGGTGAATATTCAAAGTCTTTTTCCCAGGGCAGGGAAGTCTAAAACTGGAGGGCAGAGGTTTAAGGTGAGATGCGAAAAGGGACCTGAAGGTCACACAAAGGGCGATGCATGTTCAAACAAGCTGCTAAATGAAAAGGTAATATTCTAACACTTAAAAGGCATCTGGATGGGTAAATGAATAGGAAGGGTTTGGAAGATGTGGGCCAAACATTAGCAAATGGGGCTAGATTAATTTAGGATATCTGGTCGGTGTGGATGAGTTGGACCAAAGGGTCTGTTTCCATGCTGTACAGCTCTATGATTCTAGATAAATTAAAAATATTACTTTAATTATCTGTATTTTCTAATTACAGTTCCAAAAAAGCTGTTTGAAGAAACTGGCCCAGGAGCAGTGAAGCCATTCCTAATATCGGATTACACTCATGGTACACATTCAAATATTCGTCTGTTTCATGGAATTGAGTAAAATATATACGTCGCAAGTAAACCAGTTACTGAAAAAAAAACACTTCTACATTATCGTATTTATTTTTTTAGTGGTGTTGTTACACTTTGAAAACTAAAGAACTATTTGAACCAACAACAAATGGCTCTTTTTGTAAAATATTAGCCTCCTCCAAAGCACAGTAAACTACCAAATATAACTGGTAATTGTCAAAAACACTTAAAATTGAGCCATACAGTTTTCTACCAGAATACTGTATCATTGAGTGAGTTCTCCTCCAAGTTGAAAATCACTTCATGCTGGTCTAGCTAGCAATGCCTTCATCTTGTAGTGAATAAATTAAAAAAAACACAGGGAAGTCATTTTAACTTATTGTGCAAGTACGATATTCCAAAAACAAGAATAAAGGTCCCAGATTGGACTACATAATTAATTGATCTCAGTTAAGTCAAAAATAAGGTACTACAATTGACCTCTGCAAGCAAGCCTGTACCTGGGAGATGAAAGTTTGGTCAGGCCTCCCAGAGGGAATCACTACAAAGTATGCATGTATAGACAATGGGTGAGATCAGCCATAATATCTTCTGTTGAAAGTTGTACAGTCTAGAGTACTCTAGAATGGCCTCATTCGTGATGAAGAGCTTTTGCCCAAAATGACGAATTTTCTACTCCTCAGAGGCTGCCTGACCTGCTGTGCTTTTCCAGTACCACTCTAATCTAGACTCTGATCTCCAGCATCTGTAGTCCTCACTTTTGCCCAGTCTAGAGTAGTCGCTGAAGAGGAGATGATAAAAATAGGATTCTTGAGCAAAGCATTTTAAGGAGGCCGTTGTTTGTGTTCCATGAGGAGCCAGTGCCTTCAGAAGAGAATTGGAGAGAATTAGAAACAAATTTTAAAAATTCATGTCAAGAAACTCATGTACAGATCATTTCAGCGATGGCATTCTCAGAGCCTGCTGACATCTATTGAAGAATGCATACTTGGTGAGATAGTCAGGTGCAAAATCAAGTTGCATCTTGGGAAGCAGCAGACTTCAGAGAGAATAAAAATACAGACCATAAATGACCAAAATAGACATTTTATGAGTTAGGCAAGAATAACCATGAGAACAAATCTAAAAAATACAGACATAGTTGTGTGTGGAAATTTCACTGATTTAGTAATCAACAGAAACAAGTGAAATTTAAATCCAATTAATAAATCTGGAAAATAAAGCCTGTCCCAGTCATGATGACAATGGAACCACTGTCAGTTGTTGTAGAAACCTACCTGGCTCACTGACGTCCTTTATGGAAGAAATTATGTCACCCTGACTGAATCTGGTCTGCATGTGATTGACTAACTGCCCTCTGAAATGATGCGGCAAGTCACTCAGTTCAAGGACAATTAGAGATCAGTAACAAATACTGGCCTTTCCAGAGGGGCCCACATTCTATTAAAGATTAAAAAAAAGAATCTTGGTTATAAATATATGTGCAATTCCTGAGGAAATTATGAAAATGTGTTTGCTACAACAAATGGAAATATATATTGACAAACTGCAGAAATTGGAAACGATGACTCAATTCTATAAAACCTTTGCCTTCAAAATTATTCTGTGTGAACAGTCGGGCACACGTCCAATATGCAATAAGCAATGCATCTGTTATCTTAAAGAGAAAGGATAGCAATTGTTTTAACACATTTTACACTGGATACAAATGTGATACTTGACATTTGCAGAGCATAATTCCAAATCCATGCACATTATTTTTATCATTTTCAGCTTAGAATTGGTTGAGACCCATTCGCCACAAAATCCTTTTTCAGCAAAATTCTGCACAGTACAGATAGTCAGTTATGAAAGCACTCTCAGATAGTTTGTACTTATTTACTACAGGTGGTTGGTATAAAGGCCCAAGAATATCTATGCTTTATGCCAAAGATGTCGTGATTGTTAGCAGTTCTCTGGCCACTTTTGCCCACCTTAGGGGTATGTTTCTTTGTGCGGCTGATGTGACTAACAACGCTTTAAAATTAAGAAGACTAAATGCATTTGATAATAATATAATTTACAGTGCTAGTGATTTGAGATTGGTTATTATCAGCTCACTTGCTAACCTTCCTTTTACTTTCACTCATATTTTGAGCTTCCCAGTTATATAAATGAAAATCGTTGAACCAATTAACTTGACTAAACTTGAATGGATCAGCCTTTTTTCTTCATAGATCCGAGACAATCTTTTATTTGAATTTCCACTCCCAAGATCTCACTAACAACTCAGACGTGTGTTAATAATGGCAGAAATTTACAGTTTAAATGAGCACCCTGTCCAGTGCCTGTTTGACCAATTCATTGTAAAGAAAGAACAGGATAAAGTGGGACAGTTGATGAGATTCTGGCTTGACTCTTGCTGTTTGTCATGGAGGTAAATTCATTGAAAACATTAATAACTAATCTCGTTACATTATATGTGGGAAAATCTCCAGACCTTTGGGCTTGATTTTTAACAGGGAAGCAAGGGTTGAGTGTTCATCTTACGTTCAAGGATCTTGGAAGAAGAACCCTGTCTCAGATGTTTAAAAAATATTTAATGCAGGACTTTAGTATAGGTTACATTTTAGTTGCCCTTTGCTCCCAATCTGAGATGCTGGCTGGCTGCTGAGTCTTAGGTCTGCAGCACCTGGCTACGTTTGGGGAATAGAGTGGAAAGAGAAAGGGATAAAAAAAAGGCTGGTGGGAAAAGAGCTTTGAGACTAGAATTTAGTGGAAGTGTGTGAAATGGGAGCTGGGGAATAATCAGGCAGACAGTGGTTAGCTTAGTATGTCAGGGAGAAGTCCCGGTATTTGGCCTGGCCCACCAGCAGTGCTGGAGAGATGCTAATCTCCCAGATCCAACTATTGTTGTGTCCATCCCATTGCCAGGTTTCCTGAGGTCCAAGAAACCCAGGAGACCAGTTTAAAATTAAAATGGATGTAAAATGAGGTATATGCACCCTTATTAAATATTAAATGACCAACCTGCCTCATGAAACAGTTTAATTGTCTCCTGATTGCCTCAACTTAAATTGAAGATGTCCAAGGTCAAGGCAGGTTGGGTCCATGTTTATAAGATTTTGAAGATTTTAAAACACCACCCGGGGGTGTGGTTAAAATTCTCCCATTGATCTCTGGTATACATTTCAGAAATTCTCAGAAAGGCATTTCAAAAGCTAGATGGCTGATAACTTAGTTTACAGTCTGCGTAACAAATTTGATTTTTGCCAAATCTGTTTCAACTCAGGTCTCCCAGAGAAGGCAGCACTATACTTTGTGTCAGGCGTTTGTTCTGGCTTAGTATTCATCCTCTGTGCTATTGGATTTCATATGTTGGTGAGACATGATCTCAGGAAACTCCTCAGAGAGCCAGAAGACAACCAGGAGTGTGAAAATGGACACACCAAGATTTCAGATGACGATGATGACGATGCTTCCTCTGATGTCTCATTTAGACGGTTGACCAGACAGTACAGGACCACAGACAATATCTTCAGCCCTGAGGTAGCAGCTGTAATGGTAGACAGAGTTGAACAGAAAGAACAACGGGATGAGGAAATATGGCTGAATAAAGAGTCCAGTCCCTATGCAATTCAGAACCTGAATCAGCATCCAAACTGAATATAAGAGCTGGGAGGAATTATACTGAAAGATAAAGATGATGTAAACTTGATGATTAAAGTTTGAGAATTTTATGAAATAGACTTGATTGAGTAGTGATGATATTTGAAGAAGACAAATGTTTGAATCTAGTGCGAGAAAAATTATAGAAACCAGGATGTAACTTTCATAGTACTGACCACTGGGTCACCCTTTTCTGTTTCATCACTTCCTTTGCTTTCTTGACTTGAATGTTTTTTCAGGATTTTATTATTTCCTTTATACTGTATCCTTTATTCTGAGGTTAAAGAACCTTCAAAAATAGGAGCAGCAATAGGCCATTTGGTTCACTGAGCCCACTCCACCAATCAATATGATCATTGCTCATCCTTTCTCTCTATATCATAATCCCCCTCTCTCCCCCCATACACCTTTACATATTTAGTTTTTGGAAATATATCTTTAATATCTTATTTATGTTCAAAATATTTGTCACCACAGCCTTCTGCAGCAGAGAATTCCACCTCTGTCCACGAGAACACTTTTCACTGAACAAAGAAAATTCTCCTCATCTCCGCTGAAAAAGACTACTGTTATCCTGAGACTGACTCCTCATTCTAGACAAAGTGAGGACTGCAGATGCTGGAGATCAGAGCTGAAAATGAGTTGCTGGAAAAGCGCAGCAGGTCAGGCAGCCTGTAGAAGGGCTCATGCCCGAAACATCGATTCTCTTGCTCCTTGGATGCTGCCTGACCTGCTGCGCTTTTCCAGCAACACATTTTCAGCTCCTCCGTCTGGACACCAGATTGTCCAGGTCTATCAGAACTTTAACACATTTCAATGTGATCCCCCCTCATTTTTCTAAACTCCACTCAACACAGTCTCAATCACTCCTCAAACAACAAATCTGCTGTGCCAGGAATGAGACTAGTGAATGTTCCTGCACTCCTTCAGTGGAAAGTATATCTTTTCTACAGTAAGGAGACTAAAATTGCACACAATATTGTAATTGCAGTCTCATCAAGATCCTTAAATCTATATTTAAGACTTCCTTGCTCCTGTACTCAAATCTGTTTGCAATGAAGGTTAACTTTTAGCAGGATGGTAGCTGAAATGTTTTCTCTTAAATTGAATGAAGTATGCAAATATGCAACTCTTGGTAAAATTAAACAACAGCTCAAATTCTAACAACAGTTTTGATCCCCTTAACTAATGATAGAAATACTGGCAGTCCAGAGAAAGTTCACTAGGCTGATCTCTGGAATGGAGAGACTATTTTATGACTAGATTTTGAGTAAGTAGGTCCTGTACTCCTTGGAATTTAGAAGAATGAGAGATGACTTTATTGAAATGCATGGGTACTCCAGTTTCCTCGCACAGTCCAAAGATGTTCAGGTCAGGTGAATTGGCCATGCTAAATTGCTCGTAGTGTTAGGTGAAGGGGTATGGGTGGGTTGCGCTTCGGCGGGTCAGTGTGGACTTATTGGGACGAAGAGCCTGTTTCCACACTGCAATTAATCTAATATCTAATAAAATACTATTTGCCTTCCTTACTGTTTGTTTTATCTGCATGCCTGCTTTCAATGACCAGAGTAAAAAGACCTGAAAATGTGTTGCTGGAAAAGCGCAGCAGGTCAGGCAGCATCCAAGGAGCAGGAGAGTCGACGTTTCGGGCATGAGCCCTTTTCCAGCAACACATTTTCAGCTCTGATCTCCAGCATCTGTAGTCCTCACTTTCTCCTAGAGTAAAAAGACACTCATGTACCTTTGAATGTCAACATTTCCCAATCTATCCCTATTTAAATAATTTTGTACTTCCAATTTACTCTACCAGTTCACAACACATTTACAGTTAACCATGTTGTACTGCATCTGCCATCTATTTGCCCACTCAATGTGTCTAAATGGCACTGAAGTCTCCTTACATCCTCTTCATCACTCATACTCCAACCTAGTTTTTTGTTGTTACAAAATTTGAAATGTTTATACTCAATTCTGTCATCCAAATCATTGATTACATATTGTGAATAGCTGGGGCCCCAAGAACTGAACCCTGCAGTTCCCCACGTATCACCATCGTCTGAACATGACCCATTTATTCCTACAGCTTCCTGCCTGCTAATTAATTTTCAATAAATGCCAGTATGTTAACACTGATCTCATGTCCTGTACTTCTGCGCAATAACATCTTAAGTTTTTATTAAAAACATACTGAAAATCTAAATACACCATATCCACTGATTCACCTTCATCTCTCCTGCTAATCATGTCCTTAACAATACCAATTGCCAATCGCTATTTCCCTTTCATAAATTCATGTTAACTTTGTGTAATACTTTGAATTTTGTTTTTGAAAAGTGTCCTGACTTTACATCCTATATAATTAACTCCAGCACTTTTTCTAACACTGACACAGGCTAACTGATATATAATCCTTGCTTTTCTCCCTCCCTCCTTTTTTAAACAGTACAGTTAGATTTACCATCCTTACCTGTTCCAGAAGTACAGAGGTTTGGAAGGTGATAATGAATGCATCCACTATTTTTATGGCCACCTCCTTTAGTATTCTGTGATGTAGATGTAGATTAATTGACATGCTTGCCTCTATTTCTCACCTTGCTCCTCTTGCATGAGAGTTGTCAACACTGGTGAGATGTATCCTTAAAGGTAATATTATACAATCTCCCAAATCCAACTGTCTACCCCATTGCAAATTTTCTTCTAATTCTATTCATGGTAATTCTGTTATTAATATGTGCTCAAAGAAAATGGAGCATAAAAACTTCCTGACACCTGTCTGAAGTTGAACCAAGCTTTAAAAACCAATGTCCAAGATAAATGTCACACCATATATCGGTATCCACTCAGCCTAGATCTACTCCCATAAATTGGTTGAACTCATCCCTGTTTTAGCTCATCAGCTGCTGGAACCTTCAGTCATGCCTTTGTTGCCTCTGGAGTTGGTTTTCTAAGATCATCTTTGACGTCGTCCCATTTTCCATTATTCATAAACTGAAGCTCAGCCATAAAGCTGGTCCCCACATGCTAACTCACCCCTGTGCTTGCTGCATTACATTGGTTTCTGGTTTCAGCAACTTCTTGAATGTTAAAATTTAATCCTCATTTTGAAATTGCCTCTCGCTACACCTGTGGCTTCATCTAGCCCACCACTGTCTGAAATGATCTGGCATTCATTTAATTCTGACCTTAATACATTCACAATTGATGGCTGTACATTCAGCTACCTCGGTTCCAATTACCTCCATAAACCTCATCGGCCTCTATCTGACTTCCATTTTTTTTTTAAGTTGCTCCTTAAAACCAACCTCTTTGACCAATGTCAGGGGAGGTGGCAGCTTCGTGTTAGTGTCACTGGGCTAGTGATTCTGAAGTCCAGGCTCATTCTCTGGAGGCATGAGCTCAAATTCCACCATAATAACTGGTGGATTTAAATTTATTTAATAAAATCTAGAATTCAAAGCTACCTTCAGTAATGTTGAAATCATTGCAGAGTGCCATTAAAAACTCATCTAGTTCACTAATGTCCTTTAGGGAAGGAAATCTGCCATCTTTTCCTGTCTGTGGCTCCAGTCCCACAAAAGTTTGATTGATTCTTAACTGCCCTCTGAGATGACCAAGTAAACCACTCACTTGATGAGCAATTAAGGATGGGCAATAAATGCTGGCCTCGTCATCGACATCCATATCTTATCAAAGAATAAAAAACTTTAGGTTATCCGCATAATATAACACTTATTCCACCATCCTCATACTCAAAATAATTAGAGTTCATAGAAGTTTCTCCCAAAATTAGAATCTCTATGGCATCCCAATGTCAACTTGAGCTTTCCTGCTATTCACCTCTCTTGTAAATCTTTATAGCTTCATTCTCAGACACTGAAGAAACAGTTGGCTTGTCAGTGGTGTCCAACTTTGGGAGAAGGCAGGTAGGAACCCAGAAATTTGGAATTGGGAGGAATATGCGATAAATTGAATTAAAATGCGTAGGTTACTCAGGTTATATTCTCACAGGAATAAGCCTTCCATTTCACTTCTTACATTTGAATGTCCAATCACTAATAACAAAACAAATATATACATGTAACACTACGCAAACGTGCGAGAAGCTACTATTTTTCATATTGCATTCTTCAAATGGGCAAAATTTTAAATGACTGAAAAATGAAAAGCACTGCAGGTGTGGTTGTGTGGTGCCATACAGCTTTAAAATCCTTCGCAGCAAAACAAAATGTCCAACATTAAAACAAGGAATTCTTGATTATAATTAAGCAGACTGTTTGTAAAAATGCCAGATTTTATCTATTCAGCAAAGCTGTAATCTATTTTAGCAAAGTGTGCAATGTAACAGAGAATAATAGCTGAAACCATGTGATCTTTGTTATTACAATAAAACAATTATTGGCATAAATCAGTTTAATGGTGCTATTCTGAGTATGGATCGAATAAATATCATTGGAAAGTAATGTGCAAATGCATGCATTTGTCCGAAGAACACCTCCCTGCCAATTTAATTGTGTTGTTAACTTGGCTAAAATAAACATATTTTTGCCTCTTAAAAGAAAAATTTAGATGAATGTTCTAATTTCCTAAATGTTAAAAGCTTCCAGATAAATCAGTGAATGAGTATATTTGCTCCTCCTGGTGGAATAGAGCAATTTCTCTTTTTGTATTATTACTATGAAACTCATGTGATTTTTTTTTAAACAGGCTCAAGTTAAAGACATGCAATACTGAAGCTGGTATATAATGTTATCTGGATGCTAGATTTCTGTGTTTAACTTGACTGAGTTTGCTGCTGACAAAGTGAAACAACAGACACAATGCGGTTGGTGTGATGGACATAAATTTTCACAAAGCGTTTTGAAGTCCATGGAATAAGCAAAGATATGAGATTAGCTGACTGATAGGTGATAGAGTTGTGATGAACAATTGTTTTGTAAACTCAAAGAAAGTAGATAGTGATGTGGCAGGAGCAGCAATAGGATAACTGTTTTTATTAATATTGGTAATTGACTTAACTTTGTATGTACAGTACAAGGTACAACTTCAAAATTTAGCAAATGACACATAATGAAGCATAATGAACTGTTAGGAGGCAAGAGATAGGAAAGTTACATGTGAGGTGTAACAGAGAAGTACAGAATGATAAGTGTTAGCAGGAAAAATGGGGAGCCAATATAAACTATATGCGCAAATCTCAAGGGGTGGAGGTGATGGGTAGGAGCAAAGAGACCTGATAGTAGATAGGCACAAATCATCATGATATGGCTGATTGAAAAGGTGGTTAAAAAGACAAATAGAATCCCCAGTTTTATAAATAGAGCACAAAATAAGGAAGTTATAATACACTGGCATATTGTGTCCATTGATGTACCACATTTTAGGAAAAATGAGAAGGCTTTAGAGAGGTAACAGACAAACAAACATATATACATACGAATTGGTAGCAGAAGTACAGGCCGAACAGGGAAGGCAGATGAATCCAGGGCATGGTTAGGACCATGGGACTGCAATATCATAGCAATTACAGAAACATGGCTCAGGGATGGGCAGGACTGGCAGCTTAATGTACCAGGATAGAATGCCACAGGAGGGACAGAAAGGGAGGCAAGAGAGGTGGGAGGCATTTTTGATAAGGATAGCACCATGGCTGTACTGGGGGAGGATATTTTCAGAAGTACATCCAGGGAAGTTATTTGGGTGAAACTAAAAAATAATCTTATTGGGATTGTATTATAGACCCCAAAATTGTAAGTGGGAAATTGAGAAACAAATTTGTAAGAAGATTTCAGTTATCTGTAAGAATAATAGGACGGTTATGGTAGGGGATTTTAACTTTCCAAACAGATTGGGACAGCCACTGTGTTAAGGATTTAGATGAAGAGGAATTTGTTAAGCGTGTACAAGAAAAGTTTTTGATTCATGATGTGGATGTACCTAGGAGAGAAGGTGCAAAACTTGATCTATTCTTAGGAAATAAGGCAGAGCATGTGACTGAAGTGTCAGTGGGGGAGCACTTTGGTGCCAGTGACCATAACTCTATTAGTTTTAAAATAGTGACGGAAAAGGAAGATCAAATCTAAAAGTTGAAGTTCTAAATTGGAGGAAGGATAACTTTGATGATAGTAGGCAAGAACTTTCAAAAGATGATTGGGCGCAGATGTTTGCAGGTAAGAGGACGGCTGAAAAACAGGAAGCCTTCAGCAATGGGATAAAAAGAGGCTAGAGACAGTATATTCCTGTTAAGAAAGGCTGGGAGGTATAGGGAATGCTGGATGACTATAGAAATTGAGGTTTTGGACAAGTCAGAAAACTATAGACCAGTGAGCCCAGTGTCAGTGGTGGGCATGTTGTTGGAGGGAATCCTGAGGGACAGGATGTACATGTATTTGAAAAGGCAAGGACTGATTATGGGAAATCAGGTCCCACAAATTTGATTGAGTTTTTTGAAGAAGTAACGAAGAGGGCAGAGTGGCAGACATGATCTATATGGAGTTCAGTAAGGCATTCAACAAGGTTCCCCATGGAAGACTGGTTTGCAAGGTTAGATCTTACAGAATACAGGGATAACTAGCCATTTGGATACAGAACTGGTTCAAAGGTAGAAGACAGAGGATGGTGGAAGGTTGTTGTTCAGACTGGAGGCTTGTGACCTGTGGGTGCAACAAGGATCGGTGCTGGGTCCACTACTTTTCATCATTCATATAAATGATTTGGGTGTGAGCATAAGAGGTACAGTTAGTGAGTTTGCAGATGACACCAAAATTGGAGGTATAGTGGATTCCAAAGAAGGTTAAAGTGAGGTCTGCAGATGCTGGAGATCAGAGCTGAAAATGTGTTGCTGGAAAAGCGCAACAGGTCAGGCAGCATCCAAGGAACAGGAGATTCGATGTTTCAGGCATAAGCCCTTCTTCTTCGACGTTTCGGGCATAAGCCCTTGGAAGAAGGGCTTATGCCCGAAACGTCGAACCTCCTGTTCCTTGGATGCTGCCTGACCTGCTGCACTTTTCCAGCAACACATTTTCAGCTCCAAAGAAGGTTACCTCAGAGAACAATGGGATCTTGATCAGATGGGCTGAGGAGTGGCAGATGGAGTTTAATTCAGATAAATGCGAGTTTAAATTAGATAAATTTAGATAAATTAACTCTTAGCAGGACTTATACGCTTAATAGTAAGATCCTAGGGAGTGTTGCTGAACAAAGAGACCTTGGAATGCAGGTTCATAGCTCCTTGAAAGTGGAGTCGTAGGTAGATAGGATAGTGAAGGAGGCATTTGGTGTGCTTTCTTTTATTGGTCAGAGTATTGAGTACAGAAGTTGGGAGGTCATGTTGTAGCTTACAGGACATTGGCTCAGTCACTTTTGGAATATTGCATGCAATTCTGGTCTCCTTCCTGTCAGAAGGATGTTGTGAAACCTGAAAGGGTTCAGAAAAGATTGACAAAGATATTGCCAGGGTTGGAGGGTTTGAGCTGTAGGGGGAGGTTGAATAGGCTGGGGCTATTTTCCGTAGAGCATTGGAGGCTGAGGAGTGAGCTTATAGAGGTTTATAAAACTATGAGGGGCATGGATAGGATAAATAGACAAAGTCTTTTCCCTGGGGTGTGGCAGTCCAGAACTAGAGGGCATAGGTTTAGAGGGAGAGGACAATTATATAAAAGAAACTTAAGGGGCAACGTTTTCACACAGTGGGTGGCACATGTATGGAATGAGCTGCCAAAGCAAGTGATGGAGGCTAGTATACTTGCCACATTTAAAAGGCATCTGAATGGGTATATGTAAAAGAAGGGTTTGGAGGGATATGAGCTGGATGTTGACAGGTGAGACTAGATTGGGTTAGGATATTTGGTTGGCATGGATGGGTTGGACTGAAGGGTCGGTTTGTACATCTCTATGACTCTAAGTAGGCTACTTACCCTTTCAAATCAACTCTGCCAATCAATAAGATTATGGCTTATCTCTGTGCACTGAATTCCGTATTCTGACCTTCTCCTAAATACCTTTAATATGATTGCCTAACAAAAATTTACTTCTGCCTTAAAAATATTGAGGCCAAAAGTTCCAAAGTCACAGAAACTTTAAAGAAAAGGTCTACCTCATCTGTGTTCTTAAGGGTAGCTCCTAATTTTAAACAGTGCCCTCTAGTTTTGGTATGACTCACAAGAAACTTTTCGACGTCTACAATATCTAAATAACTCACTATCTTATGCATTTCAATCAAAGCACCTCCCTTTCCTCTAACCTCCAATGAAAACAAGCCCAGTTTGTTCAATTTATTCTCATACGACAACCCACTCATTCCAGGTATCAATCTAGTAAGTGAAAATAAAATACTGCAGATGCTGGAAATCTGAAACAAACACAGAGAATGCTAGGTGTGCAGCATCTGTAGAGTGGGAAGCAGAATTGGTGTGTTGAGTCTGACATGATTCATTTTCAGAAATGTTCTGCTCTGTTTCTCTCTCCACAGATGCTGCCACACCTGCTGCGTTTCTCCAGTAATAAACCTTCTTTGAACTGCTTCCAACACATTTACATCCTTCCATAAATAAGGAGACCAAACGACACACTTTTTTCAAGATGTGGTCTCAAGAACATCCTGTATACCTGATGCATAACTTCATTCCATTTATGTTGACCTGTTGGACTATAACCTGGTGTTGTGTGATTTTTAACTTGATCTCATAATAAAGACTAGCATTCCATAGCTTTCTTAATTACTTGCTGTACCTACATACCAAACTTTGTGATGCATGGACTAGAACTCCTAGCTCCCTCGGCACCTCAAATTCTACAATCAGTCCATGTTTTTATAATACACCATTCTCTTTGGCAGGAAGAATACAAAAAACAATTTCACATTTTCCTACATCATACTCAATTGGCCAGAATTTTGCATATATGTTCAACCTGTCTACGTTGAGGTGCTAGAGAAAGTGAGGTCTGCAGATGCTGGAGATGCTGGAGATCCCGGGTTCAATTCCCGCCTCAGGCGACTGACTGTGTGGAGTTTGCACGTTCTCCCCATGTCTGCGTGGGTTTCCTCCGGGTGCTCCGGTTTCCTCCCACAGTCCAAAGATGTGCGGGTCAGGTGAATTGGCCATGCTAAATTGCCCGTAGTGTTAGGTAAGGGGTATATGTAGGGGTATGGGTGGTTTCGCTTCGTTATGGACTTGTTGGGCCAAAGGGCCTGTTTCCACACTGTAAGTAATCTAATCTAATCTAATCTAATCTAATACAGAGCTGAAAATGTGTTGCTGGAAAAGTGCAGCAGGTTAGGCAGCATCCAAGGAATAGGAGATTCGACGTTTCGGGCATAAGCCCTCCTTCAGTTCTTCTTCTTCTCCTGTTGAGCTACATTGAGATGCTACCTCATTATGTTTTTCACACAACATTCTTTTGTACCTATCTTTGTGCCATCTGCAAATTTAATTACCATATGTTTTCTCCCTTCATCTCTTGATAAAGCAGGCCATTGTGAAACCCCACTCCTCAAAATTTGCCAATAGACAGGACCTAAATATGCACACACTTTTCTGCCAGCTAATTATCTACCCATGTTAGTGTGCTATGCCTACACCATATGCATATTGTGCAATAACCTCTTATTTGGCACCTTGTCAAATGCTTTCTGGAAACCCAAGTACAATTTTAATTTATTACCCCGTTATCTGTAGTACAGTTATTCCTGATGAAGGGCTTATGCTCGAAACGTCGAATTCTCTATTCCTGAGATGCTGCCTAACCTGCTGTGCTTTGACCAGCAACACATTTGCAGCTGTGATCTCCAGCATCTGCAGACCTCATTTTTTACTACTACATGCTACTCCTTAAAAGAACTTTAATAAACTGGTTAAATTGGATTTCCCTTTCACAAAACTGTGCTCTCCCCGATTACCTTGAGAATTTTCTACATGTCCAGCTTTAACCTCCTTGATGATTAATTATCCAACATCTTTTCCATGTCAGACATCAAATTAATTGGCCAATAGTTTGTCTTCTGTCATCTCCTTTTTATGAATAGAGGGGACATATTTGCTACTTTCCAGTCTGGTGCAACTTTCCCAGAACCTAAAGCATTTTGGAGAATTGATGCAATACTGTATCATCAGCTGTCTCTTTAGGATGAAGTCCATCAGAACCTGGGAGATTATCAACCCCCAGTTCCATCAGATTGCTTAGTGCTGCATTCCTGACAATTGCAATTTCATCAAGTTCCTTTCTTCTTTTCACCTCTAGATAACTGCTATATCTGGGATTTTGTTTGTCTTTTATAGTGAAGACTGAATTAAGTTATTTGTTCATTTCCTTGGCCATTCTCTTGCATTAATGTCCATTTTTGGTCTCTACATTCAATTTATTTACACTTTTCTTTTTAGATACTTGCTAGAATCTTTGCTATCTAATTGTACATTTCTAACCAGCATCCTTTCATGATCTAATTTCTTCCTTCTGATTACCCCTTCCATCATTTGCTGCCATTCTTTATATTATGACAAATCATCTGGTTTACCACTCACTTTTGTCCAACTTTATACACGTTCTGTAAGTATGACGCTTTTCTTAATTTCTTTAGTCATACCATGAAGGTTGAGTCATTCTCTTGAAAATTTTCTTTATAATAAGGACTACATATTCTGAAATATCTCCTTAAATTTCCACAAAATAGAGAAAATTTAAAAAAGTTTTTTTCAATAATAAATCATTTTTAATGGCAAACTAATCCTAACGCTAAATGCATTGCACTTATGTGAATGCTACACAAGGGATGCCAGGGTATTATTCACACAATACAGCAAGAATGTGAGTCTGTGAATGTGCCAGGAATAATCAGAATGTTCAATAATTCATGAATGCATGTGAGGCCTGATAAACACATCAATCCCAGCAGTGGAAGACGCTTCCACACCTACACAATGTTCCATTCCTTGGATGAATGTGCCAACAGAACTTATTGCCGGTTCATAGGGAAGATTACAATCTTGTGACTGATTACTTCTCTAAATTTTCCATTGTTTGAATTCTTAGCAGCACAATCGTTGCTGATGTAATGACAGCTATTTCCACTTTATTTGTTGTCCTGGATCAGATAGTGCCTGACAATGATTGCATTACAGTATCAAATCATATTAAGGCATTTATACTAAGTGGGGAGTGACCAAACCATCAGCCACTATCCATGTTCAAAGGATGTAGCAGAAAGAATGGTACACACTATCAAATTAATGAATATAAGAGAAATTTTGCATTGCATTGCTACATTTTCCTGCAACACCAATGGGGAAGTGATTACTCTCCCCAGGACAGCTTATGCTTGGAAGGCAATATGAACAACTGAACCCAACAATGCAATTGTTTAACAAATCTGAGGCATTCTTCTTCAAAGACAGAGGAGAATGGAGAGATAGAGGGTGGGCAAAGCAGGTAAACAATTACCAAAACGGCACACTAGGCAGAATGTGTTTGAGAAACCCAAATACAAGGATGTGGATGCAAGCAAATGTTTTTAGAATATGCAACTAGTCCAAATTAAATGAAATCATTACTGACCATAATGCTACATTGCAAAGGAACAGAACCTCGGTCAATCATTGCATGGTACACCAAATTAGATATAAAAAGATTGAGGGAATACTCCAATAATAATGACGATTGTGTGGTAATGAGAGGCACAGCAACCAATAGCAAGATAACAGAGTTGTAAAAAAGTGCAGATAACAACACATACCGCTCCACATGGATAATGATCACCAGATGATCAAATGGAAAACTTCTAAAGCTTTATACTTAAGTTTGAAATGTTAGTCTTGGAAACTGTGTTTTATCTGTTTGCAAAATTAGCAAATTGACAGCACAAGACTGTGTAAAATCCATGTCTATCTGTTTAGGATAATTTTTAACTTTTGAGTATAGGTTATGCTGTGTAATGTTTCACAGTCAGTATGTTTAAGAAAGACATGCATTTGGTATCACTGTTTCATAAATATCACAGACTCCAACTTACCTTGGATGATGTGAAACATGACATGCTACTGCAAATATGCTTCCCTGTTGTAAGTGAAAAGCTTAATATTAGCCTAGACACTTCTGTATCTGAGGAATATAATATCTGTACATAATCATTAGTTATAGTAAACATGTGTAGAATTCTTCAATACCACAATCAAAAAGATAGGCAGGTGGGCAGAGGGAGTGGGACAGCCTTATTAGCAAGAAATGAAATTAAATCAGTAGCAAGAAACGAAGTAGGGTCAAATGGTGTTGAATCTATTAAGAATTGAGGATCTGCAAAGGTGAAAAAAACATATTTGAAGTCGTGTACTGGTCTCTAAATAGTAGTCAGGAGCTGGGGCAGAAGATAGACCAGGAAATAGAAAAGGTATGTAGGAAAGGCAAAGTTACAATGATCATGATGGATTTCAATTTGCAAGTGAGCTGGGAAAATCATGTTGGTAGTGGATTTCAAGAAAAAGAACTTGTGGAATGTCTATGAGATGGCTTTTTGGAGCAGCATGTGGTGGAGCCCACTAGGGAACAGGCAATGCCGGATTTAGTGTTGTGCAATGAGGCAGACTTGATAGGGAAGCTTAAGGTGAAGGAACCCTTAGGAGGCAGTGATCATAAAATGGTTGACTTTACTCTGCAATTTGAGAGGGAGAAGGCAGAATCAGAGGCAATGATGTCACAGCTGAATAAAGGCAACTACAGACACATGAGGGAGGAGCTGGGTAGAATTGATTGGGAGTGAAGCTGAGCAGGAAAGACAGTGGAACAGCAAGGGTAGGAATTTCTGGGAGTAATACAGGAGACATAGTAGAGATTCATCCTGAGGAAAAAGAAGCGTGGTACAGGGAGGATGAGGCAACCGTGGCTGACTAGGGAAGTCAGGGATAGTAAAAGCAAAATAGAAAGCATATAATGTGGCAAAGGGCAGTGAAAAAAACAAACAGTTCCGAAGCTTACAAAGACCAATAGAAGGCAACAGAAAAAGAAATAAGGAGGGAGAAGATTAAATATGAGGGTAAGCTCGCCAGTATAAAGGAAGATATATAAAGGGCAAAGGAGAGGCAAAAATGGACGTTGGGTGTCACTGGAAAATTATGCTGGAGAGATTGTAGTGGGGAACAAGGAAATAGCTGAGAAACTGAATAATTACTTTGCATCAGTCTTCACAATAGAAGACATGAGTTATATCCCAAAACTTCAAGAATGAGAGTGCAGAGCTGAGCAAAGTGACCACCACCAAGGAGAAGGTGATAAACTGGTGTCAAGACGGATAAGCTGAAAATGTGTTGCTGGAAAAGCGCAGCAGGTCAGGCAGCATCCAAGGAGCAGGAGAATCGATGTTTCGGGCTTGAGCCCTTCTTCAGGAATGAGGAAATTGTGCCAAGCAGGCTATGTTAAAAGGTAGGGAGGAGGACTTGGGGGAGGGGCGTTGGAAATGCGATAGGTGGAAGGAGGTTAAGGTAGGGTGATAAGGTGAGGGTGATAGGCCGGAGTGGGGGTGGGGCGGAGAGGTCAGGAAGAAGATTGCAGGTTAGGAAGGTGGTGCTGAGTTCGAGGGTTGGGACTAAGACAAGGTGGGGGGAGGGGAAATGAGGAAACTGGAGAAGTCTGAGTTCATCCCTTGTGGTTGGAGGGTTCCTAGGCGGAAGATGAGGTGCTCTTCCTCCAGCCATCGTGTTGCTATGGTCTGGTGATGGAAGAGTCAAGACGGATAAGTCACCTGGACCAGACGGACTCGAGGGGTTCTAAGGGAGATAGCTAAAGAGATAGTGAAGGTGTTAGTGGTGATCTTTCAGGAATTGCTAAAGTCAGGGAGGGTCCCAGAGAACCGGAAAATCGTTAACCTAATATCCCGATTTAAAAAGGGAGAAAGGCAAAAGATTGAAAATTACAGACCAATTAGCCTAACCTTGGTCACAGGTAAGATCCAGCAATCCAATGTGAAGGATGAAATTTCTGAATACTTGGAAGTGTATGGTAAAATAGGGCAAAGTCAGCCTGGTTTCATCAAGGGAAGGCGCTTACAAACCTGCTGGAATTCTTTGAGGAAGTGACGAGCAGGTTAGATCAAGGACAGTCAATGGATGTTATCTACCTGGACTTCAAGAAGGCCTTTGACAAGATACCACACAGGAGGTTACTGAATAAGATAAGGTTAGTGCGGTGCTGAAAAAGCACAGCAATTCAGACAGCATCTGAGGAGCAAGAAAATTGACGAATTAGGCAAAAGCCCTTCATCAGGAATAGAGGCAGAGTGCCTGCAGGGTGGAGAGATAAATGAGAAGAGGATGGGGGTGGGGATAAAGTAGCATAGAGTACAATCGGTGAATGGGGGTGAGGGTGAAGGGGATATATCAGAGAGGAGGGTGGAGTGGATAGGTGGAAAGGAAGATAGGCAGGTAGGGCAAGTCATGGGGTCAGTGCTGAGCTGGAAGTTTGGAGCTGGGGTGAGGTGGGGGAAGGGGACATGAGGAAACTGGTGAAGTCCACATTGATGGCCTGAGGTTGAAGTGTTCCAAGGCGGAAGATGAGCCGTTCTTCCTCCAGACGTCGGTTGGTGAGGGAACAGCAGAGAAGGAGGCCCAGGACCTCCATGTCCTCAGCTGAGTGGGAGGGGGAGTTGAAATGTTGGGCCATAGGGTGGAGTGGTTGATTGGTGCGGGTGTCCCAGAGATATTCCCTAAAACACTCTGCTAGGAGGCTTTACATTACATTTACATTACACATTACAATGTCACATTACAATCAGGACTCCCGCCCACCTTCCGAGGACCCCTTGCTCGCCTCCAACACACTCCATCTACCTGGTCACCTTGTGCCGGCCTATTATCCACTCTCGACCTCTTCATTTCCAACTGCCGCCAGGACATTAACCGCCTCAACCTGTCTACCCCTCTCTCCCACTCCAAATTCTCACCCTTACAATGAACGGCCCTCTACTCCCTCTGCTCCAATCCCGACCTCACCATCAAGCCAGCGGACAAAGGGGGTGCAGTGGTGGTCTGGCGAACTGACCTCTAAACCGTTGAAGCCAGATGCTAACTTGAAGACACCTCCTCCTACTGTCCCCTTGACCATGACCCCACCCCATCACCAAACCATCATCTCCCAGACCATACAGAACCTCATCACCTCAGGAGATCTCCCACCTACAGCTTCCAACCTCATAGTCCGGGAACCCCGCACTGCCCAGTTCTACCTCCTTCCCAAGATCCACAAGCCTGACCACCCTGGCCGACCCATTGTCTCAGCACGCTCCTGCCCCACTTCTACCTACCTCGACACTGTCCTATCCCCCCTAGTCCAGGAACTCCCCACATATGTTCCAGCCACCACCCATGCCTTCCACCTCCTCCAAGACTTCCGTTTCCCCGACCCCCAACGTCTCATCTTCACCATGGATATCCAATCCCTCTACATCCGCCATAACCAGGGCCTCCAAACCCTCCGTTTCTTCCTCTCCTGACGTCCCCAACAGTACCCTTCCACCGGCATTCTCATTCGTTTGGCTGAACAGGTCCTCACCCTCAACAATTTCTCCTTGGAATCCTCCCACTTCCTCCAGACCAAAGGGGTAGCCATGGGCACACGTATGGGCCTCAGCTATGTCTGTCTCTTTGTTGGCTACGTAGACAGTCCATCTTCCGCAGTTACACCGGCACCACTTGCCACCTCTTCCTCCGTTACATTGATGACTGCATTGGCGCCACCTCGTGCTCCCGCGAGGAGGTTGAGCAATTCATCAACTTCACCAAAACATTCCACCCTGACTTTAGATTTACTTGGACCATCTCTGATACCTCTCTCCCCTTCCTGGACCTCTACATTTTCATTAACGACGACCAACTTGACACCGACATTTTTTACAAATCCACCAACTCCACAGCTACCTGAATTACACCTCTTCCCACCCTACCACCTGCAAAAATGCCATCCTGTATTCCCAATTCCTCCACCTCCGCCGTATCTGCTTCCAGGAGGACCAGTTCCACCACAAAACACACCAGATGGCCTCCGTCTTTAGAGATCGCAATTTCCCTTCACACATGGTTAAGATGCCGTCCAACACATCTCGTCCTCAGACCCCACCCCTCCAACCGTAACAAGGACAGAAGCCCCCTGGTGCTCACCCTACCTTCGCATAAACCAAATCATCCGACGACATTTCTGCCACCTCCAAACAGACCCCACCACCAGGGTTATATTTTCCTCCCCACCCCTTTCTACCTTCCGCAAAGACCGTTCCCTCCGTGACTACCTGGTCAGGTCCACGCCCCCCTACAACCCACCCTCCCATCCTGGCACTTTCCCCTGCCACCGCAGGAACTGTAAATCCTGTGCCCACACCTCCTCCCTCACCTCTATCCAAGGCCCTAAAGGAGCCTTCCACATCCGTCAAAGTTTTACCTGCACATCCACCAATATCATTTATTGTATCCGTTGCTCCCGATGCAGTCTCCTCTACATTGGGGACACTGGACGCCTCCTAACACACCACTTTAGGGAACATCTCTGGGACACCTGCACCAATCAACCACACCGCCTTATGGGCCAACATTGCAACTCCCCCTCCCACTCTGCCGAGGACATGGAGGTCCTGGGCCTCCTTCACCGCCACTCCCTCACCAACCGACACCTGGAGGAAGAACGCCTCATCTTCCGCCTCAGAACACTTCAACCCCAGGCCATCAATGTGGACTTCACCAATTTCCTCATGTCCCCTTCCCCCACCTCACCCTAGCTCCAAACTTCCAGCTCAGCACTGTCCCCATGACTTGCCCTACCTGCCTATCTTCCTTTCCACCTATCTACTCCACCCTCCTCTCTAATCTATCAACTCCATCCCCACCCCCACTCACCTATTGTACTCTATGCCACTTTCTCCCCATCCCCACCCTCCTCTCATTTATCTCTCCACGCTGCAGGCACTCTGCCTCTATTCCTGAAGGAGGGCTTTTGCCCGAACGTCGATTTTCTTGCTCCTCAGATGCTGCCTGAGCTGCTGTGCTTTTCCAGCACCACTCTAATGTAGAATTTGATTTCCAGAATCTGCAGCCCTTGTTTTTACTTGAGTAAGATAAGGGCCTTTAGTGTTTGAGGCAAGGTGCTATCATGGATAGAAACTTGGCATTCTGGCAGAAATAAGAGAGTGGGGGTAAAAGGGGTCTTCTCAGGATGACAGCCAGTGACAAGTGGTGTTCTGCAAGGCTCAATGTTGGAAACATAATGTTGCACTTTATACATTAATGATCTAGATGAAGGAACCGAGGGCATTCTGGCTAAGTTTGCAGATGATACAAAGGTAGAGGGACAAGTAGCATTGAGGAGAATGGGAGGCTGCAGAAGGATTTGTACAAGTTAGGAGAGTCAAAGAAGTGGCAGATGAAGTACAATGTGGGAAAGTGTGAGGTCATGCACCTTGGTAGGATGAATTGAGGCATGGACTATTTTCTAAATGGGGAGAAAATTCATTAGCCTGAAGTGCAAAGGGACTTGGGACGTCTAGTCTAGGATTCTCTCAAAATAAACTTGCAGGTTGAGTCAGTAGTTAGGAAAGCAAATGCAATGATGGCATTTATTTTGAGCGGACTTGAATATAAAAGCAGAGAGGTACTTCTGAGGTTCTAGTCAGACCACATTTGGAGTATTGTGCACAGTTTTAAACCCCATATCTCAGGAAGGATGTAGTGACCCTGGAGTGTGTTCAGAGATTCACGAGGATGATCCCTGGAATGAAAAGCTTTACTTTTGAGGAATATTTGAGGATTCTGGGTCTATAATCGATGGAATTTAGAAGGATGAGGGGGATTGTAATTGAAACATACAGAACACTGAATGGCCTGGATATAGTAGATGTGGGGAAGATGTTTCCATTGGTAGGAGAGACTTCCTTCAAGTAAAGGGAAGACCATTTGGAACAGAGATAAGGAGAAACATCTTCAGCCAGAGAGTGGTGAATCTACGGAATTCCTCACCACAGAAGGCCATGGAGGCCAGGTCATTCTGTATATTTAAGATTGAGATAGATATGTTCTTGAGTAGTGAGGGGATCATGGGTTACTGGGAGATAACAAGACAATGGGGATGAGAAACTTATCAGCCATGATTGAATGGCGGAGCAGACTTGATGGGATAAATGGACAAAATTCTGTGCCTATTTCTTATGGTCTTATATATGGTTTTGTTCTGGAAGTTTTCCTGATGAAGGGCTCTGGCCCAAAATGTCGAATTTCCTGTTCCTTGGATGCTGCCTAACCTGCTGTGCTTTAACCAGCAACACATTTTCAGCTCTGATCTCCAGCATCTGCAGACCTCACTTTTTACTCGAAGATTTTAACCTACTGCGAATCCTCTTGCAAGGATGCCTTCCTTGAAGAAGCTCTCTTCCTCCCTCTACAAGGATTTCAGTGAGTCCCTCTCTCACTGCACCCCCCAGGTCATCTCCTCTGCACAGAAACTCTTCAGCCACGGGGCTTATGCTCGAAACGTCAAATTCTCTATTCCTGAGATGCTGCCTAACCTGCTGTGCTTTGACCAGCAACACATTTGCAGCCACGTTCTCAAACAGACTCGTTACCACAGCCACATCTCCTTCCTCAGCACCTGCCTACAGAACCGACTGATCCCACACGGACTCCGGACTACATTCCAACCAACAAAATTTGGACCCAACCAGGACATTTCCTGATGAAGGGCTCTGGCCCGAAACGTCGAATTTCCTGTTCCTTGGATGCTGCCTAACCTGCTGTGCTTTAACCAGCAACACATTTTCAGCTTTGTTCTGGAAGACAGCATAAGCATTGCTGCTTCAGTACAAGAAAACAGTCCTACAGAGGCAAATACACCAGTTGATTTCAAAAGCGGGGGGACATAGGAGAAACAACAGGGATGAAATCATCTGGATGGTTAGCCAAGGAAGATCATGGCAGCAGCCTGGAAGCTAGCTGCTTGCTCAACCTGTCACCATAGAATCGCAATGGGAAGGATTTGGGTGTGCTTACCAGGGCCACTGGCCTTCCTCCAATGACTATTTGTCAATGACGTTGAATGCCAGTTGGTAGTCAAATATAGTCAAAATATTTGTGTG
Source organism: Hemiscyllium ocellatum (assembly GCF_020745735.1). Classification (NCBI taxonomy): domain Eukaryota; kingdom Metazoa; phylum Chordata; class Chondrichthyes; order Orectolobiformes; family Hemiscylliidae; genus Hemiscyllium; species Hemiscyllium ocellatum. Next base: position 94,107,154 of record NC_083411.1, on the reverse strand, counting down.
CTTATGGTGAATGAGCAGTGGATGGGACCAGTTAAGTTACTTTGGCAGAGGTCACATGGGCTTGATTATATGTTTGCAGGTGGGATTGGGGGAGGGAGGTGGCAACATCGAACAGTTGCTTTCTCTTGAGGGAAGATGTCATAGAGTCATAGGGATGGACAGCATGGAAACAGACCCTTCAGTCCAACTCATCCATACTGACCATATATCCCAAACCTAATCTAGTGTCATTTGCCAGTACTTGACCCATATCCCCCTAAACCCTTCCAATTCATATACGCACCCAGATACCTTTTAAATGTTGCAATTCTACGAGCCTCCATCACTTCCTGTGGCAACTCATTCCATATACGCAGGATACTCTGCATGAAAACGTTGCCCTTTAGATCTCTTAAATTTCTTCTGCCCAAACCCTAAACCTATGCTCTCTAGTTCTGCGTGCATGGAGGAATTCCAAGGGAATAGCTTTCTGAGGCTAGACTGTGGGATTCTGTCTTTCAAGCTATTGAGATCAACACTCACTGTTCCAATTGTCCTCTGGTAACAGTGAACTCACCTCATCTGTCATGGATTGCATATATTTCCTGTTTCCTTAACTAATGCAACATTTTAAACTAATCAATCATCTTAAAATTACTTACAAATAATTAACTACATTTCTTAGGTATGTAGCAGCTGAAGAATAACTTTACAGGAAGATTTTCTCTACCTTCCTCTGTGAGACATACACAAAGCAATTACTTAATTTTTTTTCACTTTTCCTATTTTCCATTATAAATGCACTTGTTTTTATCTCTAATGGACACACATCTGTTTTTGGGAATCTATTCCTTTTCACATATGTAAAGCAACTTTTGGACTACCTTTAATGTTTCTCACTAGCTTGCATTCATTTTTTTTAGTCCCTCTTTGCTGGGCTCTAAATGCATTTAAATCTATTTATATAGAGAATACAATCCTTCTATCCATCACAGAACTGAGATGCTGCAAATTATTTCCTCAGCAAAAAAACTTGTACTTTTTGTTAATCAGTCAAAAAGTACAAGTACAATTGTGCTCATTATGTTAAGTATACAGTCTCTCAGGTGCATATATTTCATCAATTGCTGCATTGTTGCGCATTTCCTTTGCTCATCTTCCCTTTTATTTAAAGATGAACTATGATCAGTGAGGAATTGAAAGGATATGCTGTATGTTTGACTTATTAGCAGAATTGCCTGAACTACTAAAGTGCCTTTTCCTAAAATTCTCAAGTTTTGTTTCGGTGAACATTTACAGAACATCGCTGCAAATGTGTTGCTGGTCAAAGCACAGCAGGCCAGGCAGCATCTCAGGAATAGAGAATTCGACGTTTCGAGCATAAGCCCTTCATCAGGAATAAGAGAGAGCAGCCAAGCAGGCTAAGATAAAAGGTAGGGAGGAGGGACTAGGGGGAGGGGCGATGGAGGTGGGATAGGTGGAAGGAGGTCAAGGTGAGGGTGATAGGCCGGTGATAGGGAGGGAGAGTTAAAGTGTTGAGCCACGGGGTGATTGGGTTGGTTGGTTCGGGCGGCCCGGAGGTGTTCTCTGAAGCGTTCCGCAAGTAAGCAGCCTGTCTCACCAATATAGAGGAGGCCACATCGGGTGCAGCGGATGCAAACAGAACATGCATATCTCCGATACCTTTCTAGAGTGAAGATGGAAATAACTGTAGGTGATAACTGTCCTGCAGTGCTTTGCACCTAGTACTGAATCAGGGCAATTACAACCATTACCATTAACGCAAAGGTGTCATTTTCAGCAGAATTATCCATCTATATGGACAGAATGTACCAAAAGGCATTTATTATTCATTCCTAGTTGCCAGCGAACCTTTCCGTAATCTGGTTTGCCTGAATGACTAAAGTGCATACAGGGTCGAGAATGTGATGCTGGAAAAGCACACCTGGTCAGGTAGCATTCAAGGAGCAGGAGAATCGACATTTCGGCCAGAAGCCCTTCATCAAGATCTCCAGCATCTGCAGTCCTCACTGTCTACAGAAGTGCATACTGTAAAGGTACATTGCAATATTGTTAGTCAGAAAGTGCCAGAACTTTTGTGCAGCTAAAATTAAGGAATAGGTTATGTATTTCCAAGTCAGGAGAGTGTATAACTCTCAGGAACCGAGAAGGTGGTTTTTTTCACACGTATATTACTCTTCTTCTGGGTAACAGAAGTTGCAGACTTGAAAGGTGCTGTCAAATAAGCCTTGGTGAGTTACTGCACTGCATTCACATAAGTCACTCACTGGAGCCACAATTTATTATTGGTGGAAGTGATTGAGGGGATCGATGAAATGACAGTCAAGCAAGCAACTTTGTTCTTGACTGCATCAAGCTTCTTGAATATTGTGTTTCTTCCCTTTGAACAGTCTTACTCCAGAGCTTCATCGGTAATTCTGGATATAATATCCCTTTTCTCTTAGTTACTCAATAGCTGTCAGATAGAAACAGAGCTTACTAAACTGCCACAACCTACACTTCACCTACAATAAGTACACTGGACACAAACATCTTCCTCTCAAGCCCACTATGCCATTAAACAGATATTGCCCCTGCTATGTGACTGCACTCTGCTATAATTGATCCACTAAATTCTATTTCCTTATTTTTTAGTGTTTCTATCTTGTAACAGCAGAAAGGCAATCTTGCTCAAAACCATTTAGCTGGAGTACATTCCATACAGTTGTGGCAGCCTTAGACAGTCTCATTATCCACAGATACTACCATCCCAACACTTAGTCATGTAGCATCAGCATAAAAGAATTAAAAGTTTCAGAAGGATATCCTAGTTGCTCTTTCATTGAGAAACTATAATGATAGGCCAGGATTCCTAATACTGTTGCAATGTGGAACATAAGTACACAAATTTTGAGCAATTCTGGTCATCAAATTGAAGTTTTAAAAATTTGTATGAAGAGTCTGAATGACAATGCGATAGAACATCTTTATATCAAACTTGGAATTAATGTATATTTCTTGTTCAAAATCCTGCATAAATATACATTTGTGTAAATTAATTCCAGGTTGACTTCAAGTAACTCTTGAGGCACATATAGAAGGAATTATCTATGACATATTTATGATCTCTCAGGGCCTTTTTAAAAACAATTTTAAGCACAAAAAGTTATCAATTAGATAGCATGCTGCTATCAGTTACTTTCTTCCAGTGATACATGAACTTCTTGAGTGTATCTGCAGCCGTTTTGATGGATTTCAAGTAACTGAGCAAAAAACAGTACTTCACACATTGGAAATAGACGTTTTTAGGATCTGAGTGTGTCTTTTTCTTTTACCCTCTCTTTAAACTTTCAATAATTTCCTTTTATCATTCTGTATGAAAAGCATGGATTTTCTAAAAAGATTATGTTCACTGTTCAGTAACATTTATTGCATGCTTTCCTGTGCAATAGAGCGGGTAAGATGATCATAAGACATAGCAGAATTACGCCATTCAGCCGATTGAGTTTGTTCTGCTATTCAATCATGGCTTGTGTTTTGTAAACTACGCCTCCTGCTAAATATTCCATAATTACAGAAAAATCTTACTTCCAAAATATTATGAAATTGATTGTTATATTATTTATTGTTAATTGTACAATAGAGAATTCATGGCTTTCAGGTAACAATTTTGAGTCATTAGTCATTAACCTTACAAACTAATTCATTTAGAAGGAAAATCATACGCTTGAATCACTCCAGGTTTCAGAAGTAAGAGTTTTGAACGCAACTAAGAAACAATATTGTGCGTGCCAAGTATTACTAGTATAAACTGGAAGGAGCCCTATGCACAAGAGCCACAATTGACCCCTTAAATGTTAATCTCACACGCTGAAGCTTCTCTGTGTTGTAGCACTGTCTTCTGCACTCTGTTCTACTACCCTGATGCATTTTGCATGGCATGAACTGCCTGTATGGTATGCAAAGTAACACTTTTCACTGTGGTACGTGACAACATTAAATCAAATGCAAACTCATTAGCCTGACACCTGCAGGCAATGTGCTTCTTTCCCAGTGTGGCAGATGCTGAAGTTTGCTGAAACCAGCCAACACCCCCTTTATGATGACATTTCAAGCACGAGTCCTTATCGAAGCTAAAGAAAGTGAATTGGTATCTCAAGACTAAAGAAGGATATAGATTCATACCAGAGAATCTCTCTCCCCACTCCTACTTCTGGGTTCTGCTATGCTTGGCTCTATACTATCCCCTAGTGATGCTTAATTCCTGGATGAAACCTTGCTAAGATTATCCATGTCCAGAAGCAACAACTCTCTGTGCAAGATTTCAAACTTCAGCCAAATACAGGAAATATCCAAAACAAACATTAAATTCCTACATACAGATAGAGGCCATATTACTCATGGGGTTTGCACTGACCCTCCAAAGAGCATCCTACCCACACCCAGCCATTACATCTCCATAGCTACACATTTACCATGGCTGATCCACAAGCCTGCACATCCTTTAGACACGACAGGGTTATGTACCATGGTCAACCCACCTTGCCTGCACATCTTTTGGACTGAGAGAGGAAACTGAACACTCGAGAACCTATGCAGACACGGTGCAAACTCCACACACAGTTGCCCAGGATTAGAATAAAACCTGGCGTGGTGAGGCAGCAGTGTTCACCACTGTGCTACCTGAACTGGATCAGCATCCATAAGGAACATTCCAGGAGCTAGCCTGAATTATTGATGAGTCTTAAGTGAATAAACTCCATCAGGACTGTTCAAAGTGTTTGTGTTTAGCTGGGTGGCTTTAAGTCAGAGCATTGATTGGAATATGCAATTTGACAATGGAAGCACTTGAGCTAGCACACATCTGTATCCATTTTTCAAGTTTATCCCATGTACTGCCACCTTGGATCTTGTTTTCGGGGAAGGAAATTTGGCAAGTAAATAATATCAACTTGTGAGAAAAATTCTTGAACATCTTTTCTCCTTCTTGACAAGTTCGTAAAGTAGTGCGACCTGTGACCTTTGTGGAGGTTTCAGTGGTTGATGTGAGTTTATGTGAACAATGCGATTTCAATGTCCTATCTGAGCAAAATTTTTTTAAAAAAAACCTTTACTGTTTATTCACTGCAAGCTGATTTTGGCACTAGGAACTTATAACACTTGTCACAATTTTTGAATGCCTCAATGAGCTTTACAAGTACTTGTTGAAGTGTAGTCCCTGTTGTAATGTAGCAATCCACAGCAATCCACAGGACCACAAGATATAGCAGAATTGGGCCATTTAGCTCATCATGTCTGCTCTGCCATATGGCATATATATTTCTCAACCCTATTCTCTTGCCTTTTCCCATTCTTCTTTGATCCCCTTATTAATAAAGAACCTGCCTTAAATATCCTCACTAACTTGGCCTTCATAGTCTTCTGCAGAGAGTTCCATGTATTCACTACCCTCAATTTTAAAATAGTAGTCCTTTCATTCTGAGGCAGTGTCCTTGGGTTCTAGTCTCTCCTAATAGAGGAAACATCTTCTCCACGTCCATTTTATCCAGGTCTCAGTTTTCTGCAAGTTACAAGGAGATCCTCCCTCAGCCTTCTAAACTTATCCAGTACAGACCCAGAGACCTATGCCCTTGGCCAGTGATACCTCCATCAAAGGCCAATAAAAAGGTTTCGTCCAGTCTATCCAAGCCCTCATAAGTTTATTCACCTCAATCATGCATCCTCTCAATCTCCTCTTCTCTAAGGAAACAAACCCAGTCTGTTGAATTTCCCTTCGTAACTGAAACTCCCATGCCCAGGCACCATCATGTCGTGGGCAGCATGGTGGCACAGTGGTTAGCACTGCTGCCTCACATTGCCAGAGACCCGGGTTCATTTCCCGACTCAAGCGACTGACTGTGTGGAGTTTGCACATTCTCCCAGTGTCTGTGTGGGTTTCCTCTGGGTGCTCCGGTTTCCTCCCACAGTCCAAAGATGTGTAGGTTAGGTGAATTGGCCATGCTAAATTGCCCACAGTGTTAGGTAAAGGGGTAAAAGTAGGGGAATGGGTGGGTTGCACTTCGGCGGGTCAGTGTGGACTTGTTGGGCTGAAGGGCCTGTTTCCACACTGTCAGTAATCTAATCTAATCATCCTGGAAAATCTCCTCCACACTCTCTCCGGTGTCATTGTGTCCCTTCTATGATGTGGATTCCAGAATGTTAGCATGCAGAGCATGAATGTGATGACAAAACAGGAGCAGTTCAATGAGATGCAATGGGAACTGTACATAATATTTCAGTAAAGTTTTAAAACAAATTTGAAACAGTGGATTTTATTAAACATCATGCAGTTGATCAATAACAAGGACATTGCATTTACAATAAAAAGTAGATTGAGCAGTTCCTACAGTACAACTTGGAACAAAAAAAATCTGAACAACACTAGCACAGCAATGCTCAGCATTCGAACTGTAAATTTCAGCATCAAGTGATATGTACATTTAATCCTCCACCCTGCTCAAGTTCTAAGCTGAGTAATGTCTCTATTGCAAGAATGAGGGGGTGGGGGGGAATGCTCTGACAGTAGGACAAGCACCTTAGTTTCAAAATGCTGACATTTTGTATAGGCCTGCAATCATACTCTTTTGGTCACATAGGTATGGTTCTAGACGAACTGAAAGAACTGAGGAAAAAACATGAGCAAGGTAAATGTTGCAGCAAGCAGATAAAGTTAACTAAATGCTACCCAAAAACATAACTATTGTGATTATTTTAGTCTCCAACTAATCGGTGTTATAGATTTAAGCAACCTTCTGAGTATAACATGCAAGATACTATGAACAATATATATAAGTGACATAAATTTTAAACATAAAACTGGTTGAGGCCACTAAGTTTTTGGTCAATAAATAAAGATGTCAAGTTCAAAATACATCACTTCCACCCACAGAAGACACCACCCTATTTTATCCAACCTGTGACCCGAGCAGACAGACAGCACCTACTTTACAGACATTTCAGACACCTTAAGAATGACTTGTTAGAAAACTCTAAAAAGGTTGCTTCCTAAATCCGAAGCACAAAATTATCTACATTTTTATAAAATAATGTTAAAATAAACTAATATGTTTACAGGATTAATTTCTAAGAATCAAAGCGTTTTGAAAGTTGTTATGGTTGTTTGTTTGAATGCGCAGCCGAGATAACCTTCCTTTATGATAGGATCTCTCAAATTTCTGAACTTCACACTCAAATGCTTTTTCAATATGGAGTGCTGTTTTACTTTTAGTCAAAAAGGATTTCAAAGTAGCTGCATATTTATAGCCTAAATAACAGAAAACAAATATACATATTGCTCAAAAAACAGTACTATAATACATGTAAGACCATGGATTGGTGACCCACTGACATTGCAAATAATACAATAAAAGGGAAAATACATACATTAAAGTACCATATCAAACATTACTTCCAGAAGGGTCAGTATGAAGGACAAATAATTTAAACTATAACAAGTAGTTTCGAAGATCTGATCTTATACACAATTTCAAAGATTGTGAATACATGTCCTGAATATCAGAACTGAACACATGCCTTCTTTTGTTACTCAAAGCAAACAATATGAAGAGTGAACAAGGACTGTCTTTATCAAACAACTAACAAGCAATAGTTGTAATGTCATCCTGGAATACTACAGAATGAACAATTCAATTCTCCACCTCAAAAGATTAACAGCTTGTATTTTGATATGCTGGAATGTAACAATTCCTTCACACTACTTTGTGTTTCATTTTTAAAAATGCATTATTGGAATTAGCTATACCATGTTATTAGTTAAATTAATTATTTGCATAATTAACAATGATCAGGCTGCATTCTAAGATAGCACAGCAAAACAACTTTATAAATGTTTGCTATCAAAATGATGTGTTGCATTCCTCATTTATCTCGAACGTTTGATACCTTAAGAGATTGAGGATGTCAATTATAAAAATAAACTTCCTGATAACTCAAAAGGTCCAAACAAGAGAAGTCAGAACTATATATTAATAAAAGACAAATAATGTGGATACAGATTTAAACTGATTTTAATTGGAAAGTTTAACTAAGATCATGAAAGAATTTAAATATTGAAGTATACATTGTAGTGTATTACAACAATTGCAAATCACAGTTTGGCATCTAAATACCTGCCCCCATACCAATGACATTGAATACCTCTGGTATCTGGTCTTTTGAATTAGGCTTCTCGATTAGTATATCAAGTCTGTTGACTTACACCTGGCACTACAACGACAAAAACAAAGATGATAAAACCTTTAAACAACAGACGAAGACACTTCAGTAGTTCAGTACACTGAAGGGGAGGAATTTAATGGGCTTTCAATTAGTTTCTGGTTTTGATTGATGTCAGTTATCTCAATTTGCCCTGGTTAGGTTAGCAAAAATACCAGTCCAAGGTTTCACATTAACACCTCTGCTTTTCTAGCGATCAGTGACTTCAAAAATCGAGCTGCCTGATTATATTTCATTTCAATTGATGTGCAATCGGGACTAATTAACTGATATCTTTCAACTCTTAGATTCAAGCCAATTTGTACTAAAAAATAATTTAATTGTACGTAAGTATTACATTCTTCATATCATTTAGGCAATGCATTTAGAAGAGAAAACATTAAACAACTGAAATTGAGTGGAAAGGTTCTTAGTGTTGATATTCTCAGCAAAGGTGTTCATAACGGAATGTGGAGTTTGAAACAAGGCATCTCTACAGACATTTACAAACATCTCATCAAAAGTAGGTGTTGGTTGATTTTGGAAAAAAAATATATTTGCACCTTACTTAGGAGTATACATTGTATTGAAAGTACTCTGGGTAACATAAATTTTATGACATAGATTTTTAAATATATGTACACACTCGCGTCCCCATGACTAGGATCTGGCAACAATACATCAGTTTAACTGATTAACACATGGCTTTTTACTAGTGATTGAATGATACATGGCTTCAATTTAAAATTATTCCAATTGAATAAAATAACATTCATACATTTTTCTCTGCTTAAGTGGCAGGATAGTTTATGGCACTGCAATATTACTGATTGGCAAACAGGAAATGTGATTCTGGATGATGAGCTGGAGCACTTCAGCTTACAACAGCCAAAATTCAGCCATTCACTCAGGCTGATCTAAATTTGAATTCCCTGTACACTGGGATCTAGAAGTGGATGGTCTAAAATTGGTTTGGAATCTAATATTACATGACGACTGCCCTTTGCTTTTACAGGACAGGGTAGGCTTTGACTTCTTCATGCAGAAATTAGAAAACAAAGCTGTATTGTTACCTCACAGGTAAAGCATATATAATTTGTATATCACAAATGTAATCTTCAATCAATATGAAAAGAACAAGTAACCATTGCTACATCCATTTCTTGAATAGAATTTTGCAAAACTTGTACAGAATCTCTGCATGAACTCTGCAGACAAGTCGAATATTTGCTGGTCTAATTCTGCTTAAGGGCATCAAGAATTCTGGAACTTTAAAAAACTTTATGCATTAGTCATATTTCAAAGAACAAATATTATGATATATATTAAAGAAATTCTATCCCTGAAAATTAAAGCATTTGTTCTGTCTTCCTAATAATCTGCTGCTTCCATGTGGTCTTCTTTATTTGGGTGTACAGGCTAAAAGCTTTGAATAATCTCTTATGCAAAGTACTTTTACTCAGGACACAATGTAGCATTCTGTTTTTAAGTAGACACAAGAACCAGCACAATTGTGGAGATTGAAGCATTATTACTCAATGCATTAATTTACTGTTTGTATTTATTTGAGGCTATTTCAGACCATTTTCTATGTACTGCTACAATTAGGAGTACTGCATTTCAACGGTGGAAGCATATACAGGTTTCATGTACTGTGATTGACCCTGTACCTGTTTCACCAGAGACAACACCCTTCAGTCACTTTCAATTACATAAAAGATTCCCACTCTTAACCTGAACTAACTTGGAAGTAAATACAGATTTTTAAACACATTACTAGAAAAAGATATAATAGTTGGATGAAAGTTCAGATTGACACGAGTAATGCAACTGCTCAAAACGTGTATGGTTATACCAGGCCACAGTGTGACAAGCATTCTTAGCTACTTAATGAGAAAAAGATTAAGCAGCTGTCTTATTTCACTCTGGTCAATACTGAAATGCACTGAAAAAATAGGTCTCATCACCTGTATCATTCAATCACTACTTTAACAAATGCAGCTACTGTCACAGTGTAGTGAAGGTGTGCTGATATGTTTGTCTAGCATTTAGTCATCATCTCCACTGGTCAGGAAGCCATAGATGAAATCCACAGCACGTTGGCGATCATTCTGGGTTTGCCTCCCAATTAAATTTGGTGGTGGTCTCAAAAGAAGACTTGCAAAGAGGGTAGCTGTTGATTACAGAAAAATAAATTACATAATATCTTTTACTATGGTTTTCTTCAATTGGCCTGAACTTTTTACCTTCATTTCAGAGGACAATAACCATTGCTGGGGGTAGGTTCTCTTTTACTGTGTGGTTGATGCCACTGAAAAAGTTGAAGTCAAGATCTGCCTTCAGGTTTTGACATCAAACTAACACTTTGACATCATGCTAAATATTGTGAAACATGGTAGTCGCACATGTACATGGCTCGGATCTTGGATATATTAGTCAAATCTTATCTTCATGTGTTAATGCCTATATGCTTTCATTCTCTCATTCAAGTGTATTGTCTAATGTAGTTTAGTTTGTTTTAGTTTCATCCACACTGCTATTTGTACTCAGTAATATGAATCTCTGTGGCATATTTGCAAGATGGCTCCAGGATCTGGAAACCCTTTTGCAACAGTTCAGAGTTGCTGGCAATCATCCTTCACATCTGAACTAGTGCCTTTGAGAAAGAAGGATGGAACTATAGACATATCCTTACATTTAGTTTACCAACATAATACAAACAGAAAAACATTGAGTGAAATCACTAACAACAAAAGCAAAATGATGTGATGCTCAAAATAGAGAAATTATTCGAAATATTCAATTCAGGGAACAACTGTGGGGAAATAGTTAACATTTCAAGATTAATACAAGGTGACCTAAACTGTTAACTGCTTCTCTCTAGAGATGCTACCTGACCAGCTGAACTCTCAGCATTTTGTTTTTAATCAAGTGAAAATAATCATATTAAAAAGTAAATAAACAATACCCAACATCATTCAGAATTAACAAATTATACTTCAAGGCAGGTAGCACTGTGTTCTATGTACACGTGGCAATATGATCGATCAGTTTTTTTTGGAACATTTGAGCATTTGTTCCAAAGAGAATTTTCACTTAAGTTGATTTGATTTACGTTTTGATATAAAGCCAGACTGAAGTTAAGTAAAATTATTTGAAGGTGCACCAGAGTTTAAAAGCTGAAGTCAGTGACACATTAAGGGGCTTGAATGACAGTAGCTGTAAAAAACTTTAGTTAGTCCACGTTTGGAATATTGAGCACAGTTCTGGTCGCCACAAGAAGGATATGGATGATTTGGAGAGGGTGCAGAGAAGGTTTGCCAGGGTTTTAGGTCTGAGGAGAGGTTGGATATACTTGGATTGTTTTCACTGGAAAGACAGAGGCTGTGGTGCATTTGATACAGGTCTACAAAATTATGAGACACACAGATAACGTGGATAGGTCATCTACAAGAAAGCACAGGTTCAAGTGAGAGGGGACAAGTTTAGAGGAGAAGCACGGAGAACATTTTTCACAGAGTGTGTGATGGGTGCCTGGAACATTGCCAGTGGAGATGGTGGAAGCAGGCACTTTAGCAACACGTAAGGCATATCTTGATAGGTACATTTACAGGAGGTAAGAGAGGGATAGAAACTGTGTGGACTATAAATAGCGGTCTAAATAAAGATTAAGAATTGGCACAGGCTTGGCAGGCTAAAATACTGAGAGATCTCTAAAGTGCTTAAGGTGCTAATATTTGGATGAGATATTAAATCAAAACCCCATCTGTTCTCTCAGGTGAATGCAATAGATCCCACAACACTTTTTCAAAAAACAAAGTTATTTCTCTAAATATTCTGAGCAAACCACTCCAATTAAATGGTAAATAGGGATGCGCAATAAATGCTGGCTTACACAGGAATGTCTACATCCCATAAATAAATTTCCTTAAAAACAATACTTCTAGATAGCAGTTATATTGCTACAACGGCACTGATTTTATTTGTAGTACGATTTTCACTGGTTATATCCACTCAAAAACGAGTGGCTAGTTTGTTGGGCAGTTCAACTAGTTAAATTTTGTAGGAGAATCAGAAATCAAATTTTGGTCTTAGGAGGACATGGCCATGGAAAATCTGATATCTGGTAAAACAGTATTTGGAAAGAGAAAATCTGGTTCACAAGTACATGGCTAACTTGATTTAGAAGAATGCTGATCAGAAAAATTCCCTTTAGTCAACTATCACAATCTAAAGTTTAAAAAAAAATCACAACACCGGGTTAAAGGCCAACAGGTTTATTTGGAAGCACTAGTTTTCGGACCACTGCTCCTTCATCAAGTGGTTGTGGAGTATAAGATCTATACAGTACTGAGCTTGAAAGTGCTTCATTAGGCTAGTTCTGTAATTAACTTTGCATTGTTGATTTAAAACAGCTTTGCTAATCTTTGTAATGTCATAATATGGAAACTGGAGACATGATTTTAACTTTGACAATAACAGAAAGCAGGCACGATCTTATAATGAGTGACCAGTGTGTTAAAGGTTGTATTCTGCCAACACTGGTTAAAATCTAGTCTCCAGGATAATGCCTTGAACCTACACCCCAATCCAACACCGGCACCTCCAAATCATCACAATATAGCATTCAGTATTTTCTGTCTTATGCTAAATGTTCTTAATTTCAATTTATGATTGTAATTGCTAGATTGTCCATTATTAGTTTGCAGGAAATGAAAATAAAAATCAGTTTACTGACATATTTGGTTCCGTAACTCAACATAATCTTAAGATTACATGTGATCATAAGATACACAAGTCCACCTATGAGAGATCTGCAGCAGAGAAAAATTTGTACTACTGGTTAATTCATTTTAATAATGTTGGTTGAGCAATAAACACAAGCCAAGATTTAAGGAGAACTTTCTGACTGCGAAAAAGAAGTTCCACATTATGCTCTTTGCATCCACCTCAACAGACAAATGGGACTTCTGTTTACTATTGCATCTGAGAGCAGTGCAGTGAAGTGACAAGCAGAATGATGTGGACAATTCCTTGAGTGGGAACTGAAGCCTTAAACCTCATCGCCATGGAGGTAAGAGTGTCATCATAGTAGTAACTAATTTTATTTTTAAAATAAAAACAGTACAACAGCTCCTCCAATTCAAGGCACTATCTTGGAGACCAGATTTTAACAGGTGTTGTCAGAAAACAGGCTATAACACACTGGTCACCCATTATAAAAGCTTCGAGTAAAAAATGAGGTCTGCAGATGCTGGAGATCACAGCTGAAAATGTGTTGCTGGTTAAAGCACAGTAGGTTAGGCAGCATCCAAGGAATAGGAAATTCGACGTTTCGAGCATAAGCCCTTCATCAGGATGAAGGGCTTATGCCCGAAACGTCGAGTTTCCTATTCCTTGGATGCTGCCTAACCTGCTGTGCTTTAACCAGCAACACATTATAAAACCTTGTCCGCTTTCCATTACTGTCAAAATTAAAATCATGTCTCAAGTTTCCATATTAAGACGTAACATTAACAAAGCGGTTTTAAATCAACAAGGCAAAGTTAATTACAGGACAAGCCTAACGAAGTATTTCCAAGTTCTGTGCATGCAATATAAGGAATAAAGTAAATGGGTTTGTGGTGCAGGTCAAAATTGTGAGTTATAACGTGGTGGGTATCACAGATGTGGCTGCAAGGGGATCACAACTAGGAGCTGAATATTCAAGGATATACATCCTATTGAAAAGAAAGACAGGTCGGCAAAGGGGTGGGATCGCTTTATTAGTAAGAAATGAAATTAAACCAATAGTACGAAACGAAATAGGGTCAGATGGTGTAAAATCTGTGTGCGTAAAATTGAGGAATTGCAAAGGTAAAAACAAACCATAGTTGGAGTCATGGATAGGCCTCCAAAGATTAGTCAGAAGCTGGGGCGCAAGATACACTAGGAGATAGAAAAGATGTGTAGGAAAGGCAAAGTTACAGTGATCATAGGGGATTTCAATATGCTGGTGGACTGAGAAAATCAGGTTGGTTGTGGTTCAGAAGAAAAGGAATTTCTGCGAGATGGCTTTATGGAGCAGCTTCTGATAGAGTCCAGGAGGGAACAGGCAATACTGGATTTAGTATTGTGCAATGAGACAGACTTGATGAAGGAGCTTAAAGTAAGAGGACCCTCAGGAAGCAGTGATCATAATATGATCAAGTTTACTCAGCAATTTGAGAGAGAGAGAGAGAGAGAGAAAGATAGAACCAGAGGTAACGGTATTTCAGCTGAATAAAGGCAACTACAGAGGCATGAGGGAAAGGCTGGGTAGAATTGACTGGGAGAGGAGCCGAGGAGGAAAGACAGTTGAACAGCAATGGCAGGAGTTTCTGGAAGTAATTCAGGAGACACAGCAAACTTTCATCCTGATGATAAAGAAGCATGGCACAGGGAGGATGAGGCAACCATGGCTGACTAGGGATGTTAGGGATAGCATAAAAACAAAAGAGAAAGCATATAAACTAGTGAAGAACAGTTGGAAACTAGAGGATTTGGAAGCTTACAAAGTTCAACAGAGGGCAACAAAAAATAACTAAGGAGGGACAAGATTAAACAGGAGGGTAAACTAGCCAGTAGAGTCATAGAGAGGTACAGCACAGAAACAGACTCTTCAGTCCAACCCGTCCATGCCGACCAGATATCCCAACCCAATCTAGTTCCACCTGCCAGCACCCGGCCCATATCCCTCCAAACCCTTCCTATTCATATACTCATCCAGATGCCTTTTAAATGTTGCAATTGTACTAGCTTCCACCACTTCCTCTAGCAGCTCATTTCATACACGCACCACCCTCTGAATGAAAAAGTTGGTCTTCGGTGTCTTTTATATCTTTCTCCTCTCACCCTAAACCTATGCCCTGGAGTTCTGGACTCCCCTACCCCAGGGAAAAGACTTTGTCTATTTATCCTATCCATGCCCCTCATGATTTTATAAGGTCACTCCTCAGCCTCCAACACTCCAGAGAAAACAGCCCTAGACATTTTAACCTCTCCCTATAGCTTAAATCGTCCAACCCTGGCAATTTCCTTGTCAATCTTTTCTGAACCCTTTCAAGTTTCACAACATCTTTTCGATAGGAAGGAAACCAGAATTGCACGCAATATTCCAACAACTGCCTAACCAATGTCCTGTACAGCTGCAACATGACCTCCCAACTCATGTACTCAATACTCTGAAAATAAAAGAAAGCATACCAAACACCTTCTTCACTATCTTATTTACCTGTGACCCTCCTTTCAAGGGGCTAAGAACCTGCAATCCAGGATCTCTTTGCTCAGCAACATTCCCCAGGACCTTACCATTAAGTGTACAAGTCCTGCTAAGATTTAATATCCAAAAATGCAGCACCTCACATTTATCTAGATTAAACTCCATCTGCCAATTCTCAGCCCATTGGCCCATCCGATCAAGATCCTGTTGTAATCTAAGGTGACCTTCTTTGCTATCCATTACACCTCCAATTTTGGTGTCATCTGCAAACTTACTAACTTATACCTCTAATGCTCACGTCCAAGTAATTTATATAGATGATGAAAAGTAGTGGACCCAGCATTGATCCTTGTGGCACTCCACTGGTAACAGGCCACAAGTCTAAAAAACAACCCTCCACCACCACACTCTGTCTTCTACCTTTAAGCCAGTCCATTTTCCAAATGGTGAGTTCTCCCCGTATTCCACGAGATCTAATCTTGCTAACCAGTCTCCCATGGGGAACCTTGTCGAACATCTTACTAAAGTCCATATAAATAACATCTAATGCTCTGCCCTCATGAATCCTTCTTGTTACTTCTTCAAACATCTCAATCAAGTTTGTGAAACATGATTTCCACTACAAAAAGCCATGACCTTGCCTTTCCAAATACATGTACATCCTGTCCCTCAGGATTCCCTCCAACAAGTTGCCCACCACTGACCTCAGGCTCACTGGTCTATAGTTCCCTAGCTTGTCCTTACCACCTTTCTTAAAACAGTAGCACCACGTTAGCCAACCTCCAGTCTTCTGGCACCGCACCTGTGATTATCAATGATACAAATATCTCAGTAAGATGCCCAGCAATCACTTCCCTAGCTTCTCCCAGAGTTCTAGAGTACACTTGATCAGGTCCTAGGGATTTGTCCACTTCTGTGCATTTCAAGACATCCAGCACTTCCTCCTCTGTAATATGGACATTTTTCAAGATGCCATCATCTATTTCTTTACATTCTATATCTTCCATGTCCTTTTCCACAGTAAATACTGATGCAAAACATTCATTTAGTATCTGCCCCATCTCCTGCGGACCCACACAAAGACTACTTTGCTGATTTTTGAGGGGCTCTATTCTCTCCCTAGTCACCCTTTTGTCTTTAACATATTTGTTAAAACCCTCTGGATTCTCCTTAACTCTATTTGCCAAAGCTAGCTCATGTCTTCCTTTTGCCCCCTTGATTTCTTTCCTTCTGTCCTTTATACTCCTACTGTCTTTAGACTCTTCTAAGGTTTCAGTTGATCTCTCCTGTCTATACCTGACATATGCTCCCTTTTTCTTAATCAAACCCTCAATTTCTTTAGTCATCCAGCATTTCCTATATCTACCAGCCTTTCCTTTCACCCTGACAGGAATATACTTTCTCTGGATTCTCGTTATCTCATTTCTGAAGGCTTCCCATTTTCCAGGCCTTTATAATACTACTTGGTGCTATGAGCTAGTGAGGGCAGGAATAGGAGGATAGAGGATGAATGCATGGCCGAGGAGCTGGTGTACAGGAGAAGGATTTACGTTTTTGGATCATTGGAAGTTGTTTTGGGGTAGAAGAAGTGACCTGTACAAGAAGGACGGTTTGCATCTAAATTGGAAGGGAACTAATATACTGACAGGGAAATTTGCTAGAGCTCCTCCAGGAGGATTTAAACTGGTAAGGTTGGAGGGTACCCAGGGAGATAGTGAGGAAAGATTTCAATTTGAGACTGGTATAGCTGAGAACAAAGACGAGTCAAACAGTCAGGACAGGCAGGGACAAAGCAGAAAACCAGGTAGGGCTGATAAGTTAAATTACACACTGATTAGCCTAAACTCGGTCGTGGGTAAAATCCTGGAACGCATTGTGAAGGACGAGATTTTTGAATATTTGGAAGTCTATGGTAAAATAGGGCAGAGTCAGTGTGGTTTCATCAAGGGGAGGCCATGTTTGACAAATCTGCTAGAATTCTTTAAGGAAGTAACAAGCAGATTAAACCAGAGTCATCTCCTTGGATATTTTCGAGCTGGACTTCAAAAAGGCCTGTGAAAAGGTACCTCACAGGAGGCTACTGAATAAGATAGGGCCCATGTTGGTAGAGGCAAGGTGCTAGCATGGATAGAAACTTGGCATCCGGCAGAAAGTAGAGACTGGGGATAAAAGGATCCTTCTCAGGGTGGCAGCCGGTGACAAGCGATGGTCTGCAAGGCTCAGTGTTGGGATCACAACTTTTCACTTTATACATTAACAATCTAATTGAAGGAACTGAGGGCATTCTGGCTAAGCTTTCAGATGATACAAAGATAAGTTGAGGGACAGGTAGCATTGAGGAGAAGCGGAGGCTGCAGAAGGATTTGGACACATTAGGAGAGTGGGCAAAGAAGTGGCAGATAGAGTACAATGTGGGAAAGTGTGAGGTCATGCACCTTGGTAGGAAGAGTAGAGACATTGACTATTTTCTAAATGGAGAGAAAATTCAGAAGTCTGAAGTGCAAAGAGGCTTAGGAGTTCTAGATCAGAATTCTCTCAAGGTAAACTTGCAGGTTGAGATAGTACATAGGAAGGTAAATGCAATGATGGCATTTATTTTGAGTGGACCTGAATATAAAAGCAGGGAGGTATTTCTGAGGCTCTATAAGGCTCTGGTCAGGCCACATTTTGGGCCGCATATCTCAGGAAGGATGTACTGGCCCTGGAGCCTGTTCAGAGGAGATTCTCGAAACGATCCCAGAAATGAACAGCTTAACATATGAGGAACGTTTGAGGACTTTGGGTCTATACTCCATGGAGTTTAAAAGAATAAGGGATGATTTCATTGAAACATACAGAATATTGAATGGCTTGGATGAAGTGTTTGCTGGGAAGATGTTTCCCTTGGTAGGAGAGACTAGGACCTGAATGCACAACCTTAGAGTAAAAGACAGACCTTTTCGACAGAGATAAGGAGAAACTTCTTCAGCCACAGAGTGGTGAATCTATGGAATTCACTGCCACAGAAGTCTGTGGAGGGCAGATCATTGAGTATACTAAAGACGGTGATAGGCTTCTTGATTGTAAAGGAGATCAAGGATTATGGGGAGAAAGCAGGAGATTGAGGTTGAGAAACCCATCAGACATGACTGAATGACGGATCAGACTTGATTGGCTAAATGGCTTAATTTCTATTCCTACGTTTTATGGTCTTATCTCAAATTGGTGTAATAACTGTTTTGAATTAATGAATTGTAAATATAGCTGAATTGCACAAAAGGAAGTTGCACAAATCTTTTTCTGGAACACAAATACTTTCAGTCATTTAAATCTTATTGAATGATAACAATATCTAAGTAAATAACTCAATTCAATGTAACAGCCATCTCATTCAGAGGCTGAGATCCAAATTGCTGTTGAGAATGATACTCATGGGACTTATAGGTAAAAAGGAGTTTAAACAAATCAGTTAAGTAATGCTGCATGATATTTGACCTGTGCCATCAATAGGCAGATAACGTATTTCATCTTTTCTTACCTAACATCCTAGCATCAAGCTTGTTTTCTTCACTATGCTTCAACAATTCCCGCAGAAATGCCATCAAGTACTTGAACACATTTCTGTGACTGCGGGGCAACTGAGATATTAACTGGAGAAAAGGAGCAAATAATTATGATAATGTAAATTTGTTCAAAATCATCAATACTATAAAACAATACTAAATATCCAATGTGGCATGGCATAGTGCAAAACACTAAAACATAGAATAATGGGACAGAGGTTAATAATCTTGAAATACCATTTTCATTCCATAGTGAATAAAATGCTGTTTAATAATATTGTACTCTCCAATTATTACCAAATAAATCATATTTATAGGAATCTGGATAATAAATAAATTTATCCTAAATGTGAATCGGTACAGGACTAATATACCTTTGCATACTGCTGAGATAATCAGCAACTCTGTGATATCTTTCATAGGATAAGTAGTCCTAAGGTACTCAACAATTTGATGTCAGAATGCTGTTCTACTACACACAATTTTATTATTCTGTGAGCAAGAGTAAGTGGACAAAGGTGTCATAAGGAATATTTTGAAGGGGAGCTTGGGGTATTTAAGAGAACAAATAAAATGATTGGGGACAAGATGGCCAAAAGGTCCTGTTACCAATAGTAAAGGATAATTCACAGAAGATGCAGGATGGGCATAGATTTGGCGAGGTAGGTGCACTTTAACCACGGGAAGTTTTTGGAGACAAATGTGTGGATTTAGAAGTTATTCAAAGTTCACTAGCGTGATTTCAGAGTTGGGGGGGGGGGGGTGGCTTATGAGGAAAGGCTGAGTAGATTGGGATTATATTCATTGGAATTCAGAAGAATTGTGGGGGTGGGATCTTATGAAGGAAATTGATAAAATAGAAATAGATAAGCTGTTTCCACTGGGAGGTGAGACAAGGATAAGAGAGCATGGCCTCAAGATTACAGGAAGCAGGTTTAGAACTGAACTGAGAAGGAACGTCTTCACCCAGAGGGTTATTAATCTTTGGAATTCCTTGCCCAGGGAAGTAGTTGACACTACTTCAGTAATTGGTTTTAAAGCTAAGGTAGATACTTCTTTGAAAAATAAAGGAAGTTAAGGGATATGGTGAAAATACAGGTGAGTGGAGCTGAATCCAAGAAAAGATTAGCCCTGATCTTATTGAGTGGTGGAGCAGGCTCAAAGGGTCGGACAGCCTACTCCTGCTCCTCGTTCTTATGTTCTATTGAGATGACCAAAGAGGATTCAACAGGAGTTGGCAAGAATAGGGGACGAAAGGTGAATGCGAAATAGTGTAAGAGATGTGCATAATGAGGCGTAAGTGTATGTGTTTACAGTGATTCTGTTGAAGGACAAAGTTAAAAATCACACAACACCAGGTTATAGTCCAACAGGTTCGTTTGGAAGCACTAGCTTTTGGTGTGCTGCTCCTTCATCTGAAGAAGGTGGTGTTGTGTGATTTTTAACTTTGTCCACCCAGTCCAATACCTGCTCCTCCACATCTGTTGAAGAAGCCAGGCTAGTAATGTGTTCCTCTCTAAAAAAACTTTTTGTCAAATGGGAATCTGGGTTTTTGGTATTTCTGCAAGCTCAGTTACTTATCATGAAAAGCTACAATCCAACAAGGCGCTCTTAGCAATACAAGCATAATGTCTGCATGACATCAATGCGAATCAGGAATAATTTTTCCTTAGCTCACAAACTAAATGATGATTGAGAAAGGAAAGTGCCATTAGATGTTCACAACATGAAATCCAAAAAACAAAGGTCATTCTTAATACAAAAAGATTCTGAGGGGAAACCTGGCACTGTGGAGGAGGGAAATCTCACTGACACTTTCTAGCAGAAAGCTTTTGGCAAGGTTACTTCACAAGATTAAATTTTGTAGCATCAGTAGAAAGTTAAAACTCTAGATTAGGAATTGCTCAGACTCCCATGACCAAAAGGCTATAGTTAACAGATGCATTTCAGCTTGGAGATATGTTACCAGTGGAATCAGTCTTCTTTAGAGATACACAAGGGAGAGTCAAGAGGATGGCAGATAAATTTGCAGATGACAACAACATTGAGAAAGGGTTAAGATTCCAGAAAAGTAATCAAATCCAAAAGACTTATTTGTATTGGGTGACTGGATCTTATATTAAAAAATAAGGATTATGTTTATATAAATGTAGTGCCAGGCATGTTGGTAATGACAGCACAACATGCAAGTGTCATTTGCTGGGGTCAATACTGAACGAATTCAAGAAAAAGAAATATTGTGCTACTGTGCAGAGATTGCAGAAGGAACATCATAGATGAGGAGAAATTGTACCTAAAGCTGACAAAGGTAGGGTTATATCAATAGAACTGTTTAGCAGAAATCAAAGGAGCCTATTTTGACAATGTATGTTTCAGTGGTCAAATCACACCTTGCATATTATGTCTTGTTTTAATTCCACTCCCACTAAGTGGGCAATGTAGTGGTTTTTTAAAAAGATTAGACTTGGGCTACAAAATCGATTCCTAATTTAAAAATCCTGAATTATGCAGATATGTTCAAGATCTCAGATTATTTAATCCACAGAGAAGTCTAAACTAAACGGTTGGATTCAGTACCAATAGTTATTTTGTTCCTGTTTGACAGATGGGTAGGACTAGGGGATTATGAGCTTAATCAATGTAGAAGTTGGAATGGCAGGATGTTATGCATTTTTTCTTATTGCAGAGAATTTTGAGCCATCAGAACACGTTTTCACTGCTCTGATGAAACAGACTCTTGGTACTGTTTCAAGAGTGAGTTAAATCAATTCCTGACAGGGCAGAAATCACAATACTGTAGATGGAAGTTTTTTTTACAGATAATAATGGATTCATATGATTTCCCTGGACTGGTTTCCTTTCCTTTATCTACTTTCACGTAGTGATCCTTTATTAGCTTTCATTTTGCTCTCCTGGGAGATTATATGTTTTACGGCTGGGAAACTGTTCAGCCATGATTGTCTAGCCATTGTAGTATGGACCAGGCTGGCTGAACCAGCTGGGCTTTTCCTGCCATCTTCATACATTTGTAAAACAAGGTTTCATTTATATGCTTCACTTACTTCTGAGAATTCGCTTCAATAAAATTTGCTATACAATTCAGACTTGTCATCTTACATAATGTGGAGATAATCTCCCTTAATCTGTGTGCCTTACTCTATGAGAGAGTAGCATGCCATCATCCAAGATGTAGTTTACAAGTGGAATGTATTTAACGTATTCTCAACATCCAGGAACAGAATATAAATGAAAGCCCACATCTCGTGGACGCATGCTGGCCCATATGTGAGATATAAAATCCATAAATAATAGTACATTAAAATTTTACATTGCATGGTCTTGAACAAGTCACTCTAATGGTAGCAGGAATATTCTCCAGTCTGGAACCATCTGAAAGTCTTGGTGATTTGGTTCTAACAGATTTCTCAATACTGAAAAGAATTGCAATCTTGCTGATAAAGCTTAAATCTTTGATGATATGGCAACTATGTTCAGATGGTTCAGTGATCGGGATACATAAAATCTTGTAGCCAGGGAAACCTGCCACTTCAGATACTTTTTGAATTGGGTGTTCGGATCCAAGTTAGAGCTGGTCATTTATTATTGAATTGATCAAAATTTTCTTTTTATAAACTTAATTCCATGTTCTTTCTACATAAAATCTCTACTGATGCAAGTTTATTACAAACTGTGCAGTTGTGAATCACCTGGATTACAATGAGGTAAGGACCCATCTAAATTGAGGTAAAGGACCTATCTAAATGCAAACGGCTACACTTAAGGTAGCTATGTTAATTACATATATTTAAGTCTGAGGTACATAGGTTCATAATGGGTAGGGGAAATCGAGAGTTACACAGAAAATGAGGAAAGTGGATGAGTGGTAGTCAGATCCTACTGATTGGCAGAATAGGGTCAATGGTCTACTCCTGTTCCTTTTAATGGTTTTTTATTTATATATATGCCACACAGAATATAAGGTATGCTAATTTATGCTGTGAGCCCCATTTTATACAGTACCATAATAGTCACACAACAGTCGTGGAACTTTAACTCTTACCTGTCTACAGCTGCGATTATCAAATGAGGATTCTAGGCATCGAACATGCAGCTCATAACATATCACAGGCTCTGGAAGTGCTTCAAGGAAGATGAGCAAAGCTTCAGCTACTGAATGATTACTGCCAGCTGGCATGTGAAATCAGGAAAAATAAACAGAATTGACTGGTCAAGTATTTAATGGCAGACATAAATTAGGGCTAGTATAAAATATTCAAGGGAAATATATGGAGTAACAAAGCTTACATTGTTATCAATGAAGGGATTAAAAGTTTGATGAAAAGTTTGGAATGAAAAATTAAATTCCTAAAATTCTCCTGCACTGAACACATTATCCAGCAAACTTTCATCAAATTTGGTCAGCTCTTTTCATGACAGATTTTACTGAAGCCATTGTTACACCCTCTGTTGGAGCCTTGCCCTCCCCTCGCCACCAACCCTGCTCTGATTTGCTACACCAAAGTCTAATTGTAACCAAGATATGGATAGAAATCCTGTTCTCTGAAATACTGCAAACAGCTAATTACTACCAATGCATGAAAGCAACTTGGATGCGTTTAGATAAAATGCATTTAAGATGGACAATGCTGGGGCAATGAGGTTACAGCAGTAAAATCATGTCTTCTATCATTACGAACACATTATTTGTCTACTCAAAAATCATGTGCTTTTAATCCCAAAAAATAGTTAGAAATTTAGATCAATCTTTCCAAACTAACTCTGCTTTCTGGCTCTTCTATAAACACTTGAGGTTACACCACAGACATACACAATTTCTACTCAGTACATATGCAATACCATTTAATTATAGAGATATTTTGGTGAAAATTAAGTGAACAGCCCTGATCTTTCTATGCATAATTCTGGTTAATATAAAAAGCCTCTCATTTGTTACTTCGTTTACACAAGATATTCTAGTGATTTATTTTTCTTCTTCAGCCTAAAAGGGCAGAGGGAGGGCAGGTAACTATCATTGTTGGTTGTTCCTCGCTTCAAGATGTTAACGACTCAAGTTCCTAAATTCCTGCCATGGCTCGTGATTGATAGACTGATTCTTTATCTGCAGATCTGTGGGCACATGGAACAAGATGACCTTCGAGGCAACAGGATCTAGAATGCAGGATTTCCTTTCTTTGCTTTTCTTCTCATTCCATTCTCATCGCTAAAGGTGTTTGAAGTTGAAATATGATGCAACTTGATAGACAATTTTGACTTTTGAACAACTGTGTAGCAAGTTCCTCCAAGTTATCAATACCAACGCTACTAGATTTCAGATCTGATTTGAAATGCTTCCTATGTCTTTCACCAGAGCACTGACATTTGAGAGTTATAAAAACAGGACAGCGAAGTTTTTCAACCAACTGGAAACAGTGCCCAGTCCGCTGTAGTTGATTTTGAAGGAGTGTTGCCCAGATTCTTGAAGAGTACTTTTTCAGTAATTCTCCAGAGAATATGGTGTTTCCTCAGTGCTCTTACGTGTCAATGATACATAGTCCAGGTCTCACTGCAGGACAGGAGTGTGGTGATAACAACTTTCTTACGTACCAGAACATTTGATGATTTGTAGGGTCTTTGCTGACAAAAGCTTTCTGTCAATGTTCAGAGGCAGAACTGTCTCAGTTGACCCAGTATTCCACCTTGTCATTAAATAGTGTCCTTTTGAGAGAAATGGCTGCCAGGAAATGGGAAGTGTTCAACATATTTCAGAGTCCACCCTTCAGCGTATGTGGGATTTTTGACTAACTATATCTGGTATTATACAAATTTTACATTAGCAACATTCAAGGTCAGGCTAAATCTCTTTCGGTCAGAATTGAAGAGATCAAGTGTGGTGCAAATCTGGTGCAGTACAGCAATGACATTGTAGTCTCCCACATATTCCAAATTAAATAGATCTAAAGTAGTCAGTTTAGCTGTGCCACTGAGGTGGCTGAGGTTAAAGTTTTCCTTTTGGGTGGTATTTAATACTCACATAAGAGGGTGGTTGATCTTTGAGGAGATGAACAACACCATCTGGTAGATTGTAAGTAGTATGGGGGCCATTATACAGCCTTGCTTAACCAGCCTGCATTTTGAAAGAATTTCCAGTCAAGACAGTAATGATCATGAAGCAGTTGCAGGAACGTAATGAGATTTCTTCCACACAGCCTTGTGATTTACTGACTAAAATGCTTTCATCAATGTGATGAATGCAACAAAGAATTCCACGTGTTGTTCTTGTTCTGTTTACTGGAGTCACTTAGCAGCAAAGATAATGGCAGAGGTTCCTCTAGGAGATGTAAACTAGACTGTGTATCTGGTACAATTTTCTCAGCTGCAAGTAGTAGCCAATTCAAAGAATATCGTCAGGATTTTCCTGCTACGGAGGAAAGTGAACAGTTCCTAGAGCACGATTTATGCCCTTTCTTGAATAACATTGTTATATTCCTTAAGTCAAGTGGGGGAGGGAGCAGTTCTTTCTCTATTCAAATCTGTGGCAAATTACCCATCAATTGCTTCATAGGGTACTGGTAGATAGCCTGAAAAGCAGCAGCTGCTACTCTGGACTGAGGAGGTGTTCTTCAGAGAGCAAGCAAGTGAAACAAAGTATTTCCAATAACTTTAAGGAAGCTATTAAATTGCAGTAGTCATTTACATTATCAATTTCATAAATTTTAATAAGCACTTAAACAAACATTAACATTTTAAAAAGATAGCTTCCCTTGAATGCAATATAAACAAACTCATCAACATATAACGATCATTTGATTTGTTTGACTGAATTGATTTATTTATTTTCACAAATATCCACTCTCCAGCACCATCTTAAAACACAGAAAAATAAACCAAAACAGAATATAAAGGCAGAAGCATAAAGAAGCAGCGTTCAACTTTAATATCCTTCTTATTAAGTGTTCTGCTATGGGCATGGTGGTCGGGATAGAGACCCTACATCGCCACAGTTTGGAACTGAAGTCGCCACTTGCGGGCGCCATCTCAGCACTGAGAGTCCTAACTGGACCCTGCCAATGTTGATGCCACCAATGCTTCTGGGTACCGCACTGGCCCAAACTCCACTTCACTGCTGCCTTGAGTCCACTTCGCACCCACCTTGCCAATGCAGCTGCTGCTGCAAGGTCTTGGAGGCCCAAACTCACCTCCAACATAGCAGCTGAGAATCTGGACTACGACTGTCTTATCAGTGCACAATCCCCCTGTAACCCAAATTCTTTCTCACCCTGAACATGATTCCGGGCTAGGCCCACTCAAGTCCATGCATCTCCCTCAATTATGTACTGTAACCCACTACATTAGAGGGTCACTTACATTTTCTAGATGGTTTGAAGATAAATACTGTGGATGTCGGAAGGGATTTTGCATGGGGGAGGAAGAGGAGGAGGTGGAGTTTACCTGCATTGGTCTTTAAAATATCATGATCAGATGCAGAAACAAAATCAAGAAAGCTAACGGAATGCTGAACCTTTTATAGCTAGAGGACTGGAGTACAAGATTGCAAAATTATGCTGTTATTGTTAAAAAAAACCTTAGTTAGACCACACTTGAAGTACTGAGATCTCGACATCACATCTTAGGAAGGATTATCTGACATTAGAGGGAGTACAGTGTAGGTTTACAAATGTGATATCTGGACTTCAGCAATGAACGTATGAGGAGACATTATACAAATTAGGCCAGTTGTCTCCAGAATGTATAAGGTTAAAGGGCAATCTGACTGAAGTCTTTAAGTATTAACAGGAAAAGACAGGGTAGATAAAATAAACTACTTCCACTGGTTTGGGATCTTAGGACTAAAGGGTAATGTCCAAGAGTTAGGGCCAGACTGTTGAAGAGACATGTTAGGAAGTATTTCTGCACAGTGGGTGGCAAAGGCTTGGAACTCTCTTCCGTTAGAAGAGAGAAGAATAGCCTACTCTTGGCCCTATGTTCAAGTGAAAAAAAGAACCTAAAATCAACATGGTCATTTCATTAAAAAAAATAATTTCACAGTTTGACTGGTCTTAGCATTAAAGCAATTTTAATCAAATGCGCCCTTAAGGAGCACTGATAAAACTCAATGGGAATAGGGTCAACCTCCACTTCCTAGGGACATTCGTATTGGACTCGAAACTATTTCTCCCAACAGATGCTCCCTGACCTGAATTTCTTCAGTAATTTCTGTTCTATTTGGCAATCCTCTGCTGGTTGCAGACAAACCAAGTATGAAAGATATAGGCGTATTTGTTAGTGGTTATTCCCCTCAGAGTCAGAACATTGAAGCAGCTGTTCAGGAGCTCCTGCAGCAATGACCTTCCTCCCATCAGAAATAGGGATTCTTGCTGAAGATTGCAGAATGTACACACTATTTGGGACATTTCAAAATACTGAAGCAGTTTATGTCAACAATATGTAGCAAGACTGGACAACATTCAGGCTCAAGCTGATCAGCAGAAAGTAATAGTTTAACTACACAGTGTAAGGAAATGATCATCTCCAATAATAGAATCTAGCCACCTCCACATTGCATTCAACAGCATTACTATAACTGAATCCTTCATTATCAAAATTTGTGCTACTACTGTCAACAAATTGCACTGATCAGTGTCTTCAAGAGTAGACCTGAGAATAAGAATATTGAAATGAGCAATTCACCTCCTGACTGCCAATTACCTTATAGATGATGGACAGGTTAAGTTAGGAGCATTACTTATACTCTTCACTGGCCTGCATGGGGTTCCAAAAGCACTTAAATGCTGAACATCATCCAGGACAAAGCAGTCAATTTGACTAACATGCCATCTATCACCTTTCACATTTACTCCCTCTCCCAACAACACGCAATGGCAACAATGCATACCAGCTACGATCTGGAACTCACGAAGTCTCTTTTGACAATACCTTCAAAATCTCCAACATCTTGAAACAAAAGCAGATGTACTATATGCACCTCCCCACCAACCCAACATCGTGACTTGGAACTATACTGTTGTTTCTTCACTGTCATTGGAAACTCTTCCTTAGTAGGTGCGTGGGAATTCCTACATCCGATGGATAGCAACAGCTGAAAGACAGCTCAGTGACACCTTCATAGTGATACCCAAAATTAGGGATGAGAAACAAATGCTACCTTGCTTGCATTACCTACATCCCATGAAATTAAATACAACTTGATACTCGCTCCTTGTTGCACTGTAAAGGATACGAATAGTTTGTGGAATGCTCATGTCCAAGCAGTCAAAAATCTGTTGAAGTTCTTCCTGTGTACCAGGTGTCTGGAACAAATCCTCCTGTCAAGACAGCGAAAGGTTAATAAAATCCCTTCTAGGTTTTTGAATCTTTTGCACTGATGAAAATTCACAGTTCTAATTCTCCTACTTTGTTTCATATACAATGGTGAATAAGTGAGAGAATTTATTTCGAGAAATGCAAAAAAAAAGTGAGTTGTGCAATTGAAATTTTAAGTTCAGACTTCATGTCTCATTGCTTTAGGCTACCTACAATTATCAACAGATAATAAATAAACCATGCTTAAAAAAGGCTCCAGTGAGCATATTGAGGCATTAAGCATATGGTTTGAAGGTTTCAGGTACTTCTTATGAAAGGAGAGAACTGTATGGAGAATGAGGGGGTTGAAAAGAATTAGTATGCATTTCTGTTTAATTTCATAAAATCCCTAAAGTGGGGAAGCAGGCCATTTGGCCCATCGAGTCCATAGCAATCCTCTGAAGAGCACCCCACCCAGACCCACCCCAATATTCTTGCATTTACCATGGTTAATCCACCTGACCTGCACATCCCTGGATACTATGGGCAATTTAGTACGACCAATTTGCTGAACCTTTGGACTGTGGAAGGAAATGTGATCACCCAGAGGAAACCCATGCAGACACACAGCAAGAATATCCAAACCCCACACACAGATGGTCGCCCAAAGCGGGAATCAAACATGGGTCCCTGGCGCTGTCACGCAGAAGTGCTAACCTCTGAGCCACCTTGCTGCTCCTTACTGTTTCCTTATTTATCGTGAGTCCTGAAGTTGTGCAAATTGAGACAAGGTCAGGCTTCATAGTGATGATTTTTGTGGTCTTTGCACTACTGCTTTAAACCCTTACATTATGAATAGCCAGAATATCGAATCATACCCCAGCAATGGTCAACATCTTCAGGCAAGGCAGGGTGATAATGAAAAACATTTAAGAGAAAATGACTGTGGATTGTGAAAACTCAGTGCCAAGCTGTAGTAGGTAGACAAACTTAATCAGTTATGTAAAAATGCTACAGCATTATCCTTATTTTTGCAAAATTGTAATTGCTCAGACAGAACTCATTTCATTAACCAGAATCAGGATGTAATTAATTGGTTTTACTTGATTACAAATATTCAACTACAAGATCATAAGATTTTGTCTGTAATCATATGCCTCATCTGCAATATGCTTTCTTTTGACAAATGATGAATGAGTCACATGAATGATAGCTTATAGGCAGAAGAAATGAAAATTAACTGCATGTACCTGTTGACTTGCATTTTTAAAGAGATGATCCACCAACAACCAAATTTCTTTCGGAATCTGCAGAGGTCTATTGTCAGTTCCTGCATTATCCACTGAGACAAGTTCTAAACGAGATTTCTCCTATTAAACAGAATATTTAAACAGTTCAGGGTCACTTGCTATAAAAGAGACAAATCACTTACTGTGCAATTTCTGCTCATTCAAATCAGAGCAGGAACCAAGCTATGCATAATTAAAATGTACAACAGTTCTTTTCTGTATTTTTAATCATTATTTATAACTAATATTGTTCATCATGAAGCTCAACTAGTTATTAATTTTAGAAATCAAGCACATAAATTTAATTTCCTCCCCAGAAAAATTCACACAGAATTCTACGTGATAACAGTGTTCTGTGATTGAATACTGTATTCAGAAATCATGTTAGTCCTCTAATATCAGTAAAGGGCTATGACCTGACCTCTGACAAAAATCCTCACTTTTTTTAAATACATGAATGAATGGAAAAAAACATTTCATTTCTTTGCACCATATGAAAACATACTGCAGTGGTGATGACTTTGCACCAACTTTCTTTCTGGTCCTATCAGTAATGTTTTATGAATAATGCACAGATTTCCATTATGAATAGCTGGGTGACTACTCAAAGGTCAAGGCCTCAAACGGAGTTGTAGGAAGGCAATAAATGCAGAAGTGCTAACAAGAGGAGGAGTCACAAAATCTACCCAGGGAAAGAACTGTAGAATTGCTAGAAAAAAAGTGTGGGCTCAAACTGTTAGTGGCAGGAATGCATGATTCAGTTATCTTTCGTTTGGCTAATTACATAAAATCAGGCATGACATCATGAAATTAACAACGTTCCAGATTTCACAGCATAGTTGCACAGTATGTCTTAAAGAGATAAAATTGATTAAAGCTTATTCAATTTTCAGCTTGTAATTTAGGAAAAGTAGTAGAATTAATTTGGATTTTACTCAAATATGTAAAATTCATAGTAAAATTAATCAATGTATTGTTGGGAAATTAGTTAAAAAAGACATTTATATGGTTGAAAAGTATGCATTCTTCCAGGCTTTATATTAATACATTTCCTGTGTGTAAGTGCATTGTGGTAGGGGTCTTAATAGAGATGTAGAGCAGGAAAAGCAGCATGCATTTTTTGGAAACTGGTAGAAATAATCTGAATAATGATAAATGGAAAAGTTGGGATTTTAAAGAAGAGAAATTGCAATAGCAAAAGGAAAATATCAGGAAAAAAGGGTAGCGAAGATTGCATATTTTTGCCAAATATGCAAAATATTCAATTAAAACACTGTTTAGTAACAAACCAATGCGACTGCTTTTACCCAAGAGAACCAATAGATCTCATTTCCTTGTACTGAAACTTGATTTTTGTCCAGTATTTTCGATAGCATTAAAGCCACAGGTACGCAAGCAAGTTTTTCAACTCCCGGTTCAATATTCCTTACAACATAACAATCTGTTACTACTTCATTCAACTGCTGGTGTTGACTTTAAGTCAGAATTCAAATAGAGCTAAATTATAGCAAGATACACAAGATTTAGCACTGAAACAGCCTTTTTATGTTTGCAATTTATAAATGAACTGGATATTGGAATACAGAATAAAATTTCAAAATTTGTCAATGGCATCAAGCCTGGAAGAATGGGAAAACAGTGAAGATGGTACAAATCGAATGCAACAGAAACAGGTGACAAATGGCAATCAGAATTTAATACTGAAAGTACTGCTTTTTGGCAGAAGGGAGAGTGAGGGTTATGGGTTACAGCAAGAGAATGGAACTAATTGCATTGCTCCATGGTGAGCAGGCAGTGATTTAAACAGGTCAAATGGTCATCTATTTCACGCCATTGATTTTTATTATGATTTAAATTCTGCAAATTTCTACACTTGGTGGAGCGTATGTATATATTTTCTGAGAGAGTTTTGCAATTGTGCACGAAGAATCCCAGGAGTAAAAATGCCTCTATGAACGCTAACAGATCATTTGGGTTCAAGTGCATATGGATATTTCAGACCATGAATTAGTTCTAGTATGTGTAGGTAGCAAAATCAAACCATAAAGATGTTAGCTGATAACACTGCCATTCCTGAAACTGATAACTTACTCAACCTACCTTGAAATTCTGAAGATGTCAATGCTATATTTTACAAAATCATAAGGAATGTATTGTTACGTTCTATCTGGCCCATTACGCACCTGTGGGTCATTCAGTAAGCACTGGTAGATTGTGTATTCACTAGAAATTCTCCAGAAATGTATTCTGACAGGTTTTAGTAGCAACCCTTTTAATTTTATATTAAAGTCATGGTCTGGGTTAAGGTCATGGTCTGGGTTAAAGACTCCTGTTTTAATATCCAAGATCACAAGTTTGTGTCAGTTAGCTGATTTCAGCTAGATCATGAGTTGGGACACTACAATTGTCTCAATGTCCAATGGGCTATAGTGGAGTGGGGGGAAAAGTATCAGTTACTTCTCAGTGATTCCTGTGCATATATAGATTAAGAATACGACTTGACCAGTCTGAGGTGTCCTCCAAAATCAAATAGCCTGTTAACAGATATTCAGTAGGTTTAGGGATGAATGGTTATGTCATTGAGATATGAACACCCACGCAGCCACTAAACAGGAGGAGAAAACCTCCAGTCTCTTTACAGCATGTCATTAAGGGATAAGGACCAGAGGGTAGTATATATACTTAGGCCAGAGATCAGCCATTAAATGGCACAAGAGATTGAGTGGCCTATTCTTATGTTACTGATATAATTATTCAGTGGTTACTTAAGAAGTCAGTTAGCTTAGTTGATGGACAGCTGGTTTGTGATGCACAGTGATGCCAATAATGCAGTACAAGTTCTGTACCGGCTGAGGTTATCATAAAGTTTCGTCCTAATCAATCTCTGTCCTCACCTTAGACATGATGCTCCTTAGATTAAACAACCGCCAATCTCTTCCTAATGAGAGAGTATTGTCACAGTCCTAAAAGGTTACAGTGACTTTAGTTAAACCAACAGAAAAGGTGTAATTCCTTCATTGGCGTTTCTGATTGAACAAAGTTATCTTGTTGGAAAACGCCAAAAGTTAAATATTGGCTTCAAACCTGATGGCTTTAGAAATTTCAGAAATATTTAGAAGGTATTAGATGTAGTCAACCAGTAAAAGTCTAAGACTTCCAAATGTACCATTACCTTATGTAAAATGCTGTCATCATCCTGAACAGGCAGAAGAAATAGAAAGAAAAAAGGTATCAGCCAGAGAAAGCTTTCTCCAAAAGATCATATGCACAGATTACAGAACGGAGATAAATGCAGCGATAACTACTCCATTCCCTTGGAGTGTTGTTTACAATTGTCAAAATGGAAAACCTTTATAAAACCTTATTTCAGAAATGAACTGAAGTACAACATAACAATTACGAAATGAGAGAATTTTGAAATTGAAAACGGAGTGGATAAAAGAGCCAAGTCAGGTGGAGGACGAGATGATTCAAGATAAAACTCTCTTTATTCAGTTCCAAAAGTCATAATTTAACTATAATCTCAGAGTACTCCTAATTGCCTTGGCGTAGCATTTCCCACCATTCAAGATTTGTCCAAATTTGTCCAAATATCTTTGACTATTTTTAAAAAACTAAATCATAGTGAGGGCAATAAATGTTAAACTGCAAAGTTTAAAATGTTGGTTATAGACAGTTCACCCAAACTGTTCTTGTCATAAGTTTTATTTCTAGCTCAAACACTACAAATGCCACCACACTGGTTACATGCTCCCATACCTATATTGCCAACTCTCATCCCATTAGCCCTCAATTACATACAACCATTACTAGGCCTCTAGTTCCATTTAGGTCTCACACATCTATACCAGAGCCTACTAGATGATAACAATGAACACCAGAAAATGGAACATCCTTCATTTAAAAGCAAGCAAATTCAAATCAGACAAAACACAAAAATCAGCAGAAATCTTTTTACAATATACCTCACCCTAGTCTCAGAGGTTCATTCCCTATTATAGGAACGTAACGTTTCCCACTTTCTCACACCAGCGGGAGTGGGCTTACCATTTTAGAAAGTTTTGTGCTGCAGGTCTATATTTCCCAAAATGATTCTCATACAGTGCCTTTACAAG
Organism: Hemiscyllium ocellatum; assembly: GCF_020745735.1. Classification (NCBI taxonomy): domain Eukaryota; kingdom Metazoa; phylum Chordata; class Chondrichthyes; order Orectolobiformes; family Hemiscylliidae; genus Hemiscyllium; species Hemiscyllium ocellatum. Next base: position 94,073,436 of record NC_083411.1, on the reverse strand, counting down.
TAGATGCAAAAGACATTCAATTCTATTCGTCTGGCTAGATTTGAATTCAGACACGAAAAGCCAGACTTTAAACCAAATAAAGACTTGAATCAAAGTTAAAAAATCATTGCTAAGATAATTCAACAATTGGCAATTGACAAACTGAGATGACTGTTACTGTAATGGTTACAGGTGTACCCAGCAGAAAGAAAAAGTGCTGAGGGACAATAGTGGCACAATCATAGTACACATATTTATGGGAGATGCATCATCTTTTACTCACAGAATAAACAATATAAATAAAAAGCACCAACTAAACATCTTTCCCACATAAACATCATTTTCTTGCTCTCAAATACATTTCTCCATAATTGTAATCTCGACTACTGATCCCCCTGCTGTTAGGCACACAACACACATAAGCACAACGCATAATTCGCGCAAATGATATTTTCAACTTGCAGAGTTACTATTTTCAGAACAACAACCATAATCAATGTTTACATTTTCTACAGCATCCTCCAAGTGCATTTTCATTGTGGTTCTCTAATCTCTATAGATACACAATATTAGGTAACCAAATGGACAAAAACACCATTTCCTCAACCAGAACTGAAGTTCAATCATGATTTGTTCACAACAACCAAAAGCGCAGCCATTTGGTAGTGCTGCTGATGGAAACATCCCGTTACTTTAAGGAAAATGACATATTAAGAAATTAAATATTTCAATAAATAAAACCACAGTGACACAATGAGAGTATGCTACCATCAGCAACATTTCTCTATGATAACAAAGACTTGATATTTAAAAAAAAAAGTTTAGTTATCATTGTTGATTGAAGGGGAAAAAGAAAAGCAGGACTACAGAAACACAGCATTAAAGTGGGCACAATGAGCAAGAAGACTTTGTTCAATGCTGCATGATTCTCTGGAAACAAAATTTAATTTTCGTCTCTGTTTAAATTGGAGGGGGAGGTGGGAGTATTGTGGGGAAAAAGGACTTGAAAAGGGCAGTGTCCAAAATTTTATAAAATATTAATCATGTAGATCTTTTAACATGAATTCAATTTCTTACCAGGTCTATAAGCTTGGTGATGGGCACTTCTCTTATTGGCTTCTTCATTCGACACAATGATTCAAGTGATGTACCAAAGCAGCTTGGCAGGTAGTTACCACCAATAGTAAGGAAGTAATCTTTTCCCCGATCCAGATGCAAAACCAAGATGTCCTCAATCTTATCCTCAGCTGAATTTAATAATGTCACAGTATCCTTACTAACATAAACTTCAAGTGATATATCCACAGATTCATCTGAAATAGAACATTCAGAAGCACTCAAACGTTACTTAAAAGAGATGTTTAGATGAACTCACAGCAATTTGCATTGACGTAGTACTTTCAAAATAAAGCTGCTAAGGGCTTGACAATTGACATGAGTAGTCGAAAAACTGTGGACTAAGAAATTAGAAAAGATGATTGAGCTCATTTGAAAAACAAAAATGCATGCATGTAGATTTAATTTTTTATTTAATCCATATTATCACTGATACACTGTAAATTGGATCTTTTTATATTTGATAGTGATCCCTTACCGCTACAGTTTCGGTCACCTATTGGGTGAGCATTGCATTTGGTAAGGAAACTGGAGGGCCTTGTGTTACTGCACACAATGCAACCACAAGTACAGAATATTTCACATTGTCATACACAGTTGATCCTACAACTGCCCCATGGTTGCACTTTCTATTGGCATCCGAATAATTCGAGGGTATCAACATTCACATGGCAGTTCACTGGTTTCCTCCATAGCCATTGGGAATGCATGGGTTCTTGGGTTTCACAGATACAAAATGTATTTGTTTGAATACTAGTTTCAATTGAATGCTAGTTTGGGGTAAACTCTTGCCAGAGATTTTGATGGTGTCATCATTCCGTTGCAGCTTTTGTGTATTCGTTCCATCAGCATTTCTGATACATTTAATTTGTGGCCTTACCTTTTTATATAAATTCTTATGACACAGGTTGCTAGGTCTGAAGTGCTCAACATTTTGTTTGCCATATAATCTCCTATACAAAAAAAACTAAATGATCCTTTACTATACAAGCAAATTTGTACTTCATATCTCAGATGCTGGGGATTTGGTGAGTTAATGGAATCTTCACTTTCCCTAAAAAAATTTATAATTAATGCAAACAATTAAGATTTATCTACAACAATTTAAATTGAGAACCAGAGACCTAATCAGGAATATACTAACTGTGTTGTGAAACAGCAGTAGTTACTTAAATAAGGAAACTAGTATGAACTTATTCTGGCAACTGTGGCTCAGCTAATTCTTTAATTTCAAATAGAAATATAGCATCTCAGCGCGATTTTGTTACAGAGCACAGACTAAACAAAGTACCAGAACTTCCGTGAGTTGAGGTAATTTTATATATAAGCAAAATTATATGTTTTGCAAATTATTAACATTTAGCATTTAACTGAAAGCTACTACTTCAATTTAGAGGCAAGGAGCCTAAGTAGGGGTACGCGACTATTTGCTGCGGAACAGCTGTCGTTAATTTAATTAAGGAAATATTTTCAATTGTTTGTTTTGCTGTAACTGGGGCCCAACTAATTTTTTAGTTTCAAAGCATGTTAACATAACATCTCAATGTGATTTTACACAGGAATGCTGGGAATTTGGCGAGTTGAGAAAATAAGGCAACGAGAGGAATGTGGTGATTTTTTTAAAAACAAAAACCTTTTCACCTTATGGCTTGCTCCTGAGCAGAGCCGTGACAAAGTTCCTTGAGATTTGCAATTGCTGTTAAGTGGGATTGTGGGAACTGTCGAGAATATCAGATGAACATCAAGGTGCACAAAATACTGGGAGAAACAGCACTTTGACACTTGAAGATTAGAGCTGAGTATTAAGTTATTGGGTGGAATTGAAATAAGGAAGCAATTAAACATTCTAAATTACACTGCAAGGAAGAAGAGGAGAAGGGGTTGATTAGAGCATTGTAATAATACTGGAGAAAGAGAATACTCCAGAAGTTTCAAGTAAAAAAACAATTTAGCTCGTAGAGATCAAAAGGGTAAAAGTGCATAGTTTGGTTTGGTTTATAGGACACTAACTGGTGGGAAGGTTGCAGAGGAACAAACCTGCAAAGAAATCAGAACTGTGCAAATGTTATAGAGTAGCCACAATTGGGAACTTCAGTTATCTGAATGTAGACAGGGATAATGGGAGTGCAAAGGGCAGAAAGGGGCAAGTGTTTCTATAGTGTGTTCATGAGAATTCGCGATAACAGTATAGGTCCAGGTAAGGAGAAAGGACAGTACTTGACCTTTTTGGAAATGAGATGGGCCAGGTAGATCAAGTTACTAAGGGAATGGTTTGGTCACAGTGATCATATCATAGATTTAGGATGATGGTGGACAAGGAATGATCCAGAATAAAAGTAATTAAAAAGTAAGAGCTGATTTAGATGGGACAAGAAAAGAGTAAAAGTTTGGGCAAAGTCAAGATACATGAAAGGGAAAAGATATGGACAATCAAATGCAGAACACCTTGGACTTAAAAAGGAGATAGTAGATAGAAGATAAAAAAAGTGTGCTTAAGAAAGGTAGAAAATACAGTTGACAGTCAGGCTGACTATAGAAAGTCTAGAATGGAGGTGGAGTAGCAAAAGGGCAGATTATTGACTAATGTATTAAATGAATGCTTTGCATCTGTCTTTACAAAGGACAGAGATGCTAACAAAAGTCGTAGTGACATAGAAAGAATGTCAGTCATTAGAAGGGCTCAAAATTAACAAGCAGGGGGTCCTGGTTAACTGCGTGTGCTCGCAGTCGAGAAGGTACCAAGGCCTGACGAGATGTATCCAAAGATACCTAAGAAATTGAATCTGGAAATTGAGGAATTGGCCACGATGTTTAGTCTTGCTTAGACTCAGGTGAAATGCCAGAGGACTGGAGAATTGCAGATTTCACACCCTTATTCAAAAGAAGTTTGTAAGGCTGAGTTGAACAATTACAGACCAGCCATCTTAACTTTTGTGGCAGGGGAAACATCTGGAAAAAATTTGGGATAATCACTTGAAAAATAGAACACAGTCATGAGCAAAGCAAAGGCGTGAATATCACGTTCATAGCCATCACCAAGGCATTCAATACTGAGTAGAGGACCACTATGGAAAATCCTTGAAAGACTTGGAGTGTCTTCCCAGGTTCCTGGCCTCTGTGAAGCAGCTTTTAATCTTAACATTGACATACAGATAGAGTTATAGATACAGGGTGGCAACCTTTTCTGAAAAGGTAATTTGGAGTACTGTACTGTCTGTTAGGGATCACAAAAAGGAAACGCAGAAGATAACTAGATTTTAACTTATGAATTTTACTTCTAATTAACATAACAACTTATATTTATGTAGCATTACTAAAGTGCAGAAATTTAAAAGATCAACTCAAAATCTGTCACTAATGCGTGTGTCAGGTCTTGCATACCTTCATGGCGACTTAAAGAACTATTAATTAAGCAGGAAAAGTCATAGGCTGAAAAGAACATGAATTCATTATATTATAACCAAAATTTTACAGTGACTTGTAGAATTAAAGTGCGTAACCAGCAGTCCACAACCTGAAGAAATATCAGAGATTTAAATATAATACTTGATACTTTGTTCTCTCCAAGACCCTCTTCTATTTCTTAACAGCACCATGGTGGTGCTAATGGCGCTGAAAGTGAAAAAGCTGTCAGTTGGCAAGACATACAATTTGGCGATTTCTGTTTTTCTCCAAAGGTTAACATTAAAATATTAAAGCAGAAGAGAAAAATGCAGGGTTACAAAAAAGAACACAGAAGTGAGACTGAAATTAGAGAACACTTTCAAATGAACCTACAGAAACACGATGGTCCTGCAGTCTTCTATGCTGTGATACAAATGTTATGATTAAGACTTAGTGAAAAAAATGGTTAGACTGAAACTGGGAATAAATTCCTTTTGAACTCTAAACGATACCCATGATTTAGCCTTAAGGACTAAATGTAAAACTATTTCTAGGTTCAAATAAAACATGGACTATAAGAACCTGTGATAGCACCATATTATTGAACTACTACACTTTAAAAATATTCTTACTTTACTTACTCGGCTCAAGGTAGCCTTCACAAGGTTCTGCTCGCAGCCATTGTTTGCTGTAATGACTGTCATTTAGTTTAGGAATGAAGGAGAAATGACATGGCACTTGCCCATCATTGGTTATCTGAAACTTTTCCCTTTTCAGCTGTCGGAACTTAACATCCTCAAAGGTAAACTGGAATTAAGAAAATAAAATAAAATAATGAAGAAAACAGGAGTGTCTTATTTATTCTTTTATTCCGTTTATTTCAAAAACAATGCCAACATTACTCATGTTAAAATTTTAAAAATAGAGTTACAGGCTACTTTATCCTTTCATAGGATGTGGGCATTGCTGGGAAGGCAAATATTTGTTGCCTATTTCTAATTGCTCTCAAATTGAGTGGCTTCATAATCCATTTCAGAAGCCGGTTAAGTATATATAGAACATAGAACATAGAACATAGAAGGATACAGCGCAGTACAGGCCCTTCGGCCCTCGATGTTGCGCCGACCGAATCCTACCTAACCTATACTAGCCCAATAACTTCCAAATGCCTATCCAATGCCCGCTTAAATGACCATAAAGAAGGAGAGTTCACCACTGATACGGGCAGGGCATTCCATGAACTCACAACCCGCTGTGTGAAGAATCTACCCCTAACATCTGTCCTATACCTACCACCCCTTAATTTAAAGCTATGTCCCCTAGTAACACCTGACTCCATTAGCGGTAAAAGGTTCTTAGTATCTACCCTATCTAAACCCCTAATCATCTTATACACTTCTATCAGATCTCCCCTAAACCTTCTCTTCTCCAATGAGAACAGCCCCAAGTGCCTCAGCCTTTCCTCATAAGATTTTCCTACCATTCCAGGCAACATCCTGGTAAACCTCCTCTGCACTCGTTCTAAAGCTTCCACATCCTTCCTATAGTATGGCGACCAAAACTGCACACAATACTCCAGATGAGGCCTCACCAGAGTCTTATACAACTGCAACATGACCTCAGGACTCCGGAACTCAATTCCTCTGCCAATAAAGCCCAGTACACCATATGCCTTCCTCACAGCACTATTTACCAGGGTGGCAACTTTCAGAGATCTGTGTACATGGACACCAAGATCCCTCTGCTCATCCACACTACCAAGTAGCCTACCATTAGCCCAGTAATCCATCATCTTGTTATTCCTACCAAAGTGAACGACTTCGCACTTAGCTACACTGAATTCCATTTGCCACATTTCCACCCAGCTCTGCAACTTATCTATATCCCGCTGTAACCTACCACTTCCTTCCTCACTATCCACAACTCCACCGACTTTTGTGTCATCCGCAAACTTGCTTACCCAGCTTTCAAGTCCTTCCTCTAGATCATTTATAAAGATAACAAAAAGCAATGGTCCCAAAACAGATCCTTGTGGTACACCGCTAGTAACTGCGCTCCAAGATGAACATAATCCATCAACTACTACCCTCTGTCTCCTTCCAGCCAGCCAATTCCTAATCCAACCCTCTAATGTATCCTCAATGCCATACCTCCGTAGTTTTAGCATTAGCCTACCATGGGGAACCTTATCGAACGCCTTACTAAAATCCATATACACAACATCTACTGCTTTACCCTCGTCCACTTCCTTAGTCACCTTCTCAAAGAACTCAATAAGGTTTGTGAGGCACGACCTGCCCTTCACAAAACCATGCTGGCTATCCCTGATCACGTTATTCCTACCCAGATGTTCATAAATCTTATCCCTTACCATTCTCTCTAAGACTTTGCCCACCACTGAAGTCAGACTCACTGGCCTATAGTTACTAGGGCTATCCCTACTCCCTTTCTTGAACAATGGGACCACATTCGCTATCCTCCAGTCCTCTGGTACTATTCCCGTTGACAATGACGACATAAAAATCCAGGCCAATGGCTCTGCTATCTCCTCCCTAGCTTCCCATAGGATCCTGGGGTAAATGCCATCAGGCCCAGGAGACTTATCTATATTCATCCTTTCCAATATTCCCAAAACCTCTTCCCTGCATATTTCCAGGGCATCCATTCTAATTATTTGTGATTCCATATTCACATCAGCAACAGTGTCCTGTTCCTGAGTGAATACTGATGAAAAGTACTGATTTAATGTCTCTCCAATCTCCTCCGCCTCCACACACAACTTCCCACTACTATCCTTGACTGGACCGATACCTACCCTAGTCATCCTTTTATTCTTGACATACCTATGGAAAGCCTTTGGGTTTTCCCTAATCCTACCAGCTAAAGACTTTTCATGTCCCCTTCTCGCTTCTCTTAGCTCCCTCTTTAGCTCCTTCCTGGCTACCTTATAACTCTCAATCGCCCCTACTGAACCTTCACGCCTCATCTTTACATATGCCGCCTTCTTCCCTTTCACAAGGGACTCCAATTCCTTACTAAACCACGGCTGCCTCACAAGGCCCTTTACACCATGCCTGACTGGTACATACCTATCGAGGACACGCAGTAGCTGCTCCTTGAACAATCCCCACATCTCATTAGTGTTCTTCTCTTGAAGCCTGTTTTTCCAATCCACACATCCTAAGTCATGCCTCACTGCATCATAATTTCCCTGCCCCCAGCTATAACTCTTGCCCTGCGGCACACGATTATCCCTCTCCATCACTAAAGTAAAAGTCACCGAGTTGTGGTCACTGTCCCCGAAGTGCTCACCTACCTCCAAGTCCAACACCTGGCCTGGTTCATTAACTAGAACCAAATCCAATATAGCCTCCCCTCTTGTTGGCCTGTCGACATATTGTGTCAGGAAACCATCCTGCACACATTGTACAAACACCGACCCATCTAATGAACTCGAGCTATAGCTCTCCCAGTCAATATCTGGGAAGTTAAAGTCCCCCATAACAACCACCCTGCTACCTTCACTCTTTTCCTGAATCATCCTCGCAATATTATCCTCTACTTCTCTAGGACTATTAGGAGGCCTGTAGAAAACACCTAACAGGATGACCTCACCTTTCCTATTTCTAACCTCAGCCCAAACTACCTCAGATGGCAAGTCCTCTTCCATCGTCCATTCCACTGCTGTGATACTATCTTTGACAAGTAATGCCACGCCTCCCCCTTTTTTACCCCCATGTCTGATCCTACTAAAACATTTGAACCCTGGAACGTGCAACAGCCATTCTTGTCCCTGTTCTACCCACGTCTCTGTAATGGCCACAACATCGAAGTCCCAGGTACCAACCCACGCTGCAAGTTCACCTACCTTATTCCTTATACTTCTGACATTGAAGTATACACACTTCAATCCACCCTTCTGGTTACAGGCACCCTCCTTAGAGATCACTGCATTATTCCTAACCTCCCTACACTCAAGGTCCTGTACCCTAAAGCTACAGTCCTGGTTCCCATGCCCCCGCGGAGTTAGTTTAAACCCTCCCAAAGAGCACTAGCAAACCTCCCCCCAAGGATACTGGTGCCCCTCAGGTTCAGGTGTAGCCCATCCTTTTTATAGAGGTCCCACCTTCCCCAGGAAGGACCCCAGTTGTCCAGAAACCGGAATCCCTCCCTCCTGCACCATCCCTGTAGCCACGCATTTAACTGCTCTCTCTCCCTATTCCTCGACTCTCTATCACGTGGCACGGGTAACAAACCAGAGACTACAACTCTGTTTGTTCTAACTCTGAGCTTCCAACCTAGCTCCCTGAAAGCCTGTCTGACATCCTCACCCTTCTTCCTACCTATATTGTATCATCCACAATGCTGTGGGTCTAGAGTCAGGTGTAGGCTAGGTAAATGGGATAGATTTATTTCTACCCCTAAAGGAGATCGCTGGTGAACAATTGTGTTTGATTAAAATAGTTAATTATTTTAATTATTAAAACAAGCTTTACATTACGTTTATTAACTGAATTTAAATTCCAACAGCTGCTATAGCAGAATTTGAATCCATATCCCTAAAGCAAAGTCTAGGCCTACAGAATACTAACCAGTGACATTACAATTGTGCCTCATCCTCTCAAGATTCTGAAATAACTGACCTGTATCTGTTAACATCAATGACCTAGTGCGTTAACATTGCCACTTCCATAAAGCTCAAAGGTTTAACCAGATTAACAGCCTGCAAAGCATGGCCAGCTCCTACATGGAATATGAAAATTTATCTATTCCACAAGATAATCCCAAATTCACCATTTAAGAATTAGTCTGGCTAATGCTAGTGACTGACACATTAAGCTGTAAGGAGCAACATAACATTGTTGCATTGAGCACAGAAATGTAGACTGATTCTGTCTTTCACAATGTAAAGTTTGTTGATACTAAGCTCAAATTCTTCATACTTTATTGAAAAAATTTCTGAACTAGAATTGAATGTAGAGAAGCTGGCCCCGGCTGCTACGTCATGGATGGCATTGAGTGCCTTCAGTGCTGTTGAAGGTGTATTCACCTCGGCAATTGCAAAGTATTACATTATACTCCTGATTTGGGACTTGCAGGTGATGGATAGTCACTGGCGAGACAAGAGGTGTGTCATTCACTACAGAATATCTGGCCTCTGACCTCCCACGTAGCCACAGAATCTATATGGCTGGTTTGAATTCAGGTGGTCAATGGTAACTACAATGGTGCTAATAATGGGGAAATTCAGCTCTGGTAATGCTTATGAACATCAAAAGATGGTGATTAGATTCAGTCTTGTTTGACATGGTCAATATCTGACACTTCTGTGGTGTGAATGTTACTTACTACTTAACAGTTTAAGCTGAAAATGTGTTGCTGGAAAAGCGCAGCAGGTCAGGCAGCATCCAAGGAACAGGAGATTCAACATTTCGGGCATAAGCCTGTCTTCAGAAATGAGGAGTGTGTGTCCAGCAGGCTAAGATAAAAGGTAGGGAGGAGGGACTTGGGGGAGGGGCGTTGGAGATGCGATAGGTGGAAGGAGGTCAAGGTGAGGATGATAGGCCGGAGTGGGGTGGGGGTGGAGAGGTCAGGAAGAAGATTGCAGGTTAGGAAGGCGGTGCTGAGTTCGAGGGATTTGACTGAGACAAGGTGGGGGAAGGGGAAATGAGGAAACTGGAGAAATCTGAGTTCATCCCTTGTGGTTGGAGGGTTCCTAGGCGGAAGATGAGGCGCTCTTCCTCCAACCGTCATGTTCTCCACTGGTTCTCACCGACCACCCCACCAACGTCCATATACAGTGTATCATCCGCCGTCATTTCCGCCACCTCCTAACGAACCCCACCACCAGGGATATATTTCCCTCCCCTCCCCTATCAGCGTTCCAAAAAGACCACTCCCTCCGTGACTCCCTCGTCAGGTCCACACCCTCCTCCAACCCAACCCCCACTCCCGGCACCTTCCCCTGCAACTGCAGGAAATGCAAAACCTGCGCCCACACTCCTTCCTTACTTCTCTCCAAGGCCCCAAGTGATCCTTCCATATCTGCCACAAATGCACCTGCACCTCCACACACACCATCTATTGCATCCCAATGTGGCCTCCTCTATATTGGGGAGGCAGGCCGCCTACTTGCGGAATGTTTCAGAGAACACCTCTGGGACACCCAGACCAACCAACCCAACCACCCCGTGGCTCAACACTTCAACTCCCCCTCCCACTCCATCGAGGACATGCAGGTCCTTGGACTCCTCCATCGCCAGACCATAACAACACGACGGTTGGAGGAAGAGCACCTCATCTTCCGCCTAGGAACCCTCCAACCACAAGGGATGAACTCAGATTTCTCCAGTATCCTCACTTCCCCTCCCCCCACCTTGTCTCAGTCAAATCCCTCGAACTCAGCACCGCCTTCCTAACCTGCAATCTTCTTCCTGACCTCTCCGCCCCCACCCCACTCCGGCCTATCACCCTCACCTTGACCTCCTTCCACCTATCGCATCTCCAACGCCCCTCCCCCAAGTCCCTCCTCCCTACCTTTTATCTTAGCCTGCTGGACACACTTTCCTCATTCCTGAAGAAGGGCTTATGCCCGAAACGTCGAATCTCCTGTTCCTTGGATGCTGCCTGACCTGCTGCGCTTTTCCAGCAACACATTTTCAGCTCTGATCTCCAGCATCTGCAGTCCTCACTTTCTCCACTTAACAATCTAAGCCTGATTTTGTCCAGGTGTTGCTGAACACTGAGATGATGGACTGCCGCAGCATCCATGCAATCATGAATGATGCTGAACATTGTTGAGGAAGTGACAGCATAGTGCTAATGTCACTAGCTTGGTAATCCAGAACCCCAAACTTAAATATTCTGGGGAAACAAGTTCAAAACCTATCATGGCAGATAGTGAAACAAATCTGAAATGAAAACTAATGAAACAGTGACCAAGATAATTGTTGAAAAAGTCAATCTGGTTTGCTAATATCTCTTAGGGAAGCTGTTCCTTAACAGCTCTGGTATGGCTTGTACTACTAAACTCAATATCAAATCTACATAAAAAGTGACTTCCTGTTTGAGATGGGTGTTAGAATTTCATTGATTCTTAAAGGACATCCTCTATGATACAATTCAAAATGCTGAACATTAAGGATAAGCTCATACAGATGTAGACATTCAAAGGGATATTTTAGAATACATGGGATAATTACATTCCAAAGAATAAGAAAAATTCCAAGGATGGATCTACCATCTATTATCATCATGAAAAATGTTCAAGACAGTATCAAACATAAAGAGGCGGCATATAATCATGCAAAGACAGGTGGCAGTTCCGAGGATTAGACAGAACAAAAAGCACCAAAGAATAATCAAAAAATGAATAGGAGGAGGAAAACTTAAGAGTTCAAGACAAAACATTTATGTACAGAGTAGAAAGCTCTGGATAATTTTGTATCCCAGAAACACTGGCCAAAGAACAGAAATTTCTAAATGACAGGACGATTTGAATGCTAAACCCAATTCAATGTTCCAGCCTCAGTTTATGAAAGGTGTTAAAATGCATAGATGCCATGCAGCTTCTCTCATTTGCATGGTTCTTCATGTTATGTGCAGATATTGTGAGACAATTTGAGTGATATCAGTAATCAGACCACAACTGGTGGTACAATGTACAAATGGAAATAAAGTAATTCTATAAAAAAAGGATTGCTTTGTTCTGAAGTAGAATACTTTGGATGCTGGAAAAATGAAATAAACAGAAAAGGCTGGAAATACTTAGCAGGATAGGCATTACGTATGGAATAAAAAACAGGGTAGATACTTTAGGTTGATCTTCCTTATGCAGAACTGGGAAAAGTCAGAAACTTATTAGATTTTCGGCAATTGAAAGGGAGCAAGTGTGGGAAGAATAACCTAACGCAAGGTCTGTATTGTACAGATCGCTCAGTGTGAATTAGCCAAAACATGATTGAGGAATTGTGGATATTTTTGGATAACACAAACTTTCTACTGAATGGCTGCAGCGATTTTCTATTAGCGATCTTCTACAGCATAATTTTCTATAGTTGTTTTCCATTGCGAGATTTTCTATAGTGCGAGGTTGCACAGGAACACAAGTGTCATGTTATAGCAGAGCGACCTATGGTAAGCAACAGCTTCATTTTCAAAGGCACCTTGCCATGCAAGTGCAAAAAAATGCAATCCCTGCACTTTTGCTTCCTCAGTCCAAGCTGATGAAAATTCATTGACCAGAACTGTTAACTGTTTTTCCACAGATGCTGATTGATGTTAGTAATTCAAAAGTTTTCTTTAGTTTTACCACTTTTGAATTCTGGATGACAAAATAACAAGAATCCTTTTATTTTTAAATCAATCCGTGGCTTTTAATGGGTCCAGGAGCAAATCTGATAATGCCAGGCAGCAACACTGGCAAAGTCAATTTATAAACCCTATAGATAAAATAAGACTTTTTTATGGTTCACATGTATTTAGAAACTTACTACAAACATTAGCAACATTGTAGAAATGGCTGCTAATGCTCCTACAAGATTTGCAGCTATGCACTTACATCTCTTCTGCTAAGGCATAAAGAAGGTAAGAAATCATTCTCCATCCGATCCATCACTCGAACAATATCTTCAAACACTTTCTTGTATCTCTGCTCATCTACAATTTTCACCTAGAACAGAATGGAAGAGGTTAACCTGGTACTTCTTGTGGATTTTCTTTTACAAAAGTAGATATATTCTACTTGCTTTTTGTATTTATAACATTTTAAAACACTTGTATACATTACAGCACAGGCATTTTAGCCACCAAGCCTTCGTCAATTCCTAACTGTTATTTTGATCCAATACTTACTGCCAGTGTGCAGTTTATGTCTCTCTGTTCGTCTCCCATCCAAGATATGTCTTAAGCGTTGCTAATGTGCCTGCTTCCTTCGGGTTCATGAGCAGTGCATTCCAGTACCACCCACCACCCTCTGTGTGAAACGTTTCCCCACATTATCCACCCTATCTATACCTCTCGTAATTTTGTAGATTTCTATCAGATCACATGTCAACCTCCGCCCATCCAGTAAAAACAATCCAAGTTTAGACAACTTCTCCTCATAACTAAAACCCTTTAGGAATGAGATAGGTGTAGGGAAATGGGTACTGGTTGGTGGGACACTGTGGTCTGGGTAATATTTTTGGGCGAGTTTCTTAGAATAGCATGTTCCAATTAGCAATGCTGTACTAGACATGGTATTGTGCAACAACATAGGATTAAAGATTCCAGAGCAAAGGTAGCCCAAAGTAGCAGAAAATATAATTTTTTTTACATTCAACTTAGAAAAATATGCTTCAAGACTGGTCCTATGAAAACTTAAAGAAGGGTGATGATGAGGGAATGAAAGCAGAGCTGGCTAAAATGAATTGGCATATTGGTTAAAGGATAGGCATTCCTTGAAGCAGACATTCAAAGAGATATTTCAAAATACATAGAATAGATACATTCCAAAGAATAAGAAAAATTCCAAGGGCAGATCGACCTACTGTGATTAAAAGAAATATTCAAGATATAAAGATTTGGATGCGAATATTGGAGGTATAGTTAGTAAGTTTACAGATCACACCAAAATTGGAGATGTAGTGGACAGCAAAGGAGGTTACCTTGGAGTACAATGGGATCTTGATCAGATGGGCCAATGGGCAGAGGAGTGGCAGATGCAGTTTAATCGAGATCAATGTGAGGGGCTGCATTTTGGAAAGGCAAATCAGGACAGGACTTATACAATTAATGGTAAGGTCCTGGAGACTATTGCTGAACAAAGAGACCTTAGAGTGCAGGTTCATGGTTCATTGAAAGTGGAGTCTCAGGTAGATAGGATAGGGAAGAAGGCATTTCGAATACTTTCCTTTATTGGTCAGAGCATTGTGTAAAGGGTTTGGGAAGTCATGTTGCAGCTGTATAGGACATTGGTTAGGCCACTTATGAGATATTGTCTGCAATTCTGGTCTCCCTCCTCCAGGAAGGATGTTGTGAAACTTGAAAGGGTTCAGAAAAGATTCACAAAGATGTTGCCAGGGTTTGAGTTATAGGGAGAGGTTGAACAGGCTGGGGTTGTTATCCCTGGAGAGTCAGGGGCTGAGGGGTGACCTTATAGAGGTTTATAAAATCGTGAGGGGCATGGATAGGGTAAATAGGCAAGCTCTTTTCCCTGGGATGGGGGAGTCCAGAACTAGAGGACATAGGTATAGGGTGAGATGGGCAAGATTGAAAAGGGATGTAAGGAGTAACTTTTTCACACAGAGGCTGGTGTGTTGATGGAATAAGCTGCCAGAAGTAGTGGTGGAGGCTGGTACAACTACAATATTTAAAAGGCATCTGAATGGATACATAAATAGGAAGTATTTAGAGGGATATCGACCAAATGCTGGCAAATGGGACTAGATTTGTTTAGGATACCTGGTCGACATGGACGAGTTGAACCGAAGGGGCTGTTTCCATGCTGTATGACTCTAAAAAAGGCACATAAATAGATAAAGACAGGTGGCACTTCCATGGAATGAACAGAAGGAAAAAAAACAATGAATAATCAAAAAATTAATAAAGGTTTTAAAAAAAAGAGTTCAAGACAAACCTAGCCAGAACGGACACTGGAGGATTAATGATGGAACAGAGGAAAAGGCAATGAATTGGATAGGTATAGTGAAAACCAATGCAAGATACAAGTAACATCTGAGAAACAGCTAAATGATAGGAAATGGAAGGGTAGGAGGAATTTAGAAGTACTGCATTAGATATTTTGAGTCAGTCTTCACGAGGCAGAATACAAGTGTAAATCAGAAATAAGTGTAAATCAGAAATTGAAAGTTAATGTCCCTCTGTAAAATTACCTGGGACGTGGCATAACAAATTGTTGGCACTGCAGTCTAGTATGTGCCCTGGTCCTAATAGATCTCTTTTCCTCAGATGTTCAAAGAAGCTGCTAGGGAGACAGTGAGACTGTTGGTGTATTGGTTTTAACTTTCTAAACACTTTTGATTTGGGCAAGGATCCATTAGATTTAAACATAGCAAACATAACTCCTTTAATTCAAAAAAAAAATACAGAAAGCATGAAACTACATCTGTCAAAGAGAAGATGCTAGAAGCAATTATTAAAGAAGTTATGTTCAAAATCATCAGGCAAAGCCAACATTGTTTCTTGGATTTTACATTTTGTTAAAGGGAGAGAAGGATGGGTCTATAATAACAGGAGGAATTTAAGTTAAGGGATGGATCAGTCAAGGTGCAATGTCAAACACTTAAGGGGGTATATTTCAGAAAGCATTGAACAGACATATTCCAACAAGTAAAAAACTTCTGAAGGACCTGCATCCTTTATGTACTAAAAAAAGTCAAACATAGTTTCAAGTCAAAAATACAATCGTGCAAAGACAGATAGTAGGAAAGGAAATTGCACAGAATATACAAACAGTAAGAATGACTATTAGATTAATAAGGAGGGAAAATTAAAATGAGAGAAAAATTAGCTTAAGAACAGTAAGAAAAAAATGTTCCTTCAGATATTTAGGAAAACATTTAAAGCAAATATTAGTCCTATAGAAAATGACTATTAATAATTAATATTAGGAATTAGTGACAAACCATAAACAAATGGTAGATGAACTGAACAGATATTTTTCATTGGAAAATTCTGAAATAACAACTCATTCAAGAATTAAAAGGGATGCCCATGTGGTATGCTCCCCACATTTTAAAAAATTGACATGCCAGATTTTTAAAATACTTGTTGCAGCTCTTATTACGTACAAGTTGGTTAAGTACAGGAAATTTCTTAGCATTGGACTGCAGAAAGATATAGCTAACTCGATCACCATTGTGGAATTTCACAACTGTCGTCATGTGCACATGTTAAAAAGCATCAAAACAAAGAGAATGCAGATTCTCCATTTCCAAGTCTGTCTCAATACTAGAAGAGACATTTCGACATACATTGCACCTACAGAGGTGATAATTATTCATTTCTCAGAATAAACACAGAACTGCAGATGCTAGAAATCTGAGCAAAAAGCAGAGTGCTTGAGGAACACAGCCAGTGGCAGCATCAGCAGAGAGGAAACAGATTTAATGTTTTGAGCTCAGAGACCCTATGTCAGTTCTGTATTGCCAGCATGGTTTCTGTATCCATTTCTTATGAAGCATTCAACTGATTTGACCAGGGAAGTGGAAACTCCTTCATTGAAACAAACAGCTCATTAATAGCCTCCCACTATCCGTTACTGGGTAGTGTTATGAGATGTAAAGCAGCCAAAACTCACCAGCCAATGAGCAAGGGCGTCGCAAAAAGAGTGGTGATAGAATGGATATCAGCCCAACCCAACAGAAACCAAACTGGGGAAACTGATACTCTAAAAGCCCTGCTTGTAACAATCCAAAAGACATTAGAAACAGTGCTGACACCCCACAAGTACCTGAAACTGATAGACCCCAGATTCAGGAACCAGAAAAGATGCCGGAACAAGAACAGCAGAGTTTGAAAGAGTCAAAGTGTGGCTAAGTCTTTTTGCTCAGAGGTAAACTGAGACGCAAAGTTCTCAAAACAAGGCAGGAAAATGTAAATGAGAAGCAAGCATACCTTTGTTTGTTGAGCCCAAAGTCTGGCAAGCAGAAACTGCCTTGCCAACTTTAGAGGTGGTTCGGGGAAATTCTCAAATAGAAGTCACATGACACCAGGATATAGTTCAACACGTTTATTTGAAATCACAAGCTTCCAGAGCAATGCTCCTTCATCAGGTGAAGTGAAGAGAAGCACACAGACAGAATTTATAGACACACAGAGCAAAGGATCGTACAAACTGTGTGAGTGAAGTGTCGACAGGCTAAATAACTAGACTCTGCAGGTGATCAAAAATGTCAGACGGTGTGAGTAACTACCTGCAGAAACTTGTTATTTAGCCTGTCGACTTTCCACTCACACTGTTTAGAGTCACAAAATCATAGGGATGTACAGAATGGAAAAAGACCCTTTGGTCCAACTCGTCCATGCCGACCAGATATCCAAAAATAATCTAGTCCCATTTGCCACCACTTTGCCTATATCCTTCTACACCCTTCTGTTCATATACCCATCCAGATGCCTTTTAAATGTTGTAATTGTACCAGCCTCCCCTGCTCCCTCTGGTAGCAGCTTTCATACACTTACCTCTGCATGAAAAAGTTGCCCCTTAGGTCCCTTTTAAATTTTTCCCCTCTCACATTAAACTTATGCCTACTCATTCTGAACTCCTCCACCCCAGGGAAAAGACTTTGTCTATTTACCCGATCCATGCCCCTCATGATTTTATCAACCACTATAAGGCTCAGTTTCTGATGCTCCAGGGAAAACAGCCCCAGCCTATTCAGCCTCTCCCTGTAACTCAAATACTCCAACCTTGACAACACCCTTGTAAATCTTTTCTGAACCCTTTCAAGTTTCACAAAATCCTTCCCATAGGAGGGAGACCAGAACTGCACACAATATTTGAACCAACTTATACCCAATGTTTTGACCAATAAAGGAAAGCATATCAATGCCTTCTTCACTATCCTATCTACCTGCAACACCACTTTCAAGGAACTATGAACCAGCATGCCAAGGTCTCTTTGTTCAGCAACACTCCCCAGGACCTTACCATTAAATGCATAAGTCCTGCTCTGATTCACCTTTCCAAAATGCAGCATCTAACTCCCATTTATCTAAATTAAACTTCACCTGCCACTCCTCAGCCCATTGGTCCATCTAATCAAGATCCCGTTGTAATCTGAGGTAATCTTCTTCGCTACACCTCCAATTTTGGTGTCATCGGCAAACTGTGCCTCTTATGCTCACAACCAAATCATTTATATAGATGATGAAAAACAGTGGACCCAGCACTGATCCTTGTGGCACGCCACTGGTCACAGGCCTCCAGTCTGAAAGGCAACCCTTCACCACCACCTTCTGTCTTCTACCTTCAAGCCAGTTTTGTTTCCAAATGGCTAGTTCTCCCTGTATTCCATGAGATCTAACCTTGCTAACAGTCTCCCATGAAGAACCTGCTCGAACCTTATAAATCATGTCTACACCTCTGCCCTCATCAATCTGCTTTGTTACTTCTTGAAAAAACTCAATCAAATTCGTGAGACATGCACAAAGCCATGTTGACTATCCCTAATCAGTCCATGCCTTACCAAATACATGTAAATCCTGTCCCTCAGCACTCCCTCCAAAAACATGCCCACCACCAATGTCAGGCTCACCAGTCAATAGTTTCCTGGCTTTTCCTTACCACCTTTCTTAAATAGTGGCAACCATGTCAGCCAACCTCCAGCTTTCCAATACCTCACCTGTGACTATCAATGATACAAATATCTCAGTAAATGGCCCAGCAATCACTTCCCTAGCTTCCCACACAGATCAGGTCACTATGGTACATCAGATCAGGTCCTGAGGATTTATCTACTTTTGTGTTTTTTAACATATCCAGCACCTCCTCCTCTGTAATATGGACATTTTTCATTATGTCACCATTTATTTCCCCACATTCTATGCCTTCCATGTCCTTCTCCGAAGTAAACAATGATGCAAAATATTTGTTTAGTATCTCCCCCATCTCCACACATAGGCTGCCTTGCTGATCTGTGAGTGGTCATATTCTCTCCCTAGTTACTCTTTTGTCCTTAATATATTTATAAAATTCCTTTGGATTCTCCTTAACTCTATGTGCCAAAGCTATCTCATGTCCCCTGTTTGCTCTCCTGATTTCCCTCTTAGGTACACGCCTACTGCCTTTATACTCTTTTAAGAATTCGCTCGATCTCTGCTGTTTATACCTGAGATATGCTTCCTTCTTTCCCTTAACTAAAGTCTCCATTTCTCTAATCATCCAGCACTCCCGACATCTACCAGCCTTTCCTTTCACCGTATAAGGAATATACTGTGTCTGGACTCTAGTTATCTCATTTTTGACTGCTTCCCATTTTCCCAACTGTCCCTTTACCTGCAAAGATCTGTCCCAATCAACTGTTGAATGTTCTCGCTTAATACCATCAAAATTGGCCTTCCTCCAATTTAGAATTTGAGCTTTTAGATCTGATCTATCCTTTTCTATCACTATTTTAAAACTAATGGAATTATAGTTGCTGGCCCCAAAGTGCTCCTCCACTGACATCTCAGTCACCTGCCCTGCCTTATTTCCCAAGAGTAGGTCAAGTTTTGCACCTTCTCTAGTAGGTACATCCACATACTGAATCAGAAAATTGCCTTGTACACACTTAAAGTCCTCTCCATCTAAATCCTGAAAGCTATCGCAGTCCCAGTCTACGTCTGGCAAGTTAAAATCCCCGAACATAACCACCCTATTATTCTTACAGATAATGGAGATCTCCTTACAAATTTTTTTCTCAATTTCCTGCTGACTATTAGGGGGTCTATAATACAATCCCAATAAGATGATCATCCCTTTCCTATTTCTCAGTTCGCATCAAATAACTTCCTTGAATGTATTCCCAGGAATATCCTCCGTAAGTACAGCAGTAATGCTATCCTTTATTAAAATTGCTACTCCTTCTCCTCTCTTGCCTCCATTTCTATCCTTCCTGTAGCATTTGTATCCTGGAACATTAAGCTGCCAGTCCTGCCCATCCCTGAGCCATATTTCTGTAATTGCTATGATATCCCACTACCATGTTCCTAACCATGCCCTGAGATCATCTGCCTTCCCTGTTAGGCCTCTTGCATTGAAATAAATGCATTTTCATTTATCAGTCCTACCTTGTCCTCTGCTTTGTTCCTGCCTGCCCACCTGTCTGACTTGTTCCTTTTCCCAACTGTACTAGTCTCAGATTTATCTCTGTCCTCACAATTTCTCTGGGTCCCCCCGCCACGAGTTTAAATCCTCCTGAGCAGCTCTAGCAAATCTCCTTTCCAGTATATTAGTCCCCTTCCAATTCAGGTGCAATTGTCCTTCTTGAACAGGCCATTTCTAGCTCAAAAGAGATTCCAATGATCTAAAAACGTGAAACCGTTTCCCCGAACCAGCTCCTCAGCCATGCATTCATCTGCTCTATCCTCCTGTTCCTATCCTCACTAGCTTGTAGCACCAGAAATAATCCAGATATTATTACCCTCAAGGACCTCCTTTTAAAATTCCTGCCTAACTTTCTCTCTTCTCCCTTTAGAATCTCATCCTTTACCCTTCCTATATCATTAGGTCCAACGCGTACAATGACCTCCTGCTAGTCCCTCTCGTCTTTGAGAACATTCTGCACCGTCTCAGAGATATCCTTTGTATGATCTTTTGATCACTTTGCTTATAAATGATGTGTCTGTGTACTGCTCTTCACTGCATCCGACGAAGGAGCAGTGCTTCGAAAGCTTATGATTTCAAATAGACTTGTTGGGACTATAACCTGGTGTCGTGTGACTTCTGAGTCTTGCCCACTCGAGTCTAACACTGGCACCTCCACATCATCTCAAATATACAGCCAGATAGTATTGGAGCTGTGATAACCAAATGAAGACCCAAAGGTCTTCATAGTAGAAACTGAACAGCCACTTCCTAATGTAGCAGGGAGATAAATTCATGTGGCACAGTGGTTAGCACTGCTGCCTCATAGTGCCAGGAACCTGGATTCAATTCCCGCCTCAGGCGAGTGACTGTGTGGAGTTTGCACATTCTCCCAGTGTCTGCGTGGGTTTCCTCCACAGTCCAAAAAATGTGCAGGTTAGGTGAATTGGCCATGCTAAATTCCACCTAGTGTTAGGTGCAGGGGTAAACATAGGGGAATGGGTCTGGGTGGGTGTGCTTTGGCGGGTCGGTGTGGACTTGTTGGGCCGAAGGGCCTGTTTCCACACTGTAAGTAATCTAATCTAAAAAAGAGCTCAATCACATCTGTGATTGCCACAAGAGAAATGCAAGAGCAGGTAAGACAGAATTAAGCAGACTTCTCGTTGGATCAGGCCCTAACCTTCAGAATCATAGAATCTATTATTATTGTGCAGGGAGAGTTCATGGAGAGAGTGAGAAAACACTGGCTTTCTCTGTGAGGGTTTGAACAAATGATAGAGTAATTGAATCATAAACTGAAAGTACAATAAGTAAATAACTGCTTCACCTGCAGAATGTATGATTAGTTCCCAGAGTAATGAAACCTTCTCCTCTCAGTTGCAGTCTGCAAGAGAATACTGGGTAATGGGGCACTAGATAGCCGGGATTTTACTGTGGTAAGAATATACTTATTCTGAAACATCTCTTTAGATGTCTGTGTCTCTCAACTAATATATCCCCTACCCTAGTGTAACCATACTATTTAGAAAAGGTAGAGAGAAATCAGGAAATTATAGATCGGTTAGCCTGGCATCAGTGGTAGGGAAAATGCTAGAATCTATTGTAAAAAATTTAATAGCAGAGAATAAGGAAAACAGTGGCAGGACTGGACAAAATCAGCATGGATTTACAAAAGGGAAATCATGCTTGCGTATTCTACTGGAATTTTGAGAGAATGTACCTATTAGAGTTGATAAGGGGAGCTAACAGAGATGATTTACTTGGACTTTCAGAAGACTTTTGCCAAGGCAAAATTAGCATTTAAAATTGAAGCACATTGGACTGGGATAGTATATGGACACAGACAAAGAACTGGTTGGCAGAGGATATAGACATCCTTCAGTGTGATTTGGACAAAATGAATAAGTGGGCAAATGCAAAGCACATGCAATATAATATGGATAAATGTGGCAGCATTTGGTAGCAAAAACAGGAATGCAATCATCTGAATGGTGATAAACTGAGGAAGGAAGTACAACAAGACCCGGATGTCCTCGCACACCAGTTGCTTAAAGTAAGCGCGCAAGTGCAGGTGGTGAAGAAAGCAAATGGTAGGTTGACCTTCATAGCAAGAGGATACAAGTGCAGGAGCAGGGATTGACAGTGTGGTGCTGGAAAAACACAGCAGGTCAGGCAGCATCCGAGGAACAGGAGAGGCTTATGCCCGAAAGGTCGATTCTCCTGCTCCTCGGATGCTGCCTGACCTGCTGTGCTTTTCCAGCACCACACTCTTGGCTCGGATCTCCAGCAAATGCAGTCCTCACTTTCTCCAGCAGGAGCAGGGATGTCTTGTTATAATTGTATAGGACCGTGTTAAGACAACATCTGGCGTATTGTGCACCGTTTTGGTCTCCTTAATGGAAGATGGATGTTCTGGCTCTGGAAGGGATACCAAAAAGGTTTAACAGACTGGCCCTGTCATCCTAGGAATCAATGTAGGAAGAGACTGAATTAGTTAAGACTATATTCACTGAAGTTTAGAAGAATGAGGAAAGATCAAATTAAAAACCTAAAAATTCTAACAACTCTGGACAGAGCAAACACAGGAATGGTGTTCCTGATGACCGAGGAGTCCAGCCAAGATGTCACTATTTAATGACATGGGATTGACCGTTTAGAACAGAGAGGAAGCATTTCTTCGCCCAGAGAGTGGTGAGCTTGTGGAATTATCCATCACAGAAAGGGACTGAGGTCAAAACACTGAATATTTTCAAAAATGAGTTAGAAATACTTCCTAGGGCGAAAGAGATCAAAGAGCATGGGGAGTAAGTGGGAACATGGTACTGAGTTGCATGACCATATTAATTGATAGAGCAGGCTCAAAAAGGCCGAACAGCCAACTTCAGCTTCTATTTTTCATGTTTCCACGCATCACAGATTTGACCAGTTTTATTCTGGGCTGAGTTGACACTAGTGGTGGTGGGCAAGATTTTCTGCAATTTTTATTCCATTTGGTTAAAAATAAAAATACATACAATACGTACCCCAATATCCAAGAGTGAACTGACAGGCTTGTGATCACTAGTTCGAAGCTCCATGTGACTTCGATAACTTTTCTGATGAACACTTTCACCTCTCCAGAGCACGCGATCACACCATGCTGGGACACGGCACTTGCCACTGCCATGGAGAAACAATCAGCTTGTTACTTCAATACAATAAACCTTGAAGTATATTATATAGTATAAACAAACAGGAAATATTTCTAGTCGGCAAAAGTATCCGAACCTAGAGAAATTGTTCAAGACACAAGCCTATTTCACAGTTTACTGGAGTTGCTCGTATCAAACAAAGACCTCTCATTTGGAGAGGAGCTGTGGGAGTGGGTAAATGTCTGAAAAGAATTAGGAGGCTACAGGAGAGCAGTAAACACAAGAGGGCCAATTTTCCTGCGGTGCCCAGCAAGCATAGCCTACAAAGGAAAATAGGATAACCCTTGTATTCTCAGACAAATGTGTTAGCCACTTTTTCTTATTTTTCAAGAGAGGTGAAAGTGAAATACCAAACAGCGGAATAGCTGTAATTGGCATTAATCAGTTGACAGCATATATTTGATCATGGAAAGCAAAACAGTTAGGTTTTGAGTTACTTAAGATCCTTCTTTAGAATTCGAGATAGAAATACGATGAGTTTCATGCCTTTGAAAGGGCTGGAGAATGGGTAAAAGAGGGTAGAGAGAGAACAAATTGGAATGACTGGAATAGGGTACAAGGCAGAAAAGTTTAAGTAATGAAGATGTCATTGCACAAAAAGCAAATATGAATGGTTGAAGTGATTAAAACTTTTGTCCGGAGTGAGTGTGGATGATAGCTAATGTATAGCTATCATAAACTAAACAGACCAGCACATGGTAAAAACAATCAAAGTGGGGAACAGAGGTCACGGATCACATTGTTAAAAATCAGTATTGAGTCAACAAGGTTATAAAATGGTAAATAGGAAGATGAGGTGCGGCTCCTTAGGCTTGCAGTGAACTTCAGAGGAACACAGCAGAAGGCCAAGGACAAAAATACAAATTAGTAAAGTGGTGAATTAAGATGGCAAGCAGCTAAAAAACTCAGGGTCACGCTTGACTGAATGCAACATACCAAAGTGATTACCTAATCTGGATTTGTTCCAAGCAATGTTAAAAAGATTGCATTGGGAGCAGTGACTATAGTACCTCAAATTGAAAGTTGTGTAAGTAGAGCACTGCTCCATTTGCAGAGTATATGGTGGATGTTGAAGAGAGAGGACGTAAGAGTGCATGTGTACATCTCCTACTTTGCCTAATAACGTGCCCTGGCAAAGGACAAGGTGTTGGGTTAATTGAGAAGTTGGGAAATGGCAGAGAATGATCCATTGAACGTGAAGGCTGTGGGGGTTTCAATTCATATTTGAGTCATTGAGTCATACAGCATAGAAACAGACGTTCCAGTCCAACTCCTCTATGCCAATCAGGTTTCCCAATCAGGTTTGTCTATGTTTGGTCCATATCCCTCTAAATCTTTCCAATTCATGTACCTGTCCAAATACCTTAAGTGTCCAAGTATCTGCATCGACCACTTCCTCTGGCAGTTCATTCCATATACACGCCACCCTCTGTGTGAAAAAGCTTTGCCTCAGGATCTTTCCCCCGGCCTTAAACCTATGCCCTCTAGTTTTGAATTTCCCTACCCTAGGAAAAAGGCCTTTGCTATTCCCCTTACGACTTTGTAAACCTTTATGAGGTCACCTCTCAATCTCCTATGCTCCATGAAAAAAAACCAGCTTATCCCACCTCTCCCTATTACTCAAACCCTCCAGTCCCAGTAACATTCTTTTAAGCCTTTTCTCCACCCATTCCAATTTAATAGTATAATTCTTAAAGCAGCGTGACCAGAACTGTACACAGTACTCAAAAGTGGCCTCACCAACATCCTGTGAAACCTCAACATGACGTCTCAACTCCAATACTCAAAGCTCTGACCAATGAAGACAAGCATGCCAAATGCCTTCTTCACCACCTTGTCCACCTGTGACAGCACTTTCAAGGAATTATGTATCTGTACCCCTACAACTCTCTCTGTTCATCAACATGCACCAGGGCCCTACCATTATCTGTTTAAGTCCTGTCCTGGTTTGTCTTAAAATGCAACACCTTGCATTTATCCAAATTAAACTCCATCTGCCACTTCTCAGCCCATTGGCCCAACTGTTTCTCTCTTACCATATAGGTGTTACAAAATCAATTATTTTCAGCAATTTTGGATTTGATTTCAGATTTTCAATATCTGCACTCTTTTGCTTTTATCTTAAAATGTTCTTTTTTCCCCCCAATTAAGGCAAGTAAAGGGAAAACATTCAGGGTTCACAGTACAGTCAAGGTTGAAAAGTAGAAAAGCTAAAATAAAATTAGATAACAGCAATCAGGTGATGCTAAGCCAGGATCATAAAATGAAATCTATCAACAAACACCGACTTGGATCCCATTTACCACCCACCTGTGAGGAAAATAACAGGAAATGACATAACCACAGGAAATGATGTCACCAACCCAAGGAAACCTAAACACATCAATAGAAAATGGGCCATGCCACCAGTGCTTCATCTGGAGGCTCACTGATGATGTTACCTAGTATGGTGACAAAACATCTGAAAACTAACCTTTCAGCTCAGCGAGCAAACCTACATCCAGTAAAAGGCTTTGTAACTATTTTAATTTCATCTTCCAATTAATTAAAATTGGATTACTCTGTCAGTGGACTGGACTACTACTGAAGTATTTCAAGGAATACCTTCAACGAAAAATTTAAGTGAGTATTCTAAAGTACTGCAAAGTTCTATTAGTTCACAGAAGATTTTCTTTTTTTCTCTGCAATCCGCAAATAAAATTAAAAGGAGGTTCGAGCAAGACAATTAAAACTGATATTGTATACAATTTCCTGAACTATGCCCAAAATAGAAAGTTTGTTACGATGTTTCATCGGTTCCATCAGAAAATCTACAAATTATGACAAAAACTTAAACAACTTGTTCATAAGATATTTCCTAAGATACCATTGTTAACA
Source organism: Hemiscyllium ocellatum (assembly GCF_020745735.1). Lineage (NCBI taxonomy): Eukaryota > Metazoa > Chordata > Chondrichthyes > Orectolobiformes > Hemiscylliidae > Hemiscyllium > Hemiscyllium ocellatum. Next base: position 94,047,099 of record NC_083411.1, on the reverse strand, counting down.
ACTTGAACAACAAATCTATCACAACTACTTACCTTGAGTCCCATCGATCAGATTTGGTGTCATACTTATAAGTTGGTCTGAAATGAATTTCTCCCTCATTGAAGTCTGCAAATGCTTTCTTAGTTTTGCGTTGGATATTTAACTAAAAAATACAAAACGTGTCAAAAGTAATTATTAAATAAATTTAATCAAATTATGCTCTTAATCCAAACTAAAATGCAGGTACACTGATGGAATTGGATATCAAACTGCCAATGATTTTTATGTAAAAACATACAAACGCACATCACCAGTACTACAAACTACAAAGCAGTAAAGACACACTGTAACCTGATGTATATTACTAACAGGACATACTTTAAGAACTGCTGTAGCTTTTTAGATATTCAAGGAAACAAGTAAAATCACAATTTCCAGAAATATACAATTGGTCAATATCAACAAGCAATGTCCTCTACAAAATACTGACAGTACACTTGCAACCTTAATGCTCGCCAACACTTCAAAGTTTTTCCTAAATCACATTCTATAATTTGACTTAAAATAGACCAGCTCATAATTGTTCTCATAACTAAACGCATAATAAAATTAAGCACATGTACTAAAACCTCAAGCATAGCAATAAACAAAAATTTAACATTAGGTATTTTTCACATAAAACAATATAAGTTACGAGGCACATTCACATATTTTTCCCATGCTGATCACACATAAAACAATAGCTGTTCATCTTTCAAAATTCCGCATTTCTGTTCTTTTACAAGAAGGGTCCTCACTGGCCAGCCTTTATTAGCCATCCCTAATTACTGACTACCACCTTCTCAAGGGCAATTAGGGATGGTCAGTAAAGGCTGTCCTAGCCAGTGACACCCACATCCCTATACTCCACAAATGGAGTTTAAAAATAAAAACAAGTTGCAGATATAGCTTGGATATAGTCAAGCCAGTCTATTATATTATTAGTCGCAAAACATAATGTTTGGCATTTAAGTAAAACAGTATAAACAAGTTAGCAGTATGAAACAAAATTGGCACATTTTAAAATACTTGTAATTACAGTTCTAGTGATTATACAGAAGCTATTTATGGCACTATTTTCACAATTCTCAGGAGCTGAGCAAAGATAGTATAGAATCAGAGCTGAAAATGTGTTGCTGGTTAAAGCACAGCAGGTCAGGCAGCAGGTCACATCAGGAATTCCTGATGAAGGGCTCTGGCCCGAAATGTCGAATTTCCTGTTCCTTGGATGCTGCCTGACCTGCTGTGTTTTAACCAGCAACACATTTTCAGCTCTGATCTCCAGCATCTGCAGACCTCACTTTTTACTAGTATAGAATCAGCAAGATTTAACTTTCCCTACTTGGTCATATTCCAAAAGTTTCTTCAAATCTTGCTTTTCTATCAATGCCTTCACTTCACCGGCATCTGGGAGACAGAGTCTGTAATTCAGATCCCCGAGCCAAATAACAACACTGTGACAAGAAATAGGCATAATGAGAAAGGTTAGAAAATTTGAAAAAAGTGGAGGAAATGCATTACAGCAAAGTCCAGCTTTTTGTTGGGGATATATTCCTGGAGAACCTTGCAAACTATGAAATTGCAAAGAGCAAACATATATTAGGATAGAAATCAATTGGATACATCGAAACTTTTGACATCTACAGCACAGCATGTGTTAAATTCAATTAAAACATCTTTGAAATTTCTTTTTAAACTAGTGGAATAGTATAATAAATTGAGGAGGATACAAAACTTGTTAGACTGACCTTAATCTTTGGGCACTTTGACAGAAGGTATCTAAGTGGTGTTAGTGGAAGCATATGTAAAATGTTTGTTTAACTGCACAAAGTAACTTTATACCTGTCTTCAAAGGAATATAGTGTTTATATAGAAACTGTACAATACAGTGCAAAGTTAGTTATAAGAAATAGCTAAGAGCGCAATTTTTCCAGATAGCAAAATATTGCTGCTTTTCAACTTGACCTATGGAACTCGAATTACTTGGTTTACATTTGCAGTTCACACTAGCCAATGACTATTACAACAAACACTTCTTCATTTCTAACGTTTGGAGTACTTTTTCACATTTTTTCTGCATCAAGTACTCGGCCAAATGACTGAGGATCAAACTACCTGCTTTCAACCGACCTCTACTGTCATGATTTTAGAAAATGCACGAAAAATAATTTGCACTATTTTACAACAGAAATTGCAGAGTTATATTTTTTGATTATATATTGTATATTATCAGAAGTGCACACCTAAATACTAAGTGTTTATTGTTCATTTGCCAGATGATTTGTTAAATCCAGTAAGTTCACAGTAAGTCCAAATTTACTTATGGAAGTTGGCTTGTTGGATTAAGTGCAAATAAAAATTATACTGCAAGTTGCCAGAATTGCGAACCAGTATCACTTTTCCAAGTGCCTGCCAAATTGCCTAGTTTCAAATAAAAGATTAGAGGGCACAGATATTTTAGCAAATTTCATCTTTGGAGTTTGCAAATTTAAAATGATAAAAGTAAAATCCCTTGTATTCTATTTGTAAGAGTCCTAAATAGAATTTGTTTTGACATTCTTATTATTCAAGTAAACCAAGCTGAACCTAGAGCAGGAAATATTGTACTATAGCAAAATCAGAGAGACTAGTGCAAGACATACAGTGAGCCAAGAGAAAACGTTTTGTTTAATGACACACAACGTTGGGAGAAACGAAGAACTGTATAAAGAACAAGAACATTATAGCACAGCAACAGGCCCTTCGGCCCTCCAAGCCTGCGGTCATCCAGAGCCTGCATGTAAATCTGCTGCCTATTTTCTAAGGATCCGTATCCCTTTGCTCCCTGCCCATTCATGTATCTCTCTAGTTACATCTTAAATAACACTATCGTCCTGCTCCTCCGCTGGCAATGCATTCCAGGCACCCACCACTCTGTGCGTGAAGAACCTTCCACACACGTGTCCCTTAAACGTTTCCCCTCTCACTCTGAGCTCGTGACCCCTAGTAATTGAGTCCTCCACTCGGGGGAAAAAAAGGTTCTTGCTATCCACCCTGTCTACACCTCTCATGATTTTGTCAGCCTCAATCAGGTTCCCCCCCTCAAGCTTCTTCTTTCCAAAGAAAATAATCTACTCAACTTCTCCTCATAGCTAGCACCCTCCACACCAGGCAACATCCTGGTGAACCTCCTCTGCACCCTCTCGGTAATGTGGCGACCAGAATTGTACATAGTATTCCAAATGTGGCTGAAACAAAGTCTTATACAACTGTAAGTTGACCTGCCAACTCTCGTACTCAATACCCCATCTGACGAAGGAAAGCATGCTGTATGCTTTCTTGACCACTCTACTGACCTGTGTTGCCACCTCAGGGAACAATGGACCTGAACACCCAGATCTCTCTGTCCATCAATGTTCCCGAGGACTTTTCCATCTACTGTACAGGTCGGTCTTGAAATGGATCTTCCAAAATACATCACCTCGCATTGTCTGGATTGAACTCCATCTGCTTTTTCTTCGCCCAACTCTCCAATCTATCTATATTCTACTGTATTCTCTGACAGTCCCCTTCACTATCTGCTACTCCACCAATCTTAGTGTTATCTGCAAATTTGCTAATGAGGCAACCTACACCTGCATCCAAATCATTTATGTATATCACAAACAACAGCGGTCCCAGCACAGATCCCTATGGAACACCACTGATAATAGGTGCAAATGTGTTGCTGGTCAAAGCACTTTTACTCGAAGATTTTACACTGATAATAGGTCTCCATTTTGAGAAGCTCCCTTCCACTACTACAGTCTCCTGTTGCCCAAACAGTTCTCCATCCATCTAGCAAGAACACCCTGGCCCCCACGCGACTTCATCTTCCTCATCAGACTACCAAGGGGAACCTTACCAAATGCCTTACTGAATTCCACATCTACATTCCTTCCCTCAATAATCAACTTTGACACCTCTTCAAAGAATTCTATTAAGTTTGAAAGACATGACTTTCCCTGCATAAAACCATGCTGTCTATCACAGATAAGCCCATTTTCTTCCAAATGGGTATATGCCCTATCCCTCAGTATCTTCTCCAGTAGCTTTCCTACCAATGACGTCAGGCTCACAGGGCTGTAATTACTCTAGATTATATCTGCTATCCTTTTTTTTAAAAAAAAGGGGACATTAGCAATTCTCCAGTTCCCTAGGACCTTACCCATAGTCAGAGATGTACAGCATGGAAACAGACCCTTCGGTCCAACCTGTCTATGCCGACCAGATATCCCAACCCAATTTACTCCCACCTACCAGCACCCGACCCATATCTCTCCAAACCCTTCCTATTCATATACCCATCCAAATGCCTCATAAATGTTGCAATTGTACCTGCCTCTACCACTTCCTCGGACAGCTCATTCCATACACGTACCACCCCCTATGTGGAAAAGTTGCCCCGTAGGTCTCTTTTATATCTTTCCTCTCTCACCCTAAACCTCTGACCTCTAGTTCTGGACTCCCCGACCCCAGAGAAAAGACTTTGCCTATTTACCCTATCCATACCCCTCATAATTTTGTAAACCTCTATAAGGTCACCCCTCAGCCTCCGACACTCCAGGGAAATCAGCCCCAGCCTGTTCAGCCTCTCCCTGTTGCTCAAATCTTCCAACCCTGGCAACATCCTTGTAAATCTTTTCTGAACCCTTTCAAGTTTCACAACATCTTTCCAATAGAAAGGAGACCAGAATTGCACACAACATTCCAACAGTGGCCTAACCAATGTCCTGTACAGCCACAATATGAACTCCCAACTCCTGTATTCAATACTGTGAAAATGCCTTCTTCACTATCCTATTTACCTGCGACTCCATTTTCAAGGAGCTATGAACCTGCACTCCAAGGACTCTTTGTTCAGCAACACCCCCTAGGACCTTACCATTAAGTGTATAAGTCCTGCTAAGATTTGCTTTCCCAAAATGCAGCATCTTGCATTTATCTGAATTAGATTCCATCTGGCACTTCTCAGCCCATTGGCCCATCTGGTCCAGATCCTGTTGTAATCTGAGGTAACCCTCTTCGCTGTCCACTACACCTCCAATTTTGGTGTCATCTGCAAACTTACTAACTGTACCTCTTATGCTCGCATCCAAATCATTTATGTAAATGAGAGGACCCAGCACCGATCCTTGTGGCACTCCACTGGTCACAGGCCTCCAGTCTGAAAAACAATCCTCCACCACCACCCTCTGTCTTCTACCTTTGAGCCAGTTCTGTATCCAAATGGCTAGTTCTCCCTGTATTCCATGAGATCTAACCTTGCTAATCAGTCTCCCATGGGGAACTTTGTCGAATGCCTTACTGAAGTCCATATAGATCACATGCACCGCTCTGCCCTCATCAATCCTCTTTGTTAATTCCTCAAAAAACCCAATCAAGTTGAGAGACATGCTTTCCCACACACAAAACCATGTTGACTATCCTGAATCAGTCCTTGCCTTTCCAAATACATGTACATCCTGTCCCTCAGGATTCCCTCCAACAACTTGCCCACCACCGACTTCAGGCTCACTGGTCTATAGTTCCCTAGCTTGTCCTTACCACCCTTCTTAGAAAAATTGACACCACATTTGCCAACTTCCAGTCTTCTGGTGCCTCACCTGTGACTATCGATGATACAAATATCTCAGCAAGAGACCCAGCTATTAATTCTCTAGCTTCCCACAGAGTTCTAGGGTACACCTGATCAGGCCTTGGGGATTTATCCACTTTTATGCTTTCAAGAAATCCAGCACTCCCTCCTCTGTAATATGGACATTTTGTAAGACATCACCATCTATTTCCCTACAGTGTATATCTTCGATATCCTTTTCCACAGTAAATACTGATGCAAAACTCATTTTGTATTTTCTGCGGCTCCACACAGAGGCCACCTTGCTGATCTTTGAGGGGCCCTATTCTCTCCCTAGTTATCCTTCTGTCCTTAATGTATTTGTAAAAACTCTTCGGATTCTCCTTAATTCTATTTGCCAAAGCTATCTCATGTCCCCTTTTTGCCCTCTTGATTTCCCTCTTCAGTATACTCCTACTTCCTTTATACCCTTCTAAGGATTCACTCAATCTATCCTGTCTATACCTTACATATGCTTCCTTCTTTTTCTTAACCAAATCCTCAATTTCTTTAGTCATCCAGCATTCCCTATACTTACCAACCTTTCCTTTCACCCTCACAGGAATATACTTTCTCCGGATTCTCATCATCCCATTTTTGAAGGCTTCCCATTTTCCAGCCGTCCCCTTACCTGCAAACATCCAGCTTTCAAAAGTTCTTGCCTAATACCGTCAAAATTGGCCTTTCTCCAATTTAGAACTTCAACTTTTAAATCTGGTCTATCCTTTTCCATCATTATTTTAAATCTAATGGAATTATGGTCGCAGGCCCCAAAGTGCTCCCCAGTCACCTGCCATGCCTTATTTCCCAAGAGTAGGTCAAGTTTTGCACCTTCTCTAGTAGGTACATCCACATACTGAATCAGAAAATTGTCTTATACACACTTAAATTCCTCTCCATCTAAACCCTTAACATTATGGCAGTCCCAGTCTATGTTTGGAAAGTTAAAATCCCCTACCATAACCACCCTATTTTTCTTATAGATAGCGGAGAACTCCTTACGAGTTTGTTTCTCAATTTCCCTCTGACTATTATGGGGTCTACAATACAATCCCAATAAGGTGATCATCCCTTTCTTATTTCGCGGTTCCACCTAAATAACTTCCCTGGATGTATTTCCGGGAATATCCTCCCTCAGCACAGCTGCAATGCTATCCCTTATCAAAAATGCCACTGCCCCTCCTTTCTTTCTATCCTTCCTGTAGCATTTGTATCCTGGAATCTTAAGCTGCCGGCCCTGTCTATCCCTGAGCCATGTTTCTGTAATTGCTATGATATCCCAGTCCCATGTTCCTAACCATGCCCTGAGTTCATCTGCCTTCCCTGTTGGGCCCTTGCAATGAAATAAATGCAGTTTAATTTATTAGTCCTACCTTGTCCCTGCTTGCTCTGACTGTTTGACTCGCTTCTGTTCTCAACTGTACCAGTCTCATTGACCTTGAGAAATCAAACATCTATTCCTAACCTCAACATGCACAATGTCCCTCTCCTTGGTGAATATCGATGTAAAGTACTCATTAAGAATCTCACCCATTTTCTGACTCCACGCATATCTTTCCTCCCTTGGACTTGAGTGGGCCAACCCTTTCCCTAGTTCCCCTCCTGCTCATTATTCAAAAGGCTTTGGGGTTTTCCTTAACCCTGCTCACTAAGGATAACAAATTCCCCCTTTTAGACCTCTTAATTCCTAGTTTCAGATTGGTCGTACATTCCCAATATTCTTCCAAAGCTTTGTCTGACTTCAGTCGCCTCGACCTTATGTACGCATCCTTTTTCCTCTTCGCTAATCTCACAACTTCACCGGTCATCCACGTACTGCATTCAAACATTCCTGTATTATTCTTGACTCTGAACACTAGGTTCAGAAACTGGTGGTCTAACTGCAATAGTATCTTACTACCCAGTGCAAACATCCTCACTTTGTTAAGCTCAATATATGTACACTCTCAAAATAATGACCGTACTTACACAAACGTAGGGCTGAGGATCAGATGTTCAACTCCGACCCCATGAGCAGTTATTTCCTAAGCACGTTTTCATACTCACTCATGTTTACTAATGCTTATAGATGGTTGATTCTGCTGAGCTACTTGGAAAATCATGCGTGCACAGATATCTTTGTAATCCTGATTTCGTCTCTCAAAGTCCTCCACATGAGCAGCTAGGTGAGAGTTCACTATGCAGAAACTTGTGTTGTGAAAGACAAACCGCACTGCCACTCCACCTTTATTACCCTGAGAACAGGAACACATGCACGTTACTTAGTCTTTTGGAATTCTGGTTCATTTCTGACAGAAACCTGTATATTTTATCGAGAAGGTAAACCTCATGTTATATTTTAACATAAGCACTTGGTAGTTTTCTTTTGAAAACAGACAGGTAGCGCTAAAATAATTTGAAGTATTATGAATATTCTGATCGCACAACAGTAAATACTAGATCAATTATAATTGATGCAATATGTTGTCATAAGCCAAAGTTAGGTATAATTCTTTCCTAGGCCTAGATTTGTCAGAAAACCTTTGGATTCATCATTTATTAATGGCAGTGTCCCAACAATCTTAAACATATGGTTTTCTTTCATAATTAAAGACCTTAAAATGATGATGTAAAATTATTTTGTCTCATGCTTTATACTAATATGAAAGGTGGTAAATATTTCCAGCAACCACTGAATTGTAGTAAACAAAAAACTGGAAATTCAGTATCTGTAAAAAGAAAAATAGTATTCTTCAGCGAGCTCAATAATTTTGTTCTTACCATCTTTCCCATGATTCCTGTCCCTACTGACACTGCTTCCACATCTCTTATGTACTTTTCATGCTCCTTTTTAACAAATATGATCATCATCATTCCAACTAAACGAATCAATTTAATCTAAAACATGGTAAAGGGGAAAAATAAGTGAAATACAAAATGTTATGAATGACAGAAAATGTACACAAATGGAGAAACAATACATCTTGCAGTCTCCGTTTTGGAAGTGGGAAATTGGAGCTATAATTGTTTTAAAAATTATCCTTTTCGTATGTCCACCATTGTCATTAACACCAAAACTGTGAGAATTAGCAAATCCTCTGCTTTCAAACCTCATGCACCTGGTGGCACTTGCCTGGAAAATTAAAGAACAAATTCCTTTGAACTTTGACTCCGTCTACTCAGTGATTTTCTGATGTAAACAGAGCCTTATTTAGCATCACATCTACCAGACACTGCCTCTGTGATATAGAAATGGCATTCTACTCAACTGAATACATGTATTTTCTTTATTTCAGCTTTCTCTGAGTGCTGTCTTCAGACAACATTCTTCTGTTAAAAAGATTTAGCTGTGCATACCATTGACCTCTCCCCACAATACCCAGTGTTCCAAGAAATATCAAGAAATAGGCTAATGAAAAACTGTCAACAGAAAAGGACACCAATATGGGAAGGTGATATCTCCCCCGCCACAACCCTGCCCCCCTAGCCTGATCTTTGTAACAGAACTACAGAAAAGGTAGGCCATATTAAAAGAAAGTAATTTAAAAGGAACAGTTTGTTTGAATCAATCTCAACTATTTAGACACTCAACTAATTTTGTGCAATTTGCAGACACTAACTTACTTTGTAATATTTGGATTTGTGGTGCAAACTTCTTTCTACAGCACTCAGCCATTCTTGTTCCTTGGAAGATTCAAAGTAAAAGAAAGCTTCGGTACTCAGATCCAACTCCTGAAAACTTAAAATCAAGTAAAAGAATTCGTGATTGAAGTCAACATCTCAAGCAAGATTGCATCTAAGAGCAAAATAAACCCTGAAAGGTAAGGTAGCATACAGCTCAAATGATTTTCAACATATACAAGTAACTCAAGAATTATAAAAATAAATTGGTGCTCTACTTGACCTCATCCTCCGTAGTTGCATCCTTTCACAACAGTATTGGGAAGAATGAACATTGCTAAGGGCCTATGAAAACCAAGACTAAACTTCACATTTAGGATGCACTCTTCTGCATTACCACCATAATCGGACTCCAAGCTTTACAACATGAAAAGCCTTCAGTCCATCATATCTACACCAGTAATCAGGCATCATTCTATTCTAAGCCCATTTTCTTTGCTGCTCGCATGCAAAACAGCAGGAGCAGCATGCAACATAAATCCAGAGTAATCTCGATTATCCGAACGAGATGGAAGGGCACTATTTTGTTCAAATAATTGATTATTCGGTTAATTGATTTCCACTGGGGCTCAGACTTTTCTGTGAAGTCTGCTCCCTTTTTAGGCAAAAGCACACTGCATGCGAGAACCCGAGTCCCATCTACTCCCACTCTGCCCCCACGTTCGCCCCAATCCCGTCTGCCCCAACCCCGCCCTCCCATCCCCCTTAACCCCGCCCTCCCCCACTTCACTCCCGTCCGCCAGCCCTGCCCGCTCCCACCCCCCCCACTCGTCCAACTCCAACCCTGCACACTCTCACTTCGCCCCTGTCCACCCCCAAACCTTATGGTTCCTACCCTGCCCTCCGATCCGCCCACCCCCATCCGCCCCCTGCCAACCCTGCCCGCTCCCACTCTAACTCTCTCGTCCACCCCCAAAACTGTCCGCTCCCACCTGTGAATGAATTAAAAGAAAACATACACTACCACCTGCAAGTCTCACACCATCTTGACTTGACCTACATCACCTTTCCTCCACTTGTTACACCAAAATCCAAAAATCCTTTCTAATAGAGCCAATTGACCACAGCAGATTAATATGGCAGCTCATTCTGCAGAATTATTAAGGACGTGCAAAGATGGTCAGATCCCATGAAACAATAAAACAAACTATTTATGACAATTTAATAATGTCTCTTACCCTAGACAGTACACATCAGGTGGGTGAGGGTCAGCACGGAGCCATGGATCCAAACTAGTATCAGGAGATTGCCCATTCACATTCCAGGTGCCAATAAAAAATCTGGAGACAGAATCATAAATGGAATTCTCATTTGTAATTTAAGATTGACCTTTACAAAGGCAAAATGAATATTTGATTTTAAAAAATTATACCAATTCTAATCATATGATGTAATCATGAAGATAAAATAGACATTAGCGAGTTGAGAAGATTTGTAGCTCAGGGTTGAGGTTCTGGATGTAGGTTTGCTCACTGAGCTAGAAGGCTCGTTTTCAGATGTTTTGTCACCATACTAGGTAACATCTTCAGCGAGTGTCCAAATGAAGCACTGGTGGTGTAGCCCGCTTTCTATTTATATGTTTGGGTTTCCAGGTGGTGTCATTTCCTGTTCCTTTTCTCAGGGGGTGGTAAATGGGATCCAAGTCAATGTGTCTGTTGAGAGTGTTCCGGTTAAAATGCTATGCTTCTAGGAATTCTCGTGCATGTCTCTGTTTGGCTTTTCCTAGAATGGATGTGTTGTCCCAGTTGAAGTGGTGTCCTTCCTCATCCGTATGTAAGGATACTAGTGAGAGTGGGTCATGTCTTTTTGTGGCTAGTTGATGTTCATATATCCTGATGGCTAGTTTTCTGCCTGTCTGTCCAATCTAGTGTTTGTTACAGTTCTTGCAACGTATTTTGTAGATGATATTAGTTTTGCTTGTTGTTTGTATAAGGTCTTTCAAGTTCATTAGCTGCTGTTTTAGTGTGTTGGTGGGTTTGTGGACTATCATGATGCCAAGGGGTCTGAGTAGTCTGGCAGTCATTTCCAAGATGTCTTTGATGTAGGGGAAAGTGGCTAGGATTTCTGGACGTGTTTTGTCTGCTTGTTTGGATTTGTTGCTGAGAAATTGGCGGACTGTGTTCATTGGGTACCCATTCTTTTTGCATATACTGCTCTACACAGTGCAGAGGAAAATCAACTATACAGTGTATTCAAAAAGAATGGATACCCAATGAACAGTCTTCTGATTTCTCAGCAACAAATGGTGACAGTGGTGTCTGTGACATTGCCTTCTAAGGCATAATTCCAAGAATGCAACTGACAAGCTATTCCTTAATTAGTCTGAGAGACAAATTTCCCAATTTTGACACAAACTCCAAAATGTTCAAATTCAAGTTGTCCAAGTTCTGACCTTATGAGGGAGGGAGGTTTATCGATGAACCGGTAAAAGATGGCTGTGCTGAGACTAGTCTAAGGAATTCATGCAGAGATCACAACCACAACCATCTCCCTGTGTGCTCATTATTACATTTATTCAGTGGTACTCCCTGCTGGGAAAAACTGACTCCAATTTTATAAGGAATCTTTAATGCTACACTCAGTCAAACGTGGCTTTGATATGAACGGCACTCACTTCTGAGGTTCAGTTCATGTCCATGCTTGAACAAAGGTTGTGATGAGGTCAAGGATCCTTGGCAGAACCCAAACTGAGCATTAGTAAGGAGGTTAAGAACAAAGAACAGCACAGCAAAGGGACAGGCCCTTTGGCCCTCCAAGCCTGCTCAGATACATTTTGCCCTTCCGTACTAAAGTTGTCTTCACTTAGGAGGATCCATTTCCCAGTATTCCCTTCCTATTCATGTATTCATCCAGTTGTTTCTTGAATGCTGTTATTGTGTCTGCGTCCACCATATCCTTTGGCAGTGCATTCCAAGCACTCACCACCACAAACTTGCCACTTACATCTCTTTTAAACTGCCCTCCCACCTCCCCCCAATACCCCACCCCCACCTCCCCTGTGTTCTCCGTGCCATAATGTTTAGACTGATTCTAATCTAAAAAGTGAGTTAACAGAGTCTTACATGGATTCATGCAGTTTTTGAGCAAAGTACATTGTAACTCTGCAAGTATAAATTCACCCCACAAACGTATATGTATATGCGTGCATGTGGGTTTTTAACAATTTAAAAAATTGTGTCCTCCACAACCACCTGATGAAGGAGCGGCGCTCCGAAACACTATAACCTGGTGTCGTGTGATTTTTCACATTTGATCCGATACCATAAAACATCACGAGGTCCACAGAAAACAGTGAGGACTCCGAAGGCAATTCTTTGCTGACTGTCAAGCACTGATAGGAAAGGACATACACAGAGATGGTGTTGATATTGTCTGGGATGTTGTGGGATGTTGTCTGTAAGGTACGTTGTCTTAAGTATGATTACATGATGCTGTTTGACTAGTCTGACTAATATTCTCAATTTTGGCACAAGACGCCAGAAAGGAAGACTTTGCAATGTCAACAAGGGCTGTGTTTGCCAGTGGCATTTCCTATCCCTAGGTCACTGTTAAATGGTCGATACAGTTTCATTCTTCTTTTGAGACTTCCAGTCAGTTTGATAAAACTGAATGGCTTGCTGTGGCCATTTCTCAGGACAAATTAGTGTCAACTTTATTGCTTTGGATCAGGAGTCACATGTAGGCTAAACCAAGTAATGACAAGCAGTGTTCCTTGCCTAAAAGGACATCATTAGTTTGTAATTCCAAATGATTTTTAAATTTATTTTTAATCCAAATGCCATCATCCACCATGATGGGATTCAAACCTGAAGCCCAGAACATCAGTGGGTTGCTGGTCCAGTGACAACACAACCATGGTCTCCCCATTTCCCTTTTCTTTAAATCTACCCAACCTTTACTCGCTAATACGCATTATATTTCTAACTTGCTCTAGTTCCGAAGAAAGGTTATTGACCGCAAATGTTAAATAGATTTCTCTTTCTATGGATACTGCCTAACCTGAGTAATTCCAGCATTTTCTATTTTTATTTCAGACATCTAATACCCACAGCGGATTACTTTGTATGATGAGTTCGTAGTTGGAGATAATATATATTCAGTTCTGAGTATCCATTTTGGGAAATGATACAGAAAACTTATTGGAATGACACCAATAGTAACAGATTATATTTGGTTAAAATATGGAATCTAGTCACAAAGTTTTTGTGTTCTATGACTTTTTTAAAATTATAACATTCAAAAGGAACATTAGAAAGTGTTAATTGGCCTGGGAATCTTTCCATTACTCCACACAATTCTCGAAGGACAAAGTCTGGAAACTGAAAAGAAAATGGATTTAATAGGCGAATGCCTATCTAGCTGATAAAACTGTTGCCTGCCCCTTTCCTATTTGCAGAGAGTGTACTGGTTATGTCAGCTGCCACAGCAGGATTCAAAATGTGGCTGCACATATGCTGTTATGTCATTACATTCCACACAGTGATGTCAGTGCATTGATTACCACACCTTTCCAATCGCCTTGCTGCTTGACTACTTTCTTTCCTGCTCCCTCTAGCTCTTCACATTCAGTCCAAACCACGGGAGGCAGCACTATGGGGGAAGAGGGGGGTCCCTCAGCCATCTACTTTGCTCCCTTTTGATGTCAGATTATTTTTCTTCTTGGTGGAGTGTTTAATTTAATTATCTAATTCAATAATCACCTTTTTAAATGTCTGTTGCTTTGCTGCTGAACTTTGGTGCTATAAAATATCCTAGCGTTTTCAGGAATTAATTGCCTTAATGCTACCCATATAAATTGGTCAAAATATCCTTGGGTCAGTAAAAATGGTCAACTTCCAATGTGATTTGAAAAAATATTCTCTCAGCTTTATAATAAAATGGTTTGTCACTTCTGCATGACATCAGCTCCTTCTTTACATGGCCACTTTCTTTGTGCCACCAAAAGGTGGCGTTTGAATCATTTGCAACTAAACAGGAACTTCATGAAATGAAAACTGTGAAGAGATGGATAAAAAGAGGCAAAAAAAATCTGAGAAGCTTGTCAGGATGGAGATAGCCCTTCAGATTTGTTAGATAGTTGAACTTCAGACTTGATTATGATTTTGCCCTTCTCAAATTATGAAACAAGTGTGATTAAACTCTCAGAATAAAACATCCCCAGAATTAGAAAAAATTGAATCCTCTATGCTAATTGTTATAAAGATTAAATGAATAATCAATCTATATTAGATATTATTATAACATATTAGATTCACAATCTCATACAACGAGATGGAAGAAAATACTGACCTAAAATTGTGAATGTTGACGTATTCTCTCTCCCGCCGAACAAGGTAATGCTTAATCAGGCCTTCTCTGGCACCAGACTGATTACTTGGCTCAAACAGCTTTCTCATGGTATTGGATACTCTTGGTTGCCCATTTCGTGGTATATCCTTCTCAGTAGTTGGTCTATAAAGCACATACATACATAATTAAGTTTCCAATTGTTGCTTTAAAGTGAATGTGAAAAGGAATTAGAAAGAGAGGAATACAAACCCTTAAAAGAGATTGCTATGTGAGGAACAGCTAGTGCCAACTACAGGTAAGCAGCAAAAACAATAATCGAAAACAAATCTGTGTGGTCATTCTACTCAAGATTTAAAACCAGTGCACACAGATTAAAAGTTTCTTAGTTGCCGATGTCTTTAGCTTTTACCTGGACATGAAAAACAGTTAATTGTAACAGTGCTTCCGAAACCTTTCACAACAAGCCCTCATGCTAAGACCTCAGACTTTGAGTGACTCCAGAATCAAGACTGGTGGCAAGGTGTTGAGAGGGCTGCTCAGCAGGGTAGTTTACACTGCTGGGTTTACCCTGAAAAAAGCCAAGACCCACCTCTTAAAAGGCTGTGCTTGTAGCAGCAATTGGGTCCCAGAGAGCAGATGATTAAGCTATGCCTACCAAAGGAAAAAACAAAACATTTAAAAGGGGTCTCATAGCGGTCAAAACTCAAATGCTTGCTCCACACTGCCATTGTTGCATCAAAGCTCGTTACCCCAGAAGTTGCAAATCTCATTTTTTTGAAACTCTTGAATTGTGAGAGCAGGTTCACAGCACTTTGCTTTAGATTCATGATTGAAGCAATGCATAAAAGATAACTAATTGCTTTTAGGAATCACTTTTCACTATCCACTCATAATGGCAGATTATGGCTTATCAGTGGTTCACAACACAAGGTGAAGTCTTACAAAATAAAGCAAATCCGCATTTGACCAGATCCATCCAGATGGCAGAGAACATCCTACAATTTGCTATGGTGTCCTGTTATAGGAAGTAGGAAAACTGTCCAGATTTCCAATCCTGGTTATCTAGTAATCCCTTCTGGAAAAAGGACTCAAAGATCAAAGCTGAACGCTCCAACACCTCCTCCCTAGCTTCCCAAAGAATCCTTGGATAAATCCCATTCAGCCCAAGGAACTTGTTTACTTTCACTCCTTCTAGAGTTGATAACACCTCTTCCTTACTAACCTCGATCCCTTCTAGTTTAATATCTCGTATTTCATTCTTCTCCTCTACAATATTCTCCTTTTCCAGAGTGAAAACTGATGAGAAATACTTAGGACCTCTCCGATCTCCACAGGGTCCACACACAACTTTCCTACTTCTGACTTTGACTGGTTCTATTCCTATCCTAGTCAACCTTTTATTCTTCACACACTTATAGGAAGCTTCAGGATTCTCCTTTATTCTACCTGCTAAAGACTGCTCATGTCCTCTCTTTGCTCTTCTTAACTCTCTAAATACTTCCTAGCTAATCTATAACTCTCCATCGCGTCATCTGAACCATCTCGTCTCAACGTCACATAAGCGTCCTTCTTCCGCTTAACAAGATATGCAATTTCTGGAGCAAACCACGGTTCCCTTACCTTATCACTTCCTCCCTGCCTGACAAGGACACGCAATATCTGTTCTTTAAACCAGCTCCACATTTCGATTGTTCACATCCCCTGCATTTCGCTACTCTATTCTATGCATCCTAAATCTTGCCTAATTGCATTATAATTGCCCTTCCCCCATCGATAACTTTTGGCCTGTGGCATGTACCTATCCCCTTCCATTGCTAAATTAAACGTAACCGAATGGTCACTCTCTCCAAAGTGCTCACCTACCACGAAATCAAACACCTGGCCTGGTTCATCACCAAGCGTCAGATCCATTGTGGCCTCCCCTCTCGTCAGCCTTTCGACATACTGTGTCAGGAAGCCCTCCTGCACACATTGGCCAAAAACTGATCCATACTACGTACTAGAGTTATAATATTTCCAGTCAAGGTTGAGGAAGTTAAAGTCCCCGATAATGACCACCCTGTTCCTTTCACTCCTACCCAGAATCGTTTTCCGATGCTTTCCTCCACATCCCTGGAACTCTGCGGAGCCTACAAAACTCCCAGCAGTGTGACCTCTCCTCTCCTGTGTCTAACCTCAGCCCACACTACCTCAGTAGACGAGCCCTCGTCAAACATTCTTTCAGCCACCATTTTCTGTCCTTGACTAATAAGGCTACACCTGCCCCTCTTTTACTGCCTTTCCTGTTCTTAATGAAAAATCTAAACCCTGGAACCTGAAACATCCATTCCAGAAATGATCTTCGAGTCATCATGATCTATAAGTTTTGTACCACAGGACTGGAGGATTGCAAATGTTGTGCCCTTGTTCAAGAAGGGCAGGAGAGATGACTCAGGTAATTATAGACCAGTGAAAGTTTGCAGGAAAGTTTTGGAAAGGGTTATGTGAGATAGGATTTATAGTCATCTAGCAAGCCATAATTTGATTGCATATAGTTAACATGGTTTCGTCAAAGGCAGGTCATGTCTCAAACCTCATTGAGTTTTTTGAGGAGGTGACCAATCATGTGAATAAGGGTAGGACGGTTGACGTGGTGTATATGGACTTCAGTAAGGTCTTTGACATGGTCGGCTTTGAAGAAAATAGAGGTGTGGGATTGAGGGTGACTTAACAGTTTGGATTAGAAACTGGCTTTCTGAAAGAAGGCAGTGAGTGGTGGTTGATGGAAAATATTCAGCCTGGAGTCTGGTTACGTGATGTGGGACCACTGCTGTTTGTCATTTTTATAAATTACTTAGACACAGGCATAGAGGGATGGGTTAGTAAATTTGCAGATAACACTAAAGTCAGTGGAGTAGTGGACAGTGTAGAAGAATGTTACAGGTTGCAGGGGGACTTGGATAAACTGCAGAATTGGGCTGAAAAGTGGCAAATGGAGTTCAATGCAGCTAAATGTGAGGTGATTCACTTTGGGAAGAATAACAGGAAGGCAGAATACTGGGTCAATGGAAAGATTCTTGGTAGTGTGGATATGCAGAGGGATTTTGGAGTCCATGTACATAGATCTCTGAAAGTTGTCATCCAGGTTGATAGTGCTGTTAAGAAGGCATACAGTGTGTTAGGTTTTATTGGTAGAATATTGGCGATTATTGGCCTTCTGGAGCAATAATGTCATGCTGCAACAATACAAAACACTAGTGCAGCCACATTTGGAATATTGTGTACAGTTCTGGTTAGGTTCCTGAAGAAGTCTCTTGGAAGACTTCGCGATGACTGGTGGGTAAGTTTGGTCGCTTATTTAATAGTTGTAAATTTAAAGTTTTCCTTTTTAAAAAAAGGCGGTAGCAGACCCGGAAGGCGCGCTAGGTTACCTGGGTAAGGTTTTTTTTTCTCCCCTTATTTAAAGGCGGGCTCCGAGTTTTAGGCCTCAGTCTCTTGGAAGACTTCGCGACGACTGGTGGGTAAGTTTGGTCGCTTATTTAATAGTTGTAAATTTAAAGTTTTCCTTTTTAAAAAAAAGCGGTAGCAGACCCGGAAGGCGCGCTAGGTTACCTGGGTAAGGTTTTTTTTTTCTCCCCTTATTTAAAGGCGTAGGCGAGTCACCCGAGGCACTCCACGAGTAGTGCCTCCCACCCTTCCACCTCCTCTAACCTAATAATAAGACCAATTGTGACTAGCGGGTAAGTGCTGCATTTTCCTTGTTTGTTTCTTTAGATTTAGTTGGTTTTTGTTGTTTTTTTTTTAAGGAAAGCTTACTTTTAGAGGGATGGCAGTGCAGAGAGGGCAATGTTCCTCTTGCAACATGTATGAGGTGAGGGAAGCCATTAGCGTCCCTGCTGAGTACACTTGCAAGAAGTGCACCCATCTCCAGCTCCTCCAAACCCGTGTTAGGGAACTGGAGCTGGAGTTGGATGAACTGCGGATCATTCGGGAGGCAGAGGAGGTCATAGATCGGAGCTTTAGGCAAGTAGTTACTCCGAAAGTTCAAGATAGATGGGTGACAGTGAGGGGGAGTGGGAGGAGGAAGCCAGTGCAGGGACCCCCTGCGGTCATTCCCCTCAAGAACAAGTATACCGTTTTGGATACTTGTGGGGGGGGGATGACTTACCAGGGGCAAGCAACGAGGTTCAGGCCTCTGGCACGGAGCCTGGCCCCGTTGCTCAGAAGGGTAGGGTGGAGAAAGGTAGAGCAATAGTTCTTGGGGACTCGATAGTGAGGGGTACAGACAGACGGTTTTGTGGGGGCGACAGGGACTCACGTTTGGTATGTTGCCTCCCAGGTGCAAGGGTACGTGATGTCGCTGATCGTGTTTTCCGGGTCCTTAAGGGGGAGGGGGAGCAGCCCCAGATCGTGGTCCACGTTGGCACCAACGATATAGGTAGGAAGAAGGGTGAGGATGTCAGACAGGCTTACAGGGAGCTAGGTTGGAAGCTCAGAGTTAGAACAAACAGAGTTGTAGTCTCTGGTTTGTTACCCGTGCCACGTGATAGAGAGTCAAGGAATAGGGAGAGAGAGCAGTTAAATGCGTGGCTACAGGGATGGTGCAGGAGGGAGGGATTCCGGTTTCTGGACAACTGGGGTCCTTTCTGGGGAAGGTGGGACCTCTATAAAAAGGATGGGCTACACCTGAACCTGAGGGGCACCAGTGTCCTTGGGGGGAGGTTTGCTAGTGTTCTTTGGGAGGGTTTAAACTAACTCCGCGGGGGCATGGGAACCAGGACTGTAGCTTTAGGGTACAGGACCTTGAGTGTAGGGAGGTTAGGAATAATGCAGCGATCTCTAAGGAGGGTGCCTGTAACCAGAAAGGAGGATTGAAGTGTGTATACTTCAATGCCAGAAGTATAAGGAATAAGGTAGGTGAACTTGCAGCGTGGGTTGGTACCTGGGACTTCGATGTTGTGGCCATTACAGAGACGTGGGTAGAACAGGGACAAGAATGGCTGTTGCACGTTCCAGGGTTCAAATGTTTTAGTAGGATCAGACATGGGGGTAAAAAAGGGGGAGGCGTGGCATTACTTGTCAAAGACAGTATCACAGCAGTGGAATGGACGATGGAAGAGGACTTGCCATCTGAGGTAGTTTGGGCTGAGGTTAGAAATAGGAAAGGTGAGGTCACCCTGTTAGGTGTTTTCTACAGGCCTCCTAATAGTCCTAGAGAAGTAGAGGATAATATTGCGAGGATGATTCAGGAAAAGAGTGAAGGTAGCAGGGTGGTTGTTATGGGGGACTTTAACTTCCCAGATATTGACTGGGAGAGCTATAGCTCGAGTTCATTAGATGGGTCGGTGTTTGTACAATGTGTGCAGGATGGTTTCCTGACACAATATGTCGACAGGCCAACAAGAGGGGAGGCTATATTGGATTTGGTTCTAGGTAATGAACCAGGCCAGGTGTTAGACTTGGAGGTAGGTGAGCACTTCGGGGACAGTGACCACAACTCGGTGACTTTTACTTTAGTGATGGAGAGGGATAATCGTGCGCCGCAGGGCAAGGGCTATAGCTGGGGGCAGGGAAATTATGATGCAGTGAGGCATGACTTAGGTTGTGTGGATTGGAAAAACAGGCTTCAAGAGAAGAACACTAATGAGATGTGGGGATTGTTTAAGGAGCAGCTACTGCGTGTCCTCGATAGGTATGTACCAGTCAGGCATGGTGTAAAGGGCCTTGTGAGGCAGCCGTGGTTTAGTAAGGAATTGGAGTCCCTTGTGAAAGGGAAGAAGGCGGCATATGTAAAGATGAGGCGTGAAGGTTCAGTAGGGGCGATTGAGAGTTATAAGGTAGCCAGGAAGGAGCTAAAGAGGGAGCTAAGAAAAGCGAGAAGGGGACATGAAAAGTCTTTAGCTGGTAGGATTAGGGAAAACCCAAAGGCTTTCTATAGGTATGTCAAGAATAAAAGGATGACTAGGGTAGGTATCGGTCCAGTCAAGGATAGTAGTGGGAAGTTGTGTGTGGAGGCGGAGGAGATTGGAGAGACATTAAATCAATACTTTTCATCAGTATTCACTCAGGAACAGGACACTGTTGCTGATGTGAATATGGAATCACAAATAATTAGAATGGATGCCCTGGAAATATGCAGGGAAGAGGTTTTGGGAATATTGGAAAGGATGAATATAGATAAGTCTCCTGGGCCTGATGGCATTTACCCCAGGATCCTATGGGAAGCTAGGGAGGAGATAGCAGAGCCATTGGCCTGGATTTTTATGTCGTCATTGTCAACGGGAATAGTACCAGAGGACTGGAGGATAGCGAATGTGGTCCCATTGTTCAAGAAAGGGAGTAGGGATAGCCCTAGTAACTATAGGCCAGTGAGTCTGACTTCAGTGGTGGGCAAAGTCTTAGAGAGAATGGTAAGGGATAAGATTTATGAACATCTGGGTAGGAATAACGTGATCAGGGATAGCCAGCATGGTTTTGTGAAGGGCAGGTCGTGCCTCACAAACCTTATTGAGTTCTTTGAGAAGGTGACTAAGGAAGTGGATGAGGGTAAAGCAGTAGATGTTGTGTATATGGATTTTAGTAAGGCGTTCGATAAGGTTCCCCATTGTAGGCTAATGCTAAAACTACGGAGGTATGGCATTGAGGATACATTAGAGGTTTGGATTAGGAATTGGCTGGCTGGAAGGAGACAGAGGGTAGTAGTTGATGGATTATGTTCATCTTGGAGCGCAGTTACTAGCGGTGTACCACAAGGATCTGTTTTGGGACCATTGCTTTTTGTTATCTTTATAAATGATCTAGAGGAAGGACTTGAAAGCTGGGTAAGCAAGTTTGCGGATGACACGAAAGTCGGTGGAGTTGTGGATAGTGAGGAAGGAAGTGGTAGGTTACAGCGGGATATAGATAAGTTGCAGAGCTGGGCGGAAATGTGGCAAATGGAATTCAATGTAGCTAAGTGCGAAGTCGTTCACTTTGGTAGGAATAACAAGATGATGGATTACTGGGCTAATGGTCGGCTACTTGGTAGTGTGGATGAGCAGAGGGATCTTGGTGTCTATGTACACAGATCTCTGAAAGTTGCCACCCAGGTAAATAGTGCTGTGAGGAAGGCATATGGTGTACTGGGCTTTATTGGCAGAGGAATTGAGTTCCGGAGTCCTGAGGTCATGTTGCAGTTGTATAAGACTCTGGTGAGGCCTCATCTGGAGTATTGTGTGCAGTTTTGGTCGCCATACTATAGGAAGGATGTGGAAGCTTTAGAACGAGTGCAGAGGAGGTTTACCAGGATGTTGCCTGGAATGGTAGGAAGATCGTATGAGGAAAGGCTGAGGCACTTGGGGCTGTTCTCATTGGAGAAGAGAAGGTTTAGGGGAGATCTGATAGAAGTGTATAAGATGATTAGGGGTTTAGATAGGGTAGATACTAAGAACCTTTTACCGCTAATGGAGTCAGGTGTTACTAGGGGACATAGCTTTAAATTAAGGGGTGGTAGGTATAGGACAGATGTTAGGGGTAGATTCTTCACACAGCGGGTTGTGAGTTCATGGAATGCCCTGCCTGTATCAGTGGTGAACTCTCCTTCTTTATGTTCATTTAAGCGGGCATTGGATAGGCATTTGGAAGTTATTGGGCTAGTATAGGTTAGGTAGGACTCGGTCGGCACAACATCGAGGGCCGAAGGGCCTGTACTGCGCTGTATCCTTCTATGTTCTAAGGGCTCATGCCCAAAAAGTGAATTCTCCTGCTCCTTGGATGCTGCCTGACCTGCTGCACTTTTCCAGCAACACACTTTCAGTACAGTTCTGGTTACCCCATTACAGGGAGGATGTGGAAGCATTGGAAAAGGTGCAGAGGAGATTTACCAGGATGTTGCCTGGTATGGAGGGAAGATCTTATGAGGAAAGGCTGAGAGACTTGGGTCTATTCTTATTGGAAAGGCGGTGGCGAAGAGGGGATTTGACAGAGACATACAAGATGATCAGAGGATTAGATAGGGTAGACAGTGAAAATCTTTTTCTAGGATGATGACATCAGCTTGTACAAGGGGGCATAGCTACAAATTGAGGGGTGATAGATTTAAGACAAATGTCAGAGGCAGGTTCTTTACTCAGAGAGTGGTTAAGGGGTACAATGCACTGCCTGTCAATGTAATTAACTCAGCCACATTAGGGAGATTTAAATAATCCTTGGATAAGCACATGGATGATGATGGGGTAGAGTAGGGGGATGGGCGTAATTAGTTCACAGGTCGGCGCAACATCGAGGGCTGTAAGGCCTGTTCTGCGCTGTATTGTTCTATGTTCTAAAACATACATACTTAACAACATGTTGTTTGATCCTTGATGCTAAAAAGTGTGCTGATATTCATTGTCAAGTCTTACATGAATACCAGCCACCAAATCAAGGTACATGCAGGAAATCAGCACTGGTGGAACTGCACCTCAGCAAGTAGTCAACAAATTAGGGAGGAAAGAAGGAAGAAAATCCTGCTTGATTTTCCTACTCAAAGGAAAAGAAATTTTTACAGTTAAACCAGCACATGTTTTCTCATCATTCCTGGGAACACTGAAAAGTGATGTGATGTTTCAAATCCTGGCTCATGTCCATTGTCCACCCTCATCCATGGGCAATGAGGCAAATTTTAGTAGCCAGCTGTAGTCCCAGCTAACTCAACACAGTGGACCAGTATAGTTAAATCTGTTACTCACTCTATCCGAGGGGGCACTGCCACAGCTGTAAAATTGCTTCCAGTTTGGTTCTGTTGGTTTTTCTTCTCCAGATTTAGAATATCACTGAAATCATCGTCAAACCTAAATTCTAACAGAGAAGCAAACTGCTAAGTTAACCAACTTTAAAGATTTTTAAAAATATATAATCCAACCTGAACTGCACAATCAGATACAACAATACTGAAGCAGTGCAAGCCTACCATCAGGAAATCTGGAAATATAGAGCTCTACTAAACCAGTGCCGGACCTCATTAGAATTTTGCTTTGCTTTATATTCCTCCACAGAAGCCAGCCAGATTGACAGGCCAATCAGATGCAGGTTGTTAATTTAATCCTGTCTGATGTTCGCAGGAAGTGGATGCAAGATGGTGGTCAAAACAGAGTGGGAAAGTTAATAGACTCCAAGTGAAACAAAGGGAATGCATGCAGCATCATAACATACTTTCATTGTATTGCAGAAGATTATACTCTTTCTGGTTTCAGGCTCATGACAAACTGTATCAAAACCTCTAACGTACCTCAACATCTTTCCAGAAAGCTACAATTCCGACATATGGAGGTCACACCATGGAATGCCTTCTTCACAGCCACCTCAAACATCACATCTTTCAATTCAGCTGTTAAAACTGTACAGGGGTAGACATCATCTTGAGGGTGCAGACTCAACCTGGAGTTTTTGATTTAACTTTTGCCTGAAACCAAGAATCCTCACATTGGGATTGCATTGGTTCCATTGGTAGTACTCTCACAAGGCAAGAGATTATGGGTTCAAAAGCCGTTCTAAAGGGTCAAGCACAAACATCAAGGCTGACACTCCAGTGCAGCACTGAGACAGTGCTATCTTTCAATTGGCTATTATATTGATACCCTGGTGACCTACTGAGTGGACTTGAAAGAGCTCATGGTATAATTTTGGAGGGCATGCAAGTTATCCTCAGTATCGTGACCAAACACTCAACTGGACTAGCCATTTATAATATAGTAGCTTCAAGAGGTCAGAGACTAAGAATCCTCCAGTAAGTAACTGAACTCGTTGAAGCTTCAAAGCCTCTCCATTACCTACAATACACAGTCAAGAGTATAATGGATTACACCCTACTTCCTAGACGTAGCCCCAACAATACTCTAGAAACTTAGCACCATCCAGGACAAAGCATCCATTTGACTGGTATAACATCCACAAGCATCTACTCCCTTTACCATCAACACTCAATACCAAAGTGTATAACATCAAGATGTATTACAGAAATTCACCAAAGTTCCTTAGACAGCACCTTCCAAATCCATGACTATTTCCATTTAGAAGGACAGGGCAGTAGTTACACCATCACCTGTAAAGTCCCCTCCAAGACACTCATCACTCTGACTTGGAAATACATTGCCATGGGATCAAAATCCTGCAGTTCCCTGGTGAATGTCATTGTGGGTTCATCTACAGCATGTAGACTGCAGTGGTTCACGACGGTTGCTCATTGCTACCTTCAAGGGCAACTCGGAATGGGCAATAAGTGCTGGCCCAGCCAGCTACACACTCAATCCGTGGGTAAATTAAAAAAAGTGACGAGCCAACGTTTTCACTTTTGGATAGGGATATAGGAACTAGGAGCACAGGGTGAATAACCAAGGTCTTTTTTCTAGGTTGGAGCATTCTAAAACTAGAGGGCATAGGTTTAAGGTGAGAGGAGAAAGATTTAAAAAGGACCTGAGGGGAAACCTTTTCATGCAAAGGGTGGTGCATATATGAAATGAGCTGCCAGATGAAGTGGTGGAGGTAGGTACAATTACAATATTTAAAAGGCATCTGGGTGGATGGATGAAAAGGAAGGGTTTAGAGGGATATGGGCCAAATGCTATCAAATGGGATGAGGTCAGATTGGAATGGTCGAGGTAGATTGAAGTGTCTGTTTCTATGCTGTATGACTCTGACTCTATGAGTATGCTATTTGGCCCTTCAAACCAGCCCCTGCTGATCACCTACCTCTATATCCTTTTCCTGTACTACCCCATATCCCTTGATAGCTTTAATATTTACAAATGTAATCAATTAAAACGACAGCCTCTTCAGCCCTCTGGGGTGGAAGATTCCAATAATTCACTAACCTCTAAGTGAAGAAATTCCTCTTTATCTCAAATTCCAAACATCTCAGCCCTCCCTATTCTCAGACTTTATCTCCTGGTTCCAAGTCCCATCTTCTCCCAGGGGAAGCATTCTTCTTGCACCTACTCCATCAAGCCCTGCAATAATTTTGCATTTCTCAACTTCTAATCATCCTTCTGATGTTTAAAGAATAGAGGCCCATCCTTCCAAATCTCTCCTCAGACGATCCCAGCATTGTAGGAATTAGACTGGCGAATATTTGTTGTATTCCTTTCATAACAAGTATATACTTTCTAAGTTAGGTATATCAAAACTGCATAATACTCCAGATCAACTTTCCCTCCAACTTTCACTCACGCTGTCCATACCTCCGAGGCTATTGTGGGGACTCTGACATTAATTGTCAAATCACCTTTGGCCACGGAAGTAGTATCAGAGGTAAGGAAGGCAGTTAATATGGTACTCATTTTCAAGAAGGGTGGTTAAAAATAAAGGGTACTCCAGGCTGTGAACATAAAATTAGTGGTAGGGAAACTACTGGAAAAATTCTGAGGAATAGAAATTAATCTCTACTTGGAGAGACAAGGATTAAACAAGGATAGACTGCATGGTTTGTCAAGGGGAGATGATGCTGAATAAACTTAAGATTTTTTTTGAGGTGCTGACGAGATATGTGGATCAAAGTAGTGCAGTGATTGTAGTCTACATGGATTCAGTGAGGCTTCTGATAAGGTGGCACATGAGAGACTGGTAACAAAGTTAAAAGCCCAAAGAATCCAGGGCAACTTGGATCCAAAAATAAATTAGTGGCAAGAGGCAGAGTGCACTGACTGAAACGTGTTTTAGTGACTGGAAGCCTGTGTCCAGTGGCATACGGCACTGGGTTCTTTACTGTTTGTAGTGTATATTTATGACCTTGCCACAAATGTAAGAATTATGATCAGTAAGTTCACGGATGGACAAAAATTGGTGTGTGGTAAGTAGCAAGAAGGAGAGCCTTAGACTACAGGATGATATAGACGGGCTGAAAAGATGTGCAGAAAAGTGACAGATGGAACTTAATCTCAATAAACATGGGGTGATGCACCTTTACAGGACAAACAAGGCAAGGGAGTAAAGAATGAATGGTAGGTGCCTAGTACTGAGAATCTAAGGGATCATGGTATACATACCTATAAATCCCTGAATGGAGAAGTGAAAGGAGATAAAGTGGTAAAGGCAGTGTATGGGATTCTTGCCTTTATTAGTCAAGGCACTGAATACAAGAGTAGCGAGGTTATAGTGGAGCTGTGTAAGACTTGAGTGAGGTCTGAACTGTAGTACGATTCCATGGGGTCATCACTTCAGCTTGGAAGAGGAAGTAGATGGTCTAGTGTGTTTTCTTTAAGAATACAGAAGGCTGAGGGGGACCTCGGTTTACATGTACAGAATTGTGAATGACAATGACAATTGTTTCAAGGTAAAGGGGCAGGAGATTGAAGGGGGAATTTAGGACTTTTTTTGTCCTAAAGAATGGTGGATATCTGGAACTTACTTTGTAAGAAGTCAGAAACTATTTGTAACACTTTATAATACTTAGATGATTGCCTGAAATGACATAGCATACAAAGCCACAGGACAAGTGCTAGGAAATCAGATTAGAGTAGGTGGATGTATGGCAACCGGTGCAGACATGATGGACCAAAGGGTGTCTTTCTGACCTGTAATTCTCCAGGATTTTATAATTCTAGAATCACTCCCAGGATGTTCTGAAATCTTGTATAAATATTTTTTAAAATTTGACTCATTAGATGGGTGTCCGGGGTATGTTATTTAAATAATGACTAATTAAAAATACTTCAATCTTAACAGTTTCCATGCCTTTAAGCACGGATTACATGTTGTAATTAGCTCTTTCAAATAGCATAAATATCCCCCTCCCTCTTCTCCATTTTCTTTCTGCTTTAACTTTTGTATACTGCCTCAAAATTAAAGTTAGTACTGCTCTATGGCAAGCTGACTAAATACATTAAGTTCTTTTGATGACCAGGAATGTCATTTGAATACTTAATTATTCCTCACCATACAGCAAATGAATGCATTGCAGTTGGTTGAGTGCACATTTAAAACATTTTAGTTGCTAACTTCAGTAACTTGCATTATAATGTGGAATGCACTCCATAGTTCTTGGTACACTGATTTAAAAAACATCCAGCATCAATATGTGATGGAAGCATATCATTTATCCCATAACATTTATTGTACATATTTCTGATTGACCCAATCTCTGTCAGTGGTATTCATTGTCACAATTTGGTTTGTGAAACCTTGTTGTGTGCCAATTTGTTGCTACATTTCCTACATTATGACAATGACTACAGTCAAAAGCATTTCATCAACTCAGTGCATTGGGATCATTTTTCTTTTGCAAATATTAGCATAATTTGCAATTCAATTTAGACACCTTCTTTTGACTATTTCCATCCCTTCAAATTTCACAAATACATATTACTGTCACAACTGTGCTCTAAATATACACAGTACATTAAGCTTGAAAGGTTACACATAAGCAGCACATTCTAATTTGAATCTCTATAAAATTCACTTTAATTGTAACACCTAAATCGAGCATCTAGCCATATAATTTTATGCACTTCAGGATAAAAATTACAAAGAGCAATTATTTTGTAATTAGAAAGCAATGCCTTTGATAGTATAATAACATGCTCAGTGTGATTTATCTAATACCATGTCCTACACACAAGCCTCTCCAAATCTTCCTCGATACTGAAATATTTCATACTTTATTTGTTTGCATATTTTGTGTACTACTTTCCAAATTTCATGATACACATCAGCAACAAGTTGGCAATGTGATGGACTGGTTCAGTGTGGTTGATCTGATGCATTTCTTTCACTGTAGAAGTTAAATCAGAAGCATACTGTGATAAAAATAGCTAGTAAGTTCAAGTTAATATCTGTTTCACTGAGAGGCAAGCCTGATGTAAGCTATGTAATTTGTATATATTTTAATATCATTTACAGGTTAAATTTTGAACTGGTGGCATGCGGGTTTTGGTCTGTGTGTCATTTAGTATTTCTGGAGTCTTGACTGCGTTTTTACAATCAGGATGGAAGAGAAAACAACAAAAAAAGATAAAAACAAGCAGAGTCCCACGAATTCATTTGCATTTGTTTTACTTCGCATTTGCATTTGTTTTACAAGCCAACAAAGTAAACACTGAGCAGCACACTAGCTTGCTTTCTGTTTAGAAGGACAAGAAATTATCTATTTTTTATTGTTTAGGTCAAAAGATATATCTTGGAAAGCTTTTGTATTTCAGTTCATAGGGATCCTGGTCGAAGTTACTTGTGTCAAACTCTTTCTCCTAGAACAAGAAGTTATGCTAATACTTGCAAAAGAAAAATGATTCCAATGCACTGAGTCAATGGAATATTTTTGACTGTAGTCAGTGTCATAATGTAGGAAATGTAGCAACAAATTGGTACACAACAAGGTTTCACAAGCAGAATTGCGACAATGACCCAATCTGTTTGTGGTGTCAAATCAGAAATTTGTAGTAAATGCTATGGGAAGATGATATGGTTCCATTAGATATTGGTGCTGGATGTCTTTTTTAAAAATCTGTTCAGAAAAAGTAGAAATAGGCTACCTCAGTGCAAGTATTTTAGCTTAAAGCTAAGAAAGTCTAAGCTCAGTGTGACTAATCAAGGAAGAGGTCACTAAATTCTCAAAAACTGGAACTGTAAGCAGGATATACATGGGAACACCACTGCTATCCTGACTTGAAAATATATAGTTGTTCCTTGTTGTTAGGCCAATTGTTTTATTGTTAAAAACAGACCTGCAGGAATACATGCTTATGTTTCAGTGTAAGACTATTTTGTTAAAAAAACCTACCAAGTCACATTTCAGTTAGAAATCCAATTTGTTGAGTAATAACATTGGTTGCAATCATAACACAGGCCATATGAAACCATCTCACTAGAATTTTTAAGGATTTAACGGTTTGAACCCAAAGAAGACGACTAGAGAAATATATTCCGAGGTAATGGGACAAACTGCACCTTTAACGTAAAAGATCAGCGAAAATGGTGGATCAATTTGGGCCAGGATGAGAAACACGAGACAAGGTTTTAACTCACTCAATTTTAGAATTAAAATCGAGTCCATTTCGATCTGAGTTTAAGGTCAGATATATTCTAAGGCTTCCATAATGGTTCTTAAATGGCCATTTTTAAAAACAACTCTTTCTCACCTACTATTGCTCTGATCAATTCAAGCCAAGATTACTCATTCCTTTTGAGCCTGTGAATGTTGTCATATGAAAATATGATTTTCCGTGCCTTCTGACAAGTGCTCTGTTTATAATGTGCTCTATTCAAGTATAACTCCATCAGATTGGTGTCATGCTTCAGGAATGAAACACACGCATTTGTTGTACACATTCACTATTGTTCCATTTTCAAAACTTATACTCTAAAAATTGTTGAAAAACAATGCATACATGCGCGTTTCTCTGAAGCACAAGATTCTGTTTGCTATTAATTCTCGTCTTTGTAACACAGCTACAGCAAATCATGGTCAAATGAAATCATACAACTGTTCAGAAATATTACAACTTTTAAAATTATTTTTATTTATTTGAGCAAATAAATTCAGGCTCCAATCAGAAGCAAATTCAACTTCTGCCAATTAATTCTCAAAATGTTTGCTGAGTGATAACTTAGACCAATTACCTGAGTTAACTGCTCCACTTGGTTTGCCATGCAATGGATCCAACATTTGGGGCCAACTTGCTGATTCCATTCCAAATGGATCCTTTATTACCTTTTCAGCTCCAATGCTTTTAGTTAAAGCTTGTTGAACAGGAAGAAAAAAAATAGTTATGCAATTTCTACAATTACATGACCAACTGCTGCTGATATCCTGTGAAACAACTGAGGAAAGGTCCTAGTGTGATTTCTTGAGATGAAGACTGTATATTACTTAAAAATAAAATTCTTTATCTTAATAGGCAAATTGTGAGCTATTTGATTTTACAAAGATTACAGAAACTCTAAATATTTACAGTCTGGCTTAAATAATGCTTTTCTACAGCAAGCAATTTTTCACAATTTGAATTTTGAGATCAAGATTCAATCACAAGAAAAGAAATGTATTTTAAAGGAGTCGCAACATTTTACAAACCTGAAAATTACCAACTCAGAATCAGAATAGTTGCAGCAAAGAAGGCAGTCGTCCAACCTATCACTGTAATGCTAACTCTTGGCAAGAACAATTAAGCTAGGACCACGTTCTTGCCCTTCTCCTTAGCCCTGCAAACTGCAACACTTTTGAATGCTTGTTCAATTTCCTTGTGAACTCCCTGATTGAATCTTCCACCAACACACACTCAGACAGCACATTCCAAATCCTAACCATTTGCTGTATAAAAGTTTCTCCTCAACCAACATTGGTTTTCTGGTTCTCGATTCTTCTGCCAAAATGAATACTTTCAACCAACTCTGACTGCACCCACCTTGGTTTTGAACACTTTGATTAAATCTTCTCTAAAGGAGATTACACCTAGCTTCTTCAATCCAGTCACATGGCTGAAGTCTTTCAGCCCTGAAATCATTGTTGTAAATACTTCATGCACACTCTCTAAAGCCTTCACAATCTTCCTAAAGCATGTGCCGAGAACTGTTCACAATATTCCAGTTGAAGCCAAACTTATGTTTGGCTAAAAAAAAACAGTAATTTTCTTGTTTTTTGTGTTCTGTGTCTCCATTAATAAAGTCAAAGTGGCAGCATGCCTTGACAACAACTTTCTCAATCTGCCCTGCTCTCTTAAATTTGTGCATATAGACTTCCAGATCTCTCTGTTCCTACCTACCCTTTAGGATTTTACCTTTTCTCTGGTCTTTCTTCAACCTTTGTATCAAAACGAGTCACTCCACATTTCTCTGCATTAACTTTCCTCTGCCATACGTCTACATATTCAAACAAATTTTCCTCTGTCCTTTGATGTCTATCACTATCCTCACAGTTCACAATGTTACCATGCTTTGCCTCATCTGCAAATTTTGAAATTGTGCTTTGGAGACTCAAGTCCAGGATATTAATGTACAAAAAGAAAAGCACTAATCCTAAATATGGATTCCCGAGGAATCCCACTACGTATCTTCCACTCGAGTGAAAAATAACTATTCATTTTTTTTTCAGTTTCTTATCACTCAGCCAATTTTTAACCCATGTTGCCAAATTTCCCTTTATTCCATGAGCATGAACTTCACTGGCAAGCCTATTATGGACCTCTTTATCAACAGCCTTTCAGAGGTCTGGGTACACCACATCAACCACATTACCCTCACCAAATCATTCTGCTGCTGCATCAACAAAATAATTCAACTGACTTGAGTAAACACAATTTGTTTTCAACAAATTTGTGCAGCCTTTCCTTAATTAATTCATATTTGTCTAAGTGACTGACACCTTTGTCTTGAATTATCATTTCGTGAAAGCTTTCCCATTACTATCGTTAAAAGAAATGACCTGTAGTTGCAGGGCTGTTTTTCTGCATTTTTTTTTGAGCATTCCGCTGCAATGCACTTTTTTTGTAGTCTCATCATTTAAATAACAGTTACCTTTTGATTTTTCCTACCAACACTCATGACCACACTCTTCCCTCCATTAAATTCCATCCATCATGTTTTTATTTATTCATGTACTCAACCAATACTTACAATTCTCCAGTCCTATGGTAACACGATGCATCTGAGGACAACTGAAAGAGTGTGGCCAAAGCCAAAACAATTTTGTTGCTTACTTTCCCACAATTACCTGAAATACATTTCATCTGGGTTTTTGGTGATTTATCAACTTGACGTATGCCTAAGCCACCCCCCTCATATTTTCTCTTTTATCAATTTAAAACCCATTCAGTGTCTCAACCAAGTACACTGTACCATGACTTTGGTGATATCTTCTAATGTAACTATTACAGAAAGATATCATTGTATTTTTTGTTACCGTCTTAAAATTTGACAAAAATCAGTTGTAAGTATCACAGAGGTGCTCAAATAATTGTGAAGTTGAATCTATGGCAAATTTTTGAATAATTTCTTCAACTAATGTCATTTTTCAAGTCATTCATTGAATGGAGAAAACAAGTTAGGCCCAATATGAGTCAATCCCTATTCAATTTTACATTTCAAGCAGCTTGTTTACCTTGTTGGATCCTTTTCACTTCAGTGAGGAAAGTGAGACAGTATTCATCATCTGGCAGCTCAAAAAGGTAGCTTGTTTGGCCCCCTTGTATACGGACCCTACATAAACCTAAAAAAGATACAAACAATGAATCACAGGAAGTGCTATCACTGACTATTAGTCCTTTAGTAAGGAGATCACTTTGAAAGGCCAGTAAGGACAGTATCTGAGAAACTGAGCTCAAAAGGTAACAAACTGTATTTTGACTGCACTGACAGTAAAAGAGCAGCAGAGGTTTTGGGCTCAGCAAAGCACAATATAGCTGGTTACTTTAATCCCGCCTGATGTAGTTTGAAAAAAAAAGCATTTGAATTCGCTTTCCCCAGTAGTGGGACCAAAAGGATGCATTTACATTTATCTAACACCTGCCAAATCCTTAGAAAATAAGAAACAGGAGGAGTTGGGCATTTTCCCTTCAAGCCTGCCACACCATTCTTTAAGATCATGGATGATCTGCCCCAGGCCTGAACTCCTTTCATGCTGGCTCTTTATAGCCCTCTACTGACAGATATTTCAATCTACCTACCTTCTCTTTAGTAGCCACGACATGGAGGAGCCTGTGCTGGACTCTGGCAGGCAAGATCAGAAGTCAGATGACATCAGGTTATAGTCCAACAGGTTTATTTGAAATCACAAGCTTTTTGAACATTGCCCCTTCACCACTTCCACACGAAGGAGCATAGCTCCTAAAGTTTGCAATTTCAAATAAATGTGTTGGACTATAGCCTGGTGTCGCCTAACTTCTGACATTGCCTTCTCTTTAAATGCTTTCAATGATCCAGCCTCCACAACACTCTAGGGTAGAAAATTCCAGACTTCAACTGCCCTCAGAGAGGAAAAAAATTCCATTGCATCATAGTTTTAAATGAATGTCCCCTTATTTTGTAACTGTGTCCCCAGTTCAAGATTCTCCCACTAGTAGAAATAATTTCAATCCCTATTAAACCCTCTAAATATTGTGTATGTTTTAATATAATCACTCCTCATTCTTCTGAATATGAATGAATATAGATCTCGCTTGTTTAGCCATTTTCGATAAGACAACCCCTTCATCCTAGGAATCAGCTTAATAAATCTCTTTTGAACTGTCTCCAATGCCCTGGTTTTCTTTCTGAAATATGGGCCTACAGGTGTGGGCCTCATCAATACCCTAAACAGATGTAAGACCACCTTGCTTTAGAACCCCAACCAATAAAAGCCAAAATTCTAATTACATGCTGCAATCTGCACAGAAACATTCATTTCCGCTGCAATGCACTTTTTTTGTAGTCTCACCATTTAAATAACTGTTACCTTTTGATTTTTCCTACCAACACTCATGACCACACTCTTCCCTCCATTAAATTCCATCCATCATGTTTTTATTTATTCATGCACTCAACCAACCAAATCGTCGTGTAGATGTGTTGCAGCACAATATGCTCTCCCATCTATTTTTGTATCATTAGTAAATGTGAATACATTACACTCTGCCTCCTCAGCCAAGTCATTAATATAGATGTTAAATAATTAAAGCTCTAGGCTTGATTCTTACGGCACTCCATTTGCTACATCTTTGCAACCTGAAAAAGACCCACAGATTCTGGATGTTAACCAATCCCCATTCAACGCTAATATATTAACCCCAATGTAAGCTCAGATCTTGCGCAATACTCTTTTATGTGTCCCCCTATTCACTGCCATTTGGAAATCAAAGTAAGTAATACCAACCTGTTTCTCTTTATCAACTTTACTCTTTATATCCTCAAAAGAACTCCAGCAAATGTGTCAAACATGATTTCCCTTTCACAAAACCATATTTTGATTGTGTTTAGATTTCCTATGTGCCCTGGCATTTCTTCTTTATTAAATGGGACTGTCGCTTTTTCCCTCAACAATAATTGTTTCACGATCATGCAGCCACCTTCATCAAAGTGTCTGGGTGCAGGACATCAGGTCTTGCCAGATTATCTGCTTTCAGTCCGTTAATTTGTCAAATAGTTTGCTCCTCATGACAAGAGCGTTTCAAGACCTCCAATTTGCAAATTGTTTATCTGATATCTTTTAGTGATTTACAGTCTCCTACACCATGAAGGTTGATGCAAAATATTGGTTAATACTATGTCATTTCTCCCACTTTCAGTTCCAAGTCAAATCCTCAAATGGCCTCACACTTGCCTCAGTTTGTTTACAATTAATCATAATCAATTTTCTCCCTTTTTATTAGCTTTTCAAGCAGTTTCTGCCACTGGTTTGTGAAATAAGTCCCAATTTCCTGGCCTACCACTAGCTTTTACCATTGTGTGCTAGCTTATGATTGGGTATTCTGCTTCACCACCTTTGTTAATCATCTTGCTCAACGAGTCTTTCCTTTTAATTGGGATACATTTTTACTGAAGGTTATGAAATATTACTTAAATGTCAGCCACTACGGAACTTCCCCTTAGTCTATTTCCTTAGCCTCTTTAGGCAACTTTGTTTTCATACCTCTGAAACTGCTCTTATTTAAGTTGAGGACACTCATTTGAAACCCAAGCTGCTCTCCCTCAAACCGAATTTGAAATTCTACCATGTGCCACACCAAGTGAAAGAACCTTGTACCTACTGGACAAGGGCACTGGCTGAGGCACTTCCAAAACTAAATTCAGGATTCCAATGTATCCACAATTAGTCACACACTCTCCTGATCCTAACTATACACCAAATTAATTCAAGGCGAGTGACTGTCTCCTGAAACATGATATTCAGTTAGTTTCCCCCACCCTCTCTATGAGGTGTGGCAATGCCCACAGTTTGGACTCCTGCTCATCAACTCTGAGCTGAATTTGCTTTAGCAGTCACCACTGTTGTTCACTGTAGCTTGCAACTGCATCCACCTACTCCCACATTTTAGTAGCAACACACGGCCTGGCCAGCTTTTCCCATTGTATTAAAAATATTTACTATCTAAATTAATTAAAAGTTCATTTCCTTAGTGTATTCTTTAGGTGTAATAAGGTCTCCTGCTGTAACTCAATTGGCCAATCAAAAAGGGCAGAGAGATAATTATCCATTTTGATAAGACATCACAATATGGCTCCGACAGCTAGAAACAGGATGAAAGAGTCAGTTTTTAATCTCTCTCTCCACCACCTTTCCACCATTGCCTCTCTCAAAACTTCTTAAATTGCTCAATACCAAAATGAATTATTTTTCAAGAGCAAACATTTTGCTGTAGACAAACACACCACCCACTTTGCAGGCAGTAATAAGGCAAATGATCAGTAAATCTTTTCTTTTCAATGTTAATGAGGGAAAGATGTTATTCAGAAGGGTGGGGGAAGCAGAGGAATTTCCCTTTACAATTTGTCCTATGAATTAGCTGAATAGGTAGATGAAGATCTTGGTTGAAAAGACTCATCTGAACAATAGCACTTCTAACAACACAGCACTTGGACTGTCATTTTACATTGGTGCTCAGCTTCTCGTAACATTCAAATTTGAAAGTGAGCCAAGCTGACACTAGCAATATATCAACCAGCTGGGCAGAAAATTATTTTCGAAGACAAGAAGGCAGTCAAAATATCCCAACAGTGGATTAGTGGATACAACCACATCAACTAAATTAGATGGATGTTGACTGACTAAGGGAGAAAATTCCATTATTTAGTTGAGCACAGCCTATCATTAAAAATATCCGGCGATAAGTATCATGAGATACCATCAGTACTTGTAGAGAAAGTACTGCAGTAGGTGGTGTATTGTCCCTTAAAAGTTTAAAATACAAGGAAGGTAAATTATTCATTAGGACATCTGCTTACTTGGAAGAGCCTTTTTTTTTTGAGAATTGCTACCTAGACGGATAGAAAGAACTCATAAGAACATCCTTTGGCTGGTCTAAAAGGAAGTTATTAAGACTGCAGATAAATTCACCTGTGCAGTTGAGAAGCATCATACCAGAAGCTGAAATCTAAATAATGCTATGTTCAAAGAGGGATTCACATGGAGAGATTGTGGAGTTTAAAATCAGGTCGTGCTTTCATTGTGTTGGAGGGAGCATTAAAAATCAATAGATGTTAATAACTATTGTTGTTGATAGGTGGATTGTTAAGAGGAAGTTAAACAAACTTTCAAAATGCTGAAGGCGACTGCGTACATTGGTGTGCGTGGAGCAAAGCTGACTGAAGAGATAAGCTTGACTAAAGCAGAAGCTAAACAGAGTATGAACAAGCAATTTTTCCTAAACTGAAGTTCTACCCCTTCTCCAAAAATTAAAGAGGAACAATCAACGCTAGAGTTTCAAGAAAGATAGAAGGATGGTAGGCTTGTTCTGACTAATTTATATTTATTTCAGCAGTGTGGTTTATTTCACTTTCTTTTCACTATTAATTCAAGGTTGCCAAGTTTGACTTGGACAAGAATTTAGCATTTAAAGTGAGAGCTGGAAACATATGATAGATCATCTTCCTTGCACTAATTCTCATATTTAAAATCAATACTTCAAACTCCAACAATAGGAGAGAATATTCTAATGTGATGGATTAGATTAAAACAAATAGGATGCTAAAAACCTAAAACAAAACCTGGAGTGGAAACAAAATAATCAAGCTATTCTGAATACTGCTGTCCTTAATAGTTCTCCCCTCAAGAGAGAAGGAAATCACATGCAGTGTCTTTCTTGGGGATGGGAAGGTTTAACTGACCTGATTATAGATAGACTGCGAAAAAAAAATGGTATTTGCCAGAATCAAGATTGAACAAACTGGTATATACTAGGATGAACAGTTCTATTTAGAAAGCATATTTGTTAGAAAAAAACTGATTGGCCATTGCAGACAAACAGAACTTCATTGCTCCACCTTTACATTAAAACAATGGAAGTACTCACGCGTAAAAGGGTCATCAATTAAAAGAGCTTCCTCAGCCTCTGAAAGTAAGCAAATAATTCTTACATTATTGGAAAGTATCTGACAGTAAATTGAATAAGACATGGCTGAAAGTTCACTCATCATTCAAATATAGAATGTTAATATCTTAATGTGTTTCAGAAGAGATTTCCAGAGTGGGGCCAAGGCCGATCACGCTTTCACTACCATTGCATGGTGTAGGGAGGGTGATACATTAAAGATCAGAATTGCAGGATTGAAGTGTGGAAAAGTAAGAAAGATTGGGGAAGGTAGCAAGATTAGTACAGGATGGATTCACATGGAGAGATTGTGGAGTTTAAAATCAGGTTGTGCTTTCATTGTGTTGGAGGGAGAATTAGAAATCAATAGATGTTAATAACTACTGTTGTTGATAGGT
Source organism: Hemiscyllium ocellatum (assembly GCF_020745735.1). NCBI lineage: Eukaryota > Metazoa > Chordata > Chondrichthyes > Orectolobiformes > Hemiscylliidae > Hemiscyllium > Hemiscyllium ocellatum. Next base: position 94,009,177 of record NC_083411.1, on the reverse strand, counting down.
GGATTGTTAAGAGGAAGTTAAACAAACTTTCAAAATGCTGAAGGCGACTGCGTACATTGGTGTGCATGGCCAAGGTGGGACAGGGATTTCTATTCAGAAGACATTAGTCTACTCATATGCTGTTTGGAGAAACCGATGCGAAGGATGCCAATAATAACAAAAAGGTGAGGTAGCAGCAATACAGGTGAAAGTCAGTGGCGCTGAAAGTAGATAGCATTAGATTTGAACTTTGGGATGAAGAGGATGCCATGACTTTGTATGCTTGGATGGATGGCTTCAACTTTTCTATTGGGTACCAAAAACTTTGCTTTGAATTCCAGGTTTGCAATTAAAGCAAACTTGGCTTTAACTGGAACATGTCTTAAATACACTCAATGACTTGGCCTTCACAGTCTCAGTGGCAATGAGTTCCACAGACTAAACACCCTGTAATTGAAGAAATTCTTCTACATCTCAGTTCTAAAAAGGTTATCTCTTCAATCCAAGGTGGTGCCCTCTGACCTCCCTCTCTCTTACTAATAAAAACATCTTATCCACATCAACTCCAACTAGGCCTTTCAGTATTCTCTCAGTTTCAATGAGACCCTCCTCTGTTGAATTATTGTTTTCCTCGAGGTCCTCACACACTTGGTGCAACTGCAAATGCCAACTTCTGGTGAACAACCATCAAATTTTATTAAGCACAGTACAATCCAAGCTTTGGAGAAACCCTGAACACTTCACCAAGCTTGTGAGTCGTGTCCAGGGGTCTCTCTTTGGAGCAACCTACAACACACACATCAGAGTTTACGATGTAACGGCAAAAAATCTCCCTGAACAAAGGAAACAGTCCTTCCTTTATATAAAATCTTTACATCACAATTAGTAATGTCTATAAGATAATCCCCAGCCATTCCCGCCCCCCCGCCCAAGTCACATGCCACTTAAGATACACTGCAGTGACCATCACACCTCCAGAGACAATGCAATGCAAACCATCCCTTAATGGTCAAATCTTTGCAAACCGTTTTTTTCTAACTATAGGGGAGTCATCAAATTCCAAATGTAACATTCTTATTGCTTTCTTGCCAATCATCCCTGAATAACCACATAAACCTCCCACATTCCACCTATAAGACAAAGACACACCGCCCTAACCCCAGGGCATTCAATTTCTTGCAGGTCAGTGGAGCAAATTAATTCTTTAATATCACATTCCCTCCTTTTATCATTCCACGATAATGACCTAGATGGGGGATGAGAAAGGCACTACCAATTCATTCATAAGAATCATACAACCAGTACTTAAGCATGTTATTGAAACATGGCAAACAATGATTATAACAACAAAAATTACTAGTCCATGCAGCAGATAGAATCTGCAGCATCCTCTCACGTGGAAAAAAAAAGTTCACCAGTAAAGTTTTTAAATCCACAGTCCTTAGAAACCACCTCACCCCATCCAAGTCGAATGGAAACGAGCCAGTTATCCAAAATCTCCTTCAGTAAAGTCCAACCCGAAAACAAAATTCAGGGTCGAGAGTGTGGTGCTGGAAAAGGTGCCGGGTGATAAGATTTTGGCGATGGAGGAGGCCCAGGACCTGCATGTCCTTGACGGAGGCGGAAGGGGAGTTGAAGTGTTCAGGCACGGGATGGTGGGGTTGGTTGGTGCAGATGTAGCAGTCCGCAAGTTGGCATCCCATCTCCCCGATATAGAGGGGACCACATCGGGTGCGACGGATACAGTGGATGACATTGGATGTAAAAGAAAATCTCTGTCAGATGTGGAAGGATCTTTCAGAGCCTTGGGCGGAGTTGAGGGGAGTAGTGTGGACGTAGGTTTTTCGCTTCCAGCGATGGCTGAGAGAGAAGTGTGGGCTGGTGGGGGAAAGGCGTGGACCCAACAAGGGAGTGGTCTCTCCGAACGCTCACAAGGGTAGGGAAGGGAAATATATCTCTGGTGGTAGGGTCTGCATGTAGGTGGCAGAGGATGATGCAACGTGTGTGAAGGTTACTGGGGTGGAAGTTGAGGACTAGGAGTTCTGTCCTTGTTGCATTGGGAGTGGTGGGGTTCAAGGACGGTAGTGCACGAAGTATAAGAGATGCGCTTGAGGGCATCGTCGACAACGTGGGAAGGGAAATTACAATCTTGGAGGCCATCTGGGATTTTCTAATGTGGAATTGGTCATCCTGGGAACAGATGTGGTGGAGGTCGAGGAATTGGGAATAAAGGATGGCGTTTTTACAGGAGGTAGCGCGAGAGGAGATGTAGTCTATGTAGTGGTGGGAGTCTGTGAACTCCCTTGTAGCCCTTGACATGACTCTCTCGTCAGGTACCCCACCCCGACCTGCATTCCCGAGAGACCATTCCCTCCGCAACTCCCCAGTCAGCCACGGACTCCTACAGCTAGCTAGTCTACACCTCCTTCGACCCTACCTCCTGTAAAAACACCATCCCATATTCTCAATTCCTCTGCCTCCACTGCATCTGTTCCACCTTAAAAAATCCCAGATGGCGTCCTTCTTTCAAGATCGCAACTTTTCTTCGCACGTGGTTGACGATGCCCTCCAGAACATCTTCCATTTGCCGCACCACAATCCTTGAACCTGCCCCCACCCAACGCAACAAGGACAGAATCCACCCCCCCCACCCCCACCCAGTCCTCACTTTCCACTCCACCAATCTTCCACATACATCGCATCATCCTCTGCCACCTACAAATGGACCCCACCACCAGAGATATATTTTTGTCCCCATCCCGATCAGCATTCCAGAGAGAGACTATTCCCTCCTAGACTCCCTCGTGAGGCTCCATCGCCAAATCCTTACCACCCAACACCTGGAGGAAGTACGCCTTATATTCCATCTTGGGACCCCATGGGATAAAAGTGGATTTCAACAGTTTCCTCATTTACCCTCTCCCCACATTATCCAAGTCCCATGCCTCCAACTCAGCACCACCCTCCTGATCTGTCCATCAGCTCTCCCATCTATCCGCTCTATCCTCCTCTCCGACTTATCACCTTCTCCCTCACCTCCTTCTACCTATCACATTCTCAGCTACCTTTCCCCCAATCCCACCCCCTCCCATTTATCTATCAGCCTCTTCACACCCAGGATCATTCTTGTAAACCTTGCCTGGACCAACACATCTTTCCTCAGATACGGGGCCCAAAACGGAATCTCCTCTAATGCCAGCAGTCCTTAGACAGTGGATCCAAAATATTCTAAACATAGTCTAACCAGTGCCTTATACAGCCTCAGCAGTATACAGCCTTTGCTCATGTCGTCTAGCCATTTTGAAACGAATACTAACATTGCATTTACCTTCATAACTGCCAACTAAACCTCATGTTAACCTTAAGAGGAACCTGAACTAGGACTCCAAATCCCTTTTGTGCTTGAGATTTCTGAAGCCTCACCCAGTTTAGAAAACATTCTACACTTCTAATTTTCCTCCCAAATTGCATAACCTCACACTCTTTCCCATACTGTATTCCGTCTATCATCACTTTGCCCACTCTCCTAGCTTAAGTCATTGTGCAGCCTCTATGCTCCCTCAACACTATGTCATCTGCAAACTTAGCAACAAGGGTGCTCAGTTACTTTGTCCAGATCGTTAAACTATAACATAAATAGTTTTGGTCTCAACAGGGCTTCAGTAGCCATTGGCAACCATCTTGAAAAAGACTCATTTATCCCTACACTTTACCTTCTACCAGTCAGCCAATCCTCTATGCATGCCAGTATCTTGCCATTAACCCTTCGATGATTAGCCAAGATTGGGTGAGGAATCCATCAGCCCATGCACAATTCTGTCGCATACACAAAAGTAAACTTCACTTGGGCTACTGCCAGAATCATGCCATTGATGCTCAAAATGCAATTGAGCCCAAGAGTTTTATCTTTGTATTTTCCTCCCTTTTTCTTGTATTGAAGAATTAACTTATGCTCAGCATTTGTTCCAATCTATAGCTCAAACCATACAAGAACTGCAGATCCTAAAATACATCATACTGCAGTACACCTCATCACAATACTAACATCAAATCATTAAACTATTTAATTAACTCACATTCAAACTGGTTTTAATAGAAAACAATTGTATTACTGGATAAGAAAATAGTTATAGAAAGAAGAGTAAGATTAAAGTGATTAAAAATGCACACCCATTTCCCATTATAACTATTAAAGTCGGGCATTATCCCAGATTCAAAGTTGTTGGAGCTGCTGCTCCTTGTACCTTGTATAATGTGAAACTGGTTATTAATGGGGATCACTGTTTGACATGCGATAGTTCCAACATTAGCTTCTGAAGTTGCAGAGATGAACAATCTGAAATAAGAAAACAAACCACCTCTATCAACTTTATTGCTGAATAACTGCAACAAATTTATCAAAGTTTCAATACTGAATTGCAAAACAGGAAACTGTTATAAATATCAACAAAAGATAGTCTCCAAGCTAGGTGGGTTAGCAATGGGAAATGCAGGGTTACAGGGATAGGCAGTTTTGGGTGAGAGGCTCTTTGGAGAACCAATGTGGATGTGATGGGCCGAATGGCCTGCTTTTTCACTGCAGGGATTCTGTGATACAGAAACTCAGCAAGTCTAGCAACACATGTGGAGAGTCAAAGAAAGCTAATGTTTCAGGCCTGTGACATTTGCTTCACTTAACGAGACATAATTCTGGGGATAATGCAAAATTCCTGCAAGGTGGTCTGAGAAGGATAGTAGAGGGTGGGGACATCATAATGGGTCAGGAATCACAAGGAGAACTTGCTGCCTTCCTGACTAGCCCAATTAAGATAGGGTTGAGAATGGACTTCCTGCTTGAAGGCCAATTGAGGCTTTTAAGTGACTCTGAAAAAACAGCCTCACCCCATCATTGATGTACTTGAGTAGAAGTAGGGGACGGCTCATGTCAAGGGGGAATGCTGGAGGTTAAATTCCAAAAAGCATCAAGACCCCACCAGTAACGTGGGTTTCCTCACATGGGAAGAGCATCTGCATACTTTTTAAATTCCTTTCTTGACCCCAGTGATCCTACCTCACATACTTTTCCTACAGGACTCCACTTAGCTGCCTTTACTGGACAGCTGCCAACTCTGATTTAGATTGTAGCTCTCAAAGACTAGATCTGCTCAGAAAACATCACAGATCCAATTACCAACCAGATAGGTGTGTGATTACATTAAAATCAGATTTGGGGAACCCTGGAATGGTTGCGATAGAGTTGCCACCATCTTTGCAGTCAGTGGATCAGCCTAGTTCTGAAGAGGAAATAAGACCAGTATATAGGTAGTGTTAAAGGATTAACAATGAAATAGTGGAAAAGTGCCAGACAGTTAAACAAGGACAAAAGGAGAATATTATGACTGAAAAGGACTTTGGCATAAGATAAGGGTGTTGGGGAGGGTCAAAGCTCAAGTAGAACACATGCTGTAACCGAGATAACAGATGCTACCTGCATACACTGACATGTATACGTGCACAAGTTGAGATTGATCAAGAACGTGGCTACACATTTTAAATTGGCAAATGAATAAATATCCGGTGTGATGTGATGTAGTTAGCATACAACAGAATGGGCTCAAGTTGACTAAAATGTTTCGTCAGAAATGTCTTCAGGTTTTTCAGTTGAGTCAGCCTCCACTGGTATAACCAAAGCTGCTTTAAATACTGACCAGAACTTCATGTAGCTAGTTGGTTTAAAATACCTGCAACATGTTCCAAGACCATTAAATTCCATCCTCTGTTTCTCTCTGCAGGGATACTGTCAGACCTGCTGTTTATTTCCAACATTTTTTTGGTTATTACTTCTGATCTCCAAAATCCATGGAAGACTGCTTTTGTAGGGATGTAAGGGGAAGTTGTCCCCCCAACAAAACGCACCTTGGACTTTCTTTGGTAGAAGTGAGGTATGAAACCACGACACAGATATACGGAACTACAGACTTCAATAAAACATGCAAGTAGTACAACCTCTTGAAAAGTGTGTAAACTTTAGCTTCCATTAGCCAACCATGCTATTGTATAATATGCTATTATACAATTAGTATTTCCCTTAATCTGTGGACTCAAGCTGAACACAAGAAACTGATTAAGCAATCATTAATTTGTTATCTGAAATAGTGGACAGCTTATCTCTCTGTACTGACATTGTACTTTGCATGTTAAATACTCAACATCCAAAGCAGATCAAGTTTTCACAATTTAAGGGTGGAGCTCAATCTCGACAAGGACAGAGAAAACACTTTAAGGATAATCTGGAGACTCAAAAGCTGCAAAGCAGGCAGAAAGTGACCGTATTTTTTAAAAACGCAGTAACGAAACAATAAAAACAAAAGGAATGACAGTGCAGACAAGCTTGAAATATCATACCACCTTCTTGTTGGCATAACTAGAGACGATGTGATGGGTAGGCTCGAGGTTATTAAGGTGGACAAATCCCTAGGACCGGATGGGATCTATCCCAGGTTGCTGAAGGAGGTGAGAGAGGAAAGAGCTGCAGCCTTGACAGATAGCTTTGTAGCATCCTTAAACACAGGTGAGGTGCCGAAGGACTGGAGGGTTGCTCATTTTGTTCCCCTCCACAAGAATGGTAGTAGGGATCTACAGGTAACTATAGGATGCAGGTAACTACAGACCAGTAAGCCTGACATCAGTGGTGGGAAAATTGCTAGAGAAGGTACTGAGGGATAAAATCTATTTATATTTGGAAAAGAACAGGCTTATCAGTGATAGGCAACATGGGTTTGTGCGGGGTAGATCGTGCCTTACCAACTTAATAAGAGTTCTTCGAGGAAGTGACCAAGTTGATAGATGATGAAGGAAGGACTGTAGATGTCATATACATGGACTTTAGTAAGGCGTTTGATAAGGTTCCCCCTGGTAAACTAATGGAGAAAATGAAGTCACATGGTGTGCAGTGTGTTCTAGCTAGGTGGATAAAGAACTGGTTGAGCAACAGGAGACAGAGAGTATTAATTGATGGGAGTTTCTCGAAATGGAGAAAAGTGACCAGTGGTGTTCCACGGGGATCTGTGCTGGGGCCACTGTTTTTGGTCATATACATAAATCATCTAGAAGAGGGCATTGTTGGTTTGATCAGTAAGTTTACAGATGACATGAAGATTGGTGGAGTAGCAGAAAGCATAGGGGGCTGGACAGATGCATGAGTAGGTGGGGAGTAGAGGGATACAAATGATTAGGAATTGGGCGACAGGTTTAGACAGTAGATTTGGATCAGCTCAGGCTTGGAGGGCCGAAGGGCCTGTTCCTGGGCTGTAAATTTTCTTTGTCAGGGCAATTCCTGCCCTCTGTGCCAAAGGTATGCAGATCCAGAATTAGCAAACTGAGTCACATGAAGAGGCAAAAATCATGAAACCTAGTACATGTATTCTTGTTACAAAGATCTGATGACTACAAAGTGAAGTAATTAATTCCACATGGAGGATTTTGAAATGCTCACAATGAATGAGAAGGAACTCAAGAAACACATTCGTTGATGTAACTTCTGTAAAACATTCATAGGCATCTTTTGACTCTACCCATTACATGTACAATTTGAAATTATTCACCTTCCAGGCCTTCAACAACTTGCCTTAGATGACCTATTCCATAGTCAACTACTATTAGTAGCCAACTATCATCACCAGCAGTTTCTTAATGTCCAGCCATTATATGCTTTTCAATAACCATATAGTTTAAATGGGTATTTACTTCCTATATTCGGTTATTAAAAAACAAATTGGCATCATAGAATCAGTCATATGGTATTTTATACAGTAGACTCCACATTGCTAACTTTACAAACAAAATTCTTAAATGGTGAAATTAATTTCAGTACAATTAAGGAATTCAAATGAACTTTAGTAATGGCCCAGCCATGGACAGATTTTCTGACCATGGAGAGGTGGTTTTGTAAATGGATATCAATTCAAATGATCTGGAAGTTTTGTTCAATCCTTTGGCATTACTAATAAATGAATATTTTACTTACCCAGAAACAGCACATTGGCTTTCAGTTTAAGATATTATTCAAAAGAAAGCACCTCCAATAAGGCAATTCTCATTAATAAATTGCAGAGCCAATCTAGATTATGCAATCAGGTTTCCAGTTCATGGCTGGAAATAAGAGGTTAAAGTGCTACCACTGACTCTAGTGTGACACCTATTATTTACAGATAATTAGACAATGCTGGAAGCAGTTTAATAGAGGTGCGTGGAGCATTATTGAACAGGCAGAGGCACAAAGGGATACAAAACTAATCTGATACATCGCAACAGGCAAAAAGCATGCAACTAGATTAGTTATTGCAAGGGTCTCCACAGATTTCACAGAATCCCCACAATGTTGAAGCCCAGATTCTACATCAACCTCAAAATCCATCCTCCTACCCTATCCCGTTAATCCTGCATTCTCCATGGCTAATCCATCTAGCCTGCACATCCCTGGACACTACAGGATAATTTAGCATGGCCAATCCACCTAACCTACATATCTGTGGACTGTGGGAGGAAATCAGAGCACCCACAGTAAACGCGGACATGGAGAGAACGTGCAAACTCCACACTGACCGTCGCCCAAGGCTAGAATCAAACCTGGGTCCCTGTTGCTGAGAGATGGCAGTGTTCACCACTGAGCCATCATGCCACCCTAAAAAAATAGTATTCCTCACCACCAAACATAAAACAATTCCTTATAACCTGGCTCCTTTACTTCATAATAAAACCAAAATATCGTGGATGCTGGAGGTTTGAAAATGAAGGGCTAGAGAAACTCAACAAGTGTGCCAACATTTGTGGGGAGTAAGAAACAGTTACTGTTTGTCCAATATGACTCCTTTCTCTGATGATGGAATCAAACCTGCTGAGTTTCTCCAGTATAACTGAATAGATTCATAAGAAATAAAGCAAACACATTTATCTTAAAGTTGCTAAATGCAGGCCAAATGTTAACCCATAACAAAGTTACAGAACTAGCTGTCAAATCAATAATGACTCACAAACCCATCTTTGCTACAGGCCTGACTTATGTCTTCCTCAAATTCTTAGGACAAGCGAATTCAAAACAGAATCTGCTTCCACAAAGTCAGCTGTCTGTACTTGAAACATACCAAGCCAACCAAATTGAATATCAACACAAAATAAAGTTAAAAAATCACACAACACCAGGTTATAGTCCAACAGGTTTAATTGGAAGCACTAGCTTTCAAAACGCTGCTCCTTCATCAGTGATTTTTAACTTTGTACACCCCAGTCCAACACCGGCATCTCCAAATCATAACATAAAAACAGATTACAATGTATTTAAAGAAAAATGGCTTTGAAATAACTTTTGTATACCATCCACATTCTTTTCAATCTCTTTAATGTAAGGAATCAGACAAAAATGTACGGCCAAACTAGGATATTAAAATATTTGTTTTGACTAATTTCACGTGAGTTACAAAGAACATTAGACCACTTAGAGTCATAGAGATGTACGGCACGGAAACAGACCCTTCGGTCCAACTCGTCCACGCCGACCAGATATCCTAACCCAATCTAGTCCCACCTGCCAGCACCCGGTCCATATCCCTCCAAACCCTTCCTATTCACATATGCATACAAATGCCCTTTAAATATTGCAATAGTGCCTGGTTCCACCACTTCCTCTGGCAGCTCATTCCATACACATACCACCCTCAGTATGAAAAAGTTGCCTCTTGGGTCTCTTTTATATCTTTCCCCTCTCACCCTAAACCAATGACCTCTAGTTCTGGACTCCCCCACTCCAGGGAAAAGATTTTGTCTATTTATCCTATCCATGCCCCTCATAATTTTATAAACCTTTATAAGGTCACCCCTCTGCCTCCGATTACCAGGGAAAACAGCCCCAGTCTATTCAACCTCTCCTGATAGTTCAAATCCCCTAACCCTGGCAACATCCTTGTAAGTCTTTTCTGAACCCTTTCAAGTTTCACAACATATTTCTGATAGGAAGGAGACCAGAATTACACGCAATATTCCAACAGTGGCCTAACCAATGTCCTGTACTGCCACAACGTGACCTCCCAACTCCTGTACTCAATACTCTGACCAATAAAGGAAAGCATACCAAACACCTTCTTCACTATCCTATCTACCTGCGACTCCACTTTCAAGGAGCTATGAACCTGCACTCCAAGGTCTCTTTGTTCAGCAACACTCCCTAAGACCTTACCATTAAGTGTATAAATCCTGCTAAGATTTGCTTTTCCAAAATGCAGCACCTCGCATTTATCTCACAACAGATCTCAGTTAACAGTTGGAATTTGCCACCCATCTAAAATAAGATTCCTTTGATTATATATAACACTGACTTCCTGAACTCTGAAGTCAAAGTTTATGTCTTCATTTATTAGGAAAGGGATGCAAGAAACGAAACTCAAAAAAAACAAATTTAAACAGCGTAGTACGGCTGAAGTTTAATAAGCTGAGGTAGACAGTTAGGAATTCATGCTACATCTCTATGACATTCAATGTGCACCCCTCTTCTCATACTGCACAAATATATTTGAACAATTAAGAATTTTAACAACTGTTCACCATTTTCAATCTGACCACATAATAAAAAGGCTTGAAACTAATTTTTGCGAGGTACATTGCATCCAAAAAAGAATTAATATTTCAAGGGATCAATTGTGTACAGTATCAGTAATTTTCAAGTAAGTCTGCCCTTTGACAGAGTGACAAATTGGTTAAGTTGGAATAAATCTAAAGAGAATTCTTTCAACTGATAAAGTCTAATGATGAACAATTAAGTAGAAATAGATGTGTACACATTTTCAATACGAACATTAAAGAACAAAAATGACAGAACTAAGAAATTCCTCAATTTTTGTCCTTTGCTAAACTTATAATACAGAACTCAAAAGTAAAATCTGTGACTAGAAAAAAAAACACTAACCTTACCTATGACATTAGTTGATTACTGTTGGGAATGTTTGCAGCAGGTCTCCCTCAAAAGGCAGACTTAAAATTTTTGAGTCTGGAGCCCGAAATGTAAATTTCATCTGGGAATACACTGAAGTGCGCTATAACAAGAGAATTTTGTCCCCTCCTACTCTGGAACTATAGTGTGCCAAGCACAGCAGGAAACCCATATCAAATGACATTAGATTAAGGGACTTTAAAATTCAAGATCCTGTGGAGAAAGAAACATACAAAAGAGAGAGAAAAGACGGGAGAGAGAGAAAGAAAAAAAAACCCATTTGTCATTTACCTGGTGCTGCTACCGAACTACAATATTCAAGCAAAAACGAGTCTACAAAATATCAGCCATTAAAAATTGTTAGAAAATTATTATCGTTAACATAAAATAGAATAAGTAACAAGTGAATGAATAATGTTACTCGAGATGAATTTTATTTTTTCATACAGGAGGTCATTTTGTGCTCTGGATACTGAGGACTTTACAGCTTATATTGACCTAAGATATTGCTACATTTAGATTAGATTACTTACAGTGTGAAAACAGGCCCTTCGGCCCAACAAGTCCACACCGACCCGCCGAAGCGCAACCCACCCATACCCCTACATTTACCCCTTACCTAACACTACGGGCAATTTAGCATGGCCAATTCACTTGACCCGCACATCTTTGGACTGTGGGAGGAAACCGGAGCACCCGGAGGAAACCCACGCAGACACGGGGAGAATGTGCAAACTCCACACAGACAGTCGCCTGAGGCGGGAATTGAACCTGGGTCTCAGGCGCTGTGAGGCAGCAGTGCTAACCACTGTGCCACCGTGCCGCCCACAAAATGAATTTAAATTCATTTGCTTCAGGATTTTTTTGTGGGAAAGGTTAGAAAATTCCTTTACTATCTAAACTTAAAAGAGAAGAAAGGCTGTATGCAAGGAAGAACAAGGCTATTTGCAACAAAATATCAAAAAATCTGCTGTAATACATCAAAATAACATCTAAAATGCAAATAAATCAGTTTCAGGGAAGGAACGCAAATAATTTATCTTGAGAAACAAGACACTCTTTTCAATCTCAGTCATAAATGGAGGGATGTGGACCAGGTGCTGGCAGCTGGGAGTAGATTGGGTTGGGATATCTGGTCGGTATGGGTGGGTTGGCCTGAAGGGTCTGTTTCCATGCTGTACATCTCCATCTCTCTAAAATGACTGCAGAAATCTGAACATGCACAGAGATCTAGGTATACTAGTACGTGAATCCCAAAACATTAGTATGCAGTTACAGCACAAAAAGTGGCTAACGAGTTGCTATCCTTTGTATTGTACATAGAAAATAGGATCAGGAATCGCCACTTCAGACCATCGATTCCACTCTGCCATTCAACAATGTGTTGTCTGATTCTCAAACTTAACCTCATAGTCTTGCACCCTCCTCATTATCAGTGAGGCATTTAACTTCTGGATATCTATTTCTTTCGGGTAGCACAGTGGCTCAGTGGTTAGCACTGCTGCCTTACAGAGCCAGGGATCCAGGTTTGATTCAGGCCTTGGATAAATGTGTGGAGTTTGCACATTCTCTCTGTGTCTGCGTGGACTACCTCCGCATGGTCCGGTTTCCTCCCACATTCCAAAAGATATGTAAGTCAGGAGAAATGGCCATGCTAAATTATCCACAGTGTTAGGTGCATTAGTCAGGGGTAAATGTAGGGAAATGAGTCTGGGTGGGTTACTCTTCGGAGGGCTGGCGTGGACTTGTTGGGCCAAACAGCCGGTTTCCACGCTGCAGGGAATCTAATCTAAAATAGTCAGTGATTTTGCTTCCAAAGTTTATTGGAAGAAAACCCCATGGGTTCACCATCTCAAGTGAAGAAGTGCCTTATCTCAATCCAATCCTGAGACCACGATCCCTTGTTCTAGATCCCCTAGCCAGAGAGAAACATCTTCCATCCTTCCAGTCTGACCAGCCTGTCAGAATTTTGAGAGATTCTCTCATGCTTTTAAACTTCAATAAATACAGGACTAGCCTACCCACTTTCTCCTTGTACAACCAACACATAATCAGAGGAATTAATTTTGTGAACATTTATTAGCAAACATATTGTTAACAAGGCAAAGCGACCAAAACTGCAAATAATTGCTTCAGGTGTGATCTGACCAAAGCACTGTACAGATCCTGAAGGCCAACATATTATGGTTGCGGTACCTGCATGCTTGCTTCTGACGACTGATACACAAGGACACCAAGATTCCTTTGTAGATCAACATTTTCCAATTTCCCATTATTTAAATAATATTTTGCCATTCTGGTTTTTTTCCTCCTATGCATATTTATCCATGTCGTTACTGCATCTACAATTTTTTTGCCGACTCATTTGACTTGTCTAAAATTATCCTGAAGTCGTTATGTCCTCCTCACTATTGTCATTGCTACTTAGGTTTGGTGTTGTCAGCAAACTTTGAAATATTACTCAATTCCACCATCCAACTCATTGATAGGTATTCTGAATAGATAGGCACAAATGCTGATCCCTGCAGTACTCCACTTGTCAACACTTTCAACTTCAAAGAAAACCTATTATTCTTACTGTTTCATGTCTACTAACAAATTCTTAATCCATTTGTTTATTTCCACCAATTTCATATGCCTTGATTTTACACAATAACGTCTAATGTGGGTCTTTATCACAAGTCAAAATACACCACATCCACTGGTATTTCTTCATCCATGCTACTAGTTATTTCCTCAAAAAAAAACTCCAACAGGTTTGTCAAGCAATTTCCTTTTTTACCTAATCCATGCTGTGTGCAATGCCATTGGCAGTTTCAATAAGTGCTGATGTCACATTCTTTATTAAACATTCCATGACTGTACTTCTGAACCAGGAGGCCTGGGTTCAAGTTCCACTTGCTGCAGGGGTGTGTAATAATAGCTCTGAATAGTTTGATTAGAAAATATCTAGATTCCCAGCTGGGAGTGGAGTACATCTCCAGGCTCTGTTAGCTAACCAGACTGTAATTCCTGGTTTTCTTCCTCCTTTTTTGAAACAGTGAGGATACATTTATTACTCTCAAATCTGCTAGAGCTGTTTAAGAAGCTACAGAATTTTGCAAGATGACACTGGCATTACAAAGGGACCAAAACTTTTCACAATTTCCAGCTGTGGTCTGACACAGTTTAAGATAGACTTTCCTATTTTTATAGCGTCATATGGATGTACAGCAAGGCAACAGATCCTTTGGTTCAACTCGTCCACACCAACCAAATATCCTAGATAAATCTAGTCCTATTTGACAGCATTTGGCCCCTATTCCTTCAAACTCTTCCTATTCAATTACCCATCCAAATATCTTTTGAATGTTGTAATTGTACTAACCTTCACCACTTCCTCTGGCAGCACCATCCTCTGCATGAAAATGTTGTCCCTTAGGTCCCCTTTTAAATTAGATTAGATTATTTACAGTGTGGAAACAGACCCTTCGGCCCAACAAGTCCACACTGTAGCGCAACCCACCCATACCCCTACATTTACCTCTTACCTAACACTATGGGCAATTTAGCATAGCCAATTCACCTGACCCACACATCTTTGGACTGTGGGAGGAAACCAGAGCAAACCCATGCAGACACGGGGAGAACGTGCAAACTCCACACAGTCAGTCGCCTGAGGCGGGAACTGAACCCGGGTTCCACTGTGCCATCGTGCCACTCTCAAATCTTTCCCTTCTCACCTTAAACCTATACCCTCTAACTTTGGACTCCTCCACCCAGGGAAAAGACCTTGTCTATTTATCCTATCTATGCCCCACATGTTTTACAGATCTCTATAAGGTCACCCCTCAGTCTCTCATGATCCAGGGAAAATAGCCACAGTCTACTCAGCCTCTCCCTATAGCTCAAACTCTCCAGCCCTGGCAACTTTAAATCTTTACATTCCATTCCCTTTGAAATAAAACATGCCACTTGCCTTCCCCAATCCCTGAACTTGTGTTAGGTTTTTGAGAATTTTACACTCTCAAATCCTTGTGCTGTAGCTTTCTCAGTCTTCCTTTCCAGTTATGTAAGATTCAGCTCTTCTATTCTTCCTGCCAAAGTGCATTCTCAGATTTCTGCAAATTAAATTCCATCTGCCATGTTTTGACAATGTAACTGCATTACAGCAAATATACATTTCAAACATTTGCACTTTAGAAGCAGTGTCGCCAACTTGTCAATTGTATCATAGTGAATGTGCGTTAATGAAATGCGTGATACACTAGGACAACCTGTATTCCAAACCTAGGTGGTTATGGAATGGGACATCTGGTTTTCCTACTTAACAAAGGTGACAGAGTTCCTTTCTTAACGAACATTAGTGAACAGATAGATTTCTAAGATAACCCAGCATTACTGAACATTACTGATGAATATTACTGAATCTAATCTCTTATTTTAGATTTTACTTAATTGACTGAATCCCCCAGCTATTGTGACAGGATCACATATTTGGATCATTAGTTGAGGCTGCTAAGCTACTAGTTCAGAGACGTAATATTCCAATCATACTCATATTCAGGATGGGAAACACTAATTCAGAAGTACAGAAATGATGTTTCAGTTGTGTTTAGTCTTCAGGAGACCCCACCTGGTTTATATGTTCAGTTTTTGGCATAATAACTTCTCATGTAGATAGAAATCAGCGTAAAGAATTTAAAGAACAAGTTTCATAAACACGTTTTGTATTTCTTGGGGTTTAGATTATAGAAATGTTGAGGTGTTTAAAATGATGATTTGACTCGATACGGTTGGGATAAGCTATTCCCTCTGGTAGGAGGAACTGGGATAGAGAGCACAATGGAATTTTGAACTTGCTCTTTCAAAAAAACTATGGATGTTAGGTCAATTGAGATTTAAGATTATTAACAGACTTTTGTTGGTCAAGGGAATCAAGGGACAGAGAACAAAGCACGCTAAACAGTACGGGTACAAATAAGATACGGTTTAACCGAATGGCAGAGCAGGCCCAAGTTCCAAACAGCCTACTGTTCCTGTGTTCTCCTGAACACTGTGTTCACATCAGAACTTATCAACAGAACACAAAAATATTAACTGTACACAATTCATATCTAAAATGAAGAGATCACTTCATCAACTTTCTCAATACTATGTAACATTCAAGTTGGGTAAAGTGATGGGATGTGAACCCATTGATCTGGGTCTCTGGATTACTAGCTCAGTGACATTATCACTACACCACTGCTTCCTCTTCACGGTGGGTGAGGAGTGTAGTCAGCAGGATTTGAACCTTTGTTGTGAGACCCCATGGATTTTTAACCTAAAGCCCGATCACTCAAATACAATCACAGGCCTTTAAAAGATGAAAGGAGAAAGTGAGGACTGCAGATGTTGGAGATCAGAGCTGAAAATGTGTTGCTGGAAAAGCGCAGCAGGTCAGGCAGCATCCAAGGATCAGGAAAATCGACGTTTCGGGCATGAGCCCTTCTTCAGGAATGAGGAGAGTGCGCCAAGCAGGCTAAGATAAAAGGTATCTTAGCCTGCTTGGCGCACTCTCCTCATTCCTGAAGAAGGGCTCATGCCCGAAACATTGATTTTCCTGATCCTTGAATGCTGTCTGACCTGCTGCACTTTTCCAGCAACACATTTTCAGCTTTAAAAGATGAAAGTCAGGAATGGGCTTCCCAACCCAATGTATGCATCCTTTCGTGCCTCATTTGTTGCATTTTTTTTTGCCAATGTCTAAGATTCTTCAGAAATCTTTCTTTTTGGATCTCATCACCGTATCTCTCTCCTCTTCTTCCAAATTCTTCAAAATGTAATTCTTTAAGTTTACTTCGGCCACCTCCCTTAACTTCTCTACCACTGTCTCAACATTTCCAAGAACTCCTTTATCCAAGGTTTGGAACATATTGTTTCATGAAAGTTTCTATATAAATTACTGTTAATGGAATTCAATAAATGAAACATATTTTCACTATTATATAGCAAGCAATCTTATCTTCCTCCTTATCTGTATTTCAGCACATATCACAACAGTCTGATGCAGTCAGCAGGAACAGTGGCATGTTCAGTCCACAGAATAATTGTAGTCTAAATACTCTGACAATATTAACAAAACTCATTCCAATAGTTTGCAATCTAAAAATGATGCACATAATATTGCAACTGACTACAATTGCCTTTTCATCATTTAAAAGATAAACAGTAACAATTTCATTACAGGCAGTAAAAAGACAGTATGCAATGTAGAGTGCTAGTCATGCAAGTTGGTAGATTTCATGCGAATGAATTGTTTTACTATCAAGAAAGGATGTAGTCAGGACCAGTTTACACAAGATTACATTTAATTCCTTCTTGGATTTGAGCGCCACTTTCAGATCCGACCTTTAGTCCTCGCCCATGGTTACAAAACAGGTGGTGATTTGTCATCTTATTATCATACTGGTATTTGACTCATACAACTGAACGGCTAGACAACTTGTGGACTTGAGATTTAAACACTACCTGCTTTGGGGTGGAACTGGAATTACATACAGGTTAGATGGGCAGAGACCAATTTTTGCTTCTGGATAAAAACAACATTAATAGAGTTGAACATTGCTCAAAATCAAAGGGGAAACATACCCTGGAATCACAAAGCTCATTTCAAGTTTTTAAAAAAGCACAGGTCTAAAAATATAAATGGAAATAGATTTCAAACTATGATCCTCAAAATAACTAATCTCACAACTAACAGCACTGGCTGATCATCTTTCTCTTTACCAAACCTATAACAAACATAAGAGAATTAAGTTGCAATAATCCAAAAACTATTAACCGAGATAAAAAGAAAGACTGGCAGTAGAGGATTTTATTTTTTCTAACAGTCAGAAGTGGCTCTCATCTATTTTGCCTAATATTTGCATCATTTTTGCATTTTTAAAAAAAAACAAAAGCAGAAGCTGCCTTCAGTTTCCGATTACAACATAATTGGCGGAGACTCAGTCAGGAGGAAAACAAAACCCTGTCAAAATGCATTCGGAATGTGGCAATAGGTTGGGGAGGGGTGCTGGGGTGGGGGCTAGGTGATAGAAGAGATATAGAGTGGGCAGGGGAACGATAAGCTTGCAGACAGCATATAGCAGGGTTCAGTATCCGGAATAAAGTTGTTTAGAGGCAGCAACACAAAAAAAACATGAAATTTCTAGAGATACACATCTCAGAAAACATGAATTTGATAACATAACACAAATTAGAGCAGGAGAAGGTCACAATTGTCTCTGTTGTCTGATCTATCATTCAATAAATTCCATTTATATTTTTAAACCAGTGCTATATTTGTTTAAGCTCATGATGTCCACTACTGCACCCTATGCCCATGTAACTCAATTCCCTTGCTGTCTAACAATTTGGCAATTTATCCATTGATCAAACATGCCTGCTACTCTGGGGGAAGACAATTTCATAACTTCAACATCTTTTCTTAAGTTGGTGTGCACTGACTACAAAGCAAGGACATTCACTTGCACAGCACCTTACAAACATCTTGGCAATATCAAAACAAGTAGACTCTGATTTATCTGAAAAGGAGCAGGGAAATGGTGTTCACTTATACACAGTCTCTTTCTGTCAGATGTTTCTTACACACAGGATCATTTGGTGGTAAAGGGATTCAAATCCAGGCTTCTAATCGATAGATCACACAAGCATATCAAAAAGACTCATGTATGTGCATCTAGACAGTCATATCTAAACAAGAGGTAAACTTTTGACATATTCTATCGAATAGCAGATCAACTTGAATAAATCACAACAAATACGAAGCCAAATAAAAACATGTACATACTTACTCATATTCACCTTTGTTTTCAATGAGATACAAAACTCTGGGTACTTTCAGCCCATCTTTCAGCTCGGAACCATTGACTGCTTTTCAAATTATTAAGGAACCATATATTTCAGTTCAACAAGGATACAAGTAAACATATAATCAAAGTAGTAATTATCGTCATTCTTTAGGAATATCTACATCCAAATTTCACCTTTCAGCAAATACAGATGTACAAAAATTAGATCTGAAGTTGGATGCAGCAGAGAAAGAAAAAAAAGTGAGGAAACTAAAGACACCAATTGAATCAAGGGATACAGCAATTTGGTTACAGCCTTCATTGGTCCTGCATTGAAAATTCCCTTTCACTCACATAAATTTCAAAAATACAAAATAGTGACAAAACAAGTGTAATACCAATCAAAATCTGAAGTGACACTTAAAATTCCAATGAAACAAATTTAAATAAAAGGCAAAAATTGAGGCCAGTTTCTAACTTGATTCGCACTTTTGAACTGAAAATCTGAATATAACAAACTGAAATAAAACAAAAGCATTGCATATGATTAATGTTTTTGTTATAAAGACAAATTCTAGAGTGAATAAATTTAAACTGATATCTAATGTCACTTAGAATCGCTGATAAATTTTGAACTTGAGGATACTAGCTGATTTTTTTTAATCTAGTAAATTATATTAATGTTATTGTTTAAGGTAATGTGGTAAGGAATATGATAGTATCAACCCATCATGCACTATTCCACTGAATAACTGAGAAAAGTCACTCAATTTTATCTATGATAATTAATGAGTCTTTTATTATCTTGACTAAAACATTTTCACCACCTCAATCTGAATTAAAACCCAGGATTTCACTTGTTTTTTCCAGAAAACTATCAGTGGTTGCGCCAACTGGATATGTGTAAGCTAGATGCAAACAGTTTACAGAACATTTGCAAAATGCATTATTACCTATCTTGATGTTGAAATAACTTGATGTTTCCCTTCATTTTGTAATGATAGCAAAGCTCAAAACTATGTCTCAGAAAAGATGCACAATTAAGTATTAATAAGTCCTTCACTGTACTGAAGAACGCAATATTAAACTTACAAACCGTAATGCCGTGAATTTTGTTTTCAATGAAAAGATTATTAACCAAAGATACCATTTGCTTTTCATACAAATTCAATATTTTTAAAGCAATCTGATTACAATTCATACTGAATAAAATGTATGCATTTTTATTTATCAATTTAGTTTCTCAAAATACATATTTAAATATTTTTCACCAAGCTTTTTTCAATTTGTGCCAGTTGCTTCCTCCCACTGGTAAATATAATAATTACAGCACAACAATTTCCCAACTATCAGCCGAGAATGTTACAGGTGGCAAGGGATGCGAAGTATTGTTTAGTTAGGTTGTTCACAAGCATAATGATGAATATGGAGTATTATAAAATTGCCTGTAAGACTCCAAAATCTAATTTTACAAAATTACAATAATATTGCAACAAATGAAAGACATGTCATATCTTTCTTCACTGAACATTTTGAAGGGAATAAAAGTTCAACCAATGAGAAATTTTTGTACTTTTAAATCCGTTCCCTTCTCTCAAAAGCACAAACAGTAATTGAACAAATGATCAACTACTCAATTTTTGGTGAAACTAGTGTGGGGATGAATAATGCTCAGGCCAAAATCAGCAATTTCTTCTGAATTATGCCAAGAGATTGTTTTGCTCAATTGAGGCAAAACGAACTTCAGTTTAATATTGCACCAGAAAGACAAAAACTTAAGAATACAGTATTCGCTGAGTATTATACAATATTGCCAACTTAAGAGTATGCACTCTTCCCAGCATTGAGGTTTCAATGTGGGTCATTCTCACTTAAGATGGGAAAGCATAATCACTGAACCACATCTGCACAGGCCAGTAAACAGGGTCACAACTTACATCATTGCACAATGGCCTTTTATAATACATTTGCAGGATACAGACATCACTGATTAGGCTCACATTTATTGCCTGTCCCTTATTGCCCTTCATGATGTGGTACTGAGCTGCCTCCTTGGACCACTCAAAGAAACATCTACAGTGCTAAGCGGAAAGGAGTTCCCTGATTTTAACTCAGTATATTATAGAACATGCTGTACATGTTCAAATGTACCAAATAGTTCCAGAGATGTAGAGGAATGGATAGCAAAGATGATTCTTGATAGGAGCGAGGGTGACAGGATAGTTATGGGGGACTTCAACTTCCCAAATATTGATTGGGAATACTATAGTTCAAGTACTTTAAATGAATCAGCTTTTGTCCACTGTGTGCAGGAGGGTTTTCTGACACAGTATGTAGACAGGCCAACAAGGGGCGAGGCCACATTAAATTTGGTACTGGGTACTCCTCTATATTGGTGAGATAGGCCGCTTACTTGCGGAACGCTTCAGAGAACACCTCTGGGCCGCCCGAACCAACCAACCCAATCACCCCGTGGCTCAACACTTTAACTCCCCCTCCCACTCCACCGAGGACATGCAAGTCCTTGGACTCCTCCACCGGCAGAACACAACTACACGACGGCTGGAGGAGGAGCGCCTCATCTTCCGCCTGGGAACCCTCCAACCACAAGGTATGAATTCAGATTTCTCCAGCTTCCTCATTTCCCCTCCCCCCACCTTGTCTCAGTCGGTTCCCTCAACTCAGCACCGCCCTCCTAACCTGCAATCCTCTTCCTGACCTCTCCGCCCCCACCCCACTCCGGCCTATCACCCTCACCTTGACCTCCTTCCACCTATCCCACCTCCATCGCCCCTCCCCCTAGTCCCTCCTCCCTACCTTTTATCTCAGCCGGCTTGGCTCTCTCTCTCTTATTCCTGATGAAGGGCTTATGCTCGAAACGTCGAATTCTCTATTCCTGAGATGCTGCCTAACCTGCTGTGCTTTGACCAGCAACACATTTGCAGCTACTGGGTAATGAACCCAGCCAGGTGATTTGGAGGTAGGTGAGCACTTTAGCGATAGTGATCATAATTCAGTTATGGTTACTTTCATGATGGAAAGGGATAGGTATACACTGGAGGGCAAGAGCTACAGCTGGGGGAAAGGTAATTACAACGTGATTACACAAGGTTTAGGATGCACAGAATGGGGAAGGAAACTGCAGAGCATGGGTGCAATTGAAATTTGGAGTTTATGCAAGGAACAGCTACTGTGCATCCTTGATAAGTATGGACTTGTCAGACAGGGAGGAAGTTGTTGAGTGCAGTAGCCATGGTTTACTAAAGAAGTTGAATCGCTCTACAAGAGAAAGGTGGCAGCTTACGTTAGGATGAGATGTGAAGGCTCAGTTGGGGCGATTGAGAGTTACAATGTAACCAAGAAAGACCTAAAGAGAGAGCTAAGACAAGCCAGGAAGGGACATTCCCCAGATAGGATCAAGGAAAACCCTAAAGATTTCTATAGGTATATAGAGGATAAAAGAATGACCAAAGTAAGATTAGGACCAATCAAGGACAGTAGTGGAAAATTGTGTGTGGAATCAGAGGAGATAGGGGAAGCATTAAATGAATATTTTTCGTCAGTATTCACACTGGAAAAAGACAATGCTGTTGAGGAGAATACTGAGAAACAGGTTACTAGACTAGGTGGAATTGAGGTTCACAAGGAGGAGGTGTTAGAAATTATGAGCAGTTGAAAATAGATAAATCCCTTGGGCTGGATGGGATTTATCCTAGGATTTTCTGGGAAGCCAGGGAGGAGATTGCTGAGCGTTTGGCTTTGATCTTTATGTTGCCATTGTCTACAGGAATAGTACCAGAAGACTGGAGGATAGCAAATGTTGTTCCCTTGTTCAAGAAGGGGGGTAGAGACAACCCTGGTAATTACAGACCAGTGAGCCTTACTTTAGTTGTGGGTAAAGTGTTGGAAAAGGTTATAAGAGATAGGATTTATAATTATCTTGATAGGGATAAGTTGATTAGGGATAGTCAACATGGTTTTGTGAAGGGTAGGTCTTGTCTCTCAAACCTTATTGAGTTCTTTGAGAAGGTGACCAATCAGGTGATGAGGGTAAAGCAGTTGGCGTGGTGTATATAGATTTCAGTAAGGTATTTGACAAGGCTTCGTATGGGAGGCTACTACACAAAATACATAGGCATGGGATTGAGGGCTATTTAGTAGTTTGGATCAGAAATTGGTTAGCTGAAAAGACAACAGAGGGTGGTGGTTGATGGGAAATGTTCATCCTACTGGTGTACTGCAAAGCTCGGTTTTGGGTCCACTGCTATTTGTCATTTTTATAAACGACTTTGATGAGGGCATAGAAGGATGGGTTAGTAAACTTGTGGATGACTCTAAGGTTGGTAGAGTTGTGGATAGTTACGAAGAATGTTGTAGGATACAGAGGGACATAGATAAGCTGCAGAGCTGGCTGAGAGATGGCAAATGGAGGTTAATGCAGAAAAGTGAGAGGTGAGTCATTTGGAAGGAGTAACAGGAATGCAAAATACTGGGCGAATGGCAAGATTCTTGGTAGCGTAGATGACAGAGAGATCTCAGTGTCCATGTACATAGATCACCCAGGTTGATAGGGTTCCAGAGTGTGGTGCTAGAAAAGCACAGTCGGTCAGGCAGCATCAGTGAACCAAGAAAATTGATATTTTCGGCATCAGGAATGAGGCTTGTGGGTTGGAGCTGAGAGATAAATGGGAAGGGGAGGGGGTTGAGGTGAGGGGGAGGTAGCTGGAAAGTGATAGATATGGAGGTGAGGGAGAAGGGCAGTACGGAGGGCAGTGCCAAGTTGGAGGCTCGGGACTGGGATAATGTAAGGCAGGGGAAGGGGGGGGAAGCTGTTGAAACCCACATTTATCCCGTGTGGTTGCAGGGTCCCAAGGCGGAATATGAAGCGTTCCACCTCCAGGCGTTGGGTGGTAATGGTTTGACGGTGAAGGAGGCCCAAGATCTGCATGTCCTTGATGGAGTGGGAGGAGGAAGGGGCGTTGAAGTGTTCAGCCACAGGGTGGTGGGGTTGGTGGGTGCGGGTATCCCAGAGATGTTCTCTGAAACGATCCGCAAGAAGGCGTCCTGTCTCCCCGATGTAGAGGAGACCACACCTGGTGTAACGGATGCAGTAGATGACATTAGGAGAGGTGCAGGTGAATTTCTGATGGGTGTAGAAGGATCCTTGGAGGGAGCTGAGGGGAATGGTGTGGGCACAGGTTTTGTACTTTTTGCAGTGACAGGGAAAGGTGCCAGGAGTGGGGTGTGGGTCGGTGGGGTGTGTGGACCTGACGAGGGAGTCATGGAGGGAATGATCTTTTCAGAATGCTGAAAGGACTGGGGAGGGAAATAAATCTCTGGTGGTGATATATTGGGACCCTGCCCCAACTAACAAGCCTCATTCCTGATGAAGGGCTTATGCCAGAAATGTTGATTCTCCTGCTCCTCAGATGCTGCCTGATCGTCTGTGCTTTTCCAGCACCACACTCTCAACTCTGATCTCCAGCATCTGCAGTCCTCACTTTCTCCAGGTTGATAAGGCTGTTAAGAAGGCATACGGTGTGTTAGTTTTTATTAGTAGAGGGATCAAGTTTCAGAACCATGAGGTGATGCTGCAGCTTTACAAAACACTGGTGTGGCTGCACTTGGAGTATTGCATTCAGTTCTAGTCACTGCATTATAAGAAGGATGTGGAAGCATTCGAAAGCTATGGAGGGAAGGTCTTGCAAGGAAAGATTGAGGGACTTGAGGCTGTTTTCGTTAGAGAGAAGGTTGAGAAGTGACTTAATTGAGAAATATAAGATAATCAAAAAGTTAGATTGGGTGAACAGCGAGAGCCTTTTTCCTTGAATAGTGATGGCTAGCATGAGGGGACATAGCTTTAAATGGAGGGGTGATATAGGACAGATGTTAGAGGTGGTTTCTTTACTCAGAGAGTAGTAGGGGCATGGAATGCACTGCCTGCAACTCTAGTAGACTCACTGATATTAAGGGCATTTAAATGGTTGTTGGATAGGCATATGGATGAGAATGGAAGAGTGTAGGTTAGATGGGCTTGAGATTGTTGCGCTGCCCTGTGAAACCAGCGAGGGCCAAAGGGCCTGTATTTCGCTGTAAAGTTCGATGTTTACGTACATTACAAAAAAGGTACCTCAACTCTAACACCCACTCTACTTGCAAAATATTAACGCTACTGTTAGAAGCAGAAGATTTACCAAGTATTAAGTGCAGTGAGTTTTCATCAAAAATGGTGTGACTTATGTAGAAATATGAATAAACATTATGGAAATTACAAAAAAATTGAATAGATGTCAGGCGGTGATTACAACATGTTATGAACGACATATGGAATTGTATAGAAAATTAAAACAGTTACAAACAAGATCTGGGAAAAAAAATTGGAGACCAACTGAGTAAACCAAGGCTCAAAAGACCATATAGATGATCTTAACCCTCTTTCTCCAGATCTACAATCCTAAGTTTCTTGTTCCTTTGCACTTTCCACAGGTGACACACTCTAGATATTCATCAAATCATACACAACACACCTAAATGTAAACTGTTCTAAATTCTCTTCCAAAGTGAAAACTGAACCAAACAGTCAAATTTATGCTTCAAAAACATTAACAATCCACCTTACCTGGCCATGTATCCTTTAGCAATCTGACTAACTCAGGAACATATTCCAAAAATTCTTTCCTTCAATTTCCTTGCTCTATAGTTGCAGTTTACACTTCTGATCCAAGAGATCAGTTTGAATAGCCTTTACTATACTTCCACCATGTCAAAATAGAGAACACCTGAAAGATTTCTGAATCAATGATGGATAAACAGAAGGCTTATTGATGTGGTTTTCTAACTCAATCATGTTGCATAAAGATGACTTATGCCCGATGAGAAACTGAACCACTGGGTTCTTTTTATAAAACCTACTCAACTTAGTTAGCCCAGTTGCCTGGACAACTAATTTGCAAAACAGAACACTAAAAACATGGGTTCAATTCTTGCACCAACTGAGGTTACTATGAAGGGCTTTCCATAATTCCTTGCCTTACCTGAGGTATGAAGAACCACAAACAAAGTTCTTTCTTTCAAATGGCCTGCTTTGAATAAGGTAAATATAGCAATCATAATATTGGAATAATGATGTTGGAAACTTTAGTCTTGAACACTGTCTGAACTTATGCAAACAAATGCAGAAATTCATAGTCCAATTTGGTATTAGCATCAGAACATCACCACCTATTTTTGTAATAAGCGATCAAATGCCCAATGGGAGATTATGTTACGTTCTATAAAGGAGAAGGTCTGTGCATGCTTAGTTAGATGATATAACCTGAGTAGTAATTAAAAGTACAACTGACTTCAACACCCTGGAACTGACAAACATTTTAAACAATTCTACTTAAAGTAGGTGAATGCCTTGTTGTATTATTGCCAGGGCATTAATCCAGAGACACAAGTAATGTTCTAGGGACCTGGAATTCAATAAAAAACCTGGAAGTAAGAGTCTAATGATGACCGCAAAACCATTGCTGATTGCTGGAAAAACCTATATGCTTCATTAATGTCCACTAGGGAAGGAAACTCTATGTTTACATAGTCTGGCCTACATGTGCCTCCAGATCCACAGCTACAGGAGGGAATTTTAATTGCCCTCTGGGCAATTATTGCTGCAGCAACGTTCACAACGCGAATGAATAAAACAACCGAGAAGGGAAACAACAGGTATCCTCCTCTCGCTTGGTATGTTACGATTCCAACCGAATACGCTGGCACCAGTTGGGGGTGGGATGAGGTTCAGTTGCGATGCGCCTCACAGTACAATGATCCATCACCATTCAGCTTGATCCTCTTAGGGGCTTGCCATCGGATTCGCCCAAAACTTTGCGGGGGGCTAACACCCATACGGGTAAAAAGTGAGGTCTGCAGATGCTGGAGATCAGAGCTGAAAATGTGTTGCTGGTTAAAGCGCAGCAGGTCAGGCAGCATCCAAGGAACAGGAAATTCGACGTTTCGGGCATAAGCCCTTCATCAGGAATACATCGATTCTTAACTGACCTATGCATATGTCAATACTACATCAATACAAAATTGGAGAGCTTTGATTTAGCCAATTCTGTTGCATATCCAAGTTTACAAACAACAACGAAGTAGCTTTGTCCCCAAACTAATGATCTCACGCATCAGTATTGCGGGGCAAGGCCATAGAAAGGGCGGATTGCAGCGCACCAGCTCAGCAACAAAACAAACCTTTCGTAGCAACTAACAAAACCTTCAGGATAAATTCTCCAAAACAGGTCAAAAGAAAAACACACCAAGGCTTCACTGATCAGCAGCCACAGGGCTAACATATCACGGGCAGGGTGCAGCGATGGAAGGGGTGTACTGGGCCGGAGCTAGGAGGGTTCTGGCCGGGCCCAGGACTGCCCCAGCTCTGTGATCCGGCCCGAGCCCGAGCCCGGGGCCGGGGCCCTTCTGTCACGTTTCCCGGTTGCCAGGACTCCCGGCCGTATGTTACAGCCCGCCCCCTAAACCTCAATCTCCACATTCCGCCCCACCTCGAAAGGATATTATCACGGGCTTGCCCCGTCCTCTCGGCGCCGGTTTCTCCATGAAGCCTCCCGAAGCGGAGCTTCCACCCGGCCCGAGCCGCCGCGCACTCCCGACCACAGCTCGGTGCCTTCACCTCGGCGACATTGCTTCAGTCAGCCAACGCCAACGAGTTCGATCCTCCCACTGGGCAGGCCAAGAGCGGCGCCACCTTCCGTCCTCGAGCGTGCGGCGCTGCCTTCCTCCGCGTGCTGGTGCAGCCCTGGAGTTTGCACAGCAGCGTTTGCACAGCTCACTCTAATTGTGGCATATTTTACTAACTCTCAAAATAAGCGACAAAGTGCATTAAGAACGCTGCAAAATATAATGCTTTTCTAATTCTCATTGCATTTTTTCTAATGAGGGCATCTCGAACATTGATGTGAAGGTGCAGGTGTTGGATTGGGGTGGAGAACATTAAAAATCACACGACACAAGGTTATAGTCCAACAGGTTTATTCTCAGAGTGGTAGTCTTCATCAGATAGTTGTTTTGCAGGACCATAAGACGCAGAATTTATTGCAAAAGATTACAGTGTCATGCAACTGAAATAATATATTGAACAAACTTAGATTGCTGTTAAGTCTTTCATCTTTCAGAATGGGTTGCAGGTTTCGATTTATTAATATGTAAATCCCAGAACTTCTTTTATGTCACGTTCTTGAGATGACTTAGGTTTTATAAGAAAAGGTGGCATTTCAGCTCAGACAATGCATTAAAGTTGTGAGGTTAGAGTCTGTTAAGTTATCTTGACAATCTGATTTAAAAGATATTCTGGGATTTACACATTAATGAACTGAAACCTGCAACCCCATTCTAAAAAGATGAACGACTTAACAGCAATCTAGGTTTTTTTTCAGATTAGATTCCCTATAGTGTGGAACCAGACCCTTCTGCCCAACTAGTCCACACCGACCCTCAGAAGAGTAACACACCCAGACCCATTTCCCTCTGACTAAAGCACCTAACACTGTGGGCAATTTAGCATAGCTGATTCACCTGACCTGCACATCTTTGGACTGTGGGAGGAAACCAGAGCACCCAGAGGAAACCCACGCAGACACAGGGAGAATGTGCAAATTCCATACAGACAGTCGCTCAAAACTGGGTTCGAACTTGGGACCCTGTTCCTGTTGAAGGGCTTATGCCCGAAACGTCGAATTTCCTGTTCCTTGGATGCTGCCTGACCTGCTGCGCTTTAACCAGCAACACATTTTCAGCCCTGCTCAATATATTGGTTCAGTTGCATGACACTAGTCTTTTGCAAGAAATTCTGTGACTTACAGTACTGCTCCACAGCTACCTGATGACAGAGCAGTGCTCTGAAAGAAAGTGCTTCCAAATAAACATGTTGGACTATAACCTAGTGTCTGTTTTTTTTAACTATCTCTAACATTAATTGTACCCCAAAAGTGACACTAAAACCTCATCAAAACCCACACTACAACATCTGAATTTACAATACCTACAGTCCCCAATACATCCTCTAGTCACAGAAGAATGGGTACATAGAACATAGAACGTTACAGCGCAGTACAGGCCCTTCGGCCCTCAATGTTGCGCCAACCCGTGAAATTACTCTGATGCCCACCTAATCTACACTATTCCATTATTATCCATATGTATGTCCAATGCCCATTTAAATGCCCTTAATATCTGTGAGTTTACTACCATTGCAGGCAGCCCATTTCAGGTCCCTACCACTATCTGAGTAAAGAAGCTACCCCTGATACCTGTTCTAAATCTATCACCCCTCAATTTAAAGCTTTGTCCCATCGTGTTAGCCTTCACCATCTGAGGAAAAAGGCTCGCACTGTCCACCCTATCTAACCCTCTGATTATCTTATACGTATTGATTAAGTCATCTCTCAACCTTCTCTCCAATGAAAATAGTCTCAGTTCCATCAGCCTTTCCTCATAAGACCTTCCTTCCATACCAGGCAACATCCCAGTAAATCTCCTCTGAACCCTTTCCAAAGCTTCCACATCCTTCCTATAATGCTGTGACCAGATCTGTAAGCAATACTCCAGGTGCGGCCTTACAGTGGGTTGTACAGCTGAAGCATGACCTCAAGGCTCCAAAACTCAATCCACCTCCCAATAAATGCCAACACATCACATGCCTTCTTAACAACCCTATCAATCTTGGTGGCAACTTTCAGGGATTTAGGCACCTGGACACTGAGATCTCTCTGGTCATCTACACTGCCGAGAATTTTACTATTAGTCCAGCACTCTGCATTCCTGTTACTTCATCCGAAGTGAACTACTTCACACTTTTCCACATTAAACTCCATTTGCTAATTCTCATCCCAGCTCTGCATCTTCTCTATGTCCCTCTGTAACCCACAACGTCCTTTGGCACTATCCACAACTCTGCCTATCTTAGTGTCACCTGCAAATTCACTAACCCATCCTTCTACGCCCAACTCCAGATCATTTAGAAAAATGACAAACAGCAGTGGCCCCAGAACAGATCCTTGCAGCAAACCACTGGTAACTGAGCTTCAGGATGAACATTTCCCAACAACCACCGCCTTCTATCTTCTTTCAGCCAGCCAATTTCTGTTCCAAACCGCTAAATCACCTTCAATCCAGAAACTCCATATTTTGTGCAGTAGCCTACCACGTGGAACCTTATCCAATGCCTTACTGAAATCCATACACAGCTGAAAATGTGTTGCTGGTTAAAGCGCAGCAGGTCAGGTAGCATCCAAGGAACAGGAAATTCGACGTTTCAGGCAAAAGCCCTTCATCAGGAATCAAATGATCAATTCATCAGGATTCCTGATGAAGGGCTTTTGCCCGAAACATCGAATTTCCTGTTCCTTGGATGCTGCCTGACCTGCTGCACTTTAACCAGCAACACATTTTCAGCTCTGATCTCCAGCATCTGCAGACCTCACTTTTTACTATTCTGAAATCCATACACACTACATCAACCGCTTTACCTTCATCTACCTGTTTTGTCACCTTCTCAAAGAGCTCAATAAGGTTAATGAGGCATGACCTACACTTCACAATACCGCGTTGACTATGCCTAATCAAACTATTCCTTTACAGATGATTATAAATCCTATCTCTTATAACCTTTCCCAACCACCTGACCCACAACCGAAGTAAGGCTCACTGACCTATAATTGCCAGGGTTGTCCTGACTCCCCTTAAACAAGGGAACAACATTTGCTGTCCTCCAGTCTTTTGGCAGTACTCCTGTTGACAATGATGACATAAAGGTCAAAGCCAAAAACTCTGCAATCTCCTCCCTGGCTTGCAAGAGATTCCAAGGATAAATCCCATCTGGCCCAAGAGTCTTACTTATTTTCAGATCTTCCAAAATTGTTAAAACCTCCTCTTTGACAACCTCAATCCCATCTAATCTTGTAGCCTGTATCTCCTTATTCTCACTATTGCCCTTTTCCAATGTGACAAAAAGTATTCATTCCCCTATATCTTCAGTTTCCACACACAACTTTCCAGTACTATCTTTGATTGGCCCTAATCTGACTCTAGTCATTCTTTCATTCCTTAAATACCTATAGAGGTCACACTGGGCAGAAGTCGTGTTTCCTTTCCGGGGACAACCCATCCATGCACAGTCAAAGCTGCAGAGGAGCAGCAGAAAACCATATGATCAATTCCACAAACTGCAATCTGAAGTCAGGTCTGCTAGCAGACCACAAGAGTTCACATTGCTTTTCCCTGCAGTTGATCTCCTCTCTGACATCAGGTACCAGAAATAATGAATATGGGACTGAAGGAGAACCAGACGTTGAGGAACTACAGCATCAAATAACTGTGGACAAGGATTGTAACCTCATACATTGCATGCAAAAAGTAATACTAACTCATTCAAGCAATAAAAAGTATCTCAAATTAATAATGGCATATTTTACTATCTCTCCAAATATAGGACAAAGTGCATTTGAAAACACTGCAAAATATGTTGCTTTTCTAATTGTCTAATGAGGCCATCTCTAACATTGATGTGGAGATGCCGGTGTTGGACTGGGGTGGACAACATTAAAAATCACAAAAACACAAGTCTGTATCCCAATCTTGAGACTCAAACCTCACAACTTTAATGCATTGTCTGAGCTGAAATGTCATTTTTTAAAATAAAACCTTGTTATCTCGAGAATGAGACTTAAAAGAAGTTCTGGGATTTACATATTAACGAACCGAAACCTGCAGCCCATTTTAAAAGATGAAAGACTTAACAGCAATCTAATATATCGTTTCAATATATCATCTCAGTTGCATGACATTAATCTTTTGGAAGAAATTCTGTGACTTACGGTACTGCTCCACAGCTGCCTGATGACTGAGCAGTGCTCCAAAAGATAGAGACTCCAAATAAACCTGTTGGACTATAACCTGGTATTATGTGATTTTTTTAATTGTCTGTAACATTAATTGCACCCCAAAAGAGACACTTAAACCTCAGCAAACCCACACTACAACATCTGAATTTACAATACCCTGCAATCCCCAGTTCTGCATAGACACACTGGGCAGAAATCATGCTTCCTCTCCAGGGACACCCCACCCAAGCACAGTCAAAGCTGCAGAAAGCAGCAGAAAACCATATGACCAATTCCACAAACTGTGCAATCTGAAGTCAGGTCTGCTAGTATACCACGAGAATCCACATTGATTTTCCCTGCAGTTGACCTCCTCTCTGACATCAGGTACCAGAAATAATTAATATGGGACTAAAGGAGAACCAGACGTTGAGGAACTGCAGCATCAAGTAACAGTGAATAAGGATTTTAACCTCACACATTTCATGCAAATATTGACACTAACCCATTCAAGCAATAAAGCCTACAGCTGCTTGGGTGCCAGTGAAGTGGTATAACACACCCGATGATGGTTAAAAATCACCCAACACCAGGTTATATTCCAACAGGTTTATTTGGATGCACTGGCTTTTGGAGTGCTGCTCCTTCCTCAGGTAGCTGTGGGGCACGTCTGTAGAAGTGCAACCTGGGTGGATTAACCATGTTAAATTGGCCATACTGCCCTGGGATGCACAGGCTAAGTTGATTAGCCATGGAAAATGCAGGATTACAGGTATAGGGTAGAGGGATGGGTCTAGGTGGTTGTGTCAACTCGATGGGCCCGAAGGCCGGCCTTCACACTGTAGTCATTCTATGATTCAAATGATATATCAAGCCTTCATACAGCACTCCACATCTTCAATGTGAGGAAAGCTCAGAGTTCTGAACTAACACTTTCTGTCAAGTGCTGAATTAGACCAAGGATTTAAGAGAGATGAATCAGTATATGAGATCATTAAGTTCTGTCATTTGATAATAAAACAATGTTGAAAACCTTATTAATCATAATGGCCAATGGTTGTACAAACAAAGGGTGAAAATGAGGAGAAAAATAGGCACATCCAGTAGAAAAAAAAACTGAGTTTGCTCGCACAACTGTGCAACAGAAGAGCATGCATGCATCACAAATGGAGCAGCTTTAATAAGGACAACATAATACAAGGAACATTTCTCAGTAGAGCATTTTTCCTTTCATGACATAGTATTCATTTACAATAGTACTGCTGATACTCTGGCAGAGTCTGAATCATGTGCAGATGTTCTGCACATAAATATTCCTTAAATATATGTTGAAATAAGTAAAAGAAGCTAATAATCATCCTTAGATTTTAACCATGATAAACAAGAATTAACTGTGCACTACAACACACTGAAAATAACTGACCTTTAATGCACAAATAAGATGAACCTTAATGTTCATTTCTATGTTCAGCCAATTTCAAAATTACTTTCACTTGCAGGAAGGCTGGTCTTTTTGTTTTTTAAAATGATTTTTGTTATCTTGGGATATTGGCATCACTGACAAAGCTAGCATTGATTGTCCACCCCAAATTGTCCTTGAATCAAGAGGCTCTCTAGAGCAATTAAAGCATACCTACGTTTCTGGAATTACATGTAGGCCAAGTCAAATAAGGATGGCAGATTTTTTGTTTAAATTCATTCTTAGTTATGTAACAAGCAAGCCTTAAAGCAAAACATGAATGTTTAACTTCTGCAATGCTTAAAGACGGAAGCGTAGAAATTCAAAGGAGCTGCACACACTTCACAGGCACAGAATGGCATGAGAAAATATGGCGCATCAGCAGTGTAAGTCAAGTATGTACGAGTAACTGTTTCCTGATGTTTAACTGATGGGGATTTAGATTTACAGTATTTATAACTAACGTGAATGTGGGGAAGTTCCCTTCTATCGCAAGACTATCTCAAAAATTGCATGAACGATATCAGTTTTTTATAATTAACTAATTCTGCCTCAATTTTGTTCATTTATTATGGGCAGAAGCATATTGGACTCTGAATAATTTGGGACATAACAAGAAACTTGAGAAAATTAAGTCAGAAGTCCAATGAGGTCTTTCTCAATATCAGGTGCAACAAGTCCCATTTCCAACAAGTTCCAATAGAGAGCTATTGAGACAATATTCTTGTCAGGTAGCAGTGGGATACCTATTGATAGGTCTTATTGCTTGATATTACCTTCATTGACATCGGATTTCACCTCACAAGTTTGCAAAGTCCTATTTTACCAAGCAGCTGATATATACAATACAAATTCTCGATGCCAGGAATTCACAAAATGGAAGTCAGAATGTGTACCTGGTGAATCCAATTTGCCATTTCATGAAATACAGGGAGAATCAGCCATTTCATTACAGTTCTGCTCAAAGGTGGAAGACAGAGGGTGGTGGTGGAGGGTTGCTTTTCAGACTGGAGGTCTGTGACCAGTGGTGTACTACAAGGATCGGTGCTGGGTCCACTGCGTTTTGTCATTTATATAAATGATTTGGATGGCAACATATGAGGTATGGTTAAGTAAGTTTGCAGATGACACCAAAATTGTATGTTTATGGACAGCAAAGAAGGTTACCTCAGAGTACAACAGGATCTTGATCAGATTGGCCAATAGGCCGAGGAATAGCAGATGGAGTTTTAGATCAATGTGAAGTGCTGCATGTTAGAAAAGCAAATCAGGATAGGACTTATACACTTATTGGTAAGGTCCTTCGAAGTGTATCTGAATAAAAAGACCTTGAAAGTGGAGTCTCAGGTAGATAGGATAGTGAAGAAGATGGTTGGTCAAAGCATTGAGTTTAGGGATTGGGAGGTCATGTTGCGGCTGGACAGGACATTGGTTAGGCCACTTTTGGAATCTTGTATGCAATTCTGCTCTCCCTGCTATTGGAAGGAAGTTGTGAAACTTGAAAGTGTTCAGAAAAGATGTTGCCAGGGTTGGACGGTTTGAGCTGTAGGGAGAGGTTGAATAGGTTGAGGCTATTTTCCCTGGAGCATCGGAGCTGAGTGATGACCTTATGGAGGTTTACAAAATCATGACGGGAATAGATAGGGTGAATAACCACAGTCTTTTCTCTGGGGTTTGGGACTCCAGAACTAGAGGGCATACGTTTCAGGTGAGAGAGGATCTTGCTGTAAGGTTGAGTGAAATAGGAGTTGATGGGAAGGGTGAGGGCAGTAACAGATTAAAAATACTATATATGAATGCATGAAGCACTAGAAATAACATGGATGAGCTTGAGGCTCTTTTGGAAATTGGCAGATACGATATTGTGGGGATAACAGAGACATAGCTTCAAGTGGACAGGGCCTGAGAAATGAATATTCAAGGCTACACATGCTATCGTGAGGGCAGACTGACGGGCAGAGGGGGTGGGGTGACCATGTTGGCAAGGGATGATATTCAGTCCCTTGCGCGGGGGGACCTAGAATCAGGGGATGTAGAGTCATTTTGGATAGAGCTGAGAAATTCTAAGGGTAAAAAGACCCTCTTGGGAGTTATCTACAGGCCCCCAAACAGTAGTCTGGATGTTGGATGTAAGTTGAACCAGAAGCTGAAATTGGCCTGTGGTAAAGGTGTTACTACAGTTGTTATAGGGGATTTCAACATGCAGGTAGACTGGGAGAATCAGGCTGGTATGGGACCTCAAGAAAGAGACTTTGTGGAGTGCCTCTGAGATGGATTCTTAGAGCAGCTGGTGCTGGAGCCTACCAGGGAGAAGGCAATTCTGGATCTAGTATTGTGTAATGAACTAGAATTGGTCAGAGACCTCGAAGTGAAGGAGCCATTGGGAAATAGTGACCATAATACAATAAGTTTCAATCTGCAATTTGAGAGGGAGAGGGTACAGTCGGAAGTGACAGTACTTCTGGTGAATAAAGGGAACTATGGAGCTATGAGGGAGGAGCTGGCCAAAGTTCAATGGTGCAATACCTTAGCAGGGATGACCTTGGTGGAACAATGGCGCGTATTTCTGTGTATAATGCAGAAGTTGCAGGATCAGTTCCTTCTTAAAAGGAAGAAAGATCCCAGGAGGCATGGGCGGCCGTGGCTGACGAGGGAAGTTAAGAAACATATACAGTTAAAAGAGAAAAAGTATAACATAGCAAAGATAAGTGGGAAAACGGAGGACTGGGAAGCTTTTAAAGAACAACAGAGGATTACTAAGAAGGAAATATGCAGAGAAAAAATGAGGTACGAAGGTAAACTGGCCAAAAATATAAAGGAAGATAGTAAAAGCTTTTTTAGGTATGTGAAAGGCAAAAAAATGGTTAAGACTAAAATTGGGCCCTTGAAGACAGAAACAGGGGAATATATTACGGGGAACAAAGAAATAGCAGAAGAATTGAATTGGTTCTTCAGATCTGTGTTCACTGGGGAAGACACAAGCAATCTCCCTGAGGTAACAGTGGCTGAAGGACCTGAACTTAAGGGAATCTATATTTGCCAGGAATTGGTGCTGGAGAGACTGTTAGGTCTGAAGGTTGATAAGTCCCCAGGGCCTGATGGTCTACATCCCAGGGTACTGAAGGAGGTGGCTCGAGAAATCATGGATGCGTTGGTGATTATTTTCCAGAGTTCGATAGATTTGGGATCAGTTCCTGTGGATTGGAGGGTGGCTAATGTTGTACCACTTTTTAAGAAAGGTGGGAGAGAGAAAGCATGAAATTATAGACCAGTTAGTCTGACTTCAGTGGTGGGAAAGATGCTGGAGTCTATTATAAAGGATGAAATTATGACACATCTGGATAGGAATAACAAGATAGGTCAGAGTCAGCATGGATTTATGAAGGAGAAATCATGCTTGACTAATCTTCTGGAATTTTTTGAGGATGTAACTCTGAAGATGGACGAGGGAGATCCAGTAGATGTAGTGTACCTGGACTTTCAGAAAGCTTTTGATAAAGTCCCACATAGGAGGTTAGTGAGCAAAATTAGGGCGCATGGTATTGGGGGCAAAGTACTAACTTGGATTGAAAGTTGGTTGGCTGACAGGAAATAAAGAGTAGTGATAAACGGCTCCATTTCGGAATGGCAGGCAGTGACCAGTGGGGTACCGCAGGGATCAGTGCTGGGACCGCAGCTTTTTACAATATATATTAATGATATAAAAGATGGTATTAGGAATAACATTAGCAAATTTGCTGATGATACAAAGCTGGGTGGCAGGGTGAAATGTGAGGAGGATTTTAGGAGATTACAGGGTGACCTGGACAGGTTAGGTGAGTGGTCAGATGCATGGCAGATGCAGTTTAATGTGGATAAATGTATGGTTATCCACTTTGGTGGCAAGAACAGGAAGGCAGATTACTACCTAAATGGAATCAATTTAGATAAAGGAGCAGTACAAAGAGATCTGAGTGTTCTTGTACACCAGTCAATGAAGGTAAGCATGCAGGTACAGCAGGTAGTGAAGAAGGCTAATAGCATGCTGGCCTTCATAAATAGAGGGATTGATATAGAAGCAAAGAGGTTCTTCTGCAGCTGTACAGGGCCCTGGTGAGACCTCACCTAGAGTATTGTGTGCAGTTCTGGTCTCCAAATTTGTGGAAAGATATTCTGGCTATTGAGGGAGTGCAGTGTAGGTTCATGAGATCAATTCCTGGAATGGCGGGACTACCTTACGCTGAAAGACTGGAGCGACTGGGCTTGTATACCCTTGAGTTTAGAAGACTGAGAGGGGATCTGATTGAGGCATATAAGATTATGAAAGGATCGGACACTCTGGAGGCAGGAAATATGTTTCCGCTGATGGGTGAGTGCCAAACCAGAGGACACAACTTAAAAATATATGGTAGACTATTTAAGACAGAGATGAGGAGAAACTTCTTCACCCAGAGAGTGGTGGCTGTGTGAAATGCTCTGCCCCAGAGGGCAGTGGAGGTCCAGTCTCTGGATTCGTTTAAGAAAGAGTTGGATAGAGCTCTCAAGGATAGTGGAATCAAGGGTTATGGAGATAAGGCAGGAACAGGATACTGATTAAGGATGATAAGCCATGATCATATTGAATGGTGGTGCAGGCTTGAAGGGCAGAATGGCCTACTCCTGTATCTATTGTCTATTGTCTGTCTATTTAAAAGGGACCTAAGGGGCAACTTCTTCATGCAGAGAGTGGTGTGTATATGGAATGAACTACCAGAGGAAGTGGTGAAGGCTGGTGCAATATCAACATTTAAAAGGATGGGTACGTGAATAAGAAGAGTTTCGAGGGATATGAGCCAAATGCTGGCAGTTGGGACTGGATTAATTTAGGGTACCTGGTCGGGATGGATGGGTTAGACCGAAGGGTCTGTTTCAGTGCTGTACAACTCTATGACTGTATTTGTTCCTCCAGAGAGCCAACTTGGACACCCAGCATTGATATCTCAGACATCCCCCAGAGCAGTGACTTTTCCCACCCCACATTGACAGATGCTGGCAGCTATCTTCTTCATGTCCTATTGTATTTCCCCAGTCTACTTCCAGTGTGCCTCTGTGCTGTAATGCTGCACTTTAGGACTTACTGGCAGCTGTCATTGCAAGGTCGCTGCCAGGACACTGCACACAGGAACAGGCACCCAGCTCACAGACTGGACCAGGCTGCATCTCAAGGCTGTTGACATCATCTCTTAGCACTCGCTCACTTCGCAACTCACTTACCTGGATGCTCACAGCCTTCCCACCTTACCTTACTTTGCCTTTCAACACGTTGTCCCTGAACAGCAACATAAAGGCACACAGTACCTTGTTTTGTACTTTATCGCAAAAACTAAGCCAGGCAGTTGGTCATCCTTGTCAGCAGTCAAGGGGTGAATATGTATGACATGTGACAACAATAAAGCAAGTCAAAAACAAACTCACATCAGCAGAATGTGCCAGCTTCCTGTGTGGCAACATCCTGCATCTGCTTCAACCAAATGACCATGTCTCAATTTTGAAGGGGAATAGTCCTTAGTGAAGTTGAAGGATGCTGCTAGCATTCAGGTGACCTAGTGCAGTTGGTCAACTGCAATCTCACAGAGAAGGGGCTTCGCCTCAGCCAGACATCCACCATGAGCCAGTCATGATCAGGCAATCCATCTCAGCACAGTCTTTGGAGTAAGAGAGGTTGAAGGCTCTTGCCAGGGATGTGAATGGCACAAGGATAACAATGGAAGGGATCTCAGTATGTAAGTGAGGAGCTGGGGGTGGGGGGGTGTTGCTGTGTCATCACCAAGGTGTAGTAACAGAGTTTAGGAGGTAAGAAGATTATTTGGCGATTCAATTCAATGTGATGGCTGAGCACATGCGTGGTTCTGTGAAACAAAACAGAAACTGCTGGAAAATCTCAGCAAGTCTGGCAGTAACCGTGGAGAGAAATCTGAGATAACATTTCATGTCCAGTGACTCTTTTCAAGCAATTTCTGATGTTATCTCAGATTTCCAGCATCCATAGTTCTCACAGTTTTTTTTTGTCCAGGGTTCTGTGAAGATATGCTGTCCAGGGAACACGAGGTAGAAAGGAACATGGGGGAGGTTTGGTGGGAAGGGGAAATCTGACGACCAGATCAAGCCTGGTACTCAGGGTGTCCTGGTACTTAATCTGTGTTGCCTTCCACAGTCTGCTGGACCATGCTTGGGCAGAGTGCATGACATTTTTTTGGCCAAAAATGCAGGCTTCACTTCAATGCAATGTGCCAGGGATGGACTTCATGGGTTCAAAAGCTGATCAGAGGCGATGTCATCCATGTCATTGCTCCTTGCAAAATATAGACAGAAAATTCTGTGACATAGAAGTAATCACAGGTGACCTTAAATAAGACACCAACAGGCCAAATTACAAACCATTAATTCAAGACTTCCTCGAGTATAGAGGGCCACACAACCGATAACTTCTCCAACTGAACTGTAAGAATAGTGGAAGCCTCTCTTGTGTGCAGTGATGCCTTTTGTAGT
This sequence comes from Hemiscyllium ocellatum, assembly GCF_020745735.1. NCBI lineage: Eukaryota > Metazoa > Chordata > Chondrichthyes > Orectolobiformes > Hemiscylliidae > Hemiscyllium > Hemiscyllium ocellatum. The sequence goes on along the minus strand of NC_083411.1, from coordinate 93,969,583 downwards.
GATGTGGGACTTGGGTAGAAGGTTACTAGTGCTTATACAGCACTTGCCCTCTGCTAGTCTTACTCTGCACCATGAATGGTGCTGAAAGTGTGTTGCTGGAAAAGCGCATCAGGTCAGGCAGCATTCAAGGAGCAGGAGATTCGACGTTTCGGGCATAAGCCCTTCTTCAGATGCCTGAAATGTCGAATCTCCTGTTCCTTGGATGCTGCCTGACCTGCTGCACTTTTCCAGCAACACATTTTCAGCTCTGATCTCCAGCATCTGCAGACTTCACTTTCACCATGAATGGTGGGCCACTCACTAAAATAAGGTCCAATATCAAGGTAACAATATGACTTATTCCATGGCCCTCATTATCAGAATGCAATATGTCTCACTCTTTGGAGGAAAACATTCAGCCATCATTTACAATGAATGTTGTTGATTATTCCCATTGCTAAGATCCTCTTCTGTGCCTTACATTCCCAACACATGATCATTGCCAGTGTGACCAATAAGCCCAGCCAAAGTGGGTACTGTTCTCATAGTTGCCACCATGGAACAAGATGGAGGAGAAACGGATGTAGCAGCCAGTCCTGAACTAGCAGCAATCTGCTGCAGAAGGTACGGAGCTCCAACGCATGAAGAGATTGCAGTTGAAAGGCTTCTTGAGGTGCATTATAGATAGAGGGCCACAATACCTTTCCTCCACAGGGTGAGGTGCAGTGTCAGTGTAGGTTGAAGATACCCCAAGACACTATGACTGAAGTACGCTCTATCTTGATTGGTCTGGTGGTGCCCAACAGTCCTCTCTGGACAGAATGTGCCACATAATTCTCATTTGCTGTCCTGTGCATAATTGGAATAGATCATGATGCAATGTAATGAATGTTAAGGAACTGGGAAAGGGGGAACTGAGGAGGAGGAGGAAGAAAAGACGCTGAGTAGGACGAACATAACCTCGTATCTGGCAGAGAATGGCAGGCATGACAAATCAGGCAGAACTTATTTGATAACCACTTCTAGTAGATGTGAGCTTGGTTCAGTGATAATTCATCGATTGTACAATGTTAGTAATCTGTTTGTAAGCCAATGGACAATGCAACCTCTGTTTTGTCTGATTTTCCTTTGCCTTTGGTTTCTGTAAAAACAAGTTAATGCTACACATTGTTTGGAGGCTTGCTTGAGCGCGATGGTCTAACATTGAACAATGATGAGATGCTAGGCTCCAATGGGCATTAGGGACAGGGTACCAGCGACTTAGAGAAGATTTTAAGATGGCATGTGACTAGAAAATGGGTAGATGTATGGACTGGTGCTTAAACAGCAATTGGGGTGAAAATGTGCAGTTGAGCTTGCAGCATCAGCCTTGCTGCCTCTTTGCTGTGAAAAATGTTTGGTTACAATGTTGATGGTGAAGGTCAACTCCGGACTGCCAAATTTTGACCAGTTCATATCAGGGGTTCCAAGATAGCACTGGCATGAGGGACGCTAATCTATTCTGGGATATCCTGGTCATTATGAGTTAATTCACTTCTGCTGGGTGGCAAAATCTATCTAGCATCAGATGATAGGACTGCCACAAAGTGTGGTAAGTACTTAATGAGGTGAATCAATTTATGGGCGGCACGGTGGCACAGTGGTTAGCACTGCTGCCTCACAGCGCCTGAGACCCGGGTTCAATTCCCGACTCAGGCGACAGACTGTGTGGAGTTTGCACGTTCTCCCAGTGTCTGCGTGGGTTTCCTCCGGGTGCTCCGGTTTCCTCCCACAGTCCAAAGATGTGCTGGTCAGGTGAATTGGCCATGCTAAATTGCCCGTAGTGTTAGGTAAGGGGTAAATGTAGAGGTATGGGTGGGTTGCGCTTCGGCGGGTTGGTGTGGACTTGTTGGGCCGAAGGGCCTGTTTCCACACTGTAAGTAATCTAATCTAAGATTAGAGCGCAGCAGGTCAGGTTGCATCCGAGGAGCAAGAAAATCAATGTTTCGAGGAAAAGCCCTTCATCAGGAATAACTTAATGAGGTGAGTCTGGGATGATAGCATGAGAAAGCACACAAGACGTCATAGAGAGAAATTTTCCATGCAACTTTTGACATAAATTATACATCGCCGAAATATCATCCTTGTGTGTTTGTAATTGTTATCCAGATTAATACCTAAATGTAATGTTAAATGCTTTTGTTTTTCATTTGCTGTGCACTTTTTTACCAACAATTAACAGAACAGTAATTGTGATGCACTAATTTTCAGATTGTTTTAAGCAAAACTGTGTAAAATAATAAATAAAGATGGTTTCTGAGGGATGAGTTGAATTAAACCTTTTTGTAAAATCAGTCCCCTAAGAAATATAAGCTTATACTTGATATATCACCTTATCACCAACATTGCCTTTAAAACTTCATCATTGTCCGTGGCCAGTTTCTCACTGCAAAATCCCTTTCAATATTTAACATGGTAACGAACACGGAATAAGACCTTTGCAGTAGCTTCCAGGCACATACACTGATTAGCAGGAAAATTGCTTATCACATTTCCAGAAATATCTCATAAATATAATTACATAGAAGCAGATTTGTAGTTACGTAGGCATATGTGACTGTTTGCCCACAGCAGGATCTTAAAAATAACAATGAAATGAATGACTAGTTAATCTATTATTCATGTAGCTCTTTGAGGGAGGGATATTGGCCACAATACCCTGCTCACTTTCAGATATAAACCAGAACGAGCAAACAAGAAGATAAGGCCTTTGGTTAAAATCTCATCTGAAAGCCACTGCAGCATTCTTTGTTCAGTTCCATGATTTAAATATTCAAATATCTCTCAGGAATTTGAACATAAACAAATAATTCAGTCCTTCTAGTAAATTGGCTGGTGAAGCGCTGGATGATTTTGACTTCGTCTTGAATGCTCAGCTTTACCACTGGGATGCCAGGAGCAAGATATCCAATACATTCAAAGACTTATTATTTCAGTTGGCTTCTTGTCATTTTAGATAACAAATCTTGCACAGATAAGTTTTTTTATTTGTTGTTGCCATTAGTTTTCTTTACTCAGAAGGATTAACGACCAGAATAGAAATTGTGATACATATTGCAAGCTTTACTCTTATTCAATTAAAGCTTTAATCTTTCTTAACATAATTTGCACTCTTTAGCACTTTCACTATTTTCACAGAATCCCAAAAGTGTGGAAAGAGGCCATTCAGCCCATCAATCCTCCAAAGAGCATCCCAATCAATCCCCGTAGTTTTACATTTCCCATGGCCAACCCATCTGTTCTGTACATTCCTGTACACTATGGCCAATTTAGCATCGCCAATTCATCTAACCTGCACATCTTTGGACTGTGGGGGAACATGGGGAGAATATGTAAACCCCACACAATCACCTGAAGCTAGAATCAAACCAGGGTCCCTGACACTGTGAGGCAGCAGTGCTAACCATTGAACCACTGTGTTGCCCTTTGATCGATTTGATTCCAAAGCTCTTTGTACCCCTTTAACTTTGCACTCTTACTGAAAGTTGTAAAATGTTCCTTTTTAAACTTGGTGGCGTTAGCATGATCGTTTCATGTCAAGTACTCTGAATTTTGAAATTAAATCCCCCATAATGGACATAATTATTAGAACCACAAATATTAGGATTCACGGTGACAATCAATGTTATATTGGTCAGTAACTGGATTGGAGAAGAAGTGTCTGGGTTCGGGTCGCACCTACTGCAAGCTGTGTCATAACGCATGTGACAAGTTGATTAAAAACATCTACAGGTCAGAAACTATATTGGTCAGACGCAAAATAACTCTTGCCTTTTTTTTCCAAATGATCAATTCAGAATAGGGTGATAGTTCTTAAGATATTAAGAACATTTAAGACTCCTGCTCACTAGTTACTCTTAGCTACCTAGACATTGTATCATATTGATTATTACACTACCATATAAGCTTGATGCATGTTTCTAAATCTAGTTTCACATTTTCATTGGACACACACAGGCCGGGATTTATTCATACACAATAGTCTCCGGCAGTAGGACTGGGTTTCAAGTCCATGAGGCAAATGAAGGAACTGCGGTGCCAATTTTACTGGTGGCAACAAATCTAGAGTTTACCTTTGGAAGAGCCATCTCATCAGAGAACCAGCACGACTGAAGCATTGAGTGAGTCCAGAAGTAACCACTGCCAAGACTACACGGGGAAAGAGAGGGTGTCTCCAGATTGAAATGTTGATGTACCAGGGCCATCCAGGTTGAAGGCCCTAATTATCAAAATAGTGACTTTCCAGCAATGTCAGGCCTGCACAATAGTCATTGATATCATGAGGCCTCTCATGGGGACAGAGAATTCATTTTTTTCCCATATTCTCTTGTGGGATGTGACGTCAAGGATTGATTATCATTTTGTTGCCTGTCCTTAGTTGCCCTTGAGAAGTTGTAAAAAATGTCCAAAAAGAAATATTTACTAAACTGGCATACTGTTTTGAGGCCATCCTGATGTAGCTGACAAACTTCCCACATGAATCAGATGCATGTAAAAACCCAGGGTCAGAAAAGGACCAATCATAGGCCAGTGAATGGAATTAATTGGCCACATAACTTTTATATGTGGGCAGCTCGGTTGCTGCTGTTCCCACTGCTAGGAATATCCTCTGACAATGGGAATATCGACCTTTCCTCCCAATGCCCTTTTACAACTCTTTCTGCCTCCTACTGCATCTCCAATCAATTGATAAAATTCCAGACCAACTGTTACAAGTACATTTGAGTCTTTTCTCTGCCTTAACTTTAGAATCTTGCTTTTATTAAACATTACAGATGATATTATTGAAGATTCTTAGGTTGCTTGTCTGAATAGATGCTGAAAGAATGTTTCCCCAGATGGGACATATAGAACTAAGGGATACAGTTTAAAAATAAAGTATCTCCCATTTAAGATGGAGAGGAAGAGGAATTTCTTCTTCCAGAGTTTCAATAGTGTTTGGAAATCTTTTTCTGAGAGAGCAGTGGGAAGTGGGGAATGTGGAATAGCACTGAACTAGGGATACTCTCAGGAAGATCAGTGTCTTCAGCAGTTGGTGCTTTAGTGTCTCGGATACCTCCTCTCTTCATCCTCTGTCTCCCCTTCCTCCTCCTCTGGAAATGGCTGTACACTTTTGATTTCAGTGATTATTAGTATAGGATTTAACAAGCCTCAACAAATTAAGAATAATGCTTTGCGTGTTTGAAGGTTCCTCTGGATGATCCAAACAGTGGAACCATTATCTGAAGATGCCAATGGTCTGCTCCATGATAATCTAAGAAACAGGGAAGTTCTCATTGCAGGATTCTCATTGCCTACATGTGGTCACGTAGCAAAAGGAAATCAAGTAGCCCTCGTTGACCAACTGCCATTGTTCAGTATTGTGTTAAATGATGGAAATAGCTGACTGCAGCAAGGGGAAAGCATTCTGTCTACTGCTAGGATAGTGGACATCTACCAACATAATAATCTGTGCATGATTGTACATCAAATGAAATTTCAGGAAGGCATTCTGTTTTACTTCCAGCATACTTGGCTGTTGATTCAACCCCTATAAGTGTATGTGTACAATTGGTCTTATGATGGGAAAAGATCATTGTTGAAGCAGCTGAAGATGGCTGAATCTAGATCAATACCCTAAGCGACTCTTTTAGAGATATCTTGAAGCTGAGACAACTGCCTTCCAACAATTAGAGCCAGCTTCCTTTGTGCCGCCTTCTGCTTCCTGTTGAATTAATACCACACTCAGTTAAATGTGGCCCTAATGTCAAGAGCAATCATTCTCACTGCATGTCTGGAATTCATGGAATTCAGCTCTTTTATCAATGCTTGAATTAGTTTTGTAATGAGGTCTGGAGCTGAAGGGCCCTAGTTTTGAAATCTTGTACAGTACTTCAGAACTGCCACCTAGGTTGGACCCGTTCAGTTTTTTTTGTGTACAGGACAAGCCTGAATCATTTTCCACATTGTTGGGTAAATACCAACATTATAGCTGTACTTGAACAGTTTGGCTAAGTGTGTGGCAAGTTCTGAAGTACCAGTCTTCAGTACTGTTGCTAGAATGTGGTCAGGGCCCATAGCCTTTATAGTATAAGTGCCTCGAGCAGCTTCTTGATGTCATGTGGCATAATTTGAATTGATTGAAGCATGGTATCTGTGATGCTGGAGATCTCCGGAGGAAACTGAGATGGATTATACACTCATCACTTCTGGCTGAACATGGTTGCAAATTCTTTGCTCTTATCTTTTACACTAATGTACTAGCTTCCCTCGTTATTAAGGATGGAGCTATTTGTGGAGACTTCTCCAGTTCATTATCCAATTGGCTATCACCATTCATAATTGGATATGGCAGGACTGCAGAGCTTAGATCTAATTCATTGTCTGTGAAATAGCTTATTCCCCACCTACAGTAAATTCTACCATCATTTCCATGCTGAGTGCTTACTCAGAATGGTGTTCAATATGGAAGAATACTGATCCAACACCCAAGGAGGGGTTTGGAATGAAGCACTATGTGATAATCTGTATGAAGCTTCTTTGCCCAATTTTGACCTAGTGTCATGAGATTTCTGGGGTCCGGAATCAATATTGAGGATTCCCCTCCTGACTGTGCAATTCCAACTCTGTTCATTCTATCCTACTAGTGGTACGAGCCATAAGCAGTGATGGTGATGTATCAGACATGATGATTATCCATAAGATATGATTCCATGAGTGTGTTTATGTCAGACTATTGCTTAACTAATCTGTGAGATAACTCCCCCAATTTTGGTAGAACACTCCAGAACTGTAATGAGGACCCTGTAGGATTGACAGGATTGCCTTTGTCATTGTCATTTCCAGTGCCCAGGTTAGTGCCAGGTCTATTTGAGACATTTTAGCAGTTCACATAACTCAATGACTTACTAGACTATTTAAGAGGACATTCAAGAGTTAATGACGTAGCTCTATGTCTGACTAGGTAAAGACCACTGTTTGACTTCCCTTAAGGGCATTAGTATACCAAATGGAGTTTTGCAAAATTGATTTCTTGGCCATCATTAGATTTAACTTCAAATTTATTTTCCTGAATTCAAATTTTAACATCTGCGATAGTAAGATTTGAACCCAGATTGCTGGAGCATTACTCGAGTCTTTGGTTGATTGGTCCAACAACAATACCACTAAACTATTACAGGGTTAATCATTCATTGTTCTTCCTCTTCCTAATGTGCCATAATGTAGGGGCTGTGCCAAAAGTTGTCAGCAGATTTCTGATCAGTAGATTTTCCACTTTTGGCCTCAGCTAGCACTCTGGATGAAATTTTGTGCTGAATTTGTTTTAACAATATTTATACATGCCATTGCATTACACGTGTAAAAATGCTCTCAACCTACAACTTGGGAAAGAAACAGCTAACAATAATTGCACAAAGCAATTCTACATAAGAACCTACTTTTCATGTCAGGGATACTTCGCAACGGCCAAAAGGAAGTTTATGCTTTGAATTACCTAGAAGCCGCTTTATAAAAATAAAGGAACTTTAAAAAATATTAATGGTAATTTCTTCCTTTTTAAACGTATTTTGCAAGTTGCTCTACTCAGTAAGTTCCTCTTGATGATCAGAGTATGTTGCCTCTTTTCCTCACCTTTTTCAAATCTTTCTTAAGAGGGATTCATCTTCAGTTTTCAGTTGTGTAAAACTGTTATGTTTTTTTCTATGCATGCGCTTACTTTTCAAAATCAATAACAAATATTGCAAGGCATTTGGGAATACCATCGCCTGCAGGTTCAACTCCAAATCACATACTATCCTGATATAGAAACATTTCAACATTCATTTTATTGAAATCCGGTCAAAATCCTGGAACTCCCACCTCAACAGTGTTATGGTGTCTCTATTCCACAAGGATTGCAAACGTTCAGGGAGGTGATTTTCCACTGCCTTCTTAAGGGCATTTATAATGGCAACAAATGCTGGCCTTTCCAGAGATGCCCTCATACTCTGAGAGATTAAGAAAAGAATGTATTGTGCAACATGATTTGAAAAAAAAGTGTAATGAAACTGTTCAGCAGCTCAACCTTGGACTGAAAGCTGATAGGTATTTGTCAGCCAGAAATGGAATGCTGACAGCTGTTATGACATTTCACTAGTATTTACTGTCAAAGGATGAGCCTGCTGTTTATGCATCTTTAGCCTTTGGATATCCCATATTGTATGATCAAACAAGATGATTGAAATATCAGTTTGGTTTGTTCCCACCAAAAATAGGTTTTGACATCCCTCATTTGATTCTCCAAAGCAACTGCCAGTGAACCTCTGATGAAGGTTGAGGATATTGTAATACAAAACTTTGTCAATGGCTTTGAAATTTGGGATCTATTTGATTTACAGGAAGATTGACAGTATTATGACTGCATCTAGAATTCGCTGAAAGGCAGTAGCAGGGCCACTGGAGGAGAGGCAGTGGTGGGAAGGATTAATGATGTTTTCCCAAAAAAATGTCAATGAGTGTATTGCTATGTATTTGGATGATGTGCTCGCCATGGATTGGTAGGCGGTTGAGGGTAGGGAAGATTATCTGAATTGTTAGACATCTCTAATGGTTGAATGATGAGCTTATGGTGCAGTGAGAAGCATGTGGAGTGGTTGTGTAAGAGATGCAATCAGTGATTTTGACTTCTTGCATGAGATAATTGATTGTCCTTCAGCATTGTTGCCCAGGTTCTATATGAGACACTAGGAATTAACCTCACTGATTATTTACTTTCATTCTTCTGAGGATCTGCCTTGACTGTCTTTCAGTCCTCTGTGGAAACATGGGGTTGAGTCTTATTGATTTCTTTGACTATGACAATTTCATCAGGTTTGATGGAGGGTCTTCCTCCATGAGGCCTTGTGAGCTATCATTCCAAAATCACCTGTCAAACTATCAACATTCTCCTATGGCCCCTCATGACCGATGCTATCCCAATCCTACCACTAGAAGAACTCACTATTGCCAGGATATTCTGGAATAGATTGGCATCACTGTCAACCATGGTGTGTTTAAAGGGTTGTGGTGCACTCGGACTAGCACTTCAATCCGAAGTTGTCTTGCACCGTTTGTGACATTAGCACTGACGTGGCAGAGAAGAGTATTTGGTGTTCTGTTTTCTGGGCAAGTACCTGTAGGTCTTGGTTGACATAGTGGACAAAAACTTGGCAAATGGAATACGGTGAAAATGGGATGTTATACATCTTGGCAGGAAGAATAGAGGAGTTGAATATTAGTTAAATTGAGAAAACTGGCTAAAGCTGCATCACTGTAGATTTTGGGGGAGGTGGTGCATGAATCACAAAACGTTAGCATCCAAGTTTAGCTGATAATAAGGAAGACAAATGGACTGTTGATCTTTATTTCAAAGAGAACAAAAAATTAAAAAAAAGGGAAGTTTTGCAAAAACGATGCAAAGCACTCATCAGGCCACAGCTGTAATAGAGTCATAGAGTCATACAACACAGAACCAGTCCATGCCGAACATAATCCCAAACTAAACTGGTCCCACCTGCCTGCTCCTGGCCCATATATCCTGCCACATCTACCTATTCATGTATCTATCCAAAAGTCTTTTAAATGCTGTATTTGTACCCGCGTCCAACACATCCTCAGGAAATTCATTTCACACGTGAACCACCTGTGAGTAAACAATTGATCTGTCATGCTGTTTTTAAATCTCTCTTCTCTCACCTTATAAATGTGCACCCTAGTCTTGAAATCTCCCATCCTGGGAAAAGACAACCACCATTAAGTCTATCTAAATCTCTCATTATTTTATCAGCAATTACCAGGTAATCTCTCAACCTCTGTGCCTCAGTGAAAAAGGATCCAGCCCATCCAGCCTTTCTTTATTACTCAAGCCTTCCATACCCAGCAACATTCTGGTAAATCTCTCCTGAACCCTCTCCAGCTTGATAACATCTTTCTTCTAACTGGGCGATCAGAACTGGACACAGTATTCCAGAAGACGCCAAATGAATGTCCTGTACAACCTCAACATGACTTCCCAACTTCTCCACTCAAAGGACTGAGCAATGAAGGCAAGTGTGCCAAACGCTTTTCTCACCATCCTGTCTATATGTGACACAAACTTTAAAGAGTTACGTACCAGTATCCCTTGGTCCTTCTGTTCTATAACACTACCCAGGCCCAACCATAAATTGTATAAGCCCCATTCTTGTTTGTGATACCAAAATGCAATACCTTGCCTTTACTTCTTGGTAAGCATCTGGTTGAGTCTTATGTTCCTTGCCAAAGTCTCTAAGCTTGGACTCAAAGTCAGACATTCACAAATCACCCAAGTTAGCAAAATCAACCCATCTGGAGTTTAAATTTCCCAAGTAATAAGAGTGCATGTGTGTGCTGAGATTCCTGCAAAGTTCCATAATGCAACGCAAATTTAAATCCACTACTTGCTGGCCTGAAAATCAGAACATCCGTACTGATGAACTTTTAGGGGAGAAACCCCAGCATATGAATTCCAAGGTAAATCCAAAAGATCAATTCTACCTTAAAGTATTTTATTTTAAAAATAGTAAATAGTTTCATGCAATACAAATGTTTATATTATCAGCATTGAGTTAGAAAACAAGTTATAATTGCAACAATGGCATAATACTGTGAACAGTTTTGGTGGCCTTATAAAAGAACTCCTCTCCACACCAATTCCTTTTTCTCTTTCTATCTTTGTATTCCTCTCTTTGCAGCACTTTTTTCCTCCCCAACTCCCGCCCAACTTTTAACTTCTTAAACTACCCATCCCTACCTGAAGAATGGAGGAGAGACATAGGGAGACAACGTGTGGCCAGAGTCCGGGTGAACCAAATCACAGAGTGGGAGCAGAGCAAACACACGCCGAGTCAGGGCTGAGTCCCAGAATGGGATTAGAGCGAGCACAGGCCGAGTCAGGGCTGAGTCCCAGAGTGGGATTAGAGCGAGCACAGGCCGAGTCAGGCCTAAGTCCCAGAGTGGGATTAGAGCGAGCACAAGCCGAGTCAGGGCTGAGTCCCAGAGTGGGATTAGAGCGAGCACAGGCTGAGTCAGGGCTGAGTCCCAGAGTGGGATTAGAGCGAGCACAGGCCGCGTCAGGCCTAAGTCCCAGAGTGGGATTAGAGCGAGCACAGACCGAGTCAGAGCTGAGTCCCAGAGTGGGATTAGAGTGAACACAGGCCGAGTCAGGCCTAAGTCCCAGAGTGGGATTAGAGCGAGCACAGACCGAGTCAGGGCTGAGTCCCAGAGTGGGATTAGAGCGAGCACAGGCCGAGTTAGGGCTAAGTCCCAGAGTGGGATTAGAGCGAGCACAGACCAAGTCAGAGCTGAGTCCCAGAGTGGGATTAGAGCGAGCACAGACAGAGTCAGGGCTGAGTCCCAGAGTGGAATTAGAGCGAGCACAGACCGAGTCAGGGCTGAGTCCCAGAGTGGGATTAGAGTGAGCACAGGCCGAGTCAGAGCTGAGTCCCAGAGTGGGATTAGAGCGAGCACAGACCGAGTCAGGCCTAAGTCCCAGAGTGGGATTAGAGCGAGCACAGGCCGAGTCAGGGCTGAGTCCCAGAGTGGAATTAGAGCGAGCACAGACCGAGTCAGGGCTGAGTCCCAGAGTGGAATTAGAGCGAGCACAGGCCGAGTCCCAGAGTGGGATTAGAGCGAGCACAGACCGAGTCAGGGCTGAGTCCCAGAGTGGGATTAGAGTGAGCACAGGCCGAGTCAGAGCTGAGTCCCAGAGTGGGATTAGAGCAAGCACAGACCGAGTCAGGGCTGAGTCCCAGAGTGGGATTAGAGCGAGCACAGACCGAGTCAGAGCTGAGTGCCAGAGTGGGATTAGAGCGAGCACAGGCCGAGTCAGAGCTGAGTCCCAGAGTGGGATTAGAGCGAGCACAGAACGAGTCAGGGCTGAGTCCCAGAGTGGAATTAGAGCGAGCACAGACCGAGTCAGGGCTGAGTCCCAGAGTGGGATTAGAGCGAGCACAGGCCGAGTTAGGGCTAAGTCCCAGAGTGGGATTAGAGCGAGCACAGACCGAGTCAGAGCTGAGTCCCAGAGTGGGATTAGAGCGAGCACAGACCGAGTCAGGGCTGAGTCCCAGAGTGGAATTAGAGCGAGCACAGGCCGAGTCAGAGCTGAGTCCCAGAGTGGGATTAGAGCGAGCACAGACCGAGTCAGAGCTGAGTCCCAGAGTGGGATTAGAGCGAGCACAGGCCGAGTTAGGGCTAAGTCCCAGAGTGGGATTAGAGCGAGCACAGACCGAGTCAGAGCTGAGTCCCAGAGTGGGATTAGAGCGAGCACAGGCTGAGTCAGAGCTGAGTCCCAGAGTGGGATTAGAGCGAGCACAGACCGAGTCAGAGCTGAGTCCCAGAGTGGGATTAGAGCGAGCACAGGCTGAGTCAGAGCTGAGTCCCAGAGTGGGATTAGAGCGAGCACAGGCCGAGTTAGGCCTAAGTCCCAGAGTGGGATTAGAGCCAGCATGGGCTGAGTCGGGGTCAAGTCCTGGAGCGGGAGCAAAGTGAGTCCTGGAGGCAGCGTGGCCTTGTGTTCTGAAGCCTGGCGGGCACAGTCTCATGTTGGAAAAGGACTAGAACCTGAGTACTTTATCATCACTTTTTATTATCATTCTGAACTTCTTAAAACTATGTATTCCATATTAATTTTTTTCTTTAGCTATTTCAATTCTGTGACAGCACTTTAGGTATCTATACCTAGGTACTCTGTACCTAAAATGGCACCAAGAGGTGACATTACAAACTTTTCACTGCTCTTATTCGAATGCATGTGACAATAAAGGTTATTCTATTTTATTCTATAATGGATTTGGAGGCAGTCCAATGTAGGTTCACTGGGTTGACTCTGGGTATAGACCGAAATATTTTATGAGAAGACATTAAACTTGTACGCATTTGAGTTTACAAGAATGAGAGGAGACCTTATTGAAACATATAAGATTCTTTGTGGGTTTGACAATGTAGAAGTGGGAAGGTTGCTTCCCCTTGTGGCAGAGAATAGAACAAGAAAACACAATCTCAGAATTTAAGACAGTGAGATGAAGGTAATTTTCTTTTCTCTCATAAGATAGTGAATCTGTGAAATTCCTGACTGCAGATGGCTGTCAAGGCTGGGTTGTTAAGTACATTAAAGACTGAGAGACAGATTTTTAATCAGTAAAAGAATTAAAAATAAGGTGGGTGAGTAGAGTAATCAGACCTGTCACGATCTCACTTCATGGTTTATTTCTGCTGTGACATCTTGTGCTCTTATAGACTTAGGAGATGGTGTGGAGCAAGAAAATCCTCTTATCTCAGAATCAGCTGGGAGGCCATAGCATCTGACACTGCCTGTCTAGTTCTATGTCATTGCTGTCTCAGCCATCTGGGGAAATGCTCAGCAAAGAAGGACTAAGGTCAATTAACTTCTCAACAGAACCAGGAAAAGTGTCACTATCTTCTCTGTGCCAAGTTGTATGCACTTTATCTCTGCTTTGTAATCTACCTTTCACCAAAGCTCATCCTATACCACTCTCAAATGTGCCTACAAGAATCTTCTTCCCTCATATGCTACTGCCCACCCACACTTACAATCCTCCTAACCCTGTATGACCTCTGGACTGCTTACTCATTTGCTTGAGAAACATCACCACCTTTGCCCCAGCTGTGGCATAGACTTTAATTTCTAGTGAATCCTTCTCTTTTTGTCATTGCAGGAGAAAACAGCCCACAATAGGACAGAAAGAACCAAAATAAGTAGTAGGCTGTCCAACTTTCAGCTCTTCATCTCCTATGAGGCTGACTCTGTCTGCCCCAACTGGCCAACTGACCCTACACAACCCTCTGGACTGACATTAGATGTTTCCCCTGAACTTCTGATAATATCTCCTGACTGAACATTGCTTCCCTTGACTTAACTGAGGACTGCTGACAATGATGGCAAGATTGTCCCCAGGCCTGCATTAAATGCAAGGCAAGACAGAATTACTTGTAGCCTGGTAATTCTGGCTGGGGAGGTTGGGAGTAAAGCTGAAAAAGGCAAGGCAGGAATGCTGTGAGCATCCAGGTAGGCTCAATGTGAGTGGGCACAAAGAGAGGAAGCAATCAGTCCTGAGATTTAGCCTGGTGTAATCCAGTCTGAGTGAAACAAAACCAAAAAGACACTGGAGAAACCAAGCATGTTTGGACAGAGAAACAGAGTTAGTGCTTTGATTCTGATATGACTCTTCTTCAGAACTGAAGGGGGCTAATAAATGATGGCTTTTCTGCTGTTGACAGAGGGGGAGGATGTGCAAATGGAACAGATTGAGCAAGTCAAAGGGAGTGCTATTGATGGTAATGGGGTGTTTGGGATATAAAATACGTGAATAGTAAACAAAGGTGTGAAAAGGAGTAAATGGCTTCACCCTGCTAGAATAATAGACAGTGCAGTAGTTGTCAATCTCATTATGGAATACTGAAGGCTGCAAAGTGTTGAAGTGGACAATGAGGTGTTGAACTTCCAGTTTGCATAGAGCTTTGTTGGAATACTGCCACAGCTACAGGATGGAAGTGTTAGCATGGGAGCAAGATGATTTACTGAAATGGCAATCAACTGGAAGGTCAGGGTCATCTTTCCTGACATAGGGGAGTTGTCACCCATTTTATGTTTGATCTCATCAATGTAAACGAGACTGCGTTGTGAGGAGTGAATACTCAGTAGATTAAGTTGAAAGAAGTATCAGTAGGAAACTGCTTCACCTGGATGGTGTGTTTGGGACCTTGGACAGTGAAGAGGAAGGAGGTGAATGAGCAAAGATTGCACCTTTGGTGATTATATGTAAAGGTGCCATGATGGGATGCAGAAATGTTAGGAATGAAGGATGAGTGGGCCTGGGGGTCACAACGGGAATTCTCCCTGCAGAATGCTGATAGTGAAAGGGAGTGGAAAATGTTTTGAATGATGATATCCTGTTGGAAATGGTGGAAACTGCCCAGGATGATTTTTCAAATGTGATATAAGAAGGATCATCTTCAAGAGCTTCATGGAATAAATTGAAGTCGTACAGTTTCAGATTAGAGTTTGACATCGGGTACATATTGGGTAATTGGATACCTGCCTTCTGCAAGTTGCTGACACAGTCATTTCTAATCTTCTCCAGCTTTTCCTCTTCATCAGACTCCCTATCTCCCTTTCCATTTGAATTGGGATCTTGTCAACCTTAGATCGAATGAAGTATAAACTCTTCTTGACGAGTTTTGCATCATTTTCTGGGTATTGATTGGCTAAGATAATGATGAAGAAGTCAAATCTTTCAAAATTAATTTCCTTCATGTAATTTTTAGCCTGGAACTTTGGCATTCCAGTTCTGGAGGATCACAGAAATAAGCATTTGTTCAGCTCTGTATTGTCCATATCATCTGACTTCTTCCTTATCGATGGTTTAATCATCTTCAGTGCACCCTTTTTTTAAGCAGGTTACAGTTTTTTAAAACTCCTCTGGCCTGAATAGTGTGTATCTGTAATGAAGTATTTTACATGATGTTACTGAATCAGGTAAAGGATCTTGCATTATTTTTGTACACTGTCATATTCTCACATTTCACATCAAATTACGTTGATGAGACCAAACATTAGGGGCATGGACTTAGTAAATAGTCAAGGTCTTTTCCCCAGGCTTGAGGGTCCAAAACTAGCGGACATAGGTTTAAGGTGAGCGGGAAAGATTTAAAAGGGACATAAGGGGTAACTTGTTCATGCGGAAGGTGGTACGTGTAAGGAATGAACTGCCAAATGAAGTGGTGGAGGCTGGTACAATTACAGCATTTAAAAGGCATTTGGATGGTATATGAATAGTAAAGGTTTAGAAAGTTATTGGCCAAGTGCTGGCAAATGGGATTAGATTAATTTTTAGGATATTTGGTTGGCATGGATGAGTTGCATTGTAGCATCTGTTTCTGTGCTGTACATCTCTATGAGTCTATGGAGACAGTAGCATGGAAAATTAAAACATTTCCCATGAGCTAAGTACCTGTCCCGACATGCACAGTGTTGTTGCAGCAGCATTTCTGTGCAGTTACTAACTAACCCATGTGTGCAGCTTTAAGTGGATCAGAGCGGTGCCATGAGGATTCTGAGAAACGGTCAGGTCTTGGTTGCCAGTATCTGTAGATGGGAGTGTGAATATGGCAGATACCCTGGAGTGTGCTGAGATGTTGTTGCTAAGTGTCCAGAATAGTGGTCTAGAGGAGTAAATAGCAAGGTAGAGGCATCTGATCTGACTTTTACTATAAGATTTTTTAGTGTCCAGTTTACTTAGAGCAGGTGATAGGATAAGAAGCTACATAATATTGAGGTGTGATGTGCAATTAATGAGACAGTTAACAAGCAATAATCCCCTTTCCTGGTATCTCGCCTGCGTAACGAGAATCACATCTTGACATCTGGAACTTAGTCGAAAGGCCTCACTGGACTTTTCATGCAATTTTTTCAGATTTCTCAGCACGGCTCAAATTGTTCCATTTCCATACAATTAAGATTCTGCCAATTATGTTTCGCTTATTTTCAAATCCTGAATTAATTCCTCTTGTGTTACATCAGGAAGCCCTCCCACTGGCCTGCAGCTCCATTTGATGTATTGTTCCTTCTATTGAAATCTTCCACGGGTAATCTTCAACAGTTGCTTTATAGTGAGTGCAGCATCACTTTAAGAGGGGGAATACCTGTATTTCTTAAAGAGGTACAGGTTTGAGGTGTGATGTGCCAACCATGCATGCTTGTAGAACCCTTTCAAGCATGCAGCCAATCAGAAGTGTGTTCTGTGCTTGGCTACAGAATGAAATTATTTAGATGAGGAAGAAACATTTCCTTTACATGCTATCTGCCTCAAAAGGACCCATCACAGAGTGACCATGTAATCAACACATGACATAAAATGGCTTCCAATGAATATTCCCCTGTGTGATTAATTTATGAGAGCAGCTAGTGTCACCTACCCTGGAATAGTTGGCTACAACAGGCTCTGAATTTGTAACATCCAGACACTTACCCAAAAAAATCACACTCAAACTGGATACGCATGTGCATCCTTCTACAAATGCATTTTTGCAAGAATTTTTAAACAGTCAATAAAAATTTCCTTTCAAAATTGCAAACTCTATGAATAACCAATAAGTTAGTTTTCAATTTTTTCCCAAGCTGTAATAAGTGTTTGATTTATTTGAATCTTATACTTTTGAAATAAGTCCTACACAACTCCTAAAGAATTAATAGACAAAATATTACAATTACATGACTGATAACATTGCAATATATTGCTAAATGATTTCATTCTAAGCTCTTATCTATTCCATGACTTTTAAGTGTACAACTAAAAATGTCTCACTTCTTTGTAAGACACCCATGTGATGATAACAGCTCCACATTTTTACATTTCATTTCCACCCTAATAATTTCTCAAGTTAGTGTCTGAAGAATGAGCTTTTTTCTCGATTTTGGCATATCGATGAGTGTCCCATGATTGTCTATCAACTCCATCCTCCATTTTGTTATCAGTGTGGAAGGCAATGCTGGGGTTTTGTAAATGCCCATCTATCTAGAAGTATGTTTGCTTTGGAGACAGCAAAGATATAATAGGGACTTATTTGATCTTGTCCTACGGAATTTGCCCAATCTAATTTTCATTGTGAATCACTTGGCACGTTATGAAATTTAGATTTTGCATACATGCTGAACCTTAGAATGGTGGTGGGTAGGTTGTTGGAGGTGATTCTGAAAGATAGGATCCATATGCATTTAAAGAGGCAAGGAATGATTAGGGAAAGTCAGCATGGTTTTATGTGAGGGAAATCATGTCTCATGAACTTGATTGAGTTTCTTTGAAGTTGATAAAGGTAGAGTAGTAGACTTTGTTTACATGAATTTGGGCAAAGCCTTTGACAAGGTTCTGCATGGTAGACTAATTAGTAAAATTAGATCACACGAGATTCAATGTGAGCTTACTAAATTTGCTACAAAATTGGCTAAACAGCAGGAGACAGAGTGATGGTGAAGGGTTGTTTTTCAGACTGGAGCCTTGTTTTCAGCAGTGTTCTACAGGGATTGGATCTGGGTCCACTTTTGTTTGTCATTGATATAAATGATTCAGATGAGAATGTAGAATGTATAATATAGAAGACATAGTTATTAAACTCATGGATGACTCCTGATATGTGGTATATAATCAAAGATTACAAAAAGATTTTGATCAATAAAGTTAATGGGCTGAAGAGTGGCAGATGGAGTTTAATTTGGATAAATGTGAGGAATTGCATTTTGGTAAAACAATCAAGCGCAGGACTCATGCAATTAAAACTAAGGCCTTGGGTAGTGTTGTACAATAGAGAGAGCTAGGGGTTTGGGGATTGAATTCCTTGAAGTTTGCGTCACATGTGGACTTAAGATGGCATTTAGCACGCTTGACTTCAGTGCTCAGACCTTTGAGTATAGGAGTTGGAATCTCGATTAGAATGGTGCTGGAAAAGCACAGCAGTTCAGGCAGCATCCAAGGAGCAGTAAAATCGATGTTTTGGCAGAAGCCCTTCATCAGGTATAGAGGCAGAGAGCCTGAAGGGTGGAGAGATAAATAAGAGGAGGGTGGGGAGAAAGTAGCATAGAGTACAATAGGTGAGTGGAGGAGGGGATGAAGGTGATAGGTCGGGGGGGAGGGTGGAGTTGATAGGTGGATTCTTGTAGAGAGAGGAGGAAAACTTCTTCAAGGCAGGCATCCTTGCAAGAGGATTCGCAATAGGGTTAAAATCAACATGGTAAAAACAATGACTGCAGATGCTGGAAACCAGAGTCCAGCTAGACTCCGGTTTCCAGCATCTGCAGTAAGTGCTTTTACCTATAGGAGTTGGAATGTCATATTGAGGTTATACAGGGTGTGGATGAGGTGCCATCTTGCATATCATGTCCAGTGCTACTCACCAGGAAGGATATTATTAAGCCGGAGCGGGTTCAGAAAAGATTTATCAGGATGTTGGAGTAAATTATTGCAGATGCTGGAATCTGAACCGAAAACAAAAATGTTGGAGATCACAATGGATCAGACAACATCTGTAGAGAGAAAGCAAGTGAAAGCAAGTGAGAGTCTAGCTGACCCTTCACCAGAGCTGATGTGAGGTAGTGAGGAGGGTGTTGGAGTGCTGAGGAGAAAGAATGTTGATACTTCAGATTAAGTGATAGCAATGTGAGAATGGCAGAACAATGTTGTGTCTAACTGCCAAACTGAAAAGAACAGACAGTTCCACTGGGGCAGGGGGAGGGGGAGGGAAGAGAGAGTGACAGAGAATTTAACAAGCAAAGCTAAAAGAAAGGGAAGGAATAGGTTCACAACTTGAAGCTGTTGAACTCAAAACTGAGCCCATAAGGTTGTAATCTTCGAGTAAAAAGTGAGGTCTGCAGATGCTGGAGATCAGAGCTGAAAATGTGTTGCTGGTTAAAGCACAGCAGGTTAGGCAGCATCCAAGGAACAGGAAATTCGATGTTTCGGGCCAGAGCCCTTCATCATTCCTGATGAAGGGCTCTGGCCCGAAACGTCGAATTTCCTGTTCCTTGGATGCTGCCTAACCTGCTGTGCTTTAACCAGCAACACATTTTCAGCCCATAAGGTTGTAAACTGTCTAGTTTGAAGAGGATATTTTGCTCCTCCAGTTTGCACTGTGATTTGCTGGAGTATTGCAGCATTCTGAGGACAGACATGTTGGCATGAAAACAGGACATTGTGTTAAATGACCGGCTACGGAAAGGTTGGGGTCATGCTTGCGCACAGACCAGAGGTGTTCTGCAAATTGGTCACCCAGGCTGTGTCTGGTTTCTCCAATGTAGAATAGGCCACATAGGGTGTAGTGAATGCAATATACAAAATTGGAAGAGGTACAGGTGAAGTGCTGCTTCATCTGGAAAGATTATTTAGGCGGATGGTGAGCAGGGAGGAGGTGAAGGGGCAGGTGCTCCATCTTTTGCAATTGCATGGGAAGATACCATGGGAAGGAGGTGTGGTGGTGTTGGTGGTCAAGGAATGGACGAGGGTGTTCCAGAGGGAACAATCCCTGCAAAAAGCCAACAGGGGGAGTGAGGAGAAGATGTGTTTGGTGGTGGCATTTTGCTGGAGTTGGCTGAAATGGCAGAGAATGATCCTTTGAATGTGGAGGCTGGTGGGATGAAAAGTGAGGACAAGGGGGACCCGATCACACTGTTGAGTGATGGGAAGGGGCATGGAGCAAGCACAGGTGATAGGTCTGATGCGGTTGAAAGCCTTGTCAACCACAGTGGGTGGGAAACCACGCCCATGGAAAGAGCAAGCCCTGTCAGCAGCGCTGTTTTGGAAGGTGGTATCATCCAAACAGATATGACATAGGCAAAGGAACTGGGAGAATGGGATGGAATCCTTGCAGGACATGGAGTGGGAAAAGCTCTAATCAAGGTAGCTACGGAAGTTAATGGTTTTGTAGTAGATGGCAGTAGATATTTGATTCCCTAAAATGGAGACTGAGAGGTCAAGGAAGAAAGGGAGGTGTTGGAAACGAATGCTGTGAACATTATAGAGGGGTGGAAATTGGAGGCAAAATGAACAAATTTTTTAAGGTCCCGCAAGGAGCATGAAGTGGCACCAAAACTGTCATCAATGTACCGAAAGAAAAGAGATGTGGGAGGGGGCCAGTGTAGGACTGGAACAAAAGTTTCTCCACATACCCCATAAAGAGGCAGGAATAACTGGGACCCACGCGGCTACCCATGGCCACCCTTTTGACTTGACAGGAGTGAAATGAATTAAAGGAGAAATTGTTTAGTCAGAGAACAGGTTCAGCCAGGTGGAGGAGATTGTTCAGGCCTCTGGTCGAGGAAGAAGCCAAGAGCTCTCAGACCATCCTGATGGGGATGGAGGTGTAGAGGGATTGGACATCAATAGTGAACAGGAAGCAGTTAGGGGCAGGTAACTAGAAATTGGCAACATTCCCGAGGGCGTGAGAAGAATCACGGATGTAGGTGGGGATGACATGGACAAGTGACAAGAGGTTTATGGATTTAGCTAGAAGCAGGTTGTCCAGGGTTGGGAGACAATAAGGTTGGAGGCAGTGAGGGGAAGGTCTCCAGAGGTAATGAGGTCAGTGACAGTCCTGGCGCCAATGGTTTGATGTTTGGATGTGGGATCATCGTCCAGGGAGCGGTAGGACAAACTGTCAGAGAGTTGTCATGAGGCCTCTGTAAGGTAAGGATCAGTCTGCCAGACTGCAATGGAACCACCAACGAAATAAAAATGTTACGGTCGGACCTGAGAGAGTGAAGTGCAGCAATTTCAGAAGGGGACAGCTTAGAGTGGGTGAGAGGAGCAGAGATGGCCGACGTTACACTAGCAGTTTTCAATGAAGAGATCGAGGGCAGGTAAAAGGCCGGGGAAGGAGTCCATGTGGAGGGTGAATTCTGGTGGCAGGTGAAGGGATCAGTGGAATAGAGGGCGGGGAGGAGGCAGTAAACACAAAGATGGAGACAGTGAAAAAACAGTTCAACATCATGAGAAGTGTGAAATTCATGAAGGTAGGGGCATGGGGGTATAAAGCTGAATCCTTTGCCGAGGACAGTAGCTCAGCCTCAGAGGGGAAGGTCAAGAGGTATTCTGAAAAGACAACAAGGGCTGGGGTTGGGGGTCAAGTAACCATTAGGAAACAGAAAGGGATGTCATCTGAGAGCTGGGAAGGGGTGGGTGTCAAGGGACAGTATGGAATAGGTTCTGAGTGATGAGAGGGGATGTGGTCTGAAAGGCGGAAAGGGAGGGCAGCGCAGGACATATTTTGGAGTCCATACGTTGCTGGAGCTTGTGCACTTGATGTCTGAAAGAAAGAGAACATGTCTTTTTGTTGAGATGAAGGATGAAGTAGAACTGGGGAACAGCACAGCTTTGAGAGAGAGTGAGTCGATGCTGCTGCAGAGTGGAGTCAAGGGTGCACATATGACAGCACATGGCATTGTTCATGGATTGCAGGATGCGGCAGGAACAGCAGTCCAAGGAACATTGTATATCCTGAAGATACTTATAATCCTCCTGTTGAAACATGACCTCACATCCGAACATCAAGCCATTGTTGCCAGGACTGTCACCGACCTCATTACCTCTCCTAGTCGGCTCATCATATCAGCCTGTTCCTGGTCCAGCAAGTTCATTTCTTCCTACCTTGACTCCATCCTGGGACATTTTCACTGAAGCGTAGGAGGTTGAGGGCTGACCTTATAGAGGTTTATAAAATCATGAAGGGTATAAATAAGGTGAACAGCAGGTGTCTTTTCCCTAGGGTGCAGGATTTCAAGACTAGGGGACATATTTTCAAGGTGAGAGGAGGAAAATATAAAAAGACATGAAAAGCAATTTTTTTTTACATAGAGAGTGGTTCATGTGTGGATTGAACTTCCAGAGGGAGTGGTGGATGAGGGCACAGTTACAATGTTTAAAGGACATTTAGATACGTACATGAATAAGAAATGTTTGCAGGGATACGGGCCAAGTTCAGGCAGGTGAGACTAGTTTAGTTTGGGATTATGGTCGTCATGGATTGGTTGGACTGAAGGGTTTGTTTCATGCTGTATGACTGTATGAGATGTTGAACAATATCTCCTCCATCTGTCCTAGCAGTGCAGAAGAATGGTAAATATTATATGTTTCTATTTAGAGAAGAACTGAATATTTTCCAGGTGTGATGACTAATACTTCTCCTTCACCAAAACCACGGAAAATATGAGTTAACTTGTTATTACAGTTTAAAATCACACAATACCAGATTATAGTCCAACAGGTTTATTTGGAAGCATTAGCTTTCAGAGTGCTGGTCCTTCATCAGGTGATTGTGGAGTATAAGATTGCAAGACACAGAATTTACAGCAAAAGTTTACCCTACACACATTTGTGGGGTGAATTTGTATTTGTAGAATTTGTAGAATTGCATTTTATTTTGCTCTAAAACTGCATGAATCCATGTAAGATTCTGTAAATCCCTTTTTTAAATGAGAACCAGACTGACGATTGCTGTACAGACAGTCTCACACGGGGCACCTCACACCTTCAATGCATTATCTGGGCCGATATGGCACTTGTTGTTAAAGTTCACTTGAGAATGTAACTTTCAAAACAAGTTCTGAGATTTACATATGAAAGAACTGAAATCAACATGGTCATTCTAAAAGATGAGCGATTTAACAAACAATGCATGTCTTTTTCAATATATAATTTCAGTTGCATCATACTGTACACTTTTGCTATAAATTCTGTCTTACGACCTTATACTCCATAATCAACTGATGAAGGAGCAGCGCTCTGAAAGCCAGTGCTTCCAAATAAACCTGTTGGACTAGAAATTGGTGTTTTGTGATTTTTAACTTTGTACATCCCAGTCCAACACTGCCACTTCCAAATCTTGTTATGCACCTTTTTGATAATCATTGGGTATTGCTGGTGAAAAATGGCTGCTGTGCTTCATTAATGATCTTCCCTCCATTATAAGGTTAGAAATAGGAACGTTTGCTGATAAATACAAAGTATTCGGTTTCATTCTCAATTCAGCAGCAAGACATGAATAATATTCAAGGTGAATAAGGAACAACTACATTCATACTGTACAAGTGTCAGGCAACGGCCATCTCCAACAAAAGAGTAATTTTAACCACCTCTTACTGGACCTAATGTCATTAACATTGTCATTATTCCCAGCACCAAAAATCTAGTACAGGATGAGCCAGGTAAATCATCTGGTTGTGTTGCTGGAAAAGCGCAGCAGGTCAGGCAGCATCCAAGGAACAGGAGATTTGATGTTTCGGGCATAAGCCCTTCTTCAGGAAGCATCTCCAGCATCTTCAGACCTCACTTTCTCCTCGAAAATCATCTGGTTGCAAGAGCAAATCAGAAACTGTGGATATTTGGTGAGTGGCTCACCTCCTAATTCCTCAAAGCCATTCCAAAATGTCGATAATGTGCAAGTCAGGAGAGCACATGAATATTTTCTACCTGTCTGGATGGATACAATACTAAGAAGTTCAAAATTATCTGGTGCAAAGCAACCTCTTGCTTTACACCACATCACTATTTTAAACATTCACTCCTTACATGACTGGCACATCATACCCATACTGTGGATCATCTACGAGACACACTGCAGCAACTCATCAAGGAGTCGAAGAATAACATCTAACTGAACCTATGATTTCTACCATCATTGGTCACAGGCACACACAAAAAATGAAATCACCTTATGCCACAAATCTATCTGACTTGGAAATCTATTGTGGCTGATTTATTTTGTTTTTTAAGAGATCTTTTTTCACATTTACCAATTGCATATATTTTAATTAACCTTGTTGAGATATTAACTCACATCCTTGAGGCAGGCATCAATTCCTGATGAAGGGCTTATGCCCGAAACGTCGAATTTCCTGTTCCTTGGATGCTGCCTAACCTGCTGTGCTTTAACCAGCAACACATTTTCAGCTCTGATCTCCAGCATCTGCAGACCTCATTTTTTACTTGAGGCAGGTGGGACTTGAACTCAGGCCTTCTGGCCTAGTGGTAGAGACATTATCACCGACTCACAAGAGTCATGCTTCTGCAGTTGTTACCGGGTCAAAATCTTGGATTTCCCTATCAATGAACACTTAGGGAGTATATTTGTAAATAAAGAAGGGGAGCCAGTTCATCCCTCCTAGCCTATGTGCTTAACAGTTTGGGGTATCAGTCTGAAACTGGAACTAATTGAGGAATCTTGTTCAGGGTCTGGTTGTAATACATTGATTGAACTGATTAGGAGGAGAACTCTAATACTTGCTAGGCCGTCTATCTAGGAGAGTGGTTGTTTACTATGTTCGCAGAACCTAGCCCAGTGACAGGGTGACAACTTAGCAGAGCAAGGAGATGGACTAGCCATATCTCTCCTTAAACAAAGATGGAAAATCTAACAGAGATGCAAAGACCTAAGATCTAAGATTCTAAGGGGCAGCTTCCAGAACTGAAGAAGCCAGGACAATAGTTCAACATGGCAGACTGGCTTGAGAGAACCTAAGAGCAGGTAGATTTGAAACCAAATGACGTTTGATTAGCATATGGACACAGAAACCAGGAAACAACTGTCACTGAGAAATATTTCAGTCTGAGGAAATGTTTGATTTCTAACACTTAGACTTTGTTTGGCATTCACTGATATCTATATTGTTAACCTTGATGCAACAATCCTCTGTTTCTTTTTATGGGCCAGAACATCAGCATCAACATCAGGGGTTGTGCTGAATATGTGGGGAATGAGTAAAAATATCTCAAGCATCACTGAGCTAAGGACCTTCATGTGTTGGGGAGATATAGAGGACCTGGTCAATGCTGACCAACTTTCC
Source organism: Hemiscyllium ocellatum (assembly GCF_020745735.1). NCBI lineage: Eukaryota > Metazoa > Chordata > Chondrichthyes > Orectolobiformes > Hemiscylliidae > Hemiscyllium > Hemiscyllium ocellatum. Next base: position 93,944,205 of record NC_083411.1, on the reverse strand, counting down.
AAACCTTCTTACAAGTGAATGCTGCATATTCTCAAGATTGTTTATCCCAGAGAGTAGTAGAGGCTGGTAGCCCTAACTCTTCAGACACAGCTCTGTGTGATGTATATATGCTTGCCTAAAGTGATGAGCACCCTTCATGGCTGGCTGTGAGAGAAATAAAGTGAATCAGAAGCCTTAATGGGGAGAATGACACTATGGTACCATAGCGCAAAGTGCTACATTTGTGACCAGCATCTTGTTTGGCATAACTACACCCACATATCTAAAATAAATCAATGTTCTTTCACTTTTCATTGCCACTGCCACATCTGGGTCCAACTTCAGCAGCAGCAGCAGTGTTGGTTACAGCCAATCACTCTGGTAGTCTGCAGCTCTAAATGACCTGCGGGTACAACCATCAGTGGTTGAGATGCTGCTGACTTACAGAGGGCGAAAGGCTATTTCGGCCACCATATAAATATTCACCTACAAGACACCAAAATTGGAGGTGTAGTGGACAGCGAAGAAAGTTACCTCAAATTACAACAGGATCTTGACCAGATGGGCCAATGGGCTGAGACGTTGCAGATGGAGTTTAATTCAGATAAATGCGAAGTACTGCATTTTGGGAAAGCAAATCTTAGCAGGAATTATACACTTAATGGTAAGGTCCTAGGGTGTGTTGCTGAACAAAGAGACCTTGGAGTGCAGGTTCATAGCTACTTGAAAGTGGAGTCACAGGTAGATAGGATAGTGAAGAAGGCATTTGGTATGCTTTCTTTTATTGGTCAGAGTATTGAGTACAGGAGTTGGGAGGTCATGTTGTGGCTGTACAGGACATTGGTTAGGCCATTGTTGGAATATTGCATGCAAATTTGGTCTCCTTCTTATCAGAAAGATGTTGTGAAACTTGAAAGGGTTCAGAAAAGATTTACAAGGATGTTTCCAGGGTTGGAGGATTTGAGCTACAGGGAGAGGTTGAACAGGCTGGGGCTATTTTCCCTGGAGCGTCAGAGGCTGCGGGGTGACCTTATAGAGGTTTACAAAATTATGAGGGGCATGGAATAGGATAAATAGACAAAGACTTTTCCCTGGGGTGGCGGAGTCCAGAACTAGAGGGCATATGTTTAGGGTGAGAGGGGAAAGATATAAAAGAGACCTAAGGGGCAACCTTTTCATGCAGAAGGTGGTACGTGTATGGAATGAGCTGCCAGAGAAAGTGGTGGAGGCTGGTACAATTGCAACATTTAAGAGACATTTGGATGGGTATATGAATAGGAAGGGTTTGGAGGGGATATAGGCCGGATGCTGGCAGATGGGACTAGATTGGGTTGGGATATCTGGTCGGCATGGACAGGTTGGACTGAAGGGTCTGTTTCCATGCTGTACATCTCTATGACTCTAAGTTGAAGCCTGGGAAGGCCCAGCAGACTTTAAAACTTCCTGCTTGTTCGATTCGGTATTCTATTTTCACATCTATATGCAGTGAGTTAAGAAGAACGAGATCACGTTAGACAACCCATTTCGCCCAGGAGTGGAGCTATCTTCTGAATTTAGGTCAGAAGCTGTACTTAGTCTGAATGAAACAAGATTCTACTCTTGGCGTCCTCTCTTGATCTGGTATAAATGAATTGATGGCAATTGATTACCACGATGACTCAGCAAGCTGTACGTGCAGATCAGCCATGGTTTGTGTTTTGTTTGGTGTTAAAAAGGAAGTACTGGGTTTGGTTTTAAATGTGGAAAACAGTTGGAGGGTCATGCAAATCAAACTCATTGTCCTATGTTTTAGCTCCAAGGGATTTAACATCATGTGCTGCCAGACCCACCTAAGGCAGTGTGTAGTGGCTGGTGTCAGGGAAAGACTGGAGAGCTTTGGCCAATTCCTTGAAGATTCAGAAGGACCCTATGGAAAAGAAGGGTGTATGGCAGGTGTAGCTACTATTTTCCTTTATAGACCAGAAGAACCTAGAAAATATCTTATGCCATAAACTTGCTTCAGCCTGGTGGGAAATCTATGTGATTTTCCCCAATTAGGCACAGATTAAATTTTAATTAGGGTTCTAATGATGTAAAAGAACTGCAACGTGCCTTTATTCAACAATCCTCCTACTTACTTCATCCACTTACAAAGCTCTTCAGTTGAAAATTATAAATGTAGAACTGGGTCAGATTCTGAATGGGAAAGTAACATATTTTGTTTTTAACTCCCACCTCCCCAGCATTAACATGCAGGAAGAGTTAAAATCAACGCTCTGGCTATACTCCACATTCATAAATGAAAAGCACACTAAAAAGCCAAGAACAGCAGAGAAACCTTCTCAGCTTAAAAGTATCAGTATCTATTTCCTCAGTGCCACCCATCTACAGGAAATGTACACCATGAAACTTAGACACAATGAAATAGTATTATAAAAAGACAGAGTTTGGGCAATGGTTGACTTTGGCATTCCAAAGAAAAGCATGTTTCTATTTTGAGCCAAACACTTAAACTGGTGTGGTTATAATCAGAGACTTTTATTTCCAGACCATTTAGAATAATCCCTCAAGGAATGACCAAGTAGTGCAAGGGAATGTATTCAGGCAAATGTTACAAAGTGATTACTCCCATTTACAAATTACAATACCACTATGCATCTACCAAAAACATTAGATGGGAGGTATACTATGGTGAAGGCATAAATACAAAACTGGGAAGCACAAGGGACATTTATTTCCTCCTACTACAGAAATAAACTTCCTCATTTCATAGCTAGGTGTGAGGCAATAGCGTGTCAACATTGACTGAATCAATTATCTTCTTTTATACAACTCATGGCTGGGAATTTAGCTGAGGCTGGACTTCAGCCCTAGGTGGGGTTACTATCCTTGACTAAAAGCCTTAGTGCAGCATTTCAATATACTTTCAAAAGGAACAATATTATGAGCATCTTGATAAATTGAGAGTGGGAAGGGGGACTGGTGTAGGAGTGGGGGATGCAAGCTGGTGGTGTTAGTATTGTTACAAGCATTTGCTGTGATGGAGCCCATTTCTACCTGAGGCACCTCCATACAACACCCCTCAAGGAGGGCCTCTCAGTACAGGAACTCACTGGAAGCTTCCAGATTTACCTGGCAGTTTACCCTCTTGTTTACGGCTGCCCCCATTTGAGCAACTTGCCCATGGAGATGGGAAAATTCGACCACTGGCAAGCTGGCATGGTGGCAAGAAGAATGACAGAATCCCCTTTCCAAATGTCTTCTCCACCAGATTGCCAATCTTCCTGCTTTCCAGCCCATCTCCATTGCACTGGGAAAATTCTGCCCAGAGTTCTCAAGCTTGCAAATTCAGGAGTAGTAACCCTGCTGTTCCTGTTTCAAAAGGAATTTTCTCAAAAAAAGCCATGACTGGGATCTTTCAGTGTAAGTGTATGCTTTTCCCACTGCTGAAAAGGTGGTAAGATATCTGTGTTGATTTTTCCCAGAAATACTTGCCATATTTTCCTCTAATAAAGCACTCAGGAGGGCAGCAACAGGTCTTTCCTTGAAACCAAGACCTTGAAAATAGATGTTTTGCCAGTTGATCAGAAATGGTCGCACTTGATATCGACAGTGCCTTTGCAAAGAGTCTGACAACTGAGGGAACACTCAACGTGCCAAGGACCAAGGTACCAGGTCAGTGCTTTTGTTTGGAGGGATGGATTTCTGAGGTTGGAGGTTGCATGGAGAAGGTGCAGAGGGTTCAGAAGCAAAGGTTTTCAGTGACCACCTCCCTGGCCTATGTACAGTCCCTGAATTGTGTGCAAATTTATGCAACTTGGAAAGCTCTACTTCCCAACTCACCAACAATGACAGCCTGCCTTCACTAGTTTATCAGTTAGGTGGGCCACCTCTTCAGTTTTGTTCCTTCTCGAGATGAGATTATTATAGCCCAGGCAGAAATCAGTCTTTAAATGTTCTTTATTTAGTCATTATGAGATAACTTAAGGACCTTAATTAGCAATGTAGTAGGAAAATCAAGTTTGGGTCTTTCTGCCCAAAGTTTAATTCAGACAAAGTTGGAAAAGCATTATGGTAACGTATAAATAAATTGGATTCCCACTTTCAGGTCTGTCCCTCCCGGGACTGGAAAACTCTGCCTCAATTAGATTTTTATTTTATCTTGAGCTATTTATCTTGGTTGAAATAAATAATGTGAAGACACTCAGTTAAAAACTAAACTGAAAAATATTTTCAAGACAAATTTAGAAGCTGTAATCAGTCGTGCACCAGTGAAACAGTCTCTTCCTATTGGCCAGTTCATGCCACAGGAACTACTACGCTGAAATTGAGAGGCTGAGAAGCCTTTGAAAGCAAAACTAAAGAGCCCCAGCCACAATAACACGAGAGGCTCCTGCTCACACTATCTCTTCTTGGAATGTATTTCAGTGCTTAATAGATGATTACCAACTTACATGTCATGTCACCTAACATGCATTTCATTCACCGACAGTCACATTTTTCTTCTGTTGACCCTCACCATGCATGGAGTTGCTTATGTAGTTCTATATTAGACCTTTGATGAAGGACAGAGAAGCACCAAAACTGAGCCAGTAACAGCAAGAGGAGAAGGTGGTACAACGGCAAAAACACCAGCTCCCTTCTCCTCAGCCATTTGTTGCTTCACAGTGCAAAGGGGATAGAGATAGACCTAGCTTCAAGGACATGAGATTATTGACATGGGATCTCTTGAAATGTCAGAGCACAGATGCCTCAGGAGGCTCTGGCATTTTGGGCAGTTGTGTACTATCTTCTCCAATGAGAGAAAGCAGAGAGTAATGAGTGCCATAAATGGCTTGTGTGGAGAGAAGGGAAGGGAGATGTGAATGTGAGAAAACATAGGATGAGCGAGAGTGTAGTTGTTGGCTGTTGAGATGGTGTTATGAGAAGGCTGTGAGGGATGTGGAGAGAGGGCAATGAGTGCAGTTACAAGGTATAATGCTCTGATGAGTGGTCTGAGGCACAATGTTGGAAAAGTCAGAGTGCCTGCCCACATGAGGAGCTGGATTCTCTTAGTGTACTCTCTCCAGGTTGGAGAGAAAACACTCCTGTTGCTGCTTCCTAAATAAATGATCTATATCTCTTTAATGAGATTAGTTCAGCTGGGTGAATTCTGGTGGAGTCATAAAAGGGCATATCGAGAATATAATGTCTTGTATTATGAGTATAAAGTTCAGACATTTAATGATGTCCCTGCATTCATGTGACACTCATAAATCTAACTTGAACCTATACTAACATGAAACTATTAACTATTTACTTCAATAATGTTGTAATATTTATGAGTGTGCTAATTATATTGGAATGCAGTGTACATAATACCCGTTCCTTAAGAAATGTAAGAATCTGTAACTGCATTCCAATATTATTTTGAAATCCATAAATCTTTCACCTCTGTATTTCTCTTGTGACCAAGGAAACAAGCTAAAACCCTGCTTCACTGTCAGTACTTGTACTGACGCTATTCTGTGGCCCAACACCACGAATCATACAAAATCCTGACAATTTCTTTTGATTATTCTAATTTATTCTGATTATGTTAATAAACCATTTATCAGAAATCAACTGTGTCCCAGCATGTAACAGCTATCTGTACTCCTGCAACAATCATTTTCCTATCAGAAGATCTGGGTTTTTTTTTTGCTAAGCTTTTTTCAAAAGGCTCTTTTATTTATTGGGTTATGGTAACTAACTGGTTGAATGTATAATCTTGTGTAGAATTTCAGAACTGCTGCCAATAAGTTGGAGTTTGGTGCATCAGAAATAAAATTTGAATTTGAATCCTGGTAAATTTCATGATCAGACTGAGTTAGATAGATTGCAAAAGTTACTTAAATAATTTAGCTTGTGGCTACAAACCATTATTTTTTCATCCAAAAGATGTATTTTTTTATAAGATAAAATTCCATCACATGACTGTTTAAATTTGACGTTAACGTAAGGGCAAACAGATTAAATCTCTTCTAGTATTGTATGTTCCTCAGTCCATTTACACAATAGTTTATATTTGCAATACTGTTAAGTCTGTTTCCTGGTGATGGTCCCCAATTTGCTGTGATTCAAGGGTGAGGAGGTCGGAGCTGGTTCCTCTTCTTCATTCAGCTCCCCACTCTGGTGATGCTTCTGACGGCATTGACTCTTGCAGTTGGTTTAGTGATTCTGGGTTCTGCAAATTAGCTGAAAGGAATTGCTCACTTTCCTATTTGACAGTGGTTTTTGACCAGTAACTTCCTTCTAGCAATCAGAGACAGCATGAGAGACTTTCTGTGTGGGTGGTGAACAGCCGAGTTGCTGATTGTGGGATGAACCACAATATTTAGTTCTTGGATGTTTGAGGGTGGTTTGACCCACCTAATCGCAAGCACTGAGAAGATCTAGTGCAAGTCTTTGCATGCCATGCGTGCTTGTTAAAACACACACCAGAACCAAGTGCACCTTACCAATTAAGTTGCCCACAAATCAGAAACACGTGCTCTCAAGTTCATGCTACATGTAGGATCATGCAGCCAGCAAGATGGTGTACCTACTGCATTTTGAGTGAGGAGCAAAATAGGTTTTACTCCCCCTAATTTTTTCTGGCTATCTATTGAAGCCAGTAAGCTGAAATCCTCTGAAGTCTCAAATCCAGCTCACACTTGAGATTTCTTCTGGAAGATTTCTGACATTGGGTAATAGCCAATTGGAAGTTTTAATTTCCCAGTCAATTCTCATGAAATCAACTGTGTTCCAGCATGTAACAGCTATCTGTACTCCTGCAACAATCATTTTCCTATCAGTAGATTAGATTCCCTACAGTGTGGAAACAAGCCCTTCGGCCCAACAAGTCCACACAAACCCTCCGAAGAGCAACCCACCCAGACCCATTTCCGTCTGACTAATGCATCTAACACTATGGGCAAATTAACATGGCCAATTCACCTAACCTGCACATCTTCGGACTGTGGGAGGAAACCCACGCAGACACAGGGAGAATGTGTAAACTCCATACAGACAGTCGCTCGAGGCTGGAATTGAACCCAGGATTCTGATGCTGTGAAGCAGCAGTGCTAACCACTGAGCCACTCTTAAAAGCCTATTGCATCTGGTATTCTCAGGCAGTCTTCCATCCAAGTACTAACTAGACCTAAGTCTCTTAGCTTCCGAGATCAGGCAAGATCAGGCGTCTTCAGACTAGTATGGCTGAAGGCAATTGAGGTATTTTTTTGCTAAGCTTTTTTCAAAAGGCTCTTTTATTTATTGGGTTATGGTAACCAACTGGTTGAATGTATAATCCTGTGTAGAATTTCAGAATTGCTGCCAATAAATTGGGGTTTGATGCAAAATTTGAATTTGAATCCTGGTAGATTAGCTGCTGATACATTGTCTGTGTTCTTCAGGTTTTAACCAGCAGATGGTAGTATGGCACAGCATACCAGTAGTCAGGCAGCTTCCAGTTCCGCCAGGTCAGTCTGTCATTGAGTACAATAAAAAGGAGGTTGGATAATATAGCTCGTAACAGTTAAAGCTTAATTTCTTTTAATTGTGTTTTCTGTATTGGTTTTAACCCATTAATAAGGTAAAAACAATGACTGCAGATGCTGGAAACCAGATTCGGGATCAGTGGTGCTGGAAGAGCACAGCAATTCAAGCAGTATCCAAAGTGCAGCGAAATCGACGTTTCGGGCAAAAGCCCTTCATCAGGAATAAAGGCAGTGAGCCTGAAGAGTGGAGAGATAAGTTAGAGGAGAGTGGGGGTGGGAAGAAAGTAGCATAGTCTCCCCACCCCCACCCTCCTCTAACTTATCTCTCCACTCTTCAGGCTCACTGCCTTTATTCCTGATGAAGGGCTTTTGCCCGAAATGTCGATTTTGCTGCACTTTGGATGCTGCCTGAACTGCTGTGTTCTTCCAGCACCACTAATCCTTAACCCATTAATATTCAACAACAGTCAGCAATTCTGGTGAGCTCCTTGTATTTGTTGGACTTGAGGGTAGAGGTTTAAGAAGGTGGTTGGTTGTTAAATGAGAGTTCTGGGCTTATGTTTGCTGATGATGATCCTGGTATAGGGGCCTGTTTGTCTCAGAGGAGTATGTGGCCCAACAGAATTTGATATAATTCAGCATGAAATTGTGTTTAATGACTAAATCTGCTAACTGCCTGATATCTAAGCTTGTCTTTGTGGACACAAGGAGCTAAGGTAGATTCTGTACCAAGGGTATAATCAGGATGGGAAACACCAAGGGCTTTACTAAAGGAAGTGATGAGGAAGGAATTCAGTAGATTAACAGACTCATAAAATGATAGTAGAAGAGTACGATCAGGTGTACACTCAGGTGAATGAACATTAACAGGATTCATCGAACATAACTATATATACACACACATACATTTATTTATTGTACAAGTACAGGAGGACATCTCACTAGAACTTTCCAGATCCAGGTTCCAGGCCATATGGTCTGACATCATGATGACATCATTCACACATACTCAGTTGTTATTCTAAAAGGTATAGCAAACCATTACTCCAAAACATATGCAAGTTCACTTTTCCCAAAAGCCAATAACCTCATAAACTACTTACATAATGTACAGATTGATGCAGCTCTGTGGCTTTATGTTAGCCTGTGCAATGTTCATGCATGTAGTTGACTTCTTCTTTAGTCAGGTGAATTGGCCATGCTAAATTGCCCGTTGTGTTAGGTAAGGGGAGTATGTAGGAGTATGGGTGGGTTGCGCTTCGGCGGGTCGGTGTGGACTTGTTGGGCCGAAGGGCCTGTTTCCACACTGTAAGTAATCTAATCTAATCAGCTGGCCTTACTTACAGCGCAAGCTATTTATAAGACTATAATCACACAGACTTACAAATTTAGTTTGAGTTTTATGCGTAGTAATGTTACTGTACATTGCATACAAATGGCCAAATAATGGAATACAGTACACTGACTCTGTGACACAGAAAATGACTGAAAGCGAGGTGGTGCCTTTATACCGAATGTCATGTTTTTATATCATGTAATTGTCTTAAAGATACAGGTCTGTCTGTGGTCTGGATTCTATGCCATAAGATAACACAGACTTGCTTCACACTTTCTTTGACCCCAACACAAACTCATTGTGCTTTACAGAGCGAATCAGCAGGGGGTTTCACTAACATCTCTGAAGGAGTGTAGAGTCTCTTTGGAGGTTGTGGCAGATCAAGCTGCTTCTCTGGTGATCTTCCGCCCCCGTCGGTTGGAGTTGCTGGATTGTCACAGTTTCCTCATGAACATACGTAGCAATAGTATGTACCATCTATAAGATACACTGCATAAATTTACCAAGGATCCTTAGACAGCATGACCTTCCCAACATGACCTTCTAAAAGGACAAGGAGAGCAAATACATGGACCACCGCAACCTGCAGCATCCCTGCCAAGCCACTCATCATCCTGACTTGGAAATATGTGATCTTCCTTCGGTGTCACTGGGTGAAATTCCTGGAATTCTTTCCCTGACAGCATTGTGAGTGTACTGACAACAAATGAACTGCAGCAGTTCAAAACAGCTGCTTATTACGACCTTCTGAAGGGAAACTAGGGATAGGCAAAAAAGTTTGGCCCAGCCAGTGATGCCAACATCCCATGAATGAATAAAAAGTAACACTGGCTTCAGCAAACAAAATTATGCTGTTTATAATTTTTATTTCCTAACCAACTTGTTCAGAATTGCTATGACAGACCTCTGGAGCAGGTGGGAGTTGGACTTGGACCTCCTTGTTCAGTGCTATGAACACTGCCACTCATACACCAACCCATAGTGGTAACCAATAGTCCAGTATGCACCAGCAGCAGTCTTAAAACAGCAGGGGACAACTACATCAGAAGTAGTATGCTTTGGGTTAAATTTATGTTGTTAAAAATAACTGCCACAAAAATGTTATTAATTCAAACTTTTCCTGAAAGCAGTTGAGAACAACGCAGCTTCTTAAAGTCTTTTACTGGATGTGTTGAATGTGATAAATCAGGAAAACATTGTTGAGTACAATAACTACTTGAGGAACAGGAGATTCGACGTTTCAGGCATCAGCCCTTCTTCAGGAATTTTGGCTTATGCCCGAAACATCGAATCTCCTGTTCCTTGGATGCTGCCTGACCTGCTGCGCTTTTCCAGCAATACATTTTTCAGCTCTGATCTCCAGCATCTGCAGTCCTCACTTTCTCCTACAATAACTATTTCTACATTACTTACATTTAAGTACTCATTTCATGTTTAAAATTCTATGATTTAATCGGTTTGGAAATATAAAACATATGACTCCTGATGGTACTAGCTTATAGGATTTGAAATAATCAGCTACTGCAGATATGTCAACAGGCTATTTGTTGTGTCTATGTGCGGATCAAGGCCCCTTAGCCCTTTATTGGATTATGTTCATGTAATAGGATTACTTTCACTTGCCCTAACTAATGTCTCACTGTGCTCTTGAAGCTGCATGGTCTTAATTCTGTTGAGAATTTAATGTACTGCATGGGCTAAAATTTCAATTAGGCCTATTAGTGGGCATTAAATTCAAGATGCGTGATAACCCATGTCTTGTCGATGAAAATCAAGTCACCTTCAAACTTTGTGCTACATGCTTCTTTCAACAATTGTGCTTGCAGCCTAGCTTGTTCACTGGCTGCCCATTCAGCAGGAGGGCACAGTTTGCAGCACAGGTAGTACAATTTTTAGCTAGCTAATGAGCAGGTCTTAATGCCCATTTATCTCTCTATCCCATCGGTTCACAAGCCTCATTCCTCATGAAGGGCTCTTGCCCAAAATGTCGCTTCTCCTGCTCCTCGGATGCTGCCTGACCTACTGTACTTTTCCAGTGTCAGACTCTCGAACCTGATCTCCAGCATCTGCAGTCCTTACTTTCTCCTGGGTCTTAATCGTAGCCTGTTATTAATAAAAGGGAAGGTGCATTCAGGTTGCAGCAGCTGGTTAGACATGTGAAAGAACCTGGAGGAAAGGATTCAATTGGTAGAGCATCACAGCAGCAACAGGGCTCTGGACACAGCATTAATATTCCCGGGCGTCAAAAGATGAGAGGCTGTTTCTATTTCAATTGAAAGACAATCCTAGTGATGTGACCTCTGCCGTGAAGCACACATACTGTTGTGGTTCTGTTCGCCGAGCTGGAAGATTTTGTTGCAAACGTTTCGTCCTCTGGCTAGGCGACATCGTCAGTGCTGTGGAGCCTCCTGCGAAGCGCTTCTTTGATGTTTCTTCCGGTATTTATAGTGGTCTGTTCTTGCCGCTTCCGGGTGTCAGTTTCAGCTGTCCGCTGTAGTGGTTGGTATATTGGGTCCAGGTCGATGTGTTTGTTGATGGAGTTTGTGGATGAATGCCATGCCTCTAGGAATTCCCTGGCTGTTCTCTGTCTGGCTTGCCCTATGATAGTAGTGTTTTCCCAGTCGAATTCATGTTGCTTGTTGTCTGAGTGTGTGGCTACTAGGGATAGCTGGTTGTGTCATTTCGTGGCTAGTTGATGTTCATGTATGCGGATTGTTAACTACAGGACTTGTGCCTCACTACACACTTTACATTCAACAATCAGATATACGAACAAATCAACAGAGCACCCATGGGATCACCAATCTCGGGACTCATAGCAGAGGCAGTTATGCAAAGGTTAGAACAAACAGCCCTACCACAAATTCAATCCAAACTCTGGGTCAGATATGTCGATGACACGTTTGTAATCATCAATAACACGGAAATAGAAAAAAACACACCGGATCATCAACGCCACACTCACAGGAATCCGATTCACGAGAGAAGAAGAAAGGGATAGCCAACTCCCATTCCTAGACGTGATAGTACAGAGAACACCGAACGGAGAATTCATCACAAGGGTACACTGGAAAACAACACACACAGACCAAGTCCTAAACTATGAAAGTAACCACCCCAACACACACAAACAAAGCTGCATCAGGACACTATTCAAAAGAGCCACAACACACTGCAGTACACTAGAACTGCGAAAAGAGGAAGAGGAACACCTATACAAGGTATTCGCCAAAAATGGATACCCGCGCAACTTTATCAACAGATGCCTAAGAGATAGACCACGGAACGAGGACATGCCACAACCAAAAGGACTAGCCACACTACCATACGTCAGGAGCGTTTCAGAACTGACAGTCAGACTACTGTGACCCTTAGGACTCATAACGGCACACAAACCAACAGCCACGCTCAGACAACAACTTACTAGAACAAAGGACCCGATACCCAACATGAGCAAAACTAATGTAGTTTACAAAATACCATGCAAGGACTGCACAAAACACTATATAGGACAAACAGGAAGACAGCTAACAATCCGCATACATGAACATCAACTAGCCATGAAACGACACGACCAGCTATCCCTAGTAGCCCCACACTCAGACAACAAGCAACATGAATTCGACTGGGAAAACACTACTATCATAGGACAAGCCAGACAGAGAACAGCCAGAGAATTCCTAGAGGCATGGCATTCATCCACAAACTCCATCAACAAACACATCGACCTGGACCCAATACACCAACCACTACAGCGGACAGCTGAAACTGACACCCGGAAGCGGCAAGGACAGACCACTATAAATACCGGAAGAAACATCAAAGAAGCGCTTCGCAGGAGGCTCCACAGCACTGATGATGTCGCCTAGCCAGGGGACGAAACGTTTGCAACAAAAACTTCCAGCTCGGCGAACAGAACCACAACAAGGAGCACCCGAGCTACAAATCTTCGCACAAACCTTGAACACATACTGTAGGCAGAGTTTACTTAAATAAAACCTCAATGTGCAGTCAAAACATTATGTCAGAAGAGTCACTGGGATTAGTGATGCAAATCCGTATGAAACCACAGCTACTAACTGAGATGCACATGTACACGCAGAGCTGCGAGCTGCCAACAGAAAAAAAAACTTGAAGATCAACAACAGTTAAAACAATGGTTAAATGAAAATGTCTACAGCTTTTCTCATATCCTCTCTTGTTCAAATGACAAGAGATATGAGGCAAAATTGGAAATTATTCCATGAACAATGACAAAATTATAGAATGGCTAGTGATTTGATGAGCAAATCGGAACAAGTTGCAACACCGTCATCATTTTTGTTTATTTCAAAAACACACTTTATTCATAGAAAATACATCTTTGGTACATGGGTAGTTAATGAACCCACTCAGATCTATGCTCTTCCTATGTACAGATGACAAATTAAGTCTTTGATGTCCATTATACACTATATTTACAGACGATCTCTTGACCTATGGCTGAGGTGACAGCAGGGCCCAATTACTGAATGGGCCACCTTATTCTTTGGCAGAGGGACCTTACGCGGTGATCTTTCCCCACTATACCTTGGCGGCAGTTTCCCCAAGCTTCAGCGGGTCCCTCATCACATAGTCCTGGACCTTGGAACGTACCAGTCCGCAACACTCAGTCACCTGGATGTCCAGCAAATTTTGGGCAGTCCAAAGAGTGTCTTTTACTGAGTTGATGATCCTCCAGGTGCAGTTATGTTCATCTCAGTGTGCGTCCTGGAGAACAGACCATAGAGGACAGGGTCCCGAATCATGGAGCTGCTTGGACGAACCTCGACAAACACCACTGCATTCCTCTCCAAACTTCCTTTGCGTAGGCACATTCCAGAAGGAGGTGTGTGACAGTCTCGTCCCCCCCGCAGCCGCTTCGAGGGCAGCGTGTGGTGCGGCAGAGAGTCCGGGCGTGCATAAAGGATCTCACAGGCAGAGCCCTTCTCACCACCAGCCAAGCCATGTCCTGGCACTTGTTTGCAAGTTCTGGTGAAGAGGCATTCTGCCAAATGGCTTTGACAGCCTGCCCGACAGCATCTGCCCTCTCTTTTTCCCGAAGGGTCTCGAGGATGCTACGTGCTGACCACTTCCTGAGGGATTTGTGGTCAAAGGTGTTTTTCTTCACAAATTTCTCCATTAAGGACAGGTGATACAGAGCGGTTCAACCACTTAGAGCGTTCTGCGGCAGCGAGGCCAAGCCCTCCTTCACAACACCAGGGACAAGTAGAACCAGACTACGTAGTGACATTTAGTGTTTGCATTCCAGGGATCCATACACATCTAGATGCAGCTACACACAAAGGTGGCCATCAGGATGAGGGTACCATAGGATTTGTTTTCTCCCCCTTTCTCCAGATCTTTATACATTGTGTCCCTTCAGATATGGTCCATCTTTGATCTTCACATGAAGTGTAAGATGGCCCGGATGACCGCGGCAGTGTAGGTTCAGGGAATAGGCCAGATCTGCGCCAAGTATGACAACACTGAGAGTACTTCACACCGGATGACCAGGATTTACCCGTGATAGAGAGTGACAATTGCTCCTATCTGCCCCAGTTTTTGCTTCACTTTGGTGACACGCTCCTCCCACGTCTTGGCGCATGCCCCAGCCCCTCCAAACCAAATACCCAGCTTCTTCAGGTGGTCTGTCTTGATGGTGAAAGGGATAGAGGATTTATCAGTCCTGTTTCAGAAAAGCATGGCCTTGTTCTTGGCTCGGTTTACCTTGGCCCCCAGGGCCTGTTCAAACTGGTCAAGGATGCACATAAGTCTGTGCATGGATAGTGGATCTCAAGAGGGTTGGAATATAAAAGCACCATTATGCTACTGAGACTTTATAAAGCTCTGGTTAGGCCCCATTTGGAGTACTGTGTCCAGTTTTGGTCCCCACACCTCAGGAAGGACATACTGGCACTGGAGCATGTCCAGCAGAGATTCACACGGATGATCCCTGGAATGGTTGGTCTAACATACGAGGAACGGCTGAGGATCCTGGGATTGTATTCATTGGAGTTTAGAAGATTAAGGGGAGATTTAATAGAAACTTACAAGATAATACATGGCTTGGACGCTAGGAAATTGTTTCCGTTAGGCGAGGAGACTAGGACCCTTGGGCACAGCCTTAGAATTAGAGGGGGTCAATTCAGAACAGAAATGTGGAGACATTTCTTCAGCCAGAGAGTGGTGGGCCTGTGGAATTCATTGCCGCAGAGTGCAGTGGAGGCCGGGACGCTAAATGTCTTCAAGGCAGAGATTGATAGATTCTTGATGTCACAAGGAATTAAGGGCTCCGGGGAGAATGCTGGTAAGTGGAGTTGAAATGTCCATCAGCCATGATTGAATGGCGGAGTGGACTCGATAGGCCAAATGGCCTTACTTCCACTCCTATGTCTTATGGTCTAAGCAGAAAAAGGTAACGTCAGCCATATATAGGGAGGCCTTAATCTGTAGGTCCCTGCTGCCAGGATTACTCAGCCCTTTCAGGTTCCCATCCTTCCTGATGGACTCAGCAAAGGGCGCTATACAACACCCAAACAAGGCAGCAGAGAGTGGGCAACCCTGCCTGACTCCAGATCTGATTGGAAAGCTTTCAGATTCCCACCCATTGATTGAGACTGCACTAAAAATGTTGGTGTAGAGCAGTCGGATCCCATTGCAGATTCCCTCCCCAAAGCCCATTTTGGAGGAAACATCTCTCATGTGCGTGTGTGATAGCCTGTCAAAGGCTTTCTCCTGGTTCAGGCTGATGAGGCATGTGTCCACCCCCCTGTCCTGCACGTAGGCGATCGTATTCCTGAGGATTGTGAGACTTTCAGAGATCATTTGGCCCCTGTACAGAACAGTTTGGTCACAGTGTATCAATTGACAAGATTTTGTAGTCCACATTTAACAGGGAGATTGATCAGCAATATCTAATTTCCTCCCTCTCCCCCTTCCGCTTCTGGATGGGGGTGATGATGCCTTTCCTCATGGATTCACTCGTGGTACCTGCCAGAAGCAAACTGACATACACCTCCAGCAGATCCTGGCCAATCAAGTCCCACAGAGCAGAATAGAGCTTGACCGGTAAACCGTCGCTTCCGGGGGTTTTATTCTTTGCAAAGTATTTGAGGGCCTTGGCCAGCTCATCCTGAGAGAGCAGCTAGTCCAGCCTCTCCCGCGTGCTGTCGTCGAACGCCATCGTAATAGAGGACAGCAACAACTGGGAAGCCGTGCTGTCAGTTAGCTTTGAGTCATACAAACTGGCATAAAAGGATTTGCTGATCCTCATGATGTCAGACTGAGATGATGTTATCGAGCCATCTTCTTCCTTCAGGCTGCTGAGCAGGAAGCCGTCCTTGTGCACCTTCTGGAAGAAGAAACGTGAGCATGTCTCATTCTGCTCCACAGATGTTCAAAGATATATTCCACCCTATATCTCTCAGAGTTAAAAAAACACTTGGCAGAAATTTTAAATGTTTTGAAGACTTGCTTTGCAACTCAAGTGAATGTCACATGATGCGTATGAGTTCAATCCTAAGGAATGGGTGGAAGAGTCTGCTAATCAGTAGTAATGTCATTAACTCTGCCCTCTGAAACCTGTACTTTTGTGCAACTAGACAATCACTATATATATGTGTATGATTTTGATGAAGGAACTAAGGAACTAGATACAATACCACAAAATTTGCAAATGACTCAAAACTGGATAAAGGGTGAGTTGTGAGGAGGATGCATAGATGTTGCAATGAATTGGACAGGCTGAGGGAGGGAGCAAATGCATGGCAGATGCAATATCATGTAGATTAATGTTAGGTTATCCACTTTGTAGCAAAAATTGGAAGGAGCAGATAATTATTTGAATGGCTGTAAATTGAGATGGGGAATGTTCTAGGAGGCTTGGATGTCCTCATACCAGTTGTTGAAAATAAGCGTGCAAGTGCAGCAGACGCAAAGAAGGCAAAGCCTTCATAGCGAGAGGCTTCATGCACAGGAACAAGGGTATCTTGCAGCAATTGGTAAGGCCCATATTCTGTGCAGTTTTGGTCTCCTTACTTGCAGAAGAATGTTTTTGCTATAGAGGGAGTGAAGCAAATTGATTTCTGGGATGGCAGACTGACATATATGGAGAGATTTAGTCAATTTGTATTGTATTCACTGGAGTATATAAAAGATGCAGGGGGGACTTTCATAGAAACCTATAGAACTCTAACAGGATCAGACAGGTTAGATGCAGGCAGGATGTTGTCGATGGTGGGGGATTCCAGAACCAGGGGTCATAGTTTAAGGATAAGGGATAAATCGTTTAAAACTGAGATGAGGAGACATTTTTTTGCATCTCGAAATTGGTGAGTCTGTGGAAGCCGCTACCACAATGATCGAGGCCAAAATATTATGTGTTTTCAAGAAGGAAGTAAATGTAGCTCTTGTAGATCTATAACTACAGGACAAACAAGGGAGAATAGATGGATTTGCCCACAATGTGGATAAGCAGCCCAGACCCATCCACTATTTGAATAGGGACTTAGACCCATCTAATATATTAAAAACTAGCCTACATCTTACATCTGCAGCAATGTGGAGAGAAAAAAAAGTATCTCTAGAACATCCCACACACAATCAAGGTTGAAGGATAAGTTGCCAATATTTTTGAGGTCATCAGATTAAATAAAAGAAAGCTTGTCCAGCATGGAAGCATTCTGGTTTGACTGCCCGAAGCTAAAACATTTTGCATGAAAGTGTGTAACTATGAAACAGACAAACAAGACTTTTTTTTGACAAGTACCAAAAACAGAGAATGCTGGAGAAACTCAGCAGGTCTGGCAGCATCAGTTGAGAGAAAAACGGAGTTAATATTTCAAATCTGGTAGGACTCTTCTTCAGAACTGAAAGATGTCGGCAAGTTTTTTCGGTATGTTTCTGACAGATGCAGAGGCCTAACGCAAAAGGCTACAGAGTTGTTAATGGTGGAGAAACAGAAAAAAAAATGATATGCATGGAAGAGAGGGAATGGCTCCTTTTCACTGAGAGCAAAATACACGAGATACTAAGAAGACAAGGTAGTGATGGTTATTGAATTCAGTGTTGAGACTTCCCGGCTGTAAGGTGATTGTCTGTTGCACTGAGCCTCTGCCTCCATTAAATATGTAATAATACCTATTTTCCAATAGCTTTCAGTTCTGAAGAGGTGTTATACCAGACTCGAAACATTTACTCTGTTTCTCTCACCACAGACACTGCCAGACCGACTGAGATTCTCCAGCATTCTGTGTTTATTCCAAGTCCCATCATCAGCGGTATTTTCCTTTTATCCAAGCTACAATCTACGATTACTACAAATATATCAGACGATTCAGATGAATTAAAAGTGGCTATTAGAGATATGTCAAGTGAAGATTTTAATGATTCAATCTATACCATACTGAAAATTTGAAACCCAAATCTGAAGAATTGGAATTCCAGATAGTAGACAGAAAATTAAAGGTGTTCATCTTAGTAGAAGGAATGCCAAAGCTTGGATTAATTGCCCTAAATGCCCGAGAAGAGAGTTACAGTGTTTCACGGACCTCATCGACTGACAAAGAGACCAGCAAACAGCATTAGACAGAGATAGTTCAACTACAGGAACACAAAAGAATCTTCATTTTAAAGTCACAAAATGAAAAGATTGCCTTGTCAGACACAGCTAATGCAACTTAAAGGAAAGAGGTATAAGACAACAGCACAAATCAGCAGTCTATTGAGAAGATTTTGAATCCAAATCAGACAGCGTGTTAGTCCTACCAAGATGTTGGTAAAAATGCCAACCAATCCATATATGTACTATCAAAATATACCCACAATTTAAAGATCACGTATATCATGCATGTAAATAAATACACAAATTGGGACTAGCTGGAGCAACAAACAATTTTTAACACATGATAACAGTTCTTGCATACAGTTGTAAACTTGCAAACTAAAAATGTGCATCATGTTGCATGCCTTTTTTTGGATCAAAAGAGGGATGAATGGATTGAAAGGCAATGATGTACAAATGTCTAGTCTGCTCTAGTCATGTGATTCTATCATGAGGTGCACAGATGCCTTGAGATTATGTTAATGAAGTTCTTGTGTTAAGACGCTGCTGTGTTGTTACACTCAATATAGGTTCACACAAGGTCAGATGACTTCAAGCATCCTCTACAAACTGAATGGGAGCATGTAGACCTGAGGACATAGCTGAAGAACTTCAAACACTTCCTGTGAATAGTTCAGTGAATGTGTCTTTCAACAGCAGCTCCTACTCACTGCACCACCAATCTTTCATGCTGCTCAATACATCTCAATCCCATCCCTTATCCATCAGCAGTAGGAGTTATTCTCAATGTTTCAATGCTTCACCTCATCCTCATGTGTTTGACAAAGCTCCCAGCCTTCCACAATCATATCTTGAAGCTTCCATGAATTTCCAGTCATTCAAATTTGGCAGGAACATCACCTAACCTGTAACAAAGCACTCATTCAATGAAACGCTTTCCTCTCTTGCATACCACGAAGCTGGAATTGCATGCTGCAACTGAGTGAGGGCATACAAAATAGGTTGAGTGCCCACCCTGCCATCTTCCTGCCCACCCCTGAGATCACTCCCATACTACAAGGTTGGATGATAATTAAAATTGGCAGTGTGCCCAGCATCTATATATCAATAATTATGGACTAATTGAGCTGGTTAAAAGTCCAATTGATACCAACAATGTTTGTCAAATGCAAAATATAACTGGCCTGGGCAGACAGACAGGATTTTTTTCAAATGCCCACAGGAATAAAGGCAGGAAGGAAGAGGGAGCACTTTATTCAGGGAGTACCCTGTGGAAACAACACTCCTTCCCCCAAAAATGGCACCCCACCCTCCTTTCCACACCAACAATGAAGAAACACATTATTTGTCCATAAAAGCTGATTTCTTTTGCATGAATAAACAGCCAATACATAAGAGCAAGTTTTCATGTAATGCGACTCATGCTGTAATTTGTACTTAAATTCTTATTATATATCATGTTGTTAAAAAATAAAGCCCCAGAAATAGGATTAAAGGCAGATTATAGCAGTAAACACCAGGAGGGTTGAGATAGGCGGAGAAATGTCAGGTGGGGTTTAATCCAGACAAATGTGAGGCGATTCATTGTGGAAGATCTAATAAAGGAAGGAGGTATGCTGTAAATACAAAATCCTTCCGAGCATCAATATGCAGAGGGATCTGTGCTGCAAGAGGAGGTAGCTGAGGGAGATACAATAGCAACATTTAAGAGACATCTTGACAAATATGTGAATAGACAGGGAATAGAGGGATACGGACCATGAAGAGGCAAAAGGTTTTCAGCTTACAAATGCATAATGTGTCGGCACAGTCTTGTTCCTAGGCGGTACCGTTCTTTGTGTCTTTGTCACTTGCAACCATGAATTTACACAGAAATGTGTGAAGAGATATATGTTTGCAGGGAGAATGAGGATCGAAAACACACGCTAAACAGTTCAGTTTAAAGAGAATGGAAGAAAAGAGGGACATTGCTGGTGTGCAAAAATTTGAATGTGGTGGGACATGTTAACAAAGAAATGAATAAAGCTGTGAGATCCTGGTCTTTATAAAGTGAGGCATGAATACCAAAGGAAGTTAAACTAAAGCAACATTAAAGACATACAAACTTACAAATCTCAGCTGGAATATTATTTCTAATTGTGGGCACCACGCTTCTGGAAGAATGTGAAACCTTTCAAGGGAGTACAGAAGAGATTTCTCTTAAGGATGAATGATTGCAGTTATACGTAGAGGATTGAGAAGCTGCGTTTGTTTCCCTTGGAGCAGAGAGGGCTAAGAGAAGGTTTAGTGGTGGCTTTTAAAGTCAGGAAAGGTTCCGACCAAGAATTCCAAAACTGTGGATCACATGCTCCATTCGGATATTGGGATGATAATTTGAGGCCATATGGTCTGTGCCAGCAATGATGATTGTCATGATTTTTTCTGGTTTATTAAGGAGACAGCTTTTCAATCCCCTAATTACTCATTCTTTCTGTGTCCTGATTCAGCGTTCTGATTTGCTGATCAGAAATGCCTGTGGATCAATTTGGAATGATGGAGGTCTTTTGAATGTGCATTGTGGTGAATGGCTGGACAGTTCTTAGATCAGTGCCAAACGTTGAAAACTTGTGTGTAAGTGATGTGTAGATCCGAGGCCCCAACAGAGCCATTGAAACAATTGTGGACAAAACCATTGATCCCTGCTGAACAACTTTCCCCCATCACCTAACCCAAACTCTTTCCCCCCACTGCCATTCAAAAACTCCATAACAACTTTCACCTCACTTCTGCAACTTCACCCACATTCTCAATCTCCAGCCACACCAATTTATTAATTAAAATGGGTCACAGTGATACAAAGTTTGGGAAGCATTGGTTCAAATAAATAAATAAAACTGTCCTCACTTCTTGACGGTTTTGTAGCATACAGACACAGATTTAAGGTTGAGATTAGAGTGGTGCTGGCAAAGCAGAGCAGGTCAGGCAGTATCCGAGGAGCAGTCCTCACTTTCACCACAGATTCAAGATGACTGGCAAAAAAAACCAGGAGGTGGTGAGGAACAATTTAAAGAAACAAGTAGTTTGAATTTGAAGCAAAAGTCAAAGTTGCTGATGTAATGGAAAGCGCTAGCGCAACTATGTGGTAGGAAATTCAACTCAGGGTCAAATATTAAAAAATGCTTGTGGAGAGTCCAGTTTAGATTCAGACAGTTGCTGCCGAGAGGATTAGAGATGGGAGTGTGGCAGCAGAAGTTGCGATGGGCTAAAAAAACCAATCACTTCCGTTTTGCCAACATTTAATTGGAGGAAATTTCTTCTTGTCCAGTCATGGATATTGGAGAAGCAGGAGAGCAGGTTAGACACAGGGGAAGGACCGTGACAAGTGGAGTTGGATGTTTACAGTATACATCTGGAAACGGATTCAGAGGGATTTCAAAGGGATCAGCTATTGGGGTAAATAGTAAAAATGATTGAATCTCTTCAGAGCAGAATGGGTTTGCTTGTTTTTTAAGTAAGAAAAGAATTTGCCTGAAACGGCGCATTAAAAGTAACAGAATCGAACTAGAGTTTAATATCAATCCAAAAGCAGAACCTTTCAGGTGTTCGATCTGTCATCTTTATTTGGCTGAGATACTTATTCACATCAGTGCACTCATGAAGGAAGTTGACGTTCTGAGATAGAAATATAAAGAGCTGCGGAAGAAAACAAGCTGGCAGAAGAGAAGAAGGAATGTTGACAAAGGTCAAACAACTCTTAATTCTTAATTCTTTTCTCTGGAAAATGCCAGCCTATCATTTCTCTGGTTAGGAAATGTGTAGTTGCCTCTATCTGTTAAATAAAGGGTGAAATCTCATTCTAGCTAAAAGCATATATGTTCACCGTCATTAGGAAAAAAAAATTGCTTTGAAACAAACCTACTGAAATTAAGAATTCAAATGTGTCTGCAAATTTTTTACAATTTGTGATATGAATGCATTGCCGCCTGCTGTGGATTTGGACAACATTGAGCTGAATCTTACTTTTCTTGTCAGTTTAGTTGAGTTTCATGAAAGTTTCTCTCTGCACCCAGACAAACATTGTCAGTCTGGAGCTGCTCTGACATTTTGCTACAGACATGGGAAAAGCATTACTGGACTTTATGGGCAAAATCTTGGTGGTCCTGCTGGATGGGTTGATAGAGGTGAGGGAATGTCTTTTTCCCACAGGAATGGCAGTAGAAGACATGATGCTAGATCATGCCATCTGATCTGAGGCTATCACCTGGGTCAGTGCATTCTCAGCTGTTTGGAGGAGCGCACAGCAATTGTGTAAAGAGATGGACCTTCTCCATTTCAGTAGCATATGAGGCACCATCCTCTCTTCAATATCTAAAATACTACGATATCCACCTTCCACCAAGGCACATGCATTACCACACTCATTATTCCTGCAACACCTTTCTTCAGTCACTCTTGCTCACTCCCTACATCACTGCACACTTCTACATTTAGGATACCTCTTCACCTGCATCAAAGTAACAGCTGTGCTACGCTTTTTCACTCCCCTTAATATCTGCCCCTTCCTTGTTCCAGAAGGAAAGCAAGCCACAATATGGCAAGAAGAGTCACGATGGGTGGTGGGCTGCTTCACCCCTAATGAAGAGATATCTGCCACCTACAGCAGCTGTCCAACTGTGTCTAAGCCCCTGGACCAGTTTCACAGGCTGCCCTTGATGTATTGGGCTGGGACTCTGTGACTGAAGGCTGTCTATATTGACTGTCAGCTATGCAATAGTGAGTAATAGTGAGCAATAGTAAGCAATAGTAAATGATAGTAAGCCTCTTACCTGATACTAAGGGACAAAGCAAGGCAAGGATGAAGCACTGTGAGCATCTAGGTAGGTTCAAAATGAATGAGCACTGAAAGAGAATGTGAGCAGCCTAGTCCAGAGCATGAGTCCTGTCTATGAATTGGAAGGGTTTAGAGGGATATGGGCCAAATGCTGGCAAATGGGACTACATTTCTGTTGGATATCTGGTCAGCATGGATGAGTTGGACAGAAGGGGCTGTTTTTGTGCTCTATGTCTGAATGACTCTATGTCCCTGAGCACAAAGTGTATGTGTTGAGGCACTACATAATAGTTGACAGTGCAACCCATACTGAAAATGTTTACTAGATATGCTATAGGGATATTTAGAGGGTAATACTTTACAGATGCCAATGCCTGTGGACCTGGAATGCATGTGGTTAAAGCCCGTTGGGATGTGCTCTGAGATGTTGGTGCTTAGTGTTCAACATAGAGGCCTTTTGGAATAGGTGGTGAGTTGAAGTCAACAGATATTCTCTCTGACCTCCTTGCAGGAAATTCTCAGTATTCAATTTATTTGCACTGGGTGGTACAATAGAAAGCTGCAGATTAATCAGGTGAGACGTGCTGTTAATAATGTTATTAACAAGCAGCAATCTTCTTTAATAGGCAATTTTCCTCTATGTAGCAAAAATCTTGCCTCGATGTCCAGATCTTAGTTAAATGATGCAATGTGTAGTTTCCAATGTTGAGGTAGACTTTATTGGTCATCTCATGTGAGTCTATCCCATACTCACCATAGCCTTTATCCTTCAGGCCTTCATAAGATTCCACATTTTTGTTTGTTTTAGACATACGAGCACATCAGTTTGGAGCAGGAGTAGGATATTTAGTCTTTGAGCCAGCTTACCTATTTGATAAGATCATGACTGATCTGTTTGTGACCTCAGATTTCCTGTCTACCTCATACACCCTTTGACTGCCTTTATCAGTCAAGGATTGATACAATTCATGCTTCGAAATGGTCAATGATACTGGCTCCGCTGGGGAATATAATTTCAAAGAATTAGGACATGCTGAGAGGAAATCATTTCTCCTCATTTATATCTTAAAATGGCAGAGCCTTTAAAACAAATGCCCCTAGATTGGCTGTCAATGATGATTACAAATGTGAAAACATTCTGTGTCCAGTAACAATACCGCTAAACTCTTTGATTGTGCTGAGTTAAGACAGGTTGGGAAAAACAAATAAAGCAAAATTCCCATGCCTGATTCCCATTCATTGATGTACTGCAATGTTTATTTAATGGGAACAGATAGGATCAACATTGGTTATGGGGTCCACGGTGGTTCCATCGCATCTAACATGGAGAATAACTATTTGGGCAAAGTCCTGGAAAAATATTCATGCATGTAGAGTATATAACAACAAAGATCAACAATTTTGTAGAGGAGGGTAGAACAACTTCAAAAATTGATAACAAAAGTCATTAGAGAAAACAGTAGACCAATAGTTTTTGTGAAATCAGATTCTGTAGGTCTGCTGCTTTATGCAAATGTGACTTATTTAGTGACTCATGGCCTGTAGAAATAGTTATTGCACTTTAAATATGCTGACTGTGTCACAACACTCCATCTTGAAATACATTGAAAATTATCTCAGACTTTGTCATTGAAAACAAAACTATTTTAAAAGTGTCACAATTTATCTGCTGTACCTGTTGGTGCACATTATTGCCATTTCAAGGACTTATTACATAATCTTAACACAAAACTGGAATTATAGCCGTAAAAATCAGTTATGTGTCTAAATGACCAGCTCATTAAAATCCACTGGGTGGCAGTGCAGAATAAATATTTGTACAGAGTAGATCCACCCATATTATCAGGAAATATGCTGTGAATATCTCTCAGTGTCCTCTAATGGAGGACGATGTCAACCAACTAGCTAACAAAGCCAAAATGTTATAGATTCAGTCTCCTCACCTCATCTCTCCAAAACTGACCAAACTGATCAGAGTTTTCTTATCCTCCATGCTAACATACCACATTTCCAATGCAGGTCTGAGGAAAGGCCAAAGACCTGAAACGTTAACTCGCTTTCTGTTATTATGACCAGACCCCAGGTGAAGTTCCTCACCTCATTACAGTTCCAGGTAGGATACCCAAAACTGGCTTCCTTTCTTTATTCACGTATCCCCTTGGTAGCTTGCAACAATTTAAAAATGATGTCTTCTCTTCCTCCTAGACCCAAATGAACTAAAGTATTTAAAGTAACAAATTTTTACAGGGTGTCTTGCCAAAATGAATGCATTTATTAATCATTGCAGGGGAGAAAAAATATTAATGCAACACCCATACACACAGATTATAAATAAGAGGTAAGTCGGTACTGTACATAAATCAATCTCTGAATCATTTGTGAAGATCAGGAGTTGAAAGTTGCAACCAGCCAATGGAGGTTACTGGTAGTGTTGACATTGATGGTTAACATAAAACAAAGGAGCAGATATAAGGTAATTCAGCCCATTAAGTCTGCTCCACCATTCAATCATGGCTGATAAATTTCTCAACCCCATTCTCCCGCTTTCTCCCCGTAACCCTAGATCTCCTTGACATTCAAGAATCTATCTACCTCAGTCTTAAATATACTCAATGACCTGGCCTCCACAGCTTTCTGTGGTGGTGAATTCCATAGATTGACTACTTCCTGGCTGAAGAAGGTTCTTCTTATCTCCATTCTAAAAGGTGTTCCCCTTACTGTATGGGCTATGCCCTTGGGTCCTAGTCCTACTTACCAATGGAAATATCTTCCCAACATCCCAAGCCATTCAGTATTCTGTATGTTTCAATTAGATCCCCGTCATTCTTCTAAACTCTATCAAATTGAACAATTGGTTTCAAAATCCTAAGCTTTGGAGATTGATTGTGATTCTTTAGTTCTGATTCCTTTATTGAATGTTTTGCAGCCTTTGGAGAAAGAAAAAGCTTTACCTGCAACACAAGGGTGAGTAAGGGATAGTTCATTAACTGTGACCTTCACAGCATACATAAACCCAGGCTGGTACACACAGGAATGTTCAGTTCTACTCGTATATTCCAGTAGAGTTGAAATTGGCACTTATGTATTCTTCAAAGGGAAAATCAGAAACGATGCCTGTAGTTTAGGAGCTAATTGGCAGAAGGTGACTCTGTGAAACATTTATTTGTAGACATTAGAGATTACAGTCCAATCTCTTTTGCTTTGCCTCCCCCTCCATCCCCCACAATCACCACCATCATCTGTTGTTTGATGTTCCCTTTTCATCCATAGTTGTGCTATTCTGTAGGTTTGTTTTTCTCTCTTCAGTCAGCCACTTAATTTACATTTGCATCAGCCTTGTTTTAAAACTTTCAAATGTCCACCTTACTTCTGCATTGTGGTCATGTCTCCAAAATTTCTACCAGACCTGCTGAGCCTTTCAAAAATGTTTTGTGTTTAGTTCATAATTTCACAATCTGCACTTTGTGCATTTGTTAATTACTCCCTGCCCTGCCACGTGTACCATTTAGCCTTCTGCTGTACATTTGGGCCAACCCCCTCTCCCCTCTACCTGGAGATGAAGCTTTAGGTCTTTCCACCCTCGTCCTACTTTTTGATACACATCCCCTAACTTCTCTCATCTTCCTCAAATATTCTTTACTCATCCATCTCCTCTCCCTACTCTTCTGTCTCTCCCCTCTGTTTGGTCTCTTTATTTGAAAAAAATAAATAATTGTGTTAGAAGCAGTTTAGAAAAGATTTTTAAAAAATCTATGCTTGGGATGAGTGGGCTTATCTTTGGTAGAAAGGCTAACAGATTGGGTCCCTATTGAAGTACAGAAAAAGTGAGTGGTGACCTTATTGAAATGTAGAAGTTCTTGAGGGGACTTGACCTGGTGGATTCTGAGAGGGTTTTTCCCATTCTAAGAGAGACTAGAATTGGAGACACAGTTTAAGAATGCGAGGTCACTACTTTTAATCAGTGGTTTTTTTTTATAAGAGTGTTACTAATCTGTGGAATTGTTTTTACCCAGAACAGAGTGGAAGCTGAATCACTGAATTTATTCAAAGCTGAGTTTGATGTTTGAGGGACAAAGGAATCAAGTTTTATAAGGGTCAGACAGGAAGGTGGGAACTGAGGCCACGACTAGATCAGCTATGATTTTGTTGAATGGCAGATAAAGTGCAAAGAGTTGAATAGTAAACTGCTGTTCCTAAGTCCTATGTTCCTATGTTTTCTCTTTTCCATTCACCTTACCCCTCACCTTCACATTTTCTGGTTCCCTTGCTCGTTCTCGGTTTCCTTTCTAAACCACGTTTTCCTTCTTCTTCACACAGCACTTATCCTTCCCCCTCTCCACTCGCCAAGAAATGTAAGAAAGGCACCAATGTTATGATGTATGCAGCCTGCTCTGCTATTCAATCAGGTCATGGTTTATCTGGAAATGGCCTTAACTCCACTTTTCTGCTTGCCTCCTCCTATAACCACCAACACTCTTTTCAATCAAAAACCCATTTAATTTAGTCTTGGTTAGTTCCAAGTACACAGCCTCCACTGAATACTTCTTCTTGAGTTCTCTTCCTGGAAGCAGATCCAATCCACAGTGCCGTCATGGGTAGGGCAAGCAGCTTGGTCTGGAATCTACCCCAACTACTACAAGGATTATGTTGTTGGCACCAAACTGGTCAATATTGGCATCTGACTGACAAAGTCAATGGCCCCCACAATAAGTCCAAGTTGCTGCAGCAATATGTAAGAGAATGAAAGTAGAAGCTCCAATATTCTTACCATCAAATGGCTGCCCAGGAATCTCTCTGGTTATTACCACCTACCATTGACGTATATTGGAAGGAATTGTGGGGTGATACCTACTTGACCATGTTCGAAGCAGACTTCCTTAGTTGAAGAGTGTGGTGCTGGAAAAGCACAGGCAGCATTCGAGGAGCAGGAGAATCGATGTTTCAAGCCTAAGCTCTTTATCAGGATGAAGAGCTTATGCTCGAAATGTCAATTCTCCTTCTCCTTAGATGCTGCCTGACCGGCTGTGCTTTTCCCGCATCATACTCTTCAACTCTGATATCTAGCATCTGTAGTCCCGACTCAGGCGACTGACTGTGTGGAGTTTGCACGTTCTCCCCGTGACTGCTTGGGTTTCCTCCGGGTGCTCCGGTTTCCTCCCACAGTCCAAAGATGTGCGGGTCAGGTGAATTGGCTATGCTAAATTGCCCGTAGTGTTAGGTAAGGGGTAAATGTAGGGGTATGGGTGGGTTGCGCTTCGGCGGGTCGGTGTGGATTTGTTGGGCCGAAGGGCCTGTTTCCACACTGTAAGTAATCTAATCTATCTTTATCCTAGACTTCCTTTGTCATCAAGTTTTTGTATGAGACTTGAAACTTAGGATGTAGGATTTAACTGCAACTAAGAAACTATGCTTTGTCTCTGGATGAATTCACAGATTCATTCACATCAGGTCTGGCACACAATTCTAGTAAAGACAATTTGCATAATAAGATTGTTTTAACATATGCACCTTGAATAACAAAGACAGGCACCAACAGGAGGACTCCAAAGAAGATTTTATATTGGACTTGAAACATTAACTCTGTTTCTCTCTCCACAGATGCTGCCAGACCTGCTGAGTTTCTCCAGCAGTTTCTGTTTTTATTTCAGAGCTCTAGCATCTGCAGTATTTTGCTTTTATTACAAGAGGAGGATTTCCAGTGGAGAAATGTATTGGAATTCAGTACAAGGTAAGTAGCACATACAGATCTCACCCGGTCAGGATTTCTGCCTTCCTAACAGCACTTGGGAATGTGGTTCAGAGTATAAACAGTACAACTCTTTAGGACTCATTCATGAAAGTGCAAACATTTAGCTCATGGGACATTGCTCAGTTAGAGTTCTTGCAGAGTGTTTTAGGCATTTCTTGGGACTGAATACAGAGTTGGAATGTTTCTCCACTTTTCTGCTCAAGAAGTCTCCCACACATTTTGTTTCACTCTGGGCAGGCTTTTTTTTATTATTTCAATTGAATTATTGAGTTCAGATTTAAGGGTTGCATGTGGATTTCCCAATAGAATTTCAATTTCTCGTGATCTAGATGCTACATGAATCGAGCAGCAAATGTTTGCAAAATAGGCTAGATAAATCAGGCATTCCCAGAAGATAGTCATCTCCTGCTATCCTTATGTATATTATACTTGTTGAGTATATCATGCTACAGTTGGTACCTTATACTCCACAGGTTTAAGTCCAATGCCAACAGTCCAGTGCAAGTGCAAATTTGTCATGAATTACTCATCTATCTCTTAGAGTTTACTATACTTAATTTTGAAATACCCTATGGTATGACCTCTAAGAAAATATGATAATTCATGTAAAATATGACCATAATAAGCAAATACCGTGGTATTAGTAAGAAATTTAAAATGCAACTGTTGCTTAGTGTCATAGAGATGCACAGCATGGAAACAGACCCTTCAGTCCTACCCATCCATGCCGACCAGATATTCCAACTCGATCTAGTCCCACCTGCCAGCACCCGGCCCATATCCCTCCAAACCCTTCATGTGCCCATCCAATTGCCTTTTAAATGTTGCAATTGTACCAGCCTCCACCACTTCCTCTGTCAGCTCATTCCATACACGTACCACCCTCTGCATGAAAAAGTTGCCCCTTAGGTCCCTTTTATATCTTTTCCTCTTACCCTAAACCTATGCCCTCTAGTTCTGGACTCGCCCACCCCAAGGAAAAGACCTTGTCAATTTATCCTATTCATGCCCCTCATAATTTTGTAAACCTCTATAAGGTCACCCCTCAGCCTCCGGTGCTCCAGGGAAAACAGCCCCAGCCTATTCAGTCTCTCCCCATAGCTCAAATCCACCAACCCTGGCAACATCCTTGCAAATCTTTTCTGAACACTTTCAAGTTTCACAACATCTTTCCGATAGGAAGGAGACCAGAACTGCACATAATATTCCAACAGTGGCCTAACCAATGTCCTGTACAGCCACAACATGACCTCCCCACTCCTGCACTCAGTACTCTGACCAATAAAGGAAAGCATACCAAACGCTTTCTTCACTATCCTATCTACCTGTGACTCCACTTTCAAGGAGCTATGAACCTGCGCTCCAAGCTCTCTTTGTTCAGCTACACTCCCGAGGACTTTACCATTAAGTGTATAAGTCCTGCTAAGATTTGCTTTCCTAAAGTGCAGCATCTCGCATTTATCTGAATTAAACTTCATCTGTCACTTCTCAGTCCATTGGCCCATCTGGTCAAGATCCTGTTGTAATCTGAGGTAACCCACTTCGCTGTCCACTACACCTCCAATTTTGGTGTCATCTGCAAACTTACTAACTGTACCTCTTATGCTCACATCCAAATCATTTATGTAAATGACAAAAAGTAGAGGACCCAGCACCGATCCTTGTGACACTCCACTGGTCACAGGCCTCCAGTCTGAAAACAACCCTCTACCACCACCCTCTGTCTTCTACCTTTGAGCCAGTTCTGTGTCCAAATGGCTAGTTCTCCCTTTATTCCATGAGATCTAACCTTTCTAACCAGTCTCCAATGGGAACCTTGTTGAACGCCTTACTGAAGTCCATATAGATCACAGTGGTCACTCTGCCCTCATCAATCCTCTTTGTTACTTCTTCAAAAGACTCAATCAATTTTGTGAGACATGACTTCCCACGCACAAAGCCATGATGACTATTCCTAATCAGTCCTTGTCTTTCCAAATACATGTACATCCTGTCCCTCAGGATTCCCTCCAACAACTTGCCCATCTCCAATGTCAGGCTCATTGGTCAATAGTTCCCTGGCTTGTCCTTACCATCCTTATTGAACAGTGGCACCACGTTAGCCAACCTCCAGTCTTCCAGCACCTCACCTGTGACCATCGATGATACAAATATCTCAGCAAGAGGCCCAGCAATCACTTCTCTAGCTTCCCACAGAGATCTAGGGTACACCAGATTGGATCCTGGGTATTTATCCACCATAATGCGTTTCAAGTCATCCAGCCCTTCTCCTCTGTAATCTGTGCATTTTGTAAGGTGGCACCATCTATTTCGCTACTTTCTATATCTTCCATGTCCTTTTCCACAGTAAATACTGATGCAAAATATTCATTTAGTATCTCCCCCATTTTCTGCGGCTTCACACAAAGGCCGCCTTGCTGATCTTTGAGGGGCTCTGTTCTCTCCCTAGTTACCCTTTTGTCCTTAATGTATTTGTAAAAACCCTTTGGATTCTCCTTAACTCTATTTGCCAAAGCTATCTCATGTCCCCTTTTTGCCCACCTGATTTCCCTCTTAAGTACACTCCTACTGCCTTTATACTCTTCTAAGGATTCACTCGATCTATCCTGTCTATATCTTACATATGCTTCCTTCTTTTTCTTAACCAAACCCTCAATTTCTTTAGTCATCCAGCATACCCTATACTTACCAGCCTTTCCTTTCACCCTAACAGGAATATACCTTCTCTGGATTCTTGTTATCTCATTTCTGAAGACTTCCCATTTTCCATCCATCCCTTTACCTGCGAACATCTGCCTCCAATCAGCTTTTGAAAGTTCTTGCCTAATACCGTCAAAATTAGCTTTCTCCAATTTACAAATTCAACTTTTAGATCTGGTCTATCCTTTTCTATCACTATTTTAAAACGAATAGAATTATGGTTGCTGGCCCCAAAGTGCTCCCCCACTAATACCTCAGTCACCTGCCCTGCCTTATTTCCCAAGAGTAAGTCACGTTTTGCACCTTCTCTAGTAGGTACATCCACATACTGAATCAGAAAATTTTCTTTTACACATTAATCAATTCCTCTCCATCTAAACCTTTAACACTATGGCAGTCCCAGTCTATGTGCAGAAAGTTAAAATCCCCTACCATAACCACCCTATTATTCTTACAGATAGCTGAGATCTCCTTACAAGTTTGTTTCTCAATTTCCCTCTGACTATTAGGGGGTCTATAATACAATCCCAATAAGGTTATCATCCCTTTCTTATTTCTCAGTTCCGCCCCAATAACTTCCCTGTCTGCATTTCCAGGAATATCCTCCCTCAGCACAGTTGTAATGCTAAAACTTAACAAAATAGTGAACAGAATAAATTAAATTTTCAGGCACACTTCAAAGTAATTGTAGATTTTGATGACAGTAGATCATACTGGTGTTTCACTGTGACTATAGGGAACTGAACTCACCTAGATGATTTCCAAGTTATTATAGTTGCAACTAATTGGGCGTGTCACTTGTCAATGACAAGTGTAACAAAAAGAAGTAGATTCCTGAGGCAGCCTGTTTATTCTTGAATGAATAATTTCAAAGTATAGTTAAGGGATTTCAGCTAGTGTTCAGACAGAGATTAAGCATTTTGTGACTGGGTGCATTGAATTCCATTGATCAGGGAGGTACATTCCACTGCTCTTTGTAGGCTAAACAATAAGTGAGCCGCACTCAAACATTCCTTGGCCCTGATTTTATTAAAGGAATGTTCTTCCATCCATCCATTCACATGGTGAGTGAATTGAGACCATGAAAAGCCTTCACTATCATTGTCATTACACTACAAAGTCTATTTTATGACCAATAATAAACAACAAGCTACTTTAATTCGAGAATTTGGTTCACATTTGCTTTTCAAATTACACCATTAAAAAAAAGTCAATTGAACAGCAATGAATTTCTAAAGGCTAGATATGCAAGACATGGCTTCATCCCTTAATTTCCAACACAGGTTTAACCTATTTGTGGATCTACAGCTGTAATGCCACTCATTTATTCATTGTGTAACTTCTTTAAAGTTACGGTTAAAATAATTACTTTTATTTTATTTATCATGACGCTGGCCTTATCTGCAAACCTTTCATGTATTTCACTCTTAGTACAGAGTCTTCATTCATTGTGCTTCAGCAAATTAGAAACACAGGAACAGGAATAGGCCATTCAGCCCCTCAAGTCTGTCCCACCTGAATTGAGATCATGGCTGATCATGGCATCCTGGAGTCTTCTAACTTTTTCAACTTCAAAAAAAATCTCTTGAAAACCAATCTTTTCAATAACCTTCCATTTAATATCCAACAATTACTTTCAAACTCACCTAGACACTTCACACTAGGCCTCACCCACCTCAAGCAAAGGTCTAGACAAATGGGGGAAGGCAAGGTCAAGGGAGAAAGACTATCCAGTGAATATTAGAACTTTCCCCCAACAAACATGTGACTGGCTGTTGGAAAATTCTGCCCTGTATTATGAAATGGAAATAGAAACACTTGAGAGAGTGATGGAGATGATTAAAAGGATGATATCAGAAATGCATTGATGTACATATCAGGAAAAGAATGATAGATTGAGTCGCTTTTTTTTGCAAACCAATAAAGAGGCATTACTTAATGGAGCTCTTGAAAACTATGGAAGGTGCTGGTAGAGTGAATACAAATTAAATATTTCATTTTATGGGATGGACAGAACTAGAGTCTGCAATGCAAGATCATAATCAAGAAACCCAATCGGGAATTCAGAAGAAAGGTTTTCTCCCAAAGGATGGTAAAAATATGGAACTCACCACCACGATGAGTGGTTGAAGCAAATAGTATTTGTACCTCAATAGAGAAACTATACAAGTATAAAAGGGAGAAAGGAATACATGATTACAGTGTTCAATGCAGATGAGAAAGGATGGAAGGAGGCTCAAGTGCAACATGACCACTGGCATTGCCTGGTTGGGCTGAATGGCCGGTCTTACTGCTGCACACCCAATTTAATATTATGTAATTATTGAAAAATGAGTTTGCCAATCACAGAGAAAATTATATCCATGCTTAATGTTGTTCCTAGATAATGTCTACACAACTTTCAAGAAGTGGTAGTAACAGACTAATAAAGCATAATGAAATATTGCACCCATCTGCACCTTTGTAACGGAGGGGTGCTGTGACCAGTTGCATTGTCATATGCCCATAATCATCTTAAAGAAAAGAACATGTTGGCAGTAGAAGATAGAAAATGAAACTTCATGTCCAGCAATCAACTTTCTCCAGTGTTTATTATATACAGCTATCAGTTTAATACAATCTTAATGTCCATTTAACCCTGTCTACCACATGGTGGTGTTTTTCTGCAGAATGAATGTGACATAATGCTCTCACAATAAACTGATCCATGCTGACCTGATTCACTGTGTTTAACTGGTATTCATTATACAAAGGGAATGCATTTTTCAATGACCGTTTAATGCGAAAGTATTGAATCTCTTAAAAATTATGGACACTTGTGAACATGCAAACATAGAATTAGGAGCAGGAATAGGCTACTTGGCGTTCGATATGGTTATGACTGATCTTATTATTCTACTCTGATAACCTTTCAATTGTTGTTTATCAAAAATCTATTAACATCTGCCTTAAAAATATTCAAACACTTTGCTTCTACTGACTTTTTAGAAAGTGTGGTTCCAAACACTCATGATCCTTTGTGAGAGAAAAAAAAACCTTTATCCCGATCTTTGAGACTCTACTCACTGGAGTTCAGATGAATGAGAAGTGATCTCATTGAAACATAAAGGATTCTTAAGGGGCTTGACAGGGTAAATACTGAGAGGATGTTTCCCCTTGTGGGAAAGTCTAGGGCTAGTAGACATAGTCTCAGAATAAAAGGGTGGCAATTTAAGACTGGGATGAAGAGGAATTTCTTCTCTCAGAGCATTGTGAGTCTTTGGAATTACTTGCCACAAAGAACTATGGGGGCAGAGTCCTTCTGTATATTTTAGGCTGAGATAGGTAATTTCTTGATCAATCAGGGAATCAAGAGTAAGAGTGAAAACACAGGATAGTCTACGTGAAGAATGTCAGAGCAGCCATGAACCTATTGAGCAGCGGAGCATGCTTGAAGGGCCGAATGGCCAACTCTTGTTGCTCTTTCTTATGATCTTAAATGAGCAACCCCTTATTTTTCAACAATGACCTTATTCCTCGATTTTCCTACTAGAGGGAATGTCCTTTCTGCAAGTACCCTGTAATATGCAAAAATCTTGCATCGAGCCTTTCAGGGAGAATAAGATGATATTTATATCAGTTCAGTAATAAAAATGATATATGTACACTATTTGTGATAAATAGCTGTTACAAAACCTTAGATGCACATCATATGGAATTCGTGTCGGCCATGCCATTTATGAATCGCAGCAACTTATTTCCTACAAATCGCTATCATTGAACAACAAAATTCAAGCAGTTGTGCACTGGTGCCTAGCAGCAAGCAGCCAGCTGTAGCCATGGCAACTTTAACTGGAGAACATCCACTGAGGTTTCTGCATAAACCGAGATAAAACTGGCTCTAAGGCAGCTTTCAGTGTCCAAAACTGCTGCAACCATTATATAAACCATGAGCAAGGAAAACATGACAGAAGGTGGAAACATTCACTAAAAACAATAAAACCGAAACCTCGAGCAGCCAAAATGTTGAAGAGGAAATTGTTGAGTATGATATTTTCTCTTTTTAACTTTTCCCCTGTACCATTTTCCTCTTTTTGTTTGTATTGACTTTTTGAAGTAGGGTCTCAAACATGTTTTAGCCCTCTGATACCTCGCTTAAGTGATCATTGTCAACATATGAACCCAGAGGGTAAGAATCAACAGGCTATTCTACTGAAGGAGCATTACAGCCTAATTCCTTCTGAAAATCACTCACAAGCATTTTACAGTAAGACTTACTGAATGACCATCAAGAAAACTGTGAAGTGCAGGATTTCAACTTAGGACAATTGAAGGTGCTATGATATTCTATTAAATTAAGAAAAAGACCCGTAAAATGCACTTCTGACATTTCTATTCATGACTTATGCAGTCTCCACTAGTACAGTGAATACTATATTCAACAATTTTTTGTATTGTCAATTCTGAATAAGAATAATTTCTGCTTGGCAAGGAACAGTTTTGCTTTCCTCAGGATTTATTTTGTGGATCAACACTATAGTGAGAAAGCTGTTAGCACTCAATTAAAAATTACAGGAGGGATTTAATATTGAAATGTACTGCAGGTCAGGTCTGAAAAAGAAAGATAATTACTGGTTACAGCAGGGCACATCTCAAATGGGAACTTATGTTTCATACATTACACAGACTGGCTAACCTGCTGTATTCCCTGCATTTCTTGTTTTTGTGTAAGAAGAGAAACCAATTACATTTCTAAAGCAGTAGCCATCGAATCAATCCAAATTTTCTTTCTACCTTAGGTTTTCCACTGGATGAACAAGCAGCTTGTAAAAACAACTAGAAGTATCTGAT
This sequence comes from Hemiscyllium ocellatum, assembly GCF_020745735.1. Lineage (NCBI taxonomy): Eukaryota > Metazoa > Chordata > Chondrichthyes > Orectolobiformes > Hemiscylliidae > Hemiscyllium > Hemiscyllium ocellatum. The sequence continues at coordinate 93,907,740 of NC_083411.1, read as the reverse complement.
GAGAGTATATGCCTAGAACACTGATGTTTGCTCTAAAGCATACCTTGCCTTTTTTAAAACTACTGACAATAGCCATATAGATATCTAATCATCTACCCATTTACCTGTAGTTTCAATCATCTGATTGAGAACACCATAAAATTAGATCAAGATGTCACTGGTTGATGACAAGTAACAAAAAAAATCTTCTAGTCTTCTCGTGCCGTTCAGAACCTCAGGATACCTCAAAGTATTTACAGTATTTTTTTTAACTCTGTCAATTGAAGTGTAGTCACAGTTTCAGTGAAATGATCATTTTTCTTTAGTGTTGTTGGTTGAGATATAAATATTGGCTTAGATAATTCTTTTGCTGTTCAATTAATTCCATAGTAACTTTCGCATCTACCTGAGAGAACAGATGGAACTCAAAGAACAAAGAAAATGATATCAAAGAACAGGCCCTTCGACCCCCATGAACCTGCGCTGATCCAGATCCTCTATCAATGTCACGTATTTTCTGAGGATCTGTATCCTTCTGCTCCCTGCCCTTTCATGTATCTGTCTAGACACATCTTTAGTGACACCAACTTTACCACCTCCACTGACAACACATTCCAGGCACCTAGCACCCTCTGCATAAAGAACTTTCCACGCATATCTCCCTTAAACTTTTCCCCTCTCATCTTGAACTCATGACCCCTAGTAATTGACTCCCCCACCTTGAGAAAAAGGTTCTTGCTATCCACCCTGTCTACACCTGTCAAGATTTTGTTGGCCTCAATCAGGTCTGCCCTCAACCTCTGTCTTTTTAATGAAAATAATCCTAATCTACTCAATTTCTCTTTATAGCTAGCACCCTCCATACCAGGCAACATCCTGGTGAACCTCCTCTGCACCATCTCCAAGCCATCCACATCTTTTTGGTAATGTGGCGACCAGAACTATATGCAGTATTCCAAATACACTTAATGGTAAAGCCTGAGGGAGTGCTGATGGACAAAGAGACCTTGGAGTGCAGGTTCATAGCTCCTTGAAAGTGGAGTCGCAGGTAGAAAGGATAGTGATGAAGGTGTTTGGTATGCTTTCCTTTATTAGTCAGAGTACTGAGTACAGGAGTTGGGAGGTCATGTTGCAGCTGTACGGGACATTGGTAAGGCCACTGTTGAAATCCTATGTGCAATTCTGGTCTCCTTCCTATCGGAAGAATGTTGTGAAAGTTGAAAGGGTTCAGAAAAGATTTACAAGGATGTTGCCAGGTTTGGAGGATTTGAGCTACAGGGAGAGGTTGAATAGGCTGGGGTACATTTTCATTGGAGTATCAGAGGCTGCGGGGTGACCTTATAGAGGTTTATCAAATCACCAGCAGAATGGATAGGATAAATAGGCAAAGTCTCTTCCCTGGGGTGGTGGGAACTAGAGGGCATAGATTTAGAGTGAGAGGGGAAAGATATAAAAGAAACCTACGGGGCAACTTTTTCACGCAGAAGGTGGTACATGTATGGAATGAGCTGCCAGAGGAAGTGGTGGAGGCTGGTACACTTGCAACATTTTAAAGGCATCTGGATGGGTATATGAATAGGAAGGGTTTGGAGGGATATAAGCCGGGTGCTGGCAGGTGGGACCAGATTGGGTTGGGATATCTGGTTGGCATGGACAAGTTAGACCGAAGGGTTTGTTTCCATGCTGTACATCTCTATGACTCTATGTGGCCGAACCAAAGTCCTGTACAACCATAACATGAACCTGCCAACTCTTGTGCTCAATATCCTGTCCAATGATTATCCCTGCTACCCTTCTTAAACAAGGGAACAACATTGGCAATTCTCCAATCCTAATGTCCAGTGAAGGAAAGCATGCTGTATGCCTTATTGACTACTCTATCGACCAGCATTGCCAACTTCAGGGTACAATAGACCTGAACCTGGACATCATTTTTCTCCAGGGCTTTTCCATTTACCATATAGTCCGCTTTTGAATCGGATCTTCCAAAATGCATCATGTTCTGCAGCCAATCTGAGACATCCTGAACCATGCACCTGGGAGACAACATACCATTTGGGAGTCTCATTTTCGACCATAGAACTGCCTATCTACTCCCCTTACAATTAAATCCCCTATGCCTATAGCCCTTCCATTCTTTTACCTGCCCTTCTGTACAGCAGAGACAGCCACGGTGCCAGGAGCCTGGCTACTGCTGCCTTCTCCTGGTGTGCCATCTCCTGCATCATTATCCAGAACGGTATACCTGTTTTTGGAGAGACATAATTGCAGGGGATACCTGGACTGCCTTCCTGTTCTTTCTCTGCCTTTTGTTCATCCATTCCTCTTCTTCTTCAGCAATCCTAATCTGCGGTGTGACCAGTTTGCTAAACAAGCTATTCACAACCTCCTCAGCATCGTGGATGTTCCAAAGTGAGTTTATCCACAGCTCCACAGGCGTCATGTGGTCTAACAAGAGCTGCAACTGGACACATGTCCTGCACATGAAGGAGTCGGGGGCATCAGCCACGTCCCTGAACTCCCATATGGAGCAAAAGAAGCATAACACAAGTCTGAGAACTCCTGCCATTTTTAATCCTAAGCTTAATTTTGTCTAACTATAATATAAAATAATAGATAAATAAAAAAGAAAAAAAAATGTTTGATCAATTACACAATAAAAAAGAAATTGAAAAATCTTGCTTATCAACATACCATAGTCTTTTTGTTGGTTAGAGGAGGAGGGCATATAGTGTCTTGGGTTCAACCACTGCCCAAATATATCAGTTCACCTACCTTCCCAGAGTGCAATTGGCCTGCTCCCACTCAGCTCCTTGCTCTCACCGCTCCCACTGCTGCTGCAAAATGGAGGCCGCTGACTCTCGAGCTAAGTCCTTTTAGAGGGAAACCCACCTTCCCAGCAGCCCCCTGGTCCTTGCTTTCATTGCTCCTGCTGCTGCAATTTGAAACTCATTTGAAAGATAGCATCTTCAATAATGCATGACTCCCCCAGTTGCACGTGTTGAATGTAGAAACAGGAGTAGGCTGTTCTGCCTATTGAGCCTGCCTATCTTCAATATAATCATAGCTGCTGGAACACTTTTACTCAATCCCATGTACCATTATCATAATCCTGGATGTCACTGGTAATCAGAAATATATCAATCTCCACATTAAACACACTCAAAGATTCATATGCTACAACCCTCTGGGAATGTGAATTCCAAAAGTTCACAGCCCTATGAATGAATTAATTTCTTCTCATCTCCAACTAAGTGCCACCCCTCTTTATTTTATGCTGTGCCCCATATATTTAGATTCCCCAACCAGGGGAAACATCTTTCCTCCATTTACTGTCTCCACCCCTGTAAGATTTTTGCAGGGTCCAATGAAATTATCCCTCGTTTTTCAAAACACTACAGAATATAGGTCCAGTTTACCCAACCTTTTTCATAGGAGAGTCCTGCCATCCCAAGAATAGACCAGGTGAATCTTTGTTGTGCTCCCCCTATATCAATAATAGTTTTCCTGAGATAATGACCAAAATTGCACATAGTATCCAGGTTTGGTCTAACCCAGCTCTTATTCAATTGAAGCAAGACTTCATTACTCCAGGACTCAGCAACCTAGAATCGGAAGTGAACTAGATCTTAAACCCATAACATCTTCAAGAAAGGCTTGTATGACTTGCTCATATCTTTCACAATTGTAGTTCTAGCACACCAACGTGCTGTGCTGCTAATGGCATTTTCCTATTTTTGTGTCAGTCTAGATCATAGGTAATTGCTGTGAAATAATATTGGGAGCAGCCCATTTTTAAAGTGTCCCCTTGTAATCCTTCCTTAGTTAATATATTCTTCATCTAAATGTTCATACTTGCTAGTACAATCATTATAATGGTGACTTTTATGTCTTCATTTTGCTAATGCATATTAATGGAACATCCTGTCTCAGTTCCACTCAGCTATTTGATGGATTTATTTTTACATTCTGGATATTTTGCAGTAAGGAACAAAATCCTAGCAGGGAATATTAAAACAATTCTGTTAGATATACTGATGAAAGAGTAAACTTTGGCTGCTATATGTAAAGAAAAGGAACACATTCATGGTTTTACACTATGGCTGAACTATTGTTTCTCTTGTTATATCTAATACCTTCATATTTATGAATATGTTTCTTATCTTTTACTATAGATCCATGTGTCCCTTCTCCAGAGGATCATCCATGCGCTGAGTGGATTGTATTTACAGTTTTCTCATTGGGTGAGGGAAGGATTAGATTTGCTTGTGACGCCCTCCACATTAATACCTGACAGTATTCACTGCACAGGATTACTGATGATTTGGGGCACTAGGTGCATTTTAATTGTAAAATTATAAGCTAGCATGAGTTCACACTTTCTAAAGAGATGGTCTTACAAGGGATGTATCCCAGCAGTGGGCACTGAGTCATGGACACGGACCCTGACTGATGATAGTTTTCCGCTATCTGGGAGAGTGCTGAGGTTAACCTATTCTCCCTATTTACAATGTGGTGGTGCTTGTGTTGGACTGGGGTGGACAAAGTTAAAAATCACACAACACGAGGTTACAGTCCAACAGGTTTATTTGGAAGCACTCGCTTTTGGAGCATTGCTTCTTCATCAGGTAGCTCGTGGGGCAGGAACATAGGACACAGAATTTGTAGTTAATAATCAAAGTATCATATAACTGATGTGATGTATTGAACAAATCTAGATTGCTGTAAAGTCTTTAATCACTTAGAATGTTTCAATTCATTAATATGTAAACCCCAGATTTTCTTTCAAGCCATATTCCCGAGATAACTTAAGGTTTTATAAGAAAAGGTGACAACTCAGCTCAGACAATGCATTAAAGGTGTGAGGTTAGAGTCTGTCTGTATTCCAACCTTGAGTCAGACTGGTTTTATTTCCAAAGTAGAAATTTATGAAACGTCACATGGACTGACTGCCTACAGACTGTGTGCTCTTTGAACAAAATAGAATGTATCTGCAAATGCAAACCTGCAAATGCAAATTCATCCCATAGACTTAAATGTGTGTGTGCGTGCACGTGAGGGAGAGAGACAGTGTGTGTGTGTGTGTGTGTGTGTGTGTGTGTGTGTGTGTGTGTGTGTGTGTGTGTGTGTGTGATGTGCACGTGTACGCGAATCTGATGGAATATATGCCTGTGAGAGAGTGCGCGCGTGAGTGTGAGCGTGGGGGTATGTGTGTATCTAAGAGAGAGCCTGTATTTACATGAGACAACTTAGTGCAGACCAGGGATTGAAACAAGGAATTTGCTGGGATTTGGATGTTTCTACATTGAATGTACATTGGGAATATAGTTGGGTATAGTCTGCAAACATTACAATCGTCTCTTGATTTCCGTTTGAAGGACTACATCCAGTTTGAGCTCAGATTCCATGCAGGCACGGAGAGATGCCAGTCAAAATGAAGACAACCCCATGAAGGTATGGTAATGGTCAGCGTTAAATTGTTCATGGAACACTTTTGTGAGTGTAAGTCTTGTTTTGTTGCACTTATATTTTAATCATGAATTATTTATTATTGCTTTTGAGAGCTAGGATTAAGAATTATGGGATTTCACTGAATATTTTAGTGTAAGTGATGTTTAGAGAAATTATGCTTTTAAGCAAGTGCAGGAATCATAGCTTACACAGAGGAGGTCTGAATGTCTGAGAAATTGGATTAAATAAACAATGATAATGACCACAATGCCTGAGAGATAATACCAAGTAATCAAAGATTAAAAAAAACTTGTTCTATACATTTGAGTAAGTATCAGAAGTAAAATTAAATCTATGTTCTATGTACATAGGGAATTCTGGAGGAAGTTGTGTAACAGAAATAAGAAATGAATTCGGTGTAATCAGGATGATCAGAAGGAAACCATCGCATAAAGAGAGTTTAAAAAACAGTCTCTCGCGGATTTCCTGGACTCTGAAGTACAAAAACTGCTTAAATTGAGGTTGAAATGATAATTCTCTAAAGACTGGGGATCTAAGAGATGAAATATCAATACACAAGATTGCATCAAACTGACATTTTGGATGACAAATTGCTTGAAGTTCTGTTAATATTTTCAAAGTAAAATGCATTCCACTGAGGTAATAACGTCATGGGTACATTTGTCTCAATACAGGAGTTGTCAAATTGCTACAAAAAAAATCACAGCATGAATCCAGAACAGAAACTACTGCTGTAGTATGATATCTCACTTTTTAAATTAGATTTACTGTATAGGGAGAATGGACTTCAAGTGAACTTTAGTCACCTGGCTATGCCTTTTTCCCTATTTAGTTTCCTAGGTATGGTCTGTCACCAATCACAACCAATTTAAAGCTGCAAGGCAATAGATTCTGGCTAATTCCTTTTCTGGAAACCTAACTATTGATTGCACAACTGATGAAAGTGTAGAAAGTCAGAGTTCCCTCTTCTACATCAGAGAACACCATTCAACCTGGCCACAGCAGGGGTTATCACTGTGGCCACAGCATAACAAAAGCATAGAAGAACTGAGGAGAAACAAATGTGCCAACAAAGCCAGTACCAACAGCAACCTCTAGCAGCCTTCATATGAAGAAGTCACAGCACAAGATCCACTCAGGGTATGGAGGAGGTCCAGAGAGCACAGAGTCTATCAGCCTTAATGGCATTTCCTCCCAATGAATGAGGTGCTCCACAGCTGCACATTGAGGACAACCTTGGGCACCATCACAGAACTGTGTCAATTGCTGGAGAAAGATTGCAATCTATGGATGACTATCCTAACCCAGTAGCTAGCAGTGTGACAACTGCACTAAATTCTTATGTAACTGGCTGCTTCTAAGGATCCACTGGAGTGCTCTCAATCCTTAGCCCCTAAATGTATAAAGGCTGCCACCAAACTAATCCCTATGGGTTATCCTGGACCCTCCTGAAGGTAAAGTTTAAATGCGTAAATCAGTCTGGGTGGGACCTTGCAGCCAGTACAGAATGTGCCACAAAATCTTCCATGCTGCACAAGTGGAGCAGGCAAACTGATGGATGTTAAGAACTGTGGCACCAGTCTTTTAAGGAAAAAAATGAGGACATTGAATAAGAGGAACATGACCTTCACTATGATTGAGCACTGTAATGTCAGGTGCAACAAACCAGACAGGGCTTAATTGACAACTGTTTCTAATAGGTGTGATCTAGGTGAAGCCATCCTTCATTAGCTGTAAATTTGTTACTGATTAAAGGAGCAAGCAGCTCTCATTTAGTCCCATAAGCAAGTGCAGCTTCTTTGTTTGAAGCTTCTTTGCTGTTTTTCTGTTTTCAATAAAAGTTAAGTTTATCAAATGTTCAAAGGCTTTTCAACATGTGATGCCCTGACATTGAACAATGAGAAGATGTCATGCTACTCTAGATATTAAGGAATGTGCAGCACTCCCTCAGACACAGTTCTCACATAGAATGGTGCTAAGGACTAACTGGATAGATTGATTCTTGTTGCTGCATTTACAATGACAGTCAAACAGACAGTTGATATTGTAAAATAGAAATATGTTATGAATTGATCTTCATTGCCATGATGTATTGTTTGTGCCATCTGTGTGCTTTTGTTTCTCATTTCCCTCCCACTACACACACTAAGAAATGTTATTTCTGGCTAGCAGCATTTGACCTGGTGGCAGTTGCATGAATCCTGGAAGGTGCTGGCAATAGTGAGTACTTCTGCCATTGGTGTATAGAGGTATGGCACATACATCATGAGATGAGAACAGAGGGTTGCATGAGATAACTCACGAGAACTCACAGTGATGAAACTCATTGAAATTTTTGTAAAATTCAGCCATAAAGGCTGAATTTCTATATAATCATAAATGTTAAGGTTGACATGTGGTATCATAGATTTGGCCGTTCTATTTGTGAGGAATTAAAGTAATGAGAGACAAATGTTCTGATCAGTGGCATACATTGCACGTCCGCCAAGTTGAAACTCCTGCATGGTTTTATAATGATTAACTTGCTACTTCACTGTCTCTTCAGACTACAGTGCTTAATCAACCAGTTCTTGATGTAGTGAAGTGTGGCAAATGAGATACATTATAAAATCTACTGCTTTACCATCCAATCTTCATCAATTATTCAGTGCTTCCTAACACCTCTCTTTGTACTTGTTGCAATATTTTAAGAACAAATTCATGAGCTGGAAAAAAAACTGCATCTGCTTAATGAGGGTCTAAAGACACATTTGGTTGAGTATGAGGAGCTGATAGGAAAATAAATGTCTCTTCATATTAAAGTAACAGCTCACAGGTGAGAAACCACTGTTCATGTCAGAATGAGACACATTATTTCAAAGGTTACTTTGGGGGAATACTCAAATTATTTGTTGTGATTTTGCTTAAAATCTGTTTTGGAAATTTAGTCTGTTTCTAGCAGGTGTATGAGGGAGAATCAAATTTCCTATCTCTGGTGATCAGCTGACTAAAATATATTCAATCCTTACTGGTCTCATAGTAAACGGTTTTCAATTGGTCCATTTTGCAATTAACTGGAAATAAGTGCTTGTCCTAAGTTCCAAAAGTCATATAATAGTGAAACTTACCCAGCTCCCCAAAGATTGGATTGGCAATAAACAAGGTGTCTACATTTGTTGGGATTTAAGTAAATTACACAGATAAAAAGTGTGACTCAGGTGAAAATAAACCTTCATGCCCCAAGGTATTCCACATTTTGAGTGCAGGAAGTCTGAAGAAGTGCCAATTCTAACACCAAAAGGAGCACCAGCTTCCCATTCATATTTCAACATAAACGTAAAGGTCTTATGCTTCAGTTATACAGAGAATTGGTGAGATTACATCTTAAATACTGTGTACAGTTCTGATTCTGGAAATGCATTGGATGCAGTTCAGAGGACGTCTGTTACATTGGTGTCTAAGTGTGCTGTCCCATACGGACACATTGGACAAACTAGGCTTGTTTTCTACTGGAGTTTTGAAGAATGAGGGGTGACTTGATTAAGTAAATAATATCCTGAATAACTTTGACAAGGTGGACATGGAAGAGATTTTTCCTCTTGTGGATCTCTCTAGAACTGGGAACATTGTTTAAAAATTAGGTCAGATATGAGAATTTTTTTTTCTCTTTCAGTGGACTGTGAAACTCTGTCTCAGAAAGCAGCAAGGGGGAGTTAATTAAATATTTTTGAGACCGAGGTGGATAGATTTTTGTTAGGCAAGGGAATCAAAGTTTATTGGGGGCAGATGGGAAACTCAAAGCACAAACAGATCAGCCACACTCTTATTTATAAAGACAAAAGAGATATAACTGGTGGTAGTTTAACTAGAGGGTCATCTTACCTCAGGTGAAGGTAAAAGGTGAGAGAAGAGTCCTTCAAGGTAACCTTAGCTAGTGCTGGAATTGAAGCCATACTGAGGATGTTACTCTGTATCACAAACTAACTATCCAACCACATGAGCTAACCACCCCATTTTATTGAATGGCAGAGCAGACCAAAGGGCTGAATGAGTTACTCCTGCTGCTGTTTCATATGTTCATGCTTTCTTTAAATTGGCAGAGAAACCAAGCATACATGGAATATTTATCCAATATTACATGGGATGAAGGAAATCATGTATCTAGAATTTCCTTAGTCCAGGATCCCTTATATCTATGATTTGAATGTGGAATGAACTCTCTTAGCAATAATTTGATTCATGACAGAAGGACCTATCCTGGGGTTCAAATACCAAATTTGCTTTGAAGAAAATCTGCCACAAATACTTTTTGTCATGAGTTTCATGATCTTGACTGAACACAGATTGACATGTCTGTTCCTGTCCATTATTATGACTTTTTGACAATAGTTTTTAATAATACAGATTATTAATAATAATACAGATAATAATACATTTAACAATACAGATTGACATGTCTGTTCCTGTCCATTATTATGACTTTTTGACAATAGTTTTTAATAATATAGCCCTGTTAATAATATAGCCCTGTTTTGATCACAGGAGCAGAGGTCACTGGTATATGATTTGTCAGCGCAAGAGAGACGGATTAAGAAATATCTTTGGATGATGATGACAGATTTCACTGCAACTCCAGGAGGTAAATCTGATCTGTTCTTTCTCTTCATCTATCTGTTAAACACCTGTTAATTCTAATTTGACTCCAGCCCAGACAAGCAGATTTGTATGTCATTTGTATGTCATTCACAGCATTAGAGAGGAATAGTTTATACTGAAGTAAAAGATTGCTAACATCAGTTTGCAACTTACACTAAAAAAAATTCCACTGTGAGTTAAAAAAAAGACACAATTGTTGCAGTAATGGATTCTTTTTTATGTGCTTATACTTTGAGGATGACGTTCCATTGCAGTTTAGCATTCCAATCTATCTGTAAAGCATCTTACAAATCAACGTTTAGAAAGTAGTAATACAAAAATGCCTATCTTATGCATCCTTTTATATATTATTTAAGTTTGGATTGTACATTTTGAATTAGTAACATATGGGTTTCTTGTGTGTCCAATGTTAGCAATTAGCTTGTCATTATTTCTGTAGCTATGGTGATTCATTTTAAAACAGTTTATAAGGGCTAGTTTGACAGTGCATTGTATTTGTATTCACTTTAGGATTTTAGGGCTTGACATGGTGAACCATTGTGATTCAAGGATTCTGTTAGAAATTTCTGCATGGAGATTTTTTTAAATAGAAAGGTAACTAGAATAGCCCAGGAGCAGAGACTTTTCTTTCAGTTTTACTTTGAAGGGACAGTCCTATGTAGCCCTTGGAGATGCCAGCAGAGCATGCTCCTGAAAAGGAGAGAGCATAATGAAACTAGATCACCTGATAGTGAGGAGTTAGTGGCAATCCCAGACTGGGACTGTTTGGGTAAAACCATGAAGGGCACTTGAAGCTGACCTTCTTTAAGCTCAGATGTATAATAGCTCCAAGAATGAGCTCTCAGTGATTCAAGTCTAGAAATTAAAGCAATCATGATCTTAACCTATTGGGGTGTATGAGAAGGGATTCTGGTATGAGTGTTATCCAAGATTTGTTGTTGGGCTTTGTAATGGAATTTTTAAAAACTTGTAACTGAGTATTTTGAGATGAATAGAATTACACTTTGTGCATAAAACTCTTTGAATTAGTGTTATAAGTAAATATATTTTATTTTACCTTCATTTCTTTTGCTTAATAAATTACTGTTTTGATGTTAAAACAAAATTTGTAGCTGTGTGTGCACCTTGTTAAAACCAAAACAAAACAAAATATGTTCTATCAGCCCTGATTTCAGTCTGGGATCTGACTTGTTCAGTAATAGTATAAACTGGCATCATTATAGTTTGTTCACAAACTTTGGGCTAGATTTTATGCAACATCATTAGTTGGACACTAATGGTTTCTCTCGACACACCTCTCTCTGCTTCTCTATAAAATTTCAGATAATGTAGGGCCAGGCAGATATGCAGTAGGTAGACCTTTAGATTTGATGTGCCTATCTGCCTTCAGATTTGCTGACAGAGAAGGTTAAAATCCAGCCTTAAAGTTTTATTCTGGTTAAGCTGGTCCATCCTTGCCTCATTAAGACCTTGAAGTAATGTAATGAATAGAGTTGTAATCTATTTAATCATTGACAAATTAATCCTTTCATCCCAGGAATCAGCCTAGTGAATCTCTGTTGAACTGTCTTCAATGCCACTGCTTAAATATGGAGACTGAAATGGGGGCCTGAACAACATCCTGAATAGTTGTAACAAAAGTTCCCTACAGTCGGTTCTGGTGTAAGACAGTAGTTCCATTTGCATGTGTCTTATAATAGCAGCACAGCACCATTTAAACTAATGGAGCCAGAACTGTGTTTAACCCATACATATTTTAAAGGTTCGTGCTTTAAAAAGTGTCTCCAGTTCTTCAATCAGGTTATGGTGAATTCGCATTAACGATATGCAGGTTATAGCAGAACGACCTGTATTTTAAAACTTCAATCCCTGGCAATAACGGCCAAAATTCCATTTGCGTTTTTAATTACTTATTGCAACCGAATGCTAACGTTTTGTGTTTCCTGAACAAGAACACCCAGGTGCTCTGTGCTACACATTTTTCTCCATTTGAACAATAAGCTGGCATTTGATTTTTCCCACTAAACTGCATGACCTCACAATTTCCTGCATTAAACTCCAGCTGCCAAGTTTTTTTGTCATTCAATCTACCTACAGAGGAACCTTGATTATCGGAATGATATGGGTAGGGAGTCTGGATAATTGAATGCCGGATAATGGAATGCCAGATAACACAGTTTAGCCAAGCATCAGGAACTTGCAACCTTGTTCGGATAATCTGAAATTCGGAAAATCACATGCCGGATAAACAAGGTTCCTCTTTGGGCGGCACGGTGGCACAGTGGTTAGCACTGCTGCCTCACAGCGCCAGAGACCTGGGTTCAGTTCCCGCCTCAGGCGACTGTCTGTGTGGAGTTTGCACGTTCTCCCAGTGTCTGCGTGGGTTTCCTCCGGGTGCTCTGGTTTCCTCCCACAGTCCAAAAGATGTGCGGGTCAGGTGAATTGGCCATGCTAAAATTGCCCGTAGTGTTAGCTAAGGGGTAAATGTAGGGGTATGGGTGGGTTGCGCTTCGGCGGGTCGGTGTGGACTTGTTGGGCTGAAAGGCCTGTTTCCACACGGTAAGTAATCTAATCTAATCTCTGCATGTTGCCTTGTACATTTCTTATGTCCCCATCACAGCTAGATCTTCCACTTATTCTTGTGTCTTCTGCAAATTTGGATAAACTCTCTTCTGTGCATTAAGTCACTAATGTAGATAATAAACAATAGAGGCCCTAGAACCAAACCTTTCGACTCCACTAATTAGATCTTTCCAACCTGAAAAAGATACATTATTCCCGACTGTATCTTTTGTGTGTTAACCAATCCTCAATCCATGCTATTACCCATGAGTTCCAACTTGTGTAAAAACTTTTCTTATCGAATGCCTTCTGGAAATCCAAATACAAAACATCTGGGGAAAGATTTACAGGGACCAAAGGGGCAACATTTTCATACAGACCTGAAGCAACAAAATGGCGGCAACTGAAATCAGGAACTAACTGGACAAATCAGAACACAAACAAAAACTTACTTTCTCCACTGGGTCCTAAGCGCACTCTCTCCGGTAAAAAAAACACACAGTGAATTACCTGCTACACTGGGTCCGAAGCAGACCCTCTGCAAAAATACACCAAACTGCAGCCTACCTGCTCCACAGGGTCCTAGGAAGGAACACTTAACTAGAAACAGTCAGAATCCACTCCACCAGACCAATGGACCTCTCAAATGTAAGAAACCAGCGAGGAAGTTGGTAAGCGTGCTGGCCTCCTAGTAAGACTGAGACTACGCGGTTTCAAGACCCCCCTTCCCAGCTTACTCTTAGCAAATGTACAATCCCTGGAGAACAAGATAGATGAACTCAGATCATGGCTCAGCTTCCAGCATGAACTGTGGGACTGATGCACACTCTGCTTCACAGAAACCTGGCTCAACCCATCCATTCCCGACTGCGCACGTCAGGCTGATGGTTTTCAATCCATTGTATGGACTGCACAGCATCCTCGGGTAACACAAAAGGTGTAGAGGTTTGCTTTTTAATCAATAACTTGTGGTGCATGGTCATTGCAACCCTGGGCAGCCATTGCTCCCCAAACCTTGGACTCCTCACCATCAAATGCCACCCCCTTCTATCTACCATGGGAATGTACGGCTGCTATACCAACTGCTGCGTACATACCGCCACAAGCAAAGGTTGAGGAAGCAGAGGATCAACTCCGATGCTGTCTGGAATCGGCTGATTGGGCCAAGTTCAAACAGTCTGCAGATACCTTGAACGATTATACCACCCCCATCACAGACTTTATCAGCAAGTGTGTGGAGGACTGCATACCGAGGAAATCCATCTGGGTGTTCCCTAACAGGAAACCCTGGATGAATCAGGACAAACAGAACCTACTAAAAACCAGACATGAGGCCTTCAGATCAGGAGAGTCACTCAAATATAAAGAATCCAGGTATGCCCTTTACAGAGCCATTAAGACAGCCAAGGACCAATACCGATCCAAACTAGAGACCCAGACAGACACCCAGCGACTATGGAAAGGACTGAATGACATCACAGGTTCTAGCAGGTGATGACATATTGCTCCCAGATTGTCTCAATGCCTTCTATGCTCGCTTTGAGCAAAGTTTTGGTGGAGAGGTAACACCTATTCTGATGAGTCCTGACAAACCTACCCCAACAGTCACTGCATCAGAGGTCAGATCAGTTTTCCTTTTTGTGAATCCAAGGAAAGCGGTTGGACCAGACGGAGTACCAGACCGTTCACTCAGAGCATGCGCAGATCAACTGGCAGAGGTCTTCTCGGACATCTTCAAATGCTCCCTGCAGAATGTCACTGTCCCTGCCTGTTTCAAGAGGACCAACATCATCCCTGTGCCTAAGAAGGCTCATGCAGCTTGTCTCAATGACTGTCACTCAGTGGCCCTAACTTCGGTGGTCATGAAGTGCTTTGAAAGGCTGGTCATGGCATTAATCAACTCCTCCCCACTACTCTTGACCCACTCCAATTTGCCTATCAGACCAACAGGACCACGTCAGATGCCGTATCACTTGCCCTTTCATTCCTCTCTAGAACATCTTGACACAAAGAACAGCTGTGTAAGAATCCTACTCGTTGACTACAGTTCAACCTTCAATACTATTATCCTCTCAAGATTGCTTACTAAACTTAGTGACTAAGCCCCACTCTCTGCAACTAGATCCTGTTTCCTGACCCACAGGCCACAATCAGTGAAGATTGGGGACAATATTTCATCCTCACTAACACTCAACACTGGAACCCCCCAGGGGTGCGTACTCAGCCCCCTACTGTACTCACTGTATACTCATGACTGCATTGCTAAATACCAGACTATTGCCATTTACAAGTACGCTGATGATACCATCATAGTCGGTCAAATCTCAGATGGTGATGAAACAGATGGGAGGTGAAAGACTTGGAAAAATGGTGCACTGAGAACAACCTAGCTCTCAATACCAGCAAAACCAAGGAACTCATTATTGACTTTCTGCGGGATGTTACTCATGCCCCCTGACACATTAACAGCACAGAGGTGGAACGAGTGGAGAATATCAAGCTCCTGGGAGTGGTCACACACAATAACCTTTCTTGGACCCTTCATGTGGATGCACTGGTTACAAAGGCCCAACAATGACTGTTCTCTCTAGGCAGCTGAGGAGATTTGGCATGACGGTGAATACCCTTACCAACTTTTATAGGTGCGCCATCGAGAGCATTCTGTCTGGATGGATCACTACCTGGTATGGCAACTGGACCATTCAAGATCGGAGACGGTTACAGAGAGTGGTGAACACGGCCCGGACAATCACAAAGGCAAACCTCCCATCTATAGAATCCATCTACCAGGCTCATTGTCAAGGAAAGGCTGCCAGAATTCTTAAAAATCCATCCCATCCTGGCGATGTTTTTCTACAACCTTTACCACTGGGGAGAAATCTTCGAGTAAAAAGTGAGGTCTGCAGATGCTGGAGATCAGAGCTGAAAATGTGTTGCTGGTTAAAGCACAGCAGGTTAGGCAGCATCCAAGGAACAGGAAATTTGACGTTTCGGGCCAGAGCCCTTCATCAGGAATGAGGAGAGGGTGCCAGGCAGGCTAAGATAAAAGGTAGGGAGGAGGGACTTGGGGAGGGGCGATGGAGATGTGATAGGTGGAAGGAGGTCAAGGTGAGGGTGATAAGTTGGAGTGGGGTGGGGGCGGAGAGGTCAGAAGAAGATTGCAGGTTAGGAGGGCAGTGCTGAGTTGAGGGAACTGACTGAGACAAGGTGGGGGGAGGGGAAATGAGGAAACTGGAGAAATCTGAGTTGGGGAGAAAGTACAGAAGCCTGAACACATGCACCAGCCGGTTTCGCAACAGTTTCTACCTGACTGTTGTTAGAATATTGAATGGACTCACAAACTCTGAGCATTCGCCTGTACCTGTATCATTGTTTTCCCACTGTTTACCTATTATTTACTTATGTAAGCTACTTTACTGTTTGATCTGCTTGTATTGCTTGCAAGACAAAGCTTTCCACGTGACGATTGTGCCTCAGTACACGTGAGAACAGTGCCTAAATGGAATGAGCTGCTGCAAGAAGTGGTGGAGGCTGGTATAATAACAACATTTAAAAGGCATCTCGATGGATATATGAACAGGAATGGTTTCAAGGATTAAGGGCCAAATATTGGCCAATGGGACAAAATTAATTTAGAATATCTGGTTGAAAGGTTTGTTTTCATGCTGTGCAACTCTATGAATCTACGATTCTCCCTACTGATTCCATTTTACCAATTGCGCTTGTTATATCCTCAAAGAAATCCTGCAAATTTATCAAACACGATTTCCCTTCCACAAAACCATGGAGAGTCAGTTCTTCTCTAATGTGATAATTGCATTTTTGTGCAACCCCACATTATAGAAAAATCATGCTTTAGAAACAGCACTTAAAGTACTGTAATTGTGTTACAGCCAACAAACGTTTTAAAAGATAATCCAATAGAAACAGCGTCCCAATTTGTCAATCACGTTACAGTGAATTCCCTTTGACGAAATATGTGTTATAATAGAATGACTTGTATATTGCGATTGTTTTGAGGTTTTTGAAATGTCCTGCTATCTCTTCCTTAATTATGGACTCCAGCATTTTACCAATTTTCCAGTTTTCCATCTCCCTCCTTTCCTGAATGGTTGTCACATTAGCAGTTTTCCAATCTGCTAATTTCAACCAATGTCTCCATTATCTCTGCAGACAGTTCTCTTAAAACTCTTGGATGCAGGCCATTAGCTCCTGGTAACATGTCAGCCATCAGTTCCATTAGTTTGTTAAATATTTTATCTCTCATAGTATAGACTTTTACAAATCTTTCCTCTAATTATCACCCTGCTTATCTTAATTCTTTGGGATGTTTACCATGTCCTACACCATGAAGATCAATGCAAACTATTGGTTTAAATGACCACTGAATGCTCATGTTTAGATTTTTGCTAAAATCAGCAGAGATGTAAATATATCCCCAGTACATCTAACTTAATTTTCAACATGTTGCAATAAAAATAGAATTTAAAAAATCTTAATTATTTTTCATTGGGGACTCATCAAGGAAGATGAACATTTTGTCATCTTTAAAGGATGCAATTACAATATTACATGCTGGAAAGTGGAGTTCTACATTCTCTGCTTTTAGATACATTCAGTTGCTTTTATTTCAGTAACTAATTCTTCAGTTAATCCTGTACGTTTCAACTTGCCTCCAATTTTATTTTATCTAGCTTCACAACCTTGCTGTTCACTGCATTGTAGTGTGTTCTCCCTTCCTGGCTACTAGATTTGTGGCTGCTATGCCTGTTGTGTACAGTATGTGCACTTTGCCTGAATTGGAAACTGTAAATCGGCATTCATGTTCCAGCATCTCAGAGTTTTAAGTATTCTTATCTAAAGTATTATTTACTCCATAAAATAGTTTGGGCTGTTCGTTCTCCACCTTCCCATCCACCCCAAGCCAAGCCTATAATATGGAAGGTGAGCAGGTGCTGAAACCATCAGTCTGCTCCACATAAACATAAATGATTGAGACACAATTGAGCTTTTTTAAAATCGCAACACAAAGTACATTAAGGGTAAAAGGAAAACTAGGGAAAGAATAGGGCCCATTAAAGTCCATAATGGCAATTTGTGCATGGAGCCAGAGGACTTAGGTCGAGTTTTAAATGAATACTTTGTGTCTGTGTTCACAGTCAGAGGAAAGGTGTGGATGTCGAAATCAGGGAGAAGTACTGTGATATTATTAAATCAGCATAGACAGAGAAGAGGTTCTTATGGTCTGGCAGGCTAAAAGTAACTGAATCTCCAGGGCCAGATGAAATGTATCCCAGGCTAAAGAGTGAGGCAAAGGAGAAAATTGCAGAGGGGCTGGTAATAATTCTTTAATTCATCTCTGGCTGCAGAAGAGGTTCCAGAAGACTGGCGAACAGTCAATGTGGTACTGGTATTCAACAAGGGCACAAAGGATAAACCAGGAAATCACAGGCCAGTCAGCCTAACCTCAATGGTGGGGAAACTGTTGGAAGCAGTCCTGAGGATTTGAGAAGCAGAGGTTAGTCAAGAACAGCCAGCATGGATTTGTTAAGGAGATGCCATGCTTGACCAGGCTGATTGAATTTTTCTAAGTGGTGACCAGGTGTGTAGATGAGGTGTGTGTGCATTTGATATAGTCTACAAGGACTTCAGCAAGGCTTTTGACAATGTCTTGGCTGGGAGATAGAAAGCAAAAGGTGAGAGCCCATGGGATCCAGGGAAATTTAGCTAGTTGGATCCATAATTGGCCGGAAGCGGAGGATGTTTTTGTGACTGGAAGCCCGTGTCAAATGGAATTCTACTGGGTCCTTTGGTGTTTTCATTATAGATAAATAATTTAGTCTTGAAAATAGAAGGGTTGTTCAGCATGTTTGCAGATGATATCAAAGTTCGTGAGGTGGTACATAGTGAGGACAATAGCCTTATATTACAGGAGGATATAAATGGCCAGGTCAGATTGGCTGATCAGTGGCAAATGCAATTCAATCCAGATAAAACTCTGGAAAGCATTGAGGATCAGATGGTGTACGTGTCCACCGGTCCCTTAGGGTGGTGGACAGTAAGGTAAAGTGGTTAAGAATGTATATTGGATAATCACCTTTATTGGGCAGAGGATTTAAGAGCAGGGAGGTAATGCTGGAACTGTATAAAATGTTAGTTAGGCCACAGCTTTTGTGTACAGTTCTGGAATCCACATTGTAGGAGGATGTGATCAAATTGTAGATTAACCAGAATGTTGCTTGGAGTGGAGAGTTTTAGAAATGAAGAGAGATTAGATGGATTGGGGTTATTTTTGTTGGAGTAGAGGAGACAAAGAAGAGACACGATTGAGATGTTTAAAATTATGAGGGACATGGATAGGGAAGAAAAGAAGAAACCTTTCCCCTCAATGGAGGTATCAAAGACTGGGGCAATAGATTAAGGTAAAGGTTTAGAGGATAGATGTTCTTGCTCAGATGGTAGTGAGAATCTGGAATTCACTGCTAGTTTGGGTGGTACAGGTAGAAACCTCATAACATTTAAGAAGTATTTAGATGGAGATTTGTGATGTCAAGGTATATAAGGTTATGAACCAAGTGCTGGAATACGGCATTAGAATAGTTGGGTAATTGTTTTTGACCAGCGCAGACTCAATGAGCTGACAGGTTTTTTCTGAACTGTAAACCTCTATGTGACTTTATGACACAACTGATTTCCAAAAGAAAAAAAAAACTGGCAGGCTTGTGCAGTCTTGTGGGAGAGGACAGAATGTTTTCTAAAGGTCTATGAGAACAAAGGAGGAAAGGATGAGGGGTGGGGGCTGTTGCCCTGTATGTATCTAGGAAAATCCCACCTCAGATGCCATTCCATCTCTCTTTTCATGTCACCTGCCTGAAAAAGCTTTGCCCCACACCCTCTCTCCAATCATCTCAGGGCTTTGTGATCCTTCCCCACCCTAAAACCCCAAGATATACTTTGTCATGGCAACCATAATCCTCTTTGGCCACCCTCTTCCACTCCTGGCAGTACCCTCTACTGACCTCTGGCACTACCACAATCAGATTGGCCAACTGTACCCAAGGTGAAAGTTCTTCTTGAGTGAGGGGTGGAGGTCCTACAATTAACTAATGTAGCCCACTCTTATAGCTGCAGGGCAGGCTTCTTACTGATTCACTGGCCTGTCACTGACTTTTCATTGTGAGTGGTGTACCTCGTGTCCAGTAATTCTCTAGCCAGGAAGATTATCTCCCATATTTTACAATAGCTTGGAGTTGATGCCCATAAAAAATTCCAACAATCCCTATGAGGTGCATTGCATCCTTCCCAACATTAGTTTAATTCTGGAACTGGTTTTAGTGGAGCACTAGCATCCACAAGCAGGCTAACCAGCCAATCGCACTGAGGAATCCTGACAGATAGCAAGCCAAGAAACAACAAGTATGTTTTATTATTCAGTTTCTTAAAGTATTGCAGAAAACAAAATAAAGATTGTGACATTCATATAGGATTAAGGCAGAAGTTTGAAATAGCTTAAAAATATAATTATAAATTGTTGTTTAAAATCTATGCAATTATGACCATAATGGAGAACTTTGACATTCCAAATACGTACAATTAGTTTTCTTAGGCAGAGCCTGAGAGCATTACATCTTTGCTTACTGTTGAAGTCTCAGTTATATCTTATTCAATAAGGCTTAACTTTGTCAAGGGTTTTTGAGTTAACGGTGTGAAAGTGGAAGATTGTGCTAATTCAAGTGATACTCTAGATTTCCATCTGTGAGGACTTCAAAAGACCATTCTATAGAAAATCAGGGCATTGTAGATGGCAAATTCTGGATTTTTGTTTTTAACTGTGCAGGTGGCTATGCCAGATGTTGCTGCCAGTTTACAGCTAGTATAATAACAGCAAACACTGATAGTTTGCTGGAATTACAATATGAAATCTGGGCCGATGTCAGCCGAATCCTTGGGGTGTAATTAATAAGAAGATGCTCACTTCCATTGGGGATTTCTGGGATCAATTAACAATACACAAGTACCGCAGCTAGCTAGTTTTGGGCCATTTTATCTGGGCAGTCATTTATGCAACGTGATGTTCCACGCTATGAATTTAAACTGAACATTCCTGCAATTTTCTCACAACGCTGCTTCAATTTATAGGGTCTGGCAACTTCGTCACTTTCCAATCATGCTTGGCAGGGGAGATGCACGTTATGGATGTTCAAATGATTACTCCATTTCATCAGTCAAAATTCCTTTTCATTTATCAAGTTTCCAATGTTACTGCACACCCCTATCCTGCAATTCAGGATAGATTTCTGGCATTAACATTTCCTAGCTCATGTTCCTTCCTGGAAATTTATTTAATAAGTTGTTTCGGTCTATAATTTCTATCTGACTACTTTTTTTAGGCTGAAGTGAGGACAGCAGACGCTGGAGATCAGAGTCTAAATTAGGGTATGCTGGAAAAGCACAGCAGATCAGGCAGCATCCAAGGAGCAGGAAAATTGATGTTTTGGGCAAAAGCCCTTCATCAGGAATGATTCTTGGATGCTGCCTGACCAGCTGTGCTTTTCCAGCACCACTCTAATCTATTTATTTTCTAATTCTGACTTCCTCAGTTTTAATTGTATACTTGAACATTTCCCCATAGTGAACCGTCTGCTTCAATTCATATTCTCTATTTCTTTCACATCCTTGAAAAATTAGAACTTATTTCAAATTAATACAAATTATTTTGCTCATGTTTGGTATCAGCATCGTGGCCATTTCTTGGCTGGAGATTTTTCACTATTATTCCAGTTCTATTGTCAAGGTGATAGGTTCCTCTCAAAGCAATGTAGTAAAATATAAAATGTCCTGCTCCTGGGTGTCAGTCAGTGATAGAACATCCCTCTGCCCAGGCTGCTTGACTCTCTTTATCATGGGTGAAAATGTGTTGCTGGAAAAGCGCAGCAGGTCAGGCAGCATCCAAGGATGCTGCCTGACCTGCTGCGCTTTTCCAGCAACACATTTTCAGCTCTGATCTCCAGCATCTGCAGTCCTCACTTTCTCCTCTCTTTTTCATGGGGAAAGGATGTAAATGGGTGTAAGCTGGGGAAAAAAAAACTGCATCTGAGACATTGCAGTGGTATTTGTAGGTTAAGATTGGGAGATGTTATACAGATTTCTCAGGTGCTGCACAGAACAAGTAATAAGAACAATTCAGGATAGTTGTGATCTTGAATGGGATGTGCTGGCACCTATTCCTTCAGAGCATAGGTCCTACTCCAGCAGATGATACAATTCAGTGATGATGGCACAAGACATCCATAATCTGAATCTGTGCTGTGTTTCTGAGAGCTGAAAATGACTGCAAATTCAATACATCCAGGGTCTGGGTCTGCTGCCTCTTTAGGAGGTCTTCACTTGCTGCTTCTGCTTCTCCCTCTGGAGACTCTATGGTAGTTGCTGTTTTTGCTGATAACATTGTAATTGTTATCATCTTTGATGTTGTTATCTCATTTTGAATCAAGGCCACAAGGAATCCTACAAGCTCATTTTCATTTCAAATGCGTGAGCTAATAATTTTTGAATAGCATATCAGTCATGGTTCTCCTGATCCCTCACATCAGTGACTGAGAAGGAACATGCCCTGGCACAGTTTGCTATGGAGGCTTTGGAAGGAGGCCAATGGCATGATGTGGGTCTTTGAGCCATGGAACCTTACCTAGATGCATGTTGCAGAACCAAAGTGTTTATGCTTCACTGGGACAGTGAAATTAGGCACTTATCCACCTCCCAAAAAAAAGCCATCCTTGCATATCACAGTTCATATCATTGCACGTTTACATTTAAATACGAGCAGCCCAGAAACACTGTCATCCAGAATCGAGTGTAAAAGCTGATGTAGAAATGGCAAGTCCAGACGAAGCATTTAAATTTGTGTCTGCACAACTTTGCTTATCTGACAAGGATCAACTGATGCAAAATATATAATTATCATGATTACTTCATGCCATAATTTTAATGTTCAATCTTGCAAAAAGAATGACTGTCCAAGGAAAACCAATTTATTGCCAGCTGGCTGGACAGAAGTCCCTGGATTGAGATGGATGAGCAACTTGATTGACTGTGGTTGCACCTCTGATTGACTGTAGTTCTCAATGACACCATGAAAAACTGCACCCCATGACTTTCAGTCATGACAATTTAGGTTGAAGCCATGTAGTGTGTTTGTCCTGTATACTGCTGGGCCATGCTATAAGTGTGACATTGATGCTGTACACTAATCCTCAGCTGCTTAGTTCTCTGAATGGTAAGAAGCTGTCTACCTCTTCTGTGCCAAAACGCATTGCAATCCAGAGAGCTGACAGCCCACACATCAATGCAAAGTGAGTGGACATTAATAAATTAAGCTGAGAGCTATAAGATGCATCCTGGGCAGATACATGTGTGTCCCTGCATGCTAAAGCAACCTGGCAGAAACATGCAAGTCATAAGTGTCCCTGAGCTCCTAAATGAAGTTTTTGAAGAGTTCAAGTGATGTGTGAGACCATTTGAAAGTAGCTATGGTGATGTGATGAGGTTGATAATTTGGTGATATCAACTTCCACGATGAAATATGGAATAGAAAAGTGTCCATGGGACATGAGTAAGACAGAGTTCTCTGAAGACTTGGAGAAGCTCTGATTCCCATCTAGTTTCTTGGGAAAGGAGGAAGAATAGGGAGCTGCTTATAAATGACATGACATTAGCCAAGAATGAGAAACAATTACATAGAAATACGGCAGTCACTTTTCTTTAGCGAAATTCAGAACTAGTTGCTTGAACCTTAAGGAGAAAATCAGAAGTTTTGTACTTGACATTGGGAATCTGATTTATTCATTCTCACTGTATTTTCCCAAATTTCTCAACTATTCCCACTTTGTTCAAAGCAGAGCAAATTCAGATCCAGTATCATACTGACACTGATATAAGTGGAATTATGGTATTCTGATCGTGATGCCAGTACATGCATTGTAATATGATTCTTAATATTGTCATTCTACTAATCTAGTGTAAATTCCTGTACTGTTTGCACCATGCTCATTTGTAACTTATACTGACCAGTCCTTATCTTTTTTCTTCAACACGGTTTTAAGATCTAAATGTTTTTAATGGGCTTTGGAACTTGGAAGTTGTTGAACTGCTTTCAGAGGTATTTGTAAGAGGAAATATAGTAAGTCATTATGAAAATTCAAGGTCAGTAATTCTTAAACTCCCATGTCAGATGCATAGCAACAACTATTTAATTTCCTTACAAGCACAGAAAATTAAAAATAGTGTCACCCTTAGTGATGCAGATTTGCCATCAGCTGCAGCAAATATTGTATTGTTCTCACATACACGACAACCTATGCAATCAAAGAATTTGATGAATAATTCTGCACATTGGCAATTTGTGGATTCACCTGTGTACAAACAAAAACAAGATGTTTGTAGTGACGCACGTATCATGTTTGCATCCTAGTTTAACAGCTGCAAAATAAAAATCACTTCCTTCATGTTAGTCAGACACATAATGGAAAAGATGAGTAGAATTTGCTTGATGAATGCATTTGAAGCAGAGGACAAGTTGTAACTTACTGATGACTGGCAGATTCTTTAGGCATGCAAGCTGGTGTGCTAGTACCAGTGGCACATTTGGACCGTTGGTTACCATGAGAACCTTTCATTCTGTAATAACCTCATAACACAGTGCATTCCAGGCAGTTCCAGACAGACAACTGAATACATGGAGTAAGTGAGAATATAATTTTAAAAATTGATGCTTCAGAATAAATGGGGCAACATGAAGCAGTTATTCTTCACAGAGCGATCAGCACTTGAAATAGGCTTCTGGGCAGAGGACTGAATCAAAACAATCTTTGAATAATTTAAAGGAGAGTTGAATGCTGAGATGGAAGGGCTGTAACTTTTTATTGGTAAAATGAGTTAAAAGGAGTTATTCAGCCTTCTTCGTTTGCATTTATTTTGTGCATTTTAGAAAACAAAATGCACAAAATACATGCAAATGAAGAAGGCTGAATAACTCCTTTTAGTTCATTTGACCAATAAAAAGTTGCAGCTCTTCCATCTCAGCTTTCAACTCTCCTTGATTGGAAA
This sequence comes from Hemiscyllium ocellatum, assembly GCF_020745735.1. Lineage (NCBI taxonomy): Eukaryota > Metazoa > Chordata > Chondrichthyes > Orectolobiformes > Hemiscylliidae > Hemiscyllium > Hemiscyllium ocellatum. The sequence goes on along the minus strand of NC_083411.1, from coordinate 93,882,987 downwards.
GGAAACCATACATCAGCCATTTTGTATTCAATGTTATGTTGCACTTGTAGAGGTTTAACAACAACCAACACTATGACTAAAAGATCAATGATTTCATTTTGTATTATTTCAAACTCATTTTGAACGGTTCAGTAGTAATTTGATTGGCTCCCAGCCCATTGACACAATACATAATTCTGAGGATCTTTAAAAAAATGATCTATTATCTCCTCCATATCTTGTATTCAATATTTCCAGAGATTGCATTTTCTGGGCTTTGTGATTTTTCTGTTCTTAATCTATTCACTTTTTGATTACTTGTTGCTGGTGGCAGATTTTCACTGTGTTCCAACTTCAAAAGATACCAGAATCTTTTAGACCTGTCTGGCATTTGCTTATTCCCCCATATATAATTTTAGCTCTGTTATTTCTTTGTCTCCAAGATGTCAATGCCCTGGTCTTCAGCCATGCTTTTACTTCTCATGTATTTATAAAAAGCCGGGTAAATGTACAGTCCAGTCAGAAGAGAGCTGGTAATGGAAGAACTTGATGTCAGCTATGGTATGGCTTGCAGATTTTTGAATTAACAGAAGTTTATGGCGAATGGAAGACATCGGCTGACCAGCAGAGCATTGCACTATCAAGGTTTGAAGTAACAAATATCTGTATGAGGGTTTCTCTTCGGATAAATTAACATAGTGATAGTGATAGGCAATGAAATGGAGGTGGGGAGGTTGATGGTTTTGGTGATGGTGTGGATATGTGGTTCGAAGCTCAGTTCAGGATTAATTGTGATACTAATGTTGCAAACAATCTGGTTCAGCTCAACAGTAATCAGAGTGAGGGGTGCATTTGATGGGTAGGGAATAGAATTTTGTGGCACAGATTAAATATAGAGGTTTGGCAATATTTGGGAAGAACAACAATATTTGGGCAGTTGGACAAATACATTCAGCTCAGAATTTGAAAATTGACTTTTCATACAAATACCAGGAAAGGCTTTCTGTTTATTCATTGTATTAGGTATGGCTTATTTAGTAGCACCCTGTCTTCTGTGTCAGAAGGCTCTAGGGTTCAGGTCTCACTCCACAATGTGAATTTAGCAAACCAGGCTGTATTTTGGAAGGTGTACTTCACTGTCACAAATCCCTTTATTTGAATGAGATGTTTAGTCTGAAGTGTGCATAAAAAAACCCTATGATATTATTTTGGATCAATATCCTGGGCAATATTTATCCCTTAAGCAATGTCAGAAGGTAAATCATCTGGTCATTATTGCAGTCCTGTTTGTGAACGTTTGTTACAATGACAACACTTAAAACTGCATCAATTTATGTAAAACTCTGTTATCTCACTTATTAGATTAGAATCAATCTAAACATCAGGTCATAGGCAGAGAACACAGGGGGCCAACACCTTCAACATATTGTCTGGCTATCACCATTGTGAACAGCTCATCTGAGAATGCAACTTTAAAAAAAAAGGGTTTTGTGATTTACACATGAAAGAAGTGAAACTATCACTGTATTCTAACAGATGAAAGGCTTAACAGACAATCAATTTTTCAATGTATAATTTCAGTTACATCACACTGCAAATTTTTGCTATAAATTCTGTGTTACGATCGAGCCCTCCACAATCACCTGATGAAGGAGCGTCGCTCCGAAAGCTAGTGTGCTTCCCATTAAACCTATTGAACTTTAACCTGGTGTTGTGTGATTTTTAACTTTGAACACTTAAAAAGTACTTCTTTGGCAGTAACTTGCTTTGGGACAGCCAGTGGTCATGAAAAGTGCCATAAAAAATCATGTATTTGTTTCCTTTTTTAAAGAATGATCATCACATGGAATGGGCTTCTGAGCTGGGTCATGAAAGCAAAAATACTTGAATTGTTAAGAATAGTTGGACTTTATGGGAGAGTGTTGCAGATGTTTCTAATGGAACAACCAAGATGGATTGAATGCTCTCCATCTTTGCATTTACTTTCTGAAAGAAATTTATCTTATGGGAAATAACTCACATCAGAAAATACATCACGTTCGTCATTTGCTCTTCCCATAACTCTTTGCTCCACTTATTAAAGATTATGTCTAAAATAACTGATTACATTAACATTTTGTAGTTTCACTATTTAGTGTGAATTGAATACTGTTATATACAATATTTATGAAAATGTCTGACTTTTCTTCAGACAAATAATTTCTCAGTGATGAAATGGCTAAAAGAATTTAAAGCATTGTTTCAAACAAGTAGTTCTGGATATCAAAGATTACAAGACAAGTTCCAGGTCACTTACCTTTCAAATTGATTCCTCCTAATTTGAAAATTTTCATCAGCTGTCTTTTATATCTTTGTCACTTCCATCAAGAATCTATTTAGAATCTCTTTCTTTCAGCTCCAAAAGCCAAAAATGAGTATTTCAGAGCTATGCCTTATATTGGGACAACTTTTACTAACAAACTTATTTTGTGCAAACACTTCACAATGAGCAATACAAATCTCTTGAAGTTGAATTTACAATACGAGCAGAGTTGATAGCCTTAAAATATTTGAATCTGCTTTATTGAATAACTTCTTTGATAATTGGCATAATCACCTCTTCAATCCAAAAGCACTAATCCTTAAATTAAACGCTTAGTGTAACAGTAATTCTATGAAAAAAACCTTGTGGTTTTTTATAGATGTTGGAACGGATTGGGAATTAACACACAGGGATTAATCTTTGTATCTCTAGACATTGTTTCAACTTCCTCATTCCTACCATCAGACATAGAGCTGATGTTGAACAATGTTTAATGTTGAAACAAAATCATGTTAAAGTTAACATGCCTTTGTAACTGCTCTGTTTTTCAAGGCATAAAAGATTAAGGGATTCAATTTTTTTTAGTAGAATTCAGCAATAAAGGTTAATTCAGCAAAAAATAACTTAAAGGAAACAAGTTCTTCCTTATGTGAATGGTTTGGACTTATTAACCTTCCTCTGCAGAATGCAATGAATCAGAAAAACCTTTTACCCATCAGCATTTACTACAGATGTAATTTCTATAAATGTAGCGGTAAGACTGCCTTTGTCCAGTTTATCTCTTAATTTTCTTTTCAACACAGGTTCTTTGAATGATGTAATTTGATTAAAGTTGTCTTAATCATTATTAAGCTACCTGATCTTATAATACAAAGGGTATCAATAAAATAGTCAAAACAATTTACTGAGAAAAGCTTTCTGCTCGTTCTTGCACAGTGGTAATTCGGAATGCCAATGATCTCAAGGTCAAAGACCACTTCCATTCCTGGAAGTACCTGCCAAATGTATGGTTGGAGATGTGGCTCCAGGATCAGACTCATCAGCCACACAAGGACCCACAGAACTCATGAGCAGTGACATGAAATTTCTTGGGTGGGCAATCATACTCGCTAGCAAGTTATTGCCAACAGCAAAAATGAAAGAATGGATACTGTCACAAAGCTATAGTCCTGAGTTTGATTGTGGCACATATTAGTCAGAATGAAACAAACTAAAGCTGAAATTGCTAGAGAAACTTACTAGGTCTAACAGTCTCTGCAAAGAGAAAATAGCATTAACAAAGTGTCACTGGACTTGAAACATGTTATTTTGCCTCTCACAGATGATACCAAACCTGTTGAGTTTCTCTAGCATTTTTTTTGTTTGTTTCAGATCTCTAGTAATTGCAGTTCTTTGTTTTATTTTAGTCAGAAGATATCCTGAATTCATGCCCTCAGCAAGAGTCAGGAAATTCCAGAAATATTGTGGATTTTTTAAGCAAATCATTCATGGACACTCACATCAATTACATTGAATAGTGGTGGAACCCTGATTCTTTTGTGTTAACTAGATTGCATCTTATCGACAAAGGAACACATGATTGACGCTATGTAAATCTGTTAAAAATATTTAATCTAAGATTCAGCACCTGGTAAATACAGCTGAATTGCTGGCTCTTTATGAAATTGGGCTGCTGCTGAATTCCAACATTCCAGATTGACACATACATCTCACATAATGAAAACAAGGTCAAGGGATTAACAGAAAGATTTCCTCTTAGTCATAGAACTTTAGAAATCTAATTATGAAGACAGCATTGATGACTTCACTTCAGGGATAGCACAAAGGATCTCTTCCCAATGAAAGACAAAAACTGAAACCTAATTGCTATTTTCATAAACGATGACAGAAAGTAAATTGTCCATGATGTTACAGCAAATTCCCGGATACAGAATAGTTCACTCAGAAACCAAAGTCAACAATATTTTACATACTGTGTAGTTTTATAGCTGCATAATAATAATTTACTGAAGATCACTTGGTTGTCCATCTATTCTCCTGTGAATGGAACTGTCCCTGAATTAAGGAAGTTTAAACTAATGCATTAACCCTGTCTCTAGCCACTTCTTTTAAGATCTCAGGATTAAGTCCATCAAGCTTTAGGTATTTGTCAGCCTGCAGCTTCAGCAATTCACTCAGTATCACTTGTTTGGTGAATGTACTTTTCCTTGTGTTCCTCACTTTCCCTCCATTTCCTGACTTATCACTGTTTCTGAAATGTTACTTCAATCCCCTTTCACGAAGATTCATGCAAAATACTTGTTTAGTTCATTTGCTAATTCCTTATACTGTCCAACTAATTCTCCACATTGACTTGAATGGAAATGATTTTATCTTAGACACCAATTACACCTCCAAATTTCCAATAATCAGACAGGTAAATGCTTTAATTACAGACATACTTAATACTTATTCAGGATTCGCAGTAGGGACATGGAGGTCCTGGGCCTCCTTCACCGCCGCTCCCTCACCACCAGATGCCTGGAGGAAGAACGCCTCATCTTCCGTCTCAGAACACTTCAACCCCAGGGCATCAATGTGGACTTCAACAGCTTCCTCATATCCCTTTCCCCCACCTCATCCTAATTTCAAACTTCCAGCTCAGCACTGTCCCCATGACTTGTCCGGACTTGTCTGACCTGCCTAGCTCCTTTTCCACCTATCCACTCCACCCTCTCCTCCCTGACCTATCACCTTCATCTCCTCCCCCACTCACCCATTGTACTCTATGCTATTCTCTCCCCACCCCCACCCTCCCCTAGCTTATCTCTCCACCCTTCAGGCTCACTGTCTTTATTCCTGATGAAGGGCTTATGCTCGAAACGTCGAATTCTCTATTCCTGGGATGCTGCCTGACCTGCTGTGCTTTGACCAGCAACACATTTGCAGAAGGGCTTTTGCCCGAGACATCGATTTCGCTGCTCGTTGGATGCTGCCTGAACTGCTGTGCTCTTCCAGCACCACTGATCCAGAATCCTTAATGTTTATTCAGTCTGTTTGGTGGACATGAAGAAGTTATATCTGACAATGACTGCAGTAGGTTGTCAGACCTTTCAAGGATATATGTCAAATGAAACATGAACCTCATGATATTCTCACAAATTGTCTTGCCAAGCAAATGCTTCACATCACCAAATTACTTATCCTAAAGCAGAGGACAATAAAACAATATTCTTGGGTCACTACATTATACCTCAGGAGCTTTACCTGTGAATATGGGGTTACCATGAACAACAGAAAAGGGCGGTAAAGCCAAGCCAGGGAACTATAGACCGGTGAGCCTGACCTCAGTGGTGGGCAATTTGTTGGAGGGAATCCTGAGGGACAGGATGTACATGCATTTGGAAAGGCAAGGATTGATTAAGGATAGTCAACATGGCTTTGTGCGTGGGAAATCATGTCTCACAAACTTGATAGGTTTTTTGAAGAAGTAACAAAGAAGATTGACGAGGGCAGAACAGTAGATGTGATCTAAATGGACTTCAGTAAGGTGATCGACAAGGTTCCCCGTGGGAGACTGATTAGCAAGGTTAGATCTCATGGAATACAGGGAGAACTAGCCATTTGGATACAGAACTGGCTCAAAGTTGAAGACAGAGGGTGGTGGTGGAGGGTTGTTTTTCAGACTGGAGGCCTGTGACTAGTGGAGTGCCACAAGGATCGATGTTGGGCCCTCTACGTTTTGTCATTTACATAAATGATTTGGATACGAGCATAAGAGGTACAGTTAGTAAGTTTGCAGATGACACCAAAATTGAAGGTGTAGTGGATAGCGAAGAGGGTTACCTCAGATTACAACAGGATCTGGACCAGATGGGCCAATGGGCTGAGAAGTGGCAGATGGAGTTTAATTCAGATAAATTTGAGGTGCTGCATTTTGGGAAAGCAAATCTTAGCAGGATATACATTTAATAGTAAGGTCCTAGTGAGTGTTGCTGAACAAAGAGACCTTGGAGTGCAGGTTTATAGCTCCTTGAAAGTGGAGTCGCAGGTAGATAGGATAGTGAAAAATGCGTTTGGTATGCTTTCCTGTATTAGTCAGAGTATTGAGTACAGGAGTTGGGAGGTCATGTTGCGGCTGTACAGGACATTGGTTAGGCCACTGTTGGAATATTGTGTGCAATTCTGGTCTCCTTCCTATTGGAAAGATGTTTTGAAACATGAAAGGGTTCAGAAAAGATTTACAAGGATGTTGCCAGGGTTGGAGGATCTGAGCTACAGGGAGAGGCTGAACAGGCTGGGGTTGTTTTCCCTGGAGCGTCGGAGACTGAGGGGTGACCTTATAGAGGTTTACAAAATTATGAGGGGCATGGATAGGATAAATAGACAAAGACTTTTCCCTGGGGTCGGGGAGTCCAGAACTAGAGGGCATAGGTTTAGGGTGAGAGGGGAAAGATATAAAAGAGACCTAAGGAGCAACCTTTTCAAGCAGAAGATGGTACGCACATGGAATGAGCTGCCAGAGGATGTGGTGGAGGCTGGTACAATTGCAACATTTAAGAGGCATTTGGATGGGTATATGAATAGGAAGGGTTTGGAGGGATATGGGCCGGGTGCTGGCAGGTGGGACTAGATTGGGTTGGGATATCTGGTCGGTATGGATGAGTTGGACCGAAGGGTCTGTTTCCATGCTGTACATCTCTATGACTCTACAAAAACATGTCTGGAGACTACTGTCCTTTATATGTTAGTTAGCTATAATTCAACCCACCAGATTTCTTCAAATAAACAGAATCTTTACACTTCATTTATGATGCATGTAGGTAGCTCAAAAATATTATAGTTGAGGTTAATTAATTGAGCACAAGTTTTGCTAGCATCTGAGCTTCTCATCAGTATCCCATTAAGCAATGAACACACATCTTTCATGTTCAGAAACCTCATGGGTTGGATCTTATTTTTTCTCAGCCATGTGCTTGTTGCATTGAGATTTTTGTCTAGCCACAAGGTGTAATGAGATTTCTTGCCATTTCTTACCAAACTTGCCTCATTACCTACCTGTCCCGAGGTCATCCTTCAAATCTAATTTTACCTTCATTCTATTGTACATCATTCCTCCAAACTCACCATGCAGCAGATATCCATCTTCAGGCCAGCACCATCTTTAAAAGCCTGTTATGCACTTGGGCAAGCGCTCTCAGTCTGGACAGGCTCTGCACGGTTCCTGATATTTGTCCTGTACATGGTGGACAAAGGGAAATTGGAGCTGCTGTTTTTAGACTGGACAGGATTAAGCAGATGCAGGACATCCTCTTCCCTCAGGACTGACAGCAGGAGCCTCAACACCAGACCTGGTCCAAGGTAGCCACGCAGGTCAGTGCAGTCTCAGCTATCTGGAGGAATGCCTAGAAGATCAATTGTCTTCTCCATTCTGCCAGCGTAAATGCCACATCTTCGATCTGATATCTCACACCTCCATGTCTGCTATATACCCACCTTCCATCATATTTGCCTGGAGTATCTTCCCCACTTGTAAATGTTTTACAATTATCTTTGAGGCACTCTGTGTTATTATGAAATGCTATTGCAACATAGAGCATTATAAATCAGACAGCAGGTATCAGAAACTGTGCCAGATCCTGTTATATGCAAACAAATTAGAGGATGTTTACCATGATGATCATTATAAAATTCCAGCAAAGAGGATACAGCCATTCCAGAGAGTTTTTATTGTTTAATTACTGGCTGGAAAACTATATTGTTGTAATTTTGGCACAGATACTTTTAGAAAGAAACAACTAATATTGTATAGTGCAAAGTACAAGATATTGTTCCTGATTCTGAGATTATTTTGAATGCTTCCAAAACAGCTGCAAATTTTTTCATTAAGTGATGTATTATGTTCTGGAAACATCTGAAGGGAAAATATCACAGCCTTCGGACAGATTCACCAGATCACTTAGGGTGCAGAAAAGACCCAACCTTATAACAAGAAAAATCAGGGGAAAGTTGCAATTATATTAGAAACCTTACGAAAAATTCTTGAGAATTGAAAATTAACTATGCTTTCAGGGTATCAGATAAGATCTGGCAATTCACTGATATCTGGGATTGTGCAACTCATCAAGATGTAGTAGATAGGTGGCATCATCCTTAGATTTGCAAATTCTCTTATTCACGGGAAGAAGGGAACACACTGTAAGGCAATAAATTTCAGAATTGTGAGCTCTTAGAAAATAACAATTTGGATGAAAATTTGGTCTAGACTGACAGACAATTAAACAACAGCATGAAATCGAAAGGAGCATTGAGCATTTTGTTAAAATATAGAAATACAAATAAGAGTACAAAATAGGGAAATTAGTAAAGAGTTGTTGGAGTGCAATGGAAGTATAGAAGAATGAAATAAATTTTTCAGTTTTAAAATTTGTCCTCTATGTAAGCATTTCAAGTATTTATTGACCATTCAAAATTTATTTTGAGAAGTTGATGGTGCTGCGTGCCTTCTTGAACAGTTACAGTCCATATGGTCTATGAAAGAAGTTCCAGGATTTTGATCCAACAACAGCGAAGCAACAGTGATATAGTTCCAAGTCAGGATTATTGTGGTTCTATGTTTGTTTAACGCAAGCTTATTAATCTCCCACCAGAACTGGGAAACTAGGCATAAATTCTGTTTGTGTGAATATACATTACAGGACGGCTAAGAAGACAGATTTTCCACAAATGTTGGGGAATTGTTACAGGAAAGCACAGCTGTAACTCCCTCACACTACATACTGCAAGCTAGACTATGCATTCCTGAAGAAGGGCTCATGCCTGAAACGTCGATTCTCCTGCTCCTTGGATGCTGCCTGACCTGCTGCGCCTTTCCAGCAACACATTTTCAGACCGTGCAATGGGTATTGGTCGCCAGTTCTACATCCTGATTATTTACTCATTAGGATATTCCCTCTTAAAGTGAGGATGTAGAACAGCTGACCGATATTTTGATCACTCAGGCAAGTGGAGAATGTTCCATCACTCTGTTGCTTTGATCCTTATACCTGGGTGCCAGGTTTGGGAGATTTAGAATGGTCTGTGGCTTTATAGAAATGTCATAAATCAAGAAGGAAAGAAATATTTGATGTAAAGAGAAAATTGAGATGCAACATTAGCAATGGAAGAGATCTGGGAATTCCAAGGAAGCAGGTTGTGAGGTCAAAAGTATCGGCAAGTGAACAGGAAATAAAAGTGATGACATTAAAGACAAGAGCCCACTTTCATTTTGTCCATTGTCCATATCTCCCACCTTCCTCTGCACCAGACATCAAACAGGATTAGTGCACCAAGGTGCCCTGCATGTGCAGCAGCATCAGTCCATTTATTACACATGGCTTATTGCTGTCTTAGCAGGGGATTGATACGTCTCAAGGATTTTATTCCAGGATTAAAAAGCAGAGACAGAAATTTGGCTTCAGAATTGAGAGATGTTTAGAATGGCCTCTGAGTTTTGGAGAATTGGAAAATTATAGGCCAATTAGCCTAACCTCGGTTGTCGGAAAAATTCTAGAATCCATCATTAAGGATGAGATTTCTAAATTCTTGGAAGTGCAAGGTCAAATTAAAACAGGTCAGCATGGATTTAGTAAGGAGAGGTCGTGCCTCAAATCTGTTAGAATTCTTTGATAAGGTAACAAGTAGGTTGGACCAGGGAAACCCATTGGATGTTATCTATCTAGACTTCCAAAAGGCCTTTGATAAGGTGCCTCATGGGAGGTTGCTGAATAAAGTGAGGGCTCATGGTGTCCGAGGTGAGCCACTGGCATGGATTGAGGAGTGGCCGTCTGACAGAAGGCAGAGAGTTGGGATAAAAGGTTCTTTTTTGGAATGGCAGCTGGTGACAAGTGGTGATCTGCAGGGTTCAGTGTTGGGGCCGCAGCTGTTCACTTTATATATTAATGATCTGGATGAAAGGACTGGGGGTATTCTGGCGATGTTCACCGATGATATGAAGCTGGGTGGACAGGCAGGTAGTACTGAAGAAGTGGGGAGGCTGCAGAAAGATTTAGACAGTTTAGGAGAGTGGTCCAGGAAATGGCTGACGAAATTCAACGTGAGCAAATGTGAGGTCTTGCACTTTGGAAAAAAGAATACAGACACGGGCTATTTTCTAAACGGTGAGAAATTCATAAAGCCAAAGTACACATGGGAATGCTAGTCCAGGATTCTCTAAAGGTTGAATTGCAGGTTGAGTCTGTGCCTATGAAAGCAAATGTAACGTTGTCTCAAGAAGGTTGGAATATAAAAGCAGTGCTTCTGAGATGTTATAAAGCTCTAGTTAGGCCACACTTAGAATACCGTGATCAGTTTTGGGCCCCACAACCCCAGGAAGGATATGCTGGCACTGGAGTGTTTCCAGCGGAGATTCACACGGATGATCCCTGGAATGGTAGGCCTAACATATAATGAACAGCTAAGGATCCTGGGATTGTATTCATTAGAGTTTAGAAGGTTGAGCAGAGATCTAATAGAAGCTTACAAGATAATGCATGGCTTAGAAAGGGAGGTTGCTGGGAATTTGTTTCCATTAGGTGGGGAGACTAAGACCCATGGGCACAGCCTTAGAATTAGACGGGGTCAACTTAGAACGGAAATGAGGAGACATTTCTTCAGTCAGAGAGTGGTGGGCCTGTGGAATTCATTACCACAGAGTGCAGTGGAGGCTGGGACGTTAAATGTCTTCGAGGAAGAAATTGATAAATTCTTGATCTCGCAAGTATTAAGCGCTACGGGGAAAGTGCAGGAAAGTAGAGTTGAAATGCCCATCAAATGGCAGAATGGACTTGATGGGCCGAATGACTTTACTTCCACTCCCATGTCCTGTGGTCTTATGAATTTCAAACACAAAGGCCAGTCAGTATCGCGTGCTAAGAGCGAGAAAGGATACACCCAAGATTGGTATGCAGGATTGGTGGGGTAGGGCGCTTGAGTGAAGAAGGGTTGTAAAATTAGAAAATGTTACAGAGATGGTAGGGTTATCAAAATATGAGGATGGGAATATTAAATTTGAGCCTTTGAGGGCTGGCAAGTAATATAGATTATGTCACATCCACTTTGTTGTGCATACAGAAAAGCCCCCACTGAAATTCTTTCTGGGTAGATTGCTCGTTTGTTTAAAAAACACATGGGTAAATGCTAACAGTCAAAAAAATAGTTACTCTGTTTGAAAAATCTAACTTCAGAAAATATTTTCAAACTATGCAGCACCTCGCATTTATCTGAATTAAACTCCATCTGACACCTCTCAGTCCATTGGCCCATTTGGTCCAGATCCTGTTGTAATCTGAGGTAACCCTCTTCGCTGTCCACTATACCTCCAATTTTGGTGTCATCTGCAAACTTACTAACTGTACCTCTTATACTCACATCCAAATCATTTATGTAAATGACAAAAAGTAGAGGACCCAGCCCTGATCCTTGTGGCGTTTGGTATGCTTTCCTTAATTGGTCAGAGTATTGAGTACAGGAGTTGGGAGGCCAAGTTGTGGCTGTACAGGACATTGGTTAGGCCGCTGTTGGAATATTGCATACAATTCTGGTCTCCTTCCGATTGGAAAGATGTTGTAAAACTTGAAAGGGTTCAGAAAAGATTTACAAGGATGTTGCCAGGGTTGGAGGATCTGAGCTACAGCGAGAGAGAGGCTGAACAGGCTGGGGCTGTCTTCCCTGGAGTGTCAGAGGCTGAGGGATGACCTTATAGAGGTTTACAAAATTATGAGGGGCATGGATAGGATAAATAGACAAAGTCTTTTCCCTGGGGTCGGGGAGTCCAGAACTAGAGGGCATAGGTTTAGGGTAAGAGGGGAAAGATATAAAAGAGACCTAAGGAGCAACTTTTTCACGTAGAAGGTGGTACGTGTATGAAATGAGCTGCCAGAGGATGTGGTGGAGTCTGGTACAATTGCAACATTAAAGAGGCATTTGGATGGGTTTATGAATAGGAAGGGTTTGGAGGGATATGGACCGGGTGTTGGCAAGTGGGACTAGATTGGGTTGGGATATCTGGTCGGCATGGACGAGTTGGACCGAAGGGTCTGTTTCCATGCATACATCTCTATGACTCTATTTCAGCATATTGAACGTAATTCAGTTATGAGCTCACCCTGAGTGTGTAACCTCATCCATACATCAGATCCTGTTAAAAGATCTTATGGAGAAGGTCACAGATGAGTCAGGAGCCAATATGTTCTGCATCTGAGGGATTGTAGCCATTTCCCTGAATGTATCCAACTGTAATTCTGAGACAAGGGACAATCCTTATTTTTCGTAACACTTTACTTCAGGCAAACCTATTTGAAAGCAGATTTCAATGAGGAAGAACAGCTCATCAAATGCCTTTTCCACTTGGCTGTATAACCTCTGTACCCTTAAAGATGATTGAATATAAGAAGACTACCTTTTTGTGGGCAGGTACCTGTGGGTGCTTTGGCTGCACAATGATATCTTGGCAGCAATAAAGTCCCAAACTGCAAAGTGTTTATGACAAAGACTTCACGAAATCAGGGGACAGCAAAGATTTGATTGTGAAAAATAATATCAAGAAAAAGAAGGAAGTGTCAACATATGGGATACATAATGCTGTTATTCTGAAATAAAAAATCTGAGGTAGCAAATCAAGATCCTGACACGATGCCATAGGAGTCCAAAAAAATCAGGTCAGTAAAGAATTTCCCGCACAGAAGCTGCAACAGTGTGAAGCACAGAACAGCCCAATTAGTATTTTAATCATGTTCAATCCATCTATTCCTGAAACACCTTGAAATACAGATTTATGTTTGAACAAAGGTGCTATACTTGGACAATCAGCAGGCTGCTCAGAAACAAAAACGTACTAGCAGTGATATGATTTCTGATGCCTGCTGTTTATGCTGGGGGCATTCAAATTAGGTTGCAATAAGTCTGGAAAGCCTGAGAAAAACATTTTACTTGTTTTTAGCATTTGATATGTTTGGTGGCTATTTTCCCAGAGACAAATAAGGCTACATAATAAGATAAAAACACATTGTTGGGGTAATATATTAGCATGGATAGAATATTGGCTACCCAAGAGAAAACAGACAGTTGGGATAAACAGATCATTTTTAGAATGACAAACTAATCTAGTGCACAGAGATCAGTGCTTGGGGCACAATTATTTACAGTATATAATTATGACTTGAATGAATCATTTGCTAATAGTCAATTGCTAATATCAACACATTTGTGAATAATAAGGTAAATAATAAGGGTGACACATGCAGTTTACAAAGGGATATCAGATGGGTTAAGTGACAGGGCAAAAGCTTGGCAGATGGAATATAATGTGGGAAAATGTGAAGTTATGCACCTTGGTAGGAGGAATAGAAGAGCTGAATATTATTTAAATTGATAAAGGTTGCAGAAATCTGTAGCACAGAGAGATCGGGGTTCTCTCCTATGAATTACAGAAAGCTGGCGTATAAATTTAGCGGGTAATTGGAAGGCAAACGGGTTGTTAGCCTTTATTTCAAAGGGAATGAAGGATAAAAATAGAATAGTATTACTAAAACTGAACAAGGCACAAGTCAGACCATACCTGCTGTGAACAGTTTGGGTCCCCTATCCCCTTAAATACATATTGGCATTGGAAGCAGATCAGAGAAGTTTAACTTGGTTCCTTCTGGTTATGAAGGTATTTTCTAATGAGCAGAAGTTGTACTCATTGGCATTTAAGCAAAGAAGAGGAGGCTGTATTGAGACTTTAAAGACTTAGCAGGTTTGACGTGGACGATGCAAAGAAGTTGCTCCACTTGCCGGAGAGTCGAGGAAGAGGAAGGTTAATCTCAGAGTTAGGAATCATCCATTTAAAATAGAAATGAGGATCCCCTTGTTTTTGCTTTGAGTCATCTGTGGAATTCTTTATTGCAGAATGTTGTCAAGGCTGGATCATTAAACATATAGAAAACTAAGATAGATTCTTTTAATCACTAAGGGAAGTAAGGAAAACAAGGGCAAAAGTCATAAAAGTAGAGTTGAGGATTATCAAATCAGCAATGATTTCCTTCAATGGCCTTAAATGACATCCCGGTCGATGGCCTGCTTCTGCTCTCTCTCTTGTAGTCTTATAAACATAAGCAGTTGGTAAAAAATATCAATATTGGATTGTTTCGCCCTTTTCGTAGACTTTCTACTGAGCAAGTCTTTAAATAGTCAATTGCTAAAAACTTAACTTCTACACTGGTGCATCCTCAGTATTGCAGGCCCCATTTTCAACTCAGATTGATCCTTCTAGAATTAATGATTCATGTAGGTGGACTTGTTTCTGGAGATATGGAAATCAATATTTCTGAAAACCTGGGTCCTTGTTTAGTTATAGTCGGTTCTGCTATAACGTGTTTCTTCAATGCAAATTGGCTTTAATGTAATTGAAAAATTTAGACTGTTATTTGTATAATGCAAACTTTCCTAAGCTGTATTGCTATAATGTGATTCTGGTCCCATTTGTTTAAATGGCGCAGCTATTTCTCGATTTTCTTATAACGCGAGATGACATGCGAATGGAACTATCACAATATATCAGTGATTAATCAAACATTAAGTGACACAGCAGACAAACAGAAGGTAAATGGAAGGGATATTAATCTTGCTCTTACCAGGATTTCTCTTTTGAAGTGAGGGGAGAGCTGAAATGCTGTAGAACCAGGATTCAATTTCTTGATCACTCTATTCTGCCAGCCACCATAATCATTCATGACATGTTTCAATGTCTACAGCAATGGGTTTGATAAACCAAATGGTACATTAAGGGCCTGCTTCAGTCTTGGTCTTCATTGTAACACCATTTCTTTCAAATTATGATTAAGTACCACAATACACAGTATTCAGAGTTAGATCAGTCTATAATCACACTGAAAGACTATTGCATAAACCCTACTACCAATTAATCTATCCCACGCTTCTCTACACAAGCTTTCTTCATCTTTTCTGAACTCTGCTCACTCTATACTATTAATGCCCAGTGAGAGGCTTTAAAATAAGGTTGCTTTAGGGTTATGGATTAGAGTGGTGCTGGAAAAGCACAGCCGGTCAGGCAGATTCCGAGGAGTAGGAAAATCAATGTTACGGGCAAAAGTCCTTCATCAGGACTGAAGGCAGGGAGCCTCCAGGGTGGAGAGATAAATGGGAGTGGGTTGGGGCTGGGGAGAAGGTAGCAAAGAGTACAATAGGTGGATAGGGGTGGGGATGAAGGTTGTAAGTCAGAGAGGAGGGTGGGGTAGGGTAAGGTAGCAAAGAGTACAATGGGTGGATGGGGGTGGGGATGAAGGTGATAAGTCAGCGAGAAGGGTGGAGTGGATATGTGGGAAGGAAGATTGGCAGGTAGAACAGGTCATGAGGATGGTGCTAAGCTGGAAGGTTGGAACTGGGGTAAGGTGGGGAGGGGGGAGGGGAAATGAGGAAACTGGTGAAATTCACATTGATGCCCTGGGGTTGAAGTGTTCTGAGGCGGAAGATGAGGTGTCCTTCCTCCAGGCGTCGGGTGGTGAGGAATGGCAGTGGAGGAGGCCCAGGACCTGCATGTCCTCTTAGAGTGGGAGGGGGAGCTGAAATGTTGGGTCACAGGGCAGTGGGGTTGATTGGTGCAGGTGTCCCGGAGATGTTCCCTAAAGCGCTCTGTGAGAAGGCGTCTCGTCTCCCCAATATAGAGGAGACTGCATCGGGAGCAATGGATACAATAAAAGACATTGATGGATGTTCAGGTGAAACTTTGATGGATGTGGAAGGCTTCTTTGAGGCCTTGGATGGAGGTGAGGGGGGAGGTGTGGGTGCAGGTTTTGCAATTCCAGCGGTGGTAGGGGATGGTGCCAGGAGGGGAGGTTGGGTTGTTGGGGAACACGGACCTGACCAGCAGGTCGTCACGGAGGGAATGGTCTTTGTGGAAGGAAATATATCCCTGTTGGTGGGGTCCGTTTGGAGGTTGTGGAAATGTTGGCGGATGATTTTGGTTTATGCGAAGGTTGGTAGGGTGGAAGGTGAGGACCAGGGGGGTTCTGTCCTTGTTACGGTTGGAGGGGGTGGGGTTGAGGGCTGAGGTGCGGGATGCGGATGAGATGCATTGGAAGGCAGCTTCAACCACGTGGGAAGGGAAATTGTGGTCTTTAAAGAAGGAGGCCATCTGGTATGTTCCATGGTGGAACCGGTCCTCCTGGGAACAGATACAGCAGAGGCGGAGGAATTGGGAATAAGGGATAGCATTTTTGCAGGAGGTAGGGTGGGAAGAGGTGTAATCCAGGCAGCTGTGGAGTTGGTGGGTTTGTAAAAAATGTCAGTGTCAAGTCGGTTGTCATTGATGGAGATGGAAAGGGTTCTGAAACCCTTACACAGCACTTGCTTCTGTCATCTATGAGTTCCTAATCCTCTCCTGGCTGGACCCTCATCCTTCCTTCCCCATGGTCTTAAACTCAACCAAAGCTTCGCTGCTCACACACTAACTCACACTAACTTCCATTCTCATGCCACACCTGTGCTACTGATCTGCATTGACTCTTTCTGGTAAAACTTCTGTTCTAAAATTACACATCCATCCAGGGCTTTATTTCTCCCCTTCTCTGTAACCTCCTTGTCACCTAGAATTCTCTGAAATCACAGCAGACCAACAATCTGAATTCAATGCCATCAACAATAGTTACTCCACCATTGGAACCTTGCCATGAACTAGCCCAAGCTTTGGAATTCACCCCAGCTCAACATGGTATAAGATCATCTGGTAGATTTGCTCCTCCATCCTTTTTCCTGGTAAGGATCTTCAGGGCTTGCTTGATCTAATATGGTACAGTCATAGAGTCTTAAAGGTCTACAACACCGAAAAAGGCTGATTAGGCTGCTGTGCCTGCGCCAGTCAAAAACAAACAATATTCTCATCCTATTTCCCAGACTGGACTATAATCTTATATGCCATGACAGGACAAGTGTACATCTAAATATTGCTAAAATGTTGTGAGGGTTCCACCCTCTACCACCCTTACAGGCAGAGTTCCAGACTGCCATCACCCTTTATGTGAAAAACCTTCATCACATCCCCTCCAAAACTCCTCCTCTTAAATCATTGATCCCTCCATCAAGGAGAAAAGTTCCATCCTGTCTACCCCATCTATGCCCCTTATAATTTTGAACATTTCAATTACATTCCCCCTCAGTATCCTCTGCTCTAAAGAAAATGACCCCAATCTATCCAATCTCTTTCTTCATAACTAAAACTCTCCACTCCAGGCACCATCCTGGGAAATCTCCTGTGCACCCTCTCCAGTGCTATCACATCACTCCTATAATGTGGAGGCCAGAACTGTAAACAATGTTCTAGATGTGGCCTAACCAGCGTTTTATACAGTTCCAGCATAACCTCCCTGTTCTATGCCTCAGATAGTAAAAGCAAGTACCCTATATACATTCTTAACCAATTTATCTACCTTGTCCCACTACCTTAAGGGATCAGTGGGTGTGCACACCCCAGTCCCTCTGGTCTACGGTGCTTCCCAGGGTCTTATTATTTCTCATGTAATTTATTGCCTAGTTTGTCCTGTCCATGTGCTTCATCTCACACTTTCTCAATTTAAGTTCCATTTGCCATTTATTAGCCCATCTGACCAGCCCCATTTATATTCTCCTGTAATCTAAGGCGATCCTCCTCACTATTTACCACCATCACTTAATTGGTAGTCTAATGAGAAGAGGTTGTTGTATTAAACAAGAAGTAGGTTATTGCGTGATGGCAATCAGGTTCAAGTTATGTGAAAGTAATGACAGTACAGTTATAGTTTAATGCTGAATATTCTGTACTTAGCGAAAGTCTTAGTTTTATCCCTCTATGCTCCCAGCTCGATGAAGTTCGGCACAACATCACGTTGAACTTTTATTCCATCGCCATCGCCACCATAACTACTTCTTTGGAACCCTTTCCTTATTCCACAGATCCTTCACCCACCTCCAACACTCTCCCTACACCTGGACCCCTCCCTCTGACCTGTTCACCGAGAACTGTCATAGCAGCACAGAGTACCTAGAGTACAGAGGCAGACATTTGGTCGATCGGGTCCACACCAACCCTCCGAAAGGCATTTCACCCAGAGCCATTCCCCAACATTATCCCTGCGACCCTGCATTTCCCATGGCTAATCCACTTAGCCTGATGAAGGGCTTTTGCCTGAAACGCTGATTTCCCTGCTCCTCGGATGCTGCCTAACCTGTTGTGCTTTTCCAGCACCACACTCTTGACTCTAATCTCCAGCATCTGCAGTATTCACTTCCGCCTAATCCACTTAGCCTGCACATCCCTGGACACTATGGTCAACTTAGCATGGCCAATCTACCTAACCTGCATATCTTCAGACTGTGGAAGAAAACTTGAGCACCACGCAAACACAGAAAAAAATGCCCACTTGGAGTCACCCAAGGGTGGAATCGAACACAGGTCCCTAGCAGTGTGAGGCTGCAGAGCTATCCACTGAGCCACCATGCCACCCTGTCAACAAAACATTGGTCACTTTAATTTCTCTGCACCCTACCCTACCTCCATTCAAATATATACTCCTCTGAGGTGACTGCACTCCATACGCTGAGATCCAATCCTGACTTTGTAATCAAGCCTGCTGACCGGGGTGGTGCTGTTATCTGGTGTACTCACCTTTACAATGTGGAGGCTAACTGCCATGAATGATGATTCTAATGATGACCATCAATCCATTGTCGATTGTCAGGAAAACCCATTTGGTTCAGTCATGGCCTCTTGGTAAAGGAACTGCCATCCTTAACTGGTCTGGCCTACCTGTGATTCCAGATTCACAGCAATGTGGTTGACTCTTAACTGCCCTCTGGGCAATTATGAATGGGCAATAAATTCTGGCTTAGCTAGGGGCACCTCATCCTCTGCATAAATAAAAAAAACCTTCTCATATCTTCCCGAACCATGACCCCACCACTGAACGCCAGCTGTTGTGCCCTCAAAAGTCATTAATCACATTTCATCTGGTGGTCCCTCCCCTCCACCAACTTCCTTCAACCTCATAGTCCCTAAACCCTGCACAGCCCACTGAAACCTCCTTCCCAAAATCCTCTATCACAGATGTTCTGGCAGACCCATTGTTTCTGCTTGTTCCTGCCCCACAGAACTCATCTCTTTCTACTTAGACTTGATTCATTTTCCCCTTGTCCAGTCCCTTCCCACTTATATTCACGATTCCTCTGAAACTTTATGTCAGTCTCAGAATTTCCAGTTTGTGGGCTCCATCTGCCTCCTATTCACCATGGATGTGCAATCCCTTTACATGTCCATCCCCTATCAGGATGGTCTCAGTGCTCTCTGCTTCTTTCTGGAGAAAAGGCCAGAACCATCCTCATCAAAACACCCTTCTCCACCTAGCTGAGCTCGTCCTCACTTTGAATAACTTCTCCTTTAACTTCTCCCACTTTCTTCAGCTCAAAGGTGTGGCCATAAGTATCTGCATTGGCCCAAGTTATGCCTGTTTACTTGTAAGGTATGTGGAACATTCTTGTCCTACTCAGGCGTCCACCCACAACTCTTTCTCCAGTACATCAATGACACCATTGGGACTGCTTTCTTCTCTCATCTAGAATAGGAAAGTTTATTAATTTCGTCTCTCAAATTCTCACCTTCATCTGATTCCTCCTTTCTCTTCCTCGACATCTCTGTTTCCAATTCTGGAGATACGCTGGCCACCAAACCCACTGACTCGCACATTAACCTTGATTATGCATCCTCACACCCTGTGACTTATAAAGACTCTATGCCATTCTCCCAGTTTCTTCATCTTTGCCGCATCTGTTCCAACGATGCCATCTTCTAGAAGAGGGCCTATGAAATATCCACCATCTTCTCCAGCCGAGGATTCCTCACCGCTGGACAGAGTTGACAGAGCCCTCAGCCAAATCTGTTCGATCTCCTGCACTTGAGCCCTCACCCCTTCCCTCCCAATACAGTGACAGAGTCCCCCAGTTCCTCACTTACCATCCCACCAGCATCGACATCCACAGGATGTCATTTTTGTTAATTCCAGACTGATGCCATTCCTAGACACATATTCCCATCCCTGAAGCCTCATGGCATCTTCGCATGTAATCACATAAAGTGTAACACCTATCTGTTTATTTCCTCCCTCCTCAATATCCAAGGCACTAAACATACCCTCCATGTGGAGCAGCGATTTACGTGCACTTCACACAATCCAGTACACTCTAATTACTGTTCACAATGTAGTCTGTTTTACTTTAGGAGGCGAAACGTAGACTGGGCATTCACTTTACAGAGCACCTAAGGTCTGTCTGCAAAACTAATTGCTTCTTATTGCCTGCCATTTCAACATACCACCGTTTTTCCCAGCCAACATCTCAGGCTTGCTACAGTGCTCCAGTGGAGCTCAGACCAAGCTGCAAGAACAACAGCTCATTTTCTGCTTGGGAAGACTGCAGCCTTCAGCACTCAATATTGAGTTCAATAATTTTAGGACCTGAGCACCTTCTTTGATGTCCTCACCCAAATCCCCACACATCTAAAACAGGTATAATATTCATTGTTACAGAGACTATGAGGGAGATCTAGATTTAGGTCTCCTGTGATGGAGATTTATGTATGTGTTGCTTAATGCGCTCCTCAGCATAATCTCTTTCAGATCCTTGCACCCTATACAACATAAACTTTTGCATCTCTCATCAATCTCCCATCCTTTACTGAACAGAAAGAATGCTTGAGAAAATCAGGACATATGGCAACAATTAGCAGAATTGTACAAGAGTCATAATAAACTTGAAACATTAATTCTATTTCTCCCTTCTCAGGTAGTGCAAGACCTGATGAGATTTCCCAGCGTTGTCTGTGTTATTCCATTATAATAAGCCACTACTTTACCTCTTGGCTAAATTCTTGGTCATCTGCCTGAATATTTTTCACACACTGTCTGTTGACTTTTATTTGATAACATTCATGTGAAATACTTTGAGGTGCTTTACCATATTAAAGGTGCTATATAAATTATAAATATTAGTTGTTGGAGTGGTTAATTATTTCCCCACTATAATAAATATTTCCATACTGAATGTCTGTTTTGTTGTTTTCACAATAGAGTTCCTAAGTTCAGGAGAATATATCTACTTTAGAGGCCAGTAGGAAGTTTACACTCAGGTTAGTATTTTGGCTGCTCTTCTTTTGAAACAGCTGCACAGAGAAGTATGCCCTTCTGGAATGTGCTGGAAATATGATGGTATTGTCAAAAACAAGCAATAAAAGTTAAATTCCTTTTCCATACAAATAAACAAAAGGAAATTTCCAAAAATCTGCGTTTCATAATTAGAACTTTTGCCAATGCACCATCAAGATTAACATCCTCTTGCGCATATATAATTTCCTGCTAAAAACATTCATGGAATTCCTGCGTCCTCCACCATGAATGCAAAAAACAATTGAGAAATAAAAATAAAAACAAAAATAACTCGCACAAATGCGAGAACCCCAATAGTAAATTTGTGTGATCTTTTCAGTCAACATCACTAACTGGTTCTTTTATTTTTGTTTTTCTTCTGACTTTTTCTGAGATGCAGTCATATAGGCATAACCATTCCATACACGCCTAAATATTGAGTATTGCAGATTATTTGATAATTGTAATTTTATCCTAATTCTATCTCTTTCATAGATGGAAATTTTCAAAGAGGAAGCCATTAAATGCTGACTTCAGCCTAAATTGTGAATAAATCTAGTATTTTATTGTTCTATGTGGTTCAGTTCTACACCAACTATTTTTACCACAAGTAGACCTTTATTTTGAAGGGAAGATTTGAAAACTCATTCAAACTCTACAGGTTAAATCTTGTGAGTTTTTGGCTATGTCCAAGTTGCATTGAAGATTTTGGAGGGATTTCCGTAGTGACGCCTAACAAGGTTTCTTGGCATATCTTACTCAACTCACTTCATTGATTACCTATCCTGCCTCTATGCCGTTCTTTATATCTGGTTCTGGCTCTATCTTACCACATGCTGTTCCTGGAACATCTCACCACCACTGGGGTGCCTTGGAATCAGCTAGCATGTCCCACATTTGTGCCATCATTAAAAGCCTGCGTTGCACCCCAAAAAGCCCCAATAGTCTGGAACTGGCCCTGCACAATTTTAGATATTTGCCCCAGAAATGACAGGGGAGTAGGGGAGAGCAAAATCATCACCCCAGTATATGGTAGCGACCTGGTGAAGCTTCTGGACAGGGTGCTGCAGGAGCAAGGCATCCACTTCTTCCAGGACCAGCCATGGAGACCATAACACCAGGCTGGTTAGATTTTTCTGTAGGGTAAAAATAGTCTCAGTTATCTGGAGGAATGCACAGTCATGTCTCGCAGTTTCTGCAAGATAAACTTCTGCCCTTTGTTTTCTGTTTTTCAGGCAAGAGGCTGCACAAGTGGTCTGCTATTGGGCTTTTGCTGATGCTGTTCAGTTAACTGCTTCGAGGAGGTGTGCAAAAGCAGTTTAGAGTGTCAATTTTTATTTTCTGAGGACAAAAGTATACCTATGTTCAATGAAATGAAAGTTGGTGGAGTTGTGGATAGTGTGGACAGCTGTTATAGGTTTCAACGGGACATTGACAGGATGCAGAACCGGGCTGATAAGTGGCAGATGGAGTTCAACCTGGAGAAGTGTGAAGTGATTCACTTTGGCAGGTTGAATTTGAAAGCAGAATACAAGTTTGAAGACAGGATTCTTGGCAGTGTGGAGGAACAAAGGGATCTTGGGGTCCATGTCCATAGATCCTTCAAAGTTGCCACCCAGGTTGATAGGGTTGTTAGCTTTCATTAGCTGGGGGATTGAGTTTAAGAGTGGCAGGGTTATGCTGCAGCAGTGTAGAGCCCTGGTTAGGCCACAAATAGAATGTTGTGTTCAGTTCTGGTCACCTCATTATAGGAAGGATATGGAAGCTTTAGAGATGGTGAAGAGAAGATTTACCAGGATGCTGGCTGGACTGGAGGGCATGTCTTATTAAGAAAGGTTGAGGTAGCTACGGCTTTTCTCATTGGAGCAAAGAAGGATGAGAGGTGACGTGATCGAGGTGTACAAGATGTTGAGAGGCGTAGATAGAGTGGATAGCCAAATACATTTTTCTATGGCAGAAATGTCTATCATGAAGGGGCATAATTTTAAGGTAATTGGTGGAAGGTTTAGGGAAGATGTCAGAAGTAGGTTCTTTACACAGAGAGTGGTGGGTGTGTGGAATGCACTGCTGGCAGTAGTAGTAGAGTCAAATACATTTAAGTGACTCTTGGATTGGCACATGGAAGTAAGTACACTGAAGGGTATGTAGGTTACTCTGATTTTAGAGTAGGATAAAAGGCCGGCAAAACATCAAGAGCTGAAGAGAGTGTACTGCACTGTATTGTTCTATGTTCTAGGTTCTTTGAAACTGACAGCGGAGACATAGTTCATTGCAACATTCAAACACAAATCCAAAACACAAAACTTCTCATTAGTTCATGACTTCAAGAATTTGGGCTCCAAAATTTACAACTTTTTTCTTCATTTTACCAAAGGGACCACATGAGTGAAAAGAAGCATTAGTAACAGAACAGAAAGAACAATTGAACACTGGAAAGAAAAATCAGTATTATTTCACAGATCTTTGCAAAGTGGCTACCTTTATTTAATGTACTTTATATAATGCACTTTATATATATGAATTAAAATTGGAAAAAAAAGGAGGAATTTACTGATGACATCAAATTGGTAGTGGGGGTAACGACTTGGAATGAGGATTGTGAAAGACTGCAGTACAACATAAATGGGCAGATGTAGTTCAAAGGCAAGAACTTTGAAAAGCATCTTTCATGACCTCACTTTGTCTTGAAGTGCTGTAGTTAATAATATATACTTGTAATCACTTTTATCAGGTAGAACAGAAAGAATATCAGTTTAACACCTCATCTAAAGACAGAACTTTCGTTAATGTAGCAGTCTCATTGTAATTAAATTTTAACCTGAATTGTGATAACAATTGTGAAGGAAGGAAGCTCAATATATAAAGGGGGACAGGACATTGAAAGGATAGGAGTAATGTAAAACTGGGGGGTTATCACCAGTCAGTCAGCCACGTGGCTTCCATTGGTGGACAGTGCATGACCACATCTGGCATGTTGATATGATATAGCCTCTGAGGGTGATGGGGAGGGCTAGCAAAAATGGAATGAGTATGCTTAGGGGTGCACCATTAGTAAGACAGTGATTTGAGACTCACTGTATGTGACTTATGCTTCCTTTCATTGTGCTGCATTACTCACTGCATTCACTTACTGTTTCCGAGATGATGAATGAAAGTGGAAAGTGATGGAACAGAATGAACAAAGTTAGCGTTAGCTGGGTGGGCAAAAGCATAGGATCCACAGTTGTGAAATCATAGAGATGTACAGAACGGAAACAGAATCTTTGGTCCAACTCTTCCATGCCGACTAGATATCCTAAATTAATCTAGTCCCATTTGCCGGCACTTGACCCATTGATCTTTTAACCCTTCCTATTCATATATCCATCCAGGTGCCTTTTAAATGTTGTCATTGTACCAGCCTCCACTACCTCCTCTGGCAGCTCATTCCATACACCCTCTGCATGAAAACGTTGCTCCTTAGGTCCCTTTTAAATCTTTCTCCTCTCACCCTAAACCTAGGCCCTCTCGTTCTGGACTCCCCCACCCCAAGGAAAAGACTTTGTCTATTTTCCAATCCATGACCCTCATGATTTTATAAAGGTAACCTCTATAAGGTAACCCCTCAGTCTCCGAAACTGCAGGGAAAACAGCCCCAGTCTATTCAGCCTCTCCCTGTAACCCAAACCCTCCAACCCTGGCAACATCCTTGTAAATCTTTTCTGAACCCTTTCAAGTCTCACAGCATCCTTCCAATAAGTGGCCTGACCAGTATCCTGTACAGCTGCAATATGACCTCTCAACTCCTATACTCAATGCACTGACCAATAAGGGAAAGCATATCAAAAACCTTCTTCATTACCCTGTCTACCTGTGACTCCATTTTCAAGAAATTATGAACCTGCATGCCAAGGTCTCTTTGTTCAGCAATGCTTCCAAGGACCTTACCATTAAGTATATAAGTCCTGCCCTGACTCACCTTTCCAAAATGCAGCACCTCACATTTATCTAAAATAAACTCCATCTGCCACTCCTCACCCATTGGCCCATCTGAACCAAGATCCCATTGTATTCTGAGGTAACCTTCTTCGCTCTTCACTACACCTCCAATTTTTTTCTGCTGAATGCTAAGACATTGAAGAAACAAATCAAGTATTTGCAAATTCTATCTACAATTAATTTCTAATAATTTCTTCGCCTATTTGCAATTCATACAGAGTGAACACCCTCAGGATTCAAATGGTGGTCAAAAGCAATTTACACCATGTTACTGGTGAAGCAGCTTGGTCTGTGCTGGGAGGAGATTTACTGCAGTGTAGTGTAGGCAGAGTGCGCTGCATCATTCTGGAATACAGTGCTCTGCACAATTGGAACAGGTGATGAGGCGACGTGATAGATGCTGAGGAACTGGGAGAATGGGAACAGGAGGAGGACCATGATCCTGGAGAGGAGAAAGCCGTTCTTGTAGATGACAGAGCTCAGCTATATCCAGTACAACAAGCCATAAGGGAGCAGATTGATACCTGAGTGGGGGTGGGGGGGGTGGTTTGGGGGTATTGGGGGGGGGGGGGTGGTCTCCAGTCGATGAGAGCTGGCTGCAGCAAACTATCATGGAATACAAAATAGTTGTTGATCATGATGCCAGCATTTGTCTGTATTGTGGAGGCACACTGCAGTCTCTATTTAATTTGCTTATGTTTGTTTTTACTGATTGTAAGTAAAAGCTCACATTGCCTGCATGTAATGACATGCTGTGTATTGGGGATGGAGTAGTGCTGACTTACAAGAGTGGTTGGATGGGATATAGTGAAAGCTTGTGTTGTCTGGTGGTTAAACAGTGATTAGGTAAGAGGACTCTATGTGTGAGGGAGTGTCAGCTGTATGCTGTGAGCAGCGTGGCTTTGCAGCTGCTGTGACACTATGCTGCCAGTGAGGGGCAACACAGAATTGTCACCACAATACCTGTTTGAATGCACCACAACCCTTTAAAGATGGCATGGCCACCAGGGATACTGGTCTTTGGTTGATACCTGGTGAGTGGCAATTTATCGCAGGAACAGTGAATAGTAAAGTGGACTATACTTGGACAAGAGGTATACCATAGAAGTAGAGTAGGTGGTTAATGAGGTAAACTTACTAAAATATGGTGAGATGTCTTACCTTTCTTTAAAGTCTGAAAACCTCCAAAAAATTCTATGGCACTAATTCAAAAACAAAGTAAGGTTCAGTCCAGAGAAAACCACAAACTGTATCTGTTCTGCTGAGCCACTGCCCCCACCTATCTAAAAAAATTGAAAACATTCATCTTGGAAATTAGAAGAGGGAAGTAAATTACCATGAAATGGGAAGATTTGAATAGAGTAGAGGAGGACAGAGACCTGACTTTGCAAATATACAGATCATTAAAGAAGCAAAACAAGTAGATAAGTTTACAAAAATTTTAATTAACTAGTTAATTTCTCCAAGGAAGAGTAATTGTTTCTCTCTATCTTGTGGAGTTTATTCTGGTTAATCCTAAATATTCTAAAGAAGGTCCATCTCAGTCCAACTGTACTTGTTCACCTCATTGACTTGTTCTGCAATTCCAGCAATGATATGTTCGAGAACAGTAATTTAATCATTCTACATAGAAAGATGAAAATGAAATTTGTCCATGGCTAAAAGACTTCACAGTAACTCTCAAAGTCATCTAAGCCCTACTGTTTTTCATTATACTGTTTATGTTTTTTTTAACATAAACATCCCACAATATTCTACTTTAATTAGGCTATTGCGACATTAAAGAACATCTCTCAGAAAAGGTTATGTACTGTCTCAAAGACAAGAAAATCAAATTACTGTCCCGACAGAACACTGCATTTCCAACCCAGGTATTGACAAGGTATTGCATCCTTTCAACATATTTCAGGCTGGGAGTTTTGGTGCGTGATCTGCTAACACAGTATGAGACAATAATTGCAAATGATGTGAATTGCAACAGCTGGTTAGGATATGTTTCCTGTTGGCTTCAATGTTTATTTTCTGTCAATAACATGTGGTGGATTGCAAAAGGAAAAGGGACTGTCTAGTGATAATGAAGCAGCATGCAACAATCCGTCACCATTTCCCAACGGATATCACGGACCTTGATATTTTTAGTGAGGTCAACATGCATAACTACAAAGGAATGAAAGAGAAGAATTTCCTGTTAAAAGTAATATTTTGGAATACTAGTTAGTGCTTCGTCTTCAACACAAGTGTTTCCATGAAATCAGAAGTTCCCATTATTAACTCATCTCCTTAGAATACAATCACATCTCAGTCAGGTTGACAGCTGATATAAGATGTGCCACTGTTTAAAATATCAGCTCTCAACAAGAAAGTGAATTACTTTCGCATCATCTCACTGACCTGCATGACATAATACATTAGAAAGGTACGTAAGACCGAAAAGAAGCTGCCAGCTCACTTTATCCATCTTGGAAAGATAATTGTCAAAGAAGAAATAACTGAGACATGAAAGGAAATGATTGATAGCAACAGAGAAATGTCACATCTCTGAGAAATTGGGCAATACATTTCACATGCTGTAAATTACGTTGAGGTGCAGTCACCATTTCTGCACATTGAACACAGTCATCATTTCTCATACAGTAACATCTCATAAATAATGATGAGCTATACAGCTAGATAATATTTTTATGTGGTTTTGGTAGAGAGAAAAATGTTCAAGAGAAGTTTCAGCCTGGTCATTAAAGAAGTCATTAAAATATATCATCTTCGAATGAAGTGTCTAATATCAGCATCTGCAATATTCAGGAATCTCAAAAAGCCAAACACAATGGTCTCTGTGATAAAGAGATGTTATCCCAATTGTATGTACAGCACATTGATTTGTGTCACAGATCTCCAGCAGAATTTGCTATGAGATATGAGCAATTGTTATATTGTTACAGAATTGTTATATTGTTATAGAAGTATGATTTGTCCCGAATTAGCCTATTTAAATTCATGTCCTTGATCTAAATGCTAAATGCGATGGGCAACAAATCCATTATCTAAACACTTATTCTTCAAATTCCTTTGTATTGGTATAATCTAATATTCATTATTCCTCCATCATATTGCATTGAAACACTATTTAACAACCTATTGAAAAGTTTGGCAATATCCAGCAGAAGAAGTGTTTGAGAGAAGATCTGAAATTTTGTTGTTACAAAATCAATCAAGAATGCACTACTGGGAAACGTGTAAGTAGGTCAAATTCACTCTGGAATTGTTTCTAAGAGCAGAATCAGCCACTGTAGGACCTGTGACCTCGAACTGGATAGTGCATCATTTAAGTGTTATTCTGGAGCATATCCACCTATTGGTTACTAGCCCTACAATCCATGCATCCAGTTTGACAATTGTGAGACAATGATATTTGTGCAGAAGATCACAGACTCTGTGTTCAGTAATTTCTTAGACAACTTTCTTAGTTTTTCATATTTACCACCTGGCTCTTGGTTAGTCTTCAATCTTTGTGTCAATGATTTCCAATGACAGGCACAAATATATTTCTCAATGGGAATTCCTCTTTTGAGGCACTTGGAATGATAACCAAATCAATAAAAGGATGACAGGCACTACAGTTGGCAGCAGAGTTGTTCCATGGTCCATTCAAATTATTTGGCATGTGTACACAAATTTTTTGCCTTGGCTAAAGGTTAATGCAGACAATAGCCTCTATTCCCAAGGAAAGTGAAGCCACAGGTCTGATGCTGTCATTAAGGTGTGTGAATTCCTAAGAAAGCATACTTTAGGATTCTTCCTTACAAGCATACCAATTTCAGTACATCATGCTTTCAATAGCACCAGGTGAAAAATATCAAGCTACTGGATCCTTATTGACTACATCAATCAAGATGCCAGAAACTATGCTTGAATTGAATTGAAGTTATTGCCACATGTACCAAGACACAGTGAAGAGCTTTGTCTTGCGAGCAATAAAGGCAGATCACAGAGTTAAATAGCATACATAAGTAAATAATAGGTAAACAGGGGCAAAACCAAAACACAGGTACAGGCGAATGCTCAGTGTTTGTGAGTCCATTCAGTACTCTACTAACAGTAGTAGAAACTGTTTCAAAACTGGCTAGTGCATGTGTTCAGGCTTCTGTACCTTCTCTGTGATGGTAGAGGCTGTAGAATAACATTTCCAGGGTGGGATGGACCTTTGAGAATGCTGGTGGCCTTTCTTCGACAGCGGGCCTGGTAGATGGATTCTATAGATGGGAGGTTGGCCTTTGTGATTGTCCGGGCCGAGTTCATCACTCTCTGTAATCGTCTCCGATCTTGAATGATACAGTAGCCATACCAGGTAGTGATACATCCAGACAGAATGTTCTTGATGGTGCAGCTATAAAAGTTGGCAAGGGTATTCGGCGTCATGCCAAAATTCTTCAGCTGCCTTGAGGAAAAAGAGACGTTGTTGGGTCTTTGTAACCAGCGCGTCCACATGAAGAGTCCAAGAAATCTTGCTGTTGATGACCACTCCCAGGAGCTTGACATTCTCTACTCTTTCCACCTCTGTGCTGTTAATGTGTAGGGGGGCATGAGTAACGTCCTGCCGAAAGTCAATAATGAGTTCCTTGATTTTGTTGGCATTGAAAGCTAGGTTGTTCTCAGTGCACCATTTTTCCCATCTATAGTCTGTTTCATCACCATCTGATATTTGACCGACTGTGGCGGTGTCATTAGCAAACTTGTAAATGGCATTGGTCTGGTATTTGGTGACACAGTCGTGGATATACAGTGAGTTGTAGGACTTGGCAGGTCTGTGTGAACATGAATGTGGGGTCTTCATGTAACTTAAATTAATGAACAGCGAGATACAGGGCTGAACTATCTCCTGCATAAGGTACCATGCACCATTGGCCTGACAGATCTGTGATGTATTGTATCGGTATGAAAGTTCTTGGAGACACAATCAATATTAAATAATGAGGATGTTTCCAATGACTGTCCAGAACTATACAGTCCTCCTGATACAAAGGGGGGCAGGAACATAAGTTGCAGAAAGAAAATTAAGGGGCTACAAAGAGATGTAGGCATCTGAAGTGGATGGTTAATATTGGGAGTGTAATATTGAAAAATGTAGAATTATCCATTTTGACAGGAGAATAAAAAAGCACATATTATCTATATGGAGAGAGAAATTGCAGAACTCTAAGATACAGAGGAATTTGAATACCTGAGTTCATGAATTGCAAAGTGTTAGCTTGCAAGTGCAACAGATAATTAGTATTGCTAAAAGAATATTAGTGTTTATTGCAAGGGGAATTAAATAGAAAGGGAGGGAGGCTATGTTTCAGTTATTTAGGGCATTGGTGAGAATGCATTTTGAGTACAATATTAAATAATAATTTAAGGAAGGATTTAAATGCGTTGGAATCAGTTCAGAGAAGCTTCACTAGACTAATCACTAGAATGGGCAGGTTATCTTATGAGGAAAGGTTAGATAGTCTAGGTTTGATTAGAAGATTTAGAGGCAACTTGATTCAATTTTCAAGATTGTGAGGCGTCTTTAGAAGTTGGATATGGAGAACATATTTCCTCTTGTGGGAGAATCTAGAACTCGGGGTCACTGTTTAAAAATAAGGAATCGCATTGTTTCAATAGAGATAAGGAGAATTTCTTTACTCATGGAGTGATGTAAACCTTTGGAACTCTCTTTCAAAAACGATGGAAGAAGAGTCTTTAAATATTATTAAGGCAGAGGAGATAGATTCTTGATATGTAATGGGGTGTAAGGCTTTTGGAGGTAGACAGGAATGAAGAGTAATCAAATCAGACATGATCTTCTTGAAAGGAAGAGCAGTTTGAAGGGCTGAGTGGTCCATTTGCACTTAATTCATGCATTCTTATATGAATGAAAGTTTAGGTCTGTGATTAATTAGAATTCACAAGTATTTCAATTTAATTCTGGGAAAACTGTCATAGCAACTGCTAGAATAAAAATATAATCCAATTATTACGTAAATAATAGTCCAAGATTACACTGAGTGCTCCTGTAGTCAATGACAGAGTTAAATGGCTCTGCAATATATTTTGATCAGATTCCATCATAAAAGATGAATTGCTGTTCCTTTCAGACCCAGCAGCCAATGGTTCTGTGCCAATCAAAAAATCATTTGATGATGTCCTACAAGGGATTGACTTTAATATAATTTAGCTTAGAGAAAAGAGTCATTAGAACTGTCATCAATTTGCAATGTAGAGGTACTGATATTTGGAGGAAAACTCTCTGGAGCATAACATAAATGGAAATTACATCAACTTTTAACTTGAAAATCCAGGGAATCTACATTTTAAGAAAAACTGATCTTAAGAACTATCTGACATTGTATTGCAAGCATTGTTAGTGGAAATGTTTAATATTTGACTATCGCTGAAAATGTGTTGCTGGTCAAAGTACAGCAGGCCAGGCAGCATCTCAGGAATAGGGAATTCGACGTTTTGAGCATAAGCCCTTCATCAGGAATGAGCAAGGGCTTATGCTCGAAACGTCGAATTCCCTATTCCTGAGATGCTGCCTGGCCTGCTGTGCTTTGACCAGCAACACATTTTCAGCTGTGATCTCCAGCATCTGCAGACCTCATTTTTTACTCTAATATTTGACTATCACCAAGTTTACCTTTAGGTTAATTACTCCCCTAATATTCCCTACAGATTTTCACATCGTCTCCTGAAAGGAAGTGCTAGATGGTGCCATGGAACTGGGTACATCATCTGAGTGGCTAACAGGGTGGGAAGAAAGCTGTCAATACAGTTACTGTTAGGAAGTGATCAACACAATTTCTACTTAAGGCTGCCAAATCTGATTCAGTCCTTGCAAAGCATTTACACGCATACTATTGCCAGCAGGAGTCACTGGATTGGAATTAACAGCAGACAACCTTGCTTTTTCTTCCATTTCTTAGCTAAACCAGCTGAGACTGAAAGCACATAGTACCCAAACTTCTCACCTCATTCTTCTTTTGCTGCCATCTAACCACCTTTTATCTTATATTGCATCAAATCGGGCCTCATTTGCTTTTTTAAGCCATGGACTATGAAACAGCTAGGTTTTGCAAGGGACAGGCACTGTCATGTTACTTTTATTGCATTGCTAAATATCTGTGCAGCTGTTTATAGATTTTGAAGTTGAATACTTATTCACCTCTTTTCACTAGTTTCCATGTGACAATGCATTTGTAGAAACTGTTGATTTTTTTTGATATTAAAATACAGGAAAGTGATTATTTTTGACAAACGGCTTTGCTGAAGCATTTTTGCAGCTCAACTAAAAGTGTCAAATCACTTTTAGAACATACCATCAGACGCAGTCTTAAGCAAATCTAAAATAGCTCTGGAGTATTGGTAGAATACATGCAAGTATGAGTGAAACACATGAAGGCATTTGGTTGGATGTATCCATGGAATAAGGAAGTAAGCTTAAATAATAATCTAATACTTGAGACATCTAATGAATCTTTAGATTGTTGCAAATGATAAATAAAGATCAAGGATAGCTTTTAGAAGATTGGAGGAAAGGGAGGAGAGGATTAGCATAAGAGTGAGTTAGAGAGGACACAGGAAAGAAAGGAAAATGAGGACCTTTCTATTCTTTTCTATTCTATTCTAAAGATCAGAAAGAGGGTGAGGAGGATAGAAGAGGAGAGTGATCAGGAAAAAGGAGTGATAGAGAGGAGCAAAAAGGAGACAAGAGATGGGAAAGATGTACAGATAGGAAGAGAAAGAAATGGATGAAATGGGGTAAAGAGAGATAAATTGGAGAGGGTGAGAGGAAGAAAAGTGAAGAGAGACGCAGAAAAAGGAGGAGACCTGTAAAGTAGGAAGTAGGCAAAGAAAAAAGGAGGACACATGGAGAGGAAAGAGTTAGCAGCTCAAATGAAAAGGGGCAGAGGAGGAGAAGAAGAGACAACCGTGGAGCAGATGGCAGGAGAAAGAAGGTGGTTGGGAAGTATGAAAAGGAGTAAAAGGGTGAGTTGAGAGAATGAGAACGAACATGGAAAGAGGGGAATGGTTGCAGAGGGAAAGAAAAAGAACGATGCAGTAAAGGAGAATTGAGAGGCGATTAGCAACAAGGAAGAAGTGTTTCCAGTAATGACTGCTCAGAATGAAAAAGAACAAGCAGCCTACAAGAGGTAGAGATCACATGACAACAGCAAATCACTATGTACAAGTACACTTCTCCAAACATCCACCTTTTTCTAAAATAAATTGTACACAGTATAATTTACACCCAATATAATTTGCATGGTTGTCAAAGAAAATTATTATTTATTAACAAGACTGTGTGTTAATTCCAGTCTGTCCTACTTTCATCAGTCACTGCATCTACATTTCATCCATCATTCGAAAGTATTCAGGTTTTCTAATGATGCGCGGGCAGATGTTCTTGTCAGTTTGTCTGGTAGCTGCTCATTCTTGGGGGTGTTACTCCTTCCTTGGGGAGTGTTGTTCCTGTGGTGAGTTCTTGAGCAAAGCAAGATGCTTGTCTTTCAGGTCTAATGCTTCTGTTGGATTGATGACAGAATGTTGAACTATATTGTGGAATTTGAGCGAAAGCTGATTCTCGTTATGTCCCTAATACTGTTGCATCCTTAGCCATAGCTTGAAAATCTGTTCACGCACTGACAAAAAATTAGGCTAGAGTTCTGTTAAATAGGCCATGTATCCAACAAATCACTGCATTACGTTGACATCTTTTAGATGCTGCGTTATTTCAGCAGCTGTCATCCTGTCAGTATCTGGGGAAAGTCATTTTGTAGATCAGTATGTGACCTACGTACTCAATTTCAGGCAACTTAGCGTTGAATCATAGGATCCCAACAGTGCAGTAAAAGGCCAATCAGCCTATTGTGTCTGCACTAATCCTCCAAAAAACATCCCACACAGACCCACCTAAACCCCACTCAATCCTGTAACCCTGCATGGGGTTTGTCCCCATGGATAATCCACCTAATCTGCACATTCTAAGACTGTGGGAGGAAACTGGAGCACTAGGAGAAAGCCCATGCAGATATGAGAGAAAATGTAGACTCCATACAGACTGTCACCCAGGGCTAGAATCATTCAAACATTTGTACTGCAGTGGTTTGGTTTTCAGACAGTTTTACCTCTGACTTCTAAGTGGTTTGAATCATTCCCAGCCCCTGGTTTGAGATACTGGATATATTAATCAGGTTACAATGAAAAGGCAGCAGACAGAAGTTTTAGGGCAAAATAATCTCTGTGTTTATTGATATAAATAAAAGTTAAACACAACAACACAAAGGTAACACAACAATACAAGGACTCTGGGGCCTGGGGATTATGCTCACTTGCGCACCTTGGACACGGTAGGGGACTTGATTGGTTTAATTGGATTTCTGATGCTTGACTGATATTGGATATTGTGTGATTTTTATAGGAGCCCTCTTGGTTCCACACTGTCTCCATGAGTCAGTATCTTATATGGGCTATGTGTCCAGAGATGTGGAGACTATCTCGGGACTGGACCCCTTTGGTTTCAGGGTAAAAAATGAGGTCTGCAGATGCTGGAGATCACAGTTGAAAATATGTTGCTGGTTAAAGCACAGCAGGTCAGGCAGCATCCAAGGAATAGGAAATTCGACGTTTCGGGCATAAGCCCTTCATCAGGATAATATTCTTGGATGCAAGGTTTTATTTGTTAATGCAAATTGTTTGGTTGAGTCAATGATCCCCACAAGATATTCCTTTGTTGTTGCCTCTGGAATACCCCAATCTGTTTACAGGTTGATTTCACCACCTACTCCTCTGCAAACTATCATAGCTTTTATTAAAAAAAAGATTTTTAAGAAGTCCTTTACTCTGACAATATATTTTTTAACACTGGGGATTGCTGTGAAATATTACAGGACTAGATTATTTTCACTGTCTGCTTCCATCATGTCTCTACATCCATTTCCTTGTGAATCATCTATAATAGATTTCTCTCTGAAAAGATCATTGACGATCTCATCTGGAGCAGTGGAAATGCCAAAAGACATGCACAGCCATCTGTATCTCCCAAATGGCAACCAGAATGCAGTTATAAAATTGTTACTTTTATCTAACTTCACTTACCAGTAACCATCCTTTCATTTCATAGGAACAAAGACCACAGCCTTGGCAAATTGCTGTAATATTTCTTCAATGGCTGTAGTTGTAGATCTTTTTAAAACTTCATTGAAATCTTTTGGCACAATACACACTCTTGGTTTTCAAGGGTTTTGCTTTCACTGTCAGCTTGTTACTAATCTGATTTTTAAAAATTGTCACTTTCTTGATTACACTCTTTAATTTGGTGAGTTATTGAATTGTCTCTTTTTCATAGCACACAATGCTGTCACTATGCACTATTAGTGGAAAGATTAAATGTCTGTAATGTTGGTATAGTGTCATTCATGTGGGCTGCTCTGTCCTGGATTATGTCAAGTTTCTTGTGGGTTGTTGAGGTGAACTCATCCAGGCAAGTGGAGAGTATTCCATCACAATTACATCTTGTGCTTTTTAGATGATGGACTAGCTTTGGGGAGAGAGGATGTGGGTTACTTGCCACAGAATTTCCAGTTTATGACTTCTTTCTTTTTGCCACTATACATATATAGATGATCCAGTTTAGTTTCTGGCCAATGTAAACTTGAGGATGTCAGCAATGGTAATGCCATTAAATGTGCCCATACCTTAGGAAGGATGTTTTGACCCTGGAGGGCGTTCAATGCTGGTTTTTCAAGGATGATACCTGGAATTCATGGGTTAAGAAATGAGAAGAGATTAAGCAAATTAGGCTTTTATTCTCTAGAAATTAGAAGGTTAAGGGATGATCCCATTGAGTTTTTCAGGATTCTCACAGAGAAAAATAGGGTAGATAAAAATAAACTATTTCCATTGATTGAAGATTCTAGAATCAGGGCTATGGTCTAAGAATTAGGGCCAGGAGACATTGGTGAAAGTGAGGACTGCAGATGCTGGAGATCAGAGTCAAGATTAGAGTGGTGCTGGAAAAGCACAGCAGGTCAGGCAGCATCTGAGGAAAAGGAAAATCAATGTTTCGGGAAAAAGCCTTTCATCAGGAATGCCTTAGACCAACCAGGAGAGATGTCAGAAAACAGTCCTACACATAAAGTAGTGGAGATTTGGAACTTGCTTCCTAAAACGACAGGCAATACTAATACAATTGCTAAATTTAAATCTGAGATAGACAAATTTTTATCAGGTAAGGATATCAAGGGATATTAGCCCAATACAGGCATATGAAGTTAGGCCATAGATCAGTCATGATCTTATTGAATGGCAGAGCAGCTGAATGGCCTACTGCTGTTCCATGTTCCTAAATATTTTTTCACATGTTGTATGAATATATATCCATAAATCATGATAGAATAAGATAAAGCACATGTTCTATTTACATTTTAACAAACACAGATGAAGCAAATAATCAACTAGGACAAAGTAAGGACTGCAGATGCTGGAGATCGGAATCAAAAAGTGTGGCATCTGTTCCTTGGATGCTGCCTGACCGACTGTGTTTTTCCAGTCTCACACTTTCTGAACAGATGAAGTAAATGTCTAATTTAATGGGACAAAGATTATTTATTGTATGGTTCCTCTTCTACTGTAATCTCAATTGGATTGTGTGACTACGTGCTGTGGATAAATAAGTGATATTTCACATAACTATTATTTCACATGCATGAAATACAGTCATAATTAGTATCAAAGCCCTGTAGTGGTAAATTTAAATATGCATAGAATAAAGGGCAAGAATGAAAGAGTGAGACACCAGAAAATGCAAGCTGTTAAGTGAACTGTTATGGAAAAATATAACATTTTACAAAAAAAATCATGACAAAAACATAATTTTAAAAGCAAAGGATTGAATTTCTGAAGGCATTCTGCTCATCATCAAACATATTATTGGTGGAAACAGAAAAAATTGTCTCCACAATTTTCAATGCAACGTTCACCAATCTTCCATCATGGTTGCAGATGATCAGGAAACCTTCCACTCAAATTTATTTGATCATTTTTTTGAAAGAGGAAACGGCCATTTGGCTCAACATAAGTCGCAAACTCAACTCACTTCTTCACCGTATATTTCTCTGGTAATTTATTCTACACATGTATTACCAATTGTGTAAAAACAATACTGACTAACTTCCTTTCTTGTTCCCAACTTCCTTTCTTGTTTCCCTTTGGTTGCTCTTTGCCTCCATTATCATAACCTTGGAAACATCTATTAGATCACCACAGAGTGTCATTCCTTTTATTTAAGTAAACAAACCCAACTTCCTGGTTCTTTAATCATAACTTACATTCCTGTCAAATGGAATCATCTATGTTGCCTGCGGTTGTATTGTCTCAAGGGTACTAATATCCTTCCTGGATTTGATGGGCATAACTTCACATTATAGTTTCAACTTGACCTACACATTATATTGAAATCATAGAAACACTTTTGGTTTCCATTCTATCCTTCTATTAATAATATCTATATGATTCCCATGTTAATATTTTCTTCACATTAAGGATGCTTGCCACTGCAAAAAATATTTTGGAATTATTCTTTGATCAAAAGCAGCATTAAAAATATATGAAAATTGCAGTGATGGTGTTGATTCTTACACAGATATTGAGCTAAATTTGTCTAAAAAGCATCACTTGTTTTTGGATGAATTGAGTCAATTAAATTATGCAAATAAGATAGTAAAAGTGATTATTAATTGCCTGTGGACAAAATGCGATGAGATAAAAGAGACCTATCTGTTCTCAGCATGTGATAAGACTGATAGAAGTGTGTATGTTGAAATTTACGCCTACTTGCTGAACGTTTCAGAGAACACCTCTGGGACACCCGGACCAACCAACCCAACCACCCAGTGGCTCAACACTTTAACTCCCCCTCCCACTCCACCAAGGACATGCAGGTCCTTGGACTCCTCCATCGCCAGACCATAACAAAACGACAGTTGGAGGAAGAGCGCCTCATCTTCCGTCTGGGAACCCTCCAACCACAAGGGATGAACTCAGATTTCTCCAGTTTCCTCATTTCCCCTCCCTCCACCTTGTCTCAGTCGAATCCCTCGAACTCAGCACCACATTCCTAACCTGCAATCTTCTTCCTGACCTCTCCGCCCCCACCCCACTCTGGCCTATCACCCTCACCTTGACCTCCTTCCACCTATCACATCTCCATCGCCCCTCCCCCAAGTCCCTCCTCCCTACCTTTTATCTTAGCCTGCTGGACACACTTTCCTCATTCCTGATGAAGGGCTTATGCCCAAAACATCGAATTTCCTGTTCCTTGGATGCTGCCTGACCTGCTGTGCTTTTCCAGCAACACATTTTCAGCTCTGATCTCCAGCATCTGCAGACCTCACTTTCAGCTTGAAACTTCTAAAAGGAATGGAAAAGTGGAAGATTACAAACCAAGTTAACACCCCCTAACTACTAACTAGATCCCCAAAATCAAACTCTTTTACCCCAAGTACATCTTCCCTGAAGCCCTGACAACTTTCCAAACATTCCTGCAACCCACATTCCCACTCCCCTCATGACCTGATCCCCCTTGCCAGCAGCCTCAACCTTCATATCCAATAACCTCCTGCTCCGCTGGACCCAACACCGTCTCACTCCGGACCTGATACCAATCTCACCATTCTGGATCTGACATCATTCCTCACCTCCAGGCCTGACACCCTCTTGCACTCCACTCTTCAGACCTAAGTCCTGAAACCCTCTCCACACCTAATACCACCCCCCTCTCCAGACCTAACACCCGACTCCACACCTTATGCTTACTCTACTAAGTCTTGGGCACTGCACCACAATATGTTTATTCTTCACGATTTATTCATATTGTACCAGTTTCCTCTATAACTTGAAATATTGGAATGATTTAAATATTCTCTATTTCTGCTTCCTGAACTGTTTCACTGCTTTCTTTTTGGAGAATATATTTTTAATGGATAAGGAAAGCAGCTTTCCTTATGGGCGGCACGGTGGCACAGTGGTTAGCACTGCTGCCTCACAGCGCCAGGGACCTGGGTTCAATTCCCACCTCAGGCGACTGACTGTGTGGAGTTTGCACGTTCTCCCCGTGTCTGCGTGGGTTTCCTCCGGGTGCTCCGGTTTCCTCCCACAGTCCAAAGATGTGCGGGTCAGGTGAATTGGCCATGCTAAATTGCCCATAGTGTTAGGTAAGGGGTATATGTAGGGGTTGGGGTATGGGTGGGTGGCGGGTCGGTGTGGACTTGTTGGGCCGAAGGGCCTGTTTCCACACTGTAAGTAATCTAATCTAATCTTTCAGTAGTGTAACTGATGACATCATCAGCAGTCACATCAGGTCACATGATGTGCTGTGTTTCCATGTCTTATTTCAAAATGGCATCCCTGCTATGTACATATTGTACACACTTCAAAAAAACATGTTCTGGATACAAAGATTAGCTCCATATCCATTTTTGAATACATTTCCAAAATGATGACAGCAGTAAAGCTGGAAAAGCTTTCCTCAAAACAATTTGAATGGCACTCACTGACTACAGGCACTGATATGAACACTGAAACAAAGGCAAACAGTAGTCATGTTCTCTTCCAGTGTTAAATTGGGACTGAAGAAATGCCGCAGTCAGATGAAAGAGGCAAATAAAACTAAGCACAGAACAGACAGGCTCAGGTAGGAAACAGAAGAAAACAGCAGAATGTAGAACGGACAGATTTGAGCAGTAAACAAAACTGTGCAGCAGTCAGTGTCCAGTGGTAAGCAATATCAGCAGTACACACAGCAGAAAGATCCCGGTGGAAAGGCTGATCAGCAGGCGTGAGAACAGGCAGAGACCAACTGCAAGCCCAAATGACTGAAATTGTGTCATTCAGCCTCAGCAAAAGAGAGTTTAAACTGACACCTATACAATGTGCTTCACAGTAACCTCATTATGGAGAAAACCCTTTCTCCTTCCCAAGCCACTTCATCATATGGAGGGCCTGGACTAGGCTGCACAATGGTGCTGCTGGCCCTGAAGTTTCCAATGCTTCAGAGCTGTCTCAAAGCTGTCACATAAACCAGACAGAAAGCAGGCCAGCTTCTTGTTGTATTCAGTAGGAATCCAGGCTGACAAGACAGAGCAAGCAATTAACTAAAGAGGAGTTAAATCCTTTATCTGACAAGACTGTATAGTCCATCATCACAGGGGCTTCAGAATAGCTGCTGACATGCAGGCACCAGGCAGGAGAAGGCGTCACAGGTACCAGTACCTATTATTCCAGATGTAGCGTCAAAAAGGATCCACTGACATAATGTCCCGGTTTCCATTTCTGAAGCACAGGATTCCAGTAGGACTGTACAGATCCAGTAACACATCAGAAGTATAAGACTCCCAGGTATTTGGAGAGGCTTTCTTAGGAGAACTGGTCCAGGTCACGGAGGATTTCAGAGCACAGAGCTCTTTGTCAATGCAGACAAAACAAAAGTCAAGCAACATGTTTTCATTCTATTGATGTTGTGAAGTGCCTGAGACCAGAGCTCCTCTAGTTCTGCCTTGATTGTCCAAGGGATATCTCACTGTAGGGCTGAGGTGAAACGACTGTGAGACTCCAGTACAGGGAACAAAATGTTTTCCAGATCTTCCATATAGTCCAAAATCAGCATTACATTAAATCTCGTTCAACTGAAAGTATTTTATGACTGCTCTTATCAACAACATTCCACAACTATAGCCACAGCAAGGTGCCTGAGACCATATGAAGCAGACAGTGAACATGCATAAATGAAGCACCACTATACACAACAATAAGCCAGAGTATTAGACTGTGGCTGAAATGTGTTGCTGGAAAAGCACAGCAGGTCAGGAAGCATCCAAGGAACAGGAAATTCAACATTTCGGGTATAAGCCCTTCATCAGGAATGAGGAAAGTGTGTCCAGCAGGCTAAGATAAAAGTTGGGAGGAGGGACTTGGGGGAGGGGCGATGGAGATGTGATAGGTGGAAGGAGGTCAAGGTGAGGGTGATAGGCCGGAGTGGGGTGGGGGCGGAGAGGTCAGGAAGAAGATTGCAGGTTAGGAGGGTGGTGCTGAGTTCGAGGGAATCGACTGAGACAAGGTGGGGGGAGGGAAATGAGGAAACTGGAGAAATCTGAGTTCATCCCTTGTGGTTGGAGGGTTCCCAGGCGGAAGATGAGGCGCTCTTCCTCCAACTGTCATTTTGTTATGGTCTGGCGATGGAGGAGTCCAAGGACCTGTATGCCCTTGGTGGAGTGGGAAGGGGAGTTAAAATGTTGAGCCACGGGGTGGTTGGGTTGGTTGGTCCGGGTGTCCCAGAGGTGTTCTCTGAAACGTTCCGCAAGTAGGTGGCCTGTCTCCCCAATATAGAGGAGGCCACATTGGGTGCAGCGGATGCAATAGATGATGTGTGTGGAGGTGGAGGTGAATTTGTGGTGGATATGGAAGGATCCCTTGGGGCCTTGGAGAGAAGTAAGGGAGGAGGTGTGGGCGCAAGTTTTGCATTTCTTATGGTTGCAGGGGAAGGTGCCGGGAGTGGAGGTTGGGTTGGTGGGGGGTGTGGACCTGACGAGGGAGTCACGGAGGGAGTGGTCTTTTCGGAACGCTGATAGGGGAGGGGAGGGAAATATATCCCTGGTGGTGGGGTCCGTTTGGAGGTAGCGGAAATGACGGCGGATGATACGCTGTATATGGAGGTTGGTGGGGTGGTAGGTGAGAACCAATGGGGTTCTGTCCTGGTGGCGGTTAGAGGGACGGGGCTCAAGGGTGGAGGAGTGGGAAGTGGAGGAGATGCGGTGGAGGGCATCGTCGATCACGTCTGGGGGGAATCTGCGGTCCTTGAAGAAGGAGGCCATCTGGGCTGTACGGTATTGGAACTGATCCTCCTGGGAGCAGATGCGGCGGAGACGAAGGAATTGGGAATATGGGATGGCATTTTTACAGGGGCAGGGTGGGAGGAGGTGTAGTCTAGGTAGCTGTGGGAGTCACAGCCGTGTGTCGCTATCCTATTAGACTGTGGACCTTGCACTGCTCTTCAAGGAGGGACTGGAGGGGCATGACCACCAAGACACCACAGCAAAAATGGCAATAAGCTGAAAACTCCAGACTTGCATAGCTGTTCAGGGAGAGCATGGACATGAGGCACCTGACATGACACAGAAATAATATAACCTGATACAGCAACAGCTCTTCCAGAGAGCCTGAGAATAAATTTCTTTGTAACAAGGCTACTGGAGAAGATAATTCCTGGAAATTGATAGAAACAGAACCCAACTCCACTCCAGGTATTGACCTGAGGATTGAAACTACCAGAGATGTCAAAGCTAAGGAGAAGCAAAGAACAAACTGGGGTGAACAGCAGTGGTTGTGCCAAATACAGAGACCCATGAGGAACTACTTTCAGATATCAGAACAAAAAGACTGGGAAAGTATGTCAACTGGAAAATCCAGCTGAGAAACAGGAGAAAACGTGAAGGACTTTGCAGAAAATGATGACTACTCCAGGGTGAAGCTAGAACATAGAACATAGAACAGTACAGCACAGAACAGGCTCTTCAGCCCACAATGTTGTTCCGACCATTGATCCTCATCTATGCACCCTCAAATTTCTGTGACCATATGCATGTCCAGCAGTCTCTTATTGTCCCCAATGACCTCGCTTCCACAACTGCTGCTGGCGACGCGTTCCATGCTCTCACAACTCTCTGTGTAAATAACCCGCCTCTCACATCCCCTCTATACTTTCCTCCAACTAGCTTAAAACTATGATCCCTTGTGTTAGCCATTTCTGCCCTGGGAAATAGTCTCTGGCTATCGACGCTATCTATGCCTCTCATTATCTTGTATACCTCAATTAGGTCCCCTCTCCTCCTCCTTTTCTCCAATGAAAAAGGTCCGAGCTCAGTCAACCTCTCTTCATAAGATATGCCCTCCAGTCCAGGCAGCATCCTGGTAAACCTCGTCTGAACCCTCTCCAAAGCATGCACATCTTTCCTATAATAGGGCGACCAGAACTGGACGCAATATTCCAAGTGCGGTCTAACCAAAGTTTTATAGAGCTGCAACAAGATCTCACAACTCTTAAACTCAATCCCCCTGTTAATGAAAGCCAAAACACCATCTGCTTTCTTAATAACCCTGTCCACTTAGGTGGCCATTTTAAGAGATCTATGTACCTGCACACCAAGATCCCTCTGTTCCTCTACACTGCCAAGAATCCTAGCCTTAATCCTGTACTCAGCTTTCAAATTCGACCTTCCAAAATGCACCACCTCGCATTTATCCAGATTGAACTCCATCTGCCACATCTCAACCCATCTCTGCATCCTGTCAATGTCCTGCTACAGCCTACAACAGCCCTCTATACTGTCAATGACACCATCAACCTTTGTGTCGTCTGCAAACTTGCTGACCCAACCTCCAATCCCCTCATTCAAGTCATTAATAAAAATTACATACAGTAGAGGCCCAAGGACAGAGCCCTATGGAACACCACTCACCACTGACTTCCAGGCAGAATATTTTCCTTCTACTACACTCGCTGTCTTCTGTTGGTCAGCCAATTCTGTATCCAGAAGTCTTCAGAGACAAGCCTGGAAAAAGACTGGGGATAATTTCTGCAGAACTCATGCACCAACCATGAGAAAAGCAAGAACTAGGTTCCCTACAATGTTGTTTGGGGGAGAATATTGGAGGAGCCTCCACTCCATACATAAGCCAGACCAGAAGGGGCCAGGCCAGGTGCAGCGGAACAACATTGTGGGAACACAAACAAAATGATTTGTTCCACTAGCATGAGCCATTGACAACATTTTGCTGTGGGACACTTCCCCTAAGAAAAAGCGACAGACAATATTCATCTTTGTTCTCATGAGAAATCACACACCCAGCA
This sequence comes from Hemiscyllium ocellatum, assembly GCF_020745735.1. NCBI lineage: Eukaryota > Metazoa > Chordata > Chondrichthyes > Orectolobiformes > Hemiscylliidae > Hemiscyllium > Hemiscyllium ocellatum. The sequence continues at coordinate 93,838,622 of NC_083411.1, read as the reverse complement.
CCAGTTCCACATATGCTCCAGGAGCACCAAGAAAATGGTTGGTGATTGAAGTCTCACCACATGAGACTTGATCACAAAGAGGGTGGGTCACAGGACAATGAATAGAATTGTTAATATATTAGCATTGAAGTTAATGATAGAAAACATTAAAATTCTAGGGCAAAATCTATTACTTAGTGGAATAGTGAAGCAGCTATCTTTAGAGCAGCCGAGAACAACATCACTAAATTGACAGCAGATTATATATTGTACAGTGTATGGATGGTCTTACTGTAAGATGGTCATGCAGTGTCCTCCCCCTATGTATTGTGTATAGTTTGATAAAAAGTTCTGGTTAAAAGACCTATTCCATGTCCAATTCTGAGCATGTTTACACCATTTTCCTTTATGGTCCTTGATCATGCATTGTGTACCAGCTGTGGCTAACCTGGTGTTTTGTTTCCAGGTATTAAAAAAAATTCTTTCACAGCACTGAGGCATCGTTGGCCAGGGCAGCACTTATTGTCCATTCTTAAGCTTGTGGTGAACCATCTTCTTGTTGCAGCCCATGCTGTGTAGGTACACCAACATCAGTAGCACTCTGAGCTGGCTGCTGTGGGTTGTGGAAGTCCATAAGACCATAAGAAGTCAGAACAAGAGTATGTCACTAGGCCTCTCAAGCCTTCAATAGGATCATGGCTGATCTGACATTACTCATGTCTACGTTCTTGTGTTTTCCTTGTCACCCTTTATTCCCCAACTGGTTGAGAAGCAATAGTTTCATTATTTGATAAGCTTTCCTTCCTTTCATTTTGTAAATGATCACAGATTGGCTCAATGACCAGGTTGTGTCAAGAGATCAAACATCAGCTTAATAACTTTTCACAGTTTACCTTCTTCCTACATTCTCACTGCATTCAAGTCAAGATTGATCACATTGTCTTTTATTCAAATCAACTATTTTCCCCAAAATCTCAGAATTATGGAACTCTTCACCTTTGCCAATTGCAAAGTGTTTTGATGAAACATACTAACTACTTTGCTGCTATTCTCACTTCATCCTTGGAAGTGTCCTGATTTCTGCTTTGTTGCCTTCGCATTAAGTTAACAAATGTGAATTGCTGTGATGCTGGAGCTTGCTGTTCCAACATGTACCTGTCACACTGGCCTACATCAACTATAATAAAGAGTAAGCTATAAAAGTACTTCAAAGAGGTAAATTGTTGACTCCACTCCATAACTGAAGACACTGTAAGTTGCTTCTCTGAAGGATTGCTTACCAGTGTCATGGGCCATGCTTATTTGTGGTATTGTTATTATTAGAAACTTGGAATGATGCAGAAACTTTTCAACAGCGTCTGAATCATAAAATTGGATCATTGTTAAATACTCTACCTTTCCAAGTCCAGTATAGTACAACTACCTTGAACTGTTTACATGGAATATGTTTATATTTGGTTTTAAACAGCTGTCTACTGTCGATCTCTTAGTGTTTGAGGCATAAAGTTGGAGGTCAATAGTTTCTGTGACCATAATACACTTTGCTTATCAAATTAGACAATGCTGACACTGGGGAATAGAACAGAATAGTTCAGGCACTTTGTGTCATCATTAAGATCTGCTGATCATCTTTGCAAACAATGAAATATTTTAAAAATATAATTAATGCATTTTCTATCTTTTCTGGCCAAGCTGTTCCTTCATTCCCAATGCTTCTGGTGAAGCCAAACACAGTTATTCCACAGTAAAATAAATTGATGTCTACTTAATGTTGCTAGGCTTCCAGCTTTTGACCGGCAAGAGTCCTATTCCAAGTGACGTGCGTTTAATGGCTACCATAGACAGCACACAAAATGCACTTACAACAGGTGTGGGTATCACATGACTACAGCAAGTGAGCCAGCACACAAAAGGTACAATTGCATTTCTCCAAACATCCTCTTTTCATAAAAAAGCTTGAGCTTTAGTTACAGTTACTCAATACACATTATCACAAAAAAGTTATCATTCAGTTACAAAACAGTGTGCTAACTGTGGTCAGTTCTATCTTCATTGGTCTTTGCATGTTTTGTTATGAAATCATGCAGTTTTCCAAATGATCCACATGCACATTGTCATTGGCTGTTCCTCTGGTATCTGCTAATTCCTGGAGTAATATTCCTTTTCTGAGGTGCTTAGCTCTTGTGGTGAGTGCATTTGCAATGAAAACTGTTATTGCTTCTCCATTTCTGCTGCTGTAGAACAGCGGACCTCTGAGACTAATGGTCATTGTGCACTTTATGATGGTGGTGAAATCAGAACTTCCTGATCAATTTCTGTAATGGAAGAAGATTCTGTAATTATATGTGTAGGTCTATAGTTATAACAATAGATCTGGGAGTTTATATTCATGGCACATGACAGAGATGGCAACTGTTCCACAAATGCCCAAGTTGCCATGTGGGCTGAATTTTGTTGAGAGTGTTGAGTGTTAAATGTTTGGATTCTCATTGGTTCTCCATTGTTCAGGCCTGTCAATGACACAGTTTTATCAATGTGAAATTTGACTTTTGTATTTTTACTTTCATTTTATCATTTACCACTGTTACTGCATCGAACTTCAGTAGATTTTTTTTCCACAATTGAAAGAACGGTATGATATTAATCTTCAGACTGGTCTCCTTTCCATGTCTTTTGTTGGTGTATTTCTTCATTGAAAGATTACTTGATCGATGACCTTGTCTGGACTAGATTGTTCAATTTCTTTCTGATCCCTTTGGCAATTTTCACTGCCACTTCAGCCTGCGTATTAGAATGGGGATAGAGTAGAGGTAATGTGTTATTACAGAATTTCCCAATTCCTTTACGAAGCAGCAGAATTCTTTAATGATAAATTGAGGGCAATTGTCATCATCACAATATTTGGAATGCTGTAATAAGTGATTCTAAAATCTCAATGGTAGTCATTGATTTTAACTGGTGTACCTCCCAGTAGTCAGAATAAGTATTTAATTGTGACAAGATAATCAGTTCCTATGAGAGTGAAGAGGTCTACTTCATTTTTATCCATAATCTAGAATGACATGTGTCATAAGCAGCTCTTTAGCTTGCTTGGCTGATATTCATTTCATGCACTGCGCAGGTTGATGTGCTCCTTAATCTCAATTGTCTAGTAGATCATTTGTCTTCACTTCCTTAGATGAGAATCAATTCCCTTGACAGTTACATGGAAATACTACCACCTACAAGTTTCCCTACAAGTTACTCACCGTCCTGACTTGGAAATATATTGCAGTTCCTTTAGTGTCATTGGGTCAATATCTTGGAACTCCCTCACTAACAGCATTGTGGGTCTACCTATAGCACAAGGACTGCAGTTGTTCAAGTTCATCACCATTTTCTCAAAGGCAACTTGAGAGCGACAATAAATGCTGACCCAGTCAATGATATCCAAATCCCATGAAGGAATTCAAAATAATAATAAATTGCCCTTCAATTATTAACCTATTATTTTTGTGCTTCTCTGAGGTTAGCCTTCATATCTCAACTTCACTGTTTTGGAGTCCACTGTACATTCCAAACAACATAATTGTGTACTTATGGTTTTTAAGTTCTACCTTTACGCCCTCAATTGCAGTCATAGTCTCATACAGCATGGAAGCAGACTCCTCGGTCCAACTCATCCATGCTGACCAGCTATTCAAAACTGATCTAGTCCCATTTGCCAGTCTGAACATGTTCTATTCATATACCCATTTAGATGTCTTTTAAATGACATATTTGTACCCAGTACTACCACTTCCCCGGCAGCTCATTCCATACACACCTCTCTCTGTGTGAAAAAGTTGCCACTTAGGTCTCTTTCAAATCTTTCTCCTCTCACCTTTAACTTAAACCCTCTAGTTTTGGACTGTCCTACATTGGGAAAAAGCCCTTGGCTATTCAGTTGAGAGTGTGGTGCTCGAAAAGTACAGCAGGTCTGGCAGCATCCGAGGACCAGAAAAATTGACGTTTCAGGCTTTTGCTCGAAATGTTGATTTGCCTGCTCCTTAGATGCTGCCTGACCTGCTGTGCTTTTCCAGCATCACACTCTCAATTCTAATCTCCAGCGTCTGAGGTCCTCACTTTTGCCCTTGGCTATTCACCCTATCAATGCCCCTCATGATTACATAAACCTCTCTATGATCATCTCATTGCTTCTGATGTTCCAGGGATAAAAGCTTCAGCCTATTCAGTCTCTCCCTTTGGATGAAACTCTCCAATCCTGGCAACATTCTTATAAATCTTTTCCGAACCCTTTCACGTTTAACAACTTCCTTCCTATGTCAAAGAAACCAGAATTGAATGCAATATTCTAAAAGTGGCCTAACCTATGTCCTGTACAGCTGCAACATGACATCCCAACTCCTGTACTCAATGTACTGACCAATGAAGGCATGTGTGCCAAATGCCTTCTTCACTGCCCTGACTCCAATTTCAAGGAACTATGAACCTGCACTCCTAGGTCTCTTTGTTCAGCAACACTCCCCAGGACCCTACCTTTAACTTTATAAGTCTTGCTCTGATTTGCCTTAACAAAATGCAACACCTCATATTTATCTAAATTAAACTCTATCTGCCTCTCCTCTACTGTTCTGATCAAGGTGCCATTGTAGTCTGCGATAACATTCTTCACTGTCCACTACATTTCCAATTTTGAGGTCATTTGCAACTTACTAACGATACCTCCTATATTCACATCCAAATCATTTCTATAAGTGATGAAAAGCATGGACCCAGCATCGATTCTTGCAGCACACCACTGGTCACAGACCCCCAATCCGAAAAGCAACCCTTCATCACCATCCTTTATCTCCTACTTTCAAGCCAATTTTGCTTTCAATTGGCTAGCTCCCTGGATTCCTCATGATCTAACTTTACTAACCAATGTACCATGTGGAATCCTGTTGAATGCCTTGCTGATGTCTATACAGACAATATCTATCGCTCTGTTTTCATCAATCTTTTTTGTCACTTCTTCAAAAATGTCAATCAAGTTAGTGAGGCATAACTTCCCATGCACAAAGCCAAGTTGACTATCCCTTGTCATTCTCAATGCATGTAAATTCTATGCTCAGAAACCCTTCCAACAACTTACCCACTACTGATGCCAAGATCACTGGTCTATAGCTCCTTATATGCTTCACCTTTAACACAGGAACATTGTTCTTGAGTGAGATGTATTCTGGGACTTCCCAGTCTGCCTCCGTTTTTCTGGCTGGTGGTCACCCACTCGTTCCCTGACTGCCCTTTCTTAAGCTACAGGGTGACCACATCTAAAAATGTGCTATCCATGTAACTGTCAGTCTTGCAGATGCCTCCTAATATTGTTCAGGGTGGAGAAAGTGAGGACTCAGATGCTGTAGATCAGAGTCAAGAGGTACAGGAAGAGCACAGCAGGTCAGGCAGCATCCAACGAGCAGGAAAATTGACATTTTTAGGCATAAGCCTGTCATCAGGAATGGAAGCCCTGATGAAGGGCTTATGCCCGAAATGTTGATTCTCCTGCTCCTCGGATGCTGCCTGACCTGCTGTGCTTTTCCAGGACTGCACACTAATATTGTTCAAGCCAGTGACACTTGCTGCAGGTGTGGTCATTTGGACTGCCAAGACTATTGAAGATTTCCCACATTCTGTAGGCCATCCAACATGCAAGACTGAGCTCTCCTGCCTTACCATTGTTAACAAAAAACTCTTACCCTAAATTTAAGCCAACTAGAAATTAAATTAAATTTTCAAGACTGTCATGGAGAGATGGTTAGATCCAGTTTTGTTGTACCTGGTAATTCTCTGATGTTTTTGTGACACAAATGTTATTTGCCTTGTCGGACCCTAAGTTTGATTGTTGTCCATTTTCTCTTACACACAGGCACTGAGTGTTTCAATTTCTCACCCAGCAACATTGTTCTGGAGGGCCGGAATACTGTGATCATCAGCAAAGGTCACCAGTTTTGATGTTATTATTGAGGGAAATTTTTTGATGAAGGAGCTCAAGATTTTTGAGCTACAGCATGACCCTGAAGAACTCTGACAAAAAAGTGTATTGGGGCTGAAATGATTGACCTATAGCAAACACAATCATCATTTTTTTGTACTAGGTGTGACTCACACCACTGGAGACTTTTGTCTCTGATTCACATTGGTTTCAAGTTTCATAAGGCCCTTGACACCTCTTCCTGGCCAAACATGGATGTCTGAAGCTGAGTTGCTTTCATAGAACCCGAAGTGAGTGTCAGTGAGCAGGTTATTACAGAGTAAGTATCATGTGGTAGCACTGTCATTGAAGCGTTCTTTCATTTTGCCGCTGATTGAGAGTGCACAGATGGAATGTTGTTTTGCTGGATTGATATACCTAAGATATTTTGCACAATATTGGGTCAATGTTGGTATTACCTGCACTGGAACAGCTTGACAGAGGGGATGACTAGGTCTGGATTAGAATTCTACAACAGTGCAGCAATCATGTTGTCAGTATTCAAAGCTTGAAGAGCCTGCTTGAATAGCCTCTGGCTGTTTCTTTATATCATATTGAGTTAATCAAATTGACTGAAGACTGGCTTCTGAAATGCTGCTGAGCTCAGAAGGAAGCCAAAGGTCACCAACTGACATTTCTGGCTGAATTCTAGAGGTAATGAAGAAAAACTATAAAATATCAAACCAACTTCATAAGTAATTCAGAAAGCTCTCACCAGCTGTATTTGTTCCACAGAATTCAAACTGAGGTTCCAACAATATATTGTGTTCTTGCAGTATCCAATTTTCATATCTTCAATCTTGTAAGTTTGCAGATCTTTGATTTTCATAGGATTTTGCACATACATTTAATAATCTGAGGGACGCAGAGTCTGCATTCTTTGCTTCTTATTGTTTGTTACTTTTATATCATGTTCCTTTTCCCTTAAATCTAAAGGCTTCTCAACCTTTGTGTTTCTCCAAAGCAGCATATTTAGCTCATGTGCATCTTTATTAAAGTCCTATGTTCATAATTATCCTTATCACATTTCTCTGAACCCTTTCCATCAAAATGCTAACCTTTTGAAATTGGGATGGTCTAAGTATTTTAAATGTAGCCTTACTAATTACATAATAACTTTACATTGATCACGTACTTTCAACAAATTGTCAGTAATCACACCAAAGTTTCTCTGTTTAAATGGACTGCAATTGATTTGACCAAGCTTTTGGCCATGAGCCCTAATCGTGGCTTATGTTGGCTTGCTTCTCTGCAATGCTTATGTGAAGCATCTTGGGATTTTACCATATTAAGCTCACTGTATGAATATATATTGTTGTTATTCTCGTGGCAGAAGTGTTCTGTTTTCTGTTCCAATGTGCAGTATCATACATTTAACCATTCAGCTAATTTTTCTGTTGTCATCACTGGAATACCATCAGCAAGTTTATTAATTCTTTCTCCAAATCACTCTTGAGCAATATGCAATACTCCTGGATATACTGTAAGAATAGATTACTGTCTGAACTAATTTCCTATCTGAACTTCCCACTATTCTTGCTAATCTAAAAATATCATTCTGTTTTTGTAATGCCACTGTGAAATAATCAAGTTTTACAGCGCAATCTCTAGTTCTATTTCAAAGACATCGAAACTATAGAAATCCCTATACTCTCAGTGTTTCCTCTTCCTGAGATTATAGGTGGCCAATTTTCTGAATGTAAACTACTGATGAAGTTCTCCACCTGTAAAATGGTCAGCTAATATTTAATATTCATAGTGATTTGATTTAGCTTTTATTTTGCCTCATCCTCAATTTTAGGAGTGAAACGAACCATAGATCTTCAGATGATATTCTAACATAATTTGAAATTGGCCAAATATCATCATATTTTGGTATTGTCAAATTAATTTCAACTAACTAATTAAATTGCTATTAATTTAATCTATTTTTAGTTTCTTTGAAATCCTTGCATGCAGGCACTCTTTTTGAAATTGTTTCCACACTTGTCATCTAATTAAGTTACTTCACCAAAAAAATTCGTATCGCATTGTGATGCATGATTAATCCTATTAAAACTATGCTGTTACATTTTATGCTTTATGCATGCTTTTAGATCAATATTGACAGGGTTATATTTCATGTCTTCAAAAACAATACATGAGAGTCAGTATTGTTTCCTGATTCTGAACTCAGCCTTCCCTGCAGCAGTATGGTCTTCTGAAAGACAACTAATTAATAGGCCTCCTTTACAACCACTCTCTAAATAAGGATGATCAAGGCTCTTGAGGCTTCATGCCCAATCAGAAGGCCTGCAGATTTGGGAAGATAACAGCCCTACAGGTGGCAGCTGGCAATTCAGGGTTAGAACCTCAAAAACACCTCCATTATCATGTGTCCTCTAAAGAGGTCTTAAAGCTTTAAATTAAATTGTGGTCATGGTTTCCAAGTCCCAACCCCCCCCAGCCCCACCCCCCTCCCCTCCCCCCCCCTCCAGCCCCACCCCCCCTCCCCTCCCCCCCCCCTCCCCCCCCTCCAGCCCCACCCCCCCTCCCCTCCTTGTTGAGGGATGGCCTGTAATTGGGACCCCACCCCTGCATGTGTATGTAAAAAAGTTGGTTGGCAGGAGGATGGAGATCAGGTATTGAAAATACTAACTAAATCCTCCCAACTTTATTTTACTTATAAGATCCTAGGCAGCATATTAATTAATCTAGTTGGGTATTTACTTTCCTAACTTTCATTTTAACAATCTCTCTTTAACTTAAGGGTTAACTCTTGAACCCTAAATTACAGTCTCTTATATTTTTCAATAATCTTCTGTGCAAACAGATATGGTGAACCAGTTTATTAAATCTAACATTTCTTAACCTTCTGTAATATTTTTGCCAAATATCTTATAGCCGATATGGACTTTAATGATCTGCCAACTTATAGTCATCTGCAAAGAAATGCTTTAGTCTTGTTACCTGAAATCTGACATTCATTTGTCCTTTTGCTCCTTCTAATGTACTTCTGAATTATTCTTAGCCACTGTTTGGGTCAAAGTCATAATCACATTTTGTTTACATATGTCCTCTCAATTTGTATTTAATAATTGAACCACTTTAATCTTCAAAGTTGTTCCTGACTTGTTTATTCAGTCATTGCAGTCATGCCTTCTGCAAGGTATATTTCCTTTCTGCCTAATCCTTGGAAGGTCGTTAAATAAAAGCAAGTTCAATTTTTCTTCTGTTGTTTTTCCCAGCACATATAATTTCTTTTGTTATTTAATATCAAGGTGAGGAATGACCATTAGCAATTATCTCTTCTCAGTGCTGCAATTAGATGATTTATTCTCTTTTTCTCATTTTGGTAAAGACTGTTATATTGTAACTCCCTGAGTGAAGGACCCATTTCACAGAAGCACGTTGTGCCTGTCAATATCCCCTAACCGATAGAATTCTCAAATGGTTTCATAGGTTCCAAGAGAAAACATGAATGAGAGTGCATTTCTCATTTCTAACCTTCAGGTTCCTTTCCTGTGTCTTTTTTTCTAGCCACTAATTTTACATATCCTGCTTTTTCTCATACTAAATTTAAAATGCATTGCTTTCTATCTTTTTGCTCCTTCCTGCAGAGTTTCACTTTAATTAAATCGAGACTTAGCTTCCACTCCAATTTGTTTCCCCAGGATCATGGAGTCTCCGTTACTTCAGCCTTCTTCTTAGATTCTCTTTTTAAAACCGGGACTACCTCAATATAGTTACACCTTTATCCTTCCTAGCCATCTTAAATGTTGTACTGCATTATTAGTTCATAGTTGTTATCTTTCAAATAAGTTATCCAGCACTTTACTGACTTGAGCATGTAAACAAATCAGAGCAAATACTATTTTAGATTTTGAAAATCTGGATTGTCCTGTATCTTGTAGATCAAAAGAAAACTATTTTTGTCTCGCTAATGATTGAATACAATTTACACCATAGAACCGGTGGATCTGGTTTAATTAATCAGTTCTTTGCTCAAATGAGAAACACCTGAGCTCCCTTGACCTTTCTTCATAAAACACAGATTCCAGTCCTGGCAGCATCTTGATAAATCTCCTCTGCACCCTCTCTAAGACTTCCACATCCTCCTTATAATGAGATGACCAGAACTGAACACAATATTCCAAGTGTGGTCTAACCAGGGCTTTAAAAAGCTGTAGCATAACCTTGTAGGTCCTGAACTCAATCCCCCTGTTAATGAAAGCCAACAAGCCATATGCCTTCTTAACAAACCTATCAACTTGGGTGGCAATTTTGAGGGATCAACGGACATGGACCCCTAGATCCCTCTGTTCCTCCGTGCTGCCAAGTATCCTGCCTTTAACTCTGAAATCTGCATTCAAATTCAACCTTCCAAAATGAATACTTCACATGTTTCCAGGTTGAATTCCATCTGCAACTTATCAGTCCAGCTCTGCATTCTGCCTATCTCCCATTGTAATCTACAATAGACCCTCCACAGAATCCACAACTCCACCAGCTTTTGCGTCATCAGCAAACCTAATAACCCACCCTTCCACTTTCTCATCCAAATCATTTATAAATATCACAAAGAGCAGAGGTCCAAGAACAGATCCCTGCAGAACACCACAGGTCACTGAGCTCCAGGCTGAATACTTTCCATCTACCACCACCCTCTTTTCTATGAGCCAACCAATTCTGTATCCAGGCAGGCAAATTTCCCATGCCTCCTTCCTGTCTGAATCAGCTTACCATGGGGCACCTTATCAAATGCCTTGCTGTAATCCATCTACATCGCATTCACTGCTTGAACTTCAACATATTTTGTCACATCCTCAAATAATTCAATAAGTCTTGTGAGGCATGACCTGACCCCCTCAAAAGCATGCTGACTATCTCTAATCAAGCTATGCTTTTGCAAATAATTATAAATCCTGTCTCTCAGAATCCTCTCCAATAATTTGCCCACCACCAATGTAAGATTGACTGGTCTGTAATTCCCAGGGTTATCCCTATTCCGTTTCTTGAACAAGGGAATAACCTTTTCCACCCTCCAATCATCTGGTACTACTCCAGTGGACAGTGAGGGCATAAAGATCATTGCCAAAAGTGCAGCAATCTCATCCCTTGCTTCCTGTAGTAACCAAGGCTATATCCAATTTGGCCCAGGGGTCTTATCTACCCTCACGATTTTCAAAATTTCCAGCACATCCTCCTTCTTTACATTAATGTTTTTGAGCATGTCAGCCTGTTTCATGCTGTCCTCACAAATGTCAAGGTCCCTGTCATTGGTGAATGCTGAAGCAAAGTGTTAATTAAGGATCTCCCCTACCACCTCCTATACCAGGCACAAGTTCCCTCCGCTATCTGTGATCAGCCCTACCCTCACTTTGGCCATCTTATTGTTCCTCACAAGTTTAGAACACATTAGGTATTCCTTGGGTGGCACAGTGGTTAGCACTGCTGCCTCACAGTGCCTGAGACCCGGGTTCAATTTCCGACTCAGGCGACTGACTGTGTGGAGTTCGCACCTTCTCCCCGTGTCTGCGTGGGTTTCCTCCCACAGTCCAAAGATGTGCGGGTCAGGTGAATTGGCCATGCTAAATTGCCCGTAGTGTTAGGTTAGGGGTATGGATGGGTTGCGCTTCGGCGGGTTGGTGTGGACTTGTTGGGCCGAAGGGCCTGTTTCCACACTGTAAGTAATCTCATTTTTTTTTTAATCACTAAAGATTTTTCATGCCTGTTTCTAGCTCTCCGAAGTTCATTCTTCAGTTCCTTCCTGGCTACCTTGTAACCCTCTAGAGCCCTGTCTGATACTTGCTTCCTCAATATTAAGTAAGCTTCCCTCTTCCTCTTGACTAGATGTTCCACATCTCTTGTCATCCAAAGTTCCTTCCCTCTACCATCCCTTCCTTAACTTAGTGGGAGAAACCTATCCAGCACTCACAGCAAGTGCTCCCTAAACCACCTCCACATTTCCCTGAGATTATTTGTTCCCAAATTATGCTCCACAGTTCCTGCCGAATAGCCTTGTAATTCCCTTTCCCCCAATTAAGTATTTTCCCATGCTGTCTGCTCCTATCCGTCTCCATGACTACAGTAACGGTAAGACAATTGTGATCACTATCACCGAAGTGCTCTCGCACCAAGAGATCTGACCCCTGACCTGTTTTTTTTTGCCAAATATCAAATCCAATATGGCCTCCCCTCTAGTTGGCTGATTTACATAATTGAGTCAGGAATCCATCCACCTGATAAAATCTGCTCCATTCAAATATTTGACTAAGGAGGTTCCATCAATGTTAGCGAAATTGAAGTCACCCATGACAAAAGCCCTGTTGCTTCTGCACCTTTTCAAAATCTGCCTCCCAATCTGCTCCTCCAAGTCCCTGTTGCTTTTGAGGATTCTATAGGAAACTCCCAGTAAAGTGACTGCTCCTTTCCTGTCTATGACTTCCACCCATACTGACTGTGTAGATGAACCCTCCTCGATGACCTCCCTTTCTCCAGCTGTGATAATATGCATGATTAGGAATGCCTTTCGTCCACCTCTGTTTACCTTCCTCCCTACTCTTTTTGAAAAATCTAAACCCTGAAGCATCCAACAATCATTCCTGCCCCTGTGATATCCATTCCATTCCACATTACATTCCATTCCAATTCTAGGGTGGAATATTTGTGCATCATGGTTTGCACCACAAAGCTTTTAATGCTTACTGGGTTGGATTTTGTCATTAGTGGTGGTGACAGGACTCATTACTAAACGTAGGAGCTGCTCATTACAACCCAGTGATTTTCTTAGCTTGGATTTCACCTTTACCCGATGTCAGTTTGAATCTGGAACCAATTCAATGGGATATTCAACTTCAACAACAGTGATAAGCAGGTTATGTAGCCAGTCACACTGAATAATGCTCACATACAGAAAACGAGAAAGTCGAGAATATCTGTTTATCCGTCACTTTTAAAATAATATTAGAGAGCAAAATAAAGTTTGCAAATTACACATGGAATCAAGGTAGAAGCTGTATTATTAACATATATTTCTTCAAAAGATTAAAAACTGTAGATATTTTTTAGACAAGGAAGAAATTTAGCATTCTGCAAACATGAACTAAGAATGCAAAGATCAAAGAACAAAGAAAATCTACAGCCCAGAACATGCCCTTCTGCCCTCCAAGCCTGAGCTGATCCAAATCCACTGTCTAAACCTGTCGCCCAATTTCTAAGCATCTGTATCCTCCCCCACCTACTCATGCATCTGTCCTGACACATCTTGAGTGAATCTATCGTGTCTGCTTCTACTATCATTGCTGGCAACGCGTTCCAGGCACCTAACACCCTCTGTGTGAAGTACTTGCCGTGTGTATCCCCCTTAAACTTTTTACCACTCACCTTGAAAGCATGACCTCTCGTTATTGAATCCTTCACCCTGGGAAAAAGCTTATCTCTATCTATCCTGTCTATACCCTTCACGATTTTATAGACCTTAATCAGGGCCCCCCTCAATCTCCTTTTTTCTAATGAAAACAATCCTAACCTACTCAACCTCTCTTCATAGCTAGCACCTTCAATACCAGGCAATATCCTCATAAATCTTCTCTGCACCGTCTTCAAAGCGTCCACATCCTTTTGGTGATGGGGCAGACCGGAACTGTACACAGTATTCTAAATGCAGCCAAACCAAAGTCTTGTACAATTTTAACATGACCTACCAACTCTTATACTCAATACCCTGTCCAATGAAGGCAAGCATACCATATGCCTTCTTGACCATGCTATCCAACTGTGCAGCAACCTTCAGGGTAGAATGGACCTGAACTCCCAGATCTCTCTGCTCATCAACTTTTCCCAAGGCCCTTCCGTTCACTGTATAATTCGCTTTAGAATTAGACTTCCCAAATTTGAATCTGAACCTTAAATTGGCAATAATTATGAACTTTGCGTGTGAATATTAAAAATCTAATCTAACTTTATTCAACAATATAGTTTTTCAAGATTTTTTTATAAAAAGACTAATTACATAAAAATAGAAGTTCTCATCAGTTCAGTGATTGCTAATTATCGCAGTCTGTGACAACTTCAGAAATAGACCCTACAGCGAAGATCACTAGCTGTAACTTTCAAATTTCTGCATTTCACTGGGGTTTATGTGGCCTCCTGAAGTTACAGTCAATTTTAAAGGAGTATTGGTGGTGGCCGTGACACTGTTCTCATTGCTGAAAAATCTGGGGGGATATAACGTAATATTTTCCTGGTTCATATAACATGCTGCCTTATACAAATGCACAGATTCCCTCACAAACTAATTATATTTCTTATTTTGTGAATAATATTTGATGAACATAGTAGCTGCTGGCATGAACAGAAGACATCAGAAGGTCATATCCATGTTTTATTGCTCCCAAAGGAATATTCTGGCTCTTAGTAAAGGACAAGTCAAACATTGCATACAATCACTGCCACAGTAATAGTTGATCTACGTGCAAGCTTGCAGGATTTGGTATCACTGGCTGTAACATGACCGTACCTAACACGACGAAGTTGTTATTGCATTTGGTGCATTTTCTCACATTTGATAGTAAACCTTTTATATGTACATAAACATTTCCTGATATGGATTTTGTTTCATATGAAAGAATGTTCTGACTAAGCTGGATGGTGAATTATGTAAATAGTGACCATCTATTATTAAGCAAATGATGTAATTGTCAGCCTTAAAGTTGCCGCTGTTCATATCAGAACAATGTTTCTCTGTCCATTCTTTTAATGCTGACATTAACAGTGTTTTTATCTGGTAAAAGTACCTCAGTTAAAATAATGAACAAAGGAATACTATTGGAGCATATCACGCCAATATCAATTGAAATAAATTGCTAGGTTTGGGTTTCACATAGAAGCACTGATAATGTAAAAAGAGTTCTGTTGAAACGTGATCAACCTGAAATTCTGTTATACTCCACTGAATGTTTCCAGCAGTTTCTATCCCTAATTTAAGACTTACATTTATCTAGTGCCTTTCATGGCCATATAATGCATCAAAGTCCCTTACAGTCAATTAATTATTTTTGTAGTGTAATTATCTTTGGAAAGTAAGGTACATAAATTCAGCATGGCAAACTTCCTTGAATAGCATATTAAAATATGAATTTAGAGCAGGAGTAGACATAGCCCTTCAGTCTGCCCTGATACTCAATAAGATAGCAATATGAAAAGGACCTGATTAGTGCTTTGGGAAAGGAATGGCCAAAACACAGGGGACATGATGTGTTTGAAATCCAACTGAATGAACATGTTGGGTTTTATGTACACAACAATGCATCACTCCATTGTCACATAATACCAATATGTCTACACGAGGTTACTGCCTCAGTCCTGTTGACTTTGAGACAATAATTATAAATAGGAATGCTCAGTGTATTCCTATTTACACACTACCACAGCAGCAGGCGAAATATGGATGGGATAAAGGAAGTATTATTGGTTTTATTAATTGAAAACATAAAAGGGAAGCATTGAGTGACAGTGATACAAACAGCTAATCCTTCTCAGTTCAGTTAAGAAATAATAAAACAATACGAACGGTATCATGTTATATTATGGAGCATTGAACAATGGAAAAAAATGCTGTGATTGGGATTTTATGAGTAATTCAGTTGAGTTTGCAAAATAGTTGTAATGAAGTGGCAATAGCTGTTTTAAGGTTGAATGGGATATATTGAAAGTCAGTGGATGCTGTACAATGAGTTAATACTGAGGAGTGGTAAGCAACTATCCCCTTCATCAATTTTCTACAGAATGGATGTTTAAAGGTCTGTGCAATGAGTTCTGGAATTAAAAGGCAGAATGCCGATTGATGCTTGTAGAACTGCTGTGTGGCTGCTTAGAGGTAACGTTGGATATAAACACTGATTCCAACACTCATACTGTCACATGGACTTTCCCAGAATAACCTAATTATCTGGTGCTCCTCAAAGTCTCTGTCTATCGTATCGTACCACTGTAACCTGTAACCAGTTGCAAACATGAAATGAGCTATATCTTTTTAACTATAAGAAACTCTTCAAGTTAGACAAAGAAGTCTTTATCTTCTAGCATACCAACCAAACAGGCCCTGTATTTTCCTACACTTAATGAAGATGCTGGCAGCAAAACTCCAGTATGAGTAGAAGTTCATACAGGGTGGTTATCCAACATGCCTATACAATAGTGTTCAGAATGAGGTAGTATTCCTATACATACTCCGGTTCTTTCCTGACTCAGTAGGTTGCATGGCAAACAATGAAGAACACAGTACTAGAGCTATTTCTGGGTGAAGAAGCTCAAAACTGAGATAAGAAAATGATTCAAAAATAATGACCATATACATATTAGACTCATATTGAGAATATATAGACAAAGAATGCCCAGAATAAATATGCTGAACTAGAAATGAGTTTTGCCTGGACTTTAATTTAGAATTAGAATGCCCCTCATGATTTTGTAAACCTCTATAAGGTCACCCCTCAACCTCCAATGCTCCAGCCTATTCAACCTCTCCCTGTAGCTCAAATCCTCCAACCTTGGTAACATGCTTGTTAATCTTTTCTAAACCCTTTCAAGTTTCACAACATCTTTCCAATTAGAAGGAGACCAGAATTGCACGCTATATTCCAACAGTGGCCTAACCAATTCCTGAACAGCAGCAACATGACCTCCCAACTCCTGTACTCAATACTCTGACCAATAATGAAAAACATACAAAACGCCTTCTTCACTATCCTATCTACCAGTGACTCCACTTTCAAGGAGCTTTGCACGTGCACGCCAAGGTCCTACTTAGATTTGCTTTCCAAAAATGGAGCATTTCGCATTTATCTAAATTAAATTCCATCTGCCACTTCTCAGCCCACTGGCCCATCTGATCAAGATCCTGTTGTAATCTGAGATAACCTTCTTTGCTGTCCACTACACCTCCAATTTTGGCGTCATCTGCAAACTTACTCCAGTTTGAAAAACAATCCTCCACCACCACCCTCTGTCTTCTATCTTTGAGCCAGTTCTGAATCCAAATGGCTACTTCTCCCTGTATTCCGTGAGATCTAACCTTGCTTACCAGTCTCCCATGGGGAACTGTGTTGAACACCTTCCTGAAGTCCACATAGATCTCATCCACCACTCTGCCTTCATCAATCCTCTTTGTTACTACTTCAAAAAATTCAATCAAGTTTGTGAGACATGATTTCCTATGCAGAAAAGCCATGATGACTATCCCTAATCAGTCCATGCCTTCCCAAATACATGTACATCCTGTCCCTCAGGATTCCCTCAAACAACCTGCCCACCACTGACATCAGGTTCACTGGTCTATAGTTCCCTAGCTTGTCCTTACCATCTTTCTTAAATAGTGTGGCCACTAATTGCCACTCCAATTCTTTTTTATGAACCTAGGAGATACACATTTTTAATGGGAAGTTCCAAAAAAAGGTTCCTTCAGGAATGTGGCATCTTAATTTCATTCTGAATGGCTCTAGACAATGTACAACTGTCATGAGAAGGCAAACCATGCCCATTGCAAAGCAATCTGTGATTTAAAGGTCCAGCATTACAGACAGTGACTTTGACAGCTCCTGTTAAAAGGAGATTGAGAGCGGTAGGGTGTCAGAGATAGTGTCAGTTCAGCAGGGTGCCAGCTGGGAGAAGATAGGGTACCAGGTGGGTAAGAATAAATTGCCAAGTGAAGAGGGTACCAAATAGGTAGATTGCTACATGAGTAGGATGCCACATAGGTTGGGAATGGGTGCCAGATGAGTAAGCAGGAAGGTAAATAGAACACTAGATGAGATATCAAACCTGGCAGTGCCAGGAAGGGACCTGGGTCCAGCAGCTGGAAGGGCATTTGGGAACAAAGGAGGCAGGAAAAGGGTGTTCGGACAGGTGATAGAAGGAGGTTGTCAGGTCTTGAGAGTGAAGGCAAGGGTAAAGGGTGCCATCTTTGGAAGTCAGGCTGGGAGATGTGGAGGGGCTACCAGCAGCCCAGCTAGTATGAGGGTCTTCTCCTGTAAGAGATGGTGGGGGCGTGACAACTGTTGTCAGATCTGGGAATAAAGGAGGGGGTCTTAGGTCAAGTTCAGTGGGATGTGTAGTTTGGGTGTATGTGATAAGTTGCGGGGTCACTTGAATCGTTACTCAGGATTTACATCAGGTATTTAAATAGTGTAAAGTTTTCTAACTACAGTGTGACCCTCCATATTCTCTGAATTAAATGGATATTTTCAAAAAGTTCCTAGCATTGAAGAACTGCCCATCACAATCTTCAAACTCCTGGGCAATTCTGTTGGAGAGTGCTATGCCAGGGATTCCACAGAGTCCTCATACACAATTCCCATCTATGCTGTAGGAACAACTGTCTGGCCATTAAAAAACTCAAGCCAATGCATCAACTCCAAATAATTATTTTGTATTAGCTAGAATAAATCCCCAAGAGTTGCAGAGGTTGGATTTACTGTTCATAAAAACACTCCTTTTGGCTAAAGATAAGCATATTTTTAGGTATATCAAACTATAACATCTCTCTGAGAAATACTTATAAGTTACAAGTATTGATTTCAGTTTCTTGTTGGAATATTTTGTTAGTGACAGGAGCCAGCATTCTTTACTTGCTGTTTATTGTGATTTAATCTGTTTAGTTTGCACAGGAGAGAGAAAAAAAACAACGGAGCTAGCTTAATGTATTGCTAAACTATGACACTTGAACTCTGCTCTTAAGTTTTGAATCAGTCACATTTTTGAATGTAGCCAAAGATTCAGAGGTGTTTGTTATTTCTCAATGAGCCCTTTAAAATGATTGTCTCTAGGTTTCGAGTGACAAGTGTGTTTTAGCACAAACTTAGACAACAAACTTTAGTTATGCCTCAAGCAAAAGTTCAATTTATCAGCTCTCTTGACTATGGCCTCCCAGCAGCATCATGTTACCCATGACATATAGCATGTTGTGCTGAAACATTTTTGCAGTTCAGTCTCTGTAACAGAATACTCCTTTTACAGTATATAATGGCTACGATACAGCAGTGCTAGAACCGACTCTATCCAGCAGCCTCCTGTATTTACATTTGTTTCTACTGCAGACCTCTCCTAGCCATGTTGAAAGCTCACAAACCTTTCTGTGGTTGCAATTGTTCTCAGTAACATTATGGGGAGCAGCACAATAGAACAACGTAAAATATTTGTATTCCAATTTTTTTAAAAAATTGTGTTGTTGACCTAGGGAAGCCCAATGAGCTATCCTTGTACATTGCATGTGATTAAATTACTTACAGTGTGGAAACAGGCCCTTCGGCCCAACAAGTCCACACCGACCCGCCACCCACCCACACCCCTACCCCTACATTTACCAATTCACCTGACCTGCACATCTTTGGACTGTGGGAGGAAACCGGAGCACCCGGAGGAAACCCACACAGACACGGGGAGAACGTGCAAACTCCACACAGTCAGTCTGAGGCGGGAAATGAACCCGGGTCTCAGGCGCTGTGAGACAGCAGTGCTAACCGCTGTGCCACCGTGCCGCCCAAATGTGCTTGCATCATAATGCAAATTTACAACTCAACACAAATATGGCTCTGTGTGTTTACTAACATGTGATTAGAAAAGCAAGGAAAGTGAGTGTGGAATTTCCCAAAGAAATGCATACCATCTGCAACTTTAAAATACTGATTGGTGACTTTTGGTAATGATAGCTGCTGTGTAAGAACAATCTTCAAATAAATAAAAGTATAATGACATTTTATAATGTTACTATTCAAGGTTCTGGGCAAAACACAAAAGTCAAAATAAGAGTTAAAATGTAGTTAACAAGTCAGTGGAGAGTTGTACGTGTGGAAGGAATGTGTGGCAGTTTAGAAAGCAGATTCTCAATTTTGATTATAAAAGTCTAAAGTTAGTAACAACTGGTTTAAAATGTATTTACATTTCTGTGTTTAGAAATATCTCTCTTATGAGAGTGCAAGTCCTGTTTGCACACAAGATCTCAGTTCAGAATAGGATGAAAACACCCTATAATTTTATGCGACAAATCATTCATCCTTTTGTTTATCTTAATAGGAACATTATCTAACATAGAGCATTGAATGTGTACGTGTCTGGTTAACTAATGGCAATGATAAAAGTAGATATCAAATGCAACAAAAGAAAATGCATCACCAAAACTCCTGTCCTTTTATTCTCTCTTCTTTTCTAATCCTTGCTTTCAAATCCTAAATACAGAAGATGTGACATTTGTCATGTAGGCAAGATTTTTCAGAATTCCTAATGTTGTTCTTCCTTTTCCAGTTGATGCATTCTGTCGGCTTATGGAAGGATTCATGTTTGGATCATCTGGTATGATGCAGTGAGCCAAGTCAGAACTTCGTCACACATTTAAACCTCATGACCCAGGACTGATTTTCCGTGTGTGTTTGTGCATCATCCAAATGTAACTCTATGCCGTTTACTCTTACGTTGACCTTGTGTGGTAATAGAAAGGAGCACCCATAACCTTTTGCCACCTAATTTTTGGATGCTTTATTCACTGGGTTCCTGAGAAATCATTAGGCTCTGAATTTGCTGAGGAACAAGTATGGGAATTTAAAGCCACAATAAACTGCCATTTACACACAAGTATTTATGTACTGATATCAACATTGTTCCAAATAAATATTTTAAAAGTTGATGCAGCATGAAGATCAGGAGCTTTTGGTGAAAAAGCAATGAGATTAAGTTTGTATTTCAGCAACAATGTGTGGCACAGGCAAAATAAACTGAAATGACTCTTGCCAGTTTAAGTTTTTACATTAAATTGAAGCCGAGAACTGTGGCTGCCAGTTCAAAGACTGAAATTTCTGGAGAATCTCAGCAGGTCTGTCAGCACCTGTGGAGAGAGAGCAAAGTCAATACTTTTTGTTTAGTGACTTCGGACTTTGGATCCTACATCAGAACTAGTAGTAGAGAGAAAAAGGTTGAAGGTATGCTGAAGACAGGGGTTTGTGGGGGAGCTAAAGGAGTGAGATAATAGTAGGTGGAGAAGGAGGCAAGAGGATATATCATGGAAGGGAAAAGGCTCATAATATGGGGCATAAGTGGGTGAAAATGGGTTGACTGCACTGAAAGGAGTCCATGTGATGACAAGGCCTATGGTGCGGAGATGTGTAAGAACATGGTAGTAGTAGTTCAGGCCTTAAGTTTATTGAATTCAACATTACGTCCTGAAGGCTACAGGGTTCTCAAGTGAAAAATGAGATGCTGTTCTTCCAGCTTGCATCGAGATTCACTGGAGCGCTGTGGCAGGCCCAAGACAGAGGTGTTGGCAGGGCAACATGGCGGAGTTGAAGCTCTAGCTTCCAGTTGCCTGGGCTTATACTAGCCTCTCCACGTCATCATGGCATATCGCTGATCCACTTGTAATACAGCTCTCCACTTCAATGCTGCACTTTGAAGTGCACCAGCACCTTTAGTTGGAATGCTGCCATTAGGACAAGTTACAGGCACCTCCCTTGCATTTGATTAGGAAGTATATTAGGGGTCCTCATTGGTTCTCTTAGGGTCCTTCATTTTATTGCTACTTGGTTGTTCACTTTATCTCTGCCTTACTTTACCTTTTGTGCTTTGCCCATTTTTCAAAATGTAAGAGCTCAGTGTTTCTGTCTTACTTTGCCTTGCACCATGGACACAAAACCAGGCAACTTGACATAGCTGTGATCAATCAAGGATGTCAACATGTTGCTCCATGGCAGTACTACATCAGTGTTACCCATATACCACGTACCACAAATTAGACAACAAACACACTGCACATGCTTCAGCCAAATGGCCATCTCTCAGATTCTAAGCGGGAGTAGGCCTTGATCAAATCAAGGGAGACAGCTTTTATTCTGGGGGTCCCAGTGCAGCAAATCAAAGGCAGTGTCCGATCTCAATCCTGGGGCTTGGAGACAGTCTGCTGCTTGGGGTGGTAAGGACTGGGAGTCTGTATTTTTACTATCTGAGGAGTGGGTCATAGTTACTGCAGATCCAGTACATTCAGTCTACGGAGTCAAGATAATCCATTTGGGGAGACGAATGAAGGTCAGTCAGGAAACTACTCCCATGTTAGTTGGGGCTGTATGACAGGGGGTTAGATCATGATAAGCCTGGGATATCAGCTCAATTAATGTTAAATGGGAGGTAACAGGGATCACTGATATGTTAGGGAAGCAGGGAAAGTAAATTGTGGAGATTGGAAGGCACTTTGCTGGAATATAAAAGATCTACAGTTATGAACAATGGCAATTCAACATATAAAAGGAGAGACAATATTATATTGGAGGACCTGGGTTGCTGCATTGGAGGTGGGGACTTCGATGGGGTACAGTGCAACACAATGATTGCCATGACTGAGCTGTAGGATTACTGTTCAAAGGGTGATGTTGAAGATTTGAAGAGATGTCTGGAAGCTCAGTACTGGTGAGTTCGCTGGTGAGTGCAAGGAAGGAAAAGACATAGAGGTTCAGTGATTCACACTGCCAAATGTTGCTATTTGTACTCATGTAGATTACAAATGCCCAATGGATTGGAAAATGGCTGTGGCCACATTTAGAGTGTTTGGAGCACAGACTCTTTTAGTACACGTTATGAGGCCAGAACAATATAATGCAACTACATTAATCAAGTCCCTTCATAGTACTCATTGATGTTATGTGTAATCACTGAACCCTGCATGTGAAATACATGCAGTGTCCAACTGCGTGGGATACAAATCTTGATCACAAGTAGTCTTTACAGACAGATCACGGTCCCCTCTGCAAAGCAGAAGTAATTACAGATGTCTAATAGTTGCTCCTGTGGATTATAAAGACAATCCAAGATTTAATAGGCTGCACAAAGCACAGAGCCAATTTGCTCTCAGCTTGAACTGTAAGTATTCATCACCGTGCTCTGATATGGATTGCTGCCTGTCTTGGATGCTAGGAGTGGTGGGATTTGGGGTCAAGGCATCAGTAATCATGGAGAACTTACAATCTGCAACTGTATTTGAATGATATGACTTGTGCTGTATTCAGCAGAATACAGTTCCAATGGCAAACATCCATGAAGAGGCATTCAAGACCATCCTTGTTGGTGAACTTCTAATGAAGAGCAATATTAGACTCAAAATGTTAACTCTCCTTTCTATCTTCACGAATGCTTCCAGACCTGCTGAGCTTCTTCAGCATTTACTGTCTTCATTTGCTCCTCCTGTTCCTTTCTAATAAATGATGAATGTTTACAGCTTGGAAGAGAGTGCCTTAGTAACATCTTATGCAACAGCATAGGGTGAACTGGAAGATGTTGCAAATGTCACTGCCTCTAGCCTCCAGCTGCACTTCGGATGTTAAGAGAACGTGTTAGCTAGAGCTTCAAGATTGAATTTGGCAACAGCAGAGCCAAATCACTGTCTAAATGCTGACTAATATCACAATCTGGATCAGTGGTGCTGCAAGAGCACAGCAGTTCAGGCAGCATCCGAGGAGCAGCAAAATCGACGTTTCGGGCAAAAGCCCTTCATCAGGAATACAGGTAGAGAGCCTGAAGGATGGAGAGATAAGTGAGAGGAGGGTGGGGGTGGGGAGAAAGTAGCATAGAGTCACAGAGTACAATAGGTGAGTGGGGGTGGGGATGAAGGTGGTAGGTCGGGGGCGGGGGGAGGGTGGAGTGGATAGGTAGAAAAGAAGATAGGCAGGTAGGACAAGTCATGGAGACAGTGCTGAGCTGGAAATTTGGAACTGGGGTGAGGTGGGGGAAGGGGAAATGAGGAAACTGTTGAAGTCCACATTGATGCCCTGGGGTTGAAGTGTTCCGAGGCAGAAGATGAGGCGTTCTTCCTCCAGGCGTCTGGTGGTGAGGGAGCGGTGGTGACGGAGGCCCACGACCTCCATGTCCTCGGCAGAGTGGGAGGGGGAGTTGAAATGTTGGGCCACGGGGCGGTGTGGTTGATTGGTGCGGTTGTCCCTGAGATGTTCGCTAAAGCGCTCTGCTAGGAGGCATCCAGTCTCCCCAATGTAGAGGAGACCGCATCGGGAGCAACGGATACAATAAATGATATCGGTGGATGTGCAGGTAAAACTTTGCACGTAGCAGGCTCCTTTAGGGCCAGAACGCCCCTGGTGCTAACGTTGTACCCTACCAACCTTCGCAAAAACCAAATCACCTGCCAACATTTCTGCCACTTTTTTTTATGTCAAAAATATACTTTATTCATAAAATAACTTGATGGTCAGTACAGTTGGTCATGCCATACATAAGTAAACATTTACATACAGATAGCAGAATTTATCATTTTTATACACAGGTTTGTACATTTATCAATCATATGTCCATATATTTAGCTGAGGCATCTGTAGAACCCAAATAACTGCATGGGCCCCCTGTTCTTCTTAGGTAGGCAGATGTTACACGGTGGTCTTTCCCCACCGCGTCTTGGCAGCAGCTGGCCCAAGCTTCAGCGTGTCCCTCAACACGTAGTCCTGGACCTTGGGAGGTGCCAGTCTGCAACACTCAGTCGGGGTCAACTCCTTTAGCTGGAAGATCAATAGGTTTTGGATCGCCCAGAGAGTGTCCTTCACTGAGTTGATGATCCTCCAGCCGCAGTTGATGTTTGTCTCGGTGTGCGTCCCAGGGAACAGACTGTAGAGCACGGAGTCCCGCGTCACGGCGCTGCTCGGGACGAACCTCGACAAACACCACTGCATTCCTCTCCAGACTTCCTCCGCATTGGCACATTGCAGAAGGAGGTGTGTGACAGTCTCGTTCAAGGGCAGCGTGCAGTGCGGCTGAGAGTCCGGGCGTGCATAAAGGATCTCTCAGGCAGAACCCTTCTCATCACCAGGCAAGCCATAGTCTTGGTGCTTGTTGGAAAGTTCTGGCGATGAGGCATTCTGCCAAATGGCTTTGACAGTCTGCTCAGGGAACCGCTCGATAGGATCCGCCCTCTCCTTTTCCCGAAGGGTCTCAAGGACACCATGTGCTGACCATTTCCTGATGGACTCGTGGTCAAAGGTGTTTTTCTTCATAAACTTCTCCATGAAGGACAGGTGATACGGAACGGTCCAACTACTCGGAGCGTTTCGCGGCAGCGAGGCCAGGCCTATCCTTCGCAACACTGGGGACAGGTAGAACCTCAGTACGTAGTGACACTTGGTGTGTGCGTACCAGGGATCCACGCACAGCTTGATGCAGCCACACACAAGGGTGGCCATCAGGGTGAGGATGGCATTGGGTGTATTTTTTCCTCCGTTGCCCAGGTCTTTGTACAGCGAATCCCTTCGGACCCGGTCCATCTTTGACCTCCATATAAACTGGAAGATGGCCCAGGTGACAGCAGCGGCACAGGTTCTGGGAATAGGCCAGACACATGCCACGAGCAATGACAGTGCCTCACACCTGATGACCAGATTTTTTCACGCGATAGAGAGCGACCGTAACTTCCATCTGCCCAGTTTCTGCCTCACTTTGCTGATATGCTCCTCCCAAGACTTGGCACACACCCCAGCACCCCTGAACCAGGTGGTCAGTCCTGACGGTGAAGGGGATCGAGGATTGGTTGGCCCAGTTCCCGAAGAGCATAGCCTCGCTCTTGCCTCAGTTTATCTTGGCCCCCGAGGCCCATTCGAACTGGTCACAAATGCACATGAGTTTGCGCATGGACAGTGGATCCGAGCAGAAAATGGTGACGTCATCCATGTACAAGGAGGCCTTGACGTGCAGGCCCCCGCTGCCAGGAATAGTCACCCCTCTCAGGCTCGCATCCTTCCTGATGGACTCAGCAAATGGCTCTATGCAGCACACAAACAAGGCAGGAGAGAGGGCAGCCCTGCCTGACTCCAGATCTGACTGGGAAGCTATCTGATTCCCATCCATTGATTGAGACTGCACTGACAATGTTGGTGTAGATCAGTCTGATCCAATCGCAGATTCCCTCCCCAAAGCCCATTTTGGAGAGAACATCTCTCATATACCTGTGTGATATCCTGTCAAAGGCTTTCTCCTGGTCCAGGCTGATCAGGTAGCTGATCTGTCCTGCACGTAGGAAGCTCGTATCTTCCTGCCCGGTACAGCACAGGTTTGGTCAGGGTGAATCACCGACCCCAGAGCAGACCTGACCCGGTTGGTGATAACCTTTGACAGAATTTTGTAATCTGCATTCAACAGTGAGATTGGTCTCCAATTTTTGAGTATTTCCCTCTCCCCCTTCCGCTTGTAGATGAGGATGATGATGCTGACATTTCTGCCACCTCCAAACAGACCCCACCACCAGGGATACATTTCCCTTCCCACCCCTTTCCGCCTTCCGCAAAGACCGTTCCCTCCGTGACATCCTGGTCAGGTCCACGCCCCCCAACAACCCACCCTCCCCTCCTGGCACCTTCCCCTGCTACCGCAGGAATTGCAAAACCTACGCCCAAACCTCCTCCCTCACCTCCATCCAAGGCCATAAAGGAGCCTTCTACATCCATCAAAGTTTTATCTGCACATCCACCAATATCATTTATTGTATCCATTGCTCCCGGTGCGGTCTCCTCTACATTGGAGAGATTGGACGCCTCCTAGCAGAGCGCTTTAGGGAACATCTCCGAGACACCCGCACCAATCAACCACACTGCCCCGTGGCCCAACATTTCAACTCCCCCTCCCACTCTGCCGAGGACATGGAGGTCCTGGGCCTCCTTAACCACTGCTCCCTCACCACCAGACACCTGGAGGAAGAACGCCTCATCTTCCGCCTCGGAACACTTCAACCCCAGGGCATCAATGTGGACTTCACAAGTTTCCTCATTTCACCTTCCCCCACCTCACCCCAGCTCTAAACTTCCAGCTCAGCACTGTCCCCATGACTTGGTCTACCTGGCTATCTTCTTTTCCACATATCCACTCCACCCTCCCCCCGCCCCCGACCTACCACCTTCATCCCCACCCCCACTCACCTATTGTACTCTGTGACTCTATGCTACTTTCACCCCACCCCAACCCTCCTCTCACTTATCTCTCTACCCTTCAGACTCTCTGCCTCTATTTTTGATGAATGGCTTTTGCCCGAAACGTCGATTTTACTGCTCCTCAGATGTTGCTGAACTGCTGTGCTCTTCCAGCACCACTAATCCAGAATCCGGTTTCCAGCATCTTCAGTCATTGTTTTTACCGGATATCACAATCCCCTATTCTGCATTCTACTGACACACACACACCCCATGCCACGCTAACTTCTTTATTGAAATGGTATCTGGAAGGCCAGCCCAAGAAGTGGGTGTGTGTATATGTGTCTTGATCACCATTTTGGATCCAAACAGAACACTGTGCTCTGAAAATACAGGCACTATGAAACTGAACTTTGTAGGGTTTTTTTAAAAAAAAATTTCTAATGGGAATAAAAGTCAGTATCTGCTGGTGAACAGGCAAGAAAATTGAAAAACAAAGCCAAAATACACTGGAGTTTTTCTAATGTTACATTCAGTTGACAGGACACAATTATAATGCTATGTGTACCACAACAATAGGTAAACTTATGGCATTAACAGTTAGAAACATTTCCAGATTGTGCTATGTCATTTATAATTTCATGAAAGTGAGTGTTTTAGAAAAAGATCCAAGTTTTTAATTTAATTGCAGTGTAGCAGAAGTTATTTATTTAACAAAATAAGTTGGAAGCATTTTATCTTTGAAACTGAATTAGTGATGATTATTTCTTCATTTGTTGCTAGGCAGCAAAGATTTTTAACTCCACTAAGTGCTTAGGTGGGCGTTGCAGATGCAGTAATTGAGACAGGCTGCTGGACCTAAAAGATCAGGAGCAACACCATTATCCAAATTCTCACTCTGTTTATAATTTCATTCATTTGATTGAAGGCTTCCCTGAATCTGGTGATTAGTCCTGCATGTTTAAAGTGCTTCATTACTCTGCAATTCAGGGTCAATGTGATTGTCTTCAAGCTTCTAGAATGACAATGAGGTGAAAGCAATTGCAACATTGCTCTGAGTCACAACATCTCAAAGAAATTTAAACAAATTTAGCAACCTGATTCAAATTTCAGACTAAACCTCATATGTGGCGAATCTTTTCCTCAGAAAATCTATTAATCATGATTTTCAGAAACCTGACTAACTCTAGCGTTCACCAGCTGAAACACAACAGTGATACTGTTTGGAAGATGGACAAGTTCCAGAGTCATTCGGCATGAAATCGGAATGTGCTCGGTATGTGCTTCTAGTCAAAACTCAATTTCTTTCCACCAATCAAATATATTCCCCATAAATTGTAGAAGCCATCTCACATGATGAAATGCTAAAATGATGGCTCCTAGGAAGTCAAATATCAAAGTGAAAACTGCTCAGATTTGGCCAAACAGGAGAGTTATGTTTTCTCATTGAGAAAGACAAAGCTGTTCCCAACATTCCCCTGAATTTGTTTCCAGGATAGTCCTGGCTCATTGTGATTAATTGCAT
This sequence comes from Hemiscyllium ocellatum, assembly GCF_020745735.1. Taxonomy (NCBI): domain Eukaryota; kingdom Metazoa; phylum Chordata; class Chondrichthyes; order Orectolobiformes; family Hemiscylliidae; genus Hemiscyllium; species Hemiscyllium ocellatum. The sequence continues at coordinate 93,810,211 of NC_083411.1, read as the reverse complement.
CAATGATGTGTAATTTTGAAGGAATGAAGGAAGAGGTTATGAAGACCATCAGCTTGTTATTTCAGAGGCATTTCAATGGTATCTCCAACATTGTTTTGCAAATTACCACAGAATCACAGAAGTGTTATAGTGCAGACGGAGGCCAATCAGCCCATCGTGCTTGTACCAGTTCGTTAAATGAACATCATTCCCTAATGGTAACTACCTGCTTCATTCCCATACCCTTGCACATTATTTTTGTCGAATACTCATCCAATTCACTCTTGAACATGCTTCAACTGAACCTGGCTTCATGATATTTTCAGGTACTGCGTTCCATTACCAAAATATTTGCTGTGTGGAAACATTTTTCCTCACTTCACTTTCGCTTCTTTTTTGCATTGTTCTTTTTTTCTTGTTCCTTTTACAAGCAGGAAGGATTTCTCTGTATCCATTCCATTCAGTCCGCTCATGATTTATGGCATGAACATCTTTCTGATCTATTTCAAATCCGTTGTAGTGGGATTGCTAAACCTAACCCCGTCTGCAACCTTTGTGGATTTTGTCAACAAAATATGTTTTGATAGCCCGTGCTAATGATTAATCACCCTACACTTTCAAGTGGTTCAGTTCCAGTTTAGAAGTGCAAAACTATTTCACATCATTTCTGAAATCTTTGCTTGTCAGCTGTTTTAAGACAGTGTTCTTTGTTCTTTTTAGAAGTTACTAATAGCCACCTGAATAGAATTGTATTATTTTACAAACTCAGTCACTGACTTTAACTCTTCCCAGAACAGTGATAATTTTGTACTTGTGACATGGTTTCAGAATTTTACCCTATGGGCATTAAAGTTCAATCTATTTTCGATAACCACTTCTTACTCTTGTAGATGGTGAAGAAAACTATCTGTTCAGGTCCTGCTGTGATCAAGTCAATCAGTGTTTCTTTGTATATGTGATCAAAACTTCAGATAATTACACACTAAGATGAAGAAAAAACAACTATTTCTGAACAGGACAGCTCCACATTAAAGACAGAAATAAAACAAGGGAGCAAACTCCACACAGGGAAAGATAACTACATATTGACCATGAGACAGAGATTTACAATAATAGAACTATATAGAAACTAAAGGATAAACAACAAGAGCCTTTAACCAATAATCTTGCAGAAAATTAAGATCACATCTGGATTAGTGATTTTGTCCATTCAGCTTGCATTAATGAAAGAAACTCACTATCAAAGAACAATTTTATCTGAATTTGTGGGCTCTGCTTTGAGGAACGTATTCATGGTTGGCAAACTATGGACTGAAAGTTGTAATATTTATTATAGTGTATAGGTATCAAGTGAACTGAAAGTGTTTGATCCATCGTCTACAAGACATTCAGAATAAGGAAAACACCGATTGTTTATGACAAAAGTATTGTCCTTTTAATTCCCACCATCTAAGTTTGTTTTTTTGTATTTTGCTCTTCTATAACATTATTTGATCTTAATTAAAGTTGTAAGTATGAATGATATTAGATAATATTAAAAATATATGGCTATAACAATATTGTTATGACAAGTTGGGAGGGGTGATCTGATTCCTTTCTTGGTGCCACTTCTCCACTAGTCAGAACAAAGTTTTAATTTAAAAAGGGAATTGCAGTCAGACTGTATATAGTGCAGTATAAGAAGCAAGCCAGACAAGTTTCTTTAGCAACAAATAAGGAATTAGTTTCATACAAATAAAACTTATTTCAGGAAGCTACAGAGGTGATAAACAAAGTATTTACACTATGTAAATATAATCAGATCTTCTTGAAAATTAACACATCCATCTTCCAAATCTGGGGGCAAAAGGAAGTTATCTTAAAAGTATTTTGGCAGGTTATGAATTAAATTTAGGAAAATTAATAGTTCACATTTTGGCTTTTCAAATCATTTTGCATAAAAGTTACCGGAACTAAAATATTTTCCTGGATCATTTAGGACGAGTTGAAACTTTTGGTATTGATTTTGAATTCTTCTTAATGAACCACTCCATTTGTAGTGATGAAATTTTCCAATAGCTTTACAACTCAAAACTTTGAGGAGGTGTCAAAGAAGGAGATAAAGGGCAACAGCTGCTTGGTCAAGCAAGCTCTTTCATTGCCCATCTGGGTTCAAATCCAATGTTTTTCTTAACTCCATAAACTGGGTCATGTGATCTCTTTCTTAAAACACTTAGGACTTGGTGACTCCAGTTGAGCAGCTTGTGTTCTTCTAAAATCCAATTTTTTTTTGCTGTAGCAGTCTCATATGATTTGTAAAGTGTTCTACATTAATATTTCAGATAACACAACAATATGAAAACTCATGTGTGCAAACCAAATCAAGCTCATCCCACCAAGAACTCCATGAATATCCTCTTTCGTGATACACATGGTCACATGGGACAAACAACTTCAAACTGTTCTGAGATTTTAGCTTATAGCTGGGTCTTTAAGGTTGAGACCATCCGATCTTGTTTATGTGAAATGTCATCAATAGGAACTAAGCAGTATTCCACCTGACAAGCATTAGTAGCTGAGGATAGACTTTAGAGGAGCACCAGGATATAATGAGGGCACAGAATGTGACCAAGGTGATTTTTATTTACAGCTATTACAAATATTATTACAGAAGTGCATTTCATGTCCGTGTCCTTCTCCAGTTCCTTGAGTTACCACTTATTTCAATACAGAAGGAACCAACAGAAAACTGAGCAGAGCATGACCAGTATGTGTTTCACTCAGTTTATGACCAATTTTGAATAAAGACACTTAAACAAATGTTAGGGCAATTGCAAATCTTTCTTTAAGGTAAAAGTTAGCAACAATTCAATATTTCCTGGGCCAATATGGTGTCAGATAAATTTAAAATATTCTTGTAGTATGGGATTTAGTCCTGAAAAAATTGACTTTTTTTTGTCCTGATATTTTGACTAAGAAACAATGAAACTAGATGCAGTTTTACCTGTTTACTTCAAGTTCTTATTTAATAACTTGCCTCAGCTTCTCCTACAGGTATAAAAGCATTAGTTAATCTGGAGAAAGTTAAAAATCATACAGCACCAAGTTATAGTCCAACAGGTTTATTTGGAAGTACAAGCTTTTGGAGTGCTGTTGCTTTGTCAGGTAGCTTCATCAGGGAGCAGTCCTCCAAAAGCTTGTACTTCCAAATAAACTTGTTGGACTATAACTTGGTGTTGTGTAATTTTTAAACTTTTATCCACCCTAGTCCAACACCAGCACCTCCACATCTAAGTTAATCTGCACTATGAGCTCTGCGTATGTCTTTGGCTTTAAACCTTTTGATATTGTACTAGAGGCAAAGAAAGTAATATTGTGCTAGTTAAACAAAGATTTAAATTTTTTCATTGCTAACAAAAATAATAGTGAAGCTTTTCATTAATATATCAAGTGAAAGAATTGGAAAAGTATGGGACTGGGCAGTTTTTTTTAAAAGAAGAGATTTAGTTGTTACAGTAGAGAGAAAGGAGATAGGCAAACTTCAAATGTATGGTCTAGACAGCTGGAAGCTCACATTGAAAGGATTAAATCTCAGTCTTCAACATCACTGTAACCTACTTGTCATGATTAAAACAATCAAATGTATGGGACAGTTCCATTTAACCAAGGCCAACATATTAATTTTTGAAAATGTTTGAAATGTTTTGGAAAGTTTTTTTTCAAAATTTCCTAATTCCAACACCAAAAGCTTTGTTGAGTTCCACAACCTTTAAAAAACATCAAAAGAGTCTCAGATATTCTCTAAGTGTAATGGACTTGATGATTTGTCAGTAGCTTTTATTACATTAAAAATGGTGGGCTAATTTTTTATTCTAAAATAGATCATGTTTCATATTAGACCTGCACAATGCTTTCCTTCAATCCCACAGGATGGCCTGCAATCAAATTCACTTCCTGACATGTTTGAGCAAATGAACATTTCTCAAAACGATTTGTCAAATTAACAGAAACCAGCTATATAAACATCTATGCCAGTCACAGTACTTTGTAGATATGGGGTGGTCTGATCAAATTAATTTTTAAAAATATTGAGTTGGGTATTTAGATAAAGCATTGTTGAATAATTAATTGGAACATTAAGGTTTGTTTGAAATTTGCATCATTCTGGATACTTAGTCTGACATGGAGCACTATCACTTCCATCTAAAAATAATATTTTAAATTGTTATTGATATATTATCAACATTTTTTGTTTATGGCAAATATTTGTTGTTGCAAACATGCCACCACAAATAAGTCTTAAGATCAGAGATAAAATGAATGAAGCAGAAAATTTAAATTAATTGAATAACAGCCAATATTACTTTATTATTGCAAAGTTAAAAATCACACAACACCAGGTTATAATCCAGCTATTGCTTCCAATTAAACCTGTCTGACTATAACCTGGTGTTGTGTGATTTTTAACTTTGTACACCTCAGTCTAACACCAGCATCTCCAAATCTTCATTATTGCATCACACATTTGATCACTACTTGCTGAATTGGACACCATACAGGCCATGCTTAGCGATCTTTGAGGCTAGTAATACTATGGATTGAAATTTCCCAGTCTTTAAACTGTAGATATTTCATGCTTGCATATTCCTTCCTAGAAATAGGTCTAAGAATTCTTAGCGAGATGGTCATTTTGCTTAACTATTGTAATCAGTATTTGTCCAAAGCGCATGTTAGACAATGCTTCCAGGTATCCAATGGAATACTTTGCAACACATGGTAGATTTTTAGGTGCATATATGCCGGTTTAAAACGGTAGCAGGGTACCGAGTAGTCAGTATAAGGAAGAAAACATGTTATGCAGGCCAGGGACAGACGAAGATCTAATACTGAGCTACGTTTTGCAGTAATGTTGATTGACATCAGCCAGCAGCAAGACAACCAAATTGTCAAATAAATGTAGCAGGGAGCAATGTGAACCTTTTTCCAGTTAGATATATGATCACCAGATCAGGGCAAGTTGTCAAACCTGCAAAGTATTACATTGAAATTTGAAATGTCAATCTTGCAAACTTCTGCTTTATCTGTTTGTATCAATATTGAATTGACAACACCACCCAAGTCTATCTCCAACCAAGCCATCAGCTCAGACTTCTTTTACTATTACTGGTCCATATTATGAAGCTGCACCAGTGGATTTTTCAACTTTTGAAAATAAAAAGCTGTCTATCATCACTGGCAGCATACAACTAGCCTGTCAGTAGAATGTAAATGAAGTTCAACAATCAAAATAGTTAGAGTGTTTCACTGGTAACATAGGTAACTGTTCTGATTGCTTTGCGTTATGTCCACCAAATAAATGTTGAAAATTAAAAATGAGCCAAATGTTTTTTACACTTGGAATAAATTCTGTCACCATTCTCAAAATTATGCAAGGTTATTTTATTTTGAGCACTAGCCTTCTGTTCAATGAAAGAATTGGAAGGGCACGGTTGAAGGTAGACTTATGATAATATTAGCATCAGAAATATCTACTCTATGTAGTCTCTAGAAAATGATCCATTACACACCAGTCTGTATTATTATAAATCATCATCATATGCAACAGTAGTCACGACCAAGTCTGATAGAGAGGAAGGCATATGAAAGCAAACATTAATTAATTATCTCAGGGCACTAAATGATTAAGGATTTAAACAAAATATCAAAAAAAATCTGAATTATAACTTTAACAACGGAGGCCAAAATAATCTTTTCTTGTTGTTTTCACCAAAGTTTCAATTATTTTAAAAGATTTTTAAAAAGTGTATCACACCAAGCACAACCACTCCATGGGCAAACAAATTAAACAGCTAAGTTTAAATGAAACAACTTCATTATAAAAATAATGTTTACATCCAAGCAATCTAATTTTATTTGGTGCAAGTTTAATGTTATGTACAGAGCTAATCAGATTTTTGCATCTGTATTTACTGCTTTCATAATCAAAGATTTCAAATTATAAATATACATTTGAAAACCTTCAACTAACATTGCTTCCAGAGATCTAATCTTTCAAAGGGTTATGTAAGTGCATATATAAAAAAACTACCATAACAGAGGCTCATACTGTGGTGAGAAGTGGTCTGCTTTCAATTATGCTGAACAACTGTGAGATTGATGAACAAGATTTGCAAAGTGCCACAATCAATTGTGTGTTGGGTCACATCCCCAAAAAGTCAAATCAGTCTTTCCTGCAATGCATCCCTAATTGGCCTCACTCCCCCACCTTTCATTTGGAATGGTGGAGCCATGCTTGACAAGAGTTAAAAGCAATATTACTTCAATAAATTGTAATGTTTCCCACATTTTAAAAAAAATGAAGGTCTTTATTTTAGTCCTCCCCTACCCTGCCACACTTCTGTCTGGATGAAACCACTTGAGGGCAGTTAAAGTGAATCAGGGAGTGCATCCATTGCACCCTGATCTAACTGACTGCAATGTTTTTGGAGGCAGTGATGGCATCTATCCCAAACTGGTGGGATCTTCTTTAAATATGCAGGTTGGCATTCCATTACATAACCAGGGTTCCAGCTGCTATTATACCCTGAGGCCTGAGGACGAGGAGAAGTGGAAGCTTCCTTACCAAACCAACTAGGAAAAACAGGCAGAGCATAATCTACATGACACTCTGCCTATGAAACCAATCTCTATCCAAACAGGAACATGCACAACTTCTCATACTTTTTTTGAAATAGTTCTAATCTTTTAGCCGCTGTTTACTATATTATTGTTTAGGGTGATTTTCACTCTGTGTTTAAAATGGGCATAATGTAAGCAATGCATATAGCATCTGCTCAATGACAGAGGCCTGGTCCAGACTGAACTTTGTATTTTATTATAAAATGAATAGTTAGTGCTGGTCACACTGATATGTTGAGCCGTGGAGTTGAGACAACAAATGTTTTCTATCTTTGGGTGTTCATCAGCCATGACGATACTGTGCAGCATATTCATAAATGTTAAGATTACAAATGTGCACAAACAAGAAGTACTGTGTGCAATAAAAACTGGGTATGACAGATGAGCAAACTACTTCATCAGTTTACCATTTAAGTAAAGAAGGTGATAAGGATCAAACCCCAACAAGATATGGTGAACCATTCTTTTGTCCCAAACAGTTTTTGCAAAGGTGGAAATTTGTTTTTAAAATATTCACAGGCACATTGTTGTCTGCTAACTTTGGAATTCAGCAAAACTTTCACTCTATCACTCCATATATTACCCTCTTATTTGTATTTTTGTTAAAATGTTAAACAGACGTTCAGACATATCAGTGAGATGTAGCAGCTGCTATTAATTAATCTCAATTGCAGAAAGCATGATACACAAACAGACGGACTGACATTGCAGCAATTAGTCTTTCAGAAAAATAATTTGTTCAGAAGAATATGATTTTCCTTGAAGGCTAACAACTTCTTTTCAAAGCAGATAGCAAACAGTTTCAGAACTTTTCTACAGATGGTCATTTACAGCAAATATGTAATTGACTGACCAGCATCTCCTTACAATTTGTTCTCATTAAGAGCTAAGCTTTAGATATTGTAAATACAGACTAGTGTCAACAGTTAGAAATAATTTGCAGAAATGCTGCAGGGGTGAACAATTTTATTAAATTTAGAAAAGGTAGCTACAATTAAGCTAATTTATTTACATCTTCAATTTTTCCAATATTATTTTCAAGATGCTCGTCTTCCTTGTTCTTTAGATGTAACGATAATTTGCATTTTTATAGCATCTTAACATTGTATAATGTCACAATGCAGTTTACAACAGTACTAAAAAGACACTGTGCCATATTAGAATCCTGGACACGTTTTAAGAACCATCATAATTGAGCAAAGAGAGTTGGAGAGATTGAGAGATTTAGAAAGGGAATTTGGTGTTGAAGGACTTAAAACAGGTAATGTGCGAAAGGCAAAGAATGATAGACAGCAGTGATCTTTGAGAGTTATATGGGATGGACATGGAAGGGAAAGACCTGGTTATACACTGGACATGGGAAGCCTTTAGAAATGTGGAGAGGTGAGGCAATGGAGAGGTTTGGAAACAGGAATGAGAAATTTTAAATTGAAATTTTGAACTGGGAGTTAATATTGGCCAGCAAACACGGACATCAAAAATTCAGATGTTTACATAACTGTTTCTGATACCACACTGTGATTAGTTTATGGAAATCTTTCTCTGGAAGACGAGACAAAATATGATAGATATTTTAGTAAAGTTAAGATGTGTTGCATGGCATGCAGAATTAAATTATTCGACCATCTGATTGCATTGCACGAGCCTGCTACAGTGAATTCTTTAATTGGGGCAGAGCTTTAGTTTGTAGTTCAAAGGTGTAGCCTGCAATGATGACAACACTACAGTAATCAGTGATATAATCAACTCTTTCAGAACATCAATGTCGATACTGTTACAAAGTGAGGAGGGAGGAATTGTCTTTTTTGACCCTCTCAGATAGCCACAACAAATATTTTAATTATTTTTAGTACACAGCAGTTTCATAATTCGATTGAATATAGTAAGTTATGGACCTGACTCCCTCAAAATATTTTAATAAGGTATCCTAAACCTTAACATTTTCTTATTTTGCATTTTGCATTTCTTATTTTAAAGGTAGATGTGAAGTGAATATTCCAGGTCTGATGCAGCTGGTCAAACCACTTGGCTTTAAGCAAAACAGAATTTATTTAAACACTATAGTTGAAACATGAACACAAGAAAACAGAATTTAGAGTATCTTGAAAAACTTAATTGACTCGATACAGCAACTTAATGAAGGAGCGGTTCCAATTACAGTAACATCCCATAAGCACACCTCTTGGCAAAAGGTCAATTCACACAAAGGGTTCATCCAGCAGCAGAGATTTCAGAGAGAAAAGTCATCCAAGGATCATTTGCCAAAGCATAGAATCTTTTTGCACTGCAGCGGCTTCTGTAAAGGCTACAAATAAACCAAACTAGAAAAGAATCTGAACTGGAAGAACAGGCCACTCCTCTGTTATTGCTAAAGTAGACATTTCAAGACATTTTGGCACCTCTGCCTTTACGACCTCTCTTGAAAAACAATCCAAGGGCAAAATAACCTTGTCAAAGTGACAGCATTGTCACAAATGCTAGTCAAAATCAAAGAGCCAGGTCCAAGATTTTCTTGTGAAAGAAAGAGGAATTTTATTATTTTCTAATCCCAAGAAAATTATTAAATGCAAAATCCAATCAATACACAAGTACAGGTGTGAAGTTTAAATAGGAGAGAGGGTTGACTATAATTAGAAGATTTAGAATATATATTTAAATAGTTCCTAGAGTCCCTTCAATTGTTATAGTTGAAACTGAGATCATGGCTATTGCTAAATTCATAGGATCCTTGAATTTTTAAATTTGTTTTATTACTATTGTTGACATTTGAGATGACAAGAAGGAGACAGAGAGATAGAGAAGCCTTGGTTACCAATCCATTTTCTTTCTCTCAGTCAGCTGTTCTACCATTTAGCTAGTGAAATATGGGACTAAATCATATAATTTGGATTTTGGAGGCATCCTTGTTTCTAGGCCCTGACAGATCTCTGGCTGTAGTTTACCAAATGCACCTTATTAACTACCTATCCCATTTAATGGCACCCCTCATGTCTGATTACCACCCGACTTTACCATGAGGATGTTACTAGAGAAGCTGTCTACTCAGTGGATAGCCACTGAAATACCAGCATCCCTTGTCCCCATTTGATATTTGAGAGACAGCAGTGCACTCGGACTAGAGTTGGCAATCTAGAATTGCCCCTCATCAGCAGCACAAGCGCACAGCAGTCACAAAGTCACACTGCTCATGACACAGAACTGGAATGTTTGACAGTCCCTCACACACAAAACCCCTTTCTTACATCCTATTTGCTGATTAACCATCAGGCCACATAGTTTACCTGTCCTTTGCTACATCTATCTGAAGACTCTCTGAGTCCCCAGTCATCTTTCCTGAATTCCTTGGTCAGCGATTTTCACTGCCTATTAGAGGAATATCAAATGCAGGCAAGTAATCAGACAAGTCCAAAAATGAGCTCTTTTATCAGAAAGCAAAACGTGACACAAAGGAAATGATTAGAGACTACAGTTTCCTCCCAGAATTTGAATCAAATGCTGACATCGCTCCCTTAACTATCCATGATAGCTCTCATCAACTGGAACCTGCGTTAGTCATGTCCTATTTGCCTTGTGTCTGTTGTGACTGAGCTCTGTCATCAACAAGTGCTCTTCTCCATCATCCTTCCCCTCAGAATGCTATTCCCTTGGCTCTACAACATTCATCACATTGCTGTGTTGCCTTCTCAGTTGTGCAGACCACAGCAAGATGATGCAGCATACTTTGGCCAAACTACATTGGAGGATGCCCAGACCAAGAAATGGGACTGGATCTTCAGTCACTCTTTCATCTGCTCCACTTTAGCCCTGATAACAACATGTACACCAGCTTGTGGGTGCCAGACAGATTGAGTGACCAACATATTATATCTAAAAGGGAATGTCTGCTGTGCTGTGATCTGCTTTTCATCCCAGACTCATTCCACTTTCCATTGCATTGATTAGAGTCCATCATCACACTTACATGATTTAAGATACAATGATGTTCCTTTCATCCCACAGCACCTTTGAAAGTTCTAAAAATAGTAGGATTTTTTTTCCCAGCATTCAGCTCCCAACTCAGTGATGGACTCTGAGGCATATTTAAGCACTGAACTGCAGAGAGGGAAGTCCCACACAGAATCTGAGGAAAGAATGGAAGAAAGCTCATGGCAGAGGATATAGTTACCAATGAGAAGAAATCAATTCGTCCATTGAATAATGTACCATAGAAATGATAGTACTTGCACATGGGAAAGGAACAAGGACAAAAAAGTATATGATAGCTGGCGTGCAAAGGAAGAGGAGGCGATGCAAGCCAAAAAAAAGAAAACCACCAAAGAAAATGCAATAAGGTCACTTTCCAGAGAGTAGTGAGTGCAAAAAGAGAGACTGGGGTAAGGTTGCAGCAGCAATACAGGAAATTAAACACAGACAACAACTATCTGACAGAGTCCCAGCAGTAGGAATGGAGAGCAAGAGGATCAACTCTTTCTCACTGATGTGACAGGTCCATAGCAAGAATTCAACTTCCTTGATGATACAGACCTAATTGATGAATTTTGGTATTCAGGGATTAAAGTAAATGTAGAGAAGATGATTTTAAAATCGATATTGGAGAGATGTATCGATCACTCAGATATTATGTTGAGGCCAGGACTTCTCAGACCATCCTCCACTAAACTTTGAGGCTCAAGAAGTAGAAGAATCAGAGCGGAGGCTGGATGTGTGCAATATCTCATTAAAATGGAAAAGGGATTACAGAGGTAGCAGATACTGAAGGTACTTTATCACAGCCTCACTAGAAGGTAGGGCAGAGCATGCATTTCTCGTGAAACTGCAAATAGTGGGAAAAGAAGATGCCAAAGAAGGCAGTTGACAGTCACCAGAAGGCATTCCAGACAGTTGTTTAAAAATATTTCAGAATATAGCTACAAAAGTGGAAGTTGGAAGATAAGCAGGAGGCTGAAAGAACATAGCAAGCCAGGCAGCATCAGGAAGAGGAGAAGACCATAAGACCATAAGACATAGGAGTGGAAGTAAGGCCATTCAGCCCATCGAGTCCACTCCGCCATTCAATCATGGCTGATGGGCATTTCAACTCCACTTATCCGCATTCTCCCCGTAGCCCTTAATTCCTTGTGACATCAAGAATTTATCAATCTCTGCCTTGAAGACATTTAGCATCCCAGCCTCCACTGCACTCTGCGGCAATGAATTCCACAGGCCCACCACTCTCTGGCTGAAGAAATGTCTTCGCATTTCTGTTCTGAATTTACCCCCTCTAATTCTAAGGCTGTGTCCATGGGTCCTAGTCTCTTCGCCTAATGGAAACAATTTCCTAGCGTCCACCCTTTCCAAGCCATGTATTATCTTGTAAGTTTCTATTAGATCTCCCCTTAATCTTCTAAACTCCAATGAATACAATAAGTCAATGTTTCAGGTGTAACCCTTCATTAGAGATGGAAATATGCATGCACAGCATTCCTTTATTTGTATCTGATATTTATTTCTGGATTCAGAGTACACTTCTCCTGGAGATTCAGCTATCTTTTTCAAGGATAACCCTACCCTTTCTTGAAGATGATAAGGAGGAAGCAATGTTGGCTGCTTATTGTACAGGACCTGAATGGGAGAGATGGAACTGCAGTCATAGTTAGAAGGGAGTTCCTCGCAGAGTAGATAGCCAAATCATTGCCAGGAAGCAAGAAAAATAACCTTGTAAAATAAACAATAAAATCAAATGAGGCTTCAAACATTATTACATTCAATCAAATGACTACAGAACCTGGGTTATCAAGAATTCTGGCAATAGGAAGAGATCTTCATTCATGTAAGGAAGAGATCCCAGAGTATCAAGCAAATTCAAACCCATTGCTGCTTCAGTCAGGTTGGAAGGGACCCCATTGCCCTGGGAAAAGTCAATTGTATATAATATTGGGCAGCAAAGATTGGAGTAGAAGTCTTAAATGTTAATGGTTAAATGTGCTGGTGCTGTGAAAGAATTTGAGGGAAAATTTAAAGAGTATACATTTAGTCGATGTACAGTTACTGAGCATGTGCAAAGGGAACTATGCCCTGGTTATGCCAAATCACTTGGACTTGGAAATTAGGTCTGTCACACTCTCAGTGTAATGTGCTCTCTTACCATCCTCTGTATCAATATGTTCAATAAAACATGTTACTACTCAACCATAAAGAAAGTGCAAATCATACATTACTACAAATACTACATACAAGTTGACAATTTAAATAAACAACAAGTGCTGGTCTTAACAGTAATGCCCAGGTCCTATGGATTTATTTTTGAATGGTTCTGTTATAACAATTTTTTTTTACCAGCATTTAAGCAGCAATCTTAAAAGAGACTAGCAGAGACAGCTCATAACACCAGCTGAGAATATTTTTCTGGATATTGACATACTGTTACTTGTTCATTACCATGTTGCGGTATGCAACTAAATGCTAATTCACCAGCAGCATAAACAATTGGTCAGACATTGATTTTTACACTGGGTGGTAAGCCACGCTTTGCTAATGGATTGTCGGCTGTATGGCTTCTTATGCTGTATATTGTTCTGGTGAGTCCTTTCATGTTATAGGGCAAACTGCAATATTGAACTTGAGTTGAACCTTTCAGAAAGAAGATAATAAAAGACTTGAATGTTGTCACACGGAATATCTGATGTGCCATCCCCAGGGCATGTAGCTTAACAGAACACTATACACCATGAATATGTACACTTCCCCCAATTAGTTGGCCATGTAATTTTATATCAAAAGTCCTCAAGGCAATGAAATGCCACTTTCAGAGTAGATGTGAACAATAATGGATCATTTACAGCTATAAATCACATGCTCTAATGATCCCATGCATTAATTTGTGCTTGAAATATCTACTCTGCACTCAGGCAGTAAGAATAATCTAAAAAAACTAGATGTGATTATCATTTTATGAGTTGCTCATAATGAATCTCCAGGCACAGGTGCACATCTGGTGAGAGTAACTGATTCATGCTTAATACCAAAGAAGGAATTGTAGGTGTATAATATGATTGTGTTCATCTCATAAACAGGTGAAATTCAGGTAAATCCCGTTGAAAAATTGGGAAGAGATACATTAAATTAGACTTCACTTTACTTTACTCATGACATGCATTTACACTGCTGAAAAGGACACAGGTTGGTACCTAGCATGTTTGAAATTTAAATTTCAGGAAAGACTGTACAGCGTCAGTTTAATTTCTCAACCCTCTGGAACTAAAGGCCAACCTGGAACTATGAATAATGATGACAATGAAATGATTAAAGCATATTATGTGCAATCAGCGTGTAATATTGGAGTTAAAATTTTCACTCATTTCTAGTCATTCCATGTGGAAACAGATTAATGCCAAGAATCCTTGGCACAACATCCTTGCAGAAGGAAAACACTGATTTCTATCTACTGTACCTGGCTCACTTAAAGTAGTCCAGCTTACTCTATTGTAATGTAAACATTTGCAGGACTAAAAAAAAGGACAGATTTTCAGGCATGAGGTTTGGAGTGCAAGATTATCCTGTGTCCAACTGTGTTGTTGCAGGCACGAAAACTTCTTGTTACTTGTTCATCACCATGTTGTGGTGTGCAACTAAATGCTAATCAGGCCCCTGACTGGATGTGTGCTCAACAAGGGGACCAGTAGCATGCAAGGCTAACATAGGAACACCTGTCCTGTCCTCACTTTGCCATCTCTACAGTGCAATGTTAGTTGTGGACTATATTTCTTATTCAAAACAATTTTTCAAAGGGTCTGCTTGCCCTTGTTATAGAATGGAGTACAAAATTTACACACTGACAAATAACCTTCATGCATAATATTTCAAATGACTAAACTGCATGACAGAAAATAGACATTCAATGGAGGCTGTACAGCTTGGGAAAAACAAAACAAATTCAACTGCATTTCCAGATCTGAGCACTTTACGGCCTTATTGTCCATTTCTTGAAAAACCTTCTGCTGTCAGCTTTCAAATGTGTGCTTTGAGTGCTCTAGTTGGAGTTTTAATGGAAGACTATTGGTTTTGCATTTTTTTTAGATTAGATTAGATTCCTTACAGTGTGGAAACAGGCCCTTCGGCCCAACCAGTCCACACCGACCCTCTGAAGAGTAACCCACCCAGAACCATTTCCTTCTGACTAATGCACCTAACACTATGGGCAATTTAGTATGGCCAATTCACCTAAGCTGCACAGCATTGGACTGTGGGAGGAAACCAGAGTGTGCAGAGGAAATCCAAACAGACACGGGGAGAATATGCAAACTCCACACAGACAGTCGTCCAAGGCGGGAATCAAACCTGGGACCCTGGTGCTGTGAGGCAGCATTACTAACCACTGAGCCACCGTGCCGCCCATTAATCAAAAAGACAACTCTATTCTATCAAATCTAGAGTGGGATTTCTTGTGCAGCAAGACTATTTTGTGTATAATCTTCACTGGCAAACTTTACAATGGGGCACACTCAAGCATTTTGTGTACTCAAGGCATCATTCCTACTCTCCAGAGACATTGAAAATAAATTCTTGACTGCACTGTAGAATTCCTCTTCCTGAAGTTCCCCTGTCTCAATGAAAGATTGCAACAAGGCCAATTGTATTTTTTTGTGGAAAATCTTTTGAAGTCTTTCTGCTAAATGATCTTGTAAGGTATGAACACACAGTGTTCTCTGTCTTAGATGAGTCATGTTTCCTGATTGCTACAACTGTCTTCTGAAAGCTATCTCTTGGCTTAGTAGCAAAACAAAGCCAGTTTAAAGCAAAATTCATTAAAGACTTCCTTCAACAATGTTGGGCATTTGTCTTGAGGAAGAAAATATGCCCTTAAGCCATTAAAAATCAACAATATTCCACCTAGTGGACTACACTAATCCAAAAGGAAGAGTGTGTTGACAGGCTCTTGTAACTTAGAATACCAAAGTTGACAAATCAACAGAAGACTTTTAGCTTTTGACGCAGTGTAGACGTGTAAGTGTTCATAAACTTCCACAGTGAAGGATAACAAGTCATTGGGCAGTGAGCTGCTGGTTACACCATTTTGAAAGATGTGAATCCTGCAATTCACAGCAAAGGATTCTTTCCCTGGTATGACTAGTAATTTTTGCTAAAGGTTGTTTTTTCCCATGTATAAAACAGTATCCAGATGTGTGTTGAAGCCCAACAAGATTTTCACTAAAACAATGTTTCTTAATCGATTGATGTAGAAATCTGCAATGCATATCACAGGCCTTTAAAGGAGTGGCATTCACCAAATTGTTGGCTGTTCCAATGTTTTTCTGCAGTGACAGAGCTCTATGTTTTGATCAGACCTTCAAAACCCAGCCTCCTCAGAAATGCAGAGCACAGATTAAATTGGTGTCCCTTTCATAGCACTAGATCTCTGGGCTAAGCCAAGCCACACCCCTTTATAATGACATTAGCTTTGGTGTTAACACACTAAAATGTTTTTGAACATTCAACCAGCTTTCCGTGCGTTAGAAAATGAATGTGAGTGTGATAAGTGGTAGGATTTGCTGAAACAAATCTTCTTTACCCAGCTGAAGGAAGGCACTTGAACAAGACGACAACCTAGGAAGCATTTCATACACTCCCTGAAGGCTTATTTCAAGAAATGCAACATAAATGTCAATGCATGGGACATCCATCATTCAGAAGAAACCAACTTGGAGGAAATTCCTGTACAAAGGAACACAATTCTTTGAGAACACCCATCAGAAAGAGAAAGTACAGAAAAGTAACAAAAGGAAGGAACGTCAGTGATCTCAAGTCTGAGGACCATTTCCAACTCCCAAAAGCCAATGCCAAATAGGTGGTTGAGATGTAGCTCTAGGATCAGGCTTATAGTCATGCACAGTCCTACGGAACCCATGACCAATGAAACAGAATTTCCTAGGTAGATGGTGATTGCTGCCAATGGTAAATGGTAAGTGGGTGATGAGGCATTTGGGGAGGTGGGTTGATGGTCATTGAGTACAATTACAAGGTGGTAGAATGAAGGCTAAGTAGGATGGCAGCATGTTAAGTTTGTGTAATGGTGGATGGGTGAGGTGACAAGAACAGGATGGGTAAGTGGATCAGGTCAGAGGAGATTGTGGGCAACAATTGGATGGTGGGTTCTGATCAGGTCAGGTCAATGGAAGTTGGTATTCTGATAGAAAACAGGATTGTAGTTGGGTGAAAGAGTCTAATCCGATCAGGCAAATGGTAATTGGAGTATCAAGGAAGGTACACTCTTGTCATGTCAGGTTGAGTGAGAAGAGGTCAGGCAGGAGTTGGTGGAAGCCAGGAGATACTGGGGGATGAGATGAGGGGATATCAGTTGTATAGGAGAAAGTGAGGACTGCAGATGCTGGGGATCAGAGCTGAAAATGTGTTGCTGGAAAAGCGCAGCAGGTCAGGCAGGATCCAAGAAGCAGGATGTTTCGGGCATGATTCCTGAAGAAGGGCTCATGCCCGAAACTTCGATTCTCCTGCTCCTTGGATGCTATCAGTTGTATAGCCAACCAGGAGCTGGACTAGGATTTTTCTGTCCAACATCTCTTGAGTAATTAACTGTATCCAGGTAAGAACTATCTGATCTTCAACTCAAACTCATAGTCAGAGATGCTTTCAGAGGATCCCAGAGAGCAGAGGAATTGCCCATCAGAATTCAATCTTCTCAGGCCATCCTTGTGGAGACATTGCATTTGGATTTTTGCAGGATACAGTATGTATTCTTGGTCATATATTCGGTCGTGGCTGTGTCAGTCGATTCCGTAGGCAGGTGCTGAGGAAAGAGATGTGGCTGTGGTAGTGAGTCTGTTTCAGGACGTATTCGGTCACCAATTCTCCTGACACCAAAAGGTTTGGGCTGTTCACCTTGTGTATTTTTTTTTGGTGTAAGGTTATGAGTAATGTCACATTCTGAGTTATTGAAAAATATACTGCACATGGTTGCCATATGACCTGAATTATCTGAACTACTGAAAAGCCTTTTTCTGAAGACCTGGATTGTTTTCCTTCAATTTTGTACTTATTTTTGAAACAAAGATTGAATTAACGTAGTATAGTAGTGGTAATGTCGCTGAATTAGTAAGCTAAAGCCCCAAGCTAGTGGTATGGGTTTGAATCTCACCAAGGTATGTGGTGAAATTTGAATTAAATAAACATCTGACATTTAAAACAAGCTAGTCTAATGACAACCATATAACCACTGTTGACTGCCATAAAAACACATATGGTTTTAGGAAAGGATATCTGCCTTAGTTCCCTGGTCTGGGTTACATGTGACTCTTGCCCCACAGCAATGTACTTGAGTCCTAACTATCCTGTGGACAATTGGGGATGGGAACTAAATGCTGTGCGAGCCTCATCTCATGAACACAAAACAAAATTGCACATGCTAATGGTATTATGCCTAATACGATTTTATTATACAGCAAACATTTTATTAACTGACATTTATGGGACCAGGAGGCTGCTGATTGATCAAATATTCCAGATAATCAAGAGGCATGCATACTTAGAACATAGAACATAAAATATAGAACATTACAACGCAGTACAGGCCCTTCGGCCCTCGATGTTGCACCGCCCTGTCATACCAATCTGAAGCCCATCCCACCTACACTATTCCATGTACGTCCACATGCCTGTTCAATGACGACTTAAATGCACTTAAACTTGGCAAATCTACTACCGTTACAGGCAAAGCATTCCATACCCTAACTACTCTGAGTAAAGTAAACCTGTAGTAAACCCTGACTAAGCAAAGCTTATGTATAAACATCAATACACCTCCTAAAATCAATCAATGTAAAAACTCAGAAAGTAAGAGGAATGTAATGCAGATGGTATATGCATCACTGTTACACCCTTTTAGCAGCATAAATACTTGGATATCATGGTAGATTGAGGTATCTAAATATATAATCTTTGCCAGTTTATCAAGAGTGCCAATTGATAAGATGCCAGTTAAAACGAAGTTTGCTGCACGTACATTTGGAAAGTTTGATCTACCTATTATGTGTTGTTGGCCTCAGAAGTTCCGGTTAACCACATTTTCTCACATATTATGTATCAACTGTATTTTTCACATCTCTCTATGTGAGGCAGATTGATACAATATTGTACCAAACTGACTGCAAGAAGTTTTACTAAGTGATGTGACATTGTTGATACACATATACAAGACAGTATAGTTCCTAAATCATTTTGGAATACAATAACAATATAATACTGCCTTATGTCTCCCCAAGGCTTTGCTTCAGGATAAGTATTCATTTGGCAAAAATCAGTTGTTATAAAATGCATTAGACATCAGGACGGCAGAATTATGGGACAACTTGCTACTTTTTATGAAAATATCAGAATATTTGTTATAGATAGTTATATAGAACTGTTTCTTTCAATATTAGATGTATGGTCTCTCAATTACTTAAGAAAAAGCAAAATATAATAATAGACAACACTATTCTGGATTTTATTTCATTCTAAATCCCACAGAAGAAAGTAAATTATTTACAAAATTTTGGACCTCATCTGACTCCAGTTTCGCACTAGCTAAAATAACAGCCCCTCCTGGATTGCAACCTTTGCAACTTCAGATTCAGGTGAGTTAAATTTTTTAAAATCAAAGACTGTGGGAAGTAGAGGTAGTCACTAGATAAGTGTCCCTGGCAAAATTTAACCTTGTTCATATACCTGCTTTCTGCCTAGTGAGCAAGGTTATAATCAGACTTGCCATTTTTCTCCAGTACAGTAAAAACTCATTCAGGCAACTTAAAAAGTTGTACTACTAGTATGACCCAAAAGACTGGCAAAGAAATGAACTTCCCATGGGATCCTTCACTGGGCTTCATACTTAAACCTGTATTAGAGCATCACACTGGTGTAACTTTGGTAAAGTTTCAGTAGCATAACTCCAAATCCAGACACTATTCCCATAGACAATGCCAATATTGTGGTGAACACTTTAAATTTAAAAGAATATAATGTTGACTACTGAACTTCAATCATTTCTTGACAAGTATTTCAACAGAAAAATCTATTTACTGTTTTGCATTGATGCAGAATATCGCATCATCCTACTTATAAAGTATGGGAAGCTATTTTTTGTTTCCTCCAATTCTGAGACCACCCAAATGTACTAGTTTAAAGTATTATGAATGCTGATTGAAAACAGTTTCAGTACAACACACTCAACAAAAAACTTAGGAACCAGTTTCTACTAGGCTCCTGTACCAAATGTTTAACCTTATTTTAAATCTAAGAAAAAGGTTAATGATTACAATTTCATATTTGTAAAATGACATTATCTGATACATGCACTTGCTGAACTCATATATATACTCTGGCTAATGCTTTTAGTTTCATCTTTATAGACTCTATTATTTCTCCAATCCAGGGTAGAATTCATATAACACGTTTTATAAGGTTTATTACTCGAGTGAAAACCATTTGCTTCAGATCAGCCTATCTAATTTAGGAGAGAGTGAGGACTGCAGCTGCTTGAGACCAGAATCAAAAATTGTGGTGCTGGAAAAGCACAGCAGGTCAGGCAGCATCCAAGGAGCAGGAGAGTTGGCACTTCAGTTCCTGATGAAGGACTTATGACTGAAATGTCAACTCTCCTGCTCCTTGGATGCTGTCTGACCTGCTATGCTTTTTCAGTGCCACATTTTTTGACTATCTAATTTAGGATCTGTTTATGTCCATGAGGTTGAGCTGACAGTAACTGCGCAAAAGTGAGGACCTCATATGCTGCAGATTAGAATCGAGAGCGTCGTGCTGGAAAAGCACGGCAGGTCAGGCAGCATCCAAGGACCAGGAGAATCGCTGTTTCGGGCAAAAGTCCTTCATCAGGAATGAGGTTGTGAGCCGAGGGAGTGGTGAGATAAACGGGAGGGGGTGCGGCTGGGGGCAAGGTAGCTGAGAGTGTGATTGGTAGATGGAGTTAGGGGTAATCATGATAGGTCAGAGAGGTGGATAGAGTGGACAGGTGGGAAGGAAGATGGATAGGTAGGACAGATCATGAGGGAGGTGCCGAGTTGGAAGATTGGATCTAAGATACGATGGGGGTAAGGGAAATGAGGAAACTGGTGAAATCCACAGTGATGCCATGGGGTTGAAGGGTCCTAGGCGGAAAATGAGGCGTTCTTCCTCCAGGCATCGGGTGGTTCAGGAGTGGCGATGAAGGAGGCATAGAACCTGCATGTCCTTGGTGGAGTGAGAGGGGGAGTTAAGTGTTCAGCCACAGGGCAATGGGGTGTCTCGGAGATGTTCTCTGAAATGCTCTGCGAGTAGACATTCTGTCTCCCCAAAGTAGAGGAGACTGCATCGGGAGCAATGGATACTGTAAATGAAGTGTGTAGAAGTGCAGGTGAAACTTTGATGGAGTGGAAGGCTCCTTTGGGGCCTTGGACAGAGGCAAGGGGGAAGGTTGGGTGCAGCTTTTTTAATTCCTGCGATGACAGGGGAAGGTGCTGGGAGGGAAAGATGGGTTGGTGGGTGGCGTGGACCTGATGAAGGAGTCACAGAGGGAATGGTCTTAACGGAAAGTGGATAGGGATGGGGAGGGAAATAGATCTCTGGTGGTGGGGTGCTTTTTCACCAGTTTCCTCATTTCCCCTCTCCCCACCTTATCTCAGATCCAACCTTCCAACTCGACACTGCCTTCATAACCTGTCCTAACCATCCATCTTCCTTTCCACCTATCTGCTCCACCCTCCTCTCTGGCCTATGAACATTACCCCCATTTCCATCTACCTATCACAGACTCAGCTATATTCGCCCTCATCCCATTTATCTCACCACTTCCTCAGTTCACAGCCTCATTCCTGATGAAGGGCTTGACTCTGACAGTAACTGCTCCTAATTTCAAGGCAGCAGTTGATCAAGTGTGGCATCAAGGATATTTTGCAAAAACAAAAGGTCAATGGACATTAGCGGCAAAGTCTTTCATGGTTGAAGTCATACCCAGCTCAACTGACAGTAGTTGAGGGTGGTGGAGGTTAATCATCTAAACCTCAGGACATCACAACAAGAGCTCCTTAGGGCAATATTCGATTCCAGTGCTCTTTATCAATTACTTTCCCTCTGTTAAAGGTTAAAGATGTGGATATTTGTGATCATTGCACAACGTTCATATCTATTCATTAATCTTCAGATTCTGATGCAATCTGAGTCACATGCAGGTTGACCTGGAGTACAATCGGGCTTGGATTGAGAAATAACAATTAACATTCATACTACCCAAGTGTCAGGCAATGACCATCTCCAACAGCAATCTAACTTTCACTCTTTAACATTCAAAGGAATCACCAATGCTGAATCTCCATGATCAACATCCTGGAAGTTACATTGACCAGAAACAGAGCCGGACCCCTCTCATAAATATTTTGGCTACAAGAACAGATCAGAAGCTTGGTATTCTGGGGATGAGTACCTCACCTGTTTATTCCCCAAACCATTATATTCAAGACATATGCTAAGTGTGTGATGAAATAATTTCCATGTGCCTGGATGAGTGTGCTTCAACAACACTCAAGCAGTTTGACACCATTCAACAAATGGTTTTCAATAGAGAGTGATAAAGTGTATAATATGATTGCGGAACGTTTCAGAGAACACCTCTCGAACACCGGGACCAACCAACCCAACCACCCCGTGGCTCAACACTTCAACTCCCCCTCCCACTCCACCAAGAACATGCAGGTCCTTGGCTTCCTCCATTGCCAGACCATAGCAATGCGACGGCTGGAGGAAAAGCGCCTCATCTTCCGCCTAGGAACCCTCCAACCACAAGGGATGAACTCAGATTCTCTAGTTTCCTCATTTCCCCTCCCCCCACCTTGTCTCAGTCAAATCCCTCGAACTCAACACTGCCTTCCCAACCTGCAATCTTCTTCCTGACCTCTCCGCCCCCACCCCACTCCAGCCTATCACCCTCACCTTGACCTCCTTCCACCTATCACATTTCCAATGCCCCTCCCCCAAGTCCCTCCTCCCTACCTTTTATCTTAGCCTGCTTGGCACACCCTCCTCATTCTTGAAGAAGGGCTCATGCCCAAAATGGCGATTCTCCTGCTCCTTGGATGCTGCCTGACCTGCTGCGCTTTTCCAGCAACACATTTTCAGCTCTGATCTCCAGCATCTGCAGTCCTCACTTTCTCCTCCTATATGATTCCTACCCCAAATTGTGAGAAATGATAGAGTCTATAGGGATGAATCTAAAAGCATTTGCTGCAGTACATATATGGGTTCACCCGCTTGATTGGGAGTCCATTTACCATTTCAGCATTCACCTCAGACCAATGATGCGCATTTACAGTAGTGTACACCATCTACAAGATGTGCTACAGCAATGTAACCAAGCTTCTTTGACAGCATCTTCCAAACCTGTGACTTATCACGTGAGGACCTGAGGGGCAACTTCTTCATGTAGATAATGGTACGTATGTGGGATGGGCTGCCAGAGAAAGTGGTTGAGGCAGGTGTGTAGCAACATTTAAAAAACATTTGGATAGGTACATGGATGGGAAGGATTTAAGAGGGATAGAGACCAAATGTGGGCAACTGGAACTAGCTGAGTGGGCACCATGGTCAGCATGGACCAGTTTGGGCTGAAGAGCCTGTTTCCATGCTGTATTACTCTATGACTCAATGGGCCTATCACCTGGAAGGACGAGGGCAGCTGATGCACGGGAATGTTACCACCTGCAAGTTGCTCTGTATGCCAACCTAATCCTGACGAGAAACGATATCAACATTCCTTCACCGTTACTGGGTCAAAATATTGAAATTTACTTTATAACAACACTGTTGGTTTCCTTATACCACATGGATTGCAGCATTTCAGAAAGGCTGCTCAATACACTTTCTCCAGTCAGTGACACCCACATCTCATGACATAGCTAAAGCAATGTGTTACCACCTGCCTCCACCTCTTCATTTTGAAGTCTCTCAAACAGATTTGGTTTAACTCATGAAGTAAAAAAAGACAACCATTTATTCTCAGCCATCTGTAAGAATTAACTGCATTTGTCTTCTGAATGTAAGTGTTGAAATTTGGGATGGGCAACAGATTATGACAACCTTGGATGAAGGAATAAAGGAAAGAAAAATAATTTGTTAATCACTGCATCAAAGCATTGATGATGACACAATACTGAACTCTCCTGGATCACCTTTCCTAAGCACAAATGTTCGTCAATTATTTTACTACATAGACATATCTTGTTTTAATGTTTAATTCGGAAAGAGTTCAAAATAAAACATATGAAAGGCATTACTCTATGATTCATGGCAGAATAGCAAAAACTTTTCTGCTGACCACTTTGAATTTAATTGAATAAATTACAATTTTAGTCCACTTAGGCTCAGCGAGGGTGATTTTATTAGACACTTGAGCTGATAGTCACAGAAGTCTAATTTCACATCATATGTAACGGTAGGATGACTAACAATAATTATCTATCAACAACAAGAAATCTAATGTTTCCTTTAACAGCGGTTTCCATGGATTACTACAATTGCATAGGCAGCCGTTTTCCTATAACAAACCTGCTTAACATTTTTACAATGTGTCAATACTTCAGCTCACAATAAATAATAAATGACACTTGTTTTACCATGTAATCACTGAATACATTGTGCTTGTCCAAACTGACATGCTGGCTTTATTTCAATCATAGCCATAATTGCAATAACTGTCATTTGAGACTTGTCATTTAAGGATGGCAGAGTGACCCAGAAAACAAAAGCATGCCCCAGTTTGGTGAAAAAAGCTTAAAAAATGTTTGAAAAATATCTTTAAATAATATATAGCTTGAATTTTCTCTGCCTTGTTCCTGATTGTGAGTAAGCCAGTTAAAAAGGCAATGATACCTGACCATTGCTGAGCATTTTCTTTACTAGCCTGATTTTTTGATGTTGTTTTCAATTAACACAGAGCCAAGATTTAGCAGAGGCAGCAGAAGACCCACTGCCAGGTTGGAAGCATGTCAGGGTGGGGGACAAAGTGGGTTCAACCCCATTTCAGAGAATCTGAGGCCTGTGCTTTGCTGGCAGCAGCTAATTAAATGGTTGCCAGAGGGGTCACCATCAATATTAAGGAGATCATCCCTGATGCAGAAGCTACTGAATCAATCAGAGGACCAATAGCTCATCAGAGCTTGTGGTGGTAATCACTGAGATTGCACTTGGAGATCAGTTTTGGCTGATGCCCATGTGATGACAAGTGATGCTGTCCTGGGCTGTTTTGTAAAGGGCAGTCCACATAACATATACCGGAGACAGTCAAACTCTTCTTGAGACAGATATCTCAATGTTTATTTAGAATACTAACTACTTACAAAGCTATGTATGACAGACATGCACACCTCATCTGGGTTCTGTGCTTACTGATGATACTGTACATCACACAAAGTTGACTGACTACACTGACTGAATTAAACAGAAGTGACTAAAGGAAGGATAGGCACTTTTATACAGCAATGTCATGAAATCATATAACTATCTTAAAGGTGCATGCTTGTCCGTTCTGGAATCTGTACCATTAAAGAATGTGAATCATAATCTGATAACACGCACAAGGTTTCTTTGATGTAATTATCAGCAAGCATTTAGATAACATCTTGTAGATGTGCAATAGGACCAGATGTAGTCCTTACATTACCATTACAACTCACCAGTGTAGCTTTACTCTTCTGTATGCAACTTGCAATAGATATGCAGTTGTTGTTTGGCACGATGCCTTCAAAATCCAAGCAACGACCTATGTGATGGAAGAGTGGATGGCGTGAAATTTTCCTTGCATGTCTTGACCATTTTTTATTATGTCCCAACATAATCAAGGCTAGACATATTGACATGAAATCTTTCCATGAACTCATGAATTTGTGCAAAAGTCTGTAACTTGTCTGTTTGCCTTGGTTCCAGTTGGGATAAGCACTCTGGACGAACATTGATCACGATCTTGAACTAATTTCTCCCCTTCTTTCCAACATTATATTGTACACATGTGGTTGAGTGGTGAGAGTGTGAGCAAGATGAACTGTGTAGATTTCTCTTCCAAACATGAGAGATGCCAATGAGGAGAAACTGTTGCCTAGAGGAGTAGATTGTACATTTAACAAAGTAAATTGCTTCACATGTAACCATCAAGGGTTTTACAATATGAACAGTGGATTCAGCGAGACCATTCAACTGAAGGTATTGAGGATAATAGAAAATATATTGAAAATCTTATTTCTCACACATGTCTTAGAAGGGCGCAGTAGTATATTGTCGACATAAAACTTGTAAAATTATTGATGGACTGTCTGGCACTTTCTTGTTGCCGATAAAATGGCATGGTGGTTTCATGTTAGAAATTAGCATGACATCTTCCCATGCCATTAACCAACTTACCCCTCTTCTATGCCATGCCAAGGGCTGGTAATATTGAACCCAAAACACAAAGAGAGGTCATTTAAATAGTATGGTAATTGTGTCTTGCTTGTAATTCATCAAATTCATTTGGAGAACAGTAACTGGTGCTCATATAAACAGGAACAATTACAAAAGAGTTATGGATAGGGATGGAATGGAACGGTGGGTGGAGTAGGTGGTCCATATTTGCAATGTGTATTTCTATAAATAAATGATTACACAAAAGTGTATAAAGATTGGTTAACACTTTATTCTTCACCTGACTGTCTAGAATTTAGTGGCGATGATTTGTCAGAGCATGCTTTATTTTCCACTATTACTATTTATTCACGGCTGGATTTCAATCATGTCAGAGCCCAGGGTCATTGTAATGGCATAAAGGCATTTAAAGGATTCAGGTAAACTTTATGCAATATATCATTTAAAGGTTTAATATTCACTATTATTTTTAATTGCTGATCACTGCCTGACTACTAACTTTTGTGATTTCTGCAGTGGGGCTCTTGTTTTCACATCTTCATTTTTGTTCTAACATGACAGCAAGGGGAATCTCATTAAGGAATAATCCAATGTTTCCATTTTTGCAATAAGAGTAGGAATGGTGGCAGGAGGCCAGATGATTAGATAATCCGAAATGCACGTGGTAGCCATTACACCCAAAACACATTGCCTCCAGTTTACTTCACAAGATTACATCATGTGGTTTAGCTTTATAAAACAAAAAGTCATTCCACTTATTACAATCCAATCCACAGACACCTTCATCTTTGACACTTCTCTATTAGTAGAAGGTGAGGAGTGCAGATGCTGGAGATCGGAGCTGAAAAATGTGTTGCTGGAAAAGTGCAGCAGGTCAGGCAGATTCCAAGGAGCAGGAGAATCGACGTTTCGGGCATAAGCCCTTCTTCAGGATGCCCGAAATGTCAATTCTCCTGCTCCTTGGATGCTGCCTGACCTGCTGCACTTTTCCAGCAACGCATTTTTCAGCACCTCTCTCTGAGTGCCAGTAAACATCACCGACACCCCTGTATTTTTTTCAATTTGGGCTAACCCTGGAAGTATTAATAATATTATTCAACCTACTGTGCAAAGATGCATAAACAATTGCATAATTTTCTAGAGCTCACTGTTTCATTCAATTCCCCAGGGAATGAATGGCAGCAGAAATACCAGCATGGAAATTTTCCTGAGTATTAATCTCCCTCATGATCAGAGGACCCATAGTTTGTATTGATATAACAATACGTTCTTCCATTATCTATTCCAAAACCTATCTAATATGAGATGATCATACCTTTTCTATGTCAGACTCATTTGTGACTGACAGCACTGCGTCAATCAAGTGATTCCATGGCACCTCTATGTACCAATATTATTATTTTCCAAACAATCTTGTTCTATTCCAAAAAGTCAGTTAGTGGAGGATGCTATTGGAAACGACCTTTGCCCAGACCTACATCTATTTACAGAGTGAAGGATGTACACAGAATTAACTCAACCATGATTTAGTTTCACAAAGTATCTCTTTATAGGAGTTCAAGTAAAACCCCAATTAGTACCCTCCACCTGCATATAATTAAATACAATCAATATACAAGTAATAATCCTATATATATCTCCCTTTTTCTCAACAAACAAAGAGCTGAATGCTTTAACTCCTGGAACAACACCTCTCATGCCATCTCATCATAGCCACTTTCAAATCTATAAATATGTATCTGTCAACCCCTGACTCCACCTTCAAGGAACTATGAACCTGTACCTCAAAATCTCTTTGTTCAGCAACACTCCCCGGGACCTTACCAGTAAATGTCGATTTGCCCTGATTTGCCTTAACAAAATGCAACACCTCATAATTACTTAAACTCCATCTGCCATTCCTTGGCCCATTTGAACATGGTCCCTTTTACTCTGAGATAACCATTGCTGTCCACCACACCAACACAATTTTGGTGTCATCTGCAAACTTACTAACCGTTTCTCCTATATTCACATGCAAATCATTTATATAAATAAGAAAAATCAGTGACCCACTACAGGTCACAGGCCTACAATCCAAAAAACAAGCCTCCACCACTACACTCTGTCTCCTACCTTCAAGACAATTTGAATCCAAACGGCTGGCTCCTCCTGGATTCCATGTGATCTAACCTTGCCAACCAGTCTACCATGCAGAACCTTGTTGAATACCTTACTGAAGTCCATATAGGTAGTGTCCTCCACTCAGCCTTCATCAATCATCTTTGTTACTTCTTCTAAAGACTCAATCAAGTTAGTGAGACAAAATATCCCACGCACAAAGCCATGTTGACTCTCCTTAATCAGTCCTTGCCTTTCCAAATGCATGTAAATCCTGTCCCTCAGAATCCCCTGCAACAACTTAACCGCCACTGATGTCAAGCTCACTGGTCTATAGTTCCCTAACTTTTCCTCACCATCATTCTTAAGTAATGGCACTACATTAGCCTCTCTCTAGTCTTCTGGCACCACACCATGGTTACTGCGAAGACACAAATGCTCCAAAAATATCAAATGAAAAGATGAAGATGCATTGTAAAAATTTTAAAGTAGGAAATTCTGTTCAAAATAATAGAATAATTTTCTGTAATGAAACAATGTACAAAATTATTTATATAACTAAAGTGTGACAGGGTGGTATAATTTTTTAAAAAGTTGAACTAGAAGATTTATTTTATCCTTTCCTCTTATATCCACTGACTGCTTCATACTGGAAAATAACTGGCTAAAATCCAGGTTTTTACTCAATAATACATTGTTAAAAAAATATACTGAGTGGGAAAAGAAAAATATACAAATGTAACAGTTCAGGGTTAGGATTAGTGTAATGTTCTTGAAATGACAGGGTAAGAGCATACAGAATGAAAGATGATCAGGTGTTCTGAATTTTAAAAATTGTGTTCATTGCAGTAAATATACATTCAAACCATAATTATCATAACCTAAACCTTACCATGTGGCTCACCATTTAATAAGTGCTATAAATAATCTCCCATGGATGTCACCTCTTGGCCTTTGAGCAGTATGAGACTGAATCTATGCTTGTCAATATACAAGGTTTAAACTAGTTGAAGATGAATTAAGCTCCAGCTTGTGACACTAATTAACCTTTGTTCATGCAAAACAACCTCTATTTGCCCTTTCAACCCCAATGACCCATATCTGAGGCTTTGTTTAACTGATAGTAATTTATATTTTAAATGACAGCCAAGTCTTCAGGGGAGGGTAACCTCCCTCGAACAAGAAAATTAAGAACAATAAGACTTTAAACAGAAGTGCTAGACATTGACCATCCCTGATGAAAGATTATCACCCTCTTACATTCAATAGATTACCATAAATGAATCCATAATAATCATGATTTGGAAGTGCCAGTGTTGGACTGGGATGGACAAAGTTATAAATCACACAACACCAGGTTATAGTCCAACAGGTTTATTTGGAAACATTAGCTAAGCAGCAGTGCTTCGAAAGTTAGTGCTTGCAAATAAACTTGTTGGACTATAACCTGGTGTTGTGTGATTTCTTTGCCCCTGAAATTAACATTCTGCAAGTTACCACTGACTAAAAATTGAACTGGACCAGTCACTTAAGTACTGTGGTTACAAAAGCAGTTCAGAGACTGGGAAGTCTTTAGCATCTTCCCTGTCTCCTCAAGTCTTGTCCACAATCCACATGGCAGCTGGTGGAATTTAAAATTCATTTCATAAATCTGGACCATAAAACTCGTCTCAGTGGTGGCCATGGTAATTATCAGAAATTGTTTTTAAACATCCATTTGGTTCATTCATGTCCTTCAGGGAAGGAAGGCTCCCACCCTTATCAGGTCTGGCCGTATATTTGATGACCCAAATGGCCCAGCAAGCCACTCAATCCAGGGGCAATTAGGGATAGACAACAAATGCTGGTATTGCCCAGTGATACCCATATCCCAATGAAAGAATAAAAAAGGTTATTGAATATTCAAAACATTGAAAAAAATTGTTTAAATAGTTAAGCAGCAAATTGTTTTCTGGCTGCTGTGTTTTTCTCAGATTAACTGGTTTATCAGTGTTTACAAGGACATTTTTGATAGTTACAGACTAGGATAATAAACTTACATGATTTGAGTGAAAGTATAGTTTGGTTTGAAATGTCCCAATTGACCTAAACTATGACCACTTTCTTTTGGTCAGGTTATAGAATCTATTTGCTTCTTTTCCATCTCCATTCACATGATGTCCCGCCAGAATAAATTATATCAAAATAAAGGTTCACGTTAGGCTGTGAGTTAGTGTGGTGATATCACAAGAAAATAGCCTCACAATTGTAGGTAAGCATGGAATGCAGCAATCGATCAATGTAATCATGGTCTTTTCTGAATCACATTATCTATTATTCTTTTAATTTATTAGGTGATGTCCACTAATAACAGAATTTATAGTCAGCTCTGCATTAGATAAAATAGATTGTAATTAGTATGCTAATTCTGACAGTAATGTGTTGTACCATATGGACACAGGAAATTTGGTAACAGACATTTGTTTTCTCAATTACACTTATTGAAATAACACATTAAACAAAATTTTATAATAACATTCTCATATTTTAATGGGGTTATTTTTCCTCTGTCTTGCTCCTAAAAGGTGTCTGAAAAATAATTATAATGCAAATGAATACAAATATATGAATGAGGAGCAGGAGTACGCTGAGCACAAAATAGTTTGATTTGCTTTGATTTATTTTTGTCACAGGTACCAAGACACAGTGGAAAGTATTGTTTTGTCTGCTATCTGCAGAATCATACCTACCAGTGAAATAGAACAGAACGCAGAACATAATGTTACAACTACAGGGAAGGTGCAGAGAAAGATCAACTCCAGTACATGAGAATTTCCATTCAAAAGTCTGATAACAGTAGGAAATAGCTGTTCCTAAATATGTTGATATGTATTTTCAGACTTCTCTATCTTCTGTCCAATTGAAGAGGGTGGGAGAGAATATAACAAAGTTGGGAGGGGTATTTGATTATGTTGACTGCTTTATCGAGGCAGCAAGAATTGTAACAGAGTCAATAGAAGGACGACAGCTTTTTGTGCTGGACTGAGCTACTCTGACAACTCTCTGTAATTTCTTGGGTAGAGCAGTTGCCATAGCAAGCTGAGATGCAGCTGAATAGGATGCTTTTTAGAGCTCAAGTTGCTATAGACGTTTTGACTGGAAATTAATTTTGCTGCTCCAAAACTTATGTTATTTTACATTTAGGAAAAATGTTGCAGTTTAGTATTTTTAGATTACTTACAGTGTGGAAACAGGCCCTTCGGCCCAACAAGTCCACACCGACCCGCCGAAACGCAACCCACCCATCCCCCTACATATACCCCTTACCTAACACTACGGGCAATTTAGCTTGGCCAATTCACCTGACCCGCACATCTTTGGACTGTGGGAGGAAACCGGAGCACCCGGAGGAAACCCACACAGACACGGGGAGAACATGCAAACTCCACACAGTCAGTCGCCTGAGGCGGGAATTGAACCCAGGTCCCTGGCGCTGTGAGGCAGCAGTGCTAACCACTGTGCCACCGTGCCACCCATGATTGTGCTACCTTTTGCAATATATTTTATTTGGGTGTGAACAAGTGAAGAGCCATTTCAGCTAAAGTTATTTACCTGGGTATCCTTGATAATACTAATACATGGGTTCTTAAAACGCAATCAGATTTTACCTACTCCCTGATTTCACATCTGTTCTACATCATAATGCCTCACAAGTAACCCAGCATCGTGCTGCTACCATCACGCTATCTTTCTTTACTCCCATGAACTGTTTTCCTTGTTTTTTTTTCATGTATTGCATTCCACAGTGGTGTTGCTATGTCACCAATAGTCTTCAGGACAAACTGCAGATTGCTGCTTGGAGCTTCTGTCTACTGTGACTATAGCAGTTCAATCAAACTTCATCTATATTTTCAAATAAAATGGAACATTGTCCTCCAAAGGATGTTCATTCTCCTTAACTATGCTTCTTGAGTTATGAGAGATTGATCTCCCCTATCTGCTCATCTCTTCTGTTTCATAAGTTATGGAACAATTTCAATATACCAGAAAATTTTCCATCATAATGCATTGTCAAACGTATTGGCATATTCAATTGAAACCTAATCTACATTTCACTTTGGAGATGATCAAATTTTACCCTCGACTAAAGAACACTTTAGAGGTTGTTTGTGAAATTGTCCTCTGTTACAAACTCTTAGAAAGTAAAGTTTACTGTTACAGACAAATAAATTTTAAAAATGGAAAATTGATCGAAAAACATATTCTTCTCAAAATGGACAGCACATTGGCTCAGCAGTTAACACTGCTGCCTCACAGCACCAGGGTTCCACCCTCGGATGACTATCAGCGTGGAATTTGCACATTCTCTCTGTGTCTGCATTGATATCTGTTTGGTACTCAGGTTTCTTCCCACAGTCCAAAGGTGCGCAGATTAGGTAGATTGACTGTGCAAAATTGCTCTTGGTATCTGGGATGGGCAGGCTAAATGGATTAGCCATGAGAAATGTAGGGTACAGGCAGTGGGTGAGGCGGGTGGGGGGAGTGGGGGTGGTGCGGGGGGCGGTGGGAGGAGGTGGTTTGGAATGGGATGCTCTTTGGAGGATTGGTGCGGACTTGATGGGCTAAGTAGCCTCCTTCTGCAGTGTATGGTTCCATGAAAATTGTTCATTTGGTTATGTGGTTGGGCTCTAATGTTTGAGAGCAGGAAACGTGTGTGAAATAAACTATTAACAGTTATTGCTGAAAATGTGTTGCTGGAAAAGCGCAGCAGGTCAGGCAGCATCCAAGGAACAGGAGATTCGACGTTACGGGCATAAGCCCCTCTTCATTATTGGACAACAACGCAAAAATCAAGAAGTTCTCTAATCAGTAGATATCTGTTAGTGAATCATACAACTTAACAATGGAATTTGACACTTGGAAAATGCAACTCAGAGATCTTCCAGATGGGACAACACCTGCTTTTGAATGAAATATATTTTCCACGTGTAAGAGTTGTGGATAGATGTCTCTGACTGTTTTGTTATTCTGAGTTTTACTGTCTATTCCTAGCTGACAGGTGAATACAGGCACATGAGCAGGATTTGGGATCAGGATTTCTTTCTTGGAGCTAAATGGAGTCATAGTCCTTGTTATGATCCTAGCTGATGTTATTACTCAAAGCCAGATCCCAGTCTGAAATATGACTTGTTAGATCATTTTTATTTTTCTAACAAAATGGTCTTTCCCTGAAAAGCAAACATGCAATGCTGCAAAAACAGTTTTAACGATAAAACAGAAGTTTATTACATGAAAGAAATTAAGATAAAATAGAAGAAACCAAGCTATTTACATATAAGTTTAAAGACTTCAAAGTACACAGTAAAATACAATTCTATTAGCCTCGACAAACAATCCCTCTCAGACTTTGCAAAAATAAAATTACAATGGCTACAGAAATACTTACAAAATTGGTCATTAAACATCTTTATACATGCACAGAAATCTAATATACCACTCGATCACAATCCAACTGTCCAAAATAAATGGTGTCTGTCATATATATAAATAAATCACACTCCTCACATCACATCTTGTACTGTGTAGAAAACTGTCATGAGACAGTGATTTTCCTTGATTTGACCAATTAGTAGCCAAAGTATAGGCTTGCAGAGCAATTTGAGCTGGCAGATGGGATCTCCAAAGTAGGGGCCCATGGAAGGCTTTCCATCTCTCGAAGTAAGGGTAGGGAAGGTTGAAGCATCTTTTTAAATTTTCAAATAAAGAAATGAGATTAGCAGTAGGATCACCATTGTGGAGGATGTCCTTTGGCTGTCGTGAGTAGCAGCCCATAGCAAGGGCTTTGAAACCTGTCTGGAGCACAGACCCCCAGAACCCTCAATCAGCTCCTGGAAGGCTTTCTTCAGGCCCATACCAGAACTTTTCAGTCAGCCTCTGACAATATGCCTTAAATTGATATTTGCTTTCCTTTGGATACCTGCTGATCCCTATCCTGCCTCTGGGAAAATGACCAGGGACAGACTGGAATTGCAAACTGCTATGCCAGTTGATGCATGAATTCTTGTGTCCACCCATTGCTGGAGGCAAAATAACTGTCCATGGTCTCCAGGAATTTGAAAGAATTATTTTATAATCGATGAGTAATACATGGGACTGCTTGCTTTGTTTCATCAGATATAATGAGCATAAGTTATAATTAATTTATTTTAAAATTTTAATTTGGCTTTACAGCTTTTGTTTTGTTTTTGGCATCCTGAAGATGGGGCGGGAATGCATGAAAGTGCTTATGGGTTCTTCATATTCATACCAATTACTTCTCTGTAAAAAATAATCAGACATATTAGATGCAAAGAGGAAAGACTTCAGAAAGGAAAAATTTATAAGATTGCCATGTGAAATGACTAGAAAGAGCAGAGTACTTGTTTTCAGTTTGATCATGGACAGAATCAAGCATTCACAATATAGAGTAAGAATATAAGTGATGAGGACAGCATTTCAAATGATCAAGCACTGACAAAGCAGCTTGTATCAAAAATGGTTAATACTGAGCATTAAAACATTAAAACATTGAAATAAGAGAATAAAATCTCACTAAAATAGAGATTAAATGATTGAGAAATTGTGGTAAATTAAGAGAAAAAAGGGAGATATTGGTCAAAGTAGCAAATTCAGCACAGATTGCTGATCTAAATTATAATTTGTTTCTAATTGTTATTAACATGACATGACCATTTAAAATTAGATATAGTTTAGAAACAAGATTTAAAGGAGACTGAATGAATACAGGAAGGCCCTTTAGTCTACTATTATACATCTGCCTTGTGTTTAGGTGCAGGATGTCTAAGACTGAATAAAAATCAGATGACTGTGATGCATACATGTTCTGGGAATGCTCAATCATCTGAGTGTGGGAGGTAGTAGATAATGTAGTGCTGGGGATCTTGAATAACCCCAAATTATCCTTGAGATTATCCCAGAAGAAGTGGTAGCAATTGCGGTCTGCTTGGAATGATTGCTGAATAACAAGAACAAATCTGAGGCCAATTAAGAGAAAAATAGCCCATAGGTAGTGATAGGAGAAGTTAAAATGATGGAAGAGGCTTTGAACAGACTTTTGTAGAAAATGAAGCTAGCAATAGAATAATGGGAAGAAAGTTGTAGAGGACTAGTGAATAAAGGATCAACACCAATGGTGAAGCAGTGAGATTGAGAGATACATTTGAGACAATGTAATGGAAGGTACATTGCAGAATGTTGCTTGAGGGGATCTAAAAAAAAGGTAGAACAAACTGTGCCTTGGAGGAGTTTGAAAATAAGGATAAGGAGTTTTAGTTTGTGAAGCTGAAGTTCTGCTTTCATGTTGGATATACCCTCCATCATATTGTGTGGCACTATTCACCATGTCAATTGGGCCTGATTTCAAACAGATGTAGCAAGTCAAAACTTGACATCCATGAGACATTGTGAGCCATCAGCAGCAGTAGAATTGTACCCCAGCACAATCTGCAAACTCATGACGTGGCATATCTCCATCACCATCAAACCAAGGGAACAACCCTGGTTCAATGGAGAGTGCAGGATGGCATACTAGGAGCAGTACCAGGCAGACTTAAACAACCTGGTGAAGCTACTAAACAGGACCACCTTCATGCCAACTAGCATAGGCAACAAGTGATAGGAATACATGATCTTACTGTCATTGACAACCAATTGAATTACCATTGCTGTATCTCCCACTATCGATATTCAGACTATTATGTGGCAGACAACCGTACACGATACTCCAGCTGAGAGCTAATAAATGTCTTATAAAAGTTCAGCATCACCTTCTTGCTCTTGATCTCTATGCCCATAATAATAAACCTTAGGATTATGTATGATTTATTGACTCCTCTCTCCACCTTTGCCTCCACCTTCAATGATCTATGCAGATATATACCTTTCTCTATGCTCCTGATTCCCTTTGTCAAGGTTCATCCCATCAAACCACAACACCTCACACTTCTCTGCATTGAACTTCATCTACCCCCTAACTGTCCACTCCACCTTCTTGTCTGTGCCCCTAAGTTCTATACTGTCCATCTCACCGTTTATCATGATTCCAAGTCTTGTATCAAACAAAGCTTGAAATCGTCCTTAACACAACAAAATCAAGATGATTATTTTATCAGGAAAAAAAATCACAATATTACAATAATGCCCCCTGGGAACCTCCATTACAAACATTCCTCCCGCCTAAAAAATAGCCATAGGGATCGGTGCTGGACCAGAGTTATATTAGTGACTGAGATGTAGGAAGTGAATGTATTATCACAGATAATACGGGGGCGGCACGGTAGCACAGTGGTCAGCACTGCTGCCTCACAGCACCAGAGACCTGGGGTCAATTCCCGACTCAGGCGACTGACTGTGTGGAGTTTGCACGTTCTCCCCGTGTCTGCGTGGGTCAGGATAAATTGCCCGTAGTGTTAGGTAAGGGGTAAATGTAGGTGTATGGGTGGGTTGCGCTTCGGCGGGTCGGTGTGGACTTGTTGGGCCGAAGGGCCTGTTTCCACACTGTAAGTAATCTAATCTAGATGTATGTGAATAACACAAAAATAAGTGGGAAGGCAAGTGGTGAGGATAGCAGAAAGAATTCACAGATGAATATATACAGGTTAAGCGAATGGACAAAAAACTGGCAGACAGAATATAATATGGGAAAATATAAGCTTGCGCAATTAGCCTGGAAAAATAGGGGAGCTGGATACCAGTTAAATGGAGAAAGACTGCAGAAAGCAAAAGCACAAATGAATTTGGGGTCTTTGTGCATAAATTACAAAAATCAGGCATACAAGTTCAGCATGTAATAAGGAAGACAAATGAAATGTTGGACTTCAAAGGAAAATCAGTATGAAAAATAGGGAAGTCTTGCCAAAATTATACATGTTACTATGTTGATCACGCTTGGAATACTGTGAAGAAGTTTGGTCTCCTTATCTAATAAACCATATACTAGCATTGGCAGAAATGCGGTCAATGTTCACTAGGTTCATCCCTGGATATGAAGGAATTTTCTTACGAGGAGAGCTTGACTAGGTTGGATATGAACTCATTGGAGTTTAGGAAAATGAGAGATCACATTATTGAAATATACAAGATTCTTGGAGTTGGGGGGGGAGCAGCTTGACTTGTTAGACATAGAGAGGTTATTTCCCCTTGTGGGAATTTCAGAATAAAGAGTCACCCATTTATAACACAAATAAAAAGGATTTTTGTTCTCTCAGAGGATAATAAATCTATGGAATTCTTTACTGCAGAGGGCTGGTGAGGCTGGGTGGCTCAACATCTTCAAGGCTGAGACACATTTTTAAATAATAAGGAAATTGAGGGTAGTGGGGGATAAGGCAGAAGAGTGGAATTGAGGATCATCAGATCAACCATTGAACAGAAGAGAAGACTCAACTGTATAAACAGCCTAATTCTGTTTCCATGTCTTATAGCCTGGTGATCTTAGCAAATGTTTCCAAAATAAACTTGCATGCTGCTTGAGTCTGTTTGTACATTGTGAAGTCATTAATAGCTGATACTACAGGATTGTCTTCTGCCTGGGGTTGAGCAGGTGCCAGGTCTACATCTGCCCTCTGAATGCCAGTGGCCTGTGGCATTTCATCATCAGTCACTGCAAGGACATGTCAGTGATGTGCTCGTGAGATTCCATTCCCCACTTTATCCGGCTAAAGTACTCAGTGATTTGAAAGTGTCTGAGCTGGTAGTGGGTGCTGGATGCAGCCTTATCAGTGCTTTCTCCGAGGGTGCTGTGGCTTCTTACTCCGAGTTAGAGAAGGAGCTGACATCCTGAAGGGGCTGATCTCTTGTGGACAGAAGCTGTGAGGAGGCTGCTCATGTCTGCAGAAGAAAGAGAGGGAATGAATTGTACAATAGAAGTAGAAGCTTGATCATAAAAATTAAAAATAAATTCCCGCTGGTGGTAATGAGAGAGCAGCACAGCACAATGAACAGTGGCTGGGACACGGCGATTTCAGCATCATCACATGACAGGTCACGGTCCTCTCTCATGAGTTGACGGATTCTCTTCTCATATAGGGTGAGGAGAGGAACGTCAGCATCCCATCACCCACTTTGGTTCTTTTACCCCTCTAATGCGGATTGTCTTCTCTTGTAAAGAGACAAAGGGAAGGATGAAAGCTGTTTCCCTTTGTAACAGCAACAGCTGTTACTGTTGGTGTAAATGTAGGAAGGGTGGTGAGGTATCCTGAGTAAGTAGGAAGTGCAGATAGCAGGAAGGGTTAGTGGTTTGAAGGATAGGACAAGTGAGAGCCACTGAGGAAAGATACTGCATGCAATACTGAGAGTGATAGACCACAAGCTTATTGTGCATTGGTGGAGTTAGACTGAGTCAGAGGTAGCAGAGAGAAAATGGCACCCAACCTGTGGAGTGCAGAAGATCATTAACCCTCCTGTGGCATTGCTGGTTTCTCCAGACTGCTAACACAACTCTGACCTAGATGGAACAGCAGACCAGGTTGGCAGGGTCTGATACTATGGTGTCCCCTGATGCTTTGGGGTAAAGAGCACAGACCTCCTCCTGAAACCCCACCCAGAAAGATATCCAGGTCTCTTTGGCAAAGCCAGGTATCAATTTGCTTCTCACAAACATGGCCTTCAGAATTGCACAGCAATGTACTAAGGGCAGTCCCTGGCTTGCAGCATTAGAAATGATACGTCACTCATCTTTAAACATGACGTCTGTGGCTTGAATACCGGAAGATAGTGGCATTGTCAAGTTCCTACACTACTGCCGAGAGTGCAAATTTGTGCAAGAGTGGCAACATGGAGGAGGAATGCCTCCTTAATGAGCTGCTCAGCAGAGAATTGAGATGGAAAAAATACCAGGGCTCAGGAGAGACACACTATGGAACCCGCAAAACTGACACTTGACCAAAATATCAGAAAATTCTGTCCTTGAATGTTCCTGATGTTTACTAGATTTTATTTCAGATTTCCAGCATCTGCAGCATTTTGATTCTGTTATCCATTTTTTTGTTTTGCTGAATTTCACATAATTAATACAACTTTTGAAAGTTATAAACATTTCTAAGTGCTTATACCCAAATATTTTAGGAGACAAAGATCCTGTCCAATTGTTACTATTGGATTAGAACACATTACTAACTGCTAATGAAAGTCAGGCCTCATGCTGTCTCATGGGTTTCTATTTTTATTACATTTGCATTTTAATATTTAAATATTTAGAAAATATATTTGATCTGTTAAATTCAGTCAGTGACACACTGGAAGCTGGTGGCATCCAAGTTTACCACTTGTTGAAAGGGAATGTGCATCATTTTGAGCAGTGTGACTAAGCTGAGTCATTGTTTCTGTTGAAACTTATGATCCAAGGGGAAGGGAGCAGGTGGATGGTAGATTGAGGGTGGGAATTGCCAAAGACAAGGCAGCAGTGATTTGGGGGCAGGTAGTTTGAGTGGGGCCAGGTAGGCGTTGGCTGAAAGTTCAGAGAGGACACAGGATGGGTCAGGCATTGAAGTGAACAATGGCATCCCAAGCGTGGTTTTTGGGAGTAGGGAGTGATGGAGAAGTGTGGTTGGATGCAGCAAGTGTAGACTAATACAAAATGTGGGACATAATATAGGCAATCAGTATTAGCCATATGTGGGACAAACTCAGGATGCTGGCTGGCAGAGGGAACATTCAAGGTCATGGACAGGGCCTGAGGAGTTGGCACGGAGTAGGAGAAGGTAATTTGTTACTATACATTAGCCCCATCTGAGGCAGGGATATTCATATATCTCACAGGGCAGTTCAAAGCACCTAACAGAAACATGAAGGTCTGGGACCAGAAGAAGAACCTCAATGAGATGGTGGGGCAGGGTGGTTAGATGCAGAGGGGAATGATGTCATAGACATATCCATGTCAGGATGAACACAGCTCAAAAAGACAGAAGTTCTCACATCATTGTTTACCTTGTCACACAGTTTACTTAGTAAAATACCTGTGGGTTCTGTACACCCAATTTTCCTGCAACCAGGATAAGCCAAAGGAGAACTCTGATTGTTCAACAACTGAAGTTGCAAGGCCAGCAACACTAGAGGGGGAGAGGCTCAGGAAGCAGCCAACCAGGAAGGGTATAGAAGGTGGTGGTCTCTGGTGTGGCCCCATAATTACAGGACATGGGCAAACCACCACCAGATGTTGATAAGTCAGTGCCATGGATTACTGATGTCTGGGAAGTGGTTACTGAAATCTGCTGGATATTGCAGTAGGGCAGAATTTGACAAGAAACCCCTTGCCTGTGACCCTCAGTGACTGCAAGGATCATAGGAACAGGAGTAGGCCGATCAGCCCCTTGAGCCTATTCCACTACTTAATGAGACCATGGCTAACCTGTGGCTTAACTCCACATACCTGCCTTTGGTTCATATTTCTTAATACTTTTGCTTAACAAAAATTGATTTATCTCAGCTGTAAAATGAACAACTAATCAAACATTCACTGCCATTTGTGCGTTCAAGTCTCTCATCACCAATTACTTCCGGAGCTAATATTGCCATTAAAATAACTGGGATTGAGCACAATTTTTCACCAACTGACTCTTTTGAAGTTGCTTGTTTGTGTATTAAAAGTTAGTTTCAATTAGAGTCACATTTGTAAAATGCTCCTAAACATTTGCAAATTGAGCAATGTCAAAACACACACCACCATTACAAGTCCTTTTAGAACATGTTCCGGAATCGGAATAGGAAGTCTAAATAGCCAGATCAAAGTATCATAGATAAGCCCTATTAGAGACTATTTGAAAACAATGTTCTTTTATTTTTTAAAACTAAACCTCTGGATGGCCTTTGCTAATGGATTTCTGTAACAGTTAATTTTAAAATAAGTTGATTACGCAACAGGCAGGAAAGGCTGACATTGTAGTACAAGAGGATATGTCTGAATTAAAGCAGCACATGCAAATATCTGCAGGAAGGGGTGAAATATTTTGTTTGTTCAAGAGCCTGCAGATTTCTATTTTAAGGCTTATAATTCAATGTTCATTAGATCATTAAATGATTGCCCCTTTCATTCTCCGTAACTATTGTGAAATCATGTAAATTTGCACTCTTTGAAAGTTTTTGGTCAACACATCATGCATTGATGATACAGCATAGAGGCAGGCCATCAGGCCCAACTAGTCTGTTTGTGTTCACAGTGTATACTCCATTCAAGTCTCCTCTCATTCAATCTGTCTCATCGCAGCCTTGCAGCATGTCTTTGTAACTCTCTTTCCCATGTGTAGTCATCTAATGTCCTTGTGAAATCACCTGAGCGACTCGTCTGGGCCACTCCCCTTAATAGAATATGAAATTTCGAACCATTCCCCGAGTTTGAAAGTTTCTCCTGATTTCCCCTGTGAATTTTTGAAAGCCGTAGTTTTGATTCTCCCACAGGTGGAGACATTCCCCTCACATTTCCTTGCCCCACACATCCACAATTTAGAAGACAGTTAGAGGGTCACATTTCAGTTTCTCTTTCGAAAGAGAAGAATGTCCCAAACTGATCAATCTTCCTGATGGTAGCAATCCTTCAGTCCTTGTGTCATCCTTCTGATTACACTTTGTACATTCCCCAGAACACCCACTTTTATTTATATAGAATGGAGACCATAACTATGTAAAATCATCTAAGTATGATCTAAACATGGTCTTATATAAGCTTAACGTAACTTCACTATTTTTGAATTTTACACCTCTTAAAATGAATGTCAGTGTTTTACTAGTATTTTTTAAGTGCTTTGTTGGCAAACAGTACATGCCCTTCACAATTCATTCGCTA
This sequence comes from Hemiscyllium ocellatum, assembly GCF_020745735.1. Lineage (NCBI taxonomy): Eukaryota > Metazoa > Chordata > Chondrichthyes > Orectolobiformes > Hemiscylliidae > Hemiscyllium > Hemiscyllium ocellatum. The sequence goes on along the minus strand of NC_083411.1, from coordinate 93,768,255 downwards.
ATATCCCCAGATTATCTCTTCACCTCCATCCAGATACTTATTCCCTAAGCTACAGATAGCATTTCTGTTTTTGCAATCAAAGCGCATCAGCTCACATTTGATGGTAATAAAGTTTATTTGCCACATAATTTCCCCTCTGCACATTTTTAAGTATATTCATATATCGTAATCTTCCTCAGCATTAGCTGCACATTTGGTATTATATACAAATGTTGAGTTCTTGTTTCTCAATTCAAATACTGGAATTTATTTAAACTATAAACTAAATTGGTGCCAGTGCGTGTGGAACATTGTTTTCTACTTTTCTCCAATCTGTGTATTTTGTTAAACAAAATCGCATTGATAGAAGTTTGATTGTCAGACAGGAGATAAAATCTATCAGATTTCAAGTCACATTGCACAATTCTAGTTTCAAATTTGTGCACTAGTTCAACAAATAATGAAAATTACAAACTCAGTTGTTAAAATAGTTGGCACAAATAATCATAGTAGTCATTAGTGCATTCATTATAAATATTGTTTGTCACTGTTTTAAACCTGGAACTCAAACATGAATTGAGATTAGCTTCATAATTTCTGCTTTTTTTATTTCTCGTAGAGTTGATGAAAAGAAATAACTGCATCTGTATGTTTGAACTTATTGGGTTTAGCACATATCCAGGGCTCAAATGAACCTATTAAATAATTTCTTATGCATTATGTTGCCAAATACCTGTTTGCTATTTTAACATGAATAATTTAATGAGAGAGGCTTAGCCAGGAGAAAACATTCATAAAATCACTTCATTATGTTCAAAGTGATCATGCGTGAGCTGGAATCTCACATACATTTTACCAAAACAAGCACTTGAGTTGCATTGTTCAGTTTATGGCTTCCATTTTCATCATTCACTTTGGAAAACTGGAATTAACAGCCACATTTTGATGGCCAAATAATGGTGAAACAGAACATTTAATAGCATTTATCATCAGTTAGATTTTGTTCAGCATCCCTCAACTCAAATCATTTTTGTCAACTACATTGTTGAATGTGTGAGCTGATCATAACACAATTAGGGAAGTAATGCATCAGGGACCAACTGTGCATCTCCTTACCTAATAAACTTGAAAGACGAGAAATGAACAGATGGAGAATGGGGCTGAGTTAAAGTACTGAATTCAAAGTCAAATCAGGCAGAGGAAAGTAAATAAATAGAGTGAAAGGAAGATTAGATTATGGAGGGAGAAGAAAGTAATAGAAAAGAAAAGTTTAAAAAAATGCTTTCACTTAAAATTTAGACTGAGGCCTGGAACACACATTTCCTGCTGAAGCACCATTTCATACTCTCATACATTCATTGCTGCTCTCAGGACAGCCACTTTGCAGAAACGACATAATTCCACCTACGTTTGTGGAGCACATCGATGTTTTTTGGACCAGTTTGTTGACCTCACAGCTGCTAATGTGGTGCCACTCTTGCTGCCATTGCAGATATGTGGGGTTTTCAGCTACTCCCAGTTGGCCTGGAGGTATTCAAGGGTCAGTTGCATGTGCTGAGCCAAACCTACAAATGAGTATATTGTAATCACAGCTGAAAATGTGTTGCTGGTTAAAGCACAGCAGGTTAGGCAGCATCCAAGGAACAGGAAATTCGATGTTTCGGGCATAAGCCCTTCATCAGGAACTAACTGCTGACCTCATTTTTTACCCGAAGATATTGTAATCACAGTTGACCAGGATCAATAAGTAAGGAGAGGTGGGCAGCAGCTATAGTAATCTATGGGGGAAAAATTGGACAGAGAATGGCAGCAGTTCATGTTGAAAAACGTCCTCCCACTCTATCGGAATAATGGTGCTGACTTGACGAAGTGGATGTCTGTCTGAATGTTATCAAAAGATGGCACCCAGATCTTCAATCACCAGTGTTGGTGACTTCCTGTATGCTTCTGCCCCGGATTGGCCGAGCCCTGTGACTCCGAAAACCTAATTGGCTGATGACCACTTAATTGCATGTGGTCTGCTGTACTCTTTCCGTCCTGCTGTCAGGACACTCAGCACTACAGGAGATTTTTCTTTCTGAAGCTAAGTATGGAGGCAGGCTTGAAGAGTAAAAGGGACTTCCACTTCTGAGTGGGATGCAGCTTCCTATGCAATGACATTTTTCAAAACTCAAATACATCAATGCATTGGGGAAATGTCGAATTTTAATGACTGAACATCAGTTCAGACCCCAGCCTGGACCTTGTGTTCCAACTTTCAGGTACTATATTTAAAATTCACCCAGCCAGTGTTTGACTGTCTGCAAGCTCAGGGCCAATTGAGTTCCCCACATTGTAATCCTCATGAAGACCTTGAGGGGACATCTGACAGAGGACCACAGGCAGCACCAAGATTCATTGACACTTCTTTGAGTGTTCTGCTGCAGGATGTCAGTGAGCATAGGGATCTCCTCTTTTCATAAGTAGCAACAGGATACTACACTGAGTGACAAAGGCTGTGTGGATGGAACTGATTTATGTGGTCAGTACCCATAGCAGTCAGAGGGGTGAGTAGATTCCATGTTAGAAGTAGATGAATGATTTCTTGCCCGCTGCTACAGTAAGTGTCACTGTCCACTCAAATCTTCATGTCTCTAGCAATTTGACTTAACGAAGCAAGCTGCACAGGACTGATTGGATGTCAAGCATCTCCTGATGAAGGGCTCTGGCCCGAAACGTCGAATTTCCTGTTCCTTGGATGCTGCCTAACCTGCTGTGCTTTAACCAGCAACACATTTTCAGCACTGATCCCAGCATCTGCAGACCTCACTTTTTACTGTCAAGCACCTCTACCCACATGACTCATGTGCAATTAATTTCTGTCATTTCATTGCACCCACCCATCCACTTTGTACAACTTGTGTCACAGTGCTCCTGTCTCTATCTCCCATTTCTCAGAGATCAGACTACAAACAGAGAAACAGCATTAACACTGAGCAGTTCTTGCACACGCAGCTCACTGGCCTTTCAACATGATGAAAAAAATGCATATAATGGCTTGCAGGGGGCAAGGACACTAACATAAAATGTGACTTCAGGGAGGATGCCTCACACAAACATCAAGTGTGCATACCATGGAAAGCTTTATTGATCTCAGTCAACTCTATCTGAGCTTGGTGGAGTTGCAGATAGTGAAGAGGACTGTCAGAGGATACAGCAGGATATAGATCAGTCAGAGTCATGGGCAGAAAAATGGCAGATGGAATTTAATCCGAACAAATGTAACGCAATGTATTTTGGAAGGTCAAGTACAGGTGGAAGTTATACAGTGAATGGGAGTACCCTTAGGAGTATTGAAATGCAGAGGAATCTGTGTGTGCACGTCCAAAGATCACTGAAAGTGTCAGCGCAGGTAGATAACGTAGGAAAAAGAAAGCCTATGGCACGCTTGTCTTCATTGGAAGAAGCGTTGAGTATAAGAATAGGCAAGTTATGCTGCAGTTTCACAGAACTTTAATTAGGACATGCTTGGAATATTGCATACAGTTCTGGTCACCACACTGCTAGAATGATGTGGATGTTTTGGAGAGGGTACAGAAAAGGTTTTCAAGGTTGATGCCTGTTTTTATTGATTTTAGCTATAGAAAGGTTGGATAGACCCGGTTTGTTTTCACTGGAACACAGGAGGCTGAGGAGCAACCTGATAGAAGTTTACAAGATTGCAATGGCCTGGATAGCATGGAAAATATGAGTTTTTTTTCCCCGGGTGGAGGGGGTCAATTACTGGGGGATACCATTCAAGGTGGGAAGGGGCACATTTTTCACACAAAGGGCAATGAGTGCCTTGAATGTATTGTCAGATGAGATGGTGGAAGCAGACACAACAGCAGCAAAAGAAACACCTGGGCAAATACATGAAATACATGAAATACATGAAAGGCAAGGGAGTAGAGGGATATGGATCCTGTAAGTGATGACAGTTACAATATGGAAGGGCAAAATGTGTTGGCACTGGCTTGGAGGGCCAAGGGGCCTGTTCCTGTGCTGGATTATTCTTTGCTCTTTGTTTGACCAACTGGAGATGCTGTAAATCAGAGACAAAAATAGAAATTGCTGGAAAATCTCAACAGGTTTGGCATCATTTGTGGAGAGAAATCAAAGTCAACTCGACCCAAAACATTAATTCTGATTTCTCTCCACAGATGCTGCCAGACTTGCTGAGCTTTTCCAGCAATTTATACTTTTGTCGAGCTATTTGACTGCTGAATCACTGTTCACTCAGGACTCTTTAAGAGTTAACTTCCTTCATAACACCTTCAACTCAAAATTAATGAATGCAGGAAATCACAGCTCTGGGGATTCCCATCCCTACCCATTTCTATCAATGCAGGCATAGTGGTCATGTGCCCATATGTGTGTTTCTTTATGCTTCTCCCCTTCAGGAGAAGAACATGCACTATCAATGCGAGTGTGTGCAGGCAGCATGGAGTGGGGTACGGGATTGCCTGATAAAAGGCTCCTCACCCAATTTGAAGAACAGGTAACTGACCTGGCAGGAGAACAAGAGCATTATGGTTGTCCTGAAGGGGAGATTGGATACATCCAGACATCTGGGAGACTTCCTCTGCTTAGCTACTGCCAGCTAATCTTCAAGCATCAATGTCTTCAAGAATAGCACTACGCAACATAAGTAGATTGTTGTCTATATCTCTGCTGTCACTGCAACACAGAGCCAAGAACTGACCAGAAACAAGCCCAGGCCCTCAGCCAATCCATCCCATCCTTATGGAAGACATCTCTGAGGAAGAACAGACAGGGTCCTCAGAGTCTTCCACCTCAACCTTCACCAACACAATAACATTCACTACAGTGAGCAACTGTCCACAGTAGACATTCTGGTGGACATAGAACTGACATGAGTGTGGAGCTAGAGAAGTAAGGAGCAGCTGAAGTCTCCAATGGCCAAAGGCCTGCTAGAGAATAGTCTTCTGCTGAGTCCCATGCAGATGTTTAGCCTCCGGAATTGACCACGAATTAGCTAAACTACAGTTTCCATGATTGCTGCATGGTTTGAAAGAAAGTTGCTTGATTCTCATTGTAAACATTATTTACACAGCTATGGCTTATACTTCGTCAGTGTAGGTGTACTGGAGCCAAGAGATTGTATACAAAATGAAATTTTATTTGGTAAAATATAGCAGATAGGTTTACAGATTACCAGTGATGATGGCCCTCTGGCCTGTCAACAATAATGTGGTGAGTTATCATTGATTAAGTGGTGAGTGATCATTGATGTTGTGATGATGTGATGAGTTATCATTAGTAGCTGAACAGCTTGAGGCTCTGACAAACTTACAGAGAAGCTTCCTGACCACAACCATCTTGGGAGCTCTGACTCTCTGGTCTCTGCAGTAAGCCATTTTAAGCTTGAAGAAAACCAACTCATCTTTCCTTCAACAGGAGCTGCAGCTGTGACTTTGTATTAATAAGTCAGAGACCTTTTACAAATGAACCAGTGACCCTGTACCTCTTGCAAATCATTGGAAGCATCCAAAGAGGGACAACTGAAAAACAGCAGCTGACCAGTTTCATAAGAATTATTTCAGCAATTCTTGTGAATAGGATCACTGAAATGGTTTCCCAGTTTCTTTCCTCTGTTGTGTCTGTGTATGTCTGTCAAGAACAGTTTGTAAGGCAATTAGAGTTAATTAGTCAAATGAAATGCTGACAGTTCATAACTGTTTACTTATAACTAGAGTCTAACTACATGTAATAGACAGTACATTTTGTTAAGGAAAGAAACCTGGTCTATAATTTCTGTTGACTTTGTTCTAGAAAAAAATATAAATTGAGGAAATTTTGATTCCCACCCAATTAAATACCCCCCACCCAACTTTCTAACACCTCCAGGTGAGTTGTAATAATTCCAGAGCTGAAAATGTGTTGCTGGAAAAGCGCTGCAGGTCAGGCATCCTCTTCCTTGGATGCTGCCTGACCTGCTGCGCTTTTCCAGCAACACATTTTCAGCTCTGATCTCCAGCATCTGCAGACCTCATTTTCTCCTGTAATAATTCCAGACCAATTATGTGAAAACATTGTGGATATTAAGAAGATGGTAGTAAACAATTTCACCCAAAAGACACTAACTTTGTTTTTAATATGTTAATTCATGCTAGAAATGATATTAATGAGGGCTAGGTGCTTTACTTAAGCATTGCAGCTAGCTACAGACCATAGCAAAAGGTACTGGTCATTGGAAACAACATTTGAGGGAAACCGATGCTGGGTACTATTATGCCAAAGAGAGTCTCAGTAAGAACCACTGTGGACATTAATTGGAAAGATCTAGGCTTAAAAAAAATTACTGAGTATAAAATGGAGGCTTTGTGATCAAAATAATAATTAAACAAAGTACTTGTACATTAAACAAATAACTGCAACTACATCAGAATAAGTGCAGCTATATGCAAATATACAATCATGTGAATAAAGGGAAAAATAAACTTGCATCACTAGTGATTTTTTTTAAGAATTCGTAGTTACTATTAAAGTTAATTACCATTATACCTGTCTGTGTATCTTCTCTATTAGTAGTGCGTAATATTTTTACCCTGTGTCAAGAATAATAGAAGGCTATTGAATCCTTATACCTCATCAGCTGTTCAATTAGGTTATGATTATCCTATACCTTAATTTCCAATCAGTTAAGATCCAATCCCTTAATACCTTCTGTGAGCAAAATTTGATCACTTAAATTTTAAAAGATATTGATCCCAACTAACATCTACTGTGTTTTATGGGAAACAGCATATGAAAAAATACATTCTAACTGCTTTTTGGAAATTATGGCTTTGATTTTAAAGTATTCCCCTTTTTTCTGGGCTTTGTCACCAACAGAAAAAAAATCTCCATAGAGTCATAGAGATGTACAGCATTGAAACAGACCCTTCAGTCCAACTCGTCCATGCCAACCAGATATCCCATCCCAATCGACACCCACCAGCCAGCACCTGGCCCATATCCCTCCAAACCCTTCCTATTCATATACCCATCCAGATGCCTTTTAAATGTTGCAATTGTACCAGCCTCCACCACTTACTCTGGCAGCACACTCCTTATGCATACCACCATCTGAGTGAAAAAGTTGCCCCTTAGATCTCTTTTATACCTTTCCTCTCTCACCCGAAACCTATGCCCTCTAATTCTGGACACCCCAACCCCAGGGAAAAGACTTTGTCTATTTATCCTATCCATGACCCTCATAATTTTATAGACCTCTATGAGGTCACCCCTCAGCCTCCGACGCTCCAGGGAAAACAGTCCTAGCCTATTCAACCTCTCCCTATAGCTCAAAGCCTCCAACCCTGGCAACATCCTTGTAAATCTTTTCTGAACACTTTCAAGTTTCACAACATCTTTCCGATAGGAAGGAGACTAGAATTGCACGCAATATTCCAACAGTGGCCTAATCAATGTCCTATACAGCCGCAACATGACCTCCCAACTCCTGTACTCAATACTCTGACCAATAAAGGAAAGCATACCAAACACCATCTTCACTATCCTACCTACCTGCAACTCCACTGTCAAGGAACTATGAATCTGCACGCCAAGATCTCTTTGTTCAGCAACACTCCCTAGGACCTTACCATTAAGTGTATTAGTCCTGCTAAGATTTGCTTTCCCAAAATGCAGCACATCCCATTTATCTGAATTAAACTCCATCTGCCCCTTCTCAGCCCATTGGCCCATCTGATCAAGAAACCGTTGTAATCTGAGGTAACGTCCTTTGCTGTCCACTACACCTCCAATTTTGGTGTCATCTGCAAACTTACAAATTATACCTCTTATACTCACATCCAGATCATTTATATAAGTGATGAAAAGTAGAGGACCCAGCACCAATCTTTGTGGCACTCCCCTGGCCACAGGCCTCCAGTCTGAAAAACAACTCTCCACCACCACCTTCTGTCTTCTACCTTCAAGCCAGTTCTGTATCCAAATGGCTAGTTCTCCTTGTATTCCATGAGATCTAACCTTGCTCACCAGCATCCCATGGAGAACCTTGTCGAACGCCTTACTGAAATCCACATAGATCACATCTACCGCTCTGCCCTCATCAATCCTCCTTGTTACTTCTTCAAAAAACACAATCAAGTTTGTGAGACAAGATTTCCCATGCACAAAGCCATGTTGGCTATTCCAAATCAGTCCTTGCCTTTCCAAATACATGTACATCCTGTCCCTCAGGATTCCTTCAACAACTTGCCTATCTCATGTCAGGCTCACTGGTCTATAGTTCCTTAGCTTGTCCTTACCACCCTTCTTAAACAGTGGCACCAAGTTTGCCAACCTCCAGAATTCCAGCACCTCACCTGCGAGTATCGATGATACAAATATCTCAGCAAGAGGCCCAGCAATCACTTTGCTAACTTCCCACAGAGTTCTAGGGTACACCTGATCAGGTCCTGGGCATTTATCCACTTTTATGCATTTCAGGACATCCAGCACTTCCTCCTCTGTAATCTGGACACTTTTCAAGATGTCACCATCTATTTCCCTACATTCTATATCTTCCATGCCCTTTTCCACAGTAAATACTGATGCAAAATACTCATTTAGTATCTGCCCCATCTACTGTGGCTCCACACAAAGGCCGCCTATTGTTCTTTGAGGGGCCCTATTCTCTACCTAGTTACACTTTTGTCCTTAATGTGTTTGTAAAAACCCTTTGGATTCTCCTTAGCCCTATTTGCCAAAGCTATCTCATGTCCCCTTTTTGCCCTCCTAATTTCTCTCTTAAATATACTCCTACTGTCTTTATACTTTTCTAAGGATTCACTCGATCTATCCTGTCTATGCCTGACATGTCCTTCCTTCTTTTTCTTAACCAAACTCTCAATTTCTTTAGTCATCCAGCACTCCATCTTGAACAATTCCTTTCAAAAACTTTAAGAGCACCAATTTAAACCGTTAATGTTTTATATTGCAGGAAATACATATTATAACCACTGTTAGGTAGATAACTGTATTCTGTTAGATTTACTCTTATCAAGCCCACAACTCTATATTACATCTAGAATAGCTTACACTGCTGTTGGCTCTGCATCCAAATTTGAATGTCCTCAAGAAATTTATTAATTATCTGACAATTGTCTGCTCTTCCAAACTACATAAAATTGCTTTTTTGAACTTTTTTTTTTGCTACAACACTCTCTCCTTTCTAACATACTATGTCATATTATTACTGTTAGGAAGGCTGTAGCCAACTCCTTTAAGAGTATTAAGTCCAGTCTTGTTTGAAAGGTCGGACCATAGAGTCTCCTCTGATTGCTTTCTCTTATTGATGTTGCAACATTATCTGAAATTGCTGAGATGCCCCTCCTCTTCTTCCAGTTATCCAGGCTTTCTAGGCACTTTGTTACTTGGACTATTGAATTCTTAATCATAACAGGCTTGCTGCCAAGTATCAGTAAGGTTCACCATATTGCATACTCTCAGTATTTGAACCTTCACAGAATGTTTGTTTTGCTCCATTTCTAAGAACAGAACATAATTTTTCAGAGACCTCCTTCTTCTCAATGCAGTATTAGATTAGATTAGATTACTTACAGTGTGGAAACAGGCCCTTCGGCCCTACAAGTCCACACCAACCCGCCGAAGTGCAACCCACCCATACCCCTATATTTACCCCCTACCTAACGCTATGGGGTATTTAGCATGGCCAATTCACCTGACTCGCACATCTTTGGACTGTGGGAGGAAACCGGAGCACCCGGAGGAAACCCACGCAGACACAGGGAGAACGTGCAAACTCCACACAGTCAGTCGCCTGAGGCGGGAATTGAACCCGGGTCTCTGGTGCTGTGAGGCAGCAGTGCTAACCACTGTGCCACCGTGCCGCCCACAACGTATTCTCACAACGTTTCTGTCATTCCTGCTGTAGCTGATTCAGAGGAAATATTGTTTAGTAGCATTGCTAAATGATTTTCTGAGTAAATTTCTCCCATTGTTATGCTACATTGGGACCATATGAAGCCACCCTTCAAATCCAATTGCTTTTCTGAGTAATGCTGCGCACGATCAAATAGTAGTGAGGCAATTGAATTTGAACAGTTCCATAGACAATCAATTAGTAAATTGCCTGTAGTGTTTTTGGTAAGTTTGCCTGGAGGTTAATGTACCTTAAGAGTGAATCACGAGTCTGTGCAGAGTTTATTTTCACTAGTACGAAATCCTGTTAGGAGAAACAAGCCTCTAGAGGACAATCTATTATAGGCAGCTGCTGTTGAATTTATGCTGCCATCCAGACAATTTACACATGTGGGTTCTTTCGAGGCAATGTGGTTTCATGCTTGTGTGAGTAGTCCAATGAAAAGACTCTTGCAGGGCGAACAAATGCAGGGCTGAATTTGGCCAAGGATCAGCTACACATCAATTTCAGGGAATTTGATGGAGAATTTCTCTCGGTGCGCTGTAGTGAGTTTTCTCTTACAATTCTCTGCTGCTCATGTCTTTATAAATACACCGTGCCACTGTGGTATTGCTCTCATCCCGAAACAGAAGAGCTTGCTGCTGCTTGATTTCTGCAACCAATGCCATATTTAAAGCTCAGATGTGCACCAACTCAATCACTGCCAGCCACAGCACATAGTGCAGGAGGAAAATGCAAAAGAGCAGCTTTTGAGATCACATTGCTGGCACATGTTCAAAAGTTTTTGAACAGTTGACAATATTATCTTTTATTAAACAACATCAAAAGTGAAGAAACGACAAACAAAAAGTCTGTTTTTGCTTCTGGGAATAAACAGGGACTGCTTGCCTTTCGAGCAACAACATGTCAAATGCTACTGGATGTCAAATAAGTCTTGCCTGGCTCGTTGAGCTTGATGTTGCATTGTTCTAACATGCTGAAAATGATGTTCCTCCTGCTCAAGGTCCTCATTTCCACCTCTAGAATATTGTTACTGCCCTCCCAGCTCTTTAGCATCCATCACATCCCCTCTTTGCTTGCTCCTGTTGTGCTGAGTGCAGCATGCAAGGATTCTATTGCTTGAACTGTACTGCAAGGGTCCACAGTCTACAGGAATACTAGTTCTTTTGCACTTTGTTGCTGTCCTGGAGATTGCTGTTGCTCCTTGTGACGTGAATGGAGAATTCCCATCTTTTTGCAGCTCTAATGGAGAATTCATGCTAACATTAAGGTTTTCCTGTATTTTGAAACTTTAATGAAAGATTTTCTGCCTTTCACAATTATCACAGAGACCTAACTAAATATTTCTGTGTTTGACCAGAATTGCTTACTTCTTTACAATGCTCAACATATATCTACTTTAAGTGACTTGGTTATGATTTCCTTGGTTCTCCATTTCTACTTAAATGTGAGTTTCTTCTTTGACCCTGGTAGTCCCTTCTTTTTTCTGGCATAGTGTTGTGGTACTCTGATGCTGGACTTGGAACCATTTTAAAATGTGTTTTTATATCATTAATTTTTAAGTTTGGATTTTTAAATTTTGCATTCATGCCATATGGCTGTTCTCTATGTATCTGAAGGGTTTAATAATTAACAAGTAAGCATTTCTGTAGCCATGGTGATTTCTGCCAAAACAACGTCATAGAAGCAGCTTTTAGCGTTAATGGATTTTACTGTACATTGCAGGAGAGATTGAGCAAGGTAAAGAACTACGCCACAGCATGGGTTCAATGAAGGTGCAAAGAGATGTCCAGTTACATCAGCAAACTCAGGACCAGCAATAACCTCCATCTGAAGAAGTCATAGTTGAAGATATCCTCAGGAGACAAAGTGGCCCCAGAGACTATTGTTCTTGATGCCAATTTCTTCTGAATGTGTGAAGCACACCTTTACTGCCCACACAGGATATCCTAGGACACAGTCCCAGAACTATTCCAATCACTGGAATAGGTTCTGCAATCTGAAGGAGCAGATGGCCATCCTATCTTGGTAACCATCATGGTGACAGATATGCAACATTTTATGTAGCCACTTACTTCCAACGATCCACTGGGGACCTGTTGGAATCTCACAACCATTGACCCATAAATGTATCAAGACTGGTACTGATGCAATTTGTGCCAGGTCACTCTGGTTCATCTCATTTCCCCATGACAGGGTCAGTGCTGCAGCCTGGGCAGCAGGTCTTGCCAAGATAGTTGGCTTTCCCCAGGTCCAGGACACTGTAGACTATTCATATGCAATCAGAATGGTATACTATAATGCAGCTGATCATCATAATGTGGGGCTAGGGGGAGGAAACTTGCAGTAGAGTTGAGGCAGAATGTGCCACACAATCCTACTGTGCATAACCAATGGACTCTGAACAGCTGGGAGAGCAACAGCAGTCTTCAAAGATAGTAGACGAGGACAGTGAGCAACCGTGACATCACCTAAATGATAGAGGCTGGTAAAACAAGCCAGGACTTGATTAACAACCCATTCCGAAGGATGTGGGTCAGATGAGGTGATCGTTCTTCGATTGTAAATTTCTTGCTGCTCAACAGGCAAACAGTCCCTATCTGTTCCCAGAAGCAAATGCAGCTTTCATTTGTCCTTTTTTTTTGTTTTATTTATATTTATACTGTTCCTAAATAAAAGTGAACAGTTTCAACTCTTTAAGGTTTTCCAGTATTTTCTGGTAAAATTTAACCCAAGAGATCTCCCATTTAGGATTAGAATCATAGAATCATACAGTACGGAAGTGGTCCCTCAGACCATCAAGTCTGCACCAACAAACAAAAACATCTACTCTGAATCTACAATAAGTCACTTTTCAGCACTTGGTCCATAGCCTTGAATGTTATGACATTTCTAGTGCTCATCCAAGTGCTTTTTAAAGATTGTGAGGTTTTCTGCCTCAACTACCCTCCCACGCGATGCATTCCAGATTCCCACCATCCTTTGGGTGAAAAACCTTTTTCCTCAAATCCCCTCTCAGCATCCTGCCTTCCACCTTAAAATGACGCTCCCTTGTTTTGGCCATTCAACAAAAGGGAACAGTTGTTTTCTGTTCTATTATATTCCTCATTATTTTATACATCTCAACTTTCTCTGCTCTAAAGAAAGCAACCTGAGCTTATCCATCACCTCTTTATAACTAAACTGCTCTATCCCAGGCAATATCCTGATGAATCACTCTGCACACCTTCTAGTGCAATCACATCCATCCACCAGCACAGTGACCAGAACTGCACACAGTACTCCAGCTATGGCCTGACCAAAGTCATGTACTGCTCCCTGTTTTTATCATCAATACCATGATTGATAAGGCAAGGGTCCCCTTTGCCTTCCTTACTACCCTGCCCTTCACAGGAATCTGGGAATAAGCACTCCAAGATCCCTCTGTTCCTCTGAGCTTTCTAGTGTCCTGACATTCATTGTGAACTCCCTTGTCTTGTTATTTCTTCCAAAGTGCATCACCTCACACTTAGCAGAATCAAATTCCATCTGCCACTGATCTTTCCACCTGACCAATCCATCTATATCTTCCTGTAGCCTAAGCCTTTGCTCCTTACTAAGCTGCCAATCTGTGTGATATCTTCAAACGTACTTATTATCACCTCCACATTTTCTTCTACAGCATTTATATCTATCAAGAATAATAAGGGACACACCACTGATCCCTGTGGTACATCAGGGACATTGGCCTCCAGTCACATGACTAGCTTTCTACTACCATCTTTTGTCTCCTGTCACTAAGCCAATTTTGGATCTATCAAGTTACATTGGATCTCACGTTCTTTCAACTTTTTTTTATCAGTCTCCCATGTGGGACCTTGTCAAAAGCTTTGCTGAATTTTCTCTAATAGTATTCCTATCATTAATGGGAGACTGACTGATTTATCCGAACTGCCTTTCCTTACAAGTGAAGCCACATTAACTGGCCTCCAGTCCTCAGGGACTTCCTCTGAGGCTAGAGAAGAATGAGAAATCTGGGTAAGAACCCCTATAATTTTCTCCCTCATCTGCAACTCAGCAGCCCCAGATACAACTCATCTGGACCTGGAGATTGATCTACATTGAAGACAGCGAAACCCTCTAATAAGTCCTCACTTCCTATATCAATCTGCTCAAGAGTCTCACAGTCCTGCTTCCGCTTCCCGAATCTTGTGTATAGATCCTCCTTCTCCAAAGTGAAAAATGTGAATTACTCATTTAGCATCCAACTAATGTTCTCACGCTCCACACATAATTTGCCCTCTTAGTCCATGCTGGGATCTATTCTTTCCCTGCTTATCCTCTTCCCCTTGATAGACTTAAAGAGTATCTTGGAATTCTCCCTGATCTTACTCACCAGATTTTTATGTCCCCTTTTTTTGTCCCAATTGTTTTCTTAAATACCCCATCACACTTTTTAAATTCCATGAGGTGCTCCATTGATTTGCTACTTTTGGACTTATTATATCCCTCTCTTTTCCAGCTTATCCAGCCTTGCATATTCCTGAACATCCAATGTTTTCTGGGTTTCTTCCTCGTACATTTCACTCTAAAGGGAAGATGCTGAGTCTGTACTCTTGCCAATTCTATTTTGAATGTGACCAGTGTTGTGCTAAAGCTTTACTCACAACTATCTGTTCTACTTTAGGCATATTTTGTCTTATCATAATAAACTCTGCCTTTACCCAATCTAAACTCTTTGTTGCAGCCTTTTTCCTTTCTCATTACAATATTAAAACATAGATGTTGTGTTCACAGTCACTAAAATGATTTCCCATTGCCACTGCAAACATCTATCCACCCTGTTTCCCAGATAGTGCACCATCCCTGGTTGGACCTTCTACAGGGAGAAAGTGCGGACTGCAGATGCTGGAGATTAGAGTCAAGAGTGTGGTGTTGGAAAAGCACAGCCAGTTAGGCAGCTTCCAAGGAGCAGAAGAATTGACGTTTCATGCATAAGTCCTTCATCAGGAATGGTTTTATCCCTCTATGGTCCCAGATTAATGAATTTCAACACATGCTGTGACCTTGAATGTTTCTGCTGTCACTTCTGCTTCCGTTCCTAATTTTTTAAACCAGGACACCCGTCCACTCACCAAGGACACTACTCCCACCTCCAACACACCCCATCCACCTGGACACCCTGTTCCAAACTGCTACCTGCCCTTGATTCTTCATTTCAAGCTGCTGCTGTGACATTGACCACCTCAACCTGTCTAACCGCCTCACCCACTCCAACCTCTCGCCCTCACAACATTCAGCCCTCTACTCCCTCTGCTCCAACCCCAAACCCACCATCAAAACCACAGATTGGGGGGGGGGGGGGAGCGCAGAGGGGTGGAGCGCAGTTCTAGTATGGCACGCCATCCTGTACTTTGCTGAAGCCAAGCGCCAACCAATACCCTTCCACTGACGCCTTCATCCGCCAGGCTGAACTGGTCCTTACCCTCAACAGCTTCTCCTTCCAATCCTCCCACTTCCTCCAAACCAAAGGCACCCGCATGGGACCCAGCTACGCCTGCCTGTTTGTTAGATATGTGGAACTGTCCATCTTTAAGCATTCCTGATGAAGGGCTTATGCTCGAAATGTTGATTCTCCTGCTCCTCGAATACTGCCTGACTGGCTGTGCTTTTCCAGCATACACTCTGGATCTTCTATAAGTTGATATAAAAGCTCTCCTAAATATATTTCACGAAATCTGCCCCCACTAAACCCCTTTATGCTATGATGATCCCAATTAATGTTGTGGATGTTGATATCCCTCAATCTAATTATCATTTTATTGTTTTTACACATGAAGAGAATGATCAGGGAGAAGGTAGGACCAGTCAGGGATATTGTAGGGAACTTGTGCATGCATGGAGTCTGAGCAGATAGGGGAATCCCTAAATGAGTTTTTGCCTCAATTTTCACTAAGGAAAGGGACATTATTGTGAATGAGAACTTTGAGGAGCTGGGATACAGGCTTGAACAGATTGAGTTTGAAGAAGTTGATGTGCTGGAAACTTTTGGCAAACGTTAAGATTGATAAGTCTCCAGGGCCAGACCAGATTTATCCTAGGTTGCTCCAGGAAGTGAGAAAGGAGGTTGTTAAGCCGCTGGTGAAGATCTTGGCTTCCTCACACTCTGTGGGAGTGTTGTCGGAGAATTGGAGGGTGGCGAACATTGTTCCTCTTTTCAAGAAGGGGGATAGGGAAATCTCTGGCAATTACAGACCAGGCAGTCCTACATCTGTGGTTAGCAAGGTTTTGGAAAGAATTTTGAGGGATAAGATTTACGACTATTTGGAAAAGCATAGCGTGATTAAAGGCAGTCAGCATGGTTTTATGAGGGACAGGTCATGCCTCACTAATCTCATTGAATTCTTTGAGGAGGTGACGAGACAGGCCAATGAAGGTCGAGCAGTGGATGTGATGTAAATGGACCTCAGCAAGGCATTTGATAAGGTTCCCCATGGTAGGCTCATTCATAAAATCAGGAGGTATAGGATACAGGGAGATTTGGTTGTCTGGATTCAGAATTGGTTGGCTGCCAGAAGGCAGAAAGTGGTTGTAGATGGAAAGTATTCTGCCTGAACACCAGTGATGAGTGGTATCCCACAGGGCTCTGTTCTTGGGCCTATGTTCTTTGTAGATTTTATAAATGACTTGGATGAAGAGGTTGTGGGGTGGATTAGTAAATTTGCTGATGACACAAAGGTTGGAGGAGCTGTTAATAGCATTGAGGGCTATTGTAGGCTGCAGCGTGACATAGACAGGATGCAGAGCTGGGCTGAGAAATGGGAGAATGAGTTCAACCTGGATAAATGCGAAGTGATGTATTTTGGAAGGTCAAACTTGAATGCTGAATATAGAATTAAAGACAGGATTCTTGGCAGTGTGAAGGAACAGAGGGATCTTGATCTTCAAGTGCATAGATTCCTCAAAGTTGCCACCCAAGTGGATAGGGTTGTTAAGAAAGCATATGGTGTTTTGACTTTCAATAACAGGGGGATCGAGTTTAAGAGCTGCGAGGTTTTGCTGCAGCTCTACAAAACCCTGGTGAGACCACACTTGGAATAATGTGTCCAGTTCTGGTCGCCCTATTATAGGAAAGTTACGGAGGCTTTGGAGAGGGTGCAAAGAAGGTTTACCAGGATGCTGCCTGGACTGGAGGGCTTGCCTTATGAAGAGAGGTTGATTAAGCTCAGACTTTTCTCTCTGGAGAGAAGGAGGAAGAGAGGAGACCTGTTCGAGGTATACAAGATAATGAGAGACATGGATAGAGTCAATACCTAGAGACATTTCCCCAGGATAGGACTGATTGGCACAGGGACTGATAGTTTTAAGATATTAGGAAGAAGGTATAGAGGAGATGTCAGAGGTAGGTTCTTTATGCAGAGAGTTGTGAATGCATGGAATGTGTTGCCAGCGGTGTTGATGGAAACAGAGTCATTAGGGACATTTAAGTGACTGCTGGACATGCACTTGGACAGCAGTGAATTGAGGGGTGTGTAGGTTAGGTTATTTTATTTTAGATTAGGAATAATCCTCAGCACAACTTTGTGGGTCGAAGGGCTATGTTCTCTATGTTCAGTGGATTGTCTACATATCCACTTCTCTTTTGCCCGCTGATTATTTTGAGGTCTATAATAAACTCACAGCAGTGTGATTGACAAACTTGCCAAGATACCATCACTCCTTACTGACTCCTTAATTAATATTGCAACACCATCTCCTCTTTCACACCAACCACGTCCTGTCTGGAATGTGGAGTTGTCAGCCCTGCCCTTTTCTCAACCATGCCTCTGCAATTGCAACAACATCGCAATTTCAAGTCTCAATCCACACCTTTAACTTATCTGTTTTACCTATAATGCTTTTACATTAAAGTAGAAAGTATTCAGCTTTCCTCACTTCCTAACTTAACATGGTTGAACTTCCTCTGCTTTGATTCCTTTCCTGAAGTGTGTGTCCCTATTGTATTAACACTGCGCTCTGCTCCCCCTGCTGAAGTAAATCAAATTCCTCCTAACAGCATTAGCATATCTACCCAAAAGGATGTTGGCCCAATTCTGGTTCAGATGAGGACTTCCCACTTGTACAGATCCCACCTTCCCCAGGATCAATCCCACTGGTCCAGGATTCAAAACACTCCCCAACTCTTGAACCATGCATTCATCTGCCATAGTCTCCTACTTCTGTACTTGCTAGCATGTGGCTCTGGGTGTAATCCAGAGATTGGCATTAGGAAAACATTTTTCTTCTTTTTTTTAATCTTATCCAGACAGCAGTGGGGGCAGATTCATTGAACATTTTTAAGGCAGTTAGTCGCAATATATCCATGTTTAAAATTGCCACAACACCACTTACTGAGTTAAAATTTTAAAGTTTATGAGAATACTCAACCCTCAATGTTAAAGAATCTATTAATTTCTATATTTACAAACATCTGAACAATCTGGTAGTACAGTATGAAGCAATTGGTTTACGTTTATTTATATTCAAAATGATGTATACGGAAACATATTTCCAAATAACTCATTGACAACTTGTGATAAAGAGTTGGAGCTAGTTAGAAGTGAATACAAACTATTCTTGCTCCAGATTAAACCACAAAAATCAACTGAATGGAGTAAAAAACAATAATTAGTGCTTTTTACGCTGGGAACTCTATACCAATTATCTACTTACACAAGGTATCATTGTTCAAAGTATTTCAAACTCTGTTGACACTTAAGAATAGAACAAGTCTCAATAAGAAATGTCAGCACAGAATGATTACATAGAATTAAAAGAGAGCAGAGATCTGGTGTGGGAGATGGTGCACTCCATAAGAGTTGCGAATTGTACCATTAATCTGTGGAAGGACCTATCTACAACTATTTCTTTTAGTATTGAATTCAAGTAGTGAGCTTGGGGCAGCACTAATATTGGTTTTCATATAAAATGACTTCTGGCCGTCCTCCACTGTTTACTGGATTGTCAAGGGTTGCAACAAATTGTTAAGTGGCTGAGCTCCACAGCTTGAATTTAATACATTCCAGCAGAGAAACAGATCCATTGATCATTCTCATTGCTTAAAGTGGGTCATTCCATGATACAATGTTTTTTGCATGCCAAATGTGATGCACTAGATGTTATGCTTTTGACACCTTTCCACTGATAAAGTGTTAAATGATTACAAGTATTTAATTATAGCTCTTAATTTTCCAGTTACCTTAACTTGATTGCAGAATCACGAACATTAAAAGTGATTTCTGGAAACAAGTCTAAACATTTAATAAGTAGAAAGAAATGAAAATCTTTCATTTATAAAACATCCTTCAGGGCAGCAGGCATTCCAAAATGCTTTAAAAGCAGTTGGGTATTTTTGAAGTTTAGTCAGTATAGAAAAAAAAGAGACTATCTGCTTAGCAAACTCTTATGAACTGCAATTTGATCATGAACTGATCATACTGAATAACCTCTTTAATGTTCGTTGGGATTTACTTATTGGCTGGGGCGGAGAGAATTTCGTGCTTTACTTTGAAATAGTAAAATAAGATTTTTTTATAGGTAGATGGCTTGCTGCTGATTTAAGGATGCCATTTTCAATAGTGGAATACAGTACTGAGGAATCATTTCAAGCTCTGCCATATTTTTCAAGACAAGTAATAATTAATTTTTCTCATAAAATGTCAGCAGTTTAAAAATTATAGTCCCTACACTTCCTTTTTTTAGATTAGACTTACAGTGTGGAAACAGGCCCTTCGGCCCAACAAGTCCACACCGACCCGCCGAAGCGAAACCCACCCATACCCCTACATTACCCCTTACCTAACACTACGGGCAATTTAGCATGGCCAATTCACCTGACCCGCACATCTTTGGACTGTGGGAGGAAACCGGAGCACCCAGAGGAAACCCACGCAGACATGGGGAGAACGTGCAAACTCCACACAGTCAGTCGCCTGAGTCGGGAATTGAACCCGGGTCTTCAGGCGCTGTGAGGCAGCAGTGCTAACCACTGTGCCACCGTGCCGCCCATAAACATGGGCGGCACGGTGGCCCATGTTCTTGTTCTTCCTTGTTCTTGGAGACACATGAAAACATATTTAGAATAATCTCTGCAATATGTCAAAGCACTTTGCTATTAGATTTTGAATTGACTTTGAGAAAAATATATAGAAAATAGAGTTTTCACTCCCTTGAAAGCACATATGGACATTCTGTGACAGTAATCTTGATATTAAATTGAGCTTTATGTACAAAACAAGATTTTCAGTAGAGATGTTGAGTGTATTGACAGACATTTAAATGAAAATTGCAGCAATACTGGCGTCCAACAAAATCAGTAAAACCAAGGGCCTGATGGAATGTGTGGCAAACTACCACAAAGCCAAAAGTTATGTGAACAACATGAATAAAGAAAATCATATAATTCTGTCATGAAAGCTGTGCCATATATGTGAATTCCTTCTACAAGCCTTACTGAGGTTTTCATCATATTTAAATGTTGAACAGTGAAACAAAGCTCATGCATCAGTTGTTTAAAGTAAACAAATTTTGAACAAAACTACATTACATAATTATTGAGCAGCACACAGCTTTTTTTTTGTTTATTAAAAATACTGGAAAAGTGAAGTTAAAACAGAAAATACTCAGCAAGCCAGGCACTATTTGTGGATCAAACACATTTCATGTTGATTGTTCTGATGAAGGTTCATTGATCTGAAATGTGAACTCTGCTTATTTGTAAAGATGCAAGAAATAGATGCAAAATGATAGCATCTTACAGGCATATGGATCTTGGTCTCTCAGGTCATATCATGCCACCATCAGCAGTATTTGTGGGCACAGCCTTAGAATTAGAGGGGTTCAATTTAAAACAGAAATGAGGAGACATTTCTTCAGTCAGAGAGTGGTGGGCCTGTGGAATTCATTGCCACAAGAGCGCAGTGGAGGCCGGGACGTTAAAAGTCTTCAAGGCAGAGATTTACAAACTCATAATCTTGCAAGGAGCTAAGAAATATAGGGAGAGTGCAGGTAAGTGGCATTGAAATGCCCATCAGCCATGATTGAATGCGGAGTGGACTCGATGGGCCGAATGGTCTTACTCCTATATCTTATGGTCTTATTTACATCCTTGATCATGGTTTTCCTGTCATTTAATTCGGTGACATTGTAAACAGGAATTACCTGAGCAAGAAAATACAAAGTCAACTGTTTAAATAAGTCTTCAAAATAACAGCATAAATGCATCAAATGTACATTAATTGTGCATTATGCAGCACTTACATAGCCCGTGAATCAAAAATTTGACCAGGAAACTGTCTTAGACAAAAATTCTAAAATGCAGACCACTAAAGTGATTGCAACACAATTCCTTGCTGAGTAATGTGGTGCTCTGAATTTTTGAATTTGTACAGTGAGCAACACAATGACCTGTTCCAAGATCAGAGAAGCTCTTTAAGTTTCTCTTTTGACTCAAAATCTGAATACAACATATATATTACAACACGAACAATGTTCTTTTAATCTTTCCATTAAAACTTTCCTTACTCTTGATTTTGTTGATATTACTACGGCTGTTGAGGATAAATATTTTTGGAGGATCTTATGAAACAAACAACACCTTGTTCTCTCTCCAGAAAAATATCTATTTATACTGCCAGCTTCAATTGCTGTATTTGGTATGAGAATCAACAAGCTTAACATCAAATGTTTAAATGTTTTAGCTAATTTCTGTTTTTACAACATTTACAACAACTTTTAACCAGAAGTACTGAGTGGATGATCCATCTTGGCCTCCTCCAAATGTTGTCAGCATCACAGATGTCTGTCTTCAGCCAATTTGATTCACACCATGGGATATCAAGACACAGTTGGAGATACTCAGTACCGCAAAGTCTATGAACCCTGAAAATATTTTAGCAATAGCACCAAAGATGTGCTCCAGATTAGCCAGATAGATACCCAACGATGTGGAAAATCACCCAGGTATGTCCTGTACACAAAAAACAGGACAAATCTAGCTAGTTACTGACTTGTCTGTCTATGGTCAATCATCAGTAAAGTGTTGAAAGGGATTTTCAACAGTGCTTTCAAGCAGCACTTCCTCAACAAGAACCTGCTCATCAATGCTCATTTTGGAATTAGCCAAGACCATTCATCACCTGATCTCATTACAGCCTTAGTTCAAGTGTAGGTAAAGAAGCTGAATTCCAGGTGTGAAGTGAGAGTGGCTGCTCTTGACATCAGGGCTGCATTCAACTGAGTTTGGCATCAAGGAGCCCTGGCAAAACTAGATTAAATAAGAATCAGAGGAAAATCTCTCCACTGGTTAGAGCCATACCAAGAATAAAGGAAAATAGTTGTAGACAATGCATGCGAAGTTAAGATTAGATTAGATTCCCTACAGTATGGAAACAGGTCATTTGGCCCAACAAGTCCAAACCAACCTTCTGAAGAGTAACCCTCGCAGACCCATTTCCCGTTGACTAATGCACCTAACACTATGGGCAATTTAGCATACCAATTTACCTGATCTGCTCATCTTTGGAGTGTGGGGGGAAACTCACATAGACATGGGAAGAATGTGCAAACTCCACATAGACAGACCCCCAAGGTGGGAATCAAACCCGAGTTGCTGGCACTGTGAGGCAGCAATGCTAACCACTGAGCCACTGTGCTACCCCAACCGTGCTGTCCCTTGTGGTGGTGGAAGTCATTCATCTCAGTTCCAGGATATCACTTAGGGAAGTGACTTAGCTCAACAATTTCAGCTGCTCCATTTATCACAATATCAGAAGTGGGGAATCTGCAGATGATAGCAGACAGTTCTCCATTGACAAGGCACAAGTATAGGGCAAAAGTGTGGACTGCAGATGCTGGAAACCAGGGTTCAGATCAGAGTGGCGCTGGAAAAGCACAGCAGGTCAGGCAGCATCCGAGGAGCAGAAAAATTGACTTTTTGGGCAAAAGTCCTTCATCAGGAATAGAGACAGGAAGCCTCCAGTGTGGAGAGATAATGGGGGGGGGGGGGGGGGGGGGGGGGGGGGGAGGTAGCAAAGAGTACGATAGGTGAATGGAGGTAGGATGGAGATGATAGGTCAGAGGGGAGGGTGGGGAAGTTGGCAAAGAGTAGAATAGATGAATGGGGGTGAGGAGGGAGATGATGGTTCAAAGCACAAGTGCAGCCCCAACAATGTTCAGGAAGCTTGACACCATTTGGGACAAAGCAAACTATTTGGTTGGTACCACATCCATGAACATGCACTTCTTTCACCATCAACAATCATTAGCAGCAATATGTTCTATCTATAGGATGCACCACAGGAATTCACCAAGGCTCCTCAGATAGCAGCTTCTAATCCCATGACCACTTCCACCTAGAAGGACAAGGGCAGCAGGTACAAGAGAACAGCACCATTTGCAATTGCAAGTTCCAACAAAATTACTAACTATGCTGAAGTGGGACTATTTCACTGTTTGTTCAGCATCACTGAATCAACATTTTGGAACTCCCTCTCACAGTTGTGTTGTGAGTCTACACAATCAAAGTGACAACAGTGGTTCAAGAAGGCAGCTCACCACCACATTCTCAAGGGCAACTAGGGATGGGTAATAAATGCTGGTCAGCCAGCAATGCCCACATTCCATGAATAAATTTAAAAATTGAGAATGGGGTGTGGGTCGATAATCTGATTGGACATGGAGGTCAGAATAACGTGATGCTGTTAAGTGTTTCTGCCATGTAACATTGTCTTCTACTGAGGCAGCTGCAGACCATAGGGTGGTCTGTCCACAACAGATTGTTATGCAAGCCATGCCCTGGGGTTTTGTATAAGTAACACCCAGATAGTGGATGCTACTTGGTGCCCGGAGGCTCTGCTCTCAACAATAGGAGGATGCACCTAGGCTCTGGAGGTCGTGGGGAATTGTGTTGTGCAGCGTTGTGTCAGTATGTGAGGATGTTATTCAGACAGTACAGAATCTTCAGCATCTGACAGCGCAGCAGCATCACACAGCGCAATGCAGAAAGGACCTCTTTGCAAACTTCATTCAATAGAACCGAGCTGCATGAACAGGTCCTTCACATGTGTGAATGTTTTGCTATTGCTAGGCTAGCATGCCCTGTGTATTCCCAAATCCAGATGTAGTCTAAAACTCTAGTCTTTCTGTGTGGTTCACACTGAGTAATTAAAGTTAGGGTTATAAATAGATGGAAGCCTTCACAATATCCCTTATGTAACCTTAACAAAGTAGGGGAGCAATGGAAAGGATGGCCCACTACTCAGACAGGGCCAGAGTATTGTGTGATGGAATGGCTAGTCTCTGTTCCTTTATTCTTTGGCTGCAACTAAAACTGAGATTTACTCAGACAGCTGGTGATGAAAACTAAACATATATTTGTGAATGTGATTATACATTTGCAGTGCAGTCCCAGCAATACCCACCTCTGTGCCTTCAGCAAGCCTTCTTAGTCTTTTCACTTCCACTAAGTTCAGGTTTCTCTAGTGGGAGTGAAGGGACCCTGTCCTCTACTGGACCTGTTGGTGTTGGAGTTTTGGGTGTGCCCTTGTGGCTAGAAGGAACAGACATGATGAGTTTATCCTGACCAGACTTGGATGCGGTTTCCTCAACTTGAACTCCCACATGGTTAAGGGGGACAGGCAGAATGGAATTGGAGGGTCTCAGCACCTCTGGAGTGTCCTGGAGAAGAGCCTTCTGGGGAGTTATGTGTGGTTTGTTCTTCAACCAAGTCTCCTTGTGAGGAAGGGACACCTGGACCAGGTTCCTCTGTTGCCTTGCCTTTGGGGCACCAATGTCTAGAGTGATGGAATGCAAGACTGTGTGCAAAACCAACAAATACTCAGGCCACTGGATCTGGATCTCCATGGCAACTGCCAACCTGTCAATGGAGGCAACCAGGCATTCACATGCCAGAGCAATGGGGTTCCAAGTCTGTGGTTTCAGGCCTGTAACCTTTGTGTCAAGTTGCCAGCGTCCCTGACAAGTCGGTCTGCTGCTCCCACACATGGAACGATGAAGATTATTAATCTTCTCGTGTCCCTCCAGACCACGGATATTGCACTGATCCAGGTAGCAACTTCAGACCAGGCTGGCAGTATTTGGTGTCATGAGGGAAGGTGATAGCCCTGCTCTGCAACACGCCATCTACCAGGACTTCCAGATCTCAAAATGGGGAGCTAACCACCTTTTCTGAACCATTTTCGGATGAATTCTTCACACACATGAACTGTGAAGGGCAGCTCCTGAGCGACAGTACTTGACCCAGTGCCTGGCTGTGATTTGAATATGGGTACCAATGCTGGGATTCCAGTCAGGCCTGGCAGTGCTGAGTACTTCTACAGTTACTGAGTACACATGGCGCGGGAGCAGTGCCATAGCAGTGAGGTGCATGCCTAATGAGGTGAGCTGCCGAGAAGTGCATGGAATAACTTACTGGAGCTCACAGAAGTAAACACTCTATGAAACCACCAAATATTGACACTCAATCAAATTTTGGTAAAATTCATCCCACAGCTTCAAAACATAACAATATCATAAGCCTTAGCCATCATAAAATTACATGCCTACCCACATTGTTCCCACCCTCATACTGGCTAAAATCCTACCCAATTATCTCGCTTTGATTTTCTCCTAAAATAAATAACCACATTCTTTCAAAGAAATATCTATCAGCCAAGATTTCACTGACCATACTGGAAGGCGACTACTGGAAATGCTATAGTTCCGATGCTGGGATTGATGTTATTTTTTCAAAGTGATTCCAACCAGCAATTATATACATGGTGTGGCTGAATGTATAACACTAAAAATAATAAGTAACAAACTTATATCAAAATGTACAAATCCTCTAAAAGCACAGGCTTTCACCATACATCTGCTTGAAAGCTATTCCATATTCCTTCAAAAAGCTCATTTTAGTTTAAAGGATGTGAGACTCACTGTCCTTCCTTATCTACATGTCCATTTATTTTCTTCCCTGGTCGTCAATTTCTTATAGTGGTTTCAACATGCATACTCAATGAAACACAATCTTGAGCAATTTTGACTATGTATTCATCCTGACTCCACAAAACCACCCTTGGACTCCGCCTGACCTCATTCTGTTCTGCACAGTTCAGAGGTGTGAGGTGACTGTGATGCATTCCCTTTTTAGAATGCATTACATGTGTTGGAGTCAGCAGTTAGTTTATATTGTAACATTCAGGGGGCAGACAATTCCAAAACCCTGTTACATTTAATTTTGCCAAGAAGTGAGAGCAGGGCTTTTCATATATCACTCAAAGCAGTTCAGGGGTCAAAGAAGAGCAATTCCTGGGTCACAGTCAGAAGTAGAAGATAGGAAGAGAAGAAGCCAACCCTGCTTAAAACTGTGCTGCTGAAATGGCTACACTGAGGTTGGTGCATTCGCATACTCAGTTAGGTCAAGAACATTTGGATAGCTACTGGAACTTAAAGAAGTTCTAGCAATTGGTAGACAGCTGAATGTTGGAGTCAGGAAGCTAGAAATATCCTGAATCATGTGAGGGCTCAGAAGAAGCTATGTGCGATGTAGCTGTGAACAAGGTTGGAGATAACCCACAAGCAGCATTTGCTTTGGGCAACTGTAATGTGGAGCTGCCAGCGTTGGACTGAGGCAGACAAGGTCAGATGTCACACAAAGCCAGATCATACAGGTAGTTCTGGGATAATGTGCATTTTTATTATAACGTCACTGAAGAGTTAGGGAATGGTATTTTTGAGAACACTTACCTCCATTGTCAATAGTGCATTTCCAGCAGCGATCGGATTGCATAATTTATTGGTGCCAGTCTGCGCATGCACCAATGTCTGCTGCTGACAGCAGAGTTCTGAGAGAGGTACTGTACCCCAAGTCCCTCCTCCCTACCTTTTATCTTAGCCTGCTTGGCTACTCTCTCTCATTCCTGATGAAGGGCTTATGCTCGAAACGTCGAATTCTCTATTTCTGAGATGCTGCCTAACCTGCTGTGCTTTGACCAGCAACACATTTGCAACTGTACAGAGAGCAACTTTCTTACCTTTTTTTTAAATATACTGTTAAATTTACTTCTGTTTTGTTAATAAATATAATTTCAATCTTCATTTAGGCTGTTCTATACTTTGTGTTTTGGGTGATTTTTGAGTGATCGTGAGTGATATTTTTTGCTGGTCTGCCCCAACCTCACTTTTCTCACAGGCCCCATTATTTATATTAAGCGATTTTCTATTTGCTGGAATGGAACTGCAGCATTATAGGAGAACTATTTATAGTCCAACAGGTTTATTTGAAATCACAAGCTTTTGGCAACTGATCAATATTAAAGGTCAGAAAACGAGTCCCAGGACATCACTAAACTCATGAATCTCGACAGAAAGCTGGATTTGTGCCTCTGAGAAGGTGCTGGAAAGCAGTCTCCAAGAATCCAGGGGAGGATAGTCCATGGAAAGGAAGGTGAGCAGTCAGGTGGTAGGCCTTAATGGAAAAGATTTTGATGGAATTTCAAGGCCAGGTCACCAAAAGTAAAGAATCTTAACTTTTTGTGATGTATTAATGAGATTTAATGACCTGTGGTGTCACAAGCATCTGATGTGGTTGCTGAGAAATCTGTGGGATGTCTTAATTACTAATGGGGATTGTTAGTAGCTGACATTGGGTTGGTTGTGATAGCAGCCCATGTCATGACAAGGTGTGTAAGGATTGGGGTTTGGACATGGGAGAAGGTGTTCAGGCCCAAAAGTTATTGAACTCTCCTATTTCCTTAACCCAACCCCACAAACTTGTCATCACATGGACTACTACCACAATCAACCCATTGTCAGCCACTAACGATCCCCATTAATGACTCTTGATTCTCATAGGCTGACCTTTATCCATTCCTTTGTCTGCCCAGCTGTTGTTCTCTGTCTTTGGGCTCAATTTCCACCAATTGTCCTCCTTCCACACCATCTTCTGCATATACACCAACTTTTTCCTTGCTACGATGAGTTCTGAAGAAGGGTCACTGAACTCAAAGCATTAATCTGCTTTCTCTCCACAGTTGCTGCCAGACCTGTTGAGTTACAGTGGCACAGTGCTTCACTGGTTAGTACTGTTGCCCCACAGTGTGAGGGACCTTTGTTCGATTCCTGCCTAGGGTAACTGTGTCTGTGTGGATCCCCTCTGGGTGCTACAGTTTCCTCCCACAATCCAAAGATGTGCAGTTTAGGTAAATTGCTCACAGTGTTCAGGGGTGTGCAGGTGAGGTGCATTAGTCTGAGGTAAATGTAGAGTACGAAGGGAATGAGTCTGTTTCTCTTCGGAGGGTCGGTGTGAACTTGTTGGGCCGAAGGATCTGTTTCCTTACAGTGGATTCTATGATTGTTTTACTCCAGTATTTTGTGATTTCCAACACCTGCAGTTCTTTGTTACTTTTTTTTGTTGTCCAGGATCTCTAATTGGCATCTAGAACTTACCAATTTAATTGAAAAGAGGCCTGATGTCAAACTTGATTCAGATCTCGGGTGAATAAAGATGTAAAACAAGGATTTGATTGACTTGTTTTCAGTTTTTGCAGCTCACATCTCTCAATGAAACATGCTGGTTCCATGAACTCAAATGTCTCATTCCACTCAGGGATTTTTAAAACAATTTTGTGATAGAATAGTAAAGAAGCTTAGTCTGAACTCCTGGCTAGTGCAATATGAGTATACTACTGAGACACAAGATCAAAAATGGACCCTGTTCAAATTCAGTTTTGTGTTAATTCTTCACATTTGGTGAAACAATCAATTTGTGTCAATTGTGCTGGAACATAAAGGTTTTCTGGTCTCATAAAGGGTAAAACAGCAGCTAGTGTAGCATGGAATAGACTTGAGAAGCATTCTTCCTTTTGTTATTTCCTGTGTCTTTAATAAGAGAGTGTCAAATTCCTCAGAGTGTTGATAACCAGCAATCTGTCCTGAACCTCCCATGGAGATGATATGGTCACTGGCACAACAATGCTTCTTCCTCAGGCAGTTTAGGAAATTTGGCATGTCCTCACCAACTTTTACAGATGTCCCATAGAAAACATCTATCCAGGTGCATAACTGCTCTGGTACAGCAACTGCTCTTCCCAGGGTGGTAAGAAACAACAAAAAGTTGTGTGTGCAGCCCAGACCATCATGAAGCCAACATCCCATTCATGGACTTTGTTTACATTTCTCGTTGCCACTGAAAGGCTCCAATAAAGGTGTATCCCAGCCCGGTAATGCTCTCTCCCAACCTTGTCCATCAGGCCGAAGATACAGAAGCTTAAACTTCCGCACCAACAGGTTCAAGAACAGTTTCTTCCCCACTGGTATTAGACTGATGAATGGAGTCTCTAACTTCAAATAATGTGGATCTTGCTTTGTGCACCTCTTGTGTAGCTGTAACCTTGTTTGCCTCGCATTAAGCCACCTTATGATCTGTCATGTCCTTGTTTGCTGTGATCTGCCTGCACTGCTCACAAAACAAAGCTTTTCACTGTACTTAGGTACATGATGAAGGGCTTTTGCCCAAAATGTTGACTTTCCTGTTCCTCAGATGCAGCCTGACCTGCTGTGCTTTTCCAGCACCATGCTCTCAACTCTAATCTCCAGCATCTGCAATCCTCACTTTCACATTAGTCTAGTAAAACTTATCTGAACTGCTTTCAATACATTTACATCCTTACGTGGATACAATGCTCAATCTTGTGCACAGTACTCTAGACAAGATATCACTAATATCAAGATTAGAGTGGTGCTGAAAACCTGAGGAGCAGGAAAATTGGTGTTTCAGGCAAAAGCCCTTCATCAGGGAGGGCTGATGAAGGGCTTTTGCCCAAAACATTGATTTTCCTGCTCCTTGGATGCTGCCTGACTTGCTGTTCTTTTCCAGCATCACTCTAATCTTAACTTTAAACTCCAGTACCCACTTTCGCCAAGGTCTCACTAATACCCTAGTGAAGTATTACCTCCCTACTTTTGTATAGAATTCCTCTGACAATAAATGTAATTATTCCATTAGCTTTCCTTGTACTTGCATGTAAGCATTTTGTGATTCATGAACTAGAATACTCCGGTAACTCTGTATCTCAGAGCTTTGCAACCTCTCACCATTTTGATAATATTTTTGTTTTATCCCCCAAACATGGATAACTTCACATTTTCACACATTACACTGCATTTTTCCAGATCTTTATCCACTCACTTATCCATATTCTTCCGTAGCTTCCTAACTTTGATCTTGTGTTCAAGATCAAGGAAAGAATAGAGGATTGAAATAAGCAACGGGATCGCAGGCTGGTACCACAGGATGCTAGGGGCAGTTTTAATGTTTAGATATTATAATAATAGATGTTTGAAGATAATACCTGAATCTTCTGCTTTACTTTAACTACCCTCGCACTCAAATCCACCAACTCAATACCGTGTCCTCCCCTTACCCCTCATCAAAATGTCCACAAATCAACCAATCAGCCTAGGAGCTAAGACTATGTTCGATAATTTGCTTTTAGTTATGAGACCTCAGATCAAATCCAGCTTGAATTAGGATAATATCTTTTTTCCTCTCTCTCTCCCTCCCTCCCTGATCACATACAAAGGAGTGCAGTTGGTAAAATATGATCTCGTATAACCTGCAATCAATTTTAGCCTACCACCACGCCCTCATGTCCTAATTGCTTTGGACAAAGTTGTAACCTTATCAAGCATTTTTTTGTTCCTTGTGAACGGTTATCTCTTGTAACTTAAACAAAAGGGAAAGATGATTTCCCTTTTTCTCTGATCTTTTGACATAAGTGAATGGAAACCAGCAGTCTGAACTGCACAATGTTTATGTCATTCACTGCTCCACACACATTCACTGTTTTTTCTTTCAAAATAAAACACTGAAACCCTGCACTGTGGCCAATAACCAGCCCAGTACAGAAGAATAATTGCTGGAAAAGCCCCTCAAATATGGTGCAAGAATATCTAATGGTTGATAAAGTGAAGCTTAAAAGAAAATTCAGATATATGCAATCAGGCACTGAAGCTTGCTTTCATTTTTGTAAATAATTATATTCTTATTTTATTTTCACAGGATTTGGGAGCCTCCCCTTCAATGACAATATATTAGCAGCACGACTCCTTAATATAATAAAGTGAAGCATTTTATTTTAATAATTATTTCTAAGCTTTTTTTTTACAATAATTAGGATTAATTAGCACACAATCTTTATAAGAATAGACAAAACAGCTTATGCCACAAGCTACAGAAATGTACTGCTCCAAAGAGCTAAGCATAAATTTATAATTTAGTAACAAAAATTAAAGTATTTACAGAATATCTTATGAAGAATTAGAATCTTCCTTGGCCCTACAGAACAACAATTTGTTTTCCAAATTTAATACATAGGTATCGGCACAACTTTTTTTGCATGTTTTTTTTAAACACCCTGAGATAGATGTGCTCTCCCAAAGGAGACAGCTGTGTTGTGTTAAGATAAAATCGTTGTGGACAGGCCCCCAAATCACACACTGCACAGTGCAGGGGGAGTCTGACAAGGTCACAGGTCAGCTAAGCAAACAAGGTCCTGTTCCTTTTCACTTCTGGGATACATTTGTCTTCATTGTCGACATTAAGATGCTTGCAAATGGAGATTTGCTATGGTGAGGCTTGGGTGCTCTGCTTCTAGGGGCAGACTGGGTGATCTTGAGGTTTCAAAGGTAGATATGAACTTGGAAGGAAAGAGAATTTCAGAGATACCTGGAAAACAAAAATCACAAGACAAATGAGTTATTAAATTATAAGAGGTGGTATTAAAGATATTTCCCCCCCACCCTCTGATTTCTTTCTTTAGGTCTGGTTTCACTCCATCTCACTACATTTCTTGCTTGCTTCAGTACTTCCCAAACATCTGACCTCTACCACCTAGAAGGTTTAAAAAGCAGCTGATTTGTGGGAACTGTTCACCACTCCTTGACTGATAAGATCAAAATCCAGGAACTCCCTCCCCAACACTGTGGGTGCAGATATACCAGATGAACTGCAATGATTCAAGAAAAGGGCTTACTGCTATATTCTCAGACTTGCCAACAAACGAACAAAATATAAATCAGTTGTCTCCATGCCTCTGGCAATGCTCTTAATACCAAAATAGTTCAACTTGCCAATTTCCCAATTTTTTCTTAAGTATGCATGAAATACTGTAGAGTTTTATGGCACAGAAACAAGACTGTTGGATCAATGGATTTACTCCAATGTTTATGCTCCACAAGAACCTCCTCCCAGTCCACTTCATCCAACCTACTCATTCCCTGAATTTTTTTTTTCCCCACTTGCATTTAACTAGTTCTCCTTTTAAATATATCTATGTATTCACTTCAACTAGAAACCTCCACAATCTAACTACTCTGTGGGTAAAATGTCTCCACCAAACTTGAAGAAAACCAGGAACATGAGCTTTCATGCAGCCGGTTGCCTAGCTTCCAAGCTGTTCCTCTCCTCCCACATCCACCCATCTTAGAAATCTGCTGCTCTTTTATTTTAGCTAGCTCACTCTCCAGACTGGTTTCTGTACCTTCCTGCATACAAGCATCCGACCCTGGGTGAGATAGGGAATGTTTCACTATATTACACTATGCCATAAAGCCTGACACCGGGCACTGTCTATTCAAATAGAAATGCTCGGAGTCTTGGATCTGCTTAAGGATGATGATAATAATAAAATAATAATAATAATAATAAATGATACAGCACTTCCCATTATCTCTAATCGAAAAACTTGCAAATCCTTTTTCTTAAAACTAAGTAGTTATAACAGTGGTCCTTGCTTCCAGTTTTGTGGGGTTGATACATTTAAAGGTCAAAAGACAGAAGAAATCAAGGCTCAAGGTATGATATGTAAACAAAAAGCAATGAAAAATAGTGAAAATTTTAACTATTGTGATGCATTTTTACCTTCATTGCCTGGCAGTGAACCTTCCTTGTTTTTAAAAATAGATGCCATCTTGATTTTCATCCCCCCCCCCCCACCCTTTTAATGCTTGTGAAGGAGTTGATCTGCCAAATTACTATCCAAACAGTGAAGCTGAAGATCTATCATGAAGTGCCCACCATAAGGCAAACAATTTAAGTGAAAAGCTTGGTAATGCCTTTTAAAATCCAGATTCTGGTGGCATGACTTTTTAATGCAAATATTTCCACACACTGATTTTAGATCGGATTTTTCAAAGCAGAGACAAACAGATCGTTGTCTCTTGGGTTGACCTATATGGATTTAATGGCTCCTTAATAAAAGGCACTCCAAACATACCAATGTACTGACAGATCAGAAATTTTGAAAGCTAAAAGGAGCATTTTCTGAAAACTAAGGGTTAACCTAAATAAAGCAGACAGCAACCAGCACAGGACTGACTCATAAAGTATGTCACCAGTTCCTCCGCAAACTAAGATCAATTTTTGCTCTGGCAAAGCAAGCAGTCAGGTGCTTGACACTAATCCAAATAGTCTTGAGTTGAAGACAGGGCTGCCTGTGTTAATTTTGACTGGTTCAACCCAGGTACGTTTCACCATTTCCCAACCTGCTTGTGAGGTAAAGCATTCTCATTTAGCAAAGTGCTCCATCACGATGTAAAAGTCAGTAAGAATCAAATTAGCCTGGTACACACTGCCTGTATCAGATTTCCTGCCTGCTAATCAAAGAACAGCATTCACTTTGGTCATGGGAACAAGTTATTCTCCCAGCTGAGAGGAAAGACCATGCCAAGAGAAAAATTGAAGAAAAAAGTTCAGAACAAAGGGGGAAGAAAAGAAGAATGATATTTGGCTTTAAAGCAGGATAACAAAATAGGAATGCCGATTAATTCTTAAATCCTTGTCAGAATAGTCCAAGGCTACCTATTGTGATGTAATCTTCTATCCTGCCAGACACTCACTACTGTTTATTAAAATAATGTGAAATCAAGTTTATAGTTTAATGTATTTATAAATCTATATTTATTCATAAATTCAAATATATTAATTCATTCTTCTCACTTTCTCCTTCAAATGTGAAAATAAGATTAAATTTAACTTGTGCTTTGAGGTTGGTAATTAAATAAATGAACAGTATTTTCAGAAGTTTTTCTTTCCAGGCTAGTGGAGTAGATATTGAGAAGGCACAGTGTGTTAGAATTTGGGGGAGAAAGTGAGGACTGCAGATTTTGGAGATCAGAGTTGAGAGTGTGGTGCTGGGAAAGCCCACTTGGTCAGGCAGCATCTGAGGAGCAGGAGAATCGATGTTTCAAGAATAAGCTCTTCATCTGGAAGCAGTGTGTTAGAAGGCCTAGTCCTGCAACCTCACTCCAATGTCTCCCAGTACAACACTGCACCATATTCCATTAGGACATATTCTTTAATTTTACTTTGTGTTCTAACCAACTTGTTCAGAAATGTTATTATACATCTCTGGAGCAGGTGGGACTTGAACCCAGGCTCCTTAGTCAAGGGATAGGGACACTACCACTACACAAGAGTCCATCATTTGGAGATTATCAAGAAGAAATAATATTGTTTTCACCTGGGCTGGATTTATAAGGCAATAGAATAAAAATCTAACTTGTACTTGCCAGGTATTGCATGCAATTTGACTAATTCCGAACACAGGTGCTTTGGTGGTGGGAAAACACAGTCATTCAGTTGTATGTGATAATGTTTCCAGATTTTAAAAAAAGACCTAACTCATGATGGTGCCCATTCTTGCTACAGAGAAAATCAACTTCATTTTTGAATGAATTTGAATCTATGCACTTCAGGTGGAAAAGCAGTGTTATAATGTAGCTGGTGTCTGCCTTTCCAATCTTGAATTGCAAGTTTTTGAACAGTTCAAACATTTTGCATTTATTTAACAAATTTGACTAGTTTCTTTCTAAGGGCCAGCCCATTTGGTATTGGTGCCAAATTGGCTGCTGACAGCTGTTGGCTTCAGCTGGTTAGTTTGTTTTGTCTTAGACATGTTGTGATAGTTGGCATTGTCATCCTGTAGTTTGGTTATTTTCCAAGCCATGTGGGAAGACAGCACTTGTGCATGGAGAGTGAAACCAGCAGTGCTAGCAACAGCTCCAACTCAAACAACAGCAAGCCATTAAAGTTCAAACTCCTGTTTATTAATCAGATGGATTCTAGGTATTTTAAAGGGAGCATGGAGAAAAAAGCAGGGTGAATATTAATAGGATGTATGCAACTTACCAAATAAGGAAGAAAAATTAAACAAACTATCGCTGATTGTGAAAAGGGGAAAGTTAACATTTATAGATAACAGATAAACAACTGTGGGTGTACGTTTGAGGATTGAATAAAAATATTTGAGCTGAGCCATACACATGTTAAAATAGTTTCAATACAAGTGATAAAGCTGCTTGCCTCTAGATTAAGTACTAAGGGTTAAGTGTTTTGTTTGCAAGTTAATGGCAGCACGTTGGGATCTATTTATGACATTATATAGCTGTCATTACAACAGCACATACAATTTAAAAAATTTTCTAGTGTTTTGAAATTGTATTGATCAGCTTTCAGCTCAACACTGTAAAACTGAAGTATTCTACAAATAACTGCTATTTTAGATATTGAAATATTTGTGAATGGAACTTTGAGATTTTCCCGCAAGCACTTGTTTAGAATCAGCCTTTCAATACGGAGCTGAATAGTGTCAATTAATCAAGGCAAGGTTCCCAGTTACTCAGTCACATAAGGCCATAGAGGCAGCAGCATGTGACTAACAGTGCTGCAAATTGCTGCACTTGACACACATGGACTTCGATCATAAAACCAAGAATATTGAATATCTTCTTGTTATGATGATTTTTAAATACTGAAACATTCAGCAAGGATTATTGTTAAAATTTCACCGTAAACCTTAAGAAAAAAACATCACTATTCTTCCTTTATAGTTTGGTTTTCAGACTTATTAATTTTGGGTCTATTTTCCTGACAAATGTTGCTATGTAACCTGGCTTAATTTTCTCCTCTTTTCCTGAAAGTGCGCCTGATGGGTAAATGGCTTCTTAGGTGCTGGTAGCCCTCACTTAAATGCAGACTAGTTACAGATGCATTCTAATCAACCTGTTCAGGGATGTTACTACACACAGCTGTAGCATGTGGGACTTAAAACTAGGTCTCTTAGTCTAGAGGTAGGAACACTACCACTGCACCACAAGAGTACTCTGACACATTCTCTATTTTCAAGTAAGTATAGACAATGTTTCACCTAATATTGGTAAATAAATTGAGCTGCAGCTCACCCTCCTTCCCGCAGAAATCCTTGCGTAACAATTAGAAATGAAAAATGTAGCTATTTTCTTTCTCTCCTTCCTTGGCCTAGAGGTGCTGAAGCTAATTGTAATGACCCATTTGTTGCCTCAGCTGGGAATGACTAAATCAGCAGTATGTAACATCTATTGGGACTGACGGTCAGCATAGTTTAAAGAATCAAATAAAATGGGATGTTGCAAAGACCTAAATTCAGTCTATAAAGTCATATTAATGACTGGAACCTTTAGATTTGTGTGCATATGTGTCCAAGAATAACAGATTAAAATTCTTAATATTTCTGCTTTCACAAGGTTCTGTCATACAAGGCACTCTAAGCTTTCAGAATGGCCTTACAGAAAATAGAGAATGATGGACAGCACAGCTGAAAGTGAATCATTCTGTTAACAAGTTGCCAGTGTTGGAGACGTGTTGTTTGAAACATATCCCTGCGAGCCAGAGATCTGGAAACATTTATTTTCCATAAAGTGGAATGCATGTCATTTTGATGTTCAATGCACATTATCCCTTGAAGAACTAGAGTTTTGGCACACAAGTGAAAAGTCACTTTAGTCCAATTTTCTTTATATTTTATTTTAAAGCATATAAAAAGATCAAACTTTTACTATCTTCAGTAGATTAGTGGGGAACAGTTTTCACAGCATCTAACCAAGTTGGATTAGGGCCAAACTACAGTTAGGTCTGCAAGTACGCGGTTGATCTAATAATAGGCAATTACCTGTCACACAACGAGTGCGAGAACAGCTCCATCCGCATGAATTTGTTATGGGTTTAGACTTGTCAAATAACCATTATACCTATGTTGCCAAATGACTGCATTTGAAAAAACAAGAGTATTTCACTTGGACTGCTCCCAATATCAGAGTTCTCGGACATTCAGATTCTACTTTTACATGTAGTTGAGTGTCATTTTGAAATTCATTTCTGTGCACAAGCTGTTGTCATTAGTCTCAATCCTGCCAGTCAATCCCCCCAGTTGTATCTGTGAACTCACAAAAAAGGTACACATCTCCAATGTGTCTCTCTACCTGTTCTTTACATTTTGTCTATTGAAAATTCATAAAATTGCCTTCTAATAAATTTACTAGAGCTGCTCAGGAGGATTTAAACGCATAAGGGGCGGGGGCGGGGGTGGGGGGAGCACCCAGGGAGATAGTGAGGAAAGAGATCAATCTGAGACTGGTACAATTGAGAACAGAAGCGAGTCAAAACAGTCCGGGCAGGCAGGGACAAGGTAGGACTAATAAATTAAACTGCATTTATTTAAATGCAAGGGACCTAACAGGGAAGGCAAATGAACTCATGGGACTGGGATATCATAGCAATTACAGAAACATGGCTCAGGCATGGACAGGACTGGTAGCTTAAATGTCCCAGGATACAAATGCTACAGGAAGGATAGAAAGGGGTGGGGGGGTGGCATTTTTGATAAGGGATAGCATTACAGCTGCACTGAGGGAGGATATTCCTGGAAATATATCCAGGGAAGTTATTTGGGAGGAACTGAGAAATAAGAAAGGGAGGATCACACTATTGGGATTGTATTATATACCCCCTAATAGTCAGAGGGAAATTGAGAAACAAAATTGTAAGGAGATCTCAGCTACTTGTAAGAATAAGAGTGGTGATGGTAGGGGATTTTAAATTTCCAAGCATAGACCGGGACTGCTATAGTGTTAAGGGTTGAGATGGAGAGGAATTTGTTAAGTGTGTACAAGACAATTTTCTGATTCAGTATGTGCATGTACCTACTGGAGAAGGTGCAAAACTTGACCTACTCTTGGGAAATAAGGTAAGGCAGGTAACTGAGGTTTCAGTGGTGGAGCACTTTGGGGCCAGCGACCACAATTCTATTGGATTTAAAATAATGACGGAAAAGGATAGACCAGATCTAAAAGTTGAATTTCTAAATTGGAGAAAGGCCAATTTTGACGGTATTAGGCAAGAACTTTCGAAAGCTGATCGGGGGCAGATATTCACAGGTAAAGGGATGGCTGGAAAATGGGAAGCCTTCAGAAATGAGATAACAAGAATCCAGAAAAAGTACATTCCTGTCAGGATGAAAGGAAAGACTGGTAGGTACAGGGAATGCTGGATGACTAAAGAAATTGAGAGTTTGGTTAAGAAAAAGAAGGAAGCATGGGTAAGATATAGACAGGATAGATCTAGTGAATCCTTAGAAGAGTATAAAGAAAGTAGGAGTATACTTCAGAGGGAAGTCAGGAGGACAAAAAGGGGACATGAGATAATTCTATTTACCAAAGCTAAGGAGAATCCAAATACGTTTTACAAATACATTAAGGATAAAAGGGTAACTAGGGAGAGAATAGGGTCCCTCAAAGATCAGCAAGCTGGCCTTTGTGTGGAGCCACAGAAAATGGGGGAAGATACTAAATGAATATTTTGCATCAGTATTTACTGTGGAAAAGGATATGAAAGATATAGACTAGGGAAATAGATGGTGACATCTTGCAGAATGTCTATATTACAGAGGAGGAAGTGCTGGCTGTCTTGAAATGGGTAAATGTGGACAAATCCCCAGGACTTGATCAGGTGTACCCTAGAACTCTGTGGGAAGCTAGGGAAGTGATTGCTGGGCCTCTTGCTGAGATATTTGTATCATCAATAGTCACAGGTGAGGTGCCAGAAGACTGGAGGTTGGCTAACGTGGTGCCACTGTTTAAGAAAGGTGGCAAGGACAAGCCAGGGAACTATAGACCAGTGAGCCTGATGTCAGTGGTGGGCAAGTTGTAGGAGGGAATCCTGAGGGGCCGGATGTACATGTATTTGAAAAGGCTAGGACTGATTATGGATAGTCAACATGGCTTTGTGCGTGGGAAATCATGTCTCACAAACTTGATTGAGTTTTTTGAAGTAGCAGCAAAGACGATTGATGAGGGCAGAATGGTAGATGTGATCTATATGGACTTCAGTAAGCATTCGACAAGGTTCCCCATGGGAGATTGATTATCAAGGTTAGATCTCACGGAATATAGAAAGAACTAGCCATTTGGATACAGAACTGGCTCAAAGGTAGAAGACAGAGGGTGATGGTGGAGGGTTGTTTTTCAGACTGGAGGCATATGACCAGTGGAGTGCCACAAATATCAGTGCTATGTCCTCTACTTTTTGTCATTTACATAAATGATTTGAAGGAGAACATAAGAGGCACAGTTAGTAAGTTTGCAGATGACACCAAAATTGAAGGTGTAGTGGACAGCAAAGAGGATTACCTCAGATTACAACAGGATTTTAACCAGATGAGCCAATGGACTGAGAAGTGGCAGGTGGAGTTTAATTCAGATAAATGAATTAATGAGTAAAATGGACTCTGGTGAGTCAATCTAGCACTCAGAGGCACTGTTTAAGATTAGGGGTCACCTTTTCAGGACCAATTGGTAAAATTCTTTTTCTCTGGAGCTGAGTGCATCTTTGGACCTCTCTAGCTCAGAAGGCAGTTGAAGTAGGATGTTTGAGTAAATATTTTTATGCATAAGTAGATACATTTTTATTTAGACTGATAAATGCAGCAAGGTGCTGCATTTTGAGAAAGCAAATCTTAGCAGGACTTATACACTTAATGGTAAGGTCCTAGGGAGTGTTGCTGAACAAAGAGACCTTGGAGTGCAGGTTCATAGCTCCTGGAAAGTGGAGTCGCAGGTAGATAGGATAGTGAAGGAGAAGTTTGGTGTGCTTTCCTTTTATGGTCAGAGTACTGAGTACAGGAGTTGGGAGGTCATGTTGTGACTGTACAGGACATTGGTTAGGCCACTGTTTGAATATTGTGTGCAATTCTGGTCTCCTTCCTATTGGAAAGATGTGAAACTTGAAAGGGTTCAGAAAAGATTTACAAGGATGTTGTCAGGGTTGGAGGATTTGAGTTATAGGGAGAGGCTGAACAGGCTGGGACTATTTTCCCTGGAGCGTCGGAGGCTGAGGGGTGACCTTATAGAGGTTTACAAAATTATGAGGGGCATGGGTAGTGTAAATAGGCAAAGCCTTTTTCCTGGGGTCGTGGAGTCCAGAATTAGAGGGCATAGGTTTCGGGTGGGGGGGAAAAGATATAAAAGAGACCTGAGGGGCAACTTTTTCACACGGAGGGTGTATGGAATGAGCTGCCAGAGGAAGTGGTGGAGGCTGGTACAATTGCAACATTTAAGAGGCATTTGGGTGGGTATATGAGTAGGAAGGGTTTGGGAGGATATGGGCCAGGTGCTGGCAGGTGGGACTAGATGGGATTGGGATATCCGGTCAGAATGGACGGGTTGGACCGAAGGGTCTGTTTCCATGCTGTACATCCCTATGATTCTATTATATTTGCTCAACCTATTCCCCTATAAGAATGGAATTCAAGGATAATTAATAATGCAAAGTAGGACAGGGCAGAAATGGTATTGAGCAACCAGGCACATTAAATAGAACCGGATTTGTTTTGTGCTAATTTTTTTTTCCCCCTCCATGGTTAAAATAACCATGTATTGGAAATATAAATCGGAATTCTGAAACTTTAATCTTTGACAATTCCAGCATCCTGGAAGGGTTTTAACGTGACTCTCAATATTTACATTAAGGTTAGAGTGTGAGACACGTTCCATGAGAAATGACTGCACAGAGGCTGGTATCCTGTCACTGTGTCACCCTTTATTTACATGTGCACAAGCTGTGACCACCCAGCTGAGAGCCAGTCCCTGGAATGAAGACTCTGAATCTCCTGTTTCTATCTGTCATCCAGGGCTCCCTGATTGTAGTTGTTATCCTGGGTCAATCAAAAGGTCTCAATGAGATCCACCTGGTCATGTTTCCAATCACTACAAAGTAAAGTTGAATGATCATACTGCAGTATTAAAATAGCAAGAAATCATCTGATTTGACAGTTCATGTTTCACACAAAAGAATAGATTAAATAGTCATTCATTTCATTGCAGCTTGTGGTGTTTGGCTGGCTGGTCTGTTTTGCTGACAACATCCATTTGCAGATCCTTGATGATACACATGGAAATTTAAAAGCACATATGTCAATGAAAGGAGCTTAGAAGTGTGAAAAGAGATGGAAACAAGAGAGAGGACTATGCAGTGAAGGGAAGAAAACTCAACAAAGAGAGGTGAACTTCTTTCTGTTGCAGCCTTCTATCTCAAAATAATAGTTTCACTCTGTGGTGGCCAACTCTTGAGCATCACCTGCTGCAAGTCTGAAACCCCCTCAGATGTGGCAGTCTCTGGTGCACATGCATGTGAACTATTCATTAGCCTCAAATTTTCTTTGGGCACTTTTGTTAGCCAACTGAATTTTTTTATTTCTGTTTTGAAAGGCATTAGGAGCTGATCAGTCAGCTTCCAGAGATCTACATTGTCAACAACTATCTCCCAGTATCAGAGTCAATGTTTGAAGATGGAAGCCATTATCTACAGGTATCCTAGTGATGAAGATACGGACACCTTGGGAGCTTGTGACCCAGTGGCCAGCTTCCTGTTCAGAAGACCTTCGTGTACATGAGGTCATCTAATGAACGTGGCTAACCAGCACAGACATTATACTTAGCATACTCCATGACCTGAGTTGGTGAACTATTCTTGTCAAGGGATAGTAAGGATATATCTGAGACAGTGAAGTGTATAATTTTTTTTAAGTGAAGTGTATAATTGTTCAGCAAACATTATCAATATCTCACCAGTATAGAGGAGTGAACTGACTGTAAAGGCTTTGGTTTGGTGCTCAGTCAGATTGTTATTTTGTCACATGCTTTTACCCAACTTGGACATAAACAGCTGCAGATTTTGCAATGCATATGCTGATTTCAAAATCACTGATACATTGCTGGCAATTATGAAGTGTACATATGTGAAGCCATAAACAACCTCCAGCATCACATTATCTGTCAGTCAGTCAGTCAATGTCATACAGGTGGTATGACAATATCATGGACCAGGTTTTTGTCTTCCCGCTGCAGATAGTCAAAGTTTTCACAGGTTTGAGAGAGTCTTTCCATTTGCCATTTTATTTGGTATCAAGTGCCAGCATGGTACCATTG
Source organism: Hemiscyllium ocellatum (assembly GCF_020745735.1). Classification (NCBI taxonomy): domain Eukaryota; kingdom Metazoa; phylum Chordata; class Chondrichthyes; order Orectolobiformes; family Hemiscylliidae; genus Hemiscyllium; species Hemiscyllium ocellatum. The sequence goes on along the minus strand of NC_083411.1, from coordinate 93,726,047 downwards.
TAGAGTAAATCTCTGATAAGGACTTAGTGCATCTTCAGCTTGGATCATGAGCAAGCTTTCCATCAGTTCTCATATGTATCTAGACACCTTATAGAAATGACCTGAAGGCATAGGACAGCAGAAAAGCAAAGCAGTAAGCAGTGTCAATGCCAGAACAACTTTATGCGACCTCAGTGCATCTCAAAAGGTTTCCTACAGTTCTATAGTTGCACATTTCTGGTCACAGCCCCCATCCTCCAGTGGAGGCAGGGAAGTTCAGGCATATGTTACAGAAGTAGCAGTTTCCTGCAATTGAGCAGTTCAGGTGATATAACATCAACTTGAAATTTGCCCATGACAGAAGTCATACTTTAGTCAAGCTCTTCCACTAAAGGTTCAAAAGCCAGCTCTTTCATGAAAGCCAAGTTTTCCATGGTGTCTAATACTTCCTCAGTGATAGCATTCTGTCTAGAATACAACTCAAGCTGTTTAGAGAGATAGATGGAACACTGATTATGGTAAGGAAGGTCTTCATTGATTGCATTTTGTTTTTACAGAATCCATTTTTCTGCTGGTGGACTCAAGAGTACCTTTGATCCCTTCCTATGTGTTTCCAGGAGAATCACAGAATTGTTACGGAAGGCTGGATATTTTTATAGAGTTGTAATTCTTGCATCACCCAACAGTCTTTTGTACTTAAAGCAGTCGTTGTGCTTGCAGTGTCTTCTCAGGATTTCTCCCATAATTAATGAGTGCAAATCGCTTAGCTGCAATGACAGATTCCATCACAATGACATTTGCTTTGAACTACTCAGTTTTTTTTAAAAAGATTAGATTACTTACAGTGTGGAAACAGACCCTTCGGCCCAACAAGTCTACACCGACCCTCCAAAGCGCAACCCACTGACTCCCAATCCCCTAACACTATGGTCAATTTAGCATGGCCAATTCACCTAACCTGCACTTTTTTTTTGGATTGTGGGAGGAAACCGGAGCAAACTTATGCAGACACAGGGAGAATGACTGTGTGGAGTTTGCACAGTCGCCTGAGGCGGGAACTGAATCTGGGTCTCTGGCGCTATGAGGCAGCAGTGCTAACCACTATGCCACCGTGCTGCCCATATACTCTTCCTTTCTGTATGTTGAAGTTGAGGTAGTATGGATAGTATTTTGAAGTAGTTTCCATTTTGTTTTTGGTATAGCATTGGAGTTTAGGATACTCATGAGATTAACTGTCCCTGTTTGACAGGAAAGGTAGATTGAGAGAACATGCACTGAGCCAGTGTGTAGTTTATAGAGTCGGAGATGTACAGTATGGAAACAGACCCTTCAGTCCAACCCGTTCATGCCAACCAGATATCCCAACCCAATCTAGTCCCACCTGCCCGCACCCAGCCCATATCCATCCAAACCCTTCCTATTCATATACCCATTCAGATGTCTTTTAAATGTTGCAGTTGTATCAGCCTCCACCACATCCTCTGGCAGCTCATTCCATACACGTACCACCTTCTGTGTGAAAACGTTGCCCCTTAGGTCCCTGCAGCTCAGATCCTCCAACCCTGGCAGCATCCTTGTAAATCTTTTCTAAACCCTTTCAAGTTTCACAACATCTTTCCCCGATTGGAAGGAGACCAGAATTGCACGCAATATTCCAACAGTGACCTAACCAATGTCCTGTACAGTTGCAACATGACCTCCCATCTCCTGTACTCAATACTCTGTCCAATAAAGGAAAGCATACCAAACGCCTTCTTCACTATCCTATCTACCTGCAACTCCACTTTCAAGGAGCTATGAACCTGCACTCCAAGGTCTCTTTGTTCAGCAACACCCCCTAGGACCTTACCATTAAGTGTATAAGTCTTGCTAAGATTTGCTTTTCCAAAATGCAGCACCTTGCATTTATCGGAATTAAACTCCATCTGCCACTTCTCAGCCCATTGGTCCATCTGGTCCAGATCCTGTTGTAATCGGAGGTAACCCTCTTCACTGTCCACTACATCTTCAATTTTGGTGTAATCTACAAACTTACTAACTGTACCTCTTATGCTCGCATCCAAATCATTTATATAAATTACGAAAAGTAGAGGGCCCAGCACCGATCCTTATGGCACTCCACTGATCACAGGCCTCTAGTCTGAAAAACAACCCTCCACCACCACCCTCTGTCTTCTACCATTGAGCCAGTTCTGTATCCGAATGGCTAGTTCTCCCTGTATTCCATGAGATCTAACCTTGCTAATCAGTCTCCCATGGGGAACCTTGTTGAATGCCTTACTGAAGTCCATATAATTCACATCTACTGCTCTGCCCTCAATCTTCTTTGTTACTTCAAAAAACTCAATCAAGTTTGATAGACATGATTTCCCACACACAAAGCCATGTTGAATATCCCGAATCAGTCCTTACCTTTCCAAATACATGTACATCCTGTCCCTCAGGATTCCCTCCAACAACCTGTCCACCACCGAGGTCAGGCGCACCAGTCTATAATTCCCTGGCTTGTCTTTACCGCCCTTCTTAAAACAGTTCTATGAATGAGAGTGTAAAGTTCCTAAAGTCAAACCCTATACCTTGCCCATGCATTTTCACTGAGCTCTAACTAGTCAGCTGAAGATGCAATGTTTTTGTGACCTGTTTCCAGCGAGTGGAGTCCCTGATAGGGAAGCCATAACAATATTCAGCCTATTAAAGTTTCCTATGAATCATGGCTATTTTGCACACAATTAAAACATTTTTAAAAACACAACAAAAAGAAAGAAAACAAAATTCTACCAGCTGCAAGTTGTCTGTCAATCCTATTCCCATGGTCCTGACATCCTTGCTAATCAAAACGTGTTCTATACAAACATACAAATGAAGTAGGAGCACAAGTAGCTAGTTCTGCCATTCAATAAAAGGTCATGACTGATCAATTTTGAATTCCACATTCCCACCTTAGAATCATAGAGTCATACAGCACTGAAACAGACCCTTCAGTCCAACTCGTCTGCACTGACCAGACAACCATCTGTCCTAGTCCCATTTGCCAGGAGTTTGCCCATATCTCTCGAAACCTTCCTATTCATGTACCTACCCAGAGGACTTTGAAAATGTTGTAATTTTAATTCCTCTGGCAGCTCATTCCATATACGTACCATCCTCTGCTTGAAAAAAAATGTTACCCCTTAGGTTACTTTTAAATCTTTCCCCTTACCTTAAATCTATGCCCTCTAGTTTTGGACTTCCCCACCCTATGGAATAGACTTTGACTATTCAGCCTATCCATGCCCCTCCTGATTTTATAAACCTCAGTTCACCCCGCAGTCTGACACTCCAGTGAAAAAGGCCCCGGCCTATTCAGCCTCTCTGTAACTCAAGCCATCCAGTCCCACCAACACCATTGTAATTTTTTTCTGCAACCTCAAGTTTAATAACCATCCATTTCCCAGTCTAAGTAAAAAATGTATCTACTTATGCATAAAAATATTCACTCAAAACATCCCACTTCAACCACCGTCTGAGGTAGAGAGGTCCAAAGATGCACTACACTCCAAAGAAAAAGAATTTTACTAATTGGTGCTGAAAAGGTGACCCCTAATCTTAAACAGTGCCTCAGTGCTAGGTTGACTCACCAGAGGAATTTTACTTTTCACAGCCACCTTGTTCAAAGCACTGAAGGAAAAGATCCTGAACTCACTTGTCCATCTTCCGAACGGCAGTGTAACAAGCCCAGCTTGTCCAAATTTTCCTCATAAGACAAGCCTCTCATTTCAAGTTTCAATATAGGAAATCTGCTCTGAATTGCCTCCAATGAACTTATATCTTTCTTTAAATAAGACAACCAGAACTGCACACAGTAGTTGAAATGCAGTCTTACCGATGAATTACTGAAGCAGAACAATCTTACCTTTATGTTCAATTCTTCTCATGATAAGAAGTTAGCATCCATTAGCCTTCTTGATTATGCGCTGTACCTGCATAATGTTTCGTGACTCATGCACCAGAACTCCAAAAATCCCTCTGCATCTCAGAATTCTGCAGTTACATTGTTTAACTAATATTCTGCTTTTTCATTCTGCTCATAAAAGAAAACCACTTCACATTTTTTGACGTTACACTCCATTTGCCACATTTTTGTCCATTCACTCAACCAATCCATATCTGTCTGCAACCTCATTATGTTATCTTCATCACATACTTTCCTATCTATATTTTTCTCTGCAAATTTAGCTACCATGCCTTTGATCCCTCATCTCAAGTTACTGATAAAAACAGTAAAAGGTGGAGGCCTCACCGTAGACGCCTACAAGTCTCCACTGATCACATCTGCCAATCAGACAAAGACCCATTTATGTATACTGTTTTTTTTTGACAGTCAGTCAATCTGCTTTTCATGCTAATACTATAGTAGGAGCTTTTATCTGACACTAACTTTTAATGCAGCATCTTATCAAATGCTTTCCATTAATCCAAAGTACCACAAAACAATAGGCTCCCTTTTATCTGCAGTATATGTTGTTCCTTCAAAGGACTCCAATTTTTGGTTAAAAATGATTTACCTTTGGGGTAGCAAAGTGGCTCAGTGGTTAGCACTGCTGTCTTACAGTGCCAGGGACCCGGGTTCAATTCCAGCCTCTGACAACAGTGTGGAGTTTGCGCATTTTTTCAGTTTCTCCGTGGGTTTCCTCCCATCGTCCAAAGGTGTGCAGGTTAGGTGAATTGGCCAAGTTAAATTGCCCATAGTGTTCAGGAATGTGTAGCTTAGGTACATTAGCCAAGGGAAATGTAGAGTAATAGGGTAGGTGAATGGGTCTGGGTGGGATACTCTGAGGGTCAGTGTGGACTTGTTGGGCTGAAGAATTTTGTAGGATTCTACTTCTTTATCAAAAACATGCTGGCTATCAATTTGCTTAATTTATATTGGGATTCATCATGTATTCAGATACATAGCCTCTAGCTTTATCTTATTGCAATATCTACGATTGACTGTTAGTGTATTCCTACATTTCCAACCACCTCCATCTCTATTTATGCAGTTTGCAGGAACACTGACCCCTAACATAGTTCACATATTGACTGACCCATTGGCAGAGCCCAGCTTTCCCCAGGACCAGTGACAGTGGCCATGAACAAGAGCTCTTCTATTAGTCTTTGAGCCAGGTTTCATATTTCTAATTTTTGTGTACCCTATGCCAATTTGCACATGGGTCAGATAATGATCCAGAGATTATAATCTTTGATGTTCTGCTCCTTAGTTTCTTTGCCTAGTTTCATATTCTTTGGGCCGAACCTTTTTACAGTTGCTACTTATGTTATTGGTACCTACGTGGACCATGGATCCTCCCCTTTCCACTACCAGTTCCTTTCCATTCCTGAACAAGTATCCCAAACTCTGGCTCTGGGCAGACAACACAACTGTTTGGACTCTTTAATCTTTGCAGCTCATTATGCTATCAACAGCTACTACTAAACTACAATCCTGGCTTCCTGTACTGTGAAACAATCAGTTTACCCATCCACCTACAGCCTCTGCTCTCATTCAAATAGACTAAGTGGATCTCAAACTATTGGGCAATTGCAGAGGCTAACACTACTGCCCTCTAGGTGTCTTTACCTACCTCATGCACCTAATCAACCTATACTCAGTAATGTGAGTCATACAAGGCCAGGTAGCTTTCCCCCTCTACAATACATTGCAATGTCTGCAGTTCAGCCTCCTTCTTGTAACCTTGGACCTGAAGCTGCTCAAACTTCAAACACTTACTGCAGACATCCCTGATCTGATCACAATGGTATTCAAACGTTATCATATGCTGCAGCAGACCTGAAATACTGATGTTTTAATTACTGACTCACTTACTTATATTGCTTATTCTCTAGTTTATTCACCTTACTATCAATTTGGATACCGTATTAAAAGTTAAGAAAAGACCTTACCACTTATCAGTAACTAACCAAATAACGAATTCCTACCTCTGTAGCTGAGCAAGAACCAACTTCAATTGGTTCCAATGAATCTAGCTCTCAGATTGCCTTCCAGAGAGTACTGTTCTCCCCTGTTCCTGTCAGTGATCCTCATCGTCTGTCTTCTGCTCACCCTTTCCTCGGGCTTTGCTGGTTTCATTGTTGCAATGGATTCTATTCTCTTGTTGAGCAGCTACTCCAAGAGCTAAGCACACTGTGAAGCAGATGGACTATGGTGGTTCAGCATCTTACCAGTTGAGGACTGCTCAATTTGCAGTGGGCAATGGAATATGGCAGTCCTAGTGATAATTGGAGTCAGCCTGCGGCACCTGTTCTCTAAACCAAGTCACCTAGGTTTTATCATTTCCAACTGCATGGCATTAATACTCTGCAGCAGAATTGGACTGAGGTCACCAGGATGCAAGCCCAGGAACATTTTCTAAAGAACCATGGAACAGGTTTTAAAGTGGATACAAGGACACAACTAAATTGTCGATGAATGGTGGACTACACAATTGGCCTGAATAACCTACTCCTGCATCATATTTAAGGCTTTTATGAAGCATTTCTTGAATAGCTGAGGGAAAACTTTCACTTCTACTGGCTCACAGGATGTGCTAGAAAAGGCATGTCATATATGAAGCTCACAGCTCTCACTTCTCTTTCACTACCTGGTCCCTGCACCTAGAAATTAAATGTCGCAAGAGTGAGTTTTAAATCAATCTTCCAAATACACTCAGGATCCCAATTTGTGTAGGTCAACAAAAGTACTGATTTTCTGCAAAGGAATATTTAATTGTCTCAAAATCCACTGCTGTAAATATAATAATGGAAGCACATAAGCAGCTTGAAGTCACATATCACATTTGTTGGGTTCACCAACTCCCCCACCCACCCCTGCCATCAATCATCCTTCACCTATTGTAGGGCTTTAATATATAGGAAAAAGACTTTTTTGTGATGTGGGCCAATTAAAATGAAACCAGAGTGTCAGCCAAGCATTTCAGTCCCTAAAATGAATCCAAACCAACTGAAGAGAATGCATTTACCAAAACATTATTAGATTTTATCTGATCAGAAGAATGCGATTACAATGTGCTATCAAGGATGTTGGCTGTCAGATGTAGATTAAAACATTTCTTTTGTTCCAAAGCCATAGTTTACTGCCAACTAAGATACTAAATACAACTGAATGTTGAAACTTTTAATGGATCTATAGGAGTCAAAAACATTCAAAATATCTAAAAATACTGACAATAGACAATACTGGAATAAAACATCTGCTATAACAAGCCTTCATGAGAGATCATATTCTCAGCATTGGTGTAAATTTCCATTTTGGAAAACTTCCAATTGTTATATTGGGAGGTTTGGTGAATGGCCAAGCCCAGAATACAGGACAAAACCAATCCTGTAAAGAATGTGAAATGATCTTTACCTTATTTCTCTTCTCCAGTAAATGGTGTCAAAAGTTGCTTTTTAACAGTCTTAAATTGTTGAGGGACTTCGATATTGAGACTAGGGAAGGGCAAGAAATAATTCTGAGCCTATGAAGAAACAGATTTTAACAATTACAGTAATCTTTTATATAATGCTCCCATTCGACCCACTATGCACGTTGAGCAGTCTTGAGCAAACGGAATTTGAATGAGTGAACCATCCAGAGTCTTTGGAAGTGTGTAAAATAAAGAAAGAGATCGATGTATTTATGTAGAACTTTGTTACAATGGAGCATTTGGAAGCACTTCATACAATGGATTACTCTGCATGGACAAGTTCACCGAAGGCCCTATTTCCATGCTATACATCTCTATGACAAAAAAGGTAGATTGTTAACATACCATGGAAAAATTATGGAATCAGCAAAAAAAAAGTGGATCATGTGAAATTTAATGAGACCTTTATTGGTATACCCACAGTGTATATGCCATTAATTAGTTATTTGATGCCAGAGTTGATTGAGTTTATTTCAAATATCAGCTCAGATTAATTGGAGTTGCTGGTTATCTTGAGCACCAGGTAGAAGGCCATGAACACTGCAGGAAGTACAGGCACCCCTTCCCAGTTCACAGGTCATCCACAATCCTGTGGGGAGCTGAGACAAGGATAAGTGAATCAGCTTGGAGGACAAAGGGGTGGTTAGATGAAATTCTCAGAATGGGGAGCAGGGCAAGGAGAGGCTCAAGTCAGCACCATCCTGTCCAGTGTTCAGTACCTTGATCAGGCTTGATTTTAACTTCAAGTGGACCCACATCCCATACCGTGACAACGGATCATGGGTTCGGAAAGCTGACCAAGAGTTTTCCAGTGCAAAACTTAATAGGTGGGTTTGGAAATATTGCCCATTCCTCCTAATTAATGACAACTTTTACCTAAAGTCCAAGATCTCAGTCTGCAGGAGTAGAACATTAGCCTGATGTATTGGGTCTGCAACAGTTTCAATATAATGTTACTCAACAACAATTACCAAAACACTATATGGAGCACCTGGGAATTAGGTTAGATCCATCATTTATCCTGAAATATTATGTGGGGGTGCTTAAGTTTGCACATTGGCACATAAAAATTAGGTCTGTCCCATCCAAAAAAATTGTAGCCAAAATATGAAAGCTAAAGCTTGTTAGCTAGGCAAAAAACAAAAAAAAGTGAAATAAAAACCTCTCAATTAGAATTCCAACAAATTCTGAATTCTCCTTTGCAATGACATCTACCTCCAGCAAACATGACCTGCAAATCCTACAATGGAATGGGCTTATATTTGAGATGAAAGTCTATCATAAAATCCTGAGCCTTTTTCTTATACATTTACAAAAACTGCCGAATGACAGGCATTTCTTCACACAAAGCTTCACAATGTCTCCACACGGCAAGGTGCTTTTAGGTCAGTCAGTGGAGGCAAAAGCTACTGAAGAACAATTAGTTGCCATGATAGGAAAAGGGGCAGAGTGAAATGCAGATGACGCAAAATTCTATCTGGATCAATGTGGCTTTTGAACAGGATTCTCATTTGTACACACCATTATTTTACATATTGTCAATAACAGAAAAAAAAGACATCTAATATAAGAAGTTGTACATGTAGATTACACCCTTTCCACATAAAGGGTTGAGAATATTACTCTTCTCTAGGGGCTGGGTTGGCAGGACAGCACAAGATTCAGCATAATGCCACGGGCCCCAATTCCCAGGCCCTGACTCTTTGCCACAACTGTACGTGCGACGGGGAGTTTTTAAAGACAGCCCACCCTCTTGGGTCAATTCAGGTCCTTAACATAGTAACATGTTGAGTAGTTCATTATGATCCCCGACCAGATTGCCAAATTTAATGTTGGGTCTGGCTAGGGGCCAGCAACTCTTTTCTTAAAAAAAAAAGGCAGACTGTGGAGATCCCAAGTACTTACTAAGATAATAAAGCCACAAGATTCCAAGCTTCTGAACAAACATTACTACCCAAAATATAGAGCAGTAGGGGTATAAATACAGAATATGTACTACTTATTTCCAACATCCAGAATTAATTGGAGGTAAAGAGGAGTAACAGAGGAATTGTTGTGCAATATCCCATGTGACATATCATACGGCCAACACAGACAAGATAGATCCCTCAGATTCTTCAGCAATATCCCAAATGTTAGTGATACTATGGGTCATCAAATCTTACAAGGGATTGCAATTTCTTCTCTTTCAAAGACCTAACTTTGGAACGCCCTCAAAAGCAGCTCCATCATGGAGCCCTTCAATGACAGCTCACATTCTGAAGTTCACTCTTCAAAGAGAACTGCACTCCCCTGGATTTTGGAAAATACACTCCAGCATCTACTCAGGCACAATTTCAGCCTTTCATTGATGGCACCTGCATTTCCTCAAGGTCCAATCTGGCTCAGCTGCACAAAGTAAATGCTGCTTGTGTACTTCCTTCACTGTCACTATCAGTTGCACTGAACTAGTAATGGCATACGGTTTCTCCCGAGACCCTACAGTTTCTTTAGATTTTCCTAAACTCTAACCTCAACACTTAGCCATACCATTTGGCTCTTCAGATCTCCGGAGTCCAAATGAATGCATGGAACTGCAGCAATACCTATTTGGGTGGGAGCTTCCTTTCCCTGAATCCAAGTGCTTACTAGACTAGAAGCCCAATGTTAGCAAACTTCTCTCCTACCTGTATCCAACCTACTAAAAATTGACTTTAAACAAGAAGTGCTAAAAAAAAACTCAGCACATCTGACAACATTGGTGGAAAGAGAAACAGAGTTAATGATGACGAATCTGATGACTCTCCTTTGCAGCTAATGTAACTAATATTTTGGTACAGTCAAATGCAGCAAACCTTTGGAACTATTTCCTGAAACCTACACACTATTCATAATTACTGGCTTGCATGGTTCCAAAAAAAAAAATCACACATTAAAACAGCAAGAAGGTAGTAAATACGAATTGTGGAAACATTCAACAGGCAGTTCCATGGTGAAATGACCAATGGAAGAAAGGGGAGTTTCCTCATCTAATTTGAAAATATTATTTTACTGTTTTTATTCATTTAAAGTTGCAAATACAATAACAAAGAAGATATACTTCAGTCAGACCACTGGATATTAAAGCAATTTTATGCACAAAAACAAAAGAGAGTTAAATTGGTGCTGTAATGTTTAATCCTCTCATGTTATTCATTTGAATTTATTAATGCTCCAGGATACTTCAGATAGAAAGCGCTGTAAACTCTTACAGTTTTGGAATTGCCACTTTTGTTTCCGCCTTGAACTCATTACTGTATCCAGCAGACTAGTGAACAGCTAGAAAAAGTTCTGTTTAGTTGAGTAAGAGAATTTGAGTGATGAGTTCATTCATTCCTGACTAAGAGTTAGTAGCTTGTTATGAAGGCTCCTCACGCTATATCATTTGTGAAAGCAAAATAGACAGAAAGTAATTGCAAAAGTAATTTGATGTGCAGTTATAAAAGAATGTTTGGATGGGGTCATGAGTTATTATATATTACATTTATTTTTCATGCAAATAGTAGTATTACTCTGACTTTTCATTCTTCGAAGTCACTGAGCATGAAGGGAAGTTGAATTATTTGACATGGTTTTAAATTTTTAATATTCAAAAATTAAGTTTGAATTACATTTCCAAAAAAAAAGAGATCCCCATGTTTCCAGACTAATTTTAAACACACTGACGTGGGGATTAGGGAGCGATAAATCTGGCTACCACCACAGAATCAGCAATTCATCATGTCCATCTTCTTTGGATTAGAAGGTCTTCAAGCTCATTATCAGTCAACACACAGCATAAGTGAAAAAAATGTAGGAGAGTTTGCGATGACCAGTTTAGGGACTTGTTCCACATCGAGAATGCCAAAGGACTTAATTTTGCTTTTTAACGGATGTCTTAAAAGGTACTGACTACCTCTGCTGGACAGTCTGCTCACATTAATAACAATGATAACGACTGTAATACATTACATTAATAGATAATATTACTACCAAATTCAGTCTTGCATAAGAAAATGAATCGGAATTAACATTTAAAAACCTACTTAAGAAACATCAGAACTTTCCTCTAGTCTTTTGAACAAAAAAAAAGTAAGCTGCATGAATGAGTCATATTCTTGCATACCAACATGTTAGATTGCCTACCCTGATGACACGGAATCTCACATAGCTATAGCCATAAAGGATTTGATCCTTGGTCTGCTGAGCTAATGGAGGACAGCCTCTAGAGTTTCTGGATTCAAGATGGACAATGATCCATTAAGGTCCTTACTTCCTAACTACTGATGGTTATGGCAAAGCTTGAGTGGGTACATATCATGTGGAAGCATACTGAATAGTCTATCAACTCATCCATGTCCCACAGTCACACAAGAAGAATGACTACTGTTTCAGTAGATGAATTACCAGCACAAAATATGACCATTTCACAGTAGAAGTCAATGATTACAGCAAAAACAAAAAGGAAAAAAGATTAGAGATTCATAAAAGCCAGTTGTACTCAGGTTGAAATAGACCTGACATAAGAAAAGGAACAGGTTACTTCAGCTCATTGGGTTGATTTTGCCAATCAGATCAAGGCCAATCTGTATCGTAGCTGCCTTTTCATAATCTCCTTCAATCCCTTTAGGACATTAACAGGTTTTTAAATTTGATGAAGATTTCACTTAAATCTACCATAGAACAGCACAGCACAGCACAGGTACGGGCCCTTTGGCCCATGATGTTGTGCCGAACAGGGGACCAAATTAAACTAATTCATTCTACCTGCCCTTGCTCCATATCCACATGCTTATCTAAAAGTCCCTTAAATGCTCCTATCGTATCTGTCTCCACCACCATCCCTGACAGCACATTCCAGACTCCTAACACTCTGGTGTCAAAAAAAACTTGCACCTCACATGTCTGTAGAACCTTCTCTCCTCAACTTAAAATGCATGCTCCCTAGTATTAGACTTTTCAACTAGGGGAAGATGATTGACGGTCAATCCTATCTATGCATACCAATTTTTACAGACTTCTATCAAGTCTCCCTTAAGCCTTCCCCCACTCCAGAGAAAACAATCCTAGCTTGTCTGGCCTCTCCTTATAGCTCATACCCTCTAATCCAGGCACATCCTAGTAAACCTCTTCTGAACCCTCTCCAAAGCCTCAACATCCTTTCTGTAATGTGGTGACCAGAACTGAACGAGAAGGGAGAGAGTAAGCTCTGCCTTGGATTGGGTTAATTAGATCTCCAAAGTTGGCATTTTGTTCATTCCCACCAGTCCAGAATTAGCAGGTCCTGCCACTCACTGCTTTTTGGAGAAGAAAATTCTCGAGTGTAGAGAAACACAATATTGTGCATGCCAAATTTACTCCTCAAATGACTGCACTGTGATGGTCACCTTCTGGATTCCCCTACTGGGTAAGGTCATTTCTCTACAGCTACTCATTTGAATCCTTTCATATTGTTAAACACTTGAATTAGGGCCCAACGAATCTCTAAATTTCAAAGGAATCTTCTTTCCCTCTCTCCACATCTAGGTATAATTCAACTGAATTTACTCTCCAACTTCCCAAAACTAAACACATTTTTGCTTGAGGTATGGTGCTCAAAACAAAACAGTTGAGGTCAGACAAGAACTCGGTTACAACTCAGTGCCCACAGTATTATATATGTGGGCATGCTGCAAGGGCTTCAGTTAACAAAAAGGAAACACTTTACAAGAAAAATTCTGCTGAATCGTTTTCTCTCCCAAGAAAACAAAGATCATGAGTTATGGCAATAGATTTTGAATGGCAGTCTTTCAAGAATCAGTGTAAGGAATGCAGGACAAATGTGGGTTAAATTGGCCGTACCATTAATGAATGGCAGGACATGTTAATTCCTGGCTGGTGGGAAGAGAAAAAAAAACTTTGGAGATCAGATTAACCCAGTCAAGGGCATTGCTACTCTCACACCTCTCACTGAAAAATTAATTACAATGATTTTAGACATTGTTCCCATCATTTCAAAGTTATATTCTTAGTTGGAAGAGAATTGGTTTTGGGCAATTTGATTTCTTTTCTTCCGAGGCCTTTCTTAATCATTCTGTGCTGGGTAGAGTACTTGACAGGAGAGTAGCTCCTGACATTTTCATTGCTGCAAATGTGTTGCTGGTCAAAGCACAGCAGGCCAGGCAGCATCTCAGGAATAGAGAATTCGACGTTTCGAGCAGAAGCCCTTCTGATGAAGGGCTTATGCTCAAAACGTCGAATTCTCTATTCCTGAGATGCTGCCTGGCCTGCTGTGCTTTGACCAGCAACACATTTGCAGCTGTGATCTCCAGCATCTGCAGACCTCATTTTTTACTCCCTGACATTTTCATTGTCCATTTTGTGCTATTAAAGAATAGTTACTGTGGGATTTTCTCATTGTAACAGGAATGATGTTTGGGAGACAGCCAACGTGTTCCATTCAGTGTGTAGGGCATTTGTATTGTTTTAGTTCACTGTGTGTGACTGCAAAGCATTAATGACCACATTTTTTAAACTGCATTTCAGAACATACTCCTGTTCTGCCTAGACATTAAGTGAGGGCACTATGCAAACACTCACAGATCATCCATATTGCAACACAGGTAATTATATTTGCAATTCAGCTATTGCTCAAGATCCTTACATAGGGCATCTATAAAATAGAGGACTTGCAGCAATATGAGCAATTGACAATTCTCACTTATCAATACACGAAAGCTCATGTAAAAAGAGGGTGTGTTCATACTATCTCTTTCTTTACCTGATTCAGAAAGGCATGGGTCCTTTGTGAGAGAGCCGGGGTCTCAGCCTCCTATATTTCTTCATTGGTACTTGTCTTTGGTTGGGACGTCTGCCTAATTTTCGGACATAAGTCCTGATGCCTCCCTCATCCAATGCTGATCCCTCTGAAAGGATGGCAACTGGCCCTGCGAGTATGATAAACAGGGATAGTTACAGATCAGAGTGAAGATTCAGTAAATTGAGAGAATCTGGGTGTTTAGTGTAAATACAATCTATAACAGCCAGATATATTTTCAATAATTCTGTCAACTGAAACAGATACATTGTATTTTGGGTTGCAAAAACAAAATTCAAATTGCAAATCTTAAATTGCAAATAGTGCAGGACAATTCAGTGCTATATTCATGGAGTGAAAAAGTGACTGAAACAAAGCATTGCAAAGCAGTACCAGAACCCAATATTTTCTCATGTTCACTTCCTCCAGGTAAATTAAGTACTTTGAAAGATTGGATTCAGATTATTTCTTGGAATAAGAGACATGTTCATATAGCTGAAAAATGTGTTGCTGGAAAAGCGCAGTAGGTCAGGCAGCATCCAAGGAGAAGGAGAAGCGATGTTTCGGGCATAAGCCCTTCATACGGAACAAGTTATAACAGTACAGGTACACCGTTGGTTGAAACAAATACTTTCACGATTCTGTAAAAAGAACACTTTTTCAATATGTAAATGACAAATTCAGTAAGATCAATAAGCTTGCAGACGACATGAAAACTGTTGGTGTGGTAAATAGGGAGGAGGAAAGTTTTAGAACACAGGATAGGTTAGACAGGCTGGTCGGATGGGCTGAACAAATAGAAGTTAATTCTGAAAAGCTGGAGGAGGTGATGTTACTCCTTCCAAAATACAAGGCAAGTTTACATTGATCCCAGGATCAGAGGGACCACATGTACATCCCCGTAGATCTTTGAAAGTAGAGGAACAGATAGTTAAAAAGATGGTTACACAGAGCCATATAAGAAACGTACATTTTTAATCAAGGCATTGAAAACAAGAGCAAAGGGATATTGTTCATAATGTTAGGCCACAGTTGAAGAACTGCATGCAGTTCTGGTGGTCACTCTATAAAGAAGGAAGGATGTGCTTGTACTGGAATGAATGCAGAGGAGATTCAGCAGGATATTGCCTAATTGGAGCAATTCAGCAATGAAGACAGACTAGATAGGCTGGGATTGGTGTTCTTATGGCAGAGGCTGAGGGCACCACTAAAGGTACAGAAGGGCACATGGGAAGAAACTTCGCCCCTTACTAGAAAGGTCAATAACCAGGCAATAGAGTTTAAGGTGAGGGACAGGAGGTTTAGAGGGGATCTAAACAAACTGTTTTTCAAACAACTGGTTATGAGTATCTGGAATGCAAAGTAGGAGAGGGTGGTAATGTTGTGAACCCTCAAGAAATATTTAGATGAGCACTTCAAACATCATAGTATACAAGGATATGGACCAAAAGTTGGAAAGTTGCATTAGAATTGATGTTTGATGACAGTGTGGACTCAATGGGGAAAAAGGCATTTTTCCATGCTGTGAAAGCTCCATGACTCCAAAATATCCTTGCAAAAAAGGATAGTTTTTTTTTGCATGTTGTGAAAAAATGGTTGAGCTGAATTCTTAAACATGATCATCTTGTGTCATGGACAGATTTA
This sequence comes from Hemiscyllium ocellatum, assembly GCF_020745735.1. NCBI lineage: Eukaryota > Metazoa > Chordata > Chondrichthyes > Orectolobiformes > Hemiscylliidae > Hemiscyllium > Hemiscyllium ocellatum. The sequence goes on along the minus strand of NC_083411.1, from coordinate 93,710,186 downwards.
AAACAAGTCTCTCTCCATAATCTCACCACCCATCCAACAGTAGATCACTATTAATATTTCCTCTCTTTCTTAAAAAAACAGTTTAGTGTGTGGGTAATTTCCCCAGGTCTTGGTTTGTGTGTTGTGACTTTTAAGAATAAAAACCCCTGTGGTAAAGTTAAACCAGATATAGGGTTTATTTCACACATGCTTTGACACAATGCCATTCCTTCCCCCACCAATCTCACATTTCAAGCACACTTAAAATAAAGGAAATATAGCATCGGAATTGAGAATTAAGTAATTACTGATTGAACTTAAATTATTCAAGAAAAAAAAAGGACACCATGTTCTCAATATTCTTGCTTTAACAACAAGAAAAAAAATGGAATCCAAAAAGTCCAAAGTTGCGTGAAATTCCATTGTGGGGGTGGGTTGGTGACTAACCAGCCGTTTTAAGCAGTTTCTTTTAAAAATACCTAAGAATACTTTCCAAGGCAGAGTTTCTGAAATGTGACTTCTGATCATTGTTCTGCCAAACCTTTTTTTAAAAATTAATGCCATTGTTAGGTGACGCAGTGACCTTGTGTACACAAACCCAGTCTTCCAGTGCCGTGTCACTGCAAAACAATGAAATGGATGCTGCCAGGAACAAAGATGATGCTGCCTATATAAATCACACTGTAAGGGGCTGCTATTTGGAACCAACACCTGAGCAGTCAACTACAGTAGGGATAGGATCCAGCCTGCAGATCACAACAGGGACCTGAAAACCAGCAATGCAATCATAATCTTGGAAGCACAACTTGTCAACCCATGACGCCATTTTAGAGAGAAAAAATTATTGCTAGGTTTGACTGATTCAAAGTTGCCTTGTTTACTATTGTTTTGACAGAGGCTGTGGCTAGACATATTTAATTTGCCCTCACTGAAAAGTCTTTAATGCAACCAAATCTGGAGCCAAATCAACTGATTGAATTGGAAGTATACACATTCTATGCACAGCACTAGAAATGCATCCTTTAGTCTTTGTAACCATGCATACCCGCGTGACCTTGACCTTATGTTCACCTGGACCATCTCAAATACCTCCCTCCCCTTCCTGGACCTTTCCATCTCCATCTCTGGCTACCGACTCAACACTGATATGTATTTTAAACCCACATTCCCACAGCTACCTGAACGGTGTCTTGTCTAGTTTGCATGGATTTATTCACAACAGAGCTGACCTTTTTCCTCCTATTAACATCTATCTTCCACCTGTCTCTCTCCTCTACTCCATTAGCACCCCGTTTTTTATCTTTTCTCTGTAGGCACCTTTTATCAAGTTCCATTTGCTCCTTCTTAATCAGCCACCATTTTAAAAACTAGCACTTTTCCAGAACCATCAGTTCTAAAGAAGATTCATATTGGATTTAAGATGCTAACTCTCTTTTCTGATGTTGCCAGACCTCCTCCCACCCCTCCCGCTGTAAAAACACGATGCCCTACTTCTAATTCCTCCGCCCCTACAGCATTTGCCCCAGGAGGAGCAATTCTACTCCAGGACATGCCAGATGTCCTCCTATTTCAAGGACCACAAATTTCCCCTACCACATGATGAACAATGGCCTCCAGCACATTTCCTCTACTTCCCCACCTCCACCTTTGAAACCCACCCCTCCAACCACAAACCTCCCCCCCCACCCCAAATCTCTGGATATACAATGCTTCACACTCTGCCATTTCTGCCGCCTAAAATCAGATCCCACCAGAGATATATTTCCCTCCCTGCCCCTTTCAGCAAACCCCTGGTAACGTTGTTGGCATTCAGAATAATTGCTTTGTGAAACAAAGCAGGATATTTATATGCTGAGTGTAAGGGTCGATGGCTCCTTTCTACAGGAACCTTTGTGGCCTGGAGTTTGTGGTAGTTCATTGTCTGCATGTGGGGTTTGGAACGATGCTGACCCTTTAACTCAGCTATTTCAAAACTACAAATAAAAGGGAAGTTGGTTTCAGTACTGTGGGAATCATGTGACAAGCCTCCCATATGGCAGTGCAGAAGCAGTTACCGCAGGCTTGCAAGAATGATAAGGTCTATCACCCATTCCATAAATTAAATTCAAAGTCACTAATATCTTCTAATAGAGCTGCAACTTGCTTTTCTGTTGTGGAAGGGTTTTCCTTGGAGACCACCATCTCTATAGCAGCTTCTAAACAGATTAGTTCAGTATTTTAAAATTAAAAATGAAGTGGGAGGGAAACTGAACAGGTCTGGCAGCATCTGCTGAGAGAAAAGAGAGAGTTAGCATCTTGAATCTAATATGAATCTTCTTTAGAACTGATGGTTCTGGAAAAGTGCTAGTTTTTAAAATGGTGGCTGATTAAGAAGGAACAAGTGGAACTTGATACAAGGTGCCTACAGAGAAAAGATAAAAAACGGGGTGCTAATGGAGTAGAGGAGAGAGACAGGTGGAAGATAGATGTTAATAGGAGGAAAATAGGTCAGCTCTGTTGTGAATAAATCCATGCAAACTAGACAAGACACAGTTCAAGTTTCAGTCTCTTCAGGAGGTACATGAGACTGACCTTTACTTTTGAAAAAACTTCCAGAAAGTTACTGCAATGTCTTATCATTTGATTATAATGGTCTTCTTTGGAGGAGCTATTTAATATGTTTGTAAAATAAATCTTAATACAGATATATATTCATAGCTTTTTAAACACTTGTTAAAATAAAAAGCATTTACGCCTGCTAAGTGTTCTTCACAACAGCTGTCTAGTTACTCCTGGTTAATTTATAAAACCCAATATATTGAAATATACTGCTACTTAACTGCATTTTTGCTAAAATCCCAAAAAAAATGAACATTTCATTCAGTAATACCAAACATGTTGCAAACGTGAACAATCTAGCTAATTATACCATAGTATAAATTTCGTCATGACAACACGGATCATATTTAATATGTGTCTGACATGATGTAGTTTTGCTCTTAAATTCTACAAAATGTTAAAAAATATGCTATGGATTACTGGGCCCAAAATGTTAACTCTGCTTTCTCTCCACAGATACTGCCAGAACTGTGGAGTTTTGTTTCTGATTTCCAGTTGATTTTTTTTGAAAGCCTAAAACAGAAATCACGTTGTCTTAAAGTCAGCGTTCTTTAAAAGAGACATGCTTACAACATCACTGTTCCGAATATGTAACCTGGGTGATAAAGATTTCAGCCCCATCTTAACTTTGATCACTTGCAGCATGAAACATTACTAAAGACATGTTCGTTATTTATAATTAATACATAAATCTTAGCCAAGACACTGATGTAATATTTGTATGTAATAGCTAGTTGTAATAAATGTTTATTGGATTCTTCAATAACTTCACACGTAGTTTCCAAGTCTATCATGAGTAACATAGGCTTTGCTGCAGAAGGTAGAGTACACTGGAGATAAAAGTCACACTGAAAATGGCCACAGCTGCAGAGCCAGCATTGTGAAGGAGGGACCAATGTACAAACGTAGCCTAGAACTGAAGTTGTAATTATGGCAGATGTAGGTGAGGTTTCAAATTGATTGACCACTACCCGTATCTCCTCCCCAACCCCACAGCCAGCAGGAGGCTATGGGGACCCAAAAGGAAACTGAAAAATTCCAGTCAGCTTCTGATCATTGGCCTTAATTAATTATATTGATGATCTCATCGCTGCTTCTGAGCATATCACCATCTGACCTCCAAATTTTCCTCCTCCTTGCCCTGGGCCAATTGTAAGGAATGGCAAAGTGTCACTAGCTGGCTGCCAGAAATTCCTGGGCCTACAAATTCTCATATCTCATTGAAATTCCAAAATCCAACTCCTTAAAGCTTGGTGTTGTTGCTGATAGGAATTTATAATTAAATAAGTTATTTCAAAAACCCTCTGCATATATCTTTGATAGATTACTACATTGGGTAAACAATCTTGCAGGGATGGGGTGGTGCAGAGTGGAACATAACCGAGTTGTGCAATTTTGTTTACTATTTGGGATTAGTAATATCAGATAATATGCATGCCCAGTGTTCATATATACACCATCCAGGAATAAAAAGATCAGCTGAGCAAGGTTAAGATTACTGTTTTGATGAGTCACTCGATTCCAAAGTCCATGAATCTGATTGTTCTAATGTCCTCAGCTTTGTTGCAGGAGAATACAAATGCAGTAGGGTAAACTTAATTCGAGCACTTGATATGCACATCTTATGGAATGATTCAACAGTGAATAAAATATAAATGCCATCTTATGACATCTCAGTCCACATCTCCCACTGATTTCTCGATCAGGGAAATAACAAAATATATCCCCAATGGCTTTCTGTGGAAAGAATGTGGTCTTGTCAGAATTAATTCCCCCATGACCTGGACAAAGTTAGGAATTCATTGTGTGAGCTCAATTCCACACATCTTTTCACATAGCCCATATTCAGGACAACATCTTGATGCATCAAGAATTGCCATTCATAGAGTCAGATGTACAGCATAGAAACAGACCCTTCAGTCCAACCCATCCATCCCGACCAGATATCCCAACCCAATCTAGTCCCACCTGCCAGCACCAGGCCCATATCCCTCCAAACCCTTCCTATTCATATACCCATCCAAATGCCTTTTAAAATGTTGCAATTGTACCAGCCTCCACCACTTCCTCTGGCAGCTTATTCCATCCTCTGAAAAAGTTGCCCCGTAGGTCTCATATATTTCACCTCTCACCCTAAACCAAAACCCTCTAGTTCTGGACTCCCCGACCCCAGGGAAAAGACTTTAGGCAAATTATCTTATCCATGCCTCTCATGATTTTGTAAACCTCTAGAAGGTCACCCCTCAGCCTCTGCTCCAGGGAAAACAGTCCCAGCCTGTTCAGCCTCTCTTTGTAGCTCAGATCCTCCAACCGTGGCAACATCCTTATTAATCTTTTCTAAACCCTTTCAAGTTTCACAACATCTTTCTGATAGGAAGGAGAGCAGAATTGCATGCAATATTCCAACAGTGGCCTAACCAATGTCCTGTACAGCTGCAACGTGACCTCCCAACTCCTGTACTCAATACTCTGGCCAATAAAGGAAAGCATACCAAATGCCTTCTTCACTATCCTACCTACTTGATATGAAGGTCAGGAAACCTGATTAAATTTCAACAAAGTTTCTCTTTCTCCCAGTCTCTGCACTGACAGACATCCAAGTATATTTATTTAATCCAAGGACCATGGTAAATCACGTCATGATTCCATGACCAGCAATATCTGCATTCAATGATAATACATCAAGATAGCAATAGTAATCCAAGCAGGGTTGACGTATTATTATAATGTCAATGATAGGTGCCTTGACAAGCTTAGAGTTTATAAATTATGCAACAATCAGAATGTAAAGCTGTCAATATGTTGGTATAGACAGAATTGGTCATTACAGGAGCTCTAAATAGTTGCTCCCTACCTCGGTGCTTTCTAGAAACGAGGAACTGGATTTACCAAGTTAACTCTATGCAGTTATAGATTGCTATCAACTCAACTTGTGCAGTTGATGCACAGCCAGTAAAATGTCACAAGTACATCCAATTCTGCTTTAACATATTTATCTGAATTGAACACCAATCGAATCACCACATGTTTTGCTTCATTCTTCATACTGGATGGTCATAACCTTTATTTATTGATTCACTTATGCTGTTATTACTAGCCCTCATCATACTGTGTGTCTATCCATGAATATCTACATGATAAACAAACATTGCCAGAAGGCAAAGGGGTGTATTATATTTGAAGATTTCACAACATTTCTGCCCAGTTAATTTAGGTCAGATCTCTTATCTCAACTGAACTTTGTCTCTTTTTCAGTCCACACTCTTATCATTCATTCTTCAAGCCAAACACCATGTGAGCAACACAGGTTATGGGGAGTAGAATCAGATGAGAGGTTCAGCTCAGCCCATCTTGATGCCAAGAGCATCTTACTTCATGCTTTATAATTTTTACAAGCAGCAAGGCTTAGTGAAGAAGGCATTTGGTATGCTTTCCTTTATTGGTCAGAGTATTGAGTATAGGAGTTGGGAGGTCACGTTGCGGCTGTACAGGACATTGGTTAGGCCACTGTTGGAATATTGCGTGCAATTCTGGTCTCCTTCCTATCAGAAAGATGTTGTGAAACTTGAAAGGGTTTAGAAAAGATTAATAAGGATGTTGCCAGGGTTGGAGGATCTGAGCTACAGGGAGAGGCTGAACAGGCTGGGGCTGTTTTCCCTGGAGCAGAGGCTGAGGGGTGACCTTCTAGAGGTTTACAAAATCACGAGGGGCAGGATATGGCAAATAGGCAAAGTCTTTTCCCTGGGGTCGGGGAGTCCAGAACTAAAGGGATTAGTTTTAGGGTGAGAGGGGAAAGATATAAAAGAGACCTAACTTTTTCACCCAGAGGGTGGTATTGCTATGGGATGAGTTGCCAGAGGATGTGGTGGAAGCTGGTACAATTGCAACATTTAAGAGGCATTTGGATGTGTATATGAATAGGAAGAGTTTGGAGGGATATGGGCCGGGTGCTGGCAGGTGGGACTAGATTGGGTCGGGATATCTGGTTGGACCAAAGGGTCTGTTTTCATGCTGTACATCTCTATGACTATGACTATGACTAAAGCGAGTTTCTCTCTAGGCTTTGGTGAGTTGCCAGTCAGGGGAATGATTACTTGTTAAGCACTTTACTGATGGCTGAACTCACTTCATTCATATTCAGCTTCCTATCTTTTATAAGCACCAAACAAGTTAAATATTGAGAAAACTCACCATGAAACTAGAACGTGTCCTGGGTGGGTTCAGCTTGCTGCTAAAAATGCTTCATGGATATCAGACACAAACACATCACCTCCATGGACATTGGAATCTGATATACACCAGTCTTTAATAACACTAATGCATGAACCTGCTCCTCTTACAGAATGCTTCTGCACTGCAGGCTATAATGGCAACATCAGTGTAATGTTACTGCAAGGACATTGTGCTCAGTGACTGGGCCACATCTGAGCTGTTTACTTGCTGTAACAGTATGGACTCACTGAGCCTACCTTGATGCTCACAGCATCACTGCTTTGCTTTGCGTTGTCTTGCGTTTGAATGCTTTCCCCCCTCAACCAAAGGTACCAGACTGATGTTATTTCTGTCTTGCTTTGCACTTCATACAAACCCAAAGGGATGAAATTTGTTATGGTTATGAGTGGGCTTTGGAAAAGTCAAGAGGAACAGCTTTCACTCATGGGGTCCTGGCACAGCCAAGTTATAGCAGCCTCTGTTATTACTGCCACTTAATCTGCCGACAGCATCATGTATCCCTCTAGATGGCTGACAGCTTTAATCACAGTGGCAACCTCTGACCAGGCCTTCACTGCTGGTCCTCAGTGGGGATAGGATTTAAGATGAAGTCTCACCTCTCAATCATCTACTCCAGCAGTACCTCCCATATCCTGCCTGCAATGCAGAGTACCATTTTGCTCCTCTGCCACATCAAAGGGAAATGTCAGAAACCGTGGGTCGGCTCTGGGCTGACAATGCAACTGCACCAAGGGCTTTTAAAAGGTGGCACAGATGCAAAGGATGCTTGGGAGTTCTAGCATATCCGGTGAACGATGGTTTTTTTTAAATGAACATTACATATAATCTGAATTGGAGGGGTGGACTCTAGGGTAGGTAATGAGGCAAATTTGTAAAGAATGGGAAAGAGTTCACTAGTCCTTGCATCAATAGGTCTTCCAAAAATCTCAATGCAACTTGGATTTAGCCAATAAAGAATTCAGCTCTTTATTTTCGTTTTTCATTCTGACATTGGTTCTAAAGGGTTAAAAGTATTTCCCCTTCCCACCCCCCACCCGAGGGTGGCGAGAGGTAAAATGAGAAAATAATTGGGATATTTGCCCCCTTCTCATCACCTGACCAATTAGTGCTTGGCAAGAATGCACATTTGAGACTTCCTCGATTTACCAACAAGTAAGATCTTTAAATCAAAGAGAGATTGATGGACACTTAAGGACCTCAATTCTCCACCATTCCAGTGACCTGTCTTCTAAGCAGATGTAAAACATAAGTTACAGGGAGGCTGGTGGAGCATTGGTAGTATCCGTACTCCTGAACTGAGGGACCTGCATTCAAGTCTCACCTGTTCCAGGGGTACGCAATAAAAATAGGGGTACGTTAGAAATAAAAAGGTTACATTCAAAACTTTATTCCAAATGTTGGAGCAACAGGTGAAGCAGGGTATTTCATGCTACTACTACGCATGAACAAGAGGCTCTCTTGTGGCAGTAGTAGTAGTATCTTGACCTTGGATCAGGAGGCATGGATTCCAGTCCTGCTTGCTCCAGAGCTATGTATGACTATGCCTGAACAAGTTAAATTAAAAAGTGAGGGGAAAGAAAATTATGCAACATAAGTGGAGTTTAATTTCGATAAAATGCGAGGTGCTGCATTTTGGGAAAGCAAATCAGAGCAGGACTTAGACATTTAATGATAAGGTCCTAGGGTGTGTTGCTAAACAAAGACCTTGGAGTGCAGGTTCATAGCTCCCTGAAAGTGGAGTCACAGGTAGATAGGATAGTGAAGGTGGCGTTTGGTACACTTTCCTTTATTGGTCAGAGCAGAGCATTGAGTATACAAGTTGGGAGGTCATGTTGTGGCTGTACAGGATATTGGTTAGGCCAGTTTTGGAATATTGCGTGCAATTTTGGTCTCGTTCCTATCGAATGATGTTGTGAAACTTGAAAGGTTTCAGAAAAGGTTTATGAGGATGTTGCCAGGGTTGAAGAATATGATCTATCAGGAGAGGCTGAATACGCTGGGGCTGTTTCCCCGGAGCATTAGAAGTTGACGGGTGACCTCAGGTTTATAAAATCATGAGGGGTATGGAGAGGATAAATAGACAAAGTCTCTTCCATGGGGTGGGGAGTCCAGAACTAGAGGTCATAGGTTTAGGATGAGAGAAGAAAGATATTAAAAAAAAAAGGACTTCAGGGGCAACGTTTTCATGCAGAGGGTGGTGCGTGTATGGAATGAGGTGCCAGAAGAAGTAGTGGTGAAGGCTGGTACAATTGCAACATTTAAAAGGAATCTGGTTGGGTATATATGAATAGGAAAGATTTAGAGGGATATGGGCACAGTGCTGGCAAATGGGACTACATTAGGTTGGGATAACTGGTCAGCATGGACTAGTTGGACCAAAGGCTCTGTTTCCGTGCTGTACATCTCTATGACAAGCAGCACTAATAAGTAGTTGCTGTCAAGCCAAAAAGATGTTCTACCTATCTCACACACATGCTGCCAGACCTGCTGAGTTTTCACAGTGGTTTCTGTTTTGTATGAGACAACATTCACTAGTTCATTTCTCAGGGCAATGCCTTGACTGGAGGTAACCTGTCTTGGTTTAAAAATTTAACAAAGCCCAACTGTCAATCAGTAATAATAAGTACATTCTCCATGGCAACACCTCCATCAGGGTCCACTTGCCAACCAATTAGCAATTTCCTTTCATGCTGTATGAATGTTGATTTTCCCCTTGAATGTATTCTTGTGAGATGTCCTGTTGAGGGCGAGATGAAAAGCTTTCAAAAATGTCTTTTTATAGTAACACACTTGATAATGTTGTAACTATGAATATTAACATTATTATAATATTTAAATGATGTAAGCTTTGGACATTTCTGTTGTAGCTAGTAATTCATATTCCTCTAAATATATTATTGGGCTAGATCTTCTGATGTCAACAGCAGTGACATATGCTTGTCACTGTTGTACATCAGGTTCCTTTAGACAGCCTGACTACATGTGATAATTGCCTAAGAAATTTAAACTTCTCATAACAGATTCACACTACTGCAGGAGGATATCAACTGATTAGTCAACTGGGCAGAATGGTGACAACTGGAATGCAACTTGGAAAAAAAGATGTGAAGCAATGCACCTCAAGCGGAGGGCTAACTGGACAAGGGATTACAGTATAAATGATAGGGCCCTGGAGAAGTATTGAAGATCAGAATGACTTGGTTGTCTGCATTCATAAATCCCCGGAGGTAGCAGGGCAGGTGTTTAAAAATGGCATATACTTCACCCTTGTTAGCCGAGACACAATACATAGCAAAGAGGCTACACTGGAACTGTATAAAATGTTGGTTAGGCAGTTATGGTCACCAGATTATAGGAAAGATGTGATTACACTAGACAGGGTGCAGAGAAGATTCACTAGAGTGCTGCTTGGACTGAAGAGTCCAAACTATGAGGAAAGATACAATATGCTGGTGTCATTTTCCTTGAAGTAGCAAAAGGTCGATGAGGAACCTAATAGAGGTGTTTAAGATCATGTGGTGGATACAAAGGCACTTTTTCTATTAGTAAAGTGGTCAATAACTAAGTGGTATAGATTTAAGCTAAGAGGTTAAGCTAAGAGAATGTTAAAAGGACAGTTAAAGGAGAATTCTTTCTCCCATGTGTGGTGGGAGTTTGGAACTCTGTCCAAAGTACATGTGCATCAGAAACTCACACGATTTAAGCAGTATTTCTAAACTTGCTTGCATTGCTGTAGCCATCAAGGCTAGAAGCCAAAATCTGGAAAACGGGTTTAGTGCCATCAGATCTTATCGACCATCCTCTTTAACCTTTCCAATATGGGCCAATGGAAGCAAATTTGTCAGCACCATCCAAGGTCTTATCAATTTAATGTCTAGCTTCTTAGATTCCCTCTACAGGATTACAAACCTTGATCAATCTAAGAGATCCTTCACAGGGACTCTACCCCTATTCCTTGGCATCGTTCGTCCTACTAGTAGAAATACATCATACTAGATGGGATTTCTAGTCAAGCCTGTAAAAACAATAAAGCTATTTCTCTGACTATTGTATTTCTCACCATCTCCCCGATCCTTTTCATAATCTACACATTGCTCACACTGTCTCTCAATGCAACAGTAGGGTTCAGGATACTATGCTTTCAGTGTTTAGTAGCTCATGTACCATATAGATATTTCCAGTAATTCAAAGTTCTCTGGACTTCGGAGCCTATTTCATCCTTTTTGTGCCCAGAGATAGGCTTAGATTAAGCAAGAAAGAACCTGTGTCTTGGACTATATGGTATCTGGATGGCCACATTCTGAAATTACAATCCAGTGTATAAACTCCACTGCAATGGAGTCTGACCAACTCCAAGAAAAAGATCCTCATGTGCAATGTCTTAATTTTCTGACACTTCAGCAACCATGCTGTCCCAGGATACACCAAGATAAAAATCAGCAAATTTGCCACTCTGACAAAAACTAGGCTGCTGCACAATCAAACTTTAGATTCCCTCACTAAGGGCATTGTGGGTCAAGGCTCAGCAGGTGGATTGCAGTGGTTCAAGAAGTCAGCTCATCACCTTCTCAACGTCAACAAGGAACAGCCAATAAATGCTGGCCAGCCAGTGACACCCACATATAATAATTTTTTTAAAAAATGATAATGTTCAGTTAAAAGGTCTATGAATGAGAAAAAAAAATGTTGTCAACAATTCAGGTAATGTGTATGCTGCAATGATAGCCTTGCATCCACTACAAACAAAGACTTTTTTAAAAAATTGTAAAAACAATGACTACTTGGTTAAAGAAAGTGCTTCAAATAGGTGCATAATCCTTGGAAGGCTGTGGGAACATTTATGCACAAGACTGAGAGACTATAAATTAATAATTTATCGTCATTTCAGTTCTTCAATTTTTCTATTTGTAGTTCAGAGTATTAATAAATAAACATTATAAAATACCTCTGTTTAAGCGCAGTCCAGTAAAAATAACACTCAGTCCTCAGGAGTTGTAATACTTGCCTTTTATTCATTTAAAAGGGACACAGATGCATTCTTTGGTTATTTTCACATTATAAAATAGCGAAAAACAGCCCAATATTATAATAGTAGCCATTAGTAGAGGCACACCATCTGTTCAGTGGTCATGGGTGAGCTGTACAAAAAAAAAGGGGAAATCTCTCCCCTAAAAGTTTAAAGACACCATTACCCTAGGCCCTACTATTAACTGTACAAGTCCTACCCAATTTTGTATCCGTATTGCACTTTGGTAAAAACGCAATACGGATACTTATCCAAATTAAACTCCATCTGCTACTCTTCAGCCCATTGGTCTAATTGATTAAGATCCCTTTGTAACGTTAGATAGCCACCTTCAATCTCCACTATAAACACTAATTTCAGTGTCATTTGCAAACTTACTAATGTTGCCTCCTGAATTCTTATCCAAAATTGTTTTATATAAATTACAGAAGTTGACCCAACACCGATCCCCGTGGAACTCCTAGGTAGTGTGATTGAACAGAGAGACCTAGGGATTAAGGTACATAGTTCGTTGAAAGTTGCATCACAGGGAGACAGGATGATTAAGAAGGTGTTTACTACACATGCCTTCATTGCTCAGAACATTGAGTATAGGAGTCCAGGTTGTACAGGACATTGGTGTAATCTCTTCTGGAGTACTATGTATAATTCTGGTCACCCTGTGATAAGAAGGGTACTATTAAAAAGGAGACAGTTCAGAAAAGATTTACCAGGTTGTTCCTGGGACTGGAGGGTTTGAGTTAAGATGATGCTGGATAGTTTGGTATTATTTTCAATAGAGGGTAAGAAGTTGAGGGGGGAACCTCAAAAAAAATCATAAGATGTATAGGTAAGTTGGAAAGCAAAGATCTTTTCTGTAGGCAGGGTGAGTTCAAAACTGGGGGACATATTTTTTAAGGTGAGAGGAGAAAGATTTTAAAAAAGGGGCAGGAGGGGCATCCTTTTCCACACAGAGGGTGGTTCATATATGGAATGAACCGCCAGATCAAGCATGTACTCATTAATGTTGATTGCCTTGCTCCATTTGGTTTGGACATGTGACACATGAGTCAGCCACTCGGAGCCTCACTTACCGGCTTTCAGTCCTCACAGTTTCTTTGACTCGACATTTCCCACAATGATTTGAATAATTTGGTAACTTGAAAACTTTTTGGAATAATTTTATTCTTATCTACTTGGCAGAAACTGATCATGTAGGTCGAAAGTGTGCCCAAAGCTTGAATCACCTCCATTCCCACTCTTTTCTAATTTATCCAGCTTTTCTGTCCAGGGGTAGCCAGTTCCTTCTCCAAATGGGAGACTGGGGTCCACTGATGTCAGAGAGCACTGACTGTTATTGTAACTGATGATCTGATCAGGAACGGTATTATAGCTTTCTCACCTGGTGAATAGGACGCTCCAATATCCAGGAGTGAGGAACTGGCAACATTTTACTTTCCTTGTGGGGTTTAGCAATTAAGATGTTTAGGACATCCCAGCCCAGGCTCCTCATTTTTCTAAATGCACAATGTTTGTGAAGCCCTCTTGCTGTGACTTATCAGGGTATTGTTAATCTTTTGTTTGGTCCAGATTATTGCTCCCTTGCATCCAAAAATTACTTCCAGTCCACTATCAAGCTGCCATATTCTACCCAAGTGGCCATTGGCTGGGATATGCTGATGAGCAGTGGGGGGCTTAATATTATCTAGACATTATGTTGCTGAGCTCAGACAAATATCATTCAACATAGCGTACCCCACCCAACTACTGGACTGTGTAATGACTATTTAGAAACAGAAAATAGGAACAGGTGTAGTCTTCCAATAGAATCTTGGATAATTATCCGACTCAACACTCTGTTCTGGCTTTCTCCCCATAGGTTTTGACTCCTTTTAGCCTCAAGAACTAACTCCTTAAAGCATTCAACGTGTTGGCCTCAACCACGGTGTATCAGCAAATTCCACAGGCTCACTACTCTCTAGATGAAGAAATTTCACCTAATCCCAGTCCTAAATGGTCTATCCAGTATCCTTAATCTGTGACCCCGAGTTCTGGACTTCCTGGTCACAGAACATCTTTCCTGCTTTTATTCCATGATGTCTATTAGAATTTTAGAAATTTCTATGAAATATTCTTCCCCCTCTACAATTCTTCTAAACTTCACCGAATATAATCCAAACCAATCCAGTGTCTGTTCATACCTTGGTCCTGCCATACACAGAATCAGCCTGGTAAACATTTGTTGCTGAAACATCCTCCTTTAGGTAAGGGGACTAAAACTGCACACAATACTCCAGATGTTGTCCCACCACAGCCCTATGCAATAGCAGCAAGGTATGCCGGGGGTTTTTTTTGCTGGAAAGCTAAACTACTGTTTCCCTTATTCACTGCCTGCTGCAACTAAATGCTTAATTTCAGTGACAGGTGTACAAGGACACCTAGGTCTTGATGCATTTGCCCCTTTCCCAACTTACCAACATTCAAATAATAAGCTGCCTTCTGGTTTTCGCTAAAGTGGATAACCTTGCATCTATCCACATTATACTTCATCTATCCATTTACTCACCTTGTCCAAATTACACAGAAGCAACTCTTCATTCTCCTCACAGTTCCCCCTCCACCCAGCTTTGTGTCATCGGTAAACTTGGCTGTACCATATTTAGTTCCCTCAAAGTCATGAATACATTTTGTGAATAGCTGGGATCTAAATTCTGATGTTTCTGGTGCTACAAAGATCACTGTCTGCCACTCAGAAAAAGAACTGTTTATTCCTACTGTTTCCTGTCTGTCAACCAGTTGTTTATCCATGTAAGTACACTACCCCAATCCATGTGCGTTAATTTTACACACTGATCTCTGATCTGGGCTCTTACCAAAAAAAAAAGTCTTCTGAAAGTCCAAATAAACATCAACTATCCTACTTACATTTGAAAAATGTCCAGTAGATTTGTCAAGCAGGATTTTCCTTTCGTAAATTCATGCTGATCCTATCGCTGTTTTCCAAGTACTCTGGTAATTTCCCACTACTACTGACAATAAAATCACAGAATTCCAAAAGTGGAAGCATGCTATTCAGCCCATCAAGTTCACACCACCCCTGAGAAAAGAAACCCACCCAGACCCACCCCCCTATCCTAAGCTGGGAACCCTGCAGTTCCCAAAGTTAATCCACCTAGCCAGCACACTATGGGCAATTTAGCACAGCTAATCCACCTAACCTGTACATTTTGGGACTGTGGGAGTAAACCAGATTGTTCAGAGGAAACCGCACACAGACATGGGGATAATGTGCAAACTCTACACAAACAAACAGTCACAATGGTAGAATCAAACTCAGGTCCCTGGCACTGAAAGACTACAGTGCTAACCTCTGAGCCAGTGATGTAGGGCTAACCAGCAGTTAATTCTCTATTTTATCCCCACTCTTTTTTAAAAAAAAAGGTAGTGGAGTTAGATTACTTACCCACTAATGCATGGAAACTGTTCCAGATCTTGAAAGATGACCAGCCATTATTTCTGAGACTACTCAAGTACTCTGGATATAGTTAGTTAATTGAGCCCTGAGGATTTAATAGCCTTTACTTCCATCAATTTCCCCAACACTATTTCCTTACTAACAGGGATTTCCTTCAGTTCCACCATCTCCCTAGTCTTGTTCTCCAGCATTTGTTCCAGGCTCATCCCTTCCTGTAACAGTATTGCATTATTTCACTGTAATGAACTCTTTCACCATTAGATTAACAGGATGCAGGAGACACAGATGTTGCATATAATCTTATCATAGGTTTTCCTGATTAAAAAAACTTCCTTTGAGGGCTATTGATTCTATTGGTGGTTCTGTGTGTCTTTGAAATTGGATGTCTGGAATTGAAGTACTGGCTGTAGCAAAGATTTATAAAGGAGGAACAGCGTTGGATACATTTCAGTCCAATTAATCCTGAATGTTCATTGACTACAAACTCAAATATTGAACCTAAATTCCATCCTCACAACCACCACCTCAATCTTTCAGTTGTAGCACCCAATTTTCTAGTTACTGTTGTTATTTAACTTCATATAGAACAAGACCACCACCTGTGGAATACTTTATCAGTAAAGTTTTGTTTCTGATTGACCAGTGTTCTGAACTGGCCACAGATCAATTTCAAACGCATTCTAGATTTCCATTAAAAAATGCTTATGATATTCAAACTTCCAAATAAATTCCAACCAGATTGATTCGGCTAGCATCTAGGTGATGTTTCTGCATAAATGTAATCACCAAGATCAGATACTTGTAGCAAAATTGGTTACTATTGACTCAATGCATTCCTGGTTTTAAAGAACAGTTTCTTCCGGCTGTTAAGCCTTATATACCTTTCATATTTGAGTTGATCTTTCTCTACACCCATAACACTTTTTCTGGGTATGATTTTTCTGGTTAGTACGCAATACAATATCTTTCACCGAATCTCAGTACATGTGACAACAATAAATCAAGACTAATGGTGTGGACAATAAATGATGGGCTCTCATTTCACATTTGTGGTACCAAACCATTGCATTTTGTTCAAACCTAATGAAGTGCTTCATATCCCACATATACTTGTGTATAGATTGATCACAAATATAAGTCAATCTCTTACTTTTGGCCAAAAAGTCTTTTATTTTCCATCCATTTGTTGTATAAGTCAACCATATTACATTGCATTATAAACCTCCTACAAAAGGAAACATGTTCCAATTAACCCACTTAAACGGAATCACATTCATTCAATTCGCTAACTCTACTCATCCCTCTTTATTTACTATACTGCATCTCGATTCATTCATAACTACTTACTGCACTAGGCTTACTGCTCATTTTGATTCAGACTAGTACCAAGTATGTCAGTACTTATCACACTTTGTTCACTATACATTCAAAAGTTAATGATTTTAATTGTGCCACTATATCGGAATAAAAGTGAGAAATATTAGCTACATACCAGTATATCTTTAAATTCATTGACAAATTTGTTGATGTTGTTGAGGTTCATAACATACAAGAATTAATTGGAGGGAAATTGAAAAAATTTAGCAGAAAAGTTCAAGACACTTACATATTCAGAATTTAATTGATGTTTTATTTTAAAGTATGCCATTATACCAGGCCATGACGATGCTGAACAGTTTGATTTTACAGGATTTTGATGAATCTTTGACATGTTGAACTTTTGTAACAGTCTCTTGCTTTTATCCAGTAATTACCTTTACTATAATACATTGCGTTTTCCTTCTTTACCCTGGATTAGTTTACTTTTGCTAATAATATGGTATTTTACATTGCAGCATGAATTTCAGCCCCTCAAACTTGTGCCCGGGTATTAGTCGGCCTTCTAAATTGAACATTTAGAAAAAGAGAGAGAGTCTTAAAAATTAGACCTATACATGAGTACATATGGGTAATTAGTCAGTGATTGTAAAGGGATATGAAAAGCAATGTGCACTTAGCACCATCCTCTGAGGAAATTGTAAGTCAAAGTATCTACATATTTAAGATAAAAAAAAAATATATATATATATATATATATATATATATATAAAAATTATTCCATATTGAACAGTACATAAATTTTGATTATTTAGTATGTAATCATCATTTGTCATCTGCTAATATAAAGAATGGGTGTGTCTTAAACTCCACTCACCTTCTCAACACGGCCCACATCACCTGCTTGATTCCATTTGCCTAGCGGGTAGTGGTATGTAAAGCAAATATTCATAGGGAAACAAATTGAGGCGAATTGGAGTATAACATGTTGTGAGTGGAAGGGGTGGGGGGCAGGGGGAATGATTTATAAACCAAGTACATAAAACAAAAAAAAGTGTTCTCTCCTAAGATCTGAAACATGAGCAAAACTCCAATTATCTGGGATAGTAGGCAAGCAGCTTTTAAAAAAAAAACATATAATTGTCGAGAAGCACTAGGTATTCTATAAAATGCCCCAATCTTCTAATTTTTGGAATGGATAGTCTGATTATTTTCCTAGCTATAACTCAAGTTAAATTATTAATCAGGTTCAATAGGGAAGTTAAGTGCTGTATATTTGGTCTGTCAATATTTAAAATTATGACTCTATTCTGTGAATCTTACACAATTTAGAATTGAGATTTTTAAACTATGTTTAGGAGTATTCTTTTGTGCGCAATTTATGGACTTCAAACAGTATAACACAAGTTTTCCTGCTGCAACTGTTAAGCAATGTGCGCTAAAACAGTGAAGAAGTGGTCATATTTACTTACAGGTTCAAAGAGTTTCTGGTTAACAAAAGAGACAATGGGTTTAATTATGACAAACCAGGGGAATGAAAATTAAACTCACATGGAACATTGTGCCACTCATATCACTCTACAAATGTCTTAATGTTAGCTTTTCCCCGTAAATATATCATGCATCTTCTTCATATAGGATTCAGAAGTGGTAGAGGGGGGAGCAGGACAAATTGAACACTAAAACCCATTGAGCAAAAGCTACAGATCCTAAAGAAAGCATCAGATTCTACCTTTCTTGGATTTGAAATCCTGCTCACTGTCTAACCAAGGAAAAGTAAATTGCCATCAACACAAGAGCTCCTTCTCCCAATTTCCCATCAGCAAAGTTACAGAATGTGGTATGGCTAAGTTTGGCAGGTAGTCTGTGGGCCACTAGGTCACATGGGATGGTAACTGGGCAGCTGACTCTCTACTGTTGTTTTAAAGGACACCCTCCTTTAAATTCTGATGAGACCAGCCATTAGAATTGACTGGATCTGTTGGAGCATTGCCCAGGTAAGAGGAATAGTGCCTCTCAGCTTTCTGGACAGCAGCTTGAATCTCAACAAAACATGTATTGCCTCTCTCATAACAACATCTTATTTCATCAACTAATAGACCAAATAATCCAGCCTTCAATTGCATAGCAACAGGATTTTGCTCTCATCTGGTGGCCTTGAAAGAAAACAGCAATCAGTTGAGGAAAAAAAAGGTTACTTTTCCATATATTATCAAATTAAAGGAATAAATGAAGACAGAGGACATTTATTTTAAACCAACATTAAACCTGATATCAAAGGATAGGCTGTGCCAATACAAAAATTGGAACAACCAAACAACCAAGAATTACTTCACCAAATGGAATATTATTAAGACTTAAAGGCTCTTTAATTGAAACAAAAGAATGGAGCATGCTCCAGTGTGATAGAACATGAAAAAAAATGCTGATTCCATAATAATTCAGTTGTTCACAAAGTGGTATAGTAATGAGCCATACAGAAAGATCAGAGATTTTATTTCAAAATTAATGTTGATTCCTTATGAATTGAGTGCTCGATTTGCATTTGATTTGTGTACCTCTGTTTAGTTTAGGGTAACAAGCTTCCTATTTCGGATTGTTCTTATAGTGGCTTCACCTGGAGCAGATCCAGAGGAGGCTCACAATAATGATCCCAGGAATGAAAGGCTTAACAAATGATAAGTGTGTATACTCATTGGAGTTTAGAAGGACAAGTGGGGGATCTATTTAAAACTTTGAATATTGAATGGCCTGGACAAAGTGGACGCTGGGAAGTTGTTTCCATTGGCAGGAGAGACTAGGACCTGAGGACACAGCCTCAGAGTAAAGGGGAGACCCTTTGAAATGGAGATAAGGAGAAACTTCTTCAGCCAGAGAGTGAGGAATCAATGGAATTTAGTTCCACAGCAGGCTGTAGAGGCCTTGTATATCAAGGGGATCAAAGGTTACAGGAAGAAAGTGGGAAACTTAATCAGCCAATGATTGAATGGCAGAGCAGACTCAGTGGGCTGAATGGCTTAATTTCTACTCCTATGTCTTATGGTCCTGCAAAAATAGTGTGTATGAATGAATGTTATTTGTAAACAACACTGGGTTCCACTGTAATGACTCAATGGTTGAATGATCTGCTGAAACATGAAAATAGCTATTTCATTTGGTGGAGGATGGATTGCGAGTATCACATCTTAACAAGAGTTAGTAAAAGGTGAAGAAAAATAAAGTTGAGGCTTTTAAAAACATCTTAATGCGCAAAAACTGTAAAGCATCATTTTCTGAGTTCATTTTTTGCTAACTTTATCCTTAGACAAGTTGCACAGATTCTATGAGGAAGTAAAGGGTTCATCCATTATTAACTTAGTGGGAGTGACTGGAAAGGTAGCAATAAGAGCATTAAATTAGATCTCACTGCACCATGGCACTCCCTTATAAATGATACATGTTGGTCTTCTGCACTGTGACTGAAGTAACATTCGTTGTTTCTAACTTAAGGGTTCTTCACATCTCCTCATCCAATTGCTTTTTAATTTCAGATTTTATAAAAGTTTAGTTGTGGAAACTAATCTAAAAAGAACTGACACCACGTGATATTACTTAGTTTTACAGCATTAGAAAGCAAAACTGTTCCTATTACAGCAAGTTCAGGCACTCATTGCCAGCAATGCCAAGAGCTTTCCAAAACAAGCGAAGAGTCCAGACTTGTGAAACATCAATTCATGATATGACAACATGACCAGCATTAAATTTTGTGAAACTATTCTGATTAAAAATACAGTACTTGATTAAATTAACTCAGTTTCTCATCGTACACTGGTGTAACCTAGCATTTACATTTGACTGAGAAATTTTCATATGACTAACATTTTCCTGAGTAATTGTACTCAATTGTGACTTTGTACAAAAGGTACTCAAAGTGTAGTTATTTGTAAAAGTAATCAAAAAAAATAAAATTGGCTCAATTTGATAAATATTGACTTTGCGCATTTCTTTTCCTACTCATCATTGGTAAATGTAATCAGGCATTTGTTGAAGTTCTTGATTAAACTCAGTATAAAAGTCAGAAACCAGAATCCAACATTAAACTTAACTATAATGTGATTCATTTGAAAAAACACAGTACACTGGCTGATGCCTGTTGCTCATTGGCAAGAATTTAACCACTTTTAATGTAAATCATAAAAAGTGGTGTGAAGAAAAGTTATCTTTTCCTTCTTGAGGAGTGTTTTATTTAGCAGCCCACTCATGAAAAAAGCTAGAACAACCTGAGAAGCTGGTCAACAAAGCTATCAGGAAGGAGGCTGGTTTTGAAGGTAATGCTCTGAGAGCAAAGCCCTGGCTTCATGAGGGATGTCAGGATATCTGAAATTCCTTTTCGGATCCAACTCCAGACTTCAGTGGACAATCTCTACCCAAGAATGGTCATCGTTGACAAAGGATGTCCACCCTTTAGGTACCAGTTTGAATAATTAACTGCTCACTAATGGACTTACTGGAGAAATCGGTCACAAGATACTGATGGTACCAACTGCATGGACCTTCCCCAAGCCAGAAGTTGCTCCAGGCAGTTTTCTAGCAACATGACCGAGGATGCTGTAATGTCTCCTGCTTTTTTTTTATTTTAAGTAGGAAACCCAACATCAATAATAGCACATTGACTGTATGGTCCAGGCAGTTCAGAGTTCAGTCCCCTTCCTTAGCGTAAAATGGAGATCACTTTCACCACTGATCCAGCTCCCTCAAAGGCAGCTCTGAGTGTCAGGATGTGTTTTTTTTTGTTTTCCCCCACACTACCGCCTAACCACGGTAATGTTCCTTTTCCCCCATCTCCTGATCTTATGCTCCCTCCCAGCTCCCCCTGAAGCAATAATCAGCAGGCTATAGCAGCTTGCAAATAGGTTTATAGGAATGGCCTGCTGGCTGTGATCAGTGTCACGAAGAGTTTGAAATTGCAAGGTGGAAGCATCCTTCCATTTCCTGTGCTGCAGGGACAGCATTTACCTCGGACACTAGGGCTGCCATTTTTCCATCACTGAAGACCACTGATGGATCCAGGGACCTCAGCAAACTGCTCACTATCCTTGATTAGTGAGCAGACCCAGAGGCAGCCTTATAAACTCCAAGAAAATTTCCCATGCAGGCTCACTGGTGATAGAAGTGATCTAATTTGAATATTTTTAAAAAACAAAGTAAACATCTGCCCTGAATGGTAGAATAGCAATTAACCATGCTACTGGGAAATATAATGACTTATACCATGCTACACTCTATGGAAACTTCAACATAGAAGAAGGTATCTGTCCCACTGTGTCACTGGAAGAAGTGGAGCTCGCTTCTTATTCTATTTTTCTCCTCTTACCCAAAAGGATAACTGACAAAAATCTTGTTTTATTTATGATACAATTCTGATCTTTTCTTTGCGTATTTGGCTTTTATCAGAACCAATATTACATTAGTAATATTGTCCTTTATGTTCCCAATGTTCTGCAAAAGCAACATTCATGTGACAATTGACAGCCAGTTGAGATTCCCTGGCTAGTGAGTGAATGTCAGGTGAAACCAAAAAAATGATTTATTTTCAAGGCTAAACATTGGATGATTTATCCCTCCAGAAACAGACAAAATTTCTTAAATTACTGCCAGCATTAAAAACTAAAGATGAGAGATGTTACTTGTAAAGAACACAGTTAAAACCTTTCAAACGGTGATTGGGAGTGGATGTTAGCCGATAGAGGGACGGTTGGAAAATAGGAAGCCTTCGAGAATGAGATAACGAGTGTCCAGAAACAATATGTTCTGTTACGGTGAAAGGCAAGGCTGGTAGGTATAGGGATGCTTGATGACTAGACAATTTGATGTTTTTGTTAAGAAAGCGAAGGAAGCATATGCCAGGTATAAACAGCAGACATTCACTCAATCTTTAGAGTGTAAAGGCAGGATGAATATACTTAAGATGGAAATCAGGAGGTCAAAAAAAGGGGGCTTGAGATAGCTTTGGCAAATAGGGTTAAGGAGAATCCAAAGAACTTTTATAAATACATTAAAGACAAAAGGGTAACTAGGAGAGAATAGGGTCCCTGAACGATCAGCAAGGCTGTTTATATGTGGAACTGAATGAAATGGGAGAAGATACTAAAAGTATTTTGCATCAATGTTTACTGTGAAGATGGATATGGAAAATACAGAACATGGGAAAATAAATAGCAAAATCTTGCAAAATGTGCATATTACAGAGGAGGAAATGATGGGCATATTAAAATACTTAAAATTGGAGAAATCACTGGGAACTGATCAGGTGTACACTGTGGAAAGCTAGAGAAGTGATTCCTGGGTCCCTTGCTGAGATATCTGAATCATTGATAGCCACAGGTGAGATGCTGGAAGACTGGAGGTTGGTGAATGTGGAGCAACTATTTAAGAAAGGTAGTAAGGAAAAAGCCAGGGAATTAAAGACCTGGCATCAGTAGTGGGCAAGTTGTTGCAGGGAATCCTGAGGGAGAGGATTTACATATATTTGAAAAGGTAAGGATTGATTAAGGATAGACAACATGACTTTGAGTGAGAAATTGGTGTCTCACTAACTTGATTAAGTCTTTTGAAGTAACAAAGAGGATTGAGGAGGGCAGAGCAGTGGACATGATCTATATGGACTTTAGTAAGGCATTTAACAAGGTTCCTCATGGTAGACTGATTAGCAAGGTTAGATCATACGAAATACAGAGAGAACTAGCCATTTAGATACAGAACTGGCTCAAAGACAGGAGACAGGGGGTGGTATTGGAGGGTTGCTTTTCAGGCTGGAGGTCTGTGACCAGCAGTGTGCCACAAGGATCGGTGCTGGTCCATTACCTTTCATCATTTATATAAGTGACTTGGATGTGAACATAGGAGGTATATGGAGGTGTAGTGGTCAGCAAAGAATGTTATGTCAAAATACAAAGTGATCTTGATCAAGTGGGCCAATGGACTGAGGAGTGGCAGATGGAGTTTAATTTAGATAAATGTGGGGTGCTGCATTTTGGAAAGGCAAATCAGGACAGGACTTACATACTTAATGGTAAGGTCCTAGGCAATGCTGCCAAACAAAGAGACCTTGGAGTGCAGGTTCATAGTTCGTAGAAAGTGGAGTCACAGGTAAATAGGATAGTGAAGATGGCATTTGGATTGCTTGCCTTTATTGGTCATATCATTGATTATAGGAGCTGGGAAGTCATGTTATGGCTGTACAGGGCATTGGTTAGGCCAATTTTTGGAATTCTGTGTGCAATTCTGGTCTCCCTATAGGAAGGATGTTATGAAACTTGAAAGGGCTCACAAAAGATTTACAAAGATGTTGCCTTGGTTGGAGGGTTTGAGCTATTGGGAGAGGCTGAATAGGCTGGGGCTGTTTTCCCTAGAGCATCGGAGGCTAAAGGGTGACCTTATAGACGTTTATAAAATCATGAAGGGCATCAATAGGGTTAATAGTGAAGGTCTTTTCCTGAGGGTGGGGGCATAGGTTTAAAGGTGAGAAGGGCAAGATTTAGATGGCACCTAGGGGCAACATTTTACACACAGAGGGTTGGGTGTGTGTATGGAATGAGTTGCCAGATGCAGTAGTTGAGGCTAGTACAATTGCAACATTTAAAAGGCATCTGGATGGGTATATGAATAGGAAGGGGTTTGAAGCAATATGGGCCAAATGCTCATTATTGGGACTAGATTAATTTCAGATATCAGGTTGGCCTGGACAAGTTGGACCGAAGGATCTGTTTCCATGCCAAATATGTCAATGACTCTCAAACAATATTTTGATATTTATAAATTATGCAAAGCAGGTCTCATTTTTAAAATCAAATTGGAATGGTCACTATTACCCCACAGAGCACGTTCCACAGCATGAAGCAGAAAGACAGCTCAATGGTTTGAATGTAGCTCAAATCAAACAGCATAGCAAAAAAAAGCACAAATATTTAACATAAGATTTTTAAAATCTCAACTCCAATATTTGTTATTTACTGAAAATAATTTTGACATCCATTTATAAAGGTAAGCTTTGGACTTACATGCAGAGTTAATGTCCATGAAAAATGACCTGGATTTCAATGCTATGCATTAATCAGAGCTCCAATTATTTGATAATTCCTATTTACAATTAACTTTCTCAATTCTTTTTCTTATATTATTCATATAATTACTAACAGGTGTTCTTCCATAAATTCCTCATTGATAAAATATGTCACTGATTAACTTTTTTACTTCACTATCTACAGCATATACATATATTCTTGAAGCATTCAATAAATGACTTACCTCCCGATACAAGAGTCAGAGAGACAAAGAGGACCAAGAGAACGAGTATGTGGAACTTGACGTTCATATTCTTTGCGCTGTGCCTTCAGTGCGAACTTGCAGTTGCTATAGAGTGATCAGTCGCTCTGAAGGGAGGCGTGTGTATGTGTGCGCCCGCTGAATGGCTGTTCAGGTCTCAGTAGCTGAGTGTCTTTGTGGGAAGCTCTGTTTTAAATGGATAAGAGCTCAGCTGATCATGTGGCTTACGTCTAAGACCTCAGCACTCCGTCGGTCGTACAGGAGGGGCTAATTTCTCTTCCACCCACATTTTGAGCTGTAACGTTGTAAAACTACCAGCCTGTCCTCAATGGTAAACCAGAGGTTATTATAACAAAACAGTCAAACAAATACTTTGAGAGGGTTGGGATTCTGCCAAGTTTGAGGTGGAAGTGATTAACCCTTGTAGTGCCGGATTTCCTGCGTGTTTGAAGGGAGAAGTCATTAACCCTTGTACCGCCTGGTTTCCTGTACAGCTGCCTTCCACCAAATTTAATCTTGGAATTTTGTTTTCTTTGGGAGTTTTTTTTTCTTGACGCTGTCTGATGAAAATTAACGTGACACTACACTGCTTTTGTCAGCCAAGATTAAAAGAGACATTTAAACAAATTTTTCAAAAAGGCATTTAGAGATTTTATCAACTTGAAGTTCGAGTGATAAATAGTGACTGAATATTTCTGAAAATGCAAGGCAGTTTCTCAGATTGTGAAGAAAAATATGTTAACGGTTCGTGTGGAGACTCTTCTGTTCCTGTTCTGATTAAGGTTCTGGATCCAAGATTTAACCTGTTCTTTTCCCCGATTAATGCTGACAAACTGCTGCGCATTTCAGTATTTTACTTCCTCCATCCTTATTTAATTTTCAGAATAGTGTTAATTTCAGGGATGTAGATAAGTGGGCAGATGGGAATACAATGAAAAAAGCAAATTTGAAGGATGCATTGTTACAGAAATTATAAAAATAAGAAATATATACTTCAAGTTCATCATCCAAATATTTTAGGTGAGAATAAAAAAATTACATAAAATCTGCAAATGCTGGAAATCTGAAAGAGAAACAGAAAATGCTGAAGAAACTGCAGATCTGGCTAAATCTGTGGACACAGAAACAGAATTAATGTTTCGAGCCCAATTTGACTCGTCTTGACAATTCCAATTCAATATGTTGTGTTTCTCCAGCACATTCTGTGTGTATTTTTAAAAAAATGTTTAATTGTTCAATTGGTGCCATATAAAATGTAGATTTTGGAAAGTAGATTTTGGTGCATTGATTCCTTTAAAGTCTGAATGTTACTTTGAAAATCCTGGTGATTTTCATTGCTGTAGACCTACTGCATAATATACTAGTCATTTATTTCCAATCGTGTATTTTGGTAGCAAGTAAACTATTGCATGTTAATTTACTTGTGAAAGACTGTAGTAAAGGGAAGCAAACTTGAAAGTTAATGTCAAGTTAAAGAATTAATGCATCCTTTCTCCTTGAACATTCATTTAACAACACGTGTGCTTGTTTTGGCTTAGTTATACTGCTTGTATCACAAAGCCAAAAGTGACTGTGTACAGAAAGTACATTAAACATATTTGAACTCACTATTAATGAAAAGTAACTATTCAGTCAAGAGTAATCAATATTGGAGGAAACTAAATTCCAAAATTAGATACTGCATTGAAGAAAACATTCAAGTACCACCATAGATATGAAACTAGATCCCCAGCACCATTAGTTCTTTACAGCATCCTCCATTTGGCTTAAGAAAAGACAATAACAGGAACTTATTGCTAATACATTAATTTAACAGCATTAAATCTATTGAAGGTGCCAAGTTGTCATTTAACTGAAGTGACTCGAACTGCAAAAGCCTTTACGTTAGATTGTGTTTTTTTTAAACACAGATTCTAGGTGACTGCCACTGTCTGGGGACTTTGAGGACTGCAGCAGAATTTCTGCACAAGCACAACAATACAACAGCATTGCAAATGATGCCATTTAAAAAGGAAGAACACAAATTAAACAAATCATCTAGGAATTTTCTCCATTGCTATAATTTCCAATGTGCAAACATCAGCATTGAATTGAATTGAATTGAATTTGAATTGAATTTATTGTCACGTGTACCGAGGCACAGTGAAAAGCTTTGTCTTGTGAGCAGTACAGACAGATTCCATAGTTAAGTAGCATAGATAAGTAAATAATAGGTAAACAGCAGCAAAACCAAAAACACAGCTAAAAACGAATGTTAAGAGTTTGTGAGTCCATTCAGTATTCTAACAACAGTAGGTTAGAAACTGTCTTGAAACCAGTTTGTGCATGTGTTCAGGCTTCTGTACCTTCTCCCCGATGGTAGAAGTTTAGATAAACATTGCCAGGGTGAGATTGATCGTTGAGAATTTTGGCGACCTTTCCTTGACAGCGGGCCTTCTAAATGGATTATGTAGATGGGAGATTGGCCTTTAGCTCGTTGTATATCTTGAAACTCTAACAAACAAGTTAAAAGTTTCAAAATCAAAAGTTGGATTTATATTAACAAACTTTATTGGTATCTCTTTAATTTAGTTCTTTCAAATTTGTAAACAAACACTATGGGCAAACACTTGAATGACATGGACAATGACAAGTCAATTGGGAAAATGTAGCAAGAATAGATAAATTATGTTCTTGACATTGAAAAAATTAAAGTCCATTTGCCACCAAAGGTTTGAACAGCAAGATGAAAATCACACTAGTGACCAATGAGACACCTATTTGCATGCTAGTAGCTAACCTCAGTTAATTTATACACAGTGGAGAGAAACTAGTTGGAACAATTGCCAATATGAAAGTTTGAGGAGGTACCTGGCAAGTCTAGCTTGCCCCAGGTTGCCCTTTACAGAATCCTTCATTTGGCTTTTAGTTATTTTTTACTGTTAAGAAAAGACAATAACAGGAAATTATTGCTAAAACATTAATTTAACAGCATCAAATTTATTGAAGGTGCCAAGTTGTCATTTAACTGCCCCAGGTGCCCAGCTTGCTGCCCCTGGTCTCCACCTTGGTCAAAAGTACCCAATATTTCAAGTTAGTGAGTGCCCGTACCCCTCTCCACAGAGGTTGGGATTGGGTATACACCAGCATCACAACGTCAACAAGGCACATTCACTGACCTACGTAGCCCCGATACCTTGCATTGTAATACTGCTGCCAAGACATTTTGTAGACTGAAGCAGATATCAACGCATCCATTTGAGCAAGGTATACCCTCAGGGCTCTTAAATCTCACTTTGCGTCTACAGCAAACTTTTTATCAACTGGCATCTATGGGACCAGGATTGTGCTGGTTTATCAAGTATTCTGGATAATCAAGATGTTTGCATAATCTCAGTAAACCCTGATGGAGCCGAAGCTTCAAGACATCAACATCCTTCAAAACTCTGTGTAAAAACATGAATGCGCCTCCTATATTCATTGTAAAAATATACGGTAAGTGACAGAAAAGTAATGTAGGGGGTATGCACATCACTGTTATACTTTAGTTATGGCATAAATGCTTAGACATTGCAGTACATCATGGTATTTGAGGTATATACTTTTTGCCAGTTTATCAAGAGTGCTGGTTGATAAGGTTCTGGTTAAAGCAAAGTTTGCTGTATTTGGATATTCATAGCATCACTAATGTTTTGTGCATTGCCATCTGATTCAGTACTCAGCAGTCTCATACTATTTCTATCCTGCATTGCCTTTATCATGGCCACAAAAGCCAGGCAGATTGTCATGATTGTCACCAGTGATCAGTCAAGAAGGCAGACATATGCTGCTTGGCACCATTATGGGAATGTTGCACCATCAACATGGTAAACACACTATGTGCTTCAATAGCCATTCCTTAAGTTCTAAAGGAATTCTCTTCAATCAATTCAGGGGAACTGTCATTCAGGATTAGGATCCAATCTCTGACTAGTGGCTAGGACACAATCAGTCGACCGCTTGGAGTGGTCACAGTCAGTGATTCCTTGTTTTTGCAGTCAGAGGAGTGGGTTGTGGTCAGTCCTGCAGGCCCAGTACAATCAGTCCAGGGATAGGTGTTAATAAGTCAAGGTGAGCAGTTGGGGGCTACCATGCAAATCAGTCAGGAGGCTTGACCAGCATCAGTCCTTGTGGTCTGCTCATAGAAAGTCAAGGCAACTGGTCAGGGTGCCACTGTTGCGCTACAGTCATTAGGTAAGTCAGCTATGGGGATTGAAGGCAACATGTTGAGATGCAGAAGGGACAATAATTGTGAATGAAGGCAACTTAATAAAAGTGGGAAACAAAATTGCAGTGAAGGACATGGGTTGTCATCAGAGTGTTATCAACACTTATCATCACCCTTGCTTTAATGATGAGGAAACAGAGTGCAAAACAATGGTTGGCATGGCTGTGCCCCTGAGTAGGTCAACAAGCAGTGCAAGGAAGAAAGGAACACTGATTACCAAGCTGAGTCTGCAACTTACACTGTCAAATGTTGCGTTGTGATTTCCATTCTCATCAGAATCCCAAACACACAGTGGAAACGGAAATTGGCTACGACCACACCCAGGGTGGGTGGAGTTTTTCTGTCTGAGTACGCAGGCTGTAGTTATATGCAATGAGATATCCCACCTCAAGGATCAGTTGCATTAGTTGCACTTGCATAGTACATAGGCTGAAGTCATATGTAATGTTCGTACCCTTGATATAACGTGCATGCAATGTCCAACTGGGTGGGATTCAAATCCAGTCCCCAAGCACAATGTTTATCTTAGATTGATCGTGCTCATCCTTGTGAAGCAGAAGTAAGCAATGGTGACCTTAAAAGTGACACCTTGTGGCTCACAATCCTCAAAAACAATCCAAGATCTCATAGGCTGCACAAAAACATAGAGATGATTTTTTCCCACCTTGAACTATAACTTTCACCAACATGCTATCATATGTAAGGCTGCTTTTTTTGGGTGATATGAAGCATGCAGGTGAGGGGTGGAGGGGGTCAACACAAGGTTTCAGGAATCCTATTACATTTGCAAGCTCCAACTGTATGCGCGTGCTGCATATACAGGTATTGGAATATGGTCCATTAGGTCAAAGGTCCACGTAGCTGCATTCAATGGAGTATTCCGTATCCACTGCAAGGAGGACTATGCTAAACTGTCACTTGTGAATGATGCAATTGTTGATTGCTCACATTACTAAGAATGTGCTCTGTCTTTGTTTTTCCCCACTGGAACATGACCAAACAGGAGTTGGTGTCAGCTCATTATGAGTGCAACAAAGATGCAGAGGAATTGAGAATTATAAATACAGTTACAGCAAGTGCAGGACCCAGAGCAACACCCAGCAGCTGTCAAATAACTTCCACATTAAAACATTGCAGCGAAAGGTCCCTTTGAGATACTGAGGAAGTATTGGAGGTCTAGAATCTATCCTTGAAGCCATTTCCTCCAGATGAGCAAGGTGCACTGCTACCACACGCTGTTGTAACCTCACAGGACTGTGTCATCTGCTGGTAAGGGACCTGCAACTTGAAGGAGTAGCTGGCTATTCTAACTGTCCGAAACATCGATTTTCCTGTTCCTTGGATGCTGCCTGACCTTCTGTGCTTCTCTAGCACCACTCTAATCTCGACTCTAATCTCCACCATCTGCAGTCTTCACTTTCGCCTGGCTATTCTAACCTGGTGGACTGACACCTAATAGCTAATATTTATCAAATAGCTGCTTCCCAGGATCCTCTGAAGACTGAGTGTTAGCTGTCAATCCTTAATACCCAAATGTATTGGGGCAGTTTGTAATGCTGACACCACTCCTCATCGTTTTCCCATGATGAGGTCAGTGCTGCAGCCTGGTTTGTAGACATTGACAACATCACTGGCTTCCCCCAGGGAAGGGTGCTGAGATGCCACGTCATAATGCAGCAGACCTCATCAGCAGGAAAGGATTCCATTCCATAAATGTGCAAGACATTGATCATTGATACCACATCTTGGATTACAACTTGGAAGTCTGGGCCAGCTACTCTGGAAGCTGCCACGATGCCTATACCATTCAGAACTCTTACATTCAGGCTTCATTTCAAGGGTTGGATGCCTTGAGATTATTACTGAGACTATGGCTACCCTCTGCAACAATGGCTGACGCCTCTGTTACATAATCCCCTGACTGAGGCTAAGTAAGGATACAAAGTGGCCCATTCATCCACCAGAGTCATGGTGTGGAGCAGAGGATGGACACTACTGAAAATGAGATTACATTGTTTGGGTGCATCTAGATGGGGCTTGAAATACAACCAGACAGAATTTGTCACTATAGTGTACTCCTTACATGCTGTGCTCTGAGCAACTGGAGCAAGCAAAGGAGGCGATGTCATGGAAGTAGAAGAGCTGGGAGAGTCGTAGAAATCTTCTAAGGAGGAAGATCAGCATTTTGAGAAGGAGTAACATCATGTTCAGCATGACAAAAGCTGTGGGATTTGAGTAACAATTTAGGGAGGACTTGATTGACACCTGGTTCTTATTGATGTGTACAATCGTCATTCATTGACTGTAAACTAGTTTTTAACTCAAAAGGCAAGTCCTTGTTTGTTCCCTGAAGCAAATGTAGATATTTTTGTTTCCTTTCCTTCGACATTTTTTGTTGTTCAATAAAAGTCAATGCTTTTAACCATTTGAAGGCTTTCCAAGATGTTATTGAACATTGAACTAAAAGATGTTATGCTATGCTGCACATTATCAGTCCCTTATTGTTGGAACATGGGGTGGCATTAGGGATGGGTAGTCAGCAAAGCTTGATTCTTGTGGCTGCCGACATAATGACAGTCAACAGAATAATACAAAGGAAATGATGGCAATAAAAAGGATTCAGAGGAGATGCACCAGGATATTTCCTGGGCTGGAGCAATTCAGTTATGAAAAAGGAACAGATAGGCTAGCATTGTTTTTCTTAGAGCAAAGAACACTGAATGAACTGTAGAAAATTAGGAGGGACAGAAATATTGTAAATACGGAGAAACACTTCCCCTTAGTGTAGGGGTCAATACCGAGGGGATACAGTTTTCAGGTAAGGAGAAGAAGGATGACTGAAGATCTGAGGATTTTCTTTTCCCTGAGAGGATTATAGATATCTGGAATTCTTTACCTGAAAGGGGTGATAGAGGTTGGAACCCTCAAGATTTTTAAGAAATATTTAATTGAGCACTTGAAAAGCCATACAATATGCTTGATGACTCGTGTGGACCCAACAAGTAGGGACATTTATGCCACTCGCTCAGGGTGTGGTCAGAAGCATTTTCTTCCCCACGATATACTTTCAAATTCAAGTGAGATGGAAGGTGACAATGAATGTTGATCAGCCAGTGTCTTCTGTTCTCCTCCTCTACATGTCAAAGAGGCCGTGACCATCCAGATCCCCTTTGTAAAAGCCTTCCTTTTGAGCCACATTGGCTTCACACCTCCCTAAGTCCCCAGCCAATCTGTCTACATGAGCTTTCACCTGTCCACTTCCCCATATCCCCCAACCCCGGTACATGTGGTGACCATGCCCCAGTCCCAACACTGCCTTGAAGCCAGAGGGCTTCTGACCACGAGCAAACATCATTCTCCCTATTCCTTCAACCTGTAGTCTCCAGCCCCAAAGAATAGGTTCCCCAGTCTCCTTACTGCTGCAGCATACCCCCTTATTTCCCTCTATTCCTCCTCCTGTCTTATTTTCTGAGGATAGACCCCATGCACTGACTGTGGCCCATCCCCTTGAGTGACTTCACTGGACAGTTCTGGACAAGAAGTGCGCAGATTCTTGACCGAGTACATCTTTCTGACCGCACTCGGCCTGTCCTGACTGCACACCTGACTGTGGCCAATCCCCTGGATTGGTATGGGAGATTGCTTCTGACTTGCTAACACTTTGACAGGCAGCTTCTTCCATGGATTTTGGTGAGGTTTATTCCCCAAAGAGCTTGTGACATGACTGCACGCTTGCTGCAGGTACAGTGTATTTGCTGTATAAACTGCTGGCACATGGTGCAGGTGAGAGATTGATGGAGCACACTGCTGTACAGCGAGAAATGCTTTACTGAGGATTCCTGACCAGCAAGCCATGCTGTCTGGTTGTGTGACCACACTACATGTCATGGCAAAGCATGGATGTTGTAAGCATACAGTTTGGTACTAAGTGAGCCAGTGCCAAGAAAGCAAACAAGCAGTCTCAAAATGTAGACTGGTCCAGTCTATGAGGTGGATGTCTGGGTGCAAACTGTCCTTGCAGCTGCTTCTTAATGCTAGTTGCTACTGCACCTTGTGATGCAGATCTGTGCTTCCTAAACAACCTGTAGGTAGATTAAAGAGGTGCCATGAGGACAGTGAGGGGTTGTCAAATGTCAGATGCCAATGTCCACTGGTGAGGAGTATGCCCTGAGGCAGCAGGTGTCTGTGGATCATGTCCTGAGATGTTATTTGGTGCTAAGCAACACAGAGCTGTTTGCAGCCAGCAACGTACTGGAGTTATTTGATACACCCATGCTGAGAATTCTCAATAACTAGTTTGTTCAGTGTCTTTTTATTAAGATGGGGAGCTGAATATAAATGAGGTGATGATCTGGTATTAATAAGGCATGTAACAAGCTATAATCCCCCTTGACTGGTAATATCCTGCTGCCGAGCGTGAAACATACCTCATTGCTTGTCAGATACATAAAAAGATGTGTTTCTCTGATGTAACATGGGCTTCGATGAACTTTCTGCAAGATTATGCCACAAAATTACACCAGAGCCCATATTGTTCAGGCCCCTATAAGATTCCGCCCATGATTTTGCCTGCGATCATTTCCAATGCTGTCAGATCAACAGATGGGAGCTATGATCGAACAGTGCATGACTGAATTCCCTCCCTTACTCATTTACTCTTAATGTAGAGATGTCACGCTGATACCAGTCAAGGTTACTCTTTTTAGTAAGTCTGACTGTAAATTCTACTCAACACTGCAATTTGAACTTAAGCTTTCCAACTGAAGAAGCCTAACTTCCTGCAATTTCAAATGCTGAGCCAAGTCTCATTTTCGAAGACTAATTTTTAGATAACACACCATAAAGGCCATTTTCTTAAAACTGGTTTTAAATTTTCTAATCAATTGAAAGCTTTTCCCATCCCCCTATAGTGTCCTCGTAGCACACGCAACCCTCTGCTAATTTGCTATGTAACTACAATATGTAACAAAGTACCATGGGTTGACTCCCCCATTAGTTTTTGCTTCCTCCCTCTGTAGGTCCAGCCAAAATTAAAATTCCCTGTTCACGGAATACCATCTGTCAAGTAGATATAGTTAATTGTGTTGAAGTATTGAATAGCGCTATCCTTTCTGTCAAACTATTTTTCTGGCACAGCTTTTTAGTAAGCCAATATGTTACATATCAATGTCTATGAAAAAGATACTTAAATAAAGCCCAATAAATTTATTTCTTTAAAGGTATAATTTTTCCTGGAATCATTTACTCATTAAGAACCTGAACATTGAACTGTCCATTGTGAGGATGTAGGACCTTGTAACAGCTTCTTAACCTTCTGTATTTAGTTAGACCAGAAATGAAGAGAGTAATTCCAAAGAAGAGGAGTGTCCAATTATTTTGTACTTTTGTTGTAGAACAAATCCTCCCCTTTTCTTTAGTATTTAACTTGGCAGTCATTAATGAGAAACAATTTGAGTGCCACAGCAACAATTCTTCATTTCATAAAAAATAAATCGCAAATCAAGAGTGAGCTTGTTGTAGGAAACGTTGGAATCTTAATGGACTTCAGCACAATCTCAATAGACCCAGTTCTCATGCCCTACCTTTTCAAATGCTATGTTCCTGGGCTTCACCAAACTGTCAGAAAGGGTGAGCGTTAAAAACAAAGGACATGCCTATTCAACTGAAATAGAAGAAACTCAAAAGGTTGGTCACACAACACATCCCCCAACAAAAAGAGCTCACATTTATCTTGTGCTTCAAGACCAAAGGATGTTTCAAACTGCTTCACAGCTAATGAAATATAGTGAACATGCAGTCACTATTGTAATATATTAAACACAGCAGTCAATTCACCAACACTGAGCTCCCACAAATAGGATTAAAATGAGCCGCCACATCATTTGGTTTTGTGATTGCTTGCGAGAAAATGTTGGTCAGATGATTGGAAGAACAGCTCTGTTGTTCTAGAAAGAATTGCACCTATGAAGGTGTTATAGCTTACTATGTTACTAATCTCTCACCTGAAAAACAGCACCTCTGACAGTGTAGCACTCCATCATTTCTGTATTAAATTGTCAGCCAGGTTATATGGTCTCATGTCTGGAATGGAAGTTAACCTTCTGACCGAAAGGCTGCAATTGAGTCAAAGTCAATGATAGTTAAAGAAACTGTATTAGTGAAACAAAATAAGCAAATACAAATTATGGATTTGCTGTGACTAGATTATTTTGAACTGCAGGTGTGACTGTATGGAAATATCTTAAAATTAACAGAGTACAGTTGAGCAGTTATAATCTGCATGACTAATGTTTGAGGATAATAATCGGAGGACCAGGGCTGCCCTTGAAAGAGCTTAAAGACAGTAGTGGGGTTTAGAAACAGGTGCAAGTTGAGAATATTTTAAATTATTAGTTCCTGCAGTTAATGTTGAGAAATGATGATTGGATTGGAATAGTGTCAGGTTATGTGTGAGTGTGTGTTGTGTTATCTTGGAGACAAG
Organism: Hemiscyllium ocellatum; assembly: GCF_020745735.1. Classification (NCBI taxonomy): domain Eukaryota; kingdom Metazoa; phylum Chordata; class Chondrichthyes; order Orectolobiformes; family Hemiscylliidae; genus Hemiscyllium; species Hemiscyllium ocellatum. The sequence goes on along the minus strand of NC_083411.1, from coordinate 93,674,548 downwards.
GTCTAGTTTATGATTTACAGCTGTCAAAGCCCCTTACCTCTTGTCAATCAATATTATTTTACACAGAATCACAATCTGTTACCTAACATTCCCTTTTCTGTCTTGCAGAATTACAATGTCTACCTGTGGCTGTAGAAAGTAACCTTTGGGTAATGAACCTGATAATTAGTGCTTGCCTAAAGTTTGTTGTTCTTATAGCAATTAAAAGGCAGTCATTTTCTAAATGTTCATCAGTATTAACAATAGCCCTTCTGAGCATTTGTATTGCCACTTCTTTTAGAAAAATTGACAGATTATTGCAACTGCTTTTTGATGAAATAAACTATTTGTTCATGATTGAAAATTGTTTCTCAGTAAGTTCTTGGTGTCTGCTTTTTTTTATGCAGTTTATTCATTGATAGATTTGCAACATATTTATTCTTACTGGATGTAATTCGCCTTAGTTTGTAAATGGTGATCTATTGTTGCTTGTAGGTTTATTTATATCAACATTCAAAGAATATTTATCTTATGGATTGTATACTTACATTAAATCAAAATGATTACATTAAACATGGCCAAGAAGGAAAGAGAACGTAAGTTGGAACTAATGAAAAGAGGTTTTATGGCAAAGTTTTGGAAAACAAAAATCTTCATAGGGAAAAAAATAACCAAGAATCTAAAACACAACAAGAAAACAAAGTCAAAACCTCTGGGCTTCTTCAAATCACAATGAAATTCTCTGATGGCAAAGTTAATGTATGACAACCGTGACCTTCAAAGGGCAGAATGATGTCTTCTTATCCACAACATTTTTTGTGTTTAACAGTAGGCTTTGCAAAAAATAGACTAGAAAATTTTATTGAGAAAGACAGTTGAAAGCAAAACAAGAGCCAGACTATATAAGGCTTGACATTCATTTACATGCTCATCACTACCCCTCACTTGGCTAAATCTCAAACCCAAATTATATACAACTACTGCAACACTATATTATGGTAATCAAATCTGCTCTCAATAAAAGCTATTTAAACAGAAAAGTTTGGCCTTCCTGCTGACAAAGCTGGAAATCTGTATCACACTCACATTTGGCATTATTCTTTGTTTGTCAGAAAAGGCTTTCCTGTTGTCTGTCAATATTAGATACAGTCACATACGCCAAAAGTATTCAAGACATGGCCTGTGGACCAGCTTGGCCCATGAACTCCTTTGATCTAGCCTGAAAAGCTCCTATTAATTCCATGTACAAAGCAGTTTTCAGCTTTTACTTCCCGATTCTGGAGAACTAGAAAAGGCTGCTCGCTGTTTGGTGGGATACTGACAAGTCAGAGAATAGCCTTTAGAACCCGTCATGTTTAGGAATTTGAAAGAGTTACACTTATCAAGTTTCAGAGGTTCAGGAAGGGGTAAAGGGTAACATGGAAGCCTCATTTCAGCAGATAGACAAATTTATCATTTTGTACATAGGGTGTTGTTTACCATTTGTACAACTCTTTCATTATTGCAGATACATCTGAAACATGAAACTGAAATTGGTTGCATGTATTTTGAATACTCTAAGTGACCTTAGATTCCAAAACATGTCTGTGACACACAGCCACACTTCTGGAGTGACTCATATTGAATGTCATACTAATGAGGGTGTTAGTAGATTGGTGGTAGCTGTTATATCATATAGATGATATATGTTATGTTTCAACAGTGTCCCTTTAAGAAGTGAGTCACATGACTCCGGTGAGTGTTCAGTCAGTGCTCATGGGCTTGCTTGGACTTGTTTGAGTTTTTACAGAGTGAGCTGAAAATGTGTTGCTGGTTAAAGCACAGCAGGTTAGGCAGCATCCAAGGAATAGGAAATTCGACATTTTGGGCATAAGCCCTTCATCAGGAATGAATTACAGAGTGCACAGTATAGGAATAAAAATCTCCTGGCACCTTCCCCTGCCACTGCAGGAATTGCAAAACCTGCACCCACACCACCCCCCTCACCTCCATCCAAGGCCCTAAAGGAGCCTTCCACATCCATTAAAGTTTTACCTGCACATCCACCAATATCATTTATTCTATCCGTTGCTCCCGATGCGGTCTCCTCTGCATTGGGGACACTGGACGCCTCCTAGAAGAGCGCTTTCGGGAACAACTCCGGGACACCTGCACCAATCAACCATGCCGCCTTGTGGCCCAACATTTCAACTCCACCTCCCACACTGCCAAGGACATGGAGGTTCTGGGCCTCCTTCACCGCCGCTCCCTCACCACCAGACGCCTGGAGGAAGAACTCCTCATCTTCCGCCTCAGAACACTTCAATCCCAGGGCATCAATGTGGACTTCAACAGTTTCCTCATTTCCCCTTCCCCACCTCACCCCAGTTCCAAACTTCCAGCTCAGCACTGTCCCCATGACTTGTCCTACTGCTTATCTTCTTTTCCACCCATCCACTCCACCCTCCCCCCTGACCTATCACCTTCATCCCCTCCCCCACTCACCTATTGTACTCTATGCTACTTTCTCCCCACCCCCACCCTCCTCTCATTTATCTCTCCACCCTTTAGGCTCTCTGCCTGTAATCCTGATGAAGGGCTTTTGCCCGAAACGTTGATTTAACTGCTCCTTGGATACTGCCTGAGCTGCTGTTCTTTTCCAGCATCACTCTAATCTAGACTCTGGTTTCCAGCAGCTGCAGTCATTGTTTTTACCTAGGAGTCTAGTAGCTGCCCATACAAAATAGAATGCAAAGCAGAAATCAGTATCTAATGCCATGAACAATAAAACATTTAATAATACTGATTTAACACCAGCTTACTGTTTTAAATTGAATGCTTAGGCTTTATATTAACCTCACAGTTGAACATGTATGGCATAGAAGGAAGGCCTAGACCTGCTGATGGATTTCTTCCAGCTGTTGACTTAACTTGACAAGAGTTTGTTTTTATTTTGTACAGCATTCTCAAGTTGCAAAAATCTAGAAGAGGTAATTTGGCTGATGCTTAAAGAGTTTTTGCTAACTTAAAGGATTTTGTTTCCATTCATGGGCACCATCATGATTATTTGCCCAGGAATGCAGCTTAACTTTGAGACTGAACAGAGGGCATATAGAAGAGTCTAAACTGCGAGAAATGGGAAGAGGTGAAAATGAAGAAGTCTTTTTCAACAAGTGTGTTCAGGAAACAATTTTTCTACTCAAACCTCAGCAATCTGTGCTTCATTAAGAATGTTATACCATCATTGCAGTGAGATTGGTTAGCACTGTTGTGGTGAGTTTAATCTAGCACGACAAGGAGCATGAACCTAAAAGCAGATTCAGAAGGGAGAGAAGCAAAGCTGGAAATGGAAAAAAAAGTAAGCAAGTACAAAAGGCAGAGGAAACAATCACTATAAAATAAACAAAGAAATTCTTCTGTGATTAATTATACATTCTTTAATGCAAAAAAAGTCTAGTGAGTGAGGCAGATGAGTAGCAATGGAAAACCCCACACCTTTCCCAAAAACAGATCACTTAATCAAGCACTAAATGCCTTTGTTCAAGAGGACCACAATTCCTCTCAAACTCCGGAAACCACAAGGATCCCCACACACAGCTTTGCTGGTTATGCACTGTGCCCAGTTTTGGGTTAGTAACAACGATAGCCAGACAATGCTCTTAAGTAACTTACCACTAAGGGCTTCACATTGCAGCAGGATGAGAAAGCCATTCACTTTCTTTCATGGACCTAATCAGGCTGGATGTAGGGTCATGATGGGGTCCTTGTTCAGTACCTTCCCACCTGAATAATAGCATTGCCAACAAACATGTTGTAGGGGGAGGAAATAAACCTGTTTGATTTCCATCTGCCAGCTTTTTTAATGTGTATTCTATCATTTTGTCAACATCGGTTTAAAGATTTCTTTTGTCCTGCAAATTATTTGCTGTACCTTCTAATTTAATGTGGTGTATAACTTTGGATACCAATCTCTCAAGCCCACCATCCAACTCATTGATCTGCAAGTACACTGATATGACATGCTATTTTCTCCTAATAATAGCAACATTAGAACATACTTCTTGGGATTTATGGAAACAAGAAGTATTTTAAGTTATATCAAGCTACTGTAAAGCCTCAAAGGAATGAAAACAATGTCGATCTAGACACCAGAAATGAGAGCAACTGACAGCCCTGTCAACCCTACAAATGTCTCCTTACTAACTTCAAGGAGCACAAAGCACAAGTCAGGATTGTGATGGAAAACTCCCCAATTATCCGAGTGAGTGCAACTTCAAAAACACTCAGAAAGCTTGACACTATCTAGGACAATGCAGCTCACTTGATTCGCACCACATCCACAAACATCTGAGATGGGAGGGGGCAATTAGGTGTTAGGAAATACAATATGAGGTGCCATGGTTTTTTCCAATTAGAAACAGTTGTTTCTGTAATATAAGTGAAAAACATATTGTTACCTTTAATGTGTTTTTACGTTGTAGCACTGAGTTTAGCAAAACAACATAATCATTAACTGACATTATAGAGTTAGAATGCATAATTACAAGCTTGGAGTCAATTAGTCCATGAGCCTTTCATCTTCTCTTGTTAGTATCTGTTAAATAAGCAACATGGACTAGCAGGTGATTGTAAGGAATTAGATTCAACTACTGTGGAATGGATTTGCAACTGATAAAAGCAAATGTTTAGTTAAAAAAATACCAATACAAGTAGATCCTAATAAAATGCTACAGGTCCAAAAACAATCTCCATATTTCTCATTATTTCACTGTAATCTTGTTTTGTCATGAGAAATCTTGGCTCTGCAAGGCAAACCTTTTAAAAATGGCTCTGAGGGCAGGTTAAATTGGAAGTTGATTGATGCAACTTTGGAAAAGCCTTCAAGGCTGCCTTGTTCCCAAAATTGACTGGGTGGAAATCCTGCCTTGGGATTCCAGTATTTTGTTCAATTTTTTTAAAAAAACTAAAACATAAAATATCCAGATCTCCCTTCCTTACTCCACTCATCAATACCAACCTATGCACTATATCAATCTCCAATGACCCCCTCTATTCCACCCTATGCCCCAATGCTCCATGTCAATCTACTCATTTTCATTGGCCATTAATATACCCAATACCCCTGATGAGGCTCATGCCAATGCCAATTCAGTGCCAACTCATTCCCCACCCTTTATCCTTCCCTCTCCATGTCAAATCAGCAAGTGTCCAGCACAGGCATAACCTTTACACACATTCTTCTCTACAGTTAATAGTCCCAAAAGGCATCAGATCCCACCAAAGGATCCCTGATTCGCCACCCCTAAAGGATACAATGCAGTTGCAGCCACAGTGTGTCATGGACCAATATATGCAGCAGTGCCCCAACTCTCCAGAGGAGCACCCTACTTATTCAAAAGAAAGGAATAGAGAGCAGGCATGTTCTTCTCTTTTAATCTTTTGAACAGTTTATTCAAGAATACATTTGGCTGACATTTCTGATATAATCTCATATTTCAATTTCCAGACTCCTGGGATTTCTAAATAGAACTTCAGTAGAGGTAGCTTGTCAATTAAATGGACATGTGCCTTCCTGAACAGTACAGATACAAATTATAGTTAATCCCCAAGTCTATCCCTGGTGAAAATGGAGAGGATCATGGTCAGGGATGAGATTAGACACTTTGATACTTTTGCAGAAAATCAAGTTGTAAGTCAGGGCCATTGTATTTATTGTCTCTAAATTTACTGCAACAGTGAACTTTATTCTAAAACTGAGTTTTAGCATTAAAGTGATAGATTATGCAAAACAAAATCAAGTTGTACTTGACCTCATTCTCACCTCACCTGCTGCAGATGCATCTGTTATAATGATATCGATAAGAGTGATCACTGCACAGTTCTTAAAGAAGCGATGTCTCTCCACACTGAGAATGTCTTACATCATGTAACACTATCACCGTACTAAATGGGGTAGACCTCGAAGTGATCTAGCAACTCAAGGTAGGTATCCATTCAGCACTGTGGGCCATCAGCAGCAGCAGAACTGTATTTCTATACGATCTGCAACCTCTTGGCCCAGGATATATCCCACCTTAGCATGACAATCAGGCCAGTGGATCAAGCCTGGTTCAATGAAGAGTAGAAGGGCATGTCAGAAGGCATATCCAAAATTGAGGTATCAACTTGGTGAAATTACCAAAAAGGATTATTTTTGCTCCAAACAGAAGCTGCAGCAAGTGATAAACATGGCTAAGGGATTCCACAACTAATTGATCAAATCTAATCTCATGTCCAATCATGAATGGTGATGATCAATTAAAAAAACTCACTGGAGAGAAAGGTGGCTTTACATATATCAACATCCTCACAATTAGATGAGCTTAAACCATCAGTGCAAAAGATAAAGCTGAAAAATTAGCAACAATTTATTCCATGTCATATCAAAAAAACAATTGAAGGCATTTGATACTTCAAAGGCTGTGAGCCCTAATAATATTCCAGCAATAATACTGAAGATGTGTTCTTCAGAACTTGTCACACCCCCAGCTAGGTTACAACACTATACATTTAGCCAACAATGTGGAAAATCGTCCTGATAACTCCTTCACACAAATAATAGGTCAAATTCAGTCTAGCCAATTACTGCCCCATCGGCGACTTTCAGTCATCAGTGAAGTGTCAGCAACAGTGCTATCAAACAGCAACTCCTCACCAATGCTTAGGTCAGATTCCACTGGGGCCATTCAGTCGTTGATGGGCAATAAATTCTGGCCCAGCTAGCATGCCCCATACCCCATGAATGAATAAAAAGAAAAGGCTGTCTCAAGTAACTTTCTCCAGCTCAGATACTAACACCTCAATGAATATGTACATTAGAATAGAGTCACAGCATATCCTGGTGAACACATCTCTGTAACTGGGCAAGGAAGAAATAAGCCAGGTTGTTGGCATTCAGGGGTCTCGCAAAGAGCTTGCACATGCTCAGCTGCAGGAGATGTTGGAGGAGCCCACCAACGTCTTCTGTCCCATTCTGACTCTGACATTTGTACGTCTTGCCATCTCCATGGCTGCCATGGAAAACCAAATCCAGCTGAATGCTCAGCAGCTGTTAGAAGTGCATGAACATTCATTCCCCCACTCTAGCCATTGGTGGTTAACAGCAAGGTGACAGGGGAAGGTGGACCTTGACTTCATTCCAAGTGCCCCTTCCAGTAGGCACTCAGACAGTGGAGGAAACACATGCAGCGATATCCCACCTCACCTATGTGACTTAGCTCCTCTTAGGATACTCTAGAATGCTGGCTCATCCTCCTTCACCCTGCCTGCAGCTTTCAACCATAAAAGAGTTCAAGCCAATGAGGTGAACCTGCCTATGTCTCTAGTCACAAAAAGACCCTTCTCAGTCACCAAACTTCCAAGGCCAACAGACACCACTATAATGTAACCTGTCTGGGTCTATACCTTGATATAGTGAGAGGAAAATGATAAAGAGAATATGATGATGATACGTAAGTGGCATAGGTATCACTTCAGAGAACATAGAACATAGAAAAATACAGCGCAGCGCAGGTCCTTTGGCCCTCGATGTTGCGCTGACCCAAGCCCACCTAACCTACATTCGCCCACTTTCCTCCATATACCTATCCAATGCCCGTTTAAATGCCCATAAAGAGGGAGAGTCCACCACTGCTACTGGCAGGGCATTCCATGAACTCCCTCGCTGAATAAAGAATCTACCCCTAACATCTGTCCTGTATCTACCTCCCCTTAATTTAAAGCTATGCCCCCTCATAATAGCTGACTCCATACGTGGAAAAAGGTTATGATTGTCAACTCTATCTAAACCCCTAATCATCTTGTACACCTCAATCAAGTCACCCCAAAACCTTCTTTTCTCCAATGAAAACAGCCCCAAGGGCCTCATCCTTTCCTCATACGATCTTCCTACCATACCAGGCAACATCCTGGTAAACCTCCTCTGCACCCGTTCCAGTGCCTCCACATCCTTCCTATAGTATGGCGATCAAAACTGCACACAATACTCGAGATGCGACCACACCAGAGTCTTATACAACTGCAACATGACCTCAGGACTCCGGAACTCAATTCCTCTACCAGTAAAAGCCAGTACGCCATATGCCTTCTTCACAGCACTATTTACCTGGGTGGCAACTTTCAGGGATCTGTGTACATGGACACCAAGATCCCTCTGCTCATCCATACTACCAAGTATCCGACCATTAGCCCAGTACCCCATGTTCTTGTTACTCTTACCAAAGTGAATCACTTCACACTTACCTACATTGAACTCCATTTGCCACCTTTCTGCCCAGCTCTGCAGCTTATATATATCCTGCTGTAACCTGCCACATCCTTCCTCACTGTCAACAACTCCACCTACTTTCGTATCATCCGCAAACTTGCTCACCCAACCTTCTAGCCCCTCCTCCAGGTCATTTATAAAAATAACAAACAGCAATGATCCAAAAACAGATCCTTGCGGAACACCACTAGTAACTGCACTCCAAGATGAACCTTTACCATCAACTACTACCCTCTGCCTTCTTTCAGCCAGCCAATTCCTAATCCAAACCTCTAATGCACCCTCAATGCCATACCTCCGTATTTTTTGCAGTAGCCTACCATGTGGAACCTTATCAAATGCCTTACTAAAATCCATATACACCACATCTACTGCTTTACCCTCGTCCACTTCCTTGGTCACCTTCTCAAAGAATTCAATAAGGTTTGTGAGGCATGATCTGCCTTTAACAAAACCATGCTGACTATCCTTGATCACATTATTCCTATCCAGATGTTCATAAATCCTATTCCTTACAATTCTCTCTAAGACTTTGCCCACAACAGAAGTGAGACTCACCGGCCTATAGTTACTAGGGTTATCCCTACTCCCCTTCTTGAACAAGGGAACCACATTTGCTATCCTTCAGTCTTCTGGTACTATTCCTGTAGACAACGAGGACATAAAAATCAAGGCCAATGGCTCTGCAATCTCCTCCCTTGCTTCCCAGAGAATCCTAGGATAAATGCCATCAGGCCCAGGGGACTTATCTATTTTCACCCTTTCTAGCATTTCCAACACCTCTTCCCTACATACCTCAAAGCCATCCATTCTAATTAATTGTGACTCAATATTCACATCGGCAACAATGTCCTGTTCCTGAGTGAATACTGACGAAAAGTATTCATTCAGTATCTCCCCAATCTCTTCAGCCTCCACGCACAACTTCCCACTACTGTCCTTGACTGGACCTATTCCTACCCTAGTCATTCTTTTATTCCTGACATACCTATAGAAAGTCTTTGGGTTTTTCCTAATCCTACCAACCAAGGACTTTTCATGTCCCCTCCTTGCTGCTCTTAGCACTCTCTTTAGATCCTTCCTGGCTAACTTATAATTCTCAATCGCCCCAATTGAACCTTCATGCCTCATCTTTACATAGGCCGCCTTCTTCCCTTTAACAAGGGATTCAAATTCCTTAATAAACCACGGCTCCCTCACACGACCCTTTCCTCCTTGCCTGACAGGTACATACTTTTCAAGGACACTCAATAGCTGCTCCTTGAACAAGCTCCACATATCGATTGTGCCCTTCCATGAAGCCTACTTTTCCAAGCCACGCATCCTAAGTCATGCCTCACCGCATCATAATTTCCCTGCCCCCAGCTATAACTCTTGCCCTGCAGTGCACACTTATCCCTCTCCATCACTAGAGTAAAAGTCACCGAATTGTGGTCACTGTCCCCAAAGTGCTCACCTACCTCCAATTCTAACACCTGGCCTGGTTTGTTACCCAGAACGAAATCCAGTATGGCCTCACCTCTTTTTGGCCTGTCTACATATTGTGAATGTATATCACATTTGTTAATATATTCACTTTACAATATGTTCACATTACAGCAATATCTATGTGATCAATTATCAAATTAGCGAAATATATTTTGGTGAGAAATCTGACACTGCCAACTCTCTCAGCAAGAGTTTGCTTTTGTCACTGAATTGACTTTTCATCAATTCAGAATTGGACTGAACCACAAGTTTAAATACTTACACTGCAGGGGAACTCCTGCTGTTTTGACTAGGTTCAATAGCTGGTTTTCCAAAATGTATTAGATTTCAGTTCTCGAATAGGCCTGTCTCTTTCTTTCTTTTTTCAGGATGCTGTTTCGTAGAAGAGAATTCAACTACATCCACATCATGTGAAGCTTATGTTGTACACCCTGATTTGTCCCTCGAGACTCCTTTAACTTCAATGAGTAACTTTGTTATATCTTTTTTGTTCTCCATCTCTAAATATGGAAGTCTTGTGTCTAACCTCCCTAACAGCATAGCCAGATAGTAGGGGAGTTCAACTTGGGAGTCATCTAATCCTCCTTTTGCCTCATCCTCACTATTCTTTTCATCCTCTCTTATCCTTATTACCTCACACACCTGTAATTGTTTACCACCTTCCAATGTTGTTTCAACATATTGACACGACACGTTGACTCTTTTTGCAGCACTCTGGATAATTTATGTGACAATTTTTTGGACTGCCTGATGTGGACCATTGCACCATGCTATCAATTGTTCACCTTGTTGAGAGAGTAAACTAACCCCTCATCCCCGGCTGAAATGTTCACAAATTGGTGTGCTTGTCGAGCTGCTCATGGAAGAAAAAATATAGTCCAACATGGGTGACCTGTTCTTCTGTTCTAATAACTTTGATTTGTTTCAGAGATCTCCTTTACTCCTGGACTATACTCCATAGTGCAAAGGATGAAAATCAGCAGACTCATTAGATGACCATGTAGTAAACAAAATAAATTCCAGTTCCTTCTCACAATCATGACATTGACACTCAATAGCTGCTCCTTGAACAAGCTCCACATATCGATTGTGCCCTTCCCTTGAAGCCTACTTTGCGCCCTGATAATCGTTTTTGCATGTTTGATGATACCTTTCTAAAGTTCTTCATATCTGTGAGTGACCTGTTGAAGATTTTAGTCCTGCATTGCCCAAGCTACTGTTAACCCTTTAAAAAGGTTTAGAAATGAAATTGGAACCTCGATCCGAACGAATCCCTCCCAGCAATCCATATCATATGAAGAACTGAGGTAATTTCTCTACCACAATCTTGGCAGAGATGGTTCTTAAGCATATTCCTCTCAGAATCAAGTAGTTATAACCAGGATCATAAAGCCATACTGGTGTCCAATTTTTGCTCTTGGTAAAATTGCCATACAATTCACCAATGCTCGACTAAATGGGCTCTCAAAAACTGGTATGGTTTGATTGCATGTTTGTTTTTTTGCACAACCTGACATGATTTATAAAACTGTACGTCATCTTTGTGAAAACACAGCCATTAAAATTTGGATTTATACATACTTGGGTATTCCAGACGTTGACATGTCCTAACATAGGATTTTAATTGGTAATCCTTAATTTTTAATGTTATTTGGGTGGTAACATCATCTGGTGAACTACTGTTCACTCTTCTCTGCAGGTCTGTGAAGAAGTCTTCACCTCCTCATCAGAATCCCATTTTTCATTTAGTAGTTTTCCAGAACTCAGTTGGCTTCAACTTCAGTTAGAGACAATGGGCGAATGAATTCTGGATTGACTTGAGCCTCGATTAAAGAAGACTTATTTAACATTTCCTTTGGATTATCCAATGATCAAAAGAAAATTTAATACCACCAAATATCTTTCTATGGTTCCAATTCAGCTCAAACTTTGGGTTTTGTGTCACCTTTGTTCAGGTCACTACACAAGAAAGAAATTCTGGAAATGTTCCTGTATCTGCTCTGTTTAGTTGACTTCACTTGGCCCTTTCATGATTACTGGAGAAACTACAGCCTTCAATCCTGTCAAATCATTCCCTTGAAGACAGTCAACTCTTTTAGATAAACTATCGTCGATAGGTAAATTGTGGACAACCTCTACAGTTACAGGAAAACAAAAAATGCTGAAGATCACAGCGAATCAGGCAGCATCCATAGAGAGAAAGCAAGCTAATGTATCAAGTCTAGGTAACTCACCAACAGAGCATTCCAGCATTTGCAGTAATTTGCTTCTACAATTACATTCTTGGTATATCCAATATAAAGATATGGGTATATATTCCTAAATTGGAGCCTTTACTAATATGGTGCATTAGTTTACTCTCTGATAGATAAAGTACATGTGTCCCTAGCAAACAGATAAGAGTAACCTTTGTATTTCTAATAATGACTATGAACTGATTGGCTTTGTTCAAGAAATAAGTGGTTACATTTTCCTTTTTCGCAAGAATTCCTGGTAACTCTAAAGTGTCTCATTTACTTTCCCTGCACTCATTGCAGTTTTTATGCTTGGTCTCACAGCTGCAGTCAAAGTTGCATCTTGATCTGCTGTACTCCCAGTCAGGGCTCCTTTCTCTGCACTGGCTTTATAAACCCTTATTACCCAGCAACTTCCAGCAATCTACTTTAAGCTATTCCAACTTAGAGTCATAGAGATGTACAGCACGGAAACAGACCCTTTGGTCCAACCTATCCATGCCAACCAGATATCCCAACCCAATCTAGTACCACCTGCCAGCACCTGGCCCATATCCCTCCAAACCCTTCCTATTCATATACCCATCCAAATGCCTCTTTAATGTTGCAATTGTATCAGCCACCACCACTTTCTCTGTCAGCTCGTTCCATACACATACCACCCTCTGCATGAAAAGGTTGCTCTTTAGGTCTCTTTTATATCTTTCCCCTCTCACCCTAAACCTATGCCCTCTAGTTCTGGACTCCCCCACCCCAGGGAAATGACTTTGTCTATTTATCCTATCTATGCCCCTCATAATTTTGTAAACTTCTAAAAGGTCACCCCTCAGTCTCCAATGCCCCAGGGATAACAGCCCCAGCCTATTCAGCCTCTCCCTGTAGCTCAAATCCTCCAACCCTGGCAACATCCTGTAAATCTTTTCTGAAACCTTTCAAGTTTCACAACATCTTTCCGATAGGAAGGAGACCAGAATTACACACAATATTACAACAGTGGCCTAACCAATGTCTTGTACAGCAAGCATTCAGAAATAACTTCCATTCTCAGCATTTCCTTTCTGGTAGGAGGAGATTTTGGAGATCCATTCCCAACTGTATCTTCGTGTCCCTAGCTCTTTGCTTTCCTTTCACCTTCTCAGTTTCTATTTTTCACAAATGTGACTGAAACAAGGTTTGGATTTGTGGAACCAGTCATGTCCAATGTCAGTCTTGCTGTTGAAGCCTTCTGATTTTCCATACAAGTTCTCACCACTGGAGGGAGAGAAGTTTTAAATTCGTCTTGGGGTATTACTTCCATAAGGATTTCATATGTAATTCCTACCTTTAATAGCAGAGTTTTTATAGTCAAAGTGATTTTGCTTCACACTGTCTATCCTCACAAGTGTGCCCAGGCTACTTCTGGATTTCCTGACAGGTCTACATGTCAATCTCTGGAGCCAGCTCAAATGTCTTGAGAATAGCCTTCTTTGTCATTTCTTAGTCAATAGAAACTTCGTCAGAAGGCAAGGCATAACTTTCATGAGCTTTTCCTGTCAGCTTCCTTTGAATGAGCAATATCCAATTTTATTTTGGACACCTCATCTGCTTAGAAAATTGCAGAATAACTGACAACATCTTCCAATTTTTCCTAGACTCAAGGCTGTGCCAGATGATTGGAGAACTGTATATGTAACATACTTGTTCAAATAGGTTTCTTAGAAATAAGTCCTGCAATTACAGATCAGTCAGTTTAACTTCAATGGTGGGGAAACGTCTTGAAACAATTATTTATGATAGAATTAATAGTCACATAAAAATAAATATGGGCTAATTAGGAACAACAAGCACAGATTTCTTCAGGGAAAATCGTGTTTGTCTAACTTGCTGAAGTTTTTAAGAAATGCTAGATCATTGTTGAGAGTAATGCTGTTATAGAACATAGAACATAGAACATTACGGCACAGTACAGGCCATTCAGCCCTCAATGTTGCGCCGACCTGTCATACCAATCTGAAGCCCATCTAACCTACACTATTCCATGTACGTCCATATGCTTGTCCAATGACGACTTAAATGGACTTAAAGTTTGTGAATCTATACTGTTGCAGGCAAAGCATTCCATACCCTTACCACTCTCTGAGTAAAGAAATTACCTCTGACATCTGTCCTATATCTATCACCCCTCAATTTAAAGCTATGCCCCCTCGTGCTCGCCGTCACCATACTTGGTAAAAGGCTCACCCCTATCTAACTCTCTGACTATCTTATATGTCTCCATTAAGTCACCTCTCCAACCTGCTTCTTGCTAACAAAAATAGCCTCAAGTCCCTCAGCCATTCCTCGTAAGACCTTCCCTCCATACCAGGTAACATCCTAGTAAATCTCCTCTGCACCCTTTTCCAAAGCTTCCATATCCTTCTTATAATGCGATGACCAGAACAGTACACAATACTCCAAGTGCGGCCACACCAGAGTTTCGTACAGCTGCAGCATAACCCATGGTTCCGGAACTCGATTCCTCTATTAAGAAAAGTTAAAACACTGTAAGCTTTCTTAACAACCCTGTCAACCTGGGTGGCAACTTTAAAGGATCAGTGTACCTGGACACCGAGATCTCTCTGCTCATCTACACTACCAAGAATCTTACCATTAGTCCAGTACTTTGCATTCCGGTTACTCCGACCAAAATGAATCACCTCACACTTATCTGTATTAAACTCCATTTGCCACCTCTCAGCCCAGCTCTGCAGCTTACCTATGTCTCTCTGTAACCTACAACATCCTTCGTCACTATCCACAACTCCACCAACCTCAGTGTCATCTGTAAATTTACTAACCCACCCTTCTACGCCCTCATTCAGGTCGTTTATAAAAATGATGAACAGCAGTGGACACAACACCAACCCTTGCGGTACACCACTTGTAACTGGACTCCAGGATGAACATTTCCCATCAACCACCACCCTCTGTCTTCTTTCAGCAAGCCAATTACTGATCCAAACTGCTATATCTCCCACAATCCCATTCCTCCGCATTTTGTACAATAGCCTACTGTGGGGAACCTTATTGAATGCCTTGCTGAAATCCATATACACCACATCAACCTGTTTACTCTCAACTACCTGTTTGTTCACCTTCTCAAAGAACTCAATAAGGTTTGTGAGGCACGACCTACCCTTCACAAAACCGTGCTGACTACCCCAATCAAATTATTCTTTTCTAGATGATTATAAATCCTATCTCTTATAACCTTTTCCAACACTTTACCAACAACTGAAGTAAGGCTCACTGGTCTATAATTACCAGGGTTGTCTCTACTCCCCTTCTTGAACAGGGGAACCACATTTGCTATCCTCTTGTCTTCTGGCACTATTCCTGCAGACAATGTCGATTTAAAGATCAATGCCAAAGGCTCGGCAAAAACTCCTCCCTGGCTTCCCAGAGGATCCTAGGATAAATCCCGTTCGGCCTAGGGAACTTATCTATTTTCACACTCTGCAAGATTTCTAATACCTCTTCCTTGTGAACCTCAATCCCACCTAGTCTAGTAGCCTATATCTCAGTATTCTCGACAACATTGTCATTTTCTAGAGTGAACACTGTCGAAAAATATTCATTTCATGCTTCCCCTATTTCCTCTGACTCCACACACAATTTCCCACAACTATCCTTGATTGGCCCTAACCTCTCATCATTCTTTTATTCCTTAAATACCTATAGAAAGCCTTAGGGTTTACCCTGATCCTATCCACTATCAACTTCCCATGTCTCCTCCTGGTTCTTCTGAGCTCTCTCTTTAGGTCTTTCCTGGCTACCTTGTAACCCTCTAGCGCCCCAAGTGAACCTTCACATCTCATCCTAACATAAGCTTTCTTCTTCCTCTTGACCAGAGATTCCACTTCTTTCGTAAAGCACAGCTCCCGTGCTCTACAGCTTCCTCCCTGCCTGACAGGTACATACTTATCTAGGACACACAGGAGCTTTTCCTTGAATAAGCTCCACATTTCTAATGTGCCCATCCCCTGCAGTTTTCTTCCCCATCCTATGCTTCCCTAATCTTGCCTAATCGCATCCTAATTGCCTTTCCCCCCAGTTGTAACTCTTGCCCAGTGGTATACACCTATCCCTTTCTATCACTAAAGTAAACATAACAGAATAGTGATCGCTATCACTAAAGTGCTCACCTACTTCCAAGTCTAACACCTGGCCGGGCTCATTACCCAGTACCAAATCTAATGTGGCTTCTCCCCTTGTTATCCTGTCTACATACTGTCAGGAAGTCCACCTGCACACGCTGAACAAAAGCTGACTCATCTATAGTACTCGTACTATGGTGTTCCCAGTCAATATTTGGAAAGTTGAAGTCCCCATGACAACTACCTTGTCTCTCTCACTCCTATCAAGAATCATCTTTGCTATCCTTTCCTCTACATCTCTGGAACTATTCGAAGGCCTATAGAAAACTCCCAACAGGGTGACCTCTCCTTTCCTATTTCTAACTTCAGACCATACTACCTCAGTTGACGAGTCCCCAAACATCCTTTCTGAAACTGTAATACTGTCCTTGACCAACAATGCCACACCTCCCCCTCTTTTACCATCTTCTCTGTTCTTACTGAAACATCTAAATCCTGGAACCTGCAACAACTATTCCTGTCCCTGCTCTAACCATGTCTCTGAAATGGCCACAACATCAAAGTCCCAGGTACCAACCCATGCTGCAAGTTCACCCACCTTATTCCGGATGAATCTCCTGGCGTTGAAGTGGACACACTTCAAACCGACCTCTTGCTTGCCGGTGCCATCTTGCGTCCCTGAAACTTGATTTTGGCCCTCCCTACTCTCAACCTTTTCTATACTCGAACACAATTTTGGTTTCCAAACCCCTGCTGGATTAGTTTAAACCCACCCCAATTTCCCCCCAGGATATTGGTACCCCTCTGGTTCAGATGAAGACCGTCCTGCTTGTAGAGGCCCCACCCACCCCAGAAAGAGTTCCAATTATCCAAGAATCCAAAACCCTCCCTCCTGCACCATCCCTGTAGCCATGTGTTCAACTCCTCTCTCTCCCTATTCCTCACCTCACTAGCACGTGACACGGGCAACAAACCAGAGACAACAACTCTGTTCATCCTAGCTCTAAGCTTCCATCCTAGCTCCCTGAATTTCTGCCTTAAATCCCCATCTCTCTTCCTACCTATGTCGTTGGTGCCTATGTGGATCATGACTTGGGGCTGCTCCCCCTCTCCCTTAAGGATCCCAAAAACATGATCGGAGACATCACAACCCTGGCACCTGGGAGGCAACACACCAACCGTGAGTGTCTCTCGTCCCCACAGAACCTCCTATCTGTCCCCCTAACTATGGAGTCCCCAATGACTACTGCTCTGCTCCTCTTCCCCCTTCCCTTCTGAGCAGCAGGGGCAAACTCTGTGCCAGAGCCCTGTGCCCGACTGCTTTCCCCCAACAGTATTGAAAACGGTATACCTATTGTTGAGGGGAATGGCCACAGGGGATCCCTGCAGTGCCTGCTGGTTCCCTTTCCATCCCCTGACTGTAACCCATCTGCCTTTTTCTTGTACCTGAGGAGTGACTACCTCCCTGTAACTCCTCTCAATAACGCCCACTGCCTCCCGAATGATCCGAAGTTCATCCTGCTCCAGTTCCCTAACATGGTTTTCGAGGAGCTGGAGTTGGGTGCACTTCCCGCAGATGTAGTCAGCAGGGACACTGGTGGTGACCCTTACCTCCCACATTCTGTAGGAGGAACATTCAACTGCCCTCACCTCCATTCCCACTATTCTAAATTCCCAAAGAGACTGTTGAAAAATAAGGAATAAAAAATAAACTCATTACCTTCCCAATCTGGCACACAGAACCTTTTTTTTTGGCTAGAGGAGGAGGATGGGTGGGAGACACTACCCGAGTAGTGCTTCAGGTAACGCAACCACACAAATATATGACTCCCCAGAAGTCCTTCACTCCTCCCTCGCACCTCTTGGCAAACGTGGATGAGCATAATAATGTTGAAGTGCCGTACATGGACTTGCAAAATGTATTCAGTACAGTATCACACAAAAGGTGAAGGAGAAAAGTTATAGCTGATGCACTTAACAATTTTGTTACAATATTGGCTGAGAGATAGGAAACAAAAAGAATAATAAATAATGGATATTTTTCAAGCAAGAGCAATTTTTTCAGTGGAATTCTCCAAGCATTGGTTTCAAGAACATTGCTTTCCTGATATACAGAGCTGAAAATGTGTTGCTGGTTAAAGCACAGCAGGTCAGGCAGCATCCAAGGAACAGGAAATTCGACGTTTCGGGCCAGAGCCCTTGGATGCTGCCTGACCTGCTGTGCTTTAACCAGCAACACATTTTCAGCTCTGATCTCCAGCATCTGCAGACTTCACTTTTTCCTGATATACACTAAAGATATAAATAGTTCAGATATGTATACTTTCTTAAATGCTAAGGATCTAGACCATGGTGTGCCGAGAGCAACTTCCAAGTTTGCAAATGACATAAAATTTGGAAGCATTGTAAAATTTGAGGACAGTGGCAATGTAAAACTACAAAAGGACTTTGACAAGTGGACTTGGCAGATAGTGCCAGGTGAAGTGTGAGGAGATACATTTTCATAGGAAAAGCATGGAAAGGTGTATACAAAATAACATAAAATAAAAAGCGCTACCCAAAAGAGTGAGTAAGGGCAAAAGAGACCTGGGTGTACTTGTGCATATGTCACTAACGGTGTCAGAATAAGTAGAGCGAGTACAAAGAACAAAGAATATTACAGCACAGGAACAGGCCCTTTGGCCCTCCAAGCCTGCGCCAATCCAGATCCTCTCTCTAAATCGGCCGCCTATTTTCTAAGGATCTCTATCCCTTTTCTCCCTGTCCATGCATATATCTTAAATGATGCTATCATTCCCACCCCACCACCTCCGCTGGCAGTGCATTCCAGGCACCCACAACCCTGAGTGAAGAACTTTCCACCTATATCTCACCTAAACATTTCCCCTCTCACATTGAACTCTTGACTCCTAGTAATTGAGTCCTTCACTCAGGGAAAAAGTGATTTTGTCGGCCTCAATCTGATCCCTCCTCAACCTCCTTCTTTCCAATGGAAATAATCCTAATCTATTCAACTTCTCCTCATAGCTGGCATCCTCCATATCAGGCAACATCTTGGTGAACCTCCTCTGCATCCTCTCCAAAACATCCACATTTTTTTTGGTAATGTGGTGACCAGAACTGTATGCAATATTCCAAATGTGGCTGAACCAAAGTCTGTAACATGACCTGTCAACTCTTGTACTCAATACCCCATCCCGATGAAGGAAAGAATGCCGTACGCCTTCTTGACCACTCTACTGACCTGCATTGCCATCTTCAGGGAATAGTGGTCCTGGACAACCAGATTTTTCTGCACCTCAATTTTCCCCAGGACTTTTCCATTTACTGTATAGTTTGTTCTGGGATTGCACCTTCCAAAATGCATCACCTCGCATTTGTCCGGATTGAACTTCATCTGCTATTTCTCCACCCAACTCTCCAATCTATCTATATTCTGCTGTATTCTCTGACAGTCCCCTTCACTATCTGCTACTCCACCAGTCATCTGCAAACTTGCTAATGAGACAACCTACACCTTCCTCCAAATCATTTATGTGTATCACAAACAACAGTAGTCCCAGCATGGATCCCTGTGGAACACCACTGGTCACAGGTCTCCATTTTGAGAAGTTCCTTTCCACTACTACTCTGTGTCCTGTTGCCCAACCAGTTCTATATCTAGCTAGAACACCCTGGACCCCATGCAATTTCACCTTCTTCATCAGCCTACCATGGGGAAGCTTATCAAATGCCTTACTAAAGTCCATGTATATGACATCTACAAACCTTACCTCATCAATCAACTTTGTCATCTCTTCAAAGAATTCTATTAGGTTCATAAGATATGACCTTCCTGCACAAAACCATGCTGCCTAATACTGATAAGCGCATTTTCTTCCAAATGAGTATATATCCTATCCCTTAGTATCTTCTCCAGTAGCTTCCCTACCACTGACGTCAGGCTCACAGGTCTATAATTACCTGGATTATCCCTGCTACCCTTCTTAAACAAGGGGACAACATTACCAATTCTCCAGTCCTCTGGGACCGCCCCCGTTTTCAAGGATGTTGCAAAGATATCTGTTAAAACACCAGCTATTTCCTCCCTCACTCCCCTCAGTAACCTGGGATAGATCCCATCCGGAATAGGGGATTTGTCCACCTTAATGCTTTTTAGAATACACACTTCATCGCTCGTTATGCCAACTTGACCTACAGTAATCAAAGATCTAGCAAGAACTTCAACATCCGCCATGTCACTCTCCTCCGTTATCACCGATGGAAAGTACTCATTAAGAATCTCATCAATTTTCTCTGATTTCACGCATATCTTTCCTCCTTTGTCCTTGAGTAGGCCAACCCTTTCCCAAGTTACCCTTTTGCTCATTATATATGAATAACAGACTTTGGGATTTTCCTTATCCCTGCTCGCTAAGGATACATTCCTGATATTCTTCCAAAGGTTCGTCTATTTTCAGTCACCTAGGTCTTATGTATGCATTCTTTTTCCTCTTAGCTAGTCTCACAATTTCCCCTGTCATCCATGGTTCTCTAATCTTGCCACTTCTATCCCTCATTTTCACAGGAACATATCTCTCCTGAATTTCTCTTAAAAAGCCACCCACGTATTGAATGTGGATTTCCTTTCAAACAGGTGCTCCCAATCTACATTCCTCAGCTCCTGCTGAATTTCGGTATAGTTGGCCTCCCCCCAATTTAGCTCTCTTCCTTTAGGACCACTCTTGTCTTTGTCTATGAGTATTCTAAAACTTATGAAACTGTGATCACTATTCCTAAAGTAATCCCCCACTGAAACTTCAACCACCTGGCCTGGCTCATTTCCAAACATCAGGACTAGTATGGCCCCTTACCAAGTTGGACTACTTACATACTATTCTAAAAAAAACCCTCCTGGATGCTCCTTACAAATTCTGCTCCATCCAGACATCTAACACTAAGTGAATCCCAGTCAATGTTGGGAAAATTTAAATCTCCTATCACCTCCACCCTGTTGCTCCCACATCTTTCTATGATCTCTATACATATTTGTACCTCTATCTCACGTTCGCTGTTGGGAGGCTTGTAGTACAATCCTAACATTGTTACTGCACCCATCCTATTTCTAGCTCTGCCCATACTGCCTCACTACTCGAGTCCTCCATAGTGCCCTCCATTTAGCACAGCTGTGATATCTTCTTTGACCAGTAATGCAACTACTCCACCCCTTTTACCTCCCTCTCTATCCTGCCTGAAACATCGATACCCTGGCATATTTAGCCGCCAATCATGCCCTTCCCTCAACTAAGTCTTAGTAATAGCAAAAACATCATACTCCCAGATAATAATCCAAGCCCTAAGTTCATCTGCCTTATCTACGACACTTCTTACAAATGCACCTCAGACCATTAGTCCCTTTGCGTTCATCGTCCAGTTCCTGCCTACTCTTCCCCTTAGTCTTGCAGACTTCATTATCTAGTTCCTTACAGGCTTTAGTTACTACCTCCTTCCTGACCACTAACCTTTTCATTTGGTTCCCATCCCCCTGCCAAATTAGTTTAAACTGTCCCCAACAGCATTAGCGAAAGCACCCTCAAGGTTCCAGTCTGGCCCAGGT
Source organism: Hemiscyllium ocellatum (assembly GCF_020745735.1). NCBI lineage: Eukaryota > Metazoa > Chordata > Chondrichthyes > Orectolobiformes > Hemiscylliidae > Hemiscyllium > Hemiscyllium ocellatum. The sequence goes on along the minus strand of NC_083411.1, from coordinate 93,652,852 downwards.
GTAGACAATCCAATTTGTAATAGTCTCACCTCCCCCAGAATCGGTCCCAATGTCCCAAATTCTGACCCGTTCCATCCTGCACCATTTCTCAAGCCACGCATTCATCCTGAATATTTTATCATTCCTACTCTGACTAGCACGTGGCACTGTTAGCAACCCTGAGATTACTACCTCTGAGATCCTCCTTTTTAACTTGGTTCCTAATTCCCTTAGTTCTTCGGGTAGGACCTCATCCTATTTTTTACCTATATCATTGGTGCCTATATGCACCACGACAACTGGCTGTTCACCCTCACCCTTCAGAGTTCACCCTTCACCCTTCATCCCTGACCCGTGCACCTGGGAGGCAACATACCATTCGGGAGTCTTGTTTTCAATCACAGAAAAACCTATCTATTTCCCCTTACACTTGAATCCCCTATGTCTATAGTCCTTCTACTCTTTTTCCTGCCCTTCTGTACAGTAGAGCCAGCCACGGTGCCATGAACCTGGCTACTGCTGCCTTCCCCTGGTGTGCATCTCCCCCAACATTATCCAAGACGGTATACTTGTTTTGGAGGGAGATGATTGCAGTGGACACTTGCACTACCTTCCTGTTCTTTCTCTGCCTTTTGGTCACCCATTCCCCTTCTCCCTCAGCAATCCTAATCTGCGGTGTGACCAATTCGCTAAAGATGCTATCCACCACCCTCTCAGCATCGCATATAATCCAAAGTGAGTCCATCTGCAGCTACAGAGCCGTCATGCAGTCTAACATGAGCTTCAACTGGACACACTTCTTGCCTGTGAAGGAGGCAGGGACATCAGTTGTGTCCTTGAGCTCCCACATTGAGCAAAGGAACATAACACAGGTCTGAGATCTCCCGCCGTTTTTTATCTTAAGCTTTATCTAAGTTGAGACTAAAGTTATGAAAAGTAAAGAGAAGTTTTTTTTACTAATCACACGGTAACATAAAATCCTTACTCTATCAACACACCTCCGAGTCTTATTTTTGGTTAGAGGAGGAGGGCGGCTGGGAGATACTACATGGGTAGTGTCTCGGGTTCAGCTGCTGTCCAAACATATCAGCTTTTTAAACAGTATGTTTACCTTCCCAACAGCCCCCTAGTCCTTGTTCTCTCCACCCTCACTGCAACTGAAATAGAGTAGTTAATAAAGTTAATAAATACATATCAGGAATTTTATTAATAGGGTCATGGAGTACAGAAGGTAGGAGGTGATGCTGAAATTTTATACGACATCATAAAGACCATACGACATAGGAGCTGATATTCGGCCATTCAGCCCATCACGTCTGCTCCACCATTTAATCATGACTGATAAGTTTCTCAATCCCATTCTCCCGCTTTCTGCTGTAAACCTTGATCCCCTTGATATCAAGAACCTATCTATCTCAGTCTTAAGTATACTCAAAGACCTAGCCTCCATAGTCCTCTGTGGCAATGAATTCCAGAGATTCACCACTCTCTGGCTGAAAGGCATCTCCTTATCTCCATTCTAAAAGGTCTTCCCTTTACTCTAAGACTGTGCCCTCGGGTCCAAGTCCCACCTACCAATGGAAACATCTTTCCAGCCTCTACTCTGCCCAGGCCATTCAGTATTCTGTATGTTCCAATTAGATCACCCCTCATCCTTCTGAACTCCATCAAGTATAAACCCAGAGTCCTCAAATGTTCCTCATATGTTAAGCTTTTTATTCCCGAGATCATTCTCGTGTGCCTCCTCTAAACATGCTCCAGGGCCAGTACATCCTTCCTGAGATATGGTGCCCAAAACTGTGTACTATACTCCAAATTTGTCTGACCAGAGCCTTATAGATCCTTAGAAGTACTTCCCTGCATTTGTATTCAAGTCCTCCCAAAATAAATGCCATCATCGCATTTGCCTTCATAACTACTGACTCAACCTGCAAGTTTACTTTGAGAGAATCCTGGACTAGAACTCTCAAGTGTCTTTGCACTTCAGACTTCTGAATTTTCTCCCCATTTAGAAATTAGTCCATGTCACTGTTCCTCTTACCAAAGTGCAAGACCTCACACTTTCCCACATTGTACTCTATCTGCCACTCCTTTGCCCACTCTCCTAACCTGTCCAAATCCTTCTGCAGCATCCCTGCCTCCTCAATGCTAACTGGCTCTCTACCTATCTTTGTACCATCTGCAAACCTAATCAGAATGCCCTCAGTTCCTTCATCTAGATTGTTAACGCATAATGTGAAAAGTTGTGGTCCAAACACTGAGCCTTGCGGAACACCACTTGTCATTGGCTGCCTTGGTGAGAAAGATATTTTCATCCCCAGTCTCTGATTTCTGCCAGACATTCAAGCTTCTATCCTTGCCTATGACATGATGGGCCCTTACCTCACTCAGTAGCCTCCTGTGTGGCACCTTGTCAAAGGCCTTCTTGGAGTCCAGGTAGATAGCATCTATTGGCTCTCTTTGGTCTAACTTGCTCATTAATTCCTCAAAGAATTCTAGCAGATTTGGCAAGCGTGACGTCCCCTTCATGATACCATGCTGACTTTGCCCTATTTTACCATACACTTCCAAGTAATCAGAAATCTCATCCTTCACAATGGATTCCAGAATCTCATCCACAAGGTTAGGCTAATTGGACTGTAATTTTCTGTCTTTTGCCGTATTCCATTTTTAAACAGGAGCGATTTTCCAGCCCTCTGGGACCCTCCCTGATTCTAGCAATTCCTGAAAGATCATCACTAATGCCTCCACTTCAGCTATCTCCCTTAGAACTCTGGGATCTAGTCCAACTGGTCGAGGTAATTTATCCATCTTCTGACCATTCACCTTTTCTAGCACTTTCTCCTTGGTGATGGCCACGATACTCAGTTCCGCTCTATTGAATTTTTGGGATATTACTCGTGTCTTCCACTGTGAAGACTGACGCGAAGCAATTATTTATTTCCTCAGCCATTTCCTTGTTCTCCACTACTATTTTTCTGGTGCCATTTTCCAGTGGCCCAATGTGCACCTTTACCTCCCTTTTGCCTTTTATAAAGAAACTTTTACCGTTGTCTTTTATATTAATGGCGAGCTTACCCTCATATTTAATCTCCTCCCTCCTTACTTCCTTTTTTGTTGCCCTCTGTTGGTTTTTGTAAACGTCCCAATCCTGTGGTTTCCCACTGACCTTCACCACATTATATGCTTTCTGTTTTGCTTTGATGCTATCTCTGACTTCCCTAGTCAGCCATGGTTGTATCATCCTCCCTGTACCATGGTTCTTTTACCTCGGGATGAATCTCTGCTGTGTCTCCTGAATTACTCCCAGAAATTCCTGCCATTGCTGTTCCACTGTCTTTCCTGCATAGGCTTCTTTCCCAGTCAATTCTACCCAGCTCCTCCTCAAGCTCCAACAGTTGCTTTTATTCAGCTGTAATACCATTTCCTCTTATTCAATCCTCATCCTCACAAATTGTAGAGTAAATTCAATCATATTATGATCACTGCCTCCTTCACCTTAAGCTCCCTTATCAGGTTTGCCTCATTGTGCAATACTAAATCCAGTATTGCCTGTTCCCCAGTGGGCTCCACTATGAGCTGCTTCAAAAGGCCATCTTGTAGACATCCACAAATTCTTTTTCTTGCAATCTACTACCAACCTGACTTTCATTGTCCACCTGCATATTAAAATCCCCTGGTGAATCTTGCGCCCCAGCTCCTGACTACTATTTGGAGGCCGGTACATAACCTCACCTATGTTTTTTTTTACCTTGGTGGTTCCTCAATTCTACCCAGCTGAAAATGTGTTGCTGGTTAAAGCACAGCAGGTTAGGCAGCATCCAAGGAATAGGAAATTCGACGTTTTGGGCATAAGCCCTCAATTCTACCCACACAGATTCAACACCAGTTAAACATCAGCTGAAGTATCATGTACAATTTGGGAAATGTAAGCATTAGAGAACATACAGAAGTTTAGATTAGATTAGATTCCCTACAGTGTGGAAACAGGCCCTTCAGCCCAACTAGTCCACACCGACCCTCCAAAGAATAACCCAACCAGACCCATTCCCCCCAACTAATGCCCCAAACTCTACAGGCAATTTAGCATGGCCAATTTACCTAACCTGCACATCATTGGACTGTGGGAGGAAACCAGAATACCCAAAGGAAACCCACGCAGACACGGGGAGAATGTGCAAACTCCGCACAGATCTGCTTCCCTGGCGCTGTGGGGCAGCAGTGCTAACCACTGAGCCACTGTGCCAACCTATAAGCATGATACCAGAGATGTGTAACCTCAGTTATGAGGATAGATTGGAGAAACTGAGACTCATTTATTCTTGGAAACAAGAAGGCTAAGTAGAGAATTGATATAAGTTTGCAAAATCACGAGGGTCTGGGCAGAGCGGCTGGGGAGAAATTATTCCCTCTCAAAAGAACGAGAGGGCACTGATATTACATAATTTACAAAAGAAGCAAATGTGATGTGAGGAATAACATTTATTCATGGTGAATAGGTCGGGTCTAGAACTTACTGCCTTGAAGTCTGGTGAAGGGAGGTTCAAGTGAGGCATTGAAAGGTGCATTAAATGTTTATTTAAAAATAAGCAATATTCAGGTAATAAGTGAAAAAGCAGGATAATGGCACCAAGTCATAAAACTCATCCAAAAAGCCAATGCAGAAGTGGTCTGAACAACACTCTCTGTGGCATAACAATTCCATGATTCCAAAACCTAGTCTATTTCTACTGAGGTTTTTCCAATTGAAGAGTGCCCAATTGCATACCTTTCTGCAAACCCTCACTTTTATGTTATAAGTAAGGCTGGAGGAGTGCACTCTCACACTAGTACCACTACTCCACAGGTCACAACATAAGTTCAAAATATTTTTTCCAGTTACTAAGATGATCGATTAAATACCTCATCTACATTAGGTTGTTTACAAAGATCCAGCAATTTCTTAATAAAAACAAAGGTAGGTTTACTTTAAAAACAAAACAACTTACTCAATAAAGATGCAATAGTTGGTTAACCTACACAGGTAGTGATGCTGATGTATGAATGCTTCTCTTCAAACTCACATGCAAACATACACATACGCTTCAGGAACAGAAGGGAGAAAACAAGATTTCTCTGCAGAGATTGGCTTTGTGAATAAAAGACGCATTTCCTACTGAGTTATCATTATAAGCAAAAACATAAAGCTCTGGATGTTCTGAAGTCTTTTGTTCTGATGTTCTGACATGAGGTGGAATCACTGATTATGTTTTGCTGTCTCTGAAGTCTTCCATGACACAGCTTGCTCAGGGAATACAATTCTTCAATTTTCTTTTAATCACTATTTGAAAACAACAAACTTATGTAACATGGAACTGATGTAGAACGCCATCACGTACAACTCTTCTCTAATACTGCAATGATGTCTTGGGTGCTGTCTCCAGCTTTCATCTAGAATTGGAAACGTTAATTAATTTTGCTTTAAATTTCCGTCCTTCTGCCACCCTCACCTGCTTCATCCCTCATTCTTCCCTTATGTACCTTAACTTCCCTGTTCCCATTTCTGAGGGTAGGCTATCCACCAATATCTAATCCAAGGCCACCAACTCCCACAATCATCTACACCTATCCACAACCTTCTTCATGCAAGAAATCCATTCCAATTATCCAGTTTCTCCATCCCCATCACATCATTTCTGTTGACAACAGCTTTTACTGGTCTGCCTCCAACATGATTGCCTTCTTCCTCAGATGAAGACTTACCCTATTGTGACTGACAGAGCCTTGAGCTGTGTCCTACCTATCTCCCGCACTTTGGACCTCATTCTCACTCGTACTTCCCAGAACAATTATGTGGTTTGCCTTGTTCTTATTTTCCACCGCAATAGTCTCCACATTCAAAGAATAATCTTCTACCTTTTCTATTGCCTCCAACAGTTTCCACCACCAAAGATATCCTCTTCTCTCTTCCACTGCCAGAGACTGTTCTACAAAGGCTGTTCTCTCCATGACATCATGGTCCACTCTTCCATCACTCATATCACTTCCTCACTCCCCATGACACCTTCCCATGTGATTGTAGACGGTTTAACATTTTCCTATTTGCTTCCTTCCCCTGACTGTCCAATGTCCTAAGCACTCCTTGTGGATGAAGCACTGTACTTCTTTTACTTCTTGCAGTTTAGTCTACTGTATTTGCTAGTCACAATGCAGTCTTCTTTTCATTGGCAAGATCAAACTCAAATAGGGTGAGCGTTTTTCAGGAATACCCCCATTCTGTCCATACGAATGACCACAACCTCCCAGTTGCTTGCCTGGTTAATAAATCATTTTGCTCTTCTGATGATACCATTTCTATCTTAAGCCTGATGTAATGTTCCACCAAAGCACAATGCAAGTTTAAGGAATAACACCTCATTTTCTGCTTAGGATTTTTACAGCTTTGAGATCTCAATATTTAATTCAATAACTTCAAAAACTGACTGCATTATTTCTGTTCTCCATTTTTCTTCAATTCTCTTTCCCCATGCCTCCTCTGTCAGCTGTGTTGTGTTTGTGCATTGTTTACTTTGCACTCAGTAGCAAGGTCCAATTCTCTCCCTTTCATACTTTAATTTGCAGCTCTATTTTTTTCAACTATTAACAAACCCTTTGTCTTTTGTCTTTGTCATGTGTAGAAATGGTCTCTACATTGTCTGCCCTTTCACTCATCCTCAACTTTTGTCAAAAGTATGCAATGAACGTATTTAGATTTGATTCCCTACACTATGGAAATAGGTCCTTTGGGCCAACAAGTCCACACTGATCCTCCAAAGAATAACCCAATCAGACCCATTCCCCTACCCTATATTTACCCCTGACTAATGCATCTAACACTATGGGCAATTTGGCATGGCCAACCCACCTGACCTGCACATAGAGTCATAGAGATGTACAGCACGGAAACAAACCCTTCGGTCTAACTCGTCCATGCTGACCAGATATCCCAACCCAATCTAGTCCCATTTGCCAGCACCCGGCCCATATCCCTTCAAACCCTTCCTATTCACATACCCATCCAGATGCCTCTTAAATGTTGCAAATGTTGCAGCCTCCACCACATCCTCTGGCAGTTCATTCCATACACATACCACCCTCTGTGTGAAAAAGTTGCCCCTTAGGTCTCTTTTATATCTTTCCATCTCACCCTAAATCTATGCCCTCTAGTCTGGACTCCCCCACCCCAGGGAAAAAATTTTTTTTGTCTATTTATCCTATCCATGCCCCTGATGATTTTATAAGCCTCTATAAGGTCACCCCTCAGCCTCCGACGTTCCAGGGATAACAGCCCTAGCTTATTCAACCTCTCCCTATAGCTCAAATCCTCCAACCCTGGCAACATCCTTGGAAATCTTTTCTGAACCCATTCAAGTTTCACAACATCTTTCTGATAGGAAGGAGACTGGAATTGCACATAATATTCCAACAGAAGCCTAACCAATGTCCACATCTTTGGACTGTGGGAGGAATCCGGAGCACCCGGAGGAAACCCGCACAGACACGGGAGGGATGTACAAACTCCACACAGTTGCCCGAGGTTGGAATCAAACCTAGGTCCCTGGTACTATGAAGCATCAGTGCTAATCACTGAGCCACCATGCCACCCAAGCACCTTTACACAGTTCTGAAGAAGTCACACCAGACTCAAAACATGAATGTTGTTTCTGACTCCACAGGTGTCGCCAGACCTGTTGAGTTTCTCCAACATTCTCTGTGTTTCTTGCAGATTTCCAGCATCCACCGTATTTTGCCTTTATTGGTGTAGATGATTTTTTTTTCCAAATTGGGGTCGGCTGGCCAGTTTGTTCATTGCACTTCCCTCCAACTTGGCTAGACAAAACAAGACCCTCTAAAAGCTAGTCACTATTCGGAAACAGCTCCAGCATGAGCTACAGCAAAGCAGGCTGTTATCACCAGCGACGAGATTTCCAGGAAGGACTGTTAAAAGAAAGTCTCCAATGCCCAGAATGAACTTTCAGTTACTTCTTTTAAAGGAGCCATTCAAGATGTGTCCACATAATATGAAATAATTTGTTAAAATTTTATTGATGTAAATTCCAGCCTCCACAAACCTTCAAAACTTTAACATAACTAAGTGATATTAAAGTATCCAGATTAAAAATAGACAAGTACAGCCAGGTCCCTCAATACTGCAGTATAGAGCTGTATCTCCATTTAAGTCTCTCGGTGGACCACGTGACGGCTGTTTGGTAAGTTCCAGTAGTGTCGTTTGTTTAACAGTTAAAAATTTAAAGTTTTTTTTTAAAAAAGCGCTTAGCAGACCCGGAAGCTCGTGTCGCGCTAGGTTACCTGGGTAGGGTTTTTTCCTTATTTAAACGCGCAGGCGAGTAACCCAAGGCACTACACGCGTAGTGCCTCCCACCCGTCCTCCTCCTCTAACCTAATAATAAGACCAGTTGTGACTAGCAGGTAAGTGCTGCATTTTGCTTGTTTGTTTCTTTAGATTTAGTTGTTTTTTTTTAAAAAGAAAGCTTACTTTTTAGAGGGATGGCAGTGCAGACAGTGCAATGTTCCTCTTGCAACATGTATGAGGTGAGGGAAGCCATTAGCGTCCCTGCTGATTACACTTGCAAGAAGTGCACCCATCTCCAGCTCCTCCAAGCCCGTGTTAGGGAACTGGAGCTGGAGTTGGATGAACTGCGGATCATTCGGGAGGCAGAGGAGGTCATAGATCGGAGCTTTAGGGAAGTGGTTACTCCGAAAGTTTTAGACAGATGGGTGACAGTGAGGGGGAATGGGAGGAAGCAGCCAGTGCAGGGACCCCCTGCGGTCATTCCCCTCAAGAACAAGTATACCGTTTTGGATACTTGTGGGGGGGATGACTTACCAGGGGCAAGCAACGAGGTTCAGGCCTCTGGCACGGAGCCTGGCCCCGTTGCTCAGAAGGGAAGTGTGGAGAAAGGTAGAGCGATAGTTCTTGGGGACTCAATAGTGAGGGGTACAGATAGGCGGTTTTGTGGGGGCGACAGAGACTCACTATTGGTATGTTGCCTCCCAGGTGCAAGGGTACGTGATGTCTCTGATCGTGTTTTCCGGGTCCTTAAGGGGGAGGGGGAGCAGCCCCAGATCGTGGTCCACGTTGGCACCAACGATATAGGTAGGAAGAGGGGTGAGGATGTCAGGCAGGCTTTCAGGGAGCTAGGTTGGAAGCTCAGAGTTAGAACAAACAGAGTTGTTGTCTCTGGTTTGTTACCCGTGCCACTTGATAGAGAGTCGAGGAACAGGGAGAGAGAGCAGTTAAACGCGTGGCTACAGGGATGGTGCAGGAGGGAGGGATTCCGGTTTCTGGACAACTGGGGTTCTTTCTGGGGAAGGTGGGACCTCTATAAAAAGGATGGTCTACACCTGAACCTGAGGGGCACCAGTATCCTTGGGGGGAGGTTTGCTAGTGCTCTTTGGGAGGGTTTAAACTAACTCCGCCGGGGCATGGGAACCTGGACTGTAGCTTTAGGGTACAGGACCTTGAGTGTAGGGAGGTTATGAACAAGGCAGCAATCTCGAAGGAGGGTGCCTGTAAACAGAAGGGTGGCTTGAAGTGTGCATACTTCAATGCCAGAAGTATAAGAAATAAGGTAGGTGAACTTGCAGCGTGGGTTGGTACCTGGGACTTCGATGTTGTGGCTATTACGGAGACATGGGTAGAACAGGGGCAAGAATGGCTGTTGCAGGTTCCAGGGTTTAAATGTTTTAGTAGGGTCAGACATGGGGGTAAAAGAGGGGGAGGTGTGGCATTACTTGTCAAGGATAGTATTACAGCGGTGGAAAGGACGATGGAGGAAGACTTGCCATCTGAGGTAGTTTGGGCTGAGGTTAGAAATAGGAAGGGTGAGGTCACCCTGTTAGGTGTTTTCTACAGGCCCCCTAATAGTCCGAGAGAAGTAGAGGATAGTATTGCGAGGATGATTCAGGAGAAGAGTGAAAGTAGCAGGATGGTTGTTATGGGGGACTTTAACTTCCCAGATATTGACTGGGAAAGCTATAGCTCGAGGTCGTTAGATGGGTTGGTGTTTGTCCAATGTGTGCAGGAGGGTTTTCTGACACAATATGTAGACAGGCCAACAAGAGGTGAGGCTATACTGGATTTGGTTCTAGGTAATGAACCAGGCCAGGTGTTAGACTTGGAGGTAGGTGAGCACTTCGGGGACAGTGACCACAACTCGGTGACTTTTACTTTAGTGATGGAGAGGGATAAGTGTGCACTGCAGGGCAAGAGTTATAGCTGGGGGCAGGGAAATTATGATGCGGTGAGGCATGACTTCGGATGTGTGGATTGGAAAAACAGGCTTCAAGAGAAGAATACTAATGATATGTGGAGATTGTTCAAGGAACAGCTACTGAGTGTCCTTGATATGTATGTACCAGTCAGGCATGGAGTTAAGGGTCTTGTGAGGGAGCCGTGGTTTAATAAGGAATTGGAATCCCTTGTGAAAGGGAAGAAGGCGGCATATGTAAAGATGAGGCGTGAAGGTTCAGTTGGCGCGATTGAGAGTTATAAGGTAGCCAGGAAGGATCTAAAGAGAGAGCTAAGAGCAGCGAGAAGGGGACATGAAAAGTCCTTAGCTGGTAGGATTAGGGAAAATCCAAAGGCTTTCTATAGGTATGTCAGGAATAAAAGGATGACTAGGGTAGGTATCGGTCCAGTCAAGGAAAGTAGTGGGAAGTTGTGCGTGGAGGCGGAGGAGATTGGAGAGACACTAAATCAATACTTTTCGTCAGTATTCACTCAGGAACAGGACACTGTTGCTGGTGTGAATATTGAGTCACAAGTGATTAGAATGGATGGCATTGAAGTATGTAGGGAAGAGGTTTTGGGAATACTGGAAAGGATGAAAATAGATAAGTCTCCTGGGCCTGATGGCATTTATCCTAGGATCCTCTGGGAAGCTAGGGAGGAGATAGCAGAGCCATTGGCCTGGATTTTTATGTTGTCATTGTCAATGGGAATAGTACCAGAAGACTGGAGGATGGCGAATATGGTCCCCTTGTTCAAGAAGGGGAGTAGGGATAGCCCGAGTAACTATAGGCCAGTGAGTCTGACTTCTGTGGTGGGCAAAGTCTTAGAGAGAATTGTAAGGGATAAGATTTATGAACATCTGGATAGGAATAACGTGATCAAGGATAGTCAGCATGGTTTTGTGAAGGGCAGATCGTGCCTCACAAACCTTATTGAGTTCTTTGAGCAGGTGACTAAGGAGGTGGACGAGGGTAAAGCAGTAGATGTTGTGTATATGGATTTTAGTAAGGCGTTCGATAAGGTACCCCATGGTAGGCTAATGCAAAAACTACGAAGGTATGGCATTGAGGGTGCATTAGAGGTTTGGATTAGAAATTGGCTGGCTGGAAGGAGACAGAGGGTAGTAGTTGATGGCATAGGTTCATCTTGGAGTGCAGTTACTAACGGTGTACCTCAAGGATCTGTTTTGGGACCATTGCTTTTTGTTATCTTTATAAATGATCTAGAGGAGGGGCTTGAAAGCTGGGTGAGTAAGTTTGCGGATGACACAAAAGTCGGTGGAGTTGTGGATAGTGAGGAAGGATGTGGCAGGTTACAGCGGGATATAGACAAGTTGCAAAGCTGGGCAGAAAGGTGGCAAATGGAATTCAATGTAGCTAAGTGTGAAGTCATTCACTTTGGTAGGAGTAACAAGAAGATGGATTACTGGGCTAATGGTAGGCTACTTGGTAGTGTGGATGAGCAGAGGGATCTTGGTGTCCATGTACACAGATCTCTGAAAGTTGCCACCCAGGTAAATAGTGCTGTGAGGAAGGCATATGGTGTACTGGGCTTTATTGGTAGAGGAATTGAGTTCCGGAGTCCTGAGGTCATGTTGCAGTTGTATAAGACTCTGGTGCGGCCTCATCTGGAGTATTGTGTGCAGTTTTGGTCGCCATACTATAGGAAGGATGTGGAGGCATTGGAACGAGTGCAGAGGAGGTTTACCAGGATGTTGCCTGGTATGGTAGGAAAATCGTATGAGGAAAGGCTGAGGCACTTAGGGCTGTTCTCATTGGAGAAAAGAAGGTTTAGGGGAGATTTGATAGAGGTGTACAAGATGATTAGGGGTTTAGATAGGGTAGACACTGAGAACCTTTTACTGCTAATGGAGTCAGCTGTTACAAGGGGACACAGCTTTAAATTAAGGGGTGGAAGGTATAGGACAGATGTTAGGGGTAGATTCTTTACACAGCGGGTTGTGAGTTCATGGAATGCCCTGCCAGTAGCAGTGGTGAACTCTCCCTCTTTATGGTCATTTAAGCGGGCATTGGATAGGCATTTGGAAGTTATTGGGCTAGTGTAGGTTAGGTAGGATTCGGTCGGCGCAACATCGAGGGCCGAAGGGCCTGTACTGCGCTGTATTTTTCTATGTTCTATGTTCTATGTTAAGTCATTTTCACCTTTTATATTCCACATCTGCAAATATTTTGCCACACACTTATTCTATCTCTATCACTCTGCAGCTTGCTTTCCTATCTATGTTTATATTTGCAGTAAGTTTGACTCTTGGTCCCTACATCCAAATATCCAAATAGGTCACGCTTTCAAGGTGAGAGGTGGAAAGTTTAAGGGGGATACACGCGGCAAGTACTTCACACAGAGGGTTGTGGGCGTTTGGAACGCGTTGCCAGCAGAGGTGGTAGAGATAGGCATGGTAGATTCATTTAAGATGCGTCTGGACAGATGCATGAGTAGGTGGGGAGCAGAGGGATACAAATGCTTAGGAATTGACCGACATGTTTAGACAGTACATTTGGATCAGCTCAGGTTTGGAGGGCCTAAGGGCCTGTTCCTGGGCTGTAAATTTTCTTTGTTCTTTATTCATATAAATTGTAAATAGATGAGGCCCCAGCATGAATCCTTTTGGTACTCCACGAGGTATAGTTTGCTCTCCTGAAAATGAACTATTTATTGTTTTGAAGATGAGTCATTTGGACTCAAAGTATTAATGGTGTTTCCTCTCTGTAGATGCTGCCAGAGCTGCTGAGTTTCTTCCATGTGTTCTGTTTCAGACTTCCAACATCCATAGCATTTTGCTTTTATTTGCCCATTTGTCCTGACTGTTTTCCGTTTGTTAGCCTCTGTGCAGTTTAGTATACTTGTACCCAATGTCATATGTGCTTACTTTGTGAACTAACCTTTTATGTGGCATCTTATCAAATGCCTTTTGGAAATCCAAACATATGATATATATTGTTTTTTTTCCATCCACCCTGCTCATTACAAATCCTGCACTATAACACATAAAAGTGGTGAAGATGATACTGTCCTTTTATTAATATTGAACTTCATTGACTCTGGAACCAATTTCTCTGGAACTAACAAACCTTTTACAAATTTTAACATTATTTTTGTTTCAATCAACTAAAAGCTAGCTGCTTGAAATTGATAAAGTAATGTCACCCATTCTGGCAATGCACTTCACTCGAGATCTTAATCCAATCTTGATCTCAGTATGGACAGAAGAGCTAAATTCTAGAAGCGAGGAAAATTGACTTTACTTGACATCCAAAGAGCATTTTACTGTCAGGCATGAAGGAGTGATGTCTAGCAGGATCAGGAGAGAGTTTTATCATGGCTGAAGGCAAACATGTTAAAAGGCTAATTATTTCATTCCCAGAATGTTGTTCCATGGATTTCAGAGTAGTCCCTAAGGCCCAAATCTTTTATACGGCTGCATTAATGATCTTCTTTCATGCTAAAGTCAGGTGTGAAGCTATTTGCCGATGAATGCACAATTTGCAATTTCTGAGATACTAAAGCAGCCCTTACTGCCAAGCAGCAAGACCTTGACAGTATCCAATTTGAGTTCATAAGTAGCAAATTGCATTTGTACTGTACAAGTGCCGGGCAACACCCATTTCCAAATGGAAAGCTTAACCACGTACACTGAACAATCAATTACATTTTCTCAGAATCAACAGACTCAGGTCTCTATTAACCAAAAGCTCAGCTGGGGCAGACATGTAAAGGTCATAGCTAATAGAACTGGGTATTCTGTGATATGTGGCTCACCCCTTCATTTCCCAATCCTTTCCACCACCTACTACGCAAGTCAGAAGTATGATCGAATATTCATTTGCCTGAATAAAAGGAACTGCAATTATAGCATAAGTTCAGCATCACCTAGTACTGAGAAATCCTCTTGATTCGCACTAGCCTAAGTCCACCTGTCATCAGCAGTGTGCTGTAACTGGAGTATATGTATCTAGCACTCTAGAAGAAGTTTCGACTTTTTTCTTCTACTTTCCCCTATTCACTGCGTACCAAAAGTGTTAATCTCATTTCCCCATATCTTTTCAACCCAAGTTTAATTCCAAGCTCCTAATGATCCTGTTGTGAATGATAAGTGCTGTTCATGATGAATGAAAATTCTCAAACGAGAAAGAATGATTAGTATGTATTGACAAACCACACCAAGAACAGTTGTTCAGGAGCAGTATTTGTAGCCCTTTGATCTACCACTATCATCACAGGCTCCTTGAAATTAATGGTACACATGGTTGGCAATCAATAAAAGCTGTCAAAAAATGTGGTGTTGGAAAAGCACAGCAGGTCAGGCAGCATCCAAGGAGCAGGGGAGTCGACGTTTCGAGCCCAAAATGTCGATTCTCCTGCTCCTTGGAAGCTGCCTGACCTACTGTGCTTTTCTGGTGCCACACTTTTCGACTCTGACTCTCCAGTATCTGCAGTCTACACTTTCTCCTAATCAATAAAAACTAATAAGTAGAAAATTTGAACTGCTCAAACTCTTGAAATGCTTTAATTTTTAATAGATTATGTGTTTTCATGGGAATCAATACAAGAAGAGTTTGGAAATGTTATATATGGGTCTGAAAGGATTAATCCCAAGTGTACCCAAAGCACCACCTGCCATGATGGGGTGATATGGGCTTCTGGGCAAAACTTGTGAATCTGAAAGGAATAATGTCTAACCCCAAAGTCTCTGTAACAATGTTTATCATATCAATATAATCTATACAAATTGCTAACATGCAATATGTTATATCTTGTTAACTACAAGACCTTGGAGTAAAAAGTGAGGACTGCAGATGCTGGAGATCAGAGCTGAAAATGTGTTGCTGGTTAAAGCGCAGCAGGTCAGGCAGCATCCAAGGAACAGGAAATTCGATGTTTCGGGCACAAGCCCTTCATCAGGAATGAGGAAGGCTAAGATAAAAGGTAGGGAGGAAGGACTTGGGGGAGGGGCGATGGAGATGTGATAGGTGGAAGGAGGTCAAGGTGAGGGTGATAGGCCGGAGTAGGGTGGGGGCAGAGAGGTCAGGAAGAAGATTGCAGGTTAGGAAGGCGGTGCTGAGTTCGAGGGAATCGACTGAGACAAGGTGGGGGGAGGGGAAATGAGGAAACTGGAGAAATCTGAGTTCATCCCTTGTGGTTGGAGGGTTCCCAGGCGGAAGATGAGGCGCTCTTCCTCCAACTGTCGTGTTGTTATGTTCTGGCAATGGAGGACTCCAAGGACCTGCATGTCCTTGGTGGAGTGGGAGGGAGAGTTAAAGTGTTGAGCCACGGGGTGGTTGGGTTGGTTGGTCCGGGCGTCCCAGAGGTGTTCCCTGAAGCGTTCCGCAAGTAGGCGGCCCGTCTCCCCAATATAGAGAAGGCCACATCGGGTGCAGCGGATGCAATAGATGATGTGTGTGGAGGTGCAGGTGAATTTGTGGCGGATATGGAAGGATCCCTTCGGGCCTTGGAGGGATGTGAGGGAGGAGGTGTGGGCGCAAGTTTTGCATTTCCTGCGGTTGCAGGGGAAGGTGCCGGGAGTGGAGGTTGGGTTGGTGGGGGGGTGTGGACCCGACGAGGGAGTCACGAAGGGAGTGGCCTTTGCGGAATGCTGATAGGGGAGGGGAGGGAAATATATCCCTGGTGGTGGGGTCCGTTTGGAGGTGGCGGAAATGACGGCAGATGATACGCTGTATACGGAGGTTGGTGGGGTGGTAGGTGAGAACCAGTGGGGTTCTGTCCTGGTGGCGGTTGGAGGGGCGGGGCTCAAGGGCGGAGGAGCGGGAAGTGGAGGAGATGCAGTGGAGGGCATCGTCGATCACGTCTGGGGGGAATCTGCGGTCTTTGAAGAAGGAGGCCATCTGGGCTGTACGGTATTGGAACTGGTCCTCCTGGGAGCAGATGCAGCGGAGACAAAGGAATTGGGAATATGAGATGGCGTTTTTACAGGGGACAGGGTGGGAGGAGGTGTAGTCTAGGTAGCTGTGGGAGTCAGTCGGTTTATAGTAGATGTCTGTGTTGATTCTGTCGCCCGAGATAGAAATGGAAAGGTCTAGGAAGGGGAGGGAGGAGTCTGAGACAGTCCAGGTGAATTTGAGGTTGGGATGGAAGGTGTTGGTAAAGTTGATGAACTGTTCAACCTCCTCGTGGGAGCACGAGGCAGCGCCGATACAGTCATCGATGTAGCAGGGGAAAAGGTGGGGGGGTGGTGCCAGCGTAGTTGCGGAAGATGGACTGTTCCACATATCCTACGAAGAGACAGGCATAGCTGGGGCCCATGCGGGTGCCCATGGCAACTCTTTTAGTTTGGAAGAAGTGGGAGGATTGGAAAGAGAAGTTGTTCAGGGTGAGGACCAGTTCAGTCAGTCGAAGGAAGGTGTCAGTGGAAGGGTACTGGTTGGTGCGGCGGGAAAGGAAGAAGCAGAGGGCTTTGAGTCCTTCGTGATGGGGGATGGAGGTGTACAGGGACTGGATGTCCATCGTGAAGATAAGACGTTGGGGACCGTGGAAGCGAAAATCATGGAGGAGGTGGAGGGCGTGGGTGGTGTCCCGAACATAGGTGAGGAGTTCTTGGACTAAAGGGGACAGAGCCGTGTTGAGGTACGTGGAGATGAGTTCAGTGGGGCAGGAGCAGGCTGAGACAATGGGTCGGCCGGGGCAGTCAGGTTTGTGGATTTTGGGCAGGAGCTAGAAACGGGCGGTGCGGGGTTGTGGGACTATGAGATTGGAGGCGGTGGATGGGAGATCCCCTGAGGTGATGGGGTTATGGATGGTCTGGGAGATGATGGTTTGGTGGTGGGAAGTGGGGTCATGGTCAAGGGGGCAATAGGAGGAGGCGTCCGCGAGCTGGCATTTGGCCTCAGCGGTATAAAGGTCGGTGCGCCAAACCACGACCGCACCTCCCTTGTCTGCCAGTTTGATGGTGAGGTTGGGGTTGGAGCGGAGGGAGTGGAGGGCTGCACGTTCTGAGGGTGAGAGGTTGGAGTGGATGAGAGGGGTGGACAGATTGAGTCGGTTAATGTCGCGGCAGCAGTTGTTCAGTACTTACTGTCTTTAATTTTTGATATGGCTAGGAAGAACTGTTTGTTTAGTGTATGGACTACAAGTCCTTACCAGGTGGACCAGGAAGTGACTTTCCTCTACCACACTAAACCAAGGAGACCTTCTAGGTTTCTACACTTAAAAAGGATAATAGCAGTTTATACAGTGTAGTGATTCAATATCCCCATAATATAGCAAACATAAAATTAAGAGCAATTAAATTAATCAAATGATATATTACATTTTAAATGAAATGATTGGATCACTCACCTTTGTGATACAGTAGACAATGTCATTGTTTCCTCCCCTCGTGTATAAGACATGGTCAAGCCACATTTGGACTAGTGCATGTAGTTTTGGTCACTGCACTATGGAAGGTTGTGGAGGCTTTGGAGAATGTGCAAAAGAGGTTTACCAGAATGTTGCCTGAATTGGAGAATATAGGCTAGAAGGAGAGATTGGATAAACTTGGATTGTTTTGCTACAGCGTTGGAGACTGAAGTGTGTATAAATTATGGGAGACATGGAAGAATCTTTCTCCCAGGGCATAAATATCAAATATTATGGTCCACAGATTTAAGGTGAGCAGGGAAAAGTTTAAAGGAGATGGGCAAGGCAATTTTTTTACTGAGGGAGGGAGGTGTGGGAATGCACTGCTGGGGGAGGTGGTAGATGCAGAGACAAAAGCAATGTTGAAGAGGCATTTAGACAGAGGCATGAACAGGCAGGGAACAGAGGGAGACTGATCAGGGGCAGGTAGATGGGATTATTTAGAACGGCATCACGGTCAGCACAGACATGACAGGTCAAAGGGCCTGTTCTTGTGCTGCCTGTTCTATGTTCTATGTTGTATATGTTTCAAATGTGAAAAGTATTCTTTGAAAGCAGGGTTAAATTTTCTTGTCCTCAAAGTTAAACATATTCAGTGCTCTGTATTTTAGCATTAAAAAAAGAGAGTCTTTCAAAACTGATCCAAGCTCTTCTTAAAGGTTTGGTGTCACAAATAAATAATATAAGGTTAAAAGTAAGAATGGAAGCTAATGGAAGGGGGCAGCACGGTGACACAGTAGTGAGCATAGTTGCCTCACAACACCAGGGACCAGGGTTCGATTCTGGCCTCGGGTAACTGTCATGTGGAGTTTGCACATTCTCCCCATGTCTGCATGGGTTTCCTCCAGGTGCTCTGGTTTCCTCCCACCATCCAAAGATGTGCGGGTCAGGTGAATTGACCATGCTAAGTTGCCCATAGTGTCAGGGGCATTAGTCAGGGGTAAATGCAGGGTTGGGGAATGGGCTTGGGTGGGTTACTTTTCCAAGGGTCGGTGTGGACTTGTTGGGCCTGTTTCCATACTGTAAGGAATCTAATCTAATCTAAGAATATCACCCAAACGCATTGTGGACAAAATTATCAGACAGTCACTGAATGAACAGAAATGGGCTCAGGAATGTTTAGTGGTCTTTCTGGAGGGACTACAAATTCTGTAAAATGGTACTAAAAGTGTTAAAAATATGGATTTATTTGGGTCTGAAGGTCTTTCCATTCTACTAAAACCTTTCCTTTCTCAAAATATGAAAGCTTCAGCTTGAGGCCATCTGTTTGCTAGCGAAATTGTCAGTTGACTATTTTAAATAATATTTAATTCCCAGTCTTGTTACATAACCAGATACTGATAACAATTCAAGAATGTAGAGTGTAGCTGAGGTCAGACTAATGGGGCTTTTTAATAATTGGATACCAGCTGAATGGCAGCTACAGCTAGAACAGCCCGTAGGCACAGCAGAACATAACCAGAATACGAAACAACCATTAGTTAGAAAGTTCAGAATTCAAGTAGTTTCAAAAACCTAATTAACTAAATAAAAACTTAAAAAGTTAAGAAACGACAGACGGCATGACGACAGTTCAAAATCTTCAAGGATAAACAAGATCCAATGTATTCTGTTATTTGTTAAATATACTGATGAACTTGGCTCAGGGGTAACACTGTCATCTCTCACTCAAAAGCAATAGTATCAATTTCACCTGCTCCTCCCCAGACAAGTTAATACATAATGTAGGCTCGAGACTCACTATAGTGTTGAGGTAGTGCTGCATTATCAGAGACACTCTTTCTCACATAAAATGTTAAACTGATACCCTGTTGATACACACAAACATTCCATGAATTACTAGTTTTGAACAAGACTTGTCCTGTGAACATCACTGAAAGGTTGCCATTTGTAACATAGAAATGCACTGTTAGAGCTTCTTTAATTATATAAAAAGGAACAGATTCCTAAGTGAACTTAGGCCACTTGGAGTATAATGCTGAGGAAATAATCGTAGAACACCAGGAAAAGTGTTGGATAAATATTTTTCAGCAGGCTTCATATTAGATAGTTCTTTGCCATATCATTCAGAACTTACAGGCTTACAGTACTTTCACCTTGCCTTATCTCTTATTGCAGACAGAAGGCCAAGCAGCTAGTTGTGTTTGCCAGGAATCAGTGAAAGGGGTGGACATATTTCTGTATGACATTGCACTCTGTCAATATGACACCTGCAGCATGTGCCAGCAGCTTATAGGCAAATACACCGAATGTGCTTCAACCACAAATGACCTTGTCTCAAGGTCTGAGGTGGTGTAGTCCTCAGGCAAGTACTTGAGACTGCTTTTAGTAGGGAGGTATAAGCACAGTCAGTCAAGGGCATTGTCTGATTTCTATCCAGAGGCTTGGACATAAATCAGTTAGCTACTTCGGCCAGCCAAGGCTTTGTTCATGGAATGTGGGTGTCACTGGTTAGGACATCCTTAATTGTCTAGAGGGCAGTTAAAAATCAACCACAATAGAATGGGTCTGGAGTCACATGTAGGCCAGACCAGGTAACAATGGTAGATTTCCTTTCTAAAGGACATTAATTAACCAGATGGACTTTATGAAAATTGGCGTTTGTTACAGGGTCACTAAAAGACTGTCTTTTAATTCCAGATTTAAAAAAAAATATTGAATTCAAATTTCACCATTCACCTGCAATTAGCTTGAGATTTCTTGTCCATCGTGTCACCACCTCCTCATCAGCAGTTGTGTATAATTATAGTACACAGAATGGACCATGGTCAGTTCTGCAGGATGACTTCAACCAGTCCAGGCATTAAAGGTAATTCAGTCAGACATCTGCATGGATATCAGTGAGGAGTCTGATCAGGCACTAGACAGCTGTCGTTCCAGGAGAAAGTGAGGACTGCAGATGCTGGAAATCAGAGTCGAGAGTGTATGGTGCTGGAAAAACACATCGGGTCATGCAGCATCCGAGGAGCAGGAGAATCAATGTTTCATTCCAGATCAATCAACAGGGCGTGCCACAAACAGTCCTCAGGGTCCATGCAACCAGCATCGGTGGAAGGTTATCAGAGACCACTGCTCTGGTGGGGAAGTTTGGGAGGACTGAAGTCAGTATGCTGGGATGCAAAAGGGACAATGGTTGTGCAAAGTGGGGGAATGAACATTCATGAGTGGGAGACAACAGAGAATTGACGGACAATGAGTATTGTGCAAAGAGATGAGGGTCATTGACCATTACACCATCCTAGTTTTGATGCAGGGATACTGAATTACAATATTTGATATGACTGTAGTACTGGGGATCAGGGGTAAAGTGGGCAGATGAAGAGTTAAACAAAAAGATTGAATGGGAATGTAGGGAGACTTGAACTTGATGGGATTGATGAAAATGTAAGGCAGAAAGTTTGGAGTGTGGGAGAAATGGGAACCCAGTTTAACAAACTCACTTTGAGACACAATACTACTTGTAATGCCTTCATCCTCTTCCAAATCTTGATTGCACAAATGGAAATTAAAAATGGCTGCCAGTATACGTACAGCATGTTGAGTAAGTGAATCTTGTCTGAGGGAGTGGGCTCTAGTTGTGTGTGATGTGAATCCTGTCAAGAAGCAGCAACATTAAACAAATACTCACACAGTGCAGGTTAAAGAAAGTTGCTATCACAGAATTTGTATGTGAACCTCATGTAGTGACCGACTATTTCAATTAAATTGAATCTTGACCAGGTTGTTTATAATTACAAGTAACTATAGGAAAGGCTGTGCAGCAGAAATCTCAATTCTCCTGCTCCCCAGTTGCTGCCTGACTTGCTGTGTTTTTTTCAGCACCACACTCTCAATTCTGATCTCTAGCATCTGTAGTCCTCACTTTCTCCCAGCAGAAATATTGTCAAGTGAGCTGTAAATTTTCACCTCACTTTCATCTTCCACCATAGCATTTGCAATATCATATTTGTAATGCTACCTTCCTTGACTAATTGGAAGGTAGAGTTGTGGGGTGGGTTGGGTGGATGGGGAGCAGTTCCCATTGTAAATGTGGTAGGAACAATCTTCTTCTGTGTGTGCCACATAGCTTGTGCACTGTATGTTGGAATCACCTCTACCTTGTATAAGAACTGGCAGAGCCATCCTATTGCCCTTCTTCTTGGAGACTTCCACGTCCCATTGCTTGGAAGACAATATTAAAATGTTATTTGTGCATATTGCAACAGCTCTCCGATCACATAACTGAGAAGTTGCTTTATTCCTGTATTGCCTTCATAGACTGATTGGAACTTTCCCCAAAGAATCCAGACACAGAACCTGCTGTTATCTGCATCTGTTGCCCAGGAAGGAGCAGCCCTGAGCAGATTTTAATAAGCCCACCAAAACATGGTTTCCAGGAAAAGAAAAGGTTCCCTTATGATGCAGAGAGAGTGCACGAAGTCTACAGTCCTTGGTCTTTGATGGAGCATCCTCCAGATTAGCAAAATGTAATGGCTTCACTGAATGAAGATGTCCCAGGCCACTGCAACAAAACCATTTCATTTTCTGCAGCACTTCTGATGAAGTGGCACTATACTCTGTACAGAGGAAGCAGTTTGAGTGCCGTGCCTTGACGATCAGTGAACATTTAATGAAACACCTTCTTCCACTCGAGAATCAAGGGCCATAAAATATAACAACAAAAAGTGCTGGAGAAACTCAGCTACTCTGTCAGCATCTGTGGAGAGAGAAATAGAGTTAGTATTAAGGGTCCAGTATGACATTTCTTCGAAGTGCCTCTTCAACGTGAGGTTCACATGCTTGGTCAGGTCTGGGATTTGTTGCAGTACAAATGGAGAACACTGCATTATCCTAGAGTTTGCTCTGAACAATTGATGATGCAATGAGAGGATGTGATAGAGGATCGGTGAGAGCTGGGCCATTGCATTGAGTAGCAAAATGAAGATTTTCCTCAGAACGGACATCTCCTTCACCATCCTACAAACACCATTGTCAACTGCAGCAATCCAGGCAGGACTTGTTTGGCAGCTGCTTTCAATGCAACAAAGCTGGGTGAAATCATCATTAATTGAATGTAAAAGTATTGGTGCTGGAGAGACAAACATGCACTGTTTCATCCCAGCTGCAAGCATAGGTTACCAGTTCATACATTCTTGACTTCTCCTGTTGTTAAAAGTAAGTTAATATTACATGGCACGGTGGCTCAGTGGTTAGCACTGCTGCTTCACAGCACTGGTGGTCCCAGGTTTGATTCCTGCCTCAGGCAACTGTCTGTGTAGAGTTTGCACATTCTCCCCATGTCTGTGTGAGTTTCCTCGCACAGTCCAAAGATGTGCAGGTCAGGTGAATAGCCCATAGTGCTAGGTGCATTAGTCAGAGGGAAATGGGTCTGGGTGGGTTACTCTTCAGAGAATTGGTATGGACTGGTTGGGTCGAAGGGCCTGTTTCAACACTGTATTGAATCTAATCTGATTACAAATAGAAAGAGGCCCTCACAACAGCTGAAGCTCCCTCATTTAATCGTGGCAAAACTTTATGCTGGTGTGGGCCATCAGAAAGAACAGGTATCTTTTAGACAAGGTTATAACATAGTGTTCCGCAAAGCATGGCTCCCCTTCTAAATTCATTCTTATAACTTCAGCTAAAATGACAGTCAATGACACAGGTGATGTAAAGTGAGGATATACTAATGTAGTATTATGTTTCCACTGAAGTGTCAGCCATGCCATTTATGTAAGGATTATTTTTTTTCAATCTCTCCCACAATATTTAGGCATACGTTTGGGTTCCACAGGGTAGATGGAGGAAGTTTGCCCTAATGTGGAAACCGTTGGCCTTAGAATGTCCTCACCACCCGAGACATTTATAGGTGGAGGTCCCGGACATGCTGAGAGTGGCCTGACCAATTGCATAGCTGCAGCCCACACTCACATCCTGTTACAATCCAAACCCCCACTGGATCTTCTGGCAATCAGCACCCAAATGGTCACTGGTGATCTTCCTTCCTTCCTATTTGCCAGAGCTGCCAGCTAGAGCCAGCATTGGCATTTGGCAGTGCCATGTGGAAGGTCATTGCTGCTATTAGTGCAAACCCCTCCAAGTTTCCTTCCCTTCCAGGCTAGAGGAGTGGTACGGTACAGGTGAAGTTTGTTGGGAAGGAGAGGGAAATTACTCAGAGTTGGGACTGTGGGGAGAGGGAGGTCTTGGGGATTGAAATCAATTGCAGCACAGTTCTATCCCTGCCCTAAGTCCATTCACTTGATCATGCACAAATTAGTGCAGATCAACAGGCCTAGCTCCAAGCTGATAGTCTGTCTATAATGGACTACTAGTCACGTCAGCAGATTCTTTGTTCTTTACTGACCTGGAATTGAAACAATTCCAGGCCAGGCATGAATAGGCCATTAAGCATTTTTAAATATCATTTAAGAGATTAGTTTACACTGGAGACTAGAATTTGAGCTTGGACTTTCCGATGCAGAATTTAATTCCAGCAGATTCCAGAAGGTGGTGGGATTTTGGAATGGCAAATTTCCCTTCCTGCCTCCAGAACCTGAAGATTCTTTCTGGGGAAAACCAACTAACAGCCAATCTACAATAGGAGGCACTGGAAGAGGTAAGTTTAATCGAGAACTTTGGGCAAAACACTTGTATGGTTCGGGAAGTATGAATACTTTTGCAAGCCTTACAAAGGGCTTTTGAGTCTCAATAGATTCAACTTTGCCTTACTAGGCTGCCACTGGTTAGCAACATTCTTGCCCAACGTTAACGTTATACCAAAGATCATTTCTTTCAATCCTGGGCAGTGAGTGGCTCCCAACCCCATCTACTGCCATGATGTCAATATTGTCAGGTTAGGAAAGCAAATTGTCCAATACTATTTAAATATGGACCAGGCCTCACATTCAGATGCCTGTGAGGATTCTCCTCACTCTGAGCATCTGAGTGAACATGCTCCTCTCTGATCAACAAAATAGCTGTGTTAATATTAAGAACTAGCACAAGTTAACTTCAGAGTGAAGTTATTCCGAATCTGCTTCCACATAGTTCCCCTAGAATTATACAATATTAACATTTATGAGTTTCTTCATGTCTTGGATTCATACATATTAAAAACTGATCTGAAATCTCTTTCACTGAG
Organism: Hemiscyllium ocellatum; assembly: GCF_020745735.1. Classification (NCBI taxonomy): domain Eukaryota; kingdom Metazoa; phylum Chordata; class Chondrichthyes; order Orectolobiformes; family Hemiscylliidae; genus Hemiscyllium; species Hemiscyllium ocellatum. The sequence goes on along the minus strand of NC_083411.1, from coordinate 93,628,109 downwards.
GGTTGTTATAGTTAGCTCTCATTCCAGCAGCTGGGCTGCAGTCAGTTCAGATGCATAAACTTTATTGTAGCTCATGCCTCAACCATTTTCCATGAGGGATTGTTTTGCATACTGTAGGATCTTAGATTCAACTTGGGCTTAGCAATCATGAGAAATTATTCATGAACGTGATGAAGACCATCACGAAGAGAAATTATTATAAAACTGACACTGTAAATTTATTATCATCAATGACAATTTATTACAAAAATAATTATATTTCCTTTGGGGTATAAGATCAAAATATTTGGTAATCAGGTCCCTTTACCTTCATCATCCTTCTCTAGCTTTGATTCCACCTGATCATTGTATTTATCTCTCTTTTTCAGTCTACCTTCAACAGAAAAAGGGATGACACAACTCCAAACGGGTGCCAAGGGAATACGCTGGAAATTTTAAAAACTATGATCTAATACACTCATGTGGAAGAATGTGCAAGACAATTTGGTGCACAGGCATCACCAATTTACTGATTCAATTTTTTAAGTTATTGTCTCCTAAAATCCTTACAAATCAAATCAGTCTGAGGTGGTCTGATTGATTAAATCAGACCCTTGTTCCTGCAATATTTCACAATCAGGTTCACCCTAGAACTAAATCGATTTGGAGATAGGTATCAAAATTAACTTCGTACTATTCAGAAAAAAGTTATTCTCAGGGTGTTATTCATTGCTTCTTGCCTGGAGAAACAGTTTTGTTTGGTGATTAATGGCAGCAACAAGTAGGCACAAGAATTCAATGGTTGAAAAGCTGGAAGATCAAACAGCATTTTTTGTTCTCTTTTTCATATTCCTTCCTGTTTTATGTCCTCAAAAGAGTGATGACTTTAGAAATAAAATAGTTTGATAAATATGTTTGTTATAACCTTTTGTTAATAAGTAAGCTGTGACAGTTGACTATGTAAGAAAATTAATACACTTAGGTAGAAATTGACTCAACAACTGAAAGTTACTTTATTGATGGAAAAAAAACGACTTTTAATCAACTTGTTCAGAGATGTTATTACACAGCTCTGGAACAGATGTGACTTGAACCCAAGCCTCCTGGCTTAAAAAAAAAGGATACGACAATTGCACCACAAATTTATTGATGCAACACTTTGGCAGACTGCCAATTCAATATTGATTTTGCTAATATTGTTACATTAATCATTTCAGATTGATAGTGTTGGAGGAAGATGGTCTGGAATTGTGAATTCTATTCGAATCTTAAGCTTTTTAAAATTCTATCATTGTTTTTGCATTACTGTCTTTGCACTATTTATTGTCCACCCTGAATTACCTGGGAGAAAATGGTGGTGAGCTGTCTTCTTCAACTGCTGCAATCCACATGCATTAGACACACCCATAATGCCTTTAGGGAGGGAGTTCCAAGATTTTGACCGAGCGAGAGTGAAGGAACAGCAATATATTTTCAAATTATGATAGTGTGGGGCTTGGAAGGGAACCTGCAGGTGGTGGTGTTCCCTTGTATCTGCTGACCATGTCCTATGGAAAATGATTTTCTAAAGAACCTTGGTGAATTCAAGGTTTGTGCGAAGATTTGTAGAACCTTTTCTAAAGAACCTTGGTGAATTTCTGCAGGGCTTCTTTTAGATGGTATGTTTCGCACAGCTGCTACTGAGTGTCAGCGCTACAGGGAGTGAATGATTGTGAATATGGTGTCAAGCTTCTTGAGAGCTGCATTCATCTAGTCAAGTTGTGGTTATTGCATCAAACTCCTGACTTGTACCTTATAGATGATGGACAGTGTTTGGGAGTCAGGACATGAGTTATTTGTTGCAGGATTCCTAGCTTGTGATCTGCTTTTGTGCCACAGTATTTATATGGCATTCTAGATCAGTTCCAGGTCAATAATAACTCCCTGGATGTTGATAGCTGGGACTTCAGCAAAGATAATATAATTGAATGTCAAGGGGCAATAATTAGATTCTCTCTTGTTTAGATTTAGATTTGCTACTTATTAGCCCAAAGTTAGATATTGTCCAAGTCTGGTTGGATTTGGATGTAGATTGCTTCAGAATGTGAGAAGTTATGAATGATGCTGAACATTGTGCTATCATCAGTGAACATCTGACCTTCTGACCTCATGGATAGAAGCAACTGATGAAGCAGCTGCTGATCGTTGATACTAGGGCAATTGTTAATAGGGATTGAATATGATCTATTTGATAAAATTCTGAAGTGCCATTATTCTACATATCAATAGTTCAAAATTTGGGAATTCCCTTAGAGTCCATTGTATCTTCCAGGAAATGATTCCAGTTTTCCACTGGTTGAGTTCATTGTATCAGGTTGTGATAGTCATCTGAACAGAAAACTGACTTGCCAGCACTTGACAATAACTATATTAATTCAGAAAGAAATATGCTTCATTTCTTAACATTTTCCATTTTTCAGAGCATGAAGTCTACCTTCATTACTTGACTATGCAAACTCTTGTTTAATGCACAATGAGTATTATTCAGGTGATAACTTTGTGGCAGACTGGTTAATAAGGTTTGATCACATGGGATCCAGGGGGAGCTACCTAACTGGATACAAAATTACCTTAAATGTAGGACACAGAGGGTGGTGGTGCAGAGTTGTTTTTCGGACTGGAGTTCTATGACCAGTGGTGTGCCACAAGGGTCAATGCTGGGTCCACTGCTTTTCATCATTTATATAGCAGCACGGTGGCACAGTGGCTAGCACTGCTACCTCACAGCACCAGAGACCCGGGTTCAATTCCTGCCTCAGGCAACTGTCTGTGTGGAGTTTGCACATTCTCCCGTGTCTGTGTGGGTTTTCTCCGGGTGCTCCGGTTTCCTCCCACAGTCCAAAGATGTGCAGGTTAGGTGAATTGGCCATGCTAAATTGCCCGTAGTGTTAGGTGAAGGGGTAAATGTAGGGCAATCGGTCTGGGGCTTACTCTTCAGCGGGTCGGTGTGGACGTGTTGGGCCGAAGGGCCTGTTCCCACACTGTAAGTAATCTAATCTAAATGACACCAAAGTTTGCAGGTGACACCAAAATGGTGGTGTAACGGACAGTGAAGAAGATTATGTCAGTGAACAAGATCTTGATTAGATGGGCAAAGAGTCGAGGAGTAGTAGATGAAGTTACATTTAGAACAATGTAAGGTGTTGCATTTTGGTAAGACAAACCAGGGCAGGACTTATACAGTTATTGGTGAGGCCCTGGAGAGTGTTACCAAACAAAAAGGCCTCGGGATGCAGGTGGATAGTTCCTTGAAGTGGAGTTGCAGTTAGAGAGGATGGTGAAGAAGGTATTTGGCATGCTTGCCTTCATTGGTCAGAGCTTTTAGCATAGGAGTTGGGATGTCATGTTGTGGTTGTATAGGACATTGATGTGAACACCTTTAGAATGCTGCATAGAATTTTGGTTGCCCTTCTATAGGAAGGATGTTCTTAAGCTGGCAGATGGGACTCGGTCAGATTAGGATGCCTGATCATTGCAGATGAGTTAGACAAAGGGTCTGTTTCCAAGCTGTATAGCTCTATAACTCTATGAATGAACTTTAGCAGATGAAAGCTGAATAGTTTACAATGACAATTTGTTGTTAATCAAACAAAACAAAATGCAAGATTAACTCCCAGTTTATGAAAGCCTAGCATGTTCCTTACTTGTGAAACTAGTTGCATGAAGATTTTGAAAATGCTACAAATAAATTATTGGCTATTTCTTTTGTTAAAAAATATAGTTTGAACAATTTTGAAACCAAATGATATTTCGTTGAGTTGTTTAAAACTTTGCTACAAAATGCTGGCAGGTGCAATGTAGTTCAAATGCAAACTTTTCCATTTTTGTTCAGTGAAATATCATCCTACAAAACAACTTTGCAAAATGTCACAACGCATTGAATAAAGAGATGTTTTAGTGAGTTGCCTTACTGATGTTGTAGGCAGAAGTGGGTGCTACAGATACTGAAGATTAGAGTCAAGATTAGAGTGGTGCTGGAAAAGCACAGCAGGTCAGGCAGCATCCAAGGAGCAGGAAAATCAACATTTCAGGCAAAAATTCTTCATCAGCCCTTCAATTTACTGATGTTGTTCCCATTAGAAGTCGACGGTAAAGATATAAAATAAATAAAATATATATGACAGTGATAACTATAATCATAAACAAATAATTACTCGACCTCTGACAAAAGATCATCAGACTGAAACAAAATTCTTGCTTCTTTGGACAGGAATGTAACCATTAGTTTTTTTTCATATAATATATTCATAGGATATGGTCTTTGTTATTCAGGTCAGTATTTATTGCCCTAAAGGTGGTAGCTGAGCAGCTTTCTGTTGCAGACCTAAGGCATAGAGGCCATTATTACGTTCACTTGGCTTTTTGGTTTAGAAACACATAAAACAAGACAATATAGTGTGATTTAGCACAGATCGCAACCTACAACAGTTAGCTGATTAAGGGAGCTAAGGGAACAAGGTGCTCTGTTGCTATTACTTTTTAACTTTTTCCGCTAACAGGAATTGATTCTCTCTTTCCTAAAGGCATAAAACTAATTATTTATGAGCATCTGATAAATTAGTAACTTTTATTCTGTTCCTATGGTTCAACATATTCTAGCAACTGGTGGTAAAATTAACACATTTTACAAAGATGAAACTAAATATGTAAATGAATAACATAATTAAGTGGTTAGCATACATTCCTAACTTGAGCCTTGTAGATAGTAGACAGGCATCAGTGAGAGACGTGCTAAGTTACTTGTTGCAGGAAATCTAGCCTCCAAACTGTTCTTGTTAGCCATTGTATTCATAAGGCCAGGAGAAAGTGAGGACTGCAGATGCTGGAGATTAGACTCAAGAGTGTGTTGCTAGAAAAGCACAGCAGGTCAGGCAGCATCTGGGGAGAAGGAGAATCAATGTTTTTGGCATTTTTATTTATATTTCTATTTATAGCGCCAATCTAGTTCAGTTTCCGGTCAATTATAACTCCTATGATGTTGATAGTGGGGGATTGAGTGATAGTAAAGCAATTGACCCTCAACATCTGATGGTTAGATTCTCTTTTTTTGAAGATAGTCATTGCCTGGCATTTGCATGGAGCGAATAGTACCTGCCAGTTATCATCCCAAGCCTGAATGTTGTTTAGGTTTTGTAACATTTGGAAATGGATTGTTTCAGTATCCAACATTTTGCAATTCCTGCAATTAGTGAACATCCCCACTTCTAATCTTATTACATTTATAAGGGCATCGATGAAACAGCTGAAAATAGGTGTGTCTAGGACAGCAAGACAAGGAAAATCCTGCAATTATGTCATAGGCTGAAATTATTGACTTCCGACAACACAATCATCTTCCTTAGTGCTGGATATGATTCCAAACAGCAGGCACTTTTGAGCAAGATTTACCTTAACTCTAGTTCTGCTGGGGTTGCTGCATATGTTCAAATGATGCCTTGATGTCAAGGACATTCATCTTAATTTTTTTCTCTTGGATTCAGCTCTTTTTCAATGTCTGAACTAAGGCTGTAATGAAGACAGGTACTATGTGGCCCTGGCAGAACCTATACCATGTGTCAGTGAGCAGGCTATTCCTTTGTAAATGTCCCTTAATTGACAGTACTTTGACTCCTTCCATTACTTCATTGATGATTGACAGCTGGGTTGGATTTGTCTTCAGTGAAGCTGGCAATATTGGTGGGGCCCCCACCTCCTGTTCTTTATAATAGTCCACCACCATTCATGATTGAATGTAGCAGGTAGGCAGAGCTTAGATCTGATCTGTTATGAAATCTCTTGACCCTAGCATGTGCTCAGTATGCTATTTGGCACACAAGTAGTCCTATTTTGTGGATTGCCTGGTGTTGCTCCTGGCATGCTCTCCTGCACACTCTTTATTTAACCAGGGTTAATACTTTGGCTTGATAGTAATGGCAGTGTGAGGATAGGTTGGATCATAAGGTTTCAGATTGTTTTAAAGCACATTTGTTGCTGCTAATGACCTACAGCACTTCCATTTTTGAGTTCCTGGATTCAAACTATGTCTATCCCATTTAGCTTTGTCATAGTGCTACATAACACACTGCAGGTTTTCCTCAATATAAAGACTGTTTCTACAAGGACTATGTGGTGGTCGCTGTTACTGACACTGTCATGGCAGGCAGATTGATGAGAATGAAACCAGGTCTGTTCCGTCCTCTCATTCATTCCCTTACCACCTGCCACAGCTATGTCCTTTAAGACTCAACCAGCTTGATGAACAGTTTTGCTCTTGAGTTACTCTTGGTGATAGATATTGAAGTCTCCACCCAGAGTATATTCTGTGCCCTTATCCTTAGTATTCTTCCAACTGGTATTCAATATGGAGGAGTACTGAGGTATTCATCCAGAAGATCTTTACTTAAAATACAATACTGTATTGAAGACATCATTTCAGAAAAATGACTTCTGATTTTATTGCCAGCAAAATATTGAATGGATTATAAAAAGAATAAGGCAAAATTCTAGTGTCTGAAATGACAATTTCAATGTTGTTTGAATAATTGTATAGCTTTACTTAATCCAAAACAGCCATCTGCCTGCAAGAGACCAGCGAATACTAGAGGAAATTGTGATTGCTCTAGGTGGGGGATATAACTTAGACAGATAAAGAAGAACTCAACCAGCCATAACAACTAAATCTACTTGCCATTACCACATTTGGTTACTTGTTAGTTGGTGGGAGAGAACTACCATATTAATAACGCAAAAGAATGTTAGCTGGTTTAATAACCTATTTGTCCAGGCTACAGATAGATGCAGAAAAGATGCCAAAGTGACAAGTACCCTGTGTGGGCCTTTTTCACTTTCTCCCCTCCAATCCCTACCTGTGGCCAAACCATGCGTCACAGATTAAAATTTTAACAAACTCAGTCCAGCAGCTGCTTTGTCTAGAAGGGAAATTCTGTCTACACCTCTAAACTGCCTCAATACCAAAACCAGAAGAACCAAAGAGCCCAATCACTTTCCACCCAAATCATCACCTTATAAGCAGTGCTTCTCTAATACTAACTGACTTTAAAATTATTCCTTAATATATCCTCCCTTAGCAGTACAATCGTGTGTGTGTGTGTGTGTGTGTGTGTGTGTGTGTGTGTGTGTGTGTGTTGTTATGAAAATTATATTGTTTGACCTGGTTAAAGACAATAAAACAGTTACACCACCTGAAAAGTTAAGCACCCACTGCTCAGCAATCATACTGTTTTTAAAAACCTACTGAGAAATGAGGAATATGTCTTACCACCTCCTCAACTGATTGTAAATCTATGACTGAATAAGAATTCATGGAACCAATATTATACATAAGTAGATGCTGAAGACTAATACAGCCATCACATTCAGATTGGAAGTAAAGACAACCAGTACGAGAAATTGGTTAATGTGAGGTACTTTCCACAGTATGACTGAGGCTATCATACTTGAAATGTTTGAAGGTATGTTTTTTGGAATTTGACAGCCCCGAGCGAAAATATCCTTCCTGATTTCACTTTTAAATAATTGATCTCAAAACAATAAGTCTATTGCAATAGGACTTGTGCTTGCAGTTGGGTGATGAAAAAGTTCATTATTGTAATGAACTCCCAAGCACTGAGGATGTCACCTAGGAAGGGGACAAAACATTTGCAACAAAACTCCCAGCTCGGCGAACAGAACCACAACAGTTCATTATTTTTATTTTGTACATATCTAATTTTGTTTGAAGTTTAAGGTTGGCTTAACTAAAATATACAGTTTAAATTCCATAGTTTCTAGCCTTAAGCATTTTCTTCAGACAAGAACAATTGGGCTTAATTAAGAACTAGCTCAAACTGGTTCTTCAATATTTGAGTTCACTCAGCTTTTTGTCTTAGAAACATATGAAACAAGCCAACATGGTGTGACTTAGCACTGATCGCACCCTACAAGACAGTGCTGGAGTGAGCTGATTAAGGAGCTAAGGGAACAAGGTGCTCTTTTGCTATTACCTTTTAACTTTTTCTAGTTAACAGGAATTGATTCTCTCTGCCTTCCAGGAAAAGAATCTAATTATTCAGTGAGCATCTGGTAAGTGATTAACTTTTATTCTGTTTCTGTGGTTCAACATAGTCTAGCAACTGGTGGAAGGTAACATGTTATTCAAAGGTATAACTAAATACAAAATTGAATAAAATAATTAAGTGGTTAGAACACATTAAGGGTGACTGGATAGGTGATGTGTCACAGCTGCAACATGTGGGAATTCCTGGGTGCCAGTTTGGTCCACAAAGACAGAAGTGTGAAGTTTGAGCAGCCTCAGCGCAGAGTTTATGAGCTGGTGACTGAACTACAGACACTACAACCTCAGGAAGGAGGATCTTTACCTGGACTCTTTGTACCAGAATGCATTCACATCTATTAGAATTGGCCATCTGATTTGAACAAAGAACAGTACAGCACAGGAACAGGTCCTATGGTGCACCAAGCCTCCACTGAAAAATGATGTTTTTCTAAATTAAAACCTTTTGCCTTTATGCTGTCTGTATCCCTCTATTCCCTGTCTACTCAATTATCTGTCAAGATTCCTCCTAAATATTGCTATTGAATCTGCTGCCACCATCTTCTCTAACAGCATATTCCAGGCACTTATCACCCTCTGTGTAAAAATCTTCCCCTCTCATCTACCTTAACCTTACTCCCTTTTACTTTAAAAATATGTCCCCTAGTAATTGACATTTCTACCCCAGAGTAAAGACTTCAACTATCCATTCTATTCATGCCATTCATAATTTTGTAAACTTTAATCAGGTTGCTCTCGTCCTTTGATGTTCAAGTGAAATCAAACCAAGTTTATCCAATCCCTCCTTAAAGCTAATAAACTCCAAACCAGGAAACATTCTGGTAAATGTGTCTGTATCCTTTCCAAAGCTTCCATATCCTTCTGGGAGTGTGGCGACCAGAGCTATACACAGTATTTCAAATGTGGCCTAACTAAAGTTCTATGCAACTGCAACATGAATTGCTGATTTTTAAACTCTAAGCTTTGAGTAATGAGGTCAAGCATGACAACTGCCTTTTTGACCATCTTGTCCACTTGTGTTGTTACTTTCAGGGAACTATGGACCAGTACACCTAGATCTCTTTGTGAGTTGAAGCTGCTAAGGGTTCAGCCATTTACTGTATATTTCTTTTCTGCATTACATCTTCCCACATGTATCACCTCACATTTGACCTTATTGAATTCCATTTCCCATTTCTCTGCCAAGTCTCCAGCCTTTCTACATCCTGCTGCATCCTCCGGCAATCCTCCTCACTCTATGCAGCTCCCCAATCTTTGTGTCACCTGTAAACTTGTTAATCAGGCCATCTCCATTCTCTTCCAAATCATATATATATAGACACCCCAGCACTGATTCCTGTGGAACACCGCTGCTCACAGATCTCCAATCGGGAAAATACACTTCCATGTCTTCTATGGTCAAGTCAGTTCTGCAGACCACTTACCAAATCACTGCGGATCCTGTGTGACTTCACCTTTTGTATCCGCCTGTCAATGAGGGAGCTGGTCAAAGTGCATACAGACAATATCTAACAACCTGCCCTGATCAATCCCCTTTAAGTCCATATTCTTATCTTTACTGTTAGTAAGTCCATATTTTTCCAAATGTGTGTAAATCCTATCCCTAAAGTCTTCTCCAATAATTTCCTTATTAATTACTGGCCTGTAATTTCCTGGATTATCGCTGTTGCTCTTCTAAAGCAAAGGAATGTTGGCTATTCTCCAGCCTCCAGGACCTTCCCTGTGTCTAAACAGGATACAAAAAATTCATTCAAGGTCCCAGCAATTCCTTTACTTGTCTCCCTTAGCATTTGGGATAGATCCCATTAGGTCTTGAGACTTTTCTCCTTTATGCTTTTCAAAACACCAACACCTTCGCTCTTTTTATATGAACATGCCTAGTATTTCAACATTCTCCTCTATAGACTCACCATCCACCATATTCTTCCCCTTTCTGAATACTGGTGTAAAGTATTCCTTAAGGACCTCACCCACTTCCTCTGGCTCCATACTTAATTTCTCTCCTTTGTCCTTGAGTAGTTCTACCCTTTGCTTAGCTACCCTCTTGCCCCTTATGCATATAAAGTTCCTTGGGATTTTCCTTAATCCTGTTTGCTAAAGGCAATTTCATGACCCATTTTAGTTTTCCTAATTACTGCTTTCTTGCTACTCTTGCAGTCTTTGAGGGCTCTCTCAATCTTAAGTTTCCTAAATCTTATGTACACCTCCTTTTTCTTTTTGACTAAGCTTTCAGTTTCTCTGTCATTCGAGGTTCTCTAATCTTGCCATCATTATTCTTCATTTTCACGAGAATGTGCTGGTCCTGAACTCCAACAAACTGGCCTTTAAAACATTCCCACATGCCAGATGTGGATTTACACTAAAATAGCTGCCCCTAATTTATATTTTCCAATTTGTGCCTAATATTATGGTAGTTAGCCTTTCCCCCAGTTTAATACTTTCATCCGAAGACTACTCTTATCCTTATCTATAAAGTAACTTAAAACGTACAGAATTTTGATCACTGTTCCTGAATTGCTCCCTCTCAGAAAATTTGATCATCTCATGAGCTTTATTGTTTCCAAAAACTCACACCTCGACCCATTAAATATTTGGCATTCTCTTATATAACTCTTAACAAATTCTAGCTAGTTTCCTATCCACAGATTAACAACTACTGCAAAAAATTTCAAGCAGATTAGTCCACAGCACTTTTCCATCACAAATTCATTTTTTTTTAATCTATTGGCAATTGTTCACTTTAAACAATTAAAGTTTATAGAGTGACCCATTTTATGTTTTCCTAAATTTGCATTCATTACGTTCAAAGTACATTCTGTACAAAACATTTCTATTTTAAATTGAAACTTTTAAGGTATGCCTGAGTAAGAGTTTTAAATTAAAACTCGGCCTCAAGGTAGAAAGGAAATGAGATAAATATTTTAAATGTTAACTAGAATACATGTTTCTTCAGGTTTACTATCTGTCACTGAAATGAAGCTTAAGGTTAGGCCTCTCACTTGGGCTCCTTCCACAGTTATGCAATGAGTGGGCCGAGATTATGTCCAGTTAATACAGTCAGGTCTTCCATAGTGCGATGGCTGTGTTCTTGTGCAATCCCACATTATAGAACAATCGCACTTTGGAAGCAGCACTTAAAATGTTGGTGATGTAATCATGTTACAGCCAACACATGTTTTAAAAGTGCACACTTCAGAAATAGCTTTCCCAATTCTTCAATCGCATTACAGCAAATTTGCATTGAGAAAACGCGTATTATAGCAGAATGACCTGTATGTCAAACATGAGCACAGTGAACTGAGGTCAATCACTACCTCCTCCAGAATATAAACTAATGCAGGTGGCATCAAGCTAGAGCTATGTAACCTTTTGAAATGTGAAATGAACTTAATTATCATGCTCCTAGGCATATATAAATTCAGCTAGTTCTCAGACGTTTGGTATGATTCAGTTTTATACAATGTATTAAGGGTTTCTACCCATTAACTCCATCTAATAGCACTAACTGGAGTATAGCTCAACATGCAAAAGAAGGGACTAGAGAATAGGGTGACCTGCCCTCCATTTGGGGTGTCCAATAAAACTGAATACAATTCTTATACAGAAAAGTACCCTAATCCATTCACGCAGATGCTAAATTTCTAACATAAGCTCTTTACTCATAATGTTGTAGGTAAATCAACTGACAACATTATTCCACTTAACTGACTAAACCAACAAACTGGAGTGTTTATCTGTAAAGAATCCAAAGCAAAGCTATCCAGGATCCTTGCAGAAAGTTACAAAGACACAACATTCTAGGTTTAAAATTTAAGTTTCAAATTTTGATAGTGTAGACATTGGATTGTAAATCCAGAAGGGAGAAGAAAAAAGAGAGAAAGTGGATGGCAAAACTACAGGTGGCAGTTCTGTTCCTTTGGCCTCTCGAAAATTATAACTTGGGAAATAGCTTGGGGTCAGTGGCGGTGACACCAATAGCAATAAAGATGATTAGTTCAGTCAGAAAATGTGGGCAGACTATGCTTCATGTCAGCTTTATCATTTGAAATTGGGTTTTAACTGTACCATAGGATGTGAATTTGTACAGTAAAGAGGTTTACTAATCGAAACAGACACTTACTGGCTCTAGGAGTTTCCTTTAAAGATAGTGGCACCTGGACTGTCAGTGGTAAGAAAGCTAATTTTAGCATTTTGAAATTGGTCCCAAGATCTGAAACAGCTATTTGATAATATAATTATATACAGAAGCACATAAAGCAGTGAATCATATAATATTAAAGTAATCAGAAACTGCTGAAAATATGTGAAAGAACTTCAGACTCATCAAGATCTGCAGCACAGGAAACGTTGCTTGAGCCCATTGCGCCCACGCCAGTCAAAAACAACCACTTATTTGAATCCCATTTTTCACACTTGGTCCATGACCTTGCACGCCTTGGCCCACATTCAGTCATAGAGTCAAAGAGATGTACAGCATGGAAACAGACCCTTCGGTCCAACCCGTCCATACCGACCAGATATTCCAACCCATTCTAGTCCCACCTGCCAGCACCCAGCCCATATCCTTCAAAACCCTGGCTATTCGTATACCCATCCAAATGCCTCTAAAATGTTGCAATTGTACCAGCCTCCACCACATCCTCTGGCAGCTCATTCCATACATGTAACACCCTCTGCGTGAAAAGGTTACCCCTCAGGTCTCTTTTATATCTTTCCCCTCTCACTCTAAACCAATGCCCTCTAGTTCTGGACTCCTTGACCACAGGGAAAAGACTTTGTCTATTTACCCTATCCATGCGCCTCATAATTCTGTAAACCTCTATAAGGTCACCCCTCAGCCTCCGACGCTCCAGGGAAATCAGCCCCAGCCTGTTCAGCCTCTCCCTGTAGCTCATATCCTCCAACCCTGGAAACATCCTTGTAAATCTTTTCTAAATCCTTTCAAGTTTTACAACACCTTTCCGATAGGAAGGAGACCAGAATTGCCTGCAATATTCCAACAGTAGCCTAACCAATGTCCTGTAAAGCCACAACATGACCTCCCAACTCCTGTATTCAATACTCTGACCAATAAAGGAAAGCATACCAAACGCCTTCTTCACTATCCTATCTACATGCGACTCCACTTTCAAGGAGCTATGAACCTGCACTCCAAGATCTCTTTGTTCAGCAACACTCCCCAGGACCTTACCATTAAGTGTATAAGTCCTGCTAAGATTTGCTTTCCCAAAATGCAGCACTTTGCATTTATCTGAATTAAACTCCATCTGTCACTTCTCAGCCCATTGGCCCATCTGGTCAAGCTCCTGTTGTAATCTGAGGTAACCCTCTTCGCTGTCCACTACACCTCCAATTATGGTGTCATCTGCAAACTTACTAACTGTACCTCTTATGCTCGCATCCAAATCATTTATGTAAATGACAAAAAGTAGAGGACCCAGCACTGATACTTGTGGCACTCCACAGGTCACAGGCCTCCAGTCTGAAAAACAACCCTCCACCACCACTCTCTGTCTTCTACTTTTGAGCCAGTTCTGTATACAAATGACTAGTTCTCCCTGTATTCCATGAGATCTAACCTTGTTAATCAGTCCCCCATGGGAAACCATGTCGAATGCCTTACTGAAGTCCATATAGATCACATCTACTGCTCTGCCCTCATCATTCTTCTTTGTTACTTCTTCAAAAATCTCAATCAAGTTTGTGAGACATGATTTCCCACTCAAAAAGCCATGTTCACTATCCCGAATCAGTCCTTGCCTTTCCAAAAACATGTACATCCTGTCCCTCAGGATTCCCTCCAACAACTTGCCCACCACTGAGGTCAGTCTCATTGGTCTATAGTTCCCTGGCTTGTCCTTACCACCCATCTTAAACAGTGGCACCACATTTGCCAACCTCCAGTCTTCCGGCACCTAACCTGTGATTATCGATGATACAAATATCTCAGCAAGAGGCCGAGCAATCACTTCTCTAGCTTCCCACAGAGTTCTCAGGTACACCTGATCAGGTCTTGGGATTTATCCACCTTTAACCGTTTCAAGATATCCAGCACTTCCTCCCCTGTAATCTTGACATTTTGAAAGATATCACCATCTATTTCCCCACAGTCTATATCTTCCATGTCCTTTTCCACAGTAAATACAGATGCAAAATATTCATTTAGTATCTCCCCCATTTTCTGTGGCTCCACACAAAGGCCACCTTGCTGATCTTTATGGGGCCCTATTCTCTCCCCAGTTACCCTTTTGTCCTTAATATATTTGTAAAACCCCTTAGGATTCTCTTTAATTCTATTTGCCAAAGCTATCTCATGTCCCGTTTTTGACCTCCTGATTTCCCTCTTAAGTATACTCCTACTTTTTTTATACTCTTCTAAGGATTCGCTCGATCTATCCTGTCTATACCTGACATATGCTTCCTTCTTTTTCTTAACCAAACCTTCAATTTCTTTAGTCATCCAGCATTCCCTATATCTACCAGCCTTCCCTTTCACCCTGACAGAAATATACTTGCTCTGGATTCTTGTTATCTCATTTCTGAAGGTTTCCCATTTTCCAGCCGTCCCTTTACCTGCGAACATCTGCCTCCAGTAAGCTTTTGAAAATTCTTGCCTAATACCGTCAAAATTGGCCTTTCTCCAATTTAGAACTTCAATTTTTAGATCTGGTCTATCCTTTTCCATCACTATTTTAAAACGAATAGAATTATGGTCGCTGGCCACAAAGTGCTCCCCCACTGACACCTCAGTCACCTGCCCTACCTCATTTCCCAAGAATAGGTCTGGTTTTGCACCTTCTCTAATAGGTACATCCACATTCTGAATCAGAAAATGTCTTGTACACACTTAAGAAATTTCTCTCCATCTAAACCTTATGGCAGTCCCAGTCGATGTTTGGAAAGTTAAAATCCCCTACCATAACTACCCTATTATTCTTACACATAGCTGAGATCTCTTTACAAGTTTGTTTCTCAATTTCCCTCTGACTATTGGGGGGTCTATAATACAATCCCAATAATGTGATCATCCCTTTCTTATTTCTCAGTTCCACCTAAATAACTTCCCTGGATGTATTTCCGGGAATATCTTCCCTCAGCGCAGCTGTAATGCTATCCCTTATCAAAAATGCCACTCCTCCTCCTCTCTTGCCT
Organism: Hemiscyllium ocellatum; assembly: GCF_020745735.1. Lineage (NCBI taxonomy): Eukaryota > Metazoa > Chordata > Chondrichthyes > Orectolobiformes > Hemiscylliidae > Hemiscyllium > Hemiscyllium ocellatum. The sequence continues at coordinate 93,612,886 of NC_083411.1, read as the reverse complement.
CCCTTTCTATCTTTCCTGGAGCATTTGTATCCTGGAACATTAAGCTGCCAGCCCTACCCATCCCTGAGCCATGTCTCTGTAATTGCTATGATATCCCAGTCCCATGTTCCTAACCATGCCCTGAGTTCATCTGCCTTCCCTGTTCAGCCTCTTGCATTGAAATAAATGCAGTTTAATTTATTAGTCCTACCTTGTCCCTGCCTGCCCTGACTGTTTGACTCGCTTCTGTTCTCAACTGTACCAGTCTCAGATCGATCTCTTTCCTCACTATCTCCCCGGGTCCCACCGCCACCCCCCCCCCCCCCCCCCCCCCCCCCCCCCACCTTACTAGTTTAAATCCTCCCAAGCAGTTTTAGCTAATTTCCCTGCCAGTATATTGTCCCCTTCCAATTTAGGTGCAGTCTGTCCTTCTTGTGCAGGTCACTTCTACCCCAAAAGAGATTCCAATGATCCAAAAATGTCAATCCTTTTCCCATACACCAGCTCCTCAGCCATGCATTCATCTGCTCTATCCTCCTATTCCAGCCCTTACTAGCTCGTAGCACTGGGAGTAATCCAGATATTACTACCTTTGAGGACCTCCTTTTTAAATTTCTGCCTAACTCTCTGTAATCTCCCTTCGGAATCTCAACCTTTTCCCTTCCTATGTCATTGGTTCCAATGTGGACAATGACCTCCTGCTGGCCCCTCTCCCCCATGAGAACATTCTGCTCCCTCTCTGAGACATCCTTGATCCTGGCACCAGGGAAACAACACACCATTCTGCTTTTTCTCTGCTGGCCACAGAAGCGTCTGTCTGTACCTCTGACTACAGAATCCTCAACACAATTGATCTCTTGGAAGCCGACGTACCCCTCGTTGCATTAGAGCCAGTCTCAATACCAAAAACTTGGCTGTTCGTGCTACATTCCCCTGAGAATCCACCACCTCCTACATTTTCCAAACAGCATACCTGTTTGAAATGGGTATATCCACAAAAGACTCCTGCACTAGCTGCCTACCTCTCTTACCCTTCCTGGAGTTAACCCATCTATGTGACTGTATCTAAGACCTTCCCCCCTTCCTATAACTGCCATCCATCACATACTGCTGCTGTTACAAATTCCTCATTGCTTCTATCTGTCTCTCCAACTGATCCACTCAATCTGATAAGATTTACATCCAACAGCATTTATGGCAGATATAATCCGCAGTAACCCTTCAACTCTCTTTAAACTCTTGAAATACGTATCACTGCAAAGGCCATTTTTCCTCCTTCATAATCTACAGACCCAGAAAATAACACCGTTTTATTCCTCTACAAACACTGCCCCAGGTTAAATTAATAGCTATGGCTTATATTTTAAGCTTAATCAAGAGACTTATCTCCAAAAACATATAATCAAGAAAGAATCCACTCTACTCACTACTGCAGCCTTTTTCTTGGACAGACTTAAAACTACAATTAACTTATCTGATTCTGTGCTGTGAACTTCGCCCTGCAGTTCCTCCGAGATTAGTTGTGAATTCCACTGTTTGTTAATTTTCCCAGATGCACCCCGATGTCCAGCGATACACGAATTCAAACAGCAAAGGCAGTAACTGTGCAGGTTCTCTCTCTCTCTCTCTCTCTCCTGCACTGTCCTCACCATGGGCTTCCTTTGTCTGCTCTTCTCCCTTTTAAACTGCTATTGTTTTGACTTTTTTTTCCAAAGTTCCAAAACAACGCAATAGCGTATAAAACAGTAATTTCTGCTCCTGGAATTCAAGGAAATCACCTCCATCACCTCAAATACCTCAAAGAAAGGAACAGCTCTTACAGCCAGAAATTTTTCCCATCCTCCATCTTGGATTATGTGTGCATCTATATACTTGTTAAATGTTACAATTGTTTCTGCCTCTATCATCCTTACAGACAGAGTTCTAGATTCCCATAAATCTCTGGGTTAACAGGAGTTTCCTCAATTCTCCTCAAATCCTTCTGCTCCTTACATGAAATCTATTCTATGTAATCTGTCTTCACATCTAAAACTCTTCAGCCCAGGCATTATCCCAGTAAATCTCCTCCACATCATCTCCAGTGCAATCACATTCATACTACAATGTGAATTCCAGAATCACAATAGTCTAGCTGTGGCCTAACCAACAGTTCCAGCATAACTTAGACTTTATGCCTCAAATAATAAATGCAGGAATCCCAAATATCTTCTTAACAAGATTATCCATCTGCATCAGGGACCGGTGTACATGTACCTCAGGAACTTGCTGATCTGCAGTGCTTCCCAGGATCTTATCGTTCATCTGAAGAAAGAGATTTAATTTTCTATTTTGACATGAGAGTAGTCATCATGACTACTCAGATCCAACAATTTCTGTTAATAGTTTGCAAGTACATAATTGAGAGAAAAATCAGTAAACTGTGGAGGCTGGATCATTAAAAATTTCAAAGCTGAGTTAAACGTAATATTAATCCACAAGAGAGGCCAGGGTTATAAAAGCAAGCTGAAAAGTGGAGTTCAAGCCATTATTAGATTATTATGACCTCATTGAGTAAATAGGCCAAATGGGCTCCTCACACTGATGTTCCTTCACAGAAGTTCTTTCCAAAAGTAAAAAAAAAACGAAAATTACATCCATGCCTTTGTGAAATCACTTACAGGAGTGAAACATGTATCATTATATCTATCAGGTAACCAACAAATCAAAGATCTACAGTCTGCACTATTCAGGCTTGGACATGGAGAGACAATTTAGCAAATAGCTAGGGGCAAAGGCTCAACAAAAATCCCTAAACATTAAGGAAATTCCAGCATCTTAGTGGTAAAAGACAATATTTGAAGCACCTGGAAGCATAAGTACCTCAACTGTATAGGCCATGGGAAAATATCCTTTTTGATCCCTAATTGTTCCCTACCCTTATTTCATCCTCTCTCTATTGGACCTATAGAAGATTTTTGTTTTCCCTTTCATATTTTCTTCTCATTCTCTCTGCTTCTTATCTCTTTCATGACTAAACTCTAAACATTTTTTTTCATGCTCGCTCCATTATACTCTTAACCTGACATCCATTATATGCACCTTCCCTGCTTCATCTTATTTTCTCTCTCCCTCACGTAATCCAGGTAGCTCTGGTGTTCTTTATCCTACCTTTCACTCTTTTCAGGATGTATCCTGCCTTAGACAAATCATCTCTTACGTTCTGTCATAGGTTTGCCTCCCAAACTTTGATTCTAATTTACCCATTCTCACTCCATTGAAATTAGACACCTTCTAATTATTCAACATAATGAAATAAATAGATAAATGCATATAGAAAATGAATTACTTTTTGAACTGGATTTGTTCTTACTAGAGGTTCCAAGAAATTGACAGTTGAGATGGTATGTCTATAGATTTGCTTATCATAGCAACCAGATTTTTATTAAATTACTCAATTACAGAATTATTCCTTGCATCGATCACTTTTTAATTTAAAAAAACTGTTAAATTCAATTTTTCATACAGACAAAACATAACAAACAACTTTCTGCTCTGTAAATTTGCATTCTCTTTATTTACAATATTTAATTTAATGCTGGCAGATTTGTAATTTATTCAAATAAATCCTCAAAGCATCACTGATTCGAAAGCAGCTGGCATAAAGTAAATCAAAATAAATATTCAAAAATATATTTAGGCTTAATTTATTCAGAAAATTAATTAGAAAATAATGATTACCTGAGGCGTTTATCAGCCAAAACTTAATCAAGCAGCTTTTACAGTGAAGTGTTTGAGACTGCAGCTTGCTTAAATGACAACTAAAATACAGGACAAGCGCTCAACTACTTTACATAGCGTATCTCATGTACCTAAACATCCCAAGGCGTTTTATAGAAAAGAGTAGTCAACACTTGTTGGGATGTTAAGCTGGGGCAAGCGAAAGTATGGTCAAAGAAATATATTTGAGAAGACTTCTTAAAATTCAGAAGGAAGAGTTCCAGATGGCTGAAGGCTCTGTCAGCATAGCAAACAGGATTGGGGCTGGGTGAGGAGGAAGTATGTGCAATATAGAGCTATAGAAAATCGCAAAGACAAGTTAGCGAATAAAAACTCTAGAGTGACAGGGTTAAGGACTTTTAAAGTTGATTGTGGGAACAACCAGTGATAGTGAGTACATGTTTGAGAGGAATACAGAGATTTATGTGAAAGAAAATATAATCTGCAGTAACCTGGATGAGCTAGGCTTTGTGTAGAGTGAATCTGTAATTATTCTCTTTGCTAACTTAGATCGCGTGAGACATTTGGGCTGCTTCCTGCAAGGCAAACGAGGGTCTCACATATTCAAAAATCTGGTTGCAATATCATTTTAAAACCCGTCTGGAGGCAACAAGGGTGAAGCACAAAATGTAGTGGGGAAACCTGATCAGATAGACCCACAGTCAGAAGAAGTTCAGTTTAGGAATTTCAAATCTTTTAATGCATTCTTTGAATGCTTTTCCAGGCTTCTTAGAGTTATTCTTCCCATCAGCCACAATTGTCTCCCAATGACATCAGCGTCCCAACACCTCACCATCCCCAAATGTACCTTTGTGCTATGGCCACCTGTTACCCAAATTCCTGCTCACAACCATTAACCTCCTGGTCCTTCCTGTTATTTGCAGAAGAGAGTCCATATTAAAATATGGAATAGAGATTCAGAGTTCAAAATAGTATAGAGAGCTATGAGGGTTAATTGCTCCCCCATTTTTTACATTGTACTCTCGTGATAATTCACAATTTGCTCACTTCTCTAAGGCATTTGAAATTAAACATTAGAAAAGGTCTAGGCAAATGTCATGATCTAGTTCATAACATTTTGTCTGTGCCTGCACAGGTATTTCATATGCAGCCACTTAAATTCACTAATGAAGAAGAAATTATGAATGAGGCTATAACCCAATTGATTGTCAATTTTCTCTCTCTCACACATACACACACAATTTAGACATGTGAAGAAGAAGCATTTTTTTAGATGAACTGGAGGGTCCCATTGAATTACATCCCAGAATCAATCATTGATTGAATAGAGAAGGGGAAGAAACAGAGAGAGAATGAAACTCTTTCAGAAGAGACTCTGTTTATATTTATACAGTATATCTTAGGCTGTGGTTACATAAATTCATTAGTTAAACTGTTGCCTCCAGGTGACTTCAAAATCTTCAAACATTCGTTTAACTGCAGGTATGAAGAGACTATTGGCTGGAATTCAGAAGTTCTGTTTCCAAGGCAACGTCTGTCATGAGCCTGCCTGAGCATAGTCTGATTTCCAGCCTGTGGCTGTAGACAATTAGCCCTGTCTGAAGCTAAGAAAATCTCTTTGCTGTTGATATGGCTGTGCACATGGTGCTGGATTACTTGACTTTGTGCCTAATAACTTGGACTTTTCACTTTTAGACTGCTCAAGAAAAGTATAGAGCTGATGGTCATGAATCTGATTCAACTCTTTTTCCTATAATATTTGTTTTTAAATCAATATAGAGAAAGCTGAGGTTTTCTTGGCTCTCGATGGTTCTCAATGTGAATAAATTTTATTCTTCAGGCAATATCAATAGTTAAGAAACAATTGAACAAACTACAAGGATAAAACTACCTGACGTTCATGAATAAGCAGTGGGAAAAAGCTCTTGTAGCAATGTGGTAGGGTCCCTACCTCTGAACCAGAAGGCACAACTTCAAGTCCCACCACTCCTAAAGTCATAAAACATAGAACTGGATTGATTAGAAATATCTAAACCTTAGTGGTGACTGCCTCGGGTACAGGTCTTAGAGATGTGTTTAATATTTGATTATTAATTCATATGGTTTTCATATTCACAATGTAATTAATAGTTAAGTGTTCAGTATTCAATTCCTAATTCACTCATTATCCAATATGTAGTTCATTGAGAGAGGTACTGGCATTCTAATGATGACACTGAACTCATAATTCAAAACATCTGACTCACATTCTTGGGATAGAGATTTGGATTTTAAACATGTGAAATTTGAATTTGATAAAAATATAAAGTTGAGAGTTAGTCTAATGATGACTATTATCCATTAGTTATAAAACCCCACCTGGTTCACTACTGCTCTTTATGGAAAAAAATGTATCATTGGGGGATGGGCAGTAATTGCTGGCCAGTCAGCAACACCCACACCCCATGACAGAATAAAAAATTCCTTACCTAGCCTGATGTGGATCTGGATTTGCCGGTGATGTGGTTCACTTTTCAGTTCCAGGACAATTAGGATACTGGCCAAGCCAGCATTGTCGACACCTCATTAACAAACAAGTTTTAGTCTATAATCAAGTCAAACATGGTACTATGTACTAAATATATAAATGACTGGAAATAGTCTATAGTCCTGAGTATAATCACCAAGAATATTTCATTATTCAATAAATTATTGACCAAGACAAAGCATCCATTAGCATTTATCATTTAATTGTATGAAATTTGGCCAAATGTATAAGCTGCAATTGCATGCCAAACTCTATTCTACTGAACTTTTCTACAAATGTGTCGCATTTTCAGGGCCCATTGCATATTTACAGCTTCTGAGATAATGGATGCACTGGTAGAATCCTTAGATTTTGGAGAGCTCCCAGAAGATTGGAAAACTGCCAACTTAACACTTTTAATTAAAAGGGGAAGGAGACAAAAACAGGTAACTATTAACAAGTTATTTTAACGTCTGTTATTAAGAACATATTAGACTCTATTTTAAAAGGTTTTAAAGCAGAACGTTTGGATAAACATATAGTCAAACAGAGTCATCTCAGCTTCATGAAGGGAAAGTCATGCCTGACAAATTTAATAAAATTCTTTTAGGATAGATACAGGGGAAGGAATGGATGTAATATTTAATGTATGTATCTGTAATGTTTTCAGAGGACTGGATAACTATAACTAATAGGAGACAGAGGGTTGTATGAGTAGGAGAAATTCTCTGGATGGAAACCCATGCTACCGGAATCAGTGCTGGAGCCAGAATTATTCACAATAAATATTAATAACTTGAATGAGGACAGTGAATGAATTATAGCCAGGTTTGTGAATAACATAGAAATAGGTAGGAGGACAAGTGATAAGGATGACACAATGAACATACAGATGGTTATATACAAGTCAAGCAAATGGGCAAAAGCTTGACAGATGGAATATAATGTGGGGAAATGTGAGGTTATGCACTTTGGCAGGAAGAATAGAGGAGCTGAATATGGTTAAAAACTACAGCACAGAGGGATTTGGGAGTCACTGTCATGACTCACAAAAAGATAGCATCAAGTTCAACATGTAATAGGGATGGCAAAGGGAATGGACTATAAAAGTACAGAAATTTAACTAAAATTATGCAAAGTACTTGTCAGAATTCAGCAAGAATACTGTGAACAGATTTGAGTCCCTTATCTAAGGAATGATATATTGGCATTGGAGGGAGTCTGAAGAAAGTTTAATAGGCTGATACCAGGTCTGGTGGGACTGTCTTCTGGGAAGAGGTTGAGTAGATTGGATGCGTACTCATTAGAATATAGATGAATGAATGGTGATCTTATTGAAAGATTCAGGATTCTTATCAGACTTGACAGAGTAGATGCAGAGTGGTTGTTTCATCTTGTAGGTAAGTCTAGGACCAGGGACATAAACTCAGAATAAGAGATCACACATTTAAGACAAATGAGGAGGAATTTCTTCTCTGTGAATCTGTGGCGTCCTTTACTGTAGAGGGTTGTTGAGGCTGGCTCGTTAAGTATATTCAAGTTTGAGGGAGACAGATTTTAAATCCGTAACAGAATCAAGGGTTAGAAGGAAAAGGCAGAAGTTGAGGATTAACAGATCATCCATGATCTTGGTGAATGACAGAACAGACTCAATTGGCTGAATGACCTATTTCTGTCCTAAGTCTTATGGTCTTCTACAGCCTTCCAAGACCACAGAACTAATCAGGATAATAATAAACACTATCCATTTTCACCAGGAGCTTTTCATTACTAAACACCAAAAAAAAATCAACAAGCCAGTACTTCAAGAAAACATTAAATACTTCTTTGATACTTCAGAAACAGTTCAGACAACTCTCAGTCATTAAAAATTACATAATACTCTTTGTCAGTTAAAAGCATACTATTTGATAATCATTCTTGTCTTTACTGCCTTTTATATAATAACAAATTAGAACAACATTTCCTTGTACCTGTAGGTTCTCTCCTTTTCCTGCCTTAAAAGCCGTTTTTTTAATGCCACCCACACTGGATTTCTACCAGTAAGTATCAATTGACTCACTCTGGACTGAGTATGTGCAGCATACTCCAATGAATCGAGTCTGATAGTTTTCAAAACATGTTACATTATTGGGATCAGTTTATCACACTGCAGCAAATGCATCAATCCTCCCTTTATTAAGTTAGTTGTTTTTTTTTTCACAATTATGTCCTGGCTGCTCATTCTTCCATCACTCACCTAAGGTCCTTTCATCATCGATGGAGCTACCAACAACTTTGGTTAAAGTCAATTGTAATTCTAAAAGAATAAAGAACAATTTACACATGTGCAAGTACTTCATCACCTCTCTCAAAAACCTTTTCAAATGCTTTACATACTATGCATTACTTTGGAATGCCACAATTGTTGCGATAAATGTAAAAGTGGTCTGCATTTTGTTCATAACAAAAGTGACAAAGAACAAAGGAAAATAATGCAAACCTAGAAAACTAAAAAATGTTGATCAACAGCTACCAAGAAATGCTGACATGTCCTTCATAAAACAAGACAACTTGGGAACAATGCTGAGTATAAACAACATATTTAGATGCAGTTAAATGAACACTTAAATCAACCAAACACTGCTTTGGAAAAATGTTCAGATTAGATTACTTACGGTGTGGAAACAGGCCCTTCAGCCCAACAAGTCCACACCAACCCGCCGAAGCGCAACCCACCCATACCCCTACATATACCCCTTACCCAACACTGCGGGCAATTTAGCATGGCCAATTCACCTGACCCGCACATCTTTGGACTGTGGGAGGAAACCGGAGCACCCGGAGGAAACCCACGCAGACACAGGGAGAACGTGCAAACTCCACACAGTCAGTCGCCTGAGGCGGGAATTGAACCCAGGTCCCTGGCGCTGTGAGGCAGCAGTGCTAACCACTGTGCCATTGTGCCGCCCTGAAAGCCTGAAGAGACAATCCAAATAAGTTGAGGCAAAATAGATTATCTATTTTGAAAGGGCCTGGGGTTCTGTTCTTCTGTGAAATTTTAAGATAAGAATTTTCAATTATGCTCAATCGTTGTAAATTTCACAGTAGATAGTATTTTCATATTTTAGAAAAAGAAAATAAGGGAGAGGATTAAATTCGAAAACAGACATAGGAATTGTGATGCATAATTAACCAACATTCATTGATTCAATGCAAACAAGATGACAATTTTGTATTGCTTACAGATTAATATTTACAAGCAATCAGCCTTGTCGTCTTCTATAACTGGAATGTGTTAGGAGAGGGTGCAATATTGTGAGGGTCGAGTACTGCTTTAAGGTACCTGCACCTCTTAAAAAGTATAGCTGAATGCACTAGGGCTCCTGCAACTGCTAAAATTTATTGGAAATTGCAACAATCGATAATAGCTGACAAGAGGATACGGATGATACCAACGCATTTTGGATATATCTCTGGAAGCTTATGATTGAAGAGATGAACACAAGAAATGTGCCTTGCATCCTCAATGAGGCTGGAATTGCTCCAGGGACTTGCTCAGAAAGCAGTCACAACAGATGGTCAGGCAGGTCAATGCCAGGAATGCAGCTCTAAGAGAATGTCTTCGTGCAAGAAGCCAGTATAATTATCTCAAAGCAGTAATGAAAATTAATGAATGCATCTTCAGATTCCATGTCCTAATAAAAAAGTACTTTTAGAACAGACACTGCCTAATTTATCATACCACACCACCATCACTCTGTTATGAATAATTAGGTCTCTTACCTTAGTAAGGCTATGTTGGAGGTCATATGGTATCTTGGTAGTGTCCTTATCTCTAAGCCTGGAGGCCAAGTCCAAGTCCCATCTGCTCCAGATGATTGTCATAACATCTCTGTTACTTGATCCAAATACTAATTTAAAGTAAATAACTGATTTTAGTGTCAGCCCTACTGCAGGCATAACCGTTGTGACCAATGGGGGACTGCAAAACCCAGCCCAGCTGTTCACATTATATAATAGTAGGACTCTTGTGGTGCTGTGATAGTGTTCCTCCCTCTGAACCAGGAGATTTGGGTTTAAAACCCACCTTCTCCAGAGGTGTGTCAGAGCATCTCTGAGCAGGCAAACATCTAAATTTTTGCTTCACACTTCTGTAAACTGCAGACTTGCACCTCAGGGGTTGAATAACGGCCAGTGGATGTATATAACTATGTCATACACAGCATTCAAACAGATTGCAAGATATTGGCTAACACACTTTCCTCTCACTTTCAGTAGAAGGTAATGCAAAACCAAAGACTTCAGCAACAAACCAGTAGGAAAGAGGTAGTCTGTATGCCCTTACCCAACATAAAAGATGGTGCTGCACATTACTGGGAAAGACATCACAGGCAGAGTAAGTTAATTGAATATGATAATATCTTTTATACATGAAAGTCCTCCTCTCATCCCCCTCCCCCCTCCCCCATCTCATAATATTTTCTGACTCAAAAGCTATTGATAGTGTCAGGATGCTTAACTTCTTCTTAACCTCTTCACTTCTTCAGGAAAACTCCTTAATTTCCTTCCCGTTATCAGAATGCAACCATTTCCAACAAGCTCTACTGCAGAGAAGAAAGTGAGGACTGCAGATGCTGGAGATCAGAGCTGAGAATGTGTTGCTGGAAAAGCACAGCAGGTCAGGCAGCATCCAAGGAACAGGAGAGTCAATGTTTCGGGCATAAGCCCTTCTTCAGGATTCCTAAAGAAGAAAGCTGATGGATATGTCCATTGAAATGCTTACTGCAGAGAATAGCCTAACTGAAAGTCTGCATTCAATGCTAATGAAAAATTCCAATGGCAATTTAACGTACCAGTCAGGGATTCAGGGACTTTCTACAGTTGAGAAAGAAATCCAAGAGCCCATCATGTCTGTACTCCCAGTCATCAAAATTTATTCATTCTAATCCAGGGGCGGCACGGTGGCTCAGTGGTTAGCACTGCCGTCTCATAGCGCCAGAGACCCGGGTTCGATTCACAGCTTGGGTGACTGTCTGTGTGGAGTTTGCACATTCTTCCCATTTCTGCGTGGGTTTCCTCCGGGTGTCCGGTTTCCTCCCACAGTCCAAAAATGTGCAGGTTAGGTGAATTGGCCATGCTAAATTGCCCGTAGTGTTAGGTACATTGGTCAGGGGTAAATGGGTCTGGTTGCTCTTCGGAGGGTCTGTGTAGGCTTGTTGGGCTGAAGGGCCTGTTTCCAAACTGTAGGTAATCTAATCTCATCTTTCCAACATTGGCTTTCAGCCTTGTATGTGCTGGTGTTTCAAGTGCTCATCTAAATGTTTCTTAAATGTCTTGAGTGTTCCCACCTCTACCACATTTGAGGTTATAAATTCCAAATAACCACAGTCCTCTGAGTGAAAAAAAATGTTTCCTCAAATCCTCTGAAAACTTCCTGATGTTTGCCTTGAATGTTTGCCATTTGATTGTTGACCCCTTAGGGGAATTATTTCTCCCTTTGTATCCTGTCTATGTCCAATCAGCTCAATCAGATCCTCCCCTCAGCCTCTCTACTCTAAGAAAAATACCCCCAGCCTATCGACACTTTCCTCGTAGCTGAGTCATACCAGCCCAAGCAATGTCCTGGTGAATCTTCTCTGCAACCTCTCGACTACAATCATATCCTTCCAGTAGTGTAGTCAGCAGATCTGTAGGCAGTACTCTACGTGAGGTCAAACTAACATCATATACGGCTCCAACATAAACTTCTTGATCTTGTTTTCAAAGCCTTGATTAATAAAGGAAAGTATCCTATATGCCCCTTAACTACCTTATCTACCTGTCCGACTTATTTCAAGGATCAGTGGACTGCACACCAAGGTCTCTCTGACCTTCTGTACTTCCTAGAGTTCTACCGGTCAAAGTGTACTCTCTTGTTTTAATAATCCTCCCGAAAATGCTTCTCCTCCTTTTTTTCAGGATTAATTTCCATTTGCCACTGTTCAAACAATCTGACCAGCAATCTGGCCTTTATACCTTGCAGTCTAAGGCTTTCCTCTTTGCAGTTTACCATATCAATTTTTGTGACATCTGCAAACCTTACTGATCCTACTTTCCACATTCATGTCAAGATTAGTGGGCGGCACGGTGGCACAGTGGTTAGCACTGCTGCCTCACAGCGCCTGAGACCCGGGTTCAATTCCCGACTCAGGTGACTGACTGTGTGGAGTTTGCACGTTCTCCCCATGTCTGTGTGGGTTTCCTCCGGGTGCTCCGGTTTCCTCCCACAGTCCAAAGATGTGCAGGTCAGGTGAATTGGCCATGCTAAATTGCCCGTAGTGTTAGGTAAGGGGTAAATGTAGGGGTATGGGTGGGTTGCGCTTCGGCGGGTCGGTGTGGACTTGTTGGGCCGAAGGGCCTGTTTCCACACTGTAAGTAATCTAATCTAATCTAATCATTAATGTACATTAGAAACAGCAAAGGACCCAGCACCAAAACCTGTTGAATGCCACTGGATGCAGGCTTATAGTCACAAAAACACTCTTCAATCATCATCCTCTGAGTGTAGCCACTAAGCTAATTTTGTATCTAATTTGCCAAACTGCCTAGATTCCATGGGCTCTTAGCTCCTTAACCAGTCTGCCATGCAAGACCTCGTCAAAAGTCTTACTGACGTCCATGCAGATCACATAAACTGCTATCCACATCTACACATCTATTCACTTCCTCAAAAAATTCAAATTTGTTCAACATGATCTCTCCTTCATGAAAGAAAGGTGGCATCTATCTGACCTGCATACATTCTAATCAGAAGTAAACTGAACACTGTCTTTGCAAAAGTGTTTGCACATGTATCTGATATCATCCTGCAGTATGTAGAAATAGCAGATTATGACAATAATCAGTTGTTTTTATTCATTCATGGGATATGGGCTTCATTGGCTGAGCCAATATTTATTGTGTATTCCTTTTGCCGTTGAGATAGTGAAAATGAACTGTCTTCTTGAATTGAAGCTTCGCCTCATAATAGCTGTTCCCTCATGATCACTTGGTTTTGCAACATACAGTACACCATCGTAAATCATTGGATCCGGAGACCTGATTACAGCCCGCATCTTCTACAGCAATCCAAGCAGTCAACAATTGGTATAGATGTTAAAAAAAACCTCCATAAGATTTCTTGTGGAATTTTGTCTCTTGGATGTTTTTTAGCATCCAATAGCAATACTTTCACTGTACAAATATTTGGTTTGTGGAACAGAGCGAGGCATCACTTTGTCAGTAGGTAATTCATCATCGAGTAATCACCCTTTTAATGTGCTGTGTTGCTTGAAAGGTAGGTGCCTCAGAGGACTAACACAGAATGAACACGTTGTTATTGGGGTTCCTGAAGACTGAGTATTGACTGCATGATGCACTTCCTGTGCTTACATGCCAATTTTACCTTGCATGCATGGAATTCCTATTGACTTGAGCACATGGCAGTGTAGAAAGTAATAAGGGCATAATTTGTTTAGCTAAAGTTTAGTGACAATCAATATTAAGACATCTGTTCTCCATTAAAGAGATTAGCATTGAAATATGTAACTGCTGAAGCTATAACTCCAGTCTCAAAACAGGATACTTTCCACAGTGCCTTCAGCTCTAAACATCTACACGTCTGGTTCCCTCCAAGCTGTTACAGAGATGAAGGCAATATTTCTCAGTTTGCAGTGAAAATTGGATGTAGCAAGCAGGACATGCAAAACAATGTGTATACAGTCAACTCATCCTGCATTATAGGAAGTCTGTAATTCTTGCAAATCCTTGTGTTTGCTTTGTCTGATTCTCCCTGACAACAGTAAAAGACAGGGTGTCTTACTTTGTACAGGGAGCTTAATTGACCTCCCCACAACAACAATCCAATGCAACCTGAGAGATATAGCTTATATCCACCCAACAGTTTGAAAGGAAACTGACTTGTAGATGTTCAGAGCTGCAGTCATCTTGACAACAGTGGGCAATGTGGTCCTTATCCCTCTTCAAGATTAGCTTCAGCAGTTATAGATTTCAATGCTGATTTCTTTAATGAAGTACAGCAGCCTTAAGCATTGATTCTCACTGTACTTCAGTGAGAAATAAATAACACCTTATTGCTTTCTGCATTTATGGCAGTCCTTCTTCCATTCTCACCCTCTTCATCTCATTCTGCTAGCGGCTTGTCCTCTGCTGCATGGTTTCTGCTCATTCTTCCCCTCACAATCAATGGTGAGTGCAAGCCCTACTAATCCACCCATGTCCAGAAGCAACTGCTTCAACTGTAGACAGAAAGGAAAAAAAAACAAATAGTTGGTTACGCAGCACAGCTGGGAATTTGGGTGTGAGATTTCAAGGTTTGCAGGGGAGGGAATGGCATTTTGTGCAATGTAACATTTCTCAGTGAGGTTAAGAGAGGTTGTAGCTTGGAACGTGAAGATCTAGATTGGCATTGCTAGTGATAATTCAATGTTACTGATTTCCTCACATAACTCATCTTCTGACTCCAAAAGTCTCCCTACCATCTATAAGTCATAGGTTGTGAGTGTGATGGAATACTCTCTGGATCAGTGCAGCTCCCACATAATTCAAGCAGCTTGACATGATCCAAATAAAAAGAAAGCTACGAGTTTAAAACATTGACTAAAATGTTTAGAACCATGGAATTTTAAAGTGTGCAAACCATACAATTCATTTGGAATATAATGCTTTGGAGTTCAAATCTGGTTCCAATAGATATGAATCAGATTATCTGTGCACACTAGTTGCAGAAAGTCATTTCAGAAGCTATCAAAACAGAGAAGCTGTTTAGATTTGTACATCAAAATGTGTTCTCTGAGTTGACCCTGTGAACCCCCACCACCAACGCTCAGTACCAGCAGCATGCACTTTCTCCAAGATACACTGAAGAAATCCATGAAGATTCCTTAGAGACCATTTTTCAAACCCACAACCACTTTCGTCTAGAAGGAAAAAAGCAGCAGATACTTGGCAACACCGTCATCTACATATTCCCCCCTAATTCACTCACTATCTTAACTTGGAAATATATCACAGTTCTTTCAATGTTGTTTGGTCAATAGGGTAGAATTCCCTTCCTATCAATACTATGGGTATACCTGCACAAAATGGAGTGCAACAATTCAAGAAGACAGTTCATTTTCACTATCTCAACGGCAAAAGGAATACACAATAAATATTGGCTCAGCCAATGAAGCCCATATCCCATGAATGAATAAAAACAACTGATTATTGTCATAATCTGCTATTTCTACATACTGCAGGATGATATCAGATACATGTGCAAACACTTTTGCAAAGACAGTGTTCGGTTTACTTCTGATTAGAATGTATGCAGGTCAGATAGATGCCACCTTTAAATATTAAGTAGCCTCATAACACTCTACTTCAGCAAGGCCTTCGACAAGATTCTTCATGGTAGACTAGTTAATGAGGTTAGATTGCATGGAATCTAGGGGGATAGCCAATTCGATTAAAAATTGGTTTGAAAATAGGAGACAGAGGGTGGGAGTGGAGGATTGTTTTTCGGACTGCAGGACTGTGACCAGCAGTGTGCTGCAAAGATTGATGCTGGGTCCACCGCTTTTTGTCATTTATATAAATGATTTAGATTTGAATGTAGGAAGTATGGTTAGTAAGTTTGTAGATGACACAAAATTGATGGTTAGTGGATAGTGAAGAAGGGTATCTCAGAGTATAACGAGACCTTGATCAGATGGGCTGATGGGCCAAGGAATGGCAGATGGAGTTCAATTTAGATAAACGTGAGGTCCTGTGTTTTGGAAAGGCAAATCAGGGCAGGATTTATACACTTAATAGCAGGGTCCTGGAGAATGTTGCTGAACAAAGAGACTTTAGAGTGTAGGTTCCGATTTCCTTGAAAGCGGAGTCACAGGTAGACAGGGTGGTGAAGAAAGCATGTGGTACATCTGCCTTTATTGATCAGTGCATTGAGTGGAGGAGTTGGGATGTTGTGTTTTTGCTGTACAGGACATTGGTTCGGGCACTTTCGGAATTATTGCATTCAAATCTTGTCTCCATGTGATAAGAAAGGTACTGTTAAACGTGAAAGGTTGCAGAAAAGATTTACAAGGATGTTGCCGGGCTTGGATGGTTTGAGCTGTAGGGAGAGGATGAGGGGAGATGTTATGGATATTTATAAAATCAAGCAGGGCATGGATAGAATGAATAGCCAAGCTCTTTTCCCCAGGGTAGGGGAATCCAAAACTAGAGGGCATCTCAGGTGAGAGGTGAAAGATGTAACAGGGGCCCAAGGGGCAACATTTTCACACAAAGGATGTTGTGTGTGTGGAATGAGCTGTCAGACGTGGTGGAGGCTGGTACAATTTAAAAAAGCATCTGGATGGCTACATGTATAGGAAGCATTTCGAACGATATGGGCCATGCGTTGACAAATAGGACAAGGTTAATTTAGGATATTTTGTTGGCATGGACGAACTGGACCAAGGGTCTGTTTCCGTGCTGTACAACTCTCTGATTCTAATAATGGCTGCTACACAATCCAATTTCACTTCCAGGATATGTGGATCTTCAAAGGTGCATTAAGATCATTGCTTACCTAAACATCATTCTCTGATATTGAAGTTCTTTCACCCCAATCTCAGAGGCACGTTATCCCTTCTAGACTAAATTCATAAAGCTATTTTCATTCATTTCACAGGGATATGCTTCTCCTAACACTCCCAATTGATACCAGCGCTCTTCATGTTCTACAATTTCATTTCTCTTCATTCACTCCTCCCCCACACAAATTGGCAATCTTCTCCCTTTCAATCTGTCTTCTTCCCCTTCTTTGCCAGTTCATGTTGATACTATGATGCATTTTTTTCAATTTGACATCCAGATGTAAAACTGGTTTAGCTAGTCTTTGTCCTACTCCTTCTAATGGAAATAAAATGTAATGTCATTGCTACAATAGGTGACATGTCCATAAGAGCAGCTTCACACCCAATTGTCTACTCTTTCTTCTATTTATTTGTTTTGTTTTCTCTCTCCTTTACTTTCTCTCAGCACTACTCCTATTTGAATATTTATGCTGATGGAAACTATTCTGCACACAACATACTATTTGGGAGATTTCTGTCTTCATTGTTTTTATACAGTGAAGTAAATTGGTGCATTTTGGGATATACCATCACTGTAAGTGCACTGGAAACAATACCTGGTGATCCGGTTTCCTCCCACATTCCAAAAATGTGCAGGTTAGGTGAATTGGCCATGCTAAATTGTCCATAGTGTTTGGTGAAGGGGAATGGGTCTGGATGGGTTGCGCTTCGGCGGGTCGGTGTGGACTTGTTGGGCCAAAGGGCCTGTTTCCACACTGTAAGTAATCTAATCTAATCTAATTCACAGTTGAGGCAAATGCTCTCAGTATATGAGTCTTGTTCAAGAACGAGTATGCGATTCTGTTGTGTTTTGTGGTTAACTTTTTTTGCTTGTGTGTGGAGTTAAGAAAAAGAAGGAAGCATCTATCATGTATAGGCAAGATAGATCGAATGAATTCTGAGAAGAACATAAAGGCAGTAGGAGTACTCTTAAGAGGGAAATCAGAAAGGCAAAAAGGGGACATGAGATAGCTTTGGCAAATAGAGTTAAGGAGAAACCAAAGGGATTTTACAAATACATGAAGGACAAAAGGTAACTAGGGAGAGAATAGGGCTCCTCTAAGATCATCAGGATGGCTTTTGTGTGGAACTGCAGGAGATGGGGGAGATACTTAACAAGTATTTTGCATCAGTGTTTACTGTGGAAAAGGACATGGAAGGTATAGAATGTAGGAAAATAGATGGTGACAACTTGAAAAATGTCCATATTACAGAGGAGGAAGTGCTGGAAGCTTTGAAACAAATAAAGGTGGATAAATCCCCAGCGCCTGATCAGGTGTACCCTAGAACTCTGTGGGAAGCTAGAGAAGTGATTACTAGGCCTCTTACTGAGATATTTGTGTCATTGATAGTTACAGGTGAGGTATCAGAAGACTGGAGGTTGGCTAATGTGGTGCCACTGTTTAATAAGGGTGGTAAGGACAAGCCATGGAACTATAGACCAGTGAGGCTGATGTCAGTGGTGGGCAAGTTGATGGAGGGAATCCTGAAGGACAGGATGTACATGTATTTGGAAAGGCAAGGACTGATTAGGGATAGTCAACATGACTTTGTATGTGTGAAATCATGTCTCACAAACTTGATTGAGTTTTTTGAAGAAGTAACAAAGAGGATTAATGAGGGTAGAGCGGTGGACGTGATCCATATGGACTTCAGTAAGGCATTCAACAAGGTTCCCCATGGGAGACTGTCAGAAGGTTAGATCACATGGAATACAGGGAGCACCAGACATTTGGATGCAGAACTGGCTCAAAGGTAGAAGACAGAGGATGGTGGTGGAGGGTTGTTTTTCAGTCTGGAGGCCTGTGACCAGTGAAGTGCCACAAGGATCATTACTTTTCATCATTTATATAAATGATTAGGATGTGACTCTATGACACCAACATTGGAGGTGTAGTGGCCAGCGAAGAAGGTTATCTCAAATTACAATGGGATCTTGATCAGATGGGCTAATGGGCTGAGAAGTGGCAGAAGGCGTTTAATTTAATTAAATGTAAGGTGCTGTATTTTGGGAAAGCAAATCTTAACAGGATTTTACACTTAATAGTAAAGTCCTAGGGAGTATTGCTGAACAAAGAGACCTTGGAGTGCAGGTTCATAGCTCCTTGAATGTGGAGTGGCAGGTAGATAGGATAGTGAAGAGGGTGTTTGGTATGCTTTCCTTTATTGGTCAGAGTATTGATTCCAGAAGTTTGGAAGTCATGTTGCGGCTGTTCAGGACATTGGTTAGGCCACTCTTGGAATATTGCGTGCAATTCTGGTCTCCTTCCTATCGGAAAGCTGTTGTGAAACTTGAAAGGGTTCAAAAGAGATTTACAAGGATGTTGCCAGGGTTGGAGGATTTGAGATACAGGGAGAGATTGTGTAGGCTGGGACTGTTTTCCTTGGAGCATCCAAGGCTGAGGGGTGACCTTATAGAGGTTTCTAAAATCATGAGGGGCATGGATACAATAAATCGACAAAGTCTCTACCCTGGGGCTGGGGAGTCCAGAATTAGAGGGCATAGGTTTAGGGTGAGAGGGGAAAAATATAAAAGAGACCTAAGGGGCAACTTTTTCACACTGAGGGTGGTATGTGTATGGAATGAGCTGCCAAGGGAAGTGGTGGAGGCTGGTACAATAGCAACATTTAAAAGGCATCTGGATGGATGGATGAATAGGAAGGATTTGGAGGGATAGGGGCTGGGTGCAGGCAGGTGGGACTAGATTTGGTTGGGATATCTGGTTGGCATGGACAGAAGGTATGTTTTCGTGCTGTACATCGCTATGACTCTCTGACTTCATTTAAATACAATACCAGACAAAGGTGGTGATTACCATCTGGGCAGCAATCAGTCTCAGAGTAATTAGACTGGGGGAAGAAATTCAGCCAAGGTTCATGCTCCAGTAGGACCTGCTGGAAAGTACCATGTGCTTACTAGTGCTACCATTTGCAGTACATTCCCTGTTAATACTCACTTCACAGCAAAAGTGACTCATTTGGCTGAAGTCCTGGAGAACAGTTGATACTTATGAAACTGCAGGAACAAACATCAGTTCCTCTAGTAAAGAAGTCTTGAATGTTGGAGACATTTCAGGAAAAAAAAAGCCACATTTGTTGAGTGTACTATGCTAATAGACTCAAACACATTAGTCTCAATAGTAAAACAAAAGTGAAATTGAATGGACACAACCAGGAAGGCGAATCAGTCCATTACATTCTCTGATTGCTTTCTAACTTGAATGAGGCAATAAATTTTGACTTCTGGACTTTACCTCTCCAGGTATTTATGGTATTCACATGCATGATGCAATCTCAATATTTCAAGTGAAAGTATCGACATGGACATCTTCAGTTGCTTATTAATGGGATTAGGAGAGAGTAAGGAAACCATCCAGATTTAATGATACATGAGCACAATGGACATACTTGCTCCTAATTCTGCTGCTGTCCACTTTTCAATCACCTTTTGCTGAAGGGATTGATTTTTGCTGATCTGTCAATGGGTGCCCTAATGTTATCATCCTTCTCTTCAAATGAAGAAACCATATAAAGATAGGGTGCCCATTGACAGACCAGAAGAGAAGTGATGAAAATCCATCTCTTCCTTCACCTGTAATTTGTTAGGCTGTGCAATGTTGCGTGCGATTTTCCTGGAGGCCTCTGTGGTGAGCACTGAAGGGTGTCTTCAGCCCTATCTAGGTAGTTGAAGAGTGCCTTCTGCATTTGGTATCATGTGTTGTGACACACAGAGGTCAGAATGCTGGGTAGGATTGGTGGGATTCCTCATGACTGTCATAAGACAAGTTTGAAGGGAGTTACATTCTGTGTCAATGAGTTCCACTGATTCACCACCCTCTGGCTGAAGAAATCCCTTTTCATCTCAGTTCTAAAGGGTTGAGAATGTGCACTCTGGTCCTAGTTTCTCCTATCAAATGAAGCATCTTCTCCATGTCCTCTCTATCCAGACTTCTTGGTATTCTTAAAGTCATGTTTTCATTGCCCACAACCTTATGCTAATGATTCACTCCCATGTGCAAGTTGCTTGCATATAACCAATAACACTTCAGTGAATTCTGGATTGCCACGCACAGGAGCAAGCTGTTTGTGATTGTGATTATTTTTGCTCTTGATATAACTACACATCAAACCCAAATCCCTCAATTATGCTTCATAAAACTATATTCCTCCCCAAAAGTAAATATCAGCATTTTCAACCTAGGCATGCTTATCTGTGAGTCAACATCAGCTCAAACACTCCCAGTAATACATTGATAGCACTGAAATGTGACTATCATCCATGTCATAAACTGTTTATTGGGGTTTACAGGTAATATTTTGTAGATCAATGTGTTTCTTTGAATAGTATATATCATTGTATGTCACCAATGAGAGGATAAAGCAAGAACATTTAAAGAATGGTTGCCTCAAAAGCATGTCTAAAGCTGTCGGATGACTAAATGGGTAAGACTGCGATACAGCTCTCAGTCTTAAAGTCAAGAAAGGCCCCAGGTTCAAACATAGGTTTGTTTTATCTAACTAGCCCTAGTTCAGACAGTTGCACTATAGCTCCATGGGCTAGTTAAAGTGAAAAACAATCCATACTTCATTCAGTAAATATAAATATTTGACAATTAAATATAAATTCTCATAAAAAAATTTCATGGTGATATAAATACATTATCTGGAGAAATAAATATACATGTCAAACAAAATAAATGTATGAATATAGTAAAATAAATACACGTAGCTGTGAAAATAAACACCATGGTCTGAGTTGCACAGTTGAAAAGGTTCAGGGAACGTCATAAACTATCAATATTTAAAGCTAATTCATTGCTTTTGTATCAAGTTTAACTCATCATTGTAAAAACTGAGAGTTTTTTGTTTTGCTGGAACTATGGGATCAGTGGATTTGCCTATTGGTACACCTTTGAATTTTAATATGGCAAACCTGTGATAAAGCAAAGTAACATTAATTGTTGGTATAATAAACATTTTATTATCCAGCACCTTTGGGACCAGAAGTGTGCCAATTG
Organism: Hemiscyllium ocellatum; assembly: GCF_020745735.1. Lineage (NCBI taxonomy): Eukaryota > Metazoa > Chordata > Chondrichthyes > Orectolobiformes > Hemiscylliidae > Hemiscyllium > Hemiscyllium ocellatum. The sequence goes on along the minus strand of NC_083411.1, from coordinate 93,591,044 downwards.
ATCAAATATTCCAGATAATCAAGAGGTCCCCATAAAGAATGTAAAAATGCACACTCAGTAATAGAAATGTAATACAAGGGTTATACATGTCACTGTTACACTTTATTTACAGCATTAAATCACTTAAATAATAATGAGATTTTGCCTTAAGTAAAACTAACCAGCAGAGAGCCTTCTCACTCGCACTCTCAACTGACTACACAAACATCACAGTAGATTGTGGTATTTGAAGAGAAATTGATTCAAAATTGAATCAACTGTTGATATTTCAAATGGCATTTGATTGAACAACAGTATATTTACATTGAGGGAAATAAATTTGAAAAATCTATCATAATTGGACAAAATAATACAGTAAACTTCACAGTATTTGAAGTATGACATTTTTGCAGGTTTCTCCAGAATGCCAGTTCATAAGGTGATGGCTAAAACAATTGCTGTACATTTACATCGCTGTAATTCAATAACAGGTTGACGTAAATGTAATCAATGATGCAGATTACATTAAATATGAAAAATTGCTACAACTAAAAACATATTGAATCAGTCACAACCAATGCAAAAATGCCAAATTTCAAGTGATCTCTACAATTTCTATTACAGAAAAAAACATTGTTGCTTGAATGGCACGTCAATAGTGATTGGCTAAGGCAGTACTAAATAAAGCAATAGGTTCCCAAGCTTCTGGTTAATTAAAAGAAAAGTGCAGGTTTAATATATTCCCTTCTATTTCCAAAGAATAAGTCTCTGTGAATGAATGCGTCATTCCTAGCATGTGTAAATGAGCCAAATCACAAGCATGCCTGATTACCTCAAATTGGTTGTTAGGATAGCTATTAGCACACTCAAGGTTATTAAAAAAAAGTGCTGCCCAATCAGAATTATATTTAACAATAGATATTTTGTCACAAGCATAGGACGTTTATGTACAGTTCTTACTTGCCTGTTATTAACGAAAAGAACATGCAATTTGTTTGTATCTGCCAATCACTGGGACATAAAGCCTTATGTACTTGGCATTACACTGACACTGAAATTCATATACAATTTTGCTCAATTCTGAGCAGGATATCTTGTCAGGCTGACAGAAACCTCCTGTTAGCTTAAAATACCACTTGTGTATCCACACTACATAGTAATAGAGTGAAATAGTTGTTCAATTTTTTTTAGATACTTTGCCTTACTAAGATAGCTATAAGATAGATCAGGCACTTCCTAGGTCATAGCTAACAGCTTTTGGCCTGTTTTTGAGTTTGAAAAACCACGCATGATGAATCTGATCAGGCATTGTCCCATGGAGTAACTGTATTTCTGAGTCAAGTTTCATGGTGACAAATGACTAAAGTCTTATTTATAAGATTGCTGCTAATACAGTAAATGAGAGCTAGTGGCACTTATATTTGCTTGTGTGTAAATGGTACACAAACTTGAGCTAAAGAGTATTTATGTGATAAAATGCAAATATCCAAAAGTTGCCTGACTTTATTTTCTGCCTCATTGATTTGCGCTGAAATATCTGTATTAGCACAGTGCAAAAGAATTACATCTGTGCAGATGTTTAAGCAAATGTTAAGCATTATTTTAGCAACATAATTGTTGAACATTGTCAATAACTTCACTGGTATCAAAAATTAACTCTGGTATTGTAATCTACAGTCTCGTTCTTGAAAACTTGATATTTTGCAGAAATATTAAAATACTTTACTTTTTCAAATGTTTTTCTCCCCATTATTCCAATCTTTCATCTACACTCTTTATTTCTCATTCCATACCTCATTTACCATTGAATTAATGCTTTTAAACAGAACAAATCTTAGGTATTTTATGGCTAAATGTCAGTTGCATCCATTCTGAAGAAGGGTCACTAGATTTGAAACATTAACTGTGACTTGTCTCCAAAGATGTTGCCAAACCTGTTGAGATGTTCCAGAAATTTCTGTTTTTGTGCCAGTTGCATCAATTTTCATTTTGGCGATTTTCCACTGTAACAGGCTCAGGAGAAAGTGAGGACTAGAGATTCTGGAGAGTCAGAGTCGAAGGTTTCCAGTGCCACACTTTTCAACTCTTATCAGGCTCACCTCATTGGTCATTAACCTGCCTCTATGGTTCAATTTTTTTGAATGGTTCTACACCCACTGTAGCAGGCATGTTCCTGCAACAATGCACCATTCATGGATATATGCCAAAAGAACACCATCCCTTATGTCAGCACCATTTTTAAAAGGAGCTGTGCACTCAGACAAACATGAGCAATCTGGCACAACAGCCACAAAGTCATGCTGCTCATGGCACACAGATGGCAGGACTAGCTCTCTCTCACACCTATAATGTCATTTTCTCCCTCTCATTGCTGTTTAATGACCAAGCCATACAATCTACATGTCCTTAGTTGCATCCTGTCTAAATCACTGGCCACTGTATCTTGTCATTGTCAAGTCAGAGAACACTACATCCAACATGCAATCAGATACTTCTAAGCACAAACTCTAATTTACAGCCAGCAAAAACAAAACAGATAGAAGCTATAATTTATGCCATAATGCAAACCAAAATGCTAGCATCATGATCAACAATTATTTTACAGTCCATTTTGGTCTGCTGCAGCTGGTTCTCACTTACTAGAAGTGGAGGTCAGTCAGTCCTGTGTCTGGCTTATAGTACCTGACAGAACTGAGGTCACCATAAACAGCTTTCCCCTTCTCTATGTCCTTGTCCTCCTCTTCCTCCTCAGAACGCCACTCCAGCTCCCTTGGCTCCTCAGCATTTATCACATCCCCTCATTATCTGCTTCAGTAGTTCAGAGCACAGCACAGCAGAGCAGGATGATACAGCACACTTTGTCTGCACTGTAATGGAGTGTCTCTGAGACCGGTCCACGCTGTGGAACTGGACTTTCAGCAGCTGCACGGCCCTGCTTGCCCCACATACCACAATTTGATGAAGGTGTGATGCCAACTGAATGACCAACACAGAAAGGGAGACCCAGCTGCACTCTGATCCTTGTCCAAACCCATGCCCAATAATCAATCAACTTATCATTTTATTCATTAGAGTCCATTGTCACATGTACATGACTTATGAGTAATGATGTTCCCCGTATCCCACAGCACCCTTGGAGGTACCACAAGTATTGGACACTTTTGGCCAGCACCCATTTCAATCACTGCTGCTAGCATAGGCATCACTGAGGTGTTAGATTTGCAAGCACTAAAGTCATGGTACATATCATCTTTGGTCAGCATTTGAAACCAAAGTATGTTCACTTCACATGCATTGCAAATGAGCAAAGAAAGGAAAACAAATTAAATGTTGTTGGATTTTGCAAAATAATCCTTCATGTACTTGCCTCTTCAATGACCTAACATCTAGTGTATATAGGTGGCATGCTTTCATCCATCTAACTGACAATGACCCTATCCACCATGGTTGTTGTCCCAGCCATTCTTCCATTGCATTAAGAGAACTGCAAGTAATGTGAAGGAACACACCCCGCTGTAGACATCATAAGCAACAGGCTTTGCTTGATTACCAGGTAACCCCCAACTCCACGAATTTCCTTTTAATTTGGTCTATCCTAGCAACTCACTTCCACCCATCCCCCAATGCGGCAATCCAATCCATCAAACTTTGCTTCCAACTGTCCTCTGTTACCCCTGAACCACGATATTACATCTAAACCATGCCCACCCATTCCCATGTCGAGGCTATAATGATGGTCACTGCCAATAATACTCCCTTCCTACAACTGCTATGACATCTGATGCTGTTCCAGTTCTGCCCCATATATTTTGAGAATCTCCCATGCCAGAACTGTCCTTGTCCCCACCTCTACACATGGCTCTGCTTTCACCATCAGCCTTTTCTCATCTACCCCTTATGGCATATAATCCCTCTGCTGTACCTACATGCTCTTCCTATACCTGGTCCTCTGTAATAATCAATGGACAAATTACTAAGGCTGTAATTGTCCCAGATCTCATTGAAACTTTGATATACAGGCTTTAGACATGACTGATCAGACCCCTGATCAGTTTGTTTCCAGCCCCCTGCCTAATGATATGAAATTCTCTGGACTGCTTGTGATGATTCTATTGGACTCACCATTGACCACCCCTGGACTGTAGTCAGACATAACACCTGACTGTGACCAGCCTGAATGAATGAACAGGGCCAACTCCCTGGACTGTGTGCAGTCTGTGTCTGTGATTGATGGTCCTAGGATCTCCTAACTAACACAGAAACTCCTTTTCTGGACTAAGAATGAACCAACATGGCCTTTAGGATGAATAAATGTGATATATGTTTGCTGCGCAGGCTGTGAGCACAAGCTGTGGGTGTTAGATTGACATTTCAGTGTGCTGTTTAGCAAGATTTCACATCAAACTCCAACTAACAAACATGACAAGCAGCCTGTCTAAGGCAGGACTGATAGACTTTGGCTCTGACTGAAAGGCCATTGTACTAACAAGCACAACATGGTCAGGTATAGATGAAACAAGCATGCAATTTGGTGATAGGTGAGCAGCCTGGTCCAAGCTGTGAAGTGGATAACGTTTTCTGCTTGAAAAATGTCCTTGTAGCAGCCTTTCAATGCTGGTGGGACCTGCTCTGCAGGTCTATGTTTCTTAAGCATCCTGCGAGTAGATTGAAGAGATTCGATGAGGATTGTGAGGGGTTGGCAAATGGTGCATGCCGATATCTGTGGATGAGGGACTGCACATGGCTGGTGCCCATGGATTATGCTCTGAGATGTAATTTGCTGTTGAGCAACTCGCAAGGCTCGTTGTAGCCAATAGTGTTCTGAAGTCACCAGATACCAGCTCTGACTTCCATGCAGTGAGACAATGAGTTTGTTGGTACATTTGGTAAGATAGGAAATGGAATATTAATGAGCTGTGTTGTATTATAAGATGCCAGGAGATACATAAATGATGCAGCAAGTTGGTCCAAATGTGAGATCACCCTCATTGGACCTCTCACCGAAATGTGCCACAAATCTCACCAGAACTTTCAACACGCAGGCCCTTTTAAGATTCCTCAAGAAGGTATAACATGATTCATGTCTTCACATCCTTCATGCTGTGCAGCACTACTGTTGTGGTAAATGGGATAGAGTTTGAATAGATCCAGCAACTCAAAATTGGGTATCTCAGGCACTGTGGGCCATCAGCAAGTTAATCCATAGAAATGGCAGCTCTGGTAGAGACAAGCCATTGCCTCAACCTTTTGATGAATGTGTAAGTTTGGAGATGAAGGAACAATAGTTTTAGCACCTACAACACAAAGAAGCATGGTCATCAGGTAGGTATGTTTTTATACACTGTAGGTCCAATTGCTGTTGACAGTTTGGTCAGAGAAACCTTGGAAGAAAGTATTACTGAGTATGACACATTTATTAAAATGTGTGATGTGTATTTTAGCTCCAAAAGAAACTTAGTGGTGGAATGAATGAGAGTTAACTGGCCAAATGCAGCATTTGGGAGAATCAAACAAGGCCTTTTCAACAGATTTGATTTATCCAGTGGGATGATATGGATATGCTGCTTTGAAAGATTAATTCATTAATTAAGTCCTTGGTGTGAGGAATAGAATGCATCATTCTTTCTTCATTGAAAGGAGGATTTACTGCTGTGATACACAATCCAATTCAGTATGCTAGCAGAATTTAGGGCCCAGAATAGGTCGGTATTGCAAAGAAACCTCAGGAGTTCTTCTGATATAATTAGATTGGTAGAATCAGAGTCATAGATAGATGCGGCACAGAATCAGACCCTTTGTTCCAAGTTGTCCATGCTGACTAAATATCCTATATAAATCTCATCCCATTTGCCAGCATTTGGCCCATATCCCTCTGAACCTTTCCTATCTATCTATCCAGATACCTTTTAAACGCTGGAATCGTACCAGCCTCCATCACTTCCTCTGGCAGCTCATTCCAGACACACATCAGCCTCTGTGTGAAACAGTTACCCATAGGTCCCTTTTACATCTTTTTCCTCTCACCCTAAACCTGTGGCCATTAGTTTTGGAATCCCCCATTCTGGGAAAAATAACTTGCCTATTTACCCTGCTATAGACCAGGCCAGACCTTCACAAAACATTCCAAGAATGGGCGGCACGGTGGCACAGTGGTTAGCACTGCTGCCTCACAGCGCCTGAGACCCGGGTTCAATTCCCGACTCAGGCGACCGACTGTGTGGAGTTTGCACGTTTTCCCTGTGTCTGTGTGGGTTTCCTCCAGGAGCTCCGGTTTCCTCCCACAGTCCAAAGATGTGCGGGTCAGGTGAATTGGCCATGCTAAATTGCCCGTAGTGTTAGGTAAGGTGTAAATGTAGGGGTATGGGTGGGTTGCACTTCGGCGGATCGGTGTGGACTTGTTGGGCCGAAGGGCCTGTTTCCACACTGTAAGTAATCTAATCTAATGGAGCCCAGACCCTAACTTCGCTAATTATTTTGAGCAGGTGTAACATGGATATTCCGGGAGAGATGCCACTTGTCAAACCATGGAGTGTTAAATAAGACAGGATTTATTTACAAGATTACCAAATGATTTAATATATCAGAAAACCCAATAGATCATCCCAACTTAATGATGCTGTACCAATACTTGCAACAATTCCCAAAAACACCCCATTAGCACAAAAGGTAAAATCAAACACAGGGTCTTACAGGAGAGATGTCAGAGGGAGGAGGATCAGCATGGACCTGTTTCTTTGGGTCCACAGCAGCGTTTACAACACCTGCCTGACTGCTTTCAGTGAATAGGCAGACCAAACCAAACCAAACCAGAGAAAAGCTGAGCTGGGAGAACTTACTACACCCTTTTATTGTACAAGTATTTTTTTTTAAACCCTGAAAGCCTTTTGCCTGAGGCAGTGCATGTTAGCTATAATCAAATTGGCCCTAAAACCATTCAGAGTCTGCACCTTTACAACCACCTGGAAAATGAAACCAAAGACAACATAACTTATTAAAGGAGCAGTGTCATCACAACCCTATCCATTCCCCTCATTATAAGATAACCTCTCAGCCTCCGACGCTCCAAGGAAAAATGCCCCAGTCTATTCAGCCTCTCCCTCTAACTCAAGACCTCCAACCTAGGCAACATCCTCATAAATCTTTTCTGAACCCTTTCTATTTTCTCAACATCCTTCCTATAGGAAGGAGACCAGAATTGCACGCAATACTTGAAAAATGACTAAACCAATGTCCTGTAAAGCAGAAACATAAACTCCCAACTCCTGTACTCAATGTTCTGATCAATAAAGGAAAGCATATCAAATGCCTTCTTCACTATCCTATCTATCATCGACTCCACTTTCAAGAAACTGTGAACCTGCATTCCAAGGTCTCTTTATTCAGCAACACTTACTAGGCCCTTCCCATTAAGTGTAAAAGCCCTGCCCTGATTTGCCTTGCCAAAATGCAGCACCTCACATTTATCTAAATTAAACTCCATCTCCCACTCCTCAGCCCATTGGCCCATTTGATCCAGATCCTGTTGTACTCTGAGGTAAGCTTCTTTGCTGTCTGTGACACCTTCAATTTTGTCTAATCTGTAAAGTTACTAATCTTACCTATGATGTTCACATCCAAATCATTTTCATGGAGTCATAGAATCCTACAGCTCATAAACAGGCTCTTCAGTCCAAACTTGTCCTTGCCAGCCAAAATGTCCATCCACGCTAACCTCATTTCTAAACACTCGGTCCATATTCTTCTAAATAATTCCTATTCGTGTATTTGTCCAAATGCCTTTTAAATGTTGTTAATGTACCCACCTCAACATAAATGACAAAAAGCAGTGGACCCAGCACCAATCCTTGAGGCACACTGCTAGTCACAGGCCTCCAGTCTGAAAAGCAACTGAAGCAGTTCTGTATCCAAACAGCTCGTTGTCCACATATTTGATGTGATCTAACCTTGCTGACCAGTCTATCCTGTGGAACCTTGGTCAATGCCTTACCGAAGTCCATATAGATCACATCCACCATGCTGCCCTCATCAATCCTCATGGTTACTTCTTCAAAAAACGAAATCAAATTAGTTGAACTTCCCATGCACTAAGTCATGTTGACTATCCCTAATCAGTTCTTGCCTTTTCAAATACATTTAAATCCTATCCCTCAGGATTCCCTCCAACAGCTTGCCTGCTACTGATGTCAGGCTGACCAGTCTTTAGTTACCTGACTTTTCCTTACCACCTTTCTTAAGTAGTGGCACCATTTTAGCCAACCTCCAGTCTTCCAGCTCTCACCTGTAGCTATTGATGATACAAATATCTCAGCAAGGGGTCCAGCAATCTCTTCCCTAGCATCCCATAGAGGTCTAGGGTATGTCCAAGATGGCATCACCATCCTCTTGAGAACCTACCAAAATGCTGAAAGAGAGTAGGAATCAAAGCTAGATTCAGTTGTGAAAAATGTGACTCCAAATCAGAAGCACAACACATGTTCAGCAGGGAGAATTAGTCAATGGAGACTCTTTAGAAAATATATCTTCATCTCTTCAAAAACAGATCAAACGACTTGGCAAGCAGAAACTTTCCAAAGAAATAGTAATCATGCATCAGGGTAAAAGATGGGATAGTAAAGGTACAGAACAGTAGATGATACTAGCATTCCTAGAGGAGGTCAAATAGAGTCAAAACAATTTCATAATACCACATTGTTGAGCTTAAATACACACAGTTCTCTTGATTTGGAGATGCCAGTGTTGGACTGGGGTGTACACAGTTAAAAATCACACAACACCAGGTTATAGTCCAACAGGTTTAATTGGAAGCACACTAGCTTTTGGAGCGTCGCGCCGAAAGCTACTGTGCTTCCAATTAAACCTGTTGGACTATAACCTGATGTTGTGTGATTTTTAACCATATTTCTCTTGGTTTCTTAGAGACTGTGGACACGGTACTTTTGAATAAACACAGGAGAAAGTTTCAGCAGGAATTTCCAAAGCTATTTATAGGTTTAAGTAAGTTAAGATAGGAGCTTCACTTTACTTTTCAGGGAGATGATATGCCCATCTGCTTGTACACTTCCAGGAAAATTCCTCTCCCTTTATGGGAAATGTAAAATATTAGTTGGAGAGAATGATCAAGGGGTCATTTCACAAAAGCAACAGGGTGGCACTCATGGCTAGAAATTCTTCTCTAAACAAGTGGAGAATAGTCGAAAATGTGGTGCTGGAAAAGCACAGCAGGTCAGGCAGCATCCAAGGAGCAGGTGAATCGACGTTTCAGGCATAAGCCTTTCATCAAGAATGAGCTCAACTTATGCCCGAAGCATCGATTCTTCTGCTTCTTGGATGCTGCTTGACCTGCTGTGCTTTTCTAGTGCAACGCTCTCGACTCTCATCTCCAGCAGCTGCAGTCCTCACTTTCTACGAGGTGGAGGATTGTGTTTGTGTGTAAATTGTATTCAGTTAAACAAGAGTTAGAAGAGAAATCAATCCTATTTCATCTGTCAATAATTGCTTGGCAAAGTTGGAAAACTTCGAGTAAAAAGTGAGGTCTGCAGATGCTGGAGATCAGAGCTGAAAATGTGTTACTGGTTAAAGCGCAGCAGGTTAGGCAGCATCCAAGGAACAGGAAATTCGACATTTCGGGCCAGAGCCCTTCATCAGGAATGAGGAGAGGGTGCCAGGCAGGCTAAGATAAAAGGTAGGGAGGAGGGACTTGGGGGACGGGCGATGGAGATGTGATAGGTGGAAGGAGGTCAAGGTGAGGGTGATAGGCCGGAGTGGGGTGGGGGCGGAGAGGTCAGGAAGAGGATTGCAGGTTAGGAGGGCAGTGCTGAGTTCAAGGGAATTGACTGAGACAAGGTGGGGGGAGGGGAAATGAGGAAACTGGAGAAATCTGAGTTCATCCTTTGTGGCTGGAGGGTTCCCAGGCGGAAGATGAGGCGCTCTTCCTCCAACCGTCGTGTTGTTATGTTCTGGCGATGGAGGAGTCCAAGGACCTGCATGTCCTCGGTGGAGTGGGAGGGAGAGTTAAAGTGTTGAGCCACGGGGTGGTTGGGTTGGTTGGCAAACTGACAAGAAGCAAGTTTTTCACAAGACTAGATGCCAACAGTGACAGATGCCCTTGAACCAAGAGTCAAGTTTACTGACGAATGATACCATTTAGGTAGGACTGCCTCAACCATCAACTATGTGGGATCTCTTCTGCAGCAGAGATTTTCCAAAGGGGCAATGTCTAGAAGCCTGGGAAAAAAAAGAAACAATTCGCCATATTGATGACATTCTGGTGACTCATAGAGGTTGACAATGCAGAAAAATGCCCTTCAGCCTATTAGTCTGTGGCATTCAAAAGCAAACACCTTTAATTCCATTTTCCAGCAATTGGTCCCTAGCCTCAAGTACGCTGGCATTGCAAGTGCCCATCTGAATACTTTATAAATGTCACATGCAGTGAGTTCCAGATTCCCACCTGAAAGTATTATTTTTTTTGCTCAAATTCCCTCAAAGGCTCCTGCCCATTATCTCAAATGTATGTCCCATGGTTATTCATCCAGCCATCAAGTTTTTTTCCTATCTTAGCAAACTATGTCCCTCAATTTTATAAATCTCAGTCATGTTCCCCCTCAGTTCCCTCTGCTCTTTGTTTATCCAATCTCTCTTCATAATTAAAGTGCTCCAGCCCAGGCAAAATCCCGGTAAATCTCCTTTGCATGCTCTCCAGTGCGATCACATCTGTTCTATAATGTGGATTCCAAAACTGCATACAATAGTCTAGCTGTAGCCTAAATAACGTTTATACAGTTCCAGCATAACCTCCCTGCTCTTAGATGTTATGCCACGCCTAATAAAGGCAAGTATCCCATATGTCCTCTTAATCGCTTTACTGACCTGTTCTGCTAACTTAGGGACTGGCTTACATGCACACCAAAGTGCCTCTGATCCTTGGTGCTTTCCAGGGTCCTATATTTATTGTGTATTGCCTTGTCTTGTTTGTCCTGCCCAAGTGCATCACCTTGCAGTTAGCTGGATTGAATTCCATCGTGCATAGCAAAATGAAGAAGCAATATTAGCAGCTGGTCAGCAGCATGCTAAAGACACTTGAGAACCACAAGGCTTACATTAAGTGAGAAATGGCATTCTCTTGAACAACAATTACATTTCGAGACACATTATTCAAGAACAAGGCATTACAGTTGATCCAAAGAAGACAAGACATATCAGTGAATTTCCAGCACTAAAGTGTGTAAATGATGTGCAGCACTTCTTTGGCATGGTAAATCAACTGGGAAAGTCTGTCCCCAACCTAGCCACTCATACTCAACCTGTAATATAGAACATAGAACATAGAACATAGAAAAATACAGCGCAGAACAGGCCCTTCGGCCCTCGATGTTGCGCCGACCGAAGCCTACCTAACCTACACTAGCCCAATAACCTCCATATGCTTATCCAATGCCCACTTGAATGCTCATAAAGAGGGAGAGTCCACCACTGATACTGGCAGGGCATTCCATGAACTCACAACTCGCTGAGTAAAGAATCTACCCCTAACATCTGTCCTATACCAACCTCCCCTTAATTTAAAGCTGTGCCCCCTAGTAACAGCTGACTCCATACGCGGAAAAAGGTTCTCACTGTCAACCCTATCTAAACCCCTAATCATCTTGTACACCTCTATCAAATCTCCCCTAAACCTTCTTTTCTCCAATGAGAACAGCCCCAAGTGCCTCAGCCTTTCCTCATACGATCTTCCTACCATGCCAGGCAACATCCTGGTAAACCTCTCTGCACTCGTTCCAGTGCCTCCACATCCTTCCTATAGTATGGCAACCAAAACTGCACACAATGCTCCAGATAAGACCGCAACAGAGTCTTATACAACTGCAACATGACCTCAGGACTCCGGAACTCAATTCCCCTACCAATAAAGCCCAGTACGCCATATGCCTTCTTCACAGCTCTATTTACCTGGGTGGCAACTTTCAGAGATCTGTGTACATGGACACCAAGATCCCTCTGCTCATCCACACTACCAAGTAGCCTACCATTAGCCCAGTAATCCAACTTCTTGTTACTCCTACCAAAGTGAATGACTTCACACTTAGCTACATTGAACTCCATTTGCCAGCTTTCTGTCCAGCTCTGCAACTTATCTATATCCCGCTGTAACCTGCCACATCCTTCTTCACTGTCCACAACTCCACCGACTTTCGTATCATCCGCAAACTTGCTCACGCAGCCTTCAAGCCCCTCCTCTAGGTCATTTATAAAGATGACAAACAGCAATGGTCCCAAAACAGATCCTTGTGGAACACCGCTAGTAACTGCACTCCAAGATGAACCTTTACTATCAACTACTACCCTCTGTCTCCTTCCAGCCAGCCAATTCCTAATCCAAACCTCTAATGCACCCTCAATGCCATACCTCCGTAAGTTTTGCAGAAGCCTACCATGGGGTACCTTATTGAATGCCTTGCTAAAATCCATATACACCACATCTACTGCTTTACCCTCGTCCACTTCCTTGCTCACCTTCTCAAAGAACTCAATAAGGTTTGTGAGGCACGACCTGCCCTTTACAAAACCATGCTGACTATCCTTGATCACATTATTCCTATCCAGATGTTCATAAATCCTATCCCTTACAATTCTCTCTCAGACTTTGCCCACAACAGAAGTGAGACTCACTGGCCTATATTTACTAGGGCTGTCCCTACTCCCCTTCTTGAACAAGGGGACCACATTCGCTATTCTCCAGTCTTCTGGCACTATTCCTGTAGACAACGACGACATAAAAATCAAGGCCAATGGCTCCGCTATCTCCTCCCTAGCTTCCCAGAGGAAAAAAGGATTACTCTTGAAAAAAAGCTAAACCTGGAGTTGGAGCCAGAAGCAGACTATGACTTTTGAAAATATTAAGAGGGAGTTACTTGCTGCTGATGATCCTGCATATTACGCTCCAGCCTTATTCACACAGGTAGCCACTGATACATCATCCATATGACCAGGAGCAATCCTTTTCAAGAGCAAAGTGATGCCACACAGATAACAATTTATTTTACACTGAGGGCTTGGATGGAGACTGACCAGTGGTCCCATGAAACCATAGGAAAGGAAGCACTACAAGATATATGGGGATGCAAAAAGTTTGCAGACTACCTCATACAACCAAAGTTTCAGATTGAAACAGACTACAAGTATTTGTTAGTATTATTGGCATATAGGCCAGGAGCAGGCAGGTGGGACAATTTAGTTTGGGATTATGTTCGACATGGACCATTTGGACCGAAGGGTCTGCTTCCATGCTATATGACTCTATGACAGTATGAAATAAATTCTATTCATTCAAAGATTCAGGCGTAGGTTGATGAGATCTGACTATTGTTTATTTAATATTCCAGACAAGGCACAAGAAACGACAGATACACTTTCGAGGGCCCTAGTGGTATGGACAGAGAAAAAAGGATTGAAGAATTAATGTTAGAAAAAATAGAATCTTGTGTTATAGCTGTGACCAATGCTTTATTGGCAACTGAGTGAAAACTCAAACACATGCACTTAGTTCAAAAATCTGGTAATGAGTGCACAAAAGTCAGACAACTCTGCTGAATTATATTCCAGTAGAACAAGTGCTGAAATGATACCATGCGCAGAAGCAACACTTGATAACAGTGGAAGATGTATTGTTGGATGACTATAGACCAGCTGATTCAAAGTCGAAGAGAAGACAATTCCTACTGATGCTCCACTAAGGCCATCTAAGCATCACAAAATGCAGTGCAAGAGCACAATCAATATGGTGGTCAGACATTTTGAAAGGTATACAGGTTTGCATTTCGTCATATTAAACACATGTCATTCACTGCCATGCAGCTACAGAGCCAATGATAGAACTATAGAATCCCTACAGCATGGAAAGAGCATACCCCTAACTGCATCAGTAGGGCTGAGGTGGAGATGGTCAAGTGCGTCAAGTTCCTGGAAGTGACGATCACCAATAATCTGTCCAGATCCATCCATGTTGATGCAATGATCAAGAAAGCACAACACCTTCTGTACTTTTTCAAGAGGCGAAGAAAATATGGCATGTCCACAAGGACTCTTACCAGTTTTTACAGATGCACCATAGAAAACATCTTATCTGGATGCATCACAGCGTGATTTGGCAACTGCTCTGCCTAAGACCAGAAGAAGCTACATAGAATCATGAGCACAGCCTAGCCAAACATGCAAACCAGCCTTCCATCCATTGACTCCATCTATACTTCCCACTGCCTCAGGAAAGCAAACAACATAATCAAAGACCCCCCCCACTCTGATTATATTTTCTTCCACCCTTTTCCGTTGGGCAGAAAATATAAAAGTTTGAACACGTACGAATACATTCAAGAACAGCTTTTTCCCCATTATTATCAGACTTTTGGATAGACCTCTCATATGTTAATTCAGATCTCTCTCTCTCTCTCTCTCTCTGCACCATTTCTGCAGCTGTAATGTTATATTCTGCACTCTATGCTGGTACCCTGGTGCACTTCGTATGGTACAATCTGCATGTGTAGCATGCAAAACAACACTTTTCACTATATCTCAGTACATATGTCAACAATAAATAAATCAACCAATCACTTGTAACGATTTGTGGAATAGGGCTTGATTTTCAGTGCACTATTTTCACCAGGGTTGTGACAATTGTTTGAGAATCCTAGCAAAATATCTAATCATGCACAATGTGAGGTTGGATGTGGAATAAGATTAATTGGTAATGAAATAAAAGGATAGATACCAAGTTTCAATGTGTAAAATAAGATGGAATCAGAAACAGTTAGAGGAAATAGACCTGTTTTACAACATTTAATAAAGACTAGGGCCATAGATTTGGCTAAGGAGTTAAAGATGGAATTTCTTGCTAAAGATGGTAAGATAGAGATGGCACAGCATTTGGGACTGGTGGAAATACAAGAGGGACTAGGTACCCTGAATGGAGAGAGTCACTAGAAACAGCAAGAATTCAAATACAGTTAATGCACTTGAAATGGATAAGATCTGAGCAGGGGATAAAGAAAATAAAGGAATTAGTTCTGCAAAAAATAATGAGAATAACAATTTAAGAGGCTGTAACTTGAATTACAAAGGGACAGACAAGAGAAGCAGGAGAAAGAGAAAGAAAAAGAATATTGATTTAAAAGGCTATAGTTTAAAAAGAAGACTTAGATATACAAGGTGATTCAGATGAGGAGAATCTTAGCCATAATCTAAGGAAGCGTTTACATTTGTACAGCCTCTATCTTGAGTTGAGGAGAAGGAGGTAGGATCATTTGAAAAGATACGGACATTTACCACAAACCGACCGACTCCCACAGCTACCTAGACTACACCTCCTCCCACCCTGCCCCCTGTAAAAACGCTGTCCCATACTCCCAATTCCTTCCAGGAGGACCAGTTCCAATACCGTACAACCCAAATGGCCTCCTTCTTCAAAGACCGCAATTTGCCCCCAGACGTGATCGACGATGTCCTCCATCGCATCTCCTCCACTTCCCGCTCCTCCGCCCTTGAGCCCCGCCCCTCCAATCGCCAACAGGACAGAACCCCACTGGTCCTCACCTACCACCCCATCAACCTCCACATACATCGTATCATCCATTGTCATTTCCGCCACCTCCAAACGGACCCCACCACCAGAGATATATTTCCCGCCCCTCCCCTATCAGTGTTCTGAAAAGACCACTCCCTCTGTGACTCCCTCATCAGGTCCACACCCCCCACCAACCCAACCTCCACTCCCGGCACCTTCCCCTGCAACCGCAAGAAATGCAAAACTTGTGCCCACATCTCCCCCCGCACTTCCCTCCAAGGCCCCAAGGGATTCTTCCATATCCGCCACAAATTCACCTGCCCCTCCACACACATCATTTACTGCATCTGCTGCACCCGATGTGGCCTCCTCTATATTGGGGAGACAGGCCGCCTACTTGCGGTACGTTTCAGGGAACACCTCTGGGACACCCGGACCAACCAACCCAACTACCCCGTGGCTCAACACTTCAACTCCCCCTCCCAATCCAACCAGGACATGCAGATCCTCCACCTCCAAACGGACCCCACCACCAGGGATATATTTCCCTCCCCTCCCCTATCAGTGTTCTGAAAAGACCACTCCCTCTGTGACTCCCTTGTCAGGTCCACACCCCCCACCAACCCAACCTCCACTCCCGGCACCTTCTCCTGCAACCGCAAGAAATGCAAAACTTGCGTCTACACCTCCCCCCGCACTTCCCTCCAAGGCCCCAAGAGATCCTTCCATATCCGCCACAAATTCACCTGCACCTCCACACACATCATTTACTGCATCTGCTGCACCCGATGTGGCCTCCTCTATATTGGGGAGACAGGCCGCCTACTTGCGGTACATTTCAGGGAACACCTCTGAGGCCCCCGGACCAACCAACCCAACCACCCCGTGGCTGAACACTTCAACTCCCCCTCCCACTCCACCAAGGACATGTAGATCCTTGGACTCCTCCATCGCCAGACCATAGCAACATGATGGCTGGAGAAAGAGTGCCTCATCTTCCGCCTAGGAACCTCCAACCACAAGGGATGAACCTAGATTTCTCCAGTTTCCTCATTTTCCCTCCCCCCACCTTGTCTCAGTCAAATCCCTCAAACTCAGCACCGCCTTCCTAACCTGCAATCTTCTTCCTGACCTCTCCGCCCCCACCCCCATTCTGGCCTATCAGCCTCTCCTTAACTTCCTTCCACCTATCACATTTCCAACGCCCCTCCTCCAAGTCCCTCCTCCCTACCTTTTATCTTAGCCTGCTGGACACACTTTCCTCATTCCTGGAGAAGGGCTCATGCCCGAAACATCGATTCTCCTGCACCTTGGATGCTGCCTGACCTGCTGTGCTTTTCCAGCAACACATTTTCAGCTCTGATCTCCAGCATCTGCAGACCTCACTTTCTCTTCATTTGAAAAGATAGTCAAACAAATGAAGTGGTTGAAGAAAAACTTGCCCATGCAAGTTGACAGATAAGATACATGAAACTTATGAAACATGGTTAGAGGAGATTTCTAGAGATTATGACATGAAGAAGGTAATCTGGTGCATAAGATTCTAGTTCCTGAAGTTTACAGGCAAGAATTTTAAAACTTAAAGAACAGCCAGGGCAAACGTGCATTGAATTTAAAAAGGGTAAAGCAAATGATGTTTGACTGGTGGATATGGGCATTAGGAGTACATACCTATTAGCTATAAATACAAGTACGAGTAAATTCTGGAAGCTGTGAAGAAAGCCCAGAGATCTTACAGGGGTTCATAAGAGTGACTGCAAAAAGGAACACGAAAGGAAATTGTCGATCAAATTTAGCTTCAATTACAACTATGAAACCGAAGGTAAATACTGTCATGAGTCATGGTGGCACAGTGGTTAGCACTGCTGCCTCACAGTGCCACAGACCCAGGTTCATTTCCTGCCTCAGGTGACTCTCTGTGTGAAGTTTGCACATTCTCCCTGTGTCTGCGTGGGTGTGCTCTGGTTTCTCCCACAGTCCAAAAGTGTGCAGGTTAGGTGAACTGGCCATGCTAAATTGCCCGAAGTGTTAGGTGTGGGGGAATGGGTCTGGGTGGGTTGTGCTTCAGCGGGTCGGTGTGGACTTGTTGGGCCAAAGTCATCTAACCTATATGGGAGATTCCAAGGCTTTTTGTGAAAAGAAAAGGTGATGATTTTCTCTTCAAATTATATAACTGTATCAGTAATTATATTGGGAGATATAATTGATACAGGAGATACCCAAATCTTTTGCTGGAGAAGGGCATAGACATTTCCTCCAGAGACTGCATTGAAAGCCATCATTTCAGTAATTGAGATAAAGAGAAAGTACATACCTTGGCACCATGTTCCCATAAAATATAACATGTTGTCCAGAACAGTGGGGGTGCAGCTATTGATATTCAGAAATTACTCATAGACAGAGCTGACTTATTCCTAGCTAAGGATTTGGCTGGATTGAAATTTATAGCTTTGTTGACATTCACAGGCAGCCTGGGTGAGGCTAATGGGACAGATCAGTTAAGGAACAAGTCCCATGTGGTGATGGAAAGTGGCTACAAGTTCCATGCGGTGATGGAAACAGTGGCTAAATAAAGTCTGTCATCAGAGGTCAAAGTAATACAACAATGGAATGTTAGAGTACTCAAAATTTTCTTTAGGATGAGATATTTCAGTATAATTATTAAAGACAACTTCTTTAATTGAGTCTCAGAATATAGATCTGAAGTTAAATAAGTTACCAAGGTCAGCTCCCATTGAGGCTGAAGCTGTGGCCTTTCAGGAGTGTTATGATGTTAAGAACAGAGTTGTGAGGAGGAAGTGGACACATGCACATTGAACTGCAGATGAGGAGTGGATAGTTTCTTTTATCAGGTAGTGATGCCATTCAGATATCATAAAGGGATATTGTAAGTAGCCCATGAAATTCCAATGGCAGGTCATGTAGGAATAAGGAAAGCAGACATTTTATCTTGCCAACACTTCATAAAGCTATAGTGCAAGTCTATAAAGCATGCCATATGTTTCAGGCTATGTGAAAACCCCAACATATAATCTAACAGGCACCATTGATACCCAGACCGGTTTTGCAAGATAAATTTAGCAAAGTGTCAGCAGATTGTTTACAGCATTTCTGAAAACAAATGCAGGACACTAATATAACTTTACAGTTATGAATATGATAACTCGATTTTCAGGACTACTGTAAGGATAATTACAGCTAAGGTAGTAGTCGAAAGATTAACTCGGTTTTTCACTCATTAGGGATAGCCAATTAAAATAAAGCTAGAACCTTGGTCAACTGCATGTTTTGACCTTTCCCGAACATAATAATAATAAGTAACTTGGGTATAAAATAGTTGAAGTCTACTGTCTTTCATCCTCAAATATAGGACGTTTTGGAGAGATACTATTAGACTCTTGAGACAACAATTAAAGCATATTGTCACAAATCCCCACAGGACTGAGACAAAGAATTGGATTTCTATTATTTGCTACCAGACATTCCCTAAATGAGTTTGGTCTTTTCAAACTGATAGACAGTTATGAGATAAGAAATCTAAAATTGATCACTAAAATGTTTTAAGGTAAATGGGACAAGTTCTCAGTCTTGGGTTACCTGTCCATGCTCCAGCACAGACTCACAGGAGCATGCAAAATAGCAAAGTGTGGAGATGGGGGATTTGGGTGGAGTGGAGGGCATAGTGGTACTGTCCCTAATTCTAGGCCAATCATAGAATTATAGAATCCTAACAGTGTGGAAGCAGGCCATTCGGCCAATCGAGTCCATACCGGCCCTCCGAACAGCTCCAAACTGGACCACACCTTCTGCACCTCCCTTTCCCTGTAACCTTCCATTCCCCATGGCTAATCCACCTAACCTGCACATCCCTGGACATTACGGCAATTTAGCATGGCCAATCCAACTACATTGCACATCTTTGGACTTTGGACAGTCAGCCAGATTCAAGTCCCACCCTCTCCCCAGGTGTGTTGTAATATATCTGGAAGGATTGATTAAAACGTCAAGTAGTGCAGGATTATTAAAAACTTCACAGACAAAAAGAAAATAATAAGCAGACCAGCATGATACAATTATGATCCTTCCATGGCAAGATGGAGGAAAACTAACATACTCCAGTCGAATCCCCTCTGCTCACCAGGACCTTTTCCATTCTCTTTCTTTTCCTTCCCATCCTTGCAGCATTGTTTTTATTCCCATCTCACCCCCACCAGCTGTTAACTTCTTAAACTACCATACCCAACCTGAAGAATGGAGGCTAAATGAAGGGAGGTGACTTGTGGCTGGAGCCCAGATGGGCCGTGTCCCACACTGGGATCAGAGCGAGTACGGGCCGCGTCCCACGCTGGGATCAGAGCGAGCACGGGCCGTGTCCCACACTGGGATCAGAGCGAGCACGGGCCGTGTCCCACACTGGGATCAGAGCGAGCATGGGCCGTGTCCCACACTGGGATCAGAGCGAGCACGGGCCGTGTCCCACACTGGGATCAGAGCGAGCACGGGCCGTGTCCCACACTGGGATCAGAGAGAGCACGGGCCATGTCCCACACTGGGATCAGAGCGAGCACGGGCCGTGACCCAGAGTGGGATCAGAGCGAGTACGGGCCGAGTCCCACACTGGGATCAGAGCGAGCACGGGCTGCATCTCACACTGGGATCAGAGCGAGCACGGGCCGCATCTCACACTGGGATCAGAGCGAGCACGGGCCGCGTCCCACACAGGGATCAGAGCGAGCACGGGCCACGTACCACACTAGGATTAGAGCGAGCACGGGCTGGGTCCCACACTGGGATCAGAGCGAGCACGGGCCGTGTCCCACACTGGGATCAGAGCGAGCACGGGCCAAGTCCCACACTGGGATCAGAGCGAGCTCGGGACGCGTCCCACACTGGGATCAGAGCGAGCACGAGCCGTGACCCACACTGGGATCAGAGCGAGCTCGGGACGCGTCCCACACTGAGATCAGAGCGAGCACGGGCCGGGTCCCACACTGGGATCAGAGCGAGCACGGGACGCGTCCCACACTGGGATCAGAGCGAGCACGGGCCGGGTCCCACACTGGGATCAGAGCGAGCTCGGGACGCGTCCCACACTGGGATCAGAGCGAGCACGAGCCGGGTCCCACACTGGGATCAGAGCGAGCACGGGACGCGTCCCACACTGGGATCAGAGTGAGCACGGGCCGGGTCCCACACTGGGATCAGAGCGAGCTCGGGACGCGTCCCACACTGGGATCAGAGCGAGCACGGGCCGTGTACCACACTGGGATCAGAGCGAGCACGGGCCGAGTCCCACACTGGGATCAGAGCGAGCACGGGCCATGTACCACACTGGGATCAGAGCGAGCACGGGCCGAGTCCCACACTGGGATCAGAGCGAGCACGGGCCGTGTACCACACTGGGATCAGAGCGAGCACGGGCCGAGTCCCACACTGGGATCAGAGCGAGCACGGGCCATGTACCACACTGGGATCAGAGCGAGCACAGGGCGGGTCCCACACTGGGATCAGAGCGAGCTTGGGACGCGTTCCACACTGGGATCAGAGCGAGCACGGGACGCATCCCACACTGGGATCAGAGCGAGCACGGGCCACATACCACACTGGGATCAGAGCGAGCACGGGCCGTGTCCCAGACTGGGATCAGAGCGAGCACGGGCCATGACCCACACTAGGATCAGAGCGAGCATGGGCCGCGTCCCAGACTGGGATCAGAGCGAGCACGGGCCGCGTCCCACACTGGGATCAGAGCGAGCACGGGCCGTGACCCAGAGTGGAATCACAGCGAGCACGGGCCGCGTTCCACACTGAGATCAGAGCGAGCACAGGCCATGATCCACACTGGGATCAGAGCGAGCACAGGCCATGACCCACACTGCGATCAGAGCGAGCACAGGCCATGACCCACACTGCGATCAGAGCGAGCACGGAGCGAGTCCCAGATAGGGATCAGAGCGAGCACAGGCCGAGTCCCAGATAGGGATCAGAGCGAGCACAGGCCATGACCCACACTGGGATCAGAGCGAGCACAGAGCGAGTCCCACACTGGGATCAGAGCGAGCACAGGCCGAGTCCCAGATAGGGATCAGAGCGAGCACGGGCTGGGTCCCACACTAGGATCGAGTGAGCACGGGCCGAGTCCCAGAGTGGGATTAGGACAAGCATGGGCCACGTCCCAGAGTGGGATCAGAGCGAGTACGAGCCATGTCCCAGAGTGGGATCAGAGCGTGTCACACCTGGATCCAAAGTGGGAGCAGAGCGAGTTCTGTATGGACACAACGTGGCCTCGTGTTCTGATACCCAGCAGTCACAGACTTTTGTTGGAAAATGACTCGAGCTTGAGTACTTTATAGTCATTTTTTATTAACAGTCTGGACCTTTTAAAGCCCTGGACTCTCATACTCATCTATCTTTTTAACTAATAGAGAAAATGCTGGAAAGTCTCAGCAGGTCTGGCAGCATTGTAAGGAGAGAAAAGAGTTGACGTTTCGAGTCTGACTGACCCTTTGTCAAAGCTCTTTTCTCTCCTTACAGATGCTGCTAAACCTGCTGAGATTTTCCAGCATTTTCTCTTTTGGTTTCAGATTCCAGCATCCGCAGTAATTTGCTTTTATATCTTTAACTATTTCAATTCTGTGACAACACATGAAGTACCTGTACCTAAGTACCCTGTACTTCAGATGGCGCTGTGAGGTGACATGATAAACTTTTCACTGCACACATCTGCATGCACATGACAATAAAGATGATCAGAAGATAAAGTGCTCATGTTCCTACCTTCCAAGGTAAAAGTGAGAGTCAGTGGGCCATACCAGGTAGTTAGAAACTTTGGTAAAATGACTTATCTGATAGGAACTTCAGATTGAATGAGAAAGAATTGTTTCTGTTCCATAAATTTTTTTTTTAAGCAATATGGTCATAGAAAGGAAGAGACAACATTTTTGTCAGGCAGTAAGAGTAGTAGATGGTGACAGAGCCAGTAAGAATGAGGTAGATGAAGAGATAAACAGTTCACAAAGTGAACCTCCCACAATTCCAAGATGGAAACATCTTGGGCTTTTGCCCGAAACGTCGATTTCGCTGCTCGTTGGATGCTGCCTGAACTGCTGTGCTCTTCCAGCACCACTGATCCAGACAGTTATATACTGTACTTTCATACTTGGACAAAGGAGGTTGGGAAGATCTACTAACGTTACTTAGAAATTCAAGATATTTGTAGAGATCCACATAGATGTATTGCATCTGTCAGGCTTTTTGTGGGTGTAGAGGAATCAATATCAATAATAAGACACCCAAACCCAAAAAAACAAGCTCAGGTGGAAATGGAGATTCAACACTTGCGAGAAAATAATGGATCGATAACAAAACGGACAACATTAATATAGTCACAAGAGAGCCAACAGCTTTTGAGAAGCTGAAAGCAATTCTAATGAATGAACTGGAGTCAGCCACTGTTGACTTTACCAAACCTTTTGAAGTGGCAGGTGATTGCTAGTGACTTGGGAGTGGTGTGGTTTTCATACAAAAGCATGAATCAGGAATAGAGAAGTATGTGGGTTACCTTTCAAGCAAATTAGATCAAAATCAGAAGAACTACATTCCTGTGGAAAAAGAGATTCTGGAATTGTTATTGGTTCTCAATATTTTAAATTTGTATTCATCGTGACCACAAAGAAACATTACATTGATCATAATGCCATGGCTATTGTTAAAATCTTAAAGTTCAAAATGCATGATTATTTTAATTGAGTTTATTAATTCACCCTGTGATATTAGAATTGTTTGTATTGCTAGAAAGGGTAATGTAATTACAGATGTATAATCAAGAAAGTAATTAGACTGGAATAGGTTGAAAATTTAAAAAAAGGTAACAAGAAATTTTACGAATCACGTATGAAGAATGAGTGAGGGTGAATAAATATAACTTCTGTGTTGTATTATATACACACCATGTGTATCTGGTTGTAAAACATATAAATTGTATTTTACCCCTCAAGATAGGTGGCATATAAGGACTACAGGAAATTTCAACTGCAATGTTGCAAAAAATGAATCACATCTATTAAAAATTTAAGGAAAGTGTAACTTTGTGATGTTAATTTGCTGGAAATGGATTTGACCTTTTTTGTAGGAGAAAGTGAGGACTGCAGATGCTGGAGATCAGAGCTGAACAATGTGTTGCTGGAAAAGCGCAGCAGGTCAGGCAGCATCCAAGGAGCAGGAAAATCAACGTTTCGGGCATAAGCCCTTCTTCAGGAAGGGTTCCCTTCAGGAACGTCTTCCTGAAGAAGGGGTCATGGCCGAAATGTCGATTCTCCTGCTCCTTGGATGCTGCCTGACCTGCTGTGCCTGACCTCTTTTTTAACCAAACCAGTCTTTGGAAATATAAAGTAAAAAGCAGGAATTTGACGCTGTACTCAGAGGAGAGAAAGCAGTTGGGTCACTGACCTCCAGAAAAATCTGTAGGCAAGCAGGATCCTTCTCTCATTCTCGTTTCCACTTTTTAACAAGAAAATAAACGATACTCAAAGACTTTGCCAGCAGACAGAGGCTCTCTAATTAAAGCCAAGATCTAGTTGCAACCAATCAAATTGAGATCACCACAGTCAACAACATTGTGTGTGGAAATATTCTCTGAATATCCTCCCCTTGGTCGTTTTGCAGTACGAGACATGAGGCAGACGGTTGCTGTTGGAGTGATCAAGGCAGTAGATAAAAAATCTGCTGGGCCTAGTAAAGTGACTAAGTCAGCTGCAAAGGCTATGAAAAAGTAACTGCATCGATCAAGTGTAGAGATGGCATCAAACCAATTGGACAATAAAATCACTAACCAGTCAAAAAAAAACAACATTACATCATTGCCAAAAGTCAAAAGAAAAAAAAAGTTTTAAACTTGAGCTCAAATTCATAGAATGATTGCCTTTTTGCCTATATTTTTCACCCATGCTATCACTAAAAACACCGTCTCATCTGACTGTGCTATGTGCAAATGAGTGTGTTTCTTTACATTTAATGACAGTACAGTTTAAGTAAATGTACCCTGACTAACTTTGACCAGTACATTAGTATTTCATAACCTATTTTTGTCACATGTTAGAGGATAAATTTGATCTAATAAATACATTCACGATTTCCCGTTCTTTGATGAAACCTGGTGGGTGTTCATTTTTTTTATCAAGGTCGTGGTCACTCTCTTAAGATATGAAACATCCCAGTGTTTAAATCTGTCATATTTCACATTTATGGAAAATTATGGAATAGTCGGGCTTAATTTCCAATGTACTATTCCCACCTGGGTCACAACATTAACTATTTCTCAAGATTGATTGATTGGCAAGACTTTGTTCAGCCACACTGGACTCAGTAATCAGAGAGCCGAAAATGATCTCAACAACCACAGTTTCCTGGAAGTATTAATATCAGAGAATGGGCCTTAAATCATGAACGGTGATCTCTGGAAGTTCAGTTTGAAGGCAGGCATCAATCATGTGTCAAGTCTTTCACTTCATCCTCAGTCAAACAAAATGGTGGAATGAGCAGTCAAGACTGTGAAGTCACTGATGCATAAGAATCCAGTCTGGGAATTAGTTCTGCTCAATTACAGAGCAATATCATTGAATATGGGTACTTGCTGGTGATATTCACCACCAAAAATCAAAATGCAAAATAATTTGAATACATCTTAATGTGAACTTGTATGCTCGTGTACTCATTATTGATATCAGACATTGAGATTTCAACTGTATGATTTTGTTAACAGACGTTTTTTACAAATGCATAAATTGAAGATAAAATTTCAACACGATGTTAGCAACATAGTTGTGCACAGAAAAGGGTGCTCAGAGAAAAGAGAGGCAGTGAACCCTGTAGATTCTCAGGTCACTGCCTTCACCTATGGCAAATGACTACCTTGCCAGAATATTAAACACTAAGCAATTGATGGCTACAGTACAAACATGAATGAAGGTTGCAAAAGAAGTAGCCAAGATGGGGCCTTAAGATGAAATAAAAACATAAAATGCTGGGAATCTGTCTGGAAACAGATTCTGGGAATCTGACAGTGGATAAATAAACAGAGTTACAATGTTTTGGTTTAATGACTTATTAGAAAGTGAAATATAAACAAGTTGAAGATTTCAAGCCAGCACAGGGACGGAATCACAGAATTGTTAAGGTGCAAAGGCGGGTATTCAGCCCATTGTAACTACATCACTTGAGTGCATGGTGAGTGGGATTAGGGTAAAGGACAAAAGGGAACTTCGTCTTAGGGTATAACATGGGAATGATAAAGTAACAAAAGGGATGATACTGCACAGTAAAAGAGGATGATGCTGAAACATGTTGTAAAGTAAAAGTAAATGTACCTTGACTAACCTTGACCAGTTTGTAGTCAGCTTTTTCAACTCAGGTACATTATATGGTGAGATAGGCAAAGCAGATAAGAGTCTGGGGAAGGTCGAATACAACTTTATTAAACACTTTATCAAAAAAGAATGAAATGCTTCAGATTCTACTATTGTACTTTAATTAAACTCTATCAAACTCTATCAATCACTTAATTGGTCTCATCAGTAAGCAGTCTTAAATCTCTCAGTTAACAACCTTAAGTCCACACTAGCTATCTACTACTGACACACACTTCTGAGGATTTGCTATCCCCTTTCTACACTTCCATACCGCTATATTTGAATTGATTGTCTGAAAAGACTGAAAACAATAGTCATTCAATTTGGCAGAGTCAGGCTGTTCCTTAGTGTTTGAGGTTGGCTGATGTTTCAGCATCTGCAGGCATTGATTTGGGCTTCCCTTCTCATCCAGGGCTAGTTCTGGTCTTCGGGTCATCTCAGTGAGGTGGCCTCTCTGGGTCCGGTTAGTCTGATGATGCTCACCACGAGGTACAAGGAACTGGAAATGCTGGCAGCTTGGCTGCCAGTTGAAAGTGCCCCCTGGAGACACCATTGAAGAATGTGCACAAAGCAGAGCGGGCTGGGACTCCAGAATACCCCTTTTATCCCCCTCTTTTCACCCTTCTCAAAGATTGTGTGATCTCAGTCTAATCCTAGTATTGGGCGGGTCCAGGAAGATCCAACTACTTTCCATGCCATGCCTCTGGCCTTCTATGGAGCTGGCTGCCTCCAAGTCTGTGTAGCATTCTTCTTAGAAAGCAAGTTCACTGGAGGTGGAAACAATGGCTCGTCCTGAAACAATGCGGCCGTTAGTACCTGGCAATGCAGATCCAGGCCCAAAGGCAAGTTGATTGTCAAAGGTCTGGCTGCATGAATGCAGTCTGTTCCAGCTCAGCAGTTTGCAAATTGCAGAGTATGACTTGGTTTAAACTTGGCATCCACATTTCCAGTTTGTATTCTTGCTTATGAAATATGTCAATATTTCTGTAACAATCCTTGTGGTCTTGGGTCAGCTGACCATAAATAAACATGCAAAATAAGGATTTCCAGATGTTTAAATGGAGAGGCAGAATTATCAACAACATCTGCCATCTGAAAAAATGGGGGCAAATGTTATGTTCTGGCATTGTTGCAGTCAAAGTTCAGTACAGAATGCGAGAAAACATATATTTGCAAAGTGTGATGCTATTTCTTGAGCCTATATTAAACTTCATTGGAATCTTGGAGGAGGCCAGGAACAGGGAAGCCGAAGTGGGAATGGGTAGAGAATATATATAAAAAAAATTATTCATCATATTTGTGGATGTGGGCATCACTGGATGGCCAACATTTATTGCCCTTGAGAGGTTGCCTTCTTGATCAGCTGCAGTCCACATGCTGTGGATTGACCCATAATGCCATTTAATTGAAAAGATCAGGTGACTCAAGCTCACACAAGCAGATTTCCCCACACATACTGCCAGCATATGTCTGCAGTACACACCAGCAAATTTGTATATTCATTCCACCATTTTCTAACCATGCATTTTAATGAACAAAAGATTTCAAAATGGAGATGTGCAATATCTTTATGTGTGGAGCAATGAAGTTGAAAATTGCTTCTCTGGAGTTTATTACAATCACAAGCTTGGTGCTGTTACTTCATACTTGCCATAAAAAGTAAAAAACAATGCTCAAAATATCTAAACTCCAAACACTTTCCAAATGCAAACAGGAGATTTGACAGGAATAAGTTGCAAAGCAGTGTATGACTACATTCAGCTAGTAACAGAAGCCTGTTACAATAAAGCAGTGGGCTGGGTCAACTTCCAACATCCCCTTAGGCAATCTGCCACTTTTGAGGGTGTGATGTCTGGCTAGGATGACATTGCTTGAAAACAGTTTGCAGCTCTTAAAGACAAAGTTCACATTTCAAAATTGGTTAATGGCAATCAACTTTCTGAAGCTATTGACTAATTTGATTAGTCCATGGGCCTTCAGTAGTCTGAGAGTAGAGAGGAAATGCTCATCAAGCAGCTGAAAGAAAGTCTTTTTCTCATTTATTGGTTGACAGCCTAAAAATTATGAAGAAACGTGACAAATCTCATTCATGCATTAAACAAATATTCAGGACAGCCATGCAGCAACATGTTTAATGACCAGACCAGGATTGTCAACGTAAGGTTCCTTACTTTCCTCAGCTATATACTACCCTTCTTGTGTCCAAGAATCAGGAATATTTTCCTCCAATTTCAACCACCTGATGAAGGTGCAGCGCTCTGAAAGCTAGTGCTGCCAAATAAACTTGTTGGACTATAATACCTGGTGTTGTGTGATTTTTAACTTTGTATACCCCATCCAATGCCGGCACCTCCAACTCATGACTTCTCTTCCAATGACCACATTACATTTAGTTATATTTCCCCTACTTGGACATGCACACTTTTAACTTGCTACTGTCTGCAACTGTTTTGCTCTTTTGCCCGCATCTTATTTTTTCAATCATCCATGTTATATTACATTTTATCACGCAGCATCAGACTAGTTCACCAGAAGAGATGCATGTGTCCTAGAACAGCTACAGAGGACGAAGGTACAAATTTCACAGGCTCAGCTATCAGATGTAATGTGCTTTTATAATTCTGCAAGTTGCTCAAAACATTCTACTTCCTGCCAGACACCTTTAGTAGGAGAGGGAACTCGTTAACCATTAGTGGTAACTCCTGTTGATTCAGAATGCTGTACAAGTTCGTTGAACTGCAATGCTTTGTTTGTCAGAAACTTTGCAACTGGCCAACTATTGGCATCTTAAAATTTATATCATCTGCAGACCATTAGATTTGGATTTTATTGTCACATCTACCCGAGTACAGGAATACAAGAGCGCAGTGAAAAGAATACAAAGTTGCCATTCTCCAGCACTATCTTAGTAAACAAAAAGCAGAATTAAAAATGGTGGCACAGTGGTTAGCACTGCTGCCTCACAGCGCCAGAGACTGCCTCAGGTGACTCTCTGTGTGGAGTTTGCACATTCTCCCCATGTCTGCGTGGGTTTCCTCTGGGTGGTCCGGTTTCCCCCCACAGTCCAAAAATGTGCAGGTTAGGTGAATTGGCCATGCTAAATTGCCCGTAGTGTTAGGTAAAGGGGTAAATGTAGGGGAATGGGTCTGGGTGGGTTGCGCTTCGGCGGGTCGGTTTGGACATGTTGGGCCAAAGGGCCTGTTTCCACACTGTAAGTAATCTAATCTAAAAAAATAAAAGAAATATCCAGATCACTACCCGTCCTCTGCCAAGAGTCCCCACTGCCAGAAAAAAAAATCCCTCAGTCTGTGGACACTCAGGTGTTATATATCCCTACGCACTGCTACAGTCAGAGTGTGAGCTGAAAATGTGTTACTGGAAAAGCGCAGCAGGTCAGGCAGCATCCAAGGAGCAGGAGAGTTTCGGGCATAAGCCTTTCTACAGTCAGAGTGTCACCACCTCCGTTGTTATTAATCAGAAATGTGTTATTCCAATTCTGTTTTGTATTTAGCTAGCGTTCCTTTGATTTTTTTTTAAGATTCATTCTGACATAGGGTTCAAGTTTCCAGCCAATTCATTCACCCAACTGTAATATATATGTGGGTCAGGTATCATTGACCACTGAAGTTAAATATAGAGGAACAGTTGGCTCAGAGTTTGTATCAAGTCATTAACACAATCTCAGGCTTCCGAAAAGTTTATGCAATCATCAGAGCCAGGAGATTGTGTTACAGCCATAATACACTCCTCGCCATCTGTTCTTTTATACTACACCATTCTGGGCAGGTGGACTGTTCCCTGATCTCCAATAATGTTCCTCTTGAGCCAACTACAATGGTCCAAATTGCCTCTCACCATCTGTAACACAGCGTACAACACCAGTTACCATCTCACCACTGATAATTCCAAAGCAAACTACTATCAGTTCAAAAAACATGAAATATAAACAGAAAGTCTCAGACATAACTTATGGGTGAAGCAGAATCTATAGAGAGAGAGAAACAAAGTCAATGTTTCAGACTGTGACCTTCCACCAGAATAGGACAAACTTAGCTGTGGAACAGGTGTTAAATAAGTATGGAGTGGGGGGTGGGGAGGGAGGCTTAAACAAAAGGGAAGGTCTCTGGCAGGGTGAAAGGCAGCAGAGATTAAATAACAAAAAGGATATGGCTGCAAGAAAGGAGGGAATGCCTCTTTCCCCTAACCTTGTCCATTTCTGATAAAAAGGCGACCAACCTGAAACATTGGACTTGATTTTGCAGTCGGGCTGCAGGTGCTGGTAGTCGTACCAGAAGCAGCTTCTCATGGTCACTGAGCAGTTGACTGAGGAGAGTCACTGAGAATATCCAACTGAACTGCAGAGACAGGAAGCAAAGCAGCATTAGAGAATCTGTTGATTCTGCAGCAGAAACTGGTGTCATATTTGAAGGACTGCCAGCCCTGCATTCACTGCTGACTGATCTGAACAATCCTTTATGTGAGTGTTGCCTCAGCACCTAGAGCCTTCTGTCTTTCAACCAAGAGGCTGACTGAAAACATGGATAGCAGATGGGATATCCCAGACAGTTCCAGGGTTCATTAATGCCTCCTTGAAGATTCTCCTCCAGGCTGCAAGCACAATGTGGGAGGTCTTAGTCCCAAAGGACATGAGGAGGGGATCGGCCTGGCTGACTAAGCAAGCTTGGATCAAGTTTGCAGGAAATTTGGCAGCTATGGGGATCAGCCCCGGAACCTGGATCCAGTGCTGCAAAGCAATCAAAGATCCCGCCAAGATGAATACTCTACGCCTTCTCCTTTTGGGACATGTATATGACAATGCTCAGGGTCAGTTTAGTGAGGAAGGACCAACCACCCAGTCAGTAACAATGGTGTTAGACTATATCATATTGAGTCAGAGTAATGGCTGCATTTCAGTGTCTGTTTTATAGTCATCCTCACAAAGTTTGTCAAGAGTAGTTTTGTTCAGAAGGCATTCATGGGCCCATCCCTTGGGTTGTTGAGTTCTCACCAGCTTGGAAGGAAAATTGACAGTTTAGTTTTTTTTTACTTGCAAGAGAAAATGGCACACAACAAGACTGATTGTGTGCAGACCAGTAAAGAGGCACCATGCATACCCAATGGAAGAGGAGGTTTTGGAAATGGCAGGAAACTGGGCAGCTAATGATCATAAAGCAAGACATGAGGGCAAGTGTACTAGTGCATTGCCACAAAGGTGAATCTGGCACACTCAAGCCACAGTGTATATGCATTCACAACTGGATTAAGAAAGTCCATACCAAGCACAGTTGGAATGAGGACATAGAAAGTCTTCAACCTTTCAATGTTTCAGCTCTCTCATGCCGGTCAGAGTAGTGTCAAAGGTTGCAGGATTCGGAGACCGGAGGAGTGGAGCTATTCACCTCAGAGGAAGAGGGCAGACCTTCAGAGGGTGCAGAATCAATTTATTCCTTCATGATCACAGATGTTTTTATGACGGTGCTATCACAATAGGATTTGATGTCACAGATACTCCCAATTGGTTGACCCATCTGTGACAAAGTTGCTGACAGTCAGAGGACTCTGGGATGACAGGCCTATGCCAAACTCCAAGCTGGTGAAGTGCCTATGGAGTCATCAACAACACAATTGCTGCAGTTTCAGCAAGAAGTGAGGGAACCTCTGAAAGGACAGCAGAGATACCCACTCCAATATGGAGACTTGTTCTGTGGAATACAGAAGAGTTCCACGTGATCAATCTTGGCACAGGACTGGCATGTCCAGTGATCCAACAACCTGTTTAATGGTCACTTGGTTTACCCGTGACAATGTTCTACATCATATATAGGTTCCTCACAGCTGTAAGCAATCGTATTTTTATTGGGTAAACTCTGTCTTTGATTTTTCATCTCTGATGATGCACCTGAAGATAAACAATCTATGACTGCTCAGACTGCCAAAGTATTTACGCACCATGCACACAACTGAACGGTCCATTTTTGATGGTGGCAGACTAGTTGCGCAATCTGTTGTACAATATAAAGTAACAGTTCTGAAAGGGTTAATGTTCATATTGCATTGGATCCGCCCATTAAACTGATGTCACACACAGTCTGCCAGTAGATACAATGACTTCTACTTCAGCTTTCAGATGGAACAGGTACATTTCCACTAACTCCCTAAGGTCTGAGTAATTAAGTCAAATCAAATGTGGTTATATTTATTACTATCATACAATAAACCTCCTTGTTTTCCAAGGACTATGCTTCTTCTGTAGAGACTCTCTAATGACATATTATCCACCACTGGTCACTAGAACAGCCCAAGATAAACCGAAGACAAAGGAAAATTGGTGACAGCAGAATTATTTCAAACAGCCGTACTCCAGTCCCACAAACAGGTAGAAGTGGCAATTGTGACAAGATAACAGGATATACAAGGTATCAGAGTGGACATCTGGGAGAATGCCATACATTGGTGACAATATTCCCCTTCTAAGCAGCCATTCCAAGGGTCCACATATAAAGGTCGATTCCCGGTACCAACCTTTCTGGTTTCATTGGTTGCTGTTGTGCACGGACCTCGGAGGTCCGGCCCATGAAGAAGTAACCAAAATTCAAGGGAATGTAGATTAGTGGAATGGTAGCCATTCTTGATGATGAGCTTGTTACTGTTAATTAGTGATAAACAAGCTGCTCATTCAAGGCATGATTGATTGGATGACTAGATGGAACTAGTTACTGTTCAGAAGGGACTTTCTTGCTGTAGAAGTATAGGAGGTTTTTGCTCACACAGGGTGGCCACCTTTATGCAGTACAACTTCAACAAAATTTTTTAAACTTGCGACACAGAGGTAAAATACTGCAGATGCTTGAAGTTTGAAATAAGATCAAAAAAGAGAGAAAAAAACAGCATCTTTAAAAAGTTAATGTTGCAGATTAATGATCTTTCAGCAGAACTGAGAGAAATAGAACTGTAAGAGGTTTTAATCCATTGAAGGGAAAGGGACTGAAAGAGTAAAGGGATCTGTGATCGGGTGGACACCAGGTGAGATTAAATAATCGAAGATTTCTTCATTTCCCAGTGAAAACAGAATGGCAATGGACATGTAAAAGAATCAAAGGTATAAAATGCTACATTAAAAATCAGCTACGTACAACATGATTGGAAAAAAGAAAGAAACAAAAATAAAATAAACCCAATAAAGCAATAAAAAAGTAAAAACATATAAAATAAGATAGAAGCAGATAAAAGCAAAGTACAGATGTTGTAGATGCTTCAGAAAGAAAAACAAAAGGTGCTGGAGAAGCCAACCATCCTGGTAGTATATGTGGAGAGAGAAAAACAGAGTGAATGTTTTAAACCCAATATGATTCTCATTCAGAATTGAAGGGGGAAAGAAGATGTTAGTTGTTATACTGTAAATATAAGGGGGTGGGATGGGGGTGGGATGGGGGTGCCGGAAGGGAAGGAACTGGGATGATGTAGCGAACCAATGATATTGGTGCCCAAAACAAAAGGCATCAAAAGGGAGTAGTAAATAATGCTAAAGTACTGTGGATGCTCGAGATCTGAAAGGGAGTAGTAAATAATGCTAAAGTACTGTAGATGCTCGAGATCTGAAAGAGAGTAGTAAATAATGCTAAAGTACTGTAGATGCTCGAGATCTGAAAGAGAGTAGTAAATAATGCTAAAGTACTGTGGATGCTCGAGATCTGAAAGAGAGTAGTAAATAATGCTAAACTACTGTGGATGCTCGAGATCTGAAAGAGAGTAGTAAATAATGCTAGAGTACTGTAGATGCTCGAGATCTGAAAGAGAGTAGTAAATAATGCTAAAGTACTGTGGATGCTCGAGATCTGAAAGCGAATAGTAAATAATGCTAAAGTACTGTAGATGCTCGAGATCTGAAAGGGAGTAGTAAATAATGCTAAAGTACTGTAGATGCTCGAGATCTGAAAGAGAGTAGTAAATAATGCTAAAGTACTGTAGATGCTCGAGATCTGAAAGAGAGTAGTAAATAATGCTAAAGTACTGTGGATGCTCGAGATCTGAAAGGGAGTAGTAAATAATGCTAAAGTACTGTAGATGCTCGAGATCTGAAAGAGAGTAGTAAATAATGCTAAAGTACTGTAGATGCTCGAGATCTGAAAGAGAGTAGTAAATAATGCTAAAGTACTGTGGATGCTCGAGATCTGAAAGGGAGTAGTAAATAATGCTAAAGTACTGTAGATGCTCGAGATCTGAAAGAGAGTAGTAAATAATGCTAAATTACTGTAGATGCTCGAGATCTGAAAGAGAGTAGTACATAATGCTAAAGTACTGTAGATGCTCGAGATCTGAAAGAGAGTAGTAAATAATGCTAAAGTACTGTAGATGCTCGAGATCCGAAAGGGAGTAGTAAATAATGCTAAAGTACTGTAGATGCTCGAGATCTGAAAGAGAGTAGTAAATAATGCTAAAGTACTGTAGATGCTCGAGATCTGAAAGGGAGTAGTAAATAATGCTAAAGTACCATGGATGCTCGAGATCGGAAATGATACCAAAACAATGCTGGAGAAAATTCAGCATGTCTGACTGCATAGAAAACAAATAGTGTTAAAAGTTTAAAGGCCAATATGACTGCTCTTTGGGGAAGAAAACTTAAAATGTTACTTTAGTTTCTCTCTTCTGAGGTGCTGCTGAACCTGTGTGAATTCCCCTATCCTTTTTTTAATGGCAGTAAAAGAAGGGGAAAAGAGACAAAAGAGGAGTTAATGGTAGATGTGAGTCATAAAAGAATGGGTCAACTTTGCTGAAAACAAATCTATACAAACAAGACACTAGGGAGTTGTAATCAAAATAGAGAACAGTGTTTATTCTCCAAAGTTGAATTCCGACAGCTGTAAGGTGTCTAAGCAGAAAATGGCATGCTATTTTTCCAATTTGCATTGAGCATTGCTGGAGCACTACAGGAGGAGAAAAACATTAGGATAGTACTATATGATAGTAGGATATGATTTAAGGTTGTTGAACTTAATGTTAAAATCAACTAGGAGAAAGTGAGGACTGCAGATACTGAATATCAGAGTCAATAGTGTGGTGCTAGAAAAGCACAGCAGGTCAGGCAGCATCTGAGAAGCAGGAGAATCATGCTTCGGGCAAAAGCCCTTAATTAGGAATCACACTCATTCCTGATGAAGGGCTTTCCCCTGAAATATCAA
Organism: Hemiscyllium ocellatum; assembly: GCF_020745735.1. NCBI lineage: Eukaryota > Metazoa > Chordata > Chondrichthyes > Orectolobiformes > Hemiscylliidae > Hemiscyllium > Hemiscyllium ocellatum. Next base: position 93,555,924 of record NC_083411.1, on the reverse strand, counting down.
TTCTCCTGCTCCCCAGATGCTGCCTGACCTGCTGAGACCTTCCAGCTTCCTTTTCTTACTTCGCTCAGAGATTTAATGGAACAGAGAAATCTTTTCCCAATAATGAATGGGCTGAGAAAGGAAAAGCATTAGGTGAGTAATTGATGAGTTTTGTATTTTATTCTCTCCAAACTAGGGAAGTAGTTTAAATTATATCTAAGAAAATGTAAGTATTGTGTTGAATTTATAGCTTGTGACATTGGCGATGCATGTTGAACTGATTAATGCTACAAATAATTGTTGAGTTTCAAATTTCATAATTTGTAACAATTACTAATATATGAAGTACAGGTATTGTAGGGAAGATCATGTGTTGCAGTAGTAATGTGTGAGAGGCAGTGGACATCTGTGTAATCTGCAACAGCCACACCTACAGTACTTCCTGAGAAGATACATCCAGGTCAAGGGAGAGAGTACCGATGTGGTCAATCCTTTCGGGATCTGGACCAGCAAACGACAGGTCAGGGTAACCCTGAGGGTCGATGCCAGTGGGAACATCTTCCACGCACCCTCCAGCTTTGCCGTTGGAGGAAGCAGAGGTTACCTGACGTACGCAGGGCAGTCGAAAGTGTGCTGAACCTGCGGGAGGTCAGGCCACATGGCAGCGGATTGTAAGGTGACTGTCTGCCGAAACTTCAAGCAGGAAGGCCACCCGACCAAGGAATGTAAAGAGGCCAAGAACTGTAATCTGTGCAGAGGGACGGGCCACATGTACAAGGCCTGCCCAAGACGAGGGGCCGCCACCTATCCACAAGAGGTGGCAACACGCGCCATGGACCGCCTAAGACCAGCAAGGTACCACAAACCAGCACGGGAACGGTGTCTGGAGGCACCCAGAAGGAAGGGCAGGCTGCAACGGAGCAGACGGCAGACAGTGGGGAGGTGTAGCAGCCGATCCATGCTCCTTCAAGACAGACGGAGGAAATGGAAGAGGATGGATCAAAGGAGGCAGAGGATTGGATTACTGTCAAAAGCAGGAAGTGGAAACCTCTCCAGGCCCCCAGCAAAAGGGGAAGCGACACCTACACGACGTGGATACAGGCAGCTCTTCTGACGGTGAGGATGGGCGCAAGGAGGGTCGTCACCAGAGGAAGACACAGAGCGCCGTGGGGAAAAAGGAGGGCAACACCGTCCAAGCAGGAAACGACGATCCCTCTGAGGGGAGGGGTAAAGGCCTCCCCTCACCCGGTGAGAACCAAGAGGTACCCACCGGCCCACAGCTCCAGGTAACTGGGAGCAGCGGTCCTGTGACAGCCCCGCCGTCAGATGGAGAACTGCACTGTGCAGACCCTGGGCCCGACCCGAAGACACCAGAGCGGGGAAATGGCTCCAGCGTGGAGCCAGACAGCTACCTCAGCCCTGGGAAGGTCCAGCAGTTTGCCGTCACCATGGGGATGCACACAGCTACCCCAGAGGAGCAAGGCCAGCAGCAAATGGACACTGGTAACCCCGTAAACTGTTAAAATGGGGATAAGGATTGCCAGCATCAATGTGCGTAGCATCAAATTGGCAACGCCATGTGTTTCTACGATGGCCTTCCTGGCCAGCATTAAAGCCGACGTCCTGTTTCTGCAGGAGTGTGGGATACCGCACCTCAGCAGCTACAGGAGAGATGGTCGAGCTTGTGGGCCCATGGGCCGTCAGTTTGGTCGGGGGGCAACGATAGCCGAGCCTCCGGCCTGGGTACCCTGTTGCGAGGAGGGAACTTCACCATCTCCGAGGTTAAGGAGATGGTGGCCGGGCACCTCCCCGTCACCGATGTCATGTACAGGAATGCTGCCCTGAGCCTGATTAATGCGTACGCCCCAGTGGGTAAGAGTGAACGGTTGGCCGTCCTGCGCAGCTTCCACTGCCTCTGGCTACGTCCAGGCCGGTCATTCTGGCCGGAGACTTCAACTGTATCATTGATGCAGATGGACAATCCGGTGGGGGGGACAGTAAACCGGACCCCACGTCCAGAGCCCTGATGGACACGGTAAAAGATGCCAAGCTGCAAGACGTCTTCAGCACCCCTGCAGATGGAGCGCAGCATAGATTCACCTGGTCACGGGCAGACGGGTCTATCCGCTCAAGGATAGATTACCTGTTTGTGTCCCGAACGCTCTCGGTCAGATCCACCGACGTCAAGCCGGTGTTCTTCTCTGACCACTGCCTTCTGCTGGCCGACTGTCACCTACAGGACGAGCAGCGGGCGGGTAAGGGAACGTGGAAGCTGAACACAAAGCTGTTGGCCCCAGGAAACATTGAGGAGATCAAGAGGGACTACGCAGGTTGGAGAACCGTGAAGCCCCTCTTTGAGTCCCCAGTGGACTGGTGGGAAACGGTAAAAAGAAACATCAAGAGGTTCTTCATCCTCAATGGTGTTCAGGAGGTGAGAGAGATGCGGGGAAAACTGTCCCAGCTCCAGGAAATTATGCAGACTTTCTCCTGCTGCAGACGATGGGGGTCGATGTCACGGAGGACATCAAGGGGGTGAAGGGCCAGCAAGCCTCGCTCTTTACCTCGGAGGCCTCCAAGATCATCTTCCGGTCCAGGGTCCGCTCGGTGGAGCAGGACGAGACGTGTTCACGTTTTTTCCTCCAGAAGGTGCACAAAGAGAGCTCTGTGCTCAGCAGCCTGAAGGAAGAAGACGGCTCGATAACGTCATCTCAGGCTGACGTCAGGAGGATCAGCAAATCCTTCTATTCCAGTCTGTATGACGCGAAGCCGACCGACAGCGCAGCCTCCCAGTCGTTCCTGTCGTCTATCGCGGAGGTCTTAGATGACAGAACACGGGAGAGGCTGGACCAAGCCTCTCAAGTCCTTCAAAAAGAATAAAACTCCCGGAAGCGACGGCTTACCGGTCGAGCTCTATTCCACTCTGTGGGACTTGATTGGCCAGGACCTGCTGGAGGTGTATGTCAGTTTGCTTCGGGCAGGTACCATGAGTGAATCCATGAGGAAAGGCATCATCACCCTCATCTATAAGCGGAAGGGGGAGAGGGAGGAACTTGGAGACCAATCTCACCGTTGAATGTGGATTACAAAATTCTGTCAAAGGTAATTGCCAACCGGGTCAGGTCTGCTCTGGGGTCGGAGATTCACCCTGACCAAACCTGTGCTGCACTGGGCAGGAAGATCACTGAGAGTCTCGCACTCCTCCGGAATATGATCGTCTACGTGCAGGACAGAGGGTTGGACACCTGCCTGATCAGCCTGGACCAGGAGAAAGCCTTTGACAGGATATCACACAGGCATATGAGAGATGTTCTCTCCAAAATGGGCTTTGGGGAGGGAATCTGCGATTGGATCAGACTGATCTACACCAACATTGTCAGTGCAATCTCAATCAATGGATGGGAATCAGATAGCTTCCCAGTCAGATCTGGAGTCAGGCAGGGCTGCCCTCTCTCCTGCCTTGTTTGTGTGCTGCATAGAGCCATTTGCTGAGTCCATCAGGAAGGATGCGAGCCTGAGAGGGGTGACTGTTCCTGGCAGCGGGGGCCTGCAGGTTAAGGCCTCCCTGTACATGGATGACATCGCTCGGATCTGCTGTCCGTGCGAAGACTCATGTACATTTGTTACCAGTTCGAACAGGCATCGGGGGCCAAGGTAAACTGAGGCAAGAGCAAGGCCATGCTCTTCGAGAACTAGGCCAACCAATCCTCAATCCCCTTCACCGTCAGACCGACCATCTGAAGGCGCTGATTATTTAGTTTGGGGGGTGGGGGCGGGGTGTGCGGTTGGGGTGTGCGCCAAGTCTTGGGAGGAGCGTATCAGCAAAGTGAGACAGAAACTGGGCAGATGGAAACTATGGATGGAAGCTACGGTCGCTCTCCATCATGGGTAAAAACCTGGTCATCAGGTATGAGGCACTGTCATTGCTATTATACGTGGCACAGGTCTGGCCTATTCCCAGAACCTGTGCCGCTGCAGTCACCCGGGCCATCTTCCAATTTATATAGAGATCAAAGATGGACCGGCTCTGAAGGGACTCGATGTATAAAGATCTGGGCAACGGGGGGAAAAATACACCCAATGCCACCCTCACCCTGATGGCCACCTTTGTGTGTGGCTGCATCAAGCTGTGCTTGGATCCCCGGTAAGCAAACACCAAGTGTCACTACGTACTGAGGTTCGACCTGTCCCCGGTGTTGCGAAGGATGGGCCTGGCCTCGCTGCCGCGAAACGCTCCGAGTAGTTGGGCCGTTCCGTATCACCTGTCCTTCATGGAGAAGTTTATGAAGAAAAACACCTTTGACCACAAGTCCATCAGGAAGTGGTCAGCACATGGTGTCCTTGAGACCCTTCGGGAAAAGGAGAGGGCGGATCCTATCGAGCGGTTCCCTGAGTAGACTGTCAAAGCCATTTGGCAGAATGCCTCATCGCCAGAACTTTCCAACAAGCACCAAGACATGGCTTGGCTGGTGGTGAGAAGGGCTCTGCCTGTGAGATCCTTTATGCACGCCCGGACTCTCTGCCGCACCGCACGCTGCCCTCGAAGCGGCTGTTGGGGGGACGAGACTGTCACACACCTCCTTCTGGAATGTGCCTATGCAGAGGAAGTCTGGAGAGTTATGCAGTGGTGTTTGTCGAGGTTCGTCCCGAGCAGCACCGTGAAGCGGGACTCCTGCTCTACGGCCTGTTCCCCGGGACGCATACCGAGACGAACATCAACTGCGCCTGGAGGATCATCAACTCGGTGAAGGACGCTCTCTGGGCGGTCCGAAACCTGTTGATCTTCCAGCTGAAGGAGCTGACTCCGACTGAGTGTTACGGACAGACACATTCCAAGGTCCAGGACTACGTGTTGAGGGACGCGCTGAAGCTTGGGGCAGCTGCCGCCAAGGCGCGGTGGGGAAAGACCACCGTGTAACATCTGCCTGTCTAAGTACAGGGGGCCCATGCAGTAAGGGGGCACCACTGACCCCCAAACTAAATATGTGGATAGTAATCAGACAGACCTGGATATATGAATGATTACTCTGTCTCTTATGCAAAGAAATGGACTGTTTACGGATGTATGACATGACCAATTGTACAGATCATCAAAATATTTTATGAATAAAGTATATTTTTGAAATAAAAAAAAAGCCACACCTGCAGTATGTTTCTGTAGCTCGAGGAACTTAGAGTTAAAGTTCAGGGGCTGCAGTCCAAGCTTTGCACACAGTGGTGCATCAGGGACGGCAAAAGTTATCTGCACGTTTTATCTCAGGAAGCAGTCACACCCTGAGGTTAGACACAGCAGCAATGGTGAGGGACAGACATTTGGGATGAAGGTTGTGTGGAATTTGAGAAGGGGAAATTAGACAGGATCACAGCATTATCCTCTGTGGTTTCTGCCGCTGGTCATTACCACAGTGACAGGTATTCCAGTAAACAGGATCACCATTTCCTCCACAAATGTATTGCTGCCTCTTTCTATTGTAGGCCATCTTGTCATTGAGTGTTTGCAAAGTGTTTGTATGGTGTCATAGTTGAATAGTTGCTAGCATGTGGAAACTATGAGATCTGAATATGCAGCTTCCAACAGCATTAATTCTGTGAGCGTGAAGTGAAGCATGTGAATATAAGGCTTGAGTCATGATTCATTTACATCGTTAGTGGGCAAGGGAGGGGTTAGTGGTGACTGCAATAATGGGTGAGGCTAGTCCTGCTATTGGCATGATTTGGCATATCTGAGTACATTTCCTGTCCTTTGTCACTCGTGTGAGGTAATTAAGCTTTTTGCACCAGGGATCCATGTCCTCAGTGCCAGACTGGTGTCTGTTATGACTATCTGCGGGCTCCCAATTTCTTTGCAATTGCTAAAGGGTGTGCATTCTGACCCGCCAAAGCGAGCAACTCCAGGGGAGTATCAGAAAACCGTGCTATTTGAGTTCGTTGTAATGTCTTTCCAATGTTTCTGAGGCAGTTCTAGCATCCAGTAACAAGAATACTCTTCACCTTTAATTTATGCAGGCTTGCTTTAAGCAGTGCTAGCCTTGCACAAACTTGGGCCCTGACTGAAACATGCAGACACTCGACAGCACGTCCAGGACTTGGGTGCGTGCCATAATCATGGCAATGAGCAGGCAGCACTAAGTTTGCACAACTGCCTACATTACTTCAATCAGGCACTGGATTACTGTGGCATCAAATGACCTCGCAGTGCAACTTCGTGAATGAATAAAGGTAAAGAGGAACAGCTAGGAGTCTTGAAAACATAATCCAGAGCATGTCAGTGTTTTTCAGACAGTTTAGGAGAAAACTGGCTGCAGAGAATGGAAAAAAGCAATAATGTTCAAGAAAATAAATGTCACATGGCTGGTTAACACTTTGGATAATTAAAACATCCATTATGTTGTTCACTCACAGCGATGAGGTCGAGTTTCATGAGCGCTACACATTTGCGTTTCTGGAATCTGATTGGTTTTGACTAACATCTATGTCATGTGAAAAACTAGCCCAAAAGCCAATACGAGCATTGCATTTATTTATAGTCAAAAAGACTTCATTAATAAAATTCTGACACATTCACAAGCTGACATTAAGTGTATTGCTTTAAGTAATGTGGGAATGAAACCTAATCCAATTTGGAATTTTTTAACAATCATATCCTACATGAATTCCGAGGTAAATATGTGCAGTGTATTGAATTAACCCACCTTCAAATAATTAGCAAGATTGAAGGATTTTGCTGATTACCATAATCACTTCCAGTTGTGTCAAAACTGTCATCAGAAAATGTGGAATAGTTCAAGACCCCAGAAATTATCTCCAAAAGCCAGGCTGTAATATTCTGTTTGACAGTCGGTGGGCAGAAAAACATTGTAGCCCCTGTAAAATAATTTCACACCTCAAGGCGGTTTTATCTGGAGCAAGTCCAATGATCTGAAATTAAGAATGATTCCCCTTCCTCACGTGGAACAGCTCAATTTTGTGCCAGAAACAGCAGATGTTTTTGCAGTGGAAAGTACAGAGGCATCTTGCCAAGAACAGCAGTCATTAGCAATCCACAGACCGTAAAAAGATATGTGTTATCTAGGGACTGAGGGAGATTATATATGTCAGCGTCCTGGCTGACCTTGATCACCTACCAACCACACTGCTCCCTCAGGTCCATTTGGTAATAATTTTTTAATAGTCAAATGAGGGCAATGCACAGACTGAGCCATGACCCATATCAGCATGAACAAGAGCAGATCCTTATCACCCAAACTAGTAGCAATGCACAGTCTTGCTCACATATAAAACAAAATACAGGGAGATTTCAAGTATGCAGGGAGTTGTGGTTGCATGCTTTGTTTTTCTCTCTGATGGTCTTTAACTCATGATTTCTTTGTTCTAATGGCCAATAGTTCATTGTAAATATTTTAGCAAGCAAACTTTAATGATTATCATCTAGGTCTATTATGTAAAGGTAATCAAATTTAATTAAACCAAATGGAATTTATTGATCTTAAAAAGACTGAATTTGAATTTGTGCAGTGCATTCTTTCATTAAAAACATGTATGCTACCATTTTTTGGACTGAATCTTACAGATTTTAGCAGTGTAGGAGGTGCCCCACAAATCAGTGGAAGTCGTGAGCCCCAGTGACAAATTGATGTGTTGTCATCTCTCAGGAAGTGTGTACAATGCTCCTTTTATACCTCCTCAAAGAAAACCCACAATGATGCCTGGCCAGACTGACTTGGCAGAAGTGAAGTGCAGCAGTTTGAAGCTGGTCTCCTCATAGGTTTGAGCACCCAGAAGTCATTGGCCACAAGCAACTCACAAGTAACAGCAGCCATCCAACAGCTTTGTTGATGCCACTGTGGAAACAGCTTGTAAGAGTAGCATTGTTAAAAAATATTCTTATGAAAATCTCCATGGGTTGAGCAGTTGAGTGTGAAATGAATAAAGCACGACAAGTATGTTTCTCATTAAATCAATCACCTTTATATCTCATTTGACATTTTGATCTACAATGTGGTTTGATTGCAGTTTCAGAATCTGCTTTAATAGGATATCACTGACGTGGAAGATGCTCAAAATACAGGAAGTAGAGAGTTGTGAAGGATGTGAAAAGGATGGTTGATATAGAAAGAATGTTGTGCCTGACCTGCTGTGCTTTAACCAGCAACACATTTTCAGCTCTGATCTCCAGCATCTGCAGACCTCACGTTTTACTCTAAGTCATGACTATAAGGGTGTGATTAGATCAGTAGATTTGCTAAGCAATGAGTTGATCTCAGACTGAAAGCTGTTAATGTGATTCTCTTTCAGCTATTGCTTTGTCTTTGCCCCATCTTCTTCACCTGATGAGAATTGCTCCTTTTGTATCTCATTGAAATGCAGTCCTCTCTGGAATACAGCTTGCAGCCAATTAAATTGACATTGAACAATAGTAATGGATATTAACTCTTGGACCAATCAAGACCCCTGAATCTTGGCTTTCTACCTCTCAGTGGTGTACTCATTTATGAATCCTCAGATACTGAAGAAGTCTGCATCCATACATAGCAAAGTCAGGACATTATTTGGGCTTGGTTTGATAAATAGCATGTAACATTTCCACCATATAAATGCTAGACAATAGCATCTCCAACAAAAGAAAATCTAAACATCTTCCTTGACATTCAATGGTATTACCATTGCTGAATTACCTATTAGCAATATTCTGGCTGTTACTGTTGACCAGAAACTGAAATAGACAAGCCATTTAAATATTGCAATTACAAAAATAGTCAGAGACTACACAGTCTGTGATGAGTAACTCATCTCCTGGTTCCTCAATGCACATTTCCAATCTATAAAGCTTGTCAGGGATCTGATAGAAAACTCTCTATTTCCCGAGATATCAATGGCTCCAACATGTTCAAGAAGCTCAACCTCATCCAGGACAAAGCTGCCAGGCTGAGTGTTAGCCCATCCACCGTCTTCTTTAAAATTCACACCATTCACCACTGATTTACAGAGGCAGCAGCACATATCATCAATATTATGTACCGTATTAGCTCACCAAGATTTCTTCAGCTGTAGCTTCCAAAACTGCAAACTTCACTACCTATAACGGGATAACAGCAACAGCTGCATTGAACACAACCTCCCAAGCCACATGCCATTCTGACTGAGAACTGCGTTGATGTTCCTTAATTGCACCTGGGTCAAAATCATATAATTCCCCTTCTAACAGCATTGTGGGTACCCCTTCCCATGAAGGGCTGAAGTGGTTAAAATTGGCATCTTGTCAAGGACAATTACGTGGGGATAATAAATGCTTACCTAGCCAGCAATGCAACATCCCATGATTGAATTTAAGAGAAACTGAATAATGATTTCTGCTTGTCCCTAGCTTTGGTTATCCTGGGTAACTTTGGTGCAGCAAGGTTGCTGATAGTTATCATGGATCACCTCATGTGGGTCTCTAGTTCTTTTAGAAACCAGACTTATACTGTGCTGGGATGGTTAAATATTAGAAAAGAGAGTACATCAACATAATGTAAAAATTTACAAAATTCACTAAGCTAGCATCCTTTAATATTCACACAATCTTCAACTGTTATCATTGACATGACAACCTTGGAACACTTTTGAACACATCAAACTTTAATTACAATTTTTCTTTAAATAAAGGATTATACAGCCAAAAATCGAATTAATATGTAAAACCAGTGACTACTTGCATAGGGAGACTCTGAAATACCACACCTGTCATTGAAGCTCCAGTGGGAGAAAATCCAGACAAACTGAACTTGCAATCTCCTGGTAGTATCTCAGACTATGGACATGATGGGAAAGAAAAGGTAAGAATCCATTGGATTCAAGGAAATTTGGAATTGTTTTTAGAATCCCTACAGTGTGGAAACAGGCCATTTCAGCCCAACAAATCCACACTAATTCTGCAAAGAGCATCTCACCCAGACTCAGACCCCTACCCTATCCCTGGAACCCCTCATTTCCCACAGCTAATCCACCTAACCTGCACACCTTGGTACTGTGGAAGGAAACTGGAGCACCCGAAGGAAACCCACACAGACACAGGGAAAACGTGCAAACTCTACACAGATAGTCACCTGAAGCTGGAATTGAACCAGGCATCCAGATACTGTGAAGCAACAGGGCTAACCATTGAGCCACTGTGGACTTGGATGAGTGGCAGGAAGCAGTTTGTTGACTGAGAGATGTTTTTGTGACTGGAAGCCTGTGTCCATTGGGGTTCCTCAAGGATCAGTGTTGGGTCCTTTGCTGTTTGTGATATATATAAACAATTTAGATTTGAATGTCGGAGGTTTGATCAGTAAGTTGGCAGATGATATGAAAATTAATGTGGTGATAAATAGGGAGGAGGATAGTCTTAGATTTCAGGAGGATATAGGTGGGCTGGTCCAATGGCCTGATCAGTAGCAAACGGAATTAAATATGGATAAGTGTGTGGTGATGTATTAGGCTGGAAAAAGAAAGCAAGGGAAGACCTGATGAACACTTGGACCCTAAGGAGCACTGAGGATCAGAGGGCCCTTGGGGTGCATGCACACCAGCCCATTGGTTCTGAAGAAGGATCATGGCACCTGAAACATTAACTCTGTTATCTCTCCACTGATACTGCCAGACCTGCTGGGTTTTTTTCCAACAATTTCTGTTTCTCTTTCTGATTTTCAGCATCTGCAGTTCTTTCAGTGTTTTTTTTTCCCACTAGTCCTTTAAGGTAGTTGTACAGGTGGATAAAGTGGTGAACAAAGTACATGGGATATTTGCCTTTATTAGCCAAGGCATAGAAGGTTATGTTGGAATTGTATAAACTGTTGGTTAGACCATATTTAGATAATGGTGTGTAGTTCTGGATTCCACATAGAGTCATAGAGATGTATAGCGTGGAAGCAGACCCTTCAGTCCAACTCATTCATGCTGACCAGATATCCTAACCTAATCTAGTCCCATTAGCCAGCATTTGGGCCCTCTAACCCTTCCTATTCATTTATGCATCTAAATGCCTTTTAAATGTTGTGTTTGTACCAGCCTCCACCACTTCTTTGGTCAGCTCATTCCATACACACACCACCCTCTGCATGAAAACGTTGCCCCTCAGGTCCCTTTTAAATCTTTCCCCTCTCACCCTAAACCTATGCGCTCTAGTTCTGGGCTTCCCGATCCCAGGGAAAAGACATTGTCTATTTATCCTATCCATGACCCTCGTAATTTTGTAAACCTCTATAAGGTCACTCCTCAGCCTCCAAAGCTCCAGGGAAAACAGCCCCAGCCTGTTCAGCCTCTCCCTATAGCCCAAATCCTCCAACCATGGCAACATCTTTGTAAATCTTTCTGAACCCTTTCAAATTTCACAATATCTTTCTGATCTGAGGGAGACCAGAATTGCACACAGTATTCCAAAAGTGGCCTACCCAATGTCCTGTACAGCCACAACATGACCACCCAACTCTTGTACTCAAAGGTCTGTCCAATAAAGGAAAGCATACCAAATGCCTTCTTCACTATCCCATCTACCTGTGACTTCACTTTCAAGGAACTCTGAACCTGCACGCCAAGGTCTCTTTGTTCAGCAACATTCCCCAGGACCTTCCCCTTAAGTGTATAAGTCCTGCTCTGATTTGCCTTTCCAAAATGTACCACCTCTCATTTATCTAAATTAAACACCATCTGCCACTCCTCAACCCATTGGCCCATCTGATCAAGATCCTGTTGTGCTCTGAGGTAACTTCATCACTGTCCACTACACCTCCAATTTTGTTGTCAAGTGCAAATTTACTAACCATACCCCTTATGTTCACATCCAAATCATTTCTATAAATGACCCAGCACTGATCCTTGTGGCACGCCACTGATCACAGGCCTCCAGTCTGAAAAGCAAACCTTTGCCACCATCATCTGTCCTCTACTTGCAACCCAGTTCTGTATCCAAATGGCTAGTTCTCCCTGTATTCCATGAAATCCAACCTCGCTAACCAGTCTACCATAAAGAACCTTGTTGAACACCTTACTGAAGTCCATATAGATCATGTCCACCATTCTGTCCTCATCAATCTTTTTCAATACTTCTTCAAAAAACTCAATCAAGTTCATGAGACATGATTTCCCACACACAAAGCCATGTTGACTATCCTAATCAGTCCTTGGCTGATCAAATTCATGTAAATCCTGTCCCTCAAAACTTCCTCCGATAACTTGCTCACCACCAATGTCAGGCTCACTAGTCTGTAGTGGCCTGACGTTTCCTTGCCACTTTTCTTAAACAGTGGAACCACGTTAGCCAACCTCCAGTTTTCTGGCACCTCACCTATGACTATCAATGATACAAACATCTCAGCAAGGGGCCCTGCAATCACTTCCCTTGATTCCCACAGAGTTCTAGAGTACTCTTGATCAGGTTCTGGGGTTTAGCCACTTTTGTGCATTTTAAGACATCCAGCACCTCCTCTGTAATATGGACATTTTTCAAGATAACTCAATTTATTTCCCCACATTATATATCTTCCATGTCCTTCTCCACAGTAAACACTGATGCAAAATATTCATTTAGTATCTGCCCCATCTCCTGCAGCTCCACACAAAGGCTGCCTGCTGAACTTTGAGAGGCCCTATTCTCTCCCTAGTTACCCTTTTGTCCTTAATGTATTTGTAAAAACCCTTTGGATTCTACTTAATTCTATTTGCCAAAGCCATCTCATGTCCACTTTTTTCCCTCCTGATTTCCCTCTCAAGTATACTCCTACTGCCTTTAGACTGTTCTAAGGATTCACTCAACCTCTGCTGTCTATACCTGACATATGTTTCCTCCTTTGTCTTAACCAAATTCTCAAGTTCTCCAGTCATCCAGCATTCCCTACATCATAGCCTTGCCTTTCACCCGAGTAGGAATATACTGTTTCTGAACTGCCATTATCTCATTTTTGAAGGCTTCCCATTTCCCACCTGTCCCCTTATTTGCAATCATCTGTCCCCAATCAACTTTTGAAAGTTCCCGCCTACTACCATCAAATTGGTCTTCCTCCAATTTATCTCTTCCATCTTCTGTGGTTCCACATACAGGCTGTCTTGCTGATCTCTGAGGGGCCTATTCTCTCCCTGGTTATCCTGTTGTCCTTAATGTATTTACAAAATCCCTTTAGAGTTCATCTGTCTTCCCTGTTAGGCCTCTTACATTGAAATATATGCAGTTTAATCTATCAGTCCTACCTTTTACTCTGCTTTGTTCCTGCCTGCCCTGACTGTTTGACTCACTCCCTTTCCCAACTCTACCAGTCTTAGAATGGACTCTTTCCTCACTATTTGGCTGGATCCCACCAACCTCCTCCCCACCCCCCCCCCCCCCACCCCCCACACCCTACCTTACTAGTTTAAATCCTCCTGAGCAGCTCTAGCAAATCTCCCTGCCAGTATATTAGTCTCCTTCCAACTCAGATGCAATCCGTCCTTCTTGTACAGGTCACTTCTACCCCAGAAAAGATTCCAATGATCCAAAAATGTGAATCCTTCTCCATGCACAGCTCCTCAGCCATGCATTCATCTGCTCTATCCTCCCATTCTTACCCTTACTAGGTCATAGCACCAGGAGTAATCCAGATATTACAAACCTTGAGGACCTTCTTTTTAAATTACTGCCTAACTTTCTATATTCTCCCTTCAGAATCACATCCTTTCCCTTCCTATGTTGTTAGTTCCAATGTGGACAATGATCTCCTGCTGGCTCCTCTCCCTTTGAGAACATTCTGCACCCTCTCCGAGATATCCTTGATCCTGGCACTGGGGAGGCAACACACCAGTCTGATTTCTTGCTGTCGTTTGCAGAAACATCTGTCTGTGTCTCTGATTAGAGAGTCCCCTAACATAACCAATTGTTTGGAACCTGACTTACCCCTCATTACATTAGAGCCATTTTCAGTACCAGAAATCTGGCTGTTCGTGCTACATTGCCCTGAAAGTCCAGCACCCCCTACATTTTCTGAAACAGCGTACTTGTTGGAGATTGGGATAGACACAGAAGACTCCTGCACTACCTGCCTTCCTCTCCTACCTTTCCTGGAGTTAACCCATCTACCTGACTATATTTGCAGGTTTTCTTCCTTCCTATAATTGCCATCAATCATACCCCCTAGCTCTTGTAAATTCCTTATTAGTTCTAACAGCCGTTCCAACCAATCCGTACAATCTGATAGGATTTACCACCAAAGACAATTCCTGCAGACATAATCATCAAAACGTGGAAACTTTCCCTAAGCTTCCACATCCGCCAGGAAGAGCACGTCACTCGACTAAAGGCCATCTTTGCTCTTTCACAATCTGCAGACCCAGAAAATAGCAGTCCTATTGTTCTAAAAAATCACAGGAGAGATATAATAGTGCTGCAGAGTGAGCAGAGGAGATTTACCAGGATGTTGCCTGGGCTGAAGAATATAATTATGAAGAGAGATTAGATAGACTGGGATTGTTTGCCTAGGAACAGAGGAGATTGAGGACCATAGTCAGGGTAAACAGGAAGAAACTTAGACTTAAGATAAGAAGCAGGAGTTTTCTAGGGGACATGAGCAAAGGTTTTCTCACTCAGGGGGTGGTGGGAAACTGGAAGTCACTGCCTGTATGGGTAGTTGAGGCAGAAACCCTCATAACATTTATGAAGTATTTAGGTGAGCACATATAATGCCAAGGTACGCAAGGCTACAGGCGAAGTGCTATAAAATGGGATTAGAATAGTTAGCTGGTCAGTTCTGACTGGTGAAGGGTCTTTTTTGTGCTGTATGACTCGATGACTCTTTGACTGTGCCAGTGACACGGGTTGAAAGCAAGCTTCATCCCTGATCTGTGAGTACCAATGACTGATGTTCTCGTATGTTACAAAGGTCACAATTTGAGAACAACAACTGAACAGCTTACTTTGAGTGCTGCCAGTCAGCTACTGCTGAAAGGAATCAGCACAATAGAGTTTCAATCAACCTATAAAATCAAGAATCTCAAAAATGGGCTGTTCAACTACCATTGAGTCATAGAGTCACAGAGATGTACAGCACGGAAACAGACTCTTCAATCCCTCTCATTCATGTCGACCAGATATCTCAACCTAATTTAGTCCCATTTGCCAGCACTTGGCGCATATCCCTCTAACCCTTTCCTATTCATATATCCATCCAGATGCCTTTTAAATGTTGTAATTGGATCAGCCTCCACCACTTCCTCTGGCAGCTCATTCTATACATACACCACCCTCTGCAAGAAAATGCTGTGCCTTAGGTCTCTTTTAAATTTTTTCCCTCTCCCCTAAACTTACACCTTCTTTTTCTGCACTCCCCCACCCCAGGGAAAAAGACCTTGTCTATTTATTCTATCTATGCCCCTCATAATTTTATAAACCACTATAAGGTCACCCCTCAGCTTCCGATGCTCCAGGGAAAACAGCCTCAACCTATTCAGCTTCTCCCTTTGGCTCAAATCCTCCAATCCTGGAAACATCCTTGTAAATCTTTTCTGAACCTTTTCAAGTTTCACAACATCCCTCTGATAGGAGGGAGACCAGAATTGCATGCAATATTCCAACAGTGGCCTAACCAATATCCTGTACTCCTGTACTCAGTACTCTGACCAATAAAAGAAAGCATACCAAACGCCTTCTTCACTATCCTATCTACCTGTGACTCCACTTTCAAGGAGCTATGAACCTGCACTCCAAGATTTCTTTGTTCAGCAACACTCCCTAGGACCTTACCATTAAGTGTATAAGTCCTGCTATGATTTGCTTTTCCAAAATGCAAACATCTCATTCATCTAAATTAAACTCTACTTGCCACTCCTCAGTCCATTGGCCCGTCTGATCGAGATCTCAGCGTACTCTGACATAACCTTCTTCGCTGTCCAATACACCTCCAATTTTGGTGTCATCTGGATACTTACTAATTATACCTCCTATGTTCACATCCAAATCATTTATGTATATGATGAAAAACAGTGGACCCAGCACCGATCCATGTGGCAAACATCCTTGTAAATCTTTTCTGAACCTTTTCAAGTTTCACAACATCCCTCTGATAGGAGGGAGACCAGTATTGCATGCAATATTCCATTGGAGGTCACAGGCCTCCAATCTGAAAAGCAACCCTCCACCACCACCCTCTCTCTTCTACATTCAAGCCTGGTTTGTATCCAAATGGCTAGTTGTCCCTGTATTTCATGAGATCTAACCTTGTTAACTAGTCTAATCTTGCTTACCAATGTCAACATTAGCAGGAAAGCCCACTGTGACACTGTAATGGACAGCTGTTCACTCTTTACAAACCAATTAAGAGACTGATCCAAATATCATTTTACTTTTATCTTTTTGGATGAATCTCTTATTTAATTCAAGAAAACCTGGTTAAATTGGCTCCTTTTAAAACAAAAGTTCATTTGGATCAGGAAAAAAATAGCCACATGGGAAAATATCCTTTTAAAATTAACCATGTTGCAGTCAATCCGGGGGTGGGTGAATAACCAATAACTCTGCTTACCTGGGAGTTTAACATGTTGGAGTATCACATCCGAAACCATAACAAACCTTGCCCTAGGATTGGTCATAAAGTATTGGAGTCCAGTCTGTGACCTACACAAAGAGTAATGTAAAAACATGTTATTAATTCATTTGACAGATTTCTCCCTACTTATTAAATGTTATTATATCACTCAATCATCTTTTTGCACCATAGGCACTGTTGAATTAGATTAGATTACTTACAGTGTGGAAACAGGCCCTTTGGCCCAACAAGTCCACACCGACCCACCGAAGCGCAACCCATCCATACCCCTACCTAACCACTAATAACTGATTAATATTCTATCAGTAATATGGAACAATGAATGTTTATCCATCTATGTAGTCCAAAACACACACACCCTTTGAGAAAGGTTTTTCATTGCAGAGATTTATGTTCAAAATAAAAATATTTGGCCATTAGCGTTATTCTGGCAGATGGGTACAAGTCACTCGATGTCACTGGAGTCTTTGCAGACACAGCTTGTTCAGGAAGTACCGTATGGAGATGTTTCTTCAATCACTCTTCGAATAGAATGAATAGGTTTCACCCTGAACTCAAAACCTAGGGTTTTGGTTTGAGGAATAGGAGTGATTAGCTGGGTAACCCTTGCTTACAGCCCCAAAAGGGTGAACAGCAAAACGTGTAGTTATCACCAGTCATACGATTTCTAGGAAGCCTTATTCAGAAAAACTACATTGTCCACAATGGCCTTTCAATGATATCCTTTAAAGTAGGCACTTCATGCATCATCACAAAACAGGAAATAAATGCATTTTTCCACAATCCTACAAGATATAAGTCCTTGAATAAGTATTAAATACAAAGCACTTTTGTAACCAATGGCACTGAACAGTGGCATCTAAAAGATGCTGCTTCAACTCACTAAGTTTCCTTTGAGATCCACCTTCTCGTATACAGAACATGAGAGCATTAAACATTTAAAAGTGAGTGCGCTGACGTTATTCTACTTGAAGAATTTCAAAAAAATAACAACATGCCAGTAAAATAAGGGTAAAAAGTGAGGTCTGCAGATGCTGGAGATCAGAGCTGAAAATGTGTTGCTGGTTAAAGCACAGCAGGTCAGGCAGCATCCAAGGAACAGGAACGTTTCGGGCCAGAGCCCTTCATCAGGATAAGGGAACTACTAAGGAAACTGCAACAGTTCCACAACATTACAATGAAAGCAGTTGCTCAGTGGGCAATGGATTAACAAAGGTTTGACCATATTGAAAAGGATTAACATTTGCCATCCCACTGTTTGGAGCTGTAATTTACTCCCAAAGAGTATTTTATTATTGAACTGTTATGTTGACAGATATTTGACACATCTTGTAACGATTTGATTCAAGGTACCTAATTTGAACACAGGTAAACATGTTGTGACATATTACACCCCACATGTTAGATTATGCAAATAGTTTTATTCTAATGGTTTCTGTACCATTGACATTATTTTTATCAAAAACCTCAACCTCCTACAGGATTCACTCTACAAAACATTAACAAAATCACCTGTTAAGGTTCTTGGAGAAGACAGAGTGTTAAGTACAATACCTGAAACTTGAAACCTGTGATACTGAGAGACTTTTTCCCCTGGCCTGGGAATCTAGAATACAATGACACATTCTGAGGCTAAGTGGATGATCATTTAGCACTGAGGTGAGAAAAAATTCATTTCCCTAAAGGAATCTTTGAAATTCTCTACCCTAGAGGGGTGTGGATGCTCCATAATTTTAAGGCCGACATATTTAGTCTCTCCGGGATTGATGCGGTGTACTAGGGAGCGATAGGAAAGTGGGATTAAAGATGAAGATCAATGATGATCATATTAAGTAGTGCAGCAGGAGAGTATGCATTTATTATAAAGGGCAATGGTGGTGCTGCATTTGATCTATTGCATTGCGTCTTATTTAAAGAATGAAGAAGCAGTTCAGAGAAGGATGACTAGACAAACAACTGGAATGAGTCTGTTACTTTGTGATAAATGGTTGGACAGGCTAAGCTCATATCTAATCAAGCTTAGAAGAGTAAGAGGCAACTTGATTGAAAAAACATTCTGAGGCATCTTGAAGGGTAGATAGAGAAAGAACATTTTTTCCATGGGAGAGTCTAGAACTAGGGATCACTGTTTAAATATCAGGGGTTGTCCATTTAAAACATAGACTAGATAGTTCTTTTTTTCTCAGAGGACCATGAGCTTTTGGAACTCTCTTCCGAGAAAATTGGTGGATGTGAGGTCCTTGAATATTTTTAAGGCAAGGATAGATGGATTCCTCCTTATTAAGCAAGGCGATGAACCTGGGAATGTGGAACTGAGGTTAGAATCAGATCAGCCATGATCTTATTGACTGATGTAGTAGGCTCAAGGGGTTGAATGGCGTATTCCTGCTCCTGATTTGTAGGTTTTAATGTTTATATCTTCTCTTCACTTCTCAGTCTCAGTCTCTCCTATCCATCTTCATAATCGCCGTTCCAGACAGCACAAAGGTAATTGAGCCTATTAAGCAGGCAGTTAATTCTGATTTTATGAGCTGTATCAGATTTTATAACAAATGATTTGCCATGAGACATCAGCAGTTTGATGTGAAGCATTATACAGGACAGTCATTGGCTGTAAGAATTTGTGCCCAGACACACTTGGCTGGCGAGGCAAGAACGTTCTGGTTGAGTGCCCTCAGTAATTGGCACTTATATACACAGTAGAGAGTAGAGCTGGGGTTGTGTAGGGGTAGATGGCTCTGAAAGGTTTGTTCAGCTGCTTGTAATGGGCCTCAATCAATCAGGCTTTGAGAGCTCCAATGAGGAAGAGCAGCATAGAGGGAGAGAATAGCAGCCACCAGGACCAAACTTTAAACATTCAAAGATGCAGGCAAAGGGTGGATCAAGATCCCAAGATCTCAAAGATCCTCTGCCATTGCAGTAAAAGGGAAAATTAAGCTTGCTGAACATATGACAGGTATCACCTTTTGGATATCACACGCTTGACCTCAGACTTTGTTAAGTTATGATGAATGGTCATAATATAACTGGAGGCAGCCGAACTGAAGTTGAAAACAGACAGGGATATTCCAGTGTACTAATTTTCTTTAGTTCAGGTCAATGAGCATTTTTTGAGTACTAAATGTTGTGATCTTAAAAGAACAAGTAAGCATTATGTCTTAGTTTTTACATTTCAGGCATTACATTTAATATAAAATTTATACATATATTTGCATAACTTGATAAATTGGATAAGTAATATATAGAAGTTACAAACAAATCATGGAAGTTCAAAGTATGTATGCATTGATAATTACCAATAAAACCTCTGTCAAAGTAACTTTGATGAAATTATTAAATAGTACCCTGAT
The DNA here is from genome assembly GCF_020745735.1 of Hemiscyllium ocellatum. Classification (NCBI taxonomy): domain Eukaryota; kingdom Metazoa; phylum Chordata; class Chondrichthyes; order Orectolobiformes; family Hemiscylliidae; genus Hemiscyllium; species Hemiscyllium ocellatum. The sequence continues at coordinate 93,536,072 of NC_083411.1, read as the reverse complement.
GAATGGCTCTGGCCCGAAACGTCGAATTTCCAGTTCCTTGGATGCTGCCTGACCTGCTGTGCTTTAACCAGCAAAACATTTTCAGCAGAAATTATTAAATAAGCATGAATAGAAAGTTAACAATAAAATAAACAAATTGTGACCACTGTGTGTACGTTTTCACTATAGTTCACCAGGGTGAATCAGCAAAACTTCCCTCCCATATAATCAATATCACCCAACAATGAAATGAAAATATCATCTCCAAGTTTCCTTCCTAATCACATGCTGTCATTTCCTTCCTAGTCATTTTGACATATTCCTTCACTGTTGCAGGAAAATGATTGCCATTACCTCTCTGCAAACATGGTGGAAGTACCAGAAGCAAAATGATGAGAGTTTTGATAAAAAAAAATCTACCAACATCATGAGGGCAATCAGATACAGTCAGCAAATGTAGCCTAGACTTGATTGCTCATCTCTTGACAGCAATAATTTATTTAAAACCTATTTAAATTTTTTTTTGATTTATGCTTTCCTCCAAAGATGGAAATGCTTCTGTTTATTCTGCCCTAATTCAGACTTAGCAATGTGTAATATATGTCTTTGCATCTGAGCTATATATAAACATATATAGTAGTCCCCGGTTTTCATGCAGAGCGAAAGACAATATAGCAGTTCCTCATTTAATGGTGATGGATAACAGATGCAAGATATGTTGTAGTCAATATAGTGTATTTTAATGCTATGAAGCATTCATTGGTTAACATCATTAATGGCTATAATGATGAGCTAGGGGAGTTAACTACTTTGAGGAATGCGTTGCTGTTAGTGCAGCATCATCCTTGATGAGATGAAACAGGTTATTGACGCAGAAAGGAAACAAACTGGAGTAAGGTATTCTTCCCCACGGAGCTCTTGGAAAGGTATGATTCACAATGCAAACATATTTATTGTTCCCTGGTGTTAATAATACTTAAGGAATTTCCTCACTCAAGGTCAACTTACTCCTTCTGCAGGAGGCCAAATTCTCATTGAGGAGAAAATGAGGACTGCAGATGCTGGAGATCAGAGTCGAGAATGTTGTGCTGGAAAAGTACAGCAGGCCAGGCAGCATTCGAGGAACAGAAGAATCCATGTTTCAGGAACAAGCAATTCTCATTGAGGTTGATTTCAGCTTTATCGGTGGCTGCTCACTGAAATAAGTTAGATAACACCAGAAGCGAAGAGGGTAAAGACAATTTTGAGGTTCCAGCTAGTATACTGCAATGTAAGGACAGATGAGTGACTAAATGCAGCATGCTGGACTGAAGCCAGCCAACATTAAGCTATCACTATAATAGACTGTGGAGCATTGCAGTCAATATAATGGCACTACACTAAGTATCAACATAATTGCCCCTTTTGTACTGAAATTGGGTATACTTCAAAGGAACCAGTTTACAGTTTGATTGGAAATTAATTAGTAGTTTCTTGTGACTTTATACTTTTGTTATGCTGTAAATAAGCTTCAATAAGATTGGTATAAGAGGTATTTATCTGAAATTATTGAGATGCATTTTAAATTCCAAAGGACACACAGTATTTTTTTGTTATTTAATAAATTGAGCAACAATGCCCTGATAAAGACACATAGAGCCAAATTAATCAGAGGAGCAGTTATTTCATTTACTTTCCTTTTTGCTTAACTTCTGGAAGTATGATGCCAAAGTAAAAATGTGCATTGCTGCTTCAGTATACAATGGCAACTCATCAAGTTTATTTTGACAGCACCTACTTCCAGTGAGACCTGGTTGCTGGAGATTTGGCACCTTCAAAGGCAAGAAGCAGGGGAAGTGTGTCTAAGGTGCAAGAATTTGCTGCCACTCATGTTATTGTATTATAATTCAACAAATAGAAACAAGAGTGGACATTTTAATATTCTTTATGACTGTCCTTCCACCTCAACTTCACTTCCCATTTACCTTAATTTCCTGAGGGATCAAAAATCTGTGTGTCTTAACCTAAATATATTCATAAGATATGAGTTATTTAGCATAAAGAATGTTAAAATGAGAAGGTAGTGGGAAGCTGCTTGTCTGAACTGCAGCAGTCCTTTGTCTGCATTGATAGAAACAGATAGAGGGGTGTGATTGCATGTGCGTGTGCGTGTGCGCGTGCATGTGTGAGAATACTTGTTGTTTGGGAAAGTTGAAAGTTAATGAGTTCTGAATGAAAAGTGGCTCAATGTATCAAAATGCTACAGTTGGTGAAAAACAAGAAAGAATGATATGATATGTTAGTCTGAGATACCTGTGAGATGTTCCTCCTAAAATTGTCTTTGGACCACACTGGGCCAAATGGTGTCCCCCAATCCTCTCAGAACACGCTGGTGGGTCATGCAGAAACCAACCATTTTTCCAAACTATTAAGGAGGCAGGTAAATGGGCTCATTGAGAGTTGAGACCTGTAAATGGCTGTTAATTGACTACTTAAAGGCCTTAATTGTAACAAGTTCAGAAAGTACTCAATGGACCTTCTCACCCTGCATCTAATTGCTGAGGTGGTGAGAAAGGGAGCAAGTATGTCTCCAGGGCCAACTCATCCCAATTATTTACCCTCCTTGCCACTTCCAGAGCAAGGAAAAATGTGTACATAATGTTTTAAAGATTTCAAGAGAACTATTAGAGTAAGGACTGCACAGCGGCACAGTGGTTAGCACTGCTGCCTCACAGCACCAGAGACCCAGGTTCAATTCCCGCTTCAGGCGACTGACTGTGTGGAGTTTGCACATTCCTCCTGTATCACCTGGATTTCCTCCCACAGTTCAAAAATGTGCAGGTTAGGTGAATTGTGTTAGGCGTAGGGGAATGGGTCTGGGTGGATTACACTTCAGCAGGTTGGTGTGGACTTGTTGGGCCAAAGGACCTGTTTCCACACTGTAAGTAATCTAATTTAATATGTATAAGGAATGTGTTTTGTCAAACATTAACAGATAATAATTAACAATGCTCAACCAATAATAGATCATATACAGATGGAAACAGTCTGATTGAAACCAATTAGGAAATAATTGATATCTGTGGAGTGAATCATACCAGAAATTGCCTGTGCTATTTTCATGGCTGGTTGCTCCCTGTGAGGCTGAACATGTTTTTTCACACTACCATCTTAAACTCACCTCATTCACTAAGCATCTTGTTCATCTGGAGCTCAACTCATCCTGTTCTCTGATTCACCATTGGCAGATATTTTTGACATTACAAGGATAAACAGGGATCCTTACTGGGAGCACCATCATTTACACTAGCTCTACCCAGGCAAGTATTGGCGAACCAGGATGTTCTTCATCATGCACATAATGGCACTGCATCTAAAGCCAGTGGTTCACAGGGCACATGGTTGGCAAGGGGTGACACTTCACTGAACATACAACTGCTATTTATTTTTCTATCGCTGTTCAAGCACCAAGTTTACCCACCTTTATCCATATCTCTTCTTACAAACCTGCACAAGTCACTGCTAATCTTACCCCAGTTGCCCAGTGTAGCCAAGCATTTTATTATTGTTCAATGTAGAACCATTGCATGCAGGAAATTCTTCAAACACTTCAAAGCATATTCACCTTTATTCACCAACACCAAAAGCTAACAGAAAACAAGCAAATGCATTTACTTCTCAGAACATGGCATGGCAGCTCAGTGGTTAGCACTGCTACCTCAGAGTGCAGGGAATTGAGTTCAATTTCACCTTTGGATGACTGCCTATGTGCTCTTTGTACATCCTCTCAAGGCCTGTGTAGGTTTCCTCAGGGTGCTCTGGTTTCCTCCCATAGCCCAAAGATATGCAGGTTAGGTGGATTGGCTGTGCTAAATTACCCATAGTGCCAAGGGATGTTTAGACTAGTTGGATTAGCCACAGCACTTGCAGGCATGGGGTTGGTCTGCATGGGATGCTTTTCAGAGGGTCAGTGTGGACTCAATGGGCTGAGTCACTTGTTTCCACACTGTAAGTATTTTATTGAAAAGATTGTTTACCTGTTGACCATCAACAATTTTACACTCAATTAATAATCACAGCACCCAGCTCTCATCTACTGGAACTGGATGTCAATTAAGTCCTGTCTGACTTGGAGGACCCAGTCCTCCAGAGCTCTGATACGCATTTTTCCAAATTACAAGCCATTAGTATCATTTCACAAAATAATTCATATCTAAATTTATTTTAGTTTATACCAACAAAGTACCACACACAAAGAAGAGAGATGAATCATGCTGGCAAATTTGGAAAAATATTCATGTTTAATCACTGCTAGAACATTGGATAGTGCCCTGTATGTTAGAATTTCAAAACATGTGTAGTGTTTGGACCCAATGAATTTACTAGGATAATTAAAAACTTCTCAGTGCCTTTACATAACTGATAATGAGTGGAATTATTCATTACAAACAATACAATATTGACTCACATTCCAAACACTTTTCAAGGACAATTAGATGAAATAGTGGAGTAGGCTTGCAAGAGAGGAAAATTGATCAATGGATTTAAAAATATTGTTAATATTTCCAAAATCATTACTGTTTATTACAGAAAGGATGTTATTAAATTGGAAAGGTGCAGAAAAGATTTACAAGGAAGTTACTGAGATTGGAAGGAAAGGCTGGATAGGCTAGGAATTTTTTCCCTGGAGTGTAGGATGCTGAGGGGTGACCTTCTAGAGGTTTATAAAATCAAGAGGACCTTGGACAAGGTGAATAGCCAAGGTCTTTTACCCAGGGTAAGGGAGTCCAAAACTAAAGGGCGTAGGTTTAAGATAAGAGGGGAAAGATTTAAAAGGGATCTGAGAGGCAACAGGTGGTGCATATATTGGAATAAGCTGTCAAAGGCAGTGGTAGAGGCAGGCACAATGACAACATTTAAGAGATATTTGGACAGGTACATGAATAGGAAAGACTTTAGAGAGATATGGGCCAAATGCAGGCAAATGTTCAGTTCAGGAGACCTGGTCGGCATGGATGAGTTGGGCTGAAGAACCTTTCTCATTACTATATGACTCTGCAACAAGGATTTCTTTATGGAGGTGAGTAGTTCTGTAAAGGCAAGGGAAAGAGAGATGTGATTGCAACAACTCATCACAGAATCATCTCCAAGTAAGCCTATGTTCTATCGTTTACTATAGAGTAGCAATGATATTATATGTTTCTTCTTCGGTCAATGTGATACCAGTGGTGGGTAAACTCTCATATTGAAAATACTTGTATCTTAAAATAAAAGGAAGGCCTTCACTTATAAATTACATTTACAAACTCAAGAACATCATAGAGTGCTTTATAGGCAATGACTGAAGGAAATGTGGCAGCAAAATTACATACAACTATCAATGTAATAATGAGCTGATAAATATTTTATAATTGAGTTGTTGAGTTATAAATAATGACCCAGATTACCAGAGAGAAGCCCACTATTCTTTAAAGTATTACCATAGAAGCTTTTAAACTCAGTTGACCAGACAGAGTGAGGGTTTCCTTCAGGTCTCATCCAAAAGCAAGTAGCTCCTGATGTGCAATTTTCCTGCAATGCTACGCTGGAATTTCAATCAAGATTTTATGCTTAATTCCCAGGAGTGAGCATGAATCTATGATCTACAGACTCAAAAGCAAGAATTCTAAAACTGAATAATTAATAGGTATATTTAGAAATTAAAACTTTTTTCAGCTAATCATAAATAGTCAGCATAGATTTGTTACTAAATCATGTTTGTCTAGTTTAGTTGCCCATCATTTTTGGCGGATTATCAATTTGATAGACAACAGAAACGCAGTAATTGCATATGGATTATCTCATATTTGATCAAATACCTCACAAGATTCATCATTAGCAAGAATAACTCCATTAGAAATTTTCAGATTGATAGTATCTGAAGAAATGGATAGAAAATTGACCAATAGACAGAAAATACAGAATGAGGGAAAATTAGTTGCATTTATATTGGGGAAGAGTTTCAAAGAATGTACCCAAAAAAATTAATATTTGATTCACTTACGTGCTCAATGTATAGACTGGGCTTCTGAAGAGGGAACTTCATCTTCACATTTGCTGAGGACACCAAAATAGTAAGATAGGCAAACAGTAAAAAGAACTAAAATATTTCAGAAATCATAGATAATTTAGTGGATTGGGCAAACATATTAACGCAGATAAACTTGGGATGATATATTTTGGGATAAAAAAGATAAGATGCAGAAGTATGTATGTTTATTGGAAAGATACTGATGCTTATGAATACATGTACCCAAGGATTCCATTTCATAATTTCACATTCTATGAGAAAACATAGGGAAATGTTAGATAGCTTTATCATTGCCAATGTGCAAATGTTTCTGGGCTCTGCTGTAGGTCCTCACCATATGGATTATCTTTTAATTCTTTGGGTCATTTCCAGTTTGAATGGCTGTCCTATAAGATGGATATCCTTTAGCAATTAGATCTTGACTTTTATTGGTGGTTATAATTGATTTAAAAGGTATGGCATATTATACTTTAAAGAATAACTCTCTATTTATTGAGGTCCAAGTGTCAAATCCGATGACTCAAAACACATATGTAATTATATATGTATACATAATTAGGCTAACCTCAGAGGACTGGGTGACTGGGAACTGGAAAATGCTTACTGATGTGTTTACCATTATAAAAATTATACTTATGCAGAGAAATAGCATCTAATGTCTAAACAAAGCATGGTTTCTTGTGAGTTTCAGTGGCAGATTTTAGGACTTACTTAACAATTTGAGACTGAGTCAAGTTTTATGATGATTTAAAAGTTTCTTATTTTCCCTTGTGTAATAACGCAGCTGTTATCAGATGCTGAAATATGTGCAAAAAGGTAGTTCATTACATTTCGAAGGAATGTATTTTTAAAAAAAAGTCAAAGACATGTTTCCTTAAAAATAATTATAGCCAGCTTATGACAACTGCCAACATATTTGCAAATATCTAATTTAATCCTGACTTGAAATATTGGAAAGAAATTGCTAGGGATATACAGAATTTGCAGGAAGTGATACCACATCCTCAGTGACTTCCAGGAAGGTGGTGCAGCAGATTGGAGAGCCAGCTATTTCCAGATGTCATAAACAGAATTTGGTCCTTGACAGACAGACTTTTCCGATTTTAATTTGCACATTCTGTGTCAGAAGCTGTTGAAGCCCTCAAAGGAAATCCTTAAGGAAATGCTTGAGCACAAGCTTCAATGTTTCCAAAAATGTCACTGATCAAGAATGTCATCCTGTGATGCACAAGACAGCAGATGTTGGCACTGTCAGCACGCTCTGGGAGTTTGCACCTTCCTTAAAACCAAAGCTCCTTTTCTGTCCTTATATTTGTTTTCAAATCATTGTGCTATTTATCCAACAAATAAAATAAATGTAAAGAATATTTATTTAAATGCTTGGTTATTCCACTCACCCCAGCATAATACCCGGTAAAACTATGACATCAGGAGAAAGTGAGGACTGCAGATACTGGAGTCGGCATTCCTGATGAAGGGCTTATGCCCAAAACGTCGATTCTCCTGCTCCTCAGATGCTGCCTGACCTGCTGCGCTTTTCCAGCAACACATTCCCGACATACTATGACATCAGGAACAGTTGATTTTCCAATCAAAACTTACATTAATCTACTTTCATTTTTAGGTAGATTTTAATGCATTTACATGGATTAAAAACAGCCTCAAAATAGATCACCAGGCAATCTGGTATAATTACGTTGATCATTCAAGCCTGAATTTCATCCATTGGAAGATGCATGATATTATTGGTACTGATCACATTCAGTATCCCACTGATCGCATTCATTATCCCATTCAGTGTCCCACTGCCTCTCCTGGGCCAGGATTATCTTGTTTTTTGAGATAAATTGGAAAGCGCAAGAGTTTGAAGAAGAGAAGCCTACGTTCCATAACAATGGGAAAGCCCACTGGATCTTTAGGCAAGGAGACTAATAGGCCAGTGAGCTCTTGAACAAATTCCAACCTGGGAAAAAGTAGACGCAGCCACCAAGAATCTGGCTGTACGGTGGTAAAGACCATGGTTGTTGCCAGTGAAGTATTCCCTGACTCCCAGGGTGAAGGATTACTCACAAGAAATGTAAGTGCACCTAGGAAATGGGTAGGATTTAACTGCTTTTGGGAGTTGCATGAGCAGGGACAGGTGATGGGGATGAAGTAGGGTGGGGTAGTGCGGTGGGTTGGATTAGGGTGGGGCAGGATGGGAGGGTGGGCTGGTGAAGTATTCCTTGTCCTTGTTTCTAAATACTCAGAAACAAGGGCAAGGAATGGGTCTCAGGGACCACCCTTTTGTGTTTAGTGCCTCAGTTGTTCATAAATTAGTGCAGATCAAACCACCACTCCACACCTGACAGCTTTCATGCACCAACTAACCAGTTAGTTCAGCTAATTCTTTCTTGTTCCTCCTGAAACTAAAATAATTGCTGCCCAGGTGGGAAGACGCCCTTCACTGGTCACTAATTCATGATTGAAGAGCTTCAAATGGTGGCCGAGTGGCAGAACTTCAGACAAAGATGGAGAAGGGAGTGGGCTTCTTGTTGCCTGTCATCCTGTAAAAATTTAATTCATATTTTGCTTCCAGACCTGTAAGATACGGTCCTTCATCTTTTCTCCCCAGTCCATGGATGAAGTATATGAGCTGCACGGCCTTTGTCAAGGAGCTCGGCTGCTGTTTTACGTGAGTTTAACAACAAATTCCATCAATCAAAATGGAACTTAGTAGACCCAGGAAACTGATGCAACACATCCTCTAGATTATCAGCAGGAACGTACTTTTCTGAAGGGGAGAAACAGCAGTCTAACCCATTTTCAGGGAATTCCAGATATCTTAGCAAGGAATTTTGGCTATTTCAAATGACCACATAACCTTAAACCCATAAAGTATCAGAGCATAGTGGGGTAGAATCTCTGCTAAACTGAATTAATTTTTTTTCTCATGTGAACATAAAACACGCAAATCAGAGGCAGAGGTAAACACTCAGCTCCTCCAGCCTACCCTGCCATTCAATTCAGATCATAACTGACTTCATTAAGCCATATTCCTATTTACTTTCTTTCACCCATTGGCTAAACAAGAATTGACCTATCTCTGCCTCAAAATAATCCAAAGACATTACTTTTATCACTTTCGAGGCTGAGAATTCCCGAAGATCCATTACCATTTGTGACAAAAAAAAACCCCTCTTCATTTCTGTCTTAAATTTATAGTCCCATATTTTGAAAAACTGAAATCTAATTCAAGATTCTCCAGCAAGAGGAAATATCCTTTCCACACCCACCCTGATCTTAAATGTTTCAATTAAGTTGTTGTTTACCCTAAGGAAGTTGTGCATGGTCAGGAGGGAGAGATCACATCAGGAGTGAGATAGCCTGAGTGAGGGTATACAGTTCAGGGACTTGGGAGCCAGCGTAGGAATTCAGAGGGGAATGAGGTGCTTTTGCTGGTTCTTCTTTGGCTCATAGACTTTTTTTTAACAGGATAAGTTGAAGCTCAGGAGCGGGGGCCCAGCACATAAAAAATGACATCGTAGGAAAACCACAAGCTCATTGATTGGTAATAGCTAGTAACTTGTCTATTATAGGTTACTTTCATATTGAAGGTAAATAGGAGAAATGTTTGCAGATTAGAAACTGAAAGACCAGTAGGAAATTTTTAAGAAAGCAATCATACAGAGATGTAGGTTCAGGTAATGTGCAGTACCTGCATGATGTGGAGCTGGTGGATCCCAGCTATGATCATAACCACCACATCTGGTAGCTTGAAGAATTCTGGCTCAGAGTTTCAGAGTTAATAAGCTGAAGGTTGAGCTTTTAACACTATGACACATCAGGGAGGGGGAACTTTATCTGGATGCTGTGTTTCAGCAGGCAGTCACACCCATGAGGTTAACAACCTCAAATTTGATCAGTGGTCAGGGATAAGAAGGTGTGACTGTGAGCGAGGCAGGTAGAGGGATCCAGGAGGTAGTGCTGGAGGAGCCTCAGCCCTTAAGCATGTCTAACAGGTTTGAGATTCTTGTTCCCTGTGTGGATGAGAGCAAACTGTCAATACCACCATGGTACAAACTGAAATTGACAAGTACGATGTTGTGGGTATCACAAAGGTGTGGCTGTAAGGGAATCAGGGTTGGGCACTAAATATTAAATGATACACATCCTATTGATATGACACACAGATGAGCAAAGGGGGTGGGATTGCCTTGTTTGTAAGAAATGAAATTGAATGAATAGCAAAAAATAATATAGAGTCAGAATGTGCAGAATCTGTTTGGGTAAATTGCAGAACCACAAAGGGAAAAGGACCCTGATGGGAGTTATGTACAGGCCTTTTCCGAGCAGTCGTCAGGATATGGGGCAGGAAATCAAATGTGGGAATCTGTAGCTTATGCACTCTGGTAGGAAGAAGAGAGCATAGACTGTTTTCTAAACAGGGTAAGGCTTCAGAAATCTAAAGCACAAAGGGACTTAGGCATCCTATTTCTGGATTCTCTTAAGATTAACATGCAGGACCAGTTGACAGTTAAGAAGGAAATGCAATGTTAGCATTCGTTTCAAGAAGACTAGTATACAAAAGCAGGAATGTAAAGTTGAGGCTGTGTAAGGCTTTGGTCAGACTGTATTTGGACTATTGTGAACAGTTTTGGGCCCCATATCTAAGGAAGGATATGCTGAGTTGGAAGGGGTCCAGATAATGTTAATAAGAATGGTCCCAGTGTGGGCGGCACGGTGGCACAGTGGTTAGCACTGCTGCCTCACAGCACCAGAGACCTGGGTTCAATTCCCACCTCAGGCAACTGTCTGTGTGGAGTTTGCACATTCTCCCTGTGTCTGTGTGGGTTTCCTCCGGGTGCTCCGGTTTCCTCCCACAGTCCAAAGATGTGCGGGTTAGGTGAATTGGCCATGCTAAATTGCCCATAGTGTTAGGTAATAGGTAAAATGTAGGGGTAGGGGTATGGGTGGGTTGCGCTTCGGAGGGTCGGTGTGGACTTGTTGGGCCGAAGGGCCTGTTTCCACACTGTAAGTAATCTAATCTAATCTAATGAAGGACTTGTCATATGAGGAGCAGTTGAGGATACTGCATCTGTGCTCAATGGAATTTAGAAAGATGAGGGGTTCCCATTCAAACTTACAGAATACTGACTGGCCTGGGTAGACTGATTATGGAGAAGATGTTTTCACGATTGGGAGAGACTAGGACATAAGGGCAGAGGCTCAGAGTGAAGGGATGACCTTTCAGAACTGAGCTGAAGATCAATTTCTTCAGCCAGAAGGTGGTCAATCTGAGGAACTCATAGCCACAGAGTTCTTGTCTAAGACAGAGATAGGTTCTTGATTAGTAAGGGGTTCAAGGGTTATCGGAGAAGGCAGGAGAATTGTGTTGAGAGACATATCAGCCATGATCGAATGACAGAGCAAACACAATACGCCAAATGACCAAATTCTACTCCAAAATCTATGGTCTTATAGTCTTCTAAGTTTCTCACAACCCCCTATTTGAACGATTAACCTGGTAAACTTCCCCTACGACCTACTTCCAATGCATTTACACCCTTCACTAAATCAGGAGACCAATACTGTACATAATACTCCAATGCCCTATATAATTAATGCATAATCTTCCCTTCTTTTGCATTCAGTTCCTTTCCATATGAACAATAATATTCAATTAGCTTCCCTCATTGCTTGCTGTACCTGCATAGAGTCATACAGCTCAGAAAAACACCCTTTGGCCTAACTCACCTATGCTGACCAAGTTTCCCAAAATAAACTAGCCCCACTTGCCTGTGCTTTCCCCATATCCCTCTAAACTTTTCATATTCACGTACATGTCTAAATATCTTTTAAATGTTGTAATTGTATTTGCCATTGACCACTTCCCCGGCAGTTCATTCCACATATGAACCAGCCTCTGTTCAAAAAAGTTGCCCCTGAGGTCCCTTTAAAATCCTTCCTCTCTCACCTGAAAAATATACTCACAGTTTTGAACTTTCCCACTCAGAGAAAAGACCTTACCGATTAACTTTATCTGTGCCCTTCATGATTTTACAAATCTCCAAAAGATCACTCCTCAGCCTCCTACACTCCAGTGAAAAAGTCCGAGCCTATTCTGCCTCTCCCTATAACTCAAATCCTCCAGTACCAGCAACATCCCGGGAAATCTTTATTAGCCTTCTCCTATTTAATAATATCCTTACTATAGCAGGGCGACCAGACTGTACACAGTAGTCCAAAAGTGGCCGCACTGACATCCTGTACAACCTCAACATGGCATCCCAGCTCCTATACTTAATGTTTTGAGCAATGAAGGCAAGCATGCTAAATGCCTTTTTAATCATCCTGTTTCAAAGAACTATGTACCTGAACCCCTAGGTCTCTCTGTTCGACAACACCACCCAGGGCCCTATGATTAACTGCCCTTGTTTGTTTTGCACAAGTGCAATACTTCGCATCTATCCAAATTAAACTCCATCTGCCCCTCCTCAGCCCATTGACTCAATTGATCAAGATCCCTTTGTAATCTTAGATAACCTTCTTCACTGTTGATTGTATCACCAATTTTGGTGTCATCTGCAAACTTAATAACCATGCCTCCTAAATTCTTATCCAAATTGTTTATATAAATGACAATCAGCTGTAATCCCAGCACTGAACCCGATGGAACACAGCTAGTCACAGGCCTCCAGTCCGAAAAACAACCTTTCACCACAACCCTGTGTCTCCTACTGTCAAGCCAATTTTGTATCCAATTGGCAAGGTCTCCCTGGATCCCATGTGATCTAATTTAACTATAAGTCTAGCATGCAAAACCTTGTCGAAGGCTTTATTAAAATCCATGTAGATAACATCTACCACCCTGCCTCATCAATCTTTTTGATTACGTCCTCAAAAAGCTCAATCAAGTTTCAGATACGATTTCCCACACATGAAGCCATGCTGACTACCCCTAATCATTCCTTGCCTCTCCAAATGCATATAAATACATATATTTCAGAATCACCTCTAATAACTTTCACACCACTGACGTCAGACTCACTGATCTCTAGTTCCTGGGCTTCTTTTTAGATCTTTCTCAAATAAAGGCAAACATTATCCATCCACCAGTTCTCTGGCACCTCACCACTGGCTGTACATGATACAAAAATATCTGCTAGCGCCCTTGCAATTTCCTTCCTAAATTCCTACAACATCCTGGGATACACTTGATAAGGTCCTGAAGATTTATCCAAATTTATGTTTTTTTTTAAAGATCTGTAGTACCTCCTCCTCTGTACTGGGGACTGTTGACACATTGATTCCACTGTGACTCAGAGCTCTGCAATCTCTCACCATTTAGATAAGAAGCCTTTTTTAAATTATTATTCTCGGCCATAATGAATGATTTCACGTTTTCCCACATTAGACTCCATTTGCCAGATCTTTGGCCATTCACAGAATCCAACTTTATCACTTTGTAGTTTCCTTTTGTCATTTGTAATGTCTTATTTTAATACCAGCTTTTGTGTCATCAGCAAATTTAGCATCCATACCTTATATCCCTTCATTCAGATCATATGTATACATTGTAAAATGTTGAGTTGTTGACCCTGATCTCAGACCACTCATCACATGTTGCTAATTCATTTATGATTATTTTTTGTTTCCAGCTAGCTAGCCAATCTTCAAAACACGCCAATTCGCTACCCCTACAGGATAAGCTCTTATTTTCAGTCATAACCCTGGCTGGGATACCTGATCAAATGATTTCTGGAGTTCAATGAACAGAGCAATCACCAGTTTCCCTTCATCAAAGAATTTTCTTCTTCAAAGACTTCCAATGAATTTGTTAAAATAATTGCTTTTCATACAAACATGTTGATTCCAACTGATTATTTTGATTTTTTTTTAAATGCTCTGCTGTGATGCTTTCTAACATCATCCCCATATTAAATAGCCGGCTAAATTATCAGTTGTTTCCTGCATTTTGCCTCCCTTTTTTTGAATGAAGGAGTTAAATTTTGAAAAGACAAAGAATGACAAAGAAGGAGAAGACTTCCTGATCATAAAGGGTGGCATTAGACCATCAGTGAGGAAGAACCTTGGCACAGAAGATCATGAAGTAGAATTGTTGTGGTTCTGTTCGCTGAGCTGAGAATTTGTGTTGCAGATGCTTCGTCTCCTGTCTAGATGGCATCCTCAGTGCTTGGGAGCCTCCCGTGAAGTGCTTCCGTGATCTTTCCTCCGGCATTCATAGTGATTTGTCTCTGCCGCTTCCGGTTGTCAGTTCCAGCTGTCCATTGCAGTGGTCAGTATATTGGGTCCAGGTCGATGTGCTTATTGATAGAATCTGTGGATGAGTGCCATGCCTCTAGGAATTCCCTGGCTGTTCTCTGTTTGGCTTGTCCTATAATAGTAGTGTTGTCCCAGTCGAATTCATGTTGCTTGTCAACTGTGTGTGTAACTACTAAGGATAGCTGGTCATGTCATTTCGTGGCTAGTTGGTGTTCATGGATGCGGATTATTAACTGTCTTCCTGTTTGTCCTATGTAGTGTTTTGTGCAGTCCTTGCATGGGATTTTGTACACTACATTGGTTTTGCACATGCTGGGTATCGGGTCCTTTGTCCTGGTGAGTTGTTGTCTGAGAGTGGCTGTTGGTTTGTGTGCTGTTATGAGTCCTAGTGGTCGCAGTAGTCTGGCTGTCAGTTCGGAAATGTTCTTGATGTATGGTAGTGTGGCTAGTCCTTTGGGTTGCGACATGTCCTCACTCCGTTGTCTTTCCCTTAGGCATCCGTTGATGAAATTGCGCAGGTATCCGGTTTTGGCGAATACATTGTATAAGTATTCTTCTTCCTCTTTTTGCAGTTCTGGTGTGCTGCAGTGTGTTGTGGCCCTTTTGAATTGTGTCTTGATGCAACTTCTTTTGTGTGTGTTGGGGGGTGGTTGCTTTCGTAGTTCAGTCATCCACAGATGCAATCAATAAGCACATCAACCTGGACCTAATATACCGACCACTGCAGCGGACAGCTGGAACTGACACAACCAGAAGCGGCAGATTCAAACCACTACAAATGCCGGAGGAAAGATCACAGAAACACTTCACAGGAGGCTCCCAAGCACAGAGGATGTCACTTAGACAGGGGACGAAATGTCTGCAACACAAATTCCCAGTTCGGCAAACAGAACCACAACAACAAGCTACAAATCTTCTCACAAACTTTGAATGAAGTAAAATTGCTATGAGTGGACAGTACGATCAGCAATACCCTGAAAATGCAGATAAAAACAATTTAAAATCATGGGGGGGGTCTGGACACAATTAAACAGGGAAAAAACAAGAGGGACAGATATCAGGCATTAGCAAAAAGCACAAATGTGATATGAAGGAACCTTCATCACAATGAGTGGTTAGAGTCTGGCACAAAACAGAAAGCATTTTGGAAGCATGTTGAATTGAGGCATTTAAGAGTGCATTAGATCGTTATTTAAGTAATAATATTCAGGAATAATATGATGGAAAAACAGAAGAATGGCATTGAGTCACAATGCTCAATCATTGAGCCAATCAAAACATGATGGGTTGAACAGTTTCCTTTTGCACAATAACTATTCTGTGAGTCTGCCACCAAATAATATAAAAATCAGATTAATAGAGTTGAAATAGAAATCATCCATGATCTGATTCAAAAGCAGGGGTTAAATGGCAATCTCATGTTGTTGGAAAACTGGGAATACTTCCCGCTCTCTTTTGAAAAGGTACTGTGCAATCTTCTACTTCACCCGAGATGGGTCTTGCTTTAGTGCCTCATCCCCGAAATACTACACAATTATCACAGTGGGAGGACTTTCTGAAATATTAGGCTCGACTTCATCTAGCTCATAGAATGGAGATTGAATTGATTCAGTGCTACCAACTGAACCAAGCTGTCAGTTAAGTAAAAAGAAAGAATGATAAAAGAGAAAGCAATGTGAGTAAAGTAGAGAAAATTAAATTAAGTAAAAGACTGAAGGATACTG
The DNA here is from genome assembly GCF_020745735.1 of Hemiscyllium ocellatum. Lineage (NCBI taxonomy): Eukaryota > Metazoa > Chordata > Chondrichthyes > Orectolobiformes > Hemiscylliidae > Hemiscyllium > Hemiscyllium ocellatum. The sequence continues at coordinate 93,520,055 of NC_083411.1, read as the reverse complement.
TTTGAGTGGAGACTAAAGAGCAGATAATCTGAATCACAGCCTGCAGGTGCCATTTGTTATTGACATTTTAAACAGAAACTCAACTTTTAGGAACAATTAGTAATGTTTCCCAGCACAGGAATGGAATGCATAAGCAAATGGAAAGCAGGAAATTAAAAGGGGCTTTATGAGGCTTCAATGTATTAGACTGATTTAAATCTTTAGCAAACTGATACATCTGTTGAAAGAATGAACTTGGACACAGAGCTGTCAGAAATGCACACTTAATAGAAAAATAACAAATACTTTAATACCCGAATATAAAGCCGTATTTTTATCTTCATAATTTTAATGCCCTCACCTCCCAATTAATCATTCATCTCCCCTTTAAACTGTACATTTAATTCTGCATCTGTCACCTGCTGGCTCAGGAAATTCCAGTGGGGAGGATCACACATTCCTAATGTAGGCAGCCCAACTTTTGCACATTTTAATTAATGGAATATTGGGTCTTAAGCATGTGTGAGCCTCACTAGCCATTCATCTTTTATATGCTCCACCCACAAAGACTAAAATGCCAAGAAGTAACATCTGCCCTCATTTGATTTGGTTTGAAAACTGAAAACATGCTGTAGATGCCTGAGTTACCAAAAAGCACTAATTGAAATTAAAATAGTAACGTTATGATTTTGTGTTGGGTTTTGAGTGGATATTAACTTTTATCCTCATTTCTAAGTTACCTAGTGTATATAAGCATTTCAGATAAACAGTAACAGAGATCTGACATTTCGGAGTGGCACAGTGGCTCAGTGGTTAGCACTGCTGTCTCACAGCTCCAGGGATCCAGGTTTGACTCCAACCTTGGGTGACTGTCTGTGTGAAGTTTGCACATTCTTCCTGCGGCTGCTTGGGTTTCCTCCCACAGTCCAAAGATGTGCAGGTCAGGTGAATTGGCCATGCTAAATTGCCCATAGTGTGAGGTGCATTAGTCAGGGGTACATATCGGGAATGGATCTGGGTGGGTTACTCTTCGGAGAGTCAGTATGGACTTGTTGGGCCAAAGGGCCTGTTTTCATACTGTAAGTAATCTAATCCAAAAAAAAATCTTTCATGATTAACTGGCAGTTGACAGCAATTATAAAAATTAAATCGGGGTATAAATAATGTAACAAAGTGTTAATCTTTTGCGTTTCTAACAATATTTAATGTAATAAATGTATGCCTCAAAACAGCAGTTACTATGTAAATGATTCAGTCTTCTAGAAAGTTCTTAAGAATCTTATTGCATCAATAGACAATAGGTGCAGGAGTTGGCCATTCTGCCCTTCGAGCCTGCACCACCATTCAATATGATCATGGTTGATCACCCTTAATCAGTATCCTAGATATTACGGATAGATGTCAGATAGATGGATAGATGTTACGGTATCAGACTTGATGCACAACTGCTTAACATACATCAGGAGGAGTACTGAGAAATGCATCAACTGCTATTGCCACAAACATGCCCAAAGGTCTCCACTGCAGATGCTGCATGCAATTTAAGGATAGTCCACAGAACAATCAGTGTTTGGTGCAAAACATTTCCAAAATTTCTCTCAACTATTCTTCTTGAAACAGCTTAAACTGTCAAATAAAATAGAGAGGGAGATATTATTTGCTTTATCACAGTATTGACACATTTTGATTGCTAATTACTTCTGAAGTGCAGAGACTTGTGATTCATTCTGCACCAGTGAAATCTCACACACAATGAGATGAATGACCGATTACATTAATTTTGGTGGTGCTGACTGAGGAAAGAATGCTGCAAAGACACCAAGAGGACGCCTCTCCTCATTTTCAGCTGACCAAGCAAAACTTTCAAAACTATTGCAGATCTTCAGCTCTTTAATTCCATTCCTGCTTTTACTCATCATTTCACTTCTCAACTAACCATCTTTCCCTTTTTTTATGCCTTATATGATTCTATATGAGCATTCTTATGGAGCTGGAGAGGGTTCAGAAGAGATTTACCAGGATGTTGCTGAGCATGGAAGGCTTGAGTTCTGAAGAAAGGCTGGATAGGCTGGGACCTTTTACACTGCAGCATCGGAGGTTGAGAGGTGACCTGAAAGAATTTTGTAAAATAATGAGATGCATAGATAGACTTAATGATAATTGCCTTATTCCTAGGATTGGGGACTTCAAGACGAGGGGGCACGTTTTTGACATGGGAGGAGAGAGTTTTAAAAAGACATACGAGGCAAATTTTCACACAGGGTATGGTTTGCATGTGGAATGAACTTCCTGAGAAAATGGTGGATGTGGGTACAATTACAACATTGAAAAGACGTTTGGATAGATACGTGGATAGGAAAGGTTTGGAGGGATATAAGCCATGCGCAGGCAGGTGGAACTATAGTTTAGATTGGGAATATGTCTGGTGTGGACTGGTTGGACCGAAGGGTCTGTTTCTGTACTGTACGACTCTATGCTTCTAAGTCAACCTGCCAGAGCACAGTCAATTGGTTCAATTGCTTCAATTTAGCATTTCCCCTCAAGTTTGTTCTCCAGTTTCTGGAGCAGGATTGGAATTCATGAGTTTCTGAATCAAATGTGAAAATGTGCTAAAGACAAAGAATATATGCATTTCTTGAGGTCTAAAGATTGCATAATATTTGAGGAATCTTCTTGAGTTTGCTGTCCAAAGGTTCAGCCCATTAGACCACAAAGCATTTTTTTAGTTCAAACATGGGATGTGTGCATCACTGGCTAGGCCAGTATTCACTGCCCATCTCTAACTGCCTTAGAGAAGATGGTGGTGAATTGTCTTCTTGAACTGCTGCAGTCCATTTGATGTAGGTAAATCCATAATGCTGTGAGGGAGAGAGTTCCAAGATTTTGACCCAGTGGCAGTGATGGATCATTAATATGTTTCCTTGTCAAGCTTGGAGGGAAATGTGAAAGTGGTGCTGCCCTTGTCCTTCTAACGGTTGAGGTCCTGAGGTTGGAAGGTCTTGTCTAAGGAATCTTAGTGAAATTCTGCTGTGCATCTTGTTGATGGTACACATTGCTGCAACTGTGTGTTGCTTATGAAGGAAATGAATGCTTGTGTCTGCAGTGTCAATCAAACAGGTTATTTTGTCCTGGATGGTGTCAAGCTTCCAGAGTGTTGCTGGAGTTGTACCTACCCAGACAATTGGGGAGTACTCCATCACACTCTTGACTTGTGTCTTGCAGATGGGACAGGTTTTGGAGAGTCAGAAGGTGAGTTACTCCTGCAGAATTCCTGGTATCTGACCTGTTCTTGTAGTCACTGTAGTTATATGACTAGTCCAATTCAATTTCTGGTCAATGGTAGCCCTTAGGATGTTGATAATATGGAAGTCAGCAATGGTAATTGCATTGAATGTCAAGGGGTATCAGTTAGAAGCTCTCTTCTTGAGATATTCATTGCCTGGCACTTGTGAGTCATGAATGTTACTGATCACTTGACAGCCTAACTAGATATTGTCCAGGTCTTACTGAGTTTGGACTTGGGATGCTTCAGTACTTGAAGAGTCATGTGTGGCACTGGGCATTGTGCCATCAGGGGCAAACATCCCCACTTCTGACATTATGATGGAGGGAAGGTCATTCATGAAGCAGCTGAAGATGGTTGGGCCTAGGACACCACCCTAAGGAACTCCTGCAGAGATGACTGACCTCCCGCAACCACAAACATCTTCTTTAGCGCAAGGTATGACTCTAATCAACAACGAGATTTACTCCTGATTCCCAGAGACTTTGATTTTACGAGGGGTTCCTTGATGCTGCACTCGGTTAAATGCAGCTTTGGTGTAAATGGCTGTTGCCCTCATCTCACCGCTGGTTTTCAGCTCTTTTGCCCGTGTTTGACCCAAGGCTGTAATGAGGTCAGGAGCTGAGTGGCCCTGGCAGAACCCAAACTGAGCATCACTGAGTAGGTTATTGCTGAGCAGGTGCTGCTTGATAGCACTCTTGATGACACCTTCCATCATTTTACTGATGATCAAGGATAATAATTGGCTGGGTCTGGCAGGAGCTTAAAAATGTGTTGCTGGAAAAGCGCAGCAGGTCCGGCAGCATCAAAGGAACAGGAGAATCGATGTTTTGGACATAAGCCCTTCTTCAGGAATGAGGAGGGTGTGCCAAGCAGGCTAGGATAAAAGGTAGGGAGGAGGGACTTCGGGGATGGGCGTTGGGAATACGATGTAAATTTGAGGTCGGAGTGGAAGGGGGCCCCAGCAATGCCTGCCTCTTCGTTGGATATGTGGAACAGTACATCTTCTGCAGCTACACTGGCACCACCCCCCACCTTTACTTCCGCGACATCGATGACTATATCGGCGCTACCTCGTGCTCCCACAAGAAGGTTAAACAGTTCATCCACTTTATTAACACCTTCCACCCCGACCTCAAATTTACCTGGACCATCTCAAACTCCTCCCTCCTCCCTAGACCTCTCCATTTCTATCTCGGACGACCGACTCAACACGGACGTTTACTATAAACCAAGTGACTCCCACAGCTACCTAGATTAAACCTCCTCCCACCCTACCCCGTAAAAACATCATCCCGTATTCCCAATTCCTTCGCCTTCGCTGCATCTGCTCCCAGGAGGACCAATTCCAATACCAAACAACCCAGATGACCTCCTTCTTCAAAGACCGCAATTTCTGCTCAGACGTAGTTGACGATGCTCTCCACCACATCTCCTCCACTTCCCACTCCTCTGTCCTTGAACCCCGCCCCTCCAATCGCCACCAGGACCGAACCCCACTGGTCCTCACCTACCATCCCACCAACCTCCAGATACATCGTATCATCCTTCGTCATTTCCGCCATCTCCAAAAGACCCCACCACCAAGGATATATTTCCCTCCCCACCCCTATCAGCGTTCCGGAAAGACCACTCCCTCCGCAACTCCTTCGTCAGATCCACACCCCCCCACCAACCCAACTTCCACTCCCGGCACCTTCCCCTGCAACCGCAAGAAATGCAAAACTTGCGCCCATTCCTCCCCCCTCACTTCCCTCCAAGGCCTCAAGGGATCCTTCCATATCCATCAGAAATTCATCTGCACCTCCACACACATCATTTACTGCATCCGCTGCACCCGAAGTGGCCTCCTATACATTGGGGAGACAGGCCGCCTACTTGCAGAACGTTTCAGAGAACACTTAGATTAGATTAGATTACTTACAGTGTAGAAACAGTCCACACTGACCCGCCGAAGCACAACCCACCCATACCCCTACATTTACCCCTTACCTAACACTACGGGCAATTTAGCATGGCCAATTCACCTGACCCGCACATCTTTGGACTGTGGGAGGAAACCGGAGCACCCGGAGGAAACCCACGCAGACACGGGAGAACGTGTAAACTCCACACAGTCAGTCGCCTGAGGCGGGAATTGAACCCAGGTCTCTGGCGCTGTGAGACAGCAGTGCTAACCACTGTGCCACCGTGCCGCCCACTTCTGGGGCATCCGCACCAACCAACCCAACCGCCCCGTAGCTCAAGGACATGCAGGTCCTTGGCCTCCTCCATCACCAGACCATGGCAACATGACGCCTGGGGGAAGAGCACCTCATCTTCCGCCTAGGAACCCTCCAACCACAAGAGATGAATGCAGATTTCTCCAGCTTTCTTATTTCCCCTCTTCCCACCTTATCTCAGTCCCAACCCTAGGACTCAGCACCGCCTTCTTGACCTGCAATCTTCTTCCCGACCTCTCCGCCCCCACGCCCTCTCTGGCCTATCACCCTCACATTAACCTCCTTCCACCTATTGTATTCCCAACGCCCCTCCCTAAGTCCCTCCTCCCTATCTTTTATCGTAGCCTGGTTGGCACACCCTCCTCATTCCTGAAGAAGGGCTTACGCCTGAAACATCGATTCTCCTGTTCCTTTGATGCTGCCTGACCTGCTGCGCTTTTCCAGCAACACATTTTTTAAGCTCTGATCTCCAGCATCTGCAGTCCTCACTTTCTCCTGGGTCTGGCAGGAGGCCAGTTTCAAATCTTACCCAGTCAAAACATGAAACTCCATGTTGTTGAAACTGATTTAATCAACATGAATTATCAGCCAACTGGAATACCACCACAATGAGTCAGAGTTGGTAACAGACACCTTTACATGCATGTTGCAACCTACAGTTATGAACAGTGATGGTAAAGGTTCAAATTTCGTTCTGTCATATGGCTGACTAGGAATTACTTCTATTCTTACTAGATGCCCTTGGTGTATGTTAGAAGGATTTAAAAGTTGACTCTCAGCCTGTTTAGGCCACCATATAAATGCACCTTCCTTCAACATCAAGTTTTAGAGTGAGAATTGAGATTCTGGGACTTGGAGGCAGGTTCAGCACCCCTTGCATCATAAAATCTGCAATAACAAAATGTTTAATAGCAATTTAACTGAAGAAGTGAAAGCAGAATTAAAATATTGTGTCATCAGTTCTGTCTATTCATGGGAATGGCAGCTCGGAGGTAGTTCCAAATATCCTTGTTGCCTTCTTGATTTTGATTAACTTTAGTTAACAAAACTGGTGTGAAATATGTTTGATGCTTGGATGTACATTTTATTTTGGATTCCCTACAGTGTGGAAACAGGCCCTTCAGCCCAACAAGTCCACACCGACCCTCTGAAGAGTAACCCACTCCCCTCTGACTAATGCACCTAACACTCTGGGCAATTTAGCATGGCCAATTCACCTGACCTGCACATCTTTGGACTATGGGAGGAAACCAGAGGAAGCCCATACAGATATGGGGAGAATGTGCAGACTCCACACAGACAGTCACCCAAGTCTGGAATCAAACCTGGGACCCTGGTGCTGTGAGGCAGCAGTGCTAACCACTGAGCCATCGTGCTGCCCAAATCAACATAAAGTAACTAGCACTCATTCAATGAGAGTCATCAGACAAAACAGCACTTCTCTTAACATAGCATTCTCCTTCAAACTGCTGTTCTTCCACATTTTCCCCTTGTCACTTCAGGTTGTAGAATCTGACATCCTGTGTACACGTTTTTCAGTTCTTTGATTATCCCATTTAACTGTAGATCACTGTTCCAATTTATTAAGCTTTTCTTCATTTCCAGATAATAATACACAGAGAATTCATCAATCAAAGCAACATGCCTTTTTCTCATCAGCACACTTTACTAAATTGGTTGCTCAGCAGTGTGATTCATGTCTTTTCCTAGGTGACCATGATGTGAATTTGACCTATTATTGCAAATGTTAGTTCACTGCAGTTTTGATTGGTCGACCAAAAAAGCAAGGAAAGCAAATAGCAATTGTTCTATAGGGTTGCCATGAGCTATTAAGACAATAACTATATGAATATAACTTCTTACTGGCATTCTTTCTAAATAGCTCACTTAGGGTTTGCATGGCCTCAATTGTATTTACTGAGCCTGATCCATCGACTTTTGTTGCCTTGTACTGCCATCTACTGTCCATTGGTTGGAACTGACACAGTGCTCAGATTGAAAGTACTGGAGAAACTCAGTGATGTTAAAAGAATCTGTGGAAAGAGAAACAAATAAATGGTTTGAGGCTGAAACGACTCTTCTGCACATATTGGACTCGATCTGTTAACTTTTTGTCTCTCTCCACAGACGCTGCCAGGCCAGCTGAGTTTCTCCATCACATTCATATTTTGTATATATTTCAGAGCTCCAGTACAGGTACATTGAATTAGAATCCCTACAGTGTGGAAACAGGCCCTTCAGCCCAACAAGTCCACACTTACCCTCCGAAGAGAACCCACCCAGACCCACTCCCCTACCCTACATTTATCCCTGACTAATGCACCTAACCTACACATTCCTGAATACTGTGGGTAATTTAAAATATTCCTGAAGAAGGGCTTATGCCCGATACATCGAATCCTTGGATGCTGCCTGACCTGCTGCGCTTTTCCAGCAACACATTTTCAGCTCTGATCTCCAGCATCTGCAGACCTCACTTTCTCCTCGGTAATTTAAAATAACCAATTTATCTAACCTGCACATCTTTGGATTGTGGAAGGAAACCCACACAGACCCAGGGAGAATGGGCAAACTCCACACAGCCGCCTGAGGCTGGAATCAAACCTGGGTACCTGGTACTGTAAGGCATCAGTATTAACAACTGAGCCACTGTGCTTTTACTTGAGTGTCCAGAGTTTTGGGCTACAGCATTAGTAAAGCAGCACTAACAACATCAATGCTTTCAACAAATCATCAGAACCACTGTATAAAAAGTGTATGTCTTTTTGCCTAGATTTTAACTTCATTAATAGTGGAAAGTTTTAGAAATAAATTGAATTTTTGATCCAGGAAGGAAAACTTTGCAGACAGGGAAAAGATACTTTAATGATCCAAACTCTACTTGTTATAGTTAGAGTCAAAAATGAATTAGATTAGATTAGATTAAATTTCTTACAGTGTGGAAACAGGCCCTTCGGCCCAACAAGTCCACACCGACCCGCCAAAGCGCAACCACCCATACCCCTACATTTACCCCTTACCTAACACTATGGGCAATTTAGCATGGCCACTTCACCTGATCCACACATCTTTGGACTGTGGCAACATACAACTGCGTCTCTTCCTGTTTCTGTCTTATAACCTAGATGTTTCTTCCATTTTTCATCTATATACTCTACCTTGATGACATCATCCAAGAACATAGACTCCACATGGACACTGACAACATCCAGCTCCAGCTCACCACCAGATATGCTGAGCCTTAACGATCTCAAAATTATCGGACAGCTTGTCGACATCCACTAATAAACAGGCAAAGATTTCCTCCAATTAAATATTGAAGAGATTGTGTCATTGTCATTGTGCCCCACCAATGCGTGGAAAGTGCTCAATGTGTTCCAGATTCTCTCCATTAAGGTAGGGATTTAGGGACATAAGAGCAGGAGTCAGTCACCAATCTCTCCGGTCTGTCCCACCATAATAGATCATAGCTGATCATCTCATTGAATGCTGGGAAGAAGTTCCTCCACATCGATGATCTAAATGGTCTCTCGTTTACTCTGGTTCGAGACCCCCCTTCCTCCCACTCCCACCACCAACCCTCCGACTAATGGAAATATCCTTCCTGTATCAACTTTGTCCATCCGTTTTAAAATTTTCTCTGTCAGATGACTTCTGATTTGTGTAAACTCCGGAGAACCCGTGCAAAATCTCTTCAACCTCTCCTCATAGCACAATCCAACAATCCCAGAAATCAGTCCAGTGACCATTCACTGCACTCCTTCTACTGCCAGCATGTGTTTTCTTAGACAGAACTGCAGACAGTATATAAGGTGCTGCCTCAGTCGTGGTCGGTTCAATTGAAGCAGAACTTCTTTACTGCTCAAATTTATCCCATCTGCACGAGCTATGCGATAAAGAAAAGCATTCTATTAGCCTTCATAATTGCTTGACACATCCTTCTCTTCTTCATTCATGGACTGTTGGCATTGCTGATTATGCCAGCATTTATCCTTAATTGCTCTAGAGAATGTGGTGGTGAGCTACCTTCTTGAACCACAACAACCCATGTGGTGTAGGTAGACCCATGGGTGCAGTTATGGAAGGGTGCCAGGATATTAACCCAGCAACAGTGAAGCTACAGTGTTATAATTGGACGTCAGGATGGTGCGTAGCTTGGCAGGAATCTTGGAAGTGGCAGCACTCTTATGCATCTGCAACTCTTCTCCTTTTAGATGGTGGCAGTCACATGTTTAATTGTGCTGTTCGAAGCCTCAGTGATAACCCAAATGCATTGGTAGGTGGTACACACTGCTGCAACTCTCTGAAAAAGTGAAGGGAGTGAATAGAGAATCAAACAAGCAGGATGCTTTGACCTGATAGTGTTTAGCTTCTGGAATGTTATCCGAGCTGCACCCATCCACACAACTGAAGAATACTTCATCACACGCTTGCCTTGCCCGTTTTAAATGATTAATGAGCACTGGGCAGTCAGGAGGTGAGTTGCCTTCTGCAAAAGTCTTGTCAAGCTTTCATATGGCTCATCTAGATTGGCTTCGGATAAATGGTAACCCCAAGATGAGCATTGCTGCCTCACAGCGCCAAGGACTTATGTTCAAATCCAGCTTTGGGTGACTGTCTGTGTGGAGTCTGCACATTCTCCCCATACCTGCAGGGATTTCCTTTGGGTGCTCTGGTTTCCTCCCACAGTCCAAAGTTGCACTAGTTTGGTGGATTGGCCATGCTAAATCACCCGTTAGTGTCTAGGGATGTGCATGCTAGGTAGGTCAATCAAGATAAATGCAAGATAATAGGGATAGTTTAGTACAGATTCTGTGATTCTATTCTATGAATATCATGTAGAGTTAAATGAGTTAGTTGAAGATGGCTGTGATGTTGGGATCTCAGGAAGAAGATGCATCATCCATTCGGCATTTCTTGCTGAAGATGGATGGATGCTAGTTTCTTTAAGTGAATTATAAATTCACTAAGGTCCCTTTCGAAATGGAGGGTGAGTTTTTGGCAGGCCAGATGTGGATCACTTTGCCGATGTTCCAGGATAAGAGCTGAAAATGTGTTGCTGGTTAAAGCACAGCAGGTTAGGCAGCATCCAAGGAACAGGAAATTCGACGTTTCGGGCATAAGCCCTTCATCAGGGCTTATGCCCGAAACGTCGAATTTCCTGTTCCTTGGATGCTGCCTAACCTGCTGTGCTTTAACCAGCAACACATTTTCAGCTCTGATCTCCAGCATCTGCAGACCTCATTTTTTACCCGATGTTCCAGGATAAGCCAAGTCTCTTGTAGGCAGAATTGAGAGATCAAGAGTGATCTGCAAATCAATTGCAGAATGGGTAATGGACACTGCAGACTTCTGCAAGCTGTGGATCATTAACAACAGTAAATTTAGTTTTGGCTCATTGGTGACAGTGGTTAAGGTATTATCCATTTAAATAGACCAGATTGCAGATGATCTTTGATGAGGTGAGATTGTAAATAATGCACACATTATCACACAGCCTTACTTCATACCAGATTGGAATTTGAAGGAATTTGTTTTGCATGAATATGCAGGGAATAGAGGGATATGGATCATCTGTCTGTTTAAATGCCTCTTAAACATTGCAATCATATCTGCTTCTATTCTACCCCTGCTAGTGCGTTCCAGCCACCTACCACCTCTGTGTAAAGAAACTTGTCACACAAGTGTACATCTCACCATGGATCACATCTGACTTAATCTGCTAGATCAGCCTAAAATGAGAGGTTTCGTCAAATGCTTTCATAAAGTTCATGGAGGCAACATCCACTGCCCTGCCCTTATCAATCATCTTCATCACTCCCTCAAAAAATTCAATTAAATTTGTGAGACAAAACCTCCTCTGCACAAAGCCATGTTGACTGCCTGTAATAAGTCCATTTTTTTTTCCAAATCCTGTCTCTAAGAATCTTCTCCAATAATTTCCTACCATTGATGTGCATGTGTAGAATGGCCTGCCACAGGAACAACTGCAACACTTATAAGGCATCTGGATGGGTGTGTGAATAGGAAGGGTTTGGAGGGTTATGGGCCGGGTGCTGGCAGGTGGGACTAGATTGGGTTAGAATATCCGGTCGGCATGAACGAGTTGGACTGAAGGGTCTTTTTCCGTGCTGTACATCCCTATGACTCTATATAAGGCTAACAGGCCTATAATTTCCTGGATTATCTCTCTTGCCTTTCTTAAACAAAGGAGCAATATTGGCTATTCTCCAGAAGATCCATGCAATGTCCTCCATTGCCTCCCTCAGTATCCAGGGATAGATTCCGTCAGGCTCCGGAAATTTTCTACCTTAATGTTTTTAAAGATACCAACACTCCCCCCTTCTTAATATCGACATTCACAGAATATGAAGATTCACCCCTCCCTAAACTTATCATCATCCATGTCTTTCTCCTTGATGAATATCAATGCAAAGTACTCACTAAGGACCTCATATACTTCCTCTGGCATCAATGCATAAATTCCCTCCTTTTTCTTTGAAAGGATCAACCCTTTCTCTGGTAGCTCACTTGCTCCTAATATACATATAAAATGCTTTGGGATTCTCCTATTGGCAAAGGAAATTTCATGGTTCCTTTCAGCCTTCCTAATTCCTGGTTTAAATTCTTTCCTGCTTCTTTTATATTCTTCATGGGCCTTTCAATTTCCTAAATCTTACACATGCTTCCTTTTGCTTTAGCTCAACTTTCAACATCTTTCGTCATTCAGGGTTCCTGAATTTTGCCAATGCCCCAGAAAGCTCCCTCACTACAACTTCAATCACCTGGCAGGATCATTCCCTAGTACAAGGTCTAGCATGGCCCCTGCCCTAGTTGGATTATCTACATATAGTTCCAAGAAACCTTCCTGGATGCACCTAACAAATTCTATCCCATCTAAACTCCTGGAACTAATGGAATCCCAGCCAATTTTAACTTCCCAGTTAAAATCACCCACTACAACAATCCTGTCATTTTTACATCTTTCAATGATCTGCTTACATTTCAGTTCCTCTTTCTCCTGCTGGCTGTTGGGAGGTATACAGGATAATCCCATCATAGTGATTGCACCTTTCTTATTCCTGAGTTCTACCATAAGGCCTTCCTGAAAGACCCCTACAAAATGTCTTTCCTCAGTACAGCTGGGACATACTCCTCAATAAATAATGCAACTCTCCCAACCACTTATACATCCCTCTCTATCACGCCTGAAATATCTGAACCCTGAAACGTTGAGTGGCCAGTCAGGCCCTTCTCTCAATAGGCTAAAACATTGTAGTTCCATGTACTAATCCAGGCTTTCAGCTCATCTACCTTACATGTTATTGTCCTTGTATTGAAATTAATACACTTCAGGTCGCCATTCCCCCCATGTTCATTAATCTGGTCTGACTGGTGCTTCCTATCAGACTTACTTGACTTGACCTCTACCCTCCCCTCAATCATGCCACATGCTGATCTATTACTTTCATTCCAACATCCCTGCTGGGAAGGTGAGTAAAACCATTTTAAAGACTTACCTCAGGCATCGGGGCCTCCATTTGTCAAGAGGTGAGAGTGAAGAGCAGAGGACTGCTGGGAAGGTGAGTAAAACTTTTTAAAAACTTATCTCAGGCGTCGGGGCCTCCATTTATCGAGATGTGAGTGAGAAGCACTCTCTCTTTTTAAAGGAGCAGCAGAGGGAGAGGCCACAACAAGGAGCAGAGGACTGCTGGGTATATACTTGGGCAGCAGCTGAATCGCGAGACACTATACTTGTAGTGTCTCCCACCCATCCTCCTCCTCTAACCAAAAAAAAGGACTCTCATGTGTTGCTAAGGTAAGGTGTTTCAATTTATATTTCTTGTGTATCATGTGATAGATTAAAAGTTTACTATTAGTTGTTTAGTTGAATAAGACCATAGAGATGTACCAGAAATTAATGAAATATGTAGAGACGGCTGGATGGGTGATGTGCTGTAACTGTATGATGTGGGAGCTGGCTGATCCCATTGTGAACGGCAGTGACCACATCTGCAGCATGTGTTGGTTGTTGGAAGAACTCGGGATCAGAGTTGATGATCTGGAATCTGAGCTTCAAACACTGCGGCACATCCGGGAGGGGGAGAGTTACCTGGACACTTTGTTTCAGGAGGCAGTCACACCCGCTAGATTAAGTAATTCAAATTCAGTTAGTGTTCAGGGATAATTGGGTGTGACTGTAAGTAAGACAGGTGGGGGGATTCTGAGTTCAGGGGTGGAGGAGCCTCAGCCCTTGACCAGGTCCAACAGGTGTGAGATTCTTGCTCCCTGTTCGGATGATGAAAAAGGCCGTGGACAGTATGAGCCAACTGACCATGGCACCATGGTGCAGAAGGCCATTCAAGAGAGCGGAGTAATAAGACAAGTAGTTGTTATCGGGGATTCTACAATTAGGGGGACAGATAGTATCCATTGCAAGCTGGATCAGGAGGCCCACATGGTGTGCTTTCTGCCTGTTGCCAGGGTGCAGGACGTCTCCGACGGGTTTAATAGGATATTGGAGCGGGAGGGAGAGGATCCAGTTGTTGTGGTCCACATTGGCACAAAAAACACAGGCAAGGCCAGGAAGGAGGACCTGTTTGAGGATTATCAAGCACTGGGAAGGAAATTGAAGAACAGGTCCTCAAGGGTCATTATCTCTGGATTACTGCCTGAGGCATGTGGTAATTGGCAGAGAGATAAGAAAATTAGGGAAGTAAACATGTGGCCAAGAGATTGGTGTGGGAAAGACAGATTCCATTTCATGGGATATTGGCACCAGTTTTGGAACCAATTTTGGAAGGATCTGTACTGATGGGACAGTCTCCACCCGAATTGATCTGGAACCAGTGTTCTGGTGAAAAGGATAAATAGGGTGGTCACTAAGACTTTAAACTTGTGAGTCAGGGGGAAGGGAAAGGGAAAGCAACAGGGAGTATGGAGTCAAGTCGAAAGATAAGCAGCAGGTTAACGTGTGCAGTGTTAAAGTTCAAGGCAGACTAGGAATGAAGCAAAAAGAAAGGATAAATGGGGACATACTACGAGAGATGTTGGAAATCATGAGGATGAGAAAATTAGCATTAAGGTGCTTTACTTGAATGCTCATAGTATTCGTAACAAAGTAAATGAATTAACAGCACAAATCATCATGAATGATTATGATATGACAGGCAACAAGCATCACAGAGACATGGTTGCAGGGGGTTCAAGACTGGCAGTTAAACATTCAAGGATTTACAACTTATTGAAAAGACAGGGAGACGGGCAGAGGGGGCAGCGTTGCCTTGAAATAAAATCTATGGCACTGATTGACATAGCGTCGGATGATGTGGAGTCTGTGTGGGTGGAATTGAGGAACCACAAAGGCAAAAAAACCATAATGGGAGTTATGTACAGACCTCCTAACAGTGGTCAGGACCAGGGGCGCAACATGTACCAGGAAATAGATAGGACATGTCAGAAAGGCAAGGTTATGGTGATCATGGGGGACTTCAATATGCAGGTGGACTGGGTGAATAATGTTGCCAGTGGATCCAAAGAAAGAGAATTCATGGGAATGCTTACAGGATGGCTTTTTGAAACAGCTTATGATGGAGCCCACAAGGGAGCAGGCTATTCTGGACCTAGTGCTATGTAATGAACCAGACTTTATAAAAGATCTTAAAGTAAGGGTACAGTCAGAAGGCAGTGATCATAATATGGTAAAGTTCTGTCTGCAGTTTGAAAGAGAAAAGACAAAATCAGATGTAATGGTGTTACAGTTAAATAAAGGTAATTATGAGGGCATGAGAGAGGAACTGACCAAAATCGACTGGAAGCAGAGCCTAGCGGGGAAGACAGTAAAGCAAAAATGGCAGGAGTTTCTGGGTGTAATTGAGAATAAGGTACAGAGGTTCATCCCAAAGAAAATAAAGATTTTCCGGGTAGGGGTTAGGCAGCCAAGGCTGACAAAGGAAGTCAGGAAATGTATCGAAGAAAAAGAGAGAGCCTATAAAGTGGCCAAGAGCACTGGGAAATCAGAAGATTGCGAAGACTACAAAAACAAACAGAGGATAACAAAGAGAGAAATAAGGAAGGAGAGGATCAAATATGAAGGTAAGCTAGCCAGTAGTATTAGAAATGATTGTAAAAGTTTTTTCAGAAGAAACAAAAGAGAGGCAAAAATAGAAATTGGACCAATCCAAACTGATGCTGGAAGGCTAGTGATGGGAGATAAGGAAATAGCTAAAGAACTTAATAAGTACTTTGTGTCAGTCTTCAGATTGGAAGACATGAATAATATCCCAACAATTAAGGAGACTCAGGGGACAGAGTTGAGTATGGTAACCATTACAAAAGAGAAAGTGCTAGAAAAGCTAAAAGTTCTGAAAACTGATAAATCTCCTGGCTCCGATGGGCTACATCCTAGAGTTCTGAGAGAGGTGGCTGAGGAAATAGCGGAGGTGCTGACTGTGATCTTTCAAAATTACTGGAGTCAGGAAAAGTCCCAGATGATTGGAAAACCACTGTTGTAACCCCTTGTTCAAGAAAGGATCAAGACAAAAGATGGGAAAATTATAGGCCAATTAGCCTAACCTCAGTTGTAGATAAAAGTTTAGAATCCATCGTTAAGGATGAGATTTCTAAATTCTTGGAAGTGCAGGGTCAGATTAGAACAAGTCAGCATGAATTTTGTAAGGGGCGGTCGTGCCTGACAAACCTGTTAGAATTCTTTGAAGAGATAGCAAGTAGGTTAGACCAGGGAAACCCAGTGGATGTGGTCTATCTAGATTTCCAAAAGGCCTTTGATAAGGTGCCTCACGGAAGACTGATGAGTCAGGTGAGTGCCCATGGTGCTACTGGCAGGGATTGGGAATTGGCTGTCTGACAAAAGGCAGAGAGTAGGGATGAAAGGTTCTTTGTCGGAATATTAGCTGATGACAAGTGGGTTCCCACAGGGTTCAGTGTTGGGGCCGTAGCTGTTCACTTTATATATTAATGATCTGGATGAAGGGAGTGGGGGTATTCTGGTGAAGTTCGCCGATGATACGAAGTTAGGTGGACAGGCACGTAGTACTGAGGAGGTGGGGAGGCTGCAGAAAGATTTGGACAGTTTAGGAGAGTGATCCAGGAAATGGCTGATGAAATTCAATATAAGCGTGCGAGGTCTTGCACTCTGGAAAAAAGAATACAGGCATGAACTATTTTTTAAACGGTGAGAAAATTCATAAAGCCAAAATACAGAGGGATCTGGGAGTGCTAGTCCAGGATTCTCTAAAGGTTGATTTGCAGGTTGAGTCTGTGATTAAGAAAGCAAATGTAAAGTTGTCACTTATCTCAAGAGAGTTGCAATATAAAAGCAGCGACGTGCTTCTGAGATTTTATAAAGCTCCAAACCTCAGGAAGGACATGCTGACTGTGGAGTGTGTCCGGCAGAGATTCACACAGATGATCCCTGGAATGGTAGGCCTAACATATGATGATCGGCTAAGGATCCTGGGATTGTATTCATTAGAGTTTAGAAGGTTGGAGAGATCTAAGAGAAACTTACAAGATAATGCATGGCTTAGAAAGGGTGGATGCTGGGAAGTTATTACCATTAGGCGGGGAGACTAGGATCCACGGGCACAGCCTTAAATTTAGTGGGTGTCAATTTAGAATGGAAATGAGGGGACATTTCTTCAGTCAGAGAGTGGTGGGCCTGTGGAATTCATTGCTACGGAGTGCAGTGGAGGCCTGGACGTTGGGTGTTTTCAAGGCAGAGATTGATAAATTCTTGATCTCACAAGGAATTAAGGGCTACAGGGAGAGTGCGGGTGAGTGGAATTGAAATGCCTTTCAGGCATGATCACGTGGCGGAGTGGACTTGATGGGCCAAATAGCCTCACTTCCACTCCTATGTCTTATGGTCTTATAGTCCCTGCCATACCAGTTTAAACCCTCCCGAGTGGCATTCGCAAACCCCCCTGCAAGAATGTTGGTGTCCTTCCACTTTAGGTGTTATCCATCTTTCATGTACATGTCCCTCCTGCCCTGGAAGGGATCCCCCCTACACCAGCCATGTATTATCATCCTTTCTCTGACCTCACTAGCGCATGACACAGAGAGTAATCCCACGATTACAATCCGAAAGATTATAATCTGCCCACTCAGAGACATTCTTGACCCTGGCACCAAAGAGGCAACGATCTTCCAGTAGGAAGGAAAATTTCAATCTCTTATCTGGCCTCTAACTTTTTAAATAGTTGCTGCTGCTCCTGTTTCTCGTCCTTTTCTGCTGAGCATGCTGGCAGGTAAAACTCCCGACACTC
Organism: Hemiscyllium ocellatum; assembly: GCF_020745735.1. NCBI lineage: Eukaryota > Metazoa > Chordata > Chondrichthyes > Orectolobiformes > Hemiscylliidae > Hemiscyllium > Hemiscyllium ocellatum. The sequence continues at coordinate 93,502,281 of NC_083411.1, read as the reverse complement.
GCCAAAGCCGGCACTTTGATCTCAATAGCAGCACTTCAAATTCACAGCCCCACTCCAAAATATCTGCCCCCACAGGACCTTGCCACCCTGTAATTGAAAATGGTTCCATTGTCATATTTTGATGCCCAGATCTTTACTGAATTCAAATTCCACAATCTACCGTAGTCAGATTCAAGCTTAGCTCCCCAAAATATTATGTGGGTCTCTGGTTTGCTCATAGCAATACCATCAGACTGTCACTTCCCTTGGTTGCCGGCTTTTGTCAAACTCCCTGTGTTAAAATGAGTCAGGTTGATCCTGCTCAGGGAGAGAAAGTTAGGCATTCCATAGTGGGCAGCTTTAAAATTTAGTGTTTTAGTTTGGAATGTCTTAAACATGTTGATTGATGTGATATTACTTTACTGGGTGTAGCACAATATTCTGAATATGTAAATAGAATACACTATCACCACAATGATGCAAGACAGCAAGTAGAGCATGACACAGCAAAAACAGCAACGTTGTTCCCCCAAAAGTATGAGTATATGGAGCTCTCTCATAATCCTGTATATAGAATAATACAGTCATACAGTGCAGGAAAGGCCCTTCAGCCTATCCAGCCTGCACCATCAATAACTACCACTAAAAGTGCACTAATCCCAATTTCATGCATTTGTCCCATAGCTTTGAATGTTATGATATTTCAAGTACTCATCCAAATATTTTATAAAGGCTATAAGATTTCCAGCCTCCACAACCTTCTCAGGCAATTCATTCCAGATTTCCTCTGAGTGAAAAAGGTTTGTTTTTCTCAAATCCCCTCTGAATTTCCTGTCTCTTACCTAAAACTATGCTCCAACATGATGGACCACTCAGCCAAGGGGAACAGCTAGCTGCTCCCTACGTATCCTGTCCATACGCCTCATAATGTTTTAAGACTTTAATCACATCCACCCTCAGCCTTCTCTGTTCTAAAGAAAACAATCTAAGCCAATCAAATCTCTCTTTATAGCAACATCTTTATGAATCTCCTCTGTACCCTGTCTAGTGTTATCACAGACTTCCTGTAGTGAAGTGACCAGAACTACACATGCTACTTCAGCTGTGGCCTGACCAGAGCTCTGTACAACTTCAACATTACCTCCTTACTCTTATAATCTTAGGCCACGGCAAGTGTCCCAAATATCTTCTTAACTATCTTATTCACATGCTCTGTTCACTTCAGAGATTTGTGAATAATTACCCCAAGATCCTGCTGTTCCTCTGAGCTATCTAACGTCCTGCCATTTGTTAAGTATTCCCTCATCTTATTTCTTCTTCCAGAGCACATCACCTATCACTTATGAAAGTTGAATGTCATCTATCACTCCTCTATCTATCTGACCAAACCATCTATATCATCCTGTAACCTACAACTGTTTTCTTCGCTAGTATTGTGGTTCTGTTCGCCGAGCTGGAAGTGTTTGCTGCAAACGTTTCGTTCCCTGGTTAGGGAACATCCTTAGTGCTATTGGAGCCTCCTGTGAAGCACTGCTTTGATGTTTCTTCCGGTATTTATAGTGGTTTGTTCTTGCCGCTTCCGGGTGTCAGTTTCAGCTGTAGTAGTTTGTATGTGGGGTCCAGGTCAATGTGTCTGTTGATGGATGTTCTTGCCGCTTCCAGGTGTCAGTTTCAGCTGTAGTGGTTTGTATATGGGGTCCAGGTCCATGTGTCTGTTAATGGAGTTTGTGAATGAATGCCATGCCTCTAGGAATTCCCTGGCTGTTCTCTGTCTGGCTTGTCCTATGATGGTAGTGTTTTCCCAGTCAAATTCATGTTCCTGGTTGTCTGAGTGTATGGCTACTAGGGATAGCTGGTCGTGTCGTTTTGTGGCTAGCTGATGTTCATGGATGCGGATTGTTAGCTGTCTTCCTGTTTGTCCTATATAGTGTTTTGTGCAGTCCTTGCATGGTATTTTGTAAACTACGTTAGTTTGGCTCGTGCTGGCTATTGGGTCCTTTGTTCTAGTGAGTTGTTGTCTGAGTGTGGAAGTTGGCTTGTGTGCTGTTATGAGTCCTAAGGGTCGCTGTAGTCTGGCTGTCAGTTCTGAGACGCTCCTGACGTATGGTAGTGTGGCTAGTCCTTTTGGTTGTGGCATGTCCTTGTTCCGTGGTCTATCTCTTAGACATCTGGAGATAAAGTTGCGTGGGTATCCGTTCTTGGCGAATACCTTGTATAGGTGTTCCTCTTCCTCTTTTCGCAGTTCTGGTGTACTGCAGTGTGTTGTGGCTCTTTTGAATAGTGTCCTGATGCAGCTTCGTCTGTGTGTGTTGGGGTGGTTACTTTCATAGTTTAGGACTTGGTCTGTGTGTGTTGGTTTCCTGTGTACCCTTGTGGTGAATTCTCCATTGGGTGTTCTCTCTACTAACACGTCTAGGAATGGGAGTTGGCTATCCTTTTCCTCTTCTCTCGTGAATCGTATTCCTGTGAGTGTGGCATTGATGATTCGGTGTGTTTTTTCTATTGCTGTGTTTTTGATGATTACAAAGGTGTCATCGACATATCTGATCCAGAGTTTGGGTTGGATTTGTGGTAGGGCTGTATGTTCTAACCTTTGCATAACTGCCTCTGCTATGAGTCCCGAGATTGGTGATCCCATGGGTGTTCCGTTGATTTGTTTGTATATCTGATTGTTGAATGTAAAGTGTGTGGTGAGGCACAGGTCTAGTAGTTTAAGTATGCCGTCCTTGTTGATAGGTTCGGCCTCCTGTGTTCTGTTATGTATGTCCAGTGGGTTGGCTATTGTTTCTCTGGCTAGGGTTTTGTCAATTGAAGTGAACAGTGCCGTCACGTCGAATGATACCATGGTTTCTTCTTTGTCTATGTGTGTATTTCTGATGATGTCCAAGAATTCCTGTGTTGATTGTATGGAGTGTTTGGATCCGCTGACTAGGTGTTTCAGTTTTTGTTGTAGTTCTTTGGCCAGTTTGTATGCTGGTGTCCCTGGTAGTGATACTATGGGTCTGAGTGGGATGTCTGGTTTGTGTACTTTGGGTAGTCCGTAGAATCTGGGGGTGTTGTTGCTTTCAGGTTTCATTCTTTGCTGGTCCGCTTTGGTTATCTGTCCGTTTTTTTGTAGATTCCTTAGTGTGTTGATTATTCTATTGGTGAGTTGTGGTGTGGGGTGATGTTTCCTAGCCAGGGAACGAAACGTTTGCAGCAAAAACTTCCAGCTCGGCGAACAGAACCACAACAACGGACACCCGAGCTACAAATCTTCAACCAGACTTTAAACACTTATGGGCGAGAAACGCTGAGACAAGCCAGGAGATGGGAATCCTGCGCTAACCGCCTAAGCGCAACACATGAACAACTCCGGTTCCTCCACGAATGCAGAAAAAAATCACATCCTGCCACAATGTGTCAAGTACAGACCTCCAGTAAATAATCCACAAGCCAGGGAAACAGCCAAGAAGAACGGATTCAGGATGGTCCAGGTAATGATCACAGACGCTCACAACCGACTGCACAAATACAAGCAAGAAATTGCGCGCCAAAAGTCGTTAATTTTAAAACCACTCATCAGGAATGGACCCGGACCATAGAACAGGCTATCACTATAGGACAGGACAGGACAACACTTCGCAAAAAAACGGCACTAAAAGAAAAAATGGACAAACTAACCCACAAACAGGAGGACACTACAACACACACCTGGGTTAAAAACCTCTCCCACAGACAGCTCACAGACATGGAAAGAACTATACTGGCCAAGGGACTCAAATACAACTACAGGGATGCCAACACAGCAGACTTCCTAGCAGCACTAGAATGCACACTCAGGAACAATGGACTGACAGAAGAGACACAACAAACAGTGAGACAAACAGTCGTACCTATGATGTTAAGAAAACGACATAAACATAACCTCAACACCAAGGAGAGGGAAGCACTGAAAGCACTGAAAAATGACAAGAACATAATCATACTACCGGCAGATAAAGGCAGAATGACGGTCATCTTAGATAAATCAGACTACATCAATAAAGCACAACAACTACTCGCAGACACCAACACCTACCAAATGAAGGATTCGGACCCCACACCACAACTCACCAATAGAATAATCAACACACTAAGGAATCTACAAAAAAACGGACAGATAACCAAAGCGGACCAGCAAAGAATGAAGCCTGAAAGCAACAACACCCCCAGATTCTACGGACTACCCAAAGTACACAAACCAGACATCCCACTCAGACCCATAGTATCACTACCAGGGACACCAGCATACAAACTGGCCAAAGAACTACAACAAAAACTGAAACACCTAGTCAGCGGATCCAAACACTCCATACAATCAACACAGGAATTCTTGGACATCATCAGAAATACACACATAGGCAAAGAAGAAACCATGGTATCATTCGACGTGACAGCACTGTTCACATCAATTGACAAAACCCTAGCCAGAGAAACAATAGCCAACCCACTGGACATACATAACAGAACACAGGAGGCCGAACCTATCAACAAGGACGGCATACTTAAACTACTAGACCTGTGCCTCACCACACACTTTACATTCAACAATCAGATATACAAACAAATCAACGGAACACCCATGGGATCACCAATCTCGGGACTCATAGCAGAGGCAGTTATGCAAAGGTTAGAACATACAGCCCTACCACAAATCCAACCCAAACTCTGGATCAGATATGTCGATGACACCTTTGTAATCATCAAAAACACAGCAATAGAAAAAACACACCGAATTATCAACGCCACACTCACAGGAATACGATTCACAAGAGAAGAGGAAAAGGATAGCCAACTCCCATTCCTAGACGTGTTAGTAGAGAGAACACCCAATGGAGAATTCACCACAAGGGTACACAGGAAACCAACACACACAGACCAAGTCCTAAACTATGAAAGTAATCACCCCAACACACACAAACGAAGCTGCATCAGGACACTATTCAAAAGAGCCACAACACACTGCAGTACACCAGAACTGCGAAAAGAGGAAGAGGAACACCTATACAAGGTATTCGCCAAGAACGGATACCCACGCAACTTTATCTCCAGATGTCTAAGAGATAGACCATGGAACGAGGACATGCCACAACCAAAAGGACTAGCCACACTACCATACGTCAGGAGCGTCTCAGAACTGACAGCCAGACTACTGCGACCCTTAGGACTCATAACAGCACACAAGCCAACTTCCACACTCAGACAACAACTCACTAGAACAAAGGACCCAATAGCTAGCACGAGCCAAACTAACGTAGTTTACAAAATACCATGCAAGGACTGCACAAAACACTATATAGGACAAACAGGAAGACAGCTAACAATCCGCATCCATGAACATCAGCTAGCCACAAAACGACACGACCAGCTATCCCTAGTAGCCATACACTCAGACAACCAGGAACATGAATTTGACTGGGAAAACACTACCATCATAGGACAAGCCAGACAGAGAACAGCCAGGGAATTCCTAGAGGCATGGCATTCATTCACAAACTCCATTAACAGACACATGGACCTGGACCCCATATACAAACCACTACAGCTGAAACTGACACCTGGAAGCGGCAAGAACATCCATCAACAGACACATTGACCTGGACCCCACATACAAACTACTACAGCTGAAACTGACACCCGGAAGCGGCAAGAACAAACCACTATAAATACCGGAAGAAACATCAAAGCAGTGCTTCACAGGAGGCTCCAATAGCACTGAGGATGTTCCCTAGCCAGGGAACGAAACGTTTGCAGCTAAAACTTCCAGCTCGGCGAACAGAACCACAACAACGGACACCCGAGCTACAAATCTTCAACCAGACTTTAAACACTCACTATTATCCAGGTAACCAATCTTGATGGCATCTGCAAACTTGTTTAATTCCCCCTATATTTTCGTCCATATCATTTATGTATATAACAAACAACAAAGGTACCAGTACTGATCCTTGTGGTACTTCGCTGGACACCAGTCTCCAGAAACTCAAAGTTTTCTACCATGACACTTTGTGTCCTATTACTAAGCCAGTCTCTGATCCATCTTACCAGGTTTCCCTGAGTTCCATATGCTTTAACCTTCTCAATCAGTCTCCCATGGAGGATCTTGTCAAAACCTTTGCTAAAATTTATGGGCGGTACGGTGGCACAGTGGTTAGCACTGCTGTCTCACAGCGCCTGAGACCCGGGTTCAATTCCCGACTCAGGCGACTGACTGTGTGGAGTTTGCATGTTCTCCCCGTGTCTGCGTGGGTTTCCTCCGGGTACTCCGGTTTCCTCCCACAGTCCAAAGATGTGCGGGTCAGGTGAAGTGGCCATGCTAAATTGCCCGTAGTGTTAGGTAAGGGGTAAATGTAGGGTATGGGTGGGTTGCGCTTCGGCGGGTCGGTGTGGACTTGTTGGGTCGAAGGGCCTGTTTCCACACTGTAAGTAATCTAATCCATACTAACTACATCAAACGAAATTCCCTCTCCAACACACTTGATCACATTTTCAAAAAATTCTAATAAATTTCTTCAGTATTACCTCCCTGTGACAAAGCCTCTAATTAACCCAAATGGATATTCCAAGTGGATATTAATTCTCCCTTTCAGAATTTCCTCCAATGAGAGAGAGAGAGAGAGAACCTGCACAGCTACTGCCTTTGCTGTTTGAATTTGTGTCTTGTTGGACATCGGAGTGCATCTGGGAAAATTAACAAACAGTGAAATTGGCAACTAATCTTGGAGGAACTGTTGGACGAAGTACACAGCACAGAATCAGATAAGTTAATTGTTAGATTAGATTACTTGCAGTGTGGAAACAGGCCCTTCGGCCCAACAAGTCCATACAGATCCACCGAAGTGCAACTTCCCCCCCATTCACCCCTTACCTAACACTACGGGCAATTTAGCATGGCCAATTCACCTGACCTGCACATCTTTGGACTGTGGGAGGAAACCAGGGCACCCAGAGGAAACCCACGCAGACACGGGGAGAATGTGCAAACTCCACACAGTCAGTCGCCTGAGGCGGGAATTGAACCTGGGTCTCTGGCACTGTGAGGCAGCAGTGCTAACCACTGTGCTACCGTGCCGCCCACCAGCTTGTTGTGTTAAGTCTGTCCAAGAGAAAGGCTGTATTAGTGAATACAGTGGGTTCTTTCTTGATGATATGTTTTTGGACATAAGTCTCTTGATTAAACTTAAAATATAAGTCATAGCTATTAACTTAACCGAGTGCAGTGTTTTGTAGAGGAATAAGACGGTGTTATTTTCTGGGTCTGTAGATTGTGAAGAAGCAAAAATGGCCTTTGTAGTGATATGTACTTCTTGTCAGAGATGTGAGTGTTTAAACAGAGTTTAAGGGTTACTGTGGATTATATCTGCCATAAATGCTATTGGATGCAAATCTTATCAGATTGAGTGGATCAGTTGGAGAGACAGATAGAAACGATGAGGAATTTGTAACAGCAACAGTATGTGATGGATGGCAGTTATAGGAAGGGGGAGAAAGTCTCAGATACAGTCACATAGATGAGTTAACTCCAGGAAGGGTAAGAGAGGTAGCAGCTAGTGCAGGAGTCTTTTGTGGATATACCCATTTCAAACAGGTATGCTGTTTTGGAAAATGTAGGGGGTGATGGATTCTCGGGGAAACGTAGCATGAACAGCCAGGTTTCTGGTGTTGAGACTGGCTCTAATGCAACAAGAGGTACATCAGCTTCCAAGAGATCAATTGTGTTAGGGGATTCTGTAGTCAGAGGTACAGGCAGACATTTCTGTGGCCAGCAGAGAAAAAGCAGAATGGTGTGTTGTTTCCCTTGTGCCAGGATCAAGGATGTCTCAGAGAGGGTGCAGAATGTTCTCATGGGGGAGAGGGGCCAGCAGGTGGTCATTGTCCACATTGGCACAAATGACATAGGAAGGGGAAAGGTTCAGATTCTGAAGGGAGATTACAGAGAGTTAGGCAGGAATTTAGAAAGGAGGTCCTCAAGGGTAGTAACATCTGGATTACTCCCAGTGCTGCTACGAGCTAGTGAGGGTAGGAATAGGAGGATAGAGCAGATGAATGCATTGCTGAGGAGCTGATGTATGGAAGAAGGATTCACATTTTTGGATCATTGGAATCTCTTTTGGGCAGGAAGTGACCTGTACAAGAAAAACGTATTGCACCTAAATTGGAAGGGGACTACTATATTGGCAGGAAAATTGGGTAGAACTGCTTGGGAGGACTTAAACTAGTAAGGTCAGGGGGGGGTGGGACCCAGAGAGATAGTGAGGAAAGAGATCGATCTGAGACAGGTACAGCTTAGAACAGAAGTGAGTCAAACAGCCAGGGCAGGCAGGGACAAGGTGGGACTAATAAATTAAACTGCATTTATTTCAATGCAAGGGGCCGAACAGGGAAGGCAGATGAACTCAGGGCATGGTTAGGAACATGGGACTGGGATATCATAACAATTACAGAAACATGGCTCAGGGATGGGTAGGGCTGGCAGCTTAATGTTCCAGGATACAAATGCTACTGAAAGGGTAGAAAGGGAGGCAAAAGAGGAGGGGGAGCGGCATTTTTGATCAAGGATAGCATTACAGCTGTGCTGAGGGAGGATATTCCCGGAAATATATCCAGGGAAGTTATTTGGGTGGAACTGAGAAATAAGAAAGGGATGATCACCTTATTGGGATTGTATTATAGACCCCTTAATAGTCAGAGGGAAATTGAGAAACAAACTTGTAAGGAGATCTCAGCTATCTGTAAGAATAATAGGGTAGTTATGGTAGGGGATTTTAACTTTCCAAACATAGACAGGACTGCCATAGTGTTAAAGGTTTAGATGGAGAGGAATTTGTTAAGTGTGTACAAGACAATTTTCTGATTCAGTACATGGATGTACCTACTTGAGAAGGTGCAAAACTTGACCTACTCTGAGGAAATAAGGCAGGGCAGGTGACTGAGGTGTCAGTGGGGGAGCACTTTGGGGCCAGCGACCATAATTCTATTCGTTTTAAAATAGTGATGGAAAAGGATAGACCAGATCTAAAAGTTGGAGTTATAAATTGGAGAAATGCCAATTTTAATGGTATGAGGCAAAAACTTTCAAAAACTGATTGGGGGCAGATGTTCGCAGGTAAGGGGACGGCTGGAAAATGGGAAGCCTTCAAAAATGAGATAACAAGAATCCAGAGAAAGTACATTCCTGTCAGGGTGAAAGGGAAGGCTGGTAGGTACAGGGAATGCTGGATGCCTACAGGAATTGAGGGTTTGGTTAATAAAAAGAAGGAAGCATATGTCAGGTATAGACAGGATAGATCGAGTGAATCCTTAGAAGAGTACAAAGAAGTAGGAGTATACTTAAGAGGGAAATCAGGAGAGCAAAACGGGACATGAGATAGCTTTGGCAAATAGAATTAAGGAGAATCCAAAGGGTTTTTACAAATATATTAAGGACAAAAGGATAACTAGGGAGAGAATAGGGCCCCTCAAAGATCAGCAAGGTGGCCTTTGTGTGGAGCCACAGAAAATGGGGAGATACTAAATCAATATTTTGCATCAGTATTTACTGTGGAAAAGGATATGGAAGATATAGACTGCCGGGAAATAGATGGTGACATCTTTCAAAATGTCCAGATTACAGAGGAGGAAGTGCTGGATGTCTTGAAAAGAGTAAAGGTGGATAAATCCCCAGGACCTGATCAGGTGTACCCGAGAACTCTGTGAGAAGCTAGAGAAGTGATTGCTGGGCCTCTTGCTGAGATATTTGTATCATCGATAGTCACAGGTGAGGTGCCAGAAGACTTGGAGGTTGGCAAGCGTGGTGCAATTGCTTAAGAAGGGCGGTAAAGATAAGCCAGGGAACTATAGACCAGTGAGCCTGATCTCAGTGGTGGGCAAGTTGTTGGAGGGAATCCTGAGGGACAGGATGTACATGTATTTGGAAAGACAAGGACTGATTAGGGATAATCAACATGGTTTTGTGCGTGGGAAATCATGTCTCACAAATTTGATTGAGTTTTTGAAGAAGTAACAAAGAGGATTGATGAGGGCTGAGCAGTAGATGTTATCTATATGGACTTCAGAAAGGCGTTCGACAAGGTTCCCCATGGGAGACTGATTAGCAAGGTTAGATCTCACAGAATACAGGGAGAACTAGCCATTTGGATACAGAACTGGCTCAGAGGTAGAAGACAGAGGGTGGTGGTGGAGGGTTGTTTTTAAGACTGGAGGTCTGTGACCAATGGAATGCCACAAGGATCGGAGCTGGGTCCTCTACTTTTTGTCATTTACATTAATGATTTGGATGCGAGTATTAGAGGTACAGTTAGTAAGTTTGCCGATGACACCAAAATTGGAGGTGTAGTGGACAGCGAAGAGGGTTACCTCAGATTACAACAGGATCTGACCAGATGGGCCGATTGGCTAAGAAGTGGCAGATGGAGTTTAATTCAGATAAATGTGAGGTGCTGCATTTTGGGAACGCAAATCCTAGCAGGACTTATACACTTAATGGAGAGTTGCTGAACAAAGAGACCTTGGAGTGCAGGTTCATAGCTCCTTGAAAGTGGAGTAGCAGGTAGATAGGATAGTGAAGAAGGTGTTTGGTATGCTTTCCTTTATTGGCCAGAGTATTGACTACAGGAGTTGGAAGGTCATGTTGTGGCTGTACAGGACATTGGTCAGGCCACTGTCAGAATATTGCATGCAATTCTGGTCTCCTTCCTATCAGAAAGATGTTGTGAAACTTGAAAGGGTTCAGAAAAGATTTACAAGGATGTTGCCAGAGTTGGAGGATTTGAGCTACAGCGAGAGGCTGAACAGGCTGGAGCTGTTTTCCCTGGAGCATCAAAGGCTGAGGGGTGACCTTATAGAGGTTTACAAAATTATGAGGGGCATGGATAGGATAAATAGACAAAGTCTTTTCCCTGGGGTCGTGGAGTCCAGAACTAGAGGGCATCGGTTTAGGGTGAGAGGGGAAAGATATGAAAGAGACCTAAGGGGCAACTTTTTCATGCAGAGGGTAGTACATGTATGGAATGAGCTGCCAGAGGATGTGGTGGAGGCTGGTACAATTGTAACATTTAAGAGACATTTGGATGGGTATATGAATAGGAAGTGTTTGGAGGGATATGGGCCGGGTGCTGGCAGGTGGGACTAGATCGGGTTGGGATATCTGGTCGGCATGGACAGGTTGGACCGAAGGGTCTGTTTCCATGCTGTACATCTCTAAGACTCTATGACTTTCCATACTACTAACATAAGACTCACTCGTCTATAATTTCCTGGTTCATCTCTAACATCTTTCTTGAAACGTGGAACCATATTAGTTACATGCAGTCCTCTGTAACTCCCCCTGTGGCCAGAGAGGAATTAAAAATTTCTGTTAGATCCCCTGCAATTTCTCCCTCATCTCCTACAGCAGCCTGGGATGTTATTCATCTGGCTCAGGTGATTTGTTTTTTTTTAATTTGTCAGAGTTTCCAATACCTCCCCATTTCCTATGTCAAACTGTAGATTAGATTACTTACAGTGTGGAAACAGGCCCTTCGGCCCAACAAGTCCACACCGACCCACCGAAGCGCAACCCACCCATACCTAACGCTACGGGCAATTTAGCATGGCCAATTCACCTGATCCACACATCTTTGGACTGTGGGAGGAAACCGGAGCACCCGGAGGAAGCCCACGCCGACACGGGGAGAACGTGCAAAATCCACACAGTCAGTCGCCTGAGTCGGGAATTGAACCCGGGTCTCAGGCGCTGTGAGACAGCAGTGCTAACCACTGTGCCACCGTGCCGCCCACAAATTCCTCACAATCTCTTTTTCTGAATCCCAAACCTATGTTCTCCTTTTCCAGAGTGAAGGCTGAAGAGAAATATCTATTTAACAATCTTTAAATATCCTGTGACTTCAGACAAATTGACCCCTTGGTCCCTATTTGGCCCTACTCTTTCCCTGGCTAACCTCTTCCCTTTAATGTATTTATCTTAAGGTTCTGCCTATATCCTGTTTGCAAGTCCTTTCTCATGACCTCCAATGCTTTTTTGAATTGTTTTCTTCAGTCCCTCTTGCATTTCCTATAGTTCTCTAGGGTTAGAGCTGAATTGCTCTCTTTGGATTTGCTAACAACCTTTCTCTACTTCCTCATACAATCCTATTTTGTTCTTAACATCTAGGGTTCCCTGTATTTCCCTCTAAAGGGTGCATGTTGGACCTATACTCTACTCAGCTCCTTTTTGAATGCCCCCCTGTGTTCCACTGAAGACTTAAAAAACAGTTGTTCCCAGTCAACTTTGGGCAAATCCTGCTTTATTTTAATAAAATCTGCTTTCATAAAATCAATCCAAAACCATCTTTTTCAGACCTTCTTTCTCCTTGCTGTACCTAATTTGAACCGTACCATGTTGTGGTCTCAATGGATAAAATGTTCTCCCACTGTCACATTGAACACTTGTTCAGCTTCATTCCCCAAAACCAGATCCCGCACAACACCGTTGCTTGTTGAGCCATCCACATATTGATCCAAAAAACTCCCCTGGATACATTTCAAGAAATCTGCCCCCTCTAAATCCTCAACACTATGACTATCTCAATTTATCTTGGGAAAGTTGAAATTCCCTGCAATAATTACATGGTAATTATTCTTCTTCACCTCTGTGAACTGTCTACATATTTGTTCCTCTATTTCCCGAGGACTCATTAGAGGCCGATAATACGTTACCAGTAATGTGGCTGCCCCCTTGGCATTCCTATGTTCTACCCACAAAACATCATTTAAAGACCTTTCCAAGATATCATCTTTCTTTATTGCTGTAATTAACTTCTTAATTAATAGTGAGACACCACCACCCCTTTTACATTCTCTTCTAAATCGCCTAAAGATCCTATACCCTGGAATGTTGTGTTGCCAGTCTAGCTCTTCCCTCAACTATGTTTGTGTGATGGCAACATTGGCCTTACTCTCTTGATACTCACACAGCTGAAAGTTACAGAGGATATCCTAGGGAAAAGCCTCCTGTACAAATAATACCATATCTCTATTTATTTAGCTGGTATCAAAAATACTCTAATGTTTGCTCTAATCTATCAAAAGAGAAGTGATTTCAGTATGTGCTATCTTTTCTACCCAGGAGCTATGCAGCGTGTTCTATTGAAAATTCAAGTAGTAGCAAAACTATGATTAGCTTCCCTGGCACTAACTAAACTTCCATTCACATTCAACAAATTTGAATTTCAGAGGCTGTTCTACTAGTCTGTGATACTTATATTCCATTTTAACCAGACCACTGAAGGCACTACCTAAAATATATTTTTGATGAGGAGGGTCAGGCTAATAAGGATAGAGATTGGTCAAGGGAAGTGGGTGTTGGGCCTGGTAAGGATGGGTGGAATGGGGATTCTGGTCAGGATGGATGGAAGGTTGTCAGAGGTCAGGGAATTGATAATTCTTTGGGGTGTAGCAGTTCAGTGGAGAGCTTGAGGTTTCAGTTTAATAATTACTGATGAATTAGAACAACTATTGCAATCCTCTAACTTGCCCTGCATAACTACTAAATTCAAGTCAAAACTCTCTGAGGTTTCCACCTTTAAAAGATTTTTCCCAGAGGCTTGTAGTGCAGGTGAATTGGTCATTGACAGTTTAAATTCCCCAAGGAATTCCGATTGAGTCAGCTGTGACATGGTTTCTGCATGATCCTGATGCACAACTCCAGTCTACACTGTTCCAATGGACTCTCTGGGTATCAGAGTATCTATGTTGTTGTTTCCATTCAAAAATATTACACAGGCAATGATTCAGTGATCTGATGGCAAGGTAGCTTTATTTTTATTGACTCTTTATAATTGTATTAATAATGTTCAATCACAAACTTACAAAGTTACTTTTGCTTAAGTTACATCACTGATTACCACCTTTGGAGACTGGAGCTCTCTACCTGAGCACCAGTAATAGCATCTGTAGATATTATGATAAGATGCCTTCACATGAAAATATTAGAGCTCTTGCTACCAAAGGCATACATAAATATATAAAATGAAATAATTCAACAGTTATCTATTCCCCTTATCTAAGGTGACCAATAAGGGCAAAATACCACAAGGACTCTTAGTCATTAAAGATGTGCTAGGAAGCAGACTTGATTTATACTGTAAGTAGTAACTTGGTAGTTAGCCTTAGTCAGTGAAGAACTATAGCCCCTTTCTCCATTCGAGAAAGGCAGCTGATATTATAGTTTGAAGGACATTTTGTGAGCATGGTACTCCATTCTCCATTGTTATTCTGTACCGCCCACTAGCCATCTGATCAACTGCTCTAAGTGACCACCAAACATAACATATTTTAAGTTTTCACAATTGAGAGAATTATTGTAAATTTTAAATGCAATACAAGGTTCATACAATCGCATTACTGTTCTCTTAATCCAAAATACATGATCGCAACAAAGGACAGATGAAGTTACAGTGCTTCGGGTGCAAATCTAGGTCTCACTTAAATTTTAACCATTTTAACCATCAAACTAGGCAGGCAATTCCAGGCCTCCACCAGAGCCCCATCATTTTTTTCTTCATGTCCCCTCAAGTCCTTCTGTCAATCACCTTCAGTCTGTGCCCCTGGTAATTAATCCCTATTCAGCCCCTCAAACTTCATCTTTCATTTATTCTTAGTCTTTGGTGTCCACTATATTCACGTTCTTCATCATTTTGTACACCTCAATGAAGTCTTCCCTCAGCCTACTCTATTTGAAGAAAAACCACTGTCACTAATCCAATCATTCCTCATGGCTGCAATTTGTAAGCCCTGACAACATTCTTGTAAAAGTTCTCTGTATTTTCTCCAGACCAATTCAACTAGAATAAAAACGAAGAGGCAGGAGCTCCTTTCCTAAGGAATTGCATATTGCACTGTGACCTGACTGAGGATGATGATTCTGAAATAGTTTCATAAGGTAGAGCGAGAAGAATACATCTTACAATTCTAACCACTCGTAAATCCAGTAAGAAATATTGGCCTCTCTCAAAGATGGCGGGAGACGATCATGAGTGCATGAGTCATTGAACATGTTGAGCATCGGCCTGACAATATGTTTATAAATTCCTTATAGAATTCACTGGGAACTCCATCAGGTCCGGGCATCTTTCCTCTCTGAAGCCGCTTCACAGCCTCCTGCACCTCTTGCTCTGATAAGGGAGTATTGAGAAAAGATTCTTGCTCAGGGATCTCACCTGGGGAGCTCCAGATCCTTGAAAAAGGACTCCACTTTGGCCTGTCCCTCCTCACGACCCTCAGATTGGTATATCTGAAAGTAAAATCTCTGGACTGCCACGTAAATCTTTTTGGAATCACATGTTAGGTTCCCAGACCCTTCTCTAATTGACGTAATGAAGAGGATTCTGGGTAATCCAAGATGGAGAAATTTCTGGCTGTAACAGCTGCTCCTCTTTTAAGGAATTTTAGGTGTTGGAGGTGATCTCCTTGAATTCCAGGAGCAGCAATTACTGTTTAGATATGCTATTGCATTGTTTTGGAACTTTGGGAGAAAAAAAAGTCAAAACAACAACAGTTTTAAAAAGAGAGAAAATACAGACAAAGGAAGCACATGTTGAGGTCAGTGCAGAAGAGAGAGCGAGAAAGAAACTGACACCATGATGAACCTGCACAGTTGCTGCCTTTGCTGTTTGAATTCGTGTATCGCTGGACATTGGAGTGCATCTGGGAAAATTAACAAACAATGAAATTCACAACTAATCTTGGAGGAACTCTTTGGGTGAAGTTCACAGCACAGAATCAGATAAATGAATTGTTGTTTTAACTGTGGCCTACAGAAAATCTGCTGTATTGAGTAGAGTGGGTTCTTTCTTGATTATGTTTCTTGAGATATGTCTCTTGACTAAACTTAAAATATAAGCCATAACAATTAATTTAACCTGGAGCAGTGTTTTGTAGAGGAATAAGACAGTGTTACTTTTTGGATCTGTAGATTGAGAAGGAGCAAAAATGGCGCTTAGTAGAGTGATATGCGCTTCTTGTCAGATGTGGGAGTTTAAGGAGAGTTTACAGGTTACTGCGGATTATATCTGCAATAAATGCTGTTAGTTGTGAATCCTATCAGATCAAGTGGGTCGTTTGGAGAGACTGTTAGAGGCAATGAGGAATTTCCATCAGCAACGATGGCAGTTATAGGAAGGGGGAAAAGTCACAGATACAGTCACATAGATGGGTTAACTCCAGGAAAGGTAAGGGAGGTAGGCAGTTAGTGCAGGAGTCTTCTGTGGCTATCCCCATTTCAAGCAAGTATGCTGTTTTGGAAAATGTAGGGGGAGATCAATTCACAGGGGAATGTAGCACAAACAGCCACGTTTTTGGGGTTGAGACTGGCTCAAATGAAATGAGGGGTATGTCGGGTTCCAAGAGATCAGTTGTGTTAGGGGACTGTTTAGTCCAAGGTACAGACAGATGTTTCTGTGGTCAACAACGAAAAAACAGAATGGTGTGTTGCTTCCCTGGTGCCAGGATCATGGATGTCTCAGAGAGCGTGCAGAATGTTCCCAAGGAGGAGAGGGGCCAGCAAGAGGTCATTGTCCACATTGGAACCAATGCTATAGGAAGGGAAAAGGTTGAGATTCTGAAGGGAGTTTACAGAGAGTTAGGCAGAAATTTAAAAAGGAGGTCCTCAAGAGTAGTAATGTCTGGGTTAATCCCAATGCTACAAGCTAGTGAGGGTAGGAATAGGAGGATAGACCAGATGAATGTATGGCTGAGGAACTGGTGTATGGGAGAAGGATTCACATTTTTGGATCATTGGAATCTCTTTTGGGGTAGAAGTGACCTGTACAAGAAGGACAGACTGCACTTAAATTGGAAGGAGACTAATATTCTGGCAGGGAAATTTGCTAGAACTGCTTGGGAGGATTTAAACTAGTAAGGTCGGGGGGTGGGACCTAGAGAGATAGTGAGGAAAGAGATCGATCTGAGACTGGTACAGCTTAGAACAGAAGCGAGTCAAACAGTCAGGGCAGGTAGGGACAAGGTGGGACTAATAAATTAAACTGCATTTATTTCAATGCAAGGGGCCTAACAGGGAAGGCAGATGAACTCAGGGCATGGTTAGGAACATGGGACTGGGATATCATAGCAATTACAGAAACATGGCTCAGGGATGGGCAGGACTGGCAGCTTAATATTCCAGGATACAAATGCTACAGGAAGGATAGAAAGGGAAGCAAGAGAGGAGGGGGAGAGGGGTTTTTGATAAGGGATAGCATTACAGCTGTGCTGAGGGAGGATATTCCCGGAAATACATCCAGGGAAGTTATTTGGATAGAACTGAGAAATAAGAATGAGATGATCAACTTCTTGGGATTGTACTACAGACCCCCCTAATAGTCAGAGGGAATTTGAGAAACAAATTTGCAAGAAGATCTCAGCTAACTGTAAAAATAATAGAGTGTTTACGGTAGGAGATTTTATCATTCCAAACATAGACTGGGACTGCCATAGTGTTAAAGGTTCAAATGGAGAGGAATTTGTTAAGTGTGTACAAGAAAAATTTCTGGTTCAGTATGTGGATGTACCGACTAGAGAAGTTGCTTAACGCAGGGCAGGTGACTGAGGTGTCAGTGGGGGAGCACTTTGGTGCCAATAACCATAATGCTATTAAATTTAAAACAGTGATGGAAAAGGATAGACCAGATCTAGACGTTGAAGTTCTAAACTGGAGAAAGACCAATTTTGATGGTATTAGGCAAGAACTTTCAAAAGCTGATTGGGGGCAGATGTTCGCAGGTAAAGGGACGGCTGGAAAATGGGAAGCCTTCAGAAATGAGATAGCGAGAATCCAGGGAAAGTATATTCCTGTCAGGGTGAAAGGAAAGGCTGGTAGGTATAGGGAATGTTGGATGACTAAAGAAATTGAAGGTTTGGTTAAGAAGCATATGTAGTCATGATTTGGAGATGCCGGTGTTGGACTGGGGTGTATGAAGTTAAAAATCACACAACACCAGGGTTTAGTCCAGCAGGTTTAATTGGAAGCACTTGCTTCCAGCGCGCTGCTCCTACATCAGGAGGACACAATTGTAAGACACAGAATTTGTAGCAAAAATTCAGTGTGACGTAACTGAAATTATACATTGAAAAATACCTTGATAGTCTGTTGAGTCTTTCATCTATTCGAATACCATGATAGTTTCACTTCTTTCATGTGTAAATCACAAAACCTTTTTTAAAAAAGTTGCATTCTCAGGTTAATGTAACAATTTGTGTTAGCGAGAATATGTGTTGAAGGTGTTAGCCCTCTGTTATCTCACTTTTTAGATTAGAATCAGTCTAAACATTATGGCACAGACAGAGAACACAGGGGGCTAACACCTTCAACATATTGTCTGGCTAACACCAATTGTTACAGTTAACCTGAGAATGCACGGGAAAGAAGTGAAAGTATCCTGGTATTCGAACAGATGAAAGACTCAACAAACAGTCAAGGTATTTTTAGTGTATAATTTCAGTTACATCACACTGTAAACTTTTGCTATAAATTCTGTGTCTTACAATTGCATCCTCCACAACCACTTGATGCAGGAGCGTCACTAGTGTGCTTCCAATTAAACCTGTTGGACTATAACTTGGTGTTTTGTGATTTTTAACTAAGGATATGTAAGGTATAGACAGGATAGATCAAGTGAATCCTTAGAAGAGTATAAAGGCAGTAAGAGTACACTTTAGAGGCGAATCAGGAGGCCAAAAAGGAGATATGAGATAGCTTTGGCAAATAAAATTAAGGAGAGTCCAAAGCATTTTTGCAAATACATTAGGGACAAAATGGTAACTAAGGAGAGAATAGGGACCCTCAAAGATCAGCAGGGCAGCCTTTGTTGGAACCGTAGAAAATGTTGGAGATACTAAATGAGTATTTTGCATCAGTATTTACTGTGGAAAAGGACATGGAAGATGTAAAATGTAGGGAAATAGATGGTGACATCTTGAAAAATGTCCATATTACAGAGGAAGAAGTGCTGGATGTCTTGAAACACATAAAGGTGGATAAATCCCCAAGACCTGATCAGGTGTACCCTAGAACTCTGTGGGAAGCCAGAGAAGTGATTGCTGGGCCCCTTGCTGAGATATTTGTATCATCAATAGTTACAAATGAGGTGCCGGAAGACTGGACATTGGCTAATGTGGTGCCACTGTTCAAGAAGGGTGGTAAGGACAAGCCAGGGAACTATAGACCAGTGAGCCTGATGTCGGTGGTGGACAAGTTGTTGGAGGGAATCCTGAGGAACAGGATGTACATGTATTTGGAAAGACAAGGACTGATTAGAGATAATCAACATGGCTTTGTGCGTGGGAAGTCGTGTCTCACAAAATTGATTGAGTTTTTTGAAGAAGTAACAAACAGGATTGATGGGGGCAGAGCGCTCGACGTGATCTATATGGACTTCAGTAAGGTGTTTGACAAGGTTCCCCATGGGAGTCTGGTTAGAAGGTTAGATCTCACAGAATACAGGGAGAACTAGCCATTTGGATACAGAACTGGCTCAAAGGTAGAAGACAAAGGGTGGTGGTGGAGGGTTGTTTTTCAGACTGGAGGCCTGTGACCAGTGGAATGCCACAAGGATCAGTGCTTGGTCCACAGCTTTTTGTCATTTATATAAATGATTTGGATGTGAGCATAAGAGGTACAGTTAGTAAGTTTGCCGATGACACCAAAATTGGAGGTGTGGTGGACAACGAAGAGGGTTACCTCAGATTACAACATTTTGCTACATTTTGGGAAAGCAAATCTTAGCAGGACTTATACACTTAATGGTAAGGTCCTAGGGCGTGTTGCCGAACAAAGAGACCTTGGAGTGCAGGTTCATAGCTCCTTGAAAGTGGAGTTCACAGGTGGATAGGATAGTGAAGAAGGCATTTGGTATGCTTTCCTTTATCGGTGAGAGTATTGACTACAGGAGTTGGGAGTTGAAAATATGTTGCTGGAAAAGCGCAGCAGGTCAGGCAGCATCCAAGGAGCAGGAGAATCGGTGTTTCGGGCATGAGCCTTTCTTCAGGATCTCCAGCATCTGCAGTCCTCACTTTCTTCTACAGGAGTTCGGAGGTCATGTTGAGGCTGTACACAACATTGGTTAGGCCACTGTTGGAAAATTGCATGCCATTCTGGTCTCCTTCCTAGCGGAAAGATGTTGTGAAACTTGAAAGGGCTCAGAAAAGATTTACAAGGATGTTGCCAGGGTTGGAGGATTTGAGCTATAGGGAGAAGTTAAATAGGTTGAGGCTGTTTTCTCTGGAGCATCAGAGGCTGAGAGGTGACCTTATAGAGATTTACAAAATTATGGGGGGCATGGATAGGATAAATAGACAAAGTACTTTCCCTGGGGTCGGGGAGCCCAGAACTAGAGGGCATAGGTTTAGGGTGAGAGGGGAAAGATATGAAAGAGACCTAAGGGGCAACTTTTTAACGCAGAGGGTGAATGAACTGTGTATGAAATGAGCTGCCAGAGGAAGTGGTTGAGGCTAGTATAAGTGGTTGAGGCTAGTATAAAGGCATTTGGATGGGTATATGAATAGGAAGGCTTTGGAGGGATATGGGCCGGGTGCTGGCAGGACTCGATTGGGTTGGGATATCTGGTCGGCATGGACGAGTTGGACTTAAGGGTCTGTTTTCATGCTGTACAGCTCTATGACTCTATGACTGCATGGCTTGAGGGGTGCTCCTTTTCCTGGCAAGATATGCTTGGTACATACCTAACTTGTCACCATGCTCACAACTTTGCTTTGCGAAAGTAACCTCCTTCTTTGCTGTCTGCGTGAACACGGAATTCAATGCAGACTTCAACACCTTAATACTCTGCAGTTTCACCAACGAGGGCCTGTCAAAGTAAGCCTTCTTGGTTACCTTCAACCATGCTTCGAGGAGATGTTGCTGCTCACCCTTCTGCTGCTTCCTGCTGGCAGAGTAGGAAATAACTAACCCCGCCATAGGCTTTGGCAGTTTCCCAAATGATGGACGGGCTACTAACCGAGCCTGAGTTAACATCTGGGAACGCCTGAAATTTCCTGGAGAAGTACTCCACAAACTTATTATCCTTAAGGATAAAGGGATCCTTTCGCCAGTGCCTCAGGCCTACTGTAAAGTCCTTAATCTTAACCAACAGATACACTGATCGGAGATGGTAATATTACCAATCGTACAAGATGCCACCAAGTCCAGGGTTGCCACAGTGGTCAGAAAAAATCAATCCTGGTGTGACATCTGTGTGAACTGGACAAAAACGTAAAATCCCTGCCTGTAGGGTGGAGACATCTCCAAATGTCCACCAACCTAACTTCACACACAGATCAAATTGTTATTTAGTTTGTACGGAGGATATTGGAGATCCTTTGGGCAGCCTGTCTACGGTGGTTTCCATGAGACTATTAAAATCTCTCCCTGTAATGATATGCTGGGACTCGAGACTGATCAGTTTAGAGAACACATCTACCAGAAATTTGAAAGGATGGGCCAGAGGGCAATAAACATTTAAGCATCATATTCTTTCCTGTTTATCAGGGCTTTGAGAATTACAAACATCCTTAAATGGGAGACTCCTCCTAACCAATATAGCCACTCTCCTACTTCTAGTATTAAAAGATGACCCGATCAAAGCTGTTCTACTGTAGTTTAAAATGGTCCCGATCATCCAAGTGTGTCTCCTGTAACAAAGCAATATCCATATTTTCCTTTCTAAGACTCGAAAGTACCTTCTTCTTCTTAATGCGTGAGTAAATCCCCTTGATCTTCCAGGTACACCATTTAATCAAGTCATTGGACATAACCTCCTTCAGTAACATTTAGATTCTAGAGGGGAGAAACTGGAATTACAAATCTCCGAGCCTTAGTGTTGCAAGATCCATTGAACATAAAATTGACCTAAAACCACTACAATTAACAAACCTACAAAGCTATCAAAGACTATACACAACAAAAACCAAAATAAAAACCAACATATAAAGCACCAGTGCTGTACAGGAGAACACACCCCCTGCCCAAAGGGGGCAACTCCACTTCCCAAAACTCAATTTCCCATCCTGCTGCCAATGTTGCGGCCTGGGCATTTAAATACCTGAGCCGGGTGTAAACTGCCTGTAAATAGGCATCTAGCCATCCCAACCATTTTCCCTCCTCCTAGCTAGAGCTGCACCGCAAACACAAGCAGAAAAGAAAGAAAATACACCATGGAATAGCAATGTGAATAGAGAAATTTTGAAAAAAAAAGAGTAGGTATGCCACCTATCTGTTGGTACAACAACTTAGAAACTGATAGTACACATCTCAACTGCCATCATACATCATTTAGACCAGATAATTACCAATAAAAAAATAGGAAAAGAAAGCCCCAACCATACTTCCTCTTCTTTTTAAAACAAAAGACAAAGACATATCCAAACAACACCAAATACTAAATTGTTCAGATTAAGTTAATTTGTCCACAAAGTCTCTTGACTTCTCCGATGTGTCAAAGAGATGGACAGATCCATCTAAGGTATTCTGAAACTCTGCCGGAATTTTGGCAATCAGTCCTCAATAAATTCCGCTGGCCACTCACCTTTGGCAGTGACATTTCAGAATTGCTCTTGAGGAAGTATGTGTGAAAATGAAGTGACTGGAAAGACAAATTGGAAAAGACAAATCCGTAATTCCAGTTTAAATGGAAGAAATTTTATAAGGTACACTATTGTATTCCACTCGAGGCACAGTTTGGTCTGCCATCAGAAAATACTTCTGGGAATGATAATTGTGTGAAATAGACTTCAAGATAGCAATTTAAGATGATCACAGCAAAATGGAAGGATAAGCATTGTTGTAATGATATTTTAGGTTATGGATGATTAGAGCTATCTAACATTATTCAATGTTTTGTAGGCTGGTATTTCAATAGTATTTTATGGTAAGGAGTTAATGGTGAGTAAGTATTCTGAAGTAGTTTTAATGTAACTCAGACTTTATCATGTTTTCTTGTGTTTTGGTAACAGATTGAATAGCAGTGCAATTAGTTTCGCTTTTCTAGTTTGTGCCATTGACTTTCAATGTCGACAGAATATATAATCACAAGATGACTAGATTCGAGACAGATTGCCAAAACAGCAAACCATTCAGTTTCAAACCTGTTCCACCATTCAGTAAGTGATGGCTGACATGCAGCACTATGTCCTTGATAGCCTTACATAACAAAAATCTATCCAATGAGTCTTGAAAGTTCTAACTGAGATATGTTCCACAGTTTTTTTAAGGATAGAATTCCAGATTTGCATGCCCCTTTGTAAAAGTAAGTGTACTTTTAAAACTTAATATTTGAAAATGCTTATTTCTAATTATAAAATTAGTTTGCTAAGTAGTTTTATTACATACCTACTTAATTCTTTTCTCATCATAAAGACCTCAAATTGATTACCTTTCAACCTCCTAAATTTAAGGGAATATAAGACAATTTCAATTTCATTTTTTTTGTGATCTGCACGTTTCCTCTCTAAGGCCAATTTTACTCAATTTTGAAGTTCAATGCTTTAAATATAATGCAACATTCTCAATAAGGTCTGACCAAGTCTTTGTGCAACTGAAGCATTGCTTCCTCTCTTTTTTATTTCAGCTTTCTTGGTATAAATGTTTGTGTTCCATTTGCCTTTCTAACTGTGGTGATTGAATGGCATTCTTGGTGATTTCTGTACATGGACTTCCATTTTTCCTCATTCCCCCATAACTTCTTGCCTCTCCTTATTAAGAAAATTAAGGATCCAAGGTAGCGGTGATGGGGTTGCAAAACTCCACACCGCAGCGCAAGTGGGACGAACTTTTAACCTGCCCTACCCGGACCACCATGATATCCTGGGACTCTGGAATGGTCGTGGAGTCCCAGGAAATTGTTAAAATTCAACTTGGTTTTCACTGTCCAGGGATACTGAAGAAGGGAGGAGGAGCATCTGAGGCCAGGCCCATGGCCCAGCCTGCAGAATCCTTGGACTCGGTTTCTTAACAGGCCCTGGTGAAGGCACTCACAAAATCTCGCAAGCTGTTGGGTCAGCAGATAGAGGAGAAGCTGGCCCTGATCTCTATCATGCTGCAGAAGCATGAACAGCAGCTGGGAGTTCTGGAGAAAAGGACGAATGAGGTAAAACACAGAGTCCCAGTGATGGAAACTGATACCAGTTCCTCCAAGGATAGGATCCAGACACTGGAGACACAGACGGTAATTTGATTTTCTCTTTAGTCAAAAATGTGCAGAACACAGAAAGGCACAATAATTCAGAACATTTGAGTAAACTATCCTGAATCAAAAATCTATTCGACTCATCAATATTTTTTTTTGCTATCAATGATAGCACTCAAAGAAATTGCAGTGCTGTTTAGGCATCTTAGACACTGCATAAGTCCATTGATGTCAAATCACCAAGCCCGCAAAGATATCCAGAAGCTTTTTATAGATTAGATTACTCTTTTCTTTTTATAGATTAGATTACTTACAGTGTGGAAACAGTCCCTTTGGCCCAACAAGTCCACACCCACCCGTCGAAGCGCAACCCACCCATACCCCTACATTTACCCCTTACCTAACACTACGGGCAGTTTAGCATGGCCAATTTACCTGACCCGCACATCTTTGGACTGTGGGAGGAAACCAGAGCACACAGACACGGGGAGAACGTGCAAACTCCACACAGTCAGTCACCTGAGGTGGGAATCGAACCCAGGTCTCTGGACTGTGAGGCAGTAGTGCTAACCACTGTGCCACCGTGCCACCAAGATTTCGATTAAGGCATCAGAAGTTCTCAAAGCTTTCTAAATGAAGCTCTCAAAAGCATCAATAAAGGTTTTAAACACATGAAGTACATTGAAAACAATCAGCGACACGCACATGTAAAAAACATTGATTAAGCATGGCAAGGAAATTAACTGCAAGTTAGACCTGGGTGTATCAATGTTTTCATTTAGCACCATAATTCTTTCCAATCTGTATGGTATACAACCTATAAATCTATAAAAGTATAAAAACCATACAACTCACAACTATAAAATATAATAAACTATAACAACAGTGAAATCCATAAAAAGCTATGTGATCCATAAAACTGACAACAACTGAAAAAACAATAAAGACCATGAAAATGAGAAGAACTGTAAATGCAATCTGAACTCAGATTTCCATAGTTTGTAATTAGCTGCTTGCCTTCCACTCCTTGACCCTAATCATCCTAAATCTTGGATGGCCATCTTGCATTTGAGCAGATGGTGATTTGAACACCAACTCACTCATTATTGGCACTTGTCTATTTTGTGGCACTGTCTCGTGAACCCTACAAAGGTAATGCACACTGTTTTGGTCAACTCACTTCCTCAGCCTCCTCCTGCTGTTGTGCTGACTTGATCTGTTCCTGCTCCTATGCTGCCTTGCACCCTCCTATACTACCATAACTCCAAACTACTTGTTTGCCACCTCAACAACCTCCTGTACCATTTTGATCTCCTCTAGCTCCCATGCCACATCAGTTACTTTATCACTTTGAATTCGTCCTGACTCTCTGCTGCCTCAACCTCTTGCCCCTCTGTCAACCCAAACTCCTGTTCCTCGCCTGTTCTTCTGTTGTTCCTACTCGACCTCAAGCTCTTCTGCCTCTGCTACCTTTTCCTCCAGCACTGTGACCTCGTCCAGCTTGTCCATTGCCACAAGTTCCTCCTTGGCTGCTGTAACCTCCTCCTTGACCCTGACCTCCATCTGCCTTCTCTGTCAATGACCACCACCCCATCACCTCTGCCTCCTTTGACATTTCTCTTTGCCAGCTGGTGGTTCTGCTGACCATCCCAAGGAATAACATAGATTAGATTAGACTTACAGTGTGGAAACAGGCCCTTCGGCCCAACAAGTCCACACCGACCCGCCGAAGCGCAACCCACCCATACCCCTACATTTACCCCTTACCTAACACTACAGGCAATTTAGCATGGCCAATTCACCTGACCCGCACATCTTTGGACTGTGGGAGGAAACCGGAGCACCCGGAGGAAACCCACGCAGACACGGGGAGAACGCCCACGCAGACACGGGGGCTGCGTGGGCTTTAGTCTCCCACATAGACAATGCTTTTTTGGAGTAGTGGTTGGGGGAGGGGAAGATGCATTTAGATACTCTGGCCAAATTTTGTCAAAATCATCTGTATCAACTTTGAAGAATTTAAGGAAGGGTTTCACTCCATGAATTGCAGGGTGGTTATCTCGCTACCATTCACTGTGCTGGGAATTCCAGGTTTCCCACTACTGGCACCATATTTAAAACTGGGCATCAGGTCAAACACTTTGAACCAGGAATTGCCCTTCACAGGAGATATAGAGGGAAGGAAACATACATAGTGCATTGAAAATAAATTATCGCATTTGTATCTATATTGGCATTTGAAATCAGCTGCAGTTACAAAAATGAAACTCCAGGGCTACACATCCTTTGGACCACTACCCTTTTGCTAATACCCTTCGGGGTATTACATCTTGTCATTGAGTATCCCATGTTGGAAAACTACAGTTTAAAAAAATTAACATTTATTAAACAACAGAAAAGTGAAGAAAGTACAAGCAAAAAAAATTGCATTTGCATCTGAAACTAAAATGGTCTGTTTGCCTTTTGAGAAACAATAAGTTTATAATTAATGAATGATGTCTTCACCCAACTCAGTTCTATCGGAAGCAGTTGTCAATTGTGTCTGGTTTGTTGTGCCTGACAGTGAATTGCTCTATCACTGTGAAGGTGATTTTGTTCCTGTACAATGTTCTGATCTTCCTCCTCAGAAAACTGTTAGCAATCTCCCAGCTCTTCATTCTCCATAACATTTGTTCTTTCCCTGTTCCAGTTGTGCACAGCACAGCATACTGGGATTATACAGCACATTCTGTCTAGGGTGTTCCACAAGGACCCTGTGTCATTCCAAGCATAAAGCATCTGCTTTGTGATGGACCTGGTTAGAGATTGGGCTGTATCATATCTAAGATTGACCTCAGTGAGAGGTTGCATAATATGGGTTCCATAACGCAGTCATTTGCTTTAGTCTCCCAACCTCCATGAATGGCGTCCAGTTATGTGCAGGGATCAGTATTGAGGCTTTACTGGTTCACTGTTTATAAAAAAAGACTTGGATGACGTAACCAAAGATATGGTTGCTCAATTTGACAATGATTCTTGATAAACAAGGGGTTGAAAATTTATCATAGGTAGGAAGGAATGTGGAGTAATTGGATCAGCTTTGAGTCTATTGAATAGTGAAGCAAGGTTTGAGGGCCTAGACATAGGGACAACACCACTGCAGGTGTAGTTTCACCAAAGCTGTACACAATTGTAGTAAGACTTTCTTATATTTCTACAGCAAACTCATTGCAATAAAACTCAATATACCAGTTGAGTTCCTAATTGCTTGTTGTACCTGCACACTTGATGTTCCTTGTATAAGTGCACTCAAGGCTCTCTGAGCATAAGAAAGTAAGAAATAGGAACAGGAGTAGGCTATTCAACCTCTCAACCCTGCCTACCCATTAACTAAGAGGCCTACCTTTTGTGCTACCTCCTCATAGCCCTCAACGCCCCGATATTTCAAAAATCTACCTTACCTCCTATTTAAGTACTTTCAATGGCCTTGGCTGCACAACTATCTGGGCTCGGGAACTGCAGAAATTCACTACACTTTTGAAGAAGAAATTCCTTTGCATCTACATTTTAAATAAGAATCCCCTTATTCCGTAACAATGTCCCATAGTTTAAGATTCCGCGGTAAAGGAAACATTTTCTGAAGATTTACCCCAGCAAGTCCACTCAGAATCTTGTTGAAGAATCTCAGCAGTTCTAGCAGCGTCTGTGTAGGGAAAATAGTAATAACGTTTTGAGTGCCATGATACTTGGACTCAAAACATTAACTCTGTTTTCTCTCCACAGAGGCTGCAGAGCTGCTGACATTTTTCAGCAATTTCTGATTTTTTTTGGATCTTTAGCATCTGCAGTTCTTTGTTTCATTTTATTTAGCGGGGAATCTTGTTGTATCAATCATAGAAACATAGAAACAAAGGAAATCAGATCATCACTCATTCTTCTAAGCTTTAATGAATAAAAGTCTGACCTGTTCAGTCAATATCAACTTTATTTCTGTCTCCACAGATGCTGCCAGACCTGCTTAGTTTCTCCAGCACTTTTCCTTTTTATTTCATTTGGAATTGCGAAATTACTTTAATCACAACACATTTTGGAACGCAGGTTTATAACTGCTCTGTATAAATATAACATTGTTAACCTGTTATATTTACTGATTTATATTTGTCAAGGTTCATCTGTAACAATAACTGCTGCTGAGTCTGGAATACAACATCTGATATTTTATGTTTAACTGGCCTGCTATCAGACATGACTCAGTCCTATCTGCATGACAGGATCCCTATTTAAATGAATCAAGGTTTAGAGATTGACTGACATCTGGGTCATCTCCTTGCAAGTATCACCATTAAACCTAATGAGTGAGTGATGGCAAGGTGAGTATATGGTGGGTGTTATTAACCTTGGATCTTAGGACGCTCAGGGTTAGCAACATTTTATCATTGTTAAAATTCCAAACCAATGTTTTATTTAGTGGTTAGGTCACATCCTTAATTAGGGAAGTCAGACTTGCTTATTTTACACACAGTTATGATGAGATAAGGTTTTACTCTGATTATGGTGTTTCACCATGCTTTAGAAAAAGTGCAACCTTGCAACTTTCCACAAGTACGGAGGTGCATCATGAGATTGCCAGCTACTGTCTTCAGTTATCTGTAAAATTAGTTGTCACTTGGAAGTGTGAGCATAGCCGTAGCCATTTATTTGACTTTGCATCTGTGTCATGTATTTTCAATACATTATTATAATTATCAATTTCAACAATTTTCCTTACCAGCCATGACAACATTAATTGCATGACTTCCCTAGTTAGGGATGTGACCTAACCACAGAATAAGACATTGGTCTAGAATTTTAATAATCATACAATATGGCTAACCCTGAGTTTCTTAAGTTCATGGTTAATAATATCCAGCATATGCTCCTCTTGCCACTACTCACTCACTAGGTTTACTGGTCACACACTTTGGCACAAACAAACATTAACTGGAGGAAAATGGTGATACTTGCAAGGAGATGGCTCAGGTCTCAGCCAAATCTCTAGATCATGCCTTTTTAAATTGGGATTCTATCATGCAAATAGGGCTGAGACATGCCTGATAGCAGGCAATTCAAATATAAAATATCATGGGGGGGGGGGTATTCTAGACAGAGCGCAGTTATTGCTACAGATGAACCTTGGAAAGTAACATAAATCTGTAGATATAACAGATAAACATTGTTTTATATTTTTACTGAGCAATAAACTTAGTGTACAAAGTGTACTTTGGATCGTAAAATTGCATGTAACCTCATGACAATAGGCCAACATGAAAAGTCACTGTCATTGTTTGGAAGGCAAGGGCATTGCAGACTGGCACAGTCTAAAGTTGAAAAATGTGGTGCTGGAAAAACACAGCAGGCCAGGCAGCATCCGAGGAGCAGGAGAATCAACGTTTTGGGCCCGAAACTGTGTTTTTCCAACACCACATTTTTCAACTCTGGTCTCCAGCATCTGCAGTCCTCAATCCTGGCACAGTCTAAAGTCCAGGATTGCCTGCTGAGGAATATACAGAGGCAGCTACCGAAAATGCTAAATGATGAAAAATGATAATTTACGAACCTCCTGGAATGGCATCCCAAAAGCCTTGAATCAATATAAAACCCTTCAGGTGACATATGTCAGAACATGTTTTTTGTAATGTAAATGTGGGAGCAATATGCATTATAAGTGGAGTGAAACTGTCAAGAGTAGTGCAGTGTTTTCACAAAAGTAATCTGTGAATTGACACATTTGAATTGCACTTTAATGTACCTTTACAAATATAGTACATTTTTACAAAACAAGCAATGTTGTAAATTGAATTTTTTAATCTTCGCTGAATACGCAAATACAATTTAATGATTAAAACAAAAGGGAATTTTCTTATACGTTTTGTTTAAGATTTCTTTAACACTATGTCTGTATGAAGCAGAGAAAATTATTAATAAGAAAGACACCATTTAGAGTCCAGCATGATCATTTATTGCTGACTCTAAGTTAAGTCATGAAGGTATTTAATATTTTGCTGCTGACCATCTGAAGGATAATAGTTGAAAATCACAGAGTACCTTGGCCTAATGCGTACAACTTTCAGTTGGGTCCACAAATGAAAAAGCAGTAAGCTTGCTCATGGATGAGAGGCTGCCTGGATGTGCAAATTTGGGAGCTTCTCAAAAATACTTGTTGCTGCTGGTATCTGTGCTCAACACACTCTGCGATTGGCAATTCCCTTATCTCCACATAACCACCTCCTTCCCAGTTCCAATCATTCCTAGAAAGTCAAAGAGACTCACAAAGCCATTTTGATTTTCAGTGTGCATAGAAAAATTCACCATGAAAATGTTAATCAGCCTTCATCTCAGCAAATCTCAGCACTTATTTTTGTCTGTAGATTTCAAACGGTGAAAAAGCCCCAGATTATGTTATGATCCCAGAGTACGCTGTCAAATTTAAGTTGCAATCTATCCAAGGACAAGTAACCTTTTTATAAAGTGGACGAAGTGCGAGATCCAATGGATTTACTAGACCATGAGAATGAGACCACAAGATTTCATGATTTTAAATAAACAACAATAATTTTTATCATCAATGTTACAACAGTAATATAATCTACAAAGTATGCACAATTTATTTCTAATGCTCAGAATTTAAATGTGATAAATAGGGTTAATACGATCAAGCACTACTGTACACATCAAATAACAAAGAGGATCAAGACAGACCTCACAGATTCTCCAGCAAATTGCCCCCAGACTTGGATGGCATAGTGGATCAACAAATCTCACTACACTTCACAATGGATTATAATTCTTCACTTTTGCTGATCTGACCTCGAAATTCCATCTCAACATACCTCAACAATTGCTCCCATTCTGGTCGATCATCTTATGCCGTAGGTTCCCATAACATGCAGAGCACTTTGCAGAGACTGATGTGGCAACACTGTGTAACTTCACACAACCACCATAAACAATCCCATCTGTAGCCCCTTAATATTAATTGAGTAACATTAACCCAGCTTTAGTTGTATTCTTTCACCCACAGGAATAAGAGGCACAGATAATAACTGGTGGTGGGGTCAGGATGGGTGCAATGCGGATCTCCAGGTAGTGTCACACTGCTAGAAGCAGAAGAGAAAAACCAGTCCAGTTATGTGGAGACAGGATGAAAATAATTTATTGCAACAAATTATCCCTTCATCTGGAAATTACATCTGGCACTGACCACATTCCTCAAACGTGCAAACCCCTGATTTCCCATTGTTTTAGCTCATCCTGGTATAAGCTTTGCCTTAACGTCCTCCTTCTAACCTATCCCAAGAACTTCAACCCCATTTTACTGCCAATAAGTTATTTGTGCACTGAATGTATGTGAACAGAGGAGCTTCTCATCAAAAGGAAGAAGGCAGCTAGTACAGCAATAGAGGATTGCAGGCTGACTGGAAAGGAGCTCAGAAATGGACTGAGGAGAGCCAGAAGGGGGCATGAAAAAGGCTTGGCAGAAAGGATTAGGGAGAACCCAAAGGCATTTTACTCATACATGAGGAATAAGAGAATGATCAGGGAGAAGGTAGGGCCAGTGGGTAGAACTAAAAGAAGAGTTGATACTGATCCTGATTGGTGATGATCAAACAAGTTTTAACCCCTAATAATTGAAAGTACATGGAGGAGTGATGGATATTGTTGGTTCAACTCCAGCCTGCCCACATCTGAGTTTACCAGACTGGACGCTGATGAGAAAGCTACTCACCTACCTTTTTTTTAAATTTAATCTAATTTTCTTAATCAACCTGTTCAGAGATGTTTTCCCACACCTCTGGATCGGATAGGGCTTGAATTCAGGCCTCCCAATCCAGCCATAAGGGCACTACCACTAAGTGAAAAGAAAGTCCTCAGCTACTCACCTAATTCAGGGATCACTGAACTGGATGCAAGTGGGTCCTTATCAATTAAGTTAAAACCCCAAGAAGCATTATGGAAGTTTTTTTATTGGTTTTGACTTGGCTCCAAATATTACTGAAGTACAATAATGAAATGACCCCCCCAGAGGCCAGTATCCTGTCACCAAGTCACCCTTTATTTTTACAGAACAGTCCTTGATTTTAGTACTGCCTCATTCAGAGCCAGGTCCTGGAGTGTCAGTATCTCTGACACACCCTTTCTATCTGTCAGCCAGGACTCTCTGACTGGACTATGTTAACAGCCCCATCAGGGAACTCATATTCTGTGAGATCCATCTGGCTGACCTCCTTATTTCATTGCTCAGAAAACTAACAAGGGAAAGAGAGGCAAGTTTCAGCAGCAATTCAGGTGGGTATTTAAACCTCTCACTGAATAAAAGCTCAGCTATTACAATTGTTGTCACAGTTTTGTCTAGTTCAGCAGCAAGATTATGTGCAGTTCTGGAATCCAGATTATCGGAGGAATGGGACTGCATGGGAGAGGGTGCAACGATGATTTATCAGGATGTTACCTAGGCTGGAAAGTTTTAAATATGAAGAGAGATTGGCTATAATGTTGTTATTGTCCTTGGAGCAGAGGAGACTGAGAGGGGATATAATTGAGAGGAATAAAATGAAGGAGTATAGACAGGGTAGATGAGAAGAAATTTCCACATTGTGGAGGGATCAACGGTAAGGGAACATAGATTGAAAGGAAGGGCAGGAGGTTTGGAACGGATGCAAAGAAAAGCTTTTTCACCTAGAGGGTGATGGGAACCTGGAACTCGCTTTCAGGGTGATAGAGGCAGAAACCCTCATAACCTAAGGCTTCATATGTGCATCTGTGGTGCTAAAGTGTACAAGGCTATTGGAATAGCTGGGTGGTTGTTTTCAATCAGCGCGACATGGGCCCTTTTCTGTGCTGTAGATCTCGATGATTCTACGTCTCACTAATTCTATGACCATCATCACAACATCCGGCAATTCTGTCCTTGCCCTCATATAAGGTACCGTTATGGGTGCAAGAGGAAGCAGATTTCAATGAAGTTAACCTTACTGAAGGTTTGACATAAAACTTAGTGTTGTTTGTTTGGCTTTGAGTTGGTCAGTTATTTCCTGAACAGTCCTGGTGGATTTGGCCTTCTGCTGTGAACCATTCTCTTGCTCTTCTTTCTTGCAGCACTTTTTTAAGCTGTATATTGCCTCTGCTATTCTCCCTGCCATACTATAGTACAAGGAAACACAGCACTCATGCCTGGGAGTAAGAGGTCTGTGCATAATGTTTGAGGCCAGGCCAAAATCCTTCAACATATAATGCACCAACTTTCTACAGACATTACAACTTTAAACAGCTCCAGGGACCACTAAACACTTCTACAATCTCAGGGCAAACCTGTGGAGTTCAGTTGAACATAGCTGTAAGGAATGATCTCCAAATAATGCTGGAGGTAGAGCTGGATGAGATGTGGGAGCAGCTCAGTAGAGCATTGAAACAGACAGTGTGGCATTAAATCAGTTAAATAGGGCTGAATCTTTGGTTTTTTGACTGAGTCTGAGTAGAATTGAATAGTTTGAGGGTTGTTCATAACAAGACAGACAGGTCTGTTGCTGTATCTTACTAAATTCACTGCATTAATTACCTACCATGCTCATATGGTGTCTGTCACTTTCAATTCCAGCCCCATCTTGACATGTACTATTCCCAGAATAACGTGCCAAATGCTGGGATATTCACTGAAAGACTGACATTCCTTGTGTCTGCACCATCTTTGAAAGGTTGCTGTGTATCTGAACAAGCACTGACAATCCAGCATTGCCCCTTACCAGTAATATCAAGGCACAACTACAATGACACCACGTTACCTGTGATACATAGCCAGCATAACTGACACTCCCTTGCATATGCAACACTATTCTCTCACTTTTAAGCCAGGCACGTTGTCTGCCCATACCTACATCCCCATCTGAACACTCTCTAAGCCAATGCTAATGTGTCCCCAAGACCCACTGTAGACTGTAGCTCATCAACATCCAGTAGAGGCACATGACATACAGGCAAGCAGTCAGACAGTGAAATGCTGACCTTACTACCTGCTGCCTGAGTTCACCTCCATCATCCTGACAGCAGTCTACATATCGCCACAGGCAGAGGTGAATGTTGCTCCAGATGAAATTTACATCGCTACAAATTCTCTGGAGATGAAATTCCCTGAAGCCTTACCCATCGTGACTAGCGACAGTAAACAGGTCAACTTTAAGAGGGTACTGCCAAAATACCACCAACATGTCTCCTGCCCCAGTAGAGGACAGAACATCTTTGCCCACTGCTACACAACCATCAAAGATGCATCCCACTCCATACCCCATCCAAACTTCAGAAAATCCGATTGCAATGCTACGTTCCTCCTTCCAATTTCCAAGCAGAAGCTGAAACGCGAGGATCCTTCACAGAAAGTAACGCAATGCTAGTCTGAGGCAATGGAAGAGCTTCTCCGATACTGCTTAGATTTGGTGGACTGGACCATATTCAAGATCTCACTGGACAACCCAGACAACCTACACCACCAAAGAGAGGAAAAACACTCTCTTTGTCCAATCTATCTAACCCTCTGATTATCTTATATATTTCAATTAAGTCATCTCTCAACCTTTTTCTCTCTAACAAAAACAGCCTCAAGTCCCTCTTTCCTTGTAAGATCTTCCCCTCATATCAGGCAACATCCTAGTAAATCTCCTCTGAACCCTTTCCAAAGCTTCCACATCCTTTCTATAGTGCCGTGACCAGAACTACATCCTATACTGCAAATGCTGCTGCACCAGAGTTTTGTACAACTGCAACATGACCTCATGGTTGCAAAGCTCAATCCCTCTACAAATGAAAGCTAACGTACCATATGCCTTCTTAACAACCTTATTAACCTGAGTAGCAACTTTCAAGGATCTATGTACCTGGACACGAAGATCTCTCTGCTCATCTACACTACCAAGAATCTTTCCATTCACCCAGTACTCTGCATTCCTGTTGTTCCTTCCCAAATCAATCATCTCACACATTTCCACATCAAACTCCATTTGCCACCTCTCAGTCCAGCTCTGCAGCTTATCTATGTCTCTCTGTAACCTGCAACATCCTTCAGCACTGTCCACAACTCTACTGTTATCCGCAAATTTACTAACCCACCATTCCATGCCCTTATCCAGGTCATTTACAAAAATGACAAACAACAGTGGACTCAAAATAGGTTCTTGCGTTACCCCACTAGCAACTGAACTCCACTCTGAATATTTCCCATCAACCACCACCCTCTGTCTTCTTTCAACAAGCCAATTACTGATCCAAACTGCTATATCTCCCACAATCCCATTCCTCCGCATTTTGTACAATAGCCTACTGTGGGAACCTTATTGAATGCCTTGCTGAAATCCATATACATCACATCAACCAGTTTACTCTCATCTACCTGTTTACCTTCTCAAAGAATTCAATAAGACACGACCTACCCTTCACAAAACCATGTTGACTATCCCTATTCAACTTATTCCTTTCCAGATGATTATAAATCCTATCTCTTCTAACCCTTTCCAACACTTTTCCCACAACTAAAGTAAGGCTCACAGGTCTATAATTTCCAGGGTTGCCTCTACTCCCCTTCTTCAAGGGAACAACATTTACTGTCCTCCAATCTTCTGGCAACAATCCTCTCGACAATGATGACATAAAGATCAAAGTGAAAGGATCAGCAATCTCCTCCCTGGTTTCCCAGAGAATCCTAGGATAAATCTCATCCAGCCCAGGGGACTTATCTATTTTTACAGTTTCCAGAATTGCTAACACCTCCTCCTTATGAACCTCAATCCTATCTAGTCTAGTATATCAGTATTCTCCTTGACAATATTCTCTTTTTCCAGTGTGAATACTGACAAAAAGTATGCGTTTAGCATTTCCCCTATCTCCTCTGACTCCATGAACAACTTCCCACTGCTATCCTTGATTGGCCCTAATCTTACTCTAGTAATTCTTTTATTCCTTAAATACCAATAGAAAGCCTTAGGGTTTTCCTTGATCCTATCCGCCAACGACCTCTCATGGCTCCTCCTGGCTCTTCTTAGCTCTCTCTTTGGGTCATTCCTGGCTAACTTATACTCTCAAGTGTCCTAACTGAGCCATCACATCTCATCCTAACAAAAGCTTTCTTCCTCCTCTTCGCAAGAGATTCAACTTCCTGAGTAAACCACGGCTCCCATTCTCAACAACTCATCCATGAAACATCTGGACAACAATCGTTAGGCCCCAACTCAACGATTACAATTCTGCCATCAACACAATTATCCCTTCCAGACTGATCTCAAAAATCCTAGATTCCAGCCCCACTCTCTGCAACTGGATCCTCAGCTTCCTGACCCAGAGACCACAGTCGGGGAAGATAGACAACAGCACCTCCTCACGATAATCCTTAACACTGACACCCCACAAGGATGAGTTCTCAGCCCCCTACTGTACTCGCTGTACATCCATGAATGAGTAGCTAAATTCCGAATGAATGCCATTTATAGGTTTGCTGACTACATTACTATGATAGAATGGATATCAAACGATGGTGAGTCAGAATACAGAAAGGAAATAGAGTGCTTGGTGTCATGGTGCAAGGACAACAACCTCTCTTTTAATGTCAGCAATACAAAAGAACTGATCACTGACTTCAGGAAAAAAGGAGGAGGGCACGCCCCTATCTACATCAAGGGAACTGAGGTGGACTGGGTCAGGAGTGTCAAGTTCCTAGGAGTGAAGACAACTGACAATCTATTCTGGAACTCCCACACAAATAAGATGGTCAAGAAGGCACAACAACGCCTCTTCTTCCTCAGGCAGCTTAACAAATTCAGTATGTCCATAAGGATCCCCACCAACATTTACAGGTGCACCATAAAAAGCATTCTATCTGGGTGCATAATGGCCTGGTATGGTAACTGCTCTGCCCAGACCATAAGAAACTATATTAAATTGTGTTCACAGACCATCATGGAGCCCAACCTCCCATCCATTTATACTTCTCGTTACCGCGGAAGCTGCCAACATTATCAAAGAACCCTCCCACACTGGTAATGCTTTCTTCCAACCTGTTCTAAGTTAAAAGATACTGGAGCTTGAAAACCAATAGGTTCAAGAAGCGCTTCTTCCCCGCTGTTATTAGACTGCCGAATGGACTCTCCAATTTCTAACAATGATGGTCTTACTAATGGTGGCTTTGTTTTGTGCACCTCCTGTGCAGCCATAACTTTGTATTCTTCTATGACCTGCATGTACTACTTGTGAAACAAAGCTTTTCACTGTATTTAGGCACATACTAGTACAATAAATAAATCAAATCAAATCAAATCAGGCAATTCCAAACATAAGCTTTTATTTAAAGAAAGAAATAAAGAATGTAAAAAAAACCAACAGAGGCTGATGTTCACCCATCAGTGCAAACCAGATTTCAGCATCACGGCCAAAGGAGATTTTACAATTCACCAATTGTCTGCTGCACCCAGACTCAATGAGGTTTTGTCCAGCTTGTCTGCCAAGCATAACTGAGTTCTTCCATGGACAACAACAGCTTCCTCCCCCTTGGAAGGCTGCTCCTGTTCCCCCAATTTCTCAATATGCAGCATATTACCTCATTGCCTGCTTCAATTAAGTAGAGCACAAAATGACACACTGATGTGGCATCCTCTGTCAGAACTGTGCCAAAGGTTAGAACAAGTCAACATGGATTTAGTAAGGGGAGGTCATGCCTGACAAACCTGTTGGAATTCTTTGAAGAGGTGACAAGTAGGTTAGACCAGGGAAACCCAGTGGATGTGGTCTATCTAGACTTCCAAAAGGCCTTTGATAAAGTGCCACACGGGAGGCTACTGAGCAAGGTGAGGGTCCATGGTGTTCAAGGTGAACTACTGGTATGGATTGGGGATTGGCTGTCTGACAGAAGGCAGAGTGTTGGGATAAAAGGTTCTTTTTTGGAATGGCAGCCGATAACAAGTGGTGTCCCGCAGGGTTCAGTGTTGGGGCCACAGCTGTTCATGTTGTATATTAATGATCTGGATGAAGGGACCGGGGGCATTCTAGTGAAGTTTGCCAACGAAACGATTTTGGGTGGACAGGCAGGTAGCACTGAGGAAGTGGGGAGGCTGCAGAAGGATCTAGACAGTTTGGGAGAGTGGTCCAGAAATGGCTAATGGAATTCAATGTGAGCAAATGCGAGGTCTTGCACTTTGGAAAAAAGAATACAAGCATGCACTACTTTCTTTTTTTTTTAAAAGATATTTTTATTAGAAATTTAATATTTTGACAGATTTACAAAAATAAACAGAACTTTCAAGCACAAACATTAATATAAAAATAGATCTTAAATATATAATCATCAAAATTCAAAGGAATGATACTAAAGAAGAAAGAAAAACAATGAAACTCAGTTAACTACTAATCTAATCCACAATTATCCAGAGTGTATAGTTGAGTCACTTACATCCTTCAAACAAGAGAAAATGTTCTCTAATACACTCATAACAGTATAATAAAAAGGAAACTATTTCCAAACAATAAGAACAAAAAAAAACATGTTTGAATGGAGATCCTCCCCCTTATTCTCAGGGGGCCTTACTTCCTTTCTAAAGGTCCACCATATCCTCTCCCAAACAGTGTCCCACCCTTGACCCGGGCGCTCCTTAATAGGATTTAGATATAATACCGAGCTAGAGTTAACAGTGAGCGCCCCACCCCCACCCCTCCCCACCCATATCTGAGTATATCTGATAGCATCAATGCCACATACAAACACACATAACTATAAAATTACAACTCCAACAAATTACAGTTAAGTATAATAACATAAAATAGCAAGGGAAGACAACCCTGCTCCCAGAAGCAAAAGTAAAGTAGAGTAAAGTATCCATTTCTCCCCACGGAGTGTGGAAGAGGCAAGCCAACATAAATTGTCTCTTACGATTTATTTAAAGTTCCTTAGCCTCTTCTGGTGATCTAAAATTATACTCGGATCCTTTGTGGTTAAAGCATAACGTCGCTGGGTAGCGTAAGGTGTATTGAATATTTAAGTTCCTTAGACATTTCTTCACCTCATCAAACGCCTTCCTCCTTCGTGCCAAAGCCGGGGAGAAGTCCTGAAATAACATAATCTTGGATCCTTCATGAATCATAGCTTTAGGATCCTTTCCAAGCTTTCTGGAGGCGTCCAGGAGTATCTGCCTCTCCCTATAACTCTGCAGCCGGAACAGGACCGGGCGTGGGCGCTGGTTTGGGCCAGATCCGCGTACTGCGACCCGGTAGGCCCACTCCACCCTTACCCGGTCAGTTTCAGCCCCCAGGTTTAAAAGCTGGGGCAACCATCGCTCCAGAAATACTACTAACTGTCCCTTCCCTTCTTGTTCAGGGAGGCCCAGAAGACGGATATTCTTTCTCCGATTTCTATTATCCAGGTCATCCAAGTAGATTTCAAAGGCCCGGACTCTCTGCTCCAGAGCTCGCGCCTGTTCTGCAGCTGTTTGTGCTGCAGCCTCGGAGGTCGTGGCCTTTAGCTCCGCCCCCTCCACTCGGCCCTGTAATTCCTCGAGAACCTGGCTGTACTTTTGTAGCTTTTCTTCGAATGTATTCCATCTCTGTCTGGATTCTGCGATGAAATTGACGAGTGTCGTTTCCAGCCTGGCAATCATCTCTTCAAGGCCTGTTTTTACATCAGCTGCAGCCGGAGGAGGAGAGGAGGGTGGGGGAGGGGTCTTTGTTTTCTGAGAGCTGCGGGATCCCTTTGGTTTACTCATTATCCACTTAATATTAAACTGCTTAAATATAATAGTAAACAGCTAATTAAGGTTAGAAGATTTTTTTGGGTGGTTTGGTAAGTGTGGTGGGCGTGAGTAACTCACTTTACCCAGGTTTTGGGAAGAGCACTGTAAACTCAGACTTGCTGAGTCCCCGCCATCTTGGATCTCCATGCACTACTTTCTAAACGGTGAGAAAATTCATAAAGCCAAAGTACAAAGGGATCTGGGAGTGCTAGTCGAGGATTCTGTAAAGGTAAACATGCAGGTTGAGTCCGTGATTAAGAAAGCGAATGTAATGTTGTCATTAATCTCAAGAGGGTTGGAATATAAAAGCAGAGATGTGCTACTGAGACTTTATAAAGCTCTGGTTAGGCCCCATTTGGAGTACTGTGTCCAGTTTTGGTCCAGGACATTCTGGCATGGAACGTGTCCAGCGGAGATTCACACAGATGATCCCTGGAATGGTAGGTCTAACATATGGGGAACGGCTGAGGATCCTGGGATTGTATTCATTGGAGTTTAGAAGATTAAGGGGAGATCTAATAGAAACTTACAAGATAATACATGGCTTGGAAAGGG
This sequence comes from Hemiscyllium ocellatum, assembly GCF_020745735.1. Lineage (NCBI taxonomy): Eukaryota > Metazoa > Chordata > Chondrichthyes > Orectolobiformes > Hemiscylliidae > Hemiscyllium > Hemiscyllium ocellatum. Next base: position 93,461,798 of record NC_083411.1, on the reverse strand, counting down.
TGGACGCTAGGAAATTGTTTCCGTTAGGCGAGGAGACTAGGACCCATGGACACAGCCTTAGAATTAGAGGGGGTCAATTCAGAACAGAAATGCGGAGATATTTCTTCAGCCAGAGAGTGGTGGGCCTGTGGAATTCATTGCCACAGAGTGCAGTGGAGGCCGGGACGCTAAATGTCTTCAAGGCAGAGATTGATAATTTCTTGATGTCACAAGAAATTAAGGGCTCCGGGGAGAATGCAGGTAAGTGGAGTTGAAATGCCCATCAGCCATGAATGAATGGCGGAGTGGACTCGATGGGCCGAATGGCTTTACTTCCACTCCTATGTCTTATGGTCTTATGGTCTTAGGGTCTTAAAAGGCCCACCTAACCCTGTCTGGTCCAAGTCAAGAAAGTACATCCTCAACGGCCTTTTAGTCTGTTGCTCCATGGCCTTGACCAAGGCATGGGCAACATTAAACCTGTGCATTATGTTAGAGGTTATGCAGTGGTGCCATGAGTCATGCTCACATTGGATATACTTGACCTCCAGTAATCCCCAGATGACATGGGTGAACTCAACAATCTTACCAAATCCAACTGTCCAGGCTGCAGCACTGATTTTATCTTAGGAGATGTAAATGAACTGCTATGATCTTACACAGATGGCATTGGTTGCTATTCTGGCGCAATTGTAGTACACAAGTGAGAATCTCCTCACAGGTCAACTGTTGTCCCCTGGAGGAAGTCAGTCACAGAGACAATCAACATCTTAGCGACTCCCACAGCTACCAGAAGAGGATGACCACCTAGACCTGGCCTCCTCACGTCCCGCTTCAGCATCTGCCATAGATCTGTCACACTGTCCTGGGAAATAGAGAGCCTCAGAGGAACAGCAACCCACTCATTCCCAGGTAATGGAATTCGAGCTGGAACACTCTGTGCCATCTGTGTACCCCATACACCTTAATGAGCCCTAAGGCTGCAAACTCTTTCTGAGCTGGGTTCTCCTGCTCCTCAGAAAAGTCATCAGTTGAATACTCTGCAAGTGAGGACTGAGCACACTTCTCCATATAATGAGACATGATACACTTGGGCATGTCTCCAACATCAAATCATCTTCAGATTCTATACTAGCGTCTCTTGACAGTCTCCACTACAGGGACAATATATGGCATTTAAACTGCCAATATTCATCAAGCTTTACTTCGTGAGCTTCATTAGGGTGTCCAACGGGTGATCACACCTTGTTGCTCGTGAAATTCAAAGACTAATTTCAGACATCCCCTGACCTGTTTCTTCTGGTGCATGCCTTTTTGTGTTGCTAACCATTTCAGTCACACACACCTCCTTTAATATTATCCTCCTGTTGTCTAAAGACTTTAAAAATTACTTTATCTAATTACTATGTGCCCTTTTAGCCATCCAACACCATAATTGGTTAACCTCATTTGGCTTTGAAATAGATGGAATTAAACATTAACTGTAAGAACAAACATGACCAAACTTTTATTTTGAACTGTGGAATCTCGATTTATTAAAATCTGAGTCTCTATTTCTTTTTGCAATATTTGTAATGATGGAGTTAACTTGTTGCTACTGCATTCCTTGTTCAAATGAGCTGATGGCCAGTTCTATATTCATCCCGCCTCCTGTTCATTTTTAGGCCTGGCATAATGCAGTATTTCTAGCTATATATAGCAAGTAACTTGTACATTATAAAGTCGGGAATTTGCTGAACAAACAGAACCATGCATCAGAGGTCAACGTTTAATCCTTACAGAACCTTCCCCCGCCCCCTTCTCTGTACTCCATAATTGCATCTTTGCTCATTGCACAACTCTTCCTGCACTCTCCCTGTAATCTATGAGTAGGAGCAAGAGTGGGCAATGCTTGACATTTAAAATGATCATAGTTGATTTTCTTCTACAACTCCACCTTTCAACATAATCTCCACATCTTTTCATTTCCTCTAGTTACTAATATTCTATTAATTTTCTTCTTGAATATATGCAACAACTGAATATCCACAGTTCTCTGGAGTACAGAATATCAAAGAAAAATCCCATTTTCCTTAAAATAACTAACTGCCAGATTTAATATTTTACACATTGTAAGGTGAGTACACAGATTTAATTTTCAACTTTCTGTTTTGAGGTTAACTTTTAAAAGTTTACCATTTGTATCTTATTCTCAAACTTGTTTTTAATTGAAAGAAACACAGTAAGCTCTTTTGAAATTATATTAAGTTATAAGTTATATTAATTAAGTTATACATGGCATGCAATGTCATTCTTTTCTGAATTCTGAAATGCTAATTATAATGATCAGAGAGGGAGGCAAGTGACAGAGATGATCAACTTAGTAAATCACTTATTGCTACTCTATGGAAAGTAATTCAGGTCAGAGTTCTAAGGGAGATAGCTGAAGAGATAGTAAAGGCATCAGTCGTGATCTTTCAGGAATCGTTAGAATCAGGGAGGGTTCCGGAAGGCTAGAAAATCATTAATGTGTCACCTCTGTTTAAAAAAGGAGTAAGGCAAAACACAAAAAATTACGGACCAATTAGCCTAACCTCGCTCATGGGTAAGATCCTGGAATCCATCATGAAGGATAAGATTTCTGAAATATTTGGAAGTGTATGTTAAAATAGGGCAAAGTCAGCATGGTTCCAGCAAGGAGAAGTTAGGCCCAATAAATCTGCTAGAATTCTTTGAGGAAGTAACAAGCAGGTTTGACCAAGGACAGCCAATAATGTTATCTACATGGACTTCAAGAAGGCCTTTGACAAGGTACTGCACAGGAATATTTTCCTGAATCTGCAGAATTTTTGCTTTTATTTCACAATGTTAAAGAAGAACCATTACATATCCAATAACTTCAGATTCTGTACTTCTAATCATTTATTATGTAGAAATATTTTCATAATGAATGCATTTTTCAATGGAATACTGTATTCCTGGATTTTATCCAGAGCTGCCCTGCACAGTGAGTGGCATTTGCCCTATATATGGCAGAGAAAGGGATATTGTCACTTCCCATTGTGAACAGGAAACTGCAGGTCCTGGTGAAAGAGGTGATACAGAGGAGGGTTCTCCTCCATCCTCTTCCACCAGGACTGGGCTGGCCATGTCACCAGACCAAGCCATCCTTGGCTAGGTTTGCACCCAAGTCAGGGTGGTTTCAGCTGTCTGGAAGAATTCAAATTTTGGGAGAAGATTTGTAGCTCGGGTGCTCGTTGTTGTGGTTCTGTTCGCCGAGCTGGGAATTTGTGTTGCAGACGTTTCGTCCCCTGACTAGGTGACATCCTCAGTGCTTGGGACCCTCCTGTGAAGCGCTTCTGTGATGTTTCCTCCGGCATTTGTAGTGATTTGAATCTGCCGCTTCCGGTTGTCAGTTCCAGCTGTCTGCTGCAGTGGCCGGTATACTGGGTGCAGGTCGATGTGCCTATTGATTGAATCTGTGGATGAGTGCCATGCCTCTAGGAATTCCCTGGCTGTTCTCTGTTTGGCTTGTCCTATAATAGTAGTATTGTCCCAGTCAAACTCATGTTGCTTGTCATCTGAGTGTGTGGCTACTAAGGATAGCTGGTCATGTCGTTAGTACAACATGTTAGGCTACTTGATGAGATAAGAGCCATGGTGTACGAAATAATAATATATTAGCATGAATAGAGAATTGGCTAATACAAGACAGAGAGTTAGAATAAGGGTTGGCAGTGTATAACTCATGGAATACCACTGGAATTAGTACTTGGGTCACAATTATTTAAAAGCTATGTTATTCATTCAGATAAAGAAGGTGAATGTATTATTGCCATGTTTGTGGATAACACAGAAATTGCTGGGAAAACAAGCATTACACAAAGAGTTTACAGAGGGATATTGACTGGTTAAGCAAGTGGGCAAAATCTGGATAGATTGAATATAATATTGAGAAATGTTAAGTTATGTATTTTGACATGAAGAATAAAGGAGCTGAATATTGTTTAAGTGGAGAAAGACTACAGAAAACTACAGATGGATTTGGGAATCTTTGTCCATGAAACATAAAAAGCTGGCATCAAGTTCATTAGGTAATAGGGAAGGCAAATGGAGTGTTTGCCTTTATTTTAGAGGGAATGGAGTATGAATGTATTATGGTTTTGCTAAAACTATATAAAACAATAGTCAGACCACTGCTGAAATAATGCTAGTAGTTTGGGGCTGTTGATCGAAGAAAAGATGCACCAGACCCAGAGAAGGTTCACTAGTTGACACCAGGCATGCAGGAATTGTCTTATGAGGAGAGATTGAGCAGATTGGGCCTGTATTCATTGGAGTTTAGAAGAAAGAGGGGCAGCCTTATTGAGGCGTACACGATTCTTAGAAGACTTGACAGGGCGGATGCGGAAATAAAACAAAGAATTGTTTCCCCTTGTGTCCAAGTCTAGGTCCAAAGGGTATATATAAGAACAAGGGGATCATACATTAAAACCACAGATGAGGAGGAATTCCTTCTCCCAGAGAATTGTGAATCTGTGGAACTCTTTATCAAAGGAAGTTGTTGAGGCTGGGTCATGAAGTATATTGAAGTCTGAGAGAGACAGCTTCTTAATCAGTGAGTGAATCAAGGGTTACAGGGGAAAGTGGAGTTATGTATTATTAGATCAGCCATGATTCTCATTGAGTGGCAGGGGTATTGTGGGCAATCCAATAAGTACTAAGAGAGCAAGTGAGTTGCCCTAAATTGCAAACTGCTCCATTCCATGGGCTGGGTGTTTTTCCCTGTAAACAAGCTTCCTTGCAGTAGCATTTCAAAAGTTGGGGTTGATCCCTCCTGAGGTGCAGCAGTGAAGCTCAGGATTGCAAGTGGATTGCTGAGGTGTCATGAGGTTTCCGAAGGGTTTCTGATAGGTGATGGATTTCAACCTTTCTATCTGGGGATGTGAGCATGGGTAGGTGACCTGGAACATACCCTGAGACGTTAACACCAGGTGTCTGAGTTGGTGGCCCAGAGGAGCAAGCAGAGAGCTAATGTCACCAAGTATTTGGTCAGACCTTCAAGTCAAGAATAGTAGATGTTTAGATTCCGTGCAATGGTTGGCACACTAGGAAATTTCATATTAACAAAGCAAGGTTCTCTATTAAAGAAACCAATAACAAGCACTTATCTCCATTAATAGGCATCACACCATTGCCTGGCGAGAATCTTGGCTTGAAAATCCAGAAAATGCAGTGAGTGGCTTCTGCCATCCAGGATCTTGGAAATGTGTGGGATATGTTTTATAATAGCCCAGGTCATCAGGCCATATAAGATCTTGCTATTGGCTTTAGCTCAGTCTGCTTCCAATATTCCAATAATTGGTATAATGTATTTTACAAAATTATACTTTTTCTATATCTTCTAACCTTAGATCGCATTTATCTTCTCAGGATCACTTACATTGTATGTTTCTTTATTTATAACTCTGTTATGTTCCTGCCAACTCCCCCTTTCCTACAGTTGCACTGAAATACAGTCCAGAGGAGAGGCAGTAATTTACAACTTGGAAACCCAGGAAATTTGCCATGAAAACATGCCGGTGTAATTCTTCTGTAGTTGATCTTATTCTTTGCAACATTTGAATATCTAAGTTTGCATCCCCCCTTTCATTCCTCTCTGACCTATTTAGATGTAGTGCTGTCAAAAGTTATGTTAAAATAACATAGGCAGTAAATTAATCTGCTCATTGGTGTGTGTGAAATGTTAACAGAGGAAAATAAATTCACAAGAATTGCATCTTCATAGAGCATTAATGTATAATGTTCTGTATAATTTGAATGAAATCATTCCTTTCACTGATATTTTTACCTGAACACCTGGTACCCGAGAAACATGGCGAGCATTATTTTCTGATACAATATTTTCAAGATAAATTTTGTGTATCTCTACCTTCCTTGCACTACCTTGACTATGTAATTGTGAAAATAAGACACTTTTATACAGATGTCATTTCGATCACATGACAGGTTAAAGCATGCTGTCATGACAGCCAAAAACGTACACTTATGAAACATCTCTAACACAAGAAGCAGATGGTTTCTGGAGGGTGTGGAAAATCCAGAGATGTTGCAGTACTTGTGACTCTGATGTGATGTCTAGATGCCAGGTTGTTGTCATGTGACAGAAATGAATATTTTGAGTTGGATGCAGCAGGGTTTCCCAGCTTCACAGATCTGTTTGTCAGTTTTAAAATTTAATCTATTTTTCTAATCAACCTGTTCAGAGACGTTATTACATACCTCTGTAATAAGTGTGACTTGAACCTGGACCTCCTGATCCATGGGTTTATCACCCCAGATGAGTGAAATAAGACGTTTTTTAAAATATCATTACAGCTTGTGGGTAAAGCTGACTGGACCAGCATTTATTGTCGAACCCTCAATGGCTTTGAGAAGATGGTGCTGAGCTGCCCCTCAAACCCTTGCAGTCCATTTGCTGAATATAGACACATATTGTCACTAGGGAGAGAATTCCAGGATTTTGGCCAAGTGACAGTGAAGGAATGATGATATATTTCCAAGTCAGGATGATGACTGGCTTGGAAGGGAACTTGCAGGTGGTGGTGTCCCCATGCATTTGTTACCCTTGTCCTTCTAGATGGATCTCAGCAATTTTCCACATAGACAAGTAGGTGCCAGAGTTATAGTTGTACTGGAACAGTTTGACCAAGGATGCAGCTGACTCTGGAGCACATCTTCAGTCTTACTGTTGATTGCAGGGTCCATAGCCTTTGCAGTATTCAGTAGCTTCAAATATTTTGTTGATTTCTTGTGGAATGAATTGAAATGCCTGAAGATTGGCATCTGCATTGCTGGGGACTTCAAGAAAAAATTGAGTTGGATTATCCAGTTAGCTGTCCTGGCTGAAGATTGTTTCAAATGCTTCAGCCTTGCCATTTGTACCAATGTGTTGGGCTTTTCCATGTATAAAGATGAGAATATTTGTGAAGCTTTATTTGTCTAATTATTGACAACCATTTACTTTTGGGTGTGGCAGGACTTGAAATCCTACAGAAGAAAGCAATTAGGATCAAGAGTTTCAAAACTTATGGAGTAAAATATAGCAGAAATGTTCTGTGGATGGGACAGTGCCAGACGACCAGACTTAGGGGCCTCTCCTTAGCTTCTACTGGTAGGTCAATCAAATTCTACAGCACATGATGTCCGTCTTTTATGCCTGTCTTGACTTTTTGAAAAGGTTATCCAATTAGAATAGAAGACATAATTTAACAATTAAGGATCACCCATTTGAAACTGAGATTAAGAGGATATTTTTCATATCAAAGGGCAACCGCCTTTGGAATTCTCTTCCAAAGATTGCTGGTGGTGGGGATATTGAATATTTTTAGAGCAAGGTATATTGACTCCTTTGTTGGTCATGATTCTGTGATTATCAGGAGAGACAGGAATGTGAAGTTGAAATCGGAGTCAGATCAGCCATAATCTTATCAAATGGGGTTCAAGTTGAAGGAACTAATTGGCCTACAACCTCACCTAATTTGTCTGTTTGCATGTTTATGCGTCGTCCAATTCCACTGTATTTTCCCACAGCTATGCAATATTTTCCATTCAATCTTTATGTTTTTTTTATATTTAATGACATTTAATTTGCAAGTCACTTTAGCTCGGAGTGCATGGACCTGCACAAATATGTTGTAGTGTTAAGTAGAAATAGACGTTGGTTTCTCCAATGAAAAACATTCAAAGGATCTCAACTCTGACTCCAGTACTAATCCATCCATAAACCTATGATTCACTTAAAGCTACTTCATTTAGAGTTGTAATTTTCAAGACATAGCTACAACTTTAATTGAGGATTAAAAGTGCACAGTGGAGAATTTAGGTACAATTGCCGTTGTTCTGAAATGTGGGGCCAATCACAGATTATATTTGTTGCTCATGTGACTTTGATAAAACTTATTAACCTTTGGATGATTGTAACCTTTCTCAGTTGGCCAAGCTGAACACATTGCACCACACAGCAGACTCACACTAAGAATATGAGACTTACCTGCATTGCTGTCTGGACATGGCTCTTCGTACTAGAAGGTAAGTAAACTTGTTTTGTTTTAAAGATTAACGTGAATATGTTTTTCAATCTCAACAATACTTAGCAAATTTGATTCCTTTGTGCTATTTTAGTTTGGTTAAATTATGAAGAATTAGGATTAGACAATAATCAACTAAGCTACCTGTTACATTTCACAATTCCCTGAATGTTCCACCTGAAGCTAACCACGTTGAACATTGTCATTCTTTAAAATCAAAAAGCTGCAAAATTGTTTATGATGCACTTTCTGAATGTCTCTCGTTGAAGAAAGAGAACAGCAAACCGTACTTTAGTAAGCTTTTTCATTTTAAAGCAACTTTTAAACTGCCTGTTAGTACAGTTAGGATTTTTTTTTATTCACCAATGGGACATGGGCATTATTATTTGTCCATCCCTAGCTGCCCTTAAACTAAATAGCTGACCATTTCAGAGGGCAGTTTTGAGTCAACTGTGGGTGTGGAGTCACATGTATGCCAGATTAGGTGAGGATAGTAGATCTTCTTCTCTCAAGGGAATTAGCAAGCCAAGTGGGTTTTTCTGGACAATATACAATGGTCCTCAGTGGATTTTGAATTCCAGATATTCTTCTTAACATTCAATTCAAATTCAGTCCCATGGAAGGATTTGAACCCAGGTACCTAGAACATTTGTTGACAGTCTGGATTAATAGTCTAGCAATTATGCCACTAGGGATTGCCTCCCCTTTCCTTTCAGTGTGATTCCATATTGCACAGATATTTGTTGTTTCACATAGGTTTAATTTTCTCCTTATGACGTGTGTAATATTTTGGGTTATTGTGATGTGGGAAACCCAGACAGACTGTGGGATTAATGCCCATCCTAAGAATATCACTTTCTCGGCGGAGCAGGTAAGGGCTGTCTGGCGGTGTTTATTTTTGAAGTCACCGTATAGTCCAGTTAGTTTTTTTTTTACGGTTAAAATTTAAAGTTTTTTTAAGTGCCTAGCGGACCCAGAAGCTGGTGTAGCGCTAGCTTACCTGGCAAGGTTTTTTTTTCTATAAAAGCGCGCAGGCGAGGAACCTGAGGCACTACAGGAGTAGAGCCTCCCACCCACCCTCCTCCTCTAACCTAATAATAAGACCCGTTATGGTAAGCAGGTAAGTGCTGCATTTTGCTTGTTTGTTTCTTTAGGTCTAGTTTTCTTTTTAAAGTTTACCTTTTCAAGGGATGGCAGCGAAGGCAGTGCAATGTTCCTCTTGCAAGATGTTTGAGGTGAGGGAAGCCATTAGTGTCCCTGCTGATTACACTTGCAGGAAGTGCACCCATCTCCAGCTCCTCCAAGACCGTGTTAGGGAACTGGAGCTGGAGTTGGATGAACTGCGGAACATTCAGGAGGCAGAGGTGGTCATAGATCAGAGCTTTAGGGAAGTAGTTACTCCAAAAGTTATAGAGAGATGGGTGACAGTGAGGGGGACTGGGAGGAAGCAGCCAGTGCAGGGACCCCACTGCGGTCATTCCCCTCAAGAACAAGTATACCGTTTTGGATACTTGTGGGGGGGATGACTTACCAGGGGTAAGCAACGAGGTTCAGGCCTCTGGCAAGGAGCCTATCCCCGTTGCTCAGAAGGGAAGAGTGGAGAAAGGTAGAGCGATAGTTATTGGGGACTCAATAGTTCGGGGCACAGATAGGCGGTTTTGCGGGAGCGACAGAGACGCACGATTGGTATGTTGCCTCCCAGGTGCAAGGGTACGTGATGTCTCTGATCGTGTTTTCCGGGTCCTTAAGGGGGAGGGGGAGTAGCCCCAGGTTGTGGTTCACGTTGGCACCAACGACATAGGTAGGAAGAGGGGTGAGGATGTTAGGCAGGCTTTCAGGGAGCTAGGTTGGAAGCTCAGAGCTAGAACGAACAGAGTTGTTGTCTCTGGTTTGTTACCCGTGCCACGTGATAGAGAGTCGAGGAATAGGGAGAGAGAACAGTTAAATGCGTGGCTACAGGGATGGTGCAGGAGGGAGGGATTCCGGTTTCTGGACAACTGGGGTTCTTTCTGGGGAAGGTGGGACCTCTATAAACAGGATGGTCTACACCTGAACCTGAGGGGCACCAGCATCCTTGGGGGGAGGTTTGCTAGTGCTCTTTGGGAGGGTTTAAACTAACTCTGCAGGGGCATGGGAACCTGGACTGTAGCTTTAGTGTACAGGACCTTGAGTGTAGGGCGGTTAGGAACATGGCATCGAACTCGGAGGAGGGTGCCTGTAAACAGGAAGGTGGCTTGAAGTATACTTCAATGCCAGAAGTATAAGAAATAAGGTAGGTGAACTTGCAGCGTGGGTTGGTACCTGGGACTTCGATGTTGTGGCCATTACAGAGACGTGGGTAGAACAGGGACAGGAATGGCTGTTGCAGGTTCCAGGGTTTAAATGTTTTAGTAGGGTCAGAGGTGGGGGTAAAAGAGGGGGAGGTGTGGCATTGCTTGTCAAGGATAGTATTACAGTGGTGGAAAGGACGATGGAGGAAGACTTGCCATCTGAGGTAGTTTGGGCTGAGGTTAGGAATAGGAAAGGTGAAGTCACCCTGTTAGGAGTTTTCTACAGGCCTCCTAATAGTCCAAGAGGCGTAGAGGAAAGTATTGCTAGGATGATTCAGGAGAAGAGTGAAAGTAGTAGGGTGGTTGTTATGGAGGACTTTAACTTCCCAGATATTGACTGGGAAAGCTATAGCTCGAGTTCATTAGATGGGTCGGTGTTTGTCCAATGTGTGCAGGAGGGTTTCCTGACACAATATGTAGACAGGCCAACAAGAGGTGAGACTATACTGGATTTGGTTCTAGGTAATGAACCAGGCCAGGTGTTAGAATTGGAGGTAGGTAAGCACTTCGGGGACGGTGACGCAACTCGGTGACCTTTACTCCAGTGATGGAGAGGGATAAGTGTGCACTGCAGAGCAAGAGTTATAGCTGGGGCAGGGAAATTATGATGCAGTGAGGCATGACTTAGGATGCTGGGATTGGAAAAATAGGCTTCAAGGGAAGGACACAAATGATATGTGGAGCTTGTTCAAGAAGCAGCTATTGGGTGTCCTTGATAAGTATGTACCAATCAGGCAGGGAGGAAAGGGTCTTGTGAGGGAGCCGTGGTTTAATAAGGAATTGGAATCCCTTGTGAAAAGGAAGAGGGCGGCCCATGTAAAGATGAGGCGTGAAGGTTCAGTTGGGGCGATTGAGAGTTATAAGGTAGCCAGGAAGGATCTAAAGAGAGAGCTAAGAGCAGCGAGAAGTGGACGTGAAAAGTCCTTGGTTAAAGCGCAGCAGGTCAGGCAGCATCCAAGGAACAGGAAATTCGACGTTTCGGGCAAAAGCCCTTCATCAGAAAACGTCGAATTTCCTGTTCCTTGGATGCTGCCTGACCTGCTGTGCTTTAACCAGCAACACATTTTCAGCTATGATCTCCAGCATCTGCAGACCTCACTTTTTACATGAAAAGTCCTTAGTTGGTGGGATTAGGGAAAACCCAAAGGCTTTCTATAGGTATGTCAGGAATAAAAGGATGACTAGGGTAGGTATCGGTCCAGTCAAGGATAGTAGTAGGAAATTTTGCGTGGAGGCGGAGGAGATTAGAGAGACACTAAATCAATATTTTTCGTCAGTATTCACTCAGGAACAGGACATTGTTGCTGATGTGAATATTGAGTCACAAGTGATTAGAATGGATGGCTTTGAGGTATGTAGGGAAGAGGTCCAGGGAATACTGGAAAGGGTGAAAATAGATAAGTCCCCTGGGACTAATGGCATTTATCCTAGGATCCTCTGGGAAGCTAGGGAGGAGATAGCGGAGCCATTGGCCTTGATTTTTATGTCGTCATTGTCTACAGGAATAGTGCCAGAAGACTGGAGGATAGCGAATGTGGTCCCCTTGTTCAAGAAGGGAGTAGGGATAGCCCTAGTAACTATAGCCAGTGAGTCTCACTTCTATTGTGGGCAAAGTCTTAGAGAAAATTGTATAGGATAGGATTCATGAACATCTGGATAGGAATAATGTGATCAAGGATAGTCAGCATGGTTTTGTGAAGGGCAGGTCGTGCCTCACAAACCTTATTGAGTTCTTTGAGAAGGTGACCAAGGAAGTGGATGAGGGTAAAGCAGTAGATGTGGTGTATATGGATTTTAGCAAGGCGTTCGATAAGGTACCTCATGGGAGGCTACTGCAAAAATTACGGAGGTATGGCATTGAGGGTGCATTAGAGGTTTGGATTAGGAATTGGCTGGCTGGAAGGAGACAGAGGGTAGTAGTTAATGGTATAGGTTCATCTTGGAGTGCAGTTACTAGCGGTGTTCCACAAGGATCTGTTTTGGGCCCATTGCTGTTTGTCATTTTTATAAATGGCCTGGAGGAGGGGCTTGAAGGCTGGGTGAGCAAGTTTGCGGATGATACGAAAGTCGGTAGAGTTGTGGACAGCGAAGAAGGATGTGGCAGGTTACAGCGGGATATGTATAAGTTGCAGAGCTGGGCAGAAAGGTGGCAAATGGAATTCAATGTAGCTAAGTGTGAAGTCATTCACTTTGGTAGGAGTAAAAAGAAGATGGATTACTGGGCTAATGGTAGGCTACTTGGTAGTGTGGATGAGCAGAGGGATCTTGGTGTCCATGTACACAGATCTCTGAAAGTTGCCACCCAGGTAAATAGTGTTGTGAAGAAGGCATATGGCGTACTGGGCTTTATTGGTAGAGGAATTGAGTTCCGGAGTCCTGAGGTCATGTTGCAGTTGTATAAGACTCTGGTGCGGCCTCATCTGGAGTATTGTGTGCAGTTTTGGTTGCCATACAATAGGAAGGATGTGGAGGCATTGGAACGGGTGCAGAGGAGGTTTACCAGGATGTTGCCTGGCATGGTAGGAAGATCGTATGAGGAAAGGCTGAGGCACTTGGGGCTGTTCTCATTGGAGAAAAGAAGGTTTAGGGGAGATTTGATAGAGGTGTACAAGATGATTAGGGGTTTAGATAGGGTTGACAGTGAGAACCTTTTTCCGCTAATGGAGTCAGCTGTCACTAGGGGACACAGCTTTAAATTAAGGGGAGGTTGGTATAGGACAGATGTTAGGGGTAGATTCTTTACTCAGCGGGTTGTGAGTTCATGGAATGCCCTGCCAGTAGCAGTGGTGGACCCTCCCTCTTTATGGTCATTTAAGCGGGCATTGGATAAGCATATGGAGGTTATTGGGCTAGTTAGGTTAGGTAGGCTTCGGTCGGCGCAACATCGAGGGCCGAGGGGCCTGTACTGCGCTGTATTTTTCTATGTTCTATGTTCGATAATATGTTAGCCTTTCCTTGAACCAGCCACCAATCAGTGGTGACTATCATTGTCAGTAGACCAGTCCAAATGGTGTGTGGCTTAGAGGGGAACCTGAAATTGGAGGTCTTCCATGATCTTTCTGCTGTAGTGCCTTATTAGGAAAAGCCATCAGACAGAGAAGATCTGTTGAAATAATCTTGTTCATTTGCAGTGCTGCGTCTTGCAATATAGAACCATAGCAAAGGAGGGATTTTGCATTTCATATCTTGAGGGGTTTGAATCTCTTTGAATATTAGTTATGTATTCATAATAATCTTGATAAGAAGCTTGCACATGATGGAAACGTTTTCAGCAAATTGAAGTGAATGACTGTCAATTTCAATGTCTGCACGGAAGCCCATTACTGTAGTAATGGATGCTAATCATTCTTCCTGAGAAAGAAGATTACTGCAGCCCTGGCTATTAACATTTTATATTGAGTCCATATCAAACAGTTAGCATTTCTATCAAAGATATTGGCTGGACCCAGACACTTCAGCGGGCAGCATATGGTACTCATGCGTATTTTCTCCCACTGACCTTAAACTAATCAACTAGGTTGTAAGTGCATTGTGCTGACATTTTGGTGGCCCCAGGCAGTATCTGTGTTTGCTCTGCTGTCTCTCTCCATATTGTGGTCCAGTGGCCATCTCGTGTGTGTCAAGTGGCCAACTTATGGCTCAGCGGCCATCTTATGTGCTCGTGTGCCTAGTGTCACCCTGTTCTGTGCCATCTCCAACTTAAAAATATCAAAGGCTTGTGTTTTGTTGCATGGTAATTTACTGGTTCTAATAGGACACCATTCGTCTTTGAAATTCTTGGTTGTTGCACATGTCTAGGTCCAATTGTTCAGTGTAAGAAACCATTTCAAAACCAATGTTAACTTTTATAATTTTTCTCTTCAAAGTAATTTGGGGAGACAAGGAATGATTAAGGATAGTCAGCATGGTTTTGTATGAAGGAAATAATATCTCACAAAAATTGATTGAGTTTTTTGAGGAAGTACCAAAACTATTGATAAGGGCAGAGCTGTAAACATTGTTTAGGAAGACTTTAGTAAAGTTTTTGATAAGATCTCACATGTAAACTGATTAGTAAAGTTAGATCACATGGGATTCAGGGTGAGCTTGATATTTGGATGCAAAGTGGTGGAGGGTTGTTTTATGGTGCGTAATAGTTAAATCACACAGCGTTTAATCAGTTATGCTTTAGAACAGGTCACTTGACCTCCTTCATTTAAATTTTAAAATATATCCCAAAACATAACAATCTCATCAAACCTGGAATTGTAACACCTGCTATCTGAAACACTTAGCCACTCCAGATGTTGTTACTTTTACTGCTCAAACTGTTTAATATTTGCATTACCAGAAGTTTAGACTGACATTTTAACAAACAAGGAATTAGTTTTCTTGCTAGCAGTAGTATCTATTTTTATGCTTTTATCATTATCTTATCAATTACACATCCAGTCACCAACAGATTTAAGGATTGATGTCCCAATGTTCAACTCAATTATTCTAAATTAGTTTGACTCTTGATTCCAGGTGACTGAAACTTATAATTCATAGCTCTACTGTGATTCTTACTATTCTAGGATTATTCCAGCTGGCAAGCTGTCGATCTTTCCAATCAGATAAATGTGATGGAAGTCTGGTGAAAGATTGTGAAAGCATCCCTCCAGTAAGTAGCTGCAATAATTGATACTTAAGGAAAAGAAAAGAACTAACATACGATTTGCTTAGCAATGAAAGTTGAGGTGAGAGAGAGGTAAAAACTAATAAGGTCTGAAAGTCTACCTCTAAAAAATGAGACACAGTGATTTTTGTGCTTAAGCAATATGAAATATTGGCCAGAGTCTAGGGTCTATCAGAGGTTATGTGGGGTTGGAAAAATATGGGGTTTTATATGATTACATTAGACAGTATGGAATAAACTACCCTGATGGACTGAGCTGACATTTCTCATTCCATATTTCCCTTGTTCATCTTTAATCACTGAACGCTGAAGGATCCTGATTGAGATAATTCAATTATTAGCTAACACGCCCTTAATGTAAACCCATTAAAATAAATATTTTAAAATGTCACAAGAATTCTTCCAAAAAAATTCCTGAGGAGCTTTCTGTTTCTGAGTCTTATTGACTTGCAGCAATATTAGCGGCATCGCAGGGGATACCCTGTTTTACTATCGTGACCAAAGGGGTAAGATCATGGGAGGATAACAATATCTAGTAAGACAAACATATCCCATAAATTTAAATGGAAACAATTTAAAAATTCCGATTATAAACTGAAGGCATTTTAATGTAATATTTATGCATCAGTATCCACAAGATGAGATATCTGTCCCCTCAGGTCCTGCTGATATCAATTATTCATGTGCCTCAGCAGCAACATTAGTAGCAACAAGAGAAGTATGAGGCATTAAGCAAACTATGTTTTAGCTGGAAGAATTACATACAAATAAATCACTGAGAAAATGTTGGGAAAAAAATAAAAACAAAAGCAAATGAAATGTTTTAATTATTGAGTTCTAGTTTTCCTTTAATTCTTATCCTTGTAACTACTCTGGAAACATACAACAGCAAATGTTCACCTTCTGATTGTTTCAATGTAAGATGATGTTCGTAGCAGCTATAATTGAAATGTTGTTATGCGTACAACACAAACCCAAATGGTGAGTAGAACAGTTGAAGAAATTATCTTCAATGCCAAAATTAGAAATAATATATTAAATAACACGTAAAATACATAAAAGCTAATTTGATCATTGATACAGAACATGAGACTGTAATATATTTCTTTAAATGTATCTTACCTTCCTCTCTCATACACAATGGCTCTTCCTTGGATACAATATCAAAGATACCTTTTTTTTACATTCAAGAAAGTGACTCACCACCACCTTCTCAAAAGCAACCAAAGTTGGGCAACCAAATATTGGACTTGCCAGCAATGACCTCATCCCATAAAAAAATGTTTAAGGGTTCATGTCTATGTTCACACTTCATGTACATGCCATGCTGATAAATATAATTAGGCTCATTCTTCTTGGGTAAACCTTTTTGTGGGAGCCACTGGACAATATCCAAAGCAGGAACCTTGGCATCTGTGATTCAGGAGGCTGGGTTAGTGACAACTGACTGACTTAAGCTACCAAATCACAGACAGATGACCTTTCAACTTGTACAAGTTTGTATTACACCTCTGTTTCATACACCCACTAGAGCAGCATTGTCCAATTTCCTCATTCTTTTTTGGGAACAGTTAAGAGTGGTGTTTACATTATCAGAGAAGTGTATAATTTGAGAACAGGTAAAAACTTAAAGACTAAAACCTAAACAGATTTTGATGTAAGACGTAAATTTAATACTTCACTTAAATCTAGCTCTAATTCTGTTCTTGACTCTTTTGCAATAATGAAGATTATTGTTATATACTATTAGATTTACTATCTATTTTTTTATTCAGTGCCTGCCTCCCACAGTTACCGACACGTCACTGCGCCTAAGTGCTCTCCGGTCATTGATGGATTCACACAATATCAGTGTCTACGTGATTCCTGCCACAGATCCCCATTTGGTGAGTACATGGACTACTATTTAATTATAACTGATTAAGTTAAATGTTATCTATGACGGAACACACTTACCGTCCCTCTGGTAGTACAATTCTTGTAAAAATTTCAGTTTCATATCTTCTATAGCCCAAGGATGAGCAAGTTATGTAATATTGACCATACTAAATTGCCCAGAGCGTTTAGGGATGTGTGGTTAGGTGCATTAGTCAGGGGAAATGTAATGCAATACGGTAGGGGATTGGTCTGGGTGGGATACCCTTCGGAGGGTCGGTGTGGACTTGTTGGGCCAAATGGCCTGTTTCCACATTGCAGGGATTCTATGATTCTATGTTATGTACAGAATTGTGCATCAGATTTTGAATTGATGAATGAGACCAATATCTACTAAACACAAAGGAATGAGAAATAATGAAATAAATATTTAAACAAAGATGTTGTTTTTCAAGTGACACATTAAACTGAGACTTCATCTACTCTCAGATGGAGGTAGAGATGTCATGACATCATTTTGAAGTTGAAAAACACAATCTTGTACTTTCAAATAAATGTGTTGGATGATAACCTGGTGTTGTTTGATTTTCAACTTTGTCCACTTCAGTCCAATGCTAACACCTCCACATCATCATTTGGAAGAACAGCAAAGAAGTTATCCCTAGTGTACATTTATTTGTTATTCACTTCATCAATATATTTGGATACATTTGGACAACTTTCCAATTGCCAGTGTTGTAGCATTATACTGCCTTGTTTGTCACTAGGTTCTTGTTCCAGAATCTCACTGGCTTTTGAAACCAAATTTTCTGCATATGTGTACCCAATGTCTTTGGTGTTATATGCTCTGTAGGTGTGAAAAAACTTCAAGCACCTTCTGGGTGGCTGTGACAAACTCTATCTATGCTCGATGTTACTGGTCTGGTCCACTGAGTTGATCATAGCAATTGTGTTGACTGCACTTAAAGCGTATAATCGACTATAGCGTTTTGCTTGTGTCACCTTCCATGAGCCATCAATAACATGACTTTCTTTTTTATTCAGAGCATCTTTGCTAAAAGCTCTGGTTGGACTGGAGGCTATTAACAATCATTTAGCCTTTAGTTCATCTTCAGAGAAATCACGTCATTACCTTTGAGTCATAGAGAGTCAAGAAAAAGGCCCTGCAGCCTTTCAAGTCTGCACTGATCAAAAGCAAGCATCTAATGGCTCTAATCCCCTTTTCTTGTAATTGGCTCATAACATTGTATGCCATGAAATTGCAAATACACTTCTAAATATTTCTTATATCTTTTGAAGGTTTCTGCCTCTATCACCCTTACAGATTCCCATCGCTCTCTGGGTAAAACATAACTCCCTTACCTCCCCTCTGAACCACCTGGACCTTACCTTAAACATATGCCCCTTGGTCATTGATCCCTCCACCAAGGGGAGATGTGTCTTCATGTACAGCCTATCTATGCCCCTTACAATTTTATACATGTCCCTTCAGTTGCCTCTGCTCCAAAGAAAACCACCCCAGTCTATCCAACCTCTCTGCATTATTAAAACTTCCCAGCCCAGGTAACACCCTCTGCAACCTCTCTAGTGCAATCGTATTGCTCCTATGATGTGGATTTCAGAACTGCACAGATTATTGGAGCTGTAGCCTAATCTACGTTTTATACAGTTCCAGCGCAACCTCCCTACTCTTAAACTCTAGGCCTTGATTAATAAAGGCGAGTATCCGACTTTCTTTCTTAACCACTTTATCTACCTGACCTGCTACCTAAAGGGATTGGTAAGCAATGACCAAGGTCCCTCTGATGATAGCTCCTTCCCAGTCATCATGTATTTCCATGCCTTTTTTTTAACAAAGTGATGCATGAAAATCATATTATTTTTCAGATTATTCAATCCTAATGTCACTAGCAGTAAATTTATACATATGCTTTTATTGGAATTAAAATTTAATTTCAATTTTTTATTCATATCAGCAATTAAGTGCAACAACAAGTTATTACAGTAAGGGCACATAAATTTCCCCACAAACTGATCCAGATGTTAAGACATATGATGACTGCAGGCACAATTAGCTGTCCCTGCTCACATTAATCTTCTTTACTTAACGGTTTCAAGTCCACTGAAGAGATTTAGTTTGAATAAGAGTGAACACTTGGACTTTTGGATCACACTTGTTTGTGCACATTGATATAATGAGAAAAGGTATAAATGATAAATAATATTTTCAATCATCTTAGACAAATATGCAAAATACACTGGAACGTAAAGTGCATTAATTGGTACTACCTCAAAAGCCTTGCTTTTACTGTTCTGACACTTCTGAATTTTGAGGAGTTCTACATAACAGTTATAATAATTTAGGCAGCCATTGTACATTGCAATGTATAAGGAAACAAATCAAACTGAATACACTTTTTAAAACAGATGAAATTTGAAATTCTAACTATTATGCTAAGATAATAAAGCTAGAAGATTCCATGGTTTTAAACAAACAGAAGAAATTTTGTTGTATAAGAGTCAACAAGACAGTCAATTCTATCTGTCTGATACTCTAATTTCCAGAATTAACATGAGGTAAACATTAATTAACAGACAAACTAAATGCAGCACAACTGCACATTAGATGGAAGATACAACCAGGACAGGTCCCACAATATTTTTCAGAAGGCCACACAGATATCAGAGATGACGATAAGTCTCAAAGTCCTTCTAACTCCAACTTCCTCACAAGGAATTTCAGCTCTTCCAAGTCAAGGATTTTGTCTTTGATTTCCCTTCAACAGCCCATCCAACTCAGCCTGGAAGTCCTCCTGTTACTTTGGCTTGCAATGGCTTGTCAGACAATTGGACACTAGCTGAAATTGCCCCAGTGACTGCTCACCTTCCAGTTACTGAATCACTTTTTCTATATCCCACTGATTTTACAAGGCTACACCCCAGCATTTAAGCACTGGCATTATCCCAGCTCTGTAATTGTGCTCCAACTGCCAGCTTCACAGAGCAGACATCCACTTCAACTTTCCTGATGTGGCAACTATGCCCCATGGCTTTCTTCCAGTGCCTCAGCTCCATCTTCACTGTGCAGACATTGTTCACTTTCACTGAGTGGCCAGTGGCCCTGGAATTCTCTGAGCTCTAGTTCCCCAGCAGCTCTGTGATATCAATGTGACTCCCAGGTTTTTTTCTATACTTCAGCTACTTAGAATAGAATAGAATAGAATAGCCTTTATTATCATGTGCACTTGAATGAGTGCAGTGAAAAGTCTGTAACGTCACCGCTTTGGCACCATCTTAGGTACAGATACTTCACATGTTTCTTCCCGAATTCAAAAAGAGTAGCCCAGCACAGGAATATAAAGTTTTAGAAAATATTCAAATTACTCAAAATTCAGAATAAGATTAAAAATTACTCAAATTTTCACTGACTCTGTGCTGACTGGGCCTCAGAACAGGAGACCTCGCTGCCTCCAACTCTGAGCTCCGATCTGCGACTCGTCTCAGACTCTGGCACAGTCCCCAGCTGGGCTACGACTCACCTCTATTCTCTCCAGGTAAGTTTAAGAAGTTAAAAGTTGAGGAGTTGTGGAAGAAAAATTGCAGAAAAATGAAGGAGAAAGATGGAAAAGGAACTGGCAAAACAGAGGAGCTCCACCTGGAGCATCCTACTCTGCAGCCAGCTTGGACCAAGAGCTAATGGGGCTAATGAGCTACATGGAGCTAATGACAACACTTTAGCTACATGGAGCTGGCCCCCTCCTTTCTCTCTGACTAAATGACTACATGGACTTGTTTAAATTTGTACCAATAGCCCAATAATCTTGTCAATCCTTTTTCTTGTATCAACTTGCCAGATCTCTTGAAACAGAAACAGAAATTGCTAGAGAAACTCACCAGACCTAGCAACATCTGTGGAAAAAGAAATAGATATAATGCTTTAAGTCCAGTGACCTTTCTTGTTTGCGTTTTGACACCCACACAGAATGATGACCTGGCCAGTGCAATTGGTGCCCCAAGTTCAGGAGAGAAAACATTAATCAGGGTTTACTCTTCTGGGACAGAACTTAATGTAACTATTACTGATTTGTACTCTGATTGTTTTTGAAAGGAGGCCCGACAGGACTAAGTGCTTGTCAGGCACTCAATTGGCCAGCTTTAGGTCTTCCCAGGGATTCAGGACCCTGAGATTTACCAGCCAAGCAGTGCCTGTGAACGCTCCATTGTCAGAAACTCAGCTGGAAGTGGGGTGAATCCAGTGGAAATGCACCAGTAAGAGGCCTGGAATAACAGAAAGATCTGTGGATTATTGGAGTAACAGCATGAGTCTAGGGTGAACATGATATATTGATGATGTAGGATCACATGACTAAGGAGAGAGAGCTCAAGATTTGCTTCTCTAATAATGTGTAGAAAAACTAAATCAAACACAATCAAGTTATTAACATCTGAATAAGAATGCAAAACCAGACAGAGAGTGAGAGAGTGGAATGGAGCCCGGGGAATGGGGTTTTTTGCTGGACAATATGGCAGGGGTGTTGGAGGCAAAGACACGGTTGGCCTACAGTGGCCACCCCCGCCCCCTGCAATGCTGAGTCCCTCCAATGAGCACTGTAGCTTGGAAAGAGAGCTCCCCCACTAAGAGGTTGCAAGCCCAAATCTGATCACGTTTGGCCTGATGACTTTTAGGAGGCATGGAAAAGCCATACCACCTACAGGTAATCCATGCACCAACAGTAAATGTTGGTGTGTTTCGGGTTAATGAATGTCAATTGTCTCATTGATAGTCTGATGTGAATGAGTGTGTTTCCTTATGCATCTAAATTGCAGAACATTTTCCTGACTCTGGGATACTGACAGGTAGCATTTCCCATGATTAAATGGGCACAGCCACCAAGATTTCTGCTGTCGTGGGCTGCACTAAATCCAGCCCCTGATCACAATTTAGTGATCAAGCTCGCAAATGCTCACGAGTGGATCTAACATCAAGCCCTGATTTACTCTCAGCTCCTACCTTAGTAAATCTCACTCTTCGAGCATACCAATGGACAGAGGTGCACATGGATGGGAGGCAGGGGCAGCCATCAAAGAAGCATATGACCGCATTTTTAGGAGGTGATGCAACAAACAAGGGGAAGATTGTGGGTGAGAATAATACTTCCTCGGGAAGACCTCCTCATCCATCACAGGCAGCACATTAGCTCAGTGGTCAGTACTGCTGCCTCACAGCACCAGGGACCCAGGTTCGATCCGAGCCTAGGGCAACTGTCGATGTGAAGTTTGCACATTGTCTGCTGGGTTTCCTCCAGGTGCTCTGGTTTCCTCCCACAATCCAAAGATTTGCAGGTTAGATGAATTGGCCATGCTAAATTGCCTATAGTGTTCAGGGATATGTGGGTTAGGTTCATTAGTCAGGGAGTTAAGATAGATTTGGGGAATGTATCTAGGTGGATTACTCCTCAGAGGATTTGTGTAGACTTGTTGGGCCAAAGGGCCTGTTTCCACACTGTTGGGATTCTATAAAGAAAAGCTAAATAAAATGTAGCTTTAGTGAACAGCACCAAAAATGATGCAAGAACCTATCCTTTTCATGCAGGATTCTCCTGTTGATCATATATTTCCTCCTCCCTGACACCTTTTCAAGGTTCTTGTTTGCTTTGCTATTTCCATCTGTTAAAATGAATGGCAGGGATGGCAGGCTGCTGATTTGCATACGCAGAGAGCAGCAGCCCTCACTCAGGCAGTGCCACATCAATATGGGAGAAATTTCCTCAACACCACACAGTGACATTGCTGCCATAAACCAGCCGTCAGTGAAACAGTGATGTCCATTACAAATCAAATCTGTTGGACTAAAATTTACATTATTTTTATATCTTCAGTAAATATGAATAAGAAACAGAATATTTATTTTTCTGTTCCTAATGTTGACTGAATGTTAATGGTAATGATTTCTTGGATCTGCTCACAAGGCATTGGTTCATTGCTTCCAAATATTTTAATAGAAAACTGCATCTTCAAGCAACAAATTGCATGATAAATTTCCTCTGCAGACATTTTTAACATGAGCATGAGCACATGGTATCAAAGGATTTGACCAATTCATGATTGACCTCATTACTGTGAGGTATTTGGTTAACATGACTGGAAAGTTTTCACGTCACATTGAGGTTTACCTCTCTATGGTCAGGGATCTCTAAGGTGATGAAATTTGCCTTCCCAGTCCCTGGAGATGGTGAATACATTGCAGTTAATATTGGCTGCCCCACAGCCATTAAACACGCAGTATCCAGGGGCAAAGTCGTCAATAGACTACGTGACGTGAGTTGGAGTCTGTTAATCCAGAAGTTGATTTCCACCTTCAACTGGTCTTCAAGTATTCTCCAGACCTTCTCTGGATCTTTTTGATCATCCTCAGAAAGACCAGATATACTTATTCTGCGCTAATAGTCAGTAATCTTTTCAGAGATCTATTCTTTGGAATATTTAGAGTTTGATCTGTGAAGTGAAGCCAAACATGTTGAGCAATAGCTATAATTCAATAAAAATATCACTCTCTGTCCAACCCTTAATCAAATATATGTCTTTCTTTGTTAAAAGGGCCTTGGTTTTTATTTTATTGAAGCAGAGGATGGGACTTGTTTTTTCCTTTCTTTTATTAGCCTCCACCACTTCCTCTGACAGCTCATTCCATACATGTACCACCCTCTGTGTGAAAAAGTTGCCCTTTAGGTCTCTTTTATATCTTTCCCCTCTCACTCTAAATCTATGCCCTGTAGTTCTTGACTCCCCCACACCAGGGAAGAGACTTTGTCTATTTATCCAATCCATGCCGCTCATGATTTTATAAACCTCTGTAAGGTCACCCCTCAGCTTCCAACGTTCCATGGAAAACAGCCCCAGCCTATTCAATCTCTCCCTATAGTTCATATCCTCCAACCCTGGCAATTTCATTGTAAATCTTTTCTGAACCCTTTCAAGTTTCACAACATCCTTCCAATAGGAAGGAGACAAGAATTGCACGCAATATTCAAAAAGTGGCCTAACCAATGTCCTGTGTAGCTGGAACATGACCTCCCAACTCCTGTACTCAATACTTTGACCAATAAAGGAAAGCATACCAAACACCTTCTTCACTATCCTATCTCGCCGCAACTCCAATTTCAAGGAGCTATGAACCTGCACTCCAAAGTCTCTTTGTTCAGCAACACATTAAGTGTATAAATCCTGCTAAGATTTGCTTCCCCAAAATACAGCACCTCATATTTTTCTAAATTGAATTCCATCTGCTATTCCTCAGCCTATTGGCACATCTGATCAAGATCCGGTTTTAATCTGAGGTAACCTTCTTCGCTGTCCACTACACCTCCAATTTTGGTGTCATCGGCAAACTTACTAACTATCCCTCTTATGCTCGCACCCAAATCATTTATATAAATGACAAAAAGTAGTGGACCCAGCCCAAATTCTTGTGGCACTCCAATGGTCACAGGCCTCCAGTCTGAAAAACAACCCTCCACCACCACCCTCTGTCTTCTACCTTTGAGCTGGTTCTGTATCCAAATGGCTAGTTCTCCCTGTATTCCATGAGATCTAACCTTGCTAATCAGTCTCCCATGGAGAACCTTGTTGAACGCCTTACTGAAGTCCATATAGATCACGTCCACCATGATCTCTGCCCTCATCAATCCTTTTTGTTGCATCTTCAAAAAGCTCAATCAAGTTTGTGAGACATGACTTCCCACACACAAAGCCATGTTAATTATCCCAATCAATCCTTGCTTTTCCAAATGCATGTATATCCTATCCCTCAGGCTTCCCTCTAACAACGTGCCCACCACTGACGTCAGACTCACTGGTCTATAGCTCCCTGGTTTGTCCTTACCACCCTTCTTAAACAATGGCACCACGTTAGCCAACCTCCAGACTTCTGGCACCTCACCTGTGACTATCGATGATACAAATATCTCAGCAAGGGCCCAGCAATCACTTTTCTCACTTCCCACAGAGTTCTAGGGTACACACTGATCAGGTCCTGCAGATTTTCCATTTTTCTGTGTTTCAAGATATCCAGCACTTCCTCCTCTATAATATGGACATTTTTCAAGATGTCACCATCTATTTCCCTACATTATATATCTTCCACGTCCTTTTCCACAGTAAACACTGATGCAAGACACTCATTTATTTTCTCCCCCATCTCGTGCGGCTCCAGACAAAGGCCACCTTGCAGATCTTTGATCACCAGAATATCCCTTAAAGGTTTATCGTATATCTTCTGAATGACATAATATACAAATTTTCAGATTTATATTTCAACACAATTAACTACTGCAATGCTTTGCTAATTCTTTCTTACAATAGATCTGCTCTGATATTAGGATGTTGCTAATCATATTTTGTATAATTATTATTAAAGATGGAGGTCAGCACCAATGCATTGCAGCTAACAGCTAATGTCGGCCTAGTACAAGTGAATTGAATTATTAGTGACCTGCAGCAATGTATCAGGGTGGTTTTAGCCCTCAGGTGGTATGTGCAGTATTACAATTTGCATTTCTTCAGTATTGTCCATTACAAAAGTAATTTTCTGTACCCTGTGTTGACTAAGAACTTAACAGTCTTGTGCTTGAAATCTATGGGATCAGGAATAATATTCCACAGGGGAAGCATAGAAAGATATAAGTTTAACGACTGGCTATTCCAACTTCAGCATCACATTATGATCAACATCATTCCTTTGTAATTAGCCATAACCTAAAAACATAACCTTTTACAGGGGAGGTCAGTCTTTTACTAAGAGAAGTTGCAGCACAGAGCTATCACTCTGTTTCACATTGTTTATCATGTAGGCTTTCTTTCTGATTGTAACTTCAGTGGAAATCAGATATATACTGCTCTCCACTGTAATGGCAGAAATTACTTGCAACAACACCTGTGAAGAGCACCATGTAAACAGTGACTCTCTTTTCTCTCCATTGATGCTACCAGACCTGAGTTTCTTCAGCAATTTCTGTTTTGTTTCAGTGTGCATAGTTCTTTGTTGTGCTACTGACTGGAAAGAATCATCCAGGGAATTCTTCGTAAGTGGAATTTCAGATTACTCTATGATGTTTTTCAGAGTGAGTACATCGGCCCACAGGATGCAAGAAGGGCGTGGATTACAGGATTCACTGGAACTGCAGGTACCACAGACAGGAAAGAAAATGATTGTGCATACTCAAACTACTGGAGTAGAGGGTAACTTTAATGCTTTTCTTTGGGCAGGTGCTGATCAAAATCTAGATACATGCTTCCATCTGCCACAAATAACACCAAATATAACACATCGCATAGAGGTAGCTTGGCCTCATGACAATGGCTTCGGATACAGAATTGTTTAAAATTCAATAATAGCAAATGATTATAACTATCAGCACAGTTTCAGCACTCAAGTTGTCAGCAGTGCTACAATTTGACTTTCTTTAGTCATGTCCAATGCAAACATCATCTTCTGTAGACAAGCTTGCATTGAATAAGAACTATAACAAGCTTTTGCTTGAAACTCACAGGATCAAGGAAAGTATGTTCCCAAAAAAAACATAGGAACATAGAAATGTAGTGGCAGGCTATTCCAGTTTCAGCATTATGTTGTTGAAAGATAACTCTGTTCATTCCATTGTAATTAGTCATGGCCTAAGATTTGCCCTTTCAAAAGAGACGCAATCTGATTAGTTATAATTCATTGGTTATGGGAATCCCAAACCAAACAAGTAAGTTTTCATTTGAAATGCACCCCACTGCGCCCACACAGACTACAGAAACACAAAAACAACGCATCTTTCTCTCAAAACTAATGGAAGCCAGTTTCAACGCCACTACAATGGGAAGGTATGGTGGAGTTGTGTAGAACTGAAACTGGATGGGTCTTGCATCTGCCTAAAAGAGGTACCTTTATTTCAATTTCTTGGAATTAATTTCTACATCTTTAGAGGCATATTATAGCTCTGTTGCAGTAAAAACTACTTTACATAGATTCTTGTTCGGCTAATCTATTTTTATTTCATCATTTTTCATAGCCAGGACTAACTGTTCCTCTCCTCAATGATATACTGAACTTCATTTTGATTCTTTGCACATTGAAGTGGTATAACGTTTTGGCAATTAGACCAGACTATTAAAATGGAAGCACATGAACACTCCTTCAATATTCCTTCCTCAGCTGTCGGCTTTTCATTATCCAACACATTGTAATGATGTTGAATCTTATTGCTGGAGTTGAACGGGCACAAAACACTTGGGAACAGAGCCAGTTGAAACTGGTTTCTTCATGCTAATCTACATCAACCAAATATTTGAATTAAGGATTATGGGCCAATAGAATAAGATTACAAGACCACATGAGTATAATTTTCTACTTGCCTTGTTCAGAGGGTGTAACACACTGAAAGAACTGACAGAGGTGATCATTCATATGGTCCTTGGAGGAAGCCCACAAACCTCCCGTCTGAAAGATGAAAGAGTCTTATTTAGATAGTGAGATTCTTGCACACAATTTCTGATGTCCCTACCTGAGGGATGCTGAGTCTGAATTACATTCCTGGCACTTCAGTATTCAGATTTACACAGAACTGGTGAATAGATGGAAACTCATTTGATGATTAAAATAATATAGGGATAGATGTTTTTGAAGGCAATATTAGACATTTATACTTTGATTCATCTTTCTGGTATATGAGTTACCAATTTTTTTAAAAGTTCTAATTGTATCAATTAGGATTTTTTTTAAAAATTGGTAACTCATATATCAGAAAGATGAATCAAATTATAAATGTCTAACATTGCCTTCAATGTTAGCATGTTTCAAAAACATCTATTAGTATCAATTAGGATTGATTGAATTTCCATTGGGAATCTTCCTGTCTGAGCTGTTTGGAAAAAGACAAGAAACACTGATAGCAGGCAACCTTAGGCTGCATGGGAAGAGTTCAGTTCCCAGTATTCACCTGCTGCAAGCAAGGATGAGCATACTTCTCTTGAGTAGGTAAATGAATGCACACACAGCCTTCTATTCGCAAAGGATGCTGAGCTATCAGACTGAATGGCACAGCTAGCCCAGTAAATACATGGCTAGCCAGAATGATGGTTCCTTTCTTGTAATGTCTCCTGCTCTTGTAATACACACTAAGACAATCAACAGCCAGAATAGATCAGTTGTCTACAAATGGTCAGAATTTGATCAGCGTGGTAAATATTTCAGTAAAAGTCCCCTTTTATTCTTCTGAACTTTGGTGAATACAGACCCAATCAACGCAACCTCCCCATATATAACAGGCTTTCCATTCCAGGAATGAATCTGGTGAAAATTCTTTGCATTCCCTCAATTCTTTCTTAGGTACAGAGACTATAACTGAATATAATTTACCAGACATGATTCTATCAAAGCTCTGTACAGCTGCAATAATACTTCCTTGTTCTTGTATTCACTTCCTCTTACAACGAAGGCCATATTGTTTGCCTTCCTAATTACTTACTGATCAGCCACATTCTAACTGACTAGCCAAGCAAGCTCAAATATAGACTATTCCTGCTGCTATTTCCCATGTTCCTTTCTTCTTGTTTGTGTGGTCTTCTCTGTATAAATTGACAGCTATGCTTCTCACATTATTACAATTACTGCAATTCAGGAATGCATCACAGGCTATAAATAATTTGGTGACGCCCTACAGGAGTAGACAATACGACCTAACAAGCCTGCTCCATCATACAACATGATCATGGCTGATCTTTGACTTCAACTCCAGATGTATTGAGGAAATTATCTAAATGCAAGTTCATTATGTCTCTCAAAGTATGGAAAATCTTTAATCACTCATTTACTCAATCATTTAAAGTTACAATACGATGCATTCACTTGGTCAGGTTTGTCAGTATACTTTTCGATTTCGATCAAATTTAACAATTGTTCATGCTTTATTTTTGTTATTTTGCTCGTTTGCAAACGTTTGCTCTCCATTAAGTAATTCAGAGCTTCTAATCCAAATAAAACAATTCAAAATCCTTCACTATCAATTTGGGAAAAAGCCACTTTTTAGGTGCAATTCAAAGAGAAATAAATAGTATCCCTGGTAAAATGTGGCCACCTAATTGTTCCATAGGTACTGCTGTAGTCAGCAAGATGAAGGCTACACTCTGGACCGATGGACGTTACTGGATTCAAGCCGAACGTCAAATGGATTGCAACTGGGAGCTCAACAAAGGGGAACGTGAGTCTTAACAGCAGTGATAGACTTACTGATCCAATATTATTTTGACTGCATTTATTTTTCTAAACATAATTTTTTTTCTCTTAGCAACAATTATAGACTGGATTTTGAATGAAACAAGGGAAGGAGATATAGTCGCTGCTGACCCTTTTGTCTTTTCCATTGGTAAGGAAACAGTATTTACAAGATTTCTCTGGTCTTCTTACTCTGAGAATCAGCACCATAACTACAACACGATTTAGTGCAATCTCAAATTCTAATTCAGTTTTATCCAAAGACCTCCAACCCAAAACAATTCTTTAACACTTACAATCTCACCTGCAGTGTTGCCTTTCTGCAATCATCCAGTTTTAGAGCCCAAGGTTTGATACTGAATATATTTTGTTTGGTGGTGAATATATTTTCTTGACTGCTCATTTTACCCAATGACAAGAACACAAGTAAGTGTCACATTTTCACTGCCATTGTAATCTTCCTATTATTCTTAATAAATTTAATGTTAATTCAATCTGTACTTTCTATAAATGCTTGCAGTGAAATTCCAGCATGTGGCACTATTGGTGCATGAGAAATGTTCCCAGATGTGCTAGTAGCAGCATTATTCTGGCACTCTCTCTCTGGCTCACACCTAGTTATTTTAGTCACTGTAAATTTCATGGCCCAGATATTTCAAATAGAATCAAAAAACACTGGTTAACTTTAAAATTACCAACTTGTCTTCAAGTCAGCTGGGGTTTGGGGTCCTGGAAGAGCAAGGCAATGTAGGTGGGTGTTGAGTCAGGGGACGGCCAATTATGATAGTTCTGGATTTGGATTAGTTCAGCAGCATAGTTGTCAAGGGTTAAGTGAGTTGAACAAAACAGGGGTAGTCTAACTTAGTTGGGATAGGTGCAGTGTTGATATCAGTGGTGAATTGGGAGTTGGATTTTATATTACTCAGAATTTAGAGCAAGATTTAGTCTTCTAACAATGGATCTTATGTGCATCACAATCCTCTGAATTTTCTGACTTTAATTGATTCTTTCAGAAAGTTTCAGACAAAGGGTAATTGCCATCAGAAATTTCAATTTCCAAGACAATTCCCTCAGAACCAGCAATGCTGAGGAATCTGCATTGCCCTAACTCGGATTTCTAATCTGCACAGCTCCAATTACTCACCCTAGCTATCAGAATGTCTGGGCCAGTCATAATTTACTTGAAGTGCTGGAAATGTTAAGATTGCAATGAATGCACCTTGCTGAAATTTTATCTGGATATGGTTTTTTTATATGCTGAAAAATGTGTTGCTGGAAAAGCGCAACAGGTCAGGCAGCATCCAAAGAGCAGGAGAATCGATATTTCGGGCATGAGCCCTTCTTTCCTGAAGACCTGCTGCGCTTTTCCAGCAACACATTTTTCAGCTCAGATCTCCAGCATCTGCAGTCCTCACTTTCTCCTAGATGGTTTTTTATATATGTGTGTGTATATATATTACAAAAAGGAATAGTTATAAGTCAGAAACTGCCTCAAATAAATTAGATAATACGTACAATACTGTGTAGCTTAATAAACGTCACTGTTCTAGGAGAGTGAGAGAGGAGTAAGGGGCGTGATGAGCCAGAGTCAAAAAGTGTGGTGTTGGAAAAGCACAGCTGGTTAGGCACCATCCGAGGAGCAGCAGAGTCGACGTCTTAAGCATAAGCTCTTAATCAGGAATGTCGGGGAGGCCCAAGGGGCCTGAGAGATAAATAGGAGGGATTCAGGCAGGGGCAAGCTAGCTGGAAATGCAATAGGTAGCTAAAGATGGGGGGGGTGATGGTGATAGGTTGAAGTAGAGGGTGGTGAGGATAGGTGGGAAAGAAGTGGACAGGTAGGGCAGTTCAAGAAGGCACTGCTGAGTTGGAGGGTTGGACCTGGGATAGAGTTGGGGGGGGGTGGAAGATGAGGAAACTGGTGAAATCAACATTGATCCCATGTTGTTATCGTGTCCCAAAGTGGAAGATGAGGCATTCTTCCTCCAGGCATCCAGTGACTCGAATGTGGTGGTGGAGGAGGCCCAGGACTTGCGTGTCCTTAAAGGAGAGGGAGTGGGAGGGGGAGTTGAAGTGTTCGGCCAGAGGGCAGTGGGATTGTTCAGCGTGGATGTCTCTGAAACCCTCTGTAAGTTGGCGTCCTGTCTCCCCAATGTGGAGGAGACCAAATCAGGAGCAATGGATACAGTACATGACGTGTGTGGAGGTGCAGGAAAATCTCTGCCAGATGTGGAAGGATGCTTTGGGGCCTTGGATGGAGGTGAGGGGGGAGGTCTGGACACAGGTGTTACACCTCTTGTGGTACCAGGGGAAGATGCCAGGAGTAAAGGGTGGATTGGTGGGGACATGGATCTAATAAGGGAGCTGCGGAGGGAATAGTCTCTGTAGAACGCAGATCATAGTGGGGATGGAAATTTATTTCTGGTGCTGGGGTCTGCTCATAGATGCCGGAAATGATGGAGGATGATGTGTTATATCCAGAGGTTGGTGGGTGGAAGGTAAGGACCAAGGGGGTTCTGTCCTTGTTGCAATTGGAGGGGTGTGGTTCAAGGGCGGAGGTGCAGGAAGGGAGGAGATGTACTGGAGGGCATTGTTGACCACATGGGAGGGGAAATGGCAGTCCTGAAAGAAAGAGGCCATCTTGGATGTTCTATGGTGGAATTGGTCCTCCTGGCAGCAGATGAGGAAGAGGCAGAGGAATTGGGAATAAGGGATAATGTTTTTGCATGGGGCAAGGTGGGAGGAGGTGTAATGCAGGTAGCTGAGGGAGTCAGTGGGTTTGAAGTAGATGTCTGTGTTGAGTCATGTGTTGAGGAAATGGAGATGGAGAGGTCCAGGAGGGGAGGGAGGTGTCCGAGATGGTCCAGGTGAACTTGAGGTCAGGGTGTAAGTTGTTCATGAAATTAATGAACTGTTTGTATCCTCCTCTGGTGGATAACACAAACGCAAGATTGGTGCAGATGTGAGAAATCTTAAATAAAGTGCTGGAAATGCTCAGCAGATTTAGAAACATCTGTGGAAAGAGAAGCAAAGCTAACATTTCAGTTTGAGTATGACTGTCAGAATTGAAGAGGCCGATCTGACCCATAATGTTAACTGCTCTTCTCTCTCCAAAGATGCTGTCAGACATGCTGAAGGAAGGTAACAGATGAATAAAAATTGTAAAGGGGAACAGGCAAAGTATTAGAAGTTACGGATGTAATATGGACAGGCATCTAACAGATGGGGCATTTTGGGGTTTTCCAGCAGGAATTACTAAAATATTGGGGTTTGTATGAGAATGATAGACTTGTGATCAATAAGCATGATGGAGGCGAGGAGGGCATTATTGTCAGGGAAGATTCCCACTCTGTCCTCCAAATTCAAGCAGGAATTTCTGGAAGAATTGTAGGACATTCAGAATATATTGGAATTGCATGATAACTGGCACAGCAAAAGAAAATGAACTTAAGGGAGAAAATGATGATTAACCACAGCTCATCAAAGCCAGAAGAGTGAGTGAGGGAATTTCCAACTTATGTAATCATAGTCAATGAGGTAAAAACATCCAAAATTCCTATTATATTCACTATCCAATAATCTTGCTGGAACATGTTATACAAAATTTAGGGGATAACATCAAATTTGAATGTATGAATATATGATGCAGATCTTTAATTGCTATTGTCTTAAAATGTTACAATTAGGATGTGGATTTTTGTTGAAGTGAATGATGTTGAAATTCAAATGAATTTTTACAATGTGATTTCAACTATGAGTCAGATGGCCATTAAATACTTTATGCAATTCTTCAAAAAATAGCAGTAGGTATTCCTAGTGTCCTGATAAACTTTCTTGCCTTGCAGAATTCCACAAGAAAAGATTCATTTCAATTCTCTTTCTTTGTGGAACGCTGCTGACACAGGATGCCTGCGATGTTTGCTTTTGTAAAGACAGTTACTGTGCTGTTACAGTAGCCCAATGCATAAAAGAGTTTTGACCTGACAAGACGCTGCCAAGCATTTACTATTTCTACCAGTAAGACATTGACTATTCTGCAAATGTACCACCTCAATGGGTAAATGCTTTCTAATTTCTGCTGTGCTTTTGTTTTTAAATAGTGGAGTGGGAAAGTTACAAACATCCATTGCATCAAGGCAATCGACAATTTGTTGTTGAAGAAAAGAATTTAGTGGATATAATCTGGGCAGGGGACCGCCCACCAGACCCTACCGACGATATTTTCAAAGTGCCAGATGAGTTCTTTGGTAAATTAGTTCTCTTAAATTTACAGGAAATTATAGTGTAGATGGATTTTTTTCTTGCAAGTTAGTATTTGGGGAAAAAATATACAATTGCTCTTTGCCTTTCTTTTTAAGAAGGCTAACTTTAGCATAACCTGGAGCACCTTAATTATAGAGAACATCCCACTGCATCCTGAATTGACTCCAGCACAAAACTCTGAGGGTAAAATTTCAAAATGTCCAGAACTGCTGCAACTCAACTTGTAATTTCCTTAAAATGAGTAGATTAACTATTTAGTTCACTTACAAAATTTATGACTAGCAAAGTAACTGTGAGAAAATCTTTTGGAAGTAAGGTAACAATTAAGAGGCGTTGCTTTATTCATTGTGTAGAATAATCATGAGCACAATTTTAATTTAGTTTATTTACTTGATTGAGTTTTTTGAAGAAATGACAAAGAGGTTTAATGAAGATAGAGCAGTAGACATTGGCTATATGAACTTGAGTAAGGCATTCACCCGGGTTCTGAATGATAGACTGCTTAACAATTTAGATCACATGCAATACAGGGAGATCCACCGTTTGGATACAAAATTGGCTTTAAGGTAGGAGACAGAGGGTGTTGGTGGAGAGTGCTTTTCAGACTGGAGGCCTGTGACCAGCAGTATTCTGCGTGGACTGGTGTTGGATCCACTGCTCTGCATCCTTAAGATAAACAATTTGGATGTGAATATAGGAGGTATTGTTCATAAGTTTTCAGATGACACCAAAATTGGAG
This sequence comes from Hemiscyllium ocellatum, assembly GCF_020745735.1. Lineage (NCBI taxonomy): Eukaryota > Metazoa > Chordata > Chondrichthyes > Orectolobiformes > Hemiscylliidae > Hemiscyllium > Hemiscyllium ocellatum. The sequence continues at coordinate 93,427,633 of NC_083411.1, read as the reverse complement.
GTGTAGTGCTCAGCAAGGAAGCCTAGCTTACACTACAGTAGAACCTTGATCAGATGGCCAATAGGTCGAGGAGTAGCAGATGGAATTTAATCTAGATAAATGTGAGATGCTACATTTTGGTAGGGCACATCAGGGCAGGATTTATACACTTAACGGCAAGGCCCTGGAGAGTATTGCCAAACAAAGAGACTTTGGAATACAGGGTCATAGTTCCTCAAAAGTGGAGTTGCAGGCAACGAGGATAGTGAAGAAAGCATTTGATACGCTTGCCTTTATTGGTCAGTGTACTGAGTATAGGAATTGGGAGGTCATGTTGCAGCTGTACAGGACATTGTTTAGGCTACTTCTGAAATACTGCATTCAATTCTGGTCTCCCTGCTATAGGAGAGATGTTATAAAACTTGAAAGTGTTCAGAAAAGATTTGCAATGATGTTGCCAGGGTGAAGCATTTGAGCAATAGGAGAGGCTGAACACACTGGGTTTGTTTTTCTCTGGAGCTGAGGAGTGACTTTGTAGAAGTTAGTAAAATCATGCGTTGCATGGATGGGGTGCATAGTCAAGGTCTTTTCTCCAGGGTACTGGAGTCCAGAATTAGAGGGCAGAGGTTTGAGGTGAGAGGGGAAAGATTTAAAAGGGACCAAAGGGGCAACATTTTCATTCAGACGGTGGTGTGTGTATGGAATGAGCTGCTAGAGGAAGTGGTGGAGGCTGGTATAATTACAACATTTAAAAGGCATCTGGATGGGTATATAAATAGGAAGGTTTAGAGGAATATTGGCCAAATGCTGGCAAACGGGACTAGATTAATTTAGAATATCCAGTCGGCATGGACGAGTTGGACCGAAGGGTCTGTTTCTAACCCATGATTAATTTGCAAGTCTTTGATAACATTCCACAACCAAAATGCCTTCCCTAAAGCAGATAAATCTGTAGCAGTACTGGCAATAAACCAGGAGGATATAAGAAGAGCAGAAAATGAAACTGAAGGCAATCAAATTAGGTTTGTGTCAGGAAAGTATCTTCATAGAAAAAGCAATCCACACATGGAACAACCTTTGAAAAAAATGGCTTACAACTTCTTGTGTCTATCTGTTACGCTCTGATGGTACAAACAGCCTCCCTCGTAAGTGTTTACCTTATGACCTTGTCATTAAAAATAAACTTAAGATGAATCCTTCTAAAGAAGGATGTTTGTTTGAAGAACTGGTGCAGACAAAATGAGCTGAATGGCAATCTCCTGCGCTGTAAAATTCTGAGATTCAGTCAAGAACAACTGTCCTTCTGCATTAGTAAATTCATCTTAAAAGAAATCTCAATAAATTTACTGTGTCAGAGGATGGCAGTTTTTAATCTATATGTTGTATTACAGAAAGAACATGGCAAATGAAGGTAAAAGAAATCCGTGCACAGATGAAGGAAAACCCTTATCAGCCAACTGCAGTATTGATCTCTGCATTGGATGAAACTGCATGTAAGAGCTATTTCTTTTGAAGGATCATTTTAATCTCTGTTTTAGTTAGTAAATCATTAATATAAAATAGCATATAAAAAGGGAATTAGATATTTATTTAAAATTAAGATTCTCATAGCAAAACTGAATAATTGAATTTGGCTGAGGATTGTTTGTTTCCTATGAGATTGGATTATCTAGCATATAGTGTTTCAGAACTACAGATACCTTTCCAGTGTACAAAGCTGGGTCAGCCTGCATGAAGGCTACCTTGACAAGAATGTGATCACATGGTGCATTTAGAAAGTGCACCAGAAACATTCAAAGTATGAAATCCATCAATATATAACACTGATTTGAGCTCAGTGATTAAGGTAACATAATCTCTTAAACACGTTCAGCTGAACAGAATGGAGGAAGGAATCCCTTCTATTTATAAAGTAAAATCAACCACTTGAAGGCTTAATGGAAGCAGTTGAAGAGTTAAGTTGAGTTGATAAAGTTGGAGGGGACTGATGGTTCAAATCCAGAGGGTCTTGGTTGGGACTGTAAGGGTTCTCGTCACCGTTGTGCTATGGAACATGAAGGGGATGGAGTGGAGGAAGCAAAGAGCTGGAGAAATGCCAAGTTGATGATTTAGCTCAGCCTCCTCCTGAGGTCCTAAACACCCCAGATTCTAGTCTGCACCAATTGGTTTGAATGAACTATCAAGAAACAGCTGAAACCTGCTGAAACGCATTGCATCACATTCGATATAGAAGGGTCACAGGACAAAGATGACATATAACCAGAGCCAACAACACCCAACTAGTAGGGAAATGTACTCACTCCATTGGACGAGATGTTTCTGGGCATTGTAAGAACAGCTTAAGTGAGGCCATGTTCAGAAGTATTGCTAGAAGCATTGACAATGGCAATATGCCTCAATCTCCTCCTCCACCCCAAATCCTACTTCTCATAATTTCGTCTGATTTATAAGCTGCAGATAGTGTCAGCATCTATTCCTTACTTTGCCTCTATCCATTTCACCAGAACTCTACCCTTGTGCCTTTCTTCTTTCAAATACTCTAGATCAGTCAACTGATCCAGCAGTGGAAGAACTGGAAAACAGTGATGAAAAGGAGCACTCTCACTCATCCTCACAATCTCAGCTTAGATACTGGCACTTTAAAGGCTGGTTTACTAACAGGGTCTGCAGTGGAAGCTCACATTGAAAGCATAAGTGGTTATCTTGCCATTACTCAAGTTCAACCTATTGCCATCATGGCTACAGATATCAATAATTGAAGAGGTCTACAGGCTGTCCAGCAATCTTCAACAGATGACTAGAGATTTTGAGTAGCAGCCCTGGAGAGATGCAATGACATTGTGGAGCAGGTAACTGCTGTCCTCACTGAGCATTTGCACTCCCACCTTTCTGGCTATTGCCTTTTAGCCAATCAGCCAGACTGCTGCTACCCATGTCACTGTGGTACAATCCGAGGTGGACCATTCTAGGGGTAAAACTGCTGGACAGCATCCTGCAGGACTACTTCCAGTCATCCTCTTTGAAATGAGAAACCTTTCACCAGTCCTGCTTTGGCCAATATATGGCACCATATTGGAACACTAAGGCATGTAAAGGTTTTGAGAAAGCAGGCAGCATCTGAATACACAAGGATGATGAGTTGAGGTTTGCATGCAATGTGACATTAATTTTTAAATATAGTTTGGAATGTCCATTTTGTAGTGACTTCTATTTTTGCTTTTTCACCAAATGGATGACCAGAGACACAAGTGACATTTACTGTCATTGAAGTCAGAAGAGGTGATTGTTGATGTTCTAACTGGAAAGGACCTGATTGGTTACCACTACCCTTCCCCTAGTCCTTCTGCCTATCAGCCTATATACCTGATAGAAGGGCTATGCATTCATAATGGTAAGGTTGTGCAGCAGAGAGCTACAAATCTCAATGCACACTCAGGATTACTCCAGAGATTCCTCTGCAATGGATTTGTCAATTAAATACCACAACAGTCCACTCCATGACATTCCTTGTAGCTGTAATGAATGCTACTGCCCATGTGTGTAGGCGGTGCTCAGGAATTATCATTCGGAAACCAGCCATAGTTGCTCAAATGCATGTCATATGGTGGACTGCAGCCGAATGAAGACATGACAACTGTCAACAGGGTGTCAGGAAGTGACCTGCATGATATATTGTTTGTTTGTAAATTCACAGGGCAATGAAGAAGTAATATCTTTTCCTGGGAGTATTCCTGACAGAAATCAATATGTACCAACTTTTTTAAGTACAGTTTTAATAATTGTGCAAATCATATTGATTAAAATAAACTTGTCTGAATTTTTTATCTAGGGCTGTTCAACCTGCGAGGGAATGATATTCCATACAATCCATTTTTCAAGTCTTACACGCTGTTGGCTACAAATTTCATCAGGTTTGTTCTTTCCTGAGGACAACAAAGTTTAAATTGAACTAAACATATCAAGAATGTGAAATTATATCAGGAAACTCACCTACACTCTAATCAAAACATGTTTATTTTTGTATTACGGATCATTTAAAAGTTAGAAAAAACACTAGAGATGTTTGTCAAGGATGAAATTATTTTTCAGCTGGAGAAACACAGGTTAGAGATCAAGAAACAGCCAGAATGTATGTAAGGCAAATCATATCCAGTTAACATGTTTGAGTTCTTTGTAGGAAATGCAGTAGATACTTCACATCTGTATTTTCAAAAGGTATTGATAAGGAACCATGTTACAGAGTTACTGAGAAAATAGAAACATGATACGTGGGGCACAAAAATGGTTATGAAATAAGAGGCAGGGAGTAGAGGCAAATGTTGTTTCTTCATTTGCAGTGGGATTCCTGGGGATATTATTAGAACAATTGCTTTCTTTACTATATATGTGACCCGGGCTTGGCTGTAGGGAACACAATACAGAGGAACCTCGATTATCCGGCATTCAGATTATCCAAACAAGATCGCAAGGCCCTGACACCTGGCTAACTATGTTATCCAGCATCAATTATCCAGCATTCAATTAACCGAACACAATACTCCCCACCCCTGTCTACGGATAATCGAGGTTCCTCTGTAGTGAGGTTTTGTGGATGACACCTCTCCATCCACCTAGTTCAATTCTTAGCATTCTCATTGTAGTTAGTCTATTTCTTGTAATGTGTATTCTTGCATCTACAGCACCTGAGTTCTGGTGGCTGCCAAAGATATCTTGAGTCCTCTCTTATTTCTTACCTACATACTGCCTCCCAGACACATCATCCAAAAACACAGGATTAGTTTTCACATGAACACTATGAAATGTAGCTCATTGTCACCACCATCTTTTAAGACTCTTCCACAACCACTAAATTATTGTACTGGTTATCAACATTCAGTACAAGATGATTAGATATTTCCTCCTATTAAATATTGGAAGAACTGAGTCCATAATTTTTATCCAGACTCTAACCTTTTCCTTAAAAATAGTCAAAAGTTAAGCTATCATTCACACCCCAGAAGTAATATGTGATTTCAAGATGGGTTTCCAATCACACATCTGCATTATCACAAAAAACATCAATTACACAATGGCACATCATCTGAGCTTATCTACTAATGAAATATTTATCCGTGTCTTTGTTATTTTTATCATTGACTCTTCCAACATGCTATTGAATAACTTCCTACATTATACCAACCATAAGCTTGATGGCAATTCAAAAAAATTCATTTTTGCTGTGAAGTGAAATCCCTATTTGATCTCTCCCTATTTCTGTACACTTTTCCAGACACATACCATCAAGGCATGGCTTTAAGTATCTGATTTTAATTGCTCCATCATGGTAGGTATACATCCAGTTACTGAGGACCGACATTCTTCAAATTCCTCCTGAAACTTCTCTGTATCTCTTTCCTCCTCCAAGATTCTACAATTCTGCATTGTATGGTTTTATTTGCCACAGCATTTGCGATATGTCTTAGGATGTTTTATAATTTCCTAGGCATGACATAAATACAGGTTTTGTTGCTGCAATTTGGCAGTTCTTTCAAGCAGCCAGCATTGATCAAATGGGCTGAATGGCCTGTAAAGAGTCTGAGTGAATTGGGACACATTAAGGGTGTCAGCCACTCAGTTTTCAAAGAGCAGCTGAATTCTAAAGATGGCAAGCTGTCAGACTAATAAGTCAGTGTTCACTGCAGCTAGCTGATCTCATTCTCAGCTGAAGCACGATAACGGGAAAGCAGCTCAGGTTTCTGCGCTTGCTTGCTGCTGGAAAGTATGTGTGTATGAATATTGAGTGAGGTTGGGTTCAGGCTGGGCTGTGGTGCCAACTGTAGATAAATAGTCCATCAAAGCTTATATAAGATTACTTAGAGACAAGCAGTATCTCAGGGAATGTACTTCAGCAAATCTCAATATTTTTAGGAAGGGAACAGAGATAAGTGGAGGGGGAGAGTAGAAGTTTAAACAATAAGGATTATGTTATATCTCTGTGAAACTTGCTCATCAAAAATAATCAATGATTATTTTTCAGTCTAATATTCACAGTATTTTAACAATATTGAATCTTAATCATTTTACCTGAAGTAGCATTTTTCAGTTAACCCAGACTTTATCACAGTCAGCAAATTCAATCTATTTACTCCAATCACATAACTATTGTCAGCTGAATAGGCAAACGTCAGCAGTACAAATAGTCTCATTGGTACCTTAATCTGACATTATGAAGCTATGCCAGCTGCTGCAAGCAGAATAACCAGCAAACTCAATACCTGACACATCTCTTCCCATAGCTGTGAAAGTCGCAGCAGAATTCTCATTTTAAACAGCAGGAACCTTCCCTACAGTTAAAGTGGGTATCCGGCAAATAGGCTACTCTGCAGTTCCTTGTAGAAAGCAAATAACTGATGCCATGATTGGTGAAGCTAATATCTTTATCCCTAGGAGTGGAAAGAAATCAAGGAAGGCCTCTGAGAGCTCACGGTGTTAGAAATATAGAACCCATAAGGTAATTAGGGCACCATCTATCCAGGCAAATACAAAGATTAATTGAAAGTAATGCCACAGTCAGTTCATGTATTCAGGTAATTTGTGACCACGGGTATATGACCTTGAAAATCAATGTCCATTATTCAGCAAGTCCAATGGTGCCATAAATACATATAAATTCACAGTACATTGCAAGCTGCAGGAGAATTAATATATTGAGCTCTGGAGCTTCATCATTGGCTATTGATCCCAAATAACATAAACTCTCCATAGCAGAAGAATGTAAATCTATTTAGACCCCACCCAAGTTATTGTTGTATTCAAATTGAGATGCTGAACTTGTATTCAATTACTCTTTCAAAAATAGATTAGTTGGTCATTTATCTCATTGCTGGTTGTATAATTTAGATGTCACATTTGATAGACTAACAATTACTGTGCTTCAGAAGTATGTGAAATGCATTGGGATATCCTGGAGACATGAAGAGTGCTTTATAAACATAAATTTTCTTTTAATTCTACCAAACAATATAAATCAACAAAATATTGTCCGCACTGTGACAATATTCTGGCTTAAAGAAATATATATTTGTCCTTTTTTTTGTGAAGAAACGTTGCGACAGAGATACTGAGTGGCTTACTCAAAGCCAATAAAGTAAACAGTTTGCGAGATCTTGAACTTCGTTTTTAAGTTGGAACAATAGAAGCAGTCTGAATGGTCAAGCTCCCACAGAACCATGGGTTTGCATTTCTTTAGTTATTGGGATCTTGAAGCAGGATGTGGAAGCTTCTATTCCTCCCACTGTTACAGCTAAAAGCTGGTGTTCTCTTCCTGTTGCTAGAATTGCATGTGAGACAAATATATTTTACTGAATCTGCCTTTGCCAAGAGTGTGTTTAGGGATATTACTACATTGGAACAATTAATTAGAAATAGTTAATATATTATTTTGTTAAGCATTTTGATGGAGGTATTATTAGATGAAGGGACAAAAAATGAGGTCTGCAGATGCTGGAGATCACAGTTGAAAATGTGTTGCTGGTTAAAGCACAGCAGGTCAGGCAGCATCCAAGGAATAGGAAGAGCCATGATCTGATTGAATGGTAAAGCAGCCTCCCACTTCTTATGTTCTTATGATCCAGCCAATTCTTTGCTTTTATTTTTATTTTGACTGCATTTTAATGGTACTGAAAAGATAAAGTGCGTTTTGCTTAAAGTTGAGTAGTTTGACCAATCCAATTGCATCTGGAATGCAACGCCTTACACTTTCATTTAAAATAAGAAGAAGTTAGGGTGTAGCCTATTTCCTTAATATATTTTGAGGGGGTTTGGTCTGGTCCATATCAATACTTATCAGTTAATCTTTAGGGTTTTTTTCTATATTTTATGGTCTTTTCAACAATTAGATATATAAGGTGATATGAAAATGACTGACTGTTTTCAACCTGAAGACTGCATTTGATCACGTGATGAAGCAGGGAGCCCTATCTAGACAACTGGAGTCAATGGGAATCAGGAGCTTCCCTGCTATTAGAGTCATAGCTGGCTCAAAGGATGATGATTATGTTTGTTGTTGATCAAACATCTCAGCTTTAGGACATGTCAGAGTTGTGATTCAGGCCCAACCATTTTGAACTGCTTCATCAATGACCTTTTCTCCACTATTAGGTCAGGGGTGCGGATGTGAATGTAGTTCTGGAAAAATCCAAGCTTAGGCTGATAATTGGCAATTGACATTCACAACTGCCAGGCAATAACAAAAACAGAAATTGCTGGAAAAGCTCAGCAGGTCTGGCAGCATCTGTGAAGAGAAATCAGAGTTAATATTTCAGGTCCGGTGACCCTTATTCAGAACAGGCAATGACCATCTCCAATTAAAGAAAATGTAACCATCACCCCTTGGTATTCCTGGGGAGTTGGGAGGAGGGGGGAGTTGGTGGTGGTGGCAGGGTGCATACCATTGACCAGAATCTGAACTGGACTAGCTGCACAAGTATTGTGGATACAAGAGCAGATTAAAGATGATGGATTCTATGGCTGGTTACCTGCCTCCTTTCTCCTTTCTCCCTGCCCACAGTCCAGGAGTTTGATGGAATATGCTCCACTTGGCTGGATTGATCTAGCTCCAAGAACATTAAAAAAACTCAATACCATTTAGGACAAAACAGTCCATTTGATTGCTTATCCATCTGCTTCAACATTCACTCCCATCACCACTGATACATAGTTAGAGCAGTATGCACTGCCTACAAGATGCATTGTGGTCTCTCATGAAGGCTCCTATGATAGCAAACTTCCAAACTAGTAACCTCTATCATCTAGAACTAAAAGGGCAGCAGTTACGTGGGGACACCACCATGAACAAAATCCCTTTCAAGCCTCACACCGTCTTGACGTGGCACTATATTGATATTTCTTCACTGTTTCAAAGTCCTGAAACTCCTTTCTCTAACTGTGAGTGTACCCATAGCCAAATACCAGAGTGGTTCAAGAAGTCAGCTCACTACCATCTTCTTCAGAGCAATTATGGATGGGCAATATATGCTGGCATAGCCGGGAATACACACATCCCAGGAATGTGTATAAACACGTCGGTGATAGAATATGAACTGTGACTAATTGCCCTCTGAATGTTCTAGCCACATGTATGACAGATTGAGATTGCATTGTGCAATTGTGCTGGGCTGTTTATGGCCTGAAAGCAAAGTATTTTTGCAATAACAGCTACTGCATCACTTCCAGTAAAGCCCAATCCCTACCTATGCACCATCTCTTCATTAATCACTTGAGTGCAAGGCGAGAGTTAGTCTACAGGTAAAACACTGAGAGGAAACACCAGACCTGACATTCCGCCCCCTTGAAATACCCACTTATCTAGTTAGATCATCTGTGATCCATCTGGTAGCAGTTCATCTGATCTTTCTCACAAGGATGAAATCTAAAATAACTGCTGCTTTCAAAATCAATCCCTAATCTGGCAGCAACAGACTCCTGGAAATGAGTTTGATGAACTATAGCCACCATGCTTGAGAAATAAAGTTATTCTACATTTGTTTCTCTCTGTGTAAAAGAAAACTATCCAAAAAAAAATAGTGTCTCAGACTCTTTTTAAGATTTAATTGCTAGTCATCTGGAAACTGGGAAAATCAGTTTGCTTGATGCAATTTAAAACTGAAAGCATTCACCAGTTTTACATTTTTCACATTTTCTTCTCATTCTGGATCAGTCTGTGAGCTTGCCTCCAACTTGCGGATGCTGCAAATGCAGATATACTTTGTCAGAAGTCACATGTCACCAAGTTATAGTCCAACAGGTTTATTTGAAAGCACAAGCTTTTGGAGCGCTGCTCCTTGGTCAGGTACAGTGACTTCTGACTTTGTCCACCCCAGTCTAACATGTGCACCTTCACATCACCAATATACTTAGACAGTTGTATGCTCAAAACCAATCCAGCTCACCCATTCCTGCCTGTACCAGGGGAAACAGCCGCTTATTGTTCATCCGCCACACAGTCAGTGCAGAAAGTATTAGGTCAGCTTCAATCAACCTCTCCCTCATGAGCTTATATCACGTACTAAGAGGAAGGCCAACATTGCAGCAAAATAAGTTAATGACTAATTTGACCTTTGAAATAGTATTTTTTATGTCTCTGAACAGCTGTAAATTATCTCTTTGTGAACATTTCTTGAAGAATATCAAATGTGTGTGTATATATACATATATACATACATCTGACTTGTCAATGTTAGAGCTCAGATATCATAATTATCAGTTATATATAAAATAAATGAGATATTTATAAACTACATAGATGCTGTAATTTTGTCAGATTATAACTAATATCTCTATGTGTACTTTAATGACCAGGTTATTTGTGAATGAATCACGATTGCCTCAACACATTAAAGAATACTTGAATACAACTTGTACAACAGACATGTGTGTTCAACTGAAACCTTACACAGATATCCGGAAAGACCTGCAGGAATATGTTCAAGGAAATGTCAAAATCTGGATTGGTCAGGAATACACAAACTATGGTGTCTATGAAGTCATTCCTGAGGTAAATTTTGAGGAGTTTTGTAATAGACCCAAAAAATACCATCTGTTGCAATCTCTCTATTTCTGGTCTCCTCAGTATATTAAAAGTCCAAAATGCTCCAATCATCCTCTTACTCATAGCCCAACATTCCATTCATTCCCTTCCTCCAAATATCTTCTTGATTTTAAATGCAAAATTGTTATTGCATTTTGAATTGGTCACAATTAAAATGTGCTACTCAACCTGCCTTGGCCAATATTTCCCATGAGTGTCAATCTTAGTGAAAAGTATTAAGTGCAGAACATTTTTTCATTTATTTTGTTGAAATAAAGAAAAGGAGAAATGCTCTGCAATCACTATTCTGAGCTACACTTCTTCAACCTTTTTCAACTTTGACACCATCTCGCAGAAAGGATCCCGTAAATAGTAGAAGCAGGAGTTAGCCATTTGATCCTTCAAGCTTGCTCTGTTATTCAATAATGACAACGTTAATCTAATGTGACCTTAACTCCAATTTCTTGCCTGTGCACCATAATATTTGACTCCCTCATTAACCAAAAGTCTACTTAACTCAGTCTTGAATACATTCAATGATCACATTTCACGTTTCTCTTGAATAGTGAATCCCAAAGAATATTTTGTTACAGCTACAGAGCAGGGGCAAAGAAAGATCAATTCTAATATATGGGAGGTCCATTCATTAAGTCTATTAACAGAAGGGAAAAAGCTTTTCTTAAATCTGTCGTTATGTGTTTTCAAACTTGTTTATCTTCTGCCCAATGGAAGAGTTCATCAGTGAGGTGGGAGGGGTTTTGATTATGTTGGCGATGTTCCCAAACGAGTGGGAAGAGTAGAAGAAGTCAATGTGAGGAAGGTAGGTTTTTGTGATGGACTGGGCTAAATTCACAACTCTGTAATTTCTCACGGTCTTGGCCAGGGCAGTTGTCATTTCCAAGGACACTCTATGACGCATCTATCATCCCACCACACCACACTACAATCCCCTCATACCACAGCACATTATAGCACAATCCCACTACACCACATTATATCACAATCCCACCACACTACAACACTGTCCCACTATGCTACATCAAAGTCCCACATCATACTGCAGTCCCACCACACCATACCACACCACACCACAGTCCCACCACATCAGACATGGCAGCACAGTAGCTCTATGGTTAGCACTGCTGCCTCACAGTGCCAGAGACCTGAGTTCGAATCCAGCCTCAGGTGACTGTCTGTGTGGAGTTTGCACATTCTCCCACTGTCTCTATGGGTTTCCTCCAGGTGCTCTGGTTTCCTCCCATAGTCCAAAGATGTGCAGTTTAAGTGGATTGGCCATGCTAAATTGCATAATATCTAGGGATGCGTAGTTTAGATGGATTAGCCATGAGAAATGCAGGATTACAGGGATGGGTTTGGGAGGCTGGGTCTGGATAGGATACTGTTCAGAGATTTGATGTGGACCCAATGAGCTGAATGGCCTGCTTAACTCTGTAGAGAGTCTATGTTTCTGTCATGCCACTCTACAACAAATCTCATCATAGTCCCACCACACCAAGGAACTCCGTTCAGCCTGGAGTCAGGGCTTTCTGGAAGAGAAGGGGAACTGTGAAATGATGGTTTTGGTTCAGATCTTCAGAAAGAGGGTGAAATTTTGATGGTGAACTTTTTGGGCCAACCTAGGGAATCTACACAAGAGGTCCAGTGCTATGAAACACTGGTTGTATGCAATGATGCTATTAAATTACCATTAATTGGTCATTTAAGGGCATCAATGGGCTGTACAGGTCACCCACAGCTTTCACTGCTCCCTAAGAAATTTTAGCCAGGTAGCAGTGGGAAGACCACCTATTGGATTTTATATTCAGACTTGCCTCCAAACAGCCAGCCAAGGAGAGTAAAGCCCCCTCTTAGACCGAATGCAGTTTCTTCACTTGTGGGGTGAGTTGTGCAGTGAATGAACTTTTCCAAATTTCTGTATATTTGATGCATCCCATTATTAACATCAATGTGAGTAGGAAAACTTAAACAAGCAATTGGTATTATTTCAGATGATAGGGATCAAAACTGTCATGTGTTAATATAACTCAAAACTAAGTTGTAGATAATGGATATACATTTGCAGTTCCAGCTGTTTGAGTCTTAGACGCTTTGCAGTCAAGTAACACTTCATGACTGAAACCAAAAAATGTTTGAGACCACAACTGGTCAGAAAGCATATAGAGAAAGAAAGTAAACTAACTTTTAGTGTCTAATGTTTCAGCTCTGACAAAGAGTCATCTAGACTCAAAACATTAGCTTGCTTTCCTTCCTTATATGCTGCCTGACCTGCTGTGATCTCCAGCATTTTTATTTTCAGTACAGGTTTTAGCATCTGCAGTAATTTGCTCCTAATAGTTAATGACATTAGTTAGATGGAACTTTGCACTTCAAAACAGAGAATTGTAGTTCACAGAAAGTGCAACCTTCTACGAGTATATCAATTTGCAAAGTGGAATGAGATGTGAAACATAGAGGGCATATTTGAAACTGCGTTTTTTTGTATCATCTTAACTTTAATAATTCTCTCCGGAATTGCTGTCTAATTTTTACACTTCACAACATAAAACTGAGTTAGGATGTTGCAACCAGATCTCCTAAACCATCCTGCATTCCCAAGATCCACTCCTTTTCCAAGTTCACTGACATCAAGTACCCAAGTGAAATGACTTCAAGGTTATTGTCTTTACTTCTAAATTCTAATTGTGTCCTGAATCACTTATCTTGTTGACTTCTTACAGCTATACATGCAAGCTTCCCTTGCCTCCTCTCACTTCTTATCCTTCACTCAGTGCATTGCACTATTGATCCTTCAGTCTTCATGCCATGCTCTGTCAAATAGTTGACTTTACTTTCGAACACTTCTTCAAAACCTGTGATTCACTTACTGTGTGTTACCATCAAAATTACAGCTGTACAAGCTCCAAGGAAATTGTTCTACATTCCTTAATTTTTCTTTTGGGGTATCCATAATATTATCTTCTCCTCATGTTAAGTGTCTTGAATTATCATCTCATATGAATAAGATAATTCAATATTCTACACATATATATCTAACAGCTTGGTCAAGAATGTTCAACCTTCCCACTTGTGTTCAAACACATGATAAAATGAGTAATGGATTATTCACTGAAGCATAATTTCGATTTAAGATTAGAATGGTGCTAGAAAAGCACGGCAGATCAGGCAGCATCCAAGGAGCAGGAAAATCGACCTTTCAGGCAAAAGCCCTTCACCAGGAGCCCTTCTTCAGGAATGAAGAGTTACTGGTGAAGGGCTTTTGCCTGAAAGGTCAATTTTCCTGCTCCTCGGATGCTGCCTGACCTGCTGTGCTTTTGCAGCACCATTCTAATTTTGACTCTAGTCTCTAGCATCTGCAGTCCTCATTTTCGTCCATAATTTTGACTTGTTTACTGGAATAGTCTAAGCTCATCTCTTCTTCTAGTTTCTCTCTGAGCATCATTGTTGCCTTCTGAAAGCTCAGCTTATCCATGAGACTCATCTTATGTTCTTGTTATCCCATTTTTACTAAACTGCTAACATTCAACTGTCCTGGTGAGAAGACATAACATTTGACTACATCCACTGCAAGCATTGCACACCCTGGATTTATAATTCACACATACCAGAGTCCCCCAGGAGACTGAAGCAAACAACTGTGCAATCAGTGCAACCTGACATCCCCAAGAGACATATCATTATTTATTGTGCAGTGTTCACAGCCAAGATATCAAGTCTCAAGAAAAAAAATTATGTTCTCTTTGTTCCAATCCTTTGCCAGATCAGAGATTAAAATCAAAACCAGGAGTTGCTAGAAAAAGCTCAGCAAGTGTGGTAGCATCTGTAAGAGAAACCAAAGTTAATGTTTCGGGTCCAGTGACCCTTCCTCAGAACTGATGTTAGCTAGGAAAATGTCATAGCATGGGGGGAGTGGGAAAGGAGTAAACAATAGAGGGGGATAGAGCCCAAAGAGGACAGACAAAGGAATCAACAACAATCTCTATGTTAATGGAGACTGTTAGTGACTAACAATAGGTAGTGTGTACTGCCATACTATGTGATAACAAAGCCTGGTGTATGTGGTAGGGGGCTAGGACAGGGGGGAATTCAGACCCTAAAATTATTGAACTTGATATTGAGTCCAGAGGGCTGCAGGGTTCACCAAGCATAACATGAGGTGTTATTCTTCCAGTCTGAGCTGAGCTTCACTGGAACACAGCAAGCCTGAGGCAGAGATGTTGACCAGGGAACAGGGTAGTGTATTAAAGTGGAAGGCAATTGGAAGCTCAGGATCTTTTTTGAGGGCAGAAGGTAGCTGTTCTTCGAAGCAGTCACCCAGTCTACACTTCCTTCCCCCAATGTAGAAGATACCACATTGCGAGCAGCGAATGCAATGGACTAGATTATGAGAAGTGCAGGTAAAGTCCTGCTTCACCTGGAAGGTATGTTTGGGCCCTTGGATACTGAGGAGGGAGGAGGTAAATGGGCAGGTGTTACACCTTTGGCTGTTGCAGGGAAAGGTGCCACAGGACTGTTGGGGGTGGGGGGGGGGGGGGGGAGCAGGGGTTGTGCAGCATCATTGTTGGGGAGGGGGGTCATCATTGGGAGCTGGAAGAACAATACCTCAGTTTCAGCTTGGGGACCCTGCAGCCCTCCAGTCTCAATATCAAGTTCAATAATTTTAGTCTGAACTCCCCCACATCCTAGTCCCCTACCACACTCACCAGGCCTTGTTATCACAGAACCTGCCTGTACATACTGTCTGTTGTTAACCATTAACCATCTCCATTAACAGCTTTTCACCTCCCCTACCCCCACCCCAGACAGATTGTTATCGACTCCTTTATTTGTTCAACTGTTCCTCCCTCTCTTTGAGCTCTAACCATCCTATCGTTTTCATCTTTTTCCCTCCCCCACCCGAAACATCTGCATATAAACTGACATTTTCCTATCTCCGTCAGTTCTGAGGGAGTGTCACTGAACCCAAACTATTAACTCTGATTTCTCTCCACAGATGGGCGGCACGGTGGCACAGTGGTTAGCACTGCTGTCTCACAGCGCCTGAGACCCGGATTCAATTCCCGACTCAGGCGACTGACTGTGTGGAGTTTGCACATTCTCCCCGTGTCTGCATGGGTTTCCTCCGGGTGCTCTGGTTTCCTCCCACAGTCCAAAGATGTGCGGGTCAGGTGAATTGGCCATGCTAAATTGCCCGTAGTGTTAAGTAAGGGGTAAATGTAGGGGTATGGGTGGGTTGCGCTTCGGCGGGTCGGTGTGGACTTGTTGGGCCGAAGGGCCTGTTTCCACACTGTAAGTAATCTAATCTAATCAATATATTGAAGATGCTGCCAGAGCTGCTGAGCTTTTCCAGCAATTTCCAATTTTGGATTTGATTTACAGCTTCCTCAGTTCTTTCGGTTTTTATTCAGAGATTAAACATCACACAAAAAAAAATGGGATTTCAACTTGCAATGTAATAGTTGTTCCAATTTACAGGGTTCAGAAATAATGACAGAAATATCACAAAGTGATATTTAAGTTCAGACAGCATTGAGCAAATTCATTTCTTGTATAAAAGTATGTGCACGTGTTTGTAAAAGGTGAGCCTTGAACATTAATTATTGCTTTATTTTCCCATTCTTGCAGTCAAAATTGCTTATTAATAAATATTCCCCAGTGCAACTCACCAAATCTGTTAAAGACAGCACAGAACAGAAAGGACTGAAAGCAGCACATGTGAGTATACTGACATAATAGATAGAGACAAATGCACCCCTACAGGAAACATATCCAACCAAAGCCATAGATGGTGTAAGCAACAGCAAAGTTGGTCCTGCGCGGCATGATTTTCATCCAACAAGAGCAGGATAATTCAAGCTTACCATTATTTTCTAAAAAAAAACTAATGAACGTGCTTGTGCAAAAATGTCCATTCATAATGCAATATTTTAGTAAGCTCTTTAAAACTGCTTCATAACCTCTTAAAAATACAGCTAAACAAACAAGATGTAAATTGTATGTCAGGAAGGAAGCATTTAAAGTAGTAAGAAAAGACTACATGAAATACTAAATGTTCCCATCTTGGAATGAGACCTGCAATAGCGATTATCTCGCTGGTATGAGAAATGATGTAGAGATGATCATGAGAATGCTCATGTAGGGAACAGCGATGGGGTTGTTGGGATCTGGGTATAATAATGCAGTATTTACTTTGAAAGCTGCTGTTTTCTCAGGTGCGTGATGCAGTTGCTGTCATACGCTATTTTGTATGGCTGGAAAAAAGTGTTCCAAAAGGAAATGTGACAGAACTGTCAGGTGCAAACTATGTCAACAAGTTACGCAGGTACAAAATTTGCAGAAAATTTGAATGAAGATGTGTCGTGTATACACTGGCTCATGCTTAATTCAAACATGTTACTCAAGCACAATTTACCAACCTTCTATACTACATGGACAATATTTTCAAAACTAAAATACATTGAAACAATTACTAAGCTTCAATCTCCAGATGTATTAAATGTTTCATCACTATGTCATGGAATGTTGTATTGAAACTGTAGAAGAAATTGGAATGTACGCTTGTAAATGCTGAAAACATTCCTATGCAATTAATTTAAGATATTTTAAATTAAAATATTATACCTTAGGATTTTGAAATATACTTTATTTTGAGAAATTTGAAATGCACAAATTGAGTAGTCATATATCCATACACTGATTTGTGCAATAATTTTGATGATTTTTCTTTTGTTCAAATTGTCACCAAAGTTTTGATCATCTTCAAATACTTCAGTTGATGCCATTGTTTCGTTTGTGGCAAAAGTCCAGCATCAAATAGAACAGAAATCCCTCTGTGTTTATTTTTCAAAAGGGCATTGTGCTTAGCCACATTGCCATCTAATCCTAAACCTTATAAAGGAACGTCTCTTCAAAATTACCATGTTTTGCTGTATTCCTTGTAGGTTTTAAAATTACCAAGTAGCAGATATACAATACGTTTAGTGTAGAAATACCTACACAAAGCATGATGCATTATATCAACTATCTTGAGGTTTAAGTATACTGAAGTTAAACACCAGGTCTACTTAGTACCAGTAGTTTGTAGCTCCAACAATGAAGTATGTTGTACTTTGGCCACAGAGCTTTATCCTGGCAGCTATTGTCTATTTCATGACAGATTAGCATCACAGTTTGATCTTGAATCATATGCATAGTTTATACATAGCATCTCCAGTATAGAACTTTGAATTGGAAAGAGCTGTTTGTCTCATTTTGACTGCCATCATGAAAATATATGACATATACATGAATCCAAGACAACCTTAAACTTTAACATGCACTGTGGTTGTGAGGAATATATTGAAATAAATGTCCATACACCAATGGTTTTATTGCATTACTGTAATAAGTACAACTGATATAAGATCATTCCTTTTAGTATTTGCAATGGATAATGTGTGGCTATGAAACTACATCTAAAGAGTGGTGTGATTCATCTATTCATTCAGGGAATCTGACCATCATTGGCTGGACAAGCATTTATACAACCCTCAGACTGATACCTTACTGCGACACATTTCTGTTCTGTGACTGAATTGTTATGCACAAAGGTAGATTTTTAAATAATGTTTGCATTGTTACAGTCAATGCATCTTTCATTAACAGTGTAAGCTCAGAAATTAACATTGCTAACATTAATGGAAAAATGTTCCTCTGCCTGCTACTTTAGTGCAGACACTAATTAGTTTATTTTAAATCAAGGAGCTGTCAAATAAAATCATAGGCTTAGAAAGCCACATCAGCAGATGAAACATCCAGCCAATGTTGTTACCAACAATTTCCAAGCCACTGATGCATCGTTTTAACTGTATGAGTTAACAATCACCAATATCATGGACCAGTTGAGGAAAACCTTGTCACATATTTTTACAGCGAGCAAAAGTATTCCAAGGGCATCAGCTTCGAGACGATTTCTGCCAGTGGTTTGAATGCAGCCCTTGCTCACTACAGGTCAGTGTAGAGAAATGTGGATCCCATGAGGTAAAGATCAAATAGTTGATTCTGCTAAATCTGTCATTGCATGTAACATAAATCTTCTGTACAGGTGAGTGTGATAATACCATAGAATTATGTTTTTGCACTACTAAATACAAAGATCAGAATTTATGGTTTGGATTTTGTAGTGAAAGTACAAAGAGACACATTATATTAGGCCACAGCAAAATAAGTGCCCATCCCTTGTGAGCAATAAAGAAAAATGTTTTTAGTATGACCTTAAATCTCCTCTTCGACTTGTCATAAGTTTCTGGAGGTCAATAGCTGAGTTCTAATCATTACCTTAAGAGCAGCTGCTTAGATTTGCCTAATAATGATGAGGCAGATAAAAGCCACTGTGTGGAGATGGATGTATGCAAGAGTAGAATTGCACACCCATGAGATTGATGATACTGTGCACTGACAGCATTAGAGCGCATGTGAGAAAGAGACAGAATGAACAAGATTAATCTTCAGGCACTGGCAGGCATTTCTCCTGGTGCATGAAGCAGCACTGATTTGGGTTGCTATCTGGGCTCAGACTGGCTGTATCTGGTATAGTAGCCTTTGAAAATCCACTGAAAACAGGATGTCCTTCCAGAAGGGAATCCTTCTATGAAACTACCTGAAAATAATATTAAGCCAAAAATTAGGAAAATTCAGCCCTTCTTTGCAGTTAAAAAACAAACCAGGGAGCATATTTTAAAAAGGTAACATAAAGTGCAGTAAAAACAGAGACAAAATTAGGTTTGCAACAATATTTTGTGCACAGTCCTTCTCAATTGTGCTTTCCCCAATGTTTCACGTAAAAGAATCCCCATTTCAGGAAGTAAGTATTTGATTGGAAAGGTTGGTTATTGCCAGAAAGAATTGTGAAATTTGAGACCAAAGTAAAGAAGAATGTAGATAAAGGGATGGTTCGATATATCTTGATTGTGAGGATGTGCAAAAGAGGAAAAACTATTTCTATGCTCTTAGAAATTGAAAACATGTCAAAGCAACTATGCCAATAAAACTTAAAAATTGTCAGCAATCAAAGCTATCAGGCTGAATTACTGATTTTAATTTGAGGCTGTTTTACTGTGTCTGAATTGCCAGTGTTATTGACTTTTTTTTCACTTTTTGACTTAGTCCAAGTCATGAAACCAACAGGAAGCTAACTCCAGATGAGATGTACCTGATAGATTCTGGAGGACAATACTTGTAAGTACACTGACACACAATCACACAATTATTACAGAAACAGATCTTGCTGGTGAAGACTTATTCCATCTACAGTGCAGGGTAGATTTAGTAACAATGGGCCCACAGTGGGAATGCAACATGTCGAGCCAATTCTTCAATTACCTAAATATGATTCTCCCATATTATTGACAGTTTCCTTTAGATTTCTATTGTGACACCACTTTCAAGCATTGATGCTAAAATTTGGATTTAAAAGACCACAAAAATGAGGGAGAATAACCTAAAGGAGATAAAAGGACCCCAGTTTTGATTTAGGAATGATTTTAAAGTAATGGGATAATTTTTGATTTCAACACAGAACAAATACAAGCAAAAGGTAAACTTGGTGTGTTAGCAGGCAAATTAACAATAATCAATGCACTTTTTACTTCCCTTTTGCTTCTGAGAGTTCTTCAATGTAATTGATTACTAAGCCTCTTCCATCTACATGGTGGTCCTTTGGCCATCAGACATAAGAAAGAGAAAATCCATGCAAGAGAAATTGCACCATCTTTGTTGGGTTGCAAAAACAGCTTCTCTACCTTTTCTAGATCGTCACCTAACAATCATTTTGTATTAGGTAGTTTCCCCTTGTCGTAACATTTTAGTCACATCAGAAATATTGGAGCAAGGTTTTCTAAGTTCTGTATTTCTAAATCACAAGACATTATCAAAGTGGAATGTAACATTTTTCCAATGTGATTACAACAATCCTTCCCTCAATTAGCTCTGCCTAAAAACACGGCAATTGATAATTCACTTCATTGCTGAATGTGCTAAATATCTCAGACAAAATATAAATACAAAAGTGTTTGCTTACTTAACATAACATTGCAAAGTTACTACACTTCAAAGTACTTTGTAATGTGTAAAATGCTTTCAGATGTTCCTGAAAGATGTGAAAAGGTGTGAAGTGATCATATTTATAAGTTTGATGGAGATTTTTTTAAAAATTAGATTAGACTTACAGTGTGGAAACAGGCCCTTCAGCCCAACAAGTCCACACCGACCCGCCGAAGCGCAACCCACCCATACCCCTACATTTACCCCTTACCTAACACTATGGGCAATTTAGCATGGCCAATTCACCTGACCCGGAGGAAACCGGAGCACCCGGAGGAAACCCACGCAGACACGGGGAGAACGTGCAAACTCCACACAGTCAGTCGCCTGAGTCGGGAATTGAACCCGCGTCTACAGGCGCTGTGAGGCAGCAGTGCTAACCACTGTGCCACCGTGTCTATACCATGTTACCCTGAGGAAGTAAAATGATAGTCAGCCATATGTTGCCTTGAACAAATGAATCTTCCTTTTAAAAACTGTTTGACATCATATTGAAATTTTAGGGATGGAACAACTGATATTACCCGCACATTACACTGGGGAACCCCAACCGATTTTCAGAAGGTAAGTAAGTCTGCAAGTCTGTTCAGTCAGCATTTCATTATGCAGACTTATGTTGATCATTCAGGTGGATCCAGAAGTAAAACTATTTACTCTTGAGCTTTCCACTGGCTCAGTTTTGAAATACACTGCGAAAGTAAAGCTAATCATATAGAGGAAGAATACCCTTACTGCATTTCCCAAACTGTAATTGAGTAAGTTAGTCTCTGTGCAGAAGCTGGTTACAAAGCTATATTCTACAGACTAGAAGTTGGTCATGTTTCTGCCATTCCTGATCACCATCTAACTAGATTCCCACAATGCAGCCCTGAAAAGGTGTAAAAGGACTAGGCTCAGATTGTAAGCTGAACTCCCAATGAAAGGGGGGAGCTTTTCTTTAAAAAAAAGTGTAGTTCTTATTAAATGAGATTACTGGGAGCACTGCACAAGGCTTTCTTGAGATG
Organism: Hemiscyllium ocellatum; assembly: GCF_020745735.1. Taxonomy (NCBI): domain Eukaryota; kingdom Metazoa; phylum Chordata; class Chondrichthyes; order Orectolobiformes; family Hemiscylliidae; genus Hemiscyllium; species Hemiscyllium ocellatum. The sequence goes on along the minus strand of NC_083411.1, from coordinate 93,405,985 downwards.
AGATTACCCAATGACTTAACATAGCCTGAGACATTTGTGTTGTCTTTCCAGTCTCATTACAGATGGAATAGCTCAGATGCAGCTCATTGCCTTCTAAAGTACAAGACTTCTGGCAAAATACTTAAAATTTGGCAAAATCAGTTGTAGAGTCAGGGATGAATGCATTGACACTTGTGTCCTGGTAAACTAGCTATCAAGGTTCACTAACTCCCCAAATAAATTCTTCCATAATTTTACAAACACCTTTTGTTTAATGCTCCTCTTCACTAGTGAATACATTCCTAGTTTTTTTAAAATCTATAATTCAAATAAAGGAATAGATTTTACAAATTTCTGCTCCTGGTTAACAGGTTTGCAAAACTTGGGCACACACCAAAAATCTGTTGCATCTCCCCTCGCATTCTCCATTCTCCAGTTAGCTTCCTGTAATTCCCATACCTCTAGCATTTCTAGGATGTTCAAAATGATTTCCAGCCCTCTAACTAAATCTTAGCCAAAGTCATGCACCAATTTGATTTTTGTCTCTTTTGATTTTGTGTTTTGTATTGCATATCAATGCCAGAATCTCATTTTCTCCTTAAATTACTCTTTATTCACTTTCGTTCCTTTAATCTTTCCTTTAAAAATTCAGGCAGCTATTGGTTCCTAATCCTCCATTTATTTTAAAGCTGTTTCGTTTGTATCTTCTCTTAAGTTTTAATTTTTAAGAAATCATAATGTAGCTATGAATTGTAATAAACTTTAACAATTTGCAAAAAGTTCTAAAGTTTTATTTAAAATATTCTCAGAGGAAGAACTGTTCAAAAATTACTTTTTGGTCTGCTCCAAAATTGTGTCAAAATATCTAGATCAGTTGGATCTAATTAAAACACAGATTTCTTCAAGTGACATAATTAAAACCTCACTCTAAAACAGAATGATCTTCTCCTTCAAGAAATGATTATTTTTTGTATACTCATCAGGAAGCTTACACTCGAGTGCTGATGGGAAACATTGATTTGGCTCGATCTATCTTCCCAACACTGACAATTGGTAAGTCAGCAATGGAATGAATAAGGGCAATTTTCTGAATGTATGCTATCATCTGGGAAGCTATACACTGTATTTGAAAAAGCTTGGCCCACTGCCCAAAACATAGCCTCACAGAAGGCTCCCAAGCACTGAGGATGTCACCTAGACAGGGGACAAAACGTCTGCAACACAAATTCCCAGCTCAGTGAACAGAACCACAACAACGAGCACCCGAGTTACAAATCTTCTCACAAACTTTGATTTCAATCACTCTTACATTGCAGGCATAAAATTGTGCCTATAAATTGCCTACAGACAGTGACACCACCAGTCCTGATAAGTACCATAGAAATCTACAGCACAAGTCATGGTGTATATACAGCTAACAATTAACCATCTGGTTTAATCCCACATTCCCATCTTATTGTCAGTAACTCTGTATAGCACTTATGAAGTTTTGTTACGTGTAAGACCTTCACAACTGCTCATCTGTTGGACTCTTGGTTACCATTCCCTTTTAGACAGGGGTCTACAGGGCTGAATACTGCAGCTTAAAAGTAGAAAACTACTAGGTAATCAAATGAGAAGAGAGTTACTTATCTTAAGCAAGTTTTAGTTTATTGCATGATAGCAATCAGGCACATGATACATCAGTATGATAGAAACTGTCACTAAGACCATGAGGAGTCTTAGATGGTAGGTCTGGCTACAAAATTAGCTGTTCTAACCATGCAAGTCCAAAGACATCATCATATTGGATAGAGTTTAATGTATTCCTCACCATTAACCCTTTCAAAACCAGAAAAAAAAAGAAGTTTCTATCTCTGTCTCACATTCTGTAAAGACTAATTTTCCTGTTTAGAAAGGGGAGAGTTCAGGAAAAGGGGATCAGTAAGTTTATGAAGCAGAAGATTTAGATGCATTGCAAGACACCTATTTTGGTAATGACACCCAGAGTGCAGCAACAAGGGACACAGTGTAAAAAGGCATACATTGTGGAATTTTGTGAAAGGTACAGTGTGGAACCAGGCCAATTGGCCCAACGATTTCACACCAGCCCTCCGATGAGCAACCCACCCAGAACAATTTCCCTGAAGAATGCACCTAACACAATGGGCAATGTAGCATGACCAATTCACCTGACCTGCACATCTTTGAATCGTGGGAGGAAACTAGAGGAATACTGCTCAGACACGGGGAGAATGTGCAAACTCCCACAGACAGTTGCCCGAGGTGGGAAATGAACCCAGGTCCCTGGCACTGTGAGGTAGCAGTGCTAAACACCCCAAAGCTGCTGTATAGTCTATATGGCTGGAGGTAAGGAGCCATTGATGGAAGTAGTCTATGGGTTCCTTTACTGTAGTTTTCTGCAGGACAGAGAATAAATCAGGAGATATTAAAAGCATATAAAGAAAAACAGTACGTAAATTATGGATAAGATTATTTTTAATAAAGCTTGGGAAAATTAAATTAGCACAGGTAGCCACAAGGAAGAATTCATAAACGTTATTTGGGGCATTTTCTTAGAGCAATAAATTGTGGATCTTACCAGTGATCAAGCTGTATTGATTTTATTAATACGTAATAAGGCAGGTTTAATAAATGAACTTAGGGTGAGGGATCACCCATTTAAGACAGATGAGGTGGAATTTCTTCTCTCAAAGAATAATGAATCTGTCAAATTCTTTACCTCAGAGGGCTGTCAAGGCTGGGTCATTAAATATAGTAGGTTAGTCCAAAAGCAATTTCAGCCTGTTTTGTTTTAATATTATATTGGGATCTATTGCATTATTTGTGCAAGAGTTACTAAACAGAAGTGCTACTGTGTACTAGTCATTGGCACATAGGATTTCTTGTTGAGGGTCTCATTTATGAGTAAAGCTACCTTGAAGTACGCTCTCTCTCAAACTCATTATTAAGCAACACCACATGTGCCATTTCTCTTTTAAAAAGTAGTTTTTGGGAAACATTTTCTGAGTTTCAAGTGAGCCTCTTCTTATCTGTTGTGTCATTTCCCACTTCACCACATAGGCTTTATTTCACCAATATAATAGTTCATGCAACAAAAATGGCTTGATTTTATTTGAGTTTACAAACAGGTCATTGAGTTTTGAGGTCTTTTGCTGCATGCACTCATTTTTCTGAGTTGATCAGTAAATCACTTTCACAAACTGGAGTGATTAAATAGACTCATTCAGAGATGAGATTATTGCTCTCAAACTGGATTCCTTATCTGTGCCAGTGCTGTGCTCTATTCTGCAGAAACAGTCATAGAGTCATAGAGATGTACAGCATGGAAACAGACCCTTCGGTCCAACCCATCCATGCCGACCAGATATCTCAACCCAATCTAGTCCCACCTGCCAGCACCTGGCCCATATCCCTCCAAACCCTTCCTATTCATATACCTATCCAAATGCCTCTTAAATGTTGCAATTATACCAGCCTCCACCACATCCTCTGGCAGCTCATTCCATACACGTACCACCCTCTGCATGGAAAAGTTGGCCCTTAGGTCTCTTTTATATCTTTCCCCTCTCATCCTAAACCTATGTCCTCTAGTTCTGGACCCCGCGACCTTAGGGAAAAGACTTTGTCTATTTATCCTATCCATGCCCCTCATAATTTTGTAAACCTCTATAAGGTCACCCCTCAGCCTCCGATGCTCCAGGGAAAACAGCCCCAGCCTGTTCAGCCTCTCTCTGTAGCTCAGATTCTCAACCCTGGCAACATCCTTGTAAATCTTTTCTGAACCCTTTCAAGTTTCACAACATCTTTCTGATAGGAATGACACCAGAATTGCACGCAATATTCGAACAGTGGCCTAACCAATGTCCTGTACAGCCGCAACATGACCTCCCAACTCCTGTACTCAATACTCTGACCAATAAAGGAAAGCATACCAAATGCCTTCTTCACTATCCTATCTACCTGTGACTCCACTTTCAAGGAGCTATGAACCTGCACTCCAAGGTCTCTTTGTTCAGCAACACTCCCCAGGACCTTACTATTAAGTGTATAAGTCCTGCTAAGATTTGCTTTCCCAAAATGCAGCACCTCGCATTTATCTGAATTAAACTCAATCTGTCACTTCTCAGCCCATTGGCCCATTTGGTCCAGATCCTGTTGTAATCTGAGGTAACCCTCTTTGCTGTCTGCTACACCTCCAATTTTGGTGTCATCTGCAAACTTACTAACTGTACCTCTTATGCTCGCATGCAAATCATTTATGTAAATGACAAAAAGTAGAGGGCCTAGCACCGATGCTTGTGGCACTCCACTGGTCACAGGCCTCCAGTCCGAAAAACAACCCTCCACCACCACCCTCTGTCTTCTACCTTTGAGCCAGTTCTGTATCCAAATGGCTAGTTCTACCTGTATTCCATGAGATATAACCTTGCTCACCAGTCTCCCATGGGGAACCTTGTCAAAAACCTTACTGAAGTCCATATAGATCACATCTACTGCTCTGCCCTCATCATTCTTCTTTGTTACTTCTTCAAAAATCTCAATCAAGTTTGTGAGACATGGTTTCCCACGCACAAAGCCATGTTGACTATCCCGAATCAGTCCTTGCCTTTCCAAATACATGTACATTCTGTCCCTCAGGATTCCCTCCAACAACTTGCCCACCACTAAGGTCAGGCTCACCATTCTATAGTTCCCTGGCTTGGCTTTATTGACCTTCTTAAACAGTGGCACCACGTTTGCCAACCTCCAGTCTTCCGACACCTCACCTGTGACTATCGATGATAAAAACTTAGGACGTCACACAAGTGGTCATTGTACTTTGGAGGACTCATAATAATGACTGATTCTAGCTGATTTTATCATCAGAACATCTAACCTGAGAATATAACTTTCTTCAGGCAGCACCTTCAGGTACCCCCAGGAATGGTTTGGATCTAGTTGAGAGATAAAGTTCAAAACTGATGTTATCCTCCTCAACCCCAAAGGACACTAAAGTTAATTGTAACACTTCTCATGATCTGACTGAAATCATATAACTGATTGAAAATCAAATCTGGTAGTTTAATGCTTTCTCTGCTCCTTTTCAGATGCTGTATAAAGTCACATCGTGGCCCAGCTTTAGTTCCTGTCTCCTTATGTCACTGAATGTCAAGCTTAAATTGATTATGCTCCTGTGGAGCAACTGGGAATGATTATTTTATCAAAAAACCTTGTATGAGTTCTCTGTAGTTCATTGAACCACCGAGGAACTAATGTTTTCCCAGTGCCTATTTTTGCTCTTAATGGACAGTAAATGGACAGATGCAGATTCCACTGCATCTGGGATACTATGGAGGATTGAATGAGGCCTTTCTCAATGTTAGAACTAACAAGTCTCATTTTTCCAGTTAAGCGCAGGATGTCACGTCAAGATTCTTATTAATGAATTATTACTCATTATCACCCTCATACTATCTAATCTGACATTTTTAATATGCAGGTTCCCATTTTACTACTCATCCGATAAAGGTAAATGCTAGGAAATGCCAATGTGAAAGTCAGCAGATACCAACCAACTCCAACAATCCACTTGCTTCTCTGAAACTCCAACTTGGACACGCAGCACCGACATCTCAAGGCACATCCCATGGGCAGTGGCTGTGTGCACCCCATACTTACAGGCTCTGACATTGAACATGCGCAAACCTCACTGGACTGTCATAGCACTGAGCTTAGAATGCACCAGCAATTATCATTGAAATGTTGCTGGAGGGTCCCTGTGTATGAGTATGGTTTGGACCATGCTGCATCTCAAAACTGCTCACTTGCTTTCTTAGCAGTCACTCCCTTAGTGCTTTTCCAGTTGCTCCCAGCCTCTCTGTATTGCCATGCCTTTTAGTATTTTGCTCCCTCAGCTATACTGCATAGCCCACAGTGTTTCTGTGAGGAAAAGCTTTTGCCTGATACTGGATAGCAGTAACAGGATAGGTCAGAGTCAGCATGAATTTATGAAGGGGAAATCATGCTTGACTAATCTTCTGGAATTTTTTAAGGATGTAACTTTGAAGATGGACAAGGGAGATCCAGTGGATGTAGTGTACCTGGACTTTCAGAAAGCCTTTGATAAAGTACCACATAGGAGGTTAGTGAGCAAAATTAGGGCGCCTGGTATTGGGAGCAAAGTACTGACTTGGATTGAAAGTTGGTTGGCTGACAGGAAACAAACAGTAGTGATAAACGGCTCCATTTCAGAATGGCAGGCGGTGACCAGTGGGGTACCGCAGGGATCAGTGCTGGGACTGCAGCTTTTTACAATATATATTAATGATATAGAAGGTGGTATTAATAGTAACATTAGCAAATTTGCTGCTGATACAAAGCTGGGTGACAGGGTGAAATGTGAGGAGGATGTTAGGAGATTACAGGGTGACCTGGACAGGTTAGGTGAGTGGACAGATGCATGGCAGATGCAGTTTAATGTGAATAAATGTATGGTCATCCACTTTGGTGGCAAGAACAGGAAGGCAGATCACTACCTCAATGGAATAATTTAGATAAAGGAGCAGTACAGAGAGATCTGGGTGTTCTTGTACACCAGTCAATGAAGGCAAGCATGCAGGTACAGCAGGTAGTGAAGAAAGCTAATAGCATGCTGGCCTTCAAAACAAGAAGGATTGAGTATAGAAGCAAAGAGGTTCTTCTGCAGCCGTACAGAGCCCTGGTGAGACCGCACCAGAATATTGTCTGCAGTTCTGGCCTCCAAATTTGAGGAAAGACACTCTGGCTATTAAGGGAGTGCAGCGTAAGTTCACGAGGTCAATTCCTGGAATGGTGGGACTATCTTATGTTGAAAGATTGGAGCTACGGGGCTTGTATACCCTTGAGTATAGAAGACTGAGAGGGGATCTGATTGAGGTGTTTAAGATTATTAAAGGATTGGACAGTCCGGAGGCAGGAAACATGTTTCCACTGATGGGTGAGTACTGAACCAGAGGACACAGCTTAAAAATAAGGGGTAGGCCATTTAGGACAGAGATAAGGAGAAACTACTTCATCCAGAGAGTGGTGGCTGTGTGGAATGCTCTGCCCCAGAAGGCAGTGGAGGCCCAGTCTCTGGATTCATTTAAGAAAGAGTTGGACAGAGCTCTGAAGGATAGTGGAATCAAAGGTTATGGAGATAAGGCAGGAACAGGATACTGATTAAGGATGATCAGCCATGATCAGAATGAATGGTGGTGCAGGCTCGAAGGGCAGAATGGCCTACTCCTGCACCTATTGTCTATTGTCTATATTGTCTATAAAACGTCGATTTTCCTGCTCCTCGGATGCTACCTGACCTGCTGTGCTTTTCCAGCACCACTCTAATCTAGACTCTGATTTCCAGCATCTGCAGTCCTCACTTTTACACAGTGTTTCGGTCTTAATTTGGCTTTTAGTATGGGTTCAAAGCCAGAAAGCTTGTCATGGTTGTCAGCATAGTAAGTCAATAGCAGTTTCCAATACCAGTCCAGGAGCTTGGGGACAGTCATCTGACAACACAGATGAGTCAGTGTCAGCATCCTGTGCAAGCCTACTCTAGACTGACAATGTTTGACTTGTACAACATTCTTTTAAAAATTGTGTCAGCATCAGGAATCCTAGAGTACCCCAGTTGTTATAAATAATTCTGGCTGTGGCAAGTAGAGAAACATGCTAGCATCAAATGAGGGATGCCAAATGGACATAGTTAATGAGGCAAATGTGATAAATGTGTTTATAAAATCCACTAGTCCTCATGAAGAGAAATTTTCCATTAATTTGTCAAAAATGAGACTTTGCAAATAAGGTAAGATTCAGCTCACAAAACTGTCCTATATTAATAATGTTTTTGTTATTAGGAGATGAGCTTGATGTATGGGCTCGACATGCTTTGTGGGAGGCAGGACTAAACTACATGCATGGAACTGGTCATGGAATTGGCAGCTTCCTCAGTGTTCATGAATGTGAGTATAATCAAACTGGCAATCATTACATTACAACTTAGTTAATTATGCAAGTAGATAACAAAAACGTTTCTACATTACAACAGTGGCAACTCTTCAGAAATATGTCCATGACTGTAAAACACAGTGAAACATTCTGCATTTATGAAAAGGGGTACATAAATGTAGACATTTTGCTGCTTTCCAAGGTAGTAAAAAAAAATTTTGTTTTAAAAGCAATTGACTATCAAAAATTTTCAGCATTATGAAGGGAATGACCAAATTAATCCAGGAAATCCTTCACTCTGGTGGAGGTTTGTAAACAGCAAGTCATAGGAGTGAAAATTAGTATGTTTAGGAATAAGAAATGTATTCAGATTTGTGTGTTTGCTATCTATGAGCATATCTGTGTGCATCAGTACTCTGATCTATTTTTAACCAACCCAAATCAACAAATACACTCTGATCTATGCATCCTTGCTTATTATGATCTGCCTAGATTGCTCATAAACAAAGCTTTTCACTGTACTTTGGGACACATGACAATAAATCAATCAGTATAATATTAGAGTCAGTTAATAGGCAAATGATTGGCAGGTATAAACAAATACTTTTGTATTCTACCGGGTCAAAGACCCTATCTCTTTTGAACCATTTTTGTCTATTTGATTAAACACATTTCTATAAAAAGAACTAATCTATAATATTCATAAATTGACCAATGAGAGAGTTTATTATTTCAAATGTTAATTTCTAATATTGCTGAAGACAAATTATAGTGTCAGAGAGTTACACAGCATAGAAACAGACCCTTCGTCCAACTTGACTGCACCAACCAGATAACCCAAACTGATTTAGTCCCACTTGCCAGCATTTAGCCCATATCCCTCTAAACCCTTCCTATGCATGAAAAGATTGCCTCTCGAATCCCTTTTAAATTTTTCCCCTCTTTCTCTGAAACTAATGCCCTTTAGTTTTTGATTTCCCCACCCTGGGAAAAAAGACCTTGGCTATTAAATTTATCCATGCCCCTCAGAATTTTATAATCCTCTAAAAGGTCACCCCTCAGTTTCTGACGCTCCAGGGAAAATAGCCCAAGCCTAGTCAGACTCTCCCTGTAGTTCAAACTCGCCAATCCTGGCAAAATCCTTGTAAATCTTTTCTGAACCCACTCCAAGTTTGACAACATCTTTTCTATATCTGTTACCTGCCCTCAACCTCTTCATCTCCAAATGCTGCTGTGACACTGACTGTCTCAACCTGTCCACCTCGCTCACCCACTCCAACCTCGCACGCTCGCAATGCACAGTGCTGCACTCCCTTCATTCCAACTCCAACATCGCCATCAAACCAGCAGACAAGGGGTAGCCATGGTCACTCACATAGGCTCCAGCTATGCTTGCTTCTTCATCGGGTACGTGGAGCGGTCCATCTTCTGCAGTTACACTTGCTCCATCCCCCATTGTTTCCTCTGCTACATTGATATCTGTGCCACCTTGTGCTCCCACGAGGAGGTTGAACACTTCATCAACTTCACTAACGCCTTCCACCCTGACCGTAAGTTCACCTTGACCATCTTGGACACCTCCCTCCCCTTCCTGGATATGTCCGTTTCCATCTCTGGCGACCGACTCAACACGGACATGTATTTTAAACCCACCATCTCCCACAGCTACCTAGACTACACCTCCTCTCACCTCTATCTCCTGTATAAACGTTGATTCCTTATTTCTAATTCCAAGTTCCTCCACCGTATCTGCTCCCAGGAGGAGCAATTCCACTCCAGGACATCCCAGATGGCCACCTATTTCATGGACTGCAATTTCCATTCCCACATTATCAACAATGTTCTCCAATGCATCTCCTCCACTTCCTGAACCTCTGCTCTTGAACCTCACTCCTCCAACTGCAACAAGGACAGAGCCCTCTTGGCCCTCACCTTCCACCCTAGGTGCACATCATCCTCCACCATTTTCACCACCTACAGTCAGAACCCCACCAGCAGAGATATATTTCCCTTCCCACCCAATCTGCATTCCTCAGAGACCATTCCCTCTGTGACTCCCTCATTAGCCCTCCCCACCAACCCACCCTCCACATCTGCACCTTCCCTTGCTACACAATAGGTCTAAAACCTCCACCCGCATCTCCCCCCTCACCCACCCAAGGCCCCAAAGCATCTTTTCACACTAGCAGAGATTTTCCTGCACATCCAAGCACCTCATCAACCGTGTCAGTTGCTCTCAATGTGATCTCCTCTACATTGGAGAGACAGGACGCCAACTCATGGAATGTTTTAGGGAACATCTCTGGGACACACACACCAAACAACCCCTCCACCCTGTGGCCACCAATTTCAACTCTCCCTCCCATTCCACCAAGAACATGCAAGTCTTGGGCCTCCTCCACAGCCAAATTCAACAACTCAACCACTGGAGGAAGAATGCCTCATCTTCTGCTTTAGGGCCCTTCAACCACGCAGCATCCACTGCAAATTCACTAGTTTCCAAATCTCCCCTTCCCCCCACTTCATCCCAGATCCAACCTTCCAATGTGACACCACACTCTTGAACTGTCCTACCTGTCCAACTTCCTTCCCACCCATCCACTCCACCCTCGCCTACTGACCTATCATCATCACCCCAACATGCACCTACCTATCACCTTCCCAGCTACCTTCCCCCATCCCCACTCACCTATTTGTCTCTCAGCCCCTTCCCATCCCCACCTTCCTGATGGAGGGCTTATAAATGAAACTTTGACTCTTCTGCTCCTCAGATGCTGCCTGACTTGCTGTGCTTTTTCAGTGCCAGATTTGTTGACTCTGACTGTCCAGCATCTGTACCCCTCACTTTCTCCAACATCTTTCCTGAAGTAGGACAATCGGAATTGAAAGGAGTATTCTAAAAGAAGCTCCACAGTGTCGTGTACAGCTGCAACTCCTATGATTTTCCAATTCCTATACTCAATGCACTGACTAATGAAGGCAAGTTTGCCAAATACTGCCTTCACTATCCTGTCAACCTGTGACTCCACTTTCAAGAAAGTTGCTCCATGTATTGGTCATTCAGAACCTTCAGAGTGAATAGGTTAGGAGCATAAAACAAGTTAATATTTGGAAACGTATTGAATTTTGCTTATGTTTTTGGTTGATGCACAGGGCCAGTTGGCATTGGAAGCCCTCATACGTGCCCACTTCAGGAGGGGATGTTTACATCTATCGGTAAGTTTGCCTGTAAGGAAATTATTTAAACAGTAAATTGTGCCAGAAGAGTTTATGAAGAAAAGCTAGAGCTCAGACATTTCATATTTCTTTGTTAATTTCTTCTATTTCAAAACCATGGAAGTTTTTGGATGCGGGGTTGGGGGGAGGGTGTGAGGGAGTTGTGGCAGTGGCAGTTGGTGGAGAATGGCAGTGGTCATTCTAACACAGCAGAATGCACCATCAGAGGCAGTGGGTGGGTGGATGGGGCATGTTTTGTGAAAGGGATCAAACTAGTAGAAGAGATCAGAAAGGCAAATCTTTTATGATTGAGTTAAACATTTTCAAATTACATTACAGTGAATTAGAGAACATGCATGGAATTTTATCATACTGTCAAGAACTTGCTAATTGCTTTTAAAAGTGCACTCACTGTTCTTATCTAGAGAAATTTTGCAGCCAATTTGCACACTGTAAAGGCCAATAAATAACAAAGTGACAAACCTGTTTTTGTTGAAGTTGTTTGTGTGACCAAAATTGAGTGGGATGTCAGCAAAGCAGTCTCCTGACAGCAGATGTACACGCCCACGAAATGCCCATGATCGGACAGAAATCTAGTGGATCCCTCCTGGCAGTAGAGAGGAGATTGCTCTTCTTTTACTCATGGAGCCACTAACATGATAGAACCACAGCCACAACCACAAACCATTTTGTGAAGGGACTTCCCCTCCATACTGATGAACCTGATATCTGTGACCCTGAATGATCCTGACATTTTCAAAATGCTACAGAGCAGTCTCCATTTTGAAGTGCCCTTGTAGTCTTCTACCTGTCTCATAGTCATCAGGACAAGCAGGTGCTATCAGCCATTCAGTCGTGTGGGTCCTCACAAGGGACAATCCACCTTGTGGACTTGCTCGACATGCTTAACTGGGTGGCAAGTACAGACACTCTCCCTTCATCGCTGACTGCTGCAAAACTGACACTGTACTATCAGACATACCCTTGCAGCCAAATGCCAATTTGACAGTAAGATTCTGATTGATACTTTTAAACAGGAATGAATTGCTCAGTTATTTGGAGGCCAAGTTGGTAGACTTAGTCTTCTTCATCATCCTGCCTTGCCTTCTGATGAGTACACAGTGAGGCCAAAGGAATGCCATCCCTTCTCCTCATGAACTTAGAACCCCTGTGTCGAGACACAGCAGATCAACAATTATTTCCCAAAATTCTTCCCCTGTCTATGCAGATAATGAGAAATTAATATAAACAGAGGGCAAGATTTTCCAGCTCAATTTTCTTTGACCACAGATCATTCCATTTATGGCTCTGTTATCTTCACATTAAATTGATGTCTTTTCACACACTACATCGATGTATTTACAGAGCTTAAAAGCTTTACTACCTATTGATAGCTTAGTACTAAAGGGCAGAGTCTCTGAATAAAGGGGCACCAAATCAAAACTGAAATGAGGTGGGTTGAGAGTCTTTGGGTTGCCTTGTCACAGTGACCTGTGGGGCAGTGTCCTTGTGTATGTTAAAGTCTGAGATAGTTTATTTTTGGTCAGTTAGGGAATCAAGATTTACAGGGAAAACACAAGGAATATCAGATCAGTTATTAACCTTTTGAGTAGTGGATCAACTCTAGGGGTAGAACGGTCTACTCCTGTTCCTATTTCTTATGGTCCTGTGGTCTTAGGTACTACAGACACTGATGCAAAGTGCAAACTGTACATCTGAAAGCAATTAAATATTTTACTGTTTGTAGATAAATTTCAACAGTCCAAAAGTGAATATAGATGTGGAAGGCCTATATTCACCAATTAACCTGAAATAACAATATCAACCTACAACCCACCGTCACAGTATTGAGCTGTGTTAACAGCAAAGTGTGAACAGATTTTAAGTTTTCATGTAACCTACCCTACTGTGTGTGAAAAAAATGATCATCAGGCTGACAATTATACCCGTTGCTTCTTCTCCGAAAGTACTTTTTAATGTTGTATCTGATGTGTTAATTCTTCCCTTCCAGAGCCTGGTTATTATCAAGATAATGAATTTGGAATTCGAATTGAAGATGTTTCTGTTGTAGTAAAGGCAGAAACTAAGGTAACATTTGTCCATTTGTCTGCATTATGTCTCATGTACCCCAGATAAAGTTTTCCATTTGGTTAGCAGCAATCGTTTTATAAAAACAATAACCTTATTATTTAAATCTAAAATTCAAATTCTATCCTACCAACAGTGCCAATGTCAACCTTTGAGTTTGCAGCCATGGCCAGAATCTTCATCCCTCTTAATGGCAAGCTTGGAGGCAAAAAGGATATTTAATTAGTCAGGATGGTGATGAACCTGAATGTCTCCATCACCGCCTGTCAGTGCTTGATTGAGGGACTTGACATCAATAAGCTTGGTCCTGTTGAGAATCACCCACATGCTCTTGTCCTTACTGCAACTCCCTTATACCCCCTCCTAGCGATCCCATCTTATGAATGCCTTCCAAACATTATCTGCCTGTAGCCTGGATCATTCATCAGTCCTGGTATGCCAGTGCCTGTCCTTGCTGCAGCAACAGCAGCCTTCCCGGTGCTGCTGCTGAACAATCTGCTGGTGCCCTCTGACATGTCAGCAACTATTAGTAAGCAAGCACCCATGCCTGGGGTACTGATTCTGATGGAAGACTGACTGACTGACCAACTATTACCTGACTGGCTCATGGGTTGACAACCTTCCTGAAATGATGTGGAGGTACCAGTGTTGGACTGAGGTGGACAAAGTTACAAATCAACACAGCACCAGGTTATAGTCCAACAGGCTTATTTGGAGGCTCTAGCTTTTGGAGTGCTGCTCCTTCATCTGGTGGTTGTGCTGATGAAGAAGCAATGCTTCAAAATCTCGTGCCTCCAAATAATCCTGTGAACTACAACCTAGTGTTGTGTGATTTTTAATTTCCTGAAATGAGGTAACATGAGTCTCTCCAGCAAGCTGGTAAGATCCTGATGCTTCACCATGCTGCAGAACCTCAGCCTGTCTAGACGTCAGCATGTAGAATTCCCAAATGAACTTTATCATCACTTCCTGGAAGATGTATGGAGTGCTGATTCCCAACATGACACCACCTATCTATCAAGAGATGAAATCAAAACAGACACAAACCTACTCTTGTTGCTTGAATGTCCGTATGATAAGGCTTAGCCAATTTTTATGAACACATTAGGTTTTGCTTATCTTTTTACTTGCATCATTTAAAGAGGTTAAAAAGATGGTCAGAAACACAGCAACTTTGTTATAATCTTTATTGAAATAAATGGATCAACATTGTGGTTTCGGAGCTAACACTGGGTTCAAATGAAAATTTGAATTTGTAATTGTAAACAGGTATTGCAATTTATTGTAAAAGTTATGTCATATTTTTAAGACAATTTATATGTTGTGTGGACAGTAACTCTTATTTAGCTGCATGCCAATGAATTCAGCGCTTTGCTATATTAGATGACTTTATTACTTACAAATGATACAACCTGATCTGAAGCAGGAAACCAGTTCTTTTTGTTCTTTGTAAAACAAACATTTTTGAAAATGCTCCAGTACATGCTACCAATTGCTTTCTTACTCCTTCTACCAATGATTCTGGGATGACCCCTGGTCCTGAGATGACAATCTCTGGTCCCTGACAGGGCAAACAACATTCCCATGTTTACCCTGTCAAGTCTTCTAAAAATGTTATCTCTGCAAGATTGTTTCTCATTATTCTATATTCCAATGCATCCTGGTCCATTTTACTCAACCTCTTCCTATAAGAAAAGTCTCTCCATACTCAAATCAATCTAATAAGTCTTCTCTGAACTGCCTCCAATGACAATATATCCATTGTTACAGAGGGGCCCAAAACTGTTCACAGTGTTTCAGCTGTGGTCAGACTAAAGCCTTATATGGTTTTAACAAACCTTCCCAACTTTAATACACTGTTTTCCTTGAAATAAGGCCAACATTCTATGTCCTGCCAAACCTGGATGCCAGCTTTTTGTGATCTATACACAAAGACTCTGAAATCCCTGTGTGGTAACTTTCTGCTGTCATTCTCTAGATAAATAATATTCAACTCCTCTGTTCTTCCTGACAAAGTACATAATCTCACATTTTCCATCTGCCGCGTTTTGCCAATTTACCTAACCTATCTATATTCCACTGCAAATTCTTTGCACCATCCTCACCACTTGCTTTCCCTCCTCAAAATACAATGATGTTTTGTCATCCATAAACTTGGCTATATGTTCGCTTTCCTCATCTAAGCCTTTTATTTTGTAAATAGTTGTGTTAAACAATTAGGTGGTTATGACTGTATTGCTGTTTGTGACTGCCACAATTTCTGCCAACAATATTTTGTTGAAATATTGGGTTAAGCCTAGTCAAACAGATGAGTTAATACTTAAATACGTTATGCCAGATTAAAAATCACAGTCATAACAAAAGGTACAAGTGATATTTGTGTAAATTAAAGTTGTAAGAAATATCAAATTTTTTTCCTTATATAGCACACATTTGGAGGTGTTCCCTATCTGACATTTGAGCATATTTCTCTTGTTCCATATGAACGAAAACTGATCGATGTGTCCATCATGAACAAGGAACAGGTGTGTTGTTTTTGTATGACCAATCTGTGAGACTTCGGTGTTGAATTTGCCTTGATCCCAGAATTCTAGAATTCCTTCAAAAAACTACTCCACCTCTCTCTCTCTCCTTAAAATCTACCCCTTTGGACAAGCTTTTCACCCCTTGTCTTGATATACTCCTATGTGGCTTGGTATCAAATGTTTATTTGGTAATATTTCTGTGGAATGTCATTGGCTATTTTACCACAGTAAAAGCGCAACATAAGTAAAAGTTGTTCGAGGTTTGTGATTGTGCAGCTCAGCAAGCTTCTTCATTAGAACACAATGCATCTGCTGTAAGTGGATAAAACAACATCTGAAGAAGTCAGTTCTGAAGAAGGTTCAGTGGCCCCAAAATATTTCCTCTGCTTTCTCTCCACAAATGCTGCTAGACTGTCTGAGATTTTCCAACAATTCAACTATATTCCATTCCTCCAATTCCTTTGTCTCTGTTGCATTTGGTCCGATGGTACCAACTTTGACAAAGGAGCCTCCATAATGTTGAACTTCTTCCTTAACAAAACATTCCCCAGCATTGTTGTTGACAAAACCCTCAGCTGGATCCAACCCATCTCCCACACTTCAGCCCTCACCCTCTCTCCTCCCTTGTCCTTACCTCTCATCCCAATAGCCTCCATATCCAAAGGATCATTAGCCACCACTTCTGCCATCTCCAGTGAGATGCACCATTAGACACATATTCACCTCACCTCCCTTATCAGCCTTCCACAGGGACTGTTCTCTCTGGGATACCCTGGTCCATTCTTCTTTCACTTCCAACACCCCCAGAAGCCTCATAGTACCTGCTGCTGCGACTGCAGAAGGTGTAACACCTGTTTACTTTCTCCCTCTTCAGTATCCATGGGCCCAAACACATCTTCCAGGTGAAGCAGCAATTACCTGCACTTCACACAATCTAGTCGCCCGCATTTGCTGCTCACATGTGATCTCCTCGGCACTAGGGAAATAAAGTGTAGACTGGGTGACTGCTTCGCAGAGCACATGTGCTCCGTCTGCAAAAACATCCCTGAATTTCCAATTGCCTGCTACTCCTCCAACACACAGCCATGTTCCCAGCCAACACCTCTGTCTCAGGCTTGCTGCAGCGCACCTCATTTTTCACTTGGGTACCTAGCAGCCTTCCAGATTCCATACTGAGTTTTAATGACTTGAGCTGTCACATGTCCTTACCCCAACCCCCACACACTGGGCCTTGTTATCACATAGTCTGCTATTATACATAACCCATTGTTAGCCAGTAATAGCTATTCATGCTCCTAGCCAGATTATTACCCACTCCTTTGTCTGTCCAATTGTTCCTCTCTCTCTCTCTCTCTCTCTCTCTCTGGGCTCTAACCCACTTGTCATTTACTCCTTACCCCCTCACCCTACCCTACCTTCTGCATGTAAACCAACATTTTCCTAGCTACCATCAGTTCTGAGGAAGAGTCACTGGACCTGAAACATTAATTCTGATTTCTCTCCACAGATGCTGCCAGACCTGCTGAGCTTTTCTATTAACTTCTATTTTTGTTCTTTTTTTCCAACAATTTCTGTTGTTGTCACTTTTATATATTTTATGATGATTTATCATCACCATTTTGTAGCACACTATAGCCTTGATTTTTCAATTAGGAATATTTATTCGACATAGATCCATGCAAATCAAGAATGGAACTGTGCGACTATGATGATAAACCTTATCATAAAATAGGCTTTATTGAGGCAGACAAATAGTTTTAAATCACCTTCGATTTTATAGTGCCATTTTCTCTGCCTGTACTGTACTTCAGAAGTCACTCATAAATATATACATTTGAGGTTCGTCTGGAGAGCAAACATTGATCTAGCAATTGCATGAAATGAAAGTATAAATATAGTCAAAACAAAGAAAGTTTACAAATATCACTGGGGCAAATTATTACCATTAGCACTTTATTCCATTAAATTAATTATCATTACAAGTCACAAAGTAAAAGGCCTTTACTGAGATGAAAATTGCTGTTGGGTATTCTATTTTCAGAAACAAGTCCAACAATGAATTAGAAAGCAGTTCTTACTGAAATCTATGGACATTATTCTATAGTATGATAATTCATCTGGAGGGTTCGTTTCCCCTCTATGATAAAGCATTTTAATTCTACTCTCGTCTTCATCTTAACAAGATACCAATAATCAGCACATCACTGTGTAATAGGATTTGTGGTCAGTTTTATAGTCTAAGTAGACATGGCATTTCACATTAGAACAGGAGCACAAGTCAATTATTAATATGCATTTGCAAAGAATTTTAATTATGATAATATTCTATTATTTCCCATAATGTTACTATGCATAGTATATAAAAAGTTAATTTGTCTTCTCAATGCTGTTTTCTAGATTGACTGGCTTAACAATTACTATGAGAGGATTTGGAGGACTGTGTCCCCTGAACTGCAAGCACAAAAGTTGACAGAAGAGTACTATTGGCTTCAGAAACACACGCAGCTGTTTTCACACGGTGTCACCGTAACATATTCATTTATCAGTCTGGCCGCAGCCTTGCTGGGAAGCTTTCTATTACAAGGAAAGATTCTCTAAAAATACCTAAGATCTTTGGATCTGATCTTTTTCACAATTTGCATACAAGACACTTCCTTAAAAGAAACAGGATATTGATCAGTGTAGCACAGGAACAGGATATTGATCAGTGTAGCACAGGAACAGCCTTGCAGGTCATTGAGTCAGTGCTGAACATGTGGCCATGCTAAACCAATCCCATCTGTCTGCACTTGGTCCATATCCCTCCATTCCCTGCCTGTTCAAGTGTCTGTCTAAAAGTTGATATCGTATCTGTGTCTACCAGCTCCCCAGCATCTATTACCCTCTGTGTAAGTAATTGCCTTGCAGAACCCCTTTAAACTTTTCCCCTCTTACCTTAAACCTATGCCCCCGAGTACCTGACATTTTTACCCCAGGTAAAGGACTCCCACTATCCACCTTATCCAGGCTTCTCATCATTTTATATACTTCTATCTCATAGATAATACACTCCAATCCAGGCAACACCCTTCTGCACCCTCTCCAAAGTCTCCACATCCTTCCTACAGTGTGGCAATCAAAACTGCTCACAATGTGGCCTAACTGAAATTTTATACAGCTGCAAAATGACTTGCCAATCAATGAAGGCAGGTATGCCTCTTCGCCACCTTATCCAATTGTGTTGCCACTTTCAGGGAGCTATGGACTTGCTCCCCAAGATCCCTCTGATTATTGATGCTCTTGAAGGTCCTGCCATTTACTGTATACTTTCTTCTTGCATTTGATCTCCCACTTGTACATATTAAAATTCTTCTGTCATGTTTCAGCTCACTTTCTAACTAATCTACATCCTACTGTATCCTTTGACAACCTTCCTCACTCTGCACTAATTTCTGTGTCATCTGCAAACTTACTAATCAGACCACCTACATTGTCATCCAAATAATTTATATAAATTACAAACAACAGAGGTCCCACCACTGATCCTTGCAGAACGCCACTGGTTATAGACCTTCAGTCAGAAAAATAACCCTGCTCAACTACGCCAGCCCAATTTTGTATCCAATTTACCAGTTCACCATGGATCCCATGTAAGGTAACCATCTGCACTAGACTACCATGAGGGACCATGTCAAATGCTTTAGCAAAGTCCTTGTAGACAACATTCACAACCCTACCCTTATATTCCCTCTTTGTCACTTCCTCAAAACACTTGATAAAATTTGTGAGAAAAGACCTCCCCTGCACAAAGCCATGGTGACTTCCCTAATGGGTCTCTTCTTTCCCAAATGTGAATAAAAATCCAGGCAAAGTCAAGCAGAAGAAAAGCTCTTGAGTCACTTTCAATATAAATTACAACCCGATGTGTCAAATAAAAAACAATGTCTCTATGACCTACGTTATAGGAAATGGTATCAATTGCCTCCTCAGGAATGTGACATGTTTAATTCTCTCAACCCAGAGCTGCTCCAGTTATGTACGTTACCAGTTTCTTGGAACAGTTCCAGTGTTTCACAATGACCCAGATATCTTTCATGTTTATGGACAAGCAGAAAATGTTGGCGCATCTGAGGACACAGCCTTTCTCAGCTACAACACAATCTTTCCCATGGATGAAATTTTGCTGTGAATATCTCTGAATAAATATAATTAATACCCGACTTAAATCAATGAGAGCAGAAATGTGATATTAAGGGATCAAACCAAAATAGCACCTGTGGGAAAATGTCTTTTCTGAGCTTACTTGGCACAGATATCTCCATTTCTGAGCCAAAGAACTTTGACTTTGACGTTATGATAAAATTGGCAACATCAACATTTTATTGCTGCCATTAAGATTTATATGAATCCCGCACATAATTTAAAGCATCACAGAACTCTAAGTATGAGGACACTCAGATTGTGGTTATCCAGTGAAAGGGATAATTAGGAGTTACATAATCAATGTCTTTAGCCAACGAAAGAATAGATTTGTGCAGATTTATTTTAAAGAAATGTCTTTGTTCACCTGTTTTCTCCTTGATACTCAATCTTGTAGCATTTTTAAGAATGCAAGAAGCAAACAATAAACAAAGCACATTTGATCTTATATACTTTAGTTGCCTCAGATTAAGTTGCCTTGCTATTAACATTCTCACACCAATCAATATCCCAAATTCAAATTTACTTACAAGGTTTTTTTTTCAGCTGACACAGTCAACCATGGCACACAATAGCAGGATCTGCAGTTAATTTCTCTGTTCCCTATCCCAGGGGTATTGTTTTGTGGGGTCTAATTAGGCTTTGAATCTTCAATGAACATTTTAAATCAGTTTGATCCTGTGAATTTCGCAGAATTCATTCCGAAGTCGCACAGGCTGATGAAATTCTGCCGCAACTTACTTCTGACGAAACCTTGCCACAATGGAAACTTGTTCAATGGAAACATAGCTTCTTGACATGTGCCCTAGATATTTGGGAGGGAGCAAGGAACACCCAAGCTGACTCAGAAACAGCAATTAACTAAAGCAACGAGGATGTTTCTGCTCTGCACATACCCCTCCCACCCCGCATAGCATGTTTTCAGGGTAGCAGTTGGGCTGGAAATGTGTAAAATACATTGAATACTTAGCACATCTCCATCCCACTCATCTCTAACTTGTCCCCCATTTTGCTACTGCAGGTTTAGTTGCTCACAAAGTGACCTGCACTAAGACCTATTGACGCCTTACTACCTTCATAAGTGCCTAGATTAGAGCGGTGCTGGAAAAGCACAGCAGGTCAGGCTGGAATCCTTCATCTCTGATGAAGGGCTTTTGCCCGAAACGTCAATTTTCCTGCTCCTCAGATGCTGCCTGACCTGCTGTGGTTTTCCAGCACAACTCTAATCTAGACTCTGATTTCCAGCATCTGCTGTACCCACTTCTGCCTACCTACATAAGTGCCTCAATCTGCCTCCAATGCCCATAAGATCCTGAGCAATAGCAGGCTGCCAGAGTGCAAATGTCATTTTTTTACAAGACTCTCTATGCAAAGGTGGAGTGCAAAGGGAAGCACAACAATCAGGGGTGACCTGTGTACTTCAGGGGCACTCTCCTTAAGATGTAAGCTCCCTTTTGCTCCTCCCCAATCTTTGTCCCTTTGCCCCAATTTTTCAAATCTCTTGCCACTTTAAAAGCCTGGGCCTTCCCCGTCTCTGTTTGCCATCGTCTTGCTCCTGGACCAGTTTTGGTCCCAATAGTGCACAATACTGAGTTCTGGGGCTGCTGAGATTAGTAGAAATGCCAACTGATCAGGGTGGGACCTCCTGTCCATTGAGGTGTGGAATTCTTCCTTGCCGCCTGTGTCAACCGATCCAGTTTGTTATTATTGTGGGCTAGACCTTCAAAAAGATATCCTTTCCTTCCAGACGTGAGCACCTTCTCCCCCTCTATAAAATCCAGTCACAAATTTTCAGCTGTTGCTTCAGAAAATCTCACTTTGCCCTCAACTTACAAGCTTGTATTCAGAGTTTTACTTATTTTGAAAGGTGAGCATGAGAAATAGTAAAGTATATCTCTTCTCACTCTTTTTAGATTTTTAAATGTTAAAGTGTACAATAAAATAAACTGCAATCATTGGATTGCTATGAACATTAACCAGTAACTGTGTCTGGATTTCTCCTTGTTTATCATACTCAAACCAAACCCCATCAACATCATGCTTTGTGATTTACTTCGGCTCATTGGTAAACGTCCTTGGTTTTTAAATTCTGATTTTTGGTATCTGTTTATTTTCATCCTGTAAAGTTCCTTGGGATGTTTTACTTTGTTAAAAGCATTTTATTTATATGAAGATGGAGTTCTTCTAAGACTGAAGAACTAACACTTTATTTTCGTCTTTATGGGAACAGAAGGACTTAGGCTTCTACCACTGTGAGAAACAGGGCAGTTTCAGTTTTATAAAAATATATAATGGTTTTGTGGTTTTACATCTCCCTGTGGTACATTTAGCTGCAAAATCACTTCTCTGTATCATAATGCACAAAGACAGTTTAATTTTCTCACACTATCTGATTCATTATGTTCCATCAATAAATTCTCTTCAGCATTAGCTCCATTCTAGCACTTTTCCTTAGAAGGTACAAGGTCACGTGTCAAACTTTGGTCCAGAGCTTTGAGCGCTTAATCTTACTTAGTGTTCATACAGCAGTGAAGGTGGACTGTATAGGAACAGAGCCAATAGGAACAGGAGTAAGCTAGTCTGTCCTTTAAGCTTGCTCCATCACTCATTATGATCACAGCTGAGCAACTCAGTACCTGTACCGCGTTCCTCTTTCTCCCAGTAATCTTTGGTCCCTTTAACACAAAGAACTATATTAACTCCTTGAAAACTTCAATGTTTTGGCTCCAACCAATTTCTTAGGCAGAGAATTGCACAAGCTCACCATTCTCCATCTGAAGAAATTTCATACCTGACTAGTATTGATACTTTAACACCACAAATTGTATGGTCATAAGACATAGGATCAGAAATTAGGCCATTCGGCCCCTTGAGTCTGCTTTGCTATTCAATCATCATTGATAGGTTTCTCAACCCTACGTTCCGGTCTCTGCCAAAACCTTTGATCCCCATGGAAATCAAGAATATGTCTATCTCTGTTTCAAATATACTCAATGACCTGGCCTGCACAGCCTTCTGTGGCAATGAATTCCATAGATTCACCATTCTCTGGCTAAAGAAGTTTCTCCTTATCTCTGTTCTCAAGGGTCTTCCCTTTACTCTAAGGCTATGCCTTCGGGTCCTCGTCTCTTTTGCCAATGGAAATGTATTCCCAACATCCGCTCTGTCCGGGCTATTCAGTATCCTGAATGTTTCAATCAGACCACCACCGCCCCCCCTTCCCCCATCCTTCCAAACTTCATTGAGTATATCCTAGAGCTCTCAAAGGCTCCTCATATGTTAGGCTTTTCAATCTTGGGATCATTTTCATGAACCTCCTCTGGATCCACTCCAGGGCCATTACATCTTTCCTGAGGTACAATATTCTAAATGTGGTCTGACCAGAGCTTTATAAATCCTCTGAAATACATCCTTACCTTTATATTCTAAACCTCTTGCGATAGATGACAACATTGTATTTGCCTTCCTAACTACCAATCTCAAGTTTACCTTAAGGGAAACCCAGACTGGGACTCCCAAGGCTCTTTGCATTTCAGTCTTCTGAATGTTCTAAAATTTCTCCCCATTTAGAAGATAATTGATGCCTCTATTGTTCCTACCATCTGTCACTGTAGTATATGGCACCACTGAGGCAGTTTAGAAGAAAGAGACAGATTTCAATTTAGCCACAAAAACATCTTGGAAATGGATATTAAACAAGCAAGCAATATAGTTCAGAAATAACTCTAAACTTCAGTAATCATCTGAGTAGACCCACTGTACCGACCTATACAAAAGCTATTGCCTGACTGCTTAGTATTTATGGGTTTGATATATCTCAGTATTGTCCACACTTAAATGCCAATAAATAGTATTAAACAAACAATAGCATAACTTTCCACTGCAAATTTTTACAATTAAGCTCCATAACCCCATTGCTTATTGGCAAAAATGAAAGTATGGTAAAAACAGGGAGTAAATCCAACCTAAGAAAACTACATACAGTTTCCAACTTAATTCCACCAAGTTACATCTGTTTGTCAGATGAACATGATTTGAAAATCTGCCTAGTGGTAACATGTTTACATATTTGGGCACAGTTCCCTAGAAACATAGGAACAAGAGTATGCTAGTCAGCCCATTGATCCTGTCCTACCATTCAATAATGGCTGATCTTCTAACTATCGTATGACATTAATGGTGTCCAAAAGTCTATCAGTTTCTGTATTCATCCTGCTCAATATTGAGGTTTTATAGCTCTCTGAGCTAGAGAATTCCAAAGATTCATCATGCTCTGAGTGAGAGCATCCTTCCCCATTTCATTTTCAAATGCCTTACTTTTTAAATTAAGATTATGACCCCGGGTTCTAGCCAGGGGAAACATCCTAGCTACTTTTACACTGTCATGACCTGAATGAACTTTACAAGTTTCAATGAGTTCACCTCATTCTTCAAGACTATAGAGAATAGAAACCCAACTTCCTCAATCTCATAAAACAAGACTGCCATACCAGCGATGAATCTGGTATAGCTTTGCTGAATTCTCTCCATGCTAAAAATATCTTTCCTCAGATAAGGATACCAAAACTTTACACAATAGTCCAGGTGAGGTATCACCAGGCTTTATACAAGTACAGCAACCATTTTGTCCAGTCAAATTCCCTTGAACCAAATGCTAACATAACTAATCTGATCAGAGATCTTTGAAATGAAGCAAAAACTCTGCTTAGAATTTAATGCTCCTCAGGTGTAGCCTTGTCACCTTTCAGATTTCAACCCCCATTCCCTCCACATCTACAGTTTGGTCTGGAGCAGGAATAGTGGAGTATGTAAGCCAAGCATGGTCCTTCATCTCACCACCTCTGGTATTGAACCCTGGCAAGAATGCTTGCATCTTAACGAGATTTTCTTCCTTCTCAATCATCCTGCTCCCAAAGGAGGGACCAGTCATTGACAGGATAGAAATGGAAGGGAGCCCTCTCCATCCTTTACAATGACTTTTTCCTCATAGCAGTCTCCTGATTGACTTTGGTAATCTAATCCCAACACCTTCACCTCGATGCTTCAGTACTGACATTCAGCATTGGGCATCCTGCAGAACCACCAGTTTCCTTAGATCCCAGCAGCACTGTTGATACTAGAGAGAAAGAGCTGCAGTCTCTGATTATCTGGCAATTGACAAAGGTGGGATATCTGCTCCACATGTGAAATTGTGGACAGAGGGAAGAATTTGCCCCAGGAGAGTTAGCAACCTTAAAGGCATACAGTGGGCTACCTCGTTCATATTTAATCCAAATGGGATGTCAAGAAATGGCCACAGTGGAGTAGTAACAACCTCCTCATTTAGTGGAAGGGGCACTGGCCTGACTATTAAATTCTACTCTCTGTTTCTCTCCACAGATTCTATGAGGCCTGCTTCAAATCAGTCACATGATGTTAGTTATCATATCCCTTTTCACATGTTAAAAAATGTTTTAAACATGATAACGATCAGTTAAATGCGACAAAACACAAATAGATATTAAAAAGTGAGATATTGCTGTCAAAATAGTACCCCATTTGACTAACCCTTAGCATATTCTCCAACTGGAAGAAGTGAAGCAATCTTTATAACACCATTTTGATTTTGCATTATATACCTTTGTAGGACTGAGCACAAGGCAATATACCTGAAACACTTGAGGAATGGTTGATCTCATGTAAAAGTCAACCCACTATCTTTGGATAAATAATCTGGAATTTTCCACACATCTTGTGTGAAGCTTGACTCTAGTTCTTCACAGATAACAAATCAACATTTATGAGTCAACGTACCAGTTGTTCCGCTCCACTCCCAGTCTTCCAGACCGCTGGCTATTGTGCTCCACCCCAGGTTTTCAGAATTACCATAATTTGTTGATTATTTCTCTTTATTCTTTTGGAGAATCAGTTGGACTTCTGCTACTGATAAGGTATGAATTTTCATGGGCATGAATTTCAACTCCTCAAAAGTAGTGTCCATGTAATAGTTGACCCAATAAATTTAACCTTTAAAAGTAGTCAAAAAATTTGTCTATTACTTTAGTATATATGGTAATAACAATATAATAGGAGGAACCAAACAGATACAAATTGGCACACAATCACTCACAAGTACAGCTGAACTATTAGAATTCTTGGTTAATTGCAATCATTTGATGTGAGTATGAAGCACATTGGAACAGGATTTATTACTGTTGAGTTTTGCAGATCTATTGCAGTGGGGTTGTGGCATGAAATATAGTGCAGCTGTGACCTATAGCACTGCACGAGATAATTGGCATTACCACACACAGCTTTAATGGTTAAAGATCTTCACAGATAGCAGGAAAACATTGCAGCTTGGTGTGGTTTATTTGCACTGCTCAATCCTGCTACACCACTTAGACAGTTGTTTTTGATTTTTATCGATCATGAGGGAAGGGTTTCCCAGCACAAAAACAAGACAATAGAAATTATTGGTACTAAGGCTAGCACACAAATACAACGTGCTTGTACCAAAATAATCCCTGTTATTTTATCAAAATTATCTTATTGTCCTAAAATGATATTTTCACATTTATATCAGCATGACTTTAATCAAAAATATATTTGATATCTAGTAAAAATTATGAAAAATAATTAATTTGCATAAATTGTATACCAGAAAAAATGTAACTTACCAATAATTCAACATTTGGAAACTCATTTGTCCATTATGAAGAAAATGAAGCAGATGAACTTACAAAATGGAGTATTAATTAAAATCAACTCACCAATTATAATTATAAAATCTCTAAACATATTCTATAGACGTCTTCTGGCAGTGTCAATAGTGTCTCTGTCTCTAATTCAAAAGCTCTTGGTTGAAGTCCCATTGCAGGGCTAGTGACCAAGGAAGGTGTGTTCATTTTCTGGCCTATAAATACTTCCGACTTTCAACAATGGCAGGGATAAAGAGTTTCCTGTGTCAGCCACATGCTTGAAAGGAGCCTTTACAATCACCATCCATTACCCCAGCCTATATCATGTAAGTAAAGGGGTCTGTTATCATAACAGGTCATGCAGAGCAATGGACATGATCTATATGGACTTCAGGAAGGTGTTCGAAAAAGTTTCCCATGGGAGACTGATTAGCAAGGTTAGATCTCATGGAATACAGGGAGAACTATCCATTTGGATGCAGAACTGGCTCAAAGGTAGAAGACAGAGGGGGTGGTGGAGAGGTGCTTTTCAGACTGGAGGCCTGTGACCAGTGGAGTGCCACAAGGATCAGCACTCGGTCTACTACCTTTTGTCATTTATATAAATGATTTGGATGTGAATATAGGAAGTATAGGTAGTAAGTTTGCAATTGACACCAAAATTGGAGGTGTCGTGAACAGCAAAGAAGGTTGCCTCAGAGTACAATTGGATCTTATCAGATGGGTCAATGGAATGAGTATTGCCAGATGGAGTTTAGTTTAGATAAATGTGAGGTGCTGCATTTTGGGAAAGCAAATCTTAGCAGGACTTATACACTGACTGGTAAGGTCCTAGGGAATGTTACTAAACAAAAAGACCTTAGAGTGCAGGTTCACAGCTTCTTGAAAGTGGAGTCGCAGGTAGATAGGATAGAGAAGAAGGCATTTGGTATGCTTTCCTTGGTCAAAGTATTGAGTACAGGAGTTGGGAGGTCATGTTGCGGCTGTACAGGACATTGGTTAGGCAATTGTTGGAATATTGCATGCAATTCTGGTCTCCTTCTTATCAGAAAAATGTTGTGAAACTTGAAAAATTTACAAGGATGTTACCAGGGTTGGAGGATTTGAGCTATAGAGTGAGGCTAAATAGGCTGGGGCTGTTTTCCTTAGAGCATTGGAGGCTGAGGGGTGACCTTATAGAGGTTTATAAAGTCATGAGGAGTATGGACAGGATAAAAAGACAAAGTCTTTTCCCTGGAGTGGGGGAGTCCAGAACTGGAGGGCGTAGGTTTAGGGTGAGAGAGGAAAGATATAAAAGGAATCTAAGGGGCAACGTTTTCATGCAGAGGTTGGTGCATGTATGGAATGAACTGACAGAGGAAGTGATGGTGGCTGGTACAATTACAGCATTTAAAACACACCTGGTTGGGGACATGAATAGGAAGGGTTTGGAGGGATATGGGCCGAGTTCTGGTGGGTGGGACTAGATTGGGTTGAAATATCTGGTCGGCATGGACGGGTTGGACCGAAGGGTCTGTTTTCATGCTGTACATCTCTATGACTCTATGATTCTAAGTAGGCCTCATTCCAGCAAAAAACATGGGGCTTGTTTGAACTCAGCAATGTGATTAAATTATTCTTCTGAGTTTAGGGTTGCCCAATTTCATTCATGTTTTCCCTGACAACAAACATAAGGTCTGTCAGTTACAGGCAAGGGCCTTCGGAATTTGGATTCCCAGAATCATTTTGGATACCTCCTGAAGTCCCCACTACTTTGTGCAAATCTAAGCCCGAGTCTCCAAATTTTTTGAAAAGTGTTTAGAATTTCAAGTTGTAAGCAATCGTACTTTACCTTGCCCATTTAAGTTCAAGAGATTCGAAGAGACTAAGTTTTCCTTTCCACAGTTCAGTAAGATATTTTCTATTCTTGTGTTACTTCATTGTGGTGAAGTACCTTCATTGTGGTGCATCCTTTATATAAAAAGACAATTAAGTTTTGAAACAGCAAGGAAAGATGTGTATAAAAACTGCAGATTAAAGAATAGTACAGAGGAACCTCGATTATCCGAAGGACATGGATGGGGAGTATTTCATTCGGTTAATTGAATTCTGGATAATCGAATACCGGAAAACATCGTTTAGCCAAGCATCAGGACCTTGTGATCTTGTTGGATAATCTGATGTTTAGATAATTGAATGTCAGATAATCGAGTTTCCTCTGTAATTGTGGTCACTGATTAAAAGTCCAATAAATTATGTTGCTCTAATATGGAACTAAATTATTTCTATAGTTCGTTTACATCTTTGAAGTCAGAGTCATAGAGATCTACAGCACAGTAGGAGATTCTTCAGCCCATCAAGCCTATGCCAGATAAAAATCAAGCACCTAACTTATAATACAATTTTCCAGCACTTGGCTAATTTTCCTGCTTTGGCCTTACTTGTGCACATCTAAATACTTTTTATATGTTATGAGGGTTTCTGCCTCTACCACGCAGGCAGTGAGTTCCAGATTCCTATCAGTCTCTGGGTGAAATAAAATTTGTTCACACTCCCTCTGAACCATGTGGACCTTACCTCAAATCTCTTCCCCTGGTCAATTTATCCCTCCACCAAGGCGAAAAGGCTATCCTCCTCATAACTTTATACATGTCCCCCTCAGTCACCTGTACTCCAAAGAACAAAAAATCAGGCTTTCCAATACAAACAGAAATTGTTGGCAAAACTCAACAGGTCTGGAAGCATCATAGAAAGAAAACAGAGTTAATGTTTTGAATCAGGTAACTCTTCATCAGCCCATGTGACGACAATGCCTGGGTTTGGGGTTTTGGGATAAAGCTATGGGAAAAGATGCACAGATCTGAAAATTATTGAACTTTATATTGAGTCCTGAGGCCTGCACTGCCCTCCAGCAGAAAATGAGGTGCTGTTCTTCTAGCTTGTGCTGAGCTTTGCTGGAGCACTGCAGGAAGCCTGAGACAGGGGTGTTGGTCAGGGAACGCGGTGGGGTGTTAAAGTGGCAGGCAACAGGAAGCTCAGGGTCATTTTTGTGGTTAGAATATAGATGTTCTGCAAATCAGTCACCCAACCTGTGTTTCATCTCCCCAGTGTAGACAAAGTGTGGTCGGTATAGATGACTTGGACAGAAGGGTCTGTTTCTGTGTTGTATGACTCTATGATTCTATGACCAATTTTCACAAACTAAACTAGTCCTACTTGCTTGCATTTGGTCCTTAACTTTCCTATTTATGAAACTGTCCAAATGTCTTTTAAATCTTGTTACTGTACCTGCATCTATCACTTTCCCTGGCAGTTCATTCCACATATGATCAATTCTCTGTGTGAAAAAGTTTAAATTGTTCTCCTCTAACCTTAATAATATGGTGCTAATTTTGAACTCCCCTACTCTGGAGAAAAGATCTTTGCCATTCACCCTATCTGTGCCCCTCATGGTTTTATTAAGCTTTCTGAGATCAGCCCTCAACCTTCTACACTCTCATGAGAAAAGTCTCAGCCTATCCAGCCTCTCTGTATAACTCAAACCCTCCAGTCTCAGCAACATCCTGGTAAACCTGATTAAACCCTCTCCAATTTAATAAGAGCCTTTCCATTGCAGGGTGATCAGAATTGTACACTGTACTCCAAACATGGCCTCATCAACATCCTCTACAACCTCAACATGACGTCTCAACTCCTATATTCAATTGTCTGACCCATGCAGGCAATGTGCCAAATGCCTTCCTAATCAATCTGTCTACCAGTGACGCTACTTTCAAAGAACCATGTATCTGAACCCTAAGGTGTCTCTGTTCAACAGCACTATCCAGGGCACTACCAGTAACTGTATAAGACCTGCCTTGATTTGCTTTACCAAAATGCAATAGTTTTTTGTTTATCCAAAACAAACTTCATCTGCCACTCCTCAGCCCATTGGCCCAAATACTTCCTCTAGAAGACCTCCTCATCCATCACAACTAAATAAATGTAGCTTTAGTGAACAGCACCAAAATGATGCAAGAAGCCGTCCTTTTCATGCAGGATTCTCCTGTTGGTCATATATTTCCTCCTCCCTGACACCTTCTCAAGGTTCTTGTTTGCTTTGCTATTTCCATCTGTTAAAATGAATGGCAGGGATGGCAGGCTGCTGATTTGCATACGCAGAGAGCAGCAGCCCTCACTCAGGCAGTGCCACATCAATATGGGAGAAAATTTCCTCAACACCACACAGTGACATTGCTGCCATAAACCAGCCGTCAGTGAAACAGTGATGTCCATTACAAATCAAATCTGTTGGACTAAAATCACATTACTTTTATATCTTTAAGAATTAGTATTTATTCATGTTATGAATAAGTAACAGAATGTTAGGTAAGATTTATTTTCCTGTTCCTAATGTTGACTGACTGCTAATAACAATGATTTCTTGGATCTGCTCATAATCCGTTGGTTCACTGTTTCCAAATGTTTTCATAGAAAACTGCATTTTCAAGCAACAAATTGCATGATAGATTTCGTTTGCAGAAATGTTTAGTTGTTGTTATACATTAACACATGTTACCAATAGATTTGACCTATTCATGAGAAGCTTCATTTCTGTGAGGTATCTGGTTAACATATCTAGATAATTTATACCTCACATTGAGGTTTACCTCTCCATAGCCAAGATCTTTAATGTCTTGAAATTTCAATTCCAAGCTTCTGAGGATAGTGAACACATTGTTGCTTAGACTGGCTGCTCCACAGGCATTTCACACTCCGAGACACCTTCATTGGCTGGGAGTTCATGCCTCTCATGCACAAGGAAGACCCACGACAGAGAGCTATTGGCCAAAGAGATTGTCGCCCTCTTGTCAACGAACCAGGTCAGGTGTTAGATCTCTCGGTGGAAGAGCATTTCAGTGATAGTGATCACAACTTCCTGACCTTCACTATAGTCATGGAGAGGGATAGGAACAGATCTTATGGGAAAGTATTTAATTGGGTGAGGGAGAATTACAATGCGATTAGCAGGAACTGTGGAGCATAATTTGGGAACAAATATTCTCAAAGACGTGCACAATAGAAATGTGGAAGCTGTTATGGGAGCACTTTTTGCGAGTGCTGGATAGGTTTGTCCCACTGAGGCAAGGAAGGGGTGGTAGGATGAAGGAACCTTGGGTGACAAGGGATGTAGAACAACTAGTCAAGAGGAAGAAGGAAGCTTGCTTAAGGTTGAGGAAGCAAAGATCAGGCACGGCTCGAGAGGGTTACAAGCCAGGAAGGAACCGAAGAATGGACTTAAGAGAGCTATAAGGGGGCATGAAAAAGCCTTGGTGGGTAGATTTAAGGAAAACCCCAATGTGTTCTACACTTGTAAGGAACAAGAGGATGGCCAAAGTGAGAGCGGGGCCGATAAAGGATAATGATGGGAACTTGTGAGGTCAGGAAGATCCTTAATGAATACTTTGTTTCAGTATTCACCAGTGAGAGGGACATGCTGTCGTTTGTGAGGACAGCATGAAACTGACTGATATGCTGAAACAAGTTGATGTTAAGGAGGAGGATGTGCTGGAAAATTTGAAAATCATGAGGAAGATAAGTCCCCTGGGCCAGATGGGATATACCCAGGGTTTCTATGGGAAGCAGAAGAAGAGATTGCTGCACTTTGGACAATGATCTTTGCATCCTCACCATCCACTAGATAGTACTTGATGATTGGAGGTTGGCAAAGGTTATTATCTTGTTCAAGAAAGGGATTTGGGATAACCCTGGGAATTACAGACCAGTCAGTCTTACATTCATGGGAAAATTATTGGAAAGGATTTGCTGAGACAGAATTTATACTTATTTGGAAAAGCATAGCTTGATTAGATAGTCAGCATGGCTCTGTGAGGGGCAGATCATGCCTCACAAACTTTACTGAATTCTTTGAGGATGTAACAAAGCATGTTAATGAAGGTAGAGCAACAAATTTGGTGTACTTGGATTTTAGCAAAGTATTTGATAATGTTCCCCATAGTAGGCTCGTTCAGAAAGTAAGGAGGCATAGGATAGAGGAAAATCTAGCAGATTGGATATAGAATTGGCTGGCCCACAGAAGACAGAAGGTGGAAAGTGTTCGAGCTGTAGCTCGGTGACCTGTGGAATTCCACAGGGAACAATTAGAGTCATAAAGATGTACAGGATGGAAACACACCCTTTGGTCCAACCTGTCCATGCCGACCAGATATCCCAACCCAATCTAGTCCCACCTGCCAGCACTTGGCCCATATCCCTCCAAACCCTTCCTATTCATATACCCATCCAAATGCCTCTTAAATGTTGCAATTGTACTCACCTCCACCACTTCATCTGGTAGCTCATTCCATACCTGTATCACTTCTGAGTGAAAAAGTTGCCCCTTAGGTCTCTTTCATATCTTTCCCCTCTCACTCTAAACCTATGCCCTCTAGTTCTGGACCCCCCAACCCCAGAGAAAAGACTTTGCCTATTTATCCTATCCATGCCCCTCATAATTTTGTAAATCTCTATAAGGTCACCCTCACCCTCCGACACTCCAGGGAAAACAGCAGCAGCCTGTTCAGCCTCTCCCTGTAGCTCAGATCCTCCAACCCTGGCAACATCCTTGTAGATCTTTTCTGAACCCTTTCAAGTTTCACAACATCTTTCCGATAGGACACCAGAATTGCATGCAATATTCCAACAGTGGCCTAACTAATGTCCTGTACAGCCGCAACATGACCTCCCAACTCCTGTACTTAATACTCTGACCAATAAAGGAAAGCATTCCAAATGCCTTCTTCACTATCCTATCTGCATGCGACTTCACTTTCAAGGAGCTATGAACCTCACTCCAAGTCTCTTTGTTCAGCAACACTCCCGAGGACCATACCATTAAGTGTATAAGTCCTGCTAAGATTTGCTTTCCCAAAATGCAGCACATCGCATTTATCTGAATTAAACTCCATCTGCCACTTCTCAGCCCATTGGCCCATCTGGTCAAGAACCTGTTATAATCTGAGGTAACCCCCTTCGCTGTCCACTACACCTCCAATTTTGGTGTCATCTGCAAACTTACGAACTGTACCTCTTATGCTCACATCTAAATTAATTATGTAAATGACAAAAAGTAGAGGACCTAGCACCAATCCTTGTGGCACTCCACTGGTCACAGGCCTCCAGTCTGAAAAACAACCCTTCACCACCACCCTCTGTCTTCTACCTTTGAGCCAGTTCTATAACCAAATGGCTAGTTCTCCCTGTATTCCATGAGATCTAAACTCGCTAATCAGTCTTCCATGGGGAACCTCGTCAAACACCTTACTGAAGTCCATATAGATCACATCTATCATTCTGCCCTCATCAGTCCTCTTTGTTACTTCCTCAAAAAACTCAATCAAGTTTGTGAGACATGATTTCCCACGCACAAAGCCATGTTGACTATTCCTAATTAGTTTAACCTGCCCAGCCGTGCCCCAATTGAGGCCCTCAAGTGACCAATTAAGGATGACTGGAAGGGTGTTTCCCATCTGGTGCCAATCTTCAGGCTTTTCCAAATACATGTACATCCTGTCCCTCAGGATTCCCTCCAATAACTTGCCCACCATCGAGGTCAGGCTCACTGATCTATAGTTCCCTGGCTTGTCCTTACCACCCTTCTTAAACAGTGGCACCACGTTAGCCAACCTCCAGTCTTCCGGCACCTTACCTGTGACTATCGACCCAGCAATCACTTCTCTAGCTTCCCAGAGTTTTCGAGTATACCTGATCAGGTCCTGGGGATTGTTTTGAAACGATGGAAAATTCTGGGACTTCTGCGTTTTGTGATTTTTGTAAATGATTTGGATGAGGAAGTGGAAGGGTGAGTTATTAAGTTTGTCAATGACACAAAGATTGGTGAAGTTGTGCATAGTGTGGAGGGCTGTTGTAGGTTGCAACAGGACATTGACAGGATGCAGAATTGGGCTGATAAATGGCAGGTGGAGTTCAACCTAGAAAAGTGTGAAGTGATTCAATTTGGAAGGTTGAATTTGAATACAGAATACAGGGTTAAAGACAGGATTCTTGGCAGTATGGAGGAACAGAGGGATCTTGGGTATTACATCCATGGATCCCTCAAAGATGCCACCCAAGTTGATAGGGTCGTTAAGTAGTCTTATGGTGTGTTGGCTTTCATTGGCAGGGGGATTGAGTTTGAGAGCCGTGCGGTTATGCTGCAGCCCTGGTTCGACTATACTTGGAATATTGTGTTCAATCCTAGTTGCCTCATTGCAGGAAGGATATGTAGGCTTTAGAGAGAGTGCAGAGGAGATTTACCAGGATGCTGCCTGGACTGGAGGGCATGTTGTGTGAAGAAAGGTTGAGGGAGCTAGGGCTTCTCTCATTGGAGTGAAGAAGGATGGGAGGTGACTTGATAGAGGTATACAAGATGATGGGAGGCATATATAGAGTGGATAGCCAGAGACATTTTCCCAGGGTAGAACTGGATATCAAGAAGGAGCATAATTTTAAGGTGATTGGAAGAAGGGTTAGGGAGATATCAGAGGTAGATTCTTTACACAGGGAATGGTGGGTGCATGGAATGCACTGCCAGCAGTGGTAGTAGAGTTAGAAACATTAGGGACATTTAAGTGACTCTTGGATGGACATATGGATGATCATACAATGAAGGGTATGTAGGTTAGTTTGATCTTAGAATAGGATAAAAGGTTGGCACAGCATTGAGGGCTGAAAGGCCTGTAGTGTGCTGTACTTTTCTGTGTTCCAATTGTATCAGAAGCTATAGTGGATATTATTGGGACTGCAGAGTCCAGGGCCAGGCCAATGTAGGAATCTCAGTAGAGGAAGGCTTGCCAAAGCATGGAAGAGGGGGTCAGATAGAAATTGCTGGGAGTGTTTGGTGGTCTGTTTGGGGAGGGGTGGTGGGACTTGTGTTGAGACCAAAATTGGGGACATTTTCAATGTTGAAAGAGGCTGTTATTGGAGACCCCTTTCCTATTCCTGCCGAAGGCCTCAGTAGGGTCACTTGCCAATTTTTCCACCTGTTTCTGTACTTCTGCAAGCCTGAAGATTGGCACCAGATGGGAAACACCCTTCCAGTCATCCTTAATTGGTCACTTGAGGGCCTCAATTGGGGCATGCCTGGGCAGGTCAACCTAGTCCTCACACGTCCCACTTTAACACTTTGGAGAGTTCAATGTGAGGGAGGTGAGAAGACCATCTGAGACATTTTACAGGCCATATCCACCTGCGAACCTGAGAGTAAGAGAACATAGTCAACAAGTGTGGTGTTGGAAAAGCACAGCAGGTCAGGCAGCATCTGAGGAGCAGGAGAGTCTACTTTTCGAGCATAAGCTCTTCATCAGGAATTCCTGATGAAATATAATTGCAAACGTTTATGGTTTACTAAAGTAAAAGAGGTGAAATACATTGAGATGTAGTGGTTTTAAATGTCTGTAGGAGGAAGAGAAAAGTGAGAGAGGTAAACAGCACACTTCCTCCTTATACTGAAATCGTTACAATGTACCCTATTAATATCCTGATGTACAGGATCTCAGAGACAAAAAAAAAGCTGCAGATGCTGGAATCCACGGTAGACAAGCAGAAGGCTGGCAGCTCACAGCAAGCCAGGCAGCATCAGGAGGTGGAGAAGTTGACATTTTGGGTGTAACTTTTCTTCAGTCTTGAAGTGTTACACCCAAAACGTCAACTTCTCTACCTCCTGATGCTGCCTGGCTTGCTGTGAGCTGCCAGCCTCCTGCTTGTCTACCGTGGATTCCAGCATCTGCAGTATTTTCGTCTCTGAGATCTTGTACAGCAGAATATTAATAGCATACATTGTAACGACTTCAGTACTACGAGGAAGTGTGCTGTTTACCTCTCTCATTTTTCTCTTCCTCCTGCAGTCATTTAAAACCACTACATTTTAATGTTTTTCACCTCTTTTACTCTAGCAAACTATAAACATTTGCAATTATATTTCACAATAAAAGAAAATTCCCTTACTGTCCATAAACAGAAAAAAAAGGGTTGCAATCCAACTGAATGATTTAGTTAGTAATAACTAAATGTCTTAGGAAACATCACTGTTTTAAATTGAAGGAATTAATTTCACTGAATTTTAATAGGAAGTACACAACAGCTGTTCCTCATGTCAAGAATAATCTCAACGTCATTTTTCACACCCTTTGATTTTTTTTAACACTATGAAAGGAAATTAAAATAATTCCTGCCCAAGATAAGTTGATTTCTATATTGAGGATTGTCACTTTATGAAGTTTGTATTTTCATAGTTCTCACAGATCAATATGTCAGAACACTGCATCTTCGTGTGGAACCTGAAACAAAGGTGTAATACGCAGGGGGTCCGTTCCTTCTGAAGCCCAATGAGACTTTGCGTTGTATGATCAATCCCTTTTAGACAGAGGCACATTCAGTTGCAACAGGGTGTGGCTGTGAATTACAATGACTAAATGGAGTGGTTTCCTTAATATCATGCTCATGAGTGATACATATTGGTGAAAGTTCAATGCTGTCTTTAACCAATGCATAATTTTTATCAGGTTGCAAGGAAGTACCACAGAATTGTTACATTGTAGAAGGAGGCCATTCAGCCCATCAAGTCTGCATTGGTTTTCTGAGCACTATGATTTATTGCTACTTTCCAGCCTTTTTTTCATTCACTTTCATAACATTTCTATTTAAATAATCATCCAATGCCATCTTGAATGCCTCAATTGACGCTGCCTCCCCTACACTTCTTGGAAGAGTATTCCAAACCTGAACAACTCATTTTATGAAAAAATATATTCTTCGCAACACACTTGCAATGCTCACAAGTCACTTTAAATCTATGGCCTTTTGTTCTCTGTCTTTTTACAAACAGGGTTCTCGTTATCATATCTACAACTCTCTTCATTTTGAAAACTTTTATCAGATCTCCTCTTAGCCTTCTTCCCTTCAAGGAGAACAGTCTCAACTTCGCCAGTCTAACATCATTATTTACATTTCTCATCCCTGGAACCATTTTTTGTAAATTTCCTCGATACTGTCTGCAATGTGTTATAATATTTCCTTGTGCCTACTGCCAGCAGTCAGACCTCATGCTGAGTTGCTGCTATCTGAAATTCTTTACTGAACTGTAATGTAAATCCTTTAACTCTATTAAAACTATCTTATTTCTACTAACTGCCATTCCTAGATGTCACAGTAGCGCGAACAGCCGATGGGCAATTTCAAACCAGTGTCTACAGGAAAACAACGCACACAGACCAAATGTTGAACTATAGAAACAATCATCCCAACACTCAAAAATGAAGCTGCATCAGAACATTATTTCAATGAGCCAACACACACTGCAGCACAGAGGAACGACACAGAGCAGAGATAAAGAAAACACCTATACCGTGTATGCAAAAAGAATGGGTACCCATTGAACACAGCCCACCAATTTCTCAGCAACAAACTCAAACAAGCAGACAAAACATGTCCAGAAACCCTAGCAACTCTCCCCTCCATCGAAGATACCTCGGAAATGACAACCAGACTACTCAGATCTCTTGGCATCATGGTAGCCCACAAACCCACCAACACACACCAAAACAGCAGCTGATGAACTTGAAAGAACCTATACAGACAACGAGCAAAACTAATGTTATCTACAAAATACCGTGCAAGAACTATAACAAACACTACATTGGTCAAACAGGCAGAAGACTAGCCACCAGGATACATGAACACCAACTAGCCACAAAATGACATGACCCTCTCTCACTAGTAACCTTACATACGGATAAGGAAGGACACTACTTCAAATGGGACAACACATCCATCTTAGGACAAACCAAACAAAGACACGCAGAAGGATTCCTAGAAGCATGGCATTCCAACTGGAACTCTACCAACAAACACATTGAGTTAGACCCCATCTACCACCCCCTGAGAAAAAGAACAGGAAATGACACCACCACAGGAAATGACCTCACCAACCCAAAGAAACCCAAACATATCAATAGAAAGCAGGAATCATGCACTCTGCCTTGCCTGAGGCCCACTGAAGACGTTACCTAGTAGGGTGACGAAATGTTTGGGAATGAACCTCCCAGCTCAGTGAGCAAACCTATATCCATACTTCTAAATGTCATATTATCTACAAACTTTGAAATTGTCCGTTGCGCACTGAGATCCATATCATTAATACATCAATAAAACCAAGCATCACAATCCTGACCCTTGGGGAACTCCAATATAAATCGCCTTCCAGTCCAAAATTGTTTTCTATTTCTCAGCCAATTTCATGTCCACATCACTGCTGCCCCTTTAATTCCATGATCATAATTCCTTTCTCCCAATTCTGTTTGACACTATATTAAAGACCTTTTGAAAGTCCATGTCCCCCAGATCGACAGCATTACCCTCACTGGCCCTTTCTGTTACCTCTTTAAATAAACTCCAGTAAGTTAGTCAATCACAAGTTTCCCATTAGAAATCCACGCTGACTCTTCCTAACCAACACACTTTTTTTCCAGGCAACTACAAACTCAATCCCAAATCATTATTTTTGGAAATTTCCCCAACTTAAATTGACTGTTCTGTAATTGCTAGGCTTATTTTTACAAGCTCTTTTGAACAAGGGCGTAATATTTGCAATTCTCCAGTCTTCTTGCACCTACTCTGAATCCAGGGACGTCTGGAAGATTATGATGAATGTCCCTGAAATTTCAACTCACTTCTTTCAACATCTAGATCACATCAAGTCCCACTTCCTTGTCAACTTTAAGTGTCCAACAATTCCTTCTTTTCAATGTTTGCCCCTCTGCTAACAGCTTCCTCCTCTATTTTCTCAGTAAACACATGCAAAATATTCAGTCAATATCTCAGTCCTGCCCCTTGCCTTCATGTATAAATCCCATTGCTGGTGCTGAATCAGCTGTATTCCTTTCATCAACTTTTTCCTTTTGATGTGCGCACAGAAGATTTTGAGTTACCCTTTAAACACCTCGAAGATGTTGGAGTAGGATTCCTGAGCCAACACTTCACCACTCCACACATTTTAATTTTTTTCTGTCACTTCTTGCATTCCTTTTTATTTTACCTCCTGTGCTCAGGTAGCAGCAGACATGACCAGAATTAACGCCAGCAAGGACTCCTGTCCCCAGCAAGGACTCGATCACCCGTCCCCAGCGTGGGCTTGGTGGCCTGACACCAGTGCGGACTCGATCACCCGTCCCCGGTGTGGACACGCACTCCCGTCCCCGGTGTGGACACACATTCCCGTCCCCGGTGAGGACTCGATCACCCGTCCCCGGTGTGGACACACATTCCCGTCCCCGGTGTGGACACACATTCCCGTCCCCGGTGTGGACACACATTCCAGTCCCCGGTGTGGACTCGATCACCCGTCCCCGGTGTGGACCCACATTCCAGTCCCCGGTGTGGACACACACTCCTGTCCCCGGTGTGGACACACACTCCAGTCCCCGGTGTGGACACACACTCCCGTCCCCGGTGTGGACACACACTCCCATCCCTGGTGTGGACACGCACTCCCATCCCCGGTGTGGACACACACTCCCGTCCCCGGTGTGGACACACACTCCCGTCCCCGGTGTGGACACACATTCCAGTCCCCGGTGTGGACACACACTCCTGTCCCCGGTGTGGACACACACTCCAGTCCCCGGTGTGGACACACACTCCAGTCCCCGGTGTGGACACACATTCCCATCCCCGGTGTGGACACACACTCCCGTCCCCGGTGTGGACACACACTCCCATCCCCGGTGTGGACACGCACTCCCATCCCCGGTGTGGACACGCACTCCAGTCCCCGGTGTGGACACACACTCCTGTCCCTGGTGTGGACACACACTCCCGTCCCCGGTGTGGACACACATTCCAGTCCCCGGTGTGGACACACACTCCTGTCCCCGGTGTGGACACACACTCCAGTCCCCGGTGTGGACACACATTCCCGTCCCCGGTGTGGACACACACTCCCGTCCCCGGTGTGGACACACACTCCCATCCCCGGTGTGGACACGCACTCCCATCCCCGGTGTGGACACGCACTCCAGTCCCCGGTGTGGACACACACTCCTGTCCCTGGTGTGGACACACACTCC
This sequence comes from Hemiscyllium ocellatum, assembly GCF_020745735.1. Taxonomy (NCBI): domain Eukaryota; kingdom Metazoa; phylum Chordata; class Chondrichthyes; order Orectolobiformes; family Hemiscylliidae; genus Hemiscyllium; species Hemiscyllium ocellatum. The sequence goes on along the minus strand of NC_083411.1, from coordinate 93,365,287 downwards.
CGTCCCCGGTGTGGACACACATTCCAGTCCCGGGAGTGGACACACACTCCTGTCCCCAGTGTGGACACACACTCCCGTCCACGGTGTGGACACACACTCCAGTCCCCGGTGTGGACACACACTCCCGTCCCCGGTGTGGACACACACTCCCGTCTCCGGTGTGGACACACACTCCCATCCCCGGTGTGGACACACATTCCCGTCCCCGGTGTGGACACACATTCCAGTCCCCGGTGTGGACACACACTCCTGTCCCCGGTGTGGACACACACTCCCGTCCCCGGTGTGGACACACATTCCAGTCCCCGGTGTGGACACACACTCCCGTCCCCGGTGTGGACACACATTCCAGTCCCCGGTGTGGACACACACTCCCGTCCCCGGTGTGGACACACACTCCCGTCCCCGGTGTGGACACACATTCCAGTCCCCGGTGTGGACACACATTCCCGTCCCCGGTGTGGACACACACCCCTGTCCCCGGTATGGACACACACTCCTGTCCCCGGTGTGGACACACACTCCCGTCCCCGGTGTGGACACACATTCCCGTCCCCGGTGTGGACACACACTCCCGTCCCCGGTGTGGACACACATTCCCGTCCCCGGTGTGGACACGCATTCCCGTCCCCGGTGTGGACACACACTCCAATCCCCGGTGTGGACACACACTCCCGTCCCCGGTGTGGACACACACTCCCGTCCCCGGTGTGGACACACACTCCCGTCCCCGGTGTGGACACACATTCCCGTCCCCGGTGTGGACGCGCATTCCCGTCCCCAGTGTGGACACACATTCCAGTCCCCGGTGTGGACACACATTCCCGTCCCCGGTGTGGACACACATTCCCGTCCCCGGTGTGGACACACACTCCCGTCCCCAGTGTGGACACACACTCCCGTCTCCGGTGTGGACACACACTCCAGTCCCCGGTGTGGACACACACTCCCGTCCCCGGTGTGGACACACATTCCAGTCCCCGGTGTGGACACACACTCCTGTCCCCGGTGTGGACACACATTCCCGTCCCCGGTGTGGACACACACTCCCGTCCCCGGTGTGGACACACACTCCAATCCCCGGTGTGGACACACACTCCCGTCCCCGGTGTGGACACACATTCCCGTCCCCGGTGTGGACACACACTCCCGTCCCCGGTGTGGACACACACTTCAGTCCCCGGTGTGGACACACATTCCCGTCCCCGGTGTGGACACACACTCCCGTCCCCGGTGTGGACACACACTCCCGTCCCCGGTGTGGACACGCACTCCCGTCTCCGGTGTGGACACACACTCCCGTCCCCGGTGTGGACACACACTCCCGTCTCCGGTGTGGACACGCACGCCAGTCCCCGGTGTGGACACACATTCCCATCCCCAGTGTGGACACACACTCCCGTCCCCGGTGTGGACACACACTCCCGTCTCCGGTGTGGACACACCCTCCCGTCCCCGGTGTGGACACGCACTCCCGTCCCCGGTGTGGACACGCACTCCCGTCCCCGGTGTGGACACGCACTCCCGTCCCCGGTGTGGACACACACTCCCGTCCCCGGTGTGGACACGCACTCCCGTCCCCGGTGTGGACACACACTCACGTCCCCGGTGTGGACACGCACTCCAGTCGCCGGTGTGGACACACACTCCCGTCCCCGGTGTGGACACACATTCCCGTCCCCGGTGTGGACACACACTCCCGTCCCCGGTGTGGACTCAGTCACCCGTCCCCGGTATGGACACACACTCCCGTCCCCGGTGTGGACACACACTCCCGTCCCCGGTGTGGACACACACTCCAGTCCCCGGTGTGGACACACATTCCCGTCCCCGGTGTGGACACACACTCCAGTCGCCGGTGTGGACACACACTCCTGTCCCCGGTGTGGACACACATTCCCGTCCCCGGTGTGGACACACACTCCTGTCCCCGGTGTGGACACACACTCCAGTCCCCGGTGTGGACACACATTCCCGTCCCCGGTGTGGACACACACTCCCGTCCCCAGTGTGGACACACACTCCCGTCTCCGGTGTGGACACACACTCCAGTCCCCGGTGTGGACACACACTCCCGTTCCCGGTGTGGACACACACTCCAGTCCCCGGTGTGGACACACACTCCCGTCCCCGGTGTGGACACACATTCCCGTCCCCGGTGTGGACACACACTCCCGTCCCCGGTGTGGACACGCATTCCCGTCCCCGGTGTGGACACACATTCCAGTCCCCGGTGTGGACACACATTCCCGTCCCCGGTGTGGACACACACTCCCGTCCCCGGTGTGGACACACACTCCCGTCCCCGGTGTGGACTCGATCACCCATCCCCGGTGTGGACACACACTCCCGTCCCCGGGATAATTAGAAAGCAGGAATTTTCAGCATTGCTTCGCTTAAGGTCCACTGAAGATGTTACCTAGTAGTGTAACAAAACGCCTGGAAATGGAATTTGCAGCTCAGTGAGCAAACCTACATCCAGAAGAAGAGGCAGGAAGGAAGATGACATCAGTGACACCTTCACTCTCAACAGATATCCTTGAGCACATAATGGCTCCAGTCTCTTTAGGATGACATCCCTTCACCAGCCTGTCACTTCCCATCACAAAAACTCCTGCAATAAAAGCCACCCACAAACATATTTTCATAACAGCTTTAGCAACAATACATCCAATAATATAAAAACATTGAGCTATTCTCTTTGAGCCTTTGGGTGTCTTTGTACCACTTAGAGCTCCCCTACATGGACACACCAGTGGCAGCAGCATGGCAGATGGAAGGCTCCTTTCTTTCATAGAGTCATAGATACCTACAGCACAGAAATAGACTGTTTGGCCCAACACATCCTATTATGATCTAGCCCCATTTGCCAGCATTTGGCCCATATCCCTCTAAACCATTCCTATCCATGGACCCATCCAGGTGCCTTTTAAATGTTGTAATTGTACCAATCACCACTACTTCCTCTGGCAACTCATTCCATACACACACCACCCTCTGCATGAAAGAAATTGCCCCTCAGGTACATGTAAATTTTTCTCCTCTAATCTTAAACCTATGCCCTATAGTTCTGGTCTCCCCTTATTCTGGAAAAAGACCTTAGCAATTCACTTCATCTGTCTTTACTAATTAGCTTCTGTATCACTTACTTTAAAGAGAGTGTCAATAATTGCTGGCTCGTTGACTCAAAAATTACTAAAAGAGAATAAGTTGCAGCTTTTCAGCTTGCATTTATCAAATTCTCTAGGACACTCGTGCCAACCAACCCCATCACCCCGTGGCTGAACACTTCAACTCCCCCTCCCACTCCGCTGAGGACATGCAGGTCCTGGGCCTCCTCCATCGCCACACCCTTCCCACCTGACACCTGGAGGATGAACACCTCATCTTCCGTCTTGGGACCCTCCAACCCCAGGGCATCAATGTGGATTTCACCAGTTTCCTCATTTCCCCTTGCTCTGCCTTATCCCAGTTCCAAACTTGCAGCTCAGCACCACCCTCATGACCAGTCCCACCTGTCCATCTTCTTTTTCACCTATCCACTCCACCCTCCCCTCCAATCTATCACCTTTACCCCCATCTCCATCCACTCTCAGCTACCTTCCCCCTAGGGTAAAAAATGAGGTCTGCAGATGCTGGAGATCACAGCTGAAAATGTGTTGCTGGTTAAAGCACAGCAGGTCAGGCAGCATCCAAGGAACAGGAAATTCGACGTTTCGGGCATAAGCCCTTCATCAGGGCTTATGCCCGAAACGTCGAATTTCCTGTTCCTTGGATGCTGCCTGACCTGCTGTGCTTTAACCAGCAACACATTTTCAGCTACCTTCCCCCTAGCCCCACCCCAACCCCTCCCATTTATCTCTCCATCCCCGCAACTCCCAGCCTCATTCCTGATGAAGGGCTTTTGCCCAAAACGTCAATTTTCCTGCTCCTTATGTGCTACCTGACGTGTTGTGCTTTTCCAGCACCAGTCTCTTGACTCTCACCATCAGCATCTGCAGTCCTCATTTTCGCCTACTTTTCATTAACAATAAGTCAGCCAAGAGGAATACAATGGAAGATTCCAATGAGTATAAGTCTGTGAGCTAAACAAAATTCTGGGCAAACCGAACTGGATTTCTTGGTGGGAGTTCACAAAACTACACTGTAGATAAATATCAGGATATCTGTACAGATCACCAAGAAAGTCAACTAAGAAACAGTAGCACAAAAACAAAAACAGAAAAGGTAGCCCGATCACAGCTAACAAAGGAAATTAGTGATAGGATTAGATCAAAGGAAAGCTGCAAATGTGTTGCTGGTCAAAGCACAGCAGGTTAGGCAGCATCTCAGGAATAGAGAATTCGACGTTTCGAGCATAAGCCCTTCATCAGGAATAAGAGAGAGAGCCAAGCAGGCTGATATAAAAGGTAGGGAGGAGGGACTAGGGGGAGGGGCGATGGAGGTGGGATAGGTGGAAGGAGGTCAAGGTGAGGGTGATAGGCCGGAGTGGGGTGGGGGCGGAGAGGTCAGGAAGAGGATTGCAGGTTAGGAGGGCGGTGCTGAGTTGAGGGAACCGACTGAGACAAGGTGGGGGGAGGGGAAATGAGGAAGCTGGAGAAATCTGAATTCATACCTTGTGGTTGGAGGGTTCCCAGGCGGAAGATGAGGCGCTCCTCCTCCAGCCGTCGTGTAGTTGTGTTCTGCCGGTGGAGGAGTCCAAGGACCTGCATGTCCTCGGTGGAGTGGGAGGGGGAGTTAAAGTGTTGAGCCACGGGGTGATTGGGTTGGTTGGTTCGGGCGGCCCAGAGGTGTTCTCTGAAGTGTTCCGCAAGTAAGCGGCCTGTCTCACCAATATAGAGGAGGCCACATCGGGTGCAGCGGATGCAATAGATGATGTGTGTGGAGGTACAGGTGAACTTGTGGCGGATATGGAAGGATCCCTTGGGCCCTTGGAGGGAAGTGAGTGTGGAGGTGTGGGCGCAAGTTTTACATTTCCTGCGGTTGCAGGGGAAGGTGCCGGGGGTGGAGGTTGGGTTGGTGGGGGGTGTGGATCTGACAAGGGAGTCACGAAGGGAGTGGTCCTTGCGGAACGCTGATAGGGGAGGGGAGGGAAATATATCCTTGGTGGTGGGGTCCGTTTGGAGGTGGCGGAAATGGCGGCGGATAATACGTTGTATGCGCAGGTTGGTGGGGTGGTAGGTGAGAACCAGTGGGGTTCTGTCTTGGTGGCGGTTGGAGGAGCGGGGCTCAAGGGCGGAGGAGCGGGAAGTGGAGGAGATGTGGTGGAGGGCATCGTCGATCACATCTGGGGGGAATCTGCGGTCCTTGAAGAAGGAGGCCATCTGGGCTGTGCGGTGTTGGAATTGGTCCTCCTGGGAGCAGATGCGGCGGAGACGAAGGAATTGGGAATATGGGATGGCGTTTTTACAGGGGGCAGGGTGGGAGGAGGTGTAGTCCAGGTAGCTGTGGGAGTCAGTCGGTTTATAATAGATGTCTGTGTTGAGTCGGTCGTCCGAGATAGAAATGGAAAGGTCTAGGAAGGGGAGGGAGGAGTCTGAGACAGTCCAGGTGAATTTCAGGTCGGGATGGAAGGTGTTAGTAAAGTTGATGAACTGTTCAACCTCCTCGTGGGAGCACGAGGCAGCGCCGATACAGTCATCGATGTAACGGAGAAGGAAGGCACATATAACTTGGCCACAAAAATGCAAAACACCCAAGATTTGGGAGCAGTTTAGAATTCAGTAAAGAAAACAAAGCTACTAAATAAGAGGGGGAAAACAGAGTATGAGACTTATACTAAAACAAATAAAATGATTTCAAATGCATGGGAAGTAAAAAAGATCAGTGGAGACAAATGTAGGTTCCTTATAAATCCTGTTTTGATTGTAATGAGGAACAAAGAGAAAGCAGATCAATTAATTACAGACTTAGTTCTGTCTTCACAAAGGATGACATAAATAATGTCCCAAAAATGCTTGGGAACACAAGGTGTAAGATTCGCGGTTTTGAGGAAAATATGTGCTCGATTTCAGTCCTTTGAGATCGTAAACCATTTTGCTCACAAGTCCATATATTATCCAAGAACTGATCATATCCCTCAGAATTAATCTGTTCTAATTCCTAAAAAACTCTTCCAAGCATTTTTTTTTCCTTCATCATTACACATTTGTGAATATAGTTACCTCTACTCAATCTTCCCCACTTCTCTGGATTTTTCTTCTTAAGGTCAACTAGGAATGAGCAATAAATGCTGACCCAGGCAGTTCTACCGACATCCCATGAATGAAGTTTTTAAAAATTCAGGTGTTCTAGAGATTTCACTGTTCTTCCAGAATACATTCTGTTCTGCTTAGAAGACTGAAAGAACTCCCGATGCTGTAAATCAGAAACAAAAACAGAAGTTGCTAGAAATTCTCAGCAGGTCTGGTAGCATCTTTGAAGAGAAATCAGAGTTAATCATTCCTCAGAGTTTAGAAGACTGGCAGTTTGGGAGGGGGCAGGTCATTGACTTTGATTCTCTTTCAAAAAGAATGGGATTTGTAGACCCTTACACGATCAAGTCCCCCAGTGTAGAGCACATATTTTCTAACCAATCATTCAGACATGTTATGACTCATATCTGGGATAGGTCAGACTTGAACCCAGACACTACCATTGTGCCACAACATCTCACTGGTTCCCATCGTATTTATCCCAATTACTCAGTGATGGATGATTAACTCCATTTTAAATAAGGTGCCTGCCATTCCTTCCTGTAGCAGAACAAATAATATTTAATCTGTGCTAACAGTTGGCATCTTGAATGATTATGCCTTTTCTGTTCTAATCTTTGATCCACCGTTGTTGCTCTATCCTAAATGTGACAACTGTCCTGTAGACTATGGTCTGTTGCACTGAGTAGGACTGCTCTTTATTGTAAACCCTTCGGTCTCCCTGTAAGTGTAACTATAGATTCAATGTCTTTGGTAGAGTGGTGGGCTAAGTCTTCAGTTTTCTACTGAAAATCTGCAGCTCTGAATGTTGTGATGGGTGTATAATTTAGCAATACCATGTCGAAGTCTGTATTCTCCTTCAAGAGTGACTGAAGTATCCCAATCCCACAATAGGCTTCCCCATTCATGACAAATCTAGGATTGGCTACATAAGAACTCATTAGCAAACTGTGGCTCATTTTTTGAAACTATTACATCTGGCATACCATGTAAAACTCAGATCACTGCATCTGTGGTTGTGGTATCCAACCTCTTAAACACTCTCCTTGGCAGAAATACTCAATGACAATAACCTGTGTGATGACAGATGGATAATTTATACACAGTAATATCATTTTTGAAAGGTAAATTTGAACAGAGAAACAGATAAATGTGCCTCATTCCCCAGTGCCAATTCCAAGCTAATTAAGAATCAAGACCCTGACTCCTATAAACAGAGCAAATAAATTTTTATTTAGGTATCTTACCACAAAAATGCATAACTGACAAATCAAAACTTGAGAATGATTGCCCATTGTTACAAACTAATGAAGTGAACATAAACAAAGTTTCACAAACCAAAAAGGATAGATTGGAAGGATTTTAGTGTAGCATATATTATGATCGTGTGTTGGATTTTGTGATCACTGCAAAGAGATCCATAAACTAGCTAAGTGCATATTTTGTATTTAGTGATTCAAAACAGAACAGATTTCTGATTTGTCAAAGAATTACCTTGGAAACAGGGCACTGTTTATTGGTCTTTTGATGATAAATTCTTTGCTTTCATTCACCCAAAATGTTAACCTGACCCATGGAACAGGTTATATTCTGTTAGGTTACTGATGTTGTTACAGATATTTCTATTAGTCTTATATAGTTCCTTAATAGCATATGAAATCTAATCAGCCAATTTCCATACCATCAGTCAAGTCTCAATCAATAGTAAATAGTAATGCTCTGGCTTATCACTTGTACAACAGCATGCTCACCAATGCTCCATTCATTACAGTCTTATTTATACATAGACAATAAAAACAGAAATTAGCAAATGGGGAAGGCTGTCTGCCCTTGACAAAGCAACATTTAACTTAGTGTGCCTTCAAAGAACCTGAACTCTTAATAAAATTGAAATAAACAGAACACAACAGGAATGTTTTCTGCCTGTTGAAGTTGCATCTCACTGGTTGTGGTTATTGAAGACTAATCAATCCAGCTCCAGAGGCAGGATTTCCTCAGAGTAGTGCCTATGCTTTAACCATATCAGAATTGGGGATCTTGCTAACAATTGCAAAGGGTTCCGTTTAATCACAATTCCTCAGATGCTGAAGCAATATATTCCTGCATGCAGAAAAATGGACAAGATTCAACTTGGGCTTGTCAATAACAAGTAATATTTATGCCAGACAATGACCAACTCCAACAGAAGAAAACTTAACTACTGCCGTTGATGTTCAATAGTATTACTATTGCTGATTCCACTATTGGAGGAATGCCACAATGTTAGTAATCCGGGATCCAAACTAATAGTCTAGGGGCCTAGATTTAAATCTCACTGTGGTGAGTGCTTAACATTGTCATGTTTCTTAATTCCAAAAGCAGATACTCTAATTTGATGATCAAAGTGTGAACATAACGGATTTAAAATGCAATTTTATTTTTTCTTAATTTCCTATAATTCAGTTCTCATGTTCTTCTTACATCACTGAGAATTTTCTTTTGATCCTCTCAATTGGAGATGTCTGCAATCTGTTTTCTGTGATCCCTTTACTCTTCTAATTCAAAAATTCTTAATGAGTCTTTTTCCTTGGTAAATTGTAATGCCAGATATCCTTTAATATAATTCTCCATGCCATGAAGTTACTTTAATCTTTCAGTTCAACAGCAAAGATCTGAGAAAAGATAAAGTTATTTAATTCCCAATTAGTGTCATTCTGTTAATGCATTTTTCTGTTATTCTGTTGGAGTCAAAGATCTGTTATTATTTTCTAGAACACCAGCATCTAGGTTGGTGTGAATGTCTTTTTCAATCAGCTTGCAAAGCAATTCAAAACAAATTGATTTCCTAACTGTTAGCACAGCAAGTGAAGTTGGTTTGTTTGGAGCTGCTCAACTATGATACAACGTGAGCCTATATCTTCAGAGGATGGGGAATAGTATTGGTAAGAGAAAAAATTGTGATGGCAAAATGAACAATGTGCGAGACCACAGTTATATGTAAATTTATTCAGGAAGAGGTGATTATTATGGTGTCTATAATGTACAAGTGTGCAATTTTTGTGCTGAACTGCTGCATGAGAGAGATAAGTAAAGTTTGAATATATGATCTGAGCATTTACACTTCATTGCCATCAATCCTTTACAACATGTAATAGCTGAGAAAACATACAACAGCACGTTAGTATTAGGTTTTCTAAGAATGTGGAACCCCACAGGTGACATTACATTGTTTTAGTAAAGTAATTACTGTAGAATGCAATATCAGGTACATCATTGGTATCGTGTCACTACAAAGTTTCATGCAGTAAGCCATGACTGGGTCAAAGCCATTTGTCTAAAATAGCTGAGAAATTCTATCATTAAAAATAAGAGAAATAAGAAAGGGATGATCACCTTATTGGGATTGTATTATAGACTCCCTAATAGTCAGAGGGAAATTGAGAAACAAGTTTGCAAGGAGATCTCAGCTCCCTGTAAGAATAATAGGGTGGTTATGGTAGGAGCTTTTAACATTTCAAACATAGACTGGGACTACCATAGTGTTAAGGGTTCAGATGGAGAGGAATTTGTTAAGTGTGTACAAAAACTTTCTGATTCAGTATGTGGATGTATCTACTAGAGAAGTTGCAAAACTTGACCTACACTTGGGAAATAAGGCAGGGCAGGTGACTGAGGTGTCAGTGGGGGATCACTTTGAGGTCAGTGACCATATTCTATTAGATTTAAAATAGTGATGGAAAAGGGAAGACCAGATCTAAAAGTTGAAGTTCTAAATTGGAGAAAGGACAATTTTGACGGTATTAGACAAGAACTTTCAAAAGCTGATTGGGGGCAGATGTTCGCAGGTAAAGGTATGGCTGGAAAATGGGAAGCTTTCTGAAATGAGATAACAAGAGTCCAGAGTAAGTATATTCCTGTTAGGGTGAAAGGAAAGGCTGGTAGGTATAGGGAATGCCGAATGACTAAAGAAATTGAGGGTTTGGTTTTCTAAAAGAAGGAAGCATATGTCAGGTATAGATCGAGTGAATCCTTAGAAGGGTATAAAGGCAGTAGGAGTATACTTAAGAGGGAAATCATGAGGGCAAAAAAGGGACATGAGATAGCTTTCGCTAATAGTTAAGGAGAATCCAAAGGGTTTTCACAAATACATTAAGAACAAAAGGGTAACTAGGGAGAGAATCAGCCCCTCAAAGATCAGCAAGACGGCCTTTGTGTGGAGCCACAGAAAATGGGGAAAATATTAAATGAATATTTTGCATCAGTATTGACTGTGGAAAAGGACATGGAAGATATAAAAATTAGGGAAATAGATGACGACATCTTGAAAAATGTCCATATTACAGAGGAGGAAGTGCTGGATATCTTGAAATGGGTAAAGGTGGATAAATCCCCAGGATCTGATCAGGTGTACTCAAGAACTCTGTGGGAAGCTAGAGAAGTGATTGCTGGGCCTCTTGCTGAGATATTTGTATCATCGATAGTCACAGGTGAGGTGCCGGAAGACTGGAGGTTGGCTAACGTGATGCCACTGTTTAAGAAAGGTGGTAAGGACAAGCCAGGGAACTATAGACCAGTGAGCCTGACCTCAGTGGTGGGCAAATTTTTGGAGGGAATCCTGAGGGACAGGACTTACATATATTTGGAAAAGCAAGGACTGATTAGGGATAGTCAACATGGCTTTGTGTGTGGGAAATCATGTCTCACAAACTTGATTGAGTTTTTTGAAGAAGTAACAAAGAGAATTGATGAGGGCAGAGCAGTAGATGTGACCTATATGGACTTCAGTAAGGCGTTCGACAAGGTTCCCCATGGGATTCCGGTTAGAAGATTAAATCTCACAGAATAAAGGGAGAACTAGCCATTTGGATACAGAACTGGCTCAAAGGTAGAAGACAAAGGGTAGTGGTGGAGGGTTGTTTTTCAGACTGGAGGCCTGTGGCCAGTGGAGTGCCACAAGGATCGGTGCTGAGTCCTCTACTTTTCATCATTTATATAAATGATTTGGTTGTGAGCATAAAAGGTGTAGTTAATTAGTTTTCAGATTAATTATTGGAGGTGTAGTGGACAGCAAAGAAGGTTACCTCACATTACAATAGGATCTTGATCAGATGGGCCAATGGGCTGAGAAGTGGCAGATGGAATTTAATTTAGATAAATGGGAAGTGCTGTATTTTGGGAAAGCAAATCTTAGCAGGACTTATATACTTAATGGTAAGGTCCTGGGGAGTGTTGCTGAACAAAGAGACCTTGGAGTGCAGGTTCATAGCTCCTTGAAAGTGGAGTCACAGGTAGATAGGATAGTGATGAAGGCGTTTGGTATGCATTCCTTTATTGGTCAGAGTATTGAGTACAGGAGTTGGGAGATCATGTTGCGGCTGTACAGGACATTGGTTAGGCCACTGTTGGAATATTGCATGCAATTCTGGTCTCCTTCTTATCAGAAAGATGTTGTGAAACGTGAAAGGGTTCAGAGAAGATTTACAAGGATGTTGCCAGAGTTGGAGGATTTGAGCTACAGGAAGAGGCTGAATAGGCTGGGGCTGTATTCCCTGGAATGTCAGAGAGTGACGGGTGACTTTATAGAGGTTTACAAAATTATGAGGGCTATGGATAGGATAAATAGACAAAGTCTTTTCCTTGGGCTGGGAGAGTCCAGAACTAGAGGACATAGGTTTAGGGTGACAGGGGAAAGATATAAAAAAGAGACCTATGGGGCAACTTTTTCACACAGAGGGTGGTGTGTGTAAGGAATGAGTTGCCAGAGGAAGTTGTGGAGGCTGGTACAATTGCAACATTTAAAAGGCATTTGAATGCGTATATGAATAGGAAGGGTTTGAAGGGATATGGGCCGGGTGTTGGCAGGAGGGACTCGATTGGGTTGGAATATCTGGTCAGCATGGACGGGTTGGACCGAAAGGTCTGTTTCCGTGCTGTTCATCTCTATGACTCTAAAAGTAAATTTCCTAATTTTTTGTTTTGACAATCATGATTGATATGCAATTATTTTTGTGGATCTTTGACTTACTCATTACATACATAAAGTATGCAACTATTTAACATATAATTTAACATATATTTTTAATATATTTAATTGGTTGTGATATAAAATGCAATTTATTTTTAAAAATAATTGCAACATTCAAAGCTAAAACATTTGATTTAATATTAACAACTTTGTCATTTTTAACACCTTGATTCTGTTGCTGTGCAAGTGAGCATAGCCCTCAGTAAAACTTGTTATTTCCTTCCTGGTAGAGCTTGTATACTGACGTCCGAGTTGCAGCCAACACCATTTTGTTGCGGTAAAAATATGCCATGTGACTCCCCTTCCTGTGACTCAGATTCCTTCAGTTAAGCAAAACATCTCTAATTTATAACCTTTTCTTATTTTCATTCTCTGAACAAAAAAAATGCTCCGAAGAAAACCTTCCAATGCATCAGAGAAGGAACAAAATCGAAAACCAAAGGTAAGGGCATTTAATTAATTAACATTTATGGTGACATTAATTACAATCAACTGATGATGTTTTACAGTTTGAGGATGAGCTATGTGGTGCTGCACGACTACATTTCGGGCAATCTTTTAGTCACACCACGCAATAACTCTCTACTTCACGGATGTTAACAGTGTTTCAACAGTATAGTTGTAAAAAATTCCGATTAGTTCAAGTTATTCATTCACAGTTCAGAGTGGTCTGTGTTCATTGCCTAGTACAAATATCAGTTTCACATGTTGATTGCACATTAACTAAAGTATGCTTTACACATTGGTTGTTTATTCCTGATGAAGGGCTTTTGCCCGAAACGTCGAATTTCCTGTTCCTTGGATGCTGCCTGACCTGCTGCGCTTTAACCAGCAACACATTTTCAGCTTGTTTAGCTATTAGACAAACAATTAATGAATAGTCGTTGAAATACGATGTTTTTCTGACTTAAGTTAAACCTGTATTGATGTTATTATCGAATTAAGTTTTAAAAGATACTTTATATGATCAAAGTGGTGTATACATTAAATCTGCAGACAGAACTATTTTCTACTTAAGGTATTCAGTGTCACAATTGGTCCAACATTGTGCCCTTTGTATCTCAAATCATGCAACCGTGTAATTTTCCTAAACGTAAAACAATCTCAAGTGCTAACCTAGATTATGAATTATGGTAGCGGGGTTGAAACCATAATGTTCTGAGTCAGAGATTAGTATCACTGATAATTGCAAAGAAAAAGCATTTCATATATGCAAATCTTTCACAGTAACTGAGTTCTGAATTCAAGTTTTGTTTAAACGGGAAAGCACTTGTTACTGAATTACTCGTTTTAAAATGAGGTGTTGCACCAAATGGAAATCACCTGCTGCAGGCTTTTCAAAAACAGGCAACAAATCATCCGTTAACCTTCCTGACTCAATATTAATTTATGATTTAAGATTGATAACTTCCCTTAAAGTATTAGACACTGAATATTAAAGACCAAAATACTTGCAGTTATCTAGTATCTTTTAAAGCCATTGTAGGTCTCAAAGCACTTTACCACTAATGAAGTACTGAAATATAGTCACTGTTATAATGTAGGAAATGCAGCAGCCAAATTACATACTGTAAGTTCCAACAAACAGGAATGTGATCATGACTAGATAATATGTTTTTGTGATGTTGATTGAGGTATAACACTGGAGAAAATTCCGCTGGTATTCTTTGAAATAATGCAAGGGGATCTTTTATGTCCACCGGAGCGAGCAGGACCTTGGTTTAGTCATATCCAAAAACCAGAACCTCCAAAAACATAGTAACCCCTCAGACTCTTGTTTTGAACACTCAAGAAAATGACCAGCAGAAGAGCTGTGGGACATTAGTTAAATATGCAAAACACGCCCTGATGACATCAGTTCGCCCTGTACTCAGAGACCTGAGTTTATGGAAGTATTATAATCGCTTTCCTGAGAAGTCAAGGCTGCCAGAAGAGGGATTGTGATTCAGAAGGTAATTTTTGACTTTCTTTAGGGCCAAGAATAAATGGTACAGCTCTAGTCTCCAGCAGAAAACCTTAGCCTCCCTTACCCTGAAGTGTCACAGAAAGTATCCATAGTATTCCTGATGAAAAATGTGTACATTCAGGACATTTTTTGAGACTTCCCACATACCTCCATGAAAATTGCAGCAGGCAATCAAGTGAACTCACACAGATATCTATGCCCCAAGTCTCAAATTTCACACTTACTGAGGAGAACTGACGAATTGCATTGATAAAATTAATGCAGTTTCATAAAGCTTATGAAACAGAAAAGGCTTGAAGTTTGAATGTGAGTGAAAAAAGCAATAGATGGCTGTGGTGACCAGGAAAGTTCAGGGGCCCAGAGAAGGCTGCCAACAACAGTGTACTTTCTGAAATGGGGTATTGCCAAGGCTTCATTGATTAGAAGAGGGGAAATGGAGGGAGTGCGACAGAAGTTTGGACTTGCCCTGTTTGGTCCTGCTTCCCCTTGGCCTCATAAGGAGAGTTTTTAAAAACTTTCGTCAGATGACTATGCTGGCTTCCCAATGCCTTCTCCTGGAGAAAGTGTCACCAGACCACCAGGCTCATCATTTTGAAGAGGTTGGACATATTATAGGGCTCCCACTAGAGATTAGCACAAGCTTCATCTGCAGCCTAAACTAATGAAGTGAAAATGAAAAATCCATGAGAATGGAGTAGGAAATTAAGTTGCTCCATTTTAACTCACTCCCACTACTTTCCTGCTGTCTGGGGAGTGTTAGTTTCCCCCATGTTGTTCTGTGTTTTGTTTAAGATTGAGAGATCTTATAATTTCATAGTTGTACTATGTATATTAAAATCATAGTTTAAAATATGTCCCCATGAATCTTCCTCGTTGTGTCTTGGTATTAATGCGTCCTTCCATATTACATCAATTTCCAAATAGCGATTTGGTTTGATAGCAGCCATCCTGTAAGTCACAGTTACCTGATTCCCATTCAACCATCTCATCCTTGGAATTATGGTATGGAACTATGAAATCATTCAGTTAAAGAAGATGAACAAAATTAACTTCACAAAAGTATTTCCAATGTTTGGAGACTATTTTCCTTTTGTCATAAAACTTTCAAGTTATTTTTGCAAAGTGACAGCATAAGTCAGTTTTACAAATGCAGACACAGTACAGAATATCAGAAACTTGGAAGATGTGGCCAATATTTCCAAATATGTTCTCCACATGGATGATTTTTTCTGATACCAATACCATTTCATAAATGTTCACCTTTTTGTGTTGTACTTACTTTCTAACCTGCATATGAGATACACATTAGACAAAGGCAGAAATACAATTACAGAGAATGGATTACTGTGAATTATCATAGTAATCTGAATGAAGAGAATTTCACCTGATCAGTCTATCCAGTGGATTCAAATTCACATCTCAGAATAATAAGAATTGTTTCATATTTCATTCCTAATTCAACATTTCTTTGGATGAGGTCAGTAATCTCATTGGGAGATCACAAGAAGAGTGAATTACTTTTGCCAAAAAAAAGCACCTCACTTTCATTCTCTTTAACTAATCTGGATTGGAATCCTCCTTCCTCTGAAACAGATACCCTGTGAATTGGAGATCAACCTCTATTCCACATCTATATTCTTCCTTTCCCTGACATTCCCAAGCTGGCCAGGGCTTACCAGCCTTGCCCCAGAAAGAGCCCAGACTTACCTTTGAATCAGGGTTCCATCAGTGCCTCCTCTTACAATCCCCAGTGGTGGTCAGCACTCCTGGTGGTGCAGCTGAACAAGGGAGTTTCTAGCACTCTTCTTGGCCAGCTGCTCTCAGCAGTGAGACTTCCTCTTCAAAAAGGCGTGAAGAGGGCTGGAAACCTGCCTCAAGTCAGTTAAGGACGCAACAATTGCTACATTACCTCGGCAAAGCAGAGACTGGCACACCACTAACTTTTATGTTGATGTATCCAGACCATACACCCTATGTAAAATTTGATTCTGAAAGGGTTGTTTCCCTTGGACTGTCTAAATGTTCTTTGTGTTGACCACCCATTTCATGAAGAAGTACCTCAGCAAATTGATCCAAGATTTGCCCTTTAGAATCTCAATCTGTGCTTCATTATTCTACAGTCAAAGTTCTCTTGAAGTAGCTTTCAGATTTGCCTTTTCTGTAGTTTTTACTATTATCCCCTCCAAGTTGCACGAGTGCACACCTGCAAAACATTCAGAAATTAAGCGTTATGCAGGGAACATTTAGTGCACAAGCAACATTCTCTTTAAGCTGTCCACGTATGTGGCTGTGCTTCATATAGCACAAAAAGCCAGTCGCACACAACCAACAAAATTTGAACGATAATTTCCACAAACTACTTCATTTTAACTACCTCCTAGTTCTCATCTATATGCTGCACCTATAATATGCTGGTGTCATCATCCAAAAATGCAGCATTACTTTTCCATATGTATATTCACAGTCTCTGGTTCTACTCCCCTTCCACCATCCAATCAGATAGCTTGTCCAACATCTGTTGAAATTCTGTCCAATTAAACATCAAAAGACAATGTAGTCTTCTGTTTTCAAAGACTTTGTTCCGTCTCTATTGACTCAATCCTCTTTCTGCTAACTCTCTGAAGCTGAACCAAACTATTTGAAACATTTACAGGTGAGGGAAGTTTCCTAACATTGCTAAAATCCTTATCCATGCTTTTGTTTCCTCTAGACTTGACCTCTAGGTGACCTCCATTGACCTTGGCAAATTTGAGGTTATTAAAGCCTCAGCTGTCCATTTTTGAACTCTCACCAAATCCTACAGTCCCATCAGCATACCACCTTGAAAGCTTTCATTCTTAATTTCAAATCCATCCATAGTCTCACTCCTCCATATCTCTGTGACCTACTCCAGCTTTACAGTATCACTACTGCAGCTACAGCTTCATCTCCAATCCCACCACCACCATTGAAATTTCAATGCTTCATGAATTCTGGCCTTTTGAGCATTCCCAAATCCACTCACCTCACTTTTGGTGGTTGTGAAGAAAAATAAAAACATTCCATTTATTTCTCTCCCCTTTTCCCTTTTGGTCACCCTTTGAAAAGAATGTTGCAACGTCAGCCAACTACACCCAACTAAACTCTCAGCCTACAGAACAACCTTCACTGGATGCCAATGGTTTGGATTCAGACAAAAATCACATGAATTCATGTCCATATCTTTGAGTTTTCAATCATCTTAAATCAATGGTTCCATCTTTTTATTTGATTGTGTGTCTGTCTGTCTGTCTGACTGATTGAATGGTGAAAGTCATCCCTGGATACTTGAGTAAACCATACCTTAGAGATAGTGAGGACTGCAGATGCTGGAAAATCAGTCGATAAAATGCAGAACTGGAAAAAGCACAGCAGGTCAAGCAGCATTAGAGGAGTGGGACTGTCAACATTTCAGGCAGAACCCTTCATCAGAACTGGGAAGAGGGAAGGGGCTGAGAAATAAATCAGGGGAGTGGGGTGGCTTGTAAAAAATGGTAGCTGAGATGGTGATAGGCGAATGCAGGTAGTAGCTGATAGAGATTGTCAGTGGGAAGGGTGGGGCAGATAGGTGGGAAGGAAGATGACAGGTTAGGTCAGTTCAAGGGGGCTGGGTGGAGAGGGAGGGCTGGACCTGAGATGAGGCGAGGGGTGGAGACATTTGCAAGCTGGTGAATTCTATGTTGAGGCCTTAAATTTTTAACTTTAATGCTGAACAGAGTTTGTTGTGTGTCATATAAAAATTGAACATGACAGAATTTGTGAGAACACATACCACAGCCTAATTTGAAAAGAAAATGAAGGAAGAAAAATTTTAAAATTTAAAAGCATCTAAACTACCGGACAGAAGAGGAGAAAAATTTTAAAAGTTGAGTTTATTTCTCTCCCCTTTTCCATAACGCTGACTCTTCACCTATGATTTGTTCTTTAAGACACTACTTAACATGGCTTCAGTTTGGTCCAAAAATCGCCTTGTGTGGTTTGGGATCAAAATTTTGTTTAATAATTGAGAGTTTGTAAACCAATTTGGCAGGTGGGTTGCAACCAGGAGAATTACCAAGGGATACAGAATACTGAAAAAAAGATAATGCAAGAACAGGCAATGGTAAATTATTAGGTGGGTTCAGAGTAAGAGAGGAAGTAATCATGTTTAAATTACGATTAATGTGCATCTGTGTGAATGCACAAAATCTAGCAAATAACATTGGTGAGTTGCGGCAGATTGCTGTGTGGAAACTGGCTCTAAAGGTAACCTGACTCGAAGAAGGCTATAAAAACAGAAATTGCTGGAGGAACCCACCAACTCTAGCAGCATCTGTGCAGAGAAAGCAGACTTAACATTTTAAGTCCTGTAAGCCTTCTTCAGAACACAGAATCACAGATTTGAAATGTTAACCCTCCTGCCAAACCTACTGAGTTTCTCCAGAAATGTCTATTTAGTTTCATGTTTCCCACACCCGCAATACTTTGCTTTATCTTAAAAGAGCAGCCTGAGTATCAATATTCCTGGACTGAAGTTAGTCAGGAAAGATAGAAAAAGAAGGAAGAGGGAAAGAGTTAGCAGAGCGATTACATAGAGATTATTGTGCTGGCCTAGAGGGGTCAAGGATTGAATCTTTGGCTAGAGCTAAGGAACAAAAAAATGCAATTCCATTCCTTGGTATAATGTACAGGCTATCAACTAGTACAAGGAAATTACACAAAGTTGCATGAATTGTAATGTGGTAATTTACTTACATGAATATAGACTGGGATGATAGTAATGTAAAGAGCAGAGAGAGGCAAGAATCCCTATTGTGTGACCAAAAGAATTCAGGACTTTTCACTAATTCAGGAATTGGTGATCTTTTTAAAAGCCTCATTGGTTTCACTATCAGCAGTAACTCTCCCGAACTTTCTTTCACTGAAAAGAAACAAAGTGAATTTAACTACATAGGCGTTTCAATTTGTTCACAATTATTTCATTTGCACAGGTCTGCAAGCATCAGTTTGCAATTAAATAATCTGATTAGGTGCAGTATGCATGCATATATATTGGTGCAGGATACAGCCTGAATCGACCACAATATGTAGCATTAACATTTCTAATGTGAAAAATAAAAGAGAATTTAACATTTATTTTTGATGGAATTCAATATCTACAAATGATTTATATTTACCTTTGAAAGTTGCCCATCAAGAGATGCTCTTAACTTGAACCCTTAATACATCTGATCTACCACATTGTTTTACACAAAGCAATCCAACAGAAGACTAAGGGAAGCAGGAGGAAATCTGAATAACTGCTTAGCTTTAGTACCAATAAAAATGATTTGTATTTGCATTATATTCAGAGAAGGAGACAGAAAAGAGATTGTTTATTTGAAATTGTTTGGCAGCTGGAGGGACTCAGAGGACAGGAGAACAGGCGTGTCAGCCTCTGCAGTTGTCCAACTGGTTGGAGGTTCTCTTTGTTTGGAGAAGAGCAGAGTAGTGGATTGAATGTGCTGAATGATCATGTGATAGAGGGAACCATACAATGGGGGGATCCAGAAGTAATGGTAGTAGGGGACAGCATAGTCACGGGATTGACACGTCTTTGCAGCAAAGAGTCCAGCCAGCTGTGTTGTTTGCCTGGTGTCAAGATTCACGATACCTCCTCTAGACTGGAGAAGAACTTGCAGTGGGAGGCCCAAGATCCAGTTGTTGTTAGATTAAATTAGATTAGGTTACTTACAGTGTGGAAACAGGCCCTTCGGCCCAACAAGTCCACACCGACCCGCCGAAGCGCAACCCACTCATACCCCTACATTTACCCCTTACCTAACACTACGGGCAATTTAGCATGGCCAATTCACCTGACCCGCACATCTTTGGACTGTGGAAGGAAACCGGAGCACCCGGAGGAAACCCACGCAGACACGGGGAGAACGTGCAAACTCCACGCAGTCAGTCGCCTGAGTCGGGAATTGAACCCGGGTCTCAGGCGCTGTGGCCCATATCGGCACAATGACATAGGTGGAACTAGGAAAGAGGTTCTGTAGAGCTAGTATGAGGAATTAGGCAGCAAATCATGAAGCAGAACTTCAAAGGAAAAATCTCTAGTTTATCACCTGAGCCAAATGCAATATGGCATAGAGGAAACAAGATTAGAGATATGAATGCCTGGCTGAAAGACTAGTCTGGGGGGGATCTGGGTACTGGTTCATGGGGCCCTTGGCGCCAATACTGGAGAAAGTGAGATCTATACTCTTGGGAGGGTCTATACCTGAACCATACTGGGACTGGTGTTCTTGCAAACAATATAACAAGGAAGTAGAGTAGATTTTTAATGAAATAGTGGGTGCAAGGGCCAAAATTTGGAAAGTTGTAATGGGATGTAACTAATCGATATGTGGGGAAAAGGCAACAGAGGAAGGAATTAATAAGGGAAATGGTAAACAGACAATGATAAGAAAGGACAGAGTATACAGATCTAAAAGCAATTAAGCAAATAAGTCCAGAGGTTACAAAAATAATATATGGGCAAAATTTAAGGCACTGTATTTGAACACATTAAAATGTGCTTTAACATTTAAAACACAACCGATGAACTAGTAATATAAATTGAGATAAATAAACATGATTTAATGGCCATAACTGAGACATGGCTGCAGGATGACTGCGATTGAGACCTGAATATTAAAGGATGTGTGACATTTAGGAAGCATAGGAAGCTAGGAAAGGGTGCAAGAGTGATTCTGTTAATTAAAGAAAATATTACCACAATATAGTGGGATAACCTAAATTCAGGAAACCAGGACAGAGAAGCAGTCTGGGTAGAGATGAGGAATGATAAAGGCAAGAGGTCACCTGTGGGAGTTATCTCTTCATAGTAACCATGTAGAGGAACATGATATCGAGAGAGGAATAAAGAGGCTTGTCAAAACAGTACTGCCATTATCTTGAGGGATTTAAACTTACATATAGACTGGTAAAAATCAGATGGGAAAAGGTAGTCTAGATTAGGATCCATTGAATGTTTTCAATACAGTTTCTTAGACCAGCATGTTATGGCACCAAGTGGAGAACAGGATTTTCTAGACCTGGTTTTGACCAACAAGGTAGAATTAATTGCTGACCTCATAGTAAAAGCACCCCTATGTAGAAGGTGACCAGTTCACTAGGTTGTGTATCATATATAGATAGCTTTATGCCTAAACTGTTTCTGAAGCTTGGCTGCTATGAACTGTTGTTCTGAGGTTTGCTCTTCCTGTAACTGTACACAGAAATAAATAAATACCCACTAAACTTAGTCTAAAAGATCCACCTGTACAATATACTAACTGTCTAGACTGAGCACCAAATGGCAGTAGTCTTTGTTGTTTTGCATATTTTTATTTTCCTGTCTCAAAATTGGTCACAGAATCACGCCACAGTGAGAAGTCTTTCAGGAGAGACGGGGGATAACATTTAAAAAGAGAGATTTTCAGCATTGAATGTTTTCACGTCTTATATCAGCAATAAGTTTTCTCTCAAAATCACATCCTAGTCAGATCTTGGCCTTGCCTGGAAGTAGTGCTGTTTCACATTTGAGAGCAGAATTCCTCCTTTGTGTTATTGCAACAGCTCTGTAGTTGAGATTGGAAGGTAACATTAACCTGTTCTATATCATATCACAGGAACTTTCTCTTCAAAATAAAAACTTAAAATTGTGAGTTTTACCCAAAAACAACTCAACAAGATAGCTATTTATCAATATTGAAATACTTGCTTGAGGTTCTTGCACAAACAATGTACATTATTAGTATGAGTAAGAAGCCTCTACTCTCGTATTTGCTCATGATTCATATGCAAAAATATCACTGCTCCAACTGTCAGAACACTGCAACCCTATAAGTGACAACACTTGTTTTTCCCCCAATTCAAGTCACATTTAAGGAAGTAAAGCAAGTCGAGAATCTGTTACACCATAGCAACCTATCAATAAAACAAGCTTCTATTTCAATTCCATTTTATTCAAATTTATATCATTCCAAATTAAAGAAATTATGAAGCAGTTTCTGTGAAAATTGAAAATAGGGCGTCTGGCAGGAAGTGGTTAACCTCTTCATCAGACAATTATACTTCTGCCTGCAAGCTTCTTTGCTAAAGTGAAGTGAATCAAAGTACTGCGAGTTACACTTGCATCAATAAAAAGTTGCACATATACTTAAATAAAATGTCTCCAAATGTCCATACTGGAATTAATTTCTCGATTCAACTAAGGTTCTTTAAATGCTAATTTCAGAGAATTGCATTTTGTGCAGATGATTTGAATTGAAATAAAGTACAAACTGGAAAATAGAAATTACATGAATATCAGCACACTTCTCAAGCTATGTGCATTCAAATTGCAGTTCACTGCTTGTACAAAATTAGGGTTCTCTGTAAAAACAGTAAATCTGATTAAGCAGCTTCTTTAACATTAATATGTTCCAGTTAAACCAAGATAATAAGCAGTTATAATGTCCATAATTGTTTATACAGACATTTTCCAACCTCAGGTGGGCTGTGGGGTGGGGGGGCGGGGGGGCTGAGTGGGGGGGGAGGGGGGTAAGAGGTCAAAATAGAGAGGAAAATAGAAATGGAGATCAAATCCACGATGAGGGAAGGTATAACAAAGGGCAAGTGAAACTATCTTTCTCACAATTGGAATAAATAATGTGCAGGTGCCAGTGTTGGACTGGGGTGTACAAAGTTAAAATTCACACAACCCAGGTTATAGTCCAACAGATTTCTTTGGAAGCTCTAGCTTTTGGAATGCTGCTCCTTCGTGAGGTGGTTGTTTTGGGCAGGAGTGCTGAAATAGATATCCTGCGCAGCCTCTTAGTTAAAAGGTAAAGTATTACACAAAAGACACAAGAGAAGGAAATGAAATCTGCCAGTTTTTCCAAACACTAATCTGCTACTGGGACATTATATGAAGTCTTAATAGGGAAATTAATTGGTCATAACACTACTGTCTGGTTCGGGCAGTCAACGTTTCCATTACTTGGTGTCTTGCTTGATCATGAACTGTTACCAACACTTGATGCTTTTGGGAAGGATGAATTGCCTCACCCCTAACCTTGTCATGAATCGGCTGATGGAGGACTCCATCCTGCTCTTTGAATCTCTTCCAGCAAGCCAACACTTGCAGTGTCTGTTTGGACACTCACTCGATGGTGTGCAGATGATGGATGTTGGGCTGATACCTACATAAATCAATTGAGATAAATGGTAATAGTGACATTACACCTGTCTTTACTTGTTGAACATATTTTGAATCTCACTCATAAGTGTACTGGTGCAGTCCACTGACTCATCGTCTGAATGTCACAGGGAATCAGGGTCAGAATGCTGCCTTTGACTGAGGTTTGGCATCAGCTATAGTCCCTTTCAGTTGAACAAAGGTGAATTCTCTCTTATGGTCAGCTTTCAAATTAAGGGCATCAGGTTTACATTACTTTTGCCTAACTTGTATTAGATCAGGAATCAAAACTATGCTAGTTCAGTGGCCTATTGGGCCTGTTTTGCTCCTATATTAGTAGGCATTTGAAAGTAGCTAAGTGGGTTGTTGTCTGTAAACACTGCAAATTCTGGACTGGTCAGAATGTCTTTGAACTTCTGGGAAATAGCTTACTTCAAAGCTGGTAGTTCGTGTTTCATATTGAAGTAATTCTACATATACAGACATTTGGTAAGACATGCTTCTGCTTGAGGATGAACATGTTGAAGTCTAATTTACTGTGATGCCTAATGGCATATGATACCTCGTAAACCTTTTCCTAACCATTGCTTCAGCTTCCTTAGTAAATTGTAGAGTGGGGTGACCACCTGTGCATAACCTTGAACAACCGACTGAACCAGGAAACCATGTAGTGTCCTTCCCATCTGCGGTTCAGACCACCCCTCCACTTTTTGGATTTCTCATCATCAAGAGTAATGTCATCTTTAAGTATCAAAGTGCCCAAGATACTGTACTTTTATTTAAAAAAAGTTGACACTTCTCTGGTTTGACATCCATGTTAAACTGAATCAAACTTGCTCACGTGTTGAGTCTTGCAACGGTCTCCTTAAATGTTGAATTGAAGATAATTAATATAGAGATATATAACAAGGGACTGAAAATTAAGGTGCCAAAAGGTTTATCCTTCTCAGGCATGAAGGTGACAGGGACTTTGCACAGCTCAAACTGCATTCTTCTGCATTATAAAGTTCAAAATTCATCTTTTCAATGTCTTGTTCTGTGATTAGTAGCTGTTTATAATCATGGGCCAAATCAAGATTACAGAAATACTTCATGAATTTGAGAAGTTGCAACATTTTCTCAATCCTAGGCAAGGGTAAACATCCTTATAGACTTTTGCATTGAGTTCCAGTAATCAAGACAGCGATTCAGTTTTCAACTTTCTTCCTCACAAGGACTGTGGGGGAGGTAGGCAGATTTTATGACCATCAGATGTCACTTTACACCAAAGAATCCTACAGGTAGTCCTGGACCTCTGTTGGAGATGGCAGTAAGGAATCTTTACTGGATGGTCATCTGCAGTCACAATCCTGAGGTTTACCAGGTCACATTATCTATGTCATTATTGCCTTTACTGGAAGTTGCCCATACTTTATGAGAATACAAACAAGCTGCCTCCTTGAGGTCGCCTCCAACTCGCCAACATCCATCCTTGAAATGAGATTCAAGGTAACTCCTCCTGTAAGGCCACATCAGTGATAGTGGCAGGTTTAAAGGACATCTATAGGCATTCTGATTGGAGGTAAGCATCTTTGTCATTGACATTGGTGACCTGCATGGGTCCCCTGTCCTTTTCTCCCAGTGTTACACAAAGTGAGAACTCTGCAACATTTGACACTGTGTCAAGGCTGATGTTGATCAATTGGGGATAACTGACATAAGCTTTTGATAACAGTTCATGATGCAGGCAGGTAAAAAAAACAGCCTGAAAAGTTCAAGGGTCCTGTGCAGGTTCTGGGGTTCTTTGAACAACTGTACCTTTTCCCAATATTTCCAAATAAGCTCTCCCGCACGTATGATAATCATGAATGCTACCTGCTCACTCTAATCCCTTTAATGCATGAAATTTGCCATCTTTACCTGTTCTGGCCTACTTGTAACGCCAGACCAATAGCAACGCGGTTAACTTTTACTTGCACTCTGGGCAATTAGAGTTAGGCAATGAATGTTGGCTCGGCAGCTCCACCCACATCCTGTGAAAGAATTTTTAAAAACTCATTTTGAAGCAACTGCACATCATCACCAGCCGTGTTCATCAGTCCAAATTACTGATCTTTGGGTGTTTCTGAACTCCACTGAATCTGTCCAGCTTCCTACTCATCGGCAAGTAGGATATCCGATCAAGGGAAGGCACATGGAGACCCTATGTCGGTTTGCCGAAAAGTCCACTTCATTCTGCTGCTACAAGAGCCTCCAATGGTTCCATAAGAGTTTCAGCCTCCCTCATGAATATTGCCAGTTTTGACTCCCCCATCACTACTCTCAGCCTGGCACCTTTCAACCTCATCAGCCATGAATCAATGCCCATGCGTTGGAATCTTGCCAACGGTGCCAGAAACGTAATAAGTGATTTGAATACATAAATGACCCAAACGGCATAAAGCAGGGATTCTTCTTTTCCGCTGGCATCAGAATATTGCAAACATGAAAAGAAAAAAATGTTTACGTGGAATGAAGCCTATGGTTTACACTGGGGTAAGGAATCCTTTGACTATGTGGCCTCCTTACCCCAACAGCACCTTCTTTTTTCAGAGAAAATCCTTTTGAACCCTCCAGCTGCCCTCCCTCACTGTCACCACTTGCTGCTTGGGGTCCTGGCACAACTGTTCATACTAGCATGCTCAGTACTCTCCCCTACAATCACCACCTGCTGCTCCAAGTTCCATTACACACGATAGAAACCAACAACTATTAAATCGCTTGCTTCTCCTGACCTAAAGGTATTTTTTTTAAATGCCTAAAGCTTTCAAAAAGTTGTCATGCATATCAAATATTGTTTTATCTCAAAAGGTGAATTTTACAGGAATTTGAGTAAGATTTGCAACAGAATCAGACAAGAAATCTGGTGAGCCCCTTTCGATGACAGGAGTAACTCATTTCATCTTTTCCCAAACTGTGTGGCATGTTTCGTGTTAGGCAGCACAAAAAATATTAAGAGGGATTATTGCTTGTTAAACGCCTTGTTGACAGCAAATCTTGTCTCATTAATATACAGTTTTCTATCTTACCCAACTCACCAAACAAGCTAGATTTCAAGAAAACTCGACTTGTATTCAAAGCGAGTACCTGGCAGATTCAGCTTGCCATTTGCTCTGAAGATCCACATGTGAGACACTGGGCACCACCAAGTCAGGACATATTCCATGAGCACCTGAGATAGCACATCCCGTGTCCACAGGTAGTGGCATGTACTGTCCCAGCTTCAAAGAACCCTCACGGCCCATCTCTTATCTAGTTACAAGGCACAACTACACTTCACTGTTGCACAAATTGTGTTGCACCAACAATCATCAAAATACTGCTTGCAAAGACACTATGTGCTCAGGGACACAAACACAGCTCATGGACTGGATCAAGCTGCATTTCTGGCTCATTGTTTGCTTTGTCAGCACTCACTCACTCACTCTGACCCTTTCTGAATGTTCACAGAAGGCTTGCTTTGACTTCTTGCGCTTTACTCCCTCAGCCAGCTATACCAGGTTTTGCCTTGCCCCATTCAATGCAGACACATAGCAAGAGATCTTGCTGTAGCTTTCACGGCCCCAGTCAATTCAAGGAGATTAGCCTTTGCTCAGGGGGTCCTGGCAGTGTAAGTCAAGAACACCATCCAATTTCAGTCCAGCGACTTGGATGCAGTAAGCCAACCATGCAGCATGGTCAGAGTCATGATACTTGCCATTGCAAGGATGAGAAGTTGAATGTTGGGCAGCCGTCACCCAGCTTTACTCTTACTGCACTGTTGAAGTCTGTTTTCCTCCTGGAATGAGAGCGAAGCAGGTATGAGGTGAAATGAAAGTGGGTGGCACAACTTTCACTTTTGTTGCAGGTGGGGAGGTGACCTGAGTGAGTGAGTAGCCAGGGCAGAGAGCATGCAGAGTTAGCACTCTTGAGGGTTGGGCTAGGTGACAGCAAGTGAGAGTGATAGAGCATGAGCCTTGGTGAGAGGTACAGCTGCACAGATAGTCAGTGTGAAATGGTGTGGAGAAGATGGTGGCACTCACATTAATGGAGTGGGGATCATTGTCCATTTTCCTATAGTGGTGAGCATTCCTCCAGATGATAGAAACTGCACTGACCTGATTGGTAACCTCAGAGCAACCTGCCATGGTCTGGTGTCATGGCCTTTATGGCAGGTCATGGAGGAAGAGGAAGTCTGGTTTCCGTACTGCCCCTCCTATCAGGGCCTCCACTCAATTGGCCACAGAATGGGGTGCCCATTTCCCCACCGTCTGCCATGTCTGGAGCAAATGTCAGGAACTGTGCAGGGAAGCTTCAGACTGACTGCTTTGTCCAGGTGCACAGTGAGCTTTCAAAGATGATGCAGCCACAAGGGGTGCCAGTCTTTTGTCAAATATCCGCCGAGTGACCTGTTGTTCTGGGAACGGCGTGTACTGAGGAAGGTCTGGAATTGGACTTCAGAGATGGCATACTGGTGTGGTAGGTAAATAATAAGGCGAGTTTGATAAGGTGTAGCAAGAGGATTCACTAGGCCTCACGAAACTTACACTTTAAAAGACTTAACACAATTTCGACATAGGGCTGAATCTTAAGCTTTTTGGTTATGCTTCTGCTGCAAAGTACTCCCTGCATAAAAAGAAAGTAGTGCATTTATTTAGTACCGTTCACAGTCACTAGCCACATCCTCATGTGCTCCTCGTATGTTCACCTAAAGATGCAGACTGGACCTTGGTTTAATCTCACATCTGATCGATGGCACACCTGACAGTGCAGCATTCCCTCAGCACTGAACTGTCAGTTTTGATTTTTGTACTCATGGCCTAGAATGTGTTTAGAATCCATTAACCTTTCGATGCAGAATTGACAGTGCTACCAACAGAGCCACAGTGACATGAATGCCATTGCAAAAAAATGCAAGTGAAAATTTGTAAAAAAATTTATAAATATTCTTGTAGAGACACCTGTATGGATGCACACTTCTATTGGTAACTCTATTGAGCCACAACTCTAAGTGACTTTCTGGGAACAAATTGGACATCTGTACTTGGAACTAGTTTGATATTGATTCAGAGATATCCAGTGACTAACCATTACTAATGTTTTTCAGGTGAGGCAATAGATCAACATCCAGTTCCAGCTCACTCTGAAACCTTCTAC
The DNA here is from genome assembly GCF_020745735.1 of Hemiscyllium ocellatum. Lineage (NCBI taxonomy): Eukaryota > Metazoa > Chordata > Chondrichthyes > Orectolobiformes > Hemiscylliidae > Hemiscyllium > Hemiscyllium ocellatum. The sequence goes on along the minus strand of NC_083411.1, from coordinate 93,336,764 downwards.
TGTCTGTCTTATTACAGATAACTCCCTCATCTGTGAGGGTTAACTGAAAATAGATCAGAAATTGAGCAGAACTCATTCAAACATTAACAAAGCCAAAACTTGCTTTGTGAGCAATGTATTGTTTCTTTTATTTGCTGAAAATCTCCAGAAAGTCTCTTGCTCACTCAGAATTAGGAAGACAGCAAACCAACTAACACAATTAAGCAGGGATATTGGTGTTTCCGTATTTATCAAGATTAGCTTGTGAAATAGTTTGCTTTCGATATACAGTACAACCTCAATTATCCGAACATCGATTATCAAAACTTTGGATTATCCGAACAAGATCTCAAAATCCCGATGCTTAGGTAAACTGTGTTATCCTGGCATTGGATTTTGCAAACAAAATACTCCCCACCTGTGTCATTCAGATAATCGAGGTTGTTCTGTATTTGTTATATTTTCAACTTCTTATTGTCCACCTGCATCCTTATCACATTCCATGTGCTGCTAAAACCATTACTCATTATCCCCTTATCAAACAAAACCCCATTCTGATCCCTTTCTGGCTTGCATTCCATTCATTGCCCTCTGTAAAATTACATTAATCTGAAACTCAGTTTTTCCTATCCTAAGACAAATTCCACTTTTTTACTGCCCTGGTCTTTGCCAAACATTGATTGTGACTAGTGTTCCCAATTATTGCTAATACTCTTTTGTTTAAATCCATCACAAAGTTGTCCTCCTTGTCCCAATAATCTCTTCCATATCTGCAACAGCATTGCACATCCACCCCCCTCTCCTGCTTGATGTGCATGACAACTCACGATGCTGTAGAGCTGCTGCTCATGATGAAAGTTGCTGCCCCCATCCTCTTTAACTACAGGAAATGGCAGGGTCTGCATGTTCTCGTGTGGTAGAGGAAAACCACTTCCTGGTAAAGCAAGAAGAGTGCCTTGGTGTTAACAGGATATCATTTATCGCATCTTAGCTTCAAGTTATAGGTCACATTGATATGATGGGCATTGTTACAGAGACTTTGAGAAGGACCATGTGCTCGGTCTAACTCATTTGCCATCTTCACCTGTTCTGTCCACAGCTCCTTATGACATCATCTCCAATGCTGGTCATGGTGCCGTACCTCAGAATTAACACTTTCAGACCCATTTACAAAAGCCACCATCCCCAAATGCTCTTTTCTCTGACTCCAGCTGCTTCTATCCCCTTCTCCTTTTGCTCCACAACTGGATTATGAATTTTCAGCTACCTCAGCGCTATACTCTGGATTTCCTCCCTAACTATGTCTGCATCTAGACATCTATGCCCTGTGAACATCTTTAAATACTGGACACCCCACGTGTTTTTTATTCATTCATGGAATGTGGGCACTGCTGGCTCTGCCAGCTGCCAGTCCCCACTTGCCCTCGAGAAAGTGGTGGGAAGCTGCTGCCTTAAACTACTGCAGTCCATTCGGTGAATGTAGACCTACTTCCATCTTCCTTAACCAAACATTTATTATGAATTTATTCTGTCTCATTTAAAAATAATGGTTAAGAAGCACAAAGTTACTTTTTCTAAACATGACAAACACAAATTGTCGTTCTCTAAATAAGCAGCCAGGAGCTTTGCACGCATGAGACAAAAGAGGAAGTAGCAACTTCAGGGTTTGGATATACATGGCTGGGTTCTTGGTGTTAGCACCCCCACAATTCTCTATATTTATTTGCAGCTGACATTTCTCTAAAGAAATGTCTCAAAATGTTTGCAGAACAACTTTTCATATTAGTCCAAAACAGAAAATATGGGTATGATTTACATGAAATCAAACATCTTTAAAACATGGCTGATATTCATTGATTTTTTGCCAGATATGATGCTTCTCAAATGTTTTATTTTGTACAGAATCTTGAAACAGTAAAATGAAATCTGAATTTTTTCAAATCCTTTACTTTCCAAAACCTTTTATTTCCTACATTTCAGGTTTCAGTCAGGTGAAAAACATGGTTTCTGACACATTAAAAACAGTTTAATTAACAATTATTTCACAGTAAAAACAAAGATAAAGTATTTTTGCTGCTGTCGTCTTTGAGTATGTGCATTGGTATGGTTACACAGAGGTGATTATAGCTGATCATACCTCTCAGGTGTGGAGAGACATTACTTCTCAGGATACAGCCGCCTGACCATGTGCTCTGTCGACAATCTCACAGAATTCATCAGGATCACTTTCCCATTATTTTCCTTTGATTATAACTATATTCATATATTTTAGTTTTTCAAGGTCTTTCAAAATACACTAGATCATTATTTTTATAATCTAGAGAGAGAAGTAGAGCATGCTGAAATATATAAACAGAGCCAACGGTGTGTATTAAGGGACCTGGTCGTTGTTTGTCTATCCTGATAAATGCTTGCAGAAACCATTTTTGCAATACACAACTTGATTTTCTCCCTCATACTACGACAGAATTTATGCATTTATTTTTCAAAACAACTCAAAATTGGAGGTAAATTTTAGAAGCTTTTGGAGGTGTGGTAATATTTTAAAATGATCAAACATAAGAATAAAAATAAGAGATGGAGGAAGTACATTTTGTAAGTTCCCTTTGAAAAGAAAGAAAGCAGCTTACATTTTTTTTTGGTTTTGTATCTGTTATATTATTCATGAAGAGTTTGGAAGCAGTCGTTATGTTGATCTGGGAGCTATTTTCACTGCTGTATTGTGGTGACTGATAATAGTCTGGATCTTCTGAGGAGTGGTAATTATGGTCTGATTGCTGGTTTCTCATTAGTCCTCCTAACTTGACACAACCGTGCATTCCTTCAGAGACCCAGTCTCTTACAAAAAACACACAGCGTATTGTGCCTCAAGGAACCCTGTCTGAGTGGAATCGAGCTGAGAGAAGACTGAGGCATGCCCTTTTTCACAAAAAGACTCATGAAGATGCTAATTTTACAAATGGCCAGCTTTCAGTAAAATCCAAGAAAATGGCAGCAAAGTTGATGCAGTAAAACAGCTAAAGAGGATTGCACACCAGGCAGAGCAAAAGATGTGGAAAAGCTGTGCATAAGCATATGCTTACCAAATCGAAGGAAATGTCACTGATACAGATCAAACTATAGGGTTTCTGGGGAGGAATGTGTCAACTTGGGATAAAGATATTATTCAGTGCAAAGAAACAGATGATAAATGATGATCTAATCAGAGACATAGCACCAGGATACATGAGAAGTTAAAGAAACTAAACATCCATTATATGGAAGCTGATGAAAAGTTTGCTATCATAATGGACATAAGGCTGAATCCTACTTCTTTGACTAAGTTCAGTTGCAGCAAGTTTTTTGGAAGGTTTTTTGCTTTGAGTCCAAGTAAGATTTCTCACTAAACTCACCTTAGTAACAACCTACCTCACTGTTATGGCATTGCTTTTGCCCACGTTCTTGTCACTCACCATTCTCAGAACAACTTCCAATCAGTGGATAGCCCCTGAAAGACTGGCATCCATTGTGCCTGTACCATCTTTAAAAGCCCAGTATGGACCTGGTCAAGAACTGGCACACTGTTGCCCCTCACTAACAATGTGATAGCACAGCAGGCTCAAATCCACACTGCTCATAGTATATGGCTGACACTCCCTGACACATACAACCCCATTCTCTCACCTAGTCACTACTTAACCATCAGACGACACCATTTACCTGTTCTTAGCTACATTCTACCTAACCACCTTCTATAAGTCACTATTACTCTGTCTCCAATGTCCAATGCACACCTGCAAGTTTTGACATTGTCCAGTAGGGATAAATCACGTAAAATCAAGCATTGGACAACCCTGCTCACCTTCCAATATAGGTATTTGGTTGAATAAAAATATACGAGTAAAAAGTGAGGTCTGCAGATGCTGGAGATCAGAGCTGAAAATGTGTTGCTGGTTAAAGCGCAGCAGGTCAGGCAGCACCCAAGGAACAGGAAATTCGACGTTTCGGGCACAAGCCCTTCATCAGGAATAAAAATATAATGTGTTTCTCTCACAGACAGCTGGCACATGTTGTAGCTGTTAGATTGCTATGCCACACAAAAAACTATTTGCCATGCCACCCAGCAAACAAAGCCCCTCCCCAGACAGAACCTGAGTGATGTACATGACCAGCGGACTGTCTCCATATCAACACAAAAGATAATGTCACTAACACTCTGGTTGAAGTACCGATGTGCTGACAGACAATTGCAAGCGATGGATGAGGCGTGCAGTCAGTGCTGAATGACTGAGTGCTAAGAGATTGAGTAAACAGTCCTGAAATGCAGCCTGTTGCAATTTGTGAGCTGGATATCGAGAATTCCTGCTGCCTCGCTTGTTCAGTATGTTTGTAAGATAGAAGCTGAAGATCAATGACGAAAGTTGTGATGTTAATAAGACATTTAACTGTTGCCGAGTGAGAAACCTACCCAGCCACTCGGCAAATACATTAATGATGTAGCATGTAACTCCCAACATTGAGATAGGCCTCACCAGACATCTCATATGATTCTGCCACAAATCTAGCCCGTGTTGTCAGGCCCTTACACAATTCTGCCTGTGGGAACCACACAGCTGCATTAAACGGCTGGACGTGCCAGTTCCCAGGGAAAATAAGTTCACAAAACCATTGAAAACTGGAAGGAGGTTAGAAAAAAGCCAACAACCATAAATCTAAGGCTAAAACTTGATACTGATGCAAAACATCCATCGCCTTGCTCAGTTCATACCAGTGGATCTTTCCTGGAAAGCAGAAAGAAAATGATTACCCAAGGAAAAGTGCTCTGAAACTGAGCAACACAATGTTCATGGCGTATGAACTGAGATGTCACAGCTAGGAGAAACCAGGTTCAGAGGGACACACAAAGGGAAAAATTTTAATAGTATGTTCTACATCACTGAAGTAAACATTGCTGTGGTCATGGAGTTGAGAACTTGTGAAGATGCAGCTCAGTGAACAATGAGCTGAAGCAGGTAGTACGATTGGTTGAAGGTATTACGCTCATTGAGAAGCAATCTCCAATCAGAAGCAAGGAAGACCGGCAGAAATGTACCCAAAGGGTTTTGATGATACAGTCAGACGCTTTAGGATTTGGTCTATCAGATCACAATCAAATCAACAAGACCCTCAAAGAGTACAGAAAATGCAAGGGCAGATAAAATTAGGGAGAAACCCAAGATATTCTGAAAGTACATCAAGGAGAAGAGGACAACCAGGAAAACAGTAAGGCCCATTAAGGACCAAGGGTCAACCTGGGCATGGAACTGGAGGAACTGGTTGCATGTCAAATGAATACTTCACTTTGGACTTGACTTGGGTGAAGGAGGATGTACATACAGGGTAAAAAGTGAGGTCTGCTGATGCTGGAGATCAGAGCTGAAACTGTGTTGCTGGTTAAAGCACAGCAGGTTAGGCAGCATCCAAGGAACAGGAAATTTGACGTTTCAGGCCAGAGCCCTTCATCAGCCCTTCACCAGCCCTTCCTGATGAAGGGCTCTGGCCCGAAACGTCAAATTTCCTGTTCCTTGGATGCTGCCTAACCTGCTGTGCTTTAACCAGCAACACATTTTCAGCTGTACATACAGGGTTCAGGGAGAGAGACTGTGAGATTGGTGAACAGATTGACATTCAGTGTGAGGAGGTATTGGAGATTTTGGCGACCTTAGAAGAGGGAAGAGGCCCAGATCCAGATGAGTTTATATCACAGGCTGTTGTGGGAGATGAGTGAGGAAATTACAGGGACTCTGACCTAAATATTTAATTCCTGTCTGGCCACAGGGGAGGTACCAAAGAACTGGAGGACAGCTAATACAGTTCAACGTTTAAAGAAAAGTGGGAGAGATAAACCAAGGACTTAGAGACCAGTGTGTCTCACATCAGTGGTAGGGAGACTATTGGAGAAAATACATTACCCTTTCCAACACTGAAAGGAATTGAATCAGCATGGGCAACACCAAGTGTTTGCAGCAAACTTAAGACCAGAAAATTCAAAGTTCACTGAAGAATCTCCACTGCTGCTAATATTTAATGCAACGTTTGATCTTAGAGTGGAAAGAGACAGTCAACTTAATGTGACATCCAAATCCATGATGTAGATGTAAATGATCATGACTATTATCACATGTAGAGAATCAGGAAATATGGGATCAGAGTAAACAGACCAATCCATTGTGAAGCTGGTATGAAGAATAGTATACACACCTGGTGGAGGCAAATCAAGTCACAGCAAATCATTGAGATGAAAACATCAAGAGTCAAGGAGTTGAGAAATTTCCTTGGTTTGATCCAGTGCAGGTGTTCTTTTATATCTCATACATTGGAACACACAACAAATCCACAAGAACTGATGAAAGAAGATGTAGAATACCAGTGGTCAAAGTAACATGAGAGGCGTTTCAACAAGTACATAGAAGTAGTATACATAGAGACAAATCTGTGTCATGCTACAATAGAAAGAAATCTATTATTCTGCAGTTAGATGCTTCGATATAAGAATTGGTCATATCATACAAAGTTTTGGTCATCTTATTTGGGGAAGGATTTAAGTGAGTTGGAAGCAGTTTAGACATTGTTTACTAGACGAATACTTGGAATAGGCAAGTTGTCTTATGAAGAACGATTGGACAGCCTAGCTTTGTATCTGGGGGAGTTTAGAAGAGTAAAAGGAGACTTGATTGAAACATAAGATCCATTGATAGGGCAGATATGGAAAAGATATTTTCTCTTCTGGAAGAACCCAGAATGAGTGGTTATTGTTTCAACATGAAGGGGCACTCATTTAAAACAGATATGAGGTTATTTATTTTTCCTCACAGCATCTTGAATGTATTTAGAACCGCCTTCCTAGACTCTAGGTAAGGAAGAGGATTAAAGGTTTTATTGGGATACATGGGACTGCAGAGGTGATGTTATAATCAGATCATCCATGATCTTATTGAATGACAGAGCAGACAGAAGGGTTTGAGTAGCCTGCTCCTGCCTTAATTTGTATGTTTGTATGGGAACAGCCCTAATATACAAGAGAACCTGTCTAGCGTTTATAATCAAATGCCCACAAGAGCCGAGATCTAATATGCCAACATTTGGCATTCATGTATGAATGTGAGAAATTCCATATGGGAGAAAGTTCACTCTCTAAATTGAACATTGTCCAGCAGAGTAGATCTCCAAGAAAGGCTTGTGTTGAGCTCCAAGTGGTTACTTTTAAGATTGTAGAATTATGATTTCATTGTGAAATAAAAGCCAAAAAGAGGAGTAATGCAGGCAGATGACTATTTCAGTTTTTGTCACAGGGGACACATGAGATAAAAGATCTAGCTGTAAAGATCGATCATCTGGTGAATGTAACACACCAATGCTGAGTAAAATCAGAGCTGAGACTAGCAAAGATGAGGAATTACAGATGCTCTCTCAAACAGTCAGGTATTACCTCCCAGGATACAGCAAGCATAGTCAATAATATTGCTATACTCTAGCAGAGATGACATCTCAATAGAGGGTGGTGTTCTGTTAGCTGAATCCTAAGTAGTTTTACCCGAAATGATGCCAGAAGAAATCCTTCTGAAAATACATGAAGGCTACACAGGAATGGAGAAAGAGTAAGCTCAGAGTCAGCTGAGTTATGGACCAGATAGATAACATAAAGAATGGTGTCTGTATGCAATATATGCCAGCACAACACAAAAGTACACAGTAAACAGTGGATATGACAGCTACTGAAGTACCACCACAGTATGGCATACCATACTGTGGAAGTTGATTTATTTGCACATTCTTCATTTTAAAAAAAACACAGACTTCAAAATTTGCTTACCATGATATGAAAGCTATAATAAATATTTCAGCAATATAGATTGTGAGCAAGTGATTCCTAAAGGTTCAATGTGTGACACTTTCTATATGACAGGTTTCAGCAATTGTTCAGAAAGGACAACCAAGATTAAACACACTTCCAGGCCTTAGAACTATGCATCACAGCTGTGTTCCAGACTGCAAGCTAGTTAGACATTCACCATCCACTGATTCATGCAAGACAACAGATGTTACATTTTCACCTATTCTTAACTCTCATTTTATAAGTAACACTACCGTAAGGAAATTCCAGAGCACCTCATTTTTATTTGGTTGGGAGATTGTCCTAAAACAAGCAGAAGGATTCTGTTCATAATCCTTGAATCAAATGAAATGATCTTTTTTTGCAACATTTTTAAAAAATAAAAATTTACTTAAAGTTAGTACAAATGGTAAATATCCAAATTAATTGTCGGGAGAAAGCAATCAAATCTTTTGCATATCTGTGTCCATGGCAAATTTCAGCATTCTTATTGATCATCATTTGGTTAGTTGGCAGTAAAATCAGAAGGTACAATTGACATTCTAGTAAAATTTACTTCAGTTAGCATTTGGCAGAAAAATAGTTTTTATCCCTTTAAAATGAAATACTTCTTAACTCCTACAAACTTTAAGATATCGTGAAGTAAAATTCTAAAGGGAACGCTGAGAGATCTGGCAGAAATTTTATTAAACACCCAATAGCTGCCATTATCAAAATCTTAAATGCAATGTGAAATAAATGCTTTTAAAAGAAATGGAAAGACCTGATTCTGCATGACATTTAACAGTTATTATTCCTTTTGTAGCAGCCGTATTCATAAATATTTTCCATTGCGTTATCTGTGAGATGGACTACATTTGCATAACCCTTCAAAAAAGCAGTGAGGAAATGAGACAGCAAAGCTCAAGGTGTTTCCTTTTCTGTACAAAGCCTGGCATTGGTTAAGATTATGGAACCATGTGATTGGAACCGCAGACCTATGGCCTGGTCCTGATGTAAGATTGACAGCTCAGATGAAGTAACAGTAGGGAACAATTGTTAGGTGGACAAACCAGACAGACAATAACACAAGTAAAGTGCAACTACTGCCCAAAAGGGCCCAACATTATTGGAGATATTGAATGGGACAAGTTTAACTGCAGAGTGATCAAAATTGCAAGACACTGTATCTGGATCTCCAATTACTTTGCAGCAAACTCGTACAATACTAGATTACTGCAAAAGAAGGATGAATAAATGCAGTAACTGCACTTTTGTCAGGCCAAGCATTTGGATTGGGTCAGTTATTTAGAAGGGTTTAGGTGGAGTAGTATCACAGCATCTACTCCTTTCACAGCTTCCTATTCCATGCAATCCTATAGATATTGACTGTCAAATGATCTCTGAACAACATTCTTCTCTTCTATCCCAGACCATTAAAATGACCTGGAGCTACTTATCCAATTCTGACAGGACATAGCACTAGCAAAATGGGGAGATAATTTGAGTGCAACTGCTCCTCGTGAAAATGAAATTAAAATACTAGTATTCAACTTCATGTTTTTCACACTACTTGTTAGGTCACTAGTTTTAGCAGTCTCCTGCCTGCTGCTAGTCCCAAGGATAATCATTGGACAAGAAGGCATTGTGAAAGCATTTGATGATAATTTAAATAAAAATCACATTCACGGTTAATGGGAAATGGCAGAAATTCAAAATCCTGAAATATTTAGTGTGGGGCTGAATGATCTTCTTCTACACCATAGCAATTCTGTGATCCCTGACCTTCCCAGCAATCCTTCTAAAGGTGTGCAAATCAATAAAGGTCTCGGCACCAATCACAATGAAGCTTTCATACCACCAGGGAAGCTCTTGTCATTATACAACAGGGGCAGGCACTCAGATCAATAAGCCTACAACTTTTCTCCTATTCATTATAATCCCCAGCAGCACAAGTCATGAAAATCAACATTTCATTCTGTTAATGTTTTAAATCACAGATGTTTTCAAGAAAATTGGTTGGAATGGAAGAGAACATTGGGAGGTCTTGTGACTTGGTTGACAGTGCCCTACCTTTGAGCATAACACTCTGGGCTAAGAACATAATCAGGGGCGGTATAGTGGCTCAGTGGTTAGCATGGTTGCCTCACAGCACCAAGGACCCGGGTTCAATTCCTGCCTCAGGTGACGATGTGAAGTTTGCACATGCTCCCCGTGTCAGAGTGAGTTTCCTCTGGCTGCTCCGGTTTCCTCCCACAATCCAAAGATGTGCAGGTTAGGTGAATAGGTGAAATTGCCCATAGTGTTCAGAAATGTGTAGGTTAGGTGGACTGGTATGGGGTAAATGTAGAGTAATAGAGTAGTGGAATTGGTTTGGGTGGGTTACTCTTGAGAGGGTTGGTGTGGACTTGTTGGGCCGAAGGGCCTGTTTCCACACTGTTGGGATTCTATGATACTCCAGAAGTTGTTGACAAGAGATTGAGCATTCGTGACCCTACCACAAAGATTGATAATCAACCTGCTATCCTTTCCAACAAGCCTATAGCCAGTGGAATGAAAAGAGGATTTTCATCGTCAAGTATGTTTAACGTACAATGGTGCCTTCAAGCGATAACTATTTCTCTCCATCTCTGTCTTTATCTATATCTTTCTCTCTCTCTGTCTATCTCTCTGGCTCTCTCTATCTGTCCTAGTCTCTCTACCTCTCTGTCTCTATGGCTAATTATGAGTGAGAGACAAAGTGAGTCAATAATAAAAGCATAGATTCAAATTGAGCCTTACATCAATGATGGGTAAATTATTCGTGTGGATTCTGAGGGACTGGATTCATATGCATTTGGGAAGGTATGGACGAATTAAGGATAGTCAACATGGCTTTGTGTGTGGGAAATCATGTCTCACTAACTTGACTGAGTTTTTTTAAAGAGGTGACAGAGGCCTTTCCAGATACATGTGCATCCTGTCCCTCAGGATTCCCTCCAACAACTTGCACACCACTGACGTCAGGCTCACTGGTCTATACTTCCCTGGCTTGTCCTTACTACCCTTCTTAAACAGTGGCACTACGTCAGCCAACCTCCAGTCTTCCGACACCTCATCTGTGATGATCCAGGATACAAATATCTCAGCAAGAGGCCCAGCAATTACTTCTCTAGCTTCCTACAGAGTTCTAGGGAGCACCTGATCAGGTACTGGGGATATATCCACCTTTACCCATTTCAAGACATCTAGCACTTCCTCCTCTGTAATCTGGACATTTAGCAAGATGTCACCATCTATTTCCTGACAGTCTATGTCTTCCATATCCTTTTCCACAGTCAATACTGATGCAAAATACTCGTTTAGTATCTCCCCCATTTTCTGCGGCTCCACACAAAGGCCGCCTTGCTGATCTTTGAGGGGCCCTATTCTCTCCCTAGTTACCCTTTTGTCCTTAATGTATTTGTAAAAACTCTTTGGATTCTCCTTAATTCTATTTGCCAAAGCTATCTCATGTCTCCGTTTTGCCCTCCTGATTTCCCTCTTAAATATACTCCTACTTTCTTTATACTCTTCTCAGGATTCACTCGATCTATCCTGTCTATACCGTACATATGCTTCCTTCTTTTTCTTAACCAAACCCTCAATTTCTTTAGTCATCCAGCATTCCCTACACCTACCATCCTTTCCTATCAGGAATATGAAGATTACCTCAGCGTATAACAGACCTTGATCAGATGTGTCAAGAACTGGCAGATGGAGTTTAATTTATGTAAATGTGAAGTGTTGCATTGGTAAGGCAAACCAGAGCAAGTTAATGGTAGGGCCCTGGACAGTGTTGCTGAACAAAGGGGCCTAGGTGTGCCAATGGATAATTCCTTAAAAGTGGAGTAGCAGGTAGATAGGGAAGTGAAGAAGGCATTTGGCACACTTGCCGTCACTGGTCAGAACATTGAGTGAAGGAGTTGGGATATCGTGTTGTGGCAATACAGGACATTCCTGTTTTAAAATATTGTATTCAGTGCTGATCACCCTTCTATGGGAAAGACATTCTTAAACTTAAGACGGTGCAGAAAAGATATACAAGGATGTTGCCTGGATTGGATGGTTTGAGCTATAAGGAGAGGCTGACTAGGCTGGAATTTTTTTCCTGGAGCATCGGGGGCTAAGAAGTGAACTTAGAGATACTTACAAAATCATGAGGGGCATGGATAGGGTGAGCAGCCAAGATCTTTCTCCTTGGGTGAGGAAGTCCAAAATTTGCAGACATAGTTTTAGGCTGAGAGGGGAAGCTTTGAAAAGGACCTATCAGGTAACGTTTTCATGTAGAGGATGGTGTCTGTATGGAATGAGCTGCCAGATGAAGTGGTGGTGGTGGATACTTTTACAAGGCATGTAGATAGATATATGGAGAGGAAGAGTTTAGAAGGATGTGGGCCAAAAGTTGGTGAGTGGGACAAAGTCGGTTTCCATGTTGTAAGTTCTCAGAGAAAGGCTTGTCTTAACTTGAGAATGTGTTTAATGCTTTAACATCCTGAATACACCTCCCCGCATAGATTGGTGTCATCACCATAGAGAATGGTAACTTTTAAAAATAAATTGATACTTCCAGTGAAAGAATCACATAAAAAGATTTCCATTATAGATGTTTTACTGTAACAAACAAGCTAAAAGCAACAATGCTAAGTATCATTTCAATAAGTAAAATATTAATTTACAGAATAAATCCTCTCAATTTAAAATGATTGAAAATCTCCCCTTATGGTTTTACTTTACTCTGTTCCTTAAGTGGACTGTATTCTGTAGAAATAAATCCAAACTGATTCCTCACTCTTTTTTGCTTTTCACTGGCTCAGTGAATGATAGACTTTTTTTAAAATTAAAATAAATCTTTAATCATAAAATTATTTCTACATCAAAAGCAGTTCGGTTCTGTACATCTGAAGAAACAAATTGTTAAATGGGGGTTTGTTCAGTTATTAAATACCTCCCCTCACCCAGTGCCTGAAATAGATGTAAATATAATCTTGTAAAAGTAAGAAATGCCTTTAGTTCGTTTGTTGCACTCTGAATGATAGAGACACACTGCTTTATAATCTCTGCTGTCTTGCGTGCACAGTCACAAAAGTTTTATATTCATGTAGAAATGTTAATTAGCTATTCTTTAGATCCCAACTCTCTTCCGTTTTAAATAGACAGTTTAAGGGATGACCATTTACAAAACCTAACATTCCTAATAGCTCCCTTGGACCTTGAAAGAATCCATTGTCACATAGCTTTCCTCATCACAGGTATAAATATTTTTCACCTTTTTCCCCAGTAAAACAACTTTGGTTTCATCTTTAATTTTCAACAAGTAAGACTCACAGTCTGATTTGTGGCAGAATGCTATCAGTAGATCAACATCACAAAGTCAGTGAAAGCAAGTACTGTATTGTGAAATGCCTGTGTGTTCCGGATTACACATGGCTTAGTTTCCTCTTACAAATCGAAAGAAAGGGAAGAGCTACTATTATGCCATAGCAGATAAACAAAATAGAAATTAATTGTGTTGATGTATTGACAGGTTAAGAGCTTCAACATGCCATTTGTTGCTAATGAATGAATGAAAGGTTAGATAAAAGTAACAACAGGTGAAGTCTTGAATGGACTTTCAGCTGCAGATAGTTCTGGTACATCTATATCTACATTACCTTTTCTCTGTACATACACAAAAAGGCTGCAAAATGATATGGATAGATTAAGTGAATGGACAAGGTGGGAAATGGAATACATTTTGGATCAGTGTGAGATCTGAGAGTTGCTTTGGTCACAAGAGAGAAAAGGAGAATAATTTTTAAAATGCATGAATCTTGGGAGTGTTGATACAAAAGCAACAACTGAAATTGTTGGAAAAAATTCAGGTCTGGCAGAATCTGTGGAGAGAAATCAGAGCTAACGTTTTGGGTCCAGTGACCCTTCCTCAGAAATGATGGTGTTGATGGGACTTGGATGTACTTGCACAAGGAACACAAATTCGCAGACACAAGAAATTTGGAGCCAACATTGGCTTTTATTGTAAGGGGATTGAAGTACAAGAATTAAACAGTCTTGGTAGCATGAGGTTTTGGTGGGACAAGAGTACTATGCAGTGTTTTGGTCTCCACATCTAAAGTAAGATATATTTGTCGTCCAGTAAAATTTCACTAGACTGGTGTCTGCGATGAGAAGATTGACTGACAATGAAGGGGTGGATTAATTGGGTCTTTATTTTCCAGATCTGAGCAGAATCAGAAGTGATCTTTGTGAAATGTAAAATGTTACGATGTGACTTGGCAGGGTAGACATTGAAAGGCTGCTTCCCCAGATGGTGAATTTAGCAGGCAGGGGCACAATTGCAGGATAAGGAGCCAAGAACTTGAGACTGAAATGGGAAGAAATTTCTTCATTCCAAGATCTGTGAATCTTTGACATTCTCTATCTTATAGGATTATAGCTGCATTTCATTGAAAGTATTTCGCACTGAAACAATTTTTTGCCTCAGGGAACATGTGAATTTGGGAACAACCACAAAGTGAAATTAATGATATTGAATGATGGAACATGTTTGAGGCCTATTCCTACTCCTATTTCTCAAATTCATATGCATTTGGAGGACATCTACATTTTGGCCAGCGACTCCTGGTTCTGCATATGTTCTTTGTCTGAGGTGTTCTGTAAATGGAGTATTAAAGTGAAAAGCTCCAACTGTCATTATGACAAATAGTCAAACTTCGATTTCAGTGTACAGTTCACAAAATGCACATAAATGATTGTGTGGATTGTGTTAAATAGGAAGTGTTAAATGTGCATGTCAAAATGTTAGATTTCAGGAGAAGCTTCCGAATGCAAAGTTTTATGATGGACATTCATGGTGAGCATTAAAGGTTTGTTTAAAGCCAGTGTTAGCCAATGAGCCAATGCTGAATACACGGCCGCAAATCAAAAGTGGATCATTGTGATGGGTTCTGCTGCAGCAGACCTGGCAAGGTGCTTGTGTGTCTTTCAAAATGTCACATGCTGTTCTGTACAATGCTGTCCCATAGTGTTCATGTTAAGGTCCTATGTTTCTCACTGCTGACACAGAGCTCTCCTTTCCCTGCAATAGAATTTCAATGGTTCCATCATTAGATGGATCATTATTTATTCTGTTGAACTACTTTCAGGCAGGTCTTTTGCAAACAGGCACCTGCAAAATGAAGAAACTGTAATAGCTGTCCATTTAATGTTTTACAAAGAAAATCAGTAAATGCTGAATGTTAGCAGATTCCAAGTTCACCAATTCAAAAGTTCCTGACTAAGCATTTGCCTCAAACACATTAAGAGAAAAAAACATATTGGAATTGTCCACTTTTGTTCTGCTCCTAAATCTGCTTTAACATAGAGTAAAAGTTGGAGAATGTAATGGTTAATCTGTATGGCGCACTAAGCAGATCATACTTTTAGTAGTGTCCAGTTCTTGTGTCAGAACACAGAAGCATTACAGACAAGAACAATAAAACTAAGTATAAATGGATTGAGTTATACAATGACTTTTTCAATCTGGAACAGAAGTTGCAGAGAGACAATTCTGGAAGTCTTCAAGAAAATCTACTCTTTACTAATCTTCTTTAGAGAAGGAGATCTTCCTTCCATTTCCATCAAGGCTAACGTGTGACTCCAGACACTCAGCAATATGGTTGAGTAAACAACAGGGCTACATGTGTGCCTAACAGAGCAACATAGAAAGAGTTAAGTGATTCCACAACCACCAATCAGATCAACTCTAAACTCTGCATTCCTGCCAGTGCAGCAGTGAATGGTTGTGAATAATTACACAATTCATTGGAAGACGAGGCGCTGTAAATCTCCTCATCATTAATGATGGTTGAGCCCAGTACATTAGTGCAAAAACACTTGCAAACAATCTTCAGCCGGAAGTGCCAAGTGGATGATCTAGCTCAACCTTCACCAGTGCTCTCCAGCATCACTCCACATGATTTCACAAAATGGCTGGAGGCAGTGGATACAGCAAAACTTATGGGTGCTAACAACATTCTGGCAATAGTACTGAAGACTTCAACTCCAGAACTTGCCACACCCATAACCAAGCTGTTCCAGTACAGTTACAACACTGACATCTTCCTGACAATGAAGACAATTGCCCAGGATTGTCCTGTGCACAAGAAACAGGGCAAATACAACACACCAAATTACTGCCTCATTAGTCTATTCTCGATCATCAATAAAGTGAGGTTGTCATCAGCAGTGCTGTAAAGCTGAACCTGGTTAGTAATAACCTGCTCAGTGATGCCCAGTGTGGGTTCTACCAAAGCTAATCAGCTCCTGAACTCAACACAGCCTTGGTTCAAACAGACGAAAGAGTTAAATTCCAGAGGTAAGGTTAGATTGATTGTCGTTGACATAAAGGTCACAAATGACCACACGTGGCATCGAGGAGGTTTGGTAAACTTGGAAACAAAGGGTATTGGGAAAACTTTCTCCACTGTTTCGAGTCATATCTTGCACAAAGGAAGATGGTTGTTTTGTTAAGAGTCAGTCATCTCAGCTCCAGGACATCTCTGTAGGATTTCCTTAGGTATCCCATGCCCAACCACCTTCAGCTGTTTCATCAATGACCTTCATAAGATCAGAAGTGTGGATATTCATTGATGATTGCACATTGCTTAGCACCGACTATAACTCCTCAGATGCAGAAGCATTGTGTCCAAATGCAGCATGACCTGGAAAATGTCCAAGTGACAATTAACCTTTGAGCCACACAAGTGTCAGCCAATGACCATCTCCGAAAGTGAGAGAACCTAATCACCAGCCCTTGTCATTCAATGTCATTACCATCACTGAATCTTTTATTATTAAC
The DNA here is from genome assembly GCF_020745735.1 of Hemiscyllium ocellatum. Classification (NCBI taxonomy): domain Eukaryota; kingdom Metazoa; phylum Chordata; class Chondrichthyes; order Orectolobiformes; family Hemiscylliidae; genus Hemiscyllium; species Hemiscyllium ocellatum. The sequence goes on along the minus strand of NC_083411.1, from coordinate 93,320,097 downwards.
ATCTAACTATTGACCAGAAACTGAATTGGACCAACTTATATCAAAGTGGCTACAAGACCAGATCAGGAGCTAGGAAAACTGCAGCAATGGCTTACCTTCTGATTCCCCAAAAACTGCCAACATCTACAAGGCTAAGACAGGAATATGCAGGAATACTCCCCACTTGTCTGTATGGAATCTCCAATTACACTCAAAAATCTTGATGCCATCCAAGATAAAGCAGTACACTTTATTGGCACCACATCCCCAAGCATCCATTCCCTCCACCACCAACACGCAATAATAGCAGTGTGTACCATCTACAAGTTGCAGTGCAGAAATTCACCATGGGTCCTTAGACAGCACCTTTCAAACCCGCAATCACTGTCATCTATAAGGACAAGAGCAGTAGATACACAGGAACACCACCACCTGCAAGTTCCCTCCAAGCCATTCACCACCCTGTCTTGGAAACATATCATTGTTCAGTCATTATCAGTGGGTGAAAATCTTAGGACTCCTTCTCCAAGTCCTACCTAAACTAAATGGATTGCAGCAATTCAAATGTGCAGTTCATCACCACCTTCTCAAGGCAACTAGAGATGAGCAATAAGTGTTGGCCCAATTGGTAATGCTGAAAATGTGTTGCTGGTTAAAGCACAGCAGGTTAGGCAGCATCCAAGGAACAGGAAATTCGACGTTTCGGGCCAGAGCCCGAATGAAGGGCTCTGGCCCGAAACATCGAATTTCCTGTTCCTTGGATGCTGCCTAACCTGCTGTGCTTTAACCAGCAACACATTTTCAGCTCTGATCTCCAGCATCTGCAGACCTCACTTTTTACCCAATTGGTAATGCCCAAGCCCATGAATTTGTTTTTGGAAAATGTCATAGCCACCCATTTGGTTCTATTGAATAGTGACAGGAAAGTTGAATAGGAATAAAATCGGATGGACCACCAGGCATGAACCTAAAGATCAGAACTGGCAATAGCAAAACCTACCGAGATAACATTAAGACAGCTTCTTCTCACTGTTATCATACTTATGAATGGACTTCTCATATATTAGAGCTGATCTTTCTCTGCACCTTCTCTGTAGCTGTAACACTACATTCTGCATTCTGTTCTGTTACTCTGATGTACTTATATATGTTATGACTTGTCTGGTTAGCTTTTTTCTGTATCTCGGTACGAGTGACAATAATAATTCAGATCAAATCAAATCAGTGCCCTCCTCAGCAGTATCTGGGGACTGATCCCAAAACATCAGTCAAACATCACACAATGCCTCTGGAAAACTCAACGAATCATACCTTTCAGCCAATGTCCCAGATTCATTGATCACCATCCATCAGCATGTGCTGCCTAACAGCAGGACAGATCCACCAGAGATGGCAGTACTGTGGGATGTAGTCACAAGAAAGATGCCCTGGGAATCCTCAACAGAGACTGGGCAACCCATGAAGTCTCATGGCACCAAGTGAATCTTTGGCAAAGAAGTGTCCTGCTAATAATAGCTCCCCAACCCCCAACCCCCTGTCTATCACCAAGATTGCCTTGGTATAGCACCACTACTGACTGAACCAGCCAAGGCTCAAGGTCATATCTCTAAGGCTGGGTTTGCAGCAGGTAGTGAGAGAACCAACAAGAGGTAAAACCCTGCATGACCAAATCATCACCAGTATTTGACCTAATGAATTTGAGTATGTCCATGACAGTCCAGTTGAAGTAATCACTTCACCATCCTTGCAGCAACGTACTTCAATATTCATACAGAGGCGACTATGCATTGTGTTGTATGGTACTGTTATGCTCAGCTTATGTTATACCATAAGCTGCAGAGGCAGAAATAGGTCATTTGGCCCACTGTGTCTACACTGCCATTCAATGAGATCACGGCTGATCTGAATATCCTCAACTCTACTTTCCTACTTTATCCCCATAATCCTTGATTCCCTTACTGATTAACCTCTCCGCCTAGCCCTAGAATTGGGATAAATGCCAATTTCATCTGACCTCAATGATGCAAATACAATGCTGCCACAATTGTTGACCCTTTTATTGTGCTCTCAAATAAATTTCACTAATTTTGTCATAAAGATTTAAAGTGAAAGTTTGACTGAAACTGCATTTACTGGAATGATTCTTTTTCAGTCTGCTTTCATTTTTTGTAATCGCTGATTACTAGCTTTTAACTGAAGAATAGGGATATAACTAAATGGAATCCTTCTTCGTTTTACTCAACATAAATGATTTCTCACTTTGAAATTATGACTCCACTTCCCTTTTATCTGAAATATTTTACATTTCAAAATTGATTAACATATGCTTGCCATTTGATGTTGTAGTTTGTCTTGACAATATAAATCTAGCTGTTGCCCTGGCCATATTGGAAACACTTCCATAGCATAAGCTGTGGATTACATGAGTTGTAACAGAGAATTCAAGATGACTTTATTTTCTGTTTTATCAGTCTACTGGGAGCAGTATTTCTCAAATTGCAATAGTTTAATGCACATACTCTTTTCATTATTTATCTTGCAATTAAGATGAGCCATAAGTCTCAGCTTTAGCATTCAGCTCCTGAGGAGCATGGTTTCCACTCCAAGTGTTTTAACAATACTTCCTTCAGTATTTCAAGCTGCCTCAGTGGTAGTTGAAGATACTGCCCCCTATGGCATCCTCAGCAAGGTAAAAGCCAGCACAGCCTCTGGGACATATCTGGCAGGAGTCAGCTCCTTGGCAAGAATGGGCGTTAGGGAGCTCGCAATGTCAGTGATTGTGGGTCCAGCGTCATGGTGGCTCAATGGTTAGCACTGCTGCCTCACAGCACCAGGGTTCAGTTCCAAGCTCGTGCAACTGTCTGTGTGGAGGTTGCACATTCTCCTCCCATGTCTGCATGGGTTTCCTCCAAGTGCTGCAGTTTCCTCTCACAATCCAAAGACATGCAGTTTAGGTGAATTGGCCGTGTTAAATTACTCATAGTGTTCAGGGATATGTAGGTTAGATGCATTAATCAGTGTAAAATAATAGGGTGGTGGAATGGATCTGGGTGGGTTACTCTTCAGAGGGTCAGTATGGACTTGTTGGGCTGAAGGGCCTGTTTCCACACTGTAGGAATTTTAATTCTAAAAAATTCTAATTCTAGCGATGAGTGATGGCACCAGAGCGGGGTTATCTTTGACGATGACTTGAGGCAGTGGTAGCAGCATTGGTTTTCAAAGGCAGGACGGCTGCTGCAGCCAGTGTCAGTCAGCTGTCACACTGTGTAGGCCCAAATCGATATCCTAGGTGGATTGACAGGAGTGGCAGTTGCTTTAGCAGTGGTGTGGTAGGCCCAGTGTGGGATTCCTGGAATAGACTGTGTCGGGAAAACATGACAAAGAGGAAGAGATTGAGCCCCTATAGAAAGTCCCAGCATGGCTAAGCATTTTCGAAAGACTGTAGTGTTTGACTATTAGCTTTATTTCTTTATTTTTCTACGTAATAGTAAGAGTTACTGCAATGTTTAACTTTTAACTTTGTTCTTTTTTCTACTTTCTTCTTATGATTCTGTACCTAAGAACTTGAACCTAAGATGGCACCTTGTGTGGCATCAGTACACACATTTCACTTTACTTTTGTACTTCTGTACATGTGACAATAAAAATCTAAATCTTATATAAAAAAAGATTTCTCTTTCTCCCTATGCCCTAAGTTTCAATCATTTCTTTTGTTGTTTTATCCCAATCCCACGAGTCATTATATGTTTTTCCTGCTGCCCAAGCATTTGCTTCAGTTCTTCTTCTTCTCTCTCTCTCTCTCTCTCTCTCTCTCTCTCACTCTCTCGCTCTCTCTCTCTCTCTCTCCCCTTCCCTCCCCAGCTGTAGCTCCCACTGCTCTCCTGTTGCCTAGCCTTCCAACTGCCTTTCCGTGTAACCCCCTGTTGTATGGAGAGGCCAACTCACTCTACTATGTGACTTGTACATAATGAAAAGTTGCTGCAACAATCCATTTTAAGGGTAAGAGGCAACAGCGTCTGCATAGTATAGTAAAGAACGTACACTTCCTTCAAGGTTTGTGCGAAGATTTGTAGCTCGGGTGCTCGTTGTTGTGGTTCTGTTCGCCGAGCTGGAAGTTTTTGTTGCAAACGTTTCGTCCCCTGGCTAGGCGACATCATCAGTGCTCTGGAGCCTCCTGCGAAGCACTTCTTTGATGTTTCTTCCGGTATTTATAGTGGTCTGTCCTTGCCGCTTCCGGGTGTCAGTTTCAGCTGTCCGCTGTAGTGGTTGGTATATTGGGTCCAGGTCGGTGTGTTTGTTGATGGAGTTTGTGGATGAATGCCATGCCTCTAGGAATTCCCTGGCTGTTCTCTGTCTGGCTTGCCCTATGATAGTAGTGTTCCTTGTTCAACTAGAAGTGTCATTCAAGATGGTATGTTGCATGTTATCAATGTTTACAGGTTATATTGGTATGTGAGGCATTTGAACAGAACCAAATATTAGATCTCATTCCTTTGAGATCTTAAGCTGTTCTGCCCAGAAGTCCATCTGACATCTTCAGAGAGCGTTGTGTTTATGTCATGCTTCAGTATTAATCTTTTCAAATCTTTCAGATTCATATACCACATGTTCCCCAATCCATACACCCCAGTCTTGTGCCCCTCATACTATAACATACCTGCATCAAGCCTCTGACTTTGCAAGAAACTGGTTTTAAAAAAAGAACTGCAGATATTGGAAATCAGAAACAAAAATTGAACTTTTTGAAAAATTCTGCAGGTCCAGCAGCATCTAACCCAAAACATTAACTCTGCTTTCTCCCCACAGGTGCTTCCAGACTTACTGAGTGTCTCCAGCAATTTCTGTTCTTGTTTTGGAAAACTGGTCATTTGCTGAGTGGAACACTTTTGTCTTTGATTCCCTTTCTGATAGTCTTGAGGTCCCTTTATACTGGAAGACATTTAATCTCTTGGATTTCATTCATAAAGGACATCTTCCCTACTGAAACGGCATCTAGAATCATTGAGCATTGATCACCCCTTCTCAATGGTGGCTTCCATGGAGTTCTATGCACTTCATCTTTAATCTGTGTCATCAGATTTTTACCCTCTATCTGCCCTGTAGATTTTGTGCTAAAAGAGATTAATTGTTTAATTTGACATATTGATTTGTTTGAAGTTGCTTATTCACTCTCAGTGACTGCACTATTAGTGAAACATGTTTGTTTCCTGAGTTCTGCTATTTGATGATTATATCTGTCTTGGTGTGATTTTTGTCACATTCTGCCAGTTGAACAAGTTTGAACATGACCTGCTATACAAGAATGAAAAATCTGATTATGAAGTGTAGTGTATAATATAGGTTTTCTAATATTTAGAACCTCAATTTTGGACAGTTGCTTAATTTAAACATTTCACTTCCTTGACTATTGAATTGCATTGCTGTTGACTATATTCAGTGCTTTCTTAGGTATGGTTCACTGCCTGGTAATATAGAGACCATACTGTCTAATTTGAAATTTGTGGGATAACCCTTGACATATGTATCAGCTTGCCAAAATGTAGGCCCTGAAATCACCTTATTTCCCTTAGGAACACTTTGGTTGCTCTTCTACTGTACACTGTCCCATTTATTTGACCTCTTTATGTGGATAACTATCTAATATCTTGCCCTTTGTGAAATTAGATACCAGTTCTGCAGTTTATGTAAGTGACCTATAACATGACAAATAAAGCATTCAGTTTTAATAGCTAGATCCTGTCTGTGTCTGTGAAGTTTCTTTGCTGATGATGCTGACAGGGATGTTTTGGGTCTGGTACCTGTCCTACACACAGTATCAGTTGTTCACGTATCATTTCTCATTTTGTACCTTGAGAATTTAAATGGCTCTGTCGATATTCTGTGCCATGTTGATTTTCTCCTCTTAGAATTGATCTGTGTTACTTGCAGACTTCTACTTCACTCACCATCTCAATGGCTTTCATTACAGTTAGGTCTTCTTTGGACTGTTATAAATCAGATTAACGCATCACCAATTCCCATCATATGAATTCTGCCTTAAGTCAACATAGTCACATTTCTCCACTAATCTGTCGAGATCATCAATGAAATTGTCCATTGATTCTGCTCTGGGCTAAATTCTTAAGTATTGCTCTATCAAGAATTTTATTAGTTCTGCAGTTAAATATTTTGTCAAAAGCTTTTGATTTCTATTCAAAAGTATTTGTTGTTCATTTTGCCCCTCAGTGAGCTTCAACACTATTAGCTCCCAGTACTCCCAATTGTGTATAAAAATGTATTAACGAGTTCCGCTTTGATTTAATATCTATTTTGGAAGCTATTCTATCTTTCAGAAATTGCTTTCTTCAAATTGTCCAATTCACTGTTCTTTTTGTCTGATCTCTGAAATTATATCTTACTAGCAGTATTGTTCCTAATGCCATGTCTTCCAAATGTGATTATATGTTTTGTTTGATTAAAATGTTTCTATTTTATAGTAACAGCAATTCCTTCTGTGGGTCTTTGTTGCTGTACTAGATGTGTTTTCCTGTGTTTTGCGGCTTTTATAGATTTTCATAGTTAAAGTGCAGAACTCCCACCCTTCATTGATGAAATTTAGGTTTCCAGCCATTATTGTATCTTCACTATATGAATCCTGCTGTTTGTGGCTTTGATAAATGATTCTCACTTTCATTATGATTTACAGAATTACTCCAGTACCTTGCTCCATGGTCAGCACCTTCTAACCTCATGGCTACTGTACCTCTAAACCCAAATCTTACTTTATACTCCCTTAAACATAACCACTAACTCTCATTGCAAAACTTCCCAACTAACTCCTGACTTAAAATGCTCTCTCTCCCATCTAACCCCTAACATCAATGTTCTATAAGGATAAATGGCTCTCAAAGGGTAAATACTGAGGAGTGTCTCAGTAACAATAGCTATCACACAAATTTAATTTGTAGCTGATTGCTAACATTCAATAAAGTGCACCTGTTTAATACAGGAGCCTCCTTTCATTAGCGGCTGACTTTTCTGTACTACATTAGACCAAACAGGCCATGTAAATCTTTACCAGGAGAGAGGATGATGGCAGAAAACCTACCCCAGGTGGATTTTGCGACATTATAAGCAGGGGTGAGGATTCATCTTCCAACTGCCAACATTCTCCAGTTTAACTCCTCCTATGTCTTTACATATTTTGAAAATATTTTAGTATCGGCTGGTGCCTTCTACAAGTAGTGAAAATCTTTATTTCAATTAAAATATCTAACAATAAGTAGGATCAAAGATTGTGGAAGGTAGAGATAGACTGAGTAATGTTGCCCCACTGCCATTCCAATAACAAATTCCACTTTCGACATGATATGTAGCAATATGCCTATCGTTAAACCAAGCATAATCGAAATGGTTTATTTTACTATTCACATATAATTTAAATCATTTGAACGAGCATTTATTTTCAATTTATGTATGGTACTTAAATTGAGATGTATTCAGAAATACAAACATTGCAAAAGTTTGAGTACTACCAGAAGGATCGTTAAGACATTGTTTGAGCACACCGTTCTTAATCCATTTCTTAATTGTTATTAGTTTGCTAATATGAACTTAACTGCACAAACCCATTAAGTACCAAACATAAATAGCAATCTGAGCTGGATTTGGTTTCTTGCAACCAGGAAACATTTAGGGATTTCCAGTTAACCTCAGGCTTGGGATGTCAGCCAAGGTCATGATATTTGTGTGACGACATCTGCTGGAAAGTACCAAGTATGGATATTGGGTGTCAACAGCATCAGGCTGCAATGTAATGTTGCCCTATATTTGAATAGCCAATGATGATAATTGCTGAAGCTTGTATATGAAAGCAATCCACTTGAGGAAAATACCACAGATTACTGATACCTGTGAAGCTGTGCTTCAATTTGGGCGGCACGGTGGCACAGTGGTTAGCACTGCTGCCTCACAGCGCCAGGGACCTGGGTTCAATTCCTGCCTCAGGTGACTGACTGTGTGGAGTTTGCACGTTCTCCCCGTGTCTGCGTGGGTTTCCTCCGGGTACTCCGGTTTCCTCCCACAGTCCAAAGATGTGCGGGTCAGGTCAATTGGCCATGCTAAATTGCCCCTAGTGTTAGGTTAGGGGTATGGGTGGGTTGCGCTTCGGCGGGTCGGTGTGGACTTGTTGGGCCGAAGGGCCTGTTTCCACACTGTAAGTAATCTAATCTAATCTAAAAAAAACAAGAATCAAAGACCTTATCTGGGAAGCTTAATAATAAAATGAAAGAAATGGTGTATAGTCAGAATAATTGGTAAATAATAAAAAACAGAATTTGAATATATGATACAGGATGATACACAGGGAAAAACCATGAAGCACTTGTTTAAATTGTCAAATAATTTTCAGCATTTTCACTTCATAAACATGCCCAGCTGTTACTATTGAAATAGAATAATAATAGCAACTTGGCTTTTTACTAGACCTTCTATTTAGAACAATTCCTTAAGAATCAAACGACGGTTTAAATTGAGAAAGAGTCCAAAAACCTGTCACCTAAAGGAATCTGGGTGTTCTTGCACATGAAACACAAGAAGTTAACATACAGATACAGTAAAAAATGAAGAAAGCAAATGGAACATTAGCTTTTATTGCTCAGGGATTGGCATTTGAAAATAGAGCAGTCTTATTACACAGTTAAGGGCATTGGTGAGACCACACCTTGAGTACTGTGTGTAGTTTTGGAACCAATATTTCAAAAGTTTACGTGGCCATGACAAAAGTAAACTAGCCCTCTCATCCTTCTCAGTGTGTCTGTTGCCCTTGATATAGCTCATCACCTCTCCCCCTAACACTTCTTCACCAGTTGAATGGCTGCTGGAACTACATTTGCATGGTTCCATTCTATTCAATCTAATCATTACCATAGAATAATTTAGATTCCCTCCCCATTCACATATCATTACCTCTGGTTACTCCAAGAATGCCTCCTTCTTATTTCCCATCTACATGCTGCCCCTCAGCAAAATCACTGGAAAACAATCCACATGTTTCCACATGTTTGTTCCAATATTCAGCTCCAACTCAGCATCACATCTCTGAAACTTCCATTGCCTGGCTCTACCTGACAAAGGAGCAGCGCTCTGAAAGCTTGTGATTTTGAATAAACCTGTTGGACTATAACCTGGTGTCGTGTGACTCCTGACCTTGTTCATCCTAGTCCAACACCAAAACCCCACTTTGAAATTCTTGTATAGTTTGTTGACACTCAGTACTGGATGAGTAAAAGGTTCCCCCAACTAATCGAATTCAAGACTCAAAGCATTGCTTTCTGTCCATTCTTCTTTCTCACAACTGTCTGAGACTGAACATAACTGTTTACAAGACATCATGGCCTATTTGACCCTTAGCCTTACATCATAAAGGCTACTAATTTCCACCTTTTAACATTGTTGACTCTGTCTCTGCTTCTCTGCTGCTGAAATTCTCATGAATGACTCAGTTACTTTCCAAACCTGACTATTCTAAAGTACACATTGTACCATCTGCAAATGAGTGGTCATCAAAATTCTGCCAAAATGACCCAACTCACCACCAATTCACAATTCCCAACACTTTTGTCATTGTGCTTACTGACTTGTATCCCGTCTCCAGTTAGGTAATGCTTCAACTTCAAAATTCTCATCCTTATTTTCAATCCTTCCATGGATTCATCCCCATTTATTCTGAATTTTCTCCAACCATTTGACCTCACAGATAACAAAAAGAGAAATTGATAGAGAAACTCAGTAGGTCTGGCAACATCTGTGGAGAGAAAGCAGAGTTAATGTTTTGAGCCCAGTGACCCTCTAAGATATCTGCACCCTCAGATTCTCGCCTCCTGTACAGATGTGATTTTAGTTTCTCTTTCACTGGAATCTAATTTCTCATCAACCAGTTTCCTTTCTAAATCTCTCTGCTTCTTTTCCCCTTTTTTCCAACTATCAGAGGGTGCATAAGACCTACCTCTATGACCAAGTCTTTGGTCAAATGCATCATGTCTCTCACATGCTGAAGTGTCAAATGTTGTTTGATAATTTTCCTGTAAAGTGCTTGCAACATTTTGTTATGTTAAAGGTGCTACATGAATAGGTATTGTTGACATCTCAAAGTGAGGCTTTAACATGCCACCTTTCACAAAGTGGCATAAGTGTTATCATTAGTAAGACTGGCACCAACATGTGCTTATGGAACAATAATGTGTTTACCAATCACAAGGAACACTTTACACTCACATCTTAAATCAACACATGTCACTGTACAGATGTCAACAACAGACAGTTAAGAATATCTTACTAATAAACTTCAGTGATTACTTGTTTATTTCTACCAAATAATCAAAGATCATAGTTCTCTTAATTTTCACCTTGGAATACAGGCACACTACAGTTCAATATCTAGCTAAAACATTTGTATTTTAGTAGGGACATGAGTCAATTTAAGGTTGATATTCTATTGCAATAGGAGACAAGAATTTCCTATAAGCTGGTAGCCCATGACTACTTCAGACCAATTGTTTATTGGGTTGATGTTTCAAAATATTTGTTTGAAACATATGTTTTCTATGTTCATCAACAGTTGAGGGGAGATTAAAATGCTAAGAATGTAAATTACCAAGCGATGTGGCAGGAATACCAATGGTAAGGCATCAGTTTTCCAGTGGGCTGATGGCAGGCAAGTGGACATGTTTGGGACTTAACATAGCATAAGGTGACAGAATGAGAATAAACTTGCCATTAGGAGTATAATGTTGGAGCAATGTTAAATTAAACTCAAGGGTTAAGAAAAACTTTGACCATAGTTGCATCAACTAGTTACATGTGTATTCATACTTATGATAACCTTGACTGTCGTAATACAATATTTATTGATGCTATGTTTATTGAATCAAGATGAAAATGCCACTGGTTCTCTAAAGTTCAGAAACTTTCTTTAACAGCTCTCTCTACAAAGATCAAGCAGCTTCAAGCACTTTGAACGCTCAAAGCCTCCATCATCACCATTGGTTACTGAACAAGAACTCAATTTTAATGAAAATGTAAGTCCTGTGAATGATTCTGTTGAAGATGTTAACTTGTGATTTTATTTTAACAAAATAGAAGGTAGATTCTCTTGAATATTTCAGGTACAGCAGACTTGCTTTGTCCTTCACCTCACTTTTTCATCTTGTCTCTCTTCCTGCATTTTCTATACACAGCAAAAGGAAGGATTTAAGCCCATTCACAATCCAGATTATTTTATTAGCTGAATACACCATTTTTAATAATAAATATTTTCATAACTAGAAAATTTTTACAAGTAAGTTTCTGTGATGTTGCTGACATGAATTATCATATAATACAAATGTTCTCTCTATTGGAAATATTCATAGATGCAAAATGGTTTATGTGACATTAATCATGAACAAATTAACTTTTACATGAAATAAATTTGACTCCATTTTAAAGGATGATAATCTATTTGAAAATAAATAGTTTAATGTCTTGTTGGAAATGTAGAAAACGTCATTTGTTTATTTGTAATATTAGAATAGAACCTCAGCCAGTTGACCAGACATGGATTTACTTACAGGTGGGAATAACTGACACTAAGGAGCCTAACACAGAAGAAACCCCCAAATCTGGAAACAGACTTGGAAAGAAATGGCGAGCAGTTATTTCACGAACTATGAATAGGAAAACTGGTCGAATGATGGTGAAAGCTTTGGCAGAAGACCGGGTAAGAGATGCTTCAGGGTTCCACATTGTCAGCACAAAAACTCTTTTTTGTGTTGTGATTCTTTCTGTAGAAACTTTGTGAAGTTAAGGAGGCTGTTTGGCCCACCACAGCATGATAGTTAAATGATAACACAGTTGCATTCATTTGCGGTATGAATTTGCAACACCTTGCATCTGAATTAATGAAGTTCCTGAATTGTGTATTGTAACCCCTGGACCAATGAGCTGCAAATTACTGTTGCAGTGTAAGTGGTTCTGTAAGAACTACAGTCCTGGACCAGACATTAAGCTGGCAATGTAAGACCACACAACATTTAAGACACTGCACAACAGAGTAATGTTTAAAAAAAAACAAAATTTTTTATTTGTTCTGCACTTGTTAAAATTATGCTGAGTCACTGATCATCATACATCCTTGATGCAACAACCAACTGCAACCTCTCTGGCAGCAATAGGGCACTGGGACTGACTGGATGGTGAGTGCATCCCCTGCACTTACAAGGGCAACAAGCACAGCCTTTTTAAAAAAAATGTGAGACAATCTGGTTAATAGACAACAAAAATTCAAACAAGTGACAAAATTCATGCATACTAAGTTTCAGACATCTGTTTGTACGAGGAGGCAGAGCTGCAAATTGAGGGGTGATAGATTTAGGACAGATGTTAGAGGCAGGTTCTTCACTCAGAGAGTGGTAAGGACATGGAACGTCCTGCCTGCCAGTATAGTTCTTATTGATGTGCATAGATCTCATTGGAAGTGTCTGATACCTCACATCTATCTTGAACAAGCCTTGCTACTTTAGGGAACACTGCACATGTAGTGACCATTTTTATTGAATCAGAAATGGTAATGCTAGAGCTATCAATTTAGTTGACTTCTGAAGTTTTTAATTGGATTATTCTGAGCAATATCCAGGAACTGAACTTTCTCAATGACTGATAAATAGGAAGATAATGGAATGATTTTCAAGTCTACATAAGCACTATCACGAACCTGTGGAAATGAGGTGCTAGTGCTTTTAAAAGGTAAGTACTGTTTCCAATCTTGCCCAAATGACTGTGTACTTAGCAATATTATGTCAGAAGCAGCCGCAATTCAGCTGATTGGTCCATTTCATACGAAAATTGAAGTTCTGTGACATACACCCATAATTCAAATTAGATCAACATGACCTATTTTTTAAAGAAGGAATTGATTCTACAAGCATTGCTCTAACCACAATGAAAATATTTTTAAAACCATCATATTTAGTTTTTGGCATCTAACACCGTTATCATCAGATACAGTCTTAGTGACTTTGGTTACAGCATTACCAGCAAAGATCCCACTCTGGTTCAGATTTAATTCTGAGTTTCAGTATTATCCCCCACAAGAAAACATCTGGAGAAGATGAACAGGTTATTCTGCAGTTTTTCAATTATGTGATGATACTTTGTGCATTAATGGCACCCCATAATTTAATGACAAAAGCACGCATAATATCCAACAGGCGCATACATATTTCCACACTTTGTGAGGGATTTTTCTTGCTCAACTGCTCACCACTCTACGAAGCACAAATTTGATTCTCAAATGACTCGTTGAGGCACACATCCAAATGTTGCACATTAGATGTTAAACCAGTGCTTCCCACGTATTGTTCCACCATGATCCCATTATGAGGTTTGAAACTTGTCACAATTCCTCTGGGTGAACTGTCAAAGAGGTGTCAGGTTGTGGGATGATCGTTGAGGGCAAGGAGCAGTAGATCTGTAAGAGCTTGTGTGAGTGAGCAGTGCTACAAGGCAGCCATTGCTGCCTCTGAGCTTGTGGCTGCACTTGGGCTCCAACCCATACATTGGAAGCCCTTACTCCATACATGTATCTACTAACCTTCTGGGATCTGAACATGTGCCACACCAAAAATCTAGACTCTGTGTGGCCACCTGGATGACTATGCCGTATAATATTATTATAGGGCATAGTTTTTTGGAATTGAATTTTGAAGGATTATAGAAAAATTGATTAATTACAAGTTCTGTAGAAATACTTAATTTATTTTAGAAGGGCATCAATTAAAGATTGCATTGAACCTTGTTTATGTTTTTAAAAAGACACTTCAGGGAATTGACATGACTTCAGGTAATGTGGAAATCAGCTGCTTGGGTTCTATGGTTGTCGTGTTTGAAGAGTATTTTGCTTGTAGATTGTATGGTCTCCAGTTGCTGAAAAAGCCTGTTAAGGACACCTATCCAGTTCAACTCTTTCATGTTTCCGAAACACCCTTGTGGTGAATCCATTGTTAGACCTGTCCTCATGAAAAGCATCCAGAAGATTTCTTAATTCTATGTTTCCTGAGCAACCTACATCTGCCTGGACTCCACTGTCAACTGCACGTGTCTATAATCTGTCCGCATGTTCTAGAATGTCCAATTGACAGCCATCTGAATATTATTCAATTTGTCCTTCGAGAACTAATCATTATTGGCCCCAAATGTTGTCCTTCCTTCAATGTGGAGACTTGCAGAGAGAAATAATTTCTCTGTCTCCTTTAGCCATCTATGTTTTTGGTATTTAAATGGGTAAAAGTTGATATTTTCATATTACAAACTTTGTGACCAGTTTTTCAATTTTATTCAATTAGTATTGGTTTGTAACAAATCTTCATTCTAATATTTATTAAAGAAACCTGTTTGATGAATCTATCTATCTATTTGATGTCTGATAGGGAAAGAATATGGTTGCTTGTATCAGGAACTAGGTAAAACAATTAATTTTTATTATGATCTATGCATGAGTGGGATGACAGAGAGAGCAAGGCAGTAAGAGAGTGTAAAAAGGAGCGAAACATTTCAACCATTACAATACTGGTCCTCAATTTCACTTAATCCTCATCTATTCTACCATGATCATGGACAAAAATGAAAACTCATTGATTTTGGACATGTATTACATTCACTTGAGTTTCAATGAGGATTTATATTTGGAAAATTATTTTCATTCTGAGGCCATGCAGACTAGTAACACAGTGAATCTTCTCTTCTGAAAAACCCACACGAAATAAAAATTGCTTTGAACATTTCCACTTCACGGTTTGATTGCTAGGCATATCAAAATTCAAGGTGACAATGATTATCCCTGTTTTTGCTACTTTTGATGAAGAATCTAGAAATGTTGGCAGTGAGGCCTTTTTATACTGAGTAAAACTGACCTTTACTGCAATACAAGGCATTTCCAGTCTATAAAACGACCTCACCAATTATCTGTTTGATCTGAAATCTTTGCTGGACTAAGATTGGATTTACCTCACTTAAATGCACATATATTGATGGAATTTTTGGTGATGATGTAACCATCCTGTCAACTTTCAAGGAGCGATTCAGATGCATGCGTCTCAAAATCAGGCCACACACTGGTCCCTCTTTGTATGGTACATTTCATCTTGGTATCTGTGCTTAAGATAATGTCCCTCATCTTCCATTGCTGCACTAGTTTTCACAAAAACCAAATGCTCTTACAGCAACAAATTTAATGAGGTCAGATGGGCTGATGAGTGATAAGTTGAATTCAATCCAGATAAATGTGTGGTAATGCACCTGGACAGGACAAACAAGGCAAGGAAATACAAGATGAATGTTTGGACCCTGGGAATCACCAAGGATCAGACAGACTTTCGTGTGTATGTCCATTAATCCCTTAGCTCACTGTTTGTAAAGATGGTACAGGCAAAAACCCTCATAATATTTAATGAGTAGTTAGGCATATACTTGCAATGGAGAAAGTGAGGACTGCAGGTGCTGGAGTCCATTCCTGAAGAAGGGCTCATGCCTGAAACGTCGATTCTCCCGCTCCTTGGATGCTGCCTGACCTGCTGCGCTTTTCCAGCAACACATTTTCAGCTCATACACTTGCAATGCTAAGGCATGCATGGCTGTTGTGGGTAAATTACTACAAGTGACCTTAAAGTTGTATATTTCTTAAGAAATCACACAGAAAATCAAATAGTGAAAGAATTTAAACCTTATTGCAAGTAGCAACCAAATAAGACCCTTCAAATAAACAAAGTTAAGCCTCACAACCCAAATTAGCTCTTACCTGACAAAAACTATGATTCCAATAAAGAGTTTGTCTCTGAATATGGCTTAGGTTTGATCCTTGTATTTATCAAAGTTCTTATGCTGAAGAATCCTGGAGTTGAATTCTTATTCAATTTTCTTTCTTTCAAGTTTGTGATATGACATGATTGATGATCATTTATGTTCTTTCATTCGAGATATTGACTACTCCTCTGGAATTATTATATTCATCATTAACTGTCTGTTTGAAGACACGTTTACTGAAATTAAGGCCTTTAATTCATGACATTGTGTCTGCAGGCAGTCTTAAATGCCCATTTGTCATGAGGCAGCACGTTAAGGAGTGTTACCTCTCCTCTCCCAGGAAACAGCTGGTTTGTGTTACTTTGACTCCTTCCCTGGGATGACTAATTACCATGTTGCTTTTAATTCTTTTATAACAGTTTGTCCTTGCTCCTTAACAATTTATTCCAGAAAGTTATTGCTGAATCTTTCAATCCATAAGCAGTTGTTAAAGTTCTGAAGTTTACACTATTACAGGGCTATGAGACAATTCTTAGAAAATGGGATTAAAACAGGTAGGTAAATACTTTTGACTGGTGCAGACTTGATGGGCTGAAGAGCCTTTTCCTGTGCTGGAGACCTCTGACTATCTGACGATTAACTCACTCTTCATTCTTTCTGCCATTTCTGTTCACTATGCATAGTTAGTGTTGTGTTGGCTTGTCTTAAAAATCCTTGCATCATTTTGACAACTTGGCCCATATTGCTTACGTGATGCTGCATGCTGAGTTATGAAAATATGTTAAACATTGAATTCTGAGGTGAAAAATTGAGGTTGACTCCTCTTGCACATCTGGTACACTTTAAAGAAAAGTTGAGGTGTTGGTTTGCTGATAGACTTGTATGCCACTATAGGCACCATCACGAGTTTTCATTGACAAAAAGATGGAGTTGCCTTAAATGGCATCATCTCCAGCACTCAATATAATGCTTATGATTAGGCTTCTGTAAATGTAAAAAGACCTAATGGCAACTAAAACGCACATTACTTCAACGATGACTTTTGCTTAGAGTTGACTAAACTCAACAATATTGCATTTTAATTACCCGTAATCCACTTTACAACCTTCTGATCTTTTCAAGAACAAAGGGACCTTGGAGAGCAGGCACATAGCTCCTTGAAAGTAGAGTCACAGGTAGATAGGATAGTGAAGAAGGCGTTTGGTATGCATCCTTTTATTGGTCAGAGTACTGAGTACAGGAGTTGGGAGGTCATGTTAGGCCATTGTTGGAATATTGCGTGCAGTTTTGGTTAACTTCCTATCAGAAAGATGTTGTGCAATTTGAAAGGGTTCAGAAAAGATTTACAAGGATGTTGCCAGGGTTGGAGGATTTGAGTTATAGGGAAAGGTTGAACAGGCTGGGGCTATTTTCCTTGGAGCATCGGAGGCTAAGGAGTGAGCTTAAAAAAAGGTTTATAAAATCAAGAGGGGCATGGATAGGGTAAATAGACAAGGTCTTTTCCCTGTGCTGGCGGACTCCATAACTAGAGGGCATAGGTTAAGGTGAGAGGGGAAAGATATAAAAGAGACCTTGGGAGTAACTTTTTCATGCAGCGGGTGGTGCCTGCGCTGCCAGCGGAAGTGGTGGAGGCTGGTACAATTGCAACATTTAAAAGACGTCTGGATGGGAATATGAATAGGAAGGTTTGGAGAGATAAGGGCCAGGTGCTGGCAGGTGGGACTATATTGGGCTGGAATATCTGGCCGGCATGGACAAGTTGGACTGAAGGGTTTGTTTCTGTGTGTACATCTCTATGACTGTATAAAAACAGCCTAAACTGATAACAGTTGGGCCGGTCATTGCTGAAGTTCTCTACTGTAGTACTTGATGGTGAAGTTCGATGGATGAAAGGAACATAGGTTGAAGCCACTTAAAGGAGGATTTAAATATTTCAGAAAGTTCTGCATACAAAAAAAGTGACCAACAATTGGAGTGGAGTTCAGGATAGCAGGCGGAGGCAAAACAATTAGGTAAAATTAAGAGTTAGTTATAAGCGACAATGGATTGTAAATTTGATCACAAAATAACAGATCAATAGTATCATTCAAAAAGTATTCAAATATAACATATGGTTTATTTGTTGATCTTTGTCTCATTTTCTCCTTCAGAATGAAAGTGGTGAAGAAAGCCCCATGTCTCCAATGACACCAGATGAGCTTATGTATCTGCGACTTGGGGATAGTACCTCACACTCACCCAGTGAATCAGAAGAGAATCTCAACAGTCCACTCAGCAGACAGGCTTCAAGCAGTAAGTAACAACAGTAAAATGCACAGACCACAGACTGAGAACTGTAGAATTGTGTGAAGCAGACTTATGAATATTTCTTTCAAGTCATATTGGACTGTTGTTTAGAAAGAATGCCATACTGAAAAATCACTGAACCTAACTTTCCTAAAAACTGAGTCAAAAATGATAAGAGCAAATTGCAATTAAGACAAAGATATTAGAAATTGTTAATAATTTTAAATAGAAGCAAACAAATGTTTCATATGTATGATCCAGGTTCAGAATCAAATTAATAATTGTAAGACCCACCTCAATTGATCCTAAGCTTTTGCATAACACTTTAAAAATTAATTTGAAATTATAAGTTACTGATGTTCTTTATCTGTTTCAAAATATGATAAATTGATGAGATTCAATCCCATTGATCTCAAACAAGCAGTCTCAGGGAGATGTGATAACCTTACTACCCTCAAACATTTACATGAGAGGAGATCCTGGCCTACTCCATGTAAACATCAGGAGAGTTGGTTCTAAAGTACATTCTGTGACATTATAAATGATAAGGATTGAAGTTTTGAATTGTTAAATTTGATTTTTTTAAATTATAAATTTGATTATATTTTGATTTTTCTTCAAAGATTGTGCTCAATGTAAGTTTAGGGTCTTGCCTTCAAAACTGTCAGATATGACAGTTCCAAAATAAACCCCTCGAAGTAGTCTGCACATTTTAATTGCAAGATGCTCCGACTCAATATCTCGCAATATAAGAAGTGTGTGACTGAAGTGTCGATTTATGCTCTGAACCTATCTTTCACGTCTCCCACATTTTCGTGCAACAGCTAGGGAGCAAAATTAGACGATGTAACCCACCCACTGCACATTTGACTTCTTGGCAGACATCCACTGGATGGGTTAACTTCCAGCTTTGAGAGGCTGTGGGTGTATAAATTGTCCCCACCCCATGTAACTTCCTGTTCTACGTCTCTCTTAAGGAAATAAATTATTTATTTGTATTTATATCCGTATGTTTATGATTTAAAGACATTGGAGTGAATCTTAACAATAACCCAGGAGACAGACTATAACATGCAGCAATTAGTAAAATTGTAGGGACTCAAATTAAGGGGATCCGAAGTAAACTGGCTGTTCACTCTGAAAGAGCAAAACAGAAAATGTTGGAGAACCTGAGCAGGTCTGGCAGCATTTGTGAAAAGAGAAACAGTTAATACTGAATCTGGTACGATTCTTCTTCAGAATGGAAATGTGTTAGTAAACATATTTTTAAAAATCATTTTGACAGAGGCAGAGAAGGAGCAAGAGGACAGATGATATAAAGGCCTGGCGCAAAGGTGAAAGTCAGTGTTAATACGTAGAAAGAAACCGATGTAAAATGAGTAATAATGAAGATATGAATGGGAGACAATCAGTTCTTCTGATTTGGTGCAAAATAGCAAGACACAAACATAACATGACTGTGGTGGGAGTGAGGGGAGTAGCGGGGAGGGGGTCAAGAATGTATGAAAAATGGGGAACAGATATAATGTAGTCAGTTTCTGAATTTATTGAATTCAATACCAAAATCTCAAGACTAAAGTGTCTAAGTGTAAAATGAGCTATTGGTCTTTGAGCTTATGTTATGCTTTGTTGGAACATTGCAGTTGGCCCATCAGAGCATGGTAGTTTATTGAAACAGCAAGTTCATGGGGGAGCAGGTTATTCCTATGGACAGAATAGTGGTGTTCCAGAAAACTGTTATCCAATCTGCATTTGATCTCTCAACATAAAGGAGATTGAAACGTAAGTGGTTAACATAATAGACCAAATTGAAAGAGGTACAGTTGAAGCATTGCTTCTCCTAGATGGTGCTGGATGGTAAAGAGGGAGGAGGGGAATGGACAAATGTTGCACCTCCTGGGATTGAATTAGATGGCGTGATGGGGGAGTGAGGAAGTATTAGGAGTGAGGGAGTATTGGATCAAGGTGTCACAGAGGAAATGGACCCAGCAGTGGTGATGGCATTCTGCTGAATGTAGCCGGAATGGCAGAGGATTATCCTTGGAATGTGGGAGTAGTGGGGTGGAAAGGGAGGACAAACTGGCACCTGCCTTGTTCTGGGAAGAAGAAGAGGGGTGAGAGGAGAAATGTGGAAGATGAGTTGGAATGATAGAAGGCCCTGTCAACCACAATTTTGGGGGATTCCTCTGCTGAGGTAAGAGGCTGTCATGTCAGAAATTGGCATCATCAGAATAGTAATGGAGACAGATGTCTTCTCACCATGTGCAGAGGACACCAGCTAACTTTTTTATTAATTCACTTTTTGGATGTGGGCATTGCTGACTGGTTATCAATTATTAGCCATTAATAGTTGCTTTTGACAGATAAGCTATCTTTTTGAACTGCTGCAATTCACATGCTGTAGGATGACCCACAACGCTGCTGGGGAGGGAATTCCAGGACTTTGACTCAGCAATAGTGAAGGAACAGTGATATATTTCCAAGTCAGGCTGTTGAGTGGCTTTGCAGGTGGTGGCATTCCCATGCATCTGCTGCCCCTGTCCTTCCAAGTGGTAGTGGTTGAGGTTTTAGATGGTGCTGTCTAAGGATCTTTGGTGAATTTCTGCAGGGCATCTTGCAATAGTGTTCAGAACAATATAAACCTATCAGAGCTAGATGGAGTGGATGCTTGTGAATGTAGTGCTAATCAAGCCTGCATTGGCCTGGATGGTATCAAGCCTCTTCAATGATGTTGGAGATGCACCCATCCAGGCTCCTAACTTGTGCCTTGTAAATAGATAGTAGATAGGCTCTGGGGAGTCAGGAGGTGAGTTACTCACCATGGTATTTAGAGCCTCTGACCTGCTGTTGTAACTATTGTATTTATATGGCAACTCCAGTTGAGTTTATAGTCAATGGTAACATCAGGATGGTGAGAGTGGGAGTTTCTGTGATGGTAACACTGTTGAAGGTTAAGGGGCAATGGTTAAATTGGCTCTTACTGAAGATGGTCATTGCCTGGCATTTGTGTAGTATGAGTGTTACTTACCGTTAACACTGCTGGAGCAACTCAGCAGGTCTTACAGCATCTGTGGAGAGAAGCAATTTGTTTTTGTTGCAAACTTCTAAAAGGTCTTTCTTCTCTGATGTTTGATCCCATGTAACTTTTTGAAAATTCACTATCCGTTGTAGACCCAAGCTCCGGAATAGTGATTACTCCTCCAATTGGCACTGCTGAGATTTTAGAGTTACCAGCTCATAAATAGACAGCAGGGTGACAGGTGGCCAACCAGGAGAGAGTCTGCAGTAAAATTGTTGAGCAGATTCTGCGAGCAGCGTTTTTTTCTCTGCAGTTTTGACATCCCACTCAAACCATTGTATGACTCTAGACTTGATTATACACAACAAAAAGAAAGCCAGCTTGCAACCAAGCACCTGAAGGCATGAGAGGGAAATAGTGCAGAAAAGATTCACAAGCATGGTTATGTGGATATTTCAGAGAAACCAGCACTGTCCTGTTTAAGATAAGGATCAAGAGGAGAGTGCATGGTAATGTTGAAAATCACAAGGTGGGGGTGGGGGTGGGAGTGGGTAGGAACTGGATTGTATCATGTTAATATACTTTAATGACTGCCAAAAACTACAGTGAAAGGTTGTAGAAATGGTGCAATGACTGCACAGAAACAGTGCCTTGTCGTTCCAAAATCACAGAATGGCAGCTAGCACAAACAAAATTGATGCAAATGGTGAATGACAGTGGTCCTCGCGATTTTCCCCCTAGAACACCATTTCCCAATTGTTACTTGCAGCTGCTCTGAAAATTCTGCAGAGGGAGGGGGAGGCAGAACCTGCAACTGGTTAGTTCTATCTTCTGTTTGCCAACCAGTGCAGTCTGTCTGATCTACAAGGTGCATGGCTCTCCCCCACAACAAATGATGAATAATCTGTACCAGTCAGCAATGCCCACATCCAACTAGTGAATTAATAAAAATTTGCTCTGGAAATGTGACATCAGTTGCACACACTCTGAAAGTGAAAACACTTTTTTTAAATTTATGAATAAAGTATATTTTTGAAATACTTTGATTATCTATACAACTGGACATGCCATACATATGTAAACACTTAGGCAAGGCCGAGGTCACATGACCATGACAAGTACACTAGGGACAAATGCATTTCTCCATGGACAAAGTAGGTGAAAGACACTGTTCCTTTTGGTGGAATAAACTAGAAGCAAACGATCAGTTGTAGGCAGGAATAGGTGGAAAAACTGTTCCACTCAGCGAATGGTTAGGATTCAGTACCCAATGTTAGTGTGGTGGAGGCAGATTTAATGGTGGCTTTCAAGTAGAAATCAGATTGTTTGCCAATGAGAAAAAGTAGTGCAGAACTGAGGAAAAGGCAAAGAAAAAGTGGCACAAAGTGAATTGCTTTTGCAGAGAGCTGGCATGGACATGACAAACTGAATGGGCTCTTTCTGTGCCACAATCATTCCATGATATTTTTGTAAAATGGCAGAATAAGTCTGTGCTATATAGCTTGTCTGATGCACCTTCCTTATTCTAATGGCCTGGGATTTGCAATCAGTGGCAAAGCAACATGCTTACTGTTGACCTGGAATTAACTACCACTGTGGTGAGATTATAGAGCACACCATGAGGTTAGCTCCCCGTAATGATACAGGATAAAGATGCAACCCTCTTTCAGTTCAGTGCTGGTTGATGGTGCATTAAAATTTCACCAACTTTCAAAAGCTGGTAAAAGCAACAAAAAAAAAAGCATATGATGTTGAGTCCTTAAAACTCAAGGTAAAACTGCAACTTATCTGCTGCTCTGTGTAGCTCAATGCCCAGGATGTTAATACTCACTAAAATCATAACGCAGGAGAATACGTCAATGTCTCTGGGCTATATAAAAATAACGCAAAGTTGTATGAAGTTTTAAATCATCTTACATTAATTACTAGAGTTGTAGATAATCTTAACACTGAAATGTAATAGTCAAGAGCATGGTGCTGGAAAATCACAGCAGGCCAGGCAGCAACTGAGGAGCAGGAGAGTCGATGTTTTGGGCAAAGGCCCTTCATCAGGAAGGCCTTTGCTTGAAACATAGACTCTCCTGCTCCTCAGATGCTGCCTGACCTGCTGTGCTTTTCCAGCACCATGCTCTTGACTCTGATCTCCAGCATCCACAGTCCTCACTTTCTCCTCACTGAAACTTAACACTCTATCCCGCAAACTACTTGTTGGTAGTCTGATCTGTTTGTCAGGAAATTAAATCTCATTGCACTTCACTGAAGGAATACTGTTTCCTAACAGTAATGTGAAACTGAAAAAGAAAGCAAGATATGGCAATCATTGAAAAGAATGGTTGCGATGAGTTCTGGAGGATGAGAATGGGTTCAAGTACATTCTGTACCAGCAGAGAGAGTGACACACTTTGCCAGAATTGCCCTGTTAATCTGTACTTGCATTAAATCAGTGGTTGGAGTTAACTTCAGTAGGATAATTACGTCACAGACAGCTTGGCATCTAATCACCCTGTGCCCCCAAGAATCCAGACCAATGTTTTGTGATCATTTTCTTGTCCTCAAAAGGCAACATCTGATTCCTTGCCCTGTCCATCATCTTGCTCTTGGATGGATGTTGAACGGAAATGGCTGAATTAGGTTTTTGCCCGAAACGTCGATTTTCCTGCTCCTCAGATGGCGCCTGACCTGCTGTGCTTTTCCAGCACCGCCCTAATCTCGAGTCTAATCTCCAGCATCTGCAGTACCCACTTCCACATGGCTGAATTACTGACAGGCCTGTGCTGCAAGCCAGCATTAAATAGTGCTTTTTCCTCAAAACATTTTGATTAAGACCCACTAAATGCATTTGTAGAGACTTTCATTAACTGAGAAGAATGATTGGAGGCAGACAAATAACAATTCTTTTGTCATTGATTTGTATTGTGTTGATGCAAGATTGAAACGTATGCTTCTGAAACAGGTGGAGAGCCTTGCACCCCAGACTCTGAATTCTGCAACAGGGACAGTGTGCAATTGGACAACCTGCCTCCTCCTTACCTTGGACCATTCTGCGGTCGGGCCAGAGTCCATACGGATTTCACCCCAAGTCCATATGATGTTGAGTCCTTAAAACTCAAGGTAAAACTGCAACTTATCTGCTGCTCTGTGTAGCTCAATGCCCAGGATGCTAATACTCACTAAAATCAGGAGAATACATCAATGTCTCTGGGTTATATAAAAATAACGCAAAGGTTGTATCCAGCACAATTGATTAATCCTGCTGCTATGTAGTCAATGCCTTACTAATTGTTTACACAAATAATGTGAAACATAACAGACAATGTAAAAAGTAACTTGAAAAAGCTCAAATCTTGAGAGCCAATGTCACAAAGAATAAAAATAGATTTACTTCTCTGCTCTTGCTTCTTATTATGCACCATTATAATCAGAATGATGTTTAATTGACAATAATGGCAGCAGTATCATGCAGCACAACAGCAGCAAAAACCATTCTGCTGGTACTTGAAATATGAGGTTACTCTTAGGAAGACTCATCAAGGCTCCTTTCCTCTTGGCAAACCCAATGTCCTTTCACCCTTGCCTAGGCAGTTGCATCGTGGTCTTTCATGTCCCAGATGTACATTCTAGTTAATATGTCATTCATTGCCTTGCTATCTTTCCTAACCAGCTTTGTCAAGTTTGATGAGGACAGATACAGCTGGGAGCATTCTAATATTCATATTGCAATATGCAGACCCACATCTCCAAGATAACATACTTTGCTTAGGGCACTAATACACTGGGCTAATGTTCTCCTAACTAAAAGGATTATATCAGGGTTATACGGTACCATAAGTTGGAAATGCAAAATAGACACGGATCTTCTCAGCGCAATGTGACACACCTCTTAATGGCTGACTCAAGGCAATTGATGGCATAGTGACAAACAGACTTTGTAAAAGGTAATGCGTAAAGACAGAATCGGAAATAGTAAGAATTAAAAGTGATCTTTGGAAGAATGCATCAAGCAATTACTTAGAAGTGCGTCTTGACAACAAGAGCTGACTTAGAAGTTTGATTTATTTCTTAGGGCTAAAGGCATTAAGGGATTAGGGTAAAAGTGGGCTCATGATGTTGAGCTGGATGACCAGTCATGTTCATACCAAAGGGCAGAGCAAGTGCAAAAGGACCAAACGTCTTAGTCTTGCATTATACTCTGCGTTTCTGTGATTCATTATCTAGAATCAGCAACAGAAGGGACACGAATGACCAAATACTAGACTTGCACATGCTTTGATGAGTTTAGTAGGGACAAGAGAGTGTGGGTGAAGTAGGGTAAAACTAGTAAGGGAAAATACTAAATCCACAGGGTTGTCAAAACTCAGCTACTGCAGCACAAGTTCACATTACAATGGTTACTTTGTTGCCCCTCTGCTCATAATTGATGTTACCACGTTATCTGGGAAAATACTTCATAGTGTGTCATGGAATTGATTTCTTGATAGAGGTATTTTTCAATCCTTCAAGAAGTCCCACAACCCAGGGATTAGCAGTTGACAAATGCAGAAAAGGCAAGTGCTGTTCTGAAATGGAAATGATGAATTAAGAAAAATTTTTGAAAAATTCAGTTGTAATCTAATAGTTCAAAACATTTAGAGCACGTGTCTCCTCCCTGCAACTGTCTAGCATATCATTGTTTGCTACTGTGTGCCTTTCTGATGCACAGAATTAGAAGGCCACTTAACCAGAACAATTTGAAGGTTCTAAATTGTATTTGACTGTTTTGATAATAATGCAGAATCACAAAGACAGAAGGAAGGGTAGAAACATTACCATTTACACAGTCATAGGCTTATAGATGAGGAAACAATAGACATCAATTGCAAGATTCTGAAATGGTACACATGATCTTTTGGGTTTTCAATTATTTAACCTATTTTCTCTTTACTAACAGAAAGGAGATATCATAGACATTATTGAGAAACCACCAGTAGGAACATGGACTGGCATGCTCAAAAACAAAGTAGGATCCTTTAAATTTATCTACGTCAATGTTCTACCAAATGAAGTGGAACAACCTAGGAAATCAAAGTTATTCACCAAGAACAAACGGCCCAAACCAAAGACTCTGCAAGAATTATTAGACAGAATTAATCTACAGGTGAGATATTAATATTTGCTTTTTCATATTAATATGTAAAAGGGGAAGTTTAACACTGAAGAGTAATTAAATTGGTTAAATTAGTATCAGCACATCTGGACATGCCTTAGACATGTTGACTTCAGGGTTTAACTCAAGCATAGTGCATGTAACTCTCATCACTTACATGATATTTAAAAACCCAAGGCAAAAGGAATGAAAGATAATTCATGAACATCGTTAAAAATTAGGCAGAGGACATCAACAAATACTCAGTGGTTATAGTTACGTTCTTACCGTCCATGGAGAAAGAGTTATTGAAAGTCATTGTGCCGAGAGGGTAATGTGTGCTTTTCGGAATTATTGTGACTCAAAATTAGGATTTGTGGCACCATGGCTGCCTTCAACTGAATCTCTGAGGTGTAAGATGACCATCAGTTGTAACAAAAACTCACTAGAGAGAGACCTACTGCTGATCAGCAGGGTGGGCAGTCGTAGGTCGAGAATAACAGCAGGGAGTTGAGCAGACAGGAAACATTACCTGCTTATCAAGGTGTACAAGACAACTCACTGGACTCAAAATGTTAACTCTGCTTTCTCCCATAGATGCTACCAGACATGCTGAGTTTCTCCAGCATTTTGTTTTTGTTTCAGATTTCTAGTTTGTTATTTTATATATGGGAAGAGAGTCAGCTTTATCCCTTTGGGTGGTCTGGCAGTGCTTATGAAGGCTCAATTTAGGTGATAATAGAGCTTTGACTTCTGCTGAATTTGGTGCCCATGTATTCCACTGGCTGTACAAATGATATGCACCTCAAATTTCTTGTGTCTTGGAGGTTCAATGGAGATATCCAGCATTTCCCTAATCAGAGATAAATAATTGCATTAGACAGGCCATTTGATGGATTCTTGCTCATGACCAGTAATTATGTCAAATTTCACCTATGATGTTACGCAGAATGCATAGGCTCTTGGATCTGCATCTCTGACTGGTGTCCAAATTGACCAGACAAATCCACAGAACAACCAACTCCAATTGCAACTGCCACTGGACAGATGTAACCATTATCTCCAGTGGCCACTGTCCCCACCCCATCCTGTTCTCCCCCAGTCTAACTGTATCGAAGCTGTCCTGTAAACAGCCTGTCACTCCATTGCACATCTCATGATTGGAAAGAAATTAACCTGCAGGGACTTGCTGATATGAATCAGCAGGGATTGTGCAACTGAAAAGGTATTTGCCACCCAGCAACCGACCGGTACCTCAGAAAAGTGCTGCAAAATAATGAAGTTTGAGAGATTTTTTTATCAAAGGAAATTTCGCAACTTTTCATTTTGTCAATCATGATGTAAGTTTGTAATAAGCACAGGTGGAAGAACACAGAAGTAAATGGGTAGTGTTAAACTTATTCGCTCTTTTTAAAAACATTAAGCAAAACAAAAGCAGAGTGTATACTTCCTGTAACATCCTTTTAAATGTTTCAAAAACCATTCATTAGACATGCAGAAACCAATTATATAAAACAGGACATTGAATCTATCATCTGGGCAAATGAGAATTTTTCACAATATGAATTGGGCACAAAGCTCGATTCATTTAAGAGAGAATTTGGTACGACTTTGAGAAGGTAAAACATGGCATATGAAGCAAAGGTACGGAAAAAGGATTAAAGTAGGTTGCTGCAGTTGAAAAAAAGAACTGGCACATGTAATAAAGTCTTTCTTACTTTAAATTCTATATATGATTATTCAAACAATAAGTTAAAAAAAAAACTTGAGCATTGGGGGTGACAGCAGCAGAGTAATTTAAGGCAGGAGACCAGGAGAGATTACTTGGCTTCTTTGAAGAGTAACATTTATATGAAACACTGGAACTAATAGATTTAGCACTTCATTAAAAAGAGTCTTCAAGAACACAACACTCTCCCTCAGTGTGGCATTGAAGTGTCCGTTTAAAATTATTTGCTGAAAATCTTAGTGTGATTTGAATCCATAAATGACAGCCAAAGTAATTCTTAGGTGCAAATCTTTGAAATAAAATCAATGTTGAATCATCTCATTGAAGAACGTTCTTGAACTCTTCAGGTTATCAAATGTATTCTTTGACATTGAGACATTAAATACAGTATAGGCATTAGGATATAGAACTGCACAGCTTCTCATCACAATGCAACATGGCTTACCTTCCAGGTTTTGACAGTTTTGTTTGATTTCAGCAACTTGCAAGGGTTCCTGTGAAATTGGCACTTCTTTTAAAATTATACTCATGGAATTTTGATTATTTTTCCTCAAGGATAGGATTTGGAAAAATAAAATGTTGCCTTAAAAAGGTTAGTTTAAACAAATGTACAAATTTTAAAAGAACCATGTCATTAAATAGCTTGTAAATAAACTTTGATGTTGCCTTCTCGAAATGCAAATATGCAATTCACTCAATATTTGGAATCAAGAGGGGAACAGCAAAGTGTACTTGAAGTTGCAGGGGAGTTTTTTTTAAATAAAAATGTCCAGTATCACAACATATTACAACTCAAAAGTATTGAGGATATGAAATTCTGAAATAAGAAAGCTGGAAAAACTCAACAGATTAGACAGCATTTGTGGAGTATGTTAATATTTCAGATCAAATATCTCTTCATCAGAACCATTTTTATTCTTGGAAAAACTTTTATGGCCAATGGTAGCTTATTCATTCATTTACAATGGCTTTGATCTTATCAATGTCTGTTTGGAAGAAATTTCTGTTTACTCATTACCAGATGCCACTTAACTGGTCCAAGACTTATTTAACAGCTAGTTTAGTTTAATTACTTGTAAATAGTAATGTACTTTTATTCAATTAAACCAAATCTGTTTTGGATGCTTGGTCTTGAGTGCCTTTGATGTTAAAATACAATGTTGTTTCTTGCTTCTCTGGAGCAGGAGCATACATCCACTCTGCTGCTTAATGGCTACCAGACTCTTGATGACTTCAAAGAGCTGAAAGAGACACATTTGAATGAACTCAATATCCTAGACCCTGAGCAGAGAGCCAAATTGCTGACAGCTGCTGAACTCCTCATGGACTATGACAGTAAGTGGGCTTCTTTGGTTGTAGATGCAACACAAGCAGTTGAAGAAAAGCCATAACTCATGGCATAATACATAACAGATACTATTGCTAGATTGTATATATATTGTGCAGCAGAACAATGGTTATTCCCCACAACAAAAATTGGCAAAAAATCCTGAGCCCCCTTGTGCAGGAAACTTTTAGGTTCTGCTTGATCTACATGTACATTAAATAATACCAACAACTGCTAATAAAGGATCATATTTTGCATACCTGAGATATTTTGAAAACAACATTAGTGGATCAGTTGTCATTGGGATCATAAACTCAAATGCTAGACTCCCTCCCCTCCTCTGCTGGTTCTTATACTCAACTAATAAATCTGGCCAAATATTATACCCATGTATCAATGACATTCCCTTGGAATAAAAGCTAACAGGGACAATAAAAATTAAACACACATGTAAAATGGAGCCTTTGGCATCCATAGAAATAGAGCATATGGAGTAATAGTCATACAGAAGAGAATCAGACCCTTTGGTCCTACTCATCCATGCTGACCACATTTCCCTAACTAAACCAGTCCCACCTGCTTGCATATGGCACATATTCCTCTCAATATTTCCTATACATGTACCTATCCAAATGTATTTGAATTGTAACTGTATTTGCATCTACCACTTTCTCTGGTAGATCATTCCACATATGAACCGCCCTCTGTGGAAAAAGTTGCCCTTCCGGTCCCTTTTAAATCTTTCTCCTCTCACCTTAAAAATATGTCCCCAGTTTTGCACTCTACCACCCCAGGAAAAAAAGACCTTTGCTAGTTTTTGTACTAAAATCAGAAAGTGAAGTTTAAACCCATAAACTTTTGACTCAGAGGCAATAGACGAGCAGTTTAGCTAAGCTCATGCTTTACATTATAACTGTATTATTCATAGAATTAAGTTTTAATCCAATTTAAGTCAGGCACAAATTTTTAATTTTGAAGTAAAACCGATGCATTATGTGCTATTGAACCAGTTTTGCTTTTGAAGTGAATTCATTTTGTTTTTCTGCTGAATTGTGTGTGAACCTGTACACCTCAATATTAAAGAACAAATTCATATTTCCTTTGGGCTTTGACCCGTTAAATACATTTGAACTGTAGCAATGTTTCCCAGCTGCTGACTGATGGAGGAATAGAATTACAGCACAGAAAAGCATTCCGAAAAGGAGTCACAATGGTGAGGAGAGTGGGAGAGAGAGCGCGAGAGATAACACTGAACGGTCTGGAGATGCGGCCAGACCGGAGTTTCTTCAGTTATTTTATTTTAGGATGTCTGCTGTAATTAGATTAGACTTACAGTGTGGAAACAGGCCCTTCGGCCCAACAAGTCCACACCGACCCGCCGAAGCGCAACCCACCCATACCCCTACATTTACCCCTTACCTAACACTACGGGCAATTTAGCTTGGCCAATTCACCTGACCCGCACATCTTTGGACTGTGGGAGGAAACCGGAGCACCCGGAGGAAACCCACGCAGACACGGGGAGAGATGTGCAAACTCCACACAGTCAGTCGCCTGAGTCGGGAATTGAACTCGGGTCTACAGGCGCTGTGAGGCAGCAGTGCTAACCACTGTGCCACCGTGCCGCCCAATTAGGCACACCATTCTGCATTTACTGTGAATTAACCCTAAATAACGCAGTAATAAACAAAAGACTGAAAAATCATTGGTATTTAAATATCTTTAATTATGAAAGCAGAATCTAATATTTTAGTGCCTGGATTCCACATATAAAGTATTCCAAGTAATTTCAAAAAAACGCTCTTTTTGAATGAAATCTTGTGTTGTATAGGTTGAGGTGGAAGTATAAAACCAATGGTGCAATGCTTTATTAATTTCCTTTGGGATGTATTGATCCATTCCAGATTCTTGTTTAACACCATGACCCAATCCAGATTTTGTATCTAGAATTTCAGGTACTGTACTGTATTGATTTGCACCTTGTTTTATGACAGACACCAGCATTTTGTGTAAGGGTGTGTGGATAAAAAGCTAAAGCTTGCAGAAGAAAATCTGTTTTGATTGATTAGAAAATTTATATTTAGCTTGGCCCCTCAAACTAAGGTAATGAGGGAAATGGAGAACCTCTGCAAAACCATATTATCTTGGTCAAATATGTTGCAAGGATACATTTGTGATATCGAAATGACAGGTCTGAAGTCTCCTGTACTAATATCTCAGAAGTGCCACATATCTATAAATCAATATTAATTGGGTGTGTTTTTTTAAACAGCAGGAAGTGAGACAGAAGAGCAAGGAGAGAACACTGATGCACAACTCTCAAGCTCAGCTCCTCTGTGCGATATTCCACGGGATTCAGGCTGCTATGAAAGTTCAGAGAATTTGGAGAACGTGCCGGAACATTCTGAATTAAGTACCACTGAGGAACAAACGCAGAACATTTCTGAAGACTGAGCTAGAGCAGTCGATTTGTTGTTTTTTTTAAAAAAAGGACCCCAATGCTGACATCTAGTGGCTTAAAAATACAAAACAATGTGGCTTTAACCATAAGGCCTCTTTGCACCAAGCTAATTATTCGAGGAGAATTTGTAAAGGATTTGAAGAATACTGCAGTTTCAAAGTCTGTTCTTGAATGACATTTATCATGAATTTTCTTGGATATTTAGTTTTAGCAATTTATAGAAAGGAACATTGGCCATAGAAATGGTCTGCAGGTTCAAGGATCCAAAGAGGACTCCATTCTATTGGTTACAGAACTGATGCCTATATGTCTGTCTTGTCAGGAGATGGGGTGTCTGCACATATTTGCCATTTATTACAACTTTTGGCTTTATTTTATTAATGCATGCAGGTAGGATAGAATAGCAGAGATAGTAGGGTCATTTTTATTTTTAAAAAGGCACACGCTAATTGAGATCTCCTATTCACTCTCCATAAAATCAGGAAATTGTGGGCAAGCTTCCCATAAAGTTTTGTTGCCAATGGCTAGCAGGTAATAGCTGCCAGGATACTGATGTTGCTATTTTGATTTTTCTATCCCCCGAAAGCTGTTGTTGCATGATTAATATAGATTTAATTATGATAACGATCTTATTAGTAGTGAATGTGATGGTTAGTCCAAAATGATGGGCTGTAATTTTTTTTAATAGGTTGAGTATATTTCAGGAATGAATTTTGCATATTTTTGAAATTTAATTAGATTTTGCAGGAAGACTTTATTCTCATGAAGACATAACTTTGAAATTTGTTTTAAAAATGAAAATTGCAATTTCTTTATTTTTCTATTTGATTTTAAAAGTTTTGTACTTCAGTTTAAATAAAGCATTTCTTTGCTTAAGTATCAATTTTCTTTTAAATTACTTTCTTTTTACCTAATTCTGTCAAACCAGGCAACATTGCAAACTTAATTCCTTTGATTTTCAGCATTTTTAATCTGGTTAGTCTGAATCTAAAGTACAAAATACAAATGCCAGCTGTAATAGAACTTGTGTAATTTTAGAGGTGAAATAAATTAATGTTTCTATGAAGATCTGTACCTCAGACTGTAGTTGAATTTGTTGGTTGGTTCGTCGAGCCAGTTGACTTTTCATCTACTGACTGGGTGACATCCTCAGGCTGAGGATGAAGCGTTTTTGTTGTGATCTGCCCAGAATTTATATATTCTGTCAAGATGGGTGGCCATATTACCAGTTTTGTGCTGTAGTGGTCTGTAGATGGGGTCTCTTTCAATAAACTCAGGAATTCCTGGAGGCTTGGTATTCATCCATTGGTTCCATAAACAGACATGTTGAAATAGATCCTATCTACAGACCACTACAGCACAAAACTAGGATTAGAACCAGACAGGCAATCACAATGACAGTGCTTCATCCAGCATTGAAGATGATGTCACCCACTCAGAAGACAAAGTTTGTAAAACAATCAACTGACTTGGTCAACCCAACAACTTCAAAATAAATTTAACGTGTGGAAATCCAGATGTTATGCTGGAATAACCTGCCCAACAGTGCCAATGCCCATTTTCACTTTTAAAATGGCTCCGCTTTGCTTCGAGCTGTCCCATAAACCAACTTTCCAATTAACATTTTTTTTGTGAGACCAATGTGGCCACTTTTGTTCTCTCTATGGCATGTTTCTAATTGCTACACACAATCACGCACCCACACATCTCAGAAGCATGACTGCTTAAACTCTCAATACCACAAGATTCATGTTTTTAGGGTTGCCTCTCATTTTCCAACATGTAAAAACTCCCAACATCTTGAAAATGCTGCTGTTTCTATGTCAGGTCTGGTTCAACCACAATCTTTGTGACGTAGGTTATTCCAAGTCTCCCTACAAACAAAAAATTTAAACTTTCCTCATGATCAAATCTTTTCATGTCTATCTCACTCTCCACCCTTAAACTCTAGGGGGTGGCACGGTAGCTCAGTGGTTAGCACTGCTGCCTCACAGCACCAGGGACCCAGGTTCCATTCTAGCCTCTGGTGACTGTCCGTATGCAGTTTACACATTTGGCTCGTGTCTGCGTGGGTTTCCTGCCACAGTCAAAAGACATGCAGGTTAGGTGAATTGGCTATGCTAAATTGCCCATCATGTCAGAGGGAAATGGGTCTGGGTGGGTTACTCTTCGAGGGGTTGGCGTGAACATGTTGGGCCGAAGGGCCTGTTTCTATACTGTCAGGAATCTAATCTAATCTTCCAACTACTTCATTCAATTTACGAAAAGCAGGACAAATCCAATCTAGGCAATTACAGCCTGGAAAATTTACTCTCAAATCATAAAAAGATTATTAACACTGGTATGTCATGAAGCATCTATTCACCAATGCCTGTTTGGAATCCAGCAGTTTCCACTTCTCTCTGGACATCAAAAAAGTGCCATTGTTCAAAATATGGCTGGTACCATAGTGTATACAAAAGATTGATAGAGTCAGTTGTTGAAGGCCAATTATTTCAGTGACAGGATATCACTTGCAGGGAGTTCCTTTGTTGGATTGAGGAAACAACTTTATTTTCGATTTGGAAATGCCTGTGTTGGACTAGGGTATACAAAGTTAAAAATCACACAACACCAGGTTATAGTCCAACAGGTTAATTGGAAGCAAACTAGCTTTCAGAGCGACGCTCCTTCATCAGGTGATTGTGGAAGGCTCGATCGTAACACAGAATTTATAGCAAAAATTTGCAATGTGATGTAACTGAAATTATACATTGAAAAATGGATTGTCTGTTAAGCCTTCCATCTGTTAGAAAACAGTGATAGTTTCACTTCTTTCAAGTGTAAATCACAAAACCCTTTTTTTTAAAAAGTTGCATTCTCAGGTCAGCTGTTAACAATGGTGATAGCTAGACAACATGTTGAAGGTGTTAGCCCCCTGTGTTCTCTGTCTATGCCATGATGTTTAGATTGATTCTAATCTAAAAAGTGAGATAACAGAGTTTTACATAAATTCATGCAGTTTTTCAGCTCAGAGTTCTACATGAATGTATGCAGGTTTTGAGCAAAGTGCAATGTAACTCTGCAAGTACAAATTCACCATACGAAATATATATGTGTGTGTGTGTGTGTGTGTGTGTGTGTGTGTGTGTGTGTGTAGTGAGTGCAGAGTGTCTTAAGTCTGTGAGGGGGTGCATGTGTGAGTGTGTGTGTCTAGAAGGGTGTGTGTGTATCTATGTGCATGTCTATGTGTACCTGTGTCCGTGTGTCCGTGTGTGTGTAGTGCAATGGTGATCATCTGTAATGTGACATAAACTCAAGGTCCCGGTTGAGGCCCTCCCTATGGGTACCGAACTTAGCTATCAGCCTCTGCTCAGCGACTTTCCTCTGCTGCCTGTCCCGAAGTCCACCTTGGAGGATGGTCACCCGAAGGTCAGAGGCTGAATGTCCTGGACTACTGAAGTGTTCCCCAACTGGGAGGGAACAGATCATTGTTCGTAGCAAACTGCCTGGCTCTCAGGGCAACTCCATACAACCCTGTCACGGTGGACACTGCAAGACGTGTCAGATTGTGGACATATAAACCACTATTACGCATGGGAACACCTCCCACCTTGTACATGGCAGGCACTAATGTGACTCAGCCAACATTGTCTATCTTATACGTTGCAGGAAAGGATGCCCAGAGGCATGGTACATTGGGGAAACTGAGCAAAGGCTACGACAACGGATGAATGGGCACCGCACAACAATCAACAGACAGGAGGGTTCCCTCCCAGTTGGGGAACACTTCAGTAGTCCAGGACATTCAGCCTCGGACCTTCGGGTGACCATCCTCCAAGGTGGACTTCGGGACAGGCAGCAGAGAAAAGTGGCCGAGCAGATGAGCAGAGGCTGATAGCTAAGTTCGGTACCCATAGGGAGGGCCTTAACCGGGACCTTGGGTTCATGTCACATTACAGGTGATCACCAATGCACTACACACACACACACGGACAGACACAGGTACACATAGACGCGCACATAGATACCCACACACACCCTTCTAGACACACACTCACACATGCACCCCTCACAGACTTAAGACACTGCACCCACTAAACACACACACACACACACACACACACACACACACACACACAAAAAACCCACATGCACACATATATTTTGTGGGGTGAATTTGTACTTGCAGAGTTACATTGCACTTTGCTCAAAACCTGCATACATTCATGTAGAACTCTGAGCTCAAAAACTGCATGAATTTATGTAAAACTCTGATTCTAATCTAAAAAGTGAGATAACAATCTAAACATCAGGTCAACAGAGAACACGGGGGCTAACACCTTCAACATATTGTCTGGGTATCACCATTGTTAACAGCTAACCCGAGAATGCAACTTTAAAAAAAAGGGTTTTGTGATTTACACATGAAAGAAGTGAAACTATCACTGTATTCTCACAAATGAAAGGCTTAACAGACAATCCATTTTTCAATGTATAATTTCAGTTACATCACACTGCAAACTTTTGCTATAAATTCTGTGTTACGATCGAGCCTTCCACAATCACCTGATGAAGGAGCGATGCTCCGAAAGCTAGTGTGCTTCCAATTAAACCTGTTGGACTAGAACCTGGTGTTGTGAGATTTTTAACTTTATTTTCAATTGCTTCAACAGTAACCTTTCCTCAATATGGTCAGCAATCCAGGGACGTGAATTGTTTCAGGTGCTCTATTACAATGTCCAGTTCCATCCCAAACTCCTCAGGTTGGAAAGCAGGTCATGGTTCAGGCTTAGAATAAAGGGACAAATAATCATACTGAAATGCAGAGAATGACCACACCTAACAAATGAGAATCTTACCGTCAACCCTTAAAATTTAACAGCCATGACCATTGTCCAAATCCCTCAACATACTGGGGATTACGACTGACCAGAAACAGGACAAGCCACATAAATACTCTGCTCATAACAACAGGAGTCCACTAAACACTGAGTAACTCACCTTCTGACTTCCCATCTTCCTAACATCTAGAAGTCAGAATGAACCCCAAGGCATTCTACACTTATGCAAGGAGAGTAGGACCAGACAATAGAGGGAACGTGTGCCTGAAAACGGAGGGTGGTAGGGGAGGCCCTTAATGTATGTTTTGCTTCAGTGTTCACTAGTGAGAAGGACCTGGTCATTTGTGAGGACAACATAAAACAGGCTGACATACTCGAGCAGGTTAATGTTAAGGAGGATGTGCTGGAAATCTTGAAAAACATGAGAACAGGTAAGTCCCCTGGGCCAGTTGGACCCAAGATTACTACAGGAAGCAAGAGAAGAGATTGCTGCGCCTTTGGCAATGATCTTTGCATCCTCACTGTCCAGTGGAGTAGTACCAAATGATAGGAGGGTGGCAAATGCTATTCCCTTGTTCAAGAAAGGAAATAGGGATAACCCTGGGAATTACAGACCTGGTCAGCCTTACGCCGGTAGTGGGCAAATTATTGGAGAGGATTCTGAGAGATTGAGAGATTATTTGGAAAAGCATAGCTTGATCAGAGACAGTCAGCATGGCTTTGAGAGAGGCAGGTCATGCCTCAAGCCTTACTGAGTTATTTGAGGATGTGCCAAAATACGTTAATGAAGGTAGAGCAACGGATGTGGTGTAAATGAATTTTAGCAAGGTATTTGTTAAGGTTCCCATAATAGGCTCATTCAGAAAGTAAGGAGGCATGGGATAGAGAGAAATCTAGCTGACTGAATATTGATATGGCTGGCCCATAGAAGACAGGGCGTGATAGTAGATGGAAAGTAAGCAGCCTGGAACTTAGTGACCAGTGGTGTTCACAGGGATCTGTTCTGGGACCTCTGCTCTTTGTGATATTTATGAATGACTTGGATCATGAATTGGAAGGGTGGGTTAGTAAGTTTGCCAATGATATGAAGGTTGATGGAATTGTGGATAGTGCGGAGGGCTGTTGTGGATTGCAATGGGACATTGACAGGATGCAGAGCTGGGCTGAGAAGTGGCAGATGGAGTTCAACCTGGAAAAGTCTGAAGTGATTAATTTTAGAAGGTCAAATTTGAATGCAGATTACAGGGTTAAAGGCAGAGTTCTTGGCAGTGTGGAAGAACAGAGGGATCTTGGGATCCCCATCCATAGATCCGTCATGGTTGCTACCCAAGTTGATAGGGTTGTTAAGAAGGCTTATGGGGTTTGACTTTCATTAGCAGGGAGATTGAGTTTAAGAGACATGAGGTTATGCTGCAGCTCTGTAAAACCCTGGTTAGAGCACACTTGCAATATTGTGTTCAGATCTGGTCACCTCATTATAGGAACGATATAGAAGCTTTAGAGAGGGTGCAGAGGAGATTTACCAGGATTAACCTGGACAGGAGGTTATGCCTTATTAAGAAACATTGAGGAAGCTAGGGCTTTACTCATTGGAGAAAAGAAGGATGACAGGTGACTTGATAGAGATGTACAAGATATTGAGAGGCATAGATAAAGTGGATAGCCAGAGACTTTTTCCCAGAGTAGAAATGGATATCATGAGGGGTCATAATTTTAAGGTGATTGGAGGAAGGTTTAAAGGAGATGTCAGGGGTAGGTTCTTTACAGAGTGGTGAGTGCAAGGAATGCACTGGCAACGGTGGTAGTAGGGTCAGATACATTAGGGACATTTAAGCAACTCTTGGATAGGCACATTGAAGTTAGTATAATTAAGGGTTTGTAGGTTATTCTGATCTTAGAGTAGGGTAAAAGATTGGCACAATATCAAGTGCCAAAGGGCGTATACTGTGCTGCTCTGTTCTATGTTCTATGAAAACCCTCCACTTCTTTCCAAGTCCATGTCTAACAACACTCAAGCATTCTATCATAGCACAAAGTCAACCACTTGATTGGCCTCTCATCCAACACCTTAAATATTCACTCACTCCATGATTGTGCTGAGTGGCTGCATTGTGTATGTTTTACAAGATGCAGGGTAGCAATGTATCAAGCTTCATAGAGGAGCACATAATCCACAGCCTCCAACATCCAGAAAGTCAAAAGCACCATGCAGTAGACTGATGGGATTGGTAATTGGACAGATTAGATTTCACCTGCTTTTTCTTCTGGATACTACTTAGCTGGACAATTCTCCTTAAAGAGTCAGTCAGACAGATACTAGTGTTCATGAAAGGCAATTCCTAATGCAGAGTAAATACACATTTTGTTTCTCCTAAAAGGTTCCCATCTAAGGCAGTCCAGTCAAAAATCAGAAAGTTTTCTGCTCTTGTGATGCAAAAATCTCATGTGACTGTGTTGGCAATCTTCCCATAATTTAGGTAAACAATGCTTGTTGCATTGCTCAAATGTCTACTGGTGCAGTCTAGTTTTGTCCCAGTGCCATTTGCATGAATGCCTGGCATGTGTGTTGTATCTCACACCCGCATTTGTGCAGATGGTTTCTCGCCATCACTTTTAAAAAATAATTCAAAGGATACGGCTGTTGCGAACAAGTATTTATTGTAAATTCCCAGTTGACCACAATGTATTGCTAGTTGAGAAGTACAGATCCTGGAATTCCATCCAGGGATCAGCAGGATGTTTGACCTAATAGCAGTTATATACTAAAATGGCTGTAGAATCAACTTGCATCTTTGGATATGTTAACTGCTAGTTACAGCATTTAATTGCTATCCCTCATACATGTCACTTTTAAATTAGTTCAAAGCCAAGGGCAATATCATCCCAATAATCTCCACTGAAACATCACGTATGCACATCCATTCTTCAAGGTTTGAAATATTTTCATGCCCAGTGACTTGCGCACTGCCAAACTTCAAGGTACACCCCAGATGAAAGTGTTTAATGTAATGGATAAGCGGATGATAAGGAAATTTGATCAGAGGAATATTAGTCATCATCCTCTGTCCTGTCTACTTCCTTGCGCCTGTAATCTTTCAATGGAATTACACAAATTTCTGATGCAAGAACTTCAAGCATAAGCCTCAATTTACACAAAATATGCCTCTCAAATAGCTTCAGGCAGCTAATAACATCATGTAAAACTGATGGAAGTGATTTGTAGGTTGTAAATCAAGTTACCAGAGATAGCACTAAACATGGAATAATGAATCTTCCAATCACAAGTTAAAGTGAAGTACTTTATTGACTAGTTTATCCCCACTAATTGAGGGGGGTAATATCTGCCTTACAGATATTTCTGTCAACATAGGACAAGGCACTCATTTACCTTTCTTTGCAGTGAAAGTATTTCTTTCCATTACTGTGCTTTACTTTGGATAAGGTGTTAAAACAAAACTAATGTCCTGCCTTGCTTCCTCAGATGTCTCACTTGTTACTTCACATCAATGCAATCTTGGGGTGTACAAAATCACACATGAACCATTTATAATTGGTATCTAGATGAAACGGACTCTTGCCAAAAAAATTTTTAATTAACTGCTGTTCCACAAACCAGTTGCAGAAATATTCAGTGATTCCAGGCAATTAAAGGCTGCCAGCCTGTGAATGCCTATTGCCAACCAAATATTTCAGGAGAACAGATCGATGCTGGGAATCCTACCTAGCCGTTATGGATTTCTTTAGCTTGTAACAATGACTCTGGGAAGATCAAATAGTTAAGCTTCTCAACAGAACAAAGTACTGGTAACATTATAATTTTATGCATTTAAAATGTTATTCACAATCATTTGATTGCAAACATTATCTTTTAGCATCTGTTACTACAGTAGTTGGAAATAGGACATAAGACAAGCTTTCAGAAGACTAAACAGCTAGAGCAGCTGCACTGGCACTTATCCATTGGTAGGTATAAATCAATCATGAGCAAACCTATTAATGATTTTATACTTAAGTCTAAAAAGATTTCATAACCGATTAAAAAGTATGCAAAAATTGCTGGTAAGTGCAATATTTCTTTTTCCGCACTAGAACATTTGAGTGTTGCAGTAGTTACATTTGGATGAAAAACCTCAACATAGTTAAAGTTTTCTTTTGTAAGTATTAAGTCTCTTCAGAGGACAGCTGCCTTAAAAGTAGGCATGTGCAGAAGTTACATCTTCATATTAATTATAAATAAACCACATTATACTCAGTTCTGTAAAGAAAAAAATCATCTTGGGACAGTGATTTGGTTTTAGAAATAGAATTTACAATTCAGGAAAAGATGATTTAGTTCAATTGGTATGTGCAAGCCAGATGAAGAGGCATCATTAAAGAGCAGTACAATAAACTTACTTTTAGCATAAACATTCAGCAATACGTGTGTTCCATCCAAAATATATCATTCCTCAACTCATTGACTTAAAGCACAAGATACAACAACAAAACTGCTACGTATATTTTGAGATACTAGTCTGGAATATACCAGTGAGGATATCTGCATGCGCCTCATCTCCAGGTAGGCTTGATTCCTTCTGTGATGTAACACTGCTATATTTAATACCGTAAATAGGTCAGCAAGCACAGTTCTCTGCTGCAGTGTTTAAGACAACTCACTTCACATTTTCATTATAGGCTGGTGTTTTGTCCCTTACCACAACGGAGATTACACCTAGAATTCCTTTCCAAATATAGAGTTGGTACTGAACATGGGAGTTTACACAATTGTAAATGCTTGTGAAGCTTGAAGAACCCTATTTTGAAGGATTGATGGCAGTAATGTTGTGCGCTAGCAAAACATGAACTCCCCTGGTTATCTACTCAGCATTCAATGTCTGCCATTAGACATTATAGCCTAGAAATACCCTCATATTATACTCAGTTAACAGATAAATGGGAACCTAAGAGTTAAACATTGTACAAGGTGTGCACAACCTCATTTTGTATAGTATGCTGAAGAGACTTAATACTACTTGCAGAAGAAAACTCTAACTATATTGAGGTCTTTAATATTGGAATTTAGTTCCAAAGCACATGCAGGAAACAAAATGTCTCAGTAAAATAGTCCCATACTTCTTGTTGGACTGATTCTTGAAATGGATCTGCTTCAGCATCTGATCTACCACAAAGTTACTCAGCAACTAACAGCAAAGAGAAATGGGAGGCAATGGCCTAGTGGTATTATTGCTGAACTGTTAATCCAGAGACCCAGGTAATGTACTGTGGACCTGGTTTGAATCCTGCAATATCAGATGGTGGAATTTGAATTCAATCAGAGAACCAAAAATCTGGAATTAAGAGTCTCACGATGACCATGAAACTAATGCTGACTGTTAGGAAAAACTTATCTGGTTCACTAATGTCTCTCAGGGAAGGAATCTACCATCCTTACCTAATATGGGACTTCAGACCTACAGCAATGTGGCTGACTCTCAACTGCTTTCTAGGTGAAAGTCAGGACTGCTTTCTGGGCATTTAGGAATGGACAATAAATGTGCCTAGCCAGTGATATTCATGGGGTGAGGACAAATATATATGACTTTTATGTAGCATTGTTAAACTTGATGTAGAAGTGGTCTACTTTTCACTTTAAGTAGTATTGCCTTCAGAAAGGGCTCGCCATATAAGGAGAAAAAAAAAGCAGTAAACTGTGGAAATGACTGATATTGGTCCATATTGGTTTTATGTGCTTCAAAATAGAACTCTAATTCAGACCAGTACCCATCATTTCCAAGTTTCACTGGATTTTCCTTCCTTCGAGTCCATTTAGAGACACAAGGTGCCTATTCTTGTGAAAGGTGAAAAGGTAGACCATTTCTATATCAAGTTTAACAAGTAATTGGAGAAATTTGAAAGACAGAGGTGGGGTCTGCTGGATTGTTTTTTAAAATGGACTTGTTCCTAAAGCATATCATTTGTGGAATTATTAAAGAATTCAATTACCTACAACCAAAACACACTCTCAAATCTGTTTCCTCAAAGTGAGTGTGTTATAAGCAGAAATTTTTTTTTCAGTGAAGAATTTGAGAATCACAATACTTCAAATTTTTTAAAAAATCAATATTTTGGGACATACCATAATAATACAAAGAACATAAGAAATAGGAGTAGGAGTCATTCATTTGACCCCCTCAAGCAACAAGATCACAGCAGATCTGGCCCAAGCCTCAACTCAGTTGTACAGCATGGAAACAAACCCTTCAGTCCAACTCTTGCATTTTGACCAGATATCCTAAATTAATCTAATCCCATTTGCTCAGCATTTGGCCCACACCCCTCTAAACCCTCCCTATTTATATACCTATCCAGATGCCTTTTAAATGCTGTAATTGTACCAGCCTCCACCACTTCCTCTGGCAGCTCATTCCACACACCATCTGCATGAAAATGTTGCCCCTTAGGTGCCTTCTATATAGAGTCATAGAGATATACAGCATGGAAACAGACCCTTCGGTCCAACCTGTCCATACCGACCAGATATCC
Source organism: Hemiscyllium ocellatum (assembly GCF_020745735.1). NCBI lineage: Eukaryota > Metazoa > Chordata > Chondrichthyes > Orectolobiformes > Hemiscylliidae > Hemiscyllium > Hemiscyllium ocellatum. Next base: position 93,277,013 of record NC_083411.1, on the reverse strand, counting down.
CAACCCAATCTAGTCCCACCTGCCAGCACCTGGCTCATATCCCTCCAAACCCTTCCTATCAATATACCCATCCAAATGCCTCTTTAATGTTGCAATGGTACCAGCCTCCACCACATCCTCTGACAGCTCATTCCATACACATACCACCCACTGCGCGAAAATGTTGTCCCTTAGGTCTCTTTTTATATCTTTCCCCTCTCACCTTAAACCTATGGCCTCTAGTTCTGGACTCCCCGAGCCCAGGGAAAAGACTTTGTCTATTTATCCTATCCATGCCCCTCATAATTTTGTAAACCTCTAGACGCTCCACCCCACAGCCTCCGACGCTCCAGAGAAAACAGCCCCAGCCTGTTCAGCTTCTCCCTGTAGCTCAAATCCTCCAACTCTGGCAACATCCTTGTAAATCTTTTCTGAACCCTTTCAAGTTTCACAACATCTTACCGATAGGAAGGAGACCAGAATTGCATGCAGTATTCCAACAGTGGCCTAACCAATGTCCTGTACAACTATAACATGACCTCCCAACTCCTGTACTCAATACTTTGACCAATAAAGGAAAGCATACCAAACGCTGCCTTCATTATCCTACCTACCTGCAACTCCACTTTCAAGGAGCTATGAACTTGCACTCCAAAGGTCTCTTTGTTCAGCAATACTTCATAGGACTTTATCATTAAGTGTATAAATCCTGCTAAGATTTGCTTTCCCAAAATGCAGCACCTCGCATTTATCGGAATTAAACTCAGTCTGCCACTTCTCGGCCCATTGGCCCATCTGGTCCAGATCCTGTTGTAAGCTGAGGTAACCCTCTTCGCTGTCCACTAAACCTCCAATTTTGGTGTCATCTGGAAACTTACTAACTGTACCTCTTATGCTCGCTTCCAAATCATTTATGTAAATGACAAAAAGTAGAGGACCCAGCACCGATCCCTGTGGCACTCCACTGGTCATACATCTCCTGTCTGAAAAACAACCCTCCACCACCATTCTCTGTCTTCTACCTTTGAGTCAGTTCTGTATCTAAATGGCTAGTTCTCCCTGTATTCCATGAGATCTAACCTTGCTCATCAGTCTCCCATGGGGAACCTTGTCGAACACCTTACTGAAGTCCATATAGGTCATATCTACTGCTCTGCCCTCAATCTTCTTTGTTACTTCTTCAAAAAACTCAATTTTTCCCCTTTCACCATAAACCCATGCCCTCTAGCTTTGGACTCCCCTTACCCCAGGAAAAAGACTTGTCTATTCACCTTATCCATGCCCTTGATGATTTTATAATCTCTATAAAAGGTAACCCCTTAGCCTCCAACACTCCAGGGAAAATAGTTCCAGCCTATTCATCTTTTCCCTGTATCGATCAAACCCTCCAATCTTGGCAACATCCATGAAAATCTTTTCTAGACCCTTTCAATTTTCACAAAATCCTTCCTATAGCAGAATTGCATGCAGCATTCAAATGTGGCCTAACTAATGTCCTGTACAGCAGCAACATGACCAACCAACTCCTAAACTCATCTTCCATGTCAGGTCATCATAGTCCTCAACTCCCCAATATTTCCCCCCCCCCCCAAAAAAAAACACCCTCCCGACTACAAATCCTTTCAGTGAGCTAACTCCACAGCATTCTGGAGTAGAGAATTCTGCATATGCACTACCCTCTGGAAGAAATCCCTTCTTCATTTCAGAATAAGGCTTCGCTCATCATATCCATGTACCTTAATCAAGAATCTCACATCTTTGGAAGCATCTTCTCAACATCTACCCTATCAAGCCCCCTCAAAATCTTGTATGTCTCAATATGATCACTCATCCTTCTAAGGTCTATCATACTGGAACCAATAGTCCAACAAATCTCAAATTACAGTGATCTCTAAATTTCACACCTACATGGTAAACATAATTCATACCAATGCAAATGACTGAATGAACAACATAATTAGGAGACCATTTTTACAATTCTGTGTCAATTAGACCCAGCCAATTAAATGAGCTATATTTAAGCTTACTTTGCCAAAACTTCCATTTTGTGCAACTTTGATTCTAACTCATTACTTGGACATAATTCTAAGAATTTCTGAAGATTGCAATATTGTTAGTAAGTATAGAAAGGTTATTTATTCAAAGGGTTCGATTGCAGTGCACTTTGGTTTTAAATTGGCATTAACAAAATAAACATAGTGCCAATAGTAATACTTGATAGTACAGAACTTAGTGCTTGACGAAAAAAATATGGAGTAATAATCAGGACAAGACAGAAGTCAGTCAAATTTCAAAGAGCAATAATTCATACCTTTTGTCATGCAGCAAAAATTGATGCTCCCTTTGAAATTTGGCATTCTTGCATCCATGCTGATAAGTGCAGGACGAAAAAAGTTTTACATGCACGTTGTTCTTTTTCAGCAATTTTGCAATAATTAGCAATGGTGAAAATCGCTACAGTTGTTACATAAGAAAGATGATAATTCAAACTAAGATACTACATCTGATATACAAACTACTACCCCCACAAATGTTCACCAATGTATTATCCACTAGTGTATTCAATATGACTGCTCCTCCCTCCTTTGCCTCACAAATATCAAACAGAAGATTCAGAAGCTTGAACACATGCACCTACAAGTTCAGAACAGCTTTTTCCCTGCCTTTATTAGAATGATGAATGGAGTCTAACTTCAAATAATGTTGATCTTGCTTCTTGCACCTGCTGTGCAATGTAACCTGTATGCCTCACTCTACCTAAACATCCTATGATCTGTATGTCCTTGCTTACTATGACCGGCCTATATGGCTCACAAAAAAAGCATTTTACTGTACCTAGGTACACGTGACAACAATAAATCAAATTAAATTAAGGAATTTACTTTGTTAAGGCAGTCAGGAAGCAAAAAGAAAGTCAGCCATAGACAAGACAACGAATCAGTAACCAAACTTTTTAGAGCTTAACTAAATTAAAAGTTTAAATATTAGTATTAGTGGGACTAGGTGACTCACCTTGAAGTAAACTCTAACAAGAATTCACAAAAAGGTGAACAGTTTAAAATCGACCAAAATCACCTCAAAAGATAAAAATATTTCACAGTGCTCTGATATCACCATTTGATTAGACTTTCTTCATAATGAGGTTTTGAACCATCATGAACCATGTATATAGGTAAGATACTCTTTGGAAATGGGTTATTACAACAGATGGGAGTGCCAGACATTATTTGAGTGTGAAGCGAGTGGATAGTAGTCCTCTTACATAACACAAATTGCTGCAAGACAATGGAAGCACACATGAAATAAATTAAGTACAATAATTATATTCATATACACATAATTTACAGATAAAGATACATTAATTTAATTGCAAAGAAATACATGACAAATGAAATAAAGGAATCATAAATTAACAGTCAATATTGAAAAGGTGTAGAACAATTTTCTAAAACAGTTATTATAAAGGATGAATATAAATTTTTTTTGCATTTAGTTTAACATTTCATTCAGACAGTGGGACATAATTTTACCAACTGAACCAAAAAGGCAAACCTGAGGTAAAAGGCTTTTGAAGTCACACTGAATGATAAAGGGAATTGATAAATTCCCCTTTAGTGCTTGTGGAGCACAACAAATGAACCAAAAACTTTTGGGACAGATGCCTTTTGATATCTAGATGATCAAACTTGCCATGCTCTGCAATAGCCGAGTTTTGATTCCCTGACACTACCCCTTTAAACAGATCGACAGATGCTCCCACGGAATACAACGGGGTACGAATAATATTTGTAATCCATAATTTGGAAACTGTGCTAAAATAGCAAGAGTTTTTGAAACAGTGACCATTGATGAATAGCAATAAGACAAGACTATGTAGGGCTACAAAATGATCAAGATTCAGCTTTGTTTACTAACAATAGCTTCAAGTGACTGCATGTCAGCCACAGCACAAACTGAAAGAAATAGCAAATGTGCATTATTCACTTACTCTTCCCCCATTTTATTCTAGATTAGATCCTGCTAAGAAACTATCAGCAAGAATTTGTACAAACAGACCACTTCCAATTGGTACAGAACACAAGAATTCAGGAGTTATCTTCTTGTCTTAGGGTTAACCCTTTGTTGTTTAATATTTGCCTCTGATCAAAAATATAACTTCACACCAGATTCAAAGAAAGTCCAAGTAACAGCAATATGGATGGCACATCAATTTATGAACTAGATAGAAATGTTAGGAATTAGGTGCTCTACAGGTATCACTTAAATACCTTGAGCTGCTCTCATAGCACTTCATAAAACCTGAAGCAATAGCAATTTCAAATCAAGTTTACATCCTACATTGATCCAAAGCCAAAACCTTTCCTCTCAAAATCTTAACTAGCCTAGGATATCTCATCATAAGAAATAGAGATGAAATAAAGTGCAATAAATAGTCATAGTCATTCCAACATCACAATATTCCAATAAACTTTGCATGGATCTAGATATTAACAAATTTGATATCAAATCATCCAGGCTTTTTTTAAAATTGGAACACAAATGGGAAAATCTTGGATAAATTCTCACTCATTTTCTTGAAATGCACTATTACTTTGAGGAACTTTAAATTTATGCTTGCCAAATAAAAGATTTTTCCCACAAGATGGTGGAATATTTATCACGGTTAATTCTTGGCCTACAACTGGTTTACTTCAAATCAGTTTTGCTTTCCTACTTATATAAATCTTAAGAATACCAACCTCACCTCATGTACTCCCCCCCCCCCCCCCCCCACCAATTTGCCAACTAATTGCACACTAAGTGTTCACCTCTACATTTGAATAATTGACTTTAAAAACTTAAATGCCAAAATTCATTAAGAGTATGGTCCTCATTGTTCGGGTTCTGGAACAATAAAACATGGTTAACAGTGGTTCTATGGAATGGAACAAAAAACTTGGTGCAGTATGACTTCCAAGTATAGTTTTTTCATAATACTTGCAAAAAAGAATATAACTGGGGGCAAACAAAGTGAATTAGGAAGAGGAATATCCATTTATTGGAAACATGTTGTTTTATTTGAGGGCGAGAAAAAGATTTACAAGCTTGTTGCCATGACTGGAAGATTTGAGTAATAGGGAGAGGCTGGAACATTTCCCCTAGAACGCCATAGGTTAAGGGGTGACCATATAGAAATTTATAAAATCATGATGGGCATGGATAGGGTGAATAGCCAAGGTCCTCTTCCTGGGATGGATGAGTCCAAAACTAGATGGCATAGGTTTAATGTGAGGGGGACAAGATTTAAAAAGGGTCTTAAGGGGCAATTAATTTACACAGAGGGTGGTGTGTGTCTGGAATGGGCTGCCAGAGGAAGTGGTGGTGGCTGGTACAATTACAACATTTAAAAAGGCATCTGGATGGGTACATGATTAGGAAGGGTTTAAGAGTGATATGAGCCAAATGCTGTCAAATGGGTCTAGGGTCAGATTGGGATGTCTGGTCAGCACAGCCAAGTTGGACTGAAGGGTCTGCTCCTTTTATTTCATCCATCAAAGCAGGTTTAGTTTTGAAAAAAAAAATAATTTTTCCTTAACAGAAAGGTTTGCTAGATTGTTCTTTCAGCATAGAATGAGAAGCTGTACTTCAAAAGGAAGTCTCAATCAGGATTGTGCTTTCATTGGCCTCTGCTGCTCAGTCTACATGACAGCAATGGACAAGAAAAAGATCAGATTAAACCAAAATGTCCTCCCTCCTTCAATAATCAATCAGGGCTCACTAATGATACTTATACGAAGAACAGCCATACAGATAAGATATTGGAAAGCTGCCAGCTGTTCTAAAATTGTACTTCAATGAGAATCAATCAGGAGATACAAAAAAAACAGGTAACAGAGGATGTGTGTTCCAATTTTAAATCACCCCTCATACGTGCTTTGAAGACACCCGACAATATTCTTAGCAGCAGACACCTTAGGAAAATGCTGCTTTTGAAAATTCTCTAGAGTGATACAAGGTCCACATTTTCCTCCCTAGATATTTAAAATTTGCTACTTTGAAATATGTTAAATGATTCTATCAATCATTCTCAAGAAAAAGAAATCAGGTCCAATTTTGTTCAGAAAATCAGAACAATAGGGATGATGATTTCTAACGGTCAGCACAGGACTTCGAGCATTACCCAAAGGTCACTAAATTGTCAAAATAAATACTCCATAAAGAAACAATTTGGATTTATGAAACACTGTTTATGGCCAAAAAAGTCCAATTAGCATATCATAAGCTTTCTGAAACAGCTCTGTTTCAATTACAAGATACCCCACAATAACACAGATTTAGAAATAAACATTGACCTGGAGAGATCACCCTTGCTCTTTTCAAAATTGCATGAGATCATTCACATCCAACTTGAACAGGTTAAAATCTGAACATATCTCAACAATGTCATTTCAGAGGATGCAATTCTCCCGCAATACTGCCAAGACTGATAACAGTACCTGGTGGCGGTAAAAAAATGCATGTTGTCTAGTCTGATTTAGAAATGAAGAGTGAGCTTTTAGCATCCTGTATACTCTGACTTCAGGCATTGCCTTTTCTTCTGAACAGTACCTGACATGTAATCCAACCAAACATCCACGCCCAACCATATTCTTTGCAATGAATCCACAGATCATCAGGAAGATCTCCTTAGCCTTGCTCATCCAGGTTCATTAATCAGGATCTAAAAGGAAGCATTTGTCCGAGATATTGCACTGTGCAGATAAAGGGTAACCTCAGTTCAAATAATGTTTCCTTATAGCTTCTCCAGGCATTCTAAGAGGAGGTGCTCCTCCTTACTGGGATGAGAAGGTGCAGACTTTGTTTTAACATTGTAAACATGAAAGGGAGAAACAAATTATCCCATGCATTTCACACTGGATTTTAAAAGTAACATTGCTAAAATTCCTGTTCATAATAGGCAACAACATTGACATTACCTCCCTGCCACCTTCCATTCTATGCAGCCTCCCACTTCCATACTGCTGGTATTTCAGGCTTCCTGCCATACTACTCATTCCCAACTATGTTCAGGGATTCCTTGGCTAGCATTAAATTCCACCTTGAAGAATTTTGTTGAAGACTACAATAGGCTTTACAAACCAACTGCACATGATCTCCAATTAATCTGGATTACACTTCCTGATATTACTTACTACCAACACCCTCATCTACAGTTTGCACACCTTAAGGGAACTCCAAAAGCTTTTAGCTATTATGATAGTAGACAACGATTTTCCAAAGCACTTCATCGACTGAATTGAAAAGCATTACATGAATCAGGTCCTTTCATTCATTCAGACACATATAGGACTTCATAAAGAAAACATTCAACAGACTCAAGATGTCTTTGAGAGTATTACTTAGAACACAGTGCACATCATGCCACAATTTTAATTCTAACTACAGATAATAACACAATCCTGATTTTTAAGATGATCTGAAAAATAATCAAATACAAGATGCTACCTGCCAATATTCCTAAACTGAAATTTTCCAGAAGTCTTCAGTTATCTTTCAGAGAACCAAAGGTAAGATTACAAAGAATCAGTCAATGACAAAAATTTAAACATATAAAAAAACCAAAAACACCTCTTGAAGATTGAACACTGTTCTTGCTACATTTCAAATAAACACTTTCTCTAGAAAACATTCACTTTATTTACACATTATAGCAGCAATGAATACCAGTAACATATCTTAAGCAATTTAAGTTATAATGTAACTTACCAGAATAATGAGCGAAAAAAACAGAACTGAAATGCAATGCATTACCCAATTTGTTAAAACTTCCCTATCTCCTCCCCACCTCGCAGCACTCAAACCAGCAAAGAATATGTACCTACAGTAGTGAGAAGAGTCAATAGGCAACTGCAATGAGTGATCTAGAAAGGGATCATGAAAGCCACAGAACATCCTATTTTCAGACATGTGAAACTGTGAAAACTAATTAAAATTTACAGAGAAACTATCTAGGGAGGTGATAAATACAATTTGCATATTTCATTACTCTGATCTCCAGATACCATAGACAGGTATGCAAAAAAAAAGCTATTAAATAAATCTGCATTTACTTTGCATGAGATTATGCAAACAAAATGCAGTAAGTGTTGAATTATATGGAGGGTTGTATACAGATTGTAAATCTTTTCACTGTAGCAAAAGCGAATACAGGGTGCTGTATAACTACCAACTAATCTGAAGAAATAGGGTCAATCTCCGCCAATGACTGGTCTTCTGTTCCTCATTTTCTTGGACCACACAAAAACACAGTGAAAGTGGAGTGGCTCTACATTTGCAGTCTGAAGTCTGCTGTATCAGTGTTTTGAAAACATTGCTGGAATATAATGAAGTGAGAAAATAATGTCAACTGCTCCTCTGGGGATCTCCACCAATAATTCTGAGGGAGGTGTCCTACCTGGGATTTCAGCTGATGCCTTACAACATTGACGGACCTGTGTATTTTTATTCACATTTCCAGTAGTTTTGAAATTTATCTTTATTTCTTCCTTATTGATGTCTTTTTTATATATAAAAATATTCCAATTAGATAAACCCAATGTTTATAAAACATACATTCCAAAAGTAGACTTTCATAAAAACATATGCTAAAAGCTGTTGCTCCCTTTAAAGGAGATTTTAAAATTAACCAAAAGAACAAAAAATATCAACAATGCGCATTATGAGATGATATAATATTTTCAGTTAAACGTTTGACAAGGACAAATTGTTCATTAGATTCAGTAAAACTCAATGGAGCCCTTTTCAGCATAGCTGACGGTCTTTAGTTCAATATTAAAATAGTTTAAATTTGTGTGGAATAAAATATTTTAAATTCTCACTTTACAACAGGTGTCTGAATGTATTTAGTATAATGCTGATCTCTTAAACTCAAAGCCAGTGCATGTCCCTCAAATAATTTTGTCTGATTGCGCAAGAAAAGAGTCAATCTATAAAAACAAAATCTTAAAAGACAGTTCAGTACCACTGGAACAATAAATTAGAGAGGAGGCAAAACTAACCATTTATTTCTATCAAGCTTCACATTGAAAGTATTGACAACTTCAGAAGACTTCAAGATTCTCATTTGGCCATATACAAATCTGATGAAAAATAGTTAAATAAGAAAACATATGCAGTCCATCCCTTTCCTAATGCATTGCTACCCCCAGATTGATACCTTCTTCCTCCCCTATTTCAATGAACTTCAAAGTCAGTGTTCTGTAATTCCAAAAAGGCTGCCAAGCACGTTGTAAAATAGAATTAGCTGCTTAGTCTAAAGTACTCTTTTTACTACAATTAAAGATCAAACGGGAGTTGACTGTAAACTTCTGCACATATCAAGAGTCAGAATTTTCTATTTATTTCATGAGTGAACAGGAGTGTCCCTCCAGCTTTCACCCTCAGTTTCACTCTAAACAATTTCTACACTGCTGTACTTTGCAACAGGAATTGAAGCACTATTTCCAACCAGAACGTTCCTTTCTCAGAGCAGAATGTAGAAGATCTTGTGTTGCACTTTGTGCAAAATTGGGAAGAGACTGCCAGCAAGGCTTGAAGATGGAAAAACCAACTAAAACCAGGAGAGATTTGCAATAGAGATAAACTGGACTTAAAACAGAAAGAGACAATTGAGAGATGTGGTCTTAAAATCTGGCATGAGAAAAATGCTGGAATTGATTATTAAAGAGATCTTTAATCAAGCATGAATTGCCCTTTCACAAAACCATGTGGGCTCTGCCAGACAGCACTGACTTTTTTTAAAAATAGTTTTTTTAAAAAAAATTACAGCTGTTTGAAGAAGAAACAAGTGAAATGGATAAAGGAATACTTGTGGATCTGGTGTACTTGATTTCCAGAAGAAATTTGAAAAGGTGCCACAAAGTTTACAATGCTAAATAAGAACTTATGATGTAGGGGATAATATAGCATGGATAGTAAACCATTCAGCTAAAAGGAAACAAAAAAAAACAAGTAAGCAGAAAATGAATAGTTTTTTTTGGTTGGCAAGATGTGGCATTTACAGGGATCAGTGCAGCCCTCTCAACTATATAAAAAGCGATAAAGATGATTTGGATGAAGGAACTGAGAAGTACGGTTGCTGAATTTGCTCATGATAGATAAGAATTCCAAACTGTGAAGAGGACACAAGAACCGTGCAAATGGATACAGATTGGTTAAACAATTAGCAAATAAAAACCAACTACTGAGGAATAATGTGGGAAAATGTGAACATGACGACATTAGCAGGATGAATAGAAAAAATATTTAAATACACAGATTGGATACACTAAATCATGAAAATTGATCAGAAAAACATGAAATGTTTTCTACTCGAACAAAATATTTAAAAAGTTAGGAATTTGTGCTTCAGTCATACATAATGTTGGTCAGACCACACCTGGAATACAGTGTACGATTTTGGTCCCCTTGTTTATGGAAGGGCATAAATGCCTTAAAAGACAGCACTTGACTGACTTCTGGCAAGAAGGAGTTGTCTTATGAGTAATAGCTGGAGAGGTTAGCCCTGTACACAGAGGAATTAAGGAGGAGAGGTGGTCATATTGAAGAATTTAAGATCTTACAGCAACTTAACAGGGTGGATTCCGAAAAACCATTTATCCTATGAGAATGGAGGTTTCCTATCAAGACAGTGAGGGGGGAAAAAAGAACTGAGGGTTACATGTCTCTGGGACTTTCCTCCCCACAGGAAGGTCACTGCATGTTTTTAGTGTAGAAGTGGTTAATTTCGGACTCCCTTATTTGTCAAGAGTCTGTCAGGGATAGGTAGGGATGTGGAGCTAAAGTCACAATCAGATCATTCATGATTTTATCAAACCTTAGAACAGCCTTGGTCAGCTGAATCGTCTACTCCTGCTCCAAATTTGTCCATTTATAGGTTTAGATGTTTGATCCACAAAAGGAAAGAATGGGAAAACCTCTGAAATGAGTGTCAGCAAGGAGGCGTGAGAGATTTTAAGTTTGAGGATCCTGTGCACCCCTGAACGGTGATGATATTCGACGGTGGTGATGTGGAACAGCTAAGAGAGAAAAAAGAGGATAACTTTATAAATGGGAAAGGACATGATCAGGTGGGATGAAGGACGCGATCATGGCTGGGAGAAAAAAAAAGTTATTCAAGGTGGTTTTTAGGGAGATAAATTTGAGTGGGCAACTAAAAACAAAAATGTTGCTGTCATTTCTCGTTAAAAAAGAAAAACAAAATAAACTTAAATTAATCAGATTTCAGTACTTGAAGAAAAATATTTGGAAAGAAGGTATATAATTTTAGCTAATAGATTACAATCATGATTCTAAATTCTTCATTTGTTATCAAGATTTTGTTAAAATTAAAATTTTTCCGCACTACTGCATTCACGGTTACTGATAAAATGGAAATCTAATTCTCAAATGGCTAAACACAAGTATATTTTGCATGAAAATAGGGATGCCCTTTCCTTATCCAATTTAAAAAAGCATTGCAGAGTACGGTCTAAAATAAGGAAATGTATCAAATAAAATATGTACTTACATTTTCTAGTGGAATATACTGTACATTAATTTACCTTGCAATTTAATTTGAGATCAAATTAGTCAGTATATCCTGAAAAAATTGAAACTAAATCATGTTGAAATTGTACAGGACATTGGTGAGGCCTCTTCTGGAGTATTGCGCGCCATTCTGATCGCCCTGCTGTAGGAAGGAAATTATTAAATTGGAGAAGGTTCAGAAAAGAGTTACCAGGATGTTGCTGGGAATAGAAGGTTTGAGTTATGAAAATGGACACTTTTTTCCCCATTGCAGCATAGGAGGTTGAGGTGATCTTATAGCAGTTTATAAAATCATGAGGGACATAGATAAAAATTGATCTTTTCTCAAGGGTGGGGGAGTTCAAAACTAGGGGTTTTTTTTTTAAAAAAAAGGTGGGTGGAGACAGTTTTAAAAAGGAATGGGGCATTTTTTTTCTATTGAATGGTTCGTGTGGGGAATGAGCTGCCAGAGGAAGTGATGAATGCAGGTACAGTTACAACATTTAAAAGACATTTGGACAAACACATGAATAGGAAAAGTTTGGAGGGATATGAGCCAAACTCAGACAAGTGAGACTAGTTTAGTTTGGGAACATGGTTGGCCTGGACTAGTTGAAGCAAAGGGTCTGTCTTCATGTTGTATGACTCTAAATTCTGAACTGTTCAGTTATGAAGTACTGAAATTTCAAAACATATCTCCTCAATTAAAGTTGAATATTTAAAACTTCCTTCTTAAAAAGGTGCAATGCCAATATACAGCATACACTGGAGTGTTATTCCACAATGAAAGATATTCCAACAGGTCACATAGCATCAAGAAATAGCCAAGGCATCCTACAAAATTCAAAATAAGCGACTATATGCCCACAACTGTACTATATTTAACCTTCATATTTTACTTTAAAAAGGTCTAATTTCTCAAGAATTCCCAGAAAAGAGTTCGCACAAAATATTACAGGATGAGAGGGAAGATGAATTCGCATCAGCTATTTGTGCCCGAGCACTCCATTAAAGCAGATTCTTCTTCCTTCACTGAAATATATTCTCTCTCCAATTTCATTGACTCCATCCAAGTGTTGATCTTAAGATTATTTTGGACACTGATTGAACAAATGCAAGAGCAAAGGATGGAAAGAAGGTCCAATATTAAAGATTATTTGGATTACACTTCATCATGACAAAAACATCAAATTCCCTAAAAAAAGGTAACCTCTCAAACACTTTTTAATTGCACTCAATCTAGGTCACTATGCAAATGGTTATTTGGCTAATTTCAAATTAATCTTCATTGACACCAACATACAAAACTGACCGAGAGAGAACTTCATTTCCGAAGAGTTTCCCCACTGTTTGGCCAGAAGAGTATTTTAGAAAAAGTAATGGAGTAATAATCAGATTAGGTTCTTGTTCAAGAAAAACAGCCTCACAAACAGCTAAAGAAAGCCATAAATTTGGTTTGCATTTTGAGAATGGAAACTACATTATTTAAGACATTAATTCAAATTATTATACTCTTCAATTGTCTGGGATTTGTTTAGGTCGCAAACATTGAAAGAACCAGCTATAAAATAGTCCAAATCAGTCTTCTGGCATGTAAAATTCATAAATTTCATTCTTCAAATCAAAATTTGTCCGTTGAAAACATGGCAAACAAGAAAGTTGATGCTCCTCCCAAATGTTTGCCGAATGTTGCATGGTTAATCTTTGCAAGGTGCACTTAGAAATGTTGTTTCATTTAACAGATTACATTACATCTCCTACATAACCAAGTACAGGATAAAAAGTCATCTTGCTGAAATTATAGAATGGTGAAAAACAACATTCAGTTGATCAACTAGAATTTGATTTCTTTTAAAAAAAACAAACAAAAGCTGGTCACTTTCAACAAGCTAAGAACAGTAGGTCATAAATCTGAAGCTGTTCCTACACTGTCCTTGAAAATTATTGGGTCAGTTTTGGTATTGAACCTGAACAAAAAGATAAACCACATGGTAACTGTCAAAAAGGTTGACAGCCTTTTCTTTCTACCTGAACATCCCCCCTCCCCACCCCACCCCAGCCCAGCCCAGCCCGCAACCCTGCCAAAGAAATGCCAGGTGGAATGTCTTGGTGTCGATCTAGTTTTCAATCATTGGAATTTTATTGAAACCCTGCTGTGCTGGGGCTTTTGACTGCCCAGCTGCTTCCCCTCTCCCCTCAAAGATTGAAAAGCATCTGCTGTTATGCTCGGAGTAATACAACTCACCAAACAACATTTAATTAATTGGCATCACCCATTCTCCCAGCATGTCAAGTAACAGCTTACTGTACTCCATAAATGTTTAATACTTCAACAATACTGTTTTAGGCATCTGATCATTTGTATGAGAGATCTTTTAAACAGAAAAAATCTAAATTTTGGTTCCACAAATTTGGTTTACACTTGGAACAAAAGTCACATACAAGAAAATCAAATTCTTGTTGGGGTCAGTGTGGCTTCAGCACTACAGTTCTTTCAGTACGTCATGGAGAATTACAGAATAGAATCACTTTATTAAAACCATAGCAGCACATAGCAGTACTTAAATATGTGCAATAATGTATAGGCTAATTGAATTCTGTACAAGAGAATGACTGAAATAAACTAAATGAATTACCACTTTCACTGATGCCACAGTTCTATTCTTATTACCATTAACACATATAGTCACATTTCCAAAAGATAATGAATTTCAAATCGTTGGATCCAGTATCATGAAAGGCACTGTTGTCTGCTCAGAAGAGATTAGGAGCACAAGCATGTTTATCAGTCTCATTCTTTTGTGTTTATGTCTCAGTTAGAAGCTTTAACATTTAAAAAAAAAATCAGAGTTGCAGAGTTCCAACACAGCTTGGAGTTCAGGGACTTCAGCCTTTGAACAAGGCCACTGCTTCCTCTTGGGTCTTGTTTGAAATTTGGTAGTCTTAAGAAACCACAATAGTCATCTTTGGACAATAGAAAAACTGACTAATTAGCAACAATTAAAAGGGAAAACCTAATTTTCTATGCATAGCGTAACTGTTGCTGCACTTTTTTAAATTAAATTATAAATGGCACCAAACTATATATACTTCTCCATAAGTCAAAATATTCCCTCATAGGAAGTACTTCCAAATAGAATAGATTTGCTAATTTAGAACAAGTGATTTTGGTAACACAAACTTGAACCATAAGATTCTGTTTCTAACTTTGCTTTTGTCAGCTCTGTCTTACACCTGAGCATTCAATATCATTTATAATTACACGGCAGAATGACTTGTGAAACTATGGCTCCATCTTATAAATCACACAGGAACGTAGAGGTTTAACTCTGTCAGTAACTATTCCTCCTAGCTAGGTTATTTAAGCCACATCTATTTCACATACTATCACAGCATGAGTGGCCCCAGATCACAATCCACAAGTAAAAGCAACACACACCATAAGTGTCAGATTGTAATCTGAAAACATCAGATGGCAGCGTTAGTTCACAATTTGGTTTTAAAAAAGTTTGTATCACTCTACCTGGAATAATTTTAAGTTCAATGTTACTTAACCTACGTATCAAGTTCATTAACCCAGGGAGACTCCCATTTACACACATACACACACACAAGCACGCACATTCTGTAAGACAACTTTCTCACAACCACTTAAAATTGACAGCTTATCGCTCATAACATGCCTGGAATCAGTGACATTTAAAGTTAAACTGGTCAGCTATAAACATAGACATGTTTTGCATAGTACCCACCTGAAACTCAGCACAAAACGAGGTATTCACATGATATTTACCTGCCAGTCATTTTCATGATGTTACAATATATTATGTGGGTAATAAATAGACACTTGATTAGTGAAATCTTTTGCAAACTTCATCTGTCACATGTTTTTGTATTTTGAATTAAAGTAATAAATGTGATTTATGAAGAGACAGATTTGGCCAAGAATGGGTAAATTAGCCTCGAAAGGGTCAAAACGCTCAAAAGCCTATCTTCGACATTCCTCGTCTGATGTTACTGCTCATTAGTCACGCCCCTAAAAATTCCTTCACAAAATAAATGTACAATACTGATCAGATGGAAATTGCAGTATCAAACCAATTTGCAGCGCAGTTTAGCTACTTGAACTGTCTTCCAACTTCCTTTTTGTGCATCAAGTCTTTTTTGCACTTAGTTCAGGAACAAATTTACTAGAAGGTATGCCCCTGGTATGAAGTTTCTTTTGTAACTGCATTCCTTTGCAGGGCTTTAGTGCCAGACTGCATATTTAAGTCCACTGGTTGTGGAGATGGAAGTTGTTTGTGCATGCCAGGTGATGGTACTGTCTCTTTTGCATCTGGTTCAGTTTGCCCAGGTACCACAGGATTTTCTTTTACTGGTGCCTGTTCGTTGGGTATCAATGGAGTTCTACTTGCCTAATGAAAGAGAAATAGTAGGAAAATTTACCATTACACAGTCTTGAATCAAATTCATTCAACTATCTACATGGATGGAAAAGAAACAAAATTATTACAACCATGAAAATTGTGCTAATAAAATGCCATGATTTGGCGATGCCAGTATTGGACTGGGGTGCACAAAGTTAAAAAAAATCATAAACACCAACTTATAGTCCAACAGGTTAATTTGGAAGCACAAGCTTTCGGAGTGTTGCTCCTTCATCAGGTAGCTATGCAGTGGAAGACCATAAGACACAGAATTTATAGCAAAAGTTTACAGTATGATGTAACTGAAATTATACATTGAAAAAGACCTGAATTGTTTGTTAAGTTTCTCATCTTTTAGAATGACCATGTTGGTTTCAGTTCTTTCATATGTAAAGCCCAGAACTTTAAAGAAAGTTACATTCTCAAGTGAACTTAAACAATCAGTACCATGTCAGTCCAGATAACATATTGAAGGAGTGAGGCTGTCTATGCCCCAATATTCAGACTGATCAGACTTGAGAATGTAACTTTAAGAAAGTTCTGGGGTACACATATGAAAGAACTGAAAACCAACATGGTCATTCTACAAGATGAGAGACTTTACAAACAATCCATGTCTTTTTCAATATATAATTTCAGATACATCACACTGTAAACTTATGCTATAAATTCTGTGTCCTACGATCTTATCCTTCACAACCACCTGGTGAAGGAGCGGCGCTCCAAAAGCTAGTGCTTTCAAATAAACCTGTTGGACTATAATCTGGTGTTGTGTGATTTTTAACCTAATAAAATGTGGCTTTTTTAAAAATGCACATGTTAGCAACACAGTTGTCTGGGGCAATGATTATGAATTCCAAAGTCAAAGTCAATAGTCCTTGGTATCCCAAAGCAAAGAGATACAAAAAGTGGTGTGTGCACGCACATGTACATATGTTTGCGTGCGCATGCAGACAAATGGTGGGAATGTAGAGCCAATTAAGAGATTTATAGTTGCCGGCCTAGAAGGCTGACACCAACATCTATTTTGCTTTGTAAGGTAATCAGAAGCTGTGTTCAGACCTTTCTGCACACCAACACATCTGACAGTGCTAAGCTATATTGCACTGGACTATTTAAGTTTCTAAATGCAACTTGAAAACTTCATCCTGCTTAATATTATTTTGATAGTTCTGACTTGCTCTTCAGCTTCACTAATGGATTCAGGATATTGATGAGAACTTGCAAAACATCCAAACACAGTTTTCTGATAAGTATTTGAAATAATATCCAACAAATTGTGGACATTTAATCAGAGATAATCTGATCAAGAATGCTACATTTGCAAAGGTGTCCTTTAAAGCCCAAACGACTGTCTTGGCTATTGTCCAGTGTAAACTTTGACCTCAAATCAACCTGGAAAAAGAATCAATGACAAACTAGTAGGTTTTTCCAGTAAGTGTGAATAGATCCAATTAGAGATATTTCCACAATTTGGATAGGAATTGAGTTGTGATGTATAGTTCCCTTCATTCTGATCTGTGCATTGTATACATCTGACATCAAGAAATTGATATTTAATAGAACCCCATGCTTTGCACATTTTGTGATACACACCAGGCTGTAAGGGTATTTTCTGAGATCTCTTCTCAAAGAGAGAGGGGAAGATCAGTCTCTCTGCTTATGCCAGCAAATCACCCACAACAGGAAAGTGCTTCTCATGCTGAAAAGGCAAATTTCATCACTGCACCACCGGGATGTTGCGGTGGATAATCTTGTATGCAGAAGTCAGGAGCTAATTGGCTCTGGCAGAGGACAGCTGCAAATGTGTTGCTGGTCAAAGCACAGCAGGCCAGGCAGCATTTCAGGAATAGATGCTGCCTGGCCTGCTGTGCTTTGACCAGCAACACATTTGCAGCTGTGATCTCCAGCATCTGCAGACCTCATTTTTTACTCTGGCAGAGGACAACCAGTGTCAGTGAATAGATGATTGTTGAACAAGTTTTGTTTAACAGCACTGTTGACAATGCCTTCTGTCACTTTACTGATGATCGAGGGTAGACTGACAGGGTTGTATATGGCAGAGTTAAATTTATTTTGCTTTTCACAGACAGGACCCAGCTAAACAATTTTCCACTTTGACAGGTAGTTGTTAGAGTAGTTTTATCACAGGCTTGGAACAGATTGGCTAGGCATGCAGCAAGTTCTGGACAAATCTTCTGTACGGTTGCTGGAATTTTATCAGGGCCCATAGCTTGTGCAATATCCAGTGCTTTTAAAGCGAGCTAATGTTTGAAGGCAAGATCAAAAGGAGAGTAAAGTTACCAGCAAACAACTGACTGTAAATTTATTTAGGTGAAGATTGCAGCAGGGATCACAATCAGATTTCCATTTTAAAAAGAAGTGCCATGAGGTCTTTAAGCCCAAGTCAGAGCCAAAGCTCAGAACCTCAAAATGCCAGTAATGAGCATCGTAGATGCTCTTCAGTAAGGCACTGAAATGATAAACTAGCTGGTGCTCAAGTTACACTCAATGCAGTTGAAAGCCCCTCAAATCTCATTGCTTGGGTGAAGAAACAGGCAATGAAATCGAACAAATCTGACCCTTCCCACCAAATCTCTTCAGTAATTTTCTCCCACAGGAACGGACACAACTGATTCTTTAATCAGCTTTGTGCCTTTATCTAGTAACTTGCTCCAAAGAATGGAAATGATTTTCACAACGTTTCTTCCTAGTTCATATTTTAGTCTTTAAATGGAGTATCAAGTATCCAAAATACAGAAATGCCACCTGAGTCTTACCGTAATTTGTGGCGCTGTACTTGCAATTTGATTAGCAGTGACCGAAACACCAGTCTCATCCTGAATAAGTCCCCTCCTGTCAAGAACACTGAAAAAGAAATGCGCTTGGTATTGATTCCTAATTAAGTAAAACCTTTTATTCCCTTGTATGAACATATGGTATGGGTAGGAATTGGAATGAGACAGACAGACACACAGAGAGACAATAGACAATACTTGCAGAGCCAGCACCACCATTCATTATGATCACGACTGATCATCCACAATCAGAATCCTGTTCCTGCCTTATCCACATAACCCTTGATTCCACTATCTTTAAGAGCTCTATCCATCTCTTTCTTGAAAGTATCCAGAGACTTGGCCTCCACTGCCATCTGGGGCAGAGCATTCCATACACCCACCTCTCTCTGGGTGAAGAAGTTTCTCCTCAACTTGGTTCTAAAAGGCCAACTCCTTATTTTTAAACTGTGTCCTCTGGTTCTGGACTCACCCATCAGCAGAACAATGCTTCCTGCCTCCAGAGTGTCCAATTCTTTAATAATCTTGTACATCTCAATCAGATCCCCTCTCATCCTTCTAAACTCGAGTGTATACAATCCCAGTCGCTCAAACCTTTCAACATATGATAGTCCCGTCATTCCAGGAATTGACCTCAAAAACCTACGCTGCACTCCCTCAATAGCCAAAATGTCCTTCCTCATATTTGGAGACCAAAACTGCACACAATACTCCAGGTGCAGTCTTACCAGGGCCCTGTACAGCTGCAGAAGGATCTCTTTGCTTCTATACTCAATTCCTCTTGTTATGAATGCCGGCATGCCATTAGCTTTCTTCACTGCCTGCTGTACCTGCATGCTTGCTTTCATTGACGGATGTGCAAGAACACTCAGATCTTGTACTTCCCCTTTACCTAACCTGACTCCATTTAGATAGTAATCTGCCTTCCTGTTCTTGCCAAAGTGGATAACCACACACTTATCCACTTTAAACTGCATCTGCCATGCA
Source organism: Hemiscyllium ocellatum (assembly GCF_020745735.1). Classification (NCBI taxonomy): domain Eukaryota; kingdom Metazoa; phylum Chordata; class Chondrichthyes; order Orectolobiformes; family Hemiscylliidae; genus Hemiscyllium; species Hemiscyllium ocellatum. Next base: position 93,257,275 of record NC_083411.1, on the reverse strand, counting down.
TTTGTCCACTCACCTAGCCTATCCAAGTCACCGTCATAACATCCTCCTCACATTTCACCCTGCCACTCAGCTTTGCGTCGTCACTAAATTTGCTAATATTAGTTTTAATGCTTTCATCAATATCAATAATGTATATTGTAAACAGCTGCGGTCCCAGCATCGAACCTTGTGGTACCACACTGGTCACTGCCTGCCATTCCGAAAGGGATCCATTTATCACTACACTTTGTTTCCTGTCAGTCAGCTAATTTTCAATCTAAGTCAGTATTTTGCCCCTCCGCTTCTTCCTGTCCCGCCGCACCAACCAGTACCCTTCCACTGACACCCTCCTTCGACTGACTGAACTGGTCCTCACCCTTAATAACTTCTCTTTTCAATCCTCCCACTTCCTCCAAACTAAAGGAGTTGCCATGGGCACCCGCATGGGCCCCAGCTATGCCTGCCTCTTCGTAGGATATGTGGAACAGTCCATCTTCCGCAACTACACTGGCACCACCCCCCACCTTTTCCTCCGCTACATCGATGACTGTATCGGCGCTGCCTCGTGCTCCCACGAGGAGGTTGAACAGTTCATCAACTTTACTAACACCTTCCATCCCGACCTGAAATTCACCTGGACTGTCTCAGACTCCTCCCTCCCCTTCCTAGACCTTTCCATTTCTATCTCGGGCGACCGACTCAACACAGACATCTATTATAAACCGACTGACTCCCACAGCTACCTGGACTACACCTCCTCCCACCCTGCCCCCTGTAAAAACGCCATCCCATATTCCCAATTCCTTCGTCTCCGCCGCATCTGCTCCCAGGAGGACCAATTCCAACACCGCACAGCCCAGATGGCCTCCTTCTTCAAGGACCGCAGATTCCCCCCAGACGTGATCGACGATGCCCTCCACCGCATCTCCTCCACTTCCCGCTCCTCCGCCCTTGAGCCCCGCTCCTCCAACCGCCACCAAGACAGAACCCCACTGGTTCTCACCTACCACCCCACCAACCTGCGCATACAACGTATTATCCGCCGCCATTTCCGCCACCTCCAAACGGACCCCACCACCAAGGATATATTTCCCTCCCCTCCCCTATCAGCGTTCCGCAAGGACCACTCCCTTCGTGACTCCCTTGTCAGATCCACACCCCCCACCAACCCAACCTCCACCCCCGGCACCTTCCCCTGCAACCGCAGGAAATGTAAAACTTGCGCCCACACCTCTACACTCACTTCCCTCCAAGGCCCCAAGGGATCCTTCCATATCCGCCACAAGTTCACCTGTACCTCCACACACATCATCTATTGCATCCGCTGCACCCGATGTGGCCTCCTCTATATTGGTGAGACAGGCCGCTTACTTGCGGAACGCTTCAGAGAACACCTCTGGGCCGCCCGAACCAACCAACCCAATCACCCTGTGGCTCAACACTTTAACTCCCCCTCCCACTCCACCGAGGACATGCAGGTCCTTGGACTCCTCCACCGGCAGAACACAACTACACGACGGCTGGAGGAGGAGCGCCTCATCTTCCGCCTGGGAACCCTCCAACCACAAGGTATGAATTCAGATTTCTCCAGCTTCCTCATTTCCCCTCCCCCCACCTTGTCTCAGTCGGTTCCCTCAACTCAGCACCGCCCTCCTAACCTGCAATCCTCTTCCTGACCTCTCCGCCCCCACCCCACTCCGGCCTATCACCCTCACCTTGACCTCCTTCCACCTATCCCACCTCCATCGCCCCTCCCCCTAGTCCCTCCTCCCTACCTTTTATCTCAGCCTGCTTGGCTCTCTCTCTCTTATTCCTGATGAAGGGCTTATGCTCGAAACGTCGAATTCTCTATTCCTGAGATGCTGCCTAACCTGCTGTGCTTTGACCAGCAACACATTTGCAGCTGTGATCTCCAGCATCTGCAGACCTCATTTTTTACCCTAATACCATGTGCTCTCATTTTGCTCACTAATCACCTATGTGGGACTTCAAAGGCTTTCTGAAAGTTCAGATTCACTACATCCACTGACTCTCCCTTGCCCATCCTCATAGTTACATCCTTAAAAATTTCCAGACGATTAGTCAAGCATGACCTCCCCTTCATAAATCAATTCTGACTCTGACCTATCCTGTTACGGTGTCCAAATGAGTTGTAATTTCATCTTTTATAATGGACTGCAGCATCTTTCCCACTACTGATGTCAGGTTAACCAGTCAATAATTCCCTGTTTTCTCTCTCCCTCCTTTGTTGAAAAGTGGGACAACATTAGCCACCTTCCAATCCGCAGGAACTGATCCTGAATCGATAGAACATTGGAAAATGATTATCAATGCATTCACAATTCCTAGAGCCACCTCCTTAAATACTCTGGGATGCAGACCATCAGGTCCCGGAGACTTATCAGCCTTCAGATGTAACAGTCCATCCAACACCATTTCCTGCCTAATATAAATTCCCTTCAGTTCATCCATTCCGCTAGGTTACAGACACAGACACAGACAGAGGGGGGGGACAGACAGAGCGGGGGGAACACAGAGAGGGGGGGGGCACAGAGAGAGAAGGAGGGGAGGAGAAGGAGGGGAGGAGAAGGAGGGGAGGGGAGGAGAAGGAGGAGAAGGAGGGGAGGAGAAGGAGGAGAAAAAAGGGAGAGAGAAAGAGAGAGAGAGAGAGAGAGAGAGAGAGAGAGAGAGAGAGAGAGAGAGAGAGAGAAAAAGAGAGAGAGAGAGAGAGAGAAAGAGAAAGAGAGAGAGAGAGAAAGAGAGAGAAAGAAAGAAGGAGAGAGAGAAAGAGTGTGGGACAGGCATGGAGGGACAGGCAGACATTGAGACAGGAGAGGGACGGGTAGACACAGACAGATACAGAGGGACAGCGGTAGAGAGAGGCAGGCAGACAGAGGGACAGAAACAGAGAGACACAGAGACCCGACAGAATGACAGAGACAGAGTGACATACAGAGACAGACAGACAGAGAGGGACAGACAGCGAGAGGCAGAGACAGAGAGACAAAGAGAGCAATAGCAAAACAGAGAGGAACAGACAGAGACCAACAGAGCGCAACAGACAGCGACCAGCCGAGCGGGGGGGGGGTGGGAGAGAGAGAGACACAGCAAGAGACCGAGCGACAGAGAGAGGGAGAGGGGGACACAGACAGACAGAATGGAAGTGCGAATTAGAACAGGTAAATAAACAAGGTCTGAAGCTACATTTCACAAGACATTTTTTTCTAAGTATTCGACATGGCCAGTGAGAGATTTGGCCAATATCTATCTCAAAACTGGAGTACTTTCAAAATACACTTACCTTTAATTTTGAGCTTAATAAAAACTGTGTGTACAAAAAATCTATTGCAAGGCAATCAACTGGCACAACACAAGTTTCCAAAACCAGCAAGTGCAACAAAGACAGATCATGTTTGGCACTTTGAGGAGTAACAGATAGGTTATTGGGAAAACTCCTTGTTCTTCTCTGAACATTGCCATGAAGTCTTTGATATTCACCTGATCCATTTGAACAGGTGGACTACCTTAAGTTTACTATCACAACTAAAGTACTCGGGCAGTGCAATGGACAGCGCTTACTCAGCAAAAATAACTTACTTCTTATTTCTGTGAAGATTTCTACAATTATGGAAAAATGAGAACCAAACACAACTAAAATAATTCAAAACAATTTCTTCAAAGCTTTTTTAAATTCTCAGAACAAAGTTCTTCCCAGCAAATGAACTATCGCGTAATCACAAAAAGGGAGATTATCGTGGAGTTACATAACAGTGGTAATTGTGAACAGATGAATAATTCAGTTACCCTACATTCTAATTGAAACACAAATCATTGAAAGGATTGAAAATCAATTAAATAAATGTGGAATAAAATTCCAGTCTTAATGGGTGATCATAAAATCCCATCTGATTTATTAATGTCGTTCAGGGAAGGGAACCTGTCAGTCATTCCACAGAACTCCACTCCGACAGGCCAATGCAATTGACTTGTAACTAACCTCTAACAGAAAGCCATTCATGCTATTTCAAAATGCTACAACATTGTCAAAGTCAAGTGAAACCCGATGGGCTACCTACCATTGAATGAGGCACAACCCAACCATTCCTTCTCACCAATATGTCAGGTAAGGAGAATCAAACATATTGTCCATACTCACTGCACCATACTTCAGAGCCAATTCCTCAGACTCCCCCATTACCAGATGAAGGTGGTACACTGATAACAGTCAGGAAGGAGCATCCCTGAAAATCCCCCACATTTTCCCTAGATTTCATGAAATTTAGAGTCACAGAGATGTACAGCATGCAAACAGACCCTTCGGTCCAACCCGTCCATGCCGACCAGATATCCCAACTGAATCTGGTCCCACCTGCCAGCACACAGCCCATGTCCCTCCAAACCCTTCCTATTCATATACCCATCCAAATGCCTCTTAAATGTTGCAATTGTACCAGCCTCCACCACTTCCTCTGGCAGCTCATTCCATAACCGTAACACCCTGTGAAAACGTTGCCCCATAGGTCTCTCTTATCTTTCCTCTCTCACCCTAAACCTATGCCCTCTAGTTCTGGACTCCCTGAGCACAGGGAAAAGACTTTGTCTATTTACCCTATCCATGCCCCTCAATTTTGTAAACCTTTAGAAGATCACCCCTCAGCCTCAGATGCTCCAGGGAAAACAGTCCCAGCTTGTTCCGCCTCTCCCTATAGCTCAAGTCCTCCAACCCTGGCAACATCCTTGTAGATCTTTTCTGAACCCTTTCAAATTTCACAACATCTTTCCGATGGGAAGGAGACCAGAACTGCATGCAATATTCCAACAGTGGCCTAACCAATGTCCTGTACAGCTACAACATGACCTCCCAACTCCTGTACTCAATACTCTGACCAATAAAGGAAAGCATACCAAACACCACCTTCACTACCCTATCTACCTGCAACTCCACTTTCAAGGAGCAATGAACTTGCACTCCAAGGTCTCTTTGTTCAGCAACACTCCCCAGGACCTTACCATTAAGTGTATAAGTCCTGCTAAGATTTGCTTTCCCAAAATGCAGCACCTCACATTTAGCTGAATTAAACTCCATCTGCCACTTCTCAGCCTATTGACCCATCTGGTCCAGATCCTGTTGTAATCTGAGGTAACCCTCTTTGCTGTCCACTACACCTCCAATTTTGATGTCAACTGCAAACTTACTAACTGTACCTCTTATGCTCGCATCCAAATCATTTATGTAAATGACAAAAAGTAAAGGACCCAGCACCGATCCTTGTGGCACTCCACTGATCATATGCCTCCAGTCTGAAAAACAACCCTCCACCACCACCCTGTCTTCTACCTTTGAGCCAGTTCTGTATGCAAATGGCTAGTTCTCCCTGTATTCCATGATCTAACCTTGCTAAAGCAGTCTCCCATGGGGAAGCTTGTCGAACGCCTTAATGAAGTCCATATAGATCACATCTACCACTCTGCCCTCATCAATCGTCTTTGTTACTTCAAAAAAACTCGATCAAGTTTGTGAGACATGATTTCCCATGCACAAAGCCATGTTGACTATCCATAATCAGTCTTTGCCTTTCCAAATACATGTACATTCTGTCCCTCAGGATTCCCTCCAACACCGACGTCAGGCTCACTGGTCTATAGTTCACTGGCTTGTCCTTACCACCCTCAAACAGTGGCACCACATTTGCCAACCTCCAGTCTGGGTTGAGAAGTGGCAGATGGAGTTTAATTCAGCTAAATGTGAGGTGCTGCATTTTGGGAATGCAAATCTTAGCAGGACTTATACACTTAACGGTAAGGTCCTAGGGAGTGTTGCTTAACAAAGAGACCTTGGAGTGCAGGTTCATACGCCTTGAAAGTGGAGTCGCAGGTAGATAGGATAGTGAAGATCTGTGATGATCGACGATACAAATATCTCAGCAAGAGGCCCAGCAATCACTTCTCTAGCTTCCCACAGAGTTCTCGGGTACACCTGATCAGGTCCTGTGGATTTATCCACCTTTGCTCATTTCAACACATCCAGCACTTCCCCCTCTAATCTGGACATCTTGAAAGATGTCACCATCTATTTCCCTACATTCTATATCTTCCATATCCTTTTCCACAGTAAATACTGATGTAAAATACTCATTTAGTATCTCCCCCATTTTCTGCCGCTCCACACAAAAGCCGCCTTGCTGATCTTTGAGAGGCCCTATTCTCTCCCTAGCTCATGGAATTAGGTTAGTCATTGCGAAGAGGGTCTCCTATTAGTTTCAGCAAGAGTGGATAATATAATCTAATCAGCTTTAAGATAATTCAATTCATACCACATTCATCAAGAAATGGTTTAATGTACATGATACAAAATGGAACATCCCAACTTTAGTACCAAAACTGTGCTTGGGAACTAGCTACATCATTAGCCAAGCTGCAACATTGGCATCTGTCCCATAACATGGAAAATTGCAACAGTAAACTGCCAAACTCATCAATTACAATGTCATCATTCTCCACTCAGTGATGGAAACTGATATCAAAAGTACTGTCAGTACTTAGCAGCCTGTGCACTGATATATAGCTTGAGTACTACCAGGGCAACCTGGCTCCAGGTCCCATTTCAGGGCCAAACACTGAGCACTTTAGCATAGAGCCCTACTACCACCACCTACAGCTGCTTTAATAACTCTCCCTCCTCCAAGAAGGTTAGAAGTGGGGCTTTTCAAATCTGAAACCAAAGTCTATGCTCACAAGACGTCAATAACATGCAAGTTGATGTTACATGGCCAATAATATTCATGGCACACAGTTGGTAGACAATGGCCATTGCAAACAATGAAAGAGTCTAACCATTGCCCCAAGATATTTAATGACATTAGCAGCACTGAATCCCCAGTAGCAGGAACATTTCTCTTTAACTTCCACACCCAAGTCACAAACCATCCTGATTTGGAAATACATCACCATTATTTCACTGTCACTCAGGCAAAATCATTCCATTTTTTCCTGACATCATTGCGGATCCATCCACATGGACTACAGAGGCTCAAGACAGTAGCACACCACTAATAAATATAGTGACCTTGCCAAACATAAATCAAATCACAGTAATCAGGATTTAAAATGGCAAATAAGGTAGCTGGTTTGTGCACAGTAAAGAGATGTCTCAAATACTAAAAAAGACAAGTTAACTAAGTGTCTAATTTGGTTATGGACCAAATGAATATTGACCAAGACACAGATCACCAAACTCCTACTCAGCAGGTTTGACATCATTTAGTTGGCCTTGGGATTTCAAAACTCTGTGCAAAATATTTTCCATTCTGAGGAAGAGTCACGCAACCTGAAGCGCTAACCCTGACTTCTCTGCATAGATGTTGCCAGACCTGCCGAGCTTTTCCAGCAATTTCTGTTTCTGATTTACAGCATCCACAATTTCTTACCTTGGTGGAACTGGTCCACATAGGATCTCACAACAATTTTTCAACACACCATCATGGCTGTACGGATTATGAATTCCATTTTTTCCTGACCAAGAACCTTTAATCTGTGAAAGACAAATTGAAACATTTTTGAATAATATTTTCAAATACTAAACACTCACCTCCAACTGCAGGAGCCATAGATACAATTTAACCAATATGAATGCAGCATTCAAAACAACAGCACTGGCTATTTCACGTTAAAGACAGTAGTTTCCCCAGTATTAGTTCCAGTTCCACTTCATCCATCACATAACATTGATCACTGCTTCAATAAAGTATCACCAAATAAACTAAAACCAATAATGGTAACCCAAATGAAAAGTCAGACTTGGCTTGTATTTTAGAAGTCAAAATTGTACTTGAACTTACTGAATACAAGGTTTAACTGCTCATATTTTGACAATGATCACATTTCCCATTTGTGTTATTAGCTATTGCTTAGTACAGGACTGGAGTAATGCAGAAAAAGAAGGGCTGCTGTCGAAGCTTTATGCCTTACACAGTTGTCAGCCCAGAATTGCACAAATGCCACATCTCAAAAGGGATGTACCGCATGAAAAAAGAGACTGCGCTGATTAGTTGGCAAGAGGGATCTGATTGGGGAAGGTTTTGCCACATACGTTACTTATTGTCAAGCTGTTCTCTGGCTCTTTAATCAACATTTTTAAAGCAAAAAAAAACCCAAGCATAAATGCAAGCTTTACAACTAAAGGGATCAACATTCACCAAAAGTCTTAAAAGGTAATAGACTAGAAGGAAAGTAGCAATGATTACATTGTTTTGTAGAATTACCTTGTAAGTAAAAGCAGCCATTTTGACTTCAATATAATCAGTACAAATCTTTCTTTTAAAATCTATTTGTGAAAGGATGTTTTTACATCAATTTATTATACTCCACTTGAAACAGTCTTAATATTAATGACAAGATGTGCTTGTGTACAACACAAGTCTAATATTTTGCAGTGTACTGCTAGCCTCTACAGGACTAATCAGAGGGCAATAGATTAAAAGATTTCTGTCTGTTCATCCAACAGCAGTTCTTGGAATTCAAAACAATTGACTGAGCATGATTGGTGGGAAAACCACCCTTCGAATAAGAGGAGCTTTCAGAAATGAAAGCATTGTTTAGATGTTACCAATATAAATAAGTGGAAGCATTACTGTATTTATAAAAACAGTACAAAAAATTCAGTTACCGCAATCAAGTTGAGATAATAAATCACTGTAATGTTGCTAGCCATAACTATTGCTGGCAATGTTCAACTTTTGGAATAAAAGCAGCAACACACATTATCATCTAAAAATTTGTAATGATTAAAATAAAATAGATATTACTTTGATTGATTAATAATACTTATATCCCCATAGCCTAATAATTCCCCTGTTGCATACACATTACTTACATCTTCATTGGTGGTCTGGTTGAGTGCAATAAGATAGGTGTGAAATCCAGACAGACCAATCACTGACCATAATGTGAAGAAGCAGATCACCACTTCTAGTACCGTAATGAAAGAGTTAAAGAATGCCCAAGAGTAAATACATTTCCATACAGTCATAACATTTATTTCTATTTCCACAGTAAATTCTGAAGATTTCAAATAATGCACTAACATTGTCACTATTACTTGGGTAAGCAGCACTGCCATAATGCAGCATTTTGACTCAATAGTCACAGCAACTCTTAATATCAAAGTAGTAATATGAGGAAATACTTAATTACTGTGTAATAAGAACACTTGCATTTTAAATTGCACAAATTAAAGTACTCAAGAGTAGCCAAACTTACTCCTCAAATTCAGAGGCTCTGACTTGCATCTGAGCAGACAAACAAGATCATAAACAGACCCACACCCCAACTTCAAGTATTACAGAAGTACTTGAGGCTTTCACAGAAGGATAATGTTCCACTTTACTACCAATGCTACATTCCCACATGGCTATCCTTTCTAAATTAAGCACAATACAATATTCTTTGACTACTGGTTAAGTTTATAAATTTGGACTCTCTTTGTACACACTACTCCAGGATTTTAAAATAAATCATTTCAGTACATCTAGCACAGCTAAATAAAATCCTTTAGAGATACCAAAAGCTTACATTTTTACACAATGGAGGTCCTTTCTCTAGAAAACAGTAGACTACCATGCAAAAAAGGTTTTATTTTTATTTGCTAAAAGTCAGTCTCTTCCGTGCAAGCTTGTTAGAGTATATTCCTCGTGGAAACAAATGCACAAACCACAGCTGATTATTTACATGCAATGAAAGACTTAATGTTTATAGCACGTTATCATTTGCTGTAATGTTTTACAGTAGTTCATATAATAGGACAAACAAGACAAGGGAATACATGATGAACAGCAGGATCAAAGGTGTATGTACATTAGTCCCTTAAGGTATCAAGACAAGTGCATAAAGTGGTTAAGGCATTTATGTTTTATTTGCTTTTCGCCAAAGCAGAGAGAGTTTTAAGAGAAGGGAGGTTATGCTGGAGATTATGAAAAAAAAAAGTTGATTTGGCCAAAGCTAGAATATTTTGGGCAGTTCTGGAAGCCACATTGTGGGTTGGATATAATAGCACTGGAGATTTACCAGGATGTTGCCTGGGCTGGAGGAGTTCAGTTAAGAGGTTAAACAGACTGGGGTTGTTTTCCTCAGAGCAATGGAAACTGAAAGGGGACATGATTGAGGTGTATAAAATTATGAGGAGCATAGATATCGTAGATACGAAGAAACTTAAAATAGAACAGAATCGCAATTTATTCTCACTTGCATTGATAAATGTGTATAAGTCGCCATAATTTGTTGCCATTTTATTTACAGAAATTATAAGAAATAATTGATACAAAGTTCATCTTTTGTTCCCTCCACCACAAGTTGGATTAATGGAGTGGCTATAAGACACCACAAAGGCCATCCTGGAGGCTGCCAAAGCAAGGATTTCCAGACTGGACCCACCACGCTGCCACCACTGAAGCAGTTCAAGCTGTTGCGACTTTAGTTGCTGCCTGAAGCCACAAAGCCATGAGGAACAAACTGGAACCACATGCCGCTGCTGGTACAGCCATTGCTGAAAGCACCATGCCGCTGGCAGGAGGAATGGACTAGACCCACTGACGGCAAAGTCTTTGATAACGTTGTGACCACTACGGCCATGAGGAACGAGCATCCAGATCCACTATATTGCCGTAGCCGCAGACCCGGACAATCACCTTCTTCCACCGCAGCCGCAGAAAAAAGTGAATTTTGATAGAAAAAGATACGGAAAAGAAAAGAACAAAGCGTCCAGACAGGGAAACACTGAACCTGAACACTGCTGCAGCCATCTTGAAAACTTTTCCCTGTCAATGATCAGGGGCATGGATTTAAGCTGAGGGATCCAAGTTTTAAAGGCAATATAAAAGAACTAAAATAGGGAATTAAAAGAACAAGAAGGGGTCATGAAATGATGTTGGCAAGTAGGGTTAAAGAGAATCCCAAGGCATTCTTTACATACATTAAAAACAAGAGGAGAACTTGGGAAGAAGGTAGGACCACTCAATGATAACAGGAGGAAACTTGTGCTTGGAGGCAAAGGATGTGGGCAAGATCCTAAATAACTGCTTTGGGTCAGTATCTCTCAGGAGAAGGTAATGGAGGATAGTAAGATTTGTGTAGAGCATGCTAATATGCTGGGCATTTTAAAATCAACAAAGTGGTGGTGTTGGGTCTCCTGAAGAGCATAAAGGTGATTAAATCCCCAGGGCCCGATGGTATCTACCCCAGGTTTTGAGGGAGGCAGGAGGGGACATTGCTGGGACCTTGGCCAAGATCTTTGTATCCTCGTTAGCCACTGAAGTGGCCCTGGAAGATTGGCAAGCAGTTAACGTTTTTCCTCTGTTCAAGAAGGGAAATAGGGATAATCCAGGAAACTAAAGACTGATGAGTCTCACATCGGTGGTTGGGAAGCTATTGGAAAGAATTCGTAGGGATAGGATTTACATACATTTGGAAACGCATGGTTTTGGTGTGGGCAGGTCATGCTTTACTAACTTGATCGAATCTTTTAAGGGGGTGACAAAGGGGATCTATGACAGAAAAGCAGTGGATGTTGTCTATATGGATGTTAGTAAGGCTTTCAACAAGGTCCTTCCTGGTAGGCTCACCCAGAAGATTAAAATGAATGGGATCCTCGGTGACATCAACTTCTGGATTCAGAATTGGTTAGCAATAGAAGGTGGAGGATAGTGGTTGAAGGGTGTTTTTCAGGCTGGAGGTCTGAGAGTCGCAGTGTTTGCAGAGATGTGTACTGGGACCTCTGCTCTTTGTGATTATATACAAATGACTTGGATGAAAACATAGGTGGTTGGGTTAGTAAGTTTGCAGACAATCAAAGATCGGTGGAGTTATGAATAGTATAGAAGGTTGTCAAAGGATACAGTGAGATATGGATCAGTTACAAATATGGGCAGAGTTTAATCTGGCTAAGTGTGGGGTGTTGCAGTTTGGGAGATCAAATGTTAAGGAAAAGTATACGATTAATGGCAAAATCCAGATCCTGATGTACAGAGGAATCTTGGTTCAAGTCCATATATCCCTAAAAGTGGCCACACAAGTAGATAGAGTGATAAAGGAGGTGTATGGCATGCTTGCCTTTATTGGTCAGGGAATTGAATACAAGAGTCAGGATGCCATGTCGTAGCTTTAAAAAAAACTTTGGTTAGGTCACTTTTAGGAGTACTGCATTCAGGCAAGAAACCAGAAGTGTTTTTTGTCTTTGAGCTAAGCTTGCAACTTGACTATTCTACCATAGCATTTATTGTTTCTTCAATTGGAAAGCACAAAGCTCATTTCTTCTTGCACGTGGTGTTCAATCATTAGAAAAGTAAAACTGATACTCGTGAAGTAGCTGAAAGTTCATGGTTCAAACAAAATAGCCTGAAAATCAGAGGCTAAAAATAACCATAAATAATTGTAGTGTATGAATATATAGTCTAAGCAACTTTACTGCTGCTTTGGAGCATGCATCATAACCTGTCGTAAGTCTGTTACTGGCAAGTCAGTAAATCACAATGTCTTGGATTTTTTTGTACAATGTCTCCAAATGAAGATTTGGAATGTTAGCTTGTTATAAGCAGTCATTCTTAAACTCAAGTGATTGGAAAATTGATCTGTAATGGATTCTATAATCTACCCAAGATTGTAATTAACACAACCAATATTACAAATCAATTTTCTGGTTGTTCTCCTCATTGCAAGATCCTACAAGCAGCAGTGGGAAAATGGTGTATGGTACCTCCTAATGTTTTAATTGTGATACTGCTGCAACATATTTTGTTGATTACAAAGCAAAGTGGGGATGTCCTATATTCATAAAAATCTATTTAATGAAATTTTGAAAATTCAGAAAGAAAGTACGAAACAACATAAGTGTACATAATGATCATACAGTGCAGCGAAATCGACATTTCGGGCCCGAAACATCGATTTCGCTGCACTGTGGATGCTGCCTGAACTGCTGTGCTCTTCCAGCACCACTGATCCAGAATCTGGTTTCCAGCATCTGCAGTCATTGTTTATACCACCATAATGATCATACACTTTACAATGAAATCCTAACCTTAAACTTGGAGCGAGGATGAAAATGCAGTTTAGAATTACTAATATCTAATGCTGGGGTGCACTGGGATACCTCCCACAAGGTGACCTCTAGAGCAGTGTGATGAATTAATGAAAAGAGATGACCACTGGAAGGGTCAACTAAACTGCATATTCAGCTGAATACATTTGGAAAAAAGCTTGATGAAACATGGTATCTGATTATTTCCTTAAGCAGCAGAATAATAATCCCATTTCTATATAATTTAAGTCGTTCACTACTCATCATACAAGGTAAATGTTAAAGAGTCATATAGCTATATAATCAGTATGTATAAAATATCATGGCCTTTCCTGGGAGCAGCCCAAACTAAACGTCCAAAATAAAAAAAAGGTACAATGGAAAAAGTCTCAGAGTTTAATTTGTAGAATTAGCATCCTAAAATCCTAAAATCACTCAAGTCTATGCAACCTCTGTTCATCGATACACACATTACACCATTTCAGCATCCAAATGTTTTTTCTTTTTAAAGAAAAGCTGATCTATGAAACTACAAAATAAAAGAGACGCATGCTGTATGTTATCATGCAATGCAACCTTCAAATTCCTATAAACCATAACAGGTTTACACAATGTTTATTCAATATCAGACAAATGCACGTTTTTAACTCTATCAAAAAGGATATGTTCCTGGTGTGTCCTTCAGGGTGTTTAAAAAGCCATTGTCCACAGATCCTGTTTAAAAAACAAATGAAAACATTTTGAATAGACAGGATTGAAAAGGAAAACAATGTCTTCTACCTCACAGAAGGTAGTGATTGTGGGGGGCACGGCAGAATTGTAAAGAGGCATTAAAATAAGAGACATATAGGGCATCCCTTCAGAAACTGACAAATTAAGACAACAGATATAAAAATCTGTACAACTTAAAAAAAATGAAAGAACAATTTCCTCCATTCTGCAAATAATGTCATGGCAAAAGGCTTGTAGGATTAGCAGTGAAAACATAAAACCATTTTCAAAACCTGGTCACTGGCACAATTAAACTGAAAGGTCTGCAGGAAAACAGCACAGCAGAGGCAAGAAAGAAGGGTTTGTGTGCTCCCAACAGGCACAGTGACCAGGAATATCACTAATGGGTCAGGACAGGTACTTGTTTTAAGCTTCTGGTATAAACCAGATTTCAATCAGCACTTGATCATAATTTTAAACAACTGATTCAATAATGACAATTTTTATTTTGACTGATTTTTCTAATAATAAAAAAAAACTCACTTTTAGACTCAAGTGAGAGTACCAGTATAGTCTATTGATTCAGACTGTTGGAAAGTCTGGGAAAATGAGATAAACCAGTCTGATCAAACTGCTTATTTGATCAACTTACATTTGACAGATATCTTGCATTTACTATTACGAATATGAATGTTGACAAAAAATAAATATTAGAAATATGTAGAAGTTTGCCTTTGAATTTTGAGTTAGCTAGCTTCAGACACAAAAAACAAAAATGAACTTGTAAATAAGTATTTCTTTAGCCTAGGTGGCTTCTTGTGTTACTTTGGCAGCCTTAATCTAATGACTTTAACATTTTACAACCTAACAGGGTGACCCATTTTTTATGGTCAGTTGGAAATTTGCACAATTGGAGTTTGTTTTTAAACTTAAAAGGAACACTTACAGCTCGGATGATGAGATTTTTGTTTCATACCAGAAAATGTGATGGCTTGCTTTCATGGCGTGATAAGTTTCAATTGTTGCCAAACTCTCTCTGGCAACAAACTCTCAAACTACCTCATCTCTGAAGGTGGGTGTGCAATTTCCTAGATGACCACTCCTGGCACCTTTTGGCATTTGTCACCTCTACTGGTTAAGCGGGCCTGGGTGTTGGAGATCATTTACTGCACCAATTCTCCATTATCCTTGCTTTGCCTGTGGCCTATCTAAAGGTTGGAGGGAGAGGATATCCCAACATGAACTATCTAGAGGAGAGATTGTAGCACTCAGATAAAGCTTGAAAAGTAGTACAACTACATTTTGTTTTAGATTAGATTACTTACAGTGTGGAAACAGGTCCTTCGGCCCAACAAGTCCACACCGACCCTCTGAAGATCAATCCACCCAGACCCATTCCCCTACATTTACCCCTTCACCTAACACTACCAGCAATTTAGCATGGTCAATTCACCTAACCCGCACATTTTTGGACTGTGGGACGGAACCAGAGCACCCGGAGGAAACCCACACAGACACGGGGAAAATGTGCAAACTCCACACAGACAGGTGCCTGAGGCGGGAATTGAACCCAGGTCGCTGGCACTGAGAGGCAGCAGTGCTAACCACTGTGCCACCATGCCACCCACAAATGGTCAGGCATAATTACTCAAATCTTCAGGAGATGATATCTCTGCTCCTTCCATAAAAGAATGATAGAACTTCTAGTCTTCAGCCCTAGATTGTGAGACATCAGTAGAAAGGGTAAAGCCAATGTTACATTAATTTTAACCCTTTCAGTACCATTCCTCCACCTGTTATGAGGCAAGTTCTTCATTAGTCTGTAAACACATTTCTAAAAAAAACCAGAAAAAAAAAAGGACAGATTTCACAAAACACAGTACATAAACACGTTATAACTGAAGACGGGTTGATATTTGGAAAAGATCTGAATCTGGAGTTTTTAAATACCTCAACAGAATCCATATTGGAAGATGGAGCAATGTTTTTGTTTTAAAAGAACGTTGAGTTTTGTTTCATTTAAATATTGTTGAATGGCTCAGCTGCTTTGATGGAATTTATCACAGATTTCAAAACGTGAATAAGTCAAATATGGATTCGATTAGATTAGATTCCCTACAGTGTGGAAACAGGCCCTTCGGCCGAACCAGTCCACACCGACCCTCCGAACAGTAACCCGCCCAGACCTATTTCCCACTGACAAATGCACCTCACACGATGGGCAATTTAGCACAGCCAATTCACCTGACCTGCACATCTTTGGACTGTGGGAGGATACAGGAGAACCCAGAGGAAACCCATGCAGACACAGGAAGGATGTGCAAACTCCACACAAACAGTCGCCTAAGGCTGGAATCAAACTAGTGTCCCTGGTGCTGTGAGGCAGCAGTGCTAACAACTAAGCCACTGTGACTAACTTAAGTTCTGGAGTGGAGATGGAAGCTCTTTATATTTATTTTTTCAACTTAGTTAGAGAATCAACCAGACAGGAATAAGCTTCAATGAAGAGCTATGCATTTGTAAGAATGCAAATAACATGCCAGGTTTTTGAGAGCTCTTTAAATGCCTTTCATGTCAGTATAATGATAGAAGGGACAATACATTGCATGCCCACTCTAGAGTTGGAGCTTTTTTTCATTTGTTCAGGAGATGTGGACGTCACTGGCTGGACCAGCATTGCTCAGCCCTAATTACTCCAAGGCAGGTAGTGGTGAGCCACCTTTCTTGACCTGCTGCAGTTCAAGAACATTTTGTTCCTTTCTCTAAAAACAATTTTAGAAGTGTGGAGTCTTGATCCTTCAGAATTTAATTGTGCACTTTTTTTAAAATTACCTGCCATTTTTATTGCCCTTCTCTTTCTCACTTTATTGTACATTGATTAAATATCCTAATCTAATCTTGGTTTTGTTTCGGGCCTAAATGATTAGAAGTAGATGATATGCCAACATTGACCAAAGAAAGAGTGACTGTTCTTAGAAAACAAGGTAGTTTGTTGCATGACAGCAAGTGCAATTACAACTTTGGTCAGGTATAATTACTGAGGCATCAAACAGGACATGAGAAGTTGGACGGCACGGTGGCACAGTGGTTAGCACTGCTGTCTCACAGCGCCTGAGACCCGGGTTCAATTCCCGACTCAGGCGACAGACTGTGTGGAGTTTGCACGTTCTCCCCGTGTCTGCGTGGGTTTCCTCCGGGTACTCCGGTTTCCTCCCACAGTCCAAAGATGTGCGGGTCAGGTGAATTGGCCATGGTAAATTGTCCATAGTGTTAGGTAAGGGGTAAATGTAGGGGTATGGGTGGGTTGCACTTCGGCGGGTCAGTGTGGACTTGTTGGGCCGAAGGGCCTGTTTCCACACTGTAAGTAATCTAATCTAATCTAATCTAAAAGTTATTGGTGGATAGGATCAAGGAACAGGAATAGAAGAATGACTAGAGTAAGATTAAGGCCAATCAAGGATAGCAGTTCTGCATGGAGTCAGAGAAGATAGGGGAAACACTAAATGAATATTTTTCATAAGTATTCACCCTAGAAAAAGGCAATATTGCTGAGAAAAATACTTGACTAGATGGGATTGAGGTTCACAAGGAGGTGGTGTTAGAAATTCTGGAAAGTTTGAAAATAGATGAATCTCCTGGGCCAGATGGGATTTATCCCACGTTTCTCTAAGAAGCCAGGGAGGAGATTGACGAGCTTTCGGCTTTGATCTTTATGTCATCATTGTTTACAGGAATAGTGGCAGAAGAGTGGAGGATAGCAAATGTTGTTCACTTGTTCAAGAAGTATAAAGTGAGGTCTGCAGATGCTGGAGATCAGAGCTGAAAATGTGTTGCTGGTTAAAGCGCAGCAGGTCGGGCAGCATCCAAGGAGCAGGAAATTCGACATTTTGGGCATAAGCCCTTCATCAGGAATCACTTGTTCAAGAAGGGGAGTAGAGACAACCCTGGTAACTATAGACCCAGTGAGCCTTACTTCAGTCATGGCAAAGTATTGGAAAGGTTTATAAGAGATAGGATTTATCATCATCTAGAAAGGAACAAGTTGATTAGGGATAGTCAGCACGGTTTTGTAAAGGGTAGGTGTTGCCTCACAAACCTTATTGAATTCTTTGAGAAGGTGACCAAACAGGTGGATGAGGGTAAAAGCGGTTGATGTGACGTATATAGATTTCAGTAAGGTGTTTGATAAGGTTCCCCACAGTAGGCTATTGCACAAACTACAGAGGCAGAGAATGGAGGGCGATTTAGTAGTTTGGATCAGAAATTGGCTAGCTGAAAGAAGACAAAGGGTAATGGTTGATGGAAATGTTCATCCTGGAGTTCAGTTACTCGTGGCGTACCGCAAAGATTAGTTTTAGGGCCACTGCTGTTTGTCATTTTTACAATGACCTGGATGAGGGCGTAGAAGGATGGGTGAGTAAATTTGCAGATAACACTAAGGTCAGTAGAGTTGTGGATAGTGCCGAAGGATGTTGTAGGTACAGAGGGACATAGATAAGCCACAGAGCAGGGATGAGAGGTCGCAAGTGAAGTTTAATGCGGAAAAGTGTGAGGTGATTCACTTTGGAAGGAACAGGAATGTAAAGTACCGGGCTGATATTAAGATTCTTGGTAGTGTAGATGAGCAGAGAGATCTTGGGTGCCCATGTACATAGATCCTTGAAAGTTGCCACCTACGTTGATAGGGTTTTTAAGAAGACATATGGTATGTTGGCTTTTATTGGTATAGGGATTGAGTTTCAGAACCAAGAGATCATGCTGCAGCTGTACAAAACTCTGGTGTAGCCGCACTTGAAGTAGAACGTTCAGTTCTGGTCGTCACATCATCGGAAGGGTGTGGAAGCATTGAAAAGGGTTCACTGGAGATTTGCTAGGATGTTGCCGGGTGTGGAAGGAAGGTCTTATGAGGAAAGGCTGAGGAATGCAAGGCTGTTTTCGTTAGAGAGAAGGTGGTTGAGAGGTGACTTATTTGAGACATACAAGATAATCAGAGGGTTAGATAGGGTAGACAATGGGAGCCTATTTCCTCGGATCACGGTGGCTAACATGAGGGGACATAGCTTTAAATTAAGAGGTGATAGATATAGGACTGATGTCAGAGGTAGTGTTTTTACTCAGTAGCAGGTACATGGAACACACTTTCTGTAACAGTAGTACTCTCGCCAACTTTAAGGGCATTTAAATGGTCATTGGAAAGACATATGAATGAGAATGGAATAGTGTAAGTTAGATGGGCTTCAAGTTGGTTTCACGGGTCGGTACAACATTGAGGGCCGGAGGGCCTGTACTGTGCTGTTATATTCTATGTTCTAAACATTAATACTTAATTCTGATTGAGACTGGCTAAATCTGATTGAATGACAAAATACTTACTACTTAATCAGCTTATGCTGTAGGTTCCAGAGGGTGCAAAACAGGAAATCAGCTTTACTAACAATGAATAGGCATTCAAAAGGCCATCACAGGTCTGTTGACATCTGTCAGAATAATGAACAGCAACCACAATTCCTTTGCCGCCAGGGTGCAAAATCCAGGCCACTGCATTTATCATTTCAGTAATATTGGAGTTCTCAGTCACAAGTTGAATGGTACGTTTGGGGTTGAATGGTACGTTTGGGTCTGAATGGCACAATGCTTTGTTCTTATATTCTGTGAAGCCATAACAATATTAGGTAGCTCAACAAATTGCTGTTGCTTTAAATCCCATATTGGTTACAAAGAAAGCTCAGCATTAACATTAATCTTGACTATTGGAACACTAAATCTAATGTGAAAACACTACCACTTCAGCAATTTCAATTGATAAGAATATGGTCCTTTCCCTTTTAAGTGATCTCATAATAGTCTTGCGTTTCTTGAAATGCCAAATAAACAGCCATAATAATACAGCCAGGGCCTATATTTCCCCACTCACATCCCTAACCTCAGCTTTCCTCCACAGCCTGGCACCCTTTCGTTACACTCCTCTGCCAGTGATCTCCATTGCTGTCCTCACCCCTGCTTCCTTCAAACTTGCTGACTGCTACCATTCATGTCACCCCTCCAATCGCAAACTGTTTCTCTCCAGTCTGTTGCCTCATTGTGTTTTCTGCAGAACCAGTTTGTAATTGCAGCAGTGGTCCTTCATTTTTTTTCATCCTCCTGACAGGGCCAATGTTTCTCTGGTCCCAAGAGTAGAATTTCTAGGACAATTTGGGGATTCTGGGAGGCAGACCATATGGCGCAACACCCCGCCACCCCAACGAGTTTCCAATGAGTTCCAATCATCTAAAAACCAACACTGCAGTCTCTTCCCACAGATCTGGCAGGCCAATTGTACACTTCCAGACTCCTTTTCTGATCTAATCAGGACAAAAAGAGGAGAAATGTGGAACAGACAACCTTGTTTTAAATGCACAATCATAGAATCATAGAGATGTACATCATAAAAACAGCCCCTTCAGTCCAACTCATCCACACCAACCAAATAGTCTCCATTCAGCTAGCCCCATATTCCCCATAACCTTTCTTAATCCTATATCTATACCAATGTCTTTTAAATTCTGTAATTGTACCCAACTCCACCAATTCCTCTGACAGTTCATTCCATACATGCACCATGTGTTCTATAAGGTCACCCCCCCAGCCTGTGATGCTCCAGGGAAAACACCCCAGTCTATTCAGCCTCTCCCTGTTGCTGAAACCCTCAACCCTTTCAAGTTTCGCAACATCTTTCCTAAAGCAGGGAGACCAGAACTGGATGCAGTATTCCAAATGGAAACAGATGTGAGCCTCTACTTGGGAGCTGGCAGTTCTTTGCTGGTCGTCAGGTTTAAATTGGAGGAGAACAGAAGGAAAAACTAATTCTTGATTTGTTGAAAATTAGCTCATCACATGTCCACACATTAAAAAATAACTATTGCAAAACAAACTACTCCACAGCTTGGAACATCGCCAAGCAAAAATTTTGGTACCCCTACATTTTCAGAATTAATGAGTTGTTCTAATGCAGAAGACTATTTAAACCATTGTCCTGTGAAAACTTTCTAAGTGAGTATCTCACCTAATACCATTCACCTTTCTCCCTGCAGCTCTCTACATGTTTCCTTTTCAAATAACCACCTAATACCCCTTTGACGGTCTCAGATTAATCTGCCACTAGCATACCCGCTGCCAGTAAACATTCATTGTGCCTGAATCTTCTTCATCTCATCACTATTTCATCTTTGAAAATTCAAAGTCATTTGCAAAACCGTCAATTGGGATTGTACGCTAATTGTCTCAATGCATCCCTACTAGTAGAACTTGTTACACCCAGGAAGGAAAAACCCCAAGTCTAAGGATTCCGAAACAAATTTAAAAATGAATATATAAATTAGGTGCTTCATCCCATGATCAAAGGTTAAATATAAATGTACAAGTTTTGTAGATGCAGATTGAGATAGTGAAAAGGAGAAGGAAAAGTGCAGAGATGAAAAGAGAAGAGAGACCAATGTAGTAGGTCACAAAATAGCTTCTCACTCCTAGGACAAAAATAGCCTTCCTTCATTGCTACCCCAAAGCATCTTATACATAATTAGTTACGGATTCCAGGTAGCTTTTGGTTGACACAATCTGAAGTAGTCCTGATTTTTGTATTAACTTAGCAAGCTTTTCAGGTTACAGTTTTGTAGTGTGGCATTTCACATAATTGCAACTGATGATCTGTTGCCCAGTGACAGAACAGAATATAACCTGTGATGCTCTGTTAAGAAAAGGTTCCATTCACGATCATTAATATTATAGAAGCAGAATTTTGTTTTAAAAAAATGTGAATCAACATTTGGTGTAACTCAAAAAAGTGAAAAGAGAAAGCTTCAAAATGGACTCTTCCTTATAAATAAGCTAATCAGACTTCCTCAAAATCTATCGTAAAGTTATTGCTCAAAACATTTGACAATGCAATTACTGTCTCTTGGTTACTTACTCAGTGCCACATGTACAATATCAAAAGCAAAGATGTAGACAGTGAGAAATGACAATGATATGGTGAAGAGGTAAAAGAAACGGTAATTCCTCTTTCCAACACAGTTTCCGACCCATGGACAGTGGTGATCAAAGCGTTCTAAGGAAGGAAAAAGAACAGGAAATTAGAAATTTTGCACATTCCTGCAATTTTCTGTCTAATTCAAAATTATGTTCCTGACTTTTCAATGCTGAAGCAAAAATATTTGGAATGGTATACAGTATACAAGAATTTATCAGATTTATCAAATATATTAAACTGTAAAACATGGTCTGTAAAATAACATGTCAGTTCACTAAGAAATTTCAAGATATCATTTGCAATGACATTATTTTTCAGAGGGTGTTTGCTTTTCTGAAAATCTCCCAATTGTCAGCACCATGGTGGGGGCTGGCATTTTTAACAAAGAGTCATTGTCAATGTTCGCAATTGGATTTAATGCATGATAGAGATCTGGTCATAAGACACTTTGTACAATGTTTAGCAATCACAATCAACATTCATTGCACTGACCTTGAAACTCAGTCTTTTAAACTGAAACAAAAAAAACGCATTTCAAATCAACTATGAAATTTAAAAAACACCATGCAAATGGAACCAAATCTAAACGAAATTGCAGATTGCACAAAGTAAATTTGACTGACAGTAGACTTTGCTCCTTATGTGGCTTGTGTATTAACTATTTAGAAGCATTTAAAATTTAAGAGATTTTAAAAATGCACCAAGTGAGCACAACAACCCATTGATACAGAAAACATTAGGCACCTGACTACTTAAAAGCACTGTACCTAAAGGCAACAACTGGACCGATTAAAAATCAGAACAGCACAGAATTGGTCCTCCAGCCTGAGTCATGCTGGCTCTGTGAAAAAGCAACTAACTTAACCTCACTTCACTGCCTTTACCCCATCGTCCTACAAATCTTTTCAGATAATTTATCAATTTCCTTTTGAAGGCCTCAATTGATACCACCATCATTACAGTTTCAAGCAATGCAAACTCCAAACACTATTTAAAAGTAACTTGCCTCACATCAAAAATGCTTTGTGTACCAATCACCTTAAACTGATGTCCAGATCTGGATACTTGCACCAATGGGTGCAGTTTCTCCCTATCAAGACAATCCAGAGACCTCCATTTCAATCACCTCTATTAAAATCTCCTCAACTTTCTCTGTGAGAACAACCCCTGCTTCCCCAGCCTAACCACAATTGAAGCTCATACTGAAACCATTCATGTCAATCTTTTCTGAAATTCTTTATGCCTTTATATCCTTCCAAAAGCTGGGCTGAATGGTTCAATTAACAAAAATAATTAGATTCCCGGGTCCTGATGTTCTTGCACTTCTTTAGAACGTTCATCTTCTAAAGTTTTAAAATATTTAGAAACAGCACAGTACATTGCAGATTTATAATTCCTACCAATGCATTCACTGACGTTTTCACAACTTCAGTTTTACTGATACAACCTGCACAACAGGATTGACAAATACACATACTCCAATCAGAGACCAGTGCAGTACTCAGATTTCAAGGGCATTGTCTAAACCACAGTGCTTTTGCGTTGCTTTGCAAAGCTTTTATGTAAATGTTAAGAGACAAGTCAATCAGCAGCTTTTGTTCACCAGTTCAACATTCCTCAGTGATAACTACAAATTTACTTGATACTGATGTAATTCTAGTCTCCTGAAATTCAATTACAAAACCCCTGCCCCCATACACAGTTAAATTTTCAATCATCCTCAACTTACTGTCCACAATTAGTAACTACACAGTATTAAACAACACCAAGCAAGGGAATGGACCATTAATAATATGGATACCCAAAGCTCTTTGTTTGGATGAGTGTAACCCATTATAAAATGCAATAAAAGATTTGATGTTTACACTAAACACAGATAAAGTGATGATGAAATATTTGAATGGGGATTTTAAAAGTTATATTTATCCTGATGTCAGCACATACTGAATTAATTCACCGTCTGACTTCCTGCACTGTAGCAAAAACCTTCATAAGGCAAAATCAAGGAAACCACCTTTGACGTAATGTCTCTGATGTGAAAACACCACAAGTCAGTGTTCCAACGTCGGAGACATACCGGACTTTTCAAATCTAGGGCAGGATTATGGTGGGAAGAAATGTCAGAAACTTGGTTGCCTGTGGTTAATGGTGTATGGAGCTCAATGAAAAGATTGCCAATGTGCCAGGAGTACCAGAAGGTGATTTCAAAATTGCTGACCTGCAAAACACTAAAAATCTGTGTATTTCAATGTAGAGCTGTCAGTTCAACATAAATAGAAAGCAAGGAAAGAGAGAGCAGACGAGAGAAAAATCAGACATAACACCTCTTATTTGGCAACTTGCAGCTTCTGGATCTTGTGCCAGCCAGTCCTCCAACACTCTGCCAAACTGTTTCAGTATGGAGTGATAGCACATCATGACTGCCATATGTCTTCAACAATGTTGATTAACAGATATCTCCTATCTCCTTGCAAAGCTGGATTCTAATTTTACATCAAAGACAAGTTTCACCTAACTAGGTCATTTCATTTCAAGATAGTGTTGCATAAATAATGTATATGTGGTAAGGGGTTAGGATCTGGACAATGAATGATTTCCTAAATCTGGGTCTACATTAAATTAGTGTAGACAATGTGCCTCCATCCCTCAGATTACCCAAATTGTCCCCAAGTGCATTTCTAAAGAATGAATGCATATTACATACCAACACAGTTATCACAAACACTACAGTGGGATGCCCGAGGCGGACGGAATATTTTGCATGTGTAGCAGTATTTCAGTTTGATAATCTGGTTGTTAATCTGGATATCTTTGATTCTTGGGGGTGGTCGCTGGCCTGCTGGGACATTCCCATTGGCTGCCTCTGGAGATTAGAATAAACAAAACAAGATCTGTTAATTAAAACAGTAAAATAAAGTATTAATAATAAAGTAATAAAAGTAATAAAATATCAAAATATAATTAAATAAATAACAAAGATCAAAGATCAAAGTCACACTGAGTAAAAGTGGAATAGAGGATAGTGACAAATTCACCAATAGCCTCCAGCTTCGAAATCAACACTTATACATTTACTCAAATAGTTTTAAAGTAATTAGTATTGTTGAAAAGATAGTTAGATATTTCATGTCTATGCTGTAGTGAATTATTTTATTTAAAAGGATTAAACATTACAAAACCTCATTTTCACTGAAATAATAGAGCTTCACAAAATCTCGCTTTGAAAATGTAGTGAATGTCATCAATAGCAGAGAAAAATGATAGTCTACTTCTTTTTCCCTAAAGCTCCTAACAGTTACAGAACCATGAGGTAAGCAAAAACAGAACTAAACCAAATTTCAAGAATTAAAAGTGAATAATAATCCATTTTTGGAAAATAAGAAATCAGTAAATATACACAGAACAGACTGTCCATAAGTAAGGATATGGGGCAGTTACTGAATTAGTGTTTTTTTAAAAAGACTTGGAATTCAAAAAAATTCAGTTTCTAAAGGAGGTGGAGTGGACTGGAGGCAATCTGCACCCCACCACTATCATCTTGATTTTAAAAAAAAAAGATTTTCACAACGTTTGTAGCTTACAAACTACTAGTGTCGTCTAAAAAGCCAAATCTATTTATTTACTCCATTTCAATGAAAGTGATTTCCTATTTGAAATACAGAAATTCTTTAGGTTCCTGAATACTTCAATAGCTTCCTTCCCCCTGCAATTACTTCTGGAATTATATTTTCTACAAATTGCTCGAGAACAAATGGAGATTCAAGCCTGGTCCTGTCCATTCATGGTGTCTGAGACAGGGAAGGAGAGTAAGTTTATAATTATGCATATATCTTTGAAACTACTTTATTTCTGTTGATAGATTTTTAAGATAAGAAACATGACTGTCACAAATGCTTGCATTTTAAAACATCAAGAACAGTTTATTCTTACTTAATGTCGAACATGCTGGGTCTCAGTCACACAGCAACTGTTTGAACGGTAAACATTTTTAGATTCCCCTTATCACAAAAGACAAAGTTAATAATTTACTTCGCTGGCTATGTAGTCGCTGTAACTGAAATATATTCAGATTCTCTTTTTACTTCCATGAATTATCACCACACTGAGCAGGCAATATTAAATAAATGACAACTTTAATGTGAGGGTACTATTTTAGAGCCATTACGCTCAGTCAGGAACCCATGTGATTATAATAGAAACTGTGCAATGAGAAAAGTCTATCCATAATTAACTATTATTTCCACTTCATGCTGACATTCTCTTCAAGAATGAATAACTGCAGTCAACTAGAAACAGCAATTTAATGAACCAGGTCATTCTATACAACTCATACAAAATGGAGTTTATTGCAATCCTGACCCAACAATCACTGCAGTTATATTTGCTCCTAAAAAGACTGCACACGAACATGTTCCAAGAGATTCTACCACCATTACATGTGGCTATGTGCAGAGCAAAAACCAGAGTGAAGAATAATGTAGAACCTGCCTATAGGCTTAAGTAAAAAAAATAAGCAGCTGCAAAAATAGTTGACACGCTGCACATTTTCAACTTTAACATAAGCAAAGTAAGCTGGCAGAATATATGCCCACTCATTGTAAATTAACTGCTTAAAAATCAGTAAGTTCCATGATAGACAGCCAACACAATCTTCCACCCAGTTGGAATTCAAGACGCATTTCTGCTGCATTAAGAAAATGAAGTAGGAATAAGTTAGAAGTACAAAAAAAACTGTATTGAAGGGACAAAAAAAAAGCAATTATTCCATATCTCATTCAGAAAATCAAACTACAGAAATCCAGAGTCATGAAGCAGAGATGATCTATTTTACCACCCTTTAGGATGGTCTTTGAGCAGTTGTCAGCACTTATGCCTGTAAAGCACCAGTCTCATTTGTCAGACTTGCCTCAGATAGCACATGTTCACTCTATTTATTGACAGAAGGTCACCTCCAATCAGTAAAGACATTTCAACTGTACTCTACTTTCCCATATTTAATCAAAGTGTTAATTGTAGTCCAGCCTAATTTAAAATTGATTTACTTCTGAAGATCTAAACAATCACATTTTACCATTCATAATGATACCCAAATTGAATCAGTAACTGTCAGAATGGTTTACTAAACTCAAGTAACAGTCAGTCTTGTGTAAAAGTTGGCTTTTGGCCATAGAATCCTTATTTTCCATATTTCTTGTGTACAAGTCAACTTTACACTTTCCTGATACTACAGTTCATATTATACCTTGCATAAGTCAGACATGACTTTATTCCTGTTAAATCAATTATTATTTTGACAACAGTTGATGACCCAATTCTCATTTGTTGCTCCAACTCATAGCTGCAAAAATCCATCAGGAAGTTGGAAACCTCTTCCACATGCTTGCTTACACGCAGTTCCTATGGTGCAAGACAGAATGATAATGTACATTGCCCCAAGATCCCCTGGATCTAACGCAATGCTTGTCTCATTCTCCCTGTTTCCTTGGAAAATATCATGAGGAGGAGGTGTCGTTGTTGGAGTGGGTGGGCAAAGTTAAAAATCACACAACACCAGGTTATAGTCCAACAGGTTTATTTGGAATTACAAGCTTTTGGAGCGACGCTCCTTCATCAGGTAGCTACCCGATGAATGAACAGCGCTCGGAAAGCTTGTAATTCCAAGTAAGCATGTTGGACTATAATCTGGTGTTGTGTGATTTTTAACTAGGAAAATATCAATCATGTTTTCTTCCTTTCTCACATGTGGATCTTTAAAAAGGAGGGAGAAAGTGGCACTGGATATTTCTTACATTTTTGTGTAATGCTGGTAGCAAGCAAATCCTGGGAGTAAGAACTGCTGGCACTTTGAAAGTATTGGCTGCAGACCTTGGACAGAGCACAATGAGGAACATGTAGCTGGAATAAATTGATACTGGCAAAGATAAAAAAAATTACTCTCAAAAATTCTTAGCATAAGGTGAAGTACCAAACAGTTTCACCAGTAAACAGATTTAAAATGGAATATGCAAAAGTGAATATGCAAAAGATGCTGGAAATCAGAGTCTAGATTAGAGTGGTGCTGGAAAAGCACAGCAGGTCAGGCAGCATCCAAGGAGTAGGGAAATCGACGTTTCGGGAAAAAGCCCTTCATCAGGAATAGGGCAACTGGATTTCAACCCTCAAATGTTACTCATCTTTAAAAAAGATCCTTTTTGTAAGCTGTAAATTCTGCTTCTGCAAGGAGTCTGTTATGATAGAAAATTTAGCGAATAGTTTAGAAAGACCCTTATTATTGTTCAATGCCATGGCTGGAAACTTCAGTTCAATTCAAACTCGATGTGCCTTTGCACATTCTACTCTGAAATGGTCAAAGTTAAATGAACTCCATGACTCTCTAAGGAAGGAATATGGAGGGCTGGCCTAATCCAAACAAATGGTTTTATAACTTTGAAGACCTGGGGAGATTGTTTCCTTTGTAGAAAGGGGATAACTAGAGCTATCCATATAAGCATGGCATCAGGAAATCCAAAATTGTTTTTGTTAAAGATCAAAGAATAACAATATGTGCAACTTGCTACCACAGGCAGTGGTTCAAGCAAATAATTCAGATGCTTTCAAGTGGAAGATAGGCCATGAGGGGAGGTGACAGCCTAATGGTATTAATAGCTGGACTGTTAATCCAGAGACCCAGGTAATGTTCTGGCAATGTGGGTTCAAATTTCACCACAGGTGACGGAATTTGAAATTCAATAAAAATCTGAATCAAATGTCTAATGATAACCACGAATCCATTGATGCTTGCTGGAAAAACCCACTTGCTTCACTCATGTCCTTTAGGGAAAGAAACGGAGGGAACTGCCATCCTTACCTGGTCTAGCCTGAGAGATTCCAGACCCACCAAGCACTATGGCTTACCCTTATACCCTCTGTGTAATTAAAGGTGAGATGTAAATGTTGGTCTAGCCAGCTATGTCACATCCCATGTGGTACAGTGGTTAGCAATGCTGCCTCACAGCACCAGAGACCTGGGTTCAATTCCTGCCTCAGGCAACTGACTGTGTGGAGTTTGCATGTTCTCCCCGTGTCTGCGTGGGTTTCCTCCAGGTGCTCCGGTTTCCTCCCACAGTCACAAAGATGTGCGGGTCAGGTGAATAGGCCATGCTAAACTGCCCGTAGTGTTAGGTTAGGGGTAAAATGTAGGGGTATAAGTAGGTTGCGCTTCGGCGGGTCGGTGTGGACTTGTTGGGCCGAAGGGCCTGTTTCCACACTGTAAGTAATCTAATCTTTTCTGTAAGTAATCTAATCTAAAAAACAAAAAGTGGGAGGAGGCCAAGACAACTACAAAAGATATAGATGAAAAAAGATAGGAAGAGAAAAAAGATAAGCACAGTACAATCAGCAGCATGGATTGGATGCCCAAATGATCTTTTTCTGTGCTTATTTATCCAACGTCATCCCATGTAATGTATTCCTATTTCAAAGGGAATTAAATTCCACTAATATTTAACCAGCATAAATTAGATGACATACAAACAGAGTATTTTAATTATAGTCCTAAAAGGAAAGAATCCAACTAACTTCAGTCCAAGATACAAAATAAACTGGGCATATCATTATTGTGCATAATATAAGAGCCAATATGTTTCGTATCCTTTCCCTAAGCTTTTGTGATCCCTCAATTGAAACAAGCAGTGCAAGTGTCTGCCTACACTCCAATAATATTTTACTTAAAAGGAGATGGTTAAGGGAAAAGGCCAATGAAAATGGAGTGGAAGAAAAAGGTGAGTAATCAGTGTCAAGAGATTAAGCCAAATTTGACTGAGTGCAACATTAAGGGCCAAAGCCTATAGTGCACAGGATCAAGTGATGTAAAAGAACAAGAGAAAAATTTGTAAAGATTCAAAACCAGAGAACAAATGACAGATAAACCGGAAACACTGGGTATTTTAAGTAAAAAAACCAAGGCCATAAAGATTTACAAGAAAACAAAAAGAGAGGTTGACATCTCTTAGTATTGATACAACGAGAGGAGGAGTCAGGCAGAGTGTTTGGTAGAAGAGTTTTAATCTGAACAAAAAAGGAGAAGTTTGAGGGAAAAGCACAAAGTATATTTCTTTAGGTCAACTGCCACAAATAAGGGCATCAATTCTAGGAGCATCCAAGTGAAAATTCAAGTGGCATGTTAGCAATACTGGAGAATAAGGAGACTAGGATCAACTAGAATTAAATATATAGACACATCCCTTTGAAATGGGCTCCCTCAGTTGCTACAAAGCCCAAGAATTAATCCAATTGGCAAGATATTCTTTCCTTCAACCCACCTGCTTTTTCAAATTATACCCCTTAAAAAAAAAACGTCCCTAGCTGTCCATTTAACAAAACAAATTCTGCAGTTGTGTCCTTCAAAAATCACAAAAAGCAGTTTTTACAGAATCTTTAAGTACTTTTAAAGGTAGAAGTAGATTCTTCATTATCAAGAGGATAAAAAGATTCTTGGGGCTATGAATGAATGAATGTTTCGGTTAAAATCAGATCAGCCATATCTTTATTGAATGGCACAGCAGGCCAATAAACTAAGTGGCCTAATTTGTTCCTTCTTCAGGTGCTCATGTTATGGCAAAGAAAGGAGATATTTAAGTAACATGAAGCATTTAGAATTAAAGTTACAAAATGTATTGGATAGGGTGTCTGTATAACCAGACTTGGTACTAGGACCAAATGAGACCCTTCTAAGGAAACTGAAGGGAGAGTAGATAAAAGGGAGATACTGGTCAATTTTCTAGCCTTCCTTCAACTTGAAGGTGTGCCAAGAGGGCTGAGCAACTGCAGATGTTGCCATCATTTTTTTGAACAAGGGTGTGTACTATAAACTCAGCTACTACAGCCCAGCTACTTTAACTTCAATGATGAAGACCTTCTAGAAAGAGTAAATTGGAACAAAATTCAGAGAGTCACTTGGACAAACATGGATTATTGAAGTCAAGCCAGCACAGATATACAGGCAAATCATGTTAACTTGGGAGTTTTGTCATGATGATTAAGAAGGTATTTGACCAGGATAATTACAGTATACATTGACTTCCAAAAAGCAGTTGATAAAATGTCACAGATCATACAGTGTGAACATTATACCTCCTGGAATAAAAGGGATAATAGCAAAATGGAATTGATATTGCCTGTCACTCAGTCATTTGGGTACTGATTAATGGATTTGGGCTGGAGGAATGTTCGTAGTGAAATTTCTCAAAGAATAATGTTGGGATCTTTGCTTTGATGATACACATAAATAATCTAAACCTTGGTTTATAGGGAATTTGTTGATACAAAACTTAGAAGTATGATGTTCTACAAGAAGGATAGTGTAGAATTTCAAAGAGGACAGGCAAGTAAGTTAATGGGCAAATGAAATTTAATGCACAACTGTTTCATTTCAAAAAGGAATAACACAGACAAAACAAAAATAGTTGACTCCACAAGGACCTTAGTGGCAAGGTTGTATATATAACATCGGTGGTGTCACTTCCATTTGCCCCAATGCAGGAAAGAGTCTTCATCTCAAAGTATGACAATAATTTGGTCAAGTGCAACTTCAAATAAATTGTGGACTTGCTTCGACTGAAAACTGGACAGAAACTGTCCAAAGCTTTTTGAAAACCATGAGAAATCTACATACATCTTAGAAGAATTCTGAACCAAGGAACATTTCACCATGCTAACAGTCAAGCAAACTACAAACTAGCAGTTAAAACTCTCATCTCTGAAAGTGACGCTTTTGCAGTCATGTAAGAATGGAAAAACAGACATCGAATCCAAGTCAATTATTTTGTGTTCAGTTTTTCCTACCTATTTCCATCTCCACAAATGCAGCCTCATCTGGCTCAGCACGTGGTAGCACACCAGGATCACTGAAGCTGGTACGGAGTAACATTGCCATTACAAAGATAAAGAGAACTATTGCAAACACTGGAATGGCAGGGGAAAGATGTATAGCCAAATATGGACACCTGGAGGGGAGTGAAGGAGGAAAAAAAAGAGAGAAAAAAAACAATTAGAGCTCATTAAAAATTTACAAGTCAATCACACAAACCTTGAAAAGGAACAAATTCTCTGCTTCCACCTCAAGCACCCATCCCACCAACTTTAGGATTCATTAACCAAACCAACAACTTCGTAATACAAGAATACAAATTACACACAAGTAAGTGACGGGATAAAATTGCTCAATGTCTCAGTGCTGAAGGAGTCTTGCAGCATAATGGAAGTGTCCCTCCTCCTGGATCAACATTAAGTCCCACTTATGACAGAAGTACATCACAACATATCCAAACAGGCTGATTAAAAAATTAAATGCTAAACTATCTTGCAGCAGGGACGTGGATATAAAGAAAGAACTTCCTACCATGCAATCAGAAATGAGCTATGCCATAATACCTCAGTTTTAAATCACACTAGCATATATTTTACATTCATGTTAGCTTCAGTACGATTCAGTGTGTACTTAAAAGACAATTCTATGATTTCTGTGATCAACATCTCATGTAGAACAGACAAACAATACTACAAATGAAATTCGAATGGACATTTGAGGCTAAAAAAAAGTGAAATGGTATGATGTTGAAGACAGGAGGTGAATGCAATTTCCAGACTTTTTTGTTGCCTTTGACAAACAATCAGAAGCTATGTTTACATGTTGCTACAGAAATAACAAAGTTGGTTATGAAAATGTGTTATTTTTAAAATATTTCATTTAAAATTTCAAGAAAAAAACTTTGATAACTCATGGCTTCTGGTTAAGTTCACCCTTTAATTGATGCTTCATATCCAAGTAGGAACTGTATCTGTACTTGTAATTAGACTTTAAATCACTCGACAAATTGGATGTGATACAGCATGATATAATTTAAAATAAAATAACTTGCCAGTTAATGATCCAAAGTAAAGCATAAAAGCTGTGCATCTCCAACTGAAGTCCAGTGAAGTGGCTATGCTAATGTTTGAATTTTATGAGAGTGCAGCCACAACACATTACAAGGGTGGACAGAAATACAACACTTGGCAGACACCTTTTGAAGGCACATGGTTCTATTTTAAATGATGGCCAAACATCAGGAGTGGAATTTTGTAAGTCTCTTTGTCATGGAGCTTTGAGATAAACCCTTAATTCTAACAGATCAGCAAGTTACATTTACTTCATTTCTTTGCAGTAAGATTCCTTGCAAAATCCATGAACATGGCAAAGCTGCTATTCTTCAGACTTTTCACCCTGCTGCTAATCCTCCTCTTCCATCCATTTTGTTTGCCAATCTTCTAGTTTATTTAGCTTCCTGCTCGCCATTTTAAATTTTATCATTTCCTCTTAAACACTCCACATTTCTTAATTGTTAGGAGTCTTCTCTAAATCAATCATTCTCCCAGAGTAATAGTACTCAGCTAATTCTGCAGTTCATCAAATTGGTTTTGTGACCTCAGTACAGTACTTCAAGTTCAAATTCTTCTGTTTAAACTACATGCTATTGAAGTTTTGACCTATTTGGTCTAGAACTCCTTGGATGTCTCCTCTAATTGCACAGCTTGCAATTTCTCTTCCATAATGCTCATTTTCAGTACAACACGTTATGCAGTGCTTAAGGTTAAGTCTTTCAAAGTCAGTGGCTTTATTTTCTACCTCCAGCTGTTATCTTGGATTGCTGCATGTCTCTGGAAATCACCTTTTTCGTTGCTTGAACTTTGAATTAGCCCTCTTTACTTTTTTATCAAGAAAGTATGTCTTTCAATATTGGCCTCTGAATACTCTGGCTGCAAATCAATAGGTGTGGTACCTTTAATCTCGGTCACACCTTCCTTAGCTCATAGTTTGAGATCAGTTACAACACTTCCAACTGTTCAACCCCAGGAAAGCAGAGCTAGTCAATTCTGTGACACAGAACATGCAGTTAATATCCCTTTCCTTTGTGTCCCTCCAACTTGTTCCTGGCTTTCAAATCACTTTTCCGTATGACTTCAGATTGGGATATTTAATTTCTTTGCATCACATTTTTTTCTTCTTTCACATTTTCAGAAAAGATTTTCTCATATCGTCTGAGGGTCTTGGTAATCTGTGCTTTGGAATGAGATTTCTTACCACCTTCCCAATCCAAATGGCATGGGCATGTCTATTCTGAGAACTGTTCCACCTCAACATTTGATACAGTTTTGTTGTTTTGACATCTACTGGATTCACAGTATTATCCGGGGTGTGGATATTTAGTTTCCTGTTCCTTCCCATCCAACCTTTCGCTAGGTCTTGAAAAAATTCTTTACCATATTCCTCTGTTTCACGCATCCTTCCCAATGATTCAAATTTCCATAAGCTCTTGGTGTGATCCACATGTTGGACATTGTCTTGTGAACTTGTGGTTATTCACAGTTCCTACACACCTTTTCCTCTGGACATACACACAATTCTTGCTGATCACTGTCAACTCTGCCATATTTCCACTGAACCAAATGAAGGCGAAGTATTTGGGTAGTCAATATCTGCCTCCTTGTGGTTTCATTTCTCATGTCTTTATAAGTTCCTGTTCCCCTTTCATCAAAGTTGCTGGAGTGTTCCTTGCTAGAGCAGGTACATATATTTATTATGCAATACACTGTTTCTCTTTTTCGATACTGACCAATCTAAATCAGTCTCAAATCATCTTAAAATACTTAGGCTTCACTGAAACACCTGCTACCTCCATGCTACATCAAAAGATGTGGTGTCCAGATCTAAACACAAAACTCCAATGTAGCATAATGTGTACTTTACAAGGTTCCACCATTACATCCCTGCTTTTGTATTCAATCCATTACCCAAGTGTCCTACATGCCTTTGTCATCACGTTATCCAAGGACTCACTTCCTCTGCGTTTGTTAATACCCTCTAATAATCAATTTCTTGCTTTACTTGCCCTCTCCAAATGCATAACATTTCTCCAGATTGGAATTCCATTTTCCTCTTTTCTGTACATTCAGCCAAACTAATGTCATTCTGCAATCAACTACCATCCACTTCACTATCAGTTACTTGGCCAATTGTTGTCATAGTGTCATTGAGATGTACAGAATGGAAACAGACGCTTTGATCCAACTCATTCATACTGACCAGATATCCCAACTCTATCCTGTACCACCTGTCAGCACCTGGCCCATATCCCTCCAAATCATTCCTATTCATATACCCATCCAGATGCCTTTTAAATGTTGCATTTGTACTAACCTCCACCACTTCCTCTGGCAGCTCATTCCACACACATACCTCTGCGTGAAAAAGTTCGCCCCTTATGTTTCTTTATATCTTTCCCCTCTCACCCTAAACCTGTGCCTCCATTTTTGGATTCTCCACCAGTGGGAAGAGATTTTGTCTTTTTACTCTATCCATGCCCCTTATAAAACTCTAGAAGTCACCCCTCAGCCTCTGATGCCCCAGAGAAAACAGCCCCAGCCTATTCAGCCTCTCCTTATAGCTCAAAACCTCCAAACCTGGCAACATCCTTGTGAATCTTTTCTGAACCCTTTCTGAACTGATAGGAAGGAGACCAGAATTGCATGCAACATTCCAAAAGTGGCCTAACCAATGTCCTGTACAGCCGCAACATGATCTCCCAACTCCTGTACTCAATATTCTGACCAATAAACGAAAGCATAACAAACGCCTTCTTCACTATCTTATCTACCTGCGACTCCACTTTCTAGGAGCTATGAATCTGCACTCCAAAGGTCTCTTTGTTCAGCAACACCCTCTAAAACCTTACCATTAAGTGTATAAGTCCTGCTAAAGATTTGCTTTCCCAAAATGCAGCACCTCATGTTTACCTAAATTAAACTCCATCTGCTACTTCTCAGTCCATTGGCCCATCTGGTCAAGATCCTGTTGTCATCTGAGGTAACCCTCTTTGCTATCCATTACACCTCCAATTTTGGTGTTATTTGCATACTTACTAACTATACTTCTTAGCTGAAAATGTGTTGCTGGTTAAAGCGCAGCAGGTCTGGCAGCATCCAAGAAACAGGAAATTCGACGTTTCGGGCAAAAGCCCTTCATCAGGAATGAGGAAAGTGTGTCCAGCAGGCTAAGATAAAAGGTAGGGCGGAGGGACTTGGGGGAGGGGCGATGGAGATGTGATAGGTGGAAGGAGGTCAAGGTGAGGGTGATAGGCCGGAGTGGGGTGGGGGCGGAGAGGTCAGGAAGAAGATTGCAGGTTAGGAAGGTGGTGCCGAGTTCGAGGGAATCGACTGAGACAAGGTGGGGGGAGGGGAAAATGAGGAAACTGGAGAAATCTGAGTTCATCCCTTGTGGTTGGAGGGTTCCCAGGCGGAAGATGAGGCGCTCTTCCTCCAACCATCGTGTTGTTATGTTCTGGCGATGGAGGAGTCCAAGGACCTGCATGTCTTCGGTGGAGTGGGAGGGAGAGTTAAAGTGTTGAGCCACGGGGTGGTTGGGTTGGTTGGTCCGGGCGTCCCAGAGGTGTTCCCTGAAGCGTTCCGCAAGTAGGCGGCCCGTCTCCCCAATATAGAGGAGGCCACATCGGGTGCAGCGGATGCAATAGATAATGTGTGTGGAGGTGCAGTGAATTTGTGGCAGATATGGAAGGATCCCTTGGGGCCTTGGAGAGAGGTAAGGGAGGAGGTGTGGGCGCAAGTTTTGCATTTCCTGCGGTTGCAGGGGAAGGTGCCGGGAGTGGAGGTTGGGTTGGTGGGGGGTGTGGACCTGACGAGGGAGTCACGAAGGGAGTGGTCTTTGCGGAACGCTAATAGGGGAGGGGAGGGAAATATATCCCTGGTGGTGGGGTCTGTTTGGAGGTGGCGGAAATGACGGCGGATGATACGCTGTATACGGAGGTTGGTGGGGTGGTAGGTGAGAACCAATGGGGTTCTGTCCTGGTGGCAGTTGGGGGGCGTGGGGCTCAAGGCGGAGGAGCGGGAAGTGGAGGAGATGCGGTGGAGGGCATCGTCGATCACGTCTGGGGGGAAATCTGCGGTCTTTGAAGAAGGAGGCCATCTGGGCTGTACGGTATTGGAACTGGTGCTCCTGGGAGCATATGCGGCGGAGACAAAGGAATTGGGAATATGGGATGGCGTTTTTACAGGGGGCAGGGTGGGAGGAGGTGTAGTCCAGGTAGCTGTGGGAGTCAGTCGGTTTATAGTAGATGTCTGTGTTGATTTGGTCACCCGAGATAGAAATGGAAAGGTCTAGGAAGGGGAGAGAGGAGTCTGAGACGGTCCAGGTGAATTTGAGGTCGGGATGGAAGGTGTTGGTAAAGTTGACGAACTGTTCAACCTCCTCGTGGGAGCACGAGGCAGCGCCGATACAGTCATCGATGTAGCGGAGGAAAAGGTGGGGGGTGGTGCCAGTGTAGTTGCGGAAGATGGACTGTTCCACATATCCTATGAAGAGACATAGCTGGGGCCCATACGGGTGCCCATGGCAACTCCTTTAGTTTGGAGGAAGTGGGAGGATTGGAAAGAGAAGTTGTTCAGAGTGAGGACCAGTTCAGTCAGTCGAAGGAGGGTGTCAGTGGAAGGGTACTGGTTGGTGCGGCGGGAAAGGAAGCAGCGGAGGGCTTTGAATCCTTCGTGATGGGGGATGGAGGTGTACAGGGACTGGATGTCCATCGTGAAGATAAGGCGTTGGGGACCGGGGAAGCGAAAATCATGGAGGAGGTGGAGGGCGTGGGTGGTGTCCCGAACGTAGGTGGGGAGTTCTTGGACTAAGGGGGACAGAACTGTGTCGAGGTACGCGGAGAGGAGTTCGGTGGGGCAGGAGCAGGCTGAGACAATGGGTCAGCCGGGGCAGTCAGGTTTGTGGATTTTGGGCAGGAGGTAGAAACAGGCGGTGCGGAGTTGTGGGACTATGAGGTTGGAGGCGGTGGATGGGAGATCCCCTGAGGTGATGAGGTCATGGATGGTCTCGGAGATGATGGTTTGGTGGTGGGAGGTGGGGTCGTGGTCAAGGGGGTAATAGGAGGAGGCGACCGCGAGCTGGCGTTTGGCCTCTTATGCTCACATCCAAATCATTTATATAAATAATAAAAAGTAGAGGACCTAGCACTGATCCTTGTGGCACTGCACTGGTCAAAGGCCTCCAGTTTGGAAAACAACCCTCCGCCTTCTACCTTTGAGCCAGTTCTGTAT
This sequence comes from Hemiscyllium ocellatum, assembly GCF_020745735.1. Lineage (NCBI taxonomy): Eukaryota > Metazoa > Chordata > Chondrichthyes > Orectolobiformes > Hemiscylliidae > Hemiscyllium > Hemiscyllium ocellatum. Next base: position 93,219,380 of record NC_083411.1, on the reverse strand, counting down.
CCAAGTGGCTAGTTCTCCCCATCTTCCATGAGATCTAACCTTGATAACCAGCATCCCATGGGGAACCTTGTCGAATGCCTTACTGAAGTCCATATAGATTATGTCTACTGCTCTGCCCTCATCAATCCTTTTTGTCACTTCAAAAAACTCAATCAAGTTTGTGAGACATGATTTCCCATGCACAAAGCCATGTTGACTCTCCCTAATCAGTCCTTGCCTTTCCAAATACGTTAAATCCTGTCCCTCAGGATTCCCTCCAACAGCTTGCCCCCCACCAATGTCAGGCTCACCTGGTCTATAGTTCCTTGGTTTGTCCTTACCACCCTTCTTAAATAGTGGCAGCACCTTAGCCAACCTCCAGTCTTCCAACACCTCACCTCTGACTATCAATGATACAAATATCTCAGCAAGGGGCTCAGCAATCATTTCCCTCATTTCACAGAGTTCTCAGGTACACCTGATTAGGTTTTGGGGATTTATCCACTTATGTGTTTCAAGACATCTAGCACTTCCTCCTCTGTAATATGGACTTTTTTCAGGATGTCACTATCTATTCCTGACACATCTGCTAATTTTCAAAACATTATTTCAACCAAAAGGTGAGAAGAATAAGTAAATATCACATAACAATGGACCCAACTTAGCCCTGTGGACCACCCTGGAAAGCTGTTTCTACTTGTAAAAGCACCTATTAACAGTTACCCTTGGCTTCCTATTACGGAGTCAATTTTGGCTCCAACTCCCCAGCAGTGACCCACAGGTTTGATTTTTGCCATGTAGTCACAAAGTCATAGAGATGTACGGCACGGAAACAGACCCTTCAGTCCAACCTGTCCACGCCGACCAGATATCCCAACCCAATCTAGTCCCACCTGCCAGCACCTGGCCCATATCCCTCCAAGCCCTTCCTATTCATATACCCATCCAAATGCCTCTTAAATGTTGCACTTGTACCAGCCTCCATCACATCCTCTGACAGCTCATTCCACACAGGTACCACCCTCTGCGTCAACACGTTGCCCCTTGGGTCCCTTTTATATCTTTCCCCTCTCATCCTAAACCTATGCCCTCGAGTTCTGGACTCCCTGAGCCCAGGGAAAAGAAAGACTTTGCTTATTTACCCTATCCATGCCCCTCATAATTTTGTAAACCTCTATAAGGTCACCCCTCAGCCTCAGACGCTCCAGGGAAAACAGTCCCAGCCTGTTCAGCCTCTCCCTGTAGCTCAGATCCTCCAACACTGACAACATCCTTGTAAATCTTTTCTGAACCCTTTCAAGTTTCACAACATCTTTCCGATAGGAAGGAGACTAGAATTGCACGCAATAACCTGTCCTGTACAGACCGAACATGACCTCCCAACTCCTGTACTCCATACTCTGACCAATAAAGGAAAGCATACCAAACGCCTTCTTCACTATCCTATCCTTCACTCCACTTTCAAGGAGCTATGAATCTACACTCCCTAGGAACTTACCATTAAAGTGTATAAGTGTATAAAGACAAGCCAGGGAACTATAGACTGGTGAGCCTGACCTCATTGGTGGGCAAGTTGTTGGAGGGAATCCTGAGGGACAGGATGTATATGTATTTGGAAAGGTAAGGACTTATTCGGAATAGTCAACATGGCTTTGTGATTGGGAAATCATGTCTCACAAACTTGACTGAGTATTTTTGAAGAAGTAACAAAGAAGATTGATGAGGGCAGAGCAGTAGATGTGATCTATATGGACTTCAATAAGGCATTCGACAAGGTTCCCCATGGGAGACTGATTAGCAAGGTTAGATCTCATGGAAGACAGGGAGGACTAGCCATTTGGGTCCTTGTCAACTGTAAGCTACAATCCACATACAGAACATCTAATTCTGCTGTTACTGCCTCAAAAAGTAAATCATTAAAGAAAGACGTGCACTTACCTTAACAAATAAGTACAGACTACCTTTTAGATTAGATTACTAAGTGTGGAACAGGCCCTTCGGCCCAACAAGTCCACACCAACCCGCCGAAGCGCAATCCACCCAGACCCATTCCCCTACATTTACCCCTTCACCTAACACGATGGGCAATTTAGCATGGCCAATTCACCTAACCTGCACTTTTTTGGACTGTGGGAGGAAACCTGAGCACCCGGAGGAAACCCACGCAGACACAGGGAGAATGTGCAAACTCCCCACAGTCAGTCGCCTGAGGCGGGAATTGAACCCGGGTCTGGCGCGGTGAGGCAGCAGTGCTAACCACTGATCTTTGATTGATCAGTTTCTCTCTTGGTAAGTTGTCCCCATCTCTCAATATTGGTTATCGTAATTTTCCCACCAACGTCAGACTATTATTTGGTCCGTATCTCTCACTCTTTCAATAATCGTACAAAACATGCAGACCTCCAATCATTTGGTACCTGAGCTGCAAGGATTGGAAATTGATCCAGAGCTTCCACTATTTCGTCCAGTGCTTTTTAAATGAAGCTGTGCCCATATGCAATAAACCTGAACAATATTAGGCTTGGGTTAACACTCCCTCCTGACCCCTTAAAGCCTGCATACAATATAAAGCAGACTGGTGAAGAAAGAATAAAATCCACTCCCCTTGCAGAGCACAGCTCCTACACTCAATCAGGACAATCTGCCCAGATACCATCTCTGGCCTGTCCCAAAATGTAATTTCCTCCATTGTACAGTGGTCAGACCATCAGCATACCATCAACAAGATGTACTTCAGCAATTTGTCAAGAGATGTTTTGACAGCACATTGCAAACCCACAGGGTGGAGTGGATAAGCGGGAAGGCAGATGGACAGGTTAGACAGCTCATGAAAATTGTGCCGAGTTGGGAGGTTGGATGAGGGATAAGGTTTGGGGTGGGGGCGTGGGAGAAGGGGGGAGATAAGGAAATCGGGGAAATCTATGTTGATTCCATGTGGTTGGAGGGTACCAAGGTGAAAGAGGAGGTGTTCTTCCTTCAGGCATCAGTTGGCTTGGATTTGGCAGTGGAGGCGGCCAGAATTTGCAAGTCCTTTGTGGAGTGGGAGGAGTTAAAACAAGCACATCTTTAAAGCCAAGAATTGGAAGTGGTCCAAATAATTTACAGACTGCAAAAACTAGCTGTACATGCACAGCAAAATAGAATCACATCAAGAACAATGCAAAAAAAAAGTGCTTTCTTAGATAGATATTGCCTTATCTTATGCTTTAATCCAAGAGTGCTACTTACACAGGGAGATACAGATCTAAAAGTATCTCAAGATGGGAGTGCTGACATATACATTGTGCCTCACCCTGTTTGCTCATCATTAAAGAAATACTTTTCAACTACTTATTCACTAAAATATTCCCATTATTTACACCTTTATATAGGTTACTAGTGTGTACTATCAAAGATGTCTTTTCACATGTTCATTCTCGACAGATATCAGTCATTTGATTAATGTACAACATGGGAGTAACTAATAGCATGATACTGCAAAATTATACTGAACACAATCAAGCCTGGTACACAACAAACCCCTGTTCAAAAAAAAACAACAGAAAATGACAACACTTGGAGCCAAAAGATAGGAAATAATTAACAAGTTTTGTTTACTGCATTGTGCTTACTCGAGCAGGTCAACATTTAAGCGAATTACTCAAGACCCATCTCAAGCTCAATTTTTTTCCTTTCAAGCACCAACTATAAAAGATTGTGAAAGGAGTAAAAAGTTCAGTAGTTTTAAATGTTCACAGCTTATTTACCATATATACCCACGTGAATGTTCAATTTTCTAAAATTATTTTTAAGGCTAAATTTATCAGGTCAATTATTACACGGATGACAGTTGAAAATGTGTTGCTGGTTAAAGCACAGCAGGTCAGGCAGCATCCAAGGAACAGGAAATTCGATGTTTCGGGCATAAGCCCTTCATCAGCCATTCCTGATGAAGGGCTTATGCCCGAAACGTCGAATTTCCTGTTCCTTGGATGCTGCCTGACCTGCTGTGCTTTAACCAGCAACACATTTTCAACTGTGATCTCCAGCATCTGCAGACCTCATTTTTTACCCGAAAATTATTACACGGATACTACTTTTAAGGGACTGAAAAGTCATGCTATAAATCAAAATACCGTATCATTAACAGAAGCCCAATTGATCTCTAAACGAATAAAGGGAAAAAAAACACAATGGATTTATGGTAATTACCAGATAAAGACAATAGAAACAAAAATTAATAAGCTTTTATTTATACACACAAAGTGAAACTGAAATAATATGGCTTTAAATCACAATTACATGTTACATGTTACATTTTAAATTAAACTTATCAAGAACAAAAAAGTTATTTAAAAGCCTGCAAAATCACTGTTCACCACCTTCACCAAATAAAGCTTCATAAATCAGACTGAATTATATCATTGCATGGATCCTTTTCATCTTTGCTGTCTGCAAGTTAGCAGTAGCACACCAACTGCTTCTTCATCATCATGTATGTCATCCCATTGACATTCATTCTTTGTACTGCCCAAAGCATTCGAAATTCCATATTTCTTACATGTTTTGAAAGTAGTCTCAGCTTTTATTTCCTTCCACGAATCAACGATCCATTTGCAGTGGCCGTGATGGAGCCCGCATACTGCCTCCTTTCATGTATGTCTTTTCTCCATCAAACATCCAATTATTCCACTTCATTCTCATCAGGTCCTTAAATGGCTTGTTGAAACCAACATCTGTTGGTTGCAAAACACTTGTAAGCCAGGAATTACAGCTACGTCAGTGTTATGCGATTGGGTGTTAGCAACAACATTCTTCACTAAATGTCGCCTAAACTAGTCCTACATGAGCAATCTTTTCCTTATGTAATCCCCCAGGTCGTAAATTACAAAAACTTCCTTTATCCATTTTCTACATCCACCTACATTCGTATGCATCCACAGGGCAGGTTGGATGACCATTTCCTTTTGGAAATTCCTCCTTTTAAAATCTGATTGAAGATTTGTAGCTCGGGTATCCATGATGTTCCCTAGCCAGGGAACGAAACGTCTGCAGCAAAAACTTCCAGCTCGGCGAACAGAACCACAACAATTCCTCCTTTAGCTAAGTTTTCCTCTTAAAACCGATGGCTGTTTTTAAAGTTAGTGCCATCAGCCATACAAGAATGAACTCACGGAAACTTAATTTTCGCATAGTGTCGGTGAGAACCACTGGCTGTTTTTTCTCCTTTTTGGTTCACAGTTCAATTCTCCCATATGTCAAGTATAATAGGCATTTTGTCCATGTTTCCAATGCATGATAACTTGTAGCCTTTCTTCTACCAATTTCAGATTACAAACTGGTGAAGCTGTAATATCTTTGTGTTCAGCAGGTAACTTTTGTGCAATCTTAGTTCTCTGCCAAAGTACTTAGTCATGCCTTCTCATGGACCTTGTGCACCATCCAGCACTTGCCTTAAAATGTGAAATTCTATCCTTCTTTGACTCGTTTCGTGCATGGATTTGGATGGTTTCACGACTAACATTTTTGCACTTTTGACAATTTTCAAGTATCCACTCAGCAAATGTTTTTCGCCAATCGTGGCCACTTGCTAGGTGTCTGAAGGTATTTATCTTTCTCCATTCTCTTTGTAACCAAATTCTTTTGCTGCTCCACAGCTATTTGTCTTCTCTGCAATTTCAATAGCTTGCAGTTTAAATGCTGCTGTTAAATTTTTGGTTTTTTTCCCCAGAGGGCATTTTCACATAAAAAATTTCAAAATTTCAACTAGGTATATGACAGTATTCCAAGAGGTTGGTTGTCACCTGATTCTTTCGCACCAAAGTGGTGTGGGTTGTACATCAAATCACATAAGAACAAAAAAATTCATTTCATTTCCTCATTATATATCATATAAGACACCACCTTAACTCACAAATGTTGACCAGTTATCTGTGAAGGATTTACTTTTACATGAGATATATGGAAAATTCCAGATTTTTTGGCCAAAAATAGGGGGTCAACTTTTACGAAATCAACTTTTACTCGAATATATATGGCTTTGCCATAAATTCTGTGTTAGGATCGAGCCCTCCACTATCACCTGATGAAGGAGCGGTGCTCCAAAAGCTAGTGTGCTTCCAATTAAACCTGTTGGACTATAACCTGGTGTACACACACACACACACACACACACACACACACACACACACTATAGACAGGCATAAACCAGTTGTTCTTGCCCCAGATCATGGTGTACTCCAGTTACACGCGTATGAAACAGATGAAACCAAAACGTAACTTCTGAAAGTGAAGCAGTAAAACAAAAACTGTTGTAATAAGATTTATTCAAATCTTTTAAAGTTTACTTTTCCTTACATAATGTCACTGCAGTTATAATTTGATACAAAATGGGGCAGGATTAATATTTCACGACAAACACTACAACTCCCATTTCAACTACTAATTTAGTTCCTTTCTTTGAATGGTATTTCTTAATGTTTTGATGGAATCTGGCTTGGTCCATTACAGCTGCCGAGATCCCCTAACAATATCCTTTCAAACTGGGAGTAACCTCATCAACTGATCAATTTGAACACTTCAATCCTATCTTCTCTCCAGACCATGTTCCTCCATTGAGAAAAAAAAAGTTCCAACTATCCATCTACTTTTCAGCCTGGTGTCACAATCACCACATATGGAGTTCAAAACAGTATTGTATGAAGATTTGCCAATCAGAGGACATTTTTCTGTAGTTTTACACTGTTTTACTTATGTTAAGTTCCATCTTTTCTCTTGAGCATGTTAAAGTGTAAAATAAATGTTCCTGATTGAAAGCTGCCAATTTGACAAAAGAAATGCTCCTATATAAAAAAGTGAAAATCTTTTATGCTATCCTAGAGAGGCAGAAACAAAGCGCAGTTTGCGGATTTATATCTATTCAAAACTTCCCAGGAGGAACAAAAAAAGAATAAGAATTGCAGATGCTGGGAATCAGAAATTGCTGAAAAGACCCAGCAGGTTTGGCAGCATCTGTGGAAAGAAAGCAGAGTTAACGTTTCTGGGTCTAAAGGGTCATTGGACTTGAAATGCTAACTTTGATTTCTCCCCACAGAGGATGCCAGAAAATATTGAGGATTACTTCTGTGACATTTTTAGTAGTGCCAATGGGAAATGTTGTTTGAGTCACACAAGAAGTAATCGTCTTTCCTCAAAGAGGGATTGTGAACCCAGGCAGTGACTCCAGAAAGAGTGCCATGTCACTAAATATTTCTTCAAACTTTTTCCAAGCAACAAATGGTTAAAAATTCAAATTTGGTTTGTAAATCTCTCTAATGAACAACCACCAGTACTATATACCAGTATCTACAAGCTACAGATTTCATCCCTTCCCCTCCGTTCATAGGCAGGCATTAATGGCTTCTCTTCCCACACTAAACACTGTCACACGACTAAAGCAAAAATTACTGCGTACAGTGTCCTTACATTTGCCTAACATTTTCCATTGACTAAAACTGCAGTGCATCCACCCAATGATGCTCAAGCCTTGGACTATCCACAATTACAGTACAACGAGTAATACAATTCAGCTTTATGAAAGAATTTAATACAGAATTACAACAAAGGAGAAATGGAAGGAGATATAATCCTTGCACAAATAATCCCAGTCAATAAAAGCAGAATTCCAGACTGGATATCAGAGGCAGCAGTTCAAGATACAGTATTACCTTAGAATTAAGCACCAAGTCTGAAGCTGAGCAAGTTTTTACCTTTTGCAATCAGACTCACAAATAAGGGCTCATGCCCGAAACATCGATTCTCCTGCTCTTTGGATGCTGCCTGACCTGCTGTGCTTTTCCAGCAACACATTTTCAGCTCTGATCTCCAGCATCTGCAGTCCTCACTTTCTCCACAAATAAATCAGACTATTAAGAACGCAGATACTTCTAATAATGTTCATTTACTTTATTTCACTTTAAAAACAAAGTGTTTTAACAAAATCATTCAATCTCTAGAGGAATCTTAAAGTACCTACACAGATTAAACAGAAATCTGAATATGGAGTTCTAAAACCAGTGCCCTTAGAAGACATACTGACTGTTCGAGTTCTTGATGTCATTGCCAGATTTCTTGAAGGGAGACTTAACTTTTAAAATTTGAATTGGCATGCTTTAATTACAGCGAGCTACTTAATTAGATCAGTTAAAAAAAACAAAAAAAAAGTGATTGAAGATAGCAGCTTAAACGCAGCTAAACCTAGTGCCAAAGTCAAAAGTGATATTTTCCAGTCAAGGATTACCTTAAACTGCCGACATGGAAAAAAATTAGGTTGCTGATACTCTTTGTACTGCTCAAAATAAGTCGTAGCTCACCAATGTATGGCCACGCTACTAACTTTGACAAAGATTTATTTTCTCCCCTCTTACCTCTGACTTACTGAATACCTATTTTCAATTAAAAGGGCTCCTCATGGACAACAGCTTCCATAGTTGTGTGCTTTAGAATTCTAATCTTGGGAAAGGTAAGACAGAGTTTACCAAGTGATGCATGTTAATGGACTGGCTGACAGCTTGAAAGGAATTCTATGATCTAAGGCCTTGTAATTATGATGACACCCTTATACAGGTAACCTTTGAAACAGCCTAGTTCCGGACTCATACGGTCAGCTTAATTGATCAGTGAACCCGTCCCTTTTGGACTCGTGGACCTGACACACTTTGACAGTGGGTGAGATTTTTTTCTTCCATAGGGGTAGAAATGCTGCTGGTTCCATTTGCCACAGATGCTCATGTTGCCTTTAATTGCTTTTCCTCTCCACTCCTCTCCCACCTGCAGATATCACATTATTGTGGCAAGCTATAATGTACAAGTGCAGTTCTTCAAACAAACAAACATTAATCTAGTTTCCTGCCCTTTACAGGAAAATCCACCTCCATGATTTCAATGAATATACCAAGAATGGCATTTCAACTATTCAATCACTACTTCATTGGGTATGATGATATTATGCATTCGAGACCAACATATCATTCAAAAGTATCAGCGACGTTGGAAAATTTTTACTACTGTTGATTTGCTTGCTCCAGCTTTACTATCCATAATCAATCTTGCCTATTCAGAGAAAGGAATTTCTGTGGGGCTTGTCAGTTGTCCAAGGTTAAAATCTGATGTGTGTTGTTAGAAACACATGAACCTTGCTTGCAGCTATTACATTTACCTGCTTACAGAGTATATAATGGCCAGTCATTATCCAGAATCTTATCACACAAATACAAGCCTCAAGGCAAATTGGATTGATGACAAGTAGTTAGCCAAGTTCAAACCTTAATCTATTTCCTTTTAAATGCCAATTAATATGCGAACTGCACTGTCTTTTTTCTCTGTTCCTAAATGTGCTAACATCTTTTGTAAACACAGACTTATATTTGAATAGTGACTTGTGTTCCAAAGCTACCCTCATGACCTCCTCGGCTTCCAACACCACCTATCCATTAAACGTTTAACACCCCAATTCCTCCGCCTCCGCCGTATCTGTTCCCAGGAGGACCAGTTCCACCACAGAACACACCAGATGGCTTCCTGCTTTAGAGACCACAATTTCCCTTCCCACGTGGTTAAAGATGCCCTCCAACGCATCTCGTCCACATCCCACACCTCTGCCCTCAGACCAAACCCTTCCAACCGTAACAAGGACAGAACGCTCCTGGTGCTCACCTTCCACCCTACCAACCTTCGCATAAACCAAATCATCCGCCAACATTTCTGCCACCTCCAAAAAGACCCCACCACCAGGGATATATTTCCTTCCCCACCCCTTTCTGCCTTCTGCAAATACCGTTCCCTCCGTGACTACCTGGTCAGGTCCAAGCCCCCCTACGACCCACCCTCCCATCCTGGCACCTTCCCCTGCCACCGCAGGAACTATAAAACCTGTGCCCACACCTCCTCCCTCACCTCCATCCAAGGCCCTAAAGGAGCCTTCCACATCCATCAAAGTTTTACCTGCCCATCCACTAATATCATTTATTGTATCCGTTGCTCCCGATGCGGTCTCCTCTACATTGGGGAGACTGGGCGCCTCCTAGCAGAGCACTTTAGGGAACATCTCCGAGACACCAGCACCAATCAACCACACTGCCCTGTGGCCCAACATTTCAACTCCCCCTCCCACTCTGCCGAGGACATGGAGGTCCTGGGCCTCCTTCACCGCCGCTCCCTCACCACCTCGGAGAACTCCTCATCTTCCACCTCGGAACACTTCAACCCCAGGGCATCAATGTGGACTTCAACAGCTTCCTCATTTCCCCTTCCCCCACCTCATCCTAATTTCAAACTTCCAGCTCAGCAATGTCCCCATGACTTGTCCAGACTTGTCCGACCTGCCTCGCTCCTTTTCCACCTATCCACTCCACCCTCTCCTCCCTGACCTATCACAGTCATCCCCTCCCCCACTCACCCATTGTACTCTATGCTACTCTCTCCCCACCCCCACCCACCTTCTTCTAGCTTATCTCTCCATGCTTCCAGCTCACTGCTTTTATTCCCAATGAAGGGCTTTTGCCCGTAACGTCGATTTTGCGGCTCCTCGGATGCTGCCTGAACTGCTGTGCTCTTCCAGCACCACTGATCCAGAATCTGGTTTCCAGCGTCTGCAGTCATTATTTTTACCTCATTCTTCATTTACACCATGGCCACAAACATTCAAAGGTGTTAGTGATTATCTATTTACTCACTGCTCATGATGCTGCCTCCTCAACTGTGGAAGCAACAGAAACTGAGTGTTTTCAACAATACCTCTTCAGTCTACAAACATGGCCTTGATTTACCGGATGCTTGCCTTTTTAAAACAGTACTTTATTCATTTTTTTAAAAAAATCAGAAGTACTTATAAAAAGGTTCTATATCAATTCAGCAGCCTTTGCAAAGAAAGCATAAAGATTGGAATGGTGACATTTCTCAGACTTCATTGCAGTTGTAAAAACAAAGGCATTTTCTACTTACGCAGAAACTATTTATATTCATTTTGAAGCAAGAGAGAGAGTCTGAATGGACCCTTATCATACATTTGCAGAAAGACTTCAGACAATGGTCTTTCCACACGGCTTTAGTGTTAACTTCAACACGTAGTCCTGGACTTTGAAACATGCAAGTCTGCAACAGTCAGTCAAGGTTAACTCTTTACATAGGAAGTAAGGGCTTGTGCCCGAAACATCGAATTTCCTGTTCCTTGGATGCTGCCTGACCTGCTGCGCTTTAACCAGCAACACATTTTCAGCTCTTTACACAGGAATACTTACGTTTCAGGCAGACCAAAGAGCATCTTTCACAGTGCTGATGGTCTTCCAGGCACAGTCAAATGTTTGTCTTGGTGTGTCGCAAGGAACACGTCACAGGAGGACAGAGTCCTGTGTCATGGTGCTGCTCAGGACAAACCTTAACAAAAACCACTGCATCTTTCTCCAGACTTCCACCCACCTGGAATGTGTCTTTGCAGCCACTTAGAGGGCAGCATGCAGTGGCGCACAGAAACCAGACGTGCGTAAAGGATCTCTCAGCTAGTGTCTCTCTCACTATTAACCAAGCTGGATCTTGGTTCTTGGTAGGAAGTTCTGGTGATGAGGCATTCTGCCAAGCCACTAACAGTCTGCTCTGGGGGCCACATGATAGGATCCACCCTCCTTTTCCACAGGGTCTCAAGGACACTACATGTTGAGCACTTCCTGACGAACGTCTGGTCAAAAAAGTGCTTTTCTTCGCGAATTCTTCCACAATGGACAAGTTTGCATTCTACAAAGAGATCAGGCCCATCCTTCAATGCACCAGGTACCCGTAGATCCTCAGTACATAGTGGCACATGGTGTTCGCAGACCAAGGGACTACATACAGCTTAACGCAGCCACACAAGAAAAGGGCAGCATTTGTCAGACCTTTCCCCCTTACCCAGAGCTTTGTACATTGTGTTCCTGCAGACCTGGTCCATTTTTGACTTCCAGATGGAGTGAAAGGTGGCTCAGGTAACTACAAAGGCACAGGTTCTGGGAATGGGCTAAACCTGCACCACATATAGCAACACCATGGAGTACTTCACACCTGATGACCAGGCATTTACCAGCAATGGTGTGGGAGCAGTGCTCTCACCTGCCTAGTTTCTGCCTCTTGGCAATACATTTCTCCCTTTTTTTTTGAACACGGCCCAGGTCCTCCAAATCATATGACCAGCACCTTCACGTAATCTGTCCTGATGGTGACAAGGATAAAGCATCAATTGCCCCAGTTCCCAAAGAACATGGGCTCGCTCTTGCCTCAAATTTATCTTGGCTCCCAAGGCCAGTTCAAACTGGTCGCAGATGCTCACAAGTCTGTGCACTGACAACAGATTGGAGCTGAAAACAGTCCGTATATGAGAAGGCTTTGACCTACAGGCCTCCACTGCCTGGAATAGTCACCCCTCTCAGGCTCACATCCTTCCTGATGGACACAAAAGGCCTAATAAAAAACATAAACAAGGCAGGAGAGTGGGTAGCCCTGCCTGACTCCATATCTGATCAGGAAGCTTTCAGATTCCCACTCGTTAATCAATGTTGGTGTCGAACAGACAGATCCAAATGGCAGATGCCTTCCCCAAAGCTTATTTTGGACAGCACATCCATCATGTAGGTGCGCAATATCTGGTCAGAGGCCTTTTCCTGATCCAGATTGATAAGGTAAGTGTCTACTGCTCCCCCCATCCTGCACATAGGCAAAACATATCCCTGAGGAGTGCTCTCAGATCATCCTGCTTGGTACCGCACAGGATAAATCACTGACCCCAGAGTATAGCAGACCTGACTCGGTTGATGATTACCTTAGGCTGGGATTTTGTATCCGTGTTCAGCAGTGAAATTGGTTACCAATTTCTAATTTCCTCTCTCTCCCCTTCTGCTTGTAGAGGGGGGTGATGATACCTTTCCTCATGGATTTGCACATGCTTCCTGCCAGAAGCACACTATCACACAACTCCAGCAGGTCCTGGCCTGTCAAGACCACAGAGCTGAATATGACTCAGCTGGTAAAGCTGGTCACTTCTGGGAGTTTTATTCTTAACTCAAGGACCTTGTTCAGATCATCCAGAGATAAACAGTTGGCTCATGTGCTGTCACCTAATACCTCCGTGATAGAGGACAGGAATGACTGGGGTGCCCTGCTGTCTGACGGCTGCCTGTCATAGTCAGTCTGAGTGCACATTGATCAAACTTCTTCCTTTAGGCTGCTGATCAGAGATCTCCCTGCACACCTTGAAGGAGGAACATGAGCACATCTCATCTGGCTCCACGATCTGAACTCAACTAGACAATTATCTTGGAAGCCTCCAAGGCAAAGAGCAAGACTTGCTTGTTTTTGTCTTGGAGATACTATCAACAGTGAACCCCAGAGAGTTTGCAGCAGGTGCAAGTTCTTCATGCTTTTCTGGTGTTTTAGACAATTTTCTCCTCTGCTCGCACTCTCTCTCTTAGCTTCTGAACATCACTGAGGATGAAGAACCTCTAGATGTTCCCCACCAGGCTGCTGGAGACTCCGATGGGCTTTACGGTTCTCCTACCGAGGTCATCCCTTCTAAGCTCCTTGATGTGTTCTGGGGTCAGCAGTTTCACATTGAGCTTCCATATTCCCTTGCCCACCTGTCCTGTAAGTGACAGTTCATCAGCAGGAAACAGTGGTCAGTGAAGAACACCAGTTTGATATCGATAGATCTGACTGAGAACGCTCAGGACAAAAACAGGAAATCTATCCTTGAGCAGATAGACCCATCTATTTGTTTCATTTTATTATTTCAAAAATATACTTATTGATAAAAATATCCTTATATATATAGTGACTAAACCTGTTCAGTTCTGTGCAGTATGCAAACCCCAATGTATTTGTTACTTGTACAAGACGATATTTATACACATTTGAGGCATCAGGAATATCCGAATTATATATAACTGAATGGACACCCATTTATTCCATTTCCACACTCCCCTTTATCCCCAACCTCTGGCATTGTGCTCATAAAACTCAAAGCACATCAATGTCAAACACTTTACAGGTCTTCTAGACTGGAGATTTGAAAAAGTTCTAACATTATCTGTGATAAGTTTCCCAAAAACTTACAAAGTTAGCATAAGCAATCCGTATCTATATTTCACTTGCTAATCAACAAAAGGACATTGACCTTGAAGATCAGGATGAATTTATTCAAACATCCTTTGGACATATGCAAATTAGTGAATACAAAGTGTTTTTCTGCAAAAGATTTATTCTCAGGTGTCAGAGGTTAAATTATTTCATAGAAAAGGGTGGGGATATCTCACCAAAAGGCAAAAGTTTTAAAGATCTCCTTGGAGATAAGCAAGTAAAGTTCTGAACAGATCACTGGGGGGGGGGAATTTTTCCCCTTATATTACACTAGTAATGATATAGTAGTATCACATTTTTGGTGTGAATTGTTCTCGTGGGAACCAAAATCAAACATTGAAAACCAGCTGTTCAATGTTTCCTTATTTACTGCTCTTTAACAAATACCCAAAAGCAGGTATAACAATGAAGAACAAAAATAGGCAGCTAACAAAACAAAGTCCACTTCCAGATGAATAGATTAGGTTAAGAATAATTTAAGCATAACCAAGGGGTCATATTTAAAACAAACACCTTTAAACTCAAATCATTCCCAGTGACAAATGATTCACTCCTTTCAGAACTTCCTTCTCTTAGGACAAACGATTGATACCATGCTAAATTTGCAACACTTTGTTAAATGAAGCTGAGATATAGCAACTAATATCTGTTTTAATGAAAATCAACCCAGAAAATGTTTGAAGCTAAGTTTACACTGCTTTGATGCTTTTTTGTAATATAGTTGGAAAAAGAAATCTAGTTCTACTTAAAGACTAAAATTAATTGGATTTCTGTCCTCAGTTTGCCAACAGTAATGATGGCAAGCTTTGGTGGAAAACGGCAACTCCCTACACTGGTTCAATCTCTTCAGCCAATCTCAATAATCTGACATTGGTTCATGAACCAATTTTAACCCTTCTTGGAGTATTAGGTTCATCATTCAAAATATTCAAAAGCTTTTCCAAACAATCTAAGTTTTAATATTTTATTGCATACTTAACAACTTTGGATTTTAAAAATTGTTGTTAGGATCTGTTGACAGGTCAGCCCTCATTACCATCTCTTGGTCAGGTAATGATGTGCAAAGTACAGCCCTCTGCAAGCCATGCAAGGACATATCTAAAGTCATTAGGAATGGAGCTTCAGTATTTTGTGCACAACTCAGATCAGAACTTGCAAGTGACAGATTCCAATGGGTCTGCTGCCTTTCCTCTTCTAGGAGTCACCAGGTGAGCAGGTGCTGTTCAAGCAGTCTTGCTTAATACAAGCTGCTCTCTCCATCCCGGAGGCACCCTGCCTCATTCCTAATGAAGAGTTTTTACCCGAAACGTCGATTTTCCAGCTCCTCAGATGTTGCTTGACCTGCTGTGCTTTTCCAGCACCATTCTAATCTTGACTCTGATCTCCAGCATCTGCAGTCCTCATTTTCACCAAATACAAACTGCTGCCACCCTATGCCAGTGGTGGAAGGAACACCACCTGAATGCAGTAATGTGCACATTAAGCAAATAGCTTTGTCCTGGAATGGTGTCAAGCTTTGAGTGTTGTGGAACCACAAGATACAACTGCAGAATTACACCAATTGGCCCACTGAATGGTGAAGCACATTCAATCATGGCTGATTGGGTTGCAATCCATTTTCCTGCCTTCTACCTGTAATCCTTGATCCCCTTACATGTGCAGAACCAGTCTTAAAAAAAAAGTCAACTACTTGGCCTCCAAAACCTTCTGTGGCAATGACTTCCACAGATTCAGCATCTCCTGGCTGAAGAAATCCTTTTTCATCTCAGTTCTAAAAGGGTCATCCCTAAGGCCGTACCTTGTGTCCCAGTTTCTCCTACTAGCAGAAGCATCTTCTCAACATTCACTCTATCCAGGCCCTTCAGATACCCCCCCCCCATTCTCCATTGAGTACAGAACCACAGTCTTCATCTGCTCCTCCTATAACAAGTCCTTCATCCCAGCAACATTCTCATGAAATAAAAACCCTGAAAGACCTGCAGATGTTTCAAATCATAAACAAAAACTGAAACTTCTGGAAAAGCTCAGCTGGACTGGTACCATGTGTGAAGACAAATCAGAATTAACATTTTGGATCTAGTGACCCTTCCTCAGAACTGGAAGAAGGGTCACCAGAACAGAAATGTTAACTGATTTCTCTCCACAGATACTTCCAGACCTGCTGAGTGATTACAGCAATTTCTGTTTTTGTATCATTCTTGTGAAACTCCTCTGGACCCCCTCCAACACATCCTCCTTTAGATACAGGGTATCCTGAGATGATAGTATAGACACACTTGATTACAATTAGGAAAAGTAAAGGCAAAAAAAAGCACAGCACAAATAGAGTTAGAGTCAGAGGCAAAATAAGTTACCATTAATTTCTTTGAAGTAGGAGGGGGATTAGGAGGGCAGTCAAATGGTGTTCAAAAAACTGTAATGAATTGTAATGTTAACAAAATTGAAGCAAAGATTATGGGGCAGTGTTGGTATTAGTGATTTATATTTGTGGCCTAAATACTCCAATTTAAGAAAAAGTTTACTATACCAGGCTTTTTAGGTGTCATCTGCAAATCGAGAGAAGAATAGTAAAACAAACTTCAAGTCAACGTGGGTGAACTTCTAAATATTCACATGAATAGCGGAGGAAATTTAGAAAGTAGTGTGAAGTGATGCATTTTGACTCAGAAGTGGCAATGAGCAGAGTTAAAACTTTAAGATGGCACAGAAACTGACACCTGGAGCTGCGTATACACAAAATTACATTAAGCAAGCAGTTTAAAGTAAAACTATAATATTGTTTCATAAAAAGAGGCAAAGAGTGCAAAGCAAAAGGAGGTTATGCTACTGATTAAGCCTGGTCTGGAATATTGTAGCCATTCTCCACACAGGAATGAGGTCACATGTTCTGATGGAGAGTCACTGAACCAAAACAAAACACTCAGCAGATTTTGCCTAATTTGTGGCGTAATTCCAGAATTTTCAGTTATTTCTGACTTGAACCATCTGTGGCATTTTGCCTTTGATTCACGACAGGTAAGACGCTGGGGTTGTTCTCTTAAAAAAAAGGAAAATGAAGAGAACATTTGAAACGTGCAAAATCTTGAAGTGATTTTGTCAAAATGAATAAACAGAAACTGTTTCCAATACAGAAGGATTAACAGAGGACAGGGATTTCAAAAGGTGACTGATAAAAGAAAAAAAAAGGCAACATGAAGATTTGAGTTTTGCACACAGATAGTGGTGACCTGGAATGCATTTCTTATAAAAAAAAGTCATGCAACCAGATTTAATAATAAAAAGGGAATTGAATAAACAGCATGATGTGGAGGTGCCAGTGTTGGACTGGGGTGGACAAAGTCAGAAAATCACACGACACCAGATTATAGTGTAACAGGTTTATCTGAAACCATAAGCTTTCAGAACCCCACTCCTTCCTCAAAGCCTGCAGAGCAGCAGGAAACAAAAAGGACTTAAATCAAGCAGCTTGATCAAAGATAGAAAACGGCCTCCTCCTTTACTTGTACCTTTCAGGGATTCTCAAAAGGGCAAACAGAAATGAAGAGAAAAATCAAAAAAGTTTCCAAAGCAAACTGATAATTTCAAACAATGAGCTGTTGCAACAGAAATGGAAAAGAAGAATTTGGTTAACTTACTGGCAAACTACTTTGGAGGTATATATTTTGGTATGTCAATTTGAGGGAGTACTCAGGGTAAAGGCAGATGAAACAGAATTTAATTGATTTTTCTTTTTAAGAGTTGATCAAGATGATAGATCTGGGCACAGCAGTAAACATGATCTACATGGACTTTAGCTAGGCCTTTGACAATGTTCCACATGCGAGACTGGTTAGTAAGGCTAGATCACGTGGGACCTAAGGGAAATTAACCAATTAGATACAAAATTGGCTTGACAGTAGGAGACAGTAGTGGTAGAGGATTGTTGTTCAGACTTGAGGCCTGTGACCAGTGGTGTGCTGCAAGGACGTGTGCTGGGTCTGCTATTGTTCATCATTTATATAAACAATTTGGATGAGAAAATTGGAGGCATTTGAATTAGCTTTATTGTCCCATGTATTTGAATGAATGCAGTGAAAAGTTTGCAGTTACCACATTACACTGCTATCTTTAGGTACAGATACTCAAGATAAAATTCTAAGGAAACCAAAAATCAGAAGAAAAATAAAATGTCCAATATTATAGGTCATAAGTTAGAAAAATGAAGTAGTAAAAAAAAAGTTCAGATTATCAATCTTCCCAACCCTGTCCACACCCATACCTAGCCTTAAGGGAGATCTGACTAACATAGGAGTCACCCCACTTTTCGTTGCTGGGCCCATTTCACTGATGCCACTGAACCCACACTCTCTCTACAACCAACAGTCCCTGACTCCACTATTACGCCAGGCCACAAGTCACACTTCAGCTGTGGATCATTGCCTTGCCAGCACTGCCATCTTGAAGAAATTGTTTCCACCAGCCACAAACAGCACGAAAAACCATGTCCCCCACTCCACGTACAACCCACTCTTGCTGCTGCACTGGGGCTGCTGACCAACCCGCCACAGAAAAGAAAAACAGATAAGAGAAAAAAGGAAAGTAAAGTGAAAGAAAAGAGCAAAAGCCAAAGTGAATTAAAACAAAGAAAGGAAGCAGCTGGTAGTGGATGGGCCCTGGGCCAAATGTTCACATGCAGCTATGTAACTCCGCCATCTTGCGCCAGAAGATGGTTAGCAAGTTTGCAGAGGACACCAAAATTGGTGGTCTAATGGACAGTGAAGATGGGACCTTGACCAACTGGGACAGTGGAGTTTAATGTAGATAAATGAGAGGTGCTGCATTTTGCTCAGACAAACTAGGGCAGGATTTACTCAGTTACTAATAGGGCAGAGACACCTCAGGATGCAGGTACAAAGTTCCTTGGAAACAGCATTTGGCATGCTTGCCTTCAATCAGTCACAGCATTGAGTATAGGAGTTTTGATGTCTGTATAGAGTTTTTATGGCTGTACAAGATATTGGTAAGGCCACCCTTGGAGTACAGTGTACTATTCTGGTCATCTTGACAAAGCAGGGATGCTATTAAAATTGGAAAGGGTACAAAAAAGAAAATTTACAAAGAATGTCCCCAAGACTGGAAGGTTGCAGTTATAAGGAGAATCTGAATAAGCAGGCACTATTTTCCCTGGAGTGGAGGCTGAGGGGTGACCTTAGAGGTTTAATGTCATGAGGGGTGTAAATAAGGTGAATAGCCATGGTAGGGAAGTCCAAACATAAAAGGCGTAGGTTTAAGGTGAGAGGGGAAAGAAAAAGAATCCAAGGGGGCAACTGTTTCACAGTGTGCTGGATATGTGGAATGTGCTACTAGAGGATGTGGTGGAGGTGGATATAATTACAATATTTAAAAAAGGTAACTAGATGAGTATATGAATAAGAAGGGCTGAAAGATTGATTGAAGTACAGTCACAACATAAGACATTGGGATAAGTAAGGGATAGGAAAGGTTTAGGAGGAATGTGGACCAAATGCAGTTTAGGACTGGTTCAGTTTAGGAAACCTGGCTGTCATGGATGAGTTCGGCCGAGAGGCCTGTTTATCCATGCTCTATCACTCAATGTTGAACTGGACAGGATATCAGAAGGAAGGAACACTTTGAAAATAATAATGAGCACGGGAAATGTTTCAGCATAGACGAAGCATCAACAGAAGAAAGCCCTTGGAGAACAGAATTGAAGAACGAACTGGAAATGGTGTAAGTGTTACTTTCATGTGTATAGAAACCTATGAACTCAAACCAATGCTTTGGAGACATGGGTTAAATCGGTCAACTCAGCAGCTGCCGGATTTTAAATTCAACCAATTAAATTCTGTAATTCAAAACTGGGCTCAGTAATATTGGCCATAAAAGTTACTATAGAAAAGAAAAATCTGGTTTTCAAATATTCTTTAGGAAAGAACATCTAATATTTACAGCAGGTCTGGCCTACATGCAACTCCGGGCCTGTAACAGTGTGATCGATTTGGATGCTCTTTTCTTGAATCACCCAGCAAGTGACAGTTCAAGGGCAACTAGGGAAGGGCAACAACTACTGGCTTCATCACATTCATAGCCCAAGAAGAAAGTAAAGACAAAATAAAAGAAAGAATTTGGGATGAAATACATTTCAAGTTAATATTCCAATTGACTTGAGATGTTCATTATTTAAGTTGCCAGAAAGATCTGAAAAGGGAAAAATAGACTTCTATAGGCCATGGGGGTAAAACAATATAGGGTAACCGGTAATCAAAGACTAATGTCTCCCAGCTGCAGTACATACATGTTCACATTGGTTAATCATGTTTCGTGACTCAGAATGTGAACTGTGCAAATTGGGTAGTGATAGGAGCAAAATGAGAAACCGCTGAGAAAACTCAAATGAGGCAGCATCTGTGGAGAGAAAGCAGCTTTAACATTGAGACTATTCCTTTTAATGAACAAAGGTCATTAGCCCTGAAACGTTAACTCTGCTTTCTTTCTGTTTTTCCAGCAATTTATATATGTTTCTGATTTCTAGCATTCATAGTTCTTTGGATTTGCGTTTATGGACTGGAGTGGGTAAAGTGTAACATTTTGATCAGAATTTATTTGTAGAAAGAATCAACTGGAAGCGTGTCGTCAAAAAATTGATTTAAAAAACCTGTGTGTGATTGAAGTTGCAGTTGAATACCATTTTCATGTGTACAACTCCCAAACATGCAGAAATTATCATTTAAATAAAGAGATGCAAGTCTTCTCAAGAGGAAACATATGGTTAAACTCACCCTTACAGACAGCAAAAATACAGTGTAATAATTTCATAAGTCTCTCAAGTCAAGCAACTGGAAAATCTTCTCTTCTTACTCATTTGTGGAATGTGGGTGTCGCTGTCTGGATTGTGTTTTTATTGCCTGTCCCTGGTTGTCCTTAAGGAGGTGATGATGTGAGCGGTCTTCTTGAACCACTGCAGTCTAAGTGCTGTGTACAGACTACAATTCCATTAGGCAGGAAATTCCAGGATTTCGCCTCAGCAGTGAATGAACAGTGATACATTGTGTCTTGGCAATGGTGCATGGAAAAGAACTTGAAGATGGTGGCGTTCCTATTTATTTTCTGTCCTTGTACTTCTAGATGAAAGTGGTGGTGGGTTTGGAAGGTGCTGACCAAGGATCTTTGGTGAATTTCAGTAGTATGTTTTTGCAGGGGAGGTGATGGCCTAGTGGTATTATCACTGGACTGTTAATCCAGAGACCCAGGTAATGTTTGGGGGACCTGGGTTCGAATTCAACCACAGCAAATGGTGGAGTTCGATTTCAATCAATATCTGAAAAGAAGATGACCATAAATCTCCCATTGTCGATTGTCAGAAAAACCCATCTGACTCACAAATGTCCTTTAGGGAAGAAAACGGCCATCCTCACCTGGTCTGATCTACATGTGACCCCAGAGCCACAGCAATGTGGTTGACTCTTACGAATGGGCAATAAATGCTGGTCTGGCCAGCAAAGCCGTCATCTTGTGAATGATTTAAATTTTAAAAATCTTTTAGTGCACAGTTCTGCTACTGAGCATGGTATGGAGGAGGTAGTGAATGTGGTACCAATCAAGTTACTGCTTTGTCCTTGATGGCATCAAGCTTCTTTAGTGCTGATAGAGCTGCACTCATCCAGATAAAAAGGTGAATATTCCAACAGTCCTGACTTGTGCCTTATAGGTAGTGAATATGCTTTGGAGAGACAGGTGAACTACGTGCTGCAGTATTCTTCTCCTGACCTGGTTTTGTAGCCACTGTATTTAGTAATTATCAGTCCAGCTCAGTTTCTGATCAATGGTAATCCCCAGAGTGTGGATAGTGAGAGTTTGGTGATGGCAACACCATTGAATGTCAAGGGCTGGAGGTTAGATTGTTGTTATTGCCTGGCATGGATGTTATTTGCCAGTTTCCAGATTAAGCCTGGATATTGTCCAGCTCTTGTTGCTTTTGGACATGAGCTGCTTCAGTACCAGAGGAATCATGAATGTAAAGAAATAAGCACCAAAGCAGAAGTCGGTGAAAGAGTTTCGATTTTGACCCGGGAGTAGCAAGAGAGGGAAATTTAACCCAAGAACACAGTCAACATCTAGAAGCAAGCAATACCTTAAATGCTTAATGGATCATGAAAGTATGTTTGATTATGTTTATCACCAAATGATAGTACAAATGTTGCTAAAATATTTAAAGTCTAGACTGTGAATAAAGAACAAACAGTGAGCAATGTGACAGATCAGGTATGATTCAGGTGGGGAGGAACATAGGTTGTACAGTCAGTTTTGCTGTAATGCAGTAGTTACATTCTCACACAATCCCATGTTATTAAAACAAAATCACAAATCACACAATAACAGCACAGTTTAAACTAAAACAGACCAGAATCATCCTATAACAAGTATATGTTTTAAAAGTTCACCTTTTAGAAACAGTGTCCCCAATTTGTCAATCGCGGTATAGTGAATGCACATTAATAAAACGCACATTATAGCAGAATGACCTGTATGTAGTCAACGTTATTTGATCGATACATTGAGCAAACATTCAAGCAGTCAGATGTATTTCCAGGGATAAAAACAGGAAGTAAAAACAAACTTGCAATCTGTTGATAACAGTACACTTAAAAAGGGACACAAAGACCAGGTAGTATTGAACAAGCAATCTAAAGACTGAAATTAATGAGGTGGCGACATCTGGCTAATGACGACATGTAAATTAAAAAGCTAGGCTAAAAAAAGGCAGTCATTGCTGACGGTCATAAAAACTGATCTGGCTCACTCATGTACCTTTTACTTCGTCTATTTCCAGATGCAGGAAAGTGAGATTAAATTTTAATTGCCTTCTCCAATAGCCTGGCAAGCCAGCCAAATCATAAGCAACAAGATAAGCAAATTGCACCCTGATCTGTGGCACCAATATTCCACACAAGAACAAAGAAAAATTACTTGCAGATTCAGAGAAAGTCCTACAAAATATTATCAATCCTCTGTAGAAGTTTATATATGCATGGAGTTTGAACAGAAAAAGACAAAAACAATTTTAGGGAAGTAGCTATAAAAGAATACAAAAGGAATGAGTAAACATTGAAGTGGATGGTGATGCACTGTCACACATTTGTCTAATGATTAGGTCAAGTGGTCACATGACAAAGTGTAGCAGATATTAATGCAGAATGAGAGTAGGAGATAGTCAGAAGTACAGGTAAGTAATTGAGAGAAGGTGAAGGATGTGTTAACAAGAAAACTCAAGCTTCTAACAAGGAAATAAATTCTTAAGATGCTACATTCAACGCAAATTCTTTATGCCTCAAAAAACAGTTAAGATCAATGGAATAGCAGGAGGCTGTGAAAAGGTGGTTACTGCAGATATCAAATACAGGTAAGACTAAAATGAAGAGGCACTTGAAATTGCAAGGACTAAACAAAAAAAATACAAACCGACATTCAGAAAAGAAAATGCCAGCATTTCAGCTATTTGTTACATGTTCTGATGCTTCAAGGGCAGAGTGGAGGGCAGCCATAAGAGCAGCCAACCAAACGACGATGTCAGGTTCGTGGCAGGCAACTGACAGTGGCTGTGTGAGGATGGTGCAAGATAGAAGGGTATGACGACAATAGATTTCCTGTCAGAAGTGGCTGCAAGTGACAAAGTCAGTGCTCAAATCAAATTTTTAGTAGAAATACTCCAGCCGTTAAAATAGTTTAGCTGATTAAAGCAATGAATAAATATTAGAAGTTGCAATTTGCTAATACAAGAGCTAATCCATAAACCCCTCTGCTCTGGGCCAGGGGCAAGTTTTGAAGAAACTTTTAAAAAGGTGGTGAGGAGACACATGTCTGTCAAGCAATAAATTTGTTGCCACAATCTTAAGATAATTGCTAACGTGCTTAAAAAGGTACACACACAAAAAAACAACCTTGGAAAGACCCAGTTTAACAAATATGTGCATTAATCAACTGGTGTGTTGATATTGCAATCTACTCACTTTGGGGGGAAAACAAAACAGCCAGTTTTGGTATACTTAACTAAAAATGAAAATGTAAATGGACCTGCTTAGATAATTAATGTGAATTGCAATATGACTGTGGTGACAAACATTATGCAAGACCTAGCAGGGAGCCTGGTACAACTTGACAAGGTACATAACTTTCAGTTCAGGAACAGAAGTTTAACATGTAACACAATGAAATAACTGTAGAGGCTGATATTCAGTCACCACTTATTTATTTGTGTATAGTACACTGGCTGATAAATCAGCCAGCTCAGAATCAGTCCCCTGAATTCAGGGGATACCAATCTCCCATTTATTTTTTTTCCCTTTTTGTTGAAGTTGGTCAGCCAGGGATTTTCTGATTGACTCACATTAACAGCCCCAATCAAGGATTTCATAGTCAATGAGGTCCACCTAGTTCCAATCACTACACAAGCATCAATGATTCTCTAGAAGCAAGATTTTGACCGAAGGTTTTGCTCCACTCACCACTACAAAAATGTATATGTGCAGAGTGTGAAAAATATTTACTTAAGCATTTGAAAATTATGTAAATACGTGAAAAGCCAGTTGTTTCTACAAGTTAAAAATCAGATATGAGCCACTACATTTTAGGAAGTGGGGTATTGAGAGGGAATGAATTTCAATAAAGGTACAACAAGACTTTCATACCTGCAATGTAGTTTGTTTACATTAATTTCCCCCCCCCACCCCCAACTTATGTACAAGACCTATTCATCACAGAGTGGAGCATGCAGATTTGTTACTTTAAAGTGGCTAGCACCATTGTTCTACTAATTTACTGAACTAGCTTCTTCAAACTCAGAACTATGCAAAAGCCTTAAAATTACATCCCTGCCAAGCAATGTATTCTCTGAAAGCTCTATTAGTCTTTGAGCCACAAATTTAGAAGTACAAATCAACCAAAAATCGGTAACTGTTCACGCTCGCACACACACATTGTTGGGCAGTAAGCTCACACACATCCATCAGATCTTGCTGGCCAAAAGGGAGGAATCCATTACATTCCTTAATGCAGTCACTGAATTCTGCTGAATCACAAATAAGAACAGATGGAAAACAGCTTCTTGGAGTCAAATGTCATCTGTGTGTATTTTAACAAGCATCAGAAGCAAAGTCCATAAACCACTGGTAAACAGTGAATCAATAACAAGCTTAGTAGAATAATTGGAAACTGCTCTGGAATTTATTCAGCTTGCATTGGGGTATATATTTCATGGCACAGAGAGAAACTTTGAAATCAATTGTGTGCAGTTGTTTGAAACTCATGACTCCAAGTTTTGCTCACTCATCATCTAGAACAACTCGTGTCAACTAAAAATGTAAGGCCAGTTGACTAAATGATAGGTGTGCTACTAATGGCTCATTTTGTGATAATATTCATTCTTGCTATGTCCAATACAGCACTATTCAACAAATACTTCTTTTAGTGTCAAAAAGAACAAAACAAAAAAGTGTTGATTATAAACAGGTTAAATGTTTATCAACCTTATGAATTGATTCTCAGAAGAAATGAAACTTCAACCATAAATAAATTCAAGTTGAGAAACCAGCAGGGAATAACATATTTTGCTCTTCAGAGCACGTGCTGACATTACACATCTTGTTTTAAAAAAAACAACTTTCTAAACCAGTATTTTTGGCTCAAAGGATATGTACTGAAGTGGAGAAAGTGAGGACTGCAGATGCTGGAGATCAGAGCTGAAAATGTGTTGCTGGAAAAGCGCAGCAGGTCAGGCGAGTCGACGTTTCGGGTATGAGCCCTTCTTCAGGGATCTGCCTTCCTGAAGAAGGGCTCATGCCCAAAACGTCGACTCTCTTGCTCTTTGGATGCTGCCTGACCTGCTGTGCTTTTCCAGCAACACATTTTCAGATATGTACTGAAGTGCAGACCGTAGACCAAGAAAATCCTAGATTGGTGCATCTCACACTCTAGCTTGCTTAACAGCAATATCCAAAGTGCAAGGGAACAATATTGCATATATTTAATCAAAATCCATGCAAAATAAACAAGAGCACATTCCCTAGGTTAAAGGTGCAATAGAATCACTTTCATTTTCATGAAACATTGTGATGTATAAATATTGGGGTAGCAAGCATCAAGGCAGAGCTTTATAAATTCAAAAACATTTTTTCAAATCCCTTCACCCATCTGGTGAACTGCATTACACCCAAACATTAGCTAACTTGTTAATGACCTGTGGCCTTCGACAAGCTCACTGCAGTCAAAATACACTTGAAGTCAACATTACATTAAACCAGCCATTGTCCCCAGCTTTAATTTTTATTGGCCCATGTCCTTCATCCAAAAATTAAAGTAAACTATGTTGAGACCAATTATTATTTTCAGAAATGTAGGCAATTTTTTCTATTATATCACACCTAGTAACAGATGCTAAGCTCAGCTGCACATGCAATTGAGACATCACAAAACCTCAACATTCATTGTTCCAAAGGGAACAAATGGTCGCTGGGGCTCCTGCTGGTAAAAGCAATCCACAAACTCAGAAAAGTGTGCAGTCAGATTTAAAGTAGCACCAACACCATTATCAAGGCTCAGTTAGATGAGAGATACCTACAACCTGATAGCTCGTGACCAGGAAACAAATTCCAGCAGGAGTCAAAAAGAACTGGTAGAAAAAAGCCATTTGTTAAAATATTTCCTGTTTGACTTCTAAGAAGTACTTCTAGTACTTGAACTCCCACATGGAGCCCTGGCTTCATTTTATTGACTCAACAGGATTTCTATCAGAATTGTGAAAACCACACAAGACCCAGCAAATAGAATTATCAAAAAAATACAATTTAATGCCAAGCCACATCATTGACCGAATAGCATGAAAGTGCTATAATGGCTGAATTATCAGAAATCTTCCTGATCAAATTGCATACACAAAAACAAATACTTGAAAACATTAAATGTAGCTTTATTTTCATACATCAATGCACACAACCAAAATCCATCTATTGTGAATTTACCAGCTTGTTTCCTGATCAATGTAAATGCAGTCTGAACATCTCTCAGTGTGCCATGTGATGGAAACAGATTGTTGAAAAGAATCAGAGAATCCCTACAGTGTGGAAGCAGGCCATTAGGCCAGTCAAGTCCACACTGACCCCCTGAACAGCATCTCACCCAGACCCACTATCCCATACACAGCATTTCCAATGACTATCCTACCTGGCTTGCTCACTACAGGGCAATTTAGCATGGCCAATCCACCTAACCTGCACATTTGAAGTGGGAGGAAATCCACGCAGATACAGGAAGAACATGTGAACTCCACATATGGGTGGAATCAAACCCGGGTCCCTGGCACTGAGGCACCAGTGCTAACCACTGAGCCGACAAAATTTAACCCATTTTTCCTAATCAACCTGTTCAGAGATGTTATGACACACCTCTGGAACAGCCGGGACTTGAACCCAGATTTTCCAGTCCAGGGGTCCTCTGCACCATTAGAGAATACTTAAGTTTCTTTCCTAATCTTCTATTAATTGCCCTCAAAATAAAGAGAGATTCTTGAAGAGAAGCCATTTTTGAAATTCAGTGTTTACTCTTTCATTCCCAGTTAGCTTAAAAACAAAATCAGTGCCTCACAAAGTTTTGTCTACAGACTCACATCAGATGCAAAATACTGCTGCACATCACAAGCGGAATGATAAAATAGCAGAAAGGTTTCTAAATTTGTTCCTGATGCGCTGCAAAATATTCAAACTGCATGGCCCACACAAAAAAAATATAACTTTGCACATGGGTCTCTATTCAGAAAAAAAAGCCAAAGTAATTTCAGTTAATTTAAGTTAAATTTTATGAACAAAGTCTATGTGGCAGTAACTGTGCTTTAAATAATCTGCTGTAACTATGAATAAATAATATAAACAAGTGATATGCTTGTTTCTTATCAAGTGGCAGGACTTAGGAAGTTCAATTAACAGGCTTCCTGGCTAACTTTTCTACACTTGCTGCAGTTCCTTTTTTCTACTGACTAATGAAATCATACACACGACACACAGAAATGGGTACAAACATGAGTGAGATGGTGAGGTTTTTCCCAAGTATTTGGAATACATATTATATCTCAATCACCTTCCGCAGAATCAGAGCGCAATAATGTTTACTGCAACTTTTTAAACAGAAGTTAATCACTACATATAGCTGAAGAGAAACTACCATTGACTCAAGCCATTCACTGACCTATACAAATGTGAAAGTGTCCATCCTAGAAAGTTTAGGTAAAAGTAATTATGGAATGATTAATCAAAATCATGACTTAGAAGGAACAAAGTTCAAGCAATTGATAATTAACTGGAAGAATTTAATTCTTCTAGATTGTCAGCTTAGTTTACAAGTACTTAAAAAGATGGAGGTCAGAGGTTGTGAGTTCAAGCCTCATTTTGGGCTATACACGTAACTTAGGTTGAAACTGATAAGCATTGCAGCTGTAAACCTGTCACCCGATAGATAGAGTGATTGATGGCACTATTGGGAAGCAAACAATTCTCTCCATGTTGTCCAGTATTATTCCAGATGGTAGATAACACTTTAAAGAGAAACATGCACCAGGAGACCTGATAACCTCTCCTTTGACTCAGCATCTCAATTGTGTAGGAAGGATATTAATCAAAAAATTAGAAGTTTAATGTTGTGGGAACCCTATAACATGCAATCTCATTCATGAAAAGCTGACTCCCAATTGTAGGGGGAAGGGAGAAGGAAAGCCAAGGAACAGAGGGTTTGGGGGAGAAGGCTACATGAAAAACTTATTTTCATATCTGGTCGAAGGATGTGAATGCCACCAGCAAGATATGGCTTATTTGGTTCAGTAATAGAGTCATAGAGATGTACAGCATGGAAATAGACCCTTTGGTCCAAACAGTCCATGCCGACCAGATATCCCAACCCAATCTAGTCCCACCTGCCAGCACCCGGATCATATCCCTCCAAGCTCTTCCTATTCATATACCCATCCAAATGCCTTTTAAATGTTGCAATTGTACCAGCCTCCACCACTTCCTCTGGCAGCTCATTCCATTCACGCACCACCTTCTGCATGAAAAAGTTGCCCCTTAGGTCCCTTTTATATCTTTCCCCTCTCACCCAAAACCTATGCCCTCTAGTTCTGCACTCTCTGACCCCAGGGAAAAGACTTTGCCTATTTACCCTATCCTTGCTCCTCATGATTTTGAAAACCTCGATAAAGGTCACCCCTCAGCCTCTGACACTCCAGGGAAAACAGCCCCAGCCTGTTCAGCCTTTCCCTGTAGCACAGATCCTCCAACCCTGGCAACATCCTTGTGAATCTTTTCTGAACCCTTTCAAGTTTCACAACATCCTTCCGATAGGAAGGAGACCAGAATTGCATGCAATATTCCAAAAGTGGCCTAACCAATGTCCTGTACAGCTGCAACATGACCTTCCAACTCCTGTACTCAACACTCTGACCAATAAACGGAAGCATACCAAACGCCTTCTTCACTATCCTAGCTACCTGCGACTCCACTTTCAAGGAGCAATGAATCTGCACTCCAAAGGTCTCTTTGTTCAGCAACACCCTCTACGACCTTACCATTAAGTGTATAAGTCCTGCTAAGATTTGCTTTCCCAAAATGCAGCACCTCGCATTTATCTGAATTAAACTCCATCTGCCACTTCTCAGCCATTGGCCCATCTGGTCCAGATCCTGTTGTAATCTGAGGTAACCCTCTTCGTTGTCCGCTACACCTCCAATTTTGGTGTCATCTGCAAACTTGCTAACTGTATCTCTTATGCTCACATCCAAATCATTTATATAAATGACAAAAAGTAGAGGACCTAGCACTGATCCTTGTGGCACACCACTGGTCACAGGCCTCCAGTCTGAAAAACAACCCTCCACCACCACACTCTGTCTTCTACCTTTGAGCCCATTTTGTATCCAAATAGCTAATCCTCCCTGTATTCCGTGTGATCTAACCTTACTAATCAGTCTCTCATTGGGAACCTTATCAAAAACCTTACTGAAAGTCCATACAGGTCACATCTACCGCTCTGCCCTCATCAATCCTCTTTGTTACTTCCTCAAAAAATTCAATCAAGTTTGTGAAACATGATTTCCCATGCACAAAGCCATGTTGACTGTCCCGAATCAGTATCATTACTTGTTTTTAGCCTATAGATGAATTTTGAAATGCAAGCCATCTTGTTGCCAGGATGAAATGTGGTTTTCATAATGGAAATTAAGGCTTAATCTCTACTCAACACCATGCCACATTCCTGATGAAGAGCTTATGCTCGAAACATCGACTCTCTTGATCCTCAAATGCCACCTGACAGGCTGTGCTTTTCCAGCGCCACTCTTTTTGACCATGCACTGAGATTGTGCTTCACACAAATTAGCCACCATGATTAGCTGACAACTGAAATTTTGGGATGACTTCGAAGTGTAGCATGGTGCTATAGCAATGCAAGTTTTTTTTCCCTGTTATCCTTTGAACTGAAACTTAAAAATACACTGTTTTCTGAATGTACAAGCTTTCCAATGAAATATCTTGATTTGCAAAGAAACAATTTCAATTTACTAAAACACCTCTGCAGCTTGGAAGCTGATTGCCAATTAGCACTGGATTAATTTTGAACCATGTGAATTATAAAAAAAATGTATTAATACTGCTAGTAATTTCATACACAATTTTGTGACACATTTTCTTAAAAAAAAATGGAAGACAACCCACCTATCCTTGGGGCTAGATCTCAAAACAGGTCCCAGGAGGGCCGCACCACAATTTAAAATTTATTGGACAATCCAGTCCAGGTTTTACCACTGTGTTACACACAACAGCAAGGGAAAAATATAATCTTCAAAAACAAAACCTTGCTTTAAAAAAAGTTCACTCTTATCTCAAGAAAGCACATGATGATTTACCATTGAAGTTTATATCTACCTTTGACAACGCGTCATATTATTCCATGTTCCAGGTTATATTTCACATCCAGCATGTACCTTGGAAAAACGTTCCTTCCATTTCAAAGCAACTACAAAACAAATGTCTCAGCAAATCAACATCAATATAATTACTTCTGCTGTTGATTAATCATATGGAAATATGTTACTCATTACAGTATTTGGAATAATCTACATCCATAAAATTGTACTGTTAGACATTCCACAATTCAAATGGATGCAGTATAAATCACAAATCACAGCTTTACTGAATTCTAACTTAACTGCATGTACCCCAATTTTTCTAGAGTACAGATCTTATGGTTTTTAAATGTCAGTCTTTTAATACTTCTACACTTTGAGAAGCCAATTGGTACTCAAGCTATCAGTAAGAATTACTAACCCATTATCCAATATCCAGGGTAAATACTGTTAGGAGTACGCAGCAAGCTCGGTTCATAGGTTAAAAATCACAACACCAGGTTATAGACCAACAGATTTAATTGGAAGCACACTAGCTTTCAGAGCGACACTCCTTCATCAGGTGACAGTGGAGGGCTCGATCGTAACACAGAATTTACAGCAAAAACTTAGTGTGATGTAACTGAAATTATACATTGAAAAATTGATTGTCTGTTAAGCCTTTCATCTGTTAAAATACAGTGATATATTCACATGGTATGAACAAAGGTCCTGGTTAAGGCCCTCCCTATGGGTACTATGCTCAAAAACTGCATGCATTTATGTAAAACTCTGTTATCTCACTTTTTAGATTAGAATCAATCTAAATATCATGGCATAGACAGAGAACACAGGGGGCCAACACCTTCAACATATTGTCTAGCTATCACCATTGTTAACAGCTAACCCGAGAATGCAACTTTTTTTTAAAAATGGTTTTGTGATTTACACATGAAAGAAGTGAAACTATCACTGTATTCTAACAGATGAAAGGCTTAACAGACAATCAATTTTTCAATGTATAATTTCAGTTACATCACACTAAATTTTTGCTATAAATTCTGTGTTACGATCGAGACCTCTACTATCATCTGATGAAGGAATGACGCTCTGAAAGCTAGTGTGCTTCCAATTAAACCTGTTGGACTATAACCTGGTGTTGTGTAATTTTTAACTTTGTAACCCGAGTCCAACACCAGCATCTCCAAATCATGACTGTTCATAGGTGGTCTGGATGAACATAAAGGTAAAAATAAAGTTCACATTCAACATAGCTTCCACCCTTCCAAAAAGGAGTGGGTGAATAATAGCAGGTGAAGGTAAATGCTTGTCAGTTAACATCATCTTTATCCATTGCTACATGAATGTGGTAAATGTTTAACAATGGGCAAATTGACAAGAAAATATCAACTCTGAACAAATGCTAGTTAAAGATGGTATACTTTAGATATTGCACAATTGGTTTCCATGGCTGTTGCAAATATTCGACTAGTTTAGCAATTCTGCATCAAACCCACTATGATGCAGAAACGTTTTTCCAAGATACATGCTGGGTGTGAAATATCATATTATTCCATGTTCCAGATTATGTGTAGACAAAGACAGATATAAACTTCAATGGTAAATCACCATGTGCTTTCTTGAAATATATAACTTGAGATAAAAGTGAACTTTTTTTTTAAAGCTAGGTTTTGTTTTTGAAGATTATATTTTTCCCTTGATGTTGTTTGTAACAGTGGTATAACCTGGACTGGATGGTGCAATAAATTTAAATGGTGGTGTGGCCCTCTTGATGCCTCGAAACCTGTTGCATGCAAAAACTTTTAAAATAAAAAAGATGACAAAAAAAAGGAAAGCAGTTAAAGAGAGATCCTTACTTCTGTAGAGTTATAAAACATGATAATATGAACAATGGCCAAAATGTGGGTCTTGTAACTTAAAAATAACAGATGGTGAGACAAAATGCCAAGATCAGAATGAACCAATGTAAATCATAACTTAACCAAGTTTTATAAAAATATTTGCCAGTGACTGAGTGGGAGAAAGGACCACTATTCACTCAGACTGCCATATATGAAAATCAAAAACACTGAATATGGAAAACCGCTATTGAACATTTTCCTTCCATACAAAAAAAATCTTTCTGCAAAACTTTAAGCAGCATTTACTTCATCTGGGAGGGATTTTTAAAACTTAGTACCAACTTTTGAAAGAAAGCAAATGAAACTCTAGAATATTTTTCTTGTCCTCATAAACACTGTATCCATTTACAAGACATCTCTTCTAAGGGCTACTTTGGTGCTTCTTCTAGGTCTTCATTAGAGCTAGAATCACTTATGTCCATCACTTAATATCCAGACCTATGAAATTTAGTTTCACCACTTAATAAAAAGCATCAACGCGGTGAACAAACCTTGATCTACCGAAAAGGAATTTGTAGCTTTTATTCAAGAGTTATTCAGTTTCAAAGTGAAAGGTTCTATGAGGGCTTATGATAAATCTGAGAGATCATAAATTTTAAATGTGAGGAAATGAAGATCTGAAGATGGTGAACAGGGTGCTAAGAGAACTGTCTTGTCTTGGGTATCATCAATTTTAAGTACAGCAATTCATTGCAAATGTAACATTGTTCAATCTTTTGAAGTACAACTTTAAATGAATCAGATTTTGCCACTGCAACCAATGTAAAAACTGAAATTAGGTTTCAAAGAAATTTACACATTGTAAGTTGAAATACTGCATACATTCTTAAATTGATAAAGTTTAAAATAAGTATAGTCAATGTTCATTCTACTTACTGCTCCCTGGCAAACCCACCTATGAACCCTCACTGCAGGCTAGGGCACCTGCGAGAAAGAAAAAGCGCATGTGGGAGGGACAGACCATTTGAAAATGCTGATTGCTGAGGCAGATTAAACAGAGAGCTACCTTCATTTCCATGGACTGTAGAAAGACATTAAGTCACCTCCTGGCTTCTCAATGCACAACACCAAGGATAGATGGAGTGAATCCTTAGAAGAGTATAAAGAAAGTAGGAGTATACTTAAGAGGGAAATCAGGAAGGCAAAACGGGGACATGAGATAACTTTGGCAAATAGAATTAAGGAGAATCCAAAAGGGTTTTTACAAATATGTTAAGGACAAAAGAGTAACTAGGGAGAGAATAGGGCCCCTCAAAGATCAGCAAGGTGGCCTGTGTGGAGCCACAGAAAATGGGGGAGATACTAAATGAATATTTACTGTGGAAAGGGATATGGAAGATATAGACTGTAGGGAAATAGATGGCGACATCTTGCAAAATGTCCAGATTACAGAGGAGGAAGTGCTGGATGTCTTTAAACAGTTAAAAATGGATAAATCCCCAGGACCTGATCAGGTGTACTCGTGAACTCTGTGGGAAGCTAGAGAAGTGATTGGTGAACCTCTTGCTGAGATATTTGTATCATCGATAGTCACAGGTGAGGTGCCAGAAGACTGGAAGTTGGCAAACGTGGTGCCACTGTTTAAGAAGGGCAGTAAAGACAAGCCAGGGGACTATAGACCAGTGAGCCTGACTCCGGTGGTTGGCAAGTTGTTGGAGGGAATCCTGAGGGATACGATGTACATGTATTTGGAAAGGCAAGCAGTGATTCGGGATAGTCAACATGGCTTTGTGCGTGGGAAATCATGTCTCACAAACTTGAAGCAGTTTTTTAAAGAAGTAACAAAGAAGATTGATGAAGGCAGAGCAGTAGATGAGATCTATATGGACATCTGTAAGGCGTTCAGCAAGGTTCCCCATGGGAGACTGATTAGCAAGGTTAGATCTCATGGAATACAGGGAGAACTAGCCATTTGGATACAGAACTGGGTCAAAGGTAGAAGACAGAGGGTGGTGGTGGAAGGTTGTTTTTCAGACTGGAGGCCTGTGACCAGTGGAGTGCCACAAGGATCGGTGCTGGGTCCTCTACTTTTTGTCATCTAGATAAATGATTTGGATGCGAGCATAAGAGGAACAGTTAGTTAGTTTGCAGATGACACCAAAATTGGAGGTGTACTGGACAGCGAAGAGGGTTACCTCAGATTACAACAGGATCTGGACCAGATGGGCCAGTGGGCTGAGAAGTGGCAGATGGAGTTTAATTCAGCTAAATGCCAGGTGATGCATTTTGGGAAAGCAAATCTTAGCAGGACTTATACACTTAATGGTAAGGTCCTCAGGAGTGTTGCTGAACAAAGAGACCTTGGAGTGCAGGTTCATAGCTCCTTGAAAGTAGAGCCGCTGGTAGATAGGATAGTGAAGAAAGCATTTGGTATGCTTACCTTTATTGGCCAGAGTATTGAGTACAGGAGTTGGGAGGTCATGTTGCAACTGTACAGGACATTGGTCAGGCCACTGTTGGAATATTGCGTGCAATTCTGGTGTCTTCCTATCGGAAAAGATGTTGTGAAACTTGAAAGTGTTCAGAAAAGATTTACAAGGATGTTGCCATGGTTGGAGGATCTGAGCTACAGGCAGAGGCTGTTTTCCCTGGAGCGTCGGAGGCTGAGGGGTGACCTTATAAAGGTTTACAAAATTGTAAGGGGCATGCATAGGATAAATAGACAAAGTCTTTTCCCTGGGATCGGGAAGTCCAGAATTAGAGGGCATAGGTTTAGGGTGAGAGGGGAAAGATATAAAAGAGACCGAAGGGGCAACTTTTTCACGCAGAGGGTGGTATGTGTATGGAATGAGCTGTCAGAGGAAGTGTTGGAGGCTGGTACAATTGCAACATTTAAGAGGCATTTGGATGGGTATATGAATAGGAAGGGCTCGGAGGGATATGGGCCGGTTGCTGGCAGGTGGGACTAGGTTGGGTTGGGATAAATGGTCGGCATGGACGGGTTGCACCGAAGGGTCTGTTTCCATGCTGTACATCTCTGACTCTATAACTTCAGTTCTTCATTAGGGTAGGAGAATAAAGAGAATGCATTTGGTTCACACCAAGAGTGAAGCTTCCAATATGCAAATAAAAAACAAAATCAGCAATTTCCTACAGGTCCACAATGGTAACATGGTAAAGCTCAAAAGAGAAAAACTGCTATATAGCAAAGCAGGCTGAACAGCTACCTCTGGCCAGTTTCTCCAAGAAAGAAAAAAAACTGGTTCTTTATTCTAAAAAATTAACATTCCATGCAGCCAAAACAAGTGCTGTGGCCTAGAAATTGAAAAATGCCATTGATCTGTTGAGTGGTACAAAGCAGCTACATACTAAATATTCATAGCATTTTATCTATCTTGATCATTTCTTTGAAAACAGCTGGTCAAGTATTTGGACAATAGGAAGCAGAGTGAATAAAAGTTATTTTTGTAACAGGCAGAAAGAAAAAAAATTGATGAAATCTCCAGTCTGAAACTACACTACTTGTCAGACATGGGGGCACTATCCATTGTCTTTTTACCTAAACCCACTTTTCTCCAACCAGCTGTACTTTATATAGAGTAACATTGTGAAACATCCCAAGGTGGCTTACATATTCAGCCAACAATCTTTGACACTGTACTATCTAAAGTGAGGTTAAGACATATAGATTTTGAATCAAGTCTTCAGAAGAAGTATCTTACAAAAGGAGAGTAATGCAGAGAGTTTTAGGAAGAGATTCCAAAGCTTGATGCCTATTCAGTTGAATGCTTAGCTGCCAACATTAGAGAGAGATCTATGCAACTGAACAGCAATTTGCTGCTGAGTCTCATGCTAATTGGCATGGGCTTATCCATACTCCTTACTAAAATACACAAAATAAAATCAGAGCAGTTCTAGTCATGTCAAGGTTCTCTATGCAGGCTCAGACTTTAAATTGTACAGATACACTCTTGTGGTATTATTGGGAAAAGGATTCACAGAGGAGACAAAAATAAGTGATAGGATAAGCAAAAATAAGAACAAGATTGTTTCACATATTACTACTAGATTCAATTGAAATCCTAGCGACTGCTTTCCAAAGCAGTTTGATCAAAAACCTGGAACTCGTGACCTGAAATACCTCCTCCCCCCCCCCCAACCTCTCCCAACCCCACTCCTTAATAGCCTGTCTGTCTATTTCCAGCATATGTAATTGTTCTCGAAGGCAGCTCATCACCATCTTCTCTTGGGCATCCAAAGATGGGCAATAAATGCTTGCCCAGCCAGTGATGCTCACGGCCCATGAATTATTTTGAAATTCTAACATTTTTTAATATTAATAATTTTTAAACTTCTGATCAGGCCTCATTTTGTAATGAAATTTTGAATATTCCTCTATTTGCTTCCTCCCAAATGCAAGACGACCTGCTTAGCATAAATCAACACCAAATTTCAGCAGCTTTACACCCTGCATCCAGCACCTTGAAAAGAGATATTTAAGATGAGGAAACGATAAAAAACCTAGTGAGGAGACAAGGGAAAAGCTAAAACTGCAGCAAACTTGGACACCCGATTCCACATTTTATTTATTCAAGACAACAAAGCTCAAAAAGGTTGCTCAGCATAAAACACCATAATTCTGAAGCTTATTTATTTTGCAGGCAGACAATTGCACGGGTAGTAATGACACTGGAGTATTAACCTAGAGAAGTGCATAGCTTCAAAGGCATCAAAAAGTTGTCATGAACCCTTCCTGAGCAGTTGGAAACCAGGCTGATGATCTGGATAGGGATTCAAATCAAATCCCATCAAAAAGTTGGGGGGTGGGGGGGGTGGTGGTGAACACAAGGACAGTTTTAGATTAGGTTCGACTCCCTACAGTGTGGAAACAGGCCCTTCAGCCCAACAAGTCCACACAGACCCTCCAAAGAGCAACCCACCCAGACCCATTCCCCTATATTTACCCCTTCACCTAACACTACGTGCAATTTAGCATGGCCAATTCACCTAACCTGTACATCTTTGGACTGTGGGAGGAAACCGGAGCACCCAGAGGAAACCCACGCAGACACGGGGAGAACATGCGAACTCCATACAGACAGTTGCCAGAGGCAGGAATTGATCCTGGGTCCCTGGTGCCGTGAGGCAGCAGTGCTAACCACTGAGCCACCGTGCCGTGACAAATCTGGAAAAAAAATCAAATTAACAACAACCTCGGCCACTCATTAATGGCCTTCGGTAGAAGGAAACTCACCATTCTTGCTTGGACTGGTCTTTATGCAACTTCAGACTCACAGCAATGTGGTTGATCCTGAAAACACCCCCCAAAAAATGGCCTAGCAAGCCAGTTGATTAAGGATGGCAACAATAAAAGAATGAGTAAACCTAAAAGGCCAAAGGCAAATGCAATTTTTCTTTTGCCCCCATGTCTGGTGCAAACATGAAAAACTTCCTCCCTTCTTTTGCTGCATTATTAAATGTATTTTGTCTAAATTTAAGGCAGAGTCTTTTTCAGGTCATTCCAACAGATTTACGACAGGTTACTGCTGGGATGGAGCCAGATCTTATCATCAACTGACATTCACAAATAAATACCTCATTCAGACGTGTGAACACCAACCAATATTTTTCTGTCAAAAGCATGAATCTTAAAACAAAATTCTCATACCTGCTTGATTATAATAGGTAAATTAATAGTATAGGCCTTCTGCCTTATTATAGAATGAAATTCAACTTAATTTATTAGCAGAGGACTGATGACCCTCACTCTGACCAATTTTTAAAAACCTATTAATGTGTAGGATATGCAAATAATTACTCTAGTTTGTTATAGCAAAGTGCATCCAACGAACAGGAGATTCGACGTTTCGGGCATAAGCCCTTCTTCAGGAATGAAGAAGGGCTTATGCCCGAAATGTCGAATCTCTTGTTCCTTGGATGCTGCCTGACCTGCTGCGCTTTTCCAGCAACACATTTTCAGCTCTGATCTCCAGCATCTGCAGTCCTCACTTTCTCCTCATAGCAAAGTGCACTAATGCAAACCCT
Organism: Hemiscyllium ocellatum; assembly: GCF_020745735.1. Lineage (NCBI taxonomy): Eukaryota > Metazoa > Chordata > Chondrichthyes > Orectolobiformes > Hemiscylliidae > Hemiscyllium > Hemiscyllium ocellatum. Next base: position 93,180,461 of record NC_083411.1, on the reverse strand, counting down.
TTGAGAATAAAAAGCTTGAGAAATTTGCAAATTTATAATGTTGCCTTTAAACTTCAGTAAAATATTAAAAACCTCAAAATACAGAAGCCAAGTAATTTCAAATCAACTCAAAACAATGTGGCTGGCAATGGCCTACACTATTTACTAAAGAGCATTTATGACAATGGATCCAGTCAGCTGTTATTTGTATAAAATAGTTGTTCATATGTGTTTGTTATTAAAACACAAACTTAAACTGTATTAATCTCGATTCCATTGGAGAATAATAAACCAAAAAACATCAATTATAACCATTATCTACTAACATAGAATCCATACAGTGTGGAAGCATGTTCTTCGGCCCAACCCTCTGAAGAGTTTCCCACCTTAACCTGTTCCCCTTCCATATTACTCTACATTTCCCCTGACTAATGCACCTAACCTACACACCCCTGAACCCTATCGGCCATTGCCCATTCACCTAACCTGCACATCTTTGGATTGTGCGAGGAAACCAGAGCATCTGGAGGAAACCCACATGGACAAGGGGAGAATGTGCAAACTCCACATAGACACACAGTCACCCGAGGCTGAATTGAACCTGGGTCCCTGGCGCTGAGAGGCTCCAGTGATAACCACTGAGCCACCATGCCACCCCAATCTAACCCCAACTAATTTTTGGTTTCAACCTTGAACATTGATCGATTCCTTAGCTACTTAGCCTATGACTACCTTAATTCAAGACACACGGATAGACAGACAAAAAACTGCAGTCCGTTTTAAAAAAATACAAGTGACATCATATTGCCTCCACAGTCAGCCCTTCATAACTTGACTTTACACAGCAGATGTCATTCAGAATCAGCACGTTCTGAAAATAATTGGTGTCAGACTGGGAAACTGAACAGTCATATGCCATCTACTCATTGTTCCATTCCATTTTCATTTTATATATAGTAACAGCACATTAAAGCAGGCATAACTTTCAACAGCCGATAAATTTTCTTTTCTTTTTAAAAAAAATCGACTACAAATGATTGGCAACCCTCCATTCATTAAACATTACAGACCAATTTTAACAGCAGTCAATAAGTTCTTTAAGTGTACTTGTTCATTTTGCAACAAAGCAATGAGCCCACAGAAAATCAAGATGTGGAGGTGCCAGTGTTGGACTGAGGTGTACAACATTAAAAATGTTTAATGTTGTACACCTCAGAAAATCAACATCAGCTAGACAATACTGACGTTCCAGTTGAAAACTCATGCTCATCTCCCACAATTAAAAAAAAAATCAGCTAAAAATTGCATCCTGAACGTCACCATACAGATGTAGTCACGATCCCATTCAGCTTTACACTGTTAGGATAAGGGCAAATCTTATTATTTTAAGACACAACAAAAATGCACAAAAGACACCACTAGCTCATTCCTTCATTAAAACTCATGGATTCACCAGCAGTATCACATTACCACATGGCAACTAGTTAAAAACAAAAGCCTCTGGGTTCTAAGGGAATGTAACAAGCTGAGACAAAATTGGTTCCGTGGTAGAAAACAAACTAATCATTTGTGGGCATGTTTTGCAAGTGGAAGGCTGGTTCCAGTTGACTGCTATAATGCTCAATATTGCACAGAAGGCTGGGATGCAATATATTAGTGACTTGGAATTAAAATGTAGGGGAACACAATCAAGACATTTGTAGGCAAAATAAAAATTATCTGCTTGTTTGATCATGGGGGGTGGGGGGGGTGGAAACTGCAGCAGATATAGGAACAGGAGTAGGCCATTCAGCCCCTCAAGTCTGTTTCACCAGTCAATGAGACCAGGCTGATCTATGGCCGAATTCCATATACCTGCCTTGGACCTATTACCCTTAACAGTAGCAGGGGTAGAATACAGGAGGCTGAAGGGAGTTCAGGTTGTGGTGTGCAAGGCTGAGGGGCTTGTGTAGAGTGATGGGAAAGGAACTATAATTCTTTGATGTTCGGAATTGGGGGCAGAGATTAAAAGTGATTGGTGGAATGATTAGACGGAAAATTGAGAGAGCGTGGCAGAAGAATGGAATTCTCTTCCTCGTAGAGTAGTGAGGAGGATAAGGGCTTAAACACTGTCCGGATATGTACATGAAGTCCCATAACCTCCAGTAATACAGACAGATGTGAAAAAAAATGGGTTTAAGATGGATCAGTTGTCAGTCAGTAGGTCCAGACTGAATGGGCAGAGCAGCTTCCTACTGTGCTGTTAAAATGTTTCACTTCTTTAAACATTCCAAATACCGGAAGGGGAATGTGCAGAGGTGTGTGCAAAGTGCAGCAGTATGTGAATTGCTCAATGGTCGCCACAATGATTTGAATAGCTTTCTTCTGCACTAACGATGGCTTGGTTTCTTTTTCCCCACTCCTACTTAGTCAGCCGATCACACTTGGCATGCTGAAATGTGCATATCATCTGCCTTGAACTTGTCAACCATTTTAACAAATCTCTATCTGAATTGATCTTATGACAACAAAATCTGTCAAATTGTTTGTGTGTTAGTCACAAGAGCAACACAACAATATGTCGGAGACATAGACCATGTAGTCTGTCAAGCCTGCTCTGCCACCCAATACAACTGATTTTTGGGCTTCAATTCCACTTACTTGCCTATTACACAAATCCTTTGATTCTCAAAGTCAAAGGATCTTTTGAGGCAGGAGAATGAAAGACCCCACCAGCAACATAATCACTTACTCAACATTCCAATTTGATAAAGATTTTTAAATGTATTCATTCTTAAAGAACAAAACAGACTAATTAATTTAAGTTAGTCAGCATCATATTTATTTTTATTAAAAAAAACCAAATTGCCTCAAAATATGTGTTTATTAAAACATCATGTTGTACAGGACTGATAATTGTTACCAAAGGTACACAAGGAACACCATAACCTCAAAAGCTTGCATATTGTATTATTCACTGGGTAATTATTGATGTCACTGGCACTCTGCCATTAGAGGTCAGTAGCTTTGTCAACATGTACCTTTGAGATTACAAAAACACTTGCAATAGCTAGGAAATCTCAACAATAATTCTGGAAGCAACTATATGTAAACCAACATCAATGACATTTCAACTAATAGTGTTGCATTAGTATTTCTTTCTAAAAATGAAAGTAGGTCCTCAGAACAAAAGATTGAGCAAGCTATATACATTACTTGTATTCTAATGAAAGATCCAGAACTAGCAACTAGAGTTAAGTCCAGTCTTGAATCCCAAAACTGGGAAACAGGGATTTTAGCTCCCTCCTGCAACCTTAAATGATAAATCCTGAAAGCCAGGAGGGAATAAAATGCATATTTCAACCTCAGGCATTAAAAAATGTACACACAGAGATAAGTTAATTGTGCAATCTGGTGTAGGATGAGTGTGTCAAAAGTGAAGCAGCTTTGCCTATAATCTCTCAAGATCTTGGCTGTTGTAGCAAGATATAACAAAGCAACCACATGAAGACAAATGGCTGATCCATTTTAGCCTCCTGAAGTCTCCAGCACAAAAGATAGATTTTTAAAAAACCACGGTCTCACTGAACAATATGCATTAAACTTCAAAACAAGAAAGTTGACTATATGCAAGGTTAAGTTTACAACACGCATAATTCCCCGCAAGAGCATAAAGAAATAGGAAAAGGAGTAAGTCTTGCAAGCCTGGTCTGCCATTCAATTGGATCATGGCTGATCTGACATTCCTCACGTCCACTTTCCTACCTTTCCCCATACTTCTTAACTCCCCCACTGATTAAGAACCCCTCTCAGTCTTAAATGTGTACAAGGACTCTGCCCCTACATCATTCTGTAGTAATGGGTTCCAAAGACACAACCTCCTCAGACTTGTACAGCATGGAAACAGACCCATCAGTCCAACTCGTCCATGCCGACCAGATATCCTAAGCTAATCTAGTCCCATTTGTCAGCACCCGGCCCATTTCCCTCCAAACCCTTCCTATTCAAATACCCATCCACTTGCCTTTTAAATGTTGCAATTTACCAGCCTCCAGGTCCCCTGGCAGCTCATTCCATACACGCACCACCCTCTGCGTGAAAAAGTTGCCCCACTGTTCCTTTTTAAATCTTTCCCCTCTCACCCTAAACCTATGCCCTCTAGTTCTGGACTCTCCAACCCCAAGGAAAAGACTTTGCCTATTTACCCTATCCAAGCCTCTCATAATTTTATAAATCTCTATAAGATCACCCCTCAGCCTCCAACGCTCCAGGGAAAACAGCCCCAGCCTGTTCAGCCTCTCCCTGTAGCCCAAATCCTCCAACCCTGGCAACATCCTTTTAAATCTTTTCTGAACCCTAGTTTCACAACTTCCTTCCAATAGAAAGGAGACAGAATTGCATGCTATATTCCAAAAGTGGCCTAACCAGTGTCCTGTACAGCCGTACCTTCTGACAGAAGAAATTCCGCCTCATCTCAGTCTTAAAAATTGGTGCCCCTTTATTTTGAGACTGTCATCTGGTCCAAGCTTTTCCCATAAAGGGAAACATCCTTTCAGCATTTACCCTGTCGAACTCCTTAAAAATCCTATGCACTTCAATGACATTACCTCTCATTATAAATCCAACCTTTGCTCGTAAAACAATCCCTTCATACCAGGGACCATCCTCATGAACAATTTCTCATCCTTTGAGTAGGCATACTTAAACCTGTTTATTTGCAGCTGTGATGCGGCAAGGTAATTGTACCTAATGGGCAATGCTGGTTTGATCCCAACACAAGTAGTAAACTTGAGTAACGTGATAATGAAAGATTGAATCGATGTTCATTACAGCTGCTGGTATACACATTCTCACAATGTGGCTGGACTAATGAGAGTAAGCCATTAAGTTACAAACAGAAGCACACTTTCAGTGTCATGTAGCAGAAGGCCTCAGTAGGATAGAGTCCGAGACCTATATACCCTCAGATTACAATGGTTGGATACACAATGATAATCGTATGCAGTTGTCTTTAAAAGGTATAATTCCCTGTAAGGATTTCTCCCCCTCACTGCACCTCCAAGGTCATTGCTCAGCAGTAATTGGGTGAACACACCCATCGATTGCACAAAATCTCCCAGCTGCTCCAGCTTACAGGGAACATTGCCCAACATTTATAATTCTTACAAATCCACATGAATTTAACTGGTTAAAGTTGGACAGTGACAGCCCAAGCAGTCAAGTGCTTTTTCTGCCACTTTCCAAAATCAAAAGATAATCCTGAGGGCATCAACTACAAGCAAAAACACTGAAGCAATTTTGTTTGTAAATTCAACCATAGGATTGCAAATCAAAAAATTGGTAGATGTTGGACATGCAAGAAAAAAAAGGTATGTAGTGAATCACTGAGGCTTGCCTACAGCATCGACTCAAGACAGCAAAGTGGAGATGTCTATTAGATCTTATTCAAGCTCCAGGGTATACCTAATACTTATGTAAATGTTAGAGGGAGGGAAAAACAAAATACAAGAAGATGGACATAAACATTAATAAAAAAGTACACATTATTTAATTTTCAATTGAGGAGCAAGTAATAGCTCTAGTCGCACAGCCCTAACAGTAAACATCGCACATTTCCCCCATGTAAGAGGCAAAGATCAATGGATCATTGACTGCATTCTCTTCACGAATTCACAACCCACAGCTTCCTAAGCAAGCATGGGACAGGAATTAAATTTAAAACTAAAAAAACGTTTAGGAAATAAAAGTCAACCCAATGTTTTACACTTAACTAAAAATCAGACCTTCCAAAAATATACACTATTGCCCTGACAGAATCCATGATTTCCAAATGAAGTATGAGTGGGGGAAAGAGGGGTGAAAGAATCATGTTTGCAATTTGTCTCTGACAAACCAAGAACAGTTTCTAATCTTCCAAACGGGGAAAAGAAAAATACCAACATTGAATTAGACAGAGTGCACAACACAAACATTTGTCATTGCCCTTCCTGGCAGGCCAGAAAGCCATACCACAAACCAGCGAAGGGAAACCATCTAGAAACCAAAGATATGGTTGGTCAAAGTCACAGCTTGGACATGTCGCAACAACTAGTCCAACACTAGAAAGTATGCAGTCCATGTGCAGAAGTCTTCAGCCAATAGAATCATGAAAAGTAGCCGAGGAAAACAGAAGTTCCGGATATCAGAAGTTCCAAATCATTAAGACTTTGGCAAGAAACTCCAAAATGGGTCAAAACATGACATAGAACATAGAACAGTACAGGCTCTTCAGCCCACGAGATTTATCTTAATCTAAGATCAACCTAACCCTCACACCCCTCCATTTACTGCCATGCATATGTTTGTCCAGCAGTCGCTTAAGTGTCCCTAATGTCTCAGTCTACTATCACCACTGGCAGAACAAACCACACACCCACCACTCTGTGTAAAGAACCTACCTCTGACATCTCCTCGAAAACCTTCCTCCAATCACTTTAAAATTATGATCCCTCATGATATCCATTTCTGCCCTAAGGAAAAGTCTCTGGCTATCTACTCTATCTATGCCTCTCATTACCTTGTAGACCTCTATCAAGTCACCTCTCTTCCTCCTTCTCTCCAGTGCGAAAAGCCCTAGCTCACCCAGTCTCTCTTAAGTCATACCCACCAATCCAGGCAGCATCCCGAATCTCCTCTGCACCTCTTTAAAGCATCTACACTTCCTATAATGAGGCAACCAGAACTGGACACAATATTCCAAGTGTGGTCTAACCACAGTTTTATAGAGCTGCAGCAAAACCTCGTGGCTCATAAGTTCAATCCCCCTACTAAATTAAAGCTAAAACACCATACACCCTCTTATCAGCATGGGTGGGAACTTTGAGGGATTTCTGTGGAGCCCAAGATCCCATTGTTCCTCCACATTGCCAAGAATCCTGTCTTTAACCCTGTATTCAGTATTCCAATTCAACCTTCCTAAAAATGAATCACTTCACATTTATCTAGGTTGAACTCCATCTGCCACTTCTGCACCCAACTCTTGTTCTATCAATGTCTTGTTGTAGCCTGCAACAGCCCTTGACACTATCTACAACACCACCGACCTCAGTATCATCAGCAAACTTATAACCCACCTTTCCACTTCCTCATCCACATTATTTATAAAAACTACAAACAGCCGAGGCCCAAGAACAGATTCCTGCGTTATACTATTGGTCACTGACCTCCAGGCAGAATACTTTCCATCCACTACCACTTGCTGTCTTCTTTCAACCAACCAATTCTATATCTCATACCTCCTAACTTTCTTAATGAGCATACCACGTGGAACCTTATCAAATGCCTTACCGAAATCCACATACACCACATCCACTGCTTGACCTTAGTCAACTTGTCTCATCACATCCTGAAAGAACTCAATAAGGCTTGCGAGGCATGACCTGCCCCTCAAAGCCATGCTGACTATCTTTAAGCAAACTATGTTTTTCCAAATAGTTATGATTTCCTATCTCCCAGCATCCTTTCCAGTACCTTACTTACCACAGACATTAGGCTGACTGGTCTGTAATTCCCAGGGATTTCCCTATTCCATTTCTTGAATGGAGGAACAACATTCACCTCCCTCCAATCAGCCAGTATTATTCCCATGGAGAGTGAGGATGCAAAGATCATCTCCAGAGGTGCAGCAAACTCATCCCAGACCCTGGCACCTGGGAGGCAACATAACTTCCAGAAGTCCCATTCATGACCACACAATAGAACATTACAGCACAGTACAGACCCTTTGGCCCTCGATGTTGCGCCGCCCTGTCATACTAATCTGAAGCCCATCCCACCTACACAATTCCATGTGCGTCCACATGCCTGTCCAATGACGACTTAAATGCACTTAAACTTGGCGAATCTACTACTGTTGCAGGCAAAGCATTCCATACCCTTACTACGCTGAATAAAGAAACTACCTCTGACATCTGTCTTATACCCATCTCCCCTCACTTTAAAGTTGTGTCCCCTCATGTTTGCCGTCTCCATACTTGGAAAAAGGCTCTCCCTGTCCACCCTATCTAACCCTCTGATTATCTTGTATGTCTCTATTAAGTCACCTCTCAACCTTCTTCTCTCTAACAAGAACAGCCTCAAGGTCCTCAGCCTTTCCTCGTAAGACGTTCGTTCCATACCAGGCAACATCCTAGTAAATCTCCTCATCTTCTGTCCATTTCCCTAACTGAGTCTCTTACCATGAGTGTTTTCCTATTCTCCACCCTTCCCTGCTGAGCCACAGAGCCAGGCTCAGTGCCAGAGATCTGGCCAACCTAAAGCTTTCCCCTGGTAGGTTATTCCCCCTCCCCTGATCCATATCCATAATGGGATACTTATTGGGGGGAATGGACACGGGGATCTCTGCACCGTCTGCCTGTTCCCTTTCCATCCCCTGACTGTAACCCATCTACCCTTTTCCTGTACCTGAGGTGAGACTACCTCCAACTCCTCTCAATAACCCCCTCTGCCTCCCGAATGATCTAAAGTTCATCCAGCTGGAGCTCCAGCTCCAGTTCCCTAACACTGTTTCCAAGGAGCTGGAGCTGGGTGTTTTTTTTTTAAAAAGATAAGATTACCTCCAGTGTGGAAACAGGCCCTTCAGCCCAACAAGTCCACACCGACCCTCCGAAGAGGGACCCATTCCCCTACACCTAATACAATGGGCAATTTAGCATGGCCAACTCACCTAACCTGCACATTTTTGGACAGTGGGAAAAAACCGGAGTACCCGGAGGAAATCCATGCAGACATGGGGAGAATGTGCAAACTCCACACAGAGTGTTGCCCAAGGTGGGAATTGAACCCAGGTCTCTGGCACTGTGAGGCAGCAGTGCTAACCACTGTGCCACTCATTTAAAGCAAACCGAGCCTGCTGCGTTGAGCATAAATGCTTAACACACTGAAGCGCACAAGGCGACTTGCACGGATGGCAGTGGTGGGATGCGAACCCACGCCTCCTTAGAGCTGGAGTTCCCGCAGATGAAGTCAGTGAGGACACTAATGGTGACCCTTACCTCCCACATCCCACAGGAGGAGCATGCAACTGCCCTAATATCCATTCCCATTGTTCTGAATTGCCAAAAAAACCATGGAAAAAAAACACCAGTGACCTTTACAGACTCAGCGCAAAGAACGTCTTTTTAGGATGATGAGGACGAAGACAAGTGGGACACACTACCTAAGTAGTCTTTCGGGTAAAGCAACCACCCATACAGAATATGGACAGCTACCATGACAAAAAAATCTTCCTATTTCCAGAACCCATAATAGGAGATCACATTATTACTAATCTGAAGCTTTGTTTATGACCCAAAAAAATGTTACAGGCAAAGTCATAAGTACAAACACATACCAAGTTGGTTAACTTTGGAGCACATCAGCCTTTAAGAAAAATGACCACTAGTTGTAGATTCTCCCACAACAGAAAATATCCTTTTCACATAGAACCGGTCAGGTTCTGACAGGTTCTAGTAAATTTCAATCAAGACACCACTTATTCTTCTCAACTCCAGCAAACTACAGCATGTCTAGCCTTTTCTCTTAAGGCATTCCATTATCTTTCCTAATTGCTTGCCGTACCTGCATACAGCCTTTTGTAATTCATTCCATAGAACACCCAGGTCCCTCACCATTAAAAGGGTAATAGATTTGATTTCTTTTATCCTTGGATTGGAACAATTTCACAATCCCCACAATCCACTCCTTTTACCAGATCTTCACTCACTCAATCTATTCTGCTTTTTTGTAGATTCCTTTAGGCATTCTTCACAACTTAGTTTCCTGCCTAACTTAGTCTCATCAGCAAATTAAGCAACAAAATCTTAAAACATTTGAGGCCTCAGATCTGATCCCTGTTCTTGGAAAGATATTATTAAACTGGAAAAGGGTTCACAAGAGATTTATCAGGATGTTGCCAGGAATGGAGGGTTTGAGTTACAAGGAGAGGCTGGATAAACTACAGCCTTTTTTAACTGGAGCACAGGAGGTTGGGGGCGGCTTTGCAGAGGTTTATAAAATCATGAGGGGGTATAGATAAAAGGTGAATCATAGGGAAAAGACACCTGTCATGGGGGATTTCAAGACTAGGGGCATATTAAGGTGAGGAAAAAAAAGAAACAGGAAGGGCAACATTTCAAAAAAAAGAACAGAGTGGTTCATGTGTGGAATGAACTTGAGAGGAAGTGGTGCATGTAGATCCAGTTACAGCATTTAAAGAGACATTTGGGTAAGTACTTGAATAGAAAAGGTTTGAAGGGATATGAGCCAAGTGCAGGCAAGTGGAACTAGTTTAATTTGAGAGCATGGTTGGCATGGACTGGTTGAACCAAAGGGTCTGTTTCCATGCTGTATGGCTGACACTATTCATTACACCTTCACTAGATTTTAAAACAAGTTCATTTTTTGCCTATTCGTTGTTAGCTGGCCATTCTCATACACATACCTAAGTCTGCCCTTCAGGTTAAAAGCTTTATTTTTACAATAAGCTTTGATGTGGCACTTAAAGGCCTTTCAGTGCCCAGGGCTTAGTTTTAAATCCTTTAATGCCTAGAATTGATGGGCAATACTTTCTCACTCACGACATCAACTAACTCAAATCAACCAACCATCAATTGAACAGTTTGTTATAGCAAGTGTGGTATTGACACAAGCAATTACCCAAAGGCCTTTTGACACAATCAAGTCATAAGTTCTTCAAATAAAGCAAGGGAGTAATTCCACAAACTAATAAGCAACACAAATAAAAAAAAATCAGTAAACACATGATACTATTAAATGATATGGCAGTCCAATTGATATTTAACATCTGATCCTTAACTTTCTTACAATTTCCCAATCTCACTGCAACATTTGATCTGTGTGACTTTAAGCCCGAAGAACAAGAAAGCCAATAAAAATTGGTGACAATGTCTCCACTGGTTGGAGTCATACATTGCACAAAGCAAGATGTTTGTGGTTGCTACAGGCCAATTGTTTTATATCCAAGACATTCAGAGTTCCTACTGCAAAGTCCTCAAAGACTAGGTCTGATCATTTTCAGCTCCTTTATGAATGCACTTCCTTTCATCATAACGTCAGAAGTGCAGGAAAAATGCCAGGAGTTGCATCAAGTGCGAGATACCAAATTAGCAAAGTACAACACAATACTGGAAAATATGGATGCTAAACATTACAGAATGCTATAAACCAAACAGTGATCCCATGACCAATGGAGCATAGGTCTGGCGTCATCATGTTGCATTAATCAAGATTATGTATGTATAATTCAACAACTAACAGGAATGAAGAGACTATGGAAACATTCCCATCCTCAAATGATGGTGGTACCCACAATATCAGTGCAAACAAGGCAGACAAGTCAATGAGATGACATCTCAGCCTCCTGAGGCCATCGACATCCTACGTACCAGTCTTAAAACAATGAATTAGTCTGAGATCTCAAGAAACACTCAAAAGCACTAGACATAAAAGCTGTATATCTGGGAATATAGTGCAGAAAAGAAAGACAGAGCTCTAGAACTAGCCAAAGTTTTTAAATCTCACTGTTCCGGTATTACTACATTAGCATCTACGTGAATGTTGAGAACTGGACAGTTATGTCCTATCCAAAATAAAATAAAACCAGCCATAGGAGATGCATCAGGCTATTCCATCAATGTGGAAGTTGTAACTGACAAGCCATCAAATAGCACCTACTCACTTAGGTTAGGTTCTACCGGGGCCACATTGCTCCTGGTTCACAAATGGAAATGAGTGCAATTCAAAAGGTCAAGTGCAAGGGACTCCACTGATACTAAAGCAGCATTTAACCAAATGTGGCACTAAAAAGCCCCAGTAAAATTTAATTCAATGAGGAAACCATGGGAAAATTCGCCATTGGCTAGTTTTATAACTAGAAAAAAAGGTAATTAGTTATTCCCAACAACCACATCAGATCCAGGATGTCACTGCAACAGTTCCTCAGGATAAATGTCCAAGGCCTAAGCATCATCAGCGGTTTCGTCAATGGCTGTTCCTCCACCATAAAAAGGTCACAGGGATGCTGCTCACACATGATTAGTATTCACTACCATTCACAAATGTTGCCAATAACAGACCAACCAATAGCGCCTAAATGCAACTAGACCTCAACAATATTTAGCTGATGTCCACCCTACTCAATGACCATTTTCCAATCACATTCAATAACGCAACTGTCCCCAAGTTCCCCACAAATCAATATACCAGCATTGGCACTGGTCAGAAAAGAAAAATAAACCAGCTGTCCAAACACTGTTGTTGAAATTAGATCAGACAGTATGAATTCCTCCACTTCTAGTTCTTCTCCTATCTCCAATTCCCATTCACCATTTGTATAACAGCAGTCAGGAATGCAATGGAGTGTTTTTTTTAAATCTGCTTGGACGTATGCAGCTCAGATAATCTGAAGACCATCCAGGACAAAGCAGCATATTTGATCAGCACCCTATCCAGTACAATACCTTAATGACAAGGACAAGCACAGGATACCATCACCCAAAATCCACACAAATCATGCAGCTGCTTCATGTGGAAATATAATGTTGCTGCTTCACTGTTGCTGGATCTAAATCCTAGAGCCAAAGCCCTAAGAATGTACTGCAGTGAGTTAAAAGTGGGAATTCACAGCCTTTAAAAGCAACATATCCAGGCTTTGCTAGCATTACTCAAATCATCTAATAAATTTTATTCTTCTCAATATTGCTTTGGCACATGCTTTCAAACGTTTTAATAGAATTGGTTGGGAAAAGTGTAGATGTGCAGCAACAGCATTGATTAAGGAAGACATTGTAGTGTTTTGAAAAAAGGACACTTGATCAAGACAAAAAAGGATAGAATTCAATTGGTTAGAGTTCAGAGGGAAAATAGAAAGTATGAACATGGTACGGAGGGCATCGATATAATCAAGGAACAGTTAATAGGGCAAATCTGCAGGGAAATCATACAGATGAGCAAGAACTACAATGTGAAGATATTTTTATTCTTATCAGCATAATTATGTTAGAAAAAGGAAGACAAGAAGAGGAATGTCAGGTGAATTTCCTGATCAATACATTTCAGTCCCATTAGGAAGAAGACAATGCTGTATCTGATGCCATGGAATGAGTAAGGAAATATTTGTATGAGATCATCTAGATAAGAGTGAGCATTGCAACCTAGGTCCAGGTCTGAAAGAGAATCACTCAATTAGGAATGGCTTGGCGGGGGGGGGGGGGGCTGCTGGGGGAGGTAAAAACAGAACCAAAGTTTTGACAGAGAAAAAAAAACAATACATTAATAGGTGACTGAAGGAAAAAACTGTTTCAATACACATTGCAAGTGGCAACTAAAGGCAGGATTTCTTGGATGACAAGGGAGACAGAAACATGATAAAATAAAAAGCTGTGTTATATAGGTCAGATGAATTCCTCAAGCAGGAAGCTAGACTAACTAACAGTTCTGGTCTCCAAATTTGGGGGAAAACATTCTGGCTATTGAAGGAGTGCAGCGTAGGTTCACAAGATCAATTCCTGGAATGGTGGGACTACCTTACGCTGAAAGATTGGAGCGACTGGGCTTGTATACCCTTGAGTTTAGAAGACTGAGAGGGGATCTGATTGAGACATATAAGATTATGAAAGGATTGGACACTCTGGAGGCAGGAAACATGTTTCCTCTGATGGGTGAGTGCTGAACCAGAGGACACAGCTTAAAAATACTGGGTAGACCATTTAGGACAGAGATGAGGAGAAACTTCTTCACCCAGAGAGTGGTGGCTGCGTGGAATGCTCTGCCCCAGAGGGCAGTGGAGGCCCAGTCTCTGGATTCGTATAAGAAAGAGTTGGATAGTGCTCTCAAAGATAGTGGAATCAAGGGTTATGGAGATAAGGCGGGAACTGGATACTGATTAAGGATGATCAGCCATGATCATATTGAATGGTGGTGCAGGCTCGAAGGGCAGAATGGCCTACTCCTGCACCTATTGTCTATTATCTGGCAAAGATGGTGAACAGAATGGCAGTTGGCATTAAAAAGGTAATCTAAATTTTCCCACCAGCAAGTAAATAGCAAACAGTTAGGAAGCATCACATAACGTTAGACATGGAAAGATGACGTACATTTCGACCCACAGTTTAGAATATTTAACAGGAGTGTTGAATGTTCAAAGAGGATGATAAAATATTGTTGGAATTGTTGCGTTAAAGCATGGGGACAAAAACTGATCAATAGAATGTAGTGGAAAGGGTTGACTATGCTTGGATAGGGTAATTCTTGCCTGAATTGCTTGCTTTTCAGTAGCTAAGAAAATGAGAAAAGACTGCCCTGATGTTCTAATCCTCCCTAGATTTAATAAAAGACAATGTTGATGGTGGTCAACCAGAGGATTGGCATGTGGCAAACACAACACACTTATTGAAGAAAAATGCAGAAGGCATTTCTCGTAACAAACCAGTCAGATTCAGGAATGGATCATTTTATATAAGCAATAAATTTGGGAACATAAGCCTCAAATCTTGCCAAGTGCATATTGATTTGATTAAGGAAAGTCAGCAGGGATTTCTAAAAGGCAGAGCATGTTTAACCAATCTAAATGAATTTTTTTGATGAAGGCACAGAAACCAAGCAGCATGGTGACTTAGTGGTTAGCACTGCTGCCTCACAGCAGGAGGGACCTAGGTTTAATTCCAGCCTGAGACAACTGTCCGCATGGAGTCTGCATGTTCTCCACACATCTGTCTGGGTTTATTCTGGGTGCTCTGGTTTCCTCCCATAATCCAACAATGTGCAAGTTAGGTAGATTGGCCAGGGTAAATGCAGGGATAGGTTAGGATGCGGAGTCTGGAAGGGATGATCTTGGTCAATGCAGACTTGATGGGCCAAATGGCCTTTAACCGTTCATATGAAATAGAACAATAATGTGGGGAATGCAGTGGATGTTGTCCATATCATTAAAATACTGGTTAACAAAACTAAGGCTTAAGGAGAAAGATGGTTGAATGGTGCTGCTGTTTAGCAAAAGCATAGAAAGAAACAATATTTAACAGCACAGTTCTAAAGGGGAGGAGAGACAGAGAAGAGACAAGAGAGAAAAATAGAGAGGGGCAGGGAGAGAGAGAGAGAAAAACATAATATAACCATTAAGTACAAAGTAGGGAATAGAAGGGTGGAGAGATAAATGAGAGGAGGGTGGGGGTGGGGAGAAAGTAGCATGGAGTACAATAGGTGAGTGGGGGTGGGAATGAAGGTGATAGGTCAGAGAGGAGGGTGGAAAAGGAGCTAGGTAGGTAGGACAAGTCCGGACAAGTCATGGAGAGTGCGGAGCTGGAAGTTTGGAACTAGGGTGAGGTGGGGGAAGGGGAAATGAGGAAACTGGTGAAGTCCACATTGATGCCTTGGGGTTGAAGTGTTCCGAGGCGGAAGATGAGGCATTCTTCCTCCAGGCGTCTGGTGATGGGGGAGCAGTGGTGAAGGAGGCCCAGGATCTCTATGTCCTCAGCAGACTGGGAGGGAGAGTTGAAATTTTGGGCCACAGGGTGGTGTGAGTGTCCTGGAGATGTTCCCTAAAGCGCTCTGCTAGGAAGCGTCCGGTCTCCCCAATGTAGAGGAGACCGCATCGGGAGCAACGGATACAATAAATGATATTGGTGGATCTGCAGATAAAACTTTGATGGATGTGGAAGGCTCCTTTAGGGCCTGGGATAGAGGCGAGGGAGGTGGTGTGGGCACAGGTTTTACAGTTCCTGCAATGGCAGGAGAAAATGCAAGGATGGGAGGGTGGGTTGTAGGGGGCGTGGACCTGACCAGTTGGTCACGAAGGGAACAGTCTTTGTGGAAGGTGGAAAGGGGTGGGGAGGGAAATATATCCCTGGTGGTGGTGTTTTTTTGGAGGTGGCAGTCCAGTCTCCCCAATGTAGAGGAGACCGAGACCGCATTGGGAGCAACAGATACAATAAATGATATTGGTGGATGTGCAGATAAAACTTTGATGGATGTGGAAGGCTTCTTCGGGGCCTTGGATGGAGGTGAGGGAGGAAGCGTGGGCACAGGTTTTGCGATTCCTGCGGTGGCAGGGGAAGGTGCCAGGACAGGAGGGAGGGTTGTTGGAGGTCGTGGACCTGACCAGGTAGTCACGGAGGGAACGGTCTTTGCAGAAGGTGGAATGGGGTGGGGAGGGAAATATATTCCTGGTGGGGGGGGGCTGTTTGGAGGTGGCAGAAATGTCGTTGGATGATTTGGTTTATGCGAAGGTTGTTAGGGTGGAAGGTGAGCACCAGGGGTTTCTGTCCTTGTTACGGTTGGAGGGTGGGGTCCAAGGGCGGATGTGCGGGATGTGGACGAGATGCATTGGAGGGCATCTTTAACCACGTGGGAAGGGAAATTGAGGTCTCTAACAAAGGAGGCCATCCGGTGTGTTCTGTGGTGGAACTGGTCCTCCTGGGAGCAGATAAGGCAGAGGGGGAGGAATTGGGAATACGGGATGGCATTTTTGCAGGATAGGGTGGGAAGAGGTATAATCCAGGTAGCTGTAGGAGTCGGTGGGTTTGTAAAAAATGTCGGTGTCAAGTCAGTCGTTATTAATGGAGATGGAGGTGTCCAGGAAGGGGAGGGAGGTGTCAGAGATGGTCCAAGTAAATTTAAGGTCAGGGTGGAATGTGTTGGTGAAGTTGATGAATTGCTCAACCACCTCGCGGGAACACGTGGTGGTGCCAATGCAGTCATCAATGTAGCGGAGGAAGAGGTGGGGAGTGGTGCCGGTGTAACTACAGAAGATGGACTGTTCTACGTAGCCAAGAAAGAGACAGGCATAGCTGGGGCTCATACGAGTGCCCATGGCTACCCCTTTGGTCTGCAGGAAGTGGGAGGATTAGAATGAGAAATTGTTAAAGGGTAAGGACCAGTTCGGCCAAACGAACAAGAGGGTCGGTGGAAGGGTACTGTTGGGGACGTTGGGAGAGGAAGAAATGGAGGGCTTGGAGGCCCTGGTCATGGCAGATGGAGGTGTAGAGGGATTGGATATCCATGGTAAAAATGAGGCGTTGGGGTGGGCGGGGAAACGGAAGTCTTGGAGGAGGTGGAGGCATGGGCGGTTTCTCGAACGTATGTGGGGAGTACCTGGACTAGGGGGGGGAAAATCGGACAGTACCGAGGTAGGTAGAGATGATTTCAGTGGGGCAGGAGCAGGCTGAGACAATGGGTCGGCCAGGACGGTTAGGCTTGTGGATCTTTACTTGATGAACTTGACTGCATTGCAGCTAAATTTCTAGATAATACAGAGATAGGTCAGAAAGTTTGAGGGGAATGCAATAAAAAAAAATGAAGTGTTATAGATAGTTTAAGTGAATGGGCAAAAAAAAATTGATAAATGGAGTGCCTGTATAATATGGGAAAATGCAAGACCTTTCACTTGTGTCAGAATAGAAATGTAAGATATTTAAATATAGAGACACCACAGAACTCAACGTTTGTATACAGGTACAGCAAATAATTAAGATGACAAACGGATTGTTAGCCATTACTGCAAGGGGATTGAATATAGATATAGGACAACTATACATGGTGCTAACAAGACTATATCTGGATACAGGTTTGGTCATCTCATTTAAGGGGATGACATGCTTCACCTTGGAGGCAGTTCTCAGGCAATTCCAAAGTTGATTCTTGGGATGAAAGAGATGTTTGTTGAGACAAAATAAAAAGGAGTTCAAAAGACAAGAAGAGGCAAGCTCATTAAAACTCAAAATTCTGAGGAGACTCATTAGGGTAGACAGAGACAGGGAAAAAAAACCATGGTTAATTATCAGAAGGGAGAACAAATGCATGGGGAAAGCTACCACGCAGATAGTCAGCTCAGACACAACCTCTAACAGAGGTCTAGGAGATGCACACCGGGGGAACCAGTATTTCAAGTAAGCTTTTAAGCCCTCCCTGCCTACCTACCCTCAAAATGTAATTGCAGTTAGAATCACCTTCCTCATAAAAGGAGTTATTTTTTGTAACTTTGAAGTTGGAGATAGGATGCCTCCATTTTGAGAGGCTTAAATTCTGCCAACCTTCCCTCGCCTGGTTGGTGACACCAAATCCATAGTAGCATGGCTTACTCTGAACGATTCTTGAAAATTCTTAACAAACTATTCAATTCAAGGGTGAATTAGGGATTGGCAACAACCACTGTGGATGCCCACATCCCAAATAAAAGTCTCAAAGCAACATGACTGTTGGTCAGTGATTAAAAGTTAGTACTTTGTGCACTCTAAACCCGAGTGCAATGAGCGAAAGTTCTGTACCTATATTCTACAGGCCATTATTTGGACCCTGACTCATTGTTCTCTATTGCAAATAATATTTGATGTCACACATTATGTCCCTTGATTATCAAAGAAAACATTGTGTAATATGGCAATAACTCTGAACACAAAGCAGATATTCATAGAAAAGTGCTTGGATACAAGGAAAAAAATTACTTAGAAATTCTAGTGCAAGCATTCCTAACAAAGCACAAGATCTCTCACATACCTCATCACTTCCCATTTAGTCTAATTATATTCTCCAGCTTTAACTCAGTGTAAACATCCCCCGAGTTGACAACATATTCTATGCAAACCTGATCCAATAAATTGGATTATTAAATCTTCTAAATGTGCTGTTTCACAGTTCATAACTTCTATGCACATGAAGTTATAGAACTTGTGAATTACCACACTTCAGGCACTCAATTGTATTCCAATTAGATCCCAGAATTAAAAACATCTTATAATCTGAAAGAGTAAAGCACATAGATAGACAAAAAATTTTAATATGCTGCACTGCTTTTAAAAGGTTTTTTAAAAACATTTCAACACACTAACTGCTCTAGAGTAAGTAGGTTTCATTTTCTCAGTTTACCTATTCTCTTGAGCTGTGAGATATTGCAACAAAATGCTTGTTACAGGTAATTTCAAGGGACCCAGAAAGATGGCATAGGGAAGTAGGACAAAAAAAAAGGCAACTTACACTTACAAAGCAGCTCCCAAAACAGGGAAATAAATATTTTACAGAAAATCAGATGACACATGCAAAAAGAAATATTACGGTCAAATTTCATGGTTTTGAAAAGGCTTTTGGTTTGAGGTAGTAAAGCTGCAATACACGAAGACTAAATCAATACAACATTGGCTAGAGGTAGGGTGTAAACAAGAGAAGCTACATATTAAAACAATTATATAGAGCATCTACATGATTTCAACAGCAAGCTGGAATGAATTGAAAAGGAGGGTGAGGATTGGACAAGTTTGAGGTCAGGATGCTATTAGAACTTAGTACAGACAGATGACCCACATTCCTGAGGAAGAGCTTTTGCTCAAAATTGTCAACTCTCCTGCTCCTCAGATGCTACCTGACTGGCTATGCTTTTCCAGAAACACTTTTTGATTCCAACATACGAAACCAGAGACTAACACAGAAAACAGAGCTTTGATGACAGGATCTGGCACTTTTATTGTAAAGAAGAATTTTAACATTGAATAGAGAATTTGAAGTTGTGCTCAGGGACAATTTTTGAGCTCCAAAATACACAAGCTGTCTCATTAACATTCCAAGATAATTTAAAAGAGGTGGAACACCAAACCTGTGTTTATTTTACCTATACATACAGCCTCAATTCTAATCAACAGTCACAATGTTACTTCAAACTTAGAGTCATAGAATCAGAGATGTACAGCATGGAAACAGACCCTTTGGTCCAACCCGTCCATGCCAACCCAATCTAGCCCCACCTGCCAACACCCAGCCCATATCCCTCCAAACCCTTCCTATTCATATACCCATCCAAATGCCTCTTAATTGTTGCAATTGTACCAGCCTCCACCATTTCCTCTGGCAGCTCATTCCATACACGTACCATCCTCTGTGTGAAAAAGTTGCTCCATAAGTCTCTTTTATATCTTTCCCCTTTCACCCTAAACCTATGCCCTCTAGTTCTGGACTCCCCAACTCCAAGGAAGAGACTTTGTCTATTTACCCTATCCATGCCCCTCACTTTCGTAAACCTCCAGAAGGTCACCCCTCAGCCTCCAGGGAAAACAGCCCCAGCCTGTTCAGCCTCTCCCAATAGCTGAAATCCTCCAACCTTGGCAACATCCTTGTAAATCTTTTCTGAACCCTTTCAAGTTTCACAACATCTTTCTGGTAGGAAGGAGACCAGAATTGCATGCAATATTCCAACAGTGGCCTGACCAATGTCCTGTTAAAGTGCAGTTTACAGATACAAACAAGTGAATTTAAGGAAACATACCAATGGAAATTAGCTTAACCAACATTAATCTGAATAGCAATACCAAAGGGACTACATGGAGACTACAGAAAGAAGAACTAACACCACCCCAAAAACTGTACACTAAGCTGTATTTCTGGTGAGTCCATTTAGAAAGAAAGAATTAGTTGAGGAGAAGTTTTAAACATCGCACAACTTGGGAACTCTACCTCTGACGGTGGCATAGATAGGGTAATTTAATATTTTTGAAGGAAGATGATGGAAACCTGTTAGGCAAGGCATCAAAAGAAAGGGTATAGGAATTAAAAACAAATAGAGGAGACATGATCATAGTGAATTGCAGATCAGAGTTGAAAAGCTGAATACACTATGAAAGGGCAAGGCATTTCTAATTACAATGTCTATTCCATGTATTAAAACTGTACTGATGACCCTCAAAAACATGAATCACAGCACATGAAGAAGAGTGTCTCTACAGCACTGTCATTGTCAATTATAAATATTGTGCCCTCAGGCCAGATGCCTGACATGGTTGTCTATTGTCAATACTAAGATTGATACAATTCTGTTCAGTCAGCTGAAAATGGATCATGTTGTTAAGATCAGTTGAAGTTAGTACAGTTTAAGTCAAAATGTTTGTAACACATTTTGTAATATATTTGTTGAAAACAGGTAACATTATAATAAGCAATTCTAGTGTCCTACAATATAAATATTTTTGTTTAGAAAACAGTCAAATGCTGTGAATTTAAGTAAACACCTGAAGGCAAGAAATTTATAACTTGCATTTACATACACAACTATCTGGTAACTGTAAAATGAGGAACAGAACAATTTAGTCCAACCTAAGACCCTATTGCATTTTCTGAATTCACAAGCATTTTTTAAAAAAAGTCTATACCCTTCTCCCCTTCCTAAAAAAGAGATGTAGATTTGCAGAAACTAGACATTCCCCAAACATAAACAAGTGTGGATGTAGGTTTGCTCGCTGAGCTGGAAGGTTCGCTTTCAGACGTTTCATCACCATACTAGGTAACATCTTCAGTGAAGAAAAAGTGAGGTCTGATGAAGGGCTTATGCCCGAAACGTCGAATTTCCTGTTCCTTGGATGCTGCCTCACCTGCGACTCTTTAACCAGCAACACATTTTCAACATCTTCAGTGAGCCTCCAAATGAATAAACAAGTGTCTAATGCATTAAAAGGCGAATTCTTCTAGTCCTGAAGACACAAAAATACCCTGCTTTGTCAATGGAGGACAAGGGCAGCTCAGCACACAGTTCCCACAAACTGCTCTGCAGCCAGAGAAACCTGGCTAATATTCCTTATTCTACAGCCAGAATAATAAGGTAGCCACTTTTTACCTAGAGATTCACTAGGATAAAAGGCAGAAAATAAATTGAGGACTTGTCAGAGCACCATCGTTTATGCTACCACAAAGTAGTTCTGAAACTTTTAAAATATCTTAAAAACTAAAAAAAAGGAACAAAAAAAAGGAGGAATTTTTTTTAAACAAAGTATTCCAACCAAGATAACTACCTTAAATTGAACGCTGCAAATGCAATTATTCGGCAGGCTATCTTGTTCACATTAACCAGATACAACAGCATCAAGGAAATCAAATTAAAACGCATCATTTCACCGCGAACGTCACCACGATGACATTTACTCGAGATGTCCTGCTGGGCTCCATTCCCAATCCACAGGAACTGTCACCTTTGAAGCAGTGTATTTCGTTGACCAAAATAATAATTTGCAAAATGATTACTACTGCAGAATCTAAAAAGGATCCAAACGTTTAAAAAAAAAGACACCATAGTTGTCAAGGTCACTGCGCTCACAAGTGAGATTTTATGGAGAATAATTAGCTCAAACTTGAAACAAACAAATAATAGCGAGATTTTTCTCCCTCTACAAAATAGCGCGACTTGCATTCAAAAAGCTAAGATTTGGCAGGTGGCTAACAAAAGTAGTGGACAGAGGATGTTTCGATTTCACATACCACGATTTAAAATTCATGAAAATCAGTTGCAAGCTGTACGCCAAAAAAAAAGGTGTTAAATAGAAATCCAAGCTGCGCCGCGAAAGCTTTATGGCCCCTCAAACACAAGGATTTTCTGCTTAGATGTGATTTTCGCCAGTTTTACAAGTCCAGGTCCTTACAGTCCTCGCATCTCTCTCAAAACACAATTCTACATTCTTGTCATTGTTACTCACTCAAAGCCGAAAAACAACGCGCTGGTTCCCACGATGAGAAAGACGGTAAGGTAAAAAACTCCTTTCTGTCGAGCCATCATGATCCGACCATCGCAACAGAACGTGTTTCTCCCTGGCAGCTTCTGCCATTTCCGCGTTGGCTTTTTCTCGCTCTTCATGGCTTTGTATTCCTTTCGGTAACTCTTTCCAGTGAAAAATCTCTTTTTTAAAAAAAAACCTCAATCAAATGTATTAAAGTCTTTAAACAAAAGTCTCAGATCGATGACAGCATATCCCCCAGCGGACTGCTCTTTGCCTTTGTTCCCTGGGTATGCAGTCCCCTGTTTTCTTGCTTCTGCCGGCTCCTATATTCAAGCAGATTCAGCACTACCTCTCCGTACGCTGCTCCATCTCTGAGACTCAGCCAATGCTATCAGCCACGCCCTTTCCCAGCTCCACTTTGTGAGACAGCCCGTGCGCGCCCCCGCTCACCTGCTGGTTCCCGTGGGGGCGCGCCTGCACACGCGAGCGCGCACCTACAGCTTGAAGCGACCCATTCATTCGCACCATCTTTACCCGAGAGTCACAGAGGCTGCTGTGAGTCACTGCTACACCGTATATTTAACCAGGTTTCGAAAGAGCATCAGGTCAGAATAGAGGCTTGTCTTTGCAGATATTATTAGCCAATCATCAAGGGCATTTTTGGGATGGAAATTTTTACATTGTTTCAGTGGAAGTATTAAATCTATTAAAATCAGTGTCTCAATCCATGATCACAACAATTGCGCTGAATATCGTCCTACACTCCCCCACCTCCCCACCAAAATCTCAATGATGCGTAAATGTTTCGGCAACTAATGGCAAATATAAATATGTGATTCAATATGGAAATCCAAAACTTGATGTCACAGAGACATCATGCTGTTATCTTTCTGAAAACAGTGTCTGTTTAGTTGAACAGTGAGCTACGTAGAACGGCGTAAAAATGAATTTGTGCAGTAGATACTCGCCACAGAAAGTTAAAGCTGCTCTCCACTGACGTAAGGAGCCTGCTTTTTGTGAAGCTATTTCAGGTTTGCATATCTAATTAAGACTAGAATAGCCATCAGAATTTTTCAAACAATAGGTTTGTTGACTACAGTCAATTAACTACTTTAGCATTGTAGAGTTTCATTTCTCGGGATTTTTATTGTTGAATATTTTAAATATGTGAAATATAAGTTTTAAAGCTCTTTTCCCTCAATCCAATCTTTATTTTTCTCCACTCTTGTAATGATTTCATATTAAATATGTTTTGTGAACTTGGATTTGAAGGATATCTGGATTTTGTTTAGAGATCAATGAAAGGACAATGAAAGACTGTAAGATATTTCTTGGTAGTCATGTCTTGCTAAATAAAGAGCACTTCCCTGGGTTAAAATTTCATATTTCAGTTTCTGCATTAGCTATATATTACTTATGGTATTTGGTGATTAGCAACCTTTACTGTTACTGTAAAAAAAGTGAATCCAGTGCGAAATTGAGTTGTCCTGTTGAAGAGTAACCAGAAGAATCGTTGATTCTGTGCTTCCCAGGGAACTTGGTTTTTGCAAACATCCCAGAGATAAGTTCTTGTGTTTGGTGACACCTCTTTCTATGTGTCAGAATGCCAGACTGCTAACTATTTGAATAATCCACATCTTATTTTTTGGCTTCAAGAACTAACCAGCATTTCACATAGTGAATCTTTGCATAAAGGAAATCAGTTTTCTCCACCTTTTCTTTCCTGATGTGAAAGGAAGCGCATATGTTGGGGTATGAGAAAGATTGATTTTTATACTTTTGTATTTCTAAAGTCAAAAATCAAACAACACCAGGTTATGGTCCAACAGATTTATTTGAGATTGCAAGCTTTAGGAGCTCAGCTCCTTTTTCAGGCCTGAGGAAGGAGCCGACTTCTGAAAGTTTGTAATTTCAAATAAACCTGTTGGACTATAACCTGCTGGCGTGGTATTTCAAATTGTTTAATTATCTGTACATCGTTTCCAAGTAAGTCTTGCTTTCACAATCAATCTGTTGTTAAATTAAAGAAAACTAGTGGGTTGGAAATTATATTCTAATTAAGATAAAATATTTAATTGGCCAAATTAGTATTTGGTATTTGATCATCTTGGACTCACCGCCCCCTCCCCCCCAAAAAAAATGTCCGTTCATATAGCACCACTGGACAAAAAGCAGTCCAATCTGAAAGCTGAGTTAAGCTTAATTGATTTTCGACACATCCTCTAACTGCACACTCAGTCCAATTTAAAAATTTGAATACATCCAAGTTAACCATTCTTCATAGCATTTTAAAAGATCAAGATTATATGTCCTCTCAATTACAAAAAAAACATGATATTGTCTCGAGTCATATGCAAGTCATTAGTAGTTAACGCAAATTCTGAGCAATGATTCCACACAGTGGTTACAATGTTCTTAACACTTTGCAGGAGTACAAAATACTGTTAGAGCAATTTTTAAAATGACAAGCAGACTATTGTCAGCAATAGCAGCAGATTTCTTTCTATTTAGAGACATTTTTAAAAATCCAAATATAGAAGAAGAAATGAATAAATCAACATGCACTAGTCTACAAAAAACTCTCCCATTTACACTAGGTATACTGTATATACCAAAACAGTCGGTTTGTGCTCACATTATAGTGTAATTAAACAATAAGACAGACTAGAGTAGAGCTGAAAAATTACATTTTGTTAAAGCTTTTCATCTTGGTACTCTTCAGGGTATTTTGCAGAAACAGAAATTCAAGTGGAAAACGAATATTAATAGGAGAGAGCAAACTGTTGACAAGTTGACTGTGATATTAGTAGAGACCTTGCCAAGGACAATGAACCCACTAACACTGCTAACAGTGATTAAATTTTGATTAAATTTTAAATCAGGCAGACTCATATAGTCATGGAATTACCCTGCGAAATAACAATTGAATTGCTGTCACCAAATTTGTTGAGGTGAAATAGGTGTGGAGTATGTCCTTATTCTTCCTTTCTGCAAAGTATGGGGCCATATAAATTAATGAAGATTCCAAATCACGTAAATACAGCACAGTGCAAGCTCCACTGACAATCCTAATTTTCTGCCATTCATTTTCTGCTTAGGCATTTTACAACCTTCATACCTCATTACTGAGTTCAACAACTTCAGACATGAATTCTGTCCTCCCTTTAGATCATCCCACCAGCTACACCACACACACACACAAAAACAATGCTTATTGCATAGGTTTAGTCTCAGCAGAGCTAATCAATTTTCTGTTATAAGCTTTTCCCGTTAACATATACTTCTCCTCTCTACCATTTAGCATCTTTGATAAAGAAACTTGTTAAGGAAACAATTAGTCCTACTGGATTTAACTTGCTTTTTGTAAACAGGGTATTCCTGGGCATTTTTCTATATTGCTATTTAGTTGCTAACATCGTAAATATCTTTGAACAGGCTGGCTAACCGTATGACTAGTTCCAACATTGTAAATTACTTTGAATAAGTTGACTAAGAGTATGATTTATTCTGGAACACAAGTTTCAGTATTACAGCTGTGATGTTATCAAGGCCCACACCCTTTGCTATGTCCACTGCCTTCAGCCATTTCTCGGTATCACATGGAGTGAATCAAATCAGCAGATTCGCATTTGTGATCCTGGTGCCATCATAGTGAGGCTGAGATAGCTGGATCATCAGATATTTATGCCTTCTTATTCAATGATAATACCATATCAAAGAAGGTAGGAGCATAGACTAACCATACATGAATTTCCTGGCTCCCCAGATAAGGGATAAATCTAAGACTGAAAATGCTGATTCAAATGATAATGTTCTACCACTTAAAAAGTATTCATTATTTAAAACCAACATTGAATTTTATGTATAATTCTAAAATTCTGCATTGGATAGAGTCTGTTCTTACTGTCTGCTTTGATGCACTTTAGTCAATTAAAAAACATATTTGTTAATCAACATATCCAGACATCTAATGGCAGACCGGACTTGAACCTAGATCTTCTAGCCCAGAGGTTGGGACACTACCATTGTGCCACAAACTCTGAGTCTTCAATTGATAGGTTACAATCAACTGTTTCACACAAGTTGTAATAATAATAGGTTTGGGCCTTCAGCTACTGGAATGTGAAAATACATTACCTAAATGTTAGTCTTTTTAAACCCCATTTTTCTTGCTTGATTGTTCATTATTTTTATCAGCTTTCTTTTTTCTCTATTCTTCATGTATGAGGTCAGATTGTATGCTAACAGGCCATTCAACTATCAACGGATTGCAATTGAGCTTGATCTTATCATCAGCAAATAATCCTTACATTCACTTTATACATCTTGTCCCTGGAGAAGAGTCATTAGAACAACTTAACTTTTTTTCATTATTAGTCTCATATTTTGAGTTTCATTGTTTGTTACTGATAAAATATTGTATTGTGTTCAGGTGTTGGAATTGCATCATGTAATCTTTACAAATCTTGTTTCCTTTTGGAATAATTGATTCTACTTTTTTTTATCATTTTCGTATCTTAGCATCAAGGTCAAAGTCATTGTGTTCTTAGTTTCTGTTAAGGTTATATTGTGTACCCACAATGTTGCATCTAATCAGGATAGTTTATTCATTTAATAACAAAGAAGTGACTCTTTAAAAGAACAAAAATGATAACATAAACTTTAGTAGTAAATTATGTAAAGGATAACAGCTGGTGGTTAGGTGCATATAAAGCAATAGACATCTGGTAGTTAATTACATATGAAAAAAGATACCTGGCAGTGAGTTACACAAAAAGAAATTCGATCAAACAGCTTTAATAACATCATAAATGAAGCTTGATCTGTTTATGAAAATAGGCAAAATCCTGACTCTGAATTACTATTTTAAAATCAGTGGACCTATAGAACAGTTATTTTTAAGTGGCGTTCTTTGACTTTGTTTAAATTTCTTATTATTCTGCAGACACAATGAGTGAGGTAAAGACAAAATGATGTAGGCTAAAATTTAACAGAAATGTTACTGATGTAGGACATGAAGGCATATGGCATCAAATTACTGCCTCATAAGTCATTTTTTTATTAGAGGCAGATGACAAAAAAAAGACATAATTTACCTTGTAATTCTTAAACTACAATGCATACATTTCTTTTTGTAATTCATAGAGTCATAGGAAAGATATAGAAGAGAGATAAGGGGCAATGTTTTCACACAGAGGGTGATATGTGTATGGAATGAGCTGCCAGAGGATGTGGTGGAGGCTGGTACAATTGCAACATTTAAGAGGCATTTGGATGGGTATACGAATAGGAAGGGTTTGGAGGGATATGGACCGGGTACTGGCAGGTGGGACTAGATTGGATTGGGATATCTGGTCGGCATGGATGGGTTGGACCGAAGGATCTGTATCCAGTTCTGTACCTGAAGACAGATCCAATACACGCAGCCACAAATTTCATTACTGCTAGGACATGGAAAGAGGCCCTGAGTCCATCCCAGGCAGAACTGGGATCAAATTCATGCTGCTGGCACCAATCTGATCCACACCGATCACCCAGCCGACTGAGCCAACTGACCCTCAAGGAAAGCAAGTTGTTGTGCCAACATGCATTTCAAGATATATGGTTCAATCACGTGGCTGACCAGGAATCTCTCCTGCTCTTACAACCAGCCATGAGTATCTGTTGGAAGGTTTTACAAGTTAAGACTCAACTTCTGTGTCGACATTGAGTGCACCTGTCTTGATTATCTTGGGTTCAGAGGCAGAGATGCTGTCACGATGTAATAAGACAATCGTATACATCTCTATATAATTAAAATTAAATGTTTAAACATTTAAGACACAGAATCAAGGGACAACTGTCAGAATTTGCAACTTTATCCAGTATAAATAAGTAGTTAATAATTAAAACTTCAAAGTTATCATGTGTTTACAGTTGTGATATGCTGCAGCTAATTTTTAACTTATATAGTTCATTGTGAACAAGGTGAGTTCCAAATATACTGTGTGTGTAGAAGTACTTCATAATTTCACTCCTAATTGGCTTGGCTCTAATTTTTACACAATGTTTCTAATGTTCAAATCCTATTCCAACATTCTAAAAGCAACAACCACATTTGAATTAAGGTTAGTCATTAAGGAGCAAAATCAGGAAGCTTTCTTTGGACAAAATTTACAGGAATTTGGATTTCTGTCCTCCAAAAGGTTGTGGATGTTGGCTCAATTGAAATTATCAAGATTGAGATCAACAGAAATGAGTTAGGTGATGTATGCAGATGAAAGGCATATCTGGAGTTGTGGAACCAATCATCATAATTTATTTGACAGATTTATCAGTTTAAAGCTTTGAATAAGCTTGTTCCTATTTTCACAAACTCTGCTGGTGATTGGAAATTGACTGATAAGGTATTTTTTGTTTGAGTTTATCCTTTTATTTGTAGGTAGGAAATACCTGAGTAATTTTTCACACTGTAAGATAGATGCTAGGATTATAGATGCACTGGAACAGCTTAGCTAGTGGGAAAGCTAGTTATATCGTAACTCATATAATATATCTACCAACCTGAAATGACTAAAATAAAATGCCTTTAAGTACCATGGATTTTTTTCCTCAGGTTTCTCTTCATCATATCAGTACTATCTATGTTCTTGTGATATGCAGATTCCTTAAGAAATGCACAGGAACAGTTTGCCTTGTGGGAAAGCTAGTTATAGTATAATTCCTACAGTATAGCTACCAACCTGAAATGACTAAAATAAAAGGTCTTTACGTGTCATGGAATTTTTTCCTCAGGTTTCTCTTCATCACATTGATAAATCTAAGTTACCGTGATGTGTGGATTCCTTAATAAATGTAGTCCAATTGATTACTTACAGCTTGAGCATAAAGGTCAATTGTATCAATGTATTTAACAAAGGATTTTGCATTCGGGAAATTACATGTGCAAACTCAAAATTTATATTTGAGGTAATATAATTACATTTTCAGCAAGCAAGCCTGTTATAATGGCAAACATCCACACATTATCAGACACTGCAATAATTGAAAGGACAAAAAATGTCACTAAGAAAGAAAGTATTGCAGCTAGAATTTAGTCTCCATTTATATCCCAAAAGGAATTATTACAGTGAAGGGTAGATTTCCTGCCTTGGTAGCAATCATCCTTGGTAGCAAGGATCCAGGACTATCTTGCCTTAGGCATAGCAATGACAGCTCAGAAGCTCATAAGTTCCACATTGGTAAGGGATGATATTCAGTCCCTTGCGTGGGAAAACCTAGAATCAGGGGATGTAGAGTCAGTATGGATAGAGTTGAGAAATTCTAAGGGCAAAAAGACCCTCTTGGAAGTTATCTACAGTCCCCCAAACAGTAGTCTGGATGTCGGATGTAAGTTGAATCAGGAGCTGAAATTGGCCTGTGGTAAAGATGTTATTACAGTTGTTATAGGGGATTTTAACATGCAGGTAGACTGGGAGAATCAGGCTGGTATGGGACCTCAAGAAAGAGACTTTGTGGAGTGCCTCTGAGATGAATTCTTAGAGCAGCTGGTGCTGGAGCCTACCAGGGAGAAGGCAATTCTGGATCTGGTATTGTGCAATGAACCAGAATTGATCAGGGACCTCGAAGTGAAGGAGCCATTGGGAAGTAGTAACCATAATACAATAAGTTTCAATCTGCAATTTGAGAGGGAGAGGGTACAATTGGAAATGACATTATTTCTGTTGAATAAAGGGAACTATGGAGCTATAATGGAGGAGCTGGCCAAAGTTCAATGGTGCAATACCTTAGCAGGGATGATAGTGGAGGAACAATGGCAGATATTTCTGTGTATAATGCAGAAGATGCAGGATCAGTTCATTCCAAAAAGGAAGAAAGATCCTAGGAGGAGGCATAGGTAGCCATGGCTGATGAGGGAAGTTAAGAAACATATAAAGTTAAAAGAGAAAAAGTATAACATAGCAAAGATAAGTGGGAAAACAGAGGACAGGGAAGCTTTCAAAGAGCAACAGAGGATTACTAAGAAGGAAATACGCAGAGAAAAAATGAGGTACAAAGGTAAATTGGCCAAAAATATAACAGAGGATAGTAAAAGCTTTTTTAGGTATGTGAAAGGCAAAAAAATGGTTAAGACTAAAATTGGGCCCTTGAAGACAGAAACAGGGGAATATATTATGGGGAAGAAAGAAATGGCAGAAGAATTGAATTGGTACTTCAGATCTGTGTTCACTGGGGAAGACACAAGCAATCTCCCTGAGGTAACAGTGTCTGAAGGACCTGAACTTAAGGGAATTTATATTTGCCAGGAATTGGTGTTGGAGAGACTGTTAGGTCTGAAGGTTGATAAGTCCCTAGAGCCTGATGGTCTACATCCCAGGGTACTGAATGAGGTGGCTTGAGAAATCGTGAATGCGTTGATGATTATTTTCCAGAGTTCAATAGATTTGGGATCAGTTCCTGTGGATTGGAGGGTGGCTAATGTTGTACCACTTTTTAAGAAAGGTGGGAGAGAGAAAGCAGGAAATTATAGACCAGTTAGTCTGACCTCAGTGGTGGGAAAGATGCTGGAGTCTATTATAAAGGATGAAATTATGACACATCAGGATAGTAGTAACAGGATAGGTCAGAGTCAGCATGGATTTATGAAGATGAAATCATGCTTGACTAATCTTCTGGAATTTTTTGAGGATGTAACTCTGAAGATGGACGAGGGAGATCCAGTAGATGTAGTGTACCTGGACTTTCAGAAACCTTTGATAAAGTCCCACATAGGAGGTTAGCGAGCAAAATTAGGACGCATGGTATTGGGGGCAAAGTACTAACTTGGATTGAAAGTTGGTTGGCTAACAGGAAACAAAGAGTAGTGATAAACGGCCCCATTTTGGAATAGCAGGCGGTGACCAGTGGGGTATCGCAGGGTTCAGTGCTTGGACTGCAGCTTTTTACCATATATATTAAGGATTTAGAAGATGGTATTAGTAATAACATTAGCAAATTTGCTGATAATACTAAGCTGGGTGGCAGGATCAAATGTGAGGAGGATGTTAGGAGATTACAGGGTGACCTGGACAGTTTAGCTGAGTGGTCAGATGCATGGCAGAAGCAGTTTAATGTGGGTAAATGTATGGCTATCCACTTTGGTGGCAAGAACAGGAAGGCAGATTACTACCTAAATGGAATCAATTTAGGTAAAGGGGCAGTACAAAGAGATCTGGGTGTTCTTGAACACCAGTCAATGAAGGTAAGCATGCAGGTACAGCAGGTAGTGAAGAAGGCTAATAGCATGCTGGCCTTCATAACAAGAGGGATTGAGTATAGAAGCAAAGAGATTCTTCTGCAGCTGTACAGGGCCCTGGTGAGACCACACCTGGAGTATTGTGTGCAGTTCTGGTCTCCAAATTTGAGGAAAGACATTCTGGCTATTGAGGGAGTGCAGCATAGGTTCACGAGATCAATTCCTGGAATGGCGGGACTACCTTACGCTGAAAGACTGGAGCGACTGGGCTTGGGTTTAGACGACTGAGAGGGGATCTGATTGAGACATATAAGATTATTAAAGGATTGGACACTCTGGAGGCAGGAAACATGTTTCCGCTGATGGGTGAGTGCCGAACCAGAGGATACAGCTTAAAAATACGGGTAGACCATTTAGGACAGAGATAAGGAGAAACTTCTTCACCCAGAGAGTGATGGCTGTGTGGAATGCTCTGCCCCAGAGGGCAGTGGAGTCCCAGTCTCTGGATTCATTTAAGAAAGAGTTGGATAGAGCTCTCAAGGATAGTGGAATCAAGGGTTATGGAGATAAGGCAGGAACAGGATACCGATTAAGGATGATCAGTCATGCTCATATTGAATGGTGGTGCAGGCTCGAAGGGCAGAATGGCCTACTCCTGCATCTATTGTCTGTTATCTATTTGTATTGTCTGTTAAATAATTCACAACAATGCACACATGAACTGATCTGCTAAATAATCTATCCAAGGCTAAGTCATTAATTGTTATTCTTTGCAAGCTGATTTCTTTCTCTTCAGTTATGTGTCTTGTTAGATTATTACTATTTGGGGAAGCCTGAAAGAACTCAGTCCATCCATTTGAATGTCACAGAGACATAGAGATGCACAGCACAGAAACAGCCATCTGTCCAACTCATCCATGCCAACCAGTTATCCCAACCTAATCTAGTCCCATTTGCCAGCACTTGACCCATATCCCTCTAAACCATTCCTATTCATTAACCTATCCAGATGCCTTTAAATGTTACAATTGTACCAGCCTCGACCATTTTCTTACACATAATACCCTCTGTGTGAAAAGGTTGCCCCTGAGGTCCCTTTTATATCATTTCCCTCTCACCCAAACCTATGTCCTCTAGTTCTGGACTCCCCCACCCCAGGTAAAAGACTTTGTCTATTTATTCTATCCATGCCCCTCTTGATTTTATAAATCGCTATAAGGTCACCACTCAGCCTCCGATACTCCAGGGAAAATAGCCCAACCTATTCAGCCTCTCCCTATAGCTGAAATCCTATAACCCTGGCATCATTCTTGTAAATCTTTTCTGAACCATTTCAAGTTTCACAACATCTTTCCGATAGGAAGGAGACCAGAATTGCACGCAATATTCCAACAGTGGCCTAACCAATGTTCTGTACAGGTGCAACACGACCTTCCAACTCCTATGCTCAATGGTCTGACCAATAAAGGAAAGCATACTAAACACTTTCTACACTATCCTATCTACCTGTGGATCTATTTTCAAGGAGCTGTGAACCTGCACTTATTGTTTAACAACACTCCCTAGGACATTACCATTAAGTGTATAAGTCCTGCTAAGATTTGCTTTCCCAAAATGCAGCACCTCACATTTATCTAAATAAAATTCCATCTGCCACTCCTCAGCCCATTGGCCCATCTGATCAAGATCCTGTTGTAATCTGAGGTAACCTTCTTCACTGTCCACTACACCTCCAATTTTGGTGTCATCTGCAAACTTACTAATATACTTCCTATGTTCACATCCAAATCATTTATAAAAATGATGAAAAATAGTGGATCCAGCACTGATCCTTAAGGCACTCCATTGGTCACGGGCCAGTCTGTAAAACCACCACCCTCTGTCTTCTACCTTTGAGCCAGTTCTGTATCCAAGTGGCTAGTTCTCCCTGTACTTCATGAGATCTAACCTTGCTAACCAGTCTCCCATGGGGAACCTTGTTAAACACTTTACTGGAAGTCCATATAGCTCACATCCACTGCTCTGTCCTCATCAATCCTCTTTGTTACTTCTTCAAAAAACTCAATCAAGTTTGTAAGACATGATTTCCCATGCACAAAGCCATGTTGACTATCCCTAATCAGTTCTTGCCTTTCCAAATACGTGTAAATCCTGTCCCTCAGGCTTCCCTCCAACAACTTGTCAAACAGCAACATCTGGCTCACTGGTCTATAGTTCCCTGGTTTGTCCTTACCACCTTTCTTAAATAGTGGTACCACGTTAGCCAACCTTCAGTCTCCTGGCACCGTACCAGTGTCTATCGATGATATAAATATCTCAGCAAGGGGCCCAGCAATCACTTCCCTAGCTTCACACAGCGTTCTCGGGTGCACCTGACCAGGTCCAGGCGATTTATCCACCTTTATGTATTTCAAGACATCCTGTACCTCCTCCTCTGTAATATGGACATTTTTCAAGAAGTCACCATCTATTTCCCTACATTCTATATCTTCATGTCCTTCTGCTTAGTAAATACTGATGCAAAATACTCACTTAGTATCTCTTTCATCTCCTGTGGCTTCATACAAAGGCTGCCTTGCTGATCTTTGTGGGGTCATATTCTCTCCCTAGTTCCTCTTTTGTCCTTAATGTATTTGTAAAATCCCTTTGGATTCTCCTTAACTCTATTTGCCAAAGCTATTTCATGTGCCTTTTTTGCCCTCCTGATTTCCCTCTTGAGTATACTCCAACTGCCTTTATACTCTTCTAAGGATTCACTTGACCTCTCTTGTCTACACCTAACATATGCTTCCTTCTTTTTCTTAAACAAAACCTCAATTTCTTTCGTCATCCGGCATTTCCTTTCACCTTAACAGGAATATACTGTCTCTGGACTCACGTTATCTAATTGCTGAAGGCTTCTCATTCTCCAGCCATTCCTTTACATGAGAACATCTGGCCCCAATCAGTTTTTGAAATGTTTTGCCTGATACCGTCAAAATTAGCCTTCTGCCAATTTAGAACTTTAACTTTAGATCTGGTCTATCCTTTTCCATCACTATTTTAAAACTAATAGAATTGTTTGAATGTGTGCAATCTCGCTATTAATAAGCTAGATTTTCAACTTTCCACATTGGCCTTGTGGATTAGAATCTGATATCGTGATCACCCAATTTCCATTCTATTCCAGATGAAATTTGGTAGTTAGACTATTGGCAATCTTTCGCATATCTTACAAGTCTACCATAGAAATGTTTTGTTTTATTCACTTACATGATGTGGGTGTTGCTGGCAAGGGCAGCATTTATTTTGCATTTCTTGTTGCTCTTTGGAAGATGGTAATGAACTATCTTCTTGAACCTCTGCTGTCCATTTGGTGTCAGTACTGTAACAATACTATGGCTTTAAGGGGTGTATTTTATTTTTTTTTTATTTGAAGTTTTATGACAGAGGGATTAAGCTGTCTATTTGAATCCAGTAAGGTGAACAGCTACTGAGGCCTTGGAGTTTTTTTTAAAGTTGGAATAATAGAAGTAGCCTGAATGGGTGGAGCCAAGCTCCCACAGAACCAAGAATTTTAATTTTAGTTTTCAGTAATGGTTGCTGGGTTCTTGAAGCTGAGTTTGGAAGCTGCAGTATATCACACTCTCAGAGTTTTCTCTTGTTTTTTTCCTCCTGGACTGGAGAATTGCATATGAGACAATCTATTTTACTGAAGTTGCCTTTGCCAAAGGTGTGTTTATGGAATATTACTGTATGGGAACAGTTACTGTTTAGTAGTTAAATAATTTATTGTTCTGTTAAGATTTCCAATAGAGTTGTTATTCCAATTTCTTCTTTTTGTCACTGTATTTTAACTATAGTTCATGAATAAAATGTGTTTTGCTTCAAGACTGGTAGTTTGATCAAGCAAATTGTATTTGGAATGCAATGACTGGCACTTGCCTTTAAAATAAGAAAATGTTAGGGTCTAGAGTATCTTCTTAATTTATTTTGAGGTTTGGACTGGTCAATAATAGTATACTATAATACAGTTAGGGAGAGTTCCAAGATTTTGACCAAATGATACTTAAGGAATGGCAATACTTTGACTAGCTTGGATGAGATCTTGCAGGTGGTGGTGTTCCCATGTATCTAATGACTTTGACCTTCTAGGTGGAAATGGTCATGGTTTTAGAAGTCTCTGTCTCAGGGACATTGGTGAATTTCTGCAGAGCATCTTGTACACGGTCCACACTGCTGCTCCTGTGTATCATTAGTTGGGGGGAGTGAATGCTTGTGGAAGTGGAGACAATCATGTAGACTACTGTGTCGTGGATAGTGTCCAGTTTCTTGAATGTTGTTGGAGCTGCACCCATCCATGTGGGGAGTATTCAATCCAGACTTGGTAGATAATAAAGCAATGGACGATCAGAAAGTGTTATTTACCTCAGAATTCCCAGTATTTGACATTGTAGCCATAATATCTATATGATTCGTCCACTATAGTTTCTGAACAGTGGTAGCACAGGGATATTGATTGTTGGAGATTCAGCAATGATGTTGCCATTGAATGTTTTGGAAGATGACTAGGTTTTCTGCATAGAGAATTCTTAATCATTACCTGGAACTTTAATACTGTGAATGCTACTTCCATCTGATCAGCCCAAGCCTGCATCTTGTCCAGGAAGCGCTGCTCATAGATATGGACTGCTTCAGTCCTTGAGGCATTCCTACTTCTGATCTTAAGATGGAGGGAAGGACACCAATGGAGCAGCTTAAGATGGCTGTCCCTAGGGAACAACTCTGAGGAATTAATGCAGTGATGTCCTGGAAATGAAATTATATACACCTAACAATTTTCCCAATTGGTGGAGTGATTTTTCTATAATTCCCATTGAGTCTAGTTTTTCCAGCCAGAGTCAAATGCTGCACGGAGTCAAGGACAATCATTCTTACCTCACCTCTGGAACTCAGTTCTTTGTGTATGTTTGGATCAAGGTTGTAATGAGGTCAGGAGCCAAGTGGCTCTTGTGAATTCTAAACAGAGCATTAGTGAGCAGGTTAAAGCTAAGTGTCCCTTGATAGCACTGTCAACAACTTATTCCCTGCAATATGCTGATAGTTGAGAGGAGGACAATAAGGCAATAATTAGCTTGGATTGGATCTGTGCTGCATTATCTGGCTAGGTCTTACCTAAGCAATTACTTATTTTGTCAGGTAAATGCCAGCAATGTCACTGTACGGAGAACTATTGTCAGAATGCTGTCAGGCACCGTAGCCCTTATAGCATACAATGCCTCCAGTCATTCCGTGATATCATGTGCAATGAATGAAATTGGCAATAGATTTTCATCTGTGATGTTAGGGACCTGAGGAGAAGATGGATGATCTACCTAGTATTTATGAATGAATAAGGTTAGAAATGCATCAGTATTGTCTTCCATCTACAAGACGTAATTCATCTGCATGTTGTAATGTTCTGCACTTGTCTGGATGAGTGTAGCTCCAAATACGTTCAAAGAGCTCTCCACCATTCAGGACAAACATTCATTGAATTGGCATCCCATCCACCACCTTAAACATTAACTCCTTTCATTAGCTTCACACCATGTTTGTACTGTTAATATGTTACACTTACTTCAGGAACTTATCCAGATTTCTTTGACAACAACTCTCAAGAAGAAACTTCTACTTCCTATTAACATAGGATAGGAGGTACATGCGATTACTAATACCTTCGAGTAAAAAATCTTCGACTAAAAAATGAGGTCTGCAGATGCTGGAGATCACAGCTGCAAATGTGTTGCTGGTCAAAGCACAGCAGGTTAGGCAGCATCTCAGGAATAGAGAATTCGACGTTTCGAGCATAAGCCCTTCATCAGGAATAAGGGCTTATGCTCGAAACGTCGAATTCTCTATTCCTGAGATGCTGCCTAACCTGCTGTGCTTTGACCAGCAACACATTTGCAGCCGATTACTAATACCAACAAGTTCCCCTCCCATCATATTGCATGTTTTGTCCAATGTGAATTGGCTATAGTGCAACTGACGAATTGTGGACACTGTTTGGATAATGCAAACTTTCTACTGAACAGGTACAGCGATTCTCCATAACGATCTTCTACAGCACGATTTTCTTTAGCGGTTTTCCATAGCACAATTTTTCAAAACAGGAGGGTGCAGAAGAATGTGTTATGGACCAGACCTTACCCCTCAAAACATTTTAAGCAGGAAGCTGAAACCGTAACTTTGTTATTTATTTAGGTAAGTGTATATTGGATATTCCTGGAGTGAATTAGCTGATTCGACCGCCAAGTTTTAAACAAACACTTTATTTACAAAGTTTCGGAATGAAACACAAAGAACAAAAAATAGAATATCGGATAACTTATCCCATCCAAAAACCCGACAGACTATCCCGACTTAATGATGCTGTTCTGAAAATACACGCAACAATCTCCATAAACAGACCCCTTAGCACAAAGAGTAAACATGACACAAAAAGCTTTTAGGTTACAAAGTCAAAAGGGCAGAAGGAGGGAAAGAACCAGCAGCCTTTCTTCACACACACTGCTGCTGAACTGAATTAAAACCTCTCATCTAAACGAAGGCTAGTTATACATTCCCCTTTGATTTACCGTTTTCTTTTAAGACATGAAAGTCTTAGGCTGGAGGCATTATCTGTTAGAAGTAAACAAAAAGGGCCTTAATAAACCTTTCAAACCTAGCCTAGTTGGAGCCTAGCCAATTACCCCCTCTCTGGGAAAAAACTTAAGGGCATGGAAACCTTGTAAAAAGACCAACGTTGTGACAAATGCAACTGTCGCGTTAAACAAGAACACACTTTATACCATTCTGACTCACAAATATATTGCTGTTTCTTCAATATCAAAGAACCAAAATCTCAGAACTCCCTTCTTAACAACACTGAGAGTACCCACTTCACAAGGACTGTGTTGGTTCAAGAAAGCAGTTCACCACTACCTTCCTAAAGGTAATTCGAAATGAACAATAATATTAGTCTTGCCAGTGATTCCAATATCCCATGAATAACTGGGAAAACATATTGAGAGGTTGCAGGAAAATAATAATTTTAGAGCAGCAATCATGACATCAATGGGGAGACAAGGCACCGTGGTGATGCTACTAGTTATCCAAAATTCCGGGATAATATTTTGTAATAATAGTTTTTAATTGCATCATGGAAAATGATGTTAATTGTATATCAATCAATCTGGTTCACTAATGTCCATTAGGGAAGGAAATTTACCATTCTTCCACAGAATGCTGATGTAAGACTCCAGACCCTCAGCAATGTGGTTCACTCTTAACAGCTGTCTTAAATGGCCTAGCAAACCACTCAATTCCAGGGTATAGAATTAGGCAAGAAATGCTGGACTAGCCAGCAACACCCAAAACCCATAACAGCATAACACCTAGGAGCAGGAGTAGGCAATTCAGCTCCTCATTACTGCTCCCCCATGTAATACGATCATGGTTGACCTCATCTCGGCCTCAACTCAAATTTCCTGCATGCTTCCCATAACCCTTTTGATCCATTACTAATTCAAAATTTATCTATACAGTGTCCTGACATCCATTGCACACTGTGACATTTATTTTGATAGATCCACGACCATTTGAAATAAATAACTGTTCATCATCTCTGTTTTAAAATTGCCACCCCTTAGCCTAAAAATATAACCTTTCATTCTATGTATCGATATTAAAAAATAGGTGCTACATGGTGCTAACTTCTTAAGATTGCTGTGCGGTGAACAATTTAGGACAAAGAGGAATATTTTCGTCAAAAGGTGGCTGAACATGATAACACCTGTCATGCCATTTTTCTTATTTTAAATATGTCCTTGTAACATCATGCATTTTCCCCAACATGACTTTCCCTTGCTTCAATGTTTATCTCTTAACCAACATTGCCAAAACAAATTATCCAATCATTTACCTTATTGCCACTTATGGGATCTCAAATTTGTGTTCCCTTTAAAACAACTCTTCAAACACACTTTCATCAGCTGAAAAGCTCTTTGGGAATTCCAGAGATGATTTAAGATACCATTCTTGATTGCACATGAATGAGTTTCACTTTGTTTTTATTCTTCACAATGAAGAATTTGCTTCCATTCAGAGACTTCTCTTGGATACACACATCGCTACTCAACATGATACACTGCTTCGGACTTCTTTAGTCCCCGTTCACAGGGTGACACTAAGCAATTCCAATTTTTCTTGCAGGACAAGCTGGAAAATAGTAGATAGGAAACTCTAAGAACAAAGGGAGCTACAACTACTTGCTTTCTTTATGATCATCTTGGTGATTTTCTCTGATGCTTCAGCCTTTCCATTTGACTGGAGATAATCTGGAGATGAAGTAGTGTTGAACATCCCAAACTATTGTGAAGTGGCTGAGTTCTTCACTCATGAATAATGAGTTATCAATTATCTTAATGTCTGGAAAGCCTTAATGACTGAAGTATGCTTTTAAGTATGCTACAATCTCACTGGTAGTTTTTGAAGTTAGCTGGACTATTTGCTAATAGTCAGCACAGTAGTCAACGGTGATAAGATAATCAATTCGTACAAAAAAATGGTCTATTTCAAACTTCATCCATGTCACACATCATAACACATTTTCAGCCATCATAGCTTGTTATGTGTCATTGCACTGGCTGATGTGGTCTTTCAGTCTTATTACTCATGTCAGGCTGTACAACCATTCTCTAGCATTCCTCAGATTTGAGTTAATTAATTGATGGTTTACATAGATGCACTTCAGCATCTTTTTTCTTATTCCTTGAGGAAAATGACTGTTTCTTTTGTACAAGATGACAGTTCAGGTTGTCAACTCATCTTTCACGTGGATTGCGGTCATGCTCCATGTCACTTTTTCTCTCCCAGCTATTTATTGAAATGTTCACAAAAAAGACAAAAGTTATCTCTCTGAGTGTTATTATGTCTCACTGGAGTGGCACACTGGAAATAAAGCCCTGCTACTCTTCGAATCATCAGAGAAGTCAAAGATTTTTTTTAGTGTGGAAAGTCCTAATTTCTTCTCAGAAGAAGGGTTAGCAAACCTGAAACATTACATTTGCTTTCTCTTCACAGATGCTGCCAGACCTGCTGGGTTTTCCCAGCAATTTCTGTTTTTGTTTCTGATTTTCAGCATCCGCAGTTCTTTGTATTTTTTTCCCCCAATTTACCTTTTTTCTAGACCATGATTGACAGAATGCATGGACCAGTTTCCATACCTAATAGAATTACTATTTATGACAAGTAGTTAGGCTCTAGCAACAGATAAATTATCATGAACCACCAGCACATCAGAGTTACTTGTCCAAGCTTTAGACTTGCTTCAATTGAGATTGGTGGATTTTGCTGAAAATCTATTGTAGATCTTTATTCTTCCCATCCTATTGGGCTCTCAGCTTTATTTGTTCTTTTGGGATGAGTATCTTATAACCATACAGCCTCAAGCTCACCACTGTGGGCTTTATTTTGGATCACCACCTTGCGTGACCTATTTCGCACAGATCTAAGGAGGTCATCTTCCAGTTGTCTAAGTTCTCAGGATTCCATGAGATGTATCAGTGCAATCATATGCTGATTAATAGTTTTTCTCTCCATCGAGCTCGGTTGTTGAATAGATACTGCTGCTAAGTCTTCAAAATTTGAAAAGTTTCTTCTATGTGGCATTTCTCCTCCATAGAGATTTAAGCCACAAACAGCTGGTACCACACTTTCTTTAGTATCGACAGCTGGATTGTTACTCTTAATTGCTCAAAATTAAGTATGTAGCTAATTCATGGTTTTGCCACTCAAGTTGTGGAAAAAAAACTAATTCTGTTTCATATCTCCTTTCATTTCCACAGCAGCATGAAGTGAAAAATATGTGGCCTTATTTTAAAAAAAATCTTCCTTTCTGTTTCTTTTAGTTCCTGGCTCTCTTGCAGCTTTGAAAATCCACATATTTTCAGGCACACTGTTTTGACACCATGTTTCAAGTGAAATGTTTTTAATGACTGCACACAAGGCATTGACAGCATAGGTAGAGTTCACATGACAACGCAAGCTAGCCAGTACACTAAGGGTACAATTTCTTTCATCAATGAGCAGGGATCTTTCATGAATGGGAAAGGAGCAGAGGGATACCAATCCTTGGAAAATTGACGACAGGTTTAGATAGAGGATCTGGATTGGTGCAGGCTTGGAGGGCCGAAGGACCTGTTCCTGTGCTGTAATATTATTTGTTCTACATTTTGAAAGGCTCTTGTCGTGTAATGATAATACCCCTACTTCTGTACCAGGAAGTCTGGCTTCAAGTCCTACTTACTCCTTAGGTATGTAATATACCTTTGAACAGATTAATTAGAAAATGCCTACAATAGAATTATGAGGGGCTGTTGTAGTGCAGTGGTCACATCCTCAGTTCAGGTGTCATCTGGTCCAAGAAGTTTAGATTAGATTAGATTACTTACAATGTGGAAACAGGCCCTTCGCCCCAACAAGTCCACACCGACCCACCGAAGCGCAACCCACCCACTCCCCTCCATTTACCGAACACTATGGCAATTTAGCATGGCCAATTCACCTGGCCCGCACATCTTTGGACTGTGGGAGGAAACCGGAGCACCCGGAGGAAACCCATGCAGACACAGGGAGAATGTGCAAACTCCACACCGTCAGTCGCCTGAGTCGGGAATTGAACCTGGGTCTCAGGCGCTGTGAGGCAGCAGTGCTAACCACTGTGCCACCATGCCGTCCACAAGTGTGGCATAACACATCTGAACAGCAATATGTAGAGGTCTTGTGACGTGTTAGTGGTGTCACCTCTGGGTTCAAATCCCACCTGCCCTGTAGGTGTAATAACATACCTGAATGCATTGACTAACAAATATATACAACTGCATTTTGAGGGACTCAAATGGTGCAGTGAGAATGTCCCTACCTCTAGGTTATGTTCAGGTCCCACGTGTTCTAGAGGTGTGTCACAGTATCTCTGAATTGATTGATCTGAAAACATC
Source organism: Hemiscyllium ocellatum (assembly GCF_020745735.1). Lineage (NCBI taxonomy): Eukaryota > Metazoa > Chordata > Chondrichthyes > Orectolobiformes > Hemiscylliidae > Hemiscyllium > Hemiscyllium ocellatum. The sequence continues at coordinate 93,137,790 of NC_083411.1, read as the reverse complement.
TCAAATTACATTTTTCCAAACAGCTACTTTCCTACATTCGGTTTGTTCAAGCAGGTCTTTATAGTTATGCAAAATATATTTACTGCAAATATCTATTATTCTTTTGCCATTTTTAACAAATACGTTTGCAACTTTAAAACAAACATCAAATATTATAGCCAATATTGCACATTGCAGTCAAATCTTGTTCAATGAGTTGAAACAGTCCAATTTTCAGAACCTAAATTGTAAAATAAAACCTAATTTGACGCATTTTTTTATTTTAAAAAAAATATTTAAAATGTTTTTAAATTACAAAGCTCACTGGATTGCTATAGGCATTCTACCTGCTTCACATTCAAATCCACATTCATAAGATTATTCTTGTAGTGTGTGACAGTAGAACCTGCTCCTGCTGCATGTCTGGGCCGTTGAAGCTGCCAGCCTGTTGCCATGGTTACCCTTACGCCTGGCCAGATTTACGGCAGGCCGCCCGTACATTGCGACAGTTGGTCGTCAGCGGAAGTGCGTGGCTTGACGGCGGTTGGATCCATGCGCGGGGCCTGAGGGATGGTGGAGGAGATGGAGCCGGTGCTGGGACAGCGGGGAGGATTGTGCCGGTAAGACCGAGTTTGTGGTTTCCCTCTGCGCTGAGTGTCGATGATCCTGCGGCATGTTCGTGGCAACAGGAGGTGTCTGGGTGAAGACCCATCAGTCAGTAATTCAGAGAGGGTGGTGATACCAAACCGGTCCGCAGGCCTGTCACACTTCCCTGGGCTAAAGTCAAGTTGCACCTTTACTGGTGACGTGACTGACTCTGATCATCGCTGGACATAAAATCAGGGGGTAAAAAGTGAGGTCTGCAGATCAGAGCTGAAAATGTGTTGCTGCTTAAAGCACAGCAGGTCAGGCAGCATCCAAGGAGCAGGAGAGTCGACGTTTCGGGCCAGAGCCCTCCATCAGGAAGATCAGGTCTGCTAATGGCTGGTGACAACGCAGCACATGGTGGAACTGAGATTGAATTCGCCCCTCCAACTAATATAAGTTCACCTGTTGACATAGCAGCAGCTTCGTGGCGTTTCTCCCAAGTGTTGGAGCAAGTTAGCTTTAGAAAGTAAATTGAACGAGTAGTTCTTTTCAGAGATATGCTATAATAGGCCAGATGAAGCGCATGCATCTTTTAGGTACCATCAGAATTAATTATTCAATGATTGTCACCTGAAAACAAAGTTTCCAATTATTTGAGTTTTGCCAAGACATCATTTCCTGATGAAGGGCTTATGCCTGAAACGTCGAATTTCCTATTCCTCGGATGCTGCCTGACCTGCTGTGCTTTAACCAGCAACACATTTTCATCATTGCAGCATTGTTTGCCTCTGTGATAAAATCTCTGCTTCGAAGTGTAATTAATTTTCTGATGACTGACACACAGGGCAGAAGAAGTGCCAGTATTCTTTTCTTGCAGTGCACAGTTTGCTCATAGTTACATGTTCAGAAGTGGAAGGGTATTTTATGTAATCTGTGTTTTGATCTCCTGTGCTTGCAAGTCCAATAAAGAATAAAGTGCTGTTCATGTTTCAATGCAGACAGGCAGAAGGCTGGAAGAACACAGCAAGCTAAGCAGCATCAGGAGGTGGAGAAGTCGACATTTCGGGTGTAATCTTTCTTTAGGACTGGGAGTGGGTGTAGGGGAAGCTGCAGATAAAAGGGTGGTGGGGCAGGGTGGTGAAGATAAGTAAAGGGTACAACCTGATGTTTCAATGGCAATGATTAGCACAGCCAGCCTACACAATTCAAAGATCAATTGCAACTCATTTCTGTTTTCAATCAACTTCCTCCTCTTTACCAACGAAAAACAGGCTTCAGTTCAAACTCACCGGCCAACTTTGCTTTCTTTCCAAGAGCGTCTTCCCTTTCTTTAGCCCTATCTCAGACCAACTGAAGTATTCACAATTTAGGTGTCTTTTTCAACTTTAATCTTAAGTTTTGGACTCCATTTATTTGTTATCGAGGCTACTCTGATCTCTACCTCGGAACATAGAATTTTACAGTACAGAACGGCATGGTGGCTCAGAGGTTAGCACTGTTGCCTCACAGCACCAGGTACCCAGGTCCGATTCCAGTCTTGGGCAACTGTCTGTGTGGAGTTTGCACATTTTCCCTGTGTCTGCATGAGTTCGCTCCGGTTACCACCTACATTCCAAAGATGTACAAATTAGGTGTATTGGCTGTGCTAATTTGTCCATAGTATTCAGGGATGTTTTAATTTGGGGTAAATGCAAAGTAATAGGGTACGGGTTTGGGTGGGATACTCTTCACAGGGTCGGTGTGGACTTATAAAGCTGAAGGGACTGTTTCTGCACAGTAGGGAATATATGGTTCTATGAAGAATGCCATTCGACCCATTGTTTGTACTGGCTCCTGAAAGAGTTACCAGTAAGTCCTGTTCTCCGGCCCTATCTCCGTAGCCCTCTAACTTTATCTTTTTCAAATATAAATCCAGTTCTGTTTTGAAACCTCCTATGAAACCTCCACTCTCCCAGGCAGTACATTCCAAGTCTTAACAATTCAGTAAAGAATTTTCTCCTCATGTTACTTCTAGCTGTCTTGCTAACAGTCTTGAAGTTGTGACTCCTACTTCCTGACTAATGAAGAAAGAAGATCCTTTTTTACACTGTCAAAATTGTCCATAAATTTGAACACTTCAAATGTTCTTCTCTGCTCCAAGGAGAACAAGCCCAGTCTGTCTAATCTTTCCTTACAACTAAGATCCTTAATTCCTGGTATCATTTGAGAAAATCTCCATTGAACTCTTTCCAGGGTTATAACATCCTTCCTTACATAATGTGTCCAGAGTTGAACACAATACTCTGAATGTGGCCTGACCAATGATTTGTTGAGGGATAGCATCACTTCATTGCTTTTATACTCTGCCTCTATTTATAAACCTGTGGATCCTATAAGCCTTTTCACAGCTGCTTCAACTTGCCTGGCCACCCCAAGGTCCCTCTGCTCCCGTACTCTCCTCAATGTTGTACCATTAAGCGTGTATTGTCTCTCTGTATTGCTTCTGCCATAATGCAATCCCTCACATTTCTGTGCATTGAATTATATCTACCAGGCGTCTACCCATATGGCCAACTTGTCAATGTCCCTCGGTACACATGGTACCGAAGTCACACGGTATCAGACCCACAATTTACTATTCTCTTGAGCTTGGTATCATCTGCAAGTGTAGAGGTTTTGCCCTTAACACTCATCTCCAAATCCTTTATATCAATCAGAAAAAGCAAGGGTCCTTACACTGATATCTGGGGAACACTGCATTCAACTCATCTCCATTCTAAGAAATGCCCATCTATACCTACTCTCTTTCCTAACCTTCAGCCAGCAACTAATCCATGCTGCCAAAGAACTATCAATTTCAAACATTTCTGGTTCACTAATGGACTTGTCATGTGGCACCTCACAGCATTTTTTTCTTTTGTACCTCTACCCCGTTCACTCTGAAACTTGTGTCCTTCTGTAAAAGATTGCTTAAGTGTGGCTTTGCTACTTTCACTAGCCACAAAATTCAATTAGTAAAATTTCTGGTAACTTCCTTTCATAAACATCCAAATTTTTGCTGATCTATAAGATCTATATTAAATTTCATATCGTTTGTATTATTTAATCATGCATGATCTATCCCAATCTGTCTCAAAAACCTTCTCCAGTTCTATATCCAGCCCTTTCAGCTCTCTGTTCCTCTAATTCTGACCTCGCAGAATATGCATTCCTCCCTTGCACCTATGTCTTTAGTAATGTTAATTGTTTATTTGTTTGAAGTGTGACATTTTTGCATGTGTTCTGTTGAATGTATGACAAAAACACTCTGGTAACGGGTCTGCCTTTTCGACAACATTTAAGTCCTAGCTTCTGGAATTCCCTTGCTATACTTCATTGCCATTTCTTTAAAAATGGCTTCCCAAAATCCACCTGTCACCAAGGTTTCAGCGTTGGTGTCTCCTTAGTCTGAAGAATATTTTCTGAGGGGCTGAGTGAAATTTTCATACTAAACAAATTTATAAACGATCTGCTTTTATGAAGCATTTCTGCTGAAACTGGGGATATTACTTCAAGAAATCTGTAGATCCAATTGCTGTTTTTCAAGAGGTGATGTGTTTTTCTTTTGTATTTCTGTTGTCGAGCCATGTATCTTTCCATTATTTAAGTTCACATACTGAGAAGCCTAGATAATTCAAGATTGACTCTGACTCTGAGGTGTTCTCGGAGAAAGTGAGGACTTCAGATACCGGTGATTAGAGTTGGAGAGTGTGGTGCTGGAAAAGCACAGCCAGTCAGGCAGCATCCGAGGAGCAGGATAATCAATGTTTCGGGCATAAGCTCTTCATCAGCAATGAGGCTTGCGGGGCAAGGGGGCTCCCCCTTATCCCAGTCCCTACCTTCCAACTTGGCACCGCTCTCTTGCACGTTCCTACCTGTCCATCCTACTTCTCACCTATCTGCTCCATCCTCCTCTTCAACCTATCAGTTCCACCTCCCCCTTCATCTACCTATCACAGTCCCAGCTACCTTCCCCTTCATCTCCACCTCCCTCCCATTTATCTCTTAGCCCCCTAAGCCGACACGCCTCATTCCTGATAAGGGCTTATGCCCAAAATATCGATTCTCCTGCTTCTTGGGTGCTGCAAGACCAGGTGTCCTTTTCTATCACCACACTCTTCGACTCTAAGCTGTTGTATTCAGTATAACAGAACATAAGAGACTGGGTAAATTAGAATGCTTTAGTGCCTGTCTTTCATTTTCATTCATCTGGTAACTTCATGAACTTCTGCATACGTTGATCATGTTCCTTTCATTATACATTATGATCAGATTAATAATAAGTATCCACAGATACCAGCAGAAGCAGTTTTAGTCTGTGATCTGGTTCCCCTTCTGTATTATGGGCTTGATTCCAAATCTATTTGCTGTAATGTAGATGTAATCCTTCAGTTACTGCCAGTGCTGGAATTAAACCTCTCCGAATTCTGTCTCTTTTCATCTTCCTCTGTGCAGAAGGAAAAAATCTACAATGTTTGCAGAATACAGAACAAGAGTTGTCACACAATTTCAAAATCCATTCAAATGTTGTGTAACTGCATTTTGAGTGTGATCTGAACATTCGAGTCTGTTTAGATGAGCGACAAATGACTCTCAGCATTTTCCTCTGCTGAATTATGTTCTGTCAGGTGTTGTTCTTCGTGGATATGAACAAAATCAGAGCTGAAGATTCTGACAATAATGTAGGAAACTGCAGTCTTGGAAGTTTTTGTTTCTCCTTGCAGCCAAAAGCATAACATTTGCTGTCAGCTGCATTTTTGCAGTTCCGACTTAAGATATATTTATGAGGTGGTTTGTTCAAACAACTTGAAAGGGTTCAGAAAAGGTTTACAAGCACACTGCCAGGGTTGGAGGATTTGAGCTACAGAGGTTTAACAGGCTGGGGCTGTTTTCCCTTGAGCATCAGAGGCTGAGGGGTGACTTTATAGAGGTTTATAAAATCATGAGGGGCATGGGTGGGACAAATAGTTAAAGTCTCTTCCTTGGGTGGGGGAGTCCAGAGCTAGAGGGCATAGGTTTAGGGTGAGAGAGGAAAGATATAAAAGAGATCTAAGGGGCAACTTTTTCATGTGTATGGAATAGGTTGCCAGAGGAAGTGTTGGAGGCTAGTACAATTGCAACATTTAAAAGGCATCTGGATTGGTATATGAATAGAAAGGGTTTTGAGGGACTTGGGCCGGGTGCTGGCAGGTGGGACTATATTGGGTTTGGATATCTAGTCGGCATGGACAAGTTGGACCTAAGGGTCTGTTTCTGTGCTGTACACCTCTATGACTCTAATACTGTACTGTATATTTTATTGATCCATATGAGTTGGCAAAGAGATGAAGCTGTCAGACGGTAGAATGACTGCCATTATTCAATGCTTGCCACTCCTTAAGATGGTATTCCCTACCTATGAAAGCAATACCATGGTTGTACAAAACTGGGTCAGGAATTGGTTTATGTTATTCTTGCCCAGAAAACATTCTAAAATTCTTACATGTTTCATAAAAGTTCAGCTGTCCTTTAGAATAATTTAATTAATGTCAATTTTACCCAACCCCTCTCAAAACAAATTGTTCTGTTATAAATATTTTAGTTTTGAATTATTCAATCTGTGGGACTGTCAATGACCTTGTAAATTTCTGATTCTCAGAGATTTACTTTTACTTGGAATGGAAGAGGAGGATTTGCTTCAAACTGAACATGTCTTGACTGCCAGTGAGGATGAGGTACTACTTTGTTTCTCGGAAGTTTTTTTTAATCCATCACTTAGGTTTGTTACTGTAAAGCAGAAATAATCAAATTATGGCTCATGGGTGACGTGAATGCTCCAAGCATCAGAAATCTGAACATTAAAGTTTTTGTAACTCTTTCTGAATGCTTCTGTGTCTTAATCACCAGTTTGCCTTGTTAAGGTTTGAGAGGTTGAAGGTGTGGAAGGAACTGTTCTTAGTACTCTTACCTTATTGGTGAAACAATGAAACAGAAAACCCCTTGACATTTGCAGCTTGGTGACACAAATTAAAAGGAGCATTGTCATTGGAATATTTGTGTGATTATTGAGACATTAAAGGCCACAGCAGGAGTCACCAGCCCGATCAACAGAAACAAAGTGAGATAACTTTGGAATTAATCATCAGATTGTAACCAATGGATATCCTTGGGTATTGAGAAGAACTGGAAATTCAACTGTCAGTTATCTGTTACAATTCTTTATCCTGTAATTGTTGAACTTCTTGGTGTGCTTGTATTTAAAAGAAACCTTTCACTGCTGCTAATTCTGTTTCAGTAGTTGCTACTGCCTTTAGGCTAAGGAGTGTCTGGGTTTATATTTAGATCAGTATATTTTGATGAAGAAACATTTGATGCATACAGAATTAGGCGGCCAAAAGACTTAGGAGCAAAAGTAGTGCATTCAGCCCATCGAGTATACTCTGCCGTTCAATGAGATCATGGCTGATTTGGTAATGCTCAACTCCACTTTCCTGTCTTTTCCTTACAACTCTTGATTCACTTACTGACTAAAAATCTATTTGTTTCAGCTTAGAATATACTTAATGAGCCAGCTACAATAACCCTCTGTAGTAAAGAATTCCACAACTTCACTACCCTCTGAGGGAAGAAATTCCTCCTGATCGTTGTCTTAAACGTGTGACCCTTTTATTCTGAGATTACAGCCTCCAGTCCTAGATACTACCATGAGGGAAAACAATCTTTCCACATCTACGCTGACAACTCCCCTAAGAATCTTGTATGTTTTGCTAAGTTTACATCTCATTCTTCTTAATTCTAATTCCAGGCCTAACCTCTTCCAACCAATATATTGTCCAGAAGCTCCATCTACTAGACCTATCCTCATAAGACAGCCCTTCATATCTGCTTTCAACGTAGTGAACATTCTGTATGCTTCCTCCAATGCCAATGTATCTTCCATTGGATAAGGAGCCCAAAATACTGGATTCCAGATGTGGTCTGACTAGTGCCTTGTACAGTTTTACTTTTGTACTCCATTTCTTTAAAATAAGCATACCGTTTGCCTTCCCTACTACCTGCTGAATTTGGATGTTAGCTTTTTACAATTCATGGACGAAGACTGTCAAATCCCTCTCTTCTGTAGCTTTTGCAGTCTTTCGCCATTTAAGTAATATTCAGCTCCTCTCTTCTACCTGCTGAAGTGCATAACCTTGGACGAGATGCACATTTTGGGTTATAAAAATTGAAGATGTTAGAAAGGCATTGCACCTGTGCATAGAGTTAGTGCTGACTTAGGGGAGGTAGATATCACATGAACAACATGTTCTGCACTGTCCCTCATTTTTCAAGCAACTTATGACTGAATATAATCAGAAATCGAACTGAGCTGTACTGATTTGCATGTGACTGAATCCTAGATTCCGTAATAGTGCTGATATTTCCTGGTAGATGAAGACAGCTTAAAATGTAGCAGTTGCAAAACTTGAACCTACACCTCTAGTACTGATTGCTTAATCTGTTGCTATAGTTATCCTTTTTATGGAGTCACTGATTCAGATTATTACTTTCTACATTTTTCAGGATGGCAGTGATGATGAGAGGAGGCATCAAAAACTATTGGAGGCAATTAGTTCCCTCGGCGGCAAGAGAAAGTAAGGACATCAAAGGCCTTTTCAAACCACAGTAAAAATAGAGATGACCGTTTGTGTGTGGCAAATAGTGTTTATAAATCATTGAACAAATATTAACCCTAATAAGGAGTGCAATTGTACTTGTTATTGAGAAGCTTATAGTGAAAATTTGGAATAGGATTGTTCACTGGCTATACACAACAGCTAAATTAATCTTTTGCAGTGAGCTTGCAATGCTCTAATGTTGACATTGTGAGTAAAGCAGCATTCTATGTATTTGTATAATTTTCATAATGTTCAGCATGAGAACTAATCACTTCACCATTCTATATATCTGCTGTTATTTTTTTTAAATTAGTGTACAATCAAAATTCAAAAGAAATCTATCTGAGTAGTATTTATCAAAAATATGTAAATATTTTCTTCAAATAAACAATTAGACTTTGTTTTTTATTTTCATTTCTATTTTAGGAAGAAATTGGCAGAGAGGACGGAAGCCAGCTTACAAGTGTCAGAATTCACTGTCAGTTCAGAAGGTACAGTACTCAAAAGTTTCTGCGCAAATAAGAGTTCAAATTAATATGTGTAACGATGCAGTCATGTGTTAAGAACTCATGCTTTTGTTTTTCTTTGCCTGCTGGTCTCCTTTGTCACTGTTTCAAATTCATATTTTGTTTGCACACACTGATGTAGTTGCCTAATAGCTTCTCTTGGCTGAGAGCAGAAAGCTTCAGGAAAGCACAACAATGTCTCTACTTCCTCAGGAGGCTAAGGAAATTTAGCATGTCCATAAAAGCTCTTGCCAATTTTTATAGATGCACCATAGAAAATGTTCTATCTGGATGCATCACAGTTTGGTATGGCAACTGCTCTGCCCATGACTATACAAACTATGGAGTTGTGAACACAGCCCAATCCATCATACAAGCCAACCTTCCATCCATTGACTCCATCAGTACTTCTTGCTGCCTCTGGAAGGCAGCCAACATAATCAGAGACTCCTGCACCCCTGTAATAATCTCATCAAATCTCTTCTGTTTGGCTGAGGTTACGAAAAAACGCAAGCATCAACAGATTGAAGGTCTTCCCCACTGTTAAGACATTTGCATGGACCTCTCACATTAATATTAATATTGATCTCACTCTTTGTGCCTCTTCTGTGCTGCCGTAACATTGCATTCTTCACTGTTCTATTACCCTAATTCACTTTATATGGTATGATTTGTCTGTACTGCATGCAAAACAAACGTTTCACTGTACCTAGGTACATGTGGCAATAATAAATCAAATAAAAAGTAATAGAAACCCATAGTTTTTTTTCTTGCAGTCCATTTTGTTTTGCTTACATTTCTGCTACACATGATCATTCATTTTCAGCCAGTCAAAAAGCAGCTACCAAATTATTCTACAGCATAGACTGGACTGGCCTTTGTTTATTAACCTACTCAGCTTTTCAACCTCAGAAATCCAATTGAAGTTAGAATGTACCGAATTGTAATGATAAACCTGCTTCCTTTTATAAATGTGATGAAAACATGAATGTGTCTGTATCATGATCTGATATCTATTTCCTCTTATATGCATCTGGATTTGCATCTTATGACATTTGCCATATGATATCAATAGTGGCTACCACATTAGAGACCTTAGAGTCAATGTCCTACATTTGAGGTCGGGTGAACTGACCGTGTCAATCATTCTTTGTGCTTAAGTATAACCATGCATAAAAGCAAAGCTTTACATGAACTTTTATAGTAGAACTTAATCAAAAATCCAAAACAGCTTAATACCCTCTTCAGGAGGTCTGGGATCTCTTTGAACAGGACAAGCAACTGTGTAAAATCCTTCATCAGATTGAAGATTTCTTGCTGAGACATGCAGTACTTGAACGAGGTAGTGGAATTTAGAATAGATAATTCAATGCCAAGTCATGTTCAAGAAGTAAAATAATGTGAGGAAAAGAAAGATGAGATTGAGAGAAAGATAAAGTAACGTAGATATGTTTTAAATCTCTTAACAGTAGTTAAAATCTGAAGGATTGAAACTCCAGACCTGATTTCCACATTTAACAGTGCACATCTGATCATCAGAAGTTACTGTCTAAATTGGTCTTTAATAATATAGTGAGCATTACATTTACTTCAAACCTCTGGTTATTATTTCTGAATCAATGGATTGATAACATCCCAAAATCAACTGTTCTAATCTGAAGCTAATATTTTGACCAAATCAGTTATGATTTAGGTGTTTTGTCAGTTTGTCACTGGGGAGCCAGACTAAAGAAAATTCCAGATTGGATTTCAAGTATGCCAAATTAGTTCAATTTGGATTGCAGTAAAGCCCTGCATATACAAACATGAAGCATGGCAAATAGAATTAAAGAGAATCCAAAGAGTTTTTACAAATACATTAAGGACAAAAGGGTAACGAGGGAGAGAATAGGGCCCCTCAAAGATCAGCAAGACGGCCTTTGTGTGGAGCTGCAAAGTACTCATTTAGTATCTCCCCAATTTTCTGCAACAGTATTTACTGTAGAAAAGGATATGGAAGATACAGACTGGAGGGAAATAGATGGTGACATCTTGCTGAATGTCCAGATTGCAGAGGAGGAAGTGCTGGATGTCTTGAAACAGGTAAAGGTGGATAAATCCCCAGGACCTGATCAGGTGTACTCTAGAACTCTGTGGGAAGCTAGAGAAGTGATTGCTGGACCTCTTGCTGAGATATTTGTATCATCGCTAGTTGCAGGTGAGGTGCCGGAAGACTGGAGGTTGGCTAACGTGGTGCCACTGTTTAAGAAGGGTGGTAAGGACAAGCCAGGGAACTGTAGACCAGGGAGACTGATGTCAGTGGTGGGCAAGTTGTTCGAGGGAATTCTGAGGTATTTGGAAAGGCAAGGACTGATCAGGGATAGTCAACGTGGCTTTGTGCGTGGGAAATCGTCTCTCAAACTTGATGATTAGATTACTTACAGATTAGATTAAATTACTTACAATGTGGAAACAGGCCCTTCGGCCGAACAAGTCCACACCGACCCGCCGAAGCACAACCCACCCAGACCCATTCCCTTACATTTACTCCTTCACCTAACACGACGGGCAATTTAGCCTCGCCAGTACACCCAACCTGCACGTTTTTTTTGGATTGTGAGAGAAAACCGGAGCACCCGGAGGAAACCCACGCAGACACGGGGAGATTGTGCAAGCTCCACACAGAGAGCCACATGAGGCGGGAATTGAACCCGGGTCTCTGGCACTGGTGAGGCAGTAGTACTAACCACTGTGCCACCGTGCAGCCCACGTTGATTAAGGCATTCGACAAGGTTCCCCATGCATGACTGGTGAGCAAGGTTAGATCTCATGGAATACAGGGTGAACTAGCCATTTAGATACAGAATTGATTCAAAGGTAGAAGCCAGAGGGTGGTGGTGGTGGGTTGTTTTTCATACTGGAGGCCTGTGACCAGTGGAGTTCCACAGGATCGGTGCTGTCTTGTCTACTTTTGGTCATTTACATGAATGATTTAGATGTGAGCATATGTGGTATAGTTAGTAAGTTTGCAGATGACACCAAAATTGGAGGTGTAGTGGACAGCAAAGAGGGTTACCTCAGATTACAACAGGATCTTGACTAGATGGGCCGATGGGCTGAGAAGTGGCAGATGGGGTTTAATTCTGATAAATGCGAGGTGCTGCATTTTGGAAAAGCAAATCTTAGCAGGACTTATACACTTAATGGTAAAGTCTTTGGGAGTGTTGCTGAACAAAGAGACCTTGGAGTGCAGGTTCATAGCTCCTTGAAAATGGAGTTGCAGGTAGATAGGATAGTGAAGAAGGTATTTGGTATGCGTTTGTTTATTGGTCAGAGTATTGAGTACAGGAGTTGGGAGGTCATGTTGCAACTGTACAGGACATTGGTTAGGCCACTGTTGTAATATTGCGTGCACTTCTGGTCTCCTTCCTATCGGAAAGATGTTGTGAAACTTGAAAGGGTTCAGAAAAGATTTACAAGGATGTTGCTGGGGTTGGAGGATTTGAGCTACAGGGAGAGGCTGAACAGGCTGGGGCTGTTATCCCTGTAGCATTTTGGCTGACGGGTGACTTCATAGAGGTTTACAAAATTGAAGGGCATGGATAGGATAAATAGGCAAAGTCTTTTCCCTGGGGTCAGGGAGTCCAGAACTAGAGGGCATAGGTTTAGGGTGAGAGGGGAAAGATGTGAAAGAGATCTACGGGGCAACTTTTTCACACAGAGGGTGGTACGTGTATGGAATGAGTTGCCAGAGGAAGTGATGGAGACTGGTACAATTGTAATATTTGAGGCATTTTGGATGGGTATATGAATAGGAAGAGTTTGGAGGGATATGGGCCGGGTGCTGACAGGTGGGACTAGATTGGGTTGGGATATCTGGTCGGCATGGACAGGTTTGACTGAAGGATCTGTTTCCATGATGTACGTCTTTATGACTCTATAAGTGCTGGAGACACTCAGCAAGTCTTGAAGCCTCTGTGTAGAGAAAAACAGAATTAGCATTTCGAGCCCAGTATGACTCCAATTTCAGTGTTCAATTTTTTAAAATTCCTATACGGGATGAGGATGTTGCTGGCTGGGCAGGATTTATTACCCATCCCTAATTGCCCAGAGCGCAATTAAGAGTCAACCACATTGTTGTGGGTAGGGCTGACCTGGTAAGGATGACGGTTTCCTTCCCTGAAGGACATTAGTGAACCAGATGGGTTTTTCTGGCAATCGACAGTGGATTCGTGGCCATATTAGACTCTTAACTCCAGATTTTCTTCTTATTGAATTCAAATTCCACCATCTCCTGTGGCAGGATTTGAACCCGGGTCCCCAGAACATTACCTGGGTCTCTGGATTAACCATTCGACCACTGCATCCCCTCAGGGGAAAGCTTTGTGGTTGGGTTTGTCTCTGTGGGCTTTATGATGTGGAGGAGCCGGTGTTGGTCTGTGGTTGACAAAGTTTAAAAATCACACAACACCAAGATATAGTCCAAGGTTTATTTGCAAGCACGAGCTTTCGGAGCACTGCTCTTACAGAAGGGCAACCGCTTAATGAAGGCGCAGCATTCCAAAAGCCAGTGCTTGCAACTAAACCTTTTTGGACTGTAACCTGATGTTGTGGTTTTTAATTGCGGGCTCCAGAGTTATCTCCCATGGTTCTCCACTGTTCACATCATAATGTATCCATTAAATTTGTACTGCCCTTGGGTTGAGGAAGGAAGAAAATTTGCATTTGTTTTATAGTTTAGTAGCCAGAGTTGGTTGCTGCTAAGACCTCCTATATTGCACATTTTAGAAAAGATATGCCTTTTCTTGGAGTTAGAGTATTCATTATAGCTGCTCTCATTATAATGTTGGATGGGGGATTACAGGATTCTGACCTGGCAGGAACTGCAGAGTGGTAGTATTTGTTCAAGATAGTATGTGGCTTGTATTATTTTGATGGCATAGCTGCTCTTTACTAGGCAGTATTACTTGCTGGAGTGGAATGCATTTTGACATTTGGTGTAAAAAAAGAGGAGAGATTTCAGCTGTGAATTCTACCTCCTACAGCACATAAGTAGCCTTCTGACAATTGGCAAAGCATGCTGCAAGAAAGCAGCTGGTGTGCTGCTGCAGCAAACATGAGAGGAAGAGCACACAAAATTTGTGACAGAAGAAGTCTGGGGAGAGGTTTGGTTTTATATAAACTAATGAGCAAAATTATGCACAGCAACATTTCATTCTGGCTGCCTGAATGAATGCCATGTTAGATAAGATAATTATTCACCATTTGTTGCTGAAGATTTTTAATTTATTTAATCAACACTCACACTTTCTTCCAGGTGCTAATGAGAAGATTGAGCTATCAGATCTGCTGCGAACCATTCGACCATCCCTTTCATCACTGAGTACAGTGAGAAAACAGCTCAAGACATTTGAGAAGACAAACAAAACCCTAGATTTACCTCTGAGCAAACAGCAAAGCGAAAAGGTAAATTTATTTTATGATTCATATAGCTAGGGTTGCATTTGGAATTATGAGTTTTGTGCTATGATACAGCATGGTAAGAAATAAATTGATGTTTCAAATGAATTAAAAATACGAAACTGTTCCGGATGGGAGAAATAAAGGTATCGGTGACTTCTCTTCATTTTTTTTAAGCTGAAATTGTTTGGTTTGACTCATTTTTGAAAAAGGAGATGATGAGGTCTGCAGATGCTGGAGATCAGAGTAGAATGTGTGTTGCTGGAAAAACACAGCAGATCAGGCAGTATCCGAGAAACAGAAAAATCATCGTTTCAGGCTGGTGCCCTTCATCAGGAATTCCTGTTGAAGGGCTCTGGCCCGAAACATTGATTTTCCTGCTTGGATGCTGCCTGACCTGCTGTGCTTTTCCAGCAACACACATTCAACTCGTTAGTGAAAAATAAAAATCATGTCAACATTATTCAGTGCCCTCGTGTTTCCTTAAGTCAGTGACTAGCAATGTCGCCCCAAATCTATTTTGTAATGTACGTAAGTGTGCGGGGCCGGTAATAGCTTTTGTCTGGCCATGTGAGTTCAGTTATTCAAAATGGGTCATTTTGTGCTCAGCCTGTAGGAAACTTCTGGATTGTTGCATAGCCAGACAATTTAGAACAAACGCTTCTTAGTCATGTGATATACAGGATAGTTCCATCATTTTACAGGTAAAAAATGAGGTCTGCAGATGCTGGAGACCACAGCTGAAAATGTGCCGCTGGCAGGGCTTATGCCCGAAACGTCGAATTTCCTATTCCTTGGATGCTGCCTGACCTGCTGTGCTTTAACCAGCGGCACATTTTCAGCAGCCATCATTTTACAGGTAATATGTTAGGTCTGTCCAATCGACATGGCAAAACCATTAAATGTTCTGAATGAATTGGATGTTCATCAGCATCTGAAATACATATCTTGGAATTTGTAGGTATATAATATCGAAATTCGAACACTCATTATTCTGAAAAAAATTTTCCTAATACAATATTGGTAATTATATAAATAGTATATACCCAAAAGAGTGAAATTATTTCAACTTTGTCAGTTTATCAATGTAGATTGATTGATTATTTGAACATTCTCAAACTGTTTGTTTCTGTCAAAAGATTCAACGGTCTTTGGCATATGAGAAAACATCAAAAGAGGTTACAAAGTGGAATCATACTGTGCTACAGAACCGGAAAGCGGAGCAGCTCATCTTTCCACTAAATGCAGAAGGACTTACTGTCAAACCAGTGGAAGAAATGATAGCCGGCTGGAAGGTATGGTGCAGCATGTGGTGCTTCGAGGATGATTTTTGGAAAGTGTTGCTTTGCTGTGCTCATGACATGAATTAAGGCAAAAATAAAATTTCCTAGTCAGCCTGTAATCATAGGTTGGATATAGTTGGGATTGTTAAGTAACTTTCCAAAAGCCAAGAACAGCATTGTACGATTCCTATGGATGAAGTCTTAGCATTCATACTTTTGTTGATTTGCTAATGGTGCTAAACAGTTTTTTTTAAGAAAAGCACCATTTAGTAAGCATTTGTTCAAAAATAAAATCATTATAAACTGGGAGCAGGAGTAGACCATTCAACACTTCAAGCCTACAGCAATATTCAGTTTGGCCATGGATAATTCTCGATTTCAATATCATATTCTCACTTTCTTCCCAAAGCCCTAATTGTCTTTAAGATCTAAAGATGTATGTATTTCTTTTTTGGAATAGATTCAGGGAGGTGCATTCAAGCTGGGAATTCAGCAGGCAGGAAATCATTGATACAAAGCAATATCCAATTTCTCTCAGTTGTTTTGTGCACATTCTTTCTCTGAAATATATGCATCATAACTGAGTAAAAATATGTGACTCAATTGATGGCAAGTTTTGAGAAGATTTGTAGCTCAGGTTGAGGTTCTGGATGTAGGTTTGCTCGTTGAGCTGCAAGGTTCATTTTCGGATGTTTCGCCACCATACTATGTAACGTTTTCAGTGAGCCTCCAGATAAAGCACTGCTGGTGTTTCCTGCTTTCTATTTATATGTTTGGGTTTCCTTTGGTTAGTGATGCCATTTCCTGTGGTGACATCATTTCCCGTTCATTTTCTCAGGGGGTGGTAAATGGGGTCCAAGTCAATGTGTTTTTGTTGATATAGTTCTGGTTGGAATGCCATGCCTCTAGGAATTCTTATGTATGTGTCTGTTTGGCTTGTCCTAGAATGGATGTGTTGTCCCAGTCGAAGTGATGTCATCCTTATCTGGATGTAAGGATACTAGTGAGAAGGGGTCATATTGTTTTATGGCTAGTTGATGTTCATGTATCCTGGTGGCTAGTTTTCTGCCTGTTTGTCCAATGTAGTGTTTGTTATAATTCCTCCACAGTATTCTGTAAAGGACATTTGTTTTGCTTGTCTGCATAGATTCTTTCAAGTTCATTAGCTGCTGTTTTAGTATGTTGATGGGTTTGTGGGTTACCATGATGCCAAGGCGTCTGAGTAGTCTGGCTGTCATTTCCGAAATGTGTTTGATGTAGGGGAGAGTGGCTAGGGTGTCTGGACGTGTTTTGTCTGCTTGTTTGGGGTTTTTGCTGAGAAATCGGTGGACTATGTTAATTGGGTACTCATTCTTTTTGAATATACTGTGGAGGTGATTTTCCTCTGGTCTTCGTAATTCCTCTGTGCTGCAGTGTGTTGTGGCTCGTTAAAATAATGTGCTGATGCAGCTTCGTTTGTGGATGTTGGGATGATTGTTTCTATAGTTCAATATTTGGTCCGTATGTGGTGTTTTCCTATAGGCGCCAGTTTGAAGTTCCCCATTGGCTGTTTGCTCTACTGTGACATCTAGGAATGGCAGCTTTTTGTTGTTTTCCTCCTGTTTAGTGAATTTTATGCCAGTAAGGGTATTATTGATGATCTTGAAGGTTTCCTTTAATTTGTTTTGTTTAGTGATTACAAAGGTGTCATCCACATAGCAGACCCAGAGTTTGGGTTGGATGGTTGGCAGAGCTGTTTGTTTGAGTCTCTGCATTACTGTCTCTGCTAAGAATTCTGATATTGGAGATCCCATGGGTGTTCCGTTGGTTTGTCTGTAGGTTTAGTTGTTGAAGGTGAAGTGAGTGGTAAGGCATAGGTCCACTAGCTTGGCAGTACTGTCAGCCTTGCTGATGAAGTTGGTGGTTTTTGATGGATGTGTCTTTGGGTTTTCTAATAGTGTAGTCAGTGATTCCTTGACCAGGTTGATGTTGATTAATGTGAACAGGGCTGTTACATCAAAGGAGACCACTGTTTCATCCTCTTCTATCTTGGTGTCTTTGCTCTTCAGGAATTCTTGGGTAGGGTGGATGGAGTGGTGTGAGTCTTCTACTAAGTGTTTTAGTCTTTGGTGTAGCTCCTTGGCCAATCTGTAAGTTGGTGTTTTCAGGTAGTGAGATTATGGGTCTATATAAATAGAAAGCAGGAAAAACCAGCAGTGCTTCATCCGGAGGATCACTGAAGATGTTACCTTCTATGGTGACAAAACATCTGAAAATGAACTTTCCAGCTCAACAAGCAAATCTACATCCAGACTCACTTAATGTCTGTCCAGTTCAGGCAACTGAGCCAAATATCAAAAGACTCTAACTTCAGTAATTAATAGTGACTTTTATTAATCTCTCCAGAGCCAGTGCATAGAATCTTTTTAGATTAGATTAGATTACTTACAGTGTGGAAACAGGCCTTTCGGCCCAGCAAGTCCACACCGACCCGCCGAAGTGCAACCCACCCAGACCCATTCCCTTACATTTACCCATTCACCTAACACTATGGGCAATTTAGCAATTCACCTAACCTGCACATTTTTGGACTGTGGGAGGAAACCGGAGCACCCGGTGGAAACCCACGCAGACACTGGGAGAACGTATGTGGAGTTTGCACAGAGTCGCCTGAGGCGGGAACTGAACCCGGCTCTCTGGCACTGTGAGGCAGCAGTGCTAACCACTGTGCCACTGTGCCGCCCACCAATCTTACAGCTGATTTCAATAGTTTAAAATCTGATTGAAGATTTGTAGCTCGGGTATCCGTTGTTGTGGTTCTGCTCGCCGAGCTGGAAGTTTTTGCTGCAAACGTTTCGTTCCCTGGCTAGGGAACATCATCAGTGCTGTTGGAGCCTCGTGTGAAGCGCTGCTTTGATATTTCTTCCGGTATTTATATTGGTTTGTTCTTGCCGCTTCCGGGTGTCAGTTTCAGCTGCAGTGATTTGTATGTGGGGTCCAGGTCGATGTGTCTGTTGATGGATGTTCTTGCCGTTTCCGGGTGTCAGTTTCAGCTGTAGTGGTTTGTATATGGTGTCCAGGTCAATGTGTCTGTTGATGGAGTTTGGGGATGAATGCCATGCTTCTAGGAATTCTCTGGCTGTTCTCTGTCTGGCTTGTCCTATGATGGTGGTGTTTTCCCAGTCAAATTCATGTTGCTGGTTGTCTGAGTGTATGGCTACTAGAGATAGCTGGTCGTGTCGTTTTGTGGCTAGCTGATGTTAATGGATGCGGATTGTTAGCTGTCTTCCTGTTTGTCCTATATAGTGATTTCAATAGCTCAGGGCAAGGAATGGTTGTTTTTCTGTCATCCCATGGTTGACGTCTAATTGGTTAATTAGAAATTAATTTCCATGGCCTTGTATCACTCCTTGTTGCAAACTGTGTAAATACTGAGTAAGGACAGAATTGGTCTTTGTGATGCTTTCTGTGGTGAAAAAGCTGGCTGATATTCACTTTTTAAACTTGCGTATTTATAATGGTCATATGAGGGATTTTATGTTAAAAAAAAGTCCAAAATAAGCCATGAATTTGTTTCCAGTGAAATTTTACTACTCCAATTCTTGCCCACATTCCAATTTTGCTTGAGAAAGAATAATCAGTTATTCAATTTTTTTTCTAATGGTTTGTGTTTCAGAACAGTCTGTAGCAACAGTTAGACTTTTTAACAATTGTCCTGGATTGTAATTTTTTTTTCTTTTTATTTTATTATCTACACGTTTTAATGTCCATATTGCATCTGCAGAAACAAATTGTTACCACCCTTATCATTATTCTTCAAAATTACAGACTTGAAAATAAGATTATTCAGCCTTTGAGCCTGCTTCATGATTCAGAAGTCGGTTGTTGATCTGTTTGTATTACGGTCCCATCTAACCCCGCATCACCCTTGATTTCCTCGCCTAACAAGAATCTATCCACCTCTACCTTAAAAATATTTGTTGACCCTGTTTCCGCTGCCTTCTGAGGCAAAATTGCACATCCTTCTGAGAAAAGCAAAATTCTCATCACTGCCGTGAAAAGCAACTCTTGATTTTAAAACCAGGTTCTCCTAGTTCCACATTCCCCAGCAAGCCAATCTTCGATGCATGCTAATATGTAATCTCCTACATAGAGTTTTTATTTTCACCAGTGATCTTTGATGAGGCAACTTATCAAATTCGTTTTGGAAATCCAAGTACTGTACTCCTGTACGCCCTCTTTTATCCAAAACACATGCTGCTACTTCAAAGAATACTAATAGTCTTGTCAGTTCACAACTGTAACATTTAAACTTTAGTGAATTTGCAATGCCCTTGAATTCCATTTGTCTATTTTCATGCATGGTCTTGTGCACAAAAGCATTGCTTAAAATCTTACCATCACAACCTAATACCTCTACATAGTCTATTGTATTGTTTTACTTAATTTCCACACATTTACTAATCTGCTTGTTCATCTCTGCTGTTCTGTATTGCTTAAAACCATTGTCACAATTTGCCATAATGCCATTGGATGTCATTAGCAAATTGGAATCCCTAGTTATTTCCATGGAGTATCTTTCAATTCCTATGCCTCAAGTGCTCATGTCTCAAATTAATAAGACAAATCTCAACAATGATTATGTCTTTCCAATCTGAGAGCATTGCCTTGATTTAAATTTTGTTTTCTTTAATCTAGCCTTCTTACCATATATGCGACCAAATTTCCCTTCAATTTCATGGGTGAGGTGTAATATGTGCTCATTGTCTGTTTCTACAAGATAATTTGTCCTTAATTTATTTATTCAAGGCACGTACACCCTTGGAACAGGAGATTTTCGACTTACTTCACAAGAACAAGCAGCCAGTGTCTGTTCCAGCATTGACAGCTGCAGAACAAGCTTCTGTCCGAGCTATGAGTCTAGAAGAGGTACACTTCATATCTAAGCATGTATACGTGTTGCAAAGAAGTTTTATCACTTGCCTACATTGTGCTTAAAACTGGGCTATATTAAACCCTTATCCCTTAGTCTCCAAAGTCTAGCTTGACACAAGGAAAGATGGATTGTTGGAGACCAGTAGTCCTAGATCATTTGCTGCATGAGGTCATCAGGGTGATGTCTGAGGATGAACCACTTTCAGATCATTCACCATAGATCATTCCTATATCTTGAGGTCAGAAAAGGAGATATTTGCTGATTATACAATGTTCAATTACAGTGGTGGTGACTCAGATCATGAAGCTTCCTGTATCCTTTTGCAACAAGAGTTGGACAACTTCCAGGCTTGGACTGAAAAGTGGCATGTAACATTCATGCCACACAAATGCTGAACAATAACCATGTCAAATAAGAGAAAATCTAACCGTCTCCCCATAACAGTGGCATGTCAAGGCATTACCATTGCTGATTATGAACTGGACCAACTAGTATCAATACAATGACTTCCAAGAACAAATCAGAGGCTGGGAATTTTGCAATAAGTAACTATCCTCCTGACTCCTGAAAGCCTGTCCACTGTGAACAAGGCACAAGTCAGGACAGTGAAGGAATGTTCTCTCTTGTCTAACTGAGTGCACCCATAGTTCGTAAAATAGCCTGCTATCCATCACAAACAGTCAGTTTTCCCCCCTACTGATGCATAGTGGCAGCATCGTATACAGTCTTCAAGATGTACTAACACAACTTGTCATGATTCCTTAAAACAGCACCTTCTGGGCTCCTATGACCTAAAAGGACAAGAGCAGCAGATGCATGGGAAAGCTGTCCCATGTAAGTTCCACTCTAAACCACGCTTGGAACTTGGAACTATGCTGCCATTTCTTTGCTGCTGAGTCAAAATCCGGGAACTACCTAGCAGCACTGTGGTTGGATCTTACCCTGACACCAGGTCTGCAGTGGTTCAAGAATGCACCTCATTATCCCTTCCTGAGGGCATTTAAGGAAGTCATCAACATCTCCATTCTTGTGGAGAATAAGAACATGTTTTCTGTTTCATTTAAGGCAAAGGAACGTCGAGCTGAACTGCAGAAAGCAAGGGTCCTTCAGTCATACTATGAAGCTAAAGCAAAAAGATCAAGGAAAATCAAGAGCAAAAAGTAAGACTTTCAGTTTCAAAATTAGCTTTACAATTGAGAGAAGCTAATGCTCAGCTGATGAAATTGTGGGCTGAATCTTGCTGGAGAAAGATAATTGCTCACTTATTTCTCTACACGCTTCAACTTCAGCCACTTTTACATTATGACTTCATGGAAGTGAGAGCTAATGATGTACAAGAGGACATAATATAAATCAGGGAAAGAAAAGGCATGTAAGAAATGCACTATCAATATAACCATGAGGGGACTTCAGTTCACAGGTGGACTAGGAAATTTTGGTAGTGTTTCGCAGCAAAAGAAAATTGTTTGATTGCTTGAGAGATGGGTTTTGTTTTTGGAGCTGCTCATGATCAAGCCCAATAGGGATCAGGCACTTCTGAACTTTGAGTATTGAGGCAAACTTGATTGTGGAGCTTAAGGTGAATCAAACTCTCGGGGGCAACAACTGGACTATGATAGAATTTGCCCTGAAGTTTGAGGGGGAGAAGCTGGAATCAAATGTAATGGTATGACAGTTGAGTAAAACTAATTAGAAATGAGGGAGGAGCTGCCAAGAATGGATTGGAAAGGGAACCTGGCAGGGAAGACAGTGGAGCAGCAATGGCAGGATTTTCTGGGGATAATTCAGGAGGCACAACAAAAAATGATCCCAAGATAGAATAAGCATACATAGGGGAGAAGAAAGAAACCATGGCTGACCAGGGAAGTCGGGGATAGCATAAAAACAAAAGAGGATGCAGACAATGTGGTGAACATTAATGAGTAGCCAGAGGATTGGGAAATCTTTAAAATGCATGAGAAGAGAAATTTAAAGCAATAAGGGGGAGAAGATGAAATATGAGGTTAAGTTAGCTAAATAATGTGAAATAAGATTGCAAGAGTTTCTTTAAATATATAAAAAGTAAGCAAGAGGCAAGAGTGGACATTAGACCACTGGAAAATGCACTGGAACAGTGGCAATGGGAACAAATAAATAGTGGGAAATTTCGCATCAGCTATCATAGTGGAAGATGCCAGCAACATATTAGAATTTCAGGCGAGACGGGGGCCGAGGTGAGAGTAGTGGCCAAACGAAGGACAATTTTCTAACAAAACTGAAAAGTATGAAGTTAGATAAATCACTTGAACCAAATGGACTGTACCCAGAATTCAAAAGGAGATAGCTGAGAAAATTGTAGAGACATTGGTACTGATCTTTGAGGAATCCCTGGAGTCCGGGAAGGTCCTCAAGGATTGGAAAATGGCTAATGTAACACCCCTGTATAAGGAGGGAGAGAGGCAAAAGACAGGAAATTATAGGCCAGTTAGCCTGACCTTGATCATTGGCAAGATTATTATGGATGAGATTGTGGAATTCTTGGAGGTGCATGGTAAAATAGGCTGGGGCAGCTTCATCATGGGGATGTCATGCTGAACAAATCTTTGAGGAGGTAAGAAGCAAGTTAGACAAAGGAGAGCCAGTGGACATAATCTATTTGGGTTTCTAGAAGGCTTTTGACAAGGTGCAGCATGAGAGGCAGATAGTAAGACAACTTCCACCCTGCCCTTGAATTCATGTGGTCTATCTCGGTCACCTGCCTCCCCTTTCTTGACCCCTTCATTTCTATCTCTGGCATTAGTCTACAAGCAGACATTTACTATAAACCCACAGACTCCCATAACTACCTGGACTACACTACCTTTCACCCAGTATCCTGCAAGAACTCCATCCCGCTTTCCCAATACCTCCGTCTCTACCTCATCTGTTTGGATGAGGAGACTTTGCACTCCCAAGCTTCTCGGATGTCCACTTAGTTTGAACAACGTGTTATCCTTTAAAAAAACTAGTTGTCACGATTTAATTGTAATTATTTGAAATAATGTTTCAACCCTTTACCCCTATTATGACCTTTTCAGACACTCGTACCTCAGTAAGGGTTACCCACCGTCTTGTTGAGCTGGAACAGCTGTTTCCTTCTCAGCAAGGTTTTGCGCATACACTGCTGTTTTCTTTAGTCAAGGTCTCTTCCTGAGACCTTTAAACAAATTGCTGATTCTCCTTACTCTCTGCTTAAGGTGTGTTCTTTAACTCATGTCTTCAACTGCCTTTTGTCGATTTTTTTTATTTCTCTAACACCTCATCAGTCTTCTGTTTCTGGAGCTTTTCTCTGACTGATTTCTAAACTGCTCATAACTTCTGTTCAGCGCAGATTGCTTGTAGCCTGTGTTAACTGCACCTGTCTATCAGGGATGTCTTCTGTCTGAATGAACCTGCATACTCCTGACTACTACTGGATTGTTCTGATTTTCTCTTTTACTGGACTCCAGTTACTAAGCAGCAGCGGTTTGTTTCTCTCTTCTGTCCTTTTCCTTATTGCACTGAACTGTTCACCTCGATTTAAAGGTCAAATTAAAGTGCATGTAAACCAAGCATGCCTTCAAGCATCTTGTAACTACTCAGAACAAATCAAAAATGAAACGAGAAAACTAATTTGCTTTACAACAAAATAAAAATACAATTTCAAATTATAAATTGTTCTTACATTTTAGAACCCAAGCTTTTAATCAATAAAGTATTGTGAAGCTGCTTCATAGGACTGGAGAGATTGATGTTAGTCTTGCACTATTATTGTGCCTTAGAAATGATACATGTGCTGTCAATTACCAGAAATAACTTTCTGTGATGAGTTTGATAATTGAAATACAAATAAAGGCAAGCTGTTAAAAGCAAAAAGAGGCTGAGGGCAAGCTGCTGCTTCTGCACAGATATCTTTGGAATGATGTGACTTGACCAGTAGGTTCTGTGATTTGTAGCAGCTCACATGGTATTTCTTAGTCTCATGACATCTTTTCCTATCACTCAAGCATTGACATGGTTCAGAACAAAGCACCCTACTCCATCAGCATTCCACCATCTTAAGCATTCACTCCCTCCATCCCAGTGTTCCACTTATAAGATGCATTGGAGCAATTTGGTAAACTTTCTTAGAATCTTCCAAGTGCATAACCAGTATCCTTTAGAAGAACAAGTTCAGACCATTTAATGAAAACTACTAATTAACAATCTTATTGTAAAAGAATTTTTTTGTGATAAATGAACGTAATATGATGAAATATTTCATTATGTTTGAAAGTGAGGTAGTTCATTCTGAAACAAGAGTGTTAATTGGAAAATATAAAAGATGAGGTGCAAATGGCAGAGGTAGGCTGGGAAAATCAGTTGAGGCAATCTTTAGGCAATGAATAATTTTTAAAAATCTGTGCATGATTTACAGCGACTTTGCCACAGTTGACTGATCTTTTCTAACAGAGGAGTTCATGATTGCACAAGGTTAGAAGAAATCTAGGAGAAAGTGAGGACTGCAGCTGCTGGACATCAGAGCTGAAAATGTGTTGCTGGAAAGGCGCAGCCGGTCAGGCAGCATCCAAGGAGCAGGCGAATCAACATTTTGGGCATGAGCCTGAAGAAGGGCTCATGCCCAAAACATCGATTCTCCTGTTCCTTGGATGCTGCCTGACCTGCTGCGCCTTTCCAGCAACGCATTTTCAGCTAAGGTTAGAAGAAGGGCTTATGAAGTTTCCAGAACTGGCATTAATTCTGAAGATTGAGTTTTACAGAATACAACAAAGGAGAACCAAGAATCTGAGGAAAGGGAGAATAGAACATGAATATTTTCCACAAGAAAGCAAAAATGAACTAGCTGCATTAAAAGGAGATGTTTGGCTATAACGAATGTGAATTTTCACTAAGGAAGGTACCAGAAAACCACTGACAAACAAAGATCCAAGTGGCACAGGAGAATGTGGGGTTAAGTGAAATTAGAATTAAGAAAATTCTACTGGATAAATTAATAGGGCTAAATGTTAATAAATATCCAGGAGCACCTTCATCCCAGAGCATTGAAGGAAGTGGCGACAGACATGATCAATGCATTGGTGATTATCTTCAGAAATTCTATAGATTCTGGAATGAATGGATGATTTTATACACATATACATCTTGAAGCTACAGTGAGAGGTGTTTTGTCGCGACAGTCTGGCTCCATTTTGAGCTATAAAAAGAAATTTTAAATATTATTTAACCAGCAATTCACCTTCTGTTCAAATTGGATCTCACTCTGGCTGCAGGGCTTCTGCAAGGGCTCTGGAAGGTGTTCCAGTCCTCAAGGACTGCAGATTGGAAAATAATAAATGTCACCCCACTATTTAAGAAGGGAGCGAGTGAGAAAGCTATGAACCATAGATCACTGTTCGCCTTACATCAGCAGTAGGGAAGATGCTAGAATCTATTAATGAATAGCTAGCTGATTGAACTTAGTCACCATGGATTTGTGAATGGAAAATTGTACTTGATGAACTTTCTTGCAGTCTTTTGAAGATGTTACTGACAAAAATCAGTAAAGGAGAACTTTTGGACATAAGGGTTTATGTACTGGCATGGATTAGTGACTAGCTAACAGAAGATTAAGTAGAAATAAATAGTTCGTTCCCTTGTTGACAACTGTGACTAGTGGTGTACTACAAGGATTGGTACATGGGCTGTACCTGTTTAGAGTATAAGTCAATGATTCGGAAGTGGGGACCAAATGTCATGTTTTCCAAGTTTGTGGATGGTACCAAATAATGTGTTGCGAAGAATATGTAAAACATCTTCAGCTTCAGGAAAATTTGGTTAAATTTAGTGAATGAGCAAAAATATGGAATATATAATGTGGAAAAATGTGAGGCTATCCGATGCAGTACACAAAACAGGTATGTAAAGTATTTCTAAAATAGTAAGGAGTTAGATATGCAAAAGGGTCTAGTTATCCTTGTTGGTGAATCACTGAAAGCTAATGTGCGGATGCTTCAAGCCATTGGGATGATTACTGGAATGTTAGCCTTTATTACAAGAGAATTTGATCAATGTGTAGTGAAAGAGTAATAAGAGCTTGGTTTGGTTTTGGTCTGGACTTTGATTTTGGTCTCCTTACCTCAGGAAAGATGTATTCCCATTGAGGGAATACAACAAAGTTTCATCAGACTTTTTTATTTGGCTGTGGGGCTGTCCCGTGAAGAGAGAGTGTGCAAAATTGGAGTTTTGACAAATGACATTTGATCTCGGCCTAACGTACAAAGTAGTTAATGAAATAGTCAGAGTTGATGCAGGTCAAATACATTCCATTTCAAACTGGGGTGCAAGTTAAAAATAAGGGGATTGGTCCTTACGTATGAGATGAGAAATTTATTTGCGTGGAGATTTATGAGCCTTTAGAATTCAGAACCATATACATGTCTTTGAGTCTGTTTAAGAGATTGATAGATTTCTGATTATCATCAACCTGTATGCCATTGGTTAAAAGGGGTTAGTGTTTGATCAGACATGATCCTATTGAATAGCAGAGTGATCTGGGCATGCTAAATGTCTGTCCTATTTTTGTTGTTATTGCCCAACCCCTCTCTCTTCTCCCCTCCACACACACACACACACACACACACACACACAGCTACTCCCCACTTTCTGAGGCAAAGTGTTTCAAGGTTGCACAGTCCTCTCCAAGTTTTTTCTCTTCATCGCTGTCCTAAAAAGTGACCTCTAATTTTAAAGTGATGCCCCCTATTTCTGGACTCTCCTTTCTATGTCCACCATGCCAGAGCCACTCAGAATCTTGTACAACTCAAGGAAGCCACTTCTCATTCTTCTAAACTCAAGTGGAAACAAGCCCAATTTGTCCAACATATCTTCATAAAGCAATCCACACATTTTGGTAAACCTTTCTGTCTCCAATGTGTTTACATACATCCTTTAAATAAGGAGACCAATGCTGCACGCAATATTCAAAATGTGGTCTTACCAATGCACATAGCTGAAACAGAACATCCTTCCGTTTGTGTTCATAATTTATTCTAATAAAGGATGGCATTACATTAGCATGCTTGATTATGTGCTATACCTGCATGCTAACATTTTCAGATCATGGAGTAAAACACTTAAGATTCTGCTGCACCTTGTAATTCTGCAGTTGTTCTCTGTTTAAGTAACACTGCTGTTTATTCTTCCAATCACAGTGAACAATCCATCACATTTTTCTACATTGTACTCAGTCTGCCAAGTTTGTTTTGCTCACTCACTCGACCTAGATGGAAGTCTGCAACTTTTCAGTCTTTTTCACAACATACTTTGCTACCTATCTTTCTGACATCTGCAGGTTTGGTAACCATGCCTTTGCTCCCCTTATGTATGTCATTGATGTAAATTGTGAAATATTGCGGGCTCAGCATGGATCCCCAAGTGACTCCACTCGTTACATCATATGTTAGTGGCATGGAAAAGTTGAGTTTTAAAGAAATATTTAAAACCACAGAAGTATGAATAAGCATAAGAAGATCAATGCACAATACAGTACTTTGTCAAAATGAATCTGTGTTGTAATGCTTTGAATACTTGACTTCCTGGAAATAGTTCCTTATATTTTTCAATATTCCCCATATAGATTCCACAAAGTGATGAAGAAAATTAAGCAGAAGGAGATTTTGAAGCAGTTCGAAGAATTAAAGAAAACTAAGCCTGAGGAAGCTCTTGAAGAACTGAATAAAATGGAGCAAAGACGAATGGAGGTGGGGGAAAAATAAGTCCTTTTAATTACAACAACTACTGAATCATAGTAGATTTCATATGCATTTCTGCCAGTTAATTTAGTCCATCCAAAAACAAAAGAGCGGTGCCATTGTTAACTTTTAAAGCTTGAATGAAAGCTAGACATTCCTTAATTGGCACATGGCGGAGGAGCAATTTGGTGAAATGTAGATAAACTCTACTAAATGCCCTTAGTATTTGCCAAGATTGTTCGCTGCAGTTGATTTGTTTTTGTTCTAGAATTTTAACAATTTTTTTTTAATCAGTCATTTTAATTTATAGAATCCATTTCTGTCTCTTGTTGAAGTGGTAAACTGTTTTCTACATCAGAAATGGTGATTATGCAACTCAATTACTCCATTTTCTGTAAATTACATGATGCCTTGAAGTTGTGAACACGTGTATGTAAGTGCAAGCCTTTTTCACAATAGAGTTGCTATATGAAAGAAATGTTCCTTCCTCCTCCTCCTTCCCTCCGGCCACAGACAGAATCAATCACTCCAACATCTCCAAATCACTCTGTTATCCACTTTGGTGGGCTATTCTTGCTTAGTCACACTCATAACACTCAAACCCAAGGCCATCTTCAACAATGATGTTTCTTCCCATCCCCACCACATCTGTTGTGAATTTCTCAAATGATCTACATTTGACCCATCCATCCACTTCCTCCTCTAAGTGCTATCCCTTGGTGAATTATTTGATAGCATTAGGGTCATCATTCATTTGCATGTCACATGTAAGCATACATCTATATTGATTAGCTGCAGGGGCAGATCATTTGATCTCTCAAGCCTTCTGTACCATTTGATAAGATTATGGCTGATCTGCTTGTGGCCTGAACTTAACCTTCCTGTCTGCCCCCTTGATCTTTTGACACCCTTGTAGATCAAGAGTCTCTTTTACTCAGCCTTAAAAATATTCAGTGATCCTTCCATTTAAATGGTCTTCAGCACTGTCTGGGAAAGAGAATTCCAAAGACCAATGACCAGTGAGAAAACAACATTTCTCCTTATTCTTGAGAAACGCCTAATTATTTAGAGTCATTTGGTAAAATATGGAAACAAACCCTTTGGTTCAACTCATCCACGCTGGCCAGATATTCCAACCCAATCTAGTCCCCCTGCCAGCACCCAGCCCATATCACTCCAAACCCTTCCTATTCATATACCCATACAAATGCCTCTTAAATGTTACAATTGTACCAGCCTCCACAACATCTTCTGGCAGCTCATTCCATATGCGCACCACCCTCTGTGAAAAAGTTGCCCCTTAGGTCTCTTTTATATCTTTCCCCTCTCACCCTAAACCTATGGTGAGCACTTCGGGGACAGTGACCACAACTCGGTGACTTTTACTTTAGTAATGGAGAGGGATAATCGTGTGCCGCAGGGCAAGAGTTATAGCTGGGGGCAGGGAAATTATGATGCAGTGAGGCATGACTTAGGATGTGTGGATTGGAAAAACAGGCTTCAAGAGAAGAACACTAATGAGATGTGGGGATTGTTCAAGGAGCAGCTACTGCGTGTCCTCGATAGGTATGTACCAGTCAGGCATGGTGTAAAGGGCCTTGTGAGGCAGCCGTGGTTTAGTAAGGAATTGGAGTCCCTTGTGAAAGGGAAGAAGGTGGCATATGTAAAGATGAGGCGTGAAGGTTCAGTAGGGGCGATTGAGAGTTATAAGGTAGCCAGGAAGGAGCTAAAGAGGGAGCTAAGAGAAGCGAGAAGGGGACATGAAAAGTCTTTAGCTGGTAGGATTAGGGAAAACCCAAAGGCTTTCTATAGGTATGTCAAGAATAAAAGGATGACTAGGGTAGGTATCGGTCCAGTCAAGGATAGTAGTGGGAAGTTGTGTGTGGAGGCGGAGGAGATTGGAGAGACATTAAATCAGTACTTTTCATCAGTATTCACTCAGGAACAGGACACTGTTGCTGATGTGAATATGGAATCACAAATAATTAGAATGGATGCCCTGGAAATATGCAGGGAAGAGGTTTTGGGAATATTGGAAAGGATGAATATAGATAAGTCTCCTGGGCCTGATGGCATTTACCCCAGGATCCTATGGGAAGCTAGGGAGGAGATAGCAGAGCCATTGGCCTGGATTTTTATGTCGTCATTGTCAACGGGAATAGTACCAGAGGACTGGAGGATAGCGAATGTGGTCCCATTGTTCAAGAAAGGGAGTAGGGATAGCCCTAGTAACTATAGGCCAGTGAGTCTGACTTCAGTGGTGGGCAAAGTCTTCGAGAGAATGGTAAGGGATAAGATTTATGAACATCTGGGTAGGAATAACGTGATCAGGGATAGCCAGCATGGTTTTGTGAAGGGCAGGTCGTGCCTCACAAACCTTATTGAGTTCTTTGAGAAGGTGACTAAGGAAGTGGACGAGGGTAAAGCAGTAGATGTTGTGTATATGGATTTTAGTAAGGCGTTCGACAAGGTTCCCCATGGTAGGCTAATGCTAAAACTACAGAGGTATGGCATTGAGGATACATTAGAGGTTTGGATTAGGAATTGGCTGGCTGGAAGGAGACAGAGGGTAGTAGTTGATGGATTATGTTCATCTTGGAGCGCAGTTACTAGCGGTGTACCACAAGGATCTGTTTTGGGACCATTGCTTTTTGTTATCTTTATAAATGATCTAGAGGAAGGACTTGAAAGCTGGGTAAGCAAGTTTGCGGATGACACAAAAGTCGGTGGAGTTGTGGATAGTGAGGAAGGAAGTGGTAGGTTACAGCGGGATATAGATAAGTTGCAGAGCTGGGCGGAAATGTGGCAAATGGAATTCAATGTAGCTAAGTGCGAAGTCGTTCACTTTGGTAGGAATAACAAGATGATGGATTACTGGGCTAATGGTAGGCTACTTGGTAGTGTGGATGAGCAGAGGGATCTTGGTGTCCATGTACACAGATCTCTGAAAGTTGCCACCCAGGTAAATAGTGCTGTGAGGAAGGCATATGGTGTACTGGGCTTTATTGGTAGAGGAATTGAGTTCCGGAGTCCTGAGGTCATGTTGCAGTTGTATAAGACTCTGGTGAGGCCTCATCTGGAGTATTGTGTGCAGTTTTGGACGCCATACTATAGGAAGGATGTGGAAGCTTTAGAACGAGTGCAGAGGAGGTTTACCAGGATGTTGCCTGGAATGGTAGGAAAATCTTATGAGGAAAGGCTGAGGCACTTGGGGCTGTTCTCATTGGAGAAGAGAAGGTTTAGGGGAGATCTGATAGAAGTGTATAAGATGATTAGGGGTTTAGATAGGGTAGATACTAAGAACCTTTTACCGCTAATGGAGTCAGGTGTTACTAGGGGACATAGCTTTAAATTAAGGGGTGGTAGGTATAGGACAGATGTTAGGGGTAGATTCTTCACACAGCGGGTTGTGAGTTCATGGAATGCCCTGCCCGTATCAGTGGTGAACTCTCCTTCTTTATGGTCATTTAAGCGGGCATTGGATAGGCATTTGGAAGTTATTGGGCTAGTATAGGTTAGGTAGGATTCGGTCGGCGCAACATCGAGGGCCGAAGGGCCTGTACTGCGCTGTATCCTTCTATGTTCTATGTTCTATGCCCTTAGTTCTGGACTCCCCGACCCCAAGGAAAAGACTTTGCCGATTTATCCTATTTATCCATGCCCCTCATAATTTTGTAAACCTCTATAAGGTCATCCCTCAGCCTCTGAAGCTCCAGGGAAAACAGGCCCAGCTTGTTCAGACTCTCCCTATAGCTCAATCCTCCAACACTGGCAATATCCTTGTAAATCTTTTCTGAACCCTTTCAAGTTTCACAACAACCTTCCGATAGGAAGAAGACCAAATGTGCACACGATATTCCAACAGTGGCCTAACCAATGCCCTGTACCGCCGCAATATGTTCTCCCAACTCCTATACTCAATACTCTGACCAACAAGGAAAGCATACCAAACGCCTTCTTCACTATCCTATCCACCTGCGACTCCACTTTCAAGGAGCTATGAATCTGCACTCCAAGGTCTCTTTGTTCAGCAACACTCCATAGGACCTTACCATTAAGTATATAAGTCCTGCTAAGATTTGCTTTCCCAAAATGCAGCACCTCACATTTGTCTGAATTAACCTCCATCTACCACTTCTCAGCCCATTCGCCCATCTGGTCCAGATCCTGTTGTAATCTGAGGTAACCCTCTTCGCTGTCCACTACACCTCCAGTTTTGGTGTCATCTGCAAACTTACTAATTGTACCTCTTATGCTCACATCCAAATTATTTGTGTAAATGACAAAAAGTAGAGGAGACAGCACCGATCCTTGTGGCACTCCACTGGTCACAGGCCTCCAGTCTGAAAAATAACCCTCCACCGCCACCCTCTGTCTTCTATCTTTGAGCCAGTTCTGTATGCAAATGGCGAGTTCTCCCTGTATTCCGTGAGATCTAACCTTGTCTCCCATGAGGAACCTTGTCAAATGCTTTACTGAAGTCCATATAAATCACATCTACCGCTCAGCCCTCATCAGTCCTCTTTGTTACTTGTTCAAAAACTCAATCAAGTTTGTGAAACATGATTTCCCACGCACAAAGCCATGTTGACTATCCCTAATCAGTCCTTGCCTTTCCAAATACATGTACAATCCTGTCCCTCAGGATTCCCTCCAATTTATTGCCCACCAGCGACATCACGCTCACTGGTCTATAGTTCCCTGGCTTGTCCTTACCACCCTTCTTAAACAGTGGCACCACGTTTGCCAATCTCCAGTCTTCCAGCACCTCACCTGTGACTATCGATGATACAAATATCTCAGCAAGAGGCCCAGCAATCACTTCCCTAGCTTCCCACAGAGTTTTACAATACACCTGACCAGGTCCTGGGGATTTATCCACTTTTAACCGTTTCAAGACATCCAGCACTTCCTCCTCTGTAATCTGGACATTTTGCAAGATGTCACCATCTATTTTGCTACAGTCTGTACCTTCCAAATCCTTTTCCACAGTAAATACTGATGCAACATACTCATTTAGTATCTCGATTAGAGGTTACTAATCCTGCTTCTCTGATGCTGCCTGAACTGTTGTGCTTTTCCAGCACCACTCTAATCTAGAATCTGGTTTCCTGCATCTGCAGTCCTTGTTTTATCTCATTTAGTATCGCCCCCATTTTCTACGGCTCTACAAGTGGAAGCATCCAGCCTGACAATTCCCCTCAGGATCTTGCATGTTTCAATAATCTCATTCTTCAAAGTCATAATTGATGCAGACACAAACTATCCAACCTTTCCTCCAAAGATAATCTGTTCGTCCCAGTTTCATGAACTTTCTCTGAATTGCTTATCTGCCTATCATTTCTGAAGTAAGGAGAGCTAACCTGTATATTGTATCTCAATATGGTCTCAATAATATCTGTTTTGGAATTCTAGCAAAACTTTGCTGCTTTTCTATTCTACACTCCATGCAATTAATGATGACATTTAATTCCTCAATCACTTTGTATCCTTGCTTGTTAACTTTGTGATTGTGTACTAAGATAGCCATAATATGCTGCTTTTCTATTCTGACTGTAAAATTGGGCAAGTTCATGTTTTCCCCCATATATTCTGTCTATTAAATATTTACCCCTCCATTTGTTTCAGGAGTCTGCAGAGATATGGATATGTTGCATTCCCTTTATAGCTTGGGTTTCCTACCTCTCTTTGTGTCATCAGCAAATTTACCAGCCTAAATTTGGTTGCTTCATCCAAGTGATTTCTATGATTTGTAAATACTGTGGAAATTTGTGCCTCCAACATACCAACCAGAAGATGACACATTTATCCGTCTTTGATTCCTGTCAGAGGATATGTTGTCCTCTAACAATGAGCTTATCTTCCGTACACAACCTTTGTTGTGCCATTATTTACAAATGTCTTCTGGAAATCCACGTACACCACACCTAGAAGTTTCCCTTTGTCCATGTTGCTCATTATTTCTTCAAATAACTCTAGTAAATTAGTCAAATATGATTTCCCTTTCACAAAATCATGCTGACCTTACCTGATTGTATTACCACTTTCTAAGTGCCCTTTCTAGTCTCCTTTATAATAAATGCTACAAATTTGCCAATGACAGATCTTAAGATAATTAGGTTGCAGTTATCTGTTTTCTGTTTTGTTCCGTTGTTGAAAAGCAGAGCTATATTTGCAATTGACCAATCCAATGGGACTTTTAATGGAGCAATACAAAAATGATGGCTTTGCTATGTCAAAATGCAGTATAGCAGATAGCCAAGGGAACACACTACATGACAGAGAGGTAAAAGTTGGGATTAGCTCACAAAAATAAAAGTCTTGAAAAGTGCAGCACTTTAGGGAGGGAGGAATCATAGCATGTAGTGAGATTTTAAGAAGAAAGATCAGCAAGGTACCTGGGAAGATAAATTTATGGCATTTTGGGACAGCTGCATCTTTTTGATTCAGCTGTTCGAGATCTCCTTGAGTGCAATGATCGTATAGTAAAGGTGCCTTTAAGAAGTGGCAGTGATTGTAACATGATTGAAGTTCATCTTCAATTTGAAGGAGAGAAGACTTGGTCTAAGTGTAACATCTTAAACTTATGAAAATGCAGCTGGCTAAGGTTTAAACATTGTAGCAAATGTTTAAGCACATACTTAATTTTGTTCAACAAAAGATGAATTCCAATGAGAAAGATCTGACTTCTGCAGAATAAAGGAAATTTTAGAAAATTGCATCCCATGTATCTACTGTCTCTCAAACCTAGGATCCTGTGGTGAAATCCATTGAATCCTGGTAACTTGACAACCTTTAATCTTAATACTTTTCTCAGTGCCTTATCTGTGGGGAATTGTTTTAGCTCCTCCCTCCCTTTCACCCCATGTTGTTATTTATTTTTGTGTTGTTAATAATGTATTTACAGTGAATAGAGAGGCATGATATCTGTGCAACAAAACTGCCATTTTCCTTTTTCTCTCTACTAATTCCTCACATTCTGTTTTAGAGAACTCTGTTTCACTTTTTCCTTTATGAATACTTGTGGAAGCTGTTACAATCTATTTTTAAAATCTAACTGGCTTTCTCTCCTAATAAATTTTTAGTCATTGTTTGCTTTTTTTTTAAAAAAAACAATCTATCTACTGACCTATCACATCATTAGAGTTGTGCACTTTTTCTTTGAATTTGATATACACTTTAACAAGGTTAGTTAACCACAAATGATACATCCTTCTTGAATCTTCCTTATTGGAATTTCTCTTTTGTTGAACATAATGAAATATAAATTTAAATGTTTCAGGCATAAGCCCTTCATCAGAGTAATGTCAAGTCATAGTTAAACCCTGATTATATTCGGCATTCTTATTTAATCAAACGTGTGAAGTTGTGGAATGTTTCATTCGTCCTGTTTTAATGGTAGCTAATGGCACAGGGAATTTTCTTATTCGTTCTCAGATTAAATTCTGTTGATGATTGACGTAACTTAGCAGGAACAATAACAACTTTAAAAATCAATGCTCATAAATGAATTTTACTACTTATCAAATGATGGTTTTGAAATTGTTGCACCAGATATTAAACTTATTAATGTGTTTGTTTACCTTTCAAATAATTTGTCATTAATTTCAGCCACCACATCAAGCATACAGTTTGTAGTAATTTAACTTAGAATCTTTTGTGCAATCAAGTGGTCAGTAAAATTTTGCAGCAGGTAACTTGGAATAATGGCATTGCTTAGTTATAAGAAATTTACAAGAACAGCTACCATTAACACGAAGAGATGTGTGGAAAGTGGAAATGAGGCAAAGAACTAAGACAGGAATGAGCTATGGGAAAGGGAGCAAAGCAGGAAGAGAGAGAGAGAGAACACATGCAGGCAAAGAAAATATTTGCCTGGGCTTAGAAGGTTGAAGAGAGAGTGATGGGAGGCAGAGTAGAATTTTGATTTTAATTGGATAGTTTCAGAGTGAGCATGTTGCATATCTCCTAAGCTATGCAAGGATTCAGAACGACTTCTGTTAAGTATTTGTAGTGGTAGTATGAATATCAACTAACTGTCTCAAAAATACAGGAATTTCCGTACAGAGACCAGTGAAGTTTAATCTGCTATCAGGTCACAATGCTTCCTGTTCAGAATCCTTTCAACTGGTACTTCATTGAAATTATACAGCATGGGCAAGTGATTAAAATAATTAATATATTTCTGTGCTATGTAGCAGAACATTAAAACAATTCACCATTTCTATATTTTAGTGTATTTTTCTTGTATGGAGGAAAACAAATAATCAGATACAACCTCTCAAGGATACCTGTAATTGGCAGATCATAAGGTTGCTGGTACATAATGACACCAGGGATGCTTATGTGCTTATAATATTTCACATTGACACAGATTCATGCTTCTGCTTGGCACTGACACAGCATTCATTCAGAATTGCCTACGAAATCATGAACATAACATTCACTCAGCTTTATTCAAGAAAACACGTCATTGTTTCTATAAAAATATGTTTGTTTTAGAAAGACTGGCTCATCAAGGTTTGTGATTAAATCCAAAGACACAGCAAAAAGATTGTTTAATTTCAGAAACACAATCCATCAGCCTTTGACATAAATGAGGAACATGAGAATTTGGAGAAGAAACCAACTGACTGAGTTGCTTTGAGGGTTGCAATTTGTTGCACCATGTAGTTTGAGGTTAACTTTTTACGTTATGGAAGTCTTTGGATAGCTTGACTCTTAAAAAGCTTATACCAGCGCAATGTTTTTGAATTAATAATTCAGGATCTTGTCTGAAATCATTATGAATTTCCTCTTCAGCTGTGAAATGGAAAATTCGCTACACTTATAGTGCTCAGTCTACGATTTACAAGGAATATATCTGTTATAAAGCTGCATTTTTGTCACAGTTGTTTTTTTTCTCATTGATAGGAACGAATGACACTTCGACATCAAAACAGTGGAAAGTGGGCCAAATCTAAGGTTATCATGGCAAAATATGATACTGAGGTAGAGTATTCTTCTGTACTTGATAGCAATGCCTTGTGCCTTGCACAATCTAGCTAATCCATTAATGTTTCTGCTAAGGTGTGGCTTTGTAAGTAAAGCAGAAATTTCTGGAAGTGCAAGTTTGGTCAGTGGTAATGTTTGGTTCTTTCCAAATTTTTAGCTAGTTTCTCCATGCCCATAAATTTTTCTGCAACAAAAGATATTTGTTGACTCTTAACAGATCTAACAAGGTATGTGGCTTTACAACATTCCAATTCAATTTGTAAGTGTTTCAGCTCTCCTCAAGGTTGATATTTTTGCATGTTGGAGCTGTAATTTTACAGGCTTCATAAAATGTTATGCATTACACAATGTAGTTGATCATTGGAATCACTTTATATACACATGCAGAGAATCTAGCCTTGCCTTGCAGTTAACTTGCATTATGAAATACACAAAATTGCAGACTTGCAACCTTCAAATGGCATGAATCCAGAGTGGAAATCAATTTTAGTGAAGAAAGAATTTTTAAAAATTATCCTCCTCCTCCAGTGAACGCCTGCCCCCCCTACCACCACCACCACCACCACCAAGCAAAAGCAAAATGAGTTCCAGATCCGTGATCACAAAGCGTATTACCTAATATTTCCCCTACTCTACACAGTGATATCTTCCTTAGTTAGGATTGTAAGAAGTAGGAACACGAGTATGCCAATCAGCCCCTCAAATCTGATCTTGTCATTCAGTAAGCTATTGACTGATCATTGACTTACATTGCATTTTCTGCCCAATCCCCTTGATTCTATTAGAGTCCAGAAGTCTATCTCCACCTCAAACGTATTAAATGATGTAACATCCACAACATTTTGGGATGCAGCATTCCAAAGATTCACAACTGCTGAGTGAATAAATTCCTCCTCCTGTCAGTCTTAAGAGTCATAGGGGGCACTCTCTTTATCCTGGCACTTTGTCCCCTACTTGTAATTTCTAAAGCAGTGGAACAACCTTGAAATATCAACCTTGTTAAAATCTTAAGTTACAATGGATCAACTGTCATTCTAAATCCAGAGTATAGGTCCAATCAGGCCATTTTGCATCTTCAGCCAGTCATTTTGTGCTAGGAATCAATCTAGATGAACTCATCCAGAGTTGCAACAAATTCACACTGCCTAGACTAGCAGAAAACCTGTTCTAGAGGTCAGTGAATCAGGACAAAACCAAATCTTTTTTTTTCTGGCTTATAGCCTGTTTCTGTTCATCTCTATCATGCATAATCTCTCTTTATGATTTTGTCTAATTCAAGTAGCGTATCCACACAAAGTCTGGTCTTCGAATTATTTTAATCAAATCTGTCCAAAATTGAAGTTTTTCTCTAAGTATCTTGACCCAGGTCTGTAATCCTGCCATTTTGGGGCAGCACGGTCGCTCAGTAGTTAGCATTGCTGCCTCACAGCGCCAGGGACCTGGGTTCAATTCCTGCCTCTGGTGATTGTCTGTGTAGAGTTTGAATGTTCTTCTCATGTCTGTGTGGGTTTCCTCACACAATCCATAGATGTGCAGGTTAGGTGAATTGGCCATGCTAGATTGCCCATAGTGTTAGATGCATTAGTCAGGGGTAAATGTAGGGGAATGGGTATGAGTGGGTTACTCTTCGGAGGCTCGGTGTGGATTTTTTGGACCAAATGGCCTGTTTCCATACTGTAGGGAATCTAATATTAACAAGAGTCTTTTAAAATTTTCCTCATTCTTGTCGTCTTCCTCTGAACCAAGACAACATCTCCTACAATATGAGCAAACTAAAACTGTCCACTGTATTCTAGATGAGGACTAGCCAAAGTCATTTTTAAGTCTGTAGATAAATATTGAATTGTCCTAATAGTATGTACAATACTCTTGGCCAATATTATATGCTCACAGAGTCATCCAGCACAGAAGCAGATCCTTCCGTCTAATCAGTTGATGCCAACCATATGGGGTGCAGGTCAAGAACTTTGGAAACTTATTAGGTCCTCCACATATTCAACAGACATCAGATGTTTGCATATATGAGCCTAGTCGTATGTCTGTGGATCATCGTAGATGTTATCAATAAATGCTACCTGACCAATCTGAGTCTTTAATTCTCATCTGTATTTCCAACCTTAGCAAAATCACTTATCGGGGAATTTAAATGCCTGTTCCCTGAATGCCTTAATCCAAATTATAATCAAGTGCAAAAATGCTAATGCTCTTCCTCAAGGATTTAGACAGAACTCAGTATCATCGCACAGTCACTGTCATTGACCAACCTTCTGGCTATAAGATCGCAATTATTTTTTCTTTCATACCCATGGGATCTGCTCCTTTAATCCAATGGGACTTTATCTTATACATTAGCCTTTTGTGTGGCAACTTGCAGAAAACCAAATATTGACAGAAATATCTAAATACTATTTAGAGGAGAAGGAAGCTGGCAAGTCTTAACTGTCTCTGCACTCTTTTCCTGTCTGGAGCCATTTCACCCCAGCTCAATTAGCTGAATGTGCAAAGTCAAGGCCTCTATTGCAACCATTGTAGCTGTTTAGGAAAACCATTTTTTATTTGCAGCATAAATTTCCATTTCAGTAGAAATATTACTTGTTCTGAGAAGTGTAATATTGTATATTTGTCTTTCAATAGACTCATTTCCTTGCAATATCAATCATTCCTTTTAACTAAAAGTGATGCTTTTACTGGTACATGATGATGGCACATGATAGTAGAATAGTGGATGTGTATGTTGATGAAATCAAGTTTGTTATGAATTAGAGCATTTCACAAAGTGTGCATACTGATAGAAGTACAAGTTGTGGATTAGCGCCGAAAATGAATTGTTAAGTTTGAGTGGTCTCCTATCTAAGTGCAGGGAATTTCTTACACTTTATTAAAGATTGTATTTTTGAGACCTGCTGTCAAAATTCCTGATTTGCAAATTATGTTTGGCAAATGAACTTATTATTTAATGGAATTGAAGTGCATCAGTTAGCTGTATGGCCTACGCCAAGAAATCAAAAGCAGATTTAATTTAACTTATTCTGTTAATTTGGTCTATTTTGCCTAGGCCCGCAGTGCAATTCAGAAGCAACTGGAGCAGAATAAAAGGCTCACAACAAAAGTGCAAGCTCCATCAGAAAGTGAGGATGAAGTTGAACCTGAGGACAACAGGGATGAGACTGTTCCAGATTTTGTGAATGACGCTGAGATGAATACAGTAGCAAATCCTTGGATGCTGGGAAAATTGAGTGCCAATCCCAAGCGTTTTGAAGCGCGAGAAACTGAGATTGTCGCTCCTGAAAAGATTGATGAGAATGAAGGCTCAGATGATGAGGAGAACCTTTCTGAAGATGAGTTATTGCTGCAAGAGTTTGAGAAACGGCGGAGAATTCGTAAAGAAGGTGATGGTGAACTGGCTGGATCATCTGTTATTGTAGATGAGAGCAAAGGTGAGGAAAGTGTGAGAAATAATGAAGACAAGGAAAGGGGGGCAGTCCCTGAGGAAAGTGAGAAAGAGCAGCATCTTGAAGACGTGAATGAGTTTAATCACCTTTTTCAGAAATTGATTGAGAACAAATCTGATCCGATGTCAAGAAACCCTAAAAAGTATCAAAGAAAAAATAAGAAAATGGCACTTGAGAAAAGTGAGGAGGATGTGCAGATGCTAGAAAAAGCAGAAGAACCCATACTAGATGAACAGTTAGAGCGCAAAAGGACAGTGGAAGATTTGGAAACTTTGATTCAGGAAGAATGTCATGATCTTAATGAGGCCTCAGCCTTGGATACACCACAGATCAGTGGAGATGCAGTCGATTCAGAAAATAAACCAAATGCTACAACTGAAGGTAGAATGAACCAGCTCATCAATCCTAAGAACGTATTGAATGTTACATCCAAAAGCATTAAAATGCCTTTGGTTCCTACAGCAGTAGAAGAGGAGGTAAGAGAATTAGTGATGAGATTTCCCTGAATTTAATATATGTTAACTAATTGATTATTGATAGAGATAAGAAGGATCTCTGGTTCCTGTTTTTTGATTCTTCAGTTCACTGGTCACTTTCCAGTTTTGTTTTGGCGAATAATCTAATGGTCATTACAGGAACAGGCCAATCATTACCTTTAAGCTTAATCCAGAGTCAGTACTAACAATGCTAGAGCAATGGTGCACTTTGTTGTATCTTATCAGTCTGCTTCATTAATAAAAATAATCCTGGAAACATAATGTTTAAAAAATTTTCTACCATTGTGAAAATTAAGACGCATTCTAATTGTGTAAATGATAGTTAAATTTGGATGTGATTCTACTTAAGCACTGGGGCAATCCTGTTTCCAATATAATATTGTTGCTGTTAATAGAGAGATTCATTTTAACTTTAGTATTTTGTTGCAGTACTGCAAACAACATCCCAATAGATTTCTGTTTTGAAATGCAGTCAATCCTCTGTGTGTGAAATCCCAATTTGCCTATCCAAAAATAAATAACAACAAAAATCAACTTTCATGGGCCAAAATCACCCATCTGCAATTTTTAGTCCTATCTTAAACAAACTCTGCACATGAATTTCTTCATTCACGGGCGTTTGTTGGAACAGAACCCTCACAGGAGAAACAACTGTGTAGCTGTATTAAAATAGTTGTATCACCTCCTATCGTAAGTTTTTGGCTTATTGTTTAACTTCCATTTATTTTCTAGTATTGAAAAGATTGTCAAGATATAGCATGTAATTTGTCTCATCTTTCCCTGCCAGCTACAGTCATAAAGGTTGTTTGGCATTGGGAAACTACTTTGGCATTGAGCACTCATTATCATATCTGTTTGCTATGGGTAACAAGACCAATAATTTTAGATATGTCTGCATTGGTCCATTTTCTCTCAATTTGGTATGTATATAAAGGCAAATTAAATCTACAATTATCTATCAATTTGAATTTGAT
This sequence comes from Hemiscyllium ocellatum, assembly GCF_020745735.1. Classification (NCBI taxonomy): domain Eukaryota; kingdom Metazoa; phylum Chordata; class Chondrichthyes; order Orectolobiformes; family Hemiscylliidae; genus Hemiscyllium; species Hemiscyllium ocellatum. The sequence continues at coordinate 93,095,784 of NC_083411.1, read as the reverse complement.
TGAAAGTTTTATGTGATGCTGTGTGGGTCTGTTTCTATCTGACTTTGTGCTATTTTTACTCTTTTTGTTTTGGGTAACTGTACTGGTTATTCTCATGTGAGTTTTACATTGAACATTCAACCAATCAAGTTCAATTATTATCCAAGATACCCTCAGAATTATAAAATTCCAAGAAATTTTAAACACCAAAATATGTTAAATTGTTTTAACCTGTCTTGTAATATGGCATTTGTAGGTAACATAGTACTTTGGTGCTGTATTCATTTAGACTCACAAAATCCCTATAGTGTGGAAGTAGGCCATTCGGCCCATAGGGTCTACACCAACCATCCTAAGAGCATCCCACCTAGATCCACCCATCATTGTAACCCTACATTTCCCACGGCTAATCTGCAAACCCTGGAAAATTTAGCATGGCAAATATCCCTAACCTGCGCATCTTTCGACAGTGGGAGGAAACCCATACAGACACTGAGAATGTGCAAACTCCACACAGACAATTGCCGAAGGAATCAATCATGAGTCCCTGGCCCTGTGAGACAGCAATGCTGACCACTGAGCCCCTGTGCCACCCATTTATTTTTAGAATCTCTACAGTGTGTAACCAGCATCTTGTCATGAAACAAAAGGAGTTATGGAATGAAGGATGAAATAAAAGCGCTAACTTGGCGTTAAAAAAAATTAATGTTGGGAACTTTCTTCATACAAACCTTACCTCTCTGTGCAGCCCAGTCCCTAAAGTTGCAGTCGGTAGTCTCCAAGGCACTTTTTGTGTTCTGTAAGGCTTTCAATTTGTCATGGAAGAATATGTACAATTCAAGTGAGTACTTTGTGAGCATTTCAGTTGCCATCATTGAGCTTAATTAAAAATGAATGTAGAAAGATGATTTTGGGGTAACCAAATAATAAGAAATGACCTGACCAAACTTGTCCCCTTATTCTTTCTGTTATGGTAATCCATAATTATTATAACAGTAAACTAAATTTGAACCAATCCAACAATTCTAATTCAATTATTTTAATTAGAATTTCTGGAGAAATTGTGACTGAATTCATAGGCATATTAATGCTTTGTAACAGAAAAAACATAAAAACTGATCTGGTCAATCACCAAAGTAAAAACAATGACTGCAGATGCTGGAAACTAGATTCTGGATCAGTGGTGCTGGAAGAGCACAGCAGGTCAGGCAGCATCCGAGGAGCAGCAAAATCGACGTTTCGGGCAAAAGCCCTTCATCAGGAATAACGGTGGAGAGCCTGAAGTGTGGAGAGATAAGCTAGAGGAGGGTGGGGGTGGGGAGAAAGTAGCATAGAGCACAATAGGTGAGTGGGGGGGTGGGATGAAAGTGATAAGTCAGGGAGGAGGGTGCAGTGGATAAATGGAAAAGAAGATAGGCAGGTCGGACAGGTCATGGGGACAGTGCTGAGTTGGAAGTTTGGAACTAGGATGAGGTGGGGGAAGGGGAAATGAGGAAACTGGTGAAGTCCACATTGATGCCCTGGGGTTGAAGTGTTCCGAGGCGGAAGATGAGGCGTTCTTCCTCCAGGTGTCTGGTGGTGAGGGAGCAGTGGTTAAGGAGGCCCAGGATCTCTATGTCCTCGGCAGAGTGGGAGGGGGAGTTGAAATGTTGGGCCGTAGGGCGGTGTGGTTGATTGTGCGGGTGTCCCAGAGATGTTCCCTAAAGTGCTCTCCTAGGAGGCATCCAGTCTCCCCAATGTAGAGGAGACCGCATCGGGTTCAACGGATGCAATAAATGATATTAGTGGATGTTCAGGTAAAACTTTGATGGATGTGGAAGGCTCCTTTAGGACCTTGGATAGAGGTGAGGGAGAAGGTGTGGGCACAGGTTTTACAGTTCCTGCGGTGGCAGGGGAAGGTGCCAGGTTGGGAGGGTGGGTTGTTGGAGGGCATGGACCTGACCAGGTAGTCACGGAGGGAACGGTTTTTGCGGAAGGCGGAAAGGGGTGGGGAGGGAAATATATCCCTGGTGGTGGGGTCTTTTTGGAGGTGGCGGAAATATTGGCAGATGATTTGGTTTGTGCGAAGGTTGGTAGGGTGAGCACCAGGCACGTTCTGTCCTTGTTACGGTTGGAGGGGTGGGGTCTGAGGGCAGAGGTGCGGGATGAGGACGAGATGCGTTGGAGGGCATCTTTAACCACATGGGAAGGGCAATTCTGGTCTCTAAAGAAGGAGGCCATCTGGTGTGTTCTGTGGTGGAACTGATCCTCCTGAGAGCAGATACAGCGGAGGCAGAGGAATTGGGAATAAGGGATGGCATTTTTGCAAGAGGTAGGGTGGGAAGAGGTGTAATTCAGGTAGCTGTGGGAGTTGGTGGGTTTATAAAAAATGTCAGTGTCAAGTTGGTCGTCATTAATGGAGATGGAGAGGTCCAGGAAGGGGAGGGAGGTGTCAGAGTTGGTCCAGGTAAATTTAAGGTCAGGGTGGAATGCGTTGGTGACGTTGATGAATTGCTCAACCTCCTCGTGGGAGCATGAGGTGGCACCAATGCAGTCATAAATGTAGTGGAGGAAGAGGTGGGAAGTGGTGCCGGTATAATTACGGAAGATCGCCTGTTCTATGTAGCCAACAAAGAGACAGGCATAGCTGGGGCCCATACGTGTGCCCATGGCTACCCCTTTGGTCTGGAGGAAGTGGGAGGGTTCGAAGGAGAAATTGTTAAGGGTGAGGACCAGTTCGGCCAAACGAATGAGAGTGTTGGTGGAAGGGTACTGTTGGGGACGTCGGGAGAGGAAATAAAAGGAGGTCTTGGAGGCCTTGGTCGTGGCAGATGGAGGTATAGAGGAATTGGATATCCATGGTGAAGATGAGACATTGAGGGCCAGTGTAACGGAAGTCTTGGAGGAGGTGGAGGGCGTGGGTGGTATCTCGAATGTACGTGGGGAGCTCCTGGACTAGGGGGGATAGGACAGTGTCAAGGTAGGTAGAGATGGGTTCAGTGGAGCAGGAGCACAATGGGTCGGCCAGGGTGGTCAGGCTTGTGGATCTTGGGAAGGAGGTAGAATCGGGCAATGCGGGGTTCCCGGACTATAAGGTTGGAAGCTGTGGGTGGGAGATCTCCTGAGGTGATGAGGTTCTGTATGGTCTGGGAGATGATGGTTTGGTGATGGAGGTGGGGTCATGGTCGAGAGGGCGATAGGAAGAGGTGTCCTCGAGTTGGCATTTGGCTTCAGAGGTGTAGAGATCAGTGCGCCAGACTACCACTGCGCCCCCTTTATCTGCTGGCTTGATGGTGAGATGGTCAATCACCACACAGTGCCTACTCTCAGATATCAGTAAAGTGGGGGCATCACCTGTGCAGTCAAGCAGTGCTCACTGATGCACAGTTTTGGTTCCACTAGAGCGACTCAACTCCTGACTTCAGTAGAACCTTAGTTCAAATGTGAACATGAAGTGAATCCCAGAGGGATGATGAATGTTTGCCATTGTCATCAATGTCTGAGTTTGGCATCAAGGAGCCCTGGCAAAACTAGAGTCCGTGGGAATCAAGGGGTGATCAGTGTACGGAGTCATGTCTAGCATAAGGGAAAAGATGGTTGTGGTTGTTACAAGTCAGTCACCTTAGATCCAGAGCATCTCTAATGGAATTCCTGTGAGTGAGATCCTTCCATGGCTGCTATGTCACTAGTCTTCTGACCAGTGGGCGGCACAGTGGCTCAATGGTTAGCACTGCTGCCTCACAGCATAAGGGGCCTGGCTTCGACCCCCCCCCCCCCTCCCTCAGACAACTGTCTGCGTGGAGTTTGCACATTCTCCCCCATGTCTGCATAGGTTTCCTCTGGGTGCTCCGGTTTTGTGTCTCAGTCCAAAGATGTGCAGGTTAGGTGAATTGGCCATGTTAAATTGCCTATAGTGTTAGGTACATTAGTCAGGGGTAAATACAGGGTAGGGGTGTGGGTCTAGGTGGGTTACTCTTCGGAGGGTCGGTATGGACTTGTTAGGCCGAAGGGCCAGTTTCCATATTGTAGAGAATCTAATCTAATCTAATCTAATCCAATCATTGGAAGGTAGTGGTGATCAATCTAAGTGAACAATGTTCAGCTTCATTTGCAACTCCTCAGTACTGACGTCCATGTCCAAATGAAGCAAGACCTGCTCTATATCCCAATTGGGCAGACCTGACCCAATAGCATTCATGCCACACAAGTGTCAGGTAGTGACCATCTCCCACAAGACTGAATTTTAACGATTGCCCCTTGACATTCAATAACGCTACCATCACTGAATCCCTTATCAACATTCTGGTCAATGAACATTGACCAGAAACCCAACTAGCCATATAAATACAGTGGCTACAAGAGCAGGTCCAAAGCTAGGAATCTTGAAGGGAGTAACTCACCTGCTCACTCTCCAAAGTCTATCCCCACCACCTTTAAGGCACAAATCTGGAGTGTACTGGAATATTCTCCACTTGCTGGATCAGTGCAAATCCAAAAACACTCCAGCTTGACATGATCCAGCACAAAAGCAGTCCAATTAGTTGTCACCACATCCACAGACATTCAGTCTCCCCACCACTGATTTTCAGTAGCAGTAAGTGTATACTATCTGTGCACTGCAGAAGTTCACCAAGGCTTCATAGACAACACTTTCCAAAACCATGACCACTATCACGCAGAACTAAGGCAGCAGATATGTGGGAACACTGCCAGCTGCAAGTTCCTCTCCAAGCCACTCACCATCTTGGGAGTTCCTTCAGTGTTGGTCAAAATCCTGCAACTCCCTCCTTACCAGTGTCAATGGTAGACCTACCTCAGATGGCTGGCAGTGGTCAATAATGCAGCTCACCACAACCTTTTCAAGGGCACCTAGAAATGGCAACAGAGGCTGAAACACAGTAAGCAAGATTGTTACAAACTATGAAGGAGTCATGTTACACTATCTAGCTGAAAGTTTTCTTTTCAGCAAAGATTTGGATGTTTGAGAAGTCTCTTGCTTCTATGTGCACAACTAAAATTAGACTTAGAACTTTGTGAGCAGTCTTGTAGTTGTTTCAGTATCGCTGAGAATGATCCAGGAGCAAAATGATGGAGATTATGACTCTCAACAAGAAATCAATGAGTAACTTTGACAAATAACAGCAACATACATAATTAAAATATTGCATGTTGAATTACTTAATAGTGCACTTCAAATTGAGGTATAAAACATGATTGGTAAATAGAACATCTATTTAAAAATTACATTGACCCTCTGTTGACATAATTTTCAACTTCTTTATTAGAATGAAGAATATGAAGACCAGCGCATGGTCATTCAGGAGGCCTTTGCATCAGATGATGTCATTGATGATTTCGTAAAAGATAAACAGAAGCATGTTGATGCTAGCAAACCGAAAGACATTGACTTAACCTTACCGGGGTGGGGTGAGTGGGGAGGTCAAGGTATCCGACCAAGTGCAAAGAAAAGAAAAAGGTAGGTCCTTTGGGAAGTGATCATGCTGTGGACGGTTCGCTGCTGGTTAATTACAATATAAATTTTAGCCTTTGTCTGATGAAATATTCAATGTTCACTCCAGTTGCAACCAATATTAATTCTAAGTCAGTTGATATCTTTTAAAAGTGATTTGATTCAATAACCATGAAAAAAAAGAGTAAAGATAGTATGAGGAAATCAATATTGGGTAGACCTACCTCCACGGCCACCAGCAGTTTTAATGATGCTGTGGAAGATGTTCATTTGCAACCAAAAGACTGGCATTTTCAAAGCTCTTGAAAACCAAATAGGAAAGAAACTATAGTGTCAAATGGATGGACATCACTGCAGCATTTCTGATTTGTTCTTCTCAACTTACTAATTACAATATTTTTATCCAATTATTGCATAATTTTCTTAGAGTACCTTGCCCTATCTATCAAGAATTAGGATCGGAATCTAGAAATGGGCTAAGATTTGCAGATACTGCACAGAAATTAGGAAAATGTTGAGAATGACTATGTAAAACAGTATTTCCTGAGGTGATTACAGGCCTGTGTTGAGGAAAGTTTTGGTGTATCTCCAAATTAATTTCAAACCATGTGGATGAAGAGAAAAAAGTTAGAAGCTGCAAACAGTGATTTTGGAGATGTGTCAAGTGCTTCAAATATTTTATCAAGTTCTTTTAGATCAGTGTCTGAATTATGTAGACTTGCAATCAAACACTGATTTTAGACCATATCTTGGCCTCCATCTTGTTTTTTTTTGTTTTGCATTTTCAGTCTAATATGAGTGCTTTCAAGGTTTGTGCGAAGATTTGTAGCTCGGGTGCTCGTTGTTGTGGTTCTGTTCGCCGAGCTGGAAGTTTTTGTTGCAAATGTTTCGTCCCCTGGCTAGGCGACATCATCAGTGCTCTGGAGCCTCCTGCGAAGCACTTCTTTGATGTTTCTTCCGGTATTTATAGTGGTCTGTCCTTGCCGCTTCCGGGTGTCAGTTTCAGCTGTCTGCTGTAGTGGTTGGTATATTGGGTCCAGGTCGATGTTTTTGTTGATGGAGTTTGTGGATGAATGCCATGCCTCTAGAAATTCCCTGGCTGTTCTCTGTCTGGCTTGCCCTATTATAGTAGTGTTTTCCCAGTTGAATTCATGTTGCTTGTTGTCTGAGTGTGTGGCTTCTAGGGATAGCTGGTCGTGTCGTTTCGTGGCTAGTTGATGTTCATGTATGCGGATTGTTAGCTGTCTTCCTGTTTGTCCTATATGGTGTTTTGTGCAGTCCTTCCATGGTATTTTGTAAACTACATTAGTTTTGCTCATGTTGGGTATCGGGTCCTTTGTTCTAGTAAGTTGTTGTCTGAGCGTGGCTGTTGGTTTGTGTGCCGTTATGAGTCCTAAGGGTCGCAGTAGTCTGGCTGTCAGTTCTGAAACGCTCCTGATGTATGGTAGTGTGGCTAGTCCTTTTGGTTGTGGCATGTCCTTGTTCCGTGGTCTATCTCTTAGGCATCTGTTGATAAAGTTGCGCGGGTATCCGTTTTTGGCGAATACCTTGTATAGGTGTTCCTCTTCCTCTTTTCGCAGTTCTGGTGTACTGCAGTGTGTTGTGGCTCTTTTGAATAGTGTCCTGATGCAGCTTCGTTTGTGTTTATTGGGGTGGTTACTTTCATAGTTTAGGACTTGGTCTGTGTGTGTTGTTTTCCTGTGTACCCTTGTGGTGAATTCTCCGTTCGGTGTTCTCGTCTAGGAATGGGAGTTGGCTATCCTTTTCTTCTTCTCTCGTGAATCGGATTCCTGTGAGTGTGGCGTTGATGATCCGGTGTGTTTTTTCTATTTCGGTGTTTTTGATGATTACAAACGTGTCATCGACATATCTGACCCAGAGTTTGGGTTGAATTTGTGGTAGGGCTGTTTGTTCTAACCTTTGCATAACTGCCTCTGCTATGAGTCCCGAGATTGGTGATCCCATGGATGTTCCGTTGATTTGTTCGTATGTCTGATTGTTGAATGTAAAGTGTGTAGTGAGGCACAAGTCCAGTAGTTTAAGTATGCCGTCTTTGTTGATAGGTTCCGCCTCCTGTTTTCTGTTATGTATGTCCAGTAGGTTGGCTATTGTTTCTCTGGCTAGGGTTTTGTCAATCGAAGTGAACAGTGCCGTCACGTCGAATGAGATCATGGTTTCTTCTTTGTCTATGTGTGTATTCCTGATGGCGTCCAAGAATTCCTGTGTTGATTGTATGGAGTGTTTGGATCCGCTGACCAGGTGTTTCAGTTTCTGTTGTAGTTCTTTGGCCAGTTTGTATGCTGGTGTCCCTGGTAGTGATACTATGGGTCTGAGTGGGATGTCTGGTTTGTGTACATTGGGTAGTCTATAGAATCTGGGGGTGTTGTTGCTTTCCGGTTTCATTCTTTGTAGGTCAGCTTTGGTTATCTGTCCGTTTTTTTGTAGATTCCTTAGTGTGTTATTTATTCTATTGGTGAGTTGTGGTGTGGGGTCAGAATCCTTCATTTGGTAGGTGATGGTATCAACCACTACAGCGGACAGCTGAAACTGACACCCGGAAGCGGCAAGGACAGACCACTATAAATACCGGAAGAAACATCAAAGAAGCGCTTCGCAGGAGGCTCCAGAGCATTGATGATGTCGCCTAGCCAGGGGACGAAACGTTTGCAACAAAAACTTCCAGCTCGGCGAACAGAACCACAACAATGAGTTCTTTCTTAATCTCTTCGTGGTATACAGATTTTTTTTTTAATGTAGCAATTTGGATATGACTTTTGATTATACCTGTCATGACTTTTTTTTTCTGTTAGTGAAATATTTTTATTTCATTTTCCTTCTCTTCACCCATCGCAATTCATCTTTGTTTTCCCTGCCCCATCCCTTCCACTAGTTTAAAAACTTTATCATTTCTGTTTTGATTTCTTCCTATTATATTGCTGTCTGATACGCATTTTCCCAGCATCTGTTTTTATTTTATAATTTCCAGTATCCAAAATAATTTTTTTTGTTAGCTTAAGCAAATGTTATCCATAATTGCAAAGGATGTTAAAGTGGAAATGGTACTAAATATTTTGAGAAGTAAAAGAAAAACGAAGAGTGTTAGTAATTGTTCTTTTTAAAAATAGATGAAAATGATGCTTTGAATGTGTAAAAGCATATTTTGAGGGTTCCGAAATTCTCAAAATTAGACGTTTGAAAGCAGTTGCTCAAGTGCGTAAGACAATAAAGATTGGCCAATACTGGCCTTTATGGCAAAAGGTATAGAATGTAAGATCGTAAATATAGTACTGTGGGTAGTTTTGGGTTACAGAGTAGAAGTAGAATTGAAATAATTGAATCTATAGTATGGATTCACTCCTAAGCTGTTTGGAATGAGGGAATGCAAATGTAGAAACAATTCAAATTCTTTTGTCTGTCTTCCTTCCAATAGAAGGAAGTGTGATTGAGGTGTTCAAAATTCTGAAATTATTGAACAGGGAAGATTGAAACCAGTTACTTTGTTTTCTATGGTGTGGCATGATGATTATGTGATTTAGAACAGTATCTGCGAGAGCATCAAAACAAAATGGTATTTCCATATTTGAACAAATCTAAAATTGAAACAGAATATTTGGTAAATGTATTTGTTTTTTTGGGGGAGTGGGGGTGGTATCTGTGGGTAACATCATCTTGCCTCGCTCTGATTGTACTCTCGCTGTTGCTTCTCTAGGTTCCGCATTAAAGCTGCTCCACCTCCACCCAGGAAGGATCAACATTTACCGAATGTTATAATCAATGAGAAGCGAGACATTGGAGTTGCAGCACACCAAGTGAGGGGGAATTTGCACTCTTATTCTCAAGATTTGATAAATATACAGTCCATTTCATGGAATAAATAAGTATGGCATTCAAACTTGAAAACTTTGACAGTCAATTCAGGAAATCTATTTTTGCTAGTAAATTAATAACTGGAGCCCATAATTTTGAGGTTACTGTCAGTATTGATTACAGTTGATTTGGGTGGGGAGGGAAGAAATATTGAGCAACAGTGGTGTGATGCAGAGAATCTTAACCTATAATTTGCGATAAATCCAGTTCACGGCCCACCCCAGTACTCGCTGAACCTCCTTGGCTCCTCGTTAAAATTCCCATTCTTGTTTAAAATCTCTCCTTGCTCCCAGCCCATCCTATTTCTGTAATTTCCTCCAGCCCTATAGCTCATTGACATTTTTACGCTGTCTCATTCTAGTCACTGCAGTATATCTGATTTTAATTGTTTTGTCATTAATTGGGAATTCAGTTTAGCAGTTGAATTCCTAATCTCTGAAATTGCCTTTTTAAAACTCTCCACTCTCCTTTGCTTTCCACCTTTTAAAACTGATTTGTTGTCAAGCTTTTGTTGATCTGCTAAATGTCTTGTTATTTGGCCTAGTGTCACATTTTGCTTTAGTGCTCCCTTGAAGCACTGTAGGATGTCCAAAAATGTTGAAAGTTAAATATGTTATTAATATATTGCCTTGTCAAAGATAATAGAAGCAGAATCTACAAAAGCTTTCAAAACAAGCAAATTAATAATTGAAAAGAGAATGGAAAATACAGTCGTGTATGAGAAAAAAAAGCCATCATTTCCAGCAAACTGGATAGATTAGTGAACAGGCACAGATCTAGGCCTCCGACTATGCTGTCAAATTCTGTAGCACTGACTTTACGTAGATTTTACTTGCGGTTCTTACATTCCTACATGGGCTACTTAAGATTTTTTTTGAATTCGCATCCTGTATTACACCGCTAAAAAGATTTTTCAAGAAAATGCAGCAAATTAAGCTTGAAGAGTCCTATTGTTCATTTGAATCTCTGCTATAGTTTTCTCAAAGAGTGATAGTTCTCTGTGCCAGCCCTCAGTTCTGAAGTGGAGCATGTGATGAGGGTGCACAGAATTAGTCTCATTGTTTTACACCTTCATAAGAGTGTTGTCATTGATCCTTCACTGCCATTTGTGAATAATAGGTAAATTCAAAATGGAAGGAAGCTCCAGATTTTTTTACAGTATTCTTTTAAACTATTGCTGGGCCTCTTGCTAAGATATTTGTATCATCGATAGTCACAGGTGAGGTGCCGGAAGACAGGAGGTTGGCTAACATTGTGCCACTCTTTAAGAAGGGTAGTAAGGACAAGCCAGGATACTATAGAACAGTCAGCCTGACGTTGGTAGTGGGCAAGTCGTTGGAGTGATTCCTGACGGACGGGATGAACGTGTATATGGAAAGGCAAGGACTGATTAGGGATAGTCAACATGGCTTTGTGCGTGGGAAATCATGTCTGACAAACTTGATTGAGTTTTTTGAAGAAGTAGCAAAAAGGATTGATGAGGGCAGAGTGGTAGATGTGATCTATATGGACTTCAGTAAGGCATTTGACAAGGTTCCCCATGGGAGACTGGTTTGCAAGGTTAGATCTCTCGGAATAAAGGGAGAACTAGCCATTTGGATATAGAACTGGATCAAAGGTGGAAGACTGGGGGGAGGGGGGGTGGCGGGGGGGGGGGGGGGGGTGGGGGGTGGAGGATTGTTTTTCAAACTGGAGGCCTGTGACCAGTGGTGTATCACAAGGATTGGTGCTGGGTCCTCTACTTTTTATCATTTACATAAATGATTTGAATGCGAGATAAGGGGTATAGTTAGTAAGTTTGCAGATGACACCAAAATTGAAGGTGTAGTCGACAGTGAAGAAGGTTACCTCAGATTACAACAGGATCTTGATCAGATGGGCCGATTGGCTAAGAAGTGGCAGATGGAGTTCAATTCAGATAAATGCAAGGTGCTGCATTTTGGGAAAGCAAATCTTAGCAGGACTTATACACTTAATGGGAAGGTCCTAGAGAGTGTTGCTGAACAAAGAGACCTTGGAGTGCAGGTTCATAGCTCCTTGAAAGTAGAGTCGCAGGTAGACAGGATAGTGAAAAAGGCATTTGGTATGTTTCCTTTATTGGTCAGAATATTGAGCACAGGGGTTGGGAGGTCATGTTGTGGCTGTACAGGAATTGGTTGGAATATTGTGTGCAGTTCTGTTCTCCTTCCTATCGGAAAGACGTTGTGAACTTGAAAGGGTTCAGAAAAGATTTACAAAGATGTTGCCAGGATTGGAGGATTTGAGCTCTGGGGAAAGGCTGAACCGGCTGGGGCTGTTTTCCCTGGAGCGTCGGAGGCTGAGGTTTACAAAATTGAGGGGCGTGGATAGGATAAATAGACAGTCTTTTCCCTGAGATGGGGGGAGTCCAGAACTAGAGGGCATAGATTTCAGGTGAGAGGGGAAAGCTATAAAAGGGACCTATGGGGCAACCTTTTCATGTAGAGGGTGTTACGTGTTTGGAATGAGCTGTCAAAGGAAGTGGTGGAGGCTGGTACAATTGCAACATTAAAAGGCATTTTAATGGGTATATGAATAGGAAGTGTTTGGTAGAATATGGTCCGAGTGCTGCCAGGTGGGACTAGATTGAGTTGGCATATCCGGTCGGGATGGAAGGGTTGGACCGAAGGGTCTGTTTCCATGCCGTACATCTCTATGACTCTAAATGTGTCAAGTGTTGTAAATCTCTGCTTTTCTTGACCTTCTCAGTGCACTGTTACGCTCTTAAATAATCATAAACAGTTTCTAAAGAACTGGTCAGTGACTCTTCCATTGCATTCTGTCATTGGATTCCTCACTCAATTGAGCAGTCTTCATGCATGTCTTATCAGTACAAGTTGGTAAACCAGTCCATTTCGAAGGTATCATGCTGTTCCTGACATCAGCATATGCACTTTTCAGCAATGGTTACTGAAGAAATGACAGTATTTCCTACCATACGAGTGCTGAGCTCAATGTATCTCTTCTATCATCACTTTGTATTACCTAATTGATAATCACTATTTCTTGAGATTGTACTTGAGACATTTTTAATCTGTGCAGACCCATTTTTTACTGGTCAGTAAAATTAGTGTTTGGAAAGCAGGCAAGAAGCAAAGACTAAATGTAATTAGGTCATTCTTAAGGTGGCAGTCTGTGATTGGAGGAGTGCCCCAAAAATCTGTACTCTGGTTCTTTAATGCCTGTGAACACAGATTGTAACATATTAATTTGCTGACAACACAAAACAAAGTAGAAACGTGAGTTGTGAGGAGAGCCTGTGGAATGCTCTACCACTGTAGGTTGTGGAGGCCAACTCACTGAATACAGTCAAGAAGGAGGTATATTTTTAGGTTGTAAAGGTAACAAGGGATATGGGGAGAATGCAGGAGTATGGCATTGAACTAGATGATCAGCCATGATCACATTGAATGGTAGAGTAAACACCAAATAGTCTACTCCGGCTTTAAATTTGTGTCTAGTTTTGATCTCCATATTTAAGGGATGATATACTTGCATTGGAGGCAGTATGGTATGTTATGTTTTCACTAGATAAATCCTAAGGCTGAAAGAGGTGTCTTAAGAGAGGCTTATACTGCCTGGAGTTTGGAAGAATGAGGTGACCTGATTTAACATAGATTCTGAAGTGATTTGACAGGATAGATATTAGTTAGTTGTTTTTGCTGGCTGGACAATCTAAAATACGTAGTCATGTTATTAGAATGTGTTGTTGATTATTTAGCAGTGCAAAACACAGGAAAAAATGTCTTTGCTCAAAGGGGTGTGATCTTTACAATTCTGAAGTAGAGTTCAAGATACTCAGTCACAGGTTATGTTTAAGCATGTGAGAAACAAAATTTTGGTCTCTGAGATCTGAGGAATGTGGAGAGATCAAGAAAGTGGAGTTAAAACCCAAAAAGAGTCATGATTACATTGAATGGCAAAACATGCTTTATGAGCCACGTAGTCTACTGTTTGTCTGTTTTCATGTCTGAACTGTTAATAGCTAAGACTGTAATTTTAGTAAAATGCATATAATCCTTGCTAAGTTCTATTTTGACAGTCTTTATGTATCAATTACTTGATGAGAATAGACTCCATCACCTTGTGATTAGTGTATAAATTATTTTGTCTGGTACTAAACACTGAATTATTTGTTTTGATGCAGGTAAATGAACTGCCTTTCCCATACTCGCATCAGAATCAGTTTGAAAAGAGTATCTGTGTCCCTATTGGGAGTACATGGAATACTGAGAAAGTCGTGCAGAAGTTAACGCTGCCAAAGGTTGTGACAAAAATGGGCACAATAATTGAACCAATCTCTGAAGATGATTTGCTTCAAGAGAAGAAGAAAACTATGAAATCAAAAGTCAAACGGAACCCTCGTAAACACAGAAAAATACAGAATGCATCATCTCACCGATGAACAGCATTATTGCTTACTGTCATTTCTAGAGTGTCCAACTGATGGTGATCATGGATTTTTATCATTCCATTACAGAGTGTAGTTAAATCCAGCAACCGGACCAGAATTTTGTCATGGCATTACTGCAAATTGTGCTATAGCCCTATAGCTGTCATCTTTAGTGGAATGATGAATGAACAGATAGAAACATGTCAGCTCACATCACAATAAAAGCAGCTTTATAATTATCATTTGGAAAGTCTTTATCTTATTATGCAGGGGAGGCTCACTTGTGATGGCCCCTATTATCGCAGAAGAGCCTCATGACTGTACTACACCAGAGAATGTTAAGACACTACTGGATAGATCGGAAGATCCATAAAGTATAAAGCATAACATTTTGTACTAAAAAGAGCAATATTCCTCCCAATAAAACTGCAATGTTACAATGTGTACCTCCTACCATACCAAGAATAGAGATGGAGAGGTGTGGTTTTTAATGACCACTTCTTCCCCTTTCATGAAATGTTTCCCTATCATTACACAGTTGACGTATTTTACAAATGTCTTTTAATAATATGAAATCTCAGTCACTGTTAGTGGATTTAAACTGAAGTGAGTCTAAATTGGTCCCATACTTGAATTTCCCCTGAGAATTGGGGAAGAGTGAGAGTACAAGTGAGAAATGGGCTCGGAAACAAAAAGGTGAGTGAATCCGGTAGAACTATATCTCAGTGTGTATATATACTGCAGAAAAGGAGGAATAACGAGAGTGTTGATAACAATCATCCGGTTTAATGGGTCAAATAACATGAACTAAGGTCTGCTCTGAGTAGCTTTGAGCAGTTAGAATTACGGATATATAATTAAACTTTGTTAAGAATGGGATGTTATCTATTATTTTTACACAACTGGATGTTATAATAGTGAACAGAAATTAAATACTATTGCTGATGAAAGCCAGTCATGTGAAATACTTTTTTGTTTAAATATAGCTTTCGAATTGAAGAGTTGTGAAGTGCCCTCTGTTGGTTTTGTAATCCATTTAATTCAAACTATGATTTTTCATTGTGTGGCAGTAGCACCCCCTACAGAACTTGGTGCTTTATTGCACCAAATAGTTTCACCTTAATAATTCAGGAACAGTAACAGTGGTCTAAGTGAGGAGGAGCTCAGCAGGAGGGGTGGTACCTGTAGTATAGAAAATAAAAGGGTTAAAAGCTAAAAGCGATTCATTTACAGTGTTGTGGTACACTTGATTTAGGGGGGGATTGTGATCCACATCAGGAACATTGCCTCTGGCCTTTTGCCAAAAAGATGTTCCACCTGTGTAATCATCGGTACAGAATGTTGTTGGATAATAGTGGTCACTGAGCAATATCTCCAGTGCTGCAATTATTCTGTATTCTCCTTCTAAGTTACATCTCATCTGACTCCAATCTCTTAATTGTTCTCTCCTCCTTCATCCCACAATCAAATGCGGCTTCAGTTAACCAGCTGCAAAACTCTGAGATTTCCATCTCCATTTTCACTTCAATGCCCTTCTTTCAGATATTTCTTAAAATCTATCTCAGATTTTCCCATGAGTTTGGAGCAGTAGTAGGCTGCCTGGTACCTGCACCATGCTCTGACATTCAAAAGGATCATAAATGATCTGATTATTCCTCATTCCTACCAGTAATTGTTCTACTCCCCACTTTAAAACCTGTTGTCCGGTACACCTCCAATGTTGGTGTCATCTGCAAACTTACTATACCTCGTATGTTCACATCCAAATCCTTCATATAAATGACAAAAAGCAGTGGACCCAGCGCGACTTCTTTTGACACACCATTGGTCACAGGCTTCCAGTCTGAAAAGCAACCCTCCAACCAACCACCCACTATCTTCTAAGAAGTGGTGGAGGCTGGTACAATTACCGCATTTAAATTCATCTGGATGGGTATATGAATAGGAAGGGTTTGGAGGGATATGGGCCAAGTGCTTGCAAATGAGATTAGATTAGTTTAGGATATCTGGTTGACATGACTAGTTGAGTCAAAGAGTCTGTTTCTGTGCTGTACATCTCTATGACCCATTTACTATCTTTTAAAATTATCTGAAAACTCTGCTCTCACCATCTTGAGAGGCAAAGAATGCCAAAGACACTCAACCTTTTGAGCAATTAATACCTCATCTCTGATTTACATGGCTGACCCCTTAGCTTGAAACCATAAGACGTAGGAGCAAGAGTAGGTCATTAAGCCCCTCAAGCCAGTTCCACCATTCAATAGGATCGTGGCTGAACTGACATTCCTCGCATTCACTTTCCAGCCCTTTTCCCATAACCCTTGATTCCCCTCTTTGTGAAAATCTTATATATCTCGGCCTAAATTCTTCCCCTACAGTTCTCTGTGACAAGGAATTCCAAAGACATTCAATGTTTCTTAGTCTTCGATTTACTCTGGGAATGTGCTGTCTGGTTCTTGACTTTCCCATGAGGCGAAGTGTCCATTCAGCATTTCTGTCAAGCTCCTTAAGAGTCCTATATATTTCAATGAGATTACCGCTCATTCTTATAAATTCCAATGAGTCGAATCCCAAATGACAAAAAGTAGAGGACCCGGCACTGATCCTTGTGGCACTCCAATGGTCACTGGCCTCCAGTCTGAAAAACAACTCACCACCACCACCCTCTGTCTTCTACCTTTGAGCCAGTTCTGTATGCAAATAGAACATAGAACATAGAAGGATACAGCGCAGTACAGGCCCTTCGGCCCTCGATGTTGCGCCGACCGAGTCCTACCTAACCTATACTAGCCCAATAACTTCCAAATGCCTATCCAATGCCCGCTTAAATGAACATAAAGAAGGAGAGTTCACCACTGATACGGGCAGGGCATTCCATGAACACTCAACCCGCTGTGTGAAGAATCTACCCCTAACATCTGTCCTATACCTACCACCCCTTAATTTAAAGCTAAAATGGCTAGTTCTCCCTGTATTCCATGAGATCTAATCTCGCTAATCAGTCTCCCATGGGGAACCTTGTTGAATGCCTTACTGAAGTCCATATAGATCACATCTACCGCTCTACCTTCATCAGTTCTCTTTGTTACTTCTGCAAAAAAACTCAATTACGTTTGTGAGACATGATTTCCCACGCACAAAGCCATGTTGACTATCCCTAAGCACCCCTTGCCTTTCCAAATACATGTACATCCTGTCCCTCAGGATTCCCTCCAACAACTTGCCCACCATCGAGGTCTGGCTCACTGGTCTATAGTTCCCTGACTTGGCCTTACCACCCTTCTTAAACAGTGGCACCACGTTAGCCAACCTCCAGTCTTCCGACACCTCACCTGCAACGATCGATGATACAAATATCTCAGCAAGAGGCCCAGCAATCACTTCTCTAGCTTCCCACAGAGTTCTCAGGTACACCTGATCAGGTCCTGGGGATTTATCCACCTTTGTCCATTTCAAGACATCCAGCACTTCCTCCTCTGTAATCTGGACATTTTGCAAGATGTCACCATCTATTTCCCTATAGTCTATATTTTCCATATCCTTTTCCACAGTAAATATTGATGCAAAATACTCATTTAGTATCTTCCCCCATTTTCTGTGGCTCCACACAAAGGCCGCCTTGCTGATCTTTGAGGGGCCCTATTCTCTCCCTAGTTACCCTTTTATCCTTGATGTATTTGTAAAAACCCTTTGGATTCTCCTTAATTCTATTTGCCAAAGCTATCGTGTGTCCCCTTTTTGCCCTCCTGATTTCCCTCTTAAGTATACTCCTACTTCCTTTATGTTTATATCTGACATATGCTTCCTTTTTCTCAACCAGACCCTTAATTTCTTTAGTCATCCAGTATTCCCTATACCTACAAGCCTTTCCTTTCACCCTAACAGGAATATACTTTCTCTGGATTCTCATTATCTCATTTCTGAAGGGTGCTCATTTTCCAGCCATCCCTTTACCTGCGACCATCTGCCCCAATCAACTTTCGAAAGTTCTTACCTAATACCGTTAAAATTGGCCTTTCTCCAATTTAGAACTTCAACTTTTAGATCTGGTCTATCCTTTTCCATCACTATTTCAAAACAAATAGAATTATGGTCACTGGCCCCAAAGTGCTCCCCCACTGACACCTCAGTCACCTGCCCTGCCTTATTTCCCAAGAGTAGGTCAGGTTTTGCACCTTCTCTAGTAGGTACAGCCACGTACTGAATCTGAAAATTGTCCTGTACGCATTTAACAAATTCCTCTCCACCTAAACCTTGAACACTATGGCAGTCCCAGTCTATTAAAAATAAAATTAAATTAAAATTAAAATCCCCTACCATAACCACCCTGTTATTCTTACAGATAGCTGATATCTCCTTACAAGTTTGTTTCTCAATTTCCCTCTGACTATTAGGGGGTCTATAACACAATCCCAAAAAGGTGATCATCCCTTTCTTATTTCTCAGTTCCATCCAAATAACTTCCCTCAATGTATTTCCGGGAATATCCCCCCTCACCACAGCTGTAATGCTCTCCATTATCAAAACTCCCCCTCCTCTCTTGCCTCCCTTTCTATCCTTCCTGTCGCATTTGTATCCTGGAACATTAAGCTGTCAGTCCTGCCCATCCCTGAGCCATGTTTCTGTAACTGCTATGATATCCCAGTCCCGTGTTCCTATTCATACCCTGAGTTCATCTGCTTTCCCTGTTAGGCCCCTTGCATTGAAATAAATGCAGTTTAACTTATTAGTCCTACCTTGTCCCTGCTTGCCCTGACTGTTTGACTCATTTCTGTTCTCAACTGTACCAGTCTTAGATTGATCTCTTTCCTCACTATCTCCCTGGGTCCCATCCTCCCAAGCATCCCTAGCAAATTTCCCGGCTATATTAGTCCCCTTCCAATTTAGGTGCAATCCATCCTTCTTGTACAGGTCACTTCTCCCCCGAAAGAGATTCCAATGATCCAAAAATGTGAATCCTTCTCCCTTACACCAGCTCCCCAACCATGTATTCATCTGCTCTATCCTCCTATTCCTGCTCTCACTAGCTCGTAGCACTGGGAGTAATCCAGATATTACTACCCTTGAGGACCTCCTTTTTAAATTTCTGCCTAACTCTCTAATCTCCCTTCAGAGTCTCAACCTTTTCCCTTCCAATGTCGTTGGTTCCAATGTGGACATTGACCTCCTGCTGACCCCTCTCCCCTGTGAGACCATTCTGCACCTTCTCTGAGACATCCTTGATCCTGGCACCAGGGAAGCAACACACCATTCTGATCTTCCGCTGCTGGCCCCAGAAACATCTGTTTGAACCTCGGGCTAGAGAATCCCCTAACACAGTCGATCTCTTGGAAGCTGATGTGCCCCTCATTGCGTTAGAGCCAGTCTCAATACCAGAAACTTGGCTGTTCGTGCTACGTTCCCCTGAGAATCCATCACCCCCTTATATTTTCTAAAACAGCATACCTGTTTGAAATGGGTATATCCACAAAAGATTCCTGCACTAGGTGCCTACCTCTCTTACCTTTCCTGGAGTTAACCCATTGATGTGACTGTATCTGAGACTTTCCCCCTCTTGCTATAACTGCCATCCATCACGTACTGTTACTGTTGCAAATTCCTCATGGCTTCTAACTGTCTCTCCAAGCGATCCATTCGATCCGATAAGATTTGCATCCAACAGCATTTATGGCAGATATATCTTTTATATCTTTCCCCTCACACCCTAAACCTATGCCTTCTTGTTCTGGATTCCACCACCCCAGGGAAGAGACTTTGTCTATTTATCCTATCCATGCCCTCGTGATTTTATAAACCTCTATAAGGTCACCCCTCAGCCTCCAATGTTCCAAGGAAAACAAACCCAGCCTATTCAACCTTTCCCTGTAACTCAAATCCTCCAACTCTGACAACATCCTTGTAAGTTGTTTCTGAACCCTTTCAAGTTTCACAACATCATTCTGATAAGAAGGAGACCAGAACTGCATGCTATATTCCAACAGTGGCCTAACCAATGTCCTGTACAGCTGCAACATGATCTCCCAACTCCTAAACTCAATACTTTGACTAATAAAGGAAAGCATACCAAATGCCTTCTTCACTATCCTGCGACTACGCTTTCAAGGAGCTATGAACCTGCACTCCAAGGTCTCTTTGTTCAGCAACACTCCCTAGGACCTTACCATTAAGTGTTTAAATCCTGCTAAGATTTGCTTTCCCAAAATGCAGCACCTCGCAATTATCTAAATTGTCACAATGGACAATTTTAAATTTTCCCACATGTTGCCCCATTTGCTAGATCGTTGTCAACCCACATAACATTTCTATATCCTTTTGTCACGTCCTTAAGTCCTTTTTCACTAATTTACTTTCCTACCTATCTTAGTATCATCAGCAAATTTAGCTACTATGTTTCGATTTCTTCGTCTATGTCATTTATACGAAATTGTAAAATGTGAATTTGTATCCTGACTCCTTTGGCTCGCAAGTCATTACACTTTGCCAACCAGAAAATGACTTCTTTATGTATACACTTTTTTAGATTAGATTACTTACAGTGTGGAAACAGGCCCTTCAGCCCAACAAGTCCACACCGACCCGCCGAAGCGCAGCCCATCCATACCCCTACATTTACCCCTTACCTAACACTACGGGCAATTTAGCATGGCCAATTCACCTGACCCGCACATCTTTGGACCGTGGGAAGAAACCGGAGCACCCGGAGGAAACCCACGCAGACACGGGGAGAACGTGCAAACTCCACACAGTCAGTCGCCTGAGTCCGGAATTGAACCCGGGTCTCAGGCGCTGTGAGACAGCAGTGCTAACCACTGTGCCACTGTGCCGCCCACACTTGTTAGCTAACCAATCTTCTCTCCGTCCCAGTATGACAACACTTATTTTCTCCAGTAATTTGGGGCGGCACGGTGGCACAGCGGTTAGCACTGCTGCCTCACAGCGCCAGATACCTGGGTTCAATTCCTGCCTCAGGTGACTGACTGTGTGGAGTTTGCACATTCTCCCCGTGGGTGTGTGGGTTTCCTCTGGGTGCTCCGGTTTCCTCCCAAAGATATGCAGGTCAGGTGAATTGGCCATGCTAAATTGACCATAGTGTTAGATGAAGGGGTAAATGTAGGGGTATGGGTGGGTTGCGCTTCAGCAGGTTAGTGTGGACTTGTTGGGCTAAAGGGCCTGTTTCCACACTGTGAGTAATCTTATCAAAAGCGTTTCAAAGTCTGTGTACACTACAACCACTAGTTCCTCTTGATCCATACCGCATGTTATTTCTTTAAAGAACTTCAATCAGATAAACTTAGAATCCCTACAGTATGGAAGCAGGTCATTCGGCCCATCACATCCACACCAACCCTCTCAGCATCCCACCCAGACACACTCTCCTACCCTATCCCTGTAACCCTGCATTTCCCATGGCCAATCCACCTAACCTGCACTTCTTTGGACTGTGGGAGGAAACTGGAGCACCCAGATAAAACACACATAGGCATCAGAAGAATGTGCAAATTCCATAAAGAGTGGAATCAAACCCAGGTTCCTGGTGCTGTGAGGCAGCAGTACTAACCGTGAAGCCACCATGCTTGAAAACATGATTTTCCCTTTTACAAAACCATGCTGACTCTGTTTTTCTTGAAGTTTCCTGTGTGCCTGGCAATTATGGAAATTATTTCTAATTCTTGACTCTTAATTAGAGCTAATTTAGGTCAGAAATATTTCCCTGATAACTTCCATTTGATTTGTTCAAGCTAGTCAACTCGACAAATAATTTTAAAAATTATTTCTAATCTGTAGGATTAACATGATCATTTACTGTGAAAGAAATTATTCAAGAATGTTGCCGTCTCAAAATTGCCTGAATGCTTATCAGGATACATATTTTCCACTTCAGAAGTATCTGGAGTGTAGGGATCATTTCAGTTGTACTCAAAAACAGAAATGAGATGACTTACTCAGTTTAAAGTTGATACAAGCTAATAAGTATTGTACTTTAAGTGGATAGGTACGCTTCTATGCCAAAAATCTATCAGAAGATGTAATATGCAGTCAAATCAAATACATTTAATGTTTTACCTTAAAACCCCAAACACGCTTTCTCCTAATGGGAAAAATTGTTGTTTAGATCCCTCCCACTTTGCTAATTCTCTGTATAAATTGCACCCACTTCTATTTGATGCTATCTCACAACATTATTCCTTAATTATTCAGTGAAGACTCCTTTATGAAGCTATATGTTTTTATCTAGTCAATTTTTAATGTTTTGTAACTTGATTTATTTCATCTCTCCCCTATTCTCTTGTCATGGCTCACTGGGTTAGCATGCTGGAAATTGAGCCCCACTACCAAAATCACAAAAGTTAAAGATTTAAAGTAAGAACACAAAATCCCCAAACTTACCTGATTTTCAAGCCAAAATTGATGGAAAGCATGGATCAATTTTCTGTACTTAACAATAATTACTATTTATTTGCTAGCAATTAGATTCCAGCTACAAGTGTGAACACTTGTGAACCATCAGCTTATAGTGCTGAAAATTAAAACTAATCCCCTAAAACATACCCAATATTTGCGTGCACACACGAACAGACAGACAAGGAATATAGAAACAAAAACTAATTGCTGGAAAAGCTCAACGGGTCTGGTAGCATCTGTGGAGAGAAATCAGACTTAATGTTTTGAGTGATCATTCCTCAGGAAAATAAAATACAGGCAAAGGAAAGCTAGAAGGCAGGTCATTGGTTCCTACTTGTAAGTTCCTGAGTAGATCTTTATGATGATTGTTCTGGTCAGAATATTGATTCTAAGACACTTTTCTCTGGATCTTTCCACCAGATTTCAAGAGTTCTAACTTATCAGGTAGATGTTGCAGTTTATAACAACTGTTAAAGGAAAGATAAAATTGTTTTCTTCAGGTTATTTTTAATGAATTTGTGAGGCATGAGTATCACTAGCTGGCCAGTATTTATTGTCTGTTCATAGCTGAGCTTGAGAAAGTGGTAGTTGAGTTGCATTCTTCAACTGCCGCTGTCCATGTGGGTCAACCTACAGCACATGTCGTTAACAAAGGAGTTCTAGGATTTTGACAGAGCAATAGTGAAGGAATGGTGATATATTTCCAAGTCAGGATGGTGCATAGCTTGGAGGGGAACTTGCAGCTGATGTTGTACCCACATGTTTGCTGCTCTTGAGAAAAGAGAGAGAGAGCTTCTGTGCTAGTGGAGATCAAAAACATCTCCATTTTATTCCAGTCTCAGCTTGACAACTGATCATTCAGTTGCTGACCAGCAAAAGGTTTTTGTCATCAATAACTGGTCATTAATCCATAGAACAATCATCCTCCTGTTGCCACCCATTGTGTGTGCACTGAATCCCTCTGCTCCAATTCATCTGTAATTACTTGAATCACAGTCAAATTGCTGGAAAAGAAATTGATGGGTCTGGCAGGGTCTGTGGCGAGAAAACTGACAACATTTTGAGTCTCATGGCCCTGTATCAAAATTCCTGACATGATAAAGGGTCAGTGGGCACAAAATGTTAACTCTGTTTTTCTCTTCACAGATGCTGTTTCTCCAGGACATTGTTCTTGTTTTGGATCTCTAGCATCTGCTGTTTTTTTTTGTTTCGCTTCAATTACTGCTTGTTCCAATAGTTGTTTTACACATTGCTTGCCACAAACGTCAGGTTACTTGCTTTTAAAAACAGAGCAATTTCTTAAAAACTTTATCCAAAACAGTTCTTTCATATATCTGTCCACGGTTTTAAAAATGCAAAAAATAAAAAGACACTTTCAATCTTGCAAAGAATCCCCCTGTGAGACATTTATCAGGAAAAGTTTATGTGTCTTTGATTTGAGTGTGTTGTTTATGATTAGTGTCTAATGGTGTTCACTCGATAAGAGATGGCATTCAAAAGATACTTACCAGTTGGATACATCAGTTTAATCATTCCTGTGGTTAATGTTATCATGCCTGGATATGATGATGCCACGTTTCATTTCTGATTGCCTTTTGTGTCATTAAATTATTGTTATACCTTTTTGTTCTGGATGTGCTGAGTACCAGTCTATTAACTTAATTAATGTTGTTTGTGTGTCATTCATATCCTCTTCCAGGTATATCCTAATTTCAAAGTGGACCTTTTGGGTTTGTACTGGCAGTGATAGAGTCTTTACTGGTTGACTCCATGTTCTAAGTGAATCCTTACCTTTAAATGTTTTTAATACCTATGTTCTACCTAAAAGAAATTGTACTTATATCTCAATCAAACATAACGTAATGATTTCTGGTTATAAATATAATATCTTTCATAATCACTTCCAACATCCTCCTTCACGGATGTTAAACTAACTGGCATGTAGTTTCCTGCTTTCTGTCTCCCTCCCTCTTTGAATAAAGGAATTACAATTGCTCTTTTCCAATGTAATGGGATCTTTCCTGAATCCAAGAAATTTTGGAATATTAAACCAATGCATCAACTATTTCACGAGACTAGTACATTTATATTATATAGTGAATACCCATGCGTGCATCTGTTCAGTCTATTCATTCATTTGATGTGGAATTACTGGCTGGACCATCTATTATTGCTCAGAAGGTAGTTGAAAATCAACCATAATGCAGTCACATGTAGACCAGACAAGGATGGCAACAAGGAGATTAACTTTCCAAGTCTAGATGACTCTTTATCAGAGCTAATTGTAGAGTTATCTAGACTCAAAGCATTAGCTTGCTCTCTCACACTTGATGCTGTCTGACCTGCTGTGATCTTCAGCATTGGTTGTTTTTAGTAGATTCCAGCATCTGCAGTAATTTGTTCCTACATAAGATATAAGGATGGCTATTTCCTTCCCTCAAGAACATTAGTGAACCACTGCCTCATCTTATACCAACAGAATATTCATCTACATTTAAAGTTTTACCTTAAAGCCCCAAATATACTTTCTCCCAATGGAAAACATATACTTTAAGAAATATTATCAGAGGGTTTTCAGAAGTGTGAAATTTTAGTAGGTCTTACTTTTATGTTGTTTGGTTCCCCACTGCTTGCAAAAGTGACCATTAACCTTCTGTATAGATTCCTCCAATTTCTATATGCCATCTCCGTATTTTTATTCCGAATTCCCCTGATTCCCTTTCTACAGGATCAGCACTCGTTTTGTTGACTTTTTTTTGAATATCACTCTATTCATTTTATATGATGTTCACATCTTCAAATACAGAACTTATTGAGAAGCATTTATGTTTCTGAATTAAGATATTTCACTAATAAATAGATCAGCCCTACAGACTTGAATATTACTAAGCCAATCTTTGGTGAACTAATACATGCTACTGTGGACTACAGTATACTGGGATTACAGTCTTATAGCAACTATGTACAACCTGCTAGTGCCTTGGATGCAGGGATAGAAAGTAATATGGCCAAATTTGCAGGTGACCCTAAAATAGGTGAATATAAGTTGTAATGAAGGTAAAAGAAATTACAAATAGATATGGATATTTTAGGTGAATGGGCCAAAATTTGTCAGATGAAGTTTTATGTGGACAAGTGTACAATTATCCATTTTGGCCAGAAGAATAAAAAGGCAACTTATTATCTAATTGGAGAAAAGTTTTGGATTTCAGAAGGATCTGGATGTCCTCATGCATGAACTGCAGAAAACTAGTATGCAGCTATAGCACAGTATAAATGTTGCTGCAACAATAGAAGACATTAGCGAGATTGCACCTGGATATTATATACAATGTTGGTTCCTACCTAGGAAGGATGTAATTGCATTGGATGCAGTTCATGAGATTGATTCCAGAAATGAGTGTCTCCAGGCCTACCCTTTCTGAAGGTTAGAAGAATGAGAGAAAATCTAATTGAGTATACAAGATTCTAAAGGGGATTGACAAAGTAAATATAAAGAGAGTGTTTCCCCATTAGGCAATCTAGAACAAGAGGTTATTATTTTAAATCTGCCACCCCTTATCCTAAAACTGAATTAATAAGAAATTACTTTTTACAGAAGGTTGTGAATCTGTTGACTCCACTACCCAGAGTGTGGTGGATTCTAGAGAAAGAAATTTTTAATCTGTAATAGGTTGAAAGTTACAGAGCGTGGGCAGGAAAGTGGAGTTGAGGCTGAGATGAGACCAGATGATCATATTAAATGGTGGGGCACGTTAGAGAGTCTGAATTGCCTCCTTCTGCTCCTTGTTCTTATGTTTTTACTCTTGGCTGTTATGTCCCCATGTTTGAATGACATCACCAATAACAGGGTTTGGGTTGGGTAATCTTGCAAGTGGAAATTAGTGTCTTAGTCATGGTACAGAAATGCATTTGGAAACACATCTAGGTCAGATACAGTTCAAGCACGTTGTGAAGTGTGGACTGGAAAAGCACAACAGGTTAGGCAGCATCCAAGGAGCAGGAGAGTTGATGTTTCGAGCATAAGCCCATCCTCGGATGCTGCCTCACCGGCCGTGCTTTTCCGGCACCACATTTTTTGAGTCTGATCTCCAGCATTTGCAATTCTCACTTTCTGCTCATGGCTCAAAAATGTGTCAGGGACAGGATTCACATGTCTAGGGAATGTGCTGTGGTTTGCCTACGCTTACGATCTTAAATTCATAAATGCAAACATTACAGAGCAATGGAGTTGTGACATCTATGAAACATCAACAATGAGAAAAAATTGGAAGAAAATAAAATAAACCCATTTCAGATTAACTTTGAACTTAATCCTTGATGCAAAAAATGTTGATTTTTATTTTCTGTAAATTAGTTGTGAACAAGAATCTAACAAATATATTTGGAGTTGAGAATGCCTCAGCAATGTTTCCTCTGAATGAGCTTGCTCATAAATCATGTGCCACTTTTTAAAAGTTTCTATCCTGCCTGTGCTAAGAGATCTGATCCGGAATGGATGGTAAAATGTGACCTTGCAGTGTGCACCAAAATTTTTGTCACATTCGAGACATCATTCTTTGTAAGTTGAAATCTTGTCTTCATGTAGCTTCATTGTCTTTGTAGAAAGCTCCAGACTGTTCTGAAAGATGATGTACTTGTTAAAACAACATGATGTTATTACGATTGATAACACAACACAACTTGTTATGTTCAATATTGGATGTCCTAGCTTTCAATTGAAGAAATTAACTGCTAATTTTTTGCCTGTTTCCAAGTAAATGTTTCCAGATAGAGCTAAATTTACTATCTACATGTTATTTTTAGTCTTTTACTTTGAAGTTGGGTAACAGTTACTGTCTGTTTATAAGCACTTTGAGTTAGATCAAAGATTGTTACTCAAGTACAAGGTGTTCTTTTATCTTTGATAATTTTTTTTCTAAAATGTGAATTTTGAAATCAATAGGCTTAATGATGTAAGTAACAACACAATTTAAGATGCTGAGATCTGGTGTGTGTTTCTGCTGTTGGTCCTCTTTTCATTCTCATGGTTGTAGGGTAACAACAGTATTGCATTTCAGTTACCTCCACGCTTTGTGCAGACACCAAAGCTGCATCCTTTGTGCTGATACTGTTGTCATGGACTGTGTCACTCCTATTTAATTAAACTTGGATCGATCACCTTCATGGACTTTTGACTACCATGGAATCTCTGGGTGTTGGCTGCCTACTGGACTGTTGGGTTGCTCTTTGACCCAGACTGCTCCTGCCCTGAGTCTGCTGCATTGCTAGCTTTACCGTATCCACTTCCCAATCCTTGATCATGACAATCTGAGACTTCTTCTTTTCTTCCCTGAAAGGAGACACAAACAGTCCCCAGTCTCTTCCCCCCTCTGCCTAGCTGAGCTTGCTTTCACTTTTGAATGATTTCTCCTTTAACTCATCTCACTTTCAGCAAGTAAGCAGTGTGGCTATAGGAGCCAACATGGGTCCAACTTATGCCTGTCTCTTTGTGAGGTATGTGAAACATTCCTTGTTGCAGTCTTACTCAGGGGCTGTCTTTCACAACTGTTTAATTGCTACATTGACTGCATTGATGCTGCTTCCTGAACATGAAAGATTAATCAATTTTGCTTCTAACTTCCGTCATTCTCTCACCGTCACCTGGTCCATCTTTGACTTTTGCCTTCCATGACTTC
Source organism: Hemiscyllium ocellatum (assembly GCF_020745735.1). NCBI lineage: Eukaryota > Metazoa > Chordata > Chondrichthyes > Orectolobiformes > Hemiscylliidae > Hemiscyllium > Hemiscyllium ocellatum. The sequence continues at coordinate 93,067,997 of NC_083411.1, read as the reverse complement.
TCTGTTTTCACTTCTGGGGATTAATGTCCATTACAAATATCTTACTGACTCCCACAGTTATTTTGACTATGTTCTCTCACACTCTACTTTCTGTAAGGACTCCATTTCCATTCTTCCAGTTACTCTGTTGCCATTGCATCTGTCCTATGACTCCACCTTCCATAGGGATGCTTTCAATATGGCCTTTTTCTTCAACTGTGGATTTCCCTTCCCCATCAGGGTTAATGAGGCCTCAGTTATTTCCCATTTCCTACATCCTTGCGCTCACCGTTCCCTTCCCTCCCAGGGAAAGAGCATGGTTCTCCTGATCTCACTTCCCCTTCCATTCCAACAACTTTCATGTTAAAAGGATCATCTTTTCCGACCAGGATACTACCACATATCTTCCTTTCTTCTCTGTCACCATTCAGCAAAGACCGTTACCTCTGTAACACCCTGGTCCACTCCTCCATCACTCCGACTAAGCCATAGTTACATGAAGTTTAGAAACTTCTATCCACTAGAAATAGTAATCTATCTGTATTAGATGTGCCTTCCTTCAGAATTTGAACACATCTAATCCCAGTCTTTGCCAAGCTTATGTAGGAGGGTTGAAAACATTAATGATTCTGTTGGCAACTGATTTGTTGGTACAAGTGTGTCAAGATGATAGAAAAATCTTTACTTCCATTGAACACCTGGTCACTCTATCTGCTGTTAAGCCAATGCCCTGTACTTAGTGATCACTAACTGCTTTCATGAAGTCATCTTAGGATGTCTTCTTTCATGGACTTCATTGTTACCAGCCAGTGTTCATGCCCTAGTAGGTTACCTCTTATTGTTAAATATTGCCACTGTTCACAACACTTCCTTCCAGCCTGGTCCAGAAAATCCAACCTAAGAAATCTTAACTGCGGAGACTTATAATTTCATTGTGACAAGAACAGAGATGGACAGGATTGACTGAAAGAGAAGGAAAAAGCAGTAATTGAACAATGGCTACTTCTAAAGAGCAGATAATTCGGGGATAGTTGAAGCATACATTCTGAAATGGGAAAGGTAGGAGAAACAAATCCAGAGTTCATGGATAATACAGGAGTGACAGATATAAAATAGACAATGCAATCAAGTTCCCCAGGGGCTGGCACCGGAATCTTGGATTTTGCTGATATATATTAATGATATGGATTTTGGTGTGCAGGGGACGACTTCAAAGTTTGCAGATGACACAGAATTTGGAATAATTGTAAAGTGTGAGGAGAATAGTGTGGAACTCCGAAAGGACATTGATGAGTTGGTGGAGTGTGTGGATAGGTAGATGAAGTTCAGTGAAGAGAAGTATGAGGTGATGCACATTGCAGGAAGAACATTGAAAGACAATATAAAAAAAGGGTACAATTCTAAAGGGAGTGCAGGAACAGGGCAGTCTTTATGTGTATGCACAGATCATTGAGGTGGCAGGACAGATGGAGATCAGTTATGAATGTACATGGTGTCCTCCACTTTATTAATTGGGGCATAGAATACAAGAGCAAGGTGATGATCAACTTGTATAAGACACTGGTTGGCCCTCAACTGGAGTATCATGTACAGTTGTGGGCACCACATTAAAGGAAAGATGTGAATGCATTGGAGGGAATACAGAAATGATTCACAAGAATGGTTTCCAAAAACGAGGAACTTCAGTATTGAGGATAAATTGAAAAATTTAAGACTGTTCTCCTTGGAAAGAAGGCTGAGAGGCGATTTGATGGAAGTTTTCAAAATCATGTGCAGACTGGATAGAGTAGATAGAGCGAATTTGTTCTCACTCGTAAAAGGAACAAAAACAAGAGGACACTAGTTTATAGTAATGTGCAAAAGAAGCAAGAGCACTGTCTTGAGAAGACCCGTTCATTCAGTAAGAAGTTAGGATCTGGAATTTGGTGGAGGCAGTTAAATTGATTATTTCTAATTAAATAATGTGCAAGGGTATGGGAAGAAAGCAGGAGATTGGCACTAGATGATGATGTTCATTTGATGAGCCAGTAAAGGCACAATGGGCCAAATGGCCTCTTTCAGAGCAATACCACTCCATAATTCTATGCTCTGTGGACCAACCATCAGCCAACCAAGTAAACAAAGTTGTCTGATTTTAGTGTGCTCTTTATCTGATTTCTGAGCTGCACAGATTTCTTTGCACTTTGACTCTGGTCAGTAATGAATCCTGTTCCTGTGTAATTATTCCTGTGGGACCTCGTCAATGCGGACTAAATTGACCATTTCAGCCTCTCCACTATTGCTCTAAATGGTTCATCAACTATAATCTGGATCTTTCCTGAAATATAAACTATTCAACACTTGTATCTGATTAATCTGAGACTGAACCTCTAAGTCCTTGATAGCACTTTCACTATTTCTTTTGATTTCAATGATGTGACAAATGGATTGTGGTCCATTTCCACCTGAAATCTGAACTTCATAGCACCATCAGAGGGGTCATAGCACCGTGTAATGGCTAAAATCTCTCTCAATTGTTGTATGTGGATGCTTTCTTTCTGTCAGTGTTATTGATGTGAAATATACTGGCTTCCTGCTTTAATCACCCTGGACTCGATTGAGTAGTACATTAGTCCCTTTGAGGAAGTGTCAGCAGGTATTACTATGGGCAATGTGGTGTTGTGCTGAGTTAATACACCTGTAGGTATTAGCTTCTCCTTTATCGTTCTGAAATCTAGTCTGTTCCAGACTCCAAAGCCACTATTATTCCTTAAGGTCTGCCTGAGACTTTGTAAGACTAGCCAGACATGGACTGAGCTCCTCCACTGAGTTGACCATCCCTAAAAAGCATTGAACATTATGGACACTCTTGGTCATATGGCTCATTGACTGCCCTCACCTTTGATATTTGCAGTGATTCTTTGCTCCTGTACTGTGACTCAAAAGCATGATTTTTTTTGTTTGCAAATTGACACTTCTCATCGAGTAAGACACCATGCTTTGTCGTTTCAACCTCATGACAGAAAATACTTTGCTTGCCTTGATTTTGTGACATCACATGGTGAAAGATTTCTGAAAGGTGCTGTCAAAATTCAAAAGATAGACAATTGAAATATAATTAAACAACAAGTGGAGTAATGCAAGTCAAGAACGATCTCAATTTGTAGTCCAGAGATATTTTTCCAAAATCTATTGTTTGCATTTAATTTGGTAAAACAAATCTATTACAGCCTAATTCTACCAAACCATTACCAACAGGCAAAATGTTGGAACTTCTCTCTGAGGCCCTTGTTTGTATGTATGAAGTCTATGCACAATTCAAGCTCTCCATTGGATTAGGGACCAGAACACCGCCTTGTTAGAAGATTAGATAAGAATCCATACAGTGAGAAAACAGGCCATTTGGCCCAAGTCCACACCACCCCTCCAAAGAATGACCTATCCAGACCCATTTCCTTACCCAATTTCTCCACACTTCCCCTGACCAATGCACCTAACCTACACATCCCTGAACACTAGGGGCAACTTAGCATAACCAATTTACCTGATCTTTGGATTATGGAAGGAAACCGGAGCACCCGGAGGAAAGCCAAGCAGACACTGGAAGAACATGCAAATTCCACACATATAGTCGTTCGAGGTTGGAATCGAACCCAGGTCCCTGGTACTGTGAGGCAGTAGTGCTGACCACTGAGCCACTGTTGGCTTTTAACTGGTGATGTTGCGCATGCTCTTAACATGCTGCTTATCTAGTGATATACTACTGACATTCATGGAAGAGAAAAATGGAAACATTACTGGGGAGCTGTAAGCACCATTGAGCATATTAGACTGCAAGTCAGGGCTTTACAGGAGAATGAGGCAGTTTCTCATTCAGGTGCCTTCAGTTTCTCTAGCAATGGGTACATTTCTAAGAGTATATAAAGATAATGGGCTTAGTGTCATTCAGCAATGTAATGTACTGCAGATTGACATTTATTAATCTGAGAAGTGATGGGAATTCCTGACAAAATTCCTTATTATTTTCATCCTGTAGCTTAGTGTTGAATCTTCCTAGAGGAGCCAGATTTATGTATGATTTTTAGCAAAAAATACAATGCACCTTGGTTCTTCAAGACACAGATTCTCATTGAACTTTCAATCCTTTGGCTAGGAGTGGTAATGAACTGACCTTGTACTTGAAAATTTGTGCCTCCTGGACCTTACAGTTTGCTGCTTGCTGCTTGAACGTTCACTGATTTTAACCATGACAAACTGTCAGCCATAGCTGTCCCTTTATCTCATTTAGAGTCTGTATTAAATGATATCATTTGTAAGATGGCAGCCCATAAGCCCTGTTGGTCCTCAAAAAGTGCTGGTTTGCCTTGCTGGTTTTAATCTTCCACTCTTCGGATTTGCACTCTTGCAAGTGGATTTTCAAAAAGAATATGGTATTTTCTCCTTAGCAGAACATCTTTGCCTTTGTTTCTGTGTTGATTCTAAATTTCCAAATCTGTACTGGCATTTGAAGGATCCAACACTTCCACGTTTATAGTACTCAGCTCCCCTGATGGGTATTCCTGGCATTGGTAATATTGCCCTGTGCCAAAGCTAGGACGTTCTATGTTGTGATGAGTTTGTTTTGTGCCCTTTTACAATTTTGCCAGCTTTTGGAAGGATAGACCTCGGTGTTGTCCAGTTCAGGATCCTACCTTAGCCTGAGCCAGACACTGCATGTTCATCATGAGCTTTGGTTTTGACTGAAGAAAATCAGATCTTTTACATTGCACTGATGATGATTCAATCTCTTGTATTTCTGTCGTATGTATGCACAGCACCCCACAAACCTGTACTTGTTGGCTATAAATTATTCTATCAATAGTCTTTTCCACTGGGAACATGGGTTAAATTCTGTCCATTAAAGCGCAAGATTCTGAATTGAATTGAAGTACACATCAAATGCCTTGACCATGGATTTCTCCCTAGTATTTGACTAGACAGCTTTGCTCTGAGTTTACTGCACCTCAATCTTTACCTAGTCTAAGAGAAACTCTGCCTTATTCTCCTGTAAAACCCTGACTTGCAGTCTAATATGCTCAATGGTGCTTACAGCTCTCCAGTAATGTTTCCATTTTTCTCCTCCATGAATGTCAGTAGTATATCACTAGATGTCAGAGTTGCATAATCATGTTCATCATCATTAACATATGAATTTCCCATTATACCACACTGCATTAGATAAGTAATATAGTAAACAAGAGAAATTGATGGTGATTGGGTGTGAAACAAAATGACTGCAGATGCAATATCTATTGTTACCTAGACTTAGATGGTATGTTAAAGCAATCTGTCATTTGTTCAATTTCAATTAAGTTTCTTGCATTTCTTCATGTTTTATATCCTCAATAAGGTGCCCCCAAACCATCATCATCCCAGATAATAAAATACTTGCCTCAATACTCACCTTTCTAAACTGGATCACTGCTATTGCCTTTCTCAGTATGCTGTCCAGTGCTTAAGTACATTTGTGATACTTTGGCCAGATTTAAATAGCACTTTGTTTTATTTCAGTTTATTGCAGGTTTCTGCTTTTACTTTAAACCTTAACATATTTATTTGCTACAAATCGTTACCCTGTATTGTTAAAGTTTTATTCTGATTAAATAATTTCATAAGCCAGAAATATTTGTTGAACTGCGGATGGGAGATTCATATTCCTACAAGATATTTGCAACAATTTAATGTCATCAGCTTATTAACAGCTAAACAGACAGCAGAAACGTAATCTACACAGGAATATTGTTAGACAATAGGATTGCGTCATGTAAGTGTTAGTTTGTGGCTTTCTGAAAAACACACTTGAAGAAATTTCTGTTATTATGTACCAAGGATACAAAATGCAATTCATCAAGTAATTCCCCTTTTCTCGAGTTATGGATCACTGTGAAGTTTTGTTTTCTGTCAAGTGCTACAAGCTCATTTCTATATTTGTGAGTCACTACAATATAATATTGTTGTGTAACATCTAGGATACTGGGTAGAATACTTTGTTACTAATTGCTTGACCATGGGATATTGAACCCATTAACTGTTAATTTATCCTGTGGAATACTGAATTATGCAGCCAAGAGATGCAGGAATTGAATTGAATTTCCATTTGTAACCCTTTGGACAGGGAGAGAATTTGGTGGGACATCCTGTTCTTAATGGCTATGAATAACAATGTCTAATTATATAGCGTTCTAAGGTTGAAAATATCCCATGACATGCCATAAAATGGGCAAGATCAAAATAAAGCTGGATTCTCATTATGGAAGGATAATTAATAGCTTATCTTCAGATGTGAGAAGACACAATGACAGTATGGAAACCTGTGATCATAACAGCACCAACAAGGAGATGTCGATGAATCAGTCAAGCTTGAGATTATGCATTTTAATATCCAAGCAACAAGTCACATTGCAATCAAGACTGCTGTCTGGAGACCCTGATTGGTGGAAGGCATATGCCCATTATGTCAGTGATTCAGAAAGGATTGTTTAAGGTTAGATCAATTACCTTATGCATTGCTTTTACACTTAAAATTAATTCCATGTTGTTAAAACATTAGGAAAACCTTCCAAACCAACAACCACTTCTCTCTAGAAGGACAAGGGGCAGCAGATACAAGGGAAAACCACTACCTGCAGGCTCCCCTCAGAGCCACTCACCATCTTGACTTGGACATATATCACTATTACTTCGGTGTTGCTGGGTGAAAGTCCTGGAATTCCCTCTCTAAGGGTATTGTGGGTCAACCTACAGCACATGGACTGCCAAGGTTCAATCAGCTCACCAACACTTTCTCAAAGGCAATTAAGGATAGGTATTAAATGCTGGCCAGCTAGCAACACCCACAAATGAATTTTTAAAAAGGAATTGGTTAAAACATGGCTTTTGATGAAAAGGCAAAACCTATTGGAATGTACTTCCAAACAGGGGACCAAGTTTCTGTTATTAATAGCAGGGAAAAGGGATGATGGGAGTGGAATGCCCAAAAACTCAAGAAGTGTGTGAAAGGGATATGATGAGATTCCAAAAATACCTGGGCTGAGGTTCTAGAGAAACATGGAAGTAAAGGTTTTAACATTAATATCTTGGGTGATAAGATCGAACACAGTCAGTGAAGATGGGGTGCCATACTCATAGGGCTCAACATGAAACAAGATATTGTCAGCTGGGTTTGAACATGTTGGAATTGTGGTCCATGACAGGTGAGCAAGAAAAGCTTTGGAAAATTTGCATCTGGAGGCTATAGCTGGAAAGTGCAAATGTAGATGATTGAGGAAATTGTTGATGATTGTGATTGTTTTTATAGTTGAATAATCTTTTGATTTATTGTTGTGGCTCAGCTAAATAGAAGGGTTGCAGCCACTTGGCAAAAAGTACTGGTTTCTGGAGAAACAAACAGAAAAAGAAGAAAACTGTGTTTGGGATGGTGAAGTTTGATTTACTGTGTCCATAGCATTAAACTAGTCTATAAAGAGCATGAAAACAAAAAATGCTAGAAATCACAGTGGGTCACTCTACATCCATGGAGAGACAGCAAGCTAAGGTCTCAAGTCTGGATAACTCTTCATCAGAGCTGACGTGAATTGTAGAGGGGGCAGCATTTTGCATATTTGGTGGTGGGGCGGGGAGATGTGCTGCAGAAGGACCACTCCTATAATGAGTAAATAATGTCAGTACTCAATTGTACATAACTTGGAGTTGAACCACTCCTTAATGAATTTTAATATGTTTTTGCTACCCCAAAACATTGTAAAATGAATATTGTTGTCAAGGCTAGCTTTGATCCTTCAGCTTGGGTGAGGATTTCTTCTGGGTGCTTCAGTCTTTATGCATTTTCTTTTCTAAGTAATAATAATATTGCTGGTGTGAGGCTTTCCGTCTTTTCACAATTACTTCATTTGATGAAGACACAACAATCTATCAGATGAGATTCCATTTAAATACTGGATATGTCACAACAAGTGCACATGATTAGGTAAAGATTAACGTTCTTTTACTGTGTGTCAGCACCAACATTAAGCGGTGCTTTTCAGCCAGTCTAATCTCAGCAAAACATTGGCACGTTAGATTCCTGGTCGTCATTAGTTACCCATGACAGCATAACATAAGTGTATTAAGTTGGAAATTGTCAATATGATCATGTGTCACTAAGGGTTATAGAATTGTGGAAAAGCACTTCTGCCTTGGTGTACAAAAGCAGTCACAGAATTCATTACAGTGGCCAGTTGCAAAACAGAGGATAACATTTGAATTCAGCAGTAATGTCTGGCGATAGACAATCATCATGTATGTTGGGCAGCTAGAAATGTTTTGTGATTTTGAATAATTTTATTGCATTATGAAGTATACAGGAAATATTCCTGCAGATGGTAAGAAACAGAAAATTGGCATCTTTGGCCTTTTCATTTCCCTGCTCACAGTTGTAAATGTTATCAGCACCACACCGGAATCCTCTTTTACACAATAGATTGGCTCCAAATTCAGAGCTTCCTGCAGTTAGGAAGTACAGTACACAAACTGAATTAATGTAGTTCTGACATTTAATTCATGTATTCCCAAGCTTATGCACTCTAACCTCCCAAACTAGCCAAAGCTGGATAGATTCTTGATATCAAGGGATTGAAGATTATCAGGGGTAGATGGAAATGTGGATTTGTTGTTACAAACTTGATCAATTATAGATTAGATTACTTACAGTGTGGAAACAGGCCCTTCAGCCCAACAAGTCCACACCGACCCGCCGAAGTGAAACCCACCCATACCCCTACATTTACCCCTTACCTAACACTACGGGCAATTTAGCATGGCCAATTCACCTCACCCGCACATCTTTGGACTGTGGGAGGAAACTGGAGCACCCGGAGGAAACCCACGCAGACACGGGGAGAACGTGCAAACTCCACACAGTCAGTCGCCTGAGTCGGGAATTGAACCCGGGTCTCAGGCGCTGTGAGACAGCAGTGCTAACCACTGTGCCACCGTGCCGCCCATAATCTTATTAGAGTAGCAGAACAGGCTTGAAGAGCCAAATACCCTTCTCAGGTGCCTTGTTTGTATGTTTTCAATTCAGAAAAATAAGTGTTTGTCATATCACAGCTTAACATACATTAACTTGCAGCCTGTATGTCTTGTTTCTGATAATGTAATTGGAGAGAAATTGAACCCTGTAGCACTTGCGATAAGGACTGCACAACTTTCTAACAGTCAACTAGTATCTGTGATCTGTGCACACACTGTTGACAGGATGCTACCTTGCTGTAATGGTTTGCTCACACACACACCTAATAACCAGTGGCAGCAAGCAGTCAGTGATATAAGTGTACAATTCTGATCTGATGTGATAAATTCTGTTCATCACACACCAGCCTACTCCCTGCGTTAAGCTTGCAAAGCTGAATACTGGTGTACATTATGAGGGACCACCAACTCAAGCTATGGTATGTCTTTAAGTGGGTTTTGTTTATAACCTATGTTCATCATCAGACAGAATACAACATCATCTGCCCTGTGAAATGGTGTTAGAATATGTTAGCTGACCAAGTAAAATATACTAGTGAGAGCTCGCCACATGAACCACAGTAATGTTCAAACAAAGAAACCACGAGGCAGTTTTAACTGTTATAATCAATTGATTTGTCACAAATGATGCCCAACAGTTTGTGATCAGCTTCTACAGTGATTTGCTTACTGAAAGGTACAGTATTTTGTGGTACCAAACACCAGAGCAAGTTTTTCACATTCTGTGGTGGGCTAATTGAATTTCACTTGCAATAGACTTTTGGATCCAAATATAATTTGCTTTTCATATTGCATAGTGCACATTTATAGACCTTTCTGAGATGCATTGACCTCCAGGGATCATCTTCTTTAGGTCATAATGTTGTAGGCTACAAGTTTCTGCTGACAGTACTTGTTCAGGTGATTTGCACATTTATTACTGGTTCTCCTGCCTTACCGATTAATTTTTTAAAATGTTGATCATTCCTGCAGACCATTTTTGTCTTGGGGAATAATTATGTATTGTGCATCTTTGATTAGCCTGGGTCTGGAAGGATCCCATACCACCATTAGATGAAGCAAAATAATTTATCTTACCTACATTCTCACTTTCAGGATGAGCTGCTACCGTTAGTGACTCTAGACTTACCTTGTCCTCTTCCTTGGTTTTTCCCATCACTGCAATATCATCAGTAATGCATATACGTCAGGAATATTTTCTATAATTCTGTCCATAAGCTGCTGGAATGGATCCTGACTGACAATGCCAAAAGATATTCACTGGAAGTAATATCCTACAAATGGTGTTCTGAAAGTCCTAACTTATGGGATTCCTTTGCAAAGTAAACTGATCAATACCTGTGCTTTGTATCCAGCACAGAAAATTATTTGGGATTCAGTTCCTCTAATATTGAAATTTTGTGTGGGTCTGACTTTAGAGGACAGTTTGAACATCTTGAGGACAAGCATGCCCCAACTGTGCAATCTTTCTCTAGAACATTTGTGGACTGTAACAATGTAATATGCTAATGTACCTGGAAGGTAGTACAATTGCATTCCATGTTGTCTAGCTGGCACTTAAGTCTCTCTTGAATGTGAACACTACACACTCTGAGAAGGACAATTAACATAGTTGTATCTGCTCTGAGATGCAACACAGCAGCATTTTTGAACTTTCCTATGGCATTGAATCTGTCTGGCTAATTTGTTGTTAGTCCGGGTCCCACTAGTATGAGTATTCCTGATCAGCTGTGATTGGTATCATAGTGAACTTTGTGAATGTCACATTGTCAAGTTTTGTACATACCAGTGCCTTTGCTATTTTTGATCTGTTTGTGTCTATCTCACAGAATACTTGTGGTTTTCATGCAGATTTGCTATAGTTCAACGTTGTTATCAACATACCAACAAAATAAATGAGTAGCCCATTTTATGCAATCAGGTTAGCTGTTGTAGCTTGTATCATTGACTTCCAGTGATCCAAGTGTAGATCCTTCAAATTTCTGACAATGCCATCAAAAGCTGGATATTAGGTGCTGAGGGTTCTCCATTGATGACAGGTTTGCACAAGTGCACAGCATGCCTACACAGGGAACTATGTTGTCACAGGATCATGAAGTGTGATGACAATCTGGGGAGTAGCTGAGGAAGACGAGTAACTACAACAGGAACTGGAGGAATAGACTAAATAAGAGGGCAACAATGTAGTCAATCCTCTCTCACACTGGGTTCTCTGATGAAAGAATTCGTGAGTAATACTATTGACCTCAACCATTATTCCCTATTCACTAACATTGCAATACTCCTTACCTTCCTCTAAGATTGGCCATCAGTTTGTCCTGTTCCCAGTTTAAAATAACATAGCACTAGGATGTGCAAGACAAAACATGCAATGTGGCAAAGATGAGTGGTAAAACCAGAGGACTGGGAAAATTTTAAGTCAACAAAGGTTACCAAAAAAGTAATAAAAAGGGAGAAAATAAACTACGAAAGCATATTATATTATATTATAACAGATAATATAAAAAAAATGATAGTAAGGTGGAGAATGAGACCTTTATACCTTCAGGTCATGTGTTGAGATAAAGATAAAGAAATTACTTAGATACATGGTTGTACTTAAGCATATGTTATCAATTTGATAATTAGAGGAAAAGCCAAAGCAGAGATTACAAGATTAACATTCCCAACTTAAATATTACAATTTGGAGGCTAGACAACTTGTGTCAATCTGGTGATTTTATACCTCCCTGGAAAGGTATGTGTTGCTCTCTGTTGTACTTGTTTGTTAACTTGGTTGTCTTAATGCTGTCACTCAATATCAGCGTACAATTGTAAATGTCACCGTCATAATTTTAGTGTTGTTAAGCAATGTTTTCTTCTTGAAGTGTTTTGGAGATGATTTTGAGCACCATTTCAAACAGCCTTTTTTTTTACTAAAAACTCAGATCTGCAACCTCGTGTTTGTTTTTTTCTTAAAAAACGGGGGGAGGGGAAGAGTTATAAGTCTGTAGTCTTAATTTTGGTTATATTTGTGACTTCAGCTTTTTTATTTTTAAGTAAATTAATAGTGGAAATTTCTTGTGTCTTAAAAAGACTTGTATTCTATTTTTTTAAAAATTAGGTCAGTCTCTACCTATAGATCTATATGGCCACTGGTGCTCTTGCAGGATAAAGAACTGCCCCTTTGTCTAAATACTTTGTTGTTCAAACTTTTATATTGTTGTCTTCAGTTAGTTTTCTAAATATCTGTCATCAAGATAAAGGAGTCTTTTATAAACAGCCACTGCTGGAATGATGATGCATACAAGTTTTTTTTCCAGCAGGGTACATTATTTAAATGTGATGATGCTTGTGTTAGCTCACGTGCATTTGGATACTGTGATACTGAGTAATCCAACAAACATTTAAAAACAGGAAATAATTATGCACAGACATTGTATTCCTCAGGACCATAAATGTTTGGGATAACATCAAAGAATTTGACTGTAACAGAAGAGATGTTGAATTCCACAGGTTTATTGATAGATGAAACCACATTTTTCATGTTGGAAAGCATCACACCTAGGCCTGTGTCAAGTTGATGCTGGACTATGCTACATCATTGACATTGAGGATGGACAGAAATTTCAGTACATCAAGCATTTGGTTATGAACTCATTCTTGTCTTTTGTTATATGCTAGTTTATAAAAGTCTTCATCTGAGTCTTCATAGGCCAAAATACTACATGCCTTCAGGCATCATGTGAGCTCTTACCTGCACTATTCCTTTCAACCCCCACCTTGCTTCCCATGCATTTGAACCAGATATCTCATGATAAGAAGACCTCTACTCTGTTCTAACGTCATAAATGCATACCTTCAGTATTTGAGATGTATAAGCAAATATAACATCATGTGCCATTGTTTCTTTATTTGCTTCCAGTCTTTGAGAAAATTCCAATTTGTGGTTTTTAGCTTTCTGAAATGAATAAGGGATAAAATTGAGTGCTAAAAGGAGTGAGAGGTGCATGTTTGCCCTACCTGCAGCTTTTCAGTAAAAGGAGATTCTGGGACAAGTGAGAAGTGATTTTGAAAATAAAGAGAATTAGTTGTATACATGGTCCCTTCATTGAACCCTGCAGCAGTGCCACTTATGCCTCTTCCTATATTGGCAGCACTATTACAAAGAACTTAAAACTTGCTGGTGTGCTGGTGCTTTTTCAGTTCCTTGCTTTGCCTTGTGTTACATGTGAACTTCTGCAAGCAAGAATGAAGTGTATCAGTGAGTATTCCAGAATATGTTTGGAAGATGTACTTTTTTATAGTTGGAGTCATAGAGATGTACAGCAAGGAAACAGACCATTCGGTCCAACTCATCCATGCCGACCAGATATCCCAACCCAATCTAGTTCCGTTTGCCAGCACTTGGCCCATATCTCTCTAAACCCTTCCTATTCATATACCCATCCGAATGCCTTTTAAATGTTGCAAGTGTACCAGCCTCCACCACTTCTGGCAGCTCATTCCATACATGTATCACCCTCTGTGTGAAAACGTTGCCCCTTAGGTCCCTTTTATATCTTTTCCTTCTCACCTAAACCTATGCCTTCTAGTTCTGGACTCCCTACTACAAGGAAAAGATTTTGTCTATTTATTCTATCCATGCCCCTCATGATTTTAAAAACCTCTGTAAGGTCACCTCTCAGCCTCCAACGCTCCAGGAAAAACAGCTCCAACATATTCAACCTCTCCTCATAGCTCAAATCCTCCAACCCTGGCAACATCCTTGCAAATCTTTTCTGAACCCATTCAAGTTTCACAACATCTTTCTGATAGGAAGGAGACCAGAACTGCACGCAATATTCCAAAAGTGACCTAACCAATGTCCTGTACAGCCGCAACATGACCTATACTCAATAGTCTTACCAATAAAGGAAAGCATACCAAATGCCTTCTTCACTATCCTATCTACTTTCAAGGAGCTATGAACCCACACACCAAGGTTTCTCTGTTTAGCAACCCTCCCTAGGACCTCACCATTAAGTGTACAAGCTCTGCTAGGATTTGCTTTCCCAAAATGCAGCACCTTGCATTTATCTAAATTAAACTCCATCTGCCACTCATCAGCCCATTGGCCCATCTGCTCAAGATCCTGTTGTAATCTGACAAAACCTTTTTCGCTGTCCACTACACCTCCAAACTTGATGTCATCTACAAACTTACTAACTATACCTCTTATGCTCACATCCAAATCATTTATATAAATGATGAAACGTAGTGGACCCAGCACTGAACCTGGTGGCAGTCCACTGGTCACAGGCCTCCAGACTGAAAGACAAACCTCTACCACCATCCTCTGTCTTCTACCTTTGAGCCAGTTCTGTATCCAAATGGCTAGTTCTCTCTGTATTCCATGAAATCTAACCTTGCTAACCAGTCTTCCATGAGGAACCTTGTCGAACGCCTTACTTGAAGTCCATAGAGATCACATCCACTACACTGCTCTCATCAATCCTCTTGGTTACTTCTTCAAAAAACTCAATCAAGTTCGTTGGACACGATTTCTCACACAAAAATCCATGTTGACTATCCCTAAGCAGTTCTTGCCTTTCCAAATACACGTACATCCTGTCCCTCAGGATTCCCCCCAACAACCTGCCCACCACTGACATCAGTCTCACTGGTCTATAGATCCCTGGCTTGCCCTTACCACCCTTCTTAATCAATGGCACCATGTTAGCACTTCACCTGTGACTATCAATGACACAAATATCTCAGCAAGAGGCCCAGCAATCACTTCTCTAGCTTCCTACAGAGTTGGAGGGTACACCTGATCAGGTCCTCGGGATTTATCCATCTTTATGTGTTTTAAGACATCCAGTACCCGCTCCTCTGTAACATAGACATTTTTCAAGATGACACCAACTTTTTCCCAAATACCATATCTTCCATGTCCTTTTTCACAGTAAATACTGATGCAAAATACTCGTTTAGTATCTCCCCCATCTCCTGTGGCTCCACACAAAGGCCGCCTTGCTGATCTTTGAGGGGCCCTATTCTCTCCCTAGTTACCCTTTTGTCCTTAATGTATTTGTAAAAACCCTTTGGATTCTCCTTAACTCTATTTGCCAAAGCTAGGTCATGTCCCCGTTTTGCCCTCTTGTTTTCACTCTTAAATATACTCCTATTGCCTTTATACTCTTCTATGGATTCACTTGATCTCTCTTGTCTATACCTGACATATGCTTTCTCTTTTTCTTAACCAAACCCTCAATTCCTCAGGTCATCCAGTATTCCCTATATGTACCAGCTTTCCCTTTCACCCTAACAGGAATATACTTTCTCTGGATTCTCGATATCTAATTTCTGAAGGCTTCCCATTTTCCAGCCATACCCTTACCTCAGAACATCTGGCCCCAATCATATTTTAAAGTTTTTGCCTAATTAGTCAAAATTTGCCATCAAAATTAGTCTTCCTGTAATTGAGAACTTCAACTTTTGGATCTGATCTATCCTTTTCCATCACCATTTTAAAATTAATAGAATTATGGTTGTTGGCCCTAAAGTGCTCCCCCACTGACATCTCAGTCACCTGAAAATGTGTTGCTGGTTAAAGCACAGCAGGTCAGGCAGCATCCAAGGAACAGGAAATTCGACGTTTCGGGCCGGAGCCCTTCATCAGGAATGTTCGTTTAGTGTGTGGATTCTTCTGTAGATGAAGAACAGTAGAGGTCCTTTGCAGGTCTGTGAGAGTGTTGTCCTGAGCTGGGGTAGGGCTGATTGCAGGGAATGTAGGTAGCGACGCATGGCTGCAAGGGTGGAGCGGAGGATCCGGAGGGAGGTCTGTTGCTGGAGGCTTCGGATTTGTTGTAGGTACAGGTTGTCCTGGTTGGGTCCAAATTTTGTTGGTTGGAATGTAGTTCGGAGTCCGTGTGGGATCAGTCGGTTCCGTAGGCAGGTGCTGAGGAAGGAGATGTGGCTGTGGTAACGAGTCTGTTTGAGAACGTGACTGAAGAGCTTCTGTGCAGAGGAGATGACCTGGGGGGTGCAGTGAGAGAGAGACTCACTGAAATCCTTGTAGAGGGAGGAAGAGAGCTTCTTCAAGGAAGGCATCCTTGCAAGAGGATTCGCAGTAGGTTAAAATCTTCGAGTAAAAAGTGAGGTCTGCAGATGCTGGAGATGTCCTCCTGATGAAGGGCTCCGGCCCGAAACGTCAAATTTCCTGTTCCTTGGATGCTGCCTGACCTGCTGTGCTTTAACCAGCAAAACATCTCAGTCACCTGCCCTGCCTTATTTCCCAAGAGTAAGTCAGGTTTTGCACCTTCTCTAGTAGGTACATCCACATACTGAATCAGAAAATTTTCTTGTACACACTTAACAAAGTCCTCTCCATCTAAACCCTTAACACTATGGTAGTCCCTGTCAATGTTTGGAAAGTTAAAATTCCCTACCATAACCACCCAATTATTCTTACAGATAGCTGAAAACTCCTTAAATTTTTTTTTCTCAATTTCTCGCTATTGGTCTATAATACGATCCCAATAAGGTAATCATCCCTTTCTTATTTCTCAGTTCCACACACATAATTTCCCTGGATGTATTTCTGGGAATATCCCTAATTTCCCTATATTCTGCTGTAATGCTATCCCTTATCAAAAATGCCACTCCCCTCCTCTCTTGCCCCCCTTTCTATCCTTCCTATAGCATTTGTATCCTGAAACATTAAGCTGCCTGTCCTGCCCAGCCCTGAGCCATGTTTCTGTAACTGCTACGATATCCCAGTCCCATGTTCCTAACCATGGCCTGGGTTCATCTGCCTTCCCTGTCTGGCCTCTTGCATTGAAAGAAATACAGTTTATTTTATCAGTCCTACCTTGTTCTCTGCTTTGTCCCTGCCTGCCCTGACTGTTTGAATCACTTCTTTTCTCAATTGTACCAGTCTCAGATTGATCTCTTTCCTCACTATCTCCCTGGGCACCCCACCCAATCTTACTAGTTTAAATCCTCCCTAGCAGCTCAAGCAAATGTCCCTGCCAGTATATTAGTCTTCTTGTCACTGCTACCCCAGAATAGATTCCAATGATCCAAAAATTTGAATCCTTCTCCCATACACCAGCTACTTAGCCACGCATTCATCTGCTGTATCCTCCTATTCCTACCCTCACTAGCTCTTGGCATCAGGAGTAATCCATATCATCAAGGACCTCCTTTTTAAATTCCTACCGAACCTTCTATATTGTCCCTTCAGGATGTCATCCTTTTCCCTTCATATGTCATTGGTACCAATGTTTACAATGACCTCCTGCTGGGCCCTCTCCCCTTTGGGAACATTCTGCTCCATCTCGGAGACATCCTTGATCCTGGCACCAGGAAGGCAACACACCATTCTGATTTTTTGCTGCTGACCACGGAAATGTCTGTCTGTGCCCCTGACTAGAGAATCCAGTAACACAATCAATCGCTTGAAACCCAATGTACCTCTCATTGCATTAGAGCCAGTCTTGATACCAGAAACTTGGTTGTAGGTGTTACATTCCCCTGAAAATCCCATCACCCTCTACATTTTCCAAAACAATATACTTGCTTGAAATGGGGATTGCCACCAAAGACTCCTACACTGCCCGTCTCCCTCTCCTACCTGTCCTGGAGGTAACCCATCTATCTGACTGTATCTGCAGCTTTTCTCCCTTCCTATAACTGCCATCCTGTTGGTGCACAAAACCTGTGAGCTGAGTGTATGAAACTTGCAATAGATGGTAAATTAAAACACATAAATTAAGGGATTACATTCTGACTTATATCGATTATTGATTAGTGGGTAATGGAATTGTAGCAAGTTAAGCTAGCAGTTGTGATTGGTACAATGCAACATTTGGAACTTAACTTACTGACCTTGACATCTTATCTGTGATAGTCACCTTTTTGCTGCACTGCATCTGCATTCCTGGGACTGAACTCCTGGCAATTACTTCTGCCAATACTTCCAGTACTTTTGAGTATCTTGTCTGAAGGACCTCCTAAACCCTTCAAAAACAGGACATTTCTCCTTCTTTCCACATTTTTACCAAGACCTGAATCCCTTGGTGTTTTTACTCTTGCATGTTCAACCATTCCTCAAAGGTTCACAATACAGATTCAATCTTCAGATGACTCTCAATGTTGAGCAGCCTCAGTATACCTCCCCTGTAAAGGAATCAAGCTTCCTCTAATTTGGACGAAACACTGGTGATATCTGGTCACCGGCCGATGTGTGAAAGCAGTGAACAGCTTGGGCTGCACAGTGAGCAGGCTTAACTGTATATTGTGATCTCGGTTTCTGTTTTAAATGTTAGGCAATGTCTCCCAAAAAAAAACTTTGACATTAGATAGAATTGAGAACTTTCTAATCTTTTCCATCTTCTCTGCTAGCCTTAAGATACCAACTCTACTTGAGTAAAACATAAGGTATGTTTCTCCTCCTCTTCCATAATATTCAGTAGTAAAAATGTAAATTTATGTAAAAGTGATATTGTTTAACATGAATTGTAAATTGTTTCTCATTCCTAATTCTTTTAGGCTTCTCTTCTGCAATATGATATTCCCTGTAGAGATTCTATATAAGAATCTGATTCTCACCATTTGCCAATAGCTAACTGCTAGTTGGTGCACAGATCGAATCTCACACACTCACTTTTTTCTGGTGCTCAATAGTCTGGCTGACGATGAGAGCTTGGTGGAAGGAGTCAGAGATGAACATGCATCCTATCACAAAGGCACCCAGAATCAAATTTGACACTCCACTGCAAATTTTATGTGTCCAGAGTTTATGAGGAATCGACTGCCTCTAGTCATTATTGGATTAGGGGTTGACATGAAGAAAGAAATTCCGTACCAGGTACAGAGAAATCAGTTAGAGTTTAAGAAACTGAACCTCACAAATTGGATCTTTTCGATAAAAGGCAGAAAATTGGAAGGGAGGAAATGTGTGCAAACTTAAATTTGCTGCATTTTAAAAAGAGTTAGTTACAGTGCATAAACAAGTCGGTATCTTGTAACAGTTCCATAAAAGCAAGCAGTGGTGACTCTACACTACACCCACATTTCACAAAAGTAGATTATAAATCAGAATTATCATGAATAAAAGTCATTTACAGATCTGATGCTTGATCTGTAACACCAGTCTATTATTGTGCTTGTGGCCTTTGAAGAGGTAAGGTGCTCGACACTGCTTAAAATTGTTGCTGGAGACTGAAGTCTTTTAAGTTTATTTAGCATTCTTATTTACATACTTAGACTTAGCTATTTACATACTTAATGTTCAAAATTGTCTTCAAAGTCCTCAAAATGCATCCAGTCTTAGATTTTTGGCCTTTAACTTTTATTTAGAGCTAATCTAGATCATGAGTATTTTCTAATACTTTGAGTTCAAGTCAATCAGTTCCACAAATACTTAATCTCGGTCTTTAGGATTGGCATTACCATCCCACTGGGAAGAAACAGCCTGACAACATTACCTTCTACAAACAGCATGCTATAATTCTAAAAGTTATTGTTGTGGTATAGATATAGATTAGATTAGATTGTTTACAGTATGGAAACAGGCCCTTCGGCCCAAAAAGCCCACACCGACCCACCGCCCACCCAGCCCCTAACACTACAGATAATTTAGCATGGTCAATTCACCTGACCCGCACATTTTTGGAGTGTGGGAGGAAACCGGAGCACCCGGAGGAAACCCACGCAGACACGGGGAGAATGTGCAAACTCCACACAGTCAGTCGGCTGAGGCAGGAATTGAACCTGGGTCTCTGGCGCTGTGAGGCAGCAGTGCTAACCACTGTGCCACCATGCCGCCCACAAATAAGAATCTGGGAGTTCTTTCTTTAGAATATATACTTCCCCACTTCAGAAATATATAGCGGTATTGTTTGCTTCAGCTTTGGCTCAGTGGTTAGCACTGCTGCCTCACAGTGCCAGGGACCCGGGTTCAATTCAAGCCTCGGGCACGTTCTCCCAGTGTCTGCGTAGGTTTCCTCTGGGTGCTCCAGTTTCCTCCCACAGTCCAAAGACGTGAGGGTCAGGTGAATTGGCCATACTAAATTGCCCATACTGTTAGGTGCACTAGTCAGGGGTAAATGTAAGGGAATGGGTCTGGGTGGGTTGCTCTTCGGAGGGTCGGTGTGGACTTGTCGGGCCGAAGGGCCTGTTTCCACACTGCACAATCTAATCTAAAAAAATTTAGCAGAAAAACATAAAAGAGACAATTAATCAATTTTGAAACTTTATTCATAGAAATTAACAAGCAACATGCTTCATGTGAAAAAGTTAACAGCTACGCCAAATAGAAGATCAAAAGATATAATTTCAAAAGTCTATTAAAATTCAGTTTGCTGTTACTTATAACTACTCAAATATCCAAGAGTATCTAGGAATATCTAAGAGTAGAATAAAAATTGAGTAAGATACCTTCTCCCCATATGAAAAATGCTTTGAGAAATATTATCTGGAAAATTCTAATACTTCTGAAATTTTCCATGAATGGCTCTTGTTTTTATATTGTCCTGATCCCCCAATCCCAAACAGCTTTGTCAATTTGGGTGACAACCTTCCATCTAGGTTCCTCCCCCTTTCTTGTGATACTGTATCATTTAACATTATTCCTAATTATTCAGTGAAAAAATCCTTTTTGAAGCCATAACGTTTATCCAATCAATTTGTTTGTGATGTTTTATAACTAGTATCTGAAGATTTCTTTTACTTGTCCCTTATGCTTTTCAAACTTTGTTAAAGTTTTATGAATAAAAGAATATTTAATGTCCTTGTTTTTCAGTTTAACTCATATTTTGACCTGAGTATTGTTTGGTCCTGTGGTCTAAAGATATTTTTTATTACAAGGACTTTTGCCACCTATTAGTTGAATGCTTCAGGTTTAATCAATCCATTGTCTGTGTTGCAGTTAACATCTTATTTGCATTCCGAAATGTGGTGGTGCATGCCTCTTTCTAGAGATTTTTGTCTGTGATTAACTATTGTTTATGCACTTTAGTTTTGTCTGGCATGATGTGAACTAATCTATTAACTTCACTCCCAATACCTCTCCACACCCCCATGGTACTTTCCCATGCAATCCCAGACAGTGTAACACCTGCCTATTTACTTCCTCCTCACTATCCAAGGGCTCAGACACACCTTCAGGTGAAGCACCTCTTTACTTGCACTTCACTCGATCTAGTCTACTGCATTCATTGCTCACAATGTGGTCTTCTCTACATCGGAAAGACAAAGGACAGACTGGGCGACTTACGTTCTATCTGCAAAAATAATACTCAGCTTCTGGTAGCCTGCCATTTCAACCTCCCCCCACCCTGTTCCCTAGCCAACATCTCTGTCTCAGGCTTGCTGCAGAGCTTTAGCAAAGCTGAAAGAACAGCATCTCATTTTCCACTTGGGAACCCTGCAGCTTTTTGGACTCAGTAACAAGTTCAATAATTTTAGGGCCAAGCACCTTCTCCCATATCCTTACCCAACCCCTCACACAGCAGGTCTTGTTATCATTTGGGTTACTGCCACAAACATCCCATTATCAGCCACTAACAGCTATTTACTCTCTCAAATTGACCTTTACCTTTCCTATTGCTGTCCAATTGTTCTCTCTCTTTGGGATCTAACTTCACTTATGATTTACTCCTTTCTCCTGCCCCCACACCACCTTCAACATATTTTCCAAACTTTTCCTGGCAACATCAGTTTTGAAGAAGGGTGGACCTGAAAAAATAATTCTGCTTTCTGTCCACAGATACTTCCAGACCTGCTATTTTTTTTCCTAGCAATATCTGTTTTTGTTTCTGATTTCCAATGTCTGCAGGTCTTTAGTTTAATTTACTAGTTTATTAACTTCATTAATAGCACATATGTGTCCTATCAAATTAATCATATTTCTTAATCAAGTACATATGTCCAGCCAGGTATCATTGCAGGTCTGCTCCAGTGAAATACAAGGACATACAGCTAGTATCATTCTTGCCCTAGAACTAATGAGAAGTGTTAATTTTGCCACTGAGATGAAAGAAAGTCCAATTCTGTCTTTCACCACTCCCCATCTCCATTGGAGAAGGTACAGAAAAGGGTTATACCCAAAATGTTGACTTCTCCACCTCCTAATGCTGCCTCGTTTACTGTGTTCTTCCAGCCTCCTTTTTGTCTTCTGCAAAATTCATAGCCATACTGACTCACCCAGTGCTACAAAATTGCAAACTGAAGATTTTCTCATTTTCTGGTACTTCCTAGAGTACCTGGCTCTCTCTCAGCTCTCAAAATCAACACAATTACAGCTACTTAAACATAGTGTCCTACGCATGACGACAGGCCCTTTCCATGTATTTGTATTCTAATCCTTTCCATGTATTTGTCCAAATGCCTTTTAAATGTTGTTAATGTACCAGCCTCAGCTGGCAGCTACTCCATATGTGTACCACTCGCTGTGTAAAAAAAGTTGCCCCTCAGGTTTCCTTTAATCCTTTCCCCTCTAACCTTAAACTGATGCCCTTTAGACCTCTATTCCCCAACCCTGGGAAAAACACTGAGTGCGTTCACCTTATCCATGCCTCTCATGATCTTATACATCTCTATAAGATCCCCCCCCTCTATGTCCTACACTCTAAAGAAAAACATCCTAGCTTGTCCAACCTCTCCCTTTCATCTAGACTATTGAGTCCACACATCAATCTTGTATATTTCTTCTGCACTCTTTTTTCAGTTTAATAACACCCTTCCTATAGCAAGGTGACCAAAACTGAACACAATACTCCAAGTGCAGCCTTACCGACGTCCTGCCCAACTTCTATACTCAATGCCCTGACTGATGAAGGCCAATGTGCCAAAAGCTTTCTCCACTGTCCTGTCTACCTGTGACTCCACTTTCAGAGAACTGTGACCCTGAACTTCAAGATCCGTCTGTTCCACTACACTCTGTAAGGACCTACTATTCACCATGAAACTCCTACCTTGATTTGACTTTCCAAAATGCAACACCTCACACTTCGAACACTCTGTTCCTTGTGTTGTCTTTAATGGTATCTGTTTGTTGCCTCAAACAGAAAACAAATGATATCGGAGGTCACATGACTATGACAAGTTACAGTGCACAAACCACAAATTACAAATACATTTTTCCAAACACGTTACCTTCTTCATAAAACGGATGTTGTGCATGTACCACTTCTTGCTGAGTTTGATGTAGGAGAATTGTTCCCTGAAGATCTTGGGAAAATATGGTCTACCGCTGGGAACCACAATCCTCTGCCTTAATGTCCCACTTTGTGAACTCTGCTCAAATTCCGACTGTACTCAGGAATGTGAGAAAGTAGCCTGAGCAGAATCACTTCCAGTCAACTTTAATAACTTTACACAGCACTGGGAAACTTGCTGCATTTCTAAATCCCAGACAAAACCAGTAGAAACCAACCTAAAAGTAGCTAGTCACTTCAAATAGCTATGGTTGGGAATGAGGAAGGTGGCTCTTCCTGCTGCTGAATGCATTCTTCATTGTGCATGCTTGAGAGAGGGTGTTATGTGGAACGATGAGGTAGAACATGGCAACATTGCAGACTGACTGACATTCTGATCTGTCTGCTCTGCAGTTATTTTCTAAACAACCGGTTCAGAGATGTTATTACATACCTCTTGTTCAAGTGGGACCTGAACCTGTGTCTCCTAGCTTAGAGGTCGGGTTAATACCACTGCACCATAAGAGCCCTTCTGTCTGCTTTGCATGATTTCATGACGTACTCCTAACATCTGTGTTTACACACATGCACAATGCAAACACTATACCACAAATGGCAACTGTAGCACAGAAATTCCAGTGAGCTGTAGAAGAGACTTTTACAGCTTAGGTGAACAGAAGAAGAAATGATCATCAGACCTGTCATAATCAGTCATGCTTGTGTATTTTCTAGACTGAGGTGCATTAATAAAGATCAGTCCATGAATGCACCTTACAAATCACTTGGTCTGAGAAGCTGGACCACATATGTTGGCTTTTAAGTCTCATCTTTGCAGTAAACCTCATGATGTCACTTGCGTGTTGTCTAGTCTGTAGCAGTTGACCTGTCACATTTGCTTCTTAAATCTGCATTAAAACTAATAGTTTCCCAAAAACAACTTCTAAAGCATGCTGTCTTGGTTAGGAAAAATGCAAGTTGCAGGGAAATGGCAGTACAGAAATGCAGGAATGTAATAAATAACCTTCAAGTGAGCAGTATCTCTCGCTGTCAGTAAAGCCATGGAAATAGTACCACATATCTTTGCAAAAGAACTGCCATGTTGGGCCTGTGCCAAGTTAAATAGTTGCAGCTGTGCAACTCTGCCTGCTTGCAACCTGAACATGTGACTCAGAGAGAGATTGGAGAAGCATTAGCATCTGACCCTCCGTGACTTTAGATATTACACAAAAAAATGAAAGACTGCAGGTATAGAGGTCACAGAATAGAAGGAACAAAGGTGAGTTTTAAAGGCCAATATGTTGCCTAAAGAGATCATTATCTGTCTGCATGTAAATACAGCCTTAAACGTTTTAAACTAATTAGTTCATCAAAATACAAATTAAAGGCTATTTGGCTGGTTCTCTCCCTTTCTGAAGGAGCAGTGCTCTGAAAGCTAGTGCTTCCAAATAAACCTGCTGGACTATAACCTGGTGTTGTGTGATTTTTAACTTTGTACACCCTAGTCCAACACTGGCATCTCCTCATCATTCCTTCCTCATGGCACTGTTTCTTAACAGAATGTAGTCATACAGAGTGCCAGCTCTCTGTCAGTCACTCATCCAAGCATTCATATCCCTGAACTGAAGCAATGACTTTCAATATGGTTTGCCACCATGGAGGATAATGATAGCTGTTCCTGTCTACTCTGGATCTATAAACACAGATACACATGCACACACAGCAGCCCCACCTCCCTCCATTGTCCAACCACCAGACAGTGGTGAAGCGACTAGCAGTTTGTAAAGATGAGATGACACTCAAGTGGAGTTAAATACAAGTGGCCTTTTCTGTGCCTTTCCTCCTACATAATTCTGCACATCACTTCGTTCAAGTGACATTAGGCTTGATGCCAATTTATGCCTTGGTGTCCTATATTGGATTATAATTTTGCAGTGAAGAACCTCAGGGCATTGTATTATGCTAAAGCTGCTTATATATACCATTGTTATTTTGAATGGTATTGGTGAGAGCTGCAGTGACAATGATAGTGATGACTTAGGACATTTTATGATTGAAAACAATTGCACAGCTTCTGAGGGAACAACCTAAAAATTCTATCTTTTTTGCATTTTAGTATCTGAATCAGAGATGGATTAATGATTAAAACATAATCTTGCTTATGATCTTGATTGTCTATAATTATTGAAATGTATTCTTTATTAGAAAACAGTGTCAAAGGTTCCTGTGTCCACTTTCACCTATTACGTTTATACTCATAGTGAGTATTTGCTATAATAGCTCATCCATCTGCATCGGTGTTTGAAATAATTGGCAAAAAAATTACAGAGGTGCAGCCTGCTCGCTCCTCTAGAACTAAACTTGGTTGAAGCCAACAGATTAGAAAGAAACTGATCTCCCAGTCATAGCATGCTGTTGATGAGCTGAAGTGCTGGGGAGTCAGGCTGCTGCCTCTCACTGGGCAGGAGGTCCCGCCCTCTGGTAGCTCCAGAGCTCAGTACAGGGCAATGCCAGGACTGCAGGCAGGTCCACAAAGGAGGTCCAATGGGACCACAGATTTGGGTTAGTTGGTGGGGAGAACTTGGCCAGCTTGGAGGGTTAGTGGGAGGGGGGTTGCAGGCAGTAGGTGAGAGGTGGGCTTTGAAATGCAGACTGGTAAAAAGGAAAGAAGGGAATGTACTCTCTACTCAGGATGTAAGCTCATAAGGCAAAGGAAGCTTCCAAAATAGTGCTGTCTCCTTGCCACTGTTGCAAAAGCTTGTTTTAATGAAAAAAGCCCCCCCTTGCCAGCAGCTCACACCAATTATTGAGTTAAGGTGGTGTAGTATTAAGACTCAACAGACCCTTATTTGTTTACATATGCTGGTTGGGGAGTCTGCTGAATTCATGAGCCTTTCATGTAATGGGGATAATTTGAGAGTTGGGGTGGGAATGTGGTAGCTAGCTGCCTGACCTGTTTTACAAGGCCCTACAGCAAACTCACACCTGGCCAGGCATGTAATATCGAGCCCATCTTATCTAAAATAACAGTCTAATCTAGTATGCTGAAAGTAAGCATATACGTGGAGCAGGCAGTGAAGCAGGGAAATGGTTAGTTGGCCTTCACAGAGAGAGGATTTGACTTTGGGAGGAATGTCTTGCTGCAATTGTACAGTCGGTTGGTGAGACTACACCTGGAATGTTGTGTGTAGTTTTGGTCTCCTCATCTGAGGAAGGATGTCCTGGTTATGGAGGGAATGCAAAGTTTGGTTTGTAGCATGGGGATACTAACCTATGTCATAGAGTCATAGAGATGTACAGCATGGAAACAGACCCTTCCGTCCAACCCGTCCATGCCGACCAGATATCCCACCCAATCTAGTCCCACCTGCCAGCATCCGGCCCATATCCCTCCAAACCCTTCCTATTCATATACCCATTCGGATGTCTCTTAAATGTTGCAATTGTACCAGCCTCTACCACATTCTCTGGCAGCTCATTCCATACATGTAACACCCTCTGCATCAATACGTTGCCTCTTAGGTCTCTTTTATATCTTTCCCCTCTCACCCTAAACCTATGCCCTCTAGTTCTGGAGTCCCCAACCCCAGGGAAAAGATTATTTATCCTATCCATGCCCTTCATAATTTTGTAAACCTCTATAAGGTCACTCCTCAGCCTCTGACGCTCCAGGGAAAACAGCCCCAGCCTGTTCAGCCTCTTCCTGTAGTTCAGATCCTCCAACACTGGCAACATCCTTGTAAATCTTTTCTGAACCCTTTCAAGTTTCACAACATCCTTCCGATAGGAAGGAGACCAGAATTGCATGCAATACTCCAATAGTGGCCTAACCAATGTCCTGTACAGCCGCAACATGACCTCCCAACTCCTGTACTCAATACTCTGACCAATAAAGGAAAGCATACCAAATGCCTTCTTCACTATCCTATCTACCTGTGACTCCACTTTCCAGGAGCTATGAACTTGCACTCCAAAGGTCTCTTTGTTCAGCAACACTCCCTAAGAGCTTATCATTAAGTGTATAAGTCCTGCTAAGACTTACTTTCCCAAAATACAGCACCTCACATTTCTCTGAATTAAACTCCATCTACCACTTCTCAGCCCATTGACCCATTTGTTCTAGATCCTGTTGCAATTGGAGGTAACCCTCTTCGCTGTCCACTACACCACCAACTTTGGTATCATCTGCAAATTTACTAACTGTACCTCTTATGCTCACATCCAAATCATTTATGTAATTGACAAAAAGTAGAGGGCCCAGCACCGATCCTTGTGGCACTCCACTGGTCACAGGCCTCCAGTCTGAAAAACAACCCTCCACCACCACCCTCTGTCATCTACCTTTGAGCCAGTTCTATATCCAAGTGGCTAGATCTCCCTGTATTCCGTGAGGTCTAACCTTGCTAATTTGTCTCCATGGGGAACCTTGTCAAACGCCTTACTGAAGTCCATATAGATCACATCTACTGCTCTGCCCTCATCAATCTTCTTTGTTACTTCATCAAAAAACTCAACCAAGTTTGAGGGACATGATTTCCCACGCACAAAACCATGTTGACTATCCCTAATCAATCCTCGCCTTTCCAAATACTTGTATATCTTGTCCCTCAGGATTCCCTCCAACAACGTGCCCACCACCGAGGTCAGGCTCACCGGTCTATAGTTCCTGGCTTGTCTTTACCACCCTTCTTAAACAGTGGCACCACGTTAGCCAACCTCCAGTCTTCCGGCACCTCACCTGTGACTATCGAAGATACAAATATTTCAGCAAGAGGCCCAGCAATCACATCTTTAGCTTCCCACAGAGTTCTCGGATACACCTGATCAGGTCCTGGGGATTTATCCACCTTTGACCATTTCGAGACATCCAGCACTTCCTCCTCTGTAATCTGGACATTTTGCAAGATGTCACCATCTATTTCCCTACAATCTATATCTTCCATATCCTTTTCCACAGTAAATATTGATGCAAAATACTCATTTAGTATCTCTCCCATTTTCTGTGGCTCCACACAAAGGCCACCTTGCTGATCTTTGAGGGGCCCTATTCTCTCCCTAATTACCCTTTTGTCCTTAATATATTTATAAAAACCCTTTGGATTCTCCTTAATTCTATTTGCCAAAGCTACCTCATGTCAAGAGACTGGATTGGTCAAGACAATAATCACTAAAGTGAAATTACCTCACCCAGAGAGTGGGGAGCCTGAGGAATTCTTTGCCACAGAAAACTGTTGAGGCCAAAATATTGAAGACTTTCAAGAAAGATGTGGATATAGTACTTAGAACTGAAGGGATCAAATGACATGGGGAGAAAGTGGAGCAGGGTTCTGAGTCGGATGATCAGTCATGAACATATTTAATGATGGAGCAGGCTTGATGAGCTGAGTGGCTGACCCGTGCTTCGATTGTCTATGTAAATGAGGCTATTTCCATTTATAAATGTATAGGTTTGCAGTAGAATGTAAGAAATTGTGCCAGGAAGCAGTAAAATAAGCTGGAATTCTTGCTCTTCTGCATTCAGGGCCTATGCCAAGAAAAGAAACATACATCGATATCTGTTGAAGGTAGGATTAGGTATAACTAGGATGCCGCTGGGTCAAGTAGCACATTCACTGTTTCTGGTTGCATGTGAGAAACATTGAATTGGAAGAAATGTTGGAGGTTGAGTATAAATGATCGAATCTGAACTATCAGATGAGAAGGAGAGAAAGTTAGAACAAGAAAGGACACCTGGGATTTTGCAGTGATCAGCATAGGATGAACTAATCAAAGAATCCCATGAATAGTTGTCTCCTGTGTTACAACTGCAATGTAATATTGACAAACTCTGTTCAGTGACTGATGAACACTCGATGGATTGCAGTAATAGCCTTGCCAAGAATGAAGTGGATTCTGTGGGAAGCTAGAGATGTGATTGCTGGGCCTCTTGCTGAAATATTTGTATCTTCGATAGTCACAGGTGAGGTGCCAGAAGACTGGAGGCTGAGAACAAGCTACTATTCATGTGGTCGGGTCATCATGACATACTTCCTTCACTGTCAGATGACGTGCTTTTTTACCAAAGTCCTAGTGTTGTTAGCTGAAAGATGTGTTGCTGGAAAAGCGCAGCAGGTCAGGTAGCATTCAAGGAGCAGGAGAATCGACGTTTTGGGCATAAGCCCTTCTTCAGAAATCTTTCTCCTAGTGTTGTTAGTAGGACTGTCTCAACAGCAATCAGTTCGGAAATATCCAAAATATATGCCTCACTCCAACTGTCTGTTTGAATACATACTGATGTTCATTTTTCCACTTATTTTCACCACTTCTAACAAAAAGAAATGGGAGAATGAGCCGTAAAGTTTGGAAAGTCAAAGTAAATATCAGATCTCAAGTCAGTACAGCTCCTCCTGTGAAATATTTATTCAACTCATTTGTATTGGCAAAGGTTTGTATTTGGCAAAAAGTGATAAATCTGTGTTGTTGACATTCATTAGTAATAACTTGGCATCAGTTATCATCATTGGTGATAATCCACATTCTATGTAAACAAGTTTCAGTGAAACACACAATACAAACTGATTAAGGTTCTGAAAATAATTGACTTTTTAGAAGATCTCCAGCTTATTTCAATATATCTCTACTAATAGTTCATCATTTCAAGCCCTAATTTATGAATTACCTACGTCTCATTCAACCACTGAGTAAACAAATGTCATTTTCAAGTACATGCCAGTTGCAGAGAGATAAACATCATTGTGTTATGAACCTGAAATTCCAGAATGCATTCATCTGAAGGTTTTCGGGTTGCTCCATTACCTCAAATTCCCAAAGTTTTAAGCTATTGTTTGAAAATGGAGAAGGATCCAAATGAAAGAAAACTGGATGCATTTATTAGAGGAGCGATGTCAGAATTAGAGAATTCTGAGTCAATAGCAACACAGCTTATTGCTGTGGTTCTTATCTTTGCATTATTGAGGAACTAGGAACAATTCATTTTCTGAATAATCCTTGGTGGCAGAGAATCTTGCTCAAGAGCAGTATTTATCGGAAGATCGTAGGCGGTGTGCCTGCACACTGCCAGCAAGCAAGCTTTGCCAAGGCTAGGCATCCCTTTATGAAAATTAACCTCAGAAACTGAATGCAAACCAGTGATATCAATTTAAGTTAAGGAAACAGAACTACATAAAAAGGGATAACAGTGACAAATGGAGTTAAGTCAAGTTATGTATAAGAAAATTCTAATTAGTAGAAGTCTGCAACATAAACTTTTGTAGCATCTGTGGATTAAGAAAGTCAATGTGCCCCACTCCCAAGCTCAGTTCAATTCCAGGACAAATAAATCCTGAAGGTAGCCTATTCACCCATTGGCCAAACCTAGTCTACGATTGGCACTTGGGCTTGCAGGTGCAAACAGATTATCTAGTCAATATAACATTGCTCTTGGTGAGAACTTCCCATGTGCAAATTGCCTATTGTGTGGTTAATATCAGCTCAGTTGGTATAACTCTGGCTTCCAAGTCACAAGCTTCCACATTAAAGTTCCATTGTAGGCAATAAGCATAAAAATCAGTGCTGACACTGAGTGCAGTACTGAGGGAATGCTGCATCATTAGAATGCAACCTTTCTACTGTTTTGTTAAACCCAGGACCTATCTATGTGCATGGATGGATGCAAGCAATCCCTGGTGTTATTTTGAAGAAGAGCAGGTGAAATCCCTGGTGTCCTTGCAAGTATTTATTCATCAGTCACTATCACAAACAAGATTATTGGGTTAATATCACGTTGTTGTGGTGCATGCTTGAGCAGAAATTAGCTACCATGTTTCCTTCGTTACTCATTAACTGACTATGCATAAAAGAAAACACAGTGGGTGCTTGTCAGAAAGATTATGTTGGAAGATTTTAAACTACCTATTGATGGGAAAAGACAGATGGGCAAAGGTAGTCTGGGTAAGGAATTTGTGGAATGCTGCTGTGACACTTTCTTTGAAGATTATATTCTGGAGTCAATCAGAGTGCAGGCCATATTAGACCAGGGAATCTAGAATTAATGACCCCTGAAGTAGAGGAAACCTGAAGGTGCAGGGACCATATGGATTGAAGTTTACATTTAGTCTGTTGGAAAGAGATGTGGATCTGAGACCTTTTTTAAAAAGGCAATTATAGGAGCATGAAACTAGAGCTGGCTAAAGTAAATTGGCAAATTAGCTTGAACGATAGATCAATAGAGATACGGTGGCAAATATTTAAGGGGATATTTCAGAATAGATACATTCCAATTAATAAAAGAAAATCCAAATGACAGATCTGCCATCCATGGTTATCTAGAAAGATTAAAGACACTAATAAAATTAATGAAAAATTGTGCAAAGATAGGTGGTGGGCCAGATGATTAGATAAAATGGAAAACAACACAGAAGACTTCTTTAAAAAAAGGGGAAAAATAGATTGCAAGAGTAAGCTAGTCAGAAGTATAAAAAAAAGTAAGGATTTCTATAAATACTTTTTAAAAGAAGTGTTAACAAAGTGATTTTTGATCCTAGCGAAAAGAATTCTTCTGAAAATTTGATAACAGAAAACAGAAATGGCAGAGATGAGTTGAACTCATATTTTGCATTAGACCTCCCAATAGAAGATAAAAGGAATACCCCAGAAGCAGCTATAAATCAGGAAATGGAAGGCATGAGAAACCCAGGAAAATTACAATCACCAGAGAAGTGGTGCTGAGTGTATTGTTGGAGCTGTAGGCTGATAAGTACCTGGGGTCTGATGAATAGGATTCTATGAATTTCATCCTAGGGTCTTAAAAGAGCTGGCAAGTGAGACAGTTAATGCATCAGTCATAATTTCCTAAAACAGTGGCTTTGGAGAAGGTCCCATTAGATTGTAAAATAGCAAATATAACTCTTTTATTCAAAAAAGAAAGGGAGACAGAAAGTGGAAAACTACTGGCTAGTCAGTTTAACATCTGTCATGGGCAAAACATTAGAAGCTATTTTTAGCAGGGCACTTACATAAGTCCAAAGTATTAAGCCAGTGTCAATACGGCTTCTTGAAAGAGAAATCATGTTTAACCAGTCTATTGGAGGAAAAATGCACTGTGAGTTAGGGGGAAATCAATGGATGTATTATGCTTACATTTCCAGAAGGCATTTGATAAAATGTCACATCAAAGTTTATTGTGGAAAGTAAAAGCTCATGGTGTTGAGGGTGGTGAGGTAGCATATCCACAAGAATAACAGGGAGCAGAGAGTAGGCATGAATTGTTTTCATAATGACAAGTCGCAACAAGTGATATGTTTTAAGAATCAATACTGCAACCTTAAATGTTTATAATATTAGAAAATGACTTGGACGAAGGAATGAAAGGTATATTTGGCAGATTTATTGATGACAAAGATAGGTAGGAAAGTCCATTGTGAAAAGGACAGAAGGAAGCAACAAGGAATATAGGAATGTTCACTGAATAGGCAAAGACCTGTAAAATGGAATATATTGTGGAAAAATGTGAAATTGTCTATTATGCCAGAATTGTTTTTAAAAAAGCAGTACTAAAATGGTGAAAGATTGCTGAGCTCTGAGATGCATAGAGACCTGGGTGTCCTTGTATATGAATCACAACATTAATATACAACAAATAATTAGGAAAGCTAATATTATGCTATTATTTATTGTAAAGGGAATCGAGTATAAAAGTTGAGAGATTATGCCGCAGTGATATGAGACATTGGTGAGACCACATCTGGAGTACGTGTACAGTATTGGTCATGTTTTCAAAAGAAATTTGTAAAAGCAATAGAAGCATTTCAGGGAAGTTTTTCTGAAGTAAGACCTGGAATGAGTAGTTTGCCTTTAGGGAATGGTTGAACAAGTTCAGCTTGTATCTGAGTTGAGAAGAGTAAGAGGTGAAACATCAAAAGATCCTGAAGAGTCTTGAAGTGTGCATGTGTAAAGAATGTGTTCTCTTATGGGAGAATCTAGAACTAGGAGTCACTGTATTAAAAGAAAAGGAGTTATCCATTTAAGATAGATGAAGTTTTTTTTTCACAAACGGTTATGTATTTTTCTAAATCTCTTCCTCAAATACCAGATAGATTATTGATAAGCAAGGAGTTGAAACATAATCAGGAGCAGGTGGCAATGTGGAGTAATCCGATCAGCCATGGTCATATTGAATGGTGGAGCTGGTTTGAGAGAATGGCCTCCTCTTGTTCTAAATTCCTACATTTATAAGTGTATGTCCCTGAAATTCATCTCAACTAGCAGTGAATTTGATCTTCATCGGACAATTTGTGACTGTCCTTAACCATGTGAAATCCTGTATTGCAGAAGTTAATATTTAATGTCATGAAATTAAATGCAGAAAATAGTTTGTTTCCCATAGGTAGGTTCTAGACTTTGCTATCTATGTTAATTTAACTATTTTAAATAAATAACTTATGCAGTAGATAAATATCATACATATATTTATCTACTATAATTTGTGAGTATTCTGATTTTTGCCTATCATCCCATCTTGTTTTTGCATATTAGATGTAATAAGTAAACATAGATCAATTTTTAAAATACAAATGCAAAAAATGGCTTGCTAGCAAAGGCACAGGATATTGAATTCTGAACTATAATGCTTTCCATCGCCAATCCGAGGGGCTCACCATTCATCCACAAGCTTTCAACATCACGCGGCTGCCCTTCAAAAGGCACTGAATCATATACCAAGGTAGTAAATTGCAATAATATTCTGAAGTTCTGAAACTCTCAAAGTCACAGATGAATTTTATAGACGTAAAGCCCTCTGTTATTGGGTTTCCCTCACTTTTGCATTCCAAATCCTGTTAATTCCCAATACAGAGTTAGAAAGTCCAAATAAAATGCTTAGTGAACTCTCGACATAATTCATTTTGGATTAAGAATAATCAACAGCTAATGTAAACCATAGTGTTCTATATTCAAGAGGGTACAGAATCAAAGAAACCTGGGGGTGCAAATACATAAATCTTTGAAGATAGTAGGATTGTTGAGGACGCTATTAATCTTGCTTCTCATTTCTGTCTGATTTTGACAACCCCCAATCCTAGTGCAAAAACCTCTACAGTCCAATCTTTCAACTGGGCTGATAAAAATTCCTGATTTTTTGGTTGGGAATGAACAACTCTAGATTCTAATATCACCCCAATCCCTTGCTGTGAAACAAACTGCCTTGTTGTTATAGAACATAGAACATAGAAAAATACAGCGCAGTACAGGCCCTTTGGCCCTCGATGTTGCGCCAATCCAAGCCCACCTAATCTACACTAGCCCACTATCCTCCATATGCCTATCCAATGCCTGTTTAAATGCCCATACTACTGGCAGGGCATTCCAGGAACTCACGACTCGCTGAGTAAAGAATCTACCCCTAACATCTGTCCTATACCTACCACCCCTTAATGCCCCCTCGTAATAGCTGACTCCATACGTGGAAAAAGGTTCTCATTGTCATCTTGTACACCTCTATCAAGTCGCCCCTAAACCTTCTTTTCTCCAATGAAAACAGCCCCAAGTGCCTCAGCCTTTCCTCATACGATCTTCCTACCATACCAGGCAACATCCTGGTAAACCTCCTCTGCATCCGTTCCAGTGCCTCCACATCCTTCCTATAGTATGGCGACCAAAACTGCACACAATACTCCAGATGCTGCTGCACCAGAGTCTTATACAACTGCAACATGACCTCAGGACTCCGAAACTCAATTCCTCTACCAATAAAAACCAGTACGCCATTTGCCTTCTTCACAGCACTATTTACCTGGGTGGCAACTTTCAGGGATCTGTGTACATGGATACCAAGATCCCTCTACTCATCCACACTACCAAGTATCCGACCATTAGCCCAGTACCCCATCTTCTTGTTACTCTTACCAAAGTGAATCACTTCACACTTACCTACATTGAACTCCATTTGCCACCTTTCTGCCCAGCTCTGCAGCTTATCTATATCCCGCTGTAACCTGCCACATCCTTCCTCACTGTCAACAACTCCACCGACTTTCGTATCATCCGCAAACTTGCTCACCCAACCTTCTAGCCCTTCCTCCAGGTCGTTTATAAAAATGACAAACAGCAATGGTCCCAAAACAGATCCTTGCGGAACACCGCTAGTAACTGAACTCCAAGATGAACCTTTACCATCAACTACTGTCCTCTGTCTTCTTCCAGCCAGCCAATTCCTAATCCAAACCTCTAATGCACCCTCAATACCATACCTCCGTAATTTTTGCAGTAGCCTACCATGGGGAACCTTATCAAACACCTTACTAAAATCCATATACACCACATCTACCGCTTTACCCTCGTCCACCTCCTTAGTCACCTTCTCAAAGAATTCAATAAGGTTTGTGAGGCACGACCTGCCCTTCACAAAACCATGCTGACTATCCTTGATCACATTATTCCTATCCAGATGTTCATAAATCCTATCCCTTACAATTCTTTCTAAGACTTTGCCCACAACAGAAGTGAGACTCACCGGCCTATAGTTACTAGGGTTATCCCTACTCCCCTTCTTGAAGAAGGGAACCACATTTGCTATCCTCCAGTCTTCTTGCACTATTCCTGTAAACAACAAGGACATAAAAATCAAGGCCAATGGCTCTGCAATCTCCTTTCTTGCTTCCCTTGCTTCACGCCTCATCTTTACACAGGCCGCCCTCTTCCCTTTAACAAAGGATTCCAATTCCTTATTCAACCACGGCTCCCTCACACGACCCTTTCCTCCCTGCCTGACAGGTACATACTTATCAAGGACACTCAATAGTTGCTCCTTGAACAAGCTCCACATATCGATTGTGCCCTTCCATGAAGCCTACTTTTCCAAGTCATGCATTCTAAGTCATGCCTCACCGCATCATAATTTCCCTGCCCCAAGCTATAACTCTTGCCCTGCAGTGCACACTTATCCCTCTCCATCACTAGAGTAAAAGTCACCGAATTTAACTTTAACTTTCCAGATATTGACTGGGAAAGCTGTAGCTCGAGTACGTTAGATGGGTCGGTGTTTGTCCAATGTGTGCAGGAGGGTTTCCTGACACAATATGTAGACAGGCCAACAAGAGGTGAGGCCATACTGGATTTGGTACTGGGTAACGAACCAGGCCAGGTGTTAGAATTGTGGTCACTGTCCCCAAAGTGCTCACCTGCCTCCAATTCTAACACCTGGCCTGGTTCGTTACCCAGAACCAAATCCAGTATGGCCTCACCTCTTGTTGACCTGTCTACATATTGTGTCATGAAACCCTCCGGCACACACTGGACAAACACCAACCCATCTAACGAACTCGAGCTACAGCTTTCCCAGTCAATATCTGGAAAGTTAAAGTCCCCCATATCAACCACCCTATTACTTTCACTCTTCTCCTGAATCATCCTCGCAATCCTTTCTTCTACGTCTCTAGGACTATTAGGAGGCCTGTAGAAAACTCCTAACAGGGTGACCTCACCTTTCCTATTTCTAAGCTCAGCCCAAACTACCTCAGATGGCGAGTCTTCATCCATCGTCCTTTCCACCGCTGTAATACTATCCTTGACAAGCAATGCCACACCTCCCCCTCTTTTACCCCCACCTCTGACCCTACTAAAACATTTAAACCCTGGAACCTGCAACCCTGTCCCTGTTCTACCCATGTCTCCGTAATAGCCACAACATCAAAATCCCAGGTACCAACCCACGCTGCCAGTTCACCTACCTTATTTCATATCCTTCTTGCATTGAAGTATACACACTTCAAGCCACCTTCCTGTTTACAGGCACACTCCTTCGAGATTGATGCCATGTTCTTAACCGCCCTACACTCAAGGTCCTGCACCCTAAAGCTACAGTCCAGGTTCCCATGCCCCTGCAGAGTTAGTTAAACCCCCCGCAAAGAGCTCTAGCAAACCTCCCCCCAAGGATACTGGTGCCCCTCAGGTTCAGGTGTAGACCATCCTGTTTATAGAGGTCCCACCTTCGCCAGAAAGAACCCCAGTTATCCAGACACCGGAATCCCTCCCTCCTGCACCATCCCTGTAGCCACGCATTTAACTGCTCTCTCTCCCTATTCCTTGACTCTATATCACGTGGCACGGGTAACAAACCAGAGACAACAACTCTGTTTGTTCTAACTCTGAGCTTCCACCCTAGCTCCCTGAAAGCCTGCCTAACATCCTCATCCCTATTCCTACCTATGTCGTTGGTGCCAATGTGGACCACGACTTCAGGCTGCTCCCCCTCCAACTTAAGGACCCGGAAAACATGATCAGAGACATCACGTACCCTTGCACCTGGAAGGCAATATACCAATCATGAGTCTCTCTCGCCCCTACAAAAGCGCCTATCTGTGCCCCGAACTATCGCGTCCCCAATAACTATTGCTCTGCTCTTCTCCACCCTTCCCTTCTGAGCAACGGGGATAGGCTCCTTGCCAGAGGCCTGAACCCCAATGCTTACCCCTGGTAAGTCGTCCCCCCCACAAGTATCCAAAACAGTATACTCGTTCTTGAGGCGAACGGCCGCAGGGGGTCCCTGCACTGGCTGCTTCCTCCCAGTCCCCCTCACTGTCACCCATCTGTCTGCAATCTTTGGAGTTACTACTTCCCTAAAGCTCCGATCTATGACCCCCTCTGCCTCCCGAATGATCCTAAGTTCATCCAACTCCAGCTCCAGTTCCCTAACACAGTCTTGGAGGAGCTGGAGATGGGTGCACTTCCTGCAAGTGTAATCAGCAGGGACGAATAGGGCATCCCTCACCTCAAACATGTTGTAAGAGGAACATTGCACTGCCTTCACTGCCATTCCTCTAAAAGTAACCTTTAAAAAAACTAGGTCTAAAGAATAGAACAAGCAAAATGCAGCACTTACCTGCTTACCACAACAGGTCTTATTATTAGGTTAGAGGAGGAGGGTGGGTGGGAGGCACTACCCCTGTAGTGCCTCGGGTTCCTCTCCTGCGCACCTTTATAGGAAAACCTACCCAGGTAAGCTTGCGCTACACCAGCTTCTGGGTCCGCTCCGCGCTTATTTTTTTAAAAACTTTTAAATTTAAACCGTTAAACAAACGTAACCGTGTCTACAAACAGACACTGCCAAACAGCCCTTACTTGCTCTGCCGAGAGAGTGAGGCCTAGGCTTTGGAGCTGCCTATCATTCCATTATCCATATTCCTTTTATGAAAATCATGGCAAGATCTTGTGGAATGAATTTCATGCTAAGTGTGCCGCCTAAAAAGCAATTTTTAAAAAATAACAATATACTTTCCAGAGTTAAATTTTCTTAGCTGGCTTATTAGCCCCTGCTACAATACAGCTAATATCTAGGCATATATGAGGGCCCATAGGTTGGATTTTGGAGTTCCCATTTGACCTTGTAAGAGACAGGCTTCCACATATTCTTTACAAGGTCACTTACCTGAAGGGAATGATACAGATTGTAACAACTCCCCAGTCTAGATTTACCCATATATCCAACCATAACATTGGAGGTCAGTGAGACAAAGCATTAATATCTTTGTTTTTGTTTATTTCGCCTGAGGTGAGTGTCTCTCACAGGCCAAGCATTTAATAGCTACCTCTAATTATTCTTGAGAAGGTGGTGAGCCACTTTATACAGCACTTGTAATCCATCTATTAAAAGGAACTCCTGAAGTACTGTTGAGTCAGGTCTCTCAGGAATTTACTACAGCCATATATGACAGAATGGTGATTTATTTCCAAGTTAGAATGGCGTATGGCTTGGAATATGGCAGTGCTCCTGTATGTCTGCTGTTTTTGTTTTTCTGCATGGTTGTTGAGGTATTAGAAGTTACTGTTGAAGTCTTTGCAGGGTGTTGTTGGGTACCTTGAGGATGGTACTTAGCTTTATCAATGGTGGAGCAAATGAGTATTGAAGATGGTTGCTGGAGTATCAGTCAAGTAGAGTGCTTTATCTCAGACGGTATTGAGCTTTTTGAGTGTTGTTGGAGCCACACTCATCCAGGCAACTCCTTTGCTGCATATCAAAGATGATGGAAAGGCACTGAAGCTCCAAAATACCCTAACTCTGGCCTGCTTCGTGTTGCCACAATACTAATGCAACTGGTCCAAATAAATTTCAGTGGTGAACTTATGTATGTTGATATTAGGATATTGAACAATATGAATGGTTTTAACTGTTAAGAGAAAGTGGCTAGATTCTTTTGTTGGAGAAGCAACTTATAGAGTCACAGAGTCATAGAGAAGTACAGCATGGAAACAGACCCTTCGGTCCATCCTGTACATGGCGACTAGATATCCCAACCCAATCTAGTCCCACCTTGTGTGGCATAAACATTATTTGTCACTGATCAACCAAGACTGAATGTTGTTCAAGTCTTGCTGCACGCAGATACATTATCATTGGTGTAACAAAGAAAGCTGAACACTGCAAGCAGATTCCCATTCCTGACCTTATTTTGAAGGGAAAGCCACAACATTAAAAGATCTGGTTTTTTGTCCATTTAATGCAGGAGCCTGGTGTCTTGTTTTCGCGAGAAAAAACAGTTGGGTTTCCAACACGTATGAATTAGACATTGACGAAAATCTGTTTAAATCATAGAAAAAAAGTGAAATGATGCCCATAGTGCTGCAAATTGTTTACTGGGAGATTCAGTTTTATCTTAAAATTTACAGGTGGTTCTTCTATAACACCATGGTTGTGTTCTTGTGCAACGCCATGTTATAGAAAATCGTGCAATAGAAATAATGGGGCCTATGAGAAAAACAGGGTCAGGGCAATCACCAAAAACACCAATAAAAATCAAAACAAAATTAGTAGTTAACCTAACACAAATGATTGTACTGTCTAAGTAAATTTTGATCTGATGTAACTGACCTATTGTAGTGCAATTCATTAGAATCTTCAACCAATTACTTTTGACTGGCATCTATACCTGCTAGCTCCACTAGCCAGTCTTCTGATCCCATCCAATGCTAACACTGCACAAGTCAGATCCCAGATTGAAACCTGCCATGATAGATCAAGGGCTGAAACTTAATTTCTTTTGCTAAGTGTTAGTTTTATCAAGTTTTTCAGAGGGTTTCTCATCGTGATGCTTGAGAACATCTATCACCTTATTTTACTAAACCTGCCTGATCCGTTACCTACCCCACCCTTTGGTGCACCTC
Source organism: Hemiscyllium ocellatum (assembly GCF_020745735.1). Classification (NCBI taxonomy): domain Eukaryota; kingdom Metazoa; phylum Chordata; class Chondrichthyes; order Orectolobiformes; family Hemiscylliidae; genus Hemiscyllium; species Hemiscyllium ocellatum. Next base: position 93,027,696 of record NC_083411.1, on the reverse strand, counting down.
TCACACCATCATACCATGTGCCATTTCCAAACCAACTCACCACGACCTGGATATCCCAGAATTGATCAATATTTGTGATGCAGCACCATCTCTAAAAAGATACATGGCAGACAATGGAAAATTAGTGCCTCTCTTTCTGGGGAGCGACATGAAGATGCTGCTGATGGCAATGGGGTGATGCAGAGACAGGACATCTTTTTCTCCCAGACCAACAGAACACACCATTCTACTGGAACCAAGCCAACCTGGACCAAGGATACCATCCAATCCAGTGCAGTGTCAACCATCTGAAGGAATGCACATAACGTAGGAAGACAATCAATGAACTTTTCCACTCTGCCAGTGAAAGTTCCACCATTTTCTCATTGATACCCCACCCTCACTCTATCTTTGCTACTGTACCCACCATTTCCTGCAACATCTTCCCCACTCACTCTCATCCTCGTTAACATTTGACCCTGACAAATCCTAAATCTCTTGTGCAGAGTCTACCCACCCCCTCAGGACATCTCCACACATGCACCTGAAGTAACTGTGTGCCACCCACTTTTGTCTCTCTCACCCACTATGAGTTTCCTGACTTTGACCACACTGAACAGCTGACTGATCATGCCCAAGCCCTTGTACTGATTCTTTTTGAAGTTGATTACCATAGTGATTAGTCACTGAAACAGATTTACGAGTATTCAGATATTCTTTACGATCTAAACATACATTTTTAAACAAAAAGCGAAAGAAAAAAGCTTTGAATACAAACAATACAGCCAAGTTTCAAACTGCTCCTCAATACTGTCCTGTTAGTCAATTCCAGTGAAATTTCACTCTTGTCTTAACTCCCAGCTTCTTGTCCTCAGGCTGTTGACATTTTCATGATGCTTTTCCGAGTCCACTAGCACAAACATTTCAGAATACTTTTCACGAAGCTCTTCACGAGAAAGTGCATCGAGCCAACTGATCACATGATATCAATGCAGAGTCCAGTCCTTTGCTCATCATGGCACCTAGTGCCGGGGATGAGAATCGCATAACAGTGAATGGGCGTTCGCTTTTAAAAAAAAAGGTCAGCAATTCACAAACCGTGTTACAGACAAATCGTGTCTAATAAACCGGTGTTAGAGAACTACCTATAGTATTGCACTGCAATTGGTCATGAGGATCTCTTATTAACCCATTAAGATTTAGATTCAACTGTGATTGTTGATGGTTCATGCACCGATCAGATATTTCCTGCCATCTCACTTTCTTAAAAATATTATTTGACTATTTTGCTACTGAGAAAAAGAAAATCAACTGTAAAATTCTTTAAGTAGTGGTTGATACCAAGATTAGCCATAAAGGTATTATTGCTACAAATTATAAATTTAAAGTGCTGAGTAATAGCTTTACAATAGTGACAGAGAATGTAACAGGTAAAGGTAAAAGAAAGGGAAGGAATAGGAGTTGGTTCTCAATATAAAGGTGTTGAACTCAATATTAAGTCTAGAAGATTGTAAAGTGGCCCCATAGTCTGAAGATGAGATGTTGTTCCTCCAGTTTGTGCTGTGACTCACTGGAACACTACAGCATGGCAAGGACAAACACATGGGCAAGCAGGATGCTGTGCTAAGATTTCTGACTACGGAAAGGCCGGGGTCATGCATGCACACAGACCAGAGGTGTTCTGCAAAGCAGTCGCCAGTCTGCGTCTGATTTCTCCAATGTAGAGTAGACCACACTAGGTGCAGCAAAAATATGAGATTGGAGAATACACAGGTGAAATGCTGTTTCACCTGGAAAGACTGTTAGGCCCTTGCATGGTGAGCAGGGTGGATGTGAATGGACAGGTGATGTGGTTACATGGGAAGGTGCTGTGGGAAGTGAGGGTGGTGTTAGTGGTTGATGAATGGGTGTCCCAAAGGAAACCACCCATGCGACATGCAGACACTGGGAGAGAGGGGAAGATGTGTTTGCTGGTGGAATTCTGCTAGAATTGTCTGAAATGGTGGAGAATGATCCTTTGAAAGTGAAAGCTGGTGGGATGAAAACAGATGAGTGGGACCTGATCATACTGTTGTGAGTGATGGGAAAGGGCAAGGGTGGAAGCAAGGGTGATAGGTCGGATATGATTGAGGGCCCTGTCAACCACAGTGGGAAACCACAGTCTGACTGTTTTGCTGCCACTTCCCGCTCCCACCAGAACCTTGAAAAATTTGTTCATTTTGCCTCCAATTTCCTCCCCACTATAACTTTCACATCATTCATTTCCAACACTTCCCTTCTTTTCTTTGACTTCTCTGTCTCCATTTCAGGGAATAAACTGTGATCTACTATAAAGCCACTGATTGCCACAGCTACTTACACTACATCTCTTCCCACCCCATGTCCTATAAGGATTCCATCCCATTCATTCAGTTCCTTCACTGACAACATTTTAGTTCAGATGATGCCACCTTTCAAAACAGCTCTGCTGACATGGCTGGTGTCTTCCATGATCACGATTTCCTACATTTAAAAACTAGCAGAGGGCAACCTAAAAGAAAAAAATATGTGGGGGGAGAAGATGAAATGAGAGGGTACGTTACCTTGTAATATAAAAAGATTGCAAGAGTTATTTTTAAATATAGAAGGTAAGAGAGAGACAAGAGCGGACATTGGACTGCAGAAAATGAGGATGGAGAAGTAGCAATGGGGAACAAAGAAATGGTGGAGGAACTGAGTAGATAATTTGCATTAGTTTTCATGGTGGAAGATAAATGTAGCAAACCACCATTTCAAGGCACAGCTGAGGGGCAGAGCTGAGTATACTAACCATCACTAAGGAGTAGCTGTTGGGGAAGCTGGAAGGTGGAAAAATCACTAGGACTCAATAGACTACACCCCAGGGTTTGGTAGGAGGTAGATGATGAATTTGAGGAAGCATTGGTAGTGATTTTTCAGAATTTACTGGAGTCAGGGAAAGTCTCAGAGGAGTGGAAAATGGCAAACGTAATAGCCCTGTTTACAGGGAAACAGAAGTCAGGAAATATAGGCTCAGTCCGTCATAAGATTTTAATGTTCATCATTAAAGATGAGATTGTCGAATACCTGGAAGTGCCTGGTAAAAATGGGCTGAGTTAGCATAGCTTCATTAAAGGGAGGTCATAGCTGACAAATCCGTTAGGATTCTTTGAGGAGGTAATGAGCAAGTTAGTCAAAGGAGAGCCAATGTACGTGATCTGTTTGGATTTCTGGAAGGTCTTTGACAAGGTACTGCACAGGAGGCTGCTAAACATGATAAGAGCCCATGGTGTTTGTGACAGGATGCTGGAATGGATAGACAACTGGCTGAATGGCAGAAGGCACACTGTGGGGACAAAGAGCTCCTTTTCAGGATTGCATCCAGAGACCAGTGGAATTCCACAGGGGTTAGTGTTGAGAACACAACTATTCACGTTATACATTAATTGTCTGAACAAAGGAACTGAGGGTACTGTTGCTAAATTTACAAATGAACACAAAGATGGGTGGAGGAACAGCTATTGTTGAGGAACCAGAAAACTGCAGAAAGACAAGGGCAAGACAGTGGCAGATGGAATACAATGTAGGAAAGAGTCAGGTTATGCACGTTGGTAGGAAGAATAGAGGTGTAGGCTATTTCCTAAATGGGGAAGGGCTTCAGAAATCTAAAGCACAAAGGCACTTGAGAGTTCAGGATTCTCTTAAGGTTAGCACGCAGGTTTAGTTGATAGGCAAATGCAATGTTAGCATTCTTTTTGAGAGGGATATATTCTCTTTTGGAATATACAAGCAGGGATGTACTGCTAAAGCTGTATAAGGTTCTAGTAAAACCATATTTGGAATATCATGAGCAGTTTTGGACCCTATATTTAAGGAAAGATGTTCCAGTCTTGAAGTGGGTTCAGCGGAAGTTTACAAGGATAATCCTGCGATAAAGGTCTTGTCACATGAGGAGCAGTTGAGGACTTTGGGTCTGTACTCAATGGACCTTAGAAAGATGAAGATGATCTCATTGAAGCTCGCAGAATACTGAGAAGCCTTAGCAGAGTGTATGTGAAGATGATGTTTCCACTAGTACAGGAGACTATGATTCTCCACAACCACCTGATGAAGGAACAGTGCTCTGAAAGCTAGTGCTCCTAAATAAACCTGTTGGACTATAACCTGGTGTTGTGTGATTTGTAACTTTGTCCACCCCAGTCCAACACCAGCACTTCCAGGCCATAGGATCTGAGAACTCAGCCTCAGAGTGAAAAGACAATCTGTGAGAACTGAGATGAGGAATTTCTTCAGCCAGAGTGCGTTGAATCTGTGGAACTCACTGCTGAGACAAACTGCAGAAGTCATTGAATGTATTTAAGTCAGATATAGGTTCTTGATTAGTAAGGGGATCAAGGTTATGTGGAGAAGGCAGTAGAATGGAGTTGAGAAACTTATCAACCATGGCCAAATGGCTTAATTCTGCTCCCATATCTTATAGTCTTATGCAGCGTTTTCATGTTATGACATAATCAAAAATAGCATTGACTGGAATTCTTTCTTCATGCCACAACAGTTCTGTTTATGGGATTATTTTGTGTGTCTCTTCATGGTTCAGTAGATTAATGCACTTTGCAGCATGATACCAGACCAACAGAACATGAAGAGCTCACAGCTGATCGCTATACAATTCATCGTTCATTACTGTAGCTGTGGAAGAGCACTGAAATTGGCCTTTAAGAATTCTGCAAGACAAAAAAAAGTCAGCCAAGTTTCCGCTCCCAATTACATTCCTCTGACTCCTGTTTGAAAGTGCATGTGTGTAAAGATTGCAAGAAAAAACAAGATTTACTTGCGATAACCTACAACAAATTTTCTGTTTTTACACATGAATAATCGCTTGGTTCAAGTGCCAGTATCTATTAACCTTTACCACAGGATCAGGAACTGCTGGCGGGACAGCAAGGAAAAAAATATCATGCATATTGATTATTGGCATGCTAAGCTTAGCATTTCAAACCAAAGAATAATTTGACACTTGGACACTTTTTTTCTAGATGAACACTCTGGTACTTTATGGTTTTTGCCAGCTCTATCAGCATGTGTTTCCAGATAAAGGGTGAAAGAGATAGTTTGCTGCGTGATGATGCTGTCACTTTAAAAAGTTTATTTTGCCATCAATTTGGTCTCCTTTCCATAAGAAGGATGTTGAAAAACTTGGGTTCAGTGAAGATTTACATGGTTGTTGCCAGGGTTGTTGCCAGGGTTGGAGGATTTGAGATGTAAGGAGAGGCCCAATAGGCTGGGGCTATTTTCCCTTGAGCGTTGGAGGCTGAGTGGTGACCTTATAGAGGTTTATAAATCACGAGGGGCATAGATAGGGTAAATAGACAAGGACTTTTCTCTGGGGTGAGGGAGTCCAAAACTAGAGGGCATAAGTTTAAGGAGAGAGAAGAAAGATTTAAAAGGGACCTAAGGTGCAAATGTTTCACTCAAAGGGTGGTGAGTGTATGGAATGAACTGCCAGAGCGGGTGGTGGAGGCTGGTACAATTACAACATTTAAAATGCATCTGGATGGGTATGTGAAGAGAAAGAGTTTATAGAGAATGCTGGTAAAATGGGATTAGATTAATTTCAGATATCTGGTCGGCATGAATGAGTTGGACCAAAGAGTCTGTTTCCATGCTGTACATCTCTACGACTATAGATGTAATGGGGAATGGACGTTTTTTCTCATGAATAGTTTGTAAAGGAGTGCTGTTTAGATTAATGGGATATACCATGTGTTTCAAAATCTTTAAGCTTGTGCTATATGTGAATAGTTTGGTTGATCTATTTTTGATTCTATTTTGTTTTAAAGTTCTGTTTCATTGTCAAAATCAAACCTACAACACTCCATGTTGTTTTAAGTCTGTCCAAGAGAAAGGCTGTATTAGTGGGCACAGTGGATTCTTTCTTGATTATATGTTTTTGGAGATAAGTCTCTTGATTAAACATAACATATAAGCCATAGCTATTAATTTAACCTGGGGCAGTGTTTGTAGAGGAATAAGACGGTGTTATTTTCTGGGTTTGTAGATTGCGAAGGAGCAAAAATGGCCTTTGCAGTGATATGTATTTCTTGTCAGGTGTGGGAGTTTAAAGAGAGTTTAAGGGCGACTGCGGATTATATCTGCCATAAATGCTGCTGGATGCGAATCTTATCAGATCGAGTGGATCGGTTGGAGAGACAGATAGAAGCGATGAGGAATTTGCAACAGCTACAGTATGTGATGGATGGCAGTTATAGGAAGGGGGGGGAAGTCTCAGATACATTCACATAGATGGGTTAACTCCAGGAAGGGTAAGAGAGGTAGCAGCTAGTGCAGGAGTCTTTTGTGGATATACCCATTTCAAACAGGTATGCTGTTTTGGAAAATGTAGAAGGTGATGGATTCTCAGGGGAATGTAGCACGAACAGCCAAGTTTCTGGTATTGAGACTGGCTCTAATGCAACGAAGGATATGCCAGCTTCCAAGAGATCAATTGTGTTGGGGGATTCTGTAGTCAGAGGTACAGACAGACATTTCTGTGGCCTGCAGAGAAAAATCAGAATGGTGTGTTGTTTCCCTGGTGCCAGGATCAAGGATGTCTCAGAGAGGGTGCAGAATGTTCTCACAGGGGAGAGGGGCCAGCAGGAGGTCATTGTCCACATTGGAACCAATGATATAGGAAGGGAAAAGGTTGAGATTCCAAAGGGAGATTACAGAGAGTTAGGCAGAAATTTAAAAAGGAGGTCCTCAAGGGTAGTAATATCTGGATTGCTCCCAGTGCTACGAGCTAGTGAGAGCAGGAATAGGAGGATAGAGCAGATGAATGCATTGCTGAGGAGCTGGTGTATGGGAGAAGGATTCACATTTTTGGATCATTGGAATCTCTTTTAGGGTAGAAGTGACCTGTACAAGAAGGACGGATTGCACCTAAATTGGAAGGGGACTAATATACTGGCAGGGAAACTTGCTGGAACTGCTTGGGAGGATTTAAACTAGTAACATTGGGGGGAGTGGAGTATCCAGGGAGATAGTGAGGAAAGAGATCAATCTGAGATGGGTACAGCTGAAAACAGAAGTGAGTCAAACAGTCAGGGCAGGCAGGGACACAGTAGGACTAATAAATTAAACTGCATTTATTTCAATGCAAGGGGCCTAAGAGGGAAGGCAGATGAACTCAGGGCATGGTTAGGAACATGGGACTGGGATATCATAGCAATTATGGAAACATGGCTCAGGGATGGGCAGGACTGGCAGCTTAATGTTCCACGATACAAATGCTACAGGAAGGATAGAAAGGGAGGCAAGAGAGGAGGGGGAATGGTATTTTTGATAAGGAATAGCATTACAGCTGTGCTGAGGGAAGATATTCCCAGAAATACATCCAGGGAGGTTATTTGGGTGGAACTGAGAAATAAGAAAGGGATGATCACCTTATTGGGATTGTATTATAGACCCCCCAATAGTCAGAGGGAAATTGAGAAACAAACTTGTAAGGAGATCTCAGCTATCTGTAAGAATAATAGGGTAGTTATGATAGGGGATTTTAACTTTCCAAACATCGATTGGGACTGCCATAGTGTTAAAGTTTTAGATGGAGAGGAATTTGTTAAGTGTATACAAGAAAATTTTCTGATTCAGTATGTGAATGTACCTACTAGAGAAGGTGCAAAACTTGACTTACTCTTGGGAAATAAGTCAGGGCAAGCGACTGAGGTGTCAGTGGGGAAGCACTTTGGGGCCAGCGACCATAATTCTATTTGTTTTAAAATAGTGATGGAAAAGGATAGACCAGATCTAAAAGTTGAAGTTCTAAATTGGAGAAAGGCCAATTTTGACGGTATTAGGTAAGAACTTTCAAAAGCTGATTGGAGGCAGATGTTCACAGGTAAAGGAACGGCTGGAAAATGGGAAGCCTTCAAAAATGAGATAACAAGAATCCAAAGAAAGTATATTCCTGTCAGGGTGAAAGGAAAGGCTGGTGGGTGTAGGGAATGCTGGATGACTAAAGAAATTGAGGGTTTGTTTAAGAAAAAGAAGGAAGTATATGTCAGGTATAGACAGGATAGATCGAGTGAATCCTTAGAAGAGTATAAAAGAAATAGGCGTATACTTAAGAGGGAAATCAGGAGGGCAAAAACGGGACATGAGATAACTTTGGCAAATAGAATTAAGGAGAATCCAAAGGGTTTTTACAAATATGTTAAGGGCAAAAGGGTAACTCGGGAGAGAATAGGGCCCCTCAAAGATCAGCAAGGCGGCCTTTGTGTGGAACCATAGAAAATGGGGGAGATACTAAATGAATATTTTGCATCAGTATTTACTGTGGAAAAGGATATGGAAGATATAGACTGTAAGGAAATAGATGGTGACATCTTTCAAAATGTCCAGATTACAGAGGAGGAAGTGCTGAGGAAGTCTTGAAATGGTTAAAAGTGAATAAATCCCCAGGACCTAATGAGGTGTACTCAAGAACTCTGTGGGAAACTAGGGAAGTGATTGTTGGGTGTCTTGCTGAGATATTTGTATCATCGATAGTCACAGGTGAGGTGCCGGAAGACTGGAGGTTGGCTAACGTGGTGCCACTGTTTAAGAAAGGTGGTAAAGACAAGTCAGGGAACTATACACCTGTGAATCTGACCTCAGTGGTGGGCAAGTTGTTGGAGGGAATCCTGAGGGACAGGATGTACATGTATTTGGAAAGGCAAGGACTGATTCGGGATAGTCAACATGGCTTTGTGTGTGGGAAATCATGTCTCACAAACTTGATTGAGTTTTTGAAGAAGTATCAAAGAAGATTGATGAGGGCAGAGCAATAGATGTGATCTATATGGACTTCAGTAAGGCGTTCGACATGGTTCACCATGGGAGACTGATTAGCAAGGTTAGATCTCATGGAATACAGGGAGAACTAGCCATTTGGATACAGAACTGGCTCAAAGGTAGTAGACAGAGAGTGATGGTGGAGGGTTGCTTTTCAGACTGGAGGACTGTGACCAGTGGAGTGCCACAAGGATCGGTGCTGGGCCCTCTACTTTTTATCATTTCCATAAATGATTTGGATGCGAGCATAAGAGGTACAGTTAATTAGCTTGCAGATGACACCAAAATTGGAGGTGTAGTGGACAGCGAAGAGGGTTACCTCAGATTACAACAGGATCTGGACCAATGGGCTGAGAATTGGCAGATGGAGTTTAATTCAGATAAATGTGAAGGGCTGCATTTTGGGAAAGCAAATCTTAGCAGGACTTATAGACTTAATGGTAAGGTCCTATGGAGTATTGCTGAACAAAGAGACCTTTGGAGTACAGGTTCATAGCTCCTTGAAAGTGGAGTCGCAGGTAGATAGGAAAAGTGAAGAAGGCATTTGGTATGCTTTCCTTTATTTGTCAGAGTATTGATACAGGAGTTGGGAGGTTATGTTGCGGCTGTACAGAACATTAGCCAGGCCAGTGTCGGAATATTGCATGCAATTCTGATCTCCTTCCTATCGGAACGATGTTGTGAAACTTGAAAGAGTTCAGAAATGATTTACAAGGATGTTGCCAGTGTTGGAGGATCTGAGCTACAGGGAGAGGCTGAACAGGCTGGGGCTGTTTTCCCTGGAGCATTGGAGGCTGATGGATGACCTTATAAAGGTTTACAAAATTATGAGGGGCATGGATAGGATAAATAGACAAAGTCTTTTTCCTGGGATCGGGGAGTCCAGAACTAGAGGGCATAGGTTTAAGGTGAGAGGGGAAGATATAAAAGAGACCTAAGGGGCAACTTTTTCACACAGAGAGTGTTACGTGAATGGAATGAGCTGCCAGAGGATGTGGTGGAGGCTGGTACAATTGCAACATTAAAGAGGCATTTGGATGGGTATATGAATAGGAAGGGTTTGGAGGGATATGGGCCAGTTGCTGGCAGGTGGGACTAGATTGGGTTGGGATATCTGGTCAGCATGAATGGGTTGGACCGAAGGGTCTGTTTCCATGCTGTACATCTCTATCTGCATCAAGGAGCACATGAGCTCCTTTCAGAACCAAAGATATTAGCTAGTTTGGGAAATAGCAAAGCATTATTTTGAAACGAGCTGTATTTATGAATGCATTGTGTTTGTTTTCAAAGGAGTTTGGATGTAAAATATAAACTTGTCGATTAATTTCCAGGTCAATATTCAATCACTGACCCTTATGAATATTTGTTGCTCCAAGACTTGTTGCAGGCAGTTTTTGAGACAAGGAGGCTGTTCCATGGTATGTGAATGAACTGATTTTACTTGACCATTAATGTCACTTGCTTGTCAATAGCTTGGTTTGAAGGGAGCCGGATTCACATATTGTTAATTTTGTTAATGTAGACTTTGTTTAATGTAAAAATCATATAGAGTCCCAGATTTAGATCTTTACTGCAATATTCTTTTGTCACACGAGTTGTCATATTTCCTCTTTGTCTCTGTGGTGTTTAATTACAATGCATAACGTTGTAAGCTGCTTATACTTGTGCAATAAATATACAATAAAATAGAACAGAAACCTTATTAACAGAGTCAACAAGCAATATAGGTTAAAAATTACTGCTGGCAATCCTCTTGTACAATACTTTGAATATAAAGTTATTACACACTTAATTTAGACGGGCTAATAATTCTATTCAAGTAGCAAGTGTCTTCTGAAAATATTCAGCATTTGTCTGTGGTTATCACCAGTAGTAATTTGTTTGATTTTAGATGCAAGGCTAAAAATTTAAGCATTGAGATCATGATTTGCAACCTGCTCACACTCAGTCCAACTGAGGCAGGCAAGATGCAAATTCGTGTTGAATCCCTCATTTATACAATTGCAACATTTAGCCAAGCATGACATAGTGCTAACTGGCTGAGGGCCTAGTTGTGTGCAGGTTAGCATATGTTGTGGCTAACCGCCCACTCTTAAAGGTAGCCTGTCCCTCTTAAAGGGAAGCTGCACTGCTCTCCCTGAATTAAGATTGGTTGCAAGAGAACAGTGGGTGGCATGGTGGTACAGTGGTTAGCACTGCTGCCTGATAGTGCCAGAGATCTGGGTTCAATTACCGCCTCAGGCAACTGTCTGTGTGGAGTTTGCACATTCTCCCGGTATCTGCGTGGGTTTCCTGTGGGTGCTCCGGTTTCCTCCCACAGTCCAAAAATGTGCAGGTTGGGTGAATTGGCCATGCTAAATTACCCATAGTGTAAGGTGAAGGGGCAAATGTAGGGGAATGGTGTGGGTGGATTGCTCTTCGGAGGGTCGGTGTTGACTTGTTGGGCCAAAGGACCTGTTTACACACTGTAAGTAATCCAAAATCTAAAAAAAAAGAATGAGACAAGATAACAAGGTTCAATGTCTCGGCTCTAATGATGTTACTGATGTAGTTCCATAGAAGAAGAGAGAGACCATGCTTCCAAATGTGGCCAGCAGGCTTTCTGGGAACAACATCTGGCCAGACAGCTGAACATGTTTAGTTGTTTGTGATTAATACAGGCATTCCATAAATCTGTACAGTCTAACATTCAACACTGTCTTGTCATCTCAATGCAAATATTTAGAAAGTTAGCACTATACATCTCAGCACAGAGATGCTGCACAACTGCGTTCGAAGCGCAACGTATATCATTTTGTGAATTAAGGGTTTCTCTCATGTTGGCATCAATAGCCATGCCCCTGGCTGATTACCATGCAAAGTAAAGAGAGGCTAATGTTTACAAACAACATCTAATCAATCCTCCGTTCTAAGCTTTTCTTTCAATGATATTGAATCACCCTTGAAGTTACTTACAAATAAAAGTTAATTATTTAAAAGTTAACATATTTCTTTCTCAAATAACCTGAGCACCTAACTTCAGGCTGCCATTGGTACAAAGGTGAGAAGTAATGGTGAACCCGTTTTGTTTTGCAATTGTTCATTAACCGTTTGATACTGTTGTAAGTGAATGTTGTAAACTTCATCAATTAACATAATGTATTACAGCAGATCTACAATGAAAGAAAATTGGACTTTGTAGAGCACAAATTTCCTCACAATTGCTTTCATTTTGTAAATACCTGTAACCATTCCACCATTTGCCACCAGAATTGATAAGAAAATATTAAATTTCAGCGCTTATTATCCCGGAGTAATTTCTAAATCTAGTGTACGTTTGTGTGTTTAATGTTCTTGCAATAAAAGTGATAGAATGTTAGGTACACCCTTGGTTAAGTTCTCAGAAACCCATATTCATTCATACCCTTTACAGAATCATACAGCATGGAAACAGTCCCTATTGTCCTACCAGTCCATGTCAAACATAATCCCAAATTAACCTAGCCCCACCTGCCTGCTCCTGGCCCATTTCCCTCCAAACCTTCCTATTCATGAACTCATCTAAGTTTTTTTAAACGTAACTTGGTGGGAGACCCATATTCAGCGCTTCTTTGAGACATATTTTGTTTCTTGGGTAGTACAATCATTTTTTTTGATGCAATTGTTCAGCTTTCTTTGAATTTTCCTGGTTGCGACATACCAAATTAAAGGTTAAAAACACAATCACTTTTGCTTTTGTACGCTCGATATTATCAGGTACTTTGCGCAATCTTATTCATGTTTTGACTGAATGCAGGGCACTTATTGTTAGTTTGAAGTTGTATTATTGTTGGAATCATAAAAATTGGAGTTTGTAGTTTTAATTACAGTATCTTCTCTTGTAACTTCAGTTTTAGAGGTAAAACCAAAAAACGACTCGTCGTACTCCACAGGTGGCAACCCTCCATTCCCCGTCATTGTAAGTGACCTTGACTAAAATGAACTCTTACCAGGGCTACAGGTCTGATGTTTACTCAGGCATAGTGAAACAAGTAAAGGAGCTAGATGTGACCAGTGGAATAATTGAATTAAAGCATTCCAGCCAGTCGAGAGCTCTCTGACTTTATCAGCTAAATGTGTGGAGCAATATAATAATAGAACAAAAGCATAAGTGAAAATTTAAACGTAGAATTTAAGTTGCTGACCTGACCTCCTCCCACCAACACCATCCACTCAAAATGCCTCATTCAAAACCCACCTCGCCCATGTAATAACTCCGTGAAAGCACTTTTGAGACACCCAACAGATGCAGATCGTCCAACTGCAAGTTGTCAAATGGTTCTGTTGGCACATTTTCACAGCGTCTCTGAAAGGCAGTTCCAGTCTATCATATCCATTTAGGTGCCAGCTGTGTACACGGGTATCTATTATAAGAAAAGGGGACAAAGATGGAATCATGATTTAATGATTAATATTATAGAAGCTCAGAAAATCTTTCACCAATATTAATTCAGTAACCTTGATGTAAAGTGTAGAAACAGAAAATTCAGACATAATGTCATTGAAAGGAAAACAAAATAAATACATTAGGCACACACTGTATATTACCAAGCTGTGAAAATATCCTCCATATGTTGTTATTTTTAGCAATATACCTTTACTTTAAAAACTGACAATTTGAGATTACTAAGATTAGAACTTCTTGGAGTGAATATAAGGCACCCATTTGACTGGTAAGGTTAGCTCCAAAATATTACTTTGTGTACACCTAGGTAGTCAGACAGGACAGCCCAATCTGAAAACTGTAATGGATCGGTTTTAGAGCTGAGACTCAGGAGTATTTATTTATAAATGTCGTAACCAACACTGAAATAGAGCTGAGGACAGAATACTAGACTGAAGAAACAGGTGATTTATTGGGAAAAAGGTCGTGATGACATTCTGAAAGATAGGGCGGTAATGGTATCGAGGCTGAGTCCATCTCGGATTCTGAGGTTTCAGTCGTTGGAGGGGGAGAACCTATGGTTTCCAACAGGCCCTCTGGCTGTTCTGAGGGGCCAGGTATGTTTTGCTCCTGCACTGTTTGCAAGGTAACAGCTTTCAGGTGATCCACATGTTTATTCAGGAGTGTATCACCTATCCAAACTTTGTAAGTCATGGTACCTGATCTCACTTCAACCACGCCTTGAACCCATATAGGGCCATTTCCATGGTTCTCTTACCGAACCTCATCCCTGAATTAACTTGTCTCTCTCACTTCAAGGCATGTGGCCGTCATTGGCGTTCCTGCTGCCATTTCACACATACCACCTCACCCCCAGGTCTGAGGTATGGGGTATCAAATCCATCCTGTGTGAAAACAGATATAGAGAGAGGAGGGGGAGAGAGAGACAGAGAGAGACAGAGAGGAGAGATAGAGGGAAAGGGAAGTTGAGAATGATAATTTTTAAAAATTTAATATTTTCCTGAGTTTTCATGGAATAGGAATAGGAGTTGCACAGAAATTATTAAAGCGCCTCTCTGGTACACTGTTCAAATGTCTTAGAGAGTACATGTCTGATCCTTAATTTGTGCTAAATTAGCTCATTTGGCCATCCCATCTTCATAGTCAGGGCGAGAAAAATCACATTAGTTTTTTTGTATTCTCCTTACTGCCATCTAGTGACTTCTGCTGGAAAGTACACATGCATCCTGTCAGAGGAAGGTGGGGTAAGTCCAAACTGGAATGTCCCCAATTATCAAAACTCCTGTCAGAGGAAGGTGGGGTAGGTCCAAGCTGCAATGTCCCCGATAATCAAAACTCCTGTCAGAATTTCAGCTTCCCCTGATCTTTCACTACAGATTTAGTGGCGAAAATCTGCAAAACCTCCAGAGAGAGACTGCGTACACTGTTACTTGTGGGATTTTTGTGAACCTTTCGATGAAGTTGTAATGGATAGTTACGAGACCTCTTGTCTAAATGCAACATTAACTGTTAAATGAATGAATGCAATGGTCCAATAACAAGTTGTGCCATACTGAAACTAGAACAGTGAATATGGAGCATAAAATGTAGGACCCTTCATGCCATGGCGTCTGATCCAACATTCAATCATGCCAAATATGTTCCTAAATCCCATTCTCCCACCTGCTCTCTGTAACCCCTGATTCACTTGTTAATCCAAGACCTATCGATGCTTGTCTTAAATATGCTCAATGACTTGGCCTCCACAGCCTTCTGTAGCAATGCATTTCATAGATGCACCACCCTCTGGCTGAAGAAATTTCTCTTCATCTCACTTCTAAAGGATCATCCCTTCACTCTGAGTTGTGTCCATTGGTCCTAGGCTCTTCCCGTCATCCTTATAAATTCCATCGAGTACTGACCCAGAGTCCTCAACCACTTCTCATATAAAAAGCCCTTCATCTTTGAGTTCATTCTTGTAAACGTCCTCCTTCCAATGCCAGTATATCTTTTCTCAGATATTTGGACCCAAAACTGCTCACAATATTTCAAATACAGTCTGATCAAAGCTTTATGCAACTCAAAGATTTTTTAAAATTGGATGACTCAGCAGCTCAGTGATTAGCACTGCTGCCACACGGCGCCAGGGCCATGAGTTTGACTCCACACTCGGCTGACTGTCTGTGTGGAGTTTGCATATTCTCCCCGATCCTGCATGGGTTTCCTCTGGGTACTCGGTTTCCTCCCACTTTTGAAAGATGTGCAGGCTAGGCGAATTGGCCACGTTAAATTGTTCATCGTGTTCACGGATGTGTAGGTTAGATGCATTAGTTAGGGTGAAATGTAAAATAATAGGGTAGGGAATGGGTCTGGATGTGATACTCTTTGGAGGGTTGCTGTGGAAGTGTTGGGCCAAATGGCCTGTTTCCACACTGTAGGGATTCTAAAACAGTACATCTATGCCATTGTATTCTAGTCCTCTTGAAATGAACGTTAACATTGCATTTGCCTTCCTAGCTGGTAAATAAAATTGCATGTTAATCTTAGGAGAATCCTGAACCAGGATTCCCAAGTTTCTTTGTGCTTCAGATTTCTGAAGCCTTTCCCCATTTAGAAAACAGTCTATACCTCTACTCTGAAAAATGTGTTGCTGGAAAAGCGCAGCAGGTCAGGCAGCACCAAAGGAGCAGGAGAATCGATGTTTCGGGTAAAAGCCGTTCTTCAGGGCTTATGCCCGAAACATCGATTCTCCGGCTCCTTTGATGCTGCCTGACCTGCTGCGCTTTTCCAGCAACACGTTTTTCAGCTCTGATCTCCAGCATCTGCAGTCCTCACTTTCTCCTATATCTCTATTCTTCCAATCAAAGTGCATAATCTGACACTTTCCCACATTGTATTCTATCTCCCACTTCTTTGCACACTTGCTTATCATATTCAAGACTCTCTTCAACCTCCACCCTCCCTCTTTGTATCATCTACAAACTCACCAACAATGCTTTCAGTTCCTTTATTCAGATCACTAATGTATAGCATGAACAGTTGTGGGCCCAATACTGATACCTTTGGAACTCCAGTGCTTACTCCCTACCATCCTGAGAAAGACCCTTTTAACCCCACCGTCTGCTTTCTGCCAGTCTGCCAATCCTCTGTCCAAGTCAAAACCCGGCCCGTAACACCATGTTATTGGTGTTATGTTATTGGCTGTTATGTTATTTAGCAGTATCAAATGTGGCATCTTATCAAAGGCCTTCTGGAAATCCAAATCGATCATGTCCAGTGGATCTCCTTTGTCTAACTTGCTTGTTACCACCTTAAAGAATTTTAACAGATTTGTTAGGCATGACCTCCTATTGACAGAGTTGTGCTGACTCAGCCATATTTAACCATGTACTTCCAAGTACTCATTCTTAATTTTTTTTTCTTTTTTTTTCTTTCTCTTTCTTTTTTTTTGTTCTTTTTTCCATGGTGTGTGTAGGTGTGAGACACAGTGAGGGACACAAAGTGCATGAATCTTTATTCAATTTCCACCAACAGGAAGATAGGAAAATCCCCAGGTGGCCAGTGACAAGCAGTGCCCTTCACATCAAAGGGCAATGCTGTGTGATCAAAACAGTGAAGGGGAACTCATCCTTAATAATGGACTCTAAAATCTTACCAATGGTAGAGGTCAGACGAGCTTGTAATTTCCTGTCTCCTGCCTCCGGCCTTGTGGCTCGGAATATGTGTAGTTTCTGAGGACCAGTGGAAGAGATTCTGCTTGAGTGCTGCAGGTTCGACGCAGCGGACGTGTGCTGGCGGGGGAGAGGCCACGGGGATCGTGTTGCGATCGTCAGAGCTGCTGGAGACCATTGCTGTATCGTGATTGGACGTTGGAGGATTGTTTGGTTGTGCAGACCTACTCTTGGTGGATCTTTATGCTGGCTTCTTTTTTTATTTCAAAAATATACTTTATTCATAAAATAATTTGATGGTCTGTACAATTGGTCATGCCATACATATGTAAACATTTACGTACAGAGATCAGAATTTATCACTTTTATATACAGATCTGTACATTTTTCAATCATATGTCCATATATTTAGCTGAGGCGTCAGCAGAGCCCAAATGACTGCGTGGGCCCCCTGTTCTTCACTAGGCAGGCAGATGTTACACGGTGGTCTTTCCCCACCTGCCCCTAGGCGGCAGCTGCCCCAAGCTTCAGCGTGTCCCTCAACACGTAGTCCTGGGCCTTGGAATGTGCCAGTCTGCAACACTCAGTCAGGGTCAGCTCCTTCAGCTGGAAGATCAACAGGTTTCGGACCGTCCAGAGAGTGTCCTTCACCGAGTTGATGATCCTCCAGGCACAGTTGATGTTCGTCTCGGTGTGCATCCCAGGGAACAGATCCTAGAGCACGGAGTCCCGCCTCACGGCGCTGCTCGGGACGAACCTTGACAAACACCACTGCATTCCTCTCCAGACTTCCTCTGCGTAGGCACATTCCAGAAGGAGGTGTGTGGCAGTCTCGTTCCCCCCGCAGCCACTTCGAGGGCAGCGTGCGGTGCGGCTGAGAGTCCAGGCGTGCATAAAGGATCTCTCAGGCAGAGCCCTTCTCACCACCAGCCAAGCCATGGCTTGGTGCTTGTTGGGAAGTTCTGGTGATGAGGCATTCTGCCAAATGGCTTTGACAGTCTGCTCAGGGAACTGCTCGATAGCATCCGCCCTCTCCTTTTCCCGAAGGGTCTCAAGGACACCACGTGCTGACCACTTCCTGATGGACTTGTGGTCAAAGGTTTAGATTAGATTACTAGATTAGATTACTTACAGTGCGGAAACAGGCCCTTCGGCCCAACAAGTCCACACCGACCCGCCGAAGCGCAACCCACCCATCCCCTACATATACGCCTTACCTAACACTACGGGCAATTTAGCATGGCCAATTCACCTCACCCGCACATCTTTGTGACTGTGGGAGGAAACCGGAGCACCCGGAGGAAACCCACGCAGACAGGGGGAGAACGTGCAAACTCCACACAGTCAGTCACCTGAGGCGGGAATTGAACCCAGGTCCCTGGTGCTGTGAGGCAGCAGTGCTAACCACTGTGCCACCGTGCCGCCCACAAACTTCTTCATAAACTTCTCCATGAAGGACAGGTGATACGGAACGGTCCAACTATTCGGAGCATTCCGCAGCAGCGAGGCCAGGCCCATCCTTCGCAACACCGGGGACAGGTAGAACCTCAGTACGTAGTGACACTTGGTGTTTGCATACCAGGGATCCACACCAGAACTTTCCAACAAGCACCAAGACATGGCTTGGCTGGTGGTGAGAAGGGCTCTGCCTGTGAGATCCTTTATGCACGCCCGGACTCTCAGCTGCACTGCACGCTGCCCTCGAAGCGGCTGCGGGGGGAACGAGACTGGCACACACCTCCTTCTGGAATCCAGATGTACAACCCCCACGTCCCAGCAGCAGATGTCCTGACCTTCCTGAGAAGATACGTCCAGGTCAAGGGAGAGAGTACCGATGTGGTCAATCCTTTCGGGATGTGGACCCCTGAGGGTCGATGCCAGTGGGAACATCCTCTACGCACCCTACAGCTTTGCCATTGGAGGAAGCAGAGGTTACCTGACATAGGCAGGGCAGCCGAAAGTGAACCGAACCTGCGAGATTGTAAGGTGACTGTCTGCCGAAACTGCAAGCAGGAAGGCCACCCAACCAAAGAATGTAAGGAGGCCAAGAACTGTAATGTGTGCGGAGAGGCGGGCCACATGTACAAGGCCTGCCCAAGACGAGGGGTCGCCACCTACGAACAGATGGCCGGAGATGGCAACACGAGCCGTGGACCACCTAAGACCAGCAAGGTACCACAAGCCAGCTCAGGAACGGTGTCTGGAGGCACCCAGAAGGAAGGGCAGGCTGTAACGGAGCAGAGGGCAGACAGTGGGGAGATGCAGCAGCCGATCCAAGCTCCTTCAAGACAGATGGAGGAAATGGAAGAGGAGGGATCAAAGGAGGCAGAGGATTGGATTACTGTCAAAAGCAGGAAGAGGAAAACTCTCCAGGCCCCCAGCGAAGGGGGAAGCGACACCTACACGACGAGGATACAGGCAGCTCTTCTGACGGTGAGGACGGGAGCAAGGAGGGTCGTCACCAGAGGAAAAGATAGAGTGCTGTGAGGAAAAAGGAGGGCAGCACCACCCAAGAAGGAAAAGACGACCCTCTGAGGTGATGGGTAAAGGCCTCCCTCCACCCGGTGAGAACCAAGAGGTTCCCACCGGCCCACAGCTCCAGGTAACTGGGAGCAGCGGTCCTGTGGCAGCCCCGCTGTCAGATGGAGAACTGGTCTGTGCGGACCCTGGGCCTGACCCGAAAACACCAGAGCGGGGAAATGGCTCCAGCATGGAGCCGGACAGCTACCTCAGCCCTGGGAGGGTCCAGCAGTTTGCTGTCACCACGGGGATGCACACAGCTACCCCAGAGAGGCAAGACCAGTAGCAAATGGACACCGGTAACCTCGTAAGCTGTTAAAATGGGGATAAGAATTGCCAGCATCAATGTGCGTAGCATCAAATCGGCAACGCCATGTGTTTCTACGATGGCCTTCCTGGCCAGCGTTAAAGCCAATGTCCTGTTTCTGCAGGAGTGTGGGATACCGCACCTCAGCAGCTACAGGAGATGGTCGTGCTTGTGGGCCCATGGGCCGTCAGTTTGGTCGAGGGGCAACGATAGCTGCCCCTCCAGCCTGGGTATCCTGTTTCGAGGAGGCAACTTCACCATCTCCGAGGTTAAGGAGGTGGTGGGCGGGCGCCTCCTCGTCACCGACATCATGTACAGGAATGCTCCCCTGAGACTGATTAATGTGTACACCCCAGTGGGTGAGAGTCAACAGTTGGCCGTCCTGCAGCAGCTTCCACTGTTGCTGGCTACGTCCAGGCTGGTCATTCTGGCTGGAGACTTCGACTGTATCATTGATGCAGATGGACGATCTGGTGGGGGGGACAGTAAACTGGATGCCATGTCCGGAGCCCTGATGAACACGGTAAAAGATGCCAAGCTGCACGACGTCTTCAGCACCCCTGCAGACGGGAGCATAGCATAGATACACCTGGTCACGGGCAGACAGGTCTATCTGCTCAAGGATAGATTACCTGTTTGTGTCCCGAACGCTGTGGGTCAGATCCACCGACGACAACAAGTATTCTTGTCTGACCACTGCCTCCTGCTGGCTGACTGTCACCTACAGGATGAGCAGCGGGCGCGTTAGGGAACGTGGAAGCTGAACACAAAGCTATTGACCCCAGGAAACATTGAGGAGCTCAAGAGGGACTACATAGGTTGGAGAACCGTGAAGCCCCTCTTTGAGACCCCAGTGGACTGGTGGGAAACAGTAAAAGGGAACATCAAGAGGTTCTTCACCTTCAAAGGTGTTCAGGAGGTGAGAGAGAGGCAGGGAAGACTGTCCCAACTCCAGGAAAGTATGCAGAACCTGCTCCTGCTGCAGACGATGGGGGTCGATGTCACGGAGGACCTCCAGGAGGTGAAGGACCAGCAAGCCTAGCTCTTTACCTCGGAGGCCTCCAAGATCATCTTCCGGTCCAGGGTCCGCTCGGTGGAGCAGGACGAGACGTGTTCACGTTTCTTCCTCCAGAAGGTGCACAAAGAGAGCTCTGTGCTCAGCAGCCTGAAGGAAGAAGATGGCTCGATAACGTCATCTCAGGCTGACGTCAGGAGGATCAGCAAATCCTTCTATTCCAGGCTGTATGACGCGAAGCCGACCAACAGCGCGGCCTCCCTGTCGTTCCTGTACTCTATCACGGAGGTCTTAGACGACAGAACACGGGAGAGGCTGGACCAAGCCTCTCAATTCCTTCGAAAAGAGTAAAACTCCCGGAACCGACGGGTTACCGGTCGAGCTCTATTCCGCTCTGTGGGATATGATTGGCCAGGACCTGCTGGAGGTGTATGTCAGTTTGCTTCGGGCAGGTACCATGAGTGAATCCATGAGGAAAGGCATCATCACCCTCAGCTACAAGCGGAAGGGGGAGAGAGAGGAACTCAAAAATTGGAGACCAATCTCACTGTTGAATGCAGATTACAAAATCCTGTCAAAGGTAATTGCCAACCGGGTCAGGTCTGCTCTGGGGTCGGTGATTCACCCTGACCAAACCTGTGCTGTGCCGGGCAGGAAGATCACTGAGAGTCCTGCACTCCTCAGGGATACGATCGCCTACGTGCAGGACAGAGGGTTGGACACCTGCCTGATCAGCCTGGACCAGGAGAAAGCCTTTGACAGGATATCACACAGGCATATGAGAGATGTTCTCTCCAAAATGGGCTTTGGGGAGGGAATCTGCAATTGGATCAAACTGCTCTACACCAACATTGTCAGTGCAGTCTCAATCAATGGATGGGAATCAGATAGCTTCCCAGTCAGATCTGGAGTCAGGCAGGGCTGCCCTCTCTCCTGCCTTGTTTGTGTGCTGCATAGAGCTATTTGCTGAGTCCATCAGGAAGGATGCGAGCCTGAGAGGGGTGACTATTCCTAGCAGCGGGGGCCAGCAGGTTAAGGCCTGTTGTGGTTCTGTTCGCCGAGCTGGAGGTTTTTGCTGCAAACGTTTCGTTCCCTGGCTAGGGAACATCATCAGTGCTGTTGGAGCCTCCTGTGAAGCGCTGCTTTGACGTTTCTTCCGGTATTTATAGTGGTTTGTTCTTGCCGCTTCCGGGTGTCAGAACAAACCACTATAAATACCGGAAGAAACATCAAAGCAGCGCTTCACAGGAGGCTCCAACAGCACTGATGATGTTCCCTAGCCAGGGAACGAAACGTTTGCAGCAAAAACTTCCAGCTCGGTGAACAGAACCACAACAACGGACACCCGAGCTACAAATCTTCAACTAGACTTTAGGTTAAGGCCTCCCTGTACATGGATGACGTCACCGTTTTCTCCTTGGATCCGCTGTCCGTGCGCAGACTCATGTGCATTTGTGACCAGTTTGAACGGGCCTCGGGGGCCAAGGTAAACCGAGGCAAAGGCGAGGCCATGCCCTTCGGGAACTGGGCCGACCAATCCTCGATCCCCTTCACCATCAGCTCCGACCACCTGAAGGTGCTGGCTATTTGGTTTGGGTGGGCTGGGGTGTGCGCCAAGTCTTAGGGGGAGCATATCAGGAAAGTGCGGCAGAAACTGGGCAGATGGAAGTTACGGTCGCTCTCCATCGTGGGTAAAAACCTGGTCATTAGGTGTGAGGCACTGTCATTGCTGTTATACGTGGCACAGACCTGGCCTATTC
The DNA here is from genome assembly GCF_020745735.1 of Hemiscyllium ocellatum. Classification (NCBI taxonomy): domain Eukaryota; kingdom Metazoa; phylum Chordata; class Chondrichthyes; order Orectolobiformes; family Hemiscylliidae; genus Hemiscyllium; species Hemiscyllium ocellatum. The sequence continues at coordinate 93,005,213 of NC_083411.1, read as the reverse complement.
CCAGAACCTATACCGCTGCAGTCACCCGGGCCATCTTCCAATTTATATGGAGATCAAAGACGGACCGGCTCGGAAGGGACTCACTGTACAAAGATCTGAGCAACGGGGGCAAAAATACACCCAATGCCACCCTCACCCTGATGGCCACCTTTGTGTGTGGTTGCATCAAGCTGTGCGTGGATCCCCGGTACGCAAACACCAAGTGTCACTACGTACTGAGGTTTGACCTGTCCCCGGTGTTGTGAAGGATGGGCCTGGCCTCGCTGCCGCGGATCGCTCCGAGTAGTTGGGCCATTCCGTATCACCTGTCCTTCGTGGAAAAGTTTATGAAGAAAAACACCTTAAACCACAAGTCCATCAGGAAGTGGTCAGCACGTAGTGTCCTTGAGACCCTTTGGGAAAAGGAGATGGCGGACCCTATCGAGCGGTTCCCTGAGCAGACTGTCAAAGCCATTTGGCAGAATGCCTCATCGCCAGAACTTTCCAACAAGCACCAAGACATGGCTTGGCTGGTGGTGAGAAGGGCTCTGCCTGTGAGATCTTTTATGTACGCCCAGACTCTCAGCCACACCGCACGCTGCCCTCGAAGTGGCTGCGGGAGGAACGAGATTGTCACACACCTCCTTCTGGAATGTGCCAATGCGGAGGAAGTCTGGAGAGGAATGCAGTGGTGTTTGTCGAGGTTCGTCCCAAGCAGCGCCGTGACGTGGGACTCCATGCTCTACGGCCTGTTCCCCGGGACGCACACCAAGGCGAACATCAACTGTGCCTGGAGGATCATCAACTCAGTGAAGGACGCTCTCTGGGTGGTCCGAAACCTGTTGATCTTCTAGCTGAAGGAGTTGACCCCAACTGAGTGTTACGGACAGACACCTTCCAAGGTCCAGGACTACGTGTTGAGGGATGCGCTGAAGCTTGGGGCAGCTGCCGCCAAGGAGCGGTGGGGAAAGACCACCGTGTAACATCTGCCTGCCTAAAGAAGAACAGGGGGCCCACGCAGTCATTTGGGCTCTGCTGATGCCTCAGTTAAATATATGGACATATGATTGATAAATGTACAAACCTGTGTATACAAATAATAAATAATGATCTCTGTATGTAAATGTTTACGTATGTATGGCATGACCAACTGTACGGACCATCAAATTATTTTATGAATAAAGTATATTTTGAAATTTAAAAAAGCGGACATGTACTGTGGCAGGCTATTTCGACGTGACCTTCAGGAGCGTGAAGAATTGTGAGCAGCTCCTGAAGGTCTTCAAAGAGAAGGAAGGGGAACCTGTGTTCTCCATCTTGTTGGTGGTCCCGTTGTGTGTGCTCCCTGCACAGAGGAGTCGGGTTGTACCAATCCAGGTGTACAACCCCCACGTCCCAGCAGCAGATGTCCTGACCTTCCTGAGAAGATACGTCCAGGTTGAGGGAGAAAGCACCGATGTGGTCAATCCTTTCGGGATCTGAACCAGCAAACGACAGGTCAGGGTAACCTTGAGGGTCGATGCCAGTGGGAACATCTTCCACGCACCCTCCAGCTTTGCCATCGGAGGAAGCAGAGGTTACCTGACATACGCAGGGCAGCCGAAGGTGTGCCGAACCTGCGGGAGGTCAGGCCACATGGCGGCCGACTGTAAGGTGACTGTCTGTTGAAACTGCAAGCAGGAAGGTCACCCGACCAAGGAATGTAAGGAGGCCAAGAACTGTAATCTGTGCGGAGAGGTGGGCCACATGTACAAGGCCTGTCCAAGACGAGGAGCCGCCACCTACGCACAGATGGCCGAAGGTGGCAACACGAGCCGTGGACCGGCTAAGACCAGCGCGGTACCACAAACCAGCACAGGAACGGTGTCTGGAGGCACCCAGAAGGAAGGGCAGGCTGTAACGGAGCAGACGGCAGACAGTGGGGAGGTGTAGCAGCCGATCCAAGCTCCTTCAAGACAGACGGAGGAAATGGAAGAGGAGGGATCAAAGGAGGCAGAGGATTGGATTACTGTCAAAAGCAGGAAGAGGAAAACTCTCCAGGCCCCCAAAGCCATCCAGCAAGGATACAGGCAGTTCTTCTGAGGGCGAGGATGGGCGCAAGGAGGGTCATCACCAGAGGAAGAGACAGAGCGCCGTGGGGAAAAAGGAGGACAGCACCACCCAAACAGGAAAAGACGACCCTCTGAGGGGATGGGTAAAGGCCTCCCTCCACCCGGTGAGAACCAAGAGGTTCCCACCGGCCCACAGCTCCAGATAACTGGGAGCAGCAGCCCTGTGGCAGCCCCGCTGTCAGATGGAGAACTGCACTGTGCAGACCCTGGGCCTGACCCGAAAACACCAGAGCGGGGAAATGGCTCCAGCGTGGAGCCGGACAGCTACCTCAGCCTTGGGAAGGTCCAGCAGTTTGCCATCGCCATGGGGATGCACACAGCTACCCCAGAGGAGCAAGGCCAGCAGCAAATGGACACTGGTAACCTTGTAAGCTGTTAAAATGGGGATAAGAATTGCCAGCATCAATGTGCGTAGCATCAAATCGGCAACGCCATGTGTTTCTACGATGGCCTTCCTGGCCAGCGTTAAAGCCAATGTCCTGTTTCTGCAGGAGTGTGGGATACCGCACCTCAGCAGCTACAGGAGATGGTCGTGCTTGTGGGCCCATAGGCCGTCAGTTTGGTCGAGGGGCAACAATAGCTGCCCCTCCAGCCTGGGTACCCTGTTGCGAGGAGGCAACTTCACCATCTCCAAGGTTAAGGAGGTGGTGGGCGGGCGCCTCCTCATCACCGACGTCATGTACAGGAATGCTCCCCTGAGACTGATTAATGTGTACACCCCAGTGGGTGAGAGTCAACAGTTGGCGGTCCTGCAGCAGCTTCCACTGTTACTGGCTACGTCCAGGCCGGTCATCCTGGCCGGAGACTTCGACTGTATCATTGATGCAGGTGGACGTTCCAGTGGGGGGGACAGTAAACCGGACCCCATGTCCAGAGCCCTGATGAACACGGTAAAAGATGCCAAGCTGCACAACGTCTTCAGCACCCCTGCAGATGGAGCGCAGCATAGATTCACCTGGTCACGGGCAGACGGGTCTATCCACTCAAGGTTAGATTACCTGTTTGTGTCCCGAACGCTCTCGGTCAGATCCACCGACGACAACAAGTGTTCTTGTCTGACCACTGCCTCCTGCTGGCCGACTGTCACCTAACGGACGAGCAGCAGGCGGGTAAGGGAACGTTGAAGCTGAACACAAAGCTGTTGACCCCAGGAAACATTGAGGAGCTCAAGAGGGACTACGCAGGTTGGAGAACAATGAAGCCCCTCTTTGAGTCCCCAGCGGACTGGTGGGAAACAGTAAAAGGGAACATCAAGAGGATCTTCATCCTCAAAGGTGTTCAGGAGGTGAGAGGGGCGGGGAAAACTGTCCCAACTCCAGGAAAGTATGCAGAACCTGCTCCTGCTGCAGACGATGGGGGTCAATGTCATGGAGGACCTCCAGGAGGTGAAGGGCCAGCAAGCCTTGCTCTTTACCTAGGAGGCCTCCAAGATAATCTTCCGGTCCAGGGTCCGCTCGGTGGAGCAGGACGAGACATGCTCACGTTTCTTCTTCCAGAAGGTGCACAAAGAGAGCTCTGTGCTCAGCAGCCTGAAGGAAGAAGATGGCTCGATAACGTCATCTCAGGCTGACGTCATGAGGATCAGTAAATCCTTCTATTCCAGGCTGTATGTCGCGAAGCCGACCGACAGTGCGGCCTCCCTGTCGTTCCTGTCCTCTATCACGGAGGTCTTAGACGACAGAACACGGGAGAGGCTGGACCAAACCTCTCAAGTCCTTCGAAAAGAGCAAAACTCCCGGAAGCGACAGCTTACTGGTCGAGCTCTATTCCGCTCTGTGGGACTTGATTGGCCAGGACCTGCTGGAGGTGTATGTCAGTTTGCTTCGGGCAGGTACCATGAGTGAATCCATGAGGAAAGGCATCATCACCCTCATCTACAAGCGGAAGGGGGAGAGAGAGGAACTCAAAAATTGGAGACCAATCTCACTGTTGAATGCGGATTACAAACTTCTCTCAAAGGTAATCGCCAACCGGGTCAGGTTTGCTCTGGTGTCGGAGATTCACCCTGACCAAGCCTGTGCTGCACCAGGCAGGAAGATCACTGAGAGTCCCGCACTCCTCAGGGATACGATCGCCTAGGTGCAGGACAGAGGGTTGGACACCTGCCTGATCAGCCTGGACCAGGAGAAAGCCTTTGACAGGATATCACACAGGTATATGAGAGATGTTCTCTCTAAAATGGGCTTTGGGGAGGGAATCTGCAATTGGATCTGATTGCTCTACACCAACATTGTCAGTGCAGTCTCAATCAACGGGTGGGAATCAGATAGCTTCCCAGTCAGATCTGGAGTCAGGCAGCGGGGCCTACAGGTTAAGGCCTCCCTGTACATGGATGATGTCACTGTTTTCTGCTCGGATCCGCTGTCCGTGCGCAGACTCATGTACATATGTGACCAGTTCGAACGGGTCTTGGGGGCCAAGGTAAACCGAGGCAAGAGCGAGGCCATGCCCTTCAGGAACTGGGCCGACCAATCCTCGATCCCTTGCACTGTCAGGACTGACCACCTGAAGGTGCTGGGTATTTGGTTCGGGGGGGACGCATACCAAGACGAACATCAACTGTGCCTAGAGGATCATCACTTGGTGAAGAACGCTGTCTGGGTGGTCTGAAACCTGTTGATCTTCCAGCTGAAGGAGTTGACCCCGACTGAGTGTTGCAGACTGGCACATTCCAAGGTCCAGGACTACGTGTTGTGGCACGCGCTGAGGCTTATTGCAGCTGCCGCCATGGCACGGTGGGGAAAGACCACCGTGTAACATCTGCCTGCCTAAAGAAGAACAGGGGGCCCATGCAGCCATTTGGGATGTGCTGACGCCTCAGCTAAATATATGGACATATGATTGATAAATGTACAAACCTGTGTATACAAATGATAAATAGTGATCTCTGTATGTAAATGTTTACGTATGTATGGCATGACCAACTGTACAGACCATCAAATTATTTTCTGAATAAAGTATATTTTTGAAATAAAAGAAAAGTCTCCTGCCTCCCTCCCTTCTTAAACAATGATGTTGCATTAGCTATTTACCAGTCTTTGGTAACCTTCTCTGACTCTACTGATTCCTGAAATATCACTACTACAATCTCCTCAGCTATCACCTTCAGAACTCAGATGCAGTCCATCTGGTCTGTGTGACTTTCAGGCCTTTCAGTTTCTCCAGCAACTTCTCCCTAGTAATGGTCACTACGCTCAACCATCCCCTGGCTCTCTTGAAGTTCTGGTATGCTATTAATGTCTTCCATTGTGAAGACTGATGAAAAATACCTATTCAGTTACTCTGTCATTCTTTGCTCCCTGTTACTAATTTTCCACCTTTATTTTCCAGTGGTGTATTCTTGCTTCTCCCTTACTTTTTATGCATCTAAAAAAAACTCTTGCAATCTTTTTTTATTTTACTAGCTCGCTTGCTCTTATATTTAATTCTGCCCCACCCCTCCCCATCACTTTTTAGTTATCCTCTGCTGGTTTTTAAAGACTTCTCAATCGCCTGACTTCACAGTAACCTTTATCACGTTGTGTGCGTTTTCTTTTGCTTTTATGTTGACCCTGATGTCTCATGTCAGCCATGGTTCTCTCATCCTCCCCTTACTACCTTTCATCCTTGAGATAAATTTTAGCTATGCCTCCTGAATTTCCCCCAAAGCGTCCTGCCATTGTTGCTCCACTATCTTCCCTGCTAGGCTCCCCTTCCAACTAACTCTGACCAGCTCCTCCCTGAGGTCTCTGCAGTTACCTTTACTGAATTGTAACATCACTTCATCTGATCCCAGCCTCTCCCTCTCAGAATGCAGGATAAATTCTATTATGCAATGGTCACTAACCCCTAGGGATCTCTTCAGCTCATTACACTTCACCAAATCCAGAATTGCCTGTTCCCTAATGGACTATATCACAACTTGCTCCAAAAAAAAATCATCTTGCAGACATTCCACAAATTCCTTTTCTTGGATTGTGGTACCAACATGATTTTCCCAGGCCTGAATATTGAAAAGCTCCATGATTATTGTAATAGAGCCTTTCTTATAATGCCTTTACTACCTACATCCTCACAAGCTGACTACTGCTTGGAGGCAGTCCTGATAAAAGGTTCCGACCTGAAACCTCCCCCTGCTCCTCTGATGCAGCTCGACCTCCTATGCTTCTTCCAGCTCCACACTTCATCGGCCTGTGCATAACTTCCATCAGCATCTTTTTCCTAATCGTTCCTTAACTGTATCCACACAGATTCTACATCTTCCAACTCTATATCACTTCTTGCTATCATCTAAATTTTATTTCTTGCTCTCAAGGTAACCCTGCCCCGTCTGCCCATCTGTCATAGAGTCATGGACATGTACAGCATGGAAATAGATCCTTCCATCCAACTTGTCCATGCTGACCAGTGAAGAGGGAGATGGCACAGGGCAGGGTGACACTAGGCACATGGGCACACAAGATGGCTGCTAAGCCATCAGTTGGCCAACTTGACACACAAGATGGCCATCGGATCACAACATGGAGAGAAACAGCAGGGCAGATATACACACTGCCTGGGGCCACCAGAATGCCAGTACAATGCACTCACAACCTAGTTGATTAGTTTAAGGTGGCTGGGGGAGAGAACACACATCAGTAACAAACACTGCCTGCCAAAGTGTCTGGGTCCAGCCAACACCTCTAGTAGAAATGCTAACAGCTTGATACAGGCTCAATACAAAATGCTAATAGCTAGGGCTGCAGTAATCATCCTTCTCAGAAAGAGCAATTAGTGCCCATTACTACAGCAATGGATATTGAAACTGATAATACCTACACTAAAACTGACAATGACCATATGGAAATTAACATAAGCTGTGATGGAACTGGCTAAGACTGTATTGAAACTATCAATGATTCTGCAATGATTGCCAGAAATAAACCATGTTACAGAGACAATAATCTCATCATGGCCCTATCACAAGATGTATAAAAGTTTCTTGACATGTACTCCAGGTCGAGAGAAGACTCGACCACAGCTGACCACTGTGCTGTTATTTTCTTTTTCTCCCTGAAGAGATGTCTCCAAAATGGGCTTTGGGGAGGGAATCTGCAATTGGATCAGACTGTTCTACACCAACATTGTCAGTGCAGTCTCAATCAATGAGTGGGTGAGAATCAGATAGCTTCCCAGTCAGATCTGGAGTCAAGCAGGGCTGCCCTCTGTCTCCTGCCTTGTTTGTGTGTTGCATTGAGCCATTTGCTGAGTCCATCAGGAAGGATGTGAGGCTGAGAGGGGTGACTATTCCTGGCAGTGGAGGCCTACAGGTTAAGGCTTCCCTGTACATGGATGACGTTGCCATTTTCTGCTCGGATTCGCTGTCCGTGCGCAGACTCGTGTGCATATATGACCAGTTCTAACGGGCCTCAGGGCCAAGGTAAACCGAGGCAAGAGCGAGGCCATGCTCTTCGGGAACTTGGCCGACCAATCCTTCATCCCCTTCGCCGTTAGGACCGACCACCTGAAGGTGCTGGGTATTTGGTTTGGGTGGGCTGGGGTGTGCGCCAAGTCTTGGGGGAAGCATATCAGGAAAGTGAGGCAGAAACTGGGCAGATGGAAGGGAAGGGTCACTCTCCATCATGGGTAAAAACCTGGTCATCAGGTGTGAGGCACTGTCAGTGTTGTTTTATGTGGCACAGATCTGGCCTATTCCCAGAACCTGTGCCGTTGCAGTCACCTGAGCCATCTTCCATTTTATATGGAGATCAAAGATGGACCGGGTCCGAAGGGACTCGATGTATAAAGATCTGGGCAACGGGGGAGAAAACACACCCAATACCACCCTCACCCTGATGGCCACCTTTGTGTGTGGCTGCATCAAGCTGTATGGATCCTCGGTACGCAACCACCAAGCGTCACTATGTACTGAGGTTCTACCTGTCCCCGGTGTTGCGAAGGATGGGCTTGGCCTCGCTGCCATGGAACGCTCCAAGTAGTTGGACCGTTCCGTATCACCTGTCCTTCGTGGAGAAATTTATGAAGAAAAACACCTTTGACCACAAGTCCATCAGGAAGTGGTCAGCACGTAGTGTCCTTGAGACCCTTCGGGAAAAGGAGAGGGCGGATGCTATCGAGCAGTTCCCTGAGCAGACTGTCAAAGCCATTTGGCAGAATGCCTCATCGCCAGAACTTTCCAACAAGCACCAAGACATGGCTTGGCTGGTGGTGAGAAGGGCTCTGCCTGTGAGATCCTTTATGCACTCCCGGACTCTCAGCCGCACCGCACGCTGCCCTCGAAGCGGCTGCGGAGGGGACGAGACTGTCACACACCTCCTTCTGGAATGTGCCTACGCAAAGGAAATCTAGAGAGGAATGCAGTGGTGTTTGTCAAGGTTTGTCCCGAGCAGCTCCGTGACATGGGATTCCGTGCTCTACGGTCTGTTCCCCAGGACGCACACCGAGATGAACATCAACTGTGCCTGGAGGATCATCAACTCGGTGAAAGACACTCTTTGGTCTGTCCGAAACCTGTTGACCTTCCAACTGAAAGAGCTGACCCCGACTGAGTGTTGCAGACTGGCACATTCCAAGGTCCAGGAATACGTGTTGAGGGATGTGCTGAAGCCTGGGGCAGCTGCCGCCAAGGCGTGGTGGGGAAAGATCACCCTGTAACATCTGCCTGCCAACGTAGAACAGGGGGCCCACGCAGTAAGTGGGTTCCGCTGATGCCTCAGCTAAATATATGGATGGTAAAAGTACAGACCTGTATCAAAGAATGTTAAATTCCTATCTCTGTATGTAAAGAAATGGAATGTACAAGTATGTATGGCATCAACAATTGTATAGATATCAAAATAATTTTATGAATAAAGTATATTTTTGAAATTAAAAAAAAATTCTCTCCCCAAAGCTCCGGTATTTCCTCGTGCAATAAATTCTCTCATTGAACCCTGACTCTGACTCTGAGGCTGGTGACTTTCCCCACAACAATTGGTGCTGTGAGCAGGCTTCTTATTACTGGCACCCTGGTTGAAGGCGATGATCAGGGGACCGGGGTAAGAACCAATTTGTGCCAGCAAACAGGAAGAGTCAGACCGGGCCAAAGAAACAGTTTGAAAGGTATACTGATGTAATGTCTAATTTGCTACAGTATTGAGTTAAATTTTTTTAAGTGTATGTCTGTGGAGAATAAGTGTTTAACTGTACTAACTGTTGTAAGAATCTGCTGCTTGTGCTGAAACAGCCAGAGGATAGGTCATGCCTGTCACAAAAGCCCTGCCTTAATCCCGTTGTTCAGAGGGATAGCTCCCTGCCAACCACTCCCCACAACCGCCCCCCCTCCCCCACCCCCGCGCCCCACCACCACGCGAAGATTGGGATTTGAAGTGGGACTTGAGGTGTCAAGGGCACTCGGAGCTGTGAAGCACCAGTGGAAAAATCAGGTAACATTGGACTCTGTAGGGGCGAACAATGCAGAGTCCAGTTAGAGTTTAAGTTAAAAGTTGAATGCTGTCTGTACTTGTAATTTCCAATGTGATCAGGAAGATCATTCTGGCCAAGAACCAAACCTCAGTGGAGCACATGTAACCAAGATGTGGAGCGTGGACCCTGGGAGTAACTGTGATACCCTGTCAGTCTGTAGTAGAATGACCGGGCTTGAATAGTAGCGGTGACCAGGAGAGTAAAGAGTCCCACCATTAAAGAGCGCACCGGGCTAGAGGTAGGTTTCTGGGCCTATCGGGAAGTGTTGGGTCAGTAGAGGAGGCCGGGAGGGTAAAGAGTCCCACTGGTAGAGATAACACACCCTATTGAACTGACATTCCCAGCCGAACAGTAGGTACCGACTTGTAGTTGTGGCTGGGAGGGTAGACAAGTCCCACCGGTAGAAAGCACACCTTGCTAGGAGGATGCTACGACCGTATGGACGGTGCTGGGACAGTATTACTGGCCAGGGGTAGAGAAATCACCATTAGTTAGGAACACTTTACTGTTGGTGGTATCCAGGGATACACAATCTGCTAAATGACAGGTCAAAGTTCTAAGGGGAATACTGCAGGTTCCCTTATTGAGAAATCCAAGGCTGACAGAGAAAGATGGACAGAACAAATGAAGAAGAGTGATTGGGATCCATCCCAACAGAGAGTACGGATAGATAAACAGAAACAGAATAAAACTAAAAAGATTGGGGTAATGTTTGCACACCAGTTAGCAGGCCTAACTAAACAAGTGAGTGCCTCCATGAGTAGATGGAGAAAGGACCAGGAGCAAGTTAGAGAACTGGAGAGCAGAATAAAAAAATTAGAATTCACCTTAGAAAAAATGTAAGAGAGAGAAATGGACTGTCTCCCCTCCTACGAAACTGTCCAGCAGGAGCCAACTGCTCCCTCTGTTGGACAAACCATGCAGGAGTATAACTTCGCGCACGTTACCAGAGGAGGCAGAGTCGCAACCTAAAGTGAATTAAAAACCCTTAATCCCAGGAGAGAGGCAGCAGGTTATGGCCTCCCTGGGCAAATTACAGCCACGGAGCTCAAACACCAGGTTCTGGGAAGAGCTGGATAGTGTATGGATAGGGCACCACCTACACCTGAGGGACACACACCAGCTGGTCCAGACAGCCTGCCCAGTGGACAGGTGGAGACAGGTAGCTGGTGGACCTCACAGCAGCCCGAGACTTTTGGGGAGGATGGTGGACACATGCCATCACCCTTATAGTTGAAAATGTGCTGCTGGTTAAAGCACAGCAGGTCAGGCAGCATCCAAGGAACAGGAAATTCGACGTTTCGGGCATAAGCCCTTCATCAGGAATGAGGAGAGGGTGCCAGGCAGGCTAAGATAAAAGGTAGGGAGGAGGGACTTGGGGGAGGGGCGATGGAGATGTGATAGGTGGAAGGAGGTCAAGGTGAGGGTGATAGGCCGGAGTGGGGTGGGGGCGGAGAGGTCAGGAAGAAGATTGCAGGTTAGGAGGGTGGTGCTGAGTTGAGGGAACCGACTGAGACAAGGTGGGGGGAGGGGAAATGAGGAAACTGGAGAAATCTGAGTTCATCCCTTGTGGTTGGAGGGTTCCCAGGCGGAAGATGAGGCGTTCTTCCTCCAACCGCCGTGTTGTTATGTTCTGCCGGTGGAGGAGTCCAAGGACCTGCATGTCCTCGATGGAGTGGGAGGGAGAGTTAAAGTGTTGAGCCACAGGGTGGTTGGGTTGGTTGGTCCGGGCGTCCCTGAGGTGTTGTCTGAAGCGTTCCGCAAGTAAATGGCCCGTCTCCCCAATGTAGAGAGGCCACATTGGGTGCAGCGGATGCAATAGATGATGTGTGTGGAGGTACAGGTGAATTTGTGGCGGATATGGAAGGATCCCTTGGGGCCTTGGAGGGAAGTGAGGGAGGAGGTGTGGGCGCAAGTTTTACATTTCCTGCAGTTGCAGGGGAAGGTGCCAGGAGTGGAGGTTGGGTTGGTGGGGGGTGTGGACCTGACGAGGGAGTCACGAAGGGAGTGGTCTTTGCGGAACGCTGATAGGGGAGGGGAGGGAAATATATCCCTGGTGGTGGGGTCCGTTTGGAGTTGGCGGAAATGACGGCGGATGATACGCTGTATACGGAGGTTGGTGGGGTGGTAGGTGAGAACCAGTGGGGTTCTGTCTTGGTGGCGGTTGGAGAGGCGGGGCTCAAGGGCGGAGGAGCGGGAAGTGGAGGAGATGTGATGGAGGGCATCGTCGATCATGTTTGGGGGGAATCTGCGGTCCTTGAAGAAGGAGGCCATCTGGGCTGTGCGGTGTTGGAACTGGTCCACCTGGGAGCAGATGCGGCGGAGACGAAGGAATTGGGAATATGGGATGGAGTTTTTACAGGGGGCAGGGTGGGAGGAGGTGTAGTCCAGATAGCTGTGGGAGTCAGTCGGTTTATAGTAGATATAAGAAAATGTGTTGCTGGTTAAAGCACAGCAGGTCAGGCAGCATCTGCAGACCTCATTTTTTACCCATCGCCCTTACAGCTGAGATAGATGCCCAGGAGGCCCCCTTCGCCGACTTTAAGTAAGAAATCCAGAGGGTGCTAGGAAGTGCTCCCACAAACTGCAGTGAGATCACGACCATTAAGCAATATTAAGGGGAAGGAACCTCTGAATATGGGAACAATTATTTAAGATCTATCAGGAATGCTCAGAGCAGGCAAACCCAGATCGGAGGGACTGGGCATTCATCCAAGCTTTTACAGATGGACTCTCTAGTGCCCGTCAAGCCATCCTGAAAATGGGAGTAATAATGTCTCAGGATTATGATGACCTATTGAGTGGGCTAGCAGGGTGCAGGAGACAGAAGCTCCTGCAGCAAAGGCAAGACCTGACAAAGCAGCCTACCGGAATGGAGGTGAGAATAGAATAAAATGATCCTGCCGCCACTGTGGCCGACAGGAGCACTTTGCTGGAGAAGGTAGCGCCCCATGAGCAGGGAATAGAGCAGGGCACAATGTAAAATACTGCAGCCACTGCAACAGAATAAGACACATAGAAGCAGTGTGCATGGGGCACCCCCAAACACCACCCGGAACGCTGTGGAACCGCAGGAATCCCGAGGTCAGCAGAGCTGACAACCAGCTGCCCCATTTGTCAGGGTATGGGAGAGGGGAGAATTTACGTGCCCGCAGTAACAGGAGGGAGGAAATGTGAGATGCTAACGGACACAGGAACCGCTGTATCCATCACAAATCTACCCTTACTCCACACAAACAAAATGATTCACTTAACTGGGGTAGGAGGGGATAAAACACCAGCTTACCAAAACGGAAGTACCATAATGGGCAATGATCTCATGAGAGAATATAATGTTCTAATCGATTGTGCAAAAGGGAAATTGATTTGGCCCAGACAGGACAGTCGGAAAACTGAGTTCAGGAAACTTACAAGTCACCATGAAACTATTAAAGTGGCTACAGTCACCAGTAGGGACTGGAACCTTAAAAAGGAGGGAATCAGAGCCATCTGCATCTCTGTCCCCAGAGCCTGGGCAGAAACAAAGTTAGATACAGGTCTAGGTAACACAGACCTGATAAGGGTTCCCGGACCGGAGCATAAGCCCCACCGGCAATACCGAATAAAACTCGAAGTAGAACAAGCACTTGTGGAGATAGTGAAAGGAAATCCTGACAGCAACCACAACTACAACTAATTCCCCAACATGGCCAGTAATAAAGCCTGATGGGAGCTACAGGCTCATCATTGATTATACAGGACTAACTATACACCCCCAAATTGCCCCCCTTTGTAGCAGACCCCTCCACCGTTTTAAACAGGTTGGCCCTCAAACACGAGACATTTACTGTTTTAGACATAGCCAACGGCTTCTGGTCTATTCCGTTACACCCTGAGTCCCAGAACAAATTTGCTTTTACAGTAAGGGACAGGCAGTACCCGTAGACTTGCCTGCCACAAGGGTTCCACAACAGCCCCACTAGTTTTCAGAGGCTGACGAGTGACATTCTAAAGACAGTAGATTTACCAGAGGGTAGCACTGCCCTCCAATATGTAAATGATATCCTAATTGCTTCAGAGTCAGGACAGCAGGAGGCTTAATGTCAAGTATTGCAGGAATTGGCAACCGCAGGGTTAAAGGTCAGCCCCACAAAGGCAGAGATTGGCAAAACACAAGTCTTATACCTGGGACATCTTATATTCCAGGGACTCAAAGAAATGCCCAACGACCGCAAGGAGGCAACCAACTGATGCCATGACCTGCTGCTGTCAGTGGGGTCAGAAAGGTCTTGGGGCTATTCAACTAGATCAGAGCTTTATACCTGAGTTCGCAAAATTGACTGAACTGATCCAGAGATTAATTAAAGGAGCCAAGCCCGCCGAGGAACCTGTAACCTGGGGGCCAGAACAGGAGGAGGCATACAGTCAGCTTAAAACTTGACTCATATCAGGCCCTGGGCTAGGGCTGCCATATCCCTATGGATTTTCACATCCACTGTAATAATGAGGGAGGATTTTACTCCGCAGTGGTCACCCAAGACCACAATAACAAGACAATGCCCGTAGGATACTACTCAACTACAGAAGGGCCAGTAGGCACAGGGTTCCCCAGGTGCATAGCAGCCTTAGACTGTACTGCTTGGGCCGTTAGGGTTAGCTAGCCCATAGTAATGACAGGGAATATCATCCTCCACACTAAACACACCCTAGTAGAGATGCTAAACACAGGGAAACTGAGGGCCATTTCCAATATGAGAAGGGCAAAGTGGGAGTCAGTTCTTTTACCCCAAGTTGATCCATGGTAATACTCAGGGATACAGGAGAAAACCCAGCTGAGGGAATTCTAGGCGCATGGGAACTGCACATCTGTGGCGATATAGATGGGGATGAAGATGGGCGGGTGAGTAAAAGATACCCCTCTAGACACAGCAGAAGAGATTCTCTTCGTGGACGGGTCATGAAAATACATAGCAGGATCGCACCCAACAGGACGGGCTGTGGTAAATGATAACTTAGAAACAGTTATGTCCGGAAGGACTGATGGAAGTCAGTCCGCACAGGTAGCAGAACTGGTAGCACTCACCAAAGCACTGGAACTACCAAAAAGGAAAAACTGTGAATATATATATGGACAGTCAATATGCCTTTGTTATAGTCCATGACTACATGGTGGCATGGGGTTAAAGAGGGTTCACCACTGCAGGGGGAACACCTATCAGACACCAATTAAAAATCCAGGCACTATTTTGTGCCAGTGAACAGCCAAAAGAGGCTGCAGTAATAAAAATAAAGGCCCATCCAAAAGAGTCAGCGAAAGAGAGCCCAAACTGGCTAAAATTCAAAGGAAACCAGGCAGCAGACCAAGCAGCACAGAAAGTCCTAGAACAAGAAGTGGTTAGCACTGCTGCCTCACAGCACCAGGGACCCGGGTTCAATTCCCGCCTCAGGTGTGGAGTTTGCACGTTCTCCCCGTGTCTGCGTAGGTTTCCTCCGGGTGCTCCGGTTTCCTCCCACAGTCCAAAAATGTGCAGGTTAGGTGAATTGGCCATGCTAAATTGCCCATAGTGTTAGGGGTAAAATGTAGGGGAATGGGTCTGGGTGGGTTGCGCTTCGGCGGGTCGGTGTGGACTTGTTGGGCCGAAGGGCCTGTTTCCACACCGTAAGTAATCTAATCTAATCTAATCTAATCTTAAGTCATTAACGAGACTGCAATAGCCACTAATGATTTAGTGAAAGACGCTATCCAAATTCAGCAGCTGCAGGAGGACACCCTGCAGGAAGAGGAAGAACAATGGAAACTGCAGGGAGCATTCAAAGGGAAGGATGGTGTCTGGAAGCGAGCACCAGCATGAATACAGAACACATTGCTTGAATTACACCACGGGCTCTCCTATACAGGTAGAGAGGCCATGATAGCAAGCCTAGGGAGAGAGTGGTGGTGGAAAGGAATGGGAAGAGATGTGGCCAAGTACTGCCACAGGTGCATGATTTGTGCACAACATAACCCAGGGAGACCCATACAAATTAAGATGGGGCACCAGCCCAGACCTAAGGGACCCTGGGAACACCTTCAGGTGGATTTTACAAGGCCACCATCACCTTCCCGTGGGAAAACGTACTGCTTGGTCATCATAGACCAATTCACCTGGTGGGTAGAAGCATTCCTGACCAAAAGCTGCACTGCAACCACTGTGGCCAGAATATTAGCAGGGGAGATAATCCCGAGGTGTGGGGTGCCCCTCCAGATCGACTCCAGCCAAGGGACACATTATACAGGAAAAGTCATGAAGATGTTCGGCATTAGACAAAAATTCCACATCCCCTATCACCCCTAGAGCTCAGGATGGTAGAGAGAAAGAATAGAACGCTCAAAAAATGTTTTAGCTAAGGCTATGCAAGACTCAGGCAGAACATGGGCTGAAGTGCTACCAGGATTAGAGTGGCGCTGGAAAAGCACAGCAGGTCAGGCAGCGTCAGAAGAGCAGGAAAATCAGTGTTTCGGGCAGGAGCCTTTCATCCTACCCGATTTTCCTGCTCCTTGGATGCTAAACCCTAAACCTCTGCCCTCTCATTCTGGATTCCCCTAACTCAGGGCTGAAAACTCAGCATCTGCAGTCCTCACTTTCTCCCCCAGCTCAGGGCCCTTTTGATGGAATGCATATCCTTGGATATTTAATTCCCAGGAGAAAGTGAGGACTGCAGATGCTGGAGACCAGAGCTGAAAAATGTGGTGCTGGAAAAACACAGCAGGCCAGGCAGCATCCGAGGAGTAGGAGAATCGACATTTCGGGCATAAGCCCTTCTTCAGGAATGAGGCTGGTGTGCCAAACGGGCTGAGATAAAAGGTGGGGGGGGGGAGGGAATTTGGGGGAGGAGCGCTGGGAATACGATAGGTAGAAGGAGGTGAGGGTGAGGGTGATAGGCCGGAGAGGGGGTGAGGGCGGAGAGGTTGGGAAGAAGATTGCAGGTCAGGAGGATGATGATGAATCAGGGGGTTGGGACTGAGATAAGGTGGGGGCAGGGGAAATGACTTCCCAGCCTTGATCCATTAGCAGCCCTGTCTCTGTGATGCTCACATCATACCTGCCAATTTCAATTTGCACTACAGTCTCATTTAGCTTGTTTTGTGTAATGTGTGCATATGTGTACAACACCCTCAGTCCTGAGTTGACTGGCCCCTTCTCATGGATGTCCCCTTATCTGCTGTATCTGATAGGTTTTAACCATGGTAACATGGTTGATGTTGGCGACAAGCTCATTTACATTTGAAAAGATTGTACAATTGCTATTCTTATACGATGAAATATATTTCCAACACGTGGGAAGATTACCAGCTGCATATTCCCCACAACTCACGATACACTCTCATTTGTAACATGATTGTCATTCCTTCACTTTTTGAAAAATCATTAAAGTTCATGTCAGAAAGTGGTGGTGAACTGCCTTCTTGAACTTTGTTAGCGCACCTACACTGCTATAAAAGCAAAATAGAGTGAATTCTGGAAATCTGAAATAAATGCAGAAAGTGCTGGAAAAAACCCAATAAGTCTGGCAGCATTAGTGGAGACAGAAACAGTGTTCAAGTTTCAAGTTCAGTATTTTTTTTATTTCAAAATATACTTTATTCATAGAAATAAATCTTTGGTACCTGTACAATTTGTCATGTCGTTCATAGATATATACATTGCATGTCTTAACATTACAAAGAACAGATTGAATTAATCAAATTTACAGTTTTCATATTTACAATTCCCTTTATTAACCATCCAGCCTCTTATTATTTAGCTGCGACTTCAGCGGAATCCACCTAGTGAGTGGATGCCCTGCTATACGATAGCAAAGGAACCTTCTTTAATCCCCAGTTTATGGGGTTACCATTATCCATTTGACAGTCCTGTCTCTGTGGTTTCTGTCTGCATTCCCATGGTGAGCACAAACTGCTGGACCTTCGCTGGGCTGAGGTAGTGTCCAGCTCCTCACTGGGGTCATTTACCCGCTCTGGTGTCATTGAGCCAAGGCAAGGGTCCGCACTGTCCAGTTCTGTGTCTGACAATGGGACTGTCAGAGGATCACAGCTTTCAGTTACCTGTAGTTGTGGGGCAGTGGGTACTCTCTGGTTCTCACTGGGTGGAGCGTGGACTTCGGGGAGTCTGTTGTTTCCTGGTTGGGAGGAAATGCCCTCCACTTTATCTACGGCGCTCTGTCTCTTCTTCTGGTGGTGATGACCTTCTTTGCGCCCATCTTCCCTTTCCAAAGAGCTGGCCTTCTCTCCCTTGTGCAGTTGTCTTTTCCCCCCTTGCTGGGAGGCTTTGGGGGCTTGGCAGGATTTTCTCTTCCTGTTTCAAGTTCAGTATGGCTCTTCATCAGAACTGAAGACTCTTAATATGACAAGCATTTTTGTACTGATGCACTTACCACCCTCCCCGGTCACAGAGGATGTGAAGCTTCCTAATACAGTTGGGTTGTTTGAATGTTCACCATCATTTGTGACTGAATAATGATAGGAGTGCAGAGCTTAGATCTGGTCTATTGTTTGTAGAATCACTTGGTCTTGTCTATCAAATATTGCTTACGCTGCTTGGCATGCAAATAGTGTTCAGATGATTTATCAGCTGAAAGGGGGTGGTAGGTGGTAATCAGCAGGTGGTTTCTTACCCGTGTTTGACCTGATGCAATTAGGCTTCATGAGGACCAAAGTCAATATCAAGGAATCCCAGAGCAACATGCTCTCAATTGTACTACCAATGTTACACCACCAACACTGATGGGTCTGAACTTTTGATGGTACAAGACATACCCAACAATAGTTATGATGAGGCATTGTATATTAGGTATGATTCCATGAGAATAAGTATGTCAGGCTGTTT
Organism: Hemiscyllium ocellatum; assembly: GCF_020745735.1. Taxonomy (NCBI): domain Eukaryota; kingdom Metazoa; phylum Chordata; class Chondrichthyes; order Orectolobiformes; family Hemiscylliidae; genus Hemiscyllium; species Hemiscyllium ocellatum. The sequence goes on along the minus strand of NC_083411.1, from coordinate 92,986,834 downwards.
GTCTAGTCTGTGAAACAGCACTCCCAATTTTGGCATAAGCCCGCAGATCTTAGTAAGTGGAGGTGGAAAGGGAAGCCTTGAAGGATTGACATGGCTATGTGTACCATTGTTGTTTCCAGTAACATTTTTCAATTCTGGATTGTCTGTCTGATTGCATTCCTTTTATCAGACTTTGTAGTTGTCAGTAACAAGTCATTAGAGCCTGCTAGGTCATTTGAGAGGGCAGTTAAAGAGTGAACTGCATTGCCAGTCCCTAGCATAATGGATGGACTGACACTAAATGTTCTGCCTCAGTTTGGGGAAACTCCTCCCCACTACGTTCTCAAGTATAACTAGGGTCCGACATCACATATTGGCCTTGCTAGTGATGTTAATGCATCAGGAAATAACACTTTGCAAACACAAGTCAAGATTTGTAATCAGTCATACTACAAAATAATCATCAAAGTGCAAGGTAATCACATATACCTGTCTAATCTTGTGTGTAATTTAATTATAATGTCAAAAAATTGGTTATGTTTTGGATTACTGGGGATAACCAGCCCTGGTTATGGTAGTGCACAACCAGAACATGGAACCTGATAATGTGCCTTTCTCGGACTTACCTAAGACTTTCTACTGGTGCTGTAGTGCTTAACCTTTGATGCTACTTTCTTGACAACTGCCTGAAAGGTCTCAGATATATCAGTGTGATAATACTGAGAGCTATAGTTTAATACTGGGTATACTAGAGACTGTACGTTCAAGTGCAGGAGATGTTCCCTGCATTTCTGTACTTAAGAACAAGCAATTTTATTTTACTTTTAAGTCTTCAGCCTTTGATTTTTTTGTGTGAAGGTGGCAACTAATGACAGGGGAGAGGATTTAGAATGCAGCTTTGACTGAGTTGAATATGTTTATTGTCTAAACTTTGCTTGACCTTGACATATTTCACTTGTTCTGATTGCTTCCAGTTGCCTTCCCTGCCCTTCTCTTTACCATTATTTGCTTCCATAGTTCTCAGCCCATGCATTTTTGTAAAGGATCTTCTATCAGTTCCTTCAGTATTGAGGTGAGTCATTACACAAGACACATTTATCTACAGTTACCTTCAGAGTTAAAAATAACTGCATCTTGAAGTTTGAGGAATGTTGCTGGCTGGTTCTTTGAGAAAAATACCTGGGCACACTCAATTGGAGTGAAGTCTTTGAAATAATCTTTGAATAGAAAAAGGCTCACATTTGTGAGGATGTTGGCCAAGTGCGATTATTGTCATTCTCATATCAGGCTCTGAATCCACTTATGCACCTGATGTTTTATGCTGAGTGAGGTAAAAAGAAAGAGAGCACTTTGCATTCTTTCTTCCAGGACAGTCATGTTTTTGATACTGCTACGCTTTTTTCTTTCTGACCCTGTCAGTTTTCATGTAAGGATGTAGACCAAACCATAGATGAAACAGCGTGATGTTTTGAGAGTTAAGACATTTTTATCCAGCTTCATTCTCACAAACAGGGTGAAAGTGCCACACCATTTAAATAAATGCTTTCCCTAAATCTAGTGAGGGCAAGAGGATGGCAATTGCAATGATGGACGGTATTCAGTCGATGCCTGAAATTATTCCCTCATGAAACCTGTTCGGTCAAACTGGGTTAGTAACAGAGCTATCACACTTTGACTGGCAAGAAGATCTTTTTTTAAACTTTTTTGTTGATATTGAGAAGAGGTGTGCTTTTAAAGTTCAAATAGCATAGGTGGGCGCTTGATTGTTCTTGAGTCTTACTATGATTCTGAACTATCTGATTGTATATCTTCTTTCTGTCTTCTCTATGATGCAATATCTTTCAGAGTTTTCGTGGTTAGCCTGCAGACTTCATCACTGAACCTGTTGGGGGGTGGGGGGGGGGGTGCTGTTGGCAGCAGGACCAGTAGCTACTGTGGGGACTGTGTCTAGTCTGAGAAAGAAATATGGACATCACACATGAGCGAAACAAAGTGGAGTTCGGGTCAAAGTGGCCCTAGTGGATGGCTCCATTTGGCGAGCAGGTCATGGAGGTGGGTTGTTGATCCTTAACATGTCAGGAGTGCAGTTTGCAGATTTTAAGCTTCCTCACTGCAACAAAATCCAAAGTAGCAGAGACAGACTGCCCTGATTTAAGAGCTGTCCACCAGAACCACCTTGACAAGAATCAACACAACATGGATAGTTTTAGCTTTTAACCTTTTATCTATCACTGGGCAAGGTGAATTTTAACCCTGACAGATTTTGATCTGAAAAGGAAATTTCAGATGTATGAAAAAGTTAAATAAGTCTCCATTTGTTGCCAATAAAAGTAAAAGTTACCCCCAAGCTTTCTTGAGTAGCATAGTGAAGGAGGAAGCAGGTTTACGTTTCTTAGCTATGAAGTGTAGACAGTAAGAATGCTTCATAGAGCGCTGTCACAACCAGAGGCAGGTTTCAACATGCTCATTCTTCTCTCTATGAGAATGCTATGTTCCTTTGAGATTATGAGGCATTGACAACATGCATGTTCAGTCTAGATAATTAGTTGTTAAGGTTAAACAGTATAGTGGGAATTGATGATAAAATAAGGTTACAATAACGTTTTTTTATTCACTCATGGGATGAGGACTTTGGTGGCTGGACTGACATTTACTGCCCGTCGCTAGTTGCCCTTGAGAAGGTGGTGCACTGCCTTCTTGAACTGCTGCATGTTAGTGTTAAATGCTCTGCCCTTCAACCTGAAACGGTATCTTGCTTTAGATGTCACAGAATAAGTACCAGATCTGTCACCTCCTTCACAATCTAGATCGTCTCATTGAGATAAACTGGATGGCCAAGCATAACCCTCACTGCATAAGAATGTACTCTGTCAATCATCTTACATGTTATAGTATATATTTAAATAATGTCATATTTTCTAGTGTTTTGGTGTCAATCTCTTTACATTTTTAAGTTCACATATTTAGCAGATGGCAGGGGGCATCTTACTATTGAGAACATGGTCCCAAGCTGGTTATCAGCTAAAAAGGGACCACACACCTTAACAATACATCCCTGAACATCTGTTCCTTCATATAATACTGTATTCCCTTCATTACCTTGTTTCTTAAATGTAACTGAGTAGACTGCAGAAGTAAGCAGCTGGTTTATAATTAAACACAATTAATTGATGCCATAAGATCTAGTTTTCCTTTCTGTGGAGGTCAAATCTCATGGGTTCAATGGGAGGCTCTGTGACAGCTAACTTTATCCCTGTGCAAAAGTGCAATTTTCTTATTGGCTAGAACAAATAAAGATGTGAACATGAATACAGGAAAATGATGGAAAGGGAAAGACTTATTGTGCCATCAAGCCTAATATATCATATTAAGTCAATTATTGACTTAAATACCCTTCCTAATCATTCTCTGTGTTATTTATTCATGAAAAACAACAGTGAAGAGGTTTTAAGAGGTAAGGCAGACAGTCTCTGAATATCTTTAAATTTTTACTGTTTTCTTGCTTTCTGCTTGGCTATATTGCATTTAACCACGGCCAATGTGTATCCTTACATGATATAAACAAACACATGCAGTTCTTTGGAGATAGTCATTTGAACAGTTGCTATTGATCAGGAATGCTGATAGATAATTTTCCCCATTGCTAAATTTAATTCCTCATTTCCCAATGGAGGACAGTAATGGATTTGGTTATGGTGTCTCACCACGGTATAACATATGGTTTGCATTGCTCACTCGTCTCTTGGTCGAAGATGGGGAGTTGTCATTTGGAAAAAGTAATCAACGGCTGTCAGAGAAAGGGGAATTGCTCAACAGCAGGAGTCATTGCTTTCCTAATGGTAGGGCAAAAATGAAGAAAAATACATGTAGTCCTCCTATAACACCATGGTTGCATTCCAGCGAAACCTCGCTTAATAGGAATAATGGGGCCTATGGGAAGAGTGGGGTTGGAGCAGATCAGCAAAAAATGTCTCTCACGATCACTCAAACATCACCCAAATGTCTAAAACAAAGTATAACACAGCCTAAATGAAGGTTTAAATCATATTTATTAATGAAACAAAAGTAAATTTAACACATTAATGCAGGGACAGAGGGTCATCATCATAACCACCTTCAGGCACAGTTGTAGTTGCAGAAGTGGATGGCTGTGGATGATTGTCTTCTGAGTGTTTCTTGTGGGTTGGTTTAGATTGTGGGATATGCAGGTACAAGAGCAAATTAGAAATGCAAAGAGTACATATAAGAACAATGCAGTCCTGCAGGAATTATACAAGAATATTCTTGTCTCAGAGGGAGGGCAATGAACATTCATTAGTTTAATTTTTGAGATGAAGCTACTCAATGTATAGCACTGTGCCTCTTACATGCCCTGATGGCAGCTGACATCACAGCATGTGCAATATGAAGCATGCAAAACGATCCCCGCTGGAATCGTGCTATTGCTAACAGAGGTAAGCATTCTCGAAAATACCATCCTCTAATTCTTCAGTGATGTAATAGCCAAATCACACTACTGGAAAATGCTTTATGCTAGAACTACCTGTAAGTGCATATTAAAAAGGATAATGAAATTGTTCATGAACCGAGGGATATTTTGCTCTCCAGAACTGTCAATGGACAATCACGTCCATAAGAAATGTGGGTTGAGATACAATTACAATAACAGTTTTGCAAAGTTAACCCTCAGTTTTCCATTTAGGCAAAATGATAAATCCCAATTATAATTTGATTCAACACGTTTTACTTTTACTAAAATGCCAAATGCTTGGTTTTTCCAATATGGGCTTTTTCAAAAATATAAATAGTCCAGGGTCGATTTTCTCCTCAGATGCTGAGACCTTGGTAGAAGAGCTGTAGAGACATGATGTTTGTAGAATTTCTCTGGTTTAGATTAAATTAGATTCCCTATAGTATGGAAACAGGCCCTTCGGCCCAACAAGTCCACACCAACCCCTGGAAGAGTAACCCACCCAGACCCATTCCCTAACCCTATATTTATCCCTGACTATGAGCAATTTAGCATGGCCAATCCACCTAATGTGCACATCTTTGGACTGTGGGAGGAAAGCAGAGCACCTGGAGGAAACCCACACAGACATGGGGAGAACGTGCAAACTCCACACAGACAGTCTCCTGAGGTGGTCTTTCATTGAAATGTGGAGGACCAGCAGGAGAAATCTTGCAGTAAATTACATTCGCTACATATCAACCTACAGGTCACAAATTCTACAAAGTGACAATGTTTTGGCAAAAGGATATGATGTTTATGACAAAATAAAATTAATGTAAATTTGAAATGAACCCGATTAAATATAAGTCAAAGTAATGCTTCCTCAAATAGAAAGAAGAATTTTCATTTATTCAATATTTCGAACAAGCTCTGTACATTCCAATTCTTCAGAACTAATGTTGCAATGTAAGGAAAAGATTACAGCCAATTTACAGAATGACTGCTCAGAAATATCAATGAGCTCATATTGAAAGATAAGTATTGGCAAGGATACCCATGGTCAGGGTTTTCCTCAGAGCTATTCCTGCTCCATGCCATGACTTTGCCAGTAACACTGGTTCCAGAAGTAAACAGGGTTATGACAACAAAGGGGGTGAACACTAAAGAAATTCCCAGTCCAGTGGAATTCTATTTTTCCTACGTAAAAGTGTATTGGCACAGTTGCATACCCATGAGGAAACATTCTGTCAATACTGCACTGATAAGGCAGCCTAGATTATGATCTGTAATCATTACACTCCAAGTTTCTACAGGATAAGAAGTATAGGGCCTTGAATATTGAATGATATATGACATTCAAGAATAGGAAACTAGGTAAACATGGCAGGGAAGCACTATTAATCAGGGATGTAACTTTTAGAGATGACCTTGGTTCAGATCAGGCTGTATAATCACATTGGGTGAAGATAAGGAATAGTCAGGGAAATAAGGCACTAGTGGGAGAGGTCTACAAGGCTCCTAACCATAGTCAAATAAATATTGGTTCCTTGTAATAGGATAATAATCAATAGGTGACTTTAACCTACATATGGAATAAATGTCATAGAATCTCTGTAGTGTGGAAGCAGGCCCTTTGGTCCATCGAGTCCACACCAATTCATCAAACAGCATCCCAACTAGACCCATCCCCTACTCTATCCCTGTAAATCTGCACTTCCCATGGCCAGTTCATCTAGCCTGCACATCCCTGGATACTGTAGGCAATTTAACATGGCTAGTCCACCTAACCAGCTGAAGGTTGTGAAGTTTCTAGTTGGATTCTTCCTAGGACCTTAAGAGGTAACTGATGAGGTAATAGATGCATTGGTGTTAATTTGCCAAAGCTCCCTAGATTCAGGAAGGGTCCAATCAGGTTGCTAAGTAGCAAACCTAAACAATGAATTCAAGAAGGAAGGGAGACAGAAAACAGGAAAGTAAAATCAAGAATTGTGGATGCTAGAGATCAGAAACAAAAACAGAAACTGCTGCCAGCACCTCTGAGAAGAAAGCAGAGTTACCGTTTTGAGGCCGGTGACTCTTCATCAGAACTGTTAGCAGAGAGGAAAAGTGATATTTATACTGAAGTCGAAGTTGGGGTGAGGTGGTGAAGGCGAGAGGTGAATGGATAGGTGGAGATGTAGCCCAAGGAGGGAGAGATATACAAAAGGGATGGGTGAACAAGGAGTTTTTTGATAGCAAGCCAGAACAGAAGAAAAGGTGAACTAATGATTACAAGAGCTAACAGTAGGGGAAAATGGGTAAACTGTAATGAAAGCAACTCATGTTATGTGTTAACAGGTCTAGGAGTAGATGAGAATGGGTAACTGTACTAAAAGCAACCCATGCCATAATAGGACCAGGTGTGGGGGTGGCTAACAATAACATAGAAGGGATAAAGTTCTGAGGAAGGGTCACCGAACCTGAAACATTAACCCTGATTTCTCTTCACAGATGCTGCCAAACCTGCTGAGCTTTCCCAGCAACTTCTGTTTTTGATTCTGATTTACAGCATCCACAGTTCTTTTGTTTTTTTATATAGAAGGGATAAAGTCAGGTTGTAAAATTATTGACCTTGCTGTTGAATCTTAGAGGTTGCACAGTCCCCAAGCTGAAAATGAGGTTGTGTTCTTTGAGTTTGCACTGAGACTCACTAGAACACTTTAGCAGAAATATTGGTGTGGGAACATGGCGGTGTGTTGAAATAGACAATAGACAATAGACAATAGGTGCAGGTGTAGGCCATTCAGCCCTTCGAGCCTGCACCGCCATTAATATGATCATGGCTGATCATTCCTAATCAGTATCCGCTTCCTGCCTTATCTCCATAACCCTTGATTCCACTATCTTTGAGAGCTCTATCCAACTCTTTCTTAAATGAATCCAGAGACTGGGCCTCCACTGCCTTCTGGGGCAGAGCATTCCACACAGCCACCACTCTCTGGGTGAAGAAGTTTCTCCTCATCTCTGTTTTAAATGGTCTACCCCGTATTTTTAAGCTGTGTCCTCTGGTTCGGCACTCACCCATCAGCGGAAACATGTTTCCTGCTGCCAGAGTGTCCAATCCTTTCATAATCTTATATGTCTCAATCATATCCCCTCTCAGTCTTCTAAACTCAAGGGTATACAAGCCCAGTCGCTTCAGTCTTTCAGTGTAAGGTAATCCCTCCATTCCAGGAATTGACCTCGTGAACCTACGCTGCACTCCCTCAATGACCAGAATGTCTTTCCTCAAATTTGGCGACCAGAACTGCACAGAAATGGCAGGCAACTTATTTTTTGCAGACAGAACGTAGGTGTTCTGCAAGGTAGTAACCCAGTCTGCGTTTTTTTTCCCCCCAGTGTAGAGGAGATCACACTGTGAACAGCGAATGCATTAGACTATGAAGCACAAGTAAAGTGCTGCTTCATTTGGAAGATGTGTCCAGGGTCTTGGATGGCAAGGAGGTGAATGAGCAGGTGCTATTGCATGGGAACTTGCTGTGCTTATGAGAGGAGATATTGGGAATGGGGAAGGAGTGTACCAGGAGGTAATGATCCCTGAGGAAGGCTGACAGGGAAGAGGAGGGAAGGGGAATAGCTGGTCATGGCATCCCATTAGAGGTGACAGAAATGGCAATTTATAATCCTTTGGATGTGGCTGCTGGTGGGGTGGTAAGTGAGGACCATGGGAACCCCTATCACTGAGGGAGTGAGGGGAGGGAAGGGAAAGATTGAGGGTAGAAGTGCAGGAGATGGGTCGAATACAGCTAAGGGCCCTGTTGACCCCTTTAGTAGGGAAAACAGGAAAGATTAGGCCAGTTAACTTGACATCAGACATGGGGCATTGGAATCAATCAATAAAAAGGTTACAGCTGACTGTCAAAAAACAGACAATATACATAATTGGGGTCTCTGGCTGATTTGTAGAATGTGGAAAATGGAATCCCCCATGGCTCTGTGCTGGGGTCGTAACCTTTTAAAATTTATAACCATACTTAGGTGAGGGGAATGAAACCAAAGCTAAATTCACAGACAACACAAAAACCAGATGGAAAAACTTGTGCTAAAAACATAAAGAGTTTGCAAATAGATAGATAGGTTGGAGGATTGGGCAAAATCTGGAAGATGGAGTGTAATTTGGGAAAAGGCGAAGTTATTCACTTTAGTTGGAAGAATAAAAATGGCTGGTATTTGAATAGAGAACCATTGTATAATTTTGTGCTGTAGAGGAACCTGGATGGTTGAATGTATGAGTCAGAAATAAATTAATATGCACATACAGAAATGGAAACCCTCATTGTTTTTCCCTCTGTCCTCATCCAAGCATGCAATCGTCAGAAGGAGTGAGATGCTGTAATACCAGTGGATGTGGTGCCCATTGACTCTACAAAGCTTCAAGACAGAACTGGATTGGTTCTTCACTGGGTCAGCAATCACAGCTTTCGGTGGCCAGTGCCTTGATGAACACTTTATCAATGGAAGCTATCATTACTAATGCGATGAATTGAACATAAAAGGAATGAAGTTCTGCTTTTGTTATAAGGGAGACTGGTGTGATCGTATCTCAAATACTATGTACAGTTTTAACACACACAACTACCTGATGAAGGAGCAGCGCTCCGAAAGCTAGTGCTTCCAATTAACCTGTTGGACTATAACCTGGTATTGTGTGATTTTTAACTTTGTACACCCCCGTCCAACACCGGCATCTCCAAGTCATGTACAGATGTGGTCTTCTAATTTAAGAAAAGATATAAATATGTTGGGGGGCAGTTCAGAGGGGGGGATGAGTAGGTTGTCTTATGAGGAAAGGTTAGTCATGCTGAGCTTGTTTGCACTGGAGTTTAGAAGATTGAGGGATGATCTGAATTAAGTATATAAGATCCTCAAAGGTTTTTACAGGGTGGAGATGTAAAGGATGTCTAGATGACTCTGGATGAGTCTAGAAACTAGAGGATTCTTTTAAAAGTAGGAGTCACTCTTAGGGTAAAGATGAATTTTTTTCAGTGTTGTGAAATTTTGGGACTCTTTGCTTCAGAAGACAGTGAAAGTAGAATTACTGTTCTAAAGGAGAAAGTGGGGACTGCAGATGCTGGAGATCAGAGCTGAAAATGTGTTGCTGGAAAAGTGCAGCAGGTCAGGCAGCATCAAAGGAGCAGGAGAGTCGACGTTTCGGGCATGAGCTAAAGGTATTGATAGAATTTTTGCTAAGCAGGGGTATCAAATATTATTGGGATTAGGTGGGACAATGTGGAATTCATTACACAAACAGATCTTGTTGAATGTCCATGCAGGCTTGAGGTGCCAAATGTCTTAATTTTCTGCTTATTATGTTTATATGTTAATATGCTCCCCTCTCTTTTGTAGAAGGGTCTTCTGGTTTAACTTTTAGGAAATGCTTTGTGACTAACAACGTAAAATCTAAATCTCAGATTTTCTGGCATACAGGTATAGTGTTGTCATATTTTTGTTCTAAGCTATTCCGCAGCTTGCATTTGTTTTTTGCTAGTTTTCTCCTGCTTCCCGGAACAGCAGTAGCTTCCTGTAATTCACCCAAATGGATATTCTTTTGGTTTAGACTGGAAAGTTGTTGTCAGCGGGTTGTTTGACCACAGTTGCAGGGCAGATGATCCTGGTCCCAGCCTGAGTCGATGATCAGACACACCCACTGTCCAGCAGGGGTCACCGAATAGCAACCAGGAACAAGCAACACTGGCTACACTTCAGACTCCCTTACCCAAAGACAACTCGTCTGGCTGTGTCTGCAGCGACCAGCACTTTGTGAATAAATTAAATGTGCACTAGAGCTCAAAGGGTTAATGAGGTTGCTTCATTTCCAGTGCCACAGGACAGGATGAAGAGCACGGTTTGCTCACAATGGTTTCGTTGTTGCAAAACGTATTGACGTTCGCTGCAAAGACTGCAGGCGACTGGATCACTGAACCACCACTGGGATCAGTGAACAGATGGGCCCTGGTGCTCACATTTTCCAGGCTGGGGAGGAGAACTCGCTGCATTTATGTCGGGAATCCCTCACGCCTGCCACTGACGTGACCACGGTGCCCCCAGGGAACCCTTTAAGCAGACATTGGTCTCTTTATGCAGGGCGTCAGCCTTTTTAAAGATTTTACGGCGGGGTGGGGGGTAGATGTAAGGTTTCAGTTTCAAACCTCCCCCCCTCTTTACAGGTACACTGCCACGATTAACTGGCATGCGGGATAAATAATTGAGCCGAGGTTGAGCGTGCTTGTGACTCCGCTGCTGTTTATTCTCGGTAGGTGCTAGGTCTACTGCCAGTCGGGGGTTAACTGCTGGGACTTGAGCAGTGTATTCCCCCCATTTCAATATGTTAAGGACAGGAATTTAAAAATAGACTGCTTTGGACTGACCTCTTTCAGGCTCCATCCAGCAAATGATACCAAGCAACAAAGTAGGGTCATTTTAGAGAGGATTTGGCTACAAGCACCCAATGAATTGTACCCTCAACAAGATGACGCATTTTCACCAAAGGAGGAAGGAAACTGCGAGAATTTCAACTCGGGCAAACAAAAATCTTGCTTATTTAAATAGTAAAGTCACCGAGGAAGCATATATCGAAAGAATTTTACTGTTGTGATCAGTGCGTAGAGAGTTAGACTTCCACACCACACTGCAGACACACTGACGTGTGAATCTGAAGAAAAGCTGTTGAGTTAATGATTGCATCCTCGAACGATTAATGTGTCTCCTTTTCTTGGTGGGATCATCAATGCACTTTGCTTAACCAGTTTTGAAATAATGTGGAAAAAAAACCCACCTTCGACATAGTTAAGTATCTCAAGGTGCTTCACAGGGGAATTCAGACAAAATCTGAAACTATGCCACATGGGGAGACTTCACAACAACTGAAAATGTGTTGCTGCTTAAAGCACAGCAGGTTAGGCAGCATCTCAGGAATAGGGAATTCGACGTTTCGAGCATAAGCCCTTCATCAGGAATCACAACAACTGACAAAAGCTTAGTCAAAAAGAGAGGTGTTGAAGAACTTTTCAAAGGAGGCCAGAGACAGATGAGAAGGGAAATCTAGAACTCTCAATCTAGGCATCTGTGGATGCAGCCATCTCTGGTGAAGGAAAGCAAATAGGCTGGAGTTGAAGGAAGGCAGCGAGATCAAAGAATTGTTGAGCTGGGAAAAGGGTACAGGGATAGCGAGAGGCAGACGTTGGGGGGATTCTTTGTACTCAGACTATGAAGGCAGATACTTTGCAATTTTCTCACTTATTTTTCCCCCAGTGACAATAGAATGTTGAACTCTAACATGCACACTGTTAGAAGATGTAGGTGTACTGTGCATTTCAGAGTTAAAAGCTAGCAATTCTGCCTGACAGCACCAAGTGTTCTCAATAAGGTAACAATGTAGCATTAGGTTGAAAGCAAGATTAGTGGGTTGCGTGGAGACAAAAACAGATTCGAATTAGGCCAATCAGTTTAAATTTTACCCCCAAACAATTCTGAACTCTAATCCAGTTTGAATCGAGTATATTAACAATCTTAAAAGCCAAATGACACAATCAGATGCTTTGGAGGTATAACAGCAGGGAAAATTGAACAGTTGGGAGAAGAACTGCCACACCACCAGCATGTAGAGACTCCCTGACAGATAGCTCTCTTAAAGGTGCCTTTATTGATATGTGACCAGTGAAGCATAATCCCTAAGAAGAAAAAAAGAACACACTGGAAGATCCAAATAGCAGATTTGTCAGCTGGCTGGTTTTGAAAGCTTGAAGTTTTGGGGAATCCTAATCAGCAGGTTTTATCGGACTAGTATTAGAGAAGGGAAAGTAAATGATAGGTTAGAGGAAGGATTTATAAATAGTTGTTAGTTAATTATTCTCTGTTATATTTTAAGAAATAAAGTTATTAATTTTTACTTTAAATAGTCCTTGGCCTCTTGAATTTTCGCAGATTACTGAACAGGATAAATCTTTTCTATGTTGCTAATTTTAACTTAAGCAGGTCGTAACAACAGTTTGGGGCCTTGTTGTCAGGATTTGAACTGGTTTTGGCAGATTTGAGTAGATTTGGGGTACGAAACCTCTCAGCAGATTTAACACTTGCAGGTTAGTGTCCTAGATCTTTAAATAAAACATGGATGAGACAATTGTTTGATTTTGGTGACTTGTGCTTGATTAAATTAAAAGAACTGGCTCTTAAAATTGCTAAAGTGGTTCTGCGATTTGAAGATGGTTCTCAAATTTGGCAAGAAAGTTAAGAAGTAAAGAAAAAGGCCATACTTTTAGAATCAAACCAAGTTAGATTTGGGTTTAACCAAGGACAAAAGTAAAGCTAAAATTGTAAGGGAATTACTCAGACACTGAGGTGTGTCAGAGAAACAGACAAGTGCAGTAGCAGTAGAAAAACTTCAATTACAATTGAGGTAAATGGAGTTAGAAGATAAAGTGAGAGAGATTAGATTAGATTACTTACAGTGTGGAGACAGGCCCTTCGGCCCAACAAGTCCACACCGACCCACCAAAGCGTAACCCACCCGTACCCCTACCCTTTTACCTAACACTACAGGCAATTTAGCATGGCCAATTCACCTGACCTGCACATCTTGTGGGAGGAAACCAGAGCACCCGGAGGAAACCCACGCAGACACGGGGAGAATGTGCAAACTCCACACAGTCAGTCGCCTGAGGCGGGAATTGAACTCAGGTCTCTGGTGCTGTGAAGCAGCAGTGCTAACCACTGTGCCACCGAGAAGGAGAGAAAAAGAGAAGAGAGAGGTAAGAGAGAGAGAAGAGAAGAAAGTTCTAAGCTGAGCAAAGAGAGAGAGAAGAAAGGGAGAGACAAAAAGAGAGAGAATTTGAACTTGAGAATTTGTGATTTCGTCAGCAAAGTCATTAACAGGATGGAGATTAAAAGAGAAGGTAGTCTTACATACAAATATGTCAAAGCTTTACCACATTTTGATGAGAAAGATGTTGAAAAGCCTTCTTTATTTCATTCGAAAAATTGGCAAGGCAGATGGAGTGGTCCGAGGACTTATGTGTAATGCTAGTTCAGACTAAACAGTTAGACAGAGCTAGTGAGGTATTTGCCGCCCTGTTAGATGAGAGGTCAAGAGGTTATGAAGAGGTTGAACAGGCTATTTTAAGTGCTTATGAATTGGTACCAGAAGCATATGGACAGTGGTTCAGAAACACAAAGAAGGAACCAGGCCAGACTTATGTTGGTTTGAAAGAATTAAACATGGTCATTTTGATTGATGAGTGCATGCTTTGAAAATAGATAGGACCTTTCAGGCTCTAAGAGAGATTATTCTGCTGGAGGAGTTTAAAAACTCACTTCCAGAGATGATAAGATTCACGTGGAGGAACAGAAAGTTCAGGAAGTGAGAAGGGCAGCAGATTTAGCAGATGAGTACATGTTGGTGCTGAAGACAAGCTTCCAGCCAGACTTTCGTCCTGTGAGAGGTAGAAGTTGGGAGAAAGGGAGATCCGACACTACGAAGCCAGAGAACACTGGTAAGAATTTACCACAGGTTAAAGAAGCCCAAGAGGGCCGACAGGAGGTGAAAGGCCTCAGGTGCTTTCACTGTAATGGAGTGGGACACAGAAAATTACAGAGCTGGTGGCTTCAGAAGGGCACTGGGAAAAGGTGTTTTCGCTGCCTGTAGGTGGGACATGTAAAGACACGATGCTGGTCGTTAAAGAAAGGCGCTGTGGGAAAAGGTGTGGTAAAAGAATTTAAGCCAGTGGCATTAGTGAAGGAAGAAGAGGAGACCCCAAGAAGTGCCAAGGATCTGCAGGAGAGTGCACAGCCTAGACAGGGGCTGGGTATGAAGTTAGTACCTGATCTCGACAAAGAATTCACCTCTATGGGTAAAGTTTACTCAGAAAGAACAGGGGGAGAAGGACACGAAGTTATAATTTTGAGAGATACAGGATCTAACCAGTTGCTGATAGTAAAGGAAGAGTGAATATGCACTCTTTCTGATATGTTACCCAAGAGTGTGGTAACTTTTGGAATAGATGGACAGAAACTTAGTCTTCGTGTATGTAAAATGTATGGCAGGATCCAAGGTGGAGTGACACCTCATGTTAAGGAGAAGCCCAAGGAAGATCAAGAAACTGAGGAGTTAAAACAGAAATATCCTGGTATTTTCCTAGATTGTGTGGTAACCAGATCCCACTATCAGAAGTCACAGCACGAAGTGAAAAGTAAAGAGAAAGATGAAGGAGTTGAGGTTCAGTTAGCAAATACCCTGTTTGATGTAACGGTGCAGGGAAAACCTAAATAGGCAGAGGGTCAGACAGAAGTGTTTAGTCCTGAAAGGCTAAGGGACTTGCAACAGCAAGACAAGACAATATAAGATATATACATAGACGTGTACACTGAAAAAGAGGCAGAGAATATTCCAGAGGGTTATTAGCTGAAAGATTGAATCTTAAGAATGAATTGGAGACCATGGCAGGTTAGTGCAGAGGAGAAATGGGCTGAAGTGCACCAGATTGTGTTGCTAGTAGCATACAGACAGGAAGTATTACAGGTAGCACATGAACTACCTGTAGGAGGTCACCTAGGGGTATGAAAGACTCCGGCTAAGGGACAAAAACATTTTTATTGGCCTGGAATGCACAAGGATGTGGTTAACGTTTGCCATACATGTCGTACATGCCAAATGGAAGGTAAGCCACAGGCAGTAATAAAACCAGCACCTTTGTTGCCAATTCCTGCATTTGAAGAACCTTTCACACGGGTTATAATTGATTGTGTAGGTCCCCTCCTGAGAACTAAAAGTGGGCATCAGTACTTGTTAACCATAATGGATGTGTCTCCTAGGTTTCCAGAGGCAATTCCATTATGGAGTAACAAGGCTAAATAGGTGGTAGAGGAGCTAGTAGCTTTCTTTACAGAGTATGGGCTAACCAGAGAGACTCAGTCAGACCAAGGGTCAAATTTTATAGTTAGGGCAGTTTAAGGAGGTGATGGATAGCTTAGGTATATAACACTTTAAATCAGTGCGTATCATGCTGAGTCACAGGGAGCTTTAGAAGGGTGGCATCAGACCTTGAAGACCATGTTGAGAGTTTATTGTCAGGATTACCTGAATGATTGGGATAAAGGGATCCCATTCATATTATTTGCCATTAGAGATGCCCCAAATGAACCTAATCAGTTCACTCCCTTCAAGTTAATATTTGGTCATGAATTGAGAGGCCCTTTGAAATTAATTAAAGAAAAATTGACAGGACCAAAGTCAGAGATCTCACACTTAGATTATGTAATGGAGGTTAGGGAGAGATTAAATAGAGTAGGTGAGTTAGCTAAACAGCATCTGAAGAGGGAACAGTGTAGAATGAAACAGGTGGCAGGCTCTGAGATTTAGATGTTTTCCTGAGTGGATGAAGTATTAGTATTGTTACCAGTGACAGGAAGTCCCTTCAAAGCCAGGTTTAGTGGTCCCTATCAAACTGAGAAAAATGTCAGATAGAAAGAAGAGGTATCGGTATGTTATGTGAACATGTTTAAACCATATTATACTAGAGAGAAAGAACTGGAGAAACAGGTGTTAGTTACTGCCCCACAGAGTGAAGAATCAAATCCAGATGATGTGGATTTTGATGTGCCTCAAAATAGATTAAACAATAAAGAAGTCCATGAGGAGTGGGATAGGTTAGTAAGCTATCTGTCTCAGCAGCATAAAATGCAGTTGAAAGATTTGTTACTGCATTATAAGGATATATATAAGCATCAGATGCTATTGTACATGAAGTAGACGTAGGGAATACTGCTCTGATAAGACAACACCCCTATCAGCTTAACCTTTTGAAAGCCACACAGGTCCAGATGGAGGTGGTGGCCAAGCTCAACAAGGACATCATCGAACTAAGCCAGAGTGAGTGGAGTTCACCAATCGTCTTAGATCCCAAACCAGACGGGACTCAACAATTCTGCGTGAATTGTCAGAAGGTCAACGCCATTAAAAATCAGAATTGCTAGCTTGGAGGGCTGTATCAAAAAAGTTGGACAAGCCAGATACGTCACCAAGTTGGACTTACTGCGTAGTTATTGGCAGGTACCTTTATCAGAGGTGGTGAAAGAATTTTCTGCGTCTGTAACACCAAATGGGCAATATCAGTATAAGTGATGCCCTTTGGAATGTGGCAGGTGCGTTCTTCATTCCAAAGGCTCATGAACAGAGTTTGGCTGGGTTAACAAACTGTGCAGTATATTTGGACGATGTAGTGATCTTTAGTAAGTCCTAGAAAGATCACATGGCACAGTTGGCAGAGCTCTTTGAACGACTACGAGATGCAAAACTGGTGATAAACTTAAAAAAAACTGAATTCACAAAGGCAGAGGTGGAAGGTTGACGCCACAAACCGCAAAGACGAAGGCCATTGAGGAATCTCCACGACCGACCTCGAAGAAAGAGGTGCTTCGATTCTTCATACTCAGCAGATTCTGTTGGAAGTTTGTTCCAAAGTTCAGCAGTGTAGTGGCACCATTAACCGATTTGCTGAAGAAGAACACAACGTTTCGGTAAACATAACAATTCCAGGAGGCTTTTGGCCATTTGAAATCAATATTAACCACCAAACTGGTTTTAGCTATGCCAAATCTTTCCAAACATTTTAAAGTCGCCAATGATGCTAGTGACATAGGATTTGGAGCTGTACTCCTACAGGAAGATGAGGATGGGATTGAACTGACAGTTGGTTACTTTTTGAAGAAGATCAACATCCACCAGAGGAAATACTCCACGATCAAGAAAGAACTATTTAGTTTGGTACATAACATTTTTAACGTGAATGTCACGAACAGTGTGTTGGAGACGGTTGTGTACACGGATCACAATCTGTTTACATTCTTCAAACACTTTAAAGACAAGAATATGAGACTATTTGTTGGAGTCTGATGTTACAGACTTTTAATTTAAAAATCGTACATGTTGTAAGAATGTATATCGCGGATTTAATTAATAAAGTTCAGATGAGACTTGTAGTTATTTAATGTTATATATTTGTACAGGTATATGTTAAGAAGTTAAGGTAAACTTATATTAAAGTTATCTGTATGTTAGGGTAGTGTGTTTAAAGATTAGAGAAAAAAAAGAAGCCATCTTTTCATTATGATAGTTCATTTTTTTCTTAAGGGGGAGAGGTGTTATGAAGATATGGGTGTACTGTACCTTTAAGAAATTAAAAGCTAGCAAAACTACCTGACAGTACCAAGTGTTCGCAAAAAGGTAACAATATAACATTTGATCAAAAGCTAGATTAGCTGCGTTGTGTGGAGACAAAAACAGATTCGAATTAGACCAATCAATTTAAATTATACCCCAAAAAATACCAAATACCAATCCAGTTTGAATTTAATATATTGACAATCTTAAAAGCCAAATGACATAATCCGATGCTTTGATATAAAACCAGGGAAAATTGAACAGTTGGAAGGAGAGCTGCCATGCTACCAGCACGTAAAGACTGCCTGAAAAATAGCTCTCTTAAAAGTACCTTCATAAATCCGTGACCTGTGAAGCATAATCCCTAACAAGGAAAAACGAAGACACAGGAAGATCCTCTAGAAGATCTGACAGCTGGCTGGTTTTGAAAACTTGAATTTTTGGTAAATCTTAGCGGGGTTTTATCAAACTAGTATTATAGAAGGAAAGGTAAAAGATAAGATTAGAGGACAAAGCTGTAAATAATTGTTAGTTAATTATTCTGTTATATTTTAAGAAATAAAGTTGTTAATTTTACTTTAAATAGTTCTTGACCTCTCAAAGTTTCACAGATTACTGCATGGGATAATTTTTTTCTGTGTTGCTGGTTTAAATTAAGCAGGAGGGTTTACCCCGTGTCGTAACAACACTTTCTAAGAAGAGCTATTGAATAACCATCAAGAATGGAAACCCTCATTGTCTTCTCCCTCTGTCCTCATCCAAGGATGCTACCATTAGAGAGGAGTGAGATTCTGGAATACCAGTGGATGTGGTACCTTTGACTCTACAAGCTTCAAGATGGAGCTGGATTGGTTCTTGATTGGGTCAGAAATCACAGCTTTTGGTGGCCAGTACCTCGATGGTGAACATTTTATCAATGGAAGCTCCTGCACTGGTTTCAGTTTCCTGAGTGTGTGTCGAGGGGGTCGCATGTCACAGTGTTAGCACATCTGAACCCGAGCTCTGGATTCAGATGATAGAAGGTGTGATCATAATGTGTCAAACAGGTTACGCTATCAGTAATAAATCCTTCCAGTAAGGTGGTAAGAAGGGGAAAGTTTTCCAGAGTGTGTGTTACTGATGCTACCATTACAAAATGGTCACCACCTGCACCTGTACAGAAGCACCTGCAGACTGGATGCAACAGCAAGTGAGGGAACAAGAACTGAGTTTTGACAAGCATTTTGCAAAACTGTATTTATGTTTTATAATGAGTCACAAAATAGTAAATGAAAGTGGAATTTTCCAGTATAATTTCTCATTTCTTTGCTTCTTCTAATCGATTAGAGGCATGTGAGGGTAGGGCAGGAATTAATATTTATCATGGTAATCAGCCATCATCATGTGGACAGGTTAAATCGATTAACCATCCTTTTCCTGTCTGTGAGTTTCTCATGTATTTATGCAGTTTGGGAGACTGTAAGTGAGGCTGAAGGTTGATCGTAGATTATTCTTGCCTTATGTATTAGGTAAGCTTTTTGGTCATAGTTTAAACTAAATACAAATATAACATGTTACTCTTCGCTCTTCATAACTTCTCTAGAAATGAACGGACTGCTCGAGCTATAGTGAAAGCGAGCACAATGTGCACGTAGTGGTATTAACATGACTCTTTCATTGCTCGTTAAAATATTTTAAACAGTCCATGCCTCCTCCTCAGAAATCACATCAAATCGCTCTTCATGAACTCAAATAAAGGGGGAAGATGAATTAGTTACTTCAGTATTTGAACTTTACCCTACATATTGAAGTAATTAATATTGCTTGCTGACTTACAAAGATATTTAACTGACCCTTGGGGTGATCATGTTTATCAAAAAATGGCAAGTAATGCCTGGCACATTGTTCAAGTGCAATATTTTTAAGTGTAGTAAAGTTCTGTGAGTATGATGCATATGGAAATATATCACAATAAAATAAATATTTTCAAACGGAGGTATTTTCCAGCAACCAATGGAATTAAACATTGAACAAAATTACATATTTTACTCTAACAAACAAGCTAAAGTCAAAACTGATAACATTATTTAATGACAATATACCAAACTAAAAAAAAGCTTTCAAATTCATTAAGACAACCAAAATATGCTATGTGAAAGGTTTTTTAAAAAATGTTATACCATGCACACACAGATAGGAAGAATGAAAGATGGAAGTTCCAAATTCCAAGCCCAGTTTTGACTTCCCCTCAAGATTAATACAGTCGGCCCAGGTGTGAAAACTGTTACCTACTGTTCAAAAGGTTTTACATTTAATTTATTTTTCGATGATCATCAGATTCCATGGTAGATAAAATGTGGCACTGGAAAAAGCACAAGTAGGTCAGGCAGCATCTGAGGAGCAGGAGAGTCAACGTTTTAGGCAGAATCATTCATCAGGACTGGTGAGGGAGAAGTGGGCTAAGAAATAAATTGGGGATAGGGGTGGGTATGGGGCTGGGACAAAGGCAGGTGGGATGGTGATAGGTGGATGCAGGTTGGAGGTAATTGTGATAGGTCGGTGGGAAGGGGAGATGGACAGGTAAGTCAGGTCAAAAGGGCAGTGCTTAGTCGGAGTGTTGGATGTGGGATGGGAGGATGGAGAGATTTGCAAACTGGTGAATTCAATGTTGAAGCCATCTGATTGTAAGCTCCTGAGGTGGAAGATGAGGTGTCCTTCCTTCAGTTTGCACATGGCCTTGTTTAAATGGTGGAGGAGGCCCAGAATGGACAGGTTATCGGGGAAATGGGAGGGGGAGTTGGAATAGATGGCCACAGGAAGGTGGGGTTGGTTGATGCGTACAGACTAGAGATGTTCCCTGAACCATTCTGTAGGTTTGCGCTTGGTCTCTCCAATGTAGAAGGGACCACATCGAGAGCAATGGGTGCAGTAAATGAGGTTTGAGGATATGCAAGTAAATCTCTGCCGGATTTGGAATGATTCTTTGGGCTTTGACAGAGGTGAGGGGGCAGGAATTGGGGCAGGTTTTGCAGCTCTTGTGGTTGCAGGGTAAGGTGCCAGGTGTGGAGAGCAGTTGGTGGGCGGTGTGGACCTAACCAGGGAGTTGTGGAGGGAACAGTCCCTACGGAATGCAGATTGGGTGGGGAAGGAACTATATTTTGGTAATGGGGTCTGACTGTAGGTGGTAAAAATGGTAGAGGGTGATGTGCTGCATTTGGAGATTAGTGGGGTGGAATGTGAGAACTGGGGGGTGGGGGATGACGGTGGTTCTCTCCTTGTTGTGGTTGGGGGGATGGGGTTTGAGAACAGAGGTGTGAGAAATGGAGGAGATGTGATCACGGGGGAGGGGAAACTATGGTCCTTGAAATAATCACTTTTTTTCCAAGAGGGAGTGTAGTCAAGGTGGCTGTGGGAATCAGTGGGTTTGAAGTAGACGTCAGTGTTGAGTCAATTGCTGGAGACGGAGAGGTCCATGAAGGTGAGGGAGGTGTTGGAGTTAGTCCAGGTGAATTTGAAGTCAAGGTGGAAGGTTAAAAATCAGACAACACCAGGTTATAGTCCAACAGGTTTAATTGGAAGCACTAGCTTTTGGAGCTCTGCTCCTTCATCAGGTGGAAGCTGAAAGCTAGTGCTTCCAATTAAACCTGTTGGACTATAACCTGGTGTTGTGTGATTTTTAACTTTGTACACCCCAGTCCAACACCGGCATCTCCAAACCAAGATGGATGCTCAAGTTCCTCATCTCAACTCAGTCCTGTCCCCCTTGGTCCAAAGATGTTAACCGGACTCCATAGACCAATCTCTGTGCAGTGTTAGTATGATCAACATTTCTCCTAATCTGGATATTCTAATTTCCCTCTAACTTATAGGAAACATTTCAAAATATAATGCTTGTGACGGTTGTGATGTATTTTAGGAACATGAAGAGACTGAGACATTCAGCCCCAAAACTTGTTCTGCCATTAAATCAGATCATGGTTAATCTGTATATTAAATCCTGTAAGTGCCTTGTTTTCAATCTCCAATTTCACATTATTAATCCTGCTAACAACCCCACATATTTGTGTCTTATGTAAAGAAATGGTTCCCAACTTCTCTTCTGAATGACCTGTTTTAAGGTGATGTTCCCCCTAGACTCATGACCAGCGGAATGATGTATTTTTATATATTCTGCTAATTTCCATCAAAAAATAAGGTATCAGTGACTTCCTTTAGTATCAAGGCCTGTTGTGACATTAAGAAACCCTAGTTTAAATCAATGGCTATTGGTGGGGTTGGGACATGTTCTCCAGTTATTGGAAATAGTACAAAGAAGATGGTTACCATTCATGTAAACCAATCATATCATTCCCAGGATAACACTTCAGGTCCACAGATAGAGTTCTAGTCCCAACCATCTTCAGTTCCTTGATCAACCCTCCATCAAAAGGTCAGAAAGGGGATATTTGCTGATGCTTGCACAATGTTCAGCACTATTTCTTATTTTTCAGGTACTAAGAAAGTCCATGTCCACATGCAAAAACCTGAAAATCATTTCAGTTTGGGGTGATAAGTCGCAAGTAATGACCATTGTCACCAAGAAAGGATTTAACCATCTTCCTTTGACATTCAAAGGCATTATCATCAATAATCCTGGACTGTCAAAACAGAAACATAGAAAATGGGAGCAGGAGCAGGAAATTCAGGCCTTTGACTCTGTCATACAATATGATCATCCAAATCAGTATTCAAATCTACTTTCTCCCCATACTCTTTGATTCCTTTAGCCTCTTTGATTTGGGCGAAGAAGCAAAAACTTAAGTGAACAAGCCATACAAATACTGTGGCTACAAGAGAAGGGAACTCTGTATTGAGTAACTCATCTCCTGTCTCACAAGTGTAAAATATACCTCCTTAAAGTATGTAGTTGCAATTCCAGCCTATTCTGATAATCAAATGCTTCATGCTGTGAATTAAGCTCATGGCCTGCCTCTGATCTCTTTCCAAAGCCTCAGTATTATCTATTCTGTGAGGAAACCAAACTGGGCATCAATTGAGAATGTCTTGCTAGAAAAGCACAGCAGGTCAGGCTGCATCCCAGGAGCAGGAGAATCGATGTTGCAAGCATAAGCCCTTCATCAGGAATCATGCTTATGCCCAAAATGTCAATTCTCCTGACCTGCTGCACTTTTCCAGCAAGACCCTTCCCACTCTGATCTCCAGGACCTGCAGTCCTCACTTTCTCTTGGGCATCAATTGAGACCTGTTTAAACTCTTAGGCAAGAATAAATTAAATGTATTATAATAAGTTATCTTATGAATGCAAATTACCTTTCTGTTTGTTCTAATTATTATTTCATGGCTTCACACATAGACCTTTTGATATTTTTGCATTAGAAAGTCCAGGACTCCTTTTTTATCTGTCCAACATGCTTTTCTCCAAACCATCTGTGAATGTTGTATAGTCATGTTGTTCACATGCATAACACTGCACTTTTTCAAATTAAATATTTGACAATTATGATGGGTTTCAAGTTTTAATGCATTTGATTTCACCTGTAGAAGCCAAACATTGCCTGTTGACCTAACATACATACAGATCGATGAAAACAAATTTGCAGATTTTGTCCTAAATATCCACATCCCAATCTTTAATAAAAATACTAAACAGCCAAAGTCCTAACACTGATCACTGCAGGATACACCACAGGTGATTGGTTTTCAGACAGACCCATATCTGTTCATGCCAAATGCTATCACCCAGTTCTCCAGCCGACTCAATAATCAATTGGAATCTTGCGACAGGAAATGTAACTACTTTTCATAAATACTCCTCTTTTACTATTTTAGTTACTTGATCAAAACATTAAATTTTAAGATATTTAGGCATGACCTACCATTAACAAATCATTGTTCATCCTCTCTAGTTAGCTCAAAGTTCTCCAAGCCTTCAGACATTCTGCCTTTAATTACAGGATCTTTTTGAGAGCATTATTACAAGCTGCATGAAAAGTCAGGGATCGGAAAAGATTATTTGGCTGTTTGAAGCCAATTTTATTTGTATATTAGCTCTCTCATTATGGTTAGTTCTAACTACTTTGACCTCTGTCTACTAACAGTAATATATACGATGCATTGTATTGAAACTAGTTATAGGCACTACATTTATTGTTTTCCTGCTGAGGTTATTTTTCCATCTTTGCATGATATTACATCGAAATCGGACAGGATATTTCATAGAAAGAAGCATAATATGGAGGGGCAGGGAACAAGATTGTTTGGAATCTATATACACATTATTAGACCAGGGAATATTCCCCACCTAAGTGGATAAGAAGATGGCAATAGGATCCAAATAAAATGGGAAACTCCAGATAAATCTGAAGGTCATGAATGGAACCAGGAACCAACAAGTTGATGAAAATTATGTGGGAAACTATTAAATTGGATGGTAGTATCTGGGAACAGAACCAGATTCTGCACAAAGCTGAAGTTTTTCTCAATCCAGGGAGTTATATGGAACAAATAAAAATGTGAGAATTGCATTTGGATTGATGATGGAGTCCATTTGGAAGGAGTACATTAGATTACCTACAATGGAAGGTCCAGAATTGCTGACTAAGTACACAACGTCGGAAAGAAGACATTTACCTGCCAATCTAATGTTCTACAAGGTTGAGACTCTAAAGAGGTCTGAGGGCAGTTGGAATAATCAAAACTACATGAATAAACTAAACAAATGCCTACTCATCATTCTGCTTGACAAACGAATGCAATTGGGGTGAGTCTGACTTGCGTCTCAATTATGATTTTTCAATACCAATGTGGAATTCTAATCATAGAAGTGTTCCGGGAATAGACCAAGTTAGGTTTGGGGATGATGTATTTGCAAATGTAGTAAAATATTTTGATCAAATTATTAAATTTTGATACAGTTTAGATCCTTTTCCAAAAGATGTGGCCAAAAAGACCAAACCTAGAACTGCACAATGTTGTTGTTCCAGACTCAGAACAATAAATAATTCCATTGGGACCTATCACATTGTTTATGTCTGAATGTTCCTGAATGAGTATTTGATATAGAATCATAGAATCTCTACAGTGTGAAAACAGGCTCAATTGCAGTTGAGTAACTAGATCCAAAGAATTTGATTTATTTGTCTTCAAGGTTCTTTTAGACACAAATGATTGTAATAAGTAAGAGATCATAGAAACATAAAAAGGCTAGTCAGCCCCCATTGTACCTGGTCTAATATTTGAAAGAACCAGTCATTCACTTCCAATCCTTTTTGCTTTGCCCATATCACCACATGGTACCAGTGGTATTACTGATAATTTTGTAGCTGGTTGTGGTAGTAATTTTGATGGCTGGTTTTTTTGTGGCTGAATTGCTGTAGATTGGTGAATTAGCATAAGCAAAGAGATAGATATCTCTTTTTTTCTTGATCAGTATTGGTTTACGACATCAGGAAAAATGCTTACTTAATTTCCAAATACACAGGTGATATTCAAACAAAATTGTTGGATTGCATTTCTGCATGTTCACAATATCTGTGTCCCCTAAAGTGGTTTATGTCTAATGGAGCACTTTCTGATTGTGATGAAGTGTACAATGTGCACACAAGCACCAACAAACAGAATGAGATAAATGTTCAGATAGTCTGCTTGGGAGTTGGTTATGAGATAACTGTTAGCCAAGACACCAGGAAAAACTTTCCTGCTCTTTGTAAAATAGTATGGAATGTTCAACATCGTGAGGCGGGATATCCTGATCTTGATTTAGACCTGGTTTTTCATCCATACATCTGGTGCATATTGTCATCAAAACTCCTAGCCCCTGAAGTCCAACTTTTAAAATGCTGTCAGGTAAGCAGACAATTGGTTTGGTATGAGGGGAGGGGATTGTTAGCACTATATTAGAAGTAGGGCTGGGTAACCCCAGAAGCAGGGAGGAGGATGCCAGGAGTTGGAGGCAGATTGGTTGAAAGTTCAAACTTGAAGTTCTGGTACTGTCCAAGATTCAAAAGAAAAGAATAGGACACAAAACATTCCACCAACTCTCAGCCCCCACCACATTTCACATCCCACCCTTGCTACCTCAGGCCCTCTACCCACCCCAAAAGTCCTCATAACGTTCATGCCAACCTATATCCATGTACCCATCACTATAGCCCCTTTATTAACCATTATCCCACTACTACTCTTTCCCTTTACACCTACCATATCATTTCACCCAGTATCCACCATGACCAGAACATAGGAGTTACACAAAGGTAAAATAAAGTTACATATTAGCGGGTTTTGAGAAGATTTATAGCTCAGTTTGAGGTTCTGGATGTAAGTTTGCTCGCTGAGCTGGAAGATTGGTTTTCAGACACTTTGTCACCATACTAGGTAATATCATCAGTGAGCCTCTGGTGAAGCACTGGGGTTATGACCCACTTTCTATTTATGTGTTTAGGGTTCCTTGGTTGGCAGTCATTTCCTGTGGTGATGTAATTTCCAGTGGTGATGTCATTTCCTGTTCTTTCTCTTGGAGGGTAGTAAATGGAATTCAAGTCAATGTGTTTGTTAATATAGTTCTGGTTGGAACATCCAACTGATGATGTTACCTAGTATGGTGACGAAACATCTGAAAGTGAACTGTGCGGCTCAGCAAGCAAACTTACATCCATAAAGTTCCATATGTCTCTTGCAGACTTCACTATATTTCAGAAAAAAGTCTCACTCATAGAAATGTGTTTAAAGCATTTACATGCCTTGAATTACATAAATGTGTTCAATCAATAAGTATTTCTGAAAGCGCAGAATTCCTTACAACAGCAAGGATTGGAATGCAATGTCCAATTCATGGATTCTGTAACCATTTGTAACTGTCAAGTAATTGTAAAATATCCAGCACCTGCTCTGATAATGCTTGGTTACAAAATCATCAATCAGCTCAATTCCTGCAATAGTCTTATGATAACAAACAAAGCAAAAGAATTTTAAAATTCAACATATTATTTTCAAAGCTTTAATAAGCAGGACTTTTAAACATTAAATGCCTTGATAGTTTGCTGTCCCTCTTTGATGGGAGCCTTTGAGAGGTATTCTTAGTGGTTGCTTCTGACCTTTCTGACCTTTTTGTGTTTGCAGGTCTGATGACCATTCCAATGAGTTTGTGTAATGTATTTTGCTTATAGTAACACGTTGTTTATGAACCAGCTTTAGTGATAATTATGTTTGCATGAGATACATCATATAAAGTTGCTGTCTTTGAAAGTGTGCAAGCTATCTATAGAGACGTTCTATCCCTGTGTTTCCAGAGCAGCCTATAAATATCTGTTTTTAAACTATTTGCAGGCAGCTGAAGTGTAGTTTTCCCATTTATTGGCTTTCAATATCATATTCCATGCAGTCAATAACTATGGACCTTACTCCAGAGTATAAGCTCATCTAGGTGAAAGTGAGGACTGCAGATGCTGGAAATTAAAATCAAGAATAGAGTGGTGCTGGAAAAGCACGGTAGATCAGGCAGCATCCGAGGAGCAGGAAAATCAAAGTTTTGGGCAGGAGCCCTTCATTAGTTCTGTCCTTGTTGCGGTTAGAGGGGTGGGGTTTGAGGGCGGAGGTTCGGGACGTGGATGAGATATGTTGGAGGACATCTTCGACCACGAGGGAAGGGAAATTATGGTCTTAAAGGAGGCCATCTAGTATGTTCTGTGGTGGAACCAGTCCTTCTGGGAGCAAATACAGCAGAGGTGGAGGAATTGGGAATACTGGATAGCATTTTTGCAGGAGGAAGGGTGAGAGGAGGTGTAATCCAGGTAGCTGTGGGAGTTGGTGGGTTTGTAAAAAATGTTGGTGTTGAGTTGGTTATCAGTGGTAGAAATGGAGAGGTCCAGGAAGGGGAGGGAGGTGTCAGAGATGATCCACGTGAATTTAAGGTCGGGGTAGAATGTGTTGGTGAAACTGATGAACTCCTCAACCTCCTCTTGAGAGCATGAGGTGGCACCGATGCAATCATGAATGCAGCAGAGGAAGAAGTGGGGAGTGGTGTCGGTGTAACTATGGAAGATGGACTGTTCTACGTAGCCAACAAAGCGACAGGCATGGCCGGGGCCCATGCGGGTGCCCATGGCTACCCCTTTCGTCTGGAGAAAGTGGGAGGATTCGAAAGAGAAATTGTTGTAGGTGAGGACCAGTTCTGCCAAACGAACGAGAGTGTCAGTGGAAGGCTACTGGTCGGGACGTCGGGAAAGGAAGAAACAGAGGGATTGGAGACCCTGGTCATGGCGGATGGAGGTGTAGAGGGACTGGATATCCATGGTGAAGGTGTAGTGTTGGGGGGGGTCAGGGAAACAGAAGTCTTGGAGGAGGTGGAGGGCGTGGGTGGTGTCCCGAATGTATGTGGGGAGTTCCTCATTCTTAGCCTCATCTTCTGCCTCGGAACCCTTCTACCCAAGGCATCAATGTGGACATCACCAGTATCCTCATTACCCCTCCCTCCCATCTCACCCCAGGTCCAAACTTCTAGCTTAGCACCATCCTCATGACTTATCCTACCTGCCAATTTTCCTTCTCACTTATCCGCTGCACCTTCCTCTCTGGCCTATCACTTTTACCCCTTCCTCCATCCTCCTACTGCACTCTCAACTACCTTCTCCCCAGTCCCACCCCCTCCCATTTATCTCTCTACCCCCAAGGCTTCCAGCCTCATTCCTGATGAAAGGCTACTGCCCGAAATGTTGATTTTCCTGCTCCCCGGATGCTGCCTGACCTGCTGTGCTTTTCCAGCACCACTCTAGTCTTGACTATAAGCTCATCTACTCAAGGCTGGAGGTAGTGGAGTGGGTTCCCAATCATGGGTCTACTGCATTTGGCTGAGTACCCACATTGTATTTGTCGGATCCATTAAAGTAGATTATTTGGAATTACAGAACAGGTCTTCCTAGTTAATAGCTTTAGTAAATCAGGTAATTATATATTTTTAAAACCCAGTTAGCCATGTTCTACCTGCAGATTGGGAGTTAGTATCATTGGCATGTTACTTTATTTTATAATTGCTGTGGTACATTGGAGTAATAAAGAGACAATATAATATCCCTCCTCTGCAAATGACAGATACTTGTGAAGTAAAAATTGCATTCTTGATAATGCATTAACATCAAAACAAGTTCAATTGTATGAAATCAACACAGAATTTGAAGAATTTGATTATAACAATAAGCTGGGATTTTCGATGAATATGTTCGTGTGTGTCTGTGTGTGTGTGTGTGTCTGTGTGTGTAACTTTGAAACAATCCTTTTTTTCTTCTTCTTGGAGCATACAAGTATGAAATTAGGATAAATTACAAATATAATTCCACATCCCATATGAAGTGGGAAACTGGCTACATTTCAAACCATGCTGTGTAGGTCAGCATTTATAAAAATAAATAATGATTACAAGTGACCATTTTAAAATAGTAAGTTTTGATTTCTTTAAGTGCAGCAATGTGGAAAAAATGTTGAGGTGAAAGTAAAAGAAAAATAAAGCAACTTGCAGTAACTCTACATGACAGGCCTTGGATTATGCCATCGATAGCAATATCTGTTTCATGCGAATGATTTTTTGCCCTACACCCTGACATACCAATCTTAGTAATGCATATAAGTGTTTGTGAGCCAAGTGGGCAGAAATGTATGAAATTGTGGTAATATTCAGCATGGTGAAAGCAAAATATGTGAATACCCCAGTAAAAGTATAAACTGCGAGCTCTGCAAGCAGGTCAAGTTGTAAAGCCAGTATCTGCACAGAAACAAAAATTCTTATTCAATACAGTGCCATCACAACAGACTTGTGAGGAAAATGGCAGATTATGAAATAAAAGGGACAGAAGCAATGAAGATACAAAATTGGCTGTGTGTTAGGAAAGAGACAAATAATATTATAACATGTATTACTTGGTGATATGCCAGGTTATCATTCCTATGAGTGTTTACTATTCCTGCAACCATGTACAGGACCAGAAAGATTTGGATGTGTAGATGTGAAAATCATCAAAGGTGGCAGGACAAGTAAAGAGAACTGTTAAGAAGGCTTCATTGTGAGAGATATAGAGCACAATAGCAGTGACAGCACGCTGAACGTTTTGTAGGACACTGGGGTATTATGTCATCGATAGCAATATCTGTTTCCTGCTAATGATTTTCTGCCTCTACCCTGGCATATCAATGTTAGTACTGCATATAAGTGTCTGTGAGCCAAGTGGGTAGAAATGTTTGTGGTGCCCCACTTTAGAAAATATGTGAATGCATTGGAGAGGGTGCAGAAGAGGTTTAACAGTTCCAGGGATGAGGGTCTGAATAGAACAGATAAGGAGAACCCTTCTTTCTTATAAAAGTATCAGGAATCAGAGGACATAGATTTAAAGTATATTGCAAAAGAAGCAAATGTGAAATGAGAAAAAGACCAAGTAGTCAAGTTTTGAAATGCATTACCTGAAGGAGTAGTAGAGACAGATTCAACCCAGCCTTCAAGTGAGCATCAGGTGATTATTTAAATAGGAAAAAAAAATGTTCTAGGTTATGTGGAAAAGACAGGAGTTTGGCGTAAAGGTTCTGTTTGATTCCCAGTTGGCTGCTTTTAGTGAATTGTTGATAGATGTGCTATCAATGTCTTTACCACCCTCTCAACGAGTAAAGAATCAGCCAGAATTCCTGTTCTGAAGCACTATCAAGAGCTTCACTGGAAAGTAAGTGCATATTATATTGTTGGAGCTTTAACTTGTTGGCACATATAGCTGATTAATCTGCTAACACTTATTGTCTAGGTTCCTGCACAAAGAATAGGGCAAAGCACCTGAGATTTGCTGTTACTTGTGTGATACACTTCAGCAGGAAGTAATGATTTCACAAGATAAGGAATGATACATTGATAGGTGAAAAAAAGGGAATTGTGTATGTACATTTCTGAGTGAATATTCCAGAGCCAGTTGTACAAGTGAAATGAGTCATATTACAAAAGAGACTGTGGCCCTTATTTAAAGTTGAAATACTCAGAGGAATGATAACCTGGCACATCACCAAGTAAAATGGGTTATAATATTATTTTTAGGGCAACAAACCAAGACAGAAAATAAAACACAAAAGAAAGATAACAAGAAACTATCATACTATCCACACAAAGTAAAACCACCATGTCTCCTTCCTGACTGTAAACTCTGTCCTGAACAGAGTATTCACAGCAAGTCTCCACATCTAAAGTCACCAAATAGATTCACAAGGCTAAGATACAAACCTAATCTCAACCAGAAGGAAGAAAATTGGTTCACAAAACTGAAACAGATCAACTTGGCTTGGAAAATTGCATCAATTTTGGCAGGTTTATTTGAAAATAACAAAGGGGCAAGCAATTACAGGCTCCTTTCTCAGAACTTGAATCCTTTTGGCTGTAAGATAGAGGAAGGATTGACATCCATTAAAAGACTGAGAACTGAAAACATTCTGTAAATCTTCTAAACTAACCTTAACGGTATCTTCTTTGAGACGAAATGGTTAACTGAAATAATATCATAATTGTTCCTTAACTGTACATATTTCTCCTACTTTGTAAAACAGAGGCTCTAATTGTAGATTAACAATTTTTTTTAACACTGAAAGTCAGATTTAGATCTGGTCACCTCTATGAGCTAAAAAACCTTAATGGAAATTATGAGTTCTCAGTGAAATCAGTTTGAGCCATCTCGCTCCTGTCCTGAGTGAGTGAGTGTCTACAACATAAATATGGCCATAATTTGACAATAATGACACTAAATTAGTATTTACTCAGATCGTATAAAGAAAACTAGAATTAGAAATGGAAATGTGCTTGTATATCAGGCATCACCTTTTAATAAACTCATAGAATTGTACAGCATGGAAACAGATCCTTCAGTCCAACTCGTCCATGCCAACCAGATATCCTGAACCCTTCCTCTTCACAGAAAGTTCATTCTAAGTGAGAAATCAGTCGAAAAATTGCCAGCTGAAAGGTTGTTACCTGGGAACGACTGTTCCCTCCATGACTACCTGGTCAGGTCCATGCCCCCCAACAACCCATCGTCCCCTCCTGGCACCATCCCCTGCCACTGCAGGAATTGCAAAACCTCACCCATACCCCCCCCCCCCCCCCCCCCCCCCCCCACTCACCTCCATTCAAGGCCCCAAAGGAGCCATATCCATCAAAGTTTCACCTGCACATCCACCAATGTCATTAATTGTATTTGTTGCTCCCGATGCGGTCGTCTTTACACTGGGGAATCTGGACGCCTTCTCGCAGAGCACTTTAGGGAACATCTCCAGGACACCTGCACCAATCAACCCCACTGCCCTGTGGCCCAATATTTCAACTCCCCCCTCCCACTCTGTCCAGGACATGCAGGTTCTGGGCCTCCTCCACCGCCACTCTCTCACCACCCTGACGCCTGGAGGAAGAATGCCTCATCTTCCACCTCGGGATCCATCAACCCCAGGGCATCTATGTGGACTTCACCAGTTTCCTCATTTCACCTCCTCCCACCTTAGCCCAGCACCAACCTTCCAGCTCAGCACTGTCCTCATGACCTGTCCTACCTGCCAATTTCCTTCCCACCGTCCGCTCCACCCTCCTCTCCGACCTATCCCCTTCATCCCCACCCCCATCCACTTATTGTACTCTTAGCTACGTTCTCCCCAGCCCCACTCCCCTCCCAATTATCTCGCCACCCCAGAAGCTCCCTGCCTCATTCCTGCTGAAGGGCTTTTGCCCGAAACGTTGATTTTCCTGCTCCTCAGATGCTGCCTGATCTGCTATGCTTTTCCAGCACCACTCTAATCTTGACTCTGATCTCCAGCATCCGCAGTCCTCACATTCACCCTGTTACCTAGGAAGGTCACCGAATCAGAAAATACGAATGGGCTCAAGAGCCAAGTGGTTGCACTTCTGTGCTAAGAAAGATGGTGGGAAGCAATTTGAGTTAATCATTGGATTAAAAAAAGCAGTGAAGCTCATTGGCATTCCCCTATTTCTTAAAATTATTATGAGGTTTCAAGTTAAACTGAATGACAACATTATCGCTCTAGCTCAGAAGGTTCAAACTCTACCCTTGACAAATTTGAAGATGTCTTTCTCATTGGGAATCAAGAAGCAATAGTAATCAGCTGTTCCTTTGGCCTTTTTTGGATCCCACTAATTACATACACCCTGTCCCATACAGCAACTAGAGAATGTTAGAATTTAAGGAATTTCACAGGGTACCTTCCAACAATGCACACGTGTATGCTCTTACAGCATGCTTGCTAATTTAAACTTGCAAGATTCATATTAGATTATTTCCATACCAGTGAGACCCACAGCAAACATGACTGCAAAAGTGCTGAAAGATGGTGACTCTCTTGTTTGGGAAAGAGTAAGGGGGAGCAACCAGAGACTGTTCCAAGAGAAATTGAGTTGGTTTGTGGCCGGAACCTTTTGGAGAGGAACGGAAAGGAATGGGAATCTGGAAGTTGGTGAATGCTTTGCTGATTGCTTCAGCAGTGCAGCATTAAAATTATAAATAATTTGTAGCAAAATATGTGTAACTTGATAATCCTATTGAACAAAAAAACTTTATATTTCACCTGCCCAGGTCTTTTGGGGAATACCATTAAACTCTGAAGTAAACAATTGATCTTTTGAAGCACCTTCTGGAGTAACAGTTCGAGAGGAGCAGAACTACTTCTCTATTCCTGCAACAAGAAACTGGGATATCTGTAAACACAGATCAGTTAATTGCAAGAAGCAGCTCTCTAATAGCCCCCCACCCCCACTCCCAAACTGATCCAGCATTGTAACCTTATTCTCAGCAGACGTATTATCTGGCAATGATCCTGAACGAAGATTGGGTGGCAGGGTATCTATGCTCCACTTCAGTCATGAAACTATCAGCCATGGTTGCATGGGGTACATCTTATCCCCTAGTAACCATCTCTGTAAGGCATCTGGACTCTCAAATGCAACAAGAACATCAACAGAGTTCTCAAGGGTATAGCCATCATGGCAGCTTCCAGGATGCCTGGCACAGACCTCTAACAAGTGGTAGAGATGATCACAGATAACTTTTATTGCTGTAGTGAAACCCTTTTCTGTTGAAGAAGTCAGCCTTATTAATGACATGGCACTCTCAAGGTGATAGGCACACAATCTATTGCACCCCACACCTTGGAGAAGCCAGCGATGTTAGTAAACCTATAGGTCGGGCTGTGGCATGGATATCATCATGGGGAAAAAAGATGAAGTGGTGTAATAGAGCATGGTATTGGTAACAGCCTTGATGCTTTTGTGAGTGGACAATAGAAACTGCCCACACAGGTCCCCTGCAGCTTGTTGGAAGAAGCCAGTTGCATTAAAACAGTGCAGCTGTATAGCCACTGAGATAGGGTGACAGCGCTCCTTCATGTCATAGGCCCAGCTGGCATAATTTGGTAATAGTGTCCCAAGATATCCTCAGTTTGTGCCAACACTGCACTTTGATCATGTAAAGGAAATGGCATGAAGGACAAAATACACCGGCCCTCCTGTAACCCTTCCACATTCTGAGAGGGTTTTTAATTGTAAATACTATCTTCATGCTGCAATCACAAATGGCATGGTCAGGATTTATGACTAGCATTTTCACCCTCCACAGTTGGACACTGTCTGCATTTCATGTGCAGCGTGCTATGATTAGAGATGTCTGCAACCTGTACTCAGTAAGCAGGCGCGATTACTGCTCGAAAGGCCAACCATTCCCAGAAATGGAGCCTATTTGGTGGAATAAAAAAACAAACTGACTCCATTCACTCCAAGTGTGGCCACAGCCACTTTCCATTTGTAGATTGCGTTTCAGAGTTGAGAGATTATGGAAGACAATGCAAGTCACACTTACCACTGTGAATTGCAGGCCTCAACTGTGTCATCAAGCCCAACACCTCCCCACCTCCACCCCTTCATATCCCTTTCTTCCTGGTACTCCCTAGGCTGGGAAAGAGTAGCATTCTCTTAGAAAGAGTTCTAACATGGTACTGTGCTGATAGGCCTGTGCCTTTGTGGCCTGATTCTTGGTGCTGCACTTACTATAATAATCGATCAGACAAGGTGATGTAAAATAGCAAGATGTTTATGAATGAGAGCTTCTACTTTCAATGAAGTGTCACCCATGGGCCCTCAGAAGCTGTTCTTTGTCATTTCCCTCCCATTAGTTACTGTGAAAGGCTATTTGTGGCTTGCAGTAATTGACCTAGTGCTAGCAGTGGAAATCCTAAAGATCCTGGTAACAGTGAGTAGCTCTGCTGCAGATATAATGAGGTGAGCAGCAGAGAATTGACTGTGAGAACTTGCTAGAGCTCATAGAGAAAAGCCTGGAATGCAGCTCCCTAAAATTGACTCTTAGGCCGAAGTTTTCCAGAAATCAACAAGTACTTCCAAATAATCTT
The DNA here is from genome assembly GCF_020745735.1 of Hemiscyllium ocellatum. NCBI lineage: Eukaryota > Metazoa > Chordata > Chondrichthyes > Orectolobiformes > Hemiscylliidae > Hemiscyllium > Hemiscyllium ocellatum. Next base: position 92,951,816 of record NC_083411.1, on the reverse strand, counting down.
CCTTATTGAAGATGTATCAGATACAAATTACTTCGCTCCCTGCTTAAATAATGAGGTGGCATTTGCTACCTTCCAATCTTCAGGAATCATTCTAGAATCCAAAGAGTTTGGAAGATAGTTGTGATACTTTGGTGAGTCTCTCTGTGGCCACTCCCTTCAATACTTTGAAATGAAGACCATCAGGTTCTAGGGATTTATCAACATTAATCTCTCAAATTTAATCTTCTTTCTAATGAATGGGCAGTCAATTATTGTTTGAAGAAACCAAATGTATGACAACAGAAGAGTTTGATGGTGAAAGAGAAGCACCATCAGTTGGCTCTACATCCATTTGAAATCTGTGACCAATAATGTGGAAGACATGTGAGATGAACATATGAGGTGTGTGGCAGGGGCTGACACTTAGATGGTAGAGTGGTAAGTCTCTGCCAATTAAACAGGGCTTTCAGTCCATTTTGTGGATGCCCACAAAATCTTGCTTACTTTGGATATTATACATAAATGATATGATGCAAAGAGCTGCCAGGCATGGAGGTGACCAATGATCAGTGTGAACTGCAGTAAGAGATCCTCAGAGTAATTCAGTCTGTGACTTGGCCTGACCAACACCCACAACTAGTTTGCAGAGATGGAGATGAAGGAAAAGGAGATTTTTTAAAAAATCAGTCCTCAATTAACAATAATATTCCAGCTTAAAGGGTTGCTAACAGTCCAGGATGTCCTGAAGTCTCAAGTATTCTCAAATATTGAGAGAAGGATCTCAAGAAATTTTCCAATAACTGCACGCTATGCTCTGGTGGAGGTCAACACACAGTTGATGACTGTATTCAGTGGTATGGAATAATATTAATAGATGTTTACCACTGATTAGAGCACACACTAAACCAATGCTTCATCTTTCACACACCACCGAAGGTGAAGCTGGTCAGTGTTAGAATTATTGCTTTTTTGTTAGCAAAGAAATGGGCTACTGGATTACTTTGAAGGCAATGAAAACTCGTCAATACCATCTCCACAGAGCAAAGCAGCTGAAAAAACAACATTAATGTGCATTTTGATTCCTAAAATGGTAAAATCAAAGGAACATTTAAATAAAAAAGGGAACAGGTAAGATTTGTTTCAATTTAAGAGCTTAGATTTATTGGAGTTAATATTCATGATTGTCTGATCTGCTGAAATTTTCATTTTGACAGAGGTGCAACAATTAATATTACAGCCCAGGTATTTGTAGAGCTGCCTTCCCTGATAACATTTAATGGGCTTCAGTGAGCTGGGTTATCTGCCTATGTCAAATGACGAAACCTGCACAACTGAAGTGGGGACTGCAAACTAGGACTTACCTGGTGTACTGACCTCCTGAAATGCGAAGAAAACAACTCTGACAAAAAGTGGTGAAAACCTGCATTGGACTTTTGCTGAGTGGAATGTCTTGGGAGCACTTGAAAAATGCCAGGCAGCTTTTGATTCAGGGACACATTCTGATACTATTTCCAGAGTTTCAGATTTTCAGGAAAGCCTTTTAATGGCGCCGGCTGGCTTGGATTGCAAGCCTGCACCCTGCATTCTTGACCTGGTTGGCTCCATAATCCTTTATCTCTGTAATTTTAATGGAGTCAGGTCAGCTTTTCATACAGTCATGGTTCAGAGCACTTCAGAAGTGTCATGATCTATTGTTTGTATGACAGGTCTCTCAGACAAACCACATGATTCATTCTTACCTGAAATCCCAGAAATCGGTTTTAATTTTCATTTTACATTCTTGTTTGTTGACTGAAAGTCCTCCTGTTCTTTGGTAACTTCTGCATTCCTTCATCTATTCTGGTTTAGAACTGGGGTCCTTACTAACCATCAGTCTGTGGATTTATGCATGAATTAACAGTTCGGTTTTGAGAATCTTTGTGAAAGGAGAATTAGAACCTTCTTCTACGACGAAGGGCAGAAAAATAATATCTCAGAAACTATTTAAGACAACATTCGATTCTGCAGTGAAGTTTGTGAGAAGATTTGTAGCTCGGGTGCTCGTTGTTGTGGTTCTGTTCGCCGAGCTGAGAATTTGTGTTGCAGACATTTCATCCCCTGTCTAGGTGACATCCTCAGTGCTTGGGAGCCTCCTGTGAAGCGCTTCTGTGACCTTTCCTCCAGCATTTATAGTGATTTGTACCTGCCGCTTCCGGCTGTCAGTTCCAGCTGTCCGCTGCAGTGGTCGGTATATTGGGTCCAGGTCGATGTGCTTATTGATTGAATCTGTGGGTGAGTGCCATGCCTCTAGGAATTCCCTGGCTGTTCTCTGTTTGGCTTGTCCTATAATAGTAGTGTTGTCCCAGTCGAACTCATGTTGCTTGTCATCTGCGTGTGTGGCTACTAAGGATAGCTGGTCGTGTCGTTTCGTGGCTAGTTGGTGTTCATGGATGCGGATCGTTAGCTGTCTTCCTGTTAGTCCTATGTAGTGTTTTGTGCAGTGCTTGCATGAGAGTTTGTACACTACATTGGTCTTGCTCATACTGGGTATTGGATCCTTTGTCCTGGTGAGTTGTTGTCTGAGAGTGGCTGTTGGTTTGTGTGCTAGGAAGACAGCTAACTATCCATATCCATGAACACCAACTAGCCACGAAACGACATGACCAGCTATCCTTAGTAGCCACACACTCAGATGACAAGCAACATGAGTTCGACTGGGACAACACTACTATTATAGGACAAGCCAAACAGAGAACAGCCAGGGAATTCCTAGAGGCATGGCACTCATCCACAGATTCAGTCAGTAAGCACATCGACCTGGACCCAATATATCGACCACTGCAGCGGACAGCTGGAACTGACAGCCGGAAGAGGCAGGTACAAATCACTATAAATGCTGGAGGAAACATCACAGAAGTGCTTCACAGGAGGCTCCCAAGCACTGAGGATGTCACCTAGACAAGGGATGAAATGTCTGCAACACAAATTCCCAGCTCGGCGAACAGAACCACATCTGCAGTGAAGGATTAGAGTTTCCTGCTAATTGGATCTTGTGGGCTAAATGGCCTTCCCAATCTTATCTATTTTGTGAAAAAGTATAAAAGTTTGATTATCCACAGAAAATTTGAACATTGAAGCTTGACTTTTTCATGTTAAAGTTAGCACATTTTTAACAAAACATGATGGACTTTATCCATCTGATGCAATAACATATCAACAGCCTAGAGTTTCTAAAAGCTTGACATTGCATGAACAATCTCCAACGGGTGTATATCATATTGAAGTGCCTTAGCCACTAAAATCTTGCATGAACAGACATGTGATGGTAATAAAGAGCCAAGACTGTAACCATTTCTCCACTGTGCACAGGAGCATAACTGATTATAGAGCAATGTAATCAGCAAATTGATTATACTGCCAATCTATTTGATTGATTTTCCTCATATAAAGATGTGTATCATTGAATACACATTTGCCAATGCTTTATTCAGTGCTTTGGATAATGGAGATGCCTATATCTCCTATTGGCTCAAAGTATATAGTATAGCTCAGGAAATCTGCCAATGCATTCACTAAATTATCTCTTAACCTTTCTTAAGGGATTCCTTCCTTTTTATGAGATACATTTGAAGGGAATCCTGAAGTTAAGATTGGATTCTGTTTGCATTTTCTCCTGTTACTCCCCTTAATTTTCCACTGTCTGCAAAGGGAATCCCCTGAAAGCCTGCCAAATCTTGGAATTAGTCTTCTACCTCCTTTTACAAGTTGATGGACTGTTTTTTATGAAGTTTCAGTCACCGCTCATGATAATCTCTGAGAATATGACTTCAAGACAAAAATAAAAGTAAAAATCTGATATGAACAAAAAGTGCTTGAAAACCTCAGCTGGTCAGGCAGCAATAGTGACAGGAAAAAGCTAACAATTCAGATCTATCACCTTACATCAAGAGGGTTGGAAAATAAAAGCTCCGTTGTGCTACTGAGACTTTATAAAGCTCTGGTTAGGCCCCATTTGGAGTACTGTATCCAGTTTTGGTCCCCACACCTCAGGAAGGACATACTGGCACTGGAGCGTGTCCAGCGGAGATTCACACGGATGATCCCTGGAATGGTAGGTCTAACATACGAGGAACGGCTGAGGATCCTGAGATTGTATTCATTGGAGTTTAGAAGATTAAGGGGAGATTTAATAGAAATGTACAAGATAATACATGGCTTTGAAAGGGTGGACGCTAGGAAATTGTTTCCATTAGGCGAGGAGACTAGGACCCGTGGACACAGCCTTAAAATTAGAGGGGGTCAATTCAGAACAGAAATGTGGGGACATTTCTTCAGCCGGAGAGTGGTGGGCCTGTGGAATTCATTGCCGCAGAGTGCAGTGGAGGCTGGGACGCTAAATGTCTTCAAGGCAGAGATTGATAAATTCTTGATGTCACAAGGAATTAAGGGCTACGGGGAGAATGCTGGTAAGTGGAGTTGAAATGCCCATCAGCCATGATTGAATGGCGGAGTGGACTCGATGGGCTGAATGGCCTTACTTCCACTCCTATGACTTATGGTCTTATGGTCTAAGCCAGTGACCTGTAACACTAACTCTGTTCCTCTCTGCAGATCCTGCTTGACCAGCTGAGTTTTGTTCAAATCATTTACTCTTACACCTGAGAATGCAACTGAATTCAAGTCTTGTAAAGAGCCCATAACGCAGTTATTTTCCAGTTCTTCTTCCTTCACACCAAAAGTCTAAATTTTGCTGGAATAAGATTCTACAATTACTGACTGGGCATCCTCTGGTATATTTCCTGATTAGCCATTCTTAGTGTGTGAGCTAAAATAAACTATGTGACTGTGCATGTCTTGAATCAAGGCCAAGTCTATTTTCACCCGAAGCTAGATACATACAATTTTCAGCAGAGGTCACTAGGAAACCAGAACTGTTTTTTTCTCTTTGCAGCTCAATGTAATCCACCAAGGTAACTGTAATCGGACTAAAATCATTTAATGTACCATAGGCAAAGATTAACATTTCGCTCAGTATCTCAGTCATACAACAAACTGTGTCTTCCACAAAGACTTCAAGGACAGGAAAGATTAAAAGTTTTTCATACTTTTTGTTCTGAATGTATAATTTTAAAATTTGCCTATAAAGTTGAATCTTCAAAGTGCACAGATCAATTTTCATTTAGTTATTGCTTCGTTTTTTTCGTTTGACTGCTTTGTGATAAGAGACTATAACCCTGCTAATTGACTTGTGTTAATAAAGATCATTTAAAACACTATTGACGTTTAATTTCTCGTCACTCAACCAGTTTTGAAAGGGCAAAATCACACTGGTTTCTGCTCAGAGATACAGCCAAGCAATGCACCAATCCAGACGGAGAAGGTAATTGTTCCCAGAATTTCTTTGATCCCTCTTTTTTTTATATACACTTGCAAGGAATTGCACAGAAAATAACATGGTTGAATGAGCTTCAAGTTTTCCCCAGGAAATTCTAGCTTGCCTCATTCCTGACAGGCTCAACACTGCTTGCTGTCCTTGGTACTTGTATTTTTGGGGAATTAAACAGCTTATTGTTTGGGGATTTGAGGGTTAAACAGTGAACAAATGTATCCATTATGTGGAACTATACCGTGGAAAGACCTGTTTCTTATTTGAATCATTGATGTATTTCCTCTGTGCAACATTGCTGCTTACTTGCTACTTGTGAAATAATAGGCTGTAGAATTGTCCTCTAAATTTCAAATAAGATTACTTATAAGTTACTGTATTTGTGTTGCTGTCTATTTGTGACTCCTTTATGTAAGTGTAGTGTTTTTCCTAAACAACTATTTCCATCTATTAATCCTGGCAATAATGCCACATTAAATGAAAGGAACTGTCAAGGCAAGAACTGGTGGGTAATATGTCTGGTGCTGTCCCCTATATTTAAATTCGGAGCATGCTGCAAGTGTGTTCAAATGGAGTGAATGACCTCAGCTTGTCACTAAAGATCCCTCCAAGTCCTTACTCCTTCCACAGAATATCACATTGTTATAAGCCTCGAGCAATCAGGAACAAACAATTACTTAGTATGGAAAATGTAGTCCTTCCACAGATTAAGCAACATTTGCATTAAATGCATTTGCCATACTATAAAAATAAGAATTTTACAAGTAAATAATGAGACAAGCAGCAAGCTCAGAAAAAAAATTTGGTCTCAACAAAATGCAACAGGGTCACTGCTGGAAATTTGTATATGGATGGAAATAGTACATGCAACTGAGTGTACATGCAAGTGTGTTTATAAAAGGCGGAGATTAGATGGGGGCTTGAAAATCTTTGCTGCCACTTCCCTGGGAGATTAGATTTCAAGACACAGATCTGTTGGAAGTCTACTAATTTAGTTGATTTTAGTCACGATGGTTGCTGGACCTTAAGGACTTGTGGGCTAGGAAGGGAATATACTTATTCGATGTTTCCACTTCTGATTGCTGTCCAGTGATTTTGGATAAAAAAGCACTTATGTATGTTTTTGTGACAAGATGAAGCTATGCAGTCTTTTCTTTTCATAGCCCGCTGTTGTCTAGTTCCTCCTTAAAACAAATTGCTGATGTATTTGCTGAGGTGTCCCACAATACCGAAGCGATCAAATCACTATGACTCGAAGTCAGTACCAATGTAAAGCTGTCCCAAATCTTTTAGGAAACATGTTATAATAGTTTTCACTACAAAACAATGCCAAATTAGCGAGTTTTGAGAAGATTTGTAACTAAGGTTGAGGTTTTGGATGTAGGTTTGCTCACTGAGATGAAAGGTTCATTTCCAAATGTTTCGTTACCTTAATGGTAACATCTTCAGTGACCTCATGCGAAGCAATGCTGAAAATTCCTGCTTTCTATTTATATGTTTGGGTTTCTTTGGGTTGGTGATGTTATTTCCTGTGGTGAAGTCACTTCCTGTTCCATTTCTCAGGGGGTGGTAGATGGGGTCTAACTCGCTGTGTTTATTGATAGAGTTCCAGTTGGAATACCTTGCTTCTAGGATTTCTCTTGCGTGTCTTTGTTTGGGCTTGTCCTAGGATGGATGTATTGTCCCAGTCGAAATGGTGTCCTTCCTCATCCGCATGTGAGGATACTAATGAGAGAGGGTCGTGTCTTTTTGTGGCTAGTTGGTGTTCATGTATCCTGGTGGCTAGTTTTCTGCCTGTTGTCCCAAAGAAACCCAAACATATAAATAGAAAGCAGGAATTTTCAGCATTGCTTCGCATGAGGTCCACTGAAGATGTTACTTTGTAAGGTAATGAAACGTCTAGAAATGAACCTTTCAGCTCAGTGAGCAAACCTACATCCAATAATACTATCTCTAATCCCATTTGGCTCCTTAAGCTTAAAATACTTCTCGAATCTCTTGTAGGTTTGCACAGGCGATCCCTCTCTGTCTCTGTGGGGCTGCAAAGCTTCTTTCTTTCTTCCTCTGTCTCCGAGTGGTCTCTGCTTTTTGTGATGCTGATCTCCTCAGAAGGTCCAAGAGATCAGTCTGCAGGTGAACCCTGTTTTTATGGTTTTCTGGAACTTTCTATAGTTCTGGCCATTCAGGGAGACTTGCTTAATAGTTTGAAGCATTGTTAATCATTTAGATGGCTTGCTAATGTTTGTTTGTATTGTATACCGGGATTCAGTGCCTTGCAGTAAGGGCCCTCATTTGTTTGGTGGTTAGGTTTTGGGGATATGTCTGTCCAAGATAACTGTTGTCCTTTTACCTTAAGTTAAATCTCATTAGCACCTGGGTGCTGTGCTTGAACTGTGTCTGTTGTCTAGGTTTTGTGACTTCAGAGTTTTACTTGGCCAATATACCCAGCATTCCTTGCTGTTTGGCCAAGTTAGCATTCTATCTGTGTTTTATCAGTCAGGAAGCTGCTACATCACACATCTGTCCTAAAACTTGTACCAGCTTCTAGATGAAGTTTTTCCTTTTGATTCCTTTTTACTGCTTCCCTGTTTTCATCCCTACAGCAATAATGGCAGGAGTTTCTGGGTGGAATTGGATACACAGTACAGAGGTACATCCCAAAGAAAAGAAAGATTACCCCAGGTGAGGGGATTAGACAACCATGGCTTCAGGTAATGTATCACAGAAAAAGAGAGAGCCTACAAAGTGGCCAAGAGCAGTGGGAAATCAGAAGATTGGGAAGACTACAAAAACAAACAGAGGATAACAAAGAGTGAAATAAGGAAGGAGAGGATCAAATATGAAGGTAAGCTAGCCAGTAATATTAGAAATGATAGCAAAAGTTTCTTTCAATACATAAGAAACAAACAAAGGCAAAAGTAGAGATTGGGCCACTCCAAATTGATGCAGGAAGGCTAGTGATGGAAGATAAGGAAATAGTTGAAGAACTTAATAAACAGTGGAAGACATGAGCAATATCCCAACAATTAAGGAGAGTCAAGGGGCAGAGTTGAGTATGGTGGTCATTACAAAGGAGAAAGTATTTGAAAAGCTAAAAGGTATAAAAACTGATAAATCTCCTGGCCCCGATGGGCTACACCCTCGAGTTCAGAGGGAGATGGCTGAAGAAATAGTGGAGGCATTGGTTGTAATCTTTCAAAAATCACTGGAGTTGTGGAAAGTCCCAGATGATTGGAAAATTGTTGTTGTAACCCCCTTGTTCAAGAAAGGATCAAGACAAAAGATGGAAAATTATAGGCCAATTAGCCTAACCTTGGTTGTAGGTAAAATTCTAAAATCCATCATTAAGGATGAGATTTCTAAATTGTTGGAAGTGCAGGGTCGAATTAGAACAAGTCAGCATGGACTTAGTAAGGGGCAGTTGTGCCTGACAAATCTATTCGAATTCTTTGAAGAGCTAACAAGTAGGGGAACCCAGTAGATGTTATCTACCTAGATTTTGAAAAGGCCTTTGATAAGGTGCCTCAAGGAAACTGCTGAATAAAATGAGGGCCCATGGTGTTCGAGGTGAGCTACTGGCATGCATTGGGGATTGGCTGTTAGAAGGAAGAGCATTGGGATAAAAGGTTCTTTTTCAGATGGCAGCACGGTTCAGTTTTCGGGCCACAGCTGTTCACTTTATATAGTAATAATCAGGACGAAGAGACTGGGGGCATTCTGACGAAGTTTGCCAATGATACAAAGTTATGTGGACAGGCAGGTAGTTCTGAGGAGGTGGAGAGGCTAAAGAAAGATTTAGACAGTTTAGGAGAATGGTCCAAGAAATGGCTGATGAAATTCAATGTGAGCAAATGCGAGGTCTTGCACTTTGCAAAAAAGAACACAGACATGGACCATTTTACAAATGGTGAGGAAATGCATAAAGCCAAAGTCCAAAGGGATCTGGGAGTGTAGTCCAGGATTCTCTAAAGGTTGACTTGCAGGTTGAGTCTGTGGTTAAGAAAGCAAATGTAATGTTGTCATTTATCTCAAGAGTGTTGGAATGTAAAAACAGCGATGTACTACTGAGACTTTATAAAGCTCTGGCTAGGCCCCATTTAGAATATTGCGTCCAGTTTTGGGCCCCACACCTCAGGAAGGACATACTGGCACTGGAGCGTGTCCAGCGGAGATTCGCACGGATGATCTCTGGAATGGTAGGCCTAGAATACGGTGAGTGGCTGATGATCCTGGGATTGTATTCATTACAGTTTAGAAGGTTGAGGGGAGATCTAATAGAAACGTACAAGGCAATGCATGGCTTAAAAAGGCTGGGAAATTGTTTCCGTCAGGTGGAGATACTAGGACTCATGGGCACAGCCTTAGAATTAGATGAGGTAAATTTAGAATGGAAATGAGGAGACACTTCTTCAGCCAGAGAATGGTGGGCCTGTGGAATTCATTGCCATGGAGCACAGTGGAGGCTGTGACGTTAAATGTCTTCAAGGCAGAGACTGATAAGTTCTTAATCTCGCAAGGAATTAAGGGATACGGGGAGAGTGCAGGTAAGTGGTGTTGAAATGCCCATCAGCCATGATTGAATGGTGGAGTGGACTCGATGGACCGAATGGCCTTACTTCCAGTCCTATTTCTTATGGTCTTACGTCTCTATCTGGTCAATGCATCTAAGCTGCTGACTGATTTTCTATGCCTTCTTAAAGTGAACAAAGTTAAAATTTGCACAACACCAGGTTATATTTAGAAATACAACCTTTGTCAGCTAGCTACCTGATGAAGCAGCAGTGCTCCAAAAGCTTGCACTTCCAAGTACACCTGTTGGACTATAACCTGATGTTGTGTAATTTTTAACTTTGTCCATCCCAGTCCAACACCAGCACCTCCACATCATGACTTCTTAAAGTGATAATGTTCTTAAAGTGGTAAATTCAACTGCTTGGAACTTTCTGTCTTTTCTTCCAAGCCTTCTGAATTGCTTCTTCTTATGCTAGGGTTCAGGTATGCATCACTGCAACCATGTTATGTTTTCAGAGATGATGATTCCTGCTATCTTGTGGTATTTGACATTTCAAATGTATGTTTACTACTGAGTTAGGACTATTTAGGGTGGTTTGCTTCTACCAATCCTCCTTCACTTCTTTCTTCGGAGCTGATACCAATCCATTCTGAAAGCTAGAGCAGAACTCCGTCTCCAACCGCAAAATGATTGTGACATCATGAGAATGGGTCGAACCAATATAAAATCAATATTAGCATTTTCACGATCATTACCTTATACAATACTCTCAACTGAGCCACTGTTTAATGGCTTTGTTGATCTTATCAAGTACAGTTTAGTTTTTCCTGATTCCTGATGAAGGGCTTTGGCCCGAAACGTCGAATTTCCTGTTCCTTGGATGCTGCCTGACCAGCTGTGCTTTGACCAGCAACACATTTTCAGCTCTGATCTCCAGCATCTGCAGACCTCACTTTTTACTTACAGTTTAGTTTTTCCCACATTTCACCAGCAGAATATTAGAAATGGGAGCAAGAGTAGGTCATTTAACCCCTTAGGCCTACTCCACTATTTAGTTCTAAACATTAATGATTTAAAGAGAACACATCTCTCTTCATCTCCATTTTAAAGAAGAGTCCCTCCTTCTGAAGCTGTGCCCACAAGTTCTTTATGTTTCCCCATAAAGTGAAACATCCTCATCTGCTGTGCCCCTCAGTAAGATAAAATTAACTCCTAATCTTCTAAGGTCCAATGGGTATAGGCCCCATGTACTCAAATTTTCCCCATAAGTCAACCCCTTGATCCCATGAACCAATGCACCTCTGAACTGTCTCCAATGTACAATCATTCAGGTTAAAACAGCATTACTGAATACGAGAATGCAAGCTTAAAGAATGGCAAATTTAAAGTCAGTTTGAAAGTATATGGATTTAAAATACCTTCACAGAAATAAGATTATTCAGCACACTGAGAAGAGATGGAAGAATATATAATACTTCTTAGCAAATTCATAGTTAGTAAAGGACTACACAAGACACAAGATTGGACTTTCTAGAGACAATACAGGCCTTTAACTATTGCTTCAAATTAACCACAAGAAATGAAATTGAGCAAGTTAATACGTGATTATTTTAAATGGGTCTGATTACAGATTGTTATTGACAGACAAGACATCAAAGACACTAGATGCTTTTTGAAGAAGCCCTAAAGATTTTGATAATTATTTCAGTTTAAGAACAAATAAAAATCTTGACTGAAGAAGAATTAACAGCAGAGTTTAGCTTTCCAGAGAATCTACAGACAACTTCATTAATGGTTTCCACAGATCCTCGGAAAAGTTTCTCGTGGACCTTTCTAAAAAAAAAACAGCATTCTTGTTAAAATTGTTTTGAAACTTTGTCAGGTTCTTACATTTTAAAGAAGATTTAACTTTGGAGAAAGCTATGTGCTGGAAGCAAAGAGACGCAGACAGATCCTGAGCAGAACAGCCCTATCTCAGGAGACCTACAGAGTTTATTAATTTTCTGAGTTATGGACACTCTACAGAGGCATGTGATAAGACTGCACTTAGATCAAGTCAAATGTCTGATGCTGAAAAAATCTCAGTGCTGAGGGAAAACAAGAGCTCACAGGCATAGACAATGTCCTGTCATCGTTAAAGAATGCTACATTTGAATAAGTGTAGATCAATTCCAGAAGATGTGTGAAATAAATCACAGAGCAAAATCTTATGATATTTTGGATGTGTCAATTTTGTTGAGTTTCATGGAGGGTTTCTCTCTGTGAGGCCTAAGAAGTTTTCTTGTTATTATTATCCCAAACTCAACTCATAAACTATCTATCACACTCTAATTGTGCACCTCCCATTTGATGCTGGACTGACTCTACCAATCACCATTCTACCAATCCAGGAGACCACAGACTCTCAGTAGGGCAGAAAGAGCCAAGATGGGTTGAAGGCTGCCTGACATTCAGCTTCTCATCCCTTATGAGAAGAGGAACTTGATGTCCGAGGCTGCCCTTAACTTATTATGCCAGAGCCCTTTTCTGAAGGCAGTCTTTCATGATCTGACTGAGAGCTGTTGACAACCATGACAAACAGTCTGGATTTATATCTGTGCTACAAAGCAGGTGCAAGGGATGAGGTTAGAGAAAAGCACAAAAATGGTAAGGCAAGATAGTTATACTGTGAGTGTCCAGGTAGGCTCAAGACATGGGTGTACTAAGAAAGCAAGCACGCAATTCTGAGATGCAGCAAGGTCCAATCAGTCAGCTGGGGAGCCTCCCACAACGTGGGGCCTTGCAGCAGTATTGCAATACTAGTTACTACTGCAGCCCTAAAGTGTAGAAGTGCTTTGTACATGGATCAGATGAGACGTTATCAGGGTCCCAAGAGGCTGGTAAGTGTTGAATGTGAGTGTCTGTGGATATGGGGTCCGCACAAGGGTTTCTTTTTTTTATTCATTCATGGGATGAGGGCGCCACAGGCTAGGCCAGTATCTAATGCCCATCCCTAATTGCCCAGAGGGTAGTTATGAGTCAATCGTATTCCTGGAGACACATGTAGGCCAGACCAGGTAAGGATGGCAGTTTCCCTCCCTAAAAGACATCAGTAATCCAGATGGAATTTTTCAACAGTCAACAATGGATTTGTGGTCATCATTAGACTCTTAATTCCAGATTTTTATTGTATTCGAATTCCATCATCTGACCTGGCGTGATTCGAACCCGGGACATTGTCTAGATCTCTGGATTAACAGACTAGCGATAATTCCACTAGGCCATCATATTTCCCTGTGATCTGAGCTATTGTTGCCTGTTGTCCATGATGGCAGTCTGCAGGACTTAGCGTAAATCACCAACTATCACTCTTTCACATCAGGAATTGTTGACACAAAGTTTCCTTGCAGAAGATGGTGGGGCAGAAAGCTACAAACTAATGATGCACGATTTGCAAGTTAACATGGTTAATAACAAGCAACAATCCCCATTAACAGACATCTCACCCCTCCCTAGGGAGAATCAGGTCTTGAAGCCTGCAGTTCTATTGGAAAATGGAATAAATGTCCCAATGTCAAGAAAGGCCTCACCCAACTTCTCACATGATTCTCTAAAATTTCTCACCATAGCCCATGTCGTTCAAGCCCCTATAAGATTCCACCCACAGGTTCAGGACAACAGAAGTATGGATGTCAAAACATTACAAAATGTACAGAGTGGAAGACCTATCACCATTATAAGATATCTGCATTAGATGAGATACTTGCATTTGAAGAAGATAGCCAAGGCTTTCCCATACCCAGGGGAACTAACTAAATCAGATCAGCCTGAAGAGACAGAGCTCATCCACATTAATAGACATCCTGTTAACTTTGTGCTTGATACAGAGCAAGTGCTACTATCCCATCAGATTAGATATAAAAGAAACAACTACTGGGGTAAAACTATATGGGACATATGGATATGTGGAATAACCATATGAAACATAGGAATGCTGCAGGTCACACTACAACATGGATGTTAGAGAGTTGAAATTGTGTATTTTGTCCGCATGCAACCAACTTAACTTCTGAACCTGCATGACAGTCTTGACCTCAACCTCATCAGAAAAGTTGGAGGGCTTGATGATATCTCAGTGAATGACTATTCCAGAAGAAAACAGCTGCCCAAACCACCAGTCCATGAACAAAACCAGTATTGACCAACCAGTCAAAAGGCAACCAGTGGGAAAGTTCACCGAGCCTCCCAGACTCATGGCAGAAGCCTCACTGACGTAAAAATCAGCAAATACTTTGGCATAAGAGAGCTGTTTAAGATTTTCAACATAGTGGAAGTCACAGACATCAGGGTGGATGGAAATTTTCAATCCCTTCTCTTCTGATACAGGGTAGTCAATCAGTGACAGAAAGTGCTGAGTGAGCAACAAGTTTCAGAAACAAAATGGAGAGTCTGAAAAAGTTTACTTCAACATTTAAGCAACACATTGAGTGACTAAAGCCATCGAGCCTGATCATTAACTCAAACAAGACTCCGTGAGAACCAGAATCATGTCCACAGATCCAGGACATGGTCAAGAAGAAGAAACTACCTGGCCTACACATCCAAGGTATTACTAAAAGACTATTTCTTCCACTCAGAATGGGAGTGCTTGAGCTGAAAGGCAGAACCTGAAAAAAAAAGAAATTCAGGAGATTAAGGATTTTTCTGATAAATTTATGGAGTAACAATGACATCTAAAAAGAGCAACATCCATTGAGAGGGATATCAGAGAAATGAAAGATCCTCCAACAGTGAAATAATCCCCAAATTTTGAACCAGGTTTAACAGTTTTCAAGTGAAAGACCTACAATTCTTCCAGGTTAAAGAGCATACATTCTAACAAAAGTGTGAAATATCCAAACCTCCTGCATTTGTAAGGTTGGAGAATTGTGTAAGATTGCATAATGGGGTAATATAACATAGTTATGTACATATCTGGATAGTTGGTTAACTATGAGGGGAAAATAGTTTAGGGAGAGATACTGTATAAGGTAATATTTCTGATCGGGTTCATGTTCATATTATATTGGGTCAATCCACTCCACTGATGTCACATAGTCTGTGGGTAGACAAGGAGGTCTACTCTAGCTTTTGAAGGGAGCAAATGTCACTGTACTAGTACTTATGGATGACCAAACGCTGTTGTATATATTGCTATTACTCACAGTTATTTATGAATAATGCCTTCTCTATAGATTCTCTAGTAAAATGTGAGGTCTGCAGATGCTGGAGATCAGAGCTGAAAATGTGTTGCTGGTTAAAGCACAGCAGGTCAGGCAGCATCCAAGGAACAGGAAATTCGACGTTTCGGCACGTCGAATTTCCTGTTCCTTGGATGCTGCCTGACCTGCTGTGCTTTAACCAGCAACACATTTTCAGCTATAGATTCTCTACACAGGTAAAACCTCTGCCATTAATCACTTTAGCGCTCTCAAGAGAAAACAAAGAAAAGGGATGATTGATGGCAGCAAACTACTTCAAACAGCTTTTATCCAGTAATACTATTGATAGCTCTAGTAAACACCATCAGGTACCATGAGTTGTCAACTACGGAAACACCACAGGTAACACTCACACACCTAAATGAAAAATATTGTGTGGGATTCAAGTCTCACTCCAGTGTCTTGAACACAAAACTTTTATATGACTGTCTAATGTAGCACTGGGGGATTGCTATACTGTTGGAGGTGCTGTATTTTGGATGAAGCATTAAACTATGGTAGATGTGAAAGATCCCATAGCAATATTTCAAAGAAGGGCAGGGATGTTATCTTTTGTTCCTTGGCCAATATTTATCCTTCATTCACAGCACAAACATCTACACATGCATGTCATTTCTTTCATCACATGTGCCAACTGAGTCATCCTTAGTTTTCTCCTCAATATCATTCAATTTATTTTTCTTCCAGCCTTTTAGCCACTTCAATTGCCAACTCTCGCAAGCATTCCTTGCCTAAAGTTCTCCAACATGTATCTATATCACTCCCACTGATCTCGCTGAACCTTTCAATCTGATTTCTGCCTTGCTCCCAATTCAGAAAAAGCTCTGTGGCTTAGTCAGAGAATGCTTGTCTCTGAATTAAATGGTGTGGGTTCAAACCTTGCTCCAGTGATTTGAGAATATAACTGGGTTGACATCTCAGAGCAGGAAAGAGGTACCAGCTTTCAGATAAGACATTCAGCTGAGTGCATCTGCACTTCCAAGTAGCTGAAAATAGTTCCATTACAATATTCAAATAAGGGCAGTGGAATTTTCTTGATATCTAGCCAACAACAAACACTCAGCCAAATCCTAAAACAAACAACCTGGATACTTATTTAAAGCTTGCTTTTGGAAGTCTGCAGTGAAAAAATGCTGCTCCAGTCCCTAAATTACAGAAGTAACTACACCAAGAAGTACTTTATTGGCTGTGAAACACATTTGGGTAGCCTGAGGCTGTGAAAAGTGCGACACAAATGCAGATTCTTTCTATCTCTCCCATCATTGCCACCATGAATATCAGTTATAAATGTGAAGGGGATACACTGTCACTCCTTGACAATCTTGACCTCTGACACTGGACAAATTCAGCCAATCTTTCTCCACTATTTTCCTTCTGTGATTCATGTTTTTGCTCAATTCCACTGTAGCCAATACATTTCCTATGA
Source organism: Hemiscyllium ocellatum (assembly GCF_020745735.1). Lineage (NCBI taxonomy): Eukaryota > Metazoa > Chordata > Chondrichthyes > Orectolobiformes > Hemiscylliidae > Hemiscyllium > Hemiscyllium ocellatum. The sequence goes on along the minus strand of NC_083411.1, from coordinate 92,935,293 downwards.
TGACCAACTGACCTCTCCTGCTTTATCATTGTCATCTGCTAAAGATGGTTAATGTTAACCTTTGAACTGTTTTTTAATGTCTTAATACACCTCTTTTATAAGTATTTGTATAGTCCTCTCATTGGCAGTATGGTATAGTTTGCAAGATATTAGTTCATCGTAATTCATGGGTAATTAGCCATTGTTCACAAGGGATTACTAGCATCTCTCTCTGTTAGAGAGGGAGAGACAATTGGTCATACATAGCTGGAAGGCCACCTCTTCTCAAGTGTGGGGCTTGGTGAGGAGCTGGGTCTCCATGAACTGCTGCAGCTGACTGGGATCAAACCAGTGCCAATGACATCAGTTCTGCACCACACCCTCACCCTCTAGCCAACCAAGTTAACTGACCATCATTCTGGTTTACGTTTTAAGGCATTTGTAGTAATGCTATCTTTTAAATTTATGTTGAATTGTGTTTCTGTTGCAGGCAATTTGGCAGAGTTAAAGTCCTTTTACTTGACATATTAACATGTTTTTGGACAATTTAACAGGAGTTGTAAACTGTAGTTAAAATTTGGTACTGAGTTTTCTAATGCAAGAAAATTGTCCCAATATTATTTAAACTTGTAGAAAGGTTAGAAGTGTTCCAAATAATGAGAACAGAAATGTTTGAGCACAAACATTTGTGTTAGTAATAATTCTGGAAACTACACCCTCATTTTGTGTCTTAGATAAATCACAGTGGATGTAAGCTGCTTCCTTCCAGTGTATAAAAATATACTTCAAATTAAAAAGGAGCATCAGCTTCTGTCATGTTTATCAATCTCCAGTGAAAGACAACATAATGAATAGGTAATACATAGAACTTTGAATAAGAGGCAGCATAATGTTCATGCCAGACTATAACAGCCTCAACAGTTACCATAGTGATGGATACTGCAATAACGTTTTCCAGAGCTCTGAACTGGGGCCATTCAAAGGCATGAACAGTGGTAGCCACAGTAGCCAGATGCGGCACCCCATTGATCACACAGAGCTGTCTCTGAGATTTCAGTTAAATGTAATAGTGGGCGTGTAAAATTCTCCTGCTGTGCCCACTTGAATTGTACACCCAGCAGTATAATTATAGCTTTTGCATTTCTAAACTTGGCTTTGGAAAGATGATTTGATATAATACTAGGGAGAAGTAGTGGTGGCTATAAGTCTGCCATTGGTACTGGTTTTAATGCAAGAGGTTTGAGGTGACATGTCAAGAATATTACATGATATTAACGTCTATTGTCATAACTATAATGTTATCTGTACTACACCGGAATCAACAAGAAATGTCCGAATGCTCTCCAGTAATCAGGTCAAAATTGCTGTATCTAAACATACTTGGATACTCCAACAATTTTCAAATATTCAGGGTGTAAATCTACTTTAAGCATTAATTATCATTAATTAATGATCAGCCAGTTAGTCAACACTTCTATCCTATCACACAATCAATTATATTTTCCTCCAGCAACTAGTTTGATTGATAAGTGGCAGTTTGCAATATTCTGCTTTTCAATAAAAGAAAAGTGATTCTAAAGGAGGAACTTCAACTTGAGAAATTAGGTGGACTTCCTCAGACCAGAAGACAATTAGTTAACCAAATTCAGCTTCAGGCTGAAGGACATGGATTGTTGAGCAAATCAGTACAACTGGGAACTTCTAAAGCCATATCAATGTGGAAAGTGTGCAAATTTTACCACTACCTCAGGATAGGCAAGGAAGCAAGATGAAAACAAATTGCAAACAACATTACAATATCTTGTATTCACAAATTTTAATCCGATAGCACAAGTGTTATCATTGGAAGCCATATTTAGCATTGCAATGATGCTGCAAAACTCTTAAGACCTCATTGTGATATTTTCTTTTGAAAGAAGGGAGACTTGTATATTGTGCATATGAAAACAATTTAGGAAAGTTGTTTCTTATTGCATAGGTCCTGCTGAATGAGCCTAGGTCGTAAGGACTACTCATGCTACTTGCACAAGATGAAGTAATGTACAACCCAATTTAATTTCAACAGAGTAAATGTGAAAGACAGTGTTTTTGAGGCAGTGGGAGCTCAGTATGGATCCAGCTGCCATCTTTCAAACTCATAACTGATATATGCAGCAGTTAAAATGAAAGGTGCCATCCAATAAGCTGAACAAGATTGTTAGACCATTAGTTTAAAAAACAGTATTTAATTGGTATAACATGCTAATACACTTGTAGGTGTACCTTATGTTTTTTGCAGATTATGAAAAAACATCCAGTGGTGCACATTGAAAAATGGAGCAATGAGGTATGTTAGAGGACACAGCATTACCACATCCATTCCATTTATAACAGCCACTCACAGATTATGCATATTTACAGGTAGAAGAAAACACTGAATATTACACATGCTGCTAAGTAAATAGGTGGAAGAAAAAAATTGAAATGTTTGGTTGAGGACATATCATGTAGAACAGAGAACAATTTCAAGAAATGCACTTACTTTGGTTGCAATGCTTATCATTTCTGAATTTTAGAAAAAGTGATTGAATACATGAATCTCCTGAGTCTATTTTTTTCTGTAATGTAATGAATGGATGGATCATTGATTGATTTGAAACTAACTAATATCTAGTGGATCATCCTATTACAAGGAGTGAGCCAATAACAGGTTATTGTCAATTTTATTGGAAATAGTTGGTAAGCCTCCGTGAAACACTGTTTTTCAATTCGCTGGTTAGTAAATGTGCCCCTTAAGATAAGCAGGTTAGCATTAGCCGTCAAGGATAGTTGCAGGGACAATCAGATATCATAGATGTCAACTCTATGATGTCAATATCATAGATGTTAGCTCTTAAAACCACCAAGTATAATGCAAGAGCTATCTAGGGGTGACTCAAAGCCATGAGTGTCCCAATATTAATTAATAAAATAGTTGTCAGTCTGTCAGAGAAAACTATAATCTCGAGAACAACAACAGTCTCAACTTCCTTTTCATCGTGAAAAAGAATACACAGATCACAGAATGTGATATCACACATTAAAGTAACAATCCATAGTTAGTACATTGAGAAGACATGGTAAGCAGGTAACATGTACACATATAAAGGCAATGAGCACGTATCATACATGGAAAAGACAGGGAAAGATTTACTCTGTTCCTAACTGAGTTATATCTGACTTAAGAGTACTTGTTACTGCCCATTAGTGCTTCAATTAAAAAAATTAATTCCCTATTGTTAGCATGTGTCAGTTTAATGAACACAAAATATATGTATATCCAATAAATTGGATCTTTGCTTAAATTACAGTGTTATTGTCAACAATTAATTATTTCTTCATCTTTGAAAAGAAAATAGAGTTGATTGAAGTAGGCAGAATGTGATAACGCCTAAATGACCAGAATTTCCTGGTGTAAGTATTACAGGTATAAATGTCCAGTAGCTGCAGATCATTATTGCTGGGTAATCTCATTAGAATAACTATTAATGATACAAATTAATGTGTATGATTTTGTAGAAAAGTTTGGGTGCTTAAATTCTTCAACAACAGCATCGGTGGAAAGATGTGACGACCACTACATTCTATGTTGGTAACATATGTTCAGATATGGTGAGTGTTGAACATTAACAACAGTGCAAGTTCTTCTAAATATTACCATAAGCACTCACCTTTTCTACCCAGGAAAAATGACACAGTTCTATCAGTCATCTCAAACATCTGTATTCCACAACAGAACTGACAAATTATTTGCTCAAGACATTAATGGTCCATTCTCAATGTTGATACTATAGCTTTGAAATACAAATTATGTCCTAAAAATAATCAAGTAATTCTCAGTGTTGATGCTTCATTGGAAATTAATCAGGCCCCAATCTGATGGCCAAAGATAATTTTGTGGATACTAATATGTAAATCTTAATATGTCGCTTTGTAATTCCTTCCAATTCTGGCCAAAACCTTAATCCACCTAGAATAATGGGGGCAATACTGCAGTTAGGATAGCTGACAGAATGATATTAGAGGAATTTGATAAATATTCAGATGCTGCCAATGACAGGGTGGAATTCCCTCCCTAAGGGCATTGTGGGTCTACCTACAACACATAGACTGCAGTGGTTCAAAAAGGCAGCTCACCACTACCTCCTCAAGATGGCAATAAATGCTGGTCAGACAACAATGCCCATGTCCAACATGTGAACAAAAAAAAATTATGATAGCATCTGAACTTCTTAATCAAATCAGAAACTTACAATCACTCCAAGCTTTGCTTACTATTTATATAGGATAAAATGATCCTGTTGGTTTCTGACAATCTTCACTTAATGAATTTGCATGAGACTGTTGTCCTACATCAAAATTTATAAATTGTTTTTGTGTTCAGTTTTTTTTCTATGACATCTCTATCACCAAAAACAAAATAAGATCCACCATATTAACTTCCCTGTCTGTGTCGAAATGCATTTGGTAGCTTCTTGAAAATGATAACATCCCAGGGTGCTTTTATTATATTTCAAACATGGAATGTGGATTTTGCTCACAACGCCTGCATTTATTGCGCATCCATAGTTGATCTTGACAAAGTGATGATGAACCAATTTCTTGAACTTCTGCAATCCACGTGGTGTTCAAACATTCTGCTGTTAGGTAGAGCATCCAGGGTTGTAATTAAATGGTAATGATGGAATAATAAAAGGATTTTATGTCAAGATGATATGTAACATTGACAGGAACTATTAGATGGTGGTGTTCCCATGTGCCCGGTGCCCTTGTCATCTATGTATTAATCTCTAGAGTCTGAGATGCTGATCTGAGATACGAACATTCCTTCTTATTGGCATTAGTCTCACTTACTGATGCCAAGTTGGGAGGGATGTACACATAAAATCTTCAATAGAAGTTAGGCCCAATTTTGATAAACAGTATAAGTCTATTACTTAGTACTTAATAGCTATTATTTACGTCTAAGATATATAATGGTATCTTATGAGACATCAGGCTCAATTTTGGAGTAGTACACATTACTATTAGCTACATGAATTCACTAAAATAACTTAGAATGTGAAACTGAACACATTGGATTTGTTGGCTTCTCCCAGGGACTGTCCTTCAAATCCTGAAGGGCAGAGTCTAACATACTGGGGAGCATTTTGGGAATAGGGACCATAATTCCATAGGTTTTCAAATACTTATAGATAAGGACAAGAGTGGACCTCAGTTGAAGGTGATAAATTGGGGGAAGGCCAACTATAACTCAATTAGGCAAGAATTGGCGAATGTGAATTGGGAGTGGGTGTTTGAAGGTAAATCCACATCTGATTCTTTTAATGATCGGTTGATTAGAGTGCATGGGAGGTATGTTCCTGTGAAAATGAAGGACAATCATGGCAGGATTTAGGAACCTTGGATGCCAGGGGAAATTATCAGCTTAGTCAAAAAAATGTTGCCAAAGGTCTAAGGAATTAAAAACAGGTTAAGTCCTTGAGAACATAGAGAAAGCAGGAAGGAGCTCAAACAAAGAATTAGAAGGGCTAAAGGGGGGCATGAAATCAGCAGGATTAAGGAGAATCCCAAGACATTTTACACATACATTGAGAGAAAGAGAGTAGCTAGTGAAGGAGTAGGCCCACTCAGGATAAAGACAGAAGGTTATGCGTGGAGCCAGAGGAAATGGGTGCGATCCTTCATGAGGACTTGACATCAGTATTCATCAAAAAAAGGGATGTGAAGGATGTTGAGGTTAGAGAAAGTTGTATGAATATTTTCAGGAAGGTCAACATAGTGAAGGAGGAAGTGTTAGGACTCTTGAAATACATTAAGGTAGACAAGTTCCAAGCCAGGTGGGATGTATTTGAGGATACTGTGGGAGATAAAGGAGAAAATAGCTGGGGTCTTAATAGATACCTTTGCATCCTCTTTGGCCTCAGGAGAGATTCCAGAGGACTGGAGAATGGCCAACAGAGATAATCCAGGTAATTGCAGGCCTGTGAGCCTGACATCAGCAGTGGGGAAGCTGTTGGAGAAGATACTGAGGGACAGGATTTATTCACATTTGGAAGCGAATGGACTCATTTGTGATAAGCAGTATGGGGTTTGTGCAAGTAAGGTTTTTGAGGAGGTGATAAGAGTGACTGATGAGGGAACAGCGGTGGATGTTGTCTACATGACTTCAGTAAGGCATTTGATAAAGTGCCTCATGGCAGGCTGGTAGAAAAGGTAGAAACTCATAAAATCAGGGCTGTGCTGGCTAGATGGATACAGAACTGGGCTGTCATAGAAGGCAGACAGCTATGGTGGAAGGATGCTTTTCAGAATGGAGATCAATATCTAACGGTAAACAGTCACAATAGTGGTGCTGGGATCAGTGCTGGGACCTTTGATGTTTATAATATATATATGATCTGGAGGAAAATGTAGATGGTCTGAATAGTAAGTTTGCTGTTGATACCAAAATTGATGGAGTTGCAGATAGTGGGGAGGTTTGTCAAAGGATGCAGAAGGATATAAATAGACTGTATTTTTGGGCAGGGAAATGGCATTTGGAGTTTAATACAGACAAATGCAAGATGATGCATTTTGGAACATCAAATTCAGGTGTGAATTATACAATAAATGGCAGAACCCTTAGCAGTACTGACATACAGAGGGATCTGGGTGTACAGGTTAACAGACTTCTCATGATGGCAACACAGGTGGGTAAGGTGGTCAAAAGGGAACACAGCATGCTTGCCTTCATTGGCCGGAGCATCAAATTCAAAAGAAGGGAAGTTATGTAACAGCTGTATAAAACTTCAGGCCAAGTTTGTAATATTGTTTGCAGTAGTGGCTGTTACATTACCAGAAGGATGTGGATGCTTTGGAATGGGTGCGGAGAAGGTTTATCAGGATGTTGCCTGGTCTGGAGGTTTTAGTTTTGAGGTTGGGTAAATTCAAATTGTTTTCACTGGAAAGAGAGGGACAGAGGGGCAACCTGATAGACATCTACAACATTATGAGAGATGTAGACAGAATGGATAATCAGAGGCTTTTTCCCAGGGTGGAAAGGTCAACTACAAGAGGGCACATTCAAGATAAGCAAGGTACGCGGCAAGTTTTCCACACAGACGGTGGTGGGTGCTTGGAATAAATAGCAGATCTAAATAAAAATTAGGAATCAGTGCTGTCTTGGTCGGCCAAAGGGCCTGTTCCAGTGCCGTATTGGATTGCATTGTCTGATGTCAGTTAAGCCTTTCAGGTACTAACTGCTTTACACGCAAAATGATGTGTTCAGAACAATAGGCTACATTTTTCAGGATCAGTGTTCAGCTTTTTGAGTGTTAATGCTCAACTGTTCCAGACAAGCGGAGAGTAAGTCATCATCTTTCTGATTTACACTTTGTGGAAAGGCTTTGGAGAGTCAGGAGGTGGATGTTTTCCAGCAGAAGTTGTGCCTCCTGGAATTCATACAGAATAGAGATTCAACCCATGCTACTTTGGATGTTTGGCACTGTTCCATATCATGCAATGCAATTACAACTGAACGACTGAAGCAGCCAGCAGCTGTATTATTTTTCTTTATTCTTACTTCAGTATTTGAATTCCTACATACAACGAAGCAGTGTCAGATAATAATATGACATGAGAACAGTTTTACAGAGAGTAATGGCCACAAGCTAGTGCTTTCAGGAGGCAGCAGCATGCACAGTGAGCACAGGTCAAAGACTAAGGACACTCTGACTAGGTGGTCAGGATGGCAGCATTGTTCAGTATATGCAGCTTCACAGACAACATCATGCTCAATTCTTTGTTTGATGCTGAACATTGTTTTCAATTGGTTTTAGATGAGTGAGGGGTGACTCGATTGAAGCATATAAAGTCTTGAATGATCTAGGTAATGTGGAGGTGGAAATGACGTTGAAAAGAATCGTCCAGAACTAGGAGGCAATGTTTCACAAAAGATCACCCTTTTAACTTAGAGATGAAAAGAATTTTTTCTCTCAGAGGGCTGTGCAACTTGGGAACTCTGCCTCAGAAGCAGTGGAAGCAGGGTTAATAAATACTTTTAAAACAGCAGATGTATCATCATTAGGCAAGGGAATCAAAGATAATTGGGGTAGATCTGTATATGGAAATCAATACATCACCAGGTTAGTTGTGATATTATGAATGGCAAAGCTGGCTGAAGGGGCTGACTGATCCTTTTCTGCTCCTAATTCATATGTTTATATTTTGAGGTGGTATTTTTGTAACAAACATGGAAGCGTGAATATAATATGTTTCCTGTATGCAACATAGATCCTTAATTTTTAACAGGAAAACTGGCGCACTTAGCAAAGTGTTAGTTGGAATTGCTAAAGTTAGAATAGTGTCACAAAGTGCATTTGCTATGCAAAGATTCTGCTCACTTATGAAAATACTGTAAATCTCTCAGTTGGGAGTAGCACAGTGGCTCAGTGGTTAGCACTGCTGCTTCGCAGCGCCAGGGACCTGGGTTCAATTCCAGCCTTGAGCGACTGTGTGGAGTTTGCACATTCCTCCCGTGTCGGTCAGGGTTTCCTTCGGGTGCTCCCGTTTCTTCCCGCAGGCCAGGTGAATTGGCCATGCTAAATTGCCCATAGTGATGGATGCACTATTAGGGAGTAGGGGAATGGGTTTGGATCGTTTACCCTTTGGAGGGTCAGTGTGGACTTGCTGGGCCGAACTGTAGGGAATCTAATCTTAAAGTCTTGCACAATGTTGGGGATGATTTTGATTTTTAGACAATTAGCAAGTAGAACTTTGTCAAGCTACGTCTTCCATCATCTATTTCCATCATCTGACACTCATTTCCAGATCAAGAGAGGCCTATTATCCAAAATAAAATCTGATAGTCGAGACAGAGGCTCCATTCAAAACAGCAATGACAGTCATACTGTATTAAAAGAGAGACAAGACTATGAGCTTAATTTTGAAGCTAGTACTATTGGCTCACTCAAGGTGAAGGCAATGAAAATCAACTCTATTGAGTGCAAGGAACATGAGTTTGAGGCTTGAAAAATGCAGCAAAGTACAGAGCAACTGTTTACAGTCCAATTTCACAGATCAGTCAAGGAAAGATAATTCACTAACTAGTTGCTGAAATCTATAAGAGAAGTTAACTAAGGAACTACAGACATTTAGAGATTCTCTCCACTCTACCAACCCCCTGCCCCCACCTGTCAAGTGTAATCATAGGAGGATGTTGCAGAAAGGGCTGATCAAAGAAAATGTAGCACTTCTCATAACCTCAAGACCTGTAAGTGCATTGCAGCCAATGAGATATCTTTAAAGTGGAGGCACAGTTGTAATGTAAAAAGCAGGACAGTTAATTTGCACACTGAAATTTCACACAACCACAGAGACAGATATTGGGCAGGGCATTATTCTTAGGGAATTTTTTTTGTCCCCAGAATCTGCACGATTTTCAGGAAAACAATGTCAAACTGCTATGGCAAACCAAATATATTGTCATGCATGATAACATCAACCCTCGGAGTTACACGAGGAAGCATGCTAATATTTAAACCTTTGCAAACTGGAAGACATATATCATAGGTGTAGACCATTTAACTGGAAATGAACACAAGAAAACTTACGCAAGAAATGTTGAGGAGAATGAGAAGACTGAGGATGTATGGTATGATTAGAATATGACAACCTGAATGGGCACCAACAACTCTTAAAGGAGCACCACACAAGAAATATATATCTCCAATTTACAGTTTATACCTAAGACTATGCAGATGTACGGCATTGTCACTTCCCTACTTTCTTTCGTTATCCATATTATTCTAGTTGCATGACAAGTTGACATTTAATCAACAAGAGAATAAATCAGCATACATGGTGTCCTAAAATAATTTCAACCTGTCTTGAAGAGGGCACCATTGGCATCATTTGTTCAGATAGCTTTGAAGGACTGGCAGATGGTGAAGCTGGAGGCTTTCCCTGAGCTCCTGGCCTGTACTGCAATTTCATGTCATGCAATACTGTCCTACTGAATTACTGTCACACAGGCATACACTGAGCTTTGGTAACAACACAGAAAATACTATTCAGTAGAGTTCATAAAGATGGTAATTTAAGGAGCGTTTTTGTTCTGTTCTCTTCTCTCAGGAATGGAAAATGAGCTAAGTCATGACCTGTGGTCCACAACTCCATTAATCTCGCAATATCAGGATGTTAAACATTTCAGAAGACCAACCATGTTGTTTAAGGCTGTTAATGCTTGAAAGGTTTAACTGACATCATGAGCTAAGCTCCATTCCTCAGGATATGAACGACTGTTCCTGGGAGGAGTTGGCCTGTGTCTGTTTGGTGCCAGTTCAATTGTTGGTCTTCTCCTGCTAAGCTCCATGTAGCTGAACTGTAATGTATACTTAGTCTCTCATAAGACTTCAGGCTAGATTTAAGAGTATCATGCAATTCTAATATAATGTAACTCACTATTACACATTGTGTAATTATCCCACACATACCAAGCCTCCCTTCTGACAAAGTCTTTATGTGGGCATCCCTCCTTACATGGTAGCAGTAAATTAGACTAATACAAATAGGGATCAGCCGCTGTGAGTCCACCTAAGGCCATCATACCATCAGATTGTTGCATGGACATGAATTAAGAAAGCAAATATTGAGGCTGAAGAGGAAATACATCTCATCTGGTTTTGGTGACCCAGCTATGTAGATGACATGTATAGATCAGGTTTGGAGAGAACAGGTCTAACTCCATGGATTTGGTTGGTTAGGTAAAGAACACTTTTGGAGAGGAAAGTGACCTCTTTAAAAAATTCATAGAAACTGCATTAACAATCCCGGAAGTGTGACATGTTCACACACAAGTTTCTGATTTTAATCTGATGGAGTAGTAGCTTAAGGGTAGTAGACTTGACAAGGCTTTTTTTTAAAAGAATGGTGCTGGAAATGCACAGCAGGTCAGGCAGCATCCGAGGAGCAGGAAATTTGACGTTTCGGGCAAAAGCTCTTCATCAGGAATAATTCCTGATGAAGAGCTTTTGCCCGAAACTTCGATGCTTTCTGACCTACTGTGTTTTTCCAGCACAACTCTAACCTTGACTCTAATCTCCAGCATCTGCTGTATCCACTTGTGCCTAGGGTATTTTTTTTCCCGGTCACTCATGCCCAGGTGAGAAGGGTGAACTGTACTTTGTGCCAAGGTTGGGCATAGTGTTCTTGTAATTTGATTCCGTTAGAGCAAGTCAGTGCGATCAACCACGGAAAGGGCATCGTGTCAAAAGGGCATGCAAAATATACAAACAAGAAAGTGGCAGGTGGAGGGGGTAACAAAGACAACCAGGTATTATTCTGAGATCATATCTCAGTATGATGGTGAATCAGAGTCGAAGACAACCAAGATCAGCCATGAAGTGGTTACATATGTCTGCAAGGACCACAAATAGCCCAAGCCACATTCCATCGACTCCCCTGCTCTGCCAGTTAATATAATTTTAATTGTGGTTCTCAGGTTGTATGGCTTGGATCTTTCCAGTGCTCTGTAGGAGACATACAAACATATGAACATTCAAATTAGGAGCAAAAATAGACCATTAATAAGATCACGGCTAATCTATTCAATAACCACATTCCTACCTACCCTCAATAACCTTTAATTCCTAATTACTAAAAAAAAAATTACCTGTCTTGAAAATATTCAATGATCACATCTCCTTCGCCTCCTGGGGCAGAGAAGTTTAGAGTTGCACAAACCTCAGACAAAAGGTTTCTTCCCTGTCCTGAAAGGATGACTAGAATTATAAAGTGTCCCCTAGAACTGGTCTCACAAAAGGATACATCCTTTTCACAGTCAACTTGTCAAGACCATTTAGGATCTTATGTATTTCAAATAAGTGACTCATCACTTTTCTAAACAAGCCCTGCCTGTCCAACCTTTCCTTGTTAATCTCTGAGGTTTCTCTTATTCAGGTTTTCAAAATCATGAACAGACTAGACAGAATGGGTAGGGTGAAGGTGTTTCTGCTTGTAAAAGAGACAAGAGGGAGAGGATGTAAACCTAAAATGATGTCCAAATGAAACAAGGGTGGTATGAGGAAAAAAAACTTCTCACACAGTGAATAGTTAGGATGTAGAATACACTGCCTGGAAACCTGTGTAGGCAGTTTCAATTGAGGCATTCAAGACAGTACTGGGTAGTTAGTTTATATAGTAATTGTGTGTAGGGCTATGTGAAAAAGGCAAAAGACTGGGACTAGGGAACAAAGCCAGACTATATAATACAGCCAGTGTAGGCACAATGGGCAAAATTGTGTCCATCTGCACTGCGCCTATTCTGTCATTCATATCTTACCCTGTTCATCCCAACTATCAATCTGGTAAATCTCCTCCACAATGCTTCTAATCTATTCACACTTCTCCTGAAATAAGAAGAACAAAATTACATAATGTATTCGAAATGTAGTTTCACCAATGCCTTGTATAACAAGCAGAACTTCTATGTTCAATTGCACCTGTAAAAAAGATAACTTTACTTTTTTTCACCTGCTTTACCTGCATACCAACTTTTAATGATTCATGCACTAGAACGCTGCACCTCAGAATTCTACAATTATTCTCCATTTAAGTAATATTTTACTTCCTTCTTGTCTTTCTCCCAAAGAGAACTTCATATTTTTCCACATTATACTCCATCAAATAGATTAAGTGAATGGGCACTGTTCTTTATGTATGCCTGCAACCTCAATATGTCCTCTTCACAACATACTTTCTTTCTGCGTGCCATCTGTAAACTTAGAGACCAGGCCTCCACTCCCCTCACCTAAGTTATTGGTATAAATTATCATCTTACCAATCAGAAAAAGACCTGTTTGTGCAAACTCTCTACTCTGTCAGCAAACCAATCTTCTATCCATTTTAATATATCACAATTGTAAATCCTGAACTTCTATTTTCCACAATAGCCCTCGATATTGCACATAAGCAAATGACTCTGGAAATCCACATTTATGCAGATTAACAGGCTTCCCTTTATCCAGTTTTCCTTCTAATTTTCCTTCCACTGTGTAGGCCTCTGAAGTCTGTGCGCGACGGTGACTTCCGAAACTAAGTGTCAATACCATGATGAATATGTCGACACTGATTGCCATACACAGTATCTTGGAGCAGCTATGCACAGCTTAGAATGAATATCAATTCACAGAATGTTACTCCATCAAAGGATTGCAATAAATTTGTTAAACATGATTTCCCTTTGATAAAACCATGCTATTCCTCCATATCATCTTGCTTTGGAGATGTCGGTGTTGGACTGGGGTGTACAAAGTTAAAAATCACACAACACCAGCTTATAGTCCAACAGGTTTTTTTGGAAGCACTAGCTTTTGGAGCGCTGCTCCTTCATCAGGTGGTTGTACAAACTCTCTCGCTGTCAGCAAGCTAATCTTCTATCCATTTTAATATATTACAATCATAAATCATGAACTTCTATTTTCCACAATAGCCTTCATAACCACCTGATGAAGGAACAGCGTTCCAAAAGCTAGTGCTTCCAAAAAAACCTGTTGGACAATAACCTGGTGTTGTGTGATTTTTACCTTAATATTATCTTGAAGTTTTGCAAGTACATAGCTGCAACCCCCTTAGTAACCAATAATCAATTTCAACACCTTCCACAGGACAGCTGTCAAGTTACTGGTTGATAGTTTCCTGTTTTCTACCTTCCTCCCTTTTTCAATAGAGAGTTTATATTTATTATTTTCCAGTGTCCTGGAAGCTTTCTAGAATTTAGCAAATTTTGGATAATTAACAACAACATATTGACTATGTTATTAAACATCTCTTTTAAGACCCTAGGTTGAAGTCTATCAAGCCTCAGCATCCAGCAGGCAATTTGGGCCAGCAGCAGCAGTAGAATTGTACACAAACATGATCTGCAACCTCATGGCGTGGCACACAGCTCTCTCTACAACTACCGTCAGGTCAGGGATCATTCCTGGTTCAATGATGAATGCAGTATGGCATTCCAGGAACAGCAGCAGGCATAATTAAAAATGAAATGTCAACCTGGTGGAACTGTAGCATAGGACCTCTTGTGTACCAAACAACATACAGCAAGTGATAGACAGAGCTAAGTGATTCCATAGCCAAAGGCTCAGATCCAAGCTTAGTAATCCTGCCACATCCAGTCATGAATGGCAGTGGATAATTAAACAACTCACTAAAAAACACAGTTTCACAAATACTCCTATCCTCAATGATTGTGAAGCCAAGTGCCAAGCACATCATTGCAAAAGATAAGACTGAAGCATTTGCAACAATCTTCAGCCAGAAGTGCTGACTGCATGATCCTTCTTGGCCTCCTTCAAAAGTCCCCAGCACTGCAGTTATCAGCATTCAGCTAATTTGATTTACTCCGTATGATATCAAAATATGGCTGAAGATACTGAGTATGCCAAAGGCCCTCACAATATTCTTGCAATAATACTGCCTCCCTAACCAGCTACAATGTGTGACAATATTATAGCTTTAAGAGATATATTTTATCCTGTTCTTTTTTAAATGAAGAGCAGTTGAGACAGAGGTTATGAGAGGTCTACTTCAAGCCAATAAACAGCTTGTGAGGCTTTGTCTTTTTAAAAGTTGGAATAATAGAAGCAGCCTGAATGGGTGGGATCAAGCTCCCACAGAACCAGGGTTTTTAGTTTTAGCTTTCTGTAGCTGTTGAGGTTATGAAAGCTGCTACATCTTTCTCTCTCTCTGTCTCACTCTTTGCTACAGCTAAAAGTTTGAGTTCTCCTGACTGCTGGAATTGCATGTGGGACAATCTATTTTACTGAATTTGTCTTTGCCCAGAATGTTACTATATTGGAACAGTCACTGTTTAGTAATTAAATAAGCTGTCATTCTTTTAAGGTTTCCAATAGAGTTAAATTATTCCAATCCTTCATTCTTTTGTTTGTATTTTAACTACAATGTATGATTAAAGTGTGTTTTCCTTCAAGCCTGGTAGTTTGACCAATCAAATGGTAACCAGAACACAACAGCTGGCACTTGCTTTTAAAATAAGAAAAAAGCTAGGTTCTCAACCATCTCCTTAATATGTTTGAGGGGATTCGGTCTGGTCCATAATAAATGCTATTATCTACCTGACAATGTGCAAAGTTGCCCAGCATGTCATGTGCAAAAAAGCATGCCATATGCACCCAGGCCAGTTACCTTCCTATCAAGGTACTCATAATCATCTGAAAAGTGATGGACAGGATCATCAACAGTGCTATAATGAAGCACTTGTGCAGCAATAATCTACTCTGTGATGCCCAGTATGTGCTTCAATAGGGCCACTCAGCTCTTGACCCACTATGGGCTTGGTTCAAATATGGACAAAAGGACTGAATTCTACAGGTGATATCAAAGCTGCATTTGATAGAATATAACACCAAGGAGTCCAAGTAAAACTGGAGTCAATTAGCATTGAAGAAAAATCTCTGCTGTTTGGAGTCATACTGAACAAAAGAAGTTGTGATTGTGTTGGAAGTCAGTCAACTCAGCCCCAGGACATCTCTGCAGATGTTTCTCAGGCTAGTGCCTGATGCCCTATAGTCACCAGCTGCTTAATCAATGATTCCTCTACCATAAGGTCAGATACGGGGATGTTCACTGATGATTGTGCAACATTTAGGGCATTCACTCCACACAAGTGTGAAGTATAACGTTCTCCAACAACAGAGAATCTAACCATCAGCCCTTTCACAACAAAATGGCATTATTATTGTTGTATTTCCCCATTACTGGTGTTACCATTGACCAGAAAGGTGAATTGGACTAACCATCTAAATACTACTGAATCCAACAGCAGGTCAGAAGCTGGGGATGCTGCAGTGAATAACTCACCTCCTTCTAAGACCATAACGATAAAGGAGCAGAGGTAGGCCCATTAATCTGCTTCACAATTCAGTGAGATTATTCACCTCACAATCAACTCAACTATCCTGCCTTTCCTACACACCTTGATATTTTGATTTCACTCAATTGCAAATCACATTCTCCTGGCTCCCTGAACACCATCATCTGCAAGACACAAGATGAAATACATGTGTGAAGAAATACTCCTCACTTGCCAGCTCCAACTATATTGTAGAAGCTTTATATCATCCACGACAAAGCAACAACGTCCACAAAGACTCATGCTTTCCACCACCAACACTCAGTAACAAAAGTCTGTACCATATACAATATGCACTGCAGAAATTTACCAAGGCTCCTTAGATAGCTTCCAACGTCATGACCACTACCATGTAGAAGAACAAATGCAGCAGATAAATGGGAACACCACTACCTGCAAGTTCCTCTCCAAGCCACTTGCCAGACTCATTGAAAATATATTTTCGTTCCTTCATAGTTGTTGGGTCAAAATCCTGAAAACACTCCCTAACATCATCCTGGGTGTACCTACAGCAAATATAAGAATATGGTTCTTAAGGGCTTTTAGGGATTAGCAATAAATATCGATCGAACCAGTGAAGCCCACATTCCTTAAATGAATGAAAGAGGGACCTGACAATTATTGGCTCACAGCTCCATTCGTTTGCTCAATGCAGCTTCTCTGGTGATTATAATTTCACCCAAGATCCTCTCTTCATTCTATCGCTTGGTAAACAGCAATTGCTGGGATGCTTTGTAATTCTCTATACTGAAGATAGAAGCAAAAGATGTATCATTTCATCCACTATTTCATTATTATCTATTATTACATCCCCATTCTCACTGACGAGAAAGCTTGTTTCACTTGTTTAAACTAGACTTGTATATCGCAGTGAGCAGCATACTGCTGCTTTAAGGTAGTAACTCGTGCCCTGTTTTCTCACGTGGAGGAGCACTTTAATTTCCCTATTGGTTGGGGTCGCAGTTGCAGAGAGCCACACCAATTGCCCAGTTAGTAGGGTTCAGGTTGGTATTGATTGCACCAATATAGCCAACAAATCAAAATTCACATACTTCTGTCAATCAAAAGACTTTCACAGAATGTTCAGGTTTTTTGTGGCCAGAACAAAATTTTCCTTCAAGTATTTTTTTAATTAATTTTTTTAATTGCAAAAATATATTTTATTTATCAAAAATCTTTATACATACACAAGGTACTAAAATAGTTCTGTCGAGTTTTTTCAGAGGCAAAAATAAATACATCAGAATTTGACATTTCTCAGGGCTTCTCTGTAGTTGCAAACAAAGGCATTTTCTCCTCATGCATGACACTGTGTACATTCATTTTTGAGGAATTGGGGGGCGGGGTCTGACAATTGAACGGACCCTCATACTTTGAAAGGAAGACATCAGATGGTTGTCTTTCCTCACTGCGCCTTTGCAACAGCTGCCCCAAGCTTTAGTGTGTCCTCAGCACATAGCCGTGGACCTTGGAAAGTGCCAGTCTGCAGCCCTTGGACAAGGGCAATTGTTTACACTGGAACAACATCAAGGTTTGGGCAGACCAAAAAGCAGCTTTCACTGAGAGGTTAGTTCTCCAGGCGCAGTCAATGTTAGTCTTGCTGTGCGTCCTGGGAAACAAACCATATAGCAGGGTCCTACATCACAGAGCTGCTCAGGCCGAACCTCAACAGAAACCACTGCATCTCTCTCCAGACCTTCTTTGCAAAGCACATTTCAGAAGGAGATGTGTGACAGTCACTCTATGATGCCATCCCACACATTTCCCCCCTTCCCCCCCACCATTCTCACCCCATTGCAGCCACTTCGAGAGCAATGTGTGGTGGCACAGAGAGTCCCCAGGTGAATCACTGATCCGTACCCTGGTTGGCAATGACCTTTGACAGGATTTTCTAATCCATATTAGCAGTGAAATTGGTTAATGATATCGAATTTCCTCCTCTCCCCTTTCTGCGTGTAGATGATGGTGATAATACTTTTCCTCATGGATTTGCACATGCTACCTGCCAGAAGCATACTGTCAAACACCTCCAACAGATCCTGGCTAATCATGTCCCACAAAACTGAAAAATACTAGCCAGTCAGCCATTGCCTCAGGGAGTTTTCTTCTTTCCAAAGGACTGGAGGCTTTGATCAGCCTGTCCAGAGAGAGATATCAGCTGGTCCTGCTATTTCTGCTGCTGTTGATGAGGCTGGCTGCTGGTACACAAAAAGCTTTGCATAGCTTTAGCTGTTCTCACAGTGAAAACGTTTTTTTTATGGATGCCTTCAATTATGTCTCTGCTACACTTATGGCATATCTCTCATTGTACACCCTTGCATTCCAATGTCTCCCTGCACACAGTAAAATGACAGCATTGCCTCCACTTTCAATGTTCCAATGTTTATTTACTAGATCTTCATCTTCTTTATACATCTTCAACTGATCAACAGCTGGCTATTTCCACAGCTATTTGTTCCCAGCTCTAATTGGTTGTAGCCAGGCTGACAATGCCTAATCCCCACATCCACATTATCTCCTTGATGTTCTGCACACTCTTCAAATGCGAAGACAACATAAATTTCAGTTAGCTTGATAGACAAATAGAGATAGTTCCATTCAATGTATCTGGATATCACTATGCTCATTAACATCTGCTCTGAACACAACCACATGATCAGCTTCCAGATGTAAGCATCAATACTGTAACAGAGATATGTGTCAGGTCTCACTTCTTAGCTACCATATGCAGGTGTGATCCTTCACTTGCACCTTATGATGGATGAGCCCAGCTGCTCATCTTGTCAGCATGCTGCAGGTCTTAGAATATTTCTGGCCCTGAATCTAAAATCTTTGGTGGGCTCGTGCTGCACTCACGCAGCAGTACTTTCAAGTTTAATCTTCTTTTTGGCAGCTGGAGATTTGCTCTCCTTTTCTTCATCTTAGACCTGATCGGTAAACCTCAGGGCAGCTGGACCTGGTTCATCCCCAGTGTCTCCTCTATGACACTCTTACAGTATAAAGGCAAAGTCGAAAGCTATATTATCTTAGAATTATCTCAGTCACATTTGTGTTCTTATGTGCACTAAACATTTTTACCATTTCATCAATGATTCTGCTAAGCAATGGTGGAGGTCACGGCTCTGCACACATGCATGCTGTCAACGATATTGTTCCAAGCCAAAAACAGAAATCACTGGAGAAATTCAGCATAGCTCTGGCAGCATCTGTGGCAGTGTCAGAGTTAACATTCCAGGTCCAGTGAGCTTTCTTCAGAATTATTAGTAGCTAGAAAAAGTTGATATGTATGCAGAAGATATTGCGGGGAAGCGGGGTTAAGCAAATAGGTGGAGATGGAGCCCAGCAAGAGGGAAACAGTTAGGCAGACAAAAGGGATGAATGATAGTGTGCTGGGGAGAAAGGAAAGCTGATATAGCAGACTATAAGTAGGTGAAAATCGGTTAATTGTACTGAAAGCAGCCATTGTGATGATGAGGTCAAGGGTGTGGGGTGAGTAACGGACACAGAGGAAGGTTTTCAGGTTCTAAAATTATTGAACTTGATATTGAGTCCTGAAGGCTGCAGGATCCCCAAGTGGAAAATGAGATGTTGTCTTTCCAACTTGCACTGGACACTGCAGAAAGCCCAAGGCAGAGATGTTGGCCAGGGAACATGGTGGTGTGCTGAAATGGCAGGCAACAGGACGCTCATGGTTATTTTTGTGGAGAAAACATAGATAGAGTCAGAGAGATGTATAGCATGGAAACAGACCCTTCAGTCCAACTTGCCCATACCAACCAGATATCGAAATTAATTTAGTCCAGCATTTGGTCCATATCCCTCTAAACTCTTCCTATTCATATAGTCATGCAGGTGCCTTTTAAATGTTGTAATTGTACTAGCCTCCACCACTTCCTCTGGCAGCTCATTTCATACTCGCACCACCCTCCACGTGAAAAAGTTGCCCCTTAGGTCCCTTTTAAGTTTTCCCCTCTCACCTTAAACCTATGCCCTCCAGTTTTTGACTCCCCCAGGGAAAAGACCTTGGCTATTCACTCTATCCGTGCCCCTCGTGATTTTGTAAACATCTATAAGGTCAGTCCTCAGCCTCCGACCCTCCAGGGAAAGAAACTCTTCAGGCCATAGACATTTGAATGGAATGGCAGGTAGGTGGCAGATACAGTTCACTGCCAGACACTATGAACTGATGCACATTTTGAACAAATACAAACAATAATACAAATAAATATATCTCAGTGGCAAAGGAAAGAGATCTTTAGGAATGCAAATATATAAATATATAAACGTGATGGAAAAGTAGCCCCAGTATATTCAGCCTCACCCTACACTCAAACCCTCCAACCCTGGCAACATCCTTGTAAATCTTTTCTGAACCCTTTCAAGTTTCACAACATCCTTCCTATAGCAGGGTGACAGGCATTGAATGCAGTATTCTGAAAGTTGCTTTGCCAATGTCCTGTACTGCTGCAACATGACTTCCCAACTCCTATACTCAATACACTGACCAATAAAGGCAAGCACGCCAAATGCCTTCTTCACTATCTTTTCTACCTGTGACTCCACTTTCAAAGAAATATGTACCTGCACTCCAAGATCTCTTTGTTCAGCATTACTCCCCACGACCTTACCTTAAATTGTATAAGTCTTGCCCTGATTTGTCTTTCCAAAATGCATCACCTCACATTTATCTAAACATGTTCTGCAAAGCTGGCATTTAGCTCACACTATAGTTACCTGACCAACTGAGCATGCATAACCTTTCTAAATAATTATAAACTAGGTTTGTTTTAAAAGTCACTTCGAGCAGTTACTCACCAGCCAATCGACTCAGGATTTACCTGTGATGCCATTGTTTATTTTACCATGCACCCTTCCCCCTTACTCTGTGTAGCTCATGCTGGTCCACCTCACCTCTGCCTGCTCCTCCTCCGAAAGGGAAGCAAAGTAGGCTGTGCTATATCTATCCTCCTCCTCACTTTGTGTTTCTCCCGCAGGTCTGCCTCTGTCTGCTCCTCCTTTTAAAGGCAAATGATCACGCTCATTACTATATCCATGGTCCACTCCACCCTGCAAAATCTCCCAGGTCTGCCTCTGCCTGCTTTCTCCCCAAAGGTCAGCAATATAGTTTATCGGCCCCATGCTACATTTACCATTTTCCCCATTCTACTTATCTCCTGTAGGTCTGCCTCTGTCCACGCCTTTCCCAAAGGTAATGTCTGTACTGGACATAACAACAGCATTCCAACATAGTAAAATGTCACAGAATGCTTTATAGGAACATTATTAAACTAAATCTAACAGAAAACTACATGCAGACATATGAAGACACGTGTCCTAAATCTTGGTCAGTGTAGATTATAAGGAGTGTCTATACTTTGCACATTTTTCCCCAACGCCATATTTGAAACCCTCCAATCAGGTATCCTCCCCTGCCAAAGTACTTAAATGACTCTTATGAAAGTTACAATATTCAGCCTACATGGTTGTGACAAAGGAAGACTTCCCTTCGTATCCATCCTGATCTTTCTGTAGCCTTCATCACAACTGACCACGCCAATACCTCTCCACCTAGTTCAACTTGAGTGACTGCCATGTGTTTTTATCCATCTAATAATAGCCATTCAATCATCTGCAATTCTTTCTTTCTGCTCCGATACAGTCTAAGGATTTTTGTACCCTTTATTTGATCCATATTACTCCCCTCAGTGACAACATCGAAAACGTAGCATCAGTTTCCACACGATACTCAGCGCAGCCTCATGACCGCTTCTGTCAATTTATTTGTTGTCTCGAACCGCTTGCCTGCCTTAACTGTTGACTGCTTGTCCAACATCTAGTGCTGAATGAGCAGAAATTGCCTTCAACTGAAAGTGGGCAGCCAATTATTTGTGACTGCTTGGAGGATTGTAACATCAATTGTTTCAAACTGCTGCTTTAACATTCCGATCATGTGTCCAGCGCACACATCCTCGGTGTATCATACACTTCGTGACTCTATACGGTGCTCCTGTTAATGCCTTGCACAATGTTGCCGTGATGTGGGCCTGCAGAGGGCAGTCTCAATCTCTCAGCAACAACAGATTGTATTTACATAGCATCTTCAACAAAAACAAAAAGCTTCCAAGCACAGCCGTTCTTCCATTTTGACTTTCTCTTTAAAAAAAGGGGTGGCATAGAAAAATACCTTAATTTTAAAATGTTGTGACAGCTCGAAGGGCTGCAGCATGTTGTACGAGGCACGACATAATCAAGATACTTATTCTGTTACTTGTACTGCAATCAGTATTTGGAGTTTGATGCACAGGTTCCAGACCTGCACCTAGTAATGTACAACTGATAAATACTTATTCAGGTAGGGATTTAAAGAAACATTAAATGAGCTTTTTGACCCATAACACATGATCGGTGCTCGAAATGAAGCTCGACATTATTCATACAACGTGGTTGCTTGAATTTAAATGCAAACATATCCAAATATCCTTGCAGTCATGTGACTATAGCGTATACATTGAGCAAATGACATGGTCTCTAGAAGTGGAGCGGTGATTGAGTTTTCAAGCACAGCAAATAAGCATTCATAAACGTTCAGGAGTGTTGAAAGCTGCTAAAAGGCACTAGAAGCCACTGAAAGGAAAAAGGAAACAAAGAAGCAGATTGCAACGGAATTACTGGCGAGTCGCACGTTCTCTGTAAACTTTGCTCTCCTGGCTCTGGTCTCAATGAAAGGCAGTGCCTGCGCTCATAATGGTCAAACTACATGGTTAGTTTGCAAAGTCAGAGCAGATACGTGCAGCTCCACTTTCATCACTATTACAAAGCGTATTCCACCCTCCAGAGAACAGAAACAAGACACTGCAGGATTTCTTAAAACTTTATACCCTATGGGAACATGCCATATGAACGGTATGTAAGTTATATAGCTGAAAATGTGTTGCTGGTCAAAGCACAGCAGGCCAGGCAGCATCTCAGGAATAGAGAATTCGACGTTTCGAGCATAAGCCCTTCTCGAAACGTCGAATTCTCTATTCCTGAGATGCTGCCTGGCCTGCTGTGCTTTGACCAGCAACACATTTTCAGCTGTGATCTCCAGCATCTGCAGACCTCATTTTTTACATGTAAGTAATATACCTCAATGCATAAAGCAGCATAATGACGGCGTGAATGCATTCACGTGACTTGCAGAATTCTGTGGTTTGGGGCACCTAAAAGATGATTATGTCAAAGACAGAACTACCTAAGGCCTTAGAGATAGTCCTATGACAATGCAATTGCTAAAGGGAGAGAGTCTGATTCTGGAAGTTATAAACATGTAAATGGTGTAGTGGTAGTGTCCATGCCTTTGAGCCAGGAAGCCTGGGTTCAAGTCCTACCTGCCTCACAGGTATGTCAGAAAATACATATATAAACATATGCAGAAGCTTAGAGTTTGCATGTTAACCGCACATGGGAAACCTGGTAAGTTTATCCACATGTTGAGAAGTAATCCAGACCTGTGCATATTTTGATCAGCTGCTCAGACCAAGGACAACATTGAGAAATAACCTAAACATTTCAAGCACAACAATTTGGAGAAAAGCAACAAGTTATCCATTGAATGGCCAACAGAAAAATACAGGCCAAAGGACAAATTACAATGATTGCAGAGATCAACATGTAGAAGAAAAGGAAGCGTGTCCAGCATATGGAAAAGTCTTTTAACTGCAAGAAGCTAAAGGACATTGTATGTAAGTGTTCAGCCAGGAAGACGACAAAGAAACTCATAGAGATAGTTGTGGATGAGATATTGGGCAGCAATACTGATGAATTCCTAGGATGCTAGGGAGATGACAGACAAAGATGTGGACAATTCAGATTGCACCTTAAAATAGGCAGATATAAAGTCTAAATTTAAAAAAAAAGTTGGCAGGAATTATGAAGACAACAGTAGAACAAGAGCATTAAATAAATACAAAATGCCAGATAAACACAGGTGCTTTCCATGACATTGAGCTTTGTAGACCTGTGTAAAGTTACACCAGATGGCAATCCAAATTGGAGCCCCTGGAGACAAAGTTGCAGCTCAGATGGTGCAACGAAATGATGCTAATCCTAAGAAGACAAATTAATCTGAAAGGCCAGTGCTATACCAAGAATGAAGACTTAGATTTCCAGATATTAGACACAAAATTAAAGCCACTTTTCTCAATTTAAGTAAGGCAAAAGCTTGCACTAGTAACTTGCCAGTGTTTTGCAGGCCACATTCACTGACAGACAAACAAAAAGTGAAACGCAAAGGGTTCAACTGCAGGACTACAAAAGAATACAATTAAAAGGAAGTTTTGCTTAAGGTAAGTGTTTAATCAGCAGTCAACTGAGAAGATTATGAAAATCAGAGAGCACATCATTCCAACTCGCAGATGTTAGAGAAAAAACTGATAACACATATATACCATCACAAGATCCAAACACTGTAAAGATCATGCATGCCATGGATGTAAAGAAACTGACAAAGAGTGGGATTAACAATAATAATAAACAGCTGTTAATGCACAAGAACTGTTGTTTGAATAGATTATAACTTCCTAACTCACAGAATTATGATGCATGTGAATATGTTTATTTGTTTTTTATTTAAAAAATATACTTTATTCATAAAATATTTTGATGATCTGTACAATTGGTCATGCCATACATACGCAAACATTCCATTTCTTTACATACAGAAATCAAATAATCATTCGTATATACAGGTTTGCACATTCTCCCCATGTCTGTGTAGGTTTCCTCCGGGTGCTCCGATTTCCTCCCACAGTCCAAAAATGTGCAGGTTAGGTAAATTGTCCATGCTAAATTGCCCGTAGTGTTAGCTGAAGGGGTAAATGTAGCGGAATTGGTCTAGGCGGGTTGCTCTTCGGAGGGTCGGTGTGGACTTGTTGGGCCGAAGGGCCTGTTTTGACGCTGTAAGTAATCTGATCTAATTTAATCAAAAGTCTGTACGTTTACTGTCCATATGTTTAGCTGAGGCATCAGCGGAGCCCACTTACTGCGTGGGCCCCCTGTTCTTTGGCAGGCAGACGTTACAAGGTGGTCTTTCCCCACCGTGCCTTGGCGACAACTGCCCAAGCTTCAGCGCGTCCCTCAACATGTCGTCCTGGACCTTGGAATGTGCCAGTCTGCAACACTCAGTCGGGGTCAGCTCCTTCAGCTGGAAGATCAACAGGTTTCGGACAGACCAACGAGCGTCTTTGACTGAGTTGATCCTCCAGGCACAGTTGATATTTGTCTCGGTGTGCGTCCCGGGAACAGACCGTAGGGCACGGAGTCCCACGTCACGGAGCTGCTCGGGACGAACCTCGACAAACACCATTGCATTCCTCTGCAGATTTCCTTTGCATAGGCACATTCCAGAAGGAGGTGTGTGACAGTCTCGTCCCCCCCGCAGCCGCTTCGAGGGCAGTGTACGGTGCGGCAGAGAGTCCGGGCGTGCATAAAGGATCTCACAGGCAGAGCCCTTCTCACCACTAGCCAAGCCATAGTCTTGGTGCTTGTTGGAAAGTTCTGGTGATGAGGTATTCTGCCAAATGGCTTTGACAGTCTGCTCAGGGAACCGCTCAATAGGATCCGCCTTCTCCTTTTCCCGAAGGGTCTCAAGGACACTATGTTTGTTATTAAAATAGTGGATGTTGACATTGACAGTTATGTGACCTCTGCCATGAAGCACACTCATAGCAGGTAGGCATCTTACAACCAGTTCTTATAAAGTCAGAGTATAATCAATGAACACCTAACTTTGGGTAAGGCCTAAAAAGGTCGATTCAACCATTTTGGAGCTTGCTTTTGAAGAGAAAAGCATTTTTTTTCAAATTATTATTTTTGCTTTTATTAGTTGTCATAGATACTTTGCCTTGTTTTTGTGGCCTTGTTTGAAATATGGCTCCATTATTGGCTGTAAAATTGATCAATATCTTGTACGTTGGTGGTTCCTTCCAAACAAAACAGTAGATATATGCCAATTTTTAAAAACTGCACTGCACCAGTGCATTAAATGCTTTATTCATTTGACAAAGCACTTTCAAAAATGTTCTTCATAGCAGTCCGTAAGCAACACAAAAATTTTAATATTCTCTATTTAGCGGATTTCCACAATGTAGAGGGCATTATTGAATGCATATGTGTGGGCCATACATACAGCTCCAACCCACATGTCACCCCTTTCATAAACAGAAAAGAGTTTCACTTCAATAATGTGCAGCTGGTCTGTGAATAGTCATTATCAATATCTAGCACAATCATTAGCACTTTCAATTCTTTAAGTTAGGGCAATGCATGTCATCACCATTATAAAACAGAAAGTCCTGGAACAACTTGCATCTGTGGAGAGAGAAACAAAGTACACATTTCATGTCCAAAATGATTCTTTTTCAGAACAGGACCCATTTTCTGAGCACAAATAAACGAAAAAAACTCCCTTCTTCATTATTTGAAATTATACTAATTAAAAAGGAGAAACAAATACAAATAAAAAGAGAAAATGACAATGAGAAAATCGTGAAAATCTTTTTGTACAATTTTTATTTCTACTGTAAATTGTGCACTTAGAAGCTATGTTAGCACTGTTAGCTCACATCACAGGAGAGAAAAGGTTCCATAATTAGCATTCCAGTGCGTGCATACACAATCTATCACTGGTCTCACATTTAGTAAATATTCCAAAGTACTCCAGCATAGGAGTAGAGGAGAGATTTTTACTGGCCTCCCTCCTCCAGCATGGTTTTAATAATTGAAAATAGCTGGTAAGATGGTCAACACTGTTGAATCATTGAAATGTTAGTGGAGGTGTTGTGCACCATCAGACTTTGTTTGAAATTTAAAAGCTTTTTTTAAGCCGATGGAGAGAGGATGGAATTTACAACTAATGTTTTCACATGAACACCAATAGTCAAAATTTGAGAGACAAGATCAAGCTTTTCATACAATTTCCATTGAGTAGTTGAAAGAAACGTTACCAGTTACCCAGATATGGGACAGGTCAGCTCAACAATAACTGATGGAAATCAGAGTCTTGAAGCAACTGTAGTAGTGGTAATGGGGCAATAAACTTAGATTAAAGCATGGACAAGCCATCCACTGTGACTTATGTGATAGATCTTACTACTTATATTTTTGGCCTCAAGTGATGCTTCGGGCAGATGCCTAATCTATCATCAAAAATTCCCATGTCCAATATTTGTCCATTTTAGCAATTATGATATAATTACCATTATTTTGCAGGCAGTAGCTGAAAGATGTATTTTAATGTCACAACACTGTGGGACGTTGCATCTACAATGCAAACACAGATTTATCCAGAAAGGATTCCAATATCACATTAAAATTATATGTAATATAAAGTCTTATATTTATATCAAAAACAGCATCAGTAAACTGGTATCAGCTTGGCTATCTTTTTAGTAGTCTTGTCCATGGCTCTGAGGTTTTATGTTCAAGCTACCTTACTGTTAGAGTTTGCAACTTATTACATAGCTACCTTGTAGTTACAGCTCGAAAATAAGCAATTTGGCCCAGCAGGTTGGGAACAGTGATTGCACTTCACATGAGCACTCTCCAATCCTTGTTCTCTTTTATGGGCTTATCTAACATCCCACTAAGTATTGGGGTAACAGCATGATAGTGGCTTGTTACTGGACTTGTGACCTGGAGGTAAAATCAGAAAACGTTGGAAATAATAATCAAGGCAGATAGCATCTTTAGAGAGGAAAACAGCATTGATGATGATCAGAAGGAAAGGTTCTATTAGTAATCTAGAGGCCTGGCTCCATAATCAAGAGTCACATGTTCAAATCCAAGCAGAGCAGCTGGGAAATTCAAATGCAATTAATTAAACAAATCAGAACAAAAGGCATGTACCTATTAAAACTACCAATGTTTCCCTGTGCCCTTTAGAAGGAAACCTGCTGTCCTTATGCAGTCCGGCCTATATGCAACTCCAGACCCATAGCAATGTGGTTAGCTTTTCATTGCTCCCTGAAATGGTCTAACAAGCCATTCACTTGTATTCCAGAAGGTGGCTCACTAAATTCTGAAGGACGATGAAGGAAGACGGAAAAAAATGCTGGCTTTGCAAACAATTCCCATGAATGGATTTTAAAAGTCTATGTTTGTCAACTCAACTGTTCCTTGTGGTAAGTTTAACATCCTAACCATTCTCTGGGTAAAGAAGAGTCTCTTGAATTCTGCATAATCAATTATCAGTTTCTGTTTTACATTCATGCCACCTAATTCTGACCTATGTGTAGCCTGCAAAGCCCTTGCATAATTTTAAACACCATAATCAGATCACTTTTGATCTTCTCTTTCCTGTATCATAATCCACATAGACAGTTGATGAAGGATAGATTTAGATCCAGTCTTTACATGCTTGAAGTTACATTTTACAAACATATACCTCCGAATCCAACAACCATTTTGTGCCTAATTGGGGGGGGGGGGGCAGTGAATGCTAGTTCATGTTGATCACCTGTCTACAATTAAATACAATTAATGTACAGTTATCCCCCCTGCAGTTGTATTTTCTGAGTTTTTCCAGTTTCTAGTGTTTTTCTATTACCTTTTCTACTTCGTGTCTCAACACACAGTAGTGCAGGGCTGATATTGCATCGCTACTCTTTATATTTTAGCCAAACTAAGACTTCAACTAATTATAATTCAGTAAAGTATTAAAGAGCCTAATGATATTTTGAAAAAGGGTTGCTTGGGATATTCTCTATTCCAACACCACTAAACAAAGTAGTAATTGGTCTTACAGTTGATTGTGGAGCGCAGCTAGTAATGGGGTCGTAAAATTCATTGGGACAACACTGTTGCAGCATGAATTCAAATCTCATTCTATTTAAGACAATATATTCCGATGACGAGTGTTACAGAAGGCAAAGTACTGCGAATACTGGAATCAGAAATAGAAACCGAAAATGCTGTAATTACTGAGCATCTGTGGAGGGAGAAACGCAGTGAAAAGGGTTTCGAAAGGGAATTATAATGATCCAGTATTGTGGATCCGCGATGAGGGAAGTGCAGGGCGACTTGTGGTTTCTGTAGTGATCACTCATGCGGACGGGCCGGCTTTCGGGCCCCGGGGGCCAGGAATGTGGAGTCCCCAGCTTTGGACACATTCAGATGGTCAGGGCGGTCTGAGGGAGCCTCTCCCAAAGAATCCCACAGAAAGGTAATGCATGCAAAAGGGGACTCCGACAAAGCTGGGAATGCATCCGCAAGGAATGGGGGCAACTGCTTCCTGGACGAACCCTGTGGATCTGGGATCAGTGTCAGATCTCAGTTGGAGGAGATGAGCTTCACACCAGAGGCTTCCCTGGGAAGGTCTGAGGAGGATTCCGCTCGGTCCTACAGCCACTCCGTCTCTCTGCTTCCGCGCTTTCCAGTCGTCTGCAGCCAGTCTATCGAGCCTGCCATGATTGCAAACTTTTCCTTTTCGCTCGCTGAGCCTGTGTGGGAGGTTTCCTGTGTGGCTTTACTTCCGCCAAATAGAGGAAGGATCCCGGAGACAGTTAAAACAGAGCTGTGATAGTCTCAGTGCAAAGAAAAAAGGAGGGTCCCTTTACACCAGCAGCTTGGGACGCTGCTATTTGTCCTTCCTTTTCACCCACCCTTCATGTTATTTTTAAAATGGCAAAGCAGGAAGAATGTTACAGCTTAGTTTCTTAAACACGAAGTCGACCATTTTTTTGGCCAACACTTTGAGCAGCTTTTCACTGGAGCTGCCCCTTCTCCTATATCATTTCACACAAGTTCTTCTTGCATTTCGACGTGGGATGAAGGTGTGGGGATGGGGGGGGGGGATGAAGATCGCTTTTATTTCCTCACCTAGGTTATATCTCTCTGTTCCCACTACAAATTTTCTCCCGGGTCCTCCGCCCAACTTTGTCTGGGTGTCCACCTGCTATTTCCGTCTTTTATTTTCTTTTATATTCTGTCAATTTTCCTTTCAGCTTAATTCTCTGTGCGTTTGCCGTTGTCCTGTGTCTTACCGCGCTGAAGGGATGAGCTGGATGTCTGAGCAATGCCACTCAACTATTGCACGCGTGCAACAAACTATAAGGAGACAAACAGAAGGCTGGAAGAACACAGCAAGCCAAACTATAAATTGCTCCTTTTATTTAAGATTACTTACAGTGTGGAAACAGGCCCTTCGGCCCAACAAGTCCACACCGACCCCCCGAAATGCAACCCACCCATACCCCTACATTTTACCCCTTCAACTAACACTATGGGCAATTTAGCTTGGCCAATTTACCTAACCTGCACATTTTTGGACTGTGGGAGCTGGGGAAGTATCTGATCATTGCCTGACCCCTCCGGCATGGGAACCCTCCCAAGTGGAAACTGACAAAGACACGTGTTTGTGTGCTAGATATTTTGCTAATCGATCTGCTCAGCGTTGGTGTGTATTCAGATACTGAGCCAACGTGCCAACGCCCACTTCCTTCAGGTAGCACCTCTCACTCGGAGCTCCCTCTCCGGTGATCAGACTGTGTGAGTGTGGATCTTGAGTGTGCCCGCTGCCTGTAAAAGCTGTTACACTGTTAACCTTGTGGAGTTCCCGGGCAGCAGCAGGATGGAGACCCATGCTGGTTATCCTTAGAGAGTGCTGTCGAAGACATTCAATCCAGTTCCTTTTATCGCATTTTGTGTTGAGCGAAGGATGTGCTTCCACCGGGGAGGGTTACGCAGGGAAATCTCCCACACAAATCAATCGACACATCTTTAATTTCTAAAATAAATTGGAGCCAGGGCCAGAAAAGGAGGAACTCCCACCTGTGCAGCGCTTATCGTAACTTCAAGGCATTCCAGAGCCTTTCACAGCCAACACTTTTAAAATGTAATAACTCGCGATGTAGGAAATTTATACAAAGCAGGATCCCACAAACATCAATGAACTGAATATGCCACTAGTCTGTTTTAAGTGGTTCTGGTTGAGGGATAATTGGCTATGAGGCCAGGAGCATTCTGTGCTCTTATTTAAAATAGTGCCATGACATTAGATTAGATTAGATTACTTACAGTGTGGAAACAGGCCCTTTGGCCCAACAAGTCCACACCGACCCGCCGAAGCGCAACCCACCCATACCCCTACATTTACCCCTTACCTAACACTACGGGCAATTTATCATGGCCAATTCACCTGACCCGCACATCTTTGGACTGTGGGAGGAAACCAGAGCACCCGGAGGAAACCCACGCAGACACGGGGAGAACGTGCAAACTCCACACAGTCAGTCGCCTGAGTCGGGAATTGAACCCGGGTCTCAGTCATTTAGCTATACCTGCAGATGTTGCTGGATCTGCCCAGTACCTCTACCATTTTCTGTTTCGAACATTGAGTAAAATACTCTGGTGGGAAGATGGAATGAAATTCATGTCTTGCACGTGTTACACTGGTCATTATACTTTACCATGTTTCCGGTTACTTGGAATTTTGCATTCTAAGATGGCATCCTGAAGCATGCTAAGAAAGAATGATCTGCATTTGTTTCGTACTTAATCAACAACTTAGAATATTCAATGCAAAACAAAAACCAAGTTGTTTTACAGAGGCAAAACCAGACAGAAGATGAGGATATTGGGTGACATAATGCTGAGTTAAAAGAGGTACATTTTAAATTACATATGTAAATGAACCAACGCCATCTTTAGAATGTTTGTATGGTAGAAAACTGACATGGAAAAATACTTACATAATCTTTATAAAGAAATTATCTCTCCTATGTGGAACAGGTATGTTTTCCCCTAGTATTTCTGAAGGTGCTATTTCCAGTTGGGATAGCATACCACAGGGACTGGAAAATGGGCCACGCTCCTGTACCTCCCTAAAGCAGTGATTCACCATCCATTCGTTTGCACAGTGAGTCTCAGCGGGTCATTTTATAACAGAGAACATCATGGGAACTTTTGATTCCATTCTGAACTAACATCCTACATGGTACTCAACCTCAAAGACCAGAAGATCCCAAGCTTGTGCTAAACAAAAATAAATGGAATGCAGTTGCTGGGAATCAGAAACAAAAAAAACCATAAGTTTCTGGAAAAACTCAATAGATCTGGCAGCATCTATTGAGAGAAATCAGCGTTGATATTTTGGGTCCAGTGACCATTTTTCAGATACTGGCAGATCTGCTGAGTTTTTCCAGCAATTTCTGTCCTGGTTTGGTCTATATCTGTTAGAATGTTAGGAATTTGTTCAAGATGCCCATTCTAAATTATTTTCCAGTAACTCCTGCTAATAAGAGTCCTTATGGGCTTTGGAAAGAACAGAGTTGACTTTGGATTTATTGAAAATGTGTTGCTGGAAAAGCACAGCAGGTCAGGCAGCATCCAAGGAGCAGGAGAGTTGACGTTGCGGGCATGAGCCCTTCTTCAGGAATGGATGCTGCCTGACCTGCTGCGCTTTTCCAGCAACACATTTTCAGCTCTGATCTCCAGCATCTGCAGTCCTCACTTTCTCCTATGGATTTGTTGACCAGGAGAAGAATGGTTATTGAAATTGCAGCTCGTATACACTGAACCAGGCTCGAGCAGAAAAGATATGAAACAATTTTTTCCTTAAAAATATCAAGGCTCCGGCTGCTGATCGCTGTCCTGATGGATAAGTATGTAGGTTATCAACAAATGAAAATAGGAAGAGGTTCTGAAACCCACCGTGATTTAGTAATCCAGTGATACTGGCTGTCTGGTCTCACACGTGAAGTCCAGGCTCCCTGGTGAGCTTCTGAAGTGTGGGGATGCAGGACATTGCTTGTGGTTCTATTAATACAAACACTGGTGGAGAATTGGGATCTAATTTGGCATGTGTTATGTCTCACTTTTTCCTCCCTGTCCCAAAATCCCGAATTTCCGGACACACGCTTCCACTCTTTACATGCAGTTGCCACATGTAGGATGGTACCCCAACAAAAATCAGTTATTTCAGGAATGAAAAGAATGTTGAAGAAAAATTAAAGAAACAAATGCAAAGAAGATCCATGCAGAATAAGTTGGTTCAGGCACAGAAAACAATAGATAGTTCTTGATTAATGTTTTTCAGAATGTTGAACATTGAAAAATCATATTCCCAACATGAGTTAAACACTTGCAACTGAATAAAGAAACTGTTTGATGTCCATAATGCAATTAATTAAATAAAGAATTTAGATTTTTCTACTTTGCTCTAGAAATGGGCCTCAGAACAACACTGGAAAAGAGAAAGTGAGGACTGCAGATGCTGGAGATCAGAGTCAAGAGTGTGGTGCTGGAAAAGCACAGCAAGTCAGGCTGCATCGTGGAGCAGGAGAATCAACGTTTCAAGCATAAACTCTTCATCAGAACAACACTGCACACTGCACATTTGAGACTTTTTACCATTACCACCACCAGTCATTCTGTGACCTATCTGTGTGTTCACAAATTTTGTATATCTTTTGATATGAAGGCTTATTCTCACGAGAAACAGAATCAAGACATCCAGAAGTAATTTCAGGTGAAAGTCTTTCAACAATGGGAATTCATGGAAATAATGAAATCCAGAGGTCTGAACTGAATTTCAACTCCGTTCCAGAAATTAAGGCTCATGTCTAACACATTGCTTTACACAATTAGAGGAGAAATTTAATTTTAGCATGTGTCTGGTGGTAAAATGTTGTGATTGCTGTGATCAAAATGGTTACTACCTTTGCTTATATAAAACATTTGCTACAGTTCACAGCTATTCATTTTAAGTGAAGGGTTTTGTAACGTTTCAAGAGACTTATCACTCTACTATATAAATTGAAGCATTTCTTTGAAATTATTTGCTTATTTTGATGCCAAAACAAAAATTACCGCATAGATTATTATTAAATTCACACTGTTAACACCAAATAAAACTTATGCAAAAAACACAAAAACTTAATGTCTCTCAGAAACAGCATCAAAAATCAATGATGCCATGTCAAAGATTTCAAATTAGATCCAGCTTCAAGCTGAAAAAATTACTCATGTTGTGGTTGTCATAAAATTTATTTAAGATACTTATTGTATGACTGATGCCCTTTGGTGGCCAGCTTTATATAAACCACAGATCCACAGTCTGCATCCTCCAATCTAAAATCAGACAATGCTGTTCATGCTGCTTCAAATCCCTTTAAAGCCAAGCAAGTATTTTGTCCAGTATTAATGGCTTTGCCTTCAGCTGCTTAGGGTCCTAAGTTCTGCATTTCCCTCCTTAACCCTCTCCACATCTCTGTTTTTCACTCCTTCAGGACACTCCTTAAAGCCAATCTCTTTGACCCAGGGCTGAAAATGTGTTGTTGGAAAAGCACAGCAGGTCAGGCAGCATCCAAGGAGCAGGAGAATCTACGTTTCGGGCATGAGCCCTTCTTCAGGAATGAGGAAAGTGTGCCAAACATGCTAAGATAAAAGGTAGGGAGGAGGGACTTGGGGGAGGGGCGTTGGAAATGCGATAGGTGGAAGGTGATAAGGTGAGGGTGATAGGCTGGAGTGAGGGTGGGGGCGGAGAGGTCAGGAAGAAGATTGCAGGTTAGGAAAGTGGTGCTGAGTTCGAGGGTTGGGACTGAGACAGGGTGGGGGGAGGGGAAATGAGGAAACTGGAGAAAGGTAAGTTCATCCCTTGTGGTTGGAGGGTTCCCAGGCGGAAGATGAGGCGCCTTTCCTCCAGCCGTCATGTTGCTATGGCCTGCCGATGGAGGAGTCCAAGGACCTGCATGTCCTTGTTGGAGTGGGAGGGGGAGTTGAAGTGTTGAGCCACGAGGTGGTTGGGTTGGTTGGTCCGGGTGTCCCAGAGATATTCTCTGAAACGTTCTGTAAGTAGGCGGCCTGTCTCCCCAGTCTTGCGGAGGCCACATTGGGTGCAGTGGATGCAGGAAATGATGTGTGTGCAGGTGAATTTGTGGTGGATATGGAAGAATCCCTTGGGGCCTTGGAGGGAAGTAAGGGAGGAGGTGTGGGCGCAAGCTTTGCATTTCTTGCGATTGCAGGGTAATTTGGTGCACCGAGCTTTACGCCACTGAGGCTAAACGCCAGCTCGCGGACACCTCCTCCTACTGCCCCCTTGACCATGACCCCACCTCCCACCATCAAACCATCATCTCCCAGACCATCCATAACCTCATCACCTCAGAGGATCTTCCATCCACCGCCTCCAACCTCATAGTCCCACAACCCCGCACCGCCCGTTTCTACCTCCTGCCCAAAATCCACAAACCTGACTGCCCCGGCCGACCCATTGTCTCAGCTTGTTCCTGCCCCACCGAACTCATTACTGCATACCTCGACATGGTCCTGTCCCCCTTAGTCCAAGAACTCCCCACCTACGTTTGGGACACCACTCACGCCCTCCACCTCCTCCACGATTTTCGCTTCTCCAGTCCCCAACGCCTTATCTTTACCATGGACATTCCCCATCACGAAGGACTCAAAGCCCTCCGCTTCTTCCTTTCCCGCCGCACCAACCAGTACCCTTCAGCTGACACTCTCCTTCGACTGACTGAACTTGTCCTCACTCTCAACAATTTCTCTTTCCAATCCTCCCACTTCCTCCAAACCAAAGGAGTTGCCATGGGCAACCACATGGGCCCCAGCTATGCCTGCCTCTTTATATGATGTGTGGAACAGTTCATCTTCCGCAGCTACACTGGCACCACCCTCCACCTTTTCCTCCACTACATCGATGACTGTATTGGCGCTGCCTCGTACTCCCACTTTACCAACACCTTCCACCCCAACCTCAAATTTACCTGGACTGTCTCAGACTCCTCCCTCCCCTTCCTAGACCTCTCCATTTCTATCTCAGGCGACCGAATCAACACAGACATTTACTATAAACCAACCGACTCCCACAGCTACCTAGACTACACCTCCTCCCACTCTGCCCCCTGTAAAAATGCCATCCCATATTCCGAATTCCTTCACCTCCACCGCATCTGCTCCCAGGAAGACAAGTTCCAATACCGAACAACCCAGATCGCCTCCTTCTTCAAAGACCGTAATTTCCCCCCAGACCTGATCGACGACGCTCTCCATTGCATCTCCTCCACTTCTCGCTCCTCTGCCCTTGTGCTCGCCCCTCCAATCACCACCAGGACAGAACCCCACTGGTCCTCACCTACCACCCCACCAACCTCCAGATACATCGTATCATCCATCGTCATTTCCGCCACCTCCAAATGACCCCACCACCAGAGAGATATTTCCCTCCCCTCCCCTATCAGCATTCCGAAAAGACCACTCCCTTCGTGACTCCCTCGTCAGGTCCACACCCCCCCCAACCCAACCTCCACTCCCGGCACCTTCCCCTGCAACCGCAGGATATGCAAAACTTGTGCCCAGACCTCCCCCCTTACTTCCCTCTAAGGCCCCAAGAGATCCTTCTATATCCGCCATAAATTCACCTGCATCTTCACACACATCATTTACTGCATCCGCTGCACCCGATGTGGCCTCCTCTATATACAGGCCGCTTACTTGCAGAACATTTCAGAGAACACCTCTGGGACACCCGGACCAACCAACCAAACCACCCCGTGGCTCAACACTTCAACTCCCCCTCCCACTCCACCAAGGACATGCAGGTCCTTGGACTCCTCCATCGGCAGGCCATAGCAACACGACGGCTGGAGGAAGAGCGCCTCACCTTCCGCTTAGGAACCCTCCAACCACAAGGGATGAACTCAGATTTCTCCAGTTTCCTCATTTCCCCTCCCCCATCCTGTCTCAGTCCCAACCCTTGAACTCAGCACCACCTTCCTAACCTGCAATCTTCTTCCTGACCTCTCCACCCTCACCCCTACTCCAGCCTACTACCCTCACCTTAATGTCCTTCCACCTATCGCATTTCCAACGCCTCTCCCCAAGTCCCTCCTCCCTACCTTTTATCTTAGCCTGCTGGACACACTTTCTTCATTCCTGAAGAAGGGCTCATGCCCGAAACGTCGATTCTCCTGCTCCTTGGATGCTGCCTGACCTGCTGTGTTTTTCCAGCAACACATTTTCAGCTCTGATCTCCAGCATCTGCAGTCCTCACTTTCTCTTTGACCCAGGGTTTGGACATCTGTCCAATCTCCTTTTGTTGATCGGTTTCAAACATCTGCGGAAAGTTAGTGATGTTTTTGCTCAGTTAACACTGCTGTCTTTGGGCAATTTAGCTATTTAGATGACATTGTTTAATTTGCCCACCATGTGCAGATTGATTTGTTCTGCTACAACTTCTATCTATTCCCACCCAGCCTTTGGGCCACTAGATGCACAGTTCACCTTCCAGTCCTCCAGCTGCTCCTTCCTCGCCAAGCACAGCTTCGACTTCAAGAAGGCATGGTAAGTAAATTCGCGGGTAACAAGAAATTGCTAGTATAGTGAAGAAGGTTATCTAAGATTATAAAGAGATCTTGATCACTTGGGTCGATGGGTAAAATTGCATTTTGGTAAAAGAAGCCAGGGCAGGACTTACAGAATTCATAAAAGGGCCTTGGGTAGAATTGAAGAACAGAGAAACCTAGGGGTTCAGGTACATAATCTTTTGAAGTTTGTATTGCATGTGAGAAGGGTGATTAGGAAGGCATCTCGCACAATTGCCTTGCATTGCTCAAACCTTTGAGTATAGAAGTTGAGATGTCATAATGAGGTTGTACAGGACTTTGCTGAGGCAATAGGAAAGATATAGGATATAGGAAAGATACTATTAAACTGGAGAGGGTTCAGAAGAGATTTACCAGGATGTCACCAGGAATGGAAGGTTTGAGCTATGAGGAGAGGCTGGATAGGCTGGGACCTTTTTCACTGGAGCATCAGAGTTTAAGAGGTGACCTTATAGAGCTTTATAAAATCATGAGACATATAAATAAGATGAATGGCAAATGTCTTTTCCTTATGGTGGAGGATTTCAAACCAGGGGGTATATTTTTAAGGAGATCAGGGGGAGAACTTAAAAACTTATAAGAGGCCGTTTTTAAAAAATGTGTGTGATTTGTATGTGGAATGAAATTCCAGAGGAAATCGTGGATGCGGGTACAGTTACAGCATTTAAAAGGTAAGTACATGAATAAGAAATGTTTGGAGGGACAGGTAGTAGGACTAGTTTAGTTTGGGATTATGGTCAACATGGACAGTTGGATTGAAGGATCTGTATCAATGTTGAATGGCTCCATAACTCTATGATTCCACAGCATGATTGTAAGTTAGTTCTGAAGTAACATAGCTCTGGAATTATCATGTGTAATATTAACATACAAGTACAACAAGCATTGATAATCTCAGATCATAATTTGTTAGTTAATTTAATTAAATTCAAAGACTGGTATTTCCAGAGAAAGTATGCCTTACCATATCTAACTTAAAAATGTCTACTCTTACCCTTCCTCCAAATGGAAGAAAGTGAGGACTGCAGATGCTGGGGAATCATAGCTGAAAAGTGTGGTGCTGGAAAAGCAGAACAGGTCAGGCAGTATCTGAAGAACAGGAGAATTGACGTTTTGGGCATAAGCCCTTCATCAGGAGTTTATGCCTGAAACATTGATACTCCTTCCCCCAAATGGTTCAATCAAGTGCTGAAGCAAAACAGCTGAGCCACCTAATATTTGAATGGTTTTTCTCATTCTGCTGTCCCGCCATTTTCATGTAGTGTCTTCCTCCACCTCACCTCTCCCTATCCCCAACCCACCATCTCTTCCCATTGAGTATGCAGCCAGAAAATTGACATTTTTATACATAACAGTGTGTCAATTACTTTCCACGCCCACCACCATCCCCACCATTTTTCACCTTAGCATTCGAACATAGATAGGAACCTTGTAAATATTACTTTATATACTGCTTCCAGCTTTGGGGCCAGTGTAAAAAAAATCCCAGAATAATGACAAATGACCAGTACTGTACTTTATAGCTCTACAACTGGGTTCTCCAGCACTGTTGAGTCAACAGTGAATGGGACAAAATACTTAACTTGGTCAAGGATGCCATTGGTTTCTTTCGGGGGAATGGGACCTGGGACAGAGTCATAGAGATGTACAGCATGGAAACAGACCCTTCGGTCCAACCCTTCCATGCTGACCAGATATCCCAATCCAATCTAGTCCCACCTGCCAGCACCCAGCCCATATCCCTCCAAACCCTTCCTATTCATATACCCATCCAAATACCTCTTAAATGTTGCAATTGTACCAGCCTTCACCACATCCTCTGGCAGCTCATTCCATACACGTACCACCCTCTGCATGAAAACGTTGCCCCTTAAGTCCCTTTTATATCTTTCCCCTCTCACCCTAAACCTATACCCTCTAATTCTGGAATCCCCAACCCCAGGGAAAAGACTTTGTCTATTTATCCTATCCATTCCCCTCATAATTTTGTAAACCTCTATAAGGTCACCCCTCGGCATCCGATGCTCCAGGGTAAACAGCTGCAGCCTGTTCAGCCTCTCCCTGTAGCTCAGATCCTCCAACCCTGGCAACATCCTTGTAAATCTTTTCTGAACCCTTTCAAGTTTCACAACATCCTTCCGATAGGAAGGAGACCAGAATTGCATGCAATATTCCAGCAGTGGCCTAACCAATGTCCTGTACAGCTGAAACGTGACCTCCCAACTCCTGTACTCAATACTCCGACCAATAAACGAAAGCATACCAAACGCCTTCTTCACTATCCTATCTACCTATGACTCTACTTTCAAGAAGCTATGAACCTGCACTCCAAAGGTCTCTTTGTTCAGCAACACTCCCGAGGACCTTACCATAAAGTGTATAAGTCCTGCTAAGATTTACTTTCCCAAAATGTAGCACCTCGTATTTATCTGAATTAAAACTCCATCTGCCACTTTTCAGCCCATTGGCCCATCTGGTCCAGATCCTGTTATAATCTGAGGTAACCCTCTTCGCTGTCCACTACACCTCCAATTTTGGTGTCATCTGCAAACTTACTAAGTGTACCTTTTATGTTTGCATCCAAATCATTTATGTAAATGGCAAAACTTAGAGGACCCAGCACCGATCCTTGTGGTACTCCACAGGTCACAGGCCTCCAGTCTGAAAAACAACCCTCCACCACCACCCTCTGTCTTCTACCTCTGAGCCAGTTCTGTATCCAAATGGCTAGTTCTCCCTGTATTCTATGAGATCCAACCTTGCTAATCAGTCTCCCACGGGGAACCTTGTCGAACGCCTTACTGAAGTCCATATAGATCTCATCCACCGCTCTGCCCTCATCAATCTTCTTTGTTTCTTCTTCAAAAAACTCAATCAAGTTTGTGAGACATGATTTCCCACGCACAAAACCATGTTGACTATCCCTAATCACTCCTTGTCTTTCCAAATACATGTACATCGTGTCCCTCAGGATTCCCTCCAACAACTTGTCCACCACTGAGGTCAGGGTCACCGGTCTATAGTTCCCTGGCTTGTCTTTACCACCCTTCTTAAACAGTGGCACCACATTTGCCAACCTCCAGTCTTCCGACACCTCACCTGTGACTATCGATGTTACAAATATCTCAGCAAGAGGCCCAGCAATCACTTCTCTAGCTTCTCACAGAGTTCTCGGGTACACCTGATCAGGTCCTGGGGATTTATCCGCTTTTAACCGTTTCAAGACATCCAGCACTTCCTCCTCTGTAATCTGGGCTTTTTGCAAGATGTCACCATCTATTTCGCTACAGTCTATATCTTCCATATCCTTTGCCACAGTAAACACTGATGCAAAATATTCATTTAGTATCTCCCCCATTTTCTGTGGCTCCACACAAAGGTGGCCTTGCTGAACTTTGAGGGGCCCTATTCTCTCCCTAGTTACCCTTTTGTCCTTAATATATTTGTAAAAACCCTTTGGATTCTCCTTAATTCTATTTGCCGAATCTACCTCATGTCCCCGTTTTGCCCTCCTGATTTCCCTCTTACGTATACTCCTCCTTTCTTTATACTCTTCTAAGGATTCACTCAATCTATCCTGTCTGTATCTGACATATACTTCCTTCTTTTTCTTAACCAAACCCTCAATTTCTTTAGTCATCCAGCATTCTCTATAGTTACCAGCCTTTCCTTTCACCCTGACAGGAATATACTTTCTCTGGATTTTTGTTATTTCATTTCTGAAGGCTTTCCATTTTCCAGCTGTCCCTTTATCTGCGAACATCTGCCTCCAATCAGCTTTCAAAAGTTCTTGCCTAATACCGTCAAAATTGGCCTTTCTCCAATTTAGAACTTCAACTTTTAGATCTGGTCTATCCTTTTCCATCGCCATTTAAAAAAGAATAGAATTATGGTCGCTGGCCTCAAAGTGCTCCCCCACTGACACCTCAGTCACCTGCCCTGCCTTATTTCCCAAGAGTAGGTCAAGGTTTGCACCTTCTCTAGCAGGTACATCCACATACTGAATCTGAAAATTGTCTTGTACACACTTAATAAATTCCTCTCTACCTAACCCTTAACACTATGGCAGTCCCAGTCGATGTTTGGAAAGTTAAAATTCCCCACAATAACTACCTATAATTGTTACAGATAGCTGAGATCTCCTTCCAAGTTTGTTTCTCAATTTCCCTCTGACTATTGGGGTGTCTATAATACAATCCCAATAAGGTGATTATCCCTTTCTTATTTCTCAGTTCCACCCAAATAACTTCCCTGGATGTATTTCCAGGAATATCCTCCCTCAGCACAGCTGCAATGCTATCCCTTATCAAAATGCCAGTCCCCCTCCTCTCTTGCCTCCCTTTCTATTCTTCCTGTAGCATTTGTATCCTGGAACCTTAAGGATCAATTCTCTGGAAATTGATGTAGATCTTTTGAGGAATTTATCCAAATTGATTCTCTGTCCCTTTGTCTGGTATCTACATGGTGGTTACAGCGTAAAAAGTGCCAGCATTATCACAAGCAACGTGGCTAACTCAATTTTAGAAAAATTAAAATGGAACTCAGACATAATTGTTAATCTTGGCCAGGACTGAGCATGGTACTGTTTTCAACTAATTCCAAAGAAATCTACTAAAGGTGAAATAATCAATTTTGTCACCACCAGCTTCGTGGAGTTCACCTCTTGAACCGATAAAATTAATCTGTACCACTGCTCCATGGACCCAATCTCCATGATCACAACTGATCCATAATCCAAAAATTAATATACCAGCAGTTTTTTCTACTGCCAGTCCTTCCTCCATCCTGGTCTTAAGGTTTTAATCAAACACACTCCACTGGGACATTCCCAACTCTGAATATATAGCAGTAATCAGAATAGAGAATAGAAGTGATGAGAAGGGTCGGTGGCCTGGTCAGAATCTAGAAAGATAAGGAATTGTCAGCAGCAATCAGAGGTGTTAAAAACCTGGAATGGGAAGTGTAGCAGCGTTGAATAATGGGGATGTGTGGATGTTAGTAATTGAGGGGAGGAGAAATGGTGACCAAAACGGTCTGTGCAGTTTGAAAATGGGGTTTGACAAGCCTACCTTCTCTACCCAGCTCTCAATAACTTGTTTGAGATTTTTGAAGAGGTGACAGAGAAGATCGATGAAGGTAGAGCAGTAGGCATCATCTATATGAACTTTTCAAGTTTCTGCATCATAGGTTGGTTTGCAAATTTAGATCACTTGGATTCCTGGGGGAAGCTAGCCAATTGATGCAAAAT
Source organism: Hemiscyllium ocellatum (assembly GCF_020745735.1). Classification (NCBI taxonomy): domain Eukaryota; kingdom Metazoa; phylum Chordata; class Chondrichthyes; order Orectolobiformes; family Hemiscylliidae; genus Hemiscyllium; species Hemiscyllium ocellatum. The sequence goes on along the minus strand of NC_083411.1, from coordinate 92,892,758 downwards.
TGACTTGAAGGTAGGAGATGGAAGGTGGTGGTGGAGCATTGTTTTTTGGACTGAAGGCCTGTGACCAGTCACATGCCAAAAGGATTGGTGTTGGGTCTGCTGCTTTTTATAATTTATATAAATTATTTGGATGTGAATACAGGAGGTAAGGTTCATAATATTGCAGAAGATACCAAACTTGATGGTGTAGTGGACAGTGAAGAAAGTTATCTCAGAGTACAACAAGACCTTGATCAGATGGGCCAAGAAATGGCAGATGGGGTTTAATTTAGAAAAATGTGAAGCAGGGCAAGACTTATACTGTTAATGGTAGGGCCCTAGGGAATGTTGATGAATAAAGAGACCTAGGGGTGTAGGTGCATAGTTATTTAAAAGTGGAGTTGCAGGTAGACAGGGTATTGAAGAAGGTGTTTGGTACACTTGCCTTTATTGGTCAGTGCATTAAGTGTAAGATTTGGGACATTATATGTTGCAGATGTACACGAGAGAACATTGGTTCAGCCAGTTTTGGAATATTGCATTCAGTTCTGGTCTCCTTGCTGTAGGAAAGATGCTATTAAACTGGAAAGGGTGCAAAAAAGATTTACAAGGATGTTGCTGGTATTGTACGATTTGAGTTATAGGGGGATGCTAAATAGGCTGGGGCTTTTTTTCTGTGAAGTGTCGGAGGCTGAGGGGTGACATTATAGAAGTTTATAAAATCATGAGGGACATGGAAAGGGTGAATAGGCAAGGTGTTTTTCCCAGGAGAGTTCAGAACTGGAGAACATAGGCTTAAAGTGAGAAGGGAAAGATTTAAAAGGGACCTGAGGGATAACCTTTTCACTTAGAAGGTGATGAATGAATGGAATGAGCTGCCAGAACAGGTGGTGGAAGAAGATACAATTATTACATTTAAAAGGCATTTAAAAGGATGGATATATGAATAGGAAGGTTTTAGAGGGATAGGGACTAAATGCTGGCAAATGGGACTAGATCAATTTCGGATATCTGGTCAGCATGGATAAGTTGGACCAAATGACTTGTTTCCGTGCTGTGTATCTCTATGACTCTATGGCTACATATTCAACGAAGTAGGCTTGACACACTCACATGTTGGTTACAGCCTCCTTTAAGGAGGATGTTGTGAAACTTGAAAGGGTTCAGAAAAGATTTACAAGAATGTTGTCAGTATTGGAGGATTTGAGCTATAGGGAGAGGTTGAACAGGCTGGGGCTGTTTTCCCGTCGGAGGCTGAAGGGTGACCTTACAGAGGTTTATAAAATCATGAGGGGCATGGATAGGGTAAATAGACAAAGTCTCTTCCCTGGCGTGGGGGAGTCCAGAACTAGAGGTCATAGGTTTAGGGTGAGAGGGGAATGATATGGAAGAGACCTAAGGGGCAACTTTTTCACGCAGAGGGTGGTACCTGTATAGAATGAGCTGCCAGAGGAAGTGGTGGAGGCTCATACAATTGTAACATTTAAAAGGGTATATGAAGGGTATATGAATAGGAAAGGTTTGGAGGGATATGGGCTGGGTGCTGGCAGTTGGGACTAGATTGGGTTGGGATATCTAGTTGGCATGGATGAGTTGGACCGAAGGGTCTGTTTCTGGGCTGTACATCTGAGTCTATGACAACTTAATTGATTATTCATGTGGATCAATTATGACAAAGAGGCCCATTATTTGAATATGCAAGGCCAGTTGTAATTTTGTCTACTGTAATCTGGTAGGCAGTGACATGGCAAGTTATAGAAGAAGCTGGTGCTATCTTCATCAACATATTAGAGGCTTGGTGATATTTTGTTTCCAGTAAAGTGCTATTCAATTTTCAGGTCATAGTGATGAAATATAGGAAAACATCAACTTTTATAAATATGAAAACCTCAACTTTTAAAAATATGAATTATTCACAATATGATGAACAGATGTATTGGGTCCAATTTTAAACCGTTCAAAACTAACCCACTTTCAGAGCTAAACTTGGCTCGATTGTCTTTCATGATTTCTATGAAGACAGTCATAAGCATGTCTTAAGGAAGTCTATGCACATATTCCAAAAAAAAATACATTCTGTCTGGTGTGAGGTGGATCATTTCCCTATCCCTCTGACACATTTAGGTGCAGTCCCAAATGCACTGACTGTCTCATTATGTCTTCATCCACATTCCACAGAAACATGTTTTTTTTTCAGGGTTCACTGGAAAGAAATCAGGAGTATTAATCTGGAATAATTATCCTCTCCCCAGGTTAGGAAGAATGAGGCAAATTGTAACATCTGCACCTTGGACTCAGAGGAGAGAACTATGCAGATTTGTGAAGAAAATTGAGTGATTTTCACACTTTTGCAGCAAAAGGCAGAAAAACTTGTACGTAAATACTGTCTTTCATATAACAGATACTCCGAGCAGCTCTACTGGAGACATGAGGACACCTCAGAGAAAGTGGGAAAGATCTTACTGTGGGACTGATGCAGTAGTTCAATAAATAAGGTTTAGGGAGGTTTTGTACAGCTGGAAAAGGGAAATCATGGGTCAGAAGAGTCTCGTAAGCGATTTGCAAAATGAAGGATGTGCTGCATTGGGCAATGTATCTAGTCCATATGACGTAAAAATTCACTAAAATAAAAAGCAAAGACTACAAATGTTTGAGATCAGTTAATACTTCATAAAATGCAGAAGAGCAAGTTAAGGAAGGCGTTGGATGAAAAGAGGCCATTAAGCCTTTAAACTTTCTCCCTCTTACCTACTAATTCTTTTATCTTGAAGAGTTTGCTTTTGCCCTAATTATTTATTTTCTGTTTGATCGAAAATGGTTTCCCAACCACTGTTCCAAATTTCCTGCCTTTCTTTTTATTAATTCACAGGATGTGGGTTTCTCAATCGCATCATTATTTATTGCTCTTGAGAAGGTAATGGTTGCAACTACATCAAATCGACCACTGCAGCCTATTTAATATAGGTACACTCACAATGCTATTGGAAAGGAAGTTTAGGATTTTGATTCAGTGATATTGAAGGTACAGCAATATATTTCCAAGTCAGAATTTTGTGTGAATTGAAGGGGAATTTGCAGGTGCTGCTTTTGTCCTTTCAAATGGTCGAGGTTGTGGGTTTTATTACCATTATTAAAATAGTGTCCTTTTTTATTTGCTTTTTTCTCATTTATGATGTTTTTGCAATTTTCTTAGGTATCTTTTGAAAAAATAAAATAGTAAATATATATAATTGTAAAGACACATTTTGATAATTTCCTTTAAAATAAATATTCCAGTAATTTGTTGTATTGTGGTCTATATTTTCGCTTTTAATCCCCATATAGCAGCAGTGACAGGAATGTGATCCAGAGGTCACTTATGATCCAGTCCTCCTCAGAAATCCTTAGTGGGCCTACTGACCCAGCTGTGTCTAAAGGGTTTAATTTTCTGCTCATCAGTTCTGGATGTTACCAGGGATGATACTCAGAGAAGGGAACAGAAATGTTTAACAAAAACAGGAAAATTAATTTAAAAAATAAAATTCCAAAATGTATTGACAAAGTGCCACATAACTGGCTGCAGAGTAAAATTAGAGTTCATGGTCTAATAGTAGAAGTTGTACGCAAAATGGACTGAATGGCAGGAAATAGAATTTTAGTAAATGTTTATTTTTCATTAATAATGAGGGTCCCTTGAGAGTGGTGTTAGAACTATTGCTTTCCCCTCTTTCTGTTAACAAATGGGCTTGGATGTGCAGGACAAAATTTGAAAATTGTGCAAAATCTTGAAATAATGTGAAATGTAAGGAGGGTTGTGTTCAACTTTGAAAAGACATAAGCTACTGGATGGATGTACAAGTGACAAATGAATATGAATGCAGCAAATTGTGCAGTGACTCATTTTGATAGGAAAAATGGGAACAGGCATTATAAGGTAAAGGGTAAATTCTGACAGGGAATGTATGTGTACAAATCATTGAGGATGCTAGGGCAGATTTTGAGAGCATTTAATTAGTCACATGGGATCCAGGTCTTTCTATCTCGGGACACAGTATACAAAAACTAGAAAGTTATGCCAAATCTGATTGTAACACTGATTTAGCTTCAACTGGAGCATTTCATTCAGATCTGGGCACTTTAGGGCGGGTTCAAAGGCGTTAGACAATGCAGGAAATATTCACAAGTATAGTTCCTTTGATGAGGTACTTCATTTGTATGGATGGATTAGAGAAACTGCGACTGTTCTTCTTGAAAAAAATAATCTTGATAGAAGATTTTGGTGTAGTTGTTCAAAATCATGAGGTGTCAAGACAGAATAGATTGGGAGAAACTGTTCATGTGGATGGAAGGATTTAGAACCAGAGGACACAGATTTAAAATGACTTGCAAAAGAATCAATGGCAAAATGAGGAAAAACCTTTTTTTTAAAGCATGAGTGGTCAGGATCTGGAGTGCAATACGAGAGAGCATTGCTTTCAAGAGGGAATTGAGTAAATATCTAAAGAGATAACATTCACAGAGCTATGGGGAAAAGTTGTTGAAATAGAACTAGATGAGACGGTGTGTTCCCTAGTGTTTTTATATTCACTCTGATAACGTGACCTCTGAGACTGGGTTCTTACTGAGATTAAGCATCAGAAGATTTATTCATAGAGCAGCGAAATATTTTTCAACTCTATCACAGTCATTGGTATAGTCTGCATTCAAGCTGGTTTATTAACTGACTTTCCTCATGGGTTACATAGTTCAGTAATAGGTATTCAAGATGGAGCTGATGTCTTTATACAAGAATATCACATAGCATGGATTCCCACTGATGTCGTCACTTAACAATTAGAAAAAAATGTAATGTCACAACATCCCCCCTTATCGCTCATGGAATAGCATTTCTCCCATGAGAAATATGTATAATATACAGATCAAAATAACAGATACATTTACACACATTCTCTTTACACATGGACATAATGCTTTGGTGGGTATATAATGTAACCAAATTAAGTTCTTAAACAGTTCCCAGGATGTGTTTATATAATTTCATGCTGTTGTGTGTTGTCTGCTATTGTAGATTGGTGGGACTGTTTGCTGTGGACATATTGTTATCTGGTGTGAACACAATAGTTTCAGTTTCTAAATTATCATTTTGGATTACTTGTGCATTACCAAATGCAATTCATATGTGTCTTCTGTTCCAACTCAGTGTATGACCATTGCTCATAACAATGTTGGAAAATATAGGCTGAAAACACTTTCAGTGTCCTTCCATGTATTCAAGTGTTGCCCTTATTGTCTCGTACTCTCACATTTTGACTTGCATGAAGTGAAGTCCTTTGAACATATCCCTGCACCATTCTGTCTCTTCTTTCCAGCAAGGAATCATATGCACCTCGTTGATTCGAAAATGTGTGATAGAAATACTGTATAGACTTCTTTTCCAAACACAAGAGTTGCAGGTGAGAGCGAGACTTTGCCTTGAGGTACAGTTTGAAATTCAACACAATGATCTTGAAATCTTGCTGAATTGCCTTGCACTTGATGGTCATTGCTTTAACTGTGTGTATAGTACATGCTGCCAGACTATTGGATTGTGAATTTTACAGAAAATAATACAAAATAAATAATAGAGAATATACTGAATTCCCCATTTTCTGCACAGGTTTTGGAATGGCTTACTAATGTTCAGAGGACCACTGACTGACATGATCGATGATGAGTGCTGAACATAATGAGGATAGCAGTTAATTTGTCAATGACTCTGATTCCTGTTTGGCTTATCTGACAAAAGAAAATTTGGTAAAGTAATTTAGCAGTAAGATATAGTCTTGAGCATGGACCTGAGATAGATCTGCAGCAATCCTGGACCATGATTTGAGAGAATTTTATGTGGAATTGTGTTTTTTTTATGTTGCTGGCATTGACAATGTTGACATTCCTCACACATTTGTATCAACTGATCTATATCTTTGTTGATGCTGTGCCAATAGACACATTTATGTGTCAGTCCCTTGGCTTTCTGTGTGCCCACATGACAAATATGGAGATAGTTTAGCGTGACTTCATGCAATTTTTAAAAATTCATTTATGGGATATGGGTATCACTGCCTGGGCCAGCATTTATTGCCCATCCCTAATTTCTTGAAAAGGTGGTTGTGAACTTCCTTCTACAAACCATCTGGTGTGGGTAGATTTACAATACTGTTAGAGAGAGAGTTTCAGGATTTTGAGCCAATGATAGTGAGGTATAATATATTTCTGAGGTTGGTAAGTGACTTAGAGCTGATCTTAAAGGTCAAGGCAGCAGATCATGGGAATGCCGCATCTGTGAGATGGAAGTGGCTTTGGGTTTGGAAGATGCGATCTAAAGAGCCTTAGTGAATTTCTGCAGTGGGTCTTGTGAATTGGTACACAGTACTGCTACTGAGCATGTGTAGTAGAGGAAGTGGCTGTTTGCAGATGTGTTGCCAATCAAATGGATTGCTTTGTCCAGAATGGTGTCAAGCTTCTTGGGTGTTGTTGGAGTTGCACCCATTCAAGCCAGTAGGGAATATTCCATTACACTCCTGATTTGTGCCTTGTACAGGATGGACAGGCTTTGGGGAGTCAGGAGGTGAATTACTTACTGCAAGATAACTATTCTCTGACCTACTCTGTAGTCACTGTATTTATATGGCAAGAGCAGTTCAGTTTCTGGTCAATGGTAACTCTCAATGTTGATACTGAAGGATTCAGCACCATAATGTCCTTGAATATTAAGGGGCATTGGTTAGATTTTCTCTTGCTGGAGATAGTCTTTGCCTGGCACTTGTGTGACATGAATGCTACTTGCCACTTTACAGCCCAAGCCTGAATGTTGCCCAGATCTTGTTGCATTTGAACATCGGCTGCTTCAGTATCTGAGGAGTCATGAATGGTGCTGAACATTGTTCAATCATCAGCAAAAATCATCATTCTGACTTTATGATGGAGGGAAGGTCATTGATGAAGCAGCTGAAGATGGTTGGGCCGAGGACACTACCCTGAAGAACTCATGCAGAGAAGTCCCGAAACTGAGATAACTGATCTTCAACAACCACAGCCATCTTCCTGTCTTCCAGGTGTGACTCCAACCAGCAGAGAGTTTTCTTTTTGATTCACATTGACCCCTATTTTGTGAGGGCTCCTGGATGCCACACTTGGTGGAATGCAGCCTTGATGTCAAGGGCTGTCACTCTCACCTCTGGAATTCAGCTCATTTGAACCAAGGTCAGGGGCTGAATAGTGCTGGCGGAACCTAAACAGGGCGTCACTGAGCAGGTTATTGCTGAGCAGGTTATTGCTGAGCAGGTGCTGCTTGATAATGCTGTGGATGACACTTTTCATCATTTTACTGATGATTCACAGAGGACTGATGGGGCAATAAGTCATTCAGGTTAGATTTGGCCTGGATTTTCTGAACAGGATAATGGGCAATTTTCCACATTATCAGATAAATGCTCAAATTGTAGATGTACTGGAACAACTTAGCTAGGGGATGTGGCAAATTCTAGAGCACAAGCTTTCAGTAATGTTGCTGGCAAGATGTCAGTGTCCACAGGTTTTGCAGTTTTCAGTGCTTCCAACCTCTTGTTGATATCATATGGAGTGAATTGGATGAAGACTAGCATCTGTAATGCTGGGGATCATTGGAGACGACTGAGATGGATCAACCACTTCTGACTGAAAATTATTGCAAACACTACCTCTTTATCTTTTGCACTGATGTGATGGGCTCCCCCGTTATTGAGGATGGATATAATTGTGGAGTCTCCTCTACCTGTAATATGTTTAATTGTCCACAGGACTGCAGAGCTTTGTTTGATTGTGGAGTTGCTTAGTTGTGACTCTCACTTGCTGGCTTATGCTATCTGGAATATCTCTTTTCTTGTAGCTTCATCAGTTTGTTGCTTCACTTTTAGATTTGCTGCTCCTGGTATACCGTCCTGCCCTCTGCATTGAACCAGGGTTGATGCTCTAGCTTGATGATAATGCTAGAATGGAGGGTGTGCCACGTCAAGAAGCTGCAGATTGTGCTGGAGTATGATTTTGCTGCTGTTAATGGCTCATGGTGCCTCATGGATCTCTAGTTTTGTAATACCATTTAGCATGGTAATACAACTACACAACATGACACAAAGAATGAAGAATGTAAAGACAGGACTTTGTCTTCACTAGGACTGTGCAGTTGTCACTCTTACCAATACAGTTGTGGGCAGATGCATCTGCAGCTGGCAGAATCGTGAGGATGAGATCCAGTATGTTTTCTCTTCTTGTTGGTTCCCTGACCACCAACTGTAGACCCAAGTCAGCAGCTTGGTCCTTTAGGACTTGACCAGCTTGGATGGTAGTGCTGCTGCCAACCACTCTTTGTGGTGGATATTGAAATTCCTCACCCAGAGAATGTTCTGTGGCCTTACCACCCTCAGTGTTTCCTCCAAGTGTTGTTTATCAAAGAGGAGTACAGGATTCATCAGCCAGGTTTATATGACAGTCTCTTGGTTTCCTTGTCCATGTTTGAGATTTCATGGAGCCTGGTTTCAATGTTAAGGACTCCCAGGGAAAATCCCTCCTGAATATATATATATCACTGTATCTCTGCTGGGTTTATCCTATCAGAGAGGATGGAGTGTGATGGTGTTGTCTTGGATGTTTTGTGTAATTAGTATTTGCTTACCCTTGGAATTGATGTTTCTTGCTAAGTCTAACTCAGCTCTAAATAGCCAAGAGGCAAACTTATTCAGGAATCCACTTAATGTGTATACGCATTTGCTAATAATGATACATTTCAGCTCTTGTTACTGGTCTTCATCAGAAGTAGCATCTTGAATTTATCAATCTTGATTATGATTAGAGTGGATGGATTCAGTTATTTTGTCTGTGATCCTTCATGTCAAAGCAGGTGTTTTTGCTGCCTTATGAATCATTATGATGTGAAGATTCATGCACATTGGCAGACCAACAATGGCTGGGCCATTTCCTTTGACAATGTAGAAAATTTCTGGGATCCATTCAGAAGAACCATATTGACATTTGAGACTCACAGTGCCAATACACGGAATCTCAGATTCATTATAGGCAGTGCACTTGTCACATGTGGACTTCAACACTGTGCCATCTTCCTACGCACATCTCACTCTTATCGATTTCAATTTTGGTTCGCAGTTCATGTGGTCCATTTTTCTGGGTTCATAATGAATTCCCCAGCTCTTTTAACTTTATCAAAATGCTGTGTCAGATTGGCCACATGTACAGTTTGATTAAGATCTGGAAGCAGTTTTGTTACAGGCATTTCCTGAAATTTATCTGTATGTTTGTGTTTCAAGGCTATAACCATTGTAATATTCTTTGCATTGGGTACTGTCTGAATCCTTTTTTGTGTGTTGTTGCTGCTTCTTATGCAGTTCCTGATAATTAAATTCTGCACATCCTTGCTCAGTATCCATTAGCTAACACATTTTGTAGAATTCTGGACACTCAATGTTCAATAGGATAAAGCAAACTTCTTGCATTCTTGTGTGCTTTATTGACTTTCTTTGCCATTACTACTGTTGTATTCAAACACTTGATGATATTGCTGACCTGCAACATTGGCTTTAAACTTTCATTTGTCTTCCAATCATCTGTTAAAGTTTTAGCTTTCACTCAGATTTTATTTTCAGAATGACATGATTGGTTTTCAAGCAATTACCACTTGATGAAGTCATACCATGCACCTCTGTGCAAACAAAATTTCACTCAGTTGCTTCTCATAGGGACAGCTGAAAATGTGTTGCTGGTTAAAGCGCAGCAGGTCAGGCAGCATCCAAGGAACAGGAAATTCGACGTTTCGGGCAAAAGCCCTTCATCCTCATTCCTGATGAAGGGCTTATGCCTGAAACGTCGAATTTCCTATGATTCCTGATGAAGGGCTTATGCCCGAAACGTCGAATTTCCTAACATTCCTGATGAAGGGCTTATGCCCGAAACGTCGAATTTCCTATTCCTTGGATGCTGCCTAACCTGCTGTGCTTTAACCAGCAACACATTTTCAGCTGTGATCTCCAACATCTGCAGACCTCATTTTTTTCTCATAGGGACATAAAAGCAAGTCTTGAATTCTGAAGTTTACCCTAACCTTGAGCTGATCTTCAACGAGTTTAAAGAACTTTTCAGGGTTTTCTCGTAATTTTTGGAGAAAACAAAGGAATTAATTCTTCTCAAACTTTCACTTCTGAGAGCAATGAGGAGTTTGACCACTTTCTTGTTCAACTGTTTGTTTGTTAAAGAAGTGGAATGTCATCCTTTGTTTTAATAATCAGAACTGCAGTGGGGAGAAGCTTGCCAATCCATATTATGAGGTTTGTTTACCATTATGGCTGATGTATTAAATACTTACTGTATCTCTATTATATTTACATATATGCCTACAGAATTGTTGCTGTGCTCTAACATACCAGTTGAAATGCATTGTACTTCTTTACAGCTATTTCTTTTCTAATCGGTGTACTGGAAGAGAAATTGCAGCTGGATACTGTGTTGTAAATCAGTATTTGTTGTTGACTCTGGATTACTTAAGGTGGGCTTAAAATGGCCGTCATTTGCACCAAATAAAAGCAAACTGGAATCCCATGCATCTTCACGCATTTTGCCTCATCCCAAAATTCAAAATGGTAGAATTGAATGATGATTTGACAGATGACAATATTATCTTTCATGCTCTGGTTAGGAACCACTATTGCTTCTGAGGTTTGTTGCATTGTCAAGAAAATACTGTCATTCTTCTGCCATTAGGCCTGGATTGATTCAGAAAACAAAAACGCTGGAAATCACAGCGGGTCAGACAACATTCACTGAGAGAGCAAATTAACGTTCAAGTTTAGATGAAAACGCATCAAGGTGGATAAAGCCCTGGAACATGATTAGGTGTATCGTAGAATTCTGTGGGAAGCTAGGGAAGTGATTACTGGTTCCCTTGCTGAGATATTTGTATCATCACTAGCCACAAGTGAGGCACTTGAAGATTGGAGGTTGACTAACATGATGCCAGTACTTAAGAAAGGTGGTAAGGAAAAGCCAAGGAATTCAAATCAGTGAGCCTGACATCAGTGGTGGAACATTGGTGGAGGGAATGCTCAGAGACAGGATGTACATGTATTTGGAAAGGCAAGGACTGATTAGGGATAGTCAACATGGAGTTGTGCATAGTCTCACTAACTTGATTGAATTTTTTGAAGTAATAACGAAGATGATTGATGAGGGGTGATCTATATGGACTTCAGTAAAGCGTCCCACAAGGTTCCTCATGGTTGACCGGTTAGCAAAGTTAGATCACATGGAATACAGGGAGAATTAGTCATTTGGTACAGAATTGGCTCCAAGGTAGAAGAGGATGGTGGTAGAAGGTTACTTCTCAGACTGGAGATGTGTGACCAGCGATGTGCCACAAGGATCAGTGCTGGGTCCAATGTGTTTTGTCATTCATATAAATGACTTGGATATGAACTAGGAGGTGTGGTTAGTAAGTTTGCAGGTGACACCAAAATTGGCAGTGTAGTGGACAGTGAAGAAGTTTACCTTACAGTACAACAGGACCTTGATCAGATAGGCCAACAGGCCGAGGAATGGAGCAGGAGTTTAATTTAGTTAAATGTGAGGTATTGCATTTTGGAAAGGCTAATCAGGGCAGGACTTAAACACTTAATGGGAAGATCCTGGGGAATGTTGCTGAACAAAGAGACCTTGGAGTGCAGATTCATAGTTTCTTGAAAGTGTTATTGCAGGTAGGCAAGGTAGTGAACAAGACATTTGCTATGCTTGCCTTTGTTGGTTAGTGCATTGAGTAGCTGAAAATGTGTTGCTGGAAAAGCGCAGCAGGTCAGGCAGCATCCAAGTAGCAGGAGAATCGACATTTCGAGCATGAGCCCTTCTTCAGGAATGAGGAAAGTGTGTCCAGCAGGCATTGAGTATAGGAGTTGGCAGGTTATATGGCAGCTGTACAGGACATTGATTAGGCCACTTTTGGAATACTGCATGCAATTCTGGTCTCTCTCCTATAGAAATGATGTTGTGAAACTTGGAAAGATTCAGAAAGGATTTATAAGGATATTGCCAGGTTTGAAGGGGTTGAGCTATAGGGAGAGGCTGAATTGGCTGGGGCCATTTCCCCTCAAGCACTGGAGGCTGAGGGGTCACCTTATAGAGGGTTATAAAATCATGAGAGGCATGGATAGGGTAAATAGACAATGTCTTTTCCCTGTGGTGGGAGAATGGAAAACTAGAGGCATAGGTTTAGGGTGAGAGGAGAATGATTTAAAAGGGACCTAAGGAGCAACTCTTCTATGCAGAGGATGGTCCCTGTATGGAATGAGCTGCCAGTATTTGGCCCATATCCCTCTAAACCTTTACTATTCATATCTCGATATGAAAAAATTACAGAATTTGTACTTTTGTCAGCTATTGTGTTACTGTTGCTAGAGAAGGATTGAATGTAAATGCTAAGATTAGGTTTCGCTAGGATTTCTATCGAATTGATTTGCCTGCCATTATTCCCAGCTTAAACATTGATTAAACATTAAACATTAGAATAGAGCGACCTTAGTCACATTTGATCCCCTGTTAAAATGTATCTGAGGAAAAGTCCACAATTTAAAGAGAGGAAGAGAGAAAATTGAGAGCAAAGATAATCATTCACAACTAAAGACTTAAAGTATCTGCACCTGGGCACCTTGTGTCTAAGATAGTAGTGAGAGGCAACATTACAAACTTTTCACTACACTCAGTCCAATGCAAGTGACAATAAGGCTATTGTAATTCACAAATTCAGCATTTTATCATGGAAGTTCCAGCAAGATATTAGGTTTAATGATCATTCTTGAGATTTTGATTCAAAATTCAAATTCAAATATTAACTTACCTTTTGTCTTTCAAAGACTAACAGCTATGTATTTCCATCTTGTTTTTATAAGTAATTTTAACTGAGTGAAGACAACTATCTTTCTTGTCATTGTAAATATTTTATTCAGCTGGTGAGAATTCAGTAAAGTTGCTTTATGTGGTTAGCTTTTCTATAGACTATTGTGAAACATCATGATTTATTGTGTATATAATACAAAATGTGACTATGGTGCTTGATTGTTGTAACTTGTATAGTGAACTTAAGGGAGTTTTACCCTAGATTTGACTATGCTATATCCAACTCGAATTGCTGGATCTAAAGTAGGAGATATTCCATTCTTCAGTCTCATTTGTCAACTTGACAAAACCAAGCATCGAAGTTGCTTGTTTGTCTTAAAATCCTAGTTAATTAAATAATAACCTCCATGAAAAGGAACTTGTCATCCTTAACCACTACACATGACTATAAGCCCAAATTATATGATGGGCTCTTAGAACTACCAGGAAAAGGCTGTACATTTTTCCTTCATCCCATTTCTCACATCTTAAGAAAGAAATAACAAAAATCTCAAGTGTTTCATGCACCTAATTTTATTTTATTACTTCATGAAATGCGAGCATCACTAGCTAGGCCCAATATTCACTGCTCATCCCAAATTGCCATTGAGAACATGGTGATGATCCCCCTTCTTGAATTGCTATAGCCCGTGTGGTGCAGTGACACCGACAGTGGTGGCAGCTGTGTTAGACAGTGAAGGAATGATGATATAGTTCCTAGTCAGGATTTTATGTGTCTTGTAGGAGAACTTTCAAGTGACATTATTCCCATTCACATGCAGCCATTGTCCATCTCAGTGAATGAGATCATTGGCTGTGACGGTGCTGTTAGAGAAGCTTGGGTGAGTTGCTGCAATGAATGTTGTATTTTTTTTTCAAACCCCCCCTCCCACACTACCACCTAACTGCGGTATTGCTTATTTTCCCCAGCACCCATGTTGTGTGTATGCAGATGTGAGACACAGTGAAAGACACCAGGTGTACTGATCTTTATTCAAGTTTCACCACCAGGAAGAAAGAAAACACCCAAGTGGCCAGTGACAGGTAGTGTCCTTCTCATCAAAGGCCAATGCTGTGTGATCAAAACATTAAAGGGGAGGGCAGGGATTAAATCAAAATAGAGTTGGAGGAGGAAATAATGCACTCCACTCCCTGTGATGCCCATCCTTCCCTGAAAATCTCGAGGGTGTTGGAGGACAATGCGTGCTCCTTCACCAAAAGGAAGTACAGGACCTTGGGGCCAATGTGAAATTCCATCCTGGCAGGGGTGAGCGCAGACAGGATTCCACCGCACACCTGAGCTCCATTCTTCAGCTGGTGCACTATGTTGGGTCCGAGCACCACCGTTTTAAGGCGTCGAATGGCAATGGCCACAAACTTGACATCTACTGCTGCCCTGCTTGCTATATCCAGCGACAGCGTCCAGTCCAGACTCCTGCCACCCAGCATGCCCCTGACCCTGGTCCCCCTCGCAGCCACTGCCCTCCCCTATGAATGTTGTATATACTCTTTGTTGCCAGTGTACATCTATGATTGAAGGATGGAATGTTTCAGGTGATGTATGTAGAACAGAATAAGTGTGCTGAAACGTCCTGGATAGTGTCGAGCTTTTTGTTTTGTTGAAGTCACAGCCATGGAGGCTACTGCATTATATTGCTGAGTTGTATCTTGCAGATGTCGGACAGGCATTGGACAGATATGAGATGGGTTATTCATTTCAGAATCCTCAGCCTGTGAAATGCTGTTGTAGCCACAGTGCTTACATGGCAGGCCCAATTCAGTTTCCAGTCAATGGTAACCTACTATGTGTTGATAATGGGGGAAATCAGCAAAAGGTATGACATTGCATATAAATGCATAATTGTTAGATTCTATCTTTTTGGAAATGTCCTTGCCTGGCACTTGGTGTGAAAACTGTATACCACTTCTCAATCTAAGTTGTCCAGGTCTTGCTGCACATTAGAATGGACTGCTTCAGTGTTTGAGTATTTGCAAATGGTACTGAACATTGTGCAATTGTCAACAAACAGCCCAACTCTGACTTCATGATGGCTGGAAGGTCATTGATGAAACAGCTAAATGTGCTTTGGCCTAGAAAATGTGTAATGATAGCTACCTATGAAACATAGGGATAGATGTTTACACTCAGACTCCTAGTTTGCATATTTACCTACAGTGAAACCTTGATTGAAATCAATTACCCTAGTTCCATTAAAAACAAATTTATTAACTGCATTTTCACGGAATTCCACAGGGCCGTTTTGTTAATTTATCACAAAAGGCACTTCTCAATTGAACCATTTGTAAAAGAAAAGCAGTGTGTAATACCAAAGTGACAATGTTATGCTATGCTAGAGATCTGACATCTAAGATTCAAAGTTACAGAAATTAATTGACAGATACTGGAGTATAAATATGGAACTCTTTTAACTGTGAATTGAATGAAGGTCTTCACTCTTAAAAACACTGGAAATGAGGACTACCTGATATGATCCAAAGACTCTATTGCAGAACATTCACACAACAATAAAGTTTTTCTGAATGTTTCTCCAACCGTGTGGTGGCATTGGTTATATGAATAGATCAACATTTACATTTAAAAGGGAATTGTCAACATAAATGTCTAAAAGCTCAATGGCACAAAATAAATGGTAATTTGGAGATCATGAGACTTACTTACAATTTATCAGTGACTTTGTGTTTAAAACTTTCTTGTGACAGCTTCTTTAGTAAAACAGAATATAAGTGCGACATTCAAATGAGGACATCTGAGATTTGATTTCTGTCCAGTTGGCTAATATCAGTAAGTTGTGATCTACATTTGGCTTCAGCACTCTAGGATGAGAAGCAGAAAAATAAGACAGGATTCTGCTCCTCATTGCTGTTCATTGGCATCCTTGAGAAAAGGACATTAGATGAGAATTGGATTGGATTTGATTCTCTTCTGGTAAAGGAGACTGTCACACTTACACTTTAAGCTCATCCTAAACAATATCATTTCAGTAGAAATGCTGTAAGGTGACAGGTGTTGTTTGAAATTTATTTTAACTAGAGGGTGTGATTTTTGGAGAGAAGAAAGTAAGGAAATCATCTCCCACAAATGATGAACTGTTCAAAAATGTGGTTAGTGAGACGTCACTAACAGATTTGCAGGGGTAAGCACCTGTGTATAAATACTTGGTTTATGTGTTGCTTACACTCATCTATAGAGTCATAGAGATGTACAGCACGGAAACAGACCCTTCGGTCCAACTCGTCCATGTTAACCAGATATCCCAACCTAATCTAGTCCCATTTGCTAGCAATTGGCCCACATCCCTCCAAATCCTTCCTATTCATATACCCATCCAGATGTCGTTTTAAATGTTGCAATTGTACCAGTCTCCACCACTTCTCTGGCAGCTCATTGGTGTAAATCCCAATGTTCAGTCACCATATTTTATAAACTTAAACATAACCATAATACTTGACCACTGAATTAAATAAGGGAATATTTTGACATAACAGCTACAGGATTGCTTTTCCATGTTCCAAAGCACAGGAGAGACCCAAGATTATCTTGCGAGGCAGGAGCTATAATTAAGAATCAAATCATGAGACAAAAATTTCCAAAGCTTGAAAATTGGTTCCAAGTTCTAAGTGAAGGTTGGATTTCACATTCTAGCTTTGCATTGGTTCTTCTGCAAAATTGTATATCACATACATTTTTAAACTGAAGGTCTGCACATTTTTGACAGACACACGTTTAGATTTACAATAAATTCCTTATCCCAAATCTTGATCGGCCTTCCTGATGGACAGCAAAAGGCAGTGAGGTTAAAGGGGAGAGGTGAAACGAGGGCAGATGGGGTTGGAAGGAAAGGAAATGGGCGATTGTGGTAAGAATAGAGCACATAGAGAAAGATTCAGGCTCCTTACTACATTCTAGGAACACATGGCCACACAAGTGAGAAATATTAAGAGTTGAATTCTTTTTCCTGTTTAAAAAGGTAGATTAATATTTTCAAGTGCCAATTTAGTAGTGAGAGCGAATATAAACATCTAAATTTCTTATCAGGTCGCACTTGATCCTGGTATAATTGGCAATCAGTCATATTTAGTTGATACAAATGTATGTCCCCTGTAAGCTAAATAGACAATATTGAACTAGATGTGAACTGTAATTGCAGGACAGGGTAGGAACCTGAGAAATACGGTGGCAATGTGCTGATTTGAAAATGACAGCGTGCTCTGATTACCGTCAGATGGTGTGTCCTTTGGCTGTCCCTCACATTTGCGAGAATGTAACTTTTTTTGGAGCGTCGAGCATACAGCGGGCGCTGTTTTAATCCGCTGATTGTGGGTCTGGGGTCGGTGGGGGAATGCACTGGTGAAAACAAGAAGATTTTTTAATTTTTGTAAAAAAAATGCACCGTGTAAAGGCGATGGCGAATATAACAGGAGGAAGTCACTCCTGAATAGCCATCCGTGGCATTTTTGACCCGGAGTCTGGGGAAGATGGTTTGCGCAGGGTTCAGTGGGTTTTCGAGATGTGACCGTGCAAAAGACAGCCGCGGCGCTAGGACCCTGGGGACGCGACTGCAGTGAGGAGTGGTGGAAATGTGCGCAGCAGACAGCGATATGGAGCGAAAGTAAACTCGTTCCTGGCTTCACATGTTATCGTATGCGTTTAAAAACAAAACATCGGCCAGCAACAGCCCCAGCTCGGTGCTTCCGCAGCGCCGGGACCCGCACTTACAGAAGCCCGGGAGCTTCGGATCGGATCTGGATCCGGACCTTTGAACGGGGAGCAGCAGCAGCAGCAGCTCCAGCTCCAATCCCAGGTAATCTGTGTGTGTGTGTGTTTTTAAATAAAGAGGCTGTGCTGTGTCTTGTGGCCGGGAAGCTGATGTGCCACCGTGTACCCCTGACTGTCTCTGGCTCTCCCCCCTCCCCACCCCAAGCACCAACAAAAGCAGCAGCCCCTGGCTTTGAGCTCCCTTGGGAAGGGGGGGGTGGGGGGGGGGGGCAGCTCCGTCCAGTGTGCTCCCCGCTCCACTCGCTGCAGCTTGCTCCTCTCTCTCTCTCTGTCTCTCTGTCTCTGATTCCGGAGTGGACCCGCGAGGGAGAGAGAGAGAAAATATACCAAAGCCGAGCGGAATATTTTGACAATGAGAGAGGCTGTTTGGGGGGGGGGGGGGGGAATACAAGTTTAAAGGCTCCCAGCAAGACATTTAAAAGGGCAAATGCCCAACTTCCGGGAAGCAACTTATTCCCACATTGTTTTATCTATTTTCTACAAGACGGAGGCTGGAATCTCCCTCCCGGAGAGACTCCGTGTCGTGTGAGTGAACAGTTTGGGTGGATTGGCTTCTGCAGTTGTAGAGCAGCCGGGCCCCAGGCTGGAGGGAGTGGGCTGCCTGTCAGGTCAAAGGGGGCTGCAGCCGGGCTGACCGACATCCCCCTTCAGCCTCTGCTCCCTGCCTCGTCCTTGAGAGGCTGTTCAGGGAATCCCCGGAACGATCACCAATGTTTCCAACAGAGAAGCAACCAGAGATAACCACAGGGGCAGTGTCAATTCCTTTTCTTTTAAAACAACAACACAATATAATGCAAACCCCCCCACCCCAAACAAGTATTCGACTTTGTTCTTTGAAATATCAATTCCGAAAGGGTCCAGGCTGATGTTTGCTGAGAGTTGTGGGTCTCGGCTTCCCCCGAGTGCTGTTTTTATAAGGTCCAGCAGCAATGACCCCCCCGCTACTGGGTGGGAAGAGGATGTGACGGATTATATAAATAGCCTTTTGGGCGATCGCTATTCCGTTCGAGGACAGTAGAGACGGGCAGAAATATACCTTGCAACTCCCCAGATATCCACGGTGTTCCGGAACACTCAACGCCGTGTTTGTTTTAGATTTAAATTTAAGACCGCCTGCTAATCCAACCCGGGCCAGGCAGCAAGTCCCCTGAATTCATTCTTCGGTGTGTGGCCTTGTGGTGCAAGCGTCAATTTAGAGAAAGTTTTCAGATTGGACTACACTGGTTTTTCCGAAGCTGCTCAAGCTGGTAGTTTGGGGCAAGTGCTACACTTGCTCCTAAGGTCATTGGGGAAGGGGGTCAGTCAGGCAGGTATCCCGGTCCTTCAAGGGTACCTGTTACAGGAGAATCGGCTGGGAACAAAACTACCAAGCCCCGTGTTAGAACAGCGCACCATAATCAGCTGTCTAGGCCTAAATATGCAAAATTAAAGTCACTTGCGCCCGATATTCGCAGTTAATGCTCAATATAGGCTTATCAGGCGAACCATGTGAAGTGTTAAAAGTACTCCCGCATCATTGCTCATCCACATTATCCTGGATAAAGCTAAGGAGCTTGCTTGGTCAATTCAAAATGTTTTCAAGAGTCAATGGTTTGGTGTGGGCCTGAAGTTACAAAGAGGCTAAAGGAGGTAAAGCAGTACACTGCTGACCACAATACAGCCTCAATAATTAAATGATATTATTATTTTAATTTATTTATTTATAATATTATTAATGGTTTTCCTTTGGATGTTGCACCCCATCCCTGCCACTTCATCACTTCAAAGATCCTTTCTGGGGAATTTTCTTCTTAGGAGAAAGTGAGGATTGCTCCTCGGACGCTGACCGACCTGCTCTGCTTTTCCAGCACCGCACTCTCGATTCTGGTCAGCATTTATTGCCCACCTCAAATGCTGTTGTGAAAGTGGTGGTTAGTCACTTGTTTGACCTGTTGCATTACAGCTGGTACAGGCAGTCCCATGATGCAGTTCAGAAGGGAATTCTAGTACTTTGATTCAAGCTGTTGTCTACTCCTTCATGTGCAATGATAGTGAAGGATGCAAATGTTTTAAGTTGGTGAATTGGGTGCCAATCAAGCAGGGTGCTTTGTCCTAAATGTTATAAAGCTTCTTGATTATTGTTGGAGCCGCGCTCATCCCAGTGGAGAATATTCTATCATACCCGTGTCTTGTAGATGATGGACAGGCTTTGAGGAATCATGAGGTCAGTTACTGTCTGCAGAATTTCTAATTCCTCATAACCCTTGGTTCCCATACTGATCAAAAATCTATGTCAGCTTAATGACACAGTCTTGACAGTCCTTTCTGATCAAGAATTCCACAGATTTTTTATGCTTTGAGAGAAGGAATTCATCCACATGTCTGTCCTTAAATGGGTCCTTACTTTGAGATAATGCTCTCTGGTCAGAGTCTGTTGCGCAAAGTTCTTCAGTTGGAACCTTCACAGATCAGATTCCTGGAACATTCCCCTGCTCTCTTCTCCCCTCTCCCTCCCCGCCCCACAACATAAATGTGGGTGTATACACACTATGTAAACTGCAGAAATCCACAATCTTCTGAAGCAACAATTGTAAGTGATGTTTGGATCCCAGGACTGAGTTTTTAAATAAAAAAACACACACACAAATCCTTGTCCATCAGTCATGGGATTTTGTGTTTCCTGCCAAATTAGTGAAACTTTTGTCAAAGGAACACTGACATCCTGTGCAATTGTGATCATGGCAAACAATCCATCCTAATCCTTCTCATCAACCTTTGACATGCTTGACCACACTATCCTCCTCCAATGCAACTCCTCCATCATCGAACTGAGCAGGTCTGTATTTAACTGGTTCCATTTATATCTTTCCTGTCATAGCCAAAGAATCACCAGCAATGGTCTCTCATCTGACTTCTGCAGTGTTAACCCTGGTGAGCCCCAAGGATCTATCTTTGTTTCCCAGCTATTTCTTTTGAAAGCTAGTGGAAGCTGATTCCATGAATTATTTTTAAAAGGAAATTGGACAGGTGCTTGAGCAACTTACAAGGTTGTAGGCAAAAGTTGTCGTGTAAGATTAAGCACAGTGTCCTTTCAAAGACTCAACTGAGGAATGATGTGCTGAAAGGCATCTTGTGTTTTATCAACACACAGTCCTTTAACAATACCATCCAAAAATTAAATTTCACCATTATATTGATAAAATCATACACTACCTCATCACCACCCACTCAACCTGACCAATATCTTTGAATTGTCATATTTCTCGGCTGACATCCAGTATTGAATTAGCAGAAATTTCTTCCAGTTAAATATCAGGGACACTAAAGTCAATGGTCTTTAGTCCCTGTACTTCCTAGCCATCTCTTTTCCTTTGCTGGCAGATGTCTGAGAGTGAATGACTCTCTATGCAATCTTGCTGTTGCACCTGACTCTGAATTGAGCTTTCAAATACATATTCAGTTGAGCACCCATTTCTACCTCATAACACTGCCAGATTCTGTCCATGCCTCAGTTAATCTGCTGTTCAAATCTTCATCCATCTACTTGTTACCATTGGACTTGATTATTTTTCTGTGCTTCGAGCTGGCCTCCCAAGTTTCACCCACCATAAACGTAAGTTCTTGCAAAACTCTGAATCAAAGTCCTGTTCACTCATTATCTACTGTGCACATTGACCGATATGTGCCTCCAGTTAAACAGTGATTCACTTATAAAATTTTCATCTTTGCTTTCAATTTATCCGAAGGCCTCAATCCTCCACAATCCTCTGTAAAATCAGTGTTTCTTCAATTCTGGTTTCTTGAATATCTTGATATTAACTTTTCCACCTCTCGCATCAGTGTATATCAGTTGCACTGCAGCAGCTTACCCAGGCGCCCTTAAATGCAACTTCCATACCTGTGACCTCTTCCATCTCGAAAGATAAGGGCTACAGTTACATGGGAACACTACCACCTGCAAGTTCCCCTCCAAGATATGCAGCATTCTGATTTGAAATTTTATTTCATTTTTGCTGGGTCAAAATCCTGGGACTCCCTTCCTACAGCACAGTTGATGTCCCTACACTCCAAGGATGGCAAGAGTTCAAGAAGGCAGGGCATCACCACTTTTTCAAGAGTTTTACAGTGGACATTAAATGCTGGCCTAATCAGTGATTCAGGTCAGGCAGCATCCAAGGAGCAGGAGAATCGATGTTTTGGGCATAAGCCCTTCTTTATGCCCGAAACGTCGATACTCCTGCTCCTTGGATGCTGCCTGACCTGCTGCGCTTTTCTAGCAACACATTTTTCAGCTCTGATCTCCAGCATCTGCAGTCCTCACTTTCTCCTAATCAGTGATTCCTTTGAATGAATTAAAAAATACCATTGCAACTGTGCCTTTAGGTACCAAGATCCTAAGTTCTTGAATTCAATACCTCAACCTGTCCAATTTTCTCTCCTTCTTTAAGATACTTCTTAAATACATATTAACTGTCTTATGTGGCTTGGTGTCAAGTATTGTTTGAAAATGGTCTCAGGAAGTGTCTTGAGACATTTCACTCATTAAGAATAAATGCGGGTTGTTGTTGCAAAAGACATTAATAGTCTAGTTTTGTTTTTCCCAATATCAGACAAGTTTATGGTCACTTTTAACTAGTACATTACATGTACCTGCAGCATGAGATGAATATACCATGTTATTTGATGGTAGTCCGAATACATGCTAAATGGTACATTGCTTTAAGAGTAGAAGCCAGGGATAGGATATTGCACTGAAGCAGCTTCTGAGGGGAATGTAAAGGATACTGGTATCTGACCATAATCCATCCTTTCAAAAAAAAAGTAGACCAAATAATGTTAGTAAAAGATCAGTGCTAATCAAAAATGAAAAGTAAATATATTTTTGATTTTCCTTTCAGGGTCCAACCTTGCTTTAATGCTTGAACTTCATTAAAACATACTTAAGCTTGTGTTAATGACCAGTTGTCGAGCAAGATTTTCCAACATAGTTTGGTACCAGAATGGCTACTTCAAATTGTATTCTGTGAAGATTAGATGTCGAGTTATTGCAGCCATTATTTTGGGTGATACCAGTCACATCAATGTTGGTAGGTGAGCCTTGTTTTCAAGATGCTTGACTTCAAAGCCTTTGTCATGTTCCTTTCTGGCTGAGGTTCCACTGGCTCTCTGGCTTCTTACAAAGAAAGAGAACAACTTCCTTTCCTTTTACCTGCAGTGCTGGGATGACTAAGGGGTTTTCTCAGCTGTGATTATCATAGCACATATCTCCATCCACTAGGACACGTAGCCCCAGAGTTGGAACAGGTTTTTAACCTCTGTTCTTCTGTATTCTTGAAAGGGGAAAACACAAACATATCTCTAACCTGACTGCTCTCTTTTCTCTCATTATGTTCACAATCTGAGATAATACACAGCAGATTACAATTCAGTTTGCAGTGCATTTCTCTTTTTGAAGACTTTTACTTTGAAGCTTTCTTGGTATCGGTCTAGTGTGACATTCCATGTTCGGTCTCAAGGCTGAAGATAATTCATACAGGCCTTCCAGACAGTCACTGACTTACACCTCTTGGAATTTTAATTCTTAATCTTTTGGTTTTTTTAAAAATTTGAGTTGTAATTGCCAGCTCAATATATCTGTTGGTGATCTGCAATTATAATGCAGTCATGACAATTGGTTATCAGCGTGTACATGGTTTCCACACAGGATGTTTGAGGGCCAGTAAATCTCTATGGTTGAATTGTGGAATGGAAGATGCTTCAGTATCATAGTAGGCCTTCAGCCTTCGCACTAGATAATTCAACATACCAAATATTGTATTATCAATCAAATGCTGTCAGAACAGTGGAGGAAAACTGAAACAAATAGATACATGGAAAAAGTTTTAAATCTGTTAAAGTGCTGGTGTAGATGCATGTTACGTTCCACCTTTAGAATAGCTTATCCTCCAATCATTTTTAAGGTGCAGTTAGCATAATAGATTTTTCATGTCAGACACATTTTAAAACATTCTAAAGATCATTTTGTAAGCAATGAAATAATCGTGTATTTCTGCTGACATTTTTTACTTTGCAGATTAGTGAACACCTAGCCATTCCAATACTGTTATATGATGCAATTTTCACTCTCCCCTCTATTAGTTGCTATGAAACTACACCAGTTGTTGCTCTTTCAGTCAGTCCTTCTAATTGAAAATTCCTTCATCTCAGTTTTGGCCTTAGTCTTATCAGACCAAATTTGTTGACTTCCTTAGAAGTCCATTTTCAACGATACAGCTCTCACATTCTGCCAATCACAATTATTTTCCCATAACTCACATTGTAACTGGGCTTTAGTCAATTTACACTTTTATTGATCGTTTGCTGTTCAAGCTGGTATTCAACACTCTTAAGCAGTAATTTCAAAAAGATCTGCTACTGTGCCTCTGTCAGTTGGTTGCTGTTGCTATGAGGGATTATTAGTTCAATAAGCAGTTTAAAAAATGATTCTTAAACCCCAACACAGAATAATTAATATGCTGCAATAGTATCTCTGACATCCCTTTACTTTTCAAATACTCCTTCACGTTTGACTCATTGTGCATGCATTTTAATCCTTTTATTGAAATTGAAGTTTTGGACCCAACTGATTTGTATCTGTTTTCCTTTAGCCTGGTATTGGGGCCATTATTCAATTATCAGATGTAGTGCATCTGTTACTGTAAGTTCTACAATGTCCATTTAATACCAGTACAAAATAGGAGCAATTTTATCTATGTATGAAATATATTTTGTAGTTCATACCGTACATTATCTTCTCAAAGGCAGTTAGGGATGGGCAACAAATATTTGGCTTGCCCACATCACATAAAAGAATTTTTAAAAATCTTAGACTTTTGTTGTTCCAGGCACCAAATAGCTGATGATACATTCTAGACATCTATGCGATTTCTCAAACATTCTGCAGTTCTAATTCTCTCACAGCACATCAAAAGGTAACATTATTCCTTCCATCTCTACAATCCTGGATTAAGTGCTGACAATTGCTGAGTTACAATTCCATGAGGTCAGATATGCTCCATCACCATGCGTAAAGATTTATGCGTAAATCTTCACAGTAAGTATTGTCATGTTATTTGACTGAGCCCAGTCCAGTCCTGAGTATATACCCTTTCCTTGTGTGGGTATTGGATTATGATCAGGAGTAGCACCCTGGATAAATTACTCGTGCTTTCTCGAGCACAGGTATGTCAGACCAGTTAATGTCTCAGGTGAGAGCAGCGATTTCAGCACAAACTCAGGAATGACCCAGAGATCTTCTGTATGGCTTGTAATGCATGTGTCATCATAGAAACTGTAAATGTCATTTAATATAACATTGCAATTTAACACATAATGGTTCCTAACAATCATTTACACATCCAAAAATAGACATATAATACAAAATAGATATTCTGTTGTTAATCTACATTGAATGTTAATTGCACATGTGTCCATTAAAATCTGTCAACATTTTCTATTCATTAAGTAAGTGATGTGCTGTACCAATGTGGAATTTGCCCATTTTATATGTGGGAAATATCAATTGTATTTCATATCTTTAGTGCAATCTCCAAGATCACGTACACAGAGTATCAATTGGTAATGTGAAGATCAAAGTTATCAATAAGATTGCAGAATAGTGACATGAAAAATGTAGGCATTTTAAATTGTTACCCCCGTCACTTAATATTTGTCAAGATTAGATTGGTGCTGGGAAAGCACAGCAGGTCAGGCAGCATCTGAGGAGCAGGAAAACTACAAGGATAGAACCATCCGGTTCTTACCTTAACACCCAACCTCCGCATAAACAGCATCATCTGCCAACATTTCCGCCACCTCCAAACAGACCCCACCACCAGGGATATATTTCCCTCCCCACCCCTATCCGCTTTCTGCAAGGACAGTTCCCTCCGTGACTACCTGGTCAGGTTTACGCCCCCCAACAACCCACCCTTCCCTCCTCGCACCTTCCCCTGCCACTGCAGGGATTGCAAAACCTATGCCCACAGCTCCTCCCTCACCTCCATCCAAGACCCCAAAAGACCTTCCACATCCATCAAAGTTTCACCTGCATATCCACTAATATCATTTATTGTATCCATTGCTTTCAATGCGGTCTCCTTTACATTAGGTAGACTGGACGCCTTCTTGCGGAACGCTTTAGGGAACATCTCCGGGACACCCACACCAATCAACTCCACTGCCCTGTGGCTCAACATTTCAACTCCTCCTCCCACTTTGCTGAGGACATGCAGGTCCTGGGCCTCCTCCACCCCACTCCCTCACCACCCGATGCCTGGAGGAAGAATGCCTCCTCTTCTGCCCCAGAACACGTCAACCCCAGGGTATCACTGTGGACTTCACCAGTTTCCTCATTTCCCCTCCCCCCACCTTACCCCAGTTCCAACCTGCCAGCTCAGCATCATCCTCATGACCTGTCCTACCTGCCAATCTTCCTTACCACCTATCCGCTCCACCGTCCTCTCTGACCTTTCACCTTCATTCCTACCTCCACCCACCTATTGTACTCTTAGTTACCTTCTCCCCAGTCCCGCCCCCCTCTCATTTATCTCTGCACCCTGGAGGCTTCCTCCCTCATTCCTTATGAAGGGCTTTGTTCCGAATCATCGATTTTCCTGCTCCTTGGATGCTGCCTGACCTACTGTGCTTTTCCAGCACCACTCTAATCTTGACTCTGATCTCCAGCATCTGCATTCCTCACTTTCCCAGACTTATATTTGTCACCAGAGTAATACATAATGATGGGTATATGAATGTTTCATTCTGTGTTTGCTTAAATTGAGAAAATATAGCATAATTCACAATTTATCCTTCCAAATACTGTATGGGCTATGTCTAGAGAGAGTATTTGGAGCTACTATAATATTAGGGTGAAATCATGGCAGTCAGAAGTCTGTCAGTAGATATGATTGTTGGGAGTAACTTGAAAAGAAGTGTCAGAACAATTATGTAAGTAACATACTGGTAAATTAAAATGGACTGGTTTAAATTTGATTTCTTAAAATTTCCCTATGACATATTTGGATCAGTTTTCAAATCAGAATGATAATTTCAGTGTTTGAATTGAGCATCTCACAATTCGTATTTGACCAGGACATGCTTTTTGCAAAGTGCATGCCTCAACTGGCACTTATTCAAATAATGCCTGCTGGAAGTGCCCATGTGTGAATGATGAGTGAGACCAGGATGTGGATTGTGATGCTCCTTATGAATTGAAATGCCCTGTGCCCCTCACTGTATAGATGCAGATACCTGAACCTGCAATTGGTGCTTGTAGAACTGTACGTCAGCAGGGAGTCGGCACCTTCTCAAGAATGAGGAGAAAATGTGGGAATATAAGTAGGAGGAATCATATCTCCATAGCAACATGAAAGACAAACCAAACCATCATTAGAAACCACTCTGTAACTCTCTATTTTCATACTTTGTGCAGGGTAAAGTATAATTGTGAAAATAAAATAAATTAATGGCAGTCAACAACATTTTAACTATATGTAATTCAATATAATG
Source organism: Hemiscyllium ocellatum (assembly GCF_020745735.1). Classification (NCBI taxonomy): domain Eukaryota; kingdom Metazoa; phylum Chordata; class Chondrichthyes; order Orectolobiformes; family Hemiscylliidae; genus Hemiscyllium; species Hemiscyllium ocellatum. The sequence continues at coordinate 92,865,529 of NC_083411.1, read as the reverse complement.
CAGAAATCCAGAACTCCATCTTCTACTTTAGATTGCTAATTCTTAAGAAAATTATTACATATATTTTCTTTATCTATTAATTAAAATTTAAGTTATCACCATATTTGCAATTCCAGTTCTGAGATTAATTTTAATTTCAGGATGATTAATAAAAATATAATTGCTAGAGTCAACCAGATATGAGCTGAAAGATTGTGTGATTTTTACATTTAGATATCTGTGTATAAATTATTTCAGTCTGTAAAAGCTTTGTCTTATATGAAGATGACTCAGAAAAGTCCCAGATTTGATTCAGGATCCGTGCTGATATCTGATCCCAAATAATTCCAACCTAAAATTAGAAAAAAAGAGGAAATAAATCTCTTAATGTTTGCGTATTCTTACATTGCAGCAGGAGCCCCTAAATGACAATCAGGCATGGAAACCCTGGAAGTTTTTTTACTCTCCCAAGCCCAGGACAAGAAAGGAAAAACGTTGCTGTTAACACACTCTCTCCCAGAGATCAATTAATGCAGCTCAGATGGTTTTTGCTTCCTTGTGGCAACTTGAAGTTGGTGATAAGAAGCTCATAGATAAAATCCAATTGGGTACAAATAATAAAGAAAGATTTGCATAGTTACTGGAATGACAACCAGGTTATAAACTTGTGGTCACTTCCCTGGAAAGCAGATGAGATCTTTTTAACTTTTTACCAGCAACAAAAATTAATATAATGGGACCTTAGATTATCAAATTAACTCAGCTCTTTGCTGACCAAATTAGCTTTCCTGGATCGGATATTTGTGGTTTTACTCCAGTCCACTATTATGACAGTGTTGTATTTTCAGCAGCATTACCCTTTAACTTAGTTCCTGACTACCAATTCCAATGGCTGAGGTGAACTCTAAGATTCTTTAACACTATTTGAAGAAGAACAGGAAGTTCCCCTGTGGTTGAGCAGCAGCATTTCTTCCTCAGCCACCACTAAGGAAATAGTTTGATTATCTGTTGTTGCATTTCCTTACTTAAAAACAAGTAATGTAATTTAGCCCATAAATTTACTTGCATTAACTGTTGTGGAATCTTTTGAAAGCATGCTAAAATGCTAGATTGAGATGTCAACCTTGACAGATTGCAACATTCTTGCCTGACTCAGAAGATTATCATTCAAGTCTCATTATTGAATCATGAGCCCAAAATCCAGGCTAACACCTCAGTGCAGTACAATGTCTCTTAGTTGTCATCTTTCAAAGGAAACATCAAACTATTGATCCATTTGCGTTTGTAGCTCCCCCCAAAACCGTGTGTGACCCTTAGCAAAGGCCTTTTATTTGCTGTGGGTGCAGCAGGGACATAACCGCCTACAGTACTCTGCCAATGGCCTTCCTTGTCACAGAATACCAGAACTATTACAGCACAGAAGAAAACCATTCAGTCCATCAGTTCATTAAATGGGCATCATTACCTATTGCCATTCCATAACCTTGCATGTTATTTTTATCCAAATAATCATCGACTGCCCTCTTGAATGCCTCAGTTAAACCTGCCACCACCACACTTCCAAGCAATGTATTTCACGCCCTGACTGTTCACTTTTCCTCACCTCACCTTTGCTCCTTTTGTAAATCATTTTGAATGTATGCCCCTTGCTTTTGTTACTTTTATTGAGCAGGAACAGTTTTTCCCTATCTAGTCTATCCAGCTCACTCAAAATTTTGGAAACCTCTGCCAGATCTCCATTTGTCTTCATCCCTCCAAGGAGAATAGTTTCACCTTCTTCAATCTATCCTCATAACTGAAGTTCATCCCTGGAACCATTCTTGTAAATCACTTTTGCACTCTCCCCAGTGCGTCACTTTCTTTGTATAATGTGGCACGCACAACTCCAGCTGAGGTCTTATCTAAGTTCAGCATCATGTCCTTACTCTTTTATTTTATGTCCCATTAATAAAGCTGAGGCTACTGGATGCTTTACTTAGTGCTCTTTCTACTCATCCTTCCACTTTCAATGATCTGTGCTCAAATACATCCAAGTCTCTCTGCTCCTGCATGCCCCTTGATAGAACTGTGCCCCTATTTTATATTGTCTTTCAATGTTCTTCCTACAAAAATGCATCACGTTATAATTCTCTGGGTAATGAAACTATGAGTAATTGTCAGTGCCTCCCTTAGTTATATCTGCATGAGTATATAGTATTCACCAGTTTATGACCATGGGCTGGGAGAGTATGGACTCTCAACCTAAATGAGTGTATCTGGACTGGTGTTGGATGCAGATGGTAAGTGTCATGCTGCACTTTTAGAGTGAGCCAGATTGTCACCCTCCAAAGAGCTGTCAGTTGGAACACACGGGAGTTGGTCTTTAGTCATTGTAATGGTTGACCCTGCAGCATAAACACAATTACTGGAATCCTAATATTAAGGGCCACCATCATGGTAACCGGTGATGATGGGCAAACACAGTTCCTATGGTGAAATGAGAATGGATATGTTATTGAGATAGTGGTGTTTAGCATGATACAACAGTGCCATGAGCAGTCACCTGCAAGAGATAATGAAGGAAAGTTGGAATAATCTACATGAGTGAGAGATGGACTTACAGAGATCAATATTATGTACAATAACATAAATAAGAGTTTCTAGAAACCTACCAGAACCAGACAACAGTCACTCTAAGGTCAGGGAAAATCATTACCAAACACAAGTTTCCGAAAAGACAAAGATATCCCTATCTCCAATGTGCACAATAGAATCTTGAGCCATAAGAGTCCCAACACAGACCATGAGAGCAGTGGTGGGGATACCACGTTAAATTAGTGCCATATAGCAAAATCCATAAATGAAGTATCAGCAAAAGCAAAAGAAAATTTAAAAAATTGGAAAACTAACATAAGTGAGAAGTACACTGAAAATCAGTAGTAACGTCAGCACCATTCCAACAGTCACTGCCTCTCATGTATCCATTTGATTATTCTTGAAGGTCCTCTGAGAGATCCACATTGGGCTGTTATGAAAGAAGTAACTCCAAAGTTATCAAATAATATTGAGTTTGCATGCAAAAGAGTAGAAGCACAAGGTTACTGTGTTCCTGTATGCAGTCAGACCTCTGGCTGTCAACGTCATTGTGAAGAGACCATTTCAGTTTTCAAATCTATGTTAAAAGCATTCAATGCACACTTCAGCACAGACAGAACCTTGAAGTCAAGCAAGCACAATTTAAACAGACATCCCAGAGTTGGGGGTAATTTCTTTGATCAATTTCTTTACTGACCTAAAAGGTTTTACTGATTGGTGCTGATATGGAGCACTGAAAGATGAGCTTGTTTGCAATTGAGTCATTGCCCGTGTCTGTAATGAAACATTCTCAGCTTTTACTTATGGTCAAAAGAAGACTCAAGCACATTAAGAACTGAATTTGGTACACTTGAATAAGCTATTCAGTACGCTGTGCAAACCTATGGGATTGGGCTCTATTCTGGTTAAATATCGAGGCCTAAGATGAATAATTTAGGTTTACAGAAGGAACATGCGCCTTCTCATAAGCCCACAACAGGGCAAGGTTGGGAAAGCAGTATAAGAGCCACTTTAAAAATGTTCTTATTGTGGAACAAACCCAAATCACAGACAGCAGAGTGCCCAGCAAAAGGAGCAGAGTGTTTCCAATGCAGGAAGACAAGACACTTCAAGTGGTTTTGCAGAGCAACAAGTACAACAAAAAGGAAAAAGCAAGAGAAAATCTCCAAAAATAGGAAATTCAATACATTTGGAAATACAGAAAATCAAGGAAGTAAAAGAGAGAATCATATGAGTCACACTGGACAAGACAGAGTTTAAGCAAGACATTGGCACAGAGGTTCAAATTTGGCAGACCATTTGCAGTGGCTCAAAGCAGGTGTCCAGCAATAAAAAAAATTATATTACAAAGTCCAGATTCTGCAGATCTTCAACCAAAAGGGTAGATCATTCCCACACTTAACCACAAAGGGCAAAAGATCAGTGTGACTCTTTATATTGTAATGAACAAAAAGAATATTGTAATTGAGTAGAAATGCATGCATTCAACTAGCTCTTCTGGAAAGAGCAGAGAAAGTCCTTCTGCAAGACAACGGAGCAGAATTCCACTGAATTCTAGCAGCTCTTTCAGGATTTGGTAAGCTCAAGAAAGAATATCACACTGGATGGTATTTTGCCAGAATCTAAGCGTCATGGACATGGTAAGATGTGTGAAAGGATTGGATGAGGAGTCTGACAAAGCCCATCTTGACATTGAGAGCATTATGCATCATATTTGATTTGTTTGCTGGTGCATTTCTCAATTGGCAGTAGCGAGTTGCCGATTAAGGGGGAATTATAACTTGTTAAGTGCCTTGTTAATGGCCCAACTTGCCTCAAGATTCAGCTTTCTATCTTACCCAGATGCACCAAATAAGCTAGTCATCAAAAAAAAACTCAGTGGAAACCAGATTAGGGGCTTGGTCAATTCAGTTTGCTGCTTTCTCCAAGCAACCTCGACATTGTGTGCAATCAAATTGCATTCTAGGGCATGAGCAATAGTCGCCAGCAGTTCATCCACGAGCATTTCTATCATGCGTTTGCCAACCCCTCATGATCATCATGGCAAAAAGGCAGCTCTCAAGGGCAACTAGGAATGGCTGATGAATGCTGGCCCAGCCAAAATTGCCCACGTCCTACGAGTAAATTTTAAAATGTGCCAGTAGGTTATGTGGTAAGTATACTGCATGTGCAGCAAGCATGCATTTATATAAAGTGTCAGGCGAAATTTTGTTCAGCAAAGTTCATGGAGGCATCTAAAAGTCAGGGGATCTTGACACAAAAGGCAAGGGCAGCCTGCCATTCGGTCCAGGGATTTGGTGTGATCAAGTGTCCAGTTGCTGTGATTTTGGGGAGGGCACTGAGTCTGAGCAATCTGGGGACTAGGTAATGGTGGCTCCATAGCGGGCATTTCCTGGGGGAAAATGTACAGTGTTTAGTTAAGACACTTCTTGATAAGGTTTGTCTGGTTTAATTGTTCACATGGTGAGTCAAGATTAGTCTGCAGAAACCAAGGGAAAATGGGATTGGATGTGAACACGTGGGGCCACATCCAGGGGAGAGGACTCAGGAACTTGTTCATCATGTCTTGGAATCAAAAGCTGGAAGCAAAGGCGGTTGACAATTGGAAGCGGGAGTGGGAGGGTTGGTGATATGCAGAGAGGGAGGGCTTCAGCTTTTCTAAGGGGGAGTTTAAGGGAAAGGGATGAAGCGGAAGGGGGTTTGTCCGTACGAAAGATTATGCTGGATTCAAGATGGGGCAGTGCACAACCACACCAGGCATGGTCATCTCATTTGCCAGGAGCTGGGAGATAGTTGGCGCAATGCATGTTCATGTAGGTTGGTTAGGTGGGGACGTGGGAAGATTCAAAGTCCATGTGTTTACAGGAAGGGCAATCAGGAAGAGGATTTGGATTTTTGGTCTTTTTGTTCTTCTTCCTTCTGCTACGTCTTTGTGAACTCTGTTTCCACAGCTCTGGTGGTCCCATAATTCCTCTGTCACCATGTCTTCAGTCCTGAGGGCCAGTGGATGGGCTGATGGACTGTAGCTGTGTACGCCTCTCCAGCAAGCCCTCAGGGATGTGGGCCTGACTCTCCAGGGCAGATACCAACCTGTCCATGGAGGCAGCCAGACGGTTGCAGGACTTACTGTACTGCTGCATTTTCTGAGCTCTGACGGTCATTGTGTCCTACATCCCCATCTGCCACTGCTGCTCCTCCTGCTGTTTTGTGGCGAAGTCCCTGATTGCTGAATCAGCACATCCTGCCTGGGGGTGACCAGGTGCTACTCTCAATTTTCTCCTGCGAGGGCCATAATTCTCTCACCATATGGGGTGAGGGACCTAGGGTCTGGTACCCCTCTGTCCATATGGCTGTCTGCTTCATTTTGGGCGATCTTGTTCTGCATAAGAGAAAGGAAGGCATTAAGGTGGGTGGCAGGTTCCTTCTGATGCAGGTGGCCAAAAGATGGTAAGGTATTCTGAGGAAATGAATTGGTATCACAGGGCAGAGTCGATACAGGTTTAGTGGTGTGCAAGGCTGGGGGTTAGAGCAGAATGGTGACAGCGAATGAAGGAAGATTTTGCAGGCAACAGTGACAGTAGCAGACCCTGAGGCTTAATGGAAGGTGAGTGCAGTAGCAGCGATAGTGAATGTGAGGTAGCAGAAAGAGAAGCGTGACACTAACCCTGGGGTGCAGTGGACCTTCTCCTGGCACTACTGACCATTCCTGCAGATGATCCTCCGGTCTTTAATTGTAGTTTTGTAGTACCAAAGGCTTTGAGGGAAGTTTCATGGAAATAACCAAGTGTAGAGTTCACAACAGTCTGTACATTGATCAGAATTTCCAAAGACTTTGAAAGTTTCAGAATGTCTTGCTAAACCTGTGCAAACAATAGTCAGACACCAACAAAAACCTATTATCTTCTGGTCTTTCAGACAGGCCATAGAGTAGAACTCTTCAACTAAAGGGAAAGCATAATTGATCACAGTAGATGGCTATTCTGGTGTGGAAATTATCAAACTTTACACTGCACTGAGGCAGTGATCAAATCACTGAAAAATATTTTTCACATGAGAGTTTCCAGATGAGATTGTTTCAGACAATGGTCCACCATTTGTGCATGAATATTTTGAGATTCACAACAGCATTGGAATTAATTGCATCACACAGCTTCCTCTTCAGCTACAGATCAATGGAGAAGCTGAGAAATCATGAAAGGGGTAATGACTGAAAACGATGTTTGAGATTCAACTTAAATGAATTATAGAACAACACTCTTGAGCAATGGATATCCACTGACAGTTACCTATTGGCAAAAGACAAAAATGCAAGTTCACTGTACAAACAAAGGGCCATAAAAGCAACCAAGAATTACCAAAAAAGAAAACAGAAGAATTGGTGTAATTCTGGGCATGAAGTAAAGACTTTGATGCCAGGTCAGAAGATACGGATCAGAGATTGGAATGAGAAGGCACAGTCTAAACTGGCAGAGCAACCACATCCTTGCATTGTTCGAACTCTGGTGAGAACATTCATAGGGAACAGAATAGCATTAAGTCCACTCAAGAGCTGATAATGAATGAGCATGAGTACCACAAAGTTTAGAAAAAGAAAAGAACTACCATGATTACCTGATAGAATGATAATCAAATTACTGGGGCTGTAAAAATACCATAGACCTGTAAAATGTACACTTTGTGGGTAGATGCAGAGGCAGGAGGAGACGATGATGGGCAGATGGGGAGAATGTAAATAGTTTAAAGAAATATTTAACTAATGTTTTTGTAAAATTGAGAGAACGCATGTACAGATATAGATTAATGAGAATGGAGATGATGATAAGATGCTGACATTTATGTAAAAGTGACATTAGCATTCATGTGCAAGAAGAGGTAGAATAGGCTGTTAGTATTTAGAGACGTGCTTACCAAGAGCAGTATTATGTACCATACAATAAATTTTAAAAGCTGCATATAATTCATAAGTAGGAAAAAAACATTCCAGGCCACAAACTACCAGCAGTGACAAGGATAGTCATCTTTCCAATGGGCTGAATACAGCCCCGAGCCACAGGCTTGGTTTCAAATTCAACTTTAGAAATGGACTTGCCATCCTGCTCCCACGGCAGTTCCAGGGCTTCCAGTTCTGCCTTGATCACCTTATGAATCTCTGAAACACAAACGCTTGTCTTGGATCTTTTGTCTGCATTTTGCACCTTTTGTCAGGCAAACATATGCAGAGAAAATGTGAGATTACCACTGATGCTGAGGAAAGTCCCTTTCTGCTGGCATTTCCCCCAATCCTTTAAGGTACCCGGTTTCCAGTTGTCCATAAGACCTTAAGAAATAGCAACAGGTGTAGGCCATTTGGCCCCTCAAGCCTGCTGCACCATTCAAGAGGATCATGGCTGATCTGACATTCCTCCCATTCGTATTCTTGCTCTTTCCTCAAAATCTTTGATTGCCCTACTGATCAAAAGTCTATCTACATCAGCTTTAAATATACCCAAGGACTCTGTCCCACAGCTCTCTGTGGCAATGAGTTCTAAATGCTCACAACTATCTGAGAGAAGAAATTCCTCCTCATCTCAGTCTTATGTTGGTGATCCTTTGCTCTGAGACTATCCCCTCTGGTCTTAGATTCTCCCATGAAGGGAAACATCCTCTCAGCATTTACCCTGTCAAGTCCCTTAACAATCCTCTACATTTCAAAGAGATCAGTCTTCTAAACTCCAGGAGTGGAGTCCCAATCTGTTTAGCCTTTGTTCATAAGACAATCCCTTCATACCAGGGATCATCCTAGTGACCCTTCTCTGAACTGCGTTCGATGAAATGAGATCTTTCTTGAAGTAAGGGGACCAAAACTGGTCACAGTACTCTCGATGTGGTTCTCATTATCACTTTGTACAGTTATAGTAAGACGTCCTGACTCTAAAACTTGAACCTCCTTGAAATAAATGCTAACATCCCATTACCTGCTGTACTTGTATGCTAGCTTTCTGTGTTCATGTACAGCTAGCCCAAAATTCCTTTGTGTTGTAGTTTTCTGCAGTTTTTCATCATTTAAATAATAGTCTGTTCTTTTGTTCTCCCTTTCAAAATGAACAACTTCACATTTTCTTACACTGTACTCCATTTGTCAACTTCTTTCCCACTTAATGCAACCTATCAATATTTCTCTGTAAATTGTTTGTATCCCTCTGACAACCTATCTTTTCACCTATTTTTTGTGTTGTATGCAAATTTGGCTCCAGTACATTCACTTCCTTCCTCTAAACCATTAATACATATTGTAAACATTTGTGGTCCCAGCACTAACCCATGTGGAAACCCACTGGTCACATGTCATCTAAAACAAATCCATTATCCCTACTTACTGTTTCTTGTCCATGAGCCAATTCTCTGCCCATGCCAGTATACTATCTAACACCATGGGTTCTTGTAACTTGTGAGGTTATTTTATGACTTAATCTTTTGTGAGGTACCTTTTCCAATGTGGGAGTCCAAATACAAAACTCTTCTGGTTCCCTTCTATCCATTCTGATTGAGACTTTGGTGGAAAACTTTAATAAATTACTTAGACACAACTTCTCTTTCATGAAGCCATGCTGACTCTGCTTGATTAGATTACAACTTCCCAAATGTCTGTGATTACTTCCTTAATAATTTATTCTAATATTTTTCCAACAGTAGATGTTGGACTAATTGGCTTATAGTTGCCCATTTTTGTTTGCCTCCCTTCCTTTTTGAATAGGGGTATCATGTTAACAGTTTCCAATTCTGATACTTCTCCAGAGATTCAATGAATTGAAAAATTACAACGATTGCATTCAGTATCACTGTAGCTACCTCTTTTAGGAATTGTAGGATGCAAACCACCCTGAATTCTGTATTTATCCAGTCTATGGGGCTATCACTGAATTTGGCCACCTTATATGCTTTGCTTTTCAACTTAATACTCTCCTTAACTTCATTACTGGGGTGTACTTTTGCTGAGAATCATGAATTAACTCCTTGAATGCCTTCCACTATTTGCTTGCTGTCATACTTGTTAATCTAACTACCAGTTTACTTTTGCTAACTTTATCCACATTTCATTGTAATTCCCTTTATTTATGTCAATCACAGTTATTTCTGACCAAAATTTCTCATTCTCAAACTGAGTATTAAATTTTATCATGGTTATGATCACTACTTCTTAGAGGATCTTTTACTCAGAGGTTATTTATTAAACCTGCCTCATTACACATTACCAGATCCAAGATAGCCTGCTCTCTGGTCAGGTCCATGACATATTGTTCTAGAAAACTATCCCTCATGCACTGTATGAGTTCTTTGTTGTAGCTACACTTTCCACTTTAATCCAATCACCATGAAGATTAAAGTCACCCATGATTATTGCCCTATTCTTTTTAAAATGATCCTATTATTTGTTGATCTATAACAGAGTAGTTACTTCTTTTTAGGTCTATACACTACTCCTACAAAGGTGTTCTTTCCCTTGTTATTTTTTCACCATTGCCCAAATGTATGCTACATCATCTGAGCCTAGTTCATCTCTCATACCTGTCCTAATTTCATTTCATATTAATAAATGAATCCCATCAGCTTTTCGATTCCTCCTGACCCTCTGGGAGGTCAAATATCCTTGAATGTTAAGTTTCCCATTTTGATCTCCTTGTAACCATGTCTCTGCAATAGTTATCAATCCTATTCATTTGCTTTGATTTGCATCATCAGCTCATCTACCTTAATCCAAATGCTTTGTGCATTAAAATACAAAGTCTTGTTATTGAGCTTCCCTTATTTTTACGGTTCCTTGGTAAATAATGACATCCATATGTTTTGTCCTTTCCTTTTTATTTTCTGGTAACAATCAACCCCATCACAAAGTTGCAACCTTCTCATTCATTATGATATCTTATATCTTGAAGTTTATAATTTTCCATGCAACTGAACGCCCCATCCCACACCACGACCACCACACACTCAATAAGTTTAAAACCCGATCTATAGCCCTACTTACGTGATATGCTAGGACTCTGAGTACTGCCCATTCTTCCCCATACAGTATTGGTGCCAAAGTCCATGAATTTAAACTTATTTCTCCCACACTAATCTTTGAGGCATATGTTTATTCACTTTAATCTTGTTGTCCCTCTGCCAATTAGTTCATGGCTAAGGTGGTAATCTTGAGATTACTAAGTTTTTAGTTCTGCCTTTTAAATTTAGCCCCTTGTAGCTGATATTCCCTCAGTAAAGCCTCTTTCCTATTTCTACTTACAACATTGGTACATGGACCATGACAATTGGATTCTTCTCCTCCCACTTCAAGTTCCAGCACAGTCCAGATGAGTTATTTTGAACTCAGGCACCAGGCAGGCAACACACTCTTCAGGATCTCGATCCAGTCCCCAGAGGCTAGTGTCTATTCCCTGGACTGCTCCATCCTCAATTATAACTACATTTCTCTTTTCTCCCCACTCTTCAATCTCTCTCTTGAATGTACCATGGTGCTATGGTTAGTTTGCTCATCTTTGTTACAGCCCCTCCTCATCCACACGGGGAAAAAGAGTCTCAAATCAATTAGACATGCTCAGTGGCTGAGGCTCTTTCAGCACTACCCCTTGGTTGTCTCACGCTAATTAATCAGCCACTCGAGAAACTTGGGTAATAAGCAGAGGAAGGTGAAGATTCCTTGATGTACATGCACTTATTCTGTACCACTGAAAGCTGGTGAGGATGGGGAATCACATTATACTTAAAAACCTGTCATAGCCCTTGGTCATACTGTGATCCCTACTTTTCTTGCCCACCTTCATTCAATTCTTCACAGAGTGAAGTTCAACTCATCCACTCACCTTACAGAGCGGAAAAGGTCATTCATACTGACCCAGTCTCTTACAGGGTGTCCACAGCTACTCACCTTTGTGTCATCTGCTGTTCAGGCAACATTATTATTCATGACAGTTATTTGTAACCTAGAGAAGGTTGCATAGCCAGCTATATCTGTACCATGGGGGTGATGTGCTGAGTGGATTGTGGTATCTTTCAAATCTGTTGATAGCAACAACTGAATTTTCATGAATGTGGAGATTTAGTTTACCTGAATGCTCAGAATTTTTCTGTTGTGATATCAAGCACGTGACAAATTTTGCCAATCAATTCTTCTGTAGCCTTCTCTCAGAAAAACTGCTCGCAGAATGTCAGCTTATAAAGCAGGGCTTTCACGATTGGGTTCAGGCACTACGTTCTTCCTGCACCAGATTCACAACTTCTGGGCTCACTGATAGAATCATTGACAAAGTAGAGAAGATGGTAATTTAGTACATCACGTGTGCGCCAAATGTAAATGAGGTATCCAGTGTACCTCCACTTTCTGCGTGTTATAGAGTTGGCCAGTAACTTTGTAGGTCACGGCACTTCAATGGCATGCTCTGAAGTGGATGCGCTGGTGTCTGGTTGTGTTGTTTTCTGGCATATCGATAGAAATTAAAAATAAAGAAATTCAAACTGGTTGCAGAGAAATAGAGTTCACATCACATTCAATTGAAGGAGTAAACTGAGGGTTTCAGGACAGTGTTTTCCTGCCAAATAATTATGCATAGTAGGATTAGGAGAAAGAAAAACAGAATATCATGTTGACTTGTACTTTTCCATCTTTGCCACATTTAATGGCCTTGCCTCAGGATTTGTTGACTGTCCTCCACATAAAGTATGGGAGAATGTAGAGATCGTAATTTGGCACCCTTTGCAGTTCTCTCTCTCTTTATGGACTCTCTGCTTCTATTCATTTAAATGTACAAAATGAGTAGTTAGTTATTGTGAAGCTATTGGTATGGAGATCATAATGCATGCACTAACATTTGAGGCCAGTAATGGAATGATTGCAGGGAGGTAGTGAGTGAAGAAACATGAGCAAGTGGAGACTGGCAGTATTATGGAAACACATTGGTTCCTGGGCAATAAATAAATTTTGAGCACCCTGAAACATCTATATTGAAGTTGCTGTAATTCCTGGGGAGTTTGGACAGCTTCTCACATTTCTGCTATTCAACAAGGCCATTAAAGCTTTTCCTTAACTTTTTTTAAAAGCATTTCCATGTTGGTACTTTTCCTGCTGTTCCCCAAACATGGCCTCCATTTTTTTTGCTTCCTTGGTCCAGCAACATCTTCACAGTTGTTTTGAGGAATGTGAGGGTTCACTTCTCTCCCAGCAGATCTCATCATTCATTTTTCTAATGAAGAAACCTTGATCCTTTGCTGTCTAAATAATATGGTGGCTGATTGTACCTTTAAATTGCTGCAGAAGAGCAGAAAACACTTGCAACAAAATGCTGGTTCTTGCCCCTGATGGTGAAGCCAGTAGTTAGTGGTGTTGCTTGTGCCTTGATTTACTCTAAATATTCATCTTACACTAAACGTAGAAACCTGATGTAAGATCCTCTGCTTGATGTTTGGTGCATGTGATTTGTAATCTCTGCTTGGGATCATGCCTATGTGAAGAGCTCAAACTTGAGTAGCAACAGATTGTTCAATATGGAGAAATTTCACTGGTAAACTTAACACCTATTGGATTAAAATAAGGTAGTCAGTATCATATCAACCAAACCAGTCCCAGTTTTCACGACAGAGTAGTCAGACAGTCACAGACATGTACAGAACTGAAACTGACCTTTCGGTCCAACTTGTCCATGCCAACCAGATATCCTAAACTAATCTAATCCCATTTGCCAGCACTAAGAGGGTCATAGAGATGTACAGCATGGAAACAGACCCATCGGTCCAACCTGTCCATGCCGACCAGATATCCCAACCCAATCTAGTCCCACCTGCCAGCACCTGGCCCATATCCCTCCAAACCCTTCCTAATCAAATACCCATCCAGATGCCTTTTAAATGTTGCAATTGTACCAGCCTCCACCACATCATCTGGCAGCTCATTCCATACACGTACCATCCCCTGCGTGAAAAAGTTGCCCCTTAGGTCCCTTTTATATCTTTCCCCTCTCACCCTAAACCTATGCCCTCTAGTTCTGGACTCTCCGATCTGAGGGAAAAGACTTTGTCTATTTATCCTATCCATGCCCCTCATAATTTTGTAAACCTCTATAAGGTCACCCCTCAGCCTTCGACGCTCCAGGGAAAACAGCTCCAGCCTGTTCAGCCTCTCCCTGTAGCTCAAATCCTCCAACCCTGGCAACATCCTTTCAAATCTTTTCTGAACCCTTTCAAATTTCACAACATCTTTCCGATAGGAAGGAGACCAGAATTGCACGTAATATTCCAACAGTGGCCTAACCAATGTCCTGTACAGCTGCAACATGACCTCCCAACTCCTGTACTCAATACTCTGACAAATAAAGGAAAGCAGTCTAAATGCCTTCTTCACTATCCTATCTACCTGCGACTCCACTTTCAAGGAGCTATGAACCTGCAATCCAAGGTCTCTTTGTTCAGCAACACTCCCTAGGACTTTACCATTAAGTGTATAAGTCCTGCTAAGATTTGCTTTCCAAAAATGCAGCACCTCGCGTTCATCTGAATTAAACTCAATCTGCCACTTCTCAGCCCATTGGCCCATCTGGTCCAGATCCTGCTGTAATCTGAGGTAACCTCTTCACTGTCCACCAAACCTCCAATTTTGGTGTCATCTGCAAACTTACTAACTATACCTCTTATGCTCGCATTCAAACATTTATGTAAATGATAAAAAGTAGAGGAGGCCGATATCCCTCTAAGGCCCATTCCTGTTGAAGGGCTTATGCTTGAAACTTATTCTCTTGCTCCTCAGATGCTGCTTGACCTGCTGTGCTTTTCCAACACCACACTCTCGACCCCCATATCTTTCTAAACCCTTTCTGTTCAGATATACCATTCAGATGCCTTTTAAAAGTTGTAATTGTACCAGCCTTCACCACTTCCTATGGCAGCTCATTCCTTACATGCATCACTCTCTGTGTGAAAAGGTTGCCCGTTAGGCCCCTTTTAAATTTTTCCCCTCTCACTCTAAACCTATGCTCTAGTTTTGGACTCCCCCATGCCAGGGAAAATTCTCGTCTATTTACCCTATCCTCGCCCCTCGTGATATTATAAACCTCTTTAAGGTCACCCCTCAGCCTCCAATGCTCCAGGGAAAACAGCCCCAAGTCTATTCAGCCTCTCCCTAGAGCTTAAATCCTCCAACCCTGGCAACATGTTTGTAAATCTTTTCTGAATCTTTTCAAGTTTCACAACGTTGTCCCTATAGTTCCAAAAGTGGCCTGACCAATGTATTGTACAGCCACAATATGACCTCCCAACTCCTATATTCAATGCTCTGACCAATAAAGGAAAGCATACCAAATGCTTTCTTCACTATCCTACCTATCTGCGATTTTACTTTCAAGGAGCTATGAACCTGCACTCCAAGGTCTCTTTATTCAGCAACACTCCCTAGGACCTTACCATTAAGTGTATAAGTTCTGCTCTGATTTGCTTTTACAAAATGCAGCACCTCGCATTTATCTAAACTAAACTCCATCTGCCACTCCTTGGTCCGTTGGCCTATCTGATCAATATTCTGTTGCTCTGTGAGTAAACCTTCTTCTCTGTCCACTACACCTCCAATTTTGGTGTCATCTGCAAACTTACTAACTATACCTCCTATGTTCACATTCAAATTATTTATATAAATGATGAAAAGCAGTGGACTCAGCACTGATCTTTATGGCACATCACTGGTCACAGGCCTCCAGACTGAAATGCACTCCTCCACCACCACCCTCTGTCTTCTACCTTCAAGCCAGTTCTTCATCTAAATGGCTAGTTCTTCCTATATTCCATGTGATCCAACCTTGGTAACCAGTCTCCCATGAGGAACCTGTACAGAAGAGCTTGGAAAGCAGGTTAGGCTAAATACCTGTAAAAGTTTAACATTTTTACAGTATATCAAATGCATTGGCCCAAAGTACAAAGGACATTATTACATTTATTTCTAAACATGAACTATGAAATTCAGAAGCTGGGAATAGGTCTTTAAAGGAGCAACATTCGTTATTTTTATCTTGTACATTTATTTCTGGAGAATTTGCTCACTTGTTCAAGTTCCTGTGGTAGATCACAAATTGGTCCTATCTCTGTTGAGCTCAGCTTGAATACTAGTCTGGTTGTTTCTGATATTGATGCGTAGACCACCATTGAATGGGGTCAGGCAATAGGTAGGTGATGGTGCCCATTCATATTAAAAAATAATATACCCAATGCAGTTATTAAGAGCCCAACTTGTCTTTTGTCTTCATGTTCTCGTTCCATTGGAATTCCAATTTATAGTAGTGTTTCCATCAATTCTAATTGAGGCATGTGGACTCCATTTTGTCCTTGCAGCATTATGCCTTAATCAACACTATTAAGTACCTGCAAAACATTAGCTCAAAATGGCCATTATATCAGAATCAAACAATGATCCTCCTTACAATTGAACTGTGAGTTTCGTGCCTCTTGCTGTCTTCCACTTGCTTGTTTAGGGTTCTGCTGTTTTGGGAACAGTGTGCTGAACAGCAAGGATTGTACAGAAATCTATGTTTGTATGAGAACATGGATAATGTCTATAGGATTAGGATAAGAAGAATAGAAAGTATAGTGGAAAAATGTTCCAACTTCAATGTGAAAACGTTGCTCAATCGTTATTGAATCCTTCATAAACATGCTTCATAAAAATCTTTCATAATCAATGCATTGGAGATCAATTTGTGAGAAATTGATCCATATAAAAATGAACTTATCTCCAGATGTAAAGTAATTATCTAATTGTGTAGCAGCTAATTATTTTAATAGACAACCTTAAGGTGTTTAAAAACGTTGAAGTTTTAAAGGCTTTGATTTAACTTTGTGGCATTTATTTAATGAGAGATGGGTAAACTAATTGAACCAGGTAACATGCTGCTATTACAGTCTGTTTGATCTTCCTCTCTGTTGAAAATATTATTGGTTCGGGCGTGAAACCAATGTTGCAACCTAACCCTTGGGTTTTCTACATGGTGAATTAGGATAAAATTGCACCCTTAAAGGGTGTGCTTGGACTTCAGATTTATCGTGACTGGTTCATAGTAAACATCTATTTGCCTCTGCTTTTTGCAAGTGTTGTCAGTCATTTAATTACCTTCACTTGCAGAATTAAGTAAATTTTGCAAGTATGGTTTCTGGTGGTCTTATGGCACAGTGCTAGTGTCCCTATCTTTGGACCAGCAGGCCTGTATTCAAGTCCCATCAGCTCCTGACGTGTGTCAAAACATGTCTGAACAGGTTGATTAAAGTAGCTACATAGTACCTTTCCATGCACGTCAGATTATGTTGAAAGATGGATCAGTACACACTAAATGTTTCAGTGAAGTAATACTGCACTCTTTCTTTTGAAATAAGTGACAACTAATTATTGTAAAGTGTATTTTCCCAAACTTTCATTGAATCTACCATCACTCTTTTCACTTAGCAATCAATGACTGAGTATCCCTTAGCCTATTGTCTATTTTGCCCATTCTCAATTTCAATCGAGACCAACGCTGTAAAAAGACACTCCTACAATCTAGGCTGTTAGTACCAAGCCATTTCTTTGGATGCAAGTGACTTATTTTGCATTTTAAGAAGTAATCCCAGTTACTTTATTGACAGTTGCAGTTATCATATAATATTCCTAGAAAATATATAAATATTTTGCAATGTCAGGTTTATCACACATGTAAGGAAGACAAATATTTATGTATTTTCTAATCAAACTTTTCAGGGATGTTATTTCACACCTCTGAAGCAGACAGAACTTGAACCTGGACCCCCTAACTCAGAGGTAGGGACACTATCATTGTTCCACAAGAGCCTCTGAAACCTGTTTAATCAATCTATTGAAGTATTTCCCTAATTAAACTTTACAGTGAGATTATTACACACCTCTGGAGAAAGTAGGACTTGAACCCAGGACTCAGCCCAGAGGTAGGGACACTACCACTGTACCATAGAGCCATAAAACCAAAACGAAGCAGTAGTGAAGTAATTTATATCAGGTAACCCCTTGAATCAGAGAATTGAAGAAAGATTGGCTACGTCTGTTCTTTCAGTCTTGAAAGCAGGCATCTGAGAGGTAATGTTACCGAAACATTTTTTTTAGATTAGATTACTTACAGTGTGGAAACTGGCCCTTCGGCCCAACAAGTCCACACCGACCCATTCCCCTACATTTATCTCTTCACCTAACATTACGGCCAATTTAGCATGGCCAATTCACCTAACCTGCACATTTTTGGATTGTGGGAGGAAACAGGAGCACCCGGAGGAAACCCACACAGACACGGGGAGAATGTGCAAACTCCACACAGAGACAGGAATTGAACCTGGGTCTCTGGCGCTGTGAGGCAGCAGTGCTAACCACTGTGGCACTGTGCCGTCCGTAAACATATATGATAGTAAATTGTACAGGAAACATAAGTCTAGCTCCATTTAAAAAAAAACAAAAATGAACATTTTCAGAGCAGCCTATTGAGCATGAACTTTATATTGCTTTAATACAGGGTTGACCAACTGTGAGTCACACTATCTTATAACCAGCATCATCAAAGAAAGCACTGAGATACAAATGTGAATTGTGCTGAGGCTGGTATTCTAGTCTACTGCAAAATTAGGAAAGTAGAGAGGCTTTTAAAATAAATACTGTGGATCAAGGAATCAAGTTTGGGAAGATGTGAAAAATCAAAATGTGAAGAGACAAAGTAAGAGAAAAAAGTATTCATATGTGAAATGATAAACAGACCATGACAGGAAGGGCTACATAGTGCAAATCTAAAAGGTGAATCAACACATAAGGCTAGACATTACAATATTAATAAAGGCTAAGACTGTGTGTAATAATGCACGTGGTATTTGAAACTAAACAACTAAACTGCGAGCACAAATAGATGTAAGTATGTACAGTCTAACAGCCATTGGAGAGACGTGACTGCAGGACAACATCGATTGAAACCTGAACATTGAAGTATTTATGTTTGGACAGAAACTAACGGATAGAGGAGTGGCTATGTAAATGAATCGTGATATTAGCACGATAGGGATAATGAATCGTGATATTAGCACGATAGGGAGGGATGACCTAAATCGAAGAAACCAGGATGTAGGAGCAGTTTGGGTATAGGGTAAGAAATTATCTCAGTAACAATTCACTTGTTGGTGTAGTGTACCAGCCTCCTAACAAGAACCAACACAGTCGGATAGAGTATTTGCAAAGAAGTAATGGGAGCCTCTCAGACAGGTGTAGCAATAATCTTGGAAGAATGTAGTGTACATACTAGAAAAATCAATGGAGAAAAGAAGCCTCAGTGAGGAATCATTGAATGGTTTCTAGATAGTTTCTTAGAGAAGCACATTCTAGACCCATGTAGAGAGCAGGTTATACTGAACATGGTATTGTGTTATGAGATAGGATCAAGTAATACTGTCGTAGTGAAGGAACTCCAACCAACCATAGTTTGATTGCATTTTACACTATGTGGGAGAGAAGAATGGCTCCAAGACTAGTATTTTAATCATAAAGAAAATAATTAAGTAGGTATGAAAATACAGCTAGTTAGAATGAACTGGCAAATTTAGTTAAGTGATAGGTCAATAGAGATTCACTGACAGAAATTTAACAGGGCAATTCAAATACACGGAAAAGATACAATCCAATGAGAATGAAGGATTCCAAGAGGAGGACCCACCGTCTATAGTTAACTAAGAAGATTAAAGATAATATCAAGCTAAAATAAAGACAAATAATTGTACAAAGATGGGTGGTAGGTCAGAAGATTGGATAGAATCTAATTAAGGGCAAAGAATGATTAACAGATTAGCAAGGAGGAAAACATTAGAAAATGAAAGAAAACTAGCCATGGCTACAAAAACAGTTAATAAGAGTTTCCATAGACATTTAAAAACACAGTTAACAAAGTGAGTGTTAATCCTATGGAAAGTGAATCTGGGAACTTGATAATGGAAAATAAGGAGATGGCAGATGAATTGAATGAGCACTTTACATCATCTTTATTAGAGGGGAGACAAGCAACATTCCTAGAAATAGCTGTAACGCAGGAAATTGAAGGAAAGAACTCAAGAGAATTACAGTCGTCAAGGAAGTTGTGCTGAGCAAATTGTTGGAGCTGATAGTTGACAAGTCCCTGTGTCCTGATAGATTTCACCCTCAGGCCATGTAAGAAGTGGCTAGTGAGATTGTTCACACATTGGTTCAAATCTTCTAAAGTTTCCTTGATTCAGGAAATGTTCCACTAGATTGGAAAGTACTGAATAAAATTCATTTATTAAGACAAACAAGGGATTGCAACACTCCAAGATACAGAGAAATATGGATGTCCTGGAAGTAAGAACATTTCTTTTCTCACTGATGGTCATGAGATTTTGAAACTTTCTTCCTTAAATGACAGTGGAAGCAGAGTCTTTGAATCTTTTTAGGGCAAAGGTGGGAAGGCAGAAATGTGGACTAATTACGTCAGCCAATGATCTTATTAAATGATGAAGCAGACTCTAAGGGTAAGTGTGTATCTCCTGCTCTTTGTTTGTATGTTTGCATGGTCATAAACCATTTACAGAGCTCACCTCCCAGCTAAGATTCCACACAACACTGAAATAAAAACAGGAAAAGCCAGAAGTGCATGTGAGTCAAACTCTGAACGTGAAAGGACAGACTGATATTTCAGGGTGATTTCCTCATGGATCACTTCATGAGTTTTGACAGGAGTTCTGAACGAATGCTGCCACTCATCGTTTTGTCCTTTCTGAGTTAATATACCTAGACTCTGCCTGAACCAATACCTCTTTGAAGGTAATCCATTGCTCAGATACTACTTTTCAAACTATACTTTGGTTCCAGTTCTATTCTCGCCCCTTTGATGTCAGTTCTTCTCCAGTTAATTCTTTCTTGTATTTGACCAATGTCATTTTCCTCTCATTTTAAACCATATGATATGGCGATCACTGTCCCCTAAAATGTTTGCCACTATCACTTAATCTACTTGGCTCACCTCATTCCTAAGAACCAGATCTAGCAGTGCCCCCTTATTAAAATTTGCCTTATTGCTCAAACAGAACATGATAGAAACATATAGAATGTCTGTTAACATCTAAACAAAGTTGATGATTTTCCTTTTCATCAGTTGTTTAGACAGTTTTATACCATAAGCTGATAAGTTAAAGAAAGGATGTAGATTGAAACAGCACTTTCATGAGTTCAGAGCATCCAAAATGGGCCTGATTGAAGGTCTTTTGAATTGGACTTGAAATTGTAGTATAGAGAACACAGCAGTTAATTTGTACAGAGCTGGATTTATCACAAATAGTAATGAGACAATAACTAAATAATCTGTCTTGGAAAGATGCTGGTTTGGGGATATATGTTGGATTGATAAACATGTTGACTTCGAATGCAATATCACTGCATCTGCATGAGTTGGAGATAAATCTAGGTTCCTAGGCAAAAGGTCAGTAATGCTCAACTAACTGCACTATGCAATCCATCTTCTGATTTATCTAGTTTTCAGTTTGCAGCATTCATATTACTTTTTAAAAAAATCTTTGTAAACTTTAATTTTCCTGCTGAGCAAATCCGTAAAGTTGGCATCTGAAAAGCATTGTACCTGACAGTAAGATAGACTTGGAGTTGGAGTGCAGTACCTGCTGATTATTCCTGAAACACTTGTCTCGCAATGTAAGCCATATCCCTAATGTAAGTTTATATATTTAAAAATACACTTTGCTAAACAGGCAATAAAGCCTTTGGAATGCAAACGGAATTCACTCTGATTAGATGTTAATAACACATCTGTAAATTACTAGGGCTTCACTTTCTCAGTATATCTGTAAGAGCAACTGTTGGCCATGGATAACGAGAATCTCCACATTCCAGGCATTGGTATATCTGCCACACAGAATATAGGGAGCATAGTAATCATTTCTTTTTGACATGCATGTGGGGCCTTGCTTTTGCTGTGTGAAAAGCATTTGCAGTGTCATTCAGATGTATTAGTTTAGTCGAGACACTCAACATGCCTAGCAGCATGAGGAATCCCTTTTGGTATGTCCTGCTTCATACAGTAATTATTTCCAAAATTAATGTTAATCACACATCAAAAAGTAGAACTGATAATTAATTTTGGCACAGTGACAAAACAAGAGATTCACTTAAGGAACATTATGTTAGATAAGATATTTGGTGATGCGACTTTCCCTCTTCCCTACACCTTAATGAAGCAACTGGCAAGGAGTAAACAAATTGAAAATATTATGAATATCACTACATTTTTATGTATTTATTTTTGTGGGATGTGGACGTTGCTGGCTGGTCAGCATTTGTTGCCATTTCCTAGTTGCCCTCAAGAAGGTGGTAGTGCGCTGCCTTCTTGAACCGCTGCAGTCCACCTGCTGTGGGTGACCTACAATACCATTCGGGAAGGAATTTCAGGATTTTGATCCAGCGACAGTGAAGGAATGCGAATATATTTCCAAGCGAGGATGGTGAGTGACTTGGATGGGAACTTGAAGTTGTCCTTGTCCTCCTAGTGGTCTTGAGTTTGGAAGGTGCTGTCTGAGGATCTTTGTAGATAGTACATACTGCTGCGATTGAGCATTGGTGGTGGAGAGAGTGGATGCTTGTGGATACAGTGCTAAACAAGTGGGCTGCTTTGTCCTGGATGTTGTCAAGCTTCTTCAGTGTCATTAGGGCGGCACTCTTCCAGGCAAGTGAGGAGTATTCCATCACACTTCTTACTTGTGCTTTGTAGATGGGGGACAGGCTTTCGGGAGTCAAGAGGTGAGTTACCCACCACAGTACCCTAGCTTCTGACCTGCTCTTGTAGCCACTGCATTTATGTAGTGTGTCCAGTTGAGTTTCTGATCAATGATAATGCCCAGATCTTGTTGATAGTGGGGGACTCAGTGAATGTCAGGGCTGTGTTTAGTTCGTCTCTTACTGATGATGGTCATCACCTGGCATATGTGTGGCGCGAATGTTACTTGCCACTTGTCAGCCCAAATCTGCATATCGTCCAGATCTTGTTGCATTTGGACCCGGACTGCTTCAGTATCTGAGGAGTTGCGAATGGTGCTGAACATAGTGCAATAATCAGCAAACATCTCCACTTCTGACATTTTGGTAGAGGGAAGGTCATTGATGAAGCAGCTGAAGATGGTTGGGTCTAGGACACCTGCAGAAATGTCCTGGAGTTGAGATGATTGAACTCCAACAACCATAACCATCTTCCTGTGTGTTAGGTATGACTTGAACCACTTGCCTCCTGACACTCATTGATTCCAGTTTTGCTAGGGGTCCTGAATGCCAAACTCGGTCGAATGCAGCCTTAGTGTCTAGGGCTGACACTCTCACCTCACCCATGGAATTCAGCTCTTTTGTCCATTTTTGAACCAAGGCTGTAATGGGGTCAGGAACTGAGTGGCCCTGGCAGAACCCAAACTGGGCGTCACTGAGCAGGTTATAGCTGAGCTGGTGCTGCTTGATAGCAATGTTGAAGACACCTTCCATCACTTTATTGATGATCAGCATTAGACTGATTGGGCGATCCACTTGGCACTTCTGGCTGAAGATTGCTGAGAAAGCTTCAGCCTTATCTTTTGCACTGATGTGTGAGGCTGTTCCACCATTGAAGATAGGGGTATTTGTGGAGTGTCCTCCAGTGAATTGTTTAATCATCCACCACCATTCACGATGACTGCAGAGCCTAGATCTGATTCAATTGGTTGTGGGATTGCTTAGCTCTGTCTAGCACTTGCTGCTTATTCTGTTTGGGATTCAAGTAGTTCTGTTTGGTGGCTTCACCAGGTTGACACCTTGTCTTCATATATGCTGGGTGCTGTTCTTGGCATACCCTCCTGCACTCTCCATTGAACCAGGGTTGATCCCCTGGCTTGATGGCAAAGGTCGAGTGGGGGATATGCCAGGCTATGAGGCTGCAGGTTGTGCTGGAGTACAGTTCTGCTGTTGCTGCCCCACAGCACCTCATGGATGCCCAGTCTTGATTTGCTAGGTCAGTTCAAAGTCTGTCTCATTTAGCACGGTGATAGTGCCATACAACACAATGGAGGTTATTCTCATTGTGAAGATGGGTCTTTGTCTCCACAAGGACTGCATTGTTATCACTCTTACCAATACTGTCATGGACAGATACATCTGCAGCTGGCAGATTGGTGAGGATGAAGTCAAGTATGTTTGCACCTCTTGTTGCTTACTGACCCAGCTTGATCAGTCGTACTATTGCCGAGCCACTCTTGGTGGTGGACATTGAAATCCCCCATCCAGAGTACGTTTGTGCCCTTATTATCCTCAGTGCTTCCTCTAAACGTCGTTCAACATAGAGGAGTTCTGATTCATCTGTTCTGAGAGGACAGTATATGGTAATCAGCATGAGGTTTCCTTGCCCATGTTGAACCTAAAGCCATGAGACTTCAAGGGAACCAGAGTCAGTGTTGAGGTCTCCCAAGACAACACCCTCCAGACTGTATACCACTGTATCGCAACCTCTGGTGGCTCTGTCCTGCTGGTGAGACAGAACATCTCTAGAGATGGTGATGATGGTATCTGGGACATAGTCACCGAATCATACCTTACAGAGAATGACTGTCAGACTATTGCTTGACTAGTCTTGCAGACAGCTCTCCCAATTTTGGCACTAGCCCCCAGATGTTAGCAAGGGGGTCAGTAGTGTTGGTTCTGCTTTTGTCTTTTCCAATGCCTAGGTCGATGCCAGATGATCCGTCCAGTTTAATTTCTTTGAGACTTTGTAGCAATTGGTACAACTGAATGGCTTGCTAGTCCATTTCAGGCGGCAATTATGAGTCAACCACATGTCTGGAGTCACATGTCCGCCGGACCAGGTCAGGATGGCAGATTTTCTTCCCTGAAGGACTTAAAGAACCAGATACATTTTTCTAACATACGACAATGATTTCAAGGTCATCAGTAGATTCATAATTCCAGACATTTTTTTAAAATTGGATTCAAATTCCACCATCTGCCATAGTGGGATTCGAACCTGGGCCCTCAGAATCTTATCTGGGTCTCTGGATTAATACTTTAGCAATAATACTACGAGGCCATAGCTGCTACTGTAATTGTGAATGTCATGTCTGTGATTGAGAGTGTTATGTCTGATGTGTCTGTAGATGTATGAAAAAGATGGGTCAAAATTAAAATCAGTTGGGTCTAAATTCAATAGCCATAAAAACGGACATGTGAATCAGAGTGAACAATTAATCTGTGCCTGTTGATTGCAGTGAATTTGGCATGCTTCCTTCTCTTTTGAGTAACCTCTGAATTCAGTTTACGTTAACAGTGCAGTTGATTGGCTGAACAATCCATAGGGGATCAATACCGTGAGTGGCTCATCCACTTAAAGCACAACTTAATGCTAATCGGTGTCCCTTAAAGGAATGCTGCATTGTGGCTGGAGGTAATTCTGGCAGTGATGGTTGTAAAGGATCTCAAGTGGGAAACAATGAGTAATCGTAAATGAGGAGTGAAGAGACTCCAAGGTTTTTGGATACGATACTGAAGGAGAGATGTCCGGTGTCAACAGTGGAAAAGGAAACCCTTAGTTGCCAGGTCAAAGGCAGTGAGACAAGTAGCTGTGGATTTCAATGTCATCCTGAAAACACTGGATGCAGAGTCGCAGAAAGTTCAATAGCCTCTTGTGAGTGGTTGAAGTTAATTAATTAATTCATTCACTTCTAAATATCATATACCACTGGTAGAATAGTACCCTGAGCAATCACTCAGTCAAAAAGCCATATCTGTCAATTGCTAATGATCAGTGTCGAAAAGTGTGGCACTGGAAAAGCACAGCAGGTCAGGCAGCATGAGGGGAGGGGAGATTTAGAAACTAGAAAAGTCAATGTTAATGCTGTGTGGTTGAAATGTCCCAAGGTGGAAGATGAGGCATTCTTCTTCCTGTTATCAGGTGGCTTGGATTTGGTGCTGGAGGTGACCCAGGACTTGCATGTCCTTGTGGGAGTGGGAGGGGGGAGTTGAAGCGATTGGCCACAGCTCAATGGAGTTGTTTGGTGCATGTGTCCCAAAGATGTTCCCTGAAACGCTTCGCAAGTTGGCTTCCTGTCTCTCCAGTGTAGACGAGATCACATCAAGAGCAACAGGCACAGTCTATGAGGTGGGTGGATGTGCAGGAAAATCTCTGCTGGATGTGAAAAGATCCTTTGGGGCCTTGGACGGAGGTGAGGGGATGAAGTGTGGGTGGAGATTTTACGCCTCTTGCAGTGGCAAGGGAAAGCTCCAGGTGTGGAGGATGGATTGTGGGGGGCAGGGACCTAATGAGGGAGTTGTGGAGGGAATGGTCTCTGCAGAAAGCAGATGGTGGGGGGTGGGGACGGAAATAAATCTCTTGTGGTGGCGTCTGATTGTAGGTGGCGGAAATGGTGGAGGGTAATGCGTTGTATCTGGAGGTTAGTGGGATAGAAGGAGAGCACCGGGGGTTCTATCTGTATTGTGGTTTGAGGAGTGGATTTCAAGGGTGGGGGTGCGGGGAGTGGAGGAGATGCGCTGGAAGGCATTGTTGCTCATGTGGAGGGGTGATTGCAGTCCTTGAAATAGGAGGCAATCTGGGATGTTCTGGATTGGAATTTCTCCTCCTGAGAGCAGATATGGCACAGGTGGAGGAATTGGGAGTAAGAGATCATGTTTTTACGGTGGGTGGGGGGAGTAGGTTGGGGGGAGGTGTCGTCAGGGGAACCGTGGGAGACAGTGGGTTTGAAATAGATTTTCGTGTTGGGCCGATTGCTGGAGATGGAGATGGAGAGTTCCGGAAGGGGGAGGGAGGTGTCCAAGATGGTCCAGGTGAGCTTAAGGTCAGGATGGAAGGTGTTAATGAAGTTGATGAACTGTACAATTTCCTTATGGGAGTACGAGGTTGCACCAATACTGTCGTCAATGAAGCAGAGGAAGAGGTGGGGGGGGGTGGGGAGGTGGTGATGCCGGTGTAACTGTAGAAGAGGAAGGCATAGCTGTGGCCCATGTGAGTGCTCATGGCTACCCTTTTGGTCTGAAGGAAGTGGAAAGATTCGAAGGAGAAGTTGTTGAGGACAGGGACCAGTTCTGCCAATCAAATGAGTGTGTCGGTGGAGGGGTACTGTTTAGGTCGGCAGGAGAGGAAGAAATGGAGGGCTTGGAGTCCTTCGCCATGGTCAATGGACGTGCATTGGGACTGGATGATCATGATGAAGATGAGGCATTGGGGGCTAGGGAAACAAAAGTCATGGAGGAGGTGGAGGGCATGGGTGGTGTCCTGAATGTATGTGGGGGTGCTTGCACCAAACAACCTCACCGCCCTCTGGCAGACCACTTCAACTCCCTCAAGGATGTGCAAATCCTGGACCTCGTCCACTGCAAAAGCAAAGCCACCCACCAACTGGAGGAAGAATGCCTCCTCTTCCACCTTGGAACCCTACAACTGCATGGCATCAACATCGACATGATCAGTTTCCAAATCTCCTCTTCCCCCACCTCATCCCAGATCCAACCCTCCAACTCGGCACTGTCCTTTTGACCTGTCCTACCTGTCCATCTTCTCACCTATCCACTCCATCCTCCCCATTGACCTATCACAATCACTCCTCATCAGCATCCACCGTTCACCTTCCTAGCTACCTCTCCCCCCCCCCCCCACCCCATTCCCACTCTCTGTTAATCTCTCAGCCCCCTTCCCCCTCCATATTCCTGATGAAGGGCTTATGCCTGAAACATTGATTCTCCTGCTCCTCAGATGCTGCTTGGCCTGTTGTGCTTTTCCAGCACCACACTTTCCGACTCTGACTCTCCAGCATCTGCAGTTCATTAGTTGCTAATCATCAATCATCAATATTAGAAGGCTCACACTCAACACTCATGTGTCGCTTATGCCAAGGTTATGGCAATGAAGAGGCTAGAACCATTCAAAATGAATTGTACCTGATCCTGCTGAATTTAGATTTAGATCCTAGATTACTTACAGTGTGGAAACAGGCTCTTTGGCCCAACAAGTCCACACCAACCTGCCAAAGTGCAACCCACCTAAACCCATTCCCCTACGCTTGCCCCTTCACCTAACACTACAGACAATTTAGCATGGCCAGTTCACCTAACCTGCACATTTTTGGACTATGGGAGGAAACCGGAGCACCCAGAGGAAACCCACGCAGACATGGGGAGAACGTGCAAACTCCACACAGACAGTCGCTAGAGGCAGGAATTGAACCCGGTTCTCTGGCGCTGTGAGACAGCAGTGCTAACCACTGGGCCACCGTGCCGTCCCTCTTCTCACATCCCACTTCCTCTTCATCTTCTACTTTAAAGCTAGCAGGGCCTACTTCAGTGCCCACCTCCCACCTCCCACAACAGAACATTAGCGTTCTGCCTTTTTGTTTCAGATATATAAGAGGTGCAACTTGGCCAGGAAATGAAGGAGAGAGTAATGATGAAGACACAATGTATTGTCATACTCAAAAGTAGTGACCAGGATAGGGATCAGAATATACTCGGGATGTGACCGGCACTGTCCCAGAGGGATCTGTGTTAGTGCCTCAATTATCTATCTTATTTATTTTAACAACTTAGACAATGGCATAAGTAAATGGGCAAAGCTGTGGCACGTGGAGTTCAATGTAAGCAAGTGTAAGGTTGTTCATTTTGGATGAACACTAGGATAGATCTAGACAGTATGAGGTTAAATACAGTGGCTGTCCAAAGAGACTTGGTGGGGTTTCAGGTGATAGATTTTTAAAATATCATGATAATAATCAAGAAAACTAATGGAATGCTGTCCTTTATATATAGAGGTCTACAGTATGAGGATGCAGAAGTTATAGAACATAGAACATAGAAAAATACAGCACAGTACAGGCCCTTCGGCCCTCAATGTTGCGCCGACCAAAGTCTACCTAACCTACACTAGCCCAATAACCTCCATATGCATATCCAATGCCCGCTTAAATGACCATAAAGAGGGAGAGTTCACCACTGCTACTGGCAGGGCATTCCATGAACTCACAACCCGCTGAGTAAAGAATCTACCCCTAACATCTGTCCTATACCTACTACCCCTTAATTTAAAGCTGTGTCCCCTAGTAACAGCTGACTCCATTAACAGAAAAAGGTTCTCAGTGTCTACCCTATCTAAACCCCTAATCATCTTGTACACCTCTATCAAATCTCCCCTAAACCTTCTTTTCTCCAATGAGAACAGCCCCAAGTGCCTCAGCCTTTCCCCATACGATCTTCCTACCATGCAAGGCAACATCCTGGTAAACCTCCTCTGCACTCGTTCCAATGCCTCCACATCCTTCCTATAGTATGGCGACCAAAACTGCACACAATATTCCAGATGAGGCCACACCAGAGTCTTATACAACTGCAACATGACCTCAGGACTCTGGAACTCAATTCCTCTACCAATAAAGCCCAGTACACCATATGCCTTCTTCACAGCACTATTTACCTGGGTGGCAACTTTCAGAGATCTGTGTACATGGACACCAAGATCCCTCTGCTCATCCACACTACCAAGTAGCCTACCATTAGCCCAGTAATCCATCATCTTGTTATTCCTACCAAAGTGAACGACTTCACACTTAGCTACATTGAACTCCATTTGCCACCTTTCTGCCCAGCTCTGCAACTTATCTATATCCCGCTGTAACCTGCCACATCCTTCTTCGCTGTCCACAACTCCACCGACTTTCGTGTCATCCACAAACTTGCTCACCCAGCTTTCAAGCCCCTCCTCTAGATCATTTATAAAGATGACAAACAGCAATGGTCCCAAAACAGACCCTTGTGGAACACCGCTAGTAACTGCACTCCAAGATGAACTATTCTATTAACTACTACCCTCTGTCTCCTTCCAGCCAGCCAATTCCTAATCCAAACCTCTAATGCACCCTCAATGCCATACCTCCGTAGTTTTTGCATTAGCCTACCACGGGGTACCTTATCGAACGCCTTGCTAAAATCCATATACACCACATCTACTGCTTTACCCTCGTCCACCTCCTTAGTCACCTTCTCACGATCTGCCCTTCACAAAACCATGCTGACTATCCTTGATCACATTATTCCTATCCAGATGTTCATAAATCCTATCCCTTACAATTCTCTCTAAGACTTTGCCCACAACAGAAGTGAGAGTCACTGGCCTATAGTTACTTGGGCTATCCCTACTCCCCTTCTTGAACAAGGGGACCTCATTCGCTATCCTCCAGTCTTCTGGCACTATTCCCGTAGACAATGACGACATAAAAATCAAGGCCAATGGCTCTGCTATCTCCTCCCTAGCTTCCCAGAGGATCCTAGGATAAATGCCATCAGGCCCAGGGGACTTATCTATTTTCATCCTTTCCAGTATTCCCCAGACCTCTTCCCTACATACCTCAAGGCCATCCATTCTAATCACTTGTGACTCAATATCCACATCAGCAATAGTGTCCTGTTCCTGAGTGAATACTGACGAAAAGTATTGATTTAGTGTCTCTCCAATTTCCTCCACCTCCACGCACAACTTCCCACTACTATCCTTGACTGGACCGATACCTACCCTAGTCATCTTTTTATTCCTGACATACCTATAGAAAGCCTTTGGGTTTTCCCTAATCCTACCGACTAAGGACTTTTCATGTCCCCTTCTCGCTGCTCTTAGCTCTCTCTTTAGATCCTTCCTGGCTACTTTATATCTCTCAATCGCCCCAACTGAACCTTCACGCCTCATCTTTACATAGGCCGCCCAAAATGCAGCTATACAAAATCCTGATTAGACATGACTTGGAGATCTGGGCACCATACCTTAGGAAAGACATATTGCGTTGGAGGGCATATAATGTAGGTTTACAGGAATGACACCAGGACTTCAGGGGTTAAGTTATGAGAAGGCATACAAATTAGGCCTGTTTTGTTTAGAATTTGGAAGGTTAAGGGGTGATCTGATTGAAGTCTTCAGGATTTTAACAGGAAAAGACAAGGTAGATAAAAATAAACAATTTCTATCAGTTGAGGGTTCTAGACGAGCAGGCATAGTCTGAGAATTAGGGCAAGATTGTTCAGAAAAGATGTTAGGAAGCACTTCCACATATAAAATGTGGTATATATTTGAAGCTTGCTTTCACAGTGAATATAGGATCTATTATTAATTTTAAACACAAATGTCTGTTTGGCAATGGTAAGAATGTATCTATTCCCCACGATGTGGGGATGCCAGGGTTGGGCAAAGTCAAAAATCACAAGACACCAGTGTATAGTCCAACAGGTTTATTTGAAAACATAATTTTTCGGAGCCTTACTCCTTTTCCAGCTGCTAGTGAGAGAGGGAGACCTTAGACACAGAATCTATATGTAAAAGATCAAAGGGTCATACAACTGATGCAAACACATTGAAGACACCTACGATGGCTGTTAAATCTGTAATCAGTTAGAGTGGAGGTATAGGTTTCGATTAATTTGCAAATCCCAGAATTTCTTTCAAGTCACTGCCCTATTGGACTATAACTTGGTGTTGTGTGAACTATTTCCCATGGCAGACATTTCTAAGAATAGAGGGTGTAAGTTTAAGGTGCAGAGCGAGTCGTTTAGAGGAGATCTTAGAAATTATTTTTTGCCCAGCACATGCTATCTGAGAAGGTGGTGGAGGCAGGTACCCTTGCAACATCTAGCTGAGTATTTAAAATGCCTGGGCATAGTAGGCTATCGACCAACTGCTGATAAATGGGATTAACATAGTTTGGTGTTTGTTGGTCAGCATAGACATGGTGGGCTGAAAGCCTTGTTTCTAGGCTGAATAACTCTGTGACTCTGTATTGAGGGATATGGGCTAAAAGGCAGGTACATGGAGTTAGGCAACAGATCAGCCACAATCTCATTGAATGGCAGAACAGGCTTGAGGGGTTGAATGGCTGACTGTTTTCTCCTATGTTCCTCTGCTGACACTGTATATTATGTAGCGTATAGATTAGTTGCAATCTCCATCTGGTAAAAACCAGGGTGTGAGATGGCAACAGTCAGGACACAATGAGAGTGTAATTGCCTGTTCACCAGATGAAGAAGTGAACACAGGTTCCACTCCAGCAGAGCTGATGGAGTACCCTAAAGGAGAATGAAAATGACTTTGCATAAGAAATGCCTTGCACATTACAAGATCTACGAGATCTGCAAAATCCATAGCCAAAGTCAAAAAAACATTAAGGAGTGCAGAACCAACTTGCTTTCCGTGTTTGTCCAGAGCTTGGAACTCACTTTCTTTAGCATAGATAGAAATGGTGACAAACTGTTCATACTTGCAAACCATGCATGATGTAGTGGGATAAAGGGGGGACATTTTCATGATGGCAGTCTGTAACTATTGGAGCATCACAGGATCAGTTTTGGGGCCATAATTATTTACAGCATATATTAATGATTTGGATGATGGGAGTGACTGTATTATCACCTAGTTTGCAGATGACACAAAAGGAGGTGTGCAGTTAAGTTATAAGGAGTCACCATAGAGAGATATGCATGTTACATGAGGGCCATAAATTTGGCAAATGGAAGATAATGTGGGAAAATGTGGTGTTATAAACTTGGGAATGAAGAATGATCTAAGAAGAATTGCTCCTACAGCGTATGGTTATATGTAATAGCTAAAGTTATCATTATATTACAAGTAGAAGTCACTTGACATCTAGGTAGTGTCATACAATCTCAAACTTCTGCTATAATGGGTGTGGAATATAATGTATAACAAGGCTTTCAGGGTCTCACATCAAAACAGTAATGCATCCTTCGATGGTTTATTAAATTGTTTGAAGAGTCAGCTAAAAGGGAGAGGGGGAAATTGCAATGGCTATGTGGAGGACAAACTTGGTGTTCTCTATCAGGAAGACACTATTCATCATTCCTCATTTTCCCACTTCACCAGTGTCCTCGCTACCAGCCAGCCAATATTGCGTTCTGTCAGATAGCATATTCTGTAGCTGTGCCTTCTAGATCTTGAAGTATTTGAAACATGTTCTTTCGGTCCTAGAATTTCGCAGCCTTCCATCCATCTACATTGGGAGGCATGGTGGCTCCATGGTTCACATTGCTGCCTCACAGTGCCAGGGTCCCAGGTTTGATACCAGCCTCAGGCGCTGTGTGGAGTTTGTACATTTTCCCTGTGTCCGTGTGGGTTTCCTCCAGGTGTTCTGGTTTTCTCCCACAGTCCAAAGATGTGCAAGTTAGGTGGATTGGCCATGCTAAATTGCCCATACTGTCCAGGAATATATAAGATAGGTAGATTAGCCACGGGAAATGCAGGGTTACGGAGATGTGATAGGTCTAGGTGGGATGCTCTTCAGAGGTTTGGTGTGGACTTGAGGGTCAAATGGCTTGCTTCCACACTATTGGGATTCTGTGATACTGGGCGAATAGCATGTAGGTCTATTAGAACAGGGAAAAGTATATGGAAGAAAGATACTCAGGAATACAGATGAGTGATCAGTTGATTTTCGTATGCAGTATGACATGACATGACATGATATAAATTCTGAATTTGCATTGAAACATTTATTTTGTGGGAGACTTTTATTCATGCATTATGGTAAAGCGAACACTGTGATGGGCAGTAATAAAGGGAAGTTTAAGATGTGGAAGTGTTGTGGAATTGAGAATTGGGGTGGTGATTACTGGTATCAGATTTGGTTGAGTTCATCACGCACAGTCCGGACAGAAAAGGACAATCTCGGTTGCCTCCTCCCTTCCACATGCTCCTCATTCTAATGCTCCTCAACTGCTTGGCAAGGAGTTTGTTGCAAGGGTTGCCCCCTTCTCAGTGGTAAGATTGTTTAGCACATAGCAGACCATCACAAAGCTTGACATGCACTCTGCCAACTGTTTCAGGCTTTTCCACTATAGTTTAGACAGTGGAATCATTGCTTATTTCAGCATACCAGTGATCTGCTCTATTAAAGTTTGTATGACAGTATGGGCTTCCCACCATGCCTGCAGCACATATGTGCACAGTTTGTGTGACTGAGCTTGCATTATTGCTGTGGTGGATTTCAGTTAGGAAGTCCGTATGGAATCCAGACATTTTACTGGACCTTGTAGAGGATCAGGTAGGAGACTAGCTCTCTGTGCACCTTTTGTGGATATTGCCTCCTCATGTAAGCTCTGCTTATCCCTTTTGCCTACCCTTTCCAGCAGCTTGCTCTACCTTACAGCCTCCAAGGAATAGTGACCACAATACCCTTGTCTGCGATCACCTGACTCATGCAGAGGCCTTGGTATCAGTATATAGTCCTTTGGCAGCTGCTACAACACTCCTTTTGCAACTCAAAACTGAAGTAATTCCACAGAGGCGGATATTCCATTACCGAGTCACCCTTTATTTACATGTGGAGAGTCCTTGACATTTATCCAGTTTCCTCAGAGCCAGCTCCTAGAGTGAACAGAACCTCTGAACCTTCTGTTTATTTTTTTTAACAATTACAAAACAGTTTACAAAAAACAGTTAACATTTACAGCTGCATAGAAGAGACAGCAATTTTACAAGGGAAAGGAGCAGCAAAACCAGGCCCCAAACCTTACCATTCAAGCAGTTTACAGGGAAATGAGGACAAACCCCAAATCCCAGTTTCAAGCATGACAAGATAGCAACAATGACATTTGTACATAAAAAGGTAATCCAATTACATAAAAACCGTGCATACAATACAGACCCAGCAAGCCCGTGTCCCTCCCATCCTTCGGCCACTCTAAGGCAACCCGCCCCTACGTACCTTCCGGCTCTCGGTCCACCCCACACCCCTTCCAGTTCTCGGTCCGCCCTGACACAACTTTTGACCACCTCTAGGACAGCCTGCCCCGGTACCCACCCAGGGTGACAGCGGTAACCTTCTGTTTATACCTGTCAGCAAGATTTCCTTGATTGGGTCAGATTAACAACCCCAATCAGGGAACTCATTCTGAGGTCCACCTGGCTAAATTCGTTATAAAAACTATAGAATGCTTCAAAGACTCTGCTAGAATTGTAGTAATAGCCATGAAAAATCAGCCAGTAAATAGCTTGAAAGTCCCTTTAAGAAGCTAAGGTGATGGGGTTTCTTCTTGCTGCTGAGCATGTATTCAGCCATGTGAGGTTAAGAGAGGGTGTTGGATGGAGGGCTGAGCTCCAAAGTGGCACCAGTGGCAACAAATCAGCTTTATACACTACCTCTCATCATGATCTGTCTGCTCTGTATGTATCTAGTTGACTGATATGGTGTCTGCTGTTGTGCATCTTTGCCCCACTTGCGTGCAAGTACAAGTTCAGCATCATTTTGGAACTTTTATGTGGACAACTAACATTTTAAACCTGGCGTTAAACAGCACAAGAAGTGTGGGAGTGGAAGAGACCAATTTAAATAAAACTGGTTTCCTCAGTGGCTCAGTATGTAAACAGCACATATGGGCAAAAATTCACCTCTTACTGCAAGATGTTTTTCTCATAATCTAACAACTTTTTAGAAGGAGCCATTGGTTAAGTGGGATTATAAATTCTGACCTCTACTATATGCAGTTTTGTCAGGAGATTGTTAATTTTTCACACAGTGCTTTGATACCAATCCCTTCAAAGCACATGCATTGCTGACTCAATGGCCAAAAACAGAACTACCAAGGTGCTGCTGCAGGAATTTCTTGATTAAGCAGAGTATCTATTTTGCATGTGAATATTGCATACAGCCCTGCTTCACTTGAATAGCCTGACAATGCTCACTCTGTAGACTCACCTCCACTGTGGGATGGCAAGGTGGCCCAGTGGTTAGCACTGCTGCCTCACACCACCAGAGACCCAGGTTTGATTCCAGCCTCAGGCAACTGTCTGTGTGGAGTTTGCACATTCTCCCTGTGTCTGTGTGGGATTCCTCCTTTTGCCAGTGTTCTCTTCACTTTGTTTTGTAGTGTAGGATCTCCCCTTCTCCCAACTTCCATTCCTCTCAGGATGAAATTCTTGCCGGAAGCTTGTCTAATGCACCAATGTGTATTCATCTGCCAACTCTGCTGCTGTTTTTACTTCCTGAACTTTCTGTTCATCCACGTGAATTCTTAATATCTCTGGAAGTGAGTTTTTAAGCTCCTACAACAGAATAATCTCTCTTAGAGCCTCATGGTTCTTTTCTATTTTTAAGGCCTACACCCATCCATCAAAATGATTATGTTTATTAATTCTTTCGAATTAATAATTTTAATAATTAAAAATAAGTCTGACCGGGTTCCGTCTTTATGTTTCTGAACCACTGTCTATATGCTTCTGGTACCAATTAATAAGCAATTAAAATAGCCTGTTTGACCTCTTCATAAACTCTTATCCTCTCATCTGACAGCATGGTAAATACCTCATTAGCTCGGCCTACTAGTTTGGTCCAAACTAGCACTACCCACAAGTCCTCGGCCCACTCCATCTGCCTTGCCAATTTGTCAGATGAAGAGAAGAAGGCTTCAATATCTCTCATCAAAATGTGATAGAGTTTTGACATATTTGTACCTTCTCTTTTTAAATCTCCATCCTGTTAACTTGACTTTGCTGACTAAGTTGCAACCTCTCAAGTTCAAATTCTCTCTCTTTCTCTCTCCCTTTCTCTGTCTTTGCTCAGCTAAAAACCTTCTGTCTCTTTCTTTTTCCTCTCTCTCTGTCTAACTCCATTTTCCTCAATTGTAATTTAAGTTTTTTGTTTAACTCTACTGCACTTGTCTGTTTCTCTGACACACTTATGTCTTTGAGTAATTCCCTTACAACTTGAGCTTTACTTTTGTCCTTGGTTAAACCCAATTCTAACGTCTTTGCTAATTCTAAGAGTATGGTCTTTACTTTTCTATCTAAACTTTCTTGGCAAATTTTGGAATCTTCGTCAAACCTCAGAACTTCTTTAGCAATTTTAAAAGCCATTCCTCTCACTTATAATTTAACCAACCACAAGTAACTGAAATTAAACAAAGTGTCTCACCTACGTTTTAAGTAAAGATCTAGGACACTAACCAGCAAGTGTTTAAATCTACTAGGCTTTTCTCGAGCCCCAAATCTATTCAAACCTGTCCAATTCTCAGACTGGATCTAAATCTGTCCAAATCACAGACCTGAGCCCCCAGGCTGTTACAACATATGGTAAACACTTCTGCTAATTTAAACTAGACACACAGAAAAGGTCACCTTGTCTCATAATCTGTAAAAGTATGAGTGACAAAGAACTGCCCAAATTCAACTACTTAAAGAAAAAAAACACTTTAACTCCAAAAAGAAGAACATTAAACAACAACTATCTACACTTAAACCTACTTTGTCTTAACAATTTATCTATCTCCCACTCTACAACACTATAGTGATCCGACAAAACCCCGATTAAGATTTACAAAGACAATCAAATTTCAAAACCAGTCAGCTGTTGGTTTTCCCTTTGTATCTTCCTCTGTGGATTTTCCTGGATCGTCTTTTCTTTGGTCTTCTGCTGCATAGATTTCATGTGAACAGGTAACTTTCAGAGAGAATCTCTGCAGGCACTCTGTTTGTGCTCTTTGGTGCTATGGCTAACTGTTCAAAATGCCTGATTTTTATACTCCAAAACCTCGGATTTTCTCATTGGTTTGATGTTGTCAAAACAGTAAAATTCAAATTCGATTGGATTTTAGTATCGGGGGCATAATTTAAACTAATTGGCTCAATTCAAATTGTTGTGGAAAACTGATTGCACCTCAGCTCAGTTATTTGTTTCACAGCCAAATGTTACATTTTAAAAATTTTCAGCACACTTTGTGCTTGCAGTCAGTCACATGACAGTCTTGCCAGCTTTTCAAGTCTCTTAAAGGTACAGTACATGTCTATAACTTCATAATAATTCACCAAAACATCCACACCTTTTTCAGTGAACATCATGACATGCACTTTGGCCACGATTCAAAATTAAAAGCCAGCACAAAATAAACAATTGAGACTAATTTTATAAATAAAACCATTCCATATTGTAATCAAAGCTAACCAATTAATCATTTTGTACATTCCTCATGTGCTTATCTTCTATAAGCCTTTGACGGTCTTAGTGTTGTTGTGAAGTTCTTCTCCAGTAACTGTAGTGTGGCTAGTGGAAAGCTGCTGACTTCAAGGAGTGAAGACTGCAGATCACCTTGGAGTATGACCTTGAGCAGCTCCGGATTAGAAGACCCGGTTGCAGACTGCACCATCTTGGTGTGGCATTAGCAGTCTAGGCTGGCAGATTGACAGGCATCAGTCCCCTCTTTTGCATTTCTGTCATTCAATTCCCTTCCCAGGTCAAGTTCAGCTCATAAGCAACTCCTAACATCTGTTCCAGTTGCTGTACCTCACCCCCTTGAACCGGTGCTGTCCGCTCACAAAATTGTTCCCTGCTCAGGTATCCAGCCAATCTACAGAGCAGTCAGTGCTGGCTATAAAACACCAGGCAAGACAAAGTTCACATGCCACCTTCATTGTAGTCACTGGGCATGTTAATCACACATCATGATTCTTGCACTGTGTTGGAGGCTATAAATGTTTTTGTCCTGATCACTTACTGTCATTCTGTGGTCTGTGCTGAAAAAATGTGTCTTAGGTAGGAGTAAACATATTAATTGAGTTTAAGTACTGTAGAATCTTGAGTAAGGTGATTATCAGTGCTTTCACTTCTCATCACTGTATTGTTTCTTCAGCTGGATATTGGGTTAAAACAGAATTGGCGTTCACTGTGAACTTTGGCTCAACTGTCAAATAAACTGCATCTATTCACCAATTAGCTTCAAGCATGAAGCCTGACCACTAGGAGGGAAGCCATCACCCTTGAAGCTGCACCACAGCAAGAATCAGAGGATAAATAAAGAGAAACACAAAAAAAAAAGCAGTTGTCAATCAAAGAGATTAAAACACCCTTACAGATGGAAATACTTTCCAAACATTCATTTCAATTACCTTAGATATTCGCGACCTCAAATGAAATGAAATTATTTCTGCCACTGAATTTCAGCAGAGGCAATTGATATTATGAAGTGGGAAATCCAATTTCTACTCACACTGAACTTGCATTCATATCAGAGTTGGGAGGAGTTTCAGTCTGAACAGTTTGTTTATTTTGCCATCTAACAGAAGTCAGTGTGACTGAAAATGTGCGGCAATGAAGCAACAGAATTAATGGCATGTGTCACCTGAAGAATAACATTGATAATGCCGACGCAACGTCCATAATAAGGAAGAAGGCAAAAGTGTGAAGCGAACATAATTTTTGCAATAAAGATGGCCCAACATTCCTTCACAAAGAATAGGCTAAAGGCTGTAAAGTAACGTTTGTGTTTGAAAGTTTTAAGATGGAATGTCTTGATTAAAATGAAGGAATATTTGAGAAGCTATTCCACTTTGGCTATTATAGCTAATCAAATAGTGGCTGGTTGGGACGGTTTGGGGGTTAGTTGGAGGTTAATTGGAGTGGTCAGATGGTTAACCGGGGGATAGTCTGGTCAGAGAGAAGAGTTAGGTGGCTGTGACGGGTAATCGAGTTTGGGGTGTGTGGCAGTTGCTGAGGTGTCACTGAGTATTGATGTCTTGATTGTGGACTTACCCAGGTATCTGATTAGGTTTTAATCTGTCCATAATATTTCATAGGTAACTACCCATTTAACTATACAGAATTTGCCTGGTATTTCCAATTCTAACTCAGAGTCTTCAGAAATATTTAAATGAAACAAAGAACTGCAGATGCTGGAAATCTGAAACAAAAACAGAAATTACTGGAGAAACTCAGCAGGTCTGGTTGATGTTACCAGACCTGCTGAGTTTCTCTAGCAATTTCTATTTTTCTTTCAGTCTTCTGCTATCTGTTTGGTCCCCGATGATCTGGAAGTGGGAACATTTCTCCCCATGTAAAAAAGTAATCAATAACAAAGCAGGAATGATTTAAAAATGAGATGATCTTCTGGAGGTAGAGGACATGGCATTTGTGTTAAATGTGTATATAGTCTCAATTTTCACAAAGAGGTTGTACAAATTGAATAAGATAAAAATGGAGAGAGCATTACACGGCATACATGCATAACCAGTACGAAAATTAGAAACATATTTTCGGAGGATATATATATAACACACACACACACACACACACACACATATACACACCATTGATTAAGTGATAAGCACAGGGTAGATGAAGTTTAATGCAGATAAATATGAATTGATTAATTTTCATTAGAAACATGAAGTCAGGCAATGTAAGCTGAATTGCACGATTTTAGTGCAAATTTAGGGTCAGGCCCATGTTTGGCTGTACTTATGCAAATCTTTGGTGTTAAGTGACAAAAGGTTGTGCTTATGTCAAATAAAAACTGAAAGAACAGCAGATGCTGTAAATTAGACACAAAAACAAGTTTCTGGAAAATCTCAGCAGGCCTAGCAGCATCTGTGCAGAGAAATCAGAGTTAACGTTTTGGATCCAGTGACCCTTTCTCAGACGTGATCAACTGACCATCAGTTCTGAGGAAGGGTCACTGGACCTGAAACTTTAACTCTGATTTCTGTTAACAGATGCTACCAGACCTGAGCTTTTACAGCAACTTCTATTTTTGTTTCGGCTTATGTCAAAT
This sequence comes from Hemiscyllium ocellatum, assembly GCF_020745735.1. Taxonomy (NCBI): domain Eukaryota; kingdom Metazoa; phylum Chordata; class Chondrichthyes; order Orectolobiformes; family Hemiscylliidae; genus Hemiscyllium; species Hemiscyllium ocellatum. Next base: position 92,825,370 of record NC_083411.1, on the reverse strand, counting down.
GTTGATTTCTATCCATTGTCTCGAAGCAGGAATTGGACTGATTTTTAGATAGTAGATAAAAATGATTTTATCCTACATCAAGATGGCCAACATTAAATTAGATTAGTATATATTCCACATTCCCTATGGAGAGAAGATAGCAAGACTGTGAAACCCATCACAGACAATGATATCTCCCTGTTTGTTAATAACCTTTCTTTCTGCCTTATCACCAAATCATTACTGGAAGTCAGTCTGAGGAAGGGTCACTGGACTCAAAATGTAAATTTGGCTTTCTATCCATAGGTGCTGCCAGATCTCCTGAGTTTCTCCAGCAATTTCTGTGCTTGCACTCACTGAAGTCACCTGTAATATTCAACAGGTGAATATGAACGGTTAAATTGCTTGGACAATTATAAATTGGATTATAACTGGAATATAATTATGTTTAAAATACTGTCAGTTGGAGAGAGATCATTTGACCAACCTGAGTCTTTTCTGTGGTTTCTAAGAATTGAATTAGCAGTTGGACTACATGAGTTCCTGTTCTGTTTCTCTCCAAGCTTGTACAATACAGATAATAAGCCTTGAACCTGTCTGCTAACTTGATTTTATCTCCATTCTACAAATATACACCGATTTTTTTTTGCAGAAAGAATTCAATTCTATAGCAGTGTCTCCAGCAGAGCAGAAAACATTATCGATGTAAATCACCTTAGCACTTAAGCCACAACACCAGATTCAATCTGCAGCGATTAGAGATTCCAAATTATAACCATGAACTACTTTTATTTCTTAGAGAATAATTTGCCCAATCTTTCCCTTCCAAATCTGTAATCTTTATTTGTATATGTGAACTTCAAGTGTATGTGTGGAAGTTGGAGCATATTATCTTAATTTATTTAGGTTGGTTCAAGGATAATGAAACTAACCCTTTCTTTCTTGTAAAAGTTAAGAAAACCTATCCAATTGATTATTTTGTGACCACAGTGCATAAATAGTTAAGCAATCAGTGAATTGGCAAGTGTAACCTTTTCAATCAAAAAAAACCTCGTGGTCAGACAAGAAAAAAATAAAAGTGGGGAGCCGTTTGATGCTTCCCCATCTGATGGTCACACAGGCAATTTGAGACGTTTGTATTACAAAGGCAGACATGATGCTTAGCTTTATAAATAGAAACATAGAATACAAAAGCAAAGGATATAAAAGACAAGGTTGCCCCTAAGTGGACTATTCTGTGTTTCTGCACACCACTTCATAACGGATGTCAAGGCCTTTGAGATGGTGTAGAGATTTACTAAAATATAAGAAAAAGATTATGGTGCATAGAGTGATTAGCGAAACTGTGTTCATTCTTCTTAGAGCAGAAAGTTAATACAAAATTTGACAGCGATCCTTAAAATTATAAAAAGCTTTCATTGAGTAACTAAGGAACAATTCCTTCCAGCAGAAGAAGGATCACTAAACATTTGTTCAGGTTTAAGGTAAGTGGCAGAAAACCAGAGGCAAGTTGTTATGTTCTGGAAGATACTGCCTGAGGAGATGGTGGAAACAAGTTTGATAATAACTTTCAAAAGGAATTAGATAAAGACTTGGAAAAAGCAAACATTGCTGGGCCATGCAGAAAAAGCAGAAGAATTAGACTAATTAATTACTTTTCAAGAGCTGATACAGACATGGTAGATCAAATGACCTCTTGTTCCAAGCTGTATAATTCTGTGATACTATGACTTAGTATGTAAATAAATTCCTTAGTATCAATCAGAAGGTTAATATCTGCCGTATGCTTATTTAGAAATCTCAACTGGCACAGCAGTGTGGCATCAAAATTGATTCAGGTGTACTTGGGCTAAGGAGGAGTGGAGAAGTCATGCAGCTTTCATTTTCCTGATCACTATTCCATGATGCCTTGTGAAAAAGTAAACTGGAGTAAGTGAATGTGAGGTACAAAGAGTATTTAGCTTGTCCAATATGAGTCAAACCAACTGCTTTGAAAGAACTGTAATATACTTATAGCACAAAATGTAGACATATTGTTTGATATGTACGCTGTATTGTTGTGTAAGGAAGTTAGCAACTGAAATAGTTGACCACATTTTAAGATACTCTTGCCCATCAGGCCATAAAGGAGAAGAGTTAATCAGTTCTACCTCTGGTACTGCATTTGTTACCAAAACTCAATTCAGAATGTTTCAGGCACAGAAATGTGAATTTTTACTTAAGTTGAGCCTGGAGTCTCAGAAGAAATCATTGAAAATCTAATATGTAACTAACTGCTAAGTAATATGCAATAAGCCAGTTTACCATTCATCAAAATTGTCCCTCCTGCTGAAGCTTTCATGTGGGCATCCTTTCCACATGGTACAAGAAGCTTAGAATAACACTGGCAAGATAGGTTGGTGGCAGTGAAACTATCCAAAGCTTCTAAACCCAATTATTACAATGTATGTGTGTCAGCTCGGGCGTGACTGCTGTTTTCTGATCTCTGTCAGGGCTTTGTTTTTCAGAGCACAATTTGTTGAATAACATAAGGGGCATCATTGCTGTTTTGAGAAGAGAAGTGAAAGCACTTATCTCTAGAAGAGTAAAGCAGCTTTTACATTGTCATGACAATGGCGAGTCAAGTGACGCAATATTGCTTAACAGCAGACAAATTACATGCTTGCTAGGATGTCATTGTGCTGAATATCTTGAAATGAATCATAAAGTTTTTGCTAATATCTCTACAGAAGAGATATTGTTCCTTTGAGTTCCATTTTAAAATAAAGTTAAAAAGGACAAGTAATTTGGGGTGAGACAAGACATCCCATGAATGTCTTCACTTTTCATGTGTCTCATGATTTTCTATCTAGGCATTGCAATTTTGACTAACGTTGCTTAAAAAGCAGCATTTAAATGAATATCAGTACAGATATTTGTTTACAAATCACTGCCCTAGACAAGCCGTCAGTTAAATGCAATTGGTAGACCAATGGAGGAAATACAGGATGTGGGAGCACTCATACATCTGAGTGACAGTCGCTTTTCAGTTATTTAAGGTACAATATAACGTAGGAGTAAATACTAAAAGCTGTTAAGTATTAATCCTGGGTATCAGTCTGGTAATTGCCCTTTTAAAGAAAAATCAGTAATTGTAATAATAACTATAGTTGCAGGCTGATCCTTAACTTTAGGAATTGAACCTTTGATGGTTATATCCCAATACTTATATATCCAGTTGTATATTTTGATACTATAGTGTTTGTTGGGAAGTAGTATCTTTTCATCTGGCTTATTAGCTTTTCAAGGGTTCATTGATCTTAGTCTATATGGTTCAGTTAGCTAATTGTTGCCAACACATAGTTGGAATCCTTGTACCTGTTATTTCTTACCCTGACGCCAGCTTCCAACTTTTCATTAATTCCCCATGAAGGAGAAGTTGCTAGAACGATGTAGGATACGCTGACTGTTTTGCAACACACCTGCTTGGTACAATTAGAGTTGAAGGAATTGACCTGTTTATAGATGTATCATTGTTTGATTCTGTTTGTCTCTGGCAAAAGAAATGGCTCTGTCATTCAATGGTCAGAAATATATGGATTTTAAAAGCAGCAAGAATAATAGTGGCAGACTTATGAATAGGCAGCAGTGTTTGTTTATATTTGGAAAATTGTAGAAATTTGGATTTAAAAGCATTTTAGTAAAATTTCTACCTCTTTGAATGTCAAAGCAAAATTAACATTGGACTCATGTATTAGGTTGACTGCTAACAATTTCAAGATTTAAAGTTCCACTACATTTCAAAGTCTTACATCTCCTGGACCTTCTGGCATCAAACTTTCTATCTCAACTCGATTGAGCTTCATTGGCTTCACTTCACACAGCAGACAGTTAACTAATAATGTCATGTTTTGTAATATCAACAGTGGTCCATCAGCAGGCCATGCATATCATGACCAATGTCTGTAAAAGCAACTTTAGCTATGAAGTTCTATGCTCGGGAATCATCCCAGACTGAAGCACTTAGCATCAATATATGTCAGTTTGCAGTCCATTGCTGCATCAGACAGGTTACAAATATGCTTTTGGTGAAACAATTATTTAATACCTGTTCAATGCAGGAAGCTGGACTAGAGGAAACAGATCTGAGAAGAATTGCCGGCTCACTCATTATTGATTGTACCCATTAGGTTTTTTATGTTCCATATGAAGATATTGATGATGGAAAACACCACCACTCCTTGTAGATCCAATTGATAGGTTGTCACACCTTGGAAGTCTCTGCCCAGTTTTCTGACTATAGTCATGCAATTGTTATTCTGTGCCAGATGTTAACCTTCTACTTCTTTTCCACCAAGACACTGGTGTTAGGCATAGGTTATCCTCGCGGCAAAAGTGAGGACTGCTGATGCTGGAGGTCAGAGCCAAGATTAGAGTGGTGCTGGAAAAGCACAGCAGGTCAGGCAGTATCTGAGAAACAGGAAAATCAAAATGACTATTGGACTCCTGACTCATCTCTGGAATCTACACATAGATGAGGAGAAATATTACAGAGATATCCATGCTTCAGCCAAAGTCTGATTGAGCAAAAGGTTGGCATCTTGAATCAAAGAATTTGTTGCCTGGTTAAATCTGCAAGCTACCTGTACGACAGGAAAGTGGCATGGTACATAAAGGTGGCCCTGCTCCCATTTGTCCCCCACTCTTGTCTCCTGATTTCTTCTGCTAAAATAAATTGTGTCAATAGGATGTCAAACAAAAGGTTGTAAAAAAAAAATTGAGCTTGCAGACAGTACTACTGTTGCATGAAAGATGGGAGAATGTGGGAAAGTGAGAGGAGTAATTGAATAGAACAGCAGATGTAGAATGCTGCAGAAGGGAATAACAGCAGTAGAACGTTAGGTGGAAAGTGCTGGTTAGACTGGAGAAAAACAATGGGAAAGTGGGACACAGAAGACATGACTGTGCTATTTGCTATTTGAGTAGTGCAGGCTAAGCAGGGAGTAAAAAGGATACGTCTTCTTAGTGTTTCAGTCAAGAGTTTCAACGTCTGACATTGCGATGAGAGTCTGGTGTTTTCATGATGGTTCCAGGAAAGTTCAGGTATAAACCATTACAATATACATCCCCCAAATTCCCCAGTACTAGAATCTCTATCCCACTAAGTGGAGCCCATTCCTCCCACACAAGTCTTTGAGCCATGTGTTCATCTCTCTAATTTTATATATACCCTGGGCTGAATTGTATGCAAATAGGGTAATAATTCAGAGATTATAACTTTTGAGATTTGGCTTTATAATTTAGTGCCTAGTTCCCTATACTCACAAAGAAGAATCATGTTTCTGCTTCTGCCTAAGTTGTTGGTTTCTATATGGACTACGACAACTCGCTGCTCCCCCTATCATTCCAAAATTTCTCTCCAGCCCTGAGAAGATGCCCAGAACTTTTGTTCTGGGCAAGCAATACAGCATTGAAGACTCATGTTCTTGACAGGAGAAAGTGGTATCCACACCCCTCACTATACTTACAGCTACAACTACGACATTCCTTGTTGCTGCATCCCCTCTCCCTAACTTGTACCACAGTGCTATGTTCACTTTGCTCATTCATCCCGCAATCCCTGCTGTTATCTCAAACAAGCAACAGAGAACCTCAAACCTATTGGACAACTGCAGAGCCTGACACTTCGTCTCCACCCTGGTTTCAATCATAGTCACACCCTCTGTCTCTGAAAGTTGACCTTGTTCTAAGTGGTGTGACTGCCCCTGGGATAAAGTATCCAGGTAACATTCATTTCCCTAATGTGTTGCACAGTATACTGCTCTGCCTCTAGCTCAGCAATTCTGAGCCATTGATCTTCAAGTAAAAATATTTATTTCTGACATGTTTGCTGTGGATCACAATCATATCCATGGGCTTCCACATGTTCCAGCCTGGATTCAGCACTTCTCCTACCATTCATAATGAGTTTTAATTAATTAGCTATGATTCACATATTTGTCACTTTATCTATACTTTTGTATTTTCCCCCTAAGTTGAATCATATATTTTAAATCATAAAAGTAGGATAGACTTTAATCATGTACAAGTTATTTACCAATCAGGTCCTCTCCCTGTAGAACCAAATCTTACAGGGTGGGAAGGGTAGAAAAGCAAAACAAAACAAATTTCTTCTTCTCTGAATTTCCCACCCACCATATCTGGTGAAACTACAACACAGGACCACTTGCGTGCCGACCAGCATATGCAGCAAGTGATAAATATTGTTGTGGTTCTATTTGCCGAGCTGGGAATTTGTGTTGCAGACGTTTTGTCCCCTGTCTAGATGACATCCTCGGTGCTTGGGAGCCTCCTGTGAAGCGCTTCTGTGACCTTTCCTCCGCCATTTATAGTGATTTGTATCTGCCGCTTCCGGTTGTCAGTTCCAGCTGTCCGCTGCAGTGGTCGGTATATTGGGTCCAGGTCGATGTGCTTGTTGATTGAATCTGTGGATGAGTGCTCATTCTGTTGTCTTTCCCTTCGGCATCTGTTGATGAAATTGCGGGGGTATCCATTTTTGGTGAATACATTGTATAGGTGTTCTTCTTCCTCCTTTTTGCAGTTCACCAGAACTGCAGTGTGTTATGGCCCTTTTGAATAGTGTCTTGATGCAACTTCTTTTGTCTGTGAGCAAAACCAATCTAGTGTACAAAATCCCATGCAAGGACTGCACAAAACACTACATAGGACAAACAGGAAGACAGATAATGGTCCGCATCCATGAACACCAACTAGCCATGAAACGACATGACCAGCTATCCTTAGTAGCCACACACTCAGATGACAAGCAACATGAGTTCGACTGGGACAACACTACTATTATAGGACAAGCCAAACAGAGAACAGCCAGGGAATTCCTAGAGGCATGGCACTCATCCACAGATTCAATCAATAAGCACATCAACCTGGACCCAATATACCGGCCACTGTAGCAGACAGCTGGAACTGACAACCGTAAGCGGCAGGTACAAATCACTATAAATGCTGGAGGAAACATCACAGAAGCGCTTCACAGGAGGCTCCCAAGCACTGAGGATGTCATCTAGACAGGGGACAAAACATCTGCAACACAAATTCTCAGCTCGGCGAACAGAACCACAATAACGAGCACCCAAGCTACAAATCTTCTCCCAAACTTTGAACACCTACGGGCGAGAGACGCTAAGACAAGCCAGGAAATGGGAATGCTGTGCCAACCGCCTAAGCGCCACAAACGAACAACTCCGGTTCCTGCATGAATGCCGAAAGAATCAAATCCTTCCACCATGTATCAGATACAGACCACCAGTCAACAACCCACAAGCCAGGGACACAGTCAGTCAGAACGGATTCAGGATGATCCAGGTAATGATTACAGACGCACACAACAGATTACACAAATATAGACAAAAAATTGCATGCCAAAAATCGTTAATTTCAAAAACCACCAATCAGGAATGGACCCGGACCATAGAACAGGCCGTCACCATAGTACAGAACAGGACCACACATCGCAAAAGAAAAAAATGGCCAAACTAACACACAACAGAGAGGACACCACAACACACTCCTGGATTAGAAACCTCTCCCACAGACAGCTCATGGACACAGAAAGAACTATACTGGCCAAGGGACTCAACTACAACCACAGGGACGCCAAGACAGCAGACTTCCCAGCAGCACTAGAATGCACACTCAGGAACAATGGACTGACGGAAGAGACACAACAATCAGTGAGACAAAGTATCGTACCTCTGATAACAAGGAAAAGACAAACACATTACCTCAACACCAAGGAGAAGGAAGCACTAAGAAACGATAAGAACATAATCATACTACCAGCAGTCAAAGGCAGAATGACGGTCATCCTAGACAAAGCAGAATATATCCAAAAAGCATAACTACTTGCAGATACCAACTCCTACCAAAAGAGGGAGTTGACCCCATCCCACAGCTCACCACTGAGGAACCTACAAAAAATGGACAGATAACCAGGTTTGACCTACAGAGAATGAAACCTGAAAGCAACAACACCCCCAGATTCTATGGACTACCTAAAGTGCACAAACCAAACATCCCACTCAGACCCATAGTATCACTACCAGGGACACCATCACACAAACTGGCTAAAGAAATGCAGCAGAAACTGAAACACCTGATCAGCGGATCCAGACACTCTATACAGTCAACACAGGAATTCTTGGACATCAGAAATATTCACATTGACAAGGAAGAAACTATGGTCTCATTCGATGTAGCGGCACTGTTCATTTCTATCGACAAAACACTAGCCAGAGATACAGTAGCCAACCTGCTGGACATACAGAACAGACAACAGGATGGTGAACCTATCAACAAAGACTGCATACTCAAACTACTGGACCTGTGCCTCACAACACACTTCACATTCAACAACCAAATATATGAACAAATCAATGGCACACTCATGAGCTCACTGATCTCTGGACTCATAGCAGAAGCAGTAATGCAAAGGTTAGAACAAACAGTCTTATTGCAAATTCAACCCAAACTCTGGGTCAGATATGTAGATGATACATTTGTAATCATTAAAAACACAGAAATAGAGAACACACACCGGATCATCACCGCCACACTCACAGGAATCCGATTCACTAGAGAGGAAGAAAAGGACAACCAACTCCGATTCCTAGACGTGATGGTACAGAGAACACCGAACGGAGAATTCACCACGAAGGTATACAGGAAAGCCACACACACAGACCAAGTCCTAAACTACAAAAGACAAAAGCAACCACCCCAACACACAAAAGAAGTTGCATCAAGACACTGTTCAAAAGGGCCACAACACACTGCAGCACACCAGAACTGCAAAAAGAGGAAGAAGAACACATATACAATGTATTCGCCAAAAATGGATACCCCCGCAATTTCATCAATAGATGCCTAAGGGAAAGACTACGGAATGAGGACATGCCACAACCCAAAGGACTAGCCACACTACCATACGTCAAAAACATTTCTGAACTGAAAGCCAGACTACTGCGACCACTAGGACTCATAACAGCATACAAACCAAACCAATAGCCACTCTCAGACAACAACTCACCAGGACAAAGGACCCAATGCCCAGCATGAGCAAAACCAATGTAGTGTACAAAATCCCATGCAAGGACTGCACAAAACACTACATAGGACAAACAGGAAGACAGCTAACGGTCCGCATCCATGAACACCAACGAGCCACGAAACGACATGACCAGCTATCCTTAGTAGTTACACACACAGATGACAAGCAACATGGGTTCGACTGGGACAACACTACTATTATAGGACAAGCCAAACAGAGAACAGCCAGGGAATTCCTAGAGGCATGGCACTCATCCACAGATTCAATCAATAAGCACATTGACCTGGACCCAATATACTGACCACTGCAGCGGACAGCTGGAACTGACAACCGGAAGCGGCAGATACAAATCACTATAAACGCCGGAGGAAACATCACAGAAGCGCTTCATAGGAGGCTCCCAAGCACTGAGGATGTCACCTAGTCAGGGGATGAAATGTCTGCAACACAAATTCCCAGCTCGGAGAACAGAACCCAACAACGAGCACCCGAGCTACAAATCTTCTCCCAAAAAGTGATAAATATTGCTATGTGATTCCGTAGAAGAAAGTGAGGACTACAGATGCTGGGGAACAGAGTCAAAAACTGTGGCGCTAGAAAAGCACAGCATCTTCAGGCAGCATCTGAAGAGCCGGAGATCCGGCGTTTCAGGCATAAGCTCTTCTTCAGCGATAAGGTAGCTCAACATATTAGTGCAAAAGTCAAGGCCGAAGAAAGTGCAGTAATCTTTAACCAGAAGACCCAACTTTACATATGCCAGTCTTCAAATAATTTGATTCGCTCCACATGATACAGGGACACACCTGAAGGTACTGGATACTGAAAAGGCTATGCATCATAACAGCATTCCAGCAATAGTACTGAAGATGTCCTCCAGAACATGCTGTACCCCTAAGCAAGCTGTTACACTACAAGTACAACACTAATAACAAAAACAGAAATTGCTGGAAAAAGTCAACAGGTTTGGGAGCACCTGTGGAGAGAAATCAGAGTTAGCATTGTGGGTCCAGTAACCTTTCTTCAGAACAACCCGAGCATCTCCCCAACAAGTCCAACCTGTACAATATTCAACCTTTCGAATGATATTTGCCCAAATGCAGTTGTATCCTGGACAGGATCATCATTTGGGCTGCGAAGATGATATGGAACATGTGTACCACAAAAGTGCCGGATAATGACCATCCAGAATATGACAGAATCTCGCCATGACTTTCCAGTTACTGCTAATTACAGACTCAATTAGATTTTAAGAACAAAATTAACATTTAAAACTCCCTATTCAACAAACTGGCAGGTTTGCACTCAATTTCCTTAACTCATTTGACAAAGTGCACCTCTCCTTTAAGGGTTGCTGGCTGCTTTTAAATCTGCCTCCCTGACCCTGCTCATTGACTGGCCAATGAACTGCCAATATTGCCTGCACCTCACTGAACATAATTAATGAGGAACTATTAGGAGTGTAGGACTTTATGTAAGGACTTTATGTTTGTATTTTTAAAAGCTCTGGATTAAAGTGAGAAAAAGTTGTTTTTGAAAGAACAGTGTCTGAAAGAGTGGTTGTAGTTTTGAAAGCATATATGCTGATACCTATTGCAGGCATCATAAACAACTGTTTGAACAAGAAGTTGCTGGCAACAAGACATTGACTGGTCTATGTTCTAGTGAGCACTTATCAATGATAGATTTTGCTTATCAAAAACTGTGATATTTTTTCAGTTAATTCAAAAGCTTGGAACTACAAGATTAGGAACACAGAAAGAGAGAAGAGTTCAGCTCTGCCTCTGCTTAGGAATAGTCTCTTTGTTCTGTGCAGTCAAAATTGGATGTAAAGCCGAAGCAAGCTAATTTATCTTTCCCTGCAACAGTTGTTATATGCTATGACTTTTAGCTGATAAGTCAGAGACTTTTTTGTAAGGGAACCACCAACTAGTGGAAGCAATTAGAGAAAAGCAACTGAAGGCAAGTGCTGGCCAGCAGATGAGTCATAAAGTTCATCTTCACAATGGTACCTGTGAATTCTCACTTGGGAGGTGGGTATCACTGACTTGGCCAGCCTATCCATAATTGCCCAGAGGGCAGTTAAAAGTCAACCACTTTGCTGTGTGTTTGGAGTTACATATAGGCCCAAAGACTCCTTCCCTAAAGCATATCCATGAACCAGACAGGCTTTTCCTGACAACCAGTAACAGTTTCATGACCTTAATTCAAGATTTGTATTGGATTCAAATACAACTACCCACCATGATGGGATTTGAACCCAGGTCCCCAGATTAATAGTCTCGTGATAATACCACAATACTATTGTGTTTCCACTTCTTCTCCCTCGCTTCATAATCTATTTTACCCTATTTGTTGGTTGTCTGTCTACCTGTGTGTAAGAGGGAGTTTATAAGGGGATTCAAGTTTAATTCATTTATAGCTGTTTATCAGTCGCCAGAGTCTAATTATGTGTAAAAAATAGTAATTCCTAAGTACAGAACTCTAGTTCGAGCTTTCTATCAGGCTGGATCTAAAAGGCAGGCAATTGGAAAACTCTACACACTTTTTAAAACCTCTACATTTGTGACCACTCTGGGAATAGTATGGCTTCATTACCAGTGTGCTACCCCAGTACTGTCATTTCCAGTATGATTTAACTTCTGCCCTGACTCATTATTTGAGATCTTGGTCACTACAAATTTTGCTTCATATATGCAGTTCACCCGGAAACATAAATATTTGTTTCCAGCAGCTATGTGGACAGGTACCTTAAGATCAAGGCTAATACTCCATTACTGAGAGATTGTTCCACTGTTAAAGCTGTCGTCTTTCAGCTGAGACATTAAACTAAGGACCACGTGACCTTTCAGGGAATGTAAAGGATCCCGTGGCACTATTTCAAAGATGAGGAAGAGAATTAACTGTTCCCAGTCTGCTGAACAGTATTTATCTCTCGATTAAAGTTTCTTGTCTCATTGCTGTTTCCAGACCTTGTGTGTAATTTGGGTGCTGTGTTCCCGAAATTACTACAGCTTCATTGACTAAGGATTTTTGAATGTACTATGATCATGAAAAGTGGAATAAAATGCAAGTTATTTCTCCTAAAGAATCATGACAGTTCATTTTTCATTTGAGAACAAAATAAGACTTCCTGAGGACTGCTGGCATATGCTGGATTCTTCCTTGATTTCAAAAAGCACTTGAAATGAATATTTTCAACATTTGTTGTATTAACAGTATCCTGCTTATTAAACCAGACAGCTGGATTTTGTTTCCGTGCTTTGGGTTAGAATTATAGAATCCCTACATTGTGGATACAGGCCATTTGGCTCAACAAGTCCACACCAACCCTCTGAAGAGTAACCCACCCAGACCTATTTCCCTACTGTATTACTCTACATTTATTCCTGACTCATGCCCTAACCCACACATCCCTGAACACAATGGGCAACTTAGCATGGCCAATTCACCTAACCTGCACATATTTGAATTGTGGGTAGAAACTGGAGCACCCGTAGGAAACCCACGCAGACACAGGGAGAATGCGCAAACTCCACACAGTCAGTCACCCAAGGCTGGGTTAGTGATTAACTTTGTTCTGTGTAAGACTGGTATAACTTGCCAGTGAACCACAGGTTTTGTGGAGAGGAATCAAATAAAGGTGTGAAGTTTTCTCCTAACTTCCAAATAGTTTACAGGATATGGATAAATATACATAAAAGGAGCAATTGATTGGAGTATGGTTCTTCTGATAAGATCTTTGCTAAACCTCTTTGTAGAAATACAATTATGTAATTTCATCACTTTAAAAAGTTGAGACTACTAAAGTTTAAAGATCATTTTTTTCTGTCAAGAAGAAAGAATTTAAATTGATTTAACACAGTTCATGGTCATAGGTCATGCTGAAGTGCTTTACAGTGTAGTGACTGTAAGTAACTTTTGAAGTGTAGTCACTTTTAATTTAGGAACCACAGGAACTAATTTGCATACAGTAATGTCGTACAAACATCAATGATAATGACCCAATTCTCTGTTTTCCCTGTTCTTTCAGAGTAAATATTGTTGAGGCCACCAGGGAGGACTCTTCTGATCTTCTTCACAAGAGTCCCATGGGATCTTTTACATTCATCTGAGAGAACAGATGAGACATTGGTGTAATATCTCATCTAAAAGATGGTACTTCTAACATGTAGCATTGCCTCAGCATTATTCCAGAATGCCAACCTGGATGATGTGTTCAAATCTCTGTAGTGATACTTAGACAACGATCTGCTGACTCAGAGGTGATAATGCTTCCATTAAATGGCAGGACCTAAACCATAGCCACTATAAAAGGATAATTAAATATAACATTTTAGATTTTTTACTGAGAATTATCAGAATAGCTGCAGCTCACAGTGCAGTGCACCAGCAAAGTTGAAAAGTAGAAAGAGAATATAAGTTTGGAAGCAGTGATGAGATAACACTAGGTTTTAGTATCAAAAGTTTTCATTGTTAGAGAAAAAAGGGGAATTACATAGAAATTACAGCAGAGAAACAAGCCATTCAGCTTAATCTGTCCATATTGTTGGGTTTATCTAATACACAAATGACTCTGTAATTTCTCCACAAAACCCTCCGAGGTTTTCAAATTAGAGGTAACTAAAGGGTTGCTCATTATTTTTAAGATCCCGGACAACAGCAAGAATTTCGAATAGAATGAAGCCGATTGAGACTTTCTGCCTTCTACAGTAAATCCTCTGTATCCACAAAATCATAAATCATGAATTCACCTAACTGTGTTAGCATTGGTGTTAATAGTCTTGAATTTCTTTCTGAGAAGGGTTGGTTTGCTGGCCAGCAGTTGAAGAGTTTCTACCCTTTAAAAATCTCATCATAGATTTTCAGAGGAATCTTTTCTGAACTGTAACTTATACTTCACTGTTTTGATTAAACAAAATTTTACTTACACAGCTCAAATATAGGTTGTTGGCTGATTGTTACAGACCAGAGTTTTTTTGTAGCTGGGAGTTAGGGATATTGATTTAGTTAATGCTGTATTCAGTAGCACTGACCCTTTAACAGTCTGCTGTTTCAAAATTATGAATTTGAAAAGTAGTTGGGTTCAATGCTATGGAAGTCATGTGTCTAAGCCTCTTTGGTAGGAATAAGAAACAGTAACTGTGAGACAAAGGTTTGCATTGCCTATAGCTCGTTGTCTATGGGCCACTCAAGGATTAAGTGGAAAGTCATTGACACATGTTGTAACATAGATGTAACTTGCAATTGTTTTCTATAAGGGCTTCTAGTAGAAACGATCATTTCTGCAGCAGATTATAACACAATAGTGAGCATTCCAGGCCCAACAGGAGATACCTAATGTGAACTGTCTGGCTGACGTTGACTTTGGAGAGGGCTCAGGAAACTTATTGCCAAGTTTGATCATGTGATTATAGCAGACATCCTTTTGCTGCTTATAGTAGTTTTAAAGCAATCATATATACAAAATAGAGAAACAATTTTTATTACAAGTTCGGACACAACATTCATTACTAGTTATTTGTTCACAATGAACTAATGGACAACATCTGCATATAGAATAGGAAAACCAATTTTCCTATTCTATATGCAGAAAACTGAGGAGGATAAATTTCTGGAGTGTGTTAAGGATGTATTTCGATAGGCGTATGTTGAGCCAGTTAGAAGATGTGCTCTTTTCGATCAAGTATTATGTAATGCAAAGGGTAAAATAACAATTTTGGGGATTTAATGATCAGTGACTAAAATATGATAGAATTTTACATTACAAATTAAAATGAGGTAATTCATTCTGAAGCAAGGATGTTAAAATTGATTCGAGGCAGTTATGAAGATGAGGCTGAAATTGGCTAAGGTGGACAGTTTTAAAGAACTAGTGTATGGTTTACTGCAATTGTTCATTCCTTCAAGGTGCGAAAACATTGGTTTACCACCGATAATGAAGGATGTTTGTTGCATTTGATTAAATGAAAGGCTTATAAAGTTGTTGGAAATGGCAGCAATTCTGAGGATTGGGATGTTTATAGAGTGCAAGGAAAGACTAAGAAGCTAATAAAGGGAATATAAATATGAATACAATCTAGCAAAAATATAAACATAGACTAAAAAGTTTTATAGATATTAAAATAGAAATATTTGGCTTAAACAAATGTGGATCTGTTATGGGCAAAAAGAGAAGTTATAATGGTGAATACGGAAATTGTAAAGAAGCTAAATTATCACTTTGTCTCAGCTTTGATTGGGGAAGATATCAAAAATCTCCCAGAAAAAGATGTCTAATGGCTGGGGAGAATGAAATGTTGAAGGAAAAAGTTTGTACTGGAGAAATTAATGGGGCTGAAAGTTGATAAATTCCCAAGACTTGATGGTCTTCATCCAAGAGTGTTGAAGGAGGTGCCTACAGAGCTGGTTGATACATTGGTGATTATCTTCCAAATGTCTATAGATTCTGACGTGATTTCTACAGATTTGAAGGCAGCAATGTCATCCCTGTATTTAAGAAGGGAGCAAGAGAGCAATCAGGGAGCAAGTTGGACAAAAAGGTTTATTTTTGTGCTGTATAACTCTATGACTGATTAGCAGTAGGGTAGATGCTACCATCACTTATAAAGGATGATTGGGCATAGCCAGCATGAATTTGCAAATGGGAAGTTATGTATGATGAACTTCATGATTGTTTTTTGATGATGTTACTAACAAAATTGATGAAGGAGAGCCGATGGACATCATGTACTTAGATTTTCAGAAGGCTTTTGATAAAAGTCCCTCACAGGAGACTAATTAGAAAGATCAAAACACATGACAGGAGGTGCTTTCTGGAATGGTTTAATGGTGAACTAAAAGATAGAAAACAGAGATCAATAATAAATAAGTCATTCACAATAGACATCAATAATTTGGAGATGGGGATCAAATATAATACTTCTAAATTTCCAGATGATATACAGCGAAATGGAAATGAGTGTTATGAGGAAAGTGTAAAGCAGCATCAGCAAGATTTGGACATGCTCAGTGAATGGACAAGAACATGGCAAATGGAATATAATGTAAAAAAAGTCAGGCTATTCACTTAGTTAGGAGAAACAGATGTGCAAAGTACTTCTTAAATTGTTGGAAAGTGTAAATGTATGAAAGAACATAACTGTCCTTGTCAATAAATCACTGAAGGCTAACATGGGTGCAATAAGCTGTTAGAAAGGCTGATGGAATGTTAGTTTTTATTGCAAGAGGATTTAAGTATACGAGCAGTGAAGTTGTATAAGAGTTTGGTTAGACCACATCTGTGGTAAATTCACCAGATTTGTCCCCGAGATGGTGGAATTATTCTATGAAGAGAGATTGGGCAAAATCAACTCGTACTCTCGAGAGTTTTGAAGAATGAAAGGTGATCTCACTGAAATTTACAAAATAGGTGAATGGATAGAGAGAGTAAGTGTAGGTAAGGTGTTTTCCTTTTTGAAGAGCCTAGAACCAGGAGGCACAATTTAAAAATAAGGAGGATGCCACTTAAGTATGGATTAAGGAGAATTACTTTGATTTAGAGGGTTGTGAACCTTTGGAATTCCATACCACAAGGGCAGTAGAGACTCAGTCTTTGAGTATGTTTAGGCAGAGATTTATAGATTTCGTATTACCTGTGCCATGCAGAGTTATGGGGTTGCGGGTGAGTAAATGGCATTGAAGTGTTCAGTCAGCCATGATCTTACTCAATGGCAAGGTAGATTCGATTGGCTGAATGGCCTTTGCATGTTCCAATGCAAACCATATCTTTTATCTGTAGGAATCCAGAATGGGAATATTTTCCTTTTCCTTAACCTCTTGATGTTGTAGCGATTTGAAGCGTCTCTTCAGCTGCACTGGCTGAAGTCAAAAAAGAGCAAGAAGGTCCCATGCTTTATTATCCTATCAATAGATCTTTGCAGAATTAGGACAAATTGAGACTGGAAATTTGGGCAAATCACAAATCCTTGCTAAAAATGCACCTCCCTATTATCTTCTCTCAGGCTGTATGTGAATAATTCATATATTGGTTTTGAGTAGAAGCCTAATTAAACATACATCCAGCAAGCTGGAAAGATCCTGCTATGCTTTCTGATGTTTCGACAGAAGTGTTGCCTTGTATTATTTTGACCTATTTAAAACTGGCCATTTAAAGTGCCAGACAGAAGGAATAAAATAAAATGATTGATTTTTAATGTACTTTAAATATATATAAGTATGTTTGAACCGAAGTTTTTATTTTTTCCAAAATGTCTGTTCAGTTTCTAGTTTTGGATTATTTTCTCTTTGCTTCTGGATTGGATGCTGAAGGAATGATTATATAATGACTGAAAGAGCAGTTATTTGTTTTATTGTGGGAAAAAGCTGGGCAAAAACTATTCCCAAGGGTCTTGCAGAACAGTAACATGCTTAAAGAGGGTATTATTGGCCAAGTGGGCCATTCAGTTGGACCAAACGGCTGTAAATACATAGAAAAGGAATTAAACCATACACAGGACCTGGCATCAACTAAGGCACCAAAAATGAGGTCAGGAACACAGCCCAGTTGATCCTCTTATTGAATTCTTACTGCCTGTGCCAAAATCTGGAGAACTGTCCTGCAGACTAGTCAAGCAATAACCTGACATCGTCATACTTCGAATCAAACTGTACTATGTTACACACATGACCATCACCATCCCTAAGTTTGTCCTGATCCATCAGCATCAGAGTTGTGAGGGAGTTGCCCTCAGAATTCTCAGCATTGATGGAGACATCATGAATTTATGCCCCATCATTACACCAAATCAAACATAGGTAAGGAAATGTCTTGCTGATTACCACGCAGTGCCCTCTCAATAGATAAGTCTGCACTCCACTACATTGAATACCACTTGGCAGAAGCACTGAGTGTGATACAAATATACTCTGGGTGAAAGACTTCACTGTCCATCACCAAGTTTGGCTGAGTAGCACCACTACTGACTGAGTCGGTCAAGACCTGGTCGACATATCTGTGGAAGGCAATGAAAAGAATCATTGGTGGGGGAGCAGGTGGAAATAAACGTACTAGAACTAGTCCTCACAAACATACCAGTCACAGAAGCATCTGTTCAAAACAGTATCAGTAAGAGTGACCACTGCACAATCCTTGTAAAGATGAAGTTCCATCTTCTCACTGAGCATACTTTTCTTTGTGTTTTGAGCCCCTACGTCATGGTAAATAGTATAGACTTATAAACAATTTAGTAGCGTTAAATAAGCATTGAAGAGACATTGTGGACCATCAGCGGCAGCAAAATTGTATTTGACCACCAATCTATAAACTCAAAGCTCAGCATTTCCCCTACTCCACAAAGATCATCAAGCCAAGCGACCAACCCTGGTTCAATAAAGAGTATAGGAGGGCATGCCAGGAACAGCAACAGGCATTCCTAAAAATGAGGCCTCAATGTGGTAAAACTACAGTACAGATCCACTGGTATGTCAAACAGCAGAAGCAGCAAGCAATTGACAGAGCTGAGCAGTTCCAAACCAGTGGATTGGATAAAGCTCTTCAAGCCTGCCACATCAAATCACTGAATCCAATAGGAGATTTAAAGGTAGACTA
Organism: Hemiscyllium ocellatum; assembly: GCF_020745735.1. Lineage (NCBI taxonomy): Eukaryota > Metazoa > Chordata > Chondrichthyes > Orectolobiformes > Hemiscylliidae > Hemiscyllium > Hemiscyllium ocellatum. The sequence goes on along the minus strand of NC_083411.1, from coordinate 92,806,699 downwards.
AAAGCCAGTCAACCAGATAGGTTTCAATGAGATCTTGAAGGAGGAAATTGGAGTTAAAGGAAGAGAGAACATCATAAACTGTATACATCTGCTTCAAAAATTACATACACTTCAGAAAAATATTATCTGTAATTCAACAAAAGTACATAATAAATGACACATTGGAAATTTAATGCTTTTCATGATGAACTGCAGATAAATGGGTCAGAATTTGTGACAGATTTGTTGGATATTTGATAACAGATGGAGTGTTCCTCAATATAAAGTGCTGTCAAGACATTGTGTTGCTAGTGATTATTAACCCTCTCGCTGGCAAGCATTGATACTTCAGCCTCCCAAAGGGGACTAAACTCTGGTTACTCTTCTGTTCTGTTCTTTGCTATAATAATAGTTAAAATAATAATTGTCATTTATTCCTGAATTTGCATAAATATTCCTGAATGACACTACATGCTTCTACTTTTCTGCAAACATCTTCTCTCTTCTCCTTTCTGGAAGCTTGAGTCACATGGGTGAAAGTTCCACTTATAGGTGCTGGCAGAACTCCATTATCTTATACAAATGGCTATCATTGTGTGAGTTTAAAGAAGGGATGTTGAAAAACAATTTACCACTAAGGATATAGTTGTTGAGTCGGATCCTGCCTTTACTGTTTGGCAGGAGTATGAACGATGACTAGTCTTTATTCCTTATTAGCACTGAGAATATTTGTAGTACCACTATTATGGCTAGATCAGGGAATGGATAACAGAAAAAGGATTCAATTTGAGGTTTCCTGATCTGCATGATTCACTACCACGGCTGGCAGTACCATTGCACAATAAATGTTTTGTAAAGTTGCATCTGATCTATTTTATGTATGTTATTCAAAAAATGCTTCCAGTGAAACATTTTGACTGAATATTTCTTAACACATCACTAAGGTGTAGGATGTGTGGAATATTTGTCAATGACAAGCAACAGCCTCATGTCGTCTGTGAAGTGTGATTTCGTTAGTATGGCAATGTCTCAGTCAACAACATTCTTATTCCTAGGTATGTCTTGTCCCATTGGCAGGACAGACCCAGCAAAAGTGGCAACACAGTGGTATGTATTTGGGGAGAGTTGCCTTGAGAGTCCTCAACATTGAATCTGGACCCAATGAAATCTCATTGCATCAGTTCAAACATGGGCAAGGAAACCTCCTGCTCATCACAATATAATTCCCTACCATCTAGCTGATGAATTGTTACTCCTCCATGTTGAAGCCATATGGAGAATGCACTGAGTCTGACAAGGACAGAGGACTTCAATGTCCAACACCAAAAGTGGCTTGTACTAACTACTGATAGACCTGCTTATGTCCTAAAGGACATATCTGCTAAACTGGGTCTGTGGCAGGTGGTGAGGAAACCAAAAAGAGCGATAAACTTTCTTGACCTCACCCCCACCACTCTGCCTGCTGCCAGCGCATCTGTTCATTACGTTATCAATAGGAGTAAACACTATATAGTCCTTGTAGAGGCAAAGTTCAATCTTTGTATTGAGGATATCTTCCATCAGGTGTGTGGCCCCACTATAATGGTAAGTGGGATTTTGAACTCAAGGCTGGGCCTTATTAAGCCATGTGGGTTATCAGCCATGGCAGAATTGTACTTGAATTGTACTTAAATTCAAACTCACGCTCTAGCAAAACATCCACTCTATCAAGTTAGTGGATCAAGCTTATTTCAGTGAAGAGTACTGGAGGACCAAGTCAAGAATAGCACCAGGTATACCTAAAAATGAGATGACAACTTGAAAAGCTACAACAGAGCACTATTTGCTTGCCAGACAGCATGGGCAGCAGATTCTAGAAGGAGCTAAGCAATTACACAAGCAACAGATCAGATCTAAGGTCTGGCACCAGATATCACATTTTGCCAATCAGGAAGAAAAAGCATTTATGCCTATTTTTTGTTTTCCACTAAGCAACTATTATGATCAGACTCTGGGCAAGGTTACAGAAGGATGTCTCAAATTGTAAAGCTCCCACAGGATAAGGGATGAACTGGCTCCCCTTCTTTATTCACGACTCTTGGTTGGTCATAACTTTAACAAGGAAACTGAAATAACTGTAGATGCTGTAAATCAAAAACAAAACAGAAAATTCTGAAAAAGCTCAGCAGATCTGGCAAAATCTGTGGAGAGAAATCAGAGTTAACATTTCGGGTTGAGTGATCCTTCTGCTCTGAGGAGCATTAATTCTGATAATCAGACTGACGGTTCTTCTGGATGCAGTACTAACTTGGCTTCCACTTGCTGGCCGTGTCTACCCATAGACCAGGAGACTACACACGTTTAGGGAAAGTGTCAAGCATTTTTTCCTGTAGTTGTTTGAATTCCCTGACCTCAGCAAATTTCTCAGAGACCACTTGGGATACCATTATCTTTGATCCTATAGGTTGGTCATGTCCACAGGTGAGCTAGGTATGACTCCTACACTCCCAAGACCTATCAGAAGGTCATACTCCAGCTGACTTGGTAAAGGCAAATAGGCATGTATCATCCTTCAAACACCTTCCTACAATTCCTGACTGAAAGGTCATGCCTTTTCCCAGCAGTTGTGTTTGAGTGGTCCTAGTATCCTCAGTTTCACTACAGACTAGTTTGCTAAATCCTGTGAAAATGTGCCCACGCATTCTTTAGATACAAAATCTTGTTTGTTCTCAAGGATTTTCTTAACTTCATCTGAACTCTCAAGAGTGCATATCCAGGGATTTGCAGCTGCATACAGAGTCATAACTTGCTGAGCTATGCTCTCTGATTGATATCCATTCTCTGCATGGGTGTGTGTGTATGCTCAATGCATCCCACTGATTTTTCCCATAACCTTTGGTTGTTGACCTGGACATTCCCTGCCTTTCAGCACCTAACATAGACAAGCTTCTTGGCCTCACCATTTTATCTCACTATCCTTATAGCCTGAGGAGGCCTCTCTGCAATTCCCTCTCTCCCATAGGTGCTCAATTTCACATTTGACACTGTGCCACCTCGATCCTTTCCAGTAGATTGGGGATGATAAGGAAAGTTTATCTTCTCGAACAAGGGAGAATTAATCATCTCAGAATCTACAGCCAGTATGGCTGCCTCTCTGTTCTTCTGTGTGCATTTTTTTTATTGGGAAAGGTATTTTTTCATGGAGAATTATTTCGTGGAGGCTTTTATAAATGGCTTCTGTCTTAAATGTATGCATCCACTGGTCAACAGGAAGCTGCTTAAACATTTAAAATTCTGGGTACGTCTGGTCAGGTTTCCTAAGGATAGAGAATTTCTGACCTATGTTTCTCGAACACACTAAAGATAACCTTTTGTTTGCCTTGCAATCAGAGGATCCTTCCTCAGGTTAAAGGAAGTAAGCCAGTTGTGCTTTGCTCAAAAACCTCGTCCAGAGTAATAAGGACCAATTAAAAAAAAACTGCAGATGCTGAAAATCTGAAGCAAAAAACAGAAGTAGCTGGAGCAATTCAGAAGGTCTGGCAGCATCAATAGAGAGAAAGCAGTTATTTTCCTGCTGTGTTTTTCCCTGAAACTCTGTCTTCCCTCCTCGCCCTTTCCCATTTCTGTCACTTTTTTTTCCTGTCCTCTCTCTTTCTTGTTTTTACCTTGTTTTCTAATTTCTTTTAATTCTAATTTCTGTTGCTCCAATTTAACCTCTCCACTGCTAACTCTATCCATTTCATCATCTTCAATTTCCACCTGAAAACTGGTGGCTACCTGTTTTAAAATTTCAATTTTCTGGCTGATGGGCATACTTTTAATCCCAAGTCTCTCATTAAGCCTTTTAGCATTTTGAGGGATAGAAGTTTTAAATCATCAAAACTAATTTCCCACAATTCTCTGAGGAACACACAGGCATTGAATACAAATATTTCTATAGTGTTGTAGTGCAAGTTCAAATAAGCCTTTTACAGCTATTTATTCCTTTAAAATTGTTTTCGTTTCTCCATTCTAATTCTTCAGTTTTGTTGTGGGCTCAAACTGTGGCAGTAACTCTGAGTTCATAGGCCCCTGGTGAGATCCCCAAGTTATTACTGAACCAAGACCATAAGACATAGGAGTGGAAGTAAGGCCATTCGGCCCATCGAGTCCACTCCGCCATTCAATCATGGCTGATGGGCATTTCAACTCCACTTACCAGCGTTCTCCCCGTAGCCCTTAATTCCTCGAGACAACAAGAATCTATCAATCTCGGCCTTGAAGACATTTAGCGTCCCGGCCTCCACTGCACTCCGTGGCAATGAATTCCACAGGCCCACCACCCTCTGGCTGAAGAAATGTCTCCGCATTTCTGTTCTGAATTGACCCCCTCTAATTCTAAGGCTGTGTCCATGGGTCCTAGTCTCCTTGCCTAATGGAAACAATTTCCTAGCCATGTATTATCTTGTATGTCTCTATTAAGTCTCCCCTTAATCTTCTAAACTCCAATGAATATAATCCCAGGATCCTCAGCCGTTCCTCATATGTTAGACCTGCCATTCCAGGGATCATCCGTGTGAATCTCCGCTGGACACTTTCCAGTGCCAGTATGTCCTTCCTGAGGTGTGGGGACACAGTACTCCAAATGGGGCCTAACCAGAGCTTTATAAAGTCTCAGTAGCACATCTCTGCTTTTATATTCCAACCCTCTTGAGATAAGAGACAACATTGCATTCGCTTTCTTAATCACGGACTCAACCTGATACCCCAACTTAAGCAGTAGGCGAGAAGGATGGAAATGGTTCCTCTTCTTTGTTCACCTACTCCCTCAGTTGGTCACAACAGGGTTAATTTAAAAAGAATCCATGTTTTATGACGGCCTTTCTTCTAGAAAAAATGAACTTATGTTTTAAAAGGAGTCGATTTAACCTGATTTTCTTGAATTAACAGAAGAATGAGTTTATTAACACTAAACATGAAAAGATATAATAAAAAGTGCACATGTAGAAATTAGGAATAAGTGATATATAGAGAACAACCTTGATTATTCGAACATCAATTATGCAAATTTTGGATTATACGAACAAGATCTCACGGCCCCGTAAAAATGCTATCCATTATCCGAACAATCTGTAATCCGAACTCTCAGTTATCCAAACAAAATACACCCCACTTGTCTTGTTCGGATAATCGAGGTTATTCTGTAGATCAGTTTCTCTGGGTTGTTTGTGAAAAATAACTAGGGGAACATTGTTATTCTTCAGGATTCTTGGTTTTTGCAGGTTGGTTGAAATCCTTTTGCACTGTTTCTTTTGATGATGGTTAGCTGGCAGTACTCAGAGAGAGAGAGATTCTTCTGTTATCCTGTTTCCTTTTGAATTTATTTTAGCCAACTGGCTTCTAGCACTGAGAGGAATAAAGTTATTTTATTGGCAACACAGGGATGACTAATGGGTCTTGACCATCACAGAACACAAGTGTAGAAATTTAGGCTGGTACACATGAGTGCCTCAACTTACCCCATCCCATCTTCCATGAGAACATCTTCCCTACTAGCATACACAGGCAAGGTTGTAGTTTGTTTTTAACACCCTTTTGTTTATTTCTGGAAAGTCAAAAAACAAGTAATGTCTGCAAGAGGAGGCTTTCTGCTGATTGTTTGATTGTTAACAAACAATCCAGGTGTTTTTCAATACATAATTTCAGTTGCATCACACTGTAAACTTTTACTATAAATTCGGTGTCTTACAATCTTAAACTCCACAATCACCTGATGAAGGAGTGGCACTCCGAAAGCTAGTATTTCCAAATAAACCTGTTGGATTATAACCTGGTGTTGTGTGATTTTTAACTTTGTACACCCCAGTCCGACACCAGCACCTCCAAATCTTGAATAGCGGCGTTTGCTACTTTGCAGTCTGATAGTGCCTTTCAGAATCTAGTAAATTTGGAAAACACTAATGTATTTATTATCTCATTAACCACCTCCTTTAAGGTCTTAAGATGAATTGTGAACAGCTACAGTCTAAGTACTTTAGAAAATTCTGGAAAAGCTGAGCAAGTCTGGTAGCATCTGTGGAGAGATATCAGAGTTAATGTTTCGGGTGTAGTGACCCTTTCTCAGAACTGAAGGTTTTTACTTTGTTTCTTTCTGTTAACCAACCATTAATCTCTGTTAGCATATTGACCACTGTCCCAAATGCTCAATATCACAGCCTTGTTTGACCCCAATTTTCACTGTGTTAGAGTTTGTGATGGTTCAATTAGTGAGAATTATAGCTTGCATCTCATCAAGAATGAGGAGGTGTGTAACAACACAAATTTCTGAACGCAGCAATTTTGAGGAGGATAGTCCATAAAACTTTCTGGTTCACAGTGTGAAAGGTTTTGTGAAATCATAAAAGTGTTTGGTGCTATAACGTGTACTTTTAAAAATGTTGCTGTACTTGCCATTATTTGCCTTGTCCTAATTGTTATGGTAGTAGTTTGGCTATTATCACTAAATCACACATTAGCTTACTCTGGCACCTTCTCCCACTTTAAGTATCTCACCTCGTTTCATGTATTTTCACCTCTTGTTTAAAATCGTTGTTCTCTACTGTTCACCCAATTACCAGTTTTCTCACTGAATTATTTTCAATGCTTTCCTCCCTCAGCATCTGCACCAAGTGACATCTCAGCCTTTATGGTTCAACTGCAATCTCAATTCATCATACTATCTATTCTCTCAGTTGACTACTCTCTCATCTTCCTCCAATCTTTCCTTCTGTATAAATCCCCTACCCATATTCATGGCCAGTCCCTTTACATTGCTATCTCATGTGATCTCTCTACTCCTGTATCAATCATAAATCACAAAACACCAAAATAGAGGAAGATGAAACAATGATCTCATTCGACGTAACAGCACTGTTCACCTCCATCAACATCGACCTAGCAAAAGAAACACTTACCACACTTTTAGAAGAGACCATCACACACACACACCAAACACCATCAATCACATTACCAACAATAACATCATGAAGCTAGTGGACCTGTGCCTCACCACCCACTTCACTTTCAACAACATAGTCTACAGACAAACCAATGGCACACCCATGGGATCTCCGCTATCAGGATTCATTGCAGAAGTGGTAATGCAAAGACTAGAACAAACAGCCCTACCAACCATCAAACCAAAAATCTGGATCCGCTATGTAGATGACACCTTTGTCATCACAAAATGAAACAAGATAGAAGCGACATTTAACATCAAGAACAACACCCTCACAGGCATAAAGTTCATCAAGGAGGAAGAAACCGACAACAAACTCGCATTTCTGGACGTCACAGTCGAAAGAAAGGACAATGGAGAACTACAAACCTGCGTTTACAGAAAACCGACAAACACTGACCAAATACTCAACTACACCAGCAACCATCCCAACACACACAAACAAAGCTGTATCAGAACACTATTCCAACGAGCCACCACACACTGCAGCACAGACAAACTTCGGAAAACAGAGAGTACCACCTATACAATGTATTCAAGCAGAACGGATACTCAAATAATACAGTCTGCAGATTCCTCAAGAACAAATCACAACAAGCAGACCAAACACAGCCAGAAACCCTAACCACCTTACCATACATCAAAGAAGTTTCAGAAATGACAGCCAGACTACTAAGACCCCTCGGAATCTGAGTAGCACACAAACCCACCAACACTCTCAAATAAAAACTAACAAACTTAAAAGACCCAGTACAACCCATGGAAAAAACCAACATCATCTACAAAATTCCATACAAGGACTGCCACAAACACTACGTAGGACAAACAGGAAGAAAGTTAGCCACCAGGATACATGAACACCAGCTAGCCACAAAAAGACATGACCCTCTCTCCCTCGTAGCCCTACACACAGATGAAAAAAACCACCATTTCGACTGGGACAACACATCTATCCTAGGACAGGCTAAGCAAAGACATGCCAGAGAATTCCTAGAGGCCTTGCACTCCAACCACAATGCCATAAACAAACACATAGATCTAGATACCATCTATCAACCCCTCAGAAAACGAACAGGAAATTACATCACCACAAACCCCAGGAACCCCATCCAGGAGAAAGATATAAATAGAAAGCAGGAGACAACAGCTTCGCTTTTCACTTGGAGGTCACCACTGATGATGTTACCTAGCCAGGTAATGAAACGTCTCGATATCAAACCTACAACTCAGCGAGCAAACCTACACCCAAACTTGCTTGCATTGCTCTTCACTCAGAATCTTTCCCTATGTCCACGCCTAGAAAAATTGTCTCCTAGTTACTTAGAACTGCATTTTCAGAATCTGAACTGTGTCTCTCTCTTCATTGCAATATGTCAACAGCTAGTAACATTTGAGCCACAAACGAACCAGGCAAAGACCATCTCCAAAAAAAATCTCTCCCTTTTGACATTCAATGGTATTATCATCACAGAATACTTTACTATCAACACCCCTGTGTGTTATCGTTATCCACAAACTTAACAGCACCAGCCATTTAAATACTGAGGCTATGAAATCAGATTATAGGCTGGGAATTCTGCAGCGAAAACTTACATCCTGACTCCTGAAAGCCTGTTCAACATCTATAAGATACAAAACCACAAGTGTGATGGAATACTGTCCACTTGCTTGGATCAGGGTGGCTCCTCTCAAGAGGCTCAAAAGAATCAAGGATAAAACCCCTCACTGGACTGGTGCTTTATTAACTACCTCAAACATTAAATCCCTCCACCAATACATTGAGGCAGCAGTCTGTAATATAGTCAAGATGCACTGTGACAATTACCAAGACTCATTGCCAGCATCTTCCAAATCTGAAATCTCTAATAACTATAAGACCAAGGGCAGCTGATGCATGGGAATGCCATTACTGGAAGAACTTCTCCACATCATAAGCCATTCTATTTTGGAACTATATTCCCACTATTCTGTATCACTGGGCTTAAATCCTGGAATTCTATTCCTAACAATATGAGTAAGGAGGCAGCATATGTCAGATATAGACAGCAGAGATCGAGTGAATCCTTAGAAGAGTATAAACACAGGAGGAGAATATTTAGAGGAGTAAAATCAGGCGGGAAGAAAGGGGACATGAGTAAGCTTTGGCAAATAAAATTAAGGAGAATCCAAAGGGATTTTACAAATACATTAAGGACACAAGAGTAACTAGGGAGAGAATAGGGCCCCTCAAAGATCAGCAAAGCAGCCTACTCTGCCGGAGATGGGGGAGATACAAAGTGAGTATTTTGCATCAGTGTTTACTGTGGAGAAGGAGAAGTACATGAAAGGTACAGAATGTGGGAAATAGATGGTGACATCTTGAAAAATGTCCACATTACAGAGGAGGAGCTACTTCATATCTTGAAATGCATTAAAGTGGATAAATCCCCAGGACCTGATCAGGTGTGCCCTAGAACTCTTGGAAAGCTAGGGAAGTGATTGCTGGGCCCCTTGCTGAGTTACTTGTATCATCGATAGTCACAGGTGAGGTGCCGGAAGACTGGAGGTTGGTTAATGTAATGCCACTATTTAAGAAAGATAACGAAAAGCCAATGAACTAGAAACCAGGAATCCTGACATTGGAGTGGGCAAGTTGGTGGAGGGAATTCTGAGGTACAGGATTTACATGTATTTTGATAGGCATGGACTGATTAAGGATAATCAACATGGTTTTGTGCATGGGAAATCATGTCTCACCAACTTGAGTGAGTTTTTTGAAGAAGTAACAAAGAGGATTGACGAGGGCAGGACAGTAGACGTGATCTATGTAGACTTCAGTCAGGCATTTGACAAAGTTTCCCATGGAAGACTGGTTAGCAAGGTTAAATCACGTGGAATACAGGGAGAACCAGCCATTTGGAAATCGAACTTGCTCAAAGGTAGAAGACAAAGGGTGGTGGTGGAGGGTTGCTTTTCAGAATGGAGGCCTGTGACCACTGATGTGCCATAAGGATCCCCCCAGTGCTGAGTTCACTGCTTTTCTTGATGTATATAAATTATTTAGATGTGAACATTGGAGGTATAGTTAGTAAGTTTGCAGATGACACCAAAATTGGAGGTGTAGTGGACAGTGAGAAGGTTACCTCAGATTACAATGGGATCTTGCTCAAGCTGGGCCAGTGGACTGAGGAGTGGCAGATGGAGTTTAGTTTAGATAAATTTGGAAAGGCAAATCAGACTTATGCACCGAATGGTAAGGTCCTGGGAAGTTTTGCAAGCTTTTCACACAAAGTGTGGTGCATGTAGGAATGAGTTGCCAGAGGAAATGGTGGAGGTTGGTACAATTGCAACATTTAAAAGGCATCTGGATGGGTACACGAATAGGAAGTGTTTAGAGGGATATGGGCCAAGCACAGACAAATGGGATTAGATTAATTTAGGATATTTGGTGGGCATGGATGAATTGGACTGAAAGGTCTGTTTCAGTGCTGTACATCTCTCTGACTCTATGAGTATAGCCTGAACCTGATGCACTTCAATGATGGAAGAGAGCAGCTCACCACAATGTTCTGAAATGAAATTTGGGGTGGGCAACAAATACTGGCCTTGCAGCAATGCTCCCTTCTAAGAAAGAAGAAAAAAAGTTTCCATTTTGCTCAATCACACCTTCAGCTCCATCTTTGATGCACTACTCACATCAAAAACATTACTTTCTTACCTCTGATATCGTCCTCATCTCTGCTTCCTTAAGTCCATGAGACACAGGCTTGAACATATTGGACAGCCAAGTGGTTGAGTCATTTGCTACCTCATCTGATTGGACCACATCATGCAGAGCATGTTCTGATCTCTTCTGCTAAAACTGCTGGAACAAATTTACTCTACTAAATAAATCTTCTTAAACTCCCTCCCCTGCATCTTTCATTATCACCTCCAATAATAAATATGAGAAGCTCATAGACCTCTTGTCTCTAAAGCCCAGATTTTCATGCTGGGATCAAGTAGGCAAGGAATGGTGAATTCTCAGCTCCACAAATCTAACCTTGAGAAATGGCTGCCTAGACATCAGATTTTAGTTTGGGTATCAGGCTGGGTCAGAAGTCAGGCTGGGCAACCCCTGAAGGCAAGGAGGCTGGCATGTGCGGAGTAGGGGGAAGCAAGTGGCTGCCTTGGGGATCCAGCCTGTGTCCAAAGTTCAAAAATAAACAAAAAGAGATGAAATAGTTTTCCAGCCCCTCTGCATTCCACATCAATTCCAACCATTGCCATGTTATATCCTGATCCAACCCCTCATGACCCCTGTGCCCACCAAACAACCACTGGCTCTGCGCTCAGGTATGCCTTACACTCATCCCCAGCACTCATGCCTCAATGCCAAGGCAAGCTCTTCTCCTCTGATGGGACGAATGCTGACATTGGGATAGCTGTCTCCTTGGCTAGTCAAGCAACACCCTGACATAATCATACCTGTCAATTCAGACAATGTTTTAGTCAAATCATTTATGTAAATGACAAAAAGTAGTGGACCCAGCACCGACTCTTGTGGCACTCCACTAGTCACAGGCCTCCAGTCTGAAAAACAACCCTCCACCACCACCCTCTGTCTTCTACCCTTGAGCCAGTTTTGTATCCAAATGGCCAGTTCTCCCTTTATTCTGTGAGAGCTAACCTTGCTAAGCAGTCTCCCATGGGGAATGTTATCAAACGCCTTACTGAAGTCCATATACATCACATCTACTGCTCTGCCCTCATCAATCCTCTTTGTCACTTAGAGTCATAGAGATGTACAGCATGGAAACAGACATTTCAGTCCAACCCGTCCATGCCGACCAGATAGCCTAACCCAATCTAGTCCCACCTGCCAACACCCGGCCCATATCCATCCAAACCCTTCCTATTCATATACCCATCCAAATGCCTCTTAAATGTTGCAATTGTACCAGCCTCCACCACTTCCTCTGGCAGCTCATTCCATACACATACCACCCTCTGTGTGAAACAGTTGCCCCGTTGGTCTCTTTTATATCTTTCCCCTCTCACCCTAAACCTATGCCCTCTAGTTCTGGACTCTCTGACCCCAGGCAAAAGACTTTGCCTATTTACCCTATCCATGGCTCTTCATAATTTTGTAAACCTCTATAAGGCCACCCCTCAGCCTCCGATGTTCCAGGGAAAACAGCCCCAGAGTGTTTAGCCTCTCCCTATAGCTCAAATCCTCCAACCCTGGCAACATCCTTCAAAAAACTCAATCAAGTTTGTGAGACATGATTTCCCACGCACAAAGCCATGTTGACTATCCCTAATCAGTCCTTGCCTTTCCAAATACATGTACATCCTGTCCCTCAGGATTCCCTCCAACTGCCCACCACGTCAGGCTCACTGGTCTATAGTTCCCTGGTTTGTCTTTACCACCCTTCTTAAACAGTGGCACCACGTTAGTCAACCTCCAGTCTTCTGGCACTTCACCTGTGGCTATCGATGATACAAATATCTCAGCAAGAGGCCCAGCAATCACTTCTCCAGTTTCCCACAGAGTTTTAGGATACACCTGATCAGGTCCTGTGGATTTATCCACCTTTATGCATTTCAAGACAGCCAGCACTTCCTCCTCTGTAATATGGACATTTTGCAAGATGTCACCATCTATTTCCCTACATTCTATATCTTCAGTAAATACTGATGCAAAATACTTGTTTAGTATCTCACCCATTTTCTGCAGCTCCACATAAAGGCCACCTTGCTGTTCTTTGAGGGGCCCAATTCTTTCCCTAGTTATCCTTTTGTCCTTAATGTATTTGTAAAAAGCCCTTTGGATTCTCCTTAATTCTATTTGTCAAAGCTATCTCATGTCCCCTTTTTGCCCACTAGATTTCCCTCTTAAGCATACTCCTACTTCCTTTATATTCTTCTAAGGATTCACTCGATCTATCCTGTCTATACCTTACATATGCTTCCTTCTTTTTCTTAATCAAACCCTTGATTGCACTGGTCATCCAGCATTCCCTATACCTACCAGCCTTTCCTTTCACCCTAACAGGAACATACGGTCTCTGGACTCTCATTATCTCATTTCTGAAGGCCTCCCATTTTCCATGTTAGGAAGCACTTGTACAAAAAATGATAGATGTTTGGAACTCTCTTCCACAGATTGCAGTGGATGCTGGATCAGTTGTTAAATTTAAATCTGAGATGAATATATTTTTGATAAGCAAAGGTATTAAGATGTTTGAGCTAAAGACACGTATATAGAGTTGGGCCACAGATCAGCCATGATCTCATTGCATGGTGGAACAGACTTGAGACTGAAAACGTACTCCTGTTCCCGTGTTCCTAAACAGCATAAGGACCAAGTGATAAACATGACTAGACAATTGCACAACCAGTGAATCAGATCTAAGTCTGAAGTCCTACCACTTTGATTGTGAATGATAGTGGACAATTAAACAGATGAAGAAGGTCCACGATTATCCCCAACCTCAATAATGGAGGAGCTCAGTATGTCAGTGCAAAAGTAATGCTGAAGTGTTTGCAACAATCCTCAGCCAGAAAAACTGAGTGAATGATCCATCTTGATCACCTCTGAATGTCCCCACCATTACAGATGTCAGTCTTCAGCTGCAAAATCACAAAACGATTAAAGGCATTGGATACTGCAAAGTTATGAACCCTGACAACATTCCTGCAATTGTACTTTTGCTCCAAAACATGTTGTACCCTGGGCCAAGCTGTTCTTGTAAAGCATCAGCTGATAATGTGTAAAATTGTACAGCTATGTCCTGAACACAACAGTAGGACAAAGCCAGCCCAGTCAATTAGTGTCATGCTGATCTACTCTCAATCATCAGAAAAGTAATGGAAGGTGTCATCAACAGTGCAATCAAGTAACAATTGCTTAGCAATAGCCTACTTATTGCTTCTCAGTTTGGGTTCCACCAGGGCCACTCAGTTCATTACAATTTTGGTTCAAATATTTGCAAGAGAGCTGAATTCCAGAGGGGAGGTGAGAATACATCAAGGCTGTATCAAACCAATATGGCATCAAGGGTTCCCAGTCAATAAAACCAGAGAAGTTTACATGAAAAATACAGTTCAAAGTTTCAAAAATTGCCCCACCACGGGGCTTACATCAATAACAGAAGTTATATGTAAAAAGTTTTTAAGAAGTAAAATTAAGGCAAAGTTCATTACAGTTCAGTTAATGGCACTGTGCTCAGGGAAAGCTGATTTAGGAATGATAGAATACCCTGAAGATGTAATTGGAATAAGACTGCCATTCCAGACCGCTGGATACTAGGCCAGGAACCTCTGCCGAAGAAGACCGCCATGCTGATCTGAGCCACTCCTGGATGAGATCGCCTGCAGACTGCTGGAAAACTTGGACACTGAAGACAAATAAGACCTGCATACAGAGAGAGACCTCTATGCTGGGACAAGGCCACCATGCCTGGCCAAGACTGCCTTTCTCCTCCTCCAGGTGCTTGGGCCTAACTGTGAACCTGGGGCCTGGCCTAACCTGCAGGTCTGGGCTGGGGGAGTTAGCCTGGGACCAGTTGCTTGCTAGGCTAGGGTTGGATCCATGTCCATCTCAACCTGACATTAATGCCACTGCTGCCAGAGGCCTCATCCATCACATTCCACTTTCCAGATTTAAAAGAAAAAAAAAGAAAAAGGGGAAAAAAAGAAGAAAAAATAGAGAAAGAATGCAAATGGGAGCCCCGGGCTCAGCCCACAAATCCACTGCTATATTGAGAAAGAATAGGAATCAGAGGGAAATCTCTCTGCTAGTTGGAGTCATATCTAACACGAAGGAAGATGCTTGTGGCTGGAGGTCAGTTATTTCAGCCTCAGGACGTCTCTGCAGGAGCTCCTCAGGGTAGTGTCCAAGGGCTCAAAATCTTCAGCTGCTTCATCAATGATCTTCCCTCCATGATAAGGTCAGAAATGGGACTATTTATTGATGACTGCACCACTCATGACTCTTCAGATATCAAAAGTAATCCATGTCTAAATGCAGCAAGATCTGGACAATAGGTTTGTGCTGACAAGTGACAAGTCATACTTGCACCACACAATTACCATACAATGACCATATCCAACAAGAGAGAATCTAACTATTGCGTCTTGACAATCAAAGGCATTATCATTGCTGAATCTCCCACTGTCAGCACAGTGCGGGTTATCATTAACAAGAAACTGAACTGGTCAAGCCACAAAAATACTGTGACTAAACCAACAATTAAAAGGTTGTAATCCTTGTAATCATAGGTAACTCACCTCCTGACTTCCCAAAACCTGTCCATCATCTGCAAGGCACAAATCAGAATCCCCAGTTATGTGAATGACTATCACTTCAACAACATTCAATAAGCTTAACGCCATCCAGGGCAAAGCAGCCTGCTTGACTGGCAACACATCCACAAATATTTATGTTCTCCAGTGGTGATGCAGATGCTAAGTAACATTAATACTACACATTGACCAGAAACTGAACTGGACTAGCCATATGAGTACTATGACAAAATGAGGACTGCAGATGCTGGAGTTCAGAGTTGAGAGTGGGGTACAGGAAAAGCACAGCAGGTCAGGCAGCATCCGAGGAGCAGGAGAATCGTTTTGGGCAAGAGCCCTTCATCAGGAATGAATCCTATGAGTACTAATGGCTATATTAACATGTTATAGGTTAGGAATCCTTCGGCGAGTAACTCCTCAAAGCCATCCAAGACAATACAGCCTGCATGATGGCAACATATCCATAAACATTTATTCCCTCCCACTCCGATGCTTAATAGCAGCAGTGTGACCCACTTACAAGATGCACTGCATAAATTCACCAACACTTCTTAGACAGCATCATCCAAACCCATGACTACTTTCATCTAGAAGGACCAGGACAGTAAATACATGGGAACACCACCACCTCAAGCTCCCCAAAGTCATTCAGCATCCTGATTTGGAAATATATATCTCTTTCTTCATTATTGCTGAGTCAAATTCTTGGGAGTCCCTCCTTCATGGCACTATGATTCTAACTAGACCAAATGATTGCAGTGGTTCAAGAAGGCAGCTCACTGCCACCTACTCAAGGGCAACTAGGGACTGGCAATAACACAGGTTGAGCCAACAATGCCCATTGCCTGTGAATGACTTTTGAACAAAATCCGAACTTTTTGGCACATACACAATTTTAATTACTCCACTGACAGTGAGCATGTCGTCACCTGCCACGACCTCATGTATTCCAGCCCTAAACCCCACGGCACCCCCCCCCCCCCCACCCCTTCTTTTAACATATCCTGAGAATTTCCATCTTCGACTAAGCTTTTGGCATATGCCTTGCATATCTTTAAACATGCTTCATAATTTGTTTTGTAAAAAATGAATAGTTGAATTGCACAAAGTTAATCAACAATTCACAAAGAAAGATTTCTGTTTTGCATGAATTCAAAGTATTAAACAACCTTTCTTGTTCAGACACTATTAACCCGTTACATATTTCCTTCAAATTTTATGTTTCGCTTCGGTTTTATTTTCCATTGTGTTTGATGCTCTAAAATATGCCGGTTTTGAAATGTTTGTAGAATTTTCATTGTTCTTTCATTACGCTGCCAACTAAATGAAGCTAAATAATGAATAATCCAACATTAGTAAAAGCTCCTAGACAGAAGAAAGTTTTAATATTTAAAAGTCTAAAAATCATATTAAAAAGGTTTTGGTAGTAATTTAAATTTTCACCCCAAATACCAGTATTCTTTCCCGGCAGCCATGTGGAGACTTAGCAGGTTCTCTACACTCCTCACTGTTAAATCTGCAGGTTTACATTTGAGAGCATCAGTAGTCAAATAGCTCCTCCATTAAGTATATTTCTGATTGTGGTCTAACTCGCACAATATTAATCCAAGTAGAACAAAAACTGGTGTATCTTCATTAGTTTTAGCTTAAGTTATATACACTTAGTGCAGTGTCCAGATAATGTAACATTTTTCCTCTGGCATTCTCATTCATTACAGACAGCAATTTTCAAACTTCCAAATTTCTGTCAGAAACAGTAGATGAAATCTAGTTTTGATGGAAACCAGAATCTGATTGTCCTCAAAGTGAAAAAATTGAAACAATCCTCTTCTTCTCCCATTTATTGCAACTTGAAGCATTTCATGTTTCAACTGCTGTTGAGCAAGGGTGGAACAAATGCAGTGTCTTTTTATTAAGTTGGTTATTCACTTTGCCTAAACTTATCTGGTAAAGTACATGGATCATGCCTGTATTGACAGGTAAATCATGCCAAAATAAAATTGATGCCTTGTGTTCATTCTCACAACATTCAAAAGATGGATAACATTTGTGTTGTGCTGAGTTGTCAAAACTGTTTTGAGCGAACTTAAAATGGTAATTAAGCACCCACCAAATTAGTTGCTTTTCACTAAATCAAATGATGATCTGAGCCTCTAATATATGGAAAAAGATTTTCAATAGTTTTGTAAATTTGAAACAAACCAACACAGTTTTTCATATTTTAGTGGCTTTGTTACAAAAGAAAGCTATCACCACAGCAGCAGCAACAACAACAGAGCTGTTTGACATGATGTGAAGTTGACAAGTTCCCTTTTGAAAAGGGATATGGCCATTTTAAACGAAGTTTAAAGGGGTCAGATCCTGGACTTAAAAGGGCAATGCCAATCCGCTCCATAGTGCTAAATTTAATTTAGCTTAGATTTTACCCTTCAGCAAGGTTTTAAATACAGTATTCAAAAAACTAAATCAAATATATGTTCCTTTTGGAGTATTTTAAGTTACAATGCAAATAACATGCTTAAACTAGAATATGTTCTACATTTCCCCCAGCATCATAAATAAACTCAATCTGGTTCTGTCTCTGACATCCCAGTTTAGTACTCTAACCCCAATTAGACATGCCTGCGCAACAGGTTGGAAGGAACAGAATGACAAGTTTGACTGTGTTAGAAACATAGCAGTGGTACAGTGATGACACCTGAGGGGGCAAAAGAAATACTGGTTTCTGTCTGTCAAGTCTGTCTGCTAGTTGCTCTTTGATTCTAATTTTAAGTTTGAATGCCTACTTTGTCTTTTCTGTGTCTCTCTCTTCCTTCTTTCTTTGCATTCTTCTCATTTTTCTCTTCAATTCTGATTTTTGTTATTTGTGATTCTTGTATTCTTATCTTTTCCTCTGGGTTCTGTTTCTCATTTCCTCATCTCACTATATTACATTTGCTCACTATCTTTCCTCTTAACTATTCATTTGTCTTTGATCCTTTCTGTTTGTGATTATTTTTCGCGCTCTCTTTCTATTTTCCATTTTTCTTTCCTTCTGACAGCCACTGACTTAACTTGATTTTGATTGTTTTTGATTTACCTCCCAACTAGATCTCTTTTTCTCATTCTAATTTTATGTTTGATTCTGTTTCTCAATGATTATTCTCTCAATTTCTCCGTTCCTCATCTGCTGGATCTTTTGTTTAGCAGTTTGAAATTTCCTCTTTCTTTGCCTCTGTCCATTCTGTCTCTCTCTATTCCTCCTTCTGTCATTCCAACATTCTTCTTCCAAAAAGTATTATTCTAACTGGTTGTGCTTTTCAGTCTGACTCTTGAACTTTCCCCTCAACTATCTCCACTTCTGACTTCCTTGTCATTCTCTCCCTCTTTTTGGTATTTATTTCAATATAGATATATATTAGATTAAATCGAGTGATAATACATTGAAATTAATCAGGAATCTCTTGTCAATGTCTGCACAGATCTATTAAATGCCAGATAATGACTATCTTTAACAAGAGAAGATCTAATTGCAGGGAAATTCTGTTGATCTGTATCAAACCTTGGTTAAAGCACATGCACTTTTGGTCTCTGTAAGATTGAAATAGAGACACTGAGAGGACACAGAGAAGATTTATAAAGATGATCCCAGAAATGTCTGGGTATATAGCAGGAAGGGATTGATAGGCTCAGACTTTTCTCTCTTGAAGAAATACGACTCACCTGATAAAATTATGGTAAAGTGAATAAAAAAAAGGTTCTCTTTTTAGGCAAAGAGCAGAACAGAATGATACATTCAAATAAATACTCTGGCTACAGAGCAAGTTCTGGGATGGGGACTTGTCAGCAGGTAATTCAATTCCTGACTTTGAATAGCCTGTGGACCATCTGCAAGACCAAAATCAGGAGTTTAATGGAACACTCTCCACTTGACTGGATTTGTCCAACTTGAAAAACATTCAAGTAGTTTGCCACATTCAGGACAAAGCAGTTGGCTTGATCTGAGCCCTATCCACTATCATTATGTTCACTCCCTCCACCACCAGCAATGCACACCATGTATTGATGTACTGCATCAACTCAAAGTCTCCTTTGACAGTATTCATCAAGCCTGCAACCTCCTCCATGAAGCCAAAAAAAGACAGCTGACAATCAAGAACTTCATCATCATCACATTTCCTCAAAATGGCACCCCTCAAAGTTGCACATCATCCTGAACTGGAACTATATTGCTATTATTTCATTGTTGCTGGGTCTGAAGACTATATCTCTTTCCCTCACAACATTGTAGGTGTATCTACACGATGTAGCTCACCATCACCACAATTCAAGGACAATAATTTCTACTCTTGCTTGCAACACTCAAATCTTACAAATGATTCAAACTATAACCGATAGTTACCTGAAATGTATAGATCAGGAAAGTTCCAGTTTTATGTTAGTTATTAATCTTCATGATGTTGGTAGGGCAATGTTCCCCAGTATTCCTGGGTTAAAGTATACACTACATCAACCAAACAAACACCTAATTGAAGACTAGCAAACCATACAGAAGTATATCCAAAGACGTGCAGGTCAGGTGAATTGGCCATGCTAAATTGCCCATAGTGTTAGGTGCATTAGTCAGGGTAAATATAGGGTAGGGGAATGGGTCAGTGTGGACTTGTTGGGCCAAAGGGCCTGTTTCCATACTGTAGGGAATCTGTATGTAAGATTATTAGATAAGATTGGGCTTTTGAAGGTCCTTTGCAAGAAGATAACAAAATCATTTACAGTATGATTGATTTCTCTCAGGATAAAATTAACCAATAATGTCTAACATTAACTGATTGATGAACTAATTGCCAATCTTACTTGAAGTGTTTTAAGTTGGAAGCTTGTCTCCAATCTTCCACAGGCACTAAGTTTAGAACCTGAATAAAAGGAAAATATTGCAGATATTTGAATTCTGAAATAAAAACATAAAGTGCTAGAGAAACTCAGCAGGTCTGGGAGCACCAGTGGAGAGAGAATCAGATTTAACACAGAACATTAACTCTGTTTCTCTTTCACAGATGCTATCAGACCTGTTGAGTTTCTCCAGCACTTTATGTTTTTATTTTAAGGCTTGATGAGCTGTAAATATTTCAGGAAGAGTGTCAAAAACACAATTTACAAACCATAAAGTTCTACCTTGAAATGGAAGCCAACTGTACCTCTTGGCAAGGTCTGCAATGTCACTATTTGTCTTCATGCTTTATTGTACTCATACACCTCAGGCAGTTTTGCATGACAGGCTGTGACTAAAGGCCCAGATATGTAGACAACTGCATATCTGCTAAGGACCATTGTTGTGGGGCAGTGTGCCTGAAGATGGTTCCAGAGCCATGTTATAGCAACAACAGATTTGTGTTTCAGAGGGAGCTTTACCCCGTGTCAGTTTATCTCAAGACATTGTGGGACTCTTCTCCATAATTTTCCACCATGACATTTAATAGATGTAGCACCACTGGAGTTTTAACCACTAGAAAGTGACAGCAGAATGGCAATTCTAGGATAGCCATAACAATAAAGATGCTCAGCAGTTTTAAAATGGTGATTCTTATGATTAAGTTTTTACAGGACAATCACAAGCCAGGAAAAATTTTGAAACTAAATTATTTTGACTGGAAGTATAGAGTTATAGTCAGAGTTGAACAGCATTGAAGCAGCACGGTCCAACTTGTTGAGACCAACCAGATATCCTAAATAAATCTAGTCCCATTTGCCAGCATTTGGCCCTTATCCCTCCAAACCCTTTCTATTCAGGTATCCATCCAGATTCCTTTTAAATGTTGTAAACTTTTACTTTCAGGCTGTTATGCATGGGATCCTTGAAATTGATGTTTTATAGTTTTTACTGGAATTTAAAAAAATAAAACTGTTTTCGTCAAGAGAACCAGGACTCTCTTGTTCTATCACAGGTTGTGGTACATCTGTTGTCTTCTGGTTAGGAGAATTATATTTATGTTCAACTTCTTTGGAAATATTCACCAGTTACAGGTAGTTAGGTTTTAAAGTGCTTGTTATCATTTACCAGGGTCCACCACTGTCTGTCTCTGTAAGTTCCCAGAACCTCAAAACAGTGAAAACCTATTTACCTTTCCCAGCCTTGTACTTCGATCCGATTTTGTTCTCATTTGGGCGGAGGGAAGGGATGTTGGGTGGAGTGCAATGAATTAATATAGAATGCCATGTTGGTTGGTAATAGATCGGAAACTTTGAGAAGTGAGTTTATGAATTCGAAGTCTGTTGGTGAGTGATTGCTGAAGATCCGAAAATATTCAAGTTGCACGGATGCTAAACGCACTGTGGAGAACACCTGGTGGCTCGATACTTGAAAATGATCTGCAGAACTAAGTCTAGTGCGACACAAGATGGTGAATGCGAGCATGTGAGTGTGCAGGAGTGAAGTTCCTAACGGGGGAGGATATCTATCTATCTCAGGATGGAAAAAATGGAGCGATGTCTTGCATCCTCTCTACCTTGGGTCGGCTTTCAAAAAACTTATGTGCAGCGCTGCATAAGTTGGTGATTAAAATGTCATATTTTGTGGGGGTTTTTTGTAAAAAGATTGACCATTATGAGCCACGATCTGTGGGAAAGGAATCGAAGACATTCCACTCCCCCCAATCCCCCCCCCCCCCCCCACCCATTTAGCATTTTATTGAAGTTAAATTAAGGTGACCAACCACTGTATTAATGATTTTTACAGCTTTATTTAGTTACTGCATTCCTGTATTTTTTTTAATGAATGCTACTTTAAAAATTAATTTTGGTTGGTAATTTTAACAATGTATGGGCCCCACTCGATCATGCCATTCCAGTTAAAAAAATGATTTATCCACGAGGTGGGATTCGCGACAAAAAAATCCAAACCGCCAGGTCTGCACTTCAATGGGAGGGCTGCGTTTACATTTTTTAAAAAAAGTGATGACAAAATGTCTATCTGACAGTAAATAGGGGGTCTGGGTGAGAAGGGTCATTGCCCTTTTAAGGGTGGAGGAGGTTGTTGATACAGATGACGGAAATTGTGTTACAGGGCGGCGGCGTGGCTGCGCAAAGAGACTCCGGGGAAATCTCAATTTCTTCACCAATCACCCCCGACAAATCCCTCCGGCCGCTCTTTCTCCCCGTCCCCGGGATCGTCAGGCATTCGGCCATGAGGAGGAGCGGGGGGGTCAGGAAGAGCTTCAGTCATTAATAGGCCCCGAAGGTAAGACTGTACCCGGGCTCTGGTGTGGCGGAGAGATCGGGCTCGCTTTGTTTCTGATGATGATGATGGCTTGGGAATCGCACGGAGACAGAGACACACACTCGGAAAATGTATGGAGCGCAGTTGACCGGCAGCTGAGCGCAAGTGGGGTGTGATCCCCGAGCAGCCCGGGCTCTCTCTCTCACACACACACACACACAGAGAGAGAGAGATCGCGAACTCCAGAGCCTGGCTGTGTCACTAATACCCGGGGCTCTTCTCACTGTCCCTGCTCGCCTGTCCGCACAGGCACCAAACCAAAGGGGGTCAACTCTCCCAAGTTTGACTGCTCCATTTCAACCCAGCACTTGGCATAATTTTCCAATACAATCGACCAACTTCGGCCTTATCTAACAACATTGTAGCTTTTATTTGAAGGGGGAAATGCACAGCCTACGATAACTTCATAGTTTAGAATAATTCTGATGTAGCGGTGGACAAATCCGCAACTCAGGTTAGAGAAAGTTGCGAGAATGTAGTTTGGTACTGTGTCAGCCCCCCCACCCCGCTTTCTAAATTTAATTCACGCCTTCAGTGTATGTGAAGGCGAAGAACACCCAGCGATCCCGGGCATCGGCCGGATCAACTCGGAATCAATACAAGCAATCTAAAAAAAAGTTGTTGTGAAGTGGGCCCGAATCGCTTAAGTGGGAGAGTCGAATGAATGGATCGGGGACAAATGAGAGCTGATGGGCAGGAACGATGTTATCTCTTTTGCAGGGAGTGTACTGTACAAAGGGCAGGACTGTTCAACCCACATCGTCATACCCTAAAGAGGAACCTTCCATTTTTGTTTTACTGTACTTGCTCACCAAGGTCACAGGTTGAAGCGTGTGAGTGAGTTGTAACAGGGCAGTGCACTGTGCACTGAGTATTAGATGGTGAGGGATTGCATTGTCTCTAGAATATGAGACGATTGGTAAAAATATACTTGACTGTGTTCAATCATCTGGCCCTGATGACATCATAAATTAGGGGAGTCAATTAGCTCCAGGTATAATTACAGTTGCAAATTCATCCTTAACTATTTTTGTTGCGTTCTCAATAGTTTTATCCTGAAATCAAACTTTAGTTCTCACCTTTTCCTAGTGTGCTAACTAAATGCAATAGAGGGAACGTAGTATATAAATGGAAAGATAACAAGGCTGTTAGCCATATCTGACCTGAATATTGGATAACTTCTTTAGCATTTTAATACATTGTAAGTAAATAAACTGTTTTAAACACATATGCATGAGAAATATTGCAGGCATACAGCAGATCTGTAGCATCTCAAACAGAAACTTTGGTCAGCATATTAAATATGTTGAGCCTTTGTGAGAAAAGATCTAACAGAATCCACAGGTGAAACTTTAATTTGTTTATCTGTCTTCAGCCATGGAGGACCTGTTACACTTTTCTAGGTATTCCAACATTTCTTTCGATCTTTTTTTCATCTCAAATCAGTATGTAAGCTAGTCTCAATCTTTTGTGGGTTGAAGTTTGCAAGATTAGTCTTTCTACAAAAAGAAATTGTATGAACCTCAGTAAATCTGTCTCTTCATTTCTTCATAGTATCCATTTTAATTTATCTGATTCTTAAAACGATGGCTGGCACTGCATTGCAATAAGCAGTGAATAGTGACTGAAGCCAACCATTTTTCTGCAAAAGGTAGGATACATTACCTCTTTTTTCTGATATTCAAATGTGGGAAATGCTGTCTTTGGAGGGAGAGAGTATAGGAATATTTAGTGTATCTGACACTGTCAATATAGTGATCCGATTGGCTATCAACACAAATTTGTAAATTATTTAATTCCATAGAACCCGTGTGGTCTACCAAATGATAACAAGTATAGAGAATCCTCTTATTTAAAGTAAAGTATCCAGTATTATTTTAGACTTGTACCAGTTTAATTTCTGTATACAATTTTATGAAAGGAATTTCTCATGTCCTTAATATTTTGGCATGTTTTTAGAATGCAATGAATTTATTATAATAAGGCTAATAGTATTCTACTGGTTCTTAAACGTAATATTAAGGTATATTTTTGTGACATAGGCTGCTTATCAGGTGCACTGGTAACACTGGCCTTCCAATTGAAAGATGGTGTGTGATGATGATTGACATGCAATAGTCCCAGGTCATAGAAAGACATTTGGCATTCATATTGCACCTCCTTGACACATCCCTAAGGGCTTCATACCAGAAAAATATATGTTGTAGTTTTGTCACTGTTGTGATATAGGTAAAATATTGAAGCCAATTTTGCACAACTACCATATAAATAACCATTGAATCTGTTTTTGTGGTATTGGTTCAGAGAGATTTTGCCAGGACATCTGCCTATCTTTGATTATTGCTTTGGCAACTTTTACAACCTCCTGAACACAGGCAGGACCTTGATTTAATATCTTGTCAACAATATGGTGCTTCCATCAATACAGCATGCCCTCACTTGTCAGCTACATTCTGTGCTAACTTTTTCTGAAGTTGCCTTTAAGCATTAAAGTTTTTGCGTTAGTAGTGAAAGTGTTTGTACTGAGCAAAGCTGACACTGTGAAGTATCTTACATATTTTATCTGCAAATGGTATTTCTATCAGGTCTGGGACTACTTACAGCAATTTTTTTTATGTGGAGCCAGTCTTAACTGGAAATAGGACAAAAGCCGTAATGCATATGACATTGAGAGGGTATGGGATAATGAAATGCAAACAAAAACTGCTTTCTCTTAGCATTGCTTTACAGTTTTTAGTGCATCCTTGTGCTGTTATTCCATTGAATTGCGCAATTTTTGTATTTCATTCCTGTTCAAGAACCCTTACAACTGTTACTTAATTCCTTTGAAAGTTCAAGAGTTCCAAGATATTCATTTGTTTCCTTTTACATGGAAGAAATATCGCATTCTTTCCTGACCTGTTGTCAATATAGTTATTCTGAGAGAGAAAATTAAAAAAAAACATTTAAATATACTTGTTTCGGGGAGATCTAATCAAGTTATTGCTCAAAGTATGCCTGTTAACAAGAAATATTGAGTAACTTTGCAATATTGCCTTCAATTCCAGGTAGTTGGTTTTACTGAAGAAGAGCAAGTTTGCATGTGACTGTCAGAGTCAGTTATTTTCCAGATGATAGTTGGGAATTTAAATCTGTGCTTTCAAGTAGTGAAAATGGAAGCAGTGTTGAAATCTTTTGCTTTTATGAGGCTCTACCTGGAAACCACATGTACAGTTTCAATCTCAATCTACTTATTCATATGAACACCAGGCTGTGAAGTCACAGAAATCTGAAGTAAACAATGAAATTCCTATTTCATAAGAAAATGACTTGTATAAAACAGTGTTTATATAATATTTATATTTACTTTATTGCTGAAGCTGTGAAGGATAGGAATTTCTTGCAATAGTAATTCACAAGAGTTTTTTTATTTTCTTCAGTGTTTAAATATTCATTCATAAGTGGAACATTCCTCTGAAGTTAATTACGCAAGAAGATAAGGTAAATCAAGAAATGATTTGGTCACATCAAGTTTAGTTTGAAACAGTTGTAGATTATAGATGTAATGGAAGACTGAAGAGGTTAAGAGATTCAATTTCTTAGCTCATGGCAAAGAAAGTATCAGGATTGGAGATTTTGCAGTGCGATTAATTTTCAACAGTGTGAGGATGCATGAAGTGTTCTGTTAGAATATTAGTCAGTCATTTCTTGAATACTCATCTCGATTTTTGATCTGAAAGACAATGCGCACTTAAGAATTTAATGGATTAATAAAATGTATCCACTTGCTGTGTGAGTGTGTCTTTGTATTGAAAGTCCAAGAATTGAAGACAGTTGGGATTTTGTAAATTCTCTTTTCCTTTAGAAGTTAGATCAATTATTTCAGAACTGAAAAAAGGAGGATCAATTTCAGAAAAGCCTCAAAAGACTTTATTGGCTCATGACATTCAACTGTCCTAATTTTGCAAATTTGTATAAAATGTGAAACACATTTGGATCTTCAACTCTGAAAATAAATTTTGTGACTGGTATTGTAAAATATAATGCTTTACTCAATAGTGACTTTGCTGGATAGTTGGGGAATTGCAATAGGGTGTCATGGATCATCGTTGAACATAGACTATGTTTTAGGCAAATATTAAAAAAGTCTCGCATTTACCGAAGTCCTTTTGTGATATTGCTACATCCCTCATGCCTGTCAAATATTGAAGTGTTTTTGAAATGAAGTCACTGTTATATGATAGGAATTATGGTAGCCATTTAGTAACAAGGTAAATGACTAGATAATTTGCACTTGGTGGATTTTGTTGAGAGAGACATTGGTGACCAGGACAAGGGGAGAATTCCTCTGCTTAATTTGAAAGATCTCCTGTAGACATTTATTTAAGTGGAGAGATTGGAGATCATTTTAATATTTAATCTAAAAGCTAGCACCTTTGACAATGCATGACTCCATCAGTACTCAACTGAAGTATCCTCTTAGATCATGGATTTAATTTCCTGAATGGCACTTGAACCACAAACTTCTAGCTTAGGGTGAGTGCCACTATTGTGCCAAGTGTGATACTGATATCATTAAAGCAAACTGATGAACTCTGTTATTCTGAGTCACGCCAGTTCAACAAGATTATGGAGTCCATGCGATCTAATTATCAAAGTATTGTACCAAACTTAATGTATTATCCCAAGCATCACTGGGGACATAATTATCCTACTCTTTGAAATTTAAAATAAATATACATAATCAAGGTAAAGTTTGTACAAAATTAAAATTTAGCAATTGTTAAAAGAAAAATAAAAACCTGGAAATAGTGGTTTATGTAGAAAAATAGAGTTTAATGTTACAGGTTGATTACTTTTTGTCAGTTTTGATTGTGTTATATACTTACAATTGTAAGGAGAGGTGAAGAATAGTGAAAATGTATTGTGTTCAAGTTTCGATCTATAGAAGGTTTCTGCAGTAAAAGTTAGTGAGTTGCTGTTGTTGAGGTGCTCTATTGTTGCCTAGAGATGTTAGCATGGAAAAATTTACTTCTAGTTTCTGTAATCATCAAGTTAACAGAGGAGTTTAAAAGTAAGGGGATGAACAGAGATTTAGCTGAAGTTGAAGAAGGGTGCAGTGTGAAGTGCAGGAGAGTAAGAGGCAGTCTGTGAGAGGGGCTTTCAGGGAGTAGGGGTAGAAATCATCTCTAATCAAACTTCTGTACTTTGTGCTGTTAATACGTTCAGCAAGACAAGTGTGTCTTTTAGTTTCTTGTACTCCTCTCCAGCCAGCTGCGTGATTAGCTTTGATATCTTTACAATAACTTGAATTTATATATCACTTTTCACAACCACTGGATGTCCCAAAGAGCTTTACAGCCAATGAAGGTCTTTTTTTGGTTGTAATGTAAGCAATGCAGAAATTAATTTAAACTTAGAAAACTCTTACAACCATGTGGTCATGACCAGATAATCTGTTTTCTTATGTTGTTGGTAGTAGGATGGATAATGGCAAGGATAATAAGGTATATGCCCCCTGCTCTTCTTACAAATAGTGCTGCAGGATCATTTACATTCACCTGAACGGGCAAATGGGACCTCAGTTTAATATCTTATCTCAAGGTGAGAGTGTAGTGCTTTGCAGTACTGTACTAAAGTATAAGAGAGGTAAAAACAATGACTGCAGATGCTGGAAACCAGATTCTGGATTAGCTGCTTATCTCTCCACGCTTCAGGCTCACTGCCTTTATTCCTGATGAAGGGCTTTTGCCTGAATCGTCGATTTCGCTGCAGTTTGGATGCTGCCTGAACTGCTGTGCTCTTCCAGCACCACTAATCCAGAATGTACTAAAGTCAGCCATGATTTGGTGCTCAAGTGTGACTTGAACCTGGAACCTCGTGATTCATTGGTGAGTATATTACCAACTGAGCTGTGGCCTTCAGTATTTAAAGAAGTTAGTTTACATTTTTTCAAAAAGTCTTGAACTGTAATATAAAATAGAATATGTACTGTACTGAAGTTTTCAACATGTTTCAATTTTTGAATTTCCAACTCAGATTGATACTACCTTAAACATCATATATCCAAGTATTAGATCATTGAACAGTGCAGCACAGAAACAGGCTTTTGCCCACCATGGCTGCACTGACTTTGATACAATTCTAAACTTAATCCTATCTGCTTGCACATGGCCTGTATCCCTCTATTATCTGCCTTTTCACACGTCTCTCTCTAAATGCCTCTTTAACTTTGCTTTCATATCTGCTTCTACCATCTTCCCTGGCAGTGTGTTCCAACTTTTCCTCATCTTACTTGAACGTATGCCCCATCTATAGTTGACTTTTCCACTTGAAAAAAGACTCCAACTATGTCTGCTACAGGAAATATGTTGTTAAACTTGAAAAAGTTCAGAAAAGGTTTACAAGGACGTTGGTTAAAAATGTGTTGCTGGAAAAGCACAGCAGGTCAGGCAGTATCAAAGGAACAGGCGAATCGATGTTTCGGGCATAAGCCCTTCTTCAGGAATGAGGAGGGTGTGCCAAGCAGCTAAGATAAAAGGTAGGGAGAGGGACTTGGGGGAGGGGCATTGGGAATACGCTAGGTGGAAGGAGGTTAAGGTGAGGGTGATAGGCCGGGGAGGGGGTGGGGTGGAGAGTTCGGGAAGAAGATTTAAAGGTCAAGAAGGCGGTGCTGTCTGAGGGTTGAGACTGAGAAAAGGTGGGGGGAGGGGAAATGATTTCACGCAGAGGGTGGTGTGTGATGGAACGAGCTTCCAGACGAGGTGGTACTGGTGGGTACAGTTGCAACATTTAAAAAGCATCTGGAAGGGTACATGAATAGGAAGAGTTTGAGGGCTATGGCCAAGTACTGGCAAATGGGACTAGATCAATTTAGGATATCTGATTGCTGTGGCTGAGTTGGACTGAAGGACCTTCTTCCATGCTGTATAACTCTGACTCTGTGCACCTATAATGCCTATCATAATTTTATATACCTTTTATCAGGTTGCTGCTCAGCCTCTGACATTCTAGTGAAAGCAATCCACGTTTGTCTATCCTCTCCTTGTAGCTGAAACACTCCAATTCAGACAACATCCTGGTAAACCTCTTTTGCACCCTATCCAAACCTCCACATCCTTCCTATAGTGTGGCAATCAGAACTGTACATAATGCTCCAAATGTGCCCAGACTAAAGTTTTATGCAGCTACAAAGTGAGTTGTCAGTTTTTATACTCATTGCCACAACTGATGAAGGCACTCATGTTGTGTGCCTTCTTTACCAGCTTATCCACTTGTGTTGCCTCTTTAGGGAGTGGGGAGTTATTGACTTGCACCCTGAGAACCCTCTGTATATCAGTGATCTTAAGGGTCCTGCCATTTACTGTATAAGTTCACCTTGCATTTCACCTCCCCAAATGCATTACTTCACCGTTTACTGGATTAAATGCCAGCTGCCATTTCTCTGTCCAACTTTCCAACTGATCCATATCCTGTTGAATCCTTTGACAATCTTCCTCACTATTCACAATTCTGCCAATTTCATGTTGTCTGCAAACTGCCTAATCAGACCACTTACTTTTTCATCCAAATCATTTATATCTATTACAAACAATAGAGTTCCCAGAACTGATTCTTGCAGAACACCAGTGATCACAGACCTCAAATCTTAAAAACATCCCTTTCTATGACCAAGCCAATTGTGTATCTAACTTACCAAGGATCCAACTCACAGTGGATCCTGTGTAATTTAACTTAATCTTTTGGATCAGCCTTATATGAGGGGCCTTGTCAAATTCTTTAGTAAAGTCCATGTAGACAACATTCACAGCCCCGTCCCCATCAATCAGTCACTTCCTCAAAAAGCTCAGAGTTTGTGAGACAAGACCTCCCCTTTATGAAGCCATGTTGACTATCCCTTATAAGTCTGTTCTTTTCCAAATGTGAGTAAATTCTGTCCCTTAGAATCTTCTCCAATAGTTTCCCTACTACTGATGTGAGGCTTACCAGCCTACAGTTTCCTGGATTATTCCTGTTGCCCTTCTTAAACAAAGGAACAATATTGGCTATATTCCAGTCTTCTGACATCTTGCCTGTGGCCAAGGGCCCAGAAATCTCCTTTGCCTCCCTTAGTATCCTGGGATAGGACTTGTTTGGCAATGGGGCCTTATCTACCTTAATGTGTTCTGAAATAGAAACCAAGACTCCAATCATCAACAGATTGGTTTCCACATATTGAATAGGGATGGTGGAATTTTGGATAGGAAATGTTTTTGGCGGGATCTCTAACTCAGAAGCCACTCTGGTGTGACAGGCCTGCCTTCCAGTCATAGCGTCATAGAGCTGTACAGCATGGAAACAGACCCTTCAATCCAACTCATCTATGCTGACCAGATACCCTAAACTGATCTAGTCCCATTTGCCAATATTTGGCCCATATCTCTTTAAACCCTTCCTTAAATCCTCTTTAAATCCCCATCCAGGTGCCTTTTAAAGATAGCAACTGTACCAGACTCTGCCACTTTATCTGGCACCTCATTCCATACACGCGCCACCCTCTGTGTGAAAAATTTGCCCCTTAGGTCCCTTTTAAATCTTTACCTTCTCACCTTAAACCTAGTTTTGGACTACCCAACTTTGGGGAAAAAGATGTTATCCATTCAACCTGTTCATGTCCTCATGATTTTATAGGCTTCTACAAGGTCACCCCTCAGCCTCCAATGCTCAAGGGAAAATAGCTCCAGCCTAGTCAGCGTCTCCCAATAGCTCAAACCCTTCAATCCAGGCACCATCCTTGTAAATCTTTTCTGGACCCTTTCAAGTTTCACAACTTCCTTCTTATAGCAAGGAGACCAGAATTGAATGCAGTATTCCAAAAGTGGCCTATCGATGTTCTGTACAGCTGCAACATGACTTCTCAACTCCAATACTCAATGCACTGACCAATAAAGGCAAGCCTTCTTTACTATCCTATCTACCTATGACTCCACTTTCAAGGAACCATGAACTTGCACTCCAAGTGCAAATGACCTTCAGCAAGTGACCTTTCCATTAAGTGTATAAGTTATGCCCTGATTTCCTTTTCCAAAGTACAGCACATCACATTTATTTAAATTAAACTCCATCTGCCACTCCTTAATACATTGGTCCATCTTACCAAGGTCCTGTTGTATTCCGAGGTAACCTTCTTCACTGTCCACTAACCACCAATCTTTTGTCACCTGCACACTTAATAACCATGTTGATATGTTCACATTCAAATCATTTACGTAAATGACAAAAATCAGTGGACCCAGCACCAATCCTTTCCCAAATGACATTCACAGGTAGCCATGGGCCCAGGTAGCAAGTGTGCAGGCGCTACTGGGAGAATGGTCAGGTAGGTCCAATTGCTGATTCGATGTTCCTGATGTGGTAGGGAGAAGACAGGAAGAAGAATTTAGGAATCCCAGGGGAAACATTTCTATTTCTCCTGGCCTATATGCAGTGCTGTGAAAGCATTTGCCTTCCCTTAGGAGTTGGCTTTGTTTTCTCTTGGAACAGAGGGTTTTCTGAAAACTGAGAACCATAGCTAACCCTGCAATGCAGGTGAACTTTGAGACTGCTAACCTGATTAAAATGTTACTTGTCCCATTGGAAATAGATTGACAGTGATGGGACTAAATGCAGACAACCAAACCTGGTAGTGTACAGGTTTGGTCATGTTTGAGATTTTATGAGTTTTATCTCACTACAGCTAACTCATTCATTGTTGTGGGTTAAAATTTAGCCTGATGTGTATGTTAGATGAAGCCATAAAGGTATTTTTACATTTAAGGTAGTTGGGATTTCATGGTGGGAGTTAGAACTTGATGCCAGTGCTTACCAAATCAGCAAATATATATGTTTTGACTTGGGCAATTTTTTGTTTACATGGCATTTAGCACTTAAAGTTTCTTAAAGAACAGTGCAATGTTTTAATACTCTAATTTACTGACTTAATCTACTTTATAGACTTTTTGCCAATCTGAAATATGTTAGTAATATCAACTTAAAATTTTGTTTTGAACCTTGCATCCAGCACATATCTGTTGGAATTTCCTTAACTTACTTTTCTTTCGCAGATATTCAAATGACTATCAATTTGCAAGTCCTTGAAGAAACAGTGTGTATGTTTCAGTTGAATAGCTTTATAATACATAACAGTTCAAAATAAAAACTAATATTATGTAATAATATGCAAAATTATTTATTTTTTCATTTGTAGACTGAGAATTACAGGTTAGCTGAGAGATTAGTTAACTTGGTGATTTTCTTTTTCAGTTTCTCCCCTTCTCTTCTGAAGTAGCTAATTTATGATAAGTTACGTTCCAACAGCATCAATTGTCCTCAAGTACCTCTTTCTTCAAGTGTCTATTTGGACAATCAGTACAATATTTATGGAAAACGATCAATTTCAT
This sequence comes from Hemiscyllium ocellatum, assembly GCF_020745735.1. Classification (NCBI taxonomy): domain Eukaryota; kingdom Metazoa; phylum Chordata; class Chondrichthyes; order Orectolobiformes; family Hemiscylliidae; genus Hemiscyllium; species Hemiscyllium ocellatum. Next base: position 92,773,848 of record NC_083411.1, on the reverse strand, counting down.
TACTGAATATTAAGACCTATATTTTGATCTTTGAGGAACTTTAATAGAAAAAGAGGAAATTAATTAAAAATGGCCTAAAATTACGCCATGTAATTGTTGGTAGGCTAGAACACCAAGTTCACTTTGGGTTCTAACTGAACAGAATTTTGTCCTTCCCAATGTTGAGTTTTTTTTTAGCAAAGGTGACTGAATAATGAATGAACATTGGGATGTTGTTTTTTTTTCTGCTGTCTCCAAGTTTAGATTTTCTATTATATATTAATCAATAACTTGCTGAAGTTTATTGGTAGTGAAACATTGTGAGCACCTTTTGTTACAGCACTGATGTTGCTGGCCTTATTTATGAAGTAGGAGTAAAACTTTGACATCTCTCTGTGTATGAGATTCACTATATTTCTAGCTGGCAACAAAATCAATTACTTCCCTAATTAGCTTGATACTTACCTTATGAGAATTTGGGTTGTGTTTGTGGAACTTTTGTAGGTAAGTAATTCTGAATTAACTGCAATTGATAATCATTTAAAATAAAATCCTGTTCAGTCTCCCTCAATTTCTCAGAACACTTTTGACGTCACAGTTTCACATTCCACATGAAAGGTAGGGTGGTCTGGGCTACAGATACCTCTGTGACTGTCCATTAGACTTGCCTGAATGGAGTCAACCTTTTTAATTGTATTTTGGCTCTGAATTGTAAAAGAGCAGTGATGTTTGTGTATATATCTGTGATTTTTGCTATGTGAATATTTGCAATAATTCATTCTCAGTTCATAATGCTAATGAGTGTATAGACAATGATGCGGGAGGAGGAAGTACAAAATATAAATATTTGGCTGTATTCTCCCTCCTCCACCTCTGGCAAACTGTTTAATTGTACATCATCCTCCCAACATGGCTCATCTTATTTACAGGTACCTTTAATTGCAACAGTAGAATTGGCTTAACCACAGATTGTTTCACACCCATTCTGTGATTGGTTGATAACAAATATGAGTCAGACGGAATAAGTTGTTGAAATGGAATCAAACATGGCCACAATTTTGTATTGCATATTGTAGTGTATAGAACAACATTTGACAGAGTAGACTGTGGGGGAACTAGTGGATACCAAGCAGGAGGAAAATAAGAAATTGGGTCAGGCATTCAAAGTCACGAAGTAATTTGTCGAGGAGACTTTGAAAATTGCATTTGTTTATGCATAATACAGTTAGCTTTGCTTAAAATTGTCACAGTTCACTAAGTCAAGTTGAAAAGGGCTGACTGGCAACACTGAGCTTCAGAGTAACACACACAAACTGCTGTACAAACATCTTCTATTTCCTTGCAGGTTTAAATTAGACAATAAAGGACTCTGTTTATTGGAGTTCTTTAGAATAATAGAATTTTACAGGGCAGAAGGAGGCCATTCGACTCATTGTGTCTGTACCAGCTCCCGAAAGAGCTACCCAGTCAATCTCCACTCTCCAGCCCTATCCCTGTGGCCCTATAACGTCTTCATTTTCTTAAAGTTTCTACTATAAAAATGTTTAAATAGCTGAAATAAACAAACGTTTTGGTTATGGCTCATACTATCTATCATTCTATTTCTTTTATTAAAAGAAACCAATGCAATAGATCGCAGCATCGGTGGCTTTTATTTCTGTCTGATGAGTGGCTGCTCATTTACATTGTATGTCACAATGCAACACTTGAAGCATTCTCTATGGAGTCTTAATGAAAAACCTGCAGTTGCTGTTGCACTGAACACATACTCAGGCACATCACTGACTTTGGTTTTGCTACGAAAATAAATTACTTCTGATTTTTTTTTATTGTGTTTATTGTGTGTTCAGAAAATGCCAAAATTAGGTATAGTTTTTTTAAAAAAAGCAATTTTTTTGTTTGAATATTTTCTCAATTCAGGAAAAGTTCCACCAGGCTGGAAATTAACAAATATAACCCATATATTTAAGAAAGGAGGGAGGCATAAAACGGAAATGAGGCCAGTTAGCATGACATCTGTCATGGTGATAGTGAAGGAGTCCATCATCAAGATTAAAGTTGCATACTTTGAAAAACTCAGCATAATCAGGAAAAGTCAGCATAGTTTCATCAAAGTGAAACTGTGAATAACCCACTTACTGATATTCTTTTGAAGGACTGACATGTGCTATGAATGTAGGGAAATGATGTGGGTACTGTGCTTCACCTTTCAGAATGCAATTGCCAACGTGCCGCCAAGATTTATTGCACAGAATAGGACCTCATGTATAGGAGGCAATATTAACATGGATAGAAGATTGTCCAACTGGGAGAAAACATAAAGTATGCATAAACAGACCTTTCCTGATCAGTTGTATGGGGTGAGTGGAAACCCAAATGGATTTGTGCTGGAGAATTAACCTTTTACAATTTACTTCAGTGACTTAACTGGAGGGAAGTGAAAGCAGGTAGCTAAATCTGCAGATGATAGCAAGATAGTTGAGAAAGTATGTTGCAAAGAAATCACAATGAGGTTGCAGATGGACATAGGTAAGTTGAATGAGTGACTGGGAAAAATCTGACAAATGGAATATAATATGGAAAAAAGTTAAGTTTTTCACTTTGACAGGATGAATGAAAATGCAGAGTGTTACTTAGATGGACAACAACTGCAGAATACTGAGATGCAGAGGGTTTTTTTTTAATTCCTTCGCAGACATAATTGACCAGGCCAGCATTTATTACCTATCCATAATTGCCCAGAGGACAGTTACCTGTCAATGGTAATGTCAATGAGAGATTCACTCTTACTGGAGATAACTGTTACCTGTCACTTGTGTAGCACAAGCACTATTTTCTACAATTAGCCAAGTTTGTATGCTATTCAGATTGGCATAGACTGTAGCCTAACCTGAGGATTTGTGAATGGAGCTGAACATTTTTGCAATCATTAGCCAGCATCCTCATCTGTAACCATATGATGGAGAGCAGGTCGTGGATGAAACAGCCAAAGATGGTTTGGCCTGAGACAGTATCCTAAAGGAATTGTGGGCTCTTGTGGTGCAGTGGTAATGTTGCTATCTCTGGAAAAGGAGGTCTGAGTTCAAGTCCCAATTGCACCAGAGGTGTAAGATCTCTGAACAGGTTGATAAGAGGAACCTAAAGAAACTTAGATTTTTGTGGTGTAGTGATAGCGTAACTACTGAGCCAGATATCATCATTCAAGTCTCACCTACTCCAGAGTTGTATAATAACAATCTCTGAACTGCTTGATTATAAAATATCAACGAGCAGGAAGTGAGGACTGCAGATACTGGAGATCAGAGCTGAAAATGTGTTGCTGGAAAAGCGCAGCAGGTCAGGCAGCATCCAAGGAGCAGGAGAGTCGACGTTTCGGGCATGAGCCCTTCTTCAGGAATGAGGAAAGTGTGTCCAGCAGGCTAAGATAAAAGGTAGGGAGGAGGGACTTGGGGGAGGGACGTTGGAAATGCGTTAGGTGGAAGGAGGTCAAGGTGAAGGTGATAGGCCAGAGTGGGGGTGGGGGCGGAGAGGTCAAGAAGAAGATTGCAGGTTAGGAAGGCAGTGCTGAGTTCGAGGGATTTGACTGAGACAAGGTGGGGGGAAGGGGAAATGAGGAAACTGGAGAAATCTAGGTTCATCCCTTGTTATTGGAAAGTTCCTAGGCGGAAGATGAGGCGCTCTTCCTCCAGCCATCGTGTTGCTATGGTCTGGCGATGGAGGAGTCCAAGGACCTGCATGTCCTTGGTGGAGTGGGAGGGGGAGTTGAAGTGTTGAGCCACGGGGTGGTTGGGTTGGTTGGTCCGGGTGTCCCAGAGGTGTTCCCTGAAACGTTCCGCAAGTAGGCGGCCTGTCTCCCCAATATAGAGGAGGCCACATCGGGTGCAGCGGATGCAGTAAATGGTGTGTGTGGAGGTGCAAGTGAATTTGTGGCGGATATGGAAGGATCCCTTGGGGCCTTGGAGGGAAGTAAGGGGGGAGGTGTGGGCGCAAGTTTTGCATTTCTTGCGGTTGTAGGGGAAGGTGCCGGGAGTGGAGGTTGGGTTGGTGGGGGGTGTGGACCTGACAAGGGAGTCATGGAGGGAGTGGTATTTTCGGAACGCTGATAGGGGAGAGAAGGGAAATATATCTCTGGTGGTGGGGTCCGTTCGGAGGTGGTGGAAATGGCGACGGATGATACGATGTATGTGGAGGTTGATGGGGTGGTAGGTGAGGATCAGTGGGGTTCTGTCCTGGTGTCAATTGGAGGGGCGGGGCTCAAAGGCGGAGGAGCGGGAAGTGGAGGAGGTGCGGTGGAGGGCATCGTCGATCACATCTGGGGGGAAGTTGCGGTCTTTGAAGAAGGAGGCCATTTAGGTTGTATGGTATTGGAACTGGTCCTCCTGGGAGAAGATGCGGCGGAGACGAAGGAATTGGGAGTATGGGATGGCGTTTTTACAGGGGGCAGGGTGGGAGGAGGTGTAGTCTAGGTAGCTGTGGGAGTCGGTCGGTTTGTAGTAAATGTCCGTGTTGATTCTGTCGCCCGAAATAGAAATGGAAAGGTCTGGGAAGGGGAAGGAGGAGTCTGAGACGGTCCACGTAAATTTGAGGTTGGGGTGGAAGGTGTTGGTAAAGTGGATGAACTGTTCAACTTCCAATTGGGAGCACAAGGCAGCGCCAATACTGTTATCAATGTAGCGGAGGAAAAGGTAGGGGGTGGTGCAGTGTAGCTGCGGAAGATGGACTGTTCCACATATCCTACGAAGAGGCAGGCATAGCTTCATGGGTTGCATCCGCTGCACCCGATGTGACCTCCTCTATATTGGGGAGACAGGCCGCCTACTTGCGGAACGTTTCAGGGAACACCTCTGGGACACCCAGACCAACCAACCCAAACACCCGTGGCTCAACACTTCAACTCCCCCTCCCACTCCACTAAGGACATGCAGGTCCTTGGACTCCTCCATCGCCAGACCATAGCAACACGACGGCTGGAGGAAGAGCGCCTCATCTTCCGCCTAGGAACCCTCCAACCACAAGGGATGAACCTAGATTTCTTCAGTTTCCTCATTTCCCCTCCCCCCACCTTGTCTCAGTCAAATCCCTCGAACTCAGCCACCGTCTTCCTAACCTGCAATCTTCTTCCTGACCTCTCCTCCCCCACCCCCACTCCGGCCTATCACCCTCACCATGACCTCCTTCCACCTAACGCATTTCCAACGCCCCTCCCCCAAGTCCCTCCTCCCTATCTTTTATCTTAGCCTGCTGGACACACTTTCCTCATTCCTTTAACAGACATAACCATCTTTGTTTCTGCCAAGTGCAACTCCAGCCAGGGGACAACTTCTGCAATTCCCAGTGATAACTTACTTGGGGTCTCTGATGCCATGTTTGAGGGTAATCACTCTCACCTCTTTTCTTTCTTTGTACCCAATTCTGTCAGGATGTCTAAGAAATGACAAGTCTTGAGTGGTTTTGTTGGGACCCAAACACTGCGTTGATAAGTGGGTTAGTGCTCAATTAGAGTTACCATTCAAATAATGTGTAGTGGAACAGGAAACTAAAATTAATCGGATGTTACTAATAGACAAATGGGGTTAACCTATTTGTGTCAAATTTCTCTGACCACAATTTTAATGCAGGTGTTAACCATTTAATCTTGTACATGCTGTTAAGATTTTCACTGGAATAATGGACAAAATGTGTTGTCAACATCCATTAGTGGGTGAATTTAACTGTAAAGCACACCTCCGCTGGCAGAACAGGAATGGATGCCACCCTGACTGTCTTGCTGGTTCCTAAGTTATTCCAATTAAAATTGAAGGTGCTCACTGCATGCATGTGAAAAAATATACAGTAAAGGGATGGGAGAAAGTTTTCATTGGTGAAAGCTGCTGACAATGCCGCACTGTCCAAGATCACTCCCAGTGGCGATAATTGAAATGTTTTATGTAAACTCATTACCTTATAAGGGCTCTGCCAGTCAACACCCTGAGATAGATCAACATATGGCCAATAATGATACACCCTTTAGTCCTCTCATTTTCTTACTTAGATTGGCAGGTCAACCATACTGAGAATAAGGGACCTTTTTCACTCCATTCCTCCATACCCTGAACTTATCCTTTGTCCTCCCTTAGTTTCCAGTTCTATTCCTCAACACCCACCACTGACTTGCTCTTGTCAGTCCCAAGTCTCATTATAAACTACCATACTTTGTTTTGTCAGAGGGTTCAAAAAGGAAAATCACTGACCTCTAACACAACTGCACAAACCGACCATTGTGTGTCATTTTCAAACAACATGGAATGGGATGCTATGGTATTTTCATGGAGAAAGTGTGAACTGCAGATGATGGAGATCAGAATCGAAAGGTGTGGCGCTGGAAAAGCACAGTAGGTCAGGCAGCATCCGAGAAGGAGAAGAATTGACATTCGGGCGTAAGCCCTTCATCGACTCTCCTGCTCCACAAATACTGCATGATATTATCATGCACTGCTAACTTTATCATGAAGGTTGAACATAATTCCAAAACATTTTAATGTGATGGGAATGGCTTTGCACATGTATTACAACGAGGTACTTGCAACTCAAATTGCATGAGGCCTGACCTACCTGAAATGTCCCAAGGTAATCTCTGTTTGAATCTACTGCTGGGAAAACTAATTTTCTGCTCCCATCTAAATTATTCCATCAGCCAGTTTTTTCAGTCTTGCACACCCCATAAAGTCAAACACATACTTCCAACTGTAATTTCTAGGCTACTCTAATACAATGCTAATTACAGAATAGAAGAACATCATCTGAAGTATAACATCTTCCATTTACCAAACTTGTTCAGATAAGGTTGTCAACCAGTTTTGCATCTAGTTTTGGGCTCATTTGGAATTGAATTGAAAATATTTCTTTGTATGCTGGGAGCAGATCCAGATGATCCCTGGAATGGCAGGTCTAACATATGAGGAACGGCTGAGGATCCTGGGATTGTATTCGTTGGAGTTTAGAAGATTGAGAGGAGACTTAATAGAGACGTACAAGATAATACATGGCTTGGAAAGGGTGGACACTATGGAAATTGTTTCCGTTAGGCGAGGAGACTAGGACCCGTGGACACAGCCTTAGAATTAGAGGGGGGTCAATTCAGAACAGAAGTGCGGAGATATTTCTTCAGCCAGAGAGTGGTGGGCCTGTGGAATTCATTGCCACAGAGTGCAGTGGAGGCCGGGACACTAAATGTCTTCAAGGCCGAGATTGATAGATTCTTGTTGTCTCGAGGAATTAAGGGCTACGGGGAGAACGCTGGTAAGTGGAGTTGAAATGCCCATCAGCCATGATTGAATGGCGGAGTGGACTCGATGGGCCGAATGGCCTTACTTCCACTCCTATGTCTTATGGTCTTATGGAGCAGACACTTTTTTTCTAACATTCCAGTTTATATTAATATCCAGTTTTGGAGCAGAGGTATTTTCATTTTTGTATTAGATTAAAGAGAAATATTTATACTAAGGCAGCATGGTGGCTCAGCAGTTAGCACTGCTGCCTCATAATAGTAGGGACCCCAGTTTGTTTCCAGCCTCGGGTGCCAGTCTGTGTGGAGTTTCCATGTTTTCCCCCTATCTGCGTGGATTTCCTCTGGTTTCCTTCCACAGTCCAAAAATGTGCATCTTATGTTGATTGGTCATGCTAAGTTATCCCGTAATGTCCAGGGTTGTGCAGGCTAGGTGGACTAGCTATGGTAAATGTGGGGTTATAAGGATAGGATAAAGGGCTGGGTCTGGATGGGATGCTGTTTGGAGGGTCGGTGCAGACTTGATGGGCCAAATGGCCTCTTTGAGCATTGTAGAGATTCTATAAACTGGTTTTAGTTTATAACCTGTTTGGTGAAATAATTTGTATTTAATGTTAAGCATGTAAATAAAAACGAAATGTTCAAGCACATTAATGAAAGATAATCCAGCAGATGAAATTTTAGTTTGGATGAGTGTAAACGTTGCTCATGTCACTGAACAGACTAAATTATATGTGAAATCTGACTGGTTTTGGAATGAGTATTAATAAAGCTGAACAGGATTTAAAGGTTCCCGTAGTTTTAGTAATCAATACATGTAGTTGATGTAGAACAGTAATCAACAAACCATGCTGAATGATGTCATCAAGACAGTGGAAGCCGTTTTTAGGATAACTCAAAACCAGCTGTTAGATATTATTTTGGAGTTATAGAATGATGCAGCATAGAACTGAGCCATTTGTTGTATCATGCCAGTACTGATGATGATGGGACAAGCTGTCCTGGTTAGTCCTACTTCCCTGTTCTTTTCCCATTGCATACCAAATTGCCCCCTTTCCCCCTTAGTTCCAATTCTCTTTTGAAAATTGTTACTGAATCTGGTTCAACACCTTTCCTGACTGTAACACTTCACTTTTTCTCCCCCCCGTGTTACCAACTTAAGTCAGTTATCGTAAATCTCTGCTCTTTGATGAGTGACTCTTCTGCCACTGAAATCAGTTTTTGCTATTGTATTATATTGTTTAGTTTTTCCAGATAACAGAAATCTTACATCCACAGTAACATATTCATAAATGGTCCCCTTAACCTTCCTAAGTTTGCATGTTCACCATGTGTCTGCTTGGGTTTCCAGTTGCTCTGGTTTTCTTCCACTGTCCAAATAGGTGGACTGGCCATGATAAATTGTCTGTAGTGTCCATGGATATGTGAGTTAGGTGGATTTACCATGGGAAATGTGGGGTTATGGGGACAGGGTTGGGTTCTAGGTCTGGGTGGGATGCTCTTCAGAAGATTGGTGCAGATTCAGTGGGATAAATGGCATCTTTCTGCACTGCAGAGATTCTATGAAAATCCCAAGGTGTTATATACATATGTAAACAGCAAGAGGGTAGCAAAGGAAAGGATAGGTCCTTTCAGAGACAAAGGAGAGAACTTACGTATGGAGCCAGAGTTCTTAACAGACCACAGTACATCATAGGAATAGGCCCTTTGGTCTACCAACACATAGTGCCTTTCTAAACTGAAAATCCATGTGGTCCATAACTGTCTATTCCCAAATAGTATTCCCGAATACTTTGAATCGATATACACAAAGGAGAAGGACATCGTGTTTGGGGAGTCTAGAAAGGGGAATGTTGATATTCTAGAGCATATCAATATTAAAAAAAGTGTTGGATGTTTTGAAAAGCATTAAAGTAGATAAGTTCCCAGGACCTGATGGGATCAATCCCAGCATACTTTGGGAGGCAAAGGAGGAAATTGCTGGGACCTTATATGAATTGTTTGTGTGCTCTTTAGTCACAGAAGTCCCAGAGGACTTGAGAGCAGTGAATGTTTTTCCTTTGTTTAACAAGGGAACAGAAATAAGCCTGGAAATTAGACTGGTGAGCCTTACATCAGTGATAGGTAAATTACTGGAGAAGATTCTGAGGGACAGGATTTACTCATCTTTGGAAAACCAGTGACTTAATAGTGATAGGCAGCGTGGCCTTTTGTCAGGGAAGGTTGTGTTTCACAAACTTGTTTGAGTTTTTAAGGATGAGATAAAGATGATTGATGAGAGCAGGCTGGTGGATATTGTCTACATGGACTTTAGCAAGGCCTTTTGACAAGGTTCCTCAAGGTTGATACAGAAAGTGAAGTCACATGGGATCTCTGGAGAGCTGGTAATGTGGATACAGATCTGGCATAGTCATAGAAAACAGAGAGTAGCAGTGGAAGGGTATCATTTTTAAGACTGGAGATCTCTGACCATTGGTGTTCCACAAGGATCAGTGCTGGGGCCCCTGCTGTTTATAATATATAATTTGGAGGAGAGTGTAGATGATCTGATTAGTAAGTTTGCAGTCAACAGAAAGATTGGAGGCACTATGTATAGTGAAGAATAATGTCAGATGATACAATAGGATATAGATAGGTTGGACACGGGTGGATAAATGACAGATGGAATTTAATCCAGACATATGTGGGGTGATCCATTTTGTAAGGTGTAATGCAGAAAGCAAGTAGACAGTAAATGGAAGAATCTTTAGAAGTATTTACATTCAGATGGATCTGGTGTACAGTTCACTGAGCACAAGTTGATAAGATGGTCAAGAAGGCGTATGGTATGTTTTTCTTCATTAGTTGGGGCATAGATTATAAAAATTGACAAACTGTGTTGCAGCTGTAAAGAGCTTTAGGTCAAATTTGAAATATTACATATAATTGTCATTCCTAGAAAAATGTGAAGGCTTTGGAGAGGCTACAGAAATGGTTTACCAGGATGTTTCCTGATTTGGAGGGGACTAGGGAGAGATTGGACAAACATGGTTTGTTTTCACTTGAGTGTCAGAGGCTGCGAGGTAACCTGCTAGAAACTTACATCTCACCAGGGAACCCATGGGACTTCACCTTCTGTTTGTGATTTTTGAGAAGATTTGTAGCTCAGGTTGAGGTTCAGCTTGTAAGTTTTCTCGCTGAGCTGGTAGGGTTGTTCTCATGATGCGAATAAACCTACCAGCTCAGCGAGCAAACTTTCACCTTCACCTTCTGTATTAGCTAGACTTGAGGCATGGATAGACGGAGATGCTTTCTCAGGATAGAAATACCAATTACTAGGATACATAGGTTTAGGGGGGAAGTGGGAAAGGTTCAAGGAAATGTGAGACGAAGTTTTTACACAGACGATAGTAAGTGCCTGTACTACACTCTCGGAGGAGATGGTAGAAGCAGATACAGTAATGATGTTTAAGAGAATCTTGACAGATACATGAATGGGCAGAGAATAGAGGAATATGGACTGTATAGAGGTAAATGGCTTTTAGTTTAGAAAGGCGTCACATGTCAGTGCAGGCTTGGTGGTCTTAAAGACCTGTTCTTGTGCTGTATTATTCTTTCTTTTCTTTGTACTGTATGTGGCTTACTTCTCTTCCAACTTTTTACATTCTTAAAGTATGGTACCCAAAATAGGAAAGAATACTTCTCCAGATGTTTTACCATGTTAATGATAATATATAAATTCAAGTTGATGTTGTTAGCATGTTTTAGAAAAACTTCAGTATTAACATAGTAGGTGTTGGTCAGCTCAGTTGGCTGGATAGCTGGTTTGTGATGCAGAGTGACGGTAACAACATGGTTTCAATTCCAGGACTGCTTAAGGTCACCATGAAAGTGCTACCTTCTCAACCTCACTCCTTTCCTGAGGCATGATGACTCTTAAGTTAAACCAGTAATTTCTCTCTCTAATGAGAGAGAAGCATTATGGTCTTCTGGGCCTAGGTAACATTACGTGCTCTTTTTTGGCAACTGTAAGAATGCTAAACTTCAAATTAACTCAGTTTATACTTCAAGAGTTGGCAAGTGAACTCTGATTAGCTAAGACATTGCCATGGCAAAAGTGATGTGGAACAAAGGCTCCCCAAGCTTTCGGCTAATTAAGAAAAGGCACAAGGCTTGAATACTTTATTGGGTCCCTGCAAATGAATGTATGCTGCTTCTAGCAAGTTAAATGAGCCACAATTTGAGTTTTATAAAATCGGAAGATGCCAAATTTCAGAAGGTAGGTAAGGTATCTACTTGTCCACTCTAAGGCCTGTTTGACCAATAGTCCACCTTCACAGCCATGATATGCTGCGCGCATGCTAATATTGAGAATGTTATTTTGCTTAAAGTAAGTTTTTTGAAAAGCCATGAAGAGTGGGTTGCATAATTGTAGATTGCTCTGGACACATCGTGGATATCACCCTAAGTTATTGTCCTGTTTTGTGCTTCCTGTGGTCTCCAAAACTCAGACAGACACCCTGTCTCCCCTCGCCCAGCTCCTCAATTCCTTTCCATCGAAAATCCTAGACTTAATTCCCACTGGCGGTAATGTTTCCTTCGTCCTGCTTTCTCCTTGCAGTCCCAATACCACTCTCTATTGGTGGAATCTGGTGGGTACTTCCTGTCACTGAGAGATGGGTGACAAATGCTCATCTTGTTTAGGCTGGCCAGATTAGATTAGATTACTTACAGTGTGGAAACAGGCCCTTCGGCCCAACAAGTCCACACCGACCCGCCGAAGCGCAACCCACCCATACCCCTACATATACCCCTCACCTAACACTACGGGCAATTTAGTATGGCCAATTCACCTGACCCGCACATCCTTGGACTGTGGGAGGAAACCGGAGCACCCGGAGGAAACCCACGCAGACACGGGGAGAACGTGCAAACTCCACACAGTCAGTTGCCTGAGGCGGGACTTGAACCCAGGTCCCTGGCGCTGTGAGGCAGCAGTGCTAACCACTGTGCCACCGTGCCGCCTTAAAATGTTTTTGGATTAGATTAGATTACTTACAGTGTGGCAACAGGCCCTTCGGCCCAACAAGTCCACACCAACCCTCCGAAGACCCACCCAGACCCATTCCCCTACACCTAACACTATATGGGCAATTTTGCATTGTCAATTCACCTAACCTGCACATTTTTTTTTGGACTGTGGGAGGAAATCGGAGCACCCGGAGAATGTGCAAACTCCACACAGACAGTTGCCTGAGGCGGGAATTGAACCCTGGTCTCTGGCGCTGTGAGGCAGCAGTGCTAATCACTGTCCCACCGTGGATTGTGTCGTCATTGCAGCAGTGGATTGCAAGTTGATTAGTTTGAAACTGATTTATCTTCCAGTAGCCATATACTATGATCACATAGAAACATATGTGCCTCCACCCAACCCCACCTCTCTGTAAAATCTGACTGCGGGTGTCACATTCAAGAGAACAAGTGAAATGCAGTTCAAAAGATTCAGACCAATAATTAGAATTAAAGCTGGCATAAAACTTTGATTTTCTATGAAATACTGTCTCTATGCCCATAGATGGTGCTGTTGTTTGAAGCTAAGTTCAATGACAATTTTCTGTCAAGATGTGGATAATACATCGAAAATTATTAACAACAGAAACAAAAATAGAAGTTGTTGGAAAAGCTCAGGAGATCTGGCCACATCTGTGAAGAGAAATCAGAGTTAAGGGTCTGAGGAAGGGCCATCAGACCCGAAGAGTTAATTCTGATTTCTCTTCACAGATGTGGCCAGATCTCCTGAGCTTTCCCAGCAACTTCTGTTCTTGTTTCTGATTTACAGCATCCACCATTCTTTCTGTTTTCATTGAAAATTATTTTCTGTTTCAGCCTATTGAGAATCATTTCATAATCAGGGTTTCCTCAGTTAAGGTAGTGAATTCTTAATTGATCAATTAAGGATATTTAATCAGTTAATTTGCTTTTTTTTAAACTGGTACTCAAAACAGTATATATTTTTTCAGTAAAGTCAGAATTTTGCCATTGCCATATTATGGAATCTGATTTCTAGTTTTAAAGCAAACATCAAATTGAGGTTATCTGTTTTTTGCCCTTTTATTACAACCGACTAATCTATTTTTCCAAAATAAAATTTGGTTGCGGTATTTGACAGGAGGTATTGTAATACATTTTTACCTTATTTATAATTGGTGCATAGGTCCCTCTAGTGGCAATATAAATTCATACAGTTTTCATTGGCATAAACTTTTCAATCTCAATTTTTATGTAATGCTTAGCAGTTTCACTATATTAAGCACTGAACAAATTATTTGGGTTGTAATAATGACTTGTGCTTGTGAAAGCCTCTGATTTTAACCCATCTACCCTGCAGGAATGGAGTTGGTGAGCTGTTAAATCAGGGAAAGTGGTGTTATTATTTTCTGTTTCAGCCTATTGAGAATCATTTTATAATTAGGGTTTCCTCAGTTAGATGACAGTGACCAACAGCACTTTCTGTAGAAAGACACATCTGTCTTGTAAATTACATTCAAATATGGGTCCAATTATGTCATATTGACCCCCGTGCAATCAAGGTGTTGGTCAGAAATTTCCAAGCTGGCTTGTTGCAAAAAATGTGAGTGGCATTAGCTTCATAAACTATGCAACATTAATGCAAATTACATTTAAAGGGATACACCTTTGTACACACTGAAACCAGTGTGGCACAGTAGTTAGCTGCAAATGTGTTGCTGGTCAAAGCACAGCAGGTTAGGCAGCATCTCAGGAATAGAGAATTCGACGTTTCGAGCATAAGCCCTTCATCCATGCTCGAAACGTCGAATTCTCTATTCCTGAGATGCTGCCTAACCTGCTGTGCTTTGACCAGCAACACATTTGCAGCTGTGATCTCCAGCATCTGCAGACCTCATTTTTTACTTGGCACAGTAGTTAGCACTGCTGCCTCATAGCGCCAGGGGTGTGAGGTTGATTCCATATTTGGACAAATGACTGTGTGGAGTTTGCACATTCTCCCTGTGTCTGCACGGGTTTCCTTCGGGTGCTCCGTTTTCTTCCCACGGTCCAAAGATGTGCAGGTTAGGTGGATTGGCAATGCTAAATTAACTGATAGTGTCCAGGGTTGTGCAGGCTAGATGGATTAACCATGGTAATTGCAGGGTAATGGAGGTGTGGTTCTGGGAGTAATCCTCTTTGGAGGGTTGGTGCAGACTCGATGGGTCCTTTCTGCATTGTAGGGATTTTGTCATTGTATTAGTATCTGTGTGGCATAGTGAATATGATATTTATCATGTATGCTATTTTTGTTTTGGTTAGACAAATATTTGGCAGAGTAGCAACATCCTGAAAATCTAGCATGGATGGCTACATGTGAAAGGAGCTATTTATTAAGGTCTTACTGAACCTTAAAGGAACTATAGACAAAACGACACATCCATGAATATTTCAGAAGAGCAGTACAAGCATTGGCTATATTTCACTCTGGAGGCTTCTGCAGCAAGACCCACTGCTTCCAGGATGCCACTTTTAATGTTTTTGCTGCAGGCTTCGTTCAGGTGACAACACACAATATCCACGTATCCCAGTTTTCCAAGACTACATCCAATAGCATTAATGTCTACTTTTCCAGAAGGATGCCATAATCCATAATTGGAACCTCTGGAATTTGTAGAAGTGGTTGACTTTACTCATGTCTACAGCAAAATGGACAATATACATAGCTATCAGGATACCACTGGTCTTAAATGGATTACTGATCATTTATTTCATTTCTTTTTGAGTCACTTGCCGACACACAATTTGGTGTTATGTTTCCCTACATTAAAACATTTCAAAAATACTTTATTGGCTATAAAGTAAGTTTTGGATTTTCTAAAGTCATTAAAGATAAAACATAGAAATGTAATCTCTTTCTTTATGACAACATTTTTTTTACTCTTGCTTGCCAGAATATTTATTCTCTTGGGGCAAATGTTTGGAATTACTGGTGGATATCTGTCGACCTAGACAATATTTTCATGGAGGTAGCGTGCTAAAATGAAATATAAAAATAATAAAGGAATGTTCCTTAGGTTCAAGGTGTTTAGAAATATGATGGTAAGATGAAGAGAAGTTCCAGTGTAAATTTATTTTTAATTTTGTCTGTTTTCCAGTGATTTGAAAAGCAGCTGAAGCACACTCCTGTTTCTTACATTGGTTCTGTTTATGTGCCATGCCAGATAATCAGCCTATACCAGATGTTCGCATTGGTCATATTATGGCTTGGGAAATACATCTGGGTATCCCTGCTCTTAATGAATGCACTGATTTTGGTTGTGTTCTTGCTCTCCATTGCAGGGCATCAAAAAAAGGCAGTTGGATCTTTCTAAATAATATCTGTATTTGCATTGCAATCTCATAACTTAGGACAATGACTACAATTGTAGCTTCAAAATTGCACTCCCTGCTGATATCAGCTAAATCAGCAATTGTATTGATCTTAAATTGAAACACTGTGTATAAATTATTAGATTAGAATACTTACAGTGTGGAAACAGGCCCTTCGGCCCAACAAGTCCACACTGGCCCTCTGAAGAGCAACCCACCCATATGTATTCCCCTACATTTACCCCTTCATCTAACACCACGGGCAATTTAGCATGGCCAATTCACCTAACCTGCACATTTTTGGACTGTGGGAATTGAACCCAGGTCTCTGGCGCTGTGAGGTAGCAGTGCTAACCACTGTGCCACCCCAATGAAATGCAAGAAATACCCAGAATTGTTGCGTATGACCTGGTTGAATAGTTGCAGGATGCTGTGTGAAACTGAAACATTATCTGCATAGCATCTGTAAGGAAAAAAAAGATAGGCTAATGATTTGGATATAGGTTCTTCAAGGGAACTGGAACCTGAAATGTATTTAAGGTTCTTAATTGTATTGAAATGATTGGACAAAAAAAAGGTAAAAGTCAGTAATTCCTTAGGTGACCATCTGAAAGTTTTTTGAAAATTGATGACTGATGGATTGATTATTGTAATGAGTTAGTAGTCTGAGGTCTCTCTGCCAAAGTTAAATGGGGATCCTTCAGTCATCAGACCCTCCTGTTGCCTCAAATACATGTCAGTATAGTTTTGTAAAGTAAGAGATGCCTTTGGTTTGTTTGTTAGATAGAATCAAACTCCAGTGTTTGCTTGTCTCCTCTTATGCTACTGTACAGAACTGAACTGTGATTGTGACTGTGTGTGTTTTTCAAATATAAAGTGCAAAATGTTTGAAAATAGTGCAAAGATTCAGGAAGGATATCAATCTAAGAGAAAGAAATTGGAAGAAATAAAGTAAACAAAGTGTACATTCGGAAATCTAAAATAAAATTATCAGTTGAAGGAACATCAGTACAGGAGTAGGCAGGTCATTTAGACCTTTGAACCTGTTCTGTCATTCAACAAGATAATTACTGATTTGGGGCACTCTTTACCCCACATATTTCAATACATTTTTATTAATGCAAAGGTATCAAATTAAGATTTTCTAATTGATTTTACACCAGTTGGTCTTTGCAGAATAGAGCAAAGATCTAAAGAGAAGTTGAAAGATTTGGATGCAGAAAGGGGAGTATGATGCTAATACTCAAAATACTTAATGAAAGGTCTGCCTCTTCGTACAATGTAACGTCTCCAGTCTGAAATCTGGAAATCCCAGTTGGCTGGAACTGCTTTTCAGCATGTCCTGCTTTGGATGCACTGGATTGCTGCCAGGAAGATAAATGGGTATTTCAAACTTTGCTGTCTTTTGCATTCAATCCAATGTATTCAGTGCTGGATATTTTACAGGAATCTGGCAACTAGATGATGAGACTATCATGCCACTCCTCCTTCCTCCTCCCCCCCCACCCCAGGTTTGGGTTAATTGCTGTTGCTCATGTTATTTTTGTCTCGCTGAGAGCTGCCGATGGCTCTCCCTATTCTGTTGTTGGAATTGGAGAGGTTACAGAAGTGGAAATCTACATCAAGCAAAGCACTACTTCTCCTTGTGAATAGAGAGAGACTGCATTCTTCAATTTTTAAATATGCATATGTTTGTGTGCAGGGTTTTCTCATTTTTTTTTCAGGATTTTGAGGAAAGTAGTGATCTGCAACTATTTGATCATAAGCATTTGCTGCAACAAAACTTTTAAAATTTTAACAGTTACATCAAACACAAGTGGAGTGAAGAATAATAGCTATAGATTCAGAATAGTAAAATCCTGCCTGACTTATAGATCAGCACATCCTCGTATGTTCTTTACGCATGCTACAGCATTATCAGAGCAGTTCAAGAAGCTTGTTCAATAGCAAGTTTAGTTACTTCCCCTTTTTACCAAGATGTCTGCAATCCACTGACATGGTAGAGGATTTCTCCAAAGCATAGTTAGGCACAAGCCTTTTTTTTAACTTTATTGACTGATCCAGGAGTCCACGTGAGATACTCAACAGTCCAGATGATCCTCTGAAAAAGACAAAATACTGCTCCATAGATGTAGCTATAAAGATAGGGGATGCATTGATGATTATGTTTCAAAATTCCATAAATACTGGAATGGTGCCTGCAGGTTGATGGTTACAATTATAAACCCACTGTTTATAATTGCCTAACATCAGTAGTGGGAAATGCTCCAATCTATTATAAATAAAATGATAATTGGACACTTAGAAAATAATAACACAGTTGGGCAGAATCAGCACAAATTTATGAAGGGGAAAAAGTGTTTGACAAACCTGTATTTTGAGGATGTAACTAGTGGAATAGATAAGTGGAGAACCACTGGACATGGTGTATTTGGATTTTCAGAAATATTTCAACAAGGTCCTACACAGGAGATTAGTATTAGCACATATGGGATTGCAAGTAATATACTGGCATAGATTGATAGTAAGAATAAATATAAGTTGATTTCAGACATTATGATGTAAGAAATGAGGTTGGAGACAATTTTAGGAAGAACTGAAGTTAAAGGCTCAAAAATGTGGAACAGTTCATTGTCACCTGAACTTCATAGTGGAAATGGAGCTATCCTGGTAAACCAGAATCTCTCAACTGTAGTATATTGAGGAATAATCATTTGCATTTTAAAGTACTTCTCATGTTGGCAAAACATCCCAGAATGTTTGCTAATAAAGGAATAAAATTGACACTGTAGGAGGTACAAAGAACAGTTTGAATGAATGTGTGAAGTGGGGATGAATGAATGGTTCAATGAAAATGCTTAGTTTTTGAGTGAACCAGAGAAGGGAGTAAGGAAAATGGAATTTTCATGGAGTTCCAAGGGCAAGGGTACAGTGTCAAAGGGAAATTTTATGTTGAATATGGAAATGAAGAGAGATTTGGTGGCTCCATGAAAGTACTTAAAGGGAAACTCCTTGAAAAGGTCTTTGGAAAATGCCTTGCACAGAAAGCAAGAGGGGCTGAGTGCAGACAAATTAATGGAGGTGTTAATCTCTGACCTGGTAGGAAAATAGGCATAATATTCTTAGGTTGTTTGGAGTGCAAGCAGAGAGGTTGGTCAGGCTGACAACACAGTAACAGTACAAACTTCAGATTGAATAACCTTCCATCACACTGTACCACACAGTCCTTCAGGAGATAAAACCATACCATCACTTTGAGGAATACACTCCATTGACACTATCATTGTGCTGAGTGGGACACTGTTTGAATAGAACTAGCAGCTCAAGTTTGAGCATCCACAAGGCACAATGGACCATTAAAAGCAGTAGTTGTGTGCGCAAACACAATCTGCAAACTACTGCTTTTTGTTTGCTGAATCAAAATTACTTTGATCTTAGAATACAGATTAAAATTTTAAAACTTGACAGTTATCAAATATGATAGAGTAAGATAATAAGAATGATACAATTTGTGTGCAACAGAATATAGATAGATAGGCTAGAACAATGAGCAGAAGTAGCACATAGACTTTAACACAGAGAAGTGTGAGTTCATGTGTTTGGCAGAACAAATGAGAAGAGGTATTATAGACTTAATGGCACAATTCTATAGAGTATGCAAGAGGAGAAGCACCAGGAACACATGTGCATAAATCTTTTGAAGTCGGCAGGACGTACTGAAAAAGTGGTTACAAAAGCATAAGATGCCTTGAGCTTCGCAAATAGAACCATTGCATACAAAAACAGGGGAGTTATGCTCAACCCACAAAGAGCTTTGGTTAGGCCCCAGTTGCAATGTTAAGTTCAGTTTTCATCATCACATGATTATGTTTATTGGTGTATAGGCTCAATGGGCTAAATGCTCTACTGCAGCAATTTTAAATTTTTTAAATGTTTCTACGTTTTAGACAAGATGCTGATATTCTTGAAAGGATTCAGAAGGGATTTACTAGAATAGCTTGAAAGATGGGAAGAATTTCAGTTATAATATTAGATCAGAAAGGCTGGGGTTCTCTTTGGAGCAAAGGGGATTGAGAGAAGACTCTTAACAGGCTTAGACAAGATACACGAGGAAAACTCCTTCCCATTAGTTAATTGTTCAAGGATTAGGGGAAACAGTTAAGACTTTGGAAAGAGGTGCATTCGAAGCATGAGAAAGAACTTCTTTTTACATAGCAACTGATAATAACTTGGAACTCAGTGAAGGTAATGGATGTGGAAAGTAGCAATGATTTCAAAAGGAAATTGGTTGGCTACTTGAAGGAAATTCAACTTGCAGGGCTATGAGGATTGAGTAGGGCAGTAGATTTGACAAGATTGCTGTATGGATAACTGACATAGACTTCGCACACTGAATGGCCTCCTGTGTCCTTAATGATTATGACTCAATGACGCAACGTGAGCAGTTTCTGCAGGCAGATCAAGTCTCTCCTGTTTGTGGAAGTTGTATTATTGTCTAGTTTTATTTGGAAGTAAAATTAATTCCAAGATGATAAACAGAGATAATGTCGTATTAAGCACAATAAACAACCTAACACTTCAGAAGAACTGAATTGACTCTAATAGGTTTTACTCATTATTTGGGTAAATGTTTGGGCTGTTTCAAATGAACTGACTAACCATAGTCTTTAGGTTTCAGCATGGTTCTTTGGGAACCGTTTTTAGAATTGGATTACAGTGATGTTTTTTAACATGTATGCACAATGTCGTACATTTGTACAGAGAAACCTTGATTATCTGAAGGACGTGGGCCTGGGGCATTTCATTTGGTTAATCAAATCCTGGATGATCGAATGATAACATAGTTTAGCCGAGCATTGGGACCTTGCGATCATACCAGATAATTTGATATTCAGATAATGGAATGACGGTTAATCGAGGTTCCTTTGTAAATGGATGAAAATTCTACTTATGGACGTGGAAGGCTTAATTGCATTCTTCATTTGAAGCAATAATTGTCATTCATGATATCACTGCAGCTGAACTTTGTGATGTCACAATAGCATGATATTGTTTTGGTGGATTTTTAAAAATATTTTCTTACATGTCTGGGCGCCTAGGTGATTAAAGGGTTATTGAGAATATAAAAAGAAAAATAGCCAAATAATAAGAGTTCAAAGGGAACTTATCAAAAAATATCAGCAAACAACTAATAAAAAAGTCACTGAGAAATTAAGTGAAGAAATAAATCCGAAATAGATCAGATGAATCAGAATGTCAACTTAATGTAAGTTTCAAATTCATTTTCAAAAAATCAGGTTCTTGGCTATATGAAACACAATAGTATATTGGCAAGGAAGTTGAATCATTCACACAGATAAACCCTTTGCAGAGATAGTGTTGAGTTCTGAACACCACATTATAGGATGAATGTTGCAGTGTTAAAGACACTGAAGAGGAAATTTCCTAGACTGATACCAGGATACAGGACTTAGGTTATTTGGAGAGAATTGAAAAACCAGTCTGTTTCACCTTAAGAGCAGACACAATTAAGAGCAATTAATAAAAGTTTATTTTTTGTTCATGGGATGTGGAATTAGTGGCATGGCCAAAATAGATTGTTCTGGCCAATATCTGCTAAAAGATTACCTGGTTGTTATCATATCGCAGTTTGTAAGAGCTTGCTGATCATAAATTGGCTGCAGCATTTAGTCTATTATGACAGTGACTATACTTCAAAATATTTATTGGTTGTGAAAGATTTGAGAGGTCTTCTGGTCTAAAGGGTCTTCTTGAACAGTGCTGTTGTAGGATATTGATGCAGTGACCATGAGGAACACTACAGGTGGTTCTGCTATAATGCAGAAGTTGTGTTCCTCTGCAACCTAGTGCTATAGAAAATCACACCATGGAAAACTGTTAATAGAAAATCATGCTATAGAAAATCACTATATCCATTCTGTAGAAAGTTTGTATTTTCCAGTCGTCCACAATTCGTCAATCACATAGTGAAATAACACTGATGAAACGCAAAATGCAGCAGAATGACCTTTATTTCCCAAATCTGGAGTATTTGAATTGAAAATAAATTTTAAGCTGAAGATGTTCCTGTTGCTTTTGTGTTTCTAAAAAGTAGAGGTTGGAAAGTGCTGCAGAGTATCTTGGGTAGAAGAATGCTGCAGCTATGATGTTCTGGTAGTAGAGGAAGTAAATGTTTAAGATGGTGGTGGGGCACCAATCAGATGCTCTAGCTGGCATTAAAATGTATTTATTCTTGGGATTGAGGGCATTACTGGCTAGGTTAGCATTTATTGGCCGCTCCTAATTGCCCAAAGGCCAGTGAAGGGTCAACCACATTTCTGTGGGTCTAGAGCCACAAGTAGGCCAGACTAGCAACAGGACATAAGTGAGCCATTTGTGTTTTCCCCCACCCCTAACAGTCAATAATGGATTCATGAGCATCATCAGATTCTTAATTCCAGATGTTTACTGAATTCAAATTCTATCTACCATGGTGGGAATTGAACCTGGGTCCCAGAACATTACCTGGGCCTCTAGATTAACAGTCCAGTGATAATACCACTAGGTCGTCACCACCCCCAGTATTGTTGGGAAGTATTCTATAACACGTCTGACCTATATCCTGGAGAAAGTAGGAAAGCTTTGTAGAATTCAGAGGCGTGCATTTGTAGCCATGGTATTTATGTGGCTGGTCCAGTGAAGTTTATGGTCAGTGCTAACTTCTGGAATGTTGAAGGTGAAGATTCAGTGATGGTAATTCTATTACATGTTTGAGGGAAGTGTTTATGGCCTGTCTAGTGGGAAACCATCATTGCCTTGAGCTTGTAATTATGTTCCTTGCCACTTAACAAACCAAGCCTCAATGTTGTCCAGATTTTAATGTATATAGGCGCAGACAGTTGTATGAAGAGCTGTGATGAAATTGAACATCACAATCATCAGGGAACATCTCCACATCAGATGTTATGATGCCGGAAAGATTGCCGATGAGACAATTCCAAGAGGCTGGCCTTAGGAAACCAGCTTCTGGAGAAGGGATGATTGGTCTCCAAGACTGCAGCCACCTTTTTTTTTGAGCTATGTATGATTGCAAACAGTGGCAAATTTTCCATGCTTTTTAGTCACCTTAATTTTTTTTTAAGGCTTCTTGATGCCAAGGGAAGGCAGTCACATCTCACCTCTGGAATTTAGCTCTTCTGTCCATATTTAAACCAAATTTACAATTGTTTTCGAGATAAGTGATCCAGTTGAACCTAGACACAACATCAGTGAGCAGTTGTTAGTAAGTGTTGCTTGATAGCATTGACAAAGACACCTTTCAAAACTTTACTGATGACTGAAAGTAGACTGATTTAATATGTTCTAATTTTTGTAAGTAGGATATATCTGGGGAATTTATGTTGGATAGATGCCAATGTTATAGCTGAATTAAAGCAACTTAGCAAGAGATGTGGCTAGTTCTGAAGCACAAGTCCTCATGACAATAGCTGGGATGTTTTCAGGGCTCACGGATGTTACTGTATAGTGTACTTAGCCATTTATTGATTGACTGAAAATGACAGTGGCAATTAGGAAAAGACCTAAATGTATTATCATCTTGGCACTTCTGACTGAAGATGGTTTACAAAGGTCTCAACTTTGTGTTTTGCACTAACATGCAAAGTTGCACCATATTTGATGTGGAGATGTTGATTGACCCTCCAGCCTGTAGTCCAACCCCAAATTGTTTGCCACCACTTATGATTGGATGTGACAGGGTTGCCAAATTCTAATATGATCCATTGGTTATGGAATCAATTACTTTTAATCTTCAACATGATGCTCCCACTGTCCAGCATACATGTAATCCTGTGTTGTAGCTTCAACATGTTGGTACCACATACTCAGCTACTGTCATATGTTTCTGCACTCCCCTAACTTGATAGTAATGATAGAGGGAAGAATATATGAGGTCATGAGCTTAGAGATTCGTGGGGGAACATCATTCAGCTGCCACTGGTCTACGGGACCTATTTGTAGTTTCAGTTTTGAGATGTTAGTACTTTTCTGAACTTAGTTTGATTGATATAGTGGTAATTCTACATAACAGTGAATGCGTCCTCAACGTGTCTCCATAAGGGCTGTGCACTGGTCATATATGTCATAGAGTCATATACAAATGTTTAGTGGCAGGTAAATTTGTGAGGGCCAGGTCAAATCATTGTTATCCTCATCTTGGTTCCCTCATGACCTGCTCCTACAGGCCTAATCTAGAAAATATGTCCTTCAGGTTTCTGCCAGCATGATCACTTGTGGCCACACTGAATCGTTTTTGGTGGTGTACGTTGAAGTCCTCACACTGATTCCGTGTTGTTAAATAATTCTTAATATTGCAGTTTGGAAAGGGTCATAATTATTTTATTATCAGCATTGCAGAATATTTTATTGCATTTAGAATTTTTAAAAAAATTGTTTCAATTTTAGAAGTTCACAAATTTCATTAATTGCTTTACTTTCTCTGCAAAAAAGTGATTTTTGAAATACTAGTGTTGGAACTTAGATATTTTTAGCATATAAATTTTATTTTAAATATTTTAAAATATCTTGATTATGGTTGCATGGTGAGTCGCAACATGTTGTAACTATTTGCTGACCTGTTTTAAAATTACGTTTGTTATTCACTCTTGGGATGTAGATGTTGCTGGCTGGTCAGCATTTATTGCCCATCAAGGCCCTAGTTGACCTTGAGAAGGGGTTGATGATCTGCCTTCTCGAACCACTGCAGTCCATGTATTATTGGTAAATCCACAGTGCCATTAGGGAGAGAATTCCATGATTTTGACTTGAGAAATTGTAAGTGCTTTGGAGGGAAACTTGCAGGTGGTTATGTTCCCATGTATTTGCTGCTGTTGTCCTTTTTAGATGGTAGTGGTCATTGGCTTGGAAGGCTCTGTGAGGAGCCTTTGTGAATTTCTGCAGTGCATCTTGTCGATGGTACATACAGCTGCTACTGGGCGTAGGTGGTGGAGGGAGTGAATATTTATAGATTTGTCGCCAATCAACTGGACAGTTTAATCCTGGATAGCGTCAAGCTTCTAGAGTGTTGTTGGAGTTGCACTCATCCAAGCAAATAGGGAGTATTCCATCACACTATTGTTTTATGTCTTGTAGGTGGTGGACAGACTTTGAGGAGTCAAAAGGTGAATTACTCACTCTAGGATTCCTAGCCTCTGGCCTGCTCTTATAGCCACAGCATTTCTATGGTTGGTCAGTTTCTAGTCAAGGGGAACTCCAGAATATTGATATTGGGGTGTTCAGTAATGGTAATGCTATTGAGTGTCGTGGGGCGATGGTTAGATTTATTAGAGATAATCATTGCTTGGTACCAACATGGTGTGAATGTTGCTCATTATTTGTCAGCCCGAACCTATATTAGATTACTTAGTGTGGAAACAGGCCCTTCGGCCTACCAAGTCCACACCAACCTGTCGAAGCGCAACACATCCAGCCCCATTCCCCAACATTTACCCCTGCCCCTAACACTAGGGGCAGTTTAGCATGGTCAATTCACTTAACCTGCACATTTTTGGATTGTGGGAGGAAACCGGAGCACCCGGAGGAAACCCACACAGACACGGGAAGAATGTTCAAACACCACACAATCAATCACCTGAGGCAGGAATTGAACCCAGGACTCTGGTGCTGTGCGGCAGCAGTGCTAACCACCGTGCCGCCCAGCTATATGTTTCTTGGTGTTGCTGTATTTGGTCATGGAATGCTTCAGTATCTGATGGTGCTTAACACAAATTGTTGGACAACTGAAAAATACACCTAACAACTTTGCTTGGAACTTGTTGGGAGATAGCCGTGTCTTGCAGATCACCTTTTAATAATAGTAGCGAACACTGATTGTAAAATATTTTAATTGTGTGCAAACATGTTTTAAAAAAATAACATATCAATGACTGAAAGTTCATTTATGCATCAAAGCAAAGTATCTACTAATGCCATATATCTGACGTAAATCCCTGGATGACTGATTTCAGCAGTTGTAGTTTTTTGGGTTCTCGTTCCTTCACATCCGAAGCTGGACTACAGCACCCAGAAAGTGTCCAGCCCAGTCATTCATGCATATTGCGCACCCAGCATCTCCAGATGTGTACACTCCTTTGGTGTCAACATCTACATTTACCAGCTCTGAAAAATGTGTTGCTGGAAAAGCGCAGCAGGTCAGGCAGTGTTCAAGGAGCAGGAGAATCGACGTTTCGGGCATAAGCCCTTCTTCAGGAATGAGGAGGGTGTGCCAAGCAGGCTAAGATAAAAGGTAGGGAGGAGGGACTTGGGGGAGGGATGTTGGGAATGCAATAGGTGGTAGGAGGTTAAGGTGAGGGTGATAGGCTGGAGAGGGGGTGGGGGCGGAGAGGTCGGAAAGAAGATTGCAGGTCAAGAAATCAGTGCTGAGTCCGAGGGTTGGGACTGAGATAAGGTGGGGGGAGGGGAAGTGAGGAAACTGGAGAAGTCTGAGTTTATCCCTTGTGGTTGGAGGGTTCAGAGCTGAAAGATGTGTTGCTGGAAAAGCGCAGCAGGTCAGGCAGCATCCAAGGAGCAGGAGAATCGACATTTCGGGCGGGTTCCTAGGCGGAAGATGAGGTGCTCTTCCTCCAGGCGTCGTGTTGCCATGGTCTGGCGATGGAGGAGGCCAAGGACCTGCATGTCCTTGGCGGAGTGGAGGAAGAGCGCCTCATCTTCTGCCTAGGAACCCTCCATACAAAGGGATGAACTCAAGACTTCTCCAGTTTCCTCATTTCCCCTTCCCCCACCTTATCTCAGTCCCAACCCTTGGACCAAGCACCGCCTTCTTGACCTGCGATCTTCTTCCCGACCTCTCCGCCCTATCACCCTCACCTTCACCTCCTACCACCTATCACATTCCCAACGTCCCTCCCTACCTTTTATCTTAGCCTGCTTGGCACACCCTCCTCATTCCTGAAGAAGGGCTTATGCCCGAAACGTCGAATCTCCTGCTCCTCGGATGCTGCCTGACCTGCTGCGCTTTTCAAGCAACACATCTATCAGCTCTGATCTCCAGCATCTGCAGTCCCCACTTTCTCCTACGTTTACCAGCTCGCCGAATACAGTATTTGCATATAATACTTCGCACACCGTGCAGCTAATATATGTATATAAAACTTCGCAAAATAACATACCGGGCCTCGTGCCGTCGCCTCTCGAGGAGCGCAGTGGTAAAGTGTCGAGCGATGAGTCTTGCTGCCGGGCCGCTGGCCGTCGTGTGCAGCCAGAGCCGTTGACGGCCGGCGGCGCGAGCGCTGTGCCTCGTGCGGTGCCCTTTGGGCGGGGCGTGCGCGCAGAGCCGCTGATTGGCCGAGGCGGAGGGAATTGTCAGGGATTTAAACGGGTGGGTTGGTGCCCGGCAGCTCGAGCCCAGCCCGGCCCGGCCCGGAGGCCGATTGAGGGCATCATTTAATGGCGGTGGTCAAGGGGAAGAGTCAGCACTAGCTGCTCATGTCTCCGTTCCGGTGGTTGGCTACTTTAGCGTCGGTAACGCAAGGTTTGAAATAACTCCGTTGTCACCTTTTAAAATGAGATGGTCATTTTTTTTATGGAGGGATTCTTGCACCGTGGCACCTCGATGGGTTGAACGGTTGCCCATAATGTATTATTCTATGATTCTGGGCGTTTAATAACTCATCGATTTTTTTTTGGGAGGGTGGGGGGAAGCACTTCATTGGGTCCAATACGACGGTTCTTCTTGCTGTGTTAAGGAAAGTGGTTAATGCTTTTTTTTTAACGTTAAATTGGAGGTACCACAAGATGCTTTAACCAGAAGTAGCAAAATATGCAAGGGCTGTGATCCAACTGTTGCTAGGTTTGCATACTTCACTAGTTAATGTACCTTAAAAGCAGAAGGGCAATGATTTTGTCAATAAAAAAAAACTTAAGTTGCTATCTTAAATCATAATTTTATGAAAGGAAGAAAAAAGCTTTTAACATCCTTATGAAATCCCAAAGAACATCGTGTTGATGGATTATCTTTTAAAAGGAGACATCTTACATTTGGCCAGTGCATTTCATAACATCCAGTTGTTGAAAGCATATTCAGTCAATGAAGTGCAATTTGAACTGTAGGTATTGTTGTAAATAGGCAACATGACAGCCAGTTTGAAAACAGCAAATTTCCACAATACAATGTGGTAAGAGCTTGATGCCTAGAACTATAATCAGTGTTTTTGCTGTCTTAAATACTTAATTTTCAATATTTTGACACGGTTGATGGAGAGACATTGGGGTAATTACTCACAGGTCCCTGAAGTTGGCAGAGCATGTGAATAGGATGGTTAAGAAGGCATATGGGACACTTGCTTTTATCAGTTGTGGCATAGAGTATAAGCAATAAGATAATGCTGGAATTGTACAGAATGTTTGTCTGGCCACAATTGGAGTCATGTGTACAGTTCTGGCAACTTCACTACAGGTAGAATGTGATAGCACAACAGGGGCTGCAGAGAAGATTCACCAGGAGCTATAAGGTAGAAGTAGATAGGCTTGGACTGTTTTCTTTAGAACAAATAGGATGGGTTTAGACGGATATGGGCCAAGTGCTGGCAAATGAGACTAGATTAGGTTAGGATGGACGAGTTGAACCGAAGGGTCTGTTTCTATGCTGTACATCTCTATGATGGGGTGCAGGGCACGATTGAGGTATGTAACAATGGACAAGGTGGATAGACAGCAACTATTTCCCTTGTTTGAGGGTCAGTCACAAGAGGGCATAGTTTTAGGATAGGGGGCAGGAGATTCCGAGGGGATTTGTGGAAGAAAGCATTTTCACTCAGTGGATGGTGGGAATTTGGAATGCATTGCCTGGGAAGGTAGTAAAGTCTGGAAACCTTACAACATTTTTTTCAAAAAAAGTACATCAAATATTATAACATTCAAGGATATGGGACAAGTGCAAGAAATTAGGATTAGCACACTTTTTTATTGCTCATTATATTGGTGCGGACTTGATGGGCTTCAGGATGTTTACTGCATTGTGTGAATTTATGAATTGTTTAAGCAAAAATTCTGGATCTAACTTAAAGACCTTTTTAAATGTGTAGTTAATGCATATGATCAAAATTATACAATGTTACACAATACAAACTTTTGAAATAATTGTAAGCATATGGTATACAACAGGACACTTGGGATATTAAAGATGAAGTGTGTTTGGGAAAACTATTTGCATGCTTCACATTTTTAACAGAATGGTGCTTTCTCTTATGAACATTGGCAGTCCTGCTATACATTTCCAGAATTTTTAGTTTTATTTAGATTTGTATTAACATTTTGTTATTTCAAAAATATTGCTTCAACTGAAACAAGTGTGGAAATAATAATGGGGCAAGTAAGTATTTTCATGCACGTTCTGACAATGTAGGAAAGCACTTGCTTTTTTGATAACATAATGTGTACCAAAGCATTTCCCTAAAATTTACGGTCAGATTTTCCTGTGGGCATTAGATCCTTACACCAGTGAGGGGCATGCGCCTAAGATTTGACTGGAAGTGTAACATTCCAGAATTAAGCCTTGAATTGGCTGCTGCCTTGCTTGCTTTCCTTTTGACTAAGATGGGAGGTCAGCTGGTCCTGTAGGCACAAGCAGGCAGAAACTTTGATAGCTCTGCTAAGTGAGATGGGTGCATTGAGAAGCTGTCCCAAAACAGTCCCACCTATTTTGCCTGACTAGCATCCCAGTGATAACTTTGCTGCCATAGTTACATACAACAGCATCGCTCAGTACAAGCTCTTTGGTCCTCGATATTGTGTTGGCCTTTTACCCTTCTCTAAAATCAGACTAACCTACATATTCTTCATTGTACTACCTTCTATGTACCTATCTAATATATCTGACTCTACTACCACTGCTGACAGTGCATTCCACGAACCCACCACTATCTGGTACTATCAGCAGGTGCTTCATAAACGACCTCGACACTTCTGTTGTATATTTCCCTGAGAACATTTCTTCCCAATTTAGGTGCCTCAGTTCCTGCCTTTATAGCATTGTATTTCTCACTCCCACACTTAAATACTTTCCCATACCATCTGCTCCTATCCTTTTCCATGAGTACTGTAAAGGTGATGGAGTTGTGATCGCGATCATTGAAATGCTCTCCCACTGAGGGATCTTACACTGGTCTGGTTCATTGCCAGGTGTCAGATTGCACTGCAGTGCATCACATTGACTGCACCTTTGCCCTATCAAGTGCCTATCGTTCCTTCCAGACTTTCTGCTTGCTGTATCTGGTTGTTCACAACCTACTCCATCATCTGATCCATAGCTCAGGTTCCTAATCTAGTTTAAACCTCTAGCAAACCTCCCACCCAGAATATTGATGTCCCTCCAGTTTAGGTTAACCTGTTCTTCTTGTACAGGTCCCACCTTCCCCAGAAGGTATCCTAATGTTCCCCATTTCTGAAGCCCTTCCTTTTACACCAGCCCTGCACTTGCTCTCTATTCGTAGCATCACTAGCATGTGGCACTGGTAGCAATCCTGAGATCACTACTCGGCTCATCCTGTCTTCTAGCTTCCAACCTAACTCCCTGTATTCTCTTTTTAGATCCTCCTCACATTCCCCTATCTATGTCATTAGTATCAATGTGTACCACGACGTCTGGCTGCTCTGCCTCCCCCTTAAGAATCTTGGAGACTCAAATCGAGACATCCCTGAACCTGGAGGCAACACAGCATCCTGGAGTCTCACTCGTGACCACAGAATATCCTATCTGTTCCTCTCATGATTGAATCTCCTATCACTATTGCTCTTCTATTTTTCTTCCCTTTCCTTTCTGAGCCACAATACCAAGCACAGTGCCAGAAACCTGGCTGCTGGCTGGCAAAATTCAGCCCTTAGTTGATGTTGTAATGTAGAAAACAGATTTTGCAGACAGCAAGTCCTACTCACTGCAATGAAATAAATAACAATATAATTTTTTTGTGATCTCGTGTATTTTAATGGTTGTTTCAAGTATTTCCGATTCAGTTGAGCAGTTTTGAAGCACAATTATTGTTGCATCACAGTTCTCAGGTTGATACCTAAAGTTTAGTTTATAACTGTATTTGTTAAATCAAAGCTATGCAAATCAATTTAGGTAAAATCACAGTAGATAAATGAACGTAAGTCCAATTATTTAAATAATTCTGAACATGTCATAACAAGCCAGGCATGCAGTAGTTCATTTTCAGCATTCTGATAGCTTTTGAACAGTGAATAGACGTTAGCGAGTTTTGAGAAGATTTGCAGCTTAGGTTGAGGTTCTGGATGTAGGTTTGCTCGCTGAGCTGAAAGGTTCATGTTCAGACATTTTGTCGTCATACGAGGTAACATCTTCAGAGACCCTCTGAATGAAGCACTGGTGGTGTAGCCCGCTTTCTATTTCTATGTTTGAGTTTCCTTGGATTGATATCATTTTCTATGGTGATTTATTTCCTGTTCATTTTCTCGGGGTTGGTAAATGGGATCCAAGTCAATGTTTTTGGTGAGAAGCATAGAGTTCCGGTTGGAATGCTGTCAACAAACATATTGACTTGGATCCCATTTACTACCCCTGAGAAAAAGAACAGCAAATGACATCACCACAGGAAATGACATGACCAACCCAAGGAAGTTCAAACATAGAAAGCGTGCTACACTACAAGTAGCAATATACTTGAGGGAATTCAAAAGGGCAAAAAAGATACATGAGGTAGCTTTGGCAAATAGGGTTAAGGACAATCCAAAGGGATTTTATAAATACATTTTAAGAACAAAAGGATAACTAGGGAAAGAATAGGGCCCCTTAAAAATTAGCAAGGCAATCTATGTGAGGAACTGCAGGAGATGGAGAAGATGCTAAACAAATATTTTGCATCAGTGTGTACTGTGGAGAAGGACATGGAAGATATAGCACATGGGGAACTAAATGGTGAAATTTTGAACAAATGTCCATATTACAGAGGAGGAGGTGCTGGATGTTTTAAAAACATAAAAATAGAATATTCCCTAGAAGTTTGCCACAAGGATCGGTGTTGGGTCCACTGCTTTTTGTCATTTATATAAATGATTTAGATGTGAACATAGGAGTTACGGTTAGCAAGTTTGCAGATTACACCAAAATTGGAGGTATAGTAAACAACGAAGAAGGTTACCTCCGATTCCAATGGGATAGTGATCAGATGGGCCAAGAAATAGCAGATGGAGTTTAATTTAGATAAATGTGAGCTGCTGCATTTTGGCAAGGCAAATCATGACAGGATTTATACACTTAATGGTAAGGTCCTGGGGTGTGTTGCTGAACAAAGATTTTTGGAGTGCAGGTTCCTAGTTCCTTGAAAGCGGAGTCGTAGGTAGATAGGATAGTGAAGAAGGCATTTGCTATGCTTTCCTTTATTGGTCAGAGCATTGAGAATAATAGTTGGAAGATCGTGTTGTGGCTGTACAGGAGATTGGATAGGCCGCTTTTGGAATATTGTGTGCAATTCTAGTCTCCCTTCTATCGGAAGAATGTTGTGAAACTTGAAAAAGTTCAGAAAAGATTTACAAGGATGTTTCCAGGGTTGGAGCATTTGAGCTACATTTGGAGCTGAATAGGCTGGGACTGTTTTCCCTGGAGCATCGGAGGCTGAAGAGTGACCTTATAGAGGTTTATAAAATCATGAGATTGGGTAAATAGACATTGTCTTTTCCTTGGGGTTGAGGAGTCCAGAACCACTGGATATAGGGTTAAGGTAAGCAGGGAAAGATTTAAAAGGGATGTAAGGAGCAACATTTTTAGTGCAAAGGGTGGTGCATGTATGAAATGAGCTGCCAGAGGAAGTGGTGGAGGCGGACATAATTACAGCATTTAAAAGTTATCTAGATGAGTATATTAATAGGAAGGGTTTAGAGGGATATGGGCCAAGTGCTGGGAAATGGGATTTGATTAATATAGGGTATCCAGTCGACGTGGACAAGTTGGACCAAAAGGTGTACTTCTGTGCTGTATATCTCCATAATTGACTCTTTCCGTTAATAGTGATGATTGGAACATCCCCTTGTGGCGGCACATTTTGTTTGTCTGGTCTAAACTGTTTTAGTTCAGGTCAGCCAGAGTACCAGGTGATAGTGGTTAGCATGCTGCTTCACAATACCTAGGACCTGGATTCTATTCCAGCCCTGGGTGACCACGTGTGTGGAGTTTGCTCATGCCTGCACGGGTTTTGCTGCTCCGGTTTCCTTCCATTGTCCAAAGAGATATAGGTGGACCATCCATGGTAAATGTGGGGTTATGGATATAGCATAGGGAGCTGGGTTTAAGTGAGACGCTCTTCAGAGGGTCATTGCAGACTTTGGCTGAATGGCCTCTTTCTGCACTATAAGGATTCTATAATTGTCACTGGTCTAGTAATCCAGTGGCTCAGGTTAATGTTCTGGGGACATATGTTTGAATCCCAGCATATTTGAATCTAATTAATAAATAGTCCAAGGGTGACCACTGTCAGTTGTCATAAAAATCTACCTGGCTTATTAAAGTTCTTTAATGGAAGGAAAATCCAAATCCATTCACATCTGACTTCAGGCCCACAGCTGATTCTTAAATGCGCTCTAGCAAGCCACTCAGTTGTATCTTTTGTAACACCACAAAACCTGATGGAAGGAATGAAACCAATGGACGATCCAGCATTGACCAAGACACTGATCAATAATATCAATTCCGGTTCTTTTTCTCACCCACTTTAAGAGACCTAGACACAAGTAGAAAGTGGGGCATAATACCAACGCTACACCAGAGGCTCACTGATGATGTTACCTAGTATGGTGACAAAACATCTGAAAACAAACAGCTCAGCGAGCAAATGTACAACCTGAACCTCAACCTGAGCTAGAAATCTTTTCAAAAATCACAACTGGCAGACATAGCATACTTGAAGGATTATACCTTACAGACAATATCCCAGACACCACCATCACATTTCCTGAGTTTACATTATTCCACCAAAAGGACAGACTCACCAGAGGGCATGGCACAGTGGTTTATAGCCAGGAAGGAGTCACTGTGGAAGTCCTCAATATTGAGTCTAGACCACATGATATGTTGTGACATTAGGTCAAATATGAGGAAAGAAACCTGTAGTACCAGGATATCTAAAAATGAACTGTAAACCTGAGAAAGCTACAGCATAGTACTAAGTAGTGTGCACAGAATGCATTAGACAACTAAATGATTCTGCTACCAATGAATTAGTTTGAAACACTGTAAGCCTGTCACATCTGGTTTTGAATAGTGTTGAATAATTAAGCAACTTGCTAAAGAAGGGGGCTCAATAAATATCTCAATCCTCAATGGTAGCCCAGCATATCAATGCAAAAGACAAGGCTGATACATTTTCAAGCATAATGAGCCACAAATATCACATGGGTAATCTATTTTGGGTGGCTTTCTGTGGTCCCAGCATTATAGATGCCAGACCTTAGGATGTGGAGTGAATGGAATTAACTAACAAGAAATGGCTGAAGGTGCTGGAAACCATAAATAGGAT
The DNA here is from genome assembly GCF_020745735.1 of Hemiscyllium ocellatum. Taxonomy (NCBI): domain Eukaryota; kingdom Metazoa; phylum Chordata; class Chondrichthyes; order Orectolobiformes; family Hemiscylliidae; genus Hemiscyllium; species Hemiscyllium ocellatum. The sequence continues at coordinate 92,739,705 of NC_083411.1, read as the reverse complement.
CAGACAATATTCTGCAAAACATACTGACTTGTGCTACAAAACTGGCGAAACTGGCACCTTTCCAGCAAAGTGCAAAATTATCAGGCAACGTGGAAAATTGCCCAGACATGTCCTGTACATATAGTGGGACAGACCTAACCAATTACCACCCATCAATCTACTCTTTTTTTTTAATCAGCAAAGTGATGGAAGATGTCATAAACAGTGCTTTCAAGTGGCACCTCCTGAACAATAACCTGCTTCTGATGCTCAGTTTAGGTTCCTTTGGGCACTGTCAGCTCTTGACCTCAATATAGACTTGTTCCAAACTACAAAAGAGCTGAGCTTAGGGAAAATTAGGGTGGTTACATTTGACAATTAAGGCAACGTTTGACCAAGAGGAGCATCAAGGAGTCTTGCAAAATTTAAAGCCCATGGGAAGTGAGGAAATTGATGGGATTAAAGGATAGATCTCAACATTCCGATAACCTGTGAATCTGAGCACATAAAGAAATTGCCCTAAAAGTAGTGGATGCATTGATGGTCATCCTTAAAGATTCTGATGATTCTGGAACAGTTCCTGTGGATTACAGGGTAGCTAATGTAACTCCACTAAAGAGAAACCAAGCATTAATGACTGGTTAGCCTGACATCAGTCAAAGTGAAAATGCTATAGTTGATTATAAAAGATTTGATAGCAAAGCACTTGGAAAATGGTGACTGGATTTGACAGAGCCAGCATGGATTTATGAAAGGAAAGTCATGCTTGACAAATCTACTGGAAGTTTAAAAAAATAATCTGCCTTCCTGTTTTCCCAGCAAAGTGAAAAACCTCACAGTCAGACTTTAAGTGGGATCTGGACAAATGCATGGGAGACAGAGCATCTCTGCATCATCCTCACAATTAAATCTCAATTGCTTTGTATTGTCTGCAAACTTGGAGATATTCTATTTGCTTTTCTCATCTAAAGCAATTTACATTGCAAGTAGCTGGAATCCAAGCTCTGATCCCTGTGGTGCCACACTAATCATTGGCTGCTTCTCAGAAGATTTGTTAGTACCTTCTATTTATTTCTTGCCTGCCAACTGCTCTCTATTCATGTCAGCACACTACTGATGTGTGGTGTCCAACCAGTAGAATTGATGAGGGAGAGCCAGTGGTTGTGTTTTACTTGGGCTCTCAGAAGGTTTTCAATTAAAGCTCCATAAGACATTAGCATGTTAAACGCATGGGATTGGAGTAATGTGGTACCACAGGGATCAGAGGTTGGATTCCAGCTATTCACAATGTAAATTGCTTTAGATGAGGGAACCAAATGCAAGTTTGCAGACAAGACAAAGCTATTGGGATTGAATTGTGAAGAGGATGCAGAGATGCTTTATCTGCCATGCATTTGTCCAGATCACACTTAAAGTATGACTGTGAGGTTATCCACTTTGCTGGAAAAACAGGAAGGCAGATTATTTTGATGATAGATTGGGAAAGGGAGTGGTACAGCGCCCTTGAACAAAGTTGCTGTAAGTGATCATGCAGATGCGGCAAGCATGAAGGAGGAAAATGGTATGTTGGCCTTCATAGTGAGAGGATTTGGTTTCAGGAGAAGGGATTTCTTGCTTCCCTTGTATGGGAACTTAGTGAGACAATACTTGATTTAGTGTGTAAACTTTTGATACCCTTATCTGAGGAAGGATGTTCTGGCTATGAAAGGAGTATAACAAAGGCTTAGCAGACAGATTCCTAGAATGGCAGGACTGATTTATGAAGAGACTGGATCGGTTAGGACGATATCCAATGGCGTTTAGTAGAATGTGGAGGGATTTCATAGAAACCTACCGCTTTCTAACATGACTGAGTAATTGCAGGAGAGGTCACAGTCTAAGGATAGGTCATTTAGTTGAGGAGAAATCTCTTCCCCAGAGAACGATGAGACTGTGGAATTTTCTGCCGCAGAAAGTGATTGAAGCCACAACACCAAATGCTTTCAAGACAGAGTTAGATAGAATTCCAAAGGATAAAGAGTATGGGAAGAAAGCTGGAACAGGATATTGAATTGGATGATTAATCATGAACCTAATGACTGGCAGAACAGGCTTGAAGGGTACAATGCCCGACTTCTGCTCCTGTTTTCTTTGTTTCTGTGAATTGATGATGGGGAATCCTCTGTTTATTGGAGTCATACCTAGCACAAAACATAATTGTGGTTTTATTTTGGAGGTCATCATCTCAGTCACACAATGTCAGTATTGGGAGTTTCTTGGGGTAGAGCCCTATGCCTACCTTCAGCTGCTTCAATGACTTGCCATCTTAAGATCGGAAATGGAGTTGTTCGTTTATGACTGCACAAAATGTTCAGTACCATTTGTAACTCCACAAAAACTGAAGATGTCTGTGCCTGAATGCAGTTGGACAACATTCAGGCTTTAGCTAATGTGTGTAAATTAATATATTAATTGCTGCTTAGTGCCAGGCAGTTACCCTCTCCAACAAGAGGGAATGCGGCCATCGCATCTTGACAGTTAACAGCATTACAATCACTGAAACTCGCACTATCAACATTCTGGTGGTAACCATTCATTAGAAACTGAACTGGACATTACCATATAAATACTGCAGCTAGAACAGCAGGTCAGGCTGGGAATTCTGCATCAAGTAATTCACATCCTGGCGTCTCAAAGCCTGTTTACCACTTTTAAGCATAAGCCAGGGGTATAATGGACTACTGTCCACATGCCTAAATAAATACTTCAACAACCCAGGAAGCTTGACACCATTCGGAACAAAGCAACTCACATGATTGGCGCTCTATCTTAACGTCTTCAACATTCACTCACCCTGTCACTGGTCCACTACAGTGGTTAAAAAGTCAATATTTTTAAGAGAGGGATGTTTCAATATTAATTGTAACTTATTATAGAAAGTCACAAGTTGTAATGTAATTCTTAAGATCTGAATTACTGTGAGTAATTGTCCCATTTATAAGAACTAGGAGCCGGAGTAGGACATCTGGCCCTTTTGAGTTTGCTCTGCCATTCAATTAGATAGTGGCTGATCTTTTCATGGACTCAGATCCACTTACCACTTACTCACTGTATCTCTTAATTCCTTTATTGTTCAAAAAATATCTATATTAGCTTTAAAAACAGCTACTGAATTAATGTCATCTACTTCACTGGGCAGGGAATTCTATAGATTCACAACCTTCTGGGTGAAGAAGTTCCTTCTCAGTTCGGACCTAAATCTGCCTCCCCTTAATTTTAAGGCAATGCTCTCTTGTCCTAGTTTCAACTGTTAGTGGAAACATCCTCTCTACTTCTGTCTTATCTATTCCCTTCATAATGTAATGTTTCTATAAGGTCCACCCTCATTCTTCTAAATTCCACTGAATGTAATCCCAGTCTGCTCAGTCTCACCTCATAAGCCAACCCCTCAACTCCAGAATCAACCTATTGAACCTTGTCTGCACACCCTCTTGTGCCAGTACATCCTTTCTCAAGTAAGGAGACCAAACCTGCACACCGTACTCCAAGTGTGGCCTCACCAGCACCCTGTACAGCTGCAACATAACCTCCCTGCTTTTAAACTCAATCCCTTTGCACTGAAGGTCAAAATTCCATTTGCCTTCCTAATTACTTGTTGCACCTGCAGACCAACTCTGTGATTCATGCACAAGGACACCCAGGTCTCTCTGCATAAGAGCATGCTACAACTTTTTACCATTTAAATAATCTTTTTAACTGTTACTCCTACCAAAACGGATGACTTCACATTTGTTAACATTGTATTCCATCTGCCAGACCTTTGTCCTCTCACTCAAAGTATCTATGTTCCTCTGCAAAGTTTCACAGTCCTCTGCACACTTTGCTCTGTCACTCATCTTAGTGTCATCTACAAACTTTGACACACTACATGTGGTCCCTAATTCTAAATCATCTATATAAATTATGAACAATTGCAGTCCCAACAATGATCCCTGAGGCACACCACTAGTTAATGATTGCCAGCCAGAAAGGCACTCATTTATCCTTGCTCTTTGCTTCCTGTTCGTCAAACAACCCTGTATCCATGCTAATACTTTACTTTATCTTATGTAGCAGCCTTTTGTGCAGCACCTTTTCGAAGGCCTTTTGGAAATCTGGGTGCGCCACCTCTACTTGGTCCCCGTTGTCCACATTGCTCGTAATGTCTTCATAGAGTTCCAAAAGATTAGTTAAGCATGATGTGCCCTTCATGAACCCATGCTGCGTCTGCCCAATGGTATAATTTCTGTCTAGATGCCTTGCTATTTCTTCCTTGATAATAGACTTCCCCACTACAGAAGTTAAGCTAACCAGTCTATAATTCCTTATCTTTTGTCCACCTCCCTTCTTAAACAGTGGTGTCACATTTACTGTTTTCCAGTCTGCTGGAACTGCTCCAGAGTTCAAGGAATTTTGGAAAATTGCTACAAGTGCACTTGCTATTTCTCCCACTATCTCTCTTAGTACCCTGGGGTGCATTCCATCAGGGCCAGGAGACGTATCTTTCTTTAGCTCCACTAGCTTGCCCAGCCTGCCTCTTCCATAATAAAGATTGTTTCCAGGTCCTCATCTACCTTTGTCTCTTTGTTAATTACTGACATGTTACTAGTGTCTTCCACTGTGAAGACCAACACAAAATACCTGTTCAATTCCTTGGCAATTTCATCATATCCCATAACTAAATGTGCCTTCTGATCCTCTAAAGGACCAATGTTTACTTTAGCCACTTTTTTTTTCATTTTATATATTTATAGAAACTTTTCTCCCTGTCTTCATATTCTGTGCTAGTTTTTTTTCTCATACTCTATCTTTACGTTTCTTTAAAACTCTTTGTCTGGCTTTCTGTTGACCTTTAAAGATTTCCCAATCTTCTAGTTTCCTGCTGATCTTGGTCACTCTGTGCCGTCTCTTTCAATTTGATAGTTTCCTTACTTCCTTAGACACCTATCGCAGATTACCCCTTTTCTTACACTCCTTCCTTTTCACTGGAATATACTTTTGCTGAGCACTTTGCTCAATTGGCGGACCTGTAATATTGCTGCACGTTAGCCTTTTAAATAGCTCAATTTCTCAAGCGGGTCTCTAATCTTGAAAGACAAAATGCATATAGTGTGGAAAAGAAACCTAATTGACCACCTCCCTAAGTTTGCTACATTTGAGGACAAGAATGATAGCTCAAATGCAGTTGACTAAAAGCTCTAATATGCCTTGTTTATTTATAAAACTTGAGTAATAATTATATAAAGTGTCAAATCCTCAGTGTTAAAATGTATAGATGTTTTCAGATTTTTAATATGAATTGTATGGGACTTTTTAAAAAAAACTCAAGTGTTGCACTGTAGAGAAGCAGAAAGGATTTACATAATCTAATGAGCTAGGTGCATTATCATAAAATGTTTTTCTGAAGGTTTCTCTAAAGAAAACAGGACCTAGGACAGGGTTCAGCAGGTCCAAGTAACTGCAGCTCAAGGGGATATGTGCTCAGATCAGGATGGGACTACTGCGCTCTGGTCAGCTGCTGGGGGTCTGAGCCAGAAGCAAAATCAGGTGCCATAATTTCCGTCCCTGTCCGGTTCAATGTCATTTTTTTATTGAAGTGTAATAATAGAAGGTGGAGCGAACACTGTCGGCAGTGCTAATGTAGCTATGATTGTAGATTATCTTTTGAAAAGGTTATCAATAGACTCTGAGATTCTTCAGTTATTTGTAATGAGCATTAATGAATGTGCTGCATTTCCTTTGGTGGAACTAAGTTCCTTATACTTTGACACTAGTTTTGCTATCCAAAGCAAGAGATCTAGTGGGCATCTAATCTGTTACTCAGTAATAATTAACCATATTCTGGGTTAACCCTGTGTTTTGCACTTCTTATGCACTTTGCTGTGTACATTTGTGTAGTTTGTGCTGTCTATGTAGCACACTTGGTCCTGCTGTCTCGTTTTTACTGTATCAGTTGTATATGGTTAAAATGACATAAAAAGCTACTCCACTGTAATTGTGTGGCCTTTGCTTATTCAGTATGGCAAGAATATTTAAAAGATGTAGATTTCCGTTCAAATGAAAATAAAGAACAAAAATTGTTTAATTATTGAAACATTTATATTCTATACTTGAGTTCTGTAATTTTTTTATATGGACTTGGATAGCTAAATAAACGTTTTACAGCAGTAGTTTGATTTAAGGTAAGGCTTGATGGATACATGAGAGATAAGAAAGTAGGAAGAAGTAATTAGAGTGGATGTGTTTCATGTGGCACATTAACATTGACATAAGCCATTCAAGCTGAGTGGCCTCTTTGTTTAGTTTGACTTGTACTGATATGCCCAGCTTCTGGTACATGAACTTCTAGCATGCTGTAAGCAGTCATGGTGTTGTTCTATTTTCCAGTAATAGTGTCTCAGCTTTATTCCAACATTTAAAGGAGAGGAAAAAGTGGCAGCTACCGGAACATCTGTCGAATCTTGCTTAGTTTGATGAGAGATGCAAAAAGGCTTAATCAGTGAGGAGTCATTAAGTGAAAAGCTGCTAATATTGGAAGACCTTTACACATTTCCATGCCAATGGTGATAACAAGATCCTAGTAAAACTAAAACTTATACATAGTTGCAACACATCACAAAATTATTGACATAAGGATTTCTTGGTGTTTGGCTATCTCGCAGTACATTCAGCACTAATGCTGAGGTTTAAGATTATGATATGATTTCTTGTTCCTAACAGCAAACGTTTCATTGAAACTTGAAGTTTATTGAGGGGAAAAAAATTGCTGTTTGACTGGGACTACAACAATCAGTGTTCTGTGCATCTGTATTGGACCTAATAAAAGTATCTTAGTATTTTTGAGATTTACATCTCTACATTATGATGTAATTTGAAATTTTTATTTAGAACTACAGTTATTGTGCTAATGAAAGCTTTAAAATATAGGTAATTGCTTCACTTGAAACTTGTGATTGCGGTTGTGTTGCCAATGTACAACAGGTAATCCTTTAAATTTATTCTAAGTCTGAAACATGGACAAATTATTTATCATGATGATTTCTGTTACCCACCAATGTGATACACAAAAATAAATAACTTTTCTTTTTGAACATCATTGAAAATAATTAGTCAGCATTCACAAGCGAGATTGGTCATAGCCTGAAAATATATTTTTCTCTCAAATCTACCTCCATTGTTTTGATCAGAATTAAGCAATTTTTTTGTGTGAAGTGTCTTGCTTTTTTACTTTCAATGAGTTGTTTCTCTTCAGCTTTCAGATCCTGCCTTCCCCAAAGAAAGTTCGAAGGATTTAATGAGTGTATGGAAGTGAAAAATATTTAGTACAGATCGTTCCACTATAAAACACGTGTCATTAATGCAAATTCGTTGTAGCGTCATTGACAAATTGGGGGCATTGTTTCTCAAGCATGAACTTTTAAAACTTTTTGGCTGTAACGCAATTGCATTGCCAGCACTTGAAGTGCTGTTTCTAAAGTGTGATTTTTCTATAATGTTAGCTTGTGCAAGCTATTTTTTTAAAAGGAATATTGGAGAAATTAATGGAACTGGCAGTTGACAAATCTCCAGGACACAGTGTTATTCACCCCAGAGTGTTGATAGAGATGGCTACACTAGTGATCATATTTCCAAGTTCTATTAATTTTGTAATAATGCCTGTAGAATGGAAGGCTGCAAATGTAACTCTACTGCAGGGGAGAGAGAAAATAGGAGCTACAGACCTGTTAGCCTGATGTCAATAGTAATTAAAATACCAGATCCTAATCAAAAGGATGTGATTACCAGATATTTCGTAAATAATTGTGTCATGAGGCAGATTCAACATGGATTGTTGAAGGGTACATCATGTTTTAACAAATGTGGTATTTTGACAATGTTACTAGCAGTGTCAATAAAGGGGAACCAGGGAATATGGTATATTTGGATTTTCAGAAGGCTTTTAATCTACACAGGAGGTTAGTGAACAAGATTACAGTGTATGGGAATTGGAGTAGTATACTAGCATGGATTGCGGGGTGGTTAACAGAAGAAAGCCAAGATTCGAAATAAATGGCTCATTCTCAGATTAGCATGCTGTGACCAATTGAGTCTGCAAGGATCAGTGCCATTAGATCACAACAGTCTACTAGCCAGATTTGGATGCGAAGGCCAACTTGTAATATTTCAACGCGTGAAATATTTCCTAATTACAGCTCTAATATTTTGACCATCCTCTCATCCCTAGTCTCCCCAGTTTCTGGAAATAGTTTTTCCAAATCGCTGCTCAAACTGATTTTAAGATCTTTAAATTTCACTCATGAGACTTCTTTAACTTGCTAAATTCCAGGAAATACAACACTTCTGTTTAATATCTCTTTATAACATTACCTGTGGAGTATAATTCTGGTAAATGTGTTGTTATATTCCCTCAAAAGCTAGTATGTTCTTCCTGAGGTTTTCATCTGATCTGTACAGAAATTTCAAGTTATCCAAACTTTTGATGATCAGATTCCGCTTTGTAGATCTAACAAAAATGCCTCGATTCAGAATAGTAATATTATAATACTGTACTACAGACTTTGGAGCAAGGCTGTATTACAGATACATCTTTAGTTTCTAATGATTATTTCTTAATATACAGATTGGAGCAGTGAGAGAGTGCAACTACGTTCTGACATCTGTGTGCACCTGTCATGCTGGCCACAGCCTCTCTGTGCAACGGTGTTCACGACTGGACAAACTCGGACCGAATCCGGATGTGTGGCATTAAGGAAGATAGGTGAGTAACACTGCAAATAAATGAATGGAAAAAATATTAACCAGTTGAGACTAGCATTCTAGTTTACATTTGTAAATTTGCTGAATTATAGCAGAAAAACAAACTAAAGGAACTTGAAAAGGCTACAGGACCCAACAAACCAACCATTTTTGCCTGATCACAGTCCAACCTACCTGATCTTTCATCATACTTTTCAATTTTTTTTCTGCTTAAGAAACAATGAGGGCATTTTCACCAAAAGCAAGTGAGTTTAGGAACAGAGGTGGTTAAACAATTTGAGGAAGCCAGCTGCAACTTGCTGGCATCCACTTTTATCTGCAGTAAATTCAGCTATACATAAGAAACCTTCCACTCCGGAGAAGAGGTTGCTCATTTAAGTATTTTAAAAGGTTGGTATGAAATGTGATTTTTTAAAAAAAAAATTTAACTCTAGAATAAATGAGTTTTGCAAGTTTTTCCAGATGAAAGCAATGTGAGAGGGCAATGGAGTTAAGGAGAATAAACAAATTGGAGACAGAAAACGTCATATAAACACAAAGACTTCACATCTACTTCCTTAAGTGAAAAACTTTTTTCAAGGACTCTTGTTTTTAGAATGTACTTAGATTGCTTTGGAGGTGACTTCCAATACTTTGGTCATCTGTACTATCTGGATTTTTGTGTGTCTAATCTACATCTTCCATCTGTTGAACATCAGTGTAGCATGGTGTGTCATGCATTGTTTCACTGAGAACCAAGATGAACAGGAGCAGCCACAACATTCTTACAATTCTTACTGCTCCACAGTAGATGGGGAAATCAGCATTCAGTTTTCTGGAGGCAAAATCATCAATACAATATATACAGGCAATAGATGAAAAATAGATGCTCATTTTCTTGTCATGCGGTCACTACATTGGCAGCATCCAGTCAACTAGAAGAATAAACATGTTGGACTGGGTGCACTAGGCAATAAGAAATTTGTACTCTTCCTTTTCCTGTTGTGCCTTTGTTGTGCAACCCTGTGATTTTAACAGGGATAGCTTTTATCTTTGCTCTGGCTACAAAGCTGATCTTGGCCAACATCCTTCTGAGCTTTGGAGCCTGTGAGTGCTTAGTAGTGGACTGCCTTCTGCAACTTCAAGAAAAATCTCTATTTTAATGTTTCTTTATTCCTTCCCTTTAATTGCCAACACACATTTCCCTGTTAATAATGATGATGTGGAGTTGCCCATCAGTAACACCTGAAGAGCCAAGGCTAAGTTTTTTTTTGTCTTGTTTTGAAACGTTCCACAACATTTTTTGCCATCATTGAGTGTCAAGGTGCACTTGTTTGATTACCATATTTTGTAAATCTTTCAGGTGGCTGCTTTCTTTCCAGGAAGGTAGACATCATTGAGAAGACCTTTGGATATGATCTTCAACAATGTGTGGCTCTCTCACATGGGATAGTTTTCTCTAATTTGTCTCCAGGCCTTCATGATGCAGCTGGAAAAGCTGTTATCATTGCTGTTGCAGAATTATTGTCTTTGTTGATGGCCACTGATGCTGAGCCTTAGGGCCAGCTAACCAGATCTTACCAGATAATGTGTCCTCCGATGGGTAATCTATGCATCTGTCCCGTATCCATCATCTGCTGTTGCTCACTAGCAATATGTGAGATAACATCATGTGAAAACCCAACTATCTGTCTGAGCACTTCCACAAAGCCATAGGTATGCAAATTACTGCATGATTCTTATGATTGTGCCTCCCCAGAATAATTGACTTCCTCTGAGAAATCTTCATTCTCTTCCTGCATGTGGGAAATGGAAAAGATGATTTAGGACTAGCGAAGTCAGAAATTGATAGGTCAGTGTTGAAATTTAATAAAGGAAAGTTGTAAGCCATGTGACAAGGTGGCAAACCATAGGGATGCCAAAACTGAGCTTATCTTCATACACAACAGTCTTTAAGCCACAGTTTCAACTCCTTGACTTTATGTATCCTATGTCAGTTTGCCCGTGTCTCAAGTAATAACCTAGAAATTATTACCATGGAGTTTCTGCTTTTTCACTCCTATCTGTTCAAAACCTTTCAGCAGAATCTCTTTTTTTTTCTAGGCCTATCAGTGTCGTTGGTACCAATGATTATTGGATCCCTCCAATACCCCTCTTCCCCAGACCTGTAGAGATTCCTTAACCCTTGCACTGGGCAGGCAACTTAGCCTTCCAAATTCTCACTCGTTACTGCAGAGGACAGTATACATCTGCCTACTACTACTAAATTGCTAATCCACCCTCTTCCCCCGCCCCAACCACCTCCACCATTTCTTGTACCAAGGTACCAGAGTCACTTTGCTCATCTTTCTTGCAGATTTCACTCTTGTCCCCATATTTTACAAGAGCCTCGTAACTTAGACAATTGCAGGGCAGAGGCTCCTCAATTGTAACCCGCTGAGTTCTTATACTTGTCGTAACTGCTGTCACATCCTCCTGTCCATGGTCACAGACTGGTTTTGAATTACGTGATCTGAGGGGGTGTGACCACCCTCTGCAGCAAAGTGCCAAGGTAACTTTCCCTTGTGATGCAGTGTCTGCAACTGGGATCTGTAGTTGGTTGTTTTGGGAGTTGTTTTTCTCCTGGGATGAGGGAAATTCAGGCAGATGAAAGAGGATGGCACAGCGGTTACTTTTGGTGCAAGTGGGGAGATGTCCCAAGCTAATGAGTACCTCATGCAGAATTAGTGGTGTCAGGAGTTGAAGTAGGTAAGAGTGAGTGAAGGAAGATGTTACAGGCAATGGTGAGAATTATAGAGTCTGAGCCGAAGTAGGAGATGATTGCAGTAGCAGAGGTAGAGATAGTGTGAGGTATTGTAGAGAAGATATTGCAACTCGTGCTGATGGAGTCGCAGGTCGTTGACCTCCTCTCTATATTACTGTGTGTTCCTCCAGATGGCCACCTCCGATCAGACTCATATGGTCTAGTATCATGGCTTCCACTGCTGGTTTAGGTGGAAGAAGACATTCTGCATCTGCACCTCCCTGTCTAGCAGGACCTTTCTAGGTATCTATTTGCAAAGTAGGGTGCTAAACATCTGAAGTTAGCTCCTCACTGACAGTGCTTGTCAAGGCTGCTGCCAGGGGAATTGTATATGGTGAGACACTTGCTGGAATTGGATGGGGGAGGGCCACCATAAGCTGGGTTGCGTATTTAATGAGGTGAGTTTAGTAAGATATAGTGAGAAAACCTGCTGGGCCTTGTATCAAAAAACCCTCTGAATGACTTGACGAAATTCAGATGTACTTTCTTTGGCCATGATTCAGCCTTATAACTGATCAGCTCCATACCAAATAAACGGCATTTCTTTAATTAAGATGTACGATCATCAGAGGCCCGAGTTGGGGGAATTTACATATGCATGAGTGGTTGCTAATCCACCTTCTTCCATATGTTGCACTGTCAAATCTTCTTACAAATTTCAGAATTATACCCACCTATGGGACTGTGCACATTTGACCTGTCATTTACCTTTTTAAGGTGAAAATTTAAGTTTCCAACAGAAGCTCAAAGAAATGGTGCAAGTGGACCTCTGACAGATCTCCAAGGAATTCCAAACCTCTTAATCTTAAATCATAGGAACAGGTAAAACTAGTGACATTAATAGCATTTTAAGTTGCATGTGAACCATTACAGGGAGAAGTAACTTGCACTAAGATTCTACACGATAGAGTAAAGAGTACCAGATTTCAATGTGTGGAGCAGTTTATAATGCAGGAGAAAAGAGTGACTGACCAGAATTTCAAAGTTCTTGGGGGAATTCCTTCACTGGTGCATCAGAACCTTCTGGGCATTGGAGATTTGGTATATCTAGTCTCTCACTGTCTGGAGTCCGGAAAGGTGAGCTCTGGTGATTAATGCATGTTCAGATAATCGAGGAATGATGGTCAATCACAAGAGCTTGGACTCCATCACAGTGCAGCTGGTGTACAACCACAAAAATATATTTACACAGTTGTGCATAACACTCCCAGCTAGTTCATTTTCCATTGTAGCATTTCATCCTTTCAGATGTCTTACACTCAGAGTTCCCCAACTGGCTGCTCTGAGAGAAAGGATAACCATCTTTAAGTTCCATGCTTTTCAAAATTCTCCTGTTGTTTTCATGATTATTTGAAATCTATTGACTAATTTGTCTGATTTCTTAATGCAGAAGCTGCTTATTTTTCTATCCAACGAGATTGATGTAATGAAACTGCATTATTTTAGTAACATTATGTTGTACTTGCTTCAAAAAGTTAATGCAGGAGTTTTCAAAAATGTTCCAAACATTTCTGTTGCTTTCTGTTTACCATAATTGCAATGATTCAAAATTAGTTTTCTGTCTCCAATTTTTATTCTATATTATTAGTATAAATTGTTATAAAAATTCTGAAATCATCTTCTGTTTTTCTGCTGTTTTTGGGTTCTGGAAAGTATGTCATAATGGACAAGTAAAAAGTGAGGTCTGCACATGCTGGAGATCAGAGCTGAAAATGTGTTGCTGGTTAAAGCGCAGCAGGTCAGGCAGCATCCGAGGAACAGGAAATTTGACGTTTCGGGCAAAAGCCCTTCATCAGGAATGATTCCTGATGAAGGGCTTTTGCCCGAAACGTTGAATTTCCTGTTCCTCGGATGCTGCCCGACCTGCTGCGCTTTCTGCCATAATGGACAACCAAGAAAAATGAGCAGCATCTCTTGTCTTCCTAACCAGAGTGGTTGACCATAAGTTCAGATTTTCTTTCTGTAATCATAGAAAGTCATCTTATATTTGGTTTTAATTATTTTCATAATTTGTGATGTTCTACTAGTTGCATTAAAGTGGAACTTTTACCAGTATAATTCTTTTTGTACTGAAGAAAGGATAACGTTTAAATTGTGTACTTCTTTTACAGACATTGTAGATGTCATTTATTAAAGCGTGTTGAACTTTCTATTGGATAGCAGATTTTTTTTGTTGGATCATAGTGCTTTATTATTTAAAAATATGGAAATTAGTCTTCTTTCTGAGGATGGTATGAGGTCCTGCACTGATTCAGCCTTGTTGATCAAATGGATGATGACTACATACCCAAAGGCCTGGAAAACTTTTGTTCTGGCCACGAGGTCACAATCTCATGGGCATTTATACCTCTGCTACAAGGAACCCTGCAAGAAGATGGCCGCTATTGACATTGAAAACTGGGAACTGGTTGCTGATAATGGAAGCTGACTGTTTGAAAGGGCATTGAAAGAAACAAATAAAAATGAAACCTCAACTGGCCAAAAGGAGGGCTGACAGAAAGCAGAAGCCAACAAATCGTGCACCTTCTCATCATGTCAGAATAAGACTCCTAAGATACATCCACACGATGCACTAACACCATGCAGTCAAATATTATAGGCAGAAAACTGCCACCATGCAGGGCTGGAATTTTAATGCTGACTGTTCAAATGGTGTGCAGGCAAGTCGGTGTATGAAAAATGGATGAGTCACTCGGAGCAACCTCTCCAACTCTGCCATTTTGTTTGAAGTGCTATGTGAGGAGCCTATGATTCCACATGAGGGAGGAAGAGAATCACTGAGTTGAGGATAATTTTGAGAGGGAAGAGTGATTTTAGGACAGTTGAGGGAAATATTGGAGAGGACCGATAGATTTAAGTGGCCACAGAAACTTGACTGGGGCAGCAGCTGAACTGCAAGCACCAGGTGTTTCACAAAATCCAGGGAACCAGTGGTGTGAGCGTATTCTTGCCAAGGTCTTGACATCTGCAGAGCACTTGGACCAATGCAGGTGTTGTCTGCCCTTTCTAGAATCTCATTGTTGCAGTGCCAGATGCCTGAACATTTCACTTGGTGCCATTCTCCTACCTTCTCCATGTAACCCTGCACATTGTGCCTTTCCACATGACTTTACTTTTGAATGCCACCATTGAATCTGCCTCCACCATACTGTCAGATGACATAATTTAGACACTAATCACTGCTGTATGAAAAGGTTTTTCCTCCTTTTGCGTTTGCTTCTTTTGTCAATTATGTTTAAATCTGCATTGTCTCATTCATGATCTTTACATGAGTAGAATGTTTTTGCCCTAACTACTGTGTCTTGGTGTCTCATGTTATTCATACTTCTGCCAGATCTCTCCTCCAAGGAAAACAACTGTCCTAACTTCTCCGATCTGCCTTGATAATTGTACAACTGAAATTCTTTATCCCTGGGATGATTCTTATACATTACATCTGCACTCCCTCAAGTGCCTTCACATATAACCATAAGAAGTAGGAGCAGGTCTAGGCTATTCAGTCCCTGAAGTTTGAATTGCCATTTATTAGGATCATGGTTGATCTGATTGTAACCTTGAATCCATATTCCTACATATTCTGATATCCTTTCACTCCTTGCTTAACATGAATCTATTACCTCTTCCTTAGAAATATTCAAGGACTCTGCCACCACCACCTTTTTCATGATGAGAAATCCAAAGACCGCCATCCTCTTGAGAGAAAAAAAAACACTTAATCCCCATTTTATGGGATTCCTGATTTTTAAACTGTAACCTTCAGTTGTAGATTATCCCATCAGAGAAATCATCCTTTCCACATCTACCCTGTCTACCCTCAGGATTGTAAATGCTTCAACCTCTTACTAATCTAATCTCCCAATGTTTACAAGCCTCCCCTCATAAGTCAACCACCCAATTCCGAGTATTGGTCTGGTACAATGTCTCTTAATTGCTTCCAATATATTTACATCCTTCCTAAAGGACAACATAGGAACAGGAGTAGGCAGTCCAGCCCTCAAGCCTGTTCAATCGTTCAGTGAGATTATAGCTAATTTGTGCCATAACTCCATATATCTGTCTTTGGCCCATATCCCTTAATACTTTGCTGAGCAAAACATTAAAATTAATAACTGATCTGACATCTACTGTGTGTTGTGGAGAAAATTCCAAACATCTGCCACAGTTTGTGTGTAGTACTTCCTAACAACTCCCCCAATGGTCTGTCTCTAATTCTCAGACTGTGCCCCTGAATTCTAGAATGCCCAGTCAGCAGAAATAGTTTATCTACCCTGTCTTTTCCTATTAGCTTGATGACTTCAATCTGATTATCCCTTAACCTTTTGAATTACAGACAAAATAAGTCAAATTTGTATAATTGCTCCTCGTAACTCCTGAAATCCACATATCATTCCAGTTAGTCTATATTGTACTTGCTCCAAGGCCAGTACAGAACAACCTCGGTTTTCTGAATTTCAATTATCCAAATCTCAGATTATCTGACCAAGATCTCAGGGTCACGTAAAAACATTGTCTGTTATCCGAACAAAATACTCCCGTTTGGACAATTGAGGTCTTATTCGGATAATCAAGACTTCCTAAGGTATGGAGCCCAGATCTGCTCGCAGTACTCCAAGTGGGGTTCCATCAGGGTTTTGGAGAATAGCAGCATAATTTTGGTATCCTTGTAATCCAGTCTTCTTGATATAAAGACTAGCATTCCATTACCATTCTTGATTATTTTCTGCACCTGTTCATGATACTTTAAAGGTCTGTGTACCTGAACCTTGTAGGGGTGAGGATCCCCTGAGATACAGAGGGAGGGTGGAACTGGGTTCAGATATGTGAATGGCAGAAAACCTGCTGCCATTTAGCTGCTGAGGATGGGCCAGAGAAACAAATATTCTTACCACCTTCCATTTAATTATGGAGCATATATAGGTTTTTACCTCAACACTCTCCATATGTCTAAAAACAACATCTGTAATAAATATTGGCATTTTGAGAGACTGTCACTGTGCAGTGTGCTCTGCTGAAGGATCATCTGAAGCCCTGGGACTTGGAGGAGCCCCAGTGCTATAGCCTTCAAATTGAAGGCCATGTTAAACTTCTTCCAGAACTCAGCAGATAATTGCCTGGCATCCTCCAGGCAGCCATTCATCACCAGATGTGACAATTGCCCTGTTTAAAAAGGGCTGGAGAGTTTGTCTGATATAGAATACATCCTGAGACCTAGACTGAGCTGACATTGAGCTATGGTCCATTTCAAGAGTCCTCTCAGTGCAGGGACTTACATTGCATACATGTGGGAATCGAGCCAACCTTTGACCAGCCTGTATCATTCATTATTAACAGATAAAGGTACCACTGCATTAAGATGCAATTGGTGTGTGACCAAAGGAAACTTATATTCTGTATATGCTCACCCAGAGAACTGTTGTGATGCCTGCATTCTACTACCACTCCTGGTTTCCATAGATTCTTTGAGACCCCCAAAAAACTGGGGCTAATCTAGCTCAAAACTGAGCTGATGACAGTAAAGAGGTACCCTTGAGCTCTATTTAAAGATCATTGAAATAAATGCTGTTGTTCACTTGATAGCAATGGGCTCTTTCATCCTTTTACCAAAAGCATAGTAATTGACAGGCTTTGGTTTTCCTGCTTTTTGTGAACAGGCATTCTGAGGCAATTTTCATTGCTGGGTAGATTAATTAATATACTGAAGCAGCTCTACTACTGGTGAGGCTATTTCTGAATCACAAGTCTTTGGTCCTACTGCTAGAAAGTTGTGAAAATCCATAACCCTTCAGTACCCAGTGCTTTCAACTGTTCCTTGATATCGGGTT
The DNA here is from genome assembly GCF_020745735.1 of Hemiscyllium ocellatum. NCBI lineage: Eukaryota > Metazoa > Chordata > Chondrichthyes > Orectolobiformes > Hemiscylliidae > Hemiscyllium > Hemiscyllium ocellatum. The sequence continues at coordinate 92,722,347 of NC_083411.1, read as the reverse complement.
GAGTGAATTTAGTTAGCTGATTACTGGCATCTCTGGTGAAGACCAAGATAGATCATTCACTAAACATTTTTTTTTGCTTAGGTGCAAATGCTTCAGCTTTCTCTTTTGATGTACTGGTCTCCCACAGTGCTGGGGAGTATTCTTCTTCTTTTTCAATTGCCATGACTTTTTCACAACTGAATGTGGTCAAGACTACAGAGCTTTGATCTGTTGGTTGTAAGATTACTTGGTTTATGCATTGGTCTATTGCATCCTGCTTACACTGCTTGAGGTGCAAGTAGTCCTGTTTTGTAGCTTCACCAAGTTCACACTTCATTTTTTGGTGCAACTCCTGCTAAGCCATTCTGCACATCTCATTGAACCAGATGTTGCGACTCACTGGAGTAGTGCATTGAAATCAAACCCCATATTCCTGGATTTGGTAAGAGTTTTTAAAAGACGTGCAAAATTTCCAAACCACCTGACAATTAACCCAGATTGATAGAAAGCATGGACCAGATCTGCACTTAAGAATCACTAATCCTAGATTCTAGCTACTGGAAAACAATTATTTAAATGTAGTTTAAACTCCACAAATTAAAACTCTAAACCCCTTTATAAACTCCCCCTTATACATGAATGCAGACAGGCAGAGGAAAACTGAAAAAAACAATAAAGTCTTTATTCTCAACCTGTTGGCTTCATGCTTGCTGATACAAGAATTTCTCAACATTTTTCTGAAATCTTCCACTGGGTTGCAAGAAGCACAGGGTGTCTGCTTCACTTTTGAAAGCTCTCTAGTTTATTCAGTTCAAAGTCAGATATTGCAAATTGGCTGAAGAAAATACTAGCTGGTTTTGTTGAGTTTTAAAGGGGCTTACTGCAAAGAAATAAGAGGACTGCTGCAGATCTGCTCTTTTCTCTTAATAGCCCACACTGTTCAAATACCTGATAACCAGTTGTTGGCAAGCAGGAACTTTTGTCACTGATAATTGATCCCCAGTATACAAACCAGTCAGCTTCTCTTATAAACAGTCCCTGTGCTTCAGTTGTTCTAAATGTTGCTGTAACCCACAGTTACACAAACAAAATTACAAGAGGTATCAAATTCATTGCTTACAAAATGTGTAGCCATTCTTGTTAATGACTGGTTTTAAAATTGTTCTTTTTCATTTTTGTCCACTGTTTTTAAAAAGCTCAAAAATGTTTTAAAAAGGTGCCTTTTACAAGGATTGATCTGTTAGCTTGATGGTGGTGATAGAGTGGGGAATATTCTGGGCCATGAGCTTTCACAATATGGTTCAATATAATTCAGCTGCTGATGGCCTATGGCAACTCATGAATGCCCAGTTCTGAGTTGCTAGATATGTTTCAAGTTAGTCCGGTTATCACTGTTTAGTGTAACAAAACATGAGGTATCCTCAATATGAAGACAGGACTTAATCTCCATGATTATGATACCAGCATTCCGTCTAAGCTGTGTGGCTGCATGTGCTTGCAGCCACTTCAATATTCTGTGCTTAGCGATTTGCAGCATTGTTTTTCAGTTTTGGATTTTGCTACCAGATATGGACCTCTAAGGCTTATGCAACCAGAAAAAAAATAAGAGGGAACAGTGTCTGTCACTCCTGAATAGTCATTTCTACTGATACTGTAATGGCAAATGTCATTTGCAATAGGTAGCTTGGTGAGGATGAAATCAAGTAATTTGTTTTTTCCCTTTTTAGTTGGTTCCCTCACTTTCTGCCACTAAGCCACTCTAACAGTTATGTCCTTTAGGACTCTAGTGAGGACGGGAGATGCTGTAGATCAGAGCTGAAAATGTGTTGCTGGAAAAGCACAGCAGGTCAGGCAGCATCCAAGGAGCAGGAGAATTAACGTTTCGGGCATAAGCCCTTCTTCAGGATTCTCCTGCCCCTTGGATGCTGCCTGACCTGCTGCACTTTTCCAGCAACACATTTTTCAGCCTTTAGGACTCTGCCACTATTGACCAAACTGGCTATCCTGAGTCAAGTCCCCCAACTATGATACATTCTCTGCCCTTGCAATCCTCCCTACTTCCTCCAAATGGTGTTATACAGGAGAAGTACTAATTCACCATCCAAGAGGAGGTGGTGGAAGATAGGAAGATGTTTCTTTGCCCATGTCTGACTTGATGCCATGAGAGATCCACAGTAAAGTTGAGGAATTTCAGGGTAATTCCTTTCAGATGACATTTCATGGTACTGCCACATCTGGTGTGTCTGTGTTGCCAGTGGGGTAGGACGCACTTGAGAATGGTGTTGGTGTTGGTGATAGTAGTGTCTAAGCCATTGTCTGGAAGTTTTATTCTGTAAAAATTGCATGTCATATTGTTGCCTGACTAGTCTGTGGGATAGCTCTCACACTTTCGGTACTTTAGGAAAGCAGATCTTGGCAGGACTTATACACTTAATGGTAAGGTCCTAGAGAGTGTTGCTGAACAAAGAGACCTTGGAGTGCAGGTTCATAGCTCCTTGAAAGCAGAGTCAGAGGATGGTAAAGAAAGCGTTTGGTATGCTTTCCTTTATTGGTCAGAGTATTGAGTACAGGAGTTGGGAGGTCATGTTGCGGCTGTACAGGACATTGGTTAGGCCACTATTGGAATATTGCATGCAATCTTTGAAAGGGTTCAGAAAACATTAACAAGAATGTTGCCAGGGTTGGAGGATTTGAGCTGTAGGGAGTGATTGAATAGGCTAGGGCTGTTTTCCCTGGGACGTCGGATGCTGAGGGATGACCTTAGAGGTTTATAAAATCATGAGGGGCATGGATAGGATAAATAGACAAGGTCTTTTCCCTCGGGTGGGGGAGTCCAGAACTCAAGGGCATAGGTTTAGCGTGAGAGGGGAAAGATATAAGAGAGACCTAAAGGCAACTCTTTCACACAGAGGGTGGTGCATGTGTGGAATGGGTTGCCAGATGAAGTGGTAAGCCGGAGACTGTACAATTGCAGCATTTAAAGGCATCTGGATGGGTATATGAATAGGAAGGGTTTGGAAGAATATGGGCCCGGGTGCTGGCAGGTAGAACTAGATCGGATTGGGATATCTGGTCAGCATGGACAATTTGGACCGAATGGTCTGTTTCCGTGCTGTACATCTCCATGACAAGCCCCCAGATGTTAGTAAGAAAATCTTGACAGGACAAACATGGCTTGGTTTGCCTTTATTGATTTTTCTGTCCAGGTTATGCCTGTGTTCCATCAAATTTTATTCCTTTCTTTCATTTTGTAGTTGTTTTGGTGCAACTGAATGGCTTCTCAGGCTTTTCAGGGGGCAGTTAATGTCAACTACATTGGTATGAAACAAGCAAGCAGAGTTCTTTCATTTTACAGAAGGCCAATATATTAATGAATATGAAACCCAGTTGGTTATATTTTTAATGTGTCTTTAAAGTATAAGCAACAAATATTGCTGTTAATTTTCATAGAAGTGACCAAGTTTGTTTTAATGAGGCTAGTTCTGTTATGAATTTGATCAAATCATGTTTGTTTGACTTATAGCTTGGGTTATTGAAATGTATGCAAAGTTTTACTTTAAAAGCAGTTGCAATTTGACTTACATTCCACAATTAAATACAGATCCATTCGACTGGAGTGATAAAACAATATTTAAATTATCTACCTGTTAAGGGGAGAAAACTGAGCCACGTTCAAACAAATCGATCTAGTATGCTCAAGTTGTTTTGATTTGTAACATCAAAAGCCTGTTCAGATAGTATGTTAGTGGCTTTCCCTATTTTATTATTTAGAATGATGAGTCAAAACTAGAAATGTATACCTTCTTCAGACAAGTTTTGAAAATTGGCTTAGATAGAATTGAAAATTATTCATCTTTCTTTTGCTTTAGCTTGTGACATCTTTCAGAAAGTAGATGAGATGACTAACCCTTCCAAACTTCAACACAAACTATTACAGTAAAATAATTGTTAATCTTATGAGAGATTTTGTGGCACCATAATGGTTGAATATTATTGTGTTGTGGGGTCATCAGGTAAATCTGCAATTCGTTGTCACAAATAAGAGCTGAGTAGGAAATGTAATACAGGTTGTTCTGCTATAATGTGCATTACTTTAATGCAAATTTATATGATGTGATTGATGGACTGGGGACACTGCTTCTAAAGTGCAAATTTTTGTGTTGGCTGTAATGCGATTACTTTGCCAACACTTTTTAAGCGTTGTTTCTAAAGTGCAATTTTTCTGTAATGTGGGGTTGCACGAGATTGCAACCATGTTCTAGAAGAATTACCTGGAAAAGAAATGTATTAATTTTAAATATGAATTAAAAACAAACACAAAATTCACTATTTAGTCGGTATATGCAGAGAAGAGGTTTTTTTTCAGTTGTTGACACATTAGAGAAACATCTTAAAAGGGTTGAATAAACTGAAAGGTGAACAAAAAAAACCACATGCAGACTGTGATGGCATTTCACTCTGTGTGTGTCAAGTCAATTGCTTGGCTGCTGGGCATATGCTTTGACACTTTTTTTTCTTTGACCTGCCTTAGCTTATCACCTCACCCAAAGTGCTTTGACCATTTACACTATAAACATTATATTTTTATTTCTTGTACTGTGGACTTAAAAATGGGGCAAGATTCTGCTTTAAATCAAGGGAATGTGGAGGAAAGCGTTGCAATTTCTGGAAAAAAAGTTACTGGAACTCATTGGGTGACCTTATTCAAACAGTAGACGAAGATGTTAGACACCTTGACTGTGTGGGTATGTGAGCAGAGACAGAGTAGTCCAGTGGCAGATTTTTGATTTGGTTTTTCACCCAGGACCAGTGGTGATTATTCAGGAATAATAATTCAGGACCAGTGGTGAGTATTCAGGAGTAACACAATAACTTCTTGATTTTGTTCCTGGGCGAATGGCTACAGCTTTGTGTTTGGACAATGCAGCAGAAACATGCAGGCTCTAAAGAAGATAATATTTCTCCATTCACCGCATAGAGAGAGCTAAAATGACATTCCAAACAGCTAGCTACCTTCTCTGCAAATTCCCTTGAAGGGGAAAAAAAAATCACCTTTAGAGACTATGACAAGCGGACCCTCAACTTGAGTGTATGTTTAAGAATTGATGTGTTTATAACCTCTGTCTTCCTCAAGGAGTTAAAAAACGAGGTGTAATGGAACTGAAGAAAAAGTGTGTAATCTGAATTAGTGCCAGAACCGTGCTTCACAGACTTTTGGTTAGTTTCTTTGCTACCCATAATATTTGAATCTGTTCATATGTCTGTCTGTTTGTGTGTGTGTGTGTATATATACGTGAGTTTCTTAAAAGTGGTAGAATTTAAGTTAGAGAGTTATAAGTTAGTAGATGTTTTATTTTATTCTATTAGTTGACAACAATCCGTGTAATAAATGACAGTGTTCTTCAGTACAGAAATCTGAACATTTTATTTTAACTGCTTCATCAGTCATATAAACTTTGGATAGTGTTAGTGACTTGTGATGAATCCAGGAATAGTAGAAGTTTGATTTCCAGCACATTATCACAGTGAGTTGGGACAAATGTTCTGTGCTTCAGGTTTTTCTTCAATATACTTTATATTGCTTTAATTTGTGTATAGGATTGTAAAGTCACTATGTTCCTTCTCTCACATAATTGTCTTTGTTGAGCTTTCCCCATTCCTATTCTCTTCTGATGTGTTTCATACGTAATTTCTAATAAAATGTCTACACGTGAAATGTTAAGTTTAGTCATTGCCTTGGTGGTAACTTGATGGAGCAGATTACTGAACAGTTAAAATGCCAACTTGATTCTCATTCCATTTAAAGATGGACAGTTTACTCAGCAATATTATAATGTAAGCAATGGAAACCATCTTAACCTTGCAAATTTCTGTTCAGAAGCCTCACTATTTAAGTATTTCTAGCATTATATGATAGATTTCACATTCTGGAGGAGGTGGTTTTCTTTCGTTTTGTATATTTGTTGACACAACCTGAATGGAATTGCAACAAATAGCTAGTGGCAGACATTTTTACATTGGAGAAGATTGAAAGCGTGTATATTGGGGGTAAATTTCATGTCCACTTGATGCCGTTATACTTACTATAACTTCTCCAGCCTGGAAAGTCTTTGTACATAATGTTGTAATTCATCTATGTTAATACTGGACAAGCCAGACTTTAGAAATCTGGTTTGGTAGATTTTGACTTTATTTCCTTCTTTAAACATGGAGGTGGATCACTGAACACATGCGCAACAGTTTGTCAAGACTTTAACACAGAATAAAATCTGTATTTAAAAAAATAAATTGTTAACCTGTGTTAGAGTAGACAAACTCCTAAGCGTCAAACCACAAAAACCACTCTTGAGAAAATGAAACGAAAACCATGTTCCCCTTTCTTCAGATGCACGCACATAAAAAATATAAATTAAATTTGAATTACTGTGTAGTTCCTAACAAGGCATTTAGATTTCAGAATTTTTATATTATACAGTAACATTATCATATTTAACCGAACGTGTGTGAATTGAAATAAATAGGTACCTGAGCGATGAAACATCGCAAAGCCAACATTATGATGTGAAAATGCACTTTTTCAAATCTGTTTGAAAATGTGGATTCCCAACATCTCTAAAAGTTGCTTTTGCCTTTCAAGAAGGGGATCTAACAACAATTAGGTCCAGAATAAAATGGAGCAACAAGAGAAACAATGCAATATCCTCCTTTTTTCAGTAATTGTTCTTTTAAGAGCCAATATATTAATCATTTATACTTGAAGACAAATTCACCTGATTGGGTAAGAATTTCACAATCAGTACTCACTTCACCAGTTGTTTTTCAAAGTCATTTGCCAATGTCAGCCAACTTTAACACTGAGCACAGCAATACGGAGCATCACCTCCCCCCCCCCCCCCCCCCCCCCATCCTGCCCAAACCCCCACCACACACACACGCATAGTAATTACCTTCCCCCAACTTTTGGTTTAGTTGCCACAGCCTGTATAGTCACCAGTTTGCCAAGCAATGAAGTTGAGCAGTTGCTCAATCGTCAAGAGCAGGTATGCAGAAAAGGTTGAAGCTGTCACCCTTCATCCTGGCTCAGCTGAATGAACTTTTTTTTTGCATTAAATTGAAGTCATTGACTAACTTGCACTGGCCGACGCAGGGAAAGTGCCATGTCAGTACACAAACATGGCATGCCTTCCTGGCACTTCTTGAATGAAAGGTTTTTTCCCCCACAATTAAGGAGAACTTGGGTTCACTAACATACTTTTACTGTATGGCAGTATCAATACAGTATGTTTAGGACAGTTGCAGTGCTGTGATTGACCAGTTCATGAGTTTCAGGGTCTGCTGGAAACCATTTCAGACAACTGGTGTTCCTGAATTTGGGAGTTCTGGTCTGAAAAGATTAAATTGTGTATGTTAGACTTTGGGAGAAAAGTAAGGAATTGGGGCATGCACACAATGGGAAGATACTGAAGGATTTGAGTGAACAGAATTCTGGGTTCTACATATACTTCCCTGAAAATGTTTGAATGCAGGTGCTTAAAGCCATAAATAATATCATCAAGATTTCAATTTATCTATGGAAGCATAAAATACACAAGCAAATAAATTTAGTATTGGTTTGGCCACAAACTGAGCACTATGTAAACTTATGTAAAGGATGTTCAAAAAACAGGGACACATAACGCAGGAGAGTCGACGTTTCGGGCATGACCCCGTCATCAGAGCTGAAAATGTGTCGCTGGAAAAGCACAGCAGGTCAGGCAGCATCCAAGGAGCAGGAGAAGGGCTCATGCCTGAAACGTCGATTCTCCTGCTCCTTGGATGCTGCCTGACCTGCTGCGCTTTTCCAGCAACACATTTTCAGCTCTGATCTCCAGCATCTGCAGTCCTCACTTTCTCATAATGCAGGGTCTTTCAGGATGATAAGAAATGAAAACTATATTTTTGAGTATAATATTAAACAGCGGCATGCTGGCTCAGTGGTTAGCACTGATGCCTCACAACACCAGGGACTCCAGTTCAATTCCAGCCTCAGCTGACTGTTTGTATGGAGTTTGCACATTCTCCCTGTGTTTGCGTAGGTTTCCTCTGGTTTCCTCCCATAATCCAAAGATGCATAGCTTAGGTGAATTGACCATGCTAAATTGCTCACAGCGTTCAGGAAGTGTAGGCTAGGTGCATTAGGGATAAATATAGGGTAGGAGAATGGGTCTGAGTGGATTTCTCTTCAGAAGGTCGGTGTGGACTTGTTGAACTGAAGAGCCTGTTTCCACACTGTAGAAATTCTAATCTAAACATTCCACTGAAGCAGTGATGCTAAAATGAGATTTGAAGAGCGGTTTTTAAAATTCTGTAAGTTCTTTGATCCTTAAATAGGTAAATACTGTTCCATTTGGTTATGACAATAATTATTCTTTTTAGATTACCACTAAGAGTAATGAAAGATTTCGCTACAAACAATCGAGTGATTTCTAGCAATTCTCTTTATTAATGGTGTTTCTTTTGTCCGAGTGCTTGGTAGCAAACTCGTTGACCAATGACAACTGATAATGCATTGGACTGTTTTTAGTGCAGTGGGCCAGGCATAATTTGGATTTGGAGAGTAAGACCTCTGTTGAATGTTTGAGAATAAGATTTATGGGAACTGATAGAACACATCAATCTTTAAAAGAATGAGAGAGAGTAAATGATACTTGTGGAAATAATTCATTTATGACTTATCTCCATTCTCTATAAATGTGTATACTTGCACCACTGTTGTCAGTGAAACATGTGCCATTTCTTTCCCTCTGGAAAATGACATTGAGCATGGAGGTACAATGGTGCTGACTTAAGAATGAATAATGTAAATGTAATTTGCATGCAGCATATTAACAGAAGCAACAGTTTGAGTCTTTAGAGATCTCATGTGGAAATATAATAGGCTTCAGGAACTGTGGTCCTGACCTTGGACTACCCATGACAATGTCACAGGAGATCTACTAGTAATGGTAAATCATTTTCTTTAATAGGAGATCTTCACTCACAGATGCAGAATCCAGGAAAAGTGTTCCACAGCCACTAGGGACGGAAGATACTTGTATTAGCAACCACACTGAAGTAAGCAAGATTGATCAGCTCATCCAAACACACCGAAAATCTTGTGTTCTCTATGATTGGCATAGATTACAAATTTGAAAGATGGAGGATTGTTCAGCAGAATTGCATCTTGGAACTCTGCCTTTGTTTTAATCTGAACCTGATACTACTAATTTTGTTTTGTTCTTCAGTTTGATTCTATATGTAATTAATCTACAAAAACATTCTAAACTTTTATGTTCAAGACTGTCCTCTTGGCTTGCTTTTGTTTTTGGCAAATCTTAGTACCACCCCAGTACTTTCAAACAAGGCTTGGAAAGTGCAAGAAAATTAAAAGATTTACGTTTGGTTTCACCTCATCAGTTTTCAGGTTTTCCCAGCTTTTCAGCATTATAGTCTCTGATTACTGCAGCAATGTTAGGTGAAGAATTAACATAACATTAGGCCCACCTATGTGATTATGACTTTACGCCAATTCAGCAACTAGCCTTCCTCCGAAGTATGATATGATAATTTCAAATAAATAAATTAACTATGAGAGTCATAAAGTTGTATAGCACCGAAACAGACCTTTTGGTCTAACTCAGCCATGCTGACTATATATCCTAAATTAATCTAGTCCTATTTGCCAGTATTTGACCGATATCCCTCTTAAACCCTTTTCTATTTGTGTACCCATCCAGATGCCTTTTTCAATGTTGCAATTGTATCCATCTCCACCAACTCCTCTGGCAGCTCATTCCATTCATGTACCATCCTCTGCATGAAAAAGTTGTACCTCTGGTCCCTTTTAAATCTTTCCCCTCTCACCTTAAACTCATTTTTGGGCTCCCCTACCTTGGGGAAAAAAACTTAGCTGTTCACTCTATCCATGTCCCTCATAATTTTATAAACCTCTATAGTGTCACCCCTCAGCCTCTGAGGCTCTCGGGAAAATTGCCTCAGTCAATTCAGCCTCTCCTGATAGCTCAAATCCTCCAACCCTGGCAATGTTCTTGTAAATCTTTTCTGCACCCTTTCAAGTTTAACAGTATATTTTCTATAGCATAGAGACCTGTATTTAATGCATTATTCCAAAAGTGGCCTTATCAGTAACCTGTACAGCCACAGTATGACATCCTAACTCCTATACTCTATGTACTGACCAATAAATAAAAGCGTACCAAATGCTGCCTTCACTATTCTATTCTATATACCTGCGACTCTACCTTCAAGGAGCCAAGAACCTGCACTCCAAGATATCTTTGTTCAGCAATACTTCCCAAAAAAAATCCGCCTTTTAAGTGTTTAAGACCTGCCCTGATTTTCATACCAAAATGCAATACCTCACATTTATCTAAATTAAACTCCATCTGCCATTCCTCAGCCCAACTGATCATGGTCCTGTTGTACTCTGAGATAACCACCTTCACTGTCTGTTACACCAACGATTTTGCAAACGTACTCCTATATTCACATCCAGATCATTTATATATATGACAAAAAGCAGTCAACCCAGTATTGATCCTTGTGACACAGACCTGTAGTCTGAAAAGCAACCCTGCACCATTACCCACTATCTCCTACCTTTAAGCCAATTTTGAATCCACATGGCTAGCTCTGCCTGGATTCCATGTGATCTAACCTCGCTAATCGGTCTACCAAGCGGAACCTTGTCAAATGCCTTTCTGAAGTCCACATAGACAATGTCCAGTGTTCTGCCTTCGTCAATCCTCATTGTCACTTCTTCAAGAAACTCAATCAAATTAGTGAGACACAATTTCCCATGCATGTAACCATGTTGACTATCCCTGATCAGTCCTTTTTCTTTCCAAATGCATGTAAATCCTGGCCCTCAAAATTCTTTCCAACAGTTTAATCACTGCTGACATCAGGCTCATGCCTATAGTTTCCTGTCTTTTTCGTACCACTGTTTTAAAATAATGTCACGGCATTAGCCACCCTCCAAGCTTCTGGCACCTCACCTGTGGCTATCTCAGCAAGGGGCCCTGCAATCACTTCACTGACTTTCTGCAAAGTTCTGGGATACACCTGATCAGATCACTCATCTCCTGCAGTTCCACACATGGGTGGCCTTGTTGATCTTTTAAGCAGCCACATTCTTTTCTTGGTTACTCTTTTGCCCTTAATGAACTTCTAGAATCTTGAAATGCTCCTTAACTCTATTTGCAAAGCTATCTCATGTCCATTTTAGCTCTCCTGATTTCTCTCTTGGGTGTGCTTCCAAATTCTCAAGCACAATATTTGTTGATCCTATTACACTTGTTAACCAAATAGGTCATATAGTTTCTTTTTAAAATTATGTATTAAATCATTGATTGATATCAGCATTCAAAGATACTGTGCTAATACGAAACAGTGTAAATGTAACATCACATGGTAAATTTGAAAACAGTGTGCAATTATAACTTTAAGTGACTGTTTCTTCTTTCCAAAGCTAATTTAGCTCTTTGGTAGAACTGTAAGTTAATGAAAGTCGTGGGAGGCTAGTAGGAGTTTGAAAAATGTAATTCAAAAGAAGTAAAAGATCTGTCAAGGCTTAAGAGTGGATGCAGCAACTTGAGTAAAAGTATACCAGGTGGAGCAGAAATTGAGAAATTAGCAAGAGTAATTGAGCATTAGCAATGAAATTACAGACCAATTCACCAACCTCAGTCGTGGGTAAGATTCTGGAATCCATTGTGAAGGATGAGATTTCTGAATACTTGCAAGTGTATGGATAAAAGCAGGGATGTACTTCTAAGGCTGTATAAGGCTTTGTCAGACACATTTGGCATATTGTACGCGGTTTTGGGCCCCATTTTTCAGGAAGGATGAACTGGCCCTGGATTGTGTTTAGAGGAGGTTCACAAGAATGGTCTCAGGAAGAAAAGTTTAATGTGAGAGGAACGTTTGAGGACTCTGCGTCTATAGAGTTTAGAAGAATGAGGGTTGATCTAATTAAAACCTACTGAATGGCCCGGATACAGTAGATGCTGGGAAGATGTTTCCATTGGTAGGAGAGACTAGGACATGAGGGCATCGTCTTAGAGTAAAGGGAAGACCTTTTAGAATGAAGGCAAGGAGATGCCTCTTCAGCCGGAGTGGTGAATCTATAGAATTCATTGCTGCACAGAAAACCGTGGAGGCCAAGTCATTGAGTATATTTATGACTGAGATAGAAAGATAGGTTCTTGAGTATCAAGAGTTACAGAGAGAAAGCTGGAGAATGAAGTCAAAAAACGTATCAGCCATAATTGAATGGCGGGGTAGAATCAATGGACTGATTAGCCTAATTTCTGGTCTTATGTCTTATTGACTTTATGATGTCCAGGAAAAATAGGGATAAAATCAATTGTGTTTTACCTAATTGTCATTTCCAACTTATGTTACAACTGGACAAATCAGTACCCAGAATGAAGCCTGGCTTCATAGATTTTCTTTAACATGACAGTCTTTCACTGAAACATAAGCACACAAGGCTGCAGTTTGGTTTGTGCATTGAACAGAAGTTTGTTATACTAAAGAAAGAAAAGTAAAATAAAACCAACCAAGTTATCTAAATATAAACACAGTTTGAGAAGATTCAAAACACATGACAAAGCAAAACTTCGTTTGCACTCCAACACGGAACCTTTACAGTTACCCAGAGGTCCAGATAAATTGCTTCCCTGTCACATTTTAATTTGACTTAATTGCGTATTCTCCGTTCCAAACCTGCGAGCTGGGAAATCCTTCTTACTTGAATGTTTACACAACTGAGGTTTAGACATCCTCAGTCTTTTGCAAAACATCCTCTTCTGGAGGTTTCATCATCTGCTACCTTTCACAAAAGGAACTTACTTTCTTAAATAAGAGCAAAATATTGTGAATGTTGGAAATCTGAGATAAAAAGGTCTACGATGTTGTGGCCATAACGGAGACGTGGGTTTCACAAGGGCAGGGATAGTTGCTTGATGTTCCAGGGTTTAGAATGTTTAAAAAGAACAGGGAGGGTGGAAAAAGAGGAGGGGGTGTGGCATTGCTAATCAGAGAGTGCAACACAGCTACAGAAATGAAGATTGTTGAGGAAGGTTTGTCTACTGAGTCAGTATGAGTGGAAGTTAGGAATGGCAAGGAACAGTCACCTCATTGGAGGTTTTCTGCAGACCACCTAATAGCAGTAGAGAGATTGAAGAACTCTTAGGCGGGCAGATTCTGGAAAAATGCAGATGTAGCAGGGTTGTTGTTATGAGTGATTTCAACTTTCCAAATATCGACTGGAATTTCCGAAGTCTAGATGGTTTGGATGGAGCCATTTTTGTCAAATGTTTTCAGGAGGGTTTCCTTACTCAGTATGTAGACAGACCGACGAAGGGAGAGGCCATTTTGGATTTGGTGCTCGGCAATGAACCAGGACAGGTGTCAGATCTCACGGTGGGAGAACACTTTGGTGACAGTGATCACAACTGCCTCAAATTTACCATGGCCTTGGAGAGGGAAAGGGGCAGTTACCAAAGGAAGATATTTAATTGGGGAAAAGGAAATTATGACGCTATCAGACAGAAGTTGGGAAGTACAGACTGGGAGCAATTGTTCCACAGAAAGGGCACAGAAGACATGTGGAGACTATTTAAGGATCACTTGTTGTGAGTGATGCATGAATTTGTTCCTCTGAGACAGGTAAGAAGGGGTAAGATTAAAGAACCTTGGATGACGAGAAATGAGCTTCTCGTCAAAAGGAAGAAGGCAGCTCACGTAAGGTAAGGAAGCAAGGATCTAGCGCAGCTTTAGAGGATTACACGCTTGCCAGAAAGGAGCTCAGAAATGGACTGAGGAGAGCCAGGAGGGGCACGAAAAAGGCTTGGCAAGAAGGATTAGGGAGAACCCAAAGGCATTTTATTCATCCATGAGGAATAAGAGAATGATCAGGGAGAAGGTAGGGCCGATCAGGGATAGCGTAGGGAAATTATGCGTGGAGTCTGAGAAAATAGGAGAAGCCCTAAATGAGTTTTTTGCCTCAGTTTTCACTAAGAAAAGGAACCTTGTTGTGAATGAGAACTTTGAGGAGCTGGGATACAGACTTGACCAGATCAAGATTGATGAAGTTGATGTGCTGGAACTCATGGAAAACATTAAGATTGATAAGTCCCCAGGGCCAGACCAGATTTATCCTAGGCTGCTCTGGGAAGCACGAAAGGTTGCTAAGCCACTGGCGAAGATCTTTGCTTCCTCACTCTCCACGGGAGTCAGACCCGAGGATTGGAAGGAGGAGAATGTTGTTCCTCTTTTCAACAAGGGGAATAGGGAAATCCCTGACAATTATAGTCCAGCCAGTTTTATGAATGTGGTCAGCAAAGTTTTGGAAAGAATTCTGAGGGATAGGATTTATGACTATTTGGCAAAGCATAGCCTGATTAAAGGCAGTCAGCATGGCTTTGTAAGGGGCATGTCATGCCTCACAAATCTTATTGAGCTCTTTGAGGAAGTAACAAGACAGGTTGATGAAGGCCGAGCAGTGGATATGGTGTATATGGACTTAAACAAGGCATTTGATAAGGTTCCCCATGGTAGGCTCATTCATAAAGTCAGGAAGTATGGGATACGGGGAGATTTGGCTATCTGGATTCAGAATTGGTCGGCTGACAGAAGGCAGAGAGTGGTTGTAGATGGAAAGTATTCTGCCTGGAGGTCGGTGTTGAGTGGGATCCTGCAGGGCTCTGTTCTTGGGCCTCTGCTCTTTGTAGTTTTTATAAATGACTTGGACGAAGAGGTTGAGGGGTGGATTAGTAAATTTGCAGATGACATTTGAAGGTGCCGTTGATATTATTGAGGGCTGTTGCAGACTGCAGCGCGATATAGACAGGATGCAGCGCTGGGCTGAGAAATGGCAGATGAAGTTCAATCTGGATAAATGCGAAGTGATGCATTTCGGAAGGTTGAATTCAGTGCTGAATATAGGATTAAAGACAGGATTCTTAGCAGTGTGGAGTAACAGAGGAATCTGGGTGTGCAAGTACATAGATCCCTCAAAGTTGCCACCGAAGTGGATAGGGTTGTTAAGAAAACCAAAACACCATAGGCTTTCATTAACAGGGGGTTCGAGTTTAAGAGCCCGCAAGGTTTTGCTACAGCTCTACAAGTCCTTGGTGAGACCACGCTTGGAATATTGTGTCCAGTTCTGGTTGCCCTACTATAGGAAAGATACAGAGGCTTTGAAGAAGGTTTGCCAGGATGCTGCCTGGACTGGAGGGCTTGCTCTTATGAAGAAAGATTGAATAAGCTTGGACCTTTCTCTCTGGAGAGAAGGAGAAAGAGAGGAGACCTGATCGAGGTATACAAAATAATGAGAGGAATAGATAGAGTCAATAGCCAGAGACTTTTCCCCAGAGCAGGATTGACTGGTATGAGGAGTCATAGTTTTAAGATATTAGGAGAAAGGTATAGAGGGGACATCAGAGGTAGGTTCTTTACGCAGACAGTTGTGAATGCATGGAATGCTTTGTCAGCAGTGGTGGTGGAAGCAGAGTCATTAGGGACATTTAAGCGACTGCTAGACATACACATGGATAGCAGTGAGTTGAGGGATGCATAGGTTAAGTTTTATTGTATTTTACGTTACGACTTCGTGGGCCAAAGGGCTTGTTCTGTGTTGTACTTTTCTGTGTTCTATGTTCTAAAATGCTGGAGAAACTCAGCAAGTTTGGCAGCTCTGTGGAGTCTGATATGACTTCTTCAGAACAGAAGAAAAAAGCCTCCTGTCCTCCAATAAGTTCTTACATTCTTCTGATCTTGCCATTTTTTCTTGACCCCATTGGTTGCTTTTCCTCTTCCCACACCCAACCCTTTTCCTGATTCATCTCTTCCCCTCCTCAAATTTATTTACCTGTCCTCCACATGCTTTATTCCATGACCATTCAATCTTCTCCATTTCTTCGTCGCTGCTTCACTCTATTCCTTGCCTTTTTAACCTACTCAGCCCTTTCCATCTTTTTCTCCCATTCTTTTTTTCACACTTGGCTTTTGCCTTGTTTTACCTTTCCTGGCTTGTTTCATTTATCACCTTGCCCTCTTAAACTGCCTAAATCTGCCTTGGTTCTAATTTTGTGCGACCAAGTAAGACAACTTTACCCCTTGGGAAATCATCATGAAATGTGTACTTCGCCCAAAAGCAGGCACCTGGCTCAATGTCTGCTAAAGCTTCATCCTGAACAGTTTCTAGGCAGTGATTCTCAGAGGTGGTATGTTGTTGCTTTTCATTCTCAGGGACAGGGTAAGGATGCAGGCTCCAAGGCTAATTTAGCTGGAACAGAAATTAAACCTTCTGTGTTGGCATTGTTCTGAACTACATGTTTGTCATCTAGTGAGCCATCTATCCCCTAGCCCTCAATACTATCGAATAATTTAGTTTAGATTAGATTACTTACAGTGTGGAAATTGGAGAAGAGTTAATGTGAGATATAATAATTGAGCCTAGAAAGTTTGTGTTTTTATGAATAACTAAGTCCTCAAAATAATGTTGCAACATTGACCGTAAATTTTCCTTTCTCCTTTATATATATTGGTGGTGCCACAGCACTAGAGAATTGAAAACTTTCAACCTGCTTAAGGATAAATTCATTGAGCTAAATCTTGTGAGCATTGGGAATGATAAGTGTATTGCTGCAGTGTGTGAAATTTCTTATGACCCAACACTGCTGTACATTTCTAATGTGTAGCGCAACACCCTTCTGGGAAATCTTGACAGACTAGAGTTGGGGGTGGTTCCATCACGTCCAATTTTCATGGTAGTAGCAGCTATATGCTGAGTTTAAAGGTCCAGCCTTTGATGATAGTGGAATGAGTGTATGGATGATTTAGGTAGTAGGTTAGGGGGAATAGTTGTGTTGTGGAAGTACAGTTGTTGGCAGAGTTGAAGCTCTTAGAATGAAAGGGATAGTGGTAGCATAGGTTTGGTGAGTGGCTGCTTTTCTGATTGAAGGAGAGTGTACAGTAGGCTTGATGTCAGGATCACTGCTTTTCTTGTTAAATATTAATAACCTAGACTTGAATGGATCGATTACAGCTTCAAAATTTTCATGTGGTGCAAAACATGAAGTGTTGTGTGGAGGATAGTGATACATTTCAAGTGGATATAGTCAGGTTGGTGGAATGAGTGGACACATGACGGATGAAATGTCATGCAGATAAGAGTGTAATGATACATCTTGGAAAACTGACAATATAATTGGTGCAATTTTTTAACGGTGATGCAGAAATAGAGAGACCTTTGATTATATGCCTACAAATCACTGAAGGTGCTTTGCTGATTGAGGAGTGATTAAAATGACTCATAGCATCCTTAGCTGAAAAATGTGTTGCTGGAAAAGCGCAGCAGGTCAGGCAGCATCCAAGGAGCAGGAGAATCAGGGCTTATGCCCGAAACATCGATTCTCCTGCTCCTTGGATGCTGCCTGACGAGCTGCGTTTTTCCAGCAACACATTTTTCAGCTCTGATCTTCAGAATCTGCAGTCCTCACTTTCTCCTCATAGCGTCCTTAGCTTTATAAAGGTTCAAAAGCAGAAAGTTAAGGTGAACCTTTTATGAAGAAACTGGTTTTGCCTCAATTGGAATAGTTGACTGGAATTTTCAAGGAGTGGCAGTCTTGAGCAAACGTGGCATTCTGCACCTTTTTTATACATAATGAAAGAGCTCTGTATTTCTGACAGCAGATTCTGATCAGGGCTTCTTCAGAAATGTGGAGTGCACTTTCATTTTAACAGGTCCATTGTAGTGTAGAATTGTCAGGGCAAAGCAAACCGTGCCTGTTATTTTCACAGCAGTCAGCTGCTATATTTTGAAATTTAAAGGTCAACCACAGACAGCTGCAGTCAAATGCTAAGTACATAAGATAAGTGTAAGGTTAGGATGCCAGAAGGGTAGGGTACCAAGTGGGTAGGTTTCAAGGAGTTGGATGCCAGGCAGGGGAATGTGTTAGTTACAGTGACGAAAGGGGATTGTTCTGGTGGTGGAGTAAGGAGCTGGGTCCAACAAGCTGAGGGAGTGGTGTCAGATTTGGTGGCAGTAAAAGGGAGTTGAGTTCATCAGGGTGGGGGTGTAGGTCTAATAGCTGGGGGGTGGTGTTATCTGTCCTTGGAGGCAAGAGTCAGTGTCTCATCAGTGATTGGGGCAATGTTGGAAGTCTTGGAGGTGCAGCTGTGTAGTATCTTGGTAGGATTCAGTTTTATAGTTACTCCGGAGTTAAATTAGGTATTTAATAATTTTTACTTAACTGCAGCAGACCTTTGGAATTCTTTGATTTTAAATAGAAAGTTTCAGATACAGGGGAATTGCCAAATGGATTCTTCAATTTCCTGAGCAATTCCTCCCAAGTCTACTGGGATGGGGATTCTACCAGGTCCTGTTATACAAAACCAATCATCTTGCCATCAGAAAAATCAAGCCATTTTACCCACCTTCTATTTTAAGAGGAGATGTAGAAAACATTTTATGAGAATGATTTAGGCATGGGGAGCTTCATTTACACCGATTGAAGAACGTGCAATTATTCCCCTCAAGATTTTGAACGAGGTGTTTAAAATCCTGACATCCAGTCTTTAAAAATTACAATGGTCTGTTGGCCGTCTTCCTTTTCTACCTTATAAACTTCAACTCCCCCAATATTTGCCTGTATCCGAATGCACAGTAAGTCTTATTTCACTGCCATCCCTGTGCTCACTAACTTACATTGGCTCTCAATCCCAGCAATTTATTACTTTTTCAAATTCTCATCCTTCCATGAGATTATCCCAACTCATTTCAGTAACCTTCAGTAGGCCTCATGGTTGTTTAATTCCTATGCTTTGTGCATTCCCGCTTTCTGTCGGCCTGATTATTGGTGACTGTGCCTTTAATTGCCTAGACACTGAATTATGTAATTCAGCCCCTACGTCTTCCTCTGCA
The DNA here is from genome assembly GCF_020745735.1 of Hemiscyllium ocellatum. Lineage (NCBI taxonomy): Eukaryota > Metazoa > Chordata > Chondrichthyes > Orectolobiformes > Hemiscylliidae > Hemiscyllium > Hemiscyllium ocellatum. Next base: position 92,703,395 of record NC_083411.1, on the reverse strand, counting down.
CACTATTTTACCCCCCCTCCCCCAACCCCATGGTTTCTGTGCTTAGAGGTGCTTCATATAAATTTTTAAAATCTCTGTCATTACTTGTGATTTGTATATTTGCTGTCATCTCTGTACACCACAAATCTATTTAAATTCTTAATTCCAAGCAATATAAACATTCTCTAATTTGTTTTGGTAAAATTTTAATATCTGTTTAGCTGAAATTACTTAGCCAATCATATGTTCATTCTGTTAATATCTTTAATTTGTTGCAGTCCTCTGTCTCTCAGCCAATTATTTCTAATCATTTTATTCAGAAATGTTAATTATTGAAAAGTAGAGCAGGTGAGACATGATCCTGGAACTTTTGATCTTGGAGGTAGGGATATTATCAGTACTCTTGTACTGCACACTAGAGCTCATCCTGTCCTTCGGCTGTTATCAGCCCATCAATTTGAATCACCTGAAAATTCAGAGATTGTGTTTTGATACAGTAGTCTAAATTAAGTTAAGCCACAGACACTATGGTCTCAGCAGCAATCATTGTGGAATACCACTTTTCTGCCACTGCCATAACAGTGCCTTCCTCTTACTCTTTGCTTTTATGTCGAGCATTCTATTCCATTGAATGTAGGCATCGCCGGTTGGGCCAGCATTTACTTCCTATCTCCTGTTGCCCCTGAGAATGTGCTATTAAGCTGCTTTCTTGAATTGTTGTTGTCTATTTGGTGTAGCTCCTCTCACAATGCTATTGGAGAGGTTGTTCCAAAATTTTGACCTAGCAATTTATTGTATGACCCTTGTCCGTCCTGTTCAAAAATGTAATGTGTTAATCAAGCAAGGCATATCCTTTTAAAATACATCTTATTCTAATTTTCGTTTTGAGCTGTTCCATTAAAATAAATATTTCTTTTTCTACATTAGTTCTTTAGCCATGTGCTAATGTTCCTAATCTGACTGTTGGTTTGTTTTTAAGTAAAATTTCATGTTGCTCACACAATAATCCAGAGTTTAATACTGCTACATGACAACAATCCTAACCTAAATTTAATCTTAATACTTGATATTTTCCCCCAAATGGATTTCCTCCCTTGTCCTAATTATTGACATGAATTGGAACAACTGGGGATTATCCCTTTCCTTTTCCTTTTATATAATATCCCTTGCCAACTTGTAGGTAACACATGTTCAGAATGCTTGTTTGTGGCTGCAGAAGATGCTACCTATTGTCCTGATTTATGGAGTCCCCTATCACTATACATTTCCATTTTGCTTCTTCCCTCTTTGGACAGTTCTCTGAACTTTGGTTCCTTGATATGCATTGTGGCTGCCCTCTCTACAGGCTTTCTGCTTCTCTTCACAGATAATCAGCATGTTGCATGTGTAGCATAGCACCAATGCTTGAAAACTTCATTTTCTCTTTCCTAAGTACCTGCCACTCTGCTTTATAACAGAAAAAATCTTTTATTTTCTGCTTTTCTCTGGGATGTATTTGCATTCAAGACAAAAGTACTCAGAAGTTCCTCTCCCTCCCTCATGTTTGAGTGTCTCCAACTCCCACTGCAGCTCATTCGTTCTGAGCTGGAGTGACCAGAAAGGCAAGGACATTTTCTGCAGGTCTGTAAATCTGAATCTATATTGTTGTCCACAAACTCCCATTTGTTACTGTATATGCAAATAGTCTGCTCTTCCATCTCTCTTTTTAAATTTGCTTGTTTATTGGTATCCTGAAGAACTTTATTTTATAGTTTTTATTGTTAACTTAAATTAATAAAGTAATAAATGGATCACCCCAGTTATTAGTTAAACTACTGTTCCAGCTCTGGGGGATTTAAAAAAAAACACTGTAATAATTACCTATCTGTACCCTGTGCAAACAATTAATGTTTGTTTTCATTTTGTTATAACTTTCTGCCAACATTCTGTTCAATGGCTTTGCATCCCCCTCTCTTTTTTTTGCTAGCTTTGCTGCCATTGCTGCCATTCAGGCTTGCACACTTTTTTCTGGGGCCCTCTCCTACTCTGTTGTTGTAACCACTACTATTCTTGCTACTGCTCAGGTCCATACTCTGTTTGGATGCCTTGACTTATGTTCTATTACCCTGCTGCACTCTTCTGGTCCACTCTTGACCACCATCCCTTTTCTCCTCCTAACGCTGCCACTTAGGCCTGCACTCTGTTGAGAGGCCCTGTCTGGCACTGTGCAGTGCTAATGGCACTTCTTTCTCGGCCATCTCTCAGATTTGCACATTGATAGGGGGCCCTGACTCTCACTTCATTAACGTTGTTGCCATTGGTCAGGGTCATGCTGTGTATGGTGACACGTGTGCATCAATCTATTTATGCAGCTGTTGCTCCTGCTCCTCCTGGTTCGCAAGGGAACTGACTAAGCTATTATGCATAAAGCTTCAGCGTTAAAACTCCAGGGCTTCAAGCTGCAGCGAGCTGGACAATTCTCCGTTTGCCTCTGCCCCCATTGGCTGATGAACCACAAGCAATTACAATTTAAACCTTAACACCTTCTGAAATAGCTGCAAACATTATAGTTATTAAAATAATTGTAACTTTGACACAGATCCTTCTGAAGGCTGTTAAGGAAAAGAAATAAATGTGGACTTGACACCCCTCATAGCCTGAGAGCAAACTTGTAAAAACTTCTAATCTAAAAAATAGGTACTTGGGTTTGAGCAGTTCCGACATTCCCAAAAAGTGTCAAGGCTTCAGGAAAACAAGATGAAAATGAACGATGTCCTTTTTAAAAGTACTGAGTATAAATACCTGCAAGAGATTCCCAGAAGCACAGTTGTATCTCAGACACTTCAAGAATATTCTTAAAATCCTTACTTTAGCTGTGAATCAATTTAAAGTTATTAGTAGTGATGTAAAGTAGTTTTTAGGAAACCTAGGCTTATTGAAATCTCTGTTGATTGCCATATCTTTTTAGGTGGCGACTGAACGAATGAGCAATGGTGCCCATCAAGTCGAGTGGGATGAAAGTAACTTATTGCAGGAGGAACTTCAGAATTGCAAGAATAATGAGCCTGAAAAATCTGTTCGCAAAGAAGAGGAGGTCACCTTCATGACCACTTCGGACACACAGTTAAAGACTGAAAAAGTTACAAATGTGGAAAGTAAATTGCTTCATGGGGAAATGCCAGAAAGTGGAGATGACAAAATGAAAAATTTGGAGAGTACGGGCATGCATCGTAAAGCACAACAAACTCTGTCAAAAACTACTTGCACTCAGGAAAACACTGGGGAACCAGAAAAGACTATAAAGCAAAAAGTGACTCCTGGGACTGAAGCTAAGTATCAAGGACTCCTCTGGAATGATCCACAAATAGACAGTGCTAAATCAGGGAATTGCCGCCCTTTTGATGCACCAAACTCATTAAACTTGTTCAAACCTGGTTTATCGTCATCCCAGAATTTACACACTGTTACTCGACCATTTCTTTCACCAATGTTTAACCAGGGTCCACATTTGATGTACTTACCACCAAACTTGGTCCATCCCCATGTTGCATCATCTCTTCCAACAACTTTAGGAGTTACAGTGCAGACAGTACCACCATTTTTACAAAGTAAAGGAGGCAGCATTAATGTAACATCTGATCTACATTCATATTCTCATCCAGTGATGCTCAACAGACCTTTGACTTCAGAATCCAAGATCAAACATACTGCTGACTACTCTCAGTCCCTGTTTGCAAAAAATAAAACTGAATCAGAATCCTCTCAGCAGCAACAGATTTTAGCTTCCACCTCCCATGCTTCACTACCAACTTCCCACGTTTATTTCAACCCAGGCAGTGAATTATCTTTGGGACAAAAGATCCCAAATAGTCAGTTATCTAAACTTCCTGAGTGCAGTTCTACTCACCAGCGTTCAGGTGGGCCCTCAGAAAATTCACATCCTCCATTCATAGTATTTAGATCTCCACCTCAACTTGAGAAGCAGATATATCCAGAGGGATCCCATGACTTGCCACTAGATTTGTCAGCAAAATCAAGCTGTCATGGTATTGGGGTTAAACAGAATTCTTTCCCTGAGCTGCGGAAAACCCCACCTATGCCAGTATTGACGCCTGTTAAAGGAGATAGATCATTCTCCCTGTTGCACTCTAAAAATGATGGTATCACATCTCAAATTCCTCAAGGTATCTATAGTGCCAACAGTATTAAAGGAAACTTTGGTTTAACATCACCTGTTGTGGTTTTTCCAGATACTATAAGAAATGGCACTACTCTTCAAAAGAATTCAATTGACCCTTTAACCTTGCAGCCATTGAACCCAGCTTGGTCCTGGGTAAAAGGTTCCAGTAAACTGGTGAACCATAACCCACGGACTTTTGTTGGTGTAGCCAATGCTATACCTGCGTCTATGTTACAGATTGGTAATGAAGATTCTAAGAATGCTGCTAAGCAAGAACCAATTTCAATTGTTTACCAAGGCGATTGCCAGTTATCACTTGCCAATGGTGACAAAAGTGGGGAGGCCAAAAAGGATGCATGTGGAGGTGAAGGTGTAAAAAAACCTAATAGTCAATTGCATAGCTGTTTTGTTTCCAACCCAAATGAAGTGGCATCATTTCATTCAAATACATATCCCCCATTCGTCATTAACCACCTTTATCTGGCAAAAGATAAAACTCCATTTCATCATTCATCATTGTTAACTAATGGCAGTTGTTCAGCACAACAGCTACCCCTAGCTCAAGGAATTCCTTGTGGGTTAACATCTTCCAGAGGTGAATATACTTTATTTCAAAGCCCACATCATCTGGGGGCTGTTTGGACTCCTCAGAACTGTGGAGAAAAAACAAAAGAAGACAAGCTACAGATAATGGGTTCGCCATTATCCAACTTGGAGACTATTGTTCGTAACCGGGCTTTGGAACTATTTGCAATTGAAAGTAAAAAGGACAATCCGAAATCATTCACTCCAAATGCAATAAGTAAGGAAGGTACTCCTTCCAAAGATTTGAACCAATCAGCCTCCAGTAGTACAAATGTAGTTGACTTGAGCCGTTTACCTTTTGAAAGCAAAAGTGGTCAGAAAGATCAACAAAATATGATTTCTACAATCAAGGTGGACAAAATGGGTAAAACCAATAATGGAATTACAAGTGAAAATTCTAATAATTCAACGGGTGATGTGGATGAAGTTGGAAAAAATCAAAATATGGAGCAAAAAGGACAAAGAATAATTACTTCTTTGCTATTGAGCAACCAGCCTTTAATTAATCATAGCCATAGTATTAAGGATCTTCCTGTTGTAGAAAGTGACAAGAAGGTAGAGCTAGCAACCATACAAGAGTTGGCATGTGGAAATACAACATCCTCCAAATTATCTACAGATGCAGATCAATCCATGACTAAAGCTATATGTAATGAGAAAGAGCATTGTGGACCAGTCAAATGTACTGTTACCAAAGAAAAGAAGGATGGTTCAGTGAAGAATCTAGTTTCTAAATGTAAAGGACCTAATTCAGTTAGATGCAGTACAAATCCATCTAGCTATATTGGAAAGAAGTTGAAATGCACTAAGAAGGAAGATATTGTAAGTTGCAAAAGATTAAATCGGGAACAGCAGACCATTCAGGTAATTATAATTTTCAACATGCTTTTTTCCTTGTTTGAGAATTTTTGTTTCATGGCTTAATGAAGATTATGGTGTTTAGAATGTTAAACACAGCTATGTGATGCAATTTTGTATATTTTTATAATAAGGATGCAGTTTCATTTTGTTTACTTTTGTATTAGCTTCAGGTTTTAATAATAATCCATGCTATTTTTTGTCTGATGAATGATCCTAGGAATGTATTTTCTGGTATTTGGTTCCAATAAATTTGCACTAGCCAAAGGAAGAAAATATGTAATACTGAACATAGAACAGAATAGCTGGCGACTTTATGAGCTAGATTGTACAGTGGTGTAGCAGTGGTGCTCATCACTGATTTTGAACAGTATCCTGTGATTTCTGTGGCATGGATTACCTTCTCTCCAAATATAGTTTGAACATTGTGCCAGCTTGGGAATTATCAGGTGTTCAGCACAAAAATGCAGGAATGAGAAATTTCCACCATTTGTCAGATTTATGACATTAGCTTCTTAGAAAACAGTTATTTTAAATTGATATTCCAACTTTTTGGGGATGATCCAATTTATGGGGATTTTAAGGAAAAGAGATGCAATTCTGCTCTTTGTTCATGAGACCAGAAACTGACTGCAGTACTGTGAATGGAGAATCAGTTTCTTTCTTTCATGCTATTGCTTTTCCTCTGTGGAGAGAACCCACAATTGGAGGATCAGCTAGGGCAGAAGAGAGAAAATCTCTGATTGAAGGAGCTGGAACATTAGCATGAAGAGACTGAAGAATTAAAACTTATAGTGAAGAGGAAGAAGCCTGGAATTGCATTCGCAGGTTGGGTATACAGAGTAACCGGCTCTGCAGCCCTGACCTCCCTGACCTTTGAAATTGGCTGCATGCCCTCACCACTTCTGATCTGAGAGGGTAAGCTGGATTCAAAACTAGGCCAGGTTACTCAAAGACCGAGGAGGTTGTCATTCGTTGAGACAGATTGGGCAGAAAATGTGCTTTCAGGCTCCAGTATTATGTTAAAAAATTACAATAATAGATTATGAAACATTGCTCCAGCCCTTACTCTTCATGTACCATAATTCCACTGCCACCCATGCCCTCTTGCCATTCCCCTTTTGTACCTCATGTTCCCATGTCACTTTATGCCCCTCTACCCATATTCATGGCTCCTCATATAATCTATGCCTACCCATTATTCCACACTCTTTCCCCCTACCATGTCAACCCAACTAGTATCCATGCAGACAGAAGAAAAAAATAAAGTTCCATATTGCAAACTACATTCTATTAGGAAAAAACACTATTCATAAAAACACCTTCAGAGAGATCTTGACAAGTTTGATAGATATGTCTTTGATTGTTTACAAACCTTTGATAGGCACATACCTTTTTACTATTAATAAGTCTTAGGAATACCTGACCACCCCAAAAAATGTCCCAGGAGGTACCTCACCTTGACAAATAACTACCCTATGAACCATAATAAATCCACATATGGTGCCAGACCTGCTCAGTATTTTCAGTACTCTTCTTATTTCAGTGTTGTAGCATCTGGAATATTTTGCTTTTATTACATTTCATTTATCTTGCTGTCCTTTTACAATTCCATCTATTTGAAGTGGCTGAGAAGCATTGCATAAGATGATAAAAATGCAATACTTTTCCAGCCCTTTAAAATGCTGCTTTGCTACAATAATGTATGTTTTGTTCTTTGTCATAAAAACTGTTCAGAACTTTTTGTCTCTGGCCACTCTCATCCCTGAATATCAATGTTAGCAGGCAAGGTAAGTAGTCAATCAAAATTATCAATTCTGATGTAGCAAACTCAGAAGTAAAATAACTCAGAAGACTTAATCAATTTGCAGTAAACATTTTCTGAGTGCAATGTAAAGGATTGCAACTTACATATGGGATTGAAATTGAAGCTGACATAATCTCCTTCAAAGTTTAAGCATAAATATTATTGTATTTGTAAAAAGAAAAGTATGTTCTACAAATATGAAATTATCTTTTAGTAACTACAGGCTGTCCATCAGTAATCATGAAGTTAGTACACTGTTCAATCAACTCTTGTTAGAATAGAATATCTCCTGCCAATACATTAGAATGGGAAGTTGCTGCAATTGACATTATTGTGGGGTTTCCATGGTATGGATCCAGCCATCGGTGTTGCTGACATCATTAGTGTGCGCACATTATTGCTGTTTCATCCTCATCAACCCACTCACTGCTGTCAATATCACCCAGCCTCTGCTCACCTCATTGGCTCACCTCACTGCCTTATTCATCATTATGTCCAGAGATCGTGGCAATGAATGAGGTGGTGAGTGAGGCAACAAGGACTCTTTCTGAGAGCTCATTACTGCAGATGCTGTGAAGAAGAGTCATCTAAATTCAAAAGGTTAGCTTTCTCTCTCTCTCTCTCTCTCTCTCTCTCTCTCTCTATCTCTCTCTATCTCTCTCTATCTCTCTCTATCTCTCTCTCTATCTCTCTCTATCTCTCTCTCTATCTCTCTCTATCTCTCTCTATCTCTCTCTCTATCTCTCTCTATCTCTCTCTATCTCTATCTCTCCACGGATGCTGCCTGACCCACTGTGATTTCTAGCATTTTTTGTTGTCAGTCTTTCTGAGAGCTCCTCTGGCTCAACTGCTGTGCAGTTTGATTCTGGGACAACAGGTGATTTATGGAGTTATTGCAAGCCCAGCACCATCTCTGGTAGTGACATGACGGACATTAAAATTGCATTGGCAGTGAGTACAAATTCACGCTTTAGAATTTTCATCCTTGTTTTCAAAATCTTCCCTAATATAACCCCACTTAACCAGTACAATACCCTGCAGCTTCATAACCCTCCAGGATAGCTGTGATTCTCTAATTCAGACATCTAAAGCATCTCAGCATTTAATTGCTTCACCATTGGTGGCTGTTTCTTCAGTTGAAAGTAGCTTAAGCATTGAAATACTGACCCTAATGTCTCTGCCTCTCTACCTCAGTACCCTTTTTTAAGAGATACCTTAAAACTCAAATCTTTGACCAAAGCTTTTGTCATCTGTTTGTGTTTGCCCCATGAAGTATCTTTTGGATATTTTATTGTGCCAAAAGTGTTATGCAAACACTGAATGGTTACACCTCATTCAACAAGATGTTAATTCATTCAAGCTGCTTTTGCCATCAGAATAACTGTAAACAAACAGGGTTTTGGCAGTTCACTAATTGCAATCACTTCAATTGTGCATAAATGGAGAAGCTTAGAATCAATGACAACTTCTGCATCACTGTGTTTAACTATATAAATGCAGGTTACAGAAATTGCTATCACTTTTAAAGACTGTGTGACTGTTGGACTATCATACTACTATAAAATCTAGACCTAAAATGAGGTTTTAGTTCTTGAAGTTAAGTGGTAAAAATCAAGAAATGTACATGTGTAAAATGTCATCTCAAATCTGATTGTGCACTACTGTAAACACAGAGAGGGTTAGTGTCATTCACAAAGTGGTATTGTTCTTTGGATAAGAAATGGTGAACTTTTAAAATATGACCTGTTCTAACCATGAGGGGCAGATAGGCAATTGCCTCTGAAATAATGTCACGATTAGATGGAATGACATTTTTCTGTTCAATATTTATGTTACCTAGCCCATCCCCTGTCTTCTTTGCTATGTATTGATTCACCTTCATATCAAAATAAATTGCTATTATAATAATTTTTGCTGATGTTATTCATCAAATATGTCTCCATTTTAAATAATGTTACAATCCAATTATATTGCTAATGGATAAATGGTTTGGCAGTACTGTTGGTTAAATAGTAGATTCAAATCCAGATAAAATAACTCTGATATATGTTAGCCTGATGGGTCATACATGAAATGGTTTCTCAAATTTATTAATGCAGGCTTCTAGTAAGCAAAACCACCCCAAGTGTGGTACTAAATTTGCAATCTCATTCTGAACCCAGGAAATAGGACGTGAATATGATGGTGTACTATTGTAATGTTCGTGCTCAAGAGATGTTGTTAGTTGAGCTTCCTTACCTGCTATGGGAATGTTTGATGCTAATACTGGATCAGAATGGAAAAAGTTCCATTTTGCATCACCAGCAACCTGTACTTTGCTTCACTGCATTAACTGCACAATAGATGTGAAGACTTCATGTTCTTTGAAAATGGAGTTATTAAAATGTTATCTGGATTCCATCTCAGTGCACACACTATATAGTGGACTGTGAAAATTATAAGGCTAATTCTGGACAGCTGAGATTGCAAAAGTATTATTTTGACAGATAAAATTTCTCTGGACATTGGATCACAGATTTTAGCCCATTCATTATAAATTTATATCTGCCAGCATAATATAATGCGAATCAGAAAGTCCAGGCTCTATTGTCTTCCACCACTAGTAAAAGTGAAAGAAGCTGAATTTTAACTCTGGCTTTATCTAGGTTGAGGCTCATATTTGAATCTATCCAATTAGGTTTGCACCATTCAGCAGCACTGTAGATGTTAATTAAAATTCCTGATATACACCTTCTGTGACTGAGCTTTCTTGATTAATCGATCTCCATGCATCCCTTAAAATTTGGTTCACCACAACATCTCTCTCTAGTGTATTTCATTTGTGCAATGTCCACTCCTACCTATCCTATCACATTGGCTACATGTCATCATCCCTGCAGGGGCTCAAGGATCTGTCCTTGGACCCTTCATATTTCTCATCTCATCTGCTTTGTGACACCACCCAAAAATTGAACAGCATTCCACATGTGTACTCCACCCTCCGGGAACACAAACCTTGCAGGTTGTTGAAAGTCTTTGCATGATAAGACTATTTCTACAAAACCAGTCATGGTTTTCTTTCGCAAATGTTGTCTTTGGCGTTGACAAAAGGACCTGTTCCCCTGACATGGTTGATGTCCCTTGTCCTGACCGTTGCCTGTGGCTGAACCAAATAGTTGGCAACCTTGATACCCTATTTGGTCTGAGTTAACTTTCTGATACCATATCCCAATCAGTGTAAAAGAAAACATATACTAGTTTGACATTGATAATATCTTCTATTTCTATCCTTACTTGAGTTTATCTGCTGTTGGAGCCCTCATCCATGCATATTGTACCTCCATAAGCAGCCATTCAAATGGCAGATCTGCATCTTTTTTTTCCATACATGTGAGCTCATCTTAAACTCTGATGTTCTAAACTGCAGTAAGTCCCATATAACCATCAAATCTGTATTTGCTAGCCTACGTTGAGACCTGGTCAATTAAGGCCTTAATTTTAAAGTTCTTATCCCTATTTCTGTAACCTACGACCTATAACTCTTCAGTGAAGAATTCTGCTGTAGTCATGAGTATGTTCGCCAAGCTGGAAAGTTGGTTTGCAGAGGTTGTGTCCCTGTCTGGGTGACATCTTCAGTGCTCTAAAGCCTCCTGTGAAGCACTGCTGTACTGTGTCTTATGGAATTTATTTGGTTCTGTTCCTGCTGCTTTCAGTTGTAAGTTCGAGTTGGTTGTTCCAGTGACGGTCTATGTGTTAGTTGATGGAGTCCATGGATGAGTGCCATGTTCCTAGAAATTCTCTGGCTGTTCTCTGTTTAGCTTGTTATATGACCCTTGTGTTGTCCCAGTCAAGTTTGTGTTCCTTGTTTTCTGTGTGGATAGCTGATTGTGGTGATTAATGGCTGGTTGGTGTTCATGGATATGAATTGCTAATTGTCTGCCTGTTTATTCTACATTGTGTTTCGCGCAGTCTTTACACGGAACCTTGTGAATTACATTAGTCTTGCACTTGTTCTGGTGAGTTGTCTAAGCGTGGCTATCTGTTTACGGGCTGTTATGAATCCGGGTGGACGGAAAAGGTTGGCTTTTAGTTTTGAAGTGTTTTTTATCTAAGGTACTGTGGCTAGTATGTTGGGTCATGGTATGTCCTCATTACATTGTTAGTCTGCTTGGCATCTGCGAATGAAGTTGCGGGTATACCCATTCTTGGTGAAGACTGTGTAAAGGGGTGTTTTTCTTCTCTTTTGCAAGTCAGGACTACTGCAGTGTGTTGTAACCCTTTTGAACATGGTACTAATGCAACTTCTCTTGTGTGTGTTTGGGTGGTTCCCGGTGTAGCTCACGATCTGGTCCTTGTGTGTGGCTTTTCTATACACTCTTGTGCTGCATCCACCGTTCTGTGTTGTGTCTACTATCACATCCAGAAATTGGAATTGGTTGTTAGTTTCCTTTTCTCTTGTAAATTTGATACCTGTGAGCATGGTGTTGATAAACCACTGATAATATGATTATGTTTTATCCTTCTTGAGTGTTTTTAGGGCTTCCCTCTCTTTGAGGCTGTTCATTTGTCTTTATTATTAAGGGTACAGTGGTTTGTCTGACTACTTGCTATGTCTCTTTGGTTAGTCTATTAGTTCTGAGCGTAAATTTTAGTTCAGCTAGGAAGTCAGTTGTTTTTGCATCCCCGAGGTTGCAGTGAGTCCCTTGGCTAGTACTGCTTTTTTGCTATCTACGAGTTGTAACCATTGTACCAGTGGATAAAGGCAGAATGACGATAATCATGAACAAGACTGAATATGTTCAGAAAGCAGAGAAACTGCTTGCAGATACTGACACCTACCTACAGAGGGAGTATGGCCCCCACGCCACAGCTAACCAATAGAATAAACAACACGCTACAAGAACCTGCAAAAAAAAGACTGATAACCAGGATTGACCTACAAAGGATGAAATCAGAATGCATCAACTCTTCAAGATTTTACAGATTACCCAAGGTACACAAACCATGCATACCACTTAGACCTGTTGTGGCACTTCCAGGAACTCCATCACATACACTGGCAACCAACAAAAACTGAAACATCTTGTCAACGGATCCAGACACTCCATGCAATAATCACAGGAATTCCTAGACATCATCAAGAAGATAAACATAGATAGGGTTGAAGCAACTGCCTCATTCGATATAATGGCACTTTTCGCTTCAATTGGAAAAACTCTAGCTAGAGAGACAATAGCTGACCATCTGGTCAAATAGACCAGAAGATGTGACGGGAAACCAAAGAACAAGAACTGCGTACTCAGACTACTAGACCTGTGCTTGACGACATACTTCACATTCAATAACCGAATATATGAACAGATAAATGGGGCATCTGTGGATTCACCCATCTCTGGGCTCATAGCAGAAGCAGTGATGCAAAGACTGGAACAAACAGTCTTCCCTCAAATCCAACCCAAACTCTGGATCAGGTACGTGGACAACACTTTTGTAATTATTATGAGAACAGAGATTGAAACACACACAGGATTATCAACACCATGCTCACAGAGTTCATATTTACGAGAGACGAGGAAGACAACAACCAACTCCTGTTCCTGGATGTGATGGTAGAAAGAACACAACGGTGGATGCAGTACAAGAGCTTATAGAAAAACCACACACACTGACCAGATCCTGAACTACAACAGGAACTACCCAAACACACGCAAGAGAAGCTGCATTAGGATCCTGTTCAAAAGGGCTACAATACAATGCAGCACCCCCAACCTGTGAACAGAAGAAGAAGAGCACCTCTACAGAGTCTTCACCAAGTATAGATATATCAGCTACATCATCCGCAGATGCCTAGTAAATAGACAACATGACAAGGACTTGCCATGACATAACACACTGGCAACGGTACTTTATATAAAAAACGTCTCAGAACTGCCAGCCAGACTTCTCCAACCAGTCAGATTCAGGACAGCCCATAAACCAACAGCCACGCTCAGACTACAACTCACCAGAACAAAAGACCCCTGTTCCCGTCATGTGCAAGACTAACATAATTTACAAGATGCCATGCAAAGACTGCACAAAATACTATATAGGATAAACAGGTAGACTACTAGCAATTTGCATCCACGAACACCAACTAGCTGCTAAATGCCACAGGTAGCTGTCCTTCATAGCCATACACACAGATGCCAAGGGCCACAAATTCAACTGGGACAGCACAACAATCACAGGACAAGCTAAATAGAGGACAGCCAGAGAATTTCTGGAATTGTGGCACTCATCCACGGACTCCATCAACAAACACATAGACCTCGGCCCAGTATACCAGCCACTACAACGAACAACCAGAACCAGCAACCGAAAGCAGCAGGAATGGTACCAAATAAATTCCAGAAGACACAGTACAGTATCACTTCACAGGAGGCTCCAAAGCACTGAGAATGTCACCTAGGCAGAGACGGAACATCTGCAAATCTACTTCTCAGCTCAGCAAACATAGCCACGAGTACAGTAACCGGCACCTGAGCTACAAATCTTTACAGTGAAGAATTCTGCATCCCTCTAAGAATGGATTCTCATGAACCTGCCTATCCCCTTTCCCATCTATGATTTCATTTGTCTACCATCTTCAGTCTGGAATTTCTGTCTCTTCTCATTTTCCCTCTTTAAAGCCACCCTTACAACTTACTTTCTTGACTAAGCTATAGACTGGTACCTCAATATCTCCTTTGCTGTTTCATAGTCAAATTTAGACTTAGTACTTACTGAGGAATCATTTCCTAAATTAGAAGCACAGTGCTTCCTTTTTTATGTGATCCAGCCTTGGGTACTGTTGCATTGACCACCCCTTTTCCCTCTTGCCATGAAATACTTGTGATAATCAATCATGATTAGTGATTACACTTGTGACTAAAAATAGTCTGTGGTGGGGCTGTAATTTTCTGAGTTCATGATTCAGCTATTGAGTGTCATTTGGCACTGAGAAGAAATCTCACCTCCAGCTGATTAAAGCCATTGGTTCACATTCATTCCAAGACTATAGCACATACCTGAGAAAATTGATACTTTAGTAAAGTACAGAAGGAATACTAGTTTGTTGGCAATGATAACTTTTGGATGCAGTATTAAACCAAAACCCCAAACAGTTCAGATGTGCACCAAAGGTCAGTTGTTTGCGGAACAAGGAATTCTCCTGGGTTATCACATTCCCTTCCAAATGAAAATGATCGATAAAGCAAATTTGCTGCTGCAATTGATTATACAACAACATTATTTACCCTTCAGAAAATTCAGTGGATTTGATGTGTTTTTTAATGGCACACAGTAAAGCACAAAATCTTTCTTTCTTAGCCACATTTTTGTATATTGTAAATGCAACACTTGATTGAAATGATTTTTGCCAGCATAATCATGGAACTGGGAGTAAAATAAAAGGTGAGAAATAAGAGGATCACTCTTAACTGAATTCATAGTTGATCAATCCTGATGGTTCGGGATTGTGCTCCATTTCCTGTATGTTGCAACCAGTATCTGATCACTTCAAGAACTTTGATCTTTAATATGATAATAAATATGATTGCAAATAGAGTAGGGAAAAGCTGCCAACTTAGCCATATTTCTTGTTATGAATTCCTAATTCGTCATTTTGTTTACTTTTGGGGAGATAAATGCAGAAGTAAATTTCAAGTGATGACAAATAAATTGAAATCATTGATTTGCAAAACTTGAAAGAATAGTTGTACAGAAAGTAAACTTGACCTCAGTTGAATGTAAATTGCAGGGATCCAAAAGACGGTCAAGCAGTCTCGAAGTGAGTCATAGAGATAGTGAAGATGATGTCTGTTCATCCAAAGGACTTGATGGAGAAAGAAAAAGCAAACGGCTGAGAACACCAAAGACTGAATGTTCTTCTAGAACAGCAATACAAGAAAAAGGTGGGCTGATCTGTAATATACTAACTGCATGTCCTTTGGGTAGTAATGAGATTTAGATTTTAAAAATGTATATCGTCATCTTTCTGTTTAGGAGCCATTTGCTCAAAGAGACAGGACAACACAATGTTTCAAGCTGAGCCCTTTGAATGCTGATTGAATAAACATGTTTAAATTTGAGTTTGTTAATTCACGGTTAGCTTGTTCCATGAAATTTTGAGAGCTCATACCAATGAGATATGCTGCATTGTTACTTGGAGTCCAAGTCTCAAGTTCCTTTTTTTTGGAAAGAAAAAGAGCTTCTTGAAACATAATGTTCCCTACTTTTGGGCCAGAAAGTCGGAATTCCTATCATAACATGTCTGGAACAGGCGAATTAAAACCTTAACAAGATAGAGAGAAATTACCTTGCCTTGTGCTATTTAAACTTAAGGAGATTAATTTTCATTCGCAATACGAAACTGCAAAGTTCCACCAACCGACTGGAGTTTGAAGCATTGGTATTATTAAATGCTGGTGTTTTATTCAACATGTTACGAATCTAGGTAGGATGTCAATGATAGCCTTATGACGTAGGCCAGCCATGTCTGCATGCTAACAAGTGGGAAGGGACATCTGAGAGACTGTCACTCAAGAAAATGCCAGAGGGAATCTCCGGTGTGAGTGGCTTAATGTTTTCTTGTGGGTCTATATCCCATTTTTACGAGTTGTCCTTAGAAAAGAAATTACTGCAGATACGTAGGATGTATTGGTTGAAATCTTCCAATATTCCCTAGTTATTGATTGATTGATTCTGGCAAGGTTCACGTGGATTGGAAAACACCAAGTATATCACCACGATTCAAGAAAGGAGGAGAATTAAATGCAGAAATCTACAGTCCAGTTAGCCTAATACCTGTCAATGGGGACAACGTTAGAATCCATTATTATGGAGTTGTAGCTGATACAGTCATAATACTTTAAGAAAATGTCAACAGGGGAAATCTTATAGGGGCCTAAAGAAAGTGAATTATGCCAAGAACTGCACGAGAACTCATTGAGAAGCCTCGTGAGTCCTATCTCGCATTAGGATCAACTAATTGCATCCTGGAACAAAGCAGTGGCTATTAAGGCAAAATCTTTGCTGAGGAGGAGTTAGATGCCTATTAAGAGGGATAATTGCTTGTTTATCACCTTTATTAACAGCATATATCCCTTCATTCATATGCAGCTTTCTATCCTACTACCCACCACAAATAAACTAAGTTCTGAAAATTCTCAATATGGAAGTTAAATTATGTTCCTGTGGATTTCATCTTGCAGCTAGTTATCAACAGCCTGTACGTTTTTCAATATGCAGCAGCATCTCAGGGTATGTCCCACAGACACCAGCTATATGAAATCTCATCCACAACGTTGGCATCCAATAATTGCCAGTTCCTCGTAATCATCAAATACCTCTTCAAACATCCTCCAAGCAGATCAAAGCGATATTAGGTTGATTCTGAGAGCATATTTCATGAGTTGTTAGTTGTTCTGGGTACATTTTGTGGTTGTGGGTATGTTCACAACCGCTAAATTGCCCATAGTGTTAGGTAAGGGGTAAATGTAGGGGTATGGGTGGGTTGCGCTTCGGCGGGTCGGTGTGGACTTGTTGGGCCGAAGGGCCTGTTTCCACACTGTAAGTAATCTAATCTAATCATAGCAACTGGCACCTGAGCTACAGATCTTTACACAAACCTTGAACATTGATTGGTAGAATGCATCTGTAGGGAGGGGCTAGATAGCTAACATTCCAAATTTAGTAAGATGTGGCAAGAGATCTTGCTCAAAATCCTTCATGAAACTCAGTGAAACTGCCACTTAGTCAAAAAGCCATACAATTCAGCTCAACATTAATTTGTGAAAAGGAAATCATGTTTAATACAATGGTTGAGTAAAAAATGAGGTCTGCAGATGCTGGAGATCACAGCTGAAAATGTGTTGCTGGTCAAAGCACAGCAGGCCAGGCAGCATCTCAGGAATAGGGAATTCAACGTTTCGAGCATAAGCCCTTCATCAGGAATAAAATGGTTGTCATTATTTGACTACAGTTATATTTCTAAAGGTTTTCAATAAGTATCAGATAAAAGGTAACATGATAAGAATTCATGGTGTTGGGGATAATAGCACTAGAAGATTGGCTAATTAATCAGCATGGTGGCTCAGTTAGCACTGCAACCTCGCAGCACCAGGGACCCGGATTCAATTCCCACTTCGTGCAACTGTCTGTGTGGAGTTTGCACATTCTCCCCGTGTCTGCTTGGGTTTCCGCTGGGTGCTCTGGTTTCCTCCTACAATCCAAAGATGTGTAGGTCAGGTGAATTTGCCATGCTAAATTGCCCATAGTGTTAGGTGCATTACTCGGGGTAAATATAGGCTAGGGGAATGTGTCTGGGTGGATTACTCTTTGGAGGGTCAGCGTGGACTTGTTGGGCTGAAGGGCCTGTTTCTAATCTAATTATAAACAGGGAGTTGGGATAAAAGGGTCACTTTTAGGGGTTGGCAAACTTAACTGCTGAAGTGCACAGAGTAGAAAGATTTGATCTGTTTACAAACTAACATAGTTGTAACCAATTTGACAGCAACGTGAAGGAGTGTAAGGCAAGAAGTTGTGAGAAAGTTCCAAAGTGTCTGCAAAGGGATAAGGATAAATTAATTGAATGGGTGTAAATTGACAGATGGGATATAAAGTGGAAATTTGTTATGTGGACACTTTAATAGGAATAATAAAATAGAAAAATAAGAATATTATTTCACTGAAAAGAGACTACAAAATGCTGAAATACAGTGGGGTTAGGTAATGTTGTACACAAATCGCAAAATGTTAGCGTCCAGGTACAGCAAATAATTAGGAAGGCAAGTGAAACATTGGCCTTTATTGCAAAGAGGATAGAGTATAAAAATAGCAAAGTTTTGCTACAACTTTTAGAGCATTAATGAGGGCCCATATTTGGACACTGTTTACAGGTATCCTCTCCTTATTTAAGTAGGGATTATACTTTTGCTGGAAGCAGTTCAGAAAACGCTTATGAGACTGATTCCTAGGACAAAGCAGTTGTCTTGTTAGTAAAGGATGAACGAACAGATGGGCTTATTGTCATTGGCTTTTAGAAGAATAAGAAATGATTTTATATAGGAACACAAGATACTGAAGGGATCTAACAGGCTGCATGCTAAGAGGATGTTTCAACATGTCGGAAAAGAATGAAATTTTATAACAAGTTAACCATCTAGGGAGATTTAGAAGTTTATGAATGGGAGCTTTTCACTATCAGAGCGAGATTTGTAGTAAACGGTTGGATTTAGTTTTGTTTTATTTCTGTATGGCTCCTGACATCTGTCCATTGTGGATACTGAATGAGTGGCTATGTAGGTGACATGAGGGATCACGGGAGGTTGGTGGGGGAAATAAATTGGCAGGGGTATATTAGGGGCTGAGGAGTTGAGTTCACATTGAAGTAGCTTCAAGGGTTTGGTGTTGGTGAGGCCAAGAGAGCCTATCAACTTGTAAAACAACAACAAGGAATATCCTGCAAATCAAACTAGCCTTCTGACCAACCCTAATGGAACCTGGCAGCCCATGTGCTACCTCTGCATTACTCAAGAGATTGGCATGCTTGACTTTATCCTGCATCTGTAGAACACAGAATTAAGCATATTTCACCAGGGAAGTTGTGGCAAGGCAGAAAGTTTCCAGGATTGAGGATGTGCCTTCGAAGCAGGTCCTAACAAATGCTTGACTATTAGTGTTCCACTTCATCTAAATTAATGGATTCTATTATCAGGAATAAAATGGATGATCATGTATATAATAAATTATTTTATGGTGTCAATGTGGATTCAGTTCAATAAGGTCCTTCAGGTCCTTGACAAAGTGACAACCTAGTGAGTTGTGGTGTACCTTATGATCGTATGCAATTCTGAGAGCCTTAGATATATGCTATGCAAAAGGCATTTAATCAATTCTCAGCTCTGAAATTTTCAGCACAAAATCTAAGAACAGATGATAAACTGGGTAAAATATCAGAAATAATGAATTCTCATTACAGGTCAGTGTAATGTCGAGCCTTCAGAAAGTAGGCAGTTACCACTATTCTACTTTATGTTGCATCTGAAACTTAATGCAGGTAACCAGAATCACAACTGTATCTGACTAGCAGTTGAATGCAGGAAATAGTATATCATCAAGTTCAATAATTCTGATGAAATATGTAAGTGAACAGAACAATGCAACGTTTAAAAAAAGGTTAATTGCTTTAATATGTGGATTTGGATAGCTAAAATTGAAGCCAAGAAAACACCATATGGCACCAGTTTTTATTGGATCTATTGTGTAGGCAAGGAAGTGGAATCTCTTTGGAGAAACCTTTGGATTAGTATCTGCCAATCAGATAAGGTGCTGTCTAGAGCAGCTTGCATGCAATTAAAGTTCCTTTGTTAACTCAGTTAGCTGTCTGACTGATTTGCAAAGCAAGATGAAACCAACAGCGTGGGATCAATTCTCACACTAGTTGAAGTCACTATTAAACACCTTCTCAAACTCTCTTCTCACCTGAAGTGTGGTTAATCCACCACCAGACATGTTTCTCTCTCTCTGTCTACTGAGAGAATAGGTTATGGTCCAGTAGAACTATGATGATTTAACCTTTTTTAACTAGTACTAAGAGTCTGAAGATTGATCCAAGATCCTACTGTCAAAATGGAAGCATTGTTCAGTCCATGAGCTGGTGAATATGGAATGACATTTCAAGGACTAGGGGAAAGCATTTAACTTTAACCTGAGTTTTCCTTGCTGCTTGGTCTCCTGAGGCCAGCAGGGTTAAATCTGCAGCTTAGGTTATCTCAAAGGGTGACAGCTTCATTGAGGTATTAAAGTTATCAACTTGCCCTTCTTGGGGTGTTTCGGTTGTTTTTGTGCCTTGTTTTGTTTCCACTAAACAAGGGAGTGGGCGGACTAGAGTTGAATTTGAGATTTTTGAAATTTCACTTCTTGCCCAGGTCCATCCTAGTCATTATTTGGGTTATTAAGATTCTAGAAGTCCTAGAACATAGAACAGTACAGCACAGTGCTATCTTCCATGTGCATATCCAAGAATCGCTTAAATGTCCCCAAAGTATCTGACGCTACTACTATTGCAGGCATTGCATTTCCCACCACCTTCCATGTAAAGAACCTACCTCTGTCATTTCCCCTAAACCTTCCTCCAATTACCTTAAAATTACACACCCTTAATGATATACATTACCACCATGGGGAGAAAGTCTCTGGCTTACCCACTTTATCTATGCCTCTCAGGCAACTCTCTGTGTGGAGTTTGCACATTCTCCCCGTGTCTGTGTGGGTTTCCTCCGGGTGCTCCGGTTTCCTCCCACAATCCCAAAAAAATGTACAAGTTAGGTGAATTGGCCATGCTAAATTGCCCGTAGTGTTAGGTGAAGGGGTAAATGTAGGGGAATAGGTCTGGGTGGGTTACGCTTCAGCGGGTTGGTGTGGACTTATTGGGCCGAAGGGCCTGTTTCCACACTAAGTAATCTAATCTAGTAGAAGTAAATCTTGTACACGTCTGTCAAGTCAACTCTCATTCTCCTTCATTCTAATGAGAAAAGCCGTAGCTACCTCAACCTTTCTTCATAAGACATGCCCTCCAGTCCAGGCAGCATGCTGGTAAATCTCTGCACCCTCTGTAAAGCTTCCACATCTTTCCTTTAATGAGGCAACCAGTACTGAACACAGTATTCCAAGTTTGGCCTAACCAGGGCTCTATAGTTTTGCAGCATAACCTCATGGCTCTTAAACTCAATTCCCCTGGTAATGAAAGCCAACACGCCATACGCTTTCTTAACCCTATGAACTTGGGTGGCAACTTTGAGGGATCTGTGGACATGGAGCCCAAGATCCCTTTGTTTCTCTACACTGCCAAGAATCTTGCCTTTAACCCTGTATTCTGCATTTAAGTTTGGCCTTCCAAAGTGAACGGCTTCACATTTTTCCAGGTTGAACTCTATCTGCCACTTATCAGCCAGTGCTGTTGCAACCTATAACAACCCTCCATACTATCCACAACTTCACCAATCTTTGGATCATCAAGAAACTTACTAACCCACCCTTCCACTTCCTCATCTAAGTTGTTTATAAAAATCGCAAAGAGCAGAGGTCCCAGGACCGATCCCTGCGGAATACCACTGATCACCAAACTCCAGGCTGTGTACTTTCCATCAACCACCGCCCTGTCATCTCTGAGCCACCTAATTCTATATCCCAACAGACAACCGGTTTCCCTGTATCTCATGCCTCCTTATTTTCTGAATGAGCCTACCATAGGAAACCTTATCAAACACCTTTCTAAAATCCATGTATGGCATGTCTACTGCTCTACCTTCATCAATGTGTTTTGTCACAACCTCAAAGAATTCAACCTGCCATGTTCACTATCTCTAATCAATCTATGGTTTTTCAAGTAATCAAAAATCTTGTCTCTCAGAATCCTGACCAATGCTTTGCCCACCACTGATGCAAGAGTGACTTGTAATTCCAAGGATTATCCCTATTCTCTTTCTTGAATAACATTTGCCACTCTCCTATCATCTGGCATTACTCCAGTGGACAGTGAAGACACAAAGATCATCGCCAAAATTGCAACAATCTTTTCCCTTGCTTCCTATAGTAATCTAGGGTATATCTTGTCTGGCCCAAGGGATTTATCTATCTTTATGTTTTTCAAAATTTTCAGACATCCATTTACCTAACATCAACCTGTTCTAACCTATCAGTCTCTTGCACGCTGTCCTCAGAAACAGCAAGATCCCTCTCAGTAGTGTATACCGAAGTAAAATATTCATTAAGGATCTCCCCTACTTCTCTGACTCCAGGCACAAGTTTTTCCACTATCCCTGATCAGCCCTACCCTCACTCTGGCCATCCTCTTGTTCCTCACCCAAGTGTATAACACCTTTAGGGTTTTCCTTAATCCTACCCGCTAATGGTTTTTCATGCCCCCTTCTAGCTGTCCTAAGTCCATTCTTCAGTTCCTTCTTGTTACCTTAGAACCTTTGAAAGCCCTGTCTGATCCTTGCCACCTTAACTTTAAGTAAGCTCCCTTCTTCCTGTTGACTAGATGTACCACATCCCTCGTCACCTAATGTTTTTTCAACCTACCATCCCTTTCTTGCCCCAATGGGACAAACCTTACCAGCACTATCAGTAGGTGCTTCCAAAACAACCTTCACATTTCTGTTGTGCATTTCCCTGAGAGCATCTGTTCCCAATTTAGGTGCTCCAGGTCCTGCATAATGGCATAATAATTCCCCCTCCCCCAATTAAATACTTGTCCATACCATCTGCTCCTATCCTTCTCCATAAGTACAGTAAAGATCACGGAGTTGTGATCACTATCACCAAAATACTCTCCCACTGAGAGATTTGACACCTGGCCTGGTTTGTTGCCAAGCACCAAATCCAATATGGCCTCCCCTCTAGTTGGCCAATCTACATATTGCGTCAGGAACCCTTCCTGGACACATCCGACAAATACTGCTCTGTCCAATCTGTTTGAAATAAGTAGATTCCAATCAATATTGGGGAAGGTAAAGTCACCCATGACAACAACCCTATTACGTCTGCAACATTCCAAAATCAGCCTCCCAATTTGCTCCTCCATATTTCTGTTGCTACTAGGCAGCCTGTAGAAAACTCCCAAAAAAGTGACTGGTCCTTTCCTGTTTCTGATGTCCACCCATACTGACTTTGTAGACAAAGCTGCCTTGATGATCTCCCTTTCTGCATCTGTGATGCTATCCCTGATTAGCAATGCCATTTCTCCACCTCTTTTACCTTCCCTTCTCTTATTCCTTTTGAAATATCTAAACCCTGGAATATCCAATAACCATTCCTGTTCCTGTGATATCCAAGTCTCCGTAATGGTCACAACAGCATAGTTCCAAGTACTGATCAATTTTCTGAGTTCATCACCCTTATTCCTGATACCTTTTGCATTAAAAAAGACACACTTCAATCCATCACACTCACTGCACCTTTGCCCTATCAAATGCCTATCCCACCCCCAAATTCTCTGCATGCTGTATCTGACTGTTCACTACCTACTCCATCATCTGATCCATAGCTCAGGTTCCCACCCCTCTTGCCAATCTAGCATAAACCCTCCCAAAGAGCTCTGGCAAGCATCCTGCTCAGGATATTGGTGCCCTCCAGTTCAAGTGCAACTTATCCTTCTTCCAGGTCCCACCTTCCCCAGAAGGTGTACCAGTGATCCATATATCTGTAGCCTTCCCTCCTATACCAGCCCTGCAGCCACTTGTTCAGCTTCACTCGCTGTCTATTCCCAGCCTCTGTAGCACCTGGCATCAGTGGCAATCCTGAGATTACTACTCTGCTTGTCCTGTCTTGCTTCCAGCCTAACTCCCTGTATTCTCTTTTCAGGTCCTCCTCCCTTTCCCTACCTATATTATTGGTACCGATGTGTACCATGACTTCTGGCTACTCTGCCTTCCCCTTACGAATCCAGGAGATTCGATCCGAGACATTCCTGACACCAGCACCCAGGAGGCAACACACCATCCTGGAGTCTCACTCACGACCACAGAACATCCTGTCCCTTCCCCTCAGGATTGCTTCTCTTATCACTGCTGCTCTTCTATTCTGCTCGCTTCCCTTCTGAGCCCCGAGCCAGGCTCACTGGCAGAAATTTGGCCACGGGCTTTCCATTGGTAGGTTGTTCCCCCCCAACAGTATCCAAAATGGAATACTTAGTATTGCATATTTGTCAGTAAGTATGCTTAATCAGTGCAGTCCAATAATCCAGAAGAATGTTGAACGTCATAGCCAAGGCAGTGGAATATTAATCAAAGATGGTAATACCCAAACTTGATAATGGTCGCATGCTGGGGGCATTTGAGAGAAACCTGCTCGCAATAGGTTCTGTATCATTTGAGTTATGAGGAAAGACAGTATAATCATCGACTTCAACCTATGAAGTAGAGTCATAGAAATGTACAGCACGGAAACAGACCCTTTGCTCCGACTCATCCATGCTGACCATATAACCCAACCTAATCTAGTCCCATTTCCCTCTAAACACTTCCTATTCATATACCCATCCAGATGCCTTTAAGATGTTGCAATTGTACTAGCCTCCACCACTTCCTCTGGCAGCTCATTCCATGCATGCGCCACCCTCTGTGTGAAAAAGTTGCCCCTTGGGTCCCTTTTATATCTTTCCCCTCTCACCTATGCCCTCTAGTTCTGGACTCCCCCACGCCAGGGAAAAAGAATTTGTCTATTTATCCTATCCATACCTCTCATGATTTTATAAACCTCTATGAGGTCACCCCCTCAGTCTTAGATGCTCCAGAGAAAACAGCACCAGCCTATCTAGCGTCTCCCTATAGCTCAAATCCTCCAACCTTGGCAACATCCTTGTCAATCTTTTCTGAACCCTTTCAAGTTTAGCAACATCCTTCCAATGGGAAAAGAGTCCAGAATTACACCGGAATTATCCAGAAGTGGCCTAACCAACACCCTGTACAGCTGCAACATGACCTCCCAACTCCTATACTCAATGCTCTAACCGATTAAAGCAAAGCATCCCAAACACCTTCTTCACTATCCTCTCTACCTGCTACTCCACTTTCAAGGAGCTATGAACCTGTACTCCAAGGTCTCTTTGTTCTGCAACACTGCCTAAGACCTTACCATTAAGTGTATAGGTCCTGCTAAGTAAGATTTGCTTTCACAAAATGCAGCGCCTCGCATTTATCTAAATTAAACTCAATCTGCCACTCCTCAGCCCATTGGCCCATCTGATCAATATCCTGTTGTAATCTGAGGTAGCCTTCTTCGCTGTCCACTACACCTCCAATTTTGGTGTCATCTGCAAACTTACTACCTATACTTCCTATGTTCATATCCAAATCATTTCTATAAATGACGAAAAGTAGTGGACCCCGTACGATGCTTGTGGCACTCCACTGGTAACAGGCCTCCAGTCTGAAAAGCAACCCTCCACCACTACCCTCTGTCTTCTACCTTTGAGCCAGATCTGTATCCAAACAGCTAGTTCTCCCTGTATTCCATGAGATCTAACCTTGCTAACCAGTCTCCCATGGGGACCTTGTTGAATGCTTTACTGAAGTCCATATAGATCACGTCCACCTGAGTGCCCTCATCGATGCTCTTTCTTACTTTTTCAAAAAAACTCAATCAAGTTCATGAGACATGATATCCCATGCACAAAGCCATGTTGACTGTCCCTAATCCGTCCTTGCCTTTCCAAATAAATGTAAATCCTACCTGTCAAGATTCCCTCCAACAACTTGCCCACCACCGACCTCAGGGTCACATGTCTGTAGTTACCTGGCTTGTCCTTGCCGCCTTTCTTAAATAGTGGTACCGTGTTAGCCAACCTTCAGTCTTCTGGCACCTCACCTGTGACTATCGATGATACAAATATCTCAGCCAGGGGCCCAGCAATCAATTCCCTAACTTCCCACAGAGTTAGAGGGTACACCTGATCAGATCCTGGGGATTTATCCACCTTTTGTGTTTCAAGACATCCAGCACTTCTTCCTCTGTAATATCAAGATATGTCCATTCTATATTTTTCATGTCCTCCACAGTAAACACTGATGCAAAATACTCATTTAGTATCTCCCCCATCTCCTGCGGCTCCACACAGAGACTGTCTTGCTGATCTTTGAGAGGCCCTATTCACTCCCTAGTCACCCTTTTGTCCTTGTTGTATTTGTAAAAACCTTTTGGATCCTCCTCAACTCTATTTGCCAAAGCTATCTCATGTCCCCTTTTTCCCCTCCTGATTTCCCTCTTAAATATACTCCTACTGCCTTTGTACTGTTCGAAGGATTCACTCGATCTCTCCTGTCTTTACCTGACATATGCTTTTCTTTTTCTTAACCAAATCCTCAATTTCTCTAGTCATCCTGCATTTCCTACACCTACCAGCCTTTCTTTTCACTTTAACAGAAATATGCTGTCTCTGGATTCTTGTTGTCTCATTTCTGAAGGCTTCCCATTTTCCAGCCTACCCTTTATCAGCGAACGAAGTAGAAGTATGAGAGATGATATTGCTCAGATTTTGAAGATTGTAAACTTTAGCCCAGTATGATTACTATAAACTAAAGAGTAGAAGTAAAGCAAGAAGGTAAGGAGTCAAGCTATTAAATGGGAATTCAGATGTGATCTGAGCATGTTTCTGTTCTTAAAAAGAGTAATAAACATGTGCAATGGATTTTCAGATGGAACAGTGGGGGCAAAATCCTAAAATAATTCTAAAAAACAGTTTGATTACATTTCAAAGAATCAGTGGATTCAAAGCATTAACTCTTCCTCTTTCCACTGATACTGCCAGACCTGCTGTGTTTCTCCACCACTACTTGTTTATATTATTGACCGTATTGTGAACATTTTTCTGCTTAAATGAATTAAACTAGACTAAATGATGGTTCTCCTACTTAATTGTCTTGCATAAGCTTCCATGATGAGATTATTACAGGGCATATAGGATGCTAGATTGATGAAGATTTTATCAGTTCATAACCAAGCTATTGGAACATCAAAACATTTAGGCCCAAGGATTGTCTACTGAGCTCCAAATATAACTGTAGCAGGAGTCTCATAGAATTCTGTAGAAAGGAGCAAGGTTGTTTGATTTATTTTAAAATTTATTGGTGATGGTCTTATAAAGTTAGAAGTTTTTGTTTTCCCTTTATGCGGAAAATTAGACTGTTCAGCTGCTGTTCACAGAGAGATTTTGTGTACTTATGTGTCTATGTGTTTGCTCATAATTGAGGTGGGCAATGAGCATGCATGTTTCCAAAAACATTCATGATTTGAATTTTGTGTCCTACCAATTCAGCCATGACCTTACTGTGTTTCAGTCTGTTTCCCCAAATTAACTCTCTTCCTTTGTTGATCTCTGTCTTCGTAATTTCTCAACTTCCCTCCTCTCTCTCTCTCTCTCTCTCTCTCTCTCTCTCTCTCTCTCTCTCTCTCCCCTTTCCAATTTCTCCATTTCTGATTCCTTATATCACAACAACTACTCTTTCTCTGTCTTGCATGTGTATGTATATCTCAGTTGCTTCCCCAATTATAATCATTTTCTGTTGTAGCAATTTTCACCATGCCTTTGTAACCTCAGGATTTGATGATTGCACTGTTTTCCTGATCAGCTTTCCATCCTCCACTTTCTGAATTGGGATCAAGCTTCTCTCTGCAGTTTATCTCTTCCTGCCATGAAAGCTTATAAGATGTCTGCACTTCTCCAATTCTGTTGGTTTGTGCATATCCAGTGTTAGTTGATCCACCATTGGTGACCAGCCTCCAATGTCTGAATCTAATTTTTGATATTCCATGTTATAAAATTCTCCATCTCTTTAAAATGCTCCTTAAAACCTTCATCCTCAACCAAGCTTTTGGTAACTTGGTCTCTTCATTCCTTATGTGGCTTAGTCTCAAGTTTTGTTTGCTCCTGTGGAACATTGTTGAGCATTTTAGAAATTTTAGTTGAGGAGATCCTCACAGTGCTATTTCCAACAACCCTGTCTTCGTTTCTGACTTTGATGAGTAGCACTCAGTAAGGTATTTGGAATGTAGATGGTTTTGACAGTGCGATCAGCCATGCACATCATGGTTGTCAGTGTTGCTAGATTTTTGCGCTCTTAAAAAACATACGTATTTTAATGTCACAAGTACTTTGGCCTTCACTTGTCAGCTTTTTCTGTTTCTTCTTTAGTGATATGAGCAAGGTAGCAATCATTGACCAGGCCTAATCACCCTTGAACTGATTGATTTGCTAGGCTATCTCAGAGGGCTACTAAGCATCAAATATATTGCTGTTGTTTTGCGGTCACATTTACCAGACAAGGTGCAGACAGCAAAGGACCATAAGACACAGGAGCAGAATTTAGGCCATTCAACCCATCGAGTCTGCTCCGCCATTCAGTCATGACTGATAAGTTTCTCAAACCCATTCTCCTGCTTTCTCCCTGTAACCTTTGATCCCCTTGATACTCAAGAACCTATCTATCTCAGTCTTATATATACTCAATGACCTAGCCTCCACAGTCTTCTGTAGTGGTGAATTCCATAGATTCACCATTCTCTGGCTGAAGATGTTTCTCCTTATCTCCATTCTAAAATGTCTTCCTTTTACTTTAAGGCTATGTCCTTGGGTCTTAGTCTCTCCTACCAATGGAAACATCTTCCCAACATCTATTCTGTCCAGGCTAATCAGTATTCTGTATGTTTCAATTAGATCTTCCACCCCTCATCCTTTTAAGCTCCATCGAGTACAGACCCAGAGTCCTTAAATGTTCCTCATATGTTAAGCTTTTTATTCCTGGAGCCATTCTTGTGAACCTACTCTGAACACACTCCAGGGCCAGTACATCCTTCCTGAGATGTGGAACCCAAAACAGCACACAATACTCTCAATGGGTAGTAGTGAATCAGCTGAGTTTTTACAACAATTCATGCTAGTTTCGTGGTTACCATCACTGGGACTAGATTTCAGTTCTTCTGTGTGAATTCAAATTCCTCCAGATTACCAGTCCACTGCCACCATCTCCCCAGAGGTCTGTAGACTTGCTTTCTTTCCTTTGTATTTTGATGGTGCTTCCAGTTCATGAATGCTAAGAATTTGCAACTATGTACGTAATGGATTTCCTAGTTGTTCTCGTCAGTCAGTTTGATGTTTCCTGGTAGAGAAACATTGGCTGTCGTCACACGCAGCGTTTCTGAAAGATTTAAGAGCAGACCAGGCACTATGGACATTCTGTGGTTCCTTTCAATGAGCCTTGTCAGGTTGGCTGTGAGCCACTGATGAGTAGGTCATCTTTGCCAGAGGCCTTGAGGCCATTGATATTGAATTTTTATAGCTGTGCTTCTATTGTTACTGCCACTTATGGGCAGCCAGATTGAGATAGTAGACCAGATTAGGCAAGCATCAGTCCAGCAAACATCAGCTTCTGTCATGATGCTAACCACTGTGCAGTCCCTCACAGTGGTGATGACATAGTCGAGCTGGTATCAATGCTGGGAGCAAGAGTGTTGTTATAAATGCTTTTATTTGTGTCTCTGACAAAATGACATGTTTATTATGATCAGGCCAAGCCATAGGCATTTTGTTAAAGAGAAGGACTCCAATGGTGTGTGCCTTCCTTATGGCATTTGTACTTTTCCATAAATTTGTGTCCATCCCAACTCTGAATCATCAAAGAGAATCTGCTTGTTACTCTGGGACTTGGGACAATTGATAAAAGCTGAAGTAGAATTCTTTTTTCATCTCATCTGTTGCTTTTAGACTTGAAGCATATATGGTGTACTGCTTTGGGTTAGAACGAGTTGAAAGATCATGAGGGATTTGTTCATTCCACAAGGGGCTCATTGAGATGGTCAACTAGTTGTTTTTACAGCAAAACCGATCCCATGAAGTTGTTATTTTTAGATTTACCTTTCCAGAAGAAGGTGTATCTTGTAAGCTTGTTATTTGATCAGATCTTCTGCTTGCTATGACTCAGTTAAGCAATGTCATTGTCATAGAATTGGAGTTCCCAGTCTGTGATAGCGGACTTTGAGGTTTGTAATCTTATGCAGATTCTCAACTCTCTGTTCTAGCCTCTAAAACATCCTAAATTTTGAGTATGCCATCATTGGTAATCACATCTTCAACCATTAAGTCCAAGTGTCAAAATTTGCTTTGCAATATCACTGTGAAAAACCTTGTTATGTCTTCCAAGGTTTTAGGCTCTCTAAGTACAAGTATCATACAAAGTTATTATCTCAGAAACAGGCACACTATGTTGAACAGCCTCCAGTATTAAATTATTCTCTTTTGCGCAAAAGCTATAAAGAGATTGAAGAAGGCATAGAAAAAAATAATGATTACAGAATGAAGAGATTAAAATTGAAAGACTGAAAAAACTTGTTCTATTTTCTGTAGGAAAAGGAAACTAAGGGAGTGAACGTACCATTAAAAATCATGTCTTTTAATAGGCTGAACATGGGATGAATTTCCATTTGAGGGTGAATCCAGTACTATAACAAGAGAAAGTTCTTTATTCACAGAGTGGACCTTGCTATTACGTGAAATAATAGAGATGGCTAGCACAGATAAATTTATGGGGAATATAAATGAGTCCTTGAGTGTGAAAGGAAAATAAAGGAGTGTAAGCACTGAACCAGTTGAGCTGAGTGATCAGATTGTACAGGGTAAATTCCAAATAATCTCCAGAATAAATTAGCGCTTGCTCTAGTTTATTCTTTTTCATTATGATTTTTGGACATTGAATTTTTTCCAAAACCTAAAATAACAAAGAAATAATTAACTACTGCTTGAATTACAATTGAGAACTCATGTCTGCTTGTTTCCAAAGCTTGAGTTCTTTAAATGCCAGAGATTATTTTCTTTTAGACCCATGTTTTTGTCTTGAATTTTAATTTCAGTTAAAACACTATGCATTAAATAAATTTAACTCTGGTTTTAATTTTTGCAGCAAACATAATTTTCAGTCAGAGTGTTTGCTTTCTCATTTTTGTCATCATCACAACACTGGTATGCAAATGGAAAATTACATTAAAGTTCACCTTGAAGTTGGCTTTATCATGTATTTCCAAAACAGAGCAAAAGCAGCTTTACTCTGCACTTGGCTATTCTCTGTGTGCCTAGGGGCAGTGATGCTTGGATAATGAAATGGGACATGTTCCACGCCCGAGTACTAATATTTCTTGAAGGGACAAAAATTATTTTTTGAATGTAGAAATCCTATAGATCTTGAAGAGACTAAGTATTACATAAAAATGTTCTGATTTAATTAAGTTTTTGCTTTTGTTTCCTACTTTCTCAGATCTTTCTTTAAGAAAAGGCAAAAATAGTTTTAAGGACTTCATTCCAGTGGTGTTGAAAACCAGGACACGTAGTCAGTCAGGTGAGTAAACTTTTCTTCAAGTAGGAAATTGTGGTAGACCAGGCCAGAACCACCAGAATGCTCATGATCCAGAATATAGCTAAAGTGTTCACAGGAAAAAATGAACATCTCAGCAGGTACAATGAGATGGACTACTTTGTTCTTGTAATAAAAACTACAACACAAGGGGCAGAGGAACAGTTAAAGTGAGAGCTCCAGAGCAGGCAGTCAGCCTTGCCTCGAGAGGGAAGCAGTCCAAGAGATTGAAAACCGTGCACAACGGAAGCCTCCTGTAGTTACATTTTAATTTGGTGTAGGGGAAAGAAACTGATTGGTGAGTACTGATCAGGTTTTCTAATATTTTAATTATAATAAATAGTTTTAAAACTATGAGATGTTAGGTTAGCCTGGCCAAGTGGAATGCACATTCTGTATATGTGTAAAGTCATAGACACACTTCCTGACCCTGATGAACAATTGAGGAAATGTCACCAGCTGCATAAACTTGGGCTCCAGAAGGTTTTGGAACTTGAGCCGTGGTCCAATTCGGTATTGTGCATCCTCAAGGTAGGGAACTATGTGGATAGAATGTTTAAGGAGATTACCACACCACAAGTTAGAACTGTACAGGCAGCAGGGAATTGGTGACTGTTGGGCAGTCTGAGAGCCAAGCAGACAATGCAGGAGTACCTTGACATACTTGTTAATTGTTATTCGTTTTGGATACTGGTGAGCCTGATTGTTTCCTCGGGAGAGGGCATGCTGAAAATGTGTTGCTGGTCAAAGCACAGCAGGCCAGGCAGCATCTCAGGAATAGGGAATTCGACGTTTCGAGCATAAGCCCCGAAGGGCTTATGCTCGAAACGTCGAATTCCCTATTCCTGAGATGCTGCCTGGCCTGCTGTGCTTTGACCAGCAACACATTTTCAGCTGTGATCTCCAGCATCTGCAGACCTCATTTTTTACTCGGGAGAGGGCATCCAGAGCAAAGTTCATGGAACCATGGGCAGCTCAACCATATGGATAGGGTGATGCGTGAAGAACAATGGAAGAGCAACAGTGATAGGGGATTCTATAGGTGTCAGTTCAGACAGGTACTCTTGCAACTATCACTTGGTTCCAAGATGTTCAGTTGCCTCCCTAGTGGTCGGGTAAAAGATGTTACAGTGTGGCTGCAGGACATTCTTCTGGGAGATAGTAATTATTAGAGGTTGTGTACCATGTCAGTGCTAATGGCTTAGGTAGGACTGAGGGTAAGTTTCTTACCAAACTGATTCCCCAGATGGCAGGACTGACCTGTGAAAAAAGACTGGATTGATTGAGCTTGTACTCACCGGAATTTATAAGAATGAGGGGCGATCTCATAGAAACATATAAAGTATTCAATTAGATTCCCTATAGTGTGGAAACAGGCCCTTTAGCCCAACGCGACCCTCCAAAGAGTAACCTACCTAGTCCCATTTCCCTCTGACTAATGCACCTAACACTATGGACAATTTAGCACAGCCAATTCACCTGACCTGCACATCTTTGGACTGTGGGAGGAAACCGGAGCACCGGAGGAAATCCATGCAGACGTGGGGAGAATGTGCAAACTCCACACAGACAGTCACCCGAGGCTGGAATTGAACCTGGGACCTTGGTGCTGTGAGGCAACAGTGATAGCCACTGTGCCGCCCCTAAATATTGATGGAACTGGACAGGCTAGATGCGGTAAGAATGTTCCGGATGTTGGGGAAAGTCCTGGGTTCACAATCTAAGAATAAGGGGTATATCATTCAGAACTGAGTAGGGGAAGAATTTCTTCATTCAGAGTTGTAAATCTGTGGAACTTTTCACCACAGAGAGCTATTGGGGTCAGTTTATTAGGTATATTCAAGAGGGAGCTGAAAATGTGTTGCTGGTTAAAGCACAGCAGGTCAGGCAGCATCCAAGGAACAGGAAATTCGACGTTTTGGGCCTGAGCTGGACATGGCCCTTGTGGCTAAAGGGATCAAAGGCAATGAAGGGAAAGCGGGAGTGGGATACTGAAAATGCATGATCAGCCATGATCACATGAAATGGTGGTACAGGCTCGAAGAACCACATGGACTACTTTTGCACCTATTTTCTGTGTTTTTGTGAAAGCATTTTTCAGGAAGCTAGGTACGAGATTGAGAGGCAGAACAGAGTTAAAGATTTACTTGTAATCATAGAATTATGGAATAATACAGTATAGAATAGGGCCTTTGGCCCATCAAGTCTGTACTGAAAAAATATACGTGTAAAAAATGAGGTCTGCAGATGCTGGAGATCACAGTTGAAAATGTGTTGCTGGTTAAAGCACAGCAGGTCAGGCAGCATCCAAGGAATAGGAAATTCAACGTTTCGGGCATAAGCCCTTCATTCCTGATGAAGGGCTTATGCCCGAAACGTCGAATTTCCTATTCCTTGGATGCTGCCTGACCTGCTGTGCTTTAACCAGCAACACATTTTCAACTGAAAAAATATACTCCAATTTACGCTCATCCCACTTTCCTGCACTGGAATGTTTTGACAATACAAGTGTTCATCAAAATACCTTTTTAAAGGTTGAGGTTTCCTGCCTCAACTGACCTTTCAACCTGTGCATTCCAGACTTCCCTCTATACCCCTACCCCTTCCTTTCACTTTAAAATTATGCCCCATCTTATTGATCCTTCAACTAAGGAGAACAGCTGCTTTCTATTCACTCTGTCTATGCCCCTTACAATTTAATACACCTCTATCAGAACCCCCTCAACCTTTTCTGCTTCAAAGAAAACAACCTGAACTTACCCAGTTTCTCTTCATAGCTGAAGTGCTACATCCCAGGTCACATCCTGGTGAATCTCCTTGGTACCCTCTCCAGTGCGTTCACATTTTTTCTATATTGTGGTGACTGGAATTGCATACATTTGTTGCTTAACCAAAGTTATATACAACTCACCATGACCTCCCTGTTCTTATAATTTATGCCTCAACTGATGAAAGCCCTGCTGCCTTCTTAACTAACCTATTAACCCGTCCACACCTTCAGTGATCTGTGGACAAGCATCGCAAGATCCTACTATTCCTCTGAGCCCCTAGTATCTTGCTATTCACTGAGTGCTCCCTTGTCCTGTTTCTTCTTCGAAAGTGCATAGCCTCACATTTACCAGTCAGTGACCTGTTCATCTGATTGATCTGCTCATCTGACCAATCTGTCTATATCTTCCTGTAACCTAATATCTTCCTTCTCACTGTCAACAACTCAGCCAATCTTTGCACATCTGCAAACTTACTTCGCATCCTTCCCACATTCTCACCTACATCATTTTTGAGTATCACAAACAATAAAGGACCCATCAATGATCCCTACAGTGCACTGCTGCACACCAGGCTCCAGTCACACAGACAGCTTTGAATTGAATTGAATGATTCATTGTTACTTGCATTTTACAGTGAATAATACAGTATAGTACAGTGAAAAACAATCTTGAGCTGTCCCCACAATCCAGCACAATTTTGAATTAGTTTAAGAATAAAAAGATAAATTGAAAGAGAATCTGGCTTCGTTCCACTGCCTCCGCCATGGGTCCTGAGTCCTCACTCAGCTCACCAATGTATCTCCAGACTCACCAACATTGGATTTGATAACCGCCTGTCTTCTGTCACTATGTTTGATCCATCATGACAAGTTAGCCAGGATCCCATGAGCTTTTACTTTCTTTATCAGTTTCCCATGTGGGACCTAGTCATAGGCCTTGCTGAAATCCACCTAAAGTACATCAACTGCCCTAACCTCATCCAAACACTTGGTCACAACCTTGAAAATGTGTTCGACATGACCTCTCTCTGACAGAGCCGTGCTGTGTATCCCTGATCAAACCTTGCCTTTCTAATTTGGAAATTTACTCTTCCACTGTTTATTTTCTCCAATAGTTTCCCTACCACTGATGTTAAACTCACTGTTGGTCCATAGTTCCTTAGTCTACTTCTACCACCCTTTTTTTTAAATCTTCCATAATATTAAGCACAATAGTAGGAGAATTGAGTGATTGATTTTGCAACCAACTAGCTAGTGTAGCAGGGTGGGCATCAGATTTCTGAGCCAATGAGACCTCTTTTGGCGAAGTTCGGACTTGTGCAAGCTGGCTGGTCTACCCTTGAACAGGGCCAGGAGAAATATTTGATTAGAAGATTTAATTATAGGAGTAGAGAAAACAGATTTCAGCTATGGTGATTAAGCTATGGAAACTCTAAGGTTACATTGTGAATGCGAGACAAGGCCGAAGTTATCCACTGACCTGATTTTATTTTTTTAAATGAGATTCAAATCTCCTGATGATATTTTTATGCTCCCCACACTACTGACAGGAGTGTTCATATTTCTCAGCACAGTGTGGGTAGGTGTGTGTGGGGGTGGGGGGGGAGAGAATGTGTGAGCGTGCATGCGCAAACGCAAGATACAGTAAAAAACATTATTAACATTATGCCACCAGAAAAGACACCCGTGTGGCTAATGAACCAGTGACAAGCAAAGCCCAGAGCCAGCAATATTTACGTGAGAAAAGGTGAAGGGGAGGGTAGGGACTGAATCAGAATAGAATTGGAGGGGGAAATAAAGCACTACATTCCCCGCAGTGCCCATCTCTCCCTAAAAGGGCCAAGGTAGACACCACATGCTCCTTCTCTAGCAACACCTGGGCCCGAACATAACAGTGGAAGAGGGGCAGGCATTGACGTTATTTTATTGAAATGTGGGGACAGGATATCTAAAATATGGTAATCAGTGAAATATTAATTAAAGCGATGTGAGTATTGCTGATAAGCACCACATGTTCCTGGAATTTTTTTATCTTGCACTCATGAGGACAAAGGCAAGAATGGTAAATTTCAAACAATCAACAATTTATACTACAAGAGATGAGACGACTGATTGATTTACGAGACGACTGACTGGAGAATAGCAGTGGAGAACTATAGGTTCTTCCAAGTAATTCGAAAAAAGGTGCATGCATTAAATGTCATCTGTGTAAACTAAAGAAATATATCCAAATGTAGGACATTTCTCACAAGCGTAAATGAACCATGTTGTGAGCTTGGCTGATAATCTTAAATTGATTGTTCATGTGGTTATTGGTGCACTTTGGATTGTTCAGCCCAATAAGAGAATAAGCCCAATAAGAGAATAAGTTTTGTTTTGGATTCTGCAAGGGATGACTGCGTATAGTCTGTTTTCTGCCTGTAACCAACAACCAAAGGAATATACTGCTTGAATCAATCAACTAATTGTTGGCTCTTATGGCCTACTTGGGCGGCATGGTGGCACAGTGGTTAGTACTGCTGCCTCACAGCGTCAGAGATCCAGGTTCAATTCCTGCCTCAGGCGATTGACTGTGTGGAGTTTGCACGTTCTCCCCGTGTCTCCCCGTAACATTACTCAATCGAGACATTTCTAAATCGATGTATAACATTCACTGTTTATAGTGATGCTTTAGAAAGTCAAACTGCTGCAAAGATGTAACTGCAGTGTTACAAATGTACGTTAGTCATTTCTGATAGAAATGTTGATACTGAGAACTGGAAAAGACAGACTTTTTGACTTTTAAATTAAGAGTTGGATTATGTCTGCATAACTTAGTCCAGTTATACTGTGCCTGCTAATCCAAAGACTCTGCATGGATCTGAAAGTCTACTGGGGACAAATTCAACTCCAGGGTTCAGTTGGCTGATAATCCTGCCCCAAGAGAACCAAATTCCCTCTGCCTTTTTGTATACCTGCAATTAACTTTCCAAGTTCACATGGACATTTGGAAAAAGGTGTTTAAAGGCTGCTGGTACGTGTGAAATCATAACTGATCGAAAACTGGCGCGGTCAGAGAGCAGGAGAGAAAATTGGTACTGAAATTTATATGTTGGTTTTAAGGTTTTGGCGATAGTTGGTCATCAAGAGCAATGTCGTGAATTGGCAACCACTGTCGTAATAGGCATTAGACATGGTCAAAGTAAAAAGTCATGATCAAAACCATAGGAAAGTGATTTGGACATTGGCAGTTGTAGATTACAGCAATATCATTCTAAAACCCTGGAATATTTAATGTATTTTATACATTACAAAGAAGTTTTTAATTTGTTTATTTCAGAAAGTTTCTGTGTCTCATCAGTACATGTGACTTGTGACCAGACGGACAGTACATTGGAAGAAAGTCAGCTTATGCATGAGGAAGTGGAAAATGATGTAAAAGCAAAGAAAAGTTCAAGGAGTTGGGAGAAGTCTACAACGGAGAATAAAGGGACCAAAGAAGAGAGTGAGGTGGGAAGGACTGGCAGTTCGATAACTGACGTGGGTGAACAGAATAGTTTGGAACCACTTGACTCGGGTTGTATAACAGAAATTGATGGGAATTGTAAAAGTAGTAATAAACGAAACCCTGCCATCAAAACGCAAATAAGAACCAGTAGGAAGAAATTTAAAAGTGAGAAGGATTCTGAAGTACTTTTACACAAAAGGGAGGAAAATCAAGATAACACAGGAATAAAGACACGGAAAGCTGTTACTACAGGTAAACTTCAATATCTTTTGAGCATTTTATGCTTTATCACTTGAAGAAATGTATGTTTTAAAATCTGTTTTGAGTGTCATTAATCTTGACTGATGGCAAATTCTCAAAACTTCAGTGTTTTCTGTCTTTTGTTGGTGAAAAGCTCCTCACACTGTACTCCACTCAAAACCCAGCATAGGAATTCATTGGCTGTTTTTTGAAAGTGAAATGATTCTAGCTACTAAAAATATTGAAGCTCAATTACTTCTCAATACAGAAAAACATCGGATTTGAGTACCTATCTGCTCTTAAATAAGTGAGTTTTACAGCAAATATTTCAGGAGCATTCAGACAAAATATGCTAGTTGTACATCATAACTTGTTAGGTTATATGGCAGTGGAAAATTTGAGAATTGTGTGAACCATGTGCATTGGCCCAAACTTTGGGTTTGATGTGTGGTCCTGTAGTTGTGGAAAAGTTTGGGGAAACATCATGTTGTCTGTTTGTCACATGGTATTCAGGCACTTTCATTGCTTCAGTGGAAGTGTAGGGTAGCCTGCCTTTGAGCCTGTTAAGGCTCTTTAGTTCCCTTTAACCCATGGAGGTCAACCTCTTCCACCCTAGGTTCCATATTCCTATCTCCGCCCCCATTAAATTTTGATTCCATTACCTAAAAGGAATCTGTTTACTCCAGCTTTAACAACATTCAGTTCTGTGCATCATCTGGTGAAGAGGAAGAAGAAGGTTTACGTTAGGATGAGATGTGAAGGCTCAGTTAGAGTGCTTGAGGATTATAAGGTAGCCAGGAAAAACCTAAAGAGAGAGCTCCGAAGAGCCAGGAGGAGAGATGAGTAGTTGTTGGCGGATAGGATCAAGGTAAACCCTAAGGCTTTCTATAGGTATTTAAGGAATAAAAGAATGATGAGAGTAAGATTAGGGCCAATCAAGGATAGTAGAGGGAAGTTGTGTGTGGAGTCAGAGGAGATAGGGAAAGCACTAAATGAATATTTTTCAACAGTATTCACTCTAGAAAACGACAATGTTGTCGAGGAGAATACTGAGATACAGGCTACTAGACTAGGTGGGATTGAGGTTCACAAGGAAGAGGTATTAGAAATCCTGCAGAGTGTGAAAATAGGTAAGTCCCCTGGGCCGGATGGGATTTATCCTTGAATCCTCTGGGAAGCCAGGGAAGAGATTGCCGAGCCTTTGACATTGATCTTTAAATCGTCTACAGGAATAGTGCCAGAAGACTGGAGGATAGCAAATGTAGTTCCCCTGTTCAAGAAGAGGAGTAGAGACAACCCTGGTAATTATAGACCAGTGAGCCTTACTTCAGTTGTTGGTAAAGTGTTGGAAAAGGTTATAAGAGATAGGATTTATAACCGTTTGAAAAGAATAATTTGATTAGGAATAGTCAACATGGTTTTGTGAAGGGTAGGTCGTGCCTCACAAAACTTATTGAGTTTTTTGAGAAGGTGACCATACAGGTAGTTGAGAGTAAACCAGTTGATGTGGTGTATATGGATTTCAGCAAGGCATTCGATAAGGTTCCCCACAGTAGGCTATTGTACAAAATGCGGAGGAATGGGATTGGGGGAGATGTAGCAGTTTGGATCAGTAATTGGCTTGCTGAAAGAAGACAGAGGATGCTGGTTGATGGGAAATGTTCATCCTGTAGTCCAGTTACTAGTGGTATACCAGAAGGGTCGGTGTTGGGTCCACTGCTGTTCATCGTTTTTAGAAATGACCTGGTTGAGGGCGTAGAAGGGTGGGTTAGTAAATGTGCAGATGACACTAAGGTCGGTGGAGTTGTGGATAGTGACGAAGGATATTGTAGGTTACAGAGAGACATAGATAAGCTGCAGAGCTGGGCTGAGAGGTGGCAAATGGAGTTCAATGCGGACAAGTGTGAGGTGATTCACTTTGGTCGGAGTAACTGGAATGCAAAGTACTGGGCTAATGGTAAGATTTTTGGTAGTGTAGATGAGCAGAGAGATCTTGGTGTCCAGGGACACAGATCTTTGAAAGTTGTCACCCTGGTTGACAGGGTTGTTAAGAAGGCATAAGTGTTTTAGCTTTTATTAATAGAGGGATGGAGTTCCGGAACCATGAGGTTATGCTACAGCTGTACAAAACTCTGCTGCGGCCGCATTTGGAGTATTGTGTACAGTTCTGGTCCCCACATTATAAGAAGGATGTGGAAGCTTTGGAAAGGGTGCAGAGGAGATTTACTAGGATGTTGCCTGGTATGGAGGGGAGGCCTTACGAGGAAAGGCTGAGGGACTTGAGCCTGTTTTCGTTGGAGAGAAGAATGTTGAGAGGTGACTTAATAGAGACATATAAGATAATCAGAGGGTTAGATAGGGTGGACAGGGAGAGCCTTTTTCCAAGTATGGTGACGGCGAGCACGAGAGGGTATAGCTTTAAATTGAGGGGTGGTAAATATAGGATAGATGTCAGAGGTAGTTTCTTTACTCAGAGAGTTGTAAGGGTATGGAATGCTTTGCCTGCAACGGTAGTAGATTCTCCAACTTTAAGTGCATTTAAGTCATCATTAAACAAACACATGGATGTAGATGGAATAGTGTAGGTTAGATGGGCTTCAGATTGATATGACTGGTCAGAGCAACATCGAGCACCGAATGGCCTGTACTGCGCTGTAATGTTCTATGTTCCATCTGTGGGCTTCCCTTTATCCAAAGTGGATGCTACTCTTTTGAAGAATTACAATACATTAGATCAACAGAATTTCTCTTTCACAAAGTCATGTTGACTCTTCCTGATTATCTTGATGTTCTAAGTGCAACATTTGATTATAATCTAATAATAACTTACTTAATGATTTGTTTCTAACACCTTTTCTATGACAGACATCAAGCTAACTGGCCTACAGTTTTCTGCTTCCCTCCTGCTTGAATAGAGGGGTTTTTATTTGGTATTTTTCAATCTGATGGTACCTTTCCAGAATCCAGCGAAATTTTGAAAATTAACATCACCGCAATCACCACATCATCAGGCACCTCTTTTTAAGATCCTGGAATGAGGTGTCTAAAGATGGGGAGACTTATTAATCTGCAGCTGCATCATTTAGCTCAATATGTGATTTCCTTAGTGAATTTCATGTCACCACATTCCTCTCTTCCTTCAACTTCTTATTTACAGCTATTACTGAGAATGTTTTTGTATTCCCTATAGTGAAGAGCAGAAGCAAAATATTTATTCATTACATCTACCATTTCTTTATTAATTCCCATTCTCACACTTTAGCGGATCAGCATTCACTTTACTTATTGCATGCTTAGATGCCTATAGAGTCTATTGCTATCACGCACTTCCTCTCTCGCTCTAATTTATTTATCCTGATGAAACATGCCCAGACACACACTAGGTTAAATAAACATCTATCCCTGTCTTCTAGCCACAAAATCACTACAAGCATAAACATTGAGGGTTCAGTCACAACAATGTTGAGTACTAGGGCATCTGTTGATTCTATGCATTTGACTGAGTTGTCTTAGTCAAATGGTTCTTTTCAGAAGAGCGGATAGAATTCTCATATCCTCTTGAGGTGGAGGTAGTAGGGTGGAAACTGCTTGAGGAGGATATGGGGATTTCTCTCGTGACTTAATGATGTCTGTGTATTGTCACTTGACCACTACATTGAGAATATTGCTTCCTAGTTTGAGAGTAACTGTAAACATCCCTTAGATTAACCAAGAATGGTGTAGTTGACCTGTTAGATGGGTTTTTTTTAAAAAAACTTATATTTGGTGTGGCATTGTCGCCAATCTCTATTTGCCCTTGAAACGATATTGGTCAATTGCTGCCTTGAATTACTGTAGTTTCGTGTTGTATGTGTCCCGAGCATCTCGGGAAAATATACCAGGATTTTGATCCAGTGATATTGAAGAAATTGTGATTATAGTTCCAAGCCAAAATATTGTGTGGTTTGGAGGGAAACTTTCAAATGGTGGCATTCCCATATGTGTGTTGCCCTTATCCCCCTATACGGTACAGGTTGTGCTTTTGGAAGGTGCCATCACAGGCATGCAGTGCATCTTGTATTTCATACACACTGCTGTTTCTTTGTGTTGTGAAAGGAGGGAACATTTATGGTGGTGGATTACATGCTAGTCAAGTGTGCTGTTTTGTCTTTGATGCTATCAAGCTTATAGTTTTGGATCCCTGATTCAGTCACATTTCTGACTTATGCCTTCTGGTCAGACAATGGGGAGTTAGGAGGTGAGTTTCTTGCCTCAGAATTCCCAGCCTCTGAACTATTCACATGTGATCCAGTTAGGTTTTTGGTCAGTACTTGCCCTCAGGGCTGTTGATTGTGGGTGGGTGAGGGGAGGGGGAGTGATTGTAATCACATTAATGTTGAGGGATGTACAGCATCACACTGCTCATTTGGTGCTATGTGAGATCATATTGTGCAGATACCAAGTGTGTGTTGTATTTGAGATCCCAGAATACCTTAACAGATTACAATTTCGTAGAAGCTTACAGATGTAGAGCAGAGCTGGAGTCTAGTCAAGCTAATTATAATGAAGTGTTTATTTTAGGAACATGGACACCTCCTACTTCACCGCGGAAAAGGCTTGCTCTTTCAGGCACTTTGCCCAGTGCTGATTGGAATCTGAGTGTCAGACACAGCACTCCTGTGTCAGGAGGTTTACGAAAACGTAAAGAATCTTGTAGTACAGGCTCTCTCAACTTGAGTCACATATCCGAATCTCCAAGCCAGTTTCAGTCAGAAAAACCATCAGGAAAACGTAAATGTAAAACAAAACATATTATTGGACCCCAATCCCCAGACGAAGATGCAAGCAACCAAGGAAGACACAAGGTAAGAAACTTAAAGCAATGTTCTTTGTATGATGCTTCTAATATATCACTTAAGCTGCTTTACCGATGTTCAATTAGTAAAAATGGATGCTGTGCCAATTAAGAAGGCAAACCAAAAGCTTGGTCATAGATATGATTTTTTGGAAGAATCCTAAAGGGACATGCAGAGGTAGAGGCGTTTAGGGAAGGAATTCCAGAATTTATGGTCCAGGGCAACTTATGTTTTATCTGAGACCAATAGCGATATTCTGTTAGCTAGATATATCATCAGTAATGTCAGATCACATAGAACTGGAATTTGAATGAAGAAAGTTCTAGTGCAATCCTGTTGCAGCATATTTACATAGCTCATTTTTATTCTTCAGTTTACATTGATATAATACCCAGTTCTCAGCTATATAAAGCACCCAGAATCCCACAGTATATTAGAACAACTGAAGGAAGATCCACAATGATGGCATAAAGAGCATAGGCAATGCATAAGAGACAAGAGTCTGACGAATGGGTAGTTAGGTGGGTTATTAGACTGGATAATGTTACAGAGAGAGGAAGAAGCAAGGCTATGACGCAATGTAAACACAAGGATAGAATTTTGATTTTGAGATATTTGGGAACCTGGAAGCAAAACATGGGAGAGAGGACAGTGGTAATGAACAGATTGCGATTGATATGAGATAGGATATAGCAGCAAGTGGGCTGAATTTTACTGACATTGGCAGATACAAGTAGAGCATGAGAAATGTCTGAATCACAAAAGGTTGGATGAGATTTTCAAATTGTTTATTTGATTTTAAGAATAGATTTTCCATCTTAACAAAATAAAACTAAAATGTTTTAATGTCTTGATCTGTTATTGCTAGGAAATCTTGGTGTATAAATGTTCAACATGTTAGTGTATAGTTATTTGACCTTGAATTTTAATTGCACTTTTATTTTTTTAATTGTTATCTCTCAAATGATTCTTATATTCAAAGTCTTCAGATTGTAGATTTAGTATAAAGCCGAATTATAGCTGCTTGCATTTATTCCATGAGGCATATATAGTATCCCTACAATGTGGAAAGAGGCCATTCAGCCCATTGAGTCTGCACCTACCCTCCAAAAAGCATCCCATCCGGACCCTCCCCTCCCATAACCAAGCACTTACCATTGGCTAATCCACCTGACCTGCAGATCCTAGACA
This sequence comes from Hemiscyllium ocellatum, assembly GCF_020745735.1. Classification (NCBI taxonomy): domain Eukaryota; kingdom Metazoa; phylum Chordata; class Chondrichthyes; order Orectolobiformes; family Hemiscylliidae; genus Hemiscyllium; species Hemiscyllium ocellatum. Next base: position 92,659,581 of record NC_083411.1, on the reverse strand, counting down.
TTAAGGGGCAATTTAACATGGCAACTTCACCTAGCCTGCACATCTTTGGACTATGGGAGGAAATCAAAGCACCTGGAGGAAACTCACACACGTGTGCAGAACGTGCAAACTCCACACAGTCACCCAAGCTGGAATTGAACCTGGGTTCCAAACAATGTGAGACAGCAGTGCTAACCACTGAGCCACTATACAATATCTTCCTGTAAGTTAAATATACAATGAAAAGGGAGACATTCAGTTGAGTTGTTTAATAAGATTGTGGTATTAAATCATTTTCTTTGTCCCATTGATTGAACTTTCAAATAATTATCTTCTAACAGATTAAAGTAAGGCAAAAACGCTCTCTAAAGCGCTCAGCGTTAATGCTCGATTCTGATTGGAGCCCATCACCAAAGAAGCAACGTGATCATTCAACCCACTGGAAAAAGCGGACATCTTCAGTTACTCCTGTAAAATATGCAACAGTGCCACGGTCACCATGTGCTCAAGCAGAGACATCTGCAGGCCAGCAGTCACAATCTGAAACACGAAAGTTAATAGTAAATAAGAATGCTGGCGAAACACTGCTGCAGAAGGCTGCACGATTAGGCTATGAGGTAAAAGTTGTATTAACATAGTATTGACCTTTTTAATTTTATATATCTTCTCAGAAGGACCTTGTTCTTTCCAGAGTCATCCCTACCATTCGAAACTCATTTTTGACCTCTTTATTAAACCTCTTCTTTGCTTTGTGGTCCAACTGAATGAATTACACATGTGACATGCCCTGCCTAGTTGTCTCTAAATTACATTGGTGTCTTATATTCTAGGTAACTGACATTTTGATATTTGCTGGAAAAGTGAAAGTGCACCAAAAAGTCTGCTGCATTCATTTTAATTCAATTGCATTCTTTTCATTAAGTTCAGGTTGTAACTTCATTTTTTTCATAGTAATGCAACTTGCTGAAATATGTATTATCTTAAAAATATATCTAGCCCCGATTGTTTTCTTCACTGGCCATAATAATATTTTACAGTTGAAAACTTAATTTCTGAAAGGATTCAGGATCACTTTGGAACTGTGATATTTATGAATTATGTACTGTTATGGCCATGTGCCAGGCTTGTCCTCAGAGTGGTCTGTGGACTGAGAATTTATATAAACTTGTTTGTAGCCTCTTGTGATGCTTCTACTTTGAAATAAACAGCAGAACAGCTTCATGCTTTAAACAAGATAAAAGACTGGTTCATTACAGAGCTATTGTTGGAAGTTATTTCAGTAAGAAGTGATAAATATTAGCTATATAACGGTGCTGTGGCTTTCCTGATTTATTTTGTCCTGATTTTTTTGACAAGAGGTTGTAGGGTAGAGTGGAGAGCTAGCCACTGAAGACCAAGGCCGTGAGGCCTTGGGTTTTTTAAAAAAGTTGGAACGATAAAAGCATCCTGCATCTGGCCAGCTCTCTCAGACCAAGCTTTCAAGTTTTTTTTTTAGTTTTTAGGTTTAGCTTTAAACCAAAGCTATTGGTGTCGCAAAAGTGTTGAAAGTTTCAGTGAATGTCTCCTAGCTGCTACTCTCTGAATTTTCTCTTAATGTTTTTTCCTCCTGGATTGGAGAACTACATGTAAGAATCTGTGTTTGAATTTTCCTTTTTGCCAAGATGTGTGTTTGTGGGGTGTTACAATATCGGAGCAGTTAATTAACAATAGTTACTGTATTTATTATTCTGTTAAGTTTCTGATTCAGTTAGGTTATTCTAAATTTCTTTTTCTTTGGTGCTGTTTTTTAACGACAGTGTTTAAATAAATTGTTTTGCTTAACATTGGGAATAGCCACTTTATACTTGCCATTAAAAATAAGAGGTTAGGGTCTAGGCTCTCTTCTTCAAATATTTTGAGGGGGTCTGGTCTGCTCCAAAGCAAATTGTAGGCTCTATGATTCCAGGTTGGGTTTAAGATTGTTGGATTCAAAGGCTGCAACTGGTAATTGTTGGTGTCTTTTATTTTGGGTATTAAATTAGGTGGTTTAAACAGAGTGTGCCTTGAGTAGTAATGGCTCTTTCAGTCATTAAGAGTTTTCTGGGAGCGGAAGAAGTGACTTTGGGAGATTTATGAGAAGTGAGCAAAGCAAACCTGTTGGAATTGGCAAACGAGGCAAACAACATTGGGATTGGGGTTGCTTGTGTCTGTGAGGAAAGGGGAGATAGTTGTGGCAGTTGCGTAGCATTTGAGTTGCAGGAAATGCCATCAGAATATTTGGAGATGGCTAAAATTCAATTGCAAATGAAGCAGCATGAATTAGATGCAAGAGAAAGGAAATGAAACTGTTTGAATTCAAATTAAAAGGAGAAGAAAAAGAAAGAAGAGGAAGGCCCTCGCAGAGAGAAGAAAAGCAGAAAGAGAGTTTGAACTTAGATGTTGGCAATTAGAAAGGAGAGTTGACTTAAAAGGGCGGAGGTGTAGATAAAAGATAGGCCTAGTGAAAAGTCGAAATGTGTGGTGCTGGAAAAGCACAGCCGGTCAGGCAGTATCCGGGGAGCAGGATAGTCGACGTTTCAGGCATAAGCCCTTCATCAGCAATGGAGGATAGTGATGGAGAGCAATCCCATGGGCCTGGTTGGGAATTTATTCAAATATGTCCAAGCATTGCCTTCTTTCGATGAGAAGAATGTAGAAGCCTTTTTCATTTCATTTGAGAAAGTGGCTAAACAAATGAAATGGCGTGAGACCATGTGGGTATTATTGACCCAGACAAAGTTGATAGATTGAGCTAGTGAAGTATTTGCATCACTATCCGACGAGGTATCTGGATAGTATGAGGAGGCGAAAAATGCCATCTTAAGTGTATATGAACTAGTGCCAGAAACCTACAATGTTTCAAGAATTTAAGGAGAGAGCCTGGTCAAATGTACATTGAGTTTGAAAGGATCAAAGTAAGTAATTTTGATAGGTGAATAGATCAAGATCAATAGATATGACGCATTTAGACAATTATTATAGAGGAGTTTAAAAATTCACTTCTGAAGTAATAAGAGCTCTTGGAAGAACAGAGTTAAACTGCAAGATTCGCAGCTGAAATGGCTGATTGATTGAGTTGGTTCTTAAATCAATGTTTGGCTTCCAACATCAATTTCAATAGATAGAAATTGGGGAAAAGATAAATTTTTAGTTGGTAAGAGAAAAGGATGTCTCATTAAAGATAGTTTACCACAGGATGAAAAGGAAACCCGTGAGGGGGAAAGAGAAGTGAGAAAAGCGCAGGTGTTTTCACTGCAATAAAGTAGGCAGCATGAAGTCGCAGTACTGGTAGTTTAGGAAAAGCACTGCGAGGATAGTTGTGGGAAAACTGGATAAGCCAATTAATTTTGTTGAAGTGGTAAGGGAAAGCAAAGTGGAAGCTAAAAAGCTGCACCAGAATATACAATCTGTTTAGGGGTTGGTTGAGAAGAAGGTGTCAGATCTGCTTAAACCATTTATTTACAGGTGTAAGGTTAACTCGTATTTGTCAGGAGGAGCAGGTAAAGAAATTACAATCTTAAGAGATACAGGAGCATGTCAATCATTGATGGCGAGAGATGAGATATGTAATTCAGAAGGACTATTGCCAGAAAAAGTGGTAATGTGTGGAATTCATGGTGAGATGAGAGGGACTGTATTATGTGAAGTGAGATTGGAGTGTCCGGAGAAAAGTGGAGAACTTGTGTTAAGAGTACTTGAGGAATTCTCGGCTCCAGAAAAACAATATGTCCTTGGTAATGATATAGCTGGATCTCAGGTGGGAGTGCTGCTTACTATGGTTGACAAGCCAGTGAAAAATCAAGCAACTACGGTATTACAGGAAGCACATCCTGGGAATTTTTCTGACTGTGATAACAAGATCACAAAGCTACAGGTTAAAGCAGGAAGAGAAATTAAAGAATAAAGATAAAGAAGTTGAAGTACAATTATCAGAGGCTATGTGTGATCAAAGAGATGTGAAAAAACATGAATAGATGGAGGGCAAAGTGGATATTGTTAGTTCAGAGAAATTAACTAAGTTATAACAGAAAGATGAAAAACTAAAAGCAGTTGTGTCAAAAAGCATTATCTGAAGAAAGATATCCCAAAATGTTACTATCTTAAAAATGAGTCTTGATGAGGAAATGCAGAACTTTGCGTAATTGGGCTGTTGATGAATGGTAGAAATTTCATCAAGTTGTATTACTGATGGGTTATAGAAAGGTGGTGTTGCGGGTAGCACATGAATTACATATAGGAGGTCATTTGGGAGTAAGGAAATCCAAGCCAAAATACAAAAGTGTTTTTTTACTGGCCTGGACTGCATAAGGATTTAATTAAATTTTGCCACACAAGTCATACATGTCAGATAATTGGAAAACCTCAGGTAATGATAAAACCAGCACTTTTCCATTCCCTTATTAGAGGAACCTTTTAATTGATTGTGTAGGACCCCTACCTGAAACAAAAAGTGGGAATCAATATTTGTTGACCATAATGGATGTGTTCACTAGATTTCCTGAGGCCGTTCCATTGTGCAGTATCACAGCTGAAAGAATTGTACAAGAGTTTTTTTCACAAGGTATGGACCACCCACCGACATATAATCAGATCAAGGGTCACATTTTACATCAAAATTATTCAGGAAAGTTATGGATAACTTAGGAATAAAAAAAATCAAATCCACTGTGTACATCCAGAGTCACAGGGAGCATTAAATTTTAAAGACCACGTTAATGGCTTACAGTCAGGACTCTGGATTGGGATAAAATAATTCCATTTTTACTTTTTGCAATAAGGGATGCACCAAATGAATTACCAAAATCAGTCCATTTGAATGAATTTTTGTGTATGGGATGAGAAGACGGCTGAAATTCCCTAGGGCAAAATTGGTGAGTCAGAGTTCAGAGACTATATTTGGACTATATGCCAAATTTTAGGGAAAGATTAAATAGAGTGGATGAATTGGCCAGAAAACATTTAGAAGTAACACACCATCTGATGAAAAAAGAAGCAGACAAGAAATCAAAAATTTGCAATTTTGCTCGTGGAGTTAAAATGTTAGTGTTACTCCTAGTGGTAGTTGAACCTTTAAAAGTAAGGTTTAGTGCACCTTATCAAATCGAAAGGAGGTTGAGTAAGGTGAATTATTTGATAAGAATACTTCATAGAAAGAAACTTCACAGATTATGTCATGTGAATATGCTCTAAAGAAGTTTTGATAGGGAAGAAAAGCACAAGGACAATGTATTGTAAACAGTAACACAGTGAAGAACTAAGTTCAGAGGATTCTGAATTGGTCATTCCTCAAATTAAATTGGATGATGAAGTTCTCAAAAATTGGGATAAATTATTGAGGTAACTCCAGAAGAAAATCGAAATGACTTAAAAGAATTATTACAATCACGTGGGAAGATATGTGGAATACGCTGGGAAGTACTAATCTAATTAAGCATAATGTAAATATAGGAAATGGTGTTCCAATTAAGTAACGTCCTTATAGACGTAACCCTCCAAAGTTCAAGTTCAAAAAGAGATTGAACGCATACTTCAAGACAATATAATCAAAGTGAGTTACAGCAACTGAAGCTCATCCGTAGTAACGGTACCACAGAACCAGATGGCACCCAATCATTATATGTGAATATTGCCAAGTCAATGCAGCTACAAAGTCTGATTCATATCCTATTTGGAAGACTGCATTGAGAAGGTGGGACAAGCAACTTATATTTCAAAGTTGAACTGACTCAGGATACTAGCAGGTACCTTTATCTGAAAGAGCAAAAACAATTTTGGCTTTTGTGACACTGAATGGACTATACAATTTAAAGTCATGCTATGAAAAGTGTGAAGGACACATTTCAAAGACTAACCAATAAAATCACTTCTGGATTACTCAATTATGTGTGTTCATCAATGACCCAGTGATTTTTAGTCACACATGGAAGGAACATTTACAGCATCTATTGGAATTATTCAATAGATTATTCAATATTGGTGGATCCAAAGAAAGGGAATTCATGGATTGCTTACAGTATGGCTTTTTGGAACAACTTGTCATGGAGCCCACAAGGGAGCAGGCTATTCTTGACCTAGTGCTTTGTAATGAACCAGACTTTATAAAAGATCTTAAAGTAAGGGAACCCTTAGGGAGCAGCGATCATAATATGGTAGAGTTCAGTCTGCAGTTTGAAAGAGAGAAGGCAAAATCGGATGTAATGGTGTTACAGTGAAATAAAGGTAATTATGAGGTCATGAGAGGGGAACTGACAAAAATAGACTGGAAGTAGAGCCTAGCGGGGAAGACAGTAGAGCAAAAATGGCAGGAGTTTGTGGGTATAATTGAGGACACTACAAAGGTTCATCCCCAAGAAAAGAAAGATTAAACGGGGAGGGATTAGACAGCCATGGCTGACAAAGGAAGTCAGGAAATGTATTAAAGAAAAAGAGAGATCCTATAAAGTGGCCAAGAGCAGTGGGAAATCAGAAGATTGGGAAGGCTACAGAAACAAACCGAGGATACCAAAGAGAGTAATAAGGAAGGAGAGGATCAAATATGAAGGTAGGCTAGCCAGTAATATTAGAAATGATAGTAAAGGTTTCTTTCGATACATAAGAAACAAACGACAGGCAAAAGTAGACATTGGGCCACTTCAAACTGATGCTGGAAGCCTAGTGATGGGAGATAAGGAAATAGTAGGAGAACTTAACAAGTACTTTGTGTCAGTTTTCACAGTGGAAGACATGAGTAATATCCCAACATTTAAAGGGAGTCAGGGGGCTGAGTTGAGTATGGTTGCAGTTACAAAAGAGAAAGTGCTAGAAAAGCTAAAACGTCTTAAAATTGATAAATCTCCTGGCCCTGATGGGATACACCCTAGAGTTCTGAGAGAGGTGGCTGAGGAAATAGAGGAGGCATTGGTTGAGATCTTTCAAGAGTCACTGGAGTCATGGAAAGTCCCGGATGATTGGAAGATCACTGTTGTAACCCCCTTGTTCAAGAAAGGATCAAGACAAAAGATGGAAAATTATAGGCCAATTAGCCTAACCTTGGTCGTTGGTAAAGTTCTAGAATCCATCATTAAGGATGAGGTTTCTAAATTCTTGGAAGAGCAGAGTCTGATTAGAACAAGTCAATATGGATTTAGTATGGGGAGATCATGCCTGACAAACCTGTTGGAACTCTTTGAAGAGGAGACAAGTAGGTTAGACCAGGGAAACCCAGTGGATATGGTCTTTCTAGACTTCCAAAAGGCCTTTTGATAAGGTGCCACATGGGAGGCTGCTGAGTAAGATGAGGGCCCATGGTGTTCAAGGTGAGCTACTGGTATGGATTGAGGATTGGCTGTCTGACAGAAGGTAGAGTGTTGGGATAAAAGGTTCTTTTTCGGAATGGCAGCCGGTGACGAGCGGTGTCCCGCAGGGTTCAGTGTTGGGCCACAGCTGTTCACATTATATATTAATGATCTGGATGAAGGGACTGGGAGCATTCTAGCGAAGTTTGCCGATGATACGAAGTTAGGTGGACAGGCAGGGGAGGCTGCAGAAGGATCTAGATAATTTGGGAGAGTGGTCCAGGAAATGGCTGATGGAATTCAACATGAGCAAATGCGAGGTCTTGCACTTTGGCAAAAAGAATAAAAGCATAGACTACTTTCTAAATGGTGAGAAAATTCATAAAGGCAAAGTACAAAGGGATCTGGGAGTGCTAGTCGAGGATTCTCTAAAGGTAAACATGCAGGTTGAGTCCGTGATTAAGAAAGCGAATGCAATGTTGTCTCTTATCTCAGGAGGGTTGGAATATAAAAGCACCTTTGTGCTACTGAGACTTTATAAAGCTCTGGTTAGGCCCCATTTGGAGTACTGTGTCTAGTTTTGGTCCCCACACTCAGGAAGGACATACTGGCACTGGAGCGTGTCCAGCGGAGATTCACACGGATGATCCCTGGAATGGTTGGTCTAACATACGAGGAACGGCTGAGGATCCTGGGATTGTATTCATTGGAGTTTAGAAGATTAAGGGGAGATTTAATAGAAACTTATAAAATAATACATGGCTTGGAAAAGGTGGACGCTGGGAAATTTTTTCCATTAGGCGAGGAGACTAGGCCCCGTGGACACAGCCTTAAAATTAGAGGGGGTCAATTCAGAACAGAAATGCGGAGACATTTCTTCAGCCAGAGAGTGGTGGGCCTGTGGAATTCATTGCCGCAGAGTGCAGTGGAGGCCGGGATGCTAAATGTCTTCAAGGCAGAGATTGATAGATTCTTGATGTCTCGAGGAATTAAGGGCTATGGGGAGAATGCGGGTAAGTGGAGTTGAAATGCCCATCAGCCATGATTGAATGGTGGAGTGGACTCGATGGGCTGAATGGCCTTACTTCCACTCCTATGTCTTATGGTCTTATTCGATTGACTTCAGGAGGCAGGCTTAGTGATAAACATGATTAAGAGTGAACACGCAAAAGTCCAAGTCATGTTCCTGGGACATGTTGTTGGACACGGACACGGCCATATGGCCCCATGGAATGTGAAAACAAAGGTTATTGTGGAGTTTCCATGCCATCAACAAAGGCAACAGTACTACGATTCCTAGGATTGAGTGGGTTTTATTGGAAGGTTGTACCGAATTTTAGCAGTGTGGTTGATCCACTGACTGCCATACTGAAGAAGTGCAGAAAATTTCACTGAATGGTGGACTGTCAGACTGATAGCCTGAAAGTTATGTTAACCACTGCCCCAGTTTTAGCCCCGCCTAATTATGCAAAGCCATTCAAAATGGCAATCGATGTGAGTGATATAGGTCTCGGTACTGTACTCTTACAAGAAGTCAATTAGAAGAATGAAATACCTATTGGGTATTTTTACAGAAAATTGAATACTCATTAACAGAAATATTCCACAATTGAGAAGGAAACCTTGAGCTTAGTGTTGGCATTACAATATTTCAGCATTTATATTGGCAGTAATGTGTCTGAGACAATTGTAAATACTGATCATAATCCATTACTGTTTTTGGAAAAATTCAGGGACAAATTCCAGACTGTTTAGTTGGAGCTTATGGTTGCAGCCATTCAATCTGAAAATTATACACATGGTTGGGCAAGAAAACATAATTGCTATTGTGTTGTTGCGACTTTGAAGTAAGACAGAGGTGTTCAATGGCAGGTGTAAACAACAGAAATAGATTGTAGTACTGAATGTTTCCATGGTTAAAGTCAATGTAATGTATATATATTGTGGGATACTAATAGAATAAGATTAAAGGTTTTAAAAATGAAGTCATTTTTGTATATCGATTAGTTCTTGATTTTTAAGAGAGCAGGTGTGATAGAACATAGAACAATACAGCACAGAACAGGCCCTTCGGCCCACAATGTTGTGCCAAACATTTGTCCTAGCTTAAGCACCTATCCATATACCTATCCAATTGCCGCTTAAAGGTCACCAATGATTCTGCCTCTGCCACTCCCACAGGCAGCGCATTCCATGCCCCCACCACTCTCTGGGTAAAGAACCTACCCCTGACATCCCCCCTATACTTTCCACCCTTCACCTTAAATTTTGTCCCCTTGTAACACTCTGTTGTACCCGGGGAAAAAGTCTCTGACTGTCTACTCTATCTATTCCTCTAATCATCTTATAAACTTCTATCAAGTCACCCCTCATCCTTCGCCGTTCCAATGAGAAAAGGCCTAGCACTCTCAACCTATCCTCGTATGACCTATTCTCTATTCCAGGCAACATCCTGGTAAATCTCCTCTGCACCCCCTCCAAAGCTTCCACATCTTTCCTAAAGTGAGGCGACCAGAACTGCACACAGTACTCCAAATGTGGCCTTACCAAGGTCCTATACAGCTGCACATCACTTCACGACTCTTGAATTCAATCCCTCTGCTAATGAATGCTAATACACCATAGGCCTTCTTACAAGCTCTATCCGCCTGAGTGGCAACTTTCAAAGATCTATGAACATAGACGTCAAGATCCCTCTGCTCCTCCACCTTACTGAGAACCCTACCGTTAACCCTGTATTCCGCATTCTTATTTGTCCTTCCAAAATGGACAACCTCACACTTGACAGGGTTGAACGCCATCTGCCACTCCTCAGCCCAGCTCTGCATCATATCTAAGTCCCTTTGCAGCTGACAACAGCCCTCCTCACTGTCCACAACTCCACCAATCTTCGTATCATCTGCAAATTTACTGACCCACCCTTCGACTCCCTCATCCAAGTCATTAATAAAAATTACAAACAGCAGAGAACCCAGAACTGATCCCTGCGGAACTCCACTTGTAACTGGGCTCCAGGCTGAATAGTTACCATCTACCACCACTCTCTGACTTCGACTGGTTAGCCAGTTCTCTATCCAACTGGCCAAACTTCCCACTATCCCATGCCTCCTGACTTTCCGCATAAGCCTACCATGGGGAACCTTATCAAATGCCTTACTAAAATCCATGTACACTACATCCACTGCTCTACCCTCATCCACATGCTTGGTCACCTCCTCAAAGAATTCAATAAGACTTGTAAGGCAAGACCTACCTCTTACAAATCCGTGCTGGCTGTCCCTAATCAAGCAGTGTCTTTCCAGATACTCATAAATCCTATCCCTCAGTACCCTTTCCATTACTTTGCCGACCACCAAAGTAAGACTAACTGGCCTGTAATTCCCGGGGTTATCCCTATTCCCTTTTTTGAACAGGGGCACAACATTTGCCACTCTCCAGTCCCCTGGCACCACCCCCATTGACAGTGAAGACAAAAAGATCATTACCAAGGGTTCTGCTTCCCACGTAATCCTAGGATATATCCCATCAGGCCCGGGGGACTTGTCTATCCTCAAGTTTTTCAAAATGCCCAACACATCTTCCTTCCTAACAAGTATCTCCTCTAGCTTACCAGTCCATTTCATACTCTCCTCTTCAACAATACGGTCCCTCTCATTTGTAAATACTGAAGAAAAGTACTCATTCAAGACCTCTCCTATCTCTTCTGACTCAACACACAGTCTCCCACTACTGTCCTTGATCGGACCTACCCTTGTTCTTGTCATTCTCATGTTTCTCACATACGTATAAAAGGTCCTTGGGGTTATCCTTGATCCTACCCGCCAAAGATTTTTCATGCCCTCTCTTAGCTCTCCTAATCCCTTTCTTCAGCTCCCTCCTGGCTATCCTGTATCCCTCCAACGTTCTGTCTAAATCTTGTTTCCTCAACCTTATGTAAGCCTCCTTCTTCCTCCTTACAAGACATTCAACCTCCCCCGTTAACCAAGGACCATCTCTTTCCTGCCTGACAGGTACATACATATCAAGGACACGTCGTATCTGTTCTTTGAAAAAGTTCCACATTTCAACGACATCCTTCCCTGACAGCCTATGCTCTCAACTTATGCTCCTCAGATCCTGTCTTGCAACATCGTATTTACCCTTCCCCCAATCGTAAAACCTGCCCTGTTGCACGCATCTCTCTCCATAACCAAGGTGAAAGTCACAGAATTGTGGTCACCATCACCAAAATGCTTACCCACTAACAAGCCCATCACTTGTCCTGGTTCGTTACCAACTACCAAATCCAATATGGCCTCCCCTCTGGTCGGATAATATGCATACTGAGTTAGAAAAGCTTCCTGGAAATACTGCACAAACACTGCCCTTTCCAATCTACTTGATCTAAAGAGCTTCCAGTCAATATTTGGGAAGTTGAAATCGCCCATGACTACACCCAACAACGTGACTGCTCCTTTCCTATTTCTGACTTCAGTCCATACTACCTCCAAAGGCAGATCCCCCTCAAACTGCCTTTCTAATTAGCAACGCCAGCCCCCCTCCTTTTTTACCACCCCCCCCCTAATCTTACTGAAACATCTGTAGCTAGGAACCTCCATCAACCATTCCTGTCCCTCTTCTATCCAAGTTTCTGTGATGGCCACAACATCGTAGTCCCAAGTACCGATCCACGCCTTAAGTTCACCCACCTTCTTTCTGATACTCCTTGCGTTGAAATATACACACTTGAGCCCATCTCTGTGTCCGCAAGTATTCTCTGTCAGTGCTACCTTCTCCACAGCCTCACTACATTCTTGGACATCCTGAAAAACAGCTAACCTACTTGCTGGAGTACAAGTCCGGATCCCATCCCCCTGCCAAATTAGTTTAAACCCCCCCCCCCCCGAACAGTGCTAGCAAACCTACCTGCCAGGATATTGGTGCCCTTCTGGTTCAGGTGCAACCCGTCCTGCTTGTACAGATCCCACCTTTCCCAGAATGCAGTCCAATTGTCCAAATACCTGAAGCCCTCCCTCCTACACCATCCTTGCAGCCATGTGTTCAACTGCACTCTCTCCCTATTCCTTGCCACACTGTCACGTGGCACCGGCAACAACCCAGAGATGACGACTCTGTCCGTCCTAGCTTTTAGCTTCCAGCCTAACTCCCTGAGCTCCTGAATGACCCCCCCACCCTTCTTCCTACCTATGTCGTTGGTGCCAATTTGCACCACGACTTCTGGCTGCACACCCTTCCTCTTAAGGATTCTGAAGACACGGTCCGAGACGTCTCAGACCCTGGCACCCGGGAGGCAACAAACCATCCGAGAGTCTCGCCCATGTCCACAGAACCGTCTGTCTGTCTCTCTAACTATGATGTTGTAGCTTTCAAGAGGTTATTTTATCCTGATTTTTTTTTGGATTAACAGTTGAGTGATAATACCACAAGGTCTCTGCCTCCCCTTAATATGTCATTGATCATTAGTTCAGTAGGTCCTTGTGATGCTGGTCAGTCCAGTCTCAGAGCTGCATCTCCATCCACACCTAGAAGGTGAAAATGGTCCTTGACCTTCAAATCATTGGCATTTGTTTTTCAGGTTCATTTTTTTTTGTACTTCCACTTAACAACAGGTGCTCTTAAAGAGTTATGTCCCTTCATACAGAAGTTTCCTCCAAGTTGGTTTCTTCTGCACGAAGGTCTCCTCTGCATTGACATTGCAATTCTTGAGGGAAGCCTTCAGGGAGTCCTTGAAATACTTCCTTTGCCAATGGTCAAGAGGGTCAAGTTCTTCAGAGTGATGATCACCAACAATCTCTCCTGGACCACCCATGTCTATGCAATGGTCAAAAAAGCACAACAACACCTCTTCTTCCTCAGGAGATTAAGGAAATTCAGCATAAGGACCCTCACCAACTTTTACAGATGCACCATAAAAATCATCCTATCTGGATACATCACAGCTTGGTACAGCAACTACTGTGCCCATGACCATAAGAAACTTCAGAAAGTTTTGAACATAGCCCAGACCATCATGCAAGCCAACCTCCCAACCATTAACTCCATCTACACCTCTCATTGCCATAGAGAGGCAGCCTACGTTATCAAAGGCCTCTCCCACTCACTTATAATCTCTTGCAATCTCTTCCGTCAGGCAGAAGATACAAAAGAATAAATACACGTACCAAAACGTTCAAGAACGACTTCTTTTCCACAGTTATTAGACTTCTGAATGGACCTGTCATATTTCAAATCTAATACTGATCTTGCTTCTTCTGCACCTTCTTTGCAGCTGTAACTTTATATTGCTTGCTCGATGTAATCACCCTTTGATCTTTGTATGGTGTGATCTACCTGTACTGCATGCATAACATAAATCAAATCTTCTCATTTGAGTGCTTTCCCTGAGCTGGGGGATGAAGATGTGCTCTGGTAGTCATAACGTAGAAATTCTAAGATGTCCTGGCCTGGTGTGGCTGGTTTTGTGACCTTTGCGTTGATGCTGGTACTATTAGCTGCTTCAAAGATGCTGATGTTAGTAAGTCTGACTTCCTAGCTGATGCAAAGAATCTGTATCAAACAGCGTTGATGCTACTTCTTAACGTTATTGAGAAGTTATTAACGTTGTCTAAACATGGTCCAAATTTCTGAGCCGTTTCAAACAATCAGAAGGATCTTGGTATCAACACAATGTCACAATCAAAGACTCTTATCCTTGAGCACTCAGTGCTGAGCTTTTTATCCTAAACTATTCGTTCAACTTCATCTGCTTTTGGTTGTGTTTGATTGATGCTGGGGAGTGTATGAGATGGTAGTCTATCTGACAGTCATCTGCAGCATTCATCATTTTGGGTAATGAGGACATCCTTTTTAATTCATTCATGGGATGAGGGCACCGCTGGCTGGACCAGCATTTATTGCCCTTCTCTGATTGCCCAGCAGACAGTTAAGAGTCAATCACATTGATGCGGAGCACATGTAGGCCAGGTACAGATGGCAGTTTCCTTCCCTAAGGGATATTTGTAAACTAAGTGGCTTTTTCCCCTACAATCGATTCATGCTTATCATTTAGACTCTTAATTCCAGATTTTTAAAATTTGAACTTAAATTCCGCCATCCACACAGAACATTACCTGGGTCTGGGGACGAACAGTCCAGTGATAATACCAGTAGGCGATGACCTCCCCTTTTGGTCTCAGATGATCAAACCATGATGTAGTCCATCATGTGGGAGAATATGAGGACTGCAGGTGCTGGAAATCAGAGTCGAGTGTGTGGTGCTGGAAAAGCACAGTAGGTCAGGCACTACACATCAGAAGAATCGACGTTTTGGACATCAGCCCTACATCAGGAATTAAGTCCTCAAGGGTGATTCCTAATGAAGAGCTTATGCCCATAACATCAATTCTCCTTTTCCAGCACCACACTCTCGACATAGTTCATCATGTGTCAGTGCTTTGATCATGGTTGCTTCCATGTCTTCTTGGTAGAACAGTGTGTTGGTGATGACCAGCTGATGTTCAGCACATTTGGCTATTTGAATCCCATTGGGTTTGGAATGTGGTTCCTTTCCAACCTTGGTGTTGAAGTCCTCAAGGGTGATAATTTTATTTTCTTTAGGAATGTTGGCGAGTATGGTATCCAGGGTGGAGTAGAAGTCTTCTTTGGACTGGTTTGTGTCACCAAAGATTGAAGACATCCATGACTGTTGTCTGCTAGTTATTGCTGAAAATGTGTTGCTGGTTAAAGCACAGCAGGTTAGGCAGCATCCAAGGAAACAGGAAATTCGACGTTTTGGGCCAGAGCCCTTCATCAGGAATGTCCCTGTTTCCTCTCTCCGATCACTGCAGGCATTCTGTTGTGTGTCTGGTGAGAGTTGAATTCTTTTTGTGTGGAACATCTTTTTAAAATATGAGAATGCAGATACATATTCCTTGACAGAAAAGGTAGTTCAAGTAACAAGGAAACCTCAATGACTAGGCCATATTTATCTGGTATTGCAGACATTGATATCAGACGAATGTCTTCTGTCTGGAATGCCACTGGGGGGTTGTTTTGGATTGTGCTTTGCCTGGTTCCTCCCCTCCAACCTTGCCATCATCGGTCACCCTGCCAGGAGTTGAGCACTCCTGATGGCTTCACTCTCAGGATCGATGGAACACTTTCCCTAATAGCAAACACAATACAATGTTTTGTCATTTTTTTTCAATATGGGAGTATCACATGTTGGAAACTTTCAAGCAGTTTTAAGACGTTATCTTTTAAAGAACAACAAGAAAACCAAGGGAAAAAAAATTACATTTGCTTTTGGGAATAAACAGTCTTTTCACAAAAAAGAAATATACAGTCAATGCATGATCATTTCATCCAAATCACTTCCATAGGAGATGGGTGTCATTAAAGTTCTATCTGAGTGGTTGCATCCAGTACTGCACTGTTCTGTCGTGGTGAAAATGACGTTCCTCCTGCTCAACATCCTGATCTTTGTCCTCGGATGAATGTTGCTGCTCTCCTCGTTCTTCGTTGTTCATCACATAAGCTCTTTGTCTACTCCAGTTGTACAAAACCCAGCATGCAAAAATTTATGGCACACCTTTGTCAGTACTGTGCTGCATTCCCTGCCCCCACCCAGCCTCATCTTCAGGTGGTGTAGCATCTACTCCATGGTGATCGTGGTCAAAGAATGGGCTGTATTGTTTCTAACCTCATCCTCCGTTCAGGGAGTCATAACAGAGCCAGCAGCCATGGTTGCAGAGGGTATATCTTGAACCAGTAACCATCCCGTAAGGCTTCCGGTCATTGAAATGAAGCAGGAACGTGTGAGTTCTTAAGGGTGTTGGTGTCATGGTAGCTTCTAAGGTACCAAATTCTAAGATATGGTACCAATGATCACAGATAACTTATATTGATGTACTGGTGAACTAGTTGTTGGAGTGCCTTTTACTGTCACAGGAGATCACTCTTGCAAATGCAATAATCTAGTAATTGCTAGATTAAATCATTGAGCAACATTAAATGATCAAATGATGAAGAATAGTCACCGTGATGATGTAAGCAAATGCTGCACTACATGCAGGCACAGCAATGCAATAAATGAGAGAAAATATTGAATAGTATTGATTAAGAGTTCCAATATGACTAAGCCAGTATGCTTGAATAAACACATTGACATGCATTAAACAATTTTGAAGCAAGTTAAAAAGCAAACATTAGGTTTTGACTCCAGCCCAGAGAAGTGGTACTCTTGTGGCATTTTACTGATGTAGATCAAATACAACTTTAATTAATGTTCTGACTGGGCTCATAACATAAAATGTGCTGAATGGCATTGAGTATATGATGGAAAAGCAGAAAATGGTGAAATATTTAGTGATTAGGTAATACGTGGGCGACACAGTACTAACCACTGTGCCTCACAGCGCCGGAGACCCAGGTTCAATTCCCACCTCAGGTGACTGACTGTGTGGAGTTTGCACATTCTCCCTGTGTCTGCGTGGGTTTCCTCTGGGTACTTCGGTTTCCTCCCACAATCCAAAAATATGCAGGTTAAGTCAATTGGCCATGCTAAATTGCCCGTAGTATTAAGTGAAGGAGTGAATGTGGGGGAATGGGTCTGGGTAGGTTGTGCTTCAGCGGGTCGGTGTGGACCTGTTGAGCTCAAGGGCCTGTTTCCACACTGTAAGTAATCTAATCTCAAAAAAGCACTGTGGAGAAAGGAACAGAGTTGATTTTCCAGATTGATCTTTTGTCAGAACTACGAAAGGTTAGAAATGTTGGATGGACTTTACAGATCAAATGGTCTTCTATGTCATTGTCACTCTAAAATGACTCTATAATATGGAAAAAGAGACCAAGGAAATCCCATCTGTGAACAGAGAAGAACTTATTCCAGGAGATTCCTGAAAGAAAAGTAGTAGTATGTTAAATATTAATTCAAAAGAAAAATACTGTCATTGCCACAGCACACCAATGCCACAAGTATAGTATGCAATTGCTGGCATGCGATAATGTCACTTATATGCAAGGCAGTTTGATGAAGCTGAGTTTGCATGTATTCCCCTTGCAAAATAGAGTCATTTAGTATTGCAGACCTTGCATTAAAGCTTCAATTTAATTTCAACTACATGAAAAAAACCTGACTGCTCTGTTTGTCCAAATAAATCGTTGGAAAAAACTGACCACAGTTAGAGTTTCATTAGTACTGTTCCACGTATGCCTGTTTGTAAGTTACCTTCCCTGATCCAGTAATACAAGATGAACATTGCTTTGCTAACTCAATACTATTGGAACTGGATTAACAACTGTATGGTAATATTAGGTCACAGGGTTAAAGAGTTAAGGAATTCAGGTGCTTTGTGTGTAAGCAAATGTTCTTTGTTTTTGTTGCAAAGATCTCAAACCTCACTTTTTCACCTGAATTTTAATTGAAATTTATTAGTTTTCAATATGATCTGGTCTTGAAATACATCATGTTTTGTAGTCTGGAATTTCTATCACTAAATTCCTGGCATTTACTTCCAAATTAATTATATCTTACACAGTCTTCTTGTGGAGTTTATAGTCCATGATCCAACAGATTTCTTATCAATGGAAGTTTGAAAAAAATAATTTTGCATGGTGAGGCAACCTGCCCCATGATTAGCTAATTGGACAGAAAATGATGAAAGAATTAAAGCTATCTTCAGAGAACTGGTACAGAGAAGATTGGCTTTAAGTAAACAATAGTCTGGAATAATGTACTCTGGTCATTTTCTTCAACTATAGATACATTCCTGAACTTTATGCTAAGTGAAGATGCTGTTTTAAAAAAATGAAATTACTTAGAGTTGTGAAATAAGTTCAAAGGTAAGGATTTTAAGGTGAACAGTACAAATAGGCTTAAGAAACCCAATGAGAAAGAATTGAGAGGTATAGCAGGAAATTGGGTAGGTCAACCTTGTTAAAGCTGTTGTTAATTTTCCACAAATTAGAAATGTTCTTACAATTTTGTTCATTGGAAGTGCAAAGAAACATGGCATGAATTTTACCTTAATGTTGTTACCTAGTTTTGTACATGTTATCCCAGAATTGTCAAGCTCAAATTTCACAAAAGGAAATAATATGTTGGACATTTTCTTTTTAATTAACCAATGTTCCTCCACCATAAATGATAGGTTCCAGTATACTATGCAAAGTTTGCTAATTCAATTAATGTAACCTAAGTGATATAACTTACAACAGCATCCCTTTCCTCTGTACTGTTCAACAGCTCTACTGGAAAATTCATTGTGGACATCAAATAAGCAAAGGATAAATTTTAGCTGAAATACGTTTTACCATTTCTAGCATTAAACAATAAATATTTGCATTAATCAGACACGTTTTGGGACCTCAGGACATCCCAAAATGCATTGCACTCATCAGATGTTTCTGAAGTGTACTCAAGACATTACAATAAATATGGAGATTTAATTATCTTATGATCAGTTTTAGTGGTTTTATTGTTTGAGGAATAAATGTTCCCTCGAAAAGCAGGAGAACTCTGTTACTCTTATTTGCATTATGCTACTTGATCTTTTACAGCTACTAAGACACCATTGATTTAGCATCTCATCCAAAAAAAAGTGCTTTCAATATTGCACCAATTTCTCAGGCAGTGTCAACCCAGATTACATATTTTAAGTCTCCACCGTAAGGCTTGAATTCCAGACTTTCAAATTGTAAGATCACACACAAAAGAATGGCCATTTTGGCCAAGGAATAAAAACCAGTTGTTGATAGCATGTGGAGCTGGAAAAAGCACAGCAGGTCAAGCAGTATTAGAGGAGCCGGGAAGTCAATATTTCAGGTCGGAACCTTCCATCAGTCCTGATGAACGATCCCAACCTCAAACTTCGACTGTCCTGCTCTTCTAATGCTGCCTGACCTTGTGTGCTTTTTTCAAGTCCACACTTTATCAACTCTGACTTTCCAACATCTGCAGTCTTTACTATATCCGAGTAGCACATGTCAGTATCTCAGCAAAATAACTGAGCATATTAAGGAGATAAATTGTATGTGGATTTTTAATTAATTGGTGTGATTTGAATCTACATCTGTCTTCCAAAGTTACAAACAATGGTCAGAATTTGTCCTGTCGTCTTATCAAAGTGGATTTTTTTCTGATGCTTTTATAACATCCTGCATATTTGATCTCTCATGTAGGATGTAGTTATCTACTGTTTGGAGAACGCCATTTGTGATGTCAATCACCGGGATAATGCTGGGTATACAGCATTGCACGAAGCTTGTGCACGTGGCTGGCTTGATATTGTCACACGGCTCCTAGAGCATGGAG
This sequence comes from Hemiscyllium ocellatum, assembly GCF_020745735.1. Taxonomy (NCBI): domain Eukaryota; kingdom Metazoa; phylum Chordata; class Chondrichthyes; order Orectolobiformes; family Hemiscylliidae; genus Hemiscyllium; species Hemiscyllium ocellatum. The sequence goes on along the minus strand of NC_083411.1, from coordinate 92,640,018 downwards.
GAGATGTGAACTGCAGTGCGCAGGATGGTACCAGGTAAGGTTGCTATAAGTGATTTTGGTATTGTGAATGTTGTACGTTCTGCAGTGATGACATTAGCATTGGAGAAGGAAGGTCATTCCCAGAATTCACTAAAAGCAATTACAGTACAGATATAGCACATTTAGAAATGGAACAATCCTCACAATGGTCCCCCTGTAAGTCTGTCTGTGCATTTTATATCTGCATTAGATGAAATCCTTAAATGTATTGATGTTGATCATTCCATTAAATAATCCTCATGTCGAGAGGGTACCTGTACTGCTTAACATCTAATCAAATAAATGTGTGACACAACATGCAGCAATTGTATTCCTTTATGCTAAAATGAACAAATGCTGTCATTCACATGGACTGAAAACATTAAAATAAAATAGGGCCACTTACACCTTTTCTCAGCAGTATTTATCCACACATGTCTTTCTGTTCCCTCTTCATTCTGGATATCAAGGATTGGCAACCTTGGCTGCTGATTTAAACTTTATGTTCCAATCTCTGTATGATTCATTTTAATAAGACTATCTTGATGCAATGTAAGAGGATTTTTAACCTATCAAGATAGTTCGGTGTCTGTGCATGTAGCAGGTTTAGTCAGCTGAACTGCTAGCATTTGAAGAAACCAACAGGCACCCTCTAACTTCCATTTTTAACCTTTGCATGTTCTTCAAAATGTAGCACATTCACAGTGGCTCAGATAGATCTGCCATTTAAATATGTTAAGTGCTCACCATGTGAAATTTGAGTCCCAGACTCTGACTTTGACTCTGGGTCTCCTGGACTTTATGAAACTCATCAAGTAAAACAAAAGAAAACCACTGTGGGAATTATCAGAACTCTTCAATTAATAGACAGCAAAAGCTTTTGACTCTGAAGTCTGACAATTGTTTCCTTGCCGAAATGAAAGGATTTTGCTCACAAGGCATGTTCTGATTGTGTGTACCTTCACTACTTTGGAGGTGATACCCAATATTTTTAAAGGTTATTTCTGGAACCATGAGGTTTCTTGCCTTTGATTTCCACTTCCCAGCTGTCACCATTACAGCAGTATGGGAGCAGTTTACACAATTTAACCATGGACCAATGATGAGGATTGAGAAGAGCAGCAGTAACACCAATAGTTGCAAGAGCAGTATTTGCAAGAACAACAGCAACCGCCTTCTCAATCATCTGCAGTTCCTCAGGAAAGAGGAACCAACCACAGAGTTCTACATTGCAGGCAAAATTAGTTTCCTCGACTTTGCTGTGTACAAATGCTCAGCCTTGCTCTCACTTTCCCAGCAAGTATTGTTGACCTGTTTGAGTTTATTTCCTGGTTGAAGATGCTTTCTGTTTAAAAATGATGAAGTCTTAATGTGGTAGGTAATCTTATTGTGTTACGATCTATCATATATTTGCAATCCCTTGTTGGCTCTGTAGTATTGCCCTGTTGCTGATTTCTTTTTCTAATTATTAAATATTTTGAGCTACAGTTGACATTACAACTTGATTTTAAATACAACTTACCGTTTTTATGTTTTAGACCTATTCATGATGCTGTCGTGAATGATAACCTGGATGTTGTCCATATTCTTCTGTCGTATGGTGCAGATCCCACCCTTGCTACCTATTCGGGTCAGACGGTTCTGAAGATGGCTCATAGTGAGCCAATGAAACAGTTTCTTTTAGGTATGTAGCCTATGCTACTCACTTAATATCCAAATTTGTAATGCTTCAATTTATTCAGATGTAAAATATATTTTGACATTTTCAATGTGCTCATGATACATGTGACAGTCAGCAAAACAATTTTTTTATTGTAATATGCCAGGCATGAAGTATTTTTGAAACATTAAGTTAAATAACAATTATAACAAAGCTAATTTATATGGTATCCCCTCCCTCAAGCATTTGAGCTCAAATGAGGACACAAATACTAATGCTTCAATTAAGTATTGACAGAGTACTGCGTTATCTGAGGTGCTGTCTTTCGGATTAGACGATAAACTGAAGCCCCATCTAGCTGTTCATCTGGATGTGAAGTAGCACGTAACAGAATTCAAAGATTAGGGAGCTGCTTCTTCTTGCAACATTTGCTCCTCCTTTTTTTGTGAAAACATGCTGTGCACAAATCAGCTGCTGCAGTTGTGCAGTGACTGTAGTTTGAAAGTACCTGATTGAAGCACTTGATTTGAGAATGTGAAAGGGGAAATGAAAGAGCAAATGGCTTTTTTGGGTCTGGAGTGATTTTTATATAAACTACAATATTAAGTATATAAACTTAGATCAAAGAAAATTCCATTAACATAGCTGTGGCACTTTTTCAATTGGTTCACGCCAAAAGATGTAGGAACAGAAGTAGACCATTCAGTCCATCAGGACTGCTTCAGAATTCAGTGAAATCACAGCTGATGTGATAATCCCCAACTCTACTTTCCTGCTTATTCCCTTAAATGCTTGTTTTCTTTAGTGATTAAGGGTCTATCTCAGCCTTGAATGTACTTAATGACTCAGCCTCAATAATCCTTTGCAGTAAGTAATTCCACAGATACACTGAGCAAAGAAATTCCCCCTCATTTCTGTTTTAAATGTGAAACCTTTTATTCTGGAATTATACCCTCTGGACCTAGACACTCTCACCAGGGGAAACGACCTTTCTTCATCTACCTTTCAAGTTCCCTATGGTTCTCGTATATTTCAATAAGATTGTTATCATTCTTCTAAATTCCAGTGAATGCAGACTCATCCTACGCAACCTCTCCTTGCTTAGGGAACCTTCTGTAGTCTGTCTGCAATGCCTGTATATCCTTCATTAGGTATAAGGCCAAAACTATTCAGTGTTCGAGCTGTGTGGTCTGACTAGTGCATTGTAAAATTTTAGCAAAGTGTCCCTACGTTTACTCCAATCTCTTTGAAAAAGGGACCAATATTCCATATATTTTCCCTATTACCCACTGAACTTGGATGCTAAGTACTTGTGATTCATGCATGAAGAGTCCCAAATCCCTCTGTTCTGCAGCTTTCCGCAGACTTACTCTATTTAAACCCTATTCAGTTCTACTATTCATCTGGCCAAAATGCATAACCTCACATTTTCCTACATTATATTTCATTTACCAAGTTTTTACCATCTTGTTTAACATGTTTGTATCTCTTTAGAGGCTGTTAGAGTCATCCATACTACTTGCCTTCCCACTTATTTTTGTGTCATCCGCAAACTTGGCCATAAAACATTCGCTTTCTTCAAGTCATTTAGATATATTGTAAATAATCGTCACTTCACATTTATCCCTTTTGCTGATCTACTCGTTACAGGTTGCCATTCTAACATTGTCCCCCTTATTCCAATTTTCTGTCAAAGAGTCATACAGCATGGAAACCAACCCTTTAGTCCAACCAATCAGTGGCAAAAGTTCCCAAATTAAACTAGTCCGGCCTGTCTGTGCTTGGCCCTTTTCTCTCCAAACTTTTCCTATTCGTGAACTTATCTAAATTTCTTTTAAACATTGTAACTGTACCTGCATCCACCATTTTTGCTAGCAGTTCATGCCACAAACAAGCCACTGTCTCTTTGGGAAAACAAAAGTCAAAACAACAGCACTTTTAAAAGGGAGAAAGACAGACAAAGGCAGCCAGCACATGGTCTGTAAGGAAGAGAGATAAAAAAAATCCACACTGCTAACTGACACAGCAGTGAATCTGCACACTTACTGCTGTTTGAATTCATGTATTGCTGGACATCACAGTGTCTAGGAAAATTTAAGAAACCGCTAAATTCACATCTGATCTTGGAGGAGTCTGTTTGGGAAAGTTCACAGCACAGAAACAGATAAGTAAATAGTTTTAAGTATAGCCTTGCTGTAAATCTATATTAGTGAGTAGAGTGAGTTCTTTCTTGATTATATGTTTTTATTGGGATCTGTCTCTTGATTAAATTTTAAATATAAGCCATAAGCATTAAGTTAGCCTGGAGCAGTGTTTTGTAGAGCAATAAGATGGTGCTAATTTCTGACTCTATAGAATGGAAGGAGCAAAATGGCATTTAGTAGAATGATATGCTCTTCTTATCAGATGTAGGAGTTTTGGGAGGGTTTAAGGGTTTCTGAGGATTAGATCTGCAATAAATGTCATTGGTTGTGATTCCTCGAGTAAAAAATGAGGTCTGCAGATGCTGGAGATCACAGCTGAAAATGTGTTGCTGATCAAAGCACAGCAGGCCAGGCAGCATCTCAGGAATAGGGAATTCGACGTTTCGAGCATAAGCCCTTCATCAGGAATGAGAGAGAGTAGCCAAGCAGGCTAAGATAAAAGGTAGGGAGGAGGGACTTGGGGGAGGGGCGATGGAGGTGGGATAGGTGGAAGGAGGTCAAGGTGAGGGTGATAGGCCGGAGTGGGGTGGGGGCGGAGAGGTCAGGAAGGAGATTGCAGGTTAGGAGGGCGGTGCTGAGTTGAGGGAACCGACTGAGACAAGGTGGGGGGAGGGGAAATGAGGAAACTGGAGAAATCTGAATTCATACCTTGTGGTTGGAGGGTTCCCAGGCGGAAGATGAGGCGCTCCTCCTCCAGCCGTCGTGTTGTTATGTTCTGCCGGTGGAGGAGTCCAAGGACCTGCATGTCCTCGGTGGAGTGGGAGGGAGAGTTAAAGTGTTGAGCCACGGGGTGGTTGGGTTGGTTGGTCCGGGCGGCCCAGAGGTGTTCTCTGAAGCGTTCCGCAAGTAAGCGGCCCGTCTCCCCAATATAGAGGAGGCCACATCGGGTGCAGCGGATGCAATAGATGGTGTGTGTGGAGGTACAGGTGAACTTGTGGCGGATATGGAAGGATTACAGGTGAACTTGTGGCGGATATGGAAGGATCCGCCACAAGTTCACCTGTACCTCCACACACATCATCTATTGCATCCGCTGCACCCGATGTGGCCTCCTCTATATTGGGGAGACGGGCCGCTTACTTGCGGAACGCTTCAGAGAACACCTCTGGGCCGCCCGGACCAACCAACCCAACCACCCCGTGGCTCAACACTTTAACTCTCCCTCCCACTCCACCGAGGACATGCAGGTCCTTGGACTCCTCCACCGGCAGAACATAACAACACGACGGCTGGAGGAGGAGCGCCTCATCTTCCGCCTGGGAACCCTCCAACCACAAGGTATGAATTCAGATTTCTCCAGTTTCCTCATTTCCCCTCCCCCCACCTTGTCTCAGTCCCCTTTTTGCCCTCCTGATTTCTCTCTTATCTCTTAAAGCAGAGAACAAGGTAGGACTGATTAAATTAAACCTAATTTATTTCAATGCAAGAGGCAAAATAGGAAGGGCAGATGAACTGAGGGCATGGTTAGGAACATGGGACTGGGATATCATAGCAATCACAGAAACATATCTCAGGGATGGACAGGACTGGCAGCTTAATATTCAAGGATACAAATGCCTTCGGAAGGACAGAAATGGAAGCAAGAGAGGAGAGGGAGTGGCGTTTTTGATAAGGGATAGCATTACAGCTGTGCTGAGGGAGGATATTCCTCTGTGCTGAGGGAGGATATTCCCTCAACTCAGCACCGCCCTCCTAACCTGCAATCTCCTTCCTGACCTCTCCACCCCCACCCCACTCCGGCCTATCACCCTCACCTTGACCTCCTTCCACCTATCCCACCTCCATCGCCCCTCCCCCAAGTCCCTCCTCCCTACCTTTTATCTTAGCCTGCTTGGCTACTCTCTCTCATTCCTGATGAAGGGCTTATGCTCGAAACGTCGAATTCCCTATTCCTGAGATGCTGCCTGGCCTGCTGTGCTTTGATCAGCAACACATTTTCAGCTTGGTTGGGATTCCTGTCAGATTGAATGGATTTGTTGGAGCAACAGTCAGAGGCAATGAGGAATTTACAAGACCTAGGGGGTGTGATGGATGGCAGTTATATGGAGTGATAAAAGCCACAGATGCAGTCAGGTAGATAGGTTAACTCCAAGGAAGGTAGGAGAAGTAGGCGGATAGTACAGGAGTCTTCTGTGGCTATCTCCATCTCAGGTATGCTGTTTTGGAAAATGTAGGAGGTGATGGACTTTCAGGGGAATGTAGCATGAACAGTCAAGTTTCTGATATCAAGTTTGGCTCTATTGTAATTAGAGGTACGTCGGGTTCCAAGAGATCAATTGTGTGAGGGGACTACCTCTAGTCAGGGACACAGACAGGTGTTTCTGCGGCCAGCAGTGAAAATCAGAATGGTGTGTTGCCTCCCTGGTGCCAGAATCAAGGATGCCTCAGAGAGGGTGCAGAATGTTCTCAAAGGGGACAGGAAGCAGCAGGACATCATTGTATACATTGGTACCAACGATATAGGAAAGGATAAGGATGAGATTCTGAAGGAAGAATGTAGAGAGTTTATAAAGGAGGTCCTCGAGGGTAGTAATATCTGGATTACTCCAAGTGCTACGAGCTAGTGAGGATAGGTATAGGAGGATAGAGCAGATGATGCATGGCTGAGGACCTGGTGCATGGAAGAAGGATTCACATTTTTGAATCATTAGAAACTGTTTTGGGGTACAAGTTACCTGTACACGAACAATGGATTGCACCTGAATTGGAAAGGGACTAATATGCTGGCGGGGAGATTTGTGAGAACTGCTCGTGAGGATTTAAACTAGTAAGATGGGGTGCTGGGGAGGGGGAGCCAGGAAGATAGTGAGGAAAGAGATCAATCTGAAGACTGATACAGTTGAGAAAAGAAGTGAGTCAAACCGTCAATACAGGCAGGAACAAAGCAGAGAACAAGGTAGGACTGATTAAATTAAACCTAATTTATTTCAATGCAAGAGGCAAAATAGGAAAGGCAGATGAACTGAGGGCATGGTTAGGAACATGGGACTGGGATATCATAGCAATCACAGAAACATATCTCAGGGATGGACAGGACTGGCAGCTTAATATTCAAGGATACAAATGCCTTCGGAAGGACAGAAATGGAAGCAAGAGAGGAGAGGGAGTGGCGTTTTTGATAAGGGATAGCATTACAGCTGTGCTGAGGGAGGATATTCCTGGGAGTACATCTGGAAGATATTTGGGTGGAAATGAGAAATAGGAAAGGGATTGTATTATAGACCCCCTAATAGCCAGGAGGAAATTGAGAAACAAATTTGTAAGGAGATCTCCGCTAGTGGGTGGCACGGTGGCCTCACAGCGCCAGAGACCCAGGTTCAATTCCCACCTCAGGTGACTGACTGTGTGGAGTTTGCACATTCTCCCCATGTCTGCGTTGGTTTCCTCCGGGTGCTCTGATTTCCTCCCACAGTCCAAAAATATGCAGGTTAGGTGAATTGGCCATGCTAAATTGCCCGTAGTGTTAGGTGCAGGGATAAATGTAGGGGAATGGGTCTGGGTGGGTGCATGTCAGCGTGGACTAGTTGGGCCGAAGGGCCTGTTTCCACACTGTAAGTAATCTAATCTAATCTATCTGTAAGAATAATAGAGTTGTTATGGTAGGGAATTTTAAATTTCCAAACATAGACTGGAATGGTCATAGTGTTAAGGGTTTAGATGGAGAGGAATTTGTTAAGAGTGTACAAGAAAATTTTCTGATTCAGTATGTGGGTGTACCCACTAGAGAAGATGCAAAACATGACCTACTCTTGGGAAATAAGACAGGGCAAGTGACTGAGGTATCAGTAGGAGAGCACTTTGGGGCCAGTGACCATAATTCTATTAGTTTCAAAATAGTGATAGTAAAGGATAGACCAGATGTAACAATTGAAATTCTAAATTGGAGGAAGGCTAATTTTGACGGTGTTGGGCAAGAACTTTCAAAAGTTGATTGGGTGCAGATGTTCGCAAGTAAAGGGACGGCTGGAAAATTGGAAGCCTTCAGAAATGAGATAATGAGAGTCCAGAGACAGTATGTTCCTGTTAGGGTGAAAGGAAAGGCTGGTAGGTATGGGAAATGCTGGATGACCAGTGCAATCAAGGGTTTGATTAAGAAAAAGAAGGAAGCATATGTCTTATATAGACAGGATAGATCGAGTGAATCCTTAGCGTATAAAGGCTGTAGGAGTATACTTAAGAGAGAAATCAGGAGGGCAAAAAGGGGACATGAAATAGCTTTAACAAATAGGATTAAGGATTTTTACAAATACATTAAGGACAAAAGGGTAACTAGGGAGAGAATATGGTCCCTCAAAGATCAGCAACGTGGCCTTTGTGTGAAGCCCAAGGAGATTGGGTAGATTCTAAATGAGTATTTTGCATCAGTGTATACTATGGAAAAGAACATGGAAGATATAGAATGTGGGAAAATAGATGGTGACATCTTGAAAAATATCCATATTACAGAGGAAGAAGTGTGAATGTCTTGAAACGCATTAAGGTGGATAAATCCCTAGGATGTGATCAGATGTACCCTAGAACTCTGTGAGAAGCTAGGGATGTGATTGCTGGGTGCCTTGTTGAGATATTTTTATCATCGATAGTCACAGGTGAGGTGCCAGAAGACTAGAGGTTGGCTAACGTGGTACCATTATTTAAGAAAGATGGGTAAGGACAAGCCAGGGAACTATAGACCGGTGAGCCTGATGGTGGTGGGTAAGTTGTTGGAGGGCACCCTGGAGGACAGGATTTACACGTGTAAAAGCAAGGACTGATTAGGGATCACTGTGGCTTTTTATGTGGGAAATCGTGTCTCACGCACTTGATTGAGTTTTTTGAAAAAGTAACAAATATGATTGATGAGGGCAGACGGATGGATGTGATCTATATGGACTTCAGTAAGGCGTTTGACAGAGTTCCCCTTAGGAGACTGGTTAGCAAGGTAAGATCACGTGGAATACAGGGAGAACTAGCCATTTGTATATAGAGCTGGCTCCAAGGTAGCAGCCAGAGGGTGGGGATGGAGGGTTGTTTGTCAGACTAAAAGCCTGTGACCAGTGGAGTGCCACAAGGATTGGTGCTAGGTCCACTACTTTTAGTCATTTATATATGATTTGGATTTGAACATACGAGGTATAGTTAATAAGTTTGCAGATGACACCAAAATTGGAGGTGTGGTGGACAGCGAAAAAGATTACCTCAGATTACAACAGGATCTGGACCAGATGGGCCAATGGGCTGAGAAGTGGCAGATGGAGTTAAATTTAGATAAATGTAAGGTGCTGCATTTTGGGAAAGCAAATTTTAGCAGGACTTATACGCTTAATGGTAAGTCTTAGGGACTGTTGCTGAACAAAGAGACTTTGGAGTGCACGTTCTTAGCTCCTTGAAATTGGAGTCGCAGGTAGATCGGATAGTGAAGAAGGCATTTAGTATGCTTTCCTTTATTGGTCAGAACATTGAGTATTGGAGTTGGGAGGTCATGTTGTGGTTGTGCAGGTCGTTGGTTAGGCCACTTTTGGAATATTGTGTGCAATCCTGGTCTCCTTCCTATCGGAAGGATGTTGTGAAACTTGCAAGGGTTCAGAAAAGATTATAAGGAAGTTGCCGGGGTTGGAGGATTTGAGCTACAGGGAGAAGCTGAATAGGCTGGAGCTGTTTTCCCTGGAGCATCGAAGGCTGATGGGTAACCTCATAGAGGTTTATAAAATCATGAAGGAGATGGATAGGATAAATAGACAAAGTCTTTTCCCTGTAGTGGGGGAGTCCAGAACAAGAGGGCATAGGTTTAGGGTGAGAGACGAATGATATAAAAGGGACGTAAGGGGCAACTTTTTCACGCAGAGGGTGTTGTGTGTATGGAATGAGCTGTCGGAGGAAGTGGTGCAGGCTGGTACAATTGCAACACTTAAGAGGCACCTTGATGGGTATATGAATAGGATGGGTTTAGAGAGAAATGGGTCAAGTGCTGGCAAATGGGACTAGATTAGGTTGGGATATCTGGTCGCCATGGACAAGTTGGATCAAAGGCTCTGTTTCTGTGCTGTACATCTCTATGACTCTATGTCCTTTTAAAATTTTTCTTCTTGCACCTTAAAAATATGCTCCCTAGTTTTGAACTTGCCCACCCTCGGGAAGAGATCCATGTCATTCACCTTATTTATGCCCCTCATAATTTTCAATGACCTTACCCCTGAACCTCCCAAACTTTCATAGGAAAAATCCCAGTCTTTACAACCTGTTTTTATACCTCAAACCCTCTGTTCCCGGCAAACTCCTGGTAAATCTTTTCTGAAACCTCTCCAGTTTAAAATATCCTTCATATAAAAGGGTGACCTAGCTTCTATTAGTTCACCAATCTTCTATCCATCCTAATATACTACCGCTAATACCATGGGCTCTTGTCTTTTTAAGTAGTCTAATGTGTGTTACCTTATCAAATGCTTCTTGGAAATTCAGATATATTGCATACACTGCTCTATCTTTACCAATCCTGCTTGTTAACTTCTCAGAAAGCATTCTGCTAAACTTGTCAGAACAGTGACACTAAAGGGGAAAAATACTGAACCTCTGTACCATTGGAGTAAGCCCTAAAACAACACAGGGAGAAAGTGAGGACTGCAGATGCTCTTTGACTAGAAACAACACAGCATAGTCAACATATGCACTATATCTTTCTCAATCGGTGGAAAAAATAATTCTATTAGACCTTTTAGCGCAGACTGAAATTACAAACCTGGTTTATTAAACAGCTCAGATAATTTAAGAATAGAATATTGCAGTCTTGATTTCTTAATTTTTTTTGTACTTATTCAGATGAATGGGAAAGATTTCGAGGGATATGGGCCAAATGCTGGCAAATGGGATTAGATCAGTTTAGGATATCTGGTTGGCATGGAGGAGTTGGACTGAAGGGTGTGTTTCCATGCTGTGTAGCTTTGACTTTATGACTCTATTTCAATCATTGGAAGCACTAAAGTAAAAGGACCTTGTATAGTTTTTTTAACTTTGCTTTGGAAAATGAACTTTTACAATCATGGTGAAATTAAAACTTTACATTCTGTTCTTAAATTACCTATGCTGCTTAAGAAACTGGATTTCTAATTTCAGTCTGAGCTTAATGGTCTGTTAGATTTATTTTTGTATTTGTTGGAACTGTGTAAACTGGCCTGATCTGATATGAAGATTTAGAGAAAGCTCCCTATGTTTTTCCCGTATTAAGATAGTTTCTAGTATAGAACTGCTAGTCAAACTCCTCTGCAACCAAAAAGACAAAATGTTTCTCCCACCATGTTAAATTATCGAAATTGCATGGGCTGGATTTTACAGTCCCCAGCTAGCATGTTTTAAGGGGATGTCTTTACATGAGATGCCTGGCCTTTTTCACCACTTCTGCACCCACTTCTGACCTGTCTCTAGTATGATGCTGGGTGGAGAATGTGCCAGTCGCCACTTATCCTGAGTAGCCAAATAATGGTCCCTTGAGGATTTTATTTATCTCTATTCTCCATGCAGGAGGGGAACAAGTCAAGACAGGCAACTGAGCAGCTTTTACGGACAGGAAACAATGGCTGTTTCTTTTTGGCATTTTGCATTTTTACATTGTATTCTGTGACTTGCTGTAGTCATGTGGCCTCTTCTGTAAATTGCAGTCATTTTTAGACCGAGTAAGCAAAAAAAAACATGAAACAGCTCCAAGCATAATATTGTTACCAGGCAAATAGTTATCAGGTGAACAGGTTCATGACTAACGTTTTAGTTGGTGGAATATGCTGTCCTCTAAAATCCAATCCCGTGTATCTGGTTTAAGCAGGCAATATTGATGTTGATATAATTTGTGTCACTGCCCAAGCCTAAATATTACTTGGCTCCTGTCAAAGGCCAGTATGGACAGTTGGCTATCAAAGGAGTTGTAAATGTAACTGAACATAATATTGGGAAATTGTCATAGAACAGCTTACTCTTGACCTTGTGACAGCAGGAAGGTTATTGAAGATTCAAAAGATGGCTAGTGCTAGGATATCTCTAGCAATAATGGCTGAAGGCTATGAAGATTCACCTCTTAGTCCCCAAGCCGTTCTCTCTTGTTTTAAAATCAGTTTTACTTGGCTTTTAGGATTTAACACTACACAATATCTGATGTTGGAAAGTTACAGCTCATTTATGAACTATAGTTCTTAAAAAAAATTTCATAGGTAGTGTCTAGCAAAATTTGCTTTTTCTCATTGTGCTCACTTTAATATTTAATCTGTACTAATAATTGTATATATATAAGCACATAGTTATTTTGCTGCTTCAATTCAAAATATATCATCCGAGTACTTGTAATAATTCTGTGCTAGATTTGATCTTAATTTTCTGGATGTGAACAATAATAGTTACAGTGAGTTGAACCTTTAATGTCTCTGTAAATTGTCAAACAATTTTATTTTCTCTTTGCGTCTTTTCCTCCTCATGTCAGAGTACACTTATACCTAAAATTAAACTTCAGGCTCAATGTGAGAACATTACTGATTTGTGTATGCCTCCACACGTAGTTCGTGCATTTTAGCATGAATTTCTGATTGTAGATAATTCCCAGGTAAAGGGTGATTGAGAAGAATCCCACCCCACCCCCCTTTCCTGGCATCATAGAATTGTATTAAGAAAAATTATTAAGGTGTTTTTCAAACATCCTGACGCACAGGATGTCAGGTTGATCCTTGGTGTGCCTGTTTTATGCTAATAAAGGGAGATCCTATTTCAACAAGGCACTCTGTACCCAAATCATTAACCTAAATTTTCTATTTACTATTTTTGGTTCCAATTTTTTGCATTTACAGGTTTCCTTAATAGGTGACAGAATTCCCTTTATTAAATTTTCATGTATTTGCTTCACTGATAAGACCACTATTTGTTGCCCATTCTTAATTGCCCTTGAACGGAATGATTTGCATTTTCGATTGCTAGTCAATTACATTTCTGCAGTCATATGTAGGCCAGACCAGTTAAGGATGGCAGATTTTCTTCATAAAGGATATTAGTGAACCAGATTGGTTTTAATGAATTGAATGAATAGATTCACAGTCACCCATAATAAGATTAGTTTCTTTTAAATTGAATTCAAGTTCCACCAGCTGCCTGAGTGGGATTTGAACACGTCTCCAAAACATTGGCCTGAGCTTCTGGTTTATTAGTCTGATGACATTACCTATGCCTCATCTTTCCCTTTCATCATGAACTTATTTGAATAGTCAACTGCCATTTATGGTTTTACTGTAACAGATCTGTTGATGATAGTAGAAGAAATGAATGAGATTATAAAATTTAGTTCATGCATTTTTTCTTACTTAAAAGTTAAATCTTAATGAATTTCTAATCGGTTGGAAAGTGAGCCACATAGATTTACAAGTTCTCAGCTTTGATTCCTGGGACTGGATTTTGTGCATGATTAGATGGTCATTCCTTGACAGTGTATTCCCAAGGTCTGATTAGATCCATGCATTCATGTCGTTTCTACATCTTTGGAGGGGAATAAGTGAGAGTCAGGGCCATCTGATACAGGCCTAAGGTGGGAACAGAGATATGCAGCTGCCTTGGATGGCAGTTGAGAACACCTACCTTTGTTCATTGCTATGAATTTATACAGCCATCCTGATCAATCCCTGTTTTAAAAATAGTTCTTTGGTCTTGCACTCCCCAGTATTTAAAGGCTATTTTACGTGGACTACTGACTTTCAATTTCAGAGCTCATCTTGTAATGGCAACAATATCACTACTTTATCTCCCACCTGAAACACTCTAGTTGATGAAGGTTTATTTGCCCATTCTTTCATTTTCACAGGTAAAGTTTAATTGTTCCTGCATAATCTTACACACTCCGACTCTTTCTAGAAACATGAACACTCAATTTAACATTGCAGATTCATCTTTCTCATTCAAGAACTTCTTCTTAACCGGTTTTAATGGACCTCTAATCTCATGACCATAAAACAGTTCAAATGGGGCTAAGTCCGGTAGGTTCATTTGGAGAATCTCTAGTAGCAAATAATGAAAAATCTAATTCTTTGTCCCAATCCTATGGTAACCATATAATATTCCTTGAGAGTTTTAAGATATTGTCTAAAGTTTCTGTGTTTACAGATTATGTGCAGTTGACTTCAATTGTTTTATTTCCAAACCGCTGATAATTATTTGGAATACTTTAGACATGAAGTTAGAATCCTCATTAGACTGTACTTCAGTTGGTAGTCCATTACAAAACTGTGTGAACTTTTCCATTCCCCCCTAACAGTAATCATCCTTAAAGGAATAGCTTTTAGATATTGAGTTGTCATTTCTATAATTATGATGAGATACTAATGCTTTTTTTTGGTATTGGCTCAACACATTCTTCTTGCACACAACTAAATGCTTTTTCAAAAACTGGTATAGATATCAAAGGTGTTGGTCTGATTACATATTGAGGTTTTCTTTCCACCAGAAATGTATGATATGTTCTAAAGAACTGCACTACATCTTGATGAAATACTGGCCATGTAAAAATACCTGTTTATCAATGCCTGTCTTTTCCATTTTCCTGAGTGTCCAGACAAAAGAGCTTCAAATCTTTCATGCACTATCATCTTAAATGTCTAGCAGAAAGTAAACAACCATCTATTCTTCAAATGCAGTTCTGTGAGGATACTTTCACTTCCTTATCAAAACTCTGCTCTTAGTATAATAGCACTATGAAATCCATTCACCTTGTGCTTCAGTTGAGCTGTCTCTGCTAACTACTTAACTCTGGATCTATTTATTGAGCTTCAAGTAATGAAGACATGTCTTATGTCACTTTTGAACTTTTATCATTTTTAAATAAGAGTTTGAGGTACCCTATTGTCTACTTGTGTATTATGACTGCTGATGATGGACTTTGCTTAGCTTGGTCATTACATGTGACGGAAAAATAACCACAACCTGGCCCTGCATCTGTCGCATTTGCTAAGTCTCAATTGGACATTGTGATTTGAGGAGAAGTTGATGGAAAAAAGGCTTAGTTTTATGGATTACTTCATGATCATCAGCTATTATTGCCATCTTTCTAGCAGCTGCAACCATTTGGCCCTTAAAATTACTTCGTATAATCTTTTCAAATTATACAGATTTGCCTAGGCCTTTGGCACCAACTTGTGTGGACCCAATCCAATATTGTTTTCTTCTGTGTATCATCATCCTAAGAAATCTCCTCTGACAATGAAACATAAATTTTCTGTGCTTTACTTGTCAATCTACTCTGCATGGACAATGCCAAGTCCTCTTTGCCCAACTCAATTGCCTAGCAATTTTCTCAAGTGACACGAAAAATGCCAAAACATACTTTTCCTCAAGTTTCAATAAGGCCTGTACAAAGTTTAACATTCTCATACTGGACTTCAACTTATGATTCAGGTTCTCCACAGTAGAGCCTGATCAGGATCTGATGTCTCCTATTTCAACTGTGCCATAGTTGGCTTAATTCATGTTCTTTCTCTTCCCTTTTCCTTCATAATTCTAATTCAAATCCACTCATTTCCAAATTCTACTTTCTTAATTCCAACTCCATTTCCTTAACTTTTTCTGCCTTGTTCTTCATCTTTTTGTGCCATCTCTAGTATCTTCATTCTCTCCTCATGGTCCAGCTATTTCACCTCTAAATTAGTATCACCCAATTCTGACATTTCACTTCCTGAAGTACTTGGCCCTTTTTTTGCATTTCCTCTAAATCCAAGTGCTATGAAATTCCCTTTAAGTCTGTCAGTGACAATTCCACCACCTGCAGGAAATCTTTTATTTCAAATACTACATCTTAAGTGCAGTATAGAAGCTGTGAGTTTTCCATCACCTGCATGATTTACCAAACCACTGTCAAGTCATATTTGCCTCAATTTAAAGGATATCTTTAAAGAAATTGAAACTGTAACTTGCGCAGTATCAGTTGAAGGTTGCACTTAATTTAGTGCCAACAGAGTGTCTTTGTGAAAGTATAATCATATCAGAACTAAAGGAATCATGTTTAAGGATAAATAACTGTAAGATATCTGTTTATACCATTTATTATGCACTGTCTTCTAAGATGAAAATTGAGAGTCGGAGGACCATTCCATGGATTTGAATGCTTAATCTATGATAACGATCCACCACAGCAGTGAATAAGTGCTGCAGAGGTGCTGTCTTCAACCTGAAGCTGTAAAATTGATTTCTTGGGTGGCAGTAAATAATAGCATAGTATATTGTCCAAGGGAAAGTTTTCCCAGTCCTGCGTTCACTATTTATTTCTTAAAGCAAAATTTCTTGATGTTGCACACTCATAGGATGTGGTGTCACAGGCTGGAATATTGATCATTTATGCCATTGTTAGTCAAGTTTGCCAATGTAATAACAATGGTTCAATTTCAAAAGACCTTTTTAAAAATAAATTAGGTTAGGAGACCAAAGGGTGCTAACTCTATGAATGTTAACTGGGGAGAAATGGAAAGGAAAATTGGGTTTGTGTAACAAGTGGCTAATTTGCAACTGTTCATTTTGTGCTTGAGACTTGTGTAGAATTTCAGATAGGAGCTTACCAGTATTGACACATTGAATTTGTAATCTTGGGCAAATTATTCACAATAGATACTTTAATTTGCCTTTGAATATTATGACTTTAATATGATGTATTGCAAAGATTCTAATCAATTAAGTAGGTTTTTTTTTATAATAACAGGCACATTATTAATTTTCAGTTGTGTTTTTGTAGAATATTTCACTGACCTGAGAGGCCGGAGTGAAGATGATCCAGCCCTTCACTGGGAATTTTATGGAAGCTCTGCATGTGGTGAGTACTAAAATCATAGCTATTATAAATAAAGAGTAAGGAACAAAAGATACATTGGCTCATTTATGCTTACTCTTGACATCAATCATTTTTAAAAAACCCAATTTTGAAGCCTACTCATTTCATGTTATTAATTTTGAGTTCTATTGTCAACAAACTGAGCTAGATAAAAATCCAGTTCAATGAATTTAAATTTGTTATAATTCAACGTTACTATGACCTGGATTTTCTACTTGGTGTTATTTCACAATTAGCATTGCCATGTCTAATATAAACACTGACATTAGAATGGAATTGATTGCAGAACCTAATCTGCAATTTATTTCCCATGTACACAACTAACCCCTGATAAATGATGATTACAGAAGTACTGAAAATCTAGTGCTACACACTATGTAGGTAATGCTAAGCAAAATTAGTTGCACTTCACAACTGATTTAGTTTATTTGAGCAATTCCACAAATCATACAAGTTATGTTCAAAAAACCGAAATACATTAAACATAATATGCAAGAAATGGCAGCAAGATGCGTCCTTCAATTGGCCCGCTCTGGGCCTATCTCTGAGTCCTGGGACCTACCAGATAGTGCAAATCTGTGCATCTGAGACAGAATACCTTGCAGTAAGAGAGGCACGGATACCTCTGAGCTATCCATGTCTGAGGACTCAGCTACAAGCAAAATGTTTATTTTACTGTTCTGTTCTTCAATGCCCTCAAGTTCTGTCTGTTATGAACCAGTTAGGTGGTGGTTGCTGTACCCTCTATTCAACCACGATTGAGAAGCTTTTCATTTTAAACTACTATTTACAATAAAAGAAACATTCTTTCTCTATACTCTTACAATGTGATAACTTTGAGGCAGGAAGGATAGTTGAGGGACTTCTTTGATATCTATTAACTGTATACACCACTCCATTAAAGACAATGTTGACCAAAACACACTCGGAAGGAGTCCCAGACCTCTGCCCTCTATCTCCCTATAGAAGAGCCAACTACTAATGTCCTATACTGCAATGTTATTTGTAGTTACATGTCTTTGGTGACTGAATATAAGAACAATGAGTAGGAGTGAGCTATTCAGCCCCTTGAGCTTACTCTCCCAATCCACAAGATCATGGTTGATCTAATTACAACCTTAACCTTGATAATTTTTCACCCTCTTGCTTAACAAGAATCTATCCAACTTTGCCTTTAAAATGTTCAGGGACTCTGCTTTCACCACTTTTTCAGAAAGAGAGTCCCAAATTCTTGAGAAGAGTAAGTTTTGCCTCACCTCTGTTTTAAATGGACAAACCCTCATTTGCAAACAGTCATCCCTGGTCACAGTGATCCTCTTTTGTGAGAGGAAGTATCCTCTTCACCCTTGTCAAGAACCTTCAGGATCATGTATTTCAATCTAATCACCCTTTACTTTCTGAACTCCAGCACTTCTAATCCTAACCTTCCCGTCTTTTCCAGTGAGACTGCTCCCACCCCAATCCCCTCCTCTTCGCCCATTCTAGTTATTAGCATAGAAAATCTTCTCTGAACTGTCTCCAGTGTATTATTTCATAAGGTGACCAAATGTGAACACATGCTCCAGTCGTGGTCTCACCCGTGCCCTCTATAACCAAAACAAATCATCCCTACTTTTATATATAGTTCACCTCACAATAAACGATAAGATTCTATTAACTTTCCTAACTACTTGCTGAACCTGCATGCTAACCTTTTGCAATTCATGCATCACAGAACTCTGCAGACTTTTACTATTTAGATAATACACTTAATTTGTATTCTTCGTTATTAGGTAGCTGCCATCTGGAGGCACCTTCACTCTGAAATCATGAATTAATTCTCTCTGATTACACAATAGTAGGGGTAATATATTCCGCTCTGGTCAGGTCCAGAACATGCTGTTCTAAGAAGCTATCTCAAAAACAATCTATGAACTCCTTATCAATGATATGTTCACCCATCTGACATTCCCAAAAAAATATGCAGGTTAAAATCTCACATGATTATCACTGTGTCTTTTGGAATAGCTCTCATTATTCCTTTGTGTTACAATCTACTGTGTAGTTACTATTAGCGGCCTGTGTACCACTCACCCTATAGGAAATAGCAATGTTGTTGTGCTTTCTCAACCATTGCATCAGCACGGGTGGGTCCGAACAGATTGTTGATGATTGTCACTCCCAGGAACTTGAAGCCATCTCATTGGTCTTTTCCCAATTCTGGTGCCAGTGCTTCATGAACTGAAACCCACTTATCCCATACCAGCCTTTGAGCCAAGCATTCATCTCTATAATCTGACTGGCCCTATGCTAATTTGCACATGTCTTGGGTAATAATGCAAAGTTTGTGATTTTTTGAGGTTTTGCTTCATAATTTGTTGCTTAGCTTCTCAGTGTGATAATAAAGAACCTCCTTGTTTATCCTGCCAATGTCCCTTGTGCCTATGAAGACCACAACACTATATCTGACCCCTCTCATTGACCATCTCCACTTCAGCACCATTGATACAGACAGGTGCATGCCCTCCACTCTGTTTCCTGAAGTCAATGACCACCTCCTTCATTTGTTGATGTTGATGGAGAGATTATTGTCTTTACACCAAATCCCCACGTGTACTCAGTCTTCTTCCTGTATTCTGTCTTGTCATTGTTTGAGGTTGGCCCTACGATCATGATGCCATCAGCAAACTTTTAAATGGAATTGGGGCGGAATTTGGTCACACAGTTGTGAGTGTATAAGGAAATTCTTTGTATTCATTGTAAGTTCAAATCTTGTATGTTGGTTAACTCTTACTCTCTATCCCTTCCTGCCATTTTCTATTTCTTGTATCGATGCATTTCTCTTTGATATTTATTCCACTCTTTGATTTGTTCGCAACTTTGATCCCATGCCTTACTGTTTATTTTAATAGTCTCTAATTGCTTTGTTATGTGTTCTGCGAGAACACCAACCGCAGCATATTCAAGTGGGAACCGTCCCATCGGTCTTTCCCCAATTCTGAACCCACTTCTCCAATACCAGTCTTTAAGCCAAGCATGCATCTCTATAACTTGGCTTGCCCTATGCTAATTTGCATGTCTTAGGTAATAATGCAAAGATTATGATCTTTGAGGTTTTGCTTCTTAATTTTTTTGCTAGCTCCTCATATGGACAATAAAGAACCTCCTTCTTTATCCTGCCAATGTCCGTTGTGTTTACATAGACCACAACACTATATCTTACCCCTCTCATTGCACATTCCTCTCCAGTTCTGAGAAGATTTTCCCGAACCTTGGCATTGGGCAGGCAATACAGTTTTCTGGACTCTTATTCTTTGATGCAGAGAATAGTGTAAATCTCCTCACAATACTGTCCCCTACTACCACTACATTCTTCTTCCTCTGCCTCTTGAAGGGCTTCCTGTAACATGTTGCCATGATTAAGTAATAATACAGTACAGGCCCTTCAGTCCACCAAGACTGTAACTACACGTAACGCCTTTATAAACTAAAAACCTTTTGCCTGTATGCTGTCTGTATTCCTGCTTGTTCATAAATTTGTGAAGATGCCTTTAAAGACATTGCTGTTGGATCTGTCTTCACCATCTCCTCTGGCAGTGCACTTAGCATCCTCTGTGTTTAAAAAAAAAACCTACTTCTCACACCTCCTTTACATTTATTCCCATTTACCTTAAATCTATGTCCCCTAGTGATTGACATTTCTACTGTGGGAAAAAGACTCTTAATAAACCATTCTATCCACGCTTCTCGAACTTCTGTAAACACATATCAGGTCACCTCTCGTCTTTCAACATTCAAGTGAAAACAAACCAAGTTTGTCCAATGTCTCTCATAGCTAATACCCTCCATACCAGACAGCATCCTGGTAAAATATTACTTCACCTCTCCAACACTTTCAACATCCATCTGGTAGTCTGGCGATAGAACTGTACAAAATATTTCAAATGTTGCCTACCTAAAGGTTTATACAGCTGCAATGTGACTTGTCAGTTTTTATACTCTGCCATATGCCTTCTTGACCACCTTATTCACTTATGTTGCCATTTTCAGTGAACTGTGGACCTGTACACCTAGATCTCTCTGTGTGTTGATGCTACTGAAGGTTCTACCATTTACTGTAAACTTTGTTCCTGCATTAGATTTTACATTTGTCCAGATTAAACTCCACTTGCCATTTCACCTCTCCATCCTATCTATATCCTGTTGTATCTTTTGGCAATCCTCCTTACTATCTGCAGCTGTCCCAATCTTTGTGTTGTCTGCAAAATTACTCATCAGGCCACCTATGCTCTCCTCCAAATCATTTATATAAGTTACAAAAATAGGGGTCCCATCACTGATCTCTGCGGTACACCACTGGTCACAGATCTCCAGTCTGAAAAACACCCTTCCACCATTACTTGGCCTTTTATGATCAACTGTTATCCAACTTAACAGCTCACCACAGATCCCATGTTCTTCATCTTTTCCATCAGCTTCCCATGACGGACCTTGTCAAAGACCTTGTTAAAGTCCATATACCTACTGCCCTGCCCTCCTCAATCATCTTTGTCACTTCCTCAAAACGTTTGTAACATGACCTTTCCCACGCAAAACCATGCTGTCTATTGCTAATACGTTCGTACTTTTCCAAATGTGATAGACAAATTTGTCAGCCCATTGTCCGTGAAGCCCTGACTCTCATCCAACTGAAAGAACTCAAAATGTGTCAGACAGCTGCAAAGTACGAAGATCTTCCACTCCCACTTTGAGTTCCTTTACCAGCCTCACTTGCAATCACACTTCCGTTGATGCACACTGACCAAATCAGATGAACCAACCCCAAGAAGTGTGATTGCAAGGTAACTTACCACATCCTGTTGTATTGCAGTGTCTGTAATCCAGCCTCCTGTTGATAAACTGAGCTGAAACTGGTCAAACTTTAAACTGATTGCCATTGATGTGTTTAGTCTGGAGCAAAGTGGCATCCAAGAACATTTACATTCTACAACTGTGACATGTCACTGTCCTGCCATACTTACTGTGTTTTAATCAATTTTAACTTATATTAATCACTTATCTAGATTACTTTTCGTATAATTTATTAGCTTTACAATGAGGACCAATTCCAATCAGCTGCAGTGAATCTGTTTCTATCTCTGACTGCTTATTGTTAAGTCCTCAACTCATGGCATCTTTTAGCTAATGCTGACTGCTTGATCTAGCTCCTCATATCTGCATCTGTTCCAGTATCATGATGGATACAATGCTAACATTTCCTCACTCTGCACTCTCTCCCCAAAAAGAAGAAATTATGAGTGTCACCTCAGATGTGCTTTGCTTTCCCTATTTACTGAGAATGCCTATCCTGACTGTAGAGATTCCAGGCATGGAGAAGACCATTGGCTTTTTCATCTCTAAGTTCTACTGACATCTGGGCATTACTTTCATGTGTGGGGCTCATTGTGTCATTGCGCTGGTTATATACTCTGCTGTTGAATTCATGAGACAAAGTTGTGTCCTGAATGGAACATTTAGAGCTTTGATTCCATTGTTTAAGTACTAGCTCCATGGTTCTTAGAGGTACATACTGCTAATGAAGTGAAACATTAAAAGGTGTCCTGTGAGAAAGACCACATGTCCTTGTAACGAGGAAGGATTCTACACTGTTTTTGCTTCAGACAACTGTGCAGACTCTTAATGGGAAATGACATTAGACCACATGCAACTTTAGAACAGTATAAGTGCTTGTATATTTACAGGAATGTATGAGAATGGCTGCACTTTTACAAAGAACTGACAATAGTGGTGCACACAAGATTCTGTTAATCCAGTCTCTCAATCAGGTTAGAACTGATATTGGTCTTCAACATCAGCTGGACCAAACTTTCCTCGAATATGGTCTAGATTCAGTGGTCAGGGAGTCCTCTGCCAATCAGAATCCTCTCCTTCCTCTTGTGCACAAGCATGTCCTGCTTTGAGAGCACAAGAATGTTGAGTTTGAGGGGAATCGTTGCATAATCATGCATAATCCTGCCAGGTGGTGAGACCACCCCAGTGAGTAGGAAGCACACTGCAAAGGCAATGTTAGATTGTCTGCATAAGATGGGTGGAACCCTTTAGTGCACACCATGTGTTGGTGAGATGGGTATGTCTATGTGATGTGACTGTATTTGAATTTTAAGTTAAAAACAGTTGGATTTTTGTCAGTTTTGTGAATAGTGTTTTTAAAAAGGTCAGAAAATCTTTTGAAATAGTGACTCAAATGCATTATTTCCAAAAGAGCATTGAACTGCATTCAAATGCCGGCAGTATACCCATGGTGTTAATGGATCAGATATTTACACTGCTGATTTCAGAAACTAAACCGAGACTACTAATGCATTTTTTGACTATAACTCCGAGGGGAAAACAGATTTTAGTTTTCTAAGCAGGAGAATCCAGCTTTAGGTCATGGAGCTTCCATGGGAGAGTTTGTGTCAAGTCTATGAGTTTGTCTAAACTTCCTTAGTTCGACTGTCAGAATTGTGAATGGTTCAAGCCAGCAGACTCAAGAAGTCATAGAACTATTTCAGCATTCCAAGGAAAAGAAATTGAAAACAATCAATTAATTAAAACAATTTAAAAAGTTGAGATAGGAGTGATATTTCTCTGGAATTGAGTACCTAAACAAATAGTGTTGGGAAATAGATTGAAACGTTGTTTTGCTTCATGTGTTAAGATTTTTATAACTGTATTAGATATATAGTTTTTTTTTAATTTTGCATAATAAACTTATGTTCTGATGTTAAAGAACATCTGCAGCCCTGAGTAGCAATGTTTCAGTGACTTATCCACCACATTAACCAACTGCAAAAAAATCAGCACACCATCTATCAAGTCAGTGTTATAGCTGTACTGGAACAGTTTGGCTTGGAATATGGAACGTTCTGGCATACAGAAAATTACCAGAATGTTGCAGTATTGAGTGCCTCCAACTATTTGTTCATGTCAAGTGGAGTGAACCAAATTGTGTGAAGACTGGCATCCACAATGTTGGGGACCTCTAGGAGCTGAGATAGATCATCCATTTGGCACATCTGGCTGAAGGCTGTTGCGAATACTTCAATCTTATCTTTTGTGGTCTCTTCCCGCATTGAGATTGGAGATATTTGTGGATTCTCCTCTCCAGTGAGTTTATTCATTGTCTTCCACCATTCACCACCAGCTTTTGCAAGACTGCAGAGCTTGGATCTAATCCTTTGGTTTGTGGGACCAATTTGCTCTGTCTGTCACTTGCTATTAATGTCGTTTGAACACTTCTATCAAACTCATTAATTTTTCTAAAGTGAACAACTCTAGCTTCATCAAGAAAATCTCCTAACTGAACTCCTTCATCCCTGGAATCATTCTCAAAATCTACTGCACATTTTCTAAAGTGTTCACATTCTACCAAAGGTGCCCAGAATTGAACACACTTCCAGTTGAGGCGAAACAATTACTCATATTTCTCATATTCTCATATTTCTTTTCAATAATCTTTTCAATCTAAACTGCCACCTTCAGTGATTTGCACACACACACACCCCAAGTTATTTATGTTAGTAGTAATAATTTTTTTTGTGCTTTGTCAAATTACAACCTAAATCCTTTGCTACAATTTCTTTGTGTCATTTTGACAATATCCAGGTAATTAATACATATTAGAATTACTCCTGTGAAACTTGGCTCAACAACCCTTCTTGCACTACTGACATTAATGTTGTCACAGCTCACCTTAATTTTGTATATCAGCATAATTGATGTAGTTAGAAACGGGGAGGGACCAAGTACTCAACCCTGAGCAACTCTTCTTAACATTAGCTCGCATTTTGACCTTAACTTTCTAACACCAATGCTTTACTTCTTTTTTAGTGAACTTCCTATACAATTCCATTGCTTCAATAAGGATTTCAGTAGCTCTAACACTACTAAAGAAGTAATGTGATCTTTTGAAAATGATTCTGAAAAACGCTTTTATTATAATAAACTATGTAATGACCTAAAAGTGATTACCCTGAATTGCTTTCTAAATATCATTCATTCATTAACTCAGGAAATACTGTTTGGCTATTCATAGAGTTTTGTTAATTACTTGTAAGGCTGCCTGTGTATAATTGTCTTGACATAATCATTTTATTTGAACTTTTCAGAGCAGGACAAGGAAACTTCTTGTAACATTTTGGCAAACCCTCCTGGCCTTGATGAAGAGGAAGATGAAGATATCAATTATTTTGCATTTGAGTTTTCAGACAAACCTCTTCTTACATGTTACAATATACAAGCTTGCCTTTCTCATGGGTAAGAGTGGAAGTCTAATCCAACATAGTTTAAAATATAATGGTGGGAATTTAATCCATTGACAAATTTGGTATTCTTGAATTAAAACATTGATCTTTCATCATTGGGATAGTTAAGAAAAGTGGACAAGTCTTCTTAGATTAAGGATTTGTTAGAGATATACATTCTGGGATAGGTAAGCACCAGGATTTCCATGTACTCCTACTGACCCACAAGGAGATCTTGGAAATTGAAATAAAAAGTTTCCACCTTGAAGCCAGGATCCAGCCCATTACAGGCTCTATATAAAAAAAAGAAGCAGCATTAAGCCATTTGTCCCTTCGAGTCTGCTTTGCCACTAGTATGATAATGGCTGGCAATTTAACTGAGTACCTTTATTCCCACTTTCACCTCATACCCTTTCATTTCAGCCCCTAAGAATTATATCTAACTCATTCTTGTAAACGTTCAATGTTTTGATCTCAGCCACTCTGGCAGAGAATTCCACAGGTTCACCACTCTCTGAATGAAGAAATATTTCCTCATCTCAGTCCTAAATGGCCTACCAAATACCCTGGTTTTGGACTCTCTAATTATCAGGAGCATTCTGCATTTATCCTGTCCAGTCCTGTTGTAACTTTATAGGCTTCTATGAGATCCTCTGTAATTATTCTAAACTGCAGTGGATATAGCCTAATTGATCCAGTCTCTTGTCATGCATCAGACCTGCCATCCCAAAGAATCAGACAGTTAAACCTTTTTATCACACTTCCTCCATTGCCAGAACTATCTAACATCTTGCTTACACTATTCCTGCTGGTGTAAGGAGGCATGGATTGGGAGATAAAACTTGCCTTCTTATTTTGTAGATTCATACAGCCTTTTGTTTATTTTATAACATAGAACAGTACAACACAGTACGGGCCCTTCGACCCTCTATGTTGTACCGACCTTTTATCCTCCTCTAAGATCAGACTACCCTACATACCCTTCATTGTCCTATCTTCCGTGCGCCTATCCAAGAGTTGCTTAAATGTCCCTAATGTAACTGATTCTACTATCACTGCTGGCAGTAAATTCCACACATCCAGCACTCTCTGTGTAAAGAACCTACCTCTGACATCCTATCCTAAACCTTGCTCCAGTCACCTTAAAATTATGTCCCCTCATGATAGCCATTTCTGCCCTTAGAGTGGATAGTCAGAGACTTTTTCTATCTATGCTTCTCATCGTCTTTTACACCATTATTAAGTCACCTCTCATCTTTCTTCGCTCCAGTGAGAAAAGCCCTAACCCCCTCAATGTTTCTTCATAAGACATGTCCTCCTGTCCATGCAGCATCCTAGTAAATCTCCTCTACACCCTCTGTAAAGGTTCCACATCCTTCTGATAATGGAGCGACCAGAACTGAACACTATATTCCAAGTGTGGTCTAACCAGGACTTTACAGAGCTGCAGTATAATCTCACAGTTCTTAAATGCAATCCCCCTGCTAATGAAAGCCAACACACCATACGCCTTCTTAATAACCCTATCAACCTGGGTGGAAATTTTGAGGGACCTATGGACGTGGACCCTAAGTACCTCCATACCTCTACGCTGCCAAGAATCCTGTCTTTAACCTGTAATATGCATTCAATTTCGACCTTCCAAAATGAATCACTTCACACTTTTCCACTGCTACTTATCAACCCGGCTGTGCATTCTGTCAACCTCCCACTGCAACCTATGACAGCCCTCCATACTATCCACAACTCCAACAACCTTCATGTCACCAGCAAGCTTA
Organism: Hemiscyllium ocellatum; assembly: GCF_020745735.1. NCBI lineage: Eukaryota > Metazoa > Chordata > Chondrichthyes > Orectolobiformes > Hemiscylliidae > Hemiscyllium > Hemiscyllium ocellatum. The sequence continues at coordinate 92,613,283 of NC_083411.1, read as the reverse complement.
CTCACCCACCCTTCTACTTCATCAAGTCATTTATAAAAATCACAAAGAGCAGAGGTTCCAGAACAGTTCCCTGCGGAACGCCACTGGTCACCAAGGTCCACTCTGAATACTTTCCATCAACCACCACCCTCTGTCTTCTAAGGGCCAGCCAGTTCTGTACCTGACAGACAGATTTCCTTGTATCCCATGCCTCCTTACTTTCTGAATGAACCTACCATGGAGAACCTTATCAAACACCTTGCTAAAATCCATATACTCCACATCCATTGCTCTACCTTCATCAGTATGTTTTGTCACATTCTCAAAGAGTTCAGTTAAAAATCACACAACACCAGGCTGTAGTTCAACAGATTTATTTGGAAGCACTAGCTTTCGGAGCACTGCTCCTTCAGATAGTTCAATAACCACCTGATGAAGGAACAAGGCTCCAAAAGCTGCTGCTTTCAAATAAACCTGTTGGACTATAACCAGGTGTTGTGATGGTTAACTTTGTACACTCCAATCCAACACCAGCACCTTCAAATCCAGCAATTCATTAAGACCTGCCCCTCACAAAGCCATGCCAACTATCTCTATTCAAGCGATGCTTTTCCAAATAATCATAAATCCCGTCTCTTAGAATCCTCTCCAATAATTTGCCCACACCAACATAAGACTGACTGATCTGTAATTCCCTGGATTATCCCTATTCCCTTTTTTGAACAAGGGAATAACCTTTGCCACCTTCAATTGTCTGGTAGTACTCCATTGGACAGTGAGGGCGCCAAGATCATCGCCAAAGGTGCAGCAATCTCTTCTCTCATTTCCTGTAGTAACCTTGGATATATTCTGTCTAGCCCAGGGGACTTATCTATCCTCATATTTTTCAAAATGTCTAGCACATCCTCCTTCTTAGCAACAATCTGTTTGAGTGTACCAGCCAGTTTCAAGCTGTACTCACAAACGAAAAGGTCCCTCTCACTAGTGAATACTGAAACACAGTATTAATTAAGGTTTTCCCCTCCTCCTCTGACTCTAGGCATAAGTTCCCTCTGCTATCCCTGATCGGCCCTACCCTCACTTTGGCCATCCTCTTGTCCCTTTACAAGCGTAGAATGCGTTGGGGTTTTCCTTAATCCTACCTGCCAAGGCTTTTTCATGCCCACTTCTAGATTTTTGGATTCCCTACAGTGTGGAAACAGGCCCTTCGGCCCAACCAGTCCGCACTGACCCCCGAAGAGTAACCCACCCAGACCAGTTTCCCTCTGACTAATGCACCTAATAGTATGGGCAATTTACCATAGCAAATTCGCCTGACCGGCACATCTTTGGACTGTGGGAGGAAACCGGAGCACCCGGAGGTAACCCACACAGACAAGGGGAGAATGTGCAAACTCCATACAGTCACCCTAGGCTGGAATTGAACCTGAATCCCTGGCGCTGTGAAGCAGCAGTGCTAACCACTGAGCCACCGTGTGGCCCCTAAGTCCATTCTACAGCTCCTTTCTGGCTATCTTGTAACCCTCTCGAGCCCTGTCTGATCCTTGCTTCCTCAATCTTCAGTAAGCTTCCTTCTTTTTCTTGACTAGATGTTGCACCCAAGGTTCCTTCTCCCTATCATCCCTTCATTGCCTCAGTGGGACAAGCCTATCCAGTACTCAAAGCATGTCTCTAAACAACCTCTGTTTGTTGTGCTTCTTCTGTTGTGCATTTTCCTGAGAATATCTGCTCCCAGTTTATGCTCCATAGTTCCTACCTAATAACATTGTAATTCTCCCTCCCCCAGTTAAATATTTTCCCATACCATCTGCTCCTATCCCTCTCCATGAGTATAGTCAAGGTCAAGGAGTTATGATCACTACCACCGAAATGCTCTTCCACCTAAAGATCTGACACCTGACCTGGTTCATTGCCAAGCACCAAATCCAATATGGCCTCCTCTCTAGTTAGTCTATCTACATATTGAGCCAGGAATCCTTCCTGGATACACCTGACAAAATCAGCTTCATCCAAACTATTTGGACTAAGGAGATTTGAATCAATATTAGGGAAGTGGAAATCACCCATGACAACAACCCTGTTACTTCTACACCTCTCCAAAATCTGCCTCTCAATCTGCTCCTCCATGGCTCGGTTGCTATTGGGGGGGTCTATAGAAAATCCCAATAAAGTGACTGGTCCTTTCCTGTTTTTGATTTCACCTAATAATGACTCAGTCAGCAAACTTTCCTCGACAACCTCTCTTTCAGCAGCTGTTATACTATCCCTAATTAGCAATGCCACTCTCCCACTTATTTAACCCCCTTGGTATTCCTTTTGAAACATCCAAACCCCAGAACATCCAACAACCATTCTTGCCCCAGTGATATCCAAGTCTCTAATGACCACAACACCATAGCTCCAAGTACTAATCCATGTTCTAAGTTCATCTCTTTTATTCCTGACACTTCTTGCATTAATTTTGATAAAGACTAAACTTAAGTGGCAGTACTTTTCATTGGTTGGTATTTCTCTGACTGCAGTTTCTGAATAGGAGTAATATGGTTATCAGAATTAAACCACTGAATGTTGTTGTATTGGCTGTTTAACAAAAATGATCATTTTGTGAATTCAGAAACAGACTTTATTTGATTAACCTGTAATTACATGGGTTTAAAAACTGAACTGCTGTACTTCAGGAACATATCAAAACATTGCATAATTCTAAATTATGATTTACCATTCATTACTTTAATCAATTAAATCGCAAAGGATAACTAAAGGGGACTTATGACGAGTTGATGATGTAGTGGTATCACTGGATTGTTAGTCCAGTGATCCAGATAATGTTCTGGGGACCCAGGTTCAAATCTCCCTACAGCAAATGGTGGAATTTGAATTCAGTTAAAATCTGGAATTAAGAATCTAATGACTACTATAAAACCATTGCCAATTGTCTGGAAAAACCTAGCTGATTCAGGGAAGGAAATCTGCCATCCTCACCTGGTCTGGCCTATATGTGATGCCAGATCTACACAATGTGGTTGACTCTTAACTGCCCTCTGGCAATTAGGGATGGAACATAAATGCTGCCTAGCCAAGAATGAATTAAAAAAACTTACAAAAAATGAGCTTTCTTGTTGTTTCACAAGATAAATGAAAGGTAAATTGTTTGCGGATAATTTTGTATGAATTCTATGGTATGGTGCCTGTAGAGATTTGGACTATTTGTTATGGTTATCCTGCATAGTTGTAATTCTACTTTATTTGGTATTTCTTTCTGTTTGTGCAGCCCTTGCAATTGGCTTGTATTAGCCGAAGTTCTTCGAAGACTGAAAATGTCAGTCAGGATTTTCCAATCCCGCTTCCCTCACTTTGAAATAGCTACCATTACAGAGGTAGAATTTTACAAACAGGTGTCCACAAGCCAGGTACATTTCCAACTTGGGAACCTTCAGTTCTGCTCCCTCGATGGCAGGATGTCTCTGGAACTGGTACGGTGTGTACCTGAGTTGTTGGACCTCCTTGGTTCTACGGTGGAACTATTAACTGAAGACTGTGAGAAAGTTATTACATTCACAAGGTGAACCAAAATCATGACTGATTGACAAACTATTCCCACTTTGAATAATAGGGAATGAATTGATTGGGTACTAGCAGGTGTGTATACTAAGCCAGCCAGTACTTCCGTTGTTTCAAATCAGGCATGGACCAGCCACCCAAACAGAACAGAAAAATAATAGGTCAGTTCTGACCTTAGTGCAACAAAATAAGGATTGCTGGGATGTTTAAAGGAAGTGTTAAAAATACTTTAACTAGGTTCATTAAAATATTTTCTACCCAACTAATTATGTTGAGTGCACCTAAGTTTGTGATCCACTAACCATGAAAAACAATTAGTAATGGATTAAGTAATTCTTGTGAAATAATCAATATTTATTCCTGTTCCCAAATTTTGGATATCATTTTTCCTTTAATCGCTTTTTACGTAAGGTATATAAAACTTCCTTTCCTTTCTACCCAATTCACTCACTATCATACACAACACTAGTCTCCATTGAGAGCACAGGTTGGTGGTCTATTCACAGTCATTTAAGAACTGCATTCTCAGACAGCTTCAAGAAGATAGCAAGAAAGTCTTATGAAGAATTTTCCTGGTTTCTCTCACTCTTCTTCATGGATTCTTGAGCTAAATGATAGCACTGCATATTATGAATCTGAGAGCAGTCATTCAACAGAGTATAGATTAAACTTGCATCCAAGCATTATAACACAATGTGCTCTTCTGTGTTAAAGAAACCCAGCTGTGCGTGTGCAACTTTTTGTTTGAAAAATTAATTTGCATCTGACTTAGATACTAACAGAACAAAATGGTATTAATTTTGAATGAGTTGGGTAACATGTTTCAAGATCAAGAAACAGGAATTAGCCAGAATTATATCACCTGAAAGATCTAAGACATAAGGATCAAAGTCAAAACTCTTCAGTGTAGTAACTGAATACACATTCATTCCTATGTTTAGCATTTCACACTGACAGAGGATATTTTAATAAACTTGTTCACAAAGTAAACAGTTTATCTCAAGCAGTATCTAGAAATTGGATCCAGAATGTGTACCGTTTAATTAGCGATTCCAACGTTTCTGTCATATTTAAATGTCTTTTTGGTGCTTATATTTTCATGATCAAAATTTATTTTCCAGTTTAAAACCAATCTAATTAGGTTGGTAAAATGAAAATTGAATACTGGTATGCATGATGTTAGTTGAAGTAAAAGCTAAATGGAGATTTTATTGGATACAGATAAATTTGAGCCCACATTACACATTTATACTACTCTCTGTGATGATGCACTTTACTTTGAATACTTGTTGAGTTGCACTTATCACTGACTTGCTGTACTGCTGGAGAAACATAAATTTAATTCAACGCCACACCAAGATACAAACCTAATAGCGTGCAAGACATGAAAGTACTTACATTGAGGAAAATCATACAGACAAGAGATCTATAGTTCAGATTCTAAACTACTAATGTTGATCTTCACTCCTTCAACTATATTGCAAAGACAGCCTAGGGTAACACACATTCGATTTTTGCCATATAATTTAAGATTTTGAGCCAGAATCTAATAAAGATTTATTTTTGAAGCAGTCCATCCACCAAACCTCCTGTATTTAAATTGTGCACCAGAAAAGAATAATCTCAATCCAGAGGGAGTCATTTGGTGGTACTCCTATTATTTTCAATTGAATATGAAGCAGTTGGGACATGTAAGTCTTCAGAAATGGCATTTTAACTCATGTTAGATGTTTGAAATGTGATAACCTGCCTGGGCTTAATGACAAATATTGGGTAACTCACAGTAAAACCAGATTTAAAGAATTCTCGCTCTGACCGCTGGACTCTTCTGACTGTATGCTCCCTAAATCAAATTTAAATGAGCATGCTTTTGTTCACTCATGCTGGATGTGAAGTGTTCCTTTGCTAGGCACAGTGCGTTCAATAAGTGTAATGAGATTGTAAATACTGGGCATTCATTTTGTCCAACTTTTTAAATGCTCAGAAGTTCCATTTGCAGTTCTGTGCCATTATTACCTCAGCTCTGTTACATGTTTGACAGTGGTGTAGCACATTTGTTGAAAAAGATATCAACTGTGTAGCATAATGCATGATTTTGCAGTTTGCTGTTAGTAGAGCCTTATCTAAAAATATTTAGCCTTGCACTGCTGCGAAGTACAGCTGTTTTTTAAGATTCTGTGCAAGTGAAGATCCACCATGCAGACAGGGAACGTGTTCTGAGATGCAACAGTTCCTCAATAGGTATATGATCAAGCAATATAACTCCTTGCCTCCTTATATCACTTGTAAGGTATAATCTTATTTAATCTCATCCTTTTGTAGAAGCAGTGGTTGTAGCATACAGTTTATACTAATCCTGAAGGTGGTGTTGTGGGTTATATTCAGTGACTTATTATCTATAGTGGTCCTCAATTAATATTATGCACTAACCCAACTCAACCTACAATCGGGTACCATTGCCTGAATCTTGGGTAAAAGTAGCATGAGTATTTCTGTCCTAAGTTAAATGATGTGTGAAGTTTTTCCTTAAACATTAAACCACTGAATTGCTGAGTCACAAATGGACAGCTTCCATACCAAGGACAGCACTCTCCCAAAACCCCCCGGAGTTAATGACATGATCACATGCCACACTAACTGTTGCATCTCAGAACATGTGCCGTGTCAGACATTGGCATATGACAAATACTAAGAGGATGAAGCCAAGATCTCCATGACATAATGAGGTCTCCATTGTACTTGGAAGAGTACTACCCCAGTAAACTTCTCTAACCCCAGCTCTCTGAGCACCATTCATGAATTAGAAGAGCAAGTACCATATTCCTAACCAGGGACACATTACTACATCCATCACCACATTTGACCCTCACATGTCCCATCATAGTGCAGTATTGGCCAAGAACTCCCAATTGCCCCACTTCCTACACCACCTTTGGAGCATTCAACTCTTAAAAGCCTTTATCAAATGAGCACTGTTGACATTCCGTTTGCCGTAGATCTCTCCCTCAACTGTGTAGAATTGTTTCATGAGCAAATGTTTGTTTTCTTAATAAAGATCCACAAAATCCCCTCACCCAGCATCTTGAACTTCCATCGGTTTTATATGCCTAATCTACATTGGATCTGTAAAGGAGGAGACCTGCTTCCCCCTTAAGGATAATTCTGGTCTCTCTCAATCACCCGGCCTCTCCACCCGAAATAAGCAGTGTCTCTTGCCTCTTTGTGTTCCATTTTTCTATCTCCGTAACAGCTTTCTCCTCGCTTCCTCGTCTCCTTCTCTCTCCTCTTTCTTCTACACTCTCTCAGCATTTTATTTCTCTAACCCATACTTCTCCCTCCATCCTGTCTGCCAGCCTACCCCTCGTTACCATCCCTATCCTGGGTTCAATTATTTCTTTGTCTTTACTCTAACCCTTTGACCCTCAAGGAAAGGCAGTTGACTAATGAGGGAATTCCAATGGGAGCGAGGACGATGGTGGGATACCCATCGGCTACCCTATGCCTTTGAATTCTGTGAACAGCAAGAAGATGGAAAAGGGTTTTCCTGCCAATTAAGGACCTCTTGCCACTGCTCCCGGTATTTTACTAATAAATTCTCTGGGCTTGGAGCCTCCTGATCAGACACTGTAGCTCAAAGTGGGGGAGTCTAGTAGTAGCCACCACCCTAGTGGTGCTTTTGGGATTAAAGAGCTTCTAGCCTTATGATGGGATTCCCAGCAGCAGCTTATTTGCTGCCTGATTGTCGTAGACTCTAATCCCACACTAAAACCATCACTGCTAAACAATTTCAGCCTCTTGTGTGTGCTGCTATGTCCTAACAAACTGCTGCTGGGATGGTATATAGAATTGTCCCCAGTGCGAAGTACTGAATGCGTCATTAATTTTTTTGTCTGTAGGTGGTGCTATAATAATTACAGTGTATAATTTATCATCCAAAACTAATGCTATGCAGGAGCCCAACGTCATTAGCAGTAAATTGTTTGTTTCTTTGCCTGAAACTTCGATGAAAATAGCTAATGTGTTTTATTCCTCAACTCGGTGGTGCCATTTATCCATCTCTTACTAAATCCTACTTTCAGTTAGATCTGGATTTGATATGAGTATTTGTTATAAATAATCATTTATTTAAGAGAATATTTGCGCTTTTATTTTGAGAACTATGTAACTGAGTTAATCCATAAGTTTGAGAATATATATATAAGCACAAGAAGAAACACATTGCTGATTTTGACCCTATCACTAAGTAAAGGAAGAAAGTCCTGTTGTTGGAGAAAAATATAGTTTTAGTCTTTAATTCGCAGTTTTCTTGTAAATTATAAGATGCGAAAAATGCCTATACTTGGCTTTATTCAGCTGAGAATATTTTTCCTCTTTGGTGTTGGAGTTCAGTTGCAGTAATTCTGAATGGTTCACTGTTTTCTACTATACAATCAGAAAGTCAAAAGATGTAAGATTAGCACACAATATTCAATCCTCAGCTCTAACAGCCAGAAAAGTTGATCTGGGATAAGAACCAATACTAAGCAATCTTTAAGTATTGCCCAGCTTGTTAAGTTTCAACCAACAGTGAAAATAATTTAAACAGCCTGGTTCATTAGTAATAATTTTACTCATAACTTGGATGATATGTCACATCTGATTCTTAGACGTGACCACATAATCTAAACTGACCTGTGCAGTACTAAGGAGGTGCTGCTTTGTTGTAGGCATTTCAATTGTGTTAAACTAGGCTACATTCGCCTTTTGAATTTGTTATAGGAAATATCATTAAACTATTTGGCAAAAAGTAGGTGTATTGGCAATATTGATTTAAGATGTTTGGTCAGGGATTTCTTTTAACTAAATTCTCATTAAAGCATTAAGTAAAATAAGCGACAAATAATTTTCAGTACAAAATGTAAACAATATGTTCATGTCAGAAAACGTTTTAATCAGCAATGAAACTTAAAAAGAAACATACAGTATTGTCAGTACATAATTAATGTAAATGACTTTACAGAGTAGTTCGAAAAGGATTTGAGATATATCAATAGCTACTTCCTTAGCATATCTTCTCCAGTCCGTACTCTGCTGTTTATGTATTTAATTTGGCCATCTATGTGTGATGCAGGAAGCTGAAAATACTCAGTGCATTATCACACCAAACAAATAAAAAGATTGTATGTGGCACTCCAAGACTGCTGTATAACAAAATTCACATTTCTAGACTCCATTGGGTTTAGACCTAAATTTGAAATTCTGTTATCAAGACAGCTTTTCAGAAATAAATCAGTTCACCAAAATCAACAGGCTTTTGTAAATTATTAAATAAATAAAATGATAAATAATAAACTTAACTAAGTTAGAAAACAATTACATTAGACATTACAATAGAGCAACCACGATGGTGCCTTTCTCAATCTGTTACAAACTGCTCATTTAATCACAGTTGTTAAATAAAAATGTTGCAAGGCTCAGTTCGCCTGCCAATCAGCATCGAAAAGAGATAATACTAGGTTAATTTTTCAGGGATGAAGGATCACATCTAATTTTTTTTTACCTTTTTAAACAGGTCATTTCTCCAGTTTTGATCAAGTTGTAGAATCCAGCTATTTTTTGTTTATCTTTGGTAAATTCCTATTTATTTCCACTTCAAGCAATCAGTTGAACATTTTAAATAAAGAGGATTACTGCTCCCTACTACTGTGCTGATATAAATTCAGTCTAAATCTGCCCATTGATCCAGTTTTTTTTTGTAATTTGACCAAGTGTTGTGTTACCTGGGTGCTCAAGGTCTGCTGTAATCTCAGTTTATATCCCAGCATTCCTTCAAAGTAATGGCATTTCTATTCAGAAAAACAATTAACTCAACCATGTGGAGATCAAATTCTGCTAGTTAACTGGGCAATTTTTTATGGCAAAATCTCCAGTGAGGTAGCTGAATTTTGGTGCTGCAACTCTGCAAAGAATCTGTTGCAATGTATAGATAGAAGTATTTACCTGTTGAAAACTGCTGCAGTTATCTAAAATAAACTTCTGACAAACCAGATAAGGCTACACCTTCATGTACAAATCCTTCTGAAAGTTTATAAGATTGTTCTATGTATATTTGTACAGTGTTTGATATTGCTAAAATGGAGTTGGAACCCTGTTGGTTAACTCTTAGTTTATACAAAGACGTCTACATTGTTTTGCTGGAAAGTAAACCAGTCATTGATGGGTTTTTGAATTCTTCATGTTTATACATTTGTTGTTTATATACACCAGAGTTTTTTTTTCTGTTGAAAAAGTAAATTATTTAGTTGACAGCATATTTCATTTTGAAGATTTAACAAATGTATTGTGTTGGTAATATAAGCAATGAGAAATTTAGTTGAAAGTCTGTAGATTGGACTTTTCAGATCTATTGTAAGGAGCACATAGAGAGAAGGCCTTGCTGTTTTGTTTACAATAAGTTGGAATCTGGAATGAGTCAAACATCCATTTATACAGCTATCTGAAGTCAACTCCCATTAAACTTATTTGGATTCTTACCTTTTTGATTCCGAGTACATTTACTGAAATTCATTAACTTCTACATCTTCTGTTTGAGAAAATGTTTGCTAAAATCATGTGCTCTGTATATTCCTCAGTAGCAAGGTTCTTGAAATGTTAAGATCAAGGGCTTTCATAAACCATATTCATTTAGTATATGGTAATTGCAGTGGTACATATGCATACACTTGCTTGCACCTACTTCAGGCGTCAATAACTCAGAACCCTAATGAGTGACAATTCTAAACACAATGCACAGGTTGAATGAAAGTTAAATTCAAGTTTTTATTATGACTGGTTGCTTTTTATACTTTTCTTTTTTATCCCTTCCAAATGTCTTTTTGGCATGTCTCCACATCACATGTCTCCACATCACATGTCTCCACATCACACGCTCCACATCACATGCTACAACTTAAAAACACAACTCCATTGCAAAGGAAATTAATAAACCTTTATTATTATTCACTTCACAAATAAGGCTAATACTAACCTAATCCATCTCCATTGATCTTTAATGGGTGAGTGTAAAGTAATGTCTGATCTAAACCCCTGCTCTTATTTGTTAGATTAGATTAAAATTGACCATGCTGCATTTGTTATTCCAGAAAGCCAGCTGGCAAAGGAAAGAAATGAAACCTTATATTTTTGGAATTGCACACTAAGATACACTTCTAACTCAACAAAGATTTTGTAATCTATGTCTATTTATCTGGACTCAAATGAACTAACAGTTAACATCCACTGCTTGTATACTATTAAGTACAATATACATGTAACACTAATTTGTTCATTGAGAGAACAAGATGAGTCAATTATTGTAGATGTAGAGATGTAAAGTTGTAGAGATGTAGAAAGCACAAAGATCCTTCAGTCCAACTCATCTGTGCTGAACAGATATCCAAAATTAATTCCATTTGCGAGCATTTGGCCCATAGCCCTGTCAACCCTTCCTGTTCATATTGCCATCCCGATGCTTTTAAAAATGTAATTGTACCAGCCTCCACAACATCCTCTGGCAACTTGATCCGTACACGAACCAGCCTCTGTAAAAAAAGTCCCTTTTTAGTGGTCCTTTTAAATCTTTCCCCATCTTAAACCTATGCCCTCAAATTTCGGACTTCCTTGCACTAGGGAAAAGACTGTTCATCCAATCCATGCCCCTCATGATTTCATAAACCTCTATGATCACCCTTCATTCTCCAAAGGTCAAGGGAAAATAGCCCCAGCTTATTCACCCGCTCCCCATAAGCTCTAATCCTGGCAATGTCCTTCTAAATCTTTTCTGAACCCTGTCAAGTTTCACAACATCTTTACTATAGTAGTATTCCAAAACAGCATTCACCTTTCACAATTGCCTATGAAATAAGTCAAGTTGATCTTATGGAAAAGCACAAATCATACAATGAAGAACTTTGGTAAGCTGTCCTTGAAATGAGAATAGAAATTTCACTAAATCTACATTACTAAATTAAAAATCACACAACACCAGGTTATAGTCCAACCGGTTTAATCGGAAGCACTAGGTTTTGGAGCATCGCTCCTTCATCAGGTGGTTGTGGAGGTGACAATTGTAAGACACGGAATTTATAGCAAAAGCTTACAGTGTGATGTAACTGAAATTATACATTGAAAAAAACCTTGATTGTTTGTTGAGTCTCTCATCTGTTAGAATACCATGATAGTTTCACTTCTTTCATATGTAAATCACAAAACTTTTTATATAACAAACTACATTCTCAGGTTAACTGTAACAATTGGTGTCAGCCCAGATAAGATGTTGAAGGTGTTAGCCCCCTGTGTTCTGTTATCTGTGCCATAATGTTTAGACTGATTCTAATCTTTAAAAGAATGAGTTAACAGAGTCTTACATGGATTCATGCAGTTTTTGATAGCTAAGTCTGGTACCCATACTGAGGGCCTGAACCGGGACCTTGGGTCCATTGCACTACACACAGACACACCTATACACAGACACTCACACACACTCCTACACACACACTCACACATGCACCTTCTCATAGACTTCGACCCCTTTACACTCACACGCACACTCACATACACACTCTCACAGACATGCACAACTCACATATACACTCTCTCACAGACACTCACAACTCACATATACACACTTTGACATAGACACACTCACAATGCATCCTCTCACAGACTTAGACCACTTTACACTCACATACACATATACAATCTCACTCACAATCACAACCCCCCCACCCAGACACGCACATGCACACATACACATATACGTTTGTGGGGTGAATTTGTACTTGCAGAGTTAAATTGTACTTTGCTCAAAAACTGCATGAATCCATGTAAGACTCTGTTAACTCATTTTTAGATTAGAATCAGTCTAAACATTATGGCACAGACAGCAGCACACGGGGCTAACACCTTAAACATCCTATCTGGGCTGACACCAATTGTTACAGTTAACCTGAGAATGTAGTTTTTTTTATTTTAAAAAAAGTTTTGTGATTTACATATGAAAGAAGTGAAACTATCATGGTCCTTCTAACTCAATGAGAGACTCAAACAATCAAAGTTTTTTTCAATGTATAATTTCAGTTACATCACACTGTAAACTTTTGCTAAAAATTCTGTGCTTACAGTTGTGTACTCCACAACCACCTGATGAAGGAGCAGCGCTCCGAAAGCTAGTGCTTCCAATTAAACCTGTTAGACTATGACCTGGTGTTGTATGACTTTCAACTTTGTCCACCCCAGTCCAACACCAGCATCTCCAAATCATGACTACGTTACTAAGGATACCTTTTGAAACATGTAAAAGAGCAAAAGAACGCCTGCGTAGTGAGGATCGAATTTGGTAACACAGTAATATAGAAAAGCTTTATAATTCACTACGTGAACGATACAAATGCCATGCTGACCTGGTATCTGTTAACGCTCAAGGGCTAAAGGAGTGATTTGATGAGACCTGGTAGTCTAAAAATATAAATGAATCAAAGTATATAGTTTTAAAAGACTTACTTTATTAACATGAGTGAATAAAAAGCAAAGGTTTGGGATAGCTACTTAACAACACTTCAGAAGGATACAAGTGAAAGGTGTAATGTGAAGCATGCAGGAAAAGCAGCAAAAATGAACAAGTTGAAAAATATAACAAATTAACGGTCATATAGAAGCACCATGGGAGAAGCATTAATATTAGGCCCTTGAGGGTCATAATCTCCTGATTACTGCCCAAGCCAAGAGGAAATTGGCTTAGGGATAAGGCAGTTAGGGAAGTAAACATGTGGCTAAGGGAGTGGTGTGGGAAAGAGGGGTTCCATTTCAGGGGCATTGTCATCAGTTTTGGAAAAGGGGGATCTGTACCAATGGGACGGTCTCCACCCGAACTGATCTGGAACCAGTCTTCTAGTGAAAAGGATAAATGGGGTGGCAACCAAGACTTTAAGCTAGTGAGTCATGGGAAGGGAAAATGACAGGAAGTATGATGTTAAATAAAAAGGTAAGCAGCAGATTAGCATGTGTGTAGGAGGGTTTAAGTTCAAGGCAGACTATAAAAGAAATAGAAAGGAAGGATAACTTTATTAGAGTTGTTGGAAATCATGCGATAAGAAAGCCAGCATAAGGGCACTTTGCTCATAGCATTTGAAACAAGATTGATGAGTTAATGACACAAATTATTACGAATGAATATAATTTATTGGCCACTACGGAGACATGGTTACAGAATGGTCATGAATGAGAGTTAAATTTCAAGGGATATCAAACTATTCAGAAGGACAAACAGGAAAGTAAGGGAGGTGGTGTAGCTCTGATATTCAAGGGCAACATCAGGGTGGTGCTGAGAGATGATATAGGTTCTATGCAGAATAAAGTGGAATCCGTTTGGGTGGAAATTAGAAATTCTAAGAAGAAAAAGTCACTGATAGGCTTTTCTCTAAACCATCAATTAATAACATTGTATTGGGGTGGGCAATAAATAAAGAAATGACTAAATGCCTGTAAAAATGGTACAGCAATTATCATGGGGGATTTAATCTACATGTTGATGAGTGAACCAGTTCAGTCACGGTAAACTTGAGGAGGAGTTCGTTGAGTGTGTCTGCAATAGTTTTCTTGAACAGTATGCAATGGAACCGACGAGGGAGCAAACTATCCTAGATCTGGTCCTGTGTAATGAGACAGGAATAATTAATGACCTCATAGTTAGGAATCCTTTTGCAATGAGCGATCACAGTATGTCATAGAGTCATAGAGAAGTACAGCATGGAAACAGACCCTTCAGTCCAACCTATCCATGCCGACCAGATATTCCAACCCGATCTAGTCCCACCTGTCAGCAACCGGCCCATATCCTTCCAAACCCTTCCTATTCATATACCCATACAAATGCCTCTTAAATGTTGCAATTGTACCAGCCTCCACCACTTCCTCTGGCAGCTCATTCCAAATACGTACCACCCTCTGCATGAAAAAGTTGCCCCTTAGGTCTCTTTTATATCTTTCCCCTCTCACCCAAAACCTATGCCTTCTAGTTCTGGACTCCCTGATCCTAGGCAAAAGACTTTGTCTATTTATCCTATCCATGCCCTTCATAATTTTGTAAATCTCTATAAGGTCACCCCTCAGCCTCCGACGCTCCAGGGAAAACAGCCCCAGCCTGTTCAGCCTCTCCCTGTAGCTCAGATCCTCCAACTCTGGCAACATCCTTGTAAATCTTTTCTGAACCCTTTCAAGTTTCACAACATCTTTCCGATAGGAAGGAGACCAGAATTGCACGCAATATTCCAACAGTGGCCTAACCAATGTCCTGTACAGCCGCAACATGACTTCCCAACTCTTGTACTCAATACTCTGCCCAATAAAGGAAAGCATACCAAATGCCTTCACTATCCTATCTACCTGCGACTCCACTTTCAAGGAGCAATGAACCTGCACTCCAAGGTCTCTTTGTTCAGCAACACTCCTGAGGACCTTACCATTAAGTGTATAAGTCCTGCTAAGATTTGCTTTCCCAAAATGCAGCACCTCGCATTTAGCTGAATTAAACTCCATCTGCCACTTCTCAGCCCATTGGCCCATCTGGTCCAGATCCTGTTGTAATCTGAGGTAACCCTCTTCGCTGACCACTAAACATCCTATTTTGGTGTCATCTGCAAACTTACTAACTGTACCTCTTATGCTTACATCCAAATCATTTACGTAAATGACTAAAAGTAGAGGGCCCAGCACCAATCCTTGTGGCACTCCACTGGTCACAGTCCTCCAATCTGAAAAATAACCCTCCACTGCCACCCTCTGTCTTCTACCTTTGAGCCAGTTCTGTATCCAAATGGCTAGTTCTCCCTGTATTCCATGAGATCTAACCTTGCTAATCAGTCTCCCATAGGGAACCTTGTCGAATGCCTTACTGAAGTCCATATAGATCACATCTACTGCTCTGCTTTCATCAGTCTTCTTTATTACTTCATCAAAAAAGTCAATCAAGTTTGTGAGACATGATTTCCCACGCACAAAGCCATGTTGACTCTCCCTAATCAGTCCTTGCCTTTCCAAATACGTGTACCTCCTGTCCCTCATGATTCCCTCCAACAACTTGCCCACCACCGAGGTCAGGCTCACTGGTCTATAGTTCCCTGGCTTGTCCTTACCACACTTCTTAAACAATGGCACCACGTTTGCCAAACTCCAGTCTTCCGGCACCTCACCTGTGATTATCAATGATACAAATATCTCAGATAGACGCCTGGCAATCACCTCTCTAGCTTCCCACAGAGTTCTTGGGTACAGCTGATCAGGTCCTGGGGATTTATCCACCTTGAACCGTTTCAAGACATCCAGCACTTCCTCGTCTGTAATCTGGACATTTTGCAAGATATCACCATCTATTTCCCTACAGTCTCTATCTTCCATATCCTTTTCCACAGTAAATACTGATGCAAAATATTCATTTAGTATCTCCCCCATTTTCTGTGGCTCCACACAAAGGCCGTCTATTGAGGGACCCTATTCTCTCCCGAGTTACCCTTTTGTCCTTAACATAATTGTAAAACCCCTTTGGATTCTCCTTAATTCTACTTGCCAGAGCTGTCTCATGTCCCCATTTTACCTCCTGATTTCCCTCTTAAGTATACTCCTCCTTTCTTTATACTCTTCTCAGGATTCACTCAATCTATCCTGTCTGTATCTGACATATGCTTCTTTCTTTTTCTTAACCAAACCCTCAATTTCTTTAGTCATCCAGCATTCCCTATAGTTACCAGCTTTCCCTTTCACCCTGACAGGAATATACTTTTTCTGGATTCTTGTTATCTCATTTCTGAAGGCTTCCCATTTTCCAGCCGTCCCTTTATCTGCGAACATCTGCCTCCAATCAGCTTTTTAAAGTTCTTGCCTAATACCGTCAAAATTGACCTTTCTCCAATTTAGAACTTCAACTTTTAGATCTGGTCTATCCTTTTCCATCACTATTTTAAAACGAATAGAATTATGGTCGCTGGCCTCAAAGTGCTCCCCCACTGACACCTCAGTCACCTACCCTGCCTTATTTCCCAAGAGTAAGTCAAGTTTTACACCTTTTCCAGTAGGTACATCCACATACTGAATCTGAAAATTGTCTTGTACACACTTAAGAAATTCCTCTCCATCTAAACCTTTAACACTATGGCAGTCCCTGTTGATGTTTGGAAATTTAAATTCCCCTACCATAACTACCCTATTATTCTTACAGATAGCTGAGATCTTCATACAAGTTTGTTTCTCAATTTTCCTCTGACTATTGGGGGGTCTATAATACATCCCTTTCTTATTTCTCAGTTCCACCAAAATAACTTCCCTGGATGTATTTCCAGGAATATCATCCCTCAGCACAGCTGTAATGCTATTCCTTATCAAAAATGCCACTCCCCCTCCTCTCTTGCCTCCCTTTCTATTCTTCCTGTAGCATTTGTATCCTGGAACATTAAGCTGCCAGTCTTGTCCATCCCTGAGCCATGTTTCCGTAATTGCTATGATATCCCAGTCCCATGTTCCTAACCATGCCCTGAGTTCATCTGCCTTCCCTGTTAGGCCCCTTGCATTGAAATAAATGCAGTTTAATTTATTAGTCCTACCCTGTGCCTGCCTGCCCTGACTGTTTGACTCACTTCTGTTCTAAGCTGTACCTGTCTCAGATCGATCTCTTTCCTCACTATCTCCCTGGGTCCCCCCCCCCCACCCCACCCCACCACCCCCACCTTACTAGTTTAAATCCTCCCAAGCATTTCTAGCAAATTTCCCTTCCAGTATATTAGTTCCCTTCCAATTTAGGTGCAATCCATCTCCTTCTTGTACAGATCACTTCTACCCCAAAAGAGATTCCAATGATCCAAAAATGTGAATCCTTCTCCCATACACCAGCTCCTGAGCCATGCATTCATCTGCTCTATCCTATTATTCCTGCCCTCACTAGCTCGTAGCACTGGGAGTAATCCAGATATTACTGCCCTTGAGGACCTCCTTTTTAAAATTCTACCTAACTCTCTATAGTCTCCCTTCAGAGTCTCAATCTTTTCCCTTCCAATGTCATTGGTTCCAATGTGGATAATGACCTCCTGCTGGCCCCGATCCCCTGTGAGAACATTCTACACCCTCTCTGAGACATCCTTGATCCTGGCACCAGGGAAACAACACACCATTCTGCTTTTTCTCTGCTGGCCACAGAAACATCTGTCTGTACCTGGACTACAGAATCCCCTAACACAATTGATCTCCTGGAAGCCGACATTAAAGCCAGTCTCGTTGCATTAAAGCCAGTCTCAATATCAGAGACTTGGCTGTTTGTGTTACGTTCCCCTGAGAATCCATCACCTTCTACATTTTCCAAAACAGCATACCTGTTTGAAATGGAATATCCACATTTAAGGAAATATTGTCACACTCATTCATGTGCTCCGATAAACAACAAGGAGCCTTTATTCAGTTTTCCTTTCTTACCAAAGGTGTACTTATTTTCACTATGACAAAGTTACAGGGTAGCAGTGAAACACATTTAGCAAACTGGTAACCCCCCATGATCAGATGCAAAATCATAGACTCAAGGGCTATCCAACTCATTAGCAGGAATTGCTCTTACATGTTGACCAGCAGTGACAGACCTGAAAGCACCTGGCTCTACTTCTCAAAATGTTATAACTAGATAGAATTCAATATTGGAAACCTACTAATAAGAGTCACTCCAAGAGCATAAACTTGTATGTAAAATTCACAGCTCATTTAATAGATCTAGCAACTCAACACCAGGCACCCAAGAGGTACAATCGACCATCCAAACTGCATTCAACCACAATCTACAACCTCAGTGCACGATATCCCCCTCCACTCTACCATTGCTATTAAGACCAGGTCAACCCTGGTCAAAAGTGTAAAGAAGCAGAACCTGGCATACCTACTAGCACAGACACAATGCACTGCATTGTCTCTTTGTGCTAGAACTTTTCTATGTTCTAATCTGATGAAACTAGAACATATAAGTTCAGGCACGACTAAACATCAAACGTAGCATGTAATAAAGAAGGCTAAGAAATCTCACCAAGAATCGGATCCAAGTTCTATAGTCATTCAGAAAGTCATACAGTCCCAATGGGAACGGCCAATTTGTAAGTGATACCTGTGGAGTATTTTTTTCCACAGTTTTTATAGTATAATATGTCAGCTTAAGTAAAGATAGGAGTTTTGAATATACTAGAAATGTTTGAAATGAAGGAAGATTGCCAGCACATTTAAAAATTCTCCTAATGGGAGTAACTAGCTGAATCTAGAGAGAAATTATGACAGGCTGCCTCAGACCAATGGTGTGCTCCTCTTGCACAGTGTGGGAAATGAGGGGTACTTCCAGTGTGGCTGACGGCTATGTGTGCAGGAAATGTATGCATCAGCAGCTACTGGGGCACTGCTTTTCCCAGCTGGAGCTGTGAGTGGACTCACTATGGAGTATCCGTGGTACTGAGAATGTCATGGACAGCACATTTAGTGAGTTGGCCACACTGCAGATGAGGATTACACAGACAGGGAATGGGTGACCATCAGATCAAGTAAAAGGCTCAAGAAGAAAGTGCAGGAGTCCCCAGTGGTCATCCCCTTCTCAAACAGATAAACCAATTTGGATTCTGTTGGCAAGGGCAGGGGGAGTGACTTCTGAGGGGAAAGCAGCAACAGCCAGGTTCATGACACCACAAATAGCTCTGCTGCACAGAACTGGAGGAAAGAGAGTGGCAGGGCTATAGTGACAGGGGATTCAATAGTCAGGGGCACAGAGAGGCACTTCTATGGCCACAGACATGAATCCTGGATAGAGTGTTACCTCTCTGGTGCCAGGATCCACGATATCATGGAGCAAGACATTCTGGGACTGGAAGGTAAGTAGCCAGTGGTCGGGGAGCACGTAGGTACCAACAACATCACTAAATAAGGGGATGATGGCCTGAAAGCTGAACATAGGGAGATCAGTGATACATTAAAATGTAACTCCTGAAAGATAATAATGTCAGACTTGCTCCCAGTGCCACGTGCTAGTGAGAGCAGGAATAAGAGGATAGATCGGCTGACAGTGTTTCTGGAGAAATGGTATACCAGAGAAGCGTTTAGATTCTTCAGGCACTGGGACTGATTCTGGATTAGGTGGGACCTCTACAAGCCTGACCGGTTGTCCATGGGCAGAGCTGGGACAGATCTCCTTGTGGGGCCTTTTTCCAGTTCTATTAATGAGGTTTTAAACTAATCTGGCAGGGGAATGGGAACCAAAGTATAGGCTTAGATAGGTAAGATTTAGATCAAGAATTAGAAGGTAGAATATTAGTGATGTAGTCAGCACCTCAGAAAGCCAAAAGAAAGGAGGTTTGATCAAGGATCGAGTCTCTCTTCATACATCAGTCCTGACATCCCAGGAATCTTAATTAATGGGGTGTGGAGCTGGGTGACCGCGGCCAGTCGGGCAGCATCGGGGGAGCTGGAAGGTTGGCGTTGCGAATCGGGATCCCCAATGAATGATCCTGGCCCAGGGTGTCGGGTTCCCTGCTCCTGCGATGCTGCCTGGCCTGCTGCACTTTTCTGCCTCCACATTTTACCGATCCTGACTTCCAGCATCTGTAGTCCTTAACTATCTCCACATCCCAGGACTCAATCTGTTGACCTGTGTTGACTCTCTCTCAATAACCAGAATAACCTTCCTTGGGAAAGAAGAACAAAGTACACGCAGTACTCCAGGTGTGGTCTCACCAAAACCCTTCCAGAAAGGTATCCCTGCTCCTGTCCTCGAATCCTCTCACTGTGAAGGCCACGTGTCATTTACATTCTCCACTGTTCGCTTCCTAAAAGAAGGAATTGCAGAAAAATACAGAAGAAAATGGGGTTAGAATCTCAGATATAAAATTGTTGAGCACAATGTCCCCATCTTATCCATGCTGATCATCAAGTGCCTAATTTCTTCTAGTCCCATGTTCCAGCATCCAGCGTAAAACCGATATGATCGTGCCTTGTGTGATCATAAACACTTCCTCAAAGCTGCAATGTTTCTTGCATTTGTCACCATTTCTGATGCTGCCAGACCTGCTGAGTATCTCCAGCACTTTTTGTTCTTATTGAAGATTTCCACCATTTTGCTGAAGGTCTTGAGTCATAGAGTTGTGCAGCAACTTCAATCCAACTCATCCATATAAGCCAGATATCCTAAACTGATCCAGTCCCATTTGCAAACAGTTGGCCTATATCACTCTGAACACTTTCTGTTCATATGCCCACCCAGATGCCTTTTCAATGTTGTAATTCTACCTGCATTCATCACTCTGCCCCGTGAGTCCCTTTCAAATCTTTCCCCTCTCACCTTAAACCTCATGCCCTGTAGTCTTGAACTCCCCAACAGGGGGAAAGAGAGACCTTGGCTATTAACCCAACCATGCTCCTCTATAAGGTCACCCCTCAGCCTCTAACACTTCAAGTAAAAAGCCCCAGCCTATTCAGCTCTCCCTTTAGCTCAAACTCTCTAATCCTAGCAATAACCTTGGAGATCTTTACTGAAACCTTTCACGTTCAGCAACACAGAGGTATACAGATTGGAAACAAACCCGTCAGTCCAAATCATCCATGCTGACCAGATTATTCTATACATACACTACCCTCAGCATAAAAAATGTTGCCCCTTAGATACCTTTTATGTCTTTCCCCTCTCATATTAAACCTATGCCCTCTAGTTTTGGACTCCCCAAGCCTCAGAAAAGGGCCTTGACCGTTCACCTTATCCACGCTCCTCACAATTTTGTAAACTTTTATAAGGTCACCCCTTGGCCTCCAATGCTCCAGGGAAGATAGCCCCAGGCTGTTCGGCCTCTACCTGTAATTCAAAAACCCTGACCCTGGCAGCATCCTTGTGGATCTTTTCTGAGCTCTTTCAAGATTCACAACATCTTTCCTGTAACAGGGAGAACCGGAATTAGATGCAGTATTCCAATAGTGGGCTAACCAATGCCCTAAAAGAATACACCATAAAATCATCTCCCAACTCCTATAGTCAATGCGCTTCCTAATGACAGCTG
The DNA here is from genome assembly GCF_020745735.1 of Hemiscyllium ocellatum. Lineage (NCBI taxonomy): Eukaryota > Metazoa > Chordata > Chondrichthyes > Orectolobiformes > Hemiscylliidae > Hemiscyllium > Hemiscyllium ocellatum. The sequence continues at coordinate 92,591,678 of NC_083411.1, read as the reverse complement.
CCGTACCAAACACAGTCTTTATTATCCTGTCTATCTGCAACCCCATTTTCAGGGAGCTATGAACCTGCATTCCAGGGTGTATTTGTTCAGCAGCATTTCCCAGGAACTTACCATTAAGTATGTAAGTTCTACCCTGATAAGTGTGAGGCGATTGACTTTGGAAGGAGCAACAAGGATAAAGAGTACTATGAGTAAAAAATGAGGTCTGCAGATGCTGGAGATCACAGCTGAAAATGTGTTGCTGGTTAAAGCACAGCAGGTTAGGCAGCATCTCAGGAATAGGGAATTCGACGTTTCGAGCATAAGCCCTTCATCAGGAATGAGAGAGAGTAGCCAAGCAGGCTAAGATAAAAGGTAGGGAGGAGGGACTTGGGAGAGGGGCGATGGAGGTGGGATAGGTGGAAGGAGGTCAAGGTGAGGGTGATAGGCCGGAGTGGGGTGGGGGCGGAGAGGTCAGGAAGGAGATTGCAGGTTAGGAGGGCGGTGCTGAGTTGAGGGAACCGACTGAGACAAGGTGGGGGGAGGGGAAATGAGGAAACTGGAGAAATCTGAATTCATACCTTGTGGTTGGAGCCGCACAGCCCAGATGGCCTCCTTCTTCAAGCCAACACCGCACAGCCCAGATGGCCTCCTTCTTCAAGGACCAACACCGCACAGCCCAGATGGCCTCCTTCTTCAAGGACCAACACCGCACAGCCCAGATGGCCTCCTTCTTCATGGACCACAGATTCCCCCCAGACGTGATCGACGATGCCCTCCACCGCATCTCCTCCACTTCCCGCTCCTCCGCCCTTGAGCCCCGCTCCTCCAACCGCCACCAAGACAGAACCCCACTGGTTCTCACCTACCACCCCACCAACCTCCGCATACAACGTATCATCCGCCGTCATTTCCGCTACCTCCAAACGGACCCCACCACCAAGGATATATTTCCCTCCCCTCCTCTATCAGCGTTCCGCAAGGACCACTCCCTTCGTGACTCCCTCATCAGATCCACACCCCCCACCAACCCAACCTCCACCCCCGGCACCTTCCCCTGCAACCGCAGGAAATGTAAAACTTGCGCCCACACCTCCACACTCACTTCCCTCCAAGGCCCCAAGGGATCTTTCCATATTCGCCACAAGTTCACCTGTACCTCCACACACATCATCTATTGCATCCGCTGCACCCGATGTGGCCTCCTCTATATTGGGGAGACAGGCCGCTTACTTGCAGAACGCTTCAGAGAACACCTCTGGGCTGCCTGGACCAACCAACCCAACCACCCCGTGGCTCAACACTTTAACTCTCCCTCCCACTCCACCGAGGACATGCAGGTCCTTGGACTCCTCCACCGGCAGAACATAACAACACGACGGCTGGAGGAGGAGCGCCTCATCTTCCGCCTGGGAACCCTCCAACCACAAGGTATGAATTCAGATTTCTCCAGTTTCCTCATTTCCCCTCCAAAGAGTACTAGGCTAATGGTAGGATTCTTGGTAGTGTAAATGAGCAGAGGGATCTCGGTGTCCATGTGCTTAGATACCTGAAAGTTGCCACCCAGGCCGATAGTGTCGTTGAGAAGCATACGGTGTGTTGGCTTTTTTTGGTAGATAAAAACATTTGGAATATTGCGTAAAGTTCTGGTCACCGCATTATAGGAAGAATGTGGAGACAGTTTCGGGGGAGGGATGAGATTTGGAGAAGATTTACTGGGTTGTTGACTGGTATGGAGGGCAACTCTTATGAGGAGCGGCTGAGGGACTTCGAGCTGTTTTCATTGGAAAGAGGAAGGTTGAGAGGTGACTTCACTGAGACATATGAGATAATCAGATAGGGTGGACAGTGAGAGCCTTTTTCCTCGGATGGTGATGGCTAGCATAAGAATATATAACTTTCAATTGAGGGGTGATAGATATAGGATAGATATCAGAGGTAGTTTCTTTACTCAAGAGTAGTAGGGACATGGAACGCCCTGCCTGCAACAGTAGTAGACTTGCCAATTTAAAGGGCATTTAACTGGTCATTGGATAGACAAATGGATGAGAATGGAATAGCATAGTTTGGATGGGCTTTAAATTGGTTTCACAGGTCGGTGCAACATCAAGGTCTGAAGGATCTGTACTGCACTGTAATTTTCTATGTTTTATGTTCATTCTATTTTATTTTTGATATTAGACTCAATTGCTAGAAAAGAAAATGCAATCAGAGTCATGACGTCTATAAACTCTCAGACTACTTCTCAATCGCAGCCACTCTACCTATTCACTGTGTTGACAAGGTTTCTTCTTCAGTTGTTGGCACCCTGTAGATTTTGCCTTATTTGTGAACATAGCGGCCCTCAATGACCTTAAAGTCCAGGTACTGAATGACTTCAGCATCAGTAGCATCTTTATGAGTTTATTTCCGTTGTATTTATTGTTGTACAGTGCCATATAATTTGGTGTATTCTTACCCGAACCAAAACTGATTCATCCACAAAGTTTCATTTGAAAAGGATATCAAACTTCTGGTCTGTAATGCTTGTATTTTCAACACTCAGGGTTGCTAGTTTGGGTGCAAAATTGTGTCTGCCCTGCATAAGCACTTTTCACATTAACATGGACACTGAAGTGTGCAATACAGGCAGATTGCTAGACAAAAATAGAAAATGTTGAAAAGCTCAGCAGGTCTGGCGGCATCTGCAGAAAGTAAATTTAGTTAACATTCTGAGTCAAGTGACCCTTCCGTAGAACTAATGGTAACTAGAAAAATGTTGATTTACATGCAGAAGATAGGTAAGAAGTAAATTATAGGTGGGGATAGAGCCCAAAGAGAGAGAAGAGCAGTTGGACAGACAAAGAAGTGAATCATAATTTGGCTATGATGGTGAATAGCCATAATTAGAAACTAGTTATGGCTAATAATGGTTGGTCTGTAATACCAGACTATGTGATGATGAGGCATGGAGTGTAGGAGTTGGGGTAAGGACATGGGAGAGCTGAAGCCCTAAAGTTATTAAATTCGATATTGAGTCCAAAAAGCTGCAGGGTTCCCAAGCGGAAAATGAGGTGCTATTCTTCTAGTTGCTCTGAACTTCGCTGGAGCGCTGCAGCAACCCAGAGACAGCGATGTTGGCCAAGGAACAGGTTGTTGCCTTAATGTGACAGGCAACTCGAAGTTCATGGTCCTGTTTGTGAACAGACTGCAAGTGTTCTGCAAAGTAGTCACACAGTCTATGCTTCACTTCCACTACACTGCTTCACCTGGAAAGTGTGTTTGGATACAGAGGAGGGTGGAATTAAACAGGTAGGTGTTACACCTTCTGCAGAGCGGTGGAAGGTGTCGTGAAGCTGGGGCAGTGTTGGGAATGAAGAAAGAGTGGACCAGAGTGTCCCAGAAAGAACGGTCCCTGTGGAAGGCTGCTGTGGGGAGGGAAATATACGTTTCATGGTGGCATCTCACTGGAGGTGGTGGAAATGATGACTAATGATCCTCTGGATGTGGATACTAGTTGGATTGTCAGTAAGGACAAGGGGAACCCTGTCGCTATTGAAGGAGGGAAGAGTGGGTGTGAGGGCCTAAGTGCGGGAGATGGGTCAGACCTGGCTGAGGGCCCTGTTCACAACAGAACTGGGGAATCCTCAGTTGAGATAGAAGGTGAATATTTCAGAGGGTCCCTTCTCAAAGTTGGCTTTATCATAACAAATGTGATGGAGATGGAGGAACAGGGAGAATGGAATAAAGTCTTTCCAGGAAGCAAGATGTGAGGGTGTAAAATCGAGGTAACTGGGAGTAAGGTTTATAGTGGATATTGGTGGCCTGTAGATCAGGATCTGGTCAGTGTGTGTGGCTTTTCTATACACTCTTGTGCTGCATCCACCGTTCTGTGTTCTGTCTACCATCATATCCAGGAACAGGAGTTGGTTGTTGGCTTCCTCCTCTCTTGTAAATATGAATCCTGTGAGCATGGTGTTGATAATCCTGTGTGTGTTTTCGATTGCTGTTCTCTTAATAATTACAAAATTGTTGTCCACGTATCTGATCCAGAGTTTGGGTCTGATTTTTGGGAGGGCTGTTTGTTCCAGTCTTTGCATCACTGCTTCTGCTGTGAGCCTGGAGATGGGTGAACCTGGAGATGGGGGAACCACCCAAACACACACAAGAGAAGCTGCATTAGGATGCTGTTCAAAAGGGCTACAACACAATGCAGCATTCCCAACCTGTGAAGAGAAGAAGAAAAACACATCTATAGAGTCTTCACCAAGCACAGATATCCCAGCAACTTCATCCGCAGATGCTGAGTAAACAGACAACGCAGAAAACGTGAGGTCTGCAGATGCTGGAGATCAGAGCTGAAAATGTGTTGCTGGTTAAAGCGCAGCAGGTCAGGCAGCATCCAAGGAACAGGAAATTCGACGTTTCGGGCATAAGCCCTTCATTCCTGATGAAGGGCTTATGCCCGAAACGTCGAATTTCCTGCTCCTTGGATGCTGCCTAAACAGACAATGTGACAAGGACTTGCCATGACATAACAAACTAGCCACAGTATCTTATATAAAAAATGTCTCAGAACTGATGAGCAGACTTCTCTGACCATTCGGGTTCATGACAGCCTATAAACTGACAGGCACACTCAGACAACAACCTACCAGAACAAAAGACCCTGTACCTACTATGTGCAAAACTAACGTAATTTACAAGATTTCATGCAAAGACTGTACAAAACTCTATATAGGACAAACAGGCAGACAACTAGTAATCCGCATCCATGAACACCAACTAGCCACTAAACACCACGACCAGCTGTCCCTAGTAGCCATACACACAAGAACCACAAACTTGACTGGGACAGCACAAAAATGATTGGACAAGCTACACAGAGGACAGACAGAGAATTTCTAGAAGCATGGCACTCAATCATGGACTCCATCAACGAGCACATTGACCTGGACCCAATATACCAGCTAATGCGGCAAACAACCAGAAACGGCAACTGCAAGCAGCAGAAAGAGAGCCAAATAAATTCCAGAAGATTCAAGGCAGCGCTTAACAGCAGGCTCCACAGCACTGAAGATGTCACCTAGACAGGGGATGAAATGTCAGCAAATCGACTTTCCAGCTCAGTAAACATACCCACACCGACAGTAACCAGCATCTGAGCTACAACTCTTTCCGCAAACCTTAAAGGCCAGCTTTCCCAAACTTGTTGATCGGGAACTTCTTTACTATTCGTGAGCATTCCTGAGTACTCATTAATACCCCAGCCCACTGGTAATATTGTCACAGGAGTGATTTTCTTTGACAGAAATGGAAAATAAACATATTCACAAACACACCTATAAGACACATAAACCTGATTTCTTGCTCTAAGATTGAGTACTGGTTTCTTTAATAACTTGCTGCTTCGTAACCAAGCTCTTTGAACAAACACTAAAGCTGAAAATTCAACATGTCAGCCAGCTGATGGGAAGTCATAGTCATTGTATCCTTGCTTGTAGTTCTTAACTGTTGCAATAAACCTACGCCAATTCAACAAACCTGTTGAAGTGAGACAGCCACACTGGCTAATGGCAACAAAGCCAATTAGGGCTCAACTCAAAAGCTTCAGAAAAAGGTGGATTAGGTAGCAAAGAGTGATAGAGAGTGGATCTTGAAAAATGTAGTTGTTGTGAATACCAGATGGATCTGGGGAATGGAAGGTGGAAATGGGGATGTAGATGGGAAAATAAGAGTCATGCGGTTAAGGAAGAAATTGAGTACAGAAGTTGGAACATCATGTTATAGCTGTACAAGACATTGGTAGGCTATATTTGGAGTTCTGTGCACAATTCTGGTCACCCTGCTAAATGAAGGGTGCTATTAAACTTGGCAAGGATGCAAAAAGACTTACAAGGATGTTACCAAGACTGGTAGTTTGAGTTACAGTATAAGGAGAAGCTGAATCATCTGGGACTTTCTCCCTGGAGCATAGGAGGCTGAGGAGTGAGTAAGAGGTTTATAAAGTCATGAGTAGGCTAGATAAGGTCTTTTCCCCAGGGCAGGGGAGTCACAAACTAGGGGGCATAGATTTAAGATGAGAGGAGAAAAATTTACAAAAGGACCTGAGGGGCAACCTTTTCATATAAAGGGTGGTGTATACATGGAAAGAGTTACCAGATGAAGTAATAGAGGCACGTAAAATTACAACATTTGAAAGACATCTGGATATGGATAAGAAAGGGTTAGAGGGATATGGGCCAAACGCAGGCAAATGGGACTAGTTCAGTTTCAGAAACCTGGACAGTATGGACGAGATGGGCCAAAGAGCCTGTTTCTGTGCTAATGACTGTATAAATGGGAAGGGTAGGAGATATATGTTTACAGCAGCAAAGTAGGAGGGTTACTTTGATGATCTATGTAGGGAGAAAAAGCTGGCGAACAATAAGGTGTGTAAGGCTAAGACCGGCATGAGGATCTGAAAGCAGAGAATAGCAGAGGAGTGAAGCAAAGGGGGGAGTGATCCATGGTTACATCTTCAGCAACTAGTTCAACATGGCAGATAGAGAGTTGAGAGAGGTATTAGACAAGAAAATAACATCATTCTCAATGTTCTTGATGATGCAAGATGCCATAGCAATTCTGATAAATTGACCTCATCTCTATGACTCTATGACCTATTGAAATGTTTATTATTGCATTTAGTTGTTAAACTCTCTCAGCAGGAATTCCTTCTGCTTGTGCCTTATCTCCACCTGCCAGAAAATATCAATTTAACGAAAATCTGTGCTCAGTTTCTTTTACAAGTTCTCCATGATTACAAAATGAATTATGATCCCATATATTATCTACCATTAACTGTTTGAATTTTATGATTTACTCATAGAATGAATAGCTTAAAATATTGTGGCTGAAAACTCCCTTACAAACTCACTTCTGCACTAAATTTAGTCAGTCAATTGATCCATCTGCTGTTTTTATCTACTCTTCTTCCTGTCTCCCGTAAGGACTACCACCAATTGTTTTCAAACTTCAGGTTTTGAACCTTCAGTGGGGCATGCTAGAATATTCTTTTCAAGCGAATACATAGGTCTATCTTTTAAAACACGGTCTACTTCTCATTGAATTTTCAGCCCTGCTGATACAGAAGTGTTTAATATTCTTTATGGTTTCCACCCCACAGTTCTCAATCCTTTTGTATATCATCGTATTGGAATATGACCAAAATTAATAGCAGCTGCTTTTCTACAAGTCATATTTTCTGGTAAAAGTTATAATAAAAATACCCACCAAGTGTAGGCACAGGTATTTTAATAAGGCAATAATTATATGGTGCAAGTAGTATATTGAGGTTTCTGTCTTAACTCATACTATAGCAAGTAAATAACAATCATATAAAGCAAGAATTCTGCATTGCTAGACACTAATCAGAAAGCATTGGCTCTTTCAAAGGGGAACAACAGGTCATTTTAACAGTGTTCTGAGTCTTTTAGATTAGGCAGATTTAGCAACCATGCATTCAGGTTCTTCATCCAAATCACCTATAAATAATTGAGAACCTGTGACACTCCTGGCATCTTGCCAGTCTGAATTTGTGTACACTGTTTCTTGCTAGCTAGCCAATAATTTATTCACACCAACATATTACTTCGATATAATGAGCTGTTATTTTGCCTTTCTTAAATGATAACTGAAAATCTAAGTGCAGGACATCCAAGGGTTCTATATTATCTACATTGCTTGTTACTTCCTTAAACTTCAATAAGCTGGTCAAACATGATTTCCTTTAGATAAAACTTTGTTGTCAGTATCTGATTGTTGTAATAAAGCTTCATAATATATTATTATCTAATACTAGGAATATATAATAGATTTTAGCTGTTTTCAGTTCTGTGAAGATCTGACCAATCTTCTCTCAAGGTCAGAACATTATTATAAACATTAAGTTCAAAACAGCAATCCAAGAAATCATGTAATTTCAACTAACCATCAGGCAAGGCACCTGAGGAGGTAATGGCTATGGTATTTACTGATTTGAGGTTTATGACTTGGAAAGAAATTGGAGTAGAAGCAGTTTTGTGCAGATAGAGAAGATCCACAATAAGTAGCAGTGTGTAAACTTCTCTGGGGAGAAATCCACTGTTGCCGAGATGTTAGTGAGCAGAAAGTTCCGGAAGCTGAAGGCTAGAGAATTGTCAGAAAGGAAGACATCCTACAAGACTTTTGAAGTCATGAGTTAGGGAATCTATGAAAAGTAATGAGTGAGCTCAGTTAGCACTCTGTTTTAAAGGTCTCAAGGAGAGTCATTAACTGAAAGAACTTGAAGGAATGCACAGGAACATTCTGGAAGTAAACTGATTGCAACTCTTCCAACTGAATAAGAAGCTATAGCAACAGGATAAGGGTGACTCTTCACTGAGGTTTAAATGTTTGTTAAACCGTTGCTGGGGTAAGAGGGATGAAACATTCTTTCTGATGTTTGTAATTAGGTCATTCCAATAGTTCTTGTACAGTATGATAGCTTTTATCCTTTTGTGTAGTAAATTTACATGTTCTTTTGTTAAAAGTACAATTATGAATATGTTCAGTGACAGGCTTCCATGGATATGCAAACAGAGACTAAAACTTATTGTCTATTCACCCAAGTTTCACTCTGGGATCTGGCTTATCTAGTTTCACTATTCGCTAAGTGGAGGCTCTTTAAGTCAGACATCTTTGTATTTAAAAGGTATATTGAACCTTTTTAAAATGAGCGTGGGAAGGTACTGAGCATGAAAAAAGGTGTTGTGAAGTGTATTACATATGTTGGGACTTTAACGTAGCTTTGACTTGCCAAGACTCACAAAGGATTATTTGAAATCTTTGACTAAGGCTGCTGAGAAAGAGTTAATAAATAAGTTGGAGTAGAAATAAAACAAGATCTCATAAGGATAAGAGGGAAACCTTAAATTGATGTGTCATACCTAGAATAAGCTAAGATTTGTTGAAATGGGAAAAAATATGAATACAAGGAAAAGGAAAGGGAAATGAAAAGAAATACAGCGAGAAATGGAAAGAGGAAAAGAATAAGAGACATGTCTAAAAACAAACCCTCCAGCTCAGCGAGCAAACTTTCATCCATATCATTAACCAAGCTACAAATCTTCTCTCAAATCACTGGGAAAGATAATAAGTAAAGAAGAAATAATAGATGTAAGAAAACTTGAATTGGTGAGAGGAGGGACAAAAAGAGAATTTTAACTTAAAAAGCTTGTACTCTAAAGAAGTGAACTCAAGACAATATAACTTGGTAAGAAAAGAAGCTGAAAGTAAAGGAAGAAATGAAGAGAAAATAATTTAGTAGATGACTCCTATTCTAATGAGAGATTTGTTTTAACTAGTATAGCAGCATCAATGAATGAATTATTGTGGATGCTGGAATCTGTACTGAAATCCACAAATCTGGAGACCACAGCAGGTACAGCGGCATCCATGGAGAGAGAACAAGCTAACGTTTTGAGTCTAGATGACTCTTCATCAGAACTGATGCAAAGTGTGAAAGGGACAGTATTTATGCCATAGTTTGGGGAAGTGTTGATAGTTCAGATGAAGTGATCAGAATGGCAGAACAATGGTGTGATTTCGCTGCTCGTTGGATGCTGCCTGAAAGCTGTGCTCTTCCAGCATCACTGATCCAGAATCTGGTTTCCAGCATCTGCAGTCATTGTTTTTACCCAGAACAGTGGTCTGTCTACCTGCCAGACTGAAAAGAACAGACAGCCCCACTGGGGTAGGGAGAGGGGAGGTATAGAGGGATGAATATCTAATCACTCTTATACATCTAATCCCCATTAGGATGGTCTGAGAGCTCTTGGCTTCTTCCTCGACCAGAGGCCTGAAAAATCCCATCCTCCACCACTCTCCTCCACCTGGTTGAACCTGTTCTCTCACAGTGCAATTTCTCCTTTAATTCATCTCATTTCTGCCAAGTCAAAGGGCATCCGTGTGGGTCCCAGTGATGCCTGCCTCTTTATGGGGCATCTGGAACAATCCTTGGTCCAGTCCTACACCAACCCCCTCCCACAACTCTTTGTTCAGTACATTGACAATTGTTTTGGTGCTGCTTCATGCTCCCATGGAGACCTTGAAAACTTTATTCACTTTGCCTCCAATTTCCAACCCTGTGTAATTCTCACATCATTAATTTCAAACACTTCCCTTCCTTTCCTTGACCTCTCTGTCTCCATTACAAAGTCACTGACCCCCGTAGCTACCTTCACTACAGCTCGTCACACCCCACGTCCTGCAAGAATTCCATCCCATTCTCTAAGTTCCTTCATCTATGTCATATCTCTTCGGATGATGCTGACATCGCTTGCTTCTTCCATATCCATGTTTTCCCTCCCACTGTGGTTGACAGGGCCCTCAACTACAGCTGACCAATCACCCGCATTTCCATCCTTGCTACTTTCCATTACTCACAATAGTGTGATTGTGTTCCCCTTGTCCTCACTTTTCATCCCCCTCCCTCCCCTTGTCTGCAGTTTGCAGGAATTGTTCCCTCTGGGACACCCTCGCCCATTCCTCGACCACTAACATCATCACCCCCCACCCCCCCAACCCCTGCTCCCCACAGCACCCTCCCATACAACCATAGAAGGTGCAACACCCGCCCCTCACCTCCTCCCTGCTCACCATCCAAGGGCCTAAACAGCCTTTTACAGGTGAAGCAGCATTTCACCTGTATCTCCTCCAATGTGCTATATTTGCTGCACCCAAGGTGGCCTATTCTGCATTGGAGAAACCAGACACAGACTAGGTGTCCACTTTGCAGAACACCTCCAGTCAGTGCGCAAGCAATGCCCTGACCCTCCTGTAGCCAGTTATTTTAACAGAGCATTCTGATCACATGCCCATTTATCTGTTCTCAACATGCTGCAGTGTATCAGTGAATCACAGCGCAAACTGGTCAAACAACATCTCATCTTCAGACTAGACACTTTACAGCCTTCTGGACTTAATATTGAGTTCAACACCTTCAAATTGTAACCAACTCCCATTTCTTCCTTTTCTTTTAGCTTTACTTGTTACATTCTCTGTTTAATGTCCTCTCTCCCCTCTCCAATCCCCCATGGGACTGACTGTTTTTTCCAGTCTGGCAGGTAGACACACAGTTGTTCTACCACTCTCACATTCTGATCACTTAATCTGAACTATCAACATCTGTTCTCCACTAACACCCTACACCCACCACGACCACGCCCCTCAAGTATAGCATAAGTGCTGTCCCCTCCACACTTCACTTCAGCTCTGATGACTAGTCATCGCAACTTGAAATATTAGCTTGCTCTCTCTGCATGGATACTATCTGAACTGTTGTGATCTCCAACATTTGTTGTTGTTAGCTGTGAATTTAAAGTGGTCAAAGGGTGGTTGGATCTTTATGTTGTAATGTTATGATGGGTGCAGTATGAGTTTCTACACCAGACCATAGTGTGCAAACTATGAAGCTGGTAAAAAGTCAATATTCAATACTTATAAGCTGATCCCTGAAGCTTATCAATTAAAAGTTGCAAGAAACTTAACCTGACATTTGTAGAATTTGTGATTATCTACCTTTTCTAAATCTCTCATGATTTCATAGACCTCAGTCTTCTTTGCTTCAGAGCAAAACGTCCCAGAGGTCTCCAACCTCTACTTATAACTCAAATCTTCCAGCCCAGGTTACATCCTAGTAAATCTTTTCTGCACTCATTCTGGGGGTGGGGTACTGGCAGGTTTTGCATCTTTTACGATTGCAGTGGATGGTACCTGGAGAGTGGTGCGAACCAAAGACTGGCAAAGGGAGAAGTACTTGCAGAAAGCAGAGAGGGGTGGGAAGGGGAAGATGTTCTTGATGGTGGGGTCTAATTGGAGTTGGTGGAAGTGCTTAAGCATGATATATTGGTTTCAGAGACTGAGGGGTGGTAGACTTGGGCAGCACAGTGGCTCAGTGTTTAACACTGCTACTTCACAGTGCTAGGGACCCGGGTTCAATTCCTGTCTCGGGCAACTGTCTGTATGGAGTTTGCACATTCTCCCCGTGTCTGCCTTGGTTATCCTCCGGGTGCTCCAGTTTCCTCCCACAATCACAAAGATGAGCAGGTTAGGTGAATTGGCCATGCTAAATTGCCCGTAGTGTTAGGTGCATGAGTCAGGGGTGAATGTAGGGGAATGGGTCTGGGTGGGTTGCTCTTCAGAGGCTCGGAGTGGACTTGTTGGACTGAAGGGCCTGTTTCCACATTGTAGGGAATATAATCTAATCTAACCATAAGGACAAGGGGGAATTCTGTCATTAATGCATTTGGTGGGGGGAGATTTAGAGCAGTGGAACAGGAAGTAGAAGTGGTGCATTTGCAGACTGGATGACAGTGGGGGGAAAAAAAGCACATTGTTTGAAATAGGTGGATATCTGGGATGCTTGGGAATGGAATGTCTCCATGTTGAGCTGATACGGTGGAGGCAGAGGAATTGGGAGAATGGAATGGAGTTCTTGTAAGATACTGGGCGGGAGGAAGTGTAGTCCAGGTAGTCATGGGAGTCTGTGAGTTTATATTAAACATCCACCTGGACACTATTGCTGGAGATAGAAATGGAGAGGTCAAGACAGGGGAGCGAGTGTCTAAGAAAGACCAAGTGAATTTGAGGATGCGGTGGAAGTTGTAGGCCAAGTCGACGAACTGCTCCAGTCCAGCCTGAGTGCAGGATGCTGCACTGATACAGAAGAGTTGGGGTAGAGTGCCTGTGCAGGAACCGACAAAGAGGCAGGCGTAGCTAGGGCCCATCCGAATGCCCAAGGCCACCCACTGGATTTGAAGGAAATGGGAAGAGTAAAAGGAAAAGTTATTGAGGGTAAGGACCTGTTTGGCGAGGCGGAGGAGGGTATTGGTGGAGGGGGACTGGATGGGCTGTTGTCGAGGAAGACGCTAAGGGCCTGCAGTCCTCGTGGGGTCTGGATGTGTGTAAGGACTGAACATCCATTGTGAAGATAAAGCGTTGGGGGCTGGGAAACTGTGTTGGCAGAGTCCGAGGCGCATTGGAGGAGACATCCAGAGCGGAGATGGAGGTTGCGGTTGAGTACTTGGGATCCCGGTAGGTGGCTGTGAACGCTCGGATACTAATCATCTGAACTCATCTCTTCTGATCTCGACCCCATCCTCTCCCCCTTAGTCCAGAAACTTCCCACCTAATTCCACAACAATTCAATGCCCTCCACCTCTTCAGTAACTTCCAGTTCCCTGTGAGTTGTATCTGTAATGTTGACTTATTCAAGTAGAAGGGGAAATATGCTAGACATATTGGTACTGTGTGTATTGGCACTACAGTTTTAACCAGTTTATTGGATCAGTTTGTGGGTCAGGAGTGCTTGACAAATAGCAACTTCTTAAGCAAATGCTTTCACTCTTGTATGTGGACAATGCAGGAGTAGCTTGAAGCATACAAGGAGAAAGTGCCCAAGTTTCTCACCTTCATGTGGAGAAGTGACAGAAAATCTCCTGTTAGCTTTTATCGCTCATCATTTCCCCGTAAACCACTGTCTGAAAATTTCCTAATGGAAAGGAAATGGGGAGAAACACCTTCAGAAGCACTTAAAAAGTGAATCATCCACCTGTAAATGAAAGACTGGGAATTAGAGTATCTGCAGCTTTCACAGCAGTATAGTATCAGCAAAGAATCGGAAAGAAATCTGACTGTATGACTCTATCAATCAATCAATGCTCTCTGTGCTCTAAATTCATGCCAGAATGTATTTCGGTAATTTTTCCCCTCTGTACCTAGGTCTTGACTTTTTCTGTGTTTGGCTGTAAGTACATGAGAATTTTAAGAAAGGGGTATACTTTAAGTTATAGCAATTCATGATTCTTTTTTGCTATTGGTTAAAAACAGTTTGGTTACAATAAATAGTTTGCTGTTACTAAAAATCTTTGTACCAATTATTTTAACCTGCAGGTAGATAAGACAGAGTAAATTGATGATTTCATCAAATTTTGATGCTTGTGATGATTCCAGGAAAAATAGCACTTGATTTCCAGCACACTGCCCCAATGAGTTGTGGCATTGATTTCCCTGTAATAAATCAAAATTTGTAATGAACTGTGCTTGTTCAATTGCCTTGACAAAGGTAAAGCAATATTTTCTCATCTTTAGTCAAAGGTCGAAAAAAAGGTTATCTTTACATGGGTAAATTCCATTGACCAATAGAGCCAAAGAAATATCAGCTCTTAAAACCCTAGATGGACTTTATTAATGTAAAATAAAGTTGATTGGAATGAAAAAGTACTAATAATTTTTCAAAAATTAACCATCAAAGTTATTGAAGGATTATGCAACTGTATCAAACATATTGGTGATTTGTGTTCAGCCAAACCTGGGAGGAACATTGACTGCACTCAAATGAATTATCTGATCAATTATAAAAGGCCAAATTCACCCCAAAACTGCTCACAGGTGAATTTGTCAAAGTAAAAGTAACTCATTTTGGCCATACTGTGGGATAAGACCAAGAATCACCATGAAGAAAAGCAAAAATAAGGTTTCTAATACAAAAGGAGAGATTTCACAGTATATAGGGAGGAGTGGATAGCTTTGAAAGCTCATGCTGAACTTTAGTGTTGTAGTGGTTTCTTAAGTTAGTTTGTTAAAGAAAATAAAGAAAATTTTGTGGCCAATAGAATATCACAGGGCCTTTGACAGCTTAAAAGATGAACTAATTATATCTCTGGCTTTAACAGTTCTGAATAATGTTAAGCCATTTAAACAGGGTGTTGACACTATCAAAGTCAGTATTGGCATGGTTTCATTACAAGATAATAAATGAGGATTGAATGACCAGTCAGATATTTTTCAAAAAAATCGTAAAATTCATGCCAGCTGAAATGTTGATCTGTGGAAAAGGAAACATTAAGTTTGGTATTGACTCTACAATATTATGAAGCCGACAAATCCAATAACTCTGCAGAGATCATAATCCATTCACTTTCTGAACAAGATTTCATACTAAGAATTTGGAATTGCTTTGGTGGAGTTTAATGCAGAAGAAACAATATCAAAATGGTACCGCATCAAGACCAAATATGGAAGAAAACAATAGTTGTGATCAAAATGGATTTGTGTGGAATATGATTGTGTATGGGAAGGTCTTTGATGTAAATATATTGTCACTGTAGAAGTGAAATTTGTATAAGTAAAATAAAAATAGTGATAAGACAATGCTTACTAAACATATTTTTTCAATTCTTTTTCCCATGGAGAAGCAAGAGGAAGGCTTTGTGTGTTTGAGAGATTGGGTTCTGAAGAGGAGCAGGAGCAGGAACAGGAGCAGGAAGAGGAGCAGGAAGAGGAGCAGGAAGAGGAGGAGAGACACGGGAATGACCCCATCCCCCTATCCCAACCTTCCTCTGTCTGTCTATTGGAACCAGTCGCCTTTGTATGTTAATCTGCTCCAGTTACATTACTGCACGATCAACAAAACAGAAACTGGCTGTGCGTGATGTTGAGGTAGACATTTACTCAAAAACCAGTTTGCAAAGTTCCCTTCTTTTGTCAGCAGGAAATCTTTCCAGATCCACATTGCTAGGCACAAGAATACTGAGTGACTAGCCCATTAATAACAAGAGTAAGGTAGAAAACCCAGTGTTGTAATTCTCATTTGCAAGGCTGATGTAACTTTAAATTGGAACAAGGAACAAACAACATTAGATATATTTCCTTGAGCTGGTGCCAAAACACCAGCTTGATTTCCAAAATAGCTGACTCTGAATGCTACATTTACTCTGTGCTACGTTGTCCTGATTGGCTAGAAGGTCACAGGCTACTGTACCAAAACACACTGAAATTTGTGATGGTTAAGATATAGTTCAAGTATAATTACAAATGTCAAAACTTAAATGAACCAACACGATTTGGCAGTGTAATGGAATACAATTGTTGCTTTTTTGCAATGTTAAAAATCACACAACACCAGGTTGTAGTCCAACAGGTTTATTTGGAAGTATTAGCTTTCAGAGTGCTGCTCCTCCATCAGGTAGCTGTGGAACAGGATCATAAGACACAGAATTTATAGCAAAAGATTAGTGTCATGCAAATGAAGCAAGCCATTGAACAAACCTAGATAACAATTAAGTCTGTCATCTTTTATAATGGGTTGCAGGTTTTGAAATTAATATGTAAATTTCAGAACTTCTTTTTTGGGGAAGAGACATTACTTGATGCTTTATGAGTGGTAATATACACCATGTTTATTAATGCAGCTAAAGATAGATTTACAGTAAAAAATAAGCATTTTTAATATGCATGTCCAGTCTTTTGTCTGTATTTTGATTTCAATTAATTGAATGAAGAGCCAATTTGAATAATTAACCACATTAGTTTCTTAATAAATTGAATGTTTCCAGGTATGAAAAGTGTTTTAAAAGTGCTTACTCGTCCCTCTGTATGTAAGATATGAGCACTGTTTTAAGAACCTTCCAGAATGGGTTTGGATATTTGGTGGTTTGTGGAAAATGCAAGTGTAAGACAAACCTCATGTTTAAAGTCCACTAATTAGTGGGTAAGTCCAGTCAACCACATTGAAATCTGGGCATGAAAACAATGGAATCTCATATTCTAACTATTTATGGAGTTTATTTCAGGGCATTTTTGAGATTTTTGTTCAAATCAGCTTTTATAAGTTTACAAATCCAATCAAAGCTGAACAGAAATTTTCCAAGTGATAATGGGTGATCAATACAGGGAAGAGACGTGACCTTATTTAAGCTTGCTTGAACTAATCAATGGAAAAGTACCTGTACAATTGCCAGTGCAAACAGAAGTTGCAATGTGGAATGCAACTGGAGGATAATGGCTTATTAGTTTGCCAGACATTATTGCATCATATGTTGATAATACACAGAAGTTGCTTTATTGGCAATGAGTCCTACTATTACAGGATATTTAATAAATCCTTAAGCTTATCACTTAAAACAAAAATAACATCCTGTTCTATCACAGGAAACACACCTTATAGTCCAAGTTGTGCCTTTAAATCCAAGTTCAGAAAAAGTATAGTTTTGGTCTTAAATCATTTTGTAGGAAAGGTAGGTCAGAGGGTTTCTAAACTGTAAACACTGAGAGTTAATTGATTTAAATAATGAGCAGGAATCACAAAGTCAGATTAAAGACACTAAGACAGCAATTTCAATTTTCATTCCATGTTATCTATAATCAGTAAAGTATACCTTTTATCTCCCCAAGTCATAAGTTTCCAGTTCCTTTGTATACCTGTTGGTTACACGATTAGCTTGCTGTGTAAGCTTGGATAGGACATTGTAAAGTCCATCTAAATGGTGATGAAATTGTCTTTGAAGTTCTCCACAATCATCACCTTCTTCTCTGGCTTTTATGGACTCTAGATCAGATTTTACTTGTTCATCCTGAATACCCCACTCAATGTGATTTCTGATAGACTTCAGGAGCAGGTAGTTATCATACATGTCTTTCTGTTCAGAAACACTGCTTTTCATGTGATTATCTCCATCTTCCACTGGGAGATCCCGGAGTAAACTTGGGAGCATGATAGTTCCACTCATGACGGTGACAGATGTGAGAAATCTGTTTATAGCACTGACCAAAGGAAGGCGTTTGTTCTTGAAGTCTGGAACCTGCATCATTTGACACAGCTTGGAATAAATAAACTAAAAAAGAAAGAAACAAACAGGGGTCATTGAAGAAATGTGGGAAACGAATGGAAGTGGGAAATATAATTCTGAGAGAACAATACTTTAGTAGAGGATAATAAAAATAATTAGTCAGAATTTCAGGAAAAGCAGGCAGATAATGTCTAAACTTAAAAAGCAGGTATTCAATCATAAGCAATCAAACATTCTGCGATCAGAGTTTTAAGTATAAATCAAAAATATACAAACCTAATCTCCTTTAAAATGTTAAACTGATCAACAACATGTCATAAAATCCCACTCCAGCTAAACCAGGAAGAAAATATATTTAGTAACAAAGTTAGTCAACCTCAGCTCCAGACGACTGTTTCTCTCTGCAAGCTTTGCTCAGTGTGCAGTACTTTTCCAGAGCAATGGGTTCAACACACTGTGTCCTTGGTCGCTCTCTAGATTGATAAAGTATGTTTAGTCATCTCACCGATGAGTGACACCTTCACTAGTTAAGAATAGGCCAACAAGAACTGAGAATGCAGAAATGTATATTTACTTACATCAATGTATCATTTCTGATAGGAGAAGTGGGACAGTGGGCTGCTAGAAAATGACACTGGAGAGATAGTAGTGAGGAACAAGGAAATGGCTGAGGAACTGAATAATTACTTCACATCAGTCTTCACAGTGGAAGACATGAGTAATAGCCCAAAACTTCAAGAGAGTGAGGGGGCAAAGCTGAGTATGGTGGCCATTACCAATGAGAAAGTGCTTGAAAAACTGAATGGCCTGAAAGTGGGTAAATCTGGACAAAATGGACTACATGCGAGAGTTCTAAGGGATCTTAGCGGTGATCTTTCAGGAATCGCTACAATCAGGGAGGGTGCTGGCGACTGGAAAATTGCTAACATGACACCGCTGTTTAAAAAGGGAGTAAGGCAAAAGACTGAAAATTACAGAATGATTAGCCTAACTTCAGTTGTGAGTAAGATCCTGGAATCCATTGTGAGGGATGAGGTTTCTGAATGCTTGAAAGTGTATGGTAAAATAGGTCAAAGTCAGCATAGTTTCATCAAGGGAAGGTCAGGCCTAAGAAATCTTCTCTAAGCCTTTGAGATAACTTGATTGAGTGCTTTGAAGAAGTAATAAAGACGATTGATGAGGGCAGAGTATGGACTTCAGTAGGGCGTTCGTCAAAGTTCCTCATGGGAGACTGATTAGCAAGGTTAGATCTCACGGAATACACGGAGAACTATCCATTTGGATACAGAACTGGCTCAAAGGTAGAAGACAGAGGGTGGTGGTGGAGGGTTGCTTTTCATACTGGAGGTCTGTGACCAGTGGAGTGCCATAAGGATCGGTGCTGGGTTCACTACTTTTTGCTATTTATATAAATGATTTGGATCCTCCAACCCTGGCAACATCCTTGTAAATCTTTTCTGAACCCTTTCAAGTTTCACAACATCTTTCTAATAGGAAGGAGACCAGAATTGCATGCAATATTCCAACAGTGGCCTAACCAATGTCCTGTACAGCTGCAACATGACATCCCAACTCCTGTACTCAATACTCTGACCAGTAAAGGAAAGCATACCAAATGCCTTCTTCACTATCCTATCTACCTGCGACTCCACTTTCAGGGAGCTATGAACTTGTATGCCGAGGTCTCTTTGTTCAGCAACACTCCCTAGGACCTTACCATTAAGTAAAATCGATGTTTCGGGCAAAAGCCCTTCATCAGGAATACAAGCCGAGAGCCTGAAGCGTGGAGAGATAAATGAGAGGAGGGTGGGGGTGGGGAGAAAGTAGCATAGAGTACAATAGGTGAGTGGATGAGGGGATGAAGGTGATAGGTCAGGGCGGAGGGGGTAGGGTGAAGTGGATAGGTGGAAAAGAAGATAGGCAGGTAGGATAATCATGGGGACAGTGCTGAGCTGGAAGTTGGGAACTGCGGTGAGGAAGTGAGGACTGCAGATGCCTGCTTCGCTTTTCCAGCAACACATTTTTAAACTGCGGTGATGTGGGGGAAGGGGAAATGAGGAAACTGTTGAAATCCACATTGATGCCCTGGGGTTGAAGTGTTCCGGGGCGGAAGGTGAGGCGTTCTTCCTCCAGGTGTTTGGTGGTGAGGGGGTGGCGGTGAAGGAGGCCTAGGACATCCATGTCCTCGGCAGAGTGGGAGGGGGAGTTGAAATGTTGGGCCACAGGGCGGTGTGGTTGATTGGTGCGGGTGTCCCGGAGATGTTCCCTAAAGCACTCTGCTAGGAGGCGTCCAGTCTCCCCAATGTAGAGGAGACCGCATCGGGAGCAACAGATACAATAAATTATATTGATGGATGTGCAGATAAAACTTTGATGGATGTGGAAGGCTCCTTTAGAGCCTTGGATAGAGGTGAGGGAGGAGGTGTGGGCGCAGGTTTTGCAGTTCCTGCAGTGGTAGTGGAAGCTGCCAAGATGGGAGAGTGGGTTGAAGGGGGGGGGGGCGTGGACCTGACCAGGTAGTCACGGAGGGAACGGTCTTTGCAGAAGGCGGAAAGGGGTGGGGAGTGAAATATATCCCTGGTGGTGGGGTCTGTTTGGAGGTGGCGGAAATGTCGGCAGATGATTCAGTTTATGCGAAGGTTTGTAGGGTGGAAGGTGAGCACCAGGGGCGTTCTGTCCTTGTTATGGTTGGAGGGGTGGGGTCTGAGGGCAGAGGTCCGGGTTGTGGACGAGATGCATTGGAGGGCATCTTTAACCACGTGGGAAGGGAAATTGCGGTCTCTAAAGAAGGAGGCCATCTGGTGTGTTCTGTGGTGGAACTGGTCCTCCTGGGAGCAGATACGGCGGAGGCGGAGGAATTGGGAATATGGGATGGCATTTTTGCAGGAAGTGGGGTGGGAAGAGGTGTAATCCAGGTCGCTGTGGGAGTCGGTGGGTTTGTAAAAAATGTCGGTATCAAGTCGGTCGTCATTAATGGAGATGGAGAGGTCTAGGAAGGGGAGAGAGGTGTCAGAGATGGTCCAGGTAAATTTAAGGTCAGGGTGGAATGTGTTGGTGAAGTTGATGAATTGCTCAACCTCCTCGCGGGAGCACGAGGTGGCGCCAATGCAGTCATCAGTGTAGCGGAGGAAGAGGTGGGGAGTGGTGCCAGTGTAATTATGGAAGATCGACTGTTCTATGTAGCCAACAAAGAGACAGACACAGCTGGGGCCCATATGGGTGCCCATGGCTACCCCTTTGGTCTGGAGGAAAAGGAGGATTTGAAGGAGAAATTGTTAAGGGTGAGGACCAGTTCGGCCAAACGAATGAGAGTGTCAGTGGAAGGGTACAGTTGGGGACGTCGGGAGAGGAAGAAACGGAGGGCTTGGAGGCCCTGGTCATAGTGGATGGAGGTGTAGAGGGATTGGATATTCATGGTGAAGATGAGGCATTAGGGTCCAGGGAAAAGGAAATCTTTGAGGAGGTGGAGGGCGTGGGTGGTGTCTGGAATGTATGTGGGGAGTTCCTGGACTAGGGGGGGTAGGACAATGTCGAGGTAGGTAGAGATGAGTTCAGTGGGGCAGGAGCATGCTGAGACAATGGGTCAGCCAGGGTGGTCAGGCTTGTGGATCTTGGGAAGGAGGTAGAACTGGGCAGTGCGGGGTTCCCGGACTATGAGGTTGGAAGCTGTGGGTGGGAGATCTCCTGAGGTGATGAGGTTCTGTATGGTCTGGGAGATGATGATTTGGTGATGGGAGGGTGGGGTCATGGTCGAGGGGGCGGTAGGAAGAGGTGTCCACGAGTTGGCGTTTGGCTTCAGCGGTGTAGAGGTCAGTGCGCCAGACGACCACTGCGCCCCCTTTATCTGCTGGCTTGATGGTGAGGTTGGGATTGGAGCAGAGGGATTGGAGGGCTGCGTGTTGTGAGGGTGAGAGGTTAGAGTGGGGGAGGGGGGTAGACAGGTTGAGGCGGTTAATGTCCCAGCGGCAGTTGGAAATGAAGAAGTCAAGAGCAGGTAATAGACCTGCGTGGGGTGTCCAGGTGGATGCAGTGTGTTGGAGGTGGGTGAAGAGGTCCTTGGAAGGTGGACGGGAGTCCTGATTGTGAAAGTAAGCTCAGAGGCGGAGGCGACGGAAGAAGTGTTCGATGTCACGGCGTGTATTAAATTCATTGATGCGTGGACGGAGGGGGATGAAGGTGAGTCCTTTGCTGAGGACTGATCGTTCGTCCTCAGTGAGGGGGAGGTCTGGAGGGATGGTGAAAACTCGGCAGGGCTGGGAGCTGGGATCTGGTGTGGGTGTGGAGCTGGGAGTGGGGGCAGAGCCTTTAACTGGAGTGGGTGTGGTGGTGGGGGGAATGGGGGTGGAGTTATGAGCAGGGGTGGTGTTCCCCTCAGGGTTCTAGGGGGCGGGGATGGTGACAGTGGGATCTCTGGGGGTTGTGTCAGCAGAATGCAGGTGAGTGGCGTTGCAATGTGGACTTCAACAGTTTCCTCATTTCCCCTTCCCCCACCTCACCGCAGTTCCCAACTTCCAGCTCAGCACTGTCCCCATGATTATCCTACCTGCCTATCTTCTTTTTCACCTATCCAATCCACCCTCCCCCCCCCACCGACCTATCACCTTCATCCCCTCCCCCTCTCACCTATTGTACTCTATGCTACTTTCTCCCCACCCTCACCCTCCTCTCACTTATCTCTCCACGCTTCAGGCTCCCTGTCTGTATTCCTGATGAAGGGCTTTTGCCCAAATCGTCGATTTTACTGCTCCTTCGATACTGCCTGAACTGCTGTGCTCTTCCAGCACTACTAATCCAGAATCTGGTTTCCAGCATCTGCAGTCATTATTTTTACCTTACCATTAAGTGTATAAATCCTGCTAAGATTTGCTTTCCCAAACTGCAGCACCTCACATTTATCTGAATTAAACTCCATCTGCCACTTCTCAGCCCACTGGCCCATCTGGTCCAGATCCTGTTGTAATCTGAGGTAACCCTCTTCGCTGTCGACTACACCTCCAATTTTGGTGACATCTGCAAACTTACTAACTATACTTCTTATGCTCGTATCCAAATCATTTATGTAAATGACAAAAAGTAGAGGACCCAACACCGATCCTTGTGGCACTCCACTGGTCACAAACCTCCAGTCTGAAAAACAACCCTCCACCACCACCCTTTGTCTTCTAGCATTGAGCCAGTTCTATATCCAAATGGCTAGTTCTCCCTGTATTCCATGAGATCTAACTTTGCTAATCAGTCTCCTATGGGGAACCTTGTCGAACGCCTAACTGAAGTCCATTTGGATTACATCTACTGCTCTGCCCTGATCAATCCTATTTGTTACTTCCTCTAAAATCTTAATCAAGTTTATGAGACATGATTTCACACACTATCCCTAATCAGTCCTTGCCTTTCCAAATACATGAATATCCTGTCCCTTAGTATTCCCTCCAACAACTTGCCCACCACCGATGTCAGGCTCACTGGTTTATAGTTCCCTGGCTTGTCCTTACCTTCTTAAACAGTGGCACCACGTTAGCCAACCTCCAGTTTTCCAGGACTTCACCTGTGACTATCGATGATACAAGTATCTCAGCAAGAGGCCCAGCAAACACTTCTCCAGCTTCCCACAGAGTTCTAGGGTACAACTGAGGATGAGGGATCAAATGGAAACATATAGAATATTAAATGCCCTGGACAGAGTGAATGTTGGCAAGACGTTTCCATCGGTAGGAGAGACTGGTAGGATATCGTTAGGACCCAAGGGGACAGTCTGAGAGTAAAGGGAAGACCTTTTAGAATGGAGATAAGGAGAAACCTCTTCAGCCAGAGAGTGGTGAATCTATAGAATCCACCACCACAGAAGGATGTGGAGGCTAGGTCATTGAGATAGATAAGTTCTTGAGTATCAAAGGAATCAAGGATTACATGGAGTAAGCGGGAGAATGGGGTTGAGAAACATTTATCAGCAAGATTGAATGGTGGAGCAGACTTGATGGGCTGAAGAGCCTAATTTCTATTCCTATATCTTATGGTCTTATGTCTGTCTTATTAATAAAACCCATGCATTTTCAAATCTGTGCCAACTTACATTTACTGCAGTTTGACTGGCACCGAAGACCCTGTACCCTGATACATTTTGTGATGTTCTATATGTCAATCAATTTTACATATACAATAGAGCTGGGTTCTGGATGAGTCAGAAATCTTGATGTTTATGAACAACACTAGTTATATGGCTACAATAGTGCACACTTACACATGTGGTTTGGATTCTGTGCTTATTGATGTTACTGTACGATACCACAAGACTGTTACAAAGTACCTATTCCCGTCCTCTGACATTTCCATTACTATTTCTCCAGCTTCATTTTCCAGCAGTCCAATGTCCCCTCTTGCCTGTCTCTTATCTTTTGCAATCTTATTAATAAGGTGACACAATATTACTAGCTAGATAGTTAGTAGACAGCTAGAACACACACCGGATCATCAACGCCACACTCACAGGAATCCGGTTCACGAGAGAGGAAGAAAAGGACAACCAGCTCCCATTCCTGGACGTGATGGTACAAAGAACACCGAACGGAGAATTCACCACGAAGGTATACAGAAAAGCCACACACACAGACCAAGTCCTGAACTATGAAAGCAACCACCTCAACACACACAAACGAAGTTGCATCAGGACATTATTCAAAAGGGCCACAACACACTGCAGCACACCTGAACTACAAAAAGAGGAAGAAGAACACCTATACAATGTATTCACCAAAAACGGATACCCGCGCAATTTCATTACCAGATGCCTCAGGGAAAGACAACGAAATGAGGACATGCCACAATCCAAAGGATTGGCCACACTCCCATACATCAGGAGCATTTCTGAACTGACAGCCAGACTGCTGCGACCATTAGGACTCATAACAGCACACAAACCAACAGCCACTCTCAGACAACAACTCACCAGGACAAAGGACCCGATACCTAGCAGGAGCAAAACCAACGTAGTGTACAAAATCCCATGCAAGGACTGCACAAAACACTACATAGGACAAACAGGAAGACAGCTACAACCCGCATCCATGAACACCAACTAGCCACGAAACGACACGACCAACTATCCCTAGTAGCCATACAGATGACAAACAACACGAATTCAATTGGGACAACACCACTATTATAGGGCAGGCCAAACAGAGAACTGCCAGGGAATTCCTAGAGGCATGGCACTCATCCACGAATTCTATCAACAGACACATTGAACTAGACCCTATATACCGACCACTGCAGCGGACAGCAACTGACAACCGGAAGCGGCAGATTCAAACCAGTATAAATGCCGGAGGAATCAACACAGAAGCGCTTCACAGGAGGCTCTCAAGCACTGAAGATGTCACCTAGAAAGGGGACGAAACGTTTGCAACAAAAACTCCCAGCTCGGCGAACAGAACCACAACGACTATACTATCATCGATTATAACTACATTTCCATTTTCTACACTTTTTTGAATGGCTCTCTGTACCATGGTACAATTTGCTCTGGTCAATTTGCTCATCCTCCCTACAGCCTGTACTCTCATCCACACAAGGAGCACGAATCTCAAACCAGTTGGACAAGCTCAAGGGCTTGTGGATCTCTCAACTTGTTTTGCTCATAGTTACACCCTCCTGTCCCTGACTTCTGACCAAATTCAAGGTAGTTAATCTAAGGGGTGCAACTGCTTCGTAAACACAGCGTCCACTCAACTCTCCTTCTCCCTGATGTGTCACAAAGTTCAAACCTCACACTCCACAACTCTAGGCTAGTTCCTCAAACAACCAACACTTGTTACAGATGTGGTCACCAAGAACCACAATGAGGTCCACCAGCTCCCTCATTATGCATTTCCTGGCCCTGCATCTCTATTTTATTTACTTAGTTCTTAATTTTCTTTCTTAATTTTTAATTGTGTTGAGAATGCCTTCACATTTATAGTCCAGAGTATCAAAGTGGAACTCCAGAGGAATACCTTGTTCTTTGCAGGGGTTGGGTAATTTGCTCAGCATTAGAGTGGTGCTGGAAAAGCACAGCAGGTCAGGCAGCATCCGAGGAGCAGGAAAATCGATGTTTCGGGCCAAAGCCCTTCATCAGGAATTTGCTCAGCATGTCAGATATAATCACCTTGGTCTCAGGCTTATTATTTTAGTTTAATGTCATACCCTAGTATATCATTGAGTGATGTGATTGCATCAATTGTGGTCTGGTCTGCCACAGTGAATGTGGTTTAAATCACATGAATTGTTACTGTATCTAGATTTACATATATTGGCAGATCTGCCACTGTTTGACCATTGCTATCTCTCAGGTAGAAGATTTCAGGAAGCCAAAATCAACTTATGTATTGGCCCTGCAGTGAGACTGTCTCTTCAAGGTAGTAACATAGAGCATCACTTGCTGAGGTGTATATCCTTCACAATATGCGTGATTTGAGCACTTGTCCATCTGCATTAGCTCCTGTGTCAAGTTTAGTTTTTAATTGTAATGTTCTGCCTTTACTGGCCATATGATGTTAATGATTGTTAAAGATTCTGGCTGTCTCGGACCATTGATGCGTTGTGTGAGGATCACAACCTGTAAAGCTGGGTCATCTTCTGAGATTTGTCTTTGACTTGGTTACCTCCAAATCTCACTGATGTATTTGCATTTGTGCATCTTCTTGACACGTTTCTTGTTATCAGTATTGTAGTGCTGTACCATCTTATTGGTCACCCGTGCTTTGTTCTGAGGTCTGGGTTAGCTTTTGCATCCACATTTCCTGCACATGCCCAATTTCACTTGGCATCAGATATAAAGGAAACCTGGACACCTTTAGGGATAGTCTGACAAACTGCAGCTTTTACAGATTTTTGTTAGTTTGGTGCACATTGCGGCACCTACAACATGTAATTGTTGTTGCTATGGCTTCATACTTTTGTCCATCCTTAAATTTCTTGTCCAAAGGATCCTTCCTAAACATTTAATCAGTGTAGAGATGATCAACAAGCCTGTCTGTAAGTTCCTTTTCAAGCAAGTCACACTCATGCCTTTTGCTGCAGCATCCTCCAACTTAACTGGTCAATAGACTTATGGTGGTGTTGCCTATATGTCTTAAGTTGAAGACTTTAAAGCTTGAAGTTATTTCTTAGCTTCAACTAGTTTTTAAGTACATTCCAAAGTTTTCCAGAATCTTTCTGATCATCAGTGGGCGGCACGGTGGCACAGTGGTTAGCACTGCTGCCTCACAGCGCCTGTAGACCCGGGTTCAATTCCCGACTCAGGCGACTGACTGTGTGGAGTTTGCACGTTCTCCCAGTGTCTGCGTGGGTTTCCTCCGGGTGCTCCGGTTTCCTCCCACAGTCACAAAGATGTGCGGGTCAGGTGAATTGGCCATGCTAAATTGCCCGTAGTGTTAGGTAAGGTGTAAATGTAGGGGTATGGGTGGGTTGCGCTTCGGCGGGTCGGTGTGGACTTGTTGGGCCGAAGGGCCTGTTTCCACACTGTAAGTCTAATCTAATCCGTGGACAGACCAGATGTCTTACTTTCTGCTGATGACAAGCAAGATTTGCAAAGTTCTTTGCTCAGGCAATGTAGGTTTTAATCTGTATAGTTGCATACATTCTCTGAATTGTTGTAAGTCAATAATGGTGTCATTGAATGTTGGTCAATCCATAATGAGCTCTCTGCAAGCCAGATCTGTACCTTGAAACTTTTACAATGTCCATCAGAATATATATCCCTTACTTGTGTCAGAGTAAATTGAAACTGCTGTTTCCCTGGTCTTAGCCCCTTTAAAAGTGTTGTTTCCTTGGTAACACAAGCTTTGCAAATATTGTAATGATGCTGTTACTTTGTAGCAAGTGTGTTCTTGCAGTTTTCTGTAGTGTACCTATATGTATACATATAAATCAAGCTGACCAGTAGTATGCACAGGATTTCAAATGTGGTCTCACCAGTGCTCTGTATATCTGAAGCATAAGCTTCTGACTTTAGTATTCAGTTCCCCTTGTGATTAAAGGATAACATTCAATTAGTTTTCCTAGTTCCTTTCTGTGCTTGTTACTAAATTTTTGTGATTCATGCATGAGACACAGATTCCATTGCTTTTCAGAGCTTTACAATCTCTCATCACTTAGATCATCTGCTTTTTTATTCTTGCCAAAATAGACATCTTCAAATTTCCCACATTAAGCTCCATTTGCCACATCTTTGTCCACAGACATAATCCATCAAGATTTATTTCTAACTTGCTTGTGTCCTCTTCACAAGTTACTTTCCGACTTATCTTTGTGTATACAGCAAACTGCACCTGTCATCCCTTCATTTATATAAATTGTAAATGTTTGTGCTTCCACTAACAATCCCCATTGCACACCACATTACATCTTTCCAATCTAAAGACACACTTGCACCTACTTCTTGCTTCCTGTGAGCCAATCTTCTATCCAAGCCAATATACCACAACCCTCTACACCATAAGCTTTTACCTTCCACCATAATTTTAATACAATAGTCTACCAATTCCCCTTTATTCACAGCACATGTTACCTTCTCAAATAAATCCAATAGACTGGTCATACATAATTTCATTTGACAAAATCATGTTTGCTCTACCTGATTACTTTAAACTTATCAAAGTGCCCTGCTCTAACTTCTTTAATAAAGCTTCTAATATTTTGCATTCTGTAGTTTTTGTCTTCTGTCTGCCTCCTTTTTTGAATAAATGAATTGCTTTCACTATCTTCCAATCTAATAAGTCTTTCCCTGAGTCAAGAGAGTTTTGAAAAATTAAATCCGATGCATCGTTTACCTCATTAGCCACCTCTTTTAATATCCTAGAATGTAGTTCATCAGGATTTGAGCACTTGTCCATCTGCAAATCCAAGTTCCACTTTCTCCTGAATTTCTACTTCCCTTCCATTTACAGATTTATTGCTATTTCTGGGACGTTACTTGTATCCTATGAATTGAAGACTGCTGAAAAATACCTGTTCAATTCATGTGCCATTTCCTTATTTTCCATTCCTAATTATCCTGTCTGATTTTCTATAGGTCCAACAATCACTTTGTTAACTCTTCTCCTTTAGGTTTGAAATGTTAATTTTTAAAACAATTCTAGCTTGCTTTCTCCCATACCCTAACTATTAGCACTTTATTAATATGTTGGATATTCTGTGTTGATTTTATATTCCATCCATCCTTTTGACTTGCCATCTGCCCTTGTATAATTATATGCTTTTTCTTTAAGTTTGATGCTATCTTTAACATTTCTGGTTAGCCACAAGTGGGGAGTTTTTGCTTGGATTTTTTTTTTCTTACTCAATAGAATGCTTCTATTCTATATATTCTGAAATATCCTGTTATATACCTGCTACTGCATTTCTATTAACCTAATCTGCCAATTCACTTTAGCCAGCTCTGTTTTCATTTTCTTGAAATTTCAGTTATTTAAATTTTTGAATATTTTCAGACTCCCTCCTCTCTCCCTCAAACTAAATGTAAAATCCATCATAATATAATTACTGCTACCTAGGGATATCTAGGCCATCATTGCGAATTATCAATTGATCCCATCTCATTGTACAATTCTTGGTCTGGTATAGCTGACTGTGTAGCTAGTTACAACATACGGCATTCTAAGAAACTATCCTGAAAATATTCTTTGAACTCCTCATCTGGGCTACAGTTGCAGATCTGATCTTTCCTGTTGACGTGTAGATTAAAATTTCCCATGATTAATGCTGTGTCTTTCAAACAGGCTCTCATTATTTAGAGTCATAGAGAAGTACAGCATGGAAACAGACCCGTTAGTTCAACTCGTCCATGCCGACCAGATATTCAAACAACTGTAACTAGTTTGGAAATGTCTGCTAAAGGTTAATGACAGAAGCTGACAGCAAGATCTCTGTATCCACATCCAATTCTCAATGGATTGGAGTACTAGGAGTAACGAATTAAGCACTAAAGAACTAAGACAAAATTACTAAACATCAGGCCAAAAGATGTGGTTCAATAGTTTTTAAATAGGGATTGCTTGGATGGTTTTTCGACTTCAAGAGGCTAACTTGGTTGCAAAAAAAATGATAAAGCTCCTTTCATGTTTAACTTAGATAATTCTGCACATTTCCAATATTCAAGTCCTCAGTTTCATCAGCTTTAATTGCAAATAAACAAAAAGACTTGCTTTCATTTGCGAACTCAAGAGAAAATTAACCTTTGCAGGAAACACTTATTATGCCTCTATCTGAAAACACAAAGTCATACAGCAAGGAAATAGATCTTTCAGTCCCTCCAATCCATGCCAACCATGTTTCCAGTCCTACCTGTCTGTGCATGGCCCATATCCCTCCAAACCTTTCCCATTCATGAGTTTATCCAAATGTCTATTAAACATTGAAACTGCACCTGCATCCACCACTTTGTCTGGCAGTTCACAAATGTGTAAACTGAAATTGCCCCTAGTTCTCCTTAAATCTTTCTTCATTCACCTTAAAAATGTGCCCCTTAGTGTTGAACTTCCCCACCCTAGGAAAAGACCTTTGTAATTCACCTTATCTATGCCCTCAATTTTATAAACCTCTAATCCCTACACTCCAGTGAAAAGGTCCCAGTCTTTAATCTATTTTTATCCCTCAAACCCCCATTGCCTGCAACATCCTGGTAATTTTTTACTGAACCCTCTCCAGTTTAATAATATCCTTCCTACAAAGGGGGTGATTGGAACTGCATACAGTACTCTGGGAGGGGCCTCACCAACAACATCCTGTACAACCTCAACATAATAAGAAATAAAATAGAAATTTCAACTCAAATTACAGGCTAGCTACAGTGCAAGAGATCAGTTGACCAATCAAATCTGCCGGTTCCCTGAAGGAACAACTCACCTAGTGCTACTTCCTGTCCGATGGAAAGTCGTACTGAACTCAGAAATGCAGACCTTATCTTTGTTTCTCATCCCTAGATGCTGCCAGGTATGCTGAGATTTCTCTTTTTAAATTTCAAATCTATAGTATTTTGCTGAGTCCTTCCATCAATTTATCACAGACCCTTCTGAAATTCATTGTTGTGCACACAACCTTCCCAGTACAGAGCTTTTCTCTTCTAAGTCACAGATATTTAAACATCTTATTACCTTAGAGAAGCGCGGCCAAAGCTGAATTCTCCCATTCTCACCTGTGCTTCTAAGTGTAAACTACCCGAATTGCAGGGAAATGAATGTCCCAGAAAACCACCTGGGTCCCAGGCAGTTCAGGGTGAAGTTGCTTAAAAATGGTTAGTAGTTTCCTGAAATTAACATCGATTCTGCATGGATTGCATGGACTTTTCAGAAACCGAGGAATATTGTGTGTTGTGAAGGATGGTGTTAGATTGTTGGCAGTTTCAGCTGCTGTCTCACTTCCCAACGTGGCCATTGGAAAAGAGGGTGAGAAAACAATTCCAGGACTGAATATGACAGATATTGCGAATAATACAGCTTTCTTGGCTAAATTGCTGTGTTTTAAATTTGCAAAATAATGCATTTTTCTCTTTCTCGATAACTGCACACTGGCTTAGATAATTTTGTGTGAGATACCTGGTCATTCTGCAAAATGGTCTATACTGAACTTGTCTTTGGGCAAAAAGAGTCAGAGATGTACAGCATGGAAACAGACCCTTCGGTCCAACCTGTCCATGCCGACCAGATATCCCAACCCAATCTAGTCCCACCTGTCAGCAACCGGCCCATATCCCTCCAAGCCCTTCCTATTCATATGCCCATCTAAATGCCTCTTAAATGTTGCAATTGTACCAGCCTCCACAGCATCCTCTGGCAACTCATTCCATACACGTACCACCCTCTGCGTGAAAAGGTTGCCTCTTAGGTCCCCTTAATTAGATTAGATTACTTACAGTGTGGAAACAGGCCCTTCGGCCCAACAAGTCCACACCGACCCGCCAAAGCGCAACCCACCCATACCCCTAACCTAACACTACGGGCAATTTAGCATGGCCAATTCACCTGACCCACACATCTTTGGACTGTGGGAGGAAACCGGAGCACCCGGAGGAAACCCACGCAGACACGGGGAGAATGTGCAAACTCCACACAGTCAGTCGCCTGAGGCGGGAATTGAACCCAGGTCCCTGGCGCTGTGAGGCAGCAGTGCTAACCACTGTGCCACCGTGCTGCCCGTATTTTTAAAGTACATTTTCCCTCTTGAATGGCAGATGGCTCCCGTTTATATCTTTCCCTTCTCACCCTAAACCTATGCCCTCTAGTTCTGAACTCCATGACCCCAGGGAAAAGACTTTGTCTATTTATCCTATCCATGTCCCTCTTAAGTTTGTAAATCTCTATACGGTCACCCTCAGCCTTCGACGCTCCAGGGAAAATAGCCCCAGCCTGTTCAGCCTCTCCTTATAGCTCAAATCCTCCAACATCCTTGTAAATCTTTTCTGAACCCTTTCAAGTTTCACAACGTCTTTCTGATAGGAAGGAGGCCAGAATTGCACACAATATTCCAATAGTGGTCTAACCAATGTCCTGTACAGCCGAAACATGATCTCCCAACTCCTGTGCTCAATACTCTGACCAATAAAAGAAAGCATACCAAATGCCTTCTTCACTATCCTATCTACCTGCGACTCCACTTTCAAAGAACTATGAACCTGCACTCCGAGGTCTTTTTATTCAGCAACACTCCCTAGACCTTACCATTAAGTGTATATCCTGCTAAGATTTGCTTTCCCAAAATGCAGCACCTCACTTTATCTGAATTAAACTCCATCTACCACTTCTTGGCCCATTGGCGCATCTGGTCCAGATCCTGTTGTAATCTGAGGTAACCTTCTTCGTTATCCACCACACCTCTAATTTTGGTGTCATCTGCAAACTTACTAACTGTACCTCTTATGCTCACATCCAAATCATTTATATAAATGACAAAACATAGAGGACCCAGCACCGATCCTTGTGGCACACCACTGGTCACAGGCCTCCAGTCTGAAAACCATCCCTCCACCATTACCCTCTGTCTTCTACCTTTGAGCCAGTTCTGTATCCAAATGGCTAGTTCTCCCTGTATTCCATGAGATCTAACCTCACTAACCAGTCTCCCATTGGGAAACTTGTTGAACGCCTTACTGAGGTCCATATAGATCACATCTACTGCTCTGCCCTCATCAATCCTCTTTGTTACTTCTTCAAAAAACTCAGTCAAGTTTGTGAGACATGATTTCCCACACACAAAGCCATGTTGACTGTCCCTAATCAGTCCTTGCCTTTTCAAATACATATACATTCTGTCCCTCCAACAACTTGCCCACCACTGATGTCAGGCTCACTGGTCTATAACCAAAAGAGAAAATGGTGTAAAATCCCAGCAGGTCTGGCAGCATCTGTAAGGAGAGAAAAGAGCTGACGTTTCAAGTCTAACTGACCCTTTGATAGCTCTTTTCTCTCCTTACAGATGCTACCAGACCGGTAGAGATTTTCCAACATTTTCTCTTTTGGTTTCAGATTCCAGCATCCGCAGTAATTTGCTTTTATCACTGGTCCCTGGCTTGTTCTTACCACCTTTCTTAGATAGTGATACCATGTTAGCCAACCTTCAATCTTCTGGCACCTCACCTGTGACTATCAATGATGCAAATATCTCAGCAAAAGGCCCAGCAAACACTTCTCTAGCTTCCCACAAAGTCTAGGGTACACCTGATCAGGTCCTGAAGATTTATCCACCTTTATGCATTTCAAGATATACAGCACTTCCTCCTCTGTAATACGGACATTTTGCAATGCGTCACCATCTATTTTGCTACTTTTACTGTTGTTTAATCCTAAAGTTTTAAACATTTTAAATTCTTCTTGAGGTCTTCTAATTAAAAAAAAAGGTGGGCCTCACTGTTGAGATCTCCCTTAACTTTTATGGACATGATACAGTATATATTTTTAAAAAGAACCAATGTTCAATTCGTTGTCCTGAAGATTGTTTAAAGTTAAAGTAAAATTATTTATGTATATAAAATCAGAGTTTGTAGATACTTGGAAATAGACAGTTCTTTCATTTAATCTTTGATAAATTAGTCAAGTATAATGGTTACAAGTGGTTTGGTAATGACTTGTTGATGACTGGAGTTACGTAGACCACAATGGTTCAGGATAGTTGCTTTTATTCCCTAGAGGACAATAGTGAATCAATTGGGCTTCAATTGCTTTATGGTCACTGTTGATACCAACTTGCAAATTACTGTAGTCACGTAGTAAATTATGTCTTTGTACATTATCAAGGCTTCTGGATTCCTTGTGCAGTCATGTACTGAACAATTACATAAGTACAATTCTAACAAACAAATTTCCCATGTGCTGGGAAAACTCAGAAATGGAAATATTTGGAACCCAGTGTGCATTTTGATTGCAATGAAAGGTGTTTTGATTATGACCTAAAATTTCTTCTTTTTTGTTACTGTCTGCCATGTTGTCATTGTTCAGGGGCCTGTCCACCACTTCCACTAATGTCTTATTGCCATTATAATTTCTACCAAAACTGTTTCCACGTCTTGGTTCCCTGAACTAGATCATCCCTTTTGATTGTGCTAATACCATCATTAACTAAACCCTGCACCTTTGTCTCACTTTCTATTCATCTTAAAGCTTGTCAGCTTCAAGATTCATGTCCCAATCCATGTTATGCTGCAGCCATGAATCAGTAATGGCTATGAGATCGTACTTATTCACTTCTATCTACAATCTCTGTTCATCTGTTTTGTTTTGAATGCGACCTTTAGTTTTGCCTTTTTGTAATGTGCATAAAATCTAGTCTTATCGCTTGGTTGACTCTTGGATCTGCACTTTCTATCCCATCTGCTCACGTTCTCTTCATAATTTTCAATATTAATACCTTTCTCCTTGCTCTTGACTCTTCAGCTTGATTTGCCACATATTCCCAAATTTGATCCTATGCCAGTTTAAAGCGCTGTCTGCTGGCAAAAAACATTGTCTCCATCTGAAACATGCTGAGGCCAATCATCAGAACAAATCCCTCTTACTGCACTACTCGTCCTAGTGTCACACTAACTGGAGGCCACTTTTCCCCTTTAGTCTTTGATCCACATGTTCCTCTTTCTACCACTACATTACTTCATCCTCCACCCTGATCTGTGCCATGGTCGGTTGGCTCATTCCCTTGCAGCCCTCATTCTCATCCAAAAAGCTGAAAGAATCTTAACCTGCTGGTCAATTGCAAAGTTTGAGGTGCTTGTCATTTGAGCCCCTTTACCTCTCAGACTCACTGACTAAATCAGATGAACCACTACTAAAAGGTGTGACTGCCTCTTGGTGCAAAGGACCTAGATAACTTTGCTGCTCCATATGTGTCGCAGTGTTTGTAATCCAATTCAAGGTCTAAGCCAAAGCTGCTTGAAGTTCAAACACTTTCCACAGATGTTTCCCCTCTGGACCAAACTGGTGTCCATGAACTCCCCCCATGCTTCAACAGTAACACATTACATGTCCTGACATCCTTAATGTGTTCTAAGGAACAACTTTATTGTATTAAAATGAATAAAATAAATGAAATCAATTAGAATGAATGGAAGTATAATCACTTACCATTTACTAACTAATTTCCACTCTGTCGAAGAGTAAGGATCAATGTCTGGAAGCTGAAAAATTCAGGCAAAAGCAAAAGCCAACTTCTTTACCCTCCTCCCCAAATTACTTACCTTTGGCACTCACTAGGTTGCTATGTTATATATGCTCCTAACACCAAAGGGCTACCTGACTCAAAACAGAGGATCCAATTTCAGCTGGGCCCAAATTAAACTGCTCTTTCACTGAAATCCTTGAAAAGAAACAAGCTACAGAATTTAAACTATAGATTTCAGTTAAATACCACCTAAGTTAAATTTGCACAAAATAAAAATTTAAAACTTTACCATTAACACGCACTCAGTCCTGGCTCAAACTAAAGTTTGTAGCTGAATTAATACACTCCTATTACAAAAGCTTAGTTGGCCCATTTAGTGAGGATCCAGTTCCAGCTTTGCACCATTACACTGTTTTCTACCGGAACTGTCAAAGAAACTCTGACCAGGGCGGACAATTATAGAAGTTAACTGTAGACTTCAGTTTAACGCCAACTACAATTACAAAGTAAACATAGGTTTTCTTTCCAAAACTGCGCACACTGTACAGTACTGTGACAGGGCGAGATACATAACCTTGTTAGCATCTCAGCTCTTAATGAGTTGACCATTGCAGATCTGGTGGGATATCTCGCTGATAGGAGAGGGTGTTTAGTAATCACCTAACACGGGTCCCTACACATTAAGAAAAATGCCAGAGTGTGTCTGCAGAGCGTAAGATTCCACATAGTTAACAGGTCATTACAAGAGGATGAGTATGGAGTAGCGAAGCCTTGCTTTAATTGTAGAGCAGCTTGGGTTAGTCCATATCTGTCAAGGCAGACATGTATTCTTAGGAACTACAAAATACTTATGGATTGAGGGGGTAGGTGCAGAGAAAAGGGGTTTTTCACTGGGGAAATCTAGAACTGGGGGGCGCAATTAAAAACAGGGGATATCACTTAGAGAAAACGTTTTTAAGAGGGGCATGAACCTTTGAATGTCTTGACCACAAGGCTGTGGAAGCTTAATATTTGAGCATGCTTAAAAAAAAGGCAGAAATGGATAGTTCTGATTACCATCGATACACAAGGTCACGGTGTTAAAGTGGGTAAAAAGGGCAATGTTCAGTCCTAGTGAAGTATCGATACATAACATACTTGGTCCAACAGAAGATCTGAACATTTTATTTGAATAAGTCTCAAACTTCCCCAAGGTACTAAGTACATACCCCAGCTTTGAATACGTCATGAATTGTTGAGGCTGAACCTTTTCTAGGATCTTCATCTTGATATCAAGAACTGGACAAGGCATTCAAAATGAAGAATTTGTACATTATCATATTGTGAATGCCTGTGCGCACTTATCATTTGCATTTTCACTTCCAAAGAAATTACATAAACTCACCTCATTGTTCCACTGCCGTAGGTAGTGTGTATTTGTATGTTTTGTGTATTTCTTTCAACAGATTACTTCACTTATCCTGCATTGAATGATGCATGACACCTATTACAAAATTTCTTGCAGTCTTTTAAAGCTCACGGTCATTGTTCAGAATCAGTGGACTGAACCATATATTGGACAGATATGGACACTACCACCATGGAATTCACTAGTAAGAGTGTGGAGGATCGTATGCCAAAGAATTCAATCTGAAACCTGTCACAAAGCTGACCCTTTTCCCCAAAATCTGTTGCTTTTCCCAAGGATACTGTACCCTTGATTTGTTTTCAGGGTGGTCGTAAAACAGTCTGGGC
The DNA here is from genome assembly GCF_020745735.1 of Hemiscyllium ocellatum. Classification (NCBI taxonomy): domain Eukaryota; kingdom Metazoa; phylum Chordata; class Chondrichthyes; order Orectolobiformes; family Hemiscylliidae; genus Hemiscyllium; species Hemiscyllium ocellatum. Next base: position 92,554,740 of record NC_083411.1, on the reverse strand, counting down.
TCCGAATTGGCTGTGTTGGTACAGAGATGAAAAGGGTATCGGGATGTCTTTTTGTTTATGTGCAAACAGATAAGACTTCGGCCACAGCTTTCATATTTTAGAAGTAACCTGTAAAATGAAAGGGGGAGTGGTCAGTCCTGGAAGCCAAATGCTTGAGAGAGTGGGTGCTGCAGGAGGTGCGAGAGAAAGAGGCTGCTGAACTCTCACCTTCTGCCCTTCTCATTTTGACCTGCCAACTTTTGTTTTATTTTCACTCCCCGTTTAAGGGGTTTGTTTATTGGGACTTTTCCACAAATTTTGTGAAACAACATAATTAAGTCTAGTTTGGATAGTGAGTTCTGTGGGTATCTTTTATTGCTCTTTGTGTCCCATTCTGTAATTTTGTGAATAAATTAGTCTTAAAATGTGAAGTCAACCTAGCTAACTTACACTGGGTAATTATTACTGTACACTTACTGAAACTAATAGCATAACTTTGCTCTTGGCTGCCAACTAAAGAATGTTGGGTGTGATTTGTCTTGTCCATAACAGATTAGGGGTTCTTTGTGGGATTTAAAGAGCCAAGTGCTTGTGTCTTTATTTCAGGTGTTGGTTTGGTAGACCAAGCGCAGGCTAGCAATGGCTCTTACATTCACCAAGAGTTTTCTGGAGATGGTCAGGGTAAATTTAGTAATTTTACAAAAATGACAGGTTGCTGGAATTAGCAGACCTGCTGGGGATGGAGCTGCCTCCTTCTGTGAGGCAAGGAGAGGTAATCACAGCAGCTCAGCATTTACATTTGCTGGAAACACCATCAAAATCTGCAGAGATGACAACAATTCAATTGCCAATGAAGCAGCTTGTATTAGAGGTGAGAGAGAAGGGCAGAGTTGAAACAGCTGGAGTTATGATTAAAAGCAGAGGAAAAAGAAAAGAGTTTGACCTTCAGAAATTGACACAAACAGGGAGGTCAGCTTAAAAGGCTGGAGATAAAGGTGAAGGTAAGCTTAGTGTGGAAGAGCAGAGTGTTATAATGACAACGTTAGCAGCTGAAGTGCCTGATGATTGAGCTGGTCCATAAAACACTTTCGGGAAGCCAAACTATTTCAGTCCACGAGGGTTAGAAATTGAGGCAAAGAGAAACCCTCACGTGGAAAGGGAAAGGTAGATCTCAGGGGAAGATCATAAAGGATAACTTACCACTGGGAAAAAGGAAACCCTTGAAGAGGACAAACAAGGTAAAGCACTCTGGTGTTTTCATTTTAATAAAGTGGGCCATATGAAATTAGTGTTGGTGGGCTAGGAGAAAGCCAGATGTAGGAAAACAGAACAAACCTGAAAAGTTTAGTTGGCACGGTAACAGAACAAAGGACAAAAAAAAGATTTACAGCCCAGGAACAGGCCCTTCCCCCCACTCCAAGCCTGAGCTGATCCAAATCCACTGTCTAAACCTATCAACCAATTCAAGCATCTGTATCCCTCTGCTCCCCACCTACTCATGCATTTGTATAGATACACGTTAAATGAGTTTACTGTGCCTGCCTCTACCACCTTTGCTGGTGACATGTTCCAGGCTCCTACCATCCTCTGTGTAAAGTACTTTCCACGTGTATCCCCCTTAAAAGTGTTTCACCCCTCACCTGGAGGTGTGACCTCTCGTTATTGAATCCCTCACTCCGAGAAAAGGCTTACTTTTCTCCACTTTCCTCATGAAAACAATACTAACCTACTCAATCTCTTCATAGCTAGCCCCTTCCATACCAGGCAGCATTCTCAAAGCTTCTCTGCATCCTTTCCAAAGTGTGCACATCCTTTTGGTAATGTGGTGACCAGAACTGTACACAGTATTCTGAATGCGGCGAAACCAAGTCTTGTACAATTTTAACATGACCTGCCAGCCCTTATACTCAATCTCCCTTCTGGCGAAGGGAAGCGTACCATATGCTTTCTTGACCACTATCCTGTGCAGCAACCTTCAGGGTTGAATGGACCTGAACACTCAGGTCTCTGTTCATCAACTTTCTCCCCCCCCCCCCCCCCCCCCCCAAAGACTCTAGAGCAAACTATACCGTAAACAGAATTAGCCTTCCCAAAATGCATCACCTCACATTTGCCTGGATTGAACTCCATCTGCCACCGAAGTCTCCAGTCTATCTATATTCTCCTGTATTTTGATAGTCCCCTATGCTTTCTGCTACTCCAATGTTAGTGTCATCTGCAAACTTACTGATCAGACCAACAATCTCCTCTTCCAGAGGATTTATGTATATTACAAACAATTGCCCCAGCACAGATCCCTGTGGAAACCACTGGTCACCTTTCTCGATTTGGAGAAACTCCCCTCAACTATTGTTGCCTGTTGCTCAACCAGTTTTTATCCACCCAGCTAGAACACCCTGCACACCATGTGACTTCACTTTCTCAATTAGTTTATCATGGGGAACCTTATACATGAACTCTAGTAAGGCATTTGATATGATATCAACAGCCCTTCCTTCATCTGTCAACTGTTATTTCCTCAAAAGATCTATCTAGTTGGTAAGGCATGATCTCCCCCACCCAAAACTTGTTACCCATCACTGATGGGCTCATTCCTTTCCAAAGGAAGATTTTATTCTTCAGTACCTCTGCCAGCAACTTTCTCACCACTGATGCCAGGTTCACTGGTCTGTAGTTACCCAGAATATCCCTACTACCCTTTTATGGGGGACAACATTAGCAATCCCCCAGTCCTCTGGCACGTCACCTGTATTCAAGAATACTACAAAGGATAAATCCCATCCGGTCCTGGGGATTTGTCCACCTTATTCTTTGGGCCTACCCAACACATCTTCCCTTATGTCTAAGTGATCTGGAGTAAGCAAACTTGATCTCTAATCTCAGCATTCATCAGAAAGCACACAGTGGAATTTAGAAAGCTTCAGAGCACACAAGTTGATCAAAGGTTGATCAAGGAAGTGCCAGATCTGCTTAAAAGATATACATGCAAGGGTAAAAAGTTTATTCACATAGGGCAGGAGTAGCAGGTAAAAAGATTAAAATATTAAGGCACACAGGATCCTCAGTTTGTGATGCTGAAAGAGTAGGAATACATATCTCCTCAAGGAGTATTGTCAGAAAAAGGTATTGGTAACAGGAATCCAAGGTGAGACAAAAAAACTCAATTATGTAAAAAGTGACATCCAAACTATTCAAGGTGATTATGGATAGCCTGGAAACAAAAAAACCCTCAAATCTACTGCATCCCATCCAGAATTGAAGGGAGCGCTAAAAAGATGACATCAAACACTAAAGACCATGTTGAGGACTTATCCCAGTCATCTGGATAGTCTGACTATAAGGGGGTTCTGTTTATGCTTTGATTGGAGATGCACCAAATATATTGACCAAATTCAGTCCATTTGAATTAATTTTTGGGCATGAAGAAGCCTGTTAAAAATTGAGAAATTAAATAAGTCAAAATTCACAGACCACCCATTTGGATTGTCAAATTTTAGAGAATGACTGAGTAGAGCTAGGGAGTTGATTAGACAGCATTAAAGAAAATCACACCATACAATGTAACAAGCCCACAAGAAAATCAGAAATTTATGATTTTGCCACTGGGGATAAGGTATTACTTCTAGTAACAGGTGAACCTTTAAGGTTTACTGGATCTTATCAAATAGGAAATGAAATTGAGTGAAGTGAACTATTTGATAGGGACTCCAGACAGGAAGAAAAGCAAGATAAAGGTGTTAATGATTACAGGCCAGCAGGAAGTACCAAGTTTAGAGGATTCTGAATAGGACATTCCTCAAATCAAATTGGACAATGAGCAAGTTATCAAAAATTGGGATAGTTACCTTCCACAAAGATCAAAGTGACCTGAAAGAATTATCACTTTCTGCATCTCTCCCCATGTCATAAACTGGAAAGTATAACTAATTGTGCACGTAGATATAAAAGATGCTGTTCCAATTATAAAGACATTCTTATGGGCATAATCCTGAAGTTGGCACAGGTCATAAGGAGATTGGTTATGCCATCTTGGTGTATGTGTTCTAAGTGAGTTAGTGACTGGAACTCACCCATAGTCATGGTGCCAAAGCCAGATGGTATCCAATAGTTGGGTGGACTATTGCAAGATGGAGAACTGTTGAAAAAGTGGGACAAGCAATTTACATCTATTTTGGACTTGCTCAGAGGCTTCTGGTAAGTACTTCTGTCAGAGACAAATTTTAGCTTTCATTATACAGTTTGTTTGGTATCAGTTCAAAGTCACATTTGGTATGAAAAACATTCCAGAGACTAAGGTCATGGCTGAATTACCCAACTTATTTACATCGATGACCCTGGGAGATTTTTAGTCACTCATGGAAAGCACATTTGTAGCTTCAAACTATCCTTGCTACAAAACTGAAGTTCCCATCTGCTAAAAGACCAGTATCACAGTACCAAAACATGCCATGGACTGCTACTGGGCAGTAGTCACCTCCATACATCATGGTGATTTAACATGTGAGTCGTGACCTACATCAACTCTAGCCTCAGCCTGCATCACTCCCAATGTAATTTGTCTCCCAATATAACAAGTAGACAGTGGATGCTATTTCCTGAGCCCACTCATCCCTGCAACATTTGTATGACAAGGATGCATGTCAGGCTCCTACTTTGGACTACCTTCAAACACCATAATCCCAACCAGGGTAATCACAAAACTCAGACCTCTGCAACTGGATCCACAGCTTCCTGACCCTGACTGCAGCAAAGGGATGGCATCACCTCCACAATAATTCTTACTGAGGCCCCACAAGGATGAGTTTTCAGTCCTATTGCACTCCATGACTGTAGCCAACTTCTAATAAAATGCCACAGACGCGAGAGAGAAAAAAGGTACAAGAATGACTCTTCAAGAGGCATAGGAAGCTTGGCAAATGCATAAAAGGAACCGCAGCTTTTACAGATGTGTCAATGAAGACATTAAGTGATTGCTGTACCAGGTCATCACAATCTCCAGAACAAACTACAAGAAGTTGTGCACATACCAAACCATTGTGGAAGGTAATCTCCCATCCATGGAGATTTCTTGTTGCCATGGAAAGGCTGTCAACAAAGACCCTTTCACACCAGTAATGCTCTCTTCCAACCTCATACAAGATTCAGAATGTACCTGACATGTACAAATAGTTCCAAGAACAGCTGCTTCTGAGCTGTTACTAGACTGCTGAATGAGCCTCTAATTTCAAATAGAAATCTTTGTGCACTTCCTCTGCAGCTGTATCCTTGTATAAAATGTCTGACACCCTAATGATCCAGGTCCTTGTTTACTTCTGGTCTGCTTGTAAAACAGCTTTTCACTTTACTTGGGTAAAGAATACAGTGACTCAAATTAACTTGCACTACTGGCAAATTTTATAACTATGTAGAAATTTGTACACATATCCCACCTCTATCCCCACCCAACACTACTCAACCCAGACAGTTATTATTCCTATGCAATAGGATTTCAGCTAAAGGGTCATGCAGAATATTGTTAGTATTCTGGAACACAGAACCTCTGGTTTGAAAACCTATGTAAGAACACTAAGTTGGACGTTGTGCAAAGCATCACACTTTGGGGTGGGGGTGGTGCTGCTGCTGTATGCAAACAGACCTCACTGAAAAAGTTAGTGAAAAGATTACAACCATTGGTTTGTGTAATCTGTTTATTTTTGAATTGTAGCTTACATAGAGGAAGTTGCTGCAAGATATTACATGTTTCATTACACTGAGGTTTACACCTCTACACATTGCCCAGTGTTAACAATTGGGGAAGAAAGGTAGTATAAGAGCATAAATAGGAAATCTACACTGACCATGTAAAGAAAACTAGCCCTCATCTCAGTCTATGCTCATCTCCTTCAGCATAGAGAAATGTTGATGCAACTTGCAGCATGGCTCAGATTTTTCTGTTTAATGCCAACGCTTAAAGTGTTATATTATACAGTGAACAATCCACCTCTGGACAAGCTCACAATCTTTAGTGGATTGGTTAGCATAAAAAGTGCACTTTTAGAACACTAACATTGTGAAATTAAATACATAGGAAGCAAGAACAGTGACCATACCAGATTTGACATTTTTTGCTAGTCACCTGTGTGTGCGCAAGGTACAACAACTACACAGTTTGAAGTTGTGCATTTGAGATGTAGTTTGAGAATTTGAAGTCATCCCAAGTAGGCCATACTTTGCGCACAGAGAACAGTCATTAAACAAAGTATCCAGGAATAATATTGCTCTGCTTTAGAAAATGCATTAGTGTCTGTAAAATAGTTCATACCCACTATACGTAGAAAAATATGCTTTAGTGTTCTCTTCCTTCCAACAGGACAAGTTTGTTAAAAATGTAAAAATTCCATGTATGAATTTTGCAACCAGTGATCATAAATTCAAAAGTGTAGAGAAAATCTTAAATGCAGTAAATATTAAAGATAGTAAACTCATGGCACTGAGTGCAACTACAATATAAGGCTTTGCTGATTAAAATTATGTCTACATCATTTACTAACCAGTACAGCCTTACAAACCTATACTTCAAAAAAAATAAATGTGAAGAATTTAAAAACTATTTTAGTCCATCACACCATAATAATGCAAATTTGTAAAGCTTTGTTTGGCATAACTCTGGCTTGGTTCCTGTAACTGGACTGAGGTTCTTTGAGTTGATACAAGCATCCTAGAGATTGAAAGATTAAAAAAAGATTAACAGGTGAATCAAAATCAAAAAGTGCTTACTATAGGATTTAGTAAAGTTTAAAACTAAGTGAACAGGCTACATTTGAAGCTATTGACAAATTCTGTTGACTCCAGGTTAAAAATGAACAGGTATCAGTTTTTTGATAGGGGAAACAGTTAGAATCCCTATGGCATTGAAGCAGGCCATTCAGCCCATCAACTCCATACTGACCCTCCAAATGCTGCTGCCACCCCCCCCCCCTTACATTTCCAATGGCTAACCCACCTAGCTTGTACATTCCTGGTCACTAGACAATTTAGATGGGTCAATCACTTAACTTTACAACTTTGGACAGAGGGGAAACTGGAACACCTGGAGGAAAACCACATGGCAGAATCTGCCAACTCCAGTCACTCATGGATGGAATTCAACCTAGGTCACTAGCACAGACAGCAGTGTTAACCACTGAACCATCCTGGAGGAAAACAGCATTAAATACTGAGCATCTGGATTTCACTTAATGATTCAAATGCTGTACTTTTTTTGCACAGTAATGAAAGATGAACTGATTAGAGAGGTGATAAACCCAAGGAAGGACAGAATTCAAATGCATACCAGATATTGTAAAATTGTTTTTAAACAAATACAAAATACAAGAACCTGTTGCTGAAATCCTATTTAGTTTCAAATTCATATTACCTGTTAGGTCTGTTAAACCATTTCATACTGGTTGTTTGTGATGTATCTGGACAGACAGCAGGCCAGCAAGATCCCAATCAACTGTAGAGCAGATGTTAACAGGGAGAGCAGGAAATAAAGTTACCATTCATGTGAAATTTCAAATATAGCTGCAGCATAACTCAATATTTGAATGCTTGTTCACATTATTCCCTAATGTATTAAATTTTTGCCGAGTATTTAAATCTTGCACAGGTTCATAGGGATCTGTTCACTATTTTGATACTGGTGGTTTGAATGGTGTTGTGATTTGAGAGCGGAGTCCAATCCTAGATTCATAGTTTGGGCTATGAAGTGGGCTGACAATATATTCAACGTGGTGGGTTATTGCACAAGTCATCCATACTGATAAAATTTGAGAGACTGTGCTTGAAATAAGATTGGGTATGGTCCACCACATGGGCAGGGGCCTAGCTTGGGAGTTTAGGGACTGAATTAATTGACAGTCAATATAACCACAGGCTGTGCTGAGATAAACTGACAAGTCACTCAGACACAAGCAGGCCATTCAGTCCAATTAACAAGTCAGTCAGATTAAATTTAGCTACAGAGCAAGTCAATTACCCTAGTTTAAAGTTGAGGAAGAAAGCCTCCTACCTGGAGGAGGGTCTTGCTGTGATTCAGTTTCAATTATAACTAAAACTTATTCAGTTTTGTTCAAGTGTTTCCACACATTCAAGAGTATGATAGAACAAACCCATAGCGTGATCTTCTGAAAGGACCTTCCAAGAAAGCCCCTTTCCAATCCTAAAAAAACTTAAACTGCTTCCTCAAAATTTAGAAAAAAGTGCAACAGAATCTATTCAAACTTGGGCTGTTTGCTACATGCCAGTTAGCAGTTAAGTTACTTCACTATTTTGAGCCGAAGATTTCTGTTCACAAGGGTGTCAAATTAGAGCTAGTTGCAGAGGACATACCTGGAAAAAGCCAATTCCAAAAGCAATTCCAGCAACGATTCCTACGTTTTTCTCCATGAAGTTAATGACCAGTACAACACAACCCTGCAATAAATAAAGCCATTTTTCCATATCAATCTTTACAAGCTGGGCTTCCTCATATGAGAGGGGAAAGTTACAGCCTTCGAAAGCCAAAGGAAACTGGTGAAACAATTATTCAACAGTCAGTTAACATTAAATTCAGCGGGTTCAGAACTTTACAATATTGCATGGTATTGGCACAGCCCAAGTCCAACAAGCCTGAAAAGGAATCAAGCACCTTGATAAAAAAACTCTATCAGGGAATTATCAAACTTGCTTGTGAAAAGCATCATTGAAAATGAGTACTAACTGGAAATTCTGAAGGTGCTAACACCTCAGGTGGGCAGAATATTTAGTAATTGAAAATGCTGACATGGGCAAAGAAGATTGAACAAAGTTGATCTGGTTAGTCTCCTTTACTTCATGACCAAATAAATCTCAAATTGCAAGTTTATCCAGGTTACATTATTAATATCAGATGTGAAGATTGAGAACAAGTGACTTTACAGAACCCACAGGATTCTACTTGAATGTTACACGTTTTAAAGCTAGAGTTTGGAACAGAAAGTAAGGTGGCCACAACTGTGCATCAACTTAGTATTTATGGTCAAACCTGTTTGAAGACTTTGTCTTTGGCAGTAGACATGTTTTTCAGATCTCCAGACTTGCAATCAGAGGTATTTCTACAGCAGCTAATTGGGATTCCACTTATTTTGAAGTAAGCAGTGTCATTCCAATCGGTGTAGTTTTGAGCACCACAGCAATGCAACTAGAAAACAAAAAAGGTATAAACTTCAGTGTATGGACTATTAACACTACACTGTTTTTGCAAGGCTGCCTACCATCATTTGATTTACATTAACATCTTTTTAAAAAAAAAGTATGCTAGCCAATAGATCAAACAGTAGTTTGAAAAAGTAACATCTGACAACCTAGCCGTGCAGAAAGCAAATACACTGGATGGTTATAGGAATAAAGCCTCAACCTCCATAGTTAATGGATCAAATTCTCTTGTAAAATTTTCCTAACAGTTGGTCACCTATAGACTATAGCTCTTGCCAAGGCATCTATTTTACTGCTCATAATGGAAAGATTCTGCTCATTAGCCCTCTCTCCTGAACTCCATATCCAGAAAGGTTAAGCATAGTAGCATCTTCAGTCTGATGCTCATTATCACTATATTTGCACGTGCAGCCCTACATCTCAAGTGTCACATTGTTTACTGTTCATGTGAATGCAATTTAGGTCATCTTGTTTTCACTTTAACTGAACCTACTTAGTACTTCATCAGTTCTAAGAATTATCTGCCTGCTGGAGTGATTTCTATTAATGTAACCTCCACCCCCGTTCCAAATTCCATACCTTTTTAGTTTAAAACCCAACAGTAGTATTAGCAAACTAACCTGAAAGGACTTTGCTCTTGGTTCTATTCAGGTGCATCTACCAAATGATATTCCAACCTACAGCACACGCTCCAGCAGCAAAGAGTCATCTGCACACTTCTGTTACACAATTGTGGAAACTTAGAGATTCTGCTTGATTGTTCACTCCATGCACCTGCAATTTCACATCCCTTTAAACAGTTGTTGCCTGTCTCACGTCTACAGACAGGTCAATTTTAATTCCATTATGCTTCTGAACTGTGCTTTGGCATCTTAATTACAAAGCTCCTACATAAATGCAAGCAGTTGTTTCAGTGGCCTGAATGATTGTCAAGACAGCTCATTGTTTCAGTCTAGATTTTGACTAATCATTAGTTTCACACTGCTGTAGTTCTTCCATGAAAAAGATGGTGCTGTAACCCATTTGAAACCTTAGTGGGAGTTCAGAGACTACAAATTAAGTGAGGGAGTAATTGAAAAAAGGTATTTAGGATGGAGAAGGGTAGGAAAAAAGGAAAATGTGCCCTACAACAAGGAGACACAAACAAAAGAAAACCCCAAGACTGTTCACCAGCTTACTTATTATTGAAGCTGCCACCTGACGAGAAAGGTCACTCCTGGTCTTACTTACATTGCGCTGAATGCTATCCACAGAGGAACCTGTTGTATTGTATTTCTGTACAGCATCTCGAAAGCATTTCTTTAAAGTGGTATTGATCTAGAACATGAAATAATTTGCTTTTAGCAGAAAAAGTACAGCTTAGATGATCCTAGGTTTACTCCTAAAGATAATTACACAGTTTGTTCTCAGATCAGTGAGTGACAGTATTGCAAAAGCAGAGGTAGTGCACAGTTCTAGACTTGATTGAATAGTTGTATACCAAGCCAGGACTGCAGTTTCATAACAAATATTCACATTATAGTTCTGGCACTTTGAACAATTATTTTGTTTTACTGTTCTATAAGAATGGCCAAATTTACATGAACATAAGATGCAAAGCCTTTTTGCCAAAATCAAAAGACTAAAATGCAATTTCTATAGTGACAAGACAATACTTTGTTCAAACAATGGCAAATACTGGGGACCAATAAGAACTTATCAAGTCAAATGACATCCAGAACTAGTCTGGCTGATGGCAATGTCTGAAATATTAGGGCTTTTAAAAGAGGTTAGATTAGTGTGAAAACAGGCCCTTTGGCCCAACCAATCCACACTGGCCCTCTAAAGAGTAACCCACCCAGACCCATTTCCCTCTGCTTAATGTACCTAACACTATGGGCAATTCACCTGACTTGCACATCTTTGGACTGTGGGAGGAAACCCACACAGAATGTCTGTGTGGGGTTTGCACAGTCACCCAAGGCTGGAATTAAACCTGGGACCCTGGTGCTGAGAGGCAGCAGTGCTAACCACTGAGCTACCGTGCCACCCTTTCTATTCTTCCACAATAGCTGGCTGACTACATTAAGAACAGGTTTCAGATTTCTGGTTTAGAAATAATTGCTATATAAAAAAATTGTTTCAGTTTATCTGAATTTGCATTATACAATCTAACAACTAAAATGGTAACATTTGAACCAATGAGTTACTAAATATAAGAGTTAAATGAGCCAGGAGAGGGGATAAAATCCATTTATTCTTGAAGCCAACAAATTAACCCATTTTCTCCAGTCAACTAGTACAGAAATAATGTCACAGAAAATTAACTCAATTCAATCTTTTAAGAAAAAGGTGAACACAAGACAGAACTTTGTTAATATAACTTCATAGCACTACTTATATAGGACAATATTTTGTATTGGTATTGAATACTTCAAATCTTCAAGTTTGAAATTGTGAAAGTCAAGGTGATTTTAAAGAACAGATTTAGAAGATTTGCTTCCGTGTATGGTTATCTTGACAACCAATTTAGAATGCAGTCATTTTAATTTACTATGCAGCAATCCAGATTACAAATTTTGCACACAAACCATCTCATGGCTAAGAATCACTTTTACATAAAAATTTTGCACTATTGAATAGATTCTAAAATGAACTTCAGCTGCCAACTCAATGGTGATACATCAAGCAATGGCTTACTCCAAAGCAACATTCTACAACTAATACTTGGACACATACTTCCAAGCCAGTTAGATATATGCAGACAAATTCCTAACTTCCTACACCAGAAATAGTTTTCACTACTTTGTTCAAGCTTTCAAGTTACAGAAAAGATGCTTGACACTGACATTGCTAAGCAATTGGCATTCCTCTTATGTGGCCTAGCTTCCAGTCCATCCTACACTAGCATTAACTATTTCTCAGTTGCAGGGTTTTCTACACTTTAATAGCCACACAAGGATACATAAAAGAAAGCCACTTTAGGAATAATCCTTGTTGCAGCTTAGTCAGCTAATATTGCTGAATGTTTGAAATGAAAAAGGCACAATATTTCCCACAAAACAAAAAAAGGTTGTTTCTACCTCATGTCGGAAGACAAACCCAGAGATTCCAGCTACAAGTTGTGCCAAGAAGATTAGTGACAGGATCATAGCATACTAGATGTAGGGGAAAAAAAAAGAAAGTGTTATTAACTACATCTTTGGAAAATACAGTGCAAAATATTGTTTACATAGACCAGGATTTTATTTAGAATAAAATTGGGACAGAATTTAATTTCTGTTGAGCTTAATTCTCAAACTGTACAAGTTTTAAAAATTACACAAGTAAAAAAAAACACTAGAGCATAAATGAAGACTGAGTATTGACAAAGTTAAAATAATTTTGGTGGGTTGTGAAAACCTCATTACTGTGTGCCTTGGGGGCAGACATTATGCAAGGTGTACAAGGAGTATTTCAAGAGTTTGGATTTTTACTAGTGGCATGTAGGCTTGGGCCTAATGATGGCGTTTAAGAGTTGGCATGGGAGCTAATACAATAGTGGGAATTTGCTTACAATGGGAGAATTTATGAATGACCAGAGTGAACATTGAGATGCATTGTGTCTTTCTATGTAGAAAGCAACCAAGTGAGGACTGCAGATCAGAGCTTAAAAAAAAAGTGTGTTGCTGGAAATGCACAGGCCAGGCAGCATCAAAAGGAACAGGAGAAATCGATGTTTCAGGCATTAGCCCTTCTTCAGGATCTTGTTCAGTATGATCAGTTGGGATTCTGGGGAATACAAACTTTGAATTGTTTGGTGATGTACATTGTTATTACTTCATGCTTGACATTAGTTTATTGAATGTACATGTGCTTACATAAGCTTCCTTTACACAAAGGCACTGAAGTAAACAATTAAGCAAGATAGCCTGGCATGGAGATTAAGTGGTAAAACTTACCAGTTTTAACATCCATGTGCTTCCTCGGCATGTTGCAAAGCAGCCAAAAAAACCAAATATGACAATGGCTGCACCAGTTCCAATAAGTACATAGGGAACATTTGTACTTTTCTCAGCCAAGAGAGAGAGATATTCTTCCAGACTCACTTTGCCCCATATACCCACTGCCAAAAGCACACCACCTGCAATCTGAAAAACAGTTGCATTAGAGACAAAATATAACACCTGTATGAAAGTCACTGGTCAGGACTGCTGGTATGAATTTATAATGGATGTGCCCAAAGAGTTACTACAGATAAGGAAAAAAAAGATTTGTTTAAACCGATCTCCATAGATGGAGAACAGGAGAGATTACACTTCTTCCTTCATGATGAATACATTGGTTTGCCATCCCAAATAAGCTAGGGCGAATGCTATGTAACAGAAAAGCCGGAGAACTTTGTTGCATCTGAGGTTGCAACCTAGTTACAGTAAAGCAAACTTGAAAAAAGTTTTAGTAGTCAGTTAAGAAATTTCTGATTAGCTCAACAAAGCTGTAGATTTTTTTATTTCCCATGTTAACAAAATTAACTTTAGACTCCAAGAAAACTGCAAAGTTCAAAGTCTGGCCTAAATAAAATTAACTCAAGAAGGAAAATCCACAACTCTACTCAACCTCCAAGTGCAGACACTACATTTGAAGCCATTTCAGAAGTTTCAAAGTGGTCGAGCAGTCTGTGGAGAAAAGACATCCGACTGGCACTATTTATATTGGGCAGTTTATACATGTGTTGCAACATCAGCTAGTGAGATTGATCCTTTTGCACACTGAATTTATGGTGTGGAGATCAAGTTGAACACCTGGTGTTACCAGCACCCCTAAAGACAGGGCACCAGCAGTATTCAGGTTGGGGCTGCCAATTCTGTTGGAGATTTGACCCTCTATCTACTCTAACCAATTTCAGAAAAAACTACATCCACTCACTAGTTTAGCACCTATGTAGTTCCAGCTACAAGCAACCTGGAGATACCACAATGGGAAAGACTCAATTCTACAATTAACCAGCAATAAGTAGGAAACAGATCTATAAGAAAAACAAACTTAATAGCAGAACTAAAGAACCAGAATACCACCCCTAACCTGACACTGCAGGAGGTACAGACCCCCTTTGGATTAGACATTACAGCATGTGGGGCTACTCAGAAAACATTTAAAAAAGGTATTTTTTCTTGATATCCATACTGTGTTACAGCAAGCTATTTGATTCAACACTTGAACATCATGTCACCAAAAATGTATTGAGAAATGCCGAGAGAGTCTATCACTGCATTAAGCAAGGCCTCCATACAGAGGAGTACCTCAAATGCCCACTTATATTTGTCAGATTAATTTTAAAAAGGACCAGTAGTTTCATTTGTTCATTTCAGTCACATATGGTGTAAGCAATACATAATTTAAAGTCTAATGACCAGAAAAAGAGGGCAATAGTCTCCTCTGGAATGGTTTTGGGGAGCAGCCACCAAAACATCTGGTGTCACAATGCTCTCCTGAACCCTGTGGAATTTTAATGGGAACCATGTGACTTAAACCTACACAAGTATGCAGTAACAACTTGTTAATATGCAAGACCAATGCAGTGGAGATTGCTCCATCTGCATGTCACATCTAAATACATGTCAGTGTAACTTTTTTTTAAAAAAAAGCTTTCTACAAGGTTATCTTAAAAGTTTGACCTGGAAGAATGACTGAACTTCAATGGTACAAGTTCTTGACAAGGCTGAAGTAATTATTAGTTCAATTAAACTATAAGCCAGTCTTCCCTGTCATTTAAAAAAAAAATTAGTCCCATATGATCCAACCTTCGAATTAACCTTTTGTGCAGACCCTTAATTATATCTACAGCATCCCCATTTTCCACTGCTTATTGTTTCCTTGAACTCTAGCAAATTAATCAAACATTTCCTCTTCATAAAAATCATGTGACTCCAATGGATAGCATGGTGACTTACCAAACATCCTAATATTGCTTCCTTGATAATTGATTAACTTTCTGACAACAGATGGGAAACTGGTTTAGTTTCCCACATTTTGCTTGCCTCCTTTTTGAGGAGGGGGTGTTATACTCTTTTTAAATCCACTAGAACATCTCCAAATTTGGGAATATTGTAACCAATGGATCTACTAACTCTGTCACTTCATTTAGTGTTTTCCTGTTCTAACATGAATGGCACTACTGTCTTCCACCATGAGTACTGAGGACATGTCCATTCCAACAAGAATGGTGCTAAGTCAGAAACAATATGTAGATCTTCGTACCTTTTCCTTATCAATGTTGATTGTTCTAAGCAAGCTACTAGGATTGAGTACAGGCAAGTCCCCTGAGCCTGATGGCCTACATTACTCTAGTTTCTTCCAAGGGACCAGCACTCATTATCAACTCTTCTTTTTTATATCTATAGAACCTTTTGCTATCTTTGATGTTTGTGCTAATTTTAAAATTCACTTTATTTAGCTCGTTAATTTTTTAGTATCCCTTTGTTATCTTCCATCCTGCCACTTTCCTTTGTAGCAAGTCAAAAACTAAAAAAAAAAGGTATATTATTGTCTTTTACGTCCTCATTTAACAATGAACGATTTTTATCCCATTACCATCTTTCTCTCACTAGGATATTTTTGTTGAGGAATTGAGTAGCTCTTTAAATATCTGCCACTGTTCATCAACTGTTATCATTTAGCCTTCCCACCCAATCTACACAGACTAAAATCAGTCCTCATGCTTAGATTTCCTTGAATTTCAGAACACTCACCCCCAAACTGAATTTTGATTTCTATCATGCTACAGTCACTACTCTCTACAGGATCCTTAACTATGATGTGAATTAATTTCACATTACAAATCCAGAGTAGCCTGGTCATTTTTGGAGCAGTTTGTGGAACAAAATCTCTAATATGTTAGTGAACTCTGCCTCCGGGGTAGCCTTCCAATGGATTCTTCCAATCTATCACCAGCATCCTCTATTCATGGTTTTCATTGTTCCAGATTTTCATCAGCTGCCAAGGGAAGTCACATATATGCTTCACTAAAAGTTTCTGTACTGGCTCATGAGTATAGTACACAGTAAAATAGCCTTGTCAGATTAAAAATTGACTCCCCAATCCCTCCATTTGTAACTTGGATTTACTACATCCAGCACTAAAGGATAAAATACTCCATTATAAAGAGAAGTGATTTACTGTTTTTAAACAGTTTCATGCAGTTTTGGGTAAATGGCAGTTTCAGGATTTAGATTAATCAAAAAAGCCTGCTTTTTAAAAAAAGAATGTCTTTGCAAATTGTGCAATTCAGTACTTTTCTCCTTAAAAATGGTCTAGTAAATTATTAACAAGCCTACTTGCTCAAAATTTCAAAACAGGCTAAAGAGAACAAAATAAATTGCATCAGTTGCTGTCACAGGAATGAATGCACAAGGGGGAAAAATATAGAATGCATCGGGGTCAACTCAATTAAGATCAGAGAACTGAACTGGACATGCTTAAATACTGCTCATCTCCATTTTAATGGATGCTGATTGAAGCTGGAAAAGGGCAAAAATAAAATAAATAACATATCACCAGATCAAGACATCCACCTAAACAAGTGAGTCTTGGAGGGGAAGTGATTGTGCACCACTCTCCTAGTACTAGACACTGGTGTCTAAATTTTGCTGCGCAAGCTCTAGAGAGGGACTTTAAACTTGGAACATTGTAATCTTACCCCAAGTCAACCAAAACACAGCTGATAGACATCCTACAATTCAATCTTTGATTTGATATTTAAAATTTGAAACATTCTTACTCAAATGCATTCATATCTGATTTCTGACAAATCACAAGAGTGACATCAGCTGTGCTGAAGTGCTTGTAAACAATTGATCTTGTAATTGAGAAATAAGATATCTGTACCCAAGTGCAAGTTATTAAAAGCAAAAGCATGGAAAATGATTTTATTGAACTATCAATCTATCTAGGCTCATTCATTAGAATTATTGCACTAGGTCTACCATTTAGTAGATGGAGGTGCACACTAAGCCAACTATACTGCTAAAGGAGTTCAAAATGTGTAGTGCTGGAAAAGCACAGGTCAGGCAGCATTCGAAGAGCAGAGTTGACATTTCAGGCATAAGCCTATCAGGAATGCTGAAATTGGGTTACTTCACAGAGGTTGAAGCAAAAAAGGTTTAAAATCCATAGTGATAAGACTGATATGCCAACTTTGAGCAGAAGTTTATATTAACCAATAGAAGCCAAAATGAAAGAGGAAAAGCAAGCTAAAAAGTTTCAGACAAAGCCAGGTCTGCTTAATGGAGTACTGTACCAAGCTGAAATGCAGAGATCAAACTATGGAACAGAGTTACGTACAGACCATTCAAAAATAAAAGCAGCTCAGTTGCAGAAGTGCTATTACATTTGTTGCTTCAACAAGCACAGCACCATCTGTAATTCTGGCTGAAATTGGAAAGGGTCATCTTTCAGAATGTAGACAAACATCCAGAGGAAACAATAGCATGTTGCTCTAATGTAATAAAATATCCCAGGAGATCTTGAACATGAAACAATTTTACTCATTCAAAAAGGAAGCCAAAAAAAGGTAGACAACCAAAGATGCAGATTTTAAACAACAAGGGAAGCAAAATAGAATAGCAGAGGGATTAAGGAGGCATTCTAGATATTTGAGCTAAGGCAACTGACCATACATGCAATGCTGGTACTGTTGAACTTAGGGAATATGCAGAATGAGATGAGTGCCAAAACCTCAGACAGAGCTGAGGATCAGAAAGAGGCTAGTAACAAGGTCAGTGGTTTGAAAACAAAGGACCATCTTATTGTAAGAGACTAAACTAGGAGCTAGTATTGGTGACTTGGTACAGACTACAGCATAATGACAACTTAAGTTGAGGGAGTAGAATAGAAAGTAAAAAAACATGCACTCCAATGCCCAACAGTAACAGGTTCATTCCAAGTCCACTTCACCACAGAATGATCAAATTCAAGAACACCTAGCACAAACCTGAGTATTATCTATCAAAGTAACAGGTGATTTAAACAATAAGATCAGTTTAAAATCTGCAGCCATTTTATAACTACACAGCAAATCTCTTGCCATGACAGGATTTGACAAGGTGATCCATACATTATGCAAACTGTTTAACAGTTGAAACAATTTAGTCATTAACAGAAGGAAATACTAAAGAAAGCCCTTTCCATCAAAACTTACACAGTCAGAAATGCACATAACCAGCCTTCATAGGAAAAAAATTGGAACAGGCTTATCACAGGTTAAACATCATAACTCTTCACCATTAAAGCACAATACAATGTATAGGGATTGCATTTCTATTTGGTTGTGCATTAAAACTGTGCAGAGTTTTTTTTCAAAACAAAGTTAGTACCACAGACAAGGAATTTCCTCATTCCCTCGAGCATAAGCCACCAACTTTGGGAAACCAAAGCAGGGACACCACAGTCGGAAAACAAGCCGAGTTCGAACAAAAGGAGCGTCCGAAATAAGCACTGGAGATTCCCCCCCCCCCCAAAAACCCTGACACAAACAGAGAGAAAAAAACACCCAAGTGTTGCCAAAGAGCTTAGGTACGAAATACCTTAAAATCTTTCAGCCCAGTACTTTCCAGATTTAGTCTGGTGTAAATTCAAACAAATATCGAAACAGCTTTAGTGAGCTTTTAACAACAAAGCTGGTTTTCCAGCCCAAACGCCGCTGCTCCTGGAGACCCTGCTCCGTCACCGCCTCCCCCAAAACTCAGGAGTTACTTCAATAACATTTCTGAACACCCAGCAGACTAGAGTCCGACACCAGAAAACTCCTTTGGTTACGGAAAGAGATAAGTTTTGGAAAGCGGAGAGCGAGTTGGTTTTAATATAAAGAGTATTTTAACCCCCGCGGCCGGTTTGGGGCCCGGAGCCACCACCTCTCTCTCTCTCTTTGTGTAGCCGCTAGTCGGGCCCCACTTACCCCCGGGGGGGGCTACAACAGCCCGATCCTCTCCCCACCCCGGGGGGACACCACCTTTTCTCCCCCCACCCCCACTGACTAACGTACACACTCACCCAGAAAACAAAACTGAAGACGATCAGGAAGGTTTTCAGACAGGTAATGACCGGCTTGGTCTGCAGCCGTCGAGACGAAGACGCCGCCATTTTTTCCCTCTCTCTCTCTCTCTGCACCGGCCCAGACCGACTTTAATCCCGCCCCCCCCTCAGGGCCAGCAGGTGACGCTGCTGATCCCAACTTCCGGTGTCTACCATGTCTACCTGACAGCCAATCATCCTGTCAATCACACCAACTGTCAATCAAACTGACAGCCAATCATCCTGTCAATCTCACCAACTGACAGTCAAACTGACAGCCAATCATCCTGTCAATCACACCAACTGACAATCAAACCGACAGTCAATCATCCTGTCAATCACACCAACTGTCAATCAAATAACAGCCAATCATCCTGTCAATCATATCAACTGTTAATCAAACTGACAGCCAATCATCCGTCAATCACACCAACTGACAATCAAACTGACAGCCAATCATCCTGTCAATCACACCAACTGTCAATCAAATAACAGCCAATCATCCTGTCAATCATATCAACTGTTAATCAAACTGACAGCCAATCATCCGTCAATCACACCAACTGACAATCAAACTGACAGCCAATCATCCTGTCAATCACACCAATTGACAATCAAACTGACAGTCAATCATCCTGTCAATCACACCAACAGACAATCAAACTGACAGCCAATCATCCTGTCAATCACACCAACTGTTAATCAAACTGACAGCCAATCATCCTGTCAACTTCCTAGCCTCATTCCTGATGAAGGGCTTTTGCCTGAAACCCCTGCTCCTCCGATGCTGCCTGACCTGCTGTGCTTTTCCAGCACCACTCTCTGATCTAAACTCTGGTTTCCAGCATCTGTAGTCCTCACTTTTGCCTATCCTGTCAATCAACCTGACAGCCAATCATCCTGTCAATCACACCAACTGAGTCATAGAGACGTGCAGCGTGGAAACAGACCCTTCGATCCACACCGTCCATGCCGACCTGATATCCCAACCCAATCTAGACCCAACCCTGCCAGCACCAGGCCCATATCCCTCCAAACCTTCCTATTCATATTCCCATCCAGATGTCTTTTAAATGTTGCAATTGTACCAGCCTTCACCACTTTCTCTGGCAGCTCATTCCACACACGTACCACCCTCTGTGTGAAAAAGTTGCCCCATAGGTCTCTTCTTTATCTTTCCCCCTCACCCTAAACCTGTGCCCTCTAGCTCTGGACTCCACAACCCCAGGGAAAAGACTTTGCCTATTTACCATATCCATGCCCCTCATAATTTTGTAAACATCTATTAAGGTCACCCCTCAGCCTCCGACGTTTCAGGGATAACAGCCCCAGCCTGTTCAGCCTCTCCCTATAGCTCAAATCCTTCAACCCTGGCATTATCCTTGTAAGTCTTTTCTGAACCCTTTCAAGTTTCACAACATCTTTCTGATAGGAAGGAGACCAAAATTGCACGCAGTATTCCAACAGTGGCCTAACCAATGTCCTGTACAGCTGCAACATGACCTCCCAACCCCTGTACTCAATACTCTGACCAATAAAGGAAAGCATACCAAATGCATTCTTCACTATCCTATCTACCTGCAACTCCACTTTCAAGGAGCTATGACAATCATCCTGATTGCCAGCTCTCCAACTGTTAATCAACCCAACTGTCATTCACCTTGATAGTCTACCATTCCAATTGTCAACTATTCCAACTGTCAATAATCCTAACTGTTACTCATTCAAACTATCAATCAAACCAACTGTCAATCATGCCAACTCTCAATCACCATAGCTATCAATCACCCTGATTGTCAACCACTTTTGCCAATCACTTTGACTGTCAATAATCTTGACTGACGATCATCTCAATTGTGAATCATGCCAACTGTCGATCATCCTGCTAGTCAATCAATCCACTGACTAGTGTCATGTCTGTCAATCATCCTTATTGATAATCAAACTAACCCTCAATCACCATGACTGTTAATGTACTGACGGCCAATCACTCTAGTTGTCAATTCTTCTGATTGCCAATCATCAGATATTTTCCCTGGGGTCTGGGAGTCCAGAACTAGAGGGCATAGGTTTAGGGTGAGAGGGGAAAGATATAAAAGGGACCTAAGGGGCAATGTTTTCACACCAAGAGTGGTGCATGTATGGAATGAGCTGTCAGAGGAAGTGGTGGAGGCTGGTACAATTGCAGCATTAAAGGCATCTGGATGGGCATACGCATTGGAAGGGTTTAGAGTGATATGGGCCAAGTGCTGGCAAATGGGTTTAGATTTGGTTAGGTTATCTGGTTGGCATGGATGAGTTGGATTTAAGGGTCAGTTTCTGTGCTGTACATCTCTTTGACTCTATGACTATCATGGACAGTGGCAGGCCTCTTCCTTGGGCACATTAAAGCTACACTAATAAACTCATCTTCAAACATCCCAGGAAATCAGGACATCACTTCAGGTGCCGTGAGCCTGATCAGAACTCTGATCAGAATGTTAGGGTTTTGGGAAGGAAAAAAATATGGGGCCAATAGCTGTAACTATGTTTCTATATCTTTTTTTTAAATTCAAAATGACCACAGAGCAATAATGTCTCACATTTGCCAAAATTCCCATGCAAAATTATCCTCAGCACAGCTGCCTCTTAGCATAACTTTACTAAGACTAATTTTCTCACTAATTTATACGTTTACACAAGTGTTTTAATTCTTTCAATTCACAAGAACGTTTTTGAATGTTTAAAGTACTCCAAATGCAGCTTGAGCATTTCACAAAATGCAACTTATTTGATCGAGATTGGCAAGTGCAACACGGCAAAATATGTTGACTTCAGATAGAACAAAAATAGATTAATTAGCTGTTCTCTTCTCAACTGTTTACTGAAGGAGACATCCAATCAGAACTTTGGCTTCTAACTGAAGCACCGTTTATTGCATGAAGCACTGTAATTTCCTGTCTAGCCACCAAACAAAGTCATCCAAACCAGGAATAATTTCAGACTTGAAAACAGACTTAGACAGTGCATTTTAAAGGATATGATGACATCCTAGAGCAAAGTATTTGCAGAGGCTTTTTAGTATTTAATGGATAAGATTTCAGTCCCACATCAGAGATATATCAAAAAAAAAGTTAAAATATATAGCCTTAAATTTGACCTTGTTCTTATAACATATTTATGACAATACACTAACATCTTATGGTCCACATCTGGCGGGATTGCAGGTGGTGGGTCTGTAAATTTCTCTGGTGGCCATTCACTCACTCTTTCACAAACTCTTGAATTGTGTGCAATGTTACAGAGGGCAAAAGTCAACACCACCGACAACTGAGGTCCATAAATGGCGGTGGAGGAGGTCTGCCTGGCTAATCTGCCTCAGACATTAATGGGGTATCTTTCTTAATTACCATCTTTTCACATTGGTATCTTTTCATTAAGATCTCAAGTCTTCAGGTGGCGAAGCAAAAAACTTTAAAACTTCTTCCTGGAAAATCCTCTTCAGTAACTCTAAGTTCCTCTGACAGAACCTTCCAAACTTACAACCTCTACCAGCTAGAAAGATAACAGGCTCAGCTACATGGGAACACCACCCCCTGCGAATTCCCTAACAAATCACATACCATCCTGACTTGGAACTTTATCTCTCTTCCTCCATTATTGTTGGGAACTCCCTTCCTAACAGCACACACCCAAAGGACAGCAAGGGTTCAAGAAGGCAGCTCACCACCATCTACTCTCTGGAAATTTGGGATAAACAATAAATAAACTGGGTGCACCAGTGGCATCCACATTCAATGAATGTGACTGTACTTCTTATGAAAATATTTTTAAAATCGACATAATGAGAGAAACAACAATTGTTTTATTCATGGGTTATTGTTTGTTATGTCCATTATGTGTATTAGGTGCTAGACTAGTTTAGTTCATATTGGCTTGTTGGTCTAGGGGTATGATTCTCGCTGAGGGTGCGAGAGGTCCTGGGTTCACATCGCAAACGAGTCCTGTTTTCGGCTCAGACTTGGAGGGCCAAAGTGCCTGTTCCTGGGCTTTAAATTTTCTTTGTTCTTTGTTTGTTCTCTCTTGAATCTGTGAACTGAATCCCCATTACAGGATGAGGAAATAATCTGTGATGTCAAGTTGGTGCAGTACTGATACAATGCTTTCTCTTGGTACCATCCTCCATGGAATACCACTAAGCTGATTAATTAGTCATTCCTTGACTGATATTTTTGAGACTTTGCTGTGTTCAGATGTTTTCTCACTTTTTATAGAGTCATAGAGATGTACAGCATGGAAACAGACCCTTCGGTCCAACCTGTCAATGCCGACCAGATATTCCAACCCAATCCAATCCCACCTGCCAGCACCCGGCCCATATCCCTGCAAACCCTTCCTATTCATATACCCATCCAAATGCCTCTTAACTGTTGCAATTGTACCAGCCTCCACCACACCCTCTGGCAGCTCATTCCATACACCTACCACCCTCTGCGTGAAGAAGCAGACCCTTAGGTCTCTTTTATATTTTTCCCTTCTCACCCTAAACCTATGCCCTCATTCTGGACTCCCCAACTCCAGGGTAATCCTCTTCATTGTCCACTACACCTCCAATTTTGGTGTCATCTGCAAACTTACTAACTGTACCTCTTATGCTCACATCCAAATGATTTATGTAAATGACAAAATGTAGAGGGCCCAGCACTGATCCTTGTGGCACTCCACTGGTCACAGGCCTCCAGTCTGAAAAGCAACCCTGCAGCACCACCTTTGAGCCAGTTCTGTATGCAAATGGCTAGTTCTCCTTGTATTCCATAAGATCTAACCTTGCTTATCAATCTCCCATGGGGACCTTGTCGAACGCCTTACTGAAGTCTATATAGAT
The DNA here is from genome assembly GCF_020745735.1 of Hemiscyllium ocellatum. Classification (NCBI taxonomy): domain Eukaryota; kingdom Metazoa; phylum Chordata; class Chondrichthyes; order Orectolobiformes; family Hemiscylliidae; genus Hemiscyllium; species Hemiscyllium ocellatum. Next base: position 92,530,676 of record NC_083411.1, on the reverse strand, counting down.
CACATCTACTGCTCTGCCTTCATCAATCCTCTTTGTTACTTCTTCAAAAAACTCAATCAAGTTTGTGAGACATGATTTCCCACGCACAAACCCATCCCTAATCAGTCCTTGCCTTTATAAATACATGTACATCCTGTCCCTCAGGATTCCCTCCAACAACTTGCCCACCACCGACATCTGGCTCACTGGTCTATAATTCCCTGGCTTGTCTTTACCACCCTTTTTAAACAGTGGCACCACTTTACCCAACCTCCAGTCTTCCGGCATCTCACCTGTGACTATCGATGATACAAATATCTCAGCAAGAGGCCCAGCAATCACTTGTCTAGCTTCCCACAGAGTTCTAAGGTACACCCGATCAGGTCCTGAGGATTTATTCATCTTTATGCATTTCAAGAAATCCAGCACTTCCTCCTCTGTAATATGGACATTTCGCAAGGTGTTACCATCTATTTCCCGACAGTCTATATCTTCCATATCTTTTTCCACAGTAAATATTGATGCATAATACTCATTTAGTATCTCCCCCATTTTCTGCGGCTCCACACAAAGGCTACCTTGCTGATCATTGAGGGACCCTATTCTCTCCCTAGCTACCCTTCTGTCCTTCATGTATTTGTAAAACTCTTTGAATTCACCTTAATTCTATTTGCTAAAACTATCTCATGCCCCCTTTTGCCCTCCTGATTTCTGTCTTAAGTATACTCCTACTGCCTTTATACTCTTCTAAAGGTTCACTCGATCTATCCTGTCTATACCTTACATATTCTTCCTTCTTTTTCTTAGCCAAACCCTCAATTTCTTCAGTCATCCAGCATTCCCTATACCTACCAGCTTTTCCTTTCACCCTGACAGGAATATACTTTCTCTGGATTCTCGTTATCTCATTTCTGAAGGCTTCCCATTTTCCAGCCGTCCCTTTACCTGTGAACATCTGTCCCCAATCAGCTTTTGAAAGTTCTTGCCTAATACTGTCAAAATTGACATTTCTCCAATTTAGAACTTCAAATTTTAGATCTGATCTATCCTTTTCCATCACTATTTTAAATCTAAAAGAATTATGGTCGCTGGCCCCAAAGTGCTCCCCCACTGACACCTCAGTCACCTGCCCTGTCTTATTTCCCAAGAGTAGGTCAAGTTTGGCACCATCTCTGGTAGGTACATCCACATACTGAATCAGAAAATTTTCTTAGAACATAGGACGTAGAACATAGAAAAATACAGCGCAGTACAGGCCCTTTGGCCCTCGATGTTGCGCCGATCCAAGCCCACCTAACCTACACTAGCCCACTATCCTCCATATGCCTATCCAATGCCCGTTTAAATGCCCATTAAAGAGGGAGAGCCCACCACCGATAAACGGCGGGGCATTCCATGAACTCACGACTCGCTGAGTAAAGAATCTACCCCTAACATCTATCCTATACCTACCTCCCCTTAATTTAAAGCTATGCCCCCTCGTAATAGCTGACTCCATACATGGAAAAAGGTTCTTATTGTCAACTCGATCTAAACCCCTAATCATCTTGTACACCTCTATCAAGTCACCCCTAAACCTTCTTTTCTCCAAAGAAAACAGCCCCAAGTGCCTCAGCTTTTCCTCATACGATCTTCCTACCATACCAGACAATATCCTGGTAAACCTCCTCTGCATTCGTTCCAGTGCCTCCACATCCTTCCTATAGTATGGCGACCAAAACTGCACACAATACTCCAGATGCGGCTGCACCAGAGTCTTATACAACTGCAACATGACCTCAGGAATCCGGAACTCAATTCCTCTACCAATAAAAGCCAGTACGCCATATGCCTTCTTCACAGCACTATTTACCTGAATGGCAACTTTCAGAGATCTGTGTACATAGACACCACGATCTCTCTGCTTATCTACACTACCAAGTATCTGACCATTAGCCCAGTATCCCATCTTCTTGTTACTCTTACCAAAGTGAATCACTTCACACTTACCTACATTGAACTCCATTTGCCACCTTTTTGCCCAGCTTATCTATTTCCCGCTGTAACCTGCCACATCCTTCCTCACTATCAACAACTCCATCGACTTTCGTATCATCCGCAAACTTGCTCACCCAACCTTCTAGCCCCTCCTCCAGGTCATTTATAAAAATGACAAACAGCAATGGTCCCAAAACAGATCCTTGCGGAACACCGCTAGTGACTGCACTCTAAGATGAACCTTTACCATCAACTACTCACCTCTGTCTTCTTCCAGCCAGCCAATTCCTAATCCAAACCTCTAATGCACCCTCAATGCCATACCTCTGTATTTTTTGCAGTAGCCTACCGTGGGGAACCTTATCAAATGCCTTACTAAAATCCATATACACCACATCTACCGCTTTACCCTCGTCCACCTCCTTAGTCACCTTCTCAAAGAATTCAATAAGGTTTGTGAGGCACGACCTGCCCTTCACAAAACCATGCTGACTATCCTTGATCACATTATTCCTATCCAGATGTTCATAAATCCTATTCCTTACAATTCTCTCTAAGACTTTGCCCACAACAGAAGTGAGACTCACCGGCCTATAGTTACTAGGGTTATCCCTACTCCCCTTCTTGAACAAGGGAACCACATTTGCTTTCCTCCAGTCTTCTGGCACTATTCCTGTAGACAACGAGGACATAAAAATCAAGGCCAATCTCCTCCCTTGCTTCCCAGAGAATCCTAGGATAAATGCCATCAGGCCCAGGGGACTTATCTATTTTCACCCTTTCCAGAATTTCCAACACCTCTTCCTTACATACTCAAAGCCAACCATTCTAATTAATTGTGACTCAATATTCACATCGGCAACAATGTCCTGTTCCTGAGTGAATGCTGATGAAAAGTATTCATTCAGTGTCTCCCCAATCTCTTCAGCCTCCATGCACAACTTTCCACTACTATCCTTGACTGGACCTATTCCTACCCTAGTCATTCTTTTATTCCTGACATACCTATAGAAAGCCTTTGGGTTTTCCCTAATCCTACCAACCAAGGACTTTTCATGTCCCCTCCTTGCTGCTCTTAGCTCTCTCTTTAGATCCTTCCTAGCTACCTTATAACTCTCAATCGCCCCAATTGAACCTTCACGCCTCATTTTAACATAGGCCGCCCTCTTCCTTTGAACAAGGGATTCCAATTCCTTATTAAACCACGGCTCCCTCACACGACCTTTTCCTCCATGCCTGACAGGTACATACTTATTAATTCCTTTTTTAGGGAAAAACATTCTAACTCAAACTTGTACAAAGTAACTAAGTAATTAACTAACTGAGCAGAGATGGCTGGGCAGGTGATGTGCTGTAGCTGTATGATGTTGGGACCTGGCTGATCCCAGTGTGAACGGCAGTGACCACATCTGCAGCAAGTGTTGGTTGCTGGAAGAACTCCGGATCAGAGTTGATGATCTGGAATCTGAGCTTCAAACACTGCGGCACATCCGGGAGGGGGAGAGTTACCTGGACGCTTTGTTTCAGGAGGCAGTCACACCTGGGAGATTAAGTAATTCACATTCAGCTTGTGATCAGGTACATCAGAGTGTGACTGTAAGTGAGGCAGGTAGGGGGAACCTGAGTTCAGGAGTGGAGGAGCCTCAGCCTTTGACCTTGTCCAACAGGTACGAGATTCTTGCTCACTGTTCGGATGAGGAAAAGGGCTCTGGACAGGATGAGCCAACTGACTAAGGCACCATGGTGCAGAAGGCCATTCAAGAGGGGGGAGCTAATAGACAAGTAGTTGTTATAGGGGATTCTATAATTAGGGGGACAGATAGTATCCTTTGCAAGCCGGATCGTGAGTCTCGCATGGTGTGTTGCCTGCCCGGTGCCAGGGTGCGGGACATCTCCGACCGGCTTGAAAGGATATCGGAGCGGGAGGGGGAGGATCCAGTTGTTTTGGTCCACGTTGGTATTAACAACATAGGCAAGACTAGGGTGGAGGACCTGTTTGGGGATTATGAAGCATTAGGCAGGAAATTGAAGCACAGGTCCTCAAGGGTCATAATCTCTGGATTACTGCCCAAGCCACGTGCCAATTGGCATAGGGACAAGAAAATTAGGCAAGTAAACACGTGGCTAAGGGATTGGTGTGGGAAAGAGGGATTCCACTTCATGGGGCACTGGCATCAGTTTTGGAACGGGGGGATCTGTACCGTTGGGACGGTCTCCACCTGAACCGATCAGGTACCAATGTTCTAGTGAAGAGGATAAATAGGGTGGTCAGTAGGACTTTAAACTTCTGAGTTGGGGGGAAGGGAAAGTGAAAGCGACAGGGAGTATGGCGTTCAATGGAAAGATAAGCAGCAGGATAGCATGTGTCCAGGCGGATTTAAAATTGAGGCAGACTGAGAATGCAGAAAAAAGCAAGGATAACTTAGGACATCATATGACTTCCAATATCTCTAATGATCAGAAAGTTAGCATTAAGGCACTTTACCTGAATGCTCGTAGCATTCATGACAAAGCAGATGAACTAATGGCAGAGATAATAGTGAATGATTATGATGTGGTAGGCATCACAGAGACTTGGTTACAGGGGGGTCAGGACTGGCAGTTAAACTTCCATGGTTTCTCAACTTATTGAAAAGACAGGGAGGTGGGCAGAGGGGGTGGGGTTGCCTTGTTAGCTAAGAACAAAATTAAATCTATGGCATTGAATGAAATAGCGTCGGATGATGTGGAGTCTGTGTGGGTGAAATTGAGGAACCACAAAAGCAAAAAAACATAATTGGAGTTGTGTATAGACCTCCTAATAGTGGTCAGGACCAGGGGCGCAACATGTACCAGGAAATAGAGAAGGCATGTCAGAAAGGCAAGGTCACATTGATCATGGGACACTTCAATATTCAGGTGGACTGGGTAAATAATGTTGCTAATGGATCCAAACAAAGGGAATTCATGGAATGCTTACAGGATGGCTTTTTGGAACAGCTTGTCATGGAGCCCACAAGGGAGCAGGCTATTCTGGACCTAGTGCTTTGCAATGAACCAGACTCTCTAAAAGATCTTAAAGTAAGAGAACCCTTAGGAAGTAGCGATCATAATATGGTAGAGTTCAGTCTGGAGTTTGAAAGAGAGAAGGCAAAATCGGATGTAATGGTGTTACAGTTAAATAAAGGTAATTATGAGGGCATGAGAGAGGAACTGACAAAAATAGACTGGAAGCAGAGGCTAACCGGGAAGACAGTAGAGCAAAAATGGCAGGAGTTTGTGGGTATAATTGAGGACACTATACAGAGATTCATCCCCAAGAAAAGAAAGATTATCCGGGAAGGGATTAGACAACCATGGCTGACAAAAGAAGTCAGGAAATGTGTTAAAGAAAAAGAGAGATCCTATAAAGTGGCTAAGAACAATGGGAAATCAGAAGATTGGGATGGATACAAAAACAAACAGAGGATAACAAAGAGTGTAATAAGAAATGAGAGGATCAAATATGAAGGTAGGCTAGCCAGTAATATTAGAAATGATAGTAAAAGTTTCTTTCAGTCCATAAGAAACAAATGACAGGCAAAAGTAGATATTGGACCACTTCAAACTGATGCAGGAAGCCTAGTGATGGGAGATAAGGAAATAGCAGGAGAACTTAACAAGTACTTTTCATCAGTTTTCACAGTGGAAGACATGAGTAATATCCCATCAATTAAAGGGAGCCACGGGGCTGAGTTGAGTATGGTTGCCGTTACGAAAGGGATAGTGCTAGAAAAGTTAAAAAGTCTTAAAATTGATAAATCTCCTGGCCCTGATGGGATACATCCTAGCGTTCTGAGAGAGGTGGCTGAGGAAATAGAGGAGGCATTGGTTGAGATCTTTCAGGAGACACTGGAGTCTGGAAAGGTCCCGGATGATTGGAAGATGGCTGTTGTAACCCCCTTGTTCAAGAAAGGATCAAGACAAAAGATGGAAAATTATAGGCCAATTAGCTTAACCTCGGTTGTTGGTAAAATTCTAGAATCCATCATTAAGGATGAGGTTTCTAAATTCTTGGAAGAGCAGAGTCTGATTAGAACAAGTCAACATGGATTTAGGAAGGGGAGGTCATGCCTGACAAACTTGTTGGAATTCTTTGAAGAGGTGACAAGTAGGTTAGACCAGGGAAACCCAGTAGATGTGGTCTATCTAGACTTTCAAAAGGCCTTTGATAAGGTGCCACACGGGAGGCTGCTGAGAAAGGTGAGGGCCCATGGTGTTCAAGGTGAGCTGCTGGGATGGATTGAGGATTGGCTGTCTAACAGAAGGCAGAGAGTTGGGATAAAAGGTTCTTTTTCAGAATGGCAGCCGGTGATGAGCGGTGTCCCGCAGGGTTCAGTGTTGGGGCCACAGCTATTCGCATTATATATTAATGATCTTGATGAGGGGACTGGGGGCATTCTAGCGAAGTTTGCAGATGTTACGAAGTTAGGTGGACAGGCAGGTAGTACTGAGGAAGTGGGGAGGCTACAGAAGGATCTAGACAGTTTGGGAGAGTGGTCCAGGAAATGGCTGATGGAATTTAACGTGAGCAAGTGTGAGGTCTTGCACTTTAGCAAAAAGAACAAAAGCATAGACTACTTTCTAAATGGTGAGAAAATTAGTAAAGCCAAAGTACAAAGGGATCTGGGAGTGCTAGTCAAGGATTCTCTAAAGGTAAACATGCAGGTTGAGTCCATGATTAAGAAAACGAATGCAATGTTGTCTCTTATCTCAAGAGGGTTGGAATATAAAAGCAGAGATGTGCTACTGAGTCTTTATAAAGCTCTGGTTAGGCCCCATTTGGAGTACTGTGTCCAGTTTTGGTCCCCACACTCAGGAAGGACATACTGGCACTGGAGCGTGTCCAGTGGAGATTCACACGGATGATCCCTGGAATGGTAGGTCTAACATATGAGGAACGGCTGAGGATCCTGGGATTGTACTCATTGGAGTTTAGAAGATTAAGGGGAGACTTAATAGAGACGTACAAGATAATACATGGTTTGGAAAGGGTGGACACTAGGAAATTGTTTCCGTTAGGCGAGGAGACTAGGACCCGTGGACACAGCCTTAGAATTAGAGGGGGTCAATTCAGAACAGAAATGCGGAGACATTTCTTCAGCCAGAGGGTGGTGGGCCTGTGGAATTCATTGCCACGGAGTGCAGTGGAGGCCAGGACGCTAAATGTCTTCAAGGAAAAAATCTTAGATTCTTGTTGTCTCGAGGAATTAAGGAGAACGCTGGTAAGTGGAGTTGAAATGCCCATCAGCCATGATTGAATGGCGGAGTGTACTCGATGGGCCGAATGGCCTTACTTCCACTCCTATGTATTATGGTCTTATGGTCTTATGATACTCAATAGCTGCTCCTTGAACAAGCTCCACATATCGATTGTGCCCTTCCCTTGAAACCTACTTTTCCAAGCCACACATCCTAAGTCATTCCTCACCGCATCATAATTTCCCTGCCCCCAGCTATAACTCTTGCCCTGTAGTGCACACTTATCCGTCTCCTTCACTAGAGTAAAAGTCACCAAATTGTGGTCACTGTCCCCAAAGTGCTCACCTACCTCCAATTCTAACACCTGGCCTGGTTCGTTACCCAGAACCAAATCCAGTATGGCCTCACCTCTTGTTGGCCTGTCTACATATTGTGTCAGGAAACCCTCCTGCACACATTGGACAAACACCGACCCATCTAACGTACTCAAGCTATAGCTTTCCCAGTCAATATCTGGAAAGTTAAAGTCCCCCATAACAACCACCCTACTACTTTCTCTCTTCTCCTGAATCATCCTCGCAATCCTTTCTTCCACGTCTCTAAATCTATTAGGAGGCCTGTATGAAACTCCTAACAGGGTGACCTCTCCTTTCCTATTTCTAACCTCAGCCCAAATTACCCCAGATGGCGAGTCTTCATCCATTGTCCTTTCCACCACTGTAATACTATCCTTGACAAGCAATGCCACACCGCCCCCTCTTTTACCCCCACCTCTGACCCTACTAAAACATTTAAACCCTGGAACCTGCAACAGCCATTCCTGTCCCTGCTCTACCCATGTCTCCGTAATAGCCACAACATCGAACTCCCAGGTACCAACCCTCGCTGCAAGTTCACCTACCTTATTTCATATACTTCTCGCGTTGAAGTATACACACTTCAAGCCACCTTCCTGTGTACAGGCACCCTCCTTCGAGATTGATGCCATGTTCCTAACCTCCCTACATTCAAGGTCCTGCACCCTAAATTCCTGATGAAGGGCTTATGCCCGAAACGTCGAATTTCCTATTCCTTGGATGCTGCCTAACCTGCTGTGCTTTAACCAGCAACACATTTTCAGCTGTTATCTCCAGCATCTGCAGACCTCATTTTTTACCTGCACCCTAAAGCTACAGTCCAGGTTCCCAGGCCCCTGCAGAGTTAGTTTAAACCCCCCAAAGAGCAGTAGCAAACCTCCCCCCAAGGATACTGGTGTCCCTCAGGTTCAGGTGTAGACCATCCTGTTTATAGAGGTCCCATCTTCCCCAGAAAGAACCCCAGTTATCCAGATACCGGAATCCCTCCCTCCTGCACCATCCCTGTAGCCACGTATTTAACTGCTCTCTCTCCCTATTCCTCGACTCTATATCACGTGGCACGGGCAACAAACCAGAGACAACAACTCTGTTTGTTCTAACTCTGAGCTTCCAACCTTGCTCCCTGAAAGCCTGCCTAACATCCTCACCCCTCTTCCTACCTATGTCGTTGGTGCCAATGTGGACCACAACTTCGGGCTGCTCCCCCTCCCCCTTAAGGACCCGGAAAACACGATCAGAGACGTCACGTACCCTTGCACCTGGGAGGCAACATACCAATCATGAGTCTATCTCGCCCCCACAAAACCACCTATCTGTGCCCCGAACTATCGAGTCCCCAATAACTATTGCTCTGCTCTTCTCCACCATTCCCTTCTGAGCAACAGGGACAAGCTCCGTGCCAGAAGCCTGAACCCCATTGCTTACCCTTGATAAGTCCCCCCCCCCCCCCACAAGTATCCAAAACAGTATACTTGTTCTTGAGGGAAACGACCGCATGGGGTCCCTGCACTGATTGCTTCCTTCCAGTCCCCCTCACTGTCACCCATCTGTCTGCAATCTTTGGAGTTACTACTTCCTAAAAGCTTCAATCTATGACCCCCCTCTGCCTCCCGAATGATCCTAAGTTCATCCAACTCCAGCTCCAGTTCCCTAACACGGTCTTGGAGGAGCTGGAGATGGGTGCACTTCCTGCAAGTGTAATCAGCAGGGACGAATAGGGCATCCCTCACCTCAAACATGTTGCAAGAGGAACATTGCACTGCCTTCACTGCCATTCCTCTAAAAGTAACCTTTAAAAAAACTAGGTCTAAAGAATAGAACAAGCAAAATGCAGCACTTACCTGCTTACCACAACAGGTCTTATTATTAGGTTAGAGGAGGAGTAGTGCCTCGGGTTCCTCTCCTGTGCGCCTTTATAGGAAAAACCTACCCAGGTAAGCTTGCGCTACACCAGCTTCTGGGTTCGCCTCGCGCTTTTTAAAAAAAACTTTTAAATTTAAACCATTAAAAAAACGTAACTGCGTCTACAAAGAGACACCGCCAAACAGCCCTTACCTGCTCCACTGAGAGAGTGTGGCCTAGTTCTTGGAGCTGCACACCTTTATAGGAAAAACCTACCCAGGTAAGCTTGCGCTACACCAGCTTCCGGGTCCACTCCGTGCTTTTTTTAAAAAAACTTTTATATTTAAACCGTTAAAAAAACGTAACCGCGTCTACAAAGAGACATGGCCAAACAGCCCTTACCTGCTCCGCCGAGAGAGTGAGCCACTTGGACACACTTAACAAGTTCCTCTCTATCTAAACCTTTAACACTATGGCAGTCCTAGTCTATGTTTGGAAAGTTAAAATCCCCTACCATAACCACCCTAATATTCTTACAGATAGCTGAGATCTCCTTCCAAGTTTGTTTCTCAATTTCCCTCTGACTATTAGGAGGTCTATAATACAATCCCAATAAGGTGATCATCTCTTTCTTGTTTCTCAGTTCCACCCAAAAAACTTCCCTGGATGTATTTCCAGGAATATCCTCCCTTATCAAAAATGCCACCCATCCCCCTCCTCTCTTGCCTCCCATTCTATCCTTCCTGTAGCATTTAAATCCTGGAACATAAAATTGCCAGCCCTACCCATCCCTGAGCCATATTTCTGTAATTGCTATGATATCTCAGTCCAATGTTCCTAACCATGTCCTGAGTTCATCTGCCTTCCTTGTTAGGCCCCTTGCATTGAAATAAATGCAGTTTAATTTATTAGTCCTACTTTGTCCCTTCCTGTCCTGACTGTTTGACTCACTTCTATTCTCAACTGTACCAGTCTTACCTACCTAACATCGATTACATTTCAAAAAGGAACATTTCAAATGTTGTGTAAAACATTTGTGTTACTTATATGCAAGTTCTTTCTTTTAAATCATTTCATGTTTGGTAATATATGTGAATGGCAAGTAATTATATTGTATGTCCAGTTGAATTTCATTTTAGGCAATATGCCTTTGGTTGGCTACTGTTCTCTTTCAGAATTTTGACTCTTATTGTTTAATTGCAGATGGACTTTTCAGTACCCATTGCAACACTGGAAAAATAGCACAAATATTTATTTGCAAGAATAACTTTGGGTGAAATTTCCTATGTTCTGAGTGACGTGGGTTAAGATGAAAGGAGTAGCAGAATCGGGCGACAAGTGTTGCAAAGTCCATCTTGATGTTGAGATCATCTTGCTCCAATGTTTATGCTTTTCACAAGCAAACTTGTGAGGTCCTTGCTAGACACCTGTATGATACTCTTTGACAGGAGAAAGTGAGGACTGCAGATGCTGGAGATCAGAGCTGAAAATGTGTTGCTGAAAAAGCGCAGCAGGTCAGGCAGCATCCAAGGAGCAGGAGAATCGACGCATCGGGCATGAGCCCTTCTTCAGGAATTTTCTTCAGGAATGCCCGAAACATCGATTCTCCTGCTCCTTGGATGCTGCCTGACCTGCTGCACATTTCCAGCAACACATTTTCAGCTCTGATACTCTTTAACAGTCATTATTGCTTGTTAAATGCATTGTCAATTGCTCATTGAACAAGCTAAACATTGGGAAAATTTGACAAGGAAACCAAAGAGTGTACCTGGCAGACTCAATCTGCTGCTGCTCTGAACCACTTCCCACTCCAGACTTGCCGCTATGGACCCAATGGACTGACTGTGGCACATTCCCTGGATTGCAGAAGCAAAGGTTCCCTGACAAAGAACAGCACACTCCATCCCCAATTTGCCCTGCTAATGACCAGAACAGACACCTGACAGTGGCCAATTCCCTTCACTAGTGTGGGACACTGCCCTTGACTTACTGTGCCTCTACAAAATGAAAAGAGGAAACATTTGTTGGAAAGGAACATGTCAACAATGATCTGGAACTAAAACAGAAATTGCTGGAGAAGCTCAATAGATCTGGCAGCACCTGTAGAGAGAAAGCAGAGTTAATGTTTTGAGTCCAGTGACCCTTCTTCAGAACACTTGCATCATATCCTGGAGAAGCATATCATGTGAACTTTCGGTCAATTTTGAAGCTGTTAAGATGTTTGCAGGGAATCATGTTATTTTTTGGCATTTGGAGGTTAGACAATATGAAATCTTTGGTGAACATTTAACTAAATTGGTATGTAGCTGAAGGTACCTCACAGCCAACTGCAAAGATTCACCTATCACTTTGTTTAAAGATTAGCCAATAGCTAATGACTATGGAGCTTCCAGTTTCTTCATGGACAGAAGCAGACTGCACAGTTGGAAAGTTTAAAATGCAGTGACCACTAACAACTTCCTATCGTAATGACTTCCCCCAAACAAACTAAGACTGGGCAGCTCCCAGAAGTGTAAACTCAGTGTTCATGTAATTGACATTGGACTTGGAGGCTGTATCCTTATTACTCCACGACTCACCAGAATGATCCAAATCATCAGTCTTCAGGTAATCTCAGAACTAGATGTTGAAACTAACTGCAAGCAAGTTGTCATGCACCCAAGGTATGTAAGCTGTTCCAGTTTCAAAGTCCATTAGAGAGTCAATGTCCTAGATGTTCAACTACAAGAACTTGCACAACCTGCTATAAACCTTTCACTTTACAAGACCCCCACTTCAACTTCAATTATCAAATCCATTCAAGAACCTATAGACCTGCCACGTGGAACAGTGCAGATCATCAGTCAGTGACTGAATTAAATATAATCTGTAAAAGGGCAGTATTTTGATCTGTATCAATTCTTTATGTGTGTATGGGATTGGATATGTGCTGTTGCATTATTGGGTAAGTCAATAATCCTTTTTAAAATTCACACATCCTGCTATTGACTTATTTTGTTAAAATATACAGTCCTGATGTAAGAGGAAACAGAAGTCTTTCCGTACAAAACATATTGATTATGAGCAGCAAGGGAGCACATTCTATCCATGACATTCATTTGTACTGTGTGATAGTTGAGGTTTAGCAATACTTATTACTTAAGCCTCTCTCGAACAGGTCATTGGTTAAAGCTGCAATAAAACCACATTTATCAATAATTACATCACTCAGCAAATATTTGCCACAGCATTTCATTTCTGTTTACAATTGTTGAAGTTAAAAAGAGTCCAGTAAATCTTCTGCATCCGCAAAATCACGAATCGGGAATTCTCCTATCCACGCCAACAAATAAATATCAACACAAATCAACATCTGTATTTATCTGTGTATTTTAACCCAATTTTTAAATAAGCTCCACACTCGTGAATTTCATCATTTGTCAGGATTCTCAGGAATGGAACCCTCACTGATATGGAGGAATGACTGTATGTTATATATCAAACCAATTGATCCATTGAAACCAAGTCCTTCTCTACTGTAGTGTAACTGTTCCGAAACCTGCTTGGAAAATACAGGTTTTTAGTAAATGCAGCAAAACAATATAAGTCAGTAGCTGAAATGAATACTGTAAAGTGGCTAGGTGAACAAAACTAAGGCTGTAAGTTATGTATTTAACAGATCTGCCATTATAAATGGCTAACATTGATAGTTGCGATCAGTAGTAATTTGTTACATACAAAAATATGAACAATGAGAAGGAGTAGGCCAGTTGGACTCTTGAGGCTCCTCTACCATTCAATAAAATCATAGTTGATCTGATTGTAACCTCAAATATACATTCCCATCTATTCTGATAACTTTTCACCCCTTGCTTCACAAGTATTTATCCACCTCTGCTTGTAAATAGTAAAGGCCTTTGCTTCCACCATGCTTTCAGGATGAGAATTCCAAAGACTCTCAATTGTCAGAGGAAGAATTTCACCTCATCATTTGCCTAAATGCTTGACAATGGATTTTAAAACGTTGATCCCAGTTCTTGATTCCCTGAGAAGAGAAAGCACCCTTTTCACATTGCTTGGGATCTTGTATGTTTCAATCATCGCTCCTTACTCTGCTACAGATATAAGCCAAGGCTACCCAATTTTTTCTAAAATGAGGACCCATCCATTCCAGTCTTAGTTTGGTAAATCTTCTCTGAATTGTTTCCAATTCATTTAACATTCTTCCATAAATAAGGCAACCAGTCCAATATAGTCTTACCAGTGTCCTGTATAACTGAAACATAATTTCCTTTCTTTTGTGTTCAACTCTCGTCACAATAAAGGATAACCTTTTTTTTAGTTGTTCCTAATTATTTGCTGCATCTGCATACTAAACTTTTGTAATTCATGCACGAGGATACCTAGATCCCTCAGAATCTTAGAGATCTACATTAGCTCACCATTTAGATGATGTTTATTTTTTATTCTTCTTGCCAAAATTTATATCACTTTTACAACATTATTTACCAGATCTTTGACTAGTCACTTAACCAATCTATAACTTTTTGCAACAAAAACAGAAAATGTTTGATAGTGTCATATCAAAGGTTATGCAGAAAACAAAACATCATGAGGTAGGAGTTAATGCACTGTTTAAGAGAGAAGGTTGGTTGACTATGAGGATGCAAAGAGTATGCACAAATGGGACTTTTCAGGTTGGCAAGATGTAAGGAGTCATGTGTCACAATAGTCAGTGCTGGAACCTCAACTATTTACAATTTGTACAAAAGATTTGGAAAACAGGACAGAAGGCAAATTTGATAACACAAAGGTATTTAGGAAAGCAGATCGTAGATTACAAAAAGATGTAATAAAAACAAAAATAAACAGCAGATGCTGGAAATCTGAAACAAATCAGGAAGTGTTGGAAACTCAGCAGGCTGTCCGCAAATGTATAGAGAAAACAGAGTTACCATTTTGAGTCCAGTGATCCTTTGTCAGAACTGATCAAAACATGAGTAAACTCTTCTAATTAGCCACAGATGGTAGGTCAGTGCCTTTGAATTGTTTCTATTCTTTAGCATGTAGTTAGAATGTTCATATTCTGAAAACATCCCTTCAATGTTTCCCATTGCCTCATTATTGATCTATTCTTTAACCTGATTTGCTAATTCACTTCAGCCAACTCTACTTCCTGTCCTCATAATTGCCCCTTTTTAGATTAATAATATAACTCACTCCTCTGACCCTCAATCACAATGTAAAATTCAATCATTATAGTCATCACTAACTTGACAGCTATGACATAATTAATTAAACCTATCTTTTTGCACAATGCAGATCTCATATTGCCTAGTTGCCTCCAGGACATGCTGTTCTATGAAATTATCCCAAAATTATTCTATTCACTGTTCATCTAAGCTACCTTTGACCACATGACCTTTCTAGTCTATATGTAGATAAAAATCTCTCCTGATTACTACTGTGCCTTCCTGACAATCTCTCATTATTTCTTCTTTTATCCTGCAAAATACTATGTAGTTAATGTCAGGGGTCCTGTATGTCACTCCCACAAGTGATTTCATGCCTTTACCATTTTTCACCTCCACCCAAACTATTTCCAAACCCTGGTCCTGATCTTTAGTCTCCCCTCTCTGTTGTGTCAATATTATGAGGAACTAACAGAACTACCATCCCACCTTTTCCTTCCCAGTCCTCCTGTACTTTTCAAGAGTCAGGTCCCAATACATGTCATCTTGCAGCCATGTCTTTGTAATGGATACCAGTTCACATTTATCTATGTCTATTTACAACCCCACCAACTATTTTGTTTCAAATGCATTCAGATGCAGGTCTTTAGTAGTTAACATTTTTGACACTTCTAGTTTTATGTTTTAGTTCACTCTTAAATTTAAACTGTCTATTCCCTCTTACCATGGCCTGTTTATTATTTTCAGTATTAATACCTTACGTTTTGGTCTTGGACTATTCTTTAATTTACTGTATATGCTCAAATTTGATCCCTTGCCTCATTTTTAAATTTAAAATCCTCTCTCCTTGCCTATCATGTTGCTGTAAGAACACTGCCCCCAGCATGTGGCACAAATAAGTACATAACTACGTATCACCTTATTTGGTAGCATTTATAACTGTTTATATAACTATAAAATCAGAAATATTTGAAATGTTAGGGGAGGAAAATATAAGTATATAAATTAATCATGTCTAGATTTTCTTGATATTTTTAAGGATCATTCTGTATGTGCATTAGAAGTATGAAAGTGAAGTAAACTCTTCAAATTAAAATGACACAAAGCACTAATATCTGTTATCTGAAGAAGGGGCACTGGACTCGAAACACTGATTCTGCTTTCTCTCCGCAGGTGCTGCATTTCTCTAGCAATTTCTGTTTTTGTAAACTCTTCAAATGTGTCATCCATGTTAATGACTGTATGAGACAATGAGCTTCTATCAATTTTGGATTTATTAATGCATTTCTGTTGGACCTCCAATTAGATTCTCTTTGTCTTAGTTAAATACAGTTTCTCTTTCATAGCACCATAGAAAGTTACGGCACAGAAAGAGATCATATATCTCTGCAGGCTCTTTTGTAGAGTTACCTATTTAACCTGGGTCTGTACTGAATGTAGTTTAGAAGGATGAGGGAGGAATCTCTTTGAAACTTAATGATTATTAAAAGGCCAGAGAAGTATGGATATGAAGAAGATGTTTCCACTTGTAGGAGAGATTATGACCTGAGGGCAAAACCTCAAAGCAAAGGGATGACTCTTTAGAACTGAGATAAGAGGCAATTTCTTCAACCAGTGGGTGGTGAACCTGTGGAACTCACTGTTGCTGAAGACTGGGGAGGCCAAGCCATTGAGTATCTTTTAGACAGTGATGGATTAGTAAGGGGGTCAAGAGGATAGATGAGTGCAAGGGGAAGGTAGGAGAATGGGATTGAGAAACATTATCAGCCATGATTGAATGGAGGAGCAGAATTGATTCGCCAAATGACTAAATTCTGTTCCGATATCTTATGGTCTGAAGTCATTTACACTTTCCTCATAGCCCTGTAAATCTATTGCCTTCAAATATCTATTCAATTCTCTTCTGAATGCTCCATTTACATCTGCTTTCACTCCCCTTTTCAGACAGTTCATTTTATGTCACAAGGTCTGATCATATAAAAGAGTCTCCTCATGCTGTCTCTGGTTCTTCTGTCACTTACTGTAAATGTGTGATCTTTTGGTTGATCTTTTTCTTCTGAAATGGTTTTTCCTTACTTACTCAATCAAAACTATTCATGAGTTTGAACATCTTTATCAAAGTTACTCTTCACTTTCTCTGCTTTAAGAGCAAGTTCGAGGGGCGGCACGGTGGCACAGTGGTTAGCACTGCTGCCTCACAGCGCCTGGACACCCGGGTTCAATTCCCGACTCAGGCGACTGACTGTGTGGAGTTTGCACGTTCTCCCCGTGTCTGCGTGGGTTTCCTCCGGGTGCTCCGGTTTCCTCCCACAGTCCAAAGATGTGCGGGTCAGGTGAATTGGCCATTCTAAATTGCCCATAGTGGTAAGGGGTAAGGGATAATGTAGGGGTATGGGTGGGTTGCGCTTCGGCGGGTCGGTGTGGACTTGTTGGGTCGAAGGGCCTGTTTCCACACTGTAAGTAATCTAATCTAATCCCCTACTCGCCACATATTTGAAAACAGTTGCTTCTGCACACTTTCTAATACCTTGCTGTCATTCTTAAAGTATGATGCAATGACCTGAATACAATACATTTGCTGAGATCAAAACAATCATTTATAAATATTTGATACAACCTCCTTGGTCTATGTCACCCTGAGGATGGACAACGAGTTTATGTACCATCATCGTCATGATGGGTTGGCAGATGTCAGATGTCACTGCCTGTGGATGAAGGGTACATGGGACTGGTGCTGTGGATCATGCTCTGAGATACTGTTGCCAGTGTTCAGCATGAAAGCCATTTGGAGCAAGTGACAAAGTAAATCTACCAGATACTCACTTTGGTTTATTAGTTGTTTTCCCAACATAATTGAATGAAATCAATAAGATGGCAGCCTGAATATCGATAACATATGTTGAGCTGTGGCACCACGTCAAACAAAAATCTCACAACGCTGCTTTTGAAACATGTAAAAGATGACATAAGTTGTCCCCTACATCAAAATGAGCCACAGTACATTTGTTGCGCAATTCTGACAAACATGTCACCATATCAGATTCTGACCACAGTTATGTTTTTGTAAAGCAGATTATTTATTTAACGCTAAGAAATTTTATTTATTGCAAATAGTGAACTGATAAATTGTATGGTTCTAAAATCTTCTGAATACAGCCATTTGTCTAATGGATAGTTATCAATCTGTTCAGATTTATGGATTACGGTATATTCTGTTAGAGTGCCACCTAGTGAAAACTTACACATGATGGCTTTTACATTTGAGAATAATTTTGAGAAACTGCATCATAGCCCACAAGCAACATAGGCTGGTTGGAACACTGGCCATTTTGGTCTTCATAAAATGTGCCAATTGAAGGAATCCAAATCCATTGACAGGTTTTTGATGATTGAGTTTCTCGAAGTGCTTGGTGGCTTTCATGGTTATTTAAAGTTGGAAAGATTGGGAGAGTGGACAACACCATATTTGGGTTAGAACCGTGAGTGGAGGGAAGGAGGGTGGTGGTTGCGGCAGATGAAAGTGTGTCGGGGAAGATGTTGCATGAAATAGTGAAAGTGATAGAGCATGACCATTGCTGCATGCAGTAGCAAGGATAGAGTAAGCATAAAGTAACAGACAGAAGATTTTGGCACTTATCCTGATAGAGTGGACAAGGTCATTAAGCTTTCTTGCTCCACCTATTAGACTATTGGTGTGGGTTCCTTGTGTGGTCCTCTGTGAAGAGGGCAAACCATCCTCTGCAATACCCCATCTACAAGGACTTTGGGAATGCCGGTAGATCTAGGCAATGGTGAGTACTTCCAGCTTCAGCAAGTGAAACAATCAGGCTAGAGTTGGATGAGGGAGGTAGTCAATGAATGGAGTTAGGGACAAAAGCATGAAAAAATGCATCACATCTCCAAGAGGGAAGCCCTAGGAGAAACTGATAACCAAATTCCATACCCATGAGGTTGACCTCAACCATGATCTTGGGTTCATGTCACGCTACATGTAACCCCACCATACTGTTCTGTGTTTGTAAAATATTTCTTACAGTTCTGTTTTGACACCATAATAACTTGTTAGTATCTCTCTAATTTAATTAATTCGTACAGTTTTGGATTACTTGTTACTTTGGTTCGACTCTTGCCATACAACTTTGCTACCAATCATTTTATTCCAGCCATTTGGTTTGTCTCTAGCACAATCCTATTTTTGATTTCTTTGTAATTATCTCTCTGCTGTTATTATTCAGTTCATAGATCATACTTTCACTTGCTATTCAGCTATTTATTCATACAGCCTGACATGTTTGATCACTTGCAAAGAATTGTTATTCAGCCTGTCAACACTCCACTCACATTATCTGTACTTATCTGTTGACACTCTAAATTACCTGGAATTATCTTTCCATTATTTCTCCACCTATATATTCCTAACATGTATGCTTCCCTCCACTTCACCTGGTGAAGGAACAGCACTGTGAAAGCTTGTGATTTCAAATAAACCTTTTGGACTATAACCTGGTGTCATGTGACTTCTGACTTTGCCCACCTGAGTCCAACACTGGCACTTCCACATCTAGTCTATCAATATTCTGTTGTAATTTTGTGCTATTGTCAATCCTGACTACAATGCCAGCTAATTTTGTATCATGAGTCAATTTGGATATTTGACTTTTATGCCATTATCCAAGTTATTAATAAATATTGTAAATAATTGGAGCCCCATTACAGATCCCTGGGGGAGACCACAAGTCACATTCATAAACTTCCAAAAAGCTTTTGAGACAATGCTGCACAATAGACTTGTCAGCACAGTTAGAGAGCATGGAATAAAAAGGACAGTAATATTGTGTATACATAAGAACATGAAATTTAGGAACAGCAGTCGGCCATCTGGCCCATTGAGCTGCTCCACCATTCAATAGGATCACAGCCGATCTTTTCATATACTCAGCCCCATTTACCCTCCCGATCACCATAACCCTTAATTCTTTTACTGCTCAAAAATCTATCTATCTTTGCCTTACAAATATCGAACAAGGTAACCTCTGCTGCTTCATTGGGCAGGGAATGTCACAGATTCCCAACCCTATGAGTGAAGAAGTTCTTCCTCAACTCAGTCCTAAATCTGTTCCCCTTACTCTGAGACCATGTCTCCTCGTTCTAGTTTCACCTGCCAGTGGAAATAACCTCTCTGCTTCTATCTTATCTATTTCCTTCATAATTTTATATATTTCAATAAGATCACCCCTTATTCTTCTAAATTCCAATGAGTATAGTCCCAGTCAACTCAGTGTCTCCTCATAAGCCAATCCTCTCAATTCTGCAATCAACCTAGTGAATCTCCTCTGCACCCACTTCAGTGCCAATATGTCCTTTCTGAAGTGAGGAGACCAATTGGCTAAGTGATAGCAAACAAAGAGCAATTGGTATTGGATATGTTTTGGGGCTGGAGGTAAGTTTATAGTACAGTTAGTATTTGGACCTTTGCTTTCCCTGATATATATTAGTCATCTAGATTTTGGTGTACGGGGACAGTTTTGAAGTTTGTGAACAATACAAAACTTGGAAAATGATGAACCGTGAGGAGGACAGTGTAGAACATCAAAAGGAAATTGGCAAATCGGGGGCACGGACCGACGAACTGTCACTCAGAAAGGCATGGATTAATCAGCGATATTCAGTGTGTATTTTTTAAGGAAAGGCTAAGTCTTACTAACTGAATTCAAATCTTTGTGGAATTAACAAGGATGACTGATAAGGAGAATACAATGGATGCTGACTTCATGGATCTTTGCAAGGCATTTGACAAGGACAACAACAAAAGCAGAAATCTCTGGAGAAAACTCAGCAGGTCTGGCAGCATCTATGGAGAGAAAGCAGAATTAACATTTTGGATCCAGTGACCCTTCTTCAGAACTGACAAGGTCCCAGTTGGCAGACTCCTCATTTGATGGCAGGAGGCATGATTGGGAAACGTACAGGCAGCACAAATATTGGCCATGTAATTGATAGTGAAGAGTATAGCTGTTGACTTCAGAATTATATCAATTGCATTGTTGAGTGGATGGAAAAATGAGGTCATGTATTTGAGGAAGGTGAACAAAACTAAGGAATACAGAATAAATGGAAGGATATCGAGAGTAGGGTAGAACAAGTGAGATATCTTGGAGTACATTCCAAGGTTCCTTGAAGATGATAGCCCAGGTACTAGGTGGTAAAGAAAGCATATGGAATGCTTTCTGTTTCTGGATGAGGTATAGGATAAAGGAAAGGAAGATAAAGACGGAGCTGAATAAAACACTGGTTAGGCTACAGCTGGAATTTTGTGTACAATTCTGGTTAACTACATTATAGAAAGGACATAATTGCTCTGGAGAGAATATAAAAATTTACATGGCTTGAAAATTGCAGTTACAAGGAAAGATTGGTTGGGTTACGATTGTTTTCCTAAGAACAGAGGAGGCTGAGAGCTGGCTTAACTGAGGTGTAATTATAATTAGGCCTAGACAGGAAATAACTGTTTCTCTGAGTGGAGAGGCCAATTATCAGAGTGCTCAGATTTAAGATTGGTAGAAAGATTATCGGGAACCTGAGGGAAAACCTTTTCATTCAGAGGATGGTGAATGACAGGAATTTACTGCGCAGTTTGGTGATAAAAGCAGAAAATATTAACTCATTTAAATGTACTTGGGTCTACACCCAAAGTGCTATAACTTGAAGGATTGTGTACCAGATGCTAGAAAATAGGATTAGAATGATTGGCTTGTTTTTCTCTTTCTAGGAAAGGTAGGTATGATGGGTTGAATGGCCTCTTTCAGTCCTTAACTATCCTATATTTCTTAGGTGGCAGATGATTTTCAATGTAGAGAACTATATTGTGAATGTGGAGAAATAGCATAAAATAAAGTGTACTGCTCTAAAGGAGCAGGGATACCTGGATGTATAAGTCAGCAAAAGTGAAAGGACATGTGTAGAGAGCAATGAATAAAGCTCTCAATATCCCACACTTTATTCAGAGGGCGAAGAAACAGAAGTAACCTAGTGATGCTGAACCTACATAAGACAAGAGATAGACTCAGCTGTAATTTTAGGTACCACACTTTAAGATGGATATGAATGTGTTGAAGAGACTGCAGATGTCGTTTAAAGGAATACTTCCCAAATTGAGAAAATTCAGTTATGAGACAGATTGGAGGTGTTGTGACCTTGAAAGAAAGCTAACAGAAGACTCAATGAAAGTTTTCAAAACCGAACACAGGTTTAAGGTAAAAGGAAAAAGCTTCAAAAAGTATCTTTTTTACAACTTTTTCACACAGACAATGGTGCAGATACAGAACAAGCAGCCAGATTAAGTGGTAGGTGAATTACAACATTTAAAAGACATTTGGATAGGTGCATGATTAGGAAAGTTTTAGAGAGTTATGGGCAAAATGCAGGCAAATAGGATTAGTTCAGTTTAGGAAACCCAGTCAACATGAACAAATTGCGCTGAAGGGTCTGTTTCCATGCTGTTTTACTCTATGAAGTGTCTGGACAGAGTAGACAGGGAGAAATGGATCTCATGCAGAATGGATCAAGAATGAGAGGACACAGATTTAAAGTAATTTGCAAAAGAAGCAAATGCAACGTGAGAAACATTTTCTTCATTCAGTGCATAGTTAGGGTCTAAATGCACTCCCTGAAATAATGATGGAGGCAGGTTCAATCGAAGTATTCATGAGGCCATTAGATGAACAAAAACAATGTGCAAGGTTATGGGGAAAAGGCTGAATAATGGCACTAGGTCAAAATGCTCATTCAGAGAGGCAGTGCAGACATGATGGGTCAAATAGCCTTTTTCTGCAACACAATGAATCTCTGATTCTAACTAAATATAGTGTTATGACATGGGGTAAACCCTCCTGCTTAATTTAAGACAGCAAGACAGAAAAGATTTATCCCACGCAGTTATCTGTGAAAATCTAGTAGGCCAAGAAGTATTTAAAGTAAAAATTAACAACTTTACTTCTGAAAGTATAACAGAGAATAATTAACTAACAACCATGTACAACTCTTTCCTCTAACTTACATTTTACTGTCCCTTCTATAATGCTATAATGATAAAGCCAACGATTAAGATTTATTGAAAAATTCAAATTTCAAAACTAGCCAGCTTTGCAGATTTGCTCTCCAGGTTGGTGTCGATGTCTTTGTCTGTGCAAACTCCTTCTCTAGACAGATACCTTTCAGAGAGTTCTGACTAGCAGTCTACAGCTGGTCTGATGGAAGTTCTCCTCCAAATGTTCAATTTCCCTCGGTCTTAAAGCATTGGATTGTTTCATTGGTTTTTAATATTGTTAATATACTAAATTCAAACTTGAGTTAGAGGTTGGTATTTTGGGGTATAATTTAAACAGATTGGCTGAATTCGAATTTGTTTTTTTGTCTCCAGGCAACCAGCTACACTAACTATTGGACCATGTGCTACATTGTATCTTGTTCAGAACACTTGATGCTGTCAGGTAGTTTTGCTAGCTTTTAACTTTCTTAAAGGTACCGTACTGAAAATGTGTTGCTGGAAAAGCGCAGCAGGTCAGGCAGCATCCAAAGAGCAGGAGAATCAACGTTTCGGGCATAAGCTCTTCTTCAGGAATGAGGAAAGTGTGTCCAGCAGGCTAAGATAAAAGGTAGGGAGGAGGGACTTGGGGGAGGGGCGTTGGAGATGCGATAGGTGGAAGGAGGTCAAGGTGAGGGTGATAGGCCGGTGTGGGATGGGGGCGGAGAGGTCAGGAAGAAGATTGCAGGTTAGGAAGGTGGTGCTGAGTTCGAGGGATTTGACTGAGACAAGGTGGAGGGAGGGGAAATGAGGAAACTGGAGAAATCTGAGTTCATCCCTTGTGGTTGGAGGGTTCCTAGGTGCAAGATGAGGCGCTCTTCCTCCAACCGTTGTGTTGCTATGGTCTGGCGATGGAGGAGTCCAAAGACCTGCATGTCCTTGGTGGAGTGGGAGGGGGAGTTGAAGTGTTGAGCCACGGGGTTGTTGAGTTGGTTGGTCCGGGTGTCCCAGAGGTGTTCTCTGAAACGTTCCGCAAGTAGGTGGCCTGTCTCCCCAATATAGAGGAGGCCACATCGGGTGCAGCAGATGCAGTAAATGATGTGTGTGGAGGTGCCGGTGAATTTGTGGCGGATATGGAAGGATCCCTTGGGGCCTTGGAGGGAAGTAAGGGGGGAGGTGTGGGCACAAGTTTTGCATTTCTTGCAGTTGCAGGGGAAGGTGTTGGGAGTGGAGGTTGGGTTGGTGGGGGGTGTGCATCTGACAAGGGAGTCATGGAGGGAGTGGTCTTTTCAGAACACTGATAGGGGAGGGGAGGGAAATATATCCCTGGTGGTGGGGTCCGTTTGGAGGTGGTGGAAATGACAGCAGATGATACGCTGTATATGGAGGTTGGTGGGGTGGTACGTGAGAACCAGTGGGGTTCTGTCCTGGTGGCGGTTGGAGGGGCGGGACTCAAGGGCAGAGGAGCGGGAAGTGGAGGCGATGCAGTGGAGGGCATCGTCGATCACGTCTGGGGGGAAATTGCGGTCTTTGAAGAAGGAGGCCATCTGGGCTGTACGGTATTGGAACTGGTCCTCCTGGGAGCAGATGCGGCAGAGACGAAGGAATTGCGAATATGGGATGGCGTTTTTACAGGGGTCAGGGTGGGCGGAGGTGTAGTCTAGGTAGCTGTGGGAGTCAATCGGTTTATAGTAAATGTCCGTATTGATTCGGTCGCCCGAGATAGAAATGGAAAGGTCTAGGAAGGGGAGGGAGGAGTCTGAGATGGTCCAGGTGAATTTGAGGTTGGGGTGGAAGGTGTTGGTAAAGTGGATGAACTGTTCAACCTCCTCGTGGGAGCACGAGGCAGCGCCGATACTGTCATCGATGTAGCGGAGGAAAAGGTGGGGGGTGGTGCCAGTGTAGCTGCAGAAGATGGACTGTTCCACATATCCTACGAAGAGGCAGGCAAAGCTGGGGCCCATGCGGGTGCCCATGGCTACTCCTTTGGTTTGGAGGAAGTGGGAGGATTGGAAAGAGAAGTTGTTCAGGGTGAGGACCAGTTCAGTCAGTCGAAGGAGGGTGTCAGTGGAAGGGTACTGGTTGGTACGGCGGGAAAGGAAGAAGCGGAGGGCTTTGAGTCCTTCGTGATGGGGGATGGAGGTGTACAGGGACTGGATGTCCATGGTGAAGATAAGGCATTGGGGACCGGGGAAGCGAAAATCATGGAGGAGGTGGAGGGCATGGGTGGTGTCCCGAACGTAAGTGGGGAGTTCTTGGACTAAGGGGGAACCCTCCTGTCTGTTGATTGTTGTGTGGTGCCCATTCATTCGTTGTCGTAGCCTTTGCTCGGTTTCCCCAATGTACTATTCCTCCAGGCATCCTTGCCTGCAATGTATAAGATAGACAACATTGGCTGAGTCACATGAGTACCTGCCATGTACAAGGTGGGAGGTGTTCCCATGTGTAATAGTGGTATCTATGTCCACAATCTGATACATCTTGCAGCGTCCACCATGACAGGGTTGTATGGAGTTGTCCTGAGTGCCGGGCAGTTTGCTATGAACAATGATCTGTTTGAGGTTTGGCGGTTGTTTAAATGCAAGTAGTGGAGGTGTGGGGAAGGTCTTGTTGAGGTGCTCATCCTCAGTGATAGTGTGTTGCAGGTCACTGAGAACGTGGCATAATCTTTCAGTTCCTGGGGAGTACTGAACAACGATAGGTACCCTGTCAGTTGCAGCACGTGTCAGTTTCCTGAGGAGGTCATTATGGTTCCTTGCTGTGGCACGTCAGAACTGGTGGTCGATGACCATAATAAACTGTGATAACCTCCTCAGGAGACAGAAACGTGCTGCAACTGACAGAGTACCCTTCGTTTTTCAGTACTTCCCAGGAGCTGAAAAATTACGCCATGTTCTCCGTGACCTGCAACACACTATCAATGAGGATGAGCACCTCACCAAGACCTTCCCCACACCTCCACTACTTGCCTTTAAACAACCGCCAAACCTCAAACAGATCATTGTTCGTAGCAAACTGCCTGGCTCTCAGGACAACTCCATACAACCCTGTCACGGTAGGCACTGCAAGATGTGTCAGATTGTGGACATAGATACCACTATTACACGTGGGAACACCTCCCACCTTGTACATGGCAGGTACTCATGTGACTCAGCCAACGTTGTCTATCTCCGTTAAGGATGCCCGGAGGCTTGGTACATTGGGGAAACCGAGCAAGGCTACGACAAGGGATGAATGGGCACCGCACAACAATCAACAGACAGGAGGGTTCCCTCCCAGTTGGGGAACACTTCAGTGGTCCAGGACATTCAGCCTCGGACCTTCGGGTGACCATCCTCCAAGGTGGACTTCGGGACAGACAGCAGAGAAAAGTGGCCGAGCAAAGGCTGATAGCTAAGTTCGGTACCCTTAGGGAGGGCTTCAACCGGGACCTTGGGTTCATGTCACATTACAGGTGATCACCATTGCACTACACAAACACACAGATATTCCTACACACACGTACTCTCACATAACACGGACACAGGTACACACAGACGCGCACACAAACACCCACACACACACACACACACACACACTTTCTCACACTCACAACCCCCACCCCAGACAGACACATACACACAAAGACCTGCATGCACACATATATTTTGTGGGGTGAATTTGTACTTGCAGAGTTACATTGTACTTTGCTCAAAAATTTAATGCATTCATGTAGAACTCTGAGCTCAAAAACTGCATGAATTTATGTAAAACTCTGTTATCTCACTTTTTAGATTAGAATCAACCTAAACATCATGGCACAGACAGAGAACACAGGGGGCCAACACCTTCAACATATTGTCTAGCTATCACCATTGTTAGCAGCTAACCCAAGAATGCAACTTTTAAAAAAAAGGTTTTGTGATTTACACATGAAAGAAGTGAAACTATCACTGTATTCTAACAGATGAAAGGCTTAACAGACAATCAATTTTTCAATGTATAATTTCAGTTACATCACACTGCAAATTTTTGCTATAAATTCCACAATCACCTGATGAAGGAGCGTCGCTCCGGAAGCTAGTGTGCTTCCAATTAAACCTGTTGGATTATAACCTGGTGTTGTCTGATTTTTAATCTTTTCTTACAACTCCTGTTTGCTACTCTAGCCATGCTTTTTCATCTTCCTCTCTGAACCCCTTAAATCTCAACTGTATTTTCTACCTGACCCTGTCATAAGCACATATATTTTTCTTTATCTCAACTTCTATCTCTTTTGTCTTTCAGAGAACTTTGGATTTGGTTCTCCACCTCTCCATTTTGAAGTAATATGTCTTAAATATACCTGAAGCATCTCCTCTTCAAATGCAGTCCATTGTTCAATATCAATATTTTCTATTGACCTTTCGTTCCAGTCTATCCTGCACAGATGACTGGGTTGGGGCTATTTTCCCTGGAGCAGAAACTGAGGGGTGACCTTATGGAGATTTATAAAATCATGAGGGATATTGATAGGGTGAATAACCAAGGTCATTTTTCCAGATTCCAAAACTTGAAGGGCATACATTTAAGGTGAGAGGGGAAAGATTATAAAGGGACCCAGGGGCAACTTTCTCACACGGAGGTTAGTGTGTGTATGAAAAAAGCTGCCGGAGGAGATGGTGGAGGTGGGTACAATTGGAATATTTAAAAGGCATCTCGATGGATATACGAATAGGAAGGGGTTGGAGGGATATGAGCCAAATGCTGGCAAATGGAACTAAATCAGTTTAGGTTATCTGATCGGTGAGGGTGTGTTGGACGAAAGAGTCTGTTTCTGTATGCTGTATAAGTCTATGACTTCTATAAAAACACAAGATCTGCCGCATCTGCTCCCAGGAGGACCAATTCCACCGAACAGCCCAAATGGCCTCTTTTTTCAAAGACCGCAATTTCCCCTCAGACGAGGTTGATGATGCTCTCCACCGCATCTCCTCCACTTCCCGCATCTCTGCCCTTGAACCCCGCCCCTCCAATTGCCACCAGGACAGAACCCCACTGGTCCTCACCTTCCACCCCACCAACCTCCGGATACATTGTATCAGCCTCCGTCATTTCCGCCACCTCCAGACAGACCCTACCACCAGGGATATATTTCCCTCTCCACCCCTATCAGCATTCAGGAGAGACCACACCTTCCGCGACTCCCTCGTCAGGTCCACACCCCCCACCAACCAAACCTCCACTCCCAGCATCTTCCCCTGCAACCGCAAGAAGTGCAAAACTTGCACCCACACCTCCCCCCTCACCTCCCTCCAAGGCCCCAATGCATCCTTCCATATCCGTCACAAATTCACCTGCACCTCCACACACATCATTTACTTATCCGTTACACCCGATGTGGTCTCCTAGACATTGGGGAGACAGGCTGCCTACCTGTGGAACGTTTCAGGGAACACCTCTGGGACACCCGCACCAACCAACCCAACTGCCCCGTGGCTCAACACTTCAACTCCCCCTCCCACTCTGCCAAGGACATGCAGGTCCTTGGCCTCCCCCATTGCCAGACCCTGGCTACACGACGCCTGGAGGAAGAGCGCCTCATCTTCCGCCTAGGAACCCTTCAACCACAAGGGATGAATGTAGGTTTCTCCAGCTTCCTTATTTCCCTTCCCCACACCTTATCTCAGTCCCAACCCCCGGATTCGGCACCGCCCTCTTGACCTGCAATTTTCGTCCCGACCTCTCCGCGCCCACCCCCTCTCTGGCCTATCACCCTCACCCTCACCTCCTGCCACCTATCGTATTCCCAGCGCCATTCCCCCAAATTTCCCCCCTATCTTTTATCTCAGCCTGCTTGGCACACCAACCTCATTCCTGAAGAAGGGCGTATGTCCGAAATGTGGATTCTCCTGCTCCTCGGATGCTACCTGGCCTGCTGCGCTTTTCCAGCACCACACTTTTCAACTCTGGTCTCCAGCATCTGCAGTCCTCACTTTCTCCTAGTTGATAAAAACACTGTCAAGTTTCTTCGTGAACAAAACTATACACCATAACAAGTAATCCTGCCATCCCATTCCTCATCCTCATTATTAAAACTGATTATGCTCCGTGCTGACTTGTCATTTCAGGAATGACTGAGGTCAGTACAGTGAAACTGTTCACTCCACCTTCTGTCAAAGAGCGATCATGAATATTGCGAGTGCATTTCTTCAGTAGAGATAATATCACATCAATGAATCCTG
Organism: Hemiscyllium ocellatum; assembly: GCF_020745735.1. Taxonomy (NCBI): domain Eukaryota; kingdom Metazoa; phylum Chordata; class Chondrichthyes; order Orectolobiformes; family Hemiscylliidae; genus Hemiscyllium; species Hemiscyllium ocellatum. Next base: position 92,501,905 of record NC_083411.1, on the reverse strand, counting down.
AATGGTTCACCTACTCATTCTGGTCTCACCTTTTTTGGTCATCTGAACTACCTGTTGTAATACAGATCCTCTTCCAGGTGTACTTGCCCAACCTACATACTTCAGTCATTGACAGCCTTGCTGGGAGCTGAGATTTCCCTGGGCACACCAGATGGTCATGTATCAGACATAGTATATTTAGCAGAAACCTCCAAATGCAAAGTTTTCCACATACATTTACTCCAAACACCAAGTGTTTGGCATGTAAAAGATCATTCATTCTCTTCCGGTTCTGCTGCAAGGTCCTGTGTATGATCCTAGAACTGTTGATCACATCTGTTATCTCTGTCAGGTCTGCTGGTGAGATGTGATGATTTTTTTCTTTCCATCCTGCAGGAGAAGAACCACCTGGCACTTAGTGACAACCTGAAGGAGGATTTGTTAGGTTCATCCAGCATTTGGACCTCTCCAGGAACCGCTTTTATAATCTTGGACTCACGCAGTTGTTCTTCAAATATCCACCATAAATAGTCTGTTCTTTTTATTTTAATTCACTCTCAGGATATGGATGTCACAGCTGGGCCAACATTTATTGCTTATCCCTAGTTAACTTAGATGATGGTAGTGAGCTACCTTCTTGAACCACTGCAGTCTATTTGTTGTGGTTACACCCATAGTACTGTTAAGGATGAAGTTCCAGGCTTTTAAACCAGTGACAGTGAAAGAACGGTGATATACTTCTGAGTCAGGATGGTACGTGGCTTGGAGGTTAACTTGAGTGTGCTGGTGCTCCTATGTATCTTCTACCATTGTCCTTCTGGATGGAAATGATCTTAGATTTGGAAGGTACTGTCGAAGGAGTCTTGGTGAATTTCTGTAATGCATCTTGTAGATACAGTCATAGAGTCATAGAGCTGTAGAATAGGGAAACAGACCCTTCAGTCCAACTCATCCAAGCTGGCCAGATTTCGTTAAGGATGCTGTGAAACTTGAAAGGGTTCAGAAAGATTTACAAGGGTTGGACGATTTGAGCCATAGGGAGAGGCTGAATAGGCTGGAGCAGTTTTCCCTGGAGCGTCGGGGCTGTGGGGTGATCTTATAGAGGTTTATAAAATCATGAAGGGCATGGACAGGATAAATAGACAAAGTCTTTTCCCTGTGTGGGGGGTGGGGGGGGAAATCCAGAATTAGTGGCATAGGTTTAGGGTGAAAGATGAAAGATATATAAGAGACCTAAGAGGCAACTATATCACACAGAGGTGCGTGTATGGAATGAGCTGCTAGAGGAAGCGGTGGAGGCTAGTACAATTGCAACATTTAAGAGGCATCTGGATGGGTATATCAATGGGACTAGATTAGGTTGCGATATCTGGTCGGCATGGATGAGTTGGACCAAAGGGTCAGTTTCCATGCTGTACATCACTATGTTTCTATGACTCCAAATCTCTACTGAACCCTTTCATATTTCACAACACTCTTCCTAAAGCAGGGAGATGAGAATTATATGCCTTATTCCAAAAGTGGCCTCCCCAATGTCTTACACAGCTGCAGCATGATCTCCCAACTCCTATACTCAATTAGTACACACTGCTACTACCGAGCATCAATGGGAGAGGGATGTGGATGTGGTTCCAGTCAGGCAGGCTGCTTTGTTTTGGTTGGTGCAAAATACCTTGAGCTCCACTCATCCAGGCAAGTGGTGTGCTTTCAATCACACTCCTGACTTGTGCCTTGGAGACAGTGGACAGGCATTGCGGAATGAGCAAGTGAGTTTTTTGCTACAAGATTCCTAGCAACCTGCTGTTCTCCATGCAATTTATATGGTAGTCTAGTTGAGTTTCTGGTTATTTGCAACCTCAGGATTTTAATAGTAGGGAATGCAGTGATGGCAATGTCATTGAATATCAAGAGACGATGGATGGATACTATCTTAGCGAAGATGATCATTGTCTGGCATTTGTGTGGTGTGAATTTTACTTGCCATTTGTCAGCCCAAGGCTGGGTATTATCCAGGTCTTGCTGAATTGGCATATGGACTGCCTCAGTATCTGAAGAGTTGCAAATGGTGCTGGACATTACAAAATCTTCATTGAACATCTGCCTTCTAACTTACGATGGAGAGAATGCCATTGATGAAGTGGCACAGTGGCTCAGTGGTTAGCATTGTTGCCTCACAGCGCCAGGGACTCAGGTTCGATTCCAGCCTCGGGTGACTGTCTGTGTGGAGTTTGCACATTCTCCCCATGTCTGCATGAGTTTCCTCCCACAGTCCAAAGATGTGTAAGTTAGATGAGTTGATCATGCAAAATTGCCCATAGTGTTCAGGAATGTGTCAGTAAGGTGTATTAGTTTGGGGTAGATATAGAGTAATAGGTTCAGGGAATGGGTCTGGTTAGGTTATTCTTCAGAGGGTAGGCGTGGGCTTGTTGAGCCAAAGGGCCTGTTTCCACACTGTATTGATTCTAAGTAGCTGAAGATTGTTGGACACAGGACATTCGCCTCAGGAACTCTGCAGTGATGTCTTGAAACTCACATGATTCACAACAACCATCTTCCTTTATATCAGGTATGACTCAAACTACTGGAGAGTTTCCCATCAATTCCTATTCACTCTAGTTTTGCTCAAGCTCTTAGAATCATAGTCATAGAGATATACAGCACAGAAACAGACCATTCGGTCCAATTCATCTGTGCTGATCCAATGTTCTAAACTAAACTAGTCCAATTTGCCAGCGTTTGGCCTACATCCCTCTAAACCCTTCCTATTGATATACCCATCCAGATGTCTTTTAAATGGGTAATTGTACCAGTCTCCACCACTTCCTATGGCAGCTCATTCCATATATGCACCATCCTCTTCATGAAAAGTTCACCTTTCACTTTATAAACTTATGCCCTCAAGTTTTGGATTCCCTCCCCCTGGGGAGATTACCTTGTCTATTCATCCTATCGATGCTCCTCATGACTTTACAAACCTCAGTAAGGTCACCTCTCAGCCTCCGACACCCCAGGAAAAAAAAGCCTATTCAGCCTCTTCTTATAGCTCAAACCCTCTAATCCTGCCAACATTCTTGTAGATCTTTACTGAACCCTTTCAAGTTTTGTAACGCCATTCTTATAGTAGGGATACCAGAATTGCATGCAGCCTTCCAAAAATGGCCTAACTGTACAGTCCTGTACAGCTGCAACCTCCCAACTCCTATACTCAGTGCTCTGACCTATAAAGCCAATCATACCAAACACCTTCTTCACTATCCTGTCTACCTGGGAGTCCACTTTCAAGGAACTATGAACTTGCACTCCAAGGTCTCTCTGTGCAGTAACAGTCTGTTGAACCTTACCACTACATGTATTGGTCCTGCCCTGACTTGTATTTCCAAAATGCAGCAGCTCACATTATCTAAATTAAATTCCATCTGCCACTCTTCGGCCCATTGGTCCATCTTGATGCCACACTCGGTCAAATGTCCTTGATGTTAAGGGCAGTCACTCTCAGCTCACCTCTGCTGCAGTGCCCTTCCCATGTAATATCTCCCAACCTACGCTGGCATTCTCCTCAATCTTTCCCATTGGCCAGCCCTTAATTAGTCAACCTGTGTTGGATTGTGATTGGCTGCTGATGATGGGAAGGAGTGGATGTTATATCTGCTTTCACCTCTGCCCACAGGATCCTCACATTGACCACTAAACTCTGCTTCTGGAGGACAACTTGGAAATTTCAGTCAGTTGTCTGAAGAGACCCGTAATGAGCCTAATCACTGAACTAACACGTGAAGATAGGTAGCTCGACAACAACTTCCTACCATTCTCCCCCCTCAATTCTGCTTCTGGAAGGTGGCTCAGAGGTGGGATAGAGCTCTGCAACTGGTTCAAAATCCAGAAATGCTGCCCAATTCCACTCCAAGTATTGGTGTGGTATCACTATCCTGTATCTAGCATGATTTTAGGAAATATCCTTTTGGGCCTCTCCCAAGCCTTGAAGACCAGTATGCAGCATTGGACACCATACTCCAAGTGAGATACCACGTGTAATTTGTGAAGGCTTTGTATATTGTCCTTGCTTTTGTATTCCAAATATATCCATTTGTAAAGCCAAGGATCTTATATATTTAACATTATTCATTTCAGTTTATATTGCCTCTCCCTTATTCTTCTTACCAAAATACATCGCTCCACAATTCTCTGCATTAAATTTAATTTGTCATGTGTTAGAGTAAAAAGTGAGGTCTGCAGATGCTGGAGATCAGAGCTGAAAATGTGTTGCTGGTTAAAGCACAGCAGGTCAGGCAGCATCCAAGGAACAGGAAATTCGACGTTTCGGGCCAGAGCCCTTCATCAGGAAATGTGATGAAGGGCTCTGGCCTGAAACGTCGAATTTCCTGTTCCTTGGATGCTGCCTGACCTGCTGTGCTTTAACCAGCAACACATTTTCAGCTTTGTCATGTGTTAGTCCATTTCATCAGTCTATGTTATGATCCTCCAATCATTCTTCACCACATTTCTGACCCATCAGCAGACATTGTAAGTTACTTTGTATATAAAGTTCATTGTTAACATAGCAAAAATATTTCAAAAGGACTTTTAATTGCAGAATTTTTCTCTGCTACCGATGTATTGGATTAATACCTCTCCGTCATTGTATTTCATTTCTCCATGCTATTCGTTAGTTTTGAAACTCTTCATTGTTGCTGACTTCATATTCACAGTATACAAAGCAGTGAAGGTGAGTTTTGTGGTTTCAATTGAATTAACGAACAGGAATGTGCAAATAGTCAACAAATGCAGTAGCAGCAGTCGCCATCCAAGACCCTGTGTTTATAATTTACTCCATCACTCCCCATCATATCAGATGATATTTATTTCTGCCACGTTTGCTTCACAGAACATCAGGTCTGACAATGAACAATGACCTACAGGCAACATTTGTTTCAGGAACTTATTCCTTATAGAACCAACATCCACTATTACATGAAGCTTTTATGTTACTAAATCCTTTCAAAGCACCCAAGAGTCATCAGCCATGTCAGGCACTCTGCAAGGGAACATCTCTCAAGTAAGTGACTGTTAAAAGAATGCTAAAGGAGAGTGTGCACATCTTTCAGTAGTTAACAGGCTTCTCTCAGTTCCCAAAGTAGTGGATAATATTCATGGAAATGAATAATTTGTATTTATATAGCATTTTGTAGATCCCCAGCACCCAAAGTAATTTAACTCTTTAAATGTAACTACTGTCGTTGTAGAGATTAATAGAGTCCCTGGTCCCACCATGCAAATGAAAGATGTAAGATGATTGGAAGGATGTTGGTCCTGATTGAGGATTAAATGTTGACCAAGGCACTAGGGGAAATTTTGCTTTTAGGTGAAAAGCAGAGCTACGGGAAAATACCGAGTTGACCAACACAAACATTTATGCTTCTCCCAAAGGGACAATAAATAGAAATAACTAAAATTCTACATTCTTCTGGAATTAATTGCATTTGATCACTGAAATGGCTGAGGCCTTGAAAAGGTCTAATAGCCTGGATAACAGAAAGAATCCATAATGTGTGGATAACCAGAGCATTTCAAGCATATTCTTGACTTTCAATAGTTTATGGAATGTGGGCATCACCGACCAGGCCAGCAGTTATTGCCTGTCCCTATTGCCCTGGAGAAGGAATTGGTGAGTTATCTTCTTAACCACTGCAGCCTTTGGGGTGTAGAGATATCAATAGTGCTGTCAGTGAGGGAGCTCCAGGGTTCTGACCCAGCATCAGTGAAAGAGCAGCACAACCAAATTAGAGTGGTTTGAGACTTGGAGGGGAACTTATAGGTTTTGGTGTTCCCAACATCTGCTGCTCTTGTCCTTCCAGTTGGTAGACCTCACCGATTTTGAAGATGCTGTTGGATGAGCCTTGGTGAATTTCTGGGAAAGGAAGTGACTATTGAAGGTTAATTAAGCAGATGGTTTGTCCTGAATGGTTGCTTTGTCAGTGTTGCAATGACACTAATTCAGACAAGCGGACAGTATTCCATCACACTCCTAACTTGTGCCTTATAGCTGGTAGACAGGCAGTGGGGAGAAAGGATCAAGTTACTCTGCACAGAAATCTTATCTCCTGGCTTGCTCTCGTATCCACATTTCCCATACAGCTAGCCCAGTTCAACTTCTAGTCAATGATAACCCCTGGAGTATTCACTAATGGTAATGAGAGTGAACATCAAAGGCCAATGAAACAAAATCAGAAATTGCTGGAAAAACTCAGCAGTTCTGGCAGCATCTGCATTGAGTCCCGAAGGTTGCAATGTTTCCAAGTGGAGAATGAGATGCTGTTCTACCAGCTTGCTCTGAGCTTTGCTGGAGCATTGTAGCAAGCTTGAGGGAGAGATGTTGCTCAGGGAACATGGTAGTGTGTTGAAATGGCAGGCAACAGGAAACTCAGGGCCATTTTTCAGACAGAACACATGTGTTCTGCAAAGCAATTGCCCAGCCTGCACTTTGCTCCCCAGTGTAGAGAAGACCACATTTTGGGCAGTGAATACAGTAGACTATATTGAAACAAGTGCAGGTAAATTGCTGCTTTATGTGGAAGATGTGTCTGAGGCCTTGGATAGTGAGGAGGGAGGAACTAAACAGGCAGATGTTTAGTTGCAGGTGAAAATGCCATGGGATTCAGAGGAGGTATTGGGAGTAGAGAAGAAGTGGATCAAGGTGTCTTGGAAGGAATGGTCCCTGCAGAAAGCTGGCAAAGGAGAGGAGAGGAACACATGTCTGGTGGTGGCATTCTATTGGAGGTGGTAGAAATAGTGGCTAATGATCTTTTGGATCATGATGCTAGTGAAATAATAAGTGTGGATGAGGAGCATCCTATCACTATTGTGGGAGGGCTGAAGTGGGATGGTTTGGATACAGCTGAGGGTCCTATTAGCCTTTGTGTTAAATATAATCTTTACAGGAAGCAGTGTATGAAGGTGTATTGTCAAAGTAACAGTGGGTGGGTTTGTAGTGGATATTGGTGGTCAGCCTATCCCAAAAATGGAAAAAGAGATGTCAAGGAAGGGAAGGGATGAGTCAGAGATGGAACAGGTGAAATGTGAGGGCAGGTTGGAAATTGGAAGTGAAATTGATGAATTTTTCCAATTCTGGATGAGAGAGGGAAGCAGAACCATTGTCATCAATCTACCAGAGAAAGAGTTAGTGATGGGGGCCAGAGTAGGACAGGAACAAGAAATGCTCCCCACAGAGACATAAACGGCAATGGTTAGTTTCTCTCAATGGCACTAGTGCGGTACAAATATATCTTGTCACTTATCAGCATAAACTCAGATATTGTCCAGGTCTTGCTCCATATGAGCATGGATTGCTTCAGTGTCTGAGGAGTTGTAATTGGTCGTGAACATTGTGCGACCATCAATGTCTTTGCTTTTGACCATACAATGGAGGGAAGGTCATTGATGAAGCAGCAAAAGATGGTTGTGACTGGGATACTATCCCAAGGAACACCCACAGTGGTTTATTGAGACTGCGATGACTCACATCCAACAACCACAACCAGCTTCCTTTGTGTGAGGTATGACTCCAATCAGCAGAACGTTTTGCCTTGATTCCCATTGACTACAGTTTGTTAGGGCTGCTTGATGCCAAGGGCAGTCACTCTCATCTCACTTCTGGAGTTCAGCATTTTGTCTATGTTTTGACCGAGGGCTGTAATGAACAGTCATGGTGGAAACCAAACTGAGTGTCAGTGACTAGATTATTCCACTGCAAGTGCTGCTTGAAAGCACTGTTGATGATCCCTTCCATCACCAGATAGTAACAGGACTTTGAAGGATGGGCAGGAGTGGTGATGGGAAGGAGAAGAGCAGAGTTCAACAAAATATTCATACACTCTTTCCTATTCCACCTGGATTGAAGCATAAATGAGATTTGAACTCCAAACAAAAATTGCTTTCCTGGTTACTGTCAAAGACCCATTCTACATTGTGTCATTTACCAGTGAGAAATTCCACGACCATTATTATATTTTCTTCAGCACCTTGCAATGGGGTCAAAGAAAGTAGATCATAAAATAAACATTGATATTTTAGAAGATGCCAACTATCTGCCTCCCTTCTTCCTTCCAGATTGGTAACTGTGTGTACCCAAAATTGCATTGCCTTTCACTGGACAATTCCTTTCTTGTTATTGTTATAAATCTACATAATGATTGCTGTCACTTTAGATGATTGTTGTAGCACATTTCCCCTTACAGCATTTTCTTAGTAGCACAGAAACTGTGTTCCACATTCACTTCTTGTGACTTGATTTAAGCCAGACAGCTGTGTAGAGTCAGCCAGTTTCTTTCTATGCTGAATGATAAGTCAGTCTGGCAAGAAACCAAAAATGTGGTCACAGCTAATATTTAATATTCTGACAGTTTAGTTGCTTGCACTAGCCTGGATAATTTGGAATGAACTTATATATTGAGAGCAAAGATTACTGTCACCTGTTAATATGCCACTGAATCCAAAAAAAAGCCATGTTTGTAATGCAACATCAAAATTCTGTTGTCAAATTGCCATTCTCTAGGATTGGACACCTAACAGCATCTAACAGCAAATTTTGACACATTTGTAATACTCAATGGTACCACATCCTAAACAAGGAATCATTCTTAAAATGAGCATGAATTCGAGTCAGGGCTACTTTCACTATCATTTGTCAATGAAAGATTTCTTCAAAATATGATTTTACTGGAATTATTGGGATACTAAATTAACTAACTTAAACTCATTTAAAACCCATCTGGTGTTAAAGTCTGTTAGTTAATCATGTTGTACAACTGAAATGTTTTTGGTAAAATAAATTGCGAATTAACCAAGGGGAATCATGAAAATTCATTATGAAAATAGAACCAGGAGTAGGCCATTTAGCCCTTTAAGCCTGCCCTACTGTTCAATAAAATTATGGTCAAACTGATTGTGGTCTCAGCTCCACATTTTGTTCTGCAGCACATAACACTTGATTCCTTTGTCTATCAAAGCTGAATCTAACTCAACCATTTAACCACAAGATGTAGGAGCAGAGTAATCAATTCAGTACATTGGATCTGCTCCACCATTCAATGAGATCATGGTTTATCTGTTAATTCTCAATTCTACTTTCCTGCCTAATTCTCCATAATGCTTGATTCCATTTAGTCATGGAGTCATAGAGATGTATAGCATGGAAACAAACCTTTCGGTCCAACCTGTCCATGCTGACCAGATATCCCAACCCCAATCTAGTCCAACCTGCCAGCACTTGGCTAATATCATTTTAAACTCCTTCTAATCATATACCCATCCAAATGCCACGTAAACATTGCAACTGTACTAGCCTCCACCACTTCCTCTGGCAACTCATTCCATACACGTACCACCCTCTGCATGAAAAAGTTGCCCCTTAGGTCCCTTTTATTTCTTTCCCCTCTCACCTTAAACCTATGCTTTGTAGAACTGGACTCCGTCTCCTCAGGGTAAAGACTTTGTTCATTTATCTTATCTATGCCCCTCATAATTTTGTAAACCTCTATAAAGTCACCCCTCAGCCTCTGAAGCTCCAGGGAAAACAGCCCCAGCCTGTTCAGCCTCTCCCTATAGCTCAAATCGTCCAACCTCCGGCAACATTCCTGTAAATCTTTTCTGAACCCTTTCAAGTTTCACAACATCTTTCTGATAGGAAGGAGACCAGAATTGCATGCAATATTCCAATAGTGGTCTAAGCAATGTCCTTAGAGCTGCAACATGACCACCCAGCTCCTGATCTCAATACTCTGACTGATAAAGGAAAGCATACCAAATGCCTTATTCACTATCATATCTACTTGCAACTCCACTTTCAAGGAGCTATGGACCTGCACCCCAAGATCTCTTTGTTCAGCAACGCTCCCTTTGATCTTACCATTAAGTGTATAAGTCTTACTAAGATTTGCTTTCCCAAAATGCAGCACCTTGAACTTATGTGAACTAAACACCATCTGCCACTTCTCAGCCCATTGGCCCATCTGGTCAAGATCCTGTTGTAATCTGAGGTAATCTTCTTCACTGTCCACTACACCTCCAATTATGGTGTCATCTGCAAACTTACTAACTATAGCTCCAAATCATTTATATAAATGACCAAACATAGTGGACTCAGCACCAATCCTTGTGACACTCCACTGGTCACAGGCCTCCAGTCTGAAAAACAATCCTCCACCACCACCCTCTGTCTTCTAGCTTTGAGCCAGTTCTGTATCCAAATGGTGAGTTCTCCCTGTATTCCATGAGATCTAACCTTGCTAACCAGTCTCCCATGGGGAATCTTGTCAAACACCCTACTGAAGTCCATATAAATCACATCTACTGCTCTGCCCTCATCGATCCTCTTTGTTAGTTCTTCAAGAAACTCATTCAAGTTTGTGAGATATTACTCCCCACGCACAAAGCCATCTCGATTTTTGCTAATCAGTCCTTGCCTTTCCAAATACATGAACATCTTGTCCCTTAGGATTCCCTCCAACAACTTGCCCACCACCGACGTCAGGCTCACTGGTCTATAGTTCCCTGGCTTGTCTTTACCACCCTTCTTGAACAGTGGCACCACGTTAGCCAATCTTCAGTCTTCCGGCACCTAACCTGTGATTATCAATGATACAAATAACTCAGCACGAGGCCTAGCAATCACTTCGCTAGCTTCCCACAGAGTTCTCGGCTACACCTGATCAGGTCTGGGCATTTATCCACCTTTATGCATTTCAAGACATCCAGCACTTCCTCCTCTGTAATCTGGACATTTTGCAAGATGTCACTATTTATTTCCCTACATTCTATATCTTCCATATCCTTTTTCACAGTAAATGCCGATGCAAAATACTTGTTTAGTATCTCCCCCATTTTCTGAGGCTCCACACAAAGTCCGCCTTGCTGATCTTTGAGGGGCTCTATTCTCTCACTAGTTACCTTTTTGTTCTTAATGTATTTGTAAAAACCCTTTGAATCATCCTTAACTCAATTTTCCAAAGCTATCTCATATCCCCTTTTTGCCCTCCTGATTTCCCTCTTAGGTATACTCCTACTTCCTTCATACTCTTCTTAGGATTCACTCGAACTATCCTGTCGGTACCTGACTCATGCTTCCTTCTTTTTCTTAACCAAACCCTCGATTTCTTTAGTCATCCAGCATTCCCGATACCTACCAGCCTTTCCTTTCACCCTGACAGGAATATACTTTCTCTGGATTCTTGTTATCTCATTTCTGAAGGCTTCCCATTTTCCAGCCATCCTGCGGACATCTGACCCCAATCAGCTTTTCAAAGTTCTTGCCTAATACCATCAAAATTGGCCTTTCTCCAATTTAGAACTTCAACTTTTAGATCTGATCTATCCTTTTCCATCACTATTTTAAATGTAATAGAATTATGGTCGCTGGCCCTAAAGTGCTCTCCCACAGACATCTCATTCACCTGCCCTGCCTTATTTCCCAAGAGTAGGTCAAGTTTTGCACCTTTTCTAGTAGTTACATCTGCACACTGAATCAGAAAATGCTATTGTACACACTTAAGAAATTCCTCTCCATCTAAACCCTTAACGCTATGTCAGTCCCAGTCTGTGTTTGGAAAGTTAAAATCCCCCACCATAACCACCCTATTATTCTTGCAAATAGCTGAGATCTCCTTACAAGTTTGTTTCTCAATTTCCCTCTGACTATAAGGGGGTCTATAATACAATCCCAATAATGTGATCATCCCTTTCTTATTTCTTATCTCTATCCAAATAAATTCCCTGGATGTATTTCCAGGAATATCCTCCCTCAGCACAGCTGTAATGCTATCCCTTATCAAAAATGCCACTCCCCCTCCTCTCTTGCCTCCATTTCTATCCTTCCTGTAGCATTTGTATCCTGGAACATTCAGCTGTCAGTCCTGTCCATCCATGAGCCATGTTGCTGTAACTGCTATGATATCCCAGTGTCATGTTCCTAACCATGCCCTGAGTTCATCTGCCTTCCTTGTTAGGCCCCTTGCATTGAAATAAATGCAGTTTAATTTATTAGTCCTATCTTGTCCCTGCCTGCCCTGACTGTATGACTCGTTTCTGTTCTCAACTGCACCAGTCTGAGATTGATCTCTTTCCTCATTATCTCCCCGGGTCCCACCACCGCCCTCTCTCCCCCAACTTACTCATTCAAATCCTCCCGAGCAGCTCTAGCAAAACTCTCTGCCAGTATATTAGTCCCCTTCCAATTTAGGTGCAATCCATCCTTCTTGTACAGGTCACTTCTAATCCAAAAGAGATTCCAATGATCCAAAAATGTGAATCCTTCTCCCATACACCAGCTCCTCAGCCATGCATTCATGTGCTCTATCCTCCCATTCCTGCTCTCACTAGCTCGTAGCGTTGAGAGTAATCCAGATATTTCTACTCTTGAGGACCTCCTTTTTAAATTTCTACCTAACTCTCTGTAATCTCCCTTCATAATCTCAACCTTTTCCCTTCCTACATCATTGGTTCCAATGTGGACAATGACCTTCTCCCCCTTGAGAACATTCTGCACCCTCTCTGAGATATCTTTGATCTTGGCACCAGGGAAGCAACACACCATTCTGGTTTTTCGCTGCTGGGCACAGAAACGTCTGTCTGTACCTCAGACTACAGAATCCCCTAACACAATTGATCTCTTAGAACCCGACGTACCCCTCATTGCATTAGAGCCAGTCTCAATACCAGAAACCTGGCTGTTTTTGCTTTGTTCCCCAGTGAATCGATCTCCCCCTACATTTTCCAAAACAGCATACTTGTTTGAAATGGGGATAGCCACAGAAGACTCCTGCACTAACTGCCTACCTCTCTTACCTTTCCTGGAGTTAACCCATCTCTGTGACTGTATCTGCGACTTTTCCCCTTCCTATAACTGCCATCCATCACATACAATTGCTGTTGCAAATTCTGTCAATCTCAACCTTGAATGTACTTAACAACGCAGCCTTGACAGCATTCTGTGGTAAAGAATACCAAGGGTTCGCTACCCTCTAAGAGAAAAGAAAACCCTCCTCATCTATGTCTTAAATGGACAACCACTTACTTTGAGATTATGCCCTCTGATCCTAGACTCTCCCACAAGGGGAAATAATTCTCTGCCTCAACTCTGTCAAGTCCCATGAGATTAATATATATTTCCATTAGATCACCTCTCATTCTTTTAAACTCCAATGAGTACAAGTCCAATCTACTCAGTCTGTCCTCATAAGTAAATCCTTCCATACTCTGAATCATTTTAATGAATGTTCTCTGCACTACCTCAAATGCCTAACATTTTTCCACCCAGACCCCTACATTTACCCCTTACCTAACACTACGGGCAATTTAGCATGGCCAATTCACCTGACCCGCACATCTTTGGACTGTGGGAGGAAACCGGAGCACCCGGAGGAAACCCACGCAGACACAGGGAGAACTTGCAAACTCCACACATTCAGTCGCCTGAGTCAGGAATTGAACCCAGGTCTCAGGCGCTGTGAGGCAGCAGTGCTAACCACTGTGCCACTGTGCCGCCCACAAGGTCTGATTATGCAACCTTGAATAAATTTGAAAATTCCAGTTATCCAGTCACGTCAAGATCTTATACACTGCAGTAGATCACCTCTCATTCTTCTAAACTCCAAATGATATGGCCTTACCGTTACAAAGTTTCTTCATAAACCTTTCATTCCAGGAATGAGTCAAATGAACCTTCATTGATATGTTTTTAAAACAATTATATCTTTTTTTCAAATAAGATCAAAACTGTACATAATACTCCAACTGTGGTCTCATCAAAGCCCTGTACAGCTGCTGTTAAACTTTCCTACTCTTATATTCCATCCCCTATGCAATAAACAACATCCATTCACCTTCCTAATTACTGGGGTTTCTGTAAATTAACTTACTCTAATTAATGCACAAGGAGACCCAAATTCCTCTGTATCACCGAGTCCTAAAATCTCTCTTTCTTTAAAAAGCATTCAGCTTTTCTATTTCACCTACCAAATAAAATGTGAAATTATGCTTAATTGAATATTTGGCTTATGTCATTATGATAGCAAGATAATGTTCATAACTAAAGGTGAGAAAAAGGAGGAAATGGAATTAAAATGGCAAAGGTATTGACTATAAGTTACTGAAAACAAAAAAATGTGGGTCAGGTTGCCTCGGTGGAGAGAAAGCAAGCTAATATTTTGATTCTAGATGACTCTGATGAGGAGTCATCTAGAGTCGAAACATTAGCTCGCTTTCTCTCCACAAAGGTTACCTGACCCGCTGTGATTTCCAGCATTTTTCGTTTGTAATACAGATTCCAGCATCTGCAGTAATTTGCTCCTACATTGACTATAAATTGATACTATTCTAAATATTTACTGTATGTTCAAATTATTTTCTGTGAATTTTGCCCTGCTGTTTCTCATTCTAATCTGGTTGCTGTTTAGACTGACTAATGTAAGGTTTCCTCGACAGCTGGTCATCTTCCGCTGCATCAAACTTTGACCTCATGCAGAACCTTGCTGTCCATACTGACCATGCCAGCTGACTTACACTGTCTCTTGATCCAACAATCTCTCCATTATAAAATTCTCATCCCCATTCTCAAACTTCTACATGGCTTCACTCACATTATCTCTGTAATCTCTCCCAGCTCTAAAATTTTCCAAGTTATCTGTGTGCCTTTAGTTCAACGTTTACATGTGCACAATGTTAATTGCTCCCCTTTGGTGGCCATACTTTCAGTGGCCCAATGCACAGTTTCTCAAATTTTCTCATAATTCAGGCTGTAAAGAAGCTTTGATGTAATAATTGTTGGAAAATTAATTAGCATCTGAAAAAAGAATAAGTTATTACCTTTGATTGACCTGAATGCAGTTTTAGCAATATTTCTGTAATGTTTCCATTAGCACAGCTAAATACCTACTCATAGTAGAGTCAACAATTGAAAATTACAGCACGACTTTTTTGTTCAAAGCTCTACTGTAATGATGATGCTCCTTTAACAAGGTTAAGTTGTCATTGTTTTTATTTCAGGAGGCCCTAAAGACACAAACTCCGAAATGCTGGGTTGATCTACTTGAGAATATTTTCAAGTTTTTGTTTTAAAAAAAACACCTCTACAATGAAGACGGGATTGGCTAGTTCTCCTAGCTCAGCTTTTCTCTGATTTGGTTTGGTTTGGTTTCGGCAAACAGTCAGTAACTTTGGAAGCTGTTGGACCCAAAGAAGCAGGTCCATGCTGATCCTCTCTCTCTGATCATCTCTCCTGTAAGCCCCTGTGTTTGCCAAGGGATCTTTATGGGGATTGTTGCAAGTATTTGGAACAGCATCATTAAGTTGTGATAATCTGTTGGGTTTTTGGATAGGTTATGTTATTCTGTATTATGTTCAGTTTTGTTTGTGTTTCATTTGGTAATCTTGTAAATAAATTCTGTTTGGTTTAAAGCTAAGTGGTCTGACCAGCTGTATCATTCTAGGATATCTGACTTACACTGGCTTAAAAAAGTAGCAAAGTTAGGGTCCAGGCTACTTTCTTGAAATGTTTTGAGGGGGTCTGGCCTGGTCTGTAACAATATCAATACTTTTGATAGTTGTTTTTCATTACAGTGCCTTTTGTTTACCTTATCAGAGGCCTGTTGTTATGATGCTGCTATTTGCGAACTGTTTTTACAACAGTGTCATTGTCTACCTAGGCTGGTTTTCTGTTTGGTCATGACTGTAATTAGGTTAGCTATGCTGGTTTTATAATATGTGGCACTCTGTCTATCTTGTGCCAAAGCAGGCACAAGTTTTGTAATCAAAACTGTCTTATGGATGAAGATATATTAGATTGCTTTCATTAAGCCGAACAACTACTTTGTTGGAACTAACTATTTCTTGGACTGCTGGTAAGGATTTGAAAGTAAAGCCTCATAGACTATCAAAGGAAATAAAGCCTGACTAGGAATAAGGAAATATTATAACATTGTTAATGAGCTCAAAAATCAAGAAACATTTTAAACATGAAAGAACCAGCTAACTACTTTCAGCAGGAAAGGCTTCAGGTCAATCAAAGCTTTGTTTATTGTCCAGAGCACAACAGGCAATCTGTTATGGGACTGAAACTGTGAGCAGTTAATTCTAGCAAAATAATTACAGCCGGCTACATGTTAAATGAGTCAGGTGTATTGATTACCAGGAGCTTAAAATTTATCACACTTTACAGCAAGAATGATAATGAACTTGAGCCTGTAGTTTATGAAATAACTCCACAGAGGCCAGTATCCTTTCATCTAATCACCCTTTACTTACACATGATGAGGTCATCATTGGTTAGACCAGCATTTATTGCCCATCCCTAATTGCCCAGGGGACAGTTAAAAGTCAACCACATTGTTGTGGGTCTGGAACCGAATGTAGGTGGCAGTTTCCTTCTCTAAAGTACATTAGTGAACCAGATGGGTTTTTCTAGCAATTGACAATGAATTTATGATCTTCATTAGATTCTTAATTCCAGATATTAATTGAATTCTACTCCATCATCTGCTGTGGCAGGGTTCGAACCCAGGTCCCCAAAATATTATCAGGGTCTCTAGATTAACAGGTCAGTGATAATACTACTAGGCCACTGCCTCCCCTGAGTGAGGCTGACCTCATTACAATCATTACAGTTATCCCAGTGAAAAGGAAGGACTGTAAGAATAGGGGTAATCTACCATGGGAGTCTAAGGAAATAAGGAGGCTATCAAATTGAAAGAGAAGGCATACTAAGTAGCCAAGCACAGCGGAAAACTAGAAGACTGAGAAAACTTTAAAGGTCAACAGAAAACCATGAAAAGAACTATAAAGAAAAGTAAGATAGATCTTGAGGAAAACTAGCACAGAATATAAAGACAGATAACAAATGTTACTATAAATATATAAAATGAAAAGGAGTGGCTAAAGTAATCATTGGTCCTTTAGAGGATGAGAAGGCGCATTTAGTTATGGGATATGATGAAATTGCCAAGGAATTGAACAGGTATTTTGTGTTGGTCTTCACAGTGGAAGACACTAGTAACATGTCAGTAATTGACAAAGAGACAAAGGTAGATGAGGACCTGGAAACAATCTTTATTACAGAAGAGGCAGGCTGGGCAAGCTAGTGGAGCTAAAGAAAGACATGTCTCCTGGCCCTGATGGAATGCACCCCAGGGTACTAAGCGAGATAGTGGGAGAAATAGCAAGTACACTTGTGGTAAGTTTCTAAAATTCGATGGGCTCTGAGGCAGTTCCAGCAGACTGGGAAACAGCAAATGTGACGCCACTGTTTAGAAAGGGAGGTAGACAAAAGATGGGGAATTAGCTTAGCCTCTGTAGTGGGGAAGATGCTTGAGTCTATTATCAAGGAAGAAATAGCAAGGCATCTTGATAGAAATTGTCCCATTGGGCAGAGGCAGCATGGGTTCATAAAAGGCAGCTCATCCTTAACAAATCTTTTGGAATTCTATGAAGACATTACAAGCAAGGTGGACTACGGGGACCCAGTGAATGTGGTGTACCTACATTTCCAAAAGACCTTCGACAAATTGTCACACAAGAGGCTGCTGCATAAGATAAACATGATGCATGGCACTACAGGTAAAGTATTAGCATGGATACAGGATTAGTTGACTAACAGGAAGCAAAGAGTGAGGAGAAATGAGTGCTATTCTGGTTGGAAATCAGTAACTAGTGATGTGCCTCAGGGATCAGTGTTGGGACCGCAATTATTCACAATTTATACAGATGATTTGGAGTTGGGGACCACATGTCATGTGTCAAAGTTCACAGATGACACTAAGATGAGTGGCAGAGCAAAGTGTGAAAAGGACTGTGAAACTTTGCAGAAGAACATAGATACTTAAAGAGAGAGGGCAAAGGTCTGGTAGATGGAATACAATGTTAATAAATGTGAAGTCATCCATTTTGGTAGGAGTAACAGTAAAAAGATTATTTAAATGGTAAAAAGTGTAGCATGCTCTTATGCAGAGGGACCTAGGTGTTCTTGTGCATGAATCACATAGGGTTGGTCTGCAGGTGCAACAAGTAATTAGGGAAGGCAAATGGAATTTTGTCCTCATCACTAAAAGAATTGAGTTTAAAATCTGGGAGTTTATGTTGCTGCTGTACACAGTGCTGGTGAGGTCACATCTAGAGTACTGCATGCAGTTTTGGTTTCCTTACTTGAGAAAGGATGTACCGGCACTAGAGGGGGTGCAGAAGATGTTCACTAGGTTGATTCTGGAGTTGAGGGGGGTGGCTTATGAGGACAGACTGAGTAGACTGGGATTAAATTCATTGGAATTTAGAAGAATGAGGGGGTGATTTTATAGAAACATATAAAATTATAAAGGGAATAGATAAGACAGAATTAGAGAGGATGTTTCCACTGACAGGTGAAATTGGGACATGAGGGAATAGCCTCCAAATTAGGGGGGAGCAGATTTAGGACTGAATTGAGAAGGAACTTCTTCACCCAGAGGGTTGTGAATCTATGGATTTCCTTGTCTAGTGAAGTAGTTGACACTACTTCAGTCAACGTTTTTAAAGCTAAGATAGACATTTTTCTGAACAATAAAGGAATTAAGGGATACAGTGAGAGGGCCGGTAAATGGAGTTGAGTCCACGAACAGATCAGACATGACCTTATTGAATGGCAGAACAGGCTCGAAGGACCAGATGGCCTATTCCTGCTGCTCGTTCTTATGTCATGTTCTTATGTTCACTGCAGTTCACTCTTAATAATTTGGAGTAAATCAAAGCATTTGTACTGCTTAGATTAAAGCTTTGACTAATGCATTAAACTGAAGGCAGAGCTAATGTGATAATAATAAGAAAAATAAAGCAAGCTAAAAATAATATTGCCTTCACAGGAGAATTCTTTAGTATGTTTAGGTTAGCAGAGGTGGTAGCAATGTGTTGATGTCACTCAACTACACAAGGCTAATAGGAACATGGGTTTCAGTCCCACTATGGTGAAATTCTAATTCAATATAAATCTGAAATAAAAACCTAGCCAAATGTAAATTGTTGTAAAAATGCAAAGTTCATTCATGCCCTTAATGGAAGGAAAGCTGCCTTCATACCCTGGTCTGTGTTACGTGGGACTCAAAACCCACAATAATGGTCAAAATACATTGGCCTCGCCAATGACATCTATGTCGCTTGAACAAATATAAAAATGAAGTACCAATTCCTTACTTCTGATAATTTCAAGGGAAGAGAAACAACTTCACAGTAGCTCCATAAACCTATAGTTTATGAGTGAAGAAAGTAAAGAGACTCATTTCACTGTTGATTATTTTTAAAGGTGGTTTCTGTGTAATTTTACAGTCAGGAAGAAAGAATAAGGAATTCGTATTTATAAAGCACTGTGTCACAATCTCAAAGTCCTTCATAGATTTCAGTAAAAGGAGGAAAAGGAACTGGAAAACCTTCTGAGGGAATCTGGATGGTGTAACTGGAACTTGTATGTTCACTTTTCATTATCAGCCGTGTGATAGTCAATGTTGCTGAAGCAACAAAAATGTAAGTTAAAAGGCTAGCCATCCTGAGCACCCTGTCTGAAAGTTAGTTCTCCTGCCAATAATGCTTTTACCAGCATGAGACTGTGTCATGACAGAATGAGGGAGAAGCTGATCTTGTGAAGGCTTCCTTCAGATTGTAACCTTAATTAACATTAAACAAAAAGAATGCCATAAAAAATCAAATCATAACACTGTTTTTGCACATGGGATTGTACAGGGGATGCTGGCCTCAGCAACATCAAACCATTTATAGTCAGTCAAAAGTGACTTCATACAATGCAGTTTCATTGAAGGGGGACCTGCTTGTATTGCTTTGAACAACATGCTGCACTGTAAGATGCTGAAGGTAATGTTCTTTCTGAAGAATATCATCATTTCACATTCAGTATCATGCTGCGGTTCTCACAGATTCTGATCATGATTGTTCATCACATGGCAGTGGCCACTGAGATGACCCCTGTACTTATCTGTTCTGGTCTCCCTTTCTTTTCAAATAATGGTTAATTTTCCAGTTCTCTGGAATGTTTCCAGAATCCAAGAAAGATTGTTCAGTATGCACCCTACCAATGGAACTACTTCCTTTTAATATTCTCGGATGCAACTCATCATGTCCAGTGAACTTATCAGCCTTTGCCTCAATTAGTTTCCTGAGCATTTTTTTTCTATTGCTAGTTATTGTAGTGATTTCCTCCCATTTCTCCCCCTTCATTAGTTAGCATCTTTGAAGTGCTATTTGTGTCCTCCATTGTGATGACTGATAGAAGTTACTTATTCAACTCTCCTCCATTTCATGATTCCCAATTATTACTTTCCCAGCTTTATTCATTAAGGAGTCTATCTTCACTTTGGTCTTTTTTGGGTTTTTTTCTATATATTTAAAGGAGCTCTTACTGTCCACGTTCATAGTACTTGCAAATTTCTCTCAAAGCTTTTACCTCTGACTTACCACTGTACTTTGACACATAATATACTTTTTTCGTTTCAATTTGACACAATCCTTAACTTCTTTGGCAAACCTTCATTGGTTTGTCCCCTCCAAGAATTCTTCTTCCTCATTGGGATATACCTTTGTTGTGAGTCATAAAGCATTTTCTTAAATGTCTGCCATTATTCCTCAATTGTATTTTTTGCTAAACTTTTCTCCCCGTACACTGTAGCCAGCTCCACCCTTATCCCTATATAGTTACACTTATTTAAGCTTTTCACAGTAGTTTTCAACCAACGTTTCTTACTCTCTACTGAATATTAAATGTTATTTCACTGTTTCATTGGAGATCTTTTATTCTGACATCTGGTAACTACTGTGGCATGGGGGTGGGAACCGAGCAGTAGGTAAGCATGTGTGGTGATTGAGGTGTAAGTAGAGATTAAGTTTAGTAGGTCTTATAGAAAGAACAGGTAGGATCAGGTTAATGAATATGGTGGGACTTGTGGTCTGAAGTGTATTTATTTCAATGGAAGGAGTGTAAGAGCAGTACGGTGGTTCAGTGGTTAGCTTGACTGCCTCACAGCACCAGGTACTTGAGTTCGACTCCAGCCTTGGGTGAGTGTCTGTGTGAAGTTTGCATGTTCTCCCTGTGTCTGTGTGGGTTTGCTCCGGTTTCCTCCCACTGTCCAAAGATGTGCAGGACAGGTGAATTGGCCATGCTAAATTGCCCATAGTGTTAGGTGCATTAGTCAGAGGGAAATGCGTCTGGGTGGGTTTTTCTTTGGAGGGTAGGTGTGGACTTGTTGGGCTGAAGGGCCTGTTTCCACACTGTAGGGAATCTAATCATAGAACCTGGATTAGTACAAGGAACTATGATGCTGTAGCTATTACAGAAAGTTGGCTGCAAGAAGGGTCTGACCGGCAGCTCAATGTTTCAGGTGTGATATAGAGGGATGTAAAAAGGGTGGGGAAGTTGCATTATTTATTAAGGAGGATATCACAACTGCACTGAGAGAAGACATCTTGTATGGTTTATCCAGCAAGGCCATATGGGTAGAACTCAGGAATAAGAAAGGCACAATCGTTATGATCGGGCTATACTGTAGGCCTCCCAATAGCCAGTGGGAGATAGAGAAACAGATACATAAGCAGATCGTGCAAGGATGTAAAAAAGACAAGATTGTTGTAGTGGGTGATTTTAACTGGAAGTTAAAAATGATTGGAATTCCCTTAGTTCCAGGGGCTTAGATTGAGCAAAATTTGTTAGGTGCGTCCAGGAGGGTTTCTTGAAACAATATGTAGATAGTCCAACTGAGAGGTGGCCATACTAGACCTTGTGCTTGGGAAACTACCTGACCAGCTTCAGTGAGGGAGTATTTTGGGAAGAATGATCATAATTGTGTAAGCTTTAAGATAGTTTTAGGATAAGACTAGTCCTTGGATGAAAGTGTTAAATTGACGTAAGGCTAATTACATAGTATTAGGCAGGAACTGGAGAAATTAAATTGAGGTTGAGTATTTGAGGGTAAATACCACACCTGACATGTAGGAGTCTTGTAAAGGCCAGTTGATCAGAGTTCAGGACCAACATTTTCCTGTGAGAACAAAAGATGTGGATGGCAAGATTCGATAATCCTGGATGACAAAAAGATGTTGAAAGAATAATCGAAAAGAAAAAAGTAGCATATGTTTTGGAAGTTGAAATTAGACAAAGCCCTTGAGTAATGTAAAGGAATTGGGAATGAACTTAAACAAAGAATTAGAAGGGTTAAAAGAGACCATGAAATGTCCTTGGCAAGTAGGATTATTGAAAATTCCAGGGCATTCTATATGTATATGAGGAGCTGGAGGGTAGCTTGGGAAACCCTAATCAAACACAAAGGAGAGAATTTATGCATGGAGCCAGAGGATGTGGATGAGGTACTTAATGAGTACTTTGTATCAGTATTCAACAAGGAGAAAGGCATGGATAATGGGAAGATTAGGGAAAGCTATGTTAATGATCTGGGCTATGTCGATATTAAGAAGGCATTGGATGTCTTTAAAAATGTCAAAATAGATAATTCCTCAGCACCTGATGGGATCTGTCCCGGGATACTGAGGGAAACAAGGGAAGAGATTGCTGGGATCTTCTCAGAGATGTTTGTATCCTCTTTAGTCATAGGTGAGGGACCAGAAGACTGGCAAATAGCTAACATTGTTTCTTAAGAGGGCAGTGGAGATAATCCAGGAAATTATGCATGGGGTAACCTTACTGAAATTATTGGAATAGATTCTTAGGGACAGTATTGACTTACATTTGGAAAAGCATGGACTTATTAGTGATAGTCAGCATGGCTTTGAGTAGAAGAGATCTTGTCTCACAAATTTAATGAAGTTTTTTGAGGAAGTGATGAAGTTAATTGATGAGGGGAGGGCAGTGGATGTTGTCTACATGGACTTTATTAAAACATTTGACAAGGTCTCTCGTGGTAGGTTGATCCGGAAGATTAAGGGCGGCACGGTGGCACAGTGGTTAGCACTGCTGTCTCACAGCGCCTGAGACCCGGGTTCAGTTCCCGACTCAGGTGACTGACTGTGTGGAGTTTGCACGTTCTCCCCGTGTCTGCGTGGGTTTCCTCCGGGTGCGCCGGTTTCCTCCCACAGTCCAAAGATGTGCAGGTCAGGTGAATTGGCCATGCTAAATTGCCCGTAGTGTTAGGCAAGGAGTAAATGTAGGGGTATGGGTGGGTTGCGCTTCGACGGGTCGGTATGGACTTGTTGGGCCGAAGGGCTTGTTTCCACACTGTAAGTAATCTAATCTAATTAACACATAGGATGTATGGTGAGTTGGTAAGTTGGATACAAAATAGGCTTGGCCATAGAAAATAGAGGGTAGTTGTGGAGGAGTGTTTTTCTGACTGGAGGTCTGTGACCAGTGGTATACTGCAAGGATCAGTGTTCGGACCTCTGTTGTTTGTAATATATATAAATGACTTGGATCAAAATGTAAGTGGTCTGATTAGTAAGTTTTCAGATGTGACAAAAATTAGTGCAACTGTGGATAGCGAGGAAGATTGTCAAAGAGTGCAGCAGGATATAGATCAGTTGGAAAGTTGAGAAGTGTAATAGTAGATGGAGTTTAATCTGGACAAGTGTGAGGTAATGCATTTCGGGAGATCAAATGCAAGAGGAAAGTATATAGTAATGACAGAACTCTTAGGAATGTTGACATACTGAGGGATCTTGGAGTGCAAGTCCATAGCTCCCAGAAAGTGGCAACACTAATGGATAAGGTGGTAAAGAAGCAGTATGACATGCTTGCCTTCATCATTTGGGGCACAGTTGCCAAGTCATTTGGCAGCTATATAAAATTTTAGTTAAGTGACGTTTGGAGTGTTGTGTGCAGTTCAGGCCGCCACCCTATAGGAGGAATGTGGAGGCTTTGAAAACAGTGCAATAGAGGTTTACCAGGATATTGCCTGGACATTGGATAACCTTGGATTATTTTTTGTTAGGGCTTCAGAGGCTGAGAGGTAACGTGTAGGGTAAAGGACACTGGCGGGAGTAATCTGTAGACCCCCAGTGTCAGACTATTTAATAAACACTGAACTGGAAGTTATTCCTGAATCCTGAGGGGCTGGGAAGATGAAGAGGAAGAAGCTCGATTTCGGTATGAATTAAATAGACTTCATTTAATGGCCTCGCATTCTGAAGACTCTCTAAAAATGAAAGAAAGACTAAATTTAAAGTGATACATAATTGGCTGAAAAATAAAGGAGGCAGAAAGAATCGATCCTCGAGAAGGCACAGTTTTCTTCTGACACAACAATCCTGCTTGGATTTGAAACATGATCTTGAAGTAAACCCGAGCTAATATTCAATGTCATTGACAGTTTCCCTAAGCTATATTTTACAATACGATTTGGGGTGGCAGGTAGTTTGTGGCTATGTGTGAGAAACAAATCTCATTCACTTCAATAATTTCAGTCCTAGACACAATCTGAAGCAATCAGTATGTTTATTATACGCTTGCAAGCGTGGTGCCTGAAATAGACATGTAGAGTTTAGCAAGTACATATCTTATATAGGATTCACTACTCCAAAACCCGGTGCCCATTTCTATTGTTTATCTCTTGCCTTATCTGGCCTTGTGCATAACAAAGTACAAGTTTTACTCGGCCATTTCAGCACATCCTGTTGTGGTCCATTGTTAGGTATATCCTCCTTCACCGCCATCTATTTCCCTCACTTATGACATTTCCTCCCTTTCCCCAACCATATTGATCGTTATGATCTTTTAATTGAGGTTTGTATTTGTGTTTTTGTGTTTTTGCAGAAGTGGGGAACAGATGCTTATAACTACTGCTTGTACAAGCATATCTGGCTTAACCTACATCTTCACAGCACCTTATCTAATTGTCTGTAACATCTACCATTGTTTGCAGGCACGTTTCATTCTTGTATGCACATTTTAGCTAATACAAAAACAATTATATATTTCCTTCACATAGTTTTCATTCTTATTGACTCAGCTCTTGGTTGAAACAATTACACACTGGTGTGAGTGCATTTACCTTGCCTAAGTAATTATGATTGCAGAAGTAACACTACCTATATCCCACACTATGCCAACTGCTCTACAGCAAACTCTATTACAACATAGAAAATGAAAATATTGAAAGCTTTCAGGGAGATAATTGGAGAGTGCTCTATTTACTAAGTATTGCACATTTTAGCGAGGATGTCTGCTGTTCAAAAGATAAAAGAAAACTTTTTAAAAAAACATTTTTAAAATTCCAGTTGATGTAGCAGTGTTTATTCCCCTTCATATTTGCCTCCATACGGGAAGTAAGTGTTAAACTCTACCAGATTTTGCCATTTTTCCTCCAAAGCTGCTTCTTGTTAACTTATTTAAATTCACAAAACAATATGACGATGAAAATATCTGATTCACATCCGGCATGGTTTTGTTCCCGGCGGCCATTTAAAGCCATTCTTTAGTGAGGTTTATTATTGTTACTGGCGATGTTTAATGTCAGAACGGCACAGCTTTAAGGGGCTTAGAAGCCCCTCACTGGATGGAACCGAATGATGTCACTCGCTCCTGCTTCCAGCTTTCCATGTGTGCCAAACTTCAGGATTGAAATTCCTGCTGTACGGTAGGAAGGAAATATAATATAAAAGGTAATACATTAGATCGTGAAGAAACAGAATTTTCCATCCTAGTGTGGCCTGAATGATATTTGCTGCTTTTGGTCAGTTTCTGTTTACATTAAAACGCTGACTGTTTAGAGAAGATGCATGGTTTAAGTGACCCTTCGTTCCGTGGTTTTAAACTAAGTGGGTGAGCAACTTTGGCAGCGGTGAATGTCCTGACTTTGAATACCTTTTAGATCAATGTGTAATTTGTGCGTTATTATTCTGTTGAACTGTTGAAAATGCTAGGGAAGCAGCAACTTTATGGCATAGTTGAATAATTTTAATCTTATTCCTAGACGTACTTGTGGAGTTTGAAATTTGAATCAGATTAATTGAACGGGACATGAGAAGATTATTTTTCTTGCTCACTCTCTCTGTGAGGGCAGCAGTTGCCTACCGTTATGAAGGTAAGAGTGAATTGTTTTCTTGTTATATTGAGAGGATCTAACTGCCAGAGAATTTTCATTCAATTCAATTTCCTTCCTTTCTTCCCCCGAAACCACTGATTTTTGTGATGTGGCAGTACACCAGAAATATTTGTGTAGAATATCTAGAGTGCTGGGTTTTCCCCTTTTACTGAGTCAACTCAACATAGCTGAGAATTAAGACTAAAATAATGTGTCCCCTACAGAGTAGACTACTGAAAGAAAGGGTACCTCTTTTTGTGGGAATGCTGATGTAATAGGTATATGGATGGTTTATGAGGACAGGAAGTAGAGGAACTGAATTATAACGGAGTCTATTTAAAATACGACAGCTGGTTTGTTCAGGAAAAAGCTATTGCATTTGCTGAGGTGGCTAATTATGATCTGAGTTGAGGTAGACCATGAGGAAAAGGAAGCTGATGCAAATTCCTGTCAAGAATCACACAAAGTGTAGCTTGGATGTGTGAAGCATAGGCTCAGTATGTCAACTACTGTAACTCATCTTTATCCCAATAGTCAGCTGCTCTTTTCTGGCCAAAGGTGACTTTTAGTAAGTGGGGCTCGGACTAAAATTGGACACTCCCAGGGCACACATTGGCGTCAGAAGAAGGTGATTGATGATAAGTGGGGAGAGTTGGAATGTAACAAGGCTCTGGAGGGGGTGCCAAAGGGCAGTGGCTTAAACATGCCTTGGAATGCCTGGAGGCAAAGTCCTGGAGATGGGATTGCTCCTGAGTTCACATTTAGTTGCATACCACTTCAAGAAGAATGAACATATCTGTCAAGTCTTAGCTTTAGTGTCTTTGCAATAGGGTTTTGTTTTTCTACCTCTCGCCATCTTTTGTAGCTTGTGTAGAGTTAGAGTTTTACAGCACAGAGAGAAGTCCTTTGGCTCATTGTATCTACAGTGGTCATCAAGCACTTATCTATTCTCTTTCCATTTCCAGTACTTGGCTCATGACCCTGTGTGCTGTGGAACTTAGCGTGTATCTAAATATTTCTTAAGTTGTAGTCTGTCCCACCTCTACCATCCTTTTTAGGTGGATTTCAATATAAACCACTATACTTTAGGTGAAAAATACTTTCCCTAAATATCCACATTACCCTTCTGCCCTTGACTATAAATTTATGGGTCTTCATTATTGATCCCTATTCAAAAGGGAAAAAAATTCTTCCTATTTAGATCCCTCAAATTTGTACACCTTAAGCATGTCTCTCCCCCAGCTTAACCATCTATGTTCTTCTTAATTCAGTCCTAAATCTGCTCCCCCTAATTTTGAGGCTATGCCCTCTTGTCCTAGTTTCACCTGCCAGTGGAAACATCCTCTGTTTATCTTATCGATTTCCTTCATAATTTTATATGTTTCTATAAGAAACCCCTGATTCTTCTAAATTCCAATCATTATAATCCCATTATAATCATTATAAGCCAATCCCTTCAACTCCAGAATCAACCCAGTGAATCTCCTCTGCACCCCCTCTAGTGCCAGTACATCCTTTCTCAAGTAAGGAGACCAAAACTGCACGCAGTACCCCAGGTGTGGCCTCACCAGAACTCTATACAGCTGCAACATAACCTCCCTGCTTTTAAACCCAATTCCTTTAGGAATGAAGGACAAAGTTCCATTTTCTTTTCTAATGACCTGTTGTACATGCAGACTAAATTTCTGTGATTCGTGCACAAGGACACCCAGATCCCTCTGCATAGCAGCATGCTGCAACTATTTACTATTCAAGTAATAATCAGTTCTACTGTTACTCCTACCAAAATGGATGGCTTCACATTGTATTCCATCTGTCAGACCTTTGCCCACTCACTCAAAGTATCTATGTTTCTTTGCAAAGTTTCACAGTCCTCTGCACACTTTGCTCTATCACTCATCTTAATGTTTTCTTACAGCTGAAAAGCTCCAACCCAGGCATTTTTATCAATGACTCAATTAATGCTAGAGAAGACCATAAGCTTACTCATAGAATTAAATTTCAAAACCAACAGTTAAAGGTGTTAATTGAGAAAAGTGCTAGCTTTCTACTTTCCTGTATGGCACTTTAGGATTTGCTACTTTTCCATTCAGCTCTAGTTTGATGAATTGCCAAAGGGCGATTAGCTAAAAAGTTAGCTGTAAAATATTTTTGATTGAACACAGCTGAGATTTATTGAGGTTATAAAGATGCAATGGTATAATGAATTAAAATTAGCGTCAAGTGCCACCAGGTGGTTCAGGAATATAGGAAAACCAGAAAGCTAAGTGCTTTTGAGCTCGAAGGCCCAACAACAATTGATGTTAACAATTCTATGGTTTCACTGAGTAAAGGTAATTTTGGAAATGGAAACGCATTCCGCCAGGGTTGTTTTCAACAGATAATCTGATCCATCCCAATAGAAAACAAAATGATCTCTCAAATAGGAAGCAAGATGGTTCAACTAATAATGTACTTTTCACAGGGGCAAGAGAACAACACATAAAAATAACATACTCACAATCATTTACTGACTAATGAACAGGGAATTTAAGAAATGTGAAAGTTTGAGATTTTCGATAAATTGAGGCAGTGATTTAGTGTGCTTAACTGATCTCAATCTCTTCTGTGTTTCCTTCCCAGAGTTTGATTTGGTTGATATAATGATGTTTCTGAGTTTGGCTGGACCAGTTTTTGTTTTGTACTCAGAACACTTGCAGTCTATCATTTCTTCTGTAAGCTTTCTAAATTCAGAAGTTTACAAAGAATCATTACAATCAGCTATAACTTATTTACTTTTAGGTGTTGTTCAAAACGCTCAATGTCACAAAATTTAGAAATCTATTGGTCCTAGCTGCAGTTGCAATTGTTTGAATTCAAGGTGAGTCTGTTATTCAAACCTTGTTGACACTGCTGTATCTGGCTATTTCACTTATTTGCAAAACTATTTTTTAAAAATGTGATATGATGGTTGTTCTGCTGATTGTTAAAGTCAGTCATAATTAGAATTAAAACAAGTTATCTGAAAATAAACAGTTCTGAAAAACAGAAACATGATCCTCTCAAGTATGTATTCCTAATTTTCTAAAGGGAAAAATATAGTCTTGAGTTTCAATAAGTTGTACTTGTACAAGCACATTACAGAATGCCAAACTATATTAAATCAATCAATAGCAAATTAATATGATATCGTCATATTTAACTAAAGTCTGATACTGACCTAACTTTCCTTTCTGTGTTGTAACGTCTGGTAAGAAGGAAAGAAATCTCACCAAGAATTCCAAGCTCCAGTGAGAATATTTGTAAATTGAAAGTGCCCTTGAGGAAAGGCAAAAGTATGAAATCAACTTCCTAACACTTTCTAGGTTAAATTGACAGACAATATGGCAGCATAAATTGGGAATAATCTTCCTAAAAGACCATGTATACTGGTACAATTTGTATGGAAGAATTGTCTTATGAACAAAGGTTAAAAGGTTGGGACTCATTGGAATTTAGAAGATCGAGAGGTGAGCTAATTGAACCATATCTTAACAACAGCCTTGAGAGGTTGTTTTCCCCTCATGGGAGAGTCTAGGACCAGAGGGCCTAATCTCAAAATAAAGGGGTGTCAATTTAAGACTGAGATGAGGAGGAATTTTTTTCTGAGTGTTGTGATTCTTTGAAATTTCTTGCCATGGAGATTTGAAGGGGTGACATACTTATGTATAGGGTGTATGTTTGCTCGCTGAGCTGTAGGTTTGATATCCACATGTTTCATTACCTGGCTAGGTAACATCATCAGTGGCGACCTCCAACTGAAGCGAAGCTTCAGTCTCCTGCTTTCTATTTATATCTTTCTCCTGGATGGGGTTCCTGGGGTTTGTGGTGATGTCATTTCCTGTTCATTTTCTGAGGGGTTGATAGATGGTATCTAGATCTATGTGCTTGTTTATGGCGTTGTGTTTGGAGTGCCAGGCCTTTAGGAATTCTCTGGCATGTCTTTACTTAGCCTGTCCCAGGATAGATGTGTTGTCCCAGTCGAAATGGTGGTTTTTTTCATCTGTGTATAGGGCTATGAGGGAGAGGGGGTCGTGTCAT
Organism: Hemiscyllium ocellatum; assembly: GCF_020745735.1. Taxonomy (NCBI): domain Eukaryota; kingdom Metazoa; phylum Chordata; class Chondrichthyes; order Orectolobiformes; family Hemiscylliidae; genus Hemiscyllium; species Hemiscyllium ocellatum. The sequence continues at coordinate 92,471,825 of NC_083411.1, read as the reverse complement.
TTTGTGGCTAGCTGGTGTTCATGTATCCTGGTGGCTAACTTTCTTCCTGTTTGTCCTACGTAGTGTTTGTGGTAGTCCTTGCATGGAATTTTATAGATGACGTTCGTTTTGTCAATGGGTTGTACTGGGTCTTTTAAGTTTGTTTTAAAAAAAACACAGTGCGCAGATTCCTCAAGAACAAACCACGACAAGCAGACAAAACACAGCCAGAAACCCTAACCACCTTACCTATATCAAAGAATTTTCAGAAATGACAGCCAGACTATTGAGACCCCTCGGAATCCTAGTAGCACACAAACGCACCAACACTCTCAAACAAAAACTAACAAACTTAAAAGACACAGTACAACCCATGGACAAAACCAACGTCATCTATAAAATTCAATGCAAGGACTGCCACAAACACTACGTAGGACAAACAGGAAGAAAGTTAGCCACCAGGATAAATGAACACCAGCTAGCCACAAAATGACACGACCCCCTCTCCCTCATAGCCCTACACACAGATGAAAAAAACCACCATTTTGACTGGGACAACACATGTATCCTGGGACAGGCTAAGCAAAGACATGCCAGAGAATTCCTAGAGGCCTGGCACTCCAACCACAACGCCATAAACAAGCACATAGATCTAGATGCCATCTATCAACCCCTCAGAAAATGAACAGGCAGTGACATCTCCACAAGCCCCAGGAACCCCATCCAGGAGAAAGATATAAATAGAAAGCAGGAGACAACAGCTTCGCTTCACTTGGAGGTCACCACTGATGATGTTACCTAGCCAGGTAATGAAACATGTGGATATCAAACCTACACTCAGCGAACAAACCTACACCCTAAACCTCAACCTGAGCTACAAACCTTCACAAACCTTGCGAATACTTGTGTATATTTAAGATTGAGTTTGATAGATTCTTGATCAATAGGGGAATCAAGGGTTATGGGGAAAGGGCAGTAAAGTGAACGTGAGGAATGTTGGATTAAATATGATCCTATTGAATAGCAATGCAGGCACGATGGCCAAATGGCCTATTGTGGTCAAATGTTCAAGACTGAAATTGATCACCTTTAGTTAGATAAGGACATTTGAGGATTGTAGTTATGGTAGCAAATTATGATCAGCTATAATCTAAATAAATTATTTGGTTATTCAATTAAATAATCTCATTGAAGTGGCGCATAAATGGTGGCTGAGTGAGCTATTCCCCTCTAATGGCCCTATAGTTCAACTCCCATGATTTGAAACCCACCTATCTGGCTAAAACTGGCTGAATGTTTGTTTGGCTGAAATTCAGGTTTCATACCTAGCCCACAACGGTTAGGTTTGATTTTCACTTGTTGACTATAGCAGGCATTAAGATAAAGGTCTCAAAACTGGTAGGATTATCTTTAATACATCTTTCTTTTGCCAAGCTAATACAGCAACAAAATAGTTTGATGCTATTGTAGATGCCCAAAGAAGTAAATTCATTTTTTTCTTTCTGCCCCTTTTGGGTTAGAAGGAACAATTTGGTACACTCAAGGAAGAGTACAAGCATTCCCCACCATGCGTTTGTTCTCTCTCCACCCCAACTCAACGATCCTGGTTTTTGTAACAGACCTGGCAGCTCATCCTATTGCTTACTGGGTTTTAGTGATGTTTTCTTTGCTACCTCGGCATGAAATAGATGGGTGGTTAATTCGAGAGGTTTAAATGGGACTTGGTGTAAAACAGTCCCAGGCATAATTTCTATAGCATTGGGTCAGTTTCTATTCCTCCTGCACATGTACATTTTAAACTACTCTGAAATTGAGTTTATACTCACAAGATTACAAATTGTAAATGGAATATAAACACCATTGTTTTGTTCACATTATGTATACGCTGTTATGCATGTGTTTGCAAGTTGCTTTGGACATATGGATAATTAGAATGTTGGATCTTTATGGTTTCATTGATTTGTAAAACTGGTGTTGCTAAAATTTTTAAGGATCTGGCTTGTGCTTTCTCTCATTTGAAGGCTGGGTGTGAAAAGACACGTCGTATGTGTTGTTCACCCAAAGACAGGTTCTCTGCTCATTGCTTCATGATTTAGATATTTCTCCTAAGTTGCTTAGAGCAATCTCTGATTTCCAATTTCATTAAATAATGAACAATATGACTAGGGAAAGGAAAACCATTCTTTGCCTTCTTTGTATGTGTATTTCATGGAAACCCAGGCTCCCTTCCTAAAGGATCCTCTGCCTATAAGCAGACACTGTAATTAAGGTTCTTCTGCTATCACCACTGAAATGTTATGGTTTTTAATGAGAGAACCTTTTACGTGGTAAGTGATAGGATCAGTCATTAAGAGTCCTGCAAATGTTGGGGGTTGTTGGGAGGGATGAGAGTGAGCACAATCATGGCAGTGTTATGTCCTGTGTATTTAAATCACAAAGTTGCAAAGTTATTAATTAATGCTTTTTATTTTGAATTGATCCATTTTGTGCTCCTCAAATTGAGGGAATGGTTTCAAGGAACTGGAATACTTTTCCAGCTTGCCTATCAGAGTACACATTTTCATGAACACAAAGGTGAAAGCTCCTTCCATATTGCAGCTCAAACTTCTGGAGCAACGTGTTGAGAAACATGTGGCAATAAAAATTACTGAGAGACATGAAATGATAACAAAAGCTATTTCACTTATATTTTGTGTGGCGGAAAGCTGACTTAAAAGGAATATGCACACATATTGCTTGAACAGCTGGGCCCATAATTCTAACAGGTAAGTTTCTTTGGAACTCTCACCAGCTAGGAGTTGTAAGAGTTCCAAGAGGCGTAGATTAGGATCCAGATTTTGAAATTAATTTCTACTGCTTTCACAGTATCTCTTTACAAAAATCACATTGCATTTTTTCTTAGAGACTAAAGATTTTTCCACTGTGTATGTGGGTTATGCCACTTTACAGTGATGGATTAAGTAGGTTACATGTGTCATTACACATATTAACCCTGCATACAGAGGTCCTGTTGCCACAAGGCGACTGATAGCTATTAATTGGGGCACCAATGAATCCCATCCCATTTATGCTTGGAAAAAGGAGTTCAGTGAAACTTAGGGCCTTGATCCTCTTTGTGCTGAATAAATAGTATGCACACACTTAAACACAGAACAAACTCTTAGCAAAAGCAACTGAGGATGAAATGGTAAACTTAGTTTTGAATAAAGAGAATGAGATATCAAGTTCACCTGTGTCTTTGATTAAATACTTACTTGTGTACCTTCATAATTCTCTCAGTTTGTCATACTTGGCTGTTGCTTGATTTGAGAATGACACCATGGTTTCTGTTATGGATCATCATATAATTCAACACAGCAATTCTCAACTCATAGATTTTTGGGAACATTGGGCATGACATCCCATGAGGTCACGGGATCCAAATTGCAGGATTTGCTTTTTTCTCTGCCCTTCCTCATCATTGCATCAGCGTGACTGAATGTGATAGACAAGTTGTTTTTTGAATGACTCTGTAGAGCTCATTCCCAGTCATTGAAGCTCTCTTTGTAGTGCAGCACCGTTAACATAACGACAACCTTTTGAAGTTTTTTTTGTCTTCCCCTGGAATGCTGACCACATAACAATTGAGAAAAGTGTTCCAGAATCTGGTTTCCAGCATCTGCAGTCATTGTTTTTACCTCATTGAGAAAACTGTACCTGGTAGAGAAGATGATTTACTCACAGTGAAGTTGATTTTGCTGGCATTTTGCCTGAATGCTTGTAGAGCTCGCTTCCTGAGAGACATTAGCCTTTGTTTGACTGTCCTCCCTACAACAGTCATTGAATCTGGAAAATATAGCAGAGGCATTGCTGATGGAAATTCTCTAACACTTTTATGCTTAATGTTAACAGTCCATGCTTTGCTGAAGTACAGGTGTGTGGTGATGACAGCTTCTCTGTACACCAGGGCTTTTGTTGACTAGCAGAGATCTGTATTGTCAAATATTCACTGTTTTTTGGTCATGGAATGCAGGTGTTGTTGGCTTTACCAACATTTATCACCCAGAGACAAAAACAGAAATTGTTAAAAAATCTCAGCAGGTCTGGAGAGAAATCAGAGTTAATGTTTTGGGTCCAGTGATGCATCTTCAGACTTGCTGAGATTTTCCAGCAATTTCTGTTTTTGTTACTGATTTCCAGCATCTTGTGAATTCTGAATACTAGGTGAATGTCCATTGTTGGTTGGGCATGTTGACAGTCTGTCCAGACCTTTGCATTCGGATCCTTGGTAGCTTTCTTCAAGGTCGGCAATGAGCACCATGATTTCACTGCTAATGGTAAAATCTGTGAAATGAACAGTAATGTGGAGGATTTGCAGTGCAGACATCTTATTTTTTATTATTGTGTGCCAATGTTGAGGGACATCACTGCCAATTCATATGTAAGGCCAATGTGAAAAAGACAGGGATGCTGCTCAGAAAACAGGAGGCACGTTTCACTTATATCCAAGCAAACCCATGAAAAAACTATGCCTCATCTATATATACCTGCTTTTTCTTTTGCTCAGTTATGTCTTATCAGTAAAATTTTGTCAGATTCAGAAATCTTTTGACTGGTTATCTCATATTTCTGGATGCTTTATATTTGGAAGACCTGATACTTCAGAAGTAGCAATCCTCTTCTGTTGTGTCTCCGATAACTTGCCAAGAAATGCAGTATTTACTTATTCTGAATGGTTTCAGATTGAACATTTTCATGTGAGTGCTGCTGAAAATAGTATCTAACCCTTCTACTGGAGTTAAAGCTAACTGCTTTTCATTACTCAAGACAGTTAACAATTCTTTAATGGAATTAACATCATATGTATTTTCCACAATAAATTGAATCTCTGTCATCCCAACATACTTAGATAATACCGGTGGAATTATGATAGGAATGAAAACTAGTGTCTTCATTTTAATCAGTTATCATTGAGGCTGCAGGAATGCCCCATCACTCTTGTCCCATGGGTCATAACAAAACTAAAATTATCTTTTTCCAGGTCATTGGTGATTACACTGTTATTAAAGGCTTATCTTTTAGTAAAATGTCTACATCAAAATTATCCGCATTTTGGCCTTTTTAAAATGTTTCCACCAAAACTTACCATCAATCTCATTCTGTAGTCATGACAGACATAACATCAAAATATTTAAGAGCAGATAGAGAGGACTTATTGACCACTACAGACAGATAATCCAGATCCCCAAAGAGAATTTCAGATAACGTAGTAGGAGAAATACAAGCTGTAGCCCATTCCTTGCTTCAAATCTGCCCTGCCATTCAAAAGGATCTGCCTGAGAGGGTGCTGGAGGCAGATATTATCTCAATATTTTAGACACAGTGGGTACTTGAAATGCCAGGATATTATAGGCTATGAATCAAGTGTAGACAAATAGCATTAATGTACTTGGTATTTGTTGGTTAGCATAGACATGGTGGGCTGAATGGCCTGTTTCTATGCTGTATGAGTCAAGATTAGAGTAGTGCTGGAAAAGCACAGCAGGTCAGGCAGCATCTGGCGAGCAGGAAAATTGACATTTCGGGCAAAAGCCCTTCATCAGGAACGAAGCCTTCATTCCTGATGAAGGGCTTTTGCCCGAAATGTCGATTTTTCCTGCTCCTCGGATGCTGCCTGACCTGCTGTGCTTTTCTAGCACTACTCTAATCTTGACTCTAATCTCCAGCATCTGCAGTCCTCACCTTCTCCTCTATGCTGTATTACTGAATAACTTTATGACTCTATCATGCATAATCTGCTTAGGTTTCAACTCTCCTTTCATGCCAGCTCATCAGTTCCCTGGTATTTCAAAACTGTATCTGCTTTCTCCTCAAAACTTCCAATAATCTATCCTCTGGGGTAGAGAATTCCAGACATTCACTACCTCTCCGGAGTAAAAAAAAAGCACTTCAATTTTAAACGTGTGGCCATTTATTCTGCGAGTGTTTCCCCTAGTTTGAGATTCCCCCACTAGTAAAGTCATCATCTCCAAATTTATCCTGCCAAGCTTCCTTAAAATCTTGCGTGTTTCAATAAGATCACATCCCATTCACTAGAGATTAGAAGAATAAAAGATTAAAATGTTTAGCTGTTCTTGATAAATCAAGCCCTGCATCCCAGAAATCAACTTAGTGAATCTTTTTTTATGACCTTTAATACAAGTAGATCCTTTCTTAAAATCTGTGCACAGAAATCTAGGTGTGACTTCACCAATACCATGTGCAATTGTAGCAAGACATCTCTAATTATCAAATTTCAATCCCTCAACAATAAAGATCACAAATCAAATATCTACTTGTGCTGCCAATTTTACCTTCAACAAATTTTGTTTTGCCATTGCACAGGCCACTATAATGAAGGAAGCATTTCTGCAACATTTTCCAGTAACTGCTGTGTTTCCTTGACCTCACTTTTTTAAGAAAAATATTACTGGGATATGGGCATTGTGAACTGGGCCAGCATTCATTGTCCATCCCTAAGGGCACTTGAGGAGGTGGTGGTCAGCTGCTTTCTTGAATCGCTGTCTCCTGGTGTGGGTATACCTACACTGCTGTTAGAGAGGGACTTCCAGGATATTGACCCAGCAACACTTAAGGAATAATTATATACTGTAGTTCCAAGTTAGAATTAGAATGGATGATATGTGACTTGGAAAGAAACTTGAAGATGGTGATATTCTTAAGCATCTGCTGCCCTTGTCCTTTTAGGTGATAGTGGTCATGGCTTTGCAATGTACTATCTAAAAAGCCTTGGTGAATTTCTGCTGTGCAACTTGTAATTGGTACACTTTGCTGCTACTGTGTGTATTGTTGGTGGAAGGAATAAATGTTTGTGGATGCAGTGCCTGCTGAGTAGGCTACTTTTGTCCTCAAAAGTATCAAGCGTCTTCAATTTTGTTTGAAATGGGCTCATCCAGGCAAGTGGGGAGTATTCCATCATACACCTGCCTTGTGTCTTATGGATGGTAAACAAGCTTTGTGGAGTTGGGGGATGAGCCATTACTGTGGCACGGCACCTCAGTGGTTGGCCCTGCTGTCTCATAGCAGCAGGGACCTGGTTTGATTCCAGCTGCGGGTGTCTGTCTGTGTGGAGTTGCACATTCTCCCAGTGTCTGCGTGGGTCTCCTCTGGTTTCTCCCACAATCCAAACACATGCAGGTCAGATGGTTTAGCCATGCTAAATTGCCATGTGTGTCCAGGGTTGTGTAGGTTAGGTAGATTTAACCATGGGAAATGCAGGCTTACAGGGATAGGGTAGGATAGAGTGGGTCTGAGTGGGATACTCTTTTAGGGGGTTGATATGGACTTGATGGGCTGAATGGCCTGCTTGCACATTGTACGGACTCTATGGTTTTATTGTTTATTAACATTTAGCAGTTCAAGCCTGGATGTTGTCCCAGTCTTGCTGCATATGAACATAGATTGTTCCTGTATCTGAGGAGTCATGAATGGTTCTGAAGATTGTGCAATCATTAGTGAATGGCACTATTTTGCACTTTATGATAGAGGAAAGGTCGTTGCTGAAGCAGTTGCAGATTTTTGGATCTAGGATATTACTGAGGAACACCTAGAGCTGAGATGACTGACATCCAACACACTGAATCATCTGCTTTTATCCTTGATATGACACCAACCCGTAGAGAACTTTCCTCTGATTCCCATTGACTCAAATACTGTTTCACCTTGCCTCACCTAACTTCTGGATTTGAGCTTTTTTTTTGTCTATTTTAAGGACTAGACATAAATTATTGGAATATGAACCAGAAAGTGCAATTTGGATTAATAGACTATTTTTACTTTTACTTTCCCTTTTCTTTAAAGGAGAAGTGATCCTATGTTCTGTTGCTTTGTGAGACATGCTAGCACCAGGTATCCTTTAGGAAAGAAATAGCTGCAGTGCAGCAACAGCTCAACTTGTGGATTGGTTACAAAAGTAGCTGTTTCTCATCTGCCTTTTCTGTCCTGTGCGCATTTGCGATTAAAAGTGATATAGTTTAAATTTGCAGATTAGTAACTAATCTATTTTTAACATGTTGGGGAGGCTTGTTACAAGAAAATAATCATGCGAGAGATTAAACTGTGACCATAAGACGCAGGTGCAAAAGTAGGCCATTTGGCCCATCGAGTCTGTTCCAGCACTCAGTGAGATCAGCATTGATTTCGGAGCCCTCGAATCCACTCTCTTACCATTTCCCCAATTCCCTTACTGGTTAAAATTCTGTCAAGCATATCCTTGAACATTATTATTCCCCAGCCTTGAGCACTCTCTGCATAAAATCATTTCACTACCTTCTGAGAGAAAAAAAACCTCCTCATCTCTGTCTTAATCTTTCACCTTTCACCTTAAACCTATGCCCTCTAGTTTTGCACTGCCCTATCCTAAGAAAAAGACTTTGACTATTCACCCTCTCCATGCCTCTCATAGAGTCATACAATGTGAAAACAGATCTTTCGGTCCAACTTGTCTATGCCAACCAAGTTTCCCCACCTAAACTAGTCCCATATGCCTACATTTGGCCCATGTCCCTCTAAACCTTTCCTGTTCGTGTACCTATCTTTCACATGTTGTAACTGTACCTGCATCGACCACTTCCTCTGGCATTCATTCCACATTCAAGCCACCCTCTGTGCGAATAAAGTTACCCCTCAGGTCCCTTTTAAATTTTTCTCCTCTCACCTTAAAGCTTTGCCTTCCAGTTTTGAACTGCCTGAGCTTTGAGATTCTTTTCCATGGTGAGGCTAATCTGGACTGTGCCACTGAACAAACTGAAGGCTGAATTAGATGGATTTTTAATCAACAAAAGAATAAAAGCTTATAGGCAGCAAAATGGAGTTTAAGCCACAATCAGATCAGTAATTGTCTTATCAAAAAACCAAATATTCTACTCTTGTTCTAATTTCTTATGATCAATGGAGGGAGAAGCACCACTGGACCAGAGGTGCTGACTTTCAGGTGTGATATTAATATTGAGACCATATCTACATTCTTGGTGGAAACATGGAACTATGCAAAAAAAAAAGGCAGTTTTCCCAGTGCCCTGTCCAACAGATTTCTCTCAATCATCACCAGGAAAAAATGGATTAAAGTTGTAATTTATCTTACTGCTATTGTTGCATTTTATACAAAAAATAAGGTTCGATCACAGAGTACAGTTGGAATTTGAAACATTAGAGGATGGACAGTGTAGATGTACCAGGATGGTGTCACTGATGGGAAATACAGTTTTCACGGAGTTCGATACTTGAACTTGATACTGCCATTACAGCAAAAAAGGCAAAGAGAAAATTTAATAAGAGCTTTTCAAAGTTGTAAGGGTGGGGTAGGCAGTAGTAAAAGCCCTCAAATTCTTCGATGTACAAGGAATGAAGTTTGAAGGACTTTTTTTTTTGCAGAAGGTTGATGCATCATGGTTATGATGTAGGACAAGTTCTGTTTTAAAAGGGGTGATCCTTTAATCTTGGAACCTTTTTGAGCATAGACAGCCACCATTCAGCTAATCATGCCTGCGCCCTACCAATACAGTTAATTTCCCATGTCTATTACTGTTAAATCCATTTCTAACATCCTACAGATCAACGGAGAGCGTTGTCGCCTCAACATAAAGTGATGAGGAGTTCAAATCCCACTTGAGAGACTTGAGTCCGTAGTGCAAGCTTCAGTAAAACGCTGAGGTGGGTTTCAACTTTAAGATGAAAGGCCATACTGAAACCCCAGCTTCTCCAAAATGTAAATATTAAAACTACTAGATTGGCTAGTTCCTTAGGCTGTATTGACTTTTGGAATGCCCTTAAGCTAATGCAAGGTGCTATGAAAATGCAACTTGTTTACAAAACAACACAGAGGCTGAATTTCAAATAATAATAAGTGGAGATAGTGATCTCAAGGGCTCATGAAATACAGAGTTCACATAACTTGCCGGCAGCAGGACGATGGTATAGAATCTAAGCACAGGTTCTCCCCGTGTCTGCGTGGGTTTCCTCTGGGTGCTCCGGTTTCCTCCCACAGTCCAAAGATGTGCAGGTCAGGTGAATTGGCCATGCTAAATTGCCCGTAGTGTTAGGTAAGGGGTACATATAGGTGTATGGGTGGGTTTCGCTTCGGCGGGTCGGTGTGGACTTGTTGGGCCGAAGGGCCTGTTTCCACACTGTAAGTAATCTAATCTAATCTAAGTAATCATTTAGGCCACCATTCTTGTGGCAGCTCTTGGAAAGAAATTATTCCCAATGCCCTGCTCTTTACCCATAGCCTTACAATGTTCCTTCCTTTTACCCTAATTTCCTTTTACTATTGAATCTGCTTCCATTAACCTTCCAGAACAATTCTCCAACCCACGTCTTCACACCACCCCCTAGACCCCCGCCCCTTGCCAGATCTTTTACTAATTACCTTAAATGTTTATTTGTAATCAACTTTTCTCCATTACAGGGCCTTGCAAAGTAGAGTCAGGACCTCACATGGGGATGATTTTATAAATCTCTATAAGATCACCCTTCAGCTCCCGGGAAGATAGGCTGAGGCTATCAGCCTCTCCCATAAGCTCAAAGTCTCCAATCACAGCCATATCATTTTAAATCTTTTCTAAACCCTTTCAGATTTAATAATGATCTTCCTGTAGTAGTGAGACCAGAATTGAACACACTATTCTAAAAGTGGCCTCACCACCAATGTCCTGTACAACCGCAACATGACATCCCAACTCCAAAACTCTGTGCACTGACCAATAACAGCAAGTGTGCCAAATCCCTTCTTCAGCATCGTGTCTACCTGTGACTCCACTTTCAAAGAACCATGAATCTGGACCCTAAGGTCTCTTTGTTTGGCAACACTCCCCATGACCCTCCCATTAACTGTATAAAATATGTCTTGGTTTGCCTTACCAAAATGTAATACCTCACATTTATCTAAATTAAACTCCACTTGGCACTCCTCAGCCCATTGGCCCATCTGATCAAGGTCCCATAGTATTCTGAGATGACCTTCTTCACCATTCACTACACCACTAAGTTTGGTGTCATCTATAAACCTATGAACCATAACTCCCATATTCACATCCAAATCATTGATATAAATGACAAAAAGCAGTGGACTCAGCACCGATCTTATGGCAAAATGCTAGCCAGAGGCCTCCAGTCTGATAAACCACCCTACACCACTACCCTCTGTCTCCTATCTTCAAGTGGATTTTATGTCCAGTTGGCTGGTTCTCCCTGTATTCTGTGTGATCTAATCTTGCTAACCAGTCTACCATGTGGAACCTTGTCAAATGCCTTACCAAAGCACATTTAGACAATGTCTACGACTCTTCCTTCATCAGTCATTTTTGTCACCTCTTCAAAAAAACTCAATCAAGGTAGTGAGATATGATTTTGCTATGCACAATGCCAAGCTGACTATTCCTAATCAGTCCTTACCTTTCCAAATGCACGTAAATCTTGTCCTGGGAATTAGTTTAGCTCAGTTGGGTTGGATCATTGGTTTGCAGAGTAGTGTGATGCCAACAGTGTGGGTTCAATTCCCATCATTGGCTTGAGGTTGCCATGAAGGACTTTCCTTCACAGCCTCTTCCCTCACCTGAGGTCTGGTGGCCCTCATGTTAAATCACCATCAGTCGCTTCTCTCTAATAAGAGAGCAGCCCCTATGGCCTAGTAAGACTATGGCGACTCAACAACAATTCCTGTCCCTCAGATTCCCCTCCAACAACTTACCCATCACTGATGTTGGGCTCACTGATCTATAGTTCCCTGGCTTTTCCTTACTGCCTTTCTTTACTTGTGGCACCACATTAGCCAGCCTCCAGTCTTCTGGAGACAAACAGGAGGCTGGAAGAACACAGCAAGCAAGTCAGCATCAGGAGGTGGAGAAGTTAGCATTTTAGGTGTAACCCTTTGTCTCTAACCTCCAGTCTTCTGGGACCTAACCCATGGCTGTTGATGATACAAATATCTCAGTAAGAAGCCTATCAATCGCTTGCAGAGCACCTCAAGAAGTTCTGGAATACACCTGATCAGGTCCTTGGGATCTATACTCCTTTGTGTTTTAAGACCCCCAACACTTCCTCTTCGGTAATATGAACATTTTCAAGACATCACTATTTATTTCCCTAAGCTCCCTAGCTTCTATGTCCTTCTCCACATTAAATACCGCCGTGAAATATTCATTTCACGCATAGATGGCCTTGTTGATCTTTAAGGGACGCTATTCTCTCCCTGGTTACTCTATTGCCCTTAATGTATTTGTAGAATCTCTTTGGAGTCTCCTTAACCCTGTTTACCAAAGCTAACTCGCATTCCATTTTTGTTCTCCTAACTACTCTCTTAAGTATACTCCTACTGCCCTTATACTCCTCGAGGGATTCGCTCAATCCCAGCTGTCTAAACCTGATATATGCCTCCCTTTTTTTTACCCAGTGGATTCTGGGTAATCCAAGATGGAGGATGGGGAAAGTTTCTGGCTTTAAGAGCTGCTCCTTTTTTTTTTGAGGTACTTTAGGTGTTGGAGGTGATTTCCTTGAATTCCAGGAACAACAATTACAGTTTTATATGCTGTTGCATTGTTTTGAAACTTTGGAAAAAAGTAGTCAAAACAACAGCAGTTTTAAAAGGGAGAAGAGCAGACAAAGGAAGCACATGGTAAGGACAGTGAAGGAGACTGAGAGAGAGAGAGAGAGAGAGAGAGAACCTGCACAGTTACTGCCTTTGCTGTTTGAATGCATGTATTGCTGGACTTCGGAATGCATCTGGGAAAATTAACCAACAGTGATATTCACAATCTTGGAGGAACTGTTGGGCAAAGTTCACAGCACAGAATCAGATAAGTTAATCATTGTTTTAAGCCTGTCCAAGAGAAAGGCTGCAGTAGTGAGTATAGTGGATTCTTTCTTGATTATGTTTTTGGAGATAAGTCTCTTAATTAAACTTAACATATAAGCCATAGCTATTAATTTAACCTGGGGCTGTGTTTGTAGAGGAATAAGACGGTGTTATTTTCTGGGTCTGTAGATTGTGAAGGAGCAAAAATGTCAGATGTGGGAGTTTAAAGAGAGTTTAAGGGTTACTGTGGATTATATCAGCCATAAATGCTGTTGGATGCGAATCTTATCAGATCAAGTGGATCAGTTGAAGAGACAGATAGAAGCGATGAGCAATTTGCAACAGCAACAGTATGTGATGGATGGCAGGTATAGGAAGGGGGGAAGCCTCAGATACAGTTAACTCCAGGAAGGGTGAGAGAGGTAGGCAGCTAGTGCAGGATCCTTTGTGGATATACCCATTTCAAACAGGAATGTTGTTTTGGAAAATGTAAGGGGTGATCAATTCTCAGGGGAACGTAGCACGAACAGCCAAGTTTCTGGTATTGAGACTGGCTGTAATGCAACAAGGGGTTCGTCGGCTTCCAAGAGACCAATTGCGTTAGAGGATTCTGTAGTCAGAGGTACAGACAGACGTTTCTGTGGCCAGCAGAGAAAAAGCAGAATGGTGTGTTGTTTCCCTGGTGCCAGGATCAAGGATGTCTCCGAGAGGGTGCAGAATGTTCTCACGGGGGAGAGAGGCTAGCAAGAGGTCATTCTCGACATTGGAACCAATGATCTAGGAAGGGAAAAGGTTGAGATTCTGAAGGGAGATTACAGAGAGTTAGGCAGAAAGTTAAAAAGGAGGTCCTCAAGGGCAGTAATATCAGGATTACTCCCAGTGCTACGAGCTAGTGAGGGCAGCAATAGGAGGATAGAGCAGAAGATGCATGGTTGTGGAGCTGGTGTATGGGAGAAGGATTCACATTTTTGGATCATTGGAATCTCTTTTGGGGTAGAAGTGACCTGTACAAGAAGGACGGATTGCACCTAAATTGGAAGGGAACTAATATACTAGGAGGGAAATTTGCTTGGGAAGATCTAAACTAGTAAAGTGGGGGGAGGGGTGGGACCCAGGGAGATAGTGAGGAAAGAGATCAATCTGAGACTGGTACAGCTGAGAACAGAAGTGAGTCAAACAGTCAGGGCAGGCAGGACTAATAAATTAAACTGCATTTATTTCAATGCAAGGGGCCTAACAGGGAAGGCAGATGAACACAAGTCATGGTTAGGAACATGGGACTGGGATATCATAGCAATTACGGAAACATGGCTCAAGGATGGGCAGGACTGGCAGCTTAATGTTCCAGGATACAAGTGCTACAGGAAGGATAGAAAGGGAGGCAAGGGAGGAGGGTGAGCGGCATTTTTGATAAGGGATAGCATTACAGCTGTGCTGAGGGAAGATATTCCCGGAAATACATCCAGGGAAGTTATTTGGGTGGAACTGAGAAATAAGAAAGGGATGATCACCTTATTGGGATTGTATTATAGACCCCCCAATAGTCAGAGGGAAATTGAGAAACAAACTTGCAAGGAGATCTCAGCTATCTGTAAGAATAATAAGGTAGTTATGGTAGGGGATTTTAACTTTCCAAACATCGATTGGGACTGCCATAGTGTTAAAGGTTTAGATGGAGAGGAATTTGTTAAGTGTGTACAAGACAATTTTCTGATTCAGTGTGTGGATGTATCTATTAGAGAAGGTGCAAAACTAGACCTACTCTTGGGAAATAAGGCAGGGCAGGTACCTGAGGTGTCAGTGGGGGAGCACTTTGAGGCCAGTGACCATAATTCTATTCGTTTTAAAATAGTGATGGAAAAGGATAGACCAGGTCTAAAAGTTGAAGTTCTAAATTGGAGAAAGTCCAATTTTGACGGTATTAGACAAGAACTTTCAAAAGCTGATCGGAAGCAGGTGTTCACAGGTAAAGGGACGGCTTGAAAATGGAAAGCCTTTAGAAATGAGATAACAAGAATCCAGAGAAAGTATATTCCTGTCAGGGTGAAAGGGAAGGCTGGTAGGTATAGAGACTGCTGGATGACTAAAGAGATTGAGGATTTTGTTAAGAAAAAGAAGGAAGCATATGTCAGGTATTGACAGGATAGATCGAGTGAATCCTTAGAAGAGTATCAAGAAAGTAGGAGTATACTTAAGAGGGAAATCAGGAGGGCAAAACGGGGACATGAGATAGATTTGGCAAATAGAATTAAGGAGAATCCAAAGCGTTTTTACAAATATATATACATACAGGACAAAAGGGCAACTAGGGCGAGAATAGGGCTCCTCAAAGATCAGCAAGGCGGCCTTTGTGTGGAGCCACAGAAAATGTGGGAGATACTAAATGAATATTTTGCATCAGTATTTACTGTGGAAAAGGATATGAAAGATATAGACTGTAGGGAAATAGATGGTGATATCTTGCAAAATGTCCAGATTACAGAGGAGGAAGTGCTGGATGTCTTGAAACGGTTCAAGGTGGATAAATCCCCAGGACCTGATCAGCTGTACCCAAGAACTCTGTGGGAAGCTAGAGAAGTGATTGCTGGGCCTCTTTGTATCATGACTGTCACAGATGAGGTGCCGGAAGACTGGTGGTTGGCAAATGTGTTGCCACTGTTTAAGAAGGGTGGTAAAAATCAAGCCAGGGAACTATACACCAGTGAGCCTGACCTCAGTGGTGGGCAAGTCGTTGGAGGGTCTCCTGAGGGACAGGATGCACATGTATTTTGAAAGGCAAGGACTGATTAGGGATAGTCAACATGACTTTGTATGTGGGAAATCATGTCTCACAAACTTGATTGAGTTTTTTGAAGAAGCAACAAAGAAGATTGATGAGGGTAGAGCAGTAGATGTGATCTATATGGACTTCAGTAAGGCATTCGACAAGGTTCCCCATAGGAGGCTGATTAGCAAGGTTAGATCTCATGGAGTACAGGGAGAACTAGTCATTTGGATACAGAACTGGCTCAAAGGTAGAGAACAGAGGGTGGTGGTGGAGGGTTGTTTTTCAGACTGGAGGCCTGTGACCAGTGGAGTGCCACAAGGATCAGTACTGGGCCCTCTAATTTTTGTCATTTACATAAATGATTTGGATGCGAGCATAAAAGGTACAGTTAGTAAGTTTGCAGATGACACCAAAATTGGAGGTGTAGTGGACAGCGAAGAGAGTTACCTCAGAATACAACAGGATCTGGACCAGATGGGCCAATGGACTGAGAAGTGGCAGATGGAGTTTAATTCAGATAAATGTGACGTGCTGCATTTTGGGAAAGCAAATCTTAGCAGGGCTTATACACTTAATGGTAAGGTCCTAGGGAGTGTTGCTGCACAAAGAGACCTTGGAGTGCAGGTTCATAGCTCCTTGAAAGTAGAGTTGCAGGCAGACAGGATAGTGAAGAAGACATTTGGTATGCTTTCCTTTATTGGTCAGAGTATTGAGTTCAGGAGTTGGGCGGTCATGTTGCAGCTGTACAGGACATTGGTTAGGCCACTCTTGGAATATTGAGTGCAATTCTGGTCTCCTTCCTATCAGAAAGATGTTTTGAAACTTGAAAGGGTTCAGCAAAGATTTACAAGGATGTTGCCAGGGTTGGAGGATCTGAGAGGCTGAACAGGTTGGGGCTATTTTCCCTGGAGCATTGGAGGCTGAGGGGTGACCTTATAGAGGTTTACAAAATTATGAGGGGCATGAATAGAATAAATAGGCAAAGTCTTTTCCCTGGGGTCGGTGAGTCCAGAACTAGAGGGCATAGGCTTAGGGTGAGAGGGGAAAGATATAAAAGAGACCTAAGGGGCAACTTTTTCACACAGAGGGTAGTACGTTTGTGGAATGAGCTGCCAGAGGAAGTGGTGGAGGCTGGTACAATTGCAACATTTAAGAGGCATTTGGATTGGTATATGAATAGGAAGGGTTTGGAGGGATATGGGCCGGTTGCTGGTGGATGGGACTAGATTGGATTGACATATCTGTTCGGCATGGACGCGTTGGACCGAAGGGTCTGTTTCAATGCTCTGCATCTCTGTGACTCTGACAGTGCCTCAATTTTTCTATTCAACTAACATTACCTACCAGCTTACCAGCTACACCTACCAGCCTTGCCCTTCACACTAATAGGAATATTCAATCTCTGAACTCCTGTCATCTCATTTTTGAAGGCCTCCTACTTTTTGATAGATACTTATCTGATAGATACTCCAGATCACAGCAAAAATAATTACTTTTGTCCCATAAGCATCTTAAAACAGTGTCTCATAGCGGGGAAGGTAAGAAAGA
This sequence comes from Hemiscyllium ocellatum, assembly GCF_020745735.1. Classification (NCBI taxonomy): domain Eukaryota; kingdom Metazoa; phylum Chordata; class Chondrichthyes; order Orectolobiformes; family Hemiscylliidae; genus Hemiscyllium; species Hemiscyllium ocellatum. Next base: position 92,454,702 of record NC_083411.1, on the reverse strand, counting down.
GCAAGTTTGGCCATTGAGGTAGTGGAGGGTGACATACAGTAAGCGTGAGATAGAATCAGAGTTGGACAGTTCACAGTGTGAATCTGCAATTAAATCCTGGGACAGTTATGCGTTTTCACACTTTGAGGGAGGACAAGAATAAGATCTCGTAAGGTCGTTTAGGAAATTAAAGGAAATCTATGCTCCTGACACTGAGTGGAAAAGAAATAACACTCAAAGACATTGCAAAAAGAACAAACTGTGAACTCAAGCCACAATCTGAGTCTAACTGACTGCCGACTGAATTGATGGTTGCTGCCATTGACAATGTAATAGAATCAGCAAAAATGAAGTCACCGCCTTTCCCTTTTGAGGTTGTGACTCTGATCCATAGACTGTGCTTTTTTTTAAACTGTACTTTCCACCTACAGTATTGCTGCAAAGCTGGTTGTCTGGTCTGATCTGTTCATCCTGCATGAATGATCATGTATATTTGGATTTACCGGGGTGGGTTGGGGGGGATGGGGTGGTTCACATTAGTAATTAGCAACTGGTAGTTTTGCCACATTTTCGAGGATAAGTTTGTTATGATTTTTTTTTGTTTTCTTGTTTATTGACGAAAATTGCTTGAGTTTTTAAAAAAAAACTCTTAGATGGTGGTCACGATTTGGCATTAACCATCCTTGAGATTAAATTGGTCATATTTCACATTTGTGATGACTCATAGATTTGTGCAGCTGATTTCCATAGCACTTTTCCCATTGTGACCATAAAACCATGTTTGGACCAAGGCTGGGAATGGGTCTGGAGCTGAATGGTTCTAGTGGCACCCAAACTCAGATCCAGGAGCAGGTTATTGCTAAGCAATTGCTGCTTGATAGCACTATTGATGTCATGTTCCATCACTATACTGATGACTGTGAATAGACTGCGGCAGTCATCGGCTGGGTTGGATTTTATCAGCAGTTTATGGACAGTATATTCTTAGGTAATTTTCACATTTCTGGGTAGATGCCAGTTTTGTTGCTCCAATGGAACAGCTGGTCTAGGGCTACGGCACATTTTGGAGCTCAAATCTTCAGTACACGTGCTAGAGTTGTCAGAACCCATAGCCTTTGCAATGATCAGTGCCTTCAGCCATGTCTGGATATCATGTGAAGTGAATAGAATTGGCTGAAGACTGGCAATGTGATGCTGGGAACCTCAGGAGGAATCTGATTTGGATTGTCCATTGCTTTGTGATTAGTCCTGATGAGTATAAGATGTGACACCTCACCTTTTGCTTATGTTTTTTTTAACAATTTTATGTTCTTTCTTGTACCAAGAGCCAATCTACCCCTATTTTGATTTGGATGTGGGCATAAGGTGATGAAGAGGATATTACTGTTAACCAGGCAAGATTAGTGTTGGGTTTAAATACGCAGATTTATAAGTGTGGTGTAATTGTGCTATACTAGTAAAGTTAAAATGTGTGTGTGGAATTTTCAGCTTCCTGTGTCGTGAGAGTAATGGTGAAAAACCTGGAAAAATACAGTGAGTGTAAAATATCAGATTCTTGATATCGAGAGAGACGATCCTCCAGGACCCTGTATCCTTGCAAGGTGGCATGACCAGAACTTTTATGTCTGCTTTCACACCAACTCAGCTGCTATTCAGCCCTTTAACACTTTACTTTGGAGCTCAGGGCTACCAATGCTTCTGCCAGGTCACTTTATGTACAGGGACAGACAAGGATGTCGTGCATCTGCACAGGTTGATTTTCCACTTGGACATTGACACCCACACCTTATGGCTGTTAGTTTGCTTTCATAGCACTTTTAATGAATTATTTGAGGCTTCCAGCTTCTGTGTGGGTTACTTTGCTTTCTCAATGTACAAAGTCTACAGTGATCAGACACTGGCAGTCAGCCTCCATGGCTTGCATTGTTAAAGGCACAGGGAAAGTAGACAGCTTATGATAAAGAATGACTATTCAGTATAAGCTACACATGATATTATGCTACATCAGTATCAGATCTGCAACATGTACCAGCACTTTCACTGGTGACACTCTCCACATACTTCAAAGAAATAGCGATTATGTGAAAGTCAAAGTGGAGCAGTTCTTGATGGGTTAAGTGGGACTCAGTCAGTCAGAGATACAACCACAGTCAGCAAAGAGGCTCAACTAATTCGAGTCCAGGGGTTTCCATGGTTATTGAAGCACATCGGTCCTATCAGCATCCAGAAATCCATCAGTTTGCTGTCTGGAGATTGAGGCCCAATCAATTGCAGGGAGAGTTTGGTTGATGAGTTGAGTTAAGACATCAATTGGAACTTTGTTGCCAATCAGTTTGGGGACTCGATCACGATCAGTTCTGGGTTTTTCTCCGTGATGGTCAGGGACTTTATTAGAGTGTAATCAGTGGAGTCCTGGGAAAAGCAAGCAATTGAAATCTAAGAATGGGCTTCATTGTACTCATTCACTGAGCGAATGGTCACTGTGATAAGGGGCAGTTGGAAATGGTAAGATGGGACATCATTGTAAACTGGGTGGAACTAGATGCTCTGATAAGGTGGATCATACAGGTCATGGTAACTCAGGGCACAAAATAGGGAGGTTATCGAGAGAATAGCACAGGAATTTACAGAGGCATGGGCTCTGTGGTTAAAATGATACAAAGAGGTTCAACAAAACTGGAGAAAAGCTAAAAGGCCATTGGGTCATTGTATCAGCAACAGAAAAAGGAGTATGAAGAGCAGGAGAAAATTTTGGGTCATGTGGAGCTGCTAAGTCACTCATATGAAGATGAAGTTGCGACCCTGCTATTCCCAATCAAAAGTCAAATGGTACATTATGACACAAAATGGCAGCCACTACGTATAAATTACGGGGAGTAAAATACTTTTATTTTTCTCCTGGGTAAGAATAAAAACCTTGCATTTTGAGATCCTGATAAGGATATTTACAGTAATTACACCTTCACTGATATACTGTCACCCATAAGGCTTCAATTTGTGCTGTTTGTCAGGCTATTCATTGTCCAAGAATATAAATTTAAAATTATGGCCACAAGCAATCAGTAGATTGCATTACATGATGTGCATTATTTGCCTTCTTGTCATGTAATCTAAAGAAGTATCATGAGAACAAGGAACTTAATGTTACCTGAAATTTCCAATTTACAAACACATTACACAGCAAGTTCTAGAAGAAATACTTTGCAGCAGCCAGATTCTCTCACTGAAATGTAAACATGCAAGGATAATGCTTGGGATGTGAAAGGGTGCCTTTTCATTGGGCAGGGACTGAAATTGTGACTTACCTGCAGATTTCCCAAATTGGTACCGAAACTTTGGTTGGGCCAGTATCCACAATATCTCTCTGTTCCAACAATCCTGTGTGGTTGTGTCTGGCAGGTGCAAAACATTCCACTGCTTCTAGCAAGGTCTCCAGTGAAATATCCAAAAAACCTGGAACTTCCTCTTCTCCTAGTTTGCCACTGTTCACTATTTGCCAGGTCAAGTTAATTTCTCCAGCCACAATACACCTCACTGGCTAGTAAAGGTGATGGCAAGTTCCAATTTTGGGCCCCCCTGCAGATGCATGCAGCCAGGGAACAGTGCAGTCACCATTGTCTGTGTATAATAATTGTTTGAATTCATTGCATTGAACAAACACCAGTAAATGATATGTCCCACTATCCCTCTGCATGTTTATATATTTGTGCCTGTTTTTGGGAGGTATCAACTTTATCCTGCTGTCTAAGTGAGCATATTTCAACCTTATCTTGTTTAAGAACCCAATTCTTGGATTGCTTTGTTCACAGGAATTCCTAATAGCTGGTGCCATGCGTATTTCATGGAAATCCCACTGTGAAACCTCCAACAAGTTTGTAGGTAGTTGTCAGTGAGTTAAATTGAGAATGTTGTTCCTGTTGCTGCTGTGAAAAAATATCTGGACAGTCAATTTGCTATCCCATTGCTTCTGACAGGAAGTTCTTATGTGCATCACTTCAGAGTTGCTTTGTTTAATTATCATCGATGCCAACTTCAAAGTAACTCACTGCATATGAAGTGCTTTGAGATGTCTCTAAGAACTAACATCTCTTATCTTTTCAGCTTCCTAGATTTCTTTCTTACCTTTGTCCTTCCTTTATATAAATCATACGTTTTAGACCAAATACGTTCCTTTTACATTGTGTCGTATTTTAGAATTGAGTTGTTCTAGGCAGTTATGCTCCTGAATCATGAGGAATGACGTATTTGTTTGTGACAGACCCTGAATCTGCAAAGGAAATCAGTATATTTACTGTCTTTGCGGAATGACTCAGGAGTTCCTGTCTCGTCTCATGTTGAGAAGTAGATGCTGCTTAATTTCAATTGCATTATTTTAGCATGAATCAGAGGAATAGTTTAAATACAAATCCAAGTGAGTAAATACTTACATTTTCCATGGAATTAATTTAAAGCTTATAAACATACACGGTCCTCTTTAGGATAACAGTCCCCCAGTGAGAGAATGTATTTTGCTACAATTGCATATCTGTGGAGAATATATTTTGATTGTTCTGCCAACAAGACTGGCTTGCTGTTGGCATATACTGTTGATTGTTGATGTGTTCTTCTCCCAGAAACAAGAAAGGTGAATTTCATCATGTCTTCACGTGGGCCTTTCTCTGCACATTTTCCAGTAGAGGCTCCTGTTGAGCAATGTAGAGTTGAAGCTCTGGCATTTTCTTTATCCTCCCCCTTAACAAAGGTATTTGGAGGCTGCTGTGATGTCTGCACCATTACTGGTTGAGATCAACTTACTCAGCACGGACTGGAGGGTAAACTTGGAATTATCTGGTCTGCATTACTTAGTACCATATTTGGTTTGCATTTCTTCACTGAGCTACGAAGGAAACAGTGTAGATAATACATTCAAACAATTGTACTTCATCATCTACAACTGATATAAACAAAAACCGGAAAATATAAATCAACAAAACACATTTGTTGAACAGTTTGCAAACTATTGTTTTGTTTGCTGAACTCACTTAAACAGAAGTAATTATTTCATAATGTTATCAGATTTACTAACTTTCTTTCAGCAAACATACATGATATTGAAAACAGAAGACCCATTACACTAAACCAACCCTTATTGTTTAAATAGCTGAAACTTTTTTTCACATCAAAATAACTTTATTTTGCATCAATATATTAACCTAAATTATGATAATGATTGAAGATGCAATTAAAGTTGTGTAGCTTATAAGTAATTTTTAGTAACCAGTAAAGGTCAGTCATTTGAACACCTATATTTACCAACATTCTGGATCAGTGGTGCTGGAAGAGCACAGCAGTTGAGGCAGCATCCAAAGTGCAGCGAAATCGACGTTTCGGGCAAAAGCCCTTCATCAGGAATAAAGGCAATGAGCCTGAAGCATGGAGAGATAAGCTAGAGGAGGGTGGGTGGGGGTGGGGAGAGAGTAGCATAGAGTACAATGGGAGAGTGGGGGAGGGGATGACTGTGATAGGTCAGGGAGGAGAGGGTGGAGTGGATAGGTGGAAAAGGAGCTAGGCAGGTCGGACAAGTCCGGACAAGTCATGGGGACAGTGCTGAGCTGGAAGTTTGGAACTAGAGTGAGGTGGGGGAAGGGGAAATGAGGAAACTGTTGAAGTCCACATTGACGCCCTGGAGTTGAAGTGTTCCGAGGCGGAAGATGAGGTGTTCTTCCTCCAGGCGTCTGGTGGTGAGGGCGCGGCGGTGAAGGAGGCCCAGGACCTGCATATCCTCAACAGAGTGGGCCACAGGGCGGTGTGGTTGATTGGTGTGGGTGTCCCGGAGATGTTCCCTAAAGTGCTCTGCTAGGAGGCGCCCCGTCTCCCCAATGTAGAGGAGACCGCATTAGGAGCAATGGATACAATAAATGATATTAGTGGATGTGCAGGTAAAACTTTGATGGATGTGGAAGGCTCCTTTTAGGGCCTTGGATAGAGGTGAGGGAGGAGGTGGGGCACAGGTTTTACAGTTCCTGTGGTGGCAGGGGAAAGTGCCAGGATGGGAGGGTGGGTTGTAGGGGGGCGTGGACCTGACCAGGTAGTCATGGAGGGACCGGTCTTTACGGAACGCGGAAAGGGGTGGGGAGGGAAATATATCCCTGGTGGTGGGGTCTTTTTGGAGGTGGTGGAAATGTTGGCAGATGATTTAGTTTATGCAAAGGTTTGTAGGGTGGAAGGTGAGCACCGGGGGCGTTCTGTCCTTGTTACGGTTGGAGGGGTGGGGTCTGAGGGCGGAGGTGCAGGATGTGGACAAGATGCGTTGGAGGGCATCTTTAACCATGTGGGAAGGGAAATTGCGGACTCTAAAGAAGGAGGCCATCTAGTGTGTTCAATGATGGAACTGGTCCTCCTGGGAGCAGATACGGCGGAGGCAGAGGAATTCGGAATATGGGATGGCATTTTTGCAAGAGATAGGATAGCAAGAGGTGTAATCCAGGAGCTGTGGGAGTCGGTGGGTTTGTACAAAATGTCAGTGTCAAGTCGATCATTATTAATGGAGATGGAGAGGTCCAGGAAGGGGAGGGAGGTGTCAGAGATGGTCCAGGTAAATTTAAGGTCAGGGTAGAATGTGTTGGTGAAGTTGATGAATTGCTCAATCTCCTCGGGGGAGCACGAGGGGGCGCCAATGCAGTCATCAATGTAGCGGAGGAAGAGGTGGGGAGTGGTGCCAGTGTAATTACGGAAGATCAACTGTTTTACATAGCCATCAAAGAGACAGGCATAGCTGGGGCCCCTACATGTGCCCATGGCTACCCCTTTGGTCTGGAGGAAGTGGGAGGATTCAAAGGAGAAATTGTTAAGGGTGAGGACCAGTTCGGCCAAACGAATGAGAGTGTCGGTGGAAGGGTACGGTTGGGGACATCTGGAGAGGAAAAAACGGAGGGCTTGGAGGCCCTGGTAATGGCGGATGGAGGTGTAGAGCGATTGGATATCCATGGTGAAGATGAGGTGTTGGGGGCCGGGGAAACGGAAGTCTTGGAGGGGATGGAGGGCGTGGGTGGTGTCTCGAATGTATGTGGGGAGTTCCTGGACTAGGGGGGTAGGACAATGTCGAGGTAGGTAAAGATGAGTTCAGTGGGGCAGGAGCATGCTGAGACAATGGGTCAGCCAGGGTGGTCAGGCTTGTTGATCTTGAGAAGGAGGTAGAACCGGGCAGTGCGGGGTTCCCGGACTACGAGGTTGGAAGCTGTGGGTGGGAGATCTCATGAGGTTCTGTGTGGTCTGGGAGATGATGGTTCGGTGATTGGGGGGGGTGGCGTCATGGTCGAGGGGGCAGTAGGAAGAGGTGTCCTTGAGTTGGCGTTTTGGCTTCAGCGGTGTAGAGGTCAGTGTGCCAGACTAACACTGCGCCCCCTTTATCCGCTGGCTTAATGGTGAGGTTGGGATTGGAGCGGAGGGATTGGAGGGCTGCGCATTGTGAAGGTGAGAGGTTAGAGTGGGGGTGGGGGGTAGACAGGTTGATGTGGTTAATGTCCCGGCGGCAATTAGAAATGAAGAAGTCGAGGGCAGGTAATAGGCCAGCATGGGGTGTCCAGATGGATGCAGTGTGTTGGAGGTGGGCGAAGGGGTCCTCGGAAGGTGGGCAGGAATCCTGATTTGTGAAAGTAAACTCGGAGGCGGAGGCGATGGAAGAATTGTTCGACATCACGGCGTGTGTTAAATTCATTGATGCGTGGACGGAGGGGGATGAAGGTGAGTCCTTTGCTGAGGACTGATCGTTCGTCCTCAGCGAGGGGGAGGTCTGGAGGGATGGTGAAAACTCGGCATGGCTGGGAGCTGGGATCTGATGTGGGTGTAGAGCTGGGAGTGGGGTCGGAGCCAGTAACTGGAGTGGGTGTGATGGTGGGGGAATGGGGGTGGAGTCATGAGCAGGGGTAGTGTTCCCCTTGGGGTTCTGGGGGATGGGGATAGTGACAGTGGGGTCTGTGGGGAGCATGTCAGCAGAATGCAGGTGAGTGGTGGTGGTGGGGGTGGAAGTGGTGGTGACCATGGCAGTAGGGGTGGCGGAAGTCATTGAGCGTGTAGCATCAGCGATGATGTGAGGGGCGGATGTGATGTCACGTGTGATGTATGAGGAATTGTGAGGGGCGGAAGTGGCTGTGGGAGTGGCCATGATGGGGGTGGAAGTGACATAATCAATCAGTGTGGGGGTGGTAGCTGCATGGCGAATGGTGTCTGAGTTGTTTCCGAGGCCAGGGGAATCTTCTGGAATGTTTGAGGAGCGCTGGTTATGGAGGTGGGTGGATAAAAGTTTGTTGTACTTACAGTTTTCGATGTTTGAGATGGAATTGAAATACTGTTTGTTAAAAGTATGAATTCTCCTGAGGATGTAGTACAGAGTGGGTCCTTTGCAATTCTGAGAGAGTGTGGCCCTCAGCTGAGGCAGGGCTGACTGTAGAGAGGTTGGGTGCCGGCGCATTGCTGCAAGCGTGGAGCGGAGGATCCTGAAGGAGAACTGTTGCTGGTGTTTTTGAATCTGTAGTCTGTACTGTTTGTCCTGTTCGGATCCGAACTCTGCTGGTTTAAAGGTGATCAGGAGTCCGTTTAGGATGAGTTGGTTACGGAGGCAGGCACTGAGGAAGCAAATGTGGCTGTGGTACCGAGTTTGTTTCAGGACATGGTTGAAGAGCTTCAGGGCAGAGAAATGACCTGGGAGTTGCAGTGGGAGAGCGACTCCCTGAGATTCTTGTAGAGAGAGGAGGAAAACTTCTTCAAGGTAGGCATCCTTGCAAGAACCTTTTGTTATCAATAGCATCATTACTGTGGCAAAGATTCTCAGTAGTCAGAGGAAACACAAAAACAGTGGATTCCAGGAAATGATGGGAGTGTTTGGAAATGTCACTGAAAGTTTGGCCAATCAGAAGGATTTAAAAGATTCAGAGGGAAGAGTTTTTTTCATTAAAGAGATGTGGGCATTGCTGATTGGCTCAGTATTTATTTCCCATCCCAAATTATCCTTGGGAATGTGGTGGTTAGTTGCCTTCTTACTGCAGTTCTTTTGGAGTAGGTGCTCCTACAACGCTGTTGAGGAAGGAGTTCATGATTTTGACCCAGTAACTCTGAAGAAATTGTGATATAATTCTGCAATGCATTGTTGATCATGGAGCAAGTAGTAATTTGTGGATATGGTATCAATGAAGCAGACAGCTTTCTCCTGAATGGTGTCAAGGTTTTTGTGCTATTGGAGCTACAGTGATCCATGCAAGTAAAGAGTATTCCATCACACTCCTAACCTGTGCCTATAGATGATGGACAACCTTGGAAGTTAGGAGGTGAATTACTTGTTGCAGGATTTTTAGTCTTTGACCTGTTCTTGCAGCCATTATTTTTACAGAATGTCCAGTTCAGTTCCTGTCATTAGTAAATGCTAACGCCCATGATTTTAATAACGGGGCCTAAGTGACAGTATTGCAATTTATGGGACAATGGTTAGATTCTCTCATGATGGAGATGGTCATTGCCTGGCACCTGCACATAGAGTCATAGAGATGTACAGCATGGAAACAAACCCTTCAGGCCAACCCGTCCATGCCGACCAGATATCCCAACCCAACCTAGTGCCACCTGCCAACACCTGGCCCATATCCCTCCAAACCCGGCCCATATTCATATACCCATCTAAATCCCTCTTAAATGTTGCAATTGTACCAGTCTCTACCACTTCCTCTGACAGCTCATTCCACACACGTACCACCCTCTGTGTGAAAAAGTTGCCCCATAGGTCTCTTTCATATCTTTCCCCTCTCGCCCTAAATCTATGCCCTCTAGTTCTTGACTCGCCAATCCCAGGGAAAGGACTTTGTCTATTTACCCTATCCATGCCCCTCATAATTTTGTAAACCTGTCAGCCTCCGACACTCCAGGGAAAATAGCCCCAGCCTGTTCAGCCTCTCCTGATAGGTCAAATCCTCCAACCCTGGCAACATCCTTGTAAATCTTTTCTGAACCCTTTCAAGTTTCACAACATCTTTCTGATAGGAAGGAGACCAGAATTGCACACAATATTCCAACAGTGGCTGAACCAATGTCCTGTACAGCAGCAATGTGACCTCCTAACTACCTGTACTCAATACTCTGACCAATAAAGGAAAGCATACCAAACGCCTTCTTCACTATCCTAACTACCTGTGACTCCATTTTCAAGGAGCTATGAACCTGCACTCTAAGGTCTCTTTGTTCAGCAACACTCACTAGGACCTTATCATCAAGTCTCTAGATCCTGTGAAGATTTGCATTCCCATAATGCAGCACCTCGCATTTATCTGAATAAAACTCCATCTGCCACTTCTCAGCCCATTGGCCCATCTGGTCCAGATCATGTTGTAATCTGAGGTAACGCTCTTCGCTGTGCGCTACACCTCCAATTTTGGTGTCATCTGCAAACTTACTAACTGTACCTCTTATGCTTGCATCCAAATCATTTATGTAAATGACGAAATGTAGAGCACCCAGCACCGATCCTTGTGGTACTGCACTGGTCACTGAAAAACAACCCTCCACCACCACACTCTGTCTTCTATTTCTTGAGCCAGTTCTGTATCCAAATGACTAGTTCTCTCTGTATTCCATGAGATCTAACTTTACTAATCTGTCTCCCATGGGGAACCTTGTCGAATGCCTTACTGAAGTCCATATAGATCACATCTACTGCTCTGCCCTCATCAATCCTCTTTGTTACTTCCTCAAAAAACTCAATCAAGTTTGTGAGACATGATATTGCACCCGCAAAGACATGGCGACTATCCCTAATCAGTCCTTGCCTTTCCAAATACATGTACATCCTGTCCCTCAGGATTCCCTCCAACAACTTGCCCACCACCGACATCACTGGTTTATAGTTCCCTGGCTTGTCCTTACCACCCTTCTTAAACAGTGGCTCTGGCACCTCATCTGTGACTATCGATGTTACAAATATCTCAACAAGACGCCCAGGAATCACCTCTCTAGCTTCCCACAGAGATCTCGGGTACTGGGAGGGTCCTGGGGATTTATTCACCTTGAACCGTTTCAAGACATCCAGCTCTTCCTCCTCTGTAATCTGGACATTGTGTAAGATGTCACCATCTATTTCCCTACAGTCTGTATCTTCCCTATCCTTCTCCACAGTAAATACTGATGCAAAATACTCATTTAGTATCTCTTCCATTTTCTGCGGCTCCACACAAAGGCCGCCTTGCTGCTCTTTGAGGGGCTCTGTTCTCTCCCCAGCTACCCTTTTGTCCTTAATGTATTTGTAAAAACTCTTTGGATTATCCTTAATTTTATGTGCCAAAGCTATCTCATGTCCCATTTTTGCCCTCCTGATTTCCCTCTTAAGTCTACTCCTACTTTCTTTATACTCTTCTAAGGATTCACTCGATCTATCCTGTCTATATCTTACATATGCTTTCTTCTTTTTCTTAACCAAACCCTGAATTTCTTTAGTCATCCAGCATTCCCTACACCTACCAGCCTTCCCTTTCACCCTGACAGGAATATAGTTTCTCTGGATTCTTGTTATCTCATTTCTGAAGACTTCCCATTTTCCAGCCTTCCCTTTACCTGCAAACATCTGCCTCCAATCAGCTTTCAAAAGTTCTTGCCTGGTACCGTCAAAATTGGCCTTTCTCTAATTTAGAACTTCAACTTTTAGATCTGGTCTATCCTTTTCCATCACTATTTTAAAATGAATAGAATTATGGTCACTGACCCCAAAGTGTCCCCCCCACTGACACCTCAGTCACCTGCCCTGCCTTATTTCCCAAGAGTAGGTCAAGTTTGGCACCTTTTCCAGTAGGTACATCCACATACTGAATCAGAAAATTGTCTTGTACACACTTAACAAATTCCTCTCCATCCAAACCCTTAACACTATGGCAGTCCCAGTCTATGTTTGGAAAGTTAAAATCCCCTACCATAACCACTCTATTATTCTTACAGATAGCAGAGATCTCCTTATAAGTTTGTTTCTCAATTTCCCTCTGACTATTAGGGGGTCTATAATACAATCCCAATAAAGTGAACATCCCTTTCTTATTTCTCAGTTCCACCCAAATAACTTCCCTGGATGTATTTCTGGGAATATCCTCCCTCAGTACAGCTGTAGTGGTATCCCTTATCAAACGTTTACCTGGACCATGTCTGACACCTCCCTCCCCTTCCTGGACCTCTCCATCTCCATTAATAATGAACGACTTGACACCACCATTTTTTACAAACCCACTGACTCCCACAGCTACCTGGATTACACCTCTTCCTACCCTTCCTCCTGCAAAAATGCCATCCCATGTTCCCAATTCCTCCGCCTCCGCATTATCTGCTCCCAGGAGGACCAGTTCCACCACAGAACACACCAGATAGCCTCCTTCTTTAGAGACTGCAATTTCTCTTCCCACTTGATTAAAGATGTCCTCCAACGCATCTTGTCCACATCCCGCACCTCCGCCCTCAGACCCCACCCCTCCAACCGTAACAAGGACAGAACCCCCCCCCCCCCCCCCCCCCCCCCCCAGTGCTCACCTTCCACCCTACCAATCTTCGCATAAACCAAATCATCTGACGATATTTCCGCCACCTCCAAACGGACCCCACCACCAGGGATATATTTCCCTCCCCACCCCTTTCCACCTTCTGCAAAGACCGTTCCCTCTGTAACTACCTGGTCAGGTACACGCCCCCACCCCGCCCCCAACAACCCACCCTCCCATCCTGGCACCTTCCCCTACTACTGCAGGATTTACAAAGCCTGTGACCACACCTCCTCCCTCACCTCCATCCAAGGCCCCAAAAGAGCCTTCCACATCCATCAAAGTTTTACCTGCACATCCACCAGTATCATTTATTGTATCCGTTGCTCCCGATGCGGTCTCTTCTACATTGGGAAGGCTGGATGCCACCTAGCAGAGTGCTTTAGGAAATATCTCTGGGAAACCCGCACCAATCAACCCCACTACCCTGTGGCCCAACATTTCAACTCCCCTCCCACTCTGCTGAGGACATGGAGGTCCTGGGCCTCCTTCACTGCTGCTCCCTCACCACCAGACATCTTGAGGAAGAACGTTTCATCTTCCGCCTCAGAATACTTCAACCCCAGGGCATCAATGTGGACTTCACCAGTTTCCTCAGTTCCCCTTCTCCCACCTCACCCCATTTTCAAACTTCCAGCTCAACACTGTCCCCATGACTTGTCCTCTCTTTCTGTCACCCCCCCCCCACCGCCCTTGCCTCCCTTTCTGTCCTTCCTGTAGCATTTGTATCCTGGAACATTAAGCTGCCAATCCTGTCCAGACATGAGCCATGTTTCTGTAATTGCTATGATTTCCCAGTCCCACGTTCCTAACCATGCCCTGAGTTCATCTGCCTTTCCTGTTAGGCCTCTTGCATGGAAATGGAATGCAGTTTAATGTATCAGTCCTACCTTGTTCTCTGCTTTGTCCCTGCCTGCCCTGACTGTTTGACTCGCTTCTGTTCTCAACTATACCATTCTCAGATTGATCTCTTACCTCACTATCTCCCTGGGTCCCACCCCTGTGCCCCCATCCCCATTTTAGTAGTTTAAATCCTCCTGAGCAGCTCTAGCAAACCTCCCTGCTAGTATAATTAGTCCCCTTCCAATTCAGATGCAATCTGACCTTCTTGTACAGGCCACTTCTATCCCAGAAGAGATTCCAATGATCCAAAAACGTGAATCCTACTCCCATACACCAGCTGTTCATCTACACATTCATCTGCTCTATCCTCCTATTCCTGCCCTCACTAGCTTGTAGCACCGGGAGTAATCCAGATATTACTACTCTCGAGGACCTCCTTTTTAAATTTCTGCCTAACTATCTGTAATCTCCCTTCAGAATCTCAATCTTTTCCCTTCCTCTGTGATTGGTTCCAATGTGTACAATGGCCTCTTGCTGGTCCCTCTCCCCTGTGAGAACATTCTGCACCCTCTCTGAGACATGCTTGATCCTGGCACCAGGGAAGCAACACGCCATTCTGCTTTTTCGCTGCTGGCCACAGAAACGTCTGTTTGAACCTCGGAATCCCCTAACATAATTGTTCTCTTGGAACCCGATGTACCCCTCGTTGCATTACAGCCAGTCTCAATACCAGAAACTTGGCTGTTCGTGCTATGTTCTCTTGAGATTCCATCACACCCTACATTTTCCAAAACAGCATACCTGTTTGAAATGGGTACATCCACAAGAGAACCCTACACTAGCTGCTACCTCTCTTACCATTCCTGGAGTAAACACATCTATGTGACTGTACCTGAGGCTTTCCCTCCTTCCTATAAGTTCCATCCATCAAATACTGTTGCGGTTGCAAATTCCTCATTGCTTCTAACTGTCTCTCCAACCGTTCAGTTCGATCTGATAAAGATTCGCAGCCAACAGCATTTATGGCAAATATAATCTGCAGTAACCCTTAAATTCTCTTGAAACTCCCACATCTGACAAGAAGTACATATCACTCTATTAAAAGCCATTTTTGCTCCTTCACAATCTACAGATCTAGAAAATAACACCGTCTTATTTCTCTACAAACACTGCTCCAGGTTAAATGAATAGTTATGGCTTATATTTCAAGTTTAATCAAGAGACATATCTTCAAAAACATATAATCAAGAAAGAACCCACTGTTCTCTCTCTCTCTGTCTCTCTGTCTCCTCACACTGATCTCACCATGTACTTCCTTTGTCTATTCTTCTCCCTTTTAAAACTGCTGTTGTTTTGACTTTTTTTTTCCAAAGTTCCAAAACAACGCAACAGCATATAAAGCAATAATTGCTGCTCCTCAAATTTGAGGAAATCACCTCCAATGCCTAAAATACCTCAAAAAAGGAGCAGCTGTTACAGCCAGAAATTTTTCCCATTCTCCAACTTGGATTACCCAGAATTTTGAATATTGTTGTCACTTGTCAATGCAAGGCTGAATACTGACCAAGTCTTGCTGCATTTAGAACATAGAACATTGAACATTACAGTGCAGTACAGGCACTTCAGCCCTTGATGTTGCACTGACCAGTAGAACCAATCTGAAGCACATCTATCCTACACTATTCCATTTTCATCCATATGTTTATCCAATGACCATTTAAAATGCCCTTAAAGTTAGTTTGTCTACTACTGTTGCAAGTAGTGCGTTCGGTGCCCCTACTACTGTCTTGTAAAGAAACTACCTCTGACATCTGTCCTCTATCTATCACCCCTCAATTTAAAGCTATGTCTCCTTGTGCTACCCATCACCATCCGAGGAAAAAGAACTCTCGCTGTCCACCCTAGCTAACCCTCTGATTATCTTATGTGTCTCAACCTTCTTCCCTTTAACAAAAACAGCCTCAAGTCCATCAGCCTTTCCTTATGTGATCTTCCCCCCCATACCAGGCAACATCCTAGTAAATCTCCTCTGAACTCTTTCCAAAGCTTCTACATCCTTCCTATAATGCGGTGGACAGAACTGTACACAATACCCTAAGTGCGGCCATACCCGAGTTTTGCACAACTGCATATGATCTCGTGGCTCTGAAACTCAATCCCTCTACCAAAAGCTAACAAACCTTATGCCTTCTTAACCACACTATCAACCTGGGTGGTAACTGTCAGGGATTTATGTACATGGACACCAAGATCTCTCTGCTCATCTACCCTACCAAGAATCTTACCACTAGCCGAGTACTCTTTATTCCTGTTGCTCCTTCCAAAGTGAGTCATTTCACACTTTTCAGCATGAAACTTCATTTACTACCTCTCAGCCCAGCTTTGCAGCTTATCTAAGTCCCTCTGCAATCTGGAACATCCTTCAGCACTATCCGCAACTCCACCAACCTTTGTATCATCATTTACTAACTCATCCTTCTACGCCCTCATCCAGGTCGGTTATAAAAATGGCAAAACAGATCCCTTGTGGGACACTACTAGTAACTGAACCCCAGGATGAATATTTCCCATCAACCACCTCCCCCCTTTCTTCTTTCAGCTAGCCAATTTCTGATCCTGGATCAGTCAATTTGGGTCTGGACTGCTTCACTTTGAGGAGTTGCAAATGATGCTGAACACGATGTATCATCAGCAAACATCCCCACTTCTGGCTTTGATGAAGCAATTAAAGAGATGACTGGGCCTAACCTGAGGGACTGAGGTATCCTGGAGCTGAGATCACTGACCTTTGTGCTAGGTATAATACCAATCAGTTCAGACTTTTCCCTCCATTTCCATTGACATGAGGGGTGGCATTTCTTGATGCTATACTTGGTCAAATGCAATCTTGATGCCAATGCTAGTTACTCTCACCTCAGCTCTTTAGTCCATTTTGGTCTCATACTGTGTGAGGTCAGAAGCTGAGTTCTGGAAGAGGTTTGAGAGAATCATGACACCTGATAGTCATGTAATTCAAAAATAGAATTAGAACGGTGTGGGCAAAATCTAATGAGGATGTGAATAGAGAATATCATTACCACAAGTTTTTAAGATATCATGGAATGATAAGTTTTTTTAAAGTGAATATGTGCTATCCAATGTATTGTGGAACAGGAGGCCAGTGAGAATGGAAATTGTCTGCAAGCAGGGATTCATACTGAGAAAATAAGGCAGTTATGGGCAATATGAAAAAGAACACAATGGTTTTGCAGTCTCATTTAATCTGTGTGTATTTAGTTGGGCAGAATACAGCTCATGGTAAGTAATCTCCTCTTTGGATAGGCCTGGAAACTATGGTTTTGTTTCTCTTGAGAATTACAAAATAAAGCTTTGAATTTCGGCATTTTGCCAGCATTGATGTGAGCGAGAGGTTGAAGGCAGCAGTGGAGTCCCACCACAAAGGCAGCAACAAATTATGGTTAGTTGGCATCCTTTTATTGCAGTTAAAAATGCTTGCTGCTCTACAGGGAGTATAAGGAAACAAAATTTAATACTAAGCTATGTAAGGAGATATTAAAAACAGGTGAGCCAATGCATGGTGAAAGCAAGATATTTGGAAAAAAAACAAGCCTGAAATGAGAGGAGAGAACTGAGAGATGTGGGGTGTGAATTTGAGTTTAACACCTAGACATCTGATGGCATTACTATCAATAAACGTACACAGGCTATGGACGGTACCATGAGGGTATCCCTACCTCTTTCTGTACCACGCTATTACCCTCTCCAGATACACACCTACTTGCCATGGAAACTATTTACTGTTTCCTCTTTAGTGGGCCCTCATATATTTTATTTTATTCTGCTTGTTATAAGTTAATGCTTCATAGCCTGAAGGAAAGTTAACATTGAAATAAGGAGAGCAGTGAAACAAGGTAACAGTGCAGAGCCAAGGATAACCGGGGAGCAGAATATCATGAACCAGGAGAGTTATGGAGGGTAATGAAGCAGACTCAAATGGAAATTTGATTTCTATTTCTGAACCGAATACTTGACTTTTATTCTGCTGAAGCAGCTTTGTTTCGCTAATTCTAAAAACCAGGATTAAAAGTTTTATGTGGGTATATCAATCAAGTCAATGCTGAAAAATTAATTTTTATAGTTTTCTGTGAATATGCTCTTTCCAAAATGTTGTCTCACTCATTACAGCTGGAAAATTACTTGAGGCAAAGTTTTCCGACGATTTTGCCTGAGAGAGAAGGATAGCTGGCTGTGTGACTGTAAAAATACTCAGCAAATAACTGTTAAAAACAGGCTCATTAAACAAGAGTTCTGACATCCCTCTTTCATTTTTGAATATAATGATGTATTTCACTCTGAGAGGGCATGACCTAGCACATCTGAAACATTCCATCACCTGCAGTGGTTGAAATGGACCCAATGAAGCAATAAAAATCAGTAACTGCTGCCCTGTACTTAAAGAGGGTGAGAAAAGCTAGGAACATAACGTTAGAAATTTGGGTCATTTATCTGACCGATGGTCACTGCAAATCAAAGGACACCTCAGAAGCATTAAACTTTCCTGATATCATGCATATCGGGGTGTATCTTCAGTTTTTCCTGTTTATATTTCCGTTTTCCAACCGAAGGCAAATTAGGAATATGGGGCAGAGTCCCTGTCCATATGTGACTACTGATGGATCTGTAAACGTCTGTGCTGGGGCCTCAGTGATTCTCTATATCTATTAATGACATTAATTTTTGTATTTGCTAATATGGGATGTGGGAGTGAGCTGCCTTTTTGAACCAATCCACTTGGTCTGGGTGTATCCACTATGCCATTAAGAAGAGAGTTCCAGCAACTGCTAAAGTTCTTCTACTGGTGGACAGGAGGGAGTTATCAAAGCTCGAAATTTAATCAGAATTAAAATTCCCGCCAGTGTTCCTATTTGAAAATGTATCTATCTTTACTAAGTGATTAAGTTGGATGATTTGAAACTTTTGTAGAATAATTTTTTCATATTCACAAAGTCTGTCACTCACCTAGCCGAAAATCCAGAAAGTATCATTCACCAACATGTTGGTTTCATGACTGTTTGCAGATTCTTCCGCTGAGAATTTACAACCAATTTGCTTGAAATTTTCTACGTTATGAAGTATACCTGTAAAATTATAAGAGTCAGTTTAATTATTGTGAGAAGGGGCTCAAATATTCAGGTATTGGCTTTAAATTAAGAGGTTGGCAGAGGGAAGGGGAATTGGTGACATTTTTCGTGGAAAGGATGGTAAAGTTGTGGAATGAGTTCCCAGTTAAGATTATTGCAGCAGTTGCCCTAAGTGATGTAAATAACTTTTAGATACCTTTGCAGATAATGTTGAAATTGCAAGATGTGAGAGGTACTAATTGAGAACATGCTTGTTGAGCTCAAAGCTTTTTCCAGTTCTTAGACAGTTTTTCTCATTTAATTCTCCTCCACCCCAAACTTCCCCTTTATACTTCCTGCGGTTATGACTCCCTGCTGTGGAATGCTGCAGAGGCAATGATTTCCCCTCTCTTGCCTTACCCCAATGGCAATATTTAATGTAAAAATTAACTTGGTTTGGCTATTGACCTGCAGGAAGCATCATAATCAAATTTAATTCTGTGTTTTCCTAATGTTTATACATACACTTTTCCAGCAGGGGCCTGTCTTGTGAATCAGCTAATCACCAAATCCAAGATGCTGAACTTAATTGGAGTAAACGTACCATGATCCCAGCTGAAATCAGGAATTAAAATTAGACCTTCAAGGACTACAGGGCTATTGACTTAGAGGAGAAAACTTTTGCATTATAAAATTGAACAACTGAAGTTTGGTGATCATGCTGCCTGTCATATCACCACTGATCAATGATGTCAATACTGGAGACCCAGTATTAATGAGGTTTATGATCCATAGAAGGATTGCAGGTCCTTTGGGCATGGACTTGAAGGCATGAATGGTTTGGGCAGCTAACTAAGAACCATTTACCCCCTCTGACATTTCACCAATTGTGGGCACTCTCCACTATGTAAGGATGCTATGTGCCATTATTTGTCCTCGGTGAAACCTCTCCACTTTGCAGGAGCCTGCCTATGTAGACTTCGCACTCCAAGGTTCCATCTTACTTTGAGGATGCGTGCCCATCGATGCACCTAGAGGAAGAGGGACAGTCCTAGCACTGCCTACCACAAGGAGTGGGACTGCTGATCTATCAGCTCTCTGATTGGGCTAATGGCCTTTTGGGCTGGCCTGCTGCCACCCAGTAATCTACAATCCCGAGATCTGCCACTTAACCTTCCAATCCACTTTCAACCTCAGCCACAGGATTACTGATGTCTTTGAAAAATCCATTGAAACATAGTGAGGGAATGTGGAGGTGGAAGATTTTTTTGGGTGTATTGTAATAAACATTTTCAAAATAATTTGTTTTCAGTTTTAACAAAGTAGAACCTTGCCCTTCAGTGATTGGTGTCAGATATTTTAGCGTAGGTTCAACCTTAATGGAAATTTAAAGTTTACTATAAGTTAATGAAATGAATTGAATTTGAAATCTGGTCCTCAAAAACCCTTTCTGTATTTACCCTCTTCATTTGATTTAATAGTAGGAGACATGACTTCATGTGCTATTGTGTCCCTTTTGGATTTGTTGCCTTGCCAATCTCTAGGCTAGGTGGACCCTCGTGTATGATATGGAAACTTGGATGCAGAAGCATAAATTTTTTTCGTTATGCAATGAAAAGCACTTATTTTGATGACAGATGCATAGATCCACATTTTCTACAATGCACTCTATTCCAAGCATGTTACATTGTTCATACTTATGGTACAGTTGATAGAAAAGACCTACATCTGCCAAGAACTGTTGTCCCATTAAGGGCAAAAGGATTAGAATTTGCCCCTAGTATGTTTGCCAAGAACGTTACAGTGCACAAAAGAACTATACTTTTTTCAAAAATGTTTTGCTTCAGTAACCTCTCGACATTAACTTTGTTGCTGACTAATGTAAGAATTGGTAGTAATGTTGTCAAGTAAATAAAAGGTTGCTACTGCCATGATGCTAGGGATCAAAGTCACTGCTAGTGATGCCAGTGCTTGGTTTCTCCCTGTGGCTGTGGAAGGGGTAAAATAACATTCAACCTGGTTATTTAACTGCTGAGCTTTCTTGACAATCTTGTGGACATTCCCAGTTGGATTTGTTTTCCAAATAACTTGTTAAGCCTCATTGGAATAGGTCACTGAAAATTAAGCCTATCTTTTCCTGGAATTGGCACAAACGTTAAAGATTTTTAATAGTATGTAGAATTCCCCAATTTAGCTGTCTTTTAGACCCAGGTTGACATAAAGCACAAGCTAGGTATCTATGCAAAACAAGAATAGATATTTATTGCAATAAAATAGATTCTGACTACAGATAAACAACTAAAACATTGATATTTAATTCTACTAACTAAAGCTCTATTCTACTTAGAATGTTTGTAGATATACAGACAAGTACAAAAGCATATCTGTTGTCAGAGGAGGGAAACATAAGATCGGAACAGAACAGACAATTTGGCCCTACTCCACCATGCAATATCCATTATGGCTGATCGTCTAACTCAGTGGCCTGTTCCAACTTTCTCTCCATACTCTTTGATCTGTTTAGCCCTAAGAACTGTATCTACTCCTTCTTGAAAACATTCAATGTTTTGGTTACAACCAGAGAATCCCACAGGCTCATCACTCTGTAGGTGAAGAAATGTTTCCTCATCTCTGTTCTAAATGGCCTACCTCATATCATTAGACTGTAAACGCTGGTTCTGGACACCCTGTCATCAGAAACATCCTTTCTGTATTTACTGTATCTAGTCCTTTTAGAATTTTATAGGTTTCTGTGAGACTTCAATAATTCTTCTAAACTACAGTGAATATAGTTCTGTTCGCCGAGCTGGGAGTTTTTGTTGCAAACGTTTCGTCCCCTGTCTAGGTGACATCCTCAGTGCTTGGGGACGAAACGTTTGCAACAAAAACTCCCAGCTCGGCGAACAGAATCACAACAGCGAGCACCCGCGCTACAAATCTTCTCTCAAACTTGTACAGTGAATATAGTTATAACCTATCTATGTTGGTTCCTGCCATCCCAGCAATCGGTCTAGTAAAGAAAACTGGGAAAACAATTCTGAGGTCTCTATCTAGAAGGTCCAGAGATAAACCTTTCCTAATCAGAACACTGCTTCTCAATCATCATCTTCAGGTACTCTTGCTTGTGTACAAGAGGTATAGAGTGACTGGCTCACAGTTATAAAGGTCTCCAACTTTAATCAAAACTCACGAGCTATCTTAAGGCTTGAGATATTTCTTATTGCAGAGCAGAAACAGAACTCCTTCCGGTCTTCTGCCTAAACATTTACACCCACAAATTGTTCAGCTAGCTAGGAGTCAATCACACAGTTGTTGACAGGCAGGGGGGCTTTTCCACTGATATATGGTCACTAGTCCGCAGTGCTACTTGTCACCAATCTCTAGCTAATCTGTAATGAGGCTTCCACTACTGCTTGAACAAGCAGCTGAGTAAATCGTACTCAAACTGTGTGCCAGACTTTTTGATTTTAATAAGTGCATTGATCCTTCAATAATACTTGGGTTCTCAGCCAGTTCTTTTCCTCATTTCAGGCTGCAATCAAAAATACTGAAGGATGAAAAATTTGGACTTTAAAAACTATATGTACGTATGTTGTGAAATTCTCCCCTCAAAATATAAATTAGATGCCCTACAGTATAGAAACAGGCCATTTGACCCAACAAATCAACACTGACCCTCCAAAGAGTAACACACCCAGACCCATTGCCCTATATCTACCCCTGACTAATTCACCTAACACTATGGGCAACTCAGCATGGCCAATTCACCTAGCTTGCATATTTTTGGACTTCAGGAGGAATCCCACACAGACACAGGGAGAATGTGCAAACTCCACGCAGACTGTCACCTGAGGGTGGAACCGAACTCGGGTGCCTGGCACTGTGAGGCAACAGTGCTCGCCACTGTGCCGCCCTTGTAATTATATTGGTTTCTGTTGTGGTTCCATGAATAAGTTCCACTCTAGGTATTGCACATAAATATTAAGTCTAACACTCCAGTACAGTACTGAGAGAGTGTTGCACTGGCAGAGGTACCATTATTTAACTGAGGCATTTTGGAAGTTTATTGTGCGAGCATTGACTGTCGCGTTTTGTAAATTACGACAGTGACTGTCCTTCAAAAGTGCTTCAGTGGGTGTAAAGCATTAAAAATTGCTAGGTAAATATGGTTTTGCTTTTTTAAAGGTCCTTTTTTGGATAATTGGGATGCTTTGCAACATGGAAGCCATCTGCATATTTCAGGCATATGTAGATGTTCCGTTTGAATCTAACTAGCTCAGTTGAGTTGTGTAATACATTGAGAAACTTAATGCTGCTTCAGTTCAGTTCACCTCAGTGTGACACAGTGTTACACACGCATGGATGCTAGCCATTCCATCTATACCTGTTCTCAGTGACCAGCCCACACACACTGGCTTCAGAAATACAATTATGGCAGGTTGGCTGGTTGCTCATTAATTGGTGCACTGCAGATCTATTTGTCATTTTACAGAATATTCCATGAATTGAGTCAATTCTAAGCATTCATTCCCTTTTCCTACTCTGGAGCCAGTAAGACCAGAAAGGGAACTTGCATTTTTTTTCAAATCAGTAGATATAACTGGAAACATACTGCTGGAATAAATATGGTGGAAAGTCAAACACAAAAGAATTAACAGAAAAATGAAACAAACCAATATATCCATCACATTGTTCTTCTTTGTTTTTTCAGGGTCTGGATATTCTTATGCTGAGAGCCATGATGTTGATTACAGTGTTCAATATACAGGAAGCAGCTACTATGTGGATTACAAAGGTAAATTTCTTATTTATAGAGACAGATCTGTAATATTATCACAGACTTTCCAACAACACAATCAAATGACGTTCTTTTAATATTAATTGCAATATTGTGGCAGTTCCATTCATGAAATCTTAAATTGATGCTCTTGCATTTATTTTAGGTGAATCCTGCGAATATGTGAAGGAAGGTTAGCCATTAATAGATCATTGTATTTCAAGTGTTATATGTGTAATGGCTGCCATGTCTGTTTCCATGCTGTACATCTCTATGACTGTAGAGGTTGAGGTCACAAGCCAGCTAGTACACGAAGTAAAATAGCTTTCTCTGAGCATTCCCCCATTTCATGGAAAATATTGCGTGTACTTTCAATTGTAGGTGCAAGTTACTCAGATTATCCAATATACATGATATTCAAGAAGTGGATATGTTTTTATGGAAGTTAATAGTTTCAGTAAAGGTGAACATAAAACTAGGTTATAGTTCCAAATTTACTAATGAGTTGAATTTTACATTTTACCATTTACCATGATAAGATTTGAACCTGTGTCCCTAGAACTTGGGTAACTGGATTATGAGAGTAATAACACTAGCACTATGCCTTAGTTGCTACATATTGCAGACAGACATAGGGGAAAGCGCACCTTTAGCCTATTCTCTAACCTCTCTTCTATTCTATTTAAAATAATGCAAATAATAATAATTACCAACTTTTCAAAAAAATGTGTTTAATATTTGCTAGAAACAGTAAACAAAAAAAATTCCCAATATGCAGTCATTATTATTAATGGAGACTAGATAAGTACATTTGAGAAAGATGCAGCAGAACTTTGTGCCTTCAAAAATGATATTTAATTAAATTCTTTTAAACTAGTTTAATGCGGTATTGAGGAAATATTTGATGTATTAAAATTTCAGTGGATTTTCTTCAGTTGCAAAGAGAATGCCAGAAGTTTGAATTTATGCATGATCATTGCAGCTGCTCCTTTCCTTCAGGTTTCTATTTAATTTTGAACTCTGCAAATGGGATGCAACATTGGCAACTTTATAGGACTAGCGCTGAGTATCGTGGATATAATGCTGCCTCGCTGAAGCCTGTCAGTGTACATGTCTGATGGCATTGAGACTCCAGTCCTGCAAAACTGCTTTTACAAATGTACTTGCCTAAAGTACATTAGGCAAATGTACTTTGATCAGGACTGTTTATATTAGTGCCAAACTACAGCATATGTTTTATATCAGTGCACGTTCTTCAGCTTAATGTATTCTTTATTTTACATGATTATTATATTGCTAGATTAGGTTTCCAAAGGGGGCCTCTAGCTTTTAAATACCTGAGCTTCTGACCACGAAATTGATCTTGAATAACTGCAAAAGACACTACACACATGCAATGGCTTTAGTATTATAAATATCTTTCATCAAAATACATCTATTAAAATACCATTTTTGCGTTAATATCAGTAAGTTCATATGGAGAATGATCAATGCTTGGAATGAACTTTTGGTCACTGATGGAGACAAAAATCCAAATGTATTTATAAAGCAGTTGTATCTCATGATGGTATTTTTGAGTACATCTGGATAGCATAACTGTTTTAGTAAAAATGTCATCAATATTTCTTAGTATTTAATGGTCTTCTGACTAGCAGTGTTGTGGAAACACAATGATGTAAATATATAAAAAGCAAATTTTGCTTTCATAATAGTTACATACATTCATATTTCAAAAAATCCTCAAATTGAGTTTGGGGATTTCTAGGTACAATAGAAGAGTTCTTAGTGTCCAAATTCAAAGCACATAGGATTGTGGGTAATGTAGTGGCATGGATGGAGAACTGATTAGCATGTGCAAAAACAAGTGGGAATAAAAATGTCCTTTTTGAGTGAAAATGCTGTCTAGTGGGATATGGCATAGTCCTCAGCTCTTCACAATATGTAACAATGATTTGGCTGAAAAAAATCAAATGCACTAATTCAGAGTTCGCCAGCAATACAAAGCTACGTTGGATTGTGAATGGTGAAGAGGATGAAAAGAGGCTTAAAGGCAATTTAACAGTCTTTTTAGGTTCCTCATGGAACGTGGATGGTGTTAGCTAGGCCAGCACTTATTTTCGGTCCATGGATGCCCTTGAGAAGATGATGATGAGCTGGTTCTTGAACCTTTGCAGTCCATGTACTGTTGGTAGACCAACAATGCCATTAAAGAGAAAATTCCAGGATTTTGACCCGTTGACACTGAAGGAATGATGATATATTCCCAAGTTAGGATGGTGAGTGGCTTGGAGGTGTACTTGAATGTGGCAGTGTTCCTTTGTATCTGTGGCTCTTGTCCTTCTAGATGAAAGTGGTCATGGGTTTGGAAGCTGCTGTCCAGTGAGCCTTGCTGAATTTCTGTAGTGTATATGGCAGATGGGACACACTGCTGCTACTGAGCATTGGTGGTGGAGAGAGTGGATGCTTGTGGATCTGGTACCAATCAAGCAGGCTGCTTTGTCTGGATGGTGCCCAGCTTCTTGAGTGTTTTTGGAGCTGCACTCATGCAGACAAGTGGGGAGTATTCTATCACCTTTCTGAATTGCGCTTTGCAAATGCTAGCAGGCCTTGGTGAGTCAGGAGATGAGTTACCAATTGCAGGGTTCCTAGTTTCTGGCCTTCTAGCCACTATGAGTCACTAGCGATTCTGTTTTATATGATTTCTGTGGTAACCATCAGAATGTTGATAGTGGAGAATTCAATGTTGATACTGCCACTTTTATGTCAAGGGGTGATGTTTAGATTCTCTCTTATCGAGATGGTCATAGTCTGGTGTTTGTGTTGTGTGAATATCATTTGCCACTTCTCAGCCCAAGCCTGGATATTGTCCAGGTCTTACTGCATTTGGCCATGGGAAATGTCATTATCTGAGGAGTTGAAAGAACAGGAAATGACATGGTAAATTCAGTACAACATGGATAAGTGTTGATTATCCACTTTGGTATAAAAAACAGAAAAGCCAATTATTACTTCTGTAATAATAGATTAGGGAAATGTTGAGGTCCAAGGTGTCTTTATGTCAGTCATTGAATCCAAGCATGCAGGTGCAGGAAGCAGTTAAAAAGGCAAACAGCATGTTAGCCTTCATTGCAAGATGGTGTGAGTACAAGAGTGAGGATATCTTGCTGCAACTGTGAGGTGACATCTGGAGTATAGTTTGCAGTTTTGGTCTCCTTCCCTAAGAAAGAATCTCAACTAATTCCTATAATGACAGGCTGGTTGTATGAGGAGAGATTGAGTCCATCAGACCAGCATTCTTATTGAAATGAGATTGAAAATTCTGCCAGGAGTGAACCGACTGGATTCAAGGATCTTGTTACACCAAACTAAAATGTCTGGAACAAGAGGTCACAGATTCAGGATACAGGGTAGGCTATTTCAGATTGAGGTAAAAACAATGACTGCAGGTGCTGGAAACTAGATTCTGGATCAGTGGTGCTGGAAGAGCACAGCAGTTCAGGCAGCATCCAACGAGCAGCGAAGTCGATGTTTCGGGCAAAAGCCTGATTTCGCTGCTCATTGGGTATTTCAGATTGAGATGAAGATAAACTTCTTTGCTTAAGGTGATGAACCTGTGCTATTCACATAAGACTGTGGAGCCCAAGTTACAGAATATTTAGGAAATAAGTAGATAGATTTCTAGACACTGAAGGCATCAAGAGTATTGGGTGAGTGTGGTGCAGAAATGGAGGATCAGCCATGGCCCTATTGAAAGGCAGAGTAGGTTCAATGAGCCAAATGGCCTATTCGTACTCTCATTTTATATGATTCTATGTAATATACGTTTTTGCTCAGGTGGAAGGTTTCAGCTTTAATGGCCCATAAGTGCACTGGAATTGCTTCCTGGGCTTCAAAGAGGGGGTAAAAAAGAATCAATTTTCTTCAGCTTAACAGTTCCAAATTCAACACTCCCTCTGCTCCCTAAGAGAAAGAATACATGCATTGACATTCAATGAGGCTGTTGTTCTACCCTCTGATATTTAATTGATTTGCTGGCACCTGTTATATTGGCTCACATAGTGAATGGTGATATGAATTACTTACTGGAGGACAATACCACTTCAGAATCTCATCTTAGCAAGCATCTTCCAGAGAGAGGGTAGCAAGTTGATTGAGAAAAACATACTTGCTGTAAGTGCTTGACTTTGTCACTGACTGCAGTAACCAGCGAGTTATTCCTTTATCTAATGTTGTACTTCTCATCAGCATTCTATCTTGGTCAGGTCAGTTATGGTCAGTTGAAAAGCTTTAAACTAGAAAAACGGATCATGTCAAGGAGCTTGAACCGGAGGAGAAATGGAAAAGAATTGGTTCTTTCAGACATTATAATCAGATTGTCATCTTAAACATTCTTGTATATTTTACTGGGCTTGAATTGAAATGTGTAGAATGCTGTTTGCCCAGTTAGGCTGCCCTGAATGCCAGCTGGTTGTTCTATGTTATTAAGCCAAACAGCTTTGTTGCCAGCAGATGGACAATGCTATAATCTGCCCTGGTTTTTCTAAGGGAATAATGTCAAAATACAAAAGCTCCCAACCAGCATTCCCTTTCTGTTTGCAGCCTTCCATGCTTTGTGGAAGTCAAGTGAGAACAGCTTCAGCCCTGAATGACTATTTGGTGAGGCATCACGAGATACTAATGTTCTTGAAAATGTTCGCGAATTTGAATTGATACCTCCCAGAGAAATGGGGTAAGGAAATCTCAATATCCAACTCTACTGACCCTAAACATATCTTTTTTTTCAGAGCCAAGATGGTGTTACCCGTTGAGCATAGAAAATGGTGACACAGAATGTCATTCTCCAAGGGGTGCAAACTACAGAAGCACACTCGGAACACGTTGTCGAATACTTTGTGACAGAGGATACAGGTTGCTAGGCCGAAGGCATGTCGAATGTACGGTGACCAGGTACTGGTCTGGTATGAGCAGATGCAAAGGTGGGTCCATGGAAAAAAGTAGTTGCCTTAAAGCTGAGTTATCACCAAGATCATTTGTGAGTAAATTTGCTGTAAAATGTGCCTCTGTGAATGCTTGGTGAGGAGAAAATCAGAGCCAGCTGTGTTACCTAAGCTGAATGATCTGTTGATATTCTCCTGGGAGTACCCGCAGTTGAAAGTACACGTTGGATGAGGTAGTGGACAGTGACCAGCTGCTTTGGAATCATACCCAGTATCATTAAGTTCCTTCAGAACTGTGGACAATGGAGAGAAGCAAAAATCTGGTGTTAATTAATTTATGCTTGCTGGTTGCTATTCCACTGTCTGTAAAGCCATAAGGAAGGCCTCTATCAATTTAGATTGTATGAACAAAAGTGCAAAGTATAAATAAAATGCTGAAAATGTACAACAAATTGGTTGGGTGACAATTAGATTGCTGTGTGGAAATGGAAAAATACAGTTCTGAGCAAAATTTCAGATTTTACATTGAGTTGTTAGAGCACAGAATGCTTTTCCATGTGGAGCCATGCAGGCAGAGATCACTATTTGTTTCAAGGGGTAACTGGATCATTAATTGAAACAATGCAAGATACAGAGCTGTGTGAGGAGTGTGACACAGCGAATAATTTTGGGTTAGTCAAGTAAAAAAACTCATGGATATAATTCCTTGCTGTAATTGAGCAGGCGCTAGGGGATAAATGGCCTGATTCTATTGCCATGAAAACATTTTGTGGTTCTATTTTTATAATGGGCAAATATTGTCACTGCACACAAGAGAAAAATTTCCCAAAACATTTGCAAGTCTGGGAATGTTCAGACTTTATTTGCACACATTTTATATGTTCATTTTGTTTATGAAAACTGTTCTTTCACATTTAGTTACAGTGAGTAATAAATTTACATCTGGCCATCTTTTAACTGGTATAAGTTTTCAATGCAGTTTGCCCTTGGTCTTGCCTATATCTTTTTGTTGCAGTTGAAACTTCCCACCGTTCGCCTCTTGCACATCATGATCTTTGACTTGTATTACTTGGAAGAAACATTGAGAAATAAACTTTCCTTTTGTTCATTGTCTTACAAAATGAGGCAAAAATATAATTTGATTTGCACATTATTGCAAAATCTTTGGATGATTCTCAAAACTGCAATTTGAAACCTCCTCAGTGTGCTCTCCAGTGCAGCTGAACAATAGAGGCCATTCACTACAGTCAGACAGTGTGAATATGTTCCAGGGGCAATTCAATGGCTTAAGGAAAAATTGGAGAATATAAACTCTGCATGACAGTGGAGAAAATGTTTTTGTGTTACTTTTATTTGTATTGGTAATAACAAATTTTGTCATGACATGTATACTTTGAAAACAGGTGACACTTTATTGTATTGATCTGTACAATCTGTATTGATCTGTGAATGTGGGGAAGGAGCAGTTGTAATATACCATGTGATAAAGGCAGTAACTTAATGACAGAAAATTCTAATCTGTCATTGTCTATAAGGCCAAATAAAATGTTTCACTATAAACATTTAAGAAACAAAATGGCTTCATACTGGCTTGCATCTATCACTGCTGATGGGAGACAACTGAAAAGCACAGCGAAAGACTCCAAATTCTTCAACTGTGATGTTACAGCTCCTCAACTATCGTTATATTAACTATGTTGGCCCTTCAATATCATGGTCTTGCACGATGAGATGAGCATCCTTTTTGGAGAGGATATCAGACATTTGAGGTGTACATATACTCCAATATCAATTTTATTAGCTTCAAGCTATGATCAATTTTTATTTTATTATTGAGGCTCATAACACAGAACATCAATGAATGTTAAAAGCATGTTGCAAATCAAGCAATTCCATTGGTTGTCTTGATTTGAAAGGTTGTCGCATTTCTGTAAATATGAAAATGTGTTAATGACTAATTATGTAGGATTAAGTTAGTGTTCAGCTAGCAGGATTTCTAGGGCTGTTTCTGTTATTTATTTCCTTCATGCTTGGTTTCTTTTTCTAATTTTTTTTCTTGCACTTTCTTTCTTGTAATGTTAAATCCAGCATTTGTTTCCCACACTAATAGTCCTTAAGAAGGTGATGGTGAACTGTTCATCTGGTGTAGATACATACACAATGCTATTATGAAGGCAGTTTCATAATTTTAAGAGAAACACAATCTAATTCCAAGACTGGATGGTGTGTGACTTTGAGGGGAGCTTATAGGTGATGGTGTTACCATGCATCTGTTGTGCTTGTCTTTCTAGATGGTGGAGGTTGATGTTTTGAAAGGTACTGTTGAAGGACCCTAGTGGAGTTTCTGCAGTGCATCTCGTAAATGAAACACACTGCTGTTACTCTGCATCAGTAGTGGAAGGAATGAGTATTTAAGGAGGGGATGAAGTGTTGGTTAAGCGGGCTGCTTCATCCTGGATTGTATTGAGCTGATTGTGTTGTTAGAACTGCAGTCAACCAGATACAAAAATTGTCATTACATTCTTGGCTTGTGCTTTAAGCATGGTGGTCAAGCTGTGGGGAATCAAGAATTTCCTCATACTTATTTGTATGTACTTGCTGCATTGTTCCCAGCCTGTAATTATTCCCAGATCCTATAATTATAGTATCTATATGATTGGTTTAGTTAAGGTACTGATCAACGGTCACCCCTAAGAGTTGACAGTTGGAGTTCAGATATGGCATTATATTGAATGTTAGGAGGTGATGATTAGATTCTCCCTTCTTGGAAGGGTTATTGTGGAATGTGTGGTGTGAATATTGCTTGCCATTTAGCAATCCAGGCCTGAATGTTATCCAGGTCTTGCTGTTTATAAATGTGCAGCGTTTTGGTATCTGAGGAATCATGAATGATGCTGAATATCCCCACTTATGAAGGAGGGAAAATCATTGGAACAGTTGAAGATTGTTGGGCCTACGACACTGTTGAATGACGCATAAAATGATTTAACAAGGACTGTCAGTTACATCAGGTACACAATGACTGTTCAAATATGGCATGGACAGCTCAGATGCCAGTCAACTTCAGGATATCTGGTGATTTTGAATTCCTCTAAATACAATGAGCAGTAGAATCAGGCTATGATCAAACAAAAGAAATTCCATGAGGCACAGTAGGTAGTTACTGATGAATTTGGGAATAATGTGGTGACGAACTTTGCTGTGCCTTACAGACAGAAACCCTCTGTGAAATTTAACTCAATTGGCACAGCCAAAATATGACAATAGTCAGCCCAAACGAATTCCCATGCCTCGATGACTATGACCCAATCCCTGATAAACTTGTAAGGATGATCCTTACTGATAAGTTAACTAGACTTCTGACCAATCTCCAGACAGTTCCCTTACTAACGTATTGCTAATTTCCTCACTGATTGCACTGAACCAGCAGTATCCATTATGGCCCACTCAATGGATGGTGATGATATGGAACCCATGACCCTGATTGCCCTGAAAGGTCAATTGACCACGTCCAAGTCCCTGGACTGAGATCACATGCTGTTCTTGATTGACTATGACTGTGCCAGGACGTCTGGCTTGACCAAGGAGTATTCTATTGAAGATTTTGAGACATCATTAGTTGGCTGAATGGACACAATGCAGCATGATATTGTACAGCAGCATGTCAACTCCGATCGCTGATCACTGCTGACAACTGTGACAAAATGCCTGTATACAATGAAAGATGCAATGTGCGCTCCAAAGTGCAGCATTAAAGTAGATCACTGTGTTTCTAGGGAGTCAGACCCATGTTGACATAATAAGGGTAGTGTGTTCCCGCTGCCAACCTCTATGGAAAAGGTGGTCAGGCAGTCACTGTCCGTGGAGTGTAATCTGAAGTTCTGATGAGCAAGTGGCAAACTGGAGCTGCCAGGTATCTGCTCAGACTTTCATGTTAGGAATTGTCATCATCTAGTTTCTGACTACTATGTGCGATGAAAACAAACTGTAAGTAAACAAGGCAAGAATAGTTAATAATGAGACATAAGTACATGCAAATAAGCCTCTCTGCCACTCACCAATGAGCTATTAGTCTCACCATTCAAAACTTGGGTGGAGTGGAGGGGGTCGTGAGGGCCGACTGCCTGCCCCTCTTCCGTCATTACGTTAGAGCCTGGGTGTCCTTGGAGAAGGAGCACGTGGTGTCCACCAACACCCCTGAGTTGTTCAGGGAGAGGTGGGCGCCGCAGGGAGTGGAGTGCATCATTTCCCCCTCCAACTCTATTTTGATTTAGTCCCTGCCCTCCCCTTCACTGTTTTGATCACACAGCATTTCCCTCTTTGATGTGAAGGGCACTGCTTGTCACTGGCCACTCGGGTGTTTCCAAAAAAAAACAGAAGCGAGGAGGAGGGAGGGCAGGTCTGAAGACCTCCTCGTGGGTCTGCTCCTGGCTCTGGCCAAACTGGCCATAAACAGGTCCAAGCAGCGGGCCGTGGAGAGGGTCGTGAGGGCCGACTGCCTGCCCCTCTTCTGCGGTTACGTTAGAGCCCGGGTGTCCTTGGAGATGGAGCACGCGGTTTCCACCAATACCCTGAAGTTGTTCAGGGAGAGGTGGGCGCCGCAGGGAGTGGAGTGCATCATTTCCCCGTCCAACTCTATTTTGATTTAGTCCCTGCCCTCCCCTTCACTGTTGGATCACACAGCATTGCTTGTCACTGGGCACCCGGGTGTTTTCCTATCTTCCTGGTGGTGGAAATTGAATAAAGATTCGTGCACTTAGTGAGAGACACAATGTCTCACACCTACACACACACACCATGGTGCTGGGGAAAAAATAAGCATTACCGTAGTTAGGCGGTAGTGTGGGGTTAATTTTTAAAAAAAGACAAAAAAAGAAAAAAATAAACAGAAGCGACGTAGGGTGGCACGTTGGCACAATGATTCGCACTGCTGCCTCACACCGCCAGAGACCCAGGTTCAATTCCCACCTCAGGCGACTCTCTGTGTGGAGTTTGCGCATTCTCCCCATGTCTGCATGGGTTCCTCCGGGTGCTCCAGTTTCCTCCCACAATCCAAAAATGTGCAGGTTAGGTAAATTGACCACGCTAAATTGCCCGTAGTGTCAGGTGAAGGGGTAAATGTAGGGGAATGGGTCTGGGTGGGTTGCGCTTCGGCAGGTCGGTGTGGACTTGTTGGGCCGAAGGGCCTGTTTCCACAAAATAAAAAAAACTTGGGTGGAGTGGAGGGGGTCGTGAGGGCCGACTGCCTGCCCCTCTTCCGCAGTTACATTAGAGCCCGGGTGTCCTTGGAGAAGGAGCACGTGGTGTCTACCAACACCCCGGAGTTGTTCAGGGAGAGGTGGGCGCCGCAGGGAGTGGAGTGCATCATTTCCCCCACCAACTCTATTTTGATTTAGTCCCTGCCCTCCCCTTCACTGTTTTGATCACACAGCATTGCCCTTTGGTGTGAAGGGCACTGCTTGTCACAGGCCACTCGGGTGTTTTCCTATTTTCCTGGTGGTGGAAATTGAATAAAGATTTGCACACTTTGTGTGTCTCACACCTGCACACACACACCATGGGTGCTGGGAGAAAAAATAAGCACTGCCGCAGTTAGGCGGTAGTGTGGGGGTTAATAAAAAAGAGAGAAAAAAAAACTTGGGTGGAAAATTGGATATTTTCCCTTAACAGAGAGAATCTCATTTATCTTGCCTTATTCTCACCATGGGCTCACTGCTACTGGGAACATTCAATCCCAGCATCAAAATGACACTTATTTCTTTCCATCTGACCTCTATCTATTACCTCCAATTGTGTTGTGCTCACAAAACTAATCTGTCTTGTATTTCAAACTATTTTAACTAATATGCTGTGTTTCGCTCTGTTTTGAGGTTTTGTTTCATCGTACTTGAAAATTTTTTTTGCACTTTTTAATTATTCCTAAATGCTACCAGGAGCCTGAATCCTCTGGCTTCTTGGTTGCTTGCTTGAAAATATGATGATGCATTATACTGGCTGCACTCCATGAGATTTCCAAGTTTTTTGAAACTGAAAGCTCTACCTTCCTGTGCTGGCTGGTTTGCCCCACCTGACACAGGAGCGATGATGTTCCATGTTTCTGCAGTGGCCTAAATGTTTATACTGATTATAACCTGACAAGTGCAACTGAGCTCTTTTAAAATGGATTACCATGAGCAGCATTTGTGGAGCAAATTGTATATAATTGCTAAGTTAATAACTTTAGGTCTGATACCAGTTCGTTTACCCCAAGGTCCTATTTAGCTTATATGATAGCATTACTGATACGTGGAAATGTCGATAAAATGATTTGAATTTTTTGGCATTATTTCATCTAATCCTGATTCAAACAAGGAGGTGCTCACAAATGTTATGCATTTATATTAACTAGTTTTCATCTGATTTGACACTAAGCAGAAGGAGTAGAATACGAAACTCCTCAAATTTTCCAACCTGGTATGTAGTTAAATTTATGTCCAGTTTAACTGGAGTGTTTTATGACTGTTCAATATGAGTGTTAATAATCCAATTATTGAAGACTGTTTCCTTCCCAGAGGTGCGTTGTCATTCACTTCCTGCATTTCCATATGGATCATTTGTGTGCTCCAAGGGGACACGTGTGGATTCAGAGTGTGAGTACATATGTGAGCAAGGATACCAACTGGAAGGAGATAGAACAAGAGTGTGCCAGGAGAATGGCCAATGGAGTGGGAGTGAACCTATATGTGTAGGTAAATTGGACTATAATCCATTGTGTGTTGCACTTACTAAATGCTTGCACCTTATGAAAAAAAGGAAAAGAAATGGGTTTTAATTTCAGTTAGGATCTTCAAACCTTTATGCTTCAGACAATATTCCTCAACGCTCTGCTTTACACAAATATTTTAGTTCAAAGTCTGTAATAAAAATGTTGTCAAAAGATACCAAATATCCATTGCGATTTTTTAGATTAGATTACTTACAGTGTGGAAACAGGCCCTTCGGCCCAACAAGTCCACACCGACCCGCCGAAGCGCAACCCACCCATACCCCTACATTTACCCCTTACCTAACACTACGGGCAATTTAGCATGGCCAATTCACCTTACCCGCACATCTTTGTGATTGTGGGAGGAATCCGGAGCACCCGGAGGAAACCCACGCAGACACGGGGAGAACGTGCAAACTCCACACAGTCAGTCGCCTGAGTTGGGAATTGAACCCGGGTCTCAGGCGCTGTGAGGCAGCAGTGCTAACCACTGTGCCACCGTGCCGCCCACTCAGTGCTGATGTTTTATTTTCACTATAGAAATCTCTGCAACCATTTTGTATGTTTTTAGTATTTGTTCCTTTCATTTGGAGCTTTTTTGGTATTACTTTAGTGATAATCGTTGTTGCTAATGTTAGCAGTTAAATGCTTAAACTATTTGCATGGTATTCTTTGGCTGCCATTTTCTGACAGGTGTTACCCTATTTCAAATAAATGGTTAATCTTTCTATTAAAATTGTAATATAAAAATAATGAAAGCATTCAGTAATATGGGTGAGAGTAATTTCTAACAGTTTTCTTAGTTTAAACAGGTTTCAAACCTGCACTAGTTGATGTGAGGGATTTGATTGTTTGTCTTTTTTTGGCATCAGCATCAAATTAAAAATAAAATCCTCAATTTTAGCATTCATTAATGTGCCAGTGCAAATGTTCCCCTCATTTTTGTACCCTTTTAGAATGTGCATGTTACTATCTCAATTGAGAATTAGGTTGAAATTGGTCAAGGGAAAGAATGTCTCATTGCCTCAGCAGGGCTGAAGTAGGATCTGCCAAGTGCAGACAGAACCTGTTGAGCTAGCAGAGACCTTTTCATCATTACTTCAAGTTGATTTCACCAGAAGGCCTAGAGATTATGTAAATTGATCAATAAGAAACAAAATTGACTTAATCTTCTCAGCCCAGTACATATGTATCTTAGAAATATCAGACAGGGAACCTAACTGAGTCACATACATCCAGAGTTCTCTGACTTGACCCATGGTGTGTGCTCACTTGGTGTTCTCTGCTATATAAAGATGGAGCCGTTGCAATTACTTGACACTAAGCGTCCGGGGTCTGGTGAAGCAAAGAGTCAGCTGAGCCTTACATACCTGATCACTATTCATTTAAGCTTTGTTCTAAATGTGTGTACAGAATTTTGTCAGCTGCGAACATTACTTCTGATTCTCCTCTGTATTCCCGCACTATTCCTAGCCAAGATCCACACTGGGGCTTGCAATTCTACAACTGCTGTTTTCATTAAATCAAACCCCAGCAACGTCACTGTTTTCCTGACAGCTGGGACTTAAGGATCCAATTGGAATATTAAAAAAAATTACTAATTGACAATTTCTTGATTTTAATAGATTATGAACCTCCAAGGATAAAGTGTCCGGGGTCCAGAGAGAAGGTGGTCGAACCAGGGCAGCTGACTACTCGTGTATATTGGGACTCACCGCGTATAAAAGATGTAGCTGATAAACACAGCACGAAGTTAGTGTGAAACATTAGATCGCGTGCTTTTCATTCCATTTCTGTAACTATTTGATCTCGGGGAGACGAACCCTAATGTGATACCCACACCAAGGAAAACAGAAGTAATTGGAACCAAATAAGCGAGTCCATCAAGGCGGGACAGTATAGGAGAGAGATGGGAGGGATTAGGAGAAACTGAGGATGAACTAAAGTGAACTGGAGGCGGGGAAAGGGAGGGAGATGAGGATGTAGAGGACAGTTACTGACAGAGACATACAACAGTGACTTTCTGGATCCATTTAGAATCTCTGTGGAGAAGGGCAGAGTGATGAATTAGCAATGTCTCTCAGTGGAAGTGCTATGGATTTTCTGCAAGGTGACAAGGGTAAACAACTGGGAAAATAGTGCCACAACAAGGAAAATCTTGCAGCAGAATTAGGTGGAAGCATGCATGGGAGAGCATTTGATAATACCTTAATTGTTTACATTTTAGAAAAATTACGTGTATGTATTATTTACCTCCTTTTGTTATCTATTCAAAATGTTTACTGGTTCTGGCCAAGGCTGCCCCATGGTGACATCTTGTGGTCAGGAACCATGATTACAGGCAGACTCGATTTGCGTTTCCACATCAATGTGGACTGGGTGTTGGACTGGGGTGGACAAAGTTAAAAATCACACAACACCAGGTTATCGTCCAACTCGTTCATCCGGTAGCTGATGAAGTAGCAGCGTTCCAAAAGCTAGTACTTCCAAATAAACCTGTGGATTATAATCTGGTGTGTGTGATCTATAACTTTCCACATTAAGTATTGCCACGCCACCAAAGATGGTTTAAATAACTCATTTAATACTGAATACTGCTATAATTGCAGCAGCACAAATACTTAAAATGAAATTTCATTTAAATGTTCATATATTTATAATGAGTTTTCAAAGAGCAGTGCAATTTACTTTTCTTGGGACCTGGAGTACAGATGCCAATTGTACTTCCCTACCTCTGGGATGGAATAACTCTATTCTGGCTGCAGATTAAATTTCCCAGATTTGGTAATCTAGTGTGTGGCGCATCTCATCCTAACAGCTGCAGCATTTGATCATATGTCAGATTTGATTCTGTGTTCCTTCACTGGTGAGTTTGAAAGCAGAGGGCATGTAAAATTCAGTGGATGATCTCCCTACCATGTACCAGGTACCCTGACCTGTCAGAAGTCATACATACAGAAGCATCATCAAGCTACCTGCTTGCTCTTTGTCATCTTGAGGCCATTATGGTGCCAATTAATCACCACAAAGAGCTCATCTGCCCTGTTGGTATTTACCCATTCTAATGGGAGGCCAAAGGAATTAGGGAAATAGTCATAGAGATGTACAACATGAAAACAGACCCCTCGGTCCAACACGTCCATGCCAACCAGATATCCTAACCTAATCTAGTCCCATTTGCCAGCACTTGGACAATATCTGTCTAAACCCTTCCTATTCATATACCCATCCAGATGCCTTTTAAATGTTGTAATTGTACCAGCCTCCACCACTTCCTCTGGCAGCTCATTCCATACACACACCACCCCCTGTGTGAAAAAGTTGCCGTTAGGTCCCTTTTATATCTTTCCCTTCCCACCCTAAACATATGCCCTCTAGTTCTGGACTCCCCCGCCCCAGGGAAAAGACTTTGTCTATTTATCCTATGCATGCCTCTCATGATTTTATAAACCTCTATAAGGTCACCCCTCAGCCACTGATGCTCCAGGGAAAACAGCCCCAGTCTATTTCAGCCTCTCCCCACAGCTCAAATCCTTCGACCCTGGCAACATCCTTGTAAATCTTTTCTGAACCCTCTCAAGTTTCACAACATCCTTCCGATAGGAAGGAGACAGTTGCACACAATATTCCAACAATGTCCTGTACATGACCTCCCAACTCCTGTACTCGATGTGGAAGGTTTAGCTGTGTGGGGCCCATTTGAAGGCATTGGTCCAATCTCACACAACCTCTTCAACCTGGCGCTACACCTCGTCTCCCTTTTTGAGATCCCAAGTGCAGACTTGCCTGGGTTTCTCCCATGGTGAGACAGCCTGTAGTGCCAGCAGTAATTATTGATTTGGTGCTAGTTGGATGGAGATTTGTCCATTCTCTAGAGAGATGCAGGATCTCCTTTAAACAATTAATGTCACTCCCTGCATTAAATTGTGGTGGGGAAAGCATCTAAACCATGAGCAGGCCTTTTCCAACAGTTTAGCTGGGATGAAGAATGGGAACCTGTAAAATCTAAGTCGGGATAACTAGTACCACTCCAGCAACTTGGCAAGGTCATGCAGCTATGATTCACATCTTATGATTTGATGCTGTAAGCATATATATTTACAGAATTCTTCAGCAGTAATTTGTCAAATACTCAGATGTGACAGACAGATAATAAACCTTTCCTCTTTTTCCTTTCATTCTTTCACAGAATAGTTCTGAGAGGACCACCCTCAGGTTCTGAATTTGGAAAGGGGGAGCATATTATTCGCTATGTGGCATATGACAGAGAGAGGAACAAAGCCTCCTGCAAGTTTACTGTCACAGTTCATGGTTGGTAACCTACTACATAGTCTGCTTCTCTCATGTTTAACATCTTCAGGGAGAATGATAGCATGGTACCAACAATAAAAAATTATATTCATAGGAATTGTTCAGTTGAAATAAACCATAAGAGAAACAAACATTCAGAGTAAGAAATGTAAAATCAATTCAAAGAATAATAAGAGAGAAATGTGAGTGGCTGAGCTTTTGTGTAAACAATAAAAATAGATTGGAAGACAGCAAAAGCATTGAATAAGAGAAAATGAGTTTGAAATTTTGTCAAGTAATGGAGGTCAGGGAAAGCTGAAACTCCAGTACTTGCATTCCATCGGCACAAATGAAATGGATCAGAACTTTTATTTGCTCAATTCCATCCCCACTGATCTCCATATCTCAAATCTTGAGCTTCAAGTGATTTACCTGGTAGGAATATCATTAGAAGCTTGAGGCATACAAAGATGGGTTATCACTCATTCAACATTTACTCTCTTAAATTAGACCAGAGCTCTGCCTGCTTCTATCAGTACCAAACCCATATGATATGACATTGTCATGACGCAGCTCCCCACGTACTTGCTCCGTTGCTATTATCAGAGTATTGATACAGTTAAGCCCTGTATTCCATATTCTCCCATCCCAGCCCCACAATCCCAAGTGATTAAAGTTATAAGGATAGATGGAACATTTACAGACATATACAAAGTTGTGGAGGGCAGTGGATGTAAAATGTATGCACTGGCCCATCTCCTGAGGTTTACACCTATAAGTTAAAGCCATTGTTTTTGAGTCGGGAACTGCTTTCTGATGGATGAAGTTTTTTAGAACTACTCAAATCCCTACAGTGTGGAAACAGACCCTTTGGCCCAACTAGTCCACAACAACCCTCAGAAGAGTACCCTACCCAAACTCATTCCCCATTACTCTGCATTTACCCCTGACCAATACGCCTAACCCACACATCCCTGAACATTATGGACAATTTAGCATGGTCAGTTCACCTAACCTGCACATCTTCAGATTGTGGGAGGAAAGCAGAGCAAATCCATGCAGACATGGGAAGAATGTGTGAACTCCACACAGACAGTCGCCCAAGGCGAGGATTGAACCCAGGTCCATGGCACTGTGAGGCAGCAGTGTTAACCACTGAATGTCCAAACTACTTGGATACAAGTGAGATTAGAGTTCCAGGTTGGTACATTTCAGTTTGGAGTTATTTGGATTATTTATGTGATATTTAGAAACTTTATTGTCATAGATAGTAGAAGCTGAAAATGTGTTGCTGGTTAAAGCACAGCAGGCCAGGCAGCATCTCAGGAATAGGGAATTCGACGTTTCGAGCATAAGCCCTTCATCAGGAATGAGAGAGAGTATCCAAGCAGGCTAAGATAAAAGGTAGGGAGGAGGGACTTGGGGGAGGGGCAATGGAGGTGGGATAGGTGGAAAGAGGTCAAGGTGAGGGTGATAGGCCGGAGTGGGGTGGGGGCGGAGAGGTCAGTAAGGAGATTGCAGGTTAGGAGGGCGGTGCTGAGTTGAGGGAACCGACTGAGACAAGGTGGGGGGAGGGGAAATGAGGAAACTGGAGAAATCTGAATTCATACCTTGTGGTTGGAGGGTTCCCAGGCGGAAGATGAGGCGCTCCTCCTCCAGCCGTCGTGTTGTTATGTTCTGCCGGTGGAGGAGTCCAAGGACCTGCATGTCCTCGGTGGAGTGGGAGGGAGAGTTAAAGTGTTGAGTCACGGGGTGGTTGGGTTGGTTGGTCTGGGCGGCCCAGAGGTGTTCTCTGAAGTATTCCGCAAGTAAGCGGCCTGTCTCCCCAATATAGAGGAGGCCACATCGGGTGCAGCGGATGCAATAGATGATGTGTGTGGAGGTACAGGTGAACTTGTGGCGGATATGGAAGGATCCCTTGGGGCCTTGGAGGGAAGTGAGTGTGGAGGTGTGGGCGCAAGTTTTACATTTCCTGCGGTTGCAGGGGAAGGTGCCGGGTTGGAGGTTGGGTTGGTGGGGGGTGTGGATCTGACGAGGGAGTCACGAAGGGAGTGGTCCTTGCGGAACGCTGATAAGGGAGGGGAGGGAAATATATCCTTGGTGGTGGGGTCCGTTTGGAGGTGGCGGAAATGACGGCGGATGATACGTTGTATGCGGAGGTTGGTGGGGTGGTAGGTGAGAACCAGTGGGGTTCTGTCTTGGTGGCGGTTGGAGGAGCGGGGCTCAAGGGCGGAGGAGCGGGAAGTGGAGGAGATGCGGTGGAGGGCATCGTCGATCACGTCTGGGGGGAATCTGCGGTCCTTGAAGAAGGAGGCCATCTGGGCTGTGCGGTGTTGGAACTGGTCCTCCTGGGAGCAGATGCGGCGGAGACGAAGGAATTGGGAATATGGGATGGAGTTTTTGCAGGGGGCAGGGTGGGAGGAGGTGTAGTCCAGGTAGCTGTGGGAGTCAGTCGGTTTATAGTAGATGTCTGTGTTGAGTCGCCCGCCCGAGATAGAGATGGAAAGGTCTAGGAAGGGGAGGGAGGAGTCTGAGACAGTCCAGGTGAATTTCAGGTCGGGATGGAAAGTATTAGTAAAGTTGATGAACTGTTCAACCTCCTCGTGGGAGCACGAGGCAGCGCCGATACAGTCATCGATGTAACGGAGGAAAAGGTGGGGGGTGGTGCCAGTGTAGTTGCGGAAGATGGACTGTTCCACATATCCTACGAAGAGGCAGGCATAGCTGGGGCCCATGCGGGTGCCCATGGCAACTCCTTTAGTTTGGAGGAAGTGGGAGGATTGAAAAGAGAAGTTATTCAGGGTGAGGACCAGTTCAGTCAGTCGAAGGAGGGTGTCAGTGGAAGGGTACTGGTTGGTGCGGCGGGAAAGGAAGAAGTGGAGGGCTTTGAGTCCTTCGTGATGGGGGATGGAGGTGTACAGGGACTGGATGTCCATAGTGAAAATAAGGCGTTGGGGACCGGGGAAGTGAAAATCCTGGAGGAGGTGGAGGGCGTGGGTGGTGTCCCGAACGTAGGTGGGGAGTTCTTGGACTAAAGGGGACAGGACCGTGTCGAGGTATTGGGAGATGAGTTCGCTGGGGCAGGAGCAGGCTGAGACAATGGGTCGGCCGGGGCAGGCAGGTTTGTGGATTTTGGGCAGGAGGTAGAAACGGGCGGTGCGGGGTTGTGGGACTATGAGGTTGGAGGCGGTAGATGGGAGATCCCCTGAGGTGATGAGGTCATGGATGGTCTGGGAGATGATGGTTTGGTGGTGGGAGGTGGGGTCGTGGTCAAGGGGGCGATAAGAGGAGGCATCTGCGAGCTGGCGTTTGGCCTCAGCGGTATACAGGTCAGTGCGCCAAACTACCACCGCGCCTCCCTTGTCTGCGGGTTTGATGGTGAGGTTGGGATTGGAGCGGAGGGAGTGGAGGGCTGCACGTTCTGAGGGTGAGAGGTTGGAGTGGGTGAGAGGGGTGGACAGGTTGAGTTGGTTAATGTCACAGCGGCAGTTGGCTATAAAGAGGTCGAGGGCGGGTAGGAGGCCAGCACGGGGTGTCCAGGTGGATGGGGTGTCTTGGAGGCGGGAGAAGGGGTCGTCAGAGGGTGGGCGGGAGTCTTGGTTGTGAAAGTAGGCACGGAGGCGAAGGCGGCGGAAGAATTGTTCAATGTCTCGGCGCGTGTTGAACTCATTAATCCGAGGGCGTAGGGGAATGAAGGTGAGGCCCCTGCTGAGGACTGATCTTTCATCTTCAGAGAGGGGGAGATCTGGACGGATGGTGAAAATCCAGCATGGTTGGAAGCTAGGACCCATCCCGACCTGAAATTCACCTGGACTGTCTCAGACTCCTCCCTCCCCTTCCTAGACCTTTCCATCTCTATCTCGGGCGACCGACTCAACACAGACATCTACTATAAACCGACTGACTCCCACAGCTACCTGGACTACACCTCCTCCCACCCTGCCCCCTGCAAAAACTCCATCCCATATTCCCAATTCCTTCGTCTCCGCCGCATCTGCTCCCAGGAGGACCAGTTCCAACACCGCACAGCCCAGATGGCCTCCTTCTTCAAGGACCGCAGATTCCCCCCAGACGTGATCGACGATGCCCTCCACCGCATCTCCTCCACTTCCCGCTCCTCCGCCCTTGAGCCCCGCTCCTCCAACCGCCACCAAGACAGAACCCCACTGGTTCTCACCTACCACCCCACCAACCTCCGCATACAACGTATCATCCGCCGTCATTTCCGCCACCTCCAAACAGACCCCACCACCAAGGATATATTTCCCTCCCCTCCCTTATCAGCGTTCCGCAAGGACCACTCCCTTCGTGACTCCCTCGTCAGATCCACACCCCCCACCAACCCAACCTCCACCCCTGGCACCTTCCCCTGCAACCGCAGGAAATGTAAAACTTGCGCCCACACCTCCACACTCACTTCCCTCCAAGGCCCCAAGGGATCCTTCCATATCCGCCACAAGTTCACCTGTACCTCCACACACATCATCTATTGCATCCGCTGCACCCGATGTGGCCTCCTCTATATTGGGGAGACAGGCCACTTACTTGCGGAACGCTTCAGAGAACACCTCTGGGCCGCCCGGACCAACCAACCCAACCACCCCGTGGCTCAACACTTTAACTCTCCCTCCCACTCCACCGAGG
Source organism: Hemiscyllium ocellatum (assembly GCF_020745735.1). NCBI lineage: Eukaryota > Metazoa > Chordata > Chondrichthyes > Orectolobiformes > Hemiscylliidae > Hemiscyllium > Hemiscyllium ocellatum. The sequence goes on along the minus strand of NC_083411.1, from coordinate 92,410,831 downwards.
ACATGCAGGTCCTTGGACTCCTCCACCGGCAGAACATAACAACACGACGGCTGGAGGAGGAGCGCCTCATCTTCCGCCTGGGAACCCTCCAACCACAAGGTATGAATTCAGATTTCTCCAGTTTCCTCATTTCCCCTCCCCCCACCTTGTCTCAGTCGGTTCCCTCAACTCAGCACCGCCCTCCTAACCTGCAATCTCCTTACTGACCTCTCCGCCCCCACCCCACTCCGGCCTATCACCCTCACCTTGACCTCCTTCCACCTATTCCACCTCCATCGCCCCTCCCCTAAGTCCCTCCTCCCTACCTTTTATCTTAGCCTGCTTGGCTACTCTCTCTCATTCCTGATGAAGGGCTTATGCTCGAAACGTCGAATTCCCTATTCCTGAGATGCTGCCTAACCTGCTGTGCTTTAACCAGCAACACATTTTCAGCTGTGATCTCCAGCATCTGCAGACCTCATTTTTTACTCGATAGATAGTAGAAGTCCATGTTATTCCTCCAATTTTATTTGCCTTTTGTCTCTCTACTTTCCTGATTTGCTGACTCATGCTGCATTGGGACTAGATAAACTTTGATAGTTGTACAAATTCTCACCCAAGAAGCTATTACTGATTTGTGAACCTCCGCAGAGGTGACAGCCGGCTAGTTTGATCATTAGGCTGTCACTGGTGCTAATCCTGCACTAACCTGATGTCCACACATTTACATTTAGGACACATCAGTCAGCAACAATAAGGAGTGGAAAGCCTTTTAATTCAAGCACTGGGTACTAAGGCCAATTGTAGTAATCACTTAGCTGCCTTGGAAGGTATTAGGTAGTTTAGTGTAGATAATCATCTTCTGTACTCCTTAGTAGAACATGCCAGGATATTTATCAACTACACCATTAGATAGTCCTACTGTGCATGCTAGTTACTATAAAGCTGGAAATGATTGACTATTTTAGAAGATGAATTCTCAACCTGTTTGTATGACAGCACCTTGTTTAAATTAATTACTTAATGCTTCTGCAAATATGTTAGAGGAATGTCATAATGCTAACAAATTTGTCCATAACTTTACCAGCAACAATCCCTCTATTTGGATAAACAACTTTTTTTTTATTCTGGAAAGAATGAGGCCTGTGGGAGATCCTACTGAAATATTCAAGATGATTGCCAGTGATGTATATGTGATGATTAAGAAGTTTATGAAAAGGGGAAATGATTTCAGGCTGAATGTAGCAGGCTGTTTGGATTTGACTGTTCAACTGTGCTTGGTAAATAGTGGGACAACTGCCCAGGCAGCTAATGGAGGTGAATAGTCTTCTAGAGATATTACAGAGTCCAAGAGACAATTATTAAAAATGTAAGTCAGACAGATTGGTCAGTCACTCACAATTCTTTACATCTATTTAACGGTATCATTTGCCAGTGTCCCTCTCTCAACAATTTGAATAATGATCACAGATCACAGTGGTCATAGTTTTTTGAGCTTTAAAGCCAATATCTCTCCTGTACTCATCATTTATTGTGATTTTATTCTTCCCCCTTTGGGGAATGGAGGAATATATCCTTTATTTGTTGGCTCTGACTTTGCAAGGGTGTAACTGCAATATGATTGCAGTTAAATCATATGTTAAGTGATAGTTAAGTTTCAGAAGTAGGGTTTATTTCACACACTCTTAGACACTAGAGTGGGGGAAGTTGGGTAATACTTCACAACGTAGGTACTGATACAAGCAACGAGGAGAAAGATAATTGAACAAAAATATTCAATTGGTGAAAATTAAGCTTGAATAACATTTTCTCTTTGCTTTTTAAGATGGAGTCCAAAATTCTAAAGTTGGTGTTGCAAGTGTAGAATGCTTTGTGGGGCTGGTTGGTTGGAAACAGAGTGAAAGTAGGAAATGTCCTCTCCTCCAAAATCTTATAAGGAATTTTTTTTCAGGGTGCAGCACCTACTCTGTGTTGATGAATGAAAATTTTACTTGCAGGGGCAGGTTGTTAGCTGTTTTTAAATTATTGTACAGATCAGAAACTTTTTTCATTGTAGCTTACAGTAAAGTGCATTGAATCAGTAGATGTGATTCAGTAGTGGGCCAGGGTGTCATGGAGCAAATGATTCCTGTAAATGGGACCCAAGCTGATCCCTACAACCATATTTTTGACTTGGAGAAAGTGAAGGGAAGGGGACAATGCATTTTTGTTTTGCTGGCTTGAGATGGTGGAAATTGTGGAAGATGAACTTTTGAATGCAGAATCTGATGGATTAGAAAATGAGCACATTAGAAATCCTATTGTTGTTCTGGGAGCAGGTGAAGGGATGAGGGAAGAAGTGTGAGAGATATGTCAAACATGGGTGAGGGTCCTAACAACCATGCTGAGGGGTAATTCTTGCCTGAGTAAAGAGCAGGATAAATCGCAGGTACCCTGTTGGAAGGGGGCATCATTGGAACTGATATGGCAGAGCTCTGACCTCTTACCTGTCTGCTCTTTTTCTTAGTTATGAGTTATGAGTTCAGCAACAGTTGGGTTCTATTACTTTGGAGGTCATGTGAGCAAACCTCTTTGTCCTGGGAAGAGAAACAGTTACCCCGGAGACAAAAGTTTGCATTGCCACTCCAAGGATTAAGTGGAAAGTCATTAACACTATTTCATTATGTAAATGTTTCTCATGGAGACAATAGTTTCTCTCTCAGATTTGTAACACAGTGTGAGCATTCTGGACCTATCAGGACAGATGTAGGTATTAATTGGTTGCTGCTGAGAGGGTTCCAGAAGATTTTTGCCAAGTTCAGTCATGTGATTATAAAAGTGGACTCTTCAGTTTGTTTGAAAAACAGTCTGTGTGTGTGTGTATATATATATAGATATGCATCAACATTTTTTCCCTCTGTTTCTGACATTGCCAGTTAGAAGATGTCCCATGCTGAAGCCCCCAGTCCATGGTTACATCACTTGTACATCAGCTGGTAATAACTATGGGGCAACCTGCACTTACACGTGTGAGGGAGGCTATGAGCGACAGGGGATCTCCAAAAGAGTGTGTCTGTTTAACCGAAGCTGGTCTGGATTGGTACCATCTTGTGTACGTAAGTGGATTTAGTTAAATATTGGGAAGGTGGCACTGTAATCCCATCCATGGAAAATGAGCACTCAGGCCTCTGTGTTTCTAGTGCTGCAGCAGCATATTGCTTTATAAATGCGATAAAGTGCAACTGTATGGCTACATATTTAGATGTTTACAGCACGGTAATCAGCAGCCATCTTAAAAAAATGTTGTATTTCCAATGCTAAACTTGGACACATTAGTCAATATTATGACTGCTGTCAGTCAGATACGCGGATATTATGTGATCCTGGGTATGTTATGGAGGTGGGCTTGATTGGGTTGTTGGCAGACCACCACTTTCCCATCCACTCCTGAGCTGACTTGTAAAATTAGAAGCACATATAAATACATATTTAAAGGCCAATTAAGCGTATTTTAAAACTTTAATACAGTTGGCAGGGACAGCTGAACAGAAGTGGGCACCCCTTTTTTTTAAACTGAAATGTATCAAGAGAAAGAGGGGGAGGTGGTTACTACCCTCAGAAGACCGTTTTACACAGGGAAAATCTGTCCCGGAAGAATCTACCTCCTTCCTTCCCTGTGAAATATACTCCAAAAACGCTGCCGTCTCCCCTAATACCTTCCCCTTGCTCCCCACTATCCTGGACCTGGGTTAACACAGATGCTTGTTTTCTTCTTTTGAGGGCCTGTCTGTGCCTCCAGCTCTACCAGCTGGGTCACATGGCATCCAAGTTTGAGGCTGTCTCATAGAAAGCAGTTTGCATTCTTCACAAATACAACCATTTTAGCCACTGTCAGCTAATGCCCGTTTCTTTGAAAATTGTTTTTCCAAAAATTACATGATCTATATCTAGCTGATGACAAATTAATGTTTCAGATATTACATCTTCATAATAAAGTGAACAGCCATAGTTGCTTCAAATTTGTACTTGGACTGTAATGATTCCAACCAAAAGCTTCCCTGAATTATCAAAGGCAAGAGAAAAAGTAAAATGCATCCATGTTCTGAATTGAAACAATAATCCAAGTGTTATTGGAGGAAGGCCTATGAGGTAAAAGAGGTATGAGGAACACTTAAAGTATACTGACAGATGTTTTAGAAAAAACATTGACAACAAGTAGAAATTGAACAAGAGAAGAGGAAACCATAAATTGTGAGTGGGATTGGTACAGGGTTGATCTCAGCTTAACTCTGGAATGCAGATACCAACTGAAGACCAGACACTTTTCCACAAGGTGAGAAAGAAGTGTTGTTTTGATTTTCACCTTGGACATGTATTGCTTTCTTATTTGTAATTGACAATTCAAGGAAGGTAGAAAAATGTATTTCAATCAATCAGTGCAAAATGTAGTCACTGTAGATGGGTAATATTCATGGCTTTTGGGGATCAGCATATTAAAAAAAACCTTGTTAGTGTGCTTTGTTCCTTTGATGCTGTGTCTTCACAACAGTGTGAGCTTGGTGAATTTAGCATAAATAATGTCAGCACAAAGCTGCTATGTTGCGTAACTGGACATAGTTAGGGAGTACTTTGGCCCCTTCACCTCCTCCAATGGCTGTCTCTGTATACACAGGCTGCCAAGTACATTTTCAGTTAAGAGAAACATGCCATATATGCAATGTGATGGTAACACATTTCTCTTATATAATTGCAGCAATTGAAATCAATGTAGATGTGAACTCGGTGGCTGCTCTCTTGGACCAGTTTTATGAGATGCAGCGTCTCCTCATCATATCCTCTCCAAGTGCATCTGATATGTACTACAACCTACAAATAAACATGCTACAGGTTTGTAAATAGGACCTGATAGTCAATACTGATGAGCGGATGTAATATCTTCAAATTAAATTTCTGCCTGTCCTGCACAGGGGAAGAACTTTCATAATAAGAATTTGTGATTCATGGCAATGTAGGAATTTGTGTCTCATAAGGATTTAAAATGGATTGTTACATTCATTTATCACTTTGATCAAAGATACATTGAGACTTTTCTCAAATGGCTGACTTGATGAACAACTTTTCACAAAGAGGTGTCTAGAAAATTTTGTGATACAGGTAGTTCTCAGATAACACACGTTTCAGCAGCACGATTTGGCTATAACATTGCTGAAATGTTAGGGAACGGTATTTTCAAGAACACCTACCACCTACCTTCGTTTGTAATAGTACGATTTCAGCGGCAATCAGTTCAGGCTTTGTGCATTACTGCGTATACACTGATGTCAGCTGCCGACAGAGCAGCTTTCTGTGAGAGGTACTGTACAGAGTGCAGCTTTCTTACGTTTTTTGATGTACTCTATTAAATATACTTTTGTTTCATTAATAAATATGATTTCAACCTTCGTTTAGGCTGTTCTTTACTTTTCATTAGACTTTTGGGAGCTTTTTGAGCGACCGTGAGTGATAATTTTGCTGGTCTGCCCCGACCTCCTTTTTTCCCACAGGTGCCATTATTTTGAAGTGATTTTCTATTAAGCAAAGGTTTTGCTGGAATGCAACTCTGGCAATTTATGAGGATTATCAGTAATTGAAAGGAAGTCCCTTGCTGTCCATCCCATTACCTAATGGGGGAAATGCACTAGTAACACCTAACAGATGAGTGCTCTAAGCTAAAAGTTTTAAATGAACTTTTCATCAAATATTGACCCGTTATATCCTAATAACCAAATAGTTTTTAGAGCAGCACAGACAGGAGTTGCATGTTGGGATCCCTGAAGAGTTCCACATGGGACTTACTCAGGAAACTGCAGATTCTGATCAGCAATTTAACACTGAATTTGGAGAGTTCTTCCATTTAGTTAATAGTTACCCAGGAAAAATGAAACAATAAAAAACCTAATCTAATTTCGGTGTGACAATTAAGCTGACCCCCCCATTCCCCATTGGGAATGGTAGCTGAGATAGTTGAACTGACCCCCAATGACATAAATCCCTTAAGAGATTAAGGAGTGCTGATGGGAGTGAGGAAACTCTCAGGATTTTCTAATGAGATCTAAACCATATGCTTTATTCCATGTAAATTGAGACTCCTTTATTTAATCTTAATTTCCCTTCAAGTTTGTAATGATGTAACACCAATGGAGCAAATAATCCTTGCTTCGTTATTTTTGGACCATTGTGTATTCAAGTCTCATGTTCCAAACTAATGAAGTACGAGCTGCTGTAAATGGTAGGGAGCCAGTGAAGTTTCTTGAGGAGGGATTTCACTCAAAATGAATGAGCTGACAGATGAATGGATGGTGTTCTGAGACAGAGAGGCGTTGAGAGGATTCCACACTTGGGAAACAGACAAACCCAACTGACTGACTGGGTGATGAATGACATTAAAAATTATAGTTTATTTTTTGGGGAACTGAAAATCATCGTATGGCTAATTAATACAATGGAGATCTCTAATAACGATTTCTTAAAATTCTAATCTTCCTATTTTATAAAATTTAATTATATTTGGTGTCCTCAAAGAATAAAGACTGTCAATAGAATATTGTTTGCATGGAGAATAAGGTGTATATGTTGAATGACAAAGTTGGAGGTGTGTTTAGTGAATGTTGTTACTAACTACCCTCTCTTATTGAAGTGTATTGTTTCTCTCCAGGAAGCTGCCTGTGGTCTGGAACTGAGACAAACAACAGTAATAGAATTGGTTGGAAATCCACCGAGAGCAGTAGGACGTATAAAAGAACAGCAGCTTTCTTCAGAAATTGTTGAACAACTCCGGTAAAAGGCTATTGTGAATTAACTTTAAAATGTGGACTGAATTTATGATTTTGTTGTATACTGGAGTTGGCTCAGAGGTGAGGTAAGAGTGCCATCAAGGATCCCTAGGATCATGGTTGCAACTGAATATTGAGGAGCTCTAGCAAAACTGGAGTCAATGGAATTGAGTGGACTGGGGGAAATTCTCTGTTAGCTGGAGTTACATCTGGCAAAGGAAGATGGCTGTTGTGGTTGGAGGTCAGTTGTCTCAGCAGGAATTCCTCAAAGTGGTATCCTTGGCACAACAATTTTGAGCTACTTGATCAATGACCTATCACTAGATCAATGATCTCTCATAATGTTCGCCGATGACTGCATAATGGTCAGAACCATTCTTTAGTTCTTAGCTGCTGAAACAGTCCATGCCCAAAAGTAACAAGACCTGGATAATATCCAGGCTTGGGATGATGAGTAGAAAGGAACATTTGTTCCACACAAATGCCAAGCAATGACCATCGCCAGCAAGATAGAATCTAACCATCACCCCTCGATGTTCAATGATATCACCATCACTGAATCCTCCCAGTTTTCAACATCCTAAGAGTGCCAATGCCCAGAAACTGAACCGGACTAACCATATAAATATTGTGGCTGTAAGGCCAGGTTAACAGCTAGGAATATTGCAGAGATTAACTCCCCTCTTGAATGTACAATTGTTGTACCTTCTGCAGCTACTATGGGAGTGTGATGGAGTGTTAGGAGTGATGGAAGAGTGGGCTATGTGTCATGGAGCAAATGATTCCTGTAAATGGGACCCAAGCTGATCCCTACAACCATATTTTTGACTTGGAGAAAGTGAAGGGAAGGGGACAATGCATTTTTGTTTTGCTGGCTTGAGATGGTGGAAATTGTGGAAGATGAACTTTTGAATGCAGAATCTGATGGATTAGAAAATGAGCACATTAGAAATCCTATTGTTGTTCTGGGAGCAGGTGAAGGGATGAGGGAAGAAGTGTGAGAGATATGTCAAACATGGGTGAGGGTCCTAACAACCATGCTGAGGGGTAATTCTTGCCTGAGTAAAGAGCAGGATAAATCGCAGGTACCCTGTTGGAAGGGGGCATCATTGGAACTGATATGGCAGAGATGGAGAAACTGAGTAATTGGAATGGAATCCTTGCTAGAAATAGGAAGTTTAGTCAAGGTAATAGTAGAAGTTGGTGATTTTGTAGTGTGTATTAGTGGATAGGCCATCTCCAGAAATGGAAGAAGTGATGTCAAAGGAGGGTAGAGTTGAAAATGGACCAGGTGAAGGTGAGAGCAAAATTGAAATTAGAAGCAAAATTAATTAACTTTTCCAAATCTGGATGAGAGGAGGAAGATGGATCAAAGAAAGATGTAGGTGGGCCCCAAGTAGGACAAGAACAAATAATATTCCACATATCTATAAAGAGAGGAGCATAAATGGGACCCAAGCTGATCCCTACAACCATATTTTTGACTTGGAGAAAGTGAGACCAATTAAAGGAAAACTTGTTCAAAGTGAGAATGTTCTCAGCTGGATGAAGGAAAGTGTTGGTGGATTGGAATTATTCAGGCTCTTTTCAAACAAGAAGTGGAGAGCCTTTTAGGTGATCCTGATGGGAAATGGATGTGAAAAGAGATTGCGCATCCAAAGTGAAGAGAAGGAAGCTAGAGCCAGAAACTGGAAATTGTGAAACCGATGTAAAGTGTCAGAAGAATCACAAATGTAAATGGAAAGAGACTGGATGGGACTGGGGAAATGGTGGGGCTTGAATCAAGTTTGGGAGAAATAAGTTCATGTAGGGTTAGAACAATTTGAAATGATGAGTTTGCCAGAGCAATCCTTTTTCGATTTTGCGATAGAGGTAGACAAAGGGCTGTGTGGTGTTGGGGGATTATGAAGTGCAAGTTGTGGTCAGTGACAGTCCTAGAAATAACCATTTGATGTTCCAAGGTAGAATAACAATCTAGGGGGGATTGGAGGAAGTATTTGAGAGTGCCAACAGAGCACCTGCATTGTAATGGTCAGCATACCAGGCTAGAACAGCTCTAGCCCTAGCAGGTTTGATAACAAAGTCAGAGTTAGACATGAGAGAAGAATGTAGCAGTTCCGAGAGAGATGTATTGGAGTGGGTGAAGTGAGCAGAGAAATTAAGGCAGCTGGTGTAATGTTGGCAGTTTTTGAAGACGTAAGATGCAACTAGAAGGCTAGAAGTGGGAGTCCAAGTGGAGGGTGAGTATTGAAGATGGTTGAAAAACTCCATGGAGTGGGGAGTACACTCCTGTCTGGATGCGAATTTAGAAGGTATAATTAGTAAGTTTGTAGATGACACCAAAATTAGTGGTGTAATGGACAGCGAAGAAGGTCACCTAAGAGTATGACAGGCCTTTGATCAATTGGGCCATTGGGCTGAGGAGTTGCAGATGGAGCTAAGTTGGATAAATGTGAGGTGCTGCGTTTTGGAAAAGCAAATCAGAGCTGGGCTTATACACTTAATGGCAAGATCCTGGGGAGTGTTGCTGAACAAAGAAAACCTTGGAATGCAGGTTCAAAGCTTCTTTAAAATAGAGACGCATATAGACAGAATAGTGAAGAAGACATTTGGTATGCTTGCCTCTATTGGTCAGTGCATTGAGTACAGGAATTGGGAGGTCATGACGCGGCTGTACAGAACATTGGTTAGGCCATTTTGGAATACTGTGTGCAACTCTGGTCTCCTTGCTATAGGAAAGATGTTGTGAAACTTGAAAGGGTTCAGAAAAGATTTACAAGGGTGTTGCCAGGGTTGGAAGATTTGAGCTATAGGAAGAGACTGAGTAGGTTGGGGCTATTTTCCCTGGAGCTTCGGAGGTTGAGGGGTGACCTTATAGAGGTTTATAAAACCATGAGGGGTATGTATTTGGAAAATAGACGAGATTTTTTCCCTGGGATGGGAAAGTCCAAAACTAGAGGGCATAGGTTTAAGATGTGAGTGGAAAAATTTAAAAGGGACCTAAGGGGCAATTTTTTCATGCAGAAAGTGGTGCGATTATGGAATGAGCTGCCAGAGGAAGTGGTGGAGGCTGGTACAATTACAACATGTAGAAAAGGCATCTGAACAGGTGTGTATTAAATGCTGGCAAATTGGATAGATCAATTTAGGATATCTGGTCGGCATTGATGAGTTGAACTGTGGATCTGTCTCCATGCTGGACAGCTCAATGACTGTATGAAAATTGACCAAGTTGTGAGTCGTGAAGAAGGCCATTAAAAGATTCTGCAGGATATAGGTCAGTTGAAATGTTGGGTGGAGAAATGATAGATGAAGTTTAATTTGTACAAGTGTGTGGTGATACATCTTTGGAGGTTAGTTGCAAGAGAAAAGTGTAAGTAAATGGTAAAGAACCCTTAGGAGCACTGATAAACCGAAGGATTATATCAACAGCTCCCTGAAAGTGGTATAGAAGGTGTGCGGCATTCTAGAGTATAAAAAATTGGCATGCTATGTTGCAACTATATAAAGTTCTAGTTGGGTCATATTGGGAGTATTGGGTGTGGTTCTGGTTGGCATGGTTTAAGAAGGATGTGGAGGTTTAGGAAGGATGTGGAGGCTTTGGAGAGTGTGCAAAAGAAGTTTACTGGGATGTTTCCTGGATTGGACTTTTGTAGCTGTAAGGAGAGGCTGGATAAACTTGGATTGCTTTCAATAGAATGTTGGAGGCTGAGAGGCGATCTGATAGAAGTATAAACAAATTATGAGAAACTTACACAGCGTGGATTGTTGGAGTCTTTTTCCCACAGTGGAAACATCAAATACTATGGGGTTTACAGTGAGAGGAGGCAAGCTTAAACGAGTTGTGCAATGCAATTATTTACAGAGGGTAGTAGATGCACTAGATTGCACTGTCAGGGGAGGTGGTAGAAGCAATTATGATATCAACTTTTAAAAAGAATTTGGACTGACGCACATGAACAGGCATGGAATAGAGGGATACAGAGCTGAAAATGTGTTGCTGGAAAAGCGCAGTAGGTCAGGCAGCATCCAAGGAGCAGGAGAATCTACGTTTCGGGCATGAGCCCTTCTTCAGGAATGAGGAAATGTGCCAAGCAGGCTAAGATAAAAGGTAGGGAGGAGGGACTTGGGGGAGGGGCGTTGGAAATGCGATAGGTGGAAGGAGGTTAAGGTGAGGGTGATAGGCCGGAGTGGGGGTGGAGGCGAAGAGGTCAGGAAGAAGATTGCAGGTTAGAAAGGTGGTGCTGAGTTCGAGGGTTGGGACTGAGACAAGGTGGGGGTAGGGGAAATGAGGAAACTGGAGAAATCTGAGTTCATCCCTTGTGGTTGGAGGGTTCCTAGGCGGAAGATGAGGTGCTCTTCCTCCAGCCATCGTGTTGCTATGGTCTGGCGATGGAGGAGTCCAAGGACCTGCATGTCCTTGGTGGAGTGGGAGGGGGAGTTAAAGTGTTGAGCCATGGGGTGGTTGGGTTGGTTGGTCCGGGTGTCCCAGAGGTGTTCTCTGAAACGTTCCGCAAGTAGGCGGTCTGTCTCCCCAATATAGAGTAGGCCACATCGGATGCAGCGGATGCAGTAAATGATGTGTGTGGAGGTGCAGGTGAATTTGTGGCGGATATGGAAGGATCCCTTGGGGCCTTGGAGGGAAGTAAGGGGGGAGGTCTGGGCACAAGTTTTGCATTTCTTGCGGTTGCAGGGGAAGGTGTTGGGAGTGGAGGTTGGGTTGGTGGGGGGTGTGGACCTGACGAGGGAGTCACGGAGGGAGTGGTCTTTTTGGAACGCTGATAGGGGTGGGGAGGGGAGTGAAATACACTGGCACCACTCCATACCTTTTCCTCCGCTACATCAATGACTGTATCGGCGCTGCCTCGTGCTCCCACAAGGAAGTTGAACAGTTCATCCACTTTACTAACATCTTCCACCCTGACCTCAAATTTATCTGGACCGTCTCAGACTGCTCCCTTCCCTTCCTAGACCTCTCCATTTCTATCTCGGGCGACTGAATCAACACGCACATTTACTATAAACCGATTGACTCCCACAGCTACCTAGACTACACCTCCTCCCACCCTGCCCACTGTAAAAGAACTCAGATTTCTCCAGTTTCCTCATTTCCCCTCCCCCCACCTTGTCTCAGTCCCAACCCTCGAACTCAGCACCACCTTTCTAACCTGCAATCTTCTTCCTGACCTCTCCGCCCCCACCCCCACTCCGGTCTATCACCCTCACCTTAACCTCCTTCCACCTATTGCATTTCCAATGCCTCTCCCCAAGTCCCTCCTCCCTACCTTTTATCTTAGCCTGCTTGGCACACTTTCCTCATTTCTGAAGAAGGGCTCATGCCCGAAACATCAATTCTCCTGCTCCTTGGATGCTGCCTGACCTGCTGCGCTTTTCCAGCAACACATTTTCAGCTCTGATCTCCAGCATCTGCAGTCCTCACTTTCTCCTAATAGAAGGATACAGACCATGTGCAGGCAGATGGGATTAGTTTAGAATGACATCATGGTCAGCGTGGGCTGAAGAGCCTGTTGTGTGCTGTAATGCTCTATGTTACATGTTCCATTGTTAATGCTGTCATCAACCCTTCTTGCAGTACTAGAAGCCACAACTACTTTGCTAGGCTGTTGGTCTTCAATTGACTGGCAGCTCTGAGACAAGTGTTCCTGCTGGAGGTGGAAGGGCAAACTGATCAACCAGAACCACACACACCACTTAAACTTAGTGTTGTGTGAGATGTACACCCTCAGTGTAAAATGTACCCCATGATTTACAAAGAATAATTTGAGGCTGGTTGGTAAAAGAGATTTTATTTTTGAAGATGTATGCCAGTTTGTACTGGTCAGCTGCTGGAGCCAGATGTGAAATAGCTGGATTCACATCTAATATTGTTGGCACAAGCTGCTGAGAGACCGGTTGACAGTAAAATATAAAACTTCAGTTGGAGGTGGGTTTTATCTGACCTGATTAAAAGACTGTCAGATTTATTTGTTGAGTGAGGGTATTGGAGTTAAAGCATGTACAACGGCACAGGCTAAGTTTTACAGTTTTCTGCTGGAAGTGGGATCTGGATTGGGGGTTGGGAGAGTTGGCATTGTTGTGTGTGCGCGTGCGCACACACACACACACACACACACACACACACAGTCGGAATGCTAGCTCACCATCTGAAGTAATGCCATCTTGATTAGATTAGATTACTTACAGTGTGGAAACAGGCCCTTCAGCCCAACAAGTCCACACCAACCCGCTGAAGCGCAACCCACCCATACCCCTACATTTACCCCTTACCTAACACTACGTGCAATTTATCATGGCCAATTCACCTGACCCGCACATCTTTGGACTGTGGGAGGAAACCGGAGCACCTGGAGGAAACCCACGCAGACACGAGGAGAACGTGCAAACTCCACACAGTCAGTCGCCTGAGTTGGAAATTGAACCCGGGTCACAGGCGCTGTGAGGCAGCAGTGCTAACCACTGTGTCACCGTGCCACCCAAAACAGCAACTGCACTGTTGCTCTCCTTAAGTTGGTAGGTAAAAACAATGACTGCAGGCTCTCTGCCTCTATTCCTGATGAAGGGCTTTTGCCCGAAATGTCGATTTTACTGCTCCTCGGATGCTGCCTGAACTGCTGTGCTCTTCCAGCACTCCTTAAGTTGGTGTCAATGGAGGAATTCCTCAAAAGCTGTCAATGGATTTGATGCTCCTGGGACTGCAACTAGGCCTCAGGATGAAGACAGCCATTGTGGTTGGACCCAGGTGTTTGGATGGGAAGGATTGGATAGTCTAGAAAAGGGAGCAAGCAGAATAGGGGCTATCCAGGGAATGACAAAGGCTGGGGGTGAGGTTGGGAAAGGTTTACTTCTGGTGTACACAATGTACCCTGAAGTATGTCCAACTTCTTCCTGCTTTTTAATTAGACTGGCACAAGAAGCAGGCCTATTCATTCCAGCCTGCTTTCCTGCTAACAGTTTTATGGCACGGACAGCATTTTCTTTAGGCCATTTGGATTATTAACCAGCTGAATTGCTCATTCATTATATTTTTTTTTCAGAAGTAGATGGGTTACCAGTTTTGGGGTTTACTCTCCTACCCTACAATGGGAAGTGGGTTGAGGATGGTGAGAAGACAGTCACACTTTATGCATACTCTGAAAATACACCTGGTTGGGACTCTAACAGCCAGCCATGTGAAATTCACTTCATGGCACCCTGTCAAGTTTAATAGGTGTTTGTTCCAGTGATTTCTGGGACTTTTAGTTGGAGGATGGAGTGGGGAAAAAGAAGTTGCTCTGAACCAATGCCTTCAATATGGAATGCCCATTGTACAGATGTAAATGAGTGTAATACTTAAGTATCTAACTAATTTTTCTGGGAACTTGCTTGCTGCCCCCAACACAGAGCCACTCATTGAAGCATGATACTTACCCCAGGATTTCATGATTGAATGGTCAGTCCGGGTCCCAAATGTAGACTGAAGGATCCAACAAAACATGGGATGCAATTCCAATCACACCTTGGCGTTGTAGCATTTGGACCAAGACACAATGACACGCCAGAGAACAATTCTTGTAGTAACTTGCATGAGGGTGAACTAAGAGGCAGGCGAGTATGTCCGGGAGATTTGAGAAAGAAAAATGCATTTTCATAGGAACTTGCACTCGTTTTTTTTATATTTTGTAGTTTGTTTATTTTCATATTAGTTGATAACTTTGTATGAATAACACACATACCTGCTTATGAATTACAAATGTTGCTTTGCGAACTTGATAACCTTACTTCTTTTCTGGTTCCTTTTGCAGGCAAGTTTTTTACTTATCCAGTTTGCAGTTTAACGCTGTCCTGGTTGACAAATATGGTGCAGACAGAGAGCGTTATATTCAACCAGTTGCATCCAATGAGCTGTTTCCATTCATAGATATTTACTTACTCCAAAAGGAGGAAAAAACTATCCTGCAGGAAAGAGAGAATTTCTGTAACTAAAACTCAAACTTGACAAACGTTTTATATATTTCTAACCATCAACAACTTGTATTCATACAGTGCTTGTGAAATAGTAAACCATCTTAAAACACTTCAGAGGAATGTTATCAACAAAATTTGACACCAAGTCGCCATAGGACATACCAATGTAGATGGCTAAAATCCTGGTCAAAGAGTAAGATTTTAATGAGCCTCTTAAGAGGGAAGAGTTTTATTGAAAAAAAAAACTCCAAGTTGAGCATCTTGGTAGCTGAAGGCTGGTTTGTCAATAATAGAATTATTAAAAGTGGTGAGGCTCAACGTGGCAGACTCAAGTTCTCATCAAATTGTGTGACCTGAGTCTCAGTTTGAGAGTTGATCTTTAAAGATTAATCCTATCCTCAACTTCCGATAGGATCACTTCTGTCATTTGATCTTGAAAATACTTTTTTTTATGAATAGAAAAATATACCAAAACTGATTTTCTGGAACAAGAGATGCATTTCAAATATTTGCAGTTATACATGCACAAAAGCTAGAACATTTTCTAAAACAAATGTATTTGGGAAACATGAGATGACCATTTAGCTGATCAAGCCTGCATGACTTATTCATTCATGAGATGTTGGCATTGCTGGCCAGGTTAATATTTATTACCCATTGCTAATGGCCCAGAGGGCAGTTAAAAATCAACCACATTGCTGTGGGTCTGGAGTCATTTGTAGGCTAGACCAGGTAAGGATGGCAGTTTACATTTTGAGGGGCATGAATGAACCAAATAGATAGGTTTTTCTGACAATTGCCAATGGCTTCATGGTAATCATTCGATACTTAATTCAAGATTTTTCAAAATTGAACTCAAATTCCACTGTGCTATGGGCAGAATTTGAATCATTCAAAATCCTCAGAACTTGACTTGGGCCTCTGGATTAACTGTCTAGTGATAATGCCTCTCCGAAAAGACCTGATGAATGATATGTATTTTGTCCACCCATGGATATTCCCTAATTTATTCTTTCCCCTGAGAGCCATAGAGAAACGCAAGAAAAGTTCCAGAGAAAACTTAAATGTATTTTTGACACTACTTTCACTCAAAAATTCTCAAACATAACCGCCAGCCTATCAATTTACTATTTAAATCTACATTATAAAACATTGCCCAGTTCGCAAAAAATTGACTGAAGTTTAGCTCAAAGTTTTTGACTTGCATCATTCTTTTATTTTAGTTCATTCACAGGATGTGAACACTGCTTACAATGCAATGCTCATTCTAATTCCACTTAAGTGGAATTGCAATGCTATTTCAGAGGTAGACAAAGCAGGAGGCTGGAAGAACATCCAAAACAATGACTTCTCCTCCTGATGCTGCCTGGTTTTCTGTGTTCCTCCAGCCTCCTGCTTACCTACCCTGGATTCCAGCATCTGCAGTTTTTTTTTGTCTCATCCCATATCAGAGGGCAGTTAAGATCAGTCATTATTGCTGTGGATGTGATGTCATATTAGACAAGACAGGTAAGGTTTCCTTCTGAAAAGAACATTAGTGAACCCAATGGTTGTTATAACAACACAGCACATGTTTACCAGTGATACTAGCTTTTAATTTCATGTTTGTTTTTATTAACAGAATTTAAATTTTTGAGCTGCAGTGGTGGGACTAGATGTCATGTCTCCAGATTGTTAATCTAAGCCTCTTTTGTTACATACTTTGTAACCCAAAAGCATTATGGTGGTTGAGTAGTGTTTTTGCTAGCTATCTAAAAAAGGTAGTTTCCAATGCAAATCAGTACATAAATCATCTCATTCAAGTCAAGACATCCTGAGTTACTGAATTTGGGGATTGTGAGTTGCATTATAAGTTGTCTTGTCTGAAGATATGGATCTTACTTTTGAGAACAGGAATTCTCACTGAATTGTTGCAGCCCTTTGATCAGCAGCTCTTCAACTGGAAACTTCCAAGTATGAGTCTGGCTCAGGAGGGCAGCATTAAGCTTTTTCAGTATGTTGGGTTACCAGAGGCACTGAATTATTCCAACTTTTCCATACAGGAAGTAAACTACTTTCAAGGTTTGTTTGAAAATTAGGAGCTAACTTATGGGAAGCATGTGCTTTCCTCAGAAATGTCATAATTCAGAATGACTGTAAAGAAATTGTTTGTGCTGAATACTAATCATTCATGTGTTCTGTGTTAAATAAAATCCTCATGATTTCTAGCTGAAGTCTCGGTCTGAGTGTGTTTAACCTCAGCAGCAAAGACACAAATAGCCACAAACAGTACATTTCTGTAAATGGAGTACAATGGAAATGACTTTCTGATTAACCAGGATCTCACACCATCATTAACCTAGATATTCGGCAGATGACTACTGCCAAGTTCCTCCTCCCCCACAACTCATATGACATCCTGACTTGGGAAATGTATCGTAATTTGTTCACTGGGTCAAAGATTTGGATCTCCCTGCCTAATATCACTGTGGGTGAATCTACACTACAAGGACTGCATCTATACAAAAAGATATGGGCTGGTTTTTATTATATTTTCTTGAGATTGGAGTATGGCTGGAAAGGAAGGCCAACATTCATTGTCCATTTCTTACTGCTATTTGGCACTGTAGCACTTGAACTGCTACAGTGGGCACATATCACAATGATCTTAGGTATTGAGTTCCAGGATTTTAATCCAGTGACAGTGAAGGAGCTCCAAGCCAAGATGATGTACTACTAGGAGGGGAACTTGCAGTCAATAGCCTGTGTCACCATTCTGACTGCTGTATTCAATCTTCTCGGTGTCAGAAGTTACAACTTCAGGAGGTAGAATTGAAGGAGCCTTTCATAAGTGCATTATGTAAATGATATAAACTGCCACCCCTTTGACTCCTTCCAATATGGATTCAATGTGTAATTAGTGTTTGGGATACCAATCGAGTGGGCTACTTTGTCTGAGATGGTTTTGAGCTTTTTGAATGTTGTTGGAGTTGCATTCACCCAGGCAACTAGAGAGCCTTCCATCTCACTTCTGACTTGTGCCTTGTAGATGGTAGACAGGCTTTGAAGAACTGGGAGATAAGTTAGTCACTGCAGAATACCCAGCTTCTGACCTGCTTTTATAGTCAAAGTATTTACATAACTGATCAAGTTATGATTCTGGTCAATAGTAAACCCAAGATGTTGCTGGAGAGGGAGTTTAATGATGGTAATGTTATTGAATGTCAAGTCAAAATCTATAATTATTTTCATTTTAATTATGATTCCAACCAGTGAACAGTTTTTCACTGATTTCCATTGACTTTGATTTTGCCAAGGTTCCTCAATGTCATTTTAAGTCAAATGCTGCCTTGATTCCAGGGGCAGTCACCCCCATCTCACCTCTGGAGTTCAGCTCTTTAGTCCACGTTTAGACCAGGGTTGTAATGGGTTCAGGCGCTGAATAGTTTGGTGAAAGTCAGACTGGCACCAATGAACTAGTTATTGGTAAGTACTGCCCGATAAATCATTGACAACACCACCTATGAACTTACTAATAATTAAAAGTAATCAGATAAACTGGTAATTGGCATAATTAGACTTTTCTATTTTTATAAACAGGACATACTAGAACAATTTCTCAATAATGTGGTATATGCTCCTCTTGAAGCTGTATTGGAACACCTTGGCAAGGAACACTGCTAATTCTGGAATGTCTTCAGCACAGTTCTGTCATCAGAATATTTTCAGGGCCTGTAGCTGCTGCTATATCCAGTGTACCAATAATTTCTTGAGATCATGTGCAATGACAATTGGAATCTAAGTTTCTTAATTCTTCAAGATGAGGCCAAAATGGTCATTTATTTGAAAATATTGGCTGAGAATGACTGCAAATGATTCAGCTTTATCTTTTGTACTGATGTTCTGAGTTCTCCATCATTGAGGATGAGACTTTTTGTGGAGAATTCTCTTCCAATTAATTGCACACTAGAGCAAGCAGGTCCTAGGAATCTCTACATACAGAGGATGGTGGCAACAAAACAATTCCATGGTATGATATAAATTTGGTTTTAGCTGTACATACAACATGGTGAGCAGTGATACAGTTTTCTTTTCCAACATTTGGCAGCAGCGGAGATAGGAGTCCGCTTTATGTCACTGACCCATGTAGACAGCAGTATGGAAGAGCTGAACACTTAAGGGTTTCTTCTGTAAGGTTCTTGTGGCAAGATTCAAGAAGAATGTCTAGTCAATAGTAAAAGCACTTCTGGCCTGATTAGAATTGCTTTGCAGCAGAAGTGATTAGAACTCCTGGCGAAGAAAGATGGTTGTGATTGTTGAAGGTCAATCATCTCCGCTCCAGGATATCTCTGGTGGAGTTCCTCAGATTAGTGTCCTTGGCCCAACCATCTTTAGCTACTACATCAGTGACCTCCCCTCTATCATCAGGGCAAAATTGGACATGTTCACTCATGATTTCACAATACCCAATAACATTGGTGACTCTCTGATACTGAAGCAGCCTGAATATAAAGATCTGTAGAACATGGAGGCTTGGACTGATAAGTGGCAAGTAACATTTCTATCACACATGTCACAAGCAATCACCATTTCTAACAAGAGACTATTACCATCGACTCTAAGAGACTTTTATTCCTGCTTTCCCTGGTCTGTCAGATTAACTCTGGATATCACTAACCGGAGGCTGTCCCATCAACAGGACGCAACCAAATGTTTTTTTTATTGAAGGGAGGTGCACTAAACAATTGTATGGAAATAATAATATATACTTATTCACTTGCAACTGTAAGCATTGTATGAATCAGTTTATGTTGACTTATCTGAGGATCAGCCTGCTTTATCTCAATCTCCAGCCACTGATTTTTATACACATTGCAGAAATGTTAAGACCAGTGTTAATCATCATCTGACCCATTTTTAATAGTGTAGGCTTAATATATTTTACTACTTATTTTGTTTTAACTTACTCAGCAAATTTTTGGTTGCTATTTACACCCTTGTTATTCAATGGCTTTGCATTCTCTGAAACTTGCTCAGTATCAACATCCTGGATAATTATAGATCAAAAACTGAACTGCACTAGCCATGTAGAAACTAGGAATTCTGCAGCAAGGAATTCATCTTGTGTATCTCCGAAGCTTATCTATCATCTGCAAACCACAAGGCAGGAGCATAATTGACTACTCCCCACTTTTCTGGATGGGTGCTGTTACAATAACACATAAGAAACTTGATTATAATCCAGGTCAGAGCTGCCTGCTTGCTTATCACTCAACTATCATCTTCAATATTTAACCCCTCCACTGCTGATGCACACAGGCTGCAGTGTGTACCATCTACAAGATGTACGGCGGTTGTTCACAAAGGCTTCTCCAATAGCACATCCCCAACCTATGACCTCAGCCACCTAGAAAGATGAGGGCAGTAGGTGGATGAAAACACTACCACCTCCAAGTTCTTCTACAAGCCAGTCATCATCCTGATATTTCTTTTAATGTCACGTGTATTTTACTAAGAAATGTTTTACCATCCTTTCACTGTTTGTGGGTCAAAATCCTGAAACTCCCTTACAGGATTGTGAATATCCCTGTGTTCCAAGGACTGGAGCAAGAAGTGAAGGCAGCTTGTGCTGCCACTTTCCCAAGTGCTTTTGGAAATGACAATAAATATTGTCTTAGCCAGTGACTTTGATTATTTTTTAACTTTGTACATGGGATACCAATCTTATAAATGCAAGATGCAAATAGCTACCCACAAACAGATTAATCAAGTAGATCAATCTATAATAGAAGAGAAATCTGAAGTATTACTAAGGGAAATAGATAATCCAGGATTTACAAATATTTTCGCAAGTTGGTATTAATGTCAGTGATAATCTCATGAATTTCCACATTGAATGTGATCATATAACATAGCTAAAAAGGCACTCTCTACAGCGCAAACAGTGCAACTGCATATTCCAGGAGGCATAGCATTTAAGATTAAAGGCATGCTTCAAGAAACTCTCCAATCGAGGCGATGTAAGAAAGTATTCACATAGTTCACAACCAACAATTCCCACTGTTGAGTGGGATGACCTTCTTCTTCAAATCATGGAAGGAGTTAAAGACAAGGAAAAGCCATTAAAGCAACAGTAAATTAATATAATTAAGGAGCAATGGGTCAAAGGATAATCAGTAAAACTTTTAATAGGGCTTTCTGGACTTATCACAGAACCCAAACAGAAAATAGAATCCATAGAATTTTGCGATATTAGCATAGACAGAAGAAGTTTTTGTGTCACCAACATACATTCATAGAGACGTACAGCATGGAAACAGACCCCTCAGTCCAACTCATCCATGCCAACCAGATACTAGAGAAATCATTCCTATTCATAAAGCCATCCAGATGGCTTTCAAACATAATTGTACCACCTCCACCACTTTATGTTGGGTGGAAATGGCTTTGTAGCATTTTTGTTCTATTAACACTAAAGAGGTGCTGCAAAAATCAGCAAGATTTAAAAGGAAACACAAACAATGATGTAGCCAATGAACGGCATATCATGCTTAACTCAATTGCTGAATGATGCAACAAAACTTGGTGAACAAGTAGTTGTGGCAGATTCAAGTTTGATGCTGAGGAGACTCGGAAGAGGCAAGTTAAAAGGAATGTTTCATTTCCTTATCTCCCCAAGAAGAACTCTCAGTAACAGTGACATATATTATCCAATCAAAAAGCAATTCTTAAATAGCAGGAACTGGGGAAGGAAACATATTATTTTTGCCAATGATGCATTGACTGAGAGTGAATGTGAATATGCGAAGCAATCAACATGTGAAGTATGGATCCTGAATATTTCAGCATGTATTTACAGGAAATTCAGAATAAAGATCTGGTGACACAGATTGAAGTGTAGTCCATACAACTCCATGGAAATCAAAATTGCCTGTTTTGGAGATTCAGGTTACTGCAAAGAAGCAATTATGTGTTTCAGCACAGAAAGCATCCTTCCAGAAGAAATCTAAGAGATTACACGTTCTCCAGTTTAATGCAGCCTACAGACCTCTGACTGTCAGGAACAGACTCAAATACAACATTCTTCTGAGACACAAACTAGAAGTTTGAAGTGAACATATACTTGAAATTAATGAAATCTCCAGTTCACTTTGTGAGTGACTTTGTAAGGTAAGAGAAGAGATAGGTCAATGGGAAATGTAATTATTTCCATAGATTTATTATAATAATGGGGAAAGATGTTGTAAATGGATCTGAGAAGATTAAAACTGAGAAGTGCTATAAGTACCACTCGCTGTGATGATATCATTTGGGATTTGTTGGGAGAACAACTTTGGATTTTTGAGGAGTAAGACCCAACAACCAGGTTCTCCTCATTGACTCTGTAACAATGTCTGTTATATCTGTTATATTTTCCTTTCTCACACTTGACCAAGCAGATTCTATAGATCTTACGGTTAAAGAGGATGCTGACAGCAAACCTACCACCTGGCAAGGTGTTAACTCAGTTTAGCTGTGCATGCACCAACTAACAGCTCTATCAATTGGGACTTCTTCCCAGATGCAGGTGGGGGTTTCACTGTGGAACAATGAACGTTGCTGCCACCTTACTATTGCTGTATCAGATGGACTTGCTGAAAATTGACTTTCAGTTGTGTCTATCTCCTGACAAGGAATATAAAGAACTGAACACCTCACAGAACTTTACTGTACTCCAGACATGGCTGACCATTCAAACAGTGGAAGTAAATCTACATTCAACAGAGTTGCCTGCTTTAGTTAATTGTGGGACTGAATTTACTGGAAACATATTTGAACATTGTAGTACCTGGTATTGGTGAAATATTTATTTACGAATGTCACAGCTGTTATTTTAAAATATTGTTCTCCATGAGCCAGTTAACTTTTGACCATGCTTGTTTTAAAGTAATTGTACCCTCTACGACTTGGGAAGAAATTGAAATTCAACAATGAATACTATATCTTGGGAATAAAACTATTCCTTCATTCAGTAACACTATGACAATCAGTGACATCAAAGAATAAAGTAATTCAGATATAAATTTAGAAACTTCCATATTTATCACAGTGTACAAAAAAAAGTATTTATTTATTTCCATTTCTTGTACCATAGGTACAAAATCTTCCAGTGGTTACTTCCACTGACTACAGAGTATTTATGTCTTCACACAATTGAACTGTTTCATACTCAGAAGGAAAATACAGGAAAACATGTATGATGATGACAGATAAGGACAGGGTCAGATTACATCAAACAAGTCTGTGGTTCCTCGCTGTTCAACAGCTTGTTCATAATCACTGCCTAGACCCACTAAGAATGGTTGGGTGCTTTTAATGCTCTTCAGGAAAGGAATGAAGAGAAAAATGGAACCCATCATGTGGTTGTTCAAAAGATGTTGGAGTTCATAATGACATATTCAAGTGCAAACACAAATAAGAATATATACATTGCTTCAGTAATATCTGTATGTTACAATTAGCTCTCTTCGTCATCTTTTATGAAGTTAATGTTATTGTGGACATTTGTAACTTCTGGATGCTGATGTGTGCTACATTCTGTTTCATCCTCATTGAATCCATCATTGCTTTGGCCCTTCAGATGTTTCTTCCTCACTTCTTCAAACAATCGCAAGACCTTCAGTCAAAATGTAAATAAAATTAGTAAGTTGACCCAAAACATGTGCTTTGAACTTTTAGGGCTGAAATGATGGACTGGAATTTCCTACGAGTGGCAAACTCATGAATATTGCCACTTAAACCTTTGCCTTTTTTTAACAAAAGAAGGGAACTCAGCGTTTATGAGAGGAGATTACACTCCGGGCTCCCTCACAAATCCAGAAATCCTTGATTTTTATTGTTCTTTCATAGCGTGGTACTGTCATAGGAAGGCAAACACGCTCTTGTACTCAGCAGTCAGCTACTGTGACCTGGAAATTGAAGGTCCTTTCAGCTGCTGTCTAAGGGCAAGGATAAGGATGCAGGAAAGACAGGGTGCCAGATGGTTGCAGTACAGTGCCAAGTACATAGGGTGCCAGGTGCGTAAGATATCAGCTAAGGATGAGGTAGGGTGCCAAATGTAGTAAACCATATGAACAGGAGGAATATGATTCCAGTTTAGTAGGATGCCAGTTGGGTATAGTGCCAAGTGAAGAATTTTCAAGCTGGGCAGGGTGTCAGCTGGTTAAGGGATAGGATGCTAGATTTGGTGGGGCTAGGGTGCCAGCTAGGCAAGGGAAAGAGTGCCAGATGAGAACGGTGCCAATGTAGGATGCCAGGTCAGTATAGAGCCAGAATGTAATGTGGCAATGTAAGTGATCCAGTATTTAGCATAGGTAGGGGAAGGAGAAATTGAGCTGAAAATGTGTTGCTGGAAAAGTGCAGCAGGTCAGGCAGCATCCAAGGAGCAGGAGCAGGATTCCTGAAGAAGGGCTCATGCTCCTTGGATGCTGCCTGACCTGCTGCGTTTTTCCAGCAACACATTTTTAGCTCTGATCTCCAGCATCTGCAGTCCTCACTTTCTCCTAGAAGGAGAAATTGAGTCTGGCAGGACGTGGGAAGGACAGGTGACATTGTTGCATCTGGACAGTTTGTGTCCAGCAGTGATGGGGAGGTCAGGTTGGGCAGGGAAGGGGGATTGTCTTGGATGAGGTTGATTCTAGTGGGAAAGTGGAGGTGCAAGTGGAGGGGTCATTTTATCAGGTCCTTCAGGAAAGGGTCTGTCCATTTTGGGGTGAATCAGGTTGGCTGTACTGGAGGTGGGAGATAGAGTGAATGTCAGATCCTTGATGGGGGGTGGGGGTGGAGTTGGGGTGGGGTTGGGGCATGTGGGGTTTACTGTCAGGGTCTGATAGGTGTAGGTGTTCCGAGCGAGATCTCCTTGAAGGTAGGTGAGCTAGGCAATATATTTTGTTGTTTAACTTTCCACTGTTACAATTTTACTTAGTTTTATTGAACCCCTTTGAATCCTTGAATTTAAATGGAGACTTTCAGAGGACTTCAGGACCACAAGGCCAACTTCAATGTTAAGGAAATCAGCGAGGTAGAATCGCTGAAGAACATTTCTACTTCCACCTGGGGGGGGCAGATGCAATAACGAAGATGGGACAAGGGAACCTACAAAATTACATTGAACTATGAAAATATTCAGATTAGTAAGCAACAAATATCAGACAGTTATTCAGAAGTTCTTTTGATCTATTTTGATCCAATGCATGAAATAGAATGATGAGAACAAAATTCCTGGAAGCATTTAATAATCAATTTGATCATAAAACAGTTGAGATTTTGGGTGGGGGGGGGGGCGGGGGTAGGAAAGGAAGGTTAATTTCAGAGTCTTTCTGGATGAATAAGTTAAATGGAGTCAAATGTGTTCTTCATCTGTAATTAATTTTCAAACCTTTCAGTTTTATTATTAAACGAATCCCCATTTTAGGACAATCACTTAAAAGCAGATTTCAGGGAACAAATGTGATACATCAATGCAGCAGATAGTATTCATAATTATACCTGTGATTTGGGCACAAGACCAACTCTAAAGAAACCCAGTGTTCCTGTCTCTATCTTGGTGCAATCCACAACTGTAGAGGCAATGTTTTCTGGTGAAGGACCATCACACAACACAGCATCAACCTGTACCATGGAGAAACAACTTTTTTGAGTAAAATCTGTAATTTTAAATGTTAATTATTTTCTGAAGTCAAAGAATAAGTTGTAAACAAATAGGACCTTGTTGCCAAGTTTGGCATAGACTTGGTTGTGGTGAGTGGTGTCTGCTTCTCCAGTTGGGTTTGCTGATGTCACTGCTATAGGCCCCACCTGAACATACAGAAAGCAATGAGTTAGGACGTCAATCAGTGGAAGCCACATTCTCAATCTCTGTTCTATGCTGATTTCAGAATCCACAGACAGGAAAGAGGGAACTCGTAAATTAGAATGTAGTGCCATCACTGACATGCTTGCTTCCTGCTCAGTCACACCATTATTCTATGAGTGGCAAGGGATCTCTTTAAGTGTGCAGTTAATTATTTTAGCAATTGGATTTAAAAGACTAATATAGATTTCAAAGACACTCTGTTATCCATTAATTTGTATGTCGCTTACAGAGACATGTGTGGTACCTCCATTTTTTCTACCTGACTAACTTTGTTATATGACACGATGTCATAACCGATGTGTCCAGTATTAGCACATTCGAAGCAGACAGCTCAATGGTATTTTAATGAAAATATAAAGCCATTTGAAAATGACCCCATCAAACTAAGCAACAATTAATGTTAACTCTGCTTGCTCTCCACAGATGCTGTCAGACCTGCTGAGTTTTTCCAGCAATATTTGTTTCTGATTTCCAGCATCTGCACTTCATTCGGATATTTCATTTAATAAGACTCGAGCTACCCATTGTTTCATGGTCAAGAACATTTCCATTGAAACAAGCATAGAGATTCTGTAAAAGCTGTCATCACTTAAAGTTAATAAAGAAATCCAAAATAACTCTTATTATAGTTTGCATATTCAACAAAAAAGCTATTTGGCGAGGTAGGAATCTTACCTGATCAATGAGGTGTGTGGTAACAGTGCAGTCTGGAATTCTTATGGCAATACTCTGAGGAGTTCCAATGTATTTTTCTGCATGTTGCAGTCCAAATAAGTTCAACCACTCTCCTTTTAATGATAAGAATATTTATTAACACCGTAGTTACTTTTCCACATTTATTTAACTTATATTGTGACAAAATACCCGATGTTGCAACATTGAGTATTCACAAGTTTAGAAAATGAATTATAATCATGAGTCCGTGATATATAGTTGAAATGTTTTAATTCTAACCTTGGCAGACAGGATAATTCTTAACAGAAGTGAGACTCTTTCCCAAACGGAGACTATAAACACAGCTAGTGAGTCACCTTAGATTGCATTAAAACTCCAAAATCTGGTTAAATAGCAACATTGGGAGAGAACAGATTTCCTAAATGCTATTGGAACTGCAAAAGGACAGAGTTCATGAGGTTAACAATTAAGTGACGATGAGCAGATATGCAACATTGCAAAGCAGTCTTACCTCTGGGGATGACAAGACTGATGGAGGAAGGCCAAACTTCCTGCATGAGGTCCCAGAGTAGAGGACTCAATAGATGTTTTGCTGGTTCTAGCTGGGCAACATTGGAAATCCATAAAGACATTGGCCTCTCTTTGGCTTGTTTCTTTGTACTGTGAAGATAATAAAAAGGTAAGTAAAATCTCTCACCAATTTGTGTCTGTCAATACCATTTTTAAAAGTTTTAAAATGGTAGCATGTTGCAGCTACTTGTATTTGGAATACAGAACATAGAACATAGAAAAATACAGCGCAGTACAGGCCCTTTGGCCCTTGGTGATGCGCCGACCCAAGCCCACCTAACCTACACTAGCCCACTATCCTCCATATGCCTATCCAATGCCCATTTAAATGCCCATAAAGAGGGAGAGTCCACCACTGCTACTGGCAGAGCATTCCATGAACTCACGACTCACTGAGTAAAGAATCTACCCCTAACATCTGTCCTATACCTACCTCCCCTTAATTTAAAGCTGTGCCCCCTCATAATAGCTGACTCCACATGTGGAATAAGTCATTTAATTCAGTAAAGTTTAGTAAAATGAATCAAATAAATAGAAAACTGGATTTCGTGTAGGTTTTATTTTAAATCTGCAGGTTGTTGTAACTTTGCTTCTTTCAAAATTATGCCAGATGAATTCAAATTTCATAAATCCATCATGTGAAAGTGGAGTTCTGTACTCCAGTTTTACAGATATGTCACTACTGACCTAATGAGTAATGGGATTTGCAGCAATGTCACAAGATAATATATCGACAAACAAATCTAAACTATATTTGATCCAGTTGAAATTTCATTCTTCTAATCTTAGTAGTCAACAGCAGCAAATCATCCCACATCCGTTTTCTGTTTCCAAATATAGTATATTGTTTTGCAAGATACATTACTGTAATATTTCCTCAAAAACTGAAACCTTTAGTACTCTTCAAAAGAAAGCAGAACATCCAAAGCAAAACTATTCATACTTGTAAGCCTTTTCAACAGCATCTGGACGGTTGCAAGCTGCCACCAACACATACACAGTGTCTGTTGGAATACCACATGTCCCTCCATTTTTCATAATCTCTGCAGAAAAAAAGTGATGTTTTTATTGTGTAAATCTGGAAAGCATTAAGTTTTAAAAATAGGATTGCCAG
This sequence comes from Hemiscyllium ocellatum, assembly GCF_020745735.1. Taxonomy (NCBI): domain Eukaryota; kingdom Metazoa; phylum Chordata; class Chondrichthyes; order Orectolobiformes; family Hemiscylliidae; genus Hemiscyllium; species Hemiscyllium ocellatum. The sequence continues at coordinate 92,382,864 of NC_083411.1, read as the reverse complement.
AGATTTTGTCTTCTGGAAATATGCAACTGTAAGATTACAAGGGGAATTGACAAGGTTAATTCTGGTAATTCATTACTTGTTGAAAGCACAAGTAAAAAATTATGTAGCTGAGAATGAATGAAAATCACACAAAATAAAAGTAGCACTACTGGGCACTTTTCGACTGGAACTATCTACTTAATTCCATTTGTTTGTCCTTTCCTCATATTCTTCTTTTTTAAATATATATTTATTATCTTTTAAATATATGGGTACAGCAAGTACACTTAATGTAACATCATTTCACTTTGGAAAAGAAAATTCCAACATGCCCTTCATTCTTCTCGTGATCACCTGAGCCAATGTTTCTTGATTATCAAATTGACAATAAATCAAAGCAACCTTTTCACTACTGCCTGTCTCAAAACCAGTTACAACTGCCTATTAACCCAGATTTTTCAATGGGATAACTCCTCATTTTCCACAATTTCTTCACACTAAAACCTCCTTATTTTAATAAACATTTCTTGTTTCCTTTCAATTACTACCATGTTTCTGCAAGGTTGTGAAGGTTTGTAGCTCAGGTTGAGGTTTAGGATGTAGGTTTGCTCGCTGAGCTGTAGGTTTGACATCCAGACGTTTCATTACCTGGAAGGTAACATCATCAGTGGCGACCTCCAAGTGAAGCGAAGCTGTTGTCTCCTGCTTTCTATTTATAAATTTCTCCTGGATGGGGTTCCTGGGGTTTGTGGTGATGTCATTTCCTGTTTGTTTTCTGAGGGGTTGATAGATGGCATCTAGATCTATGCGTTTGTTTATGGCGTTGTGGCTGGAGTGCCAGACCTCTAGGAATTCTTTGGCATGTCTTTGCTTAGCCTGTCCCAGGATAGATGTGTTGTCCCAGTCGAAATGATGGTTTTTTTCATCCGTGCATAGGGCTACGAGGAGAGAGGGTCGTGTGTTTATGTGGCTAGCTGGTGTTCTTGTATCCTGGTGGCTAACTTTCTTCCTGTTTGTCCTACATAGTGTTTGTGGCAGTCCTTGCATGAACATTTGTAGATGACGTTGGTTTTGTTCATGGGTTCTACTGGGTCTTTTAAGTTTGTTAGTTTTTGTTTGAGAGTGTTGGTGGGTTTGTGTGCAACTAGGATTCTGAGGAGTCTTAGTAGTCTGGCTATCATTTCTGAAACTTCTTTGATGTATGGTAAGGTGGTTAGGGTTTCTGGCTGTGTTTGGTCTGCTTGTCGTGGTTTGTTCTTGAGGAATCTGTGCACTGTATTATTTGAGTATCCATTCTTCTTGGATATGTTGTATAGGTGACTTTCCTCTGTTTTCTGAAGTTTGTCTGTGCTGCAGTGTGTGGTGGCTAGTTGGAATAGTGTTCTGATACAGCTTCGTTTGTGTGTGTTGGGATGGTTGCTGGTGTAGTTAAGTATTTGGTCAGTGTTTGTCGGTTTTCTGTATACGCAGGTTTGTAGTTCTCCATTGTGCTTTCTTTCGACTGTGACGTCCAGAAATGCAAATTTGTTGTTGGTTTCTTCCTCCTTTGTGAACTTTATGCCAGTGAGGGTGTTGTTAATGATGTTAAATGTCTCTTCTTCTTGTTTCGTTTTATGATGACAAAGGTGTCATCTATGTAGCAGACCCAGATTTTTGGTTTGATGGTTGGTAGGGCTGTTTGTTCTAGTCTTTGCATTACCGGTTCTGCTAGGAATCCTGATAGCGGAGATCCCACGGGTGTGCTGTTGGTTTGTTTGTAGACTATGTTGTTGAAAGTGAAGTGGGTGGTGAGGCACAGGTCCACGAGCTTCATGATGTTTTCGTTGGTAATGTGATTGATGGTGGTTGGGGTCTGTGTGAAGGTTTCTTTTAAATGTGTGGTAAGTGTTTCCTTTGCCAGGTCGATGTTGATGGAGGTGAACAGTGCTGTTACATCGAATGAGATCATTGCTTCGTCTTCCTCTATTTTGGTGTTTTTGATGATTTTTAGGAATTCCTGGGTGGAGTGGATGGAGTGCTGTGACTCCTCTACTAGATATTACAGTCTTGCATATAGTTCTTTGGCCAGTCTGTAAGTTGGTGTTCCGGGTAGTGAGACTATGGGTCTGAGGGGGGGTTCCTGGTTTATCGATTTTTGGTAGTCCATAGAATCGTGGGGTGTTGGTCCCGTCGGGTTTCATTTTCTGGAATTCCGTCTTGTTTAATTGTCCGGAATTGTGTAATTTTCTTCGGAGACATGTAATTTTGTTTCTTAGTTGTGGGGTCGGGTCTAGCGCCACCTGTTGGTAGGTGTTGGTGTCTGCGAGTAGTGCATTAGCTTTCTCTATGTAGTCCCTTCTGTTCAGAATGACTGTGAGCCGACCATTGTCTGCAGGTAATATAACGATGTTTTTGTCTTTTTTGAGGTTTTCTAGGGCTTTCTTTTCTTGTGTGTTCAGTTTGTTTCCTTCCCTCTTTTGGCTCAGAGTAGGTGCAACTGTCTGTCTCATCGTTTGTTGCGTTTCTTCCGTGAGATTGTTGTCCTTCAACGTGGTTTCTAATGCTGCTAGGAAATCCTTCTTGTCAGCGTCTCGGTAATTGACATTTAATCCTTTGACTAGTACCGCTTCTTCTGTGTCTGATAGGGAGGGTCTGGTCTGATAAGTTCTTTATTCATGCCCCTGTGTTATTGGTTTTGTCTTTTTTTTGTGTGTTTGTCAAGTTTTTTGTTCAGGTCCCGATTTTTCTTTATCTGCGTTTGTCGTTGTTTGGTGTTTATGGCTTGTTCTACTGTGTCTGTTCATTCTTAATTTGTTGCTTGTTTGAATAACAGTTTTGGCGCACAATTTCCCGATTGTATTTTCGGAGTCTGTGGTGGGCGTCATTGATTAGTTCTCGGAGTATTCTGCGGCTGTCTCAAACAAAAGCTAACAAACTTAAAAGACACAGTACAACCTATGGACAAAACCAACGTCATCTACAAAATTCAATGCAAGGACTGCCACAAACACTATGTAGGACAAACAGGAAGAAAGTTAGCCACCAGGATATATGAACACCAGCTAGCCACAAAAAGACATGATCCTCTCCCCCTCGTAGCCCTACACACGGATGAAAAAAAAACACCATTTCGACTGGGACAACACATCTATCCTTGGACAGGCTAAGCAAAGACATGCCAGAGAATTCCTAGAGGCCTGGCACTCCAACCACAACGCCATTAACAAACGCATAGATCGAGATGCCATCTATCAACCCCTCAGAAAACGAACGGGAAACGACATCACCAAAAACCCCAGGAACCCCATCCAGGAGAAAGATATAAATAGAAAGCAGGAGACAACAGTTTCACTTCACTTGGAGGCTGTCACTGATGATGTTACCTAGCCAGGTAATGAAATGTCCGGATATCAAACCTACAGCTCAGCGAGCAAACCTACACCCTAAACTACCATGTTTCCTATGGTGAGTGCATATAACTGCATGGAATACTTTAGTTGTAATCTAAATATTATTTTGTAGAGATGTAACACCACTTGCCTGCTTTTATATTCCATATCCAATACATCAAACCCAGCCCTTAGGTTACCTTTCCAAAGCATTTTCTACCTTTTAGAACATAGAACATAGAACATAGAACATAGAATATAGAACCTTTACTGATCTACCTATCTGCATACTGAGTTATCTTTGTTACTTCACCTTTTAGCATTAACCATCTATGGCATTTCTGTTTTACTGTTCCTTCCCAAAATGTATTATTTCATATTCCATATACACAATAACATCTATCTCATATATTTCTGTCTTTCTAACTTATGTGCATTTCTGTGTCATCTGCCTTCCTTACAATTTGCCAAGACCCAAGTTTGGTATAATTAACAAATTCAAATTCCATTTGCCCCAAAATTCAAGCCATTTGTACAGAAGTTAATTGACCTCTGGAATAAGACACTAAGGAAAGTTAGGAAGCAGACATAGTGTGAGTACATTCAAGATACAAAAGAGTACCTTTATGGAAGGTGCTTTTATTGTTCCTAGTAAATTCTACATTACTATGTCATTACTTGCATCCATTTCAACATGTCAGAAGACACAGTAAATGTAAAACAGGTTGTAGGCTAACAGTCCAGTAGTTAAGTGTAAGTAATTGTTGCAGGCAACAGCCATCCACATGAATAATTACATTTCATGGAAAGAAATAATTTTGTAAGATAGGTTACTTGATATGAACACAATAATGATTTGATTGAATTTGTACTTAACTTTTTTTTGTACCTTTATGAACTTTACCTGCTATTTTTCTGACTGAGCTGGTTTTTCTGGAAGACAAATGAGGGCATATGGAGTTGCTGTGTCCAAATCCACAGAGGCTGGCCCAGGCACGTCCCAATGGCAACTGAGGTTTCTCAAAGCTCTGGTTAAACAGGGTGGCCAGAAAGCAGTAAAAGCTAACTAAACCAAAAATGATGGTGACCCCAATATCATATCCAAAAGGATTTGAATTAATGGCATCCAAAAGAAAGCTGATCAGAATCAGCTGAAAGCTGAGAGAAAAGGCAAACCACGCTGCATTAAGAAACAAAGTCCCTATCACCACAAAGCCATTAAAAATCAGGAAGCAAATAATTCCTACTGCAATACCAAACCCCCTAGTAGACCCATAGAGGCCACCATATCTAGTCAAACCCCAGATTATCCATATTAAGCCATACAAGATGAAAGCACAACTTTCCAAGGTTTTACCACGAGAAAAAGAAATTGAACCACATATAAGCTGAAGAAGTCCTCCAGGAATGATAATCCAGGGTAGGACAACAGTGGCTAAAGGTATAGAAGTATTGACTGATATAGTGATAGCGAAAGCAGCTACAACGTTACAGGCATGAGCTAGAATTTCAGCATCTGAGTATTTGGAATATCCCAAATAAGGACTGTGTGTGTCGTTATCTGACTTTGGTGTTAATGCATTCATCCTAATGAGAAAACCCTTTATGATCCCTTTTCCAGTGGGAATAGTAATGGATCCAATACTATTGAAAAGGGAAATGAAAGCTAAGCAAGCAGATGCCACAAATACAGCTACACTGACACCTTGTGCCCCACCATGAAAGAAACCAGTTGGGTGAGCTGCCACTGATATACAATAGGAAACAAAAAACAATACATAAATTCCATCAGCTAGACTTTTACTAGCCATAAACAGAGCCAGAATGAAAAACAACACTGCAAGAACAGTAGGAGCTGGAACTGGGAAGAAGGGTTGATTGTCTTGCCAAAGCTTGTAAAGAAAAGCGTAACCTTCAGCAAATTTTAATATTGAGGTTAAACCAAAGAAAGTAGCAGTCAGGCTGTCAATGGCTCTATAAGACAAAACACTGCCAACAATTTGATATACTGCTGCAGTCCACAGCCAGGGGACTTGGCCAACAAACAGATTGGTAGTTACACCCAAAACCTGACATCCTAACACACTGGCAGATAGCATATTTGTGATGTAGCCTAGAACAACTACATCATTTTGAATTGTTTCTGGTTTTAGATAGGTATCAATCTTATGCAGACATGTCCCTGGGAAAATGATTTTTCCTTTACTTAAGGATACAGAAACTCGCCCTAACCCAAAATAAAGCCCTATAAAGAAAACAATTAAATAACTTAAAGCTACGGCAGAAAGCCCAAAAGATTGATCATATAATGCAGCAATTTCATGGGCAGTAGCGAGAGAAATGGCAAAAGCAATCATAGCAAGGATAATTTCCTTTTGAATTAATCCTATCACTCCAATGATGAAGAGCCCCAAGGTGAAAGCTGAATAACCAGGGACTAGTGCATTCCTGATCCCATTATCTTGGATGACTTTCTCCCCAATCAATATGCGAATAAGGCCAGTTCCACACCAGAGAGCTGAGACTGTCAGACACAAGTTCACAAATAGCACAGCATGACTTGAATTCTTCCTTATGCCTGTAGAAAAAGCAACCAAAAAAAAAGATGAGGCAGCATATTATCATATACACATAAAATGAATGACAGTGACTATATAATGTACAATAAGCCATTTTCCATGCAACGGGGGTATGCTGGCATTTATACTCCATACAAGTTTACTTCCACACTATTTCATCTAGTTCTTTCTATCAAAAGCATCTTACACTATATGCACAGGAAATAATTTGCCAATTAATGTTGTCTTGTATCACTTTTTCTGTATATTTACAACATTTACTAATGTAGTCTTGTCAGTAAAATTTTAAATTGCATCAAGACCAAACAGTTGATGAATTTGTGAACAATAGTAGTCTCAGCAATGAACAATCCCTGTGGAACACCATTCACAATGCTTCCGTTTCTACGAAAGTAACTTTAACTCCTACACTCTATTTTCTGTTTTGTAGTTGACACAGTCATGGAGTCATACAGCATGGAAACTGGCCCTTTGGTCCATTCATCCATGCTGAACAGGTTTCCCAAACTAAACTCATCTACATTACTTGCATTTGGCCGATATCCATCTAAAACTTTCCTGTTCATTTACCTGTCCAAACATCTTTAAAATGCTGTAACTGTACCTGCATCTATCACTTCCTCTGGCAGTTCATTCCATATATGAAACATCCTCTGTGTCAAAACATTGCTCCTAAGATCCCTTTTAGATCTTTCTCCTCTCACCTCAAAAATATGCCCCTAGTTCTGAAATCTCCCACTCTAGGGTAAAGACCTTTTCTATTCATCTTAAGTATGCCTCTCATGGTTTTATAAACCTCTATTAGGTCACCTCTCATCCTCCTAAGCACAAAGGAAAAATACTAGCCTATTCAGCCACTCCTTATAACTCAAACCCCCAAACATCCTGGTAAATCTTTTCTGAACCGTTTCTAATTTAATAATACCCTTCCTATACCAGGCTAACCAGAACTGGACAAAGTACTCCAAATGTGGACTCACCAACATCTCGTACAACCTCAACGTGATATCCCAACTCCTGCACTCGATGGTCTGAGTAACGAAGGCAAGTGTGCTAAATGTCTTATTAATCACCCTGGATTAGTGGTGCTGGAAGAGCACAGCAGTTCAGGCAGCATCCAAGTAGCAGTAAAGTTTTGGGCAAAAGCCATTCAGCAGAAATACAGGCAGAGAGCTTGAAGGGTGGAGAGTTGATTTTAACTCTTATTAATCACCCTGTCTACTGTGGCGCAACTTTTAACAAACTATGTACCTGAACCTCTAGGTCACTCTGTTCAACAACAGTACCTAGGATCCTACTATTAACTGTATAAGACGCGTCACTGTTCAGTTTACCAAAATGCAATAACTTGCATTTATCCAAATTAAATTTCGTCTGCAACTCCTCAGTCCACTGGCCCAATTGATCAGCATTCCTATTGAATCTTAGATAATCTTCACTATCGACTATATCAGCAATTTTGGTGTCATCTGCAAACTTACTAACCATGCCTCCTAAATTCTCACCAAAATCATTAATATAATTGACAAACACTAGTGGACCCAGCACTGATCCAAATGGAACACCACTGGTCACATGTCTCCAGTCCAAAAAAAAACCCTCCACCACTACCATCTGTCTCCTAATGTCAAGCCAATTTTGTATCCAATTGACAAGCTCTCCCTGAATCCCATGTGATCTAACTTTACTCATCACTCGATCATGTTAAATTTGTTAAGGCTTTAATAAAGTCTGTAGAGACAATGTTTACCACTCTGACCACACCAACATGTATGTAAATCTTTACTGGGCCCACACTCCACTTCATCACTATTTCTTAGTATATTTCTATTGTGACCTTTCATTCCCTTTGGGAATTTTTCATAATCCCATTTTTGCATCATGATTTGTTTTGCAACTCTGTTGCTTTTTATAACTCAGACTGAATGATGTGAACTTTTTCTTGTATTTTAAGAGCTTCTTCGAGTAGAACAGTGTATTTTACTCAATTGTTTACCTTGTTTCTTAACCACAAGAATTGTCTTTTTACAGATATATATTGGTTGTCTATTGTATCAAATATTTTGTTTCAAACCTCATCCTTCTAAGGTTTGTCTTATTTCAATTTGTCAGAATGGAATACTATGTGCAATTGTGGTCTTATCTGAGGAAAACATACCAGGATAGATGCAGAACTGATGCTCCCCTTACAGAAGAAACTGGAACTCTGTATGTGCAGAGGTGAAAGTAAAAGATTCTTCCACTTAAGATGGAGACAGGGTTTTTTTCTCTCAAAAGGGGAATTTGTCTGTGGAACTCTTTAACCCAAAGGCTGGTGAAAGCAGGGTCATTGAATATTTTGAAAGCTGAGGTAGATGCTTGACCAGGAAGAGATGTAAAATTGGGTTGAGCCACAGTTAGATCAGCCAAAAACATACAGAATTGCTAGTGAGGCTAAAGAGGCCATTTTGGCCTTCACCTATGTTTATTTGATCTTCTCGAAAGAGTAAAAAGTGAGGTCTGCAGATGCTGGAGATCAGAGCTGAAAATGTGTTACTGGTTAAAGCGCAGCAGGTCAGGCAGCATCCAAGGAACAGGAAATTCAACGTTTCCTGATGAAGGGCTTATGCCCGAAACATCGAATTTCCTGTTCCTTGGATGCTGCCTGACCTGCTGCGCTTCTAGAAAGAGGGCAATGAAGTTCACTAGACCGGTTCTTGGGATGAACATGTTGTTTAATGAATAGAGATTGAGCAGACTACACCTATATTGTCTGGCATTGAGAAGACTGAAAAACAATTTCTTTGAACTATAATATTTTTAAGAAGCTTGAGTTGGCAGATACTGAGAAAATATTTTCGTGGTTGAACAATCTAGCACGTGGGTTCACACTCTCAGAATGAGGTGTCAACTATGCAGTGCTGCAATGAGGCAAAATATCTTCACTGAAAAGCTGGTGAATCTTTGGAATTCTGTAGCCAGAAAGCTGTGAATGTTCAGTAGCTGATTGGGCTCAAGTCACAGATTAATAGATTTTCAGGTTTTAGAAAATTCAGGGTTTTGAAGATGATGCAGAAAGATAGCAGGTGCACAGGAAGATCAATCATAAGCGGTTGAATAAAATAGCAGGCTTGAAGCGCCAAGTGGAGTGCTATTGGCTCTTTTATGTTCTTATGACTTCCAAAATTTCAAATCTAGTCAGACTGTTAACTAAATCTAGTCCATTAATCATCAATAAATCTGGTATTATCCTTTCTTCAGTATTGGATGTAATGTGTCACTGATACATTGGAGGCAGTGTGTACCATCCAAAAACTGCAGGACTAGATTGGGTTGGGATATTGGTCGGCATGGACGAGTTGGACCGAAGGGTCTGTTTCCGTGCTGTAGATCTCTATAACTCTATTACTTAGAAGATCAAGGGCAGCTCTTAGATGGGAACGTCACCACCTGCAAGCTTCCCTCCTAGTCACACACCAAACTTGTTTGTAATTAGACTGCGGTTCCTTCACTGTCACTAAGTCAATAGGCAGGAACTCTCATCCTCCAGCACTGGTATACCTATCGGCAAGGAGTGCAGTGGTTCAAGAAGACACCACTTTCTCAAGGAGAAAGTGAGGTCTGTGGATGCTGGAGATCAGAGCAGAAAATGTGTTGCTGGAAAAGCGCAGCAGGTCAGGCAGCATCCAAGGAACAGAAGATTCGACGTTTCGGGCATGTTCTGGTGGAATTTGAATTTATGACATCAAAGCATTATCTTGGGAGTCTGGGATTATTACACACTGTCTCCCTTGACTAGCCTAGGGGTAAAGGGACATTTCAGTTCTTGAGCTCACTGAGAAGTCTGACTGAATGATTAATTCATTTTAATTACCAAAACATTAACGTAGTAATCCTGCTCAGAGCACTGTTCAACAGTAGTATGCATCACAGGTAGACTTTTAACACCTTGAGTCAATTGCTGAGGTGCACTTCTATTGAGTGAGGCGTTTCACACATGTGAGATGAACCTTGCTAAGTAATATGTAATCTTCAGGCAAGCCAACATCAAAAACAAATGAAAACCTCTCAAGTTCACTACTTACCACTTTCTCAAGGGCAATTAAAGATGGGGCTACACTAGGACCGAGCCAGTAACGCCAGCATCAGGAGAACGAATGGGATAGTAACAAAGTTGTAATTATCGCGCCCTACACGCTGATTCACGGAGGGGTCTAGAACACTGGCAATGTATTGGGCAAACTAACGACACGATGCGTTGATTGCGATGTCACGAACTTTAACAGATCTTAATAGTACGATGTTTCTCAATGTTTCTGATACCTGTATATCCGACCAGAACCGCCACGATAAGTAACAAAATTCCGAGAGCCGTGTGAGGAATTAACGGCGCTGTGCTGTAGCGATCCACAGCCAACAATAGCGCACCTGACAGACAATAGGGGAAGGAAAAAAATATTAAAAAGATACACTAAGTCTGTAAAAAGGCATTTCTGCGGCAATTCATTGCCACCGTTTACCTGCACATGTAGCTAGGATGCCCACGGAATAATGCAGAGTCTCGGTGGCTTCTTGCAGTTGGGACATCTCCGGATGGGGAAATGGAACGGGTTATTAAAAAGCTCGCTCCCTGAGCTCAGCTCTTCAATACTGGAGCGTCACGGCTGGATAATGGCTGTGATGTGTTTCAGTATTGGTTACACTCCGATCCTGCTAGAGTCTGCCTTCCAGCTATCCTTTATATAAACTCACCACGCCCTCCTTTCAGTGTCAAATATGTACCACTGGGTATGCAAATCCAGCAGGAAACGTCAACCTGGGGATTTCATACACTCTGTTAATGCCGCACATGAAATTTCAAGGTATAAAAAACCGCTGTGAGCAGAGCTTCTAAAATCACGGATTAAAAAGAAAAAAAAAGTTTACAATTTACAACCCGGCGATTCCTTTATAATTTAAATAGAACAAATCTGTCAAAAACATAGTTACATCTGAGATGTATATTTCCCGGGGAAAATAGAATTGTCAATGGAGTGATTTCTCTCGTTGCTCTTTCAGGCAGCGTTTTAAACATGAACTACAAGGAAAACGAGCGGGGATGAAGAGAACTTACAGCTAAAAACACACAGCACTGGGGAGAAGCCGCGGGGTTGGCAGTATCTATGGAGAGTTCATTCTGCCAGTCTAATACGACACTTACAACTTTAATTCTCTTTCACTCTCTCTCTCCACTGGTGTTGTCAGATTGAGTTTCTCTTTGTTTTTGTTCCCAATACCGTAGTGCTTCGCTTTCATTTAAATGAGAAAAAAAAAGTCACAGCTTCGTTCGTGTGACAGTGTAACAGCGATCTGCACCAGAGGAGCTGTATCGGCTGGGGAAAACAGGACTGTATGCACTAAAACAAAATAAAACTCAGTTGAGACCGTTTCAATCCAAAACGTTAATGTTCCCTCCGATTGATTCTGACCCATTGGCTGTGTTATCACTGTCAGCATTTATAGGTTATTCTGGAAAAGGGAGACTGTTAGAAATTGGATATAAACCAGATATTCAAGTTGCTGAATCACATCATGTCCCCATTAAGCCCACCGCTAGGAGGAAAGGTCAATGCTAGCATAAGAAATAATGGCGAGTGAGTGGCGTTGGGTGACCAATAACAGCGGGGTGGATTGGAAAATAATAGAGTCACAGAGTCACACAGCACGGAAACAGACACTTTGCTCCAACCAACCCAAACTAGTCCCACCTGCCCAGTCCTGGCTCATATCCCTCCAAACCTTTCCTATTCATCAAAATGCCTTTTAATGATTTTTGATCGCTAGCTTTTGCAGTTATTTCAGATTTTTTTTTGGAAAATATTGACATTGGTAAATACAATTGGGCAAGGGCGTTGGGAATATATCTCATTTTTCACTCTAACTGTTGCAAAATCATTAACAAATCATTGGAAACGAATCTTCAAGTGTATTTTCGGAATGATTGAAAAGGTTGGGAAAACCTTCGCATTTGGGTCAGCAATGCGGAAGTAACGCCCCCAGTGACCTGGAGGTCAAGGTAATTCAGCGTCCACCTTGTATAACATTAAACAAAAAGACCTGTTTCCTGGTCTGGGCGAACTATTCTGACTACTGACGTAATGGAAAAGTACACTTAAGGTGAATGCTTGCCTAGAAACGGTATTCATTGAGGAATCTGAAGAATAAACAATTCTATATTTTACAAATAAAATATACAGTGAAAACAGTCACTGAACTCTATTTTTCTCTCCAGAGATGTTGCCAGACCTGCTGAGTTTCTGCGGCAATTTCTGTTTTTGTTTGTTACAGTAAACCTTACCTATGCTAAATGATTTAGTTACTATTTGGATAATTTATGTACAATTTGCGGCCATAGGAGATCATTTCATTGGAAGCTTGATACTTTGAGTACCAAGCAAGTTGAACCATATTGTATCCACCATATCCACAACGATCCAGTGGTTGGCTTATCACAGGTGAACTATTATTTCAGGCTGTGCGTTGAATGCTTTGCGCTACTTTTTCTTACAGCTTTGAATAAGTTTCCCGATAAGTTGGACCCAATAGTTTTAAAACTTGCTTGAGCTGCATTAGACTTGAGTCGCCTGCGGGAAATGTACCCCGCCTTACGAATAACAGCTCTGTCCGCAAGACGTATCCAAGCCGATCCCCCTCCCCATGTTCCGCTTTCCCGACAGGGGGCGCTCCTACCAAATAGAACACATGAAGGGGAAAAAGTGCCTCACGTTTGCTCAGTGAAATGTCAACTCTGCAAATGTGTTGCTGGTCAAAGCACAGCAGGCCAGGCAGCATCTCAGGAATAGAGAATTCACCCACCATGAATCTCAGAACAGCACCAGTCAAAATATAGCTGTGACATTTTTTCCAGTTTCTTACAATATCTGTTTAAGGCCTTTCTGATCGAGAGGGGAAGAGTTGGCTCAGATTCGGCTGTTTTGAATTGATCTACTCAATTTATACATCACACAGATGTCTCACTGCCAGAGGACAGAGAGGACCATGACCTCATTGTGTCGGCTGGATTTGAATCCTACTCTCAAAGGCGAAAGACAAATGCTTAACATGTTTTGTTTTAAAATAAGGGGCTGATGATAGATAGAGGTAAAGCAATGCTGCAAATGTGTTGCTGGTCAAAGCACAGCAGGTTAGGCAGCATCTCAGGAATAGAGAATTCGACGTTTCGAGCATGAGCCCTTCATCAGGAATAAGAGAGAGAGAGCCAAGCAGGCTGAGATAAAAGGTAGGGAGGAGGGACTAGGGGGAGGGGCGATGGAGGTGGGATAGGTGGAAGGAGGTCAAGGCGAGGGTGATAGGCCGGAGTGGGGTGGGGGCGGAGAGGTCAGGAAGAGGATTGCAGGTTAGGAGGGCGGTGCTGAGTTGAGGGAACCGACTGAGACAAGGTGGGGGGAGGGGAAATGAGGAAGCTGGAGAAATCTGAATTCATACCTTGTGGTTGGAGGGTTCCCAGGCGGAAGATGAGGCGCTCCTCCTCCAGCCGTCGTGTAGTTGTGTTCTGCCGGTGGAGGAGTCCAAGGACCTGCATGTCCTCGGTGGAGTGGGAGGGGGAGTTAAAGTGTTGAGCCACGGGGTGATTGGGTTGGTTGGTTCGGGCGGCCCAGAGGTGTTCTCTGAAGCGTTCCGCAAGTAAGCGGCCTGTCTCACCAATATAGAGGAGGCCACATCGGGTGCAGCGGATGCAATAGATGATGTGTGTGGAGGTACAGGTGAACTTGTGGCGGATATGGAAGGATCCCTTGGGGCCTTGGAGGGAAGTGAGTGTGGAGGTGTGGGCGCAAGTTTTACATTTCCTGCGGTTGCAGGGGAAGGTGCCGGGGGTGGAGGTTGGGTTGGTGGGGGGTGTGGATCTGACAAGGGAGTCACGAAGGGAGTGGTCCTTGCGGAACGCTGATAGGGGAGGGGAGGGAAATATATCCTTGGTGGTGGGGTCCGTTTGGAGGTGGCGGAAATGGCGGCGGATAATACGTTGTATGCGCAGGTTGGTGGGGTGGTAGGTGAGAACCAGTGGGGTTCTGTCTTGGTGGCGGTTGGAGGAGCGGGGCTCAAGGGCGGAGGAGCGGGAAGTGGAGGAGATGCGGTGGAGGGCATCGTCGATCACGTCTGGGGGGAATCTGCGGTCCTTGAAGAAGGAGGCCATAACTCAGCACCGCCCTCCTAACCTGCAATCCTCTTCCTGACCTCTCCGCCCCCACCCCACTCCGGCCTATCACCCTCGCCTTGACCTCCTTCCACCTATCCCACCTCCATCGCCCCTCCCCCTAGTCCCTCCTCCCTACCTTTTATCTCAGCCTGCTTGGCTCTCTCTCTCTTATTCCTGATGAAGGGCTCATGCTCGAAACGTCGAATTCTCTATTCCTGAGATGCTGCCTAACCTGCTGTGCTTTGACCAGCAACACATTTGCAGCTGTGATCTCCAGCATCTGCAGACCTCATTTTTTACTAGAGGTAAAGCAATAAACATATATATGCATTTTTCAAAGTGAGTTGTTAAGTTGCATCAGAAGTAACAGAGTAGAGAGAAAAAAAAATGCCCAGGCACATGGCATTGGAGAAAGCATAGCAGCATGGGTAGAATTTTGGATTGACAAGCCGGAAATCAAGATATGGATAGCTGTGGCTCCAACGAAAGAACACTGGAGAGTTGTGTTCCAAAGATTGAGTGTTGGGTCCTCTCTAATTTTCAGAAGAGTTAAACTTGTGCTGAGGAAACGCAATTTTGAAACTTGTTGACAACAACAACAACAAAAAAGGAAATGTGGAGTAAAAAGACGTCAGGAGAATATAGATTTCTGTCTGGAATACAGGTGACAGATTCTTCTTAATACTCTTAATTGAACAGTACTATATTTTGAAAGGAAAGCCAGGAATTGAGTCACTCAATGACAAGACACTGAAGTGTGAGAATGAATGAAGAATCTTGTGCTTTTAAACACATAATTTCCTGAAAAACAAAACCACAGTAAATGACATCAACTTTTGTTTATGCAACACATCGTAATGTATCCTAAGACAGCTCACAGGATCATTAGGGAATATTAGTTGATATCAAGCTTCATGATGATATATTACGTATGAACAAGAGTAGACCATTTAGCTTTTTGAGCTTGATCCTCCATTCAATATGATCATGGCTGATATTAGTGCAGGTCAGTAAATGTTTTTTTTCAAAGCAGCAGGTTTTAAGGAATGTCATAGCGTTATGAACCAAGCCAGACCCCCTCAAAACATTTAAAGAAGGCAGCCCAGACCCTAACTACAGGTGAATAGTGAATGTATTGAGAGTGATGCAGCCAGCTCAACCACATGGCTTTAAACAAAATGTAATGTATTTATTAATGAACAAAAGAAAACCTAATTTAGAATGACATAACTATTTGAAAACCCACACCCTCCACCTCCTCCATGATTTTCGCTTCTCCGGCCCCCAACGCCTTATCCAGTCCCTATACACCTCCACCCCCCATCACGAAGGCCTCAAAGCCCTCAGCTTCTTCCTTTCCCGCCAAACCAACCAGTACCCTTCCACTGACACCCTCCTTCGACTGACTGAACTGGTCCTCACCCTGAATAACTTCTCTTTTCAATCCTCCCACTTCCTCCAAACTAAAGGAGTTGCCATGGGCACCCGCATGGGCCCCAGCTATGCCTGCCTCTTCATTGGATTTGTGGAACAGTCCATCTTCCGCAGCTACACTGGCACCACACCCCCCCATCTTTTCCTCCACTACATCGATGACTGGATCGGCACTACTTCGTGCTCCTACGGGGAGGTTGAACAGTTCATCCAGTTTACTAATACCTTCCACCCCGACCTCAAATTTACCTGGAATGTCTCAGACTCCTCCCTTCCCTTCCTAGACCTCTCCATTTCTATCTCGGATGACCGACTCGACATGGATGTTTACTATAAACCAACTGACTCACACAGTTACCTAGATTACACCTCCTCCCACTCTTCCCCCTGTAAAAGTGCCATCCCATATTCCCAATTCCTTTGCCTTCGCCGCATCTGCTCCCAGGAGGACCAATTCCAATATTGAACACCACAGATAGCCTCCTTCTTCAAAGACTGCAATTTCCCCTCAGACATGATTGATGATGCTCTCCACCGCATCTCCTCCACTTCCCGCTCCTCTGCCCTTGAGCCCCGCCCCTCCATTCGCCACCAGGATAGAACCCCACTGGTCCTCACCTACCACCCCACCAACCTCCATTGTATCATCCTTCGTTAGTTTTACCACCTCCAAACAGACCTCACCACCAAGGATTTATTTCCCTCCCCTCCCCTATCAGCGTTCCGGAAAGACCACTCCCTCATCAGATCCACACCCCACACCAACCCAACCTCCACTCCCAGTACCTTCCCCTGCAACCGCAAGAAATGCAAAACTTGTGCCCACACCTCCCCCTTCACTTCCCTCCAAGGCCCCAAGGGATCCTTCCCTATCCTCCACAAACTCACCTGCACCTCCACACACATCATTTACTGCATCTGCTGCACCCAATGTGGCCTCGTATACATTGGGTAGACAGGCCGCCTACTTGCGGAACGTTTCAGAGAACACCTCTGGGACACCTGGACCAACCAACCCAACCACCCCATGGCTGAACACTTTAACTCCCCCTCCCACCCCGCCAAGAACATGCAGGTCCTTGGCCTCCTCCATCGCCAGACCATGGCAACATGATGCCTGGAGGAAGAGTGCCTCATCTTCTGCCTAGGAACCCTCCAACCACAAGGGATGAATGCAGATTTCTCCAGCTTTCTCATTTCCCCTCCCCCCACCTTTTCTTGGTCCCAACCCTCAGACTCAGCACCGCCTTCTTGACCTGTAATCTTCTTCCCGACTTCTCCGCCTCCACCCCCTCTCTGGCCTATCACCCTCACCTTAACCTCCTTCCACCTATTGTATTCCCAATGCCCCTCTCCCAAGTCCCTCCTCCCTACCTTTTATCTTAGCCTGCTTGGCACACCCTCCTCATTCCTGAAGAAGGGCTTATGCCTGAAATGTCAATTCTCCAGTTCCTTTGATGCTGCCTGACCTGCTGCGCTTTTCCAGCAACACATTTTTAAGCTCTGATTTCCAGCATCTGCAGTCCTCACTTTCTCCTATTTGAAAACCCAGTCGACTCTTTTGTAACTTAATGATGTTGTTCAAAATACTTGCAACAGCCCCACAAACACCCCTTGGCAAAAAAGGTAAAGCCAAACACAGGTTTTACAGGAGAGATGCCAGAGAGAGAGAGAATTAGCATGGAGCTGTTTCTCTGGGTCCAGCAGCTTCTCTGGGTTCCCAGCTAAAACCTGACCAGCAATTGCAAACAAGACAGCTTGCTAAAACCAAACCAAACCAAACCCTGAAACAGGAGACCTGGCAACTCCCCTTTCATGGTACAAGTGTTTTAAAAGAAAGACTTAAAATCATTCTCAAGGAGATAAATCCAGACATATCACAGCCGCTGACTTTATGACCTCTCCGAAAAAAAACAAGGACAAAATAGCCTTGTCAAAAGAGCAGTATTGTCACAATAGTGTCATAGAGTCATAGAGACACTCAGCACAAAAACAGACCCTTTGGTCCAACTGATCCATGCTGCCTTGATATGCTAAATACATCAAGTCCCATTTGTCAGCATTTGGCCCACAGCCCTCTAAACCCTTCCTATACAAATACCCATCCAGATGCCTATTAAATGTTGTAATTTTACCAGCCTCCACCACTTCCTTTGTCTACTTATTCCATATAAAGCACCATCCTCTACGTGAAAAAGTTATCACTTAAATCCTTTTTATATCTTTTCCTTATCACCTTAAGCCTATGCCCTCTAGTTTTGGAAAATACCATGACTATTTATCCTATTATCCGCCTTTCAGGATTTTATAAACATACATAAGGTCACCCCTCAGCCTCTGACATTCCAGGGAAAATAGCCCCAGCCTATTCAACCTCTCCCCATAGCTCAACCCTTCCAATCCTGGCAACATTTTTATATATCCTTTCTGGACCATTTCAAGTTTCACAGCATCCTTGTTATAGCAGGGAGATCAGAATTGCATGCAGTATTCCAATAGTGTCCTAACCAATGTCCTGCACAGCCGCAACATGACTTCCCAATCAAGATAGAGGATGGGAAAAACTTGTGGCTGTAAGAGCTACTCCTTTTTTGAGGTATTTTCAGTGTTAGAGCTGATTTTCTCAAATTCTAGGATCTGTAATTATTGTTTTATAAGCTGTTGCATTGTTCTGGACCTTTGAGGGGAAAAAAAATCAAAACAATGGCACTTTAAAAAGACAAAGGCAGTGACCACATGGGAAGTGATTGAACAATAAGAAGAAAAGGAAGGAGTACGGCAGAAATAATCAGGAAGGGAGTGGTGGTGAAAGATACAATCACCAAGAGGAGTGATTCAAATGATGAATGTTCAAGAGTGCAGAATTGAAGGCGTTTTGGAGGGCAGCAGAGTTGGTAGAGTGTACAAATCAAAGTGGATAAGATCATG
Source organism: Hemiscyllium ocellatum (assembly GCF_020745735.1). Taxonomy (NCBI): domain Eukaryota; kingdom Metazoa; phylum Chordata; class Chondrichthyes; order Orectolobiformes; family Hemiscylliidae; genus Hemiscyllium; species Hemiscyllium ocellatum. Next base: position 92,364,400 of record NC_083411.1, on the reverse strand, counting down.
GAGGGATTGGAAAACAAGATGAGAATTTTAAAAATAAGGCAGTGCTTAAATGTAAGACAAGTTAGGTAGGCAAACTTGCTAATGATGGATAAATTTTACTTTGGTGCTCATCAGGACAAGGACATTTAGTCCTTTGTAATAACATTAACTAATTTCATACAGTAAAGAGTACAAATATTAGGAGCAGGCTAACATACCTAAGAGTATTTAATGCATTTATCTTGTGAACCACCACAATAGCCAACTCTTCTTAAAGTTTTCAATCTCACAACACTCAATCTCTCATTTTAACACAATATCCTATTTCCAAATAGAAATTTAGTTGCAAGTTGTTAAAATTTCAAACTATTATATTTCAAAATAATAATAAAAATGACTATTTCTGTTGCCACAAAATGCAGCCAAGACCTCAATGCTGCTCTAAATTCTGTGAAACTATCTCAATATCTCTATTGGCTATGTGAAAAGTTTAACATTTAATAGGCAATACTTTCTCAAATAATTTCTCCCTGTGGCAGTTTTATTTTCTTCTGTTTCACTATTCAGTTTCTAGTATTATACGCGAACATCATCAGAATTCTTTAGAACATTCCATTCTTGTTCCTTCCAAGACAATATTCTACGTGCTTGTTCTCTTTGTTGCATCATTATGTATTGAAAGGAAGTTACATTCCACTTTCTAACTCATCATGTCTCAAGAATTCAAACTGTGACATGCCCAACTTCCCTCGAACTTGCTGTGATTGCTGAAATATCAGTGTTAATTGGGGTTAAAAATAATTTCCTGTGATACAATGTGTCATGAATGACACTATTTCATCACAACCAATTCCCTTAATCCAAGTCATGGTTACTTTGATACAGGGAGCTAAGATGTAATCTTAAAATGTCTCACATTGGATATAAAGCACCTGGGACATGGTGGAACTGCAAGTTCTTATTTACTTAGAAAGCCTTCTAAGGAAAATACGGAGTGTAAGACGTACATGCAAATATAATTGACTGGACCTCATTAGTAACACTATATTTTACCTGATCATTTGGTAAAGATACAGTGCAACTAATATACTATGTAGAGGGTCTAGGCTCTGTCTATCATGAGTTACCTGATCCAAGTGGGAATAATGTTACAAGTGTTGGAACTGGCTTCAGCAGCCCTGAGCTGAGGAAAAATTGCCCTGGAAGAACACATGTATGTGCATTTGGATTGGGTTTGATTTTGGCAAGATGGTAAATGACACCTGGGGTTTTGTTTCACAATAGGCTCTAGGGTGTAATACTGAAGGATGTGGGATGCACAGTAAAAACTGAGACTTTCAGAGAAGAAGGAAAATAAAGAAATCGGCTAAAGAGGCAAAAACATTCCAAAATTCAATTGAAATTTCAACTCTGCATTTTCAATGTTATGTATTGTTAATTTGTTTTTCACATCTATTTTACTTTACTTTGGTCTTTTTTTGTTCATTCATGGGATATGGACATTGCTGACAAGGTCAGCATTTATTGCCTATCCTAATTACCTGGAGAAGGTGATGGCAAACTGCCTTATGGAATCATTGCAGTTCTTGTGGTTAGGTATAAGCACAATTTTGTCAAAGAATGTTCCAGGATTTTGACCCGATGATAGTGAATCAATGGTGAGTTGGCTTGTTGTTTGATTTGGAAAGGAACTTGCAATTAGTCATGTTACTATGAATCTCCATTCCTCAAAAAGGCTTCGGGTTTGGTGAATGATGTTTAAGAAGCCTTGACAAGTAGCTACAATGCAACTTGTGGATGCTACATCTTGTTGCCATTGTATGCTAGCATTGGAGGGAATGGATGTGGTGGAAAGGGTGCCAGCTTTCTTCTAGCTCATTGTCAAACTTCTTCTGAATCATTGGAGCTCAATTTGTCCAAGCAATTGAAGGGTATTCCATTCAATTCATGTCATGGGTCCTTGAAGGTAGCAGGACATGTTAGTAAGATGGTTAGGAAGCCAAAATTAGTATTTGGAATATTTTCATTTATTAGCTGAAGCAATGAATATAAGAACAAGGAGGTTATGCTTGAACTTGATAAACTATTAGTTTGACTGCACATAGTCCAATTATCTCATTACAGGAAAGATATGATTTCACATGTGGGGATACAAAGGAGATTTGCAAGGGTCTAGTAGGATTGGAAAGTTAGAGGAAAGATTGGATAAGTTGGGGGATAGTTTTTTGTTAGAATAGAAGAGACTGAGGGGAGATTTGATTGTGTACCAGGTTGTGAGGGACCTGGATGGATTGGATGAAAATCCCTTAAAAAGAGATAAGTGTTTTGGGAGCATGGCTTTAAACTGAAAGGATAAGTGGAGGAGGGTGGGGGTGAGTAAATGTTTTTCATCCAAACCTGGAAGTGGTCTAGAATTCACTGCTTGAAAGGAATGTAGAGGCAGGAACCCTCAGATAATGGGACAGATTATATTTTGCTGAAAGTGCTTGCCAACATTCAGGATTAAGCTAATGAATTGCAAATAATTTTTGTGTTGCAATGACTATCTTCAACAAGGATAAGGGTTACCATCTTCCCTGGTTGGAAAAATGAGGTGTTACTTGAAATTTGTGTAGATATGTACCTGAAGCCCCATATCATCCAGAAATACAGACAGCTGGAAAATGGTGGCTCTTTTTTGGAAGATGTGGACATGATGTGCAGAGTAGCCTCCTTCTGTGATGCATATTTTTCTATATATTCTAAATAACTGAAGAGAAAGAATGTGCAGAGATGTGGGGAAAGAAAGAGGAGTGTTATATACCAATTGTTCTCTGGGAAGGCTAGCATGGACACAATGGAAACCCAAAGAACTGTGGATGCTGTAAATCAGAAAGAAAAATAGAAATTGCTCGAAAAGCTCAGCAGGTCTGGCAGTATCTGTGGAGAGAAATCACAGTTAACATTTAGGGTCCTGTGACCCTCCGCATGGATGCAATGGGTTGACTGGTCTTCTGTGTAATAACAATTCTTTGATTATGTGAGCATATTTCTGACTTATCATGGTGGAAAGGATCTGGGAGATAGGCGGTTAGTTACACAGTGGAGAATTTTGTGTCATTAATCTGCTTTTGTAACCAGAACATACCTGTGGTTTATGGTTAATAGTTAATTCACAGGATATCTATGTTTGAGGTTTAACAATGGTGTTTTGTGATGGGTGTACCATTCAATGCCAAGGGATGTTGGCCTCATCCTTGTTGGAGATGGTCATAGCAGCACAAAAATATTTGTCACTTATTACCTGAAATCTGAATATGGCAAGTTTTTTTGGTATTTGGGAACAACTGTCATAAGCTGAGACATTTTCATTGGGGCTTTACGATCATTAACAATCCCCCATCTCCCAACCACCTTTTTGTCCATTAATGAATGGAAGGTCATTGATGAAGCAATGGAGAATGTCTGGAGGAGATTTTCCAGGATGTTGGCTGGACTGGACAGCTTCAGTTATGAAGACAGATTGGACAGACTGGAGTTGTTTCCCTTCACAGAGAGGAGGTTGAGATGTATAAAATTATGACGGACATTGATAGGGTAGACAGGAAGAAATGTTTCCCCTTGATGGAGGTACCAACAAACAGGGGGCATAGAGTTAAAGTTAAGAAACATAAGGACATATGAGATATGAGAAAAAGCTTTTTCACCCAAAGGGTGGTGGGAATCTGGAACTCCCTGCCTGTAAGGTGGTAGAGGCAAAAACTCCCTGATATTTAAGAATTATTCAGATGTATGATTGCAATGCCAAGGCTAAGTGCCAACTGCTGAAAATGGGATTTAAATAGTTAGATGGTTGTTTTTAACCAGCATGGACTCATTGGGCCAAAGAGTCTGTTTCTGTAGATGGCCAGGCCTAGGACAGAGACTGGAGAACATGCTGCAGTAATGTTAAGGGTAGGAAAGTTTGCTTTTCAATAAATACAACTTATTTTCCTTTGTACAATGTGCGAAAACAGTCAATGCAGCCTTTCCCTTTGATTCTTATTAACTTCAATTCTAATAGAATCCCTTGATTCCACACTCAACAAAATAGTGTCTTGATTTCAGGGGACTTTCACCTCATAAAAACCAGAAGAACTGCGGATACTGTAAATCAGAAACAAAAACAGAAGTTGCCATTCTGAGGAAGGGTCACCAGACCTGAACGTTAACTCTGATTTCTCTGCAGAGTTGCTGCCAGACCTGCTGAGCTTTTCCAGCAACTTCTGTTTTGACTCTCACCTCATTTCTAGTTTTCAGCTCTTTTGTTTATGTTTAGAGTAAGACTTTAGAGTGGTATAGAGCTGGGTGGTCTTAACAGAACCCAAATGGAACAGCAGTGGACAGGCCATTGTGGTGTAAATGCTGACTGATAGCACTGACAATGACATTTTGCTGAAAGTTGAAGTTTGTTGGCTGATAATTGACTGGATTGGATATATTTTGTTTGTTTTTGTGTACTATATTTGATATATCAGAGAGGCCAATAGGCTGAGGAGTGGCAATGGAGTTTAAATTAGATAAATGTGAGACACTGCATTTTGGAAAAGCAATTCAGAGCAGGACTTATACACTTAATGATAAGGTTTTGGGGAGTGTTGCTGAACAGAGAGAGTTTGGAGTGCAGGTTCATAGTGCCTTGAAAGGAGAGTTGCAGGTAGGTAGAAGAATGTTGAAGGTGTTTAGTATGTTCTCCTTTATTGGTCAGAGCATTGAGTATAGGAGTTGAGCGGTACAGGTAATTGGTTAGGCCACTTTTGGAATATTGTGTGTAATTATGGTCTCCTTCCTATCAGGATGTTGTGAAACTTGACAGGGTTCAGAAAAGATTTACAATGATGTAGCCAGAGTTTGGAGGATTTGAGCCATAGGGAGAGGCTGAACAGGCTGGGGCTGTTTTCCTTGTAACATCAGAGGCTGAGGGGTGACCTTATAAGAGGTTATAAAATCATGAGGGACATGGATAGGATAAATAGACAACGTTTTCCCTGGGGTGCGGAGTTCAGAACTAGAGGGCCTAGGTTTGGGTTGAGAGGGGAATGATATAAAAGGGACCTAAGGGGCAATTTTGTCACTCAGAGGGTGATGGCAAGTACGGAATGAGCTGTCAGAGGAAGTGGTGGAGGCTGGCAAAATGACAGCATTTAAAAGGCACCTGATGGGCATATGAATCGGAAGGGTTTAGAGGGATATGGGCCAAGTGCTGGCAAATGGGACTAGATTAGGTTAAGATATCAGATCGATATGTACGAGTTGGACCAAAGGGTTTGTTTCCGCTGTACATCTCTATGACTTTATATGGTACATTTTTAGTACTGGGTAAATGCTAGATTAACGGTAGAGGAATACCTTGCCTCGGGATGCAGCAAGTTCTGGGACTAGGCCAATAAACTAGCAGAGCTGATTCACCCAGAAGAGAAACTGCCACTTCCAATTTCTGTTAGGTATTAAATCCACCAGGGCATTAGTGTTCGTCAGCTCGTTGTTGCAGTCTTTAAACTCAGCATGACAAGGCAATTTTGCATAAATAGCTAAATGATGAAAATTAAACGGGAATTTCGATATTTTCAGTTCCATTGCACTACTCATAATAAAACCTGGCGAAACTTTCATTGTCAAGACTTTGCCTTAAAAAAATCTTTTAGTGTCGAGTTATTATGACAATATTTTAAGTATAGTTGTATAAATGCCCTTCAAGATTAAATTAATTATTAACTATTATTTTGTCTGTCTAAAATTTTGGAGAGCACTTATATGCAGTATTTCTGGAAAAAAATCTCTGGATTGCAGCCATCAGGAAGTTTGGAGTAAATTAATAGTTCACAAAATACTGTTGCTAAGTATTCTTCTGTCGTTCGGTACCGCCCTCTTCCTGACTGTATAAAACGCCGTGACAAAGGGAGAACCGCATGCAGCCGCTTCGGATTCCATTCGAGCAGAGGCTTCGTGTCGGTGCTGTGTGTGTGTACGCTCTGACCATGGGGAAGAAGCGTGTCGCTGTGATCCTTGCCGGCTGCGGAGTCTATGATGGTTCTGAGTTGCATGAGTGCTCGGCAACGATGGTCCACCTCAGCCGGGCTGGAGCCGAGGTACCATCGCCCTTCCCAAAAAAAATCCAGCTACCACTCCTCTGAATTTCTCTCCAATTTTAAAATTACCTTTTTACTTTGCTGTATCTTTTACATTCAGTTCTTTAGTGTATTTTTCACTGTATCCCTCCTACTTTGTGTCATTTTTATTGCAAGTTTTCATTTTCTCCTTCCTGTGCAGCACTCTTTCTGCCTGTAGGCGCTTCTGTGTTTGTTATACCGTTAGACCACTGTTTCTAAACAGTACTTCCTCCTCTTTCCAGATACAACTGTACGCCCCAAATGTGAACCAAATGCATGTCGTAAACCATCTGACCGGTCAACCAACCGAGGAAGTGCGCAACGTGCTGGTGGAGAGCAGTCGGATCGCCAGAGGCAACATTAAGGACCTTACTGAGTTCAGCATTAATGATACGGATGCGTTGATTATTCCAGGTAAATGTCCTGATCTACGGTCTTTCACTCTTTATCACTAAACCAGAAAGCCCATGTTTACATTATTGGATTCCCGACTCAGGCGACTGACTGTGTGGAGTTTGCACGTTCTCCCCGTGTCTGCGTGGGTTTCCTCCGGGTGCTCCGGTTTCCTCCCACAGTCCAAAGATGTGCGGGTCAGGTGAATTGGCCATGCTAAATTGCCCGTAGTGTTAGGTAAGGGGTAAGTGTAGGGGTGTGGGTGGGTTGCGCTTCGGCGGGTCGGTGTGGACTTGTTGGGCCGAAGGGCCTGTTTCCACACTGTAAGTAATCTAATCTAATCTAATGAAAGTTTGGGGAGGCGAAGGTACTGTATTATTATTTAATCGTATTTATTATATTTTTCACACAAAACAGGTGGAGAAATTCAGCAGGTCTAGCAGCATCTAGCAGGAGAAAAAAAACAGACTTGTTTTGAGTTCAGTGGACCTTGTCAGATTTTATTTATGATATGTTGCTATATTTTTATAGGCTTGGAATGTCACCTAATCCCAATTCACTTAGAAATTCGAGTTCATGGATGTAGTGTCACTTTACCAAGGTTAATAGTTGTTAATTCTCACTCTATTCCATATGGCTGCTGAAACCTTTGCCTCAGTCATGAATTGTTTTGTTTCCAACAGTGCTGCTCTTGTTTAATTTTTAGTAACATATTTCCTAGATATTTAAATTGTTGTCTCCGTTTTTGCCAGTTTGGACCTAGATCAATGAGTGGCCAAAGATTGGCAAATGGAGTATAATGTGAGATAATGTGAAACTTTCTGTTTTGGCAGGGAGAATAAAGAAGAAACTTTTATAAAAATGGAGAGAGATTGCAAACACTGACTTGCAGAGGGATCTGGGGGATCTGGTGCCCAAATCATGCCCGATTATATAGAAACAACCAGCAATTCGGAAAACTGATGGAAGGCATGGCAACTGAATGCAAAAAATAGAGTGGATAAATTTCAGTTGTACAAGGCACTGGTGAAACCTCTGTAGCTCAGGGCCTTTGACTCTGCACAAATAGGCTATTGAAGGGTGTCAGTTGACAGGAGGGTGGGAGGTATGCCCATGGGCATTTCCACCACAAGTCTAATGGGTGGAAATGGGATTGTGTATATCAACCTCACATTCTGACTCAAGCCTTTATTCACAGCATGTAATTCTAAGATTAACTATTGTTGTTTTCTTTACTGTTTAACCCATATACTTGTACTTTTGTTGTACAGAATATCATTACATATTCATATAGACAATGTAAAGTAGAATGTATCACTCATACGTATTGATTAAGTAATTTTCTTCCTGCAGCAATTCTTTTTTCCAGAGCAATACAATCTCAAAAAACTGAAGATTCAGCAGATCTGTGGAGACTGAAATAGTTAACTTTTCAAGTTCAGTATTATTTATTCAGGCTTTCTGATTTTATTCCAGATATCCAGCATCCACAGTATATTGTTTTTATTCTAAAATCTACACGTACTTCCTCTATTCAGGTGGTTTTGGGGTTGCTAAAAATCTGAGCAGCTGGGCAGTGAAAGGCAAAGATTTCAACGTGGAGCCATCAGTTGAATCTGTTATAAAGAAATTTCATGCTACGAAGAAGCCCATTGGCTTGTGCTGCATCTCCCCAGTGCTGGCAGCAAAACTCATCCCTGGATGTGAATTAACTGTGGGTCATGACACAGAATGTGAAAAGTAAGTTTAAAATTTTTAACTAAATTAATTTGAATTAACTAAACTAACTTTAACTTTGCTAAAAAATAAAATAAAATTTTGCTACACTCTCAATTCCTCATAACTAATGTTGGATGACAGAATTAACTGTCTGTTGCAATTCAATCCACTTTACTAATTTCTGGCCTGCTCAAGCATGATTTATCGAAGGATTTACATTTAGTGGCAACTGTTCTTGCGGTCCTTCGTGACCTCCTTTTCTCTATCTCTAACAATTATCTATCTAGTGGACTTTTTTTCTGATTTGTTTAATCTCTTAATTCTACTGTTCAGAGCTTTATCTCCTTTGCTTAGTGAATCCTCATTTTCCTGGCTTTACACTGTTCCTGTTTCAGTTGTGCCAGTTTGTTTAATAGCTCAATTATGTTTTTGAGCAAACAGTTTGATCTCGTGGTATGTGATTGGAGAATTTCAGTCACATCACACTGTACACTTCTGCCATAAATTATGTATCTTACAATCGTATACTCTACAACCACTTGATGAAGAAGCAGTGCTCTGAAAGCTAGTACTTCCAGTTTAACCTGTTGGACTATGGCCTGGTGTTGTGTAATTAAGTTCATACACTCCTGTCCAATAGTGACATCTCCAAAACATGATTGAAAGATGTTTCTTTACCTGATTTCCTCCCATGATGAGCACCTGCCATCTCTTTGGTTGGCTGTGGGGAGAGAGAGACCAATTGAAAGGGAGACAGCAAATAGTGAAAGAGTGCGATTCAAAGGATAAGATCATCTGGAATTTTGTTCTTTGCAACTGAAGGCATGGAGTTGGGTGTTTTTTCAGTTGCCTTGACTGAAACAAAATGAGCCAATAAGTAGAAGGTAATTGTTTATTATTACCTTGATCATATCTGTTACTTAAGAACACCAATGGGAGAATTAGAGTTAGTGTCAGCACTATCTCTGCTACACAGTCCCTTCTAGCATAGCACATAATGTAGGAATACTGAATTAACTCGTTAATTGCTGACCTCCTTAGTTTTTGTATTTTATTAACCAGTACAGAATACCTCCCACTTATATCAAGTTTGTCACACTGATAGGCTATTGTATTTAAAGTTTGATTTTTTTTTGTGGAGTTTCACATTTTGTTGGTTAGTCAAGAAAAATCGCAGATTTACAAGGTTTTATGTTTACTGATGGTTAATTACTTTTGGGAGATTAATGCTGTAACACCAGTGTGTGAAGGGCAGTTCTTGAATTACAGTGCCTGCTGTACTGTGGAGTGAGCTACAACAAAACAGGTACTAAATCAACCAGTCGCATAAGTTAAATGATGAAGAGCGGAAGATTACGTGATTAAAAAAAAGCCATGAACAGTGGTGAATTGGGTATCATGAATTTCACTCAAGAACACTTTTTTTTGAGAAAATGATAAAGCTCACCCTTCAGTTTTTGCCTTTATTTTAGTGTTTATCTAAACATTTATTGTTATTACAGCACGTGAAATGCACACGTTGACCTTAACATATCTCTTTCATTTTTATATTGGTATCTTAAATGGGATCATGCTTGTTGCAATAAAGTTGTTTTTATTGCAAGGAGAGGAATAGCTTGTTCACCGCGAGTAAATTGAATGAAAATGTTCATCTGATATTTGCTACTGTTCAGTTATATCAGTGGCATGGAGTTAGTAAAGTGCGATAACTAATGTTTTAAATTATCCTAGTGCTCATATAGCCATGATCTCATTCTAACTCCGGTAAATGTAATTAATTCCACACTTGTCGCCTTACTCAAGGATTGTGCTTTCTTTGAGAATAGTTTCCTGCTTGTGTGAATTTTATCCACATAATCTTTCACACCAATGTCTTTTTATACAATAACAAAATGATTTTCCTGACATTGTGATTCCTCTTTTTTATTCATGAACTGACTGATATATTATCACTTATTTCTTCAGATGGCCATATGCAAAAACAGCCCAGACAATGGTAGAACTAGGCTGCAAGCATGTTAACAAGCATGTCACTGAAACGCACATTGATAAGCAAAACAAATTGGTGACGACAAGTGCCTTCATGTGCAATGCTGCCATCCATGAGATTTTTGATGGAATTGGTGAAATGGTGAAAGAGGTCTTGAAGCTTGCATGAATCTTCATTAAGTGGCTGTAATGGAAAAGGCATGGAAGATTTAAGGACCAAAAGATTATTCAATTTACTTAATTCACTAGAACGTATATTTGTTACTGCACCACTTTAATGTAACTTGTTTTGGGAGAATATTTAATTCTTATACCTCTGTTGTGAAAACTATGGTGAATTAAAGAAATTTTCTGAAATATCGTGGATTTTTACAGAAGAGTTAGCACTATATTTCCTTAATCTCAAAGTAACATACTCACAAAATACAAAAAGACAGCAGTCTCTGCAGAGACGATATTTTCAAGAAACAGTATCCCTAATGGCTAAGAACAAAGGATACCATGTGATGACTGCTCATGATCCACTGGGTTTCCTGACAGCCATAGATTGATGGAATATGTTAATTTCCAACTGTAATCAACCTGAATGAGTTCTTGGAAAATGGTCACAGGCCAGTTTTCAGATTTTACAGAGAAGTCAGAAATGCTATTATTTGTAAAGTATTACGTTCCCAGGAACTTCTATTATGAAAAACAAAGACACTAAGATTCAGGTGCATTCCTTTCTAATTACTTAGGTCTTTAAAAGTCAAAAACATAATCTTGAAAGGGTTGTTAGGCAAATATTAGCATAGATGCTCCCTTGATCTTCAACAATGGATTTTCCAGTAATTGAAAGCCACAAATTCTATTTCTTATCTCCCTGAAGGCTTTGCTTGCCTTATCTACAAAGTCATCTGATTTATCTGTAACATGCAAATGGCTTACAGCACATAGTGAGCTATTTACTTCATTCTTCATTAATCCACATTGTAAAACGTTTTCAAACTTGAATATGTCCAAACCATTATAACTTTACACGTAGTCCTTAAAATTAATATGTATTCACAACACAAGCCATTGTTGTTGTTAAGCAACAGTTCCATTGCTTGACCTGCTCTGAAGTCTCAGCACTACTCTCCTAATGGTTTGCATTCATAAAATGCTTTTGCATCTTCCAGAAACTTAACTATCATAAGATTGCAGCCACCAGCTTTACAGTGAACACCTGAGGAGGGAGATTAGGACGAAAACGCAAAGAGTGAGGAAACAAACACACCTCCTTCCTGACCAGTCCAATCCTGTTCAACACATCTAAATACTGTACCAGTGAATGCTATCCCAATTCCCATTCATCAACAAATCCTCAGCTAACCTTCCCTCTTGTTACGAATGGTTACAGTTTCCTCATGGCTAGGATGCTGAAAGAAAAGTTATCGCAAAACAAACATTCCAAAGCTTTACTGGGCAACATTGGGCACTTTTGAATGAGAGTAACTGACATTATATTACCTCACCTTGCCACAAATTCCAGCAGTTTGGGCTAGCTGGCTGATTGCCACTTGGCTAGAGCCCTTGTTTTTGTCAATGCTTTGAAGATGAATGCTGTCAGCTTCAGAGAGGTCAAAGTACAGGTTGTTCTGCTTTCATGCATGTTTCATTAATGTCATATAGTCAGAGATATAGAGAGGTACTGCAGAGAAACAAACCCTTTGGTCTAGCTCGTCCATGCTGACGAGATAACCTAATGTAGTTTCATTTGCTAGCACTTGACCCATATCCTTCTTAACCCTTCCTATTCATATACTCATCCAAATGTCTGTTAAATGCTGCAATTGTACCAGCCTCCACCACTTCCTCTGGCAGCTCATCCCATACATGTACCAACCTCTACGTGAAAAAGTTGCCCCTTCGGTTCCTTTTATGTATTTTCCTTCTTGCCCTAAACCTATGCCCTCCAGTTCTGGACTCCCCATCGTAGGGAAAAAACCTTGCCTATTTACCCTATCCCTGCCCAAACGTCCAACCTTGGTTACATCCTTTCAAATGTTTTCCGAACCTTTCAAGTTTCAAAACATTCTTCCTTCAGGAGAGAGACCAGAGTTGCACACAATATTCCAAAAATGGCCTAACCAATATCCTGTACAGCTGCAACGTGACCTCTCAATTCCTATACTTAATGCTCTGACCAATTGACACCTCCAATTTTGGTGCCATCTGCAAACTTACTAACTGTGCCTCTTGTGTACACATCCAAACCATTTATAAAAATGATGAAAAGCAATGGATCTGCATTGATCCTTGTGGCACACCACTGGTCACAGGCCTCCAGTCTGAAAAGCAACTCTCCACTACCATCTTCTGTCTTCTACCTTTGAGTCAGTTCTGTATTCAAATGGCTAGTTAGAACATAGAACATAGAAAAATACAGCGCAGTACAGGCCCTTTGGCCCTCGATGTTGCGCTGATCCAAGCCCACCTAACCTACACTAGCCCACTACCCTCCATATGCCTATCCAATGCCCATTTAAATGCTCATAAAGAAGGAAAGTCCACCACTGCTACTGGCAGGGCATTTCATGAACTCACGACTCGCTGAGTAAAGAATCTACCCCTAACATCTGTCCTATACCTACCACCCCTTAATTTAAAGCTATGCCCCCTTGTAATAGCTGACACCATACGTGGAAAAAGGTTCTCATGGTCAACCCTATCTAAACCCCTAATCATCTTGTACACCTCTATCAAGTCACCCCTAAACCTTCTTTTCTCCAATGAAAACAGCCCCAAGTGCCTCAGCCTTTCCTCATACGATCTTCGTACCATACCAGGCAACATCCTGGTAAACCTCCTCTGCACCGGTTCCAGTGCCTCCACATCCTTCCTATAGTATGGCGACTAAAACTGCACACAAAACTCCAGATGCGGCTGCATCAGAGTCTTATACAACTGCAACATGACCTCAGGACCCCGGAAATCAATTCCTCTACCAATAAAAGTCAGTACGCCATATGCCTTCTTCACAGCACTATTTACCTGGGTGGCAACTTTCAGAGATCTGTGTACATGGACACCAAGATCCCTCTGCTCATCCACACTACCAAGTATCCGACCATTAGCTCAGTACCCCATCTTCTTGTTACTCTTACCAAAGTGAATCACTTCACACTTAGCTACATTGAACTCCATTTGCTACCTCTCTGCCCAGCTCTACAGCTTATCTATATCCCATTGTAACCTGCCACATCCTTCCTCACTGTCAACAACTCCACCGACTTTCGTATCATCCGCAAACTTGGTCACCCAACCTTCTAGCCCCTCCTCCAGGTCATTTATAAAAAAGACAAACAACATTGTCCCAGTGGGTGGCACGGTGGTAAGTGGGTGGCACGGTGGCGCAGTGGTTAGCACTGCTGCCTCACAGCGCCTGAGACCCGGGTTCATTTCCCGACTCAGGCGACTGACTGTGTGGAGTTTGCACATTCTCCCCGTGTCTGCGTGGGTTTCCTCCGGGTGCTCCCGTTTCCTCCCACATTCCAAAGATGTGCGGGTCAGGTGAATTGGCCATGCTAAATTGCCCGTAGTGTTAGGTAATGGGTAATATCGGGGTATGGGTGGGTTGCGCTTCGGCGGGTCGGTGTGGACATGTTGGGCCGAAGGGCCTGTTTCCACACTGTAAGTAATCTAATCTAATCTAAAAAAAAATCCTTGTGGAACACCGCTAGTAACTGCACTCCAAGATGAAACTTTACCATCAACTACTACCCTCTGTCTTCTTCCAGTCAGCCAATTCCTAATCCAAACCTCCAACTCACCCTCAATACCATACCTCTGTATTTTTTGCAGTAGCCTACCATGGGGAACCTTATCAAACGCCTTACTAAAATCCATATACACCACATCTACCGCTTTACCCTCATCCACCTCCTTAGTCACCTTCTCAAAGAATTCAATAAGGTTTGTGAGGCACGACCTGCCCTTCACAAAACCATGCTGACTATCCTTGATCACATTATTCCTATCCAGATGTTCATAAATCCTATTCCTTACAATTCTCTCTAAGACTTTGCCCACAACAGAAGTGAGACTAACCGGCCTATAGTTACTAGGGTTATCCCTAGTCCCCTTCTTGAACAAGGGAACCACATTTGCTAACCTCCAGTCTTCTGGCACTATTTCTGTAGACAACGAGGACATAAAAATCAAGGCCAATGGATCTGCAATCTCCTCCCTTGCTTCCCAGAGAATCCTAGGATAAATGCCATCAGGCCCAGGGGACTTATCTATTTTCACCCTTTCCAGAATTTCCAACACCTCTTCCCTACATACCTCAATGTTATCCACTCGAATTAATTGTGACTCAATATTCACATCGGCAGCAATGTCCTGTTCCTGAGTGAATACTGACGAAAAGTATTCATTCAGTGTCTCCCCAATCTCTTCAGGTCCACATGCAACTTCCCACTACTATCCTTGACTGGACCTATTCCTACCCTAGTCATTCTTTTATTCCTGACATACCTATAGAAAGCCTTTGGGTTTTCCCTAATCCTACCAACCAAGGACTTTTCATATCCCCTCCTTGCTGCTCTTAGCGCTCTCTTTAGATCCTTCCTGGCTACCTTATAACTCTCAATCGCCCCAATTGAACCTTCACGCCTCATGTTTACATAGGCTGCCCTCTTCCCTTTAACAAGGGATTCCAATTCCTTATTAAACCACGGCTCCCTCACACGACCCTTTCCTCCCTGCCTGACAGGTACATACTTGTCAAGGACACTCAATAGTTGCTCCTTGAACAAGCTCCACATATCGATTGCACCCTTCCCTTGAAGCCTACTTTTCCAAGCCACGCATCCTAAGTCATGCCTCACCACATCATAATTTCCCTGCCCCCAGCTACAACTCTTGCCCTGCAGTGCACACTTATCCCTTTCCATCCCTAGAGTAAAAATCAGCGAATTGTGGTCACTGTCCCCAAAGTGCTTACCTACCTCCAATTCTAACACCTGGCCTGGTTCGTTACCCAGAACCAAATCCAGTATGGCCTTACTTCTTGTTGGCCTGTCTACATATTGTGTCAGGAAACCCTCCTGCACACATTGGACAAACACTGACCCATCTAACGTACTCGAGCTACAGCTTTCCCAGTCAATATCTGGAAAGTTAAAGTCCCCCATAACAACCACCCTATTATTTTCACTCTTCTCCTGAATCATCCTCGCAATCCTTTCTTCTACGTCTCTAGGACTATTAGGAGGCCTGTAGAAAACTCCTAACAGGGTGACCTCACCTTTCCTATTTCTAAGCTCAGCCCAAACTACCTCAGATGGCGAGTCTTCATCCATCGTCCTTTCCATCGCTGTAATACAATCTTTGACAAGCAATGCCACACCTCCCCCTCTTTTATCCCCAGCTTTGACACTACTAAAACATTTAAACCCTGGAACCTGCAACAGCCAATCCTGACCCTGTTCTACCATGTCTCCGTAATAGCCACAACATTGAAGTCCCAGGTACCAACCCACGCTGCAAGTTCACCTACCTTATTTCGTATACTTCTCGCATTGAAGTATACACACTTCAAGCCACCTTCCTGTTTACAGGTACACTCTTTCAAGATTGATGCCATGTTCCAAACCTCCCTACACTCAAGGTCCTGCATCCTAAAGCCACAGTCTAGGTTCCCATGCCCCTGCAGAATTAGTTTAAACCCCCCAAAGAGCACTAGCAAACCTCCCCCCAAGGATACTGGTGCCCCTCAGGTTCAGGTGTAGACCATCCTGTTTATAGAGGTCCCACCTCTATACAGTTCTCCCTTTATTCCATATGATCGAACCTTGCTAACCAATCTCCCACGGGAAACCTTGTCAAACGCCTAACTGAAGTCCAAATAGATAACGTCCACTGCACTACCCTCATCAATCCTCTTTGTCACTTCTTCAAAAAACTCAATCAAGTTGGACATGATTCCCACGCACAAAGCCATGTTGACTATCCCTAATCAGCCCTTGCCTTTCCAAATAAATGTACACCCTGTCCCTCAGGTTTCCCTCCAACAACTTGCCCACCACCAATGTCAGGTTCACTGGTCTATAGTTCCCTGGCTTTTCCTTACTATCTTTCTTAAATAGTGGCATCACGTTAACCAACCTCCAGTCTTATGGCACCTCACCCATGATTATCAATGATGCAAATATCGCAGAAAGGGGCCCAGCAATCACTTCCCCAGAGTTCCCACAGCGTTCCAGAGTAGCCCTGATCAAGTCCTGGGTATTTATCAACTTTAATCTGTTTTAAGACATCCAGTACCTCCTCTCTGTAATACGGACATTTTTCAAGATGTCACCATCTATTTCCTTACATTATATAAATTTCATGTACTTTTCCACAGTAAACACTAATGCAAAATACTCATTTGTTATCTCTCCCATTTCCTGTGGTTCCGCATGTAGGCTACCTTGCTGATCTTTGAAGGGCCCTCTTCTCTCCCTCGTTATACTTTTTTCCTTAATGTATCTGTAAAATGCCTTAGAATTCTCTTTAATGCTATTTGCCAAAGCTTTCTCATGTCACCTTTTTACTGTCCTGATTTTGCTTTTAAGTATACTCCTACTGCCTTTATATATGGTGTAAAGGGCCTTGTGAGGCAGCCGTGGTTTAGTAAGGAATTGGAGTCCCTTGTGAAAGGGAAGAAGGCGGCATATGTAAAGATGAGGCGTGAAGGTTCAGTAGGGGCGATAGAGAGTTATAAGGTAGCCAGGAAGGAGCTAAAGAGAGAGCTAAGAGAAGCGAGAAGGGGACATGAAAAGTCTTTAGCTGGTAGGATTAGGGAAAACCCAAAGGCTTTCTATAGGTATGTCAAGAATAAAAGGATGACTAGGGTAGGTATCGGTCCAGTCAAGGATAGTAGTGGGAAGTTGTGTGTGGAGGCGGAGGAGATTGGAGAGACATTAAATCAGTACTTTTCATCAGTATTCACTCAGGAACAGGACACTGTTGCTGATGTGAATATGGAATCACAAATAATTAGAATGGATGACCTGGAAATATGCAGGGAAGAGGTTTTGGGAATATTGGAAAGGATGAATATAGATAAGTCTCCTGGGCCTGATGGCATTTACCCCAGGATCCTATGGGAAGCTAGGGAGGAGATAGCAGAGCCATTGGCCTGGATTTTTATGTCATCGTTGTCAACAGGAATAGTACCAGAGGACTGGAGGATAGCGAATGTGGTCCCATTGTTCAAGAAAGGGAGTAGGGATAGCCCTAGCAACTATAGGCCAGTGAGTCTGACTTCAGTGGTGGGCAAAGTCTTAGAGAGAATGGTAAGGGATAAGATTTATGAACATCTGGGTAGGAATAACGTGATCAGGGATAGCCAGCATGGTTTTGTGAAGGGCAGGTCGTGCCTCACAAACCTTATTGAGTTCTTTGAGAAGGTGACCAAGGAAGTGGATGAGGGTAAAGCAGTAGATGTTGTGTATATGGATTTTAGTAAGGCGTTCGATAAGGTTCCCCATGGTAGGCTAATGCTAAAACTTCGGAGGTATGGCATTGAGGATACTTTAGAGGTTTGGATTAGGAATTGGCTGGCTGGAAGGAGACAGAGGGTAGTAGTTGATGGATTATGTTCATCTTGGAGCGCAGTTACTAGCGGTGTACCACAAGGATCTGTTTTGGGACCATTGCTTTTTGTTATCTTTATAAATGATCTAGAGGAAGGACTTGAAAGCTGGGTAAGCAAGTTTGCGGATGACACGAAAGTCGGTGGAGTTGTGGATAGTGAGGAAGGAAGTGGTAGGTTACAGCGGGATATAGATAAGTTGCAGAGCTGGGCGGAAATGTGGCAAATGGAATTCAATGTAGCTAAGTGCGAAGTCGTTCACTTTGGTAGGAATAACAAGATGATGGATTACTGGGCTAATGGTAGGCTACTTGGTAGTGTGGATGAGCAGAGGGATCTTGGTGTCCATGTACACAGATCTCTGAAAGTTGCCACCCAGGTAAATAGTGCTGTGAGGAAGGCATATGGTGTACTGGGCTTTATTGGCAGAGGAATTGAGTTCCGGAGTCCTGAGGTCATGTTGCAGTTGTATAAGACTCTGGTGCGGCCTCATCTGGAGTATTGTGTGCAGTTTTGGTCGCCATACTATAGGAAGGATGTGGAAGCTTTAGAACGAGTGCAGAGGAGGTTTACCAGGATGTTGCCTGGAATGGTAGGAAAATCTTATGAGGAAAGGCTGAGGCACTTGGGGCTGTTCTCATTGGAGAAGAGAAGGTTTAGGGGAGATCTGATAGAAGTGTATAAGATGATTAGGGGTTTAGATAGGGTAGATACTAAGAACCTTTTACCGCTAATGGAGTCAGGTGTTACTAGGGGACATAGCTTTAAATTAAGGGGTGGTAGGTATAGGACAGATGTTAGGGGTAGATTCTTCACACAGCGGGTTGTGAGTTCATGGAATGCCCTGCCCGTATCAGTGGTGAACTCTCCTTCTTTATGGTCATTTAAGCGGGCATTGGATAGGCATTTGGAAGTTATTGGGCTAGTATAGGTTAGGTAGGATTCGGTCGGCGCAACATCGAGGGCCGAAGGGCCTGTACTGCGCTGTATCCTTCTATGTTCTATGTTCTATACTCTTCTAAGGATTCATACAATCTCTCCTGTCTATACTTGACATATGCTTTCTTCCTTTTCTTAACCAAAACCTTAATTTCTCAAGTCATCCAGCATTCCCTACATTCACCAGTCTTTCCTTTCACCCTAACAGGAGTGTATTGCCTCTGGACTCTCGTTATCTCATTTCTGAAGGCTTCCCATTTTTCCAGCTGCCCCTTTACCTGTGAACATCTGCCCTCAATCAGTTTTTGAAAGTCCTTGCCTACTACTGTCAAAATTGGCCTTTCTCCAATTTAGAACTTTTAGATCTGGTCTATCCTTTTCCATCCCTATTTTAAAACTGATAGAATTATGGTCGCTGGCCTCAAAGTGCCCCCCACCACTGACAACTCAGTCACCTGCCCTGCCTTATTTCTAAGAGTAGGTACACCACATACTGAAGCAGAACATTTTCGTGTACACACTTAACAAATTCTTCTCCATCTAAACCCTTAACACAATGGCAGTCCCAGGCTATGGTTGGAAAGTTAAAATCCCCTACTATAACCACCCCATTACTCTTACAGATAACTGAGATCTCCTTACAAATTTGTTTCTCAATTTCTGTCTGACTATTGGGGGATCTATAATTTAATCCCAATAAGGTGATCATCCTTTTCTTATTTCTCAGTTCTACCCAAATAACTCCTCTGGATGTATTTCGAGGAATATCCTTCTGAAGTGCAGCCAAAATATTATCCCTTATCAAAAACAGCACTCTCCCTCCCCTCTTGCCTCCATTTCTATCCTTCCTATAGCATTTGTATCCTGGAACATCAATCCTGTCCATCCCTGAGCCATGTCTCTGTAATTGCTATGATATCCCAGTCCCATGTTCCTAACCATGCCCTGAGTTCATCTGACTTCCCTGTTATGCCTCTTGCATTGAAATAAATGCAATGCAATTCAGCAGTCCTACCTCGTTCCTTGACTCACTCCTTTTCCCAACTGCACCACTCTCAAACTAATCACTTTCACTATCTTCCTGGGTGTCATTTCACCTCCCCCCCTCCCCCCCCCCCCCCCAACCCCACCTTACTAGTTTAAATCCTCCTGTGCAGCTCTAGCAAATCTCCCTGCCAGTGTATTAGTCTCTTTCTAATTCAGGTACAATTTGTCCTTCTTGTACAGGTCATTCTACCCCAGAAGAAATTCCAATGATCCAAAAATGTGAACCCTTCTTCCACGCACCAGATCCCAGCCATGCACTCATCTGCTCTATCCTCCTATTCCTACCCTCACTAGCTCATACCACTGGGAGTAATCCACATATTACTACCCTCAAGGATCTCCTTTCTAAATTCCTGCTTAATTTTCTTTATTCTCCTTTTAGAATCACGTCCTTTTCCCTTATTATCTCATTAGTTCCAATGTGCACAACGACTTTGTCCCGGTCCCTCTCCCCTCTGAGAACATTCTGCACGCTCTTTGTGATATCCTTGATCCTGGCACTGGGGAGGCAACACATCATTTTGATTTCTCACTGCCGGCCACAGAAATGTCTGTCTGTGCCTCTGACTAGAGAGTCCCCGATCACAATTGATTGCTTGGAACCTGATGTAACCCTCATTACATTAGAGTTATTCTTTGTACTTGAAACTTGGCTGTTCATGTTATATTCCCCCAAAAGTCCATCACTTTCCACATTTTCCAAAACAGTTTACTTGTTTTAGATAGGGATAGCCACAGGAGACTCCTGTACTACCTGCTTCCCTCTCCTACCTTTCCTGGAGGTAACCCATCTCCCTGATTGTATCCGTGGTTTTTCTCCCCTGCTATAACTGCCATCCATCACATCCCCTAGTTCCTATAAATTCCTTATTGTCTACAACTGCCACTCCAACTGATCCATGCAATCTGATAAGATTCACAACCAAACACACTTTCTCAGACATAATCATCAGTAACATGGAAACTCATCATAATCTCCCACATCTTACAGGAAGAGCACATCACTCTACTAAAGGCCATCTTTGCTCCTTCACAATGTACAGATCCAGAAAACAATGTGGTCTTAGTGCTCTAAAGTGCTTCTCCAGGCTAACTTGGTGCCTACGTTTTATACCTTTAAAATTTAATCAATGACAGATCTCTATAAAACATATAATTAAAAAAGAACTCTCTCTATTCACTATTGCACATTTATAGCAAGGTTACTCTTAAAAGCTCTGCATCTAGCTTCTTCTGTGCTATGAGATTTCCCACACAGGTTCCTCTCATTCACCTATGAATTTTGCTGCTTGTAAACTTTTCCTAGGACAGTAACAGTGCAGATTCACTGCTGTGTCAGACAGCAGTATAGTTTCTTTCTTTGACCAACTGATCTCTGCCTTTGTCCGTCTTCCTCTTTTTTAAAGTGCCGTAGTTTTGATCTTTTTACCATCAAGATTCCAAAACAATGCACCACCTTATGCAACAGTAATTGCTGCTCCTGGAATTCAAGGAAATCACCTCCAATGTCTAAAATACCTCACGAAAGGAGCAACTCTTACAGTTATAATTTTTTTCTGTCCTCCATCTTTTGTAATGTGATTGGCGAATGTGGGGTGCTGTTTTTAAATTTGAACTTTTAAAACGTGTGTTGGCTATAACGCGATTACATTGCCAACACTTTAAGCACTGTTTCTAAAGCATGACTTTTCTATAACACGGGCTTGCACAAGAATGTAACCATCATGTTCTAGAAGAACTGACTGTATCTTCATAATTTACCAGTCAGTGCCACACCCCCCAGGCAGTGATTTAGTGATCCTCATAATTTGCTGAGGAATAAAATGTTGAAGTACTATTGGATTCTGCAATTTCCTTTCCATCTTGATTTCCCATGGGTGTATTCTAGCAGCAATCTGAATTTATATGAATGCAGATGGGCGGCATGGTGGCACAGTGGTTAGCACTGCTGTCTCACAGCGCCTGAGACCCGGGTTCAATTCCTGACTCAGGCGACTGACTGTGTGGAGTTTGCATGTTCTCCCCGTGTCTGCGTGGGTTTCCTCCGGGTGCTCCGGTTTCCTCCCACAGTCCAAAGATGTGCAGGTCAGGTGAATTGGCCATGCTAAATTGCCCGTAGTGTTAGGTAATGGGTAAATGTAGGGATATGGGTGGGTTGTGCTTTGGCGGGTTGGTGTGGACTTGTTGGGCCGAAGGGCCTGTTTCCACACTGTAAGTAATCTAAAAAAAGTCTAATCAGACTGAGCTCCCACTTTATCTGTACGATATTGAATTGCTTGTGCTGCAATGAAAGCAGAGACCATCTGACACAGTTGGATCCACAACAAATGTATTGTTAGGGTTGGCCACAGCTTTCAGAGTTAAAGCCAGATTCCTCCACATTTCCTAACAGTTCCTGCATGGCCTCAAGCAGATTTGCAATACAGCAAGCATTCCTTTCTCAGAAAACACTCAATTCTCTTTAAGTCACTTCAAAGGACATTACTGGTGCGTTGTTCGCATGTTTACTTTCTTTTATGAAAAAAAGATGCTGCTAAGCTTCCCTTCCCTTCTTAATGCAAAACATTTTAGAACTTTTATCCTCTTGTGTTTTAACCCTTTCTTAAAATTAATAGTTTTTCTTGATTTTTACTTTTAGGCTTTTCAAATCATTCCTGTATTATTGCAGTGCAATGTAATTAATTGGTGAAGTGGAAATATCAAATCAGCAAGATCAAAGAAAAGATCTGAGAGTAATTGATGAACAAAACATCAAGACAGACCATATCTGACTGGTTTATTTTAGCAATGCATCACTGCGAGCAATGAATGCACTCAGAGAAACCAGCACAAAGGCCTCTTAGAAATGAGACCTCAAAAATTCACTCGCTCCCTAATTTGAAAACTGACAAATTTTGTAATTGTTAGTTACGTAAATTGTCAAATGCCAATATCAGGTTTCGCTGTAATTTCTAAGCCATTAGGTGTAATGATTTCTGAAATGAAAGTTACAAATATGATGAGGTAAATAAGATGAGATCATGACTTGGTCTGATGACTTCCCACCCTGTGTTAAAATATCAGACAAAATCTTACAGAGGCCTGGACAACTATGGCAAGAAATGTGCAGAATTGTTTGGAAACCCCAATGAGGCCTATGTCAACATTGGCAATTACTTGCTGCATCTTTTAACTAAGTTCTGGGAGTTGAGGTGAGATTAGGAAGTGGTGAGTTGCCTGTTGATGCGGATAATTGCTTGTTAATGACCTTATTAAGCTTACATTTCACCTGGTTAAATTATCATGAGTAAACTAGATACTGAGACTTTTCAACATGGAAGTCATGGGTACCTTGCAACCTCAGTTGGTTATTGGGTATGAAGCCATGTTGGTTGCCACACAATAGCATCTGAGGGCATGATCCATGAGCACCAGCTCTGCACACCACTTGACCCACAGTCACTGGCATCCAGTAACTGACAATGCCTCAAGAATCATGAAGTCACGTCCCGAAGCTACTTGCGGGATGCTCAGGAAGTTAAGAGCTGTATTTCCAGGTGCCCTGACAACTAGCATTGGAAGGCTACTACAAGGGCATTTTGCGTGCAGGGACATGAAGCAAGCTCACAGATCAGATGAGGAGCATCTTAGAGCTGCTCACTTAATTTCTTAGCACTTGCTCACTTAGTGCCTACCTGCATTCTCACAGCATCCCTGCCATGCCTTACTATTGCCATGCATGTTGTTGTATTGGCAATTAAGACACAACCTAACGGCTATTGACACTGCTGTACTGGTGTGCTTTTTTGCTTGGACGCATAGACAGGCTACGTGTTAGCTTGTAAATAGGGATCTGTCTGGGTTGGGGAGATCTTACTCTACAGCACAATGAGATGTCAATCTAACACCTACAGCATGTGGCAGCTGCCTGTGTGGCAAAGACACTGTATGATCTTTCAACCAAATAGCCATGCTGATAAATATGTGGAGGATTCTCTGTCCAGTCCTAGGGGATCCCTCCACCATAGTCTGGATGAAGTGTGTTGTATCATCCTTGGGTGCTGTGCTTCGCACAATTGGAGCAGACAATACAGAAATGTTCTTGATACTAAGGAACTGAGCTGATGGCAGAGCCTTGTGAGGAAGAAGACCAGGACGTTTAGGAGGAGGGAGATTTTAGCCACATGGCAGAGCTTAGCTGCATTGGGCACATCAAGCCAGATGTGGTCTTACTGACAGTTCCAGTAGGTGAACATTGGATGCAACAGACCAACTGTAAACTGTGGTCATCAGACCAGCAATTGGCTTGTATTGTGTGGGCAACCTCTATTCAATTTATGTTTGTTTACTCTTTGGTTGCTGTAAATAAAAGATCATCTTTGGAATTGTGTTACTGCTTGCCTGAGTACAATTTTCGCCTACTGGATAATGAGAAGATGTTGGCATGCAGTGAGCATTTGGAAAAGAATAGCTGTGACTTAGTGGTAACTAGTGGTGGTTAGATGGGATGAAGCTAAGGATAGGTAATTTGTTTGGCCTATCAGTTAAAGGGCAGCTAGGGTGAGACACGGAGCTGTATTTGTTGGCTATGCTGGCTAAGTGCTGTCAGCACTGTGGTTTTGAGGCTGCTGTGTCATTATGTTGCCCATGATAACATCGGTCCAGGTGTACAGTGGCCTGTTAAAGATTGTAATGGTGCCAGTTATGTTGATCAGGGGAGCAACAAGTTCTTCTCGGAACAGTGGGTGATAGAATGAAACTAGAATTGGGTTGGAGGGACTCCAAAAGGGCATGATAAGTAGTTAATGAGGTGAGTTTGTTAAGATGTGATGAGAAAACCTGCTAGACCTCACAGACAGGAACTCTGTTTTGTTTTAATAATAACAAACATAACTCATGTAACTTTGGTGGTTGAATGATTTACAGAAACCTATCAAGTGAAGGGCATGGCAGCAATAACTGGAGTGCAATAAGGAAGTGATCAGGGTTCTTTTTGTTGGAACCAATAACAACTTTTCCTAAAATAAACATCGTAATGTCATAAAGAATTTAAAGTATTCCAAAAATCAGATATACATCGATCATAATGGGTCTTATGAAATTGAGCAAGGAAATAGCATTGATTATTTGACCCCTTGGTAAATGGGGGAAGTTGGTTTAACTTATTTGGCTGGATGGCTGGTTTGCAAAGCAGAGAGGCACTAACAGCATTAGTTAAATTCATACACCAGCTGAGGTGAAGGATTCTCTTTGTCCCCTCATGTGTGATGTGGTGACCCTCAGGTTGAACTCACTACCAGTCATCTCTCTTAGAGAGCAGCCTGATGGTCCGCTAGGACTTTAGCAACTATACTTTTTACTTTAGAGAAGGATTGTTATAATGTCTACAATTTAATTTCCCATTCACAATTAAATCATTGAGAAATATTATGCTGCTAATGGTTGCTCAAGGAAAACTACAATATGTATCATTCTTAATCTTGAAGGAAATAGACCAATCAATTCACACAAAAGACTTTAGTAGTATATGTAAAGAGGACTCAATAATAAATTGGGAATTATTGAATGATCTGAATTCTGCTTAAAGAAGTCAAGAGGGTTAGATGGCTGTATTGGATATAAAAACCATATAATGATCAGAAAAAAAATTCCTATCAGCTGCAATTTTTACTCCAGATAAAACCTGCATCAAGTACAAGAAAATAACATCCTCTATGGGCTGGTTAAATTTACATTTCTAATGTAGGTTTTCTTCTTTGGTAACAAAAATAGAAACTGAAACAGATCAGACCCTGAAGTAGTATCACTGATCCAAAATATTAGCTCTGCTTTCTCTCTGTAGGTGCTGTCAGACATACTCAGTTTCACCAGCAATTTCAGTTTTTGTTTCAGATCGGAAGCATCTTTATTGCATTGTTTTGTTCTTCTACAGTGTTGGGGTAAAAGATGCAAATCCCATCGGGGAAAAATGTTTTTGAAGGGTATTACATTTACTCATTTTATGGATTTCACATGTAATCTATGGGCGGGCACAAAACTCTCTACTCTAGTTTTCTCAGGGATGTATCTGTACCAGTTCCCTAAAATCCTGGTATTTATCCTTACCAAATATATTTGCTGTCATGCAATAAGTTTTCTTGCTATCTGGGAATAGTACAGCTTCTGTAGATAATCTGTGATGTTATGATCATTAGATTAGCACTGCTGCCTCACAGCGCCAGGGAGCCGGGCTCGATTATAGTCTTGGGCGACTGTCTGTGTGGAGTTTGCACATGCTAACTAGAATGTTGAACATGCCTAACTAGGGAACTTCTGAAGCAGCAACAAGGGATAAGTTCTTCTGTCAGCATCCAGAAGCTGTGTTTACCCTTAGAGAGAGAATGGAGAACTCTGTTCTAATCTTCTCCAGGCAGAGGTGAGGCTGAGGATGTTTGCTAGAGGCATCTCTGCACTGCAGGAATTTGAGCAATCTACCCCCAGTTTCACTGAAGTTATAATGGCAGCACAATGTCAGATGTAAAGACGGATTTTTTTTATTTTCTGTGGTTTTTTTATTGTGAATTGAAATGGAAAAAGGATTGAGTTAAAAGTCAGGGAAAAGATTGCTACAACTTTCAAAAACAAGTTACTTGACACTCATTGGAAGTACTGTTTTCACGTCTCTATGGGGAGGTTACTACAGATGAGCTGGAGCCAGAGGTATGTACAAAGGATATTCGGTCGGCTACTAGTAACTGATCGGTCTGTGGAGTGCTGACCATTTGTCAATGACAAAGGCCTTCTTCCTGTCAATAACTGTGGTATTCGCTCCTAAGTAGCATAATAGTCTGTGGGTGTGAATTGGTGATCAGAAGCTATTGGACTTTTGAAAAGGGAAATGCTGTGCTTTACTCTGTATTGAAACAAAACACCTAAAGCCTCAAGAAAGACAGTTTATTTTTCTTCACTCATTGCTGTAAGCTGTTCTTAACCAAGAAGTCAGAGACTTTAAAAGTGTGAATACCAGTTTCAAATAAGTGAAAACAACTGGAGAAGGAAGATTAAGGACCAACAAGTCCTGATATGTCAAATAGACTATCTAAATGAACCATGTGGACAAGGGCTATTGAACTTCTTGTTAGTACTGAAAGTTGGTCAAAGCTTTCTCTTAGCTTGGGACCAAATCAGCAGCTTATTCAGTTATTATCCTGGTAATAATAGAGCTCTGTTATATATCTTTACTGGCTCACTGACTGCATTCCTTACAAGAGTTAAGTATCAGCTTGTATCGGCTGCTCATATCCTTTTAGGGGGTAAATGCCGACACAGGAAGTTTGATGAGTTATTGCAGTGCATTGTGCAGATGGAACACACTGTTACCCTTGTGCTCTGGTTGTGAAAAGAGTGAAACATAATGTAGTGCCATGCCTCTAGGAATTCCCTGGCTGTTCTCTGTTTGGCTTGTCCTATAATAGTAGTGTTGTCCCAGTCAAACTCATGTTGCTTGTCATCTGAGTGACAAGCAGAAATAGAGAACACACACTGGATCATCAATGCCACACTCACAGGAATCCAATTCACTGGAGAGGAAGAAAAGGACAACCAACTCCCATTCCTAGACGTGATGGTACAGAGAACACCAAATGGAGATTTCACCACAAAGGTATACAGGAAAGCCACACACACAGACCAAGTCCTAAACTACGAAAGCAACCACCCCAACACACACAAAAGAAGTTGCATCAAGACACTGTTCAAAAGGGCCACAACACACTGCAGTACACCAGAACTGCAAAAAGAGGAAGAAGAACACCTATACAATGTATTCCCCAAAAACAGATACCCCCGCAATTTCATCAACAGATGCCTAAGGGAAAGACTACGGAATGAAGACATGCCACAACCCAAAGGACTAGCCACACTACCATACATCAAAAACTTTTCTGAACTGACAGCCAGACTACTGCGACCACTAGGACTCATAACAGCACACAAACCAACAGCCACTCTCAGACAACAACTTACCAGGATGAAGGACCTGATACCCAGCATGAGCAAAACCAATGTCGTGTACAAAATCCCATGCAAGGACTGCACAAAACACTACATAGGACAAACAGGAAGACAGCTAACGGTCCGCATCCATGAACACCAACGAGCCATGAAACGACATGACCAGCTATCCTTAGTAGCCACACACTCAGATGATAAGCAACATGAGTTCGACTGGGACAACACTTCTATTATAGCTCAAGCCAAACAGAGAACAGCCAGGGAATTCCTAGAGGCATGGCACTCATCCACAGATTCAATCAATAAGCACATCGACCTGGACCCAATATACCGGCCACTGCAGCGGACAGCTGGAACTGACAACCGGAAGCGGCAGCTACAAATCACTATAAATGCTGGAGGAAACATCACAGAAGCACTTCACAGGAGGCTCCCAAACACTGAGGTTGTCACCTTGACAGGGGACGAAATGTCTGCAACACAAATTCCCAGCTTGGAGAACAGAACCACAACAGAAGTTAGTTCTTATTCCAGTCTAAAATAGGGGTATAAAAACTTTCTGAGAGGAGTTCCAACTAATTAAAGAGGTAGCTGTTTAAAATTAGTTTTCAGATGTTTCTGGAACAGTACTGAAAAAGGCTCCACTCAGTGCTGTTTTTATTTGCATAGAGAGTTGTTTTGCATGCAGAGAATATAAAATGAGAATTTGGTGAGTAAGGGAGTTTGGTGAAGAAGTGACAAAGTTTTCTTTTTTACATATTTTCCTTCACTTTTTTTTATTGTAAATCTCCTGGTTATATTTTATTTCCCCCTTTCCCCATACTATCACCTAACTGCGATCGTGCTATATTGATTGTGCAGGTGTGAGACACAGTGAAAGACAACAGGTGTACACATCTTTACAGGGGCCCACCCAGTCATCTGGGCACCGCTGACGCCTCAGCAGAAGAGCTGGATAGTACATGTACAGACCTGTATATAGGAAAAATAAATTTTGATGTCTGTATGTAAAGAAATGTAATGTATGCTCAAGAATGGCATGACCAATTGTATAGAGAACCAAATAATTTTATGAATAAAGTATATTTTTGAAATAAAAAAAATTATTCATTTCCCATCACCAGGAAGAAAGGAAACACCAGAGTGGCCAGTGACAAGCAATGCCCTTTTCATCAAAGGGCAATGTTGTGTGATCATAAACGGGTAGGGCAAGGATTTAATCAAAAGAGCTGGAGGGGGATGTAAAACACTCCACTCCCTGAGGTATCCACCTCACCCTGAACAGCTCGAGGGTGTTGGTAAATGCTGCATGCTTCTTCTCCAGACACACCCAGGCGGCCTCTTTTTTTTTATCCTTTGTAGCGTATAGCATTTGGCTGCTGCTTTGGAACAGATGAAGCTGATTGGTGATTAACTGGTAAGTTACTTATTCTAATTTAAACAAAAAGCTTTCAAAGTCGCAGTATGGTAGGACAGACAGCCAACTGGAATATACATCTGGTGATTGGTGGAAAGTCACACCATATTTTCGAGACAAACACATCTGCAAAAAGTATCACTGACTGCACAAACTTGAGATCCAGATTTCAGAACCCAATTCTGAAGAAAGATCACTGAACTCAAACATTGACAATGCTTTCTCACCACAAATACTGCTAGACCAGATGAATTTCTCCAGCTGTTTCTGTTTTTGTTTCAGATTTCCATCATCAGCACTTCTTTATTTTATGATTATGTGAATATGAACTGGTTATAGAATGGGTTACTGTAGATCTAGTATTATAGGAAGGTGGGGGATTTAGAGACATAGGTTTAGGGTGAGAGGGGAAAGATTTAAAAGGGACCTAAGGGGCAACATTTTCATGCAGAGGGTGGTAAGTGTATTGAATGAACTAATAGGGGAAGTGGTGGAGGCTGATACAATTACAACATTCAAAAGCATCTGGTTGGGTAAATGAATAGAAAGGGTTTAGAGGGATGTAGGTCAAGCGTATGGTGCTGGAAAAAGCACAGCAGGTCAGCAGCATCCGAGGAGCAGGAAAATCGATGTTTTGGGCAACAGCCCTTCATCAGGAATGAGCCCTCAGTCCAGGTGAAGGGCTTTTGCCCAAAATGTTGATTTTCCTGCTCCTCGGATGCTGCCTGACCTGTTGTGCTTTTCCAGCACCACACTCTTGACTCTAATCGCCAGCACTTCCAGTACTCACTTTCACTTAGAGGGATACAGGCCAAGTGCTGACAAATGGGACGAGATTAATTTAAGATATCTGGTTAGCATGGACGAGTTAGACCAAAGGGTCTGTTTCTGTCCTGTATATCTCTGTGACTGTAATAACCTTGTCATAAGGCAACTTTTAAGGAGAGTGATCATCATATGACAGAATTTTTAGTTATGTTTTTAAGTGAGGTATTTTAACCTGAAGCAAGGGTGTTAAATTTGAATAATGAAAATAACCGTGAGAGGCAAATCAGGTTTACTGGTCACTGCATTAAAAAATCTGATGGTACATAGACAATGGATAATGTTTAAATAATAATTGCAATGTTTACAGACACTACATTTTTGGAAGAAATAAAACCCCAAAAAGTCAGACAACTGTGGCTAACAAAGGAAGCTAAGGCTTTTTGAAGATTAAAATAAAAGACCTATATAAGTGCCAGAAATAGTCGATAAACCTGAAGATTAGAAAGATTTTGAGTGTAGTGTTATGAAGTTGAAGGCACGCGCTGTACCTTTAAGAGAGAGAGAGAGAATGCTTTTCTGAACTGAGAGATTACAAGCCCCTGTGTACATGACGAGATGGCACTGCTGGAGGGTACTGGAAAATTGGAAATACGTAACATTTGGCTGTGAAATGGATACCCGAGCTTTAGTTGCTATTTTGACAACAATTCAAATTTAGCCAATCAGTTCAAATTGTGTAGGAGAAAGTGAGGACTGCAGATGCTGGAGATCAGAGCTGAAAATGTGTTGCTGGAAAAGTGCAGCAGGTCAGGCAGCATCCAAGGAGCAGGGGAATCGACGTTTCGGGCGTGAGCCCTTCTTCAGGAATCCTGAAGAATCCTGCTTTCCTGAAGAAGGGCTCATGCCCGAAACGTCGATTCTCCTGCTCCTTGGATGCTGCCTGACCTGCTACACTTTTCCAGCAACACATTTTCAGTTTAAATTATGCCCAGAATACCAGAAGCCAATGGAATTTGAAATTTATTGTTTCGACATGTGAAAATCAACCAAATTATAAGAATTTAATGTGACATGGGGGCATATAAACCCGGTATTTTGAAAATTAGAGGGAGAGCAACTGCCATCATAAAGCGAGCAACTGCAGTCGAACCAGAGAGCTAATGACCCATTTAACACCTTGCTTTCAAAGAAATTAGAACACACTCTCTATCAAAGGTATCTTTTAATGTGAAATGTACTCGCAGTAAAAAAGAAAAAAGACAACCAGGGAAGATCAGCATCCGGAAGAGTGGCCACGCCAAAGAAGACAGAGACTGTGTGGTCTTTAGATTAAGTTAATTCAATGTTTAGTAAGTGTGTTATTGGAACAGCATATAACTTTTATAGAGTTGGAGTCAGATAGTAAGTAGTTAAGAAAAGGAGGGCTTGGATTTGTGAATAGTTTTTGTCGAATGTTTACTATTAGAATTCAAAGCAATAATTTTTTCAAAATAAAGTAATTTCTCTTAAATTATCTCACTTACATTTTAACAGATTACGAGGTGTAGCTGGGTGTTTGGTTTTAATTGACAGAGGAGTTCAACTTCTGCATCTTAACAATAGCAAATGACACCGAAGAAACTGATAACATAAAATAGAATATGAATGCAAACTAGCAAAAGATGGCCTGTAAAAACCTCTTTGGACATATAAAAGGGAAATATTGGCTATGACAAGTCTGGGGCCATTACACAAGGAGTTGGGAGAATTTATAATAGAGAATACAGAAGTGACAGAGAAACTAAATGATTAGTTTGGGCAAGTTCTTAACAGGCTTTGGATTATGGTAGGATAAGTGTTTGAACAAGCAAGATATTTGGCAAAGCTGATGTTGCTGTTGAGATCATCTCGTTGTATCTTGGTCCTCTTTGTCAAGCGGTGTGGTGACTTTCTTGCTTTGCAGCAGTGAATTCCCATTTAATGCTTGTCATTGGTTGTTAAATGGCTGATTAACAGCTTATTAATTTTCCACACAAATTCGCCATCAGGAAAACCCAGCATGGAGACCAGAGATGGTTCTTGATGTATTCAACTCAGTGCATGCCCTAAAATAACTTCATGTTAGATACTGACGCATACCATACACAGCCCACGTCCATGGACATCAACATCCAACATGGCACATCTCTGATCCAGTTACAGGATACTTCGGCACTTCAGTGCTGCACCAGCAACTCCTGTTGCAATGCTGCAGCAAGAACACCTAGTACTCAGAACCATGCTCCCAGCTCCTGGATGAGACCAGGCTGCATCGCCAGGCTGTTCACTTGTTCTGATAGTGCTCATTCACTCTGAGCCTATGTGGATACTTACAGCATCCCTGTTTTGAGTTGGCTTGTCTCCCTTGTGCATTTCTCCCACAGTCAGAATAGAATTTTACAATTGTCTTGTTGCACTATCCCAGCACAGTAAGTCGAGGACAACCTCTGATATTTATTCAAACCCTGCTACTGACAGTTAGAGACAGGAACTTCTGCTCTTCAGGGGTAAGGAGCTGAATGATGGGTAGCACAGCATCCAGGTGGATGATGGTGAGTGGGAAGATGTTGCAGGTGACAGTGAGAGTGGAAGAGCATGAACCATGGTGAGAGGTGGGTGCGCTATAAGAGAGAGAGAGAGAGAGAGACAGCAAGTGATGAATCAGAGGGAACTAGTGTTACTTACACTGGCGGAGTGGAGAATGACTTTTTCCCTCTTCTAAGAGAGCTGAGCATTCCTCCAGAAAGCTGAGAACACAGATGGCAACTGAGAAGGCTGGTATGGTTTGGTGTCGCAGTCTCCACTCCTGCAGAGTGGGGAACCATTTTCTGCCCATCTGCCATATCCAGATGAAATGTCCGGAAACCTGCAGGACATAGGGTCATAGAGTCATAGAGATGTACAGCATGGAAACAGATCCTTTGGTCCAACCTGTCCATGCTGACCAGATATCCCAACCCAATCTAGTCCCACCTGCCAGCACTCAGCCCATATCCCTCCAAACCCTTCCTATTCATATACCCATCCAGATGCCTCTTAAATGTTGCAATTGTATCAGCCTCCACCACTTCCTCTGGCAGCTCATTCCATACATGTACCACCCTCTGCATGAAAAAGTTGCTCCTTAGGTTTCTTTTATATCTTTCCCCTCTCACTCTAAACCTATGCCCTCTAGTTCTGGGTTCCGCCATCCCAGGGAAGAGACTTTGTCTATTTATCCTATCCATATCCCTCATGATTTTATAAACCTCTACAAGGTCACCCCTCAGCCTCCGATGCTCCAGGGAAAACAACCCCAGCCTATTCAACTTCTCCCTATTGCTCAAATCCTCCAACCTTGGCAACATCCTTGTAAATCTTTTCTGAACCCTTTCAAGTTTCACAACATCTATCCAATAGGAAGGAGACCAGAATTGCTTGCAATATTCCAACAGTGGTATAATCAACGTCCTGTACAACTGCAACATGACCTCCCAACTCCTTTACTCAATACTCTACCAATAAAGGAGTTGGGAGGTCATGTTGCAGCCTTCTTCACTATCCTATCTACCTGTGACTCCATTTTCAAGGAGCTATGAACCTGCACTCCAAGGTCTCTTTGCTCAACAACACTCTCCAGGACCTTATCATTAAGTGTATAAGTCCTGCTAAAATTTGATTTCCCAAAATGCAGCATCTCGCATTTACCTAAACTAAACTCCATCTGCCATTTATCAGCCCATTGGCCCATCTGATCAAGATCCTGTTGTAATCTGAGGTAATCTTCTTCACTGTCCACTACACCTCCAATTTTGGTGTCATCTGCAAACTTACTAACATACCTCTTATATTCACATCCAAATCATTTATGTAAATGACAAAAAGTATTGGATCCAGCGCTGATTCTTGTGGCACTCCACTGGTCACGGGCCTCCTGTCTGAAAAACAACCCTCCACCACCACCCTCTGTCTTCTACCTTTGAGTCAGTTCTGTATCCAAATGGTTAGTTCTCCTTGTATTACATGAGATCTAACCTTGCTAATCAGTATCCCATGGGGAACCTTGTCGAACACCTTGTTTAAGTCCATATAGATCACGTCCACCACTCTGCCCTCATCAATCCTCTTTGTCACTTCTTCAAAAAACTCAATCAAGTTTGGGAGACATGAATTCCCATGCACAAAGCCAGGTTGACTATCCCTAAACAGTAAAATCGACATTTCGGGCAAAAGCCCTTCATCAGGAATATTGCCCGAAACATCAATTTCGCTGCTCCTTGGATGCTGCCTGAACTGCTGTGCTGTTCCAGCACCACTAATCCAGAATCTGGTTTCCAGCATCTGCAGCCATTGTTTTTACCTATCCCTAAACAGTCCACGCCTTTCCAAATACATGTACATCCTGCCCCTCAGGATTCTCTCCAACAACATGCCCACCACCGACATCAGGCTCACTTGTCTGTAGTTCCCTGGCTTGTCCTTATCACTTTTCTTAAACAGTGGCATCATGTTAGCTAACTTCCAGTCTTCCAGCACCTCACTTGTGACTATCGATGATACAAATATCTCAGAAGAGGCTCAGCAATCACTTCTCTAGCTTTCCACAGAGTTCTTGATCTGGGTCTGGGCATTTATCCACTTTTTTGCATCTCAAGACAACTAGCACTTCCTCCCCTGTAAAATGGACATTTTTCAAGGTGTCACCATCTATTTCCCTACATTCTATATCTTTCATGTCCTTCATGTCCACAGTAAACACTGATGCAAAATACTTACTTAGTACCTCCCCCATCTCCTGTGGCTCCACACAAAGGCCACCTTGCTGATTTTTGAGGGGCCCGATTTTCTCCCTAGTTACCCTTTTGTCCTTAATGTATTTGTAAAAACCCTTTGGATTCTCCTTAATTCTATTTGCCAAAGCTATCTCATGTCCCCTTTCTGCCCTCCTGATTTCCCTCTTAAGAATACTCCTACTTTCTTTATACTCTTCGAAGGATTCACTCAATCTCTCCTGTCTATACCTGATATATGCTTCCTTCTTTTCTTAACCAAACCCTTAATTTCTTTAGTCATCTTTAGTAGCATTCCCTACACCTACCAGCATTCCCTTTCACCCTAACAGGAATATACTGTCTCTGGACTGTTGTTATCTCATTTCTGAAGGCTTCCCATTTTCCAGCCTTCCTTTTACCTACGAAATCTCCCCCCAATCTGCTTTTGAAAGTTATTGCCTAATACCATCAAAATTAGCCTTCCTCCAACTTAGAACTTCAACTTTTAGATCTGGTCTATCTTTTTCCATTAAAACTAATACAATTATGGTCGCTGGCCCCAAAGTGTTCGCCCACTGGTGCTTCAGTCACCTGACCTGTCTTATTTCTCAAGAGTCGATCAAGTTTTGCACTTTCACATATTGAATCTGAAAATTTTCTTGTACACACTTCACAAATTCCTCTCCATCTAAACCCTTTACATTATGGCAGTCCCAGTCTATGTGAAAGTTTAAATCCCCAACCACAGCCGTTCTATTATTCTTACAGATAAGTGATATCTCCTTACAAATTTGTTTCCCAATTTCCCTCTGACTATTAGGGGGATCTATAATACAATCCCAATAAGGTGCTAATTCATTCATATTCCTCAGTTCCACCTAAATAACTTCCCTGGATGTATTTCCGGGAATATCCTCCCTCAGTATGGCTGTAATGCTATCCCTTATCAAAAACACCACTCCCCCTCCTCTCTTGCCTCCCTTTCTGTCCTTCCTGTAGCATTTGTATCCTGGAACATTAAGCTGCCAATCCTGTCCATCCCTGAGCCATGTTTCTGTAATTGCTATGATATCCCAGTCCCATGTTCCTAACCATGCCCTGAGTTCATCTGCCTTTCCTGTTAGGCCTCTTGCATTGAAATGGAATGCAGTTTAATGTATCAGTCCTACCTGGTTCTCTGCTTTGTCCCTGCCTGCCCTAAATGTTTGACTCTCTTCTGTTCTCAACTATACCATTCTCAGATTGATCTCTTACCTCACTATCTCCCTGGGTCCCCCTCCAGTGCCCCCACCCCCATTTTAGTAGTTTAAATCCTTCTGAGCAGCTCTAGCAAATCTCCCTGCTAGTATAATTAGTCCCCTACTAAAAGCCATTTTTGCTTCTTTCAATCTACAGACCTGAAAATAGCACTGTCTTATTCCTCTTCAGGTGCAATCTGTCCTTCTTGTACAGGTCACCTCTATCCTAGAAGAGATTCCAATGATCCAAAAATGTGAATCCTTCTCCCATACACCAGCTGTTCATCTACACATTCATCTGCTCTATCCTCCTATTCCTACCCTCACTAGCTCGCAGCACTAGGAGTAATCCAGATATTACTACTCTCGAAGATTTCCTTTTTAACTTCCTACCTAACTGTCTATATTCGCCCTTCCGAATCTCAACCTTTTCCTTTCTTATGTCATTGGTTCCAAAGTGTACAATGACCACCTGCTGGCCCCTCTCCCCCGTGAGAACATTCTGCACACTCTCTGAGATATTCTTCATCCTGGCTCCAGGGAGGCAACACACCATTCTGATCTTTCGCTGCTGGCCACAGAAACATGTGTCTGTGCCTCAGACTAGAGAGTCCCCCAGCGCAATTGATCTCTTGGAACCTGATGGACCCCCACATTGCTTTCGAGCCAGTCTTGATACCAGAAACTTGGCTGTTCGTGCTACATTCCCTGAGAATCCATCAGCTTCTACATTTTCCAAAACTGCATACTGTTTAAAATGAGGATAGCCACAGAAAACTCCTGCACTACCTGTCTACCTGTCTTACTTGGATTTAACCCATCTATGTGGCTGTACCCGCAACATGTGTCTCTTTCTATAACTGTTATCCATCACATCCTCTTGCTCTTGGAAACTCCTCATTGCCTCTGTCTCTCCAATCAATCCATTTGATCTGATAGGATTCATGACCAACGGCATTTATTGCAGGTGTAATCCTCAGTGACATGTAAACTCTCCCTAAACTCCCACATCCTACAAGAAGAGCATATCACATTACTAAAGGCCATTTTTGCTTCTTTCAATCTACAAACCTGGAAAATAGCACTGTCTTATTCCTCTTCAAAACACTGCTCGAGGCTAACCTAATATTTATGGCATATTTTTAAGTTTAATCAAGAGACATATCTCAATATAACATATAATTAAGAAAGAATCAACTCCACTCACTACTGCACCACTGCAAAGCCACACTCAAAATATTCACTTATCTGTTTTTGTGCTGTGACCTCTCCCAAACGGATTCCTCCAAGATCAGCTGTGAACTTCACCATTTGCTAACTTTCCCAGATGCACTCTGATGTCCAGTGATACAGCAAAGGCAGCAACTGTGCAGGTTCACTGCTGTGTCAGTCAGCAGTGTGGGTTTCTTTCTCTCTCTCTCACTCTCTCTCTCTCTGGTGCATATCAAAGTGAATAATGACCTTCCAAGTATGGCACGATGTCAAGGAAGGTGATCAATTCTGAGATCTCTGGTCAGAGATAATTTGCTTCAGGAATAGTGTAGGGTGAGATGGGATGGAAATCTTTTTTTATTCATAGGATGAGACTATCTCTATCTAGTCTAGCATTTATTGTCCATCAATATTTGCACAAAGGGCAGTTAAGAGACAACACATTGCTATGGGTTTGGAGTCCCATGTCAGCCATATCCGGGTAAGGCTTCCATGCCTTCTTCTTTGACAAAGATGCCCAATCCCCATCCAAGGACCCCGCCTCCTGCCTCCAACCTTCCTCTTTCACTTGGACCTCCCTCTTTCCCACCCTGAACCTCTTTATTGCTGACTGTTGATGTGGCATCAGCTGCCTCGATTTCTCCTCACCCCTTCACCCACTTCAACCTCATCCCCTCTGAACATGCAGTGCTCCATTCCCTCTGCACCAATCCCCATTTCACTATCAAACCAGCTGACAAAGGCAGGGTGTTGGTAACCTGGAGGACAGATCTCTATGTCACAGAGACTGAATATCAGCTCTCTGACACCATGTCCTAACTGCCCATGGACCACGACCCCGCCATGGTGAATCAGGCCACCATCACTGAACTGTCTGTGACCTCATTGCCTCCGCTAATCTCCCCTCTACCATCTCCACCTCATAGTCGCCCAGCCCCACACAGCCCAGTTCTACCTGCTCCTCAAACCAAACTACTCCGGCTGACCCTATGTTCCTGTCCCACTAACCCATTTCTTCTGGCTTCAACTCTGTCATCTCCCCGCTAATCCAGGCACTCCCCACCTACACCTAACCATGCTCTCCACCTCTTCAGTACCCTCCACATTGGGAGCACCGGATACAGTAAACTAGGTTGGAGGAGAGGCAGGTGAATCTCTGTCTCACCTGGAAGGACTTTTTAGGGCCCTGGATGGAGGTGATGGGGGTGGTATGCCAGCAGGTTTGCATCTATTGTGGTTGCGGATGAAGGATGTGTGGAGACAGTCCAGTTCCCGAGGCTGGAATCGAATCCAGTTTCCTGGCACTGTGAGGCAGCAGTGCTAACCACTGAGCCACTGTGACTTATGATCTCTGGATTAACAGTTCAAAAATAATGCTGTTCGGCCATCACCTCTCCTAATTAATCATATGGGATACTCACCACAAGGGCCGAAACACCAGTTGATGTGATAAATTTGAAAAGGTAGGGTGAGAAAACATGCTAGGCCTCACAATGACAATCAGTCCAGCAACCTCACAACTCACACTTAGCCAAAAAGCCATTACATTTAGCCATTCGTATCTTTCTTATTTGAGGCATATTTAATAAATCCCCTAGAATTAGAGATAAGGGACCCGAGAGAAAGTAAGGAATTGAAGAAAGTTACTTTTTGCAAGTAGGTTGTGTTAGAGAAATTGATGGACTGAAGGTTGAAAAGAGCCCAGGAGATGATACCTTTTATCTCAGAGTGTTGAAAGATATTGTTAAAAAATTCATTCATGGAATGTGGGTGTCGCTGGCTGGATGAGCATTTATTGTGTATCCGTAGTTGCAGTTGAGAAGGTGGTGATGAGCTGTCTTCTTGAACTGCTGCAGTCCATTCGCTGTAGATAGACTCACAATTTCCCTGGCTTACCATTATTCAGCCCTTTGACTGTCCAAATCTCCCTTTGGGCTCTGTCCCAACCTATTCCTTACTCCTTTATCATGGCCAGTCCCACCCCCAACACTCTGTCTTCAGCACATAAACAATGTTTTCCTGGTGATGATCAACTGTGAAGAAGTGCCACTGGACCCAAGCCATCAACGTTACGATCCCTCCACAAATTCTTCCAGACACGCCCCTTTGTTTTTCAGAAAGATTTTTCTAGGTGCATTAAATATAGAGTCAAAGAGGATGTTATGGAACAAGTACTCAATTATGAAAGATGCAAATGACTAAAACAGTCAACCTTCTTGATTTTTTTTTTGATGCACTTTGACATTGACCACTTCTCCTCACGTGAAATTTACTGTTTTGTTGATTTGCTCTCTGTTCCGAAGATGAAGATGGTCTTCCTTGTTTTAAATGGAGACCGTGCATAATTAATATTGTTGGTAATTGAAAATAAAGACAAGCAATGACCATATACATCTATTATGAAATAAATCTACCTTGATTGCCAAACAGACATTCTGCAACTTTGATACACGGCAATGAGTGAAGCAGTCTGTGAGATTATCCTCACAAGCATACTATGCCGTTCCAGTTTCACATTTGCAGACTTTGAAAAGGCTTTTTGACTTCAAAGGATTAAATTGTTTTCACACCTTTCTGTACATGTGTTTGCATTTTCTCAGAAAAGGATGCTATGATGCTAATGTTATCTGCGCTAAAAGGGATCAATTATTCAATTTTTAAAACATTATTATGTAACTGATGGAAGGACAATGGATTCTAATTGTTAACTCTTTTTCTCTCTACAGATGCTCCCTAACTTTCTCACTCTCTCCAGCAATTTCTGTTATTGTTTTAGATTTCCAGCTTTCACAATTTTTCATTTTTTTATTTAGTCATGTTTTATTGCCCATTCCTATTGCACAGAGGGCAGTTAAGAGCTAACCACATTGTTAGATTAGATTACTTACAGTGTGGAAACAAGCCCTTCGGCCCAACAAGTCCACACCGACCCGCCGAAGCGCAACCCACCCATACCCCTACGGCACGGTGGCACAGTGGTTAGCACTGCTGCCTCACAGCGCCTGTAGACCCAGGTTCAATTCCCGACTCAGGCGACTGACTGTGTGGAGTTTGCACATTCTCCCCGTGTCTGCGTGGGTTTCCTCCGGGTGCTCCGGTTTCCTCCCACAGTCACAAAGATGTGCGGGTCAGGTGAATTGGCCAAGCTAAATTGCCCATAGTGTTAGGTAAGGGGTAAATGTAGGGGTATGGGTGGGTTTCGCTTCGGCGGGTCGGTGTGGACTTGTTGGGCCGAAGGGCCTGTTTCCACACTGTAAGTCTAATCTAATTAACCCTTTACCTAACACTACGGGCAATTTAGCGCGGCCAATTCACCTGACCCGCACATCTTTGTGACTGTGGGAGGAAACCGGAGCACCCGGAGGAAACCCACGCAAACACGGGGAGAACGTGCAAACTCCACACAGTCAGTCGCCTGAGTCGGGAATTGAACCCGGGTCTCAGGCGCTGTGAGGCAGCAGTGCTAACTGCTGTGCCACCGTGCCGCCCCTTGTTGTGGAGGGTTGGTGTCATGCGTAGGCAAGACAATGCAACAATGGCAGTTGCCTTCCCTAAACGACATTAGTGAACCCAGTGGGTTTTCCAACAATTGACAATGGCTTCATGCATGCTTTGTTCCCCTACTGCAGTGAACACCAACAAGAGGAATTCCAAATGAATGTCAGTATACTTCAAAGCTTTGGAGAGTAACTGCAAGAAGTTGCAATTCACTTTCAAAGTATTGTGGCTAACCTAAGCTTGCTAATTTCTTTCATTAGGAATCTTCCCAACATATAAAATTATAGAAACAACTGGTCAGATTTATTGAGATCTGAAGGTAGAATCCTACTTGATGCTGATTTTGCCTGAGTCAAATCCAGAGATCGGTGTGGGATTGATGTGCTGCTCTCAACCTGATGCCTACGTATGTGCCTGACTCACTTTGCTATTAATCCGGTGTACTTGGATTCAGTTCAAACAGATGAGATAAATGTCTCCTCAAGGAACTTATGGACAGTTTGTTTAGCAAATTGAAATATTCAATAAAAGTTTTAGAAGAGAGCACTCTCCAAAATTGTGATGATTTTGGAGGGTGCTGGTGTGGACTGGAGTGCACAAAATTAAAAATCACACAACATCAGGTTAGAAGCCAACAGATTTATTTGGAAGCACTAGCTTTCGGAGCGCTGCTCCTTCACCTGATGAAAAAGCAGCACTCTGAATGCTAGTGCTTCCAAATAAACCTGTTGGACTATAACCTGGTGTTGTGTGATTTTTAACCTTCCAAAATTGTGAGGTATTGAGACAGATTAAATGGTGATGAACTGTTCTGACTGTTCTCATTAGTGGAATAAGGAAGAACCAGAAAATGGCTTTAAAGTAATTGGCAAAATTGGCAACAGTGATCTGAGGAAAAATCATTTTATGCAGTGAGTAGCTAGAATTTGGAATCCATGTCCTGGGTCTGTGGTGGAGGCTGATTCATTTGTAATATTTGAAAGAGAATTTGATAAAATAAAACACTGGGTTATGGTGGAAGGGAAGAGGTGTGTAACAAACAAAATTGCTCTTTCAGAGAGCTGGCATGAACATGATGGGGCGAGTGGCCTCCTTCTGTGCTGTCACCAGTCAATGATTCTATGATTCTGTGAGTTTAATCTGCCTCTATCAAACCAATACAAGACTGACATAGAATACTTTAAGTTAACACTGGATCAGTAATTCAGGTGTTCAGTTCTTCAGCATTGATGTTTTGCAGGTGAATGAAATTAAATCATGCTTGATATGATTAATAGTGGGTACTAGGTTCTTTCATGCCTATCTTTAAAACAGTGAATTGATATGTATATCTAGACCAGTAGAACATAGGTTCATCAATATTGACATAAAATACACAAAGAACAGTAACTTGTCAAAGACCTGCAGCTGTGAGTGATTATGGCATTTGGTCCATAGTCTATTAGCCTCCACAATAATTTTACCAGCATCAGGCAAACTGTTGGCTATCCAAGGAACTGTGCACAAATTCAAGCCAACATGACAAATTAATGGCCACTTAATGGCCTCTTTTTGCTGATGGTATTTTACCCATGGAGGGACAGCTGGCACTGTGGTTAGCCCACCTTGTGAAAAATGGCAGGCTGATGGCTGGACAAGAAGTGGGTCCCTCCTCTCTTTTCACCCTATACCCATTGGAGGCCTGTCCCAAGATCAACGCCTCCACCAGGATTTCCCTCCCCCCTGCCCTAAAGATCCTTAGACCACGCTAACCTACTCCATCCAG
Organism: Hemiscyllium ocellatum; assembly: GCF_020745735.1. Lineage (NCBI taxonomy): Eukaryota > Metazoa > Chordata > Chondrichthyes > Orectolobiformes > Hemiscylliidae > Hemiscyllium > Hemiscyllium ocellatum. The sequence goes on along the minus strand of NC_083411.1, from coordinate 92,321,962 downwards.
CCATTTCTAGGCAACTTAAACTTGGCAAGACTCTGGAATTGACTTTAAATGCAACCCTATTGCTTCTCTTCTTCACGAAAGCTTGCAGTCACCGTAATGGCTTCCATTCCGAGCTAGGCAAGTGAGCCTTTTGATTGGCCTACAGCTCTCTAATTCCTGATGAAGGGCTTATGCCCAAAATGTTGATTCTCCTGTTCCTTGGATGCTGCCTGACCTGCTGTGCTTTTCCAGCACCTCGCTCCTGACTCTGATTTCCAGCATCTGCAGTCCTCCCTTCCTGAACAGTTCTCTAAGGCAGGAGAGAGGTGAGACAGACTAGAACCTTTTTCACGACTGCATTGGAGTTTGAGGAGGTTACCTTATAGAGGTTTATAAAGCCATAAGGGACATAGATACAGTGAATAGCGAAGATCCTTTCCCTTGGGCGAGGGAGTTCAAAACTGGAGGGCAGATCTTTAAATTGAGATGAGAAAGAGGAGGGATCTGAGGGGCATTTTTTTCACAAAGAGGTTAGTTCTTATGTAGAATGAATTGCCAGAGGAAGTGGCAAATGCAGGTGCAATTACATTATTTAAAAGACATTTGGATAGGGACATGAATACGCAAGGTTTAGATGCATATTGGCCAAAGGCTGGCAAGTGGAACTAATTTAGTTTGGGAAATTAGGTCAGCATGGGTGAGTTGGACCAAAGGATCTGACTCAATGAGAGTATCCTGAGACAACTAAAGGGCTGAGAGCCACTAAATAATGATAGATAAATGTAACAGAGTGCAGGTGGGCTAGCCCCCTGATTTACACATCAGTGGTAGTGTGGGGCAGACCAAATTGGGTTGGCATACTCCCAGCAAATAATTCTGCCTGAAAATCTACTACCACTTGAAATTACTGGGGCAATACAATCATATTTTATGTGTGTCCTGTTGAAGGGCTCCTTCCCGAGACGTCGATTTTCCTGCTCCTCGGATGCTGCGTGACCTGCTGTGCATTTCCAGCACCATTCTGATCTAGACTCTAATCTCCAGCATCTACCAGGCCTCACTTTAGCCAACCAAACCACAGCCAGGGTTTTAGGAGCCACTATCAGGAAGCAGAGGACTAGTATTCCCCCAAACAAGATAGCACCCCCTCCAGAGCTAAGGTTGCTTAGATTATTTGACAGCCTTACCACATGACTTGCTACCTACTGCTGTTGGCACCAGTCTTGATGGGATGACATTCTTAAGTGGCCATTGCCACATCGCCCCATCTTACTCACTAAATGTTTTAGTCTCCTGCTGCCAAACTCCCTCCCCAACCCGATGCTTCACCCCTAACACACGATAGTTTGGCCCTATGTGCCCAATTAAAGTTTTGGACATGACTTTAAATGAGTTCTTCTCTTAAATCACCAGAAGGTATTCAGATATGGAAAGCTTGGCTTTCTACCTGTTATGTATCTGTTTAGAAATTGAGTTAGGAATTAGATGATACACATATAATGTAAGTGTTTCTGATTTCCCCAGGCGTTTACAGATCTAACAAATGACCCTTAAAAGAACTCCTTTACCATCGCCACCCCCACCTCTGTCTTCAGCATATGTACCACCTTTACCTAGTGAGAATCAACTATAATGAAAGGCCACTAGACTTAAACTATTAACTTTACTATCTCTCCACAGATGCTGCCAGACCTGCTGAGTTTCTCCAGCAATTTCAGTTTTTGCTGCAAAGCAACTTTCTTTGTTTTTCAGAAAGATTTTTGTACATGCACTTTATGTCAGGCCAAAAAGGGTCTTATGAAACAAGTACTCAGTTACAAGAAATACAAATATATGCAAATACAAATATCAACCTTCTGGATTTTGTTTTTCATGCACTTTCACTTTGCTTCTGAAGAGAAATTTGCTGCATTGTTGATTTGCTGTCAGTTTTGGAGATGAAGCTGGTTTTCCTTGTTTTAAATGGAAAGTTTGCATAATTATTATTATTAGTAACTGAAATTTAAGGCAAGCAATGACAATATACATCTCTCATGAACTAAATCTACCTTGATTTCCAACCAGACATTCTGCAACTTTGATAAATGGCAATGGGTGAAGGCAGCCTGTGAGATTAACCTCACAAGCATACTATGCTGTTCCAGTTTCACATTTGTAGACTTTGAAAAGGCTTTTTGTCTTCAAGGAAACATAGTTGTGTCAAATTCTTTAGAATACTTCTTTGTCAGTGTCTTTATCTTCTCTCAGAAAGGGTGGTAAGATTTGAATATTATCTCTGCTCTGAAAGGAGTTGACCAATTACTCAATTGTTAAAACATTATTGTGCAATTGATGAAAGGTCACTAGACTCTAAATATTAACTCCATTTTAGTCTTGACATACATTGCTCAACATTCTGAGTTTCTTCAGCATTTTCTGTTATTGTTTTAGATTTCCAGCATCACAGTTCTTCGTTTTTTTTATTCAATCACAATTTATTGCCCCCCCTTATTGCCCACAGGCAGTTAAGAGTCAACCACATTGCTGTGGTGGTCTGGAGTCACATGGAGGCCAGACTATGCAACAATGGCAATTGCCTTCCCGAAAGGACATGAGTGAACCAGATGGGTTTTCCTACAATTGACCATGGCTTCAGGTACATTTTGCTCCCTCACTTCAGTATACACTGACAATAGCAAATTAACACAGTTCAAGAATTTAGACTGTTATTCGTAGATGTGAAATTTACTTTCCTGCATTAGCTATAAGACGATTCTGGCCTCATTGGTTTAAATGTCAGAGCTATTGCACCTTTTTTTACAACGCAAGATCGCATGAGAATGAAGCTATCACATTTTTCCCCGGATAGTGAAGGCTAACATGAGGGGGCATAGCTTTAAATTGATGGGTGATAGATTTCGGACACAGATCAGAGATAGTTTCTTTATTAAAATGGAATGGCCTGCCTGCAACTGCAGTAGTAAGAACATTTAAATGGACATTAGACATATATATGGATAATAATGGAATGGTGTAGGTAAGGTAGGCATCAAATTAATTTCTCAAGCCGGCGCAACATCAAGGGCCGAGGATCTGTACTGCGCTGTAACGTTCTATGTACTATGTTCTATGTACTCAATTAGGAGAGATACACATGACTAATGCATTCAATTTTCTTGATTTTTTTTAATGCACTTTGACATTGACCACTTCTCACGTGAAATTTACTGCTTTGTTGATTTGCTCTCTGTTCCTAAGATGAAGATGGTTTCCTCGCTCTAAATGGAAAGTTTGCATACTTGTCATTGTTGGTAATTGAAAATTAAGGCAAGCAATGAAAATATACATTTCTTCTGGACTAAATCTATCTTGATTTGGAGATGCCAGTGTTAGACTGGGGTGTACAAAGTTAAAAACCACAAAACACCAGATTATAGTCCAGCAGGTTTATTTGCAAGCACGAGCTTTCAGACTGCTGCTCCTTCATCAGGTGGTTAGCAGCACTTGGAAAGCTAGTGCTTTCAAATAAATCTGTAACACAATAACCTGGTGTTGTGTGATTTTTAACTAAATCTACCTTGATCTCCAACCAGACATTCTGCAACTTCGATACACGGCAATGGGTGAAGCAGCCTGTGAGATTATCCTCAAAAGCATACAATGCTGTTCCAGTTTCACATTTGCAGACTTTGAAAAGCTTGTTGACTTCAAATGAAACATTGTTGTGTTATATTGTTTTAAAGACCTTTTTGACAGTGTGTTTGTCTTTTCTCAGAAAGGGTGCTAAGATTCTAATGTCATCTCTATGCTAAATGGGATTGAACAATTACTCAATTGTTAGAACACCATTACATAGCTGATGAAAGGACACAATTGATTAGGGTTTCAAACATGTTTTACTCCCTTATTGCAGTGAACACCGACAAGAGGAATTTGAAATTAATGTGAGTATACGTCAAAGCTTTGGACAGTAACTGCAGAGAACTCTGGGAATTATGTGCAGATTGCAAAAGTCAAAATTAATGACTGATTTAAACATATTAATTGACTTTTTTGACACCTGAACAGAGTCTCCTACTTGTCTCTGAATTTGGCAGAGATCGTGGGGTTTATGTATTGCTCTCAATCTGGATTGAATTGAATTGAAATTATTGTCACACGTACTGAGGCACTGTGAAAAGCTTTGTGTAGCGAGCAATATAGTCAAATCACATAGTTAAATAGCATAGATAAGTAAATAATAGGTAAACAGTGGCAAAAACAAAAACACAGGTGGGAACCGCTATTATTAAACTGCTGAATAGTAATATGCTAGGTGTGATAGTTTTTTACTCTGTATCTTTGTACACAGCAGTCACCATATAATGTTTAATATTGTGCTTAGATGTTAACTGTGTTAGCTGTATTGAAACGAGTCAAATGTGACTACTTTTAAAAATGCTGCAGTGTATTTTCTGCTCATCATCTGTATCACCTAAGTGCATTACAATAGAAGTAGGTCAGAAACACCAGGGAGGAATCTGGAGAAGGATATTTCATTATCGTCTAATCAAGGTAGCTTGGATTACAAGCAAATTACTTTGGATGCTGGGAATTTGAAATAAAGACAGAAAGTGCTGGGGCAATTCAGGTGTGGCAGCAGCTGTGGAGGGAAAAAACAGTTTATATTCTGTCCAGAATAACTCTTCTTCTGAGCTATGCTTCTTTGGAAGTATGACTCTTATTCAGAACAAGTGTCATTATCGACCTCAAAACATTAACTCGTTTCTTTATCCACTGCTGCTGCCAGACCTGCTGAGCTTCCCCAGCACTTCCTCTACTTCAGCCCCAGTCCCTTTCAGTTTAATGTGGCAAAGACATGAAAGCTTCTCAATGATCAAATCTGTATCCACGCTGCAGAGTCCACTTGATGTCAAAGGAATATGATAACATCGCAATAACAGATTGACATGGGGTGTAGTGTTTACAGAACGTTAGGGCAGATGCGCTCAGGACAGAACCTGTCAGAAATTGTTGCAAGGAGGTTGGAATTGTTGCACCAGGGAAGCAGAGGCTTCAACTGTTTTAGTTTGTCGAGCACTGAAGCGTACGCTGTGGGTTCCATCAAAGCAGTTTGCCTTTTATCTGTTTGCAAAGTCTGGATGTTTTCCACTTCTGTTCTGTTTCTTGTCAGTGCAATCTCCAGTTTATTTCCTCGAGTTGTATTCTTAAACTTTAAAGTTACCTCTATTCTGGTTTATTACTCTGGTCTTTGTCATACATTATGTTCTTCTCAGTCGCTATCTCAAGGCTTATTATGTTGTGATCACTACTGCCTAGGTATCCCTGGAGAAGTCCTTCTCCCATCTGGTTCATTTTCCAGATTTACCAGTGATCCAGTGTCTCTCTGGCTGAGATTTTTATAAACTTGGTAAGAAAGGAGTTCAGCTCATATTGTTAAAAGACTATTTCATTTACCCCTTTCACCACCTATTGTTCTTGTTTTATTTAGGGGGTTGTTAAAGTCTCCCACAATTATCATTCTTTGTTCTTTTACTCAGTTCACATTTTGCTTCCAGAATCATTTTTCCAAGTCCTTTCTCCTGTTTGGTGATCAATGGTGCATTCCTGTTAGTGTGATTGATCCATTTCAACTCAATTGCTGTGAATTCTGCTTCTAATCTTGTGTTATTTATGTCCCTACTTCTTTATTGTCGTTGTATTACCTCTAATTAATACAGCTTACATTCCCAGTATTTTCAGGATTTTGTTATAAAATGTTATATTTTGCAGTCCAAAATCAGCAAAGAATAAATCTCACTCACTGCAATGAGACAATGTAATTAGGTAGAAAGTGATGCACTGTCTCTAGAATTAGTAATCCCAAGTCAGTCAGGTCACTGTAGATATTGCTTCACAATATCTTGCTCCTTTTGATTGTTAGCTAATCTTTGACTCTCCACTGAAATGAAAATGCAGCTTTTTCAATCTCATTCGTTCATCTTATTTTTTCAATGAGCAAATTACCAAGATTGAACGGAGCTGAGATTAACAGCAATATGTTGCAGCTTTCAATCAGACTGGGTATTGAACCCATTGTCCAGACCTGCAGCTTCTGATCAGCAGGTCTGATGTACCTCCAGTAGAGAGTGGGTGAGAGACAGAGTCTGTAGGAGGGATTTAGACAAAAGCACTCAGGAACAGATTTTTATTGAATTCACATTTCATTATCGACTGTGCTGGGATTTGAACTCATGTCTGCAGTACACAGGGGACTCTGGATCACTCATATAGTTATGTTACTTCTATGTCACAGGCTCCCTTAATTATTAACATTTAAGATCTAGAGGGGACCGGGAGAAGAGGTCACTGCTTAAGAAGAAGAGGTCTCCCTGTTTAAGACCGTAAGACACAGGAGCAGAAATTAGGCTATTCGGCCCATCGAGTCTGCTCCACCATTCAATCCTGGCTAGTAGGATTTTCAATCCCATTTTCCTGCTTTCTCCACGTAATCTTTGATCCCCTTGGCAATCAAGAACTTATCTATTTCTGTTTTGAGTATACTCAATGACCTGGCCTCCACAGCCTTCTGTGTTAATGAATTCCATAGATTCATCACTCTCTGGTTGAAGACGTTTCTCCTTATCTCCATTCTAAAAGATCTTCCTCTTACTCTAAGGCTATGCCTTCTGGTCCTCGTCTCTCCTACCAATGGAAACATCTTCCCAACATCCACTCTGTCCAGACATTTCAATATTCTGTAAGTTTCAATTAGATCCTCCTTCATCCTTCACTGAATTAGGAGAATTCCTTCCTCTCACGGGTCCATTAGACTGTGGAATTCTCTTCAGTGGAGGCTAGGTCATTGAATTTATTCAAGGCAGTGTTAAAGTTGGCTATTGGTGGACCAGGGAGTGGAACGGTGGCTCAGTTGTGGTTAGCATTGCTGCCTCACAACTCCAGGGACCGGGATTCGATTCCACCTTTGGGCAACTGTCTGTCTGTGTAAAGTTTGCACATTCTCCCCGTGTCTGCGTGGCTTTCCTCCCACATTCCAAAGCTGTGCATGTTAGATAGATTGGTCACGCTAAATTGCCCCATAGTGTCCAGGCATGTGCATGTTGCATGGGTTGGCCATGGTGTTTACGGAGATAGGGGGTGGGCCTGGGTGGAATGCTTTTTGGAGAGGCGGTGCAGACTCAATGGGCTGAGTGGTCAGCTTCCGTACTGCAGGGATTCTAAATGGAGGGGTGTGGAGTGCAGACAGGAAGCTGGAGTTGACATCATAACCAGACCAGCCACGTTCTTATTGCACAGCAGAACAAGCACCAGAGGTTAAATCCTGTATTGTCTGTTATATTACAGATTTCAGAAATAGCACCAATAAGGAATACCATTTTGTAATGACTGCACTGATACCAGACTGCAACTTTTCTCTCTGTGCAATTAGACTGGTATCTTCTAAGAGTGACGTTGTTGTTCAGTACACTGATCTCCTTGATGCAAATAAGCAAATCAAGAGGTTCCAGTCACTTTAGTGTTAGGAATTTTCCGATACTTACCGTCAGGAGGCACGGGGTTATCTAAATGCTCTAGTACTGATTCTCATGGGCCCCTTATTGAGCATCCAGGTTTGTGACCTTTGTCGGGGACCGTTGCACTCTCTTCACGTGAGATCTAAACAATTATGGACTTGACTTTTTGGCTACGGGTGACAAGAAGCTGACCTCAGTCCTGCCCACATATGCACGTTTTACCAACAGTCAGTTATTGATGGTAAGGAATGGGAGCCCCAAGTCCTCTCGTTTTAGACAAAAGGCTATGGATGCTGGGACAGTTGGCATTTTGGAAACTGAGCATGATACATTTTGTTAATTAAGAAATTATGGAACCAAACAGTAGACCATGATCTGCTGAAATATTTATAGAAGCAAACAATTCCTACAGTGACTAAGCAGGCCATTCAGCCCACAGAGTCCACACTGACCCTCCAAAGAGCATCCCAAACAGACCCAACCCCACGCCATCCCTGTCACCCTGCATTTCACATGGCTAATCCACCTAACCTGCATCTCCCAGACACATTGGGGCAATTTAGCGTGGCCAATCCACCTAACTTGCACATCCCCAGATACTATGGGGCAATTTAGAATAACCAATCCACCTAACCTACACATCCCCAGATACTGTGGGGCTATTTAGTATGGCCAATCCACCTAACCTACACATATTTGGACTGAAGAACGCTTGAGGGGCTGAATGGCCTCTTGCAGCTCCAATGCTGTTGGCTGCCCTGAAGGCAAATGGTGGTTCTCAGCAATATCCTGGCACGGGTCAGGAATTGAGCTGAAGACCCTTGTTTCCAATGTGGTTCAGTGCTGCAGCCAGTATCATGTGTACCTCCTGAATGGGGAGATTCCGTTCCCTGTGTTGCTCTGCACAAAGTTGGCTCCTTGGCTTGTTGTCTGCTGATGCTTTATCCTGAGCTGATGCTTTATTGACACTTGTTATTGTGTTAGCGGTAATTCACCTTTACTTTCCACACTCAAGGGCAGGAGAAGGAGGCAGGTCCGAAGTCTGCCTAATTGAACCCAGACTGTCAACAGTGTTCTGAAGTATAGGTTAGCTGGCTTGGCAGCTAAGAGCCGGTTAGCTCAGTTGGCTATTTGGCTGGCTTGTGATATTGAATGATGCCAACAGCGCAGGTTCAACTCTTATACTGACTAAGGTTACCATGAATGTTCAACCTTCACCCTTGTCTGAAGATTTGTGACCCTCGGATTAAACCCACATCAGTTGTCCCTCACTAACAAGAGAGCTTCTGGGGCTATGGTGACTTTATCCAGCTGACTAAGCTCATGGGGACCTGAGGGCTTTCTTGGTGCCATAGGGCTTGTTTCCTTGCTTGCCTTGTGGGTACCCCAGTGTATATCGCTGTCAGATAGAAGAAAGCGAGGACTGCAGCTGCTGGAGATCAGAGTCAGGACTGTGGTGCTGGGGGGGTATGGCGGGTCGGGCAGCATCTGAGGGGCAGGGGGGTGAATGTTTCGGGCGTAGGCTGTTCATCAGGAATTGATACAGTTCCTGATGGGGAGCTTGTGCCCGGGGCATCGGTTCTCCTGCTCCTCGGATGCTGCCTGGCCTGCTGTGCTTTTCCAGAACCTCACTCTTGACCCACTGTCAGATGTGTTGCTGAGATGCAGAATTCTGATGGCCAGATATGAGGAGTCTGTTGTGCTGTACATCTGATGGATTGCTGTGATTAACTCATAAACTATGAGAACATTTGACTCTCTCTGAAGAATGTTACTTTATGGTACATGTTATTTTTCTAATCCCCACTCAGATTTGCCCATCGTAATTTGTCTTACTGATCTTCAGATAATTAGTCTTATAGGTGATGGAGTTGATGCAAATAATAATGGATTACATTCTTTCATGGATGTTTTTGATAACAATTGACAGGCCCAAACTATTTTCTGCTATTTGGTAGGAATAACTGGAGGACATGGATTTAAGATAAACTGCAGAAGAATTAAAGATTAGATTCCCTACAGTGTAGAAACAGGCCCTTCGGCCTGCATCAGTATTTACTGTGGAAAAGGATATGGAAGATATAGGGAAATAGATGGTGACATCTTGCAAAATGTCCAGATTACAGAGGAGGAATCCCCAGGACCTGATCAGGTGTACCCGAGAATTCTGTGGGAAGCTAGCAAAGTGATTGCTGGGCCTTTTGCTGAGATATTTGTATCATCGATAGTCACAGGTGAGGTGCCGGAAGACTGGAGGTTGGCTAACGTGGTGTCACTGTTTAAGAAGGGCGGTAAAGACAAGCCAGGGAACTATAGACCAGTGAGCCTGACCTCAGTGGTGGGCAAGTTGTTGGAGGGAATCTTGAGGGACAGGATGTACATGTATTTGGAAAGGTAAGGACTGATTAGGAATAGTCAACATGGCTTCAGGCGCGGGAAATCATGTCTCACAAACTTGATTGGGTTTTTTGAAGAAGTAACAAAGAAGATTGATGAGGGCAGAGCAGTAGATGTGATCTATATGGACTTCAGTAAGGCGTTTGACAAGGTTCCCCATGGGAGACTGATTAGCAAGGTTAGATCTCACGGAATACAGGGAGAACTAGCCATTTGGATACAGAACTGGCTCAAAGGTGTGGTGGTGGAGGGTTATTTTTCAGACTGGAGGCCTGTGACCAGTGGAGTGCCACAAGGATTGGTGCTGGGTCCAATTCTTTTTGTCATTTACATAAATGATTTGGATGCGAGCATAAGAGGTACAGTTAATTAGTTTGCAGATGACACCAAAATTGGAGGTGTAGTGGACAGAGAAGAGGGTTACCTCAGATTACAACAGGATCTGAACCAAATGGGCCAATGGGCTGAGAAGTGGCAGATTGAGTTTAATTCAGCTAAATGCGAGGTGCTGCATTTTGGGAAATCAAATCTTAGCAGGACTTACACACTTAATGGTAAAGTCCTGGAGAGTGTTGTTGAACAAAGAGACCTTGGAGTGCAGGTTCATAGCTCCTTGAAAGTGGAGTTGCAGGTAGACAGGATAGTGAAGAAGGCGTTTGGTATGCTTTGCTTTATTGGTAGAGTATTGAGTACAGGAATTGGGAGGTCATGTTGCGGCTGTACAGGACATTGGTTAGGCCACTGTTGGAATATTGCATGCAATTCTGGTCTCCTTCCTATAAGAAAGATGTTGTGAAACTTGAAAGGGTTCAGAAAAGATTTACAAGGATGTTGCCAGGGTTGGAGGATTTGAGCTATAGGGAGAGGTTGAATAGGTTGGAGCTGTTTTCCCTGGAGCATCGGAGGCTGAGGGGTGACCTTATAGAGATTTACAGAATTATGAGGGGCATGGAGAGGATAAATAGGCAAAATCTTTTCCCTGAGTTCGGTGAGTCCAGAACCAGAGAGCATAGGTTTAGGATGAGAGGGGAAAGATATAAAAGAGACCTAAGGGGCAACGTTTTCACACAGAGGGTGGTATGTGCATGGAATGAGCTACCAGAGGATGTGGTGGAGGCTGGTACAATTGCAACATTTAAGAAGCATTTGGATGGGTATATGTATAGGAAGGGTTTGGAGGGATATGGGCCGGGTGCTGGCAGGTGGGACTAGATTGGGTCAGCATGGACGGGTTGGACTGAAGGGTCTGGTTCCATGCTGTACATCTCTATGACAGGTACAGGTGAATGCTAAGACTTTGTGAGTCCACTCAGTATTTAACAGCAGTAGGGTAGAAGCTGTTTTGAAACTGGCTGATGTCTATTTCAGGAACTTTACCTCACGCTTATGCAGTGCTTGTCTCAATTTAATCTTCTGTACTTGGATTCAATTCAAATAGATAAGATAAATATTTCCTCAAATAACTTAAAGGTAGTTTGTTTGGGAAATTGAAATATTCGATGAATCATGCAGAGTCGATTTCAGAAATGTGAGGCACGGAGGCAGATTAACTAGAGATGAATTGGTCCCAACTGTTAATTGAATAAGCAAGAACCAGAAAACTGATTTAAAATAATTGGCAAAAGTGTCAGCGATAACATGAGAAAAAATTTGATTAAAAAAATTACTGGGTTATGGTGACAGGGGAGAGGTGTGTAACAAACAAAATTGCTCTTGCAGAGAGCTGACAGAGAAATCATGGGCTGTGCTGTCACCTGTCTATGATTCAATGTTTTTTGAGTTTAATCTGTCTCTATCAAGACTGAAATGGAATACTTGATGCTGACACTGGATCATTAATTCTTCTATTCAGATCTTCAATAGGTCCACCAATATTGACATAAAATCCATAATAGCAACTTTTCAAGGTGAATGACATGGCATTGGGTGGGGAATCATTAATTTATCCATTGCCTATAAGTCCCCACTATGATTTCACCAGCAGCAGGGAAAACATTGGATGTCCTGGGCACCTGTGCATAAATTCAGGCTGACGTAACAAATTAATGGTCACTTAGTGACTTCTTTCTTCTGCTTCTGGCATTTTACCTTTAGAGGTTAGCTCACCTTGTGAAATGATAGGTTGGTGGCTGGGTGAGAGGTGGGTGCTTCCTCTCTTTTCATCCTGTGCCCATTGAAAGCCTGTCCCAAGATCATTGTCTCCCCCCAGGATTTCCCTCCCTCCAGCCCTGATAATTCTTAATCCATGTTCTTCCCTACTCCATACAGCCTCATTCAAGCAACTTAACCTTGGCAAGACTCTAGACTTGGTTTTAATTGCAGGCCCTATTTGCTTTTCCTCTTCGCTACATCCATTCCTGGTAGCAGCAAGAGCACCTTCTGACTAGTCAGCAGCTCTCATAGGCAGGACCTCCACATGGCATTTAGCACACTTACTTTCATTGCTCTGACTGTTGAGTATAGGATTTGGGACACCATGTTGACATTGCACAGGGCATTGCTGAGGCCACTTTTGGAGTATCATTTACATATCTGGTTACCCCTGCTAAAGGATGATGTTAATAGTTTGGAGAGTGTTTGGAAAACATTTACCGGGATGTTGCTGGGACTGGACAGTTTGAGTTATAAGAATAAGCTGGGGCTTCTTTTACCGGTGTGTTGAATGTTGAGGGGTAACCTTATAAATGTTTCTAAAATCATGAGGGGCATGAATGAGTTGAATAGCAAAGGTCTTTTGCTTGGCGGTATATTTTTAAAATGAGAGGAGAAAGATTTAAAATTGAGCTGAGGGGCAACCTTTTCGCGCACAGGGCCATTTATATGTGGAATGAACTGCCAGAGGAAGTGATGCATATAGGTACAGTTACAACATTGAAAATACATTTAGATGTTTGCATGAATAGGAAAGGTTTGGAGGGATATGTGCTAAAGGGAGGCAGGTGGGATCAATTTGGTTTGGAAAGCGTAATCATCATGGATAGATTGGACTGAAAAGTCCAGGTCTATGCTGTGTGATACGATGAAGCGTATCTGGAGAGAACTGAAGCACTGAGAGGCATTAAATAACAATAGACAGACCCAGCCAAGTGCAGGTGGGCACGCCCCTGGCTTACACATCAGGGGAAGTGTGAGGTAGGGGAGTTGAGTTGGTATAACCCCCAGTTAATAATTCTGCCCAATAATCTGTTATTACTTGAAATTACTGGGGTGATGCAATCGTATTTTGTGATTGTCCTGCTCTGTTCAACCAGTCAGTGTGGTCTCCACCCCCATGTGGGAGAATGTCCTTCCCCCAAAGTTGCTGCTTAATCAGACAGGACCTTGGAACAATCTGTTAAGTGGAAGTGGCTTTGTTAGGGTCAGTCAACCAAGCTGCAACCAGGATCGTAGGCACCACTGGGGCTGGGCACTGGTATCCCCCAAACAATTTAGCACCCCTTCCAAATCTATGACCAGGTTGCTTGGGTTTATTTTACAGCCTTACCACATGATTTGCCACCCACTGCTGCCGGCACCAATCGTGATGGGATGATATTCTTAAGCGGCCGTTGCCATATCACCCCACCTTACTCACTAAAACATTTGCTCTTCTACCTGGCAAAACCCCTCCCTAGCTGTAACTTCATCCCTAACTCACAATAACTTGGGCTTGTGTGTCCAATTGCCCACACTGTTAAAGTTTTGGAAGTGAGTTTAGAACATAGAACAATACAGTGCAGAACAGGCCCTTCAGCCCTCAATGTTGCGCCGACCTGTGAACTATTCTCAGTTCGGCCCCTACACTATCTCATTATTATCCATGCGCTTATCTAAGGATTGTTTAAATCTCCCCAATGTGACTGAGTTGGCTACATTAGCATATAGGGCATTCCACATCCATACCACTCTCTGCGTAAAGAACCTGCCTCTGACATCTGTCTTAAATCTACCACCCCTCAATTTGTAGTTAAGCCCCCTCGTACAAGCTGACATCATCATCCAAGGAAAAAGACTTTCATTGTCTACCCTATCTAATCCTCTGATCACCTTGTATGTCTCTATCAAATCCCCTCTTAAGCCTTCTTCTCTTAAAGAGAATTCCTCTCTTAAATCACCAAAATGCAATTAAATATAGAAAGCTTAGCTTTCTTTCTGTTGGCTGCCTGTTTGGAGATTGCGTCAAGAAATGGATGATGCACATTTCTGCAGGTTTTAAGAGATCTAATGAATGACCCTTCAAAGGAGCTTTGAGGAAACTCAAGAGAAACTCCAAGGAAACTTCAAATGGGCCTGTCCCTTCAACACTTCACAGTGTTTCCTGACCAACATTTCTCTCTTGGCCTGCTGCTGTGTTCTAGAAGGAAGAAAAGCATCACATTTCCTGCTCTGGGACTCTGCAACTTTCAGGTTTCAATATTGAGATGAATAATTTTAAGAATTGAACACTTTCTCCCATGTTCTTTACCCACTCCACACCTCTTGCCCTGTTACCACACTTTCAGCAGAGCCAACACATTTTCACCTACTTATATCTTATACTTATAAAAGGCTTTCATCTTTTCTGACTTTTCAGTCCTTTGTCTGCCTAATTCTCCCTCTGGGATCTGTCTCCTCCTATTGCTCACTCCTTTAACATCGCCAGTCCCACCTCCAACCCTCTGCTTCCAGCATATATAACATCTGTTCCTAGCGAGTATCAGTCATGAAGAAGGGCCTCTGGACCCAAACTGTTAACTTTGTTATCTCTCCACAGGTGCTGCACAGTTTCTCCAGCAATTCTGTTTTTTTGTTCCAAAGCAACTTCCTGTGCTTTGCAGAAAGATTTTTGTATGTGCCCTAAATATAGTGTCAAAAAGGGTCTCATGGAACAAATACAGTCAGTTCTACTGTAATGCGTGTTTCTTCAATGCAAATTGGCTTTAACACGATTGTAGAATTTAGACTGCTGTTTGTCGAACATGAACCTTTTTTACCTGCATTGGCTCTAACGCGATCCTGACCCTGTGTCTACTGTGTGATTTTATTCTAACGCGAGATCGCACAATTGAATTGAATTTGAATTGAATTTATTGTCAAGGCACAGTAAAAAGCCTTGCCTTGCGAGCAATACAGGCAGATCACAGAGTTAAGTAGCATAGATAAGTAAATAATAGGTAAACAGCGGCAAAACACAAACACAGATCCAGACGAATGTTAAGAGTTTGTGAGTCCATTCAGTATTCTAGTCAGGTAGAAACTGTTACGAAACTGGCTGGTGCATGGGTGCAGGCTTCTGTACCTTCTCCCAGATGGTAGAGGTTGTAGAAAAGCATTGCCAGGGTGGGATGGATCTTTGAGAATGCTGGCGGCCTTTCCTTGACAGCGAGCCTGGTAGATGGATTCTATTTATGGGAGGTTGGCCTTTGTAATTGTCTGGGCTGAGTTCACCACTCCCTGTAACTGTCTCCGATCTTGAATGGTACAGTTGCCATACCTGGTAGTGATACGTCCAGACAGAATGCGCTTGATGGCGCACCTATAAAAGTTGGGAAAGGTATTTGCATTCATAGCAAATTTCCTCAGCTGCCTGAGAAAGAAAAGACATTGTTGGGCCTTTGAAACTAGAGTGTCCACATGAACTGTCCAAGAAAGCTTGTTGTGGATGACCACACTCAGGAGTTTGACACTCTCCATTCATTCCACCTCTGTGCTGTTAATGTTTAGGGGGCATTAGTAACATCCCACCAAAAGTCAATAATGAATTCTTTGGTTTTGCCGGCATTGAGAGCTAGATTGTTCTCAGTGCACCATTTTTCCAGGTCTTCCACCTTCCATCTGTAGTCTGTTTCATCACCACCTGAAATTCGAATGACTACGGTGGTGTCACCAGTGAACCTGTAAATGGCATTAGTCTGGCATTTGGAGATGCAGACATGGGTATAGAAGAATAGATCAATCATGTTATACCAGAACCAACTGTACTCAATTAGGAGAGATATACGTGACTAATGAAATAATCTTCTTGATTTTGTTTTTAATGCATTTTGACATTGACTACTTCCCCCCAAATGAAATTTATTGTTTTGTTGATTCGCTCTCTGTTCCAAAGATGATTGTGGCTTTCCTTGTTTTAAACAGAAAGCTTGCGTAATTTATTATTGTCAGTAATTGAAAATTAAGGCAACCAATGACAATACACATCACTAATAAATTAAATCTACCTTGATCGCCAACTAGGCATTCTGCTACTTTGATAGATGGTAACCAGTGAAGAATGCCTGGTTGGAATGTTATCGTGGAGGATGTGCAGTTGTCTATCCTCATTGATTGGGCCAGGAAGCTGAGGATCCAGTTGCAGAGGGCAGAGCCGAGATCTTGGTCTTGGAGTTTTGAAATCAGTGTGGAAGAGATAACAGTGTTGAAGGCGGAACTGTAGTCAATGAGCAGGAGTCTGTATCCTGGGACAATTTAAAGATCGAGAGCCATTAAGTAATGATAGATAGACCCAGCCAAGTGCAGGTGCACTTGCCCTTACTTACACACCAGGGGAAGTGTAAGGCAGGGGAGTTAGGTTGGCATACCCCCAGCAAATAATTCTACCCAAATAACTGTTACCACCTGAAATTACTGAGATGACACAACCATACTTTACGATTGTCCTGCTCCGTAAAACCTGTGGGTGTGGTTTCCACTCCTGAGTAGAAGAATGTTCTTCCCCCCCAAAGTTGCTGCTTAATCAGACAAGGCCTTGGAACAACTGGTTAGGTGGAGGTGGTTTTGTTACAGTCAGTCAACCCAAACCGTGATCAGGATCTTAGGAGTCACCATCAGCAAGATGGGGACTGGTATCCCCTAAACTTTATAGCACCCCCACCAAAGGTTGACCAAGTTGCAAAAGCAGAAATTGCTGGAAAAGCTCAGCAAGTCGAGCAGCATCTATGAAGAGAAATCAGAGTTAACATTTCGAGTCTGGTGACATTCCTCTGTTAACTCTGATACCTCTTCATAAAATGCTGGCAGACCTATTGAACTTTCCTAGTAACTTCTGTTCTTGTTTCTGATTTACAGCATCCGCAGTTCTTTTGGCCTTCAAGTTGCCTGGGTTTACCTGGCACCCTTACCACATGAATACCGCCCACTCTGCTAGCACCAGTCGTAATGGGCTGACATTCTTAAGTGATCGTTTCTCTATTATGCCATCTTACTCATGAAAATATTTACTCTCCTGCTTACTAAACCCCGCCCTAGCCACAAGCTTCACCCCTAACTCACAATAGTTTGGTCCTTGTTGCCCAATTGCCACGATGTTAAAATTTTGGACATGCTAATTTAAATTAGCACCTCTCATAAATCACCAATATCTATTTAGATATGGAAAACATGGCTTTCTATCTTTTGTGTCCCTTTTTGGAAATTGTGGAAAGAAATTTGGTGATGCACACCTTTTTGTAGGTGTGTTTGCATTTTCCCAGAAAGAGTGGTAAGACTCTAATGTTAACTCTGTGCTAAAAGGGAACAAACAATTACTCAATTGTTCAAGACATTACTGTGTAACTGGTGAAAGGACACTGGACTCTAAATGTTAACTCTGCTTTTCTCACGACAGATGTTCCTTGTCTTTCCAAATTTCTCCAGCAATTTCTGTTATTGTTTTAGATTTCAGTATTCATAGTTCTTTATTGCTATGACGCTGATGGTTATTTCCATTCCTTGAGGGGAAATTTGTACTTTGTTGAGAGGCATTCTCTGTTCCTGAGATGAAACTGGTTGAATGGAAATGCCAAGCTTAGTTTTGAGATTAGCTGTAAAATTTACACCTATATTGCAAAACCAGTCTTGACATGTCAACAGAATATGGAAAATATGTTGATTTCGCAATTGTAATTCTGATAAAACTTAGCAATTGTTTTATCACGCCATTACATATTTTGTAATAATCCAGATATTACTGTTAGTGTTTTTGCAACAGAATATATTAATTAGAGTTTGGAAAAATGAGAGGTAATCTTATTGAAACTTAAAAGATTCTGAGTGGAATTGAGGGGGAGGATACTGAAATGCTTCATCCTACCTGGAATCTAAATGTAAAGTTTTACTCATTTGGAAGAGAGATGAAAAGTATTACTTCTCTCTGAGAGACTTTAATGTTTGGCATTCCATTTCCCAGTGCTCGCGTTTGCCAGTATTATCGAATGCAAGGCTTAGTTGGACTTACAAGGGCGTCAAGGGCTGGGGCATGTGGACAGGAAATTGGAGTTAAGGGTCCGCTATGTCTTTGTTGAATCATGACCAGTTTGAGCCACCAAATAACCTATGCTTGCACCTATTTCATATGGTTCTCCAGAAAGTGCAGAGTGGTAGTGACTATACTACTGGACCAGGAGGTTTGGGTTCAAGTTCCATCTGCTCCAGAGGCATGTAACAACATCTCTGCACAGGTTGTTTACAAAAATGAATTTATGGAAACAAAGAAAGTTGGAAGCTGCATTGTTGAGTTGGCTAAAATCAGAGCATCATAAAGTTGTAGAGATGTACAGCATGGAAACAGTACCTTTAGTCCAACTCGGCCATGCTGACCAGATATCCTAGACTAATGTAGTCCCATTTGCTAGCACTTGGCCCTCAACCCCCTAGATTCTTCCTATTCATATACCGATCCAGATGCCTTTTAAATGTTGTAATTATACCCGCCTCAACCACTTCCTCTGATAGCTCATTCCATACATACATCAACTTCTGCATGAGAATATTGCCCCTTAGGTCTCTTTTAAATTTTCTCCCTCTCACCCTAGACCTATGGCCTCTAGTTCTGACCTCCACTCCTGGGAGAAAACTTGTATTTACCGTATCCATGTCCCTCATAATTTTATCATCCCTCTGCTTCCAATGCTCCAGGGTAAACATCCCCAGCCTTTGCAGCCTCTCCCTATTAATCAAACCCAATGATCCTGGTAACATTCTTATGAATCTTTTGTAATATCTTTTAAGTTTCACAACATTCTTCCGATAGGAGGGAGACCAGAATTGCTAAAAACATTCCAAAAGTGGCCTATCCAATTTCCTGTATATCAGTAGCAATCAGTTTAATAGACATGAATTTCCGTATTAACATAATATGCTTTGCTATAAAAATGCTTGAAAAAATAGTTAATCTTATTGAGTGTTATATAACTGGCCTTTTAACAGTAGAGAGTGTGTATTAATTTGACAAAACCAGCAGAACAGCTTCATTGGCCATGGAGATGTAAATTTATATTTATGTGATGTCAAATTTCTACATAGTTATAAAAACTCACATTTCTTCATTTCAAGTTTGTTTTAGCTTCTGTTTTAACACAATAAAAATTGTTTAATTAGTTAATATGTAATTTAAACTAAACTGAAACTAACATTATGTACCAGCTTAATTGCTTGCTGACACCATTCTTGGTACTGATATGGAGATTTGGCAGAGGATTTATATTATTGCTAAGAAATGGTTAAGGGGGTTGCTTTGTCCTGTGTGGATGAGGCATCAGTAGTGAGATGAGGCAATTGTAGTGGACCTGTTGTGATATCACAAATTGAAGTCTCCTACCCAACATGATACACAATCGCAAGCACAACGCTGAATATATATAACATATCCTAGAACATAGCAAATGCCCAAACTCAGTAAATTCCCAAATATTCCCTCGCATGCAATTATTGCATACATCATTACTCATGCTACCTTTATGGCACAACGACTCACATAAACCTTTTATTAAGTGGAGCTTTACAGGGAACACTGGAGATTTCATGATTGTAAATTCGGAGGAAATTACTTGTTGATCACAAACGCAAGCATTAAGTGATAAACACACCTTTTTTCCAGAAAGAATCCAAGTTAACTCATAATTAATTTCAATCACTAAATCCATGCTGATTCTTGCTGCATTGACTGAGATAGAAAGAGCTGAAATATTTTATTTAAGGATATGCCAGCTACCACCTAGAAGCAATGGCACCACAGGCATTTATTCCTACTTTCCCTGGTTCTTTGCTCACCCATAATCCAAGGCAGTTCTAACATTAGAATATTTGCATTATTCTTTATTAAATCAATGATTCTACAAAATACTGCAAAATATCATCACTAATTAATGCTTACAATCACAAGGAAACAGGTTTCCGTGAACTTGTCCCCTGAGGTTCAAACTGAAATACGTTATCATTCTGCTGCATCCCACCCTCCAGCTTCTGAACTAGACAATTATGCTCTGAGGAAAGCTTTCTTATACTGTTTTTCCATACAAAGAAACTATGCATTCAAACTCTGATACTGTCCAGTCACCAACAAATGATCAGTTTGACCAGTGGCAAACGTCACAAATCTGCTATCCACAATCTGCTCACTCTGTTGCAATCTTAGTTTACTCATCAAGTGTATGATTTTTACACAGCACAATTATGTGACCAATTGATAAACAGTCCACATTACACTTAATTTATTCTGTTTAATTTTGAATAAGATTCCGGTATTTTTAGGTGCGCTATGACAGTGAGAGCAATATGGCTGAGTTACACAACTTAATTAAACACAAACATTCTTTCAGACACATTGAATCCTGTGACCTTTCTTTTCATTACCTTAATACCAAGCTTCATATGTTTATTCGTCTCATTTCAGTTCAGCTAACCTAGTTTGGAAAAAACAAAGGCTGCATGCACAGACAGATTTCATCTTAGCAACTTTGGTGTCGATACGATACAGGAATGTGAAAGGTTGGTATTCCAAAGAAAGCTGACCAGAGCATTGGTTACTTAAATTTATTGTTGAGTAATGTAAAGTGACTAATGAATAAACTTGCTGTAAAAAATGTTGAGGATAAGTAACCCCAATATGATAGAATTGCATTTGAATGTTTGAAAATTAGATATTTAAATATGAACTGAGGGTTTTAAAATTTAGGGGATTAAGGGAAATTATGAAGTCAAGAGGTACAATTTATTGAGGTGAATAGGAAAACACACTTAAAGCATGACTGTACATAGGCAATGGATAGTCTTTCAAGGACTACTACTTGGCTTCCAGAAACTATGCATTTCGTCAAAGTGAAGAACTCAAAAATGGTCAGTCAGATGTGGCTAATAAATAAAGTTGTGACTATATCAGAGTCATATTAGACACAAGGCTTTAACTCTGGTTACCTTTCCACAATTGCTGCCCAGCCCATTGACGTTATTTGGCACTTCCTGCTGTTGTTGTAGCTTACGTGAGTACATGGTTTTTCTGGCCTTGAGAGACCAACTGTAACAAGTGCTTGCCATTTTTCGAAGTTGTGAGAAGTGAGGTATTTGTCTAAAACAGACAATTTAATAATTCAAGTAATTTATCACCTATATGATTTGCCATGTATAAATATTTTATTAATCCTTACTGAGATCGTTTGCTACCTTGGAATGTTTTTGGGGTGGACTCTCCCAACATTGGCTCAATTAGTAATCATTGACCTGTTCCTTGAGGCTCAAGATTATTTTGTAAAATAATCTGCGACAATAAAGTGGTAGTTGTCAATATTTAGAACAACCAAATCCAGATAATGGTTACTATCCACACCAGCTGTACAATCTAGGATTGTCAGTTGAGTAATTGTTCAAACTATTCCAGTACAGAGTTACACAAAAATATAATCATCCCGTCTAAAGATAGACTGCCACACCAACAAAACTGTTTGAAATAATTTAACAACATACTTATCTTTGTTGAGCTAATCCAGAAACTCCTTGATGTGTCACAAATCATGTCTTTCAAAAGGCAGAAAAATGTGCACTCACATATGCTACAATAACAGCAGAAAATACTGGGGAAAGACAATAGGCTTGGTAGCAATTGTCGAAAGACAACCAGAGTTAAACTGATATCGTCAGAACTTTTGTTAGCCACAGCTGACTGAACATTTTTGAGTTTTTCACCTTGAAGAAATACCTAGATTCTGGAAGGCATATAATAATCTTTTATAGACTATCCGTTGTCTATATGTAGTCACGTCCTTAAATGTAATTTCCCAATTCACCTCAATCAATTGTATCTCTTATCTTCACAATTGCCTTTATTCCTTCATGATTACAAACTCTTAGTTCAGATTGATATAACTCATTTTCAAACATAATTCTATGATATTGTCATAATTCATCCCAATGGGGTTTAATCGAGGACGGGAATGAAGCACACGCATCAGAATGGAGGTGGGATTGCATTGGGAAGAAAGGGAATGATGAAACGGCGGTAACAGGTGCCTTCCAGTTTTTGGAATGTGTGAGAAGCAAGGTGTTTGTCTACAATAGAATTCAAGTAAATAACCACGTATGCCATTTACTATTTATAAATATCTTATTAATCCTTGTTGAACCAGATTGCTACCTTGGAATTCTTTCTGGGGTGAACTCTTCCAACATTGACACATTAATTAATTATTCATTGAATGGTTCCTTGAGGCTCAAGATTACTTTGTAAAATAATCTGCTATAACAAAGTGATAGGTGCCGATGTTTAAAACAACCAAACCCAGGTCATAGTTGTACATTAGTTGTGCAATATATTCTTGCTAACTGAGTAACTGTTCAAACTTGTTCTGTATTGTATTAAACAGGAATATAATCATCCCTACGCTGCCACACCTCCATAAATCCTTAAAAGAGTTTAACCAACACGTTTATCCTTCTTGAATTAATCTAGAAGTTCCTTTATGTGATTGTTTTAAAGATTGACAATTATCACTTTGTTGTGGCAGATATTTTACAAAATAATCTCGAGCCTCAAGGTACAGCTCAATGATTAATTATTGAGCCAATTTTGGCAGAGTACATCGTAACTAAAATTCCCTACTTCATTCTAATCCCAGCTGAAACTTCATGTGGTTTTACAGGTTAACTCATGTCATATCCAAGTTGCCCCCTAACAGCACCTCATTTTGGCCCCTTGACCAAAGCCCAAGGTAGTTGAACAACAGATGTTGATCAACCATTGATTTTACCCTCCACTATCAATGATATTGACCAGATATCAAACGTAGGGTCATAAAGATGTGTGGTTAGACCATCTGTACCAAACAATCCTTTATTCTAGGCATATAGTCCATTATGTTATAGCCCTAATGTTTTCTACTCTACACAGTGCCTTGCCGTGTGTTGAATACAGTATAACAGGAATTACCAATCCAATACTAATTAACATGCTGTTATCCAACATCAGCACTATGTTTGTGTGTGTGTGTGTGTGTGTGTGTGTATATATATATATATATATATAAAAATATATGTTAGATCTCTGAGTTAGCACGAAGTTAATCTATTGCCCCTGTGTTGAGAAGGATCGAATATAACTTCATTTGTTATCCACAAGGGAACTCCCCTCTCAATCGTCTCCTTTAGATTGTCTGTATTTGTTCAAGCACCCACAATCCATAGGTACTGCATACATCATTCCTACTTGCATTGTGCAAGATAATTTTCCTTAATTTAGTTCATTTACTCATGGTTCCTGCATGGCTTTCCAATACAGTGGCTGGACTTTTGAACAATTCTGTCAGTTTACCAATAAATTACTAGAATTACCACTAAAGGAAAGCATACCAAACGCCTTCCTCACTATCCTATCCACTTTCAAGGAGCTATGAACCTGCGATCCAAAGTCTCTTTGTTCAGCAACACTCCTCGGACCTCACCGATGTATAGATCCTGCTAAGATTTACTTTCCAAAATGCAGCAGCTCGTATTTATCTAAATTAAACTCCATCTGCCACTCCTCAACCTATTGACCCATCTGATCAAGATCCCATTGTAATCCAAGGTAACCTTCGCTGTCCTCTACACCTCCAATTTTGGTGTCACCTGCAAACTTACTAACTTCTTGAGTTCACATCCAAATCATTTCTATAAATGATAAAAAGTAGTGGACCCAACACTGATCCTTTTGGCACTGCACTGGTAACAGGTCACCAGTCTGAAAAACAACCCTCTACCACCAACCTCTGTCTTCTATCTTTGAGCCAGTTCTGTGTCCAAATGGCTAGTTCTCCCCATATTCCATGGGATCTAACCTTGCTAACCTGTCTCCTATGGTCAATGTTGTTGAACACCTTACTGAAGTCCATATAGATCACATCTACCGCTCTGCCCTCATCAAGCCTCTTGTTACTTCTTAAAAAAACTCAATCAAGTTTGTGAGACATGATTTCCCACACACATAGGCATGTTACTATCCCTAATCAGTCCTTGCCTTTCCAAATACATGTACATCCTGTCCCTCAGGATTCCCACCAACAACTTGCCCACCACTGACATCAGACACTCTGGTCTATAGCTCCCTCGAGTGTCCTTACAATATTTTTAAAATAGTGGCATCAGGTTCGCCAGCCTCCAGTCTTCCGGTATCATCACCTGTGACTACTGATGATACAAATATCTCAGCAAGAGGGCCAGCAATCCTATTTGCCAAAGCTATCTCATGTCCCCTTTTTGCCCTCCTGATTACCCCCCCCTTTATACTCTTCTAAGGATTCACTCGATCGATTCTGTCTATACCTGGCATATGCTTCCTTCTTTTTCTTAACAAGACCCTCAATTTCGTTAATCATCAAGCATTCTCCATACCTACCAGCCTTTCCTTTCACCCTAATTGGAATATAATGTCTTTGGACTCTCATCATCTCATTTCTGAAGGCTTATCATTTTCTAGCCGTCCCTTTCCCTGTCAACATCTACCCTCAATCAGCTTTTGGAAGTTGTTGCCAAATGCCATCAAAATTGACATTTCTCTAATTTAGAACTTCAACATTTAGATCTGGTCTATCTTTTTCCATCGCTATTTTAAATCTGATAGGATTATGGTCGCTGGCCCCAGAGTGCTCCCCCACTGACACCTCAGTCAGCTGCCCTGCCTTATTAGCCAAGAGTAAGTCAAGTTTTGCACCTTCTGTGATAGGTATGTCCACATACAGAATCAGAAAATTTTCTTGCACACACTTTACAAATTGCTCTCCACCTAAACCCTTAACACTAAGGCAGTCCCAGTCTATGTTTGGAAAGTTAAAATCCCCGACCATTACCACCCTATTATCCTTACAGATAACTGAGATCTCCTTGCAAAATTGTTTCTCAATTTTCCCCTGACTATTTGGGGATCGATAATACAGTCCTAATAAGGTGATCATCCATTTCTTATTTCTCAGTTCCACCCAACTATCTTCTCTGGATGTATTTCCGGGAATATCTTCCCTCAGTAAGGCTGTAATGCCAGCCCCTATCAAAAACGCCATTCCCCCTCCTCTCTTGCCTCCCTTTCTATCCTTTCTGTAGCATTTGCTTCCTGGCACATTAAGCTGCCAGCCCTGTCCACTCCAAGTCATGTTTCTGTAAATGCTATGATATCCCAGTCCAATGTTCCTAACCATGCCCTGGGTTCATCTGCCTTCCCTATTAGGCCTCTCGCATTGAAATAAATGCTGTTTAATGATCAGTCCTACCTTGTTTTCTGCTTTGTTCCTGCCTGTCCTAATTGTTCGACTCGCTTCTGTTCTCAACTGTACCAGTCTCAGATTGATCCCTTTCCTCACTATCTCACTATGTCCCAACCCTCGACCTTACTAGTTTAAATCCTCCTGAGCAGCTCTAGCAAATCTCCCTGCCAGTATATTAGTCCCCTTCCAATTTAGGTGCAATCCATCCTTCTTGTACAGGTCAGGTCTACCCCAAAAGAGATTCCAATGATCCAAAAATGTGATTTCTTCTCGCATACACCAGCTCCTCAGCCATGATTTCATCTGCTCTACCCTCCTATTCCTGCCTTCACTAGCTCGTAGCACCAGGATCACTCCATGCTCTCGAGGCATCCTTTTTAAATTCCTGCCTAACTCTCTGTAATCTCCCTTCAGAATCACAACCTTTTCCATTCCTATGTGGTTGATTCCAATATGTACTATGACCTCCTGCTGGTCCCTCTCCCCCTTGAGAACATTCTGCACCCTCTCTGAGACATCTTTGATCCTGGCACCAGGGAGGCAACACACCATTCTGATTTTTCACTGTTAGCCACAGAAATGTTTGTGCCTCTGATTAGAGAGTCCCCTAACACAATCGATCTCTTGGAACCTCATTACTTTAGAGCCTGTCTGAATACCAGAAAGTTGGCTGTTCGTGCTATATTCCCCTGAGAATCAATCACCTCCTATATTTTCCAAAACAGCCTACTTGTTTGAAATGGGGATAGCCACAGAAGCCCCCTGCATTACCTGCCTGCCTCCCTTACATTTCCTATGTGACTGCGTCTGCGACTTTTCTCCCTTTCTATAACTGCCATCCATCACACCCCCTTGCTTTTGTAAATTCCTCATTGCCTCTAACTGCCTCTCCAGCCCTTCCATTTGCTCTGATAGGATTTGCAAGCAACGGCATTTATTGCAGAAGTATTCCTCAGTAATCCCCATAAACTCTCCATGAAATCCCACATCCAATAAGAAGAGCATATCACTCTACTAAGAGTTATTCTTGCTTCTTCCAATCTACAGACCCTGAAAATAGCCCTGTCTTATTCCTCTACGAAACACTGCTCCAGGCTAACTTCATACTTATGGCTTATATTTTTAAGTTTAATCAAGAGATTTATCTCAATAAAAAGTATAATCAAGAAAGAACCCATTCTACTCACTACTGCGGAATTACAGCAAGGCTGCAAGGCCACACTTAAAACAATTCACTTATCTGTTTTTATGCTGTGACCTCTCCCATACAGGTTCCTCCAAGATCAGTTATGAATTCCACTGTTTGTTAATTTTCCCCGATGCACGCTAATATCCAGCGATACATGAATTCAACTGCAAAGGCAGTAACTGCACAGGTTCACTGCTGAGTCATTTAGCAGTGTGGGTTTCTTTCTCTCTTTCTGTCCTGCACTGACCTGACCATGTGCTGCCATTGTCTGTTCCTCTCCCTTTTAAAAAAGTTTTGCCTTTTTTTCTCCAAAGCTCCAAAACAATGCAACAACATATAAAACAGCAATTCATGCTCCTAGAATTCGAGGAAATTACCTCCAATGCCTCAAAAAAGGAGCAGCCTATTACAGTGCGAAATTTTTCTGTTGGACCACTGTTCTGTTGTCTTCCTGTCTATGAATAATTTCCTGCCCCATCTTATGATTCTTATGATCTTTGCCTTCCTCATCGGAGGAGACCTGTTTAAAGAGCATTTTTGGGTGTGGTGAAACTGGCCTTTTAACAGTAGAGAGTGTGTATTAATTTGACAAAAGCAGCAGAACAGCTTCATTGGCCATGGAGATGTAAATTTATATTTGTGTGATGTCAAATTTCTGCATTGTTATAAAAACTCACATTTCTTAATTTTAAGTTTGTTTTAGCTTCTGTTTTAACACAATAAAAATTGTTTAATTAGTTAATATGTAATTTAAACTAAACTGAAAGTAACATTATGAACCAGCTTAATTGCTTGCTGATACCATTCTTGTTGCAGACATGGAGATTTGGCAGAGGATTTATATTATTGCTAAGAAATGGTTAAGGGGTTGCTTTGTCCTGTGTGGATTAGGCATCACTAGTGAGATGAGGCAATTGAAGTGGACCAATTGTGATGTCACAAATTGAAGTCTCCTACCCAACAGGATACACAATTGCAAGCACAACGCTGAATATATATAACATATCCTGGAGCATAGCAAATGCCCAAACTTAGTAAATTCCCAAATATTCTCCTTGCATGCAATTATTGCATACATCATTACTCATGCTACCTTTATGGCTCAATGACTCACATAAACTTTTTATTATGTGGAGCTTTACAGGGAACACTGGAGATTTCATGATTGTAAATTTGGAGGAAATTACTTGTTGATCACAAAAAGCACCCCTTAAGTGATAAACACACCTTTTTTAACAGAAAGAATCCAAGTTAACTCATAATTAATTTCAATCACCAAATCCATGCTGATTCTTGTTGCATTGACTGAGACAGAAAGAGCTGAAATATTTTATTTAAGGATATGCCAGCTACCACCTAGAAGCAATGGCACCACAGGCATTTATTCCTACTTTCCCTGGTTCTTCATGATTACATTGCTCACCATAATCCAAGGCAGTTCTAACATTAGAATATTTGCATTATTCTTTATTAAATCAATGATTCTACAAAACACTGCAAAATATCATCACTAATTAATGCTTACAATCACAAGGAAACAGGTTTCCGTGAACTTGTCCCCTGAGGTTCAAACTGAAATACGTCATCATTCTGCTGCATCCCAACCTCCAGCTTCTGAGCAAGCCAATTATGCTCTGATGCAAGCTTTCTTATACTGTTTTTCCATATAAAGAAACTATGCATTCAAACTCTGATACTGTCCAGTCACCAACAAATGATCAGTTTGACCAGTGGCAAACGTCACAAATCTGCTATCCACTATCTGCTCACTCTGTTGCAATCTTAGTTTACTCATCAAGTGTATGATTTTTACACAGCACAATTATGTGACCAATGCACCCTGTTGATTGATAAACAGTCCACATTACACTTAATTTATTCTGTTTAATTTTGAATAAGATTCCGGTATTTTTAGGTGAGACCAATATGGCTGAGTTACACAACTTAATTAAACACAAACATTCTTTCAGACACATTGAATCCTGTGATCTTTCTTTTCATTAGCTTTATACCAAGCTTCATATGTTTATTCTTCACATTTCAGTTCAGCTAACCTAGTTTGGAAAAAACAAAGGCTGCACGCACAGACAAATTTCATCTTAGCATCTTTGGTGTCGATACGATACAGGGATGTGAATGGCTGGTAGTCCAAAGAAAACTGACCACATCATAGGTTATTTAACTTTATTGTTGAGTAATGTAAAATGACTAATGAATAAACTTGCTGTAATAAAAATGTTGAGGATAAGTAACCACAATGTGATAGAATTGCATTCGAATGTTTGAAAATAAGGTATTTAAATATGAACTGATGGTTTTAAAATTCAGGGGATTAAGGGAAATTATGAAGTCAAGAGGTACAATTTATTGAGGTGAATAGGAAAACACACTTAAAGCATGACTGTACATAGGCAATGGATAGTCTTTCAAGGACTACTACGTGGCTTCCAGAAACTATGCATTTCGTCAAGATGAAGAACTCAAAAATGGTCAGTCAGATGTGGCTAATAAATAAAGTTGTGACTATATCAGAGTCATATTGGACACAAGGCTTTAACTCTGGTTACCTTTCCACAATTGCAGCCCAGCCCATTGACGTTATTTGGCACTTCCTGCTGTTGTTGTAGCTTACGTGAGTACATGGTTTTTCTGGCCTTGAGAGACCAACTGTAACAAGTGCTTGCCATTTTTCGAAGTTGTGAGAAGTGAGGTATTTGTTTAAAACAGACAATTTCATTATTCAAGTAATTTATCACCTATATGATTTGCCATGTATAAATATTTTATTAATCCTTACTGAGATCGTTTGCTACCTTGGAATGTTTTTGGGGTGGACTCTCCCAACATTGGCTCAATTATTAATCATTGACCTGTTCCTTGAGGCTCAAGATTATTTTGTAAAATAATCTGTGACAATAAAGTGGTAGTTGTCAATATTTAGAACAACCAAATCCAGATAATGGTTACTATCCACATCAGCTGTACAATCTAGGATTGTCAGTTGAGTAATTGTTCAAACTATTCCAGTACAGAGTTACACAAAAATATAATCATCCCGTCTAAAGATAGACTGCCACACCAACAAAACTGTTTGAAATAATTTAACAACATACTTATCTTTGTTGAGCTAATCCAGAAACTCCTTGATGTGTCACAAATCATGTCTTTCAAAAGGCAGAAAAATGTGCACTCACATATGCTACAATAACAGCAGAAAATACTGGGGAAAGACAATAGGCTTGGTAGCAATTGTCGAAAGACAACCAGAGTTAAACTGATATCGTCAGAACTTTTGTTAGCCACAGCTGACTGAACACTTTTGAGTTTTTCACCTTGAAGAAATACCTAGATTCTGGAAGGCATATAATAATCTTTTATAGACTATCCGTTGTCTATATGTAGTCACGTCCTTAAATGTAATTTCCCAATTCACCTCAATCAATTGTATCTCTTATCTTCACAATTGCCTTTATTCCTTCATGATTACAAACTCTTAGTTCAGATTGATATAACTCATTTTCAAACATAATTCTATGATATTGTCATAACTCATCCCAATGGGGTTTAATCGAGGACGGGATTGAAGCACACGCATCAGAATGGAGGTGGGATTGCATTGGGAAGAAAGGGAATGATGAAACGGCGGTAACAGGTGCCTTCCAGTCTTTGGAATGTGTGAGAAGCAAGGTGTTTGTTTAAAATAGACAATTTCAGAATTCAAGTAAATAGTCACGTATGCAATTTACTATTTATAAATATCTTATTAATCCTTGTTGAATCAGATTGCTACCTTGGAATTCTTTATGGGGTGAACTCTCCCAACATTGACACATTAATTAATTAATCTTTGACTAGTTCCTTGAGGTTCAAGATTACTTTGTAAAATAATCTGCTATAACAAAGTGATAGGTGCCGATGTTTAAAACAACCAAACCCAGGTCATAGTTGTACATTAGTTGTGCAATATATTCTTGCTAACTGAGTAGCTGGTCAAACTTGTTCTGTATTGTATTATACAGGAATGTAATCATCCCTACACTGCCACACCTCCATAGATCCTTAAAAGAGTTTAACCAACACATTTATCTTTCTTGAATTAATCCAGAAGCTCCTTTATGTGATTGTTTTAAACATTGACAATTGTCACTTTATTGTAACAGTTATTTTAGAAAGTAATCTCTAGCCTCAAGGTACAGCTCAATGATTAATTATTGAGCCAACTTTGGCAGAGTACTTCATAACTAAAATTCCCTACTTCATTCTAATCCCAGCTGAAACTTTGCGTGGATTTACAGGTTAACTCATGTCATGTCCAAGTTGCCCCCTAACAGCACCTCATTTTGGCCCCTTGACCAAAGCCCAAGGTAGTTGAACAACAGATGTTGATCAACCATTGATTTTACTCTCCACTATCAATGATATAGACCCGATATCCAACGTAGGGTCATAAAGATGTGTGGTTAGACCATCTGTACCAAACAATCCTTTATTCTAGGCATATAGTCCATTATGTTATAGCCCCAACGTTTTCTACTCTACATAGTGCCTTGCTGTGTGTTGAATACAGTATAACAGGAATTACCAATCCAATACTAATTAACATGCTCTTATCCAACATTAGCACTATATATGTAGATGTTAGATCTGTGAGTTAGCACCAAGTTAATCTATTGCCCCTGTGTTGAGAAGGATCGAATATAAGTTCATTTGTTATCCACAAGGGAACTCCCCTCTCAATCGTCTCCTTTAGATTGTCTGTATTTGTTCAAGCACCCACAATCCATAGGTACTGCAGACATCATTCCTCCTTGCATTATGCAAGATAATTTTTCTTAATTTAGTTCATTTACTCATGGTTCCTGAATGGCTCACCAATACAGTGGCCGGACTTTTGAACAATTCTGTCAGTTTACAATGAGTTTACATTTAATTGTATGTCTTGATATCTTTGTTCTTTTGTTAGGATTGTCTAACCTCATCTGGACAATCCGGTCCACAGCTGCTAAGTCTATAGAGTTCACCATGTATTTTCCTGTATTGAAGATATAACTTTTCCATTGCAGTTACGGTCTTTTGTTGAATGCAATTCAGTATAACTGGTCAACCACAGCTCAGAGTAACATTTCTCTTGCTGTCAGCAATATGTAAGTTTAAAGTTATTCACATGCTCTAATTCAGCATAGACTTAGCATTTGGGATTGCAATCCAAACTCTTAAAACTAATTTCAGGGATAGTAGCCTTCTCTGATGAAGACAGAGTTGAGAGAGACAGGGACTAGGATTGGACATTATCCAACCTGTCCATGCAGACCAGATATCCTAACCCAATGTAGTCCCACCTGCCAGCACCCAGCACATATGCCTCCAAACCCTTCCTGTTCATATACCGATCCAAATGCCTTTAAATGTTGCAATTGTACTAGCCTCCACCACTTCCTCTGGCAGCCCATTCCACACACCACCACCATCTGTGTGAAACCATCGTCCTTGAAGTCTCTTTTATATTTTTCCCCTCTCACCCAAAACCTATACCCTGGTATTCTTGACTCCCCCACCCCAGGGAAGAGTCTATTTATCCTATCCATGCCCCCCATGATTTTATAAACCTCGATCAGGACACCCCTCAGCCTCCGACGCTGCAGGGAAAACAGCCCCAGCTTGTTCAACCTCTTCCTTTAGCTCAAATCCTCCAACCCTGGCAACATCTTTGTTAATCTTTTCTGAACCTTTTCAAGTTTCACAACATCCTTTGATCGGAAGGAGACCAGAATTGCATGCAATATTTCAAACGTGGCCTAACCAATATCCTGTGCAGTCACAATATGACCTCCAAAATTCTGTACTTAGTACTCTTACCAATAAAGGAAAGCATACCAAACGCCTTCTTCACTATCCTATCTACCTGCGAATCCACTTTCAAGGAGCTATGAACCTGCGATCCAAAGTCTTTGTTCAGCAACACTCCCTCGGACCTCACCGATGTATAGATCCTGCTAAGATTTGTTTTCCCAAAATGCAGCAGCTCGCATTTATCTAAATTAAACTTCACCTGCCACTCGTCAACCCATTGATCCATCTGATCAAGATCCCCTTGTAATCTGAGGTAACCTTCTTCGCTGTCCTCTACACCTCCAAATTTGGTGTCACCTGCAAACTTACTAACTTCTTAAATTCACATCCAAATCATTTCTATAAATGATGAAAAGTAGTGGACCCAACACTGATCCTTTTGGCACTCCACTGATAACAGGTCTCCAGTCTGAAAAACAACCCTCTACCACCAACCTCTGTCTTCTATCTTTGAGCCAATTCTGTGTCCAAATGGCTAGGTCTCACCGTATTCCATGGGATCTAATCTTGCTAACCAGTCTCCCATGAGGAACCTTGTCGAACGCCTTACTGAAGTCCATATAGATCACGTCTACCGCTCTGCCCTCATCAAGCCTCTTGTTACTTCTTCAAAAAACGCAATCAAGTTTGTGAGACATGATTTCCCACACACAAAGCCATGTTGACTATCCCTAATCAGTCCCTGCCTTTCCAAATACATGTACATCCTGTCCCTCAGAATTCCCACCAACAACTTGCCCACCACTGACACCAGACACTCTGGCCTATAGCTCCCTCGATTGTCCTTGCCACCTTTCTTAAGTAGTGGCACCAGCTTCACCAGCCTCCAGTCTTCCGGCACCTCACCTGTGACTATCCATGATACAAATATCTCAGCAATAGGCTTAGCAATCACTTCTCTAGCTTCCCACAGAGTTTTCAGGTACACCTGATCAGGTCCTGGGGATTTGTCCACTTTTATGCATTTCAAGACATCCAGCACTTCCTCCTCTGTAAAATGGACATTTTTCAAGATGCCACCATCTATTTCCCTACAATCTATATCTTCCATGTTCTTTTCCACATAGCCACTGATGCAAAATACTCGCTTAGTATCTGCCCTATCTCCTGCAGCTCCACACAAAGGCCACCTTGCTGATCTTTGAGGGGGCCAATTCTCTTCCTTGTTGCCCTTTTGTCCTTAATTTATTTGTAAAATCCCTTTGGATTCTCCTTAACCCTATTTACCAAAGCTATCTCATGTCCCCTTTTTGCCCTCCTGATTACCCCCCCTTTATACTCTTCTAAGGATTCACTCGATCGATCCTGTCTATACCTGGCATATGCTTTCTTCTTTTTCTTAACTAGACCTTCGATTTCTTTAATCATCAAGCATTCTCCATACCTACCAGCCTTTCCTTTCACCCTAACAGGAATATAATGTCTCTGGACTCTCATCATCTCATTTCTGAAGGCTTATCATTTTCTAGCCGTCCATTTACCTGTGAACATCTGCCCTCCATCAGCTTTTGAAAGTTTTTGCCTAATACCGTCAAAATTGGCACTTCTCCAATTTAGAACTTCAACATTTAGATCTGGTCTATCTTTTTCCATCGCTATTTTAAAACTGATAGGATTATGGTCGCTGGCCCCAGAGTGCACCCCCACTGACACCTCAGTCAGCTGCCCTGCCTTATTAGACAAGAGTAAGTCACATTTTGTACCTTCTGGAATAGGTACGTCCACATACTGAATCAGAAAATTTTCTTACACACGCTTAACAAATTCCTCTAAACCCTAAACACTAAGGCAGTCCCAGTCTATGTTTGGATAGTTAAAATCACTGACCACAACCACCCTATTATCCTTACAAATAACTGAGATCTCCTTGCAAATTTGTTTCTCAATTTCTCTCTGATTATTTAGTGATCGATAATGCAATCCTAATAAGGTAATCATCCCTTTATTATTTCTCAGTTCCACCCAAACATCTTCTCTGGATGTATTTCCGGGAATATCTTCCCTCAGTAAGG
Source organism: Hemiscyllium ocellatum (assembly GCF_020745735.1). Classification (NCBI taxonomy): domain Eukaryota; kingdom Metazoa; phylum Chordata; class Chondrichthyes; order Orectolobiformes; family Hemiscylliidae; genus Hemiscyllium; species Hemiscyllium ocellatum. Next base: position 92,287,602 of record NC_083411.1, on the reverse strand, counting down.
CTGTAATGCTATCCCTTATCGAAAGCACCCTTCCCCCTCCTCTCTTGCCTCCCTTTCTATCCATTCTGTAGCATTTGCTTCCTGGCACATTAAGCTGCCAGCCCTGTCCACCCCGAGCCATGTTTCTGTAAATGCTATGATATCTCAGTCCCATGTTCCTAACCATGCCCTGAGTTCATCTGCCTTCCCTATTAGGCCTCTCGCATTGAAATAAATGCAGTTTAATTTATCAGTCCTACCTTGTTCTCTGCTTTGTCCCTACCTGCCCTAAATGTTTGACTCTCTTCTGTTCTCAACTGTACCAGTCTCAGACTGATCCTTTTCCTCACTAGCTCCCTGGGTCCCACCCACCACCTTACTAGTTTAAATCCTCCTGAGCAGCTCTAGCAAATCTCCCTGCCAGTATATTAGTCCCCTTCCAATTTAGGTGCAATCCGTCCTTCTTGTACAGATCACGTCTTCCCCAAAAGAGATTCCAATGATCCAAAAATGTGATTCCTTCTCCCATACACCAACTCCTCAGCCATGTATTCATCTGCTCTATCCTCCTATTCCTGCCCTTACTAGCTTGTAGCGCCAGGATTAATCCACGCTCTTGAGACATCCTTTTTAAATTCTTGCCTAACTCTCTGTAATCTCCCTTTAGAATCCCAACCTTTTCCATTCCTATGTGGTTGGTTCCAATACGTACAATGACCTCTTGCTGGTCCCTCTCCCCTTGAGAACATTCTGCACCCTCTCTGAGACATCTTTGATCCTAGGACCAGGGAGGCAACACACCATTCTGATTTTACACTGTTGGCCACAGAAATGTAAATGTCTCATAGTAGAGAGTCCCCTAACACAATTGATCTATTGGAACCTGACATACTCCTCATTACATTAGAGCCTGTCTCAATACCAGAAAGTTGGCTGTTCGTGCTATATTCCCCTGAGAATCCATCATCTCCTATATTTTCCAAAACAGCCTACTTGTTTGAAATGGGGATAGCCACAGAAGCCCCCTGCATTACCTGCCTGCCTCCCTTACATTTCCTATGTGACTGCGTCTGTGACTTTCCTCCCTTTCTATAACTGCCATCCATCACACCCCCTTGCTTTTGTAAATTCCTCATTGCCTCTAACTGCCTCTCCAGCCCTTCCATTTGCTCTGATAGGATTTGCTACCAATGACATTTGCAGATGTATTCCTCAGTTACCCATAAACTCTCCCTGACCTCCCACATCCGACAAGAAGGGCATATCACTCTACTAAGAGTTATTCTTGCTTCTTCCAATCTCCAGACCCTGAAAATAGTCCTGTCTTATTCCTCTACGAAACACTGCTCCAGGCTAACTTCATACTTATGGCTTATATTTTTAAGTTTAATCAAGAGATTTATCTCAATAAAAAGTATAATCAAGAAAGAACCCATTCTACTCACTACTGCGAAATTATAGCAAGGCTACAAGGCCATGCTCAAAACAATTCACTTATCTGTTTTTGTGCTGTGATCTCTGTGACCATTGGAGACGTTTTTAAAGGGCATACGTTCTTCTCCCAATACATCCTCCACATCATCAATGAGAATGCTTCTGAATCCTTGTGACCCGTGGTGTTTGTTCAACAGCTAATTTGAGTGATAACCTCGCAGGACATCCTGAGGCATTGGCTCTGCTGGTTAGGGACAAGTTCCTCCAAGATCAGTTGTGAATTTCACTGTTTGTTAATTTTCCCAGATACACGCCAATATCCAGCCATACATGAATTCAACAGCAAAGGCAGTAACTGCACTGGTTCACTGTTGTGTCATTTAGCAGTGTGGGTTTCTTTCTCTTTATCTGTACTGCACAGACCTGTCCATGTGCTGCCATTATTAGATTACTTACAGTGTGGAAAGAGGCCCTTCAGCCCAACAAGTCCACACCGACCCACCGAAGCGCAACCCACCCATACCCCTACATATACCCCTTACCTAACACTACGGGCAATTTAGCATGGCCAATTCACCTGACCCGCACATCTTGGACTGTGGGAGGAAACCGGAGCACCCGGAGGAAACCCACGCAGACACGGGGAGAACGTGCAAACTCCACACAGTCAGTCACCTGAGGCCGGAATTGAACCCAGGTCCCTGGCGCTGTGAGGCAGCAGTGCTAACCACTGTGCCACCGTGCCGCCCAATAAAATCTGTTCCTCTCCCTTTTAAAAGTGCCATTGTTTTGGCTTTTTTCCTCCAGATACTTCTATTTTTGTTTGTGGAGCAGATATGGAGATCTGTGTTTAAGTTGAAACATAAAACTTGAAAATTGCACCAATAACTACCATGACTACTTTGAGACTATAATGTTATAAAGTTTAATTGTAAATTATCATTATTTTGTGCACTGGGGTTCTAAAGTTGAGGAAGAATGGATTTTAATAGTTCAGTTCTGTCAAGATCTGACCCATGCTTTTTAATGTCTGGAAGTCACTTTGAATATTGAATTCAAAACAATATGAAGTAACCCCACAGAGGCCAGTATTCCATCACCAAGTTACTCTTCATTTACATTTGCACTGTACATGAATTGCGACCAGGCAGTTCAAAGTTAGTCCCTATAGTAGGCAGACCTTTGAATTTCATGCAGGAAGGAAGAGGTTATGACTGTCAAGGATCTATTATTAGCAGTCAGGGATAGGAAGTCCTGAGCTGCTCAGAAGTCAGTGAGAAGAAAGGTCAGATCCAGAAACCCTAGTCACTCTGCCCTACATCAAAGGTATCTTGGAAATGACTGCCAGACTACTCAGACTCCTTGGCATTATGGTAGCCCACAAACCAACCAACACACTAAAACAGCAGCTAATGAACTTAAAAGACCCTATACAGACAACAAGCAAAACTAAGTCATTTATAAAATACCATGCAAGGACTGTAACAAAAACTACATTGGACAAACAGGCAGGAAACTAACTAAGGATACATGAACACCAATTCGCCACAAAAAGACATGACCCTCTCTTACCAGAATCCTCACATATGGATGAGGAAGGATAACACTTTGACTGGGACAACACATCCATCTTAGGACAAGCCCAAACAAAGACACACACGAGAATTGCTAGAAGCATGGCATTCCAACCGGAACTCTGTCAATAAACACATCGAGTTAGACCCTATCTACCACCCTGAGAAAAGGAACAGGAAGTGACTTCACCACAGGAAATAACATCACCACATCGCCAACCCAAAGAAACCCAAACATATAATTAGAAAGCAGGAATTTTCAGTATAGCTTCGCCTGAGGCCCATTGAAGATATTACATATTAGGAATCAAAATGTCTGGAAATGAACCTTATGGTCAGCGAGCAAACCTACATCCAAAACCTCAACCTGAGCTACAAATCTTCTCAAAACTCGCTAAGACATCCTACAAAGTTTTTGAAGATTTGAGTTTAGGGAACCAAGCTGAGTTGGCAGTTTGTTGTAAAGGTCTCAGGGTGAGGCATCATTCCCAAAAAAAATAGAAGGTTGTGGAGAGTTTAAACTAAAATAACAGGAGGATGGGAATGTGAATGGTGACAAAAGAAAGAGAGAGAGAGAGAGAGAGACAAGAGAAAAATTAAAGACAGAATGGGGAATGAGGAAAGTGAAAGGCAAAGAATTCTGCACAAAGTTAGGATAAGTGGCCTAACCATGGCTAATAAGGGAAATTGGGGATGTTATTTGATCCAAGGAATGAACATACAAGTTGCTTTGGAGTTATCACCAATAGTCTGAGCCCAGTTGATAGTCAGAAGCTTGCAAAAGTAAAATAAGACAACATTTTATATTACCACTTCCTTGAGCATAGAATTACTCTTAGGGCCAGTTTTATTTTAAATTTGTAATATGACTCTGAAACCGAGCATTTTGTCTAGGAAGTTAACATGGGTAAAATGTAGTGTATAGAAATGTAGAAAGCAGTATCTGAATCTTAGGTCTTGCTGTTGCAGAAGAGAAACATAATAGCGACAGAACACCACTTCCTACTAAACCAAACACAAGCTGCATTGCCAATTTATACAGATTTCTAAAGTGAAATTCCAAAAATGAAAGTTTTTAAAGGATTTGTAAGACACTTACTTCCTTTTCCAGGAAACTCAAATCCTCTATTTTTAATTTGAGTCAGTTGAACAAGGCAGAACACAAAATCATTCCTCAGATTTATGGAAAATCTGCAGTTATTTTGCTGGATAGTTGACAAATGGGATCACACATCCTTTTGATTTGATGTAAATTTCTTTTTGGCCTATCAAGTTACATGCAAATATTGGTCAAACCAAAATAATTTAGCAACTTGAAAACATAGAACTCTCATTCTCTATTATGTGATGTTATTCAAAGGTACATTTTTAAGCTTGATCTTGAAGCTCTCCAAAGGCCTTTTCTCACATCAGCTGAAATAAGCCTACAACTGTTTTGACCAAGATGAAAATCACATCAAAATCTGATTTTTTTTATCTTCCACTAGACACATACTAATGTATAGACATAAAAGGGGTAATGGTTGTAATAATCAGCAACATCATTTCATGGAACTTTGACAGTGAGTTAGAGAATTCGACGTTTCGAGCATAAGCCCTTCATCAGGATGAAGGGCTTATGCTCGAAACGTCGAATTCTCTATTCCTGAGATGCTGCCTAACCTGCTGTGCTTTGACCAGCAACACATTTGCAGCTGTGATCTCCAGCATCTGCAGACCTCATTTTTTACAGTGAGTTAGAGCCATTATCTACCTGATGCTATTCTATTGACATGCAAATTATTACCATAAATTTGTAGAACCATTGACATTACATTACATTTACATTAGATTCCCTACAGCGTGGAAACAGGCCCTTCGGCCCAAAAAGTCCACACCGACCCTCCGAAGAGTAGCCCATCCAGACTCATTCCCCTACCCTGTATTTACCCCTGACTCATGCACCTAACACTATAGGCAATTTAGCATGGCCAATTCACCTAACCTGCACATCTTTGGACTGTGGGCGGAAACCGGAGCACCCAGAGGAAACCCACATAATTTTAGTTTAGAAACAATTGTGTAAAAAGGGATTAGCTGTTCGGCAATCTTGCAGAATTTAAATGCAGGTCTCCTTTAAGTAGTATTTCAGCATATAGGTAGCCTGGATGTAGGTTTGCTCGATGAGCAGGAAGGTTCATTTCTAGACGTTTTGTCACCCTACTAGGTAACATCTTCAGTGGGCCTCCAGGCGAAGCTTCGACCAGAGGCCCACTGAAGCTGTTACCGAGTAGGGTGATGCAAAATCTGGAAATGAACCTTCCAGCTCAGAGAGCAAACCTACATCCAGAACCTCAACCTGAGCTATAAATCTTCTCAAAACTCGATATAGGAAGCCTGATTGACAGGTTGGAGGCTGCACAGATGGAGAGCAGCCTTCTTCAAAGAGTTGAAGCCTACCAGAGCATACAGGTTCATTTGAGGAATGTGAGAGATCATTGAGATGGTCCTCATCATGAGGGTGATAGGATCTGGATCATAATTGAGAGTGTGGTGCTGGAATGGGCGGCACGGTGGCACAGTGGTTAGTACTGCTGCCTCACAGCGCCTGAGACCCGGGTTCAATTCCAGACTCAGGCGACTGACTGTGTGGAGTTTGCACGTTCTCCTCGTGTCTGTGTGGGTTTCCTCCGGGAGCTCCAGTTTCCTCCCACAGTCCAACGATGTGCGGGTCAGGTGAATTGGCCATGCTAAATTGCCCGTAGTGTTAGGTAAGAGGTAAATGTAGGGGTATGGGTGGGTTGCGCTTTGGCGGGTCGGTGTGGACTTGTTGGGCCGAAGGGCCTGTTTCCACACTGTAAGCAATCTAAAAAAAAAGCACAGCAGGTCAGGCAGCATCTGAGGAGAATTGACATTTTGACAAGAGCCCTTCATCGAGTGCAGTCCACACTTTCTCCTAGGGTCTGATTCATGGCTAGTAGCCCAGATTTCAGGGAATCTTGCCCTAAAGTTCTCATCCAATGTTGCAAAACTTAAGTGTGAATTCAACTCTGGTGAAAGACCATCTGTGCTATCCTTGCACCCTGCCTGCCCAGTAATCAATTGTGTATGTTACTTCTCCTGGTGCAGATCTATTGTCTGACTCAAAATATCTGGGTTGGTGGACAGCAGCATGAAATCAAGTCAAATTAGAGCACCACCTTTTAGGAGTGAAGTTAGGAAACATTTTCATATACAGACGGTAGATGTTTGGAACTGTTTTGTGGAAAAAGCAATGGGTGCTAGGACAATTCTAGTTTAAGCCTACGATTGACAGATGTTTGCTACTCAAAAGTATTCAAGGACATATAGAAAATATTTTTAAATCTGGATTTAGGCAAGATGGCCTGTGCTTGTATTCTTGTGTATTCTATGTGTCTTTTCATGAGTGTTTTTCAGTTGCTGATCCATTATTGTAGGCTAGGTTACTCTTCTTTGGGCACCTGAAAAGAGAAAAAAGAGTAAAATTGTTGTGAAGGAAATAATGGACTCAAGAAGCAGCTGCTTATACCACCTCCTGTTTGTACTGGGAAAGATTTTGGGGATGAGGAGAAATTAAAATTTGAGAATGAAGTTAGCATCTGAGCAGATCAACAGATAGCAAGGATAGGCCATTTAGCCCCTTGAGCATATTCTTCCATTCAATAAGATCATGGCTAATAACATTTCACCACCTTGCTTAACAAGAATCTATTTTCCTCAGCCTTAAAAAAATGCAAAGATACATCTCCACCTTTTCAGAAAGTGAATTCTAAAGACTCATGACACTCATCACATACTTCACCTCAACTCTTAGATGGATGACCCTTGGTTTTTGAATTCTAGTTCTAGATTCTCCACAACAGGAGACACCATTTCCACATTCAAACACTCAAGACCCTTCAGAATCTTATATGTTGAATCAAGTTGCTCCTGACTCTGTTAAACTCCAACAGATACAAACCTAGTCTGTCCAGCCTTTCTTCATGAGGTAATCTACCATTTCCAGGTATTAACCTTACAAACTTTCTCTGAACTGGCTCCAACTCATTTACTTTGAGTGGAATCTTCACAGCCATTGAATTACATGGGCATTGGTGAGAAAGATGGGAAAAGTGTGAGATTGGCAGAAATGAGATTCTTAATGTCAAGAGCAATACATTTTTCAACTGAAAGTTCAATGACAAGATGACAATCTCACTATTGAGTAGTGAGAGATCTCATGACTAGCTAATCTCAACTCATTTGTATTGAAGCCAGATTGAAACTAGGTAGTAACAATCTGCAACCTGAAAATCAGAGCGGGTACCTGGCAGCTCCAGTTTGCTGCTTGCTCCTGTTTCTTGGACACCAGCCACCAACATCTCTATGGGCAGTGACAGTGTGCATCCACTATCCATTGGCATTGGCATGGGACATGTACCAGCCTCACTGCACCCTCATGGCATATTTCTCATTCACTTTCAAGATGGTTATTTACTTCCATGCTATTCTTTGGAGTCCATTGGAACCTCACACTGTAATGTTGCTGCCAGAACACTTGAGATTAAGTACAAGAACCCAGCACATGGATTGGAGCAGGGTGCATCTTGGGGCTCCTTGCTTGCTGTCGTAGGACTCAATCACTTTGCGTCTCCTTGAAATCTCACAGTACCTCTGCTTTGCCTTGCATTTTTGTGCTTTGCCCTCTCAGCCAAAGCCTAATGGCTCACAGCACTTTTTCTTGACTTGTCATTTAAAGATTTAAACCAGACATCTTATCATGGTTGGCAACTATGATCAGACAAAGGGGTAGGTATGTTGTTGAATGTTTATGTACAAGCAGTGTATGTAGCAAATATAAGGATATATTATGCATGCTCATGTAAATGATGTAGGTCTGCACTTTCAGCCTTGAACGATGCTCAATATGCCTCAGATTACCCTGGAAGGGAAAATTGCCCTACAATTTAAATAACTGATGCAGCTAGCCATCTCAAACGTCTGTTTTGTAGAAAGCACATGATTGGGTTTTCTCCACTGACAGGGTGTTACATGAAGCCAAAATGATATTTTGACCGTCACACAAATAATTACTGTGATATATGACTCGCAGAATCTAACTTCTGCCAATGTGATGTAAGGTTTGTGATTTTAAAATATTCTAAAATAATTTATTTCAGCTATTTTGAATTTTGAACCGGGGCTTATGAGTTTTCTATATGTCTGAAGTGCTTAAATGATTAACTTATTTGTAGTTCTGCTGCCGAGATGATTTCTTCTTTAGTAAACAGTCTGAGAGAGACAGTTCGGGGAAACTGATTGGAATTTATTTACATTGGGAGGATTTTTACAAGCAAACAAATTAAGCAGTTATGCATTTCATTTCGGTTTCGAAGGCCAGGGATTTTTTTCTTCTTTGGATTAAGGAAAACACCCATGGTATGGGAAAGGCAACTTTTAATTTCAGTTTGGCCAGTTTGCAGAGGTTTCGGCTGAAGTTGGATATGTAAAACAGTTTCTCTTGAAAAAGGGCAATACTTTAGTCCTGTTAAAAAGAGGCTACCTCAATGCCTGGAGCTTAGTTAAAAATTCTAGATAAAAATTATTTGCTTTAATTGTTTGGAGAGATTAAGTGAAGTTGAAAAAGTGTAAGTTCAGTTATGTGAAAAATGAAGGAAGATGCCAACAGATTCTCATGACCAAAAATGGAATCCAAGGCTAAGTCAATTCCAATGTGGTTTGGAGCAGAGAATTCTCCATGTTATTTGAGTACTGATAGCATTAATGGGATTATATTTTACTGTGTATTGCAAAATCTTTATATTTGTGTTATATGTAAATAACTTGGTTTATTACATTTTAACTTCATTTAAAAAAAAATTATCACAAGATGTGGACGTTGCTGACAAGCATGACTATTGTCTATCCCTAAGTCAAGAGTCAACCACATTGCTTTGAGTCTGGAGTCAAATGTAGGCCAGACTAGGTAAGGACTTCAGATATTCTTCCCTAAAGGACATTAGAGAACCAGACTTTTTTAAAATGGCAATTAACAATGGTTACATAAGTTGTAATTAAGCTAGTTTTTCATTCCAGTATTTTTTAAACTGAATTCAAATTTCATCTGCCATACTGGGATTATGTATGTGAAATATTAACGTGAAGTACTGGATTGCTAGTCCAGTGACATTATTGTTGTGCAACCATGGAATAAGCTTCTGTTTTATTGCCTAAACCAAACCTGTGGCATTGAATGCTTGTGTTTCAGTAAATTATCACCTTATTAAAACCAAAAAAAAACATGATCTGTCACACCAGATTTCAGTCGGGATTTGAATTATCCAATAACAACATCAGTTGGGATCATAACATCAGACATGTAGGTTGCTGGATCTTAGTGAAAAACATGTCGTGTTGACCATTCACATACTCATCTTGCTTAACCAGCTCATGCTTGCCAATCTCAGAATATCATGTCCATAATTAAATGTGATTCTGCTGTTGGACAATAGCTTTAAACAATCTTGACTGTAAAAATCCAGTGTAAAAATTATGGTTTCAGTAAAATTATTAGGTGGGCTTGCGGTGTGATGCGTCTGTATATACTAGACTCTATGCATATTAACACAAAGGACCCTGTTCTAAGTGGGATAAGTAAATTCCTCCATACATTGCACATTTTTCATTGAGAAAAGGATCATGAAGGCTGAACTTTGCTACAACATTTACCTTGGCAATGATCTGAAGAATCTACACGATTGAATTTCTTTTTCAAGCTAACCAAGATTGATAGTCAATCATTCCTACTGCATCTCCACACCAACCATGATCCATCCAATCAGATGTTCACTTTCTAAGTTTGGTTTCTTGCATGTCAGTCCCAAAGAATAAAAGATAAAAGTGTCAAGACCTTCTGCTCCAAATTTGTGCATTGATAAACAATTCGACTTTAGTTGAAGAAAATCTCTATACAACTGTAAATATCTGCAACACAACAAACTTTTGGCCGTGTTGCTACTAAAGGCTTCTACTTTTTGGAATAACCTTTGGTATGACACCTTATCAAGTGCCTTCTGGAAATCTGGGTATAATGCATCCACATCCACATTCCCTTTTCTTAATAGAATGTTACTTCTCCCATGTATGCCAATAGATTGGTTAAGCGAAATTTTCCCCTCATGAAAACTATGTTGAGTCATTCAGATTACCTTGAATTTATCTAAATGCAGTGTTGTAACTTAGTAATAGCTACTAATATTTTCCCTCCTACAGTTGTTCAGATAATTGGCATGTAGTTTCCTGCTTGCTGTCTCCCTCCCTTTTCGAATAATTTGCTCTTTCCCATCAACTGTCACCCTCAATCATGTCAGCCTCACTGCTGGTCACTGGTTCAAACAAAGCCATTCCAATATTGACCAATAGGGCCAGCTCACTTATCTTTCATCACAGCTAAAATGAACACATTAGATAGCTTTTCACGAAATATTTGCATAAGGCAAAGCCACAGCCTTGTCTTTTAAAAGGTGATCTCAGAAGAATGTCAGGCACACACGTTATGTGAAACCTTCAGAATTCCAGGAACTCTAGCTCTTTGATCACACCTTTAATTCTCAAACTCTTTTACTTCCCCCATTCCACATTATCCTTCCAAATACTCCACAGGGTCAATCACAGCTCTGGGTTTTCAAATCTTTTTCTGTAATCATTAATACAGGAAAATACCTCATGTACCCATGTTAATGTTTCTTAATTATACATTCATGAAGGCCTTAGGTGATTTTTGATTTAAAAAGTGTATAAGGATGACAGGAAAAAGGACTGAGGCCCATCCTCACTGCTTTCTGAGGATGTGGAACATACCAGACACTCTGCGGAAGCATTGTGAATGCCTTCCACACCAATGTCCACCAGTGCAGAGACATTCACCTTCATGGAACCTATCCAGAGAAAGACTGGTGTCACATTCTGTTCAGGACAGTATTGGCATGGGCCACAACTGGAGGAGCAGAACTGATTGAGGTCTCTAATGCATTGAGGACTGGCTGAGCTCAGACCCCTGCTAAGCTCAAAACGGATGATAAGCCACAGGGCTCAGCCATTAATGGGCTAATGGAGCTGCAGACACAACAGTGGACTTGTTGGTCTGAGGCCTGGTTAATATTCTCGGAACATGGTTTTGATTCCCACCATGGCAGATGGTGAGATTAAAATTCAATGGAATTTGAAATTAAAAGTTAGCCTGATGCTGACCATGTAACCATTGCTAATTGTTGTCAGATGAGTAATTAGGGTTCGATAATAAATGCTGGCCTAGCCAGTAGAGATGACATCCCATGAATGCGTTAAAAAGAAGAACATCTAGTAGAGGTGCAAAGGTTATGTGCAGATTGAAATGATGTGGTGAGGAGTCTGCACAATGTCATAGTTCTGGCATGGCAAGGAATGGCTGCTTCCCTGGGTAGGGAGGCAGTACCTCGGATAGACATGTGCAGCAGAACAGTCAATATCTATCAGACATGCACATAGCAGACTTGATTAAGGAGCTTAAGGTGAAGAGACAGGAGGTGGTAGTGACCACAATATGGTAAATTTCACCCTGTAGTTTGAGAGGAAAAGCTGGAATCAGGTGTAACGATATTACAATTGAGTTAAGATAGCTACAAACATGTGGGAGGAGCTTGTCAGATTTGATTGGAAGGGGAGTCTAGCAGGGAAGACAATGGAGCAGCAATAGCAGGGGCTTCTGGGGATAAGTAAGGAGGCACAGCAAAAATTCATGTCAAAGAAGAAACATACTAAGGGGAAGACAAGGCAACCATGGCTGATACAGGAAGTCAGGAACAGCAGAAAAGCAATAGAAAAAGGATACAATCTACCATAGTAATAGAAGCAGGAGTAGGCCATTTGGCCCATCGAGTCTACTCCTCCATTCATTAAAATCATGGCTGATCTATCCATCACCTCAGCTCCTCCCACCTGCATTATCCCGATAACCCATAATTACCCTCCCATGTAAAAAAGCCATCCAACTGTGTCTTGAGTACATTTAATGAAGCTGCCTCTACTGCTTCCTTGGGCAGAGAATTCCTTAGATTCACTACTGTCTGGAAAAAGCAGTTCCTCTTCATCTCTATTCTGAATCTACTCCCCCTAATCTTGAGGCCAAGTCCCCTAATCTTAGTCTCACCCACCAGCAGAAACAACTTGCCTGCCTCTAACTTACTTATCTCTTTCATAATTTTATATGTTCCTATCAGATCCCCTCTCATTCTTCAAAATTCCAGTGAGTAAAGTCCCAGGCGGCTCAAACTCTCCTCAAAGGGTAACCCCCACATCTCTGGAATCAACCTGGTGAACTCTCTCTGCACTGCGTCTAAAGCCAGTATATCCTTCCTCAAGTAAGGAGACCAGAACTGCACACAATACTGCAGGTGCAGCCTCACACAATACTGCAGGTGCAGCCTCACACAATACTGCAGGTGTAGCCTCACACAATACTGCAGGTGCAGCCTCACCAACACCTTGCACAATTGCAGCAGAACCTCCCTGCTCTTAATTTCAGTCCCTCTGGCAATGAAAGCCAATATTCTGTTTGCCTTCCTGTTGTACCTGCAAATCAATTTTTAGTGATTCATGTACGAGCACTCCTAAGTCCCTCTGCACAACAACATCTTTCACCATTTAAATAATATTTTGACCTACTATTTTCACTTCCAAAGTGGGATAGCATTACATTTACCAACATTGTACTCTATCTGCAGAGCACAACTGAAAAAGCAATAACTGAGAAGAAGATGAACTATGAGAGTCAGCTAGCTAGTATTAGAGAAGAATATTGCAAGAGTGTTTATTTTAGATATCTAAAAAGTAAGAATAGATATTTGACCACTGGAAAATGAGGATGGAGAAGTAGTAATAGAGATCAAAGAAATGTGGTCTTGGCTGACAAATCCTTCTTTGAGAATTAATGAGCAGGTTAAACTAAGGAGAGTGAATATTTGTGATCTATTTGTATTTTTGGAAGGTCTTTGGCAAGGGACTGTACTTGATGCTATTAAATAAGACATAAGCCCATGGAATTAGGGGAAAGGTATTGGCATGGATAGAGGATTGGCTGACTGGCAGAAGGCAGAGAGTGAGGATAAAGGCATCTTTATCAGATTGGCAGCCAATAACTAGGGGTCACTGTTGGTGCCACACGGATTCACATTTACATTGGCAATCTGGATGAGGGAACTGAGGGAATTGTTGCTAATATGCAGAAATATGACACAAAGATAGGTGGAGAAAACAGTAAGGCTACAGAAGGACTTGGTGGACTATTAGAGTGGGCAAAGAAACAGCAGATGGAATACAATGTGGGCCAGTTATACACTATGGTAGAAAGAATACAGATGTAAACTATCTTCTATATGGAAATGGCTTTGGAAATCGGAAGCAGGAAGGTTAACATGCAAGTTTATTTGGCACTTAGGAAGGCAATATTCACATTCATATTCATATTGAAAGAGCTAGAATACAAGAGTAGGGATATATTGCTGAGGGTGTATAAGGATTCGGTCAGATTGCATTTGGAATATTGTGAAAAGTCTGGGTTCTGTGTCTAAGGCAATATGTGCTGGTCTTGAATGGAGTCCAAAAGAGTGTGAACCGAGAGACCTCGACCTCCCTCCAGTTGAATGCTCAGGCCAGAAAACTGAGCAGGAGGTTATCCGTGCAAAGATGAATTCAATCCAATTAAAGCCAATCGAAGTATCTTAATGATTAATATTTAAGAAACAAGTATTCCCTTAAGGACATGAATGTCTTGACATTTTAATTGACTACTACTTCTGAGTGTCCACAAATGTTCATGTAAAGTTATTTGGCCTCAATTCTCACCACTATCACGTTTGTACAGGTCGTCAGTTTCACCTCACTACTGCCCTGGCATCATCAGCATCTTCATCACCTGTGCTGGCTCCCTCAGCATCTCTGTCAGATGCCCTTTCTTTCTCATTTGAGGAGAAAGGTGGTTGGTCCACCTCTCCCTTCTTTAAGTTCTCACTTTCCAATAAACTACTTTGTACAGTACAAAACATAAGGTCTGCAGACCATATGCAAGTGAGCACTGAGGTGCTGATCCTGAGTGGTTCAGGAAATAGAAGCACATCTTCAGAAGCACAGCAAGTCAGGCGGTATCCGAGGAGCAGGAGAGTTTTGAGCATAAGTTTTCATCAGGAATGTGGAGGGGGAAAGGGGCTGAGAGATAAATAAGGGTAGGGGGTGGGGGTGGGGGTGGGGGTGGGGCTGGGGGAAGATAGCTGGGAAAAGATAGGTGGATGCAGGTGGGGAGGTAATTGTGATAGGCTGGAGGGAAGGGTGGAGGGGATAGGTGGAAAGAAAGATGGACAGGTAGGACAGGTTAAGAGAATGGAGCCGAGTTGGATGGTTGAATTGAGGTGGGGGGTAGGGGACATTGGGAAACTGCTTCATCAACTTCATGAACACCTTTCACCCTGACCTCAAGTTCATCTGGATCTGTCTGTCTCTCTTCCCACCTATCCACTCCACCCCTCCCTACACCTATCTTTATTACCTCACACTTGCATTCACCTATTCCCACTTACCTTGCCCCCATCCCCATCCCGACCCTCTTATTTATCTTTCAGTCCCCTTCCCTCCCCATATGCCTGATGTAGGGCTTATGCCTGAAACATTGACTCTCCTGTTCGTCAGATGCTGCTTGACTTGCTGCTTTTCCAGTGCCACACTTTTCGACTCTGACTCTCCAGCATCTGCAGTCCTCACTTTCTCCACATCTTCAGAAGACAAACTGTCTGTTAAATTATACCCCTAATGGATGCATGCAGCATTAAGGTGCTATTCAGCATCACTGTGAGGGTTTCTTACTGTAGATATTAGCCATGCTTTCTAGAGATACCCATTGTCACTCGCTAATCCTGAGGATGATGCTGTAAGAGTCATAGAGTCATAGAGATGTACGGCATGAAACAAACCCTTCCGTCCAATTCACCCTTGCCAACCAGTTATCTTAACCTAATCTAGTCCCATTTGCCAGTACTTTGTCCATATCCCTCCAAACCCTTCCTATTCATATACCTATCCAAATGTCTTTTAAATGTTGCAATTGTATTAGCCTCCACCATTTCCTCTAGCAGCTCATTCCATACTCGCATCATCCTCTGCATGAAAAAGTTGCTCCTTCGGTCCCTTTTATATTTTCCCCCTTTCACCCTAAACCTATGTCCTCTAGTTCGCGACTCCCCAACCCAGGGAAAAGACTTTGTCTATTTACCCTATCCATGCTCCTCATGATTTTACAAACTTCCAAAAGGTCTCCCCTCAGCCTCTGACGCTCCAGGGAAAACAGTCCCAATCTATTCAGCCTCTCCCCATAGCTCAAACCCAGGCAACATCCTTGTACTGTATACCTTTTCTGAACCCTTTCAAGTTTCACAACATCCTTCCGATAGGAGGCGAATGTTTGAGCACACGAAGAATTTGTAAAATATAAACACTGTGACAGCTCCCTGGATGGTGGCCATGCACCTGCAAAAGTTACACCCTGAAGTCAAAAATGAGTTGGACATAGCGCAGTCATAACAAAGCTAAGACAGATGATGGATAAAGTGAATCCAACATTTGATAGTGCAGTCATATCTCGGTTGAAAATTCAGTATTGAGAAGTATAGTTTCAGACTGGTTTGCTGACATGGCCAATATAACAATTGGGCCGTTATTAAGCTTGTCTTGCGTTGGATGAAAGCCTGCTCTACAGCCACCTCTACATTGTGAGGTGTAATCTTCATAACCCCATGCTCGCTTTTCTCCTTAATGTTTCCATGAGCAAAATATTTGTGTCCTTTATTTTGTATTGTTATCTATCCATGTGACAGTAAGCACAACCTGACCTTTGTTGCCATGCATAACTCTGTCTGATACAGCCCTGCAGCATTGGAACTTGCAGCTTGCGTAAGAAATTCTTGTCCTTATCTTTCATATATACAGGCCTGATAATGCTCATGCATAGTTGAATGCACAATAACCTTGCTGAAAATGTGTTGCTGGTCAAAGCACAGCAGGCCAGGCAGCATCTCCGGAATAGAGAATTCGAATCTTCGAGCATAAGCCCTTCATCAGGAATGAGAGAGAGTAGCCAAGCAGGCTAAGATAAAAGGTAGGGAGGAGGGACTTGGGGGAGGGGCGATGGAGGTGGGATAGGTGGAAGGAGGTCAAGGTGAGGGTGATAGGCCGGAGTGGGGTGGGGGCGGAGAGGTCAGGAAGAAGATTGCAGGTTAGGAGGGCGGTGCTGAGTTGAGGGAACAATAACCTTCCCCACCCTACCCTGCAGCATCACCACTGACGGTAGAAAGTTAATATGTGAAATGAAATAGTTAGAAAGTGTTTGTTTGCAGCTTCAAGTATCAGATTCATCTTTATTTGACAGTAAGTGCTTCCCCTCAATGCAAATGTCTGAACTGCTGGCTTGCACAATGTAGTTGTTTCAGTTGTATTTCAATTCCTTTGGCTGGGCATGTTTATACTGTGTGGGAACATAGCCAAATAGACTACAGGCATTTTCAGTTAGCACTTTAAATTGCCTGCGAGACCTTATTTGGAACCTGATTTAGAAAAGGCTGATGTTGGGGAACATTTCCTCCATGTTGTTCATGCTCTCTTTCCTCCTCTAGATTTCACTCTTCCCCATTTGTTACACCTCATCACTTTCAACAAACCCATCACTTTGGATGACCTCTGGCATTCCTCGAGCACCAAGTCTTCTGGAGTCCCTTCTGTCCTCCTTGCATCTCCCTCAGTATTTTCATGGCTATTCCTTTTCTTCACATTAATGTCACTTCAACTCAGATCCCCATGTCCTCACTTTTACACCCCTTCTGTTCCAGTTCCACTGCTCTTTCTCCTTCCCCAGTGCACCCAACTACTGCAATGTGTTCATTCCTCTAAATATGCAAGTCCCATCCGACACCCTTCTACTGTCCCTATTACTGTTACTTCTCCTCTGCATCCCAATGTGTTCTCTGTACAGATGTAGACAGGCTTGTGTCATAGGTCAGAGTTCCTGAGTTTGACATTCATCCCAATGGAAATATGCATTTGGACAATTATAGAATTCTGTCCATACTTATACTTTGTTAAGCCTATTGCAGTGAAATAATTAGCTGAAAATTTGCTCTAATGTATCAGTATGTGATGTGAAATTTTACTCTTCAAAATTAGCTGCAATTTTATTAAGATATTTATATAAATTTCTCTTTCTCTGGTTTAACAAAATCATTCACTTGGTTATTTCAAAAAGATTACATTAAATTATTTCTTTCAGCCCTACATTAACCTCTTTGGACAAGGGAACCTCAAACAAAACAGTTACCATTCATACCATTTGGCATAGCTAATTGACAGTTATATCTAGTTAGAACCCTAGAATCTTGTGTTTGAAAGTTCCCCATTGTATGTCCAATATATTATTTGCCACTTGTTTCCAGTTTTAAAATCACTCATTCTCTCCTTAGAATCAATGAGTCATAGATATGTACAGCACGGAAACAGACCTTTCGGTCCAACTCGCCCATGCTGACAGATATCCTGACCTAATTTAGTCCCATTTGCCAGCACTTGACTCATATCCCTCGAAACCCTTCCGATTCATATGCCCGTTAAAAAAGATGCCTTTTAAATGTTGCAATTGTACCAGCCTCCACCACTTCCTCTGGCAGCTCATTCCATACACGCACCACTCTCTGAAAAAGTTGGCCCCTAAGATCCCTTTTATATCTTTCCCCTCTCACCCTAAACCTATGTCCAGTAGGGCTGAACTTCCCCCTCCCCAGGGAAAAGACTTTATCTATTTATCTCATCCATGCCCCCTATGATTTTATAAACCTCTATAAGGCCACCCCTCAGACTTCAACGATCCATAGAAAACAACCCCAACTTATTCAGCATCTCCCTGTAGCTCAAATCCTCCAACCTTGGCAACATACTTGTAAATCTTTTTTGAAGCCTTTCAAATTTCACAACATCCACGGTGGGCAGCACGGTGGCACAGTCGGGCAGCACGGTGGCACAGTGGTTAGCACTGCTGCCTCACAGCGCCAGGGACCTGGGTTCAATTCCTGCCTCAGGCAACTGACTGTGTGGAGTTTGCACATTCTCCCCGTGTCTGCGTGGGTTTCCTCCGGGTGCTCCGGTTTCCTCCCACAGTCCAAAGATGTGCGGGTCAGGTGAATTGGCCATGTTAAATTGTCCGTAGTGTTAGGTAAGGGGTACATGTAGGGGTATGGGTGGGTTGCGCTTCGGCGGGTCGGTGTGGACTTGTTGGGCTGAAGGGCCTGTTTCCACACTGTAAGTAATCTAATCTAATCTAATCTCTCTCAAGATCCTTCCAATAGAAAGGAGACCAGAACTGCATGCAATATTCCAACAGTGGCCCAACCAACGTCCCGTATAGCCACAACATGACCTCCCAGCTCTTATACTCAATGCTCTGACGAATAAAGGAATACAGACCAACCACCTTCTTCACTATCCTATTTACCTGCTTCTCTACTTTCAAAGAGTTATAAACCTGCACTCCAAGGTCTCTTTGTTCGGCAACACTCCCTAAGACCTTACCATTAAGTGTATAAGTCCTGCTAAGATTTGCTTTCCCAAAATGCAGCACCTCACATTGATCTATACCAAATTCTATCTGCCACTCCTTAACCCATTGGCCCATCTGATCAAGATCCCATTGTAATCTGAGGTAACTTTCTTCACTGTCCACTATACCTCTAATTTTGGTGCCATCTGCAAACTTATTAACTATACCTCCTATGTTCGTACGCAGATCATTTATATAAATGATGAAACGTGGTGAGCCCAGCATTGATCCTTATGGCACTCCACTGGTAACAGGCCTCCAGTCAGAAAAATGACCTTCCACCACAACCCTCTGTCTTCTACCTTTGAGCCAGTTCTGTATCCAAATGGCTAGTTCTCCCTGTATTCCATGAGACGTAACCTCGCTCATCAATCTCCCATGAGGAACCTTGTTGAACGCCTTACTGATGACATCTCCCACTCTGTCCTCATCAATCTTCTTTGTTACTATTCAAAAAACTCAATCAAGTTCATGAGACATGATTTTCCACTAACAAAGCCATTACCTGATTGAAATTTGTTTCATTTACCCATTGTACATTTTGCTACCTTCCCCCACCCTGCTTCCTGACCTGTTACCTTCATCCCCACCCTCACTCACCTATTGTACTCTATGCTACTTTCTCCCCACCCCCACACTCCTCTCATTTATCTCTCCACCCTTCAGGCACTCTGCCTTTGTTCCTGATGAAGGGCTTTTGCCCGAAACATCAATTTTACTGCTCCTCAGATGCTGCCTGAACTGCTGTGCTTTTCCAGCACCACTCTAACCCTGAAATTTGTTTTATTCAGACAAGTAGCTTTAACTTTGACTATTCCCTCACCTTTTCTGTATTTATAATGAAGCTGATTATGTTGTAGTCATACATTTCCTGCTGTTTCCCTACTTTAGCATTACCTAACATTCCTCTTAATTTCCTGGATCAAAATCTATCACTACCTCATTCAATGACCAGCACATTAGCAGCACACATTAAACATACTTTCCTCTTTAAAATTTCAATCACAACTCCTGCCAACTTTATTTCAAATTAAAACAAAGTGTTATTCTATATACTCCTTTTAGAGAGGTATAATCGTTTTACTCAGTATAATCCAGATAAAGTTGTAATTACTTTAGTGAAAAATGTTTTGCTTGACTTGGAGCATACAGAAGTTCTGAATAAACGAGGTTAAAAATATTTGACATAGGTTTCAACTATTTTCTTTTCTCCCCTCGACTGTGAGTGTTGGCAGTCACTTTGATTGTGGAGGGTATCGTAGCCAAGTCCTTTCCTGTCCACATCCGTTATAGACACATATTCCAGTGAGGGTTGTTGTTGACAGTATTCAGAAGCAGGAAACCAGGCTGAATCCTCCTTCACCTAGGATTTCTAAAATTAACTGCAGCACTTCAACTGCTGCCCCAGCTGGTACCAAACATGGCACAGACCATGGAATAGAACCGTAAACCTGCTCTTCATGGTGGAATATCATACTCGATAGCTTTTAGCCACTGTATTATTAAGGGAAGATCAGCAATTTTCATAGAGTTATTTAATTTAAAAGGTAAAAATGCTACAAATTTTCATACATTTTCTATGACTAGTGCCTTAGCATCACCAGGTGCTGAAGCATCATTAAGCTATCATACACATTTTTTAAATGGTTATGCTTTCTCAAGTTAGACAAACGTAGGAAAATCCACAGGGAAATAAAGACTCCTACTAAAAGGACTAAACATCAAAAATTCACTATTTTTTGTGAAAATCAATTACATTTGAATTGCTGAGATCTTTCTTCAGTATGGTGTACCTGTCAGATTTTGGGATTTATTTTTTTTCTCAATGCAAAGGATTTGGAATGTAATGAAAATTAATCATTATTTTCTATTTTTTAAAATTATTCTCATAGATTTGAAAAGCCATAGGCTTTAACACTCAAATTGCAGGTAGTTTCGTGAAATAGGCATCATATATGGCCAAGAAGTAGTCTTACCTATCGCAAAGTCAAAGCTCATTCTGTTTGTGTGAGGTTCAGTGAAGGTGGAAAACTTGCAATAGCTTTTTGGCTGTTCAGGAAACATCTTGCTTGATTTACCCTCCCGTTGAATTAAATGATAAAAAAATCTTTTGAAATATGATGAAAATTGAACTTGCTGCTCTGTAAAGTACAATTGATCACTGTATGACTAATTGGTCTTCAGGCTGTTGTCTATTTCAAACTTAATATTTCCCGCTTTCTCCCCAGCCAGAATGCAATCCCATGCTTCGGCACCTGGTGATGCTAAGGCACTAGTCACAGAATATGTATGAAAATCCCAAGATTCCATGATTAAAATTTAAGGAGGATATGAAGATTGGCAGATCTGGATTGACCATTAATTGTAATGGAAACTCTGAAAAGTATGGGGTAGCTGGAGTCTTTATTTCCTGTGGATTTTCCTACGTTTGTCTAACTTGAGAAAGCATAACCATTTAAAAAAATGTGTATCATAGATTAATGATGTTAGCAGTACCAAAATTCTTAGAACAGTTCACAATTTGTGAAATCTGTTCTTCACTCAGCACAGTTTGTGTCCCACAACTGCTCTGTTATTGCTCAAGAACTGAAAATAACACACACCTTGGGAACATTCTGTTCATCTGTTTATTTACAAGGCTATTTTGCAACAGAAAAAAACTTTGTCTATTACCTCTCCAATGAGCAACCGGTCTAACTAGTTATTTAAATAATATGATATAATTTTGAACTCCAACAATAAATAACATTCAACCCCCGTGTTTCTATAATTGTAAACAAAGTCCTCATTAAAGGTAGAAATAGACTGTCCAAAAGTAATTACAAAATACTCAGAAAGAATGGAGTATTTAAAAGAGAGAATGTGGATTAGTCAAACTTTAACAAGAATATTAGAAATTAAGAATATTTAACATAAGTATTAAGTATTTAATATTTTAAAAGACTGAATCTTGCTGGTTAGAGGTAAGGAATAAATCACCCAGCCACGGCCAGATTTTAGAAGATATGCTGAGATGAAACAAAATAAAGTTTCAACTATCTATTCCAGACTTCATTATATTAAAAAAACAAACATAACCCTGAAAGCCTAGTCAATACATTTAAATAATATCATCTCCTTCAATACTGAATTTGCATTCATAATTTCACATTGAAAATGACTAATCCATTGATTATTCCTCAAATGTAAATTTGCAGCCTCCACTGTGAGGACAGGTTGAGAAAGAAGTCAAGCAGTTGTTACTGGCTGAATCTTATAGATACCTGAATGATGTCGATTCTGGCATAGACATGTGAGAAGTCCAATGAGGCCTATCTTGACATCAGAATTAGCTCGCTGCATTTTCCACCTAAATTCCAAGCGTTAAGATGCGATTCTCACTAGGCAGCGGCAAGATGCTTGTAAATGGAGACTATTGCTTGTTAATAGGCTGACTAATAGCAAAGGCGAAAGTGAGGACTTCAGATGCTGGAAATTAGAGTCGAGAGTGTGGTGCTGGAAAAGCACAGCAGGTCAGTCAGCATCCGAGGAGCAGGAAAATGGACATTTCGGCAAAAGCCTGATGAAGCCTTCCCAATGAAGGGTTTTTGCCTGAAGCGTCGATTTTCCTGCTCCTCAGACGTTGCCTGATCTACTGTGCTTTTTCAGCACCACACTCTCAACTCTGATTAATACCAAATCTCATCTCATTACAATACAGTTGCCTATCCTATAGTAGCTGTGAGGAAACTAAATAGTGACAATTCTCGACATGAATGTCTAAGCAGGTACCTAGTGACTCCAGCTCATTGCTTGCTCCTCCGCACTGCCAACTTGGACCCACAGCAGCAACGTCTCGGGGCAGAATGTCTTGTCACCAGGACATCAGCCAAATGCACCCCTCATGATGGAAACTGTCATCCAGCATCTGTCACTCTTGGGACAAACCAGCAACTAGCATTGCAATACTACTGCAAGGGTTCTAAGTATGCAATTACAGGCAGGCAGCTCACAGAATGGACCAGAATATAATCGGTTTTTTTGCTTTCTCTCTTAGTGCCCTCTCTCCTTGAGCCTACCAGGATGCTCACGACATCCCTGACTTGCATTGCCTTGCCCTTTTGCATTGTACCCCCTGAGCCAGAAAGACACAACTTGAGCACATGGAAAAAAATCTTCCATGAAATTCCTTCAAATTGGAACTGCTCTCTAATTTATGGTAAAGCTCAGCCCAAAACCTCAATCAAGGTATGAATTATATCCTAATATGGAACATAGAAGTCCAATACACCTCAGAATACCTGACAAAAGTTTGTAGCTTCAGACAATCAAAGTATCACTTGTTATGGTCTCAGCAAATATTTGGTTGATAAAGATCTCTGGCGATGCTTACCTGACATTAATATTGGATTCGAATAAAGAGCTATAACTTGAAGCAACTCGGCTGTCAAAATATTGACTTCTAAGGGAGTGTCCGTCTTCTAATGTTTTACTGTTTTATTTTTCCAAGTGGTGTTCTATAATTAGATGGCTTTAACGATTGCTGCTTGCAGTGATTCTGTGAATTTAGTGCTTAAAATTGTGATTGCCAAAAGCCATTTATATAAAGTATGTTTGAACTTTGTTGTTTTTTCCCTAAATCTATTTCTGAGCTGGCTTCCTCCTGAATCTCTTCACACCCTGAAACAGAGTGGTTTGGAACTGGAGTGGTTATAGAAGGAACTCCTGCTTCCGTGGTCCAGACGGCCTGATATGTCTGGCTCAGTTTGTCCAAGTCTACTTAGTGTTGGATCAGTTGACAATCGTGTCTGATCTACTGTACCAATCATTTGAATGTAGGCATTGTAAGATAATTGTCACCCTTTGTTCATACTTTTATTGCAGTTAACGTAGAGGAATCTCTGTTTCTTTTTTCTGCATATGCCTTGCTGACATCATTGGTACTTTACTGGATGATTCACATTTGCCCCTTTTTCAGTGACAAATTGAACAAATAAGAATCAGTGTTTAGTTGTCACAGGCATTATAAACAGCTTTAAACTAATCTACTACCAAGAATATAGGGTTAGATTTTCATGGGCCAATTCAGGTCTCCCTACCGGCATTTCTTCTATCGCGTTCTTGTACAACCCCACATTATAGTTGTTTGCTTTACAAACAACTCTTAAAAGTATTAGCAATGTAATCACATTACAGCCAACAACACGTGTAATGATGCCGCTCCTTTAACAAGGTTATGTTGTTCTTGGTTCTTTTTCAGAGGGGTCATAAATGCAGAGTTGCTGAGATGTCTGGCTTGTAGGATTTTAGGGTCAATTTGATTATAGCTACTGCCTCAGGCAAAAGGCTTTCAAGATTTAAGAAAAATACTTGTACAATGAAAGGGGAGTGGTCGGTTCTCCCAGCTCAGCTTTTCTATAGCTTGGTTTGGTTTTAGCAAGCAGTCAGTTTTTGAGGCTCCTGGTCTGAGAAACAGCTCCATGGTAGAAGGGGTTCCATGCTGAACCTCTCTGCCATCTCTCTGTTCTGGAAGACCCAGTGTTTGAGTTTTCCTTTCTTGTCAAGGTGTGCTTATGGGGATTGCTGTCGGAATTTGGAACAGCATCATTAAGTTGGGATAATCTGTTGGGTTTTCAGATAGGTTGAGTTATTCTACATTCTGTTCTCATTTGATTGTGTTTCATTCAGTAATCTTGCAAATAAATTCCGTTTTGTTTAAAACTAAGTGGTTGAGCCAACTGCATCACTCCAGGAATATCCACATCACACCGGTTTAAAACAACAAGCAAAGTTAGGGTTCGGGCTACTTTCCTGAAATGTTTTGAGGGAGTCTGGCCTGGTCCATAACACACATTTTAAAAGTTCGTGCTTTAGAAACAGTGTCCTCAATTTGTTAACCACATTAATGCAAATTTGTGTTAACAAAATACGTGTTATAGCAGAACAATCTGTATTTAAGGAAGGATGTAAATCCTTTGGAAACAGTGCAGAGAAGGTTTATGAGTTTGAAACCTGGAAAAACAAGTTAGGAACAGAGGAACATAAGAACATAGGAACAGAATTAGTCCATTCAGCCCCTCAATCTATTTCACCATTCAATTAGATCATGGCTAATCTGTGGCTGAACTCCGTATACCTGAATTTGGTCCATATCCTTAATACCTTTGCTAAACAAAATATTATGTCTTTCAGATTTAAAATTGACAACTGATCTTGCAGCTGCTGCCATTTGTGGAAATACGTTACAGACACAATTACTGTCATATACTACAATTTGTGTGTGGAAGTGCTTCCAACATCTTTCCTGTACAGTCTGGCCCTTATTCTTAGACGATGCCCTCTTGTTCTAGAATCCCAACGAGGAGCAATAGTTTATCTTGATCTATTCCCTCTTTTCCTGTGAATATCTTGATCAAATCTTAACCTTCTAAATTCTGGAGAAAACGGGCCTAATTTGTAAAATCTCTCCTGATAACTTGTTCAGGTGTCATTCTTGTAAACCAACATTGTACTCCCTCCAACACCAATATATCCATGTCTTATAAGGATATGTTGGAAAGACTGGGCTTGTCTCTTCCCATCCACAAATAAGGGAGGGTATCTTTTCATTGAGAAATTCTATCATGACATTTGCCATTTTAATTTCTCATTAACACTCAACTGTCTCCGTCTTGACCTGCAGTATTCTGTTCCTTTGAGTCCAATTCTAACATTGCTATCACATCTGCTGAGAGGGGTGCTTCA
Organism: Hemiscyllium ocellatum; assembly: GCF_020745735.1. Lineage (NCBI taxonomy): Eukaryota > Metazoa > Chordata > Chondrichthyes > Orectolobiformes > Hemiscylliidae > Hemiscyllium > Hemiscyllium ocellatum. The sequence continues at coordinate 92,262,249 of NC_083411.1, read as the reverse complement.
TGTTTAGGGACCACGTTATCTATGTGCAGGATAAATGTGAAACCTCAGACATTTTCTTCTACTTCCCCAGAACAAGACATCGCAACCGAACATCAAGTCATCATTCAAAGACATTCACCGAACATGATCTCCTATGGAGTGCTTCTGTCCGTAGGTTTCAACCTCATTGTTACCCAACCCTGAAGTGCCTATTTATAACTCCTTCTCAAGGCTGACAAACACTCTTGCCCCATTAAAACCCTTGGTTTATGCCTACACAAATGAATGATCTGCTGAAAAGTCATCTACTTGAACATTAACTCTAATTCACTCCATAAGTGCTGCCAGACCTGCTACATATTTCCACAATGTCTGATGATGACCATATTGTGTGTCTTTGCATTTTCCTTATAAGAAAATGGTTATTGTTCATTCTCAAACAGGAAGGTATTAAAACACAGCGATGTCAACTCTCAGTGTTTTTTTGAGTTGCACTCATTTTTTACCCATCTGACATTTTACTTTAGATCTGTTCTAACCTCATGAAATAGTCTCTCTTGTTTGAAACGTCTCATGTTTATAACAACATAGTTATATTGAACAAAAGAAATTCAGGAAAAGTATGAATTTAATACATCAAATCATATTCTCCATGTCACTTGATGTTACATCTCAAAATACAACTCTTAAAAATTTTGGAACCAGAGAAGAATACAAAGGTAAGGAGGGACAAAGTCTATATCTAAGGAGAAGTGGAAAATTAAGGTCAGTGTCTTTGCAGTTTCCATGCATTCTTCCCCAATTCTATCAGGCCATGTAGTTTTTATTACATCTATAAAGATATTGACCTTTAACAATAGCCAAATTAACCACCTGCAAGAAGCAAGAGGGCTTAGTCATTGATTAGCAAGTTATCAATCTCCCAGACAAGCTAGACTGTAAACAATATGAGCAATAAGATAATGCAAGAAATAAAACAATAAATGTCCCAAATATTTAGCAGAAAATAAGTTATGTTCGGGTCGTTACTACTCCCTACATGTTGGGTAAATCATTTCTGTTTAGTCAATTGGAATTACTAAGCTGTTCATGGATATATGAATTGTGCTTAGTTTAGACTATAATTAGGAACATTGGAAAATAGGAATTAGGAGTGGGAGTAGATAATTCAATCCTTCGAGCCCACTCTGCCATTTAACATGATCAAGAATAATCTTATCCTGGTCTCAACTCCACTTTCCTGCATATTCCTTATAACTCTTTATGCTGCTTTTCATTAGGAACATAACTATTCCTTTCTTGAATCTGTTCATTGATTCTACCTCCATTGCATTCTGGGGCAGTGAGGTCAACAGATTCATAACCCTCTGAGAGAAGTAGTTTCTTTGCATCATAGTTTTGAATTTACCTCCTCAATACCCATGACCTCTTATTCAAGACTGTTCCACAAAGAGGAATACCTGTTCAATATCCAACTTATCAGTATGTTATATACTTCAATCAGATCTCCCCTCATTCTTCTGAATTCCAGTGAGTACAAGCCAAAGTCATTCAACCATTACACGTACAGAGTCATTTCATCCCTGGAATCAATCTGGTGAACCTTCTTTGTACTGCTTCCAGTGCTACCACATCCCTTCTCAAATAAGGAGACCAAAACTGGACACAATATTCCAGGGGTAGTCTCACCAAAACCTTAAATAGATGTAACAACATTTCTTTATTTTTGCAATAAATGCCAGGATTTTATTTGCCTTTTGAATTAGATGCCACACTTGCTTACCCACTTGGTGCAATTCATGCACAAACATGCCCAGATGCCTGTACATTGACACACTTTCAATCTGCTTTCCATTTTAATAATAATTTGTCTTTTTATTTTTCCAGTCAAAATGCACAACCTCACATTTATCCACATTAAACTCCAGCGACCAGATTCTGGCCCATTCTCCTACCCTATTAATATCCATCCATAAACTCTTTATCCCCTCATCACAGCCTGCTTTCCCACCCATTGTCGTATTATCTGGAATTTTGCTTTGTTACGCTCTGTCTCTGCCAACAGATCATTAGTGTATATTGTAAATAGTTGAGATCTGAGAACTGAATCCTGCAGAATTCTACTAGTTACAGTTTGCCATCCAGAGAAGGATTCATTTTTCCTGACTCTCTATTTTCCGTTAATCGGCCAATTCTCTATCCAAGATAATATTCGAATCTTAACCCTATGAGATTTACCCTTTGGATTTTTTTTTGATACAGCATCTTGTCAAATGCCTTCTGGAAGTCCATATATACCATATCCACCGGCCCCCCATTATCCACCTTGCTGGTTACATTCTCAAAGAATTCCAGCAAGTTTGGCAAACGTGATTTGCCCTTCACGAAGCCATGATGATACTGGTGAATTCAACTTTCTTTTTCCAAGTTTTGAGTTATCTCCACCTTTATGACTGACTGCAGCAACTTCTCCACTTTTGAGGTTAAACTAACTATACTGTAGATTCCCATCATTTTGCCTGGTTTGAATGAGGGTGTCACATTAGCATGTGTACAATCTACTAATGCCTTTCCAGAATCCAGGAAATTTTGGAATATCATAACTAATGCATCCATGATCTCTGCTGCCACCTCCTTTAATACCTTTAGTGCAGGCCATCAGGCCCTAGGGACTTGTGTACCTTGAATCCCATCTGTTTAATTAATAACTTCTCCCTATTTATAGTAATTTCATCAAGTTCCTCTGTAGTAACTGCAATTTATGGGAAGAAAGTATTATCTCCCACTGTGAAAACAGACAAAATATTGGTTTAGTGCCTCTGTCATTTCTGAATTTTCCATTATTACCTTGCCATTTTCATCCTCTGAAGGGTCAAAATTGCTTGGTTTAAATCTAGTTCATAAAATATATCTGCAACATGATATTGATTCAATCTCTTTCAGAATCGCTTATTCTAATTAATGTCCTAGCTGCAACTGAAAATGAAGTCAGTTGAGACAAAGGAAAAATTGGTAGACGTAGTGATTAATAAGGTACACACTAAACAAACTAAATAAACTCCTTGTTAAATATTTTAAAAGATTTGTGGTCACTGTATAATAAGTAGATAGATTTTAGACTATATTTTCCAAAATCTTTCAGGCAAGATTATGAAAATAGCAAAATTAAATAGATAATTTATTGATATTCAATGTAATTATTTAAATAAATGTTCAATCCTAAGCTGTTGTTTGCATTTTACCACTTTTATTTTGACAATTCCTTGCAGTTTTCAAGGTAAAAATGCTTTTCATTATGTTTTATATTGATTGAACAGGTCCAGTAAACATTTAATGAACCAAGTGTGACACGACGCTACCTTTACACTTGTGTGAAAGCAAATGACCTGAGACCACCACTTACAGCTAAAAATACTTAAATTGACAGAGAACTTGTTCAGTAAACTTACTGATGTTACAACTTAGACACAATGCTTCCTGGAGATTGTATGGAAATCCATTACTTTGCCCTCAGGCATTACTTAAAACATTATTGAATTAAAAGCTAGTAGCATCAGATTATATTCTGTAAATACAAACTCTCAATATTCAAAGGTGAAAAATTAAATGATCTATTAAATAATCCATTATCGTTTTATTAACAAGGTCATATTTTCCTCAACAAGGAAGTATTTCTGGTTTTTCTATTCCAGGGGCAATTATTCCCCAATAAATCAGTTAGTTATTTACTTCCTGATGAGCTCATAATTCTGTCAAACACAAGTATACATTGGAATCCAGGAAATAGGAAATTCCCAGGGTTGGGGCAGATACCTAATAAGGCAGGACCTTTACCTTTTCTTTCACAGCATGGTACATTTTCCTGGTTTGTTTGGATCATGTATGCATTGTAATTCCCAACAAGGTTTCCATCAAGATAGAGTGAGCAAAGGTCAATAGAATATAATGAGAGGTGAGAGTAGCATACTGTCTTCCTCTAGTTTCAGTATTCCATGTTGTCACCATATGAATTTAATTGCTTTACTTCATTCCCAGTATGCTATCTCTACATAAGACTTTAAAATGAAACCACCAACCAGGTTTCTTTAATAAACAAAATAAAATAAATAAACAAAACGTAATGTAGATGCAAAATAGTTAAAAGAATTTGTATTATGACTATATAAAAATTCTCTAATGGTAACTTGTTAATAAATTAAAATCCCTATACAAATGTTAAAGGGAACTTAAAAAGAGTCTCTCTATAGGGATTCACTTTGGGAAACATCATGTGGACAAAAGGTCTTCCAACTTGAAGGCGAGAAAAGGGGATGGTGTAGAACATTCAGTTGGTTGTAGGCCGAACATTCTGGCGTGCATAGACAGAAATCACCAAACATTCACAGTTGTATCTGGGATCTTGGTAAATGCAGGTTGCTCAATATTCAGATATCTTCCAGTTGATCTTCAAGAGGCCAATCAGAATTCACGCTGTGTCACAACAAGGATTTTTTTTCAAAAACAGTCCAGCTGATTAACTGGGCAGACTTCCCATAACAGGTTCTGGAGTCGAGTGGTGCTGGAAAAACACAGCAGTTCAAATAGCATTCAAGGAGTAGGAAAATCGACGTTTCGAGCAAAAGCTCTTCATCAGGTATACAGGCAGAGTGCCTGAAGGGTGGAGAGATAAATGAGAGGAGGGTGGGGTGGGGAGAAAGTAGCATAGAGTCCATATTGTGCTCTATGCTACTTTCTCCACACCCCCACCCTCCTCTCATTTATCTATCCACCTTTCAGGCACTCTGCCTGTATTCCTGATGAAGGCCTTTTGCCAGAAACGTCGATTTTCCTACTCCTTGGATGCTGTCTGAACTGCTGTGCTTTTCCAGCACCACTCTACTCCAGAATCTGGTTTCCAGCATCTGCAGTCATTGTTTTTCCCATAACAGGGTTAGGTTTAGGTTTCTGGATCATGTTCTTCCCCCACCTGAAAATCCAAACAAACTCCAAGCCTGCAGACCTTTTACAAGTTTATAAAATCATGAGGGGCATGCACAAGACGAATAACCAAGGTCTTTTTGCCAGGGCAGGGGAGTCAAAAACTAGAGGATTCCAGGAAAAGAACATGTTTATTGTGAGAGGGGAAAGACTTAAAAGAAACCTGAGTGGCAACATTTTCAGAGAGTGGTGCATGTATGGAATGAGCAGCTAGAGTAAGTGGTGGAGGTGGGTACAATTACAGCATTTAAAAAGCATTTGGTTGGGTACATGAATAGGACAGGTAAAGAGAAATATGGGCCAAATGCTGGCAAATGGCACTAGGTCAGTTTAAGATGTCTAAGAACTGTATGACACTATGAATCTATGACACTGTACTGACACAGTCATAAAAGTAATCTGATACTTTCCCTGAAGTAATTACAAGGAAATATGATTAGGTATCATCTGGAACTATCCAGTTTTTATGAAATGCCTTGTTAAAAACAGGCCCATTGTCTTTCATTGACTTCTTAAAAATTGTCCTGGTATTACCAATGCTTTAAACTTAAATGCAAACCAAATAAACCCATTGTAAACATTCACCCTTCAATAAATGGAACCTCATTTTCAATATGTTTTACTACGAAGTGTGAGCAAAAACTATTGCTTTAAAAATGAGTATCATTTTTAAAATCAAGTTACTTTAAAAGAAAGAAATATCCTATTGACTTCCCTATAGTTCAATAATTTTCTTGAAACAGGACTGCAGTGTCACCCATATCACGATTATCAATTACTATCTTGAAAGGTCTCATGGAATCAGGGTGAAAACACTGGTTCATTGATCAAAGTCGATGTCAGCTTCTCTGTTTGGCACTCCCCCAATCAAAATACTTTGATTTTCTTCAGTAATAAGTCAGTCAGTGGAACAGCTGTAATTCTGAAGTTTGGTACAAACTCACAACAGACGCCATACTTTAGGCCACGGACTGTGATTGAATAGTTGCCCTCCAAATGCAGGCCTGACAGCACCCCTCAAGATTTACAAATTCCAGACAAAGCAGCTAGCTTTGATTAGCATCACACTTTCTACCTTCTACATGCATTCCCTTCCCAACCAATGTACAGTGGCAGCAATATATACTACCCATAAGTTGCACTGCAGTAATTCACTAAGACTTATACACCTTCTAAATCTGTGACTTCTACAATGCAGAAGGACAAAGAGCAGCAGATGCATGAGAACACCACCACTTGAATTTTCCTTCCAAGCCACATATCACCCTTACGTTGAACTACATCAGCACTTTGTCATTGGTTCCAAAATCTTAAAACTCCCTTCCTAACAGTACCATATGTCTCCCTGCACTCGAAGCACTCCAGCAGTTTAAGAAGATAGGTAAAAACAGGGCATTTAATACATTAATGGCATAGAGTCATCGAGACACAGTGCATGGAAACAGACCCATCAGTCCAACTCATTTACACCAATCAGGCATCCTAATCTGACCAAACCCCATTTGCCAGCTTTTGGCCCATATCCCTCTGAACCCTCCCTATTCATATACCCATCCAGGTGTCTTTTAAATGTTGTAATTGCACCAGCCTCCACCTCACTTCCTCTGGCAGCTTATTCCGTATATGCACCACCATCTGAGTGAAAAAACCTGCCCCACAGGTCCGTTTTTATATGTCTCTGCTCTCACTTTAAACCTATGTCCTCTATTTTTAGACTTCCTCACTCTAGGGAAAAGACTTCTCATCCTAGGACAGGTGAAACAAAGACATGCGCAAGAATTCTTAGAGGCATGGCATCCTAACTGGAACTCCATCAATAAACACATTGATTTAGATCCAATCTAACTTCCCTTTAAAAACCACAGAAATTACATCATCCATCTTAAGAAACCAAGACTTATAAATAGAGAGGGAGGACATACTACCAGTGCTTCACTGGAGACTGTCAATAATGATGTTACCTAGTCATGGTGACGAAATGTCTGAAAACAAACCTTCCAGCTCAGCGAGCTAACTTACATACTTAGACTTTTCACCTTATGCATGCCCCTCACAAATTTCTAAGTTGCCCCTCAGTCTTGAGGCTCCAGAGAAAAACCTTTGTTAAGAAGGGTGACCAGAATTGTACACGGTATTCCAAAAAAGGCCTCATCAATGTCCTATACTGCTGCAACATGATATCCCAACCCCTACACTCAGCGTGATGACCATTGAAGACAACCATGCCAAATGATATCTTCACCATCCTGTAAATCTGTGACTATACTTGCAAGGAACTGTGAACCTGCACCCCTACATCTCTTTGTCTGGCAACACTCCCAGAGCCCTATCTTTAACAGTATAAATCTTGCCCTAGTTTGCCTTGCCAAAATGCAATACCTCACATTTACCTAAATTAAACTCCATCTGCTACTCCTTAGCCTAATGGCCCAACTGATCAAGGTCCTGTTCTCTGTGGTGATCTTCTTCACTGGGCGGCACAGTGGCACAGTGGTTAGCACTGCTGCCTCACAGCGCCAGAGACCCGGGTTCAATTCCTGACTCAGGTGACTGACTGTGTGGAGTTTGCACATTCTCCCCGTGTCTGCGTGGGTTTACTCCAGGTGCTCCTGTTTCCTCCCACAGTCCAAAGATGTGTGGGTCAGGTGAATTGGCCATGCTAAATTGCCCGTGTTAGGTAAAGGGGTAAATGTAGGGGTATGGGTGGGTTGCACTTCAGCGGGTTGGTGTAGACTTGTTGGGCCAGAGGGCTGTAAGTAATCTAATCTAAACTGTCCGCTATACTACAGCTGTAATTCTGAAGTTTGGTACAAACTCACAACAGAAGCCATACTTTAGGCCACGGACTGTGATTGAATGGTTGCCCTCCAAATGCAGGCCTGACAGCATCCCTCAAGATTTACAAATTCCAGACAAAGCAGCTAGCTTTGATTAGCATCACACTTTCTACCTTCTACATGCATTCCCTTCCCAACCAATGTATAGTGGCAGCAATATATACTACCCATAAGTTGCACTGCAGTAATTCACGAAGACTCCTACACCTTCTAAATCTGTGACTTCTACAATGCAGAAGGACAAAGGGCAGCAGATGCATGAGAACACCACCACTTGAATTTTCCTTCCAAGCCACATATCACCCTTACGTTGAACTACATCAGCACTTTGTCATTGGTTCCAAAATCTTGAACCTCCTTTCTTAACAGTACCATATGTCTCCCTGCACTTGAAGCACTGCAGCAGTTTAAGAAGATAAGTAAAAACAGGGCATTTGATTCATTAATGGCATAGAGCCATCGAGACACAGTGCATGGAAACAGACCCATCAGTCCAACTCATTTACACCAATCAGGCATCCTAATCTGACCAAGTCCCATTTGCCAGCTTTTGGCCCATATCCCTCTGAACCCTCCCTATTCATATACCCATCCAGGTGTCTTTTAAATGTTGTAATTGCACCAGCTTCCACCTCACTTCCTCTGGCAGCTTATTCCGTATATGCACCACCATCTGAGTGAAAAAATCTGCCCCACAGGTCCGTTTTTATATGTCTCTGCTCTCACTTTAAACCTATGCCCTCTATTTCTAGACTTCCTCCCTCTAGATAAAAGACTTCTCATCCTAGGACAGGTGAAACAAAGACATGCGCAAGAATTCTTAGAGGCATGGCCTCCGAACTGGAACTCCATCAATAAACACATTGATTTAGATCCAATCTAACTTCCCTTTATAAACCCCAGAAATTACATCATCCATCTTAAGAAACCAAGACTTATAAATAGAGAGGGAGGACATACTACCAGTGCTTCACTGGAGACTGTCAATAATGATGTTACCTAGTCATGGTGACGAAATGTCTGAAAACAAACCTTCCAGCTCAGCGAGCTAACTTACATACTTAGACTTTTCACCTTATGCATGCCCCTCACAAATTTCTAAGTTGCCCCTCAGTCTTGAGGCTCCAGAGAAAAACCTTTGTTAAGAAGGGTGACCAGAATTGTACACGGTATTCCAAAAAAGGCCTCATCAATGTCCTATACTGCTGCAACATGATATCCCAACCCCTACACTCAGCGTGATGACCATTGAAGACAACCATGCCAAATGATATCTTCACCATCCTGTAAATCTGTGACTATACTTGCAAGGAACTGTGAACCTGCACCCCTACATCTCTTTGTCTGGCAACACTCCCAGAGCCCTATCTTTAACAGTATAAATCTTGCCCTAGTTTGCCTTGCCAAAATGCAATACCTCACATTTACCTAAATTAAACTCCATCTGCTACTCCTTAGCCTAATGGCCCAACTGATCAAGGTCCTGTTCTCTGTGGTGATCTTCTTCACTGGGCGGCACGGTGGCACAGTGGTTAGCACTGCTGCCTCACAGCGCCAGAGACCCGGGTTCAATTCCTGACTCAGGTGACTGACTGTGTGGAGTTTGCACATTCTCCCCATGTCTGCGTGGGTTTCCTCCGGGTGCTCCGGTTTCCTCCCACAGTCACAAAGATGTGCGGGTCAGGTGAATTGGCCGTGCTAAATTGCCCGTGTTAGGTAAAGGGGTAAATATAGGGGTATGGGTGGGTTGCGCTTCGGCGGGTGGGTGTGGACTTATTGGGCCAGAGGGCCTGTTTCCACACTGTAAGTAATCTAATCTAAACTGTCCGCTATACTACAGCTGTAATTCTGAAGTTTGGTACAAACTCACAACAGAAGCCATACTTTAGGCCACGGACTGTGATTGAATGGTTGCCCTCCAAACGCAGGCCTGACAGCATCCCTCAAGATTTTCAAATTTCCAGACAAAGCAGCTAGCTTTGATTAGCATCACACTTTCTACCTTCTACATGCATTCCCTTCCCAACCAATGTATAGTGGCAGCAATATATACTACCCATAAGTTGCACTGCAGTAATTCACTAAGACTCCTACACCTTCTAAATCTGTGACTTCTACAATGCAGAAGGACAAAGAGCAGCAGATGCATGAGAACACCACCACTTGAATTTTCCTTCCAAGCCACATATCACCCTTACGTTGAACTACATCAGCACTTTGTCATTGGTTCCAAAATCTTAAAACTCCCTTCCTAACAGTACCATATGTCTCCCTGCACTTGAAGCACTGCAGCAGTTTAAGAAGATAGGTAAAAACAGGGCATTTGATTCATTAATGGCATAGAGCCATCGAGACACAGTGCATGGAAACAGACCCATCAGTCCAACTCATTCACACCAATCAGGCATCCTAATCTGACCAAACCCCATTTGCCAGCTTTTGGCCCATATCCCTCTGAACCCTCCCTATTCATATACCCATCCAGGTGTCTTTTAAATGTTGTATTTGCACCAGCCTCCACCTCACTTCCTCTGGCAGCTTATTCCGTATATGCACCACCATCTGAGTGAAAAAATCTGCCCCACAGGTCCGTTTTTATATGTCTCTGCTCTCACTTTAAACCTATGCTCTCTATTTTTAGACTTCCTCTCTCTAGATAAAAGACTTCTCATCCTAGGACAGGTGAAACAAAGACATGCGCAAGAATTCTTAGAAGCATGGCATCCTAACTGGAACTCCATCAATAAACACATCGATTAGATCCAATCTAACTTCCCTTTGTAAACCCCAGAAATTACATCATCCATCTTAAGAAACCAAGACTTATAAATAGAGAGGGAGGACATACTACCAGTGCTTCACTGGAGACTGTCAATAATGATGTTACCTAGTCATGGTGACGAAATGTCTGAAAACAAACCTTCAAACTCAGCGAGCTAACTTACATACTTAGACTTTTCACCTTATGCATGCCCCTAACAAATTTCTAAGTTGCCCCTCAGTCTTGAGGCTCCAGAGAAAAACCTTCGTTTAGAAGGGTGACCAGAATTGCACATGGTATTCCAAAAATGGCCTCATCAATGATCTATACTGCTGCAACATGACATCCCAACCCCTTCACTCAGCGTGATGACCATTGAAGACAACCATGCCAAATGATATCTTCACCACTCTGTAAATCTGTGACTACACTTGCAAGGAACTGTGAACCTGTACCCCTATATCTCTTTGTCTGGCGATACTCCCAGAGCCCTATCTTTAACAGTATAAATCCTGCCCTAGTTTGCATTGCAAAAATGCAATACCTCACATTTACCTAAATTAAACTCCATCTGCTACTCCTTAGCCTAATGGCCCAATTGATCAAGGTCCTGTTCTCTGAGGTGATCTTCTTCACTGTCCGCTATATTACCTATTTTGGTGTCTTCTACAAACTTATTAGCCATACTTCCTATATTCACATCCAAAAAATATACATAAATGGTGAAAAGCAGTGGACCCAGCAATAATCTTTGTGGCACACCACTGGTCACAGAGGTCCAATCTGAAAAACAACCACATAGTCATGAGTGTATAAGGAATATAGAAAGGGATTGAGTATGCAACCTTGAGGCACTGTTGTTGAGGATAATTTTGGAGGAGGTGTTGTTGCCTAGTCTTACTGATTTTGGTCTAAGCGTCAGGAAGTCATGGATCCAGTTATGGAGCAGGGACCCTAGGTCTCGGAGTGTAGAGAATGGGTTTTTTTGGAGTTATGGTGTTGAAGGCGGAACTGTAGTCAATAAATAGGATCCTGACATAAATGTCCTTTGTATCTGGATATTCCAGGAATGAGTGTTGGGCCAGAGAGATAGTGTCTATTATGGATCTGTTGTACTAGTAGATGAATTGCAAAGGATTAAGGCAATTTGGCAGGCTGGTGTTGATGTGATTCATTTTTAGGGTGCTGATTCACTTCTTAATTATGAAGGTCAGAGCCACAGTATACTAGTCATTGAAACACACTGCATGACGTTTTTGGGTGATGATGGTCTTGAAGCAGGTAGGGACTTCAGATCATAGTAGAGAGATATCTGGCAATGCTCCTGCTAGCTGGTTTGCATTGGATATGAGTGCATGGCCAATGACTCCATTTGGACCAGTTGCTTTCTGTGGATTCATTCTCAAGAAGGCCAATCTAACATCTGCAGTGGTGATTGTGGATACATGTGCATCTGAGGCTGATGGGACAGCTGAAATTGTCTCATTGCTTCTGTTCAAAGTACGCATAGCATGCATTGAGCTTGTTGAGTAGGAATGCACTGTTGTCCACGATTCTGTTTGACTTCACTCTGTGACAACCTGAGCTACAAATCTTCTCAAAACCCTGTTATGTCATGTAAGTGTTGCCACCATGATGGGTGTTTGTGAGGTTGGTCTATGTTTCCAGCTTAGTTTGATGTTGCATCCTGGTGTCTCTGATGAGCCATTGAAATTAGTATCTGGATTTCCTGTATAGATCAAGGTTGCCCGGCTTCTACACCTTAGGTCTGGAATTTAGTAGAGAGCGGACCTCCCGGTCCATCCATGGTTTCCAGTTGGAGAGTGCTTGGATTAACTTCTTTGGCATGCAGTTATCTACACACTCACGTATGAAGTCTATGATGGTAGTGCCATACTCGTTTAGGTTGGCCACTGAGTTCTTAAATATGACCCAGTCCACTGCTCGAAGCAATCCCGTAGATGCTCTTCTTTTGACTTCAGCCAACACTGCATTACTCTCTGTACTGGGTATTCATGCTTCAATTTCTGCTTGTAAACTGGGAGGAGGATCAAAACATTGGGATCTGATTTTCCAAAATATGGATGGGGAAGGAGTGGTAGGAATCTTTGATGGTTGTATAGCAATGGTCTAGAATGTTTGGACCTCCGGTAGGACAGAGGACATGTTGACGGTATTTTGGTAACACATTTTTGAGGTTGATCTGGTTGGAATAGGTCAACATGGCTACAGGCAAAGTGTGGACAGCAACTATAGTTGCTGTTCCAGACCTGAGTTCCATTCTCAGGACACTTGAGTCAAAGGTATGGGCAGAAAGTCCTCATCAATATGATTCATAGAAACCTTGACATTCATGTAACTCTGGTGGGAAAAGTCATGCCTTTCCTCCAACAAAAAAAGTTTGTGTAGATTCTGTATCCCTGTATGACTGTGGTTTGCTTTGCCTCATTTGTGAAACAAGGAGTTCTTTTCCTCTTGACAAAAATTTCCTGTAACTCTCGGGATCTTGTTTACATTCCCCACATTCAAAGCACTGTTTGTACTTGGTCTCGCAGCTGCAGTCAGAGTTACAACTCAATCTGTTTTATTCCTAGTCAATACAACACATGAATAAGGAACAAGACTAGACCACTTGGTCCTTCAAGCATACACTGCCATTTCAAAACACCATGGCTGATTTGATTTTAACCTCAACTCTATATTGCTGCATATCCATGATAATCTTTCATCACCTTGATACTTCTAGTGGGTTGGAGTATACTGCAACTTAGTCTTACTGCATCTGCACAAAGTTACAAATCACACACCAGGTTACAGTCCAACAGGTTTATTTGGAAACACTAGCTTTCGGAATGCTGCTCCTTCATCAGGTGGTTGGGGAGTACCATTCTGCATTTTGAAGAGAACTGGCTATGGTAATGGACTCTGTGTACCAGAAAGGACTCTTGATAGTAGGACTATCTGTTACTGTTTTTTGATGACTGAAAGTGGGATTTGAGATTTGCCCTCATTTCCCTAGAAACTGGTTGAATGGTAGGGTTTGGGCTTGGCTTTGCTGCTCCTCTCCCTTCTAAATTGCTGTTTCTCTGTATACAGCTGTTAATGTTAATTATTTTGTAAACTGTATTGCTTAACAAAATAAAAAAAAATAAACAGGAGATTTAGAAGATCTCCTCAGTCTAGGGACTAGCTCCAAGCTGACTAGTCAGAGCTCATGTACTCTGCACAAGTAAATAAAGGGTGACTTGGTGATGGGATACTGACCTCTGTGCAGATATTTCATCCATCAACCACATTTTTTTAATATCTCCAACATTATTGATTTATTATGAATTAAATCTTATTCAATGAAAATGTAAAACTGGCAAAAGCACACATTTGTAAAATGAAAATATAAATATTTTCCCCTTTACATGAACAAAAATGAGCACAAACACTTTTTCTTAATGCATTCATGGGATGTGGGTGTTGCTGACTATGATCAGTGTCTTTAATTTTTAAGGACAACCACATTGTTGCAGGTATGGAGTCGTATGTAGACCAGACCAGGTATGGATGGCAGATTCCCTTCCTGAAAGGACATCAGTGAATTAGATGTCTTTTTTTCTGATGATCAATAATGATTTAATGGTCACCATACATGAACATACACACCTGCATATATGATGCCTGTACTTGACTGATGGAGGTCTATCTCCAAATCTCTCCTCTTGCTTGAGGGCTAACTACCTTCAGTCATCTCTCTCTAATGAGAGAGGAGAACTATGGAAACTTATCTTACAGTCCAGAATAAAAGAAATGTTTTCCCAAGTTTACTAAGTAAACTCAAAAATATCACATTTATTATTTAAAAAATCTGTTAATGTGTCGTAAACTTGGTTTAAAACTAAGCTATATTCCGATATTCAACTGTATCCTCTAAAGAACACATTGACATAGTAAACAAGACAATGCAGCTCTGCAGAAATGATATGGTTTCTCCAGAAAGATAACTGAAGGAGAAGGAACTCCCCTATGTATCAAAGGTCCAAGCACAAAGGTAAGCTGGTACAACCTTCCATGGTTCCTTACGTTTTCTTTCAATGAGATTGAAATATCGACTGTTGTAGGATGAAAGAATATCTTCAGATCAGACGTCAGTCAAATGAAAAGTCAGTTAACTTAGGTCTCAGAATTAAAGTAACAATTCAGCTTGAAGGGTTTTGAGGCAGTCAGAGGTATTAATATCTGAGATCTTTCTCAAGTCCCCAAAAATACTTTACTGAAAGAGATTTGAACAGTTTGTTTTGTTGTAATAATTTTCTTACTTTTTGGAGAGATAGATTTTTGCTTACTGCACACTTTGGAGATCTTTTACTTCTACTGACACAACCAAGAGTCTTGAAAAAAACAGAAGCAAGTTGGCTAGGGTGTTGTTAAGTAGCCTTCTTCATACAAACACCATTTCTTCTGATAAGTTTTATTCAGCATTTAAAAGAATAAATTTCATCTCTTATCTCTCTTAAAAGCTTTGCTTTCCTTCTTTTCAAATTCACTTGACAATAATTAGGTAAGTCACAGACCAGATTTTTGCTGAACAATTCCAAGAATAATTCCCTTCAAAGTCTTGGTAACCACTTTTAAATCTAGAATGTATGAATATTCCACATGGCAGTTCATCATGGTCCCTAAATATGTTCCCAACAATGCTCAGGAAGAAGCAGCTCTGTGATATCATCACAGAGTTGCTTCAGGATCCTAAAGCCCATAAAATATCCAAGCCTACAGCCCATTATCACTCCTCACACGTTGTGGGTGGGGAACATCTGTCCTCCTGGGAGAAGGGTGAGAAATCCATCTTGGCCTGTGAGGTAATTTTAGGTCACAGCACTCTGGTTCACTATATTCACTATATCACCAACTTTTTGGAAGTTTCAGGGTAGATTTCCCCTTGGGAATATATAATATAGAGTGAGTATGCTGGATCTTGTGGTTAATCAGTGAATGGATAGATTTAAAAGAAAGATTGTGCAGACCATATTTAACTGACTTATTTAACAAGGAATTCAAAGGATTGACATTTTAGAAGTATGACCACTGCCTTCTCTGTGAAAGGCCAAATGTACCATGAAAACATTGCATTTCTTACCATTTATGCTGTTCATATTCTGCCTTGCGCAATAAAAATGATAGCCAGTGGTTAAATTATTAGTTGTGGGATAGCTCATTTTCATAGGTCTCATTAATAGTCAGAAGACCATATAATACCAGTTTGCATGCTTCACAATAAAGAACAGTAATTTTAATGTTGCTAAGTTTGAATTATGTTAACAATTTAACCAATTCTCAGGTTACTTCATTTTCACTGCTTCTACAATTAGAGTATGATACACCTAAACTCACAGAGAACATAATGATTGAAGTGATCCATCATGGAATACATTTTAAGAATATGAAGTAATAAGTCTTGAAATTCTATTCTAATGGAAACAGGGCTTCAACTGCAGAGCTGCAAATCTACCCAATGAAAACTTTAACCAGGAATTCAAAGTTACTTGTCAGAATTTACAGTACAAATCTATCATTTGGACCAAGATTCTGCTGGGGCTTATTCACCACACAAGTCTATTCTTGCTCTATTTATTTCATTTCACTTATTAATATTATCTTTCATTTCTTTCTCCCATGTGGATTTCTGTGGCTTCCTCTTTGAAACATTTATGCTATTTGCCTCACCTTTCACACTTATACCATTCTAAATAAAGATGCTCCTGAATCCCTTATTGGACTTATCATTGACTATTTTATTGCATGCATAGCCAGGGCTCCTATTTTGCAACTCTCTACAAGTGAAAACAACACCCCTTTAACTGCTGTATTAAACTTCTTCATAATTTTAAGATCTACTTGAAGATCAAAGATGATTAAGAGACTGAACATGTTTTTCCACAAAGTTAACCATGAGGAGCACTGGAATGCTTAACGTCATTTGTAAACTGGCAAGATCAATGGAATTACCTTGCAATCTCTGTCTAGTCTGTTCATGTTGTTTATACCGAGCACAGGATTACAGTGGTTCAAGAAGGCAGCTCACCACCACCTTCGTAAGGGCAACTCAGGACAGGCAATAAATGCTGGCCAGCCAGTGACAAACATGTCGCATGAGTGAATCAATTTTAAAAAGCATTGTATTTCATGTTAATTTCCACAATATACTTTTATCCAAACACCTGATCGGTGACATGAGGTGAGGTGAGAATGTTTTGAAAAGCTTTCTGTGAAGTGAATCAATTAAGTATTTTTAAGTGAAATCCTATGTCGCAGTGTGCAGTTTTATTTCTGCAAATATTGAGACAGATGGCATCTCTGTACTGCTTTCTGGATGGTAGAACTTGATTCACCAGTCCCAGAGTATTTACACAGCCTTGAAAAACATCTAGCTAGGCAACGCCCAGAAATACCACTTTGCGTGCCATGCCAACAATATGCTCTGCCAGTATGATCAAAGAATGAGACAGCTGTCTATTCTATTTTCACAGCTTGAATTAGCACAGTACAGTATTTTCAGTAAAATATGGATATTTGAATCAATTTAATGCTAAAATTGTTGGTTTTCATTTCAAAAATAGATATATAAACAGGAATAAAGTTCCTCCGGCAAAATATTTATTAAAGTATATCATTGTGTTTTTGTTGTTTCCAGCTGAGATTAAATGCCAGAATTGAAATAAATAGAAATGTCAAAAACTGAGAAATGTATTGTTGACATGTAAACTCTACTAATCAGATGTTGGTGCTAATGAAAGACATCTGGCTTACTCAATTCTGGCAAAAGACACTTTCAATTTTTAAAATCTCTATGGGATTGCACATCACTGGCAGTACCAGCATTTATTGGCCAACTCTAATTGCCCTTGAGAAGCTAGTGATAAACTATATTTTTGAATCTTTTTAACAGGATGTTTCTTCTGCAGTAGGGAGTTCAAAGAATTTACCTGAGGGACAGTGAAGAAATCATAATATAATTATGGGTCAAGATGGTGTGGCAGTTGGAAGATAATCTTTCGATAGTGGTCCTCCTACATGTTTTCCTGCCTTGTTGTTCTTGGGAGTAAAGGCAGCAGAATGGGAGGTACTGCTGAAGTAACCTTGGTGAGTTGCTGCATTGTATCTTGTAGAGGATGCACACTGCCATGTGGTGTGTCAGTAGTGGAGTGAATAAATGTTAAGGTGTTGAATGAGGTGTTCCTAAAACATGGTGCTTTCTCAATATCATAAAAGCCCTACAGTGTGGAAATAGGCCCTCCAAAGAGCAACCCATCCAGACCCATTCCCCCGCCATATTTCTTCACATCTGGGCGGCACGGTGGCACAGTGGTTAGCACTGCTGCCTCACAGAGCCAGGGACCTGGGTTCAATTCCCGACTCAGGCGACTGACTGTGTGGAGTTTGCACGTTCTCCCCGTGTCTGCGTGGGTTTCCTCCGGGTGCTCCGGTTTCCTCCCACAGTCCAAAGATGTGCGGGTCAGATGAATTGGCCATGCTAAATTGCCCGTAGTGTTAGGTAAGGGGTATATGTAGGGGTATGGGTGGGTTGCGCTTCGGCGGGTCGGTGTGGACTTGTTGGGCCGAAGGGCCTGTTTCCACACTGTAAGTAATCTAAAAAAAAAATCTATCTAATCTACCCCTGACCAATGCACCCAACCTACACATCCCTGAACATTATGGGCAATTCAGCATGGCCAGTTTACCTGACCTGCATATCTTTGGACTATGGAAGGAAACTGAAGCACCCGGAGGAAACCCATGCAGAAACTGGGAAAACATGCAAACTCCACACAGACAGTCGCCCAAGGCCGGAATCGAACCCAGGTCCCTGGCGCTGTGAGGCAACAGTACTAACCACTGAGCCACCATGCTGCCCAGAATCATTGAATCATTGGATCCTAGAATCATTGAATTCCTCTTGAATAGTTTTTGAACTTTTTGAGTATTCTTAAGAGGTATCCTAATCTAGGCAGTGGAGAATATTGTATCCTGTTCCTTAAATGCACCTTCCAGATGGTGGAAAGACGTTAGGAAGATGTTATGAATCAAATAGTGCAGAGAATTCAACCTCTGACCTGGTCTTTTAACTACAGTATTTATATGTCTGGTTCAGTTAAGTGTCTGGTCAATGATCAGTCAGGACGTTCATACAAAGGATTTGGCAATGGTGGTGCTATTGTATGTCAAGGAAGTTGGTTAGTGGGGCCAGTGATCATAATTCTATTAGATTTAAAATAGTGATGGAAAAGAATAGACTAAATCTAAAAGTTGAAGTTCTAAATTGGAGAAAGGCCAATTTAGATGGTATTAAGCGACTGTCTGTGTGGAGTTTGCACATTCTCCCCGTGTCTGCTTGGGTTTCGTCCGGGTGCTCCGGTTTCCTCCCACAGTCCAAGATGTGCAGGTCAGGTGAATTGGCCATGCTAAATTGTCTGGAGGGTTACGTGCATGAATTAGAGGGAAATGGGTCTGGATAAGTTATTCTTCAGAGGGATGGTGTGGACTGGTTGGGCCGAAGGGCCTGTTTCCACATTGTAGGGAATCTAATCTAAACTTTCAAAAGCTGACTGGGGGCAGATGTTCACAGGTAAAGGAACGGCAGGAAAAAGGGAAGCCTTCAGAAATGAAATAACAAGAATCCAGAGAAAGTATATTCCTGTTAGGGTGAAAGGAAAGGCTGGTAGTTATATGGAAAGTTGGGCCTTTAAAAAAAATTGAAGGTTTGGTTAAGAAAAAGAAGCATATGTCAGGTACAGACAGGATAGATCAAGGGATTCCTTAGAAGAGTATAAAGGCAGCAGGAGGATACTTAAGAAGGAAATCAGGGGGGCAAAAAGGGGGCATGAAATAACTTTGGCAAATAGAATTAAGGAGAATCCAACGTGTTTTTTACAAATACATTAAGGACAAAAGGATAACTAGGAAGAGAATAAGGCCCCTCAAAGATCAGCAAGGCAGTGTTTGTGTGGAGCCGCAGAAAATGAGGGAGATACTAAATGAGTATTTTGTATCAGTATTTATTGTGGAAAGGATATGGAAGATATAGACTGGAGGGAAATAGATGGTGACATCTTGCAAAATGTCCAGATTACAGAGGAGGAAGTGCTGGTTGCCTTGAAATGCATAAAGGTGGATAAATCCCCAGGACCTGATCAGGTGTACCCTAGAACTCCTTTGGAAGCTAGAGAAGTGATTGCTGGGCCTCTTGCTGAGATATTTGTATCATCAGTAGTCACAGGGGATGATGTCAGAAGACAGGAGGTTGACTAACCTGGTGCCACTCTTTAAGAAGGGTATTAAGGACCAGCCAGGGATCTAAAGACCAGTGAGCCTGATGTCGGTGGTGGGCAAGTTGTTGGAGGGAATCCTGAGGGATAGGACGTACATGTATTTGGAAAGGCAAAGACTGATTAGGGATAGTCAACATGGTTTTGTGCATGGGAAATCATGTCTCACAAACTCGATTGAGTTTTTTGAAGAAGTAACATACAAGCTTGATGAGGGCAGAGCAGTAGATGTGATCTATATGGACTTCAGTAAGGCGTTTGACAAGGTTCCCCATGGGAGACTGATTAGCAAAGTTAGACCTCATGGAATAAAGGGAGAACTAGCCTTTTGGATACAGAACTGGCTCAAAGGTAGAAGACAGAGGGTGAAGGTGGTGGCGTGTTTTTCAGACTGGAGGCCTGTGACCAGTGGAGTGCCACAAAAATTGATGCTGGGTCCACTGCTTTTTGTCATTTACAGAAATGATTTGAATGTGAGCATAAGAGGTATAGTTAGTAAGTTTGCAAATGACACCAAAATTGGAGGTGTAGTGGACGTGAAGAAGGTTGCCTCAGATTACAACAGGATCTGGACCAGATGGGCCAATGGGCTGAGAAGTGACAGATAGAGTTTAATTCAGATAAATGTGAGGCGCTGCATTTTGGAAAGCAAATCTTCGCAGGACTTGATGATAAGGTCTTAGGGAGTGTTGCTGAACAAAGAAACCTTGGAGTGCAGGTTCATAGCTCCTTGAAAGTGGAGTCACAGGTAGATAGGATAGTGAAGAAGGTGTTTGGTATGCTTTTTCTTATTCGTCAGAGTATTGAATACAGGAATTGGGAGGTCACGTTGCAGCTGTATGGGACATTGATCAGGCCACTGTTGGAATATTGCGTGCAACTCTGGTCTCCTTCCTATTGGAAAGATGTTGTGAAACTTGAAAGGGTTCAGAAAAGATTTACAAGGATGTTACCAGGGTTGGAGGATTTGAGCTATAGGGAGAGGCTGAACGGGCTGGGGCTGTTTTACCTGGAGTATCGGAGGCTGAGGGGTAACCTTATAGAGGTTTACAAAATTATGAGGGGCATAGATAGGATAAATAGACAAAGTCTTTTCCCTGGGGTGGGGGAGTCCAGAACTAGAGGGCATAGGTTTAAGGTGAGAGTGGAAAGATATTAAAGGGACGTAAAGGGCAACATTTTCACACAAAGGACAGTGGGTGTATGGAATGAGTTGCCAGAGGATGTGGTGGTGGCTAGTACAATTGCAACATTTAAGAGGCATTTGGACAGGTATATGAATAGGAAGGGTTTGGAGGGATATGGGCCGGGTGCTGGCAGGTGGGACTAGAGTGGGTTGAGTTATCTGGTCGGCATGGACAGGTAGGACCGAAGGGTCTGTTTCCATGCTGTACATCTCTATGACTCTATGAGATTCTCCGCATGCAGAACTATAGCATACAGAGTTTCTGAATCTCGGAGCTGACATCAACCAAACTGGCCTAGCACTCATGATAAGGTTATGTTCATGCTTTCTGAGTCACTTCACATGTGGAAATAATTTCTCTCTATTTATCTTATCATGTTAAACACGTCACCTTTAAATTTTCTATAATCAAAGTAATACGAGCATGTGATGGTATCATTATGTTTTTGGATCAGTAAACTAAGTCCTGTAATACTGCTTTCTTGAGCAAGAAAATCACTCTATTAGCTGATAAATTAACATTCCATTATCAAATAAATCTTGAATTAAAAGCTAAGAACAACTAAGCAGCAACTGGATTGTTATAATAGTGCATCTGGTTCACTAATATCTTTTAGGAAAGGAAAATAGCCATACCTGTTAAATTGAGTATCTACCTACTATCACCACTCCTATTCCTCCTAACACCTATTTCTTTACACAATGTCAATTTGTAGCCTCCCGCTCCCTGTGGTTATCAAACGTCACCCAGAGGTCTATGTAGTAAACATCTGGAGAAAGTAGAGTGAGGATGGTGGCACTTATCCTGGCAGTGGGCAGATGATGTTGTGGATGCCCCCACATCGAGCAACGTCACCACGTCTAACTCCGCCCCTACTTCGATCTCTGTCCCCGCCCCTAACCCCGCCCCCAGCCCCAGCTCCAGTCCCACACCAGGTCCTAGCTTCCAACCATGCCGGATTTTCACCATCCCTCCAGATCTCCCCCTCTCTGAGGATGAAAGATCAGTCCTCAGCAGGGGCCTCACCTTCATTCCCCTACGCCCTCGGATTAATGAGTTCAACATGCACCGAGATATTGAACAATTCTTCCGCCGCCTTCGCCTCCGTGCCTACTTTCACAACCAAGACTCCAGCCCACCCTCTGATGACCCCTTCTCCCGCCTCCAACACACCCCATCCACCTGGACACCCCGTGCTGGCCTCCTACCCGCCCTCGACCTCTTTATAGCCAACTGCCGCCGTGACATTAACAGACTCAACCTGTCCACCCCTCTCACCCACTCCAACCTCTCACCCTCAGAACGTGCAGCCCTCCACTCCCTCCGCTCCAATCCCAACCTCACCATCAAACCCGCAGACAAGGGAGGCGCGGTGGTAGTTTGGCGCACTGACCTTTATACCGCTGAGGCCAAACGCCAGCTCGCGGACACCTCCTCTTATCGCCCCCTTGACCACGACTCCACCTCCCACCACCAAACCATCATCTCCCAGACCATCCATGACCTCATCACCTCAGGGGATCTCCCATCCACCGCCTCCAACCTCATAGACCCACAACCCTGCACCGCCCGTTTCTACCTCCTGCCCAAAATCCACAAACCTGCCTGCCCCGGCCGACCCATTGTCTCAGCCTGCTCCTGCCCCACCAAACTCATCTCCCAATACCTCGACACGGTCCTGTCCCCTTTAGTCCAAGAACTCCCCACCTACGTTCGGGACACCACCCACGCCCTCCACCTCCTCCAGGATTTTCGCTCCCCGGTCCCCAACGCCTTATTTTCACTGTGGACATCCAGTCCCTGTACACCTCCATCCCCCATCACGAAGGACTCAAAGCCCTCCGCTTCTTCCTTTCCCACCGCACCAACCAGTACCCTTCCACTGACACCCTCCTTCGACTGACTGAACTGGTCCTCACCCTGAATAACTTCTCTTTTCAATCCTCCCACTTCCTCCAAACTAAAGGAGTTGCCATGGGCACCCGCATGGGCCCCAGCTATGCCTGCCTCTTCGTAGGATATGTGGAACAGTCCATCTTCCGCAACTACACTGGCACCACCCCCCACCTTTTCCTCCGCTACATCGATGACTGTATCGGCGCTGCCTCGTGCTCCCATGAGGAGGTTGAACAGTTCATCAACTTTACTAACACCTTCCATCCCGACCTGAAATTCACCTGGACTGTCTCAGACTCCTCCCTCCCCTTCCTAGACCTTTCCATCTCTATCTCGGGCGACTGACTCAACACAGACATCTACTATAAACCGACTGACTCCCACAGCTACCTGGACTACACCTCCTCCCACCCTGCCCCCTGCAAAAACTCCATCCCATATTCCCAATTCCTTCGTCTCCGCCGCATCTGCTCCCAGGAGGACCAGTTCCAACACCGCACAGCCCAGATGGCCTCCTTCTTCAAGGACCGCAGATTCCCCCCAGACGTGATCAACGATGCCCTCCACCGCATCTCCTCCACTTCCCGCTCCTCCACCCTTGAGCCCCGCTCCTCCAACCGCCACCAAGACAGAACCCCACTGGTTCTCACCTACAACCCCACCAACCTCCGCATACAACGTATCATCCGCCGTCATTTCCGCCACCTCCAAACGGACCCCACCACCAAGGATATATTTCCCTCCTCTCCCCTATCAGCGTTCCGCAAGGACCACTCCCTTCGTGACTCCCTCGTCAGATCCACACCCCCCACCAACCCAACCTCCACCCCCGGCACCTTCCCCAGCAACCGCAGGAAATGTAAAACTTGCGCCCACACCTCCACACTCACTTCCCTCCAAGGCCCCAAGGGATCCTTCCACATCCGCCACAAGTTCACCTGCACCTCCACACACATCATCTATTGCATCCGCTGCACCCGATGTGGCCTCCTCTATATTGGGGAGACAGGCCGCTTACTTGCGGAACGCTTCAGAGAACACCTCTGGGCCGCCCGGACCAACCAACCCAACCACCCCGTGGCTCAACACTTTAACTTTCCCTCCCACTCCACCGAGGACATGCAGGTCCTTGGACTCCTCCACCGGCAGAACATAACAACACGACGGCTGGAGGAGGAACGCCTCATCTTCCGCCTGGGAACCCTCCAACCACAAGGTATGAATTCAGATTTCTCCAGTTTCCTCATTTCCCCTCCCCCCACCTTGTCTCAGTCGGTTCCCTCAACTCAGCACCGCCCTCCTAACCTGCAATCTCCTTACTGACCTCTCCGCCCCCACCCCACTCCGGCCTATCACCCTCACCTTGACCTCCTTCCACCTATCCCACCTCCATCGCCCCTCCCCCAAGTCCCTCCTCCCTACCTTTTATCTTAGCCTGCTTGGCTACTCTCTCTCATTCCTGATGAAGGGCTTATGCTCGAAACGTCGAATTCCCTATTCCTGAGATGCTGCCTAACCTGCTGTGCTTTAACCAGCAACACATTTTCAGCTGTGATCTCCAGCATCTGCAGACCTCATTTTTTACTGGATGATGTTGTGGAGAAAATATAGAGAATCACCAGGAGATGCAGAGAGTTCTTCAAGAAGTAGGTCTTTCATTTGCAAACAAAAAACCATGACGCTGAGGAAGCAGATTCTCGAATGCCCAAGAACCTCAGGGTCCATGGATTTTTATATTTTTTAAAATTATGTTTCTGTTAGCTTATCAGCATGTCCAACTATATTATTCAAAGTACCTCACGCTAGCTACACAATAAACCAGTGATGTTAGTTTTCATTATCTCTTTAGTTGTACATTCTACTTAATATTATTCTAATGTCATGGTTAGATATTTAGTGCTAACTCTTGCAACGATGGTCTTTCATTCCAGACCCTACTTAATATTTTGCTAATGTCATGATTAGATATTTATTATCAGCTCTGCTACAGTGATCGTCCATTCCAGACTAACCTGTCATGATAGATATTTAGCTATTCCATCTATTACAATAGTCTCCTGTCTCAAGCTGACTCTACTAATAAATAATTAGATACTTTAATGTCATGTCCCATATATTTATGGCCCCAATCCTGTCATAATAACACTTAACAGAGAAACTTGCTTTATTCCCTGTGTTATCTCATCTTGCCATAGTGACCTTTCAGCCTTAACCTCACTCTGCTAATTGGTGTAAGAAAATTCCACTTTACTTATCCCATCTTGCCTTTCACAGACCACAGATTGCCAGTGGTCTTCATGCTTTAACCTTTCCTATGCTTTCATGTTCTTTATTTTCCATATTCCCCCCCTTTGAGACCTACTGGTCTCACCCAGAGAAAGAAGATAATAAGCTCAGCCTCTCTTGCACCCAATACAATCAATATCGATCCCAACACGGAATAAATAATTTTCTTGAGTCTGAGACTTAAAGGGTTCTTCCTCCATTCCCGGGGTCCCTTGGGCCAAAAACCTGTCCTCCAATAACCAGAACAGGAAAAAAGACCCAAGATCCCTCACAATCTAGGACCCACGCGTTCTTCAGAAGTATCATCAACGTCCCCACATGGACATATTCTTTGCATTGTGGCAGTTGTTAGAATCACAATAATAGAGCGGTAGAGTTCTATCAGAGGAGTAAGCACTTCCTGGGGTAAGCTGAAATTACCACAAGTTGCTGTGTAGTGACGCAAACTAAAAAGGACTTAATAAATGGTAAAGCACAACAAAAGATGAAGGCAACAACAAGCAAAACTGCACCTACAATAAGACCAATCTTGACAAACCATGCTCCCCAAGACCCTAATATATTTTTCAGCCAATCAAAAGCCTGATGACCAAACCCTGCATTGTCTTTTAACTCCCATCTTAGATTCTTTAGTTTATCCATTGCTTCAGTAAAAGATCCCCCAGGGCTAGTGTTGTTAGGTATAAAGGTACAGCAATGTTCCCCAAACATCATACAAACCCCACCTTTTTCTGCCAGTATCCAATCTAAGGTCTGTCTGTTTTGCCATGTCATTTTGGTAGTAGCATCCAATTGTTCTCCCAAGGCCACAAGTGCATCGTTAGTATAATTGACAAATCTCTGCTGGTTGCAATAAATGTAATTAATCCATTCAGCATTCTTGCTAACCCCTATAACAGGGATGAGAGCTTCCCAGCCTGCGGCAATCTCATTGTGGCCATTGAACTCATTAGTAATATCTTTTGGCTGTCCTATGCTATCAATCCGAATTGTCGGACCAGGGACATACCGTCGCTTAGTTCGGCGCAAAGTTGACTGTGACGTAGCGTCAAGTTGTGTGTGTGGCGATATTACTCCTTCGTGTAAGAGCATTATGTGGGCACAGCTGCCGCTCTAGTCAGCGGGCAGAGTCGGGCAGTACCCTCCTTTCTTACCACACAGCCACCAAGTATCTGCCAGTGGGACGTGTTGAGAATTTAAAACAGCCTCAAGTGTGCTGTCCACCTCGAGTTCAATCAGATTCCCGCAAAGACCCTTAAAATAGCCGACTGGTGTGGAGCCATTTTGCTTAAAGCATTCAAAACTCAACCCTTCCTGTATCCTGAAAGCAGTCATGGGGAATATGTAATTAGTCTTACTGGGTACTATAGCCACACCACTGTTGGAGTTGCTGCAAGCCCACATCATCCTGCTCATAGAACATAGAGCCCTGAAGTAGGAGGCACCAAAACGGGCAATGGAATTGCCTGTAAGTTGATGAATCATCCGGGTTTAAGAGGTCGGCTATAGTACAGGTGGTCAAGTTATAAGGGAGAGGGAGAACATAGTATGAGGGGGTTGTCTTAGTACACAAGAAACAGTCCTGTCTAGCCATCATTACAGCCGTATAGTTTCCCATTGATACCAGTGATTGTCATGGGCATGTGCCCATGTTAGGACAGCATGGTCTGCACTTCTAATATGTCTTTACCTCCCAGCTTGAATGACCCCAGCATTACCAGTTCAGGTCTGCCAAATTAATGGTCTCCAAGTCTGAGTATGCAGGCCTGGCATCAGAGAGGGGGTGTATCATGGGCATCCCCTATGTCTTCCCCAATCCCGCTGCCAGGAGAACTATGCTCCACATCTCCATCACAATCATATCTAGAATGATCAGTGTCCCCAAGAACTTCACTTGTTCGGAACCCTACTGAGGGGTACTAGCCTCCTGTGTGCCCTGACCGTGTCCAAGTTCCACAGCCTCAGCTCCACTTACCTCAGTGTTAGAGTTAGTTTGTGCTGGTGGGAGAGCTTTAGTACAATGATTAAGGTGGTACCATATGTGTTGTCCTTCCACTTGGATGGTGGTAGGTGATGCCGTAGTCACTATGAAAGGTCCCTCTCTCCTCGGCTCATCTCAGCATCCTCGAAAAACCCGCACATATACCCAATCCCCAGGTTTAATAGGTCCTTCCTTGTTAACAGGTGGCGGTTCCCTTTGTGTTTCCTGCAGGTGGATAGTCTCATGTATCATTGTTAGCTGCTGCATATATTGCTTAAGTTCTAATGTTAACTGCACCTTTGTATGGGCCTCTCCACCTGTGTACTGGCATAGGTCTACCTGTGAGCATCTCATGCGGTGTTAGATTGATCATGCGTTGGCTCAACACTTTAACTCTCCCTCCCACTCCACCGAGGACATGCAGGTCCTTGGACTCCTCCACCGGCAGAACATAACAACACGACGGCTGGAGGAGGAGCGCCTCATCTTCCACCTGGGAACCCTCCAACCACAAGGAATGAACTCAGATTTCTCCAGTTTCCTCATTTCCCCTCCCACCACCTTGTCTCAGTCGGTTCCCTCAACTCAGCACCGCCCTCCAAACCTGCAATCTTCTTCCTGACCTCCCCGCCCCCACCCCACTCCGGCCTATCACCCTCACCTTGACCTCCTTCCACCTATCACATCTCCATCGCCCCTCCCCCAAGTCCCTCCTCCCTACCTTTTATCTTAGCCTGCCTGGCACCCTCTCCTCATTCCTGATGAAGGGCTTATGCCCGAAACGTCGAATTTCCTATTCCTTGGATGCTGCCTGACCTGCTGTGCTTTAACCAGCAACACATTTTCAACTTTAGATTGATATCCCTTATTTACCACTAAGCTTACATGTGGTGCAGCAATCTATACTCTACCACTTTTCCAGGAACACATTTCTTTCTATTTGCTGGATCATTCCCTGCTCCCCTAATACTATTGCTTCCTTTTTTTTGGTTTTGAACATCAATACAATAGGGATTGAAGCAGCATTTTAACAAGCTGCGTCGTTGGTGTGGATCAGCAGAAATGGCACCACTTCTCAAATGTTGTGGAGCAGTGACTTCCTGCTGCCACTGCCTCTCTAACACCTCATCCTGAGACTCATCAAGTATCACTGTACAGTGCAGCTCAGACTTAGGTGGACAACATCGTCAACACTTCTGTTTCCCACATCCCCCAAATGTCTTGAATATCACTTGCTATATCCCCTATCCAATAAACATTAACATCTTTAACTTCTTGCATCACTAATTGTGTATTGGCCTTTTTCTAAGACCAAGCCCTGCTGTATGCACTCCAATCCTACCTCTAGCTATAGTAAAGCATCCCTACCTAACAAGTTAATTGGCGTCTCTAGACACTAATATTGGCAGAACTATCTCCCTACTTTCCATTTCTAATCTTACCGGTGCTGTAAATCAGGTTAACTGTGATTTCCCTAAGAATCCTACAGTTTTAACAAATTTACTTGACATGGGAAGGTGAGAGACATACCACGGCTGTACACAAGTGTATATAGCTCCAGTATCTATCATCACCGGTGTCTGCTGCTCTTCTATATTACCTTGTATTACAGGTTCTAGATCAGTCTCCCATGCTACAACAGGGTAGTGCCCCTTCCCACCCATGATCTCACGGCATCCCTAACACATCCCATATGAGTTTACAGGTCCTGCTGGGCCTGTAGGTGTCTGCGAAGTGGCCACTGGGGATTCCCACCGTCCAGGCCTGCTGTAGGGCAGAGAGGGCCCCGTCCAATAAGGGCAATTCCTCCTAAAGTGGCCTGGTTGATGGCATCCCTAATGCATCATTTCTGGCCCGCATTGAGCCTGATTATTAATCATGTACCTGGGTCCCCCATTCCTACGTCCCTGTCCTTGGGGACCCCAGTTCTGTTTAGGCTGTTGTTTAAATCTGCCCTGCCCCGGATATGTCATCTGTGGGAAAACTTCTCTAAAAACCTCCATTGCTGGCATGGGACTTTCTGGCCCCTGTCTGGCTACCTGATAGGACCCCCCTTGCTCCGGCTGTTGGTTCACGCCAGTGTTGATTACTGTGTCGGTTCTTGCTAGCAACACCTTTTTAGCCTTCTCTTTTTCCTTCTTTTTAAGCTCTTCGAGCTGCATTTGTGACTGCTTCCTTTGCACCTCCTCCTGCTGTTCAGACAGTTTCTCTTTGTCTTTTCAAAACCTTTCAATTGCATGAGCTACACAATCTCTAAATTCCTGGTGGCTCAGCGATGATTTCAGACCCACCACCTCCTCCAGTCTTGACCTGACTTGGAAGGGCATTGCCACAATGATGAAATTTCGGAACATTGTGGTCAGCAACTGATTAGTCTCTATGTCTTGCTCTGTTTCCAGCCTCCATTTCTTTAACTGTTTCTCCAAGTAGGCAGCTGGGTTTTCACTTTCTCCCAGTGGATCCCCTCTCAGAGCCTGGGGGTCCATTTTGGGTGGATAACAGTCTCTTAAGGCCTGCCGTACATTCTGTCTCACTCGGTCAAACCCGACACCATCAATCATTGAATTGTCTGCCGCATTTTTCAAATGGGCTCGGACCATTATTTCCTTTAACTTCGGGAGTCCTACCAGCCTCCCCAGCCGTGCCTTCAAGTCCCCTATAGCCAGCAATCACCCTGTGGTTTCATCTTCAAAAGCCCTGATCCACTTTCTTGCTCCCTCATGTAAACTGGGCAGTGCATTCTTTAGCCCTTCCAGATCCTGAATTCCCCAAGGAATGTATTGTGGATTTCTCCCCTCTTTTATACAGAGTGGGAGCATCCTTCCCTGTTGGTCCTTTTTCCCTTTATTGACACTACTTCTCAATGAATTCCCCTCGGGCTCTGAGTCTGATGCTATTTCTAATTCCTCCCATTCTTTAGGTACCGGGGCCTTTTTTTTCCTTGTCTCTCATCATCCCTTTCTGCTTGCTCTGCATCACCTTCACAGCTTTTCTCTTCAGACCTCCTTTCGTATCACGATGAGCGTTCCTCAATTGTTTTTTGTTCCCTTAGCCCACGCAACACAGTAATCTCATGTTTCAGCTCTCTTTGCTCTCATTGTATAGCTTCTTTTTGCCCCTGCCTGTCCCTTTTCTCTCTTTTTCTTCTTTCCCTCAGTTCATTTTTGTCTTCTGCACTTCCATCCCATTCTAACTGTCCCTCTATTTCTACTGTTCCCTTTATTACTGGACACTGCTTCAATGCCTCTTCATTCAAGTAGGGAGGAGGTCTATTCAATCCTCCACCTCTGGGTACAGAGAGGGGGTGCTGGTTCCTGCTTTTCTCTTTCCTGAAACTGCTCAGCTTGTACTTTTGCAGCTTTCCTAGTCACCACAGGTGCCTGACAAGCTTCCTTCAGTTCCTCACCCTCTTTCCTGAAAAGTTTCAGTATTTCCATCTCCTGATCCCTTTTTGGGTTTCTATTTTTAGATTTATCTTTCGGCTTATAGTTCTTATTTAATCCTTCCATCTCATTGCACATATGTACATCAAAGGTACCTACTTTTGGCCATTTAGTCAATAAATCCTTAGCTCTTTTTCCCCTTTTCTCAGAAATGTTTACAATATAATTTCTTGCCACTGGAAATTTCTTACTCAGTATTTCAACTGCAGTCCCTTTATTCCCCCATGATATATTTCAGTCCAACTAATGTATTATCTTTTCTCTCATAAATCACTTCCTCATACCATTCAAGTCCGGTAGTGCTTTGTTCAATAGTATAAGCAATTCCTAACTTTATAACTTGCAATTGTCCCTTACCAATTTATCAATTTCTAAACATCCTCAATTGCAGCTAGTTAGTACAAACAACCTATTCTCATTCATTCAACCTAATCCAATCTAACACTGCACCTTCAAAATGCATCAATCACTAATGGTTTCTTGAGAAATTTCTCTCTCAAAAAAAATTAGCTGCATAATAAAATCAAAATACCCCTGGATCTTGAGCTCCAAGGACACAAAACATTTGACCACCAAAAACAATTATGCATACAAATCAAATCACAATGATTAAACTACAAACTCTCTATAACACACACACACACACACACACACACACACACACACACACACACACACACACACACACACACACACACACACACACTTGCTGCTAACAGTCAAGAACTCTGCTGTAAATCAATTGCTGTCAGCCAGAGCCTACTTAAACAGACCCTTTGTTCATTTCCAAATATCCTATTATCCTACAGGCCTTATCTAAAACATTTACCAGTGTAGTAACACTGTGACTATTCTCTGCAATTTTACTTTTAATCATCCACTACCTATCTGCCAGCATTCTAAACAGGTCTATCAGTGCTTCCAGTAAAACAATTTCTCCTTATTT
Source organism: Hemiscyllium ocellatum (assembly GCF_020745735.1). Taxonomy (NCBI): domain Eukaryota; kingdom Metazoa; phylum Chordata; class Chondrichthyes; order Orectolobiformes; family Hemiscylliidae; genus Hemiscyllium; species Hemiscyllium ocellatum. The sequence goes on along the minus strand of NC_083411.1, from coordinate 92,230,642 downwards.
ATTCTGCCCTACCTATTTATGGGGTCTTATGGAACAATTTCCCATGTGTTATTCTGCCCTATCTATCTACAGAGTCTTATAAAATAATTTCCCTTATCTATAGGATCTTATATTTCTGCCCTATCTATTTATAGGGTCTTATATATACCATGTGGAATTTTTACTCAACAATTGTTACTTTCTATTCTTACTCACCCCTTACCCCACTGCGCAGTTTTCTTGACCAATTCTCCAAGTCTCTTTCAGCAGCAATTTACCCCTTGCCTTTGGATCTTGGATTGGAGAGACCCTTCAGCAGGTTCCCACACCTCCAAGTCCCCAAGGACCACTCCAGGCCAACAGAATATAGTCCGAATTCACAGCAAAAATGCTAACTTTTTTTTGATGGGTACCCTTATTCTGTCAGTCTCGGGAATGACCCTGGTGGACCAAGAAACGCCCCATTACTGCTGCCCTCTGTCCAGGTGGGTCTCTGCACGATCCTGCTCGCAGCGTCAAGTTTGCTTTGGAGAAAATATAGAGAATCACCAGGAGACGCAGAGAGTTCTTCAAGAAGTAGGTCTTTCATTTGCAAACAAAAAACCGTGACACTGAGAAAGCAGATTCTTAAATGCCCAAGAACCTCAGGGTCCGTGGATTTTTATATTTTTTTTATCATGTTTCTGTTAGCTTATTAGCATGTCCAACTATATTAATCAAAGTACCTCACTCTAGCTACACAATAAACCAGTGATGTTAGTTTTCATTATCTTTTTAGTTGTACATTCTACTTAATGTTATTCTAATGTCATGGTTAGATATTTAGTGCTAATTCTTGCAATGTTGGTCCTTCATTCCAGACCCTACTTGATATTTTCCTAATGCCATGATTAGATATTTATTATCAGCTCTGCTACAGTGATCGTCCATTCCAGACTAACCTGTCTTGATAGATATTTAGCTATTCCATCTATTATAATAGTCTCCTGTCTCAAGCTGACTCTACTTACTACCAATTAGATACTTTATTGTCATGTCCCAAATATTTATGGTCCCAATCCTGTCATAATAACACTTAACAGAGAAACTTGCTTTATTCCCTGTGTTATCTCATCTTGCCATTGTGACCTTTCAGCCTTAACCTCACTCTGCTAATTGGTGTAAGAAAATTTCACCATGCTTATCCCATCTTGCCTTTCATAGACCACAGATTGCAGTGGTCTTCATGCTTTAACCCATCCTATGCTTTCATGTTCTTTTCATTTTCCATAATAATCACTGAACTTCTTGCAGCATTCCTGTGCATTCCTGCCACATTCCATGACCATAGCTTTTGATCTTAACAAATTCATATTATTCTGAAGAAAATTTAACATGCCCTTTGGGACCATGTTAGAAAGCAGGTGGACTAAAGAATTGGGAGCAAAGACAATGTTAAGGGGTGGAGGGAACTGCAGTGCCAGTCGCTTCCCTGATTCCATGCAATTCACTCAGCCCCATAGTTTTCCTATTAGAAGTAAATTGAAGTCCTCATGAGGTGAACTAAAGGCCATGAATGTGTCTTGTTCAAACATTGCTGATATTTTACAAAGTGTGGGATTAGCCATCTGCTATGGTGGGGGGTGGGGGGGGAGGAGTGGGGGAAGAGTGAGGTAGCCACCCATCAAATGCTGCCAACCTTCCAGTGAGCTCATTGGACATGGGAGTGGGTTTGCTCGTAAGAAGGCATCCTGTGGCCCCTGAAGGGTTATGCTCAATGAAAAAATTCTCCTGTGATCATCAACTTGCTCCACTGGGAAATGTCTGAGTGTACCTGTGACCCTGACTGTATGATCCTTGATTCCAGTGTGGATGCTCCAATCCAGGTACAGATCCAACAGTTACCACTGTTCATAGTTGTACTGGTGGAACTGAGCTACCAGCCCTTGTACTTCCAGATGGATTCTTGTTCTTAAAAAGATGGGAATCCTGAGATAATACAGTGACTTGCCTGATAGACACAGAAACTGGATTATGGTTCATGAAAGCATTTGAAGTGGGAATTCCTCAGCTCCTAGCTCACTGTCAGGGCAACTGATACTCCAACAAAATTCATCCCCTGGGCCAAATCGTATGATATTTTCATGATGTCATTTTCATTGACTTTCATGGAGTGTTTCCTTCCATGAGACAAAAGTGAGTTTTCTCACATTATATCCCAAACTCACCTCATTATGTACCTATGCTACCACTATGGTCTCCTTCTCATCTAATTCTACCTTTTGTTCACTTTTGCATGGCTGTAAGTTCTCACTACTGGCCAGATGTTCTGAAATTAATTTGTATCCCATGGCAACAGTACCATATCTGAAATGTTATTGCACACCTGAACAAGCACTGATATTCCAGAACAGCCTTGCACAAAGGCACATGATGTCTTTCTTATATGGCAGACAAGCAGAAGGAGCTTAACAACTTTCTGAACAGGGACCGCAAAGCTCTGGAGGGGCATGGTGGAGCAGAGGAGGGCTGTCCTTTTCCCTGAGGACCATGAGAGAAGTTAATGACAGTAGGCTGGTACGGAATTACCACCCGGGCTAGTGTGCTCTCCACAATTTGGAGGAATGCAGGGTAATGCTACAAGACATTCAGTGACCAATTGTCTACTGCCAGAATACATGTTACTATCTTCACACTGCTAGCTCACACTCACTCTATGTCTGCTAATGCACAAACCTCTCATTAAGGCCCATGGAATCATAGAATCCCTGCATTGCAGAAAGGAGCCATTGGGCCCATCAAGTATGAACCAAACCTCCAAAAGGCATCCTGCCCTATCCCCATAACCCTGCATTTACCATGGTTAACCCACCTAACTTGTACATCTTATGACACTATGGGAATTCAGCATGGCCAATCCACCTAACTTGCTTTCTTTTCTCATGCTCTACCATTTCAATATTGCACTCAACTTCTTCCTTTACTTGCTCTCGCCTCCCCTAAGTCCCTGTACTGCTAACCCTGCATGACCTCTGCATTGCCTACTCACTTGGATCACTGCACCACCTCTTCCCACCTGCTTACTTCTCACTCAACCTCTCCCTTTCTCTCACTACAGAAGAAAACAAGTCACAATAGGGTTAAAAGAGCCAGGAGATGTGGTGAGATGCCTGACATTTGGCTCTTCAAGCACATAAAGAGAAAATCTTGACATTGACTGGTGAGAAGTAGGACAGGTCCTGTGATGATGCTGAAATATCCATGTCCTGACAATCAAGTACAGGTATTCATAGTAGTGCAACTCTCACATTGACCTCATTGTCAATGTAATTCTCACCTGCCACAACTTAGAACCCTTAGTTAGTACTTTGCAGGTACCAGCTGGATGTCAACCCAAGCCTGAAAATAATGGATGCATTGGTAGCCATCTCCAAACTTTACAGACACTGGAGAGCTCCTACAGATGGAAGTGCGACCAATGTAATTTCACTATTTGAAAAGGAGCAGGAGGGAGATAAAGAAAGAGAATTACAGACTACTGAGCTTCACATCATTCGTGAGGAAAATTTTAGAGTTTACTATAAAAGACGTGATAATGGAACATTCAGAAAGCATTGCTGGCATTGGACAGCTAAGTCTATAAAAGGGAAATCATGTTTAGCAAATCTACTGAGAATTCAATAGATGCAACTGCTGGAATAGACAGGGAAGTACCAGTGAAGATGGTGTCTTTGGAATTTCAGAAGGCTTTTTCTAAGTTCCTTAATAAGAGTTTGCTGACAAAATCAAAGTATCTGGGATAGTGAGTAATATATTGGCATGGATTGAGAAACATAGAAACAGAAAATAGGAGTAGGTGTAGGCTGGTACGGGATTACCACCCGGGCTCCTGTGCATTCGATAGGATCATAGCTGATCATCTGATCCTGGTCTTGCTTTCTCCAGAACCCATTGATCTTTTTATCTTTAAGAATGATATCTAACTCATTCTTGAAAACATTCAATGTTTTGACCTCAATGGCTTTCTGTGGCAGAGAATTCCACAGGCTCAGTGTTCTCTACATAAAGAAATTTCCCCTCATCTCAGTTCTAAATGATCTACCCCATATCCTTAACTGTGACCCCTGGTCTGGACTCCCCAGTCTTCAGGAATATCCTTCATACTTTAACCCTGTCCAATCCTGTTAGAATTGTATATACTTCTAAAGATCACCCATGACTCAGTTAGCTAGCATGTACGCCTCTGAATCATGACATTGTTGGTTCATCTCCCACCTAGGTGTTGATTGCATACATCTAATGAGGACTAGACATTCAGTGGAGACTGTATTGTTCAAGGTGCTGTCTTTTGGAAGGTAAATCAATGTTCTCGACCATGGGGTTGAAGCTGAAGTGAAGAAGCAGAGATTGAGAAGGTGAGAGTTATGATTATAGTAGGTGAACATTAGGAAAGAACAGTGAAGAGAGAGAAGAACTGGATGTGTAGATAGCATCAGAAGTTGGTCAAAGGGAGGAAAGTCTTTGACATGCAGAATTGCAGGAAACGAAGAGATGCATAAGACCTCTTATGCGCAATAAATAATTATGGATGGATGGAACTATTATGCTGACCATAAAATTGTTACAGGCCTATTTAGTTGACTAAAGTCCCCATTTCAAAGAGAATTTGCTGTCCTTCTTTGCACTGACCAATAAGACTCCAGCTCCGCTGCCATATGGCTGACCTTTAACTATCCTTGGAATAGTCCAGCAAACCACTCCACCTGGCATGAATACAGGTTAAGATGGCAGCTCATTGACACCCTCATCAGGGTTATATACTAAGTGGTGGTATTGCCAGTGATGCCATCAAAATAACAATGGCTCAAATAATATTCCAATCAGGCCAATGGACACAGTACTTGCAATCCTTATTTTCAGTTTGATATTGTCTACCCATGATATTCTCTGCTCTGCATTTTGAAGGCCAGAGGCAGATAAAGTGATAACTTTACTGACCACCTCATTTCAATTTTCAACAATGACTCTGAGCTTTTTTGCATCATTCCCACTTTTACTGTTTTGTCCTCAATTTTGTACCTTTAAGAAAGCTGAACAGTAGCTTAAGGAATAGCACCTCATCTTTTGGTAGGCAATTCTCAATTGCATTTCACAATTTTAAGATATATCTACAATTTCTAATTTTGTTTCAGAGACCTGCTCATAATGATGTTGTGTTTCATTATCAAACATATGGTTTGAATCTTATGTTCTTTGCCTAAATGTCAGTTGTGTCGAGAGGTTTTAGTTGTGAGTCTGAGAGAGTTCTCACTCTATCTTACTAAACTCACTCACTAACTACCTATCCCATGATATCCCTCTATCTGGTTCTAGCTCCACATTACCGTGTACCATTCCAGAACAATTTGCCAGTTATTGGATATAGAATCCCTGTCATCCATGCCATAGCCAAAATGGCATTTTGCACCAGGATGTGCACTGACATTCCAAAGCTATCCTGTCTTTTGCCAGCAGTCATTATGAAGATGTTGGAGAATGAGGAGATGGCAACAAGGACCTTGAGTTCCCTGGTAGAGAGGTGATGCAAAGGTCTGCCAGAGCTGGCCACCACAGTAGATCATGACTGCCTGGTCTGAGGTTATTACATGGGTCAGTGCAGCCTCCATGAGTTAGAGGAATGGCCAGCGATGCTGCAAGAAGGTCAATGATACACTCAATCTCTCTCTGCTAATGCACCAACCTCCCATCAAGGTTCAAAGTCTATCACTCTCACTACTGCATGTAACATCTACCTCACTCACTCTTGTTTCCCCTATCCTCCGGCATCTATAATAACTGCCTTTTCAATCACTCAGGACGCCTCATACCTTTTCTTCACCTGCACCAGTACTAAAAGCTGTGCCTTCTACTTTCATCTTTCTCAATCACTCTCTTGCTCTCATTCCAGGAGAAGACCATTCACAATTGGGCAGAAAGGGCCTGGACACTTCAAGGAGCGTCTGACATCAGGCTCCTCAGCTGTTGTGAAGAGAAATTCTTGACTTTAACAATAGAAGACTAGGACAGCTCCTGAGGAAATGCCAAGCCATTCATCTCCCACCAACTAAGGAAGGACAAGTCTTCACACCGTTGCAACATTAACCCAACTGTCCGTGTTAGTCATTGCACACCACCAAGCATGTGATTGTTTGGCTGCTTCCTTGGACAGGTTGGTGGCTGCCATGGAGATCCAGGTTTAGCACACTGAGGGACTGCTGAATATGTGCACAGCATTGCACTCGGTCACCACAGCAAGTGGTGCACAGTACAAATGTCATGGCAACTGAGGAAAAGGAAAACTGAAATGCACTTCAGGTATCCCTCCCTTACAAGGAGACAGGTTAGTGTCAGGAGAGACCCAACTAAAGGAGCCCCTCAGAAGTCTCCTCTCTTGGCATTCACAAGGGAGCACACACACACCTCCCCACCCAACCCCCATCCCCTCCAACTCTTGCAAGGTTAATCTGAGGAGATTCCACTTTTGTCTGATTCTGCCACAAATGTTGCCATAAGCCACATTGCTGAGGTCCTTAAAAGATTCCACCCATGAAATATAAGAGAATACCACTGAAACTTGACCATTCAGTGCATTAATTTTATTTCTTCCAATAAAGGGAGATGGGACAGTCGCTTCTTTGAGATAGAGATTGCTTGTGGTTTCTTAGTCTTAAATGCATGAGGAACATTAAGTAGATTAATTTTATCGTATAATACAAATTATTTAAAAATTTTGAAAGTTTCTGGTTTAGGTAAGAAAGGTAGCTGGTTTAATGTAATAAAAAATTACAAAAGCTTATTCATAAAATTACCTAGAATATACAGCAGACAACATATCCACCTGGATTATGCTGATTTTTAAGCTCCACATAGCCCAGTCCATGGTAATTAATTTAACATAATTAACATTTCCATGTGTTATGTTTCTTCTTCATGTGTTTTCAGACTTAACTTAAAGTGCAATTGTTCTATTTGCCTCAACTAACTTGCTTGTGCATCAGAACAAATCCGTCTGTTATAAATCTATAGTGTACGCTCACCATCAAATTCTCAAAAGGCTTCTGGAATTGTTATACAATAAATGATTAACACTTTAGTATGCAAAACAGTGCAGGAAGTACAGTTGATTATTGTTCTGCTGATGAGGTATTATCTCTGAAATAAAATATTGATTGCTATGAAGGCCCTTGTAAATGTAAGCACAATGATATGAGTTCATTATAAAATAAAGATGTAACATCAATTACTTCCGAAACCAGTTTATCTTATCACATAAACAGTAAATGAGTCACAATGCATCACTCTGGCAGTAGGGAATTATATTGAATCTTGGTTAGACTACACCTCAAATGCTATGTGCAGTTTTGGTCTTCCTACTTCAGGAAGGTTAGTATAGTAAAAGGAGTTCAAGAAAGGTTCAACAAAGGGTCATCAGACTTGTTCCTGGGATGGCAGTACTGTCCTATAAAGAGCAATTGGGAAAACTGAGCCTATATTCTCGAAGAATTTCAAAGAATGAACAGTGATATAATTGAAACCTACAAAATATTTAAAGGGATATCTACTGTTGTGGGGTTTTATGTCAACATCATGAGTTTAGGTTCAAGACAGACTGCTTGAGGAAAAGACAAAGTGAAGAACAGCCTTCAGGATTGGACCTCTTTACAACATTGTTTAAAATAACAGAGGCTGGTATCCTGTCACCAAGTCACCCTTTATTTACATGTGCATTGTATGAGATGCAGACCAAGCCAGCACAGATCCAGATCTAAAACTGAGCATAACCTCTGTTTCTCCTGTTTATATCTGTCAGCTTGGACTCCCTGACTGGACCAGGTTAACAACTCCAATCAGGAACTCATATTCTATGGGATCTACTTGGTTGACACAATTGCAATCATGACTGTTTATCACACATCTAGACTAAATGCTACAACAGTTGAAAATGTGTTGCTGGTTAAAGCACAGCAGGTCAGGCAGCATCCAAGGAACAGGAAATTCGACGTTTCGGGCATAAGCCCTTCATCAGGAAACATAAATGCTACAACACAATACTATTCCGTCAATAGTATGTCATTTACGCCTAGTGAGGAATAGCGCCTTGATGTTATCAGAAGTTTGCTCAAGAGCCTTAAAGCCACAACATCCCTGTCAAAGCTTTCTGTCTCCATCATAAATATTGTTTGATATTGATGTGCATATTAAAATGTGAAAATGGAGGAGAAGTGGACCACCTGGCTCCATCAGACTGCCCTGTCATTTATGAAGGTGATAGTTGATTTGTAGTTGGTTCAAACTCCAAATACTTGCCTGCCTGTAATGAGATTCCATTGCCTAATGCGAATATATTCAATTCTGTGTTAGAGTATTCAATGACACCATTTTCACTACCTTTTGAGGCAGAAGTTCCAAAGTTATACAGGACTTTGAGGGCAAACATTTCTCCTCAGTGCTTTCCTAAAAGGATGACTGCTAATTTTCAAATAGTATCCCCTACTTCTGGATTGACCCACAAAAGGAAGAATTGTTTCCACATCCACTTCATCACGGCTACCTTGAATCTTATACAGTTCAAACAAATTGCTCCTCACACTTCCAAACTCAAATGGAAATAAACCTAGGCTGCCCAACCCATTCTCACAAGACAGCTTACTCAATCCATCAATCTAGTACATTTTCTTTGAAAAAACTCCAATGCATTTCCATCATTCCTTAAATAAGAAGATCAAAATGGCACATGGTTTGAAAGCAGATTCATCAAGTGGAAAGCAAGACAAAGAACCATGTTCAGGCTTGGGTTTCTATATTTCTGCTAAATACTAGAACATTTAGGCTAAATGTTAGGTATTCAGAGATATATGAAGGTCTCTCATGATTCTCAAAAGTATTGTTAGATTTCTTCCTTTTATAATGTATTCTTTACTTTTCTTATTTGGCTCCTCTCCCTGCCCAAGTCTTTGATTTGTTCATCCATGTCAACAGGTGGAACAGGTGGTGAGTTTTCTTTTTATGTCTGCTATCTTCTGATCTATCAGCAGTGCTTAGTGGTCTTGCACTGATGTCACTGCAGGAATATATTGGAAAGTTATGATCTTTCTTCCTGCTCCACCATTAGCATCAGGCTCAAGTGATGCTGCAAAAAAAGAGCTGTTATTCAGCCAAGTTAGCTGTTACATTTATAGAGAAACTTGTTCCCCTGCAGTATTGACCCCTTCTTTAAGATTCTGTTCCAAGCCATAAATATGTGTGTTGGTAGGGAAATGATTTTGTTTGATGCTTGATGTAGTTCTTTAGGCTGTAGTCTTTTTTGAGAAGAGTTCCCTTTTCCTACAATTAATACATTGTTGGTGCGGTTTTGTTTTTCATGACATGGAGTTTTAAAACCACACCTGACATGATACTGTAGTATTAGATTTCTTTGGATTTCATGCTGATGTTGTCACATACAGTATATCTTTCAGGTGGGAAGTCTGTCCCCTCTGGTCAAACAGTCTATTGTACTTCAAGTCATCAACATTCTCTGAAGGATATACTTTTTTTTATTTAAGAAGTTCAGTAATTGTTTTGTCTCAGAGACTAACAACAATTTTATTACAAATAAGCTCTTGCTGTAAGTTTTCATGGTTGCATATTTCACCAGGTACACAAGCTGTTAATAAAACTATCTACATCATCTCTTTGGAGTTAAAACCTGCCATTGATGCATGTGTTCTGTTTATTTTTGGTATGAAATATTAATCAAAAACTGTTAGGTAAATGTCAAATGTAATTTTGTTTTCATTGTTGTCAATGTAACATGTTACCTACTGCTGTCCTCATAGGGAGCTAATGCTGACATATCAGCATTTGATTGGGGGGATGTTCTGAAATTGCTTAATATTATCAGAGTTGTGCTTTCCAGATTTGCATACTTGTTAAATTGTCACATGAATTTTATGGCTGAATCGTTTTTAGCAGGGTGGAGAAGATCAGTAAAGTTATCTTCTTTTGTATTTGCTGATCAATGTTGCTGAGTGTTTTCTAAATTTGGATGGCTATTTTAAAGATTAGCTTTGCCTTGCTGTATTCTTAATTGATGAAAGTTTTTGTTGAGTCTTTATTGTCATAAAGGTTGCTGTTATACCAACAAAATTGAAAGTTGTTAAAGTTTCTGCAGTTCTAAATGGTGTTTATAAGGTACCATTAATTATTTATTAATACCCAATGTGTGGTCTTCTCAGAGCTGTGTCAAGACATTCCTTTTCTGAGATGGGTCAGGATTTCGAAATGAATCAGTGGGAGGATCTTTCTCAATAAGTGTCAATCAATAAAATGTAATAACTTCTTTTGTCTTTCCAAAAATGAGATTTTAAATGTTTTCTTTCTTGATAACTGAGGTCATTTCAATCAATCTTTGACACAGTCTATTCAGATTTACACTTCTTTATCTCTGATTATTTTGTTCTTTTGGGAATCAAAATTGATGAGACTTCTTATTGAGTAAAACTTACATTTCTCACTCATACTGCAAAAATAATAAAGATTTTAAAAAATTCACTATTGGGGCTCTGAAATTTGAGTTCCAATGATTTTTATTCCGGATCTTCCTGAGTATCTTGGTTTAAGTTTATTTATGAAGAATATTTACTTTAAGCTGATTGCAACCTACTTTCAGCAGGATGGACTTCACTGAGAACACCATAACCTCACTGTATTATTCAACCTAATGATGCACTTGCTTAATTTTCTTGAAATCTCTCAAAAGGGAGCATGTGAAATAAACTCAGCTTTTGTTATAACTTTACCACAGTATTGATGTTGTTGTTGCAAAGTCCTACCTGCAAATTATATCACCCAGTTAAAATAAGAGGAAAAGACAAATGTGTTGCACCTGAGCTAGGGTAGAAATTGTGGGCGCTTTGCAGAGACATTTGTATCACGTACAGTCAATGGTGGTGTGCTGGAAGTCTGGAGGGTGGCTAATGTTGTGCAATTATCTCAGAACGGTTGCAAGGAAATGCCAAGGAACTACAGAGCAGTGAGCCTAACATCAGTAGTTTAGTGACAAGCATATTTACATTTCTAGAAAGGTGTTTATTTAAAATTTTGCTGACACAGCACATTGTAGTGGTTGTGTCTAAAAGTATAATTTGCAGACCCCAGATAAGTAACAAGATTTTATTATTTGACTATAATGTTGTTATGGTCCAGCTGATGTTATTACTGGTCAAGTCAGATTACAGACTGAATCCCCGCTTGACAGATCGTATTTTGTTTCTCTTTGGTTTTATGAGGTGTTCTGTCACTGAAACATAAGCACGCGATAAACGCAAATTACTGCGGATGCTGGAATCTGAAACCAAAAGAGAAAATGCTAGAAAATCTCAGCAGGTCTGGCAGTATCTGTAAGGAGAGAAAATAGCTTTGACAAATGGTCAGTTAGACTCGAAACGTCAGCTCTTTCCTCTCCGTACAGATGCTGCCAGACCTGCTGAGATTTTTCAGCATTTTCTCTTTTGGTTTCATGAACATGCGATGTTACAAATTTTGTTGTATAAAACATATGTTTATTAATTCAGAGAAAATATGACAAAATAGGATAAACAAAAATGTTCAGTTTGAATTCAAATTCAAAGAGTTTAATCAGACAGAAAAATATAAATACATTAATCAAAAACACTCCATTACAAGATCTAAACAAGAATGTTGTACAATATTACAAGCACCGATCTCCAATACTCACGTCAGAGAAAATGTTTTCCTGATACTTTGACAGGTTTTAGGTAACTGCGTTTTATGCAAAACATTTGCACTCCTCATTGACTAGCTCCTTATCTAGTTTCATTATATTCTCCCATTCTCAATCAAATTCAAAGGACTTCGCGAAAATGCACTAAGCAACATAAAACTGAAAGAAAAGTTTCTTTCTATAAATTTAAATCCTCTTAATCTGCAAACCTCTGACAGAACTTTAAGTACAATTAGTTCAGGTGCAAAACATGCATATGTAAGCCAAAGCCAAAGTAGCTCTCACAAGTGGCTTTAAAATGAATCAACATGGTTTGAGAAATGCTCACAGTTTAAGTATTAAATTCAGACACACAGAAACCCCATATGCTGCTGATCGAAAATCCAAAACCCAAGCCTAAAATACATTATATTGAAGTATATATGAATCAGTCAGTTTGTATCACAAAATAAGAATATTTACAATTCTTACAATACAGTAAAACATAACAGTAGTATAGTGTGTATATATGAATTGTTTGTGCGTTCAAGTAATAGATTTCTATATCAACGACTTCAAATAGCTACAACTCTTTCAGAATGTTTTAGTAAAGGTATCTGGTGCTTTGTTTTGAAAGTGGTGGAACTTGTCTTCTCCCGCTACCAGTACTGTTGCAGGGAAAGAGCGGGGTCTGTCTGGATCCTGAAAAAAAATAGAAATAACTGGTATTAATAATCATATGGATTTTAATCCTCCCTGTAGCATGTTCAAAGCTATCTTCACCCAGATAAGGCTCTTGCAGCTCTGGCTCACACTCATGAACCGGAAATGCTAAGATAGGACTAGTCAGGAATTGCAGCAATGGATGAGAAAGTCATACAGGTACCAATTGTGTATTCTAAGTCTATTGTCTTCAGTCTTGCCACACTCACAGCTGAAAATCAACTGTTGATTGTGGGAGACTCTCAGTTATTATGCAAGGACTATTTCTGATAACAAATTCAGATTGATTGTTATAAAGGACTCAAAATATTGTTATTTGCATTTTATTTGTATTTATATGTGGAATGAAATTAAATACTCACATCAACAGGATAGGCAGTAGTGGGGACATAACGGATCACAAAACCGCATCTTCGCCGATTTGAAAGGTTTGGTTCACTGAAATGGACTGTCAGACCATCATGGACCTGAAACAGGCCATCAAATTAATCACATAACAGAAATTTGATACTTATCCATCTCATTTGCTTTTAATTTGGATTTCTACTCACAGACATTTGTCCTGCTTTAAGAGGACATTGAACAGCCTTCTCGGTTTCAACCAGGTGGATGGGAATCTCCTGATTTGATGTCAACATATTCCCAGGAACAATACTTGTTCCATGTTCCAGTAGCCCGAGCTTGTGGCTTCCTATGGATATCATTGGGCACAACATTATCTAAGAAATACTTACACCGGTTGTTATTTTGTTGTAAAATAGTAAACTGGGCCGTTGGATTAGAAAATCGCAAATGGCATTGAATCAATTAAATGTCATCAAGAGACAAGAGGGTAACAGTAACTTGTTTTCCCCTGACATTACAACTTTAAGGAATGATCTAGTTGAGGTCTGTAGAAGGATGAGGAAGTCAATGCAGTAGCTACAGAAAGGATGTCCTTTGATGTTGGAATCCAGAGCAATGGAAATCATCTTAAAGCTTGAATGATACTATTTAGGAATAAAATCAGGAAGCATTTTGCTAGCCTGCCCTACCTGTGACTTCAGACCACTTCAATGTGGTTGACTCTGAAGTGCCCTCTGAAATAGGCTAGCATGCTTTCTGTTTTAGATTATTCAGTATATCAACTGATCGAAGGTAATTTGAAAGAGTCAACAAATAGTCATCGGACAGATAGCATCCATCCCAGAAGAAAATTTTGTAAAATACATAGACAAAGCCTTGAAATGTCTACCCAAAAATCTGCAGATGCTGTCTTAGTTGATTTTTTTCAATCTGTGATTGTGTTTAAAGACATAGTGATAAATGGAACAAATTGCAGCTAGATGGAGTTGAGTTATAGATCTGACATAATCAAATTGATTGGTGGAATAGGTTTCGGAGGCTAAGTGGACTTCCTCTGTTCCTATGTACCGATCTTGATGTTGGTCAATTGGGTCAGTGGGCTGCGGAGTGACAGATGGAGAGTAATTTGGATAAATGCAAGGTGTTGCATTTTGGTTTGGAAAAACGAGAGCAAGACCGACACAATTAATGGTACGGAACGTGGTCAATATGGAGTAGTTGGACAGAAGTGTCTATTACCATGCTATATGACGCTACACATAATGCCAAAAAAAGATATGTAGAGATAATCACATTATTGAAGTCATCACTGCTTATATAATCTAACCTGGAATAACCTGCAGGACACCATTTTCTTTGTCAACATCATCCAAAGCCAACCACACAGAGGTTACAGATCCACCTTCAAAGCCCCAGTATCTAATAACAAAGAATAATGTAACGTTAGAATTGCCTGGAGTTAAAGAACTGTCATATTCAGAAACATGTCTCAGTTGGGTTTTTTTGTACTGTTAACCCTTGACTCACCTGATGTCCTGGTGCCATGCAACATAAGGAGCCACATTGCTTTCATGAGGAACATCAGAGGCTGGATACTTGCAGATAAACCGAGAATCAAGCAGAATGACATCAGGTCCCAAAACTGCAGTGATGGCTTTGAGGACTTGAGGATGTGTAGCAAAGTCCATCACCCACTTGTACTCTAAATGTACATTATGTAAGCTGTACTGGGTGTATACCTTACCTGAAATACACAACAAAGAAATTACAAAAGAAAATGGTTAACTAAGTTTTAAGTAAGCATTTTATTATTACAATTAAATTATGATACAAGATATCTTCGAAGGCACTGACATGAATGCTAAGCCACATTTCCAGTACCCTGTAGTTGTGTTAATGTATTCTTTAACCTACAAAAAAGAACCTTATGATAGCTGGGACACAAATATTTACTTACCAAATTTATCTTCTAAGGTTGAGAAGTTCTGAATGGCCAGCACAAGCTCATTTTTGTCCAGAATGTTGATTCCAGTAAGGTAGCCATTCTTTTCATAGAGAGTTTTCATTTCGCTTGTCTCGTTCTGCATGATTAGTAAGTTGCTTTGTGTGACAACAGCTCTGCAAAATCGTTCTGATATTGATACTGGTTCCCTGTTGATGCTGACTTAAATATCTAGCCCAACTATCTTAATTTGCATATTATTGTTCAACTGTTTCCTTGAATGAAGTTTATGTGTGTGTTAAAGAAATTTCCAAATGATTCATTGTTATATTGAGCAATTCCTTTTATTATTTTTAGAATTCGTTCAATTGAGTGATTCTTGCTTGGCTGGAATTTCTTACTCATCTCTAATGATCCAGACGACAGATAGCTGGAGCTGCAAGGCATCCACTCAGATTTCAACATCAATAATTGTCTTTGTCAAATGTCTTTCCACCTGTGAGAGAAGATGAAATTGTACATAAAAAAGTCCAGAACTGTGTGTTTCACAATCAAACCTACTTTTTAAAAAAATAAGTTAAATGTTTTTGTTCTAGTCCTTTCCAGTTTTGCTTTCTTATTATTTTTCCTGATAGTGATGATTGCTTGTTTTATTTCTTCCTCTCCATTGACATTTCCACATCTCCCCCACTTTCATATGAATCTTACCTGTTCCCCTTACTCACAGTTACTTCTTCCATCTCCATTAACATCAATCACAAACCCAATGGCTCTGATATCAAAATTGCTGCTCTCATACAACTTCCTGATTTACATTAATCCCCTCGTACCCACGGGGTTATGTTCCTAAACCTACTGTGGAAACCCAAAACTATAGATAGCAGCAAACTTGTTTGTTTATGGTAGCTCAATAGTTAGCACTGCTGCCTCACGCACCAAGGATCCACAGTCCAAAGATGTGCAGGTCAGGTGAATTGGCCATACTAAATTGCCTATAGTGCTAGTTGCGTTAGTTGGGTAAATATAGGGTAGGGAATTGGTCAGGATGGGTCACTCTTTGGAAGGTTGGTGTGGACTTGTTGGGCCAAAGGGCCTGTTTCCATTTTGTAGGGAATCTAAACTAATCTAATCTAAATGGGAAACTCACCTTCCTGGCAGCCCACTGGTCGCTGGTCCCAGAACGTTCCCCATGATATGTTTGGGCTGCGGTAAACCGTGGAAAATGATATGGGGGTCGCCCTGTAACAATATTCCTCTCTATCAGGTTCCTTGGGCTGAGTTTTCCAAGCCATGATAATGTGAGCATTGGTGAACTGGTTGAGAAAATATGACAATAATGTGGTGAGGAGAAAAATAAAGTCTGATTTTCCACCATGGTTTGAATGAGCAGGTGAGAATCTTGCTAATGATGAATGAGAGGCCAATTTCCATGTATTCATATCTCATTTGTACAGAATCTTGTCTTCTTTCTATGCACTTTCCTATTCTCCCATTGGGTGGACAGAAACTTGACAGTATCGATTCCTGACATGAAATCTGACTAGGTGCTTGGCAGCTCCAGCTCGTGTTGATTTCAGGGGATCACAATCCCTGTTGCCTAATATATTTATCTGACAATCTATTGTAATTTTCTGATAGTTTTTTGAATTTCTAAAATAGCAGCAGTTTAGATATGATACATTAGATAACTAGATAAAGGCTGTCAGTGTGGAATGTTTTGGTCTCATTAAATCGATGGGGGTTAGCATCCTGATACCTCTTGGGGAGGGGTGGCGGGGCGGGTTGCTGTTAAGGGCCTCTTTCCTGAGTCTTCCTCCTCTCCTCTGGTCCATCTTCAATCTGCTTTATGAGGACTGGTCAATGAAGACTGCTCTCCGGGATCACCTGATGAATGCTGCTGCCTGTAAGGTGTGTTTGATGCAAATTGCTCTCTGAGAACCCCTCAATACCAAGCACTTATTGTTATACTTCTTGGGGCAGGTAGGTTGTACTGTGTCAATCAATGATCTGAACTCTTTTGACCAATGGCCATGGGACAGCCAAATATGAAGTTGGATGATTGTTGCCCCCTTGCACACCTCCCCCCTACCACCCCCAACCTTAATCTGAGGATTGTTCTACCATTCTTCGTAAAACAAAACCCACTCAAAAATAATCCACTAATAGTAGAGTGTGCTTGGCACCAGATAAATTGTTGACATCAGCTCAATGGGCATCCTGACCTCTTTGCTCCTAGTTATTCTTCCACTTGTAAGAAAATGTTGGAAAGTTAGATTAGATTAGATTACTTACAGTGTGGAAACAGGCCCTTCGGCCCAACAAGTCCACACTGACCCACCGAAGCGCAACCCACCCATACCCCTACATTTACCCCTTACCTAACACTACGGGCAATTTAGCATGGCCAATTCACCTGACCCGCACATCTTTGGACTGTGGGAGGAAACCGGAGCACCCGGAGGAAACCCACGCAGACACGGGGAGAACGTGCAAACTCCACACAGTCAGTCGCCTGAGTCGGGAATTGAACCTGGGTCTCAGGCGCTGTGAGACAGCAGTGCTAACCAGTGCGCCACCGTGCCGCCCATAATTATGACTGTGATGGCTGTTAAATTAATTCTCATACTACACTGTTTAGTGATAGTAAAATTTGGTCTTTAAGTGATTCCAATATTCAACTCAGGGCCATCATCTTGGTCAGCAGCCCCCAGCAGCTTGGGTTATACTCCACAGCTAATAATTCCCTGCACCTCCTTGTCCATGTTGGTTGGTATGGGACACTCACTAGCCTCACTACATCATCATGGCACATCTCTGACCCACTTAGGATTTAGGTCTTCACTTCAGTGTGTTACAACTCACTGGGATAGCACAATGGAACTGGCAAATGTCTAATGAATGGTCCCTGGACTTGAAATGTTAACTCTGTTTTTCTCTCTCTACAGAAGATGTCAGACCTGCTGAGTTTCTCTAGCACATTCTGTTTTTGTTTCACATCTCCAGTATATGCAGTTCTCCATTCAATTTCAATAAAATGATGAATGCTTTTCTTTATTCGTTCATGGGATGTGTCTCTTGATGGTAAGGCTTGCATTTTTTTCCATTCGGTGATGTTAGTACGTTGTCTTGTTGGACTGGAAATAATGGCTATGTAATCCAAGATGGAGGACAGGAACATTTCTGGCTGTAACAGGCTGCTTCTTTTTTGAGGTATTTTTAGGTGTATGAGGTGATTTCCTTGAATTCCAGGAACAGCAGTTACTATTTTGTATGCTGTTACATTGCTTTGGAACTTTGGAGGAAAAAAAACGTCAAAACAATGGCACTTTTAAAAGAGAGAAGGACAGACAAAAGCAGCACATGGTCAGTGCAGGAGAGAGAGAGAAAGAAACACACACTGCTAACTGACACAGCAGTGAACTTGCACTGTTACTGCCTTTGTTGTTTGAATCCATGCATCATTGGACGTCGAAGTGCATCTAGGAAGACTTAAACAGCGAAATTCACAACTGATCTTGGAGGAACTGTTTGGGAGAGGTCAGAGCAAAGAAACAGACAAGTGAATGGTTTTAAGTATAGCCTTGCTGTAAATCTGCAGTAGTGAGTAGAGTGGATTCTTCTTGATTATATGTTTTATTGAGTTATGTCTCTGAAGTCATAAGTATTAAGTTAGCCTGGAGCAGTGTTTTGTAGAACAATAAGATGGTACTATTTTATGGGTCTCTAGATTGGAAGAATCAAAAATGGCCCTCAGTAGACTGATATGCTATTCTTGTTGGATGCGCGAGTTTAGGGAGAGTTTACGTGTTACTGAGCTTAATTCTGCAACAAATGATATTGGTTGTGAATCTTATCAGATCAACTGGATTGGTTGGAGTGACAGTGAGAGGCAAAGAAGAACTTATAAGCGCAAGGGGGTGTGATGGATGGCAGTTATAGGAAGGCAGAAAAGCGACACAGTCACATAAATGAGTTAACTTTAGGAAAGGTAAGAGAGGTAGGCATGTAGTTCTGGAGTCTTTTTGTGGCTATCTCCATTTCAAACAAGTACGCAGATTTGGAAAATGTCAGGGGAACATTAGCATCAACAACTACGTTTCTGGTATCGAGACTGGCTCTAATACAATGAAAGGTATATTGGGTTCTAAAAGATCAATTTGGATTGAGGCAGAGATAGACATTTCTGTGGCCAGCAGTGAAAAATCAGAATGGTGTGTTGCCTCCCTGGTGCCAGGATTAAGGATGTCTCAGAGAGGGTGCAGAATGTTCTCAAAGGGGAGAGGGACCAGGAGGAGGTCATTGTACACATTGCTACCACCCACATAGGAAGAGACAAGGATGTGGTTCTGAAGGGAGAATATAGAAAGTTAGGCAGGAATTCAAAAAGGAGAAGCTTGGGATTAGTAATATCTGAATTACTCCCGGTGCAATGAGCTAGTGAGGATAGGAATAGGAGGATACAGCAAATGAATGCGTGGCTGAGGAGCTGGTATATGAGAGAAGGATTAACATTTTTGGATCATTGGAATCTCCTCCTAACACCATGGGGCCATTTAGCATGACCAATTCATCTGCACATCTTTGGATTGTGGAAGGAAACCCATACAAAGGGACAATGTGCAAACTCCACACAGACAGTGGCCCAAGTCTGGAATCAAACCCAAGTCCCTAGCACTGTGAGGCTGTAGTGCTAACCACTGAGCCACCATGCCACCCCAAAGGTAATGAAAAAGTCTTTTGGTATATTTTCATTTATTGGTCAGAATTCTGAATATAGAAGGTGGGAGGACATGTTGCGGCTGTACAGGACATTGGTTAGGCCACTTTTGGAATATTGTGTGCAATTCTGGTCTCTTTCCTATTCGGAAGGATGTTGTAAAACTTAAATTGAATTGAATTTAACAAAGCACACATCAGACCACTAGGTATGGTTAATTTATTAAAATTATTCATTGGTTGAACTTCAAAAATTGCATTAGAGGTTGAACTCTCCCACCTTCTGATTCCAACTGCCCACATGGGACTCACATTCTCATACTATCATACCCACTCCAACTATCTCACCTTCCTTCAATCATGTATCTCAAGCAACAGGGTGCTTGCCATTTTAGTGGTCAGCCTGCTTTTTGCTTGGACATTCGGTCTGTGCTTGTTGCAGCCATACAGTTTTTACTCATTATTTTCCACTCAAGTAACTCGCACAATATTTATTCAACTGCAAACACTTCGTTTGAACACAATCAAGACTTCTTCCATAACTGGGGCAATCTCATGAATGTGGATCCAATGTTGTAAATAATTATATGATTTCCCGAGTTCAGTATAAATGAGTGAGGCTTCATGACGGAGATGGCCATTGATGGAATGTAGTAGCAAGGTTTATGAGGACAGTACACTTATTGGTTCACAGAATTGCAAGAGGAGAGAATGCACTCATAGCAATGGACAGGGACCAGAGGCAGATGCAAGTGTACAACTGGTAGCAGAGGAGGATTGTAAAACCGAATGGACCGCTGTCTGATTACAACCCGCCATGTTGTATGGTTATCAGTTTCTTCCTTCACTAGAATGAGTGTGTGGAACACATGATCAGATAAAAATATATTTTATTAGGAATAGACCATCAGAGTGATCTGATCTTTGGTACATCCAGAGCAGTTTGATGATCATCTTCAAGTGCCAGACTCAGCCAATTGTAGACACAATTGTTGGTACTGACTCTTCCACTTGTGGAGGGGCATCAGGCAACGGTGTGCCCCACACCCAGAAAGAGATTTTCAATCTCCAGGCTCTATAATGATACCTTTACATTGAGTCTCATCCAAGGTGGCATAGCCTGATGATATATTTCTTCTCTCAATTATGACATGCAGCATCTGTTCAAGGAGTGGAGAAAACCTTAGACTTTCTTCCAGGAATTACCTGTCTTTAATCTGAAATAATCAAGATTTGGGAAATGGTTGCTTTGTGCTGAAGCTCTTGTCCCTCCGACAATCATCCTTTCAATACATCAGGCCCAGTACACAAATCTGGCACCTGAAAATGCTTCCTGTTGATAAATATGCAGGTTTAGCTTGGTAGTGCATTAATGGGAACAGGCAGGCACTGACAGCTTGAATCCTTGGGAATCCTGCCAGTGCGGTGAAGCGCCAGGCTTTTTGAATTGAATGCTACACTCCACTGTAAATTGAATGAATTGCTCAGCTCATTTGAACATTGTATCATAGACATGTTATTGCAATAATGGGTTGCAGGTTGGTTGATTCCACATAGGTTACTATGTGTTGCCTCAGTAGATTCACTATATGGATACACTGGTGGTCATCTTTTAAGATTCTGTAGACCCTGGATAGGAGGGTAGACAATGTAAACTCACCATTATAAAAAGAAGAAAGGGAATATAGATTGGTTAGCTTGGCATTGGTAATGAGAGAAATTCTAATGTTCACTATAAAAGAGTTTTATGCAAAGCACTTGGAAACCTGTGATCGGAACAGACAGCGCCAGCTTGGATTTATGAAGGAAAGTCATATTTGCAAATTTACAGGAATATTTTGAGGATGTCACTCACAGAGTTGATAAGGGGAGCAAGTGGATGTAATTTACCTGGACATTCAGGGGTTTGATAAGATACCACATAGGAAACTAGCATGTAAAACTAAAGCACATGGGATTGGGAATAATGTACTGAATATGTAAAGAACTGGTCGGCATAGAGGAAATAAAGAGCTGAAAAAATGGGTCTTTTTCAAGTTGCAGGCAGTGACTAGCAAGGGTCTGTGCTTGGACCATAGCTATTCACAACACAAATTAATGATTTAGATGAGGGTACTAAATGTGATCTCTCCAAGTTTGCAAATGACACAAAGTTGGGTGGAAAGTCAAACTGTGGGAAGGATGTAGAGATGCACCATTGTGATTTTGACAAGTTGAGTGAGTCAGTTTTTGAAAATAAGAAATTTCTGATGACATAACATATGATGAAACCAGTAACAATTTTCTTGTGACGTCTACCAATGGAATTTTCAATTCCAGGCTAACGCAAGAGATTTGTGATACTGATCTCCACTCTTATGAAAGAGTTCGAAGTAAGAGCAGCTACATAAATTAAGCATAAGTGGCTATCTCTTCAAAGAAACTGACAGGACAGAATTAATTTGATAGTGAGCTGGAAACTGCATAGTCTGCCTGCTGTTTCTCAACTAAGGTACTTTACCAAATGACCTTCACAATTAGACCCTGCCAACTTGGTGTTATGCAAATTATTTGAAACATTAAGCCCAATGAACTTCAATTCTATTCAAGAAAATCATATTTCAAACATATAGGCTTAAATCTCATCATTCCTTCAGTCTGGTTTTGGTCTGTGCACCTGATTTGTTAGTTGGGGATAAATGTAAAATACTGCAGAAAAATTTCAAGAAAAATTCTCTCCATAGATTTTACATTTTGTGCTCAGAGTTTAATTTAATTTCACTATTGTCAAATATTTATCATGTCCATGTTTAGGGAGATGAGATCTCTCATCTGCCTGATTGACTATTCTGTTTACGGTATATTACTTGGAGTTAGATGTGAGTTGGCTTCCTCAGCATGCTGTGGGATGTCTGTTTTCAGCTGTTAAACTCACTTTTATAAGAGGCCTTATATGTCTATAGGTCATTTTTCATTACTTCAAATAATTATTCCACAAGCCTTCTGTCAATGGAAAATTAACCTTAAGCAATTTATAGCAAAATAAACTTACAGCAGTAATCTGTTCCTTTATTTATTTCAAACCAAAGTATATGACTAACTTCCAACAAGTCAAATAGATTTCAGGTCCCAAACATTCATCTGAAAATGTTTTACTCTATTTTTAAATGTAAGTAAGTTAATTGAGCAAGGAGTGATCTCAGAACTCAATTAAAACAACTGAATGCTTCCAGGAAGTGGAGGGTGCCAGCAAGGCGCTATGGCAAAGGGAGAAACTAACAATGTTGAGGGATACTGATGCCATGCTGAGAAAAGCAGAAAAATCACAAAAGGCTGCTAAAGACAGTGTGAAGTATAAATCAAGGTACATGCTCTCACTAACATTAATTGACTTTTCTAAACTACACAAAACACAGAAAAATAAACTTCCTTTTGCTGTGTGTTCTGTCCCAGCTCTGCTTTAACATGCACTGGACTTGAGTTTTGTCCAGGAATAAGACTGAAAATCTAATTACAGGTCTTTCTACCATAAAGCGTGTTTCATTAACGTGAATTTGCTGTAATGTAATTGACAAATTGGGGACACTGTTTCTGAAGTGTGAACTTTTAAAATGTGTGTTGGCTGTAATGCGATCATTTGCCAACACTTTAAGTGTTATTACTAAAGCGTGACTTTTCAATAATGTACGGTTGCACAAGAACACAACCATCATGGTATAGAAGAACTACATGTATACTCTGGACATTTGAAATATGGTTTTCTTGATTAGAAGCCCATTGACCAGTTCTTACAGGGTGAAGAGTTTGTTAATTGTTGGTGAGTCAGTTTCTTCGCTGCAAATCTTTGACAATCGCAATCTATCCTTGAGACAGCAGGATCCAGTTCATCCCTTTGGGAACACAATTTCCAAACAACACCTACACTAATTTCTGGGATGTGGACATTAGTGACTAAGCCAGCGTTTATTTCCCATTCCTAATAGCCCTGGGGAAGGTGGTTATGAGCTGAATTGTTGAGCCATGGCAGTTCTTGTGATGTAGAGACAGGGAGTTTCCAAGTTTGAACCAGCCGCAGTGAAAGAATTGTAATTCGTTTGCAAATCAGGATGGTGTGTGACTTGGAAGTGCATTCCCATGAATCTCTGTCTTTGTCCTTCAGGTGGCAAAGTTTGCTTACTTAAAAGGATCTGTCAAAGGAGGCTGCAATGCATCTTGTAGATGTTACAGATTGCTGCTGTGGTGTGTTTGTGGTGAAGGGAGTGAAAGTTGAAGGTGGTGAATGGATGTCAGTCAAGCAAGATGCTTTGTCTTGGATGTTGTCAAGCTTCTTGAGGACTGTTGAAACTACACAGCTAAATGAACGGTATTCTGTCACACTCTTGACTTGTGCCTTGCAGATGGTGGACAGGCTTTGGGAATACAGGAAGTGATCTCTTTTTACACCACAGAATTTGTAGCCTCTTGTCTGCTCTTGTAGCCTAAAGAGACTGTCTATTCTCAAGTGTCCAAGACCTTGCAACAACAATAGCATATGTATATGTAATTGAAACTGAATTATCTATAATTACAAACATATTAAGGGAAAATACTGTGGATGCTGGAGATCTGAAAGAAAAACAAAGTGCTGGAAAAACTCAGTCGGTCTGTCAGCATTGCTGGAGAAAGAAAGAGTTAATATTTTGAGTCCAATGATTCTTCTTTGATTCTCAGACTTGCTGAGTTATCTCCAGCACTTTCTACCTTTTAAATATATCTTATCACACTATTTGCTCGAGCTATTACTTGGTACAAGATTGATGAATATTTTAAAAGTTTTCAATTCTTTTCCTCCCTCCCCATTTCTAGAACTTAATTGTATACTAACAGTTACAACTCATATTAATCTTAATTATACTTCCTTCCATCTAATGTCAAGAAGAAATCTATTCCATCCTCCTAGAACCTTTGTCTGTCACATTTATCTAATAATGCCCCCAGACCTTCCAAAATGTCTTCCCATTTCCTCAAATAGTTGACTGGGTCTTTGGAGGTGTCTGTTCCATTACCTGCTCTCTCTGCTGAATATTTTCAGCATGTTTTAAAAAATTCTGATTTCTAATAATCACAACTATTTCCTTATGCTCATTTTCTTCTCCTTTAATAGGAAGTTAATATTTTTATGACCATAAATTATCTTTTTGCCATATTCCTTTCTTTGCGACAAATAATGCTGATTAACATTAATCTGCCCAGGCATTATTGAAGCCCGACAGATTCAAAGTCATGGGTGCTTGCTGCGGCTCATTTTGTAGTGTGCTCATCTCTGAATTAAAAGCTCGTGAGTTCAAATCACATTTGTTCGGATTCATGCATCAACCCAAACGTGAGCAATGAAACCTCCGACAGATCCTCAGCTATCACCCTCTTTCAGCTGATGATTAAACATTCCTCCACATTGAATATCAATTCCACATATGTTTGGTTTTCTTCTCCTCATCCAACAAATCTTCAGGCCAAGTGGTGAGTCATTGCTGCTCTTTGGCAAATAATCTAGTGAACTGAACACCTTCTCATACGGAGATAGACTATACTATTCCAACAGTGTGTGAACATTCCAATTTCCCAAACCAATCATTCTTCGGGAAAATTCATATCACATAAATTGATTATATTTAAATTTCAGAAGCAAGGAACTGGCACATCAACCTCTTGAGCCAGGCAGTACATTTAGTGATTTTATTGTAAGATCACACATTCTTTTTAAATAGTTTGCAAAAACTTCTTAATTACTATGTAAATTTTCAATGTATCATACTTTTTAGTTATTGTGCATATATTTAACAATGCTAAGTTTTCTGTTCAGTAGTTGTGATAATATTTTTTGCTTTGTACTGAAAAATATAACAATGCTCGAATACTGATTACCCGACTTCCAAAGTTATCTACTTTCATCCAACTAAAAGTACAAACTGTACATTATGTTGATGCACTGAGCTTTGATGCCTGTGTTATCTCACTGGATGCTTACAGTAGTAGTTTTAACAGAATAGTACCAATTATATTAAATGCACAATAACAGATCAATCTTGTAACTTTGCACTTTCCATTTTCATATAGATTTGGATTCTACTTGCTGCTGTGTTCACTATTGGTCAGAAAGGTAATTGGAAACTTCAATCAAATTATTGTCTGGATCTCTGAAGTAAACTGAAGTGATAGGACCCACAGCACCAGTTCGTTCAATAGGACCTTCTTCAATGTGAACACCACATGTCTGTTAACAAAATATCAAGAATCACTGGGAGTCATAATTATCTACATAAAGCATATTTAAACAATGCCAAGCTTGGAAAATCATTATCTGATTTGCTCATTAAATAAATTTACATCTCACTTCCCTTAAACTTGAATTCAATTTGATAAATGACGAGCAGAAGTGAGCATAGTGGAAACAGGCTTAATCTTGTAAAATTACAACTAGGGAAGTATATTAAAAAAGTTTCCAAAACAAAACTTAACGATGCTGGATTAAAATTACCCAGAATCCCTGCTTGGGTCTCTGAAATATTTCATTATCACATGATTTTCATAATGAGATGTTTCCACAGTGGCAGGCCAGTAAAATGATGAATTTTACACTGGGTTATTCATAATGTTATTATGGAGAAAGCAGAACAATGTTTCAAATAAATTCTGGGTGCAATTTCATTTCTGATGCTTCTTTTCCTACTGCCAACCCTTCATTAAGAACTTTGTTAACAAGCATACAGACAGGTGTTAACAAACAAAAAAAAAGTTCTAATTCAAAACAGAGATTTGTGGTTTGCTTTACAATTTTAGAATCCCCAGACAATCCACTATAAAAACATTAAATATATGAACTGTAGCTCTTGGTAAAGGGAAATATATAACACAGTCATTCAAAATTTTAAAGCATCTCCTAGACATTCTCAATGATCAAGTACTCCTATGTAAAAACAGTTTGCTTTATTCACATTGAATATTGTTTGACTAACCTTAAGATGTTCAATTACTTTATTGACTGGTGTTTTTGTGATCAAACAGACATCTATGGATCCTGCTGTCGGCTTGTGTGCCTTTGGCTCAAATTCTTTCCCAACTTCGTGCAGATTGAATTTCTGATTCCCAAAGGAAAGTGCTTTGCGGTTGCCCTGTTTTAAGAGATCCATCATCATAAAAACATTTATTCGCAATATCAAAAACATTTTTTTCAGCAAAGGTGTCAATGGTTCAGTGAACTCGTTCAGAAGAAGTCTTTAGACTGGAAACAGTAATTCTGTTTTTCTCCCCACAGATGTTTCCAGAACAGTTGAGCTTCTCCAGCATTGTTTTTTAGTACAGATTTCCAGCATCTACAGTATTTTGCTAATTTGTGGGATACAAATCCTAGTCATATGCACGTTTGACATATCATTAGTCATTACAGATTGAGCATAGTCATCTCTGTGAAGCAGAAGTAATCTTAGGTGATCTTAAAGCCATGACCTATTGACTATAATTCACAAATATATTCTTGTCGGCTGCCCCAGGACACAACTGATTTCCTCTCACCTGGACATGTAAATATTCAACAGCATGGTCTTATATGCAACACTGCCTTTCCTGGCTGATTGCTCACATTATTAAAATTCCCTTCAATTTCTGTTATTCCGCACACAAGGTTAATGACACTATGGCCAATGGATCCACAGCAGGGGTTATTGTTGTTGTGACTGTGGTACTACAAAGATGCAGCAAAATGAAGGATGAGCAATTTCACAAACAAACCCAGTAGCAACCTGCAACAGCTGCCAAAAGCCTCCACTTGACCTTACAGCTGAAGGTCCCTTCAGGGTGCAAAGAAGGGACAAGATGCAAAATCGCTATCAGCCTCAATACCATTTCCTGTAGAGGAGCTAGGTGCATTGCTGCTACAACTTGAGGAAATCTAAGGACGCAGTCACAATACCATGCTAACTAGTGAAGTGAGACTGGTGACCTGAATCCGTAGGTGGCCAACAAGATGTGGGATCTCTCAATTCTTTACCCACAAGTATAAGAAGGCTGTACCTGATGCCATTTTTGCAATATCACACCACTTCGTGTCATATTCAGTGTGAAACTGTTTCCAGTTATATTATCTTCGAGTAAAAAGTGAGGTCTGCAGATGCTGGAGATCAGAGCTGAAAATGTGTTGCTGGTTAAAGTGCAGCAGGTCAGGCAGCATCCAAGGAACAGGAAATTCGAGGTTTCGGGCCAGAGCCCTTCATCAGGAATGAGGAGAGGGTGCCAGGCAGGCTAAGGTAAAAGGTAGGGAGGAGGGACTTGGGGGAGGGGCGATGGAGATGTGATAGGTGGAAGGAGGTCAAGGTGAGGGTGATAGGCCGGAGTGGGGTGGGGCGGAGAGGTCAGGAAGAGGATTTCAGGTTAGCTGAGTTCAAGGGAATCGACTGAGACAAGGTGGGGGGAGGGGAAATAAGGAAACTGGAGAAATCTGAGTTCATCCCTTGTGGTTGGAGGGTTCCCAGGCGGAAGATGAGGCACTCTTCCTCCAACCGTCGTGTTGTTATGTTCTGGCGATGGAGGAGTCCAAGGACCTGCATGTCTTCGGTGGAGTGGGAGGGAGAGTTAAAGTGTTGAGCCACAGCGTGGTTGGGTTGGTTGGTCCGGGCGTCCCAGAGGTGTTCCCTGAAGCATTCCGCAAGTAGGCGGCCCGTCTCCCCAATACAGAGGAGGCCATATCGGGTGCAGCGGATGCAATAGATGATGTGTGTGGAGGTGCAGGTGAATTTGTGGCGGATATGGAAGGAATCCGCCATATCCGCCACAAATTCATCTGCACCTCCACACACATCATCTATTGCATCCGCTGCACCCGATGTGGCCTCCTCTATATTGGGGAGACGGGCTGCCTACTTGCAGAACGCTTCAGGGAACACCTCTGGGACGCCCAGACCAACCAACCCAACCACCCCGTGGCTCAACACTTTAACTCTCCCTCCCACTCCACCGAAGACATGCAGGTCCTTGGACTCCTCCATCGCCAGAACATAACAACACAACGGTTGGAGGAACAACGCCTCATCTTCCGCCTGGGAACCCTCCAACCACAAGGGATGAACTCAGATTTCCCCAGTTTCCTCATTTCCCCTCCCCCCACCTTGTCTCAGTTGATTCCCTTGAACTCAGCACCACCCTCTTAACCTGCAATCCTCTTCTTGACCTCTCCACTCCCACCCCACTCCGGCCTATCACCCTCACCTTGACCTCCTTCCACCTATCACATCTCCATCGCCCTTCCCCCCTACCTTTTATCTTAGCCTGCCTGGCACCCTCTCCTCATTCCTGATGAAGGGCTGTGGCCCGAAACGTCGAATTTCCTGTTCCTTGGATGCTGCCTGATCTGCTGTGCTTTAACCAGCAACACATTTTCAGCTCCAGTTATACTGACTGAGAGGTGTGTATGTGAGGCCAGGGTCAGTGTGACACAAAACAGTAGGTTTTGCTAACATAGTTTGATTCCCTCAGGTGAAGAGCACTATAGAATATATTTTGTGTTGAGTGTCTCAGTTCATTACTGAGCGGAATTCATGAACAGAAAAGGATTCTAGTTCATCAACGTGAAAGCCATCTGTCATCATTGGTACCACATCTTAGAAGTTTACATAAGGTACGATGGAAGGTGCAAAAATGCTTATATCCTTAAGACAGAGATATTATTTCTGGCCTGCCTTACAAGGATAATTACTGGGACACTTCCAATTCAGGAAGTCATTAATTATAGGTGGTTCTGCTATAACATGGCAGTTGCATTCCTCTGCAACCACGCAGTGTGGAAAAACGCGCTATGGAAAAACGCTATAGAAAATTGCGCTGCAGAAGATCAGTATAGAAAATCGCTACATTAATTCATTAGAAAGTTTGTGTTATCCAAACAGCATTCACAATTCATTGATTGTGTTGACAAAACACGCATTACACCAGAACGACCTGTACACAACTTTCTTACTGCAGCAAACTCAAGATGCAATGCAGTTTACTCTTCCACTGGAATCATTATTACGCAGACAATAAGCTTCGGAAGATGAGGTCTCCCACATTTGGATTGGTCTGGAAGAGGAAGGCTTTGCAGTACTCTCCACACAGAATGAATCACATGATCCTGGGATGTTGGTTTTCTGCACAATTGGAGCTAGCAAAGACGGTCGCAATGGATACTAAAGAAGTGGGAGAATGGTAGCACAATTATGAGGAGGAAGATGACAATAAGAAACATGAGTTTTAGTATGATGGAACAGTGCAAAGATATGGCAATCATCCCATAATGCTGGGTGAGGAAAGTTACTTTGCCAGTGTTTTCAAAGGCAGGTGAACTTTTGATTGTTCCGTTTTAATTACAAATTACAGAGCATGATTTTAGTTTTAATCACTTGTGGGAACCACTGCTGTCCAGGTGGTGTAGGTTGACCCATAATGCCATTAGGGAAGGAATTCAAGGATTTTGACCCAGTGACAGTGAAGGAATGGTGATATGTTTCCAAGTCAGGATGGTGAGTGGCTTGAAGGGGATTTTTGCTATTTAGCATTGGTGATAGGTTGATGGAATATTTGTGGATACAGTGGCAATCAAACATGCTGCTTTATCTTGGAAGGTATTAAGATTCTTGGAGTTAAGACCATAAGACATAGGAATGGAAGTAAGGCCATTCGGCCCATCGAGTCCACTCCGCCATTCAATCATGGCTGATGGGCATTTCAACTCCACTTATCCGCATTCTCCCCGTAGCCCTTAATTCCTCGAGACAACAAGAATCTATCAATCTCTGCCTTGAAGACATTTAGCGTCCCGGCCTCCAATGCACTCCGTGGCAAGGAATTCCACAGGCCCACCACTCTCTGGCTGAAGAAATGTCTCTGCATTTCTGTTCTGAATTGACCCCCTCTAATTTTAAGGCTGTGTCCACGGGTCCTAGTTTCCTTGCCGAACAGAAACAATTTCCTAGCGTCCACCCTTTCCAAGCCATGTATTATCTTGTACGTCTCTATTAAGTCTCCCCTTAATCTTCTAAACTCCAATGAATACAATGCCAGGATCCTCAGCCATTCCTCATATGTTAGACCTGCCATTCCAGGGATCATCCGTGTGAATGTCCGCTGGACACGCTCCAGTGCCAGTATGTCCTTCCTGAGGTGTGGGGACCAAAACTGGACACAGTACTCCAAATGGGGCCTAACCAGAGCTTCATAAAGTCTCCGTAGCACAACAGTGCTTTTATATTCCAACCCTCTTGAGATAAGTGACAACATTGCATTCGCTTTCTTAATCACGGACTCAACCTGCATGTTTACCCTTAGAGAATCCTCGACTAGCACTCCCAGATCCCTTTGTACCTTGGCTTTACGAATTTTCTCACCGTTTAGAAAGTAGTCTATGCTTTTATTCTTTTTTCCAAAGTGCAAGACCTCGCATTTGCTCATGTTGAATTCCATCGGCTATTTCCTGGACCACTCTCCCAAATTGTCTAGATCCTTCTGTAGCCTCCCCACTTCCTCAGTACTACCTGCCTGTCCACCTAACTTCGTATCATCTGCAAACTTCGCTAGAATGCCCCCAGTCCCTTCATTCAGATCATTAATATATAATGCGAACAGCTGTGGCCCCAACAGTGAACCCTGCGGGACACCGCTCGTCACCGGCTGCCATTCCGAAAAAGAACCTTTTATCCCAACTCTTTGCCTTCTGTCAGACAGCCAATCCTCAATTCATACCAGTAGCTCACCTCGAACACTATGGGCCCTCACCTTGCTCAGCAGCCTCCCGTGTGGCACCTTATCAAAGGCCTTTTGGAAGTCTAGATAGACCACATCCACTGGGTTTCCCTGGTCTAACCTACTTGTCACCTCTTCAAAGAATTCCAACAGGTTTGTCAGGCATGACCTCCCCTTACTAAATCCATGTTGACTTGTTCTAATCAGATTCTGCTCTTCTAAGAATTTAGAAACCTCATCCTTAATGATGGATTCTAGAATTTTACCAACAACCGAGGTTAGGCTAATTGGCCTATAATTTTCCATCTTTTGTCTTGATCCTTTCTTGAACAAGGGGGTTACAACAGCCATCTTCCAATCATCTGGGACTTTCCCTGACTCCAGTGACTCTTGAAAGATCTCAACCAATGCCTCCGCTATTTCCTCAGCCACCTCTCTCAGAACTCTAGGATGTATCCCATCGGGGTCAGGAGATTTATCAATTTTAAGACTTTTTAACTTTTCTAGCACTATCTCTTTTGTAATGGCAACCATATTCAACTCAGCCCCATGACTCCCTTTAATTGTTGGGATATTACTCATGTCTTCCACTGTGAAAACTGATGCAAAGTACTTGTTAAGTTCTCCTATTTCCTTATCTCCCATCACTAGGCTTCCTGCATCAGTTTGAAGTGGTCCAATGTCTACTTTTGCCTGTCATTTGTTTCTTATGTATTGAAAGAAACTTTTACTATCATTTCTAATATTACTGGCTAGCCTACCTTCATATTTGATTCTCTCCTTTCTTATTACTCTCTTTGTTATCCTCTGTTTTTGTAGCCTTCCCAACCTTCTGATTTCCCACTGCTCTTGGCCACTTTATAGGATCTCCCTTTTTCTTTAATACATTTCCTGACTTCCTTTGTCAGCCATGGTTGTCTAATCCCTCCCTGGATAATCTTTCTTTTCTTGGGGATGAACCTCTGTACAATGTCCTCAATTATACCCACAAACTCCTGCCATTTTTGCTCTACTGTCTTCCCCGTTGCCTCTGCTTCCAGTCAATTTTTGTCAGTTCCTCTCTCATGCCCTCATAATTACCTTTATTTAACTGTAACACCATTCCATCCGATTTTGCCTTCTCTCTTTCAAACTCCAGACTGAACTCTACCATATTATGATCGCTGCTTCCTAAGGGTTCCCTTACTTTAAGATCTTTTATAAAATCTGGTTCATTGCAAACCACGAGGTCCAGAATAGCCTGCTCCCTTGTGGGCTCCATGACAAGCTGTTCCAAAAAGCCATCCTGTAAGCATTCCATGAATTCCCTTTCTTTGGATCCACTGGCAACATTATTTACCCATACCACCTGCATATTGAAGTCTCCCATGATCACTGTGACCTTGCCTTTGTGACATGCCTTCTCTATTTCCTGGTACATGTTGCGTCCCTGGTCCTGACCACTGTTAGGAGGTCTATACATAACTCCAATTATGGTTTTTTGCCTTTGTGGTTCCTCAATTCCACCCACACAGACTCCACATCATCTGACACTACGTCATTCAGTGTCATAGATTTAATTTTGTTCTTAACTAACAAGGCAACCCCACCCCCTCTGCCAACCTCCCTGTCTTTTCGATAAGTTGAAAATCCTTGGAGGTTTAACTGCCAGTCCTGACCCCCCCTGTAACCAAGTCTCTGTGATGCCTACCACATCATAATCATTCACTATGATCTGTGCCTTTAGATCATCTGCTTTGTTATGAATGCTACGAGCATTAAGGCACTTTACCTGAATGCTAACTTTCTTATCATTAGAGATATTGGAAGTCATATGATATCCTAAATTATCCTTGCTTTTTTCTGCATTCTCAGTCTGCCTCAATTTTAAATCCGCCTGGACACATGCTATCCTGCTGCTTATCTTTCCATTTAACGCCATACTCCATGTCATTGGAGTTGTTGGAGTTACACTCATCTGGACAAGTTGGGGGTATTCCATGCTCCTGAATTATGCTTGTAGATGGTAGACAGACTTGGGGAGTCAGGCGGCGAGTTACTTTCTGCACATTCCTACCTGCTCTTGGAGCCACTGTATTTATATAGGTAGTCCAGTTCAGTTTGGTCAATGGTAATCCTGAGGATGTTGACAGTGATGGATTCGGTGATTGCAATGCCATTGAATGTCAAGGGGTGGTGGTAAAATGTCTCTTATTGAAGATGGTCATTGCCCAACATTTCTGTGACATGAATATTACTCAACACGTATCATTTCAAGCCTGGATATTGTCCAGGTCTTGCTTCATTTGGGCATGGACTGCTTCAGTATTTGAAGGTTTTGTGAATGGTGATAGATACTGTGAAGTCATCAGTGAACATCCCCACCTCTGACCTTATGATGGAGGGAAGGTTATTGATGAGACAGCTGAAGATGGTTGGGCTGAGGACACTATTCTGAGGAACTCCTGCAGAGATGTCCCAGAACTGAAATGACTGACCTGCAAAAACAACAGCTATCTTCCTATTTACAGGTATGACTGTAACCAGAAGTAAGTGCTCCCCTAATTCCCACTGACTCCAGTTTTGCCTGGGATCTTAAATGCCACACTTGGTCAAATGCAGCCTTGATGTCAGGGACTGCCACTCTCATCTCACCTCTGGAATTTCGTTTCTTTGTCCATGTTTGAACAAATGCTGTAATGAGATCAGGAGCTGAGTGGTCCTGGCGGAACCCAAACTGGGCATCATGAACAGGTTATTGCTGAGCAAAAGCTGCTTGATAGCACAGTTAATGACACTTTCCATCACTTTACTGATGACTGAAGGTGGAGTGATGGGTCAGTAATTGGTTGAATTGGATTTGTCCTGCCTACAGGACTAGCTGGGCAATTTTCCACATTGCTGGATAGATGTCACTGCTGTTGATGTACTGAAACAGATTAGCTCGGAGTGTAGCAGGTTCCTGAGCACAAATCTTCAGTATTACTACTGGAATATTGTCAGAGGCCATAGCTTTTTCAGTACCCAATATCTCCAATTGTTTCTTTATTTTGAGCAGAGTGAATGAGATTGGCAGAAGGCTAGCACCTGTGATGTTGGGGACCACTGGAGGAGGCTGAGATGGATCAACCACTCAGCATTTCTAGCTGCAGATTATTGTTATTGCTTTATCCTTATATTTTACACCAATGTGATAGACTCCCCTATCATTGAGGGTGAGGAACCTCTTCCACTAAATTGTTTAACTGTCCACCATCATTCACAATTGTATGTGGCAAACACGAGGAGTAGGACTTTGAACTATTTTCTTCATTGTCTGCCATTTTTCCTGAACTGTCCTTTGTGCTCAAACCTTTGGCAGTCTATTCCAGCCAAACCTACCCTTATTCCTCTATACATCATTATTTCAGTTTAGTACAGTCATTTCTGACACTAGGTTGTCACGCTCAAATTGAATGCCAAATACTGCCATTTTGCAGCCATTGTTTCTTCGGGTATTTTAATCTGAGATAATTTATTAAACTTGCCTCATTATACATTAAGAGATCAAAAATAGCCTGATCCCTGGTTGAATCTACAACCCAATTCTAGGAAACTGTCTCAAATACATTAATTTTTCTGCATGATTATCTCAATCTACATGAAGATTAAAATCACGCCTTTTTTATATGCTCTCATTATCTCATGAAGTATTCTCTGTCCTGCTGCACAGCTACTGTTGGGGAGGTGGAGACCAACAGACTACTTCCACTGGTGTCTTCTTTATTTTTTTAAACTCTATCCAAATGAATTCTACATTCATAGATCCATGATTTCTTGCTAATGTAGTTATTCCATCTTGTACTAGCAAATACAATACATTTCAAAGGACTGAATGAACATTGTTGGAAAAATCTCCCTTAAATATGGAAAAGGTTTTCAATTCTGGATGTATTTGAATTTTTGAACTGAGTTAAATGTGAGTTTAGCATTTGTGAAAGGAAGTAAACCACCTCAATATAAAGCAGACATATGCAATTATTTCCTTTTGTGACCAAGATATAGAATATAAGATCAGAGAGGATATGCTAGAACTGAATGAATCATTAGGAGAATATGAGGACTGCAGATGCTGGAGATCAGGTGCAAGAGTGTGGTGCTGGAAAAGCACAGCAGGGGAGGCAGCATCCAAGAAGCAGCAATGAGGCCCATTCCTGTTGAAGGGCTTATGCCCGACATGTGAATTGTCCGACTCCTTGGATGTTGCTTGACCTGCTGTGCTTTTCCAGCACAACACTTTCAACTCTGAATGATTATTAGTTAGGCCAGAGCTTGAACTGTGTGCAGGTCACCTCATTATAGGAAGGATGTCTTTGCACTTGAGAAGGAACAGAGGACATTTAGAAGGTTTTTGCCAGGACTGAAACACTGTAGCTACACAGAAAGATTATATAGACTGCATTTCTTCGCCTTGGAACAGAGGAGGCTGAGGACAGATTTGATTTCAATGTATAAAATTGACCTGGACACAATGGAGGGGAGGCCTTAGTTACTTGAGTAAATCGATCAGTAACTAGAGGTCTACATTTAAACTAATTAATCAAAACATTATTTTTTGCTCCTCCCTGCTCTAATGTGTCACATAGACAGTGATAGAGGTTTGGAATTCAGTCCCTAAGAGGGTAATGGGGTGGAAACCCTTGGCTCATTTAAGAGATGTCTCAAAACATGCCTCAAATGCTGTAGTATGTAGGGCTATGCATCAAATGCTGAAAAGTTTGACTACACTGAGTGTCTTATTTTTCAGCCAGTGCAGCCAAATTCAGTCAAATGGCCTTTTTCTAGGCCTTAAACCTTCAATAATCATTTAAATATAGCTTTACCTTGAAAGTGGTAACTTCCATGCCTAATGTTTGGGAGTAGAATGCCACAGTATCTTCAATGCTCTTCACAGTCAGAACAAGGTGATCCAATCCTGCGATCTGGATTGGCGAGGAAGTATTCTTCAATCTGAACTGAATCAAACTCTACACAGGACACGAACATTGAAAATAAATGTAGAAAATTATAGTAAAGCTTCACTTCAGTATGCCATTTCCCATACAAAGTAGAGAGAATATGTACAGTTGCGACAATCAATTACTCTAAATACTTTTGCAACAATGTACTCTGAAGAATTATTCTACTTTCAGAATTCCTGTGCCCAAGCTTGTTAAGGGAAACAGTATTTATGAATCCCTGTGTGGATTTTGCAAGTTCATTATAGACCTCACTATCTAACAATGAAACAAAGCTAAAACAATGAAACATCATCTAATTAAAGACTTTCCCGAAAACGTGCACTAACAACTGCAGATGGATTTCTGCTCCTAGTGAAGAAAAAACTATTGTATATTGTACAATTTATGTCAAAGGAATTTTTAAAGATGAGACAACTTTCTTGTCATTGGAAAACGTTTCTCTTTATTTACGCCATCAAAACTCTTCATGTGATTCAGACGTGTATTCTTCAAACTCTTCTATTCATCTCCCTTTCAAATCTCTGCTATCTGGCAAGTCACCTTTGCACCTTCTTTAAGCCCTTGACAGCATTCCTATTACTGTAATATGACACCTATGATTGCCCAATCCTCTAGCTAGTGAGTTATAAAGAATTCTCTGTTTCTATAACTAGGATGTGTGCTGCCCAGACTCCCTCCCAACCCACTTCCAAACTTGGCATTAGACTTGGATAGCCACTGACGGACACTCAATCCAGAGTCAGATTATTCTGCTGCCACACTGCCTTGCTCCGGAGACGAACATCAGTTGTGAAGAGCTCGGGAAAAGCACATGGACAAGATTATAATTCCTTTCTGCCCCATGTTTTGTTTAGTATAAAAGGTGAAATACATTTACCTGCCGGTAAACACCACGACAACGGTAGCCTGTAAAAAGCAAACTCTTTAAAAGCGCCATGTTTCTTTAAAGTACTGGAATTTGCAGCTACTTCCTGAAGTGGGACTGACTACACTTCCTCTCAAGTGTCGTCTGTCTTGGGCAGTGCGAAGTACACAGGCGCACCTTTCATTTCGCCACCATCGTTGCTGAGCAGAGCAGTCAGGGAAAACATTTCAGTTACTAATGAGAATGAGACTTTCACAAATCTCTTTGTTTCGTCAGTTATAACAGTAAGCCTTACTCGTTCACAAACCCCTTTGTTCCATCAGCTGTACCGGACCCACACAATTAGAGCACTTTAAATAAACGAAATTAAGGGAAGCTCAGAATTAACCTAAACAAAGCAAATTCTATTTTTGGTCTTTGATAGCCTGACGTAAATGACTTTGGATCATATTAGGTTACTTACAGTGTGGAAACAGGCCCTTCGGCCCAACAAGTCCACACCAACCCGCCGAATCGCAACCCACCCATACCCCTACATTTACCCCTTACCTAACACTACAGGCAATTTAGCATGGCCAATTCACCTGACCCGCACATCTTTGTGACTGTGGGAGGAAACCGGAGCACCTGGAGGAAACCCACACAGACACGGGGAGAATGTGCAAACTCCACACAGTCAGTCGCCTGAGTTGGGAATTGAACCCGGGTCTCAGGCGCTGTGAGACAGCAGTGCTAACCACTGTGCCACCGTGCCGCCCACAGCCTTCATATAAATCTTTATAAGGTCACCCCTCATCCTCTACTCACCGAGGTGGGGGGATGGGTGGGCGGAAGTCCCAGGCTGTCCCCCCTTATAACTCAAATCTGGATAACATGCTTATAAGCCATTTCTTTGCACCTTTCCCAGGTTAATAACATCCTTCCTATAGCAGGGTGACTAGAATTTGCATGTACTACTCTAAATGTGGCCTTAGCAATATCCTGCACAGTTGTTAACATGATGTCCCAACTCCTGTACTGAATGCACTGGCTAGTGATGGCAGCATGCCATATGCCTTATCCTGAACGCTTGGTGATGCCACTTTCAAAGAACAATGTGCCTGCATCCCAACTCTCTCTGTTTGACAACACTCTCCAGGACCTAACATTAACTGTGTAAATCCTGTCCTGGCTTGTCTTACCAAAATGCAACACCTCACATTTGTCTGAATTAAATTCCATTTGCCTTCCTCGGCCCACTGACCTAGTTGATCAAAATCCTATTGTACTAGAAGATAACCTTCTTCACTGTCCACTGTACCACCAATTGTTGGTGTCATCAGCAAACTTACAAACCATGCCTCCTACATTTTCATTCAATGTGTTTATACAACTGAAAAACAACAGTGAACCCAGCACCAATCCTTGCAGGAGACAGCTGGTCACAGCCTTCCAGTCAGAACAACTATCCTATACCACTACCCTCTGTCTCTTACAGGCAAGCCATTTTGTATCCAATTGGCTTGCTCTTCCTGGATTCCATGTGATTTAACCTTACCAGCTAGGCTACCGTTTGGTACTTTGTCGAAGACTTTGCTACAATCCATGTAGACAATTTTATCACTCAGCCTGCATCTGTCTTCCTGATCACCTCTTCAAAATATTCAATCACATTTGTGATACACACACACAAAACCATGCTGGTCATCCCAAATCAGTCATTGCCTTTCCAAACGCATGTAGATTCTTGTCTCAGAATCTCCTCCATCAAATTACCTGCTACTGACGTCAGGTTGTCTGTCTGTAGTTCCTTGACTTTTCCTTGCAGCCTTTCCTGAATAAAGGCACAACATTAGCCACTCTCCAGTTTTCCGGCACCTTACCTGCAGCTGTCAATGATACAGTCTCTGCTGGGAGCCCAGCAATTTCTTCTCTGTCTTTCCACAAGACCTAAACTTGACCACGTCTTTGTATTTTTCTACCTATATGCATTTTAAGACCACAAACTTCTTATTCTGTAATGTAGACTCTTTTCAAGATATCACTATTTATTTCCCTGAGTTCCCTAGCTTCCATGTATTTCTCCATGGTAAATACTGACAAGAAATATTTGTTTCGGATCTCACCCATCTGCTGTGGTTCCACACATGGATGATCTCATTGATCTTTAAGGGACCCATTCGTCTCTGTGGTTACTGTTTTAGCCTTAATATACTTGTGGAATCTCTGGATTCTCCTTGACATTGTCTGCCAAAGCTATCTCAAGTTCCCTTTTTGCCTTCTAGATTTCCCTCTTATATATACAATGGTGTCCCCTCTACACTCAAGGGATTTACTTGAACCCAGCTGCCTATCCATGCCGAATACTTCTTTCTTTTTCTTGACCAGAGCCTCAGTATCTCTAGTCACCCAGTGTTCCCTACTCCTGCCAGCCTTATCCTTTACATTAACAGGAACATGCTGGCCCTGAACTCTTGTTGTCTCACTGCTGAAAACCTCCCACTTGCCAGACATCCCTTCACCTGAGAACAGCCTCATCCAATCAACTTTTGAAAGTTCCTGTCTAATACAAAAAAATTGGTTTTGCTCCAGTTTAGAACTTTAACTTGTGGACCAGGCCTATTCTTTTCCATAACTAATTTAAAACTAATAGAATTATGGCTACTGATCTCAAAGTGCTCACCCATTAACACCTTACTCACTTGTCCTGCCTTATTTCTTAAGAGATTGTCTAGTTTTGCCTCTTCTGTCTTAGGGCCATTTTAGATTAGATTACTTACAGTGTGGAAACAGGCCCTTTGGCCCAACAAGTCCACACCTACCCACCACCCACCCATTCCCCTACATTTACCCCCTTACAGGCAATTTAGCATGGCCAATTCACCTAACCTGCACATCCTTGTGACTGTGGGAGGAAACCCATGCAGACACAGGGAGAATGTGCAAACTCCACACAGTCAGTCACCTGAGTCGGGAATTGAACCCGGGTCTCTGGTACTGTGAGGCAGCAGTGCTAACCTCTGTGCCACCGTGTCATTCCTCCCCATCCAATGCCTTAGCATTATGGCAGCCCTAGTCTATGTTTGGAAAGTTAAAATCCTCTACTGTTACAACCCGATTATTCTTACATCTCTTCCTATATATTTGTTCCTCGCTGTGGAATTAGTTTTATAAAAAATATTTTGTTAAGTTTTGAAAACTATATGATCTCCTAACTGTGACTTGTGGTTGTACAGTGGCCTAATTTAATGGTTTTGAGTCCCATTCCAGAAATTTAGGGCAAATTTTCACTGGCAAACTAGGTTTGTGTGCAGGTTTGGGGTTAATTCCACATATCTCACTAACATGCTAGGATAGACTGAGAAATCCAATATGATCTTTGTTATGCTTTTCTTCACACTGTGCTTTTGTGTGTACATAGTAGGTGATCATAATGCATCAACCAAACATAATGGATTGGTTTGAGAGAGAAAGGCGCTATTTCATTTCTTCAGGATCAGAGACGTTGGCAGCATATTAAACAATTGGTGAACGTTCAATCATCTGAGTTGGTAGTTTTCTCTGAATAAAAATGTGACTATGTTTTAATCACGTGACACTTGATGTATTGCTGGAATGAATGTTTAATGCTGCAACATTCAGCTATTTGTACTTTGCAGATAATTCACAGGCTGACCCTTTTATCTATTTTTCTTTAAAACTTTTAACTTTTGGGGCTCAACCTTATGTTTTCAACAAATGTATGTGTATGGTGTTCCTAATTCTGCTTCTATTTAGTGAGTAATATTCTTACTCTCTGTTAACTGAAGAAAACTTGGATAAATAGACACCTTTTAAGATATTAGTTTGTTTGGGTCTAGAAGAAAGGCATCCAGAAGAGAGGATCTGCTTTGAAACACCAATCTCTCTCTGGAATAGATGAGACTTGAACCCAGACAGTTAGGTTCAGAGATAGGGATACTAACACAGCATGACAAAAGCTCACTCATGAATGAATAATAGGTGTCAGGCTGACAGGACATCCATCACTCAGTTTAAGTTGGTTTGAAATCCAATTGTACACTTCAATTAGGCTGGAAGTTTCCACTCACTCACAGCCAGCAGTTAAAGTGAACCACCTGCTCAACGCCAATTGCTTAACAATGAAAGTAGTTCCACTTTTGAGGTATGTGGCCTCTTTACCAAGATCAGCATTATTCCCATGTTTCCTAAAATTATTGTATTGCCTACAACTTTTATCATGCCAGAAAGGAACCTGCCCAAAACCTATAAAAAGGAATGGGAAATCTTTGGTTTCTCATGATTGATTTTCCATGCCTTTTGTGTACCTGTTATCTGTTATTTAAATGTGGGACAAGAATCATTAACCAGAAGTACTTTCTAAATTAGCATTTTCTTTCATTGCACGAAAGGTAGCATCAAGTGGGGTCTACTGCAGGTGACAAATCCTTTTTGCAATGTGACTAAATACAAGTAAAACATGACCAACTGTTTTCAGGATGGAGAAGTGATAAATTCATTGAAAGGTTTGCTGTACTGTAGTTAATTATGGTTGACATTATTTAGAAAAATAATAAATGTTGGAATAAATATCCATGGGTTAAATTTTGTTGCATGTATTGAAAACAGTGACAGATATTAAATATTAATCTCATTCTGGGGATATTGTTCTGAATTATTGTGGAATTTTCCAATCAATGCAATATATCAATGTTTTGAGTATTTAACAGAATCAATTTTTTTACATATGTGCATTAGCAGCACCAGAAAGCTTTCACTGGTTCCTCTTTTCTTAGCAGTACCAGATTCTGAATGTAAGTCATGTTAAATGTGAGCACTGTGTTCATTGTCCCCTTTGTTCACAAGATTCATAGATCAAAAGAAAATTGGAAACTTTACAGTTTTAAGAGAAAAATTTAGAGGAAAGTATGCAAACTTTCTACACTGTGATATGGAAGTATTATCTTGAGAAAGCTCTCTCAAGATAATACTTACATATCACAGCATAGTACTTCTGGAATCTTAGCAGAAATGGAATTGGTCCATAGGAAGGCAATGTTGTTTCAGCTACTGGTGCAGGGTTAAATATTCCAAAATAACATAGTTTGTCAGAAATGTAACATGATATTTCTCACTTACATCATTTACTAAGGTGAGTTGAGAGAGAGTGGGAAATCCCCAAAGTAATGCTGTCTCTGTAATGTGAATATGTTCAGACATAATTACTTCTGACATTAACTCAATACCCTGACATTAATTTTGCAGCTTGTGGATTTCTCAACATGTGAAACTTACCAGAGTGAACCAAACAAGAGCACAAGGAGGAACAAGCGATCAATAAAATTAACAGTCTGGAAAGCTTTTCAAAGATTAAACTGCACAACTATTTCCTTGCCTCAGTGAAAGGCAGCTCCTCAGAGCAATTGTTCAGAGCAAAACTTCATTGCTTTGAGAAAAATTCCAAAATATTGGAAGTCATTGCTATCCTGATATTTTACAACCTACAATCCAACCTTCTCTGTTCTCAGTTTTCACAGCAGCATGGGAGCAGCTTTTGCATGTCCATCT
Source organism: Hemiscyllium ocellatum (assembly GCF_020745735.1). NCBI lineage: Eukaryota > Metazoa > Chordata > Chondrichthyes > Orectolobiformes > Hemiscylliidae > Hemiscyllium > Hemiscyllium ocellatum. Next base: position 92,188,097 of record NC_083411.1, on the reverse strand, counting down.
TGGACGTCAGATGAGGACACAAGCAGCAGCAACACCAACATTAATCAGAGCAACAGGATTAAAACCAACAACTGCTCAGCTCCCTTCTATTTAGCCTCATGCTGTTTGAGGGGCACAAATCTCGAGGTCACAGGAGTGACCTTGGTTTTCTAATTTATCTAGTTTCCTAATTTCTATTTACCCCTTTCTTGAAATTAATTTATTCATTTCTAACCGACTGAGACCGTTCTGTAACCAACTAAATGTTGAAAAATCTATCTCCACAATTACTGCTGTGATCTCTAAGACGTACTGACAATATTTCATTAATATTTTAAGAAAAAAGTGCTTCCACTTGACTTACTCCAACTGTTTCCTACAATAGATGAGCATCTGTAAATTGCTCTCAAGTAGTTATGCCATTACTCCACAGAGCTTTCTTTGGGGTGAGGGGTTGGAATAGCAATGGGTGTAATATCAGCATATTATAATTTCCCCTATCAAGTTATTAGATTAGATTAGATTAGATTACTTACAGTGTGGAAACAGGCCCTTCGGCCCAACAAGTCCACACCGACCCGCCGAAGCGCACCCACCCATACCCCTACATATACCCCTTACCTAACACTATGGGCAATTTAGCATGGCCAATTCACCTGACCCGCACGTCTTTGGACTGTGGGAGGAAACCGGAGCACCGGGAGGAAACCCACGCAGACACAGGGAGAACGTGCAAACTCCACACAGTCAGTCGCCTGAGGCAGGAATTGAACCCAGGTCCCTGGCGCTGTGAGGCAGCAGTGCTAACCACTGTGCCACCGTGCCGCCCATTATATTGTTGTACAAAACATATTTAAATTATCCTATTCCATACAATTCCATATTTAAGTGAATGCAAAACTTTGTAGTGCAAGAATTACAGAACCAGAACATTATTGGCATACAAGCATATTTCTCAGAATGAGAAGAAAGCATTTTCACTCAGCTACCTGTTGACTGGAAAACTGTCCTGTTCATGAAGCCAAGAGAATTGACTTTGCTGCCCTCATTATTGATACTTACAACAACTTCCAATAAACCCTGTAATTTAGTACATGATATGCTTTCAGCTAATAGGTACTTTACAGAGTGAAGTAACATTATTGCCTGCTTGTGTAAGTTGATAGTTCCTGGTGTGGTGTGGAAGGATTCCATTGTTTGAAGATTTAATTTGAGAAGAAATATTTTGTTACTTCTGTTCCAGATGTTGATTAAATCCTGCACAATGAGTTATCTCTTTCATAGTGCGACTAAAGATCAATTTTCTCAGAGGGGTTGGGGAAATATAAAGTCGTTTCTGAATTAATGATTATGCTCAAATACTTCAAAGGCACTGGCTCCTGCGTTTATTGACATTTTATCATCCTTTTGCTCATCACAATTCAAAAGAATACACCATTGATGCACACAAAGTGACACCCATTCTCTCTACTTTGTATGATGTAATGTTACATGTTAAAGCAACTTAGAATAATAAATCAAAATAATAGTAAGGTCACAAAAGTAATTTGGACAAGGTTGAGTGCCTGATCTTCTAACCCAGTCAATGCCACATTGTTTTCACTGATGATACCCTGCAAAATGTAACTAACAAAATAAATTAGAATGTAAGACTGTTGAATTAGATTTGACAAACAGGTTCAAGATACAATTAGATCTAGTTGGAGATAATAAAATTTGATTCATGTCAAGAATTAAGTCATATGACACTAAAATGAAGTTGAAAACAATATCAAATGTTACGTTTTCTGCGGTCATTAAAAGCCTTTTCAAATAGATATTTCCAGATATATCTTAATTTCTGTCTTTATGATCCCTCTCGAGAGAAAGCTATGAACTGTATAAGTCCTTCTAAGATTTGCTTTCCCAGAATGCTGCACCTCACATTTATCTAAACTAAACTCCATCTGCCTCTCCTCAACTCGTTGGCCCATCGGATCAAGATCCTGTTGTAATCTGAGGTAACCTTCTTCGCTGTCCACTACACTTCTAATTTTGGTGTCATCTGCAAACTTATTAACAATACTTTGTATGTACACATCCAAATCATTTACATAAATGATGAAAAGTAGTGGGCTCAGAACCGATCCTTGTGGCACTCCACTGGTCACAAGCCTCCAATCTGAAAAACACCCTCCACCACTCTCTGTCTTCTACCTTTGAGCCAGTTTTGTATCCAAATGGCTAGTTCTCCCTGTATTCCATGAGATCTAACCTTGCTAACCTGTCTCCCATGGTTACTGGTTACTGAAGTCTATATGGATCACGTCTACCGCTCTGCCCTCATCAATTCTCTATGTTAAGTTTCCACATGGTAGGCTATTGGAGAAAATATGGATGCATGGGATTGAAAGTGATTTAGAAATTTGGATTAGAAACTGGCTTTCTGTTAGAAGGCAACAAATTGTGGTTGATGGAAAATATTCAGCTTGGAGTCCAGTTACCAGTGGTGTGACACAAGGATCTGTTTTGGGACCATTGCTGTTTATCATTTTTATAAATGACTTGGATGCAGGCATGGGTGGATGGGTTAGTAAGTTTGCAGATGATACTAAAGTTGGTGGAAGAATATTGAAGGTTGCAGGTAGACCTGGATAAACTGCAGAATTGGGCTGAAAGGTGGAAAATGGCATTCAATGCAGATAAATGTGAAGTGATTCACTTTGAGAAGAATAACAGGAAGGCAGAATACTGGATCAACGGAAAGATTCTTGGTAGTGTGGATGTGCATAGGGATTTTGGGGTCTATGTACATAGATCCCCTAAATTTGCCACCCAGATTGATAGTGCTGTTAAGGAGGCATACGGTGTGTTAGATTTTATTCATAGAGGGATTGAGTTCCGGAGCCGTGATGTCATGCTGCAACTATACAAAATGCTAGTGCATCCTCACTTGGAGTTTTGTGTGCAGTTCTGGCCGCCCCATTACAAGAAGGATGTGGAAGCATTAGAAAAGGTGCAGAGGAGATTTACCAGGTGTTGCCTGATTTGGAGTGAAGGTCTTATAAGGAAAGGCTGTGGGACTTGGGTCTGTTCTCGTTGGAGAGAAGAAGGCTAAGAGGAGATTCAATAGAGACATGCAAGATGATCAGACGATTGGATAGGTGAACAATGACAGTCTTTTTCCTAAGATGATGACATCTGCTTGTATGAGAGGGCATTGCTGCAAATTGGGGGTTGATAGATTTAAGACAGATATCAGAGGCAGGTTCTTTACTCAGAGAGTAGTAAGGGCGTGGAATGCCCTGCCTGCCAACTCAGCCACATTAGGGGCATTTAAACAGTCCTTGGATAAGCATGTGGATGATGATGGGATAGTTTAGGGTGATGGGCTTGCAACATGGAGGGCCAAAGGGCGTGTTCTGCGCTGTATTGTTCTATGTTCTATGTTACTTCTTTTAAAAACTCAATCAGGTTTGTGAAACATGATTTCCCAGGCCCAAAGCCATGTTGACTATCCCTAATCAGTCCTTGCCTTTCCACGTTCCCCCCTTAAAAAACATCATTAATATCCAAAGATGGATTCAATTTAAAACCCCTTAATCTTATACAGTTAGCACCCTACAACATATTATGTTATTTTGATTATAAATATGCAAATATGCATGACTACATTGTGCTACAGTCGTTTACTCCTGTCACCGAACGCCTCTGTTTCTCGTCCAAGTCTCAACAGCTTGTCAGCAATCACATTTTACGTCCTGCCACATGTACAGTTTTCAAATTGAATGGCTGTAACAAGTTCCATCTAAACAGTGTGGAATTTTTGTGCTTAAATTTCTTCACAAACTTCAATAGATTATGATCAGTGTATATGATTGTCTAAGATATATTACTGGTAACATAAAGTTTGAAATGTTGTAACGCCAGCATCAAGCTCAAAGTCGCCTTCTCAATTGTTGAATATTTCTGCTGATAAGTATTCAGTTTCCTGGAGACATATATGATAGGTCTTTCTATCTTCTCATCATCTTCTTGTAAGAGCAAAGCACCAACACCCAGATTACTCACATTGATAGCCATTTTGAATGGTTTTGCGTAATTAGGTGTGGCTAACACTGCAGCAGTGGTTCACACAGTTTTCAGGCTGTCAAATGCCTTCTGACAGTCCACTGTCCACTGAAATTTCTTGCCTTTCTTCAGTAATTCAGTGAGTGGAGCAGCAACACTGCTAAAATTTGGTATAAAGTTCCTTTAAAATCCACTTAATCCCAGGAATCATAGTACTGCTCTTTTTGTTGATGATGTGGGAAACTCCCCAATTAACTGTTTTTGCATTCCATGGGGCCATTTGTCCATGTTCAATGACATGACCCAGGAAGGTGACTTAGGCTTTGGCAAATTCACTCCTAGCCAGGTTTATCACCAAGCCTGCCTTCTGAAGTCAATTGAACAATGTGCAAATGTTCCTTCCATGTGTGACTAAAAATCACCTGGTCAACAATATATATGATACAATTGGGTAATCCAGAAATGACCTTATTGTTTAGTATTTGAAATGTGGCTGGCGCATTTTTCAAATTAAATGCATGATCTTAAACTGATACAGTCCATTCGGAATTATGAGTCGAAATTGTCTTCACTCCTTTGGACAATGATTCCTGCCAGTATCCTCTGAGCAAGTCCCACATGGAAATTTAAATTACTTGTCCCACCTTTTCAACACAGTCTTCCAAATGTGGGATCAGATATGCATCAGTCTTTGTAACTCCAATGACTTTGTGATAGTCCACCAACAACCATTGGGTATCATCTGGTTTTGGCACCATTACTATGGGTGAGCTCCAGTCACTGCATAAAAGCAAATTACTGCGGATGCTGGAATCTGAAACCAAAAAAGAGAAAATGCTGGTAAACCTCCCTATTTCTCCTTTTCTTTTTAGTTTTGACAAAAGGTCAATTAGACTTGAAGCATCAGCTCTTTTCTCTCTTTACATGCTGCCAGACTTGCTGAGATTTTCCAGCATTTACTCTTTTTTGGCTCCAGTCACTGCAACTCAGTTAGATTATGTCATCTTGGAGCATGTGTTCAATCTCCTTTTGAACCTGTGCCAACTTTAGAGGGTTATGCCTATAAGGATGTTGTTTACTCAGAACAGCATCTCCTAAAATATATGTCATACACAATTAGCTTAGTACGTCACAGTATATTTCCATATATCTCCCCATGAGATAGCAATAACTCTTTCAAGTAATTTTGATATTTCTCTGGAAATTTACTCAATAATTTATTCCAATTTTTGACAACTTCCTCATTGTCCAATTTAATTTGAGGAATATCCAATTCAGAATCCTCTGAACTTGGTTCTTCACTCTGTGTTGTAACCAATGACATAGTCTCCTTTTGCTTCCCTTCCCTGTCAAAATACTTCTTCAGCATATTCACATGACGCACTCTGTGACAGTTCTTTTTGTATGGAGTCTTTATCAAAGATTTCACCTCACTTAACCTCCTTTCAACTCGATAAAGTCCACTAAACCTGGCTTTTAAAGGTTCACCTATCACTGGCAGTCACACTAACATTTTATCCCTGATAGCAAAATTGCGAGTCTTTGATTTCTGGTCTGCTTCCTGTTTCATTGTATGCTGTGATACTTCTAAATGCTGTCCAACCAACCTCCCTGTTCCACTTAATTATTCCCTAAAATTTGACACATAGTCCAAATATGTGGACTCTGAATTGTGACTTATTAATTTCTACTTCATCGATTTTAGTGGTCCTCTCACTTCATGTCCAAAAACTAATTCAAATGGACTGAATTTGGTCGATTCATTTGGTGCATCTCTGATCGCAAAAAGTATAAGTGGACTTCCTTTATCCCAATCATCTGGATAGCCTTGACTATAAGACCCCAACATGGTCTTTAATGTCTGATGCCGCCTTTCTGGTACTCCCTGCGATTCTGGATGGTATGCAGTAGATTTGAATTGTTTTATTCCTAAACTGTCTATAACTTACTTGATTAATTTTGATATAAAGTTTGATCCTTGATTTGATTGTATATCTGTGAGTAGTCCATATCCAGTGAAAGATTTGAGTTACTCCCCTATAATCCTTTTAGCTGTGATATTGTGTAATGGAATGGCCTCTGGAAATCTAGTGGACACATCCATTATTGTTAAATCTCCTCTGCACCTTTTCTAATGCTTCCACATCCTTCTTGTAATGGGGCGACCAGAACTGCACACAAAACTCCAAGTGAGGACGCACTAGCATTTTGTATAGTTGCAGCATGACATCACGGCTCCGGAACTCAATCCCTCTATGAATAAAATCTAACACACCGCATGCCTCCTTATCAGCACTATCAGCCTGGGTGGCAAATTTCAGGGATCTATGTACATAGACCCCAAAATCCCTGTGCACATCCACACCACCAAGAATCTTTCCATTGATCCAGTATTCTGCCTTCCTGTTATTCTTCTCAAAGTGAATCACTTCACATTTATCTGCATTGAATGCCATTTTCCACCTTTCAGCCCAATTCTGCAGTTTATCCAGGTCTACCTGCAACCTTCAATATTCTTCCACACTGTCCACCACTCTACCGACTTTAGTATCATCTGAAAACTTAAGATAGGTGTCCTAAACAATCAACTAAGACACTTGAAAAAGGTTAATCAAAGTTTATGAGAAGATTTGCAGCTCGGGTGCTCATTGTTGTGGTTCTGTTCGGCGAGCTGGGAATTTGTGTTGCAGACGTTTCGTCCCCTGACTAGGTGACATACTCAGTGCTTGGGAGTCTCTTATGAAGGTCTTCTGTGATGTTTCCTTTGGCATTTATAGTGATTTGTCTCTGCCGCTTCCAGTTGTCAGTTCCAGCTGTCCGTTCCAGTGGTCGGTATATTGTGTCCAGGTCGATGTGCTTATTGATTCTATCTGTGCATGAATGCCATGCCTCTAGGAATTCCCTGGCTGTTCTCTGTTTGGCTTGTCCTATAATAGTAGTGTTGTCCCAGTCGAACTCACGTTGCTTGTCATCTGCATGTGTGGCTACTAAGGATAGCTGGTCATGTCATTTCGTGGCTGGTTGGTGGTCATGGATGCAGATCGTTAACTGTCTTCCTGTTTGTCCTATGTAGTGTTTTTTGCAGTCCTTGCATGGGATTTTGTACACCACATTGGTTTTGCTCATGCTGGGTATCGGGTCCTTCATTGGTTTGTGTGCTGTTATGAGTTCTAGTGGTCGCAGTAGTCTGGCTGGTAGTTCACGTGCTAGTTGCAACATCTCTGTTCTATAACTCACTAGTCATACTTGATGAACTTCTGCCCATTTCTCTTCTGCCTGAATATGTGCTGGTTTCCATTTCCTTATTAAGACATCATTTTTAAGATAGTAACAGGGTTACATTCAGATTCTTTTCCTGTGAATGCTTTTTGATATAATTGTTTTAAATTTTCATCATTCTGCTGTAAATCAGTTATTTATCTGAGCTAAAACATCTGCTGTGTCATCTATCTGCTCCTGGTTTGTCTCCACCGTCTGATCTAACAGGCTGTCTGCTAATTCCACTTCAACTTTCTTATCTGTACTCTTTGATCTCTCCAGTTTCAACCGGTGACTTTGTGACCTCATTACCACATAGTCCAGAAAAATCTCAGGATACATGTCCTGCAATAGTTCAGTTGCTTGAGTTTCCACTGGCTTTTCAAAACCAGTAGGCAGCACTACTACCTGTGAACCACTTATATCATTAGCAAGGACAAACTGTGTTCCTGGAGCTGAGAGTTTGTCCAGTACTTCTACCATGATCTCTCCACTCTTCACTGAATACTCGAACCTCACTCTATATAACTGAGCATTTCATGTCTCACTATGAATTCCTGTTACTAGTACCTTTTCTTGCAATAGTCCTTCAGAAGTACGCATCTCCTCATCTTTCAACATCACAGACTGAGAGGATCCTGTGTCTCTTAACATTGTAACCTCTTTACCTGCTGCTCCTGGCCTATGTGAGTAAACTCTGCCGTCGCAGGTATATGGTGTAAGAAGACATGGCACTTCCTCCTTAACCACCTCTGACCAGCTTGTATATTCTGGTGCAGCTTTCTACTGTGCTTTCTGTTACCACTCCAACAAAATTCACTGGCTTATCCTGTTTTCCTACATCTGGCTTCCCAGTGCTTTTCCTAACCCACCAGCACAGTAATTCCATGTGGCCTATTTATTGCAGTGAAAACACCAGAGCTTTTCAACTTCTCTGTCTCCTTCAAGGGTTTCCTTTTAACCCTGTGGTAAGTTATCCTTAGGACCTTCACTGGGATCTACCTTTCCCTTTCCAAATGAGGTGAAAAAGGCTTCCACATCTTTCTCATCAAATTTAGGCAATGTTTGAACGTATTTTTAAACAGATTGCCACAAGGCCTTTGGCTATGATGGGTTTGTTCATCCTCACTCTCTTCCACACTAACTTAACCTTCAGCCTTCATCTCCATCCTTTTAAACTGACTTTCCCATCGAGGTGCCAATTAGTGAAGTTCAAACTCTGTTTCTTCCTTTCTTCTCTCTCTCTTTCTCTCTCTTCTCTCTCTCTCTTTGTCTCTTTTTCCCTTCCTTTTCTCTCTTTCTTTTTGTATTTCTTCTGCCTTTATTCATAATTCAAATGTTTAATTTCCTTTTCTCTTTCCTGTCCTTTTGCCTCTAAGTCAAGCTGCTTCATTCTCAACTGAATTGTAGCCATCTCCAAAGATTCTAATGGTGTTTACAGCAAATTTCCAGCTATGGCTCTAATTATCTCTCCTTTTCTTATAGACGAAGGTAATTCCATCTCCAGCTTGTCTGCCAATTCCAGCAAATTTGCCTTGTTCACCTTTTGTAAAGCCCCCAAAGTCACTTTTTCCATCCTCAGAAAACGTTTAGCGATTGAAAGAGCCATTACCACATCAAGCACAATTTAAACCAACTGAATTCAACTCCCAGAATGAAAGATACTAACGCTACTACTCACTGCCCTGGAGTCCAGTAACCCTAAGCCAAAATTGGAATTATTGAACAAATCCCCCAATTGTATGTTGACCATGCCTGACCCCTTTAAAACAATTCAAGAAGGTAGCCCAGACCCTAACCTTTCTAGTTGTTTCAAGCAGATGTAAGGTGAATATTTCAGGAGCGACACAGCTGGTCAAAGCACTCGGTTTTAAACACGAATCCCGAGTACTGGAGTGGCGTGTGAGGAAACCAGAAATCTGGAGCGATGTGTGAAGAATTCCAAGATGTGGATCAGTGCGTGGGCAATCCTGAATAAAGGAGTGGTGTCTGGGGAATCCTGAGTCCTGGAGCAGTGTGTGGGGAATCCCGAGATCTTGGAGCGGTGTGTGGTGAAACCCTACCTTGGACCTTAGATAAGTACACAAACATCAGCAATATTAATGTTAACTGGGGCAGCAGGAATAAAGCTAACAGCAGATCAGCTACCTTCTATTACTGACTCTCAAATTGATTAAGATAAATGTATGAAATGGGTCCAGAGTGATCATATCCTGATCACAACTCTTTAATTTTTATGGAAAAGTTTAAAAACTAGAATGCCAGGTCATTCAGCTGAAGCTCATTCCTTCAGCCATGCCATCTGAAAATGATCACATTGGCAGGAAATAAAACTGTTGAATTTTAAGATACGAGATTTTTGGGTCTCAAAAAAAGACATCCAGAACAGAAGGGATCTGTGTGAACATTCTCCTTGTGTCTGTGTGGGTTTCCTCCGGGAGCTTCAGTTTCCTCCCACAGTCCAAAGATGTGCAGGTTAATTGGCCATGCTAAATTGCTGCGTAGTGTTCAAGAATGTGCAGGTTAGGGGGGTTAACCATGGGAAATGTGGGGTTAAGGGAATAGGGTGGTGGGCAGAGTTTAGATGATATGCTCTTTGAAGAGTCAGTGCAGATCTGAGGGGCTGAAAGGATTCTTTCTATGATTATGCGATCTGCATTTAAATTAATGTTGTTGTGAACAAGTAAGGCTAACAGCGGAATAAAGAGGGTGACCCAATTCATCCCACTTCATGAGGAACCTTAACAGTTGGCCATATCCTTTCTGGATGTATCAGTACATAACAAAGTTGAACTATGGAAAGTCAGTTATAAAAACAAAAACAAAAATGCCAAACTAGATCAAACTATTATGAATCCCCCAGGTGCTCTGGTTTCCTCCCATAATGCTGTTATGTGGACTGGCCAAACTATATTGTCCCGTAGTGTCCAGGGATGTTTAAATTCAATAATTCTATGTTACTCTTTCTTGCGACCAACTGAGGTGCTGGGTGAATATAGAAGGTGAGTGAATTCATCCCCCTTCATGAGTGGCCTGAACAGATTGCCATGTCCTATCTAGAGGGATTTGGATATAGCAAAATTGAATTGCAGAAATTCTTTTACAAAAATTAAAACACATTGTATTGATTATAATGCAGTCTGCCAGGTGTATTTCATAAAATATTAGTTCCTTCATTGGGTCTGTTATCCCGGTCCTATCAGGGAGCACCAACTGACAAATACCAGCAAGAGTGTCAGAGATTCCATTCACTCTGAGAGCTGGCTGTGGGGAAGTTGAGAATGTGGTGCTGGAAAAACACAGCAGGTCAGGCAGCATCTGAGGAGCAGCAAAATCGTTTTTTAGGGCAAAAGTCCTTCGTCAGGAATGAGGCTGGGAGCCTAGCGTGGTGATTTAAATGGTGGGGTGGGGCTGGGAGAAGGTAGCTGAGAGTGTAATAGGTGGATGGAGGTGGGGGTGATGGTGATAGGTCGGAGAGGAGGGTGGAGTGGGTAGGTGGGAAGAATGATTGACAGGTGGGACAGGTCATGAAGTTGGTGCTGAGCTGAAAGATTGGAATTGGGATAAGGTGTGGGGAGGGGAAATGAGGAAACTGGTGAAATCCACATTGATGCCATGGGGTTGGAGGGTCCCAAGGTGGAAGATGAGGTATTCTTCCTCCAGGCATCAGATGGTAAGGGAGTGGAGGTGAAGGAGGCTGGATGTGAGGAAGCTGGATCAGTGTAAATTAAGGGTGATTAGGTAATGGGATATCAGTTTCTGTAGAGTCTTTTCACACACCATGCCAAAACAAATGAGACTATTACGATAATTGAGAGCATAAAATGACAGTGACTAGCAGAGAGGAAATTTACAGTAAATTAACTGAGAATCCTGCTGATTACTACATCACAGTCTCTGCCCTTTCCAGTTAACTGATGAATCGGTTCACTGCAATGTTGAACATCAGGAAGCTCTGAGTGAAGAATGTGCACAGAATGTAAGCTGTGCAACATCAAGAGTGACTCGGAATCAACACTGAGACTGAAGAGCAGAAGTGTTAGGGGATCTGCAGCAGGTGGTGAGAGGTCTAATAAGAGGGAATTCACATAATTGTCAGCACCCTTATCGTCCTTGTTCTTGCCAAGGTCAACACGGTTGCCATACTTTCTCAAAATAGTTCTGTTGCTCGCAGACTTGTCAATCCAGAAAGGGACCAGCTCAGAAATCAATGATACTATTCCAAAGGAATAAAGAATGAGGAAAACTTTTGTTTATTCCACTGTTAGTTTTTCCATGCCTCTGGTTTACCCCTATCATGTGTTACTTTAGAGTGGGCTTGAAGCTTCTGCTGCTTAACCTTGGATGTTAGATGAGGACAATAGTAACAACTCTGATTGAGATGAGCATATTGTTTGATCGCATGGATGATAACATTACATGGAATCTATTGCCGATAAGAAATTCTTTCAGTAATGTAGTATTCATGACTGCAAACCTCAAAGTTAACACACTTCTTTCAAGATACAGAGGAGATAGACTCATTGAAAATTTTGCAATACTATAATAAATTATGGTTGACATCATTCAGAAAAATAATTAGTGGTGGAATGGATATTCCTAGAGTAAATCTAATTGCGTGTTATAAACAATGACAAATATTAGAGATTAATCTTATCATGAGGATGTTGTTCTAAACTACAGTGGAATTTTCCAATCATCCAATATGCCAATGTGTTGAGTACTTAACAGAATCATTTTATTACATGCTTGCATCAGCAAATCACAAAGTTTCCATCAGCAGTACCACATTTTGAATGTAATTCCAGTTAAATGTGACACCTCCGTTCATTGTCCAGACAAAACAGTTTATAGTACCTTGTGCTCTTCAGGATTCATAGATCGAAACAAAGTTAGAAATATCATTACTTTAAGAGAGAAATTTAGAGAAAAGTGTGAAAACTTCCTATTTTGTGAGATAATGCAATGGAAAGCTCTCTCATGGTGATACTTCCATATCACAGGGTAGTACATCTGGAATCTTAGCAGAAACTGAATTGATCCTCAGGAAGGCAATGTTGTTTTGGGAAGAGATGCAGGGTTAAATATTCCAAGATAAAATGGAAGTCAGAAATCTAACATGGTCTTTCTCACTTCCACCATTTACTGAGATGAGTTCAGAGACAATAGGAAATTCCCAAGGTAATGCTGGCTCTGTAAGTTGAACTTGTTCAGAGTCCATTATTTCTGACACCATCCCAATATCCTGACATTAATTTCGAAGTTTGTAGATTTCTCAACGTGTGTGAAACTTACCAGAGTGAACCAAGTGAGAGCACAATGAGGAACAAGAGATCAATAAAATGAAGTCAACAATTAAATTGCACAACTATTTCCTTGCCTCGGTGAGAGGCAGCTCCTCAGAGCAATTGTTCAGAGCAAAACTTCATTGCTTTGAGAAAAATTCCAAAATATTGGAAGTCATTGCTGTCCTGATATTTTACAAACTACAACCCAACTTTCCCTGTTCTCAGTCTTCACAGCAGCATGGGAGCAGCTTTTGCATGTCCATCATGGACGTCAGATAAAGACACAAGCAGCAGCAACACCTACATTAATCTGAGCAACAGGATTAAAACCAACAACTGCTCAGCTCCCTTCTATTTAGCCTCATGCTGTTTGAGGGGCACAAATCTCTATGTCACAGGAGTGACCTTGGTTTTCTAATTTTGATTTCATCTCCTAATTTCTGTTTCACCATTTTCCTCCATAACATGTTACACTGATTAAATTCTAATCTGTTGAGGACCAAAGAAACCAAAGAAATATTGGAAAATTGCAACCAGTATTTACTTTCGTTGCTGCTACTTTTTTTAGAACCCGAAGATGTACTGACAATATTTCCTGAAATATTTCAAGAGAAATGCAAGTTCGGTTGACACATTCCTATTGTGTCTTACAATTGTGAAAGTCAGGACTGCAGATGCTGGAGATCAGAGTCAAGATTCGAGCGGTGCTGGAAAAGCACCAGGCCTCATTCGTGATGAAGGACTTTTGCCTGAAACGTCAATTTTCCTGCTTCTCGGATGCTGCCTGCCCTGCTGTGCTGTTCCAGCACCATTCTAATCTTGACTGTGTCTTACTATTGCTCAGCATCTTAATTAGTTGTGCCATTTTCCCACAGCATTTTCCTGGGGATTAGGGGAGGGAAGGGCTGTGGGTGCAATGTCAACATATTATAAGTTCCCTGCTCAAGTTATGTTGCTTTGCAAAGGATATTTAAATTAAATTACTCCATGCAACTACATATTTAAGAAAATACAAAACTTTCTAGGAAAATAAATAATGGGAACACAAAGCTACTTCTTGAAATGAGGAGAAACATTATCACTTAGCCACCTGTTGAGTGGAAAAAAAAAATCCTGTTCCTGAAGCCAAGAGAATTGACTTTGCTGCCCACATTGTTACTCCATGTAACATCGTTCATTAAACTGTGCCATGTGGTACATGCTACACTTTCCTTTCAGCAAATGGTTACTTTCTAGAGTGCCATCTCATTATCACCTGCTTGATGTATTTGAATATATTTGATACTTGAACTGGCCAATAGTTCCTGATGTGGTTTGGAAGAACTCCAGTGATGAAGGCTTAGTCCTATAATACATGTCATTGTTACTTCTGTTCCATACATTGAGTGAATCCTGTACAATGGGTTGCCTCTTTCATAGAACTAGTGAAGACCAAGTTCCCCTGTGGTGTTGGGGGAATATAAAGTAGTTTCTAAATTCAGGATTATGTTCAAATATTTCAGAGGTTGCTGCTTCTGCATTTATCATTGTTTGGCTCATCTCAGTTCAGCATGAAAACCATCAAAACACCCAATAATAAATCAAAGTAATAGTAAGGTTGTAAAAATAATGTGGTCAAAGTTGAATTGGAGATTCTTTTTACTGATGACATCCTGAGAAATGTACCCTGTGAAAAAAATTGCCAAGTAAGACTGTTTAACTAGATTTTACAAATAAGTTCAAAATACACTTAGATCTAGTTGGGGCTGATAAAATTAGATTTATGACAAGAATTAATTTATATGATAAGAAACTGAAGTTGAAATCAACAAAAAATGTCATCTTTGCTGGGGTCAACTGTAGCCTAGTCTTTTTCTGTGCTTGAAAATGAAAATGACTCGGTACACCTCTTCTTTTTTCTCTGGGAAACACAATGGTTTTTTAAATGGAATAATAAAATAAAACTTAATCCAATATACAGAACAATATCATTAATTAGAGTTAGTTATTAAAGAAAAAGAGAAAGATTAAGGGGTTGGTTGCTCATCTAGCTTAATGGCTGGTCTGTAATGCTGATGGATTGCCATCAGTGTAGGTTCAATTTCTTGCACTGGCTGATTTACCATCAAGGTCCTACCTTCACAACCTTACCCCTAGCCTCACAGGTGGTAGTCCGCAGAGTAAGCCACCATCTGCTGTCTCTCTGTCTAATGAGAGAGAAGTTATATGGTCTGGTAGTACATTAACTTTAAATACAGAACAACCTCAGTTATCCGAATTTAAATTATCTGAATTTCGGATTAACCGAACAAGACCTCAAGGTCTCTGACCACGCATTTCAACTGAAGCAAGGACATTCTATACCTCATCCATTTAATGTATCATTTTGTAAATTTGAACAGGAATATAGATGCAGGTATGCTTTAATAAATAATTAACTTCACATATATACTCAAGACATGACGTTAGAGTTAAGTTTTACACTTTTTATAAAAAGTATCTCCAATACGTATCCTCCCTGGGGACAAAGGTTTATGACTGTGAACGCACGAGAAAAACAAATGTGCAAGCCCGAGCTGTGAGCTCTAACAGCAGATTCCCTCTCAACATTGATTCGCTCCGTTTAGCAAACTCTACAATTCTTTTCCTCAGCTCATTCTCTAGAGGGTTAAGTCAAAAATACGCTGACACTTTTAGTTTTCCCTTGCTTTTTCCTCCCGTTATCCCATGACGACACTTTTTTCCAAACAAAATGTAGGTCAGTATCGTTCAGCTGACAGGAAAATCTAATGTAGCTTTTTTTTTGATGGGAGAGAGCAAATTGTAGTGAGCTAGCACAGGTGAAAATAAACAGGAGGAAAATTGACGGGAGGCAGCACAAGGAAAACATTACCCCTTGAATAAAATATTGATGAGAGGACAGAAACTGAAGTCAGCGAAAAAACCTTCCCTCTCACTCGTGTTCCCCCTGTATTTTGCACCACTCTCTCTCTCTCTCTAAGGCTCGGTGGTCACTGAGGAGGGAGAGACGACACCGAACAAAAAGATGCCGGCTGCTGTTGAGAACCGGGATAAAACCGAGGAAAATGTCAGCGAAACATTACACAGACTTCAAACTGCAGTCAAAAAGTAATTTTATTTGAAAAATATAATGTTTTTTAAGCAATATCCAATGATTGAGCAGATTTGATCGATTGAATTGAATAAGAACTCTCTAAACGTGCTTTTTTTTTTACGTAATTTATGTTCAGTATGGCTTCTTTTGTTTACGATCAGATCTGTTATCCGATTCCCCGCCCGTCTTGTTCGGATAATTGAGGTTGTTCTGTATTAAATTCATTCACTGTAGATTAGATTAGATTAGACTTACAGTGTGGAAACAGGCCCTTCGGCCCAACAAGTCCACACCGACCCGCCGAAGCGAAACCCACCCATACCCCTACATTTACCCCTTACCTAACACTACGGGCAATTTAGCATGGCCAATTCACCTGACCTGCACATCTTTGTGACTGTGGGAGGAAACCGGAGCACCCGGAGGAAACCCACGCAGACACAGGGAGAACGTGCAAACTCCACACAGTCAGTCGCCTGAGTCGGGAATTGAACCCGGGTCTCAGGCGCTGCTAACCACTGTGCCACCGTGCCGCCCACTGTGCCACTGTGCCGCCCACAGTCGTAGCTTTCCAATGGGATTTCTACTCTAAACCACATCAAGGACATGTCAGGTAACTATTTATAGTTTATGAATTAATCCATTTCCCCTCTTGTACTGCTCCGGCTTAACTCAGCATCAGGCAATAATACCAATGTTTCACTTTCTTGGTTCCTGCTTTCATGTTAATGACACAAAATTGCTGCTGTTAAATGCAGTTAGTGTGTGTAGTAAGAAGGACTTGGGTGAGTGAGAAGATCTTAGAATTAATTTCTCTCATGTCTAATGTTTCTGTAAATTGAGAAACTAACCAATGATACTGTTTTAGAAATATGATGTAGTTTAATAGAAATGAGCCGACTTTCTTTCTTGTTTAAGCAGAGATAACCAAGTGCCCTTAGTGCAACTGTGACTAGTTAACAAGTGAACTCACTGAAGCTTTTGCACACCACACTGTGATATTTTCCGAAGTTATCAAATTGGGCAGTTGGAGTATTCTTACCTATGAACCAGGAGACCCAGGTTAGGTTTCCACCTGCTCCAGAAGCATATAGTAACATCTCTGAATTATATGATAAAAAATATCTATAATTTTCAGGGTTTCTTATTATTGCCTTTGCACTGACTGTGAAGCCAGCAATGGGTAAGAGAGGGGACTTCACCAAGATGGAAACTATAAATTAATTGATAAATAAATAAATTTAATGAACATCATAAATATCTAATTCCTTTGAGTCACTATTTCACATCAGTATATAACCACATGATAAACAAGACCCATTTGAAATATCGAATGGTTTACAGTGTGATGCAGTTTACAATACAGTAAGTTACATGTTTTAACACAGAACCCCATTTCACAATGTGCATATTGACCAGTGAATACAGACTTTTGATTGACAGAAGATGAGAAGCCGTTGGCAGATGAGATATCGGTTCCAATTCATGGGACACTGGAACCCAAACTGGGGAATGTACCATTGAGCTGGACCTCACCTGACCATTGGTGTGTGTTGTGGCCATGTTTCACCAATACCGTCTGAAGTGCTTTGGATGTTTTCTGTGGTGCATCTATAAAAAAATGATAAGAATCTTTAATGATATGCTGAATTCCTTAGCCTTCTGAGGAAGTAGATAGACAGGCAGGAGGCTGGAAGAACACAGCAAGCCAGGAGGTGGAGAAGTTGTCACATCGGGTGTAACCCTTCTTCAGGACTGGGGGTGGGTGTGAGTGGAGCTGCAGATAAAGAGGGAGGCCGGGGCAAGGTGGTGAAGTGGAGATAGGTGAAGACAGGTAGAGGGTACGATCTACTTGGTCAGTGGGAGCAATGAATCCGGTTGGTGGCAGGAAGCAGTGGAAGGGATGGGGAGGGGGCTAGGAAGGGAGTCGGGGAATGGGAAGGTAGGTTATTTGAAATTGGAGGACTCAATGCTGAGCCCTCTGGGCTGTAGGTTGCCCAGGCGGAAGATGAGGTGTTGTTCCTCCAATTTGCGGTTTGGTTTATTTTGGCAATGGAGGATGCCGAGGGTGGTCATGTCAGAAAGCGGCTGTTTGGGGGAATTCAAATGGGCAGTGACTGGGAGATCCAGTTGGCCCCTGTGGGCCTGGCTGGGACACTCGGCAAACAGTTCCCTAAGTTTATGTTTGGTCTCCCCGATGTAGAGCAGACCACATTGGGAGCACCTGATGCAGTAAACTAGGTTGGAGGAGAGGCTGGTGAATCTCTGTCTCACCTGGAAGGACTGTTTGGGTCTTTGGATAGAGGTGGGGGGTGTCGTTTACTGGCAAGTTTTGCATCTTTTCTGGTTGCAAGGAAAGGTATCTGGGGGTTCTGGGGAAGGGTGGGTGGGGTGGGGTATAGGGGTGGGGAGAGTGGAGCAAACCACGGGCTGTCTAAGGGAACAATCCTTGTGGAAGGCAGAGAGGGGTGGGAAGGAGAAGATGTTCTTGGTGGGGGAGTCTAGTTGCAATTGATGTAAATGTTTAAGGATAATGCATTGGATGCAGAGATTTATTGGGTGGTATTTGAGGACAAGGGGGACTCTGTTTTTATTGCGTTGGGGCTGGATTTAGAACAGTGAGACAGGGAACAGAGGTGGTGTGGTGGAGGGCTGTCTGGATGATGGAGGGAGGAAAAGCATGTTGTTCAAAATAGGTGGACATCTGGGATACTTGGGAGTGGAATGTCTCCTCGTCCAAGCAGGTGCGGCGAAGATGGAGGAATTGAGAGAATGGGATTGAGTTCTTGAAGGATACTGGGTGGGAGGAAGTGTAGTCCAGGTAGTTATGGGAGTCTGTAGGTTTATAATAAACATCTGTTTGGAGACTGTCACTGGAGATGGAAATGGAGAGGACGAGAAAGGGGAAGGTGGTGTCCGAGATGCACCAAGTGAATTTGAGGATGGAGTGGAAGTTGTGGACGATGTCGATGAACTACTCCAGTTCAGCCTGGGTGCAGGATGCCACGCTGATGCAGTCATCGATGTAACGGCGGAAGAGTTGGGGCACAGTGCCTGTGTCGGTACTGAAGACGGACTGTTTGACATAGCTGACAAAGTGGCAGACATAGCTGGGCCCATCTCTGAGAAAGTTCAGGCATTGCTGTGTTTTTTTGACCATAGTTTCACTGTGCGTGGACCAGGACAGGTTGTTGGTGATTATCACTCCCATGAACTTGACACACTCGACTATCTCCACCTCAGCCAACATTGATGCACTCAAGGCATCAACCAGTTTCAAATGAGTTTTTCACATTCACTATTCCTATACTTCTGCAAAAATCATCCAAGACCTACATATCGAGAAGAATACTATGGCCTCGTGCTGTTTTGATATTAACTGGTTATGGATCCAGTGTCAACTCAAGGAAGCCACTGAGATTTGCACTGCTTCACTACAGCTTGGTAATCTGGATGTGCCATTATTGTCAGTATCTGTTTTGTTCAAAATCATGAACTTGGGAGCTTTCACAGCTGTGTTCAGTTTCAACGACACCATGTACAGCCAAAATCTTAGTGAGGCTCTGGAATCACTCCTAAATCTTGCTCTTTGCTGGTTACCATGAGAAATGTGTCTTCAGTGGAATGACTTCTAATCTTCTATACTTTGATTAGTTTGAATCTGTAAATGACATGTTTGAGATATCTGAATCTGCAGCAGCATTAAGTAACGTTTTTGACTAGTCTATATTCTGTGCTCAAATTCATCATTGAAATTGGTCAATTAAATTAGGTACTCTTCTTTGAGAATGAGAACCTTAGCAGGATTTATGCATTTATGGTAATTTCCTAGGGAGTGTTGCTGAACAAAGAGAACTCGTAGTGCAGGTTCATAGCTCCTTGAAACTGGAGTCGCAGATAAATAGGATAGTGAAGAAGGTGTTTGGTATGCTTTCTTGGTCAGAGTATTAAGTACAGGAATTGAGACGTCATGTTGCGGCTGTACAGGACGTTGGTTAGGCTACTTTTGGAATATTGTGTACAATTCTGGTCTCCTTCCTAATCAGAAGGATGTTGTGAAACTTGAAAGGGTTCAGAAAGGATTTACATGGATGTTGCCAGGGTTGAAGGATTTGAGCTATAGGGAGAGGTTGAATAGGGTGGGGCTGTTTTCCCTGGAGTGTCGGAGGCTGAAGGGTGACCTTATAGAGGTTTATAAAATCATGAGGGGCATGGATTGGATAAATAGACAAAGTCTCTTCCCTGGGGTGGGGGAGTTCAGAACTCGAGGGCATAGGTTTAGGGTGAGAAGGGAAAGGTATGAAAGAGACCTACGGGCCAACTTATTCATGCAGAGGGTGGTACGTGTATGGAATGAGATGCCAGAGGAAGTGGCGGAGGCTGGTACAATTGCAACATTTAAAAGGTTTATGAATAGGAAGAGCTTGGAGGCATATGGGCTGGTTGCTGGCAGGTGGAACTAGATTGGGTTGGGACACATGGTCAAGTTGCACCGAAGGATCTGTTTCAGTGCTGTACAACTCTAGATTAGATTACTTACTGTGTGGAAACAGGCCCTTTGGCCCAACAAGTCCACACCGACCCGCCGAAGCGCAACCCACCCATACCCCTCCATGTACCCCAATTACCTAACACTACGGGCAATTTAGCATGGCCAATTCACCTGACCCGCACATCTTTGGACAGTGGGAGGAAACCGGAGCACCCGGAGGAAACCCATGACTCTATTACTCGATGGCTTCTCATCTGCCATCGATGAAAGGCGAATATACACATTATAATTCATACAGTTCAAGTGTGTAATACCAAGCAAACTTGTGAATAGCCATATATTCACGGTGTGCTTTTAGTACTGAGATGGGAGAGATTCAAAATGATCCTGCAAGTTAATAGCTACTGTGATCCAATCATCACTCACACCATATTACACCAAGTAATAAAATGGCTATGACCACAAGTTTTGGCCCTGAGTGGTGCCCAGTTTTACCGAAGATTATGCTGGAAGAGGAAAGGATGTCACAATTTGAACAAAATATGAACCTAGCCACCTCATGCTGTTACTCAGCAGTAATTCTACTAACAGGATGCTATTTTCAATTCAAAAAGATGATTTGAGCACATATAAGAGTCTCATGTGATATATGGGTAAGCTGAATTTCCAAAAATACTGGTCAATTGTATTAATCATTATTGTCCCATGATATTTTGACATGGGGACTCTACCTGGTACACTTAACTGGCTTGTGACTCAAACACACAGGATAAAATGGTTAACATTAGATGCAATTTTACTAATGGACTAGATCTATGAAATAATCTTGATTAAGACTACTAAGAACCACATTAGAAAACACTTTATTAGTTTATTAGTCAGATTTGCCGTGTGACACAGTTTACAATACAGGAAGTTACATATGTTAACACGGTATCCTGTTCTGCATAGATGAAAGGAATTCATCTATACACTAAATTTTCTTTCCACTGAGAAAAGAGTGACAATCCCTATTTAATTTCACCTTGCAATGTTCAATCAGTCAGAGTCAACCTGCTCTATTTCTGTTTTATGAGTTAATTGTGATGAAGAGGTTTTGCATTAAAGGCTGAACTGTGACACCTTTGTGAATGGGAGTGTTGCCTGGACACTTTGTTCTGAAAGTAGTCACACCCGTTAGGTGAATACTATCTGATTTTGTCAGCAGTCAGGTATGGAGACTGTGATTGTGAGAAAAGCAGACATGGAGATGGCCACAGGCATGAAGATCCCCTCAGTTCTGGCAATTATCCAAAAATTCTGAGGTTCTTGCAACTTGTTTGATGACTGCAAAGGCTATAATGCAGATGAGCTGACTGACTATGATGCCTTATTGCACGAAGCTATTCAAGTATAAAGAGATAATAGAAGGGTGGTGCTAGTAGCTACAGTATAATCAGAGGGGTAGTCACTGTTCCTTGCAGCTGAGTTTAAAAGTCCAGAAGCCTTTTTGGTGCCAGTGTTTGTGACATTGGTCAGGGCTGGTTAGGAACTTGCTGTTGAGGGTGTGAAGAGCAGAATTAATTGTTGTGGGGCATGTTAGAATTATTGTCACATGTATTCAAGTTACAGGAGTACAGTAAAAAGTGTACAATGCCACTAACACATAGTGCCATCTTAGGTACAATAAAAAGAAAAAAACATTACACTACAATACAGATCTACATTGTGTAAGTCGGGAAAATAAGAAATAGAGCTAAGAAGATAGACATTACAGTTTTTCCTTGAGGTGTTTCATGTGGTCTGACCAGGCCCCACCTGTTCCCAATTAGTGGCCACCGTCACTCTGTGTCCGCTTGCTGCTGTCCCCACTCCATTCGGGTGTAATGGCCTCCCCTGCTCTAAGCTGCTGGCCGTCCCCGTTCTGCTCCGGGCCACTGACCACCCCCACTCTGCTCTGGGTTACCAGTTGTCCCCGCTCCACTCCAGGCTGATGACCACCCCTGCTCCGGGCCGCTGGCCGTACCCATTCTGCTCCAGGCCCTCTAGTCCACCGGCCCCTCTCTGAGTTGCTGGCCATCCCCGCTCTGCTCTGGGCCCACTATTCACCAACTCCTCTCCAGACCATTGGCCACCCCCACCACAGGGTAGGTATCAATGACATGGCAGACCAGGAAAAAAGTCCTGCATAAGAGGTTTAAGGAGCTAGGCATCAAAAGTAGGAATCTCGTACTGTGAAATTTGGCACTGGGTAAACAAGATTAGAAAGATGAATTATTGTTATAAGGAACTCATACACAACAATATTTAAGGGTTATGGTCCATAAAATTAATTCTCTACATTGTTATTAGATAAATGTACAAGAAAATATTGGAGAGGCAACACTTAACTCAAAGGTAGAAATTGCTGGGAAAGCTCAGCAGGTCTGGCAACATTTGTAGAGAGAAATCAGGGTCAATGTTTTGGGTCAAATGACCCTTCCTCAGACCCTTCTTCCTGTTCTTCTTGTAACTTGAGTACATGTGGCAATAAACTTAATTCTAACATGGGCCATAACAATTGGATTCCATCATTCACACCTTCGACAGCAAGTTCCTAATCAGTCGTGATTAATATCACAAACATTGGCACTAAAAACGAAATGCAGACTTCTGGATTTTTCTCTCCACAATGCTCACAGACTTGCTAAGCTTTTCCAGCAATTTCTATTTTTGGCTCTGATTTACAGCATCCACAATTCTTTTGGTTCTTTTCTTTAACTCAAAACCTCTCTTTCCACGGTTGAAAGTTTCTGCTGGCAAGAATTTATCTTGTGAGAAATGTCCCTGACTGGCTGGTCAATCCCCATCTTACCGACCTGTAATAAAACAACTCAAACATTGATGTTGCTGACATCAACAACCATTTTGCATGGTTTGGTACTTTTAAAACCAATGCGATAGTCCGTATCACTTCCCAGCTCTCAAAGGCCTTCTGGCGCTCATCAGCCCATTCAAATCTCTGAATAAACCTCCTTTAATAAACTTGTCAGAGTTTACTACAGTGCTGAAATTTGGAACGCTTGTTTTCATTTGTTCATGATATAGGCTCACTAGTTCTTATTGCCTATCCTTACTTGCTCTGTGGAGGTAGTAATGGGCTAGCTTCTTTCACTCCTGCCATCATGGGCGTAGAGATGTCCACAGTGCTGTTTGGAAGGCTGTGTCAGAATTTTAATCCAACGATAGTGATAGAACAGGGAAAGGATGGTGTGTGACTTGGAAGGGAACTTGCAGTTGCTTGTGTTTCAATGCATCTGCTCCCCTTAGCCTTTCAGGTAGTAGAGATCATATGTTTGGAAGGTACCGTTGGAGGCGATTTGGTGAGTTGCTGCAGTGCATCTTGGCACATACTGCTGCCACCACGAAAACGAATATTAAATATGGAAGATGGAATGGCAAGTCAATCTGGCTGTTTGTTTTGGATGGTGTCAAACATTTTGACTGTTACAGAACAGTACTAATCCAAGTAAGTGTAGAGTATTCCATCATATTTCAGTCTATGTCTTGTAAATGATAGATGAGCACAAGACATAACTTTCTCCTCACAGAATTCCTGACACCGATGCTGTTCTGAGATCAGGAGTTAAGTGTACCTGGCAGAAGCCAACCTGAATGGCACTGAGCAGTGCTGCTGATAACCCCTTCCATTACTTTGCTGATGATTACAAATAGACTGATTGGGAGTAATTGAGTGGATTTGTCCTGTTTTTTGTACAGGACATACATGGACAATTTTCCACATTGTTAGTAAAGCCATGTATTGTAGATGTACTCAAACAATGTGGCTACAGCTGGTTCTGGACCATGCTCCTTCAGCTAAATGTTCACTGAATGTTGTCAGGGCCCATAGACTTTGCAATTTCCAATGACCTCAGCCATTAATTTATTTCATGTGGAATGAATCAAATTGGGCACAGACTGACATGTAATGCTGGGGACTTCAAAAGAAAGCTTTACGACTTTTTGCTGAAGATGGATGCAAATTCTTCGGCATTGTTTTCTGTACTGATGTTATGTGTTCCCCATCATTGAAGATGGGAAGTTTTTGGAGCCTTTACGTTTTGCTGGTTGTTTTACTGTCCAGCACCATTCATCACTGGAGGTGGCAAGTTTGTGAAATGTGGATCTGATCCATTGGTGGTGGAAATGTTTAGCTTGTCTATTGCATGCAGCTTCTGCTATTTGGTATGTAAGTGTAATAGCTTCTCTAAGTTGATTGGTAAACTTAGTGCTGTTGCTGGCATATCCTTCTGCAGTCTTCATTGAACTCGGGATGACCTCCTGGCATTGTGACAGCGGTGGTGTTGGAGACATACCATATGAGGGTATGAAGTCTGCCACCAGGAATATATTTTGTATCCCAGATTACATTCTGTGTTTTTTTAAGTAGTATTCAACATGAAAAAGTGCATATCAGTTAAGTGGGGGCTGAGGGAGGAGTGTGTGTGTGTGTGTGTGTGTGTGTGTGTGTGTGGGGTTGTGGAGGGGGGAAACAATGTGATAATCAACAGGTGATTTCCTTACCAAGGTTTGATCAAATGCTATGAGATTTCATGGGTTTCTTTGTCAATATTGAGGACTCCCAGGATAACTCCTTCCTTTCTGGTGGAATACCACGGTGCACCAACTGTCATGGGTCTTCCTGTCGCACCAACAGCATCCATCAATGATGCTCACATAGCACCATCAAGTCAAATCAGATTTGAAGGGTTAGTGCTGTTTCTATCTCCACAGATGCTGACAAACCTCTCTCCAGCAATTTTTGTTTGTGCTATCATCATTTCCATTACCTAACTTGATGCTGGGCAGTATGTCCAATAACTTTAGACTTTTTCATGGTTTGATACAACTGATGGGCTTTCTAGGCCACTCGTGAGAGGGCAGATAAGTATCAACCGTATTGTAGTTCTGGAGTCTATACAGGCCTGACCATGAGTGCAGATTTCTTTCTATAAATGACATTAATGAACCAGACTTTTTATGACAATTGACAATAGTTACATGGTCACTGTAAACCTATATTTTAATTACAATTTTTAAAAGATTATTCACTATCTGCCATGATGAATTTGAACATATATACCAAGATTATTTGTCTGGTGTCCTTGATTACTAATCAAGTAATATTACCACATGCCAGCATCTGATCTTGTTTCTGATAGAATCCACTGATACAATATACTGCAAGATTTCTCATTTTGTTTTGCGTTCTAGAAAATCCAGGATAATCTGCAAATTAAAGTCAAAGCAATTTTTTGTCCACTCTGATTTCACAGCTATCTCTTCAGAAGAGGTAAAATATCTTTCACTTGAAACTTTATAAATGTAGGCACTAAAGAAAAATATTAGCTAAACCCAATTCCTCATTCCTCATTAACAATCACCTTCTGAACAATTGCTTTCTTCCTTTACTTTCAATGTCTCTCTTGTGATGGCATATTGTTTGAACTTTTACTGTCTGGAACTTTTTAAATACATTTCCCTGTCCATTGGTCCCTTTTGTTTCTTCTTCCTCTGTTGCCAATTTAAGCTTTCTTATTTTCATTTCTCTTTTTATCCCCTATAAATTGGGTGGCACAGTGGCTCAGTGGTTAGCACTGCTGCCTCACGGTCCCAGGTTTAATTCCAGCCTTAGGTGACTGTCTGAGTGGAGTTCTCACATTCTCCCTGTGTCTGTGTGGGTTTCCTCCCACAGTCCAAAGATGTGCAAGTCAGGTGAATTGGCCATGCTAAATTGCCCCTAGTGCTAGGTGCAGAGGGAATTGGGTCTGAGTGGGTTACTCATTGGAGGGTTGGTGTGGACTCGTTGGGCCGAAGGGCCCATTTCTAATCTAAATGATCTTTTTCCATTTCTCTTTTTTTCCCCTCCTTTTATTTCAGCTTTTTTTGTTTTAAACTAAATCTTGCTTCCACTTTTTAACTTTAAATATGATTAAGCGCTTTAGTCATCACATCCTTTGGAGATTCTGCTTTTATGTCTACCTTCAACTTTTCCTCTAACTCTTTCAGTTTAGCCTTATTTGAAGATTTCAAATAATCCATTGTTACATCTTCTACTCATAAAGGTATTTTAGCAACCAACAAAGTTATTTTGAAGTTCCAGCCACTTATGTGTAATACTCTTCACAACAACTCACCTGTTCTTATGCCATACCTCAAAGTATTCATTTAGAGTCCTAGAGTTACACAGCATGGAAGCAGACTCTTCGGTCCAACTCATCCATGTTGACCAGCTATCCTAAGTTAGCCTGCTCCCATTTGCCAGCAGTTGGCCTATATCCCTCTAAACCCTTACTATTCATATACCCATCCAGATGTCTTTTAAAGCAGAAGATGCTGAGGAAAGACAAGTATTATTTACTCAGGAAGTGGGATGTGCACATCTCTATATCCTCACAGATGAGTTCCTGGTCTTTTCCCACCAGGTCAAGTCTCTTTTCCTTACAGCAGTGAGTCTCCTTTCCTCAACGGGGTGAGATGATGGACATCTTCCCAACTCCACAACTGTGTGCAGTCGCTTAGCTCTATCAGGAATTACCTTCCTATGCTGTAACAATGTAAAGCAGGTGAATTAGTGAGATAGAAATTGATAGCATAGCTCTAAGAGCTGATGCATATGGGGGAATGTTGTTGATGTGCTCTCAGGAAGTGATGATCCAGCACAGAACTCAAGCAGGGTTAGTGGTGTAGGAGGATGGGGGGTTAACGAAGGAGCGTGAGTGAGTGAAAGAAGATGTGACATGTAACAGAGTGGGAGTTCGTGTAGGTGTCAGATAGCAGAGTGCAAGATATTGCACTTAAACTGGCAGAATGGACAAAACAATTATCCTTCTTGTGGAACTGCTACCTTAGTGTCCTCAGCTTAAAGAAGGCACTGATGTGGGTGGTAATCTTGACGAATGCATGGTGATATGGCCTCCCCTGCCAGTTCCAGTAAATGATTCCTCTCCATCACCCCATGCACAAAGACCTCCAGCTGTCTCTCAGAGGAACATGGTGCCAGCCTCCTCTTCTTTGCTATCTCTCCTGATGCCTAACACAAGATGACCAGGATAACTACTGACTAGCAGCAATGCTGCAGGTGCACGGTAGGCTTTGAAAGATGGCGATACCCATTGGACCCTGGCCTTATGGAGTACTTCCATGAGTGGCTAATTCCTCCCCATGTGCTAAGATAGGACAGGAATGGGGTGTGATTCTCAACCCAAGGACTGAAACAGCAATTAAAGAGGGAAGTTTTGTAAGTTACAGCAAATAAATTCAGTTGACCTCATGGCAAGGTTAGTCTCAATGTGACTTGCATTTAACCAAAAAAAGGTAAGATACCACACTTAAGGTATTGTGAGCAGTTTTCCCTATCTAAGGATAAACAAACTTGTCATAGAAAGAGTTTAACAATGACCTTCCAAGTTAATTCCTGAGATAGAGGGATTGTCCAACCAGCAATCATTTAAATAGACTGTGGTTTTATTCTCTGCAGTTTGGAAGAATGAAAGGTGAATTCAAGCTTAGAAAATTCATACAGGTTTTTGTTTTCTGTTCGCTCGTCCAACATGAGCGTTGCTGGCTGGCCAAAATTATTTGTCCTTGAGAAGGTAAGTGGTGAGCTGCCTTCTTGAATCATTGCCATCCATATGCTATGGGTTGACCCACAATGCCATTAGGGAGGGAATTTCAGGATTTTGACCCAGCGACAGTAAAGGAATGGTGATGAATTTGCAAGTCAGAATGGTGAGTAGATTGGAGTGGAACTTGAGGTGATGGTGTTCCAATTTGCCACTTTTGTCCTTCTAGATGGAAGTGAAGTGGGTTTGGAAAGTGCTAAATAAAGATTGCTGAATTGCTGCAGTGCATCTTGCAGATGGTACAGATTGCTGGTCAGTGGAGGCAATAGATGTTTGTGAATGCCGTGCCAATCAAGTAGGCTGCTTTGCCCTGGATGGAGGAAATGTGTGGCACTAGAAAAGCATAGCAAATCGAGCAGCATCTGAGGAACAGAAGTGTCGTCATTTTGGGCATAAGCCCTTCATCAGGAATGTGGAGGTGGAAGGGGGCTAAGAAATAAATTGGAGTGGGGCTCTGGGGGAAAGTAGGTCAGAAGACGATAGGTGGAGGGTGATTGTTATAGATTGGTGGGGGTGGAGGGTGGAGTGGATAGGTGGGAAAGAGGGTGAGAAGGAGGATGGACAAGTAGGACAGGTCAAGAGGGCAGTGCCGAGTTGGAGAGTTGGATGTGGGATAAGGTGACGGGAGGGTAGCTTTGGAAACTGGTGAAGTCGATGGTGATATCATGTGGTTGTACACCAGAAGATGAGATGTCTTTCCTGCAGTTGGTGGGTGGTTTTGATTTGGTGGTGGAGGAGGGCCAGGACTTGCATGTTCTTGGGGGAGTTGGAAGGGGAGTTGGAGTGGTCAGCCATAGGGTGGTTGGGTTGTTTGATGCTCTCTGAAACGTTCTGTGAGTTGGCATCCTGTCTCCCCAGTGTAGAGGAGACCACTTTGAGAGCAACAGGCACAGTAGATGAGGTATTTGGACGTGCAGGAAAATCTCTGCTAGATTTGAAATGATTCTTTGGGGCCTTAGAGGTGAGGGGAGAGGTGCAGGCGCAGGTTTTACACCTTGTGCAGCAGCAAGGGCTGGTACCGGGAATGGAGGGTGGGTCGATGGGTGTCATAGACTCAACAAGTAAGTCACGGAAGGAATGGTCTATGCAGAATGCTGAAAGGAGTGGGGAGGGAAATATATCTTTAGTGGTGGATTCACTGTCGGCAGTGGAAATGGCAAAGGATAATGTGTTGTATCCTGAGAGTTGTGGGGTGGAAGGTGAGGACCAGGGGTGTTCTATCTTTGCTGCAGTTGGAGAGGTGAGTTTTGAGGGCGGCAAGTGGAGAATGCGCTGGAAGGCATTGACCATCGCGTCGGAGGCGAATTTGCGGTCCTTGAATCTGCTTCAGTATCTGAGGAGTTGCAAATGATGTTGAACATTGTGTAATTATCAGCAACATCCCCAGTTTGGACCTTATGAGGGAGGGAAGGTCATTATTGAAGTAGCTGAAGACAGTTGGGCTTAGGATAGTACTCTGAGGAACTCCTGCAGTGAAGTCCTGAAATTGAGATGACCAACAATAGCAATCGTCCTTTTATGTGCCCAGTATGATCAAGAGTGAGTTTGCCCCTGATCCCCTTTGATTCCAGTTTTGCTCAGGTTCCTTGATGCCACACCTGGTCAATTGCAGTCTTGCTGTCAAGGGCTGTTACTCTCACCTTATCTTTGGAATTCAATTATTGCCCATGTTTAAACCAAGGCTGTAATGAGGTCAGGAGCTGAATGGCCCTGGTGAAACTGGGCATCACTGACCAGGTTATTGTTGAGCAGCTCCTGTTTGATGACACCTTCCATCACTTTATTGATGATCAAGAGTAGACTGATGTGGCAGTAGTTGTCCTGAGTTGGATTTGTCCTGCTTTTTGTGTATAGACAATACCTGGGCAATTTTCTATATTGTTGAGTAAATGCCAATGTTGTGACTATACTGGAACAGCTCAATTTGATTTGATTTATCTATTGTCACATGCATTTATTACAAATTCAGTAAAAAATGTTGTTTGTAGAGGAGCAGCAAATTTTGGAACACAGGTCTTCAGTACTACAGCCGGAATGTTCCCAGGGCCCTTCTTACCCTTTGCAGTATCCAATGCCTCCAACCAAATCTTGTTATCAAGTGGAGTGAATCTAATTGATTGAAGATTGATATCTGTGATGATGGGGACCTCTGGAAGAGGAAGATTACTGTGAATGCTTCATCCTTATCTTTTACACTGATGTGGTGGGCACTTCCATCATTGAGGATGTGGATATTTGTGAAGCCTCCGCCTCATGTAAGTTGCTTAATTGTCCAACATTTGACAGGATGACAGAGTTTAGACCTGATTCTTTGATTGTTGGATCACTTAGCTATCTGTTACTTGTTGCTTATGCTGTTTGGCATGCAAGTAGTCCTGTTTGGTAACTTCACCAGGTTGACACCTCATTTTAGGTATGCCTGATGCTACTTCTGACATCATCTCTTGACCTTTCTATTGAATCAGGGTTGATCCCTTTGTTTGATAGAACAAAGAACAAAAAAAAGCACAGGAACAAGCCCTTTTCATCAAGTCTGCACTGACGCATTTTGCCCTTCCATACTAAAACTGTCTTCACTAATAGGATCCCTATTCCTTTATTCCCTTCCTGTTCGTGTATTCACCCAGGAGTTTTTTGAATGCTGCCATTGTGTCTGCTTCCACCATTTCTTCTGACAGCACATTCCAGACACTTACCACGCTTTGTGTAAAAAAATTTGCCTTACTCAGCGATGAGAATGGGTCACTCCTAAAACTATATGCATACGTGAGATGTTGCCTTTAATAGGGGAGCAGGAAAGACTTTGTAAAACTTCTCCCCTGCCGCATCTTGAACCTGTGTCCCCGAATAATTGACCCTCCACCGTGGGAAAAGCTTTATTCTTTCCATGTTATCCATACAATTCACAATCTGATAAACTTCTATCAAGTCGGCCTTCAACCTCCTGTGATTCAGTGAAAACAACCCCAGTCTATCTAACCTTTCTTCATAGCTAAAATACCTCATACCAGACAACATCCTGGTAATCCTTTTCTGTACCCTCTCCAAAGCATCCACATCCTTCTGGTAGTGTGGTGACCAGAACTATATGCAATATAGCAATAATTTCAGGAGGTCAATGATGTCCATAAGGTTACAGATTGTGTTGGAGTACAATTCTGCTGCTGTTGATGGCTCACAATGCCGTATGGTTTCCAGTCTTGTGCTGCTAGATCTGTTTGAAGTCGGTCACATTTAGCATCATTACAGTGCCACACAAAGCATACAACATGTGATGGCATTACTTTACCTCCACAAGGACTGTGTGCTGGTCACTCTTACTATCAAGACAGATGCATCTGCAGCCAACAGATTTGTAAGGTTGAGGTCAAGTACATTTTTCCTTCTTGTTGGTTCCCTCAGCATCTGTTGCAGACCCAGTTGAACAGCTATTTCCTTTAGGACCTGACCAGCTGAATTGTAGTGCTCCTGCTGAGTCAGTCTTGGTGGTGAACCTTGGTATACCCCAAACAGAGCACATTTTGTGCCCTTGCCATCTTCAGTGCTTCCACCAAGTGTTGTTCAGCATGGAGGAGTACTGATTCATCAGCTGAGGGAGGATGGTATGTGGTAATCAGCAGGATCTTTCCTTGCCCATGTTTAACCTGAATCCATTCATTGGGGCCAGAATCAATGTTGAGGACTCCCAAGGCAACTCCCCCTTGACTGTATACAACTATGGGTCCACCCTTGCTGGGTCTGTCCTGCTGGTGGGACTGGACATATCCAGGGATGGTGGTGATGGTAGTAAATGGGGTATCATCTGTAAGGTATGATTCGGCAAGTATAAATTGTGTCCGGCTGTTGCTTGACCTGTCTGTGAGAAAGCTCTCCCAATTTTGCTACTAGCTCCCAGACGTTAGTGAGGAGGACTTTGCAGGGTTAGCAGGGCTGTTTCTGCCACTGCCGTTTCAGGTCATTAGGTTGATGGCAAATGGTCCGTTCGGTTTAATTTCTTTGTTGAGACTTTGTAGCGATTGATACAACTGAATGGTTCACTTTGCCATATCAGAGGGCAGTTGAGAATCACTCACGTTGCTGCTCCTCTTGAGTCACATAGAGGCCAGATCAGGTGAGATAGGTGCAGGAAAGATTTTTCCTTCGTCTAACATAATCAGGATCTCAGAATAAAGGATTGACCACTTGGGATTGAAATTAGAAGATAATTATTTTCTGAAAGGGTGTTCAATCTTTGGAAATCTCTTATCCACAGGTCAGGATAGGCTTAATAGTTTAGTATCTTTTAGACTGACATTGTATCCTTGTTGCATATTTAAAAGAAAT
This sequence comes from Hemiscyllium ocellatum, assembly GCF_020745735.1. Taxonomy (NCBI): domain Eukaryota; kingdom Metazoa; phylum Chordata; class Chondrichthyes; order Orectolobiformes; family Hemiscylliidae; genus Hemiscyllium; species Hemiscyllium ocellatum. Next base: position 92,155,967 of record NC_083411.1, on the reverse strand, counting down.
GTGAGTGGGAGCAGGAAAGTGGTGAAGTTCAGTCGTGCAATTATTGAATGATGGAATGTGCTGCAAGAGATGAATGGGCCACTCCTAAAACTACATGCATACGTGAGATGTTGCCTTTAATAGGGGAGCAGGAAAGACTTTGTAAAACTTTATATATCATGAGTATTTTTCTATCTAACATTATGGGCATAAATTATTCAGCCACTATGATTAGTATTAATTATAAAAATAGGATATCAAACAGAAACAAGCACAAGAGATGAAAGGAGCTGAGAATGTTAGAAAAATACAATTTAGTAAAGTGTTAGTGACCAATCAGAAGACAAATGAGGAATTTATTTAGAATCAACAGCAAATGGTTGACTTTACTTATTACTCGCATGAGGAATTTGCTTTTGTTTTTTCTGCTCTTCTCTCTTTTTCTTTGGAAAGTTAACAGAACTGAAGGCAATACAACATACACTGTTAATGATAGAGGATGAAGAATGAGGAAACTGTTGGGTTTTTCACTGCTATTTTCCCCTTTTCTGCTTTTATCTTTGGTAATTTTATAGGACGTACTAAAATAGTTATCAGTAAAGTACTCTAGGCAAGATTTTATCTTTGACATTAGAATGGTAACCTGCTGAACAAATTCCCCAATTTGCACATCACAAAGTCCAATAGATTTATATCACTGGGTCTGATGACAAATCTGTTCCAACAAGTAATGACCACACTTGAAAATTAACTTCACCTATTTCAAGATGGTAATGAGAAACATATGTTGAATTGTTCACTGTTGTTTTATAGGTTGTATCAGTATTTTAAATGAGTTTATGGGTATCATTTACTCAACCACCTTGTTAATATTGAATTATAAAGTTGAAATAGGACATGTAAACCACATAAAAAGACATATGAGTTTTAGAAAGCAACAGTCCACGAAACAAAACTGATTGTCAAACAAGAAACTAAGAATCAGTTTGTGAAGAAGTGACAACAAATGTTATGATTTTATTTGTTTCTTTCATGAGTAATTTGTATTGTTATTTCTGTTATCCTTTCCACTTCAACACATACTGGTGATGGGTTTGTGGTTATCCATATATTACCCATGTAACACATACCACAGAGAGTCAGGCACTTAGTGAGGTGAATATCTTAATTAACATTTAACTGTATACAATAATATGACATTTCAGATTTACCTGTGCAGTCATAGCTATATGTTTACATTAGTTACAATTATATTACATTTAGCTCAAACAGGCATCAGTACTGGGATTACAAATGATGATGAAAAAATTGAATAAACTATGATCAAGTTTGCAGATGACACAAAAACAGGTATGGAAGCAAGTAGTGAGCATAGCACAAGGAATCTCCACTGGCATTTCATGAAGTGGTCAGTCACCAGAATGTAGTTGTATGAAAAATATCAGTTGCAATCTTGCACTATGGCTCTGGAGGAATGTTACATGGAACAAATTACTTGATCAGTTGCTTGACATCATAATTGATGCCAGGCCAAAAAACTGATTTATACGCTAATCTTTTCTTTTACACCCATGAGACCTTTTCTGTATATAGTTCAGCATGTATTGGCATACAGCTTGCCACTCTGACCACTTGGTTGCCTTCAAAGATTACATTCCTATAGAGTCATAGTTCACCTCTGAATGACCAGAAAGAGCATGTTTGCTTGGGGTTAGGTGATAGAGTTGTAATTTGTTTCTATGGCACAGGAAAAGGCCTTCAACCCATTGTATCTGTGTGTCGTCAAATATACAACTATTCTATCCCAGCTGCCTTCATTTGGCCTGTAGCATTATGTGCCTTATATTCAAGTGTTCACTTAAATATTACTTAAATGTCTTGAAGGCACCCACCTCATTTTAGTTAGTGAGTTTCAGGTCCACAACCCCCTAGGTGAAATCTTTTTCCTCAAATCACTGCTATTGACCTTTCTATTAGGATTACGTTTAGATTAGATTAGATTACTTACAGTGTGGAAACAGGCCCTTCGGCCCAACAAGCCCACACCGACCCGCCGAAGTGCAACGCACCCAGACCCCTACATTTACCCTTTACCTAACACTACGGGCAATTTAGCATGGCCAATTCACCTGACCCGCATATCTTTGGACTGTGGGAGGAAACCGGAGCACCCGGAGGAAACCCACACAGACACGGGGAGAACGTGCAAACTCCACACAGTCAATTGCCTGAGGCGGGAATTGAACCTGGGTCTCTGGCACTGTGAGGCAGCAGTGCTAACCACTGTGCCACCGTGCCGCCCACCGATTCTCCCTGCCTAACATGTTTATGGCCCTCAGACCTTCAAACACCCTCAGCCTTCTCTGCACTAAAAAAAATTTGCACCCCATCTAGGCCCTCTTCAAAGCTGAATTGCTCCAGCCAAGGCAAATCTCCTCTACACCTTTTCCAGTGTGATCACATTCTTTCTACTGTGCTCAGAACTGCAATCAGTACTCCAGCTGTGGCCTAACTAACCTCATATACAGCTTCATCATAATCTCCTTGCTTTTCTGTTTAATTCCTTGACTCATAAAGGTAAGTATCCCACATCTTGACCACTTTATCTACCTATCCTGCTGCCTGACCTATGGACATGTACATTAAAGTTTTCTTTACTTCCTCGACTTCTACTGTTCAATGTATACTCTCTTGTATTGTTGACCCTCTCACAATGTCTCATCTCTCACTTTTCAGGATTAAATTTCATCTATTTTTTTAAAACGTTACTTGTGGGATGTGGCCGTCGCTGGCTGGCCCTCATTTATTGCCCATCCCTAGTTGCCCTTGTGAAGATGATAGTAAGCTGCCTTCTTGAACTGCTGCGATCAGTAGGCCCACAACATCCTTAGGAATTCTAGTGGCAATGAAGGAATGATGGTGCAGTTTCAAGGCAGGATGATGAGAGGGTTAGAGGAGAACTTGTCGGAGGTGGTGTTCCTACGTATCTGCTGCCCTTGCCATTCTAGAGGAAGTGATCATGTGTTTAGAAGGTACAGACTAAAGATCTTTGGTGAATTTCTGTTGTGCATCTTGTGGATGTTACAAATGCTATTGCTGAGCATTAGTGCAGAATGACTGAGCATCTATGAATGTGATGCCAATCAGCTGGGCTGCTGTAGTGCGTGTGTTGTCAAGTTTAGGCCATTGGCAATTGGACCATTGTCAGTCCTAAGCAACGACAGGATGTAATGCCACATTGGCATATTGCACATTACAGGAAGGTAACACTCCCTTAGAAAGGGTTCTAAGAAATTCCCTGAGCAAGATTTCTTGAGTTGTAATTTCATCAGTCTTTTAACTGAAATTTTACTACTTTAGCAGATTAAACGTTGAGGTCAGTCTGAAGGAAGTGTGAGAGATTGAATAGCTTGTGTTAAATCATTCCTTGAATCTGCGTTGAATCTATCACAGGTACACTGAATTATTTAAAAGAAAAACATAATGAGCTTAAGTGTGTTAATGTGATTAATAAAGCATGTCAAAAGTTTTAGATTTGAATGCTAACTATGTTCACTCAAGTATATTTGCATGATTTTCATGCAGCAGCACATTGTATTGTTGAAGAGCTGTTCAATGGTATAAGTGAATCTAGTGAAGAATACTAAATAGGTATCTTCACATAGTAGGCTCATATCTTACAGTGATAGTGTTCACATTCTTCAGTATAGTCTCACTTTCAGCCACTGGCATTAATTATCATTATTAACCTCACTAACCATCATGACATGGATCTGAAACAATAATCTAGAATTAGCCAATACATAGGATTGTAGGCTTAGGCCTCAACATTGGTTGCTGCACAATAACATCCTTCTGCAACTTAACCATCTGCAGCCATTGGTTATAGTGTTTGAGCAGTCGATTCATCTGTACAGTGATGATGAGCAGAATCAAGCATTCTGTCCCTCACTGAGGAGCAAGGGCTACCTCAGAAAACTGTCAGCCAACTGATTGAGGAACACCTCTGCAGTCCCAGCAATGCCAACAGTTGGAGGATAAAGTAAGTCGCAGAAGGTCTGGTGATCCATATTGAAATCTGGTGTCACCCCCACTGATACAATTTCCAGGAGCTTTAATGGAATAAAATTTCTAATAGTCAGCAGGTAACCTGTTGCTAACTTCACTGAAATCAAATAATTACTGTAGTTCCTATCATGAGATGTATATCTTTTTCTTGAATGCTGCTGGCTATCAAGGATTAGCTGCTCATTTACACACCAGACAGCTCCACTGGGATCAGTAGCCCCTGGTGGTGTTGTACTGACATCAGTGATGGATCATCTGGATAGGGAGGGAGGTGGGAGTGGGGATAGGGCTGGGAATTATTGTTTTGAAAATCTTCTCCATCACTGATCTTTAGCTGACTGGCCAGTATTACTTGCAGGCTTTCTTTTTATACCCTGCAATTCTTTAGTCGTTGTTTTCAGGGGAATTGGAAATTACGGCCAGTGTGTCTGTAATTTCCATCTTTACTGTCCTTTACTGTTCTTTGATGCATTTCATTTAGTTCTTATGATTTAATAATTTTAAGTGGAACCAAACTATCCAATACATCTTCTTTGTTAATTATTCCATGCGTACTGATTAAAGACTTAGTAGCCATCTAGGTTTGTTCAATGCACTCGCATAAGTTGTATGATCCTTTGATATTTTACTTATAAATTCTGTGCCCGATGTACTCTCTCTCACTAGCTGCTTAAGGAGCAGCTCTAAAAACTTACAGTTTCAAGTAAACCTGCCGGACTATAACCCAGTGTCAGGTGATATTTGACTTTGTCCATTGATAGAAGGGATGTAGATGTCAGTGACAGGGATGGCTATCTGTGACACCCCACAGATTCCGCAGATAGGCATAAAGTGTCCCAATCAAAATACTGCAATAAAACTCGACACAGTTCAGATAGAATACTGAGGTTTATTGTGGGTTGAGGCCATTAGGTGGTCCTGAACTGATGATTTAAGGGACTCACTAGGCTACTTAGCTGTCTCAAAGCTGTCAGTCCTGGATTTAAGTCCAAAGTTGGGAAGAAAGCTTTTGGGATTTCCTAACACAATCCTGCTGGATTTTTTTTAGCCCTTCTGCCTCAAATCTCGGTCTGGATATCTGCATTAATTCAATCCTTTTAGCACCAGAACCAGGATGGAGTTCAGGGTGCAGGTCTGGTACTGGGGTCGGGAAGAGAGGATGTAAGTATATAAGAAGCTTGGGGAGGTGGGGTTTGGAATTGCAAGGGTTGGTATTTGTGATGGATAGGCCAGGAGGGACAAGGTTGTGGGTGATGGTGGTGGTGGTGGTTGGTGGGGTGTTGGCCGAATTGGAAAAGAGGATCCCGAGAGAAGCATCTCTTCATTTCCCTGCCAAGGCTTGAGTTGGACAACCAGTCAGGCCTTCCCCTTTCTTGACATTAATAAAGAAGACATATTAGACAGTTTGGTTCCATTTAAACAGTGGTGAACACTGTTGCCTCATTGCGCCAGAGACCAGGGTTCAATTCCTGCCTCAGGCAACTGTCTGTGTGGAGTTTGCACGTTCTCCCCGTGTCTGTGTGGGTTTCCTCCTGGTACTCCAGTTTCCTCCCACGGTCAAAAAATGTGTAGGTTAGGTGAATTGGCCATGCTAAATTGCCCTTAGTGTTAGGTGAAGGGGTAAATGTAGGGGAATGGGTCTGTGTGGGTTGCTCTTTGGAGGGTCGGTGTGGACTTGTTGGGCCAAAGGGCCTGTTTCCACACTGTAAGTAATCTAATCTAATCTAAAAACAATTGATGAATCATGAGAAACAAATAAAATGCATTCAAGAAAAGAGAGATGAATGAGTGCTGCCCTCAGGGCCCCCTTTCCCAATGCTGCCTCTATACTAGAACTATTCATCTATTGCCATTCCACCACCTTTTCATTATAGGCCTCTGGATTTTTGCTGTCCAGGTAATGATGAAATTCTCTTTTGAAAGCCACAGTTAAATGCCTCTCCTTCATCCACAGGCAAGGCATTCCAGATCCTAATCATTGGCAGTGCATAAAGCTATTTTTCAAGTTGGTTAAATATAACTTCCCATAACAAATCCATATTGGCTTTCCTTACTTAACTCACATTGGCACAAGTAAAGTTGACTTGAGTTATTGTGTTGAAAATCTTCTCTATCACTGTTCTTAAGCTGACTGGCCAGTATTACTTGCAGGCTTTCTTTGTATACCCTGCAATTCTTTAGTCTTTGTTTTCAGGGAAATTGGAAATTATGGCCAGTGTCTTTGTAATTTCCATCTTTACTACCCTTTACTGCTCTTGGATGCATTTCATCTAGTTCTTATGATTTAACAATTTTAAGTGGAACTAAATTATCTGATACATTTTCTTTGTTAATTATTTTGTTAAATAATAACTGTGGCTGTTTCACTAAATCACTCCGTTTCAAGTATTTATCCAATCACCTTCTGATAATTATTATTCCGTCTGCTTCTACCACCCTTTCAGGAAAAGTTACAATTACATTCAAATGTCTGAATGATCTCCATTTCTCATCGTGACTAGCATGTAGTAGGCAGCGATTCAAAAGCACAGCTTACCAATGCCAACCAAGGGCAGTTAGGGACAAGCAATAAATGGCTAGCCAGCCAGCAATATCCACATTCCATGACTGAATAAAAAAACTTCCCCCTTGCTCTGGACAGATGCAAAGTACAGGTAAAATTTCTCAGAACTGGTTGCTTAGAAACCTGAGTTATCTAAAAATCAGACATTTTCAGAATGTACAATGAAACATATTAATAAATATTTTCTCAATCAAAATGAAACTGTACAGACAATTTGGCTGTACGCTGCATGACATCAGATTTGTTATCTATTTTCTGTTGCTCACTGTTCTGTTCTCATGTTCTGAGTGACCCTTGACCCCGCCTGACCTGGATTGACCTGAATCACTCGCTTTCAGTTAATAACTGCAGCTAAATACGCAGAAAAGAAATACAAACTTATTGCTGTTAATGATAGAATTGTTTGGAATAATATTTATTAACATAACCGTCACAAACAGACAATGAAAGAATGTACAAATAATTTCCTTCATACAAGACTTATAATACAAAAGCATCAAATATTACTTCACCATATCTTCATCATTATTTCCTTCACTTTTGACCAGGATTTATAACATTTGGTACTCAAGCGGTTTTGGCAAAATCACACATGTGATTAAGACCAAAGGCACATCCAAAGAAATAATAACTGTGGCTGTTTCACAAAATCAGTCCGTTTCAAGTATTTATCCAATCTCCTTCTGATAATTATTATTCAATCTGCTTCCACCACGTTTTCAGGAAAAATTACAATTACATTCAGGTAACAAAACATTCCAATAAGAAGGTATTAACACCAACGGCTAAATATACAGAAAATTATTATAAATCATTATACAATTTTAGCATAATATAGTTAGGTGGAATTAAATTGCTTACCCTTTTGAAATAAATTTTGACTAATTTCAAATGAGCAGGTTATGGTAAAATACCAAAATAAAGACAAAAATGTAATATGAAACAATCCTCGTCATTTCTAGCTAATTTCTAATTAGGAATCTTTATTTGTGTTTAATGTTTTCCAACAAAATTTATTTTCCAATATTTTTATGTATTAACAGATAAAAGATTTGTTGAACACATTGCAACTGTATCCTAATTTACATCTATTGAAGTGATGAAAGCAACTAGCATTTATGAGCAAGGATCATCCCTGAAATGTTGGCCTTCTTTTTAATTTCACGTATCACTGTGTTCTGTTTTTACACCAAATTCACAGAATAGGCAGGTTTCCTTTTATGTTCTACTATTTATATATCTTTTTATTAAAACCAGTTTTGCCAAAAATATAATTGTGTGTTGCGATAATGGAAAGGACAGACCACAATTAGACCATAATTAATTGAAAATGTTCAACTGCCACCATCATTATGACTGGAAGACTAATGTCATGGAGGTAGATTGAGGCTTACTGAGATATACAAACTATTGTTTCAACATGTATGTCACCATAAATAATGTGGTGCTTTACTTCATTTCCCCACATCGGAATGAAACATGATCACGCATGTGAGCTATACAGGCATGATACTAACAGTTACTAAGATCTATTTCTAAGTGAAGATGCATATCTTGATGATAACACTTATTTGTATAAATATATTTTTATGACTTTTACTTTATATTATCAAACATGGCAGAATTAGTGAATTATTACTATTCACTGTTTGTAGGATTGTCACCCGCCAACCAGCTTCATATCAGGTCTTTTTAAAACAACAATGTAAAATGTTACTTGGATAAGCAGAACTAATAACTATAAAAGTACAAAAATTTCCAATCTCCCATATTCCTTTTAATGAAAGGAAAATTCTAGTTATTATTGCATTAGACCCACTGCTACATATATCAAACATAATGGGAAATTATCCACATGTAACACATTGTGAATATTATTGCTTGTATTCTATGACTTTATGCTGGTGCTGCACATATCTTTGTTGTATGCTGGTTCGAAAACATTCTGTCAGTGGGAGTTTGCCATTAGTCAAGCTTGTTCTTCACTTGTTCAAAAATCTGCATCACTCTTACTGCTGGAACACATCCTTCTCTTAGGATTGTGATTCCTTCTGAAGAAAGTAATTTATTTTTGTTAGAAACAGAATAATCATACCCAAAACCCATAACAATTATGACTGAAGTAGCAATTACTTTAGGAAGCATTCATTACAGAGTTATTGAAAACTCCATATTAAAACTAACAATATTTTTTTAAAAAGACATGGTCATGTGTAAAGGTTGATGCTCAGCTTATATTAGTTAATGGATAAAATTAATTTACAGTTCTATTTCTGTGATGGACCTGTGGCTTATCAAGTTAAGTTATATCAGGCTGACTGGCAGAAGTACTGACCTGTACTTATAAAAACAAAATAATCATTGAGAAAATTGCTTAGCACGAGATGTGACAGCTATATACGAAACTGACTGAACTGTAAACCCATCATATATTTCAACTACCACATTGTAAACATATCAGAACTAAAATGTGATTTAAAGAAATAAGTATGTATGTAAAACTTAGTGTGCAAACTACTGTGGCTTTTCTCAGATACAATCAGTTTAAACAGCAGATGAAAGAAAAAAATAACTAAAAATCTGGATACCTTCATCAATCTTAGTACAGTTGATGACAGTGGAAGCAACCAATTCATTAGAGTTTCCGTCACATAAAACAGCATCAATTTTGTGCCCCAGGCGTCTATTGATAAAATGATAATGTAAAACATTGAAAAATGCATTTACCAAGAAATAAAACAACAAATAATTCCATGGCAATACTTGAATACATACGAGATAACCATGTCATGGTGAATGCTATCAGGCTCCCCACTCGGATTGGCTGATGTAATGGCTAATGGTCCAGTCATGTTCACGAGATGAGCTGTCACAGTGTGGTCAGGAACACGAATCATGATGCTCTCCTTGGTACCAACATGGTCATATGCAGCACCAATACCTTTAAAAAAGGAAAAAATATGATTTATCAGATACTATTCTCATTTCCATTCTTACTCATGAGCTGATGTAAACTGGCTATTTGAATAAGGATGAACAGATATTTCAAAATGCTCTACTACTTGTGATGCATACCTAGTTTCTTCAGCCATTCTCCTTTCTTCACAATGCAACTCATCCCTCCAGGGTAGACATGGTTCATAAATTCCCAGAGCAAGGGGCTGAATGGAGGATGCACTGCAGAAAGCTGATCAAGGCTGGAGATACAGATACAAATAGGCTTCTCAGAAGGACGCTCCTGTAAAATCACAGACATCAATTATATGCACCAAATGACTGACAAGTGCACATTGAAGGAAAATGATATTACAGACTAAAAATAAAATGCTTTAAGAATCATTTCTGAGTATTTATGCCTCACTGCATTTGCCAGCCTTACCTTTATGTTGTAGATACCTTTAATAGCCTCTGGGTGTTTACAGGAAGCTGCCAAAGCATACACAGTATCCGTTGGGATGCCACACACACGGCCAGAATCTAGGATTTTTGCAATAGTCTGTAGACCACTGGTTTTCCGTGAAGAAGCAATGGAACAAGGCAAAGGGTCTTGATCTTTCTTTTTGTTTGTTCCTGCCTATGATTTATGTATGAAAGTATAAAACATGTCAGAAACATAATCGTTTTTAATTGAATTATTATAATGCAAATGACCACACTGTCCTTCAGTGTTGTTTATATTTAAATAAAGGAGTAGAACATCCCTATTCTGTCCCTTGTAAACAAAACTAGAATGAAAATTGATGAACAATTGGAAAGTTATGGGAATTTGGAAGCCATCTCAAATTTTAAATAGTGTTCATGAACAGTTTATTAACTGCCAAGGAAGTGAAATGCATATGTATGATTCCTGACAGTTTATCCTTTAACTTGTGGGTCTTTTTTGTGGTATTGTTCACAGAAGCACAGATGCTAGGTTATTTCATCCTGGCAGGAGTATTGTCTTTCATTTAAGATCATAATGTAACTACTATAGATAGGTCAATGCAAGTTTAATTGCTACTTTGTGACAAGTTTGTAAAGTTGTGGATGCTTGGAAATGTTGAACTTTGTGTAGGGATAACAAATGCATTACGTGATGGTTAAAAATTAATTTTGACAGATTACTGTCTAATATCAGAAGTATAATGGATTCTATCAAAATCTATAAAGGCACACACATATAAAAAAAAATCCTGTTGGCATTCTTTCAACATTAGACCTCATATTACAAAAGTATTGTTTATTTCTCAAATACGTCCATAATATTAATCTAATAAGATTTACCACAATAAAGAAAGAAAATGTTTGAATGCTTACAGAATGCCCACACATTTATAGCATTAGATAAAGTCTTGTATCCCCATTCACATTCTGTCTACATGTCCTATTGTAAATTCTCACTCCTACATTTACAATAGAAATGAGCTACATTACACTGCCTTCCACATATAAAGCCCAATAATTTCTCACTTCCTCAGTTCATTTTGCACAGCAACTCTTAAGTTTTAATCAGTTTAACTAACTAGTTTTGACATAAACAAGAATGTGAAATAAAAATTAAAATAAAACAGAATGTATGACTTTAAAGCAAGGATCTGAATCATTTTTACATGCACTGGTCCACTTACTTCTATTGATATAATCCCATTTGAATGGAAGACCAGAGCAGTACATTGAAAAATAATCAACATTCAAAATGAATAGCCATCATGTAGCATTTACCCTGAAGAGGGGGTCACCCAGAGGAATTAGTTGCTTCCCAAACATATGGTTGGCAAAAGAAGCTGTTGTTCCATAAACGCAGACAAGACTGATCAACGCCAGCATTACACCTGCAGGAAAAAAAAATGAGGAAAAAACCATAAGTGCTCTTTTGGCTATAAAATAAAAATGCTAAAATTGAAATATTTTGAACTAGTGTTAAACCTTCCAAAGGAAGAGGCAGTTGCTCCAGGGTGAATAGTAGAAAGCAAATGATTATCACTTCCATAATGACTGTGACTAGGAGAAGCACCACATCTACATGAATAGCTGTGAAAGAGAGAAAAAAAATAAATTTATTCCTCATGGACATCAAGTATTGAAGTACACAAACTGAGAAGAATTATGATTAAAGCACTCACCCAAGATAACCAGAAACATGTTGACAATAAGGAAAGCTATGGCTCCTGCAGTGAATCCACCATCAGAATTGGGATCAATGTTTAACAAATGACCTGCATAAAACACATAATTTTGAAACTCCATACAGTCAGAAGTGAATATAAACATTTGATATTATGGTTAATAGTATGAGAAAGTTGAGCAAGAAATTATCAATGGAAATTTTCAGTCTACTGACAGTTAAGAGTTGACTTGATGTGAGAGATGATTTGTGTGAAATTTTAATACATTTCTAACTACTTCCTTCATTTCAATTTTGTTATTATTCTGCGCTAAAATGGCACAATGATTTGTTTTTAGTGAGAAGAATGTTTAAGCATTCATAAAACATTTCCAGAATGAGGAAGAATTGGTCTTTCAAGATGATTGCGTAACATAATTATATGAATTGTAGCACAATGCAAAATCCTTCAATTCTTGTACATGAAATTTGAATATAAAGCCAGAGACCCAGGAATTGGCACACAGGGAACGATGACATAATCTGAAGATTTTGTCCATGCCCTTCTTCATGTGCTTCCTAATAGTAACACAACACAAAAAAAAACCTGCTCACTGATCTGAATAATATGTAGCAACATATTTTATGGTGTCTGGCTTTGTATTATTTATGTGGTATGAGATTTTTAAGCTAGAAATGTCATGCAGAAGTAAATGATAGTTAAAGATTACATTGGGTTGCTATAATCAAATGTAAATTTAAGCACCGACTGAAAGGGAAGTATATACATGCACATTGTCATTCCTTTGACTGTCAATAATTTAAATAGAGTAGGAATATTTTTTTAAAAGTTATGATTTTCTACTGGGTACATTGACAACACAATACTAGATTAACCTTGCTATAAAATTGGAAAATGATGTAATGTTTAGAAAAACAATAAAGATGTGTTCACAGTCGGTTCTGATATAAGGCGATAGTTCTGTTCCCATGCAATCCTGCGTTATAAGAAAATTGCGTGATGGAACACCATTTAAACCAATGGGACTGGAAACCCTTTACAGCTAATACTGGTAAGGGAAGTTTGTGTTCTATAAATAATGGTTGAAATTCTTCAATCACGTTATCGCAAATTTGTGTTGAAGAAATGTGCTTTATGGCAGAACCGACTGGATTTGTTTACATTTGAAGATATACCTGCAAATCGAAGCCAGGTCCACGTTGCCCAGATAGCTGCATAACAGAAGGGTAACACCGAGCCAAAGCGCCTTCCTCCACGAACTTGAATCCTCGACACATAGAGCTGGATCAGAGTCCCAGGGATCAGAACCCAAGGAATAGTAAGATGAGCTTGGGCCTTGTCCATGTTTGCACTCTGAATGGCAGACAGGGCTGCAAGCCCATTGCAAATGTAGAAAAGGGCATCTGGCAGCTGCACACTAGTAAAAACTGGGAGCTCATCAGCTTTGCTGAACCGCTGTTTTAGGGCAAACAGAACATTCTGGAATGATTTTGAAGACAGCATTTCAGTTCCAATAGGAATCAATGCCTTTTCCGCTATGGAGTTGATCAGGCTGGAAAATGTTGCATAAAGGGAGAGGACTGTATACATTGAGCAAACTGCCCCAAAAAATCTGTAATATGATACAGTGTTAATCTGAGGAATAGTGGAGATCGTCAGAAGAACAAAAAAACCATTATGGATTATTTCAAGTTTGTTTCTGTTTAGAGATAGTAGCAATATAATCAACGATGTGACCACGAAAAACCAATCTCCTGTCATCCTGGCTCTGCTGCTATCTAAATTATTAACATTGATGAGGACGGATAAAATAAACTCCTCCCAGGACTTCACAAGCCAATACATACTATGGACACAGTATTTAGTCGCAAAGTAGACATCGTTGCGTAAATAACCATAGTAGCTTGCATAAAGCTGCGCAATAGAATTGATGCTGACCCACACAGCTCCTACATAAAATGATTGGATGTACCCGAAGCAGTAAAAAGCAAAGATAAAGGGAGAAATCACACTACACAAATTACCAAGTGCCATTGGCTCTGCATATTTAGTGTTCTTCTTTTTCTCTTCACCACTAGCCTTAGCAGATGATTTATTAGCTGTCCCTAGAAGCAGCACATTGAATAATGAATTGCCAAACCCTGGAAGGATGTACCTCTGGGTAACTCCCTTTAAAAGCAGAGCAATGGCTCCATAAAGCCCAAAGACTGTAATCACTAGTTCAAATATTCCTGATAATATTAAAGCCCATTGGCTAAAGAGACCCACAGCTTCAAAAATGAGAGTAAGTGTTATGGCCCCAAAGACAAAAGGCATGATGTAATTTGCTGTAGCTGAACAGAATGACAGAGTAAATGCAACACTGATGTAGGCTACCAGCCCTGCAACAGCTGATTCACTAATCGGAGGCAAAGGCACATCTGAACTATCAATTGCAACACTGGTGTTTTGTAAATCCACTGCATTTGAGGTGACATTAAGAGGAGAGTTTGCTCCCAAAATGATCCGAGTTGCCCCAAAGCTGCTCCACAAAGCTGAAAATGCTATAAAGGCTGTGCCTCCCAGATGATCATACTTTCTGAAGGACATCAGTCCAGCAACAAGTTGTGTCACACCACCAATCAAAACAAGGTGAACACCTATAAAACAGAGAATGGAATCTTTAATAGTATTGGTTTCTTGGATAATTTGCTTAAGATATCAAATAAATAGACTTCAAGCTTATTTCATTACTGACCACTATAAACTTTAAAAATGTCAAAAAGTAATACTTTCATAAGGGTTTTGGGTTGATGAGACTTTTCAAAAACAATCATTCAAAATCTCTGAGAGTTTGTTAATATTGCAGTTTAGCTTTGTTGATAAATACTTCCTGTTTTTCAACATCCTTGTGCTTCTGTCTAACATGGATTCTGACTGACCTCAAGAACTTAGATGGTGGGTCTTCAGAAATGCCAGAAATTTGGTCATGTTCTGTTTATGCCATTTCTGGACAGATTCACAGATCAGCTGCTGTGTCAAGGTGCTGGGATTACTACTATCAAAGTTCTTGCCAAAGTTGCAATCCTAATATATGCATGTATTGCTTCCAGAGTAGCAACCAGATTCTAGGAATATTAATTATTGCACATGATCTATTAATCTTTCCCTTGGTTCCTTTGGAATCTGAATATACGACTGGCATTTCTTTACGAATCTCTCTTTATTTTCCCTAAATACATCAATCACCTGACAATTAATTCAAAAATGGGCTAAGAATTGGCATGTGTTTTTACACTATTTACAAAATATAATATTTCATATCAGTTTAGAAATCCTACAATCCTAAACCATTTTCCTGAGTAATGCTTGCTATAAAACATCTCAAACTTTTTTTGCATGATTGAAGTTTAGTGGCTTTTGCGATTCATGCAATATCCGATCATATTTTATGTTGTGTACAGTGATCACGAATCACAGCTGTAGTACACTGTTATTTGTCACTAACCTGCCAAGATGTTTTCAGTTCCACTGGCCAAAATGTTTGTATTGACTTGAGCAAAATTTTGAAGAGCTACAAGGAAGGCACTGATCACATTGGCCAGAAGCCCCAGGACTCCTGGCTCACTGTAAAATACAGCTGCAAAACCTTCCGAGCTAGACATCTTCTTTGAGCCTAAAATGAATTAATAAATTAATGTAGGGATTAAACTACATGCACTTTATGAGTCATATATTCTTAAATGAATTAATTTACAATGAAAATACAAAGCCCACCATGAACTTGAATCTGCATTAATGACAAAATGTATTACTCACAAAAATTATCACTTGTTTTAACAAATGTAGTAATCATAATGGGTGTGAAAAGACTGCATGATCTAATATATAACATCCAAACCTTGCACAATGCCATAAAAATATAGACATGGTAATGTATAAATAGACAAATATGAGCCATCAGTTTTACCTCCTCATAGAGAGGAGTACAGAAGGAGAAGTACAGCACCGAGCTGACAATATTCCATTTCTGAATCATTTTTCCCACAAGTAGCAGGTCGCTTAAGGGCAGTTGAAGACCTATAAAAGCCAATTATCAGAGATTGACAAAAACATTTTCAGGAAGGCCCCAGGTTCTCTGAGGCACTGGGGAATAGGCCAGATGCTTGGACAATGCCTCCTGTCAGCAGGCCCAGGAGTCAGTTCTCCAATCAGGTTTGAGGCTCATCTCACCTGCCTGCATGGATTGAGAAACATTGAAAAGCAATGCAATTTATGTTTTTGACCTGTTTTGTAATGCATTATTACAAATTTTCTGATTTTTGTTTTTCAAAAATTGTTACCATCTGCTGCACTCAACCACCATGGTAATAGTTGCAAAGTGTGGTGCTGGAAAAGCACAGCAGGTCAGACAGCACCCAAGGAGCAGAAGAGTCGATGTTTCAGGCTTATGCCCAAAACATCAACTATCCTGGTCCTCAGATGCTGCCTGACCTGCTGTGCTTTTCCAGCACCACACACTTCGATTCTGACTCTCCAGCATCTGCAGTCCTCACGTTCTCCACCATGGTAACAGCATTCTTCTTATCACCAAGTCTGCATATTGTACTTCTCCTCGCTCAAACATCCTATCCTTTTCCACTCTTTCACTACTCTCTCAAAATTCTTGCTTTCTAGTACCTCACAAGGTCTATCTTGGTTCTCCCTTTGATGACCTCCTTTGTCATCTCCCTGAGACTTGGCAAAGTTTATCTCAATATCTGTGCCTTCAGTTATTTTCTCATAGTAATCATGAACATCCTAAGTTTTTCCTTCTATATGTACTCACAATGAAGGCCAATGTGGGTCAGTGAGAACTGGGGTGAATAAAGAATGGCACTTGTTATGAGCTAAGATGGGGCAGCAGAGTTTTGGATAGTACAGGTTTACGGAGAATAAAATGTGGATACCATCCATGACTGCACTGGAATAGTTAAACTGAGATGGGGTAAAGTCACACTATATTTCTGGGGGAAAATATAAGGTTTTCCTGATGGCACTAATAAGACATCAGAAGTTGAACTCTAGTTCAAATGGGACCTTAAGGATGGGAACAAAATGGCTTAATCTCAGACTGTTATCAAGGGTAGGGATGAAGTTGGATGCCCTGGACAGAATTTGGACTTGGGGACTGAATACAATGGTTTCAGTCTTCCCAATATTTATCTGTAAATTCCAGCTTATCAATGCTGGATACTGGATATGCAGCCTGATAGCTTAGCAACAGTAGAGGAGTTGAGTGGGGTGATGCTAAGATAGAGATGCTGTTAAAACATGTATGTGAAAACTAACCCTATGTCTTTGGACGAAAACAATTAAGGTTGGAGATCAAAGCAGTTCAGACAACATTCATGGAGAAAGGGCAAATTAATGTTTCAAGTCCAGATGACTCTTCCTCAGAGCTGGTGAAGTGTAGGGGGGAACCATTTACACTTCATTTCACTTCTGATGAAGAATCATCTCCATTCGAAACATTAGCTTGCTCTCTCTCCATGGATGCTGTCTGTGTCACTGTGATCTCCAGCATTGGTTGTTGTCAGTACAGATTCTAGCATCTGCAATACTTTACTCCTCTGTCTACGGAAGAGCTAGAGAGCAGCATTTAGATAAACAGGAGGAGGGGCAAAAGCTAGATCCTTGGGGGACTGAGAATGGTTTCTCTTCCTGCTCATGCAAAGTGATTAATTTGGCTAGAATTAGATAAATAAAAATGGAAACATATTTCAATGGTCTCAACCAGCTGGCCAAAGGTAAGTTGCATCTAAGTTGGACAGTGTGGATAACCGCGTCAAAGGCTGCAGACCGGTCAAGGAAGGAGAAAACGTTTTCGTGTGTTACACTCGCATAGGATGTCATTTATGACTTGATCAGCTTCTTTGATCTGGCTATTGGCCACCTTGGCTAACATATTCTTCTTCAGTTGGCGCTCACCTGTGGAGTGTCATACGTCTATCTACGTGAAAAATGCTGCAACCGAAATTTGTTGTTGACGGAATGTTTGCATTCCTTGAAACAATTAACTCCGCCATCTGTGCATTTGGTTTTAATAGTCAGCCAACCGAGGCTGCATTACACAAATACAGGTTGTTTTCATAAGAGCTTCAGTCACTGGAACTGACAAAAAGTGAATTTAGCAATATTAGAAAACATACATTAGACTCAGTGTCTTAGCTTTAAGAATGTGGCGCCATCTCTTGGTAATGCATGTACAATGTCGGCGCAACGTTGGGTAAACTTTCCTGCATGGTATTCCTGGAGTATCGCCCCCCCCCCCCCCCCCCCCGCCTACTCCGCCAAAACAATAACAGAATAAAGAGTGCTATTATTGCACAATTTCTAAGTACAGCGGGTAAGAACAGAAACACCACTGCTATTGCCGAAAGAAAACAATGCGAAAGATATCCACAGGGGCTGGAATTCTCTGGAGAGACGAGGATGGTTTTTTTCCCTCGTCCTTCCAGACAAGTTCAGAAAACAATTTCGGGGACTCAAACTGGATGTACCTCGGAAGGCCTGCGAACCGAACTGGTGACAGAATCACTAAATCAGTTATTGTCAGTAACAGTCTCTCGGCGATTGCTTTCTGAACGGTGTCGGCTCTCGTTTTAGAAGCGGCGTGTATTAGATACCTCAGATTAACCTGAAATTGTTAATTATTGTTCGTCAATCCTTACTGAATATGATCTCTCCATATTTTATAAATAGACATTTCTAAACACAATAGACAAATAGACACATAATTGTGGACACATATTAAACCGCAGTCAAGTTGACATTAGAAAATTAATATCAAACCGCTAAAGCATTGTTACCGTTGTATGTCTTATCACACATCTTTGAGTTATATTTCAATTTGTCGAAATCATTGATTTTGTATTAAGGTTTATAAAATATAAATCTGATATCATTCATGGGTCACGTAAATCTATCTCTATATGTACTAAATAATATCACATTCATCTTTTAAAACCATTTTGCTTTAGATGTTTGGATAACTGAATTCCTGAGATATCAACGCATAACATATAATCGAACGAATGTTAATGTTGCTTACATGCACTGTCCTTGAGGCACCTTCTTCGCTGTTATTTTAAACTATCGTGCCTCTCAGTTTTATAGGAGTTGGCATTGATGAAGGAAACAGCAGGTACTATGTGACCAGCCCCCAAGGATTTTTCCCGAGCACATTTTTTTTCACTTGACTATCGGTCACAGCTAACTTCCTCATTCGTCAGAGTCGGGGCACCAAAACTAATGTATAGGAGTCAGTATCAATGAAACCACAGAACTGGAATAAGGAAAAAATATAGGTTCTACGCCATTCGTTGAGTGACCATTTCTCAACTGTTTTCACATTTTATTCGTCGATAAACTATAAAACAATTTGTAATTCGTTTTTTAAAGAACATATCGAGTCTGCAACAGATGGAGTTTCATTTAAAAGAGAAATATTATTGCGAGGCTATAGAAAATGTTTCATCTGCTTTTATTAGTCAACGGGGAATGAATATTTACGTCATATTCTTATGAATGAGAACTTCAGGTGACTGCTAAGATGGACCGTGCGAGTTACACTATTCACATTATTTAGATCAACTTTTTCAAACGGGAATGATTAGAAAGTCAAATTTGTATAAGTAATCCTTAGAAGAACGATTTACTACAATAAACAATTTTATGGCCCTTGGTTATAATACAGTGAATGACGTGGAGTAGAAACAATGCAAAGCACGGCAGATTTCGAAACCTTTGAGGAACAGGAGAAAAGCGAGGCAAATAGAAGGCTGATTACCAGGGAGAAATCTCCTCCAGAAACTGCAGAAATTCTGCTCCTCGATTAAATAACGCGGACAGGACTAACTAAGAGGGACCATTACATAAATTGTCCACTTCTGCCCAAAACCAACCTTTGTTTTCCAAGTAGATCATGACCTCACAGTAAATATTAAGATTGTAACCAAAGCATTACTGATGTAATCTGGCCTGGCAATCCTCTCCACTGTAGTCTCAAACTTCATTGTTTTGTGCAATACTCAGCTCACTTCTGCCTTCTCTTCAACATCTACAATAAGATTATCAGATTATACCCATTGTTTTAACCTGGTCTTCTTTCAGAATTATGTTTTATTATCTCTTTCATTTAACTGTGTCTCCACAGGCACACTGAACTCTTCCATTGTACTCCAAAACCTGAACAATTTCCAGTTTTCTGCTTCTTTTTACAATGGAAGTCCAAACCTTCAATACATCTATTCAGTATCTGTGTGACCTGAGAGTTCCATATCTTCCATGATTGGAGGCTCAACCATTCTCCTACATTGGAATAATTTGTTCTCACATTGAACAATTTCCCTTTTTCTTCCACTCCCTTCAAATGAAAGGATTTGCTCTGATAACATCTAAACGGTCCTAATTATTGTTTCTATTTACGTTCCCACCATTCTCCATTATGGGAAAATTGATGATTGCATTAATACCTTTTCCTGTCTTCACTCTGGATACTGGCATTAAATTTGCTTTTCATTTCTGCCAACTCCTGGCTTTCATATGATTCATTTTGACTCATCTTTTGCTTAACTGTTCTGTTTCCAATTTTGGAAACAGACTATTGGCTAATTTCCAATAACACTCAATGATTCCTTCAACGATGTTGACTACATTTCTTCGTATCCCACTTCCTGGTAGGATTATGTTTCATTCTTCCAGTTTGTTAGTCTGTATCACATGTTCTGATGAAAGTACCTTCTATACTTGCACTTTAATTCTTTATTTCTTCAACTGAAGAACCCCTCTACCATAGAAAATAGAGTACTCAATTGCATCCATTTCACTCCCTGTTTTCAGCATAACACCTCCATTTCAGAAGCGTAATGGGTTTCTCTTTAATCCCATCAGCTTTCAATAGATCAACTTCCACCATTTCTCCAACCTCCACCATGATGTCACCAACCTGTTTCTCTCTCTTGACCTTCTACATGATGGTTTCTTGAAAAGGATCTGTGCATGATTAAGACTTCTCATGATTCTGTCAGCTGCTTGTTGAATTGAATTGGATGATCAACTCATGATCATATTGAATGACAGAGCACACTTCAGGGGCTAAATGGCCTATTCCTCCTTCTATTTTCAATGTTTCTATGCTTCTTTTCTCAAGATTGCACAAGATGTTTCCAATGTGTGAATTCAGAACTTTGGCTATAGAATCACTCCACCTTCAAAGCACAATGGGGAGCAAGCTTTAGGTGTGGCATATGGCAGAGAATAGATAGAAAAGGTGGAAACCATCCACACATTCACAGTTTACAGCCAGGCCATAAAGTGTAGAATCAAACAATGGCTTATCAAATTTGCACTGGTACTTTTTTTTTGTAGAGTAATTCATTTAGTCCCACTGTTCTGCATATCCTGTCAATCCTGCAGTTTCCTTTTCCTTCAAAACATTTTTAATACATGCAGATACAGGATTAGCGTGTAAAACAACAGCTCAGTTACTGGTGGTAGAGTCAATATTGAATAACTCGTGGGGTGACATGATGACTCAATGGTTAGGAACCCGGGTTCAATTCCAGCCTCAGGCAATTGCCTGTTTGGAGTTTGCATGTTCTCCCCGTGTCTGTGTGGGTTTCCTCCGGGTGCTCTGGTTTCCTCCCACAATCCAAAGATGTGGTCATCCAAGATGGAGGACGGGAAAAATTTCTGGCTGTAAGAGCTGCTCCTTTTTTTGAGGTATTTTAGGTGTTTGGAGGTGATTTCCTCGAATTCCAGGAGCAGCAGTTACTGTTTTACATGCTGTTGCATTGTTTTGGAACTTTGGGGGAAAAAAGTCAAAACAACAGCAGTTTAAAAGGGAGAAGGGCAGACAAAGGAAGCACATGATGAGGACAATGCAGGAGAGAGAGAGAGAGAGAAAACTTGCACAGTTACCGCCTTTGCTGTTTGAAATTGTGTATCGCTGGACATCAAAGTGCATCTGAGAAAATTAACAAACAGTGAAATTCACAACTAATCTTGGAGGAACTGTTGGGCGAAGTTCACAGCACAGAATTGGATAAGTTAATTGTTGTTTTAAATCTGTCCAATAGAAAGGCTGCAGTAGTGAGTATAGTGGATTCTTTCTTGATTATATGTTTTTGGAGATAAGCCTCTTGATTAAACTTAAAATATAAGCCATAGCTATTAATTTAACCTGGGGCAGTGTTTGTAGAGGAATAAGACGGTGTTATTTTCTGGGTGTGTAGATTGTGAAGGAGCAAAAATGGCCTTTGCAGTGATATGTACTTCTTGTCAGTTGTGGGAGTTTAAAGAGAGTTTAAGGGTTACTGCAGATTATATCTGCCATAAATGCTGTTGGATGCAAATCTTAACAGATCGAGTGGATTGGTTGGAGAGACAAATAGAAGCGTTGAGGAATTTGCAACAGCTACAGTATGTGATGGATGGCAGTTATAGAAAGGGGGGAAAGTCTCAGATACAGTCACATAGATGGGTTAACTCCAGGAAGGGTAAGAGAGGTAGGCAGCTAGAGCAGGAGTCTTTTGTGGATATACCCATTTCAAACAGGTGTGCTGTTTTGGAAAATGTAGGAGGTGATGGATTCTCAGTGGAACGTAGCACAAACAGCCAAGTTTCTGGTATTGAGACTGGCTCCAAAGCAACGAGGGATATGTCAGCTTCCAAGAGATCACTTGTGTTAGGGGATTCTGTAGTCCGAGGTACAGACAGACGTTTCTGTGGCCAGCAGAGAAAAAGCAGAATGGTGTGTTGTTTCCCTGGTGCCAGGATCAAGGATGTCTCAGAGAGGGTTCAGAATGTTCTCACGGGGGAGAGGAGCCAGCAGGAGGTCATTGTCCACATTGGAACCAACGACATTGGAAAGGAAAAGGTTGAGACTCTGAAGGGAGATTATAGAGAGTTAGGTAGAATTTTAAAAAGGAGGTCCTCAAGGGTAGTAAAATCTGGATTACTCCCAGTGCCACAAGCTAGTGAGGGCAGGAATAGAAGGATAGAGCAGATGAATGAATGGCTGAGGAGCTGGTGTATGGGAGAAGGATTCACATTTTTGGATCATTGGAATCTCTTTTGGGGTTGAAGTGACCTGTACAAGAAGGACAGATTGCACCTAAATTGGAAGGGGACTAATATATTGACAGGGAAATTTGCTAGAACTGCTTGGAAGGATTTAAACTAGTAAGGTGGGGTGGTGGGACCCAGGGAGATAGTGAGGAAAGAGATCGATCAGAGACAGCTGAGAACAGAAGTGAGTCAAACAGTCAGGGCAGGCAAGGACAAGGTAGGACTAATAAATTAAACTGCATTTATTTCAATGCAAGGGGCCTAACAGGGAAGGCAGATGAACTCAGGGCATGGTTAGGAACATGGGACTGGGACATCATAGCAATTATGGAAACATGGCTCAGGGATGGGCAGGACTGGCAGCTGAATTTTCCAGGATACAAATGCAACAGGAAGGATAGAAAGGGAGGCAAAAGAGGAGCGGGAGTGGCATTTTTGATAAGGGATAGCATTACAGCTGTGCTAAGGGAGGACATTCCCGGAAATACATCCAGGGGAGTTATTTGGGTGGAACTGAGAAATAAGAAAGGGATGATCACCTTATTGAGATTGTATTATAGACCCCCCAATAGTCAGAGGGAAATTGAGAAACAAACTTGCAAGGAGATCTCAGCTATCTGTAAGAATAATAGGGTAGTTATGGTAGGGGATTTTAACTTTCCAAACATCAACTGGGACTGCCATAGTGTTAAAGGTTTAGATGGAGACGAATTTCTTAAGTGTGTACAAGACAATTTTCTGATTCAGTGTGTGGATGTATCTATTAGAGAAGATGCAAAACTTGACCTACTCTTGGGAAATAAGGCAGGGCAGGTGACTGAGGTGTCAGTGGGGGAGCAATTTGGGGCCAGTGACCATAATTCTATTTGTTTTACAATCGTCATGGAAAAGGATAGACCAGATCTGAAAGTTGAAGTTCTAAATTGGAGAAAGGCCAATTTTGATGGTATTAGACAAGAACTTTCAAAAGCTGATTGGAGGCAGATGTTCGCAGATAAAGGGACGGCTGGAAAATGGGAAGCCTTCAGAAATGAGATAACAAAAATCCAGAGAAAGTATATTCCTGTCAGGATGAAAGGAAAGGTTGGTAACTATAGGGAATGCTGGATGACTAAAGAAATTGAGGGTTTGGTTAAGAAAAAAAAGGAAGTATATGTCAGGTACAGACAAGATAGATCGAGTGAATCCTTAGAAGAGTATAAAGAAAGGAGGAGTATACTTAAAAGGGAAATCAGGAGGGCAAAACGGGGACATGAGATAGCTTTGGCAAATAGAATTAAGGAGAATTCAAAGGGGTTTTACATATATTAAGGACAAAAGGGTAACTAGGGAGAGAATAGGGCCCCTCAAAGATCAGCAAGGTGGCCTTTGTGTGGAGCCACAGAAAATGGGGGAGATACTAAATGAATATTTTGCATCAGTATTTACTGTGGAAAAGGATATGGAAGATACAGACTGTAGAGAAATAGACGGTGACATCTTGCAAAATGTCCAGGTAACAGAGGAGGAAGTGCTGGATATCTTGAAACGGTTCAAGGTGGATAAGTCCCCAGGACCTGATCAGGTGTACCCGAGAACTCTGTGGGAAGCTAGAGAAGTGATTCCTGGGCCTCTTGCTGAGATATTTGTATCATCGATAGTCACAGGTGAGGTGCCAGAAGACTGGAGTTTGGCAAACGTGGTGCCACTGTTTAAGAAGGGCGGAAAAGACAAGCCAGGGAACTATAGACCAGTGAACCTGACCTCGGTGGTGGGCAAGTTGTTGGATGGAATCCTGAGGGACAGGATGTACATCTATTTGGAAAGGCAAGGACTGATTCGGATAGTCAGCATGATTTTGTGCATGGGAAATCATGTCTCACAAACTTAATTGAGTTTTTTGATGAAGTAACAAAGAAGATTGATGAGGGCAGAGCAGTAGATGTGATCTAAATGTACTTCAGTAAGGCGTTCGACAAGGTTCCCCATGGGAAACTGATTAGCAAGGTTAGATCTCATGGAATACAAGGAGAACTAGCCATTTGGATGCAGAACTGGCTCAAAGGTAGAAGACAGAGGGTGGTGGTGGAGGGTTGTTTTTCAGACTGGTCACCAGTGGAGTGCCACTAGGATCGGTGCTGGGCCCTCTATTTTTAGTCATTTACATAAATGATTTGGATGTGAGCATAAGAGATATAGTTAGTAAGTTTGCAGATGGCACCAAAATTGGAGGTGTAGTGGACAACGAAGAAGGTTACCTCTGATTACAACAGATCAGATGGGCCAATGGGCTGAGAATTGGCAGATGGATTCAGATAAATGCAAGGTGCTGCATTTTGGGAAAGCAAATCTTAGCAGGACTTATACACTTAATAGTAAGGTCCTAAGGAGTGTTGCTGAACAAAGAGACCTTGGAGTGTAGGTTCATAGTTCCTTGGAGGTGGAGTCGCAGGTAGATAGGATAGTGAAGAAGGTGTTTTGTAAGCTTTCCTTTATCGATCAGAGTATTGAGTACAGGGGTTGGGAGGTCATGTTGTGGTTGTACAGGATATTGGTCAGACCACTGTTGGAATATTGCATGCAATTCTAGTCTCCTTCCTATCGGAAAGATGTTGTGAAACTTGAAAGGGTTCAGAAAGGATTTACAAGGATGTTGCCAGGGTTGGAGGATTTTTTTTTGTAGATATTTTTATTGAAATTTAACATTTTTGCAAATTTACAAAAATAAACAAAACTCTCAAATACAAACATTGATGTACAATTAAATCATATATACAATAGTCATAATTTAACAAAGAAAAGAGAAAGAAAGAAAACAAAAAAAGAAAAAAAAAGAAACGAAAAAAGAAAGAAAAAAAAACCTCAACTTTCTACTAATCTAACCTATAACTAACCAGAGTGTATACCTAAGTCTCTTACATGCTCGGAATGTATAAACATCAAATATAATAAAACCCGTATTCGCGCAGGATTCCTCTCCCAAGGGGCCCCGGAGTAGCCCGGTCTGAAATCTTCACTAAATAAAAGCCCTTGTTAGGATGGCCGAAATATCTGCATTTATATAATTCAAAAAGGGCTGCCATATTTTATAAAATAATTCAGTCTTTCGGTGCACCATATTTGTGAGGAAGTCAAGGGTGATATATTCCATAATTAATCTGTGCCAATTTGAAAGTCCAGGGGGGCCCCCAGCCACCCAGTTCACCAAAATATTTTTCCTTGCACAGAAAGAGAGAATAGAAAATAGTCTCTTCCCATGCATATCCAGAGATGAGAGGTTCGAAAAGCCCAAAAGGAGAGATACAGGGTCCACCCTAATTTCCGTTCCTAAAATTTCTGTCAGGGTATTTGCCACTTTAGTCCAGTATCTGCGGATTTTCTGACAAGTCCACAGACAATGTACAAGAGTACCCACCTCTATTTTGCATTTAGGACACATTGGAGATGCTCCTGCCTTAAATTTTGCCAGTCGAGCTGGAGCTATATGGGCCCTATGAAGTATCTTTAGTTGGATAGCCTGAGTTCTGTTACAGATAGCAATTCTTCTAGTATTTTCCCAAATGTCATTCCACATATCCTCAGAGATTTCTAGCCCCAAGTCCTGCTCCCATGTTTTAAGCAGGTCATCCATGTCTCCTGAGACTCCATCATGTAGCAAATGGTATATAGTACTAACGGAGGATGCCCCCGCTGGTCGTAAGACATTACGTTCTCTGTCTGATTTATAAAGACTATCTATTAATGTAGTCTTCCTCTGTATATAATCTTGAACTTGGAAGTATCGAAAGAGATCCCCATTAGGTATTCCGAATTTCAGACGCAGCTGCTCAAAGGACATCAGGATCCCATCTTTAAATAGGTCCCCTAAGCATGAGATGCCCCTGGATCTCCAGAGTTTAAAGGTGGCATCTGTAATCCCCGGTTGGAATCCCCATG
This sequence comes from Hemiscyllium ocellatum, assembly GCF_020745735.1. Classification (NCBI taxonomy): domain Eukaryota; kingdom Metazoa; phylum Chordata; class Chondrichthyes; order Orectolobiformes; family Hemiscylliidae; genus Hemiscyllium; species Hemiscyllium ocellatum. Next base: position 92,129,246 of record NC_083411.1, on the reverse strand, counting down.
CGCCTACTATTGGTGCATGGGGGGATGTTTTATGTGAGTTACCCTCATTTTGCCGCATTATATTCCAGGCCTTAATTGTGTTTAATATTATGGGATTTTTACAGTGGTCTGTAATGATTTTCCTCTTATCTGAAAATAAAAGGTTAATAAGTGGGTATTTTACTTGGGAGGCTTCGATATCCAGCCAAATTGATTGTGGATCAGATGAAACCCAATCAGCTATGTAACTTAGTAGGGAGCTTAACTGATATTTCCTAAAGTCTGGGAAGTCCAGTCCTCCCCTTGCCTGTGGAAGCTGTAGCTTCTTCAGCTTAATAAGGGGCCGTCTATGGTTCCAAATAAAGGAGCCCAACCAGCCATATAATTTACATAGGGCTAGCCTTGGCAGCATCTGCGGGAGCATTCTCATAGGATATAAGAGACGGGGCAGAACATTCATTTTAATTAATGCTATTCTCCCTAGCCAGGAAATCGGAAGGTCTCTCCATCGCTGGAAGTCCTGCCTTATCCTTTCCATTAATTGTACAAAATTAGCCCTATACAGCTGATCAAATACTGGTGTGATAAAAATGCCTAAATATAAGAAGCCCTCCAGGGACCAACGGAAGGGAAAAGGGGATCCGTCCATTAAGTGGGGTATCATAGCCAGACCACCCATTGGCATGGCTTCCGATTTTAAAAAATTAATTTTATAGCCTGAGAATGCACTAAATGTATTAATAACTTGAATTAGACGAGGCACTGACATTAAAGGATTACTGAGGAATAAGAGAACGTCATCTGCATAGAGGGTAATTTTGTGTTTACCTGTACCAATCCTCGGGGCCGTTATATTAGGATCAGTCCGGATGGCTTCTGCTAATGGTTCGATTATCAGTGTAAACAACAATGGTGAGAGAGGACATCCTTGACGGCAGCCCCTACCCACACTGAAGCCATCCGATCTTAACCCATTAGTAATAACAGCTGCTTTGGGGTCATTATACAATGTTGAAACCCATTTGGTAAACAGCTGTCCAACGCCAAACCTTTCCAATGTGTAAAATAAATATGACCATTCAACCCTATCAAATGCCTTTTCCGCATCCAATGAAATTACTACTCCTGGTATCTTTCCCTGATGACAGGCTTGGATCATATTCAAGACCCTTCTGATATTATTGGATGATCTGCGGCCCTTAATAAATCCCGTCTGGTCCTGGGTTGGAGGATTTGAGCTATAGGGAGAGGCTAAACAGGCTGGGGCAGTTTTCCATGGAGCGCCGGAGGCTGAGGGGTGACCTTATAGAGGTTTACAAATTATGAGGGGTATGGATAGGATAAATATGCAAAGTCTTTTCCCTGGGGTTGGGGAGTCCAGAACTGGAGGGCGTACATTAAGAGTGAGAGGGGAAAGATATAAAAAAGACCTAAGGGGCAACTTTTTCACGCAGTGGGTGGTACGTCTATGGAAAGAGCTGCCAGAAGATGTGGTGGAGGTTGGTACAATTGCAACATTTAAGAGGCATTTGGATGGGTATATGAATAGGAAGGGTTTGGAGGGATATGGGCCGGGTGCTGGCAGGTGGGACTAGATTGGGTTGGGATATCTGGTCGGCTTGAACGGGTTGGACCGAAGGGTCTGTTTCCATGCTGTACATCTCTATGACTCTATGTGCAGGTTAGGTGAATTGGCCATACTAAATTGCTCGTAGTATTCAGGGATGTCTAGGTAGATGCATTAATCAGGGGAAATGCAGAGTAATAGGGCAGGGGAATAAGTCTTGGTAGGATACTCTTCGGTGGGCTGGTGTGGATTTGTTGGGTCAAATGGCCTGTTTCCACATTGAAGGGATTCTATTATTCTAGAGAACCGAATGCAACATATTAATGAGGCTGAAAACCTACTTACGAAGAAAAAGATGAAGACAAGTAGGCTCATTTGTGAAGCAATGTTACTTGCAGAGATTGACCAGAAGTTTGCAGGAGAAGTGCGATTAGTTTTCAAATCTGGACAAGAGTTTGATTTAAATGACGTAGAAAGGATGCATTTACATGGAAATAAAAAGCTGAGTTTCTTGGTATAGATGTTCCCAAGGGCAAAGATGTGAAATATTTCTTTAGCAACCGGGAAAACAGTGTGGCCAAAAATAGCTGAAAGTCAAAGGGTGGGGCCCTGAAAGAGAATGATATGTACCATCTAGCTGTACATACTGGTAATTCTGCTCAGGTGAACTTGTTATTTCACAATTTCTTTATCCAGTTTTATCAGTCATTCGTTCCAAGGTGTGATGTTCCAAAGATGTTAACCTGAAAGAAGGAAAGGAAAATAGAGTGCTTCGCAAGTCTTTTGCTCCCATGTGTCATTTATTAATACAGTGTGGTGGGGACTACAGGGGTCCAAATGTGACTATTCTACTGGGCTGTCCAGATTCAGGCTCACTTATCTTGGAATTTAACCATTTTAAATATGGAGGACAGATTTTCCCAAATTCCTTCACAATATAAGCTGCATTTCATTCACTTTGAAGAAATGTTTCCTGTATATGATTATTCATCTGGTATCTTTATAAAATTACCCTGACAAGCAAACACAAGAAAATAAAAATTAATGAACTGTTGCAATATCATTACTGATTTTTACAAGTTAAGCTTCATAGGTGCTAGTCATGGGTGAATTGGTAGTGTTATACTCAGAATGTTGTGGGTTCCAATTCTAGGACAGGAGCATCACAAACTGAAGTTGTGTGACGGTGCAATCATGGGAACAAGAAACAGTTGAGAACAATTTGAAATGAATCTGAAAATCAGCCCTCATTGTTTGTAGTAGAATGATAATAAAATAACCAAATCAGAAAATCGCCCAACATTCAAGAAAGTAATCATCGATAATCACAGGTGAGGTGCCAGAGGACGAGAGGTTAGTTAATGTGGTGCCATGTTCATGGAGAGTGGTAAGGACAAGCCAGGGAACTATAGACCAGTGAGCCTGACGTCAGTGGTGGGCAAGTTGTTGAAGAGAATCCTGAGGGACAGGATGTACATGTATTTGGAAAGGCAAGGACTGATTAGGGATAGTCAACATGGCTTTGTGTGTGGGAAATCATGTCTCACAAACTTGATTGAGTTTTTTTGAAGAAGTAACAAAGAGGATTGATGAGGACCGAGCAGTAGATGTGATCCATATGGACTTCAGTAAGGCGTCTGACAAGGTTCCCCATGGGAGACTGATTAGCAAAGTTAGATCTCATGGAATACAAGGAGAACTAGTCATTGGGATACAGAACTGGTTCAAGGTAGAAGACAGAGGGTGTTGGTGGAGGGTTGTTTTTCAGACTGGAGGCCTGTGTCCAGTGGAGTGCCACAAGGATCGGTGCTAGGTCCACTACTTTTTGTCATTTATATAAATGATTTGAATGTGAGCTTAAGAGATATAGTTAGTAAGTTTGCAGATGGCACCAAAATTGGAGGTGTAGTGGACAGCGAAGAAGGTTACCTGTGATTACAACAGATCAGATGGGCCAATGGGCTGAGAATTGGCAGATGGAATTTAATTCAGATAAATGTGAGGTGCTGCATTTTGGGAAAGCAAATCTTAGCAGGACTTATACACTTAATAGTAAGGTCCTAAGGAGTGTTGCTGAACAAAGAGACCTTGGAGTGCAGGTTCATAGTTCCTTGAAAGTGAAGTCGCATGGTAGATAGGACAGTGAAGAAGGCGTTTGGTATGCTTTCCTTTATTGGTCTGAGTATTGAGGACAGGGGTTGGGATGTCATGTTGTGGTTGTACAGGGCATTAGTTAGGCCACTGTTGGAATATTGCATGCAATTCTACTCTCCTTCCTATCAGAAAGATGTTGTGAAACTTGAAAGGGTTCAGAAAAGATTTACAAGGACGTTGCCAGGGTTGGAGGATCTGAGCTACAGGGAGAGGCTGAACAGGCTGGGGCTGTTTTCCATGGAGCGCCGGAGGCTGAGGGTGACCTTATAGAGGTTTATAAAATTATGAGGGGTATGGATAGGATAAATATGCAAAGTCTTTTCCCTGGGGTTGGGGAGTCCAGAACTGGAGGGCGTAGGTTTAGGGTGAGAGGGGAAACGTATAAAAAAGACCTCAGGGGCAACTTTTTCACGCAGTGGGTGGTACGTCTATGAAATGAGCTGCCAGAGGATGTGATGGAGGTTGGTACAATTGCAACATTTAAGAGGCATTTGGATGGGTATATGGAGGGATATGGGCCGGGTGCTGGCAGGTGGGACTAGATTGGGTTGGGATATCTGGTCGGCATGGGCGGGTTGGACCGAAGGGTCTGTTTCCATGCTGTACATCTCTATGACTCTATGTGCAGGTTAGGTGAATTGGCCATACTAAATTGCTCATAGTGTTCAGGGATGTCTAGGTAGATGCATTCATCAGAGGAAATACAGAGTAATAGGGTAGGGGAATAAGTCTTGGTAGGATACTCTTCAGTGGATTGGTGTAGATTTGTTGGGTCAAATGGCCTGTTTCCACATTGAAGGGATTCTATTATTCTAGAGAACCGAATGCAACATATTAATGAGGCTGAAAACCTACTAACAAAGAAAAAGATGAAGACAAGTAGGCTCATTTGTGAAGCAATGTTACTTGCAGAGATTGACCAGAAGTTTGCAGGAGAAGTGCGATTAGTTTTCAAATCTGGACAAGAGTTTGATTTAAGCGACTTAGAAAGAATGCATTTACATTGAAATATAAAGCTGAGTTTCTTGGTATAGATGTTCCCAAGGGCAAAGATGTGAAATATTTCTTTAGCAACCGGGAAAACAGTGTGGCCAAAAATGTTTGAAAGTCAAAGGGTGGGGCCCTGAAAGAGAATGATATGTACCATCTAGCTGTACATACTGGTGATTCTGCTCAGGTGAACCTGTTATTTCACAATTTCTTTATCCAGTTTTATCAGTCATTCGTTCCAAGGTGTGATGTTCCAAAGATGTTAACCTGAAAGAAGGAAAGGAAAATAGAGTGCTTCGCAAGTCTTTTGCTCCCATGTGTCATTTATTAATACAGTGTGGTGGGGACTACAGGGGTCCAAATGTGACTATTCTACTGGGCTGTCCAGATTCAGGCTCACTTATCTTGGAATTTAACCATTTTAAATATGGAGGACAGATTTTCCCAAATTCCTTCACAATATAAGCTGCATTTCATTCACTTTGAAGAAATGTTTCCTGTATATGATTATTCATCTGGTATCTTTATAAAATTACCCTGACAAGCAAACACAAGAAAATAAAAATTAATGAACTGTTGCAATATCAACTTTACAAGTTAAGCTTCATAGGTGCTAGTCATGGGTGAATTGGTAGTGTTATACTCAGAATGTTGTGGGTTCCAATTCTAGGACAGGAGCATCACAAACTGAGGTTGTGTGACCGGGCAATCATGGGAACATGATTGCGGGTGGCACGGTGGCACAGTGGTTAGCACTGCTGCCTCACAGCGCCTGAGACCCGGGTTCAATTCCCGACTCAGGCGACTGACTGTGTGGAGTTTGCACGTTCTCCCTGTGTCTGCGTGGGTTTCCTCCGGGTGCTCCGGTTTCCTCCCACAGTCCAAAGATGTGCGGGTCAGGTGAATTGGCCATGTTAAATTGCCCGTAGTGTTAGGTAAGGGGTGTATGTAGGGGTATGGGTGGGTTGCGCTTCGGTGGGTCGGTGTGGACTTGTTGGGCCGAAGGGCCTGTTTCCACACTGTAAGTAATCTAATCTAATCTAAAAAAAAGAAACAGTTGAGAACAATTTGAAATGAATCTGAAAATCAGCCCTTATTGTTTGTAGTAGAATAATACATAATAATCATGAAAATGCAATCATTAAACTGCTGGGTAAGTCCATTAACATCTGAACCATATCACTTAGAGCTGGTATGTACCAAAAATAAACTGAGATAACACAATTAAGAAGTAAATTTAGAACAGCTCAGTTACTGACAAACATTGAAAATGAATGCTGAATGATTTGAGAAAAAAGAAGTGGTTCATAGTGAAATTTTGAGAATCTACTTAACATGAAAAACAATGAGTCAAAGCAGCCCTAATAAAGTAATTTTGTGTTCTGAGATTAATCAGAAAGCTACAGGAGAGATGGCAGCAGTTTATAAATCTATGATAGACTTGGATTTTTCAGAGATGTGAAAAGATGTGTTTATGTAAAAACTAAAGTTGGATTTCTTGAAAATAACTTTATGAAGAATTGAGATACAAAATTTCTCCTTAAAGTCAGAGAGAATAATCAGGCTGTAAAAAGATGAATAGCCTAAAGTTGGAAGAGTGGAGCCTAGAAAGACAACTGTATCTGCTTTTGAGCACGTAACAGAAACAGTGTGCACAAAACAATTAATAGTTGCACTCTTCTTTGGAAGTCAAGAGAAAATCAGCAAGTCATTATTATTTTGTAATCTCAGATAATTTGCTGGAACTCATTCTTTCCAGGGTGCAAAGACCTAAAGAAGGGGAGGAACCTGACGTGTTTCACAATTCTGACCTTCTTGCTCTTAGGTGTTTGGCAAGTGTTCAGAGTAAGTTTAAAACAAACCTCTATAGTTACAATAAGAGTATGGATCTTTAAAGTGACCGCATTAAGTTTCTTAACCTTGAGCCATGCTGAGTTGGTAGGGCTTTCACCTCTGCATCAGAATCATGTGCATTCAAGACCCACTCCTGACGTGGAATTTTATGACCTCTGTCCTGATGTACTTGGAAATGAGAAGGGCATTTAAATTGCTGGGATGATGGCATCCTTGAACCCCACCAACCTTCTCCATACTGTCAGAATTAAGTCAGGGCAGGAAGTCCCAAAGTCAGGATTTTCACTCTGCTACCAATTGAGACCCTCAAATAGGCAAATAACTACCCCAAAGGATAGGCCTGTTGATATGTGGTGTACCTAACAGATCTACCTATTCAGTCTGCTTTTGGGTTCCTTTTAGGTTCCTTGTTCAAAAGGCACAAGCCTGATCAAAGGATACAACATCAGAAAGAGGCTTCCCTGACACCATCTTCCTTGCCACTGTCCTTCCTACATCTAGTGATCTATACCATCTATCAGACAGTTCTTAAGGATGTTCAGTGCACCTGAAGGTGTACAGGATAGATGTACAGGAAGGCATATGGTGTACTGGGCTTTATTGGTAGAGGAATTGAGTTCCGGAGTCCTGAGGTCATGTTGCAACTGTATAAGACTCTGGTGCGGCCTCATCTGGAGTATTGTGTGCAGTTTTGGTCGCCATACTATAGGAAGGATGTGGAGGCATTGGAACGAGTGCAGAGGAGGTTTACCAGGATGTTGCCTGGAATGGTAGGAAAATCTTATGAGGAAAGGCTGAGGCACTTGGGGCTGTTCTCATTGGAGAAGAGAAGGTTTAGGGGAGATTTGATAGAGGTGTATAAGATGATTAGGGGTTTAGATAGGGTCGACACTGAGAACATTTTACCGCTAATGGAGTCAGGTGTTACTAGGGGACACAGCTTTAAATTAAGGGGTGGTAGGTATAGGACAGATGTTAGGGGTAGATTCTTTACACAGCGGGTTGTGAGTTCATGGAATGCCCTGCCAGTAGCAGTGGTGAACTCTCCTTCTTCATGGTCATTTAAGCGGGCATTGGATAGGCATTTGGAAGTTATTGGGCTAGTGTAGGTTAGGTAGGATTCGGTCGGCGCAACATCGAGGGCCGAAGGGCCTGTACTGCGCTGTATCTTTCTATGTTCTATGTTCTATAACTCTCAGTGGAAAAAAAAACCATTTGGTGTTATCCTTCTCCTTGAACTCCTGTTTATAATGAACAGCTATAACTTTTACCAGAAATATCTGCATTAGCACTTGTGAGACAAACATTAGTAACTGCATTTGACATATGGTCTCTGCCAGAAAGTAACAAATTGTGAGCCAAGACTTGCTTCCCACGGTCTTCTTGACAAAGAAAACACAAAGCTGAGATCGAGCAAACAAGGACAGTCTCTTTGCTATTCCCCCCAAAAATTATCTTGTGCAGTGATAATTGATTGGTTGGGGCAGGGGTTCTGGGGCAGGGGGAAAGTATCGGTGGGAGGAGAGGTATCGATGCGGGGGTGTTAGTTATGGTAGTTTGTGCAATGGATTCCTTCTCAGGATTCTCATCAAATCTCTTTCCTTTTCAGACTACTACTGCCACCATCTGAATTTGGGTGGTATTACCTATGGGAAGTCATCAAACATTGTTCAGGGCTCTGATTGAGCATAAAATAAAACACTTTTTTGTCTGTTTCTCCAAACTACTTTGGATTTAATTCAACCAAATTAGAAAATTGAGTTATGTGAATGTTAAGCAAAGGATTTTCTTATTGACATGATGTACAGAGGAACATGGGAATATTGAAAGATAAGAACAGGAAGAGCCTATTCAATGCATCAAGCCTGTTCTACTATTCAGTTAGGTCATGGCTGATCATTTACCTTAATGCAAATTTTTTGCACAACCCCCTTACCCAAATATGTCATTAGTTTTAAAAATCTATTAATTGTTGTCTTGACCATGCCCAATAATTTCTACTGTCCTCCAGGGTAGAGAATTCCAGAGATACACCCCAACATCTGATGAAGAAACTTCTCATCTTACTTTAAACAACTTCAAATAATTCTGATCACCTCTCAGTCTTTGAAACCCTAACAAGTATAAACTCAATTTCTCCTTATAAATGAATCCTGCCATCCCAGTGATTATTTTGGTGAATTTCTGTCATGCTCCCTAAAAGGTAGTACATCCTTCCTTAGATAAAGAAACCAAACTGCACAAAATCTCCAGAGGCAGTCTCAGCAAACCTCTGTACACTTGCAGCAAGACATCTTTTACTCTTTTACTTAAATCCCTTGTAATGAGTGCCTACACATCCATTACATTCCTTATTATTTGCTGGCATCTGCATGTATGCTACTAGTGATTGAGGACAGACAAGTCCATTATCACAACAGCATTTCTCAACCTCTCACCAGTTTAGAAGTATTCAGTCTTTCTGTCTGTGGTAGGTTTTGATTTTTGGATTATCAAGGAGTAAATGATGGGCCATTTGAGGAGTAAAAAGACCATTACAGTTGAATCATCCTTAGGATCTTTGAGGTGGCAGTCAACTGCAGTCATCAAATAGACATCCTGAAGTCGAGTGTACCCCTGCATCACAGCAATGTTGGTTGTTTGGAATGCCAGCATAAGGCAAATAATTGCTGAAGCTGGATGGGTTTGCAAACCTGTTACCGAAGTGACCTGCAGTAGTCTTAGATGAGTCCAAAGGCTGCTGCAGTTTCTGACCTTACACAATATAAGCACAAGATGTATCAGTGGGATCCTCTTTGATAGTGAAAACAGCCAGCATAGCATGTTTCCCACACATTACTCATCAATGGAGTTAATAGGGATCATCAGTCCTGTCATAGCGATGCAACCAAATCAGGAAGTGTGCCAGTCAGTCAGAAGACCTGTGAGGATTTTCACTGTGGCAATAGAAGGTTGCTTAACATTTCTAAAGCACCACTGCCCTCCACCCATCAAAACTTCCTGTAATTTTCAAATAGGCAGAAGGAACGCTTTAATACATTTGCGACGTTCAAGTAATATAAAGCATTGCAATGAAACTAAATAAATTCAAAACAAAGGGCAGTGAAATGCCAGCACATTCTACACACTGCCTATTTACCAGAAAAAAACAGAGAGGTGCAGTGGTCATGTTCCTGTCTCTGTCCTATTTGCCCTGGAGGTGAATGACAGGTTGGTTAAAAAATAAAGGAGAAACAAATATCAGTAAAACACATCTTTGACAGAAGACTCTATGACTCTAATGACTTCCTTGTAGTTGGGATATGGGGATGGGAATGCTAACATTAGTCCTCTCTGATGAAATGATGACATCATGGAAAGTCCAGTCCTTAGCTATGCAAATCTTTGACAGTAAAATTTGACTGGAGGCGAGGGGTGGGGGTGGGGTAGGGGTGGTTGGGGGTGGGGGAGCTGACGAGTGACGTGCACTGTCGGCTCTCTCGCAGCCCCAATATGCTATATAAATGCCCAAAACAAGAGAGCAGAATTAGACTTAATTCTCTCAGTGAAATTTGTCCCATTTTGAACGCAAGAGCAGCTCCGAAGAGAAAGGTGACGGGATGTTCTCCAAACTGCAGGTAGGTATTGTCTTAATTTCGAAACAAAAAAAAATCTCTGATTCTAAGCTTTTTAAAAATGCATTATTTCTTTACTAACATTTATTCATTCTGCTTCTCTGTTTAGAGATTTCAGTCCAGTTTAACAATTGGAAAACGACTGTATCATAAAATTTCTCGCGAAGGTAAATAGACTTGGTTTCTGTCTGATATGGGAATATATGATTATTGTTCACCTTTCTGCAGCCTGATGTACAATCCAATAAACTGCGCTGAAGGGAAGAGCCGCACTGAATCCCACTGAACCCTGTTTAATTCAACTCACTGACAAACTTGAGTTGGAGTTCGTTCAGCCACACAATGAAAACACTAACGGTTCAACCAAATATATTTATTCATTGTGGTGCGGCTGAAGTTGCTGCTTGTAATTGGGTCAATGTCAGCACAAATCTCAGCTAAGATACAAAAGACTTTATGTTTCCTTTTAACTTCAGCAGCTGAGAAGGCGCGCAGGAGAGGGCAAATGTCTGGAACCCGGTTCCAAAGTGACCTTTATTTTCTGTGACTCTCCAATAGAACACGATAAACTACCATGGTTTAAATCGGACTGTTCAATGCTTTAAACAGATGAACTCCTCATATGTACAATTATATAACTACTGTTTTTCTTTACCCGTCTGTTAGCTTTCGAGGCGCCGGATTTGAAAGAGACGGTGACGAGCAGTTTTGGCTCATTTATCTCCGGAGTGGATGTTGATCATCTCTCGCAGACGGTTTTACAGAGGAGCAGACGCATGATCCTGGACAACATTGGAGTCGGAATCCTGGGCAGCACCAGCCCAGTGTTCGATATTTGCCTCAATTACTGCCAGGTAATTTAGACACAACCCCACAACTCCACATGACCTTCCGAATCCACTCGGCCAGATTCCGCCAAGAAGCGCCACTTTAAACTCAACCAGCAGCCGCCTCAGTGCAGAGCACTGCAAGGTGCTTCCCAGTGTTTGCAGGATAACTGTAAAGCGGGGTCCCAGCATGTTTCAGTCGGGGACAGCAATACGACCCACTTGACAACACCCTTCCCTTTTATTACAAGAACAAACATTGACGGCTGCTATCTCCACATCCGATGATTACTCATCGGGAGACACACACACCGCACTTTCTGTACAAGTGAGAGTCACTGAGTTGCTGTTTCCTTATTTTCTAACCCGTCTCCCTTTCTCTCTCCCAACAGCAAATGTACGCTCACGACCCAGTCAGCTCAGTGTACGGACGCAAGGACCTTAGACTTTCTCCGACTCTGGCAGCTTTCGCCAATGGGGTCGCGGTAAGATGTTTGCACCTATTGACTTCACAAACCAGACAATAAATATTCAATATAAAACCGGAATCTGTCACTTATCGCTGCTTCCATTGAGCTATAATCCGTGTTATCTCTTCTTCGACTCTTAGGCGCATTCAATGGATTTTGATGATACCTGGCACCCTGCCACACACCCGTCTGGGGCTGTACTTCCCGCCCTCCTGGCTGCCACCCAAATGTTACCTACAAACGCCAAACCCACTGGACTCGACTTTCTCTTGGCCTTTAATGTGGGCGTTGAAATTCAGGGCAGGTTAATGCACTTCTCTCAAGAGGCGAGCAACATCCCTAAGAGGTAAGATGCTTGGAAGCCAGATTTTGCAGCGATCGTTTAACCAACAGTGCTCGTCAAAATTAAACTTGCCCACAGACTGTTATGCGTTAGAGGAAATGATCATTGGACAGTAAAACGACAAGGCACGCCTACAGGGAGCTGGGATTTGTGTGAATAGTGCAAACACACTTTAAACTACAACTCCTCCACCAAACCGATTGAAACCTTTCACCTGCGGGAGTATAAACTAGGAAGTGCAGATAAAAATATTTACTTCGATGTAAAATTACTCACAGGGAAAAAAATAAAGATCGTAAAACAAAGGTGCGATTAAAAGGAAAATAAGCAGACCGTAACATTTTGAAAAAGATCAACAGTAATTAAAATTTGCAGAAATTAGACTCCATTTATTTTTTAGTGCCAGAATATTTATTTGACAGCTATTAAGATTTATTTCATTGTTTAAAACCATTTAATAATGAAATAATTAAAATGCACATGAGCTTTTACTGGGTAACGAATGGTAATTGCGACAACTTTATGAACATTGTGAATGTGAATGTAGAGACTTTCAAAGATATACTGGAACAGCAAAGTTCATGGGCATGCAGAGAAAATCCGATAATTTCAATGGCTCACATGCATGCTCGAAGTTGCTATCTGATTTGCCCCTTAATAGTAACTCTGCTATTTGTTACATAAATTCAGCAATACAATAACATGCAATAGTCTAGAAAAACCAAAATCCATTTTTTCTTACAATTAATTGAAAGTATGATGTGAATGACTACTTGGTGGTAGTAAAGCTATTTGAAAGCAAAGGATCTGATCAAAGAAGAGCACTTTATGGATCTACTAACTGTAGTAAAGCTGTTAATTCTGCTGGATTGAAGTGCTACTGTATAACATGATGAATAAGCAAATGGATCAGGTGCTTGAATTTTTTTTTATTTTAACAGATTTCACCCTCCCAGTGTGGTTGGGACAATGGGCAGTGCCGCAGCGATAGCCAAATTCCTTTCACTAAATGCCAATCAATGTGTTAATGCCCTAGCTATTGCAGCTTCACTCTCAGGGGCACCAATGGCCAATGCAGCCACTCAGGCAAAACCCATCCACATTGGCAATGCCAGCCGACTGGGCTTTGAGGCAGCACTTCTTGCTTCTAAAGGAATGGAGGGAAATGTGAAAATTCTAGACAAGACTCTTGGCTGCTTTGGATTTTCTGCCTTTTATGGTGACTATGAACCTCAGAAGATTGCTCCACTTGAACAGACACGATTTCTGCTTGAGGACCAAGATATTGCATTCAAGCGCTTCCCTGCTCATTTGGGTATGCACTGGATAGTAGATGCTGCTCTCTCAGTTAGGCAATTGGCAACTGCAAATGATGGTGCCTTTTCACCCTCTATGATTGACAGAATAATTCTGCGTGTCCCTGTTTCCCGTTACATCAACAGACCATTTCCAGAAACAGAACATGAGGCTCGCCATTCCTTCCAGTTTAATGCCTGCTCTGCATTGTTGGATGGTGAAGTGAACATCGAATCATTCAGAGAAAGTAAACTCCAGCGAGATAATCTCAATGAGTTACTTGACAAAGTGGAGCTTCAACATCCTGAAGATAATGTGGCCAGTTTTGAGAAGATGTACGGAGAAGTAGTTCTCATTCTGAGGAACAGAGATGTGCTCAGGGGAAGATGTGACACATTCTATGGACACTGGAGAAATCCACTGTCCAGAGAATCACTACTTGACAAATTCAAAAGTAATGCTTCTTATGTATTGGAACAGGACAAAATAGAAGCTATCATCAACACAGTTGAGAATCTTGAAAGAGTGAGGGATAGTTCCACATTAACCTCTTACTTGCAGTGAAAATGTTCAAGTTCCTTGTGAACTCATGTTTAAATGTGATTTAACAAATTGATCATGTGTTTTTCATGTATTTTTATGTTTGATATATAATGTGCAATCTGTGCAATAGGATTTACTTAAACTATTGAGATTGACATTGTTGGCATTACAATCAACTCTTGCAATAGGACAAAACTTTGTTAAACAGATTGGTCAGCTGTATGATATCTGGCCAATTCTCTGGGAATAGGGGAATCACTTTAATGTCTTTTACATTTAGGACAATAACACAATTATTGAGATGCATACAAGACAGATTCTGATAAGATGTCAGAGAAATAGAGTGATAATCTGTGAGATGCAGCAAATTGCTAAAGAAATTATCCCTCAGGTAGCAAACAGGCTGTAGTCATGAGGTAATTTGCTTTTGGAGAGATAGTACGCCGTTCACTTTTGAGGCTTTTTATTGACTCATAATGATATGCAGGAATAAATTTCCCAAATCTAGTGATAACGAAGGAGGAAGGTTGTTATCTTTGTTAGCAAAGACAATTTCTTGTATGAAGTTATTTTTTGCATGTTCAAATGTCTCTGGATTGCAGACATGCATGACTTATCACAATGTGAGAAAGGATGAATTTTCTGACCATGTTGAGACTGTCCAATCTTTTCCAGTTCATTTCTTCTCCTTATCTTCTTCAGTTCTTTGCTGTTTGAAGGAAACAAATATGATTACTTAAGATTGCTCTCCCCAGGTAATATCTTCTTTTGTATTTTTCTCTCAGCGAGTGCTGCATTTTTTGAAAAGACTGGTAATGGCCTCAAAAATGGGGCCAATAGAGTTATTACCAGTTAAACATGAATGATTGGTCTATTGAAATTGCCATAGAAGCCTATCATCAGATGTCTTCTTTGGTTAAGCATTTCAAGGTCCTGTGATCCCTGGAGGATCATTCCTGATGAAGGCTTATGCCCAAAATGTTGATTCTCCTGCTCTTCAGATGCTGCCTGACCTGCTGTGCTTTTGCAGCACCACACTCTTGACTTTGATCCCTGGAGCACCTGGTCTGATTTTTATGCAGGAATTGTGCACTGATGGAAAGTTCCATGAGTGAAGCAGTTGAAGCAAAAATGATTTCAATGAATCTGGGCTGTTGGAATCATGCCCATGGATAAATTTACATTTGGTTTGCTGTGAGCTGCCCTAGCCCAAAAAGGGTTCACCTGCATTATCACTCATTTGCTGTTCCTTAGCTCCCTGATTTGATGTAAATGAGATGGAAGCCTCAAAAGACTATTATCTTTTTTGAAACTGTAATGGGTAGCTGACCAGTAGGCCCCACCAACTGGCCAGCCAAAAATCAAAATTGACTGCTATATCTATACTGAAGAACCATTGTTCCTGTTTCCTGAAGATGTTTGAATATTTAGAATTTCCAGGGTAGTCTTGGAACACTTGCAAATAAAGCCTCGGAACTAATTTTGAACCAAGCCATTGGGAAAGTGAAGCCTTCACCGCATTTGATTGCGGTTTATAAAAGTAGGGAAACAAGGTTCTGCTGAAAGCACAGACCATTTTCTCAAGTTTTCCTCTCTCTCAGGAGTTTCAACTTGCTGGTCTTTCTCACTTGCTCTCATACATTTTGATGCTTGCACATGCATGCAAAAATGATAATTGACAAATTTATTTAATAGACAGGAATATAGAAAAGTTTGAGAACATTTTGTTCACGTTACATGATACCCTCATAATTAGGTAAGAAGACACTTATAGATCATCACAGATTGTGTTGCATCATGTGGATGGCTAGGATCTACACTGTCATTGGGCACTTGTAATGCTTGTTACCTCACAAATTGTGATTCTGCTAGAACTCAGGGTGCATTTAAAGTCCAAGTTTAGTTTTGAAGCATAGACATTGAAGCTTCAGGTTGATATTAAATTTCTGCAAAATTGGGTGTTAAGGCCTCAATGGATGCTAAACAGAAGAGGAGCGAAACATTTTTCTGCAGCAAATTTTATTTCACTTAATTGCAGGTGTCCAGCCAAGCTCTGGCTCTAGATTAAGTTTGAATTCACCCCATAACTTCAGTGTGGGTGAAAGGAAAACTGATTTAAACTAATCTACAGTTATATTGTAGGTGCATTAATTCTATTCCAAATGTATCACATCATATTCTGTATATTTTTAATGTAATTCAATACCTCATAATTATTATTTTGTTTAACCAATAATGGATTAAATGTTTGTTAATTTTAATCACTTTGCAATAAAAAATGTGATTTAAACATTCATTGGCATCCATTGTTTATATGCTCATATACTGACAGAGAGTCATAGAAACATACAGCATGGAAACAGACCCTTCGGTCCAACCTATCCATGCTGACCGGATATCCCAAACCAATTTCACCCCACCTGCCAGCACCCAGCCCATATCCCTCTAAACCCTTCCAATTCATATACCCATCCAAATACCTCTTAAATGTTGCAATTGTACCAGCCTCCACCACATCCTCTGGCAGCTCATTCCATACACGTACCACCCTCTGTGTGAAAAAGTTGCCCCTTAGGTCTCTTTTATATCTTTCCCCTCTCATCCTAAACCTATGCCCTCTAGTTCTGGACTCCCCGACCCCAGGGAAAAGACTTTGTCTATTTATCCTATCCATGCCCCTCATAATTTTGTAAACCTCTATAAGGTCACCCCTCAGCCTCTGACGCTCCAGGGAAAA
This sequence comes from Hemiscyllium ocellatum, assembly GCF_020745735.1. Lineage (NCBI taxonomy): Eukaryota > Metazoa > Chordata > Chondrichthyes > Orectolobiformes > Hemiscylliidae > Hemiscyllium > Hemiscyllium ocellatum. The sequence goes on along the minus strand of NC_083411.1, from coordinate 92,112,872 downwards.
CAGCATGCATGCTTTGATTTGCTGACTGGACACACATACTGAGAAATCACTCAAATACCTAATGATGATATTGAATGTTCTCTCAGAAGAATCCCAAGCACTTTAAGTCTATATTTCAATCATACTACAAGAAGGAAGGGTATCACAGTGTGCAACTGTTACTATATCTGGATTGGCGGCACCTATTTCAATATGACAAAACATATCTGGAAGCCAGGAACATCTTATTGGCAAAAGAAACTGTGAATCCAAGGTCTGAATCAGCAAAGTACAGAGAAAACATTGTGTCATTTAATGTTAAGATTATTATGAAGTTTGCATATAGAATCAGGCTTGATAGCCAATGAAACTAACATTCAGCTGCAGCCAGAAATTTGACTTACCATCCATGGCCTGCTGCTGGATTAAACTCAACTGAATTTGTTATGGTGCATCCAAGAAAATCACTGTTCTTACAAACACATTTTCCAGCACCACCCTCACTTCATCATCCATCAAATAGGGAATTTGCTCTGTCATCTGGCAGCACAACTGTAAGTGCAGGATGGGTGTCTTTTCTGCTTGCCCTTTCAATCTTAATAAGTCTGCTTATTCTTCTTCCCTGACATTTTGAAAATGTTCCACAACTTTTGTCTCCTTACTGTGTCACTCCATTCTAATTGGCTCTTCATCCAATGAAATTCTTTCCTGGAACATTGCAAATTTTAGCAGGCTGCGCATTATCTCACAATATGGATATCTTTTCACCCAGCAGCAATTTTGGATTATAAATGTTTGTTTAAATTGCTTCATGGTCTCACACTTCCCTAAATCTATAGTCTCTTTAAGGGCACCAAGCTAACATTTGAACTCTATTTTTTTCACTCATTCTATTTTTCCATATTTCATTAAAAAAACCCAAGGGCTCACAAATTGTTTATACTCGGGGCTCTGAATTTGTTGACATCTCTCTCTCTCAACCTACCTTCACAAAAATAAATTAGGACAAAATACACCTCTTAAAGTCATAGTATTTTCACACCTCCCCAATTAAAAATGCACTATCAATATTCAACGATAGATTCATTTTAAAAAACCCTTATACTACAATATATATACATTACATTGATTCTAAGCATGTAAACATTCACTAACCCAATCCATTTCAGTCTGTTTCTCCCCACTACTGAATCTTCCATCTTCCTTCATCAAAGTTGCAACAGCGCATCAGCAATTACATTCTCTTATCCTGCCATAGATATAGTTTTCAAATTGGAAGGCTAGAATAATAAGCTCCATTTAAACAGTCTGAAATTTTTATCCTGAAAGCTTCTCCAAAACTTTTAAGGGATCATGATCAATACAAGTATATGCAATTGTCTCAGACACATTACTGGCAATATAAATGTTGAAATGTTGCGATACCAACACCAAGCTTAAGATTTCCTTCTCAAACATGGAATATATTTGTTGTTGATTATTCAATTTTCTGGAAAATTACACAATGGGTTTTTTCTGTCTTCTCATCATCTTGTAACAGTACAGTACTCACACAGTACTCACTTGTATCGATAGCCACCTTGAATGCCTTTGAGCAATGCGGTGTGGCTGTCACTGGGGCAGTGGTTAACACAGCTTTCAGGTTGTCAAATGCCTTCTGACATTCTGCTGTTCACGAAAATTTTCGGCATTTCTTCTACAAGTCAGTCATGGAGCTAATTCATTGTTAAAATTCGATATGAACTTCCAATAACAAAAAATCAATTCCAGGAATTGTAGTACTTCCCACTTCATTGATGAAATGGGAAACTCTTGAATAACCTTTGTTTTCACATTCCTTGGAGCCATCTGTCCATTTTTGAGAAAACGGTCCAGGAAAGTGACTTGTGCTGTTTGTGAACTTATTCTTAGCCAGGTTTATCACCAAGCCAGCCTTCTGAAGTTGACTGAACAATCCTGAAAGATGCTCCAAATGGTCCTTCCATGTGTTGTGAAGATGTAGATGTACTGTACCTTTAAGAAAGTTAAAAGCTAGAAGAACTACCTGACAGCACCAGGTGTCCTGAACAAGATACAATGTAACCTTTTAGTCCAGCAGCAAGTGTAGCTGGTTGTCGACAGACAAAAATAAATTTGAATTAGGCTAACCAGTTTAAATTATACCCCCAAAAATAACAAACTCCAATCAAGTTTGAATTTAGTGCTTGGGTGTATTAAGACCGGGAAAAATTGAACAGTTGGGGGAGAACTGCCAAACCACCAGCATGTACAGACTGACTGAAACACAGGTCTCTTAAAGGTGCCTTTATCTATCAATGACCTGTGAAAGAGAAGTCCTAAGAAGACAATCTCCAGAGGAAGATACAAAGAGAAGATTCGACAGCTGACTGGCTTTGAAATTTGAATTTTTGGTAAATCTTAATTGGGGGTTTTATTCACATTTGCAGGTTTTATTGGACTAGTATTATATAAAGGAAAGTAAATGATAGGTTAGAGGAAGGAGTTGTAAATAGTTATTAGTTAATTATTCTATGTTATACTTTAAGAAATAAAGATGTTAATTTTTACTTTAAATATTTCTTGGCTTCTTGAATTTCACAGATTACCGCACAGGGTAAATCTTTTCTGTGATGCTGATTTAAATTGGCAGGGGGGAGTTTATCCTGTGTCGTAACAAGTTCGGGGCTTGTCATCAGGATTTGAACAATTTAAGGGGTTCTTGTCCGCGATTTGAACAGTTTGGGTCTTGGATTTGTGATTTGAACTGGTTTAGACAGATTGAATAGATTTGGGGGTACGAAACATCCCAGCAGATTTAAACACTTGCAGGTTAGTGTCCTTGATCTTTAAATAAAACGTAGGTGAGGCAATTTGTTTAACTTTGGTAACTTGTGATTGATAAAATTAAAAGTGAGAGAAATGGCTCTTAAAATTGTTAAATAGGTTCTGGGATTTGAAGATAATTCTCAAATTTGTCAACAAAGTTTAGAAGGAAAGAAAAAGGCCATTCTTTTAGAATCAAACCAAGTTAGATTTGGGTTTAACCAAGGACAAAAGTAAAGCTAAAATTGTAAGGGAAACACTCAAACACTGAGGTGTGTCAGAGAAACAGACAAGTGCAGTAGCAGTAGAAAAACTTCAATTACAATTGAGGAAAGTAGAGTTAGAAGATAACAGAGAGAGAGAGAGACAGAAAGAGAGAGAGAAAGAGAAACAGAGAAGGTTCTTAGCCAAACAAAGAGAGAGAGAAGAGAGAGAAAAAGAGAGAGAATTTGAACTTGAGATGTTGCGAATGAACAAAATCAAGTTGACAGGATGGAGATTAAAAGAGAAGGTTGTGATTTATACAAATATGTCAAAACACTGCCACATTTGTTAAGAAAGGTGTTGAAGCCTTCTTCATTTCATTTGAAATATTGGCGAGGCAGATGGGGTCATCTGAGGATTTACAGGTAATGCTAGTTCAGACTAAACTGGTAGGCAGAGCAAGTGAGGTATTAGCCACACTGTCAGATGATGGGTCAAGGGATTATGAAGAAGTTAAACAGGCTATTTTAAGTGCTTATGAATTGGTACCAGAAGCATATAGACAGCAGTTTAGAAACACAAAGAAGGAACCAGGTCAGACTTATGTTGGTTTGAAAAAATTAAACACAGTAATTTTGATAGATGGGTGTGTGCGTTGAAAATAGATAGGACCTTTGAGGCTCTAAGAGAGACTATTCTGCTGGAGGAGTTTAAAAAGTCACTTCCAAAGATGGGAAGAATTCAAGTGGAGGAACAGAAAGTTAAGGAAATGAGAAGGAATTAGCAGATGAGTACATGTCAGTGTATAAGACAAGCTTCCAGCCAGAATTTCGTCCTGTGAGGGATAGAACTTTGGAGAAGGGGAGATCCTACACTACAAAATCAAAAGTAGACACCACTGGTAAGAGTTTACCACAGGTTTAAAAAGGTGCCCAAAAGTGTGGAAAGGAGGTGTAAGGCCTCAGGTCTTTCCACTGTGGTAAGGTGGGACAATGTAAAGTCACAGTGTTGGTCATTAAAGAAAGGCACTGTGCGAAAAGGTGTGGTAAAAGAAGCTAAGCCAGTGGCATTAGTGAAGGTAGTAAAAGAGACCCCCAAGAAAAGACATGCTGCTGTAGGAGAGTGCACAGACTAGGCAGGGGCTGGGTATGGAGTTAGTACCTGATCTCTACAAAGAATTTGCCTCTGTGGGGAAAGTTTACTCAGAAAAAACAGGGAGAGAAGGACAAGAAGTTATAATTTTGAGAGATACAGGATCTAACCAGTCGCTGATAGTAAGGGATGAGTGAATATGCACTATTTCTGATCTGTACAGGAGAGTGTAGTAATTTGTGGAATAGATGAACAGAAATTTAATGTTCCGCTAGGTAGGATCAGGTTGGAGTGCCAACTCAAGACGAGGTAAGTTACAGTTGGAGTGATTGACTGAGTGTCAATTCCAAAAATTCAGCTTGTTCTTGGGAAAGATTTGACAGGATCCGAGGTGGGAGTGACACCCCTTGTTGTGGAGAAGCCGAAGGAAGACCAAGAAACTGATGGGCTAAAACAGAAATATTCTGGTATTTTCCCAGACTGTGTGGTAACAAGATCCCACTATCATAAGTCACTGCATGAAGCAAAAAGTAAAGAGAAAGATGAAGGAGTTGAGGTTCAGTTAGCAGATACCCTGTTTGATGAAATGGTGCGGGAAAGACCTGAACAGGCAGAGAGTCAGACATAAGTATTTAGTTATGAAAGATTAAGGGACTTGCAACAAGACAAGACAATAAAAGATATATAATATATGGATGCGTACTCTGAAAAGGAGGCAGAGAATATTCTGGAGGATTATTATCTGAAAGGTAGAATCCTAAGATAGAAATGGAGACAACAGCAGGTTAGTGCAGAGGATAAATAGGCCAACATGCACCAGATTGTGTTGCTGGTAGCGTACAGACAGGAAGCATTACTGGTAGCACATGGACTACCTGTAGGAGGTCACCTGTGGTACAAAAGACTCAGGCTAAGGGACAAAAACATTTATATTGGCCTGGAATGCATAGGGATATAGTTGACTTTTGCCATACATGTCATCATTGCCAAATGGAAGGTAAGCCACAAGCAGTAATAAAATCAGCACCTTTGTTGCCAATTCCCGCATTTGAAGAACCTTTCACACGGGTTATAATTGACTGTGTAGGTCCCTTCCTGAGAACTAAAAGTCGGAACCAGTACTTGATAACCATAATGGATGTGTCTACCAGATTTCCGGAGGCAATTCCATTATGGAGTATCAAGGTTAAATAGGTGGTAGAGGAGCGAGTAGCTTTTTTTACACAGTATGGGCTAACCAGAGAGATTCAGTCAGACCAAGGGTCAAATTTTATAGTTAGGGCTGTTTAAGGAGGTTATAGCTAGCTTAGGTATACAGCACTTGAAATCCAATGCATATCATCCTGAATCCAGGGAGCTTTAGAAGGGTAGCATCAGATCTTGAAGACCATATTGAGAGCATACTGTCAGGATTACCCGAATGATTGGGATAAAGGTATCCCGTTCATATTATTTGCCATAAGAGATGCCCCAAATGAATCTGATCAGTTCACCTCCCTTTGGGTTAATATTTGGGTATGAAATGAGAGATCCTTTGAAATTAATTAAAGAACATTTGACAGGACCAAAGTCAGAGATCTCACACTTAGATCGTGTATCGGAGGTGAGGGAGAGCCTAAATCGAGTAGGTGAGTTAGCTAAATCGCACCCAAAGAGGGCACAGTATAGAATGAAACAGGTCACTGATAAAAGTTCTGAGACTTGGACATTCTCCCGAGGAGATGATGTGTTAGTACTGTTGCCAGTGATAGGAAATCCCTTCAAATACAGATTTAGAAAAAGTTGAGTCAGGTGAACTATCTAGTAAAGCTGCCAGATGAGAAAAAAAGGTATTGGGTATGTCATGTGAACATGTTGAAACCATATTATACTGGAGAGAAAGAACTGGAGAAACAGGTGTTAGTTACTGTCCTGCAGAGTGAGGAATCAAATCCAGATGATGCGGATTTTGATGTGCCTCAAAATAGATTAAAATGAAGAAGTCCATGAGGAGTGGGATAGGTTAGTAAGCTATCTGTCTCAGGAGTACAATATGCAGTTGAAAGATTTGTTACTGCAGTATAAGGACATATGTAAGAAGCTGATGGGGAGGAGTAATGCTATTGTACATGAAGTAGACGTAGGGAATATTGCTCCAAGAAAACAACACCCCTATTGGCTTAATCCTTTCAAAGCTAGACAGGTCCAGGTGGAGGTGGAGGCCATGCTCGACGAGGACATCATTAAACCAAACCAGAGTGAGTTGAGCTTGTTGATTGTCTAAGTTCCCAAACTGGATGGAGCTCAACGATTTTGCGTGGAACTTTGGAAGGTCAACACCATTACAAAATTGGACTCATATCCAATTCCTAGATTGGAGGACTGTATTGAGAAAGTCGGACAAGCCAGTTACATCACCAAGTTGGACTTAATGCATGGTTTCTGGCAGGTACCTTTATCAGAGTTGGCAAAAAAAAATTCTGCGTTTGTAACCCCAAGTGGGTTACATCAGTTTAAAGTGATGCCCTCTGCAAAGAAGAATGCACCTGCCACTTTCCAAAGACTCATGAACAGAGTTGTGGCTGGGTTAACAAACTGTGCAGTCTATTTGGACAATGTAGTGATCTTTAGTAAGTTCTGGAAATATCACATGGTTCAGTTAGCAGAGCTCTTTGAATGAACACAAGAAGCAAAACTAGTGATAAATGTAAATAAAACTGAATTCACAAAAGCAGAGGTGAAGTTCTTGGGGCACAACATTGGTCATGGAAAGTTGACATCACGGAATGCAAAGACGAAGGCCATCAAGGAATTTTCACGACCCTACCTCGAAGAAAGAGGTGCTTTGATTCTTGGGACTCAGCGGATTTGATCAAAATTTTGTTCCAAACGTCAACAGTGTAATAGCACCATTAACCAACTTGATGAAGAAGAACTCAAAGTTTCGGTGGACAGAACAATTCCAGGAGGCATTTGACCATTTGAAATCAATATCAACCACCAAAACAGTTTTAGCTATGCCAAACTTTTCCAAACCTTTTAAAGTCGCCATCGATGCTAATGACATAGGAGTTGGAGCTGTACTCCTACAGGAAGATGAGGATGGGATTGAACTGCCAGTTGGTTACTTTTCAAAGAAGATCAGCATCCACCAGAAGAAATACTCCACGATCGAAAAATAGCTATTTTGGCGGCATATAAATGGGCGGCACGGTGGCACAGTGGTTAGCACTGCTGCCTCACAGCTCCAGAGACCCGGGTTCAATTCCCGACTCAGGCGACTGACTGTGTGGAGTTTGCACGTTATCCCCGTGTCTGCGTGGGTTTCCTCCGGGTGCTCCGGTTTCCTCCCACAATCCAAAGATGTGCGGGTCAGGTGAATTGGCCATGCTAAATTGCCTGTAGTGTTAGGTGAAGGGTAAATATAGGGGTATGGGTGGGTTGCGCTTCGGTGGGTCAGTGTGGACTTGTTGAGCCGAAGCGCCTGTTTCCACACTGTAAGTAATCTAATCTAATCTATTGAGATTGGTACTGGCCTTACAACATATTACTGTGTATGTCATGAGCAATGTGTCAGGAATGGTTGTGTACATGGGTCACAATCCACTTGTATTCTTAGAACCCTTTAAAGACAAGAATATGAGACTATTTCATTGGAGTCTTATGTTACAGACTTTCAATTTAAAAATTGTACATGTTGCGGGTCATAAGAATGTAATTGCAGATATGTTATCGCAGATTAACTGGTAAAGTTGAGATGACATTTGAATTTATTTAATGTTTTATATGTAGATATATATATTTATATATAAGTTAAGATGGATTTAGATTAAAATTATCTGTATGTAAGGGTAATGCGTGTAAAGAACAGAAAAAAAAAGAAGCCATCTTTTCATTAAGATGGTTCATTTTTTCTTAAGGTGGGGAGGTGTTATGAAGATGTGGGTGTATTGTACCTTTAAAAAAGTTAAAAGCTAACAGAACTACCTGACAGCACCAAGTTTTCTGAACAAGATACAATATAACCTTTTCGTCCAGCAGCTAGTGTAGCTGGTTGCCTGACACTAAAACAAATTAAAATTAGGCCAATCAGTTTAAATTATACCCCCAAAATACCAAACTCCAATCAAGTTGAATTTTGTATATTGACAATATTAAAACCAATGACAACAATTCGATGCTTTGGAGTATAAGACTGGGTAAAATTAAACAGTTGGAGGATCCTAAGAAGACAATCTCCACAGGAAGATACAAAGAGAAGATTTGACAGCTGTCTGATTTTGAAATTTGAATTTTTGGTAAATTTAATCGGGAGTTTAATTCAACTAGTATTATAAAAGGGAAAGTAAGTGATAGCTTGGAGGAAAGAGTTGTAACTAGTTGTTAGATAATTATTCTCTATTATACTTCAGGAAATAAAGTTGTTAAATTTTACTTTAAATACTTCTTGGCGTCGCAAATTTTCACAGATTACCACATGGGATAAATTGTTTCTGCGTTGCTGGTTTAAATTAGTAAGGGAGTGGGGTTTACCCACATTGTAACACATGTGTGATTAAAAATCACCAGATCATTGAATGACATGGCGTCGGATGATGTGGAGTCTGTGTGGGTGGAGTCGAGGAACCACAAAGGCAAAAAAACCATAATTGGAGTTGTGCACAGATCTCCTAACAGTGGTCAGGACCAGGGATGCAACATGTACCGGGAAATAGAGAAGGCATGTCAGAAAGGCAAGGTCACATTGATCATGGGAGACTTCAATATGCAGGTGGACTGGGTAAATAATGTTGCTAGTAGATCCAAAGAAAGGGAATTCATGGAATGCTTACAGAATGGCTTTTTGGAACAGCTTGTCATGGAGCCCACAAGGGAGCAGGCTATTCTGGACCTAGTGCTTTGCAATGAACCAGACTCTATAAAAAATCTTAAAGTAAGGGAACCCTTAGGAAGTAGCAATCATAATATGGTAGAGTTTAGTCTGGAATTTGAAAGAGAGAAGGCAAAATTGGATGTAATGGTGTTACAATTAAATAAAGGTAATTATGAGGGCATGAGAGAGGAACTGACAAAAATAGACTGGAAGCAGAGGCTAACTGGGAAGACAGTAGAGCAAAAATGGCAGGAGTTTGTGGGTATTTTTAAGGACACTATACAGAGGTTCATCCCCAAGAAAAGAAAGATTATCCGGGGAGGGATTAGACAACCATGGCTGACAAAGGAAGTCAGGAAATGTATTAAAGAAAAAGAGAGATCCTATAAAGTGGCCTAGAACAGTGGGAAATCAGAAGATTGGGAAGGCTACAAAAACAAACAGAGGATAACAAAGAGTGTAATAAGAAATGAGAGGATCAAATATGAAGGTAGGCTAGCCAGAAATGATAGTAAAAATTTCTTTCAATACATAAGAAACAAACGACAGGCAAAAGTAGACATTGGGCCACTTCAAACTGATGCAGGAAGCCTAGTGATGGGAGATAACGAAATAGCAGGAGAACTTAACAAGTACTTTGCATCAGTTTTCACAGTGGAAGACATGAGTAATATCTCAACAATTAAAGGGAGTCGGGGGCTGAGTTGAGTATGGTTGCCATTACAAAAGAGATAGTGCTAGAAAAGTTAAAAAGTCTTAAAATTGATAAATCTCCTGGCCCCGATGGGATACACCCTAGAGTTCTGAGAGAGGTGGCTGAGGAAATAGCTGAGGCATTGGTTGAGATCTTTCAAGAGTCATTGGAGTCAGGAAAGGTCCCGGATGATTGGAAGATGGCTGTTGTAACCCCCTTGTTCAAGAAAGGATCAAGACAAAAGATGGAAAATTATAGGCCAATTAGCTTAACCTTGGTTGTTGGTAAAATTCTAGAATCCATCATTAAGGATGAGGTTTCTAAATTCTTAGAAGAGCAGAGTCTGATTAGAACAAGTCAACATGGATTTAGTAAGGGGAGGTCATGCCTGACAAACCTGTTGGAATTCTTTGAAGCAGTGACAAGTAGGTTAGACCATGGAAACCCAGTGGATGTGGTCTATCTAGACTTTCAAAAAGCCTTTGATAAGGTGCCACACGGGAGGCTGCTAAGCAAGGTGAGGGCCCATGGTGTTCGAGGTGAGCTGCTGGGATGGATTGAGGATTGGCTGTCTGACAGAAGGCAGAGAGTTGGGATAAAAGGTTCTTTTTCGGAATGGCAGCCGGTGACAAGCGGTGTCCCGCAGGGTTCAGTGTTGGGGCCACAGCTATTCACATTATATATTAATGATTTGGATGAAGGGACTGGGGGCATTCTAGCGAAGTTTGCAGATGATACGAAGTTAGGTGGACAGGCGGGTAGTACTGAGGAAGTGGGGAGGCTACAGAAGGATCTAGACAGTTTGGGAGAGTGGTCCAGGAAATGGCTGATGGAATTCAACGTGAGCAAATGCGAGGTCTTGCACTTTGGCAAAAAGAATAAAAGCATAGACTACTTTCTAAATGGTGAGAAAATTAGTAAAGACAAAGTACAAAGGGATCTGGGAGTGCTAGTCGAGGATTCTCTAAAGGTAAACATGCAGGTTGAGTCCGTGATTAAGAAAGCGAATGCAATGTTGTCACTTATCTCAAGAGGGTTGGAATATAAAAGCAGAGGTGTGCTACTGAGACTTTATAAAGCTCTGGTTAGGCCCCATTTGGAGTACTGTGTCCAGTTTTGGTCCCCACACCTCAGGAAGGACATATTGGCACTGGAGCGTGTCCAGCGGACATTCACACGGATGATCCCTGGAATGGTAGGTCTAACATATGAGGAACGGCTGAGGATCCTGGGATTGTATTCATTGGAGTTTAGAAGATTAAGGGGAGACTTAATAGAGATGTACAAGATAATACATGGCTTGGAAAGGGTGGACGCTAGGAAATTGTTTCCATTAGGCGAGGAGACTAGGACCCGTGGACACAGCCTTAGAATTAGAGGGGGTCAATTCAGAACAGAAATGCGGAGACATTTCTTCAGCCAGAGGGTGGTGGGCCTGTGGAATTCATTGCCACAGAGTGCAGTGGAGGCCGGGACGCTAAATGTCTTCAAGGCAGAGATTGATAGATTCTTGTTGTCTCGAGGAATTAAGGGCTTCGGGGAGAACGCTGGTAAGTGGAGTTGAAATGCCCATCAGCCATGATTGAATGGCGGAGTGGACTCGATGGGCCGAATGGCCTTATTTCCACTCCTATGTCTTATGGTCTTATGGTCTTTTCATCAAGGTACACCACAAAATTGAGTAATTCAAAACTACCTTTTGGTTTGTCTTTGAAACTTGGCACATTTTCCTTACCAAATGGCATGACTTAAAACTGATACATGGAGCAGTAAAATCGACGTTTTGGGCAAAAGCCCTTCAACAGGAATATAGGCAGAGAGCCTGAAGGCATCAAATTAGACTTCAACAGTTTCCTCATTTCCCCTTCCCCCCACCTCACCCCAGTTCCAAACTTTCAGCTCAGCACTATCCCCATTACTTGTCCTACCTGCCTATCTTCTTTTCCACCTATCCACTCCACCCTCCTCCCTGACCTATCACCTTCATCCCCTCCCCCACTCACCGATTGTACTCTATGCTACTTTCTCCCCACCCCCACCCTCCTTTCACTTATCTCTCCACCCTTTAGGGTCTCTGCCTGTATTCCTTATGAAGGGCTTTTGCCCGAAATGTCGATTTTACAGCTCCTCGGATGCTGCCTGAACTGCTGTGCTCTTCCAGCACCACTAACTCAGAATCTGGTTTCCAGCATCTGCAGTCATTGTTTTACCTACTTAAAACTGATACAGACCATTTGGCACCATGAAAACTGAAATTTGCATTGTTCTTTTACAGAAAGGTACCCGTCAGTGTCCTCTAAATAAATCCAACTTTGAACTATAAGTTGCTTGTCCCAACTTCTCAACACAGTCTTCAAAAATGTGGAATATGAAAATCAACTGCACTAACTTTGTGATAGTCCACACAAAACCATGTGGTTTTTTCACCATTACTATGAGTGACCTCCATTTGCTACAATGCACCTCAATTATATTGTCTTTGGGCATATATTCAATCGCTTTTTGAACATGTGCCAACTTAAGAGGGTTAAGTCTATAAGGATGTTGCTTAATTGGAACACTATTTCCAATATCAACATCATGAGTAATTAGATTAATACTTCACAGCTTATTCCCACATATCTCCCTGTGTGATTGTAATGACTCAGGTGATCTTAAGAATGTGTTGCTGGAAAAGTGCAGCAGGTCAGGCAGCATCAAAGGAAGTGGAGAATTGACGTTTCGGGCATAAGCCCTTCTTCAGGAAACTCAGGTGATTTCAATTTTCCTCTGAAAGTTAACTCAGTAATTTATCCCAATTTTTGAGAACTTCCTCAATTGTCCAATTTAATTTGAGGAATGTCCAATTCAGAATCATCTGAATTTGGTTCTATATTGTGTGTTGAAACCAGAAACACATTCTCCTTTTGTTTTTCTTCCCTATCAAAATACCATTTGAGCATATTCGCATGACACACTTGCTATCTGGGATTCTCATCAAATAATCCATCTTACTCAATTTCCTTTCAATTTGATAAGGCCAACCTAAACTAGCTTTTCAAAGTTCACCTATCAGTGCCAGTAACAGTAATACTTTATCTTTGTTAGCAAAATTGTGAATTTTTCATTTCTGTCTGCCTCCTGTTTCATCACATGCTGTGCTACTTCCAAATGTTGTCTCACCAAATCACCGACTCTATTTAATCATTCCCCAAAATTTGACACATAGTCCAAATATCTGGTCTCTGAATTCTGACTCATCAACTTCTCTTTAATCAATTTCAGTGATCCTCTTACCTCATGCCCAAAAACTACTTCAAATGTTTTAAGTTTAGTTGATACGTTAGGTGAATTGCAAATTGCAAGAAGTACAAATGGAATTCTTTTATCTCAATCCTCTGGATAGTTTTCACTGTAAGCCCTCATCATGACGTTTAAAGTTTGATGTCACCATTCTAATGCTTCCTATGATTCTGGATGGTACTCAATGGATTTGAATTGTTTTATTCCTAACCTATCCATAACTTCCTTGTATAGCTTTGATGTAAAGTTTGATCTTGATTTTACCTCTGTGTGTAGTTCATATCTAGTTAAAAAAAATCAGTAACTCCTCTCCAATGCTTTTAACCATGACACTGTAATTAATTTGCCTTTAAAAATATCCATTATGGTCAACAAATACTGATTCCCACTTTTTGTTTCAGCTCTGGGGCTTACACCATCAATCAAGATACTTGTAAAGGGTTCCTCAAAAGTGGCAATGGGTATTAAAAGTTTTGGTTTTATAATTGCCTGATGTTTTCTAATTAGCTGACACATATGAAATGTGAGGCAAAATTCAATAACATGCTCATGCAGTTCAGTCTAGGTTGATAAAAATATTTTTGTATTAGTGCTTGAGTTTTACTTACTCTCACTGAGTACTTACTACTGTTAATTCATATGCTACCTCCAACACATCCTTTTCAGAACCCACCGGTAATACAACTTGATGAACTTCTGCTCATTTCTCATCTGCCTGAAGATATGATGGTCTCCATTTTCTCATCAAGATATTATTTTTAAGATAGTAACATTCTGGGATAAACTCATTCTTCTTTTTGATATAACTGTTTTAGTTTTTCAATTTGCCAATGTAATTCACCTAATTTATCTGAACTAAATATATCCACTTTGTCCTCCATCTGCTCTTTTATTTTTTTCTCAACTATTTGATCAAACATAATCTCTGATAATTGAACTTCAATTTCCTTACCTTTATTCTTTGATTTCTCCATCTGTTTCCACCTGTGGTTTTGTAATCCTGTTTCCACACAGTCTGGGTCAATCCCAGGATATGCTTCCTGTAACACCTCAGTTGCCTGATTTTCCATTGGCTTTTGCGTCACTCTCACCTGTGATCCAGCTACATCATTACCAAGGATAAACTATACGGCTAGAACTGACAATTTCTCTTTTACTCTGACCACCACCTCACGACTTTATATAGTAGAACACTGTTCTTCTGACCATGAATTCTACATATTACCACTTTTTCTGGCAATACTCCTTCTGAATTAAGTATCTCCTCATCTTTCACTGTCAAAAATTGAGTTGTTCCTGTAAGTAAATTCTTAAAGAGATCTGGTATTTTCTTTTCAACTAACTCCTGATCTGTTGTATACTCTTTTGCAACTTTTTAACTTGACTGGTTTTTCGCTTTACGACTTCAGCAAAACTCACAGGATGCTTTCCCACATCCATCTTCCTAGTGCTTTTTCTAAACCACCAACACTGTGATTTTGTGTGGTCTTCCTTATTAAAGTGAACACACCTGAGCTTTTTTGCTTCTCTTTCCCCCTCGTGAATTTCCTTTTCACCCTGCGGTAATCTATCTTTACTATCTTCAGTGAGATCTCTTCTTCCCTTACCACTTGAAGATTTCTCTTTTCCCCAATTTCTATCCTTCACACATTGAAATTGATGCTGGAAACTAAACTTTGATTAATGAACCAACTCATAATCGTCTGCCATTTCTGTTGCTAATATTGCAGTCTTAATTCTTTGCTCTTCCACATGAGGTCTCACTACTTCAGGAAATGAATTTCTGAACTCCAAAATAATCATCTCTCTAAGAGCAGACATTGTTTATCTATTTTTAACATCCTCATCCATCTATCAATATTACTTTGTTAGATCATTGCAATCTCTATGTACTTTTCACTACGTTCTCTCCTTAGATTCCTAAAATGTTGTTTGAAGATTTCTGGCACTAGCATATATATTTTAGATAGAATTTTTCACCTTATTATACTCCCCAGATACCTCCTCTGATCGTGATGCAAGTACCTCATTAGGTCTACCTACCAATGTTGTTTGAATCAACAATGCCCACATAGTCACCAGCCATTTCATTTGTTTGGTAACTTGAAAAGGTCGATACATCCTTTTCGTCAAACTTTGGTAATATTTAGATATATTTTAAAAAGATCCGCACTAGGCCTTTGGCTATTGCAGGATTACTCTCTATTACTATCCTCATCATTACTCCTACTTTTCATCTCCACCTCTGCCACTTTAAGTCAACTTTGAGTTTTCAGTTCTAACGTCCGAAACTCAAAAGCTTTCTCTTTCGCCCTTTCTTCTGCTAGGGCTATTCTTTCCTTGTCTTTTTCTTCTGCTAGTACTGTTCTCTCTTTTTGCTTTTCCTCTGCTTTCAATCATAATTCAAACGGTTTCATTTTCTTTTCATGTTCAAGCTGCTTCTTTTTCAACTGAATTTTAGCCATTTCCAAAGATTCTGATGGCATTCCTGGTAATTGTAAATGCTGCATGATTGCCACAATTATCTCCTCTTTCCGCACAGACACAGGCAACCTCAATCCCAGCTTGTTTGGCAATTCTGAAATCTTTGCCTTACTTATTTTCTGTAAAACTCCTGAAATGGTTAGTGACTGAAAGAGCCATTATTACACATGGCACACCATAATTAAACCAATTAAATGCAACACTTGAAATAAAATACCCCAACACTGCCTTTGAGTCCAATAATCCTAAAACCAACCTGGAATTAGAAGGAATTAGAGATTTCAATTCTGACAAGAGACCCCTATTTGTTATGGACCAGACTAAATTTTCTCAAAATATATTAAGAAGATAGCCTGGATCCTAACTTGTTTTTATTTTAAAGATAAGTGCCAGGCATTGTGTTTCAGGTGACTTTGCCTCCACAGTATTCTGTGGTAGAGAATTCTGCAGGGTCACCACCCTCTGAATAAATTTCGTTTCATCTCAGTCCAAAAGGCCTTCTGTGGATCCTGTTCTGTTCTGAGTCCTGGCCAGAATACATCATCCTCCATTCAGTGTGATCAGTCCTGTCAGAAGTTTAGGTCTCAATGAGATCCCATCACATTATTCTAAACTCCAATGTGAATACAAGCCCAGTCAACACAACCTCTCCTCATACAGCAAACCTACCATCTCAGAAATCAAGCTGTACTCTCTTGACGGCAAGTTAGGGGACCAAAATTGTATGCAGTACTCTAGGTGAGGTCTCACCAAGGTTGTTTACAGCTGAGTTACTGCATCTTTTACCTATACTCAAATCCTCTTGCAATGAAGGCCAATATACTATTAGCCTTCCTAACTGCTTGTTACACCTGGATCCTTGCTTTTAATGCCCAGTGAATAAGAGACACCAAGGCCCCTCTACACATCAACATTTCACAATCTATCATAATTTAAATAACACTTTGCCATTCTGAACTGCCTCCAATGCAACAATATCTTTCCTCAAGTATGGAAACTAAAACTGTACATGGTTTTCGGATGTCTTAGCTTCACTGTTCTATCAGGCACTTTGCAGCTGACTTATTTATGGGAGGAAGCTATTCCCCAAAACTCATAAAGACCTCAGAAACTCTCAGGAAAGGGCCTGACCCCAGCATTTCCAGGCGAGTGTTACTGCGCCAGTGCCTCTGGATAACTTGCAGTTCAGTTGGATGCATTTGCTTTCTCCTATCTTTATTTTTGTCTATTCTTCCCTGGTCATTGACTACATATTTTATCCTGCTCTGTAAAGTGAGAGATTGTAATGTAAAAAGAATTATAGAAATGTAAGTGCTACTGCTGTTACAATACGTTGAACTTTAATAAATTAAGTAGGATCATTTTGACATTGAACTATTTAAAATTTCAAAAATGCAGTCATCATCCTTTAATTCAGTCACAATTCAAATTATGTGCTTCCATTCTTGAGATACTCTGACACAGTAATGAGATATAGATGTGTTTCAGGATCCGATAGTGACATCAGGAGTCCTGAGTAAAAGTTTGATAAGAGAGAAAGAACGCTCAATACAATATAGAGCATGAGATGCACTCACTTAGAAATGTAAAATCTACTACAGTGTAAATAAAGGACCTTTTAAGAAATCTACTGTTGTCAGACCTGTATTACTCACAGTTGGAGGGAAACCTTCATGATCCAGAACAAGTCACAAATGAACGAGAGATCCAAGTAGTATTCAAAGTGGAACCAAGCCACATAATAACTTAAGCTTTACCTTATTATTTATGGCCATTTAATTTGAATAACTGGCTGAATTAAATGCTCAGCATATAAAAAATACCAAAGGAGAAGACTGAATGTTACTCTGCTTTGCCATCTACTGGACATATAATATCATGCATCGTTAGACAACAAAATGTTTCATACTTCCAGAAACTAAGTGTTTGATTATAAAATAAGCTAGGTGCCGAATTAATTCATTTTAAATCATTGTACTTTAAATGCTGGGTCCACTGTTGTTTGTCATTTATATAAATGATTTAAATGAGAATTTTAAAAGCATGGTTAATAACTTTGCGAATGACAACAAAATTGGAGGTAGAGTGGACATTGACTATCAAAGACTACAAAGGGATCTTGACCAATTGGGCCAATGGGCTGAGGAGTGGCAGATTGAGTTTAATTTGGATAAATGCAAGGTATTGCATCTTGGTAAAATAAACAAGGGCAAAACTTACACAATTAATAGTAGGACCCTGGGCTATGTTTTAGAACAGAGAGACCAAAGCATTCAGATTAATAGTTTTTTGAAATTTGCGACAGGGTGGTTAAGAAGGCATTTGGCGTGCTTGCTTTCATTGCTCAAACCATTGAATATCGTCAGCGTGGACGAATTGGACTGAAGGGTCTGTTTCCATGCTGTATGATTCCATGTGTAAATTTACACATTGGGTATAGTGAAACTGATCAGTAATTGAAAGATGAAATAAATGTTTTCACCATTTTCCTTGGTATAATATAATCACAGTCTGTTTATTTCCTTCGTTACACTCATTTTCTCTTCCATTTCTATTGTTTTCCTTTATGCAGCTTATCTTTTCGTTGCCTTCAGTTTTCAGTCGTCTGGAATAGGTCTCATCAGGACCTGGGAACTTATCTACCTTCCTAATGTTTAAGACACTCATCTCTTCTTTTTTAATAGTAACTTTGTATAGACACTCCCTTCCTTGAGATCATTCTCCATCAATGTCTTCTCTTTGGTGATTACCAACATAAAGTATTCATTTAGGACCTTACCTACCTCTTCTGGCTTCACACACAGATTCCTTTCTTTGTCCTTGCATGGACCAACCCTTTTCTTGGCTACCCTCTTGATTTTTATGTCTGCATAAAAAAAAAGCCTTGTGGTTCTCTTTAATCCTGTTTGGTAATGACTTTTCATGACCCCTATTAGCCCTTCTAATTCCTTGTTTAAGTTATTTTCTACTTTCCTTATATACTTCAATGCCTTCGTCATGATGTATATCTTAGGTCCAGAACTTTTTAAGCCAAAATCTGGTTTATCCTGTACAACTCAAAATATATCATTGGATATCTCTCAGTTAAAAAAAAACTGATTTTTTCCAGATTTTTCTTCTTAGGGAATACAGATGCAAACAAAATTCATTAACTGTAACAACTTCCATTTTAACAAAAACACATTAAATTGCTACAACTGCAGGAAATCATCTCTGAGTCTGTAAGTAGCATAGCTCAGAATGGCTGATATGACAGCTTTCTCTACTCGAAACGTATTTCCAGCCTTCAGCTTCAAAAAATCTATTAGCTGACCCAAGTGCTGATATGTATCCAATGCTATGGGACAGAATAGTTAGTTATTGGCTTCTGAAGGGGGTACTTCCATCATCAGAAGGCTCAGAGGGAAATGCAAGATGAAAAAAGGAAGATTTTCTTCTTCATGTGCAAACCATCAAAATCAGGCTCACCTTTTTGTAAGAAAGTTGCTCTCACTTTTAAAAAAAAAGTGCTCATCATCTTTGGGGTCCAGGTGCCAACCCAGTTACGCTCCACATCTTCATTGGCAGTGATTTGTGTTGTGAATCAAAGCTGCTATTTCTTTGGTTTCGTCTTTACGTATCAGTCTTTTTTTTTAATGCTGGGTATACTGGAGTTACGTATTATGATCCTACCCTCAGTCCTGCTTCCTTCATAATGATGGAACATTAAAAAACTTCCAAAAGCACCAACAACCTCTGACATAACAATATCCTCCCTTTTCTGACAAGTGTAAGCATTCAACAATGTATTTTACAGTCATATTCTTAGTTCTACAAGGCTTTGTAAATTTCTAAGTGTTGATTTTAAAATGAAAATCCACACAAAATCTTCAAGTAAAGCATTTTCTTAATAATTAAAATTACAGTTGACTGTTCTCCTTTATTTTTGTAAAATCCACAACATTGGAGCTCGCATAACTTAAAATTTTGCATAACTAACAATATACAAGTGAAATATTTCAAATCTTGAATGATAATTTAACGTATTTTGTGTTTGAAAAGGAGCTGCACACAATATTAAACAGGTGGTAGTTAATTTGCCTTTGTTATATCAAGAAAATACTGCAGAATATCATCTATTGTGAAATTCATGGTTATTCCAGAGCCGGGATAACACCGAGCAATCATTTCTTCAAACTCCTTGTACTGGCGGACAAACTCTCCTTGCATTGTATACCACACGACCTGTGAAATTAAGGCACACACTTAGGAATTCTTTTTTCTACAGTCGCTGATACAATTGCATCATACTCCGGTTTCATCAAATAAACAGAGATCCTTCATAAATAAATATTCACTGTTCAAAAATGCAATTTATTCCATTATTTAAAAAGGTATAAAGGGATAGATAAAAGTTGAACACAAGTTTCCTCTCAGTTCTGCTATTTTTGGTGCACTTAAAATTGGCAAAATTAGTGCAGAAATTTTATTGCAAATTACATTGGGTGCAAATCAAAGTTCCCTAATCTTTTGCAGTGGTTTAAAGAGCACATTTAATAGAAGTAGATTTTTCCCACAAATCTGGCCATGTTTCCAGATCACATTACTCACTGTTGAGAAGTTTTACAAATTTGCAGGCTGTTGAACAAGTTGAAAAATTAAGTTGGCTCTTTTGGGCACAATGAAGTCACTAGCCTATAAAATCTTTTAGAAACATATATTTATGAAAAAAGGATAACACTCTGAATACCTTTGTAAAGTCACTTCCATTTACATTCATTTTGATTAATCATATTTGGTTAACTAGATACTGATTTATATGAAAATGTTGTGTTAAAACTATGTTTAGCTATATTAAACAAACTTTATGAAGTTATCATACTTAAATGTATCAAGGTATACTTTTGAAAGCAATTTTAAATAAACTTTAAAAATGCAACCCAGTGGCATAATTGATGGAAGATATGATGCACAGTGATGTGCAAATATTTCATTGGTGACTTGAGGGGGAAAAAAAATCCTCAAAAATTTGAATTCATGCAGCTGATTACAGTACACTGAAAGAATAATCATCACTCCATGTTTTTACATGTCATGTACCATGTCTTTACTGCTTTGAGACTTTTTAAACACTTCTGTTTAACAAGTCAACAATTCTGATCTATTTCAAAATTCAACATCAGCCTTCATAACTTTTAAACATTTATACTTTATGGTTGCAATGCATTACAGAATTTTCCTTGACATAACTGGCAGCAGATCTTAATATATCTGAAGCTTTTTCTGGCCTGAATTGTAAATACTGCACTGCTTCAAGGCCCCAAATCACTGCAATGGTACTTTCAAAATATCAAATATCTTCTTTGAGTCATAATTGTATGCACATTTCATGATGCCATCATACTTTGTTTATAGGTATTCAACATCTGAGATAAAAGCCAATGTTCAGAGAACACAAATGCGTGTAAAGAAAATATTAAATTCCAGGATCAAGTTGCAAAGGGAGGTATTTAGGGCCAGCAGACTTAACTTTCCAATCAGGTGCTGAGAAACAATGGTGTTAAATGCAGAACTGAAATCTATGAACAAAAAGTCTGACGTGGGTGTCCTTCTTGTCCAGGCGGTGAGGGCCAGATGGAGGGTGGTGGAAATGGCACCATGTGTTGAGCAGTTGGGAAGAAATGCAAACTGCAGTGTGTCCACTGAGGGGCACAGCAGAGTCTTAATATGCCTCATCATGAGCCTCTCAAAACACTTCACGATGATGGGTGTTAACGCAATGGATCAGTAGTCATTGAGGCAAAACACTCACTGAAGACTTCTTTGGAACCGGGATGATGGTAGTGGCTTTGAAACATGGTGGAACTATGGCACAACTCAGGGAGATGTTAAAGATGTCTGTGAGAACATCTGCCAGCACATCAGAGCATCCTTTGAGACTCTGCAAGAGATGTTATCTAGTCCAACAGCCTTACATGGGTTGACTCGGCATGCAGTTTTCCTCACGTCAGCCGTGATATAGACACAACACCTGGTCATTGGGAGGGGGTGGGGGGTGGAATGGTCTTCCTCGCTGCCAGGTCATTTCGTGCCTCAAACTGTGCAGAGAAGTTGTTCAACTCATTAGGGAAGGAGGCCTCACTAGCACAAGCAGTTGATGCTGTTCTGTGGTTGGTGATGGCCTGAATACATTTCCACATGTTCCGCATATTGCTGCTGTCCTGAAAAAGGCTGCGTATTCTCTGTGCATGTGTAGCTTGTTGCCTTAGTGCTAGAACTGAATGTTTCCAGAACACACTGTGA
Organism: Hemiscyllium ocellatum; assembly: GCF_020745735.1. Lineage (NCBI taxonomy): Eukaryota > Metazoa > Chordata > Chondrichthyes > Orectolobiformes > Hemiscylliidae > Hemiscyllium > Hemiscyllium ocellatum. The sequence goes on along the minus strand of NC_083411.1, from coordinate 92,091,180 downwards.
GGGGCAAGTGAACAGCCATTTGCGGTTATCACGAATTACACTGACACAGGTAGAAGGAGGGATGCGATCGTGAAGGAGCTAGATAGAAAATTCACGAACAGAAACTCAAAAGTAGTAACCCAGAATACAGCCAGTTCAACGCAGAAGTGAGCAAAAGAATAGGAAGACAGAACAGATGAATGTGTGACTGGATAGATGGCACAGATGGGGTAGAATTATAATCTTGCGACTTTGTAATTAATTCTCAGGCAGATGGGACCTAGACAAGCCAGACTGATTGCACCTAAACAGCCAGGACCAATTTCATTGTGGGGAGCTTTGCTGGAGACAGTTAGAACGGTTTACACCTAAACAACTGGCATTAGGATACAGAAAGTAAACTAAAGAGGGATACCAAGGTGAAAAGAATATTATAAGAGGGATTTGGTGAAATGTTAAGTGGGTTCAAAGTAAAAAACAAAGTAGTACAATCTAAATTATGGTTACAACATATGCATGTACTGAATGTAATATAAGGCTGGGGAGTTGCAGGCACAGATTGCCATATTGAAATATGTTTTGATGATAACAGAGACCTGGCTCAAAGATAGTCAGGTGTATTTTTTTAATGCAAGGAGCTGAATCTTACCAGATATTGGCTACATTTCACTTTTGGCAAATTTCATGGAGGATTTCTCCCTGCGAGCCTTGCAAGTTTTCTTGCACTATCTTCTTGAACAGGTCTTATTAATTATGTTCTGTGCTCCGATAGCACCCGACTGATGGTATTCTCCACATTGCCATAGACAGAGGTACTGGCCACTGCCAAACATATCCTGGGAATCCTGGTGCAATGCAAACTTTTAAAGCTCAGCTGTGGACCTGGTTAGTTGTTGACAGACTGCAACTGCCCATCATGGCTTGTTTTATTTGCTTGGACAGCCTGTACAGAAAGGAAATGACACCCTGCTCTGCTAAAAGGGGCCTAGAAGTCTCACTGGATGGAAGGTGTGTGTGATCTCTGAGATACTGGTGACTGATAAAGGTCGAAAGAAACAAGTATTGTACCCGAGTCACCAGGTTTTCAGTCTGACTTTAATGTTGTGAATTGTCAATGTCAGTACTCCTGAGACCCAGGATGTTCTGGGAATTGGAAAAAAGGAATATCTGGAATTAATTGTCTAATGATGACCATGAAACCACTGTGAATTGTTGCATAAACCTCTCTGGTTCACTAATTTCTTTAAGGCATGAAATCTGGGATTTTTACTTACTCTGGCCTACACAGGACTCCAGACCCACAGCAATATGGTTCATTCTCAACTGTCCTTTGGGATGTAAGCCATTGAGTTGCATCATTTGCTAGAAAGAATAGACCACCTGGCATTGATTAAGGCACAGGAAATCATGTCATAAGCACCCTGTTGTACCTGAAAAGTCCTCCTTACTGCCATCTATGGGCTAGTGCCAAAATTGGGAGAGCTTCTCATAGATTCAAGAACAGCCTTATATGGTCATATGCATGGAATCATATATAACATCTCAGACAACACTACCAATGGGAATCACACATAAAATCTCAGACAGCACTACCACCATCCCTGGGTATGTTCAGACAGACCTAGTTAAAAATCACCCAACACCAAGTTAGGTGGTGGCATTGTGGTATGCAAAGCTGCCTCAGGGGTTATCAACATTATAGAACATAGAACATTACAGCGCAGTACAGGCCCTTTGGCCCTCGATGTTGTGCCGACCTGGGAAACCAATCTAAAACCCATCTAATCAACACTATTCCATTATTATCCATATATTTATTCAATGACCACTTAAATACCCTTAAAGTTGATGAGTCTACTACTGTTGCAGGCAGGGAATTCTACACCCTTACGACTGTGAGTGAAGAAATTACCTCTGACATGTGTCCTATATCTATCACCCCTCAATTTAAAGCCATGTCCCCTCGTGCTAGCCATCACCATCCAAACAAAAAAGCTCTCACTGTCCACCCGATCTAATCTTCTGATCGTCTTGTATGTCTTTATTAAGTCACCTCTTAACCTTCTTCTCTCTAATGAAAACAGCCTCACGTCCCTTAGCTTTTCCATATAAGACCTTCCCTCCATACCAGGCAACATCCTGGTAAATCTCCTCTGCATCCTTTCCAATGTTGCCACTTCCTTCCTATAATGTAGCAACCAGAACTGTATGCAATACTCCAAGTGCGGCTGCACCAGAGTTTTGTACAGCTGCAACATGACCTCATGGCTCTGAAACTTGATCCCTCTACCAATAAAGGCTAACACATTGTACGCCTTCTTAACAACCCTGAAAATGTGTTGCTGGAAAAGCGCAGCAGGTCAGGCAGCATCCAAGGAACAGGAGATTCGACGGAGATTTCATGGCCATTCCTGAAGAAGGGCTTATGCCCGAAACGCCGAATCTCCTGTTCCTTGGATGCTGTCTGACCTGCTGCGCTTTTCCAGCAACACATTTTCAGATCTGATCTCCAGCATTTGCAGACCTCACTGTATTCTAACAGATGAAAGGTTTAACAGGCAATCAATTTTTCAATGTATAATTTCAGTTACATCACACTGTAAATTCTTGCTATAAATTGTGTGTTACGATCGAGCCCTCCACTAACACCTAATGAAGGAGTGTCACTTAATTGTGCTTCCAATTAAACCTGCTGGACTATAACCTGGTGTTGTGTGATTTTTAAGAATCTTACCAACAGCCCAGTACTCTGCATTCCTGTTGTTCCTTCCAAAGTGAATCACCTCACAATTTTCTGCATTAAGCTCCATTTGCCACCTTTTAGCCCAGCTCTGCAGCTTACCTTTGTCCCTCTGTAACCTGCAACATCCTTCTGCACTATCCACAACTCTACTGACCTTAGATTCATCCGCAAATTTACTTACCCATCCTTCTATGCCCTCATTCATGTCATTTATAAAAGTGTCAAACAGCAGTAGACCCAAAACAGATCCTTGCGGTACACCACCAGTAATTGAACTCTAGGATGAACATTTCCCATCATCCACCACCAATTTCTGATCCAAACCGTTAACGTCACCTTCAATTCCATGCCTCCATATTTTCTGCAATAGCCTACCGTGGGAAACCTTATCAAACACTTTACTGAAATCCATATACACCACATCGACTGCTTTACCCTCATCCACCTGTTTGGTCACCTTCTCAAATAACTCAATAAGATTTGTGAGGCATGACCTACTCTTCACAAAACCATGTTGACTATCCCTAATCAAATTATTCCTTTCTAGATGATTATAAATCCAATCTCTTAATATCCTTTCTGACACTTTGCCCACAGCCAAAGTAAGGCTCACTGTTCTATAATTACCAGGGTTGTCCCTATTCTCCTTATTGAACAAGGGGACATTTGCTATCCTCCAGTCTTCTGGCACTATTTCTGTAGACAATGATGACATAAAGATCAAAGTCAAAGGCTCTGCAATCTCCTCTCTAGCTTCCCAGAGAATCCTAGAATAAATTCCACCTGGCACAGGGGACTTATCTATTTTCATAATTTCCAAAATTGCTAACACCTCTGTCTTATGAACCTCAATCCCATCTAGTCTAATAGCTTGTATCTCAGTATCCTCTTCAACAACACTATTATTTCTGTGTGAATACTGATGAAGAGTATTCATTTAGCGCCTCTCCTATCCCTTCGGTCTCCAAGCACAACTTCCCACTACTGTTGTTGACAGGCCCTACTCTTACTCTAGTCCTTCTTTTAGTCTTGACATACCTAGAGAAAGCTTTAGGGTTTTCCTTGATCCTACCAGCCAAAAACTTCTTATGTCCCTCTGGCTCTTCTTAGCTCTCTCTTTAGGTTCTTTCTGGCAAATTTGTAACACTCAAACGCCCTAACTGCATGTCTCATCTTTACATAAGCCTCCTTCTTCCTCTTGACAAGAGATTCAACTTCTTTAGTAAACCACAGTTCCCTTGCTCCACCACTTCTTCCCTGCCTGACAGGTACATAATTATCAAGGACATGCCATGGCTGTTCTTTGAACAAGCTCCACATTTTAATTGTGCCCATTCCCTGCAGTTTTCTTCCTCATTCTATGCATTCTAAATCTTGCCTAATTGCATCATAATTGCCTTTCCTCCAGCTATAATGTTTGCCCTGCAGTATATACCTATCCCTTTCCATCACTAAAGTAAATGTAATTGAAATGTGGTCAGTATCATGAAAGTGCTCACCTACCTCCACATCTAACATCTGGCCCAATCCATAACTCTGTAGCAAATCCAACGTGGCCTCATCCCTTGTTGGCCTATCTACAAGAAACCCTCCTGCACACATTAGACATAAACTGACCCATCTAAGATACTCGCATTAATAAATGACAAGTGAGTACACACAATGCACCGACATGGTCCAAATTTGGAAACTGAGCTTCTGAACAGCTGTTATGAATGGCATTATGACACTACTCGGTAAGCTGTTTCTGATACTCAGGGTACAACTGTATGATACCAGTTTCATTCTGGAGTACTTATTCATTGGGAGAGTGTTTAACTTTGGTAGTGCATGTTTCAGCAATGCTATGGATGCAAACTTTGACCTCCTCACTTTTAAAAGCAGTTCCACAAATCAAACCATTCACAAAAAAAGTCATTCTACTCATTTCATTACTGGGCTCTCTTACAAGATTTCATTTTGATTCTCTAATTTCCATTTACCTGTAACAGGTTTCCTTCTTCACTTAGATGTTTGACCACTTTTTTGTAGAGGTTTTCCAGTGCTTTCTTTACCTCTTTTCCTTGATATTTTTCAATCACTTTCCTTAGCTCCTGTTTGCTAAATGCCAGTTGATAGCTAACTTCATTCTCTTTGACACCCTGTGCAATACGAGCCTTGACTCCCTCAAAGAAGATCTGCAAATTTAAAATATATAATTTTTATCACTGATGAAAGATTTTAGTACAAACAATTCTATGCTCAAGTACATGGTTAGGAAAATTATTGTGAGATAATTCAACAAATATTTTAAGAAAGCATGCTTAATCATTTGAACAATCAAAATATTTCTTCTCTGTTTAAATGCCATCTACCGGATACCATGCAATTAGCATCCATCAATCCATCTCTCATTGAGGTTGAGCCGCTCATATCTCTACATTTTTAAGCAACAGTGCTATTGAGGCCTCAATTTACTGAGGGAATAATCACCAAATAGTGTTATATAATGCAAACTATATTGCAGCTGAACTCCATGATAAAGCTGTGTCAGTGAAATGTTCAAAACTAAAATTAATAAATTTTGGCAGGTAAGGACATTAAACATCTAGTCTTGACCAACATACAACATAAACAACATGGGTTTTGCTCATTCACATTGAGATTTGCCTCCCAGTCATCAACAGTGCAAGGAAGATGTAATGAAAAATCTGTAAAGCAGACTGGCAAAAAAAAGACCTTTGATTACATTACTGTAACTATAGCTATCCACAATTCAGCAATGGAAGAACAAGACGTGCTTTTGTGATGCCATTCACAAATTTGCTTCACAGTCATCCCACATAGCTGCTAACCCAACTACATCTCAAGCCTCTTAAAAACAGCACCGCAGTGGAGTATGAATCATCTGGTGACCCTGACATAGCAAATCACTTCACTGAGTCTCTTAAAGCTGCACAGTATGCCAGAGGCAAGGATATCACAGTAAAATTCAATTTTCCTCATTCCAGTTGGAAGAGTTGGAGCCTAATTTGCTGTCTGGGAGACAGAATCAAAATGCAAAAGTTGTTAGTCATCTATTCTGTGTATCAAGGACGCCACATAAAAAGAAGACAACATTCATGACCTTTAATGAACTGAAAAGAGCATGAAGGGGTCTGAAAATTTGGCCCCTATGCTTCTGACTGGCTGACTCAATTCCACACAATAGTCATCAGCTCAAGCTCACTTCTGAAAGTATGGCATATGGCAAAATTTTGCAGATAAGATCTCACACTGGCCACCAGCTTTCAACCAATCTCATGACTTTCTGTGCAGTTTCAGATCTTTGAGCATCTTACCCTGTAATACATACATCTGGAAACAGACACTATCCTTAACATCATCAAAGCTGGCTTCTGCAGCCACTGCAGCATATATGATTAAGTGCTGGTGCTTATCACCAACATTGAAAATGGGTACCAAAAGAACCTGAAGACATGCATTGTACTATTGTACCTTACAGCTTGCTATGATACGGTAGGGGATACTGGCTGCTCCTAAAGCTTTTCACAGTGCTTACAATCTGGATCTGGAAAGCTGTTGGAACACTCGATCAGAAAGTTGATGAAATATTTCTTCTCAACAGATGACCTAGAGCTCATCCTAGACAACACAGAAACATGTAGAAAAGACTGATTGACAGATGCCACTGGGCTCAGTGCTAGCTAGCATCAATGCCAAACACACAGAAAACAGGAGGAGTAGGTCACTTGAACCTTCAGTATTGCTCTGCCATTCAAAATGACCATCACTGATCATCCAATTCAGTACCCTGTTCCAACTTTCTTCCCATACCCTTTGATCCTTTTAGCCCTAAGAGCTACATCTATCTCCTTAAAATGTTCCCATGTATTGGCCTCAACTGCTTTCTGTGGCAGAGAATTCCACAGGCTCACCACTCTGTATTAAGAAATTTCACCTCATCTCACTCTTAATTGGCCTACTCCATATCCTGAAACTGTGACTCTGGTTCAGAAATCTCTGAGCATTGGGAACATACAGTTCATAGTCATTGTCATACAACATGGAAACAGACCTTTCAGCCAAATCATCCTGGCAACAAGACATCCCAATCTGACCTGGTTCCATTTGTCAGCATTTGGCCCAAATCCCTCCAAACCCTTCCGATTCATATACCCATCAAGGTGCCATTTAAATTGATTGATTGATTTATTGTCCCATGTTCCTAAGTACAGCAAAAAACTTTGTTTATGACCAGTACAGGCAGATCACAGTAAGCATGGACATACAGATCATGGACATACAGATCATAGGATGAAAAATAAAACTAGACCAAGGCATACAGGTTACATTGCACTGGGCATGCACTAGGCAAGATCAACATTAGCGAGATCAGCATTACTTGAAGTTAGAGAGTCCATTCATTAGTCTAATAACAACAGGGAAGAAGCTGTTTTTGAACCTGCTGGTGCGTGTGTTCAAACTTCTGACAGAAGAGGTTGTAGGAGGACATTACTGGGGTGCGACAGGTTTTGATGATGTTGGCAGCCTTTTTGCGGGAATGGGCCATATAAATGGAGTCTATGGATGGAAGGTTGGCTTCCGTGATGGTCTGAGGCTATGCTCACAACCTTGTGTAGTTTCTTACGGTCCTGGACAGAGCAATTGCCATACCAGGCTGTTATGCATTCAGACAGTATGTTTCAATGGTGCATCTGTAAAAAGTGGTGTGGGACCTTGAGGACATGCCAAATTTCCTGAGCCACCTGTGGAAGAAGAGGCTCTATGGTGCTTTCTTCATCACTGCATCTATATTAAATGTTGTAATTGTACCTGTCTCCACCACTTTCTCTTGCAGCTCAATTCATATTCGCACCACCCATGCATAAAAAAGTTTCCCCTCAGGTCATTTTCAAATCTATCCCCTCTTATGTTAAACCTATGTCCTCTACTTTTGGATTCCCCTATCCTAGAAAATAATAAGACCATAAGACCTTAAGACATAGGAGTGGAAGTAAGGCCATTCGGCCCATCGAGTCCACTCCGCCATTCAATCATGGCTGATGGGCATTTCAACTTCACTTACCCGCATTCTCCCCTTAGCCCTTAATTCCTCGAGACAACAAGAATCTATCGATCTCTGCCTTGAAGACATTTAGCGTCCCGGCCTCCACTGCACTCTGCGGCAATGAATTCACAGGCCCACCACTCTCTGGCTGAAGAAATGTCTCCGCATTTCTGTTCTGAATTTACCCCCTCTAATTTTTAGGCTGTGTCCACGGGTCCTCGTCTCCTCACCTAATGGAAACAACTTCCTAGCGTCCATCCTTTCCAAGCCATGTATTATCTTGTACGTCTCTATTAAGATCACCTTAATCTTCTAAACTCCAATGAATACAATCCCAGGATCCTCAGCCGTTCCTCATATGTTAGACCAACCATTCCAGGGATCATCCTTGGCTGTTCATCTTATCCATGCCCCTCATGATTTTATAAACCTCTATATGGTCACCCTTCAGTCTCTAAGACTCTAGGGACTTTTGAGCCCCTCCGCATAGCTCATAACCTCCACTCCTGGCAACATCCTTAGAATGTTTTTCTGCACCCTCTCAAGTTTGACATCAGCCTTCCAATAGAAGAACGACCAGAACTGTATGCAGCATTCCAAAAGTGTCCTCACCAATGTCCTGTACCGCTGCAACATAACATCACAACTCTTATGCTCAATGTTATGAACAATGAAGGCAAGCATACCAAATACCTTCTTCACTTCCAAGGAATAATGTACACACACCCCTAGGTCTCTTTGTTCAGCAACATTCCCTCATGCCCTACCATTAACCATTTAAGCCTTGCTGTAGTTTACTTTACTAAATTGCAATCCTCACATTTATCTAAATTAAACTCACCTGCCACTCCTCTGGCAATTGGCCTACCTGACCAAGATCCCATTATACTCTGAGAATCTTTTTCACTGTTCACTGTACCGCCTATTCTGGTGTCATCTGCAAACTTACTAACCATATCTCATATACTGACATCCAAATCATTTATATAAATGATGAACAATCGTGGACCTAGCACTGATCCTTGAGGCACACCACTGGTCACAGGCCTCCAATCTGAAAAACAACCCTCCATCAACACCCAAGTCTCCTTCCTTCAAGCTAATTTTGTACAATTGGCTAGCTCCTCCTGAATTCCATATGATCTAACCTTACTAATCAGTTTGCTAAGAGGAACCTTGACAAAGTCCATTTGACAATATGTACCTTCATCAATCTTCTTGGTCATCTCTTCAAAATCCTTCCAGTCACGTTAGAGTTTTGGAGATTTTGGTAAGATTCCCCCTCATTCTACTAAATGCCAGTGAATATAGTCTTAACTAAATAGTCTCTCTTCATATGTCAGTCCTGTTCTCCCATGAATCAGTTTGGTAAATATTTGTTACATTCCCTCCACGGCCAGAACATCCTTCCTCAGATGAAGAGACCAAAATTGCACTCAATCCTCCAGGGATGGTTTCACCAAGGCCCTGTAAAATTACAGTAAGACATATCTGCTCCCGTATAGTATTTGCTTTCTTCATCGCTGCTGTATCTGTATGCTTACTTTCAATGACTGGAAAACAAGGACACCGAAGTCTTATTTCACCTCCGCTTTTCCCAATCTTATCAAAATTCAGATAATAACCTGCTTTCCTAGTTTTGTTACCGAAGTTGATAACGTTATATGTATCCACGTTATACTTCACGTGTAATGCATTTGCCCACTCCCTCAATTTGTTCAAATCACACTGAATCATCTCTGCATCTTCCTCATACCTCACCTTCCCACCCAGTTTTGTGTTGTTTGCAAACTTGGAGTTATTCTATTTAGTTCTCTCATCTAAATCATTAATTTGTATTGAGAATATCAGGAGTCCAAACACTAATCCGTGTAGTACCCCACGAGTAATCGCTTGCTATTTGAAAGAAAACCTGTTAGTCATACTCTTCGCTTCCCACCTGCTAACAGTTCTTTATTCATGTCAGTACACTGCTTTCAATCCCATGCACTTTAACTTTACATGGACCTTATTGAAAGCTTTCTGAAAGTCCAAGTATAACACATTCACTGGCTCTCCCTTATCAACTTTATTAATTATCAAAAAAAATTCAGTAGATTTGTCAAACATGATTTCCACTCTGTAAATCCACCATGATTCTGCCCATTATTTTCCAAGTGTCTGCAATTAAATATTTTATAATGTATTGATGCATTTTCGATGCTGTTCAACAAATACAGGCAGTCCCTGGGTTGCGAACACGTTCTGTCCTAGGATCTGCTCGCAAGTTGACTTAGACACACATCAGAACACAATGCAAGACAACGGGAAGCAGCTATTTGTAAGCAAGTACAGGAAATGTTTGTAAGACACATCTTTAAAATTACAACATATGGGAAGCATTCATAAGTCAAATGTTTGTAAATTAGGGAACCTCGTACACAAATAACCTGCTAACAACCAGGTTTCCCAAGTTTAACAATGCTAATAACTGCTGTGCTACCCAGGCTCCATCCTCATGGAGGGTTTTTACTTTAAAATATATGAAAAGTGTGAAAGATTACAGTTACTATGGCATACATTAATGCCCAACTCTCAATATGTAGCTTATAAGAATTGCAATTAGATACATACAACAGCTTTTTATATCCCAAGTTGAGTTTCTTATGACTAAGTGCATATATAGATGTGCAAAAGAACAATTCTAGACAAAGAGTGAAGATTCATAAGGAATTATGCTGCCTAATATTAATTTATAATGAGTATTTATTATATTTCAAATCAGAATGAAGAGAAGACATGTTTAGTATAGTGTTTCTCTTGCCTTATTTGACTTACTAATGCCAGTACATTTTTTCTGGATTTTTTTTCATCTGCACAGAGCAGTGGTGTTAGGAATGATGGATGTAGCAACTTCCTTCCATTTACTCCAAGCAGAGTTTCTTGGGGACCTGTGTCTATCTATATTAAAAACGGGCCCTTTTCAGCTTAATTTCTTCTCGGAAATTGAAACAACTTAGTAAGAAAAAATAACAGCACTAATTGTTCTAGCACTTTTTCCCAACACATCATCCCTCTCAGATGTCACCTTACTGTTCAATAAAAGCTGTATAATATATGCCCCTTGAAGATCCAGTACTCTCCCTAGTCTCACATACAGATAATTTCTCTATCAAAGGGATCCTTATATCTGAAATTCATAAATATTTTATGAAACTGGTTCCTGAAACTGCCATGTTGAGTGCACTGAGCAGGTTAGAATTGTGCAGATTCTATTTCTGAAAAAGCTGTCTGATAACTGTATCTTAAAGATTTGAATCACAGTCTTAGTTTGATATCAATTTAACTTGCCTCAGTATAACATGAGGATGGGTCTGAATAATTTCTCATTAAAATAGGCTAACAATGTAATGTTAAATTGCCAATATCAGATTATTTCAAATTACTTATAGATATATCAGAGCAAGGTACGAACATTTAGTTTCTCCAAAGGCCGTCCCAAGTATTTAGTAACGTAGAGATCACGACGTTCTGAATATTTTTGAGAAGCTCCCTTTTTCCTTTCTTCAAGACTGTGGATTTTCAATTCAGAGAGGAAGCTGTAAATATGATGAAAATTCTCCATCATAACCACATCTGGTGGAGTCTTCACATTCATTGAGGCAATATTTTCAACTTGAAATAGAAACAAAATTAAACAGTAAATGAAAGCTATTTCCATGTTACACAAACAGAAGCATCTGAACTTTGGCTAACAGGCTTTATTTGTAGCTAAATGCAAACATGGAGACTTGGAAGAAGATTGCAAACGTCACTTTTCAACAGTACAATGCTACTGGCTATGCACAATAACTTAGCATTCTGTACCTTATTCCAGCTTGACATTTGAATTGCACAAAAGAACACTTTACAAGAGAATAGTATAACGATAACCTAGAAATCATTCACAAAGATACATAATATCATGCATAAGACCAGAGATTGTAACAATTTACAAAAATATATAGCAACAGATCACTGCTATGACCTAGAGGGTTCCATGTTCCTCTGATGGTAAACTGAAGGATCAAGGAAACCATTGATTTGAAATGATGAAGGGGAGGTGATGGCCAAGTGGTTTTAGCATTAGACTATTAATCCAGAGATCCTTAATGTTCTGGGGACCTGGATTTGAATCCTGTCATGGCAAATAGTGAAATTTGAATTTAATAAATATCTGGAATTAAGAGTCTAATGATGACTATGAAATCATTAACAACTGTCGAGAGAAAAAACCATTTGGTTCACTAATGTCCTTAAGGAAAGGAGGTCTAGCCTACATGTGACTCCAGACTCACAGCAATGTGGTTGGTACTTCACCACCCTCTTGGCAATTAGCGATGGGCAATAAATGCTGGTCTGACCAGTGTTACAGCCCATGAAGGAATAAAAAAAATGCATTGGGTTGACAGTAAATGGATTTCTGCACTTAATCTCATTTCAAAACAGCATTCATGCAGCAGTTAAGTTTTTCAATGTTTCCCTGGTAGCCACACTTGGAAGATGTTTACTTACTACTGGTGAAGACTGCTGCAATTACTTTGTTGTAAGCTTTATCCAGATCACCTCTTCTCTCAGCATTCTTAAAGATAGCTTCAGCAACAGTTACAAACTCCTCAAATCCAATAACAAATGGCAGAATACCAATCTTCGTCTTCTTTGGGACCTTGGCTTCATCTATTTGCTTACACAAAGTAGACTGAAATTAAATGTAAAAACATGATAACTTTGAAGCAAAATTATAAGATTGTAAACACAAATTTCCATATGCATATTACGTTTTATGACTTTCGAACAACATATCTGAATATCAACTTGATGAGAACACATTACATTATATCACTATAACATTTCTGTTTCTAATACCAATAATCCTAGCAACTGCTCTGGAAAATGCAATAGCAGACTGCACAGTAGTTCTGTACCACATCCTCTCTAGCTAGTACTCACTTTTTAGTTAGTAAATGCAGTGCTATCCATTTCCAAGGATGAGTAAAAAACTCACAAGCTGTATTAGAAAGGACATATCCATTGGTGGTTCTGAAAAATCAAGACTCCTTAAACAAAAATCCAAATTACACGACTTTATTTCTGTGTTGAAAATCAGGCACCGGTATGATAACTTTTAAATTCCCTTGCGTGGGGTAAACGCACCAACATCTGTGGAAGTTTTATGTTAGGTTAGTTTTCATGATTTTAAGAGTCCTGCATAAAATGATCATGAATACATTGTCAGAATAGCTACGAGGAACCACTGCATATTCTGGGACTACATTTATTATTCATTTCCATCACTGGCACAGTTTTTGAAGTTAAATTTGGTAGCAATAATATTAGTTTAGAAAGGGGAGCAGAATTAAATGAGATACAGGATAAAGTATAAAATTATTCAAGACAGGAGGAAACAAAACAGGATAAACTGGTACTAGAAAATGTAATGGAACGAAAAATTGGAAACACATATACTTCATAAACAAGCAAATGATGAAGTTGAAAGAAATCCAGCTGCTTTAGTACTTGCAATGCCCAACATGTGCAACCATCACAGAACAAACATCAACTGATCCAATGCAATACTGAATACAAACAAGAGAATAAAAGCTCACTTCACTGATGGTGCCAGATCGAGTGAGTTTCTCCAGCACCTTTGGATTTGTCCAGCATGTGCTGTAGTTTACTCTTATTTGAGTGTTTAATTCACTGTCACTTCTCTTCCAGGTATGTCTACCTTGAAGACATTCTGCTCTCCTCTCTGACAGGATTTCCATTTTAATCTTTCGGCTTATTCATCTTCATTGTTTTCTATCTCCCTCCTAGTGTTTGATAAAGTGTTTGGCAAATTTTGCTTTCACAGCCACATCTTTTTCCTCTGTGACTGTCTTTGGCTCCACACAATCCTGCAAGGATTCCAAGTGAAATTCCATGCTTCATGTTTCTAAGATTACAGATACCCAAGACATGCGACTCTCCAGAGACAGCTGCTCCCACTGCATCCTGTGATCCACACTCAATGTCATGTGACATCACATGCACACTTTCAAACTCACTCCCATTAGCACCATCCAATGCTAGCTTAAAGCCGTCCTTGTCCCCTGTTTCATTTCATTTTTGTTTTGTTCAAAGTTTAAACAAGAATCTTTTTCTCTCCTTTTCAGGTCTTATGAAATACAAGTTCCCGAAGTTCAAGGGTACCAATGCCCCTTTGGATCCTTTCTCTCCTCCCCTTCCCTATGACTACATCTCTTCACCTAATCCCATTTCCCGTTCTGTATTCTATATCCTTTGATATTCTCTTCCCTGATACTGATCATTCTGTGCAAAGTGTTGAGATTTATTCCTTTGTGCCCTCACCTCAATCAATGTAAGGCATGACATGACACTTATCAGTTCCTTCACATCTTTGGCTGCATGCCCACTTCTTTGAACTGAAGCTCATTCTCTGCCCTGTCAGCCAATTCCAATACACCCTATTCACCTGGACTCCTCCCATTGGTCCTTCACCTGTAACTGCTCTCTTCATCTTAAATCTGCAGATGTGAAATTAGTAGCCTTGATTTATTTGCTCCCCTCAATTCTAATCTGTCTTCCTCTGAACTTGCTTCAGTGTGCTCTCTCAGTCTACTGGCTTTGTTAACGAACCTGCTGATAAGGGCGCTGCTGTAGTCATCTGACATGCGGATCTCTACCTGGCAAGAGGTGGTGAAAAATGTGTTGTTGGAAAAGTGCAGCAGGTCAGGCAGCATCCAAGGAGCAGGAGAATCGACGTTTCGGGCATAAGCCCTTCTTCAGGAATGAGGAAAGTGTGCCAAGCAGGCCAAGATAAAAGGTAGAACTGCCCTGGCAGACTCATTGTTTCAACCTGTTCTTCCCCCACTGTCATTATTTCAAAATGTTTTGACTTTAATTTCTGCCCTTGTTTGGTCTCTCCCCATTTACATTTGTCATTATTCTGATATTTTACATCAGTTCCACAATTTCCAGTTTTCTGCGGTAGCCACTCGTCTGTGGAGTGCATTCTTTCCATATGTCCAGTTCCCAGCGGAATGGTCTTTGATGCTATTTTGAAAAGAGGCTTTGCAGTCTCCAGCCACCACCACTTTACTTCTGGCTGAGCTCATTCTCACTCTTAAGTCCTTTTGTAACTGATCTCACTGTCTCCATGTAATAATTAATCATAATGCTAAGTTTTGTATCACCTACAAACTTCTTAATCATGCTGCATTTAACCGTAAATCATCAATGCATAAAACCAATAGAAAGGCATGCACAACTAGATGCTGCAGAGTGCTACTGCAAACATTTCAGACATCAAAAACATCCACTGACCATTCTCTTATGCTTTTTCATACTGAGCCCTTTTTGAATCCACCTTGCTTTCAGATTTCGTGGGTTTTTAATTTTTTTGACTAGATTGCCGTGTGAGACCTTGTCAGAAGCTTTGCTAATATCCATGCAATCATTATCAATTCTACTCATTACCACTTTAAAAAATCAGTCAGCTATTATTTCTGTTAATGTGTCACTGTTAACTCTTTTTCAATCATAAGGTCATTCTAAACGACGACTCATACTGACTCTCAGACCTTTTTGAATAATTTATCTACAATCTACAGTAGGTTGACTGGCTTGAAACCCCTTGGGCCAGCCCTTTTTTTTTAAACAACGGTATATTATTGGAGTTTTCCACCACATCTGTAGCCACATATTCCCATACAGTGCATAAAGATCTGTGCCACCAAAGCGCCCTCAAAAGGAGTTCTTATTTTGTAATGACAACAATGTTTCAGTTTTCTTTAGTTTTGGATTGTGGACCAAAACAGGAGAGAGAGTTCTACTTTAAACCAATGAAACCATGGATGAGATTGTTGCAGTTTTAGAAAGAGCTACTGGAACTCATTGTGAGCTGTATTTATGCTGTTGTCTTGATTAAGCAGTAGGGGAGAATGCTTGACTGATCAGCACCATGTGTTCAGGGCATTTCAAGGACAGGCTATTGATTGGTCTTCTCAATCTGAGCCAGTCCTATGGATCAGAATGATAACATTTTTCTGAATGGCTCCTGGCAGAGGCTTAGATCCTCAGCTCTAAAAAAAAACATTTTCTCGAAAAATAACAAGGAATTGGAAACTATTCTCCCTCTCACCATTTACCATAAGCTGTTGCCTACAACCAATCAAAGAGACTGAAGAATTAGTATGCCACTCACCCCAAGTCTTCAGTGAATAACTGAAGAGACTTGGAAAGAAGATTAGAAACCATAAGATCTTATGAACCCTGTAGACTGGCGTGATTGGACTGAGTTCCCTTTTTTTAAACTCTCTATCCAGAATATCTATTTTTTTTTGTCTGCACACATGTATAAAGGTTTAAGAAAGAGTGGGGTTTAAAGAATTATATTCTTTATAAAATAATTTATATTTTTTTTTGTGGTTGGAATGGATTTGTTGTAATAAAAAAAACTTTTTTCTAAAAGAAACTCAGTTAGTGTATTCTACTAACCAAAATTTGTCAGGCAGGTAAACTGGGGATTTTGAGCAGTTTCATTAAAGCTTTAATTTTTATGATTTTATAATTTTATCAGTACACTTTCCCAACTATGTTGTGAAATTTTCTTTGTCTACCACTATGTCTAGGTGTCAGCCTGAATCCACAGCCAGAATGAAGGATGTCAGGTAAGTGGTAAACCCTGGAGAAAATAAGCATGTTTCACTTAATCTTTCCTCACAGGACAACCCTCTCATCCTACAAATCATCCTAGAGAACCTAGTGAAATCACAGCAAGCTCTAATCAACTGAACTGATTTATAAGGCCGTCGATGATCAAATCACCCACAAAATACCAGAGACCAGAACCATAGTTTATTTAATCTCTCCATTTAGTTTAATCTTTTGAGTATCGGCATCATTTTGCCATATCTACCTCAGGAAATACTTTCTTACCCACTGGCTTCTTTTGCCTAATCTGTGTTCACTCTCTCAAAGTTGGGGGGTGGATGGTTGCAAGTTTTACATATTTTGTTCTCTTGCTTCCTGTCCATCATTGCTTTTGTCAGTGAGAGCTATGGAATCGCATGCATAGAAATTAGGGAATTAATTGGTGCAATGTTGTAGCTAGAGATAGGTTTTGCTATGTCGGTGGGAAAGATATCTGACAACACCCTTCAGTAGCAGATCTCGGGCGCAAATGGGAAAAAAAAGGTAAAGGAGATACTTTCTTTTGGTTCTTGAGGTATCTAAACCCATAGACACCCCAAAGCCTTGTCTACCTTCTTTGTGCGTTCTCATTGTCATGATGCTGTGGTGTAATATGTGTATTCTGTCTTGGTTTCTTTTAGAAAGAGATTGGGGCGGGGGGGGGGGGGGGGCAGGTGGTGAGCAAGTTATGAGAAGATAAAAATAAAACCAATGACCAATGCCTCACAAGTTGTTTAAGTTGGAAGATTAGACACATCTGAGTGGGTGTGGTCAACCTCTCACAGATTGAGGAGTTTTAGTTAGCTTTCAGCAGTTGCTGTTGTGGGCTTGAAGTGAAAGCTATTTTTCTCTTTCTCAATTAGAGCTAAAAGCTGTGAGCACTCATCTTAGCCTGCTGGCTTGCATGTGAGACAAAATCTGTTTTCTGAATTTGCCTTTTTGCCAAAGGCTGTGTTTATGGGATGTTACTATATTGGAACAGTTAATTAGTAATTGTTACACCATCTATTATTCTGTTAAGTTTTCCAATAAAGTTATTATTATAAGCTCTTCTTCCTCTTGTTGTATTTTAACGACAATATTTGAATAAACTGTGTTTTGCTTAATGTTGAGTAGTTTGACCAGTAGAATTGCATCTGGAACACAGCACTTTACATTTACCCTTAAAGTGAGAAAATGTTAGGGTCTAGGCTATTTTATTAAATTATTTCGAGGGGGTCTGATACATAACAGCATCTTGGAGAGGGTTGCCAGGAAGAAGTATAAAGAAGAAGAAAGGTAGCTATCAGATTCCTGCTGTGAAAACATCTACTCAACCCATGGTGGTACCTCTATATGGTACACTGAAGTTATATCTGAAACTTTGACTTAACCCATTCCAGCTCTCTTTACTACCATCTTTTTAACCATAATTTTCTTCCATTCTTCTGAATCTTATCCATTTGCTTTTGCTTTGTGTTCCTATATTATCTTGTTCAGACTTCCATAAATTGCTTCTTTTGATCTCACTCCAACTCCTTCCCAATGTTCCCTTTAAAATCAGCTGGTTGCAGCCAATTTTTTTTTCAATGTGCAGAATCTTTAATTTCCATTGTGTGGTCATGTGCTACTTTCCAGAGTTCTTTGTGGTCAGTCAGTTTAATGGAAATATTGTTTTTCCCCATTCTTCTCGCCCTTCTCCTTAACCTGCCCATTGCTGTTTCTAGTTCTTCACTTTAAAGATCTTCTGTCAAGTATCCTCTTTTCTTCACAGGAGGCATCTGATGGCTGCCTTTCCTCTTCCTTTGTTTCTTCCTGGAAACCCTCACCAACCCATAAAAATCGTAACTTTAAAGTGAGGGGAGATAGGTATAAAACAGATGTCAGAGGTAGTTTCTTTACTCAGAGTAGTTAAGGGTATGGAATGCTTTGCTTGCAACGGTAGTAGATTCGCCAAGTTTAAGTGCATTTAAGTTGTCATTGGACATGCATATGGACGTACATGGAATAGTGTAGGTGGGATGGGCTTCAGATTAGTATGACAGAGCGGCGCAACATCGAGGGCCAAAGAGCCTGTACTGCGCTGTAATGTTCTATGTATTCTATTCTTTCATGGCCTGCTAAGTCTCGTAGGTATTTCTTATTACCATCACAAAGTCTCTCCCAACACTTCCTTCGTATGACCTCCCTCATGAACATTCCTCTAGGCTTCCTCATACCTGAGTGCTAACATTTCTCAGCACTGACTTCTGGTTTTGGAAGTCGCTGATGCACACAGACTTTGGAGGTCTGTGGAAAAGAAAAGAAATGAAAGACGGCATAGCTCAAATAACAGTCGCAATCACTGTTGTGAATGTTACATCTTTAAAATGACTAGGCTGCATGGGGACAGGAGGGGCCCAAGTCAATAGCAAGGGCCAAAACATTCACATCTGAACACAAAAGCAAAAAAAATCAGATGACTGTGAACTGGAGAGGTACATCTCACGGAGACAAAATGTTGCAGCTGCTGTTGTCAGCAGACAGGCAAACATGTATTTTTGCTGAATGTAGGAGAGTAATTAATGCATGGAGCAGGATAGTAAGGAATCTAAAAGATTTGTCCTCATGTAACTGGGTGAGAAAAGGAATCACTGGAACAGGCCTTACTGTTGGTACAAAGTTCAAACCTTCTTCAGAAATTGAGATAGTTCCTTCTGACAATTGCTTGATATTACAACACAGCAAAATTGGGAGAGGTTAAGCTATTGAAAGTTGGAAGTGATGCTGGAATGCTTCCTATATAAAAAAAAACACAATTTTGCAGAGGCCTTCAGGTGTTGCAGTATAATTTTGGTCACATTTAAGGGTAAAACAGAAAGCTAATAGCTACTTTACAGGAGGTAACTGAAGGCCCAACTTTGACACCCACACTGTAACATAAGTGAGGCAGTCTACTGTCTCAAGAAATGCCCTCGTGAACATATGATTCTGTCCAGACACTTCAGAACCAGCAGTCTTAGCAAAACAAAAAAGATGACTATTGGCCAAAGTTTTATTTGCTTAAGTATATAGACAGATTAAAATACTCGTGGAGATTAAGGACATATCATTTGTGACAGATTTTTCCTTTGGCAAAAACATTCTCTTTTAAATTAACCAATTTAAATCTGTTAACTCACACCTCCATCACATCTTAAGATGGTATCTTCTGGCCCAAAGGTAAGGACATTATCATTACACCACAATGTGGAAATACTATCCTAGCACCCCCCTCCAACCCATTAACAATAATTTAAAAAAGGATGAAAAATTATCAGAGATTTGCAGGAATGTAGAGTTGAAGTTAAAATCTGATCAACCATGGTCTTATTAAATAGCTAAGAAGCCTTGAAGGGCTGAATAGACTACTTTTATTCCTCACTCATATTTTCGGATTGGCTTAGAAATAAGCTGAAAATCATGATCTCCAAATGATTAGTCAGCTGACACATAAACTGCAACAAGTTATATTGAATTAGTCTCACACTGAAAATGGAATGCACTGCACCTATCAGAGCTAAAGCATTATTAGAAGAGTACAACAAATTTGAACTTCATCATATATGGGGAGAATGTGGAAAATTGCCAGAAGTGCCAAATATAAAGCATTGTTTTGAGTTGTTTACCAATTTTAGATCATACATATACACAAACACCAAGAACAAAATATTAATGACTTACAATGCATTTGTCAAAGTTGCGTTTAATGTGCACCAGAATGTTTCCTAGGGTAGATTTGATAAAGGAACAACGGTCACAATCTTGAGTTATCAGTGCCCGCTGGCTCACTACGACCAGCAAATGCAGGGTGTTGGAAGGGTTGATCTTGTCACACAGATTTACAAACCCCTTTAGATCTTGTTCAAGAGTATTAAAAATTTCATTCATAATTTTTCTTTTAGTGCTCATACCAGAATCTTCCTGCCTAATAGAAAACAAAATTAGGAAAAGCTGCAGCATAGATATTTGATCGGAAAGTGTATCAACCTTCAGAATGAAAGATTTTTTAAAAAGTTTTAATATAGTAAAAGTTTACCTGAAATATAAAAATGATCTTTAAGTATTCAGGTTTCAAGAATTATATATTTGCAAAATTCAGAAATTGAGAGCAGCTGTAACATCTTAAAACATGAAAATTATTGTATTATTCTGAATAAATGAAGAATTTGTATTTATACAGTATCTTTTACAGACACAAATCTTTCCAAAATGCTTCAAGTCTAAAGAAGCACTTGGATGTGAAATACAAGGAAATGAAGCAATTAAAATTGCTTCAACAACAGAGATAAAATAGCAATAGAGATAAAAGACCATATAACCCGATTTCAGTGTGGTCTTGGATAGGAGACAAATGTTGGTCAGAGTGAACTGAGAATTCTGTTATTCGTTTTTTGAATATTTTCATGGGACGTGGGTGTCGCTGGCTCGGTATTATTGCCTATCCTAAATGGTCCAGAAGGCAGTTAAGAATGAATCACACTGCTTTGGATCTAAAGTCACACATAGGCCAGACCAAATAAGGATTGCAGATTTCCTTCTCAAAAGAATGCTAACAAAACAGATGGGCTTTTAACAACAATTCACAGATCACATGGTCGCCATTAGACCAGTCTGAATAACAGAAATAACATTATCTTTGTGTCACTTTCAGAAGACAGCATCTCGAACAATGCAGCACTCCCTCCTCCAGCCAAGATTATTTGTTCAGGTCTCTAGAGTGGGATTTTTAAAATTCACCTGTGAGACATGGGCATCACTGGCTGACTAACATTTATTGCTAGTTCGTGAAGAAGGCGTTGGGTATGCTTTCCTTTATTGGTCAGAGTATTGAGTACAGGAGTTGGGAGCTCACGTTGAGGCTGTACAGGACATTGGTTAGGCCACTATTGGAATACTGCATGCAATTCTGGTCTCCTTCCTATCGGAAAGATGTTGTGAAACTTGAAAGGGCTCAGAAAAGATATACAAGGGTGTTGCCAGGGTTGGAAGATTTGAGCTATAGGGAGAGGCTGAACAGGCTGGGGCTGTTTTCCCTGGAGTGTTGGAGGCTGAGGGATGACCTTATAGAGGTTTACAAAATTATGAGGGGCATGGATAGGGTAAATAGACAAAGTCTTTTCCCTGGGGTCGGGGAGTCCAGAACTAGAGGACATAGGTTTAGGGTGAGAGGGGAAAGATATAAAAGAGACCTAAGGGGCAACATTTTTGCGCAGAGGATGGTACGTGTATGGAATGAGCTGCCAGAGGATATGGTGGAGGCTGGTACAATTGCAACATTTAAGAGGCATTTGGATGGGTATATGAATAGGAAGGGTTTGGAGGGATATGGGTCAGGTGCTGGCAGGTGGGACTAGATTGGGTTGGGATATCTGGTCGGCATGGACAGGTTGGACCGAAGGGTCTGTTTCCATGCTGCACATCTCTATGACTCTATGACTCCTTAATTGCCATTGAGAAGATGCTGGTGAGCTGCTTTCTTGACTGCTGCAGTTCACATGT
The DNA here is from genome assembly GCF_020745735.1 of Hemiscyllium ocellatum. Classification (NCBI taxonomy): domain Eukaryota; kingdom Metazoa; phylum Chordata; class Chondrichthyes; order Orectolobiformes; family Hemiscylliidae; genus Hemiscyllium; species Hemiscyllium ocellatum. The sequence continues at coordinate 92,069,197 of NC_083411.1, read as the reverse complement.
TGTGAGTTGAAACACAATGCTGTTAGGGACGGAATCCCAGGATTTTGACCCAGCAACACTTAAAGAATGGTGGTACAGACTGGTTTGGAAGGGAACTTGCACATATTCTCAGGTACCTACAGCCTTTATCCTTCTAGATGGAAGTGGTTGTGGGTTTGGAAGGATCTCTGGTGAATTTCTGCAGTGCATTTTCTAGATGGTACAGACTGCTGCTACTGAGCATCGGTGATGGTGGGAATGGATGCCAGTGGATGTGATGCTAATTAAGTGGGCTGCTTTGTCCTGGATGGGGTCAAGCTTCTTGAGTGTTGCTGGAACTCACCCATTCAGGCAAGTCAGGAGTATTCAATCACACTTCTGACTTGTGATGGGGATTAGCCTTTACGTAATCAGAGATAAGTTACTCACTGCAGTACTCCTAGCCATTGACCTGATCTTTTAGCCACATTGTTTATGTAGCAAGTCCAGTTGTGTTTCTGGTTGATGATAACCTCAAGAATGTTGACGGCAAGAGATTCAGTGATGATACTGCCACTGAATGTCAAAGGGAAGTGGTGAGAGTAGCTCTTATTGGAGAAGGGTTTGCCTGGCATTTATGTGGTGCACATGTTACTTGCCACTTTTCAGTCCACACTTGGGTATTGTCCACATCTTGTTTCATTTGAACATGGACTACTTCATTATCTGAGGAGTCGAGAATGGTGCTGAACATTGTACAATCATCAGTGAACATCCCCACTTCTGACCTTATGATGGAGGGATGGTCATTGATGAAGCAGCTGAAGGTGACTGGACCTAGGACATTACACTGAGGAACTCCTGCACGGATGTCCTGGAGCAGAGACGACTGACCTCTAACAACCAAAACATCTTCCTACATGCCAAGTACGGTTTATTTTTTGCACTGATGAGTTTGGCACTTCCATCATTAAGGAATCAGAGTTTTCTGTCAAGTAGCTTGGTGACAAGGCACGGTGACACAGTGGTTAGCACTGCTGTCTCACAGCGCCTGAGACCTGGGTTCAATTCCCGACTCAGGCAATTGACTGTGTGGAGTTTGCATGTTCTCCCCGTGTCTGCGTGGGTTTCCTCCGGGTGCTCTGGTTTCCTCCCACAGTCCAAAGATGTGCGGGTCAGGTGAATTGGCCATGCTAAATTGCCCGTAGTGTTAGGTAAGGGGTAAATGTAGGAGTATGGGTGGGTTGAGCTTCGGCGGGTCGGTGTGGACTTGTTGGGCTGAAGGGTCTGTTTCCACACTGTAAGTAATCTAATCTTAAAAATTATTTATTATTAATGTTAATTATTTTCATGAGGTGAACAATTTCTGTAATGGTAGATGCTAGTAGGGAATAAATTATAACAACTCTTTTAGGTTTTGAAAGGTTACATCTAATGCACACATGGGAAACAAGAACTGAATATACTATCATGCAGGAATTGCTGGCAAAGCCACGTCTTCAAGTCTTCTTTTGTCACCTTAAACATGTCCTTTGAGGTCTATTTCAATTCAAATGACAAAAAAAATGTTTCTTAATTCTTTGAAATTTACTTCATGGTGGCAATGTATATTTTAATTACAGCTCATCCCAGTCTCCTCTCTACACCCAATAAAAATCTGGAATTGCAAGGCTAGTCTAATGACATTCATGTAACCATTGTCAATTGTTGTAAGTATCCATCTGATTCACTGATGTCCTTTCAGAAAAAAAAAACCTCTGTCCTTACCTGGTCTGGCCTCCGTGTGACTCCAGAACTGTAGTAACATGGCTGATTCTTAACTACCTCTGAAATCACCGAGCAAGCCCATTCAATTCAAGGACAGTTAGAGATAGGCAATAAATGCTGGCCTTGCTAACAATATCCTCATCCCATGACTGAATAAAACAATGTTGAATAAAAAACTGTGATTATCTTTGCATTGTAGGACAATGCTGGAATAGTTAACATTTTTACTTCTGTTAGCATCTAACAGAGCTTAAAATAGCCCAGAAAGATTTGGCAAAGAATAGTTAAACCAGTGGCCCACTGTATCCAATCCAATTTCTGTCCTTTGGTCTTAAGGAAGCAGAAATGAATGCTACAATGGAAGATGATCAGTGTAAGAATGGGTAATGGTTTTAGCGGAGAATATAATATCAAATCTGGAGATGAGGAAATGTATAATTGTAGAAATGTCATAATGAATGATATCTAAAGGCGAGACAGTTGGGATTCTAGCACAGTTGTAAGTAAGTTGTAGAACAACTATTTTTCAGGGTTGGCACGTAAGGAATTAGAGTTGGGAAAGAAAAGGGAATGTCAGTAAAGAGTGATGTTAGGAACTGATTAGAGAAGACTGCGTAAGTAATTGATGGGGTGGAAGTGTGAGATTGCAAGAGATGGCAAATTTGAGGCAGTAGCTGTCAAAATGGGTTCAGGAGTTTACTGGAGGGAATAAGACAACAGTAAGTTAACAAGAGAAAAAGTATGGTGAGTTGAACTGGAGGATGAAATCATTTTAAGGTCAAGGAGTTACGTTGTGCGGAGGATGACGGGAGGAAAGCAGTGAAGATACACCGATGTTATATTTTACTGGCATATCAGGGTAATAAGCATTATAGTCATATGGCATGGAAACAGATCCTTCTTTCTAATTGTCAATGTTGACAAACTAAACTAAACTAGTCCCACTTGCCTGCCTTTAGCCCATATCCCTCTAAACGTTTCCTGTTCATGTACCAGTCCAAATGCCTTGTAAATGTTGGAAATGTACCTGCATCTGCCACTTCCTCTGGTAATTCATTCCACATATGAAAATTCTCTGCATCAAAACATTGTCCCTCAGGTCTCTTTTAAATCCTTCACCTCTCACCTTAAAGATATGCCCCCTAATTTTGAACTCCCCACCCACCCCCCCTTCCCCCCCATCCTAGGGAAAAGTTCTTGTTATTCACCTTACTTATGCTCGTTGTTGTGGTTCTGTTCGCCGAGCTGGAAGTTTTTGTTGCAAACATTTCGTCCCCTGGCTAGGCGACATCATCAGTGCTCTGGAGCCTCCTGCGAAGCGCTTCTTTGATGTTTCTTCCGGTATTTATAGTGGTCTGTCCTTGCCGCTTCCGGGTGTCAGTTTCAGCTGTCCGCTGTAGTGGTTGGTATATTGGGTCCAGGTCGATGTGTTTGTTGATGGAGTTTGTGGATGAATGCCATGCCTCTATGAATTCCCTGGCTGTTCTCTGTCTGGCTTGCCCTATGATAGTAGTGTTTTCCCAGTCGAATTCATGTTGCTTGTTGTCTGCGTGTGTGGCTACTAAGGATAGCTGGTCGTGTCGTTTCGTGGCTAGTTGATGTTCATGTATGCGGATTGTTAGCTGTCTACCTGTTTGTCCTATATAGTGTTTTGTGCAGTCCTTGCATGGTATTTTGTAAACTACATTAGTTTTGGTCATGTTGGGTATCGGGTCCTTTGTTCTAGTGAGTTGTTGTCTGAGCTACAAATCTTCGCACAAACCTTATTTATGCCCCTTGTGACTTTATAAACCTCCATAAAGTCATCCCTCAATCTCCTAAGGTCCAGTGGAAAATGGTCCCAGCCTATCCAGCCTCTCCTTGTATAGAGACTGATGAATTTAAATAAGGGCGATAGAAGTGCAACTAGATGAGATGTTCAAAGGAGGAATACATTAGAGGGTTGGAGGGACAGTTAAAACGCCAGTTGGTGATAACAGCCAGATCTCCACAGTCTTCACAGGACAAGTGATTTATCTGATTTGATTTATTTATTGTATTTTGTTACAAAATATAGTAAAAAAAATGATCGTGTTGCCATATTCTGATGCCATCTTAAAACACAGAAAAAGAAACCAATGTGGTCTACAGACATACTTGCACTACTACTATCTTTTATGGAGCTGTTTATGGCCTGCTGTAAATATTTGGGAGTTGTTTACCAGTAAATTCCATTGGTTGGGGTCGAATTATTTCATCAAGCTTTGCTCACATCAAGCTGAATGCCAAAGGAAAGGAGCACATTTTCAGAACAAAGGAATTTCTTTCACAGAGAGAGGAGAAGAAGCCTTCAAGACCACATTGAAAAAGCACATGCTCTGAAGTTACTTTCAGAGAGAACAACGAACCATGAGGCAAAAACTGCATGGAGAACAAAGTTCAGCAGTTCATTCAAATTGGGGTAATGTTTGATTCAGGCCAAACTTATAGAGTTAAAATTAGAGTTAGGGTTAAATGTGGATTAAGTAAAGCCAAGGTAAAGTGAAGTTAAGTGAGTTGAGTTAAAATTGAAATTAAGTTAGATGAAATAAGAAGTAAATGTGTCAATGAATGTATGTTTTATATTAAGTATTGGTACTTAAAAAAAATGAAGAAATGTTTGTTTAATAAAAGTCTGAATCAGTTCCCTTCCTTTTGTCTGCCACCCAAAAGGATACCTGGGTAAAAGTCCTCCTTTTCAGGTAACAATAACAATAACTTCACTTCCCAACTCTAGTTATGGACCATTCGTGATAAAAATTGTTCTACTATTAAATTACTTTTGCACCAAAATCTCAACTGTCCAGTCTTTAGACATCTATTCATTATGACATTTCTGCAACTATTGATTTTCTCAAGCATATCCTCATTTCTGCATTTGCTACTATATTCCCCAATAAAACACTACCCAGTCTCTCACTGACCATCTTTCATTGCAGCTTTCAGTTCTGCTTCCTTAAGATCAAAGGACAGAGGCTAGGACAGATATAGTAGGCCACTGGATTAGTCATTCATTGCCAAATCGTGCTAGATCATTTTAAGCTTTATTGAATGCTACAAAAGCAAAAGAAGTGTTAATTATTCTAGGATCATCCTACAAGTTCCAAGATGACAAACAACTTGCTTATAAGTAAATGGACATTCTTAAAGCATGGTACTTTCTACATATACTACCCACAGGGTAACTGAAGGGTTGGTATCTCTGACCTCACTTCTCGAACTGCTTAATAAATAGCCAAAAAAAAATATGAAGGTAGCAAATGCAATAATTCAATATGTCCTTATGACACGCCCAAGTGATACGCCCAAGCATTACATTACAATAGTTGTTACGTACTCTGTGGCACTTCGATAAGTTTGTATTCTTTCCGTTGAATCCTCGTTAACTGCATGATCGAGATCACACTTACTCCCCAACAACTGGGAAAAAAAGATTGAATGTAATTAATACAACATTTGAGTTTGAAACTCAAAAACTGCTCCGCTAATGCCGATGATGAATCTATCAAAGAATTTATGAGCTATTTCATGTAGTTATTCATCAGAAGACAGCAATATCTGGACGCCATTGCTATTTAAATTAGCTGTAGAATAATACTGTGAATGCTGGAGATCTGAAACTCAAACAGAAAGTGTTGAAGGTAAATCAATAGGCCTGTCAGCACCTGTAGAGAGAAAAACTGAATTAATGTTTTGAGTCCAGTGACCCTTCATTAGAACTGAAAGAGGTGGACCAGATGACGAGAGGAATAGATAGAGTTGATACCCAGAGACTTTTTCCGAGGGCGGAAATGCTATCACGAGGGGGCATAATTTTAAGGTGACTGAAGGAAGGTTTAGGGGAGATGTCAGAGATAGGTTCTTTACACAGAAAGTGGTGGGTGCATGAAATGCACTGCCAGCAGTGGTAAGAAAGTCAGATAAATTAAGGACATTTAAATGACTCTTGGATAGGCACATGAATGATAGTAAAATGAAGGATATGTAGGTTTGTTTGATCTTAGAGTAGGATAAAATGTTGGCACATCATCAACAGCTGAGGGTCTGTACTATGCTGTACTATTCCATGTCCTTGAAAGCAGCTGGGAAATGCTGATATTCATGCTGATGGGAATAGTGTCTGGTGCTGACATCTTGCTGTAGGTGATGGAAATAGCAACTCATGATCCTTTGGATGTAGAGGCCAGTGGGGCAGAAAGTGAGCACAAGGGTCATCTGATCATTTTTGTAGGAGGTAAGGGAAGGAGTGAAGGAAGAAGTGCAGGAAATGGATCGAACCATGGTGGGCCTTATCAACCACCATGACAGGAGATGGTCGGCTCGAGGCAAAAGTTGGACATTTTGGAGATTCCACTGCGGAAGTAGGCATCATCAGGATAGTTGGGATGGAGACGGAGAAACTGGGACAATGGAACAGACTTCTTAAAGGGAGCTGCCACTTTAACACACCAGCATGTTCCCATGCCAACATTTCTATCTCAGGCCTACTGCAATGCTCCAGTAAAGCTCAACACAAGCTGGAGGAACAACAAACACCTCACCTTCTGCCTAGGTATGGTACAGCCTTCAGGACTTGATGTTGAATTTAACAATTTCAGAACATGAACACCTTTCTCCACGTTTGTTACCCAATTCACACTTCCTGTTGGCACTTTTTCAACATTCCCTTCTCCTCCAGTTTACTAATAATAATTGCTTTATCTGTTTCCTTTTTTCTTCCTCTTTTTGGGCACTGTCTCCATCTATTAAACTCACTCCTTCCCCAGCTGACCCCAATCTCCTCATCATTGGATAAATACTACAATTTTCCAGCTGCTTTCAGTTCTGACAAAGGCTCAGTGGACTTGAAATGTTAACTGTTTTTCTTCCCACAGATGGTGCCAGACCTGCTTTGTTTTTCTGTTTTTGTTTCAAATTAACTGTGTTTTCCACAATTTTCAGTACCAAGAAAGAAATTGATTACCTCTAATACGATGAAAGTTTAGCATAGATTGTTAGAAATTGGAAGGGTTCTAACTTATAAGTATAATAAAATCTTTACATTGAAAAATTACAGATGTTATCATTGAGCAATTTAGATAATAGTAATAGTATTTGACTTCAAGTTTTTTTTGAGCACATGTGAAATCCTAGAAGTGTTATGTAGTTTGAAATAATGAAGTCAAAAACAAGGTCATATATTGTTAAAATTTAACAATTTAGAATGTTACTACAAAACCTGTGGTGTTTCACTGCATGTGTCTTCTGTCATCATAAAGAATTTGGTGATAAATTCCTCCTCTGCAATACATATGGGTTCCAGTTCTGCTAATACATGATCTATGATCTTAAGAGAGAGGGAAAAAATAACAGTAATGACATAAAACTCAACCAAGCAACATGCTTTTGTAATAATTTACTAAATGTTAACAAAAAGTGATTAGCACTGCTGCCTCACAGCACCAGGGACTTGGGTTCGATTCCAGCCTCAGGCGACTGTCTGTGTGGAGTTTACACATCTCCCAGTGTCTATGTGGGTTTTCTCTGGGTGCTCCGGTTTCCTCTCACAGTCCAAAGATGTGCAGGTTAGGGAAATTGGCCATGCTAAATTGCCCATAGTGTTCAGGGATATGTAGGTTAGGTGCATTAGTCAGGGGTAAATGTAGAGTAATAGGGTAGGGGATTGGGTCTGGGTGGGTTACTTTTCAGATGGTTGGTGTGGACTTATTGGGCTGAAGGGCTGGTTTCCACACTGTAGAGATTCTATGAATTGGTTTATGAAGACTGTCCTTTAACCCTTCCATCTACTCGGGTATATAAAACAAATCAAGATTCCTTCTGAAAAACTGGTGAACCCATTATTTTATATGTAGCATGGCAGCAGTTTCATGGCAATTTTCTAATATGTAAATTATCCAATTATGAAATTTAATTCTTTGACTAGTCTGGCCGAAATTAGAACTCAACCTTAAGTTACATGTTCAACATCATAATGACTCCGCTGTTATATCTTCAGGTACCGTGTTCCAGGACAGCATTAACAAGGACGGTTGCCCATGATTATGCTTGCCAAGATACTGCATTGGTTTGCTGTTGCCTTCCAATCATGAATCTCTCTTATCACCCAGTCATTGGCATATGTTGGAAGGATTTATATAAATTGATACTTAAGCTATTTGGCAGAGTTATCAATGCATCTTCATTGGCCATCAACTGCTGTGAGTTGAATCCAGAACTTCTGTTTCAGAGACAGGGACAGTATCCATTGTGCCACAAGACCTCCCAGTATTTCATAATTGAGGCAATTCCTTTTTCCTTTAAAATAAATCATGTTAGAATAGAAGAAATGTCAATCATCTTTAACCTAGAAAGATGTTCCCTTATCAGCTGGATTTTTGCTACTGAGGCAGGTAGCAAATTATCTGACTCAGCAGACCTGCTGAAGTATAAAAGGCTCCACTGGACTAAATTTTCATGCTAAAGAGGTGGGATGTGGCCAAGTCAGTGCACTGGCCCAGAAGGATTGGATGACTAGCAAGGTGGGCTGGTTAGAAGGCAAATTTGCTTCTCTCGGAAATCATCTCAATAGTTTTTAAGATCTAAGGCCCTTTTAGCCTTCACAACCCTTCACCCCAATCCCCACGTACTATCATGCTATCTCATGTCTCCTTTCCATGCAGCTCCATGCTTCCTTCTACCCTATGGTGCTTCCATGACAACATCCACCATTCCCCACTCCGCTTACCTTCGCTGCATGGCCCTTCCTATGTCTATGCTACTTTCATAGTCATTCACTCAGTATCCATCATTCAGCCATCCATCCACCTTAAGAACCATAAGATGAAAAAAACGTCTAAGAGCCTAATACAGCTCTCACTCAAATATATCAAATAGTGCAAAAACAAAATCCATTCATAAAACCCATTTAAAGCTTGTTCTTGGAGAAAGCCACTGTTGCCCATGAAGTATCTGGCTGGCATTTAATACATCAGGTTTTCTCCAAAGAGCTCAGGACCCCCATAACTTCGATTAAACTCCATCCTTTGTTTTTAGGCTTACTGTTAGCATATCTTCCTTACAGTCCACAATACAGATTCACTAGGTAGCAGCATAGAAGGGATGTAAGCTTGGAAGATAAACTGATGGGCGAAATAGCATCACTTAAAAAACAGAAGTAGTAAGTCATTCAGCCCCTCATGCCTGTCCCTCCATTCAGCAAGATCTTGACTAATCTGTCCCAGGTCTGAACTCTCTTTGTGCTGCCTCAGCAGAGCCATCAACTCCCTGATATTTCAGAAATCTACTTAACTACTCTTTAAGTATTTTCAATGATGCAGCCTCCACATTTTTCTGTGGTAGAAACTTTTGGACATTCACTACCCTTTGGAAGAAGAAATTCCTTTGTACCACAGTTTTAAATGAGCATTCTCTTATTCTGTAGCTAAGTCCCCCAGTTCCAGATTCCCCACTAGTGAAAATATCTTTTCAACATCCACTCTGTCAAGGATCCCTCAGAATCTTGTACATGCTCTGTGCCTAAGTGAACATCTGTAGCTAACACCCAACATACCTGTAGCCATAGATAAGAGTAATTAGGTTCATCTTTGAAAGTAGGTTGTCAGTGCAATTTTGATATTACAAATTCATATTTTGGCCTGGATAATGATTTTAATTGAGGTGCCTATTCAGAAACAATGATAAATAGATGTATGATGTATATACACTGTTAAAAGAAATAAGACCTGCAAGGACAATGGTTAACCAACACAGCCTGATTTGCCACACCAGGCAAAATACTGTCAAACATATTTTCAGACATTGCATCTGTGGGGAAAGTTACAAGATTGATGTCAATCAAGGAATTGTTCTGGTGCAGAAGCCCATTTAGGCTATTGTGATTGTACTGATTCACCCAGCAAGTTTTAGAACCAACTATGGTACTGTGTCATTTGCTGCGAAGGTAGCTGTTGCAAATATGTACCATAAGATTGACACACATATTTTGTGGGTGGCACGGTGGCACAGTGGTTAGCACTGCTGCCTCACAGCGCCTGTAGACCTGGGTTCAATTCCCGACTCAGGCGACTGACTGTGTGGAGTTTGCATGTTCTCCCCGTGTCTGCGTGGGTTTCCTCCGGGTGCTCCGGTTTCCTCCCACAGTCACAAAGATGTGCGGGTCAGGTGAATCGGCCAAGCTAAATTGCCCGTAGTGTTAGGTAAGGGGTAAATGTAGGGGTATGGGTGGGTTGCGCTTCGGCGGGTCGGTGTGGACTTGTTGGGCCGAAGGGCCTGTTTCCACACTGTAAGTCTAATCTAATCTAATCAATTGGTGACTAAAAGCTCCATGTTGGATTTATTTTGCTTTTATTTTTGGCTTTCACTGAGATGCTTTTGATGCTGTTTTAAAAGTTTTCAGATTTTATGTACATAAATTGTGTCACTACTTACCCTCAGCAATTTCTGTTTTCATCAATAGTGTTCCTCACACTTGTTCAAGTTACCTATTCTATTTACATCCTGATATATTTTTGGGTTAAGTACTGTATGTTATTAATTCCAAGGTGAACCCATTTAAAAAGACACGGAAGGAATATAGAAAGGTAAAACTTTAGATTGTTCACTGAGATTGAACTTACCTGTGTACAAAATGTAGAAATGCTCCATTCTTTATCCTCTTCATCCTTTGCCTTAGTCATCACAGGTGACACCACAAAAAGAGGAAAAAGGATGGTATTTAAAGTCAGTGTATTACAGGTTAATGCTGTGCAGATATTTCTTTGCTAAAGCAAACATAAGAATACTAATTACTATAATTTTTCACAAAATGAAAGAAGGGAGTAATAAAAAATAAACCTTGATGCTACTGTGCATGGAAATATACATCTAGCATGTGATTGTCAATCAGACTTTTAACAGATTGACACAAATTCTGCAATGATAAATTACAGCTGATCAGGTTGGCAATCATATAAAACAAATGTGGGCAAAAATATTTAATTACCCATGAACTAAGGCTACTATGGTTTCCTTAAACAGCCAAAACTAATCGACGGATCAAAAAGACCTCACTAAATAAAATTAAGCTGAACTAATGAATTAGGCATCAATTGAAAGTGACGAGGGCTGCTGATGAACTGCGTAATAATAAAGAGGTCAAGCAGGGTGTGTGGTTAGAATCTCCCCTACATGTTTTAAATATAACTTGTCCCTTTTAAAAGCGAGCTGATGAACTCATCACACAGAAGTTACTGGTAACGGTGAAGGACATGGCTACAAGAAGATAAACACCAATGCAGAAGCAGATCAGAGGGAAGCCTCCTGAATTTCCATTGAGGCACTGAGGTGTTAAGACAAAAAATGCAAAGGAAGTCATGTTTCTGAAGAGGGCAGTGAGCGCTCAATGTAAATCTTCAGAAAGCAGACCAATTCATGGAATCTACCAAAATTATCTGCAGCACTAATCAAAATGTTCCTTTTCTTTGAAGACTTGGATAATGCAATCTCATAATAAAAACAAAATGACTTTTCCACAAAAGGAGGTCTTTCAGCCAATCCGACCCATGCTAGATCTCTGCCAGATTAATTCAATCCCTTGCCCTTTTCTTGTAGCCCAGAATGCTTATTCTCTTTAGGTGTCTACACAATCTCTTTTGCATGCACATCCACAGTTCCCTCTGTTTCTGCACTTCCCTTTGAGTTGTATTCTTAGCAGGTAGGATATCCTGCCCTAGGTACTTGTTTCTGAAGGTCTGCAATAGGAATGTTAATTACCTGATTGGGAAAGGCCTGCCACATTTCAAGCCAAAGGAGGTAATATACATCACTTGTAGCGCTCCAGCTGGTAGCTGAGGCCCCTTCACTTCCATTAAAATTTCCCTTAAGAATCTGGTCTTGAAGGGTAAATGTAAAGTCTTTTCATATTGTCAAATTTTATCATTAGGTGCTGTTTATAGATTTGTTTTTAATTCATCAAACCAATTTGTCTCTTAAAGATAATTTGGGCTTTTCACTGACCAGCCTTTTTCATTTCAAAGTATAAATGTGACATATTTTCTGGAATATAAATGGGGAAAATTAAACTTTGGGCACTGATTTTATAAATTCCTTTTTATTTTATCCTAGTTAAAATCAGGCAAATTAACCATCTTAGTAATTCAACTGGTCATTTAACATTTGTGACAATTTGTGTAGTAGTGGAGTTTGATTATAAGCATAAGTTGGAGCAGCACGGTGGCTCAGTGGTTAGCACTACTGCCTCATAGTGCCAGGCACCCAGGTTTGATCCCAGCCTTGAGCGCTTGTTTGTGTGGAGTTTGCACATTTTCCCTGTGTGTGCGGGTTTCCTTCCACAATCCAAAGATGTGCAGGTTAGGTGAATTGCTCAGGGGTAAATATAGGGTAGGGGAATAGGTCTGGGTGGGTTACCCTTCAGGGTGTGGACTTAATGGGCCAAAGGGCCTGTAGGGATTCTAATTCTAATTCACAATTCTCTCATCAGAGCATAACAAGAGCTATCGAGGTGGGTAGGAATGTGGATTTATGGTTACAATCAGATCAGACATGATTTAGTGAATGGCGTAGCAGGCTCAAGGAGCTGAATGGCCTTTATTTGGTCATTGCTCCTTATTTATATGGTGCATATTTGTTCACATGTAATACAGTGCTTTTTCCAATGGAAAAACACAGTATAGTATAGTTAAAATCATGTCAACTGTCCAATGGGGAAAAGCACAACATAGACATAGATGTGAGTTTGGATTCAACCCAAGAGTCCCCAAATCACCTGTGAAAATTAGCTCACAGGAGTAACCAACTGGAAAAAAAGATGCTCCTTTAAATAGTAGGAAATAGCAAAGATCTGCGACTCAACACACAGGGTGCTACCCTTCTTTATTTGCTGCTTATAGGTTCACTACTGACCTCTTCACTAGCAAAGGGGGAGAGAAACAACTTGTGCTTGCGGAAATGGCTCACAGTTAGAAAGGTCAGTGCTGCACTTAAGGAATTACTGTAGAAACCGGGAGGAATGAGGAGACCATGAGTGGTATTTGGAGGGTGGGGGGAGGGGGACTAGGGATGTAAGAGGGAGGCTGCAGATGGTGACAGGTGGAATAGGAAGCTGGAAAAGATGTCATGAGACAGAAGGCAGCTGCAGGGAGCTTGTGGGAGGAGTGGGGAGGGAGGTTTCAAGGTTTGGGTGCAGAGAAGGAGGTTGCAAAGGAAAGAGGACAGTATTTAATCTGCCTGCACAGGAATACTCATCTAACTGGAATCCAATAAAAATTTAAATCGCTGAGGCAATGAAATCCTTGTAAATAAGTCTGTGGAATGTCTAATTTAGAGCTGCATGAGGTCAAATGTTACTGTACTTTGGAGGGGGGAGGGGGAGTAGCGATTTGTCAGCTGTTGAATACAAATCTGAGATCTGAGATGCAGTAAATAAGGTTGTAGTTACTGGGTTAAAATGCTCCAGTTTTGTGCATAAATGAAAACTTCAAGAAGGTCTTTGATTAGGTTCCGCAAAGAAAGCTACTGAGTAAGACAGGGGCCCATGGTGTCAGAGGCGAGGTGCTAGCATGGATAGAAGCTTGGCTGTCTGGCAGAAAGCAGACAGTGGAGATAACTCAGCATGGCACCTGAGACAAGTGATGCTCCACAGGGCTCAAATGTTGGGACCACAACATTTCATTTTATACATTAACAATCTCAATGAAGGAACTGAGGGTATTCTGGCTAGATTTGCAGACGACACAAAGATAGATGGAGGGACAGGTAGCATTGAAGAGATGAGGAAGCTGCAGAAGTGGCAGATAGGGTACGTGTGAGAAAGTGTGGAGGTCATGTACTTTGGTAGGAAGAATATCGGCATGGACTACTTTCTAAATTGGGAGAAAATTCAAAGTGTCAGTGCAGAGACTTGAGAGTTCTGGTCCAGGATTCTCTCAAGATAAACTCAGGTTTAGTCAGTAGTTGGGAAGGTAAATGCAATGATGGCATGTATTTTGAGAGGACTTGAATATAAAAGCAGTGATATACTTCTGAGGCTCCACAAGGCTCTAATGAGCTCACATCTGAATTATTGTGTGCAGCTTTGGGTTCCACATCTCAGGAGGATGTACTAGCCCTGGAACATGTTCAGAGGTGGTTCACAAGAATAGTCCCAGGAATGAAAAGCTTAACATATGAGGAACGTTTGAGGACTCTGGGTTTATACTTGATGGAGTTTAGAAGGATTGGTGGGGGGGGGGGTATCTAATTGAAACACTGGTTCCATTGGCAGGAGAGACGAGGACCCCAGGCATAGTCTTAGAGTAAAGGAAAGACCTTTTAGAATGGAGATAAGGAGAAACATCTTCAGTCACAAAGTGGTGAATCTATGGAATTCATTGCCACAGAAGGCTGTGGAGGCCAGGTCATCGAGTATATTTAAGACTGAGATAGATAGGTTCATGGGTATCAAGGGGATCAAAGGTTACGGGGAGAAAAGAGGAAAATGGAGTTGAGAAACTTATCAGCCACGATTGAATGGCGGAGCAGAATTGATAGGCTGAATGGCCTAATTTCTGCTCCTATGTCTTATGGTCTTATAACAAGGCAATAGCTTTGACATCATTGCAGAAGATATGTTTAGGATAAAAGTTTTTCATTTGCAGAAATATATATCAGTTATTTTGGGAAAAAAACTTCCGTTAATTTATACTTGTTACCTTATGCCAATTTAAATACTGTGGTGTATTGAAAATTAATGCTTTTATTGTGTAACATGGATTCAAGTTTAATGTAGTTTTTATCATTGTTGAGATACTGATGAATTGTTCTCATTCTGTCCACATATCCCAAATGCCAACACAAATACATAAGGTGCTGCCACTCCATGGCAGCATCACTAGATAACTCAGTTAGTGGGAATGAAACAGAAGCCCCTAAAATCCAAAATGTTGTCCACAAAAATCAAAATATAGCCCTTAATAAAGTCTCAAGATGAGTCCTCAAGAAAGAAAAATTATTTTGACCTTGGTTGTAAGCTGTCATTTTGTTAAACTCAGATTTAAATTGCTCTGGCTGATATAAGAATTGCAATTTTGACATTTGAAAAATATCTAACCATTATTTTGAAACTAAAATGAGCATCCTTCCCAGAATATAGTCTATTGTTTATATAATTGTGGCAATTACCCATGCTTCACTGAATTTCAAATGTGAATCGTTTCAGAACCCATGTGTTCCATTCATCTGAGAATGAAAGGAGAAAGTGAGGCCTGCAGATGCTGGAGATCAGAGCTGAAAATGTGTTGCTGGAAAAGCGCAGCAGGTCAGGCAGCATCCAAGGAACAGGAGATTCGACGTTTCAGGCATAAGAAGGGCTTATGCCCGAAATGTCGAATCTCCTGTTCCTTGGATGCTGCCTGACCTGCTGCGCTTTTCCAGCAACACATTTTCAGATCTGAGAATGAAAGTCAGTTTCCAGAAGCCATAATAACAAATTATGCATTTGATGTGGTTTCTGCTTTGTTAACACGAACTGATAAGATGGTGCATGGAAGATAAATAAAGGTGTGAAGGTGACAATGGAATGACATGAAGGTGTGCGGGGGCCTGCTGAAGAAACCAAGGGTTGAAGATGGAGAATGAAATGGCCCTAATGCGCCTCCATATCCACATTTCTCTCCTTCTGTTACATGACTCACAAACTGCTCTGCTAACCTGACCCCAGTGTAAAAACAGAAATGGTCCATGATATCATACATGCAATCATTTGCATGCAGTCAGTTATGCAATCGGGAGCCATTTAAGTGCATAAGTCAAGTGTTTCCAATTTTAAAGGGAGATTTGGTCCCTTGCATCTAAGAACACATGCCCAGTTCTGCCTTGTTTTGATCCAGATCTTGGTATGGCCATCATATCATATACTCATATGGTTATCTGAGACTGCAGCTCCCTAACCTTATTTAGAGTGCTTCATGTGTTGATAAAAATGTATTGTGAACCTTATTTAGACTTGGTGCTCTGGACTTAGATCTGGCTGGGTTCCGAACAGGAACCATCATCATTACCAGTGTTCTGAAGCATATACTTGTTTGAAAATCAGATGTACTGAAGGGACTCCTGCATTATAAGCAATAAATATTATAAACAAGGACAGGACTTATAACAATTAATTGCAGGGCCCTGGTAATGTTGTAGAACTGAGAGATGTAGGAAGTCAGGCACATAATTCTTTGAGATTTGCTTCACATGTAGACAGACTGATCAAGAAGGCGTTTAGCACGCTTGTCTCAATCGCTTAGACATTTGAGTGTAGGAGTTGGGACATTATGTGAGGTTGTGCAGGATGCTGGTGAGGCCTCTTCTGGAGTACTGTGTACAGTTTTGGTCTCTGTGCTATAGGAAGGACAATATTAAATTGGAGAGGGTTCAGAAAAGATTTATCAGGATGTTGTCAGGAATGGAGGGTTTGAGTTATAAACATAGCCTGTGACTTCACTAGAGCACTGGAGGTTAAAGGGTAACCTTATAGAAGTTTATAAAATTATAAGGTGCATAGATAAGTTGAATAGCAAGGGTTTTTTCCCTAGTGTAGAAGAGTGTTCAAAACTAGTGGGCATTTTTTAAGGTGAGAGGAGAAAGATTTAAAAAGAACATGAGGAAGAACTTTTACTTTTACACAGACAGTGGTTCACAATTGGAATGAAATGACAGAGGAAAAGGTGGATGCAGGTACAGTTACAACATTTAAAATACATTTGGAAAGGTACATGCACAGGAAAGGTTTGGAGAGATATGGGCCAAATGCAGGCAAGTGGGACTAGTTTGGTTTGGGAACATGGTTGGTCTAGACTAGTTGAACTGAAGAGTCTGTTTCCATGTTGTATGATTCTATAATTTTGTCATCTGTCCAGTCCATTTTGACTGATGGCATTCCTCTCTGCTTGCATTCTCTTAAGTTGGAGTGACCACAATTAGAAAGGTGCCATTCACGTAGCTCTCAGTCTTGTGAATATAAAGCTGGCATTGTCGCAGCGGACCCATAGGTCTGCTCTCTCATCAGAGAGGCATGACTTATAGTAGTTTCACCTGAGCGTCACCATGCCTCATGCGAGGGGAAGAGATTGGGTGAGGAGAGTCCTTTATAGTATCCTAAAGCAGTGGGAGAAGTGAACCTGAGCTGGTGGCGGTCCGCTATGTCACAAATCAGCCAACCAACCAACTGAGCTAACTGAACCGGACACCAGTTGCTGTTCAAGCCCAAATCCATAGTTTAAGCTCCTACAGCTATTGGCACCTCCAGCATGAGAAGTGTCCTGAAATTCCCACATAAATCTAATGTACCAGTGGATAGATTTCCAGAGGACATTTCTTCCATACTGCAACATCAATCATTTACAAAGCATAAATCAACTCCCAAATCTGCAGCCCCTATAAATCAGGACCCCTGCTAAACACTTAGATTCTCCTCTTAGATTAACCATCAGCATTTGCATGCTAAAACTAAACTGGCCACCATTGGCATACATGATGTATAATTTGTAGATGGCTGCACCGTCATTGCAGCTGCACCCGATTTGCAAGCCACTCTCAATCTGTTCAATATTTCAGACAAAAATCTTGCCCTTGAATGTTGCCAAAATGAAATTCTTTTATCAACTCACAACTGATCAAACATTACGCCTGCCTTTCATAGTGAAGGAGAGACTCTGACATATCCTAAAATTTGACAATCCCCTCTCTTAAATGATTATCATTGAGGAATCGTGATTTGGAGGTGCCAGTGTTGGACTGGGTGGACAAAGTTAAAAATCACACAAGACCAGGTCATAGTCCAATAGGTTTATTTGAAAACACTAGCTTTCGAAGCACTGTTTACTCATCAGGTGAACCACGTGATGAAGAAGTATCACTTGGGAAGCTAGCGCTTCCAAATAAACCTATTGGACTATAACCTGGTGTTGTGTGATTTTTTACTTTGTCATTGAGGATGAGATCCAACGCTGCATCATCTGCACCAGCTCAGCCTTCTACTGAGTGTTTGACAACAAAGCCAATAGAAGTCCTGGCTTACAGAGCAGTTGTCATCTTCATAGTCCTGCAATGTAGTGGAAACTGTACTGTACACCAAAGATGCAAGACAGAAATTCTGTCAACAAAGCCTCTGCTGCATCATTCGGATTCCTTGGGAATACCATTGAAGAAATGTGTCTTCTTGAAGCTAGCTCCTTACGTATTAAGGGAAAACTCCAGCAAAATCAATTTTGATGGAATGAACAGAGTGACCAGATGGTTAAAAAGAGTCTCCCCTGCCAGCTTCTGTTTTTTCAACTCGGCATTAGATAATTTTCCAAGGAAGGACAAAAGAAAATGCTTCAGAAACACATCCTTTGAAGCATGCCAGCATTGACATGGATGACTGTGAGGAGCTTACTGCCAAATTTCAACTTGGTAATTATTTGTGAATCAAGTTGCATCATACTTTGAGTCACAGCATCTGACTCATGATATAGAACAGTGCCAGATAAAGAAAGAAGAGAAAGCAAATCGTGCACTCTAGCTCCTACTATTTTGTTGGGACAAACGTCCACATATGACTACATGAGTCAGGAATTGGTATGTTCTGTCACATGAGAAGCTATAACAGAAAACTCTGGACTTCAAGCAGACATTGTCCTCAAATTAAGGGACAGCCACCATCAACATCATGTTTCAGATGGTCTCATGGTTTAAACATATTGGGCCTGCAAAAGTGCAGGGGTGTTGCCGCTAGCCATATCTGTCAGGTGTGCTCCTCTTCACTTTTTAAGGAAATGGACGAGTATTTCAGTATGAAGTCTTTGAAATAGTGGAAATGGTCACACGGTCATATTTTCCATCTAAGGTGAACACATACCTGTTCATAGATTGGAAATTTTTATTCACAAAAATTCCTGGAACATCTTCTGTTACTCTAATAGGAATAAACAAGGAAAATCAGCCACTTCTAAAAAATCACAAAGGTCTATCACTTGGGGTGTTAGCACCTATCAGGGAAAAAATGCATTGGTTGACAAAGCAAGCACGTAGAACCGACTTTGTGCAGCTGGGTAGCAACCTGGAAGGAAGGTGAAAACGTTTAAGGCTGGTGATTTAGGCATTAATGGGCAAAATATGACCTCCTGGTTCAGAAGGCAGCAGGGGCTGCTGCAAGAGAGTGCATAAAGGAGCAACAGCTTGCTTGACGAGGCACAACCTCTTGATGTAGTCTTCCTCAGAAATGTAAAGGAACTGATTCTTGGTCCATGGATCCTCTGGATAGCTACGGCTTTCTAAGAGGTTGCTTTACCTGCTGTCTACCAACAGGCCCACTTATTTATCATCCCTATTGTTGAGGGTACTTTTCCTGCTGCTCTTCTATCAACTATTCCTTCATTCAAAGGAAAAATGCAATTCTAGCCCCAATGATAAATGGTGAGTTAGCGCAACTAAGGGTAAAAAAAAATTACTAACAAGTAATTTCCAATTTGCAGGATGGAAATGATGTTGGGGACACAGTTGAGGAGAATCGAAACCAAGAATTAATGTTACATTGATTTATCTGAGATCCTCTAGTTGTACGTAACATGCCTATAAGATCTAGCATACGATAATAACATGCAAGTGATTTTATCTCAGGATTTCTTAAGTTACACTGCAATCTTTAAGAGTAGAAAGTAACAAAGAGATAACTAATAAATACATCAAGTAGTTTAGGAGCATCAGTAAAAATTGAAGCCATCATTTGATTATCAATGTTAATTCACAAATACCTTACTACAATGTTAAAAAGAAACTGTTGACATATTTAAAAATTCTTTGTGCAGTGTGTGTCTCAAAACACAAAGAGAGTCAGGCTTTCTGTGGCAATATACACTTATTACTTGTTACAACAAATTATTTGTTTTAGTCTGAAGCAGTGGATAATGATGGTAGAGGCTCCAACTCTCCATCAGGTGGCTGACCAAGAATCAGTCATGTTGGCAACATTTGCCATTGCAAGAGTTAGAAGCATTTACAATTGATAATTAATTCATTTGGCCATTACATGAATCCAGCTTCCTTGGCTACTATCTCCGAGGGAAGTACCGTAATCTGGAGTTCATGACTCAAAGGCAGAGACAATATCCAATGTGCATCAAGACCTCCCAACATTCTTTGTACCAATGCACTATTTTATGATATCAACATTTCAAAGTTACCTTCGCAGATTGAATCTAACATATTACTGAATGAAATTAAGGACAGAGACTGTTGCTGCACCTTGTCCATCATTCGACGATCTGCAATGTCAGTTTCTGATCCTAAATGTTCATATAAAGAGTTTCTGAAAAGTGTTTTCTGTAGATTGGATGTAGAAGCAGTCAGCTTTTCAAAACTTTCCTGAATTCCTGAAAATCACAGCACACAAATTTTTAAAAAAATTATCACGGATTTTACATTAAATGTTCACCCCTAATTCCTGCTGCCAGAGAGGAATAATTGTGCATGCCTTGTGCTTACCACCCACTGTTTTTGCTGTAGACCCATTGTTCATCTCTATTAGCTGACCACACAATGTTCATTTTCCTTGTTGCCTCCCACTAGCATCCTCTCCCAAGCCATTGTCAATATTACATGAGCCTTCATCACATCTCTCCCGATACATCGTTATGCTCCACTACAGAAGACCATAAGGATATTGAAGCAGAAATTAGCCATTCAGCCCATCATGTCTGCTGTGGCATTCAATGATATTATAGCTGATCTGATAATCTTTAACCCCATTTTCCAGCTTTATTCCCATAACCTTGATTCCTTCAGGAATTAGAAAGCTGTCCATCTTAGCCTTGGATATACTTAATGATCCAGCCTCGACACCCCTCTGCAAATATTGCAAAATCTTGTCTTATCCACTGAGATACTGATCTCCCCCATCATTAAGGAAGGCAATATCTGTGAAACCTCCTTCTCCTGCCATTTATTCTATAGACCACCACCACAGAGTGGATGTGGCAGGACAGCAACTTTGATTCCATCTGCAAATTGTGACATTGCTTATCTCTGTCTGTTGCATACTGTTAAGGCTGTGTGAAATGAGGCTTAAGTTGCTAGGTCTGTTCTAAATCTATTCCATTTAACACAGTAGTATTGCCAACAAGTATAACAGACGATATCGACCAATGTGAGGACAAGATATTGGGTGGAAATTGTAGGGGTCTGAATAGCTTGGGCTTTGACAGAATTTGTGGCATAATTAGACAGGAATTCTGACAAAGCCAATTCTGAAATCAAGTTCATCTTTGTCTGTCATTTGTACTTTTCATGAGTGGCATAGTGAATTTTCATTGGCAGTGATGAGTTCCCATTTGATGGGATTATTGTTTGTTAGATGCCCTGTTGACAGTTTAACTCACCTGACTAATATTCAGATTTCTATCTCAACAAACTCACCAAATAATCAAGGCATTGAGAAGCCTTGACATAGAAAACCAGAGGGAATACCTGGCATATTCAGTTCACTGCTTGCTCCAAAGAACGTCCATGTTGGACCCTGGGCTACAACACCTCTGTTCCATGTAGTGCTTCTGCACTTCCATGCTGCACCGATAAGTATCATTGCAATACTGAAGTAAGGACACTGCATTCAGAGTCATGACACAGCTAATGGACTGTATCAGGTTGAACCTTTAGGAGTTTTGCTCACCGTCCTCATGTACACTCACTCTGAGCCTATTTGAATGATCACAGCCTCCCTCCTTTGCATTGCTTGCTTTTATGTAGTTTGCCCCCTTAGATAGAAAAATGAGGTTCAGTTTACTTCTGTGTTGCTTTGTCATTTAGCACACACACAAAAAAAGGAAGCTTAATGGCTGTTAGTAGATAGGCCTAAGTCAAATCAACGGGATAACTTTGCTTAGGGTGTGTTGTCCCAGTTTGTCAAGGGCTGATACCAGTCCTGGGGTTTGGAAACAGTCAGTCAACCAATCAACTGCGGAAAGGTCAGAGTCAGGATGCTGTGCACATAAGCAACGAGGAATTGAATGTCACACAGCCCAGCACCCATCATGAAATTTTCTGCCCTATTGGGGGCTGTTTTCTTCCTGGAATAAGAACAGGATGAAAGTGGGTGACATAGCTATCACTTTTGGTGTAGGTGGGGATGTTTCTAGAGTGAGTGATTAGATAGCGTAGAGAAAATGCAGGGTTACTGGTATCATGGTTGGGGTGAGTGACAAGAACTGAGTGAAGATGCTGCTCAGACAATAGTTTGAGTGGTAGGACATTAGATTTGAAGGTGAATATAATAGCAGATATAGAGTGAGTGTGAGGTATCAGGAAAAGATGGTGGCACTTACACTAGTGGATTGGAGAAGGTCATTCACATCCTGCCTCTGCACTATCCTGTCCAGCAGGACTTCCAGTTCACTGCCCATACAATGGTGTGTAGATTTCCTTTTGTCTGCCACGTCTGTGGCAAATGTCAGGAACCATGCACAGCAGCTACAGACAGACAGTTCCTGTCAGGGTGCTCAATCGACTTTCAAAGATGGCAAGGGTCAAAGGGATGTTAGTAAATTTCGGTATATCCGCTGAATGGCAACTTGTTCTGGGAAAAGTATATGGTAAGTTGGCGCCAGAATTGACAAGATGGATACCATAGGGGTGGGATTGAAAGTTAACAGTCAGATTTGAGAAGAAATGGCGAGAAAACCGACTCGGTTTGTCAGTGGAAATTCCTCCAAAAAACTTGATGCAAACTAGCCACAAGATTCAACCCATCATCTCTCCATAAACTGTATCATGGTGACTGCTAATAATACAGCTAGAGACAGGTGCCTCTGCAACAGGTCGATTGATAAGATCAAGGTCAAGTATGTTCTTCTCTCTTGTTGGTTCTCTCACAACCTACAGAATAGAGTTGAGGGGCTAAACGGTCTACTCTCGATGTCATGTTCCTGGAACTGAATTATTTGAGCAGATAATTTTATAATGTTTTCTTGTGGACTGTCACTGCTTTGGCCACATGGTTGGCAGGAAGAGGATGAGCTGCATTCTTGAACCACCGCACTTCATGTGATCTTGGTACACTTATAGTACTGTTAGAGAGGGGAATTAATATTTTGGACCAAGGATAAAACAAGGTGTGCAGTCAGATCGTCCTGGTTGATTACAAATTTAGCATCATGAGAAGGCTGTTGATGAGTGATTGCCACTTATTGAATAAGCACCTAATGACAACTACTTTCTTCACTTTGCTGATGACTGATGGTAGACTGATAGGATTGTAAATGGTCCTGAATTTTGTGAAATTATTCAAATTCCTAGTACTTTAAAAATCAATGAATGCTACTTGCGTGTGTCAAGGAATTGAAGAAAATCTGTTCCAGCAGTTTAATAGATGGTTGTTGACATAACCTTAAGTGCTATTATTATGGCATTATTATATATCAGTGTTTTTTCCAATATGGCATCACAGTGGAAGCTGTAAATTCCAAGTCTAATTGACAGTTCAAAGAGGTAATTAAAGAATTAGCTGTTTGGTATGGGAGCCTTAATACAAAAGTTTGTTTTAATACTCAGCTAAGTACTTGAGGAGATTTAGTGGGTTGAATAGCCTTTATTGAATGAGAGTTCACTTCATATAGAATAGTCTGTAATAGATATTTATTTTGTTTCATCATTGATCCTGAGGTCTCCCATGGTTAATGTTGAGAAATTTTCCATTGAGGGCAACAAGGAACCATGGCAGTAGGTGATGCAGGGCTATGTTTGGCATGAGTTGACATTTGTGGGCATGGAGATTTCATATGGAGGACATGAGTTTGCATTTATTGGCATGTATGGGCATGGGGAACAGGTTGAGGGAAATATAGGTTTGACATATTTGGATGCGGGAATGTTTATGGGGTGGTGGTGGTGGTGGGAGTTACAGGATGCAAGCTTTAAGAAAGCAGCTTGGAAGATGTCAAAGAGAGCTAATGTTGGCCTTTTAAACAGCTATCCACATCACTTACAGTCACTTGTACTCACCTTCAATCTTCATCTGGGACTGGCTGGTCTAACTCCATCACTTACCTGAGCACTTGCCCCCAATCTCCTAATAGAAATTGCACCATTTTGGACACTTTTACACCAAACCAGAAGCCGAAGTCTGGAAAATTGCCCAACTCAAGCTATCAACACTCAGGAGTGAAAATACAGCCCGCATTTCTTTTTAAATTGCTTCACAGGCAGTAAATGTCTCTGAGTCATCATTTATTTCTCACCTTTCCTGCATTTGGTTCTTCATATCACGTGGACAGGCTCATAAACGTGACGGTGTGAACTTAAGGAGAAGGTTAAGATGAATTATCTATCCGCTGTTCCAAAGATAGACCCCTCCCATTTTACAATTTCTTCAACTTTTCAGAACTATTACTTTAATTTGTTTATTATATTTTAAATACCTTCATCAGACACCATCAGATCCACAGTAAAATCTATTATGAAACACTAATTTTTGTGTGTAACATGTATTTGTCAAAAAATTCTGAAGACAAGAATCACAATGTTCTTCGGAATCAAAACTACCATTAATAAAGGAAAAAAGAGAAATGCAATCATGGTTGGAAATTACAATTACAAACAATAATAGTTGGCTTGTGAATGTTTACAATAAGTAACAATTATAAATAAGTGCCTACTTTGGAGAAATGGCTTTACAGGTACGGCTAAATTTGCAGCTAAGTATCACAACTGCATTTTGGAATCTAGGTTAATCATAAATATAGTATTTTTTGTGTGATGTATCTTGCAGCTATATAAAAATGAGTTTTCTGTTTTGTAGTTTGCCACTCATACTTACTGAATCTCATGCCTTCTTTTGTTCCAGTTAATTTAAACTTCACCACATCAAAAAATTCTTTGGTTTGTTTTTCATAAAGTTTTCTAATGCTTCCTGAATACACCTGGAAAACGCAACAGAACTTGGGAAAAAGATATTTGACACTTATCATTAGTAATTTCAATGCAATTTGACAGTATTTCATACATTTTTCTTTGTGTTAAAGTTACATAATGCAAACACAGAGGATGCTGCAGAAACTCAGCAAGCCCATTGGCATATGTGGAGAGAAAAATAGAATTAAAATTTCAATTTCTACATGACTCTTCTTCAACATTTTAATGCACATAATGTGTCTAAAGTTTAAAAGTATTGACTGTAAATTAATAATATGTAGAACAAGACACAGCTGATAATCCACACTTGCTGAGCTTCTGATTGTACTTCAATGTGGTGTTTGGCACTCAGATATACATTTTAGCTATGTTGATTCTAGAAAGGCAGCACAGTGGCTCAGTAGTTAGTACTGCTGCCTCACATAACCAGGGATCTGAGTTTGATTCCAGCCTTGGGAGACTCTTTATATGGCACTTGCACATTCTCCCTGGGTCTGTGTGAGTTTCTGTCAGGTGCTCAGTTTCCTCCTGCAGTCCAAAAATGTGCAGATTAAGTGGATTGGCCATTCTAAATGCAGGGTTACTGGTATGGGGTGGGTCTGGGTGTGATGCTTTCCAGAGAACTGGTGTAGACTTGATGGGCCGAAAAGTTTCTGTCTGCACTGGAGATAAAAATTCCCCAGTTCCTGCGTCAAAGACTATTCCTTCAATGGCTTCTGGTCCATAATGACCTCCAATATCATTGTTATTTTTTATGGAAATTGTATGCCCTGCTCTCTGCCTCTCATCTCGCGCCAGGCCTGCTATTGCTCTTCATAGGAAATTTCATTCTAAACCAAATCTGCTCTTTCTGACTTTCACTTTGCTCTGAATGATCTTTTCTTTGTTTCACTTTCTGCTTCCTTTCAAAGGTGGCTAACTCTAATTATTCTTCAGAGCAACTATGTCACCATTCATTGGATAGGTAAGATTGGGTCTTATAAATATTGTGTTTGTTATCTCCAAAAACAGAATCCCAAACCAGATTAATTTAAAAGAAAATATTAACCTATTTTTGAAATCAACTTGTTCAGAGATGTTATTACACACCTCTAAAGCAGTTGGGACTTGAACAGCTTCCTGGTTCAGGGGTAGTGACTCTACCACTTCGCCACAAGAGGGCCTGCAAGCCAGCTTAAATGAAACACTATTTTATCTTCTGTGCCTACATCCAGAGAAATATGACTTGTGGAGCATTTGGCACAAGCTAAACCACCTGACAGTATCCAAGGTATTAATTCTTCCAGAACATGAACTTGCTCTGAATCGGAATTGTCCTCCAAGATGATTTGTATCCATATAAGATAATAATTCTAAACTTGAACAACAATAGAGGCAGGTACCATGTGCAATTAGACTATGTTTTGATAAAGATAGTTCTGGAATGGCTTTTAATTACTGGTATTGTGTATTCTGTTTTCTCTGTGAACTTGGCTGTTTATAGGAGGAGTCAATTCATGTACTTTCCTACATTTTCTTCAATTAATAATATATCAGGAAATATGAATAAGACATTTTAATAATGATTTATATTTTAATAATTACAAATTTAAAAACATAAGCAAAGTATAAACTTTTGAGTGAGAAATTACTGTTGGCAGGATCAGTGGATGAATGCTAAATTAACTGGATTTTTTGATCGGTAATTGTTACATTTGTATCTGCCCACAGGAATGTTATAGGATTTTGCACGAGAAGTCCTTGTTACTCAGTCATGGGAAAAATGCCATCTGGTGCCCATATAAACAAGGCAATCACCAGAAAATCTCCATAACCAAGAAGTCTGAATAACTGTTAATGTAGAATCCCAACCAGAAAGTGATATATTTAATTCCATGTCAAATGAGGTATGAAATAAAGAGAAAGATTGGATAATAGCGAGAGAAAAGATAGAGGAAAAGATCATTTTAATTTTTATTTAAATTGCCAACAACAAATGAGCTTTGACATTTCTTAAAATTAAAAATAAGCATCTGCAAGGTGTTTGGCAAGCTTATATGACTAAATGTATCTGTAAGAATTTTTGGTTAATGTCTCTGTTGAAACCAGTTAAAACAAAGAAGCTAATGCCCCTATTAAGGAATTCAAAAACATTAAGGAACTAAATTGGGTAATCCTGCAACAAGACTATTGAAAATGATTCCAAGTCTATACACCTTTCAAACCTTTGTCTAACAGCTAAGAAACATACCTTTGATAAATCAGTAAAAATAGCAGGGCTGTTGTTTTTAATCCAAGCCATTAGAGGGCTATATGGCAATAATTCATCATGAAAATGCTTATGGATGGGCAAGATTAGCTCTCCCGACTGTTGCAACAAGCCAATGTTTTGGTCATTTCCCTTAAACACAATGGAAATAACATTTTTAAAGCTCTAATACATTTAACAACCGAAATTAAGAAACTTAATTGATCCATCCCAGAATTTTCAAATATTTCAATAATATCTACATGACTGTATGAATGAACATTCCAAAAGAAAAAAAATCTAAGAAGTAACATATTTATTCATGAATAAATAAGCTTCTTTTTTAAATTAAACTGTCTAACATTCAGTTTGGCTAGATTTGGAATATTGCGATCAGACCTGGTTGCCACATTACCAGAAGAGTAAAAAGTGAGGTCTGCAGATGCTGGAGATCACAGCTGAAAATGTGTTGCTGGTTAAAGCACAGCAGGTCAGGCAGCATCCAAGGAACAGGAAATTCGATGTTTCGGGCCGGAGCCCTTCATCAGGAATCCTGATGAAGGGCTCTGACCCGATATGTCGAATTTCCTGTTCCTTGGATGCTGCCTGACCTGCTGTGCTTTAACCAGCAACACATTTTCAGACATTACCAGAAGAACATGGATGCTTTGGAGAGGGTGCAGAGAAGGTTTACCAGGATGTTGTCTGGTCTGGAGGATTTTAGTTATAAGGAGAAATTAGATAAACTCTGATCCTTTTCAATGGAAATTTGGAGATTGAGGGGTGACCTGATGCAGGTCTACAAAACTGTGAGAGGCATAGATAGGGTGGGTAATCAGAGGCTGTTTTTCAGGGTGAAAAGGTCAACTACAAGGGGCATGGGTCAAGGTGAGAGTAGGAAAGTTTAGGGGAGAAATGCAGAGAAAAGTTTTCACACAGAGGATGGTAGATGCCTGGAACAGACTGCCAGTGGAGGTGGTGGAAGCAGGCACATTGGCAACATTTAAGGTATATCTTGATAGTCACATGAACGGGAGGTGAATAGCAGGATAGAAATCATGTATGGGCAATAAGTAGCGGTCTAAATAAGGATTAGGAATCAGTGTAGGTGGGTTGAAGGGCCTGTTCCTGTGCTGTTTTGTATAGTATTATACTAATCAAAAGAACTTAAAGTCTTGACATATACCGACTTAATTGGTCTCAGCAAAGGTAGTTCAAGGATCTAACTAATTAATTTGGACGGCATTTCTGTGGGAAAGTAACTCCTAATCATAAGTTATACACATTGACCTGTATTTTAAACTGTCTGCAGATTGATAATATTTTGACATTCATGAGGTTAAGCCATTAATCATGGCTGTTGGCATCAATGAACCATATCCTAGAATAACGTAACTATTATGAATAATGTCTAATTCATTGGTTGGCTACTGGGGAGTGATCAACAGTCTTGAAACCATATGTCAACTAAGAGCCAAACTCTTAAGAGGAGGAAAAAGATTGATCAAAACATCTGATAAATATTTTAAAAGACAGGTTTTCGAGTATCACATTTACTACTTTGGTTTAAGAAAGCTAAAAGTCTGCACCAACTACCAAACACTGTTGCTTAACGTGCCATTGTGAACTCATATGTCGAGTCAATTTGTCAGCTTGAATCAATACTATACCTAGAACTGAATGAACACTGATTACCTAATCTCAGTTTTCCCAAATGATAATAAATCATTCAAGGACTTATTTTAATGCTGAATATTTGACATGGAAGACTTAATCATGCTGTTCGTGGTTAGACTGTGAATTACTGACGAAACATTTGGATCTGGAATTATTCGGTAGATGCAAAATAAGAAGTATGTCATTATTAACAGAAAAGAAAGAAAATGGTTTCCAGATAATTTGTGAAGAGCTGACCACCACATCGGCATCTCATCAACTTAGGTAAAGAAAGGTTGGCTAAAGATGATATTCTAACACTCTCTATTCATTCTCAAGTATTTGGTTCGCTTTTTCAGTAATTGATGAATTCTCTCCAAAATAAATAAGGACACTGGACAATAATATACCCTTGAAACTATTGTTTATAACAAAGTAAATTTTACAAAATCTTTGTCATCAGATTCTATCACAAGAAACCAAGAACCAACCAGTTACATTATTTAGCAGTGCACATACCTGTAGTACAAATAAATTATTAATATGCTGTATGAATCGACTTTCAAATAGCTGCCGTAAAGTTTCAAACTTTATTAATTGTTCTACCACACTTTCCAGTTTCCGATGGCCTAATAAAATCAGAATTTTAAAGTGAAGTTAAATTACTACTGATAACTATACGTATGAATAATTTGATTTCACAATTATCCTACTAACTTATAATTCTTTTTGACCCAAACTCCAGTTTGAAAATAAATGCCTGGCACAACCTTCTAATGTTAAACATCAATTTATAGCATTCCTTGTCTGAATAACATGATGCTGTAACAACGACTTACTAAAAATCTTCAAACTGCAGCTATTTTTACATGGGCAGTTTCATTTTCTTCTTGGGTAGGTGAAATAGTAAAAATAAATCATTATGAAGAATCACTATTCAGTGCACTATTACCTACTTAGGGTTTAAAATTTATGGTCTCATCAGCTTGTACTGCATTATTACCTTATTTATAAATATAATTGTATATTACACCTTATATTTTGCAAAGTTTTAATAACAATATGGTCCGTGATGTGTGCAGACTGATCCTAACCAGCACCAGGTTAAGCTGTTGATAGCAGTAGAGAGCATGATTTTGCTACTTTGGGCAATTCAAAAATGGGGAATGTTGGGAAATTAGCATACCTGATTTTCCTATCTATGGTGGTACTAACAGTGCAGATAAAATCAGCGATCTGTCTTTACTTCCACCACATTTGAAATGTTAGCTCCTATTCACAAGTGTGAAAATGTCACTGCAGGAATTCTGTGTTGGTAAGAAGAATGCAAGCAGTAATAGAGAGGAGGTTATTGATAATTTGTCTGCATTTCTGGTTACAGTGGACTGTTTCCTGTCTGTAAATGTGAGAAGGTTCAAAATATAAACTTAAGGAAAATTTGCACTAGGTCATATGGTTTCATACCCAAACAAAATTATAATCATAAACAATAAAGCAGATAGATAACATAATATAAATGGTTATTAAAATTAATAATCATGGGATTCTGGCTGGATCAGCATATATTGCCCATTCCTTGCTGCTCTCGAGAAGGTGGTTGCAAGCTGTCTGCTTGAACCATTACATTCCATTTAGTGTAGGAACACCCACAATGCTGTTAAGGGAGGGAGTTCCAGAGTTTTTCACCTGTCAATATTAAATAATTGGTGATATATTTCTATGTCACGATGGTGATCCATTGATTCTAGCTTTGCTTGGACTTCTGAAGTCCACAGATGCCTCCTTGAGCAAAGTGCTTTAATAACTCAAAATGCTACATCTAATCCGAATATTATTCACCAATTATTACTGGTGTGGCCAACTATTCTATACCCCAACATAGAATAAAGCCCAACAAAAATATTTTTAAACTTTGTCATCTTTGAAAGGTAAATTAAATCTCTTCTAACTGAAATATCTATTCCCAATTAAATATTGTACTTACTAGTGTAGGTACTCCTCAAAAATCTAGTGCCACATGGACAAAACTCAGAAAACAACCTTTTGTAGGGAGTAGTTAATCAGTCCATAAAAGTCAACAGTTTGTCTTATATTTAACTAAAGAATTTCTTACTTCTTAAAAAGATTATTCACTGATTTCTTGTGAACATTTAGCAAATGAATGGTTTAAATAAATAATGTTAGAAAAATTCCCACTGATTTTCTTAATACTTCTGAGGATTGGGAAATATTTTGCTGTGCAGTTCTACTGATGCACATAACCTTTAGTATCTCAGAAAACAGTAATATCAACCAGGCAGTCATTCGATGAGCATCAGCAAATTATTTAGCCATTGGATGCGTTACAATTTCAGTCCATTCATCCACATTTTTCAACTACTGATATCAATCAGGAGTGTGAGTGTGGTGGGTGGTAGTTCTTGGAACAAGAAGGACACTTGCTCATGGTAAGAACTTGTGTATGGAATTTTTTAATGTAGCAGGGTCATTGGCTGCAGTTATCACATAGTTCTGACGGACTAGGGGACTATTTAGATCTGACCACTTGTCACTGGTGTATCAGAAGAACTTGCAGATTGACAACCAATCTGTTTAGCCAAGTTATTATACACTGTGACTATCAAGTCCTGAGAGGGAACTTGAACCTGGAGCTTCTAGCCCAGAGATAGGGTCATTATCATTGTACTGCAAGACCATATCAGGTCAAAGAACTCTGTTAATTCTCCTCACATTTTAGTCAACTGCTGCTGAAGACAAATGTGGAATACTATTGTTGCCCTGACCAAGTTGCCCTGGGATGGCACATTTGCTCAGTGGTTAGCACCAACTAGGTAAAAACAATGACTGCAGATGCTAGAAACCAAATTCTGGATCAGTAGTGCTGGAAGAGCACAGCAGTTCAGGCAGCATCCGAGGAGCAGTAAAATCAATGTTTTGGGCAAAAGCCCTTCATCAGGAATAAAGGCAGAGAGCCTGAAGGGTGGAGAGATAAGCTAGAGGAGGGTGGGGGTGGGGAGAAAGTAGCATAAATAGGTAAGTGGGGGAGGGGATGAAGGTGATACGTCAGGGAGGAGGGTGGAGTGGATAGGTGGAAAAGAAGATAGGTAGGTAGGACAAGTCATGGGGACAGTGCTGTGCTGGAAGTCTGGAATTAGGGTGAGGTGGGGGAAGGGGAAAATGAGGAAATAATTGAAGTCCACATTGATGCCCTGGGGTTGAAGTGTTCTGAGGCAGAAGATGAGGCGTTCTTCCTCCAGGCGTCTGGTGGTGAGGGAGCGGCGGTGAAGGAGGCCCAGGACTTCCATGCCCTTGGCAGAGTGGGAGGGAGAGTTGAAATGTTGGGCCACAGGACGGTGTGATTGGTTGTGCGGGTGTCCCGGAGATGTTCCCTAAAGCGCTCTGCTCGGAGGCGTCCAGTCTCCCCAATGTAGATGAGACTGCATCGGGAGCAACGGATACAATAAATGGTATTGGTGGATGTGCAGATAAAACTTTGATGGATGTGGAAGGCTTCTTTAGGGCCTTGGATGGAGGTGAGGGAGGAGGTGTGGGCGCAGGTTTTGCAATTCCTGCGATGGCTGGGGAAGGTGCCAGGATGGGAGGGTGGGTCGTAGGGGGGTGTGGACCTGACCAGGTAGTCACGGAGGGAATGGTCTTTGCGGAAGGCGAAAAGGGATGGGGAGAGAAATACGTCCCTGGTGGTGAGGTCTTTTTGGAGGTGGCGGAAATATCGGCGGATGATTTGGTTTATGCAAAGGTTGGTAGGGTGGAAGGTGAGTATCAGGGGTGTTCTGTCCTTGTTACGGTTGGAGGGGTGGGGTCTGAGGGCGGAGGTGCGGGATGTGGACGAGATGCGTTGGAGGGCATCTTTAACACGTGGGAAGGGAAATTGCGGTCTCTAAAGAAGGAGGCTCTCTGGTGTGTTCGGTGGTAGAACCGGTCCTCCTGGGAGCAGATACGACGAAGGCGGAAGAATTGGGAATACGGATGGCATTTTTGCAAGAGGTAGGGTGGGAAGAGGTGTAATCCAGGTAGCTGTGGGAGTCAGTGGGTTTGTAAAAAATGTCAGTGTCAAGTCGGTCATCATTACTGGAGATGGAGAGGTCCAGGAAGGGGAAGGAGGTGTCAGAGACGGTCCAGGTAAATTTAAGGTCAGGGTGGAATGTGTTGGTGAAGTTGATGAATTGCTCAACCTCCTCACGGGAGCATGAGGTGGCGCCAATGCAGCCATCAATGTAGCGGAGGAAGAGGTGGGGAGTGGTGCGGGTGTAATTACGAAAGATTGACTGTTCTACGTAGCCAACAAAGAGACAGACATAGCTGGGGCCCATACGTGTGCCCATGGCTACCCCTTTGGTCTGGAGGAAGTGGGAGGATTCGAAGGAGAAATTATTAAAGGTGAGGACCAGTTCGGCCAAACGAATGAGAGTGTCGGTGGAAGGGTATTGTTGGGGACGTCGGGAGAGGAAAAAATGAAGGGCTTGGAGGCCCTGGTCATGGCGGATGGAAGTGTAGAGGAATTGGATATCCATGGTGAAGATGAGACATTGGGGGCCGGGGAAACGGAAGTCTTGGAGGAGGTGGAGGGCATGGGTGGTGTCTCGAAAGTATGTGGGGAGTTCCTGGACTAGGGGGGATAGGACAGTGTTGAGGTAGGTAGAGATGAGTTCAGTGGGGCAGGAGCATGCTGAGACAATGGGTCGGCCAGGGTGGTCAGGCTTGTGGATATTGGGAAGGAAGTAGAACCGGGCAGTGCGAGGTTCTTGGACTATGAGGTTGGAAGCTGTGGATGGGAGATCGATTGAGGTGATGAGATTTTGTATGGTCTGGGAGATGAAGGTTTGGTGATGGGCGGTGGGGTCATGGTCGAGGGGGCGGTAGGAAGAGGTGTCCTCGAGTTGGTGTTTGGCTTCAGTGGTGTCGAGGTCAGTGCGCCAGAGTATCACTGCACCCCCTTTATCTGCTGGCTTGATGGTGAGGTTGGGATTGGAGCAGAGGGATTGGAGGGCTGCGCGTTGTGAGGGTGAGAGATTGAAGTGGGGGAGGGGGGTAGACAGTTTGAGGTGGTTAATGTCCCGGCGGCAGTTGGAAATGAAGAGGTCGAGGGCGGGTAATAGGCCAGCGCGGGTTGTCCAGGTGGATGCAGTGTGTTGGAGGTGGGCGAAGGGGTCCTTGGAAGGTGGGCGGGAGTCCTGATTGTGAAAGTAAGCTCAGAGGCAGAAGAAGTGTTCGATGTCATGGC
Organism: Hemiscyllium ocellatum; assembly: GCF_020745735.1. Lineage (NCBI taxonomy): Eukaryota > Metazoa > Chordata > Chondrichthyes > Orectolobiformes > Hemiscylliidae > Hemiscyllium > Hemiscyllium ocellatum. The sequence continues at coordinate 92,035,424 of NC_083411.1, read as the reverse complement.
ATGTATTAAATTCATTGATGCGTGGATGGAAGGAGATGAAGGTGAGTCCTTTGCTGAGGACTGATAACTGCCTGCCTCACAGTGCCAGGGACCCCGGTTTGATTCCAGCCTTGGGTGACTGTCTGCATGGAGTTTGCACATTCTCCCCATGTCTGCGTGGGTTTCCTCCAGGTGTTCCGGTTTCCTCTCATAATCCAAAGATGTGCAGATTAGGTGAACTGGCTATGCTAAATTGCCCATAGTGTTCAGGGATGTGTTAGTTAGGGGTAAATGTAGAGTAATAGGGTAGGGGAATGGGTTCGGGTGGGATACTCTTCAGAAGGTCAGTGTGGACTTGTTGGGCCAAAGGGCCTGTTTCCACACTGTAGTGATTATGTGATTCAAATTTAGATAGCATTATGCAAATAAAGGCTCCTACTGACCAAAGCCTGGACATTCTTAGCTTCCGTTCATTTTTAAAATTTAAATGAGCTGTCTCCTATTGACCAAAAGTTGTTGAATGTTTGGTTGTCTCAAACATAGAGACAGTACTTTGTAGACAGATTTTTAAATTTAGGTTCATTGAGGTGAGGGTTCATGATGCCAAGGAATGCAGACAAAAATACATTTCAGGTCAGATAGGAGAGAAATCTACCCAACAAAATAGAGGGAGAGAACAGAAATACCTTTATCAATGTCAAGTTGTTTCAATATGATTTATTTCTAAATTAGCTCACTATATCTCTCAGTTGTCTCAAGCTGGTTGTAAAATACCCAAACAAGAAGCTAATGTTGAAGACCAAATGGGAACTAAGATTCTAAAAAAGAAATTATCAATTTGTGGGATGTGGATTTCGTTAGCTGCCTAACATTTATTGCCCATCCCTAGTTGCCTTTGGGAAGTAGTGGTGAGCTGGCTTCAACCCGCAGTAGTCTGTCTATGTGGGTTGACATACAATACCACTGGGAAGGGAATTCCAGAATTTTGACCCATCCACAGTGAAGGAATGATGATATATTTCCAAGTCAGGTTAGCGAGTGACTTATAGGGGAGCTTGAAGGTGGTGGTGCTCCCATGTAACTTCTGCCGTATCCTTCTAGATCAAAGTGGTTGTGGGTATGGAGGTGCTGTCTAAGGATCTTTGGTGAACTTTCTGCAATGCATCTTATAGACAGTACACATTACTGCTATTACATGAAGAAGCAACAAAGAAGATTGATGAGGGCAGAGCAGTTATATGGACTTCAGTAAGGTGTTCCTGATGAAGGGCTCTGGCCCGAAACGTCGAATTTCCTGTTCCTTGGATGCTGCCTGACCTGCTGTGCTTTAACCAGCAACACATTTTCAGCTCTGATCTCCAGCATCTGCAGACTTCACTTTTTACTCTTCAGTAAGGTGTTCGACAAGGTTCCCCATGAGACTGATTAGCAAGGTTAGATCTCATGGATACAGGGAGAACTAGCCATTTGGATACAGAACTAGCTCAAAGGTAGAAGACAGAGGGTGATGGTGGAGGGTTGTTTTTCAGATGGGAGGCCTGTGACCAATGGAGTGCCACAAGAATCGGTGCCTCTATTTTTTGTCATTCACATAAATGATTTGGATGCGAGCATAAGAGGTACAGTTAGTAAGTTTGCAGATGACACCAAAATTGGAGGTGTAGTGGACAGCGAAGAGGGTTACCTCAGATTACAACAGGATCTGGACCAGATGGGCCAATGGGCTGAGAAGTGGAGTTTAATTCAGATAAATGCGAGGTGCTGCATTTTGGGAAAGCAAATCTGAGCAGGACTTATACACTTAAGTGTAAGGTCCTTGGGAGTGCTGCTGAACAAAGAGATCTTGGAGTGCAGGTTCATAGCTCCTTGAAAGTGGAATCGCAGGTAGATAGGATAGTGAAGAAGGCGTTTGGTATGTCTACCTTTATTGGTCAGAGTACTGAGTACAGGAGTTGGGACGTCATGTTGTGGCTGTACAGGATATTGGTTAGACCACTGTTGGAATATTGTGTGCAATTCTGGTCTCCTTCCTATCGGAAAGATGTTGTGAAACTTGAAAGGGTTCGGAAAATATTTACAAGGATATTGCCAGGGTTGGAGGATCTGAGCTACAGGGAGAGGCTGAACAGTCTGGAGCTGTTTTCCCTGGAGCGTCGGAGGCTGAGGGGTGACCTTATAGAGATTTACAAAACTATGAGGGGCATGGATAGGATAAATAGGCAAAATCCTTTCCCTGGGGTCGGGACGTCCAGAACTAGAGGGCATAGGTTTAGGGTGAGAGGGGAAAGATATAAAAGAGACCTATGGGACAACTTTTTCACGCAGAGGGTGGTACATGTATGGAATGAGCTGCCAGAGGATGTGGTGGAGGCTGGTAAATTGCAACATTTAAGAGGCATTTGTAGGGGTCTATAAATAGGAAGGGTTTGGAGGGATATGGGCCGGGTGCTGGCTGGTGGGACTAGATTGGTTTGGGATGTCTGGTCGGCATGGACGGGTTGGAACGAATGGTCTGTTTCCATACTGTACATCTCTATGACTCTCTGTCGGCGGTGGAGGCAGTGGATGCTAGTCCCAATCAAGCATGCTACTTTGTCTTGGATGATGTCAAGCTTCTGAGTGTCGTTGGAGCTGCACTCATCCAGGCAAATGGGGAATATTCCATCACACACCTGACTTGTACTTTGCAAATGATCGGCAGGCATTAAGGAGTCAAGAGGTGAGTTAGCCACCAGAATATTCCTAGCCTCTGACCAGATCTTGGAGCCATTATGTTTATGTGGTGAGTACAGTTGAGTTTTTGGTCAATGTTAACCTCCAGCTTGCTGGTAGTGACTGATTCAGTGATGGTAACACCATTGAATATCAAGGGGTGGTGATTAGATTGTCTCTTATTGGTGACAGTTTTAGCCTGGTATTTGTGTGGTCGAAATGTGACTTGTCACTTGTCAGCTTAAGTCTGGATATTATCCAGATCTTGTTGCATTTGAACATGGACTGCTTCAGAATGAGAAGTTGAGAATGGTGCTGAACATTGTTTGCCAATGATTGCACATTCTCACTTCTGATGGAGGGAAGATCATTAATGAAGCAGTTGAAGATAGTTGGGCCGAGGACACTACCCTGAGGAACTCCTGCAAAGTTGTCATGCAGCTTAGATGACTGACCTCCAATGACCAAGACTATCTTTCTCTATGACAGGTATGACTCCAACCACAGAGACTTTGCCCCTCATAACCATTGATTCCAGTTTTGCTCCTAAATGCCACACTCAGTCAAATGCAGCCTTGATATTAAGGGCCATCTCTTTCACTTCACCTCTGGAATTCAGCTCTTTTGTCCATGTTTGAGCCAAGGCTGTAATGAGGTTAGGAGCTGAGTGGCCCTGGCGGAACCAAAAGTGGGCATCACTGAGCTGGTTGATAGCACTGTTGGTGACACCTTCTATAACTTTACTGGTGATCAAGAGTAGACTGATGGGGTAATAATTAGCTGGATTGGATTTATCTTGCTTTTTATGTACAGGACATACCTGGGCAATGTTCCCATTGCCAGGAAAATGCCAGTGTTGTAACTGGACTGGAAGAGCTTGGTTAGGGGAGCGGAATGCTCTGGAGCAAAGGCCTTCAGTACTATTGCTGGAATCTTGTCAGAGCCTTTGCAACATCCAATGTCTCCAATTGTTTCTTGATATCATGTGGGCTGAATCAAATTGGCTGAAGGCTGGTACCTGTAATGCTGGGGACCACTGGAGGAGGCCGAGATGGCTCATCCACTTGACACTTCTGGCTAAGGATCACTGCACTGATGTTCTGGGCTCTTCCATCACAGAGGATAGGGATATTTATGGACACTCTTCCTCCAGTGAGTTGTTTAATTGTCCACCATCATCAATGATGGGATGTGGCAGGACTGCGGAGCATAGATCTGATCTGTTGGTTATGAGAAGGCTCAGCTCTGTCTATCACTTGCTGCTAATGCTATTTGCATGCAAGTAGTCCTGTTTAGTAGTTTCACTAGGTTGACACCTCATTTTCACGTATGTCTGGAATTGTTCCTGACATGCTCTCCTGCATTCTCCATTGAACCAGGGTTGATCCTCTGGCTTGATGGCAATGGTTAATTGGGGGAATATGCCATTCATGGAGTTACAGATGGTGCTGCAGTACAATGCTACTGTTGTTGATGGCCCACAGCACCTCATGGATGCCCAATCTTGAGGTGCTGGATCGGTTCAAAGCTGTCCTATTTAGCATGGTGGTTGTGCCACACAACACAATGGAGGTTACTCTCAATGTGAAGGCAGGTCTTTGTCTCCACAAGGACTGTGTAGTGGTCACTTTTACCGATACTAACATGGATTGATGCACCAGTAGCTGACAGATTGGTGCGGATGAGGCCAAGTATGTTTTTCGTTTTGTTGGTTACTTTACTAACTGCTGCAGATCCAGTATAGCAGCTATGTGTTTAGGACCCGACCCAGCTTATTCAGTAAGATTGTTGCAAAGTCACTCTCGGTGATGGACAATGAAATCCCCACAATCCGAGTACATTATGTGTCCTTGTCATCCTCAGTGCTTCCTCTAAGTGTTGTTCAACATAGATGAGTACCTATTCATCAGTTGAGGGACAACGGTACTTGGTAATCAGCAGGAGGTTTCCTTGTCCATGTTTAACCTGAAGCCACAAGAATTCATGAGTTGTAGGAGTCAATGTTGGGGACTCCCAATGCAACTCCCTCCTGAATGTATAAAACTGTGCCACCACCTCTGCTGCGTCTATCCTGCCAATGGTAGAGGACATAATCAGGGATGGCGATGGTGTCATCTGGGACATTGTCTGTAAGGCATGATTCTGTGAATATGATTACGACAGGCTGTTGCTTGACTAATTTGTGAGACTGCTCTCCCAATTTTGTCACTAGCCCCCAGATGTTAGTAAGGAGGACTTTGCAGAGTCAACAGAACTGTTTCTGCCATTGTCTTTTCTGATGCCTCGGTTAATGCCAGGTGATCTGTCTGGTTTCATTTCATAGAGATTTTGAAGCGATTGATACAAGTGAATGGCTGGTTAGGCCATTTCAGAGGGAAACTGACAGTTAACCACATTGCTGTATCTGGAGTCACATGTAGGTCAGACCAGGTGAAGAGGGAAAATTTCCTTCTCTAAAAGACATTAATGAACCTACAGAATTTTGACAAGTTGCCTAGCTGTGAGCAAAGTTGAGACAGACCCATCTTGCCTCAAGATGGTTTCTTATTTTGTAAGTAGTGAAATGCAGTTTAAATGGCAATAATACCCTTCAAATGTAGAATAACTGAAGCAGTTTTGGGAGCTGTAAGCTATATAAAAGGTAAATGATAGAAGAGAGAAAATATAGCCATACCTGGAAACAACTTAACATTCATGCAATTATTCAGAGCTTCAACAGCAAGAATGCAAGACTGTAAATTTTCAGGTGTGCACAGATCACCATCTCTTAATGCATGTTCATGTTCTTTATCGAGGTCCAACTTATTCTATCAGAATAACAACAATATTTTAAAGAACCAATCAGATGTTCGCATCACGTTGTAACATTAAAAAATGTGATAAATACAAGGTTATAATCTGAGAAATGTTATTTTAGAATTGACCAATGTACAAATTAAGTTTAGATCAAATAATCATTGAATTATAACAGAAAGGAGTAAAAAAGGATTATGTTATTTCCTGATGGACCAGAAGGTTAATTATAAGTATCCCTGCTAGCAGTCCTGCAGACATTGAGGTTTATGACCTTTATCCTAGATTACTGTATACAGTTCTGGTCTCCTTACTTAAGGTTCACTTGGCTGATTCCTGGGGTGAAGGGCTTGTCTTATGAGGAAAGGCTACATCTTTGTTTTTATTGAACTTAGATACATTTAGAGTGATCTTATTGAAATGTATAAAATAGTTAGGGGATTTGACAGTGTGAATATTGAGAAAATGTTTACATTCATGAGGGAATGGAGGTTGATTTCTAAAATAAGGGATCTCCAAGTTAAGACAGAGATGAAGAGGAATTTCTCCTTTTAGTGGGAAATTAGTGTTTGGAATGGGGTTAAGCTAATGCATTATATTTTTTCAAAGCTGAGTTAGACAGATTTTTGAACAACGGAGTCAAGGGATACAGACATGAAAGTGGACTTAAGGTCACAGTCTGACCACAAATAATCTTATTGAATGGCTGAGCAGGTTGGATGGTTTACAAGGCTATCCCAGCTCCCATTCCTTAATTTCTTTGAATAAATTCAAAACTCAGATTGACAAATCACTTCAAGGGAATCAAGGAATGTTGGGAGCACGGAGGAAAGAAAAATTGACGTAGACTATTAATCTTGATTTTATTGTTTGGCAAAGCAGGGTCAAAGAACTGAATGTTTTCTCCTGTTCCTTCTGTTATGTTTTTATGATGCAGTATATGAATTTTGTCAAATTCAACCTCTTGACTCTGATCATTTTCTCAGAATTACTAACCCAGTCTCAGTCTCCAGATAATTGGAGGTCAGACATACCCTGGACAATGTGTGTCACGTTTATACGGAAGTCCCACTATATTTATAATGTGGGAATTTCCTTGGATGTTTACATTTTCAATGGGCAATTATCCAGTGCTTGAAGCCTTTAGTTCGAGTTTAAGACTTGAGAGGGTTCTAACCGGCTTGCCTGAGTAGTGAACCCGGAAAAAGGGTGCAGCATAACTCCTGGCTAACTATAAAAGTAACTCCCAACCAAGCACACAGCCACTTCCAAAGTACCTAATGTGACCTAATTCCCCCACCCTGCAATGGATTAAATTCATGCCTATCCAGGCTATCAACCCAACTGCCAACGTAGCACCTGTATCCCTCATGCATTTAACATACACACTTAACTTCTCCAGTAGCTTTTAAAGTGCCTTCAAAGGCTTTAAATCTTGGAACATGGCAGCTCATGTTAAAAAGGAGATTTCACCATGATCTGTGTCACTACTGGTTGCATGGATTCCTGGCATGGTCGAGAATGTTTGGGCCATGAAGGCTCCTGATCAGACATTTGAACGTATAACTCCTTCAAAGGCAAGGGTGTATTTTCTGATAGATCAGAATCGGAAACAGGCTCAACTTGTCAATAGGAGAAATAAATAATTCCAAAATTGAATAATTAAAGGCAAAAATTAAAAACTTAGCTTTTCATTTCACATCATTCATGATTTTATCTTTCGTGATAGAACCATGGCTCTTATTCTTTATATTTTGACCACATCTTATGAAGACTTCATGCAATTTATTAGTCTTTTATATACCACACAATCATAATTAGAGTCAATAGTTTACTCACTATAACAGGCGAAAGTGAAAAATAGATATACATAGATCCAGATACAGTAAGTACTTTTCAAATTACTAACTCACTTAATCATTACTAGCTGTCTCACCTGATGCAATTTGCTTACCACAAGAAAAATGACTTCCTCTAAAAGTTTTTGTTGGTTACAATCAATGACTTGTAATTGGTAATTGCTTTGGTGAATATGATCCATCTGTTCTTTAACACTCTGTAACAACTCTTCGTACGTTTGAAGGGTCTGCTCAATGCTCCTCACTTCAACAAGAGCCACATCAATCAGTTCCATCATTTCAGTTACTTGCTTCTCGGACACAATGATTGACCGTATGTTTTCCTGAAGTACAAATATAATATAATTACTAGTACCTACACAATCTATAATGTATACCGTGAGTGGAAACATATGCATGCACATACACAATCATTTTAGATGATAAAGATACTGTATTTTACTGAAAAACAGTACTTACTTCATGTATTCCCTATTTCATAGTGAATGAATTGCTGATTTAATTGCAACATCAAATTCTTGTAAAACTTTGAGCATCTACAATCACCATTGGACAATTTTAAAAGTAAGTAAAATTTAATTTTTCAACTGGAAATTTGTAAGATCTATGTAGATCAGGTAATCTGAGCATACATTGATCTAGCTTAGATGGAGCTTCAATCTTAAGTATTGAAATTATATAGAAAAAGAAACAAAAAAAAGAGATGGATTATGTACAAACATTATATCATTATGGTGTTATTTGTTCATTGATAATACATTTTAGCATGTGCAAATATTTCCTTTGCAACATAATAAAGCTAAAATATTTAACATTTTAAATTCTGCACTGGTATTCTGTCCTCCATTACAACTAACAAGGCTAAGCAGCTACAGTACACTAACTGTTGTGGGTTGAATATTGAATGTTAGTTCACTATGCTTGAGTATGTCTAGAACTCTGAAGCAGCCTTAAAAATTACTACGAGGTGTAAAGCATATTCACAAGATGCAACTCAATATATTTTGCTTATTGTAAATTTTTTTTTGCACAGGCCACAGTAACTGAAGTACTGGAAAATTCACACTGGAGTAGAACCTAATGTAAAAACAACAGTTCTTTAGGGATGAAATCTATTTTTACAATAATTTCTCAGTACCTACACTCAAATATTTTTTCTTCATAGTGTTATGAAGCTGTATATGTGTATTGTATCTTTAAGAGAGTGAAGAACTTGACAAGTACACTTAGTGCTGGAGAATTTACAAAGTAATATTTGGTTCAGAATAGATAGGACTGGCTGAGTTGCTATGAGACAAATACAGTTTGAATTTGGTCAATCAGTTTAAATTATACCCAAAAATACCAAATTCTAATCAAGTTTGAATTTAGTATATTGACAATATTAAAATCCAATGACACAATCCAATGCTTTGGGGGTATGAGACTGGGGAAAATTGAACAGTTGAGCAGAGAACTGTCAAACTAACGATATCTGCAAATTGCCCAGAGAATAGTTCTCTTAAAGGTACCTTTATCGATCAGTAACCTGAGAAGCAGAATCCCCAAGAAGAAAAGACTGGATTACAGAGAAGAACTGAAAGCTGCCTGGTTTTAAGATAAGAAGTTTTGTTTTCTAATCTGAATCGGGCGTCTTATTGGACTAGTATTGTAAAAGGAGAAGGTAAAAGATAGGTTAGAGAAAGGAGTTGTAAATAGTTGTTAGCTAATTATTCTCAGTTATCCTTCAAGAAATAAAGTTGCTCATTTTTACTTTAACTAGTTCTTGGAATATCAATTTTTCACAGATTATTGCATAGGATAAATCTTTTCTGTTTTGCTGGTTTAAATTAAGCATGAGAGTTTACCCGTGTTGTAACAATATTGAAAACCCAAAATACAAAAACATTCATACTCTTAATTCAGAAACATGCCATATTGTAATTATATGTCTTAATTTCCTAAGGTTCATATTGTGTTTAATGAACACAATAAAAAAATCTTGTGCAACTTTCTGTGCCAACATTTAAACTTAATTAATTTTAAGAAAATTTCTAAATAACAAGACAAGCTTGTTATTTGAATACAGCTATACATCTGTGCACAACTGCGTTACAAATTGCTGGTGCTTGTAGTATATTTTGTTGATCTATATTACAGTAATGTCAGTGGTTAACATATTTGGATAATGCCTTTTTAGCCATTATACTCGTGAGGATTATAATTCATGATGAACACAATGAAAATTTGAAAATTAATTTCAATAATTAACTTCATACATGATATTTCCACATCATATTTATCACCATGTATTGTAGACTATTGACAGTAACACTTACTTGTGCCAGTTTGCAAAATAATTACCTCATCTAACACTTGGAGATCTTTACTCATTTTCTCCGCAAAAGCTTCTGAATTGGAAATAGACTGATCAAATTGCTCCATTAACTTCTCAATATCAAATGCCTCTTTCGATGTCAATTCTTGGTAAACATCTATGTCTTCTTCCTCTGCAACTCGCCCTCTTTTGTGCTGCTCCACTGCAGGGCGCAGACTCTCTAGAATACAATAACATTTTGTATCTTTCGATTATATTATTCAACCAATGTTTTATGATTAAAATCAATGTTCCATCGAATTTCTCTAAGCTGTGCTTAGACACTTGTTGCACTATGTACTCCTTAATAAGATGTTTTTTTTCCCCTGAAGTTAAACTTAATTCACAAAATTTATGTAAGTACATTTCATGACAATTAAAAGTGACTTTCTAAAAATGCAAACAAGATCAGCTCTTTAAATATAGTTTGTGGTCTGAGGTGTCTCATCACACTTACAATTATAGTTTACATTTATAACGTACAGTTCATCTCATATATTTTACAGTTTCTAATCAGTGTCCTGTGGCAGGATGGTCTGAGACAGTGGTTTTTCTCAACAAAATTCTATTGCAGCTACTGCAAACTGTAGTAAATCTCTTCATATATAGTCCTGGATATTGAAATGTGTCAATCAGCAACTTGGTTGCTGACAGCTCTCTATACTGGTAGGAGGATCTGGACAAATGCTGCAGCACTGTTGCTGTCACCTGCCTGGATCTGCTGCCGGATTACATACTGATGAGTGTCTGTGACCATTTTGAACTAGCTTCACGATCTTATACTTCACAATTACCTGATGAGGGAGCAATGCTCCGAAAGCTAATGCTTCCAAATAAACGAGTTGGACCCATAACCTGGTGTCGCGTGATTTTTAACTTTGTCCACCCCAGTCCAACATTGGCACCTCCAAATCTTGACTGCCAAAGCAAGGTCATTTTTTTTGGAACTGCACCAACTGATTCTCTGTTCCCTTCCTCATGAAGTCAAAACCATTTAAAAGTACAGGGAATATAGTCTGGAGAGACCAGAACATGGACTAAAATCTTGAAGGATATGGTAAAACAAAAACTGGACACACAGGAGCAATGTATCCTTGTGACTGTGACTAAGAACCTTGTCATTAGATGCAAGACATTCCCTGGACAGACTGTCCAAGTTAGTACGACTGTTAGGAGAAGGACTCTGGAACAATCAATCAGCATGTTGTTCTGGGTCAATCACCTTTGTCAAACCCGGAAAAAAATTATGGGAACAGGTTTTAAGCTTGTAGAACTAAGCTGGCACTCACTGCAAAGATGTAACTGAATACTGTTGTTATAATATAGAAACAGACAGCCGAACCAAATCAGCCTTTCAAACTCTCTGTTAATAACGTAGTAAAGTTAAACCATTAAGTTAAACCATCAAAGACTTTCAAAATATTCACTCTAACATTAATGAACTTTAAGAATATAAGGACATGGTCTATGATGTTCAAAGTTGTCTATTTTTGAGAAGAGAGCTATTATTGCAGTCTTATGCCAGAAATTCTTTCACCGAACGGAGCATGAACACTTTCGTTTTTCAATACACATCTGGATAAGGTTGGATATCTCAGAGTTTCTTAGCAAGTCATAACATTGGCTTCCTTAAGAATGACACATTATGTCAGGGCATAACATGCTTCATTTTGATTCATGTAAGGGCTCAGGAGTACGACTGTTGAAATATTGGTCTTTCTAACGTTCCCCACAGATTATCAACTCACACAGATGATATGAACACAACTGTTTCAGGGTTCTGTGTGGCATTGCTTCACAGGCCAAGGCAGCATCAAAGGAGAGAGCATTTACAATATTATCACCAAGTCCAGCAAGAATAGAAATTTCCAGTGATAGTTGCAGATGAAGATGCAGCAGATCAACATTCCCCAGAACTGAGGTCAATGACCAGATATTGCATCTAACGTCTTTGTTATCATTTTCTACAGCTCTAGGAAACAGAGTTGGTACAGACTACAGTTTTAGAATTAGAATCTCTACAGTGTGGAAGCAGGACCTTTGGCCCAGCATGTCCATACTGACCCTTCAAAGACCCAACCAGACCCACTCCCCTATCACTCTACATTCACCCCTGACTAATGTACCTAACGTACATATCCCTGAACACTATGCGTAATTTAGCAATTCACCTAACTTGCACATCTTTGGACTGTGAAAGGAAACTGAAGCATCCGGAAGAAACCCACACAGTCAAGGGAGAATATGCAAACTCCACATAGACAGTCACCCAAGGAATCAAACCCTGAATCCTGGCACTGTGAGGCAGCAGTGCTAACCACTGAGCTACTGTGTTACCGTCAAGGATGTCGAGGGCCATCATCGCCAAACTAAATCATTTGCTGGAGCAGGCCTTGTGCTCGGAAGGAAATGGTGACCATCAAGATTATATTGGCTTTGAATTTTTATGCTAGTGTCTTTATTTCAAAGGCCAACTAGTGAACTGTGAAATTTCTCAATCCTTGACTCACAAATACATCCATGATGTCAGTGATGAATATTTCTCCAGATTTTGATTTAGATTATGTTAGAGTTAAACTTCATTGTCACATGTACTCAAGTACAAAGGTAGTCATACCCTCTACCTGTCTCCACCTATCCCCACCTCACCATACTATCCTCACCCCACCCTCTTTATCTGCAGCTCCCCTTACACTCACCCCCCATCCTGAAGAAGGGTTATACCGGAAACGTCGACTTCTCCACCTCCTGATGCTGCCTGGCTTGCTGTGTTCTTCCAGCCTCCTGCTTGTCTACCTATTCTACCACACTTAATTACTTATTTATATATACACCCAGGTCTCTCTACCAAAATGTATCATCTTGCACTTCTCCCTATTAATCTTAATCTGCCACCTATCTGCCCATTGAAAAGTTTTCAATGCCTCCATACATGGCACAATCTTAAGTACAATTACCTAGATACAAAAACTTAAGAAACAGGTAGAAAGAAATAAGGAATAAAAGTTAAAAGGTAAACATTACAGTCCTTCTTCTTACTAAATCGAAAGTAGATGACACCTATGTATCTCTTGTCCCAGTGACAAACAGAGTCAAGTCGTATGGGAGTGGGACTGTCCATCATAACTGTCCACCAAGGTACATGATGCTATAGAATCACAGAATCGCGGAATTGTTATGGTGTAGGGGAGGCTATTTGGCCCATCATGCCTGCACTGGTTCTCTGAATGAGCGTTATGAATAGTGCCTTTCTCCTGCCTTTACCCCACATTTCCTGAATATTGTTTCTATTTAAAAGATTATCTCCTGCCCTCTCAATTGAACCTCCCTCTACCACACTTCCAATCAGCTTGTTCCAGACTACTCACCGAGTGTAAAGTGTTTGCTCACATCACACTTGCTTCTTTTGTAAATTACCTCTGCAAATTATCTTTGTCCTCTCATTCTCAACCCTTTTACGAAAGGGAACAATTTTTCCTGATTTACACTGTTCAGCCTTGTACTGATTTCAGAAAAACCTACCAAAGCTCCATTTAGCCTTCTCCTCTCCAAGAGAAACAGTCCCACATTCTTCAATTCATCCTCATAATTGAAGTTCTCATCTCTGTAACCATCCATTCATGAACACTTCTTATGCCACGCTCACAAATGCATTCACATTCTTCCTAAAATGTGGCATGTACAAACAATTTTCCAGTAGAGGTCTAATTAATCTCTTATACAAGTTCAGAATAATATCCTCACTCCTCTTTTCTATATCCCTGTTTAGAAAACTGCATGCTTTCTTAACTGCTTATTCTGCCTAACATTGACCCTCCCATCGACCAAACAGGTCATACCCTCTACCTGTCTCCACCTCACTATACTATCCCCACCCCACCCCCTTTATCTGCAGCTCCCCTTACACTCAACGGCATCCTGAAGAAGGGTTATACCGGAAACGCTGACCTCTCCACCTCCTGATGCTGCCTGGCTTGCTGTGTTCTTCCAGCCTCCTGTTTGTCTACCTATTCTACCTATCCTATATACACCCAGGTCTCTCTACCAAAATGTATCATCTTGCACTTCTCCCTATTAATCTTAATCTGCCACCTATCTGCCCAAATGCACTACTGCCATTTTACACTGTCATCCTCACAGTTTGCAATGCCTCCAAGTTTTGTATCATCCACATTATATTACATTACATCGATGTGAGAAACTCTGTAACCTTAAAGCTTGTCTTTAAACATTTAGACTAAAATGCAATGCTGAATTATAGAACACATTTGCTGCATACTTGAAAATAGACAGGCAGGAAGGCTCAGAAAAAGTGGGGAACCCAATGTATGCACAAGATAAAAACATCAGTGCTCACCAAGTGGTAACAGGATGTTCTAAGGCAATTAAGAACATTTGCCTTAACATCAGTGAATCTGTGTAAACAGGACACCAAATGATAACACTCACAGCTGTTCCCTTGTGAAACAAATGAACGTTTGATTCTGACCCCGAAACAAAATTCGGTACTATCAAAAGCCTTGTAATTGACGGTCAGGTCCTGTCAATTATAATGGATTCTTATCACCCTTTGCAAGCGAGGCAGACACAGAGGGAAAAACATCTTTGCTGTTATAAGTCCCTGACTTGAAAGTTCAAAAGGACTTAAGAGAGAGAGACCATTTCAGTGCTGAGGCTGCTGAAGCTAGTGAAAAATTAACTCTCAGCGCTTACCTGCTATGGATTGAAATTAATTGCATTTTTGAGACTTTGTGATGATACTGAGTAGCCATTACCGGTTATTAAATACAAACTCTGTAAAAGGTAATATTGATGAAGCTTTAACTGACTTGCTGTTCCTGCAGACCACTCTGCAGACCTTATAGACTGCCCCAATGCCAATTCTAACCAATCAAATCTTATGTCTTATTTGAATTTGAATCACAATCATGAAAAGAAAACAAGCTAATTTGAACTCTAATGAATCAGTTTAAATGCAACCTTACGGCAACATCTCAGCCTCAGGTATAGAATGGTTCAGTGCTTAAAAAGCAGGAGGCTGCTCCTAGTTTAGAAATTATTCTAGGCCTAACATTGAAAAGATTCTGGCACAATGTGTCAGGAAGCCATTTTATGGTCAAAGGTTTGCCCTCCTTGCTAAGAAGCCATTTTGTAAAACAATTGTATCTGATATGTCCTGGCAGGGGAGATACCAGATCAAGAGTGGAGCTTTGAGTTATTAGAGTTCGTGGAGATCATCACTGGATCATGATTGGATGTTGGAGGGTCATTTGGTTGTGCTGAACTGCTCTTTGTGGATCTTCATGCTGGCTTTGGCCTAACACCACTTCAGGGACTAGCCAACCTCGGAGCTATGGCCTCAGCAGCCACCCGCAGCCCAAACCAGGGCATTCGCAACACAGTCAGAGTGACTGTGAAGAAGGTGGAGGATCATACACCTGTTGATCAGATGGTGTTTGTCAAGAAGGTTTTGCTAGAATGTTGTGGGTTTGATGCAGTACACGTGTAAGGTGCTGGGTATTTGGTTCGGGAGGGTTGGGGCATGCGCCAAGTCTTGGGAGGAGCGTATCAGCAAAGTGAGGCAGAAACTGGACAGATGAAAGCCACAGTCGCCCTCCATCGTGGGGAAAAAACTTGGTCATCAGGTGTGAGGCACAGTCATTGCTGTTATATGTGGCACAGGTCTGGCCTATTCCCAGAACCTGGGCCATCTTCCAATTTATATAGAGATCAAAGATGGACCGGGTCCGAAGGGGCTCTCTGTACAAAGATCTGGGTAATGGGGGAAAAAAATGCACCCAATGCCACCCTCACCCTGATGGCCACATTTGTGTGTGGCTGCATCAAGCTGTGCGTGGATCCCCGGTCCACAAACACCAAGTGTCACTACGTACTGAGGTTCTACCTGTCCCCGGTGTTGCGAAGGATGGACCTGGCCTTGCTGCCATGGAATGCTCCGAATAGTTGGACCGCTCTGTATCACCTGTCCATCATGGAGAAGTTTATGAAGAAAAACACCTTTGACCACAAGTCCATCAGGAAGTGGTCAGCACGTAGTGTCCTTGAGACCCTTCGGAAAAAGGAGAGGGCGGATCCTATCAAGCGGTTCCCTGAGCAGATTGTCAAAGCCATTTGGCAGAATGCCTCATCGCCAAAACTTTCCAACAAGCACCAAGACATGGCTTGGCTGGTGGCGAGAAGGGCTCTGCCTTTGAGATCCTTTATGCACGCCCGGACTCTCAGCCGCACCGCATGCCTCTTTCTGGAATGTGCCTACGCAGAAGAAGTCTGGAGAGGAATGTAGTGGTGTTTGTCGAGGTTTGTTCCGCGCAGCGATGTGACGCGGGACTTCGTGCTCTATGGTCTGTTCCCCGGGACGCACACCGAGACGAATATCAACTGTGCCTGGAGGATCATCAACTCGGTGAAGAACGCTCACTGCGCGGTCCGAAACCTGTTGATCTTCCAGCTGAAGGAATAGACCCCGACAGAGTGTTACAGACTGGTACATTCCAAGGTCCAGGACTACGTGTTGAGGGATGTGCTGAAGCTTGGGGCAGCTGCCGCCAAGGAGCGGTGGGGAAAGACCACCGTGTAACATCTGCCTGCCTAAAGAAGAACAGGGGGCCCACGCAGTCATTTGGGCTCTGCTGACGCCTCAGCTAAATATATGGACATATGATTGATAAACGTACAGACCTGTATATAAAAATGATAAATTCTGATCTTTGTATGTAAATATTTACGTATGTATGGCATGACCAACTGTACAGACCATCAAATTATTTTATGAATAAAGTATATTTTTTGAAATAAAAAAAAGACATGTAAGCTGGACAGAAAATCCTGCCAGGCCCCCAAAGCCTCCCAGCAAAGGGGAAAACGACAGCTGCATGAGGGAGGTACGGCCAGCTCTTCAGATGGTGAAGATGGGTGCAAGACGGGTCATCACCAGAAGAAGAGACAGGGTGCCGTAGATGAAGAGGAGGGCATTTTCTCCCAACTAGGAAACAACGGACACCCCGAAGTCCACCCTCCACCCAATGAGAACCAGGGGGTACTCACTGCCCCTCAGCTACAACTAACTGAGAGCCGTGATCCTCTGACAATCCCACTATCAGACACAGAACTGACGGTGCAGACCCTTGCATCGGCTCAATGACCAGAGCAGTAAATAACCCCAGTGAGAAGCTGGACAGCTAACTCAGCCCTGCGAGGGTCCAGCAATTCGCGCTCACCATGGGGATGCAGACAGCCACTCCAGAGACAGGACAGTCAAATGGACAATGGTAACCCCATAAACTGGGGGTTAAAGAAGGTTCCTTTGCTATCGTATAACAGGGGGCCCACTCAGTAGTTGGGTTCCGCTGAAGCCTCAGCTAAATACTAAGAGACTGGATGGTTAATAGACAGAACTGTAAATACGATAACTTAAATTCGATTAACTCAATCTGTTCTCTGTAATGTTAAGACATGCAATGTATATACATGAACGGTATGACCAATTGTCCAGGTACCAAAGATTTATTTCTATGAATAAAGTATATTTTGAAATAAAAAAAGGTTCTCCCAGGACGAGGCTATTCCGTTGCACTTCGGATGTGCTGATGCCTACGATATCCCCAAATGCAGGATAAAAGAAAAGACATAAAAGCTGGATAGTAAATGTGCAGACTTGTATATAGGAAAAATAAATTTCGATGCCTATATGTAAAGCAATGTAATGTGGGCACAAGAATGGCGTGACCAATTGTATAGAGATCCAAATAATTTTATGAATAAAGTATATTTTTGAAATTTAAAAAAAACGTGTACCCCCAGCAAAGGGGAAAACGACACCTGCATGAGGAATATACAGGCAGCTCTTCAGATGGTGAGGACGGGCGTAAGGAGGGTCGTCACCAGAGGAAGCGACAGAGTGCCGCAGGGAGAAAGGAGGGCAGCACCTCCCAAACAGGAAATGACGAACCCTCTGAGAGGGCTGGGGAAGACCACCCCCCACCCGGTGAGACCAGGAGGTACTCACTGCCCCACAGCTCCAGGTAACTGGAAGCAGCGATCCTCAGACAGCCCCACTGTCAGACAGAGAAAGGGACTGTGCGAACCCTGGTCCCGACCTGAAGACAGCAGAGCAGGGAAATGCCTGCAGCGTGGAGTCGTACAGCTACCTCAGTCCTGCAAGTGTCCAGCAGTTTATGTTCACCACAGGAATGCAGTTAGTTACCCCAGAGAGGCTGGACCAACAGCAAATGGCCTTCCAGGTCAACGTTAAAGCCGATGTCTTGTTTCTGCAGGAGTCTACGATACCGCACCTCTGCAGCTACAGGAGATGGTCGAACTCATGGGCCCATGGGCCGTCAGTTTGGTTGGGGGGCAACGATAGCTGCTCCTCCAGCCTGGGTATCCTGTTGAGAGGAGGCAACTTCACCATCTCAGAGGTTAAGGAGGTGGTGGGCGGGCGCCTCCTTGTCACTGATGTCATGTATAGATACGCTCCCCTGAGACTGATTAATGTGTATGCCCCAGTGGGTAAGAGTGAACGGTTGGCCGTCCTGCAGCAGCTTCCACTGTTGCTGGCTACGTCCAGGCTGGTCATTCTGGCTTGAGACTTCAACACTATTATTGATGCAGATGGACGTTCCGTTGGGGGGGACAGTAAACTGGACACCACGTCCAGAGTCCTGATGGAAACGGTCAATGATGCCAAGCTGCACGACGTCTTCAGCACCCTTGCAGACGGGAGTATAGCATAGATACCCCTGGTCACGGGCAGACAGGTCTATCCGCTCAAGGATAGATTACCTGTTTGTGTCCCGAACGCTCTCGGTCAGATCCACCGACGTCAAGCTGGTGTTCCTCTCTGACCACTGCCTTCTGCTGGCTGACTGTCACCTACAGGACGAGCAGCAGTCTGGCAAGGGAACGTGGAAGCAGAACATCAAGTTGTTGACTCCGGGAAACATTGAGGAGCTCAAGAGGGATTACGCAGGTTGGAGAACTGTGAAGCCCCCGGGGACTGATGGGAAACAGGAAAAGGGAACATCAAGCAGTTCTTCATCCTCAAAGGTGTTCAGGAGGCGAGAGAGAGAGGCGGGGAATACTGTCCCAACTCCAGGAAAGTATGCAGAACCTGGTCCTGCTGCAGACGATGGGGGTCAATGTCACGAAGGACCTCCAGGAAGTGAAGGGCCAGCAAGCCTCCCTCTATGCCTCGGAGGCCTCCAAGATAATCTTCCGGTCCAGGGTCCGCTCGGTGGAGCAGGACGAGACGTGCTCATGTTTCTTTTTCCAGAAGGTGCACAAAGAGAGCTCCGTGCTCAGTAGCCTGAAGGAAGAAGATGGCTCGGTAATGTCATCTCAGGCTGACATCATGAGGATTTGCAAATCCTTCTATGCCAGTTATTATGACTCGAAGCCAACCGATAGCACGGCCTCCCAGTCTTTCCTGTCTTCTATTATGGAGGTCTTAGGCGACAGAACAGGGGAGAGGATGGACCAGCCGCTATCTCTGGACGAGCTGACCAAGGCCCTCGAGTCCTTCGAAAAGAATAAAACTTCCGGAAGCGACAGTTTACTGGTCGAGCTCTATTCTGCTCTGTGGGACTTGATTGGCCAAGACCTGCTGGAGGTGTATGTCAGTATGCTTCGGGTCGGTACCATGAGTAAATCCATGAGAAATGGCATCATCAACCTCATCTACAAGTGGAAGGAGGAGAGGGATGAAATCAGAAACTGGAGACCAATCTCACTATTAAATGCAGATTATAAAATCTTGGCAAAGGTCATCGCCAACCAGGTCACGTCTGCTCTGGGATTGGTGATCCACCCTGACCAAACCTGTGCTGTACCGGGCAGGAAGATCGCTGAGTCTCGCACTCCTCAGGGATACGATCCCCTACGTGCAGGACAAGGGGCTGGATACCTGCCTCATCAGCCTGGACCAGGATATCACACAGGTATGTGAGAGATGTTGTCTCCAAAATGGGCTATGGGGAGGGAATCTGCAGTTGGATCATACTGCTCTACACCAACATTGTCAGTGCAGTCTCAATCAATGGGTGGGAATTAGATAGCTTCCCAGTCAGATCTGGAGTCAGGCAGGGCTATCCTCTCTCTCCTATCTTGTTTATGTGCTGCATAGAGACATTTGCCGAGTCTATCAGGAAGGATGCGAGCCTGAGAGGGGTGACTATTCCTGGCAGCGGGGGCCTGCAGGTTAAGGCCTCCCTGTACATGGATGATGTCGCCATTTTCTGCTCGGATCTGCTGTCCGTGCACAGACTTATGTGCATATGTGACCAGTTCGAACGGGCCTCGGGGGCAAAGGTCAACCAAGGCAAATGCGAGGTCATGCTCTTTGGGAACTGGGCTGACCAATCCTTCATCCCCTTCACCATCAGAACTGACCACGTGAAGGTGCTGGGTATTTGGTTCGGAGGGGCTGGGGCGTGCGCCAAGTCTTGGGGGAGCATATCAGGAAAGTGAGTTAGAAACCGGGCAGATAGAAGCAACGGTCGCTCTCCATCATGGGTAAAAACCTGGTCATCAGGTGTGAAGCACTGTCATTGCTGTTATATGTGACACGGGTCTGGCCTATTCCCAGAACCTGTGCCGTCGCAGTCACCCGGGCCATCTTTCATTTTATATGGAGATCAAAGATGGACCGGGTCCAAAGGGACTCTATGTATAAAGATCCGGGCAATAGTGGAAAAAACACACCCAATTCCACCCTCACCCTGATGGCCATCTTTGTGTGTGGCTGCATCAAGCTGTGCGTGGATCCCCGGTATGCAAACACCAAGTTGTACTGAGGTTCGACCTGTCCCTGGTGTTGCGAAGGATGGGCCTGGCCTCGCTGCCGTGGAACGCTCCAAATAGTTGGACCGTTCCGTATCACCAGTCCTTCGTGGAGAAATTTATGAAGAAAAACACTTTTGACCACAAGTTAATCAGGAAGTGGTCAGCACATAGTATCCCAAGCATTCCAGATGTCTGTCTATTTTAAACAATGTGCTTTCCCCCTCTGTCATCCAGACAGCCATTCTTCGCACCTCCTCCATTCCTCGCTCCATTGCTCTGAACTGTGCCCCATCCAAACATAATGAAGACAGGGACCAGCCCCCCCCCCCACTTTGTCTTCATTTTCCATCCCACTAGTCTACACATCTAATCTATCATCCACAAAAACTTCTGCCAGGTCCAATTAGATCCAACCACCAAGAACATCTTGCTCTCCTCACTCATGTTTGCCATCCGCAAGGACTGATCCCTTTGCCACCCTTTGGTTCGCACCAAACTCTTCCCACCAAACCCCCCTCCCTCCCTCCCTCGCCCGCCACTCCCCCTCCCCCGCCTCCCCACGCCACCCTGCTCTGCATCCCCTGACCCCGTCCCTTCGCCCCTCCTCTCCATGCGAACCCCGCCCCACACCATCCCCCCCACTATCCTCTCCTGCAATCATAAAACAAGCAAAACCTGCCGGCACACTGCCCCTCTCACCTCCATCCAGGGCCCTAAACTTGTCCTACCAGGTGAGACAAAGGTTCATCTACCTCTCCTCCTATTGGCCGAGCATCTCAGTTGGGCCAATAAGGGCAATGCTGATCTCCCGGTCGCAGCCCATTTCAATGGCCCTTCCCATTCCCTCTCCAACATGTCTATCCTTGGGTCTCCTCCATTGCCACTGTGAATCAGACCACAAACTGGCAGAACAAGACCTCATTTTCCACCTGGGCAACCTACAGCTTGGAGGACTCAACACTGAGTTCTCCAGTTTCAAATAACCTTCCCACCTATCCCCTAACTCCCTTTCCAGACCTGCCTCTTCCCTTCCATCTCTTTGACTGGCCCCTCCTTCCTGTGACCAACTGGATTCATGGTATTCAATTCAGAGAAGTGTGAGGTTACTTCCTCAAAACCCTCCTCCAAGGCACACAATAACCACTGCTGGGTTCCTGACCTGTAATTCAGTCAGTATCAGGATCAGGACACTGGATTATCCAGGACATATGTTGTAGAAGTTATAAGGTAACAGCTTTTAAGACTTTAGAACTAAGTTGTTAGTCCTTGGTGTTCCAGTCACTACCTCTGCAAATAAACGATGTTGGTAGCTGTAAGTGAATGCAGGTATTATTTTACTTAACCTGTTTGTGCTTCACAAAATGGTATTTTTTTGAAATGGTAGGAAAGTAATGAATCTCAATTTTGTGAGAATGCCCAGTCATCTGATTTCTTGAAGACTGTTGTGATTTTTTTCTTTCAGCATTAGTTCATGCTCCACAATGCCTTTGAACCTACAAACTCACTTAAAGAATAGCTGTTAGACACAAGTGATATTCACTTCAAACTTGGCTGATTATATCATGAAAAACTTGATTAATGTAGCACGTTACTAACATAATGAATGCTAAGTGACCACCAGATGTGTGTGCCAAAGATATGTGTCAGATGCCAGACAAATTTGGAGGTGTCTTTCTGTAAGAGCCAGCCAGGGGCCACAGAATGGTCATGGCATGTAGTATTCTATATAGTATTGTATCGCTTTTGGATCTGCAGAAGGAACAAATTCAAATGTATACATTTTTTTGTCTGGAAGTTTGAAATGTGACTAGGAGGAAAATGAGGAACAAGAAGGAAATGAAAACAATGCACCCCTAGCTGTTCACATTTCTGTCTGGGATACCTTTATTAATGTAAGGTTCATTGAGGTAATTAGTGGGTTGATGTCACAAGCAGAGGTACAATCACACTTTCCATTCCCAATACCACTGAGAAAAAGCAATCCTGCAAACAACCAATAAACTCTTTGAACATGTCCCTATCAACTGATGACTTCTTCTAAATATTTAGATTAAAAGTTGACTTTCTATACATCCGACAAGAATGGATGAGATGAGAATGTAGTGCCAAATAATAATGACAGGATTTCACCGTCAGTGGTGAAACAATGCCAATCATCATTACCCCAAAGAAAGTTGCGTAAATCTTGTGATTTATGTAACATGGATTTTTCCTTTCTTAATATCATGCTGACAACACATTCACTCTCAAAGAATTCATCTTCAATCTCACTGAAAATATGGTCTATCTGTTTGGAACATCCATCAATAAAAAGACTCAGTGATTCTCTTTTTAATTAAATGTTTTCAACCATGGTTTGGAGATGGTTGAGCCAGAAGTTCTTGATGAGGATTACTATCAGGTTGCATAAAGGTGAGAGTGAATGGTACTGCTCGATGATTAATGGGTGATGTGAGGAAGTATATTGAACGAGACAGATCAAGGTGCATGCAAGACAGGTGGATGTGAGGAATAACATGATGGAATAGACTTGATGATTCAGAATGAGGGGGTTGGATGATGTATATAGCAGAATATAGGTGAAAACACAACTGTACTCACCTTTCCTGACAAGGTTAGGTTATTAACTCATTTTTTGCCCAACAGTGAACATAGTGAAACTATGGTCCTGCTGTTCAACGTTTGGGAAACCTCAACCATACCTTCTTCATTTCCACCACAAGTTTTCTCCTCTTACTACTGGGAATAGAGTGTTTGTCCAGTTCTTCTCAGACTGCACTACCACAAAATGGGAGGTGTCAATGAATTGGGATGCAATCTTTGAACATTTAGAATTCATTCTAGAACTTGCTCCCCCCTTGTCAACTCCGAATTCTTCAAATTGCGCATTTGGCTTGGTTATTTAAATAATGATGTCAAGATTGTGATATACAGATTCTCATTACTGTTTTCTGGTGGTCAAAAAACTCTCACAAAAGTAAAATGATTTGGCTAATGTTAAAAAAAAGTCACTGACGGACATGATAAACACATATAACATAGGTTACTCATATAACATCTGACAATTTTCTCTCTGCTATTTGTTTATCTACATTAACATTAGAGATAATACCTCGATGATATCAAATCTTGTAAAATATGATAGGTACTTATATGTCTGATTTTATTCCTCATAGGTAGACTGTAAATTTTAACTTGTGTTTAAAATGTATTTCAAGTTTTTGTAACAAATGTAAACTTAGAAAAGACAGCTACACACGTGGATTTTTACCTTCCAATATGTGTGAATTGATGTTTACAAACTTAATCCTGTTGTGTAGATAACGATGGTTGAGTTTGAAGAGACATGACATGAAATTATTTTTCTCTCCAGAATTACTGGCAATCCACTTGTATACTTTATCAAATTGCAAATCAAATTCAGGATTATCCTTTAAAAGAAAATGCAACATTAACAGTGAGGGAAATGAAACAGTTACACTGCTCAAAATATTCAACGGACAACAATTTTCAATCACAAAGAAAATGCACTACTAGTGTTTCTTGGCAGTTCATATGCATCATCAGATTTACGGTCCCATCCTAGTACTTGACAAAGAAGATTCTGGGCAACTATTACTGAGTCCCATTCATCACATGCTATGATATTGGATCACCACTGACTGCTGTTTTCTGTTGCACCCCATCCTACTCGAGTTGAAATGATTAATTCAACATCTGCATGATTCAATTCCCTCACCCTATGTTTCAATCACTACAATATAGTGTCCAACTTGCTTCTTCAGTTTCTTGGCCAGCATCTTGTGAAACCAGCCAGACTGCAGGCTATTTTATATCTGGTAACTTTTAATAATTCATTAATGATCTCATGATGAAGAATTCTCTCAGGAGGAATGATCATAACAAAGTAATTTTTTTTCATTTTGAGGGCGAGAAACTTAGATTTGACCTCAATGTTTTCAACTAAGATAATATTGGTTAAATTAACTTGAAAAATAAATTAGAAGGTAAAACAGTAAATACATAGTGGCAGATATTTAAGAAATTATTTCTTAATTACTACAGATATTTTGTCGTGAGAAACAAAGATCCTATGAGAAGGATGAACCATCCATGGATGTCTAAGTAAGTTAACTATGATATGAAACTGACAACAAAAAGGGCATACGATGCAGTGAAGTGATACTGATAGGATGAAATAAACATTAACAAGGAAATAAGGATCAGAGAATGGCAGGATGGCAGGAAAAATATGAACAATCAAGGCCAGATGTTACAATGATTTTTAACCCCTTACCCGGCAAAGACAAGTTAACTTGTCTTCACCCAATTTATCTTTTTCAGAGTGCGACGAGTAAACTCGTCCAAAACATATAATTTCAAAAACAGCCACAGATGAGTTTATATGTGAATTCTCGGCATTTCTGGGCCCTTCCCAGCTAGAAACGAGTATACTCGGTGACTCATACATCTGGTAGCTTTTGGGCACACACTGTCATTTGTTTTTTTCTGTTTCGTTTTACAAATTATGCCCAGATGTTGAGCTCAGAAGATGACAATGAGTATGAACCTTCTATTATAAGCTTCGATACATCAGATGCGAGTGCAAGCTTGTCTCTCAAGTGAGGATGAGGAGGAGGAGGAGGAGGATGGACGAATTTGGTGTCGACATGTGGTGTCAGAAGAATGCATGCTTCCTCCACCACCACGCTTTCCATTCACTGGAAATCCTGGAATATCAATTGGTCAAGACACAGCTGATATGACTCCTTTGGATTATTTTAGTCTTTGATGTGACAACAGAATTATTGATTGAGTTGTGGACGAAACTAATCGCTTTGCTGAACAAACTGGAGAAAGAGATCGTATGTGGCGCCCTTTAGCAAAGGCAGAAATTTGTGTGTTTTTCGCCTTGAAAATGCTTGGGGGCATTGTGAAAATGCCAGATGAAGAAATGAACTGGTCGAAAGATGAACTACTTGAAAGACCAATTTTTCGGAAGCTGATCAGTTTGAAACGCCATAATAAGATAAAACAGTATCTTCATTTTGTGAATGATGAAACTTTTGATGCAGAAACACATCCCAATCCAAAATTGTATAAAGTTTATGATGTGTTTATGATGTTTAGTGAGAATTTTATGAAGTGTTATACCCCTAACCAAGATTTATCTAAAGACGAAAGCCTTATGCTGTTCAAGGGAAGGTTAGGATGGGTGCAGTACATACCTCTAAAAAGGAGGAGGTTTGGATTGAAGTATTTTTTGTGTGAAGCAAAGACTGGATATGTGTATAGAGTAATCATTTATGTTGGCAAAGGAACACAGTTTGATTCAGAATATAGTGAATGACCCATGAGTTCTCGTGTTGTGTTGTCTCTGATGAAGCCTTTACTTGTAAAGGTTATTGTGTTACTGTGGATAACTTTTACACTAGACCGCAATTAGCTGATACTCTGGTTAGTCACTACACTGATATTTATGGAACTTTCCGTTTGAATAGAAAGGAAGTGCCTGAACAGCTGAAAAGGGCAAAATTGAAAAAAAGGGGAAGTTGCAGCATTTCAGAGGTAAGGTAATGACTCTTCGTTGGAAGGACTTTCAACCATTCACAACCCTGCTATGAAGGATGTTGAGACAAGACAAGGGCCTGTGAAGAAACCAACAGTTGTATATGATTACAATTTTACAATGGGTGGAGTTGACAAGGTGGACCAACAACTAATAGATTATCCCATCACAAGGAAATGGGGTAAGAAATATTACAAGAAAGTCTTCTTCCATTTGATGGATCTTGCGGTATGGAATTCTTACATCTTGTACAATGTAGCAGTCACTGAGACAGGAAAAAAAGCCCTCACACACCTGAAATTTTGTATGCAGATTAATTGAGATATCATTGCAAAATATGGGGCAGATTTACATTCTACTACGGTAGTAGGGAGACCTTCGACTTCACCAGGATGTTCACGTTTTACACCAGGACATTTTCGAATGGAAATCCCAGCAACAGAAAAGAAGTCAAATCCAACAAGAAAATGTGTCATGTGTTGTCTGAAACGTGACCATAGAGGGAAACCAGTCAGGAAGGAGTCACGATATATGTGTAAACGCTGTAATGTACCGTTATGTGTAATACCACGCTTTGAAAAATACCATACCAAATAATCATTCATAAAATGCCAGAGAAAGTAAGATGAATGGGAAGATGAGGTAAAATAAAAGATAAAATAAGTACAGTATTTTATTTACATTTACTTTTGGTTAGGAAAATTGAAAAAAAAATATAAAAAAAGATTTTTGAGAAGACATGCTAAAAAAAATGTAAAATAAATGTGTAATTCCCCTTTACTTTTGATGATAAAGTTGGAAAAAAAAAGCAATAAATAAATACAATGGGAAGACGAGTTATCTCGCTTTTGCTGAAAATGGTATCTTCAAAATAAAATTTCAAGTAAAATATTGGAAATAGATAAAAACAAAAGTTATTTCCATAATCAGCATTTAAAATACTATTAAAAAAAAGCAATAAAAAAATTCGTCTGAAAATGAAACATTTTCTCCAAAAAACATCGCCGGGAAGGGGTTAAAAAAAGGCAAAATTAAAGACTCTATATCTGATTACACATGGAATACATAAAGTAAATAAATAGACATCAATAAATATGATCTGATAGCCTTACTGCAGCAATATGTCCCATTGTTCCTCTTATTTTGGTTGTTCATATGAATGACATTGTTAATTGCTAGAATACGAAAGATAGCTTAAATACATTTGATGATGGCCCAAAGGCTGAGGAATCTGTTGAGCATTTCATTATTGATCACCACAGATGAAAGGGAAAATTCTAACTAAAAAGATTTTAAATCAACATTAATGACAGATAGCATTACTACTGGAATTCTTGATGAAATTTTGTTAGATTTCTCATGGTCCAGAGAAGATATAAGTTTTGAGAAAACTATTCAAGTTGTGTTGAAAGCAGAAACCAAAAAGAGTGTCAGATAGATCCTGAGGGGAGAACAGTACAGGAACAGAACCTATTCACTTTAAAAGTTAAGTATATTCTGAAATGGCAGATGAGAAGCCAACATGGAGAATAAGCCAAATAACACATGCTAAGAGTCAGTGTCAGCAATCTGGGACATTAAGCTTCACTGGTATAGATAATGACCAGCCAAGGCAAAAGAATGGTATGTGTATAAACCTCTAGATCACTTCCAGAAGATGTGCAATATTAAAATGCAGTTTCAGAACAGCTGCATTATTGGTCGTGAAACATGTAGAGAAGTCCATACAGTAGACCCGCCATGAGAAAAGGTATCAACATTAAACAAGATATTTCCATTCGAAAAGACACCAGCAACACTCGTAAGAGAAATTATTGTTTTGCACAAAGGTTATGATTCAATTGACTCAACTTTCGCAGAGCTTATTCATATTAGTGGATATGCTGTCAATTTTAAGCTTGATATAGTCACAACTGTCACGATCCTTCTGGTCAGGTACCATGGGTGAGGAAACTGAAGTTACAGCCTTCAAAGATGAAACTGCACAGTCCAGTGGATTAACTCACAAGATTAAAGGTATACTACAAGTGACACTACACCGTACAAGATGGGAAAATGTGCACGTGGTCCACAATCAATATTCCTGACTTTTGAGCCACATGCATGTTTTGACCTCAATTTTCTTAAAAGGGCAGAAGGAATCCCTCTGGTTCAAGATAATTCTGTCTATCTAATTGTCCCTATGACAGTGCAATTGAGAAAGTATGGCTAGGCCAGAATTAGCCTCGGAATTCAGAACCTTCAGTCAAATAGCTACCATTAGTTATTGTCAAAGCTCAACATGAATAACATCAAGTGGAGTGAAGTAACAGTGAGCGGGTATAGGAGGTAAACATTAGTGGTAACACAAAAAAAACTTATTGAAGATGAAAGAAATTAAGACAGAAAACCACAAAACTTAATACCTCTTTATATTTAGCTCTTTATTCTATGCTGATTTATGATAATGAGCCACTAAACAACAAAATAGTTTTTCCTTCTACCTTGTCTGCATCCTTTCCATCAACAAGTATCAGATCCTCGAATGACCACCAAGCCACTTGTTTGTACACATCACCTTTATCAGCTTTTTTAAATTTCACTAGGGAAGCTTGATATGGACGATCAGTTGACACTGCATGAGGAAATAAATGCAGAAGCATTAATTTGTGAATTATCTTACCTCTAGAAAGAAACAAATTCAGTTGTGTTTGATTGGCTTTAGCCCGTTCAAATTTAATTTAATAGAAACCATGTCAAATATAAAAGCAAGGGGTGAAAGGTGAGTGGGTCAGTTCAAATTTACATTTTCTCACATTACGAAATATATAAGTAGATTATTTGATCAGTTGAATAAGTAGATTGATATCTGAATACTGGGTTAGGTTTTCTGCTCATTCATGTCAATGATTGAAAAACCATCCATTCAGTGCAAACACTTCACTTTCAGTAGATTGGAGCTTGGTCATAATCAATCCCCAATAGACAAAAAAATCAGGTAAACTTGTCAATTGCAACCCCAACACATCAGCACATTTATATTTAAAACTACGAGTCAGTATGGGTTGGATTTTTCAAGTGAGGCTTGGGAATCTGACTCCACAGGGCAATGACATGACAAGCGCATCATGTCATTTAATAGGACCAATTAATGGTGAGAGGTCACACTTGCTGAACAATTGAGAGTGAGGAAGCTGCCTTTGAAGCTATTGAATCAACAAGGGGCCATCCACCATGAAGGAGTTGCAATATCTAATTCCAGGAAGGGAAGAAAAACTCAGAACTTTTTATAAAGCTTTCAAAGAAATATCTTAGAGGTAGAAACATGCCAACAATTGGAACACTGCAAAATTGCAGGCAGGCATGTCTCTCTTTTGTCATCCAGCTTTCTAAGCTCCAGTTCAGAGTGTTCTGCAGGCATCCACGTGCAAGGAATTGGGTTAAAATCTGCTACTGCTTTGTAGGTTTCCTATGGGTGGCGAGTTCAGTAATAGGGAGGGGACAGCTACTGGTTCTGAGTTTAGTGCTGTATTTTTAAATAAGCAATCCTTGTGGGTCGAGAAGCCTATTGCTTCTTTCAATCAATATTTACATTTCTCCTCTCCCATCAGTTGTGTGTGTCGAACATCTCCCTCCCATCAGTTTGCTAACCACACTGCAACCATTCCTGTCTTCTGAAGCTGTGGACTTACACCTAATCTCTAGCTGCACCATTCTGCCACTATTTTTCTATATACCTATAAGCCAGGCTGTCAATTTGGCTAGCTACCAGATAAGAAATATTCCCAAAAAATAAAATGCTATGTCTTAGATCAGCTAGGCTGGAGGCAAAGCTGTTTCTTGTTTGAATTCCACATTCCTATCTCCTCCTAATAACCATTGACTACCTTGCCTAGTAAGAATTTGTCTGACATTGCCTTAAAATTATTCAATTACCCCGCTTCCACTAGCTTCATAGCAGGAGTGCTCCAAAGTTGTACAATCCTCAGAGAAAAGGAAAAAAGGAAAAAAGTTCCAAGGAAAAAAGTAGATGAAAAATATCATGTATTTTAGATAGAATCTGCCAGCCAGGATGAGTGATAAATGTGTTTTCCACTATAAATTACACTTATAATAATCAAATTGGAACAAACTAACATGAGAAAGTTAAATGATGTACACAGATAAAGATTAAATATCACGACTAGGATATGGATTTGCAGTTACATTCCTTTACAGTGTCGCACCACGTTGGAGTTCATGACAGATTAGCAACTGAGAAGGTAAAGCTGAGAACTATCTTCAGGAGTAAACTTCAAAGTAACACAATTTACAATACATTTATACTGAATATCACTTATATATGGCAATCATACATAAAACAGGATCTCACAAAGTTTTTTTTTCCATTATATTTAAGTGTTTTTAAAAAGTTTTAAAAAAAAATCCAAATGACAGGCAAGAATTAATCTACCTTTGTGCATTCATATCTAAATGGTCATTTGAGGCTTCCAGACAGTAGGTTGAGTGTAGTTCTCTTGGGTGTAGTAGTGTCTTTTCTAAGTCCACCCATATTGCATAATTTATGCTGAGTGCCTTATAGGTCCATGACATCTTCAGACTGTGGTACATGGTTGAGAATGCTCTCAATTGCAACAAGGAATACACTGCTGGTGGATAGTTTTAATGTTTTGAATTGCTAATGCAGACTTTTGGAATGACACCTGTGACAAGATACTCTAATATTAGATTACTTAGGATCTCCTATTGGCGTTGTAACATGTGATATATGTTCAGATGAAATGTCTGTCTCCTATGGTCTGATCGTTTATTCTGCTTTAAGGAATTAGCACACTGTAGAATGTCTGCATTAGATGGAACTTTGCTATGCAATGCCCCTTGAACAAATTTTAGACTCAGTATCTAGTGCTATTTGGATTGCTCATTCTCGAATTAAATCTTGATTGAAAAAAATCGATGAGTGATTTATCTAAGAGACAAACAACAACTCTGTTATGAATAAGCTCTTGTTATATGGTTTGGATGATTACATTAATGGCCCACATGTAGTATCCTCAGACTCTCCTGAAATTGACAAACCATTGAAGTATAATCCCAGTGTTCTATTTGTTCCTAAATTACTTTTGATATTGATCAAAAGTAATTATGAGATTGTTAAACATAACCTGTTTCTCATTGATCTGTTCTCTATGTAATATAATATGATTTGCTTTCCATCAAGTAGAGAAGTATGCTAACATATCTTTATTGGATTTAATATCAAGTTGTTTGAAATTTTAGGAATTGCGGCTTCCATATTTTTAATTTGCTGATATATCAATGGATCTGAAAGCTTAACTTCTTTTTGTCATGGAAGGATTGGTATAGATTACGAAAATATCAAACTCTTCCTTAAAAAATGGTGTCAGCTACAGGCTTCACTCACTCAAAAATTTTTGTAGGGGAAGATCAAATAGTCATGGTTCAGCTTTAAAACCAGCTGGCAGCCAAAAATGCCACAGAGCTGAATAGTTAATGTGAAGGAAACATCTCTGAACATCAAAACCTTAACACAAAAACCAATAGAAATCTACATCACAAAAAGCCTTTACACATCAGAAACATAGAAAATAGGAGCAGTCATTTGGCCCTTTGAACCTGCTCTGTCATTCATTATGATCATAGCTGATCATCTAAGTCAATAGACTGCTCCCACTTTCCCTCCATATCCTATGATTCTTTAATCCCAAATACTATATCCAACTCCTTCTTGAAATCATACAATGTTTGGTTTCAACTGCTTTTTGTGTAGTGAATTCCACATGCTCACCACTCTCGAGATGAAGAGATTTCTCCTCACCTCAGTCCTAATTGCCCTACTCCATATTCCTAGACTGTTAACCCTGGTTCTGGACTCCTCCACCATCAGGAACATCATTCCTGCATTTGCCCTATCTAGTGCTGTTAGAATTTTATAGATTTTGATGAGGTTTCCCTTCATTCTTCTGAACTCCCACAAATATATTTGTAACAATTCAACCTCTCTATGTACCTCAGTCCCACCATCACTTAAAATAATCTGGTAAACCTTTGCTATACTACCTCAAGCAAGATCATCCTCCCTCAGATCAGGAGACCAAAACTGCATACAATATTCTGGTGTGGTCTTTCTAAGGTCCTGTATAGCTGCAGCAAGGTATCTCTGATCCTGTTCTTTAATCGTCTTGCCTTTACCGCTTGTCATGCTTGCATGCTGCCCTTCAGATCAACTGGCAAACAAAGATACCCAGGTCTTGTTACATTCCCGTCTCTCAATTCATAGCCATTCAAATAATAGTCCACCTTTCCCTATTTGTTGCCGAAGTAGCTAACCTCACATTTGCCAACATTATACTGAATCTGCCGTGCATTTGTCCATTCACTCAGCTTGTTCAAATGACATTGAAGCATCTATGCATCCACCTCATAGCTCACCCTCCCACCCAGTTTGTATTGTTTTGCAGACAGTAACAGGGGAAACAAGCCTTAAACAAAGCAATGGGAATAGTAAAAGTCTACCAGCAGCTAAGGGAATAAATCTGAATTAACTATCCATGAAAAGCAGTGTTTATCAGATACCCAGAGTAAATTTGCTCCTTTCAGGGAAGGAACAAGTTTTGCTTCTATTTGTCATTAGATCACTTTAGTGGAGTGAAGAGAAAAATAAATGCAATCAAAAACAATTTGAATAATACCACAGATTGGAGATGAAGTCTGAATGAAACAGAAGAGAGAGAGAGAGCATGAAAATAGTCAGAAATCTAACTTCAGATAAGAGACAACTCTGAGAAGTGGAGGGCAGTCAATACAGGACTGAAGGTATTGTACTTAATTTCATGGAGTAGACGAAATAAGGTATGTGAGCTTGTAGCACAAATTGAAATTGGCAGGTATGATGTTGTAGGTATCACAGAATCATTGCTGCAAGAGGATTAGGGCAGATCCAGGATCTAAACATCCAAGGATACATATCCCATCGAAAGGACAGGCAGATAGGCAGAGGGGATCATGATTGTCTTGTCAGGAAGAAATTAAGCTAAATCGATAGCAAGAAGTGATATGGAGCCAAAAGGCATAGAATCTGTGTGCGTAAAGTTGACAAACCACAAAAGAAAATAGACTCTGATGGGAGTTGGAATCGAGGGTTTGATGCTGGAAAAGCACAGCAGGTCATGCAGTATCCGAGGAGCAGAAGAATTGACATTTTGGGCATAAACCCTTCATCAGGAAGGGCTTATGCCCGAAATGCCAATTCTCGTGCTCCTCAGATGCTGCCTGACTTGCTGTGCTTTTCCAACATTACACTTTCAACTTTGATCTCCAGCATCTGCTGTCCTCGCTTTCTCTTCAGATGGGAGTTATGCACTGGCCTACTAACAGTAGTCAGAATGTGGGGAAGAAAATAAATCAGGAGACAGGAAAAGCATTTCTAATAAAAAGCACTATTATGATAATCATGAAGGACTTCAATATGCAGCTGTACAGGTCACTGGTCAGATGACTCTTTGAATACAGGGTTCAATTCTGGGCTCCTTACTATAGGAAGGATGTTGTAAAACACGAAAGGGTTCAGAAAAGATTTACAAGGATGTTGTCAAGATTGAAAAGTTTGAGATATAGGGAGGGCTGACAATACAGAGATTTATAAAATCATGAGGGACATGGATAGGGTGAATAGATAAGGTATTTTCTCCAGGTAGGGGGTCCAAACTAGGGGGCATTTGTTTAAGGTGAGAGGGTAAGATTTATAAGGGACCTAAGGAGAAACTTTTTCATACAGAAGGTGATGCATGTATGGAGTGAGCTGCCAGAGGAACTGGTGGAGGCTGGTATAATTACATTTAAAAGGCATTTGGATGGGTACATAAATAGGAAGGGTTTGGAACGATATGGACTAAATAGGACTAGATCAGTTTAGGATATCTGGTCGGCATGGACGAGCTGGACTGAAAGGTCTGTTTCTGTGCTGTATAACTCTATGACTGTATGAGACGGTTATTTTGGGGGCGATTGTAATAGATCCCACTAGGGAAGAGGCAATTACGGATTTTGTAATGTGTAATGAGGCAGTCCGATTGAGGAGCTTAATGCGAAGGAACCCTGAGGGGGTAGTGACCATAATATTACTGAATTCATAGAATTCCTCCTGCAGTTTCAGAGGGAGAAGTTGGAATCGAATTTAAGTGTTACGATTGAGAAAAGATAATTATAAAGACATGAGGGAGGAGTTGGTCAGTGTTGACTGGAAGGGGAACCTTTCAGGGAAGGAGGAGGAGCAGCAATGGCAGGAGTTTCAGGGGAGAATTTGGAAGGCACAATAGAAATACATCCAAAGGAAGAAGAAACATACAAAGAGAAGGAGGAGGCAACCATGGCTGACAAGGGAAATTAGGGACAGTATAACAGCAAAAGAAAAAGCAGACAATGTGGCAAAAATTAGTGTGAAGCCAGAGGATTGAGAAGCCTTTAAAAACCAGCAGAGGAAACTAAAAGAGCAATAATGGGGGAAGAAATTGAAACATGAGGATAAGCTTGCTAGTAATATTAAAAAGATCACAAGAGTTTATTTTAAATATTAAAAGGTAAGAGAGGTTTTTAGATGGTTGGAGAAGGGAACAAAGAAATAATGGATGAATTGAATTGGCTATTTGCATCAGTTTTCACAGGGGAAGGCACCAGCAGCATACCAGAACTTCAAGCGAGCCAGGGGGCAGATGTGAGTGTAGTGGCTATCATTAAGAAGGTACTGGAAAGTTGAAAAGTCTAAAGGTGGATAAATAACCTGGACCAAATGGATTACGCCCCAGGGATAATTGGATTTAGGGAGAGTCCCAGAGGACTGGAAAATGGCTAATCTAACGCTTCCATTTAAGAAGGACGGGAGGCAGAAGGCAGGAAACTGCAGACAAGTTATCCTGAATTCAGTCGTTGGTATGATTTTAGAGTCCAAAATGAAGGATACAATTGTGGAATACTTGAAAGTGCATGATAAAACCAGACTGAGAGTGTAAACCTTTGTTAAGGGGGGGGGCCGTCATGACAGATAAATCAGTTAGAATTCTTTGAGGAGGTAACAAGCAAATTAGACAATGAAGAGACAGTAGGTATGATCCATTTGGATTTCCAGAAGGCCTTTGACAAGGTGCCATGTTGGAGGCTGTTGTATATAGGATAAGGGGTCATGGTGTCAAAAGTAAGGTATTGGCATGGATAGAGGATTGACTGACTAGCAGAAAGCAGAGTGAGGATAAAGAGTTTTTTTTCAGGATGGCAGCTGATGACGAGTGGAATTCCATTGTTGTTAAGTTTTCAAATGATGTAAAGATAGATGGAGGGATAGTTAGTGTTGAGGAGGTGGGGTGGCTACAGAAGGACTTGGACAGGCTAAGAGAGTGAGCAAAGAAATGGCAGATGGAATAAAATATGGGAAAGCGTGATATTATGCACTTTGGTACGATGAAAAGAGGCACAGACAATTCTCTAAATGGGAAAGGCTTTGGATATCTGAAGAACGAAGATACGTGGGAGTCCTAGTTCTGGACTCTAAGGTTAACAGTCAGGTTTAGTTGTCAGTTTGGAACTTGAAATGGCTAGTATCCTGTCACCTTACATGTGCACAGTACACTGGCAGTGGCCAGCCAGCTCGGAGTCAATCACTGAAAAAAGGAGATTCTGAATTTCCTGTTACATGTATGTTTTTTCAAACAGCCAATAGTAAACAATAACAGCAGTTTACAAGAAACAGCAACCTACAGGGAAAGGGGCAGCAAGGCCAGATCCCATACCCCACCGTACAAACAATTCGCAGGGGAATGCTGACCAATCCCAAATCCCATCTTAACTTACCAAAAAGGAAGCAGTAAATCTCCTGCTTATATTTTTTTTGTTTTTGTATTTGTAAGCCCTATGCTACCATCACACAGTGGTAGTGCTTATATTTTCCCCAGCACCCATGTCATGTGCGTGAACCTCTTTATATAATATTTTCTTTCTTTTTTAATTTTTTTCCTTTTTCCTCTGAACTGAGGAGATTCTAAATCCCCTGGTTATATATTTCTTTTCTGTTGTAGGACACAGTGAAGAAACAACAAGTGCAGAAAACTGTATTTATATTCCACTACCAGGAAGAAAAGAGACACTCAAGTGGCCAGTGACACGCAGTGCCCTTCTATTTCCTGTTTACATTTTCTTTTTTTTACTTACTCCCGCACTAGTGTCTAACAGTGGCTGTGTTTATTATCTTCTGTGTTTTTTTCAGGTTTGTCTGGTTTATTTGTATTCAAGGTCTACAGTTCAATCTCATGACACTATCTCCTGTTTATATTAGTCGGCCAGGGTTCCCTGATTGACCCAAGTTAACCACCCCAATCAAGGATCTCATAGTCAGTAAGATCCACCCAGATCTAATCACTACAGAAGGCAAATGAAATGTTAGCATTCATTTCAAGGGGGCTAGAAAAGAAGAGTAGAGAAATACTGCTCAGGTTGTATAAGGCTCTGGTCAGACTGCATTTGGAATATTGAGAGCAGCTTTAGGCCTCACACTGAAGGAAGGATGTGCTGACTTTGGAGGAGGGCCAGAGGAGTTTTATAAGAACAATCCAGTGGATGAACAGCTTATTGTGTGAGGAGCAGTTGAGAACTCTAGGTCTGTACTAAACGGAGCTTAGCAGGATGACAGGAGATCTTATTCAAACTTACAGAAATACCGAGAGGCCTGGATGCAGTTGACATAGAGAAGATGCTTCCATGAATGGAGGAGAATAAGACCCAAAGGCACAGCCTCCAAATTAAGAGATGACTTTTTAAAATTGAAATAAGGAGGGATTTTTCAGATAGAAGACTGTCAATCTGTGGAATTCATTACTGCAGTGGGCTTTGGAGGTCAAGTTATTGAGTGCATTTAAGACAGAGATAGGTTCTTGATTGAGAAGGGGTTCAAAGGTTAGGGACAGAAGGCAATAAAACATATCAGCCACGATCGAATGGCAGAGCAGACTTGATGGGTCTTCCAAACCCATGACCACTACCATCTAGATGGAAAAGGCAACAGATACATAAGAACACCACTATCTGCAAGTTTCCCTCCAAGCCACTCACTATTCTGACTTGGAAATACACAGTTCCTTCAATGTTGTTGAATCCTACACCAACTGGTCTGCAGCATTTCAAGGCGACAAGTCACCATCTTCTCAAGGGCAATGAGAGATGGGCAATAAATGCTGGCACAACCAATGATGTTCACACGAATGAATAAATTTTACAAGCGATTAGAATTCATTGAATGTAATACTGAGTCTGAAAGGTTATTATCTGCCAAATGCAAAAATGAGATGCTGTATCCCAAGCTTACAAGTTTTCAATGAACACTATATTGGGCCACCATAAAGAGACCAGAGTGGGGTTGAGCTGAAGAAATAATATGAAAGGTGACTGAAAATATGAAGTTATATTTCTGTATTGAACACAGATCTCTTGCAAAGCTGTTATCCCAACCTGTGAGAAAACTTTATTGTAAGCAATTGATGCAGTATACCAGATGGAAAGGAGGAGATGGAACATCACATTGTGGCTGTACAGGACACTGGTGAGGCCACTTTTAGAATACTGTATGCAATTCTGGTCGGCCTTTTATTAGAAGGATGTTGTTAAACCTGACAGGGTTCAGAAAAGATCGACAAGGATGTTGCCAGAACTGCAGGGTTTGAGTTACAGGGAGAAGTTGAATAGGCTGGGGCATTTTTTTCCCTGGAGTATTGGAAGCTGAGAGGCGATTCTGGGTAAACCAAGATGGAGGACGGGAAAAATTTCTAGCTTAAGAGCTGCTCCTTTTTTTGAGGTATTTTAGGTGCTGGAGGTGATTTCTTCGAATTCCAGGAGCAGCAATTACTGTTTTATATGCTGCAGCACTGTTTTGGAACTTTGAAAAAAAAAGTCAAAACAACAGCAGTTTTAAAGGAAGCACATGGTGAGGACAGTGCAGAAGAGAGAAAGAGAGAGAGAGAGAGAGAGAACCTGCACAGTTACTGCCTTTGCTGTTTTTGAATTCATGCGTCGCTGGACATTGGAGTGCATCTGGGAAAATTAACGAACAGTGAATTTCACAACTAATCTTGGAGGAACCAGTTTGAGCGAAGTTCACAACACAAAATCAGGTAAGTTAATTGTTGTTTTAAGTCTGTTCAAGAGAAAGGCAGTATTAGTGAGTACAGTGGATTCTTTCTTGATTATATGTTTTTGGAGATAAGTCTCTTGATTAAACTTAAAATATATGCCACAGCTCTTAATTTAACCTGGTGCAGTGTTTTGTAGAGGAATAAGATGGTGTTATTTTCTGGGTCTGTAGATTGTGAAGGAGCAAAAATGGCCTTTGCAGTGATGTGTACTTCTTGTCAGATGTGGGAGTTTAAACAGAGTTTAAGGGTTACTGCGGATTATATCTGCTATGAATGCTGTTGGATGCGAATCTTATCAGATCGAGTTGATCAGTTGGAGAAACAGATAGAAGCGATGAGAAATTTGTAACAGCAACAGTATATGATGGATGGCAGTCCTAGGAAGGGGGGAAAGTCTCAGGATAAAGTCACGTAGGTGGGTTAACTCCAGGAAGGGTAAGAGAGGTCGGCACATAGGCAGGAATCTTTTGTGGATATACACACTTCAAACAGGTATGCCATTTTGGAAAATGTAGGAGGTGATGGATTGTCAAGGGAAGATATCACGAACAGCCAAGTTTCTGGTACTGAGACTGGCTCTAATGCAACAAGGAGTACATAGGCTTCCAAGAGATCAATTGTGTTAGGGGATTCTGTAGGCCAGCAGAGAAAAAGCAGAATGGTGTGTTGTTTCCCTGGTGCCTGGGACTGGGATATCATAGCAATTACAGAAACATGGCTCAGGAATGGGCAGGACTGGCAGCTTAATGTTCCAGGATACAAATGCTACAGGAATGATAGAAAGGGAGGCAAGAGAGATGGGGGAGTGGCATTTTTGATAAGGGATAGCATTACAGCTGTGTTGAGGGAGGATATTCCCAGAAATACATCCAGGGAAGTGATTTGGGTGGAACTGAGAAATAAGAAAGGGATGATCACCTTATTGGGATTGTATTATAGATCCCCTAACAGTCAGAGGGAAATTGAGAAACAAACTTGCAAGGAGATCTCAGCTATCTGGAAGAATAATAGGGTAGTTATGGTCAGGGATTTTAACTTTCCAAACATAGACAGGGACTGCCATAGTGTTAAAGGTTTAGATGGAGAGGAATTTCTTAAATGCGTACAAGACAATTTTCTGATTCAGTATGTAGATGTATCTACTAGAGAAGGTGCAAAACTTGACCTACTCTTGGGAAATAAGGCAGGGCAGGTACCTGAGGTGTCAGTGGGGGAGCACTTTGAGGCCAGTGACCATAATTCTATTCATTTTAAAATCGTGATGGAAAAGGATAGACCAGGTCTAAAAGTTGAAGTTCTAAATTGGAGAAAGGCCAATTTTGACAGTATTAAGCAAGAACTTTTGAAAGCGAATTGGAGGCAGATGTTCGCAGGTAAAGAGACAGCTGGAAAATGGGAAGCCTTCAGAAATGAGATAACAAGAATCCAGAGAAAGTATATTCCTGTCAGGGTGAAAGGGAAGGCTGGTAGGTATAGGGAATGCTGGATGACTAAAGAAATTGAGGGTTTGGTCAAGAAAAAGAAGGAAGCATCTGTCAGGTATAGACAGGATAGATCGAGTGAATCCTTAGAAGAGTATAAAGGAAGTAGGAGTATACTTAAGAGGGAAATCAGGAAGGCAGAAAGGGGACATGAGATAGCTTTGGCAAATAGAATTAAGGAGAATCCAAAGGGTTTTGACAAATATTTCAAGGACAAAAGGGTAACTAGGGAGAGAATAGGAACCCTCAAAGATCAGCAAGGCGGCTTTTGTGTGGAGCCACAGAAAATGGGGGAGATACTAAATGAATATTTTGCATCAGTATTTACTATGGAAAAGGATATGGAAGATATAGACTGTAGGGAAATCGATGGTGACATTTTGCAAAATGCCCAGATTACAGAGGAGGAAGTGCTGGATATCTTGAAACGGTTAAATGTGGATAAATCCCCAGGACCTGATCAGGTGTACCCGAGAACTCTGTGGGAAGCTAGAGAAGTGATTGCTGGGCCTCTTGCTGAGATATTTGTATCATCGATAGTCACAGGTTAGGTGCTGGAAGACTGGACATTGGCAAACGTGATGCCACTGTTTAAGAAGGGCGGTAAAGACAAGCCAGGGGACTATAGACCAGTGAGCGTGACCTCAGTGGTGGGCAGATTGTTGGAGGGAATCTTGAGGGACAGGATGTACATGTATTTGGAAAGGCAAAGACTGATTAGGGATAGTCAACATGGCATTGTGCATGGGAAATCATGTCTCATAAACTTGATTGAGTTTTTTGAAGAAGTAACAAAGAAGATTGATGGGGGCAGAGCAGTAGATGTGATCTATATGGACTTCAGTAAGGCCTTTGACAAGGTTCCCCATGGGAGACGGGTTAGCAAGGTTAGATCTCACAGAATACAGGGAGAACTAGCCATTTGGATACAGAACTGGCTGAAAGGTAGAGGACAGAGGGTGGTGGTGGAGGGTAGTTTTTCAGAATGGAGGCCTGTGACCTGTGGATCGGTGCTGGGGCCTCTACTTTTTGTCATTTACATAAATGATTTGGATGTGAGCAGATTGCAGATAACACCAAAATTGGAGGTGTAGTGGACAGTGAAGAGGGTTACCTCAGAGTACAACAGGATCTGGACCAGATGGGACAATGGGCTGAGAAGTGGCAGATGGAGGTTAACTTAGATAAAAGCAAGGTGCTGCATTTTGGGAAAGCAAATCTTAGCAGGACTTATACACTTAATGGTAAGGTCCTAGGGAGTGTGCTGAACAAAGAGACCTTGGAGTGCAGATTCATAGCTCCTTGAAAGTGGAGTCGCAGGTAGATAGGATAGTGAAGAAGGCGTTTGGTATGCTTTCCTTTATTGGTCAGAGTATTAAGTACAGGAGTTGGGAGGTCATGTTGTGGCTGTACAGGACATTGGTTAGGCCACTGTTGGAATATTGCATGCAATTCTGGTCTCCTTCCTATTGGAAAGATGTTGTGTAACTTGAAAGGGTTCAGAAAAGGTATACAAGGATGTTGCCAGGGTTGGAGGATTTGAGCTATAGGAGAGGCTGAACAGGCTGGGGCTGTTTTCCCTGGAGCGTCAGAGGCTGAGGGGTGACCTTATAGAGATTTACAAAATTATGAAGGGCACGGATAGGGTAAATAGACAAAGTCTTTTGTCTGGGATCGGGGAGTCCAGAACTAGAGGGCATAGGTTTAGGGTGAGAGGGGCAAGATATAAAAAAGACCTAAGAGGCAACTTTTTCACGCAGAGGGTGGTACATGTATGGAATGAGCTGCCAGAGGATGTGGTGGAGGCTGGTACAATTGCAACATTTAAGAGGCAATTGGATGGGTACATGAATAGGAAGGGTTTGGAGGAATATGGGCGAGGTACTGGCAGGTGGGACTAAATTGGGTAGGGATATCTGGTCAGCGTGGACAGGTTGGACCGAAGAATCTTTTTCCATGTTGTACATCTCTATGACTCTATGACCTGTACAGAAGTTCATGAAATCATGATTGGCATGGATAGGGTGAATAACTAAAGTTTTTTTCCCCACTGTAGGGGAGTCCAAACCTTGAGGACATATGTTTAAAGTGAGAAGGAAAAGATTTAAAAATGACCAGAGAAATAACCTTTTCACACAGTGGTGGTACATATATGGAACAAGCTACCAGAGGAAGTGGCGAAGGTGGGTACAATTATAATATTTAAAAGACACCTGGATGGGTATATGAATAGGAGGGGTTTTGGGGAATATGGGCCAAATACTGGCAAATGGGACAAAGTCAAATTGGGATATCTGGTCAGCATAGATGAGTTGGACCAAAGAGTGTGCTTCTGTGCTGTATGACTCCATTACTAGGCCTCCATAAGTGCAAGTACATTGGAAGGAGCTTTTGGAATGCTGGAGTGACACTCATGCATTTGTTTTCTCAGGCATTTATGTTAATCTTGAACTTGAGTTGCAGTTGCATTAGTCCAAATGCTCTGTCTAGTTGGCATAAAGTTTATACAGTAGTTTTCATAATTAAGTTATCATCAATAAGAATTCAAATAAATGATCCAATGGTCAAAAACATATCTTGCTACATGAAAAAGTTCAAAACTATATTTAAATAGGATAACAGGCTCTATCACCATGTTGACTTTCCTCACCAGTAAGCTGCAATAGCAGTACAAGTAGATTGTTGTCATTCACTGAATCCACATGCAACCCGGTTTCCTTTTGCCACAGGATTGATGGTTCTGAAACATCTCTCAAACGGAGTTCAAGTAACAGTCTGCATTACTTTCAATGAAGTTATTTAAGAATCGTTGAATATTCCCAACCACAAACACCAAGTTCTAAAACGGAGACTCCAGGTATAAAATTACTCCAAAATTTCCTTACTAAGTGGGTGGTAGGTTTTGAGGTGTCGCTTAGTTTATTCCCCGTTTCGAACCTGGTAATCTAACTGTTTAACTCAGAACAAACTAATCAACAGAAGTGCCTCGGCTAAGTTTTGACAAGGTAAAAATAAGGATGGAGATGCTGGAAACCAGATTCTCGGTAAGAGTGGTGCTGGAAAAGCAAAGCGGATAAGTTTTGACAAGGTGAAATCTAGCAGCTCTCTTGTGATAATGATTTTTACAAAATGGGAAAC
This sequence comes from Hemiscyllium ocellatum, assembly GCF_020745735.1. Taxonomy (NCBI): domain Eukaryota; kingdom Metazoa; phylum Chordata; class Chondrichthyes; order Orectolobiformes; family Hemiscylliidae; genus Hemiscyllium; species Hemiscyllium ocellatum. Next base: position 91,992,564 of record NC_083411.1, on the reverse strand, counting down.
ACAGTTATCACTCCAAGTGGCTTTTAACTACGTAACGAGTACTATCGTTGCTGCCGTCAAGGTACAGCTGACCCATCCTGACCCTTTTCGGGTCCAATTTTCAATACTGGAATGCACATCCTCGGATGAATGTAAACTGTTTGTTTACACACTCCCAACTCGAAATCAGAAAACAAAAGCGAAACGACTGTTTCTTATACTTCGCATTTGGAGGAAGGGGCGTTCAGTGCATGTGGGTTAGTTTAGAATATAGGCATATTGACTGACTAAATAATTAAAACTATCAAAAGTTTGGGCTGTGGAAAAGTCTAGGTGTAAAACTTCTCCAGTCGGGGTTGGCATGATACACCCACGCCCAGGGTGACCGGACAACTGGCAGCTCTCTGTGACCCACTGCTTAGTCTACCCACCTGCGGCGCACAAGATGCAGCTTTTCCGCTTCTTTCCAGCTTTCCAGACGAAGACCAAACCCAACAACCTCTCCTCCTGTGGTGTGAAAACATCCTTCTGCAACTGATTCCGAATAGCAATCATGGTAGGCGCGGAAAGGAAACGGACGGCTCCCTCCCGTTGACTTGAAATTCAATCCAGGAAGTCAGATAAGATTTACTCAAAGTACAACGCTCACATCAACAACGGGAAATGTTCTCAGGGATTCCCTAGATGGAGATCATATAAACTGGTTGCAAACTACGTCTGAAAACAAAAAGAAACAGTCCCTCCAGCTCACAAGGCCTTCCCCGTTTCTCTCTCACCAACTGACAGATTTCCTGCCAACGGAAGCGCGAGGGAAACAACCCGCGTGCAACCCGGCGCTTTGAGCCAAAGCGAGGCTCGGCATCAGTCCTCGCGCCCCACCCCCTCAGTAACATCCCGCCCCTCAGCATCACCCCGGCACCGCTCCTGAAGACGCGCCCCCGACTCAGTGAAACCCCGCCCACTTATTGATGCGCGGCCCCCACCCACAGTAAAACCCCGCCCCTCAGTTATGCCCCCGCCCCCACATAAAAACCACGCCCCCTCCCTCCGTCGGACGCCCGCTCTTTCAGTTGACGGGACAGCCGTTGGCTTCGGCACGTGACGCCGCGAGCCGGTCTGTTTTTGTTAACGGTCTCTCATCCTACAATCATTTAAAATAAAAGCGGTACCGAGCTGGCAAGTGATCCGGACGGGATTGGCACCATTCTCTTTTCCTGCCTATTAGAATAAGAATGCTCATAAAAAAAGATACAACTACGTTCCTTTTAATCCTGAGGTAAATTCATTACTTATTTTTAACAATTTAACATAAAACGAGTGACTCTCATCACATTCGGTGGTGGAGGCGGAATTGGCCATTGCAACAGGAAAAGGGGTCACCGGATTCGGAATGTTAACTATTTCTGTCTCCACAGGTGCTGCCAAGACTTGCTGAGTTTCTTCAGCAATTCCTTTAGTGTCAGATCTCCTGTATCCGCAGGTCTTTGTTTTATTTTATGAGATAAGTAAAGTCCTGGATTCCCCCCTCCCCCAACTGATGTCGGAGCTCCGTGTTCGCTGGCGAATATCGCGCGATAGTGCCATTTAACGGTAACTCCTTTTTCTATTGCATGCCTGAGGAGACAGAGAAGCCGCGAACCTGGACCCTGTCTTCTGATAGAGTTTGTAGAGGAGCTGCAAATGTGTTGCTGGTCAAAGCACAGCAGGTTAGGCAGCATCTCAGGAATAGAGAATTCGACGTTTCGAGCATAAGCCCTTCATCATTCCTGATGAAGGGCTTATGCTCGAAACGTCGAATTCTCTATTCCTGAGATGCTGCCTAACCTGCTGTGCTTTGACCAGCAACACATTTGCAGCTGTGATCTCCAGCATCTGCAGACCTCATTTTTTACTCGAAGAGTTTGTAGAGGAGGCAAGGAGGAATTCCCTGGCTACCATGAATGAAATCCCAAAGCCGGCCAAAGCCAAAGGTATCACTCGCTATGATCTCCTAGGTTCAACTGTTACAACTCTTGACTCAATACCCCTGCTGAGCCTCACGAGTTGTTATTGAGAGCTGAAAGATGTGTTGCTGGAAAAGCGCAGCAGGTCAGGCAGCATCCAAGGAGCAGGAGAATTGACGTTTCGGGCATAAGCCCCTGAAGAAAGGCTTATTCCCGAAACGTCGATTCTCCTGCTCCTTGGATGCTGCCTGACCTGCTGTGCTTTTCCAGCAACACATTTTTCAGCTGTGATCTCCAGCATCTGCAGTCCTCACTTTCTCCGAGTTGTTCTTTAGTACCTGTACAAATCCGGTATCACTCTTCTCCAATCATTACAAAATGCTTTATTCTGTCTTCTGTTTTTACTGCAGCACTCTACTATTCTCCTGTCCATACTTTCGTCAATTCCTCAGATTATTTTCACTTCGTTCTCACCCAAACCTGCAAGACCTCAAAACCTCCCACCACTGTGTTACCAACACACTTCTTTCTTGTAGAATCAAGTTTGTGCCAAGTGTGCATAGAAAGAATAGATCTTCTTGAGAGTAAACCAGAGGAAAGCAACTTGCCCAGATGGAATCCCCGGCTGTGCATTTAGATCCTGTGCAGACCAGCTGGAAAAAGTATTTGCTGACATCTTCAATCTGAAGTCTCCACCTGCTTCCAAAAGACCACAATTATACCAGTACCAAAGAAAAATATGCAATGTGCCTCAACAATACCACCCCAGTGGATCTGACCTCTAAAATCACAAGGTGCTTTGAGAGGTTAGTCATGGCCCACATCAACTCTAGCTTCACAGCCTGCCTTGATCCCTTGTAATTTGCCTATTGGCGAAACAGGTCCACAGCAGACTAATCTCAAAACTCCAAGACCAAGGTCTCAGCTCCTCCTTTTACAACTGGATCCTCAGCTTCTTGACCTACAAATTGCAATTAGTGAAGATAGACAACAATACTTCCTCCATGATAATCCTCAACACTAGCATCCTACATGCATGCATTGTCAGCCCTCTCCTGTATTCCCTGGACTGTGTAGCCAAATTCTGTATGAGCGATATCTACAAGTTCTCTGATGACACCACCATTGTAAACCCAATATCAAACAATGAATCAGTATATAGAAAGGAGATGGAGAACTGATTATTGACTTCAGTAAGAAAGGATGAGGACAGCCCGAATCCTCATCAACAGAGCTGAGGTGGAGAAGATTGAGAATGTTAAATTCCTTGGAGTGGCGATAACTAACAATCTGTTGTCGACCTCCCACGTAGATGTGATAGTCAAGAAGGCATAACAATGGCTCTTCTTCCTCAGGCTCTGTAAGGTGGGGCAAAAATTCCCCGTCAGATACCCTGGACTAAAACCCTCTGAATTTGGGACATGAGTTTGTGGAATTCATATTTGAACTAAGAGTCACTGAGCTCTCTGGCTGAGACAGACTAGCCAATATGCATGCCTACAGGGAGCTGTCTGGTACAGGGGTAAAGCTATAGGAAGACTCCCCAGAAATGCCTCAGCTAAAAGACAATGAACTCCAGCCTGCAGAGCAAACAATGAGACATTCTGGAGCCTACAAAATTACAAAACCATTTCATTTTCAATCATTTGCAGAAATACTGAACATTCTACACCATTGTACAACATGCAAACCTGTTTGTCTTGAATGGGAAGGCTTTCACACTATTAAGAACACCTTAACTTACACCCATTTGAGAGAAAAAATGAACATTCAAAACTATTGGAAACCCACTCACTTTAACTGGTGAACAGTTCACACCTGATCTTATACTCAGGAATCTCAATCAGCCCCAAGAGAAGGAACAACAGCTCAGTGATCGAATCCAGATTTGGCGGGAGGTAATGGAACCTGACAGTCAGTATAATTGGGGAACTCTGATCTTCAGTATTTTCAGCAAGATATCCAATCAGCATCAAGAGAATCAGCCACAACCAGTCGCAGACTCTGGAAAAGAAGGAGAGCAAGCAATCTTCTCATCCACGAACCTCCACGTACTGAAGAGAAGTGACTGGAGAGCTGAGAGACCCCCGCGGGGAGTGCCAGCAACATCCACCACCGTCCAAGCCAACAGATGCGACTTTGGGGATGAGCATAAGGTTATTGAGACCCTCTGTCCCAGCTCATTAAGATAGGGTAGGAAGGGTGGGCTTTGGGGCAAATGGTGCAAGGCATTCCCCAGGGAAGGTAACAAGATAGGACCCCAGGATTTGCATTTTCTCTCTCTCTCTTCCCCCCCCCACCCCCTTTTCCCCTTTCACCCAGTAATAAACAGCTCTTTCTAATTCGAAACCTATTGCACCAAGTCGGGGTTGCAAGGTTTAACTGGGGTGTTGGTAGCTGCCAGACAAGTCTTATTTCACTTGATACATAGCATTTTTCTCTTTTCTAAGTATTCATTTTCTTGTCAGTGATTAAATGTATGCTCAATTTTGCTTGTTTTAATAAAATTTCAACAAAATGTTTCCTTTGCAGTTAAAGCATCTGCTTCCTGTGTTTTTCCCCATACCACATCTCACTACGTAAGCCCAGTCTCAGAATCAGGGAGCTGTTGTCTAATAAACTGACCAGCACTCCCTATAGCAGACAGGAAATTCAGCATGTCCATAAGGATCCTCACCAACGTTTACAGCTTCACTATAGAGAGCATTCTATCCAGGTGCATAACAGCTTGGTATGGCAACTGCTCTGCTCAGGACCATCAGAAATTACAGAAAGTTCTGTGCGCAACTGAGACCATTACAGAAGCTAACCACCATCCATGGACTGAACGCTTCCCATTGCTGCAGAAAGGCTGTCAACATCATCAAAGACCCCACCTACCTCACTAATATTCTCTTCCAACATCTTCTGTCAAGCAGAAGATGCAGAAACTTGAACATACATACCAACAGGTTCAAGAACAGCTTCTTTTCTGCTGTTATTAGAATGAACCATTCTAGTTTCAAACCTAATGCTGATTTTGCTTTGTGCACCTCCATTGCATCTATAACCTTGTATGCTTTGCTCTGTCTAATCACCCTATGATCCTAGCGAGTTTTGAGAAGATTTGTAGCTGAGGTTGAGGTTCTGGATGTAGGTTTGCTTGCTAAGCTGGAAGATTTGTTTTCAGACGTTTCGTCACCATACTAGGTAACATCTTCAGTGAGCTTCCGGCACAAGCATTGATCATAACATCAGAACCCTATGATCTGTTTGTGCTTATTTGCTATGATCTGCCTGTACTGCCCGCAAAACAGAACTTTTCATTGTACTTAGGTATATGTGACGACATAAATCAAATCAAAATTAGGGCCATACCTTTCGGGAAGCCCTTCATACCCAAAGATGGTAGAAGTTTGGGACCGCCCTTGTGGTGGCAGCAGTTAGTGATGAGGAGGCAGTGGTGAAAGATGGTGACAATGGCTGTCAGTCACAACGGATGGGTGGCAGCAGTGGTTGGGTCCAAAGCCTTGTGAGGAGAGGAGAAGCCTGGCATGCCCGATGGAGGTCAGCAGTGGTGGTCGGCGGCTAAAGTACCTGGTAAGCACAGATGGGTCTTTTTCCAGTGCAGCGGAAAGCATGCGCAGCACAAGGGAGAGCAAACCCTCTTGGGCAAAACCCAGGTTGGAGTGTCTGCAGACCCATGCCTTAAGAAAAGACTGCAATGTTTCCCTTTTTAACTTCTTAAAAAGTAGTGTTGACCTTTTAATTCATTTCTTTATTTTTCTATTTCTGTAACTAAGATTTTGTACCTAAGATGGCATTGTGTGTGGTGACATTGTACACTTTTCACTGTATTTTTGTACGACATACTTGAGTGCATGTGACAATGAAACCTAAATCTAAACGTAAGCCTGTTAGGGCTGCCTTTCAGCCCAGGTTGATCAGAAACTGGTGATGCCAGTGCCTCTAGTTTTGGCATGTAATCTCTGAATTAGCCAGCACATTGCCTGAATTCTTCTGTATTGTTTTGATTTAATATTATTGGAATATTGTTGCCACAATTCACCTCCAGGGTTTAAAGACCTCATTACATTCTTTTTTCAGGCACACAACCACCATTCTCAGAACAAATCTAAAACAAAACTGAAAACGTCTTTTCCTTTGTAACACACAAAATAAAAATATACCTTCAACTTCTGTGCTTCCACTTCAGGATCTAAGCTGTCAAACAATATGTAGGAACATTCATCATATGGTACTTCCATTCATAGAGAGCAGAGGATTTGCTTGCCAAATCTTCAAGAGGCATAGGAGTTGTAGTTGCAATGCATTTGGTTCCAGAATATGATGTAAGAAGAGTGTGGTAAATAATGGAATACTGGCATGTATGGAATTATTTCGTGGCCTAATTAAAGTTCTATAAAACTACATATGATTTGCCAATTTTATACAGAGGAATCTCGATTATCTGAATATCAGATTACCCAAAGAAGATTTCAAGGTCCAAAGTCTGGTTGAAGATTTGTAATTCGGGTGTCCGTTGTTGTGGTTCTGTTCGCCGAGCTGGAAGTTTTTGCTGCAAACGTTTCGTTCCATGGCTAGGGAACATCATCAGTGCTGTTGGAGCCTCGTGTGAAGCGCTGCTTTGATGTTTCTTCCGGTATTTATATTGGTTTGTTCTTGCCGCTTCTGGGTGTCAGTTTCAGCTGCAGTGATTTGTATGTGGGGTCCAGGTGGATGTGTCCGTTGATGGATGTTCTTGCCGTTTCCGGGTGTCAGTTTCAGCTGTAGTGGTTTGTATATGGTGTCCAGGTCAATGTGTCTGTTGATGGAGTTTGGGGATGAATGCCATGCTTCTAGGAATTCTCTGGCTGTTCTCTGTCTGGCTTGTCCTATGATAGTGGTGTTTTCCCAGTCAAATTCATGTTCCTGGTTGTCTGAGTGTATGGCTACTAGAGATAGCTGGTCGTGTCGTTTTGTGGCTAGCTGATGTTCATGGATGCGGATTGTTAGCTGTCTTCCTGTTTGTCCTATATAGTGTTTTGTGCAGTCCTTGCATGGTATTTTGTAAACTACGTTAGTTTGGCTCATGCTGGGTATTGGGTTCTTTGTTCTAGTGAGTTGTTGTCTGAGCGTGGATGTTGGCTTGTGTGCTGTTATGAGTCCTAAGGGTCGCAGTAGTCTGGCTGTCAGTTCTGAGACGCTCCTGACGTATGGTAGAGTGGCTAGTCCTTTTGGTTGTGGCATGTCCTCGTTCCTCGGTCTATCTCTTAGGCATCTGGTGATAAAGTTGCGTGGGTATCCGTTTTTGGCGAATACCTTGTATAGGTGTTCCTCTTCCTCTTTTCGCAGTTCTGGTGTACTGCAGTGTGTTGTTGCCCTTTTGAATAGTGTCCTGATGCAGCTTCGTTTGTGTGTGTTGGGGTGGTTACTTTCATAGTTTAAGACTTGGTCTGTGTGTGTTGGTTTCCTGTGTACCCTTGTGATGAATTCTCCGTTGGGTGTTCTCTCTACTAACACGTCTAGGAATGGGAGTTGGCTATCCTTTTCCTCTTCTCGTGTGAATCGGATTCCTGTGAGTGTGGCGTTGATGATTCGGTGTGTTTTTTCTATATCTGTGTTTTTGATGATTACAAAGGTGTCATCAACATATCTGATCCAGAGTTTGGGTTGGATTTGTGGTATGGCTGTATGTTCTAACCTTTGCATAACTGCCTCTGCTATGAGTCCCGAGATTGGTGATCCCATGGGTGTTCCGTTGATTTGTTCGTATATCTGATTGTTGAATGTAAAGTGTGTGGTGAGGCACAGGTCCAGTAGTTTAAGTATGCCGTCCTTGTTGATAGGTTCGGCCTCCTGTGTTCTGTTATGTATGTCCAGTAGTTTGGCTATTGTTTCTCTGGCTAGGGTTTTGTCAATTGAAGTGAACAGTGCCGTCACGTCGAATGATACCATGGTTTCTTCTTTGTCCATGTGTGTATTCCTGATGACGTCCAAGAATTCCTGTGTTGATTGTATGGAGTGTTTGGATCCGCTGACTAGGTGTTTCACTTTTTGTTGTAGTTCTTTGGCCAGTTTGTATGCTGGTGTCCCTGGTAGTGATACTATGGGTCTGAGTGGGATGTCTGGTTTGTGTACTTTGGGTAGTCCATAGAATCTTGGGGGTGTTGTTGCTTTCAGGTTTCATTCTTTGCTGGTCCGCTTTGGTCATCTGTCCGTTTTTTTGTAGATTCCTTAGTGTGTTGTTTATTCTATTGGTGAGTTGTGGTGTGGGGTCGGAATCCTTCATTTGGTAGGTGTTGGTGTCTGCGAGTAGTTGTTGTGCTTTACTGATGTAGTCTGATTTATCTAGGATGACCGTCATTCTGCCTTTATCTGCCGGTAGTATGATTATGTTTTTGTCATTTTTCAGTGCTTTCAATGCTTCCCTCTCCTTGGTGTTGAGGTTATGTGTTTGTCATTTTCTTATCGTCATGGGTACTACCGTTTGTCTCACTGTTTGTTGTGTCTCTTCTGTCAGTCCATTGTTCCTGAGTGTGCTTTCTAGTGCTGCTAGGAAGTCTGCTGTGTTGGCATCCCTGTGGTTGTATTTGAGTCCCTTGGCCAGTATAGTTCTTTCCATGTCTGTGAGCTGTCTGTGGGAGAGGTTTTTAACCCAGTTGTGTGTTGTAGTGTCCTCCTTTTTGTGTGTTAGTTTGTCCATTTTTTCTCTTAGTGCTGTTTTTTTGCGGAGTGCTGTCCTGTTTTGTCCTATAGTGATAGCCTGTTCTATGGTCCGGGTCCATTCCTGATTAGTGATTTTTGAAATTAACGACTTTTGGCGCGCAATTTCTTGCTTGTATCTGTGCAGTCGGTTGTGAGTGTCTGTGATCATTACCTGGACCATCCTGAATCCGTTCTTCTTGGCTGTTTCCCTGGCTTGTGGATTATTTACTGGAGGTCTGTACTTGACACATTGTGGCAGGATTTGATCTTTTCTGCATTCGTGGAGGAACCGGAGTTGTTCATATGTTGCGCTGAGGCGGTTAGCGCAGGATTCCCATCTCCTGGCTTGTTTCAGCGTTTCTCGCCCATAAGTGTTTAAAGTCTGGTTGAAGATTTGTAGCTCGTGTGTCCGTTGTTGTGGTTCTGTTCGCCGAGCTGGAAGTTTTTGCTGCAAACGTTTCGTTCCCTGGCTAGGGAACATCATCAGTGCTGTTGACACCGAATCATCAACGCCACACTCTCAGGAATCCGATTCACACGAGAAGAGGAAAAGGATAGCCAACTCCCATTCCTAGACGTGTTAGTAGAGAGAACACCCAACGGAGAATTCACCACAAGGGTACACAGGAAACCAACACACACAGACCAAGTCTTAAACTATGAAAGTAACCACCCCAACACACACAAACGAAGCTGCATCAGGACACTATTCAAAAGGGCAACAACACACTGCAGTACACCAGAACTGCGAAAAGAGGAAGAGGAACACCTATACAAGGTATTCGCCAAAAACGGATACCCACGCAACTTTATCACCAGATGCCTAAGAGATAGACCGAGGAACGAGGACATGCCACAACCAAAAGGACTAGCCACTCTACCATACGTCAGGAGCATCTCAGAACTGACAGCCAGACTACTGCGACCCTTAGGACTCATAACAGCACACAAGCCAACATCCACGCTCAGACAACAACTCACTAGAACAAAGGACCCAATACCCAGCATGAGCCAAACTAACGTAGTTTACAAAATACCATGCAAGGACTGCACAAAACACTATATAGGACAAACAGGAAGACAGCTAACAATCCGCATCCATGAACATCAGCTAGCCACAAAACGACACGACCAGCTATCTCTAGTAGCCATACACTCAGACAACCAGGAACATGAATTTGACTGGGAAAACACCACTATCATAGGACAAGCCAGACAGAGAACAGCCAGAGAATTCCTAGAAGCATGGCATTCATCCCCAAACTCCATCAACAGACACATTGACCTGGACACCATATACAAACCACTACAGCTGAAACTGACACCCGGAAACGGCAAGAACATCCATCAACGGACACATCCACCTGGACCCCACATACAAATCACTGCAGCTGAAACTGACACCCAGAAGCGGCAAGAACAAACCAATATAAATACCGGAAGAAACATCAAAGCAGCGCTTCACACGAGGCTCCAACAGCACTGATGATGTTCCCTAGCCATGGAACGAAACGTTTGCAGCAAAAACTTCCAGCTCGGCGAACACAACCACAACATTTCAAGGTCCTGCAAAAATGTTACATCAAAGAGGTAAGTGTATTTGATTTACTTGTATTGAAGAAAATGTTACACAGCCCTTTGCAAAAATAAGTATTTTGCAATATTCCTAGCACATTACTGGGCCATTTATTCAAAAAAAGACCAAGAACATAAACACTTGCACGTTGCCGAGCTTCCGTCATTCTATTGTGAGACTAAGTTCCTGGAAACTGATACTGTAAATAGTCTTGCGATTGTAGAAGCTGTTTGGTGCTTTGTTTAATGCTGGGATTTCATGGTAAGGGTTTTGTTCTTCTCATTTTAAGGTGTAATTTGCAGACTGCAAAGATTAGTTTGTTTAATTGGCAGACCATTAACATTATAGATTTAAACAGATTCTCCGATAGAACACAGCATTAGATCAATATGGCTTCCCCTGTTTTAGCTAAAATTGATTATCCAAATCGTCAATTATCCGATCAAAATAGTGCCCACCCATCTTGTTCGGATAATCAAGGTTCCCCTGTCCTCTGTGCCCTGACCAATGAAAGCAAGCATGCCATATGCCTTCTTAATGACATTATCCATTTGTTTTGCCACATTCAGGGAATGTTTAACCTATGCACCTAGATCCGTCTGCATATTGATTTTTTAAGGATTCTGCCATTTACTGTGCACTTCCCTCCTGCATTAAATCTTCCAAAATGCATCACCTTGCATTTGTCTGAATTAAGTTCCATTTGTCATTTCTTTGCCCAAGTCTCCAACTTATTTATATCCTGATATATCTTCCACCAATCTCTTCACTATCTGTAGCTGCCCCACTCTTTATGTCACCTCAGACTTACTAGACAGATCACCTACATTCTCCAAGACCACCCCATGCAAGGGCAACAAGCGTACAGTGAAGATTTATATTTATATATTTATGTATACTATGGTGAACATTTATATATGTTCAGTGGTCCCAGCACTGATCCCTACGTAACATTACTGGTCTTAGATCTCCAGGCAGAAAAACACCCTTCCACTGCTAGTCTTTGTTTCTTTGATTAAGCCAGTTCTGTATATACCTTCCCAGCTCTCCACAGACCCCATATGATCACCTTTTGTTTCAGCCTGCCACAGTAGTAGAAGCCATTTGAGATAAAATAACAGATTATCCTATAAACACGAATATCACAGATAGGCAATGTTATTACTTCATTTTGTCTTCTGTAACCTATGGAGATAAAATGAGCCATGCCAAATGAGAGTGAGAGCGTATACTCTGTGTGAAAACTGAGTTAATAGAGACATATAAGGCTGGAAATTTTGCTTATCTTGGAACCAGAGGAAGAAATCAACAGTGCAATACTAACATTTAGAAATGGCTCTGAGGTTAGAAGTTACGTGGCTGAGAAAGTAGAAATGAAGCAATCCACTGGAAGCTTGGACCTGCTGTGTTTGCTCTGAAATCTGTACTTCTGAGGAGATCAATAAGTAATCAATTACTTATTTCTATAGTTTAACATGAGTATCCAAGAAAATGGTGTCTAGTTAATCATTTTTTTTTCTGATCATTTGATGCATTCTTTAAAAAGGTGAAATATTGACTGGCAGTGAATGTCTTTTGGTTAAAAGACTGCTTGACATCAGCTTTCTTATTAAGGTTCAGTTTTTCACAAAACTAAGATGACAGCAGTTGTACTCAGACCGTCAAAGTTTGCAAGTCAAGATCGTGTCATCCTTCAACGAATAACTAAATGTTCAAATTTCTCTTTAAAGCTATTGGTCTGCGTGAAGGCTGTAATATGCTGGATGCAATGGCCATTTCGGTGAGATGGATTGTCTCAGTTCCTTTCCTCCCAAGAATGTTAATAACTCCAACATTGCTGTCATCAAGAAGTGAAAGAAACTGAAAATTTCCCAGATCAAGAAATCAGCATTGGACTAGTGGGCCACACAAGGGAATGAGCCCTTCCTCAGGAATCCTGAAGAAGGGCTCATGCCCGAAACGTTGATTCTCTGCTCTTTGGTGCTGCCTGACCTTCTGCGCTTTTCCAGCAACACATTTTCAGCTTTGATCTCCAGCATCTGCAGTCCTCACTTTCTCCTTTTTCACTCAAGGGAATGCCAAGTTTGAAGAAACAGAGCACAGTATTGTATGTAGAGTGACTTGGAATGGGAACTGCTTTGTGTTCCTGGAAAATAACTGATGTATTTTGCTTTTTAAAGTTGATTTCAGAAAAGTTCATGCAATGTGAACCAAAGTAATAATCCAACTGTTAGAGAAGTGCAGAATCCTTCCCAATCTGCTGAGCAAGGAGGAGAAAGTGAGGTCTGCAGCTGCTGGAGATCAGAACTGAAAATGTGTTGCTGGAAAAGCGCAGCAGGTCAGGCAGCCTCCAAGGAATAGGAGATTCGACGTTTCGGTCATAAGCCCTTCTTCAGGAATGAGGAAAGTGTGTCCAGCAGGTGGACACACTTTCCTCATTCCTAAAGAAGGGCTTATGCCCAAAACTTCGAATCTCCTGTTCCTTGGATGCTGCCTGACCTGCTGCGCTTTTCCAGCAATCTGCTGAGCAAGCCTAATTAAAAAATGTTATTCAAGAGGTGGGTTGAAAAGAATGCCTAGGATGTATAGTATTAGAATTTGATCAAACGAATATGAATAAATCCACTTCCTCATTGCTGTTATGCACGTAATTAGGTGTGCATGCTATCGTTTTAAAACTTTGGGTCACATGACATAGAGCTTTGGATCAGTCTAGGTCTGACTGGGTAGCTGTAAAGACGTAATAAATTGTTCCCGGTGCAAGTTCTACTGGCTTATCTTGTGGTCTTTTTATCATTTGTAAATTGAACTGGCTTTGAGGCCCACTAGAATGGTAGACTTGCTGGGAGACAGACCAAAATGTCAAGGGAAGTAGTTGTGAGAAGTCAGGGGTTGTATTGATGCTGGGGAAGAAGGGTACTCACCAGGGAGCGGGCCGAAGCAATGGTCATGACTGGACTCAGGCTGCAGCCAGTGACTATAAAGGTGTATGTATTCACATGGGGATTACCAAACTCATTACAAACAGTATTCACTAAGGGGACTGGGGATATGAGTAGCTACTGGTTATAGACTTGAATTATAGGAAAACAAATGGTCGGCCAATTTGGAACAAGGTGACCATTTAACAAAGAGGCAGAAAGTTGGATTCTGTACATTGAACATTTTAATGGTCACTTGCAGGCAAATGGAATGGCTGAAGACTTCATGGTACTGTTTTGTTTGAGCATCATCAAGAGCAAGAACTTCATAATTCTAAGGAGATTAGTGCAATTAGAGAAATCAGCAGAGAAGATCTAAAAAGAGTTATGTGAAGCATCAGAAAGTCACTGCAACAAAGCCACTGATGATTGTGGAACATTTCCATTTTTATAAAAAGGTACAAAAAGATGGAGAGTCCATCACCCAATTTTTGGCTGGCTTAAAGAGTGGAGCAGAACTTTGTGAATTCATAGGGTTCCTCAAGATGCCTTGTAGAACTTGTTGGTTGTGGCATCCATAATTAAGCTGTTCAATGGAAGCTACTAACAAAGAGAGACCTGGATTTCAAGGAAACTTTAAAAGTTGTTACCTTGATAGAGTTGGCAGCCAGCAAAGCAATGCAGTTGGTGCCTGGATGGATAAAGAAGCGTACATTCAGCAGAGTGAATTACCAGTGCAGATGCTGCAATGTGCCAGGTTTGGCCACAAGGAGGCAACATGTTGGACTCAAGAAGCCCAGTGTCGAAAATATAAGAAAGTGGGCCAACATTGCCCATTCCTACTCAACAGGAGAAGGGACATCAAAAAGAAACAATCCTGAAGACTCAGCATAAGGCCAGAGTCAGCAGAGTTTTGCACTTAGGGTGGACTAATGTAAAATCATAGCATACCTACACTGCTGAAAAGGGCCATTCAGCCCTTGAAGCCTGCACCTACTCTCAAAGCATATCCCACACAATAACTGTAACCCCACATTCACTATAGCTTATCCACCTATCCTTGGACAGTACAAGGCAATTTCAGCATGGCCAATCCACCTACACTGCATATATTTTGACAATGGGGGAAACCAGAGTACCCAGAGGAAACCCACACAAACAAAAGGAGCACATGCAAACTCGACACAGCCAGTCACCCAAGGTTGGAATTGAACCCAAGACACTGGCAGTCTGAGGAAGCAGTGCTAACAACAGCCACTTTCCCTACAAAGTTTTGCTTATACATTGGGTGGCACAGTGACTCAGTGGTTAGCACTGCTGCCTCACAATGCCAGGGACCTGGTTTCGATTCACACCTCCAGAGCTTGCACATTCTGTGTGGAGATTGCACATTCTCCCTGTGTCTGCATGGGTTTCCTCTCACAATTCAATTATATGCAGGTCAGGTTAATCAGCCATGCTAAATCACCCATAGTGTTAGGTGCATTAGTTAGGGGAATAGGTCTGGGTGGGTTACTCTCCGAAGGGTTGGTTGTGGACTTGTTGGGCTGAAGGGCCTGTTTCCATACTGTAGGGAATCTAATCTTATTGGTATGGAGGAAGCTGACTTTCTGGGTTAGATGGTAAGACAGTAAAGATGACTCTAAATCAATTTATATGGAGAAGTGAAGACCACTACTCTTGAAGCCTGCCAAGATTACACTATGAATATACATGGAACAAGTGAAGCCGCTGAAGGACTACGCACTGATAAAAGTACGGTTAAGGGACCAGTGTGCAGAATTTCCAAAAGGCAAATACCCTGTACTATTCGGACACTCCTGGTTCCAAAAATTAAAGTTGAATTGAGGCATGGCTTATAGACTGGAAGACTCAAACATGAGTTTGCAAGAAGTCCTGGACAAGTGTAAACATGTCTTCAGGGGAAGTCTGGGGGAAATGAAAGGAGTCAAAATTAAAATACAGCTGAAAACAGAGGTTTGTCCAAAGAGTCTGAAGGAGTGTCTAGTACTGTCAGCTGTTCAGTTTAAAGTGGAGGAAGAACTGGAATGGCTGGTCAGCTTGGGAGCATTGGAACCCGTAACCACCAGTGAATCGGCCATGCCAATTATTCCGGTCTTAAAAGCAAATCACGCAGTAAGGATTTGTGGTGACTTTAAGGTCACAGTTGACCCAGCCCAGAGTGCAGATCAATAACCACTTCCACTCATAGATTTTATTTTTGTTTTGATTTGATTTATTATTGTCACAAGTATCAAGATACAGTGGAAAGTTTGGTTTTCCGTGCTAATCAGACAAATCATAGCTTACATAATTATATCAGGGCAACAGAACAGAATGCAAAATATAGTGTTACAGCTACAAAGAAGGTGCAGAGAAAGATAAACTCCAATATATGTGAGGTCCATTCATAAGTCTGATAATAGTAGGGAAGAAGCTATACTTCAATCTGTTGGTACGTATTTTCAAACTTTTGTATCTTCTGTGCAATGGAGGACGTTTGAAGACACTGTGGGAAGGATCTTTGATTATGTTGGCTGCTTTCCAGATTTAGTTGCAAGTGTAGACAGAGTCAATGGAAGAAAGGCTGGTTTTCATGATGGACTGGGCTGCATTCACAATTCTGTAATTTCTTGCTGTCTTGGGCAGAATAGTTGCCACACCAAGCTGTGATGCATCAGGATCGGATGTTTTCTATGGTACTTCTATAATATTTGCTAAGAGTTATTGTGGACAAGTTGACATTCCTTCGAATTCTAAGGAAGTAGAAGCATTAGTGTGCTTTCTTAACTGTAGCACTATCATGGATGGACAAGGATAGATCGCTGGTGATATTTACTGCCAAGATTTTGAAACTCTCGATCACCTCCATCTTACCCCATTGATACAAGAGAGGTGTATGTCCTCCACTCTGCTTCCTGAAGTCAACGATCAGCTCCTTCATTTTACTGACGTTGAGAGAGAGATTGTTGTCTTTACACTATGCCACAAAGATGTGCATCTCCTTCTGTACTCTGTCTCGTCCTTGTCTGAGATTCGACCCACTGCAGTGCTGTAATCAGTAAATTTGTAAATTGAGTTAGAGCTGAATTTGGTCATATGGTTGAGAGTGTATAGTGAGTTTAGTAAGGGGCTGAGTACACAGTCTTTCAAGGCACTGGTGTTGAGGATAATTGTGAAGGAAATGTAGTCACCTATCCTTACTGATTGAAGTCTGTGGATCAGGAAATCGAGTGTGGAGTTACAGAGGGCGGAGCAGAGACTTCCTAGGTTTCGGAGTTTGGAGATGAATTTTGTTGGGATTATGGTGTTGAAGGTGGAGCTAAAGTCTGACATAAGTGTCCCTGTTTTCCAGATGTTCCAGGGATGAGTGTAGGGCCACGGAAATGGTATCTGCTGTGGACCTATTGCAACAGTAGGTAAATTATTGTGAGTGAAGGCAATCTGGAAGACTGAAGTTGGTGTATTCCATTACTAGTCTCTTGAAGCACTTGTGGATGTCAGAGTCACTGGGTGGTAGTCATTAAGGCATGTTGTCTGACCTCTGTTTGGCACTGGGATGATAGTGGTCTTCTTGAAGCAGATGGGAACCTCACATCATAGTAAGGAAAGATTAAAGTTGTCTGCAAATATGCCTGCCAGCTGGTCCATGCAGGATGTAAGTGCAGGGCCAGGCTGTTATATCGTGTAAGCCTTGCCACAGTCGACGTGTGTTAGTGTGGTTCATCTAGGACTTGAATTCCATCTGGTATTGTCTCTTGGCGTCCCTGATGGCTTTATAAAAGTTGTACCTAGATTTCCTGTATAGGTCAGGATCACCTGACTTGAATACCTAAGACTTTGGTTTCAGTAGGGAGTGGATTTTCTGGTTCATCCATGGTTTCCAGTTGGGGAACACTCAGATTCTTTGGCATGCAATCCTCCACTTACTCACTTAGGCTGGCTGCTGAGTTCTTGAATATGGACTGTCCACCAACCTAAAGCATAGGAACTTGTCCATTATATCAGACCAGCATTGTATTACTTGCTATACCAATTCTTGCACTTCAGTTTCTGTTTGTAAGCTGAGAGAAGGAGCACAGCCATATGGTCTGATTTACCAAAATATGTTGGGAGAATGGAGCTGTAGGGGTCTTTGATCTTTGTATAGCAATGGTCCAGGCTGTTTGAGGAGATGTGTTGATGATGTCTTGGCAGCACACTCTTTAGATTTGCCTGGTTGAGGTCACCGACTGCGATGAACAAAACCTCGGGGTATACTATATGCCTCAGCCTATTTGTACTGGCGCATGTTTCACTAAGTGTGCTCTTCACTTCTGCCTTGAGTAGGATATAAACTGCTGTCAGGATAGCAGAAGTAAACTCCAGTGGAAGGTAGTAGGGACAATACTTCACCATGAAATATTGTAGGCCCAGGGAGCGATAACTCACCAGATTCATCACGTTTGAGCACCAAGAGATGTTGATTAGGAGTCAGACCCGCTCCAGCCTTTGCTTTGCCTGAGGATGCAGTGTAGTCCATCTGGTGGATTGAGAAACCCTCACGTTGTAAAGCACAGGTGAAGCAGGAGTGAGCCAAGTCGCTGTAAATCAGAGCAAGCAGAAGATTTAATCAATGACAAAATAAAAAATTGTTGGAAAAACCCAGCCAGGTTCGAAGCATCTCTGGAGAGGAAGCAGAGTTAATGTTTCAGGTCTAGTAACCCTTTTTTAGAACTGATTACAGCTAGAAAAATAATTTTTATATGCTGAATATGGGATGGGGGAAGGAGCCAACGATATGTGGAGATGGAGCTCAAAGAGAGAGAAAGATGGTTGGGCAAATAAGCAAATGGGTAATGGACAATCTGAGAAAATGAATGGTAGCTAATGGGGACTGTTAGTCGCTGATAATGCGTTGTTTGTAGTAGAAACCGATGGATGGCAAGGCTTGGTGTGCAGTTGTTTGCTAAGTACATGGAGAAGGTCCTCAAGGTATTGAACTTGGTATTGAGGCCAGAAGGTTGCAATGTTCCCAAATGGAGAAGTGGAAAATCTTCCAGCTTTTGCTGAGCTTTGCTGGAGCACTGTAGCAAGCCAGAGACAGAGACATTGGCCAGAGAACAATGTGGTATGTTGAAATTTCAGGCAACCAGGACGCTCAGGGTCGTTCTTGCGGACAGAATGTAGGTGTCCTGAAAAGCAGTAGCCCTGTTTGCGCTTCATCTCCCCAGTGTAGAGCAGCTTATTCAATAGATTGAAGTTCTCAACAATGGATGTCATAGGCCTACTTGCAGATGCGGCTTTCGAAAGAATCTCACCCGCTGCTGATGATAGTGACACACTGGAGACTTTTCCATCGAAAGTGCCTTCTTTTTGACATCAAGTCAGCACTGGCTTTATCCCAGAGTGCCATGGATCAGATTTTGAATGAGTTGCTATTGTCCTCTGTTATCTGGACAATGTTTTGATTTGATTTAATTGATGATTATCACATGTACCAAGATATAGTGGAAAATATTGTTTTGCGTGCTAACTAGACAAATCATATCTTACACAAGTATATGAGGGAAATAGAACAGAAAAGGTACAGAGAAAGATCAACTCTAACATATGAGAGGTTTGTTCATAAGTCTGATAACAGACTTGTTCTTGAATCAGTTGATATATGTTTTCAAACCTTTGTATCTTATGCCCAATGGAAGAGGGTGGAAGAGAATATAACTGGGATGGGAAGGGTCTTTGGCTTCTGTCCTGAGGCAGCAGAAAATGTAGACTGAGTCAATGGATGGAAAGCTGATATTCATGTTGGACTGAAATGCATTCACAACTCTTTAATTTCTTGTGGTTTTGGACAGCACAGTTGCCACACCAAGCCGTGAAGCATCTAGATTGGATGCTTTCTACGGTGCATCTATAAAAATTGTTAAGAATTATTGTGGACATGCCCAATTTCCTCAGCCTTCTGATGAAGTCAAGACATTGGGGTGCTTTCTTGACTGTAGTGATGACGTGTGCAGACCAGGATAGATCGTTGGTGATATTTACTCCCTGGAACTTGAAGTCTTGATTACGTCCACCTCAGTGCCATTAATACAGACAGAAACGTGCACTGCACGCTGCTTCCTGAAGTCGATTGAAGCTCCTTCAATTTGCTAACGTTGAGAGAGAGAGAGAGATTGGTGTTTTTATACTATGCCACTAAGCTATCTGTAGTATTCCTATACTCATCCTTGTTTGAGATCAACCACTATGGTAGTGTCATCAGCAAATTTGTAAATCATGTTTGAGCTGAATTTGGCCACATTGTTGTAAGTGTATATGAATTATAGTAAGGGACTGAGTGTACAGTGTTGTAAGGCACTGGTGTTGAGGATGATTGTGGAGGAAGAGTACTCACTTATCCTATTGATTGTAATCTGATTAGATTCAATGAGATTATCTACAGTGTAGAAACAGGACATTTGGCCCAACATGTCCACACTGACCCTCCGAAGAGTAACCCACCCATTTCCCTCTGACTAATACACTTAACACTATGGGCAATTTAGCATGGCCAGTTCACCCAACCTGCACATCTTTGGACTGTGGGAGGAAACCAGAGCACCCAGAGGAAACCCACATAAACACAGGGAGAATGTACAAGCTCCACACACAGTCACCCAAGGCGGGAATCGAACCCAAGTCCCTGATGCTGTGAGGCAGTAATGCTAACCACTGAGCCACTGTGCTGCCCCATGCAGAGAGGGGAGCAGAGTCCAAGGTTTCAGAGTTTGGAGATGAAGGAGACCAACAAATGTGTCTGTGTTATCCAGATGTTCCAGGATGAGTGTGGGGCCAGGGAGGGGGTGTCTGCTGTGGACCTACTGCAACTGTAGGCGATTTGTAGTGGATCAAGGCAATCTGGGAGGCTGGACCTTATATGTGCCATTACTAACATCTTGAAGCACTTCATATGACGAATGTCAGAGCCACTGGTTGGTAGTCATGAAGCCACATTCTCTGATTTTTTCTTTGGCTACAAGATGATGGTAATTTTCTTGAAACAGGTGGGAATTTCATATTATGGTAAGGAAGGTTAAAGATATCTGCAAATATGCCATCAGATGGTCTGCATAGGTTCTGAGTGCATGGCTGGGAACTCCATTTGGGCCAGTCACGTTATATGGGTTCACATTCACAAAGGCTGATGGTCACGTCTGCAGTGTAACTGTGAGTATACATGGATTGAGGCTGATGGGGCACCATGTCACTGACATTCCCTTCAAACTGAACATAGAATGCATTGAGCTCACCAGGAAGAGATGCATTGTTGTCCATGATTCTACTTGACTGAGCTTTGTATTCTTTATATCCTGTAAATCTTGCCACCGTGGGATTTATCCTGGGATACTGTAGGAAGCCAGTGAGAAGATTGCAGAGCCTTTGGCTTTGATCTTTATGTCATCATTGTCTACAGGAATATTGCTGGAAGACTGGAGTATAGCAAATATTGTTCCCTTGTTCAAGAAATGGAGTAAAGACAACCCTAGTAATTATAGACCAGTGAACCTTACTTTGGTCGTGGGTAAAGTGTTGGAAAAGATAGGATTTATAATCATCTAGAAAGGAATAAGTTGGTTAAGGATAATTAACATGGTTTTGTGAAGGGTAGGCCGTGCCTCACAAATCTTATTGAGTTCTTTGAGAAGGTGACCAAACAGGTGGATGAGGGTAAAGCAGTTGATATGGCATATACGGATTTCAGTAAGGTGTTTGATAAGATTCCCCATGGTAGGCAATTGCACAAAGTACAGATGCTTGGGATTGAGAGTGATATAGTAGTTTCAATCAGAAAATGGCTAGCTGAAAGAAAACACAGGGTGGTGGTTGATGGGAAATGTTCATCCTGGAGTTTAGTTACTAGTGGTACACTGCAAGGATTTGTTTGGGGCCACTGCTATTTGTCATTTTCAGAAATGACCTGGATGAGGGTGTAGACGGATGGGTTAGTAAGTTTGTGGATGACACGAAGGTTGGTAGAATTGTGGACCATGCCGAAGGATGTTGTGGGTTACAGAGGAACATAGTTAAGCTGCAGAGCTGGGCTGAGAGGTGGCAAATGGAGTTTAATGCAGAAAAGTGTGAGGTGATTCACTTTGAAAGGAGTAACAGGAATGCAGACTACAGGGCTAATGGTAAGATTCTTGACAGTGTAGATGAACAGAGAGATCTCGGCTTCCTGAAAGTTGCCACGCAGGTTGATAGGGTTGTTAAGAAGGCATACAGTGTGTTGGTGTTTACTGGTAGAGAGATTGAGTTTTGGAGCCATGAGCACATGCTGTAGCTGCATTTCGAGTATTATGTACAGTTCTGGTCACCGCATTATAGGAAAGATGTGGAAGCTTTGAAAAGAGTTCAGAAGTGATTTACTAGGATATGCCTGGTATGAAGGGAAGGTCTTACGAGGAAAGGATGAGGGACTTGATGCTGTTTTAATTAGAAGAAGGTTGAGAGGTGACTTAATTGAGACATATAAAATAATTAGAGAGTTAGAAAGGGTGGACAGTGAGAGCCTTTTTCCTTGGATGGTGATGGCTGGCATGATGGGACATAGCTTTAAATTGAGGTGTGATAGATACGGAGAGTAATAGGGGCATAGAATGGCCTGCCTGCAACAGTAGTAGACTCGCCAACTTTAAGGGCATTTAAATGATCATTGGATAGACATATGGATGAAAATGGAACAGTGTAGGCCAGATGGGCTTCAGATTGGTTTCACAGATTGGCGCAACATCGAGGACCAAAGGGTCTGTACTGCACTAGAATGTTCTATGCTCTGGTGTATTGGTATGCTTCGTCTGGAACACAAATTTAATTGGTATTGCCTCTTGGCATCCCTGATGGCTTTGTGAAAGTTTTGCTTAGATTTCCTGCAAAGGTCAGGGTCACATGATGTGAATGCCTCTGGCCTAGAATTCAGTAGGAAGTAGATCTTCCAGTTCATCCATGGGTCGAGGAACACTCAGATTAACTTCTTTGCATGCAGTCCTCCACACACTTACTTAGGAAATCTATGATAGTGGTGGCATACTAATTTAGGTTGGCTGCTGAGTTCTTGAATATGGACCAATCCACCAACTCAAAGCAGTCACATAGGAGCTCATCTGTCATCTCAGACCAGCCTTGCATGACTTTCTGTATCAATCCTTATGCTTCAGTTTCTGCATGTAAGCCAGATGAGGGAGCACAGCTTTATGATTTACCAAAAGGCTGGCAAGGGATTAAGCAGTAGGTGTCTTTGATGGTTGTGTAGCAATGGTTCAGGGTGTTTGAGCCTCTGGTGGGACAGGAGATGTGTTGGTACTATCTTGGCAGTACACTCTTGAGGTTTGCCTGGTTGAAGTTACTGGCTACGATGAACAAGGTCTCAGGGTATGCCATATCAAAGCTATTTGTAGTGGTGTATGTTTCATCAAATGTGCCCTTCACCTACACAGGTTGTAAACTCCTGTTGGGATAGCAGACATAAACTCCTGCAGTAGGCAGTAGGGATAACACTTCGCTAGATATTCTAGGTCCAGGGAACAGTAATTTGCCAGGATTGTCCCATGAACAGCTGTTCAACATGACGCAGAATCCACAAACGTTGCCGTGCCTGAGGATGCGTTTGGTCCATCCAGTGGATTGAGATGCTGTCAGGTTGTAAGGCACAGTCAAGTGAAGCAGGAGTGAAAATGTCTCTGCAAAACAGAGAATACAGCAATTTGTCCATTACTTTTGATATGTGAGTTAGACTTTAAGTTTATTTTGCTTCTTCTCAATAGCTTGAATGTTTGCGAGATGTATGCTGGACGGGGGTCTTGAAACGGAAGTGTTTCAGTCTTACACCTATTGGCAAACATGTCTCCCACATTTCCTGAGTAAGTGGCTGCTTCTGGTCAGCTCAGGAGTCAGAGTGAATGATCTGCTGTTCCAGAAGGTGCGTGAGTATGTGGTCATGGGCTCAGGTGCTCTGGGGGATCTTGTTTTTGGTCTGGTCGCACCTTCATATTGGGACTTCATGTGTTCTGGTACGGGATTGGGTCTGCGTTGTGTCCACTCCACGGAATTGGGTCGCCGATCAACATCTGGTTTGGGCCTTTGTGAGGTCAGTGAGTGGCTGGTCACTTTGTTGTCATGGTCATGGTTCCAGCATCAGCAGTCAGGCCCTGTTGGCTCACACTGTTGGGCAGTCTGGTCTTTGCCAGGTCAGATTGGTTGTTTCTGGAGGTGGAAAGATCACCAGATATGTAAGTAGATTTAAAAGAAATTGTCAGCAATTCTGACAGACTTACAGTAGAGATTTAAAAGAGGGGAATGATTAAACGAGATGTGAAGGGATGATCTGTTTAGGAGAGCTTGGAGAGAGTCAATGTGCTCTGGCACCAAGTTGGATATCCATCAATTTTGTAGATCAATTTTGATCACTGGCTCCTTGGAAGAGGAGCATTTTGGAAAAACATAGAAGAAACCTGAAAAAGGGGAACAATAGCAACAGCAGCAATGACAAATAGATGCAGAACAGCAGCTTTCTTCTTGACCACTAGCTATTCCACAGGACAAGTTGGTGGGTACAGAGCCTTAATTCACAGGAGATGATACCTGCATCATAGTGTATAGGCAAAGGATAGGTTTCCTGCACCTGACTGAACACCAGTGCCTCAGAAGTTACAGAATTCTTGTTGCTGATTTTGGCAGAGTTTTTAGAGAAGATTTCCTGCTAAACTGACTAATGCCTGCATTCTTAGTAGTGGTCAAGACCATCAGAATTTGCAGTCATCTAAAGTTCATGACTGCTTGCAAATGCATGTCTCTTCAAAGTTCCTCAGAGTTGCATTAGTGTGTTCATCTTGCACTAATCAGGCTTCCCACAGACATTTTTACTATTTCAAACAAAAGTCAACACAGGATTGTTGAAGACAAGGGATACTTTCCAAAGTTCACAAAAGCCAATGAGCACAAGAGTTGGAATGGAAAAAGCAATCAGGATACTTAAAATGTATTTTGAAGGACCAGGCAGATCTGGGGTGCCCTCAATTATGTACCAGCCAGATTTCAATAATGTATAACATTGTTTTTTGTGCAATATTGTTCAAAAGCAAGGTGATGAAAAGGAGTCTACCCTGGTGAAAGTCTGCATATTTGAATGCCAGAAATGCCCAGAACTGACTAATTTCAGAGAGGCTTGAGTTAACTTGAGACATTGCAATCAGCTCGTGTGATTTGAAACTCAACCAGCTCCATCACTCACGCAGAGCCCCCAGATATAAAATAGCCCCAAAGGCAGCAATTTATTCATCTCTCACACATTCAATTCTTGTCCATAAGTCTAGTCATACTACTTTTGCAAAGTAAAGAATCATTTGACAGGTAAAGATGGGGAGGACAGAAATGCAGCTTGGCTCATAAACCTGAATTGGAAGTGTGATCTTTATCAAATGTTGAACAATGGCTTGATACCCATTTGCAGCCAAAAAAGCTTGTTTATTTTCCAATTATTATGTGATAATTATGTGGCTTTAGCAGTGTTAGTCAGGCAGCTTACATCTCTGCTGTATCTGCTTAGATGTTCTTGACTGAAGTTCTCTGGATTCTGGAATCTTGGAGAAAGCCATCAAAGACTGTGCAGAAACACAAGCTGATCAGTCATGAATGTATTGAATAGTGGAATGGACTTGATGGGCCGAATGGACTACTTCTATTTCATTTGTTTGTATCCCAAGTGTACTTGTGCAGGAATACTGGGAGAGGGGACAGTATGTGAAGTTCTAATTTGCGGACAGGGTAAGGGGATTGAAGTGGACTCAATTTGATTGGATCACCCTTCGATACGTTCTTGCTCCATCTTCTCTAACAATGCCAAACCACACTTCCCTATTAGCCTATGCCTGAAGAACATTTTGCTCTCAGTTCTGGGCATCTCTGGTATCCAAGTATACAGACTCTTGTCAGAGTAGACTCCTTCTCCAAGACTTCAATGAGGTCCCAAGAGGTTTTAGAGTTCTAATCCAAGAGTTAGAGGAATGAAATCACTCTCAGTTGTTATAGTTATCTACTAAAATTCTTTACTATGCTTTTGCATGCAAGCATATGCAATACAATTTTAATCAAGCACCAAAATACACAGATGTATGATGTTACAAGGAGATTATACCCACAAGCCACTCCAACTGGCCAGACCTGAAGTTATGATTGACTGGTCTATTTCACTTTCCCGAATGTAGTAACCAAACTTAAAAGTCACAGTCTTTTATACAGCAAGTGCTAAGTTATTCTTCAGCAGAACCCCTTGCCTTTGGAGGTGTCCTTGGTTTACTTTGAAGCACTTATAACATGTGCAGTTTGTTTCTAGTGTTACAACATGGCAGTGCATCCTTCTGTTAATTAAACCAAACACCTAGAAAAGCCCACCTTGCCTCATAATCTGTTAAATTATGAGTGACAGAGAACTCCCAAATTCCACTATTTAAAGAAAATAGTATCAATTTATTCTTTAAATCTAAAAGTGAATATTAAACAACAATTAATCATAACTCTAAGACCTCTTTTCTCTCAACTGCTTATTACCTGCCTTAAGTTCTATGACAATATCCTGTTCCAGTAAAACACTGAATAAAATTACATCAACTTCATGTCAAAACCATACAGCTGCTGCCATCTTTGTTGTCTTTCATTTTTAGGCAGAAAATCTCCCTGGGTCATCGTCTTTATTTTACTGTGAAGATGTTTCATATGAAAAGGTACCTTTGATAGAGAGTGTTTCAAATGGCAGTTGCTCTGTCTGACTTTCAAGCTGCCTGCCTTTTTTATACCTCCAACTTTGGATTGTTCCGTTGGTTTGATGTTGGGAAAACAATAAACTCGAATTTGATTTGGTTTTAGTATCCTGGGGCATAGTTTAAACTGATTTGTTAAATACGAATTGTTGTCAAAACAGTAACCAACTCAGCTATCCATTTCAGTCAAATGTTACATATTGTCAATTTTCCAGTATGCTCTGGGACTGCTAGTTAATCATATGACAGATTCTTGTAAACTGTCAATGCAAAACAGCATTACCTCTTTCTCAGAGGTACAGTACACACCTTCAATTTTATAACGTTAGACTGTCCTAACTTTGTGTGGAATCAAATTGCTGCTCAAAGAATTCTCACAATTCAGCAGTTTTTAAGAAAAAAAACCAAGTTGCTTCCTGTAAGCTCTGATGCTTTCAGTGTTTCAAACTATATATGATCGGGTAGTTGTGCATTTATGTATGTGTAGGTGCCACTATAATCAGAAGACCCATGTAGGTTTTAACTATAACTGTGATGGTTCTTTCTACTGATTCCAGGTCCTATAGACATCAAATAAAATGTCTGAGGCATCATGATATTTATGCTAGATGTAGAGTTCTCCAATCTCTTTTTGCCAATGCTGTGCAGTGTCTCTTGAAAGCTGACAGAACCTCTCTGCTGCTGCTCCAGAATTGTTTCCTTCATTGATCACTTGTGATGTTCAGCACTTTTGTTCAGCTGGGCAAAATTTTCAGGGTCCTGTGTTCTCCTGTTGACTTTCCATTGCAGTACCTACCTCTAGTATCTGCTCCATCCCATTTTTGATATGTGCATCACCTTCTAATAATCCAACTATCTGTTTCGCTTCTTGATATCAGTTGTGCTTTTGAGTTGGTAGAGGGTGAACAATAGGCATATGATAGTACATCCTCAGAATGAATGGCTTTCATAAGATGTTTACTTCCTTTTTCAGCACCAGCACCAATACAGCATATAAATAAATGAATTATAGTTAACAAGAGGATTCTAGGTTATTATTATGTGAATACTTACTGACATGTGACTATATAATATTTCATTGTTTCACCAGGTAGCTGGGAGACTCCTACTTCTAATGGCTTTCCTGTGGTGCTCAAGCTTATCTGTATTACTGCCTTCTCTGTAGTTGTAGTTGTCTCTGTAGTGGCTTCTTGGAAATGGCTCCAGTTATAACTGGGGCCGTTTTAAAATTCTTGTACCCAGGGTAATTATAGTCACTTGAAGTGAATATAACAGCAACATGCTTCACATTTGCCACAACTCAGCCAGTACTAGATTAGTGTTGTAGAGTATATTTTATAGAGATTCAGAATAGTGATTCATGGTGATTGAATGATAAAAATCTTTTGCAATTATCACATTAGTTGGTGTCCTGCATTTCAGTATATTGCAGACATTATTTTGGTATGCAGTGGTCAGATAACAGCCAATGGCAAGTGGCTTCAGATGACATAAGTTGCAGCAGATGGAAAGCACAGCATGTTGTTTCTAGGTGCACTGTTTGCGACGTGTTTGCAACACTTTATGCAGGAGCCAGATCTGAAAATTTTTAAAAAAGCAATTATAATCAATTATCAATTAATTTTCTTTCCCTCATCTTCTTTCATCCCTCTAAGTAATTCACTTCTGCCAATTGTATGCTCTTTCCTTTCTCTCCATTCACAAAGATAAAGCATAAAACATCATGCAGAAGCAAAGAATAGGATATGGCCTGGCAACTGACTGGCACTTAAGGGAGTAGGCTAGATTTAATAGATATGGAATCACTCTGAGAAATACTCTCAGCTAGTTTCTGCATTACTGCAGGCATATCTAAGCCCTCCTACAAGATGATGTGTCATTGATATAAGAATATTCCGAAGGATTCCATTGGGAAGTAGGACTCCAGCCAAAACAGATACCTTGAACTGATCCATTGCCTATTCATTTAGGAGCAGATTAAAATGAAATCTTGATAAGTACACCTGGGAAAGTTTATGTCTGTTCTTGGCTATCCAGAATTCTCCTGCAAATGGTTTTAAAAAATGCGTGTGTTCTCATTCTAGAAGTTCATTCTACATTATTGCAGCATTTGGCAGGTAGAGTGCTTCACACTCTCCAATAAATCCATACAGGACATGCACCATCATCTCTAAAGATGACATGAAGACCTTTTGCTCATCAATAAGCTCCCTTTCATGGATGGATCCAAATGAGTATCAATTCTTCCAACTGAGGAATGTATCAGCAGAGGGAGCTGATTTCTGTTCTTCAGCTACCACCCCTACTTACACCTCATTCCATGTTGATTATCATCCTGTTCCATCTCTTGCTAGAGAAATGTATGTAAAGGGATCCACATGGCGTACTCAGTGCCATGTCAAAAGCCACCGAAAAGTTCAGAAAACATCAACAGAATATTAAAAACACAATAATATAAATAAAAAATCTTCTAAAAGGTTCTTGATGACTTTTTAAAAGTCATTGCAATTGTCTGCCTTCTAACTTGTACCAACCATGATTTGTGGGCAGAGCACAAACAAGCATCGGTGTGACCAATTTTTAGTCTGACTCCAAACTACATATTTGAGATACTGATCAATATTTGGCGATGGTTTCTTGCTACATGAAAAATCAAAATAGCAAAATCCATGCAGTAAACCATTTAGTCAATTAATACTTAAGCCAAATATCTCAAGTTGCAAACTGTGGGACTGACGACATGAAAAAAATCCCATTAGTTACCTACTCAGCTTGCATATGTTGACATTTGATATAGGAAGTAGAAACATGGGATTATATAGGACTAAATTCCTGATGTGTTCCCAATTTTGTTAGTTCACACAAGCCTCTTTTCATTTTTCTAAGTCTTTCAAATGAACTTTTATTCTCTTCTCCATCTATTCTTTTATACCATGCCCTTTAAAGCATCTCTATTATATTTCTTCAGTTGCTCCCTATGGTGGTGAGTTCCACATTCTTACTACTGGGGGGGGGATAAAATAATTTTTTCTAAAATCTATATTGATATTCTGAGTGACTATCTTAGTCTTATAGTTATGGTATTCCACGCAAGTAAAAGCATTGTGGTAAATTTTATGTAGACGTAAAGTGATAAAAATTTAGGGTGGCATGCACTCATCCACAGCTATAATGACATTGTGTCATATACATATTTTTTATCATGGTTGGGGATGGTCCAAGGCAGTGGTACTGCAATCAGAATTACTGAGCAGCCCCTTACCATCCGTTTAAGTAGATTTCCTTTCAGTTTTGAGACATTTTGAATTTATTCAGCAGAACTCAGGAATCATATGTCCCCTGGTCGTCACTTGGTTAAAGGTGGTATGACAAGCTGAGACCATATTGTCTGCTTAGGAATACAGCTTTGAAATTGGTAATGAATGCAGCAAACAGATCCTCATAGGTCTTGCAGATGTTAGCTGACATTGCTGCTGCATTCATGGTAATGGTGGGACAGAGGTGGTGCATGTTCATGGCAAGTCTGGAAGTAGAAGGAACATCAGCATGTACTCAGAATACAAATAACAAAGGAAAGGTAACAACTTGGTTTTCAAAGATCAGACATGAGAGGAGAAACCAGATGACAGAACGCAGACCATGTGTTGCAAAGCAGATGCTCTCAAAGTAGACAGGATCAGGTGCAGTCTCAGTAAGCTGATGAGCTTCAATTAGAGGAGAAACAACAGCTATCCCATTAGGAAGGCCATGTCCATGCCAGAGTGTGTATTAGACTTCCTCAACTACCAGTAAATGTTCGAATAGCAGTGTAATTGAGGATTATAGAATAGAATAGCCTTTATTGTCACTCAGTGAGTGCAATGAGAAGTTTGTAATGTCACCTCTTGGCACCATCTTAGATACAGACTACCTAGGTACAGATACTTTAAGTGTTACAGAGTGAAAAAGGTAAGCATGGAAATAGAGTTTAAAAAGTTCAGAATGATAATAAAAGTGACTATAACGTACTTAAGTTTTATAAGTTCTCATCCTTTTCCAACATGAGTCCGTGCCTGCAAGCTTTAGAACACAAGACAATGCTACCTCTACGCACTGGCCTCGGTCCAGGACTTGCTCTGCTGCTCTGGAACCCAGCCTGCATTTGCTCTGTTCCCACTTTGGGGCTCAGCCCTTGCTTGCACTGCTGCCTTTTCTCTGGACTTCAGAACTTGGCCCATGCCTGCTCTACTTCTGTCACTCTAGGACTCGGCCTTGGCCAGTGCTTGCTCTGTTGCCATCATTCTAGGACTCGGCATGAGCTTGCTCTGTTACCGATGCAGGACTTGGCCCGCACGCTCAGGTCCTGCCCTGGCTCTGATCATGACTGATCTCCCTTGATCTCCATTCTCCAGGTAGGGGTAGTTAAAAGTTGTGGGTGGAGGAAGAAAAAAATACTGCAAAAAGGAGAAAAAGAAAGGAAAAGCAACTGGTGAGTAGAGGAGTTCCGACTGGAGCATCTTACTTTGCTGTCATTTTTCAAAATCTATAGAGAGACTGTCACAATGATGCCTTGCAGTGTTTGGTGAGTTGAGACCCATGGCTTTGAAGATCATTGGTAGATACCGTCTTTAGCCAAATGGATTTTGTAGGGCTCCGCTGCGGTTGTGTGCAGTGTCCCAGGCATCAAACCACCACTGTAGGAATTGAAGAATGTGCTATTTAGGTGACTATATGTACTAATAAATGAACCTGACCCTGAGTCAGTCAGAGATGGCCATTGGCTTTGGAACCATTTCTGGGTTTGCCAGTGCAAGATATTAACAGTTGCATGTCTTTGGATATCAAGGCTCCCACGACCTAGCCAGTGGTCATCTTCAACAAAAATAGCCTCCTCTCCATTAAACTCTGATTGCCGAAAACACTGCCTGCAAGCTTAAGCATTGTTCTGAGAAAGCAGCTATTGCACCTACTTATTCAGGCAGTCCCAGGCACCAGTGTTTTCCAGGAGCCTTCTTGCCTTCATGAATAGATCCTCAATAACGAGGGATTCTTATTGAAGTTATGTCCATTCATCTTGATGAAATTTCAAAATGCAACATTGAACAGATACAATTCATGTCATATATTTCTATAGATGACTGTTGAGCAGATTATTTGCCTGCTAAAAATAAATCTTTGATCCTTTGATTTGGTGGAGCTATGTAATAATCTCCACAAAAGACAACTGTCTTCTGTATTGTGGTGGTCTGCTACCTTCTCCGCAATCTCAACCTGCAGAAAAGGAAGTTTTTACACTAAAAGGCTATGACTGTTCAGCAATCTTCATTCAACAGGAGTGTTATGCATGAGGATGCTAAGCAGGCAGGGCAGGGTATGAGAAAACTCAGTCAATAAAGCCAATTTTTATTATCTATCACCTCTTTCCTGTTCCAGAAGTGGAGAGTGGGTCCTGTGCACTATGATCTCATTTTAAGACAGAATTAAGGCAATTTATTTTTCTGTTAGGGTTGTGGAAATCTGTGGATACTAGATGCTGGATCTTTAAATTTATGCAATGCTAAGTCAAGGGAGTCAAGGGTTATGGGATATAGACTGGAAGGTAGAGCTGAAACCACAACCAGATCAGTGACATTTTATTGAATGATATTACAAGCTAGAATCTATTCCTGCTCCTATGAGCTTATGATTAAGATTTGATAAAAAGCAAAAGTACATTCAAGCTATCAAAATATTAGATATGGAGCCAGTACAAGTTTTCTCATCACCTGGCAACATAGAAGCATGAGGTTATGCATTTTGTTAGAATGGATAGAGATAAACTTTTAAAAACACAGAAAGAACTGTGGATGTTGGAAATCAGAAACTAAAATTGAAATTGCTGGGAAAACTCAAAGTTGTGGCAGAACCTGCACAGAGAAATCAGAGGTAACATTTTGACTCCAGTGACCCTTCTTCAGAATTGATTGTAGCTTGGAAACGCCAGCCTTTTCCTAGCTTTAATCATTTGTGAAGAAGGGTCACTGGACTCAAAACATTAACTCGGCACAGATGCTTCCAGACATGCTGAGTTTTCCCCAACAATTTCTGCTTTTGTTATACAGAAAGTCTAGGGGCAGTTCAAGCAGAGAGCCTCTGGCCAATTAGAGGCTGGCAACTTGCGAATGAGCGTGCACTGGTTTTTCAAGGTGGAGTGACATGCTATAGTCATGGGACTGGCTTTCATGGTTGCCAACCAGTAGCTTTTGAGGCAGAAGAACACACCTGACTGCAGTTAAACCAAGGGCAATTCTCCACTGAGCCAATTAAAGCCCTTGACGTCAATTAATGACGACCAACTGCCAGTGTTGCTGTTTAACTGGCAAAGGAAATATCTCATGCCAAGTCACTAGTGACCACAAGAGGTCGTTATTTCAACGATTTGTTAAAATATCAATAGTAAGTACAGTATGGCATTGCAGTGATACTATATTCAAACTACATGTTGGTATTGACGCTGTACGAAAACATTTTAATGCAGGCTGTTGATTTCATCAATTTCACAAATAAAATGAAATTATTGCGTTTGGTCCTCACAGTACTTAACAGTAAAGTTGACATACAACGCATGTGTCTACAAAACTTCAATTTTTATATTTGTTATTCTGAACTGTTATCGAAATAAATTATTCAATGTGTCACCGAAAGATTTAGTGGAAGAGAAGTTTTTCACATTAACCGGCTTCTTGTCTCATTTTCTGTTAGTGGGATCTTGCTATGCTAGAAACTCAGAGCCTTTAGTACTCTTATTACAATAAGCAATCCATTAGCTACGATGGATTTTGGGACATTTTCGCGATGTGAAAAGTATTCAACTTACATGAAAATGCGTTCCCACTATTTATGACACCCTTAAGAGTTTAATGAAAATTGTTGCTTAATGAAGTACATTTTAGCATGTCGCACGCGTTCTAATACTTCAATAAAGTGGTCTCATTTATAATAAAATAATTTTAAATTGGAAGGATTGTTTATAAATCTTAAAATCAAAATATGAAATTACAAAAAAAACCGAAAGAAGTGCGGATGCTTTAAGTTTTGAGGAAGGGTCACTCGATCCGCAACATTAACTGATTTTTCTCTACAGATGCTGCCAGACCTGCTCAGTTTTTCCAGCAATTTCTGCTTTTGTATATGAAATGACAATGTGTTTCTACACATAATCTTGATCGTATTACTCTACTGTGTGTACCCTCAAGTTGCATAAATTAAAATTGTACGCCAGTTAGAACTAAGGAGTAAAAGAAAGATTAACATGATTAAGTTACATATATGGTGAGTAATGAAAACGAGTTTTAATTTTAAAAAGGTATATACTTTTAGGCGCAATCAAATATAAACGTATCAACATGGACGTAAAGAAAAGCATGACTCGACATTGAGAAGGTTCATAATGCGATAAGTTTTTACAGCAGGGTGGCTAAGTAACCTTGCAATATGTCACTTCCATAAATCTTCTCCAAGAATATCATTTTGCACAATTGAATCTTGGAGTGTACCTTTTCGTATCGGAGAAAGCAGGTTCTGTTAGCAGCATCACATAGTTTAAGAGTGATTTCTTAAAACTGAAAGGCTGTGCAAATGACTATGTTTTTTTTGAAAGAACTGGGTTTTTCTTATTGAAAAAGGCTATACACTTCCAGTTTTCTTTCAATTCTCTTATTGGCGTGGCAATCCTGCAGTAGGTCTCCTTTCCTTTGCCACTCAGTGACATCACTTTGGCCACCCCAATTTGATTTGTTGTCACGTGTACTTAAGTACCGTGAATAGTTTGGTTTTGCTTGCAGTATAGCCAGGGGTAACATACAAGGACATGCAAATCATAGGGTGAATGAACAGAGCCAGGCATTCAAAGTTACTGCTGCATAGGTGGTGTACAAAAGCAAAATCAACAGTCTAATAACAGCAGGGAAAAAGCTGTTCGTTGGTACAAGTGTTTAAGCTTTTGTATCTTCCGCCTGACAGAAGAGTTGAAAGTCATTATAACCTGGATGGGAGGGGTCTTTGATGATATTACTTGCCTTTCAGCAGCAACAGGACGTGTAGATGGAGTAATTGAATGAGAGGTTGGCTTAATTGATGAGTTTGGCTGTGTTCACAACTTTATGAAGTTTCTTATGGTCCTGGGCAGAGGAGCTGTGATGCATCCAGATAGAATGCTTTCTATG
Source organism: Hemiscyllium ocellatum (assembly GCF_020745735.1). Classification (NCBI taxonomy): domain Eukaryota; kingdom Metazoa; phylum Chordata; class Chondrichthyes; order Orectolobiformes; family Hemiscylliidae; genus Hemiscyllium; species Hemiscyllium ocellatum. Next base: position 91,958,499 of record NC_083411.1, on the reverse strand, counting down.
GTGCATCTGTAGAAGTTGGTGAGGGTCCTTATGGATATGGTAAATTTCTTTAGCCTCTTCACAGGTGTGCCGTTTTGACAGTCGCATCTACGTGGATGGTCTGGGACAGATAGTTGGTTGTGGTCTCTCCTAGAAACTTGACTCTCTGGACCCTCTCCACTTCAGCTCCATTGATGTAGATAGGACTGTGACCTCCTCCTTTCTTCCTGACGTCCATGATCAGCTCTTAGTTCCAGAAGCAGTTAGATGTGGAGTTCTCCAATGTCTGTTGTTCTTTGGGAATTTAGAAGTTTACAGGAATAGCCCTCCTAATTTATGTCAGAAAAATAGTCTATTAGGAAGAAAAGCCCTAGTGGGCGTCTGTAAACAATTGGTAAAATTGAAGCCAGAAGCAAAAGTCTTGTCTGGTTAAGGTTATATTTGCTCTAATTTTCTTGCTAAACTTAAGCAATACAAAAACCATTGTTTTAACAAATCACAGTAATTGCACTGTTTCACTTAAAATTCGTATTGTTTATTCATATTTCTTAATTGACATTATCTTTGTAAAATTGAAAGATAATTAAACAGGGGATACACTATTATCAGAAAATCGTCTAGGCCAGAAAAAGGTGTTTTCGACTTGGTATAACTCCATTACTAGTGAATGAAGTTAAAGGAAAAATAAACCTTGCATTTATAATACAGTTGAAATGAGCGCATTTAGAATGACAGTTTGAAAGGAAATTACAAAATATTTAAGAGGAACCAAAACAAGTGGAAAATAACCATTTTGAATACTTGTAACGTGTCATTCAGTGAATAAAACTGAAAATCCAAGATCAGGGTTATTGTAAATTCCAATAAATACTTTAAACCGGGCTATCAAGAGCAGCAAACACATTTTGCAAAATATTTAATGAAATGAAAGAAAGATGAGTCATACCGCAAGTGAATGGCTATGAATTTTATACGGGATAAACAAAGCCTAAACAACTGACATCATCTTATCATTCAAATCCTGTTATGTAATAACCGTTTTCTTACACCCATTATGTTTCACTTAAAGCATACATCAAGTAACACCTCAAGCGAAATGTTAACTTTGTTGGTCCTGTATTATTCAGCTAAACATTAGGAAAACGCAATTTTAACAAATAAGTTTTCTAAACAACATTGTCATTGACTGAGCAACATAGATTGTCTACAGTTACATATAATTCATACCTGGATACGGAAATTTACATTTTTGTACAGATTTTGTATTTTATACTGGTTAGAAATTACAAATACCAGTTAGAGATGTCATCGTTTCACCTGTAATGCTAAGTCTTAATTAAGCACGGGGTGTTATTTTTAATTAACACTTGGTTAAAAAAGATCTATCATTATAAATCAGTAGAGACCAGAGTTTTTAAAAAAAAATTCATACATAATTCGTGCCAATTCCAAAGCACAGTAAATAAATATTTGGATACTGTAGACTCCATTTCCGATGTGAGGCTTTGCAGTTGCGAAAATGAAAAACAATGCCATATGTGGCAGTAGGTATTTGGAAAATTGCCAATATTAGTACGATCTTTAAAGCAAAGGTATGGGGTATCTCATAAAAAATGAAGAGCATTGCAAGGATTCGCAGAAAATAAATTAATATTTCAGGTCTGCTGAAACCTCGTACAGATATTGACAGACTTGCTCAGTATTCCCAGCATTTTCTATACTGTTTTGTTTTTTGAGTGCTTCGTTTGCGCTAAGCAGCGGTAGACATAACTCCTTGCATTACTTGAATGGCAGTGACAGCTGGATGGGCAACAGGGCAGAAGGGGTGCGTTCCTCAGAATGGAAAGAGGCGATAGCGCGCCACGCCAATTGATCAGTTTGCTCAGCCGAGCCCCGCCTACTGCCTGACTTCTCAGGCTCCGGCCGTTCTCGCTGCTGTCGTTCTCTTTATAAAGTTCCAGGAGAGTCAGCGGAGGGAGCACGAGCACCGGAGAGCGCGAGGAGGCGCGGGGACAGTGACCGCTCGCCCATGGCTCTGCCGGACAACGCCAGTACCATCATGGGCAGCGAAGAGCCACCTTTTCCTGAGATCGTAGAGCTGAATGTCGGCGGCCAGGTATACATCACCCGCTACTCCACCTTGCTCAGTGTGCCCGACTCCCTCTTCTCGCAGATGTTCAGGCCGAAAGGCGGGTTGGGGCTGGCGAGAGACGGTAAGGGGCGCTTCTTCATCGACCGAGACGGTTTTCTTTTCCGTTACATCCTGGATTACATGCGGGACCAGCAGCTGGTGCTGCCCGATCACTTCCCCGAGAGGAGCAGGTTGCAGAGGGAGGCCGAGTACTTCGCACTTCCTGAACTGGTCAAAACGCTGAGCCCCAAACTCAGCAAACAGAACTCCATCAACGACGACACCTGCCCCAGCGACCCCGAGGACGGCTCGCCCAGTACGGATGCGATCCGCAGCATGGTCTCGGCCACGGCGATGGCCAGCGGGACCGGCAGCGACAGGAGAGCCGGTTTCATCACCATCGGTTACCGGGGCTCCTACACGCTGGGCAGGGACAGCCAGACTGACGCCAAGTTCAGAAGAGTAGCCAGGATCATGGTCTGCGGGAAGACGGCTCTGGCCAAAGAGGTATTCGGGGAGACTCTGAACGAGAGCAGAGATCCGGACCGGCCTCCTGAGCGCTACACGTCCCGTTACTACCTGAAGTTTACTTTCCTGGAGCAGGCGTTTGACAGGCTGGCAGAGGCTGGCTTCCACATGGTGTCCTGTAACTCCACCGGAACCTGCGCCTTCGCTCACGATCAGACCGATGACAAGATATGGACCAGCTACACTGAATATATTTTCTACCGTGAGTGACCTGTGCATCACCAACCTCTGCCTGCTCCTCCCCAAATGATTAGATCTAAACCCGATCCACCACCCTTAGAACTGCCCTAAGTGCTCCTCCGTGTGCCATTGCTGCTCACCCAATTGCTCACGCTTTCCAATTCATTTGGGTGGATGAACTTTTAAAATTATGGTCTGTTACAATTTTATTTGGAAAATGATGCTGTTTAAATTGATATATCAATTTGTAAGCGAACACAAAGTTTTGTAGTCTAGAGATGTGTTTGAATGCGGTGCCCATTTGGTAATTGGCACGTCTCCCAGTGCCTTCAGCAGCCTGGTAGTGTCTGAGGTAAAAATAATTTTAAAACAAAACAAAAACGTATGGCAAGCGACAGAGGAACTTCTTCATAAGTAAACAACAATGTATAAAACAACTGATTTTTGCACGTCAGTTGAGGATTAGTGAACTGTCATTATTTCATGAAAAGCAAACTGTGTTTGTGCTCCCTACTCAGAATATTTAAAGGGAAGGCTAAAGGTGGGGACAGTATTTCAATTGACTGCAGCAAGAATGCAAAAGTGAATTTTAAAGAGATTTGCCATTTTCTCACATCATAGTGTTCTGAGCTTGAAGAAATAAGGTTTATATCTTAAAATAAAATGTTGCCAAATAACACATCGCCTTTAAAAAAGAGATAAACACATTTAAATTTCATAGTGAAATTATTGTTGTAAAATTTTGGATCAGTCTGCATGGGCCAGGATATTTGTGCAGATATTTCCAAATGAACCTTGATGTTTCCTATGATATGCGTATGTGACATTGTTTAAAAAATAAAGCTATTTTGTGACTAAATCAAATGCCAAAGCCTTCATAGTTTAATTTGTATCTTAAATAGTGAGCTTTTGATACACAAGTTTTAATCCGTTTGGAATTAATTTTTACTGCAATCAAGCAGTGTTCAGTTGATTTGCAAAGGTTAAGAGCTAGTTGGTTTAACAATAAACTCATCTTAAACCTGATGAGCTTATAGTGAACTTGAAGATTTGTTTCAAAGACAGCCTATAAAAAAAGTTATAGTGGGCACTTCCCTGGAAAGTACTTAAAGATCAACTCTTCCAAATGGACTATAAGGTGCCTCACAGAAGCAAGTGTAATGTCTGTATATTCATGTCATTTTTAAACCTCAAATATTTAGTAAAGTAGTATACAAATGAATCAAAATTTAAACTGTTTTAGAACTGACATTATTTCAAATTTCCTTTGATCCAGCACCAATGAGAATTTTATTTTGACAAAACATTGCTGCCTTGACATAGATTCACTTTGTGTTTTTTATGTTATTAATGACATAAATATTTGAAGTGACCTACTGTCACTACTGTGTTTAAGCACAAACAACACAAAAACTTTGCTGTTTCATGTTATCTGTTATAAAAAAATGGTTTCAGTGGTAAATGCTAGTTACATTTTTGATAACTAACTTGTAAATGTTACTGAGCCAAGCTCCATATTGATGGTTTTATTGATTTTTGGAGGGATCCTTATTAACCCTAGTTGTTTACATAAATGTAGGATAATTTGTCTTGCTCAGAAGCTGAAACTTAATTTAAAAAATCTCTTGTGTACCCAGCAGTTGTGTCCCTTTTGTATTCTGTATCAAAGCAGAAAGATTGAATGGAATACAGGTGATAGCCTTCATACATTTGTATTGTTTCCTATGCAGTTCTAAACACCTTTTCCTCTCCACCCCCCCCCCCCCCACCCACTCAAACATTCCATACAACTGTATTAGTGCTCAAAACTCTGTCTCTAGTATGAGATGTGAAGTTAGTTTTGTCACCTGCTAATACATGATTTCTTCATGTATATTCAAATGTGATGGGCCTTCTGAGACTCTCAACCTCACAGCAGTACTTTAATGAGATATTTGGCCATCTCAGATCGTTTGTGTAAAATAGATATCTTAGCCATCCATGCCACTTAGACACAATGTACTAAATATGTGAGAAATGAAAAGTCAAACAAATGGGAGGTTAATAAATGGCACATTCAAAACTGCCAATGTTCCTGAGAATTCCCTGTTGAACTGATCAGAAAACATGTCTCAAGAGCAATGGTTAATATGCTTCTGGCTCTGGCATTTGTGTACTTTGTATGTTATTGGACTACAAGCTGCTTTGTTAAACAATTCACTGAAACCCATTTGTAACTGTTACAAGTGGACCAAATGGAAGTAATTAGATGTAATGTTCTTCAGTCTTCACATTCCAAACTATTTAATTTGGAAGTTTTAAGTAAAAACACAGAAATTGATAGATACCTGGAGAGGATTGATAATAAGGAATACAGAGATGGTATAGGAAAATGACACTGAGGTAGATGGTCAGCCCTGATAAAACTAAATGGCAGATCAGGCTTGACCAGCTGAATGGCCCAACCTTGCTCCTATGTCCCCAAGCATTTTGCTTGAAAAAAAACATTTCTTTTTCTGGCACAGGCTTGGAGGGCCAGAGGGCCTGTTCCTGTGCTGTCATTTTCTTTGCTCTTTTAGTGCATTCTGTGTAACATCACATCCAAGTGGTTAATGCCTGCTTCCTTTAACATTCTGTGCTTCACTTTAAATGAAAGTTTAATAACTAAAACATTTTTTCAAGTAAGCCCAAAATATTCTAACAGCTAACTAATATAACTATTTTTGCTTCTCAATGTAAGTGTGTATTGAAGATTTTGAATTACAATAATTGGACTTAATCAGACAGTTATTGATATGTCTTTAAGTATTTCAGAAAGATAATCTCAAGCATCATTGTCTAATTCTTTTCAAAGATCTAGTCCAATTATTTTGCTTTTTTACAGACACCGATCGATTATTTTTTTTTCCCAGGATCAAAATAATCAGAATGAATCCAATGACTTAGTATTTCATTAATAACTCAGACCTCCATAATCACCTTGTGTCAACTAACTTTAAAAAAACTGTATGCTCATACCATGTGTAGTTTTTGGAGTTAGCATATCAGTAAAAACATGGCACTCCCTCTCCAACAATTTTCTGTCTACTTTGTATTCCATCACAGGAATTCACCCATGTCTGTCCATATCTTCACCAACCCAAAGGATAGATTAACCTGGCTGCAGATTTGTGAATACTATAGTGTTTTTCAGTTGAAATTGACTTGGTGTTGATGCTATTTAGCCAGATTTGTGCTGTGCCAACAGTTTGTAATTTTCCTGTGTCACTTTGTTTGCATATCTCTTAGTGCAGCGTAAGCTTGTCATAGTATATGTGCCAGAGCTTGTGGGAGGGTAATAGAAGACATATATAATCCTCATGCTGAGACATCAGCTTGCTGTCATCCTTTAATTGCTTCTCTAATATTTTACAATTTTAAAAAGACTTTGGGTCACAAACATCCTTTATCCTACAATCCCAAATGCAGAAAGGTAAAATGATATAGCGCAAAGGTTTATACAATTAATTGATGCTGATTTTTAGAATTGAATGGAAAAGTCAACTTTCTACTAATTAGTTCCTCCTATAGCCATTAAACATTATTGATTTTATTTTTACATCGTTTAGTTTGCAAGACAAAGTTTTGAAGAAAAGTCATAAATAGGTCTAAATGTGATCCTTTTAAATCATGGTCTCTTTGATGAAAGATTGTTGTAGGGCGAGGAAGGAATGCAATTTCTCAGCCTCTGTGATCCAAATTCAAGTCAATTATTCATTAATAATTTATAAATATATTATATAGAATCTTTAACGTATCAAAACTTATTAAAATCCTTCACACAACCATCATCGCACAGCTAAATAAAGAGATCTCAGTTGTAGCAATAAAATAGGTTGGCTTTGAGGAAGGTCTTAATGGAAGGGTGAGAGGCAGATAGGCTTAGGAGGGAAATCTAAAGCATAAATGGTTGACAGCTTATGATAAGCTGAGGGGATAGGAGTAGACACCAGACTTCATAGCTTGAGTTTTCTTGGAGGAGGTTTTTCAGCTGAGAAGGAGCAAGGCTGTGAGAGGATTTAAGCAAGAGGATGAAATTGGAAGCATTGAAGAAGCAAAAGCCAATGTGAAGCTTTCTGTTTGATGTAGAATAGGGTGTGAGAAGCAAAGTTTTGGATTAACTTAACTTTATAAAAGATGAAAATTAGAGGCTGGCCAGAAGAGCATTGGAACTATCAATTCTGAAAGTGGCACAAAATGAGTGATTTCAACAGGTGAAAAGGGAGAATGGTGATGCAAGTAATCTTAAGGTGCTAGAGGATATTCAGTCTGAAACTCATGTTGAAGTCACATAGGATTTAAATCTTGTTTACAACTCCATCAACAACATTCTTACCCAAGATGAGAAGAGACATCTAGATAATAATTTGTATTAAGGATTGCGATTTTTTTCCCCTTGCTCACTCAGGAATACACAAATCAATTATATCTCTCATCTAGCTAGCCTAATTAAATTCAGTCAACTCAACAGAAACCAGGACTGAAACCTGGTATCCTGTAGATCAATATCAAACACAGGCTTAGTTTAAATAAGCAAGGTGTCCTAAGTAAGCTTGACACTTTAAGGTAATATTAGAATAAAAACACTAAAAATAAATTTGTGTTGCCTATTGAAATAGCTAGAAACCAGGTCATTTTTCATTTCTAAAAGATGTCACATAATTTAGATGAAGTTGAATTTTGATATGAGTTTGAGAAGATTGCCCCATAACATAAGTTGTCCTAACCATCTTCAGTATTTAGGATTTTTGACAAATTTTAGATATCAACTCATCAAGTTTATCAAATTGAAAATGAACTTGTTGTATTTGTTTGTATTTTACATTCTGGATGTAAGCTACAATGCCAAAATCCTGTTTGTTCAGGTTTGCATCAAACGTGTGTAATTTGTATATAAAGTTCTTGCAGGGCAAACAGTGAATGAGGCTGGTAACTATCTTTCCATCTGTCATTGACGTCTAGTTGTTTTTCTGTGCTTTAATAAAGTCTCATTTCAACCCAGATCTCACTCAGTCATGAGTTAATCTGCATTGTTAGAATGGAAGAAAAAAAACAGATATTTTCACTCGGTTAGAATTGACTAAGTGTTGCTGGCCCTTACTGAAAAGTATTACAACTAATGGTGTTAGTCTGTGCACTTGGGAGCATAAACAGAATCCAGCACTGCAGTTTACAAATGGTTAGTCTGTTTGGAACTTCCTCGGCCATCAAGAACAATCTTCAGCAAGAAACTTAAAGTCAGAATTGCAGCTTTAAATGTATGGAGCTGTGAACAGAATTGATTCTGCAGACACTGGAGTTTGAGCCTCATCAGATTTTCACTCTAATCACTGTAATGATAGTACAGTCATATAAAGATGGCATGAATAAATTGTCAACTGTTTCACCACAGAATGGAAATCAATGACATGCTCATATTAGATATTTTCTCATCATCCTGTTCAGGATTATTATTACACTTCTCTAAGGTAGGTGGAACTTGAACCCAGGCCTCCTCGCTCAGAAGTAGGAATACTACCGCAATTACACAAGATCTCTCAATATATCTTTAGTCAATCAAATAGCAAGATTGGTAAGAGGCATCACAATGCAGTGGTAACTGAAGACAGGATGGAAAAAAGTTATGAAACAATATTATAAACCATCTTTGACAAAATCGTAAATATGCAAAAATGACTCCGAGGTTAGTCAGCAGAGAACAATTGGTAGAGCTTGTTTGAGAGGCAGAACAGTATGGTGATCCCTATATGAATCTGGGATCTTTTGGTACAAGACAAAAACTGAGTTTTTTTTAACCAGTCAAATTGAAGAGTCTTTACTGAATCACACAAGCTCTAATCATAGACTCCATACAGTGTGGAAACAGGCCCTTCAGCCCAACAAGTTCACACTGACCCCTGAAGAGTAGCCAATCCAGACCCATTCTCCCTACCCGATTACTTTACTCCTGACTAATGCACCTAACTTACACGTCCCTGAACACCACGGGCAACTTAGCATGGCCAATTTACCTAACCTGCACATTGTGGATTGTATAAGAAAACCAGAGCACCCACAGGAAACCCACGTAGACACAGGGAGAAGGTGCAAACTCCACACAGACAGTCACTCAAGGCTGGAATTGAACCCAGATCCCTAGCACTGTGAGACAGCAGTGCTAACCACTGAGTCACTGAGCCACTGTTGTTGGGGACACACTGGGATCAAGGTCAGGAGAGGATTTGTATAATCGTGTGGAAATCTAAAAGATTAGTGTGTCTGTCAGGAGCTTTTTTACTCAGCCACCACAAGCATTTTAGTTAACATATTTGATATTCAACGCACAATGTCTGCTGGATGTGATGAGGACCTGTATGAAGTGATCCAAACTCCAGGCTTTACAAGGCCAATTTAATAATGCAATTTATAGGAGTTAATGATTGCAAAAATGAAGAGCAAGGTTAATATTGAAGGTGAGACAGGAAATGCCTGAGCCATATAGAGTCATAGAGATGTACAGCATGGAAATAGACCCTTCAGTCCAACTCGTCCATGTTGACCACATATCCAAACCCAGTCTAGTCCTACCCTTCAGCACACGGCCCATATCCCTCCAAACCCTTCCTATTTATATACCCATCTAAATGTCTTTTAAATGTTGCAATTGTACCAGCCTCCACCACTTCCTCTGGCAGCTCATTCCATACATGTATCACCCTCTGTGTGAAAAAGTTGCCCCCTAAGTCTCTTTTATATCTTTCCCCTTTCACCCTAAACCTATGCCCTCTAGTTCTGGACTCGCTGACCCCAGGGAAAAGACTTTGCCTATTTATCCTATCCATGCCCCTCATAATTTTGTAAACCTCTATAAGGCCTCCCCTTAGCCTCCGACGCTCCAAGCAAAACAGCCCCAGCCTGTTCAGCCTCTCCCTATATCTCAAATCCTCCAACCTTGGCAACATGCTTGTAAATCTTTTCTGAACCCTTTCAAGTTTCACAACATCTTTCTGATAGGAAGGAGACCAGAATTGCACACAATCTGATGTAATGAGTTGCTTGGGGCTCTAAGGATTTGCAAAGATATACTCAGCCCCAGTAATGCTGAAAGGAGAGAGAAATGTGAGAAACCAAGAGGACAAAGCAGTGAGGACGGACAGAAGAAAGTCAGTATAACTGAACTTTTACCTAGATCCTGCTGTGTCCAACACCTTATTATGACTTAGAAAGCATACAACAAATCATTCTTCAATCCGCCTTACTCCTGTTAGTGTTCTCCTTCTACATATTTTATCAAATTCCCAACTACTCATGCAGCATTGCCACTCTCAAAAAGGCATCCTCTTTTATCAGGTGAAACACCTTTAGTTTATAATCACATGTTCTCTTCATCTTTGCAGGAGAACACGAGCACATGATGAAGAAAATTGGAGATGGACCTCTACGTGTTTCCCAACTGGGTTGGCTACTTAACTGCAGATAAAGCATTTAAGTACTCGTGTTGTTTCCTTCAAATAGCAAACAATAGTGATAGAAAAGGACAAAAGGCAAAATAAGTTTGGCATCCCAAAATCACACAACCCTTCCATGCCTACATTGAAAATCAGTGTAAGGCTGCAACTGGGCTCCACCAGCTGCATTAAAACACAAAACACTCTGCATACAAGAACTTACCATCTTCAATAGCGAAGGGAATTACACAACAAAAAGAGGCAAATGAAGTAGGGAGGTGAGAAGGTTTCTGAAAGAGTTCTAGACTTAGGACATTGACAGCTGAAGACACTGCCAATAATTATGGAGTTGATAAAGTTGGGGGTCCTCAAGAAGGCAGAATTAGAGCAATGCTGGTATATCAAAGGTTTGTTGAATTGGAGGAAATTATACGGAGAGGCAGGAGTGAGGCCACGAGGGTATTGAAATCATTACAAGATTGATATATTCAATCATTGACTCAGACACCTTGCAATTTACACGGCCCACACAGACAAATATTTGGGATTTTACCTGGTCATGTCCACTTCACAAGTGACCAAATGCAAATGTGAGTGACAAGTTCAACAGTGGAGAGCTTCACTGGCATATACAGTTCTCTCCAAGTTCTCCAGAGCTCGACAGCGATGCTGTGCTCTACAGTCTGTGAATAGAAATAAAACATCATTGAGCAGCAGAGAATTTTTAATGCACTGGTTGGCTTTTGAAGCATACTGACCATGTCTGCAGAGAAAATGAAAGAGTCTTCATCTAACATTTATGTTTTGGTGATGGATGGTGCTGCGATGATGTCTTTTTGCATAAGTTCAGTGGCCAGCAACATGGACACTTAAATGCAACAATGAAATAGATGAATGCACATCTTGTCCACTGCTAAATAGACTCTTCAATGTCTATGATGTTGAAGGCAGTCTGAGATATTTTACAATGTCACATTAATCTGCACCAAAATGCATTTCAGCACAGAAATAGGAATGAAACATAATTGACCATTGAGAAAAATACCGACAAATGGGACAAGGAAGTGAAGACTTCGCACAGTGCTTCCACCTTTTGTCCATTTCCCCACCTCAACAATCAGTAGCTATCATGCTGTCTTAGATGATTGTGTTTGCCGCTGCACAGCTGCAGTTTTAGCAGTCCTTCATGTGGTCTTTATTGTCTCCAAAATCTTGGAAGTTGCCTGACAGAGGCATCTCAGTAGCCACAGAAGGAATCCGAGCAACCTGCCTCTCCATCTATTCAAGGAATAATTTGTAATTGCTGCTGGATGTGGAATGGTGGTGCTTAAAAGCATCAAGAAAATGGGTGTCTTGGAGATTTGGGTGTTTATATAGACAGAATAGGAATGGAAATATTTATGTAGAAAATGGGAGCAGGAGTAGGCCATTCATTTGAGCCCTGTTCTTCCTTTCAATATGATCATGGTTCATCATCTAACTCAGCACCCTGCATTCACTTTCTTTCCATACCCTTTTATCCCTTCAGCCCTAAGAACCAAATCAAAGTTCTTTTTGAAAACACCCATTGTTTTGGCCTTGATCACTTTCTATGGCAAAGAATTCTTCAGCAAGATCGCTGCATGGAGAAATTTCTCCTCATCTGTGTCCTCAATGGCCTACTCCATATCGTTAAGTTGTGTCCCCTGGTTCTGGACTCCCCAGTAATCAGGAACATCCTGTGTTTATCCTGCCTAATCCTTTTAGAATTTCATTGATTTGTATGAGGTCTTCCCTCATTCTTCCGAGCAATGGTTAACACTACTGCCTCACAGAGCCAAGGATGCAGGTTCAATTCCAGCCTCAAGTGACTTTCTGTATTGAGGTTTCACATTCTCCATGTGTCTCTATGGGTTTCCTCCAGGTGTTGCAGTTTCCTCCCACAGTTCAAAGATATGCAGGTTAAGTGGATTGGCCATGCTAAATTGTCCATAATGTCCAGGGATGTACAGGCTAGTTGGCTTAGCCGTGGGAAATGTAGGGTTACAGAGTAGTGGAGTGGGTCTGGGTGGGATGCTCTTCAGAGTGTCGGTCTGACTTGATGGGCGGAATGGCTTGCTTCCACACTATAGAGAATCTATTCTATGATTCTAAAGTGAACATAGTCCTAACTAATTCAGACTTAATCCCAGGAATCAGTCTGATAAATGTTTATGCACTCCCTCCATAGCCAGAACATCCTTCTTCAAGCAAGAGGCCAAAACTATATAATATTCCAAGTTTGTCTCATGAAGGGCCTGTATGATCACATCAAGACATCCCTTATCCTGCAGTCAAATCTTCTTGCTATGCAAATATAAACATACCATTTCTTTCTTCACTGCCTACTGTACATGTTTACTTTTAGCAATTGGTGAAAATACACCCAAATCTCATTGCACCTCTTCCTTCTCCAATCTATCACTATTCAACTAATAATTGGCATTCCTGTTTTTGTAACCAAAGTGAACACCCTCACAGTTATCTACATTATATTCAGCTGCCATGCATTTGCACACCCACTTAATTTGCCTAAATCATATTGAATCATCTCTGCATACCCCTCACAGCCTCCCATTCAGCTTTGTGTCATCTGAAAACTTATTTTCCTCATCTAAATCATTAATATATATATTGTGAATATCTGGGATCCAAGCTGTGATCTCTGTGGTGTCCCATCAATCACTGACTAACACTCAGAAAAACATCCTTTATTCCTATTCTATGTTTTCTATATTCAATTTCACAATCCCATATACTTTCAATTTATGTGCTAATCTCTAATGTAGAATCATACTGAAAACCTTCTGAAAGTCTAAGTAAGACATATTCACTGGGTGCCCATTATCAACTCAACTAGTTACATTCTGAAAACATTCCAGTAGATTTGTCAAGCTTGCTGTCTTCAACACTGGACATCAATTAGAAACATACAAACATAGAATATCAGAAGAGGACTAGGAATTTGAACCAGTCAAATGATAATCTAACTCAATATTCTGTTCCAGTTTTTGCCCTTATCCTTTGATGCCTTTAGCCCTGAGAACTTGATTTAAGTCTTTCTTGAAAACATTCAATGTTTTGGCCTCAATCACTTCCTCGAGTTGAGAATTCCACATCCTTGCCACTGTCCTGATGAAGAAATTTCTTCTCATCTCAGTCCTCATATCCTGAAATTGGTTCCGGACTTGCTGGTCATCAGGAACATACTTCCTGCATTTACCCTGTCTAGTCCTGTTAGAATTTTATAGGTTTCTATGAGATAACCCTCACTCTCCTAAACATATTGTGAATATTGTGGCTCTTCATACCTGTTTTTCATACATCCTGCTATCCCAGGAATCAATCTGGTAATCATTCATTGCACAACCTTCACAGTAATCTCTCCATTTTCCTGACGAAGTGTCTCAATGTGTTTGATGCCTTCCTGACTGAACCTTCTCCATTTTGGTTGGTGCCATGCCAAGAAACTGCATTTGTCAATGGAGATGTTGAACTCTTGAGGGATGCATTGAGAATGATTGTGATGTGTTTTCATGTTCTCCTGGGAGTTTCATGTCATGACTCAGTTCAGATTTGAGCAGGTACTTTGGGAGTCAGGTGTGAGGCATATAAATATAACGTTCTGCGATCACAAGCAGTTTTGCTGATTAATACCTCAATGATGGGTTTGTTGACTTGGGAGCGGATGCTGCTTTTGGACTGCCTTCTTGCCAGTGAATTTGCAGGATCTTGCTAAAGGACCACTGTTGGTACTTCTTCATTGCTTTGAAGTACCTGTTACTGATTCTTGAAGTCTCCAAGACTTTTGGAGTGTGGAAATCACTGTTGCCTGGTAAACCATGAATTTAGTCTTGGGTTGAGATACTGGTTCTCAAGTATTCTTTTGCTCAGTTGTTTGAGCTGACATTTCAGAGCAGATAATGAATTTATGCATCTACATTTGCTTTGTTTAAAGAAGGCTCCCCAAGATATGGAAAGTGATCCACATTTCCCATGATCACACCTCTTATCTTAAGGTAGGAGGTGTTGCAGTGTGGGAGATCATTTCTCGTTCTTTTTCTGATTATTTCTTGAAATGACCATTTTTTTTCATGCTTCAGAGAAGGAGGCGATAATGACCCAGAGCTCAATTTCTAAGTGAGTACACACTTATGTGTCCTCTGAATTTTGGAGCTAAATGACTGAGTTTGGAGTAATTTTGATTTTGCATTGAATGAGTTGTAGCTTGAACAGTTTCATGTCTGATCTATAATTACTGGATATCTGTATGTAATTTGCCGGATGTGAAGCATGGAATTGCAGCATAAAAGATGGAGAATAGGGATGTTGCAACAGCAGACCATCTTCACTGAGATAGAATCTGCGGTTGTTCAGTTGGTGAGAATCATGGTCTCAAAGCCATCTCTGCTTCCTCGAGATTAACCAATCTTCTAACATACTGATTTATCATTCCAACTCTATGAGCTCTCTTATTGTATATTAATCTTTTGTGTTGCCACTCTTTTTTGTTTCTTTTTAGTGTGCTAAGATATGGATAATCAGATTTAACTCAATTTATTTCCTTGGATTTCTTGCATACATTTTCTCTTCTGATAATAAATAATTACCTTCCACTTGTTAGCCCCTTGGTTGAGTTCTATTTCTGGTTTATAACTTATATTTTCTATTGTGAAGACAAGCACAAAATGCTTATTATTTGACTGAGCTGTTTTTCATTCCCCGTGATAATTTATACTGATTCTGCTTCTAAGGGATCAATGTTTGCTTTGATTACTTTCTTCCTTTTTAGGAGTTCAATAAAACAATTACCGTTTTTTTTTCTTAATATTCCCAGCTAGTTTGCTGTCATAATCTGGTTTCTCGAATAATTTCAATCCAGACTTATTACTATTCCATGCAATACTATAAGGCTTTTCTAATTTAATAATACTATGCTGAACATTCTTAGAAAACTACCTGATGGATCTTTATCTTTTTAAAAATGGAATGTACATTTTTAACCACTTAAACAGTTTGAGTTTCATTAAATCTTTCCCAATGTTGATTTACTGCCATACCATTTAGTCTATTTACCAAATTGCCCTTAGCCAGCCCACCCCTCTTGTGATGGAATACAATTTTAGGCATCATGCAGATAATTTTAAACTAACCTGCCTAGGGGAAAACTGACAGAATTGAATTGAACATAAATTTTGCAAAACTCTTAATTTTATTCTCCATTAATCATAAAGTTTATACAATAGAGCAGGCGGTATGATGTCAACCGATATTGTTACTGAATAAGTCAGATCACCAGACTGAAATTTGTCTTGCTAGATTTTTTTTTAATGGGTTGATTTTTTTCATGGAAGCACAAGCACCCAATGTAACAGATCTGGTTTTAATAACAAAACAGAAGTTTAAAACCTAAAAGAAAAGATAAAATATCATAAATCACACTATTAATACATAAGGCAATTTCAAAAGATTTTGAAACAAGCAACAAAATACAATATTCCATCTATCCCAACAGCAAATCTTTGCAGTACACAAACAAGAGACGTTCTCCCCGTGTCTGCGTGGGTTTCCTCCGGGTGCTCCGGTTTCCTCCCACAGTCCAAAGATGTGCAGGTCAGGTGAATTGGCCATGCTAAATTGCCTGTAGTGTTAGGTAAGGGGTAAATGTAGGGGTATGGGTGGGTTTCGCTTCGGCGGGTCGGTGTGGACTTGTTGGGCCGAAGGGCCTGTTTCCACACTGTAAGTCTAATCTAATAAGAGAGATAAATCTTTCTCTACCACCTCTGCAGCTTTGATTTAATGGTTGTTTCAGTTGCCATCTCCATCCCTTGAGTATTCACAGAACTGAGCTTTGACTTTCTTGGCTTCAAATAACCTCTCAGGGTTCTAACCAATCACTTCTATTTAGAACTTACAAACTAAAACCTTACTAATTGAGAACTGTTTTATGTAGAACATGGAACATAGAATATAGAACATAGGACAATACAGTCCAATACAAGCCCTCTGGCCTTTGATGTTATCCTATCTAAGATCAATCTAACCTGCATACCCTTCATTTTACTATCATCCATGTGCCTATCCAAGAATGTTTTAAATGTCCCTAATGTATTTGATTCTACTACCACAGCTGGCAGAGCATTCCACGCACCCACCATCTTTGTGCAAAGAACCTACATCTGACATCTCCTCTAAACCTTCCAATCATCTTAAAATTATGCCCCTTCATGACAGCCATTTCCGCCCTGGGAAAAAAGTGTCTGGCTATCCACTCTATCTATGCCTTTCATCATCTAGCACACCTCTATCAAGTCACCTCTCATTCTTCTTCATTCTAATGAGAAAAGCCCTAGCTCCCTCAATCTCTCTTCATAAGACACGCCTACCAGTCCAGGCAGCATTCTGGTAAATCTTCTCTGCACCCTCTCTAAAGCTTCCACATCCTTCCAGTAATAAGGCGACCAGAGCTGAACACATATTCCAAGTGTGGTCTAATCAGGACTTTATAGAGCTGCAACATAACCTCACAGCTCATAAACTCAACCTCCGCTAAAGAAAGCCAACACACCATATGCCTTCTTAGCAACCAAAGCAACTTCGATGGCAACTTTGAGAGATCTATGAACATGGATCCCACGATCCCTCTGTTCCTCCACACTGCCAAGAATCCTGTCTTTAACCCTGTAATCTGTATTCAAATTTGACCTTCCAATTGAATCACTTCACACTTTTCCAGGTTGAACTTTGTCTAACACTTCTCAGCCCAGCTTTGCATCCTGTCAATGTCCCATTGCAACCTACAACAGCCCTCCACACTATCCACAACTCCACCTAACTTCATGTCATTGGCAAATTTACTAACCCACCCTTCCACTTCATCATCCAAGATATTTATAAAAATCACAAAGAGCAGAGGTCCCAGAACAGATCGCTGCAGCACATCACTGGTCACTGAGCTCCAGGCTGAATACTTTCCATTTACTACCACCCTCTGTCTTCTATGGGCCAGTCAATTCTGTATACTGACAGCCAAATTTCCCTGTATCCCATATCTCCTTTCTGAATGAGGCTACCATGTGGAACCTTATCAAATGATTTGCTAAAATCCATATACACCGTATCCACTGCTATATCTTCATCGATTGTGTAGCAGTGGATATGGTGTTTTGCCACATCCTCAAAGAATTCAATATGGCTTGTGAGGCATGACCTGCCCCTCACAAAGCCATGCTGACTACCCTGTATCTCTAATGAAACTATGCTTTTCCAAAAATCAACCTCAATATATCCAACATCAACCGGGACTGATTGCAAACTGAGAAAGACCATCTAAGCTACAGGTGTCTTCCCCTAAGCCTCATGCTCTTCAATGTTTATCTGGTCATAAAACTCTCCTAATGCAAACAAATTCCAATTTTCATTCCAGGACCTATATCTATCATACTATGTTTGAAAAGAAAAGGCCTTCAAAAGACTAAAAAATAAATAATTAAATCTCCTTATCCATACATCACAAAATCCACATGTCACTAGTTCAAAATCCAAACTCTCAACTTAATAACTCTAAAATAAATCACACACTGCTTATATCATACTGGTGTAAAACTAATTTTCAATCCAATCATGCAAAATAGCTGATGATGACATTTTAAGTGGTACAATTTGGATCAATTAGAAATCTCAAAAGTAAAATATTACCATTGTAATCACTGCTTAAAGATTGACATAAATACACTTTATTCCACAATTCTATATACTTTGTGGATTTGGAAACTGCACTGGAAAAAATAATGAGTTGTTACAGAATTGGATTGAAAATAGTTTTATATCTATGAATGCATTTTGAAAATAAAAATGAAAAGATAATCTTCATGGCTGTGGACCACAAAAGGTGTCAACTAAAAGTTGAGGCATTATTTTCTTTGTGACACTTTTCTGGAAGATTTTTGTTGATAGTTTTGGCAAGAATTTTTTCCGGACTGTACAGAAGTTACAAAAACAATGGAGTTATTGTTTGAAGTGGACAATTCAAATATAATACATAATATTGTGACATAACATGATATGACCTTTTGATATTGATGCATTCTGTTTACTGCAGGAGCAAAAATGCTTTAATTTAGCAGTCAAGCTGTATCTTGGGTTTTTTTTAAAACAGGTTCTCCAAACTGTTGGAGTCAGATGGATGTCAACAATCAACTCAGCAGGGCAGGTAACAAACACAACAATGAAACAAAACTTATGCATGTGACTAAGGTGTGTTTTTATCATGTTTAATTTCTAATGCAGACTTCTTTTCTCATACCTCAAAACTGGATTTGCTTGCTGCCCTCAGTTTTCCTTCCTGCTACAATCTAAAAGACAATTAATATGAACTAACATATGTTCTCTCCTCTCTTTGTGACATTCCATATTATGGGTAAGGTGAAAATCTATAAAACTGATAGATTGGTTTACTTTTGTCTTCATTATTCTATTTTGGTTTATCTTCAACTATTTTAATTGAAAAATATCTTCACAATGCTTGACAAAGGTGCTTCGGAGAACATTATTCCTTTGTGCCTAATGGATCTAGATAGTATCCTGATGAAGGGCTCTGGCCCGAAACGTCGAATTTCCTGTTCCTTGGATGCTGCCTAACCTGCTGTGCTTTAACCAGCAACACATTTTCAGCTCATCAGTAATGGATCTAGATAACCTATCTTAAAAACTAATTTGTTATCTTTGGGTAAATGAGTTAAAATCTGCTGAGGAATGTTTAAAATATTGCTAAACACAATACAATATGTAAAATTCCATACATGCTGTTTTTATACAGTTGTTAAACTTATTTCAAAGGGATTAACAACTTTGAGAAACAGCATAAGGATTTTACGCACATTCATTCATCAGCCGATTAAATAGTGCTCAAATTTAACTGTGGTTCCCTTTCTAGCTCCATTGGAAATTACACTGTTTTGAACAATATATATGCTGAGAAAGTCATAGGTTTAATTCCTGATCTGTTCTGAGTTTATGAATTCTAGCTGAGCTAATTGGAACAGGAAGCATTATAATTAACAGCTGTATGAGTTTCAAAAGGTGAGGATCAATATCAGTCATGGATCTTGCCATATGTTGCTATCTAAGCATTTTTGCTATAATTGTACATGCTTATGTGTGATATTAGCAGGCTTAGACTCAACTTTAACGTTCCCAGGGATGCTTCACACATGTAGAATGATCACACAGGCTAAGTGCTACAACGATAGCACTACCTGTGGAACTATCTAAATCACCATCTTTGAAAGGGTGGTCTTTTGGGAGCACAGACTGCCCAAGACTATCAGCTCAATATTCAAGGTGTAAAGATTTTGTAAGTTTCTATTCTCAGGGATAAACTATTCAATAAACTGTTGGGACTAGATTCAGGGAAGCCATTGAGAACTGATGACCAGCATCGAAGGAGATTAAATCTACAGAGATAGTGGAGCCATTGGTCAAAATATTTCTGAACTCATGATAGAGGGTTTGGATTTTTAACCTGAGGGCACAGATGATTATTTGATGACTGATATCTTCAAAAATATTGACCCTTGCAGGTATCTTTGAGACCTTGGTGAATGGTTGTTTCCCCAGTTTGCTTTTATATCATGTGCTGTTTTTGATATGATAACAGAATCAGCTAGGGAGAGAGAAAAGGTCTTCAAGTTCTTACCTGCAAATCTGTTTTTCTTCTACAGATCAAAAGCAGCTGTTCGAAATAGCATTGATTTGTAATTTTCTAAGTCTGGCCCCATTGGGAAGAATCTATAGCAGCCTGAATGACAGGCTACATTGAGAAATCTGGCAGAATCACAGTGAGGCCTTTCTCAACTTCAAGAACAACAAGTTGAATTTTCCAACTAAGTTCCAGACAGTGAGACAAGATTCCTGCTAAAGAATAGTGAGATGGATATTAATGAGGACTATTGCTAATTATCACCATCACTTATACTGAATCTCACCTCAAAAATTTGCAGGATCCTGTTCTACCAACTTTCAGATAGAAACTGGATGCCTAGAATTCTTAATATAAATATGAGAAAAGGTATCTTGCAATTGCATCTCACTGCTTGCTCCTCTGGCCATCTTGGACACCTGTAACCAATATCTCAAGACACCTGCTTGAGCAGTCTCTGCAAACATCCCACATCTATGGACACTGGCATCCAATATATGCCAGCCTTTTACAGCATCATGACACAGCTCCAGTCTATCTACAGTACACTTATGCATCATAATGCTACACTTTTTGAGCATACTGGCAACGATCATTGCAATGCCACTGAATGGATGCCCTGTGCACAGGAGCCCAGGTCTTGAATTCAACCATTGTATGGCTGCAAGACAGGACTGCTTGCTTGCTTTCTTGGTGTGTACTCATAGTGCACTTACCTGGATGCTCACATTAACCCTACATTGACTTGCCTTTCAGCCCTTTTTCCCTTCAGCTGCTCTTTAAAAGTGCACAATACTTCTGTCTTGCTTTGCAGTTTAGTGTAGCCACAAAGTCAGGCAGTTTGTCATGCTTGTCAGCTGTCATCAGTCTAAGGGGTGTGCATGTTACTGAATGGCATGGTGCAACTACAAATTGTCACCGGCAGCATGTGCCAACAAACTGCATGGCAACTGCACTGTGTGATGCTCAACCAAATGGCCATTTCTCAATGTCAAAGGGAAAATGTCCTCAATGATGTTGAGAGGGATATATGTCAGTCAGGGGTTCCTGGTTCAGTCAGTCAAGAACAGCATCTGCACACAGCTGGGTACAGTCTAAGATCAGGTGTCTGCTTGGTCTGAAGGAGGCTAATGGATCATCGACTCTGCAAATGCATGAGCTTTAACATTTTCCTGATCTCCCCCATCATTGAACATAGAGAAATTTGTGGATTCTACCCCTCCAGTACGTTGTTTAATTGTCCACCATCATTTATGACAGAACACTCAGCACGATTGCAGAGCTTAGATCTGATTCATTGATTATTGGATTACTTAGCTCTGTCAATCACGTGTATCTTATGCTGTTTGTTATATATGTTATCTAGTTTTGTATTTTTACCAGGTTGACACTCCATTTTTAGGAATGCTTGGTCCTGCTGCTGGCATTTCCTGAGGTACGCTTCATTTAATGAGTGTTGATCCCCTGGCATCATGGTAACAATAGGGTGGGAAGTATGCCATGCCATGCAGTTACAGATTGTGTTGGAATGCTATTCTGCAGATGCCAGTGGCCCACAGCATTATGGATTCCCAGTTTTTTGGCTGCGAGTTATGTTCAAAGTCTATCCTGTTTAGCAGGGCAAAGTCTATCCCATTTAGCAAAGCAAAGTCTATCCTGGTTAGCAGAGCGATAGTGCCACTCAATATACTGGAACATGTTCTCAATGACTTCAACTGTTCTATCAGCAAGTGAGACCCTTGTTAAATAGAGCAAATTGTTGTTCCAAGTGAATCAAATACTCTCTTCTTAACACCACTAATAAGCTTTAAATCTTTAATAAGAAGAGCAGCTCAGTAAACGTATGTGATAACTGATGGGTTAGCTATGTTAGTGCTCGATTGTTGTTCCAGAACTAGGGGTTTCAAGCCTGTTTGCAAATTCAAGCCTGAATGAGTTAGTTACTCCAGAAACAAGTTTAATGATATAACTCAAGATTAGTGGTGTTCATAAAATGATCAGGGATGATTTACAGTTTAGTTCAATATTATTGAAATGGATTCTGGGTAATCCAAGATGGAGGAAGGGAAAAACTTGTGGCTGCTCCTTTTTTGCAGTAATTTCAGTGTTGGTTTGATTTCCTCAAATTCGAAAGCAGTAATTGTAGCTTTATAAGCTGTTGCATTGGTTTGGAACTTTTTGGAAAAAAAGATGAAAACCACGGCACTTTATAAAGGAGAAAGGGAGGCAAAGGTAGTGACCATATAAGAAGTGATTAAGTTGGAGAAAGTAATCTACACTACTGTCTAATCCAGCAGTGAATCCATAGCTGCTGTTTTTGCTGTTTGGCTTCAAGTATCTCTGGATATTAGAGTTCATTCTAAGAAATTCACAGCTGATCTTGGAGAAACCTGTGTTGGAGAGTTCACAGCAGAGGAGCAGCTAAGTGGCTAGTTTTTAAGTGTAATCATATTGATTTTTGTATGTCCACAACAGTGAGTAGAGTGGTTTTTTTTTGATTGTATGTTTTTATGGAGATCTGTCTCTTGATTAAACTTTAAAAATATTAAAAACAAAGATACTAAGCTAGCATGGAGCAGTGTTTTTAAGAGTAATATGGCTGTGCTTTTTTCTGGGTACATAGATCGTTAAGGTACAAAGGGGGCTTTTAGTAAATAGATGTGCTCTTCCTGTTGGATGTGTGAGATTTGGAAGTTTCTATGATACTGATGATTATGGTTACAGGAAGTATGTTTGATTGCAAATCTTATCAGATCACATGGATAGTTTGGAGTGGTAGTTAGAGGGAATGAGGAATTTACAGGAGCTAGTGGATGTGATTGATAATAGTTGCAGGGAGGGAAATAAACCAAAGTTACAGTAAGGTACATGGTAGACTTCCAAGAAAGGTTGGAGAGGATCACAGGTAGTGCAGGAGTCTCCTATAGCTATCTCTATCTCAAACAAGTACGCTGTTTTAGAAAATGTAAGGGACGATGGACTCTAAGAGGAATGTAGCACTGACAGCTAGGTTTCTGTACTGAGGTTGGCTCTAATGTAACGAGGAGTACACTTGGTTCCAAGCAAGCAGGAACAAAGCAGAGAGCGAGATAGGACTGACCAATTGCATTTATTTCAGTGCAAGAGGCCTAACAGGCAAGGCAGATGAACTCAGGGCATGTTTGGGAACATGGGACTGGGATAGCATAGCAATCACAGAGACATGGCAAGTTAATATTCCAGGGTATAGATGCTTTAGGAAGTGTAGAAAAGGAGGCAAGACAGGAGGGGGCATGGTGTTTTTGATTAGGGATAACATTGCGGCTGTACTTAGGGAGGATATTCCTGGAAATATGTTCAGGCTAGTTATTTGGGTGAAACTGAGGAATAGAAACAATGGTCACCTTATTGTGAAAGTGCTAAAGGCAACCCAATAGTCAGCAGGAAAGTGAGAAACAAATTTGTGAGGAGATTTCAGTTATCTGTAACAAAAAATAGGGTAATTATGGCAAGGGATTTTAACTTTCCAAACATAGACTGGGTCTGCCTTAGTGTAAAGGCTTGGATGGAGAGAAAGTTGTTAAGTTTGAACAATAATTTTTTTCTGATACAGTATGTGGATGTACCTACTAGAGAAGGTGCAAAGCTTTTTCTACTCTTGGGAAATGAGGTGCCCAAGGAGTCAGTGGGGGAACACTTTGAGGTCAGTGATCATAATTCTATTAGTTTCAAAATAGTGCTGGAAAAGGATCGACTGGATCTAAAAGTTAACATTTTAAACTGGAAGAAGACCAATTTTGATTGTATTAGGCAGGAACTTTCAAAAGTTGATTGGGAGTGGATATTCGCAGGTAAAGGGATGGTTGGAAAATGGAAGCCTTCAAACATGAGATAACAAGAGTCCAGAAACAGTATGTTCTCGTCAGGGTGAAAGGAAGACTGGTAGGTGTAGGGAATGCTGGATTACTAGAGAAATTGATGTTTTGGTTCAGAATAAGAAATAAGCATTTGTCAGATATATACAGCAGGGATCAAATGAATCCCTAGCAGAGTATGAAGGAGTAAGAGGTAAATCAAGAGAACCTAAAGGAATTCTACAAATACATTAAGGACAAAGGGGTAACTAGGGAGAAAATAGGGCCCCTTAAAGATCAGCAGGGCCACCTATGTGTGGAACTGCTGAAGATGTGGGGGAGATTTTGCATCAATGTTTACTGTGGAGGAGGATATGGAAGATAGAGAACATGGGAAAATAAATAGCGATATCTTGAAAAAATGTCAATATTACAGAGGAGGAGGTGCTGAATGTCTTAAAGTGCACATGGGTGGATAAATTCCCAAGACTTGACCAAGTGTACCCTAGAGCTCTTTGGGAAGCTAGGGAAGTGATTGCTGGGGCCCTTGCTGAGATATTTGTATCATCAATAGCCACAGGGCAGTTGCTGGAAGACTGGAGGTTGACTAATATGGTGCCACTATTTAAGAAAGGTGGTAAGTAAAAGCCAGGCAACTATAGACCAGTAAGCCTGATATTGGTGGTGAGCAAGCTGTTGGAGGGAATCCTGACGGACAGGATTTACATGCATTTGGAAAGCCAAGGACTGATTAGGAATAGTCAACAAGTTATTGTGCATGGGAAATTGTATCTCACTAACTTGATTGAGTGTTTTGAAGATGGAGCAAAGAGGATTAATGAGGGCTGAGCGTAGACGTGATCTCTATGGACTTTGACAAAGTGTTTGACAAGGTTCCTCATGGTAGAATGGTCAGCAAGATTAGATCACATAGACTACAGGGAAGAACTAGCCAATTGGGTACAGAACTGGCTCAAAGGTAGCAGACAGAGGGTGGTGGTGCAGGGTTGCTTTTCAGAATGGAGGCCTGTGACCAGCAGCGAGCCACAAGGATTTGGTGCTGGGTCCACTGCTTTTTGTCATTTATATAAATGTTTTGGATGTGAACATAGGAGGTATAATTGGTAAGTTTGCATATGACACCAAAATTGATGGTGTAGTGGGCAGCTAAGCTAGTTAACTCAGATGAGCCAGTGGCCTGAGGAGTAGTGGATGGAGTTTAACTTAGATAAATGTGAGGTGCTGCATTTTGGAAAGGCAAATCAGGGCAGGACATATGCGCTTAATGGTAGAGCCCTGGAGCCCTGGAACAAAGAAACATTGGATGTGAAGGTTCGTAGCTCCTCGAAAGTGAAGTCACAAGTTGATAGGATAGTGAAGATGGCATTTGCTATGCATGCCTTTATTGGTTAGTGCATTGAGTATAGGAGTTGGGAAGTCATGTTGTGATTGTACAGAACATTGGTTTCACCATTATTGGAGAACCGCATCCAATTCTGGTCTCGTTGCTGTAGGGAGGAAGTTGTGAAACTTGAAAGGGTTCAGAAAAGATTTACAAGGATGTTGCCAGGGTTGAAGGGCTTGAACTATAGAGAGAGGCTGAATAGGCTGGGGCAATTTTCCTTGGAACGTTGGAGGCTGAGGGATGACCTGAAACAGGTTTATAAAAACATTAGGGGCATGAATAGGGTAAATAGTGTTTTCCAGGGCTAGAGGATTGAAAACTAAAGGGCAGAGTTTCACTGTGAGAAGGGAAAAAGTTAAAAAGGGATCTAAGGGGAAACATTTTCACACAAAGGGCATTGTATGTATAGAACAAACTGCCAGAGGAAGTGGTGGAGACTGGTACAATTATAGTATTTATAAGGCATCTGAATGGGCATATGATAGGCAGGATTTACAGGGATATAGGCCAAATGCTGGCAAATGGGACTAGATTTATTTAGGATGTCTCGTGGCATGGACAAGTTGGACCGAGATTCTGTTTCTGTGCTCTACATCTCTATGATTCTATGATGTTATGTCTCTACGAATATCCCTCAGCAAATTTATGTAGCTCTGAGGCTTTCAACAAAAGTTTGGCCAGCAACGGAATGCTGAACAGAGGTATTGTTTCTTCCTTTCTTGCTTTAGCAGAAATAGATTAAGGTGCTATGAACTAACCAGGTTATCCCAGAAACAGGTGGACACTATTAGAATGCAAAGATTTAATAAAAATTGTTAGTTTTATTCTTATTAATTTTGATGTTTAGGTTGAAGTATCTGAACTCTACTTCACATCAACCTACAGTGCACTCAGGAGCTCAATTTGTAGCAAACCTCACCACATAGCGCAGAAAATTATGGTATTTTCCTGAACAAGATTTGATTGGAATTTTAGCCCTGGGTTTAGCAGTAATGCTGATATTATTAACTTATTGTAAAATATTGCAAAAAATATTTTGTAGTTCTAAAGCATCTTTAATGTAAAAAGCACAAAAATATTCTGAGTCCATATATTCAAAATGGAATCTCTTCATTGGCAGTTAATATTGTACATTCGAAATAGAAATAAAAATTGTTGCTGTGAATGGTGATACCACTCCCTTGGATTTTTCAAACTTACTCATAGTTTAATGTGCAGCTAATTTACATTTTAAAATTTTTAACCTAATTTTTGCTTGACCTCTAACCAAAATACTTCATTCTTTCTAATTCCTTGTAAAAGCGTTTTGGTCTCATTCTGGAAGTACTTGGTTTAACTTAAGTGTTATAGTACTGTTCATTCATGCTAAACTTGAGAACAAGATATTCTCCTCTTCAGCATTATATCTGTACTCACCTTGAATAGACCTCTGAAATGAATGGACCACTTGGGACAGGGTAATTAGTGATGGGTTTTGTGGGAGTAACACTTCAATTTTTAAAAATTAAGTTATAGAATATTACTGTCCCGGCCAGTATTTATTCCCCATCCATGTATTTCCTTTAGAAGTTGGTGGTGAGGTGCCTTCCTGAATTGCTGCAAGCCACGTGCTGGAAATAGACTCACATTGCTATTAGGGAGAGAGCTCCAGACTTTAACCCAGAAAAGTAAGCAACAGCGTTACAAATCCAATTCAAGATGGTGAGTAACTTGGGGGTGGGGCAGAGCCTTGCAAGTGGTGGCATTTCAATGTATCTGCTGCCCTTGTCCTTCTATATGTAAGTGGTCATGTGTTTGGAAGGTGCTATACAAAGAACCATGGTGAAATTCTGCAGATGGTATATACTGTTGCTAGTGAGTGTCAGTTGTCGAAGTAATGAATGTCTGTGGATGTGATGCTAATTAAGTGGAGTTGCATGGATGCTGTGAAGCTTCTAAGTATCCTTGGAGTTGCACTCATCCAGTCAAACATGGAAATATAAAATATTGGAGTGGAAGTAGGCTATTCAGCTCTTAGAGCTTTTTTTAAAATTAATATCATCCAACTCAATATCCTGTTCCTACTTTCTCCCCATAATATTTGATACGTTTACTTCATGAACTATATCTAACTCCTTTTTGAAAGCATTCAATGTTTTGGCCTAAACTGCTTTTTATGACAAAGTATTCCATGGGCTCAACAACCTCTGGGTGAATAAAATTCTCTTCATCTCAGTCCTACAGGGCCTACCCTGCACTCTAAAACCATGATCTGGTTCTCTGCAGTCTGGTAACTGGAAGCATCTTTTCTACATTTCTTCTATCTAGTCCTGTTAGAATTTTATAGGTTTCTATGAGATCTCCCCTAATTTTTCTATTAGCAAATAATAGTGGATATATGATATTGCCATTAAATACCAAGGGATAATGGTTACATTTTATCTCATTGTTAATCATTAGTACCTGACACTTGAGTGACATGAATGTTACTTGCCACTTTTCAACCCAGACTTGGATATTGCCCAAGCCTTATTGCATTTGGACATGGACTGTTTTAGTATCTAAGGAGCTTGAATGGTGCAGGATTTTGTGCATTCACAGATTATCGTCACCTTTGATCTTGTAGTCAAGGAAAAATATTGAAGAAGTCACTAACAATGGTTGGGCCTAGGACAGTCCACTGAGGAACATCAGCATAGCTATGTTGGAGACAAGCTGATTGACCTCCAACAATAGTCTTTATGCCAAGTATGACTCTCAGCAGTGAAAGGTTTTCTCTCTGATCATTGACTGCAGTATTGCTATGGCTTCTTGATGTTACACTACATCAAATACAGCTTTGGTATTAACTGTAGTCATTCCTATCTCACCTCTGGAATTCAACTCTTTTGTCTTTTTCTGACCGAAGGCAATAATGAGATCAAGAGTGAAGTGGCCTTGTTTGTCAACGTTCAGCTTATTTTACCAGCCTATCTACATCAGTCTGTAATCTAGAGCTCACCTTCTTGCTATTTATGACGCCACTATTTTCATGTTGAACATCTTGGAGAGGTCGAGATGTATCATCAACTTGACACTTCTGGCTGAAGATTGTTGCAAATGCTTCGGCCTTATCTTTTATACTGATGCGCTGGAATATCTCATTATTGAGGATGGGGAGTTGTTTATTTGGCCATCACCATTCACAACTAGATATTGCAGTAGTGCAGAGCTTAGATCAGATTTGTTGGTTGTTGAATCACTTAGCTCTGTCTGTCAGATACCAGGTCATGAGGTAGCAGATCACATTGGTATATGATTCTGCAGCAGCTGTTTCCCCAAGTGCCTCACTGATGCTCAGCTTGGAGTTTTACAGAACCATCTGAAATCTGCCCCATTTAGTACAGTGATAGAATCACACTACATAATGCAAGATATTCTCAATGTGAAGGCAGGACTTTGTCTCTGGTAGGCCAGACAAGTAGTTCCCTTCTCTAGTGAACTTTATTGAATCAGGTGGTTTTTCTCTGACAATCAAAATAGTTTAATAGTCATAATTAGATGTTTAATTTCAGACTTTTTTTATTGACTTCAAATTTGACCATCTGCCATGGTGATATTTGAAGTTGGGTCCCCAGAACATAATTGTACAACTAAACTAGTGATAAAAGTATCTGACTAACATTGAAAAGTGCTCATTTAGCCACACCTACTCACTTCTCCATGCATTCTAATCGGTGTGTGAAATAGGATCCAAAACCTAATCTTAGACAAACAAGGACTTGATCAAAATGAAAAAGTTGGGTGTTGAGTAAATTAGTCAGTAGCTGAAGATGCGTTGCTGGAAAAGCGCAGCAGGTCAGGCAGCATCCGAGGAACAGGAGAATCGACGTTTCGGGCATAAGCCCTTCTTCAGGATTCCTGAAGAAGGGCTTATGCCCGAAACGTCGATTCTCCTGTTCCTCGGATGCTGCCTGACCTGCTGCGCTTTTCCAGCAACACATTTTAAGTTCTGATCTCCAGCATCTGCAATCCTCACTTTCTCCTCGTAAATTAGTCAGTATAAAATGAATTTGACTGGACATCTCTAATCACTTTAAAATGAAATAGTAATCTCACATGAGAAAATGCTCTCCTGAAAATGAAGTGCTTCATCAAATCTAATTTTGTTTTATGCATTATACGTTCTGTGAGTTAAACTTGCAACAGGTCTCTGCATCCTTTGCCCCTTTTCTGTTAATTAATCACCTTTTATTGTTTGCTATGTCCTTGAAATCTCCTGACTCAGTCCATTGACCAGTTGCTACTACCGTTGTTGCTGCTGCTTCTGGTGCTGCTGCAGACCTTAAACATCAAATGGATCTAACACATTACTAGATAATCTATTGGTTCAAATAATCGACTGCCAAAATCAGTACCAGCATTTTGTTCTGTATTAATGGCTTTCTTGCTAAATCTTCACTTAATATTAATGACAAATGCAGTGAGTCCTTCTACAAACGATAAATCTGCAATTTGGACCAGTTCCAAATTTTAGTGGTTATTATAGATAAAGTGCTTGAAAGAAGATCAATCATCCTTGAAAGGGAAATATGCAACTGTGATGTTGATCTACCAGAACCTCATAAGTTATAGGATTGCATGGAACCTGACTTGTTATGAGATCATATGACTTGATGATGCCATAACTCCACAATGCGAACAGTGATGTCACCACCTTGAGCCTCTACAACTGTCAATACTAAATTTAACAAGTTATTTGTAGTATCCCTGTTCATTAAGGCAATGTCAGGTCATTACTAGCACCCCCTGGGCAATTAAGAGTAAAAAGTGAAGCTCTGGACATGGGAAGAAATGTGTAAATGCCCAAACAGTCCCTTAAATAGGTCTCAGAAATCTGCATGTTGAACTAGCAGAGTTTTCCAAACTTGAATGTCTTTGCTCTGATATCCGTATTGGTTTGAAATCAAATATTAAACTATTTGGGCTGAATTTTGTGTGGTTGTTTGAGTCCCTTCCACCAAGGCCAGAGAGAAAGTTATTTCATATTGCATAACGATATAATTAAACTAATCCAATGAGTAGGGATTCTGACATACTGGTACGTAAGCAGATGGTTCTTAAATATTCTGCATTCATTATGACAAGATTATTGGGTTATGTAGGACTCATAAATCTCATGTTTAGAGGAGTATATTGATTTTGTGGGATAGATTATGACCAATTATACAGTATTATAGCCAAAAATTTGCTAACTGCATTTATATTGCATATTTAATGTGATTAATCATTCTAAGGCATTCGTCAGGAGTGATATCATGTAAAATTTGTCATTAAGTCATAGAGTTATGTAGTCATAGAGCTGTACAGTATGGAAACCAATCCTTCAGTCCAACTCATCCATGCTGACCAAACATCCGAAAGTAATCTAGACTCGATTGCCAGCATTTGGCCCATAACTCTCTAAGCCTTTGCTATTATATATCTAGGTAAAAAGGTAAAATTCCTGATGAAGGGCTTTTGCCTGAAACGTCGATTTTACTGCTCCTCGGATGCTGCCTGAACTGCTGTGCTTTTCCAGCACCATCCTAAACTATTATATACCTATCCAGATTCCTTTTAAATGTTGTAATTGTACCAATCTCCACCACTTCCTCTGGCTGCTGATTCCATACACATACCACCTCTACATGAAAAAGTTGCCCCTTAGATCCCTTTAAAATCTTTCCCTTCTCACCTTAAACCTATGCCCTCTAGTTTTGGACTCTGCTATCCTGGGGAAACTACCTTGGATATTCACCCTATCTATGCTTCTCATAGTTTTATAAACATCTATAAAGTCATTCTTCAGCCTCCGACACTCCGGGGAAAATAGTCACAGTCTATTTAGTGACTCCCTATAGCTCAAACATTCCAACTCTGGCAACATTCTTGCAAATATTTTCTAAACCCTTTCAAGTTTCACAACATCCTTCCTATAGCGGGAAAACCAGAACCAGCAGTATTCCAAAAGTGGCCGAACCAATGTCCTGTATGGCTGCAACATGACCACCTAACTCCTATACTTAATGCACTGACCAATAAAGGCAAACGTACCAAACGCCGCCTTCACTATCCTATCCATCTGCGACTCGACTTTCAATGACTTTGAACCTGCACACCAAGTTCTCTTTGTTCAGCAACACTTCCCAGGATCCTAGCATTATGTGTGCAAGTCCTCCCCTGATTTTCCCTTCCAAAATGTAGCACCTCATATTTATCTAAATTGAACTCCATCCACCACTCCTCAGGCCACCGGCCCATCTGATTAAGACCTCATTGTACTCTGAGGTAACCAACTTTGCTGTCCACTGCACTACCAATTGTGGTGTCATCTGCAAACGTACTAACCATACCTCCTTTATTCCCATCCAAATCATTTATATGGATGACAAAATGTAGTGGACCCAATACCAATGCTGGTCGCAGGCCTCAAGTCTGAAAAGGAATCCTCCATCACCATCCTCTATCTCCTACCTTCGAGCCAGTTCTGTATCCAAATGGCTAGTCCTCCTTGTATTTTGTGTGATCTAATCTTGTAAACCAGTCTACCGTGAGAAATCTTGTCGAATGTCTTACTGAAGTCCACAGAAATCATGTCCACTACTCAATCCTTTTTGTTACTTTTCCAAAAAAAACCCAATCAAGTCAGTGATACACAATTTCTCAAGCACAAAGCCATGTTGTTTATCCCTAATCATTCTTTACTTTTCCAAAAGTGTAAATTCTGTCCCTCAGGATCCCCTCCGACAACTTGCCCACCACTGATGTCAGGCTCACCGGTCTATAGTTCCCAAGTTTTTCCTTAGCACCTTTTTTATATGGTGGCACCACAGTAGCCAACCTCTAGTCTTGTGGCACCTGCCCTGTGGATATTGATGATCCAAATATCTCAGCAAGAGGCCCAGCAATCACTTCCGTAGCTTCCCACAGAGTTCTAGGGTACACTTGATCAGACCCCAGAGATTTATCCATCTTAATGCGTTTTAATATGTTCAGCAGCTCCTCCTCTTTAATTTGGACAGTTTTCAACATGTCACTATTTATTTCTCCATGTTCTTTATCTTTCATATCCTTCTCCACAGTAAACACTGATACAAAATACCCATTTAATAGCTCCCCCAACTCCGGCAGTTCCACACACAGGTGACCTTACTGATTTTTAAGGCGCCTTATTCTCCCTGTAGCTACCCTTTTGTCCTTAATGTATTTGTAGAATCCCATTGGATTTTCCTTAACCTTTTTTCCTGAAGTTTTCTCATGTCCCCTTTTTGCCCTCCTGATTTTCCTCTTAAGTAAACTTCTACTGCCTTTATACTCTGCTAGGGATTCATTCAATCCCTGCTGTCTAATTCTGACATATGCTTCCTTCTTTCTCTTGAGAAAAAACCCCAATTGCTCTCGTCATCCAGTATTCCCTACATCTGCCAACCTTGCTGTTCACCCAAACAGGAAGGTACCATCTCTGGATTCTTGTTATTTCATTTTTGAAAGTTTCCCACTTCCCAGCTGTCCCTTTACCTATGAATATCTTTACCTACAAATATGTCCAAGATTTTTCTCCACCATATTGGACATTGTGGGCGGCACGGTGGCACAGTGGTTAGCACTGCTGTCTCACAGCGCCTGAGACCCGGGTTCAATTCCCGACTCAGGCGACTGACTGTGTGGAGTTTGCACGTTCTCCCCGTGTCTGCGTGGGTTTCCTCCGAGTGCTCCGGTTTCCTCCCACAGTCCAAAGATGTGCGGGTCAGGTGAATTGGCCATGCTAAATTGCCCGTAGTGTTAGGTAAGGGATAAATGTAGTGGTATGGGTGGGTTGCGCTTCGGCGGTTCGGTGTGGACTTGTTGGGCCGAAGGGCCTGTTTCCACACTGTAAGTAATCTAATCAAGGAAGATAAGTACACCAAACTTACATGTATTTACCTCCCTAAGTCGGGATTCCTCAATCATCCTAGAAGCTTGTCCCAGGTCCGGAACCACTCAGACACCATTAGCCACCACCAGGGTGGGCAACGATAACATCAATTCTGCCCCTGCTGTCCCACAAACTGCGGCCACTGCTGACTGTACTGCCTCAGTGATTGCTGCCCAGACTACCACCTCGGTGATCACCTGCCAAGACAACCGCCACTGTGACCGCTGCTAGATCCATTGCCGCTGAAACCAATGAGAAATCTACCCAGGGCATGCCACTTCTGCCCCCCTGTAACTGCTGCCACCTCAGCCACTTTTGCACCCCACCAACATCACTCACCAGAACAACACTGACAGCATTGTGAATGTCGTGCATTACATCAATTCTACCTCCACCAATGCCATCAAAGGCACTGCTTCCACTCCCCGACCCACAGAGTGAGCGTCACATCCATTGGTGATGTCACCCATCACCCATGATTCCCTAACCATTCCCACTTCAGCGACAGTCTCCGCCCCCGTGGATGCCATGGAGGCACCATCTCTGCCCCACTTACCCCTTGGTGGGCATTACTTCCATTGATGACGTTATTCACAATCCCATAACCATACCCACCCCAGTGACAGTCTCTGCCCCACTTCCAGCTCCAGCCCCACACCAGGTCCTCGCTCCCACCCCTGCTGTGTTTTTACCATCCCCCACAGGCCTCCCCTTCACTGAGGATGAATGATCAGTCCTCAGTAAAGCCTCACCTTCATCCCCTTACATTCCTGGATCAATGATTCAACACACAGTGAGACATCAAACGTTTCTTCCCCAACCTCTGCCTCAATGCTTACTTTTTCCATCAGGACTATCTATTGCTCACTCACTGAAGACCCCTTCTCCTGCTTCCACTTGGATATCCCCTGATGGTCTGTGACCCATTCTTGATCTCTTCATTTCCAACTGCTGCCATGACATTCACCACCTCAACCTGTCCACCACTGTCACCCAATCCAATCTCTCACCCTCACAATACGCAGCTCTCCACTCCCTCCATTTCTAACCCCAACCTCACCATCAAACCAACAGACAAGGGTGGCACGGTGGTAGTTGGTGCACCAACCTCTACACTACTGAATCCAGATGACAACTCGCAAACACTTCCTCCTATTGCCCCCTCGATCACGACTTCACCTCGCATCACCAAACCAGCATCTCCCAGACTATCCACAACCTCATTGCCTTCAGGGATCTCCCACCAACAGCTTGCAACCTCATAGTCCAGGAACCCCACACCGTCCGGTTCTACCTCCTACCTAAAATTCACAAACCTGACTGCCCCCATCATTGACCCATCGTCTCAGCCTGCTCCTGCCTCACCAAGTTTATCTCTGCATACCTTGACACCATCCTTTCCCCCTTTGTCCAAGAACTCCCCACATACATTTGTGAACGATCCACACCCTCCATCTCTTCCATGACTTTTGTTTCCCTAGCCCCTAATGCCTCATCTTCACCATGGACATACAGTCTCTGAACACATCCATCCGCCATGACGAAGGCCTCCAAGCCCTCCGGTTCTTTATCTCCTGCCCACCCAATCAATATCCTTCCACTGACACAACTTATTCGATTGGCTGAACTGGTTCTCACCCTCAACATTTCTCCAGAGAATCCTCCTACTTCCTCCAGCCCAAAGGGGTAACCATGGGCAACCACATGTGCCCCAGCTATGCCTGCCTCTTTGTCGGGTACATGGAGCAGTCCATCTTCCGCAGCTACACTGGCACCATTCCCCACCTTTTCTTTCACTACATCAATGACTGTATCGGCATCACCTCATGCTCCTACAAGGAGGTTGAACAGTTCATTAACTTCACAAACACCTTTCACTCCAACCTCAAGATCATCTGGACTACCTCGGACACCTCCCTCCCATTCCCAGACCTCTCCATCTCTATTTCCAGCGACCGACTCAACACAGGCATCTACTACAAACCCACCAACTCCCACAGCTACCTGGATTATACCTCCTCCCACCCTACTTCCTGTAGAAACACTATCCCTTATTCCCAATTCCTCCGCTCCTGCCACATCCACTCCCTGGAGGACCAGTTCCACCATAGAACATCCCAAATGGCCTCCTTCTTCAAAGGCTGCAATTTTCCCTCCCACTTGGTTAATGATGCTCTCCAGCGCATCTCCTCCACTTTCCATACCTCTGCCCTTGAACCCCAACCCTCCAATCGTAACAAGGACAGAATCCCCCTGATTCCCCCCCTTTCATCCCACCAACCTGCGGATACATTGCATCATCCTCCGCCATTTCCGCCACCTACAAACAGACCCCACCATCAGGGATAAATTTCTCTCCCCACCCCTATCTGCAGACTGGAGAGACCATTCCCTCTGTGACTCCCTTGTTAGGTCCTTGCCCCCACCAACCCACCCTCCACTCTCAGTACGTTTCCCTGCCACCGCAAGAAGCACAAAGCCTGTGCCCACACCTCCCCCTCACCTCTGTCCAATGCTCCAAAGGATCCTTCTGACAGAGATTGACTTGTATTTCCACGCATGTCATCTACTGTGTCCGTTATTTTTGATGTGGCCTCCTCCACATTGGGGAGACAGAATGCCTACTTGCGGAACATTTCAGAGGACATCTCCAGGACACATGCATAAAACAAACCCACTGCCCTGTGGTCGAACACTTCAACTCTCTCTCCCTCTCCCACTCCGCCAAGGACATGCAGGTCCTGGGCCTCCTCCACTGCCAGACTCTCTAGCCACCCAAAACCTGGAGGAAGAATACCTCATCTTCCACCTTGGGACCCTCCAACCACATGAGATTGATGTGGATTTCACCAGTTTCCTCATTTCCCCTCCCCCCCATCTTCTCCCAGATCCTACCTTCCAACTCAGCACAGCCTTTGAACTGTCCTACCTGTCCATCTTCCTTCCCACCTATCCATTTTAACCCCTCCCAACATACCACATTCACCCCCAACTTCATCTACTATCATAATCCCAGCTACTTCCCCCCACCCTCCCCCCCAAGCCCCAACCTGTCCCACTTATCTCTCAGCCCCCTTGGGCCATCCCTCCTGATGGAGGGCTTGTGCTCAAAATGTTGACTGTCCTGCTCCTTGGATACTGCCTGACTGGCCGTGCTTCTCCAGCACCACGCTCTTTGACTCTGATCTTCAGCATCTGCAGTCTTCACTTTCTCCTACAAATATCCGCCCCAATCAACTTTTGAAAGTTTTTGCCTAATTCCATCAAAATTGGACTTCCTCCAGCTTAGAAATTCAAAGTTATAGATCCGGCCTATCCTTTTCCATCACTGTTTTGAAACTCATAGAATTATGATTACTGGCCACAAAGTGCCCCCCCCCCCACCCCCACCCTCCACTGACAATGTCTTGCTCCTTCTTTAATAGTTGCATCCACATACTGAATCAGAAAAATTCTTGTATACACTTAACAAATTCCTCTCCAACCAAGCCTTTAACACTATGTTGGAAAGCTAAAATCCCTACCATAACCATCCTATTTTTCTTACAGATAACTGAGATCTCCTTCCAAATTTGTTTCTCAATTTCCTGCTGACTATTGAGTTGTCTATAGGACAGTCCCAAAAGGTGATCATCTCCTTCTGTTTCTCAGTTCCACCCAAATAACTTCTCTGGATGTATTCCCAGGAATATCCTCCCTAAGTCCAGCTGCAATGTTATCTCTAATCAAAAATGCCACGCGCCCTTGTCTCCTGCCCATCTCTTCCCCCCTTCCCCACTTTTTCTATCCTTCTTATGGCATTAAGCTGCCAATCCTGTCCATCCATGAGCTGCATTTCTATAATATCTATGATATCCCAATCCAATGTTCCCAAACAGGCCCTGAGTTCTTCTGCCTTATCTATCAGGCCTCTCACATTGAAATAATTCAGTTTAATTTATCAGTGCTACCTCGTTCTCTGATTTGTTCCTGCCTGCCCTGACTATTTGACTCGCCCTTTTTCCCAACTTCATCATTCTCATATTGTCAAATACAATACTGCTAAGAATAATTGCTAAGTGTTTGGTCAAAGGCATTGGCCTTAAGCAGAGGTCTTAAAGGAGGAAAGTGAAGGAGATATGTCAGGGAGAGATTTATGGAAAGAATTCCAGAACTTAGAACTGAGGCAATCAAAGGTATAACCACTAATGCTGGGCTGATTAAATTTGGAGATGCTTATGTGGCTAGATGTAAATGAGCACAGATGTCTTGGAACATTGTGGAGTTTAGAGGAGATGACAGAGACAGACACGGATGAGGCCATGGAGCACTATAAGAGTTCGGGTGAAAATTTTAGAATTGAGTTAAGGCATTATTTTAGTGGCAGCCAAGGGAGTGCAAAGATAAGGCTGAAGTGTTTGCAACTATCTTCAGCCAGAAGTGCCAAGTGAATGGCCATCTTGGTTTCCTCTAAAGGGCCCTAGCATGACAGATACGAGTCTTCAGCCAATTCGATTTAGTCCATGTGATATCAAGAAATAGCTCGAGGCAATGGATACTGCAAAAACAATGGGCCCTGACAATATTCTGGCACTAGTACTAAATGTGCTGTACCCTGAGCCTTGCTGTTTAAGTACAGCTATAACACTGCCATCTACTCAACGATGTGGTAAGTTGATGTGGTATGCTCTGTATGGAAAAACAACAAATTAATTATGGGCAATTACTGCTATATTAGTCTTTTTTGATCTTCAGTTAAATGATGGAAGGTGTCAACAGCAGTGCTATTAGACAAAACCAGCTCAGCAAAAATCTGCTCACTGATGCCCAGGTTAGATTCCGTCAGGATCACTCAGCTCCTGATCTCATAATAGTTCAAAAATGAACAAGACAGCTGAATTTAAGAGGCAAGGTGAGGGTAACTGCCTTTGATACCAGGGCTGCTTTTGACAGAGTTATAGTATCAAGGAGTTCTAGCAAAACTGCAGTCAATGGGAAATCAGGGAAAAAAAATCTCTTCACTGGTTGGGTCATACCTGGCACAAAGAAAGATTATTGTGGTTGTTACAAATCAGTTATCTCAGCTCCAGGACATCACTGCAGTAGCTCCTCAGGGCAATGTCCTGGGCCCAACTATCTTCAACTGCTTCTTCAATGATCTTTCCTTTATCATAAGGTTAGATGGTAGGAATGTTTGCTGATGACTGTATAATATTCAACACAATTCACAACTCCCCAGACACTGAAACTGTCCATGTCCAAATGCTACAAGACCTGGATGATATGCGAGCTTGAGCTGAAAAGGGGAACATAACACTTGTGATACACAAATGCAAGGCAATCGCCATCTTCAAAAAGAGAGAATTTAACCACCTTGATATTCAACGGGTTTACTATCACTGAATCCCCCACTATCAATATCCTGGAGGTTACCATTGCCCAAAAACTGAACTGAACTAGCTATAAAAATAGAGTGGCTTCTAGGAATACTACAGCAAATGGTTACCTCCTGACTCCCATTCATTATCTAGCAGGCTCAAGTGAGGAGTGTGGTGAAATACCCCTGACTTGCCTGAATGAGCGCAATTCCAACAAAACGTGGAAGCTTGCTACTATCTCGTCAAGGAGCCTGCTTAATTGATACCACGACCACAAACAACTGTTCCCACTGGTACTTGGTGGCAGCAATGTGTACAATCTATAAGATGCTCTGCAGAAATTTATCACCATCCTAAAACAGCACCTTCTAAAGAACAAAAGAACAAAGAAAATTTACAGCCCAGGAACAGGCCCTTTGGCCCTCCAAGCCTGAGCAAATCCAAATGTACTGTCTAAACCTGTCGGTCAATTCCTAAGCATCTGTATCCCTTTACTCCCCACATACTCATGCATTTATCCAGATGCATCTTAAATTAATCTACCATGCCTGCCTCTACCACCTCTGCTGGCAACATGTTCCAAATGCCCACCACCCTCTGTGTGAAGTACTTGCAGCTTGTATCCCCCTTAAACTTTCCATCTCTCACCTTGAAAGCGTGACCTCTTGTTATTGAATCCTTCACCCTAGGAAATAGCTTGTCTCTATCCACCCTGTAAATACCCTTCATGATTTTATAAACCTCAATCAGGTCCCCCCTCAATCTCCTTTTTGCTAATGAAAATAAACCTAACCTACTCAACCTTTCTTCATAACCACCACATTCCATACCAGGTAACATCCTCATAAACCTTCTCTGCAGCCTCTCCAAAGAATCCACATCCTTTTGGTAATGTAGTGACCAGAACTGTACACCTTATTCTAAATGTGGCCGAACCAATATCTTGTACAATCTTAACATGACTTGCCAACTCTTATACTCAATACCATGTCCAATGAAGGCAAGTATACTATATGCCTTCTTGACCACTCTATCCACCTGTGCAGCAACCTTTAGGGTACAATGGACCTGCATGCCCAGATCTTTCTGCCCATCAACTTTTCCCAAGGCTCTTCGATTCATTGTGTAATTCACTCTCGAATTAGTCTTGCCTAAATGCATCACCTCACATTTGTCTGGATTGAAATCCATCTGCCACTTCTCTGCCCAACTCTCCAGTCTACCTATATCCTCCTGTATTCTCTGACAGTCCCTTATGCTTTCTGATACACCACCAATCTTTGTGTCATCTGCAAACTTGCTGAACAGTGCCCTCTTCCAGGTCATTTATGTATATTACAAACAATAGTGGCCCCAACACTGACCCACTGGTCACCTTTCTCCATTTCGAGAAACTCCCTTCAACTACTACTCTTTGTCTCCTGCTGCTTAGCCAGTTCTTTATCCACCTAGCTAGAACACCCTGCACACGATATGACTTCACTTTCTCCATTAGTCTACCATGGAGAACCTTATCAAATGCCTTACTAAAGTCCATATATATGACATCATTAGCTCTTCCTTCATCTATCAACTTGGTCACTTCCTCAAAGAACTCTATTAAGTTGGTAAGACACGATCTCCCCCACACAACACCATGTTGCCTATCACTGATAAGCCCATTCTTTTCTAAATTTAAGTAGATCCTATCCCTCAGTTCCTTCTCCAGCAACTTTCCCACCACCGACGTCAGGCTCACTGGTCTGTAGTTACCCGGAATATCTCTACTACCCTTCTTGTACAGGGGGACAACATGAGCAACCCTCCAGTCCTCCAGCACTTCACCTGTATTTAAGGATGCCACAAAGCTATCTGTCAGGTCCCCAGCTATTTCCTCTCTCGCCTCCCTCAGCAACCTGGGATAGATCCCACCTGGTCCTGGTGATTTGCCCATCTTAATAACCTCTAGCCTACCCAACACATCTTCCCAACTTATGTCAACGTGATCCAGACTAATCAAACTTCTATCTCTAATCTCAACATTCATCATTTTCCTCTGCTCAGTGAACATTGATGCAAAGTAATCATTCAGAATCTCACCCATTCTCTCAGGTTCGGCACACAGCCTTCCTTCATTATCCTTTAGTGGACCAATCCTTTCTCTAGTTACCTGCTTGCTTCGTATATAAGAATAAAATGCTTTGGGATCCTCCTTAATTCTGCTCACTAAAGCTATTTCATGACCCCTTTTAACCCACTTGATTCCTCATTGAAGACTTATCCTACTGTTCCGATATTCTTCCAGGGCCTGTTCTGTTCTTAGCTGCCTAGACCTTATGTATGGTTCCCTGTTCCTCTTGGTTAGTCATACAATTTCTCCTGTCATCCACGGTTCACAAGACTTGCCCTTCCTGTCCTTTGCCTTCAACGGGACATGCCTATCCTGCACTGTCTTTAACCTATCTTTGAAAGCCTCCCACATCTCAAATGTGGACTTCCCTTCAAATAGCTGTGTCCAATCCACATTTCCGAACTCCTGCCTAATTTTGATATAATTGATTAGATTAGGTTAGATTGCTTACAGTGTGGAAAGAGGCCCTTCGGCCCAACAAGTCCACACCAACCCTCCGAAGAGCAACTCATCCAGACTCATTCCCCTACATTTACTCCTACACTTAACATTACGGGCAATTTAGCGTGGACATTTTTGGACTGTGGGAGGAAACCAGAGTACCTGGAGGAAACCAATGAAGAGACGTGGAGAATGTGTAAATTCAACACAAATTCAACACTGCCGATGTGAGGCAGCAGTGCTAACCACTGTGCCAACGTGCCGCCCAGTTTAGTACTCTTCCCTTAGGACCACTCTCTTTATCTACGAGTATTCTAAAACTTACAAAATTGTGGTAACTGTTCCCAAAGAAATCCCCAGTGTAACTTCTACCACCTGTCCTGGCTTGTTCCCCAGTACCAGGTCCAATATGGTCTCTTCACTCATCCGGCTATTGACATACTGCTCTAGAAAACTTTCCTGGACGCTTCTTACTAATTCTACTCCATCCAGACCTCTGACGTTAAGTGTATCCAAAATCAATGTTAGGAAGATTAAAATCTCCAATCACCACTACCCTATTGCTTCTATATCTTTCCATAATCCAATGAGGACTGCCATCTGGAAGGACCGGGGCAATAGATACATGGAATGCTAAACACCTGCAAATTCACCTCCAAGCCACTCACCATCCTGACTTAGAAATGAATCTCTGTTCCTTCAACGTTGCTGAATCAAAATCCTGGAATTCCTTTCCTGAAGGCATTGTGGGTTTACATCCAGTACTTGAACTGCAGCAGGTCAAGAAGACATTTCACCACCACCTTCTAAAGGGCAACTGCGAATGGGCAATAAATGCTTGTCCGGCCATTGATGTGCATTAAAACAAAAAGATACTACGGCAAGTTGATGGATGAAAGGATGTGTACAACTAAGGTCAGAGACAGTAGAAATTTGATGACCTCAAACTTAGAGAAGATGGAATGCAGGAGGCTGTCTGAAAAACATTAAAAACTATGTGTCTGGTAGTTACAACCAGTAGATTAGGGTTTCTGAAACAAAAATCTGCCATTTCATAATGTTTCATTTCCTTGCAATGCATGTTTGATTGTAAATATATGATATACTATATAACTTATATCAGGTCATTAAATATTTATCTGATATAAATATCGGATTGCTTGGACAATGAAATAACAAATTTATGCGATTCTTACGTTAAATTAGTTCTTTAAAAATTCTAACCAAGGTTACTTTTGGCTGCTGCTTTCCTTGAGGTGTTTTAACAGATGTAGAGATTTATTAACATTTGGAAAAATGGTTTGGTACAGCAAAATGTCACAAAAACTCCCCACAAATTTCTTGTTACCCCATGTAGAGCTTCTACTGTACTGCAATTTTAGTACAAATGTTGGCTTTTTATGCCAACAAATTGTAAGTCAAACATTTTCATTTTCATTATCTACAATCATCTGCTAATTATCTCTCCTTTTTCTATCAACATTCTATTTGAGTAGTTGGCTTAGTTGGTTGGTGCCTATTTTCTTTTCTTTTGCTTTTGTCTGTTGCACCTATTAATTGTTCATTGTTGAATGATTTGGTGGTGCCACATATATTATGGACTTTGCAAATTGACTAAGATCTTTCAATACATAATGTTTTTTTAACAGATATCCCAGTTCCGCAGAACTTACATTTGAAGATATGAAAGCTGCTTGCCATTTTATTTATGCTGTTGTTTCCCATCAGCTGAATCTGTGAATTTTTTCCATCTCAAGATTCTATTTATTGCTTCCTTTTATTGAATTTTCCTGTCATCCTGAAGTGTAACTTTTCTTTAGCACATGGATTTTTAAACTGAAACAATTCATAAATAAGAATTATAACATTGATTTCAGTTTTTGAACATGAATTTGTTGCATGCATCATTTGTACATTGGGTGAAATCTTATAGGGGTTTGAGTGACTTAGCAATGACCAGATTTGTGGCAGAATCAGCCAAGAAATCTGGCAAAGTCTATCTTGATATTGGGAGCAAAATTTCTTTGCTTTTGAAAAATGGCAATTTGCCAATTAAGAAGGATTATTGCTTGTTAAATGTCTTGTTAACAGCTTAATTCATCTCATTAATATTTACCTTCCTATCTTACTAAATTCACCAAACAAGCTGGACCTTGAGATAACTTGACATGGAATTCAGAGTGGAGAACCTGTGAAT
This sequence comes from Hemiscyllium ocellatum, assembly GCF_020745735.1. Lineage (NCBI taxonomy): Eukaryota > Metazoa > Chordata > Chondrichthyes > Orectolobiformes > Hemiscylliidae > Hemiscyllium > Hemiscyllium ocellatum. The sequence goes on along the minus strand of NC_083411.1, from coordinate 91,915,260 downwards.
TCAACTCACACCTTTCACCAAAGGACCTCTATGTTGAACACCTTAGGTTACGCTTTATGGACACTGCAACACACATCCCATGTGCACAGACATTGGCATTCAGTATGTGCTAGTCTCTAAGAATCTTAATACCACCAATCCAATCCACTTACATGATACTTCTGCATTTCAGTGCTGCACTTTGGGCTGTACTGACAACTACCATTACATTGCTGCAGCATGGTCACCATGTACTCAGAACCACACCCAGCTCATTGACTGGACCAGCTGTATTCCAGGCTCTTTGTTCACTGTCATAATGGAAACTCACAGCATAAGACCATAAGATGTAGGAGCAGAGTAGCACCATTCAGCTCCACCACTTGATTGTAATTGATACCAACCCCATATTTCTGCCCCTTTCTGTAACCCTTGATCGAACACATTTTCAGCTCTGATCTCCAGCATCTGCAGACCTCACTTTCCCCTTACTAATCAATAACCTATCTATCTTTATTGACTGCACCTTCCTTTATTGCCAGCTGCTGATTCCAACACCTACAAGCCTTGATGGTATGTGCAAGACCATTATCTGGGTAGTATCTGGCTGTGAGTGTTAGAACAAATGACAGGGCCTTTTCATCAGTGATTTGCTGTTGCTTTCTTTCCACCTTCTGGGGCTGTTGTGGCTTCTTGGCCCATTATAGAAACCGAGCTTCTTTCCTTCTGTTTACATGCACCCATTAATACCTCCATTGCTGCATCAATCACTATGGACTCCTCACTAGGTCCTGATATTTACGTTATGATAATTTACATTGCAACAGTATTTTAGTGCAGCTTCCATTTAAGACATAGCTTGTCTTTAAAAGGGAGCAGCTTAGCTGTACAATGTGAAGAGAATGATGCCACCCTCACTCCCCAAACCTACTGATGCATCCAATAGAAATATTTGGCTCAAAAAGCTCTCAAAATGTTTTGGCTTCACATCAAAGTGTTATCGTCACTTGTCTATTGTACAGCTTGTACATTCCTGAGGTCTGGACAAAGTAATACCACCTCATGGTGTTGGCAGATGCATCTGAATTTATATTTTTTTATTAATGCTGTAAGATTTTGTATTTCTTCCTCAATACTTTATCTCTGCTATTGTTCTTTTGATTCACTAGCATTAAAAATGCTGACAAAAATTCCGAGTGCCACTGAAAATTGAAACCTTATCAATTTCCACTTAAAGCATATTCAAATACTAAGCCTTCCTCTATGGTACAGAATTCCAAATATTCACAACCCTCTGAGTAAAATAATTCCTCATTATTTCAAATCTAAATGGCAGCTATCTTATTTTTAGATTCCCTAAGATGAAACATCTTACCTGCAACCACTATCTGTATTTCTTTACATATTTTGTTGATTTCAATGAGATCACCTCTCATTCTTTGAAACTCAAGAGGACAGAGACCCTGTTTGCCGAATCACTCTTCATAGGATTAGATTACTTACAGTGTGGAAACAGGCCCTTCAGCCCAACAAGTCCACACCGACCCGCCGAAGCGCAACCCACCCATACCCCTACATTTACCCCTTACCTAACACTACGGGCAATTTAGCATGGCCAATTCACCTGACCCACACATCTTTGGACTGTGGGAGGAAACCGGAGCACCCAGAGGAAACCCACGCAGACACGGGGAGAACGTGCAAACTCCACACAGTCAGTCGCCTGAGTCGGGAATTGAACCTGGGTCTCTAGCGCTGTGAGGCAGCAGTGCTAACCACTGTGCCACCGTGCCGCCCAGAGTTCTGAGAATCCGCAAACAAGTCTGACGAACCTTTGTTACAACCTCTAGGGCAATAATATCTTTCCTGACATAAAGAGAACAAACCTGCAGAAGACAAAACTGGAAGCCTAGTGAAATGGGCAGCTTCCTCAAATCTACCTCCATGACCTCCGAGAAGGAGAGGATCAAGGCTTCTGAGAAACATCTGATGAGCAGCTTATTGTAACAGCTTTGCAGCTGGCAGGGAAACAAAATGCCCCAGTCTGCTGGCACTAAAATATTACAGGAGACCAGGCACCTGATCAGCTCCAGCTGGGAGAAGACTCTGTAATGTTGGCAATCAAGGACTTTGACCCATGCACAGGGAGGAACAGGAGTGGCAGATGGGCATGTGGGAAGATGAATCAGTGCAGTGAGTTAAAAGAATCTGGCTACATCTCTTTGGACAGGTTGGTGACTGCCATGGAGAGTCAGGTCCAGCATCATCAGGATCTGCTGGAGAGGCACACATTCCTGCACTCCAGTGCCCCAGGCATGGGTATTTGTGAACAAAGACATGACAACTGGGAGGGCAGGGAAACTGGAAAACATTCCAGGTGACCCTTCTTCATAAGGAAACAGGGCAGTACCTGGAGTCACTCAGGCAGAGGAAGAAACATAAACAGCTCCCTCATAAATCTCCAGTCAGAACACTGCAGAGGTGAATGGGCCATCTAGTCTCACCATGCCTGATGGACAATTTAAAGATACGCGTGACAATGCACATTTGATTATTTAATACTTTATCTTATAAGTGGCACTGCTTCTGCTTACTTTTGGTTATTTGCCTCCCTGTGTAGTCCTGAATGTAACTGTTCCAGCATAAGGCATAACTTAATGGCCACGCAGAATGTATCATGGATTGATCTGTGGTAATAGCCTGCTGCAACATCTGGAAGCAGAAGGAATAAGGCATACAGAGGATAATAGGTCTTGCTAATATCATTGATCTTTTTCCCTACAACATTCCCATCCCGTTCATAGCCTCTGTACCCAAATTAATTAATTGTTCAATGACGTCTGGGACAGGGAAGTGCACAACAAACAGTCGAGCAATACTTTCAGATGGCCAGGGATGAGGGATCTAACAGGTCTTTGTCCTGTACAATTCTTGAGTCTATGTGTAATGTTCTTTTCCTTCAAATATCCTCACTTCAGTGAGTCTTGCAACACCTTCCCTCACTGGTTGAAATATCTAGCCTACCCACTTTGACTATGGTTGCAGCTATTTTCTTTCCCCTCGTGAACATTTGATTCCCAGCATGGTAGAAAGTGAGTTCTCCAAGATCAATAACTTCCAACTTCCACTGTTAATGTTGGTGAGCCCCAAATTACCAAGTACCCTTCTTGGTAGCCTTGCTTCTCACTCTCATAGGCTTCATACCTCCCCAGATCCCACACAACCTATGTACATTAGCCTGGCCTGCACATTTTTCCCTCTTAGCCCCTGGCATATCAGGTGACTCTGGCAAGTGTAGTCATACACTGTTACCCCTTTGAAGCAAGGTACTTTTTATTGTGGACAAATCTCCCTTCCAAATTGCTCTATTTCATCCATTCTTTACTGTATCACTCCCCTTGCAGATACTATTATCTCCTTTCACAATTGTCATCCACCCCCACCAGCAGCCCAAACAAAAACTTGCCAAGTATTTTTGATGCAACAATGGATCGCTTCATACCCTCAGCTCCACCACCACACGAGCTGTTCTTTAGTTTCCATGGATGGATCCAATGTCCATGACCCACTGCCTTGAGTGTCACGATCTGATGGCCCAAGTCAAAATGTGTTCACACACTTGCCTGGTGGTTCTATATGTCTCTGGCTGTGTTCACTCTATCCACTGGACTGGCTGCTATGGAGTCACAGAGTGATTGTGCCTCACTCCCTGATCTGCAGAGGTGTGGACCCCTGACTGAGAACACTCAGCACTGGGTACCTCATCCTGGCCAATCCCCTGGAATGGTATTGGGGGCTGTCCTTGACTCATTCTGCCAGGACTGCCTAATTGACATTTGCTTCCATTGACTTCAGTGAGGACTACTCTCCTGAGTCACCAGAATTTTAGAGGATCACAGAGATCTTTGATTTGAATCCTAGTCTTACTGGAGTTGTGTTTTAGGATTTGGAAGAAGCATGAATCGCTTTTAAGGTTGTTGCATGACATCATGTTAGTAAATAAAATGGAATGGTTGAAGAAGGTGTGCAGAGAGTGGTTAGTACAGTAGGTAGATGTGTTAGCCAGGAGTTCATCTCCCATATCATTATAGTATACATATTTATTGTGGCGAGAAAATATTTTCTGCAGTCTTTTTAGAGGGCATAAGTTTAAGGTAAGAAGCAAGTGATTGACAGGAGGTCGGAACATAGATTTGTTTCACTCAGAGAATGATAGATATACAGAACGTGCTGCCTGAGAAGATGGTGGAGGCAGGTGCCTTTGCAACATCTAAGAAATATCTGGATAAATACATAAAATGCCAGGGAATTGTAGGAAATGTACCAAGTGCTGGTAAGTGGGATTAGTGTAGTTTGGTGTTGGTCAGCATAGACATGGTAGGCCAAACGGTCTGATTTTATGCTGCAGGACTTTATAGCTGCTGCTTCTCTGCCAAATGCAGATTTGAACACAGCTTCAACCCCTTTCACTCGGTGTACTAGAGACAAGTAGAGAAGCAAAAGATAGGAATCACTCATTGCACAGGTTGGGGACCAGGAAGGCAGCTCCAAGACTCATTTCAACAGGAGGGTAATGTAAATACAGCTAATAAAAAAAACGATCATGAGTAAGTAAAGATTCTACAAACTTTAACGATTTCATTCTAGCTCGTTAAATTTGATTTTCTCCTAGTTTCCTAATCATTAAGCATCATTTGGAAATTTGCAAAATGAGCAAAATACAAAGAACACTATATAAATAAGAATGGACAAGTATAGCATGTACTAAGAGGCCGCTGATAAATGAGGGAAAATAAACAGGATGAAAATGATCTTGGACAGTAGTGCAAAACAAATATTAGTGCAATGGCAGCCATTTTACTCAACACCTGGGTTTCTTTTCTATTGAAATCAATTATGTGTAATCAAAATTACATTTTAAAATAATTTCAAGAGACAAAGTGTTTTGTGGGTTTGCTGTTCCTAGCAAACAGATATTTTCAGCTTTCACATTTTCACTTTGAGCATTTATTTATAATTTTCAAGCCCAAAATAATTCCATTCAAATCTCCAAAAATATAGACAAAAAATAACTATCCTTTGACAATGTGGTTTATTTCTCCTTATTAATTATATGTATTATACTTGTGTTTTATGATAGTTGAAGAAACATCACCTGATCTGACTATTGTCACAGAAGAACCGAATGGAGTCATTGAAACTATTAAGGATGCAGAGAATGTAATCAGCTGTAATAACATGTCTACTTCTAGTATGGACTGCTGTTTTGAAGCAAATACTGGGTCAAAAGCATTAAATGAAAGTTCCCATGAGCCCTCACTGCAATCACAGACTCAAGAACTGGATGACATGCTAGAAATACTGGGAGGTGAAGACCAAATACACATGGATTGTCATCACTCTGAAGAAGGTGAGATAATGAGCATTTGAAGTAAATCCTCACACAGCCAAGTCTGTTACAAATTACAATAACAGTAAATTGTGTTTTTCTCAACAAAGTTGTTTTTGAACAAATACTTATGGATTTCCAATGGAAAGATATTCTTTATAAGTTCTTCAAAACTGGTGTAGACAATGAAGGGAATATTTTACAATTTTCATTTCAATGAAGAATTACCCTCTAAAATAAAGGCTGTTCTAATTTCTGTACTCATTAGCACAGGGTACTGGGAGAAATCCCAAGGTTACTGCCTTGGATTTTCAATAGCTTGCCTAGTTTCTGCTAAAAGGACCTCATGCTTCTTTTTATCTATATTGTTTAAGCTAATGTGGACCATGAACTCTTGGTCTTAGCCATCTCCTGAAAGAAAGTCCTGTGGTTGCTTTTTGGCATCTTTAATCGTAGCACTAAGGAAGAAACATACAATCCTGGTGTCACATGTATGACCACAGAAATACCTGCACATTCCTCTATCGAATCACCTCCTATTAATACCAATTCAATCTTCTCCCCCTTACTTTGTGCAGCTGAACAATTGCAAAGCTACAGACTTTGCTCTTGCTACATTCCTCTAATGAAACATTGCCCTCACCAGAATACGGAGTATGAAACCACCTAATGAGAACATGAAGCTCAGTGGGGTCTTTCACTATCTTTACAGTATTTTTAAACCTAGCAGTTACCCATTCCCTCTCTGGTTGCCTAGTCTAATCTGTGATGTGATCTGTTGTCAAACACACTATTCATACAAATATTGGCTTTGTTGATGCACCACAGTGACTCCAGCCAGTGCTTGAATACAAAAACCATGAGTTCAAGTTTTTGTAAGTGGAGACATTTCTTATAGATGTCACTATCTGAGACATGTGGAAACATACAGCTTTTACAGCATGGAAGGAGACCCCTCAGACCATCATGACCAAACCAGACATCAAGCATCTGTCTATTCTAATTTCATGTTCCATAGCTTTGTATGTGATAACATTTTAAGTATTCAGCTTGAGGGTTCCTGTCTATACCACCCTTTTAGGCAATGAGTTCCAGATATCCACCACTTGCTGGATAAAAATATTTTTCTTCTATTCCTCTCTAAACCTCTCAGTCCTTATCTTAAAATTGTGCCTCTTGGTATTGACCTCTCTACTAAGGGCAAAAATTTATCCCTATTCTACCTGTCTGTGCCCCTTATATATTTCCTCTGCATGCTCTCCGGTACTGGGGGCAGCATAGTGATACAATGGTTAGCACTGCTACCTTACAGTACAAGGGACCTGTGTTCAGTCCCAGCCTCGGGTGTCTGTGTGGAGTTCGTATATTCTTCCCTGTGTCTGCGTGGGCTTCCTCTGAGTGGTCTGGTTTCCTTTCAAATCTTAACTAACATTATACACAGATCCATCATAATCTTCTTGCTCTTGTTTTCAATGCCTTTATTAGTAAAGGTAACTATCCCATATGCCTTCTTATTGATCTTATTTACCTGCCCTGCTGCCGTCAAGGATCTTTGGACATGCACACCAAAAATCCCACTGATCCTGTGACTTTCCATTACCATTTTTGTGTTCTTCCTTGTCTTGATAGTTCTCCCAAAATGGCATCATCTCACACTTTTCAGAATTAAATTCCGTTTGCAACTGTTCAGCCCATCTGACCAGACTATCTATACCATTCTGTAATCTACTTACCATACTACCAATTTTCATGTCACTGTGAACTTATTGATTATGCCTCCTATATTCATATCTAGATCATTAATATGCACAATGAACAGTATGAAACCCAGCATTAATGCTATGGCACATCAGTTGGCATAGGCTTTCAGTCACAAAAACATCCTTCGACCAATAGCCTTTGTTTCCTGCCAATAAAATGATTTTGCATCCAATTTGCCAAATTGCTGTGAAGCATCGATTACTTTCTACATGGGACCAGAAAGGGAATTCCATGCACCGAGCTGTCTTGTTATGCTGTAAGCTTATTTTCAGACTATAGACTTTAAATTGGAGTTGAGAATGCAGAACTCACCAATTAACTGTAAGGAATCCAGCACTGACTTTGAATGACCATTTCAGGGTCCATTTCTCACTTGCTCATTTAAATGGTGCTGACTGCCTGTATCAGGATCCTTGTCTCATCCACTCCTTTAGTTATTGCTGTCTGGTTGTCTTGAGGTCTTTCCCTTGCTTACTTCATTGGATGCTCCTGAGTGCCTGTCTCAGTATCTCCTCTTGCCTGCTCCTTTAGGTATTGCTGACTTCTCTCTCAGGATCCTTCCCTTGTCTGTTGCACTTGGTACCACTGATTGCTGCTGTTAAATTCCTCCTCTTACCTGCTATTCTCTGATGCTATTGTTTGCTTGTCCCTGAGTCCTTTCCTTGTCTGTTCCTCTAGGTGATACTGATGACATTTTGGAGGGTCTTCATCTCTCCAGCTCCTCCAAATGCTGCTGACTTTTTACAGTATTCCGACTACCCACTGTTTTAGGTGATGGTTACTGCCTGACTTGGTTTTCTCCATGTGATCACTTCAATTCAATAACATCCCCTCTCTAATGCATTTAAATTTTGTGTTTTACTGCAGTTGAAGCAACATTACTTGATTTGACTAGAGCGACAGAAGAACAGAACATAGTCATTGAAGCTGAGAAGGACACAGAGGACACAATAAACTGTAATAACATTGTGGTATCTAGCTCAGAGAGCTGTTCCAAAGTAAACTCTGGCTTAGAAGTCATGAATAAAAATCTCCACATGCCCCTACAACGAGCAACCACTTTAAGACTCGTTGATGTGCAAAGAATGGAAGAGGATGAAATAAATACTGGATTAGAAGCGATTTACAAAGGTCTCCAGGAGCCGCTCCAGCGAGCAACCACACTAAAACATGATGATGTGCAAAGAATACAAGAAGATGTGATGAACACTGGGTCAGAAGCTATGACCAAAAGTCTTCAGGAGCCTCCACAACGGGCAACCACCCTAGAACTTAATGAAATGCAAAATACGCAGGAGAGTGATGACAAAAAGCTACAGAAGCAGGACATTAACAAAGAAGGAAACACAAACCAAAGTAGCTTAGACAAAACCACAGAACATGATCAAAACAAAAATAATGATGAGAAACAGACATTGGAAGCAGAACTACAAAAATGTATTGATGATTTGAAAAAACTTAAAATACCCTCTACCTTCTTAAAGAAACAGAGGCACTGGCAAAATGAACTGCTAAAGAAATATGATATGTAAACCAATGAAAAATAAGCTGAATATTGGAATAAGTATAATGTATAGCTTGCTTGCCAACTCTGTCCTGGCAGAGGTGAAAAATGAAATGTTGATAGTATAAATAATCACTGCTTTCAAATATTAGCATTTGTCAGAATAGCTAGACATTACCTATTGAAAAATACGTAGGTTGATAGACCATATATTAACATTTCACTTCTCATAATTTTCTCACTTACCCCTTGATGTTTACTTACACTTTATGTTCAAGTCCAAATGCAAGGTATAAGTGATAATGTACTAATTCACTTGGCTGTAGTCACAGTTTGATTCACTGTACAGATTCCATTCATGTTTAAAATTAGTAAACTAGTAAGGTAAAACTCAGAAAATCCTGTTTTCATTTCTAATGAATAGGCTTATCAAGATATAAATGTGATTTCAGCAAATTGTCAAGACATGGCTTATGTCATTTCCCTGAGTAATTTATTAAAAATAAAACATTGAAATTTACTACAATGTTTTAACCTGATCATTTGAAGATTACATGTTACTGATAGAAGTTAAGCATTTAATGAGCACTGTCAAGAGGTTGAGTATTCAAAGTTTTCAAAGAGCTGTGAAGTTTTTTGTGATTCATGAAAACAATGATACACTTCCTTGGTTTAAATTTTGCTGGCATCTTTTAATGCAATTGGTTGACCAACGAAGTCAAGATTATAAGAACCATTAAAGGTATGAAGAAGCCTCTGGTTCATCAAATGTGGTTCCATAGTACATTAGATTACTTACACTGTGGAAACAGGCCCTTCGGCCCAACAAGTCCACACCAACCCTCCAAAGAGCAATCCACTTAGACCCATTCCCCGATATTTACCCTGCCACCTAACACTACGGGCAATTTAGCATGGCCAATTAACCTAACTTGCACATTTTTGGACTGTGGGAGGAAACCAGAGCACCCGCAGGAAGCCCACACAGACACGGGGAGAATGTGCAAACTCCACACAGTTGCCTGAGGCGGGAATTGAACCCAAGTCTCTGGTGCTGTGAAGTAGCAGTGCTAACCACTGTGCCACCATGCCAGCCATTAACTCCACTAGCCAGGAATCCAACACTCTATCATCTACACACCTACGGTCCATCCCTAGGACCAACAGCATGTTTAAAAGGGGATGGGAAAGTTGACCCAGGTGCCTGAAGCATTACTTAATTTGACTAGTATCAAGTCAAGTAATGAACAGATCATAGTCATTGAAGCTAATAAGAACGCAGAGGCCATAAGAAAGTCGAAAAACAGAAGTTGCTGGAAAAGCTCAGTAGGTCTGGCAGCATCTGACAACGTTAATCTTTCAAAACTGAGGAAGAGTCACTGTACCTGAAATGTTAAACTCTGATTTCACTTTACAGATGCTGCCAGACCTGCTGAGCTTTTCCAGCAACTTCTGTTTTTGTTTCTGATTTACAGTGTCCGCATTCCTTTGGCTTTTTACACATCACGTCCAAGTGTCCCATCCTCACAAGGAGACAGATTGATGTCAGGAGGCACCTAGCTGGAGGTGGAACCACACGTTGGCTGATTGTAACCCCCTAATATGACCAGACAACCCTGGACAAGACCCCCAACTGGTGCTTGCAAATGTCACTGGCTGCATTAATCCTCCTCCTCAGAAATTCTGTGAGCAAACAGGTAGCCACTAACAAGGTGACAGGGAGATTCCACTATCTGTCCCATAAGTGCACATGTGGAGTCTACCAATTGCACATACCAGACTATCAATCATCCTATGGACATTATTGTTACCTTCAACATCCCTGGGATTCATCTGTAGTGCCTTAGCTTTTTGTTTTATTCACTTATGGAATATGGGTGTCACTGACTGGGCCAGCGTTTATTGCTGATCACTGGAGAGAAGGTGGTGGTGAGCTGCCTTCTTCAGTCCATGCACTGTAGGTAGACCCACAATATTGTTAGGACTGGATGCTCAGGATATTGATCCAGTAGCACTGAAGGAATCATGATATATTTCCAAGTCAGAATGGCTCAGTAGTTGGAGGGACAATTTGAAGGTGCTGGTGCTCTCATGTATCCACTGCCTTTTCCCTTCTGGATGGAAGTGGCCATGGGTTTAGAAGGTTGCAATCTTCATGTCAAGATTCCCTAATGGATGAGTTTACTTCTTTGTCAATTGTGAGAGAAACCAAACTCCAGCAATTACAAAAATACAGATTTTTTTTTCTGTTGAAGATGCTCCACATCTTTCACATCATATCATTTTAACTGACGTTTTTGGGATAATAAGACTACAGCAGAGCATAAGCTCATTCTACCTTAAAGCACTGAAGGGATAGTGATGGTTTCATACTTACAATGAACATTCTCAAGGTGAGGGTCTTAATCAGGGAGTGGAATCACTGATGGGACTCATTTAGAGTTTATATCTAGGAGTACAAGGTAACTGAAGAGCTCACGTATCATAGCTATTTTAAATGTTAACCTTGGTCAGGGAAAGTTTTGTGCAGGCATTGAAATATTTGCAGAGGTGAGGACATTAGAACCCCAGTTACAAGAAAACCTCAGCATTTTATTGTGTACATCAGTCAAATACAGGGTTTTCTTCAAGCTGTGCAGATCATGATGTTACTTGTAATATTAAAGTCACAAACCAGCTCAGTCATCCTGGTAGATGGTGATGATACAGTTCTCATTTCCTCTGAAGCTCTCCAGAGAATTGTGTCTCACATCAATGTACCTCGTCAGTGGTTTCTTCTCACTTGTATACCTCTCCTGAAGAATACATCCCACTTTTGATGATTGTGATTGTGGGGAATGCAGCACAACACCCCGATTCAGGACACAGTGTCTGGGTGTATTATGTGATACTACCTTACTGATCCAACAATTGGAACAACATTTTCAGTAGGTCCATGGTCTGTACTATAATACATCTGATTGAAGTATGGACAACTTTGTATCTCTGTGAAAGACTGAGAGTTTCTTGGAGATGTTATCAGCCTGGTATGGAAAGGGTACCCCTTGACTGCAGCTGCCATTCTTGTATGGGCTGAGGGCCTTTGACAGAGGCTGGCATCTGTGACTTGCACAGAATCTATAGGTTATGGAAGCATCCTTGAGATAGAGCAGAAAGCCGCAATATTTGGCTGTCATGGTCACAAATTAATTGAACAAGTAAATGAAATCCATCTCTGTCCAACTTTTCTGGTTGTTGGCACTTTTACAGCTATGTAAGTGTAATTAATTGCGTCATGTACCTGTGAGAAACCAGTAATCGCTGAGAATCCTAATGCTCTAATGCTGCTTAACTAGCTGTATCAAGGAGGTTATGAATATGTTGGCACTGGTGAATATAGCAGTGGTGATTTCCTAGATGCACTTATCAGTTGAGTTCTGTGTGAAATTCCACAGAGGTCCACAGTTACTCCTTGAAACAATCTACTTCCAAAAACAGCTGTAACCTTTATGGCTGCTGGAATGGTACATTCCCCCAGTCATTGTGATGGCAAATCCACAGTCAGCACTGACCTTGGTTTGTCATGACAGCTCAGAACATCATTCATTATCTTCCTCAATGGGTTTCAGTCATTTGTAGATAGCTGCAGGAGGTCAGTAGATCTGTTTCTGCACCGAACTCTCCCTCTCTTTGGCAGATCTTGGAGGCTGTGAGGGAGCTGGTGACTGCTTCTGATCTTGTTGGACCTGCAGAAGCATTCTCCCTGATGTCTTCTGCACCAGTTTTGTTGCAATAAGAGCATAACAAGAAGAGCAGCTATATTAACCACTGTCATTGTGCCTGCAGTTGTAGTAGATCTGTGAGAGCATTTCAAGTAATTATACAGTCTTCACAGAGGGATGCTTCAGTTGTGACATCCTTCTCCACGAAGGTCCTAGTTATATCCTCATACAGGATAGTGCTGTGCATTTGGAAGGAACCAATTAGAATGTGCTGCTACCAATTTAGTATTCCTGCTTAAATACAGAGGAGAGATTCTCACTAAGGGTTTCAAAACAGCTTGGAGATATTTAGGAATGCAAGATTTCCATCATCTCTGATAATAACCCTTCTCACACTCATTAGTTATCATGCATCATGTAAGATTTCCCTTTCAGCCATAAGTTGCTAACTGTCGTTGCTCCTCAATCTGCTACCTCAGCGAGAACCACTGCATTCTAAGCCTCTCAGCAAACATACACGCTGATATTCTGACTCTGAAGCATTTCTACGGCCTTGGTGGCTAGTTAGAAGGTCCAGCAAGACATGTCAATAACATGGAGATACCTGGAGTAGTTATACAGCTTACATTTAAATTGAAGAGGCGTGTATGAGCCCAGACTGCAGGATGAGAATTCAAATCAACAGGTATCAACATGGCCTCCAAACCCTCCATTTCTTCCTCTCCTGGTGTCCCCAACAGTACCCTTCCACTGACGCTCTCATGCGTTTGGCTGAACTGGTCCTCACCCTTAACAACTTCTCCTTCAAATCCTCCCATTTCCTCCAGACCAAAGGGGTAGCCATGGCACTGTATGGGCCCCAGCTATGCCTGTCTCTTTGTCGGCTATGTAAAACAGTCCATCTTCCATAGTTACACCGGCACCACTCCCCACCTCTTCCTCCACTACATTGATGACTGCATCGATGCCACCTTGTGCTCCCACAAGGAGGTTGAGCAGTTCATTAATTTCACCAACACATTCCAGCCCGACCTTAAATTCACATGGACCATCTCTGATACCTCCCTCCCCTTCCTGGACCTCTCCATCTCTATTAATGACGACCAACTTGACACTGACATTTTTTACAAATCCACCGACTCCCACAGCTATCAGGATTACACCTCTTCCCACCCTACCTCCTGCAAAAATGCCATCCCATATTCCCAATTCCTCCGCCTCCGCCATATCTGCTCCCAAGAAGACCAATTCCACCACAGAACACACCGCAATTTCCCTTCCCACATGGTCGAAGATTACTTCCAATGCATCTCATCCACATCCCGCATCTCCACCCTCAAACCCTCCAGCCTCCTTCATCGTCACTCCCCCACCACCTCTCCAACCATAACAAAGACAGAACCCCCCGGTCCTCACCTTCCACCCGATCAACCTTCGCCTAAACTCCCACCCCTTTCTGCTTTCCACAAAGATCGTTCCCTCCGTGACTACCTGGTCAGGTTCGTGCCCCCCCCCAACAACTCAGCCTCTCATCCTGGCACCTTCCCCTGCCACAGCAGGAATTGCAAAACCTGCACCCACACCTCCTCCCTCACCTCCATCCAAGGCCCCAAAGGAGCCTTCCACATCCATCAAAGTTTCACCTGCACATCCACCAATGTCATTTTTTGTATCTGTTGCTCTGATGCGGTCTCCTCTACATTGGGGAGACTGGACGCCTTCTCGCAGAGCGCTTTAGAGAACATCTCCAGGACACCTACACCAATCAACACCACCACCCCGTGGCCCAACAGTTCAACTCTCTCTCCCACTCAGCCGAGGACATGCAGGTCCTGGGCCTCCTCCACCGCCGCTCCCTCACCACCCGATGCCTGGAGGAAGAACGCCTCATCTTTCGCTTTGGAACACTTCAACCCCAGGGCATCAATGTGGACTTCAACAGTTTCCTTATTTCCCCCCCCCCCACCTTACCCCAGTTCCAAACTTCTAGCTCAGAACCGTCCTCATGACCTGTCCTACCTGCCAATCTCTCATCCCACCTATCCACTCCACCCTCCCCTCTGACCGATCACTTTCATCCCCACCTCCATCCACCCATTGTACTCTTTGTTACCTCCCCCCACCCTCCTCTCTGACCTACCACCTCCATCCCCACCCCCATTCACCTACTGTACTCTTTGCTACCTTCTCCCCAGCACACACACCACCCTTCCCCCATCCCGCCATTTATCTCTCCACTCTGGAGGCTCCCTGCCTCCATTCCTGATGAAGGGCTTTTGGCTGAAATGTTGATTTTCCTGCTCCTTGGGTGCAGCCTGACCTGCTGTGATTTTCCAGCACCACTTTAATCTAGACTCTAGTTTCCAGCATCTGCAGTCCTCACTTTTGCCTATCAACATGGCTTTTGCTCATGAATTTTGGAAGCATTGAATTCCTTGATTGGACAGAAGTTTATTAGGAAGGCAACTTCATTATTGTGTGTACGGTAAGTGATGATCTACAACTAAATTTATTGAGGCTCCTTGCCAACTGATGGTAAGATTAAAATGGCGTAAGAATTTTCCCAAAGTTCATAATAAGCAGAATATTTGTTTTGTCCTTTTTGACTTTACAAGCTTGCTGTAATGTCACAGTGCTACATTAAATTTATTGATTTGAGCACTACTGTTAGTGCCACTTCTTTGCTCGGATCTTTGACTGTCGACATTTAAGCACAGGAGAGTGCCACCTGACCCAGTGTGTCTACACCAACCAACAAGTATCTCAATACACCAATCATATGCACCAGCTTTTGGCCCATTGCCCAGTGGGGCAATGGAAATACAAGTGAACAAAGATGTAAAGGTAAGGTAAAGTCATCATAGTACTACCAGTATTCATTAGAGACTGAAAATGAATAGTGGAAGTTTAACCTGAGGGTAACCAGGTCAGGAAAAAGTTTGAGACCTTCATGGTACAGGAATCAAACTCATACAGTTGGCATTACTCTACATGACAAACCAGCTGAAATAACTCCACAGAGGCTGGGGTATCTTCAGCAGTCACCCTTTATTTGCACAGAGTCCTTGATATTGATCCAACTCCCTCAGAGATAGTTCTCAAAGTGAACAGAACCTCTCACACTTCTCTATATATCTGTTAGTCAGGGCTCTCTGATTGGACCAGATTAACAGATCCAATCAGGTAATTCTTTTCTATGAGTTCCACATGGCTGACCTCATTGCAATCACTATTTCCCTCCGTCTCTGTGTCTGAGGTCATAGCCAATTCTTTCTCTCATAGCTCCTTCTGGGGCTTTTTGCACTTGGTCAGATTCCTCTAATTCTGCCTCTGGTATGGGCAGTGTGTAACACACAGTAGCTCACGTTTTGCGCCTGGAGCATCTTGGAAGAAATTCATTATCCTGTTCAGGTGGCAAAAATGGCAACATTTACCATGCTCATCTCAGATTCCAAAGTATCTGCAATGATTGGTGGGGAGGGAGAACCCATAGGTTTTGTAACCGTCGGAAAAGCTGTTAAGGAGCCAGGCACATTTTGTTCCCGTACCATTTGCAAGCTTGCAGGTTTCATATGGTCTATGCATTTGTTCACAACCATCACACCTACCTGAACTTCAGACTTGACTGGAACTGACCTTGTGCTGACCATGCCTTTACTCACACAGGGCCATTTCAATGGTTCCTACACCAAACTTTGTCCCCTGAATTAAGCAGCCTTCTTTACTTAGCAGAGTTTTATATTCATTGGTATTCCTAATGCTGTTTCACCCCCTCTTACACGTCTGGGAAGATCAGATTTCGTCTGGTGTGGAATCTTTTCCCCATTAACAATTCTGATGGAGCTATCCCTGCAGTTGTGTGAAAAGTAGTCGGATAATCAAATAGGAACTGGAAGTTGGGTATCTAGTGAAGTTGTAGACTGTTTCTTTAAGCCTACCTTCAGAGCCTGGACTGATCTTTTTGCCAGACCATTGTATATGGATGGCATGAAACTGTCCTTATATGTTGAATTCCATTTGACTTTAGGAAATACTCAAATCCTCTGCTGGTAAACGATTGCCCTCTGTCTGAGATCAACACCTATGGGAATCTATTGCAAAAGATCCATGCAACTTTCTACCATCATATCCTATTTGATGAATGAACTCTGTGCATGTCCACTGATGAGTGGACATCCACAATGACTAAGAACATTGAGTCAATGAAAGCACCTTCATAGTCAACATGTAAAAGAGTCCAGGGCTTACCTGGCCATTCCCATGAATGTGTGGGAGCTGCTGGCAGTACTTTTTGTCCTTTCTTGCACTCTGGGCAATGCCCACCAATGCAGCTATGTCAGCATCCAATCATGGCAACCCATTCTTACCAACATCTGCATTTTTGAAGCCCCCTGGATGATTCTAGTAGAGATCAGCCAGTATCAGATGATGACTTTTTGCTGAGGACAATCAGTCTTGCTCCCCATAATAACAGGCCATTCTCTACTCTGATCTGTCTGGGTCCAAAAAGATTTCAATTCTGGTTGTGTCCGGTCCTTTGCTTTACGTCATCACCACTAGCTGTTTCAGTTTTGCCAGGACCGGATTTTTCTGTGTCTGAAGTTTGATATTGTCAGGTGTGACTGGAAGTGTGTGCAGAAACTTTGATACCAAAATGGACTTTTCTAGTCGTGGTATCACCAGTGGTATATCTGTCAGTGGGAGGCAGCTCAATACATTTGCATTCATTACTTGACCTCTGGGAGAGTGTTCCAACTTGTAATTATATCTTTTTTTTTAGATTAGACTTACAGTGTGGAAACAGGCCCTTCGGCCCAACAAGTCCACACCGACCCGCCGAAGCGCAACCCACCCACACCCCCACATTTACCCCTTACCTAACACTACGGGCAATTTAGCTTGGCCAATTCACCTGACCCGCACATCTTTGGACTGTGGGAGGAAACCGGAGCGCCCGGAGGAAACCCACGCAGACACGGGGAGAACGTGCAAACTCCACACAGTCAGTCGCCTGAGTCGGGAAATGAACCCGGGTCTACAGGCGCTGTGAGGCAGCAGTGCTAACCACTGTGCCACCGTGCCGCCCACTTAGTATTTGAGTCCACTGTTGAATTCAGCCTGAAACTGTGGGTGGGATTGCCTTTTCCTCCTTAAGTAAACCTAGCAGGAGTTTGTGATCCTTTATTATTACAAAATTACATCCATTAGGTATTGGGAGAACTTTCTCACTCCAAATATGACTGTCAAGCCTTCCTTCTCCATCAAGGCATATTTATGCGCTTGATTAGCATACATTATTCGGCATTCCTCTCCATTAGGCCATGTATGAGCTAATACTATCCCGATACCATATGGTGAAGCATCACAGGTCAATAGCAGATCTTGCTTGGAATCATAGTGTGCCAACACTTTAGACAATGATAACTGTTTCTTCACTTGCCTGAAAGCGATATCTTAGCAATATGATAATTTTCAAGGCTGACCCTTTTTTAGGATTTGATACACAAGTGCCAAGATGGAAGCCAGGCTACGTATGAGCTTTCTGTAATAGCTCACCCGCCGAAGGAAAGACCTAAGCACTGGTGCAGATATGGGAGCCAGGGCACTTTTGATCACACTCAATTTCTCTTCCAACAGATGTAACTCAGTTTTGTCAACTCTGTAGCCCAAGTAGGTCACTTGGAACACATGTTTTTTTTTTCCTTTAAGGCATAAGCCCACCTGTGAGAAACGTCAAATGTCTATGTCCAAGTTCTCTAAGTGTTTTTTTTATTGGTCTTCTCTGTTATTAACATGTCATCTGGAAAAATGGCAACCTATAAATGCTTTCCATTGTCCATTGAAAAATTGCACAAACTGACAATAACCCAAACAACAATTTAAAATTTGGATCAACACTTATGGATATTAACCAGAGCACACTTCTGGGAATCCTCATCTAATCACAATTTCAAGTATACGTAACTCATGTTCAGCTTCATGGAGGACAACCTCTCTCTGCCGGCTTTGCATTTAAATCCTCTGTGTGATTGATTGGATATTTATCCATCTGCAAAAAGTGATTTATCATTTGTTTAAAATCCCACAAAGGGGAAACAACCCGACAGGCTTTATCATCAGTACCACTGGTGTTGCCCATTCTCCAAACTGAACAAGTTTGATGACTCATTCGCTTTCCAGCCTTCTGACTTCTGCTTCTCCTTTTGCCCAAAAGGCAATTGTACGATTCTGCTAAGCTCACTCAGTGTTGTGGCAAAATGCATGGTGGCTTTAGCTCCTTTGTTGGACCCCCTACCTTCCTGAAAAACCTCAGCATATTCAACTAGGACTTCACTGAGGCAACCATTTTCTGATTAAAAAAATGCTGTACCAATCTAAGTGAATGTTTCTCTATCAATTTGGTCCAATAGGCTTGGGCCTGAGCCTTTTGCTGCAATTAGTGGTCACTGAACAAGATGCATCTCATAAGAAACCAGAATCAAAGTTGTATCCTTAATCTGTAAAGATTCCCTGATATAGGTCCTCAGTCTGGCCACGGTCTTGTGTAAACGTAAGGATTGGAGTCTCGTGCAAGTTTTGTTAAAGATTGGTTCTGTGATCACTGAAATGGCCGCACCAATATTAACCTCCATTAAAACTAGGTGACCATTTAACCAGATGTTTATTTTGATTGGTTCTAATTTGGATGTTGTTACGGAATTTTATTGTTCCAAGCCAGACATAGGTGGACTTTCCATGTTGTGCACTCTCCTGGACAATGGTCTTGAGGTCTCTTACTCAACTTAGGTCAAATGGGACTCCTTTCCTGTCTTGAGTCTGCATATTGGCAACAACTACAATGGTTGCCAGCCCGGATCCTGGAGAAAATGTTAACCATTTGGCTGAGGCTTAGCTTTGTTTTTGGGTTTTGCTGTGGGCTGACCTACAATCACTTTGCTCAGGCAATGGTTCTCTACCTTTCCATGTTAGGACATGGCTTTGTTCCCTCCTTCTTTGAGATGCTAACTACTATTCCTTATCTAAACTAACCCTGTGACCCTTATTTTTCTTTTACTTTCTTCACACAATCAATCAGAGGATATGAAATGGTCTGTTTATTCATAATAAAGTGAACGTCTTAAGACCATAAGACATAAGACATCGGAGTGGAAGTAAGGCCATTCAGCCCATCGAGTCCACTCTGCCATTCAATCATGGCTGATGGGCATTTCAACGCCACTTACCCGGACTCTTCCCATATCCTTTAATTCCTTGAGAGATTAAGAATTTATCAATCTCTGCCTTGAAGCCATTCAATGTCCCCACCTCCACTGTGCTCCATGGCAATGAATTCCACAGGCCCACCACTCCCTGGCTGAAGAAATGTCTCCTCATTTCCATTTTAAATTGACCCCCCTGTAATCCTCAGGCTGTGCCCATGGGTCCTAGTATCCCTGCCTGACGAAGACAAATTCCCAGTGTCCACCCATTTTAAGCCATGCATTATCTTGTAAGTTTCTACTAGATCTCCCCTCAACCTTCTAAACTCTAATGAATACAATCCCAGGATCATCAGCCATTCATCATATATTAGGCCTAACATTCCAGGACCCATCCATGTGAATCTCCACTGGATACCCTCTAGTGCCAGTATGTCCTTCCTGAGGTGTGGGGCCCAAACCTGGACACAATATTCCAAATGGGGCCTAACCAGAGCTTTATAAAGTCTCAGTAGCACATAGCTGTTTTTACAGTCCAACTCTCTTGTGATAAATGACAACATTACATTTGCTTTCTTAACCACAGATTCAACCTGCAAGTCAACCTTTAGAGAATCCTGGACTAGCACTCCCAGATCCCTTTGTATTTTAGCTTTATGAATTTTTTCACAGTTTAGAAAATAGTCTGTTCCTGTATTCTTTTTTCTGAAGTGCAAACCTCGCATTTGCTCACGTTGAATTTCATCAGCCATTTCTTGGACCACTCCCGTAAACTTGTCTAAACCTTTCTGCAGCCTCCCCATCTCCTCAGAACTACCTGCCTGTCCACCCAACTTCATATTATTGGTGAACTTCACCAGAATGCCCCCAGTCCTTTCATCCAACACTGAACCTGCAGGACACCACTTGTCACTAGTTGTCATTCTGAAAAAGAACCTTTTATCCCAACTCTCTGTCTTCTGTTAGACAGCCAATCCTCATTCCATGCAGGAGTTCACCTCAAACACCATGGGCTCTCACCTTACTCAACAGCCTCCTATGAGGCACCTTATCAAAGGTATTTTGGAAGTCTGGGTAGCTAACATCCACTGGTTTTCCCTGGTCTAACCTACTTGTTACCTCTTCAAAAATTCTAAGAGGTTTGTCAAGCACAACCTACCCTTACTAAGTCCATGCTGAATTGTTCTAATTCGACTCTGCACTTCCAAGAATTTAGAAATCTCATCCTTAAGGATGGATTCTAGAATTTTACCTACAACCGAGGTTAGGCTAGTAGGCCTATAATTTTCCATCTTTTGTCTTGATCCTTTTTTGAACAAGGGGGTTACAACAGCAATTTTCTAATCATCTGGGA
This sequence comes from Hemiscyllium ocellatum, assembly GCF_020745735.1. NCBI lineage: Eukaryota > Metazoa > Chordata > Chondrichthyes > Orectolobiformes > Hemiscylliidae > Hemiscyllium > Hemiscyllium ocellatum. The sequence continues at coordinate 91,894,373 of NC_083411.1, read as the reverse complement.
CTTTCCCCAACTCCAGTGATTTTTGAAAGATCTCAACCAATGCCTCTGCTATTTTTTCAGCCATCTCCCTCAGAACTCTAGGGTGTAGCCCATCGGGGCCAGGAGATTTATCAGTTTTTATACCTTTTAGCTTTTCTAACACTTTCTCTTTTGTAATGGCTGCCCTTTGACTCTCCTTAATTGTTGGGATATTACTCGTGTCTTCCACTGTGAAGACTGACATGAAGTATTTATTAAGTTCTTCAGCTATGTTCTTATCTCCCATCACTAGCCTTCCTGCATCAATTTGGAGTAGCCCAGTTTCTACTTTTGCCTCTCATTTGTTTCTTAAGTATTGAAAGAAACTTTTACTATCATTTCTAATATTACTGGCTAATATACCTTCATATTTGATCCCCTCCTTCCTCATTTCACTCTTTGGTATTCTCTGTTTTTGTAATCTTCTCAATCTTCTGATTTCCCAGTGCTCTTGGCCACTTTTTCTATGCTCCCTCTTTTTCTGATACATTTTCTGACTTCCTTTGTCAGCCATAGCTGTCTAATCTCCCCCAGATAATCTTTCTTTTTGTGGGGATAAACCTCTGTGCTGTGTCTGCAATTACACCCAGAAACCCCTGCCATTGTTGTTATACGATTTTCCCCACTAGGCTCTGCTTCCAATCGATTTTCATCAGTTCCCCTTTCCTGCCCTTGTAATTACCTTTATTTAACTATAACATCATTACTCCGATTTTGCCTTCTCTCTTTCAAACTGCAGACTGAACTCTACCAGATTATGATCGCTGCCTCCTAAGTGTTCCTTTACTTTAAGATCTTTTACAAAGTCTGGCTCATTACATAGCACTAAGTCCAGAATAGCCTGCTCCCTTGTGGGCTCCATCACAAGCTGTTCAAAAAAGCCATCCTGTAAGCGTTCCATGAATTTCCTTTCTTTGTATCCACCGACAGCATTAATCACCCAATCCATTTGCATATTGAAGTCCCCCATGATCACTATGACCTTGCCTTTCTGACATGCCCTATCTATTTCATGGTACATCTTGTGCCTCTGGATCTGGCTACTGTTGGGAAGTCTATATATAACTCCCATTATGCTTTTTTTGCCTTTGTGGTTCCTCAACTCTACCCACATAGACTCCACATCATCTGAGCCTTTGTCAGTCAGTGCCATAGATTTAATTTCATTCCTAACTAGCAAGGCAACGCTGCCTCCTCTGCCCACCTCCCTGTCTTTTTGATAAGTTGTAAATCCTTGCATGTTTAATTGACAGTTCTGAACCCTGCAACCATGTCTCTGTGATGTCTACCACATCATAATCATTCATGATGGTTTCTGCTGTTAATTCATCTGCTTGGTTATGAATACTACGAGCATTCAGGTAAAGCACCTTAATGCTAATTTTCTTATCCTCATGATTTCCATCGCATCCAGTAGTATGTCCTATGTTATCCTTCCTTTTTGCTTCATTCCGAGTCTACCTCGAATTTAAACACTGCACACATGCCTAACCTGCTGCTTATCTTTCTACTTGACTCCATTCTCCCTGTTGTTTTCCCTTTCCCTTGCCTCCAACTCACAAATTTAAAGTCCTAGTCACCATCCTATTTATCCTTTCTACCAGAACACTGGATCCAGATCGGTTCAGGTGGAGACCGCCCCATCGGTACAGATCTCCCCGGTTCCAAAACTGATGCCAATGTCCCATGAAATGGAATCCGTATTTCCCACACCAATCTCTTAGTCACATATTTACTTCCCTAATTTTCTTAACCCTATGCCAATCAGCACATGGCTCAGGCAGTAATCCAGAGATTACGACCATCTTGTGTCTACCTTGACCCACCTTTGCCTTTCAGAAAGTTGTGGGTTCATGCATTAGATTGAATGCATAAAACTACACTAAAGTTTGTTAAGATGTTGATTAGCTTTTGGAATGTTTGTTGGCTTTTGGTATCACTGCAAAAGAAGAAATTAATAACATATTAATGGAAACTAGGACATTAATTACATCAGTTATATTTTATAATGGCTTAACTGCAATAAAACATTCCAAACTATTCCAGGAACATTAACACGGAACCTAAGGAGCCTTATTTATTGAATGCTGTTGCCAATTTTTAGATTGAACATTATCTTCTTCAGCCACAATATTGGATGATATTTTTAAAAGGTAATTTCCATTATAGTTATTCCGAGCCGAAAACAGGGACTAGCTCACAAATTAAACTGCACTTGATCCAACAGCAGTCCACTGAATACTGAGCATGAACACTTTGAGCTCTCTTTCAAAGTTTCTGCCATGCTCATGCTCAAAAAGCAGTTTGCATAGCAGATCAAATTTGCTTGATTTGAAAAGTGTATTCTTGTATAGATCATGTTCAAAGTAGCAGACTGGTCCCAAATTATAAAATTGCCATTTTTGCATCTACCTGTTCAAACATGTTATGATACATCTGGAGCAAAGAACAAAGAAAATTTACAGCCCAGGAACAGGCTCTTCGGCCCTCCAAACCTGAGCCGATCCAAATCTACTATCTAAACCTGTCACCCAATTCTTAAGCATCTGCATCCCTTTGCTCCCCACCTATTCATGCATCTGTCCAGATGCATCTTAAATGAATCTACCATGGGACTTGAAGTGAGATCTTCTGCTTCAGAGATAGGGCCACTACCTTTGCATCGTAATAGAACAAGAAACTACAATGCCTACAAATAGTAAAAAAAACTCCAAAAAGAGATAATAATGTAGCCTTTAACAGCCAGGAGTGTTTTGCAAATTCTTCACAAAAACAAAACTTTCTGATCAATCATGAATTATGAATCATGGAAAAGTGATACTACTTGGATGCCTTATTGGCAAAAGTAGTGGTGACTTGTAAAAGCCTGAAAACCACAGTTTTAGAATTCAGCTATTATAATTTGTTTTGTTTTCGAATCTAATACTTTCTTATTAGAGGTTGAGCAATGTGAAGGTGTCAGTGTTGGAAAAAGTTAAAAATCACAAAACACCAGGTTATAGTCCAACAGGTTTATTTGAAAGTACAAACTTTTGCAGCGTGCTCCTTTGCTAGGTAGCTAGTCTGTTGGACTATAACCTGGTGTTGTGTGATTTTTAATCTTTTTCACATTTGCCTTTGTTTTTGACAATCTGCTAAAACCAATCATTTTCTCTGTTATGATGTGAAGTTAATTCTTAAGTTCTGAAGAAATGTCGTATAAGATCTGAAACATTATTTCTCTCTACACAGAGTAGTTTCGCCAGCATTTTCTGTGTTTGTTACAAATTTTCAGTGTCTACATTAGTTTACTTTTATTACTTAAATAACTGTTGACTTTCAAACAGCCAATACATTGAATAGTTTGGGTCAAATTCTATTGGAATTATAACTTCAACATCAAGTCAAATTGAATTTGGGAAATTACTAATTGTAACGGTTTTGCCTCAAATAAATGAGTGAAATGTTTTGCTTGCTGCAGGATGAAAACTGCTTTAGTTGCATTTCACTTTTTGATCAGCTATCTTTATCCTGCTGCTACAGCACGATGGAATGGCACAGGTACAAGATGAACAATTTTAACTGAACCCGTCAAAAAGGAATTGATGAGATAATGTAGACCATCCTTTATTTTAATTGATTAGACAGGAAAGTAAAATCACAAGGGATGTAAAATGGACAGCTGAGCTGATTTTGTCAGTTCTTGCACAACTGATAAATTTTTGACATCCACAATCCTGAAATCAAATCCCAAAGTTTAAATCTATTTGAGATCCGGAAATCTGAATTCAAAAGCAAATACTCTGGATACTGGAACTACTAACCACATGCACAGACTGACTCCTGATACATGTCAGCCTCTCTGCTGCATCACAACACAAGACCAATCCGTGCACAATAAAGTCTGTTTTTGCATTGACATGTTCCATTTTGGAATGCTGCTGCAAGGATGCTTTTTTTTGCCTAAAAAGTTGGGGACAAATGCCAGAAAAATTGACCTACTCATTCCAAGTTTGCAGAACTGCAAAAGGAGCTTGAGAGTAGAAGTAATTTATGTCAAGTGACATTCTGAAAATGCATGGTCTGTTTTCAGTAAGATTTGAAATGTTGATCAGCATTAATCCATTAAATGTTTGACTAAATTAAGCTTTACTTTAGTAAAATCAAGCAGTGAGGCTATATTAGTGTGTTTTATATTTAAATATTTATAGAAAAGGAGAATGTAAGACATGTAACCAAACAGCTTGAAATCAGGATAAACAGAACCATGTACTGTTTTTCTGGAGTACCACTACTATATCCTACAATTTGAATTTGACTCATAAACAGTCTCAAGGTCATGCTATCTACCCTGAGCATAAGCACAAGATAATTCCAGAGTTATTTGGTCAATTTAATTAATCTATACAGAGAGACCTAATATTTCTCATTGCCTCATCCAATGATTTCTTAAATGGTTTATTCCACACACTCACTGTGAGAAGTAAAATTTTCTGGCGTTTATTTTAAAATCACTAGTTTGAAATCTTATCCACCAAATAAACTCTTAATATAAATTAAATAAATGCATGTATGTAATGACAGACCTTATGTCAAAGCAATTGTATGCATGGTGTAGATCAGTGTTTCCTTACAGGCAGCCAATATTCCTTCAGTCTTTTCTCATTACTCAATTCCATCATTGGAGATCAGCCAACTGGCAGGTTTCTGAACGTCCTCCAGCCTCCAAATGTTTCTTTTGGTCTTTTGGAAACAGAACAGCAAACAACATGCAAGGTAGCGTTGAAACAAAGTTCAAGTTAAACCATGATCATTTTCACCTTGCATTCTATTGCCTTGGCTATCAAGTTCCTCTAGGAGAAAGTGAGGACTGCAGACGCTGGAGATCAGAGCTGAAAAATGTGTTGCTGGAAAAGTGCAGCAGGTCAGGCAACATCCAAGGAGCAGGAGAATCGATGTTTCGGGCATAAGCTTATGCTTATGACCTGCTGCGCTTTTCCAGCAACACATTTTTCAGCAATGGAGTTCCTCATTCACTTGTTTGCTTGTCTGCATTGATTGGTGTTGAATCAACACATTCTTTGACGACTCTTTCAATTTTGCCTTCAACTCTGTTGTAGCACCAGTGCTGGGATATACATGCCATCTACTTTTCTTTCGAATATGTTGCCATTTACACTTAATATAGTAAATTTCATCTGTCGTTTTCTTTCCATTTCCTGTAATTACAAAGCTTTCAACTCAGATTCTATTGAATATCCTAGATTGGTACAATTTGCCTGATTGACATATTTACATTAGCGTATGAACCCAGATCACTTACATACATGAAAGCTGCCATGGGCTCTACATTGAGCCTTCCAGCATGTGCTTTAATGTCTAAACAAAATTGTCAATTTCTACATTTTGACTGCTTTCTTATATTGTACAATGTCATGTTTCTGAGCAAGTAAGTGTTCAATTCATAATAAGCTCAACCCAAGCTGATGATGTCATTCATTCTTTGGGTGAAAAAGAACAATCTAGAAGGAGGTTCTGATGGACATAGATGCGTCGTCTATAAAGTCCAACAGGTTTATTTGGAAGAATTAGCTTTTAGAGCACTGTTCCTTCATTCAGCAGCTGTGGAGCAGGATCATAAGACACAGAATTTATAGCAAAATATCACAGTGTCATGCATGCAACTGATACGATACATTGAACAAACCTGGATTGCTGTTAAGTCTTTCTACTTTTAGAATCGGTGGCAGGTTTTGGTTCAATAATATGCAAATCCTCGAACTTCTTCCAAATCACATTCTCGAGATAAGTTAAAGTTTTATAAAAAAAGGTGACATCTCAGCTCAGACAATGTATTCATTAAAGGTGTGAGGTTAGAGTCTGTCCGTATCCCAATCTTGAGTCAGACTGGTTCGATTTCCAAAGTAGGAATTTATAAGACATTACACAGATTGACTGCCTGTAGGTGGTGTGCTTATTGAACAAAATAGAATGTATGAACAATTACAATTCTACAAATGCAAATCCACCCCATAGACTTATATGTGTGTGTTTGCAAGTGAGCGAGGGGTGGGGGGGTGGGGTTGGGGGGGAGGGGAAGAGAGAGAGACTGTGTGTATGCATGTGAGTATGTGCTTGTGAGTGTGAGTGACACTTTCTTCCTCCTTCACATGAATATACATACACATATAAGTCTATGGGGTGAATTTGCGTTTGCTGAATTGTAATAACAGATACATTAATATAATCCTGTCTTATAATCCTGCTCCAAAGCTACCTGATGAAGGAGCAGTGCTCCAAACGCTAGTACTTCCAAATTAACCTGATATTGTATCATTTTAAACTTTGTCCACCCCAGTTCAACAGCATCACCTACACATTGTGTCACCTGTAGTTCTAGTTAGTCTTTGTAATTATGCCCCTCAGCTATCATAGCAAGTTCACACATGTATAGGAAGGCAAATTTTTTTTTAATAGTAGCCATGATGTGGAGATGCTGCTGTTGCACTGGGGTGGACAAAGTCAGAAGTCACATGACATTAGGTTATAGTCCAACAGGTTTATTTGAAATCACAAGCTTTTGGAGCCTGCTCCTGGTGAAGTGAAAACAGCTTGTGATTTCAAATAAACCTGCTGGACTATAGCCTGACTTTGACTTTTTTTAAAGCAGTGAGTGGATGGTCCACATAGCCGTTGACAAGGCGCTCAACAATGGGCAAGACTTTTCTGCTGGTATACCTTCTTGAGCCAACTGTGAAGTAGGAGATTATGTCTAACACTCAGCTCTTTATAGTCAGTGAGTTGCTCCTGTCTCATCTATGCCAAGTCTGGTAAGTGATGTCACAGCTGACACCAATTCCACTCAATCAGAAGGTGGATAGCCTTTTGTATGTCTACACTTTCTTGATATTTGTTTACTTGGCCTAGGAGGAATCACAGAGGTTACCTTCACTATTAAACATCAGGGGAATGCATACCATATCTTCTGAACAAAGAACTGCATGCAGTGCCTTGCCTGTAAGGAGGTGGAGCACTGTAGGAGGATTGCCCTACACTGCTGCTGCTGAGATGTGGGAAGAATGTCTGTGAAAAGGAGGAGGGGGGCAATGTCAAACACTTTGAGTGAGCCTTCAAGCCCAACTCATGCATTAACTAAAAACCTGACTCTGCTTCTATTGAACAAGTGCGAGTCTGTAAACCTGGCCCTGAGTATGTTAAGTTTGTGTTTGGCCTTGAACTCCACCCAGGCCACTCCTTGTCTTCATGAAGTGTCAGCGTCAGCCCGTAACTGAACAAACTATAGTCATATTCCCATATGATCACTGAGGAATAAGAGGGTTTTAGTGAAATAGATGTCTCCCTCATTCCACATCCTTCCTTAAAAAGAATGGAACATTATTCCTCAAAGACCAAAATGGTTTCAAGGCCAATATATCTGAGCCCCACCTCCGGCCCTGCCCACTGGCTGAAGAGGTATGACACTGTTTGTTGACACTTCATCTAGTTCCTTTGGAGTGGAAGACCCACGTCCTATGTTGTAATCACCCACAATCCAGTTGGGTATTTTGGGGATTGGCATAGGTGTGGTTCCTGAGGTTGCAACTGCCCAGCTATAACTTGACAACCTCAGGTATTAGCTTGACCTGGCCATATCCATTCAGCCAATGGGTCACTGGGTGGTGGTCAGGATGGGGAAGGCCCTCTCATTTCCTTCTAACTTTACACATTGGGTATCTCTGTTATTTGTTCAGACTTATTTCCTGATGCATCGGTTGTTCCAGTGCTGAGAGTGAAATTTTAAATTATATCTTTATTTTTCTACAGTTTCCTTAAGATTTTGTATCCAGGTACATTGTACCTAAGATGGTGCCATGAAAAGCGACATTCTAAGGTTTTCTCTGTACTCCTGTACCCCTGTACTTGAGTACACGTGACAATTAAACTAATTCTAAGTTCTAAAAATTTCTAAAACTCACTGCTGCCTGGTGACCCTGACTCTTTGAGGGAAATAAAGGATGACCCCTCAACTGTTGATCCTGAATATGGGATCCAGACAGGATGGAGACAGCTGGTGACTCCAAGTCAGTTCCTACGTTCAAGATGGAGGAAGGTTTGAATAAATAGAAAAATAAAAACAGGTAATAGCTGGCATTAAAGTCCATCTTAATATAAACTAGAAAAAAGGCTCGAAAGGTATGAGTGCAGCAGCCTTTGATATGTCCTCCACTTAGCTCATTTTCCTATCTATTCTCAATGCCGCTGCTGCAGATAGCAGGGAATCTCCCTCACTGCTTGCTCTCCCCCCTATTGGGCTGCCATGCCATCACTGCTGCCACCTCTCTGGTCTCCTACTGCTGCGTGTAGTGCATGCCGAGATACCGCCACCCCGGATCGAGAGACTGGGCTGAGACACTGCCACCCTCGGCCGAAAAACTGCCATGGATTGCCAAGAGACCAGGCCAAGAGACCGCCACGGGTCAGGCTGGACTGAGAGGATCCCACACTGAGTCTGTGCTGAGGCTCGGAGTGAAGAAAACAAGAAAAGAAACACCAAGAGAGAAAAGAAAGACGAAAAAACAAAAGGAAGAAGTGGTTGGAGCAGATGTGCTCTGGTTGAAGCATCCTACTCCACCACCATCTCGAAACAATGTTAGGAGCAGAATCCAAGATGGCAGCGGAGTAGGACTTAACAGATTGAGCTCATCCTTTGCTGCTATTCTCTTTTTTTCCTTCTCTTTTGTGCTTTTTTTCTTCTCACTTCTTTCTTCCCCATGGACTCTTCCCTCAGACTCAGTGTAGACCTGGCAGGGTGACTTCCCGGCCTAGTGAAACAACTTTCTGGCCTGGTGTGCTGGCCTTTCAGCCCAGCGTGGCAGAGTCATGACCAGGCGTGACGATCTCTTAATGGCCCAGTGTGACAGTCTCTCAGCTTGGTGTGGTGGTCTTTTTGCAGTCTCTCGGCCTGACGTGAGCTTCCATTCTCAAGGTAACTCTTTGAAGGGCAGTCCGACTGTGGCTAACCACTTATGAAAGACTGTAATGTTTGAACTTGCAGCTCTATTTTGTTAGTTTCTACTTAAAACTAAGAAGGTTGGCAATGTGTAACTTTTAACATTTTTTTATCTGTTTTATGCACGTTTTAATTACTACAATGTTTGACTTTTAAGTTTGTTTTTTTTGCACCTAATTCTTAAGATTCAGCTCCTAAGTACCTGTACCTAAGGGGACACCCAGTGTGACAACATTATATGTTTTCACTGTACTCCTATACTTTTGTACTTGAGTACACATGACAATAAAATCAAAAGCAAATCAAATTAGAATTAAACCATTCAGCCAATCAAGTCTACTCTGCTTTTTGTTCATGGCTTTTATCTTTCTCAATCCTATTCTCCTGCCTTTTCCCTGTAACTCTTGATCCCCTTACTAATCAAGCACCTACCTACCTACCTACCTATCTAACTACCCATCTACCTATCTATCTATCTCTCTCTCAAATTCACTCAGGACAAAGCACCTGCTTCATTGGCACAATAAAAACACATATCCAGTTCATTGCATGAAAAGCCATTCCAAATTTAGTCCTTAGGTATTTTGAAAAATAGTATATTCACTGAAAGAAATGACATGATCAGTTACATTTGTATTATCAGAATATTATTTCTGAGTTAGCATATTTTGATAATGGATAGTACACATTTACACTAAGCTGAAGAATTTTGTAATTTAATGCTCTGCTGGGGGAAATGGTTAGATTGATATCATGTAGTTAACAACTGGAACTTGTATTTTCATGGCATGGTGTAAGTTTCAATCAAAATAAGTAGTACTCGTATTTTTATTGTTTTTATTCTTAGTGAAAGAAAAGCAGGTGTTTTTCTTCCCATTTTCAGTCACAGAGTCATAGAGATGTACAACCACAGAAACAGACCCTTCAGTCCAACTCATCCATGTTGACCAGCTATCGTAAACTAATCTAGTCCCTATTGCCAGCACATGGGCCTATATCCCTCCAAACCCTTCCTATTCATGTACCCATCCAGATGCCTTTCAAATGTTGCAATTCTATTAGTCTCCATCATGTCCTCTCGCAGCTCCTTCCATATACGCACCTCCCTCTGTGTGAAAACTTTGCCCCTTGAAATGTTCCCCTCTGACTCTAAACCTATGCCCTCTAGTTTTGTACTCCCCCCACCCCAGGGAAAAGACTTATCTATTTATCCTATCCATGACCCTCATGATTTTTCAAACTTCTTTAAAGTCATCCTCAGCCTCCAATGTTCCAGGGAAAACAGCCCCAGTCTGTTCAGCCTCGCTCTATAGCACCAAACCTATAGCACCAAAGTCTTTTCAGGAGCCTTTCAAGTTTCACAACATCTTTCCGATAGGGGGGAGACCAGAATTGTACGCAATATTCCAACAGTGGCCTAACCAATGTCCTGAACAGCTGCAACATGACTTCCCAACTCCTGTACTCAACACTCTGACCAATAAAGGAAAGCATACCAAATGCCTTCTTCACTATCCTATCTACCTGCACCTCCACTTTCAAGGAATTATGAACCTGCACTCCAAGCTCTCTTTGTTCACTGAAACCAAAGGGAAACTACAAAGTGCTGTAATGGAGTGACAAGGAAAATTATCTAGGGGAAAGTGAGGACTGCAGATGCTGGAGTTCAGAGTTGAGAGTGGAGTGCTGGAAAAGCACTGCAGGTTAGGCAGCATTCGAGGAGCGGAGAATCAACATTCCGGCAAGAGCCTTTCATTAGGAAATTATCTGTTAATTTACTTAGTGTTACCAGCACACATCATCAGCTTCCAAACTAGGTTTCATGGGTCATTTGAAAGAATTTTACATTTCAACGAATAATTTGAAATTTATATCATATAGTTGGAGCTCTTTATTGAGAACATCAGGCTTTTTGATAAGGAATAAACAAGCTGAGTGGATATGAGCTCATTCAATCTTTAAGCGTAGCTCTGTGAAATCGTATTTTTCATTTCTTTGTCAAGTGAAGCTTCTTATGATATTTAATTAATATAGCCTAGATACGTTACAGCTAAGAAACATATTAGATTGATTGATGCATATACTTTGATTTCATGATTATTAGCGAACTAAATTAATTCTGAAATATCAATCTGTCTACTAATCCTACGGTGGCACAGTGGTTAGCACTGCTGCCTCACAGCGCCAGGGACCTGGGTTCAATTCCCGCCTCAGGCGACTGACTGTGTGGAGTTTGCACGTTCTCCCCGTGTCTGCGTGAGTTTCCTCCGGGTGCTCCGGTTTCCTCCCACAGTCCAAAGATGTGCGAGTCAGGTGAATTGGCCATGCTAAATTGCCTGTAGTGTTAGGTAAGGCGTATATGTAGGGGTGTGGGTGGATTGCGCTTCGGCGGGTCGGTGTGGACTTGTTGGGCCGAAGGGCCTGTTTCCACACTGTAAGTAATCTAATCTAATCAATATCACATCTAAATTGTGGCACTGCTGTATTAAATGGCAATAGGCAATACCTTATTATAAACTCATGATACTTAACAGAGATCTGTTTTTCCAGAGGAGCAAGAGTAATGGAATGGCAAGAAAAAAACCTCACGCTAAATCTGAACCCATCATAAACATCATTTGAGAAATCCAGAGGCATGTACCTCCTTTGTGTCAGAAGATGGCAGAGGAATTAGTAGCACATATTTTGATTAGTCAGCTGCCTATGTTTCATTAATAGAAACAGAGAATGCTGAAAATACTCAGCAGATCATACAGAGTCCATGGAGAAGGCACAGCATTAATGTTTTAGATCTGTGACTACTTGTCAGAATTAGAAAACATGACAGATGTCACAGATTTTAAGTAAATGCAAAACTGGGTCAAGTGGGAAAGGGCAGAGATTGCAAAGGGATGGTCAGCAATAGGGTAGAAGACAGGTATGATTTAAACATTAAGCACGATTATAGTGCATGACAACAGTGGGGGCACTGAGAGAGATTAAAAGACAATGGACACATCCAGGAGAAATGTAAGATGCAACATTATCAAAACCTGTCTCTTCCCCCCTCCCCCCCGCCCCGCCACCGGGTGTGAAGTAACTTTTTTGTATTCAAGTGGCAAAAATAATTTTTTGTAGGAAATGTAATTTTCCTTTACATTCCTGATTTGCATAATTTGGCTCCGGCTATTATTGGCTTGGGCATGCCTTTAGTGTATCAAACGCATCAGTGCCTCCACTAGGATCAGATTTTCCAATTTAAATGGAGGATGAACATCAAATTTCCTCCTGAGTACCTTTCTCCATCTGGCAATATGGGATTGGAAGGCAATGCAGTTCAAACTTAGTTTTATTGAAACACTAACACGTTAAGCAAACAGCTCTTACACAACAAATTAAGTTAACTTTTCCCAAACTCGACTGACTGCCGGAAAATCCTGTATACTGCCCACTCTGGTGAACTTGATTGGGTTGCTGGATTCAATTTACTGATCTCTGTCAAAAAGTGCACTCAGGGTCTGCTTAGAATGAAGGTAATAATGATTTGATTAGAGATAGTTAACATGGTTTTGTGAAGTTTAGGTTGTGCCTCACAAACCTTACTGAGTTCTTTGAGAAGGTGACAAAACAGGTGGGTGAGCCTAAATCAGTTGATGTGGTGTATTTGGATTTCAATAAAATGTTTGATAAGGTTCCCCATGATAGGCTATTGCAGAAAATATGGAGGCATGGGATTGAAGGTGATTTAACAGTTTGGATCAGAAATTGGCTAGTTGGAAGAAGGCAGAGGGTGGTGGTTGATTGGAAATGATCATCCTGGAGTTCTGTTATTGGTGGTATACTGTAAGGATCTGTTTTGTGGCCACTGCTATTTGTCATTTTTATAAATGACTTGGATGAGGGCAAAGAGGATTAGTTAGTAGATTTGCCAATGACATTAAGGACGGTAGAGTCGTGGATATTGTGGAAGGATGTTGCAGATGACAGAGGGACATTGATAAGCTGCATAACTGGGCTGAGAGTGGCAAAAGGAGTTTAATGAGGTAAAGTGTGAGATGATTTACTTTGCAATAGTAACAGGAATGCAGACTGGCCTAATGGTAATTTTTGGTAATGTGGATGAGCAGAGAGATCTCGATGTACATAGATCCCTGAAAGTTGCCACCCAGGTTGATAGGGTTGCTAAGGCATATGGTGTGTTAGCTTTTATTGGTGGAGAGATTGAATTTTGGAGTCATGAGTCATGTTGCAGCTGTACAAAACTCTGGTGTGGCTGCACTTGGAGTATTGCATACTGTTCTGGTCACCATTATAGAAAGGATGTGGAAGCGTTGGAAAAGGTGCAGAGGAGATTTACCAGGATATTGCCTGGTGTGGAAGGAAAATCTGATGAGGAAACACTGAGGGACGTTTGGCTGTTTTCATTAGAGAGAAGAAGGTTAAGAAGTGACTTAATAGAGGCATACAAGATGTTCAGAGGATTAGTTAGAATGGACAGTGAGTGTCTTTTTCCTCGGATGGTGATGGCTAGCATGGGGGGCCTAGCTTTAAATTGAGGGGTGATAGATCCAGGACAGATGTCTGAGGTAGGTTCTTCACTCAGAGAAGTAGTAAGGATGTGGAATGCCCTGCCTGCAACAGTAGTGGACTTGCCAACATTAAGAGCATTTAAATGGTCATTGGATAAACATATGGGTGATAATGGAATAGTGTAGGTTAGATGGGCTTTAGATTGGTTTCACAGGTTGGTGCAACATCAAGGGCCGAAAGCCTGTACTACACTGTAATGTTCTATTTTCTATGTTCTATGTAACTTTCTTTTTATTTCAAAAAGATACTTCATTCATAAACAATCTTTATACATATATATAGTGTTGGAAGGCTGAAGATACGAGAACCAGTGTCAGATTTTAAAGTTGACTGGAACAAGTTAATTGCAGGCCAGAGAGAAGACATTGGAGAAAGCGGTTACCAAATAACTGGCTGTAAGATAATAAGGTTACCACACCCAAGTTTCATCCTACATTTTAACAGAATGACATTTCAGCTGCAGTTAGGAAGAATGACTGAAGACCAATCAGGGGCTGTGATAATTGAGACCATAAAAGGGAGAAGGATTTGTAGAAACCAAAAGAATTTGACAATTGCTAGCTATATATGGAAAAAAAATGTCATTGGACATGCTTTACAAGCAGTTTCAAATAGGGAAATCAGAGTGTCAACTTGGCAAGTCTGAACTGTATACAAGCAACCCAGGGAATCCCTGATTTCAGCAGCAACTCCAGAGACTAACAACTGCAAAGAAATCCCCTGCATCAGGAGATGTGATGAAGATACTGGGAAGAGTTCTAGCCTGGCTAGCTCCCAACTCTCCTGGGTAATAACACTTGGGGCTGGTTATAGTGGGTGAGATAGTGAAAGATGTGAATCTTCACTTAACTATTCAATACATTAATCAAGTTATTTACAGAGCTCTAAGTGACTCCATTGTATCTTCATCTACGAATATACTGTTGTCTTGTAGAGATAGGCAAGAATAGTCAGTAGAGCTGTTTGGATTTGGACAGTCTTAGCATATGGAGAAACAACATTAGAATTGACTTTCCTGACAGTTCCAAAAATCCAACAGCATTTGTTATTCATGCTAAATACTATTTTCATGTAACTGTGGCACTGGCAGGTTCCAGTCTCTGAATGGACCCCCATTTATATTTTGGCCAAAGGACCGTAGGTCTTTTTCCACTGCACTTGGTGGCAGCTGCCCCAAGCTTTAGTGTGTCTCTCAGCATGTAGCCCTGGATCTTGAAATATGCAGCACCCATTTGGGGTCAAGTCCTTGCACTGGATGTCCAATAAGTTTTGGACAGACCAAACATTGTCTTTCACTGAGTTGATGGTCTTCCAGGTGAAGTTGATGTTTGTCTCAGTGTGTCCTGGGAACAGACCATAGACCACAGAGTCCTGCAACACAGAGTTGTTCATGATGAACCTTGAAGAAAGCCATTGTATCTTTCTCCAGGCTTCCTTTGCAAAGGCACATTCCAGAAGGAGATGTGTGCCAGTCTCAACTCCCTCACAGATGTTTTGAGGGAAGCATGCAGAGGCGCAGACAGATCGAGCAAACAAGAAGGATTGGACTGGTGTGGCCTTCTCACCACCAGCCAGGCTATGCCTTGGTGTTTTTTGGAAAATTTTGGCAATGTGGCACTCTGAGACGACAGGATGCATCCTCTTCTTTTCCTGCATGATTTTGAGGACACTACATGCTGACCACTGCCTGATCGTGGGTGTTTCTCTTTGCAAATGTTTGCACAAAAGACAATTGATATGGAGTGGTCTAATTACTTGGAGTATCCCACTGTGCCAAGGTGAGGCCCATCCTTTGTAATACTGGGAACAAAAGAACCTCAGTATGTAGTGACACTTGGTGTCTACGTACAAAAAGTTCTATGCACAGCTTCAAGTAGCTACACACAAAGGTGACCATAAGGATGAGGGCTGTGTTTGGTATACTCTTTGTCCCCTTATGCAAAGCTTTGTACGTTGTGCCTCTGTGGACCCAGTCCATCTTTGACCTCCAGATGAAGTGGAAGATGGTTTGGGTGACTGCAGTGACTCAGGCTTGGAGAACAGGCCAGACCTGCACCACTTAGTTTATAAAGTCATGAGGGGCATGGATAAGATAAATAGACAAGGTTTCTTCCTGGGGTGGAATAGTTCAGAACTAGACAGCATCCAGTTAAGGTGAGAGGGGAGCGATTTATAAGGAACTAAAGGGCAACCTTTTCAGAGGGTGGCAGGTGTATGGAATGAGTTGCCAGAGCAAGTGGTTGAGCCCGATACAATTGCACCATTTAAAAGGAATCTGGATGGGTATATGAATAATAAGAGATTAAGGGGCCAAGTGCTGGCAAATGGGATTAGATTAGTTTAGGATATCAGATTGGCACGGATGAGTTGGACCAAAGGGTCTGTTTCTGTGCTGTACAACTCTATGACTATGACTCTATGACATGCAGCAACATCCAGGATGACCAGGTTTTTATCCGCAATGGAAAGGTAGCAGTATTCCATCTCCCTAGTTTCTGCTTCACTTTAGCGATTATGCTCCTCCCAAGATTTGACATTGCCTCAGCCCCCCCCGAACCATATTCCCAGCTCCTTCGGGTAATCTGTCCTGATGCTGAAGGAGATGGAGCATCGGTCAATTCAGTTCCCAAAGCACGTGGCCTCAGTCTTGCCTCAATTTACTTTGGCTCCTGAAACCAGTTTGAATGGATGTGGATACTCCTGAGTTTATGCACTATTAGTAGATCTGAGCAGAAAACAGCAGCATCATCCATGTACAGGGAGGCTTTGATCTGCAGGCCTTCACTGCCTGGATTAGTCCTCTTTGTCAGGCTCGCTTGTTCTTAATGGATTTGGCAAAATGTTTGAAACAACACACAAATAAGGCAGGAGAGAATGGGCAGCCCTGCCTGACTTCAGACCTGGTCGGGAAACTTTCTGATTCCCACTCGTTGATTGATTGGACTACTGATTTTGGTCTAAAGTGGTCATATCCAATTGGGGATTCCATCCCCAAAACCCAATTTGGAAAGCAAGCAATATCCTGTCAAAGGCCTTCTCCTGGGCCAAGCTAATGAGGCATCCACCTCCTGGACTGTACGGAGTCAATCAAATCCCTGAGGAGTGTTAGGCTCTCGGATGTCCTTGCCTGGTACACTACAGATTTGATTGGGATGAGTCACTGATCCCAGAGCAGACCTGACCTGGTGGTGATGACCTTAGACAGGATTTTGTCATCTGCATACAGATTGGTTGCGTGTTGCATGGATTCTTTGCTGTCTGAGTCTTCACTGAAGGGATGGCCGCTAGGTGGTCCTTCTTAACTTCCCTTTCTGTGCCCTTCTGGAAACTTATCTGAATTCAGCTAATAGGGTCACAAGGCAGGAGTCACAGCACCCAATGAGATTAGCCCAGGTCATCCAAAGCGTATCCATTTCCTTTTCACGAAATGATTACTCCATGGTGCCAAGGGGTCTGGTCAAAACTGGGGAGTAGACAAATATTCTGGTCTCTCTTTCTTGTTTTGGTTGAATGAGATCCAGGTCATAATGACTCTCCCATTGTTTGAAATGCAATATAGATCTGGGCTGGTTCTTGCTTGCTTTTGATCTGTGGTAATCTTGGCCTCTTTGCATTCCATCAGGCCTTGCTTGCAGCAAGTATTTAGCCAATTGTATGTTGACCCAATTTCTTAGGCTAATGGCTACTTGACCAAAAACCTTAATATCATAAGAAAGTCAATGGTTTCAAGAGTTTCCTGAACCTATTTCTTTATTTAGTAATGCCAGAAAGGAACATGATTTAGTACGTGGAATGCAAACTCAGCATTGCACAGGTGTATTAGATTTTCTGTTATATTATTTTCCACATGTTGGTGTGACAGAGATTAAAAATAATAACAGTCCCCATATCTTCAGAAGTAATTTGCACAATTATTCAATGTTGACTTTATCTGTTAATTTGATTGACTCTTTTACCCTCATTTTTGAATAAATAATTTACTAGTTGACTAAATGAAACCCTAATCTATTTACAAATATGTATAATTTTCCTTACTGCCTATCAATATAACAACGACTTCAGTCATGATTTTCCTTCTATTTTTCCCATCTGTAGGCCTTCCTTAGAACATCTCTCTCTTCAAATGACTGCCAATTTATTTGCTATTTAAGTAAATGATTTATTTTAACTGAAATGCTAATTAACCTGTTACAATTAATATGATGATTCAGCTCGTATTCCTGCCGAATTACACCACAAATTGATTTTCTCCTTTCAAAAAAGGTATGATATTAACTTATAATTGAAGGCATCTTTAAGTGTAAATGTCACTTTGAAACCAATGTGTTAAATGAATTAAAAATTCAGACGTTTATACTTTATGATCTCTGAATCCCAATACACATAAAATAATAAGGAGAATATAGGACATAGAGCATAAAACAATACAGCGCAGAACAGGTCCTTCAGCCATCGATGTTGTGCCAACCTGTGAACTAATCTAAGACCATTCCCCTACACTATCCCAAGCTCATCCATGTGCTTATCCAAGGATTGTTTAAATGCATCTAATGTGGCTGAGTTAACTACATTGGCAAGCAGGGAATTCCACGCTCTTACCACTCTGTGAGTAAGGAACCTGCCTCTGACATCTGTCTTAAATCTATCACCCCTCGATTTGTAGTTATGGCCCCACATCGAACATAGGAAAAAGACTTTCACCATCTACTCTATCTAATCCTCTGAACATCTTGTCTGTCTCTATCAAATCCCCTCTTAGCTTTCTTTTCTCCAATGAGAACAGACCCAAGTCTCTCATAAGACCTTCTCTCCAGACAGTGTAACATCCTGATAAATCTCCTCTGCATCTTTTCCAATGCTTCCGCATCATTCCTGTATCGGGGCGATCAGAACTGTATGCAATATTCCAAGTGCGGACGCACTAGTGTTTTATATAGTTGCAACATGACATTACGGCTCTGGAGCTCAATCTCTCTACCAATAAAACCTAACACACCGTATGCCTTCTTAACAGCACTATCAACCTGGGTGGCAACTTTTAGGGATCTATGTGCATGGACTCTAAGCTCCCTCTGCACATTCACACTACCAAGAATTTTTCCATTGAATCAATTATCTGCCTTCCTGTTATTCTTCCCAAAGTGAATCAACTCACATTTATTTGCATTGAACTCCATTTGCCACTTCTCAGTCCAATTCTGCAGTTTATCAAAGTCCCCCTGCAACCTGCAACATGCTTCCACACTGTCCTTTGACTTTAGTGTCATCTGCAAACTTACCAACTCATCCACCTATGCCTGCGTCCAAGTCATTTATATAAAAAAAGCAACAGCAATGGTCCCAAAACAGATCCTTGTGCCACACCACTTGTAACCAAACTTAAGGCTGAATATTTTCCATCAACCACCACTCGCTGCCTTCTTACAGAAAGCCATTTCAAATTCAAAATGCTAAATCACCCTCAATCCCATGCCTCTGCATTTTCTCCAACAGCCTACCATATGGAATCTTATCAAAGGCTTTATTGAAGTCCATGTACATAACGTCAACTGCCTACCCTCATCTACATGCTTGGTCACCTTCTCAAAAAACTCAATAGGAAGAACATTTGCTCTCCTTAACTCTCTCTTTATACCCTTCCGAGCTAATCTGTAACTCTCCATTGCCTCCTCTGAACCATCTTGTCTCAATGTCACATAACCCACCTTCTTCCACTTAACAAGAGATGCAATTTCTTTATAAACCATGGTTCCCTTCTCACTTCCTCCCCCTGCCTGACAGAGACACACCTATCAAGGACACGCAACATGTGTTCCTTCAACTAGCTCCACATTTTGATTGTCCCCATCCTCTGCATTTTGCTACTCCATTCTATGCATCACAAATATAATCGTGTTAGAATTGACCTTCCTCCATCTATAACTCTTGTCCTGTGGCATGTACATATCCCTTTCCATCACGAAACAAATTATGGTCACTCTGTCCAAAGTGCTCACCTACCATTAAACCAAACACCTAGCCTGGTTCATTACCAAGCACCAGATCCAGTATGGCCTGTCATTTGGTTGGCCTTTTGACATATTGTGTCAGGAAACCCTCCTGCGCACATTGGACAAGAACTGATCCATCCAACGTATTAGAGTTATAGCATTTCCAGTCAATGTTGGGGAAGTTAAAGTCCCCCATAATGACCACCCTGTTCTTTTCACTCCTATCAAGAATAATTTTGCTAATCCTCTCTTCCACCTCCCTGGAAGTCTGCGGAGGCCTATAAAAAAACTCCCAGTAGTGTGACCTTTCCTCTCCTGTTCTTAACCGCAGCCCATACTACCTCAGACGAGTCCTCACCAAAAGTTCTTTCAGCCACCATTATACTTAACTTGTCTAACAAGGCCACACTTCCTCCTCTTTTACCGCCTTCCCTAAATCCTGGAACCTACAGCATCCATTTCTGACCCTGCTCTATCCATGTCTCCAAAATAGCCAC
Source organism: Hemiscyllium ocellatum (assembly GCF_020745735.1). Lineage (NCBI taxonomy): Eukaryota > Metazoa > Chordata > Chondrichthyes > Orectolobiformes > Hemiscylliidae > Hemiscyllium > Hemiscyllium ocellatum. The sequence continues at coordinate 91,874,310 of NC_083411.1, read as the reverse complement.
AACATTGAAGTCCCAGGTACCTATCCATGCTGCAAGCTCACCTACCTTATTTCGGATACTTCTAGCATTGAAGTAGACATACTTCAAACCATCTTGCTGTCTGCCAGCATATTCCTGTAACCATGAAATCCTGTCCATGCCCTCACTACTTTCATCCTCTTGTGCGCTGGAACTACACCTCAGGTTCCCATTCCCCTGCTGAGCAAGTTTAAACCTACCTGAATAGCATCAGCAAATTTCCCACCCAGGATATCAGTACCCTTCTGGTTCAAGTGAAGACCGTCCTGATTGGAGAGGTCCCATCTTCCCCAGAATGAGCCTCAATTAGCAATGTACCTGAAACCCTCTCTCCTGCACCATCCCTGCAGCCACGTGTCCAGCTGATATCTCTCCCTATTCCTTGCCTTGCTATCACGTGGCATGAGTAACAAACCAGAGAAAGCAGCTTTTCTGTTCTAGCTCTCAGCTTCCACCCTAGCTCCCTGAAATTCTGCCTTACATCCCTATCCCTCTTTCTACATATGTTGTTGGTACCTACATGGACAATGACTTGGGGCTGGTCACCCTCTCCCTTCAGGACCCCAAAAAATCATCTGAGACATCACAGACTCTGGCACATGGGAGGCAACGCACCGACCGTGAGTTTCGTTCATTCCCAACAAAAAAAGAGAGTAGTCACCATGTGGATTAGGCTGAATTCTAGATCTCCATGATTCAAGTAAATAATAGACTTCACCGTGCCTTCATTGCATTGCACACAAACCCTGGAATCATTTGCAATTCATCTCAGATTTTGTATTTCACAAGCGATGACCCCAAACTGACTTCAAGAATAAATCTGGTCTCTTAGAAAATGTCTTCTGAATCTGTATGCCTTTAAATAACCTGATTGTGCTGAATTGCCTCAGAGTGAAAACCTTAGGGCTACTTTTAGGATCAGTCTGACGTACTGCCAATGTATTCGTTGATCCACCAGGGGCAGAAATAATTAATGCTATAGTGACCTTCAAAAGTTCATAAGCGTCATTCCTGCAATGAGATTTGTCCTTGACTTTAAAGGAATGACTTTGCCGCTGTGTGAGTTTCTATTTGAAAGGATAAGTCTCTTCTGATCTACAACAAGGACTATCTGCATCTGTAAATGTAAGGGAAAAATAATGATGAGTACTTATTTAATGCCAATGGTGTTATCACTGCTGTTTCTAATCTCTTGGGAATTCGTCTTTTAAGTCTAGGAATAACTTTAGAAACTACAAGAAATTTCAAAATGCCATTTTATTCACTCCAAGTAAAATAATAGTGAGAAGCAAGGACACCATTAAAAAATGAGTTTGTGAGCAAAGGCTTGCAATGTGCAAAAAAATCAATAATTAACAGCAATAAAAGGTTATGCATTTAAAAAATGTTGACAAAATGCTAAATAAAGTTCAAACTAAGGGTCAAATCATACCTTTTAAGAAGGCACCTGTGAATGGCATTTCATGTACCCATTATACTTGTGTCAGCAATATAACACTGAAATTATGAAAATAGGCCAGGGACTAAATATTGACATACTTTCCATTGGGTAAATCAATATTGGATACCAACAAAAGTCCGAACTGACCATTTGGAGGAACCTGCAAACCGGCTTGTGCACTTAATTCTACACTTAATTCAACAATTTGTGCTCTGCCACCACCCTGACATTGTAATATTACAATATATAGAATTCTACCTTCAAAATGAATTGTTCATTTAGTAAGTCTTCATTATTTCCCTGATAACTCCTCCAGAGACAATTATATTATGACTATATTGGAACACCATTTTTTTTATTACCTTAAGTAAAATGTAATTAGTCTCAGCGGATAGAATTTTATAGAATTAACCCTACTGAGATTATTTTGCAGTCTGGTCCAGGCCCTAGGTTTCTGTCACTATTGGCAAAGTGTCCCTGCTCCCAATGCTTGCTACTAGTGAGTCCAGTGATCCAGGTCTGTGCTTTCAGAGCAGCTTGCCATTCTATTGGAGAGGTACTATAATGACAGGGGTCAGAAAATGTCAGATGCTAATGTCTGTGAGTGCAGCTGTTGACCATTGATCATGCCCTGCAGGACAGAGATGAGAAGACATTTCTTCACCCAAAGAGTGGTGAGCCGATGGAATTCATTACCACAGAAAGTAGTTGATGCCAAAACATTGAATGTATTCAAGAGGCGGCTAGATATAGCACTGGGGCGAATGGGATCAAAGGTTATGGGGAGAAAGCAGGATTAAGTTGGATGATCAGCCATGATGGCGATGAATGGCAGAGCAGGCTTAAAGGGCTGAATAGCCTCCTCCTGCTCCTATGTTTCTATGTTTCTATGCAGTACAGTTTGGTTGCCCACTACATGGAGGTGCTTCAGAGCAGGTGGTAAGCTGAATTTACTAAGGATATGATCTGATTTCCATGTTAAGTTTTCTTGATGTCTAGCTTGTTTGAGGCATTTGCTAATATAGGAAGTTAAACATTAATTACACATGCTGGGCCTCAAATCTCACTGTGGCCCACATTGATTGGGCCCTGTGGCAGAGTTCATCTCCCTACTGGACTCATGTTCGACCTACTCCTGAGATGTGTAGTAGCATCTCTGAACAGGTTAATTCAATTAATTTGGAGATGATCTTGTTTAAGGGCTGTTGTGGTGCATTGGTAGTGTCCCAGCCTCTGGACTAGAAGGACTGGGTTCAAGTCCCATTTGCCCTTTGTGTGTGTCACAATGTGTCCAAATAGGTTGATTAGAATAACTAGTTCAAATCACTTAGATTCTATCTATCATTCCCATATCATTGTAACTCATATGAAATGAAAAGACTATGAGAAGGCCTTGTTGGCATATGCTCAGCTGCAATTATATGTTTGTCATGTAAAAACTGTTTATTGTGACACAAAATGGACAATATATCCATAGAACTCAACAGGTTGGTATAGCAGGTTAAATTTGCCCTGTGGTCTGATATATAGCTTCTTTGCCTCAGAACCAGAAGCTCAGGGTTCAAGACCAGGTCTAATTTCTGATGATCCTCGAAGATGAGCTCATAACATGGCCAAACAGGTTATGTATTGATCTGTAGACTAATCTGTGCCAATGGCAGGTAAAACTGGGAAAGATTTCTGGTCAGCCATGTGATTGAAAAAGAATTGGAACCTCGAGTCTACCATCAGCATTCGTATTCTCTAACCTACATTATGGATGCAAATGTAAATGTTGCCACAATAATTTAAACTCTAATAGGATCTGATTGGCTCAATTACCTGAGCAGCTGGCATGGATCACATTGGTGCCAGGAGCATAGAATTTTGCCTGAGGTAGATTGAGTACCTATGGGCCTCAAATTTTTCCAAAGTCCACACTGATTGTGCCCTTGTGGTGCAATGTTTGTGTCCATACCAGATTCAAGTTCCATCTACTCCTGAGATGTGTAACAACATTTCTGAACAACCCCATTTTGCCTGAGGTAGATTAAGAACCTGTAGCTCTGACCTACATTTGGAGGAGACCTGGTTTTGGTCAGAGAACTCAGGAAGATCGACAGTTTTCATAAAATTTGATCGAACATAATTTAGGCTCATGATATGGTTGCTATTTAAGTGCAGAATAAAGGCATAGCTTACTGATGTGAGATAAAGTGTATTTGGTAATGCACTTTCTTTTCTGTCAAATGTATGGATTTCTTCAAACCCAAATAACAAACAAAACAGTCAGCTATATTTTACAAAACAGCATTAAGCAAACTAAGATAGTTTAGCAATCACTGGTCTAAGGTTTCCAATTGGTATGAGGGAACCAATGTCGGTAGCGTGTGCAGGTCCCAAACTTGCATGACCTCAGCGTGCCCACTCAATGTGAAGTAGCTTCCTAATGTACATCACTGTAGAATGCCTCAGCGTCAGGTCACCCTGCAGTATTGCTGTTAAATACTGCCTGCCATTGGTCTGCACATCTGACCAACCCATATATATTTTCCTGTAACTTACAACCATCTTCTTCACAATAACCTTGATGTCATCTGCAAATTTGCCTAACATTCTCCCCACATTTTCATCAATCTCATTATATATATATATATATATATATATCAACCCACTCTGTATAAGTAAGGTCGATAGTATTGATGGTTGCATAAAATTTGGTACATATGAATACTATAACTTTTTAAACATATGAAACAGTGCAATAGTTCTGACTTGGGGAATATAAACATTGTCGTGGAAAGGCAAGCCAACATGGACAGTTACAAAGCAGAAGCCAAGCATTGTGTAATTAGAAATAGCTTGGGGCAGAGCTGACCAGCTTCATGAGCAATTATAAGTTTGAGCTGTTTATGCCACAAAGCTGTGTAATGTTCAGTACTGGCAGATAATACACAAATAACTGACCTAGTTTCAGCTTAATGTATTTTGCACTCTCCTTGTAAGTAGATTTATCACATCTTAATTAGAAATGATTGTGCTTTTTAATTGGTTTTAACAGATGGCAATAAAAATAATAAATGTACAACTATGTTTGCTTGACTTTAAGCAATGCAAAGACCCTAAGGCCAGAGGAAAGTTGACTAATCAATACAGAACTGTCATAATAGTTTCTACACTTCTCAAGTATTTAAAAAGCTATTTTAAATTAATAACTGACAATAATTGCAGTAATCCAGACCTGGAAGATTCTGTTGGCCTACTTCAGCTCTAATGTCCATGTTGTTTTTGTAGCTGACTCTGTAGAACAGTGGTCTCCTGCCTTTGAAGGAACCTGCCTCTTTTGCTATTTTTTTTGACATTGAACTCCCAAGATTTTTTATTGAAAGTCAAAATGCTTACTATGTTGTTCCACAGGTATGCTGCTTCAGAATAAAAAATAATCTAAATTGCCGTAAAGGTATAATTTCTTTAAATGTTGTTGGCTGACCAAACTTTGCAATTGGCAGCTAGTCAACAGTCTCAAATGCTTGAATGCATTTTCAACATTTTTCCAATTTTATTCAACATAGTACACTAACAATTCATTAGCTGAGGGGGATGGGGGCTGGTAGGTGATAATCAGCAAGAAATTACCTCCCTTATGTTTGAACTGATGCCTTGAGAATGACATGGGATCCAAGGTCAATGATGAAGGGCTTATGCCCGAAACGTCGAATTTCCTGTTCCTTGGATGCTGCCTAACCTGCTGTGCTTTAACCAGCAACACATTTTCAGCTGTGATCTCCAGCATCTGCAGACCTCATTTTTTACCCAATGATGAGGTCTCCCAGGGCAATTCTTTCCTGACTGTACAACACTGCATCACCACTTTTACTGGTCGGTCGTGCCATTGTGGGACTGGAGATATCCAGGGATAGTGCTGATAGTGTTTGGGAAGCTGTCTTTAAAGTATGATTCCGTGATTAAAGCAATGTCAGGCTGTTTCTTGACTAGTTCTCTAACAGCTTTCTCAATTTTGGTACAAGCTGCCTCAGGAGGAACATGCAGGGTTGACGATGCTTTGTTTGCTGTTATAATTTCCAGGAGGTCATTGCTGGGCTGTCAATCTGGTTTCAATCCTGTTTTTCTTGGTTGTTAAATACAATTATTTCAGAGGGCACCTAGTTTGGTTCAGAATTGTAAGAACAGCAGATTTTCTTTTCTATGGGACATCAGTGAAACAGATGGAGTTTTATGATAATCAACAATGATTTCATGGTCACCAAATAGGGTAGCCTTTTATTCCAAGTTTTTATAAACCAAATTTAAATTCCATCAATTGTCGTGGTGGAATTTGAACACATGGCTGGGTTTTATGTGCCCCCAGCTGATGTGAGTTTGGCAGATGGAGCATATAAAACAGAGAATATACCCAGCCCTTCCCTTCCCATCTACTCCTAAGATGGCCCCCATAAGACAATGGTGGATGGTTATCAAAATTGACAGGATGCCCATCATTTTTAAATAAATAAATGCTGTTCAGATGAGCTTGGAAAAAGGCCTAATTGATCTCAATATTAAGCTGTCCGCACCATAATATAGTTAGCATGGCCAGGAAGGTGTGAGTGGGCTGCCCATTGTTTAAAAGACATTTTCAAAGAGGGCAGTCAGGTGGTTATAATTGAAGGATGCCCTTTGCATAGTGGGGGCAAGCCCCAAGAAGGTCTGATTTGGAGGAGCCGGTGTTGCCCTGAGGTGGACAAAGTTAAAAATCACCCGGCTCCAGGTTATAGTCCAACTGGTTTATTTGGAGGTGTGAGCTTTTGTAGTGCTGCTTCTTCATCAGCAATTCCAAATAAACCAGTTGGACTAAAATGTGGTGTTGTGTGATTTTAACTTTGCCAAAAAAGATAGTTACCTCTCCTTCCTTTGAATCCTCCTGAAATTTAAATCCATCTCCTGCTATTTCCATTGCAATCCAACAAGGAAAGGGTGAGATTGTGAAAATCTATTCCACCCTTATAAAGTATTAACGTTGATGCAATATTGCTGTATTAATTTGGTTATAGGACCAAATCGGTAACTATTTGTTAGTCAATGGTTATCATTGTGTCGATATTAATGGTCTCGCTGGTGTGTCTTCCCCAGTGTCATGTGGTGTGGAAATTGGTATAAAACATCAATGGATTTGGCATAGTGTTTTTTCATATACTTTCGGCAATTTGATGAACATTTCCTGCAAATGGAGTCCTATTTTCAAGTACTGTGTGACCTTCTTTTGATCTCTGTGATCAATGTTACATCTGAGAACAGCTCAATCAATCATGCTTCCACATTTTCACTAACACAGCAGTACTCAGAATGTGCTGTAAAACCCTTGCCAGCAAAAATAAAAGACATAAAAGCACCTGTGTGGTGCAGAACAGCGAAATATAGTGATATTTTTATGTATTTTATTGTAGCATCAAAATGATTCTTTTGTTTTTCCTGCCATAAGTTAAAGTTTTAACAGAATATAGCACAAGATAGAAAAAGAAATTATTTCGTGAATTTTTAGGTCTACGGAACTCTGTATTGTCAATTATCTCAATTGTCAATCATCTATTACTTTGGGGCTTACATTCCAAAATAAATGCTGGGTCATTGAATGATCAGATCGCAACAAATGTCTATATAATGCCGACAGCTGATTCATGGGATTGATTTATGTATAAAATTGAGTATTATGAAACAATTGGAGTTCCAAGTGATAGTGACTGTAATGTAATATGATTGAGCTTGACTTCCGAACAACCACTAACATGATATTAAATGCCACACTCGTCCCATTTTCATGCTTATTTTCAAACCCCTCTATAGGTTTACCTCTATTTCAAACATCTAAGTCTAAGATCATGTACTCCTTCAATTCTGGTCTCTCTAATCTTAATTCCTCCACAATTGGAGTCCATGTCTTCAGCTACATATTGGCCTCGGTAGCATGGTGTGATGTGTCCAAATATGTGAAGCTCAAAATCAGGTAGTAGGAACATAAAGTACATGAGGAGAACATCTTCCCTGAGGCTTACATTGAACTGTTTCAAACTCTAGTTTTGGCTAAACACAGACACACATTCATATGCCCACACATACTATCAACTACACAGACATACACACACTTCAATTATCTCTTTCAAACACACACATAATTCAAACACATTCACACTATCTCTGTCAAATGCAAAGACATACACATAGACTCATTATCCCTTGCATACACATACACAGAAAACACACACACAATGTCTCTCATACAAAACACAGAACACAAACACATGCACGCACACATGCATGCACTGTGATGATATATCATTAAGGCAGATGTAAATCACCAGATACTCTGCGTGCACCAACTTTCCTAGAATATGTGAAAGTGACTTTCTTCCTACTTTACCAAGTTACAGATATTACATCCATTGTTGGCGAAGAGTAAGAAATAACAACATGCATAGTCCTGGCAGATTGATAAGATACTGAAACTAGAAGGTCACTGTACTTGAAATGTTCATTCTGCCCTGTGATCATATCCAGCAATTTCTATTTTTGACCCAATTTAAGGTACAACTAGTGAGTTTGGCAAAGATTTGTAGCTACGATTGAGGTTCTGGATGTAAGTTTGTCTGTTGAGCTGGAAGGTTCATTTTAGGATGTTTCATTACCATACTAGGTAATATGAGCCTCTGGTGAAGAACTGGTGTTAGTGATCCATTTTCTATCTATGTGTTTAGGTTTCCTTGGGTTGGTTGGTTGGTTGGGTTGGGTAGGTTTCCTCCTCTTTTGTGAATTTTATGGCAGTAAGGGTATTACTGATAGTCTTGAAGGTTTCCTCTAATTTGCTTCATTTAATGATGACAAGGGTGTGTTGGATGGTTGGCAGAGCGGTTAGTTCCATTCTCTACTTCTGAAAAGAACCCTGATGTTGGAGATCCCACGGGTGTTCCTTTGGTTTGTCTGTAGGTTTTGTTATTGCAGAAAAAACACGTCCAGAAACCTTAGCCACTCTCCCCTACATCAAAGACATCTCCGAAATGACTGCCAGACTACTCTTGGCATCATGATAGCTCACAAATCCACCAAAACATGAAAACAGCAGTTAAGGAATTGAAAAACCCCATCCAGACAACAACAAAACTAATGTTATTTACAGAAGACTTTGCAAGAACTGTAACAAACACTGCATTGAACAAACAGGCAGAAAACTAGCCACCAGGATACATGAACATCAGCTAGTCACAAAAAGACATGACCCACTCTCACTTGTATCCTTACATACAGATGAAGAAAGACATCGCTTTGACCGGGACAACACATCCATCCTAGGACAAGCCAAATAGAGACATGCATGAGAATTCCTATAAGCACAGCATTCCAACCAGAACTCTATCAATAAACACATCAACTTGGAACCTATTTATCACCCTCTGAGAAAAAGAACAGGAAATAACATCACCACAGCAGTTGACTTTGCTATAGGAAATGACATCACCACAGGAAATGACATTATCCCCAAAGGAATGAAAACACATAAATAGAAAGCAGGTCACTAACACCAGTGCTTCACTGGAGGCTCACTGATGATGTTACCTAGTATGGTGACAGAACATCTGAAAATGAACCTTCCAGCTTAGTATGCAAACTTACATTCATAAGGTATGACTTTATATACAAAGTGACTCAGTTGAAAAATATATAAAATTACTGCCCACAAGAGCAGCCAGAGAAGTGTGATGTGGTTGATCATGGAAGGATGTCTTGAGAATTGGATTGGAGAGGTAATGAGTTTCTGTATATCAGTATATCCTGTTGCTTAATGTATTTGTGCCCATTGTTTGTTTAGTGACATTGATGCGAAGTAAGGACCTGAGAGGATAATGAGCTCCCTATTTAAGAGTCTTGCACTGATGCCTCCAGGTTTAGCTGGTCACATTACATCACAGGACCAGCACATTAACAATATGGTTGGTGTAGCAGACATGACTTAAACATGTCTTCTGGGGATTTGAAATTAACAGCTTTGATATTGTAAGTTAAGTATAGTGTGAAGCTTGATTCTCAAATTTTTGGCTTGAGGTGACAGAAAATGAACTGTTTCTTCTTCTGTTGATGTTCCTCCATGGCATCATTTCTCCTTATCTCTGCATCTACTTACAGCCCTTTGAGAAAACTGTGCTTCTTAAACTTTGTTCTGTTTTGCAATCCTGATTTAATTGCCCCACCATTGGTGGTCATTTATGAACTTTCCTTATGGACAACAAAATATCTTTTTCCTGTTTCAAGATACTCTTTAATGTCCTCCAATTTGATCAACCTTTGGATGAGCATTGATAACTCCTTATATGTGTAAAAGTTTGTTTGATAACACATTGTGAATGCCCAAGTTCCATATATTAAGGATATTTCAAAATTGCATGCTCTTGTTTTAGATGGTGGTGTAAAATGAAGGTGAATAAAGAAGAAATTATCCAGAGCTTTCCAATCAGAGAAACTTACAGCTGCTCGTGTTTTTCACATAGGTGCAACTTAACCAGATCCAATAGCAAAGAAGCCACTACCACAGAATGTTTTAAGGGTACAACAGGAGATATATTTACAGAAGTGCAAAATGTTTCACAATTAAATGCCACCCATGCCCTCAGTCCCTAAGGCCATAAAACATAGGAGCAGTAGTAGGCTCATTAGCTGATCAAATTTGCTCTGTCATTCAATAAAATCTTGCATGATCTGATAAACTTCAACTTCAACTTCACTTTCCTCCCTTTTCTCCATAACCCTTGACTCCCTTACTGTTTGAAAATCTACCTCAGTTATGAATAAACTTAACAACCTAGTCTCTACAGCCCTCTGCTGTGAAGAATTCCACAGATTCACTACTTTCTGAGAGAAGAAATCTCTGATTTAAATGTATATCCTCTTACTTTGAGATAATGCTCACTGGTGCTAGACTCCAACAAGGAAAAACAATCTTTCAGTGTCTGCCCTTTTATGTCTGTTCAGAGTCTTATATGTGTAATAAGGTTTTCTCCCATTCTTCTAAAATCTAATGAGATCAGACCCAATCTACACAATGTCTCATGACAGGAAAATAATTCCATACCTGGATTCAACTTAGTGAACTTTCTCTGGACTGCCTCCAATGCCAATATACATCTCCTTCAATAGATTGTTCAAGTTATTCCAACTGTGGTCTGACTAGTACCTTGTATAATTTTAGTAAAGTTTTACTATTTTAATAATCAATTCCCTTTGAAAGAAAGGTCAATATTCTATTTGCTTTATCTACTGTCTGCTGAACTTGGGTGCTAGGTCTTGTGATTTATGCATAGCCCCACCCCACTCCCAAATCCTTTGTGATACAGATTTCTGCAGTCTTTCTCCATTCAAATAATAATCAATGTCTCTTTTCTTCCTCTCAAAGTACAATCCCCTTTCCCACACTATATTCCATATTCAAGTTTTTGTCGCTCACTTAAATGGCCATCTGTTTCTTTCCCACCACTTTCCCTCCACCTATGTTTTTGTCATCCACAAACTTGGTGATAGTACATTCCCTTGTCTCATTCAAACCATTAATATATTGAAAGTAATTGTGGCCACAACATTGGTCCCTGGGGTGCACCACTACTTATAGGCTGTCATCCTGAAAATGTTCCTTCTTGTCCCAACTCTGTTTTTTGTTTCATTTGCCAATTTTCTAACCTCGATAATATACTACTCCCAATACCATCATCTCTTTTTAAGTGGGTATATGTGTGGTCCCTTATCCAATCCAAATCTTCCCCTTTATCAATCCTGCTTGAGTGACAGTAACTTGCCCAGATGTTTATCTCCATTGCCTGGAGTTTCTGCAGGCTTTGGGATTATAAGCATTGTGGAAATTAAGGATCTGGGTTCCTCAGGAATGTCCTCAGAAGAAATATCCCAGCGACCTTTGTGTGGCTTCTCCTTGCTATCCATGCCTGTTGACACTAACTTGTCTCCCTAAAAGGAAAGGGATGTTATGACACCACGGTGAGCCTTCTGTTAATTAATGTAAACACCCAGAGAAGCTCACCTCACCTCATAATCTGTTAAAATATGAGTGACAGAGAACTCCCAAATTCCACTATTTAAAGAAAATAATATCAATTTATTCTTTATCTCTAAAAGTGAACATTAAACAACAACTATTCACAACTCTAAGCCCTCCTTTCTCTTAACTACTTATTATCTGCCTCCAAATCTACAACAATATACTGTTCCAAAAAAACACTTATTAAAATTACATCAACTTAATTTCAAAACCATACGGAGGCTGTCATATTTGGTGTCTTTCTTCTTTTGGTTGAAGATCTACCTGGGTCGACTTCTTTTTTACTGTGAATATGTTTGATATGAACAGGTACCTTTGATAGAGTGTGTTTCAATGTCTTGGGTCTTTCAAATGACAATTATTCTGTCTGACTTTCAAACTGTCTGCCCTTTTTAATACACCAACATTGGATCGTCTCATTGGTTCAAGGTTGGAAAACCCATAAATTCAAACTCAATTTAGATTTAGTATCCTGGAGCATAATTTAAACAGATTGGTTACATTCAGATTTTTGTGAAAACAGCAACAAACTCAGATATCGATTTCACAGCCAAGTGTTACATATTTTCAGTTTTCCAGTAGACTCTGAGACTGCTGTCTATCATATGACAGATGCTTGTAAGCTCTCAGTGCAGAACAGCATTCACCTTTTCTTAAAGGTACAGTACATACCTTCAACTTCATAACAAGTAAGTCGAGTAAGCTTGAGGCAACTTGATTTCCCTCTTTTCTTCCCATTGATGCTGCGCACCTATGTCTGGACCAGTGGAATGCAGGTCGGTGACTATATCCAGCAAATGCTAAGTGTGAGTTTTTATGCTGGTTGTCAACCCTTCCATGGACATCGGCAGATGCACACATGCTGGAGCATCAGTCATCATGATTGTTCCAGTAGATGAGAGCTGGGTTCAGCAGACCATCATAGATTGTCAAATATTCATTGGCCATGATGCCAGCTCTGTGCATTGTGGGATGAACTGCAGTCGCTGCTTGTTCCATTTGTGTTTACTCTTCTGGCTTTCAATAAAAAAAATCTCATGTTCAAATTTGTCTGACTGCTTGCCTGCATGTGATGATCCCCCTGGGCGATTGCAAGACCCATGTGTTCACTAGGCATTGAGGACAGACTAGCGGTAACATAGAGAGTGTGCTTAGATGGGATGTAGTTAGGAGCAGGGAAACAGTGTGGCTTTGTGGTAAGAGAAGGGATCATATCTATGAGGAAGAGTCAACCTTGTGCTGTGTCATGTTCTGACTCTGTTCTATAAGCAGTGGAATTTTGTGGCTTCTGTGCCATTACATTGACTGATTTGGCAATCCTTTTCTTTGTGTGCAGTAACGTATTAAAGATGGCATGGGTGCAAGGGATACCGGCCTTTCAGCTGTTTTTTGATGAGCGGTGAGTTGTTGGGAACAGCACAAGGTCAGATATGGATAGAACTGAACATGAGAGCTGCTGCAGGGATGGGGTAAATAGTTAATGAACCTTGCTCGGTCTTGTGGCAAGAAGTCCTCCAAAAAATTCAACACAGCATGCATTTCACCAAAATGTGTAAGATTCAGGTCCCTGCTGCTGTGGCTGGTGGTTCTGGCATATCTTCCACATCCACACTCCTATTTTGATGTTAGGAGTGGATATATCATGAGTAAGTCATCCCAACTTCTCAATGCCCATATTTCCTTGGAGTCATTGTGACAATGTATCTTTCTTCATAGATAATACTACTTGAGAGGCAGAACTCACGTCTTTAAAATAAAAGCATTTGAGGGTGTTTGACACATATTTTTTCATGTCTGTCCTCCCTTAAATAATGTACCTATAAAGCATCATACATTCACCTGTAGGTGTACCATTATTGATAAAGATCCCAAAGAAAGACACACCTGTCCACAGTTCTTCATTTTGTCTCACTAGCTGGTTCCAAGTGTAGCTGGTCATATTACAGCTGCTGAAATTCATAAATTGGAGGCCAAGCACATCTCTCAACTTGATGTGTATGAGGTCACCTGTAGATTCAATTGAATGCTAGCATACTTGTTCAGGTAAGCAATGTGCTTAGTGTGTCCAATGCTACCACTTTGGTACTAACTTTGGCAGACTTTAAATTAAGTCCTATCTTTTATTTTTATCAGAGACATAGTTGTCAAGGGGACACTTCTGAGTAGTTTGTGGCAAATCATTTCCAATAGTTTGTGCTAGATGTCCCCAGTGAATTGCTTATTGAACATTTATGCCTTGAATCCTGTGACCCTGAATACAGGAACAAATGTTCCACACTTTGTTGGAATAATTGAATTACATGTACAAAAAACCTTTGTATTCAAATATAATTTCTTTACCACCTTGTATGAAGGACACTCCTAGCCCATTCAGCAAAGCACCTACCTATTTCCATTATTGATTTCTTCCTTTGGTCTTAATGAGATATCTGCTCACTAAAGTTGTTTGAAAGACTAGAACAGATCTTGATGGTCTTTTTGTCATATATAAGGTATGTCTTTCTTTGGGCGATTTATCAATAATGGTACTTCTTCAGGTGAGTTTGGAATGTATGGTGCTTTATAGGTGCTTTAAAGGCAACATTATAGGTCTTATTTGTCATATGAAGTAGACATTTGTCTTATATTTTGATTTTACCTAGGCCAGGACAGATTCTACAATTTGAATATATAGACCCAAAACAATGGGTTCCACTGACATTTAGCTGGCACTTGCTGCTGAAAACTCTCTTTGAGGTGAGCTACAGTCATTAGTGAATAAAATTTTCGAACCTGTTCATTGATTTTTTTTTCCTTATTACCCTAATATTTTCTATTTTCTGTACAAGCAGATTTTCTGTCATTCTTTCCGTATGCTGCTAGAACAAATCTTGACTGACTGATAAATCAAAACAGTCTCTGGAAGCAATTTCTTCCAAATGATGTTCTGAAGGTTGCGACTTCTGAAGCTTCTTGGATTTAGACATGTGCATGTGAACTACACCAGCATGTGTGATAATGCACATGGCAGATGATATTATTGATTTTTAAGTCATCTAATTAACACTTTTTTGTGTATGTGAATGTTACACTTCAATAGTCAATTGATTAATGGAATTGCATCTTTTCCAAAGTGCACCTTTGGAATTTCCTATGTTGTTGAACCTGTTTGTTATAAAACCCGGATTGACTGAGGATTCTTCTGCTGCTATGGATACCTTGGAAAATCACACTATTGAAAGCTTCACATGTTGGAAAATCTATCTCTCCTGGTTTAATTAGATCTACCACCTAAAATATATGTGGTTTCCATGCTGGGTTGCCAAAGTTGCATTGCACGATTGGTGTACTCACACTAGGGATTGCCAGTCATGTATATGCAGTTAGTTTAGCACTTGTTTGTTGAACAACTGAGTCACAATGATCCCAAATCCATATACATGTTCTTCATAATTCAGACTAGTAGGCTATTTGCACTGGTTCCAGTATAAATCTTGCTTTTGAGAGTGTATTTGCTAGTTTTTGTTTGGGAAAATGATGTTGATTATGATTGATGCCTCTAGTTGGGTGACTTCTTCCACACAAAGTGTTAGATTCACTGGATGGAATGCCTGTTATTCCTCTGGTTGAAAGTTGTTTTATTCTAGGTCTTGACATAGCTGTGGGTTGCTGTGAACTTCATGTATCAATTTACAATTACAGAAGCCTCTGGTGCATTTGTGCTACTGTTGCCATAATGCTGCATCTATCCCCTGTGTGATTATGTTCTGATGTAACCTCTGGCTGCAGCTTTATGCCAGATATTTTGCACAAGTGATATGAACAAAGAACAAAGACAATTTATAGCCCAGGCACAGGCCTTCGGCCCTCCAAGCCTGAGTTGATCCAAATGTACTGTCTAAACCTGTCGGTCAATTCCTAAGCATCTGTATCCCTCTGCTCCCCACCCACTCATGCATTTATCCAGATGCATCTTAAATGAATCTACCATGCCTGCCTCTATCACCTCTGCTGGCAATGCATTCCAAATGCCCACCACCCTCTGTGTGAAGTACTTGCTGCGCATATCCCCCTTAAACCTTCCACCTCTCGCCTTGAAAGCATGACCTCTCATTATTGAATCCTTCACCCTGGGAAAATGCTTGTCTCTATCCACTCTGTCAATACACTTCATGATTTTGTAAACCTCAATCAGGTCCCCTCTCAATCTTCTTTTTTCTAATGAAAATAAACCTAACCTAGTCAACCTCTCTTCATAGCTCGCACCTTCCATACCAGGCAACATCCTCATAAACCTTCTCTGCACCCTCTCCAAAGCATCCACATCCTTTTGGTAATGTGGCAACCAGAACTGTACACAGTATTCTAAATGCGGCCGAACCAATATCTTGTACAATGTTAACATGACCTGCCAGCTCTTATACTCAATACCATGTCCAATGAAGGCAAGCATACTATATGCCTTCTTGACCACTCTATCCACCTGTGCAGCTACCTTTAGGGTACAATGGACCTGCACGCCCAGATCTCTCTGCCCATCAACTTTTCCCAAAGCTCTTCCATTCATTGTGTAATTCACTCTAGAATTAGTCTTGACTACATGCATCACCTCACATTTGTCTGAATTGAAATCAGACACTTTTTTCTGCCCAACTCTCCAGTCTATCTATATCCTCCTGTATTCTCTGACACATATGGTGTCAATTTGTACTGCACATCTTGCATAAGTCATGGAATGTCGGGCAGCAATATGTGTTATAGACCACACTTGCCACAAAGTTTGTTTGCTTACTGTGTAATGCTGCAGATACCATTTTTGCATATCGTGCTTGCTGTTGTCAGGCTACAATGGTTTTCTATTTTCCGCCATTAGCTTGCAGTGAATCAATGCATTGATTTTTCTTTTCAAGAAATCCTTTTGGAATGATTCAACAGATGTTTAGAAATCACCAACTTGATATTTCACTCTGACAATGAACCCGCAAAACTCATTGTCCTTGTTACCACATAGACTGACAAGATGATTTATTGATTTGCCTGTCGGACAACAATTCTAATTGATGAATTCTAAAGTTGACTCTTCCATGTGGCTTATTTTCTGGCATTTCCAAATTGTGTGCAGATTGTTGTGTTCGTCTTCAGATTGACCCAAATTATTAACTTTGTATAGCCCATCGTTACCAACTGTATAAGTATTTTCACAGCTTGCCTAACTGCTTTCTGTAACTAGTGGGTCTGTGAGGTATAGCTGCAACCTTTGTTTAAAAGTTTAACTCCGGTATAAAATCTGTGTCTTTACAATTCATTGCTGGGGGATTCTATGCTTTCTGAACTGCAAGGTTCCTTTTCAATTATTTTTGCTTGAAATTGGTTTTCTGGTTTGTTCCGTTGACTCTGCACTGTTGCTGAATGCAGCCCACTTTGTTGCTGTTTGAAGTTAGCCACACTTTTTCTTAGTCCAGTGTTGGGCTGACTCTTAATGTCATTTTCTTCTGCTTTCTGTGCTTCGAAAGCTATTCCATGTTGTTATATTTTGTTTTGTTTAGAGTATGCACAAAGAAAAGGAAGAAATTGCTCTAAACCAAGGAGATTGGGTAAAGAGAAGATTGCAAATCACGTTTACTGGAGCAGACTGTATGCTGTTTATAATGTTGCTATCTCCAGAAACAGTGAGTGAAAGCAGATACCATGGAGTTAATGAGGTCTGAACTGAAGTACAATTGTTTGGTAACTATGTTTCATTGGCTCCTGATAAGTACAATACATGAAAGTACAGAAATCTAGTGACTGTTTCCTTTTAACCTGAGTTAATTAGTCTGATAAATTAGGAGCTTTCGGATAGTTTGACTAATTCTCTTCAGATTTGTGGTGACTCTGTGAATAGCAGGCTTGGTTTCCAGTGCGCTACCACAGCAAGTTGTGTCAAGTACAGAGTCATCTCCAGACACAGCCTATGCCTTATATGCTACAGTGAGAGAGCATGAATCCTCTGGTCACGTGTCACTATCTGGGTGTGGTTCGTATGCATGTTGACCTTTTAAATGGGCTTCACTTCAAAGGTGATCACACAACGCTGCAATCTCCAGAGACTTGAAACTATTTACTGTCGCCATATCTTCACCATAATCTTTATACTTTCATGTTGATTCTCTTCTCTTGGCTCAAGCTGATAATCCATGTATTGGGCATATTCCCCCGATCTTTATATCTCATCTTCCAGTGCTTTTCTCCAATTCCCTAGATATTTTATGGAATTTTAACAACTATTGCTCAATATATCCTGCAAATTTGACCATTGCATTTCCTGTCTCACCTGTTAAGTTGAATAATCCATGCCATTCAAGGAGATTAGAGGAGTTCATGGCCGATCTTGGGTGCAATCCAATTTTGGTTTTCAAACTCTTCCCCCTCCCCAACATTTTTCTTACTGTTGTCTGGTACATGCTGTACCCATTCTATAATAATTCTTTATACACCTCAGGGACTTTGTGAGCTATAGTTCCTCTCCAGGCACCTGATTTAAATTGATGAGTACAATCTTCATCTTTCATTGCTCTTCCTGCTACTTTTCCATCCTTGTCTCAAAACGAAAATGACGTTGGTGGTGCAGCAGACATGAATTCAACTTGACCTTCATGAATTTCTACCATTTTTCTCGGCTTCTGCTCAATGAGTCTGTTACCTTTGAATATTGGTATCAAAATGCATTTAATATATTTCAGGCTTTGATATGTTTCGTCCAAGGATCTTTCTCAAATAAGTTCTTTGTATCCCTTTTATCTTTTTGTTCTGATATTGATCTTCTTTGAGTCCTGAATACTCCCACTTCTTTAACTGTTCCTTTTCTTTAACTGTGTTGGTTACATTTTCACTTCATTACCAAGTTCCCTGCCCACCCTTTCTCTTTTTTAATGAACTTTCACACACTTCTTTGCCACATTTCCTGAACAAGTCTAGCACTAACTTGACAATGGCTTCCCATTATGACCATCATAACTTCTTTTGATACTATGCCTCTTCACTTATGGACCTTTGAGCTTCCCCCTGCTAATGGTTTGTCTATGATTTATCTGCTGCCATTTTGTTTTCAGTTTTCCTCATATCTCCCTGGAGGAACTTACCCAGGATTGGATATTAGGCAAATAACTTAGAGATAACAGAGGAGATAGAAAAGGTTGTGATGAAACATAGCTGTGCATAATCAACATAACTGTGAAAATTGATACTGTGTTTTCAGGTGGCCTTATAACAGTAGGGAAGTACTTGAGAAAGGTGGAGGTGTACATAGCATCACCCCTGACAAAGTTGAATGGATGAGAAGGCATATTTTATTCTTGCCATAATTACAGCAGATGTCATTTGTAATTTTTAATAAGAATTGTTAACAAAAATACTGAATGAAAAAATAGTTAATGTCAGGATGCAAAATTCTCCCCGCGATGGCTCTTTCTCCCCGCGATGGCTCACTCTCCCCGCGATGGCTCAATCACCCATGTCCTGGGCTTGCTCTCATCTGCACTGGAGATTTGTCTGTAACTATTGCTCAGCAAAAGTCTGAACATTGTAAAGGAAAGTAAATATTAATTTTGTTTAATTATTCTATTAATACCCATCAACTCATGTATTCAGACATTGTCTTTATGTTTTTTTGAACATGCTTTCAGTTAACAATTATTTTTAGGATATCTTACAATTTCCACGAATTAGTGTAGCTGTTCTCCAGACACAGCTTAGACAATCCTCTTACAATGCTCTGATCGGTTACTAATCTGATCAACACTAAGCTTTGGTTGCACTTAAAAATAGTATTTTAGTCAGCTATGTTTAATTTACAGAATAACAGCATGAAGGAGCTGTTTTCTCATATTGTAGTTACTTGAATTTGAGTTTTTATAATTTACAGCAATCCCTATGCTTCATAGTAAACTCAATTGGGTTTAACTAAATTCATCTGCCTGAACAATCACAGGAAATGTTAACTGAAATGTTTGCTAATGATTAAAAAGGCACAGAAATTGATAGATAAATTCATACTTCAGTATCATTGTATTTTCCAAATCTGTATTCAAATGATGGCAGTACATGTTCATATGCTGTCCTATATCTGGGTATTTGTGAAGTGGGGTCACTTAAAGGAAAGGTCACTCGATTGAACATCAGTGAAGGCAATTCTAATGATTCCCTGTTTCTGAAGAATTCATATTCAACTCAAAACATCATTTCTGTTACTCTCTCCACTGATGCTCATAAGATTGTCGAGTAATTCCAACACTTACTGTGTTTATTTCCCTGTTTCCATGCCATTGACTAAAAATGTAAATAAAAACATTTAAATACAGAGGAACCTCGATTATCCGAATTTTGGATTATCTGAAGGGGAGCTCAAGGTCCCGACAGAAGCCTTACGTCAAAGAGCTGTTTTAACCCTAACCCCATCTTTTATTCACAGGTTCAATGATTAAAAACAAACTCAGCTCACTGAAATACTGCTGAGAACAGTCCTGGACAGTCCAGGCACCACCTCTAAATGACTGATCTCCTACCCTCACTCTCTCGCCCCACATTTTCCCGGGTTTCTACACAGAGATGAATTCTAAACCCCCCCCTTCCCCAGATAATCTCGCCAACATTGTCCTGTAAAGGCAAAGGTGAAATGTGTGTGTATGCACACGCTATTTGGAGACTTACCCCATGAAGGCAGCAACAGTCTTACTGTTGGTGTCCAGTCTGTGCCGAGGACAGGACGGGGGTAAGGGGAGGGAGCGGGGGCTGGGACTGGTGTCCTGGTTTCACATTGGGGGGGGGCGGTGCGGGCAGGGGGGCTGAAGAAGATTAGTCAAAATATAACCATATTAAAATGAAAGAAGTTAACAAAGCAAGTGTTAGTTCTATAGAAAAAGAATCAAGGCAGTTAATGATGGAGGAAAAAGGGATAGCAGATGAATTGAATGGATATTTTGAATCAGTGTTCAGCAGAGCAGGTATAAGCAACATCCTGGAAATAGCTGTAATCAGGTGTCATAAAGGAGGAAGAGTCTCAAGAAAATTACAATTACCAGGGAAGTAGTACTAAGTAAACTGTTGAAACTACGAGTTGACAGGTCCCCAGCTTCTTAGAGATTTCATCCTAGCATCAGAAAAGAATTAACTGGTGAGATTGTTGATGCGGTGATTCTAATTTTCTAAAAGTTATTAAACTTGGGGATGGTTCCTTTAAATGGAAAAATAGTTAATATAACTCCTTTGACATTTAATATTTGAATGGGTTTATACTCCTAATGAAGAACCTAGGAGAGTGTGCAAGGAACAGTAGCAGAAATAACTAAAAATAAAGTGCAAACCCTACGAAGCTATGCAAGAGGACTGTGTGCATGCTAAACTGTAGAAATGACATACTCTCCTCAGATCAAAGTGATCCCACAGCCAATGAGTCACTTCGAACTCTATAACCCTGTCAGATCCAATCGTACATTATGGCCGACAAATAAACAACTGGGTATCAGAGATGGCTCCACAAATGTCCCCAACATCAATGTCAGCATTGTGTTAGTGCAGAAGACAAGTCTGAAACATTTACAACTGTTCTTCAGCTGGAAATGTCAAGTCAATGATCCATCTGACTCTCTTCATCAATTTGTGGTATGACAGACAGAAGTCTTCAGCAGATTTTCATGGTGTAGATACTATCTCCATAAGTTTAGAAAGACTAATAGTTAAGTAAGATACATATTTTGTTAGTCTGACATAACTAGAGAACTTAATGGCCATTATTGTGATCCAATTGGCATGGTTCTACTTAACGAGTGTGAACATGCTGACTTTTCAACTGGCAATGGCTGATTGGAAAATAGTTCCAATAGAATGTAATTCCACAATGCAAACAGAGTTACCTATTATGTTGGGCACCAATATAATGAATTACTTATTTTTTATGATTATTATTTACAAAGTCCCTTTTGTTGACTAACAGCAGAGACTTTGGAGTGCAGGTTCATAGCTCCTTGAAAGTGGAGTTGCAGGTAGATAGGATAGTGAAGAAAGCGTTTGGTAAGCTTTCCTTTATTGGTCAGAGTATCGAGTACAGGAGTTGGGAGGTCATGTTGCAGCTGTACAGGACATTGGCCTAACCAATGTTGGAATATTGCGTGCAATTCTGGTCTCCTTTCTATCTGAAAGATGTTGTGAAACATGAAAGGATTCAGAAAAGATTTATAAGGATATTGTCAGGGTTGGAGGATTTGAGCTATAGGGAGAAGCTGAACAGGCTGGGGCTGTTTTCCCTGGAGCGTTGGAGGCTGAGGGGTGACCTTATTGAGGTTTACAAAATTATGAGGGGCATGGATAGGGTAAATAGGCAAAGTCTTTTCTCTGGGGTCGGAGAGTCCAGAACTAGAGGGCATAGGTTTAAAGTGAGAGGGGAAAGATATAAGAGATTTAAGAGTCAACTTTTTCACACAGTGGTACATGTATGGAATGAGCTGCCAGAGAAAGTGTGGAGACTTGCACAATTGCAATATTTAAGAGGCATTTTTTAAGATTAGATTCCCTACAGTATGGAAACATGCCCTTCGGCCCAACAGGTCCACACCAACCCTCCGAAGAGTAACCCACCCAAACCCCTTTTCCCTCTGACTAATGCACCTATTTGACAATTTAAGCATGGCCAATTCACCTAACCTGCACATATTTTGACTATGGGAGGAAACCGGAGCACCCGGAGGAAACCCACATAGACACTGGGAGAACGTGCAAACTCCACACAGACAGTCACCCGAGTTTGGAATCGTACCCGGGACCCTGGTGCTGTGAGTCAACAGTGCTAACCACTGAGCCATCGTGCTGCCCTTGAATGGGTATATGAATAGGAAGGGTTTGGAGGGATATGGGCTGGGTGCTGACAGGAGGGACTAGATTGGGTTGGGATAGCTGGTTGGCATGGACAGGTTGGACCAAAGGGTCTGTTTCCGTGCTGTACATCTCTATGACTCTATGACAGCTGCCTGATTCCATTCATCTAATTTGAAAACAAGAGAATAGCATCAATATTATTTCTTTCCTTTGTTGCTTGACAATAGCATCTGCAATCACTAACATTTTCATGCAGAGCTTGTATTGTAGCAGTAGCAATTTCCTTTGTCATCAGAATCGGATGGAAGAGAATACATTGATATGTTTTCAAAACGTACATTTATTAAAATATTTCAAGATGCATGTGACAGGCAGGGGAGTTTACAGGTGAAAGCATTAACATGCATGCACTGCTCTTATCCTCCTCGGTGATAGAGGTTGGGTTATTTGACAGTGCTGTTGGAGGAGTTTTAGTGAGCTGCTGCAGTGCACGTGGTAGATAGTACACACTGCTGCCACTTTGCATCAGTGAGGAATGGTCTGAATGCTTAATGTGGTGGATGGAGGCACCAATCGTATGGACTACTTTGTTCGAGATTGTATCACGCTTCATTAGTGTTGCTGCAGCTGCATTTATCCAGGTAAAGGTAGAATATTCCATCACACTCTTGACTCGGGCCTTGCACTTGGTTAAACATGACATGTAGACCTGGAATTTCTCTTTTGGGCCTCAAGGATAGAAGAATTCCTGACGTCACCACAGTTCATTTTCCTGTGCTTGGTGGTATTACATATAAATGATCAGTAAATTATATAATTTCTGCCAATAAAATAAAATTGCTGGAAAAGCTCTGCAGGTCTGGCAGCATCTGTGGAAGAAATCAAAGTTAATGTTTCAGGTTGAGTGACCCCTCCTCAGAACCGATGATAACTAGGAAAATGCAGAAGATGGGGTGGAAAGGGGTGAATGGTAGATGAAGATAGAACCCAAAGAGCAAGAAGAGAAGTTAGATAGACAAGGGATTGGATGATGATCTGGCTAGGAGGATGAATAGTGGTTAATGGGGACTGTTAGCGACTAACAAAGGGTAGGTTCAGGATCATTAGCTGCCATTTCCTCCACCTCCAGTAAGATGTCATCACAGATACACACTCCCCTCTTCTGCCTTGTCAGCCTTCCTCAGGGACCATTCCCTCTGTGACACTCTATTCCACTTTTCTTTCACTCTAAACAACTCACCCCTAAGACCGCCCGTTTCTACCTCCTGCCCAAAATCCACAAACCTGACTGCCCCGGCCGACCCATTGTCTCAGCCTGCTCCTGCCCCACCGAACTCATCTCCGCGTACCTCGACACGGTCCTGTCCCCCTTAGTCCAAGAACTCCCCGCCTACGTTCGGAACACCACCCACGCAGTCCATCTCCTCCATGATTTTCGCTTCCCAGGCCCCCAATGCCTTATCTTCACGATGGACAGCCTTAAGATATTGTCCACTGCAACTGCAGAAGGGGGTAGCACCTGCCCACTTCAGTACCCAAGGGACCAAACATATTATCCAGGTGAAGCAGCACTTTACCTGTACTTCACACAATCTAATCTATTGCATGTTCTGCTCACAAGGTGGTCTCCTCTACATTGAGGAAAAAAAGTGTCATCTGGGTGACTGCTTCATAGAATACTTGCATTCTGTTCATAAAGAAGGCCCTGAACTTCCAGTTGCTTGCCACTTTAGCACACCACCCTGTTCCATGGCCAAAATCTCTGTCACAGGCTTGCTGCAGTGTTCCAGCGAAGCTCAGCAGAAGCTGGAAGAACAGCACCTCATTTTAGACTTGGGGACCTTGCAGCCCCTAATATGAAGTTATTAGGGCTTGAGCTTTCCCATGTCCTTATCCCAAACCCCACACACTAGGCCTTGTTATCACATAGTCTGCCATTACATGTTATCTATTGTTAGCCAGTAACAGTCTCCATTAACAGCTATTCACCCTCCCAGCCAGATCGTTACTGACTCCTTTGTCTATCCAACTGCTCTTCTTTCTCTTTTTGGGCTCTATTCCCACCTACCGCTTATCCCTACTCCCTCCCCTCACCCTATCTTCTGCATGTAAACCAACATTTTTATAGTTACCATCAGTTCTGAGTTAGGGTCACCTGACACAAAATGTTAACTCTGATTTCTCTCCACAGGTACTTCCAGACCTACTGAGCTTTTCCAGCAATTTCTATTTTCATCTCTGATTAACAGCATCCGCAGTCCTTTTGCCTTTTATTTAAGATTTGTGCCAGTGGGTCAGTGCAGGCACAGCTATGACATTATCAATATAGATGTAAGTTAAAAAGGAAAAAAGATTCTAAAGGTCAATAGGATATTTTGGTGTTGGGATTTGCCCAAACCAAAAAGGCAAGACTGAATAAAGATAAAGGGGTACAGTCATAATGGAGAGGTGGTAAGTTGGGTGCTTTAAATCATGGTGGAGGTGATTCTATTAGAAAATGTGTGTATGGATTGCATTTGAGGACCTGATCAAGCTGAGCTGTGGTAGACCTGATGTGAGTTACACACACGGGACAAAATTGAATCACCCTCAAAAATGAGTCCATTAATGTTTTTGGGACAGTTTCTAAGAATAGCATTTTCTGGAGCAAACTAGGGAGGAAGTTATATGTATGAACATGTATACAAACAGGAATTGGGAGCAGGGGTAGGCCATTCAACCTCTCAAGCCTAATTTGCCAGTCAATAAGATGATGATTGACCTGACCATAAGATCAAATCCACATTCGTTTCTACCCTTGGTGAACACTCACCCCTTTGCTTAACAAAATTCTATCTACATTTGCCTCAATAATATTTAAGAACTCTTCCCCACATTATCAGGAACAAAATTCCAAAGACTCATGAAACTCTGAGAGATTTTTTGCCTCATCTCTATATGAGAGTCTCCTGATCTTTAAGCAAGCACTCCAGTAAGAGAAATTCTCTTGTAAGAGAAATTCTTACCAAATCTACTCTGTCAAGCCCCCTTGGAATCTTAAATGTTTCAATCTGGCCATCTCTTATTTTTCTAAACTCCAGTGGATGCAAGCCTAGTCTGTTCACCTGTTCCTCATAGTATCACGACCTAATTCTAGTAATTAGTCTAGTAAACCTTCTTTGAACTGCATCCACTACACTTGCATTGGAATATCACTAATGTTGATTGATGATTGCACGATGTTTAGCAACATTTATAACTCCTCTACACTGTAGCAACTGGTATCCAGAATACAAGTCACAGTTCATCACATGCTGCTGCATCTTGCACAATCTCTCATTTTAGAGGGCACAGCCTTTGCCACTAGACATATGGCACAAAGCTGAAGAGGGGCCAGAGGAAAATGAGGAGATGACCAACAGATCATCCCTTTTCCCTAACGTTCTGTGATTCTAATTGCAGTATCAGGAAATGTCATCCCAATTCCCATTCCCCAACAATTCTGTGTACAGCCTTCGTTCTGTTATTGAGCGTCTCAACATCTACTTGGCCATGATGCTGACCTAAATGTCACTTCATAACAAATATTTCAAACTAAATTTATCAAATTACCAAATTAACTTACAGAAGGGCTGGATAGAATGGATGTGGGGAAGCTAATAGGTGAGACTAGAACCTAAAGGGACATCTCAGTGAAGGGAAAACCCTCTAAAACTCAGATGAGGAGGAATTTCTTTTGCCAGAGTGTGGTTAATCTACAAAACTCATTGCTGCAAAAGTCTATATTGGTCATCATTGAGTGAATCTAATGCAGATATAAATAGGTTAGTGTTTAGTGAGGTGATCAAAGGTTGAAGAAGGGGAGAAGGCAGGTGAATACGGCTGAGAAATACATCAGCCACGCTCAAATGGTGGAGCAAACTGCATAGGCTGAATGGCCTAATTTTGCTCCTATGGTTTTGTGGTCTAATTCAACTGTCTAATATTCCAAATGAAAGTCAACCAATTACACTTCCATACTCCCCTAGGCACTATTGTAAGGAAGGCTTTGCAGAGTAGATATTACTAAGTTCACTGCTGTCACTTGTGGTGCCTACATTGATGTTGGGTGGCCTGTCCACCTTCATTCCTTTGAGGATTTTTAACAGTTTGATACAACTGAAGGGCTTGCTTGCCATTTCAGAAGGAAGTCAAGAATTCAATCATATTATTGTGGGTCTGGAATCAGATGTAGGCCAGACCAAGTAAGAATAGTACACTATAGTTTCTTCTCTTAAAGAGTAGTAGTAAACTAGATAGGTTTTCACTGCAATAGACAATGGTATCCTTGTCATCGTTAGACTTTTAATTCCAGATCATTTTCATTTAACAATTTGAAGCCAGGACCCTGGGCATCTGGGTCTTAGATTACTAGTCCTGTAACAGTATTGATACATCATCTCCTGCCAATTGCCCAAGCTCATGACTTACTTAAAATGGCACCTGGCTGAGACGGTAACAGAAGGCTGCCTGCAATACAGACCCAAAATGTCACATGAAATAATGTTTTTATTGTCACTGACAAATTTGACAAAACCACCTTTGGTTCAGATGCTAGAGGCTGATAAATACCATACAATTGTAGCCCAAGGAGGTGCCAGTATTTTAAACCACAAACGACAAAATGAACATAGAATATTCTAATATTAAGTGAAATAATAATCTTGAAAACTTCTATGTGCAGCATTTTTACTGAGAGGCCAGTACATGACTGGTGTGAAAAATAAAATGTTGGTTGTGTACTCAGGGTTTGGATTTAGAATTAAGGCCTGGTGCTGAGGCAAATTACTCTGCATCTGTACTCCATCTAACATGGGTGTGCTTGATGTTTGATATCTGGAATCCCAGCAATAACATTTGTGGTAAACAGAAAACAAAGTTGTATGAGTGATTGGAGGATTTACCCATATGCATTTACCACTGATTCTAGAAATAACATTCGTATTCAAATCCTAGGGATTAATACTGCCAACAACCCCAGCTGTACTGCTAAATGGTGCCAGCTGTGGAATCTGCGGAATTTAAATAGGCTGCTTGTCTGAACAAAAACCTTATGGAATACCATTTGAGATATGTTGAGCTCATTGTTTCCCAATGATACTTTACTGTACATTTGTTATGTACTATGCAATACAGAGGTTTATTGCTGTCAATAGTTACATAAATCCGCAGTCTTTTTATGATAGATCATTGCAGTTCTCCACACTGAATACTGAATATCTGCAATTTTGAGTATCCTCTGTACTCTTGTTCATAAAGAAATCACAGCATCACAGCTTAGAGATATACAGTAAACATAATAGGCATACACACATCAAAGATGATTCTACTGTCAGGAAACTTAGTGCAAACACATTGATGATTAGAAAACTCTTACTTGCTGTGTTCAAGAATTTTATTTTGAAGTCTGAGAGAAAGATTGTTCTTCATAAAGATCAAAGGTAACTTGCTTTCCCTATTAAAATTTACTTTTAGAAAATTTGGCTGTTCTATGAGTTGTAATTTACAGTTATTGTCATTTTTAGCTGTCTATTCTTATGGCACAGCATTTCATGCCAGTATTGTTGCTTTGAGCAGAATAATTGTTGAAATTCCATTCTGCAGTTTTGTCACCTTTTGCCAGTTACTGGAATGCAAGATTATTGGACTATGTTAATAATGCAACAGACGTATATTAACCATGATTTTGGTTCGAAAGCGAGACAAAATCCAATCCAATTGCAAAATGGTGTCCAGGTTGCAATGATTAAAGTAAATTCCTTGATGTCCTGTTTGAGAATAGGTTTGCAGTAAATTGCTATATTTGCGTTGGACATTTTAAGGTGGACAGCTTTTTTTTTGTTGGGAAGGAAAGATTGGTGCCTCATAAAAGATGAACCTTCTTCTGACTTTAGTTACAGAAAATGAAATAATTGTGGGATTTTTTTTGTGGTTGTGCCTGCTACATCCTGAATGTCAGTCGATCAACGAGGAAACAAACCAACAATCTTTCACTAAATACTATATTTATTCACAAAAAATGATATTCTCTAAGCAAAATCTGGAGTCCCAGAAGTTGATCATTTCTGAAAAAACACATTTGTGCATATATTATGACACAATTCCATGTCAGGCGGGACATGAACCCAGCGGTAGGGGCACGACCACTGAGTTACTTGCAACCTTCAAATCAAACAATTCACAGATGGCTTCAGGCAGCCTTCAGGGCCATGAAATGAGAACTCCTCTGAAACCCTGGCAGCTATGGATGTGCAAATTATTAACCAGTTAAAGTCCTCCATTTGTATATACAAGTAAGAATGCATTAACACAATCGTTGCACTTTCTCCATCCAGTGGAGAAGAATTCTCTTCAAAGTCTGCTCACAAATTTCAAACATCAGGATCCAAGGTCCTGACATTCAATGCTCATTTTCTGTGTACTATTTGTGTTAATTAACTGGTAAGTAATTGTTCTTCATATCAACATTGGCAGATGTTCTTTTTTTTTAAAATAAAGTACATTTATATCATTTCTTCTGCAGCCTCAAAGCAAACTGAAATATCTCATGGGTATTCAGCTTCTTAGTTGAATATGTTTGAAGTGCATTGAGTGCTGTCATAGGGCAGTCATAGAGTCATAGAGATGTACAGCATGGCAACAGATCATTCGGTCCAACCAGTCCATGTCGACCAGATATCCCAAGCCAATAGAGTCCCACCTGCCAGCACCCGGCCCATATCCCTCCAAACCCTTCCTATTCATCTACCCATCCAAATACATTTTAAATGTTGTAATTGTGCCAGCCTCCACCACTTCTTCTGGCAGCTTATTCCATACATATACCATCCTCTGCATGAAAAGGTTCCCCTCCCACCCTAAATCTGTGCCCTCTAGTTCTGGATTCCCCACCCCATGGAAAAGACTTTGTCTATTTATCCTATCCATGCCCCTCATAATTTTGTGAACCCTGCTAAGGTCACCCCTCAGCCTCTGACACTCAGGGAAAACAGCCCCAGCCTGTTCAGCCTCTTCCTATAGCTCAAATCCTCCAATCCTGGCAACATCCTTGTAAATCTTTTCTGAACCCTTTCAAGTTTCACAACATCTTTCTGACGGAAAGGAGGCCAGATCTGCATGCAATATTCCAACAGTGGCCTAACCAATGTCCTGTATAGCAACATGACCTCCCAACTCCTGTACTCAATATACTGACCAATAAAGGAAAGCATACCAAACACCTACTTCACTATCCTATCTACCTGCGACTCTACGTTCAACGAGCTATGAATCTGCATAGGTCTCTTTTGTTTAGCAACACTCCCAAGGACCTTACCATTAAGTGTATAAGTCCTGCTAAGATTTGCTTTTCCAAAATGCAACACCTTGCATTTATCTGAATTAAACTCCATCTGCCACTCCTCAGCCCATTGGCGCATCTGATCAAGACCCTGTTGTAATCTGAGGTAATCTTCTTCGTTGTCCACTACACCTCCAATTTTGCTGTCATCTGCAAACTTACTAACTATAACTCTTATGCTCGCATCCAAATCATTTATATAAATGACGAAAAGTAGTGGACCCAGCACTGATCCTTGTGGCATTCCACTGGTCACAGGCCTCCAGTCTGTAAAGCAACCCTCCACCACCACCCTCTGTCTTCTACCTTTGAGCCAATTCTGTATCCAAATGACTAGTTCTCACTGTATTCCGCGAGATCTAACTTTGCTAACTAGTCTCCGATGGGGAACCTTGTCGACCACCTTATTGAAGTCCATACAGATCACATCTATCACTCTGCCTCATCAGTCCTCTTTGTTACTTCTTCAAAAAACTCAATCAGGTTTGTGAGACATGATTTCCCACACACAAATCCATGTTGACTATCCCTAATCAGTCCTTGCTTTTCCAACTACATGTACATGCTGTCCCTCAGGATTCCCTCCAACAACTTGCTCACCACCGACATCAGGCTCACTGGTCTATAGATTAGATTAGACTTACAGTGTAGAAACAGGCCCTTCGGCCCAACAAGTCCACACTGACCCGCCGAAGCACAACCCACCCATACCCCTACATTTACCCCTTACCTAACACTACGGGCAATTTAGCATGGCCAATTCACCTGACCCGCACACCTTTGGACTGTGGGAGGAAACCGGAGCACCCGGAGGAAACCCATGCAGACACGGGGAGAACGTGCAAACTCCACACAGTCAGTCGCCTGAGTCGGGAATTGAACCCGGGTCTCAGGCGCTGTGAGGCAGCGGTGCTAACCACTGTGCCAGCGTGCCACCCACCATATAGTTCCTTGGCTTGTCCTTACCAACCTACTTAAACAGTAGCGCCATGTTAGCCAACCTCCAGTCTTCCGGCATCTCACCTGTGACTATCGATGATACAAATATCTCAGCAAGAGGCCCAGCAATCACTTCCCTAGCTTCCCACAGAGTTCTCGGGTATAGCTGAACAGGTCCTGAGGATTTATCCACCTTTATGCATTTCAAGACATCCAGCATTTCCTCTTCTGATATATGAACATTTTTCAAGGTGTCACCATCTATTTCCTTACATTCTACATCTTTCTTGCTCTTTTCCACTGTAAATACTGATGCAAAATACTCGTTTAGTATCACCCCCATTTTCTGCCACTCCGCACATAGGCCACCTTGCTGCCCTTCATGTATTTATAAAAACCCTTTGCATTCTCCTTAATTCTATTTGCCAAAGCTATCTCATGTCCCCTTTTTGCCCTCCTGATTTCCCTCTTAAGTATACTCCAAGTGCCTTTATACTTTTCTAAGGATTCACTCGATCTAAACCTGACATATGCTTCCTTCTTTTTCTTAACCAAACCCTCAATTTCTTTAGTTATCCAGCATTCCCAATACCTCCCACACTTTCCTTTCACCCTGACAGGAATATACTTTCTCTGGATTCTCATTATCTCATTTCTGATGGCTTCCCATTTTCCAGCAGTCCCTTTACCTGTGAACATCTGCTCCCAATTAGCTTTTGCAAGTTCTTGCCGAATACCGTCAAAATTGACCTTTCTCCAATTTAGAACTTCAACTTTTTGATCTGGTCTATTCTTTTCCATTCCTATTTTAAATCTAATAGAATTATGGTCGCTGGTCCCAAGGTGTTCCTCCACTGACACCTTAGTCACCTGCCCTGTCTTATTTCCCAAGAGTAGGTCAAGTTTTGCACCTTCTCTAGTAGGTTCATCCACATACTGAATCAGATAATTTTCTTGTACACTCTTAACAAATTCCTCTCCATCTAAATCCTTAATAGTTTGGCAGTCCCAGCCTATGTTTTGGAAAGTTGAAATTCCCTACCATAACCACCCTATTACTCTTATAGATAGCTGAAATCTCCTTTTAAGTTTGTTTCTTTGAATGTTAGGGAGTCTATAATACAGTCCCAATAAGGTGATCATCCCTTTCTTATTCTCAGTTCCAGCCAAATAATTTCCCTGGATGTATTTCGGGGAATATCCTCCTTCAGCACAGCTGTAATGCTATCCCTTATCAAAAACGCCACTCCTCCTCCTCTGTTGCCTCCCTTTCTGTCCTTCCTGTAGCATTTGTATCCTGGAACATTAAGCTGCCAGTCCTGCCCATCCTTGAACAATGTTTCTGTAATCGCTATGATATCCCAGTCCCATGTTCCTAACCATGCCCTGGGTTCATCTGCCTTCCCTGTTAGGCCCCTTGCATTGAGATAAATGCAGTTTAATTTATTCGTCCTACCTTGTCCCTGCCTGCCCTGACTGTTTGATTTGCTTTTGTTCTCAACTGTACCCATCTCAGATCGATCTCTTTCCTCACTATCTCCCTGGGTCCCCCTCACCATCTTACTAGTTTAAATCCACCTGAGCAGCTCTGGCAAATCTCCCTGCCGGTATATTAGCCCCCTTCCAATTTAGGTGCAATCCGTCCTTCTTGTACAGGTCACTTCTACCCCAAAAGAGATTCCAATGATCCAAAAATGTGAATCCTTCTCCCATACACCAGCTCCTCAGCCATGCATTCATCTGCTCTATCCTCCTATTCCTGCCCTCACTAGCTTGTAGCACCAGGAATAATCCAGATATTACTACCCTCGACGACCTCCTTTTTAAATTCAATAGACAATAGACAATAGACAATAGGTGCAGGAGTAGGGAATTCAGCCCTTCGAGCCTGCACCGCCATTCAATATGATCATGGCTGATCATTCCGAATCAGTAATCACTTCCTGCCATCTCCATCACCCTTGATTCCACTATCTTTGAGAGCTCTATCCAACTCTTTCTTAAATGAATCCAGAGACTGGGCCTCCACTGCCTTCTGGGGCAGAGCATTCCACACAGCCACCACTCTCTGGGTGAAGAAGTTTCTCCTTATCTCTGTCCTAAATGGTCTATCCCATATTTTTAAGCTGTGTCCTCTGGTTCGGTACTCACCCATCAGCGGAAACATGTTTCCTGCTGCCAGAGTGTCCAACCCTTTCATAATCTTATATGTCTCAATCAGATCCCCTCTCAGTCTTCTAAACTCAAGGGTATACAAGCCCAGTCGCTTCAGTCTTTCAGTGTAAGGTAATCCCTCCATTCCAGGAATTGACCTCGTGAACCTACGCTGCACTCCCTCAATAGCCAGAATGTCTTTCCTCAAATTTGGAGACCGGAACTACACACAGTACTCCAGGTGTGGTCTCACCAGGGCCCTGTACAGCTGCAGAAGCACCTCTTTGCTTCTATACTCAATTCCTCTTGTTATGAAGGCCAGCATGCTATTAGCCTTCT
The DNA here is from genome assembly GCF_020745735.1 of Hemiscyllium ocellatum. Lineage (NCBI taxonomy): Eukaryota > Metazoa > Chordata > Chondrichthyes > Orectolobiformes > Hemiscylliidae > Hemiscyllium > Hemiscyllium ocellatum. The sequence continues at coordinate 91,841,166 of NC_083411.1, read as the reverse complement.
TCACTACCTGCTGTACCTGCATGCTTACCTTCATTGACTGGTGTACAAGCACACCCAGATCTCTCTGTACTGCCCCTTTACCTAAATTAATTCCATTGAGGTAGTAATCTGCCTTCCTGTTCTTGCCACATACATTTATCCACATTAAACTACATCTGCCATGCATCTGCCCACTCACCTAACTTGTCCAGGTCACCCTGTAATCTCCTAACATCCTCATCACATTTCACCCTGCCACCCAACTTTGTATCATCAGCAAATTTGCTAATGTTATTGCTGATACCATCTTCTATATCATTAACATATATTGTAAAAAGCTGCGGTCCCAGCACGGATCCCTGCGGTACCCCACTGGTCACTGCCTGCCATTCTGAAATGGAGCCATTTATCACTACCCTTTGTTTCCTATCAGCCAAGCAATTTTCAAACCAATCTAGTACTTTGCCCTTAATACCATGCGCTCTAAGTTTACTCACTAACCTCCTGTGTGGGACTTTATCAAAAACTTTCTGAAAGTTCAGCCAGGTACACTACATCTACTGGAACTCCCTCATCCATCTTCAGAGTTACATCCTCAAAAAATTCAAGATTAGTCAAGCATGATTTCCCCTTCATAAATCCATGCTGACTCTGTCCTATCCTGTTACTACTATCCAGATGTGTTGTAATTTCATCCTTTATAATAGACTCCAGCATCTTTCCCACCACTGAGGTCAGACTAACTGGTCTATAATTTCCTGCTTTCTCTCTCCCACCTTTCTTAAAAAGTGGTATAACATTAGCCACCCTCCAATCCTCAGGAACTGACTCCAAATCTATCGAACTCTGGAAAATAATCACTAATGCATCCACGATTTCCCGAGCCACCTCCTTCAGTACCCTGGGATGTAGACCATCAGGCCCCGGGGACTTATCAACCTTCAGACCTAACAGTCTCTCCAACACCTAATCCTGGCAAATATAGATTCCCTTAAGTTCAGGTCCTTCAGCCACTTTTACCTCAGGGAGATTGCTTGTGTCTTCCCCAGTGAACATAGATCTGAAGTACCCATTTAATTCTTCTGCCATTTCTTTGTTCCCCGTAATATATTCCCCTGTTTCTGTCTTCAAGGGCCCAATTTTAGTCCTAACCATTTTTTTGCCTTGCACATACATAAAAAAGCTTTTACTATGCTCCTTTATATTATTGGCCAGTTTACCTTCCTACCTCATTTTTCCTCTGCGTATTTCCTTCTTAGTAATCCTCTGTTGTTCTTTAAAAGCTTCCCAGTCCTCTGTTTTCCCACTTATCTTTGCTATGTTATACTTTTTCTCTTTGAACTTTATATGTTTCTTAACATCCCTCACCAGCCACGGCCACCCATGCCTCCTCCTGGGATCTTTCTTTTAGGAATGAACTGATCCTGCAACTTCTGCATTATACACAGAAATATCCACCATTGTTCCTCCACAGTCATCCCTGCTAAGGTATTGCACCATTGAACTTTGGCCAGCTCCTCCCTCATCGCTCTATAGTTCCCTTTATTCAACAGAAGATCTGTCACTTCCGACTGTACCCTCTCCTTCTCAAATTGCAGATTGAAGCTTATTGTATTATGGTTACTACTTCCCAATGGCTCCTTCATTTCGAGGTCTCTGACCAATTCTGGTTCGTCACACAATACTAGATCCAGAATTGCCTTCTCCCTGGTCGGCTCCAGCAGCAGCTGCTCTAAGAATCCATCTCTGAGGCACTCCAAAAAGTCTCTTTCTTGAGGTCCAACACCATCCTGATTCTCCCAGTCTACCTGCATGTTAAAATCCCTCATAACAACTGTAGTAACATCTTTACCACAGGCCAATTTCAGCTCCTGATTCAACTTACATCCGACATCCAGACTACTGTTTGGGGGCCTGTAGATGACTCCCAAGAGGGTATTTTTACCCTTAGTATTTCGCAGCTCTATCCACACTGACTCTACATCCCCTGACTCTAGGTCCCCCCGCGCAAGGGACTGAATATCCTCCCTTACCAACAAGGCCACCCCACCCCTCTGCCCGTCAGTCTGTCCTTACGATAGCACGTGTAGCCTTGAATATTCATTTCCCAGGCCCTGTCCACTTGAAGCCACGTCTCAGTTATGCCCACAATATCGTATCTGCCAATTTCCAAAAGAGCCTCAAGCTCATCCATCTTATGTCTAATGCTTCATGCGTTCATATACAGTATTTATAATTTGTTACTGCTCTCACCCTTCCCATCAACCCCTATTTCACTCAACCTTACGGCATGATCCCTTTCTGAGTTTTCTGCCTCATTGATACAGTTGTCTTTCTTGACTTCTCTTGTTCTAACTTTCCCTTCATTTTCCTTTTTATACATCCAGTTTGTTTCCCGCACCCCACACCCCCCCCCACCCACCCCATTACTTAGTTTAAACGTAGCTGTGTTGCAGTAGAAAACCTGCCTGCCAGAATGCTGGTCCCTAACCTATTAAGGTAAAAACTGTCTTTCTTGTAGAATTTATGCTTACCACAAAATATACCCCAGTGATCCAAGAATTTAAATCCTTGCTTCCTGCAACAGTTCCCCAACTACACGTTCAAGTCCATTATCTCCCTGTTTCTGGCCTCACCAGCCCGAGGAACTGGAAGCAAACCGGAGATAACCACCTTGGATGTCCTGCTTTTCAGCCTTCTTCCTAGTTCTCCGAAGTCCCGCTGTAGTATGTTCCTCCTCTTCTTCCCGACATCATTTGTGCCAACATGTACCACCACCTCTGGCTCTTCACCCTCGTCCTTGAGGATTTCCTGCACTCTGTCCGCGATGTCTTTCACCCTTGCACCAGGAAGGCAACCCACCATCCTTAAATCCCATCGGCTGCCACAAAAACCCCGGTCAGTTCCTCTCACGATGGAGTCCCCTATTACCACGGCTCTGTGCGATGTCCAACTCTTCCGATCTGCCTCTGCGCCAACTTTTGATTGATAGATCTGGCCGCCTTGCGAACTGGCAGTGTCATCAGTCTCTACTGTTTCCAAAAGCTTCAACTTGTTCCTGACAGGTACTTCCCCCGGGGTCTCTTGCACCTGTCTCCTCTCTGCCTTCCTCATCGTCTGCTCTCTTTTGCTCTCTTCTGGCATGATTAGTGTAATAACCTCGGTGAAGGTCTTGTCCAGAAAGATCTCGTTCTCTCGGATGAGCCTAAGGTCCTCGAGTTCTTTCATCAGTGCTGCAATATGCTCGGTCAATAGCTGAATGTGCACACACTTTCCACACTTATACAAGCCAGACACACCAGAATCGTTGACCTGCCACATCAAGCACGTAGCGCACTGAACCAGCTGGGCAGTCATGTCTTCACCCTCTTCAACTGTGGCATAATCACTTCACTCAACCTCCTTGTCAAAGACTCCTGAGCTGAAGCCTCACTCTTCAATCCAAACTTCCTTAGACCCTCTTTTTGTGGCAAGTCTGTGGACTCTTAATTTAGGTTAGAGGAGGAGGGAGGGAGGGAGACCCTATTTTGTCGGACCTGGGGTTTAGAATACACCCACTCTAATAGCAATCACTTACCTTCCCAACCGGCTTTGCGCTCCGCCTGAACTTCCGTCCAGCTCCCGCCACTCTCTGCTGCGAAAAGACCGTTGGCGTCAAGGTAAGTTCTTTATATAGCAATCACTTACCTTCCCAACTGTCTTTGCGCTCTGCTTGAACTTCTGCCCAGCTCCCGTCGCTCTCAGCTGCGAAATTCCTGCCTAACTCGCTGTAATCTCCCTTCAGAATCTCAACCTTTTCCCTTCCTATGTCGTTGGTTCCAATGTGGACAATGACCTCTTGCTGGCCCTTTGAGGACATTCGGCACCCTCTCTGAGACATCCTTGATCCTGGCATCAGGGAAGCAACCACCATTCTGCTTTTTAGCTGCTGGCCACAGAAACGTCTGTCTCTACCTCGGACTACAGAATCCCCTAACACAATTGATGTCTTGAAAGCCGACATACCCCTCGTTGCATTAGAGCCAGTCTTAATACCAGAAACTTGGCTGTTCGTACTACGTTCCCTGTGAATCGATCACCCCCTACATTTTCCAAAACAGCATACCTGTTTGAAATGGGGAAAACCACAGAAGACTCCTGCACTACCTGCCTATCTCTCTTACCTTTCCTGGAGTTAACCCATCTATGTGACTGTATCTGCGACTTTTCCCCTTCCTATAACTGGCACCCATCACATATCTTTGCTGTTGAAAATTCCTCATTGCCTCTAACTATAGATTAGATTAGATTAGATTACCTACAGTGTGGAAACAGGCCCTTCGGCCCAACAAGTCCACACCGACCCACCGAAGAGCAACCCACCCATACCCCTTACCTAACACTACGGGCAATTTAGCATGGCCAATTCACCTGACCTGCACATCTTTGGACTGTGGGAGGAAACTGGAGCACCCGGAGGAAACCCACGCAGACACGGGGAGAACGTGCAAACTCCACACAGTCAGTCGCCTGAGTTGGGAATTGAACCTGGGTCTCAGGCGCTGTGAGGCAGCAGTGCTAACCACTGTGCCAGTGTGCCGCCCACAACGACTGATCTCTCCAACCGATCCATTTGATCTGATAGGATTTACAACCAACAGCATTTATTGCAGATATAGTCTGCAGTAACCCTTAATCTCTCTTTAAACCCCCACGTCTGACAAGAAGCGCATATCACTGCTCTTAAGGCCATTTTTGCTGCTTCACAATCTACAGATCCAGAAAATAATGCCGTCTTATTCCTCTACAAATACTGCCCCAGGTTAAATTAATAGTTATGGCTGATATTTTAAGTTTAACCAAGAGATATATCTCAAAAAAACATATAATCAAGAATGAACTCACTCTACTCACTACTCGGACTTCTTGTAGACCACACATAAAACAATTCACTTATCTGATTCTGTTTTGTGACTTCACCAAAACAGTTCCTCCAAGATCAGTTGTCAATTTCACCGTTTGTTCATTTTCCCAGATGCACTCCAATGTCCAGGAATACATAATTCATCAAAGGCAGTAACTTTCTCTCTCTCTGTCTCTCTCTCTCTCTCTCTGTCTCTCTCTCTGTCTCTCCTGCACTGTCCTCACTATGTGCTTCCTTTGTCTGTTCTTCTCCCTTTTAAACTGCTGTTGTTTTGATTTTTTTTTCAAAGTTGCAAAACAATGCAATAGCATATAAAACAGTAATTGCTGCTCATTTTGAGTTCAGTAAAATTCCACAAACATTAATGGTAAATGTATTCTGCTTTAGTAATAGTGGTTGAGGGATAAATGCTGGTTAGGTTATAGGGAGCTGAAAATGTGTTGCTGGTCAAAGCACAGCAAGCCAGGCAGCATCTCAGGAATAGGGAATTCAACGTTTCGAGCATAAGCCCTTCATCAGGATCACAGTTTTCAGCTGTGATCTCCAGCATCTGCAAACCTCATTTTTTACCACTAGGTTATAGGGAGAAAAGTTGTCGCATCATGAGGTGAAATCCATTCCAGTTTACAGCAAACACAATTACATTTTACCCTTTCCCGTGATCTGCCCACTTTTTAAAAAAAAAAGCTTGAATGGAATTCAGAGAGAACTCCCTTACTTAAACACCGTTTGACACGATGACAGAAAATAACTCTGGATCACTTGTGGACATATTGAACTTTGAATGACAACACATGTTTTGCTTTTTGTAAAAATGCACAATGACTATCGGTTTAAATTCACTGTCTGGGGAGAGAGAGGACCTGGAATGTCACACCTGATGATATGTGAAAGAAGCTTCAATGGAAAAGATGTAAAAAGAGAGAAGTGCATGATGGACTGAACCTTCATCAGTGTAAGAGACACGTTTTGTGATTTTGCCGTTATATGAATGGAGAAGAACAAGTGTTTAAAGCTCGTTAAACACCTTGAACTCGTGTCATCCATCCTGGTGAAAAAGCCTCATACATTCCATTCTACCCACGCCATTCACAATCTTATAAATTTCTATCAGATTGCTCCTCAACCTCCTACATTCCAGTGAAAACAAACCTAGTCCATCCAACCTTTTTTCCTAGCTAAAATCCCCCATGCCAGACATCATCTGGGTAAACATCTTCTGTACCCTCTTGAAAGCAACCACATCTTCCTGGTAATGTGATGATCAGAAATGTATGCAGTGTTCTAAATGTGGCCTACCTGAAGTTAAAGCATAGCTTGTTTACCCTCATACTCAAACCCCTTCCAATGAAGGCAAGCATGCCATAATGTCTAAATATTGTCTCCTCTATCTCCTGTTGACTGTTGGGAGCCTGTAGCATACCCCCAGCTTTGTGATTTCACCTTTCCTATTCCTGAGTTCTACCCATAATGCCCCGCTGCATGAGTCCTCTGATGTACAGCTTTGAAATACTCCTTTACCAGTAATGCAACTCCCCCACCCCTTTTATGTCCCTTTCTATCACACCTGAAACATTTAAATCTTAGGACATTCAGCTGCCAGTTCTGTTCCTCTTTCAGCCAAATCTCTGTAATCACAATAATGTCATAGTTCCAAGAACTAATCAACATTATGAGTTAATCTACCTTGCCTTATTGTACTTATTGCATTGAAACATGCATTTCAGACCACCTCACCTGCTCTTTTCAGCTGTGTTTCCCTGCCTGCTCTTGATCTGAATAATGTTTGCCTTGATTTCTATCTCTCCTTCAATTTCTGCTTCTCCCACCCTGCCACACTAGTTTAAACCCTCAACCAAGTACCCCAAATGATATCAGTCCCAGTCCTGTCCAGGTATAATCTGTCCATTTGTACAGGTCCCATCTCCCACATAGCTGCTCCCAATGGCCCACAAATCTGAAACCCTCCCCTTCACATCTTCTTTTCAGCCATATGTTAATCCTATGTATCCTGCTGTTTCTACCCTGACTGGCTAGTGGCACTGATAGCTCTCTCAGGATTACTACCTTTGAGGTCCTACATTTCAATGTTCTTCCCAGTTGTTTATATATTGCTTTCAGTACCTCATCCTTTTATTAACCTCTGTCATCAGTCCCAACATATACCATAAACACTGGCTGTTTACCCTCCCACTCCAGAATGCCCTGCAACTGCTCCGAGACATCCAAACCCTAGCACAAGAGAGGCAACACACCAAACTGGGCTCTCGTTTGCGGCCACATAAATGCCTATCTATTCCCCTTACAATTGAATCCCCTATAAGTACAGCATTTCTATGCCTACCTCTCCCTTCCTTTGCAGCAGAGCCAACCATGGTGCCGTGCATTTGGCTGTTGCTGCTTTCCCCGAGAGGTCACCCACCTCAATAGTATCCGAAATGGTATATCTGTTTTGCAGGGGAATAATCATAGGAAATTCCTGCACAGCCTGATTAGCCCTCCTGCTCTGCCTGGTGCTCTCCCATTCCCTTCCTGCCTGTGGATAACATTAAAGCATCTCAACATGTTGATATTTTCTATACTGAAACAATGTTTCTGGTTCCTGAATTGTTTGAGACAATCATTTTTACAACAATATGTTGGGTAAAATGGTTCAGACACTCTGATCAGGATTGGAAAATTTATTTCTAACCTGGATTGGACTAAATATTCCTCACTCACCTTTAGAAGTTTTCTGCATTGGAGATTCCTGGAGAGAGCATGTCCAGGAATTCATAAAACCAGCAGCATGACATTGGAAACTGCTGTCGTCTTTAGCAGCAGTTAGCGTGCAGAGTTCTGTGATTTAGATGTCCAGTGATAGAGCTGGGCACTTTGGCAGCTGCGGTGAAAGGGTAATCTGTAGGATTAGGGAGCAACTCAGTTGAAGGTATAGGGTGCCAGTTTGGAGGGAGGTTAGGTTGTAGTTGAGCAGATCCTAGTCTGGAGAAGGATTAGGATGCCAGGTGGATTGAGTGTCAGGCTACAGTCCTTTTATCTCTTTCTGCCACTGAACAGACCTCAAGTCCTGGCACTGCAGAAGTCAATGTGTTGGTACATCACTCCAAGTGGCTGCATGGTTGGCTCCAGGGGAATCAGGGTGGCAATGCTTTTGTATAGGGTTGAGCTAGCAGGGGTAGGTGGTGAGTTTGGGGTGTCAGGCTAGTGTCAAGGAGTTGTTGTTAAGTTTGGAGTCAAGGGAAGTCAGGTCACAGAGAATGGGTGCTGGGTTCAACAGGGTCAGATAGGGAAGGGAGCAGATAGTGGAATCGGTTTGGGTTGGAGATGGTCTAGTTGAGGGTTACTTGTTAAGTGCCTACGAGCAGGGGTGTAAAAATGTAACAAGTTTAAAGAACTGCAGCTAAGGGATCCCTGCTGATTTGGGTGTCAGAATTTTCAATTTAATAATTATTCAAGACTTAGAAGTCTAAAAACCTAGTGTATGGTTTCCTACTTTGCTCTTAACTGAGTCAGAACGCAATGAATTCTCCACTTTTAATAGACTCTTTAGGATGGTTCCAGACATAGGGAAATTGGGCATTGGAAAAAATTACTTCCCAGACAACTCCAACAATGTCAGTTGTGTGAAGGATTTTGACTGAGAGCGATATACAATTCCCAGTCTTCACTGCTAGAACAGCATTCTTGCCTTCAGACAATCCGGGCCGTTCATTGTTTGCTGTGGCATCACAAGTAATAGAGATGTGAGCGATGCAGGGTCAGGATGGATAGATTCTAAGGGGAATACTGAAGAGTGATTGTTAACTGGTAAGGACCATTGGAGCAGTTTCATACGCCACCTCTCCACCCAAGTGCAGTGTCACATATTAGGATTTGTGACCCTTTTATCTTTGAGTGAGGTGCAAAAACATAAACATTATGATTGACAGTAAAACTAGAAGCTACACTCATTGAATATATGTGTTAAAGGCAGGTTGGATAGTTTACAGAAATCATAATTGAAAGTTATCTCTGGATGGGGGCCTGATTTCCTGATGAAATTTGGTGGCTACCATGGGGCAAGGATTCTTGGATCCTAAAAGCAAGTACTTTTTCAGCTATAAATTCAATCCAATCTCTCTATTACACTAAACTAGCCCAAGACTACGTCATCCTGTTCTGGCTCTTGCTTCATGTACTTCATCTGCCCTCTCCCCTCTGTGGACTGCTTCATTCACTGAAGTAAAAACCAGCCCAAGGAGGGGACTGAAATGTCCCTTTAGGGAAGTAGAAAAGTAAATGCTGTCTCTGCCTCTCACTGGTCAAAAAGTAATGAGATGTTATGGTGCTGTTGTTGTGTGAAAAGTATAATGCGTGGGGTTACAAGATACTTGATGGGTCTCCATTATCACATGCAGACAGCTTTGCAGCACCATTAGATTGTTGTCAGCTTGAATGGCAACCATATCTGGAAAGATGGCAGGAACACTGCTAATTATCAGGTTCATTATCATTCTGTTTTATACTTCTGATTTAATACAAACTACATGCCTGCTTTCAGTTTATCGATTCTCTCATTGCGTTAATGCTTCCCTTCAGTCCTTTTTCTCCCCAGGAGAATGCCTGCCCTTTTCAGCTGTCATTATTATCACTGTTACCTGTCTTTTCAATTCTGAATTGTTAATGTCTTTCAGTTGTATTAAAATACTGCTGATAGGACTCTTAAGCATGCATTTTGGCCAGCATGCTATCAAAGTGACTTAAAATCCCTGCTGCAAAGGATCATTACTTAAAGCTTATAATATAGTTTGGGCCCAAATTATGCGAGTATGGTGCTTGTGGGACGTCTATTTCAAAGGATGATGGTAGATATGATAATAAAGAAAATGTGCCTGAGTTACCTGAGGACACCATCAGGGAAACAGAACATTTCAGCCTTTTTGCTAAATTATTCTCTATGTAGAGTGCTGTAACAATGAAGGAAAAATGGTCAAAGCATTAATCTACCTGTAACAAAACATAAAGAAGAAAAATTAGATTACTTATAATAAGTAGTGAATAGAAATATATAAAAAACTAATATTTGCATAGCAGCTTTCATGATCAGTGGGTCCCCCAAAGTGTTTCATAGCTGAGAAAATTCCTTTGAACTACAGTCACTGTTGTAATAAAGGAATACATTATACTAAATTAGTCCCAGCAAGGTCTCACAGCGAGCATGAGATAAATAACTAGCTTTCTGGTTTTGCTGGTGATTTCTGGCTTGACTGTCAATCAGAAGAGGTTACTTGCTGTTATATCACGATATGGAAACACAACTATCCAAGAAGGCAGATAACCTCCATTTAGAAAAACAAAACTTCCAATGAATAATTCAACAGCAATTTTAATGCTCACTAATGCATTGCTAATTTTGAGTTAATTTTCGCTGAACAGGAAAACCATGAGACTGGGTTAATTTTAACACAGTCCAAAATGCTATCATTTTCAATATACAACAAAAATTCTGCAATGTCATGTTCCAAGGTTAGTATGTCAGTTTACCTTTGAGGGACGTGCTCACGATACCTGAGGGTATAAATGTTTCCTACTGCATCTTATTCCTGATCAATTGAGAGGTAACACTCTTGTAACTTACTCGCCTAATATTGGCCCGGATGTTTATGTTCCTGAGAGGTGTAATGTTTGTGTGTAAGAGTTAATTGTGATAAATATCTGTTGGGTTCTTCTATACCAGTTGACCAGTCTCTTATGTTAGGGGAGATAAAATAAGCATTGCCACATCAGATAAAACTGCTTATTAGAGAAAAACTCATACTGATTGCGTTGCAATTACTTCTGTGCTTAGCAGTATCCAAATGGAGCACCTACTGTCCTAACTAATTGCATACACAATTGACTGCAGAAACTGCAAGCAGTGAGATAAATACTTCAACATTTAAACTGGAACTTTGTGTTCAATGGAGAGTTAAACTGAGCAGGGTGTACGTAAAACTAACATTGCACCCCATCTTGTCAGATTGCAATGAGCAGATTCAAGTAGTTTATCTCAGCAACTGGATTCTGATAGGAAAATAGTCATTTGGGAAAGGAACCATGTAACTGAAATTTGAGTGCTTTGCCTTGAGTACTGTAGCCTGAATTGAGCATTCAGAAGAGAAGGGAAGTAAATACATTTCACAGGCCCTCGAGCAACAAATAGGGAAGCATTAGGCGCATCAAAAATTAATGGTCACAGAATGATTTGAAAACATTCTTGGCATGCTATTGCAATTGGTTTGCCAGAATATGACAGATTGGCTGAGCAGAAGTATTTATAATACATATAATTACAGAGGGTGTTATTCTGTCAGTCTGTCACTCTGTAAACATGTTTTTTTTGTTCTGTTTGCCTTTTTCTTTTGGCTCTGTTACTTTCCAAATGTAATCACAGAATTTATAACAAAGTTCAAATCTGCCTGAAATTCCAGCTGTAGCTGGAAGGTTGAAAAAGCAGCCCAGTCAGTACTTTGTCACAAGTACCGTGCTGTAAGATACAATTGCTTCAGAGTGTGTCAAATCACCTAATTATATAAACAATATCACTAGTTTGAGATGGTACAAAAGAAAGTGCTGAAGATAATTTTGAGTAATAAGAATTTAAGTTTTGAGAAAATATGAAAGAGTTGTTCCTGTTTATTTTACAAAACAAAGCTGAAGTAATTAATTGTGGTTTTCTCGATTACAATGTGTATTAACACACTTGATCAAAGCAAATTGTCATTATGATGAAGTTTCACGTGACAAATTCTAATTAAGGTTAACTTTTAATGAAAATATTCTGCTACAATAAAAACATGGATTAAGTTATCACACCAGCTGTTAAAGCCCTTTACAAATACTTCTCCTTGTATGATAAGAGTTTGAAAAACATGAAGATATTTCATCTCTTACCACAAACCTACACACATTGAAATAGATTCATAATAACATTCTTTTGGAATTTGCTTATAGATTTGTCAGACATATATAATCTCCCTAATATCTATGCCAGATTCTGGATGAGTGGTGCTGGAAGAGCGCAGCAGTTCAGGCAGCATCCAAGGAGCAGTGAAATCGACGTTTCGGACAAAAGTCCTTCATCAGGAATAAAGGCAGTTAGCCTGATGCATGGAGAGATAAGCTAGAGGAGGGTGGGAATGGGGAGAAAGTAGCATAGAGTACAAAGGGTGAGTGGGGGAGGGGATGAAGGTGATAGGTCAGGGAGGAGAGGGTGGAGTGGATAGGTGGAAAAGGAGATAGGCAGGTAGGACAAGTCCAGACAAGTCATGGGGACAGTGCTGAACTGGAAGTTTGGAACTAGGGTGAGGTGGGGGAAGGGGAAATGAAGAAACTGTTGAAGTCCACATTGATGCCCTGGGGTTGAAGTGTTCCGAGGCGGAAGATGAGACGTTCTTCCTCCAGGCATCTGGTGGTGAGGGAGTGGCAGTGAAGGAGGCCCAGGACCTCCATGTCCTCGGCAGAGTGGGAGGGGGAGTTGAAATGTTGGGCCATGGGGCGGTGTGGTTGATTGGTGCGGGTGTCCAGGAGATGTTCCCTAAAGCGTTCTGCTAGGAGGCGCCCAGTCTCCCCAGTGTAGAGGAGACCACATCGAGAGCAACGGATACAATAAATGATATTAGTGGATGTGCAGGTAAAACTTTGATGGATGTGGAAGGCTCCTTTAGGGCCTTGGATGGATGTGAGGGAGGAGGTGTAGGTGCAGGTTTTACAGTTCCTGCGGTGGCAGGGGAAAGTGCCAGGATGGGAGGGTGGGTTGTGGGGGGGGGTGGACCTGACCAGGTAGTCACGGAGGGAATGGTCTTTGCGGAAAGCGGAAAGGAGTGGGGAGGGAAATGTATCCCTGGTGGTGAGGTCTTTTTGGAGGTGGCGGAAATGTCAGCGGATGATTTGGTTGATGCGAAGGTTTGTAGGGTGGAAGGTGAGCACCAGGGGCGTTCTGTCCTTGTTACGGTTGGAGGGGTGGGGTCTGAGGGCGGAGGTGCGGGATGTGGATGAGATGGGTTGGAGGGCATCTTTAACCACGTGGGAAGGGAAATTGCGGTCTCTAAAGAAGGAGGCCATCTGGTATGTTCTGTGGTAGAAATGATCCTCCTGGGAGCAGATACGACAGGGGCGGAGGAATTGGGAATATGGATGGCATTTTGCAAGAGGTAGGGTGGGAAGAGGTGTAATCCAGGTAGCTGTGAGAATCGATGGGTTTGGAAAAAATGTCAGTGTCAAGTCGGTCGTCATTAATGGAGATGGAGAGGTCCAGGAAGGGGAGGGAGATGTCAGAGATGGTCCAAGTAAATTTAAGGTCAGGGTGGAATGTGTTGGTGAAGTTGATGAATTGCTCAACCTCCTCGCGGGAGCACGAGGTGGCGCCAATGCAGTCATCAATGTAGCGGAGGAAGAGGTGGGGAGTGGTGCCGGTGTAATTACGGAAGATCAACTGTTCTACGTAGCCAACAAAGAGACAGACATAGCTGGGGCCCATACGTGTGCCCATGGCTACCCCTTTGGTCTGGAGGAAGTGGGAGGATTCAAAGGAATTGTTAAGGGTGAGGACCAGTTTGGCCAAACGAATGAGAGTGTCGGTGGAAGGGTACTGTTGGGGATGTCTGGAGAGGAAAAAATGGAGGACTTGGAGGCCCTGGTCATGGCGGATGGAGGTGTAGAGGGATTGGATATCCATGGTGAAGATGAGGCGTTGGGGGCCTGGGAAACGGAAGTCTTGGAGGAGGTGGAGGGCGTGGGTTGTATCTCGAATGTATGCCAGATCCTGTGTCATGATTCAGTGCAGTCTGAGAGGTGGAGCAAATGGAAAGAAGCAATTAACATGTCTCCACTTTCTGATTGGAATATCTATGGTCTTATGGTCTAATGATCTCATAAAACTCTGCATTCCCTTCTTCCTATGTAATGAATGCCATTATCTGGTCTAATGCCCCTACACAGTATGACCCATACGCTGCAGCATGACTGATATTCAATGGTAGGGAGAGACTACAAGTAATCCTGGGGAGGGGGAGGGGAGTCTTAGTGTAACCCTGGCTTTAAGGGCCAGGACTGCTGCAGTCTGAGTTCCTGACTGACAGACAACAGCAAAAATATTGGCAAAGTAGAAGTGATGGGAAGTTGAATGCTGACATTGAGATTCTACAGTATATCCATATTACACAGAGCCACTTCCATTTAGGAGAAAGCGTTTCATTATCTTCAGTTCAGGACCCCTTGACCTTCATGCTCCTCAGTCACAGCCTGGACAGGTGGCAGCTCTTAGTAAGCTGCACAAGAGAATGGCACAAGAGTCAGTTTGCATTTAGAAAGGGCAGCAAATCAAATATTACATGTTTATACTTTTTGTAGTTGGTAAATCTGATGAAATCATGGCAATTGGATATGAAAAAGTAAATTAGGTAGGGTAATGACATCATCCTTTCGATGTTCAACCCTACTGCTAGCCAAGACCTCAGTTGTTTCCAATCCAGCCCATCTCCATGGGGGTAAGGACATACAGCCAAGCCTGTCCACTGCTGATTTGGGACTGCCTTTGTTCACATGGCATTCTTTTGTGCAACAGAGAAGGTGATGCGTCAGAATGTTGTACCAGTCACGGTTAAATAACTGGAAGCGTTTGTAAGTTCTGAGATGTAGGTTTGGGATTTGCAGCAGTACTAAGGGTGCAAACATAAGGTGAAACTATGAATGGCAGGTAGGATAAATGATTGATAAAAGATAAAAGGAAATATAGTAAATTGAACAGCATCTGAGACCAGTAGTTCATTTTAAAGATATGTCATTTGAAGATTCATTCTGTGATCTTGACCACTCTTGTAAGGTGATTATGCAACTTCCTGCATTGTATCCAGGTTTTGGGATTTCGACTGGTTGTAACAACAGTGGCTAACAAATGGCTAACTGTCCCATTACCTTCTCAGAGTCTTGGCCAGACAGGCATCTGGTTCCTTTTGAATAGAGGATCTCTTGCCTCACTACCTCCTGCATGAAAGCCTTTAGTGCTGCATCAGAATTCCTCAGACCAACCTCTCTTCCCTGTGTCTCTGCATCCATTCCTCTTTCTGCTCAAACTTTCTTGTGCAACCAATTTGTGGATATCCGACAGCCAGATTACACATGCCCTTCAGAAGCTCAAATACTCACTAGCTTTAATTAATGCAAGTTAAATTTAACTAGTGCTAATGTTGCATTACTTAGGTCCTCTGATGAAGGGTGTAACCACTCTGTCTGCTGCTGCCTTTGGTGTCTTAGAGGTTGTTTGGTTTCACTATGTTATGAAAGAGATGCTACAATTTATAGGCTTTTACAAGTATTTCTTCATTTACATTATAATAACTATGTACATTTAAGCTTAGCAAGTGGCCTTGACTGTTTCTTCTCCCTTCAGAGTTTGTCCATTGACATATGCATGATCAAGAGTTAACCTTAACCCTGTGTCTTCACCAAAATTATAGACTGTGCCTAATGTTTAGACAATTGCCCACATTTCTCCCCAAAATGTGTGTTTTACAGAGATTTGCACAAAGTTCATCAATATATTTAAAGAAGCTCTTACTGACCATTTTTGTATTGCTTGATGGTTTGCCCTCACAGTTTATTTTCTCCTTCTATTTTTTTTTGTTCTTCTTTTGTTAAATTTTAAAACTTCTCCAATCCACTGGCATAGGACTAATCTTTGCCACATTGCTTATTTTATCATTCAATTTGATTCTCTGCAAAATTCCTTGGTTAACTATGGTTTGCTCAGTTATTTGTGTGTCTGTGTGTCAGATCAGGACCTACGTGATATTGTTTGCCTCATTTTGTGAGTGAATAAACTGACATCTTAAAGGATAAGTTTTACATGAGGATTCACTATTAGTTCTACATGGAACAAATGTAAGAATATTAACAGGGTTAAAAGAGTATCAAATAATTTACTCCTGATGCTTGGGTCACAGTGCCTCTTCATGGAATGTGGGTCAGGAGCTATAATTTAGGTCTTTTCTTTATTTGCTTCCTGCATGCCAATTACTTTCTCTCCTCTTCTGTACCTTCAAGGACATAGTTCACTAAGTCAAGTCAATTCGAAATGCTTTTTCAAACAACTGGCATTCTGAAACTTGAAAACTCAAATAGCTCATTGACAGGCAACTCCCAAAGGAAAACATTGCTGTACATCCATATCCATGGATGTCTGTAACTTTCTTTGTTCGTTCTTCTCCTTTTCTTTCTTTGCGAGTGGCTCAGCTCGAAAGTGGATGAATTATAACATTATAGAGTCATAGAGATGCACAGCATGGAAACAGCCCCTTGGGTCCAACTCGTCCACGCTGACCAGATATCCTAACCTAATTGCATCCCATTTGCCAACACTTGGCCCATATCCCTCCAAACTCTTCCTATTCATATACCCATCCAGATTCCTTTTAAATGCTGTAATTGTACTAGACTCTACCACTTCCTCTGGCAGCTCATTCCATACATACACCACCGTCTGCGTAAAAAAGTTGCCCCTTAAGACCCTTTTATTATCTTTCCCCTTTCATTCTAAACCTATACCCTCTAGTTAGAGACCCCACCCCAGGGAAAATACTTTGTCTATTTATCTTATCCATGCTCCTAATGAAGGTCACCCCTCAGCCTCTGACGGTCCAGGGAAAACAGCCCCAGCTTGTTCAGCCTTTTCCTGTAGCTCAAATCCTCCAACCCTGGCAACATCCTTGTAAATGTTTTCTGAACCCTTTCAAGTTTCACATCATCATTCCGATAGGAAGGAGACCAGAACTGCACGCAATATTCCAAAAATGGCCTAACCAATATCCTGTACAGCCACAACATGACCTCCCAACCTTTTTGAGTTTTTTGAAGAAGTAACAAAGAGGATTGATGAGGACAGAGTGGTAAACGTGATCCATATGGACTTCAGTAAGACCTTCAACCTTCCCCCATGGGGGACTGGTTAGCAAAGTTAATACACATGGAATACAGGAAGAACTAGCCATTTGGACACATAACTGGCTCAAAGGTAGAAGACAGAGGGTGGTGGAGGAGAGTTGTTTTTCAGACTGGAGGCCTGTGACCACTGGTGTGCCATAAGGATTGCTGCTGAGCCCTCTACTTTTTGCCATTTATATAAATGAATTGGATGTAAACATAGGAGGTATAGTTAGTAAGTTTGCAGATGGTGCCAAAATTGGATGTGTAGTGGACAGCAAAGAAGATTATCTCAGAGTTAAAAAGGATCTTGATCAGATGGGCCAATGAGCTGAGGAGTGGCAGATGGAGTTTAATTTAGATAAATGCGAGGTGCTGCAGTTTGGAAAAGCAGATCATTTCCAAGGAAAGGGATCCCTTGTGTTAGTTTAACCTTGGCGTTTCCAACTGAGGCACACTTTCATCAATCTCTGATTATTGGTGCTCAACCTCAAATTCATCCAACCATCATCAACTTTATCCCACTGCGTAAATTATTGTTTAAGTTTAGGCTTGCTGCTATGTTTCCTCTCTACCATAGTTTATTACCAGATCGTATCTGTACTAGTCATGCTACAGGCCTGGATAACTTGGGTTTCCCCATATCTCTTTCTGTGTACGTTTTGACTTTTTAGTCTCGACCCAAGACCAGCATTTCTATTTCAATTTTTAATTTTTAAAAACTTCTATTCTCTTCTGTCCCTTCTGCATCCTAATCACATGTCATTCTATATCCCCTGCCCTCTCAGGAATACCCCCTCCCCGCTCCCCACACCCACAAATCCCTAACCCTATTTTTTAGCACTCTTCAACCTTCAAATTCTTTTTGCTTTGTTCCAGATATAACATCACCTACATGCAGCTTCCCTTTCTACATCTGTTGGCATCAATGTACTCATCACTACCTCCTGAAAATATCAATTTCAAATGCTCCATATTACTGTCTTGTCAATTTTCCCAAATTGCACTCTGGCAGTGGCTAAACTTTATGAACCTATTCCCAGTTCTATCATTCTTCTCAATGCAATTCTTCTCACTTAGTGGACACAGCCACTTGATCAATTATCATTGACCCTCAGTGCATCTGTCTGCAGAATCACTGTTCACTTATTAACTATACGCATGTCATCCCAAACCTTATAATGGTCGATTATTTCATCATGGACTTGATGAAATTCTCATCTTTGTTGATGTCAATCTATATCTGAATTCATGTTCTTTTCTTGCCTTGTCCACCGTAATCTCTTCCTCCACATAAACTCCCCTATCAACATTCACTTGCATCTCCTTGACCTCACCATCTCTATGTTCAGTAACACCCTCCAGTATCCTATCATTAAGTGTATTCATTGACTGGCTGGAAAATTGATGTATGGATTATACATAATCGTGAGGGATACCAAAAATTTCAGACCAGAAGATGTTCAGAAACTCTTCAAGAGAAGAGATGCAATGCAAAAAGTGAACTATAATCTCCTGTCTTAGCAGAGATAGTGGAGATTGATGTTTACCACACAACAGAAACCACCTTCTGTGAGTTACATTCAAAACTATGGACAAGATATTAAATAAAAGAATTCAGTTCTTGGTAAAAGTTATGTTTATGTTTTCCTCCATCCAGGAATGCACAAGAGAAGGCATTTAAACAAAAACCCTGGTTTTAGTTATGCAAATTACAATCGACAAGGAATTGGACAGCACCCATCAGTCAAACTGTCAAGTCTAAAATCATCAGACCAATGTCTGATGAAGGGCTTTTGCCCGAAACGTCAATTTTCCTGCTCCTCAGATGCTGCCTGACCTGCTGTTCTTTTCCAGCACCACTCTAATCCAAACTCTGGTTTCCAGCATCTGCAGCCCTCACTTTTGCCCAAGGTCTCAGTTGTTGATGTCAGCACAATCAGAAACAGACAACTTAACAGCCAAAATGTTTCACCATCCATCTTTATAGAGAAGCCAAAAAATGATTTGTATATTTTTCTGTCTATTATGTGGTTTTCACTTTCTTTTCCTAATCTGTGTGTATATGTGTTGCATTTTATTATTTTCCATCATGTTTTAGTGATAGATTCCCCCTTTTCCTAACTCAAGAAAGCCTGGTTAGGTTTAGTTCCCGTAAAAAAAACATAAACATATGGCAACTGGGAAAAGTATTTCTAAGGGAAGACATCCCTTGTGTTAGTTTAACTTTTTTTTTAGATTAGATTCCCTACAGTGTGGAAACAACCCTTCAGCCCAACAAGTCCAAACCGACCCTCCAAAGAGCAATCCACCCAGACCCATTCCCCTACACCTAACACTACAGGCAATTTAGCATGGCCAATTCACCTAACCTGCACACCTTTGAACTGTGGGAAGAAACCAGAGCACCTGGAGGAAGCCCACGCAGACACAGGGAGAATGTGCAAACTCCACACGGACAGTTGCCTGAGGCAGGAATTGAACCCAGGTCCCTGGTGCTGTGAGGCAGCAGTGCTAACCACTGAGTCACCATGGTGTCTCCAACTGAGATGAGATGGGTGGGATCGGGGGAGGTATTAGGGACAGTTGAATAAAAAAGGGATCTTCAATTTCCCTGTTCACTTGGTAATATAATAATTTGGAGGTGTCACATCCAGAATTATAATGAACTGGGGGTCCTCATCTGGAACTTGCTGGAACAAAGTTATCTCTCTGTATTAGTTCATTTTCTGTTTTTTCTCTCCATTTTTCCTTTATTCTTCTTTAAGGTCATCACACAGTAACATGATTTCTGAGGTACCTGTTTCATCCATAAAGCTATGTTTCATGTATATGGATTCAAAATGAGAATCAGTGGCCATCATTACACTCAGTTCAACATCATTAACATATCTGGTTTTCTGAATCCATACTATAAATGTAATTTAAGAATACTGCTTTACAGTACAAACTCTTGGGTCACGTAATTGATTATCACTATGTCTACCCTGTCATCAATCCTTCTATAAGTACCTGTAGTGTCCTTTCCTTCAATTCAGATCTTACTTTACTTTGAAACCTTGTTGCTTTAGTTTAATCAGCAGCCTTTAGTAGGCAATTATTAATGACTGTGGAAAATATGCTGAAAATGTGTTGCTGGTTAAAGCACAGTAGGTCAGGCAGCATCCAAGGAACAGGAAATTTGACGTTTCGGGCCAGAGCCCTTCATCAGGAATCCTGATGAAGGCCTCTGGCCCGAAACGTCGAATTTCCTGTTCCTTGGATGCTGCCTGACCTGCTGTGCTTTAACCAGCAACACATTTTCAGCTCTGATCTCCAGCATCTGCAGACCTTACTTTTTACTGTGGAAAATATACCAGGGTAAAATATTTATGGAAATTTTCTGGCTTGTCTGTTATCACATCGGAGGAAGCACTTTGGAAAAACAGAAATACATTTTCACCTTTCCATTTCTCAAAAAAGACAAGGATTTAATTAAATAAATGCATGAAAAGTAAACACAATATGGCAAATGACCTGAAAAATTAGAAAATAATATTTACAGTGATCTAATTGTTAAAGTCATTTATAATATCCATACCAATCCGCACTGTGTAAAGAAAAGGTTTTATTTGGAGGCTTGACCTGCTGTTGAGGTAACTTTGGTGTTGATGCATGTAGTGGATTGGATGGGAGTGGAAGGATTTGCCAGTTTTCCTTTTCTGATTGCTTCTAGTAGCTCCTATTTGCCCACTTGGAATATTTTCTGTTCTTAAACTGATCAGATGTGTGCTCCTTACTTTAGAGCAAAGTAGAATAGAAATCCTGACCAGAGTTACAACATCCTAATTCAATTTTAAGCCAAAATACTTAGGTTTGACTATTTAGTCATACATTCAGATAGCTGCTTGACAGCATCATTTAGATCACGGTAATTTACAGAAGTGCCTGACAGATCATTAGTATGCAAAGGAGCCATTTTTGATGCTGGAGTCTGTGTTTTAGTACTCTTTTCAATGAGCTCCTTGAGTCCCTGAAACTGATTCAGCTTATTTTCAACTAATGAATGCTTGTAACAAAACGATAAAAAAAGCTGGAAATATTAAGTGGCTCTATCAATACAGAAAAGAGAAAGGACAGGTTAACATTGAAAGTTCTTTGCTGAACTGAATGAAGTAAACAGGAGTGGGGAGAGCGACAGTACACTGAATGGGTTTAATATCACAGAACAGTTGTTTTTTAATGCAACATAGCAAGGTCAGAATGCAAATAGTACAGGAAATCCCTTTTTGGAGTTATTCTTGTCCTCTCCCTTTACAATCCTGTAAAGTCTTACATTTATTGTCAAATATCCCTTGGTGATGACCCACTAAAATGTCATCATGTTTTTTTCTTTGTTTTAATGTTAACACTGTGCACCTGCAACATTCGATTTCTATTTGACGTATTTTTCTTCTTATTTTGAAACTATTTAGATGCTTGAATATTGTTGGTTTTGTTTGGGATTTATCACATCAGAGTAAATCCAAATCCCATAGCTCTTGTGTGTTTCTTAGCAACAGTAAGTGCTGATGTCAAAATACTGGCAAGTAGGCTTATTTATGGAGCTCTAATCTTGTGTGTTAGCTCCCTCGGGTTTGCAGTAGTATAAACAGGGGAAGCTCCAGCAGATTGAAAGGAAATCAAATAGTGTTATATCATGAACAGACAACCCAAATTGTTCTGGACTGAGAGTATCCCAAGTTCATGAAATAACTCTCTTTTTCAAATGCCTCAAAATTCTCAATCCATGATTACGAATATTGAAATATTACAATGCCAGGTGAGAAATCCTGCACTGGTGGACTAATACGCTTTTAACATCCACAAAATCCGAATGTCGCAGCAGACACTGTTGAGTCATGAAAATTAAGTTCTGAAATTTAGCTTCAAGGTTAAAAAAAAACTTGAATGTGTTCAAAATCCAAATACTGAAGTATTTGAATTTTAATGAACCAAAGCATAAGAGGTCCCCCATTTCCGAACATCTGATTTACAAATACTCTTACTTAAGAACATGATCATATACAGGGGTGTTTTAATATTAATTTTAAAGATCCAATATTTTAACATTTCCTTTTACTTATGAATGCCTATTTTATGTTGTCCTGCATTGTGTTCTGACTTACATACAAATTGAATTGTGAGCTGAGTGAAGAACAGAACCCATTTGCAATAATGGCGAATGCCTGTAATTTAGGTTAATGAGACTGTTGTTGTGATTGTTTAAAATAAACTTGACCATATAAAACCATTGCAGATTTGATTCATTGTTCTTACCTTTGTAACTTTATTTCAAATATATGCACTCAGCTTTCAATTCTGATGTTGACACCAAGTAGGGGAAGGTGGAGCATGAACTAAACTTTGGTAGGAATGTAAAATGAGCATGAGTAGCTTTGTTGAACATTATAAAAGTGTCATAATTTTCCTTACATTATTGATGCATAAGGAAAGAGGTGGAGTGTATGACAAGCAATTATGACCATTTTACATCCCTGCTAAAGTTAAATCTGACTCTCAAGAGAGTGTGAACATTACTTTACAAATATATGATTAAAATGCTATCTTCAGGTTTTGATTCTGGACTCGCCTATAACCTTGCATCGATAGCACTTGGAAAATTCCATTCAATGCATATTGTATATTCACTGTATCTGTCCACCTTTATGCATATAACATAATAAATTCCATCTTTACTGAGGCACGGGCTAAATAGTAACATATTTAAACAATAAAATAAAAGCATCCATTTATTTCAATTGTGGTGGTCCCTGATTTCATCATTTTTTTAAATGTACAATATGTTCCAATATTATATTCCTTTTTGCATATCATGATTGTTTTCTTTCAAATGTCTTGAATTATTTTTTGTAGGGCTGGTAAATTGTTGAAATTCATCAGTGAAACAATAAGATAGATTTTCCAGCTGAATTGGAGAATTTTCAAAATGATCTGACAGCACTTTTCCATTAGAAAGCAATCTCCTGAGATTGTTGACAATTCTTGACCACCTCACCAAGGGAATTGCTGTGAAGCCCAGACACCAACATCAGTAGGTGGGAGAGGAGAACAAATTCCACAGGTTTTTAAGCTCACATTTTCCCACCCATTGAGTACGGAGTTGGAAATAATTGGACAGAAGTAACCATTCATTTGCTTAGAAATATAAGAACATAGGAACAGCCTATTGATTCAATTTGATCTACATCTAATTGATTCCTTTCATTCACCCCATTCTCATAACCTGTATACTATTGATAATCAGAAATCTATCAATATCTACCTTAAACATACTCAAAGCCTGAGACACCATAGCCCTCTGTGGCAGAGAATTCCAAAGGTTTATAAACATCAGAATAAAAAAAAATTCTTCTCTTCTCAGACCTGGGTGAAATCCCTTGCTTCTAAATTAAGCTCCCTAGTCTGAACTCACTAACCAGGAGAAACACCATCTAACCTGCCCATCCCTTTAAGTAGTTTAAAAGTTTCAATGAGATCACCGCTCATTCATAAGAAAGCCAGGACATAAGAAGTAGGAGCAGGAGTAGGCCATCTGGCCCTTTGAGCCTGTTCCACCATTCAATAGAATCATGGCTGATCTTTTCGTGGTCTCAGTTCCATTTACCTGTCCTCTCATTATAACCCTTAGTTCCTTTATTGTTCAACAAACTATCTATTTTAGCTTTAAAAGCATTTAATGAGGAAGCCTCAACTACTTCACTGGACGGGGAATTCCATAGATTCACAACCCTCTGGGTGAAAAACTTCCTTCTCAATTCAGTCCTAAATCATCTTCCCCTAATCTTGAGGTTATGCCCTCTTGTCCTATTTTCACCTGCCAGTGGAAACATTCTCTCTACTTCTATCTGATCTATTCCCTTCATAATTGTGTCTGCTTCTATAGATTCTCCCCTCATTCTTATAAATTCCAATGAATATAATTCCACGCTACTCCATTTCTCCTCATAAGCCAACATTCTAAACTCTGGAATCAACCTAGTGGACCTCCTTGGCACCACCTCCAGTGCCAGTATATCCTTTTTCAAGTAAGGAGACCAAAACTACACGCAATACTCCAAGTTTGGCCTCACCAGCACCCTGTACAGTTGCAACATAACCTCCCTGCTTTAAACTCAATCCCTTTAGCAATGAAGGACAAAATTCCATTTGCCTTCTTAATTACCCTGAGAGGACACAAGCCCAATTTGCCCAACTTCTCTTTATAGGGCTGTTCTGGCATCCCAGGAACAAGCCTGGTGAACCCTTGTTGCACTCCCTCTAAAGCAATAAGTACTTTACTGAGATAAGTAGACCAAAACTGCACACAATACTGCAGGTGTAGTCCTGTACACCAGAAGCAAGACTTCACTACTCTTAAGTTTGTTCTGCCAACAAATGAGATCATGGCCGAGCTGTACCTCAAATTCATTTTGCCATCTTTGCTCCATTTCCCTTTTGAGCCGGAACAAAAATCTATTGATTTCAGTCTCCATATCAGAAACAAATCTAGCGTTCACAGACTTTTGAAAAAAATGAGTTCCAGATTTCCACAACTCTTAGAGTGTAAAAGTGATTCCTGATTTCTCTTAAATGACTGAACTGCAAATTTAAGATTATTCCTCCATCCATAGGCCCGTGCTCACCCTTTTAAACTCAAGGGTATAGAAACCAGATCTCTACATTCCATTCCCCTAATTTAACACAATGGGAGCAAGTTTGGAGACACCCCAAAATTGCATGTTGGAATTTGCAAGCATGATTTTTCCACATTAATCCAATGTGACATTGATAGCCTGCAACCTTCATGCTGCCTATTAATGGTAACTGTGGCATGCCAACTTTAGCAGTGGACCGTATATGGCTTACACTATTTAAAAGCTGGTCTGCGACTATTAAAGCCCAAGGTTGTTTCAGGTTACGCAGTAGGTTAAAATCTTCGAGTAAAAAATGAGGTCTGCAGATGCTGGAGATCACAGCTGCAAATGTGTTGCTGGTCAAAGCACAGCAGGTTAGGCAGCATCTCAGGAATAGAGAATTCGACGTTTCGAGCATAAGCCCTTCATCAGGAATAAGAGAGAGAGAGCCAAGCCGGCTGAGACAAAAGGTAGGGAGGAGGGACTAGGGGGAGGGGCGATGGAGGTGGGATAGGTGGAAGGAGGTCAAGGTGAGGGTGATAGGCCGGAGTGGGGTGGGGGCGGAGAGGTCAGGAAGAGGATTGCAGGTTAGGAGGGCGGTGCTGAGTTGAGGGAACCGACTGAGACAAGGTGGGGGGAGGGGAAATGAGGAAGCTGGAGAAATCTGAATTCATACCTTGTGGTTGGAGGGTTCCCAGGCGGAAGATGAGGCGCTCCTCCTCCAGCCGTCGTGTAGTTGTGTTCTGCCGGTGGAGGAGTCCAAGGACCTGCATGTCCTCGGTGGAGTGGGAGGGGGAGTTAAAGTGTTGAGCCACGGGGTGATTGGGTTGGTTGGTTCGGGCGGCCCAGAGGTGTTCTCTGAAGCGTTCCGCAAGTAAGCGGCCTGTCTCACCAATATAGCAGCAGGGATTAGAACTAGTGTTATGACCAGTCCTTGGGTGAAGTTCCTCAATTTGTTATAGTTTCTGACAGGATATCTAATATAGAAAGATAGGAGCAGGTATAGGTCATTCAATCCCTCATGCCTACTCAACCATTCATTATGATTGTGGCAGGTTGTGATAATGGGGATTATGATAATGTGAAAATAGGCTGAAAACACTGATAAATTGATTCTTTCACAGATCTTTGCCTTTGACTCTTTTCGATGCTATTTATTGCATTTGACTTTATATTAAACATCCTCGTCGCTATCCTTCAAACCCAACAGTATTGTCACCAGACAAAGAAAAAATCAATCTACATTAATGTTCTCTTAAGGTTGAGAGAATCAAATAATTGCCTTCCATCACAAATTAACCAGCACATTACAAATATCTCACCCTGGTGTTGGTTTTAATTGTATTCATCCTAATTATCATTCAGATTGCTCTTTGAAATTCAAACACTGAAATCATATGGCTCTTGACTAAATTATATCCAAAAATGTAACAAAGCTATTCTGAAACTCCAATAGCCACACAAACTTCTGACGATCTGTATTTAATTAGAGAATCATCATTCTACAATTTGAAATAGTTCAGATTTATTAAATCTTCCAAATGGTAAAAGTGAGCCAATCTGCTCCTGTTTTGAGGTGAGTGACTGTACTTCAGAACGAATAGCATCGAGGAAAAAGTGATGCCTATGCTGACGATAGATGGTTATGGGAAGGAGTGGAGACAGAGCCCAGAGACAGAGAGAGATAATGGAAACAAAGTTAGGCAGGAAAAAGAGACTATTGATAATAAGCCAAGGAAGGACACCTCGAAACATTAACACTGTTCTCTCTTCACAGATGCTGCCAGACCTGTTAAGTTTACCCAGCAATTTGTGTTTTCATTTCAAATTTCCAGCATCCACAGTTCTTTGTTTTAGCCAGGAGATAAAATATCAGAGTTATTAGATAGTGCATTGACCTTCTTTATTATTTGTAATTCTCATTCCAACATTTCACATTATGTTCATGAAGGCTTTGATGCTATTTTTCAGTTTCCAATAATATTCTAGATTGAGGCAGTATCCTTAAGTGAAAGCTTAATCAATAAAGTCATAGAGTCATAGAGATGTACAGCATGGAAACAGACCCTTCGGTTCAACCCGTCCATGCTGACCAGATATCCCAACCCTGGTCCCACCTGCCAGCAACTGGCCCATATCCCTCCAAACACTTCCTATTCATATACCCATCCAAATGCCTCTTAAATGTTGCAATTGTACCAGTCTCCACCATATCCTCTGGCAGCTCATTCCATACACGTACCACCCTCTGCGTAAAAAAGTTGCCCCATAGGCCTCTTTTATATCTTTCCACTCTCACCCTAAACCTAGGCCCTTAGTTCTGGACTCCCCGACCCCAGGGAAAAGATTTTGTCTATTTATCCTATCCATGCCCCTCATAATTTTGTAAACCTCTATAAGGTCACCCCTCAGCCTCTGATGCTCCAGAGAAAACAGCCCCAGCCTGTTCACCTCTCCCTGTAGCTCAGATCCTCCAACACTACTTTTGTTAATGCTATTATGGATAAATAAGGCATCAATAGCAATGTCCTTTGGTATTGAACGTGTCATAATTCAGCAAGTTCTATCAGATGCAATACATAGAAACTAGAAGAACCACTTTCTTACAATACATTCCCATTCGTGTTCACGTTCACCTCTTAATCCTGAACACAGTACACATCAATGATGCAGTTAAGTCCAAACACACCATTCAATTATTTTGGAAAAATTACATTAATTAAATAAAATAAAAGTAAGTGTCAGTTTGATTGCATAGAACTAATAGTAATCCATATTTCTTGGTTAAAAAGAGAAAAGCCTTACTTAAAACAATATAACCAGAACAGAAGTTTTATTTACATGCTGCTTTGAATGTAGTAAAATGGCACAAGGTGGTTTTGCAAAAGTGTTAACAAACAAAATTTAACACAGTGTGCCATAAATGACTGACAGTTTTGTCAAGGAGGTTGGTATTAAAAGACATCTTAAATAGGGTGAGAAAGACACAGAGATGTGGAGCGACTTACAGAAGGACTTCCACAGCTTCGGGCTGAAGTAGCTTCATGCTCAGTTGCATTAAATAAAATCCAGGATGTTCAAAAGGCCAGAGTTGCGGGAATTTGGTGATTTCAGAAGATTATAGGGACTGAAGAAGGATACAGTAACTTCATAGAGAAAGGACATGAAGGGATTTAAAAGCCAGGATGAGAATTTTAAAATTGTAGTGCTGTCTGATCAAAGTCAGTGTAGTTCAGCAAGCATAAGGAAGATGGGTGGTATGGACTGGGTGCGAGTTAGGATACAGGCAATAGAGTTTTAGATGGCCTTATGTTTTATACAAGACTAGCCAGTCCAGTATAGAATAGTTCAGTTAAGGTGGTGGGTTGGGGACCTGATCTATTCTACTTACTGCCTTATTCTAGCAGGGTCATGTAATATTCAGTCCAATATCTTTGCACCATCTTGTCAGTGAGCAATTATCTGAAAATGAATAGACAAATTTTTACAAAAGTTGGGACTAGAGGTGAGGGGCCAATGGGTTCAGCCAGTGGGGATCGGGTTACGGTTAGGTCTGGTGAGGTCAGGATGCCAGCTAAAGAGATTCAGTTCTGGTGGCATCAGGTAGGGTGTCCATCAGGCCAATGGGCAAAGAGGTCATGTTGGATCTGGGACATTGTCTGCCAAAGGCAAATTTTATCAACAATAGGTCAGGCTGGTGGCAGGGAAGTGGGGTGGGATCTGTTATATTTGAATTTTTTGTTGGCTCTGCAGGGCCAAGGGGTGTACAATTGAGTTGGGGGTAGAAGAAGATTTTTGGAATGTGTCATAGCCAACACATGGGAAGTGACGTGTCAGAGGCATTGTAGTTATGGGGCTCAGTGGTGAGTTATGTATTAGATTAATAGCAGTTAGACCATACATTTAACCTTCCTAACATTTCTCAGCTATCTGTTAACTTAAGTTAGGAGGAACATTTCAAATTATACATTGAGAATGGACTATTTTGGGAAGTTCCAGATGTTCCAGGGGAAAAGAAAATTTAATTTCTTGAGCAACTAATGCCATATTACAGAAGAGGAACTGCTGGATATCTTGAAACACATAAAAGTGGTTAAACCCCCAGGGCTTGATCAGGTGTACCCTAGAACTTTGTGGGAAGCCAGGGAAGTGATTGCTGGGCCCTTTGCTGAGATATTTGTATCATCGATAGTCACAGGTGAGGTGCCAGAAGACTGGAGGTTGGCTAGCGTGGTGTCACTGTTTAAGAAGGGTGGTAAGGACAAGCCAGGGAACCATAGACCAGTGAGCCTGACATCAGTGATGGGCAAGTTGTTGGAGGGAGTCCTGAGGGACAGGATGTAGATGTATTTAGAAAGGCAAGTATTGATTAGGGATAGTCAACATGGCTTTGTGCATGGGAAATCATGTCTCACAAACTTGATTGAGTTTTTGAAGAAGTAACAAAGACGATTGATGTGGGCAGAGTGGTAGATGTGATCTATATGGAATTCAGTAAGGCGTTCAACAAGGTTCCCCATGGGAGACTGATTAGCAAGGTTAGATCTCATGGAATACAGGGAGAACTAGCCATTTGGATACAGAACGGTCTCAAAGGTAGAAGACAGAGGGCAGTGGTGGAGGATTGGTGGTGGCGGTGTGGTGGGTGGCACAGTGGTTAGCACTGCTGCCTCACAGTGCCAGAGACACGGGTTCAATTCCTGCCTCAGGCGACTGACTGTGTGGAGTTTGCACCTTCTCCCCGAGTCTGCGTGGATTTCCTCTGGGTGCTCCGGTTTCCTCCCACAGTCCAAAAATGTGCAGGTCAGATGAATTGGCCTTGCTAAATTGCCCGTAGTGTTAGTAGAAGGGGTAAATGTAGGGGAATGGGTCTGGGTAGGTTGCGCTTTGGCAGGTTGGTGTGGACTTGTTGGGCCAAAGGGCTTGTTTCCACACTGTAAGTAATCTAATCTAATTTGTTTTTTAGACTGAAGGCCTGTGACCAGTGGAGTAACACAAGGTTCAGTGCTGGGTCCACTACCTTTTGTCATTTAAGATTTGGAAGTGAGCATAAGAGGTATAGTTAGTAAGTTTGCAGAAGACACCAAAATTGGAGATGTAGTGGACAGTGAAGAAGGTTGCCTCAGAGTACAACAGGATCTTGATCAAATGGACCAATGGGTCTACACTGGTCCACACTGCTTCAAGGACTCTATAGCAATGAGAATATCTGGACCCTTGTGTAGATGTGGTTTCATTACTGGAAAACATTTCCTAAGTAATTCTGACTTGGCTAAGGAAATCAAGATAAACTATGATTCAGATTCAAGGTATATTTTGTTTGAATTATAACTGGATGCTTATTCACATACAGAACCCTGTTCTGTGTAAGGGAAGGAGGATTGTGTACATATTGCTACGTTTCATTTTTTGTGTGGAGAATCCCAATCCATTCAGCAGCTCCTATTGCAATACCCTGACCAATCCTGACAGATCCTGTTTCATTTCCATGCCAACCAGAATCCATCCAGTCAGTTCCCTCTTACGCTGTACAAATTAGGTTTTCTTTTTAAAGTTTGTTTTTTTTTGCTTCCCAGTCCAGAAGCTTCAGCTCCATGTTTCGTCTTATGCATTTTTATCTTTTTTTGCTACCAAGCAATTATACTTTGTTGGCTGTAAATTGGTCTATAGCTTCCTCAGTGAAATGAAAGCTCGTAATCAAAGATTTATTTTTTCTATTTTGTATTTACAGACTGTTAACCAGGCAAGGAAAAGCTTTGAGGAAGAACTGCATAATTTTCATAACATTGCACTAACACAGAATTCTGCAATTATGTGCACTACTGACTGTGCTCATCATTTTGTTAACTTTGCAAGAGAACTTTTGACCTTTTGATAATTTTGCTGCCTGTTTAACTCCAGTTCAAAATCACAGTTGAGACATTTTAAACACTTTTAGCATTACATCATTAGTCTGCATTTTATAAGTGACTTAAATGATTGCTACTTGTGAATCAAATGATCAATTTAACCAAGTATTAGAGGAACAGATAATCCATTTAGTTGTTTGGCATTTTCCAACATGTTTTTCCTTTGCATTAACAGTACACATTACCGTGTAACCTGAGTTTTTATGTAAGTATACGCAAATACAGATACAGCATGTGTGTGGATATATGTGTGTATGTATAACTTGCATCTGTGTTGCATCACATAGCGATAAATATTTTGTGCTATTGATGGGAAATCTAAGATGAACCACATTAACATTTTTAAATGATATAAAGGAGTTGAAGATGGCATTGGAAATGTATAATTGGAAGCCTTCTCAAATAAAATAAATTATTGTAGAAATTTGAACTGGCAAAACAAGTTATAGGTTTCTGCAAATTCAAATAAAACAAAGAACTATGGATGCTGGAGATCTGAAACACAAAACAGATGTTGCTGGTGAAACTTAACAGACAAGGCAGCATCTACAGGAAGAAAGCAGAGTTAAAATTTCAAGTCTGGAAGGGCCATACACAGATGCTCGAGTAAAAAGTGAGGTCTGCAGATGCTGGAGATCAGAGCTGAAAATGTGTTGCTGGTTAAAGCACAGCAGGTTAGGCAGCATCCAAGGAACAGGAAATTCGACGTTTCGGGCCAGAGCCCTTCATCAGGATGAAGGGCTCTGGCCCGAAACGTCGAATTTCCTGTTCCTTGGATGCTGCCTAACCTGCTGTGCTTTAACCAGCAACACATTTTCAGCATACACAGATGCTGCCAGACCTGCTGAGTTTTGCCAGCAATTTCTGTTTTTATTTACTCCTAGACCATTAGCCTGGACTGCAGGATTACTAGTCTAGTCACATCAGTGTCATTTCTCCATTAAAACAAAATAACGTTGAAGTCCAGGTGGGCTACTTCAAGAATAATGGATAATGATGTGATTAAAAAGTAGCAGTATGATCATGAACTAGAGGGGTTCAATGGGAAAAATAAAAGATATTTTGAGTAATGGTAAGATCACAACAGAATATGGGATATTAGACAATCATTCAAAACAGTACAGTATTCTTGTTGAGCGCGTAAGAATGATTTTACTTTCTGGGAACCTCTCCAGGGATGTTTTACTTTTGATGGTATAGATTGTTACTTTTATGAAGCTCATTTGTTTAATTTGAGATATGTCAATTTGCTTTGACTAATACAAATTTTTATGCAGTTAAAATCTAACTAACCTCTTGTATCGTTAAAGGGATAACTAGCCCAATTTAAAGCAAGAATTTAGTCAGATTAAATGCTACATTTAACAATATTACTGCATTGTGTTAATTCCATTTTATAAACAGCTTAATCAAGTTAGATAGTATGAAACAAAGAACTGCAAATGCCAGAGACCTGACAAAAAAAAGACATTACTGGGAAACTCAGCAGGCCTGGTAGCACCTGGGCTGTGAAAACAGGGTTAAATGTTTTGAGTTCAGTGACCCTTCTTCAGAACCGTTTTTTAAATTCTTATGTTGTACTTAAGTAATTAAATGAGAATTGTATGCTGCATTATTTGACACAGACCTCCAATAGTCTAATAGTCTGATGTTGGGATGAATTCTGGGTGGGGAAACTGGAAATTGAAGAGATGGGACACCTCAGACTAAGTTGCTGGACGCAACCAGTTTAGAAGCTGCCTTTGCAAGCTCAGTCCAATTACAGAAGGACGGCAGGCTTCAGCATCAGGATGTCCAATTAGCAAGGCCTGTGAATGTGACCACCATCCACCATCAATTATGGTTGACACTCGATCATGACCAAGAGTGGGAGGCACCTTCAGTTGGAGCAGAATTACTGCTACTTAAGGAGGGCAAACATTTTGGGAAATGTTGGCCTATATGGATTGGCTGCAAGGGCATGCTTATTGACTGGAGACAGATATCCTTACTTCTAGCAAAAACATTTATATCTCCAATGAGTAAACCTTGGATGTCCTATTTTGAAGTCAACTCTAATCAATTTATATGCTCTTGACATAGTGGAGAGGGCATATCTGTTCAGGAAAAGCACTTAAACCCCCTCTTAAAAAGGCACAAGAACATGAGAATACTTTAGGGAGTTAACCCACGGTTATCTTTCCAGATTTCCTGCTGCCCTCACCTTGAAAGCTACCTCCTCAGTGCTAGCAACATTCAGCCTAGAATCTTTGTGTGAGGAAAATATATGAGGAGGTTTAGAATTTTGATTTAAATCAGAAAGTATAGGGATAGTTTAGAGGACAGCAACCAGATACGTCAGTAGCACTTTCAAATTGAGGGAATTGAGGAACATTTGCTTCTGTACAAGTGCATAAATTTGCCATTTTTATTGCAGGACATGATAGTGGAATCCTAAGTCAAAAGGTTAGAGATTTGTTGATTTGTTCTGACAACTCAAAGTTTAATTGTAACTGTCATTGCAGATGAAATGTTCAATGATGTAGAACTGGATTTGCATAGAATTAGGCTGACTTCAGACTCATGGTGGGCAGGGGCCAGATGCAGACATTTGCCCCAAATTCTGGCAGAATAATTTTTTTTTTCCCTGATGGAAGGAAGCAGGTGGGGGAGGAGTGAATCATATGGATGGGAAAACTGAACTCAGGAGAATTACAAATTTGTAGGCAAAAGTGAGGACTGCAGATGCTGAAAATCAGAGTCTAACTTAGAGTGGTGCTGGAAAAGCAGAGCAGGTCAGATAGCATCTGAGTTGCAGAAAAATCGACATTTCGGGCAAAAGCCCTTCATCAGGAATTCATTCTTGATGAAGGGCTTTTGCCCGAAACATCGATCTTCCAATTTCAAATTAGTGCTGAGTTCAGATTATTTTCCTGCTGTTCCAAGAGCCGCCTCTGTAATATTGACAATTTTCAAGATGTCACCATCCATTTCCCCACATTCTATATCTTCCATATCCTTTTTCACAGTTAACACTGATGAAAAATGCTCGTTTATTATCTCCCTCATCTCCTGTGGCTCTACACAAAGGCTGTCTTTTTGATCTTTGAGGGGCCCTATTCGCTCCCTAGTTACCCTTTTGTCCTTAATGTATTTCTAAAAAACCCTTTGGATTCTCCTTAACCTGATTTGCCAAAGATATCTCATGTCCCCTTTTTTCCCTCCTTATTTCCCTCTTAAGTACACTCCTACTGCCTTTTACTTTTCTAAGGATTCATTCGATCTCTCCTGTCTATACCTAACATATGCTTCCTTCTTTTTCTTAACCAAACATTCAATATCTTTTGTCATCCAGCATTTCCAACATCTACCAGCCTTTCCTTTCACCCTAACAGGAATATACTGTCTCTAGATTCTCGTTATCTAATTTCTGAAGGCTTTCCATTTTCCTGGCACCCAATAAGCTTTTGAAAGTTTTTGCCTAATACTGTCAAAATTAACCTTCCTCCAATTTAGAACATCAACTGTTCTATCTGTTCTATCCTTTTCCATCACTATTTTAAAACCTCAAGTGCTCCCCACTGACACCTCTGTCACCTGCCCTGCCTTATTTTACAAGAGCAGGTCAGGTTTTGCACCTTCTCTAACATGTACATTCACATACTGAACCTAAAAGTTTTCTTGTACACTCTGAACAAATTCCTCTCCATCTAAACCCTTAACACTATAGCAGAGCCAGTCTTTGTTTGGACAGTTAAAATTCCCCACCATAATCACCCTACTATTCTTACAAATGACTGAAATCTCCGAACAAACTTGTTTCTCAATTTCCCTCTGACTATTGGGGGGTCTATAATACAATCCCAATAAGATGATCATCTCTTTCTTATTTCTCACCTCCACCCAAATAACTTCCCTAGATATATTTCTGGGAATATCCTCCCTCAGCACAGCTGTAATGCTATCCCTTATCAAAAATGCCACTCCCGCTCCTCTCTTGCCTCCCTTTCTATCCTTCCTGTAGCAGTTATATCTTTCTCCCGTACACCAGCTCCTCAGCCATGCATTCATCTGCTCTATCCTCCTATTCCTATCCTCACTAGCTTTTGGTACCAGGAGTAATTCAGATATTACTACCCTTAAGGATCTCCTTTTTAAATTCCTGCCTAATCTTCTATATTCTCCCTCCAGAATCTCATCCTTTTGCCTTCCTATGTCGTTGGGACCAATGTGTACAATGATGTCCTGCTGGTCCCTTTCTCCTTTGAGAACATTCTGCACCATCTGACACATCCTTGATCCTGGCACCAGGGAGGTAACACACCATTCTGATTTTTTTTGCTACTTGCCACAGAAATGCCTGTCTGTGTCTCTAACTAGGGAGTCTCCTAACACAATCAATTGCTTGGAGCCCAATGTACCCTCATTACATTAGAGCCAGTTGTGATACCAGAAACCTGGTTGTTCAAGCTGCATTCTTGTGAAAGTCCATCACCCTCCACATTTTCCAAAACAGCATACTTGTTTGAAATGGGGATAGCTACAGAAGACTTTTGTACTATCTACCTACCTTTCTTGGAGTTAACCATCTACCTGCCTTTATCTGCAGCTTTTCTCCCTTCCCATGACTGCCATCCATCATCTCCTCCCTTGCTTTTGTAAATTCTTCAATGCCTCTGTCATTTCAATTGATCCATTTGATCTGACAGGATTCACAACCAATAACATTTATTGCAGACGTAATCCTCAGTAACCTTTAAACTCTCCTGAAACTAGCAAGTTTTGAGAAGATTTTGGATGTAGATTTGCTCACTGAGCTGAAAGGTTCATTTCCAGATGTTTCATTACCTTACTAGGTAACATCTTCAGTGGACCTCATGCGAAGCAATGCTGAATCTTCCTGCTTTCTATTTATATGTTTGGGTTTCTTTGGGTTGGTGATGTCATTTCCTTTGGTGATGTTATTTCCTGTGGTGAAGTCACTTCCTGTTCCTTTTCTCAGGTGTGGTAGATGGGGTCTAACTCGATGTGTTTGTTGATAGAGTTCTGGTTAGAATGCCATGCTTCTAGGAATTCTCGTGCATGTCTTTGTTTGACTTGTCCTAGGATAGATGTATTGTCCCAGTTGAAGTGGTGTCCTTCCTCATCCGTATGTGAGAAAGGGTCATGTCTTTTTCTGGTTAGTTGGTGTTCAGGTATCCTGGTGGCTAGTTTTCTGCCTATTTGAACAATGTCTTGTTTGTTACAGTTCTTGCATGGTATTTTGTAAGTGATGTTGGTTTTGCTCATTGTCTGTATTGGGTCTTTCAAGTTCATTAGCTGCTGTTTTAGTGTATTGGTCAGTTTGTGGGCTGAACCTGAAACTCCGACATCTGACCCGAAGAGAATATCACTTTACTAAAGCCTATTTTGCTCTTTCCAATCTACAGACCCAGAAAATAGTACTGTCTTATTGCAGTACAAAACACTGCCCCAGGCTACCTGAATACTTATAGCTTATATTATCAAAACTTAATCAAGGGACAGATCTCAATAAAAACATATAATCAAGAAACAACCCACTCTACTCACTATTATAGATTTACAGCAAGGCTATAGTTAAAACTGTTCACTTGTATGTTTCTGTGCTGTGTCCTCTCCCAAACAGGTTCCTCCAAGATTAGTTGTGAGTTTCACTGTTTGTTAATTTTCCCAGAGGCACTCTGATGTCCAGCGATACCTGAATTCAAACAGAAATGGCAGTAACTGTGCAGATTCATTGCTGTGTCAGTTAGCAGTGTGGCTTTCTTTCTCTCTCTCCCTTACACACCATGTGCTTGCTGCCTTTGTCTGTCTTTCTCCCTTTAAAAGTGCTGTTGTTTTGACTTTTTGTTTCAAAGTCCCAAAACAATTGCAACAACAGCAATTGGTGCTCCTGGAATTTGAAGAAATCACCTCCAACACCTAAAGTACCTCAAGAAAGGAGAAGCCTGTTACAGCCATAATGTTTTCCCATCCTCCATCTTAGATTACCCATAATTGAGCGTCTGTTTCTGTGCTGTCCATCTTGGAGTCTATGACTCTAAGAGCCTGTGAAAAACCTGTAACCATTCATGAAAAGTGGATAAAACCTTTTTATGTTGCACCATCTGAAGTTATTTAAATTCTGAACCCTACAAAAGTAAAAAAAAAGCTTCTAGTGGCCAGTTCGAGTAAAAGGGAACCCACTGCTGAAGTGCATTGAATGACAGGATATTTGAAGTGGTTAAGGAAATGTACATTCATTGACTGTTACTGCAGTTTCAATAGACTTAATAACTGACATTCCTGATGGCCTGTTATTACAACTAAGCCCGATATAAATGCTAGACTGAGTTTCAAATCTTTAAATAAAGTTTATCTTAATAAGTGGCTGAGTTTTTGTTTTGATTGACAGTGTTAAATGGCTAGTTTTTTTTTAAAAACACTATCATTGATGTGGTTACTGATTAGAATTTCATTTGCTTTTACTACAAAATGACCAAGTGAGGGGATTTAACATTTGTGGATGACTTTTATGAATGAGTTTTTCTCTTGTATCAAATCAACATTAATAAGGGCTCAGCTAGATTGCCAAAAACTTATTTTGTTTTCATCTTCATATGTTGGTTCATAATAAATACCTGGGTAGCTATGGGGGTTTGCAGAAGGGTATGATGGCATTTGGGAATATGGTGTGGCATGGGAATGGAATTGATATATGATAGAGTATGGGCAGATGAGGAGTTGAGGGCTAACGGCCTCTTAAACAAATGGGCTTCGGTCTAATAAATTTAGATCAGGCCTTCTAATCAGCACTCCCTCAGCAGTTGTCTGAGCTGCTTCTGCACAGCCTGCAAAGGTATTAGGCCCAACCTTTTCATGAACCTGACCTACTAAAGAGAAAATTGTGCCTACGGGAAATAACTCATGGTTGAGGATCTACTGAGTTGGGATATTTCCTGCCTCTAGCTCCCCACAACTATTGAATTGATATTCAGTTGATATCAGGATGGAAAGGAAAACAGCGTAAAACTAAAAGGATTGGAAGAGAAAAATGGGGTTAGGAATGGAAGATGGCTACTTATATTTTTCAACATGGTGAAGAAATGCACTTTCCCAATCCTTCTGTGTGTACATTGATTGACTCACAAACCCTACATGTAAATGATCAATTCTTCCTCATAGTCATGAGAAACTTCTGACATATATATCAGTCCATGGGGCTGCTGAGACTGTGCTGTAGCCTAGGCGGAAGTAAGGACCGCAGATACTGGAGATCAGTCTCGATTAGAGTGGTGCTGGAAAGGCAGAGCAGGTCAGGCAGTATTCAATGAGCAGGAAAATTGATTTTTATGGGCAAAAGCCCTTCATCAGGACCAGGATATTATGGAATCTTCTGTATGTCAACAGAAGCTAGCTTATTGCACACTTGTTAACTTTATAAGTTCTTGATTGCCAAGGGGGATCAAAGCTTATGGGCAGAAAGTGGGAAAATGGGGTTGGAAAATCTATAAGCCATGATTGAATGGCAGAGCAGACTCAATGGGTGGAATGGCCTAATTTCTGATCCTATGTCTTATAGTCTTATGGCCTAACATCACAGTTATATATCTTAAACCATTCAAGTTCAGGCAAGGTCTCCTTCCCCTTTGATCTTTGACATTAAAAATCGCACAACTCCAGATTATAGTCCAACAGGTTTATTTGGAAGCACCAGCTTTTGAGGTGCTGCCCCTTTGCTTTGAAAGCTGGTGCGTCCAAGTATACCTGTTGGACTATAACCTGGTCTTGTTTGATTTTTAACTTTGTCCAATCCAGTCCAACACCTACACCTCCAAATCACAGCAGTTGATGTTATTCCTTGAGATGTTAACCCTTTCAGAGCCCTTTCAGATCTTTATACTACAGACTCAGCAGCAAGCATTTACTTTCCCCATTGTTTAAGGATCAATTGGGGGCTCAATCTTCACTTCAGCATTGGATAAGTACCACTCATCACCATGATCTTTACTTGATCATGTGGCACAATTTAATAACTCAAGATGTTACTTCCTACAGTGTTTATCAATGGTATTTTCTCAATGATATTATTTGGAATAGTAACCTCAGGAGTTTATTAAACAATAGTTATAGAAGAACATATTCTCTGTATTCCATTGTTTATTGGCATATGCAGGCTTTTTTAGGCCGTTGAACCAATTTCGCTTGGGATTATAATCCTACTTTGTTTAATTTGTAGTTAGATGGATGTTAGATTTGAGCATAGCATGCTGAATTAAACATAATTTGCTTTTATTTTGGAAGACGTTATTAAAAATCTAAATAACTCTGTCCTTTTAAATGTTGAATCCAATCTTGGGAAGAATTTTACTGAAAAACCCATTAACTTAAACATGAAATCATGAAAAAAAAGTGGCTAAATGTCAGCCATCTGGTATTGAAATGCCAATGTTATGAGTTGGAATTCTTCTCTAAACAGCTGTATGAAGCTGAGGATGCTGGGTAAATAAGCTTGCTTCTGCCAAAACATAAGTTGATTTTTCTCTAAAATGTATGAGCACTCCTTAAATACACATTTACAGTATATAATGGCTGTAATAAAATCCGTTAATTGCATTCTCTGAGATTACACAATAAGTAATGTTTTAATAAGGTATTTTGTATAACCTCCTTGTATTTTGTATAACAGTACTTGGTCTTTGTCCAATGACAACAAAAGGTTGATGTAGAACAAAGTTTTACAAATGTTTTAAATTGCAAAGAAATTTCCACAGATCACATTTCT
Organism: Hemiscyllium ocellatum; assembly: GCF_020745735.1. Taxonomy (NCBI): domain Eukaryota; kingdom Metazoa; phylum Chordata; class Chondrichthyes; order Orectolobiformes; family Hemiscylliidae; genus Hemiscyllium; species Hemiscyllium ocellatum. Next base: position 91,802,019 of record NC_083411.1, on the reverse strand, counting down.
ATTGCAAAAAAAAGCTGATAGAATCCGCGAGCTCTTCACCAATGGTCAAAAGTTCTAAATTAAGTAGATGAAGTTTATTGTCTACATTTGTACAAGGACATTTCACAGTTTTTTTTTCTCTCCCAAGTTTGGGAGATGAGTGAAACTGGTAAGATAACTCAACACTGCTGGCTAAAGTTGTTCTAAAGCTTTGGTTACAATTGGTGAATTGGCATATTGGACAAAGCAGCAGACTTCAATAACACAAAGTAGCTTGATTTTTCTCCCAGTGAATTTCTTCATCCAACTTCCTTGACTGTGTTCCAACTATATATTATGATCCTTAATAATGTCACATTGTTTTAGTTGACCAGCAAGGAAAATAATTGAAAGTTGAGGTGCAACTATCTCTTCACTTTCTGAACTCCTTTCACATTGCTGAAGTTGCAATGACACTTCAAGCTTTTTTATGTGTGTTTTAGTCAAAGTTTACAACAATTCACTGTGAAAGATTCTGTGAAGCTGTATGAATCAATTTCAAGAATTACTAATACTCAAATTTATTAATCATAGACACAGGAATGCACCTTGCAATAAAAATAATACAAGAGTTATTAAAATAAACAATTTAAAAAAAAATCAGGATTCAGGTAAATTTTTATAAACTAAGTTTCAATTTTACAAGGTGTGACATGACAATGATTGCTTTTTACAAGTTCTGGATTGGTTGAGTACTGAGATTCATTGGAATTTGAAGGCTTCTGAAAACTCAGTTGCCATGCCCAAGGTCTGGAAAATGTTCATCAGTCTTAGTCTGAAAGAAGGAGTCAAAAACAGCCTCTAACTCTAGCTTTAAAAACCTGTTGACGACATTTTTAAATCATAAATTATATCAAATGCGAGAACACTCTGGCTGTAATCTGATTTTCTAGGTTGATACAGGCCAGTTGTACAACCCAATATATGTGTTGGGACCCTACAGAAGTCTCATAATCATGTGAAATGTTCAGGCAATTAGAATGTCTCTTGGGAAATCCCCCTGCTGCCTGTGGCCATCCAAAAGCTACTTCAGCTCTTTTAGATCTGGGGTCTTCAGCCAGTTCCAATACACTAATCTAAATAATTACCCAGAAAATTCCTAATCTAACTCCTGGATGACTGTACAACTTACAGCCAAAATCACTTGCACTGAACTCCTGACTCACTCTACAAACTAACTACAAATTATCCAGGCTATCCCATTACCAAACAACTAACACTCAACCCAATCTAACTGGACTCTCACATACCCGATCCATTTGGCCCATATTGCTTCACTACTGACTTATCCACTTGCCACCATACCACCTTACCAACATATCCAGCTACTAATCTACCCACCTGCCATCCTACCATCATTTATCTGCTTACATATCCACACTACCCAGTTACCTCACACACCAATATGCCCCATTCCTCACTCAGCCATTAACCCACTTACCTCATCACCCATTCAGTAACCTTCACATTATACGTTTAAATTTACTTGATGCTTTTAAAAAGGGCATGATTTGACATCCCTCTGACACCTCTTCACTATGATGGAGCTCTTTGTGCGGCTATATACTTCACATTTCTGGAAATGCTAAAGTCAGAAGATTCACCAGAAATGCAGGGCAGTGTCAGGGCACATTAATGTACAGGTGTTGTGGCAATTTGATGGTTATTGTTGCTTCATGGAAGATTTGACCCTCTGAGCCCTGCCATGGTAACAAAATGTTTTCTCATGGAAACCAGGTTTTTTTCCCTCTCTTACCAGCAAAGAGATATGCCTGGCCCATATTTGACATCAGCTTATGTAGTAGGACTGACACTCATTTCCCTTTAGTGGATCAGCAATTAAAACTCGCTCAAAAACAAATCCTGACCTTACGTTTGAAGCTCAAATGGAAGGTCCAGGGAAAAGAAAGAGAAATTATGAACTTTTATCCCAAATAATGATTAAGTTAAAAAGAAAAGTCACACAAACTAAAGCTGCCTCTTCTCCAGCTGCAAATACTCACAAATTATAGTGGAGAATATTGTCCGTTGGATACAATCTAGTGTTGGAAGGCAACATGGAACAACAGGTTTGTGTTTTGTAAGCAGTATTATAATATAAATATTATTAGATGTTCCTTTACCACACTAAACATCAATTTGAATAACAATTTTGACTCATTTATCAATTACTTTGACTAACTGTTACTCAAGATAAAAGAGGGTTTGTTAGCAGAGACTCAGTTGATATGCATAAAGTTGTTTCAACTCAATAAAAGTGAGTACATTTTCATTCTCAGATTGCCATGCTCTTGAAACGTTCAGTAATAAGAATGTTACATTGTATATTTAACTGCATACCATTGTATTAATTGTTTCTCATATTTCTCTATTTTCATTGGCAGAATGTAGATATTGGGATGAATCTTACATTTTCTTTGTTGTCAGTTACATCAAATGTTTGGACCATTTTCCACCTTAGTAGCTAATGATGTTTCTCAGTTTATCATATAATCCCGACAGTGAACCCAACAATTCCACATTGATCCTCCAAAGAGCATCCCACCCAGTATCACCCACCTACCCTATCCCTGTAACCCCTTATTTCCCATGGTTAATCCACCTAACCTACACATCCCTGATCACTATGGGCATCTTAGCATAGCCAATCCAACTAAACTACATCTTTGGACTGTGGGAGAAAACTGGACCACTCAGAGGAAGCCCACATAGACAATAGGAGAATGTGCAAACTTTGTGTAGACACTTGCCTGGAATTGAACCAAGGTCCCTGGGACTTTGCGGCAACAGTGCTAACTACTGAGCCACTGTACTGTCCTGTTATTGTACGTGCCTTATTAACTATTTCCCTTGCCCTATAACATCCCTCTTATCCGATTCTAGACCCACCTCACCACAAGCCATTCCTATAACAACTTGCACCTCAGTGTTTGTCCACCAAATGATCAGCACCCCTAGTCCCCACACACTGTCTTTAACGGGCTAATGTGTATCTGAAAAAACATTGGTAAGCTGGTGTTACTCCTCACCAGCAATGTAATGTCACAGCACCCACAAAGCTATGCTGCTTATGTACAGTTTATCTGTTCTTTGTTACATCGCATCTAAACATCTTCTCTAGGTTACAGTTACCCTGTCCCTAGTGTCTACAATTGACTTGCAGCTTGTCATCATCCGGCAGGTAAACATTGCAGACAAACAACTGGACAATTCCAAATGTGAACATTTATTTACAGACAGCAAAGCGAACATGAACAAAACAAAAAGAAGCTGTAGTCTCCTCCATAATGCATACCAAATGCTGGCAACATGGCTAATAATTATTAAACATTCCACGATGGTCTGCTGTAGCCAGCTACTGGAAGCAGGTGTCAGTCAGCCCATGTCTGCTTTACAATGGCTGATGCATCCCAGCTGCAAATGTGTTGCTGGAAAAGCGCAGCAGGTCAGGCAGCATCCAAGGAGCAGGAGAGTTGACGTTTCGGGCATGAGCCCTTCTTCAGCCCTTCTTTCCTGAAGAAGGGCTTATGCCCGAAACGTCGATTATCCTGCTCCTTGGATGCTGCCTGACCTGCTGCGGTTTTCCAGCAACACATTTTCAGCTCTGATCTCCAGCACCTGCAGTCCTCACTTTTTCCTGATGCATCCCAGCCCTGTAATGCACAAAGTGAGCTTCCTCCTCCCCACTGTTCTCACGCTCCTCCTTGGAAGACTATTCCCATTCTTCCAATTCCACAGCATCTAACACATGCCTGCTGTGAGAATGATACAGCACACTCTGTCTGGTCTATCCTGGAGTGTCTCCTTAGATTGGTCCATAGAATCATTCAACTAGTGTTTCCTGTCATCTTAGCGTAATCTCCATTCTCTCTCACTCTTCATATCAATCAAACAAGAAAGTACCCTAAGTGCTTTATTAGTCAACTTATCTATCTATATTGCATTCACAGCTCTGTGAATATAAGCTCAATGTATTTCTGTATATCTATACTCCTCAGTATCATATCATTTATTGAGTAAATGTGCTTAGTTCTCCTCCCATCACTACAGTTTGAATGATATTTATCACTTTATAGCCCTTCTGATCAGTCTATTGATACCTTACTGCAGTTTGAAGCATTCTTCCTCATTATCAACCATGAAGCAATTTTTGCATCATCAGACAACTTCTGAATTATGATCCTACATTTAATTCTAGATCATTCATACATGCCATGAACATTAAAGAGCCTTATATGGTGCTCCTAGAAACCTCACTGGAAATTGCCTTCCAGTCATAAAAACATTTGTCCTTTGCTTATTGTCACTGAGGTAACTTTGGATCCAACTTGCCACATACCCTTGGATTTTGAGTTTTTGCTTTGATGACCAGTCTACCATGAGGAAGCTTGTCAATAGCCACTTGAACTTCCAACGCAATGAACCCAAGAAGTTCTAATCAGTTCCACCACCATGGAAAAACATGTACTGGAATCCAAATTACTAAGGGAGATGCAAAGCATAATGTAGAATTCATGTACCAAATAAATAATTGTTGAAACTTTTCTACTAGTTTTTAAAATCTTGATCGATTGATAAGTTGTGCTGCTCAGCAGATTTCTACTGTTCCTTGACAAATACTTTCAGTGGCAAAGTATTTGGAATTCAAGTGAGAATGTGCAAACATCAGCAACTGACGCAATTTGATTGATTTTTTTGAGAACGTGCTAACAATCTAATTGCTTTCTGTTGGGGTCAGTCAATCCTAAAACAATGACAACCTCTGCCTCAAATGAACATCAGAGCACATTGACACTGTCTGAAATACCTGCGTTGCTGACTTTTCAATCAGTCATCACAGCAAGTAACTAAAGTCTTTAATGTTCAGTCTACACCATTTTTCAAAGCCCATTTTACTCCTGAAAGAGCAGTGTTAGTCTGTATCTACCCTAAACAGTTCCTAACATTTATCCAGGATAAGGCAGGGAAAGAAAAACATTGTCACACAATGGGCAGATATTTGGAAGTTCTGGAGTAGTGTAGAGGTGGGATGTCCTTTTCCCACTGAATTGGCAGAAGAGGCTACGACAACTGACCATTTCTGCTCTGTCTGATGCTATCATATCAGTTAAAGCAGATAAAGCTGTCTGAAGGAACATACAGTAATGCTGATGGTCATTGGAGGAAGCATTGTTTGAAGAAGGTGCAATCCCTCAGCATAAATGCCACTATCTGCTCCCTGATATCTCACACTCACTCTACCTCTGCTACTGTACCCACTGTCCACCAAGGTACATGTCTACCACCCTCACTATTGCCTGCAACATCTTCCCTCACCCACTGTCATTACTCAGCTCCTGACACCATTAACCCTGCATGTCTTCTGTGCTACCTAATCACTTATTCAAGATACTTCTGTGCCTACATCAAAATATGTATGACCTATAGCATCACTTTCATAGCTCTTAATCCCTTTTTCTTTTGTGTTCCAAGTGGAAAACAGGCTACAGTGTGGAAGCAGGCCATTTGGCCCATCGAGTTTACACTGCCCCTTTGAATTGCAATAGGACAGAATGAGTCAAGGGAGGTGGTGTGAATATTCAGCTGCCCACTCCTTATGATGAAAGGTTTCTGACTCTGTCCACTCTCAGCAACACACTGGCTGTATGCAAACCCCTGGACTGGTATTGGAGACTGGTCTTGACTTTCCATGCTGAAACCCTCTGAGTGACGGATGAGTGAAAACTATTGACTTGGCTGATGACTGCTGACAACCATGAGAATTTTCCTGCAACTGTATCGGTGTTAAATGACAAGGCAAAAGAACAGTACTGGGACCTTGGCAATCTGTCTGACAGACAAGGTTCCGAACTACAAGGCAAAGCATGGCGGTGAGGCTGTGGATATCCAGGTAGGCTTAAAGTGAGGGCCAGGCGAGCAAGCAAGCAACCTGGAGATGCAGCCTCACCCAGCTAATGAGCTGAGTGTGTGTCCCTGCATACCCAGCATCAAGATAACCTCTGCTGAACTTCTCACATGATTCTGCCACATGGGGGCAACTCAATGGCTCAGTGGTTAGCACTGCTGCTGCACAGTGCCAAGGACCCAAGTTCGAATCCAGCCTCAGGCAACTGTCTGTGTGGAGCTTGCACATTCTCTCTTCAGGGGTCTCCTCTGGGTGCTCCAGTTTCCTCCCACAATCCAAAGATGTGCAAGTTAGGTGGATAGGCCAAAATTGCCCCCAATATCCAGGGATGTGCAGACTATGGAAATGCAGAGTTACAGGGACAGGGTACAGATGTGCTTCTCAGTGGCACTCTCTTTGGAGGGTCGATGTGGACTTGATGGGCCGAAGGGCATGATTCCACACTGTAGGCATTCTACGCTTAAAACCTAAACATAGTCCATGTCATCTAGACCCCAACAGAATTTAGTCTATTATTTCCAAGGAGTACTGAGCTGTTCAGAAACTAGTGTCATGGATGTGTGAGTCCAAAAGCTATTTGAAGGGGACAATATCACAGTATTGCCAAAGGTATTGAACAGCTAAAATGTAAGCAGTAAAAACAAAAAGTGTTTTTTGAAGAAGGATCACGTCAGAATCAAAACATTGTTTCTCTCTCCACAGATGCTGCCAGACCTACTGAGTTTCTACTTTCTGGCTTTACTTCAGATCTCCAGCATTTGCAGTAGAGAGTTCTTAGGATTTATTTCAGAGTATAAGTAGAATTGATTATGTATGAATAAAATAATGGAGTTGGAGATACCAATAGGGCTCAAAATCAGTGGAGAAAATGGATTTCAGTCCAAGGATGTGGCTATTTAGCTTGGAGTTAGACTGTAACAAATTGTAAAAACCAGTAGGAATGTCATGAGACCTTGTGGTATATTTGTAGCTAATATGCAAATTAACTGGAACTCAACTTGTTATTCCTTGTGTTGTAAAATTGAGAAAATTGAAAGAACTTTTAATGTTCGACAACATTGTGGGAAAATTAGCACAATAATTTTTGGAGTTGTCGAGTATTGCAATTAATCAAACTGAATGAATGAATTATTTAAATGTGTTTATTCATATCCAGTGTGAGATATAATCGATGGGCAGAAAATAAGTTTGGTTGAACTTAGTAGGACTTCCATAGAAAAAATACAAACAGAACGTTTAGAATTGTTCTTGTATATTAAAATGTCTATTTGTTAAACCTGTGTGACTGAAAGAAGAAAAAAGCTTTGTTGTTTCAACAAACATCAGTGTTGAACATAAAAGTTTTGATTTACATTTGATCAGCATGCTTGAACCATGTTATAAATATATTTATGCTAATAGTTATTATTTTTGATGATTAAAAGCAAAAGAGATTCAAAAAATGTCAGCTTGGATAAATTTTATTCCTATGGCTTTCATTGAAGTATCAGTGTTGAGAAGAGACAATATGGACTGAAATTTTATTTCTTTTACTGGATTAAGGTGATGGTGACTTGGAAGACATATCAAGGTGTAATAATTGTACAGTATTGCTCAGTGATGAAAATTAACCTCTTAGCATGTAAGACCTTGAAGTGTGGCAGGAGAAAGTGAGGATTGCAGATGCTGGAGATCAGAGCTGAAAATGTGTTGCTGGAAAAGTGCAGCAGGTCAGGCAGCATCCAAGGAGCAGGAGAATCGACGTTTCGGGCATGAGCCCTTCTTCAGGAATGAGGAAAGTGTGTCCAGCAGGCTAAGATAAAAGGTAGGGAGGAGGGACTTGGGAGAGGGGTGTTGGAAGGAGATATGGCTGTGGTAGCGAGTCTGTTTGAGAACGTGGCTGAAGAGCTTCTGGGCAGAGGAGATGACCTGGGGTGTGCAGTGAGAGAGGGACTCACTGAAATCCTTGTAGAGGGAGGAAGAGAGCTACTTCAAAGGAAGGCATCCTTGCAAGAGGATTCACAGTAGGTTACAATCTTCGAGGAGAAAGTGAGGACTGCAGATGCTGGAGATCAGAGCCCCTCCCCCAAGTCCCACCTCCCTACCTTTTATCTTAGCCTGCTGGACACACTTTCCTCATGCTTGAAGTGTGGTAACTTTGCACGATTTCATCAGAATGAGAAAATGAGCTCCAGCATAATAACATTCATAATAAGAACTTGCAGTAAACTCAAAGTAACAACTTAACTAGAATGCGTGCTTGGAATCGATAAAAATATTTAATGAATAGCAACATACCTCCAGTTATCTGCATGAATTGCTAGATTTTGTTTTTAAGTCTCCCTTTGTTCAGCATCTTTTAAGACACCAATTCAGTTTTTCACTTAAGTGCTTCAGAGCATCTTATGCTAAAATTGTGTAATTTAAACACAAATGTATTTGTTACAAGATACTAGTTTGGCAATTATATTGATTGAAGAATTATTACATGCTTAGCACCGTTAACTAGTCAGACAAAATGGAGTTCTGCATATTGTGTATTTCAAAGAAAGAAATGTACTAATGAGAAAGTTACATGACAACTGAATTGCAATTGGAATTGATTCAAAATGCCTTTTTATTGAAAAGATTCCAAATGAAATCACATTGAATTGTCACACAGCAACCAGGTGGTCTTCCAGCTCGCAGCAAGGATGACATTCCAATTCTCTATTAATCCATCATTTGGTGAACAAAACAAGTATGTGAGCAAAAGAAGAAAATGTAGTTTAATATATTCCAACTTGAACATCAGCAAAATCAGGATGCAGTGCAAATTGCATCTCAGCAGCTAGTCAACTAAACCTAACAAGAGGGAGCAGATTGTTTCCCACTCCATATTGATTAGACTATTCAGCATGATTAGCTGAATCCTTGCCAAGCCTGCACACTACGCAACTCACAAATAGCATCCTGTACTTTTCATTGGTTTCACCAAGCAAGACACGTTGACAACAGATGATGCAGAATGAAATGCACTCCTAAAGATGTACAGCATTGAAGTTTGTGCATTTCCATGTTTTGCTTTGAAGAACACTCCATCGTATCCTGTCAGTGGAAAAATTAGTTTGTATTTCTTTTGTTTGGACCTCCCTTTGTCACTTACACATTCTGAATCAATAGGTTTGTTTTCATTTACATTGGTTGTGACACAATTTATTGTTGAATGCTAATGTCATGCTGATATTGAAAGACCCTCGTGCTAGTGAATATCAAGCTTTAATGACCCAGTTTCTTGAATGCTGATAAACCTTTTACTTGTCAGGAAGGTCAAGTTATCTTTATATCTCATATACACCGTTTTTTCCCCAAGTGGTGATAATCTTTAATTGGAACTCAGCAACTGCTAGAATCATAGAATCCTTAAAATATGGAAACAGGCCATTCGGCCCCATAACACCCCTCTGAGAAGCATCCCACCCAGGCCTACCCAGTTACCCTATCCCTGTATTTCCCATGGCTAATCCAGATGGTTTGCACATCCTTAGATACTATAGGCTATTTAGCATGGCCAATCTACCTAATCTGCACATCTTTGGACTGTGGATGTGACTGGAAGAAACTCACACAGACACAGGGAGTATGGGTAAACTCCACGCAGACAGTCACTGAGGGTGGAATCGAACCTTGGTGACTAGCATTGTGAGGCAGCAGTGCTAACCACTGAGCCAATATGCCACCCAAAAAAGACATATTGTTAATATGTTTCTGTCAGGAAAATATACAATCCTATTCATGTGACTAGAACCAAACATAGCGCTGGCAATATGAAAGTTAAGTTGATTATCATTGTACAGGAAAGGAGATTACAGAGAATTTCCACAGAATTGTGCATCAACATGGTCACGAGAAACATTCATGAAATATTGACTAAATTATTTTGCTTATTAATTTTGCCACTTTAACTCTTGTTGTCTTGAAGGAATATTCATAGTACAGATACAAGATCCTTTATCCAAATATCCAAAAGCCGAAGAGCTCTAACATCCGAAGGTATTTTTGTGAAGTTTTTTTCTCAATAACAAGGTTGTTTGGTGAGCAAACAGCTAACCCAAGTCGACGCCCAATCGATGCGTGTCAGTTAGGTATGACATGGGGGGGTCATGGCCAAGCATTGACTGGCCTGAGGTTTCTCTGGGAATGCCCCCAAGTCGACACCCACTCGATCTGTGTCACTCAGATGTGGCATGGGAGGGGTGTGGCCAAGCACGTTCTTAGTTGGAAGTCTGTTTCTCCGGTAAGATTTTTAAAAATGTCACCATTAAACTGTCACATTCTGAAAACCGAAAAATTCCAAATTCCAAAAAACAGCTGGTCCTGAGCATTTCGGATAAAGGATCTTGTACCTATAGAAGCAGTGGCAAAGGTTTTACTGCATTTTCACAAGCAAACCTTGTTTCTTTCTCTGCTCATAAAATGTAACATGTGTGCTACAATTTTCTTGTACCATTGACGTGTAAGTTGCGATCCATATTTTAAAATACCAATTAGCATGGATAGCGCATATATAAATGGGGAAAATAATTGTTAATACCAGTAGTACAAGATAACATAATGGAGAATTGGTTTCCTGTTTGTGTTCTTTCAAAATGCAATTCAAAAACAAAACTATTCTCCCTGCATATATTCTCCTGAAGGTATAGATTGTGTGTCCATTTATAATTCTTTCTTTTGCTGTTGATGTGTGCTTGGGAATTTTCTTTAATTTTCACATAGGTATTAACTGTTCGAATTCCTTAATGTTAGAAGAGGCATACATTAACCTTTTCTTAATCATATCAAACAGTATATCCTGAGAAATTGTGATTGTTTAGAGTCTATAAGTTTGATAGTGTTAACCACATCAGATTTAACAGGTTTACAAATGTAATTATGTCCTCAGAGAGGTAGCCAGCACTTCAGCAGTGATGGAATATCAGAAGATTTGGACAAGGCCAAATTACAATGGAAGCAACACTCAACCATATATAAAATATCAATTATTTTATATATATTCGGTAATAGTTTCAACTTAGTGACAAATAGGACACTGACATAAATTAATTCCTCCAAGTTGCTGCTAATTTCTTTTGAAGCAGTTTACTATCTGATCAGAACTGTAAAATAATGAGATCTGACTCACACATGCTGTAGTGGTTTCTTTCAGATTTAAGTATATTGTTGATGAGACTAAAAATAACCTGAAATGCATAATGTGAATAGAGCTAGTACTATTAATTAGAACCTGACTTACGTTAAAATTCACAGCCAAACCATCCAATTTAACTGTCCTCAGAAATGATAATTTCTGAATGTCACCATTGCTTTGAAGAGAGCCTTCTTAAAGATGAACCTCTCAGAGAAAGGAAACCCTCACCCAAGAAATGGCAATAGGGTCAGCAATAGATTTATAACAAAATAGGATTAATTCCATTGCCATGTTCCTGTTTAGCAATCCTCCATGCTTGCGCATATAGCATAATTTGTAAGATTGCCTGAATTGCATGATTTAATATATTGTGATTTTTAAAAAAAAATTGCTGAATAGTGTATATCTTCAGATATTTAATAGTGCCATATTTTTTCCAGAAATTCACTGGAGTTACATAAAAGCCTTGTACAATCTTAAAATGTTACTTCAGTCGCTAACATGCTCTTTGTAGAATTTTGTGACCACACAGAGCGAGAATGAGATTGTGTTTTATCTGTATGGTTTAGTGTACATAGAAAGCAATGAAAATAAAGTGTTAGACATGAGTTAATGGTGTGAGTTATAGATCTCATGTGATACTGTTGACATTGCAAGCATGAAGTGACCTCTGACATATTAAGTTTTGGCTGACCTCCGTATTGCAGGATAGATGTAGGTTTCTTGAATACCCCGTAAAGACCTGATGTCCTGAACTGGGAGTGCTTATCTACCTAGGACTTTATTTGTCTATGAGGATAAAGAAGAGTTGGAGGAAATAGTTTCAGGATAAGGGAGAACTTTGTTCAGTATTCGATGCAAAAATTTTGTAAACTGTTTTAAATTCAATCTTTCAGAAGGTATAAAGAAATATAAATCAATTCATTTTTGAGAGAGTATGTAATAGAATTGTTGAACAGATTACAAGCAGAGTTGATATTACAGAAAACCATAGCAAATTCTAAATAAGGATGGAATGAATCACTAGTCGGTGAGGAGTTTGCAGCTCTATGACGCTATGATTCTGGAATCATAGAAATCTGGTTGAATATTTAAAATTTAGGTTCAATGGAAACATTGCAACTATTTTAATGTACATGGAGGATGGTTTTCTCTTCCTTCTTGTTCAGTTTCCCGCCCAAAGACAGGTCCAACTCTCACCACCATGATCTCTAGCACAGGGCGGGTAATTAGGCAGGACCTGAATCATTCTGTGAGTAGGGGGGAGCGAACCTGGTGCTGTTGGTTCTCAGCTGATCTACATCAATGGTTTAGCCTACTTAAGCAACCAATCATGCAATCCTCACACCTGGAGACTGAGTTGTTGTAGCAACATGCATGTTTATATGCATACTATAGCTTGGTGTCTGTGGGTAGTGATGGCAGAAGACAGCATCTTGGTTAAGTCCCTCAAAATGAGTTCTGTAGCAAACACGATGTGTATCCCTATCTGTGATGAGCTCTCTCCTGTGCTTGGCTCATGGTGTGAATGGCCTTTGAGTGCTCGGACAATAGGCCACCTTGATTGATTTTGTGTTACAGAACGTTCAAACAAAATGCATAAAAGAAACGCTATGTAATATGCTGTAAAGTATTTTGGGAAGTAAATTAGGACTAAAAATGCCCTAGCAATCACAACCACATCCTAACCTTCATTAATTGAAAATATTTTTGTCTGCAACATCAGAAGCTTTTGTCAGGGTAAACACCTGAGTTGGGAAATGTGGTACTATCTTGTTCCATGTAAACATTGTGCTAGTAAATGATTCAGAATTCTTCTGCAAATTCATTTTTAAATGCTTTTATCCTTATCCACATGGAAGTCAATACATATTTGTTTCTAATAATAGCTGACCTTTACCAGTGCAAATTCAACAGGATGCAAAGGAAGGATTAGTGTCGGAAGGATTAGCATTTTTAAAATGAAGGTAACATGCTTATTAAAAATTTGAGATGAGAATCAATGCTTTCTTTTTAAATTATTTTAATTACTCTATAGCTGCTTAACTGAAAACTACTGGCTATATGCTAATGAGGATAGATTCTCATAGCTTTTAGTAATACAAACTCTATCCTTCAGAGACAGAAAATGAAAGTAAACTGGCAGTCAGTTCTTAACTGGGAAAGGTTGTCAATGCAGTCTTTCAAATGAGGTAACATCAGGTAATGGAGCAACTGATACGCCTGATTTGGTTTGAAATGATTCTCATTGTCAGGCCAGCAGCATTTGGTTGGTGACCAGTCATCTGGAAGGAGGAGGCATCTGAATGTCAACCCTTGCCTACAAGCTCCTGCTTCCCCACTCTGACTCATTCACTGCAACCCCATCCCACCCTTATTCATTTGAGTCCAGTGAAAATTCCTGGTAGTCCTTAGAGTATAGGTGGAGCAGCCACTGTTTCCTGTGGCTGTGTTGACCTTGAGAGCTGCCAGATTCTGATTCACTAGAAGATCTTGTTAGAGTTGGGGTAGAATTCCAGTTCCTCAGTACTTCATCCAGCCTTTACCATGTTACATCTGTGAATTGGATTCTTTCTGTCCTGTTAGCTCACTGCCAACTTTCCTTCCAAGTCAAGGCTGAGGGTTAAACCGTCCTTTCCCTACACGCACCCACTCCTCTTTCCCATTGTCTGACTATAATTATACCTGTAGCATAAGAGCAGCCAAGTACATTGGGTTGATATTAATGGCTTGACGTATCTTGATGTCAGTGAATAGATTATGGGGTAAGGTTTTTGTTTCAAATTGCTGCAAGCATATCTTTTTCAGATCCAATATTTTTGCCAATGCTACTTGAATTCTGAGAATACGTCAACAACCTGTACTAAGTATCACTTGTCTTTCATGCTGATTTAATTGTGAAACTGTCAAAACTATTCTAATTTTGTACTTCCAGTTGTGAGGAACGGAGACATATCAATATCAATCAAAAAGAGGGCTCAGTAAAATGAAGGGTAAAACAAACTTTCCAAAAATAATGTGATAGAGGAAAGGAATGGAGGGGAGTGAAGACGGAAATTGATAGCAAGAAAGAAAAGCCACGTGGGTGAAAATCGATGAAAGAGAAAAGGGATAGGAAAGGAAGGGCAAGAAAATAGGGTAGGATTGGTGCTTTGAGGAGACATGCCAGAAATTAAATCCACATTTTTGGTTGGAGAGTTGGGAACAGGGCGTTCGTTGTTGTGTTTATGAGAGGGAAGTCCCAAAATACCAGCATGAAAAGGAAAGGCAAAAGTATCAGTACAAATGCTCAGAAATCAATCCACTCAACAGAGTTGAAAAAAAATGCAAGAACAGTGTCAGCCTTGGATAATCCAGAAGATATAAAACAGTCCTTTTAGCAATGCTTCACATGTTCATCTTCTGGATGGTCACTGAAATATGTCAGGATTTACATATTCGTGGTGGGAAAGAATCATAAATGTTACCAGCTTGCCTGGAAAGTCAAAAAAATTAAAAAAGAAACCGAGGCTGCTGAAACATGATGCTTGTAGAACCAACAGAGACAGGAGTGTGACATTTTGCAAAAACAAATTGCTGGAGAAACTTCCTGCAGATGCTGGAATCTGAAACCAAAAGAGAAAATGCTGGAAAATCTCAGCCGGTCTAGCAGCATCTTTGACAAAGGGTCAGTTAGACACGAAACGTCAGCTCTTTTCTCACCTTACAGATGCTGACAGACCGGCTGAGATTTTCCAGCATTTTCTTTTGGATGCTGGAGAAACTTAACAGGTCTGGCAGCATCTGTGAATGGAAAACAGTTACAGCTTTTGAGAACCGCTCCGAAGAACGGTCTTTGGACTTGAAATGTTAACTCCATTTTCTCTCCACAGACACTGTCAGACTTGCTCAATTTTTCTACCAATTTCTGTTTGTGTTAACTTCTGATCTCGAGTATCCATAGTTCTTTTGTTTTATTTGAAATAAGGGTGCATTTCCCAAACTCAAAGGGCAATATTATATGAGGGACAATTGGAGAAAGCATTGTCCATAAAATGAATAGTGATACGTGAATAAAATGATATCAATAACTTTTTAATAATGTGCACAGCCTGAAGAGTATTGCTTTGAAAAGATTGAGGATCCAACTTAACAGCATAAAGGAAATGTTACAACAAAAATAGCTTTCCAGCACATAATGTGATTATGAAAGTCAGCGATTGTTAGATTTTATCCTCACTTCTGGACCCCGATACCTTTGGGCAAAAGACACCCAGAACAAAGAAAAAAAATACGGATAAGATCCAAAAGAAAAGTCTTCCTAACGACCCTTCACAGGCAGTCAGGCCTTTCCCTGCACCCTGCCTGCAACCTCAGCAGAGTCAGACCTCAAAACGAGGAGGATGAACCTGCTTCTGGGCAGGACCCACAGGGTGTGTCTGAGGCAAAAGGTTTCACGACAGTATAGGGTCCCTTCACACTAAAGGCAGGGAATAAGACTTCACCAAAATGTAGTGATGGAAAGGAAAGAGAAAGACTTCAGACGGCACTTCATTGTAAATACTTCTCAACCTGACTGATCACTGTACAGCTCCCAGACTGATCACTGCACAGCTCCCTGACTGATCACTGCACAGCTCCCTGACTGATCACTGTACAGCTCCCTGACTGATCACTGTACAGCTCCCTGACTGATCACAGTGCAGCTAACTGATTGATCGCTGTGCAGCTCCCTGACTGATCACTGTACAGCTCCCTGACTGATCACTGTACAGCTCCCTGACTGATCACTGTACAGCTCCCTGACTGATCACTGTACAGGTCGCAGACTGATCAATGTGCAGCTCCCTGACTGATCACTGTACAGCTCCCTGACTGATCACTGTACAGCTCCGTGACTGATCACAGTGCAGCTCCCTGACTGATCACTGTGCAGCTCCCTGACTGATCACTGTACAGATCCCTGATTGATCACTGTTCAGCTCCCTGACTGATCACTGTGCAGCTCACTGACTGATCACATTTCAGCTCCCTGAATGATCACTGTGCCGTTATCTGACTGTTCTTTGTACAGCTCCCTAAATGATCACTGCGCAGCTCCCTGACTGATCACTGTACAGCTCCCTGACAGATCACTGTGCAGCTCGCTGACTGATAAATGTACAGCTCCCTGACTGATCACTGTACAGGTCCCTGACTGATCACTGTACAGCTCCCTGACTGATCACTGTACAGCTCCCTGACTGATCACTGTACAGCTCCCTGACTGTTCTTTGTACAGCTCCCTGACTGATGACTGTGCAACTCCCTGACTGATAAATGTACAGCTCCCTGACTGATCACTCTGCAGCTCCCTGACTGATCACTGTACAGCTCCCTGACTGATAAATGTACAGCTCCCTGAATGATCAGTGTACAGCTCCCTGACTGATCACTGTACAGCTCCCTGACTGTTCTTTGTACAGCTCCCTGACTGATCACTGTACAGCTCCCTGACTGATCACTGTACAGCTCCCTGACTGAACACTGTACAGCTCCCTGACTGATCACTGTACAGCTCCCTGACTGATCACTGTACAGCTCCCTGACTGATCACAGTGCAGCTAACTGATTCATTGCTGTGCAGCTCCCTGACTGATCACTGTACAGCTCCCTGACTGATCACTGTACAGCTCCCTGACTGATCACTGTACAGGTCGCGGACTGATCAATGTGCAGCTCCCTGACTGATCACTGTACAGCTCCCTGACTGATCACTGCTCAGCTCCCTGACTGATCACAGTGCAGCTAACTGATTGATTGCTGTGCAGCTCCCTGACAGATCACTGTACAACTCCCTGACTGTTCACTGTACATCTCCCAGTCTGATTTCTGTACAGCTCCATGACTGATCACTGTGCCGCTCCCTGGCTGATCACTGTACAGCTCCCTGACTGATCACTGTGCAGCTCCCTGACTGATCACTGTACAGCTCCCTGACTGATAAATGTACAGCTCCCTGACTGATCACTGTACAGCTCCCTGACTGATCACTGTACAGCTTCGTGACTGTACACGGTACAGCACCCTGACTGATCAGTGTACAACCCCCTGACTGATCACTGTACAACTCCCCGACTGATCACTGTACAGCTCACTGACTGATCACAGTGAAGCTCCCTGACTGATCACTGTACAGCTCCCTGACTGATCACTGTACAGCTCCCTGACTGTTCTTTGTACAGCTCCCTGACTGATGACTGTGCAACTCCCTGACTGATCACTCTGCAGCTGCCTGACTGATCACTGTGCAGCTCCCTGACTGGTCACTGTGCAGCTGCCTGACTGATCACTGTAAAGCTCCCTGACTGATCACTGTGCCGTTATCTGACTGTTCTTTGTACAGCTCCCTGACGGATCACTGTGCAGCTCCCTGACTGATCACTGTGCAGCTCCCTGACTGATCACTGTGCAGCTCCCTGACTGATCACTGTGCAGCTCCTTGACTGATCACTGTAAAGCTCCCTGACTGATCACTGTACATCTCCCTGACTGATCACTGTAAAGCTCCCTGACAGATCACTGTACAGCTCCCTGACTGATCACAGTGAAGCTCCCTGACTGATCACTGTACAGATCACTGACTGATCACTGTACAGCTCCCTAACTGATCACTGCACAGCCCCCTGACTGATCAATGTGCTGCTCCCTGACTCATCACTGTGCAGTTCCCTGACTGATCACTGTACAGATCCCTGACTGATCACTGTGCAGCTCCCTGACTGATCAATGTGCTGCTCCCTGAGTCATCACTGTGCAGTTCCCTGACTGATCACTGTACAGATCCCTGACTGATCACAGTGCAGCTCCCTGACTGATCACATTTCAGCTCCCTGAATGATCACTGTGCCGTTATCTGACTGTTCTTTGTACAGCTCCCTGAATGATCACTGTGCAGCTCCCTGAATGATCACTGTACAGTGTCCTGACTGATTACAGTACAGCTCCCTGACAGATCACTGTGAAGCTCCCTGACTGATCACTGTACAGCTTCCTGACTGATCACTGTACAGCTCCCTGACTGATCACTGTGCAGCTCCCTGACTGATCACTGTACAGCTCCGTGACTGATCACAGTGCAGCTCCCTGACTGATCACTGTGCAGCTCCCTGACTGATCACTGTGCAGTTCCCTGACTGATCACTGTACAGCTCCCTGATTGATCAGTGTTCAGCTCCCTGACTGATCACTGTGCAGCTCACTGACTGATCACATTTCAGCTCCCTGAATGATCACTGTGCCGTTATCTGACTGTTCTTTGTACAGCTCCCTGACTGATCACTGTGCAGCTCCCTGACTGATCACTGTTCAGCTCCCTGACTGATCACTGTACAGCTCCCTGACTGATCACTGTGCAGCTCCCTGACTGATCACTGTACTGCTCCCTGACTGATCACTGTGCAGCTCCCTGACTGATCACTGTACTGCTCCATGACTGATCACTGTACTGCTCCATGACTGATCACTGTACAGCTCCCTGACTGATCACTGTGCAGCTCCCTGACTGATCACTGTACATCTCCCTGTCTGATCACTGTGCAGCTGGCTGACTGACCACTGTACAGCACCCTGACTGATCACTGTACAACTCCCTGACTGATCACTGTACAGCTCCCTGTCTGATCACTGTGCAGCTGCCTGACTGATCACTGTGCAGCTCCCTGACTGATCATTGTACAGCTCCCTGACTGATGACTGTGCAGCTCCCTGTCTGATCAATGTATATCTTCCTGATCGATCACTGTCCAGCTCCCTGACTGCTCAGTGTACACCGCCCTGATTGTTCGCTGTGCAGCTCCCTGACTGATCACTGTACAGCTCCCTGACTGATCACCCTGCAGCTCCCTGACTGATCACTGTACAGCTCCCTGACTGGTCACTGTACAGCTCCCTGACTGATCACTGTGCAGCTCCCTGACTGATCACTGTACAGCTCCCTGACTGGTCACTGTACAGCTCCCTGACTGATCACTGTACAGCTCCCTGACTGATCACAGTGAAGCTCCCCGACTGATCAATGTACAGCCCCCCTGACTGATCACTATACAGCTCCCTGACTGATCACAGTGAAGCTCCCCGACTGATCAATGTACAGCTCCCTGACTGATCACTGTACAGCTCCCTGACTGATCACTGTACACCTCCCTGACTGATAAATGTGCAGCTCCCTGACTGATCACTGTACAGCTCCGTGAGTGATCACTGTACAGCTCCCTGACTGATCACTACTCAGCTCCCTGACTGATCACAGTGCAGCTAACTGATTGATTGCTGTGCAGCTCCCTGACAGATCACTGTACAACTCCCTGACTGTTCACTGTACGTCTCCCAGTCTGATTTCTGTACAGCTCCATGACTGATCACTGTGCCGCTCCCTGGCTGATCACTGTACAGCTCCCTGACTGACCACTGTACACCTCCCTGACTGATCACTGTATAGCTCCCTGACTGATCACTGTGCAGCTTCGTGACTGTACACGGTACAGCACCCTGACTGATCACTGTACAACTCCCCGACTGATCACTGTACAGCTCACTGACTGATCACAGTGAAGCTCCCTGACTGATCACGGTACAGCTCCCTGACTGATCACTGTACAGCTCCCTGACTGTTCTTTGTACAGCTCCCTGACTGATGACTGTGCAACTCCCTGACTGATCACTCTGCAGCTGCCTGACTGATCACTGTGCAGCTCCCTGACTGGTCACTGTGCAGCTGCCTGACTGATCACTGTGAAGCTCCCTGACTGATCACTGTGCCGTTATCTGACTGTTCTTCGTACAGCTCCCTGACGGATCACTGTGCAGCTCCCTGACTGATCACGGTACAGCTCCCTGACTGATCACTGTACAGCTGCCTGACTGCTCACTGTACAGCTCTCTGACTGATCACAGTGAAGCTCCCTGACTGACCACTGTACACCTCCCTGACTGATCACTGTACAGCTCCCTGACTGATCACTGTGCAGCTCCCTGACTGATCACTGTGCAGCTCCCTGACTGATCACTGTGCAGCTCCCTGACTGATCACTGTGCAGCTCCCTGACTGATCACTGTACAGCTCCCTGACTGATCACTGTACAGCTCCCTGACTGATCACTGTACAGCTGCCTGACTGATCACTGTACAGCTCCCTGACTGCTCACAGTGCAGCTAACTGACTGACCACTGTACACCTCCCTGACTGATCACTGTACAGCTCCCTGACTGATCACTGTACAGCTCCCTGACTGATCACTGTGCAGCTGTCTGACTGATCACTGTGCAGCTCCCTGACTGATCACTGTAAAGCTCCCTGACTGATCACAGTGAAGCTCCCTGACTGATCACTGTGCAGCTCCCTGACTGATCACAGTGAAGCTCCCTGACTGATCACTGTACAGCTGCCTGACTGATCACTGTACAGCTGCCTGACTGATCACTGTACAGCTCCCTGACTGATCACTGTGCAGCTCCCTGACTGATCACTGTACAGCTCCCTGACTGATCACAGTGAAGCTCCCTGACTGATCACTGTACAGCTCCCTGACTGATCACTGTGCAGCTCCCTGACTGATCACTGTGCAGCTCCCTGACTGATCACTGTACAGCTCCCTGACTGATCACTGTGCAGCACCCTGACTGATCACTGTACAGCTCCCTGACTGTTCACAGTGAAGCTCCCTGACTGATCACTGTACAGCTCCCTGACTGATCACTGTACAGCTGACTGACTGATCACTGTACAGCTCCCTGACTGATCACTGTACAGCTCCCTCACTCATCACTATACAGCTCCCTGACTGATCACTGTGCAGCTGCCTGACTGATCACTGTGCAGCTCCCTGACTGATCACTGTGCAGCTGCCTGACTGATCACTGTACCGCTCCCTGACTGATCACAGTGAAGCTCCCTGACTGATCACTGTACAGTTCCCTGACTGATAAATGTACAGCTCCCTGACTGACCACTGTACAGCTCCCTGACTGATCACTGTACAGCTCCCTGACTGATCACCCTGCAGCTCCCTGACTGATCAATGTACAGCTCCCTAACTGATCACTGTGCAGCTTCGTGACTGTACACGGTACAGCTCCCTGAATGATTACTGTGCAGCTCCCTGACAGATCACTTTCCCGCTCCCTGACTGAACACTGTGCAGCTCCCTGACTGATCACTGTGCAGCTGCCTGACTGATCACTGTACAGATCCCTGACTGATCACTGTACAGATCCCTGACTGATCACTGTGCAGCTCCCTGACTGATCACTGTGCAGCTGCCTGACTGATCACTGTACAGATCCCTGACTGATCACTGTGCAGCTCCCTGACTGATCACTGTGCAGATCCCTGACTGATCACTGGACAGATCCGTGACTGATCACTGTACAGCTCCCTGACTGAACACTGTGCAGCTCCCTGACTGATCAATGTACAGATCCCTGACTGATCATTGTACAGCTCCCTGACTGATCACTGTGCAGCTGCCTGACTGATCACTGTAAAGCTCCCTGACTGATCACTGTACATCTCCCTGACTGACCACTGTACACCTCCCTGACTGATCACTGTACAGCTCCCTGACTGATCACTGTACAGCTCCCTGACTGATCACTGTGCAGCTGCCTGACTGATCACTGTACAGCTCCCTGACTGATCACTGTGCAGCTCCCTGACTGATCACTGTGCAGCTCCCTGACTAATCACTGTACATCTCCCTGACTGATCACTGTGCAGCTCCCTGACTGATCACTGTACAGCTCCCTGACTGATCACTGTGCAGCTGCCTGACTGATCACTGTACAGCTCCCTGACTGATCACTGTACAGCTCCCTGACTGATCACTGTGCAGCTCCCTGACTAATCACTGTACATCTCCCTGACTGATCACTGTGCAGCTCCCTGACTGATCACTGTGCAGCTCCCTAACTGATCACTGTGCCGCTCCCTGACTGATCACTGTACAGCTGCCTGACTGATCACTGTACAGCTCCCTGACTGATCACAGTGAAGCTCCCTGACTGACCACTGTGCACCTCCCTGACTGATCACTGTACAGCTCCCTGACTGATCACTGTACAGCTCCCTGACTGATCACTGTGCAGCTGTCTGACTGATCACTGTGCAGCTCCCTGACTGATCACTGTACAGCTCCCTGACAGATCACAGTGAAGCTCCCTGACTGATCACTGTGCAGATCCCTGACTGATCACAGTGAAGCTCCCTGACTGATCACTGTACAGCTGCCTGACTGATTACTGTACAGCTCCCTGACTGATCACTGTATAGCTCCCTGACTGATCACTGTGCAGCTGCCTGACTGATCACTGTGCAGCTCCCTGACTGATCACTGTACAGCACCCTGAATGATCACTGTGCAGCTGCCTGACTGATCACTGTGCAGCTCCCTGACTGATCACTGTGCAGCTGCCTGACTGATCACTGTACAGCTCCCTGACTGATCACAGTGAAGCTCCCTGACTGATCACTGTACAGTTCCCTGACTGATAAACGTACAGCTCCCTGACTGACCACTGTACAGCTCCCTGACTGATCACTGTACAGCTCCCTGACTGATCACCCTGCAGCTCCCTGACTGATCAATGTACAGCTCCCTGACTGAGCACTGTGCAGCTTCGTGACTGTACACTATACAGCTCCCTGAATGATTACTGTGCAGCTCCCTGACAGATCACTTTCCCGCTCCCTGACTGATCACTGTACAGCTCCCTGACTGTTCTTTGTACAGCTCCCTGACTGATCACTGTACAGCTCTCTGACTGATCACATTGCAGCTCCCTGAATGATCACTGTACAGATCCCTGACTAATCTTTGTACTGTTCCCTGACTGACCACTGTACAACTCCCTTACTGATCACTGTACAACTCCCTGACTGATGACTGTGAAGCTCCCTGACTGATCACCCTGCAGCTCCCTGACTGATCAATGTACAGCTCCCTAACTGATCACTGTGCAGCTTCGTGACTGTACACGGTACAGCTCCCTGAATGATTACTGTGCAGCTCCCTGACAGATCACTTTCCCGCTCCCTGACTGAAAACTGTGCAGCTCCCTGACTGATCACTGTGCAGCTGCCTGACTGATCACTGTACAGATCCCTGACTGATCACTGTGCAGATCCCTGACTGATCACTGTACAGATCCCTGACTGATCACTGTACAGCTCCCTGACTGAACACTGTGCAGCTCCCTGACTGATCAATGTACAGATCCCTGACTGATCATTGTACAGCTCCCTGACTGATCACTGTGCAGCTGCCTGACTGATCACTGTAAAGCTCCCTGACTGATCACTGTACATCTCCCTGACTGACCACTGTACACCTCCCTGACTGATCACTGTACAGCTCCCTGACTGATCACTGTACAGCTCCCTGACTGATCACTGTGCAGCTGCCTGACTGATCACTGGACAGCTCCCTGACTGATCACTGTGCAGCTCCCTGACTGATCTCTGTACAGCTCCCTGACTGATCACTGTGCAGCTCCCTGACTAATCACTGTACATCTCCCTGACTGATCACTGTGCAGCTCCCTGACTGATCACTGTGCAGCTCCCTGACTGATCATTGTACAGCTGCCTGACTGATCACTGTACAGCTCCCTGACTGATCACAGTGAAGCTCCCTGACTGACCACTGTACACCTCCCTGACTGATCACTGTACAGCTCCCTGACTGATCACTGTACAGCTCCCTGACTGATCACAGTGAAGCTCCCTGACTGATCACTGCACAGCTCCCTGACTGTTTTTTGTACAGCTCCCTGACTAATGACTGTGCAGCTCCCTGACTGATCACTGTACAGCTCTCTGACTGATCACATTTCAGCTCCCTGAATGATCACTGTACAACTCCCTGACTGATCACTGTACAGCTCCCTGAATGATCACTGTACAGTGTCCTGACTGATTACAGTACAGCTCCCTGACAGATCACTGTGAAGCTTACTGACTGATCACTGTACAGCTCCCTGACTGATAAATGTGCAGCTCCCTGATAGATCACTGTACAGCTCCGTGACTGATCACTGTACAGCTCCCTGACTGATCACTGTGCAGCTCCCTGACTGATCACTGTACAGATCCCTGATTGATCACTGTTCAGCTCCCTGACTGATCACTGTGCAGCTCACTGACTGATCACATTTCAGCTCCCTGAATGATCACTGTGCCGTTATCTGACTGTTCTTTGTACAGCTCCCTGACTGATCACTGTGCAGCTCCCTGACTGATCACTGTACATCTCCCTGACTGATCACTGTACAGCTCCCTGACTGATCACTGTACAGCTCCCTGACTGATCACTGTGCAGCTCCCTGACTGATCACTGTACTGCTCCATGACTGATCACTGTACATCTCCCTGACTGACCACTGTACAGCACCCTGACTGGTCACTGTACAACTCCCTGACTGATCACTGTACAGCTCCCTGACTGATCACTGTACAGCTGCCTGACTGATCACTGTACAGCTGCCTGACTGATCACTGTGCAGCTCCCTGAGTGATCACTGTACAGCTCCCTGAATGATCACTGCGCAGCTCCCTGTCTGATCACTGTGTATCTTCCTGATCGATCACTGTCGAGCTCCCTGACTGCTCAGTGTACACCTCCCTGATTGTTCGCTGTGCAGCTCCCTGGCAGTTCAGTGTACAGTTCCCTGACTGATCACCCTTCAGCTCCCTGACAGATCACTGTACAGCTCCCTGACTGATCAGTGTGGCGCTCCCTGACTGATCACTGTACAGCTCCCTGACTGATCACCCTGCAGCTCCCTGACTGATCAATGTACAGCTCCCTGACTGGTCACTGTACAGCTCCCTGACTGATCACTGTACAGCTCCCTGACTGATCACTCTACACCTCCCTGACTGATAAATGTGCAGCTCCCTGATTGATCACTGTACAGATCCCTGGCCGATCACTGTACAGCTCCGTGACTGATCACTGTACAGCTCCCTGACTGATCACTGTACATCTCCCTGACTAATCTTTGTACTGTTCCCTGACTGACCACTGTACAACTCCCTGACTGATCACTGAACAGCTGCCTGAATGATCACTGTGCAGCTCCCTAACTGATCACTGTACAGCGTCCTGTCTGATCACTGTGAAGCTCCCTGACTGATCACTGTGCAGCTCCCTGACTGATCACTGTACAGCTCCCTGACTGATCACTATACAGCTCCCTGACTGATCACTGTACAGCTCCGTGAGTGATCACTGTACAGCTCCCTGACTGATCACTGTACAGCTCCCTGACTGATCACATTTCATCACCCTGAATGATCACTGTACATCTCCCTGACTAATCTTTGTACTGTTCCCTGACTGACCACTGTACAACTCCCTGACTGATCACTGAACAGCTCCCTGAATGATCACTGTGCAGCTCCCTAACTGATCACTGTACAGCGTCCTGTCTGATCACTGTGAAGCTCCCTGACTGATCACTGTGCAGCTCCCTGACTGATCACTGTGCAGCTCCCTGACTGATCACTGTACAGCTCCCTGACTGATCACTGTACACCTCCCTGACTGATAAATGTGCAGATCCCTGACTGATCACTGTACAGCTCCGTGAGTGATCATTGTACAGCTCCCTGACTGATCACTGTATAGCTCCCTGACTGATCACTGTGCAGCTCCCTGACTGATCACTGTACAGCTCCCTGACTGATCACTGTGCAGCTCCCTGACTGATCATTGTACAGCTCCCTGACTGATCACTGTGCAGCTCCCTGACTGATCACTGTGCAGCTCCCTGACTGATCACTGTGCAGCTCCCTGACTGATCACTGTACAGCTCCGTGACTGATCACTGTACAGCTCCCTGACTGATCACTGTACACCTCCCTGACAGATCACTGTGCAGCTCCCTGACTGATCACTGTGCAGCTCCCTGACTGATCACTGTACACCTCCCTGACTGATCACTGTACAGCTCCCTGACTGATCACTGTACAGCTCCGTGACTGATCACTGTGCAGCTCCCTGACTGATCACTGTACAGCTCCCTGACTGATCACTGTACACCTCCTGACTGATCACTGTGCAGCTCCCTGACTGATCACTGTACAGCTCCGTGACTGATCACTGTACAGCTCCCTGACTGATCACAGTACAGCTCCCTGACTGATCACTGTGAAGCTCCCTGAATGATCACTGTGCCGTTATCTGACTGTTCTTTGTACAGCTCCCTGACTGATCACTGTGCACCTCCCTGACTGATAACTGTACAGCTCCCTGACTGATCACATTTCAGCTCCCTGAATGATCACTGTGCCGTTATCTGACTGTTCTTTGTACAGCTCCCTGACTGATCACTGTGCAGCTCCCTGACTGATCACTGTGCAGCTGCCTGACTGATCACTGTACAGCTCCCTGACTGACCACTGTACAGCTCCCTGACTGATCACTGTACAGCTCCCTGACTGATCACTGTACAGCTCCCTGACTGATCACTGTGCAGCTGCCTGACTGATCACTGTAAAGCTCCCTGACTGATCACTGTACAGCTCCCTGATCGATCACTGTCCAGCTCCCTGTCTGCTCAGTGTACACCTCCCTGATTGATCACTGTACATCTCCCTGACTGATCACTGTGCCGCTGCCTGACTGATCACTGTACAGCCCCCCAGACTGATCACTGTACAGCTTCCTGACTGATCACTGTACCGCTGCCTGACTGATCACAGTGAAGCTCCCTGACTGATCACTGTACAGCTGCCTGACTGATCACTGTACAGCTCCCTGACTGACCACTGTACAGCTCCCTGACTGATCACTGTGCAGCTTCGTGACTGTACACGGTACAGCTCCCTGAATGATTACTGTGCAGCTCCCTGACAGATCACTTTCCCGCTCCCTGACTGATCACTGTACAGCTCCCTGACTGTTCTTTGTACAGCTCCCTGACTGATGACTGTGCAGCTCCCTGACTGATCACTGTACAGCTCTCTGACTGATCACATTTCAGCTCCCTGAATGATCACTGTACATCTCCCTGACTAATCTTTGTACTGTTCCCTGACTGATCACTGTACAACTCCCTGACTGATCACTGCACAGCTCCCTGACTGATCACTGTACAGCGTCCTGACTGATCACTGTACAGCTCCCTGACAGATCACTGTGAAGCTCCCTGACTGATCACTGTACAGCTCCCTGACTGATCACTGTACAGCTCCCTGACTGATAAATGTGCAGTCCCTGATTGATCACTGTACAGCTCCCTGACTGATCACTGTACAGCTCCCTGACTGATCACTGTGCAGCTCCCTGACTGGTCACTGTGCAGCTGCCTGACTGATCACTGTAAAGCTCCCTGACTGATCACTGTGCCGTTATCTGACTGTTCTTCGTACAGCTCCCTGACGGATCACTGTTCAGCTCCCTGACTGATCACTGTACAGCTCCCTGACTGATCACTGTACAGCTGCCTGACTGCTCACTGTACAGCTCTCTGACTGATCACAGTGAAGCTCCCTGACTGACCACTGTACACCTCCCTGACTGATCACTGTACAGCTCCCTGACTGATCACTGTGCAGCTCCCTGACTGATCACTGTGCAGCTCCCTGACTGATCACTGTACAGCTGCCTGACTGATCACTGTACAGCTCCCTGACTGATCACAGTGAAGCTCCCTGACTGACCACTGTACACCTCCCTGACTGATCACTGTACAGCTCCCTGACTGATCACTGTACAGCTCCCTGACTGATCACTGTGCAGCTGTCTGACTGATCACTGTGCAGCTCCCTGACTGATCACTGTACAGCTCCCTGACTGATCACAGTGAAGCTCCCTGACTGATCACTGTGCAGCTCCCTGACTGATCACTGTGCAGCTCCCTGACTGATCACAGTGAAGCTCCCTGACTGATCACTGTACAGCTGCCTGACTGATCACTGTACAGCTCCCTGACTGATCACTGTGCAGCTCCCTGACTGATCACTGTACAGCTCCCTGACTGATCACAGTGAAGCTCCCTGACTGATCACTGTACAGCTCCCTGACTGTTCACTGTGCAGCTCCCTGACTGATCACTGTGCAGCTCCCTGACTGATCACTGTACAGCTCCCTGACTGATCACTGTGCAGCTCCCTGACTGATCACTGTACAGCTCCCTGACTGATCACAGTGAAGCTCCCTGACTGATCACTGTACAGCTCCCTGACTGATCACTGTACAGCTGCCTGACTGATCACTGTACAGCTCCCTGACTGATCACTGTACAGCTCCCTCACTCATCACTATACAGCTCCCTGACTGATCACTGTGCAGCTGCCTGACTGATCACTGTGCAGCTCCCTGACTGATCACTGTGCAGCTGCCTGACTGATCACTGTACAGCTCCCTGACTGATCACAGTGAAACTCCCTGACTGATCACTGTACAGTTCCCTGTCTGATAAATGTACAGCTCCCTGACTGACCACTGTACAGCTCCCTGACTGATCACTGTACAGCTCCCTGACTGATCACCCTGCAGCTCCCTGACTGATCAATGTACAGCTCCCTAACTGATCACTGTGCAGCTTCGTGACTGTACACGGTACAGCTCCCTGAATGATTACTGTGCAGCTCCCTGACAGATCACTTTCCCGCTCCCTGACTGAACACTGTGCAGCTCCCTGACTGATCACTGTGCAGCTGCCTGACTGATCACTGTACAGATCCCTGACTGATCACTGTACAGATCCCTGACTGATCACTGTGCAGCTCCCTGACTGATCACTGTGCAGCTGCCTGACTGATCACTGTACAGATCCCTGACTGATCACTGTGCAGCTCCCTGATCCCTGACTGATCACTGTACAGCTCCCTGACTGAACACTGTGCAGCTCCCTGACTGATCAATGTACAGATCCCTGACTGATCATTGTACAGCTCCCTGACTGATCACTGTGCAGCTGCCTGACTGATCACTGTAAAGCTCCCTGACTGATCACTGTACATCTCCCTGACTGACCACTGTACACCTCCCTGACTGATCACTGTACAGCTCCCTGACTGATCACTGTACAGCTCCCTGACTGATCACTGTGCAGCTGCCTGACTGATCACTGTACAGCTCCCTGACTGATCACTGTGCAGCTCCCTGACTGATCACTGTACAGCTCCCTGACTGATCACTGTGCAGCTCCCTGACTAATCACTGTACATCTCCCTGACTGATCACTGTGCAGCTCCCTGACTGATCACTGTGCAGCTCCCTGACTGACCACTGTGCCGCTCCCTGACTGATCACTGTACAGCTGCCTGACTGATCACTGTACAGCTCCCTGACTGATCACAGTGAAGCTCCCTGACTGACCACTGTACACCTCCCTGACTGATCACTGTACAGCTCCCTGACTGATCACTGTACGGCTCCCTGACTGATCACTGTGCAGCTGTCTGACTGATCACTGTGCAGCTCCCTGACTGATCACTGTACAGCTCCCTGACTGATCACAGTGAAGCTCCCTGACTGATCACTGTGCAGATCCCTGACTGATCACTGTACAGCTGCCTGACTGATCACTGTACAGCTCCCTGACTGATCACTGTATAGCTCCCTGACTGATCACTGTGCAGCTGCCTGACTGATCACTGTGCAGATCCCTGACTGATCACAGTGAAGCTCCCTGACTGATCACTGTACAGCTGCCTGACTGATTACTGTACAGCTCCCTGACTGATCACTGTATAGCTCCCTGACTGATCACTGTGCAGCTGCCTGACTGATCACTGTGCAGCTCCCTGACTGATCACTGTACAGCACCCTGAATGATCACTGTGCAGCTGCCTGACTGATCACTGTGCAGCTCCCTGACTGATCACTGTGCAGCTGCCTGACTGATCACTGTACAGCTCCCTGACTGATCACAGTGAAGCTCCCTGACTGATCACTGTACAGTTCCCTGACTGATAAACGTACAGCTCCCTGACTGACCACTGTACAGCTCCCTGACTGATCACTGTACAGCTCCCTGACTGATCACCCTGCAGCTCCCTGACTGATCAATGTACAGCTCCCTGACTGATCACTGTGCAGCTTCGTGACTGTACACTATACAGCTCCCTGAATGATTACTGTGCAGCTCCCTGACAGATCACTTTCCCGCTCCCTGACTGATCACTGTACAGCTCCCTGACTGTTCTTTGTACAGCTCCCTGACTGATCACTGTACAGCTCTCTGACTGATCACATTGCAGCTCCCTGAATGATCACTGTACAGATCCCTGACTAATCTTTGTACTGTTCCCTGACTGACCACTGTACAACTCCCTTACTGATCACTGTACAACTCCCTGACTGATGACTGTGAAGCTCCCTGACTGATCACTGTACAGCTCCCTGACTGATCACTGTACAGCTCCCTGACTGATCACTGTACAACTCCCTGAATGATCACTGTGCAGCTCCTTGACTTATCACTGTACAGCGTCCTGACTGATGACTGTGAAGCTCCCTGACTGATAAATGTGCAGCTCCCTGATTGATCACTGTACAGCTCCCTGACTGATCACTGTGCCACTGCCTGACTGATCACTGTACAGCCCCCCAGACTGTTCACTGTACAGCTCCCTGACTGATCACTGTTCAGCTCCCTGACTGTTCACTGTACAGCTCCCTGACTGATAAATGTGCAACTCCCTGATTGATCACTGTACAGATCCCTGACTGATCAATGTGCTGCTCCCTGACTGATCACTGTGCAGCTCCCTGAGTGATCATTGTACAGCTCCCTGAATGATCACTGTACAGCTCCCTGACTGATCACTGTGCAGTTCCCTGACTGATCACTGTGCAGTTCCCTGACTGATCACTGTGCAGTTCCCTGACTGATCACTGTGCAGCTCCCTGACTGATCACATTTCAGCTCCCTGAATGATCACTGTGCCGTTATCTGACTGCTCTTTGTACAGCTCCCTGACTGATCACTGTACAGCTCCCTGACTGATCACTGCACAGCCCCCTGACTGATAAATGTGCAGCTCCCTGACTGATCACTGTACAGAACCCTGACTGATCACTGTACAGCCCCCTGACTGATAAATGTACAGCTCCGTGACTGATCACTGATCAGCTCCCTGACTGATCTCTGTACAGTTCCCTGACTGATCAATGTGCTGCTCCCTGACTGATCACTGTGCAGTTCCCTGACTGATCACTGTGCAGCTCCCTGACTGATCACAGTGCAGCTCCCTGACTGATCACATTTCAGCTCCCTGACTGATCACTGTGCAGCTCCCTGACTGATCACTGTACATCTCCCTGACTGATCACTGTACATCTCCCTGACTGATCACTGTACAGCTCCCTGACTGATCACTGTGCAGCTGCCTGACTGATCACTGTACTGCTCCATGACTGATCACTGTACAGCTCCCTGACTGATCACTGTTCAGTTTCTGACTGATAAATGTACAGCTCCCTGACTGACCACTGTACAGCTCCCTGACTGATCACTGTGCAGCTTCGTGACTGTACACGATACAGCTCCCTGAATGATTACTGTGCAGCTCCCTGATACATCACTTTCCCGCTCCCTGACTGATCACTGCACAGCTCCCTGACTGATTTTTGTACAGCTCCCTGACTGATGACTGTGCAGCTCCCTGACTGATCACTGTACAGCTCTCTGACTGATCACATTTCAGCTCCCTGAATGATCACTGTACAACTCCCTGACTGATCACTGTACAGCTCCCTGAATGATCACTGTACAGTGTCCTGACTGATTACAGTACAGCTCCCTGACAGATCACTGTGAAGCTTACTGACTGATCACTGTACAGCTCCCTGACTGATAAATGTGCAGCTCCCTGATAGATCACTGTACAGGTCCGTGAATGATCACTGTACAGCTCCCTGACTGATCACTGTGCAGCTCCCTGACTGATCACTGTACAGATCCCTGATTGATCACTGTTCAGCTCCCTGACTGATCACTGTGCAGCTCACTGACTGATCACATTTCAGCTCCCTGAATGATCACTGTGCCGTTATCTGACTGTTCTTTGTACAGCTCCCTGACTGATCACTGTGCAGCTCCCTGACTGATCACTGTACATCTCCCTGACTGATCACTGTACAGCTCCCTGACTGATCACTGTACAGCTCCCTGAGTGATCACTGTGCAGCTCCCTGACTGATCACTGTACTGCTCCATGACTGATCACTGTACATCTCCCTGACTGACCACTGTACAGCACCCTGACTGGTCACTGTACAGCTCCCTGAGTGATCACTGTACAGCTCCCTGAATGATCACTGCGCAGCTCCCTGTCTGATCACTGTGTATCTTCCTGATCGATCACTGTCGAGCTCCCTGACTGCTCAGTGTACACCTCCCTGATTGTTCGCTGTGCAGCTCCCTGGCAGTTCAGTGTACAGTTCCCTGACTGATCACCCTTCAGCTCCCTGACAGATCACTGTACAGCTCCCTGACTGATCAGTGTGGCGCTCCCTGACTGATCACTGTACAGCTCCCTGACTGATCACCCTGCAGCTCCCTGACTGATCAATGTACAGCTCCCTGACAGGTCACTGTACAGCTCCCTGACTGATCACTGTACAGCTCCCTGACTGATCACTGTACAGCTCCCTGACTGATCACTGTACACCTCCCTGACTGATAAATGTGCAGCTCCCTGATTGATCACTGTACAGATCCCTGACCGATCACTGTACAGCACCGTGACTGATCACTGTACAGCTCCCTGACTGATCACTGTACATCTCCCTGACTAATCTTTGTACTGTTCCCTGACTGACCACTGTACAACTCCCTGACTGATCACTGAACAGCTCCCTGAATGATCACTGTGCAGCTCCCTAACTGATCACTGTACAGCGTCCTGTCTGATCACTGTGAAGCTCCCTGACTGATCACTGTGCAGCTCCCTGACTGATCACTGTACAGCTCCCTGACTGATCACTATACAGCTCCCTGACTGATCACTGTACACCTCCCTGACTGATAAATGTGCAGATCCCTGACTGATCACTGTACAGCTCCGTGAGTGATCATTGTACAGCTCCCTGACTGATCACTGTATAGCTCCCTGACTGATCACTGTGCAGCTCCCTGACTGATCACTGTACATCTCCCTGACTGATCACTGTGCAGCTCCCTGACTGATCATTGTACAGCTCCCTGACTGATCACTGTGCAGCTCCCTGACTGATCACTGTGCAGCTCCCTGACGGATCACTGTGCAGCTCCCTGACTGATCACCGTACAGCTCCGTGACTGATCACTGTACAGCTCCCTGACTGATCACTGTACACCTCCCTGACAGATCACTGTGCAGCTCCCTGACTGATCACTGTGCAGCTCCCTGACTGATCACTGTACACCTCCCTGACTGATCACTGTACAGCTCCCTGACTGATCACTGTACAGCTCCGTGACTGATCACTGTGCAGCTCCCTGACTGATCACTGTACAGCTCCCTGACTGATCACTGTACACCTCCTGACTGATCACTGTGCAGCTCCCTGACTGATCACTGTGCAGCTCCCTGACTGATCACTGTACAGCTCCGTGACTGATCACTGTACAGCTCCCTGACTGATCACTGTGCAGCTCCCTGACTGATCACTGTACAGATCCCTGACTGATCACTGTACAGCGTCCTGACTGATTACAGTACAGCTCCCTGACTGATCACTGTACAACTCCCTGAATGATCACTGTGCAGCTCCTTGACTTATCACTGTACAGCGTCCTGACTGATGACTGTGAAGCTCCCTGACTGATAAATGTGCAGCTCCCTGATTGATCACTGTACAGCTCCCTGACTGATCACTGTGCCACTGCCTGACTGATCACTGTACAGCCCCCCAGACTGTTCACTGTACAGCTCCCTGACTGATCACTGTTCAGCTCCCTGACTGTTCACTGTACAGCTCCCTGACTGATAAATGTGCAACTCCCTGATTGATCACTGTACAGATCCCTGACTGATCAATGTGCTGCTCCCTGACTGATCACTGTGCAGCTCCCTGAGTGATCATTGTACAGCTCCCTGAATGATCACTGTACAGCTCCCTGACTGATCACTGTGCAGTTCCCTGACTGATCACTGTGCAGTTCCCTGACTGATCACTGTGCAGTTCCCTGACTGATCACTGTGCAGCTCCCTGACTGATCACATTTCAGCTCCCTGAAT
The DNA here is from genome assembly GCF_020745735.1 of Hemiscyllium ocellatum. Taxonomy (NCBI): domain Eukaryota; kingdom Metazoa; phylum Chordata; class Chondrichthyes; order Orectolobiformes; family Hemiscylliidae; genus Hemiscyllium; species Hemiscyllium ocellatum. The sequence goes on along the minus strand of NC_083411.1, from coordinate 91,767,756 downwards.
GATCACTGTGCCGTTATCTGACTGCTCTTTGTACAGCTCCCTGACTGATCACTGTACAGCTCCCTGACTGATCACTGCACAGCCCCCTGACTGATAAATGTGCAGCTCCCTGACTGATCACTGTACAGAACCCTGACTGATCACTGTACAGCCCCCTGACTGATAAATGTACAGCTCCGTGACTGATCACTGATCAGCTCCCTGACTGATCTCTGTACAGTTCCCTGACTGATCAATGTGCTGCTCCCTGACTGATCACTGTGCAGTTCCCTGACTGATCACTGTGCAGCTCCCTGACTGATCACAGTGCAGCTCCCTGACTGATCACATTTCAGCTCCCTGACTGATCACTGTGCAGCTCCCTGACTGATCACTGTACATCTCCCTGACTGATCACTGTACATCTCCCTGACTGATCACTGTACAGCTCCCTGACTGATCACTGTGCAGCTGCCTGACTGATCACTGTACTGCTCCATGACTGATCACTGTACAGCTCCCTGACTGATCACTGTTCAGTTTCTGACTGATAAATGTACAGCTCCCTGACTGACCACTGTACAGCTCCCTGACTGATCACTGTGCAGCTTCGTGACTGTACACGATACAGCTCCCTGAATGATTACTGTGCAGCTCCCTGATACATCACTTTCCCGCTCCCTGACTGATCACTGCACAGCTCCCTGACTGATTTTTGTACAGCTCCCTGACTGATGACTGTGCAGCTCCCTGACTGATCACTGTACAGCTCTCTGACTGATCACATTTCAGCTCCCTGAATGATCACTGTACAACTCCCTGACTGATCACTGTACAGCTCCCTGAATGATCACTGTACAGTGTCCTGACTGATTACAGTACAGCTCCCTGACAGATCACTGTGAAGCTTACTGACTGATCACTGTACAGCTCCCTGACTGATAAATGTGCAGCTCCCTGATAGATCACTGTACAGGTCCGTGAATGATCACTGTACAGCTCCCTGACTGATCACTGTGCAGCTCCCTGACTGATCACTGTACAGATCCCTGATTGATCACTGTTCAGCTCCCTGACTGATCACTGTGCAGCTCACTGACTGATCACATTTCAGCTCCCTGAATGATCACTGTGCCGTTATCTGACTGTTCTTTGTACAGCTCCCTGACTGATCACTGTGCAGCTCCCTGACTGATCACTGTACATCTCCCTGACTGATCACTGTACAGCTCCCTGACTGATCACTGTACAGCTCCCTGAGTGATCACTGTGCAGCTCCCTGACTGATCACTGTACTGCTCCATGACTGATCACTGTACATCTCCCTGACTGACCACTGTACAGCACCCTGACTGGTCACTGTACAGCTCCCTGAGTGATCACTGTACAGCTCCCTGAATGATCACTGCGCAGCTCCCTGACTGATCACTGTGTATCTTCCTGATCGATCACTGTCGAGCTCCCTGACTGCTCAGTGTACACCTCCCTGATTGTTCGCTGTGCAGCTCCCTGGCAGTTCAGTGTACAGTTCCCTGACTGATCACCCTTCAGCTCCCTGACAGATCACTGTACAGCTCCCTGACTGATCAGTGTGGCGCTCCCTGACTGATCACTGTACAGCTCCCTGACTGATCACCCTGCAGCTCCCTGACTGATCAATGTACAGCTCCCTGACAGGTCACTGTACAGCTCCCTGACTGATCACTGTACAGCTCCCTGACTGATCACTGTACAGCTCCCTGACTGATCACTGTACACCTCCCTGACTGATAAATGTGCAGCTCCCTGATTGATCACTGTACAGATCCCTGACCGATCACTGTACAGCACCGTGACTGATCACTGTACAGCTCCCTGACTGATCACTGTACATCTCCCTGACTAATCTTTGTACTGTTCCCTGACTGACCACTGTACAACTCCCTGACTGATCACTGAACAGCTCCCTGAATGATCACTGTGCAGCTCCCTAACTGATCACTGTACAGCGTCCTGTCTGATCACTGTGAAGCTCCCTGACTGATCACTGTGCAGCTCCCTGACTGATCACTGTACAGCTCCCTGACTGATCACTATACAGCTCCCTGACTGATCACTGTACACCTCCCTGACTGATAAATGTGCAGATCCCTGACTGATCACTGTACAGCTCCGTGAGTGATCATTGTACAGCTCCCTGACTGATCACTGTATAGCTCCCTGACTGATCACTGTGCAGCTCCCTGACTGATCACTGTACATCTCCCTGACTGATCACTGTGCAGCTCCCTGACTGATCATTGTACAGCTCCCTGACTGATCACTGTGCAGCTCCCTGACTGATCACTGTGCAGCTCCCTGACGGATCACTGTGCAGCTCCCTGACTGATCACTGTACAGCTCCGTGACTGATCACTGTACAGCTCCCTGACTGATCACTGTACACCTCCCTGACAGATCACTGTGCAGCTCCCTGACTGATCACTGTGCAGCTCCCTGACTGATCACTGTACACCTCCCTGACTGATCACTGTACAGCTCCCTGACTGATCACTGTACAGCTCCGTGACTGATCACTGTGCAGCTCCCTGACTGATCACTGTACAGCTCCCTGACTGATCACTGTACACCTCCTGACTGATCACTGTGCAGCTCCCTGACTGATCACTGTGCAGCTCCCTGACTGATCACTGTACAGCTCCGTGACTGATCACTGTACAGCTCCCTGACTGATCACTGTGCAGCTCCCTGACTGATCACTGTACAGATCCCTGACTGATCACTGTACAGCGTCCTGACTGATTACTGTACAGCTCCCTGACTGATCACTGTACAACTCCCTGAATGATCACTGTGCAGCTCCTTGACTTATCACTGTACAGCGTCCTGACTGATGACTGTGAAGCTCCCTGACTGATAAATGTGCAGCTCCCTGATTGATCACTGTACAGCTCCCTGACTGATCACTGTGCCACTGCCTGACTGATCACTGTACAGCCCCCCAGACTGTTCACTGTACAGCTCCCTGACTGATCACTGTTCAGCTCCCTGACTGTTCACTGTACAGCTCCCTGACTGATAAATGTGCAACTCCCTGATTGATCACTGTACAGATCCCTGACTGATCAATGTGCTGCTCCCTGACTGATCACTGTGCAGCTCCCTGAGTGATCATTGTACAGCTCCCTGAATGATCACTGTACAGCTCCCTGACTGATCACTGTGCAGTTCCCTGACTGATCACTGTGCAGTTCCCTGACTGATCACTGTGCAGTTCCCTGACTGATCACTGTGCAGCTCCCTGACTGATCACATTTCAGCTCCCTGAATGATCACTGTGCCGTTATCTGACTGCTCTTTGTACAGCTCCCTGACTGATCACTGTACAGCTCCCTGACTGATCACTGCACAGCCCCCTGACTGATAAATGTGCAGCTCCCTGACTGATCACTGTACAGAACCCTGACTGATCACTGTACAGCCCCCTGACTGATAAATGTACAGCTCCGTGACTGATCACTGATCAGCTCCCTGACTGATCTCTGTACAGTTCCCTGACTGATCAATGTGCTGCTCCCTGACTGATCACTGTGCAGTTCCCTGACTGATCACTGTGCAGCTCCCTGACTGATCACAGTGCAGCTCCCTGACTGATCACATTTCAGCTCCCTGACTGATCACTGTGCAGCTCCCTGACTGATCACTGTACATCTCCCTGACTGATCACTGTACATCTCCCTGACTGATCACTGTACAGCTCCCTGACTGATCACTGTGCAGCTGCCTGACTGATCACTGTACTGCTCCATGACTGATCACTGTACAGCTCCCTGACTGATCACTGTTCAGTTTCTGACTGATAAATGTACAGCTCCCTGACTGACCACTGTACAGCTCCCTGACTGATCACTGTGCAGCTTCGTGACTGTACACGATACAGCTCCCTGAATGATTACTGTGCAGCTCCCTGATACATCACTTTCCCGCTCCCTGACTGATCACTGCACAGCTCCCTGACTGATTTTTGTACAGCTCCCTGACTGATGACTGTGCAGCTCCCTGACTGATCACTGTACAGCTCTCTGACTGATCACATTTCAGCTCCCTGAATGATCACTGTACAACTCCCTGACTGATCACTGTACAGCTCCCTGAATGATCACTGTACAGTGTCCTGACTGATTACAGTACAGCTCCCTGACAGATCACTGTGAAGCTTACTGACTGATCACTGTACAGCTCCCTGACTGATAAATGTGCAGCTCCCTGATAGATCACTGTACAGGTCCGTGAATGATCACTGTACAGCTCCCTGACTGATCACTGTGCAGCTCCCTGACTGATCACTGTACAGATCCCTGATTGATCACTGTTCAGCTCCCTGACTGATCACTGTGCAGCTCACTGACTGATCACATTTCAGCTCCCTGAATGATCACTGTGCCGTTATCTGACTGTTCTTTGTACAGCTCCCTGACTGATCACTGTGCAGCTCCCTGACTGATCACTGTACATCTCCCTGACTGATCACTGTACAGCTCCCTGACTGATCACTGTACAGCTCCCTGAGTGATCACTGTGCAGCTCCCTGACTGATCACTGTACTGCTCCATGACTGATCACTGTACATCTCCCTGACTGACCACTGTACAGCACCCTGACTGGTCACTGTACAGCTCCCTGAGTGATCACTGTACAGCTCCCTGAATGATCACTGCGCAGCTCCCTGTCTGATCACTGTGTATCTTCCTGATCGATCACTGTCGAGCTCCCTGACTGCTCAGTGTACACCTCCCTGATTGTTCGCTGTGCAGCTCCCTGGCAGTTCAGTGTACAGTTCCCTGACTGATCACCCTTCAGCTCCCTGACAGATCACTGTACAGCTCCCTGACTGATCAGTGTGGCGCTCCCTGACTGATCACTGTACAGCTCCCTGACTGATCACCCTGCAGCTCCCTGACTGATCAATGTACAGCTCCCTGACAGGTCACTGTACAGCTCCCTGACTGATCACTGTACAGCTCCCTGACTGATCACTGTACAGCTCCCTGACTGATCACTGTACACCTCCCTGACTGATAAATGTGCAGCTCCCTGATTGATCACTGTACAGATCCCTGACCGATCACTGTACAGCACCGTGACTGATCACTGTACAGCTCCCTGACTGATCACTGTACATCTCCCTGACTAATCTTTGTACTGTTCCCTGACTGACCACTGTACAACTCCCTGACTGATCACTGAACAGCTCCCTGAATGATCACTGTGCAGCTCCCTAACTGATCACTGTACAGCGTCCTGTCTGATCACTGTGAAGCTCCCTGACTGATCACTGTGCAGCTCCCTGACTGATCACTGTACAGCTCCCTGACTGATCACTATACAGCTCCCTGACTGATCACTGTACACCTCCCTGACTGATAAATGTGCAGATCCCTGACTGATCACTGTACAGCTCCGTGAGTGATCATTGTACAGCTCCCTGACTGATCACTGTATAGCTCCCTGACTGATCACTGTGCAGCTCCCTGACTGATCACTGTACATCTCCCTGACTGATCACTGTGCAGCTCCCTGACTGATCATTGTACAGCTCCCTGACTGATCACTGTGCAGCTCCCTGACTGATCACTGTGCAGCTCCCTGACTGATCACTGTGCAGCTCCCTGACTGATCACCGTACAGCTCCGTGACTGATCACTGTACAGCTCCCTGACTGATCACTGTACACCTCCCTGACAGATCACTGTGCAGCTCCCTGACTGATCACTGTGCAGCTCCCTGACTGATCACTGTACACCTCCCTGACTGATCACTGTACAGCTCCCTGACTGATCACTGTACAGCTCCGTGACTGATCACTGTGCAGCTCCCTGACTGATCACTGTACAGCTCCCTGACTGATCACTGTACACCTCCTGACTGATCACTGTGCAGCTCCCTGACTGATCACTGTGCAGCTCCCTGACTGATCACTGTACAGCTCCGTGACTGATCACTGTACAGCTCCCTGACTGATCACAGTACAGCTCCCTGACTGATCACTGTGAAGCTCCCTGAATGATCACTGTGCCGTTATCTGACTGTTCTTTGTACAGCTCCCTGACTGATCACTGTGCACCTCCCTGACTGATCACTGTACAGCTCCCTGACTGATCAATGTGCTGCTCCCTGACTGATCACTGTGCAGCTCTCTGACTGATCACTGTGCAGCTCCCTGACTGATCACTGTGCAGCTCCCTGACTGATCACTGTACAGATCCCTGACTGATCACTGTGCACCTCCCTGACTGATCACTGTGCAGCTCACTGACTGATCACATTTCAGCTCCCTGAATGATCACTGTGCCGTTATCTGACTGTTCTTTGTACAGCTCCCTGACTGATCACTGTACAACTCCCTGACTGATCACTGTACAGCTCCCTGACTGATCACTGTACAGCTCCCTGACTGATCACTGTACAGCTGCCTGACTGATCACAGTGAAGCTCCCTGACTGATCACTGTACAGCTGCCTGACTGACCACTGTACAGTTCCCTGACTGATAAATGTACAGCTCCCTGACTGACCACTGTACAGCTCCCTGACTGATCACTGTGCAGCTTCGTGACTGTACACGGTACAGCTCCCTGAATGATTACTGTGCAGCTCCCTGACAGATCACTTTCCCGCTCCCTGACTGATCACTGTACAGCTCTCTGACTGATCACATTTCAGCTCCCTGAATGATCACTGTACAGCTCCCTGACTAATCTTTGTACTGTTCCCTGACTGACCACTGTACAACTACCTTACTGATCACTGTACAACTCCCTGACTGATCACTGTACAGCTCCCTGACTGATCACTGTTCAGCTCCCTGACTGATAAATGTGCAGCTCCCTGATTGATCACTGTACAACTCCCTGACTGATCACTGTACAGCTCCCTGACTGATAAATGTACAGCTCCCTGATTGATCACTGTACAACTCCCTGACTGATCACTGTACAGCTCCCTGACTGATCACTGTACAGCTCCCTGACTGATCACTGTGAAGCTCCCTGAATGATCACTGTGCCGTTATCTGACTGTTCTTTGTACAGCTCCCTGACTGATCACTGTGCAGCTCCCTGACTGATCACTGTACAGCTCCCTGACTGATCACATTTCAGCTCCCTGAATGATCACTGTGCCGTTATCTGACTGTTCTTTGTACAGCTCCCTGACTGATCACTGTGCAGCTCCCTGACTGATCACTGTGCAGCTGCCTGACTGATCACTGTACAGCTCCCTGACTGATCACTGTACAACTCCCTGACTGATCACTGTACAGCTCCCTGACTGATCACTGTGCAGCTGCCTGACTGATCACTGTAAAGCTCCCTGACTGATCACTGTACAGCTCCCTGATTGATCACTGTCCAGCTCCCTGACTGCTCACTGTACACCTCCCTGATTGATCACTGTACATCTCCCGGACTGATCACTGTGCCGCTGCCTGACTGATCACTGTACAGCCCCCCAGACTGATCACTGTACAGCTTCCTGACTGATCACTGTACCGCTGCCTGACTGATCACAGTGAAGCTCCCTGACTGATCACTGTACAGCGGCCTGACTGATCACTGTACAGCTCCCTGACTGACCACTGTACAGCTCCCTGACTGATCACTGTGCAGCTTCGTGACTGTACACGGTACAACTCCCTGAATGATTACTGTGCAGCTCCCTGACAGATCACTTTCCCGCTCCCTGACTGATCACTGTACAGCTCCCTGACTGTTCTTTGTACAGCTCCCTGACTGATCACTGTGCAGCTCCCTGACTGATCACTGTACAGCTCTCTGACTGATCACATTTCAGCTCCCTGAATGATCACTGTACAGCTCCCTGACTAATCTTTGTACTGTTCCCTGACTGATCACTGTACAACTCCCTGACTGATCACTGCACAGCTCCCTGACTGATCACTGTACAGCGTCCTGACTGATCACTGTACAGCTCCCTGACAGATCACTGTGAAGCTCCCTGACTGATCACTGTACAGCTCCCTGACTGATCACTGTGCAGCTCCCTGACTGATCACTGTACAGCTCCCTGACTGATAAATGTGCAGTCCCTGAATGATCACTGTACAGCTCCCTGACTGATCACTGTACAGCTCCCTGACTGATCACTGTACAGCTCCCTGAATGATAAATGTGCAGCTCCCTGATTGATCACTGTACAGCTCCCTGACTGATCACTGTGCCGCTGCCTGACTGATCACTGTACAGCCACCCAGACTGATCACTGTACAGCTCCCTGACTGATCACTGTGCAACTCCCTGATTGATCACTGTACAGCTCCCTGACTGATCAATGTGCTGCTCCCTGACTGATCACTGTGCAGCTCCCTGACTGATCACATTTCAGCTCCCTGAATGATCACTGTGCCGTTATCTGACTGTTCTATGAACAGCTCCCTGACTGATCACTGTGCAGCTCCCTGACTGATCACTGTACAACTCCCTGACTGATCACTGTACAGCTCCCTGACTGACCACTGTGCAGCTGCCTGACTGATCACTGTACTGCTCCATGACTGATCACTGTACAGCTCCCTGACTGATCACTGTGCAGCTGCCTGACTGATCACTGTACATCTTCCTGACTGATCACTGTACAGCTCCCTGACTGATCACTGTACATCTCCCTGACTGATCACTGTACAGTACCCTGACTGATAAATGTACAGCTCCCTGACTGACCACTGTACAGCTCCCTGACTGATCATTGTGCAGCTTCGTGACTGTACACGGTACAGCTCCCTGAACGATCACTTTCCCGCTCCCTGACTGATTACTGTACAGCTCTCTGACTGATCACATTTCAGCTCCCTGAATGATCACTGTACAGCTCCCTGACTAATCTTTGTACTATTCCCTGACTGACCACTGTACAACTCCCTTACTGATCACTGTACAACTCCCTGAATGATCACTGCACAGCTCCCTGACTAATCTTTGTACTATTCCCTGACTGACCACTGTACAACTCCCTGACTGATCACTGTACAACTCCCTGAATGATCACTGTGCAGCTCCCTGACTGATCACTGTACAGCGTCCTGACAGATTACTGTACAGCTCCCTGACAGATCACTGTGCAACTCCCTGACTGATCACTGTACAGCCCCCCAGACTGATCACTGTACAGCTCCCTGACTGATCACTGTGCAGCTCCCTGACTGATCACTGTGCAGCTCCCTGACTGATCACTGTACAGATCCCTGACTGATCACTGTGCACCTCCCTGACTGATCACTGTGCAGGTCACTGACTGATCACATTTCAGCTCCCTGAATGATCACTGTGCCGTTATCTGACTGTTCTTTGTACAGCTCCCTGACTGATCACTGTACAACTCCCTGACTGATCACTGTGCAGCTCCCTGACTGATCACTGTACAGAGTCCTGACTGATCACTGTACAGCTCCCTGACTGATCACTGTACAGCTTCCTGACTGATCACTGTACAGCTGCCTGACTGATCATAGTGAAGCTCCCTGACTGATCACTGTACAGCTGCCTGACTGATCACTGTACAGTTCCCTGACTGATAAATGTACAGCTCCCTGACTGATCACTGTACAGCTCCCTGACTGATCACTGTGCAGCTTCGTGACTGTACACGGTACAGCTCCCTGAATGATTACTGTGCAGCTCCCTGACAGATCACTTTCCCGCTCCCTGACTGATCACTGTACAGCGTCCTGACTGATCACATTTCAGCTCCCTGAATGATCACTGTACAGCTCCCTGACTGATCTTTGTACTGTTCCCTGACTGATCACTGTATAACTACCTTACTGATCACTGTACAACTCCCTGACTGATCACTGTACAGCTCCCTGAATGATCACTGTGCAGCTCCCTGACTGATCACTGTACAACTCCCTGACTGATCACTGTACAGCTCCCTGACTGATCACTGTACAGCGTCCTGACTGATTACAGTACAGCTCCCTGACAGATCACTGTACAATCCCTGACTGATCACTGTACAGCTCCCTGACTGATCACTGTACAGCGTCCTGACTGATTACAGTACAGCTCCCTGACTGATCACTGTGCAGCTCCCTGACTGATCACTGTACAGCTTCCTGACTGATCACTGTACAACTCCCTGACTGATCACTGTTCAGCTCCCTGACTGATCACTGTACAGCTCCCTGACTGATAAATGTGCAGCTCCCTGATTGATCACTGTACAGCTCCCTGACTGATCACTGTACAGCTCCCTGACTGATAAATGTGCAGCTCCCTGATTGATCACTGTACAGCTCCCTGACTGATCACTGTGCCGCTGCCTGACTGATCACTGTACAGCTCCCTGACTGATCACTGTACAGCTCCCTGACTGATAAATGTGCAACTCCCTGATTGATCACTGTACAGATCCCTGACTGATCACTGTGCAGTTCCCTGACTGATCAATGTACAGATCCCTGACTGATCACTGTGCAGCTCCCTGACTGATCACTGTGCAGCTGCCTGACTGATCACTGTACAGCTCCCTGACTGATCACTGTACAACTCCCTGACTGATCACTGTACAGCTCCCTGACTGATCACTGTGCAGCTGCCTGACTGATCACTGTAAAGCTCCCTGACTGATCACTGTACAGCTCCCTGATCGATCACTGTCCAGCTCCCTGACTGATCAGTGTACACCTCCCTGATTGATCACTGTACATCTCCCTGACTGATCACTGTGCCGCTGCCTGACTGATCACTGTACAGCCCCCTGACTGATCACTGTACAGCTTCCTGACTGATCACTGTACCGCTGCCTGACTGATCACAGTGAAGCTCCCTGACTGATCACTTTACAGCTGCCTGACTGATCACTGTACAGCTCCCTGACTGACCACTGTACAGCTCCCTGACTGATCACTGTGCAGCTTCGTGACTGTACACGGTACAACTCCCTGAATGATTACTGTGCAGCTCCCTGACAGATCACTTTCCCGCTCCCTGACTGATCACTGTACAGCTCCCTGACTGTTCTTTGTACAGCTCCCTGACTGATGACTGTGCAGCTCCCTGACTGATCACTGTACAGCTCTCTGACTGATCACATTTCAGCTCCCTGAATGATCACTGTACAGCTCCCTGACTAATCTTTGTACTGTTCCCTGACTGATCACTGTACAACTCCCTGACTGATCACTGCACAGCTCCATGACTGATCACTGTACAGCGTCCTGACTGATCACTGTACAGCTCCCTGACAGATCACTGTGAAGCTCCCTGACTGATCACTGTACAGCTCCGTGACTGATCACTGTGCAGCTCCCTGACTGATCACTGTACAGCTCCCTGACTGATAAATGTGCAGTCCCTGAATGATCACTGTACAGCTCCCTGACTGATCACTGTACAGCTCCCTGACTGATCACTGTACAGCTCCCTGAATGATAAATGTGCAGCTCCCTGATTGATCACTGTACAGCTCCCTGACTGATCACTGTGCCGCTGCCTGACTGATCACTGTACAGCCACCCAGACTGATCACTGTACAGCTCCCTGACTGATCACTGTGCAACTCCCTGATTGATCACTGTACAGCTCCCTGACTGATCAATGTGCTGCTCCCTGACTGATCACTGTGCAGCTCCCTGACTGATCACATTTCAGCTCCCTGAATGATCACTGTGCCGTTATCTGACTGTTCTATGAACAGCTCCCTGACTGATCACTGTGCAGCTCCCTGACTGATCACTGTACAACTCCCTGACTGATCACTGTACAGCTCCCTGACTGATCACTGTGCAGCTGCCTGACTGATCACTGTACTGCTCCATGACTGATCACTGTACAGCTCCCTGACTGATCACTGTGCAGCTGCCTGACTGATCACTGTACATCTTCCTGACTGACCACTGTACAGCTCCCTGACTGATCACTGTACATCTCCCTGACTGATCACTGTACAGTCCCCTGACTGATCAATGTACAGCTCCCTGACTGATCACTGTACAGCTCCCTGACTGATCACTGTGCAGCTTCCTGACTGTACACGGTACAGCTCCCTGAACGATCATTTTCCCGCTCCCTGACTGATTACTGTACAGCTCTCTGACTGATCACATTTCAGCTCCCTGAATGATCACTGCACAGCTCCCTGACTAATCTTTGTACTATTCCCTGACTGACCACTGTACAACTCCCTGACTGATCACTGTACAACTCCCTGAATGATCACTGTGCAGCTCCCTGACTGATCACTGTACAGCTCCTGACTGATCACTGTACAGCTCCCTGACAGATCACTGTGCAACTCCCTGACTGATCACTGTACAGCCCCCTGACTGATCACTGTACAGCTCCCTGACTGATCACTGTACAGCTCTCTGACTGATCACTGTACAGCTCCCTGACTGATCACTGTGCAGCTCCCTGACTGATCACTGTGTAGCTCCCTGACTGATCACTGTACAGCTCCCTGACTGATCAATGTGCTGCTCCCTGACTGATCGCTGTGCAGCTCCCTGACTGATCACTGTGCAGCTCCCTGACTGATCACTGTGCAGCTCCCTGACTGATCACTGTACAGATCCCTGACTGATCACTGTGCACCTCCCTGACTGATCACTGTGCAGCTCACTGACTGATCACATTTCAGCTCCCTGAATGATCACTGTGCCGTTATCTGACTGTTTTTTGTACAGCTCCCTGACTGATCACTGTACAACTCCCTGACTGATCACTGTGCAGCTCCCTGACTGATCACTGTACAGAGTCCTGACTGATCACTGTACAGCTCCCTGACTGATCACTGTACAGCTGCCTGACTGATCACAGTGAAGCTCCCTGACTGATCACTGTACAGCTGCCTGACTGACCACTGTACAGTTCCCTGACTGATAAATGTACAGCTCCCTGACTGACCACTGTACAGCTCCCTGACTGATCACTGTGCAGCTTCGTGACTGTACACGGTACAGCTCCCTGAATGATTACTGTGCAGCTCCCTGACAGATCACTTTCCCGCTCCCTGACTGATCACTGTACAGCGTCCTGACTGATCACATTTCAGCTCCCTGAATGATCACTGTACAGCTCCCTGACTAATCTTTGTACTGTTCCCTGACTGACCACTGTATAACTACCTTACTGATCACTGTACAACTCCCTGACTGATCACTGTACAGCTCCCTGAATGATCACTGTGCAGCTCCCTGACTGATCACTGTACAACTCCCTGACTGATCACTGTACAGCTCCGGGACTGATCACTGTACAGCGTCCTGACTGATTACAGTACAGCTCCCTGACTGATCACTGTACAATCCCTGACTGATCACTGTACAGCTCACTGACTGATCACTGTACAGCGTCCTGACTGATTACTGTACAGCTCCCTGACTGATCACTGTGCAGCTCCCTGACTGATCGCTGTACAGCTTCCTGACTGATCACTGTACAACTCCCTGACTGATCACTGTTCAGCTCCCTGACTGATCACTGTACAGCTCCCTGACTGATAAATGTGCAGCTCCCTGATTGATCACTGTACAGCTCCCTGACTGATCACTGTACAGCTCCCTGACTGATAAATGTGCAGCTCCCTGATTGATCACTGTACAGCTCCCTGACTGATCACTGTGCCGCTGCCTGACTGATCACTGTACAGCTCCCTGACTGATCACTGTACAGCTCCCTGACTGATAAATGTGCAACTCCCTGATTGATCACTGTACAGATCCCTGACTGATCACTGTGCAGTTCCCTGACTGATCACTGTGCAGCTCCCTGACTGATCACTGTACAGCGTCCTGACTGATTACAGTACAGCTCCCTGACAGATCACTGTACAATCCCTGACTGATCACTGTACAGCTCCCTGACTGATCACTGTACAGCTCCCTGACTGATCACTGTACAGCTCCCTGACTGATCACTGTACAGCTCCCTGACTGATCACTGTGCAGCTCCCTGACTGATCACTGTACAGCTTCCTGACTGATCACTGTACAACTCCCTGACTGATCACTGTACAGCTCCCTGACTGATAAATGTGCAGCTCCCTGATTGATCACTGTACAGCTCCCTGACTGATCACTGTGCCGCTGCCTGACTGATCACTGTACAGCTCCCTGACTGATCACTGTACAGCTCCCTGACTGATCAATGTGCAACTCCCTGATTGATCACTGTACAGATCCCTGACTGATCACTGTGCAGTTCCCTGACTGATCACTGTACAGATCCCTGACTGATCACTGTGCAGCTCCCTGACTGATCACATTTCAGCTCCCTGACTGATCACTGTAGAGCTCCCTGACTGATCACTGTACAGCACCCTGACTGATCACTGTACAGCTCCCTGACTGATCACTGTACAGCTCCCTGACTGATAAATGTGCAGCTCCCTGATTGATCACTGTACTGATCCCTGACTGATCACTGTACAGCTCCCTGACTGATCACTGTACAGCTCCCTGACTGATCACAGTGAAGCTCCCTGACTGATCACTGTGCAGAACCCTGACTGATCACTGTGCAGCTCCCTGACTGATCACTGTGCAGCTCCCTGACTGATCAATGTGTTGCTCCCTGACTGATCACTGTGCAGATCCCTGACTGATCACTGTGCAGCTCCCTGACTGATCACTGTACATCTCCCTGAATGATAAGTGTGCAGCTCCCTGATTGATCACTGTACAGCTCCCTGACTGATCACTGTGCCGCTGCCTGACTGATCACTGTACAGCTCCCAGACTGATCACTGTACAGCTCCCTGACTGATAAATGTGCAACTCCCTGATTGATCACTGTACAGATCCCTGACTGATCAATGTGCTGCTCCCTGACTGATCACTGTGCAGCTCCCTGACTGATCACTGTACAGCTCCCTGAATGATCACTGTGCCGTTATCTGACTGTTCTATGAACAGCTCCCTGACTGATCACTGTGCAGCTCCCTGACTGATCACTGTACACCTCCCTGACTGATCACTGTACAGCTCCCTGACTGATCACTGTGCAGCTGCCTGACTGATCACTGTACTGCTCCCTGACTGATCACTGTACAGCTCCCTGACTGATCACTGTACAGCTCCCTGACTGATCACTGTACAGCTCCCTGACTGATCACTGTGCAGCTGCCTGACTGATCACTGTACATCTTCCTGACTGATCACTGTACAGCTCCCTGACTGATCACTGTACATCTCCCTGACTGATCACTGTACAGTCCCCTGACTGATACATGTACAGCTCCCTGACTGACCACTGTACAGCTCCCTGACTGATCACTGTGCAGCTTCGTGACTGTACACGGTACAGCTCCCTGAATGATTACTGTGCAGCTCCCTGACAGATCACTTTCCCGCTCCCTGACTGATTACTGTACAGCTCTCTGACTGATCACATTTCAGCTCCCTGAATGATCACTGTACAGCTCCCTGACTAATCTTTGTACTGTTCCCTGACTGACCACTGTACAACTCCCTTACTGATCACTGTACAACTCCCTGAATGATCACTGTGCAGCTCCCTGACTGATCACTGTACAGCGTCCTGACTGATTACTGTACAGCTCCCTGACAGATCACTGTACAGCTCCCTGACTGATCACTGTGCCGCTGCCTGACTGATCACTGTACAGCTCCCTGACAGATTACTGTACAGCTCCGTGACAGATTACTGTACAACTCCCTGACTGATCACTGTACAGCCCCCTGACTGATCACTGTACAGCTCCCTGACTGATCACTGTACAGCTCCCTGAATGATCACTGTACAGCTCCCTGACTGATCACTGTACAGCTCCCTGACTGATCACTGTGCAGCTCCCTGACTGATCAATGTGCAGCTCCCTGACTGATCACTGTGCAGCTCCCTGACTGATCACTGTGCAGCGTCCTGACTGATTACTGTACAGCTCCCTGACTGATCACTGTACAGCTACCTGACTGATCACTGTGCCGCTGCCTGACTGATCACTGTACAGCTCCCTGACAGATCACTGTACAGCTCCCTGACAGATTACTGTACAACTCCCTGACTGATCACTGTACAGCCCCCTGACTGATCACTGTACAGCTCCCTGACTGATCACTGTACAGCTCCGTGAATGATCACTGTACAGCTCCCTGACTGATCACTGTACAGCTCCCTGACTGATCACTGTGCAGCTCCCTGACTGATCACTGTGCAGCTCCCTGACTGATCACTGTGCAGCTCCCTGACTGATCACTGTACAGATCCCTGACTGATCACTGTGCACCTCCCTGACTGATAACTGTGCAGCTCCCTGACTGATCACTGTACAGCTCCCTGACTGATCAATGTGCAGCTCCCTGACTGATCACTGTGCAGCTCCCTGACTGATCACTGTGCAGCGTCCTGACTGATTACTGTACAGCTCCCTGACAGATCACTGTACAGCTCCCTGACTGATCACTGTGCAGCTGCCTGACTGATCACTGTACAGCTCCCTGACTGATCACTGTACAGCTCCCTGACAGATTACTGTACAACTCCCTGACTGATCACTGTACAGCCCCCTGACTGATCACTGTACAGCTCCCTGACTGATCACTGTACAGCTCCCTGACTGATCACTGTACAGCTCCCTGACTGATCACTGTACAGCTCCCTGACTGATCACTGTGCAGCTCCCTGACTGATCACTGTGCAGCTCCCTGACTGATCACTGTGCAGCTCCCTGACTGATCACTGTACAGCTCCCTGACTGATCACTGTGCACCTCCCTGACTGATAACTGTGCAGCTCCCTGACTGATCACTGTACAGCTCCCTGACTGATCAATGTGCAGCTCCCTGACTGATCACTGTGCAGCTCCCTGACTGATCACTGTGCAGCTCCCTGACTGATCACTGTACAGCTCCCTGACTGATCACTGTACAGCTCCCTGACTGATCACTGTGCCGCTGCCTGACTGATCACTGTACAGCTCCCTGACTGATCACTGTACAGCTCCCTGACAGATTACTGTACAACTCCCTGACTGATCACTGTACAGCCCCCTGACTGATCACTGTACAGCTCCCTGACTGATCACTGTACAGCTCCCTGAATGATCACTGTACAGCTCCCTGACTGATCACTGTGCAGCTCCCTGACTGATCACTGTGCAGCTCCCTGACTGATCACTGTGCAGCTCCCTGACTGATCACTGTGCAGCTCCCTGACTGATCACTGTGCAGCTCCCTGACTGATCACTGTACAGATCCCTGACTGATCACTGTGCACCTCCCTGACTGATAACTGTGCAGCTCCCTGACTGATCACTGTACAGCTCCCTGACTGATCAATGTGCTGCTCCCTGACTGATCACTGTGCAGCTCCCTGACTGATCACTGTGCAGCTCCCTGACTGATCACTGTGCAGCTCCCTGACTGATCACTGTGCAGCTCCCTGACTGATCACTGTGCAGATCCCTGACTGATCACTGTGCAGATCCCTGACTGATCACTGTGCACATCCCTGACTGATCACTGTGCAGCTCACTGACTGATCACATTTCAGCTCCCTGAATGATCACTGTGCCGTTATCTGACTGTTCTTTGTACAGCTCCCTGACTGATCACTGTACAACTCCCTGACTGATCACTGTGCAGCTCCCTGACTGATCACTGTACAACTCCCTGACTGATCACTGTACAACTCCCTGACTGATCACTGTACAGATCCCTGACTGATCACTGTGCACCTCCCTGACTGATCACTGTGCAGCTCACTGACTGATCACATTTCAGCTCCCTGAATGATCACTGTGCCGTTATCTGACTGTTCTTTGTACAGCTCCCTGACTGATCACTGTTCAGCTCCCTGACTGATCACTGTACAACTCCCTGACTGATCACTGTACAGCTCCCTGACTGATCACTGTATATCTCCCTGATCGATCACTGTCCAGCTCCCTGACTACTCAGTGTACACCTCCCTGACTGATCGCTGTACAGCTCCCTGACTGATCACTGTGCAGCTGCCTGACTGATAAATGTGCAGCTCCCTGATTGATCACTGTACAGCTCCCTGACTGATAAATGTGCAGCTCCCTGATTGATCACTGTACAGCTCCCTGACTGATCACTGTACAGCTCCCTGACTGATCACTGTACAGCTCCCTGACTGATCACTGTACAGCTCCCTGACTGATCACTGTACAGCTCCCTGACTGATCAGTGTACAGCTCCCTGATTGATCACTGCACATCTCCCTGACTGATCACTGTGCCGCTGCCTGACTGATCACTGTACAGCCCCCCAGAGTGATCACTGTACATCTCCCTGACTGATCTCTGTACAGCTCCCTGACTGATCACTGTACAGCTGCCTGACTGATCACAGTGTAGCTCCCTGACTGATAAATGTACAGCTCCCTGACTGACCACTGTACAGCTCCCTGACTGATCACTGTGCAGCTTCGTGACTGTACATGGTACAGCTCCCTGAATGATTACTGTGCAGCTCCCTGACAGATCACTTTCCCGCTCCCTGACTGATCACTGTACAGCTCTCTGACTGATCACATTTCAGCTCCCTGAATGATCACTGTACAGCTCCCTGACTAATCTTTGTACTGTTCCCTGACTGACCACTGTATAACTACCTTACTGATCACTGTACAACTCCCTGACTGATCACTGTACAGCTCCCTGAATGATCACTGTGCAGCTCCCTGACTGATCACTGTACAACTCCCTGACTGATCACTGTACAACTCCCTGACTGATCACTGTACAGCTCCCGGACTGATCACTGTACAGCGTCCTGACTGATTACAGTACAGCTCCCTGACTGATCACTGTGCAGCTCCCTGACTGATCACTGTACAGCTTCCTGACAGATTACTGTACAGCTCCCTGACAGATTACTGTACAACTCCCTGACTGATCACTGTACAGCCCCCCAGACTGATCACTGTACAGCTCCCTGACTGATCACTGTACAGCTCCCTGACTGATCACTGTGCAGCTCCCTGACTGATCACTGTGCAGCTCCCTGACTGATCACTGTGCAGCTCCCTGACTGATCACTGTACAGATCCCTGACTGATCACTGTGCACCTCCCTGACTGATCACTGTGCAGCTCCCTGACTGATCACTGTACAGCTCCCTGACTGATCAATGTGCTGCTCCCTGACTGATCACTGTGCAGCTCCCTGACTGATCACTGTGCAGCTCCCTGACTGATCACTGTGCAGCTCCCTGACTGATCACTGTGCAGCTCCCTGACTGATCACTGTGCAGCTCCCTGACTGATCACTGTGCAGATCCCTGACTGATCACTGTGCACCTCCCTGACTGATCACTGTGCAGCTCACTGACTGATCACATTTCAGCTCCCTGAATGATCACTGTGCCGTTATCTGACTGTTCTTTGTACAGCTCCCTGACCGATCACTGTACAACTCCCTGACTGATCACTGTGCAGCTCCCTGACTGATCACTGGACAACTCCCTGACTGATCACTGTACAACTCCCTGACTGATCACTGTACAGATCCCTGACTGATCACTGTGCACCTCCCTGACTGATCACTGTGCAGCTCACTGACTGATCACATTTCAGCTCCCTGAATGATCACTGTGCCGTTATCTGACTGTTCTTTGTACAGCTCCCTGACTGATCACTGTGCAGCTCCCTGACTGATCACTGTACAACTCCCTGACTGATCACTGTACAGCTCCCTGACTGATCACTGTATATCTCCCTGATCGATCACTGTCCAGCTCCCTGACTACTCAGTGTACACCTCCCTGACTGATCGCTGTACAGCTGCCTGACTGATAAATGTGCAGCTCCCTGATTGATCACTGTACAGCTCCCTGACTGATAAATGTGCAGCTCCCTGATTGATCACTGTACAGCTCCCTGACTGATCACTGTACAGCTCCCTGACTGATCACAGTACAGCTCCCTGACTGATCACTGTACAGCTCCCTGACTGATCACTGTGCCGTTATCTGACTGTTCTATGAACAGCTCCCTGACTGATCACTGTGCAGCTCCCTGACTGACCACTGTGCAGCTGCCTGACTGATCACTGTACTGCTCCCTGACTGATCACTGTACAGCTCCCTGACTGATCACCGTACAGCTCCCTGACTGATCACTGTGCAGCTGCCTGACTGATCACTGTACATCTTCCTGGCTGAGCACTGTACAGCTCCCTGACTGATCACTGTACAGTCCCCTGACTGATACATGTACAGCTCCCTGACTGACCACTGTACAGCTCCCTGACTGATCATTGTGCAGCTTCGTGACTGTACACGGTACAGCTCCCTGAATGATTACTGTGCAGCTCCCTGACAGATCACTTTACCGCTCCCTGACTGATTACTGTACAGCTCTCTGACTGATCACATTTCAGCTCCCTGAATGATCACTGTACAGCTCCCTGACTAATCTTTGTACTGTTCCCTGACTGACCACTGTACAACTCCCTTACTGATCACTGTACAACTCCCTGAATGATCACTGTGCAGCTCCCTGACTGATCACTGTACAGCGTCCTGACTGATTACTGTACAGCTCCCTGACAGATCACTGTACAGCTCCCTGACTGATCACTGTGCCGCTGCCTGACTGGTCACTGTACAGCTCCCTGACAGATTACTGTACAGCGCCCCAGACTGATCACTGTACAGCTCCCTGACTGATCACTGTACAGCTCTGTGAATGATCACTGTACAGCTCCCTGACTGATCACTGTACAGCTCCCTGACTGATCACTGTGCAGCTCCCTGACTGATCACTGTGCAGCTCCCTGACTGATCACTGTGCAGCTCCCTGACTGATCACTGTACAGATCCCTGACTGATCACTGTGCACCTCCCTGACTGATAACTGTGCAGCTCCCTGACTGATCAATGTGCTGCTCCCTGACTGATCACTGTGCAGCTCCCTGACTGATCACTGTGCAGCGTCCTGACTGATTACTGTACAGCTCCCTGACGGATCACTGTACAGCTACCTGACTGATCACTGTGCCGCTGCCTGACTGGTCACTGTACAGCTCCCTGACAGATTACTGTACAGCTCCCTGACAGATTACTGTACAACTCCCTGACTGATCACTGTACAGCCCCCCAGACTGATCACTGTACAGCTCCCTGACTGATCACTGTACAGCTCCGTGAATGATCACTGTACAGCTCCCTGACTGATCACTGTACAGCTCCCTGACTGATCACTGTGCAGCTCCCTGACTGATCACTGTGCAGCTCCCTGACTGATCACTGTGCAGCTCCCTGACTGATCACTGTGCAGCTCCCTGACTGATCACTGTACAGATCCCTGACTGATCACTGTGCACCTCCCTGACTGATCACTGTGCCGCTGCCTGACTGGTCACTGTACAGCTCCCTGACAGATTACTGTACAGCTCCCTGACAGATTACTGTACAACTCCCTGACTGATCACTGTACAGCCCCCCAGACTGATCACTGTACAGCTCCCTGACTGATCACTGTACAGCTCCGTGAATGATCACTGTACAGCTCCCTGACTGATCACTGTACAGCTCCCTGACTGATCACTGTACAGCTCCCTGACTGATCACTGTGCAGCTCCCTGACTGATCACTGTGCAGCTCCCTGACTGATCACTGTGCAGCTCCCTGACTGATCACTGTACAGATCCCTGACTGATCACTGTGCACCTCCCTGACTGATAACTGTGCAGCTCCCTGACTGATCACTGTACAGCTCCCTGACTGATCAATGTGCTGCTCCCTGACTGATCACTGTGCAGCTCCCTGACTGATCACTGTGCAGCTCCCTGACTGATCACTGTGCAGATCCCTGACTGATCACTGTGCACCTCCCTGACTGATCACTGTGCAGCTCACTGACTGATCACATTTCAGCTCCCTGAATGATCACTGTGCCGTTATCTGACTGTTCTTTGTACAGCTCCCTGACTGATCACTGTACAACTCCCTGACTGATCACTGTGCAGCTCCCTGACTGATCACTGTACAACTCCCTGACTGATCACTGTACAACTCCCTGACTGATCACTGTACAGATCCCTGACTGATCACTGTGCACCTCCCTGACTGATCACTGTGCAGCTCACTGACTGATCACATTTCAGCTCCCTGAATGATCACTGTGCCGTTATCTGACTGTTCTTTGTACAGCTCCCTGACTGATCACTGTGCAGCTCCCTGACTGATCACTGTACAACTCCCTGACTGATCACTGTACAGCTCCCTGACTGATCACTGTATATCTCCCTGATCGATCACTGTCCAGCTCCCTGACTACTCAGTGTACACCTCCCTGACTTATCGCTGTACAGCTCCCTGACTGATCACTGTGCAGCTGCCTGACTGATAAATGTGCAGCTCCCTGATTGATCACTGTACAGCTCCCTGACTGATAAATGTGCAGCTCCCTGATTGATCACTGTACAGCTCCCTGACTGATCACTGTACAGCTCCCTGACTGATCACTGTACAGCTCCCTGACTGCTCAGTGTACAGCTCCCTGATTGATCACGGCACATCTCCCTGACTGATCACTGTGCCGCTGCCTGACTGATCACTGTACAGCCCCCCAGAGTGATCACTGTACATCTCCCTGACTGATCTCTGTACAGCTCCCTGACTGATCACTGTACAGCTGCCTGACTGATCACAGTGTAGCTCCCTGACTGATAAATGTACAGCTCCCTGACTGACCACTGTACAGCTCCCTGACTGATCACTGTGCAGCTTCGTGACTGTACACGGTACAGCTCCCTGAATGATTACTGTGCAGCTCCCTGACAGATCACTTTCCCGCTCCCTGACTGATCACTGTACAGCTCTCTGACTGATCACATTTCAGCTCCCTGAATGATCACTGTACAGCTCCCTGACTAATCTTTGTACTGTTCCCTGACTGACCACTGTATAACTACCTTACTGATCACTGTACAACTCCCTGACTGATCACTGTACAGGTCCCTGAATGATCACTGTGCAGCTCCCTGACTGATCACTGTACAACTCCCTGACTGATCACTGTACAGCTCCCGGACTGATCACTGTACAGCGTCCTGACTGATTACAGTACAGCTCCCTGACTGATCACTGTGCAGCTCCCTGACTGATCACTGTACAGCTTCCTGACAGATTACTGTACAGCTCCCTGACAGATTACTGTACAACTCCCTGACTGATCACTGTACAGCCCCCCAGACTGATCACTGTACAGCTCCCTGACTGATCACTGTACAGCTCCCTGACTGATCACTGTGCAGCTCCCTGACTGATCACTGTGCAGCTCCCTGACTGATCACTGTACAGATCCCTGACTGATCACTGTGCGCCTCCCTGACTGATCACTGTGCAGCTCCCTGACTGATCACTGTACAGCTCCCTGACTGATCAATGTGCTGCTCCCTGACTGATCACTGTGCAGCTCCCTGACTGATCACTGTGCAGCTCCCTGACTGATCACTGTGCAGCTCCCTGACTGATCACTGTGCAGCTCCCTGACTGATCACTGTGCAGATCCCTGACTGATCACTGTGCACCTCCCTGACTGATCACTGTGCAGCTCACTGACTGATCACATTTCAGCTCCCTGAATGATCACTGTGCCGTTATCTGACTGTTCTTTGTACAGCTCCCTGACTGATCACTGTACAACTCCCTGACTGATCACTGTGCAGCTCCCTGACTGATCACTGGACAACTCCATGACTGATCACTGTACAACTCCCTGACTGATCACTGTACAGATCCCTGACTGATCACTGTGCACCTCCCTGACTGATCACTGTGCAGCTCACTGACTGATCACATTTCAGCTCCCTGAATGATCACTGTGCCGTTATCTGACTGTTCTTTGTACAGCTCCCTGACTGATCACTGTGCAGCTCCCTGACTGATCACTGTACAACTCCCTGACTGATCACTGTACAGCTCCCTGACTGATCACTGTATATCTCCCTGATCGATCACTGTCCAGCTCCCTGACTACTCAGTGTACACCTCCCTGACTGATCGCTGTACAGCTCCCTGACTGATCACTGTGCAGCTGCCTGACTGATAAATGTGCAGCTCCCTGATTGATCACTGTACAGCTCCCTGACTGATAAATGTGCAGCTCCCTGATTGATCACTGTACAGCTCCCTGACTGATCACTGTACAGCTCCCTGACTGATCACTGTACAGCTCCCTGACTGCTCAGTGTACAGCTCCCTGACTGATCACTGTGCCGCTGCCTGACTGATCACTGTACAGCCCCCGAGAGTGATCACTGTACATCACCCTGACTGATCTCTGTACAGCTCCCTGACTGATCACTGTACAGCTGCCTGACTGATCACAGTGTAGCTCCCTGACTGATCACTGTACAGCTGCCTGACTGACCACTGTACAGTTCCCTGACTGATAAATGTACAGCTCCCTGACTGACCACTGTACAGCTCCCTGACTGATCACTGTGCAGCTTCGTGACTGTACACGGTACAGCTCCCTGAATGATTACTGTGCAGCTCCCTGACAGATCACTTTCCCGCTCCCTGACTGATCACTGTACAGCGTCCTGACTGATCACATTTCAGCTCCCTGAATGATCACTGTACAGCTCCCTGACTAATCTTTGTACTGTTCCCTGACTGACCACTGTATAACTACCTTACTGATCACTGTACAACTCCCTGACTGATCACTGTACAGGTCCCTGAATGATCACTGTGCAGCTCCCTGACTGATCACTGTACAACTCCCTGACTGATCACTGTACAGCGTCCTGACTGATTACAGTACAGCTCCCTGACTGATCACTGTGCAGCTCCCTGACTGATCACTGTACAGCTTCCTGACTGATCACTGTACAACT
The DNA here is from genome assembly GCF_020745735.1 of Hemiscyllium ocellatum. Taxonomy (NCBI): domain Eukaryota; kingdom Metazoa; phylum Chordata; class Chondrichthyes; order Orectolobiformes; family Hemiscylliidae; genus Hemiscyllium; species Hemiscyllium ocellatum. The sequence goes on along the minus strand of NC_083411.1, from coordinate 91,742,944 downwards.
CCCTGACTGATCACTGTTCAGCTCCCTGACTGATCACTGTACAGCTCCCTGACTGATAAATGTGCAGCTCCCTGATTGATCACTGTACAGCTCCCTGACTGATCACTGTACAGCTCCCTGACTGATCACTGTACAGCTCCCTGACTGATAAATGTACAGCTCCCTGATTGATCACTGTACAGCTCCCTGACTGATCACTGTACAGCTCCCTGACTGATAAATGTGCAACTCCCTGATTGATCACTGTACAGATCCCTGACTGATCACTGTGCAGCTCCCTGACTGATCACTGGACAGCTCCCTGACTGATCACTGTACAGCTCCCTGACTGATAAATGTGCAACTCCCTGATTGATCACTGTACAGATCCCTGACTGATCACTGTGCAGCTCCCTGACTGATCACTGTGCAGCTCCCTGACTGATCACTGGACAGCTCCCTGACTGATCACTGTACAGCGTCCTGACTGATTACAGTACAGCTCCCTGACAGATCACTGTACAATCCCTGACTGATTACAGTACAGCTCCCTGACTGATCACTGTGCAGCTCCCTGACTGATCACTGTACAGCTTCCTGACTGATCACTGTACAACTCCCTGACTGATCACTGTACAGCTCCCTGACTGATCACTGTACAGCTCCCTGACTGATAAATGTGCAGCTCCCTGACTGATCACTGTACAGCTCCCTGACTGATCACTGTGCAACTCCCTGATTGATCACTGTGCACCTCCCTGACTGATCACTGTGCAGCTCCCTGTCTGATCACTGTACAGCTCCCTGACTGATCAATGTGCTGCTCCCTGACTGATCAATGTGCTGCTCCCTGACTGATCACTGTGCAGCTCCCTGACTGATCACTGTGCAGCTCCCTGACTGATCACTGTGCAGCTCCCTGACTGATCACTGTGCAGATCCCTGACTGATCACTGTGCACCTCCCTGACTGATCACTGTGCAGCTCACTGACTGATCACATTTCAGCTCCCTGAATGATCACTGTGCCGTTATCTGACTGTTCTTTGTACAGCTCCCTGACTGATCACTGTACAACTCCCTGACTGATCACTGTGCAGCTCCCTGACTGATCACTGTACAGCTCCCTGACTGATCAATGTGCAGCTCCCTGACTGATCACTGTGCAGCTCCCTGACTGATCACTGTGCAGCTCCCTGACTGATCACTGTGCAGCTCCCTGACTGATCACTGTGCAGATCCCTGACTGATCACTGTGCACCTCCCTGACTGATCACTGTGCAGCTCACTGACTGATCACATTTCAGCTCCCTGAATGATCACTGTGCCGTTATCTGACTGTTCTTTGTACAGCTCCCTGACTGATCACTGTACAACTCCCTGACTGATCACTGTGCAGCTCCCTGACTGATCACTGGACAACTCCCTGACTGATCACTGTACAACTCCCTGACTGATCACTGTACAGATCCCTGACTGATCACTGTGCACCTCCCTGACTGATCACTGTGCAGCTCACTGACTGATCACATTTCAGCTCCCTGAATGATCACTGTGCCGTTATCTGACTGTTCTTTGTACAGCTCCCTGACTGATCACTGTGCAGCTCCCTGACTGATCACTGTACAACTCCCTGACTGATCACTGTACAGCTCCCTGACTGATCACTGTATATCTCCCTGATCGATCACTGTCCAGCTCCCTGACTACTCAGTGTACACCTCCCTGACTGATCGCTGTACAGCTCCCTGACTGATCACTGTGCAGCTGCCTGACTGATAAATGTGCAGCTCCCTGATTGATCACTGTACAGCTCCCTGACTGATAAATGTGCAGCTCCCTGATTGATCACTGTACAGCTCCCTGACTGATCACTGTACAGCTCCCTGACTGATCACTGTACAGCTCCCTGACTGCTCAGTGTACAGCTCCCTGACTGATCACTGTGCCGCTGCCTGACTGATCACTGTACAGCCCCCGAGAGTGATCACTGTACATCACCCTGACTGATCTCTGTACAGCTCCCTGACTGATCACTGTACAGCTGCCTGACTGATCACAGTGTAGCTCCCTGACTGATCACTGTACAGCTGCCTGACTGACCACTGTACAGTTCCCTGACTGATAAATGTACAGCTCCCTGACTGACCACTGTACAGCTCCCTGACTGATCACTGTGCAGCTTCGTGACTGTACACGGTACAGCTCCCTGAATGATTACTGTGCAGCTCCCTGACAGATCACTTTCCCGCTCCCTGACTGATCACTGTACAGCTCTCTGACTGATCACATTTCAGCTCCCTGAATGATCACTGTACAGCTCCCTGACTAATCTTTGTACTGTTCCCTGACTGACCACTGTATAACTACCTTACTGATCACTGTACAACTCCCTGACTGATCACTGTACAGCTCCCTGAATGATCACTGTGCAGCTCCCTGACTGATCACTGTACAACTCCCTGACTGATCACTGTACAGCGTCCTGACTGATTACAGTACAGCTCCCTGACTGATCACTGTGCAGCTCCCTGACTGATCACTGTACAACTCCCTGACTGATCACTGTACAGCGTCCTGACTGATTACAGTACAGCTCCCTGACTGATCACTGTTCAGCTCCCTGACTGATCACTGTACAGCTCCCTGACTGATAAATGTGCAGCTCCCTGATTGATCACTGTACAGCTCCCTGACTGATCACTGTACAGCTCCCTGACTGATCACTGTACAGCTCCCTGACTGATAAATGTGCAGCTCCCTGATTGATCACTGTACAGCTCCCTGACTGATCACTGTACAGCTCCCTGACTGATAAATGTGCAACTCCCTGATTGATCACTGTACAGATCCCTGACTGATCAATGTGCAGCTCCCTGACTGATCACTGGACAGCTCCCTGACTGATCACTGTACAGCTCCCTGACTGATAAATGTGCAACTCCCTGATTGATCACTGTACAGATTCCTGACTGATCACTGTGCAGCTCCCTGACTGATCACTGGACAGCTCCCTGACTGATCACTGTACAGCGTCCTGACTGATTACAGTACAGCTCCCTGACAGATCACTGTACAATCCCTGACTGATTACAGTACAGCTCCCTGACTGATCACTGTGCAGCTCCCTGACTGATCACTGTACAGCTTCCTGACTGATCACTGTACAACTCCCTGACTGATCACTGTACAGCTCCCTGACGGATCACTGTACAGCTCCCTGACTGATAAATGTGCAGCTCCCTGATTGATCACTGTACAGATCCCTGACTGATCAATGTGCAGTTCCCTGACTGATCACTGTACAGATCCCTGACTGATCACTGTGCAGCTCCCTGACTGATCACATTTCAGCTCCCTGAATGATCACTGTGCAGTTCCCTGACTGATCACTGTACAGCTCCCTGACTGATCACTGTACAGCTCCCTGACTGATCACTCTGCAGCTCCCTGACTGATAAATGTGCAGCTCCCTGATTGATCACTGTACAGATCCCTGACTGATCACTGTGCAGCTCCCTGACTGATCACTGTACAGATCCCTGACTGATCACTGTACAGCGTCCTGACTGATTACAGTACAGCTCCCTGACTGATCACTGTGCAGCTCCCTGACTGATCACTGTACAGCTTCCTGACTGATCACTGTACAGCTCCCTGACTGATCACTGTACAGCTCCCTGACTGATAAATGTGCAGCTCCCTGACTTATCACTGTACAGCTCCCTGACTGATCACTGTGCCGCAGCCTGACTGATCACTGTACAGCTCCCTGACTGATCACTGTACAGCTCCCTGACTGATAAATGTGCAACTCCCTGATTGATCACTGTACAGATCCCTGACTGATCACTGTACAGATCCCTGACTGATCACTGTGCAGTTCCCTGACTGATCATTGTACAGATCCCTGACTGATCACTGTGCAGCTCCCTGACTTATCACATTTCAGCTCCCTGAATGATCACTGTGCAGCTCCCTGACTGATCACTGTACAGCTCCCTGACTGATCACTATACAGCTCCCTGACTGATAAATGTGCAGCTTCCTGATTGATCACTGTACAGATCCCTGACTGATCACTGTGCAGCTCCCTGACTGATCAATGTGCAGCTCCCTGACTGATCACTGTGCAGCTCCCTGACTGATCAATGTGCTGCTCCCTGACTGATCACTGTGCAGATCCCTACTGATCACTGTGCAGCTCCCTGACTGATCACTGTGCAGCTCCCTGTCTGATCACTGTATATCTCCCTGATCGATCACTGTCCAGCTCCCTGACTGCTCAGTGTACACCTCCCTGACTGATCGCTGTGCAGCTCTCTGGCAGATCACTGTACAGCTCCCTGACTGATCACTGTGCCGCTCCCTGACTGATCACATTTCAGGTCCCTGAATGATCACATTTCAGCTCCCTGAATGATCACTGTGCCGTTATCTGACTGTTCTTTGTACAGCTCCCTGACTGATCACTGTGCAGCTCCCTGACTGATCACTGTGCAGCTCCCTGACTGATCACTGTGCCGCTGCCTGACTGATCACTGTGCAGCTGCCTGACTGATCACTGTACATCTCCCTGACTGACCACTGTCCACCTCCCTGACCGATCACTGTGAAGCTCACTGACTGATCACATTTCAGCTCCCTGAATGATCACTGTGCCGTTATCTGACTGTTCTTTGTACAGCTTCCTGACTGATCACTGTACAACTCCCTGACTGATCACTGTGCAGCTCCCTGACTGATCACTGGACAACTCCCTGACTGATCACTGTGCAGATCCCTGACTGATCACTGTGCACCTCCCTGACTGATCACTGTGCAGCTCACTGACTGATCACATTTCAGCTCCCTGAATGATCACTGTGCCGTTATCTGACTGTTCTTTGTACAGCTCCCTGAATGATCACTGTGCAGCTCCCTGAATGATCACTGTACAGTGTCCTGACTGATTACTGTACAGCTCCCTGACTGATCACTGTGCAGCTTCGTGACTGTACATGGTACAGCTCCCTGAATGATTACTGTGCAGCTCCCTGACAGATCACTTTCCCGCTCCCTGACTGATCACTGTACAGCTCTCTGACTGATCACATTTCAGCTCCCTGAATGATCACTGTACAGCTCCCTGACTAATCTTTGTACTGTTCCCTGACTGACCACTGTATAACTACCTGACTGATCACTGTACAACTCCCTGACTGATCACTGTACAGCTCCCTGAATGATCACTGTGCAGCTCCCTGACTGATCACTGTACAACTCCCTGACTGATCACTGTACAACTCCCTGACTGATCACTGTACAGCTCCCTGACTGATCACTGTACAGCGTCCTGACTGATTACAGTACAGCTCCCTGACTGATCACTGTGCAGCTCCCTGACTGATCACTGTACAGCTTCCTGACAGATTACTGTACAGCTCCCTGACAGATTACTGTACAACTCCCTGACTGATCACTGTACAGCCCCCCAGACTGATCACTGTACAGCTCCCTGACTGATCACTGTACAGCTCCCTGACTGATCACTGTGCAGCTCCCTGACTGATCACTGTGCAGCTCCCTGACTGATCACTGTGCAGCTCCCTGACTGATCACTGTACAGATCCCTGACTGATCACTGTGCACCTCCCTGACTGATCACTGTGCAGCTCCCTGACTGATCACTGTACAGCTCCCTGACTGATCAATGTGCTGCTCCCTGACTGATCACTGTGCAGCTCCCTGACTGATCACTGTGCAGCTCCCTGACTGATCACTGTGCAGCTCCCTGACTGATCACTGTGCAGCTCCCTGACTGATCACTGTGCAGATCCCTGACTGATCACTGTGCACCTCCCTGACTGATCACTGTGCAGCTCACTGACTGATCACATTTCAGCTCCCTGAATGATCACTGTGCCGTTATCTGACTGTTCTTTGTACAGCTCCCTGACTGATCACTGTACAACTCCCTGACTGATCACTGTGCAGCTCCCTGACTGATCACTGGACAACTCCCTGACTGATCACTGTACAACTCCCTGACTGATCACTGTACAGATCCCTGACTGATCACTGTGCACCTCCCTGACTGATCACTGTGCAGCTCACTGACTGATCACATTTCAGCTCCCTGAATGATCACTGTGCCGTTATCTGACTGTTCTTTGTACAGCTCCCTGACTGATCACTGTGCAGCTCCCTGACTGATCACTGTACAACTCCCTGACTGATCACTGTACAGCTCCCTGACTGATCACTGTATATCTCCCTGATCGATCACTGTCCAGCTCCCTGACTACTCAGTGTACACCTCCCTGACTGATCGCTGTACAGCTGCCTGACTGATAAATGTGCAGCTCCCTGATTGATCACTGTACAGCTCCCTGACTGATAAATGTGCAGCTCCCTGATTGATCACTGTACAGCTCCCTGACTGATCACTGTACAGCTCCCTGACTGATCACAGTACAGCTCCCTGACTGATCACTGTACAGCTCCCTGACTGATCACTGTGCCGTTATCTGACTGTTCTATGAACAGCTCCCTGACTGATCACTGTGCAGCTCCCTGACTGACCACTGTGCAGCTCCCTGACTGATCACTGTACTGCTCCCTGACTGATCACTGTACAGCTCCCTGACTGATCACTGTACAGCTCCCTGACTGATCACTGTGCAGCTGCCTGACTGATCACTGTACATCTTCCTGACTGATCACTGTACAGCTCCCTGACTGATCACTGTACAGTCCCCTGACTGATACATGTACAGCTCCCTGACTGATCACTGTACAGCTCCCTGACTGATCACTGTGCAGCTTCGTGACTGTACACGGTACAGCTCCCTGAATGATTACTGTGCAGCTCCCTGACAGATCACTTTACCGCTCCCTGACTGATCACTGTACAGCTCTCTGACTGATCACATTTCAGCTCCCTGAATGATCACTGTACAGCTCCCTGACTAATCTTTGTACTGTTCCCTGACTGACCACTGTACAACTCCCTTACTGATCACTGTACAACTCCCTGAATGATCACTGTGCAGCTCCCTGACTGATCACTGTACAGCGTCCTGACTGATTACTGTACAGCTCCCTGACAGATCACTGTACAGCTCCCTGACTGATCACTGTGCCGCTGCCTGACTGATCACTGTACAGCTCCCTGACAGATTACTGTACAGCGCCCCAGACTGATCACTGTACAGCTCCCTGACTGATCACTGTACAGCTCTGTGAATGATCACTGTACAGCTCCCTGACTGATCACTGTACAGCTCCCTGACTGATCACTGTGCAGCTCCCTGACTGATCACTGTGCAGCTCCCTGACTGATCACTGTGCAGCTCCCTGACTGATCACTGTGCACCTCCCTGACTGATCACTGTGCAGCTCACTGACTGATCACATTTCAGCTCCCTGAATGATCACTGTGCCGTTATCTGACTGTTCTTTGTACAGCTCCCTGACTGATCACTGTGCAGCTCCCTGAATGATCACTGTACAGTGTCCTGACTGATTACTGTACAGCTCCCTGACTGATCACTGTGCAGCTTCGTGACTGTACATGGTACAGCTCCCTGAATGATTACTGTGCAGCTCCCTGACAGATCACTTTCCCGCTCCCTGACTGATCACTGTACAGCTCTCTGACTGATCACATTTCAGCTCCCTGAATGATCACTGTACAGCTCCCTGACTAATCTTTGTACTGTTCCCTGACTGACCACTGTATAACTACCTTACTGATCACTGTACAACTCCCTGACTGATCACTGTACAGCTCCCTGAATGATCACTGTGCAGCTCCCTGACTGATCACTGTACAACTCCCTGACTGATCACTGTACAACTCCCTGACTGATCACTGTACAGCTCCCGGACTGATCACTGTACAGCGTCCTGACTGATTACAGTACAGCTCCCTGACTGATCACTGTGCAGCTCCCTGACTGATCACTGTACAGCTTCCTGACAGATTACTGTACAGCTCCCTGACAGATTACTGTACAACTCCCTGACTGATCACTGTACAGCCCCCCAGACTGATCACTGTACAGCTCCCTGACTGATCACTGTACAGCTCCCTGACTGATCACTGTGCAGCTCCCTGACTGATCACTGTGCAGCTCCCTGACTGATCACTGTGCAGCTCCCTGACTGATCACTGTACAGATCCCTGACTGATCACTGTGCACCTCCCTGACTGATCACTGTGCAGCTCCCTGACTGATCACTGTACAGCTCCCTGACTGATCAATGTGCTGCTCCCTGACTGATCACTGTGCAGCTCCCTGACTGATCACTGTGCAGCTCCCTGACTGATCACTGTGCAGCTCCCTGACTGATCACTGTGCAGCTCCCTGACTGATCACTGTGCAGATCCCTGACTGATCACTGTGCACCTCCCTGACTGATCACTGTGCAGCTCACTGACTGATCACATTTCAGCTCCCTGAATGATCACTGTGCCGTTATCTGACTGTTCTTTGTACAGCTCCCTGACCGATCACTGTACAACTCCCTGACTGATCACTGTGCAGCTCCCTGACTGATCACTGGACAACTCCCTGACTGATCACTGTACAACTCCCTGACTGATCACTGTACAGATCCCTGACTGATCACTGTGCACCTCCCTGACTGATCACTGTGCAGCTCACTGACTGATCACATTTCAGCTCCCTGAATGATCACTGTGCCGTTATCTGACTGTTCTTTGTACAGCTCCCTGACTGATCACTGTGCAGCTCCCTGACTGATCACTGTACAACTCCCTGACTGATCACTGTACAGCTCCCTGACTGATCACTGTATATCTCCCTGATCGATCACTGTCCAGCTCCCTGACTACTCAGTGTACACCTCCCTGACTGATCGCTGTACAGCTGCCTGACTGATAAATGTGCAGCTCCCTGATTGATCACTGTACAGCTCCCTGACTGATAAATGTGCAGCTCCCTGATTGATCACTGTACAGCTCCCTGACTGATCACTGTACAGCTCCCTGACTGATCACAGTACAGCTCCCTGACTGATCACTGTACAGCTCCCTGACTGATCACTGTGCCGTTATCTGACTGTTCTATGAACAGCTCCCTGACTGATCACTGTGCAGCTCCCTGACTGACCACTGTGCAGCTGCCTGACTGATCACTGTACTGCTCCCTGACTGATCACTGTACAGCTCCCTGACTGATCACCGTACAGCTCCCTGACTGATCACTGTGCAGCTGCCTGACTGATCACTGTACATCTTCCTGGCTGAGCACTGTACAGCTCCCTGACTGATCACTGTACAGTCCCCTGACTGATACATGTACAGCTCCCTGACTGACCACTGTACAGCTCCCTGACTGATCATTGTGCAGCTTCGTGACTGTACACGGTACAGCTCCCTGAATGATTACTGTGCAGCTCCCTGACAGATCACTTTACCGCTCCCTGACTGATTACTGTACAGCTCTCTGACTGATCACATTTCAGCTCCCTGAATGATCACTGTACAGCTCCCTGACTAATCTTTGTACTGTTCCCTGACTGACCACTGTACAACTCCCTTACTGATCACTGTACAACTCCCTGAATGATCACTGTGCAGCTCCCTGACTGATCACTGTACAGCGTCCTGACTGATTACTGTACAGCTCCCTGACAGATCACTGTACAGCTCCCTGACTGATCACTGTGCCGCTGCCTGACTGGTCACTGTACAGCTCCCTGACAGATTACTGTACAGCGCCCCAGACTGATCACTGTACAGCTCCCTGACTGATCACTGTACAGCTCTGTGAATGATCACTGTACAGCTCCCTGACTGATCACTGTACAGCTCCCTGACTGATCACTGTGCAGCTCCCTGACTGATCACTGTGCAGCTCCCTGACTGATCACTGTGCAGCTCCCTGACTGATCACTGTACAGATCCCTGACTGATCACTGTGCACCTCCCTGACTGATAACTGTGCAGCTCCCTGACTGATCAATGTGCTGCTCCCTGACTGATCACTGTGCAGCTCCCTGACTGATCACTGTGCAGCGTCCTGACTGATTACTGTACAGCTCCCTGACGGATCACTGTACAGCTACCTGACTGATCACTGTGCCGCTGCCTGACTGGTCACTGTACAGCTCCCTGACAGATTACTGTACAGCTCCCTGACAGATTACTGTACAACTCCCTGACTGATCACTGTACAGCCCCCCAGACTGATCACTGTACAGCTCCCTGACTGATCACTGTACAGCTCCGTGAATGATCACTGTACAGCTCCCTGACTGATCACTGTACAGCTCCCTGACTGATCACTGTGCAGCTCCCTGACTGATCACTGTGCAGCTCCCTGACTGATCACTGTGCAGCTCCCTGACTGATCACTGTGCAGCTCCCTGACTGATCACTGTACAGATCCCTGACTGATCACTGTGCACCTCCCTGACTGATCACTGTGCCGCTGCCTGACTGGTCACTGTACAGCTCCCTGACAGATTACTGTACAGCTCCCTGACAGATTACTGTACAACTCCCTGACTGATCACTGTACAGCCCCCCAGACTGATCACTGTACAGCTCCCTGACTGATCACTGTACAGCTCCGTGAATGATCACTGTACAGCTCCCTGACTGATCACTGTACAGCTCCCTGACTGATCACTGTGCAGCTCCCTGACTGATCACTGTGCAGCTCCCTGACTGATCACTGTGCAGCTCCCTGACTGATCACTGTACAGATCCCTGACTGATCACTGTGCACCTCCCTGACTGATAACTGTGCAGCTCCCTGACTGATCACTGTACAGCTCCCTGACTGATCAATGTGCTGCTCCCTGACTGATCACTGTGCAGCTCCCTGACTGATCACTGTGCAGCTCCCTGACTGATCACTGTGCAGATCCCTGACTGATCACTGTGCACCTCCCTGACTGATCACTGTGCAGCTCACTGACTGATCACATTTCAGCTCCCTGAATGATCACTGTGCCGTTATCTGACTGTTCTTTGTACAGCTCCCTGACTGATCACTGTACAACTCCCTGACTGATCACTGTGCAGCTCCCTGACTGATCACTGTACAACTCCCTGACTGATCACTGTACAACTCCCTGACTGATCACTGTACAGATCCCTGACTGATCACTGTGCACCTCCCTGACTGATCACTGTGCAGCTCACTGACTGATCACATTTCAGCTCCCTGAATGATCACTGTGCCGTTATCTGACTGTTCTTTGTACAGCTCCCTGACTGATCACTGTGCAGCTCCCTGACTGATCACTGTACAACTCCCTGACTGATCACTGTACAGCTCCCTGACTGATCACTGTATATCTCCCTGATCGATCACTGTCCAGCTCCCTGACTACTCAGTGTACACCTCCCTGACTTATCGCTGTACAGCTCCCTGACTGATCACTGTGCAGCTGCCTGACTGATAAATGTGCAGCTCCCTGATTGATCACTGTACAGCTCCCTGACTGATAAATGTGCAGCTCCCTGATTGATCACTGTACAGCTCCCTGACTGATCACTGTACAGCTCCCTGACTGATCACTGTACAGCTCCCTGACTGCTCAGTGTACAGCTCCCTGATTGATCACGGCACATCTCCCTGACTGATCACTGTGCCGCTGCCTGACTGATCACTGTACAGCCCCCCAGAGTGATCACTGTACATCTCCCTGACTGATCTCTGTACAGCTCCCTGACTGATCACTGTACAGCTGCCTGACTGATCACAGTGTAGCTCCCTGACTGATAAATGTACAGCTCCCTGACTGACCACTGTACAGCTCCCTGACTGATCACTGTGCAGCTTCGTGACTGTACACGGTACAGCTCCCTGAATGATTACTGTGCAGCTCCCTGACAGATCACTTTCCCGCTCCCTGACTGATCACTGTACAGCTCTCTGACTGATCACATTTCAGCTCCCTGAATGATCACTGTACAGCTCCCTGACTAATCTTTGTACTGTTCCCTGACTGACCACTGTATAACTACCTTACTGATCACTGTACAACTCCCTGACTGATCACTGTACAGGTCCCTGAATGATCACTGTGCAGCTCCCTGACTGATCACTGTACAACTCCCTGACTGATCACTGTACAGCTCCCGGACTGATCACTGTACAGCGTCCTGACTGATTACAGTACAGCTCCCTGACTGATCACTGTGCAGCTCCCTGACTGATCACTGTACAGCTTCCTGACAGATTACTGTACAGCTCCCTGACAGATTACTGTACAACTCCCTGACTGATCACTGTACAGCCCCCCAGACTGATCACTGTACAGCTCCCTGACTGATCACTGTACAGCTCCCTGACTGATCACTGTGCAGCTCCCTGACTGATCACTGTGCAGCTCCCTGACTGATCACTGTACAGATCCCTGACTGATCACTGTGCGCCTCCCTGACTGATCACTGTGCAGCTCCCTGACTGATCACTGTACAGCTCCCTGACTGATCAATGTGCTGCTCCCTGACTGATCACTGTGCAGCTCCCTGACTGATCACTGTGCAGCTCCCTGACTGATCACTGTGCAGCTCCCTGACTGATCACTGTGCAGCTCCCTGACTGATCACTGTGCAGATCCCTGACTGATCACTGTGCACCTCCCTGACTGATCACTGTGCAGCTCACTGACTGATCACATTTCAGCTCCCTGAATGATCACTGTGCCGTTATCTGACTGTTCTTTGTACAGCTCCCTGACTGATCACTGTACAACTCCCTGACTGATCACTGTGCAGCTCCCTGACTGATCACTGGACAACCCACTGACTGATCACTGTACAACTCCCTGACTGATCACTGTACAGATCCCTGACTGATCACTGTGCACCTCCCTGACTGATCACTGTGCAGCTCACTGACTGATCACATTTCAGCTCCCTGAATGATCACTGTGCCGTTATCTGACTGTTCTTTGTACAGCTCCCTGACTGATCACTGTGCAGCTCCCTGACTGATCACTGTACAACTCCCTGACTGATCACTGTACAGCTCCCTGACTGATCACTGTATATCTCCCTGATCGATCACTGTCCAGCTCCCTGACTACTCAGTGTACACCTCCCTGACTGATCGCTGTACAGCTCCCTGACTGATCACTGTGCAGCTGCCTGACTGATAAATGTGCAGCTCCCTGATTGATCACTGTACAGCTCCCTGACTGATAAATGTGCAGCTCCCTGATTGATCACTGTACAGCTCCCTGACTGATCACTGTACAGCTCCCTGACTGATCACTGTACAGCTCCCTGACTGCTCAGTGTACAGCTCCCTGACTGATCACTGTGCCGCTGCCTGACTGATCACTGTACAGCCCCCGAGAGTGATCACTGTACATCACCCTGACTGATCTCTGTACAGCTCCCTGACTGATCACTGTACAGCTGCCTGACTGATCACAGTGTAGCTCCCTGACTGATCACTGTACAGCTGCCTGACTGACCACTGTACAGTTCCCTGACTGATAAATGTACAGCTCCCTGACTGACCACTGTACAGCTCCCTGACTGATCACTGTGCAGCTTCGTGACTGTACACGGTACAGCTCCCTGAATGATTACTGTGCAGCTCCCTGACAGATCACTTTCCCGCTCCCTGACTGATCACTGTACAGCGTCCTGACTGATCACATTTCAGCTCCCTGAATGATCACTGTACAGCTCCCTGACTAATCTTTGTACTGTTCCCTGACTGACCACTGTATAACTACCTTACTGATCACTGTACAACTCCCTGACTGATCACTGTACAGGTCCCTGAATGATCACTGTGCAGCTCCCTGACTGATCACTGTACAACTCCCTGACTGATCACTGTACAGCGTCCTGACTGATTACAGTACAGCTCCCTGACTGATCACTGTGCAGCTCCCTGACTGATCACTGTACAGCTTCCTGACTGATCACTGTACAACTCCCTGACTGATCACTGTTCAGCTCCCTGACTGATCACTGTACAGCTCCCTGACTGATAAATGTGCAGCTCCCTGATTGATCACTGTACAGCTCCCTGACTGATCACTGTACAGCTCCCTGACTGATCACTGTACAGCTCCCTGACTGATAAATGTACAGCTCCCTGATTGATCACTGTACAGCTCCCTGACTGATCACTGTACAGCTCCCTGACTGATAAATGTGCAACTCCCTGATTGATCACTGTACAGATCCCTGACTGATCACTGTGCAGCTCCCTGACTGATCACTGGACAGCTCCCTGACTGATCACTGTACAGCTCCCTGACTGATAAATGTGCAACTCCCTGATTGATCACTGTACAGATCCCTGACTGATCACTGTGCAGCTCCCTGACTGATCACTGTGCAGCTCCCTGACTGATCACTGGACAGCTCCCTGACTGATCACTGTACAGCGTCCTGACTGATTACAGTACAGCTCCCTGACAGATCACTGTACAATCCCTGACTGATTACAGTACAGCTCCCTGACTGATCACTGTGCAGCTCCCTGACTGATCACTGTACAGCTTCCTGACTGATCACTGTACAACTCCCTGACTGATCACTGTACAGCTCCCTGACTGATCACTGTACAGCTCCCTGACTGATAAATGTGCAGCTCCCTGACTGATCACTGTACAGCTCCCTGACTGATCACTGTGCAACTCCCTGATTGATCACTGTGCACCTCCCTGACTGATCACTGTGCAGCTCCCTGTCTGATCACTGTACAGCTCCCTGACTGATCAATGTGCTGCTCCCTGACTGATCAATGTGCTGCTCCCTGACTGATCACTGTGCAGCTCCCTGACTGATCACTGTGCAGCTCCCTGACTGATCACTGTGCAGCTCCCTGACTGATCACTGTGCAGATCCCTGACTGATCACTGTGCACCTCCCTGACTGATCACTGTGCAGCTCACTGACTGATCACATTTCAGCTCCCTGAATGATCACTGTGCCGTTATCTGACTGTTCTTTGTACAGCTCCCTGACTGATCACTGTACAACTCCCTGACTGATCACTGTGCAGCTCCCTGACTGATCACTGTACAGCTCCCTGACTGATCAATGTGCAGCTCCCTGACTGATCACTGTGCAGCTCCCTGACTGATCACTGTGCAGCTCCCTGACTGATCACTGTGCAGCTCCCTGACTGATCACTGTGCAGATCCCTGACTGATCACTGTGCACCTCCCTGACTGATCACTGTGCAGCTCACTGACTGATCACATTTCAGCTCCCTGAATGATCACTGTGCCGTTATCTGACTGTTCTTTGTACAGCTCCCTGACTGATCACTGTACAACTCCCTGACTGATCACTGTGCAGCTCCCTGACTGATCACTGGACAACTCCCTGACTGATCACTGTACAACTCCCTGACTGATCACTGTACAGATCCCTGACTGATCACTGTGCACCTCCCTGACTGATCACTGTGCAGCTCACTGACTGATCACATTTCAGCTCCCTGAATGATCACTGTGCCGTTATCTGACTGTTCTTTGTACAGCTCCCTGACTGATCACTGTGCAGCTCCCTGACTGATCACTGTACAACTCCCTGACTGATCACTGTACAGCTCCCTGACTGATCACTGTATATCTCCCTGATCGATCACTGTCCAGCTCCCTGACTACTCAGTGTACACCTCCCTGACTGATCGCTGTACAGCTCCCTGACTGATCACTGTGCAGCTGCCTGACTGATAAATGTGCAGCTCCCTGATTGATCACTGTACAGCTCCCTGACTGATAAATGTGCAGCTCCCTGATTGATCACTGTACAGCTCCCTGACTGATCACTGTACAGCTCCCTGACTGATCACTGTACAGCTCCCTGACTGCTCAGTGTACAGCTCCCTGACTGATCACTGTGCCGCTGCCTGACTGATCACTGTACAGCCCCCGAGAGTGATCACTGTACATCACCCTGACTGATCTCTGTACAGCTCCCTGACTGATCACTGTACAGCTGCCTGACTGATCACAGTGTAGCTCCCTGACTGATCACTGTACAGCTGCCTGACTGACCACTGTACAGTTCCCTGACTGATAAATGTACAGCTCCCTGACTGACCACTGTACAGCTCCCTGACTGATCACTGTGCAGCTTCGTGACTGTACACGGTACAGCTCCCTGAATGATTACTGTGCAGCTCCCTGACAGATCACTTTCCCGCTCCCTGACTGATCACTGTACAGCTCTCTGACTGATCACATTTCAGCTCCCTGAATGATCACTGTACAGCTCCCTGACTAATCTTTGTACTGTTCCCTGACTGACCACTGTATAACTACCTTACTGATCACTGTACAACTCCCTGACTGATCACTGTACAGCTCCCTGAATGATCACTGTGCAGCTCCCTGACTGATCACTGTACAACTCCCTGACTGATCACTGTACAGCGTCCTGACTGATTACAGTACAGCTCCCTGACTGATCACTGTGCAGCTCCCTGACTGATCACTGTACAACTCCCTGACTGATCACTGTACAGCGTCCTGACTGATTACAGTACAGCTCCCTGACTGATCACTGTTCAGCTCCCTGACTGATCACTGTACAGCTCCCTGACTGATAAATGTGCAGCTCCCTGATTGATCACTGTACAGCTCCCTGACTGATCACTGTACAGCTCCCTGACTGATCACTGTACAGCTCCCTGACTGATAAATGTGCAGCTCCCTGATTGATCACTGTACAGCTCCCTGACTGATCACTGTACAGCTCCCTGACTGATAAATGTGCAACTCCCTGATTGATCACTGTACAGATCCCTGACTGATCAATGTGCAGCTCCCTGACTGATCACTGGACAGCTCCCTGACTGATCACTGTACAGCTCCCTGACTGATAAATGTGCAACTCCCTGATTGATCACTGTACAGATTCCTGACTGATCACTGTGCAGCTCCCTGACTGATCACTGGACAGCTCCCTGACTGATCACTGTACAGCGTCCTGACTGATTACAGTACAGCTCCCTGACAGATCACTGTACAATCCCTGACTGATTACAGTACAGCTCCCTGACTGATCACTGTGCAGCTCCCTGACTGATCACTGTACAGCTTCCTGACTGATCACTGTACAACTCCCTGACTGATCACTGTACAGCTCCCTGACGGATCACTGTACAGCTCCCTGACTGATAAATGTGCAGCTCCCTGATTGATCACTGTACAGATCCCTGACTGATCAATGTGCAGTTCCCTGACTGATCACTGTACAGATCCCTGACTGATCACTGTGCAGCTCCCTGACTGATCACATTTCAGCTCCCTGAATGATCACTGTGCAGTTCCCTGACTGATCACTGTACAGCTCCCTGACTGATCACTGTACAGCTCCCTGACTGATCACTCTGCAGCTCCCTGACTGATAAATGTGCAGCTCCCTGATTGATCACTGTACAGATCCCTGACTGATCACTGTGCAGCTCCCTGACTGATCACTGTACAGATCCCTGACTGATCACTGTACAGCGTCCTGACTGATTACAGTACAGCTCCCTGACTGATCACTGTGCAGCTCCCTGACTGATCACTGTACAGCTTCCTGACTGATCACTGTACAGCTCCCTTACTGATCACTGTACAGCTCCCTGACTGATAAATGTGCAGCTCCCTGACTTATCACTGTACAGCTCCCTGACTGATCACTGTGCCGCAGCCTGACTGATCACTGTACAGCTCCCTGACTGATCACTGTACAGCTCCCTGACTGATAAATGTGCAACTCCCTGATTGATCACTGTACAGATCCCTGACTGATCACTGTACAGATCCCTGACTGATCACTGTGCAGTTCCCTGACTGATCATTGTACAGATCCCTGACTGATCACTGTGCAGCTCCCTGACTTATCACATTTCAGCTCCCTGAATGATCACTGTGCAGCTCCCTGACTGATCACTGTACAGCTCCCTGACTGATCACTATACAGCTCCCTGACTGATAAATGTGCAGCTTCCTGATTGATCACTGTACAGATCCCTGACTGATCACTGTGCAGCTCCCTGACTGATCAATGTGCAGCTCCCTGACTGATCACTGTGCAGCTCCCTGACTGATCAATGTGCTGCTCCCTGACTGATCACTGTGCAGATCCCTACTGATCACTGTGCAGCTCCCTGACTGATCACTGTGCAGCTCCCTGTCTGATCACTGTATATCTCCCTGATCGATCACTGTCCAGCTCCCTGACTGCTCAGTGTACACCTCCCTGACTGATCGCTGTGCAGCTCTCTGGCAGATCACTGTACAGCTCCCTGACTGATCACTGTGCCGCTCCCTGACTGATCACATTTCAGGTCCCTGAATGATCACATTTCAGCTCCCTGAATGATCACTGTGCCGTTATCTGACTGTTCTTTGTACAGCTCCCTGACTGATCACTGTGCAGCTCCCTGACTGATCACTGTGCAGCTCCCTGACTGATCACTGTGCCGCTGCCTGACTGATCACTGTGCAGCTGCCTGACTGATCACTGTACATCTCCCTGACTGACCACTGTCCACCTCCCTGACCGATCACTGTGAAGCTCACTGACTGATCACATTTCAGCTCCCTGAATGATCACTGTGCCGTTATCTGACTGTTCTTTGTACAGCTTCCTGACTGATCACTGTACAACTCCCTGACTGATCACTGTGCAGCTCCCTGACTGATCACTGGACAACTCCCTGACTGATCACTGTGCAGATCCCTGACTGATCACTGTGCACCTCCCTGACTGATCACTGTGCAGCTCACTGACTGATCACATTTCAGCTCCCTGAATGATCACTGTGCCGTTATCTGACTGTTCTTTGTACAGCTCCCTGACTGATCACTGTACAACTCCCTGACTGATCACTGTGCAACTCCCTGATTGATCACTGTACAGATCCCTGACTGATCAATGTGCAGTTCCCTGACTGATCACTGTACAGATCCCTGACTGATCACTGTGCAGCTCCCTGACTGATCACATTTCAGCTCCCTGAATGATCACTGTGCAGTTCCCTGACTGATCACTGTACAGCTCCCTGACTGATCACTGTACAGCTCCCTGACTGATCACTCTGCAGCTCCCTGACTGATAAATGTGCAGCCCCCTGATTGATCACTGTACAGATCCCTGACTGATCACTGTGCAGCTCCCTGACTGATCACTGTACAGATCCCTGACTGATCACTGTACAGCGTCCTGACTGATTACAGTACAGCTCCCTGACTGATCACTGTACAGCTTCCTGACTGATCACTGTACAGCTCCCTGACTGATCACTGTACAGCTCCCTGACTGATAAATGTGCAGCTCCCTGACTTATCACTGTACAGCTCCCTGACTGATCACTGTGCCGCAGCCTGACTGATCACTGTACAGCTCCCTGACTGATCACTGTACAGCTCCCTGACTGATAAATGTGCAACTCCCTGATTGATCACTGTACAGATCCCTGACTGATCACTGTACAGATCCCTGACTGATCACTGTGCAGTTCCCTGACTGATCATTGTACAGATCCCTGACTGATCACTGTGCAGCTCCCTGACTTATCACATTTCAGCTCCCTGAATGATCACTGTGCAGCTCCCTGACTGATCACTGTACAGCTCCCTGACTGATCACTATACAGCTCCCTGACTGATAAATGTGCAGCTTCCTGATTGATCACTGTACAGATCCCTGACTGATCACTGTGCAGCTCCCTGACTGATCACTGTGCAGCTCCCTGACTGATCAATGTGCTGCTCCCTGACTGATCACTGTGCAGATCCCTACTGATCACTGTGCAGCTCCCTGACTGATCACTGTGCAGCTCCCTGTCTGATCACTGTATATCTCCCTGATCGATCACTGTCCACCTCCCTGACTGCTCAGTGTACACCTCCCTGACTGATCGCTGTGCAGCTCTCTGGCAGATCACTGTACAGCTCCCTGACTGATCACTGTGCCGCTCCCTGACTGATCACATTTCAGGTCCCTGAATGATCACATTTCAGCTCCCTGAATGATCACTGTGCCGTTATCTGACTGTTCTTTGTACAGCTCCCTGACTGATCACTGTGCAGCTCCCTGACTGATCACTGTGCAGCTCCCTGACTGATCACTGTGCCGCTGCCTGACTGATCACTGTGCAGCTGCCTGACTGATCACTGTACATCTCCCTGACTGACCACTGTCCACCTCCCTGACTGATCACTGTGAAGCTCACTGACTGATCACATTTCAGCTCCCTGAATGATCACTGTGCCGTTATCTGACTGTTCTTTGTACAGCTCCCTGACTGATCACTGTACAACTCCCTGACTGATCACTGTGCACCTCCCTGACTGATCACTGGACAACTCCCTGACTGATCACTGTGCAGATCCCTGACTGATCACTGTGCACCTCCCTGACTGATCACTGTGCAGCTCACTGACTGATCACATTTCAGCTCCCTGAATGATCACTGTGCCGTTATCTGACTGTTCTTTGTACAGCTCCCTGACTGATCACTGTACAACTCCCTGACTGATCACTGTGCAGCTCCCTGACTGATCACTGGACAACTCCCTGACTGATCACTGTACAACTCCCTGACTGATCACTGTACAGATCCCTGACTGATCACTGTGCACCTCCCTGACTGATCACTGTGCAGCTCACTGACTGATCACATTTCAGCTCCCTGAATGATCACTGTGCCGTTATCTGACTGTTCTTTGTACAGCTCCCTGACTGATCACTGTGCAGCTCCCTGACTGATCACTGTACAACTCCCTGACTGATCACTGTACAGCTCCCTGACTGATCACTGTATATCTCCCTGATCGATCACTGTCCAGCTCCCTGACTACTCAGTGTACACCTCCCTGACTGATCGCTGTACAGCTCCCTGACTGATCACTGTGCAGCTGCCTGACTGATAAATGTGCAGCTCCCTGATTGATCACTGTACAGCTCCCTGACTGATAAATGTGCAGCTCCCTGATTGATCACTGTACAGCTCCCTGACTGATCACTGTACAGCTCCCTGACTGATCACTGTACAGCTCCCTGACTGCTCAGTGTACAGCTCCCTGACTGATCACTGTGCCGCTGCCTGACTGATCACTGTACAGCCCCCGAGAGTGATCACTGTACATCACCCTGACTGATCTCTGTACAGCTCCCTGACTGATCACTGTACAGCTGCCTGACTGATCACAGTGTAGCTCCCTGACTGATAAATGTACAGCTCCCTGACTGACCACTGTACAGCTCCCTGACTGATCACTGTGCAGCTTCGTGACTGTACACGGTACAGCTCCCTGAATGATTACTGTGCAGCTCCCTGACAGATCACTTTCCCGCTCCCTGACTGATCACTGTACAGCTCTCTGACTGATCACATTTCAGCTCCCTGAATGATCACTGTACAGCTCCCTGACTAATCTTTGTACTGTTCCCTGACTGACCACTGTATAACTACCTTACTGATCACTGTACAACTCCCTGACTGATCACTGTACAGCTCCCTGAATGATCACTGTGCAGCTCCCTGACTGATCACTGTACAACTCCCTGACTGATCACTGTACAGCGTCCTGACTGATTACAGTACAGCTCCCTGACTGATCACTGTGCAGCTCCCTGACTGATCACTGTACAGCTTCCTGACTGATCACTGTACAACTCCCTGACTGATCACTGTTCAGCTCCCTGACTGATCACTGTACAGCTCCCTGACTGATAAATGTGCAGCTCCCTGATTGATCACTGTACAGCTCCCTGACTGATCACTGTACAGCTCCCTGACTGATCACTGTACAGCTCCCTGACTGATAAATGTGCAGCTCCCTGATTGATCACTGTACAGCTCCCTGATTGATCACTGTGCAGCTCCCTGACTGATCAC
The DNA here is from genome assembly GCF_020745735.1 of Hemiscyllium ocellatum. Taxonomy (NCBI): domain Eukaryota; kingdom Metazoa; phylum Chordata; class Chondrichthyes; order Orectolobiformes; family Hemiscylliidae; genus Hemiscyllium; species Hemiscyllium ocellatum. The sequence continues at coordinate 91,721,121 of NC_083411.1, read as the reverse complement.
TGGACAGCTCCCTGACTGATCACTGTACAGCTCCCTGACTGATAAATGTGCAACTCCCTGATTGATCACTGTACAGATCCCTGACTGATCACTGTGCAGCTCCCTGACTGATCACTGGACAGCTCCCTGACTGATCACTGTACAGCGTCCTGACTGATTACAGTACAGCTCCCTGACAGATCACTGTACAATCCCTGACTGATCACTGTACAGCTCCCTGACTGATCACTGTACAGAGTCCTGACTGATTACAGTACAGCTCCCTGACTGATCACTGTGCAGCTCCCTGACTGATCACTGTACAGCTTCCTGACTGATCACTGTACAACTCCCTGACTGATCACTGTACTGCTCCCTGACGGATCACTGTACAGCTCCCTGACTGATAAATGTGCAGCTCCCTGATTGATCACTGTACAGCTCCCTGACTGATCACTGTGCAACTCCCAGATTGATCACTGTACAGATCCCTGACTGATCAATGTGCAGTTCCCTGACTGATCACTGTACAGATCCCTGACTGATCACTGTGCAGCTCCCTGACTGATCACATTTCAGCTCCCTGAATGATCACTGTGCAGTTCCCTGACTGTTCACTGTACAGCTCCCTGACTGATCACTGTACAGCTCCCTGACTGATCACTCTGCAGCTCCCTGACTGATAAATGTGCAGCTCCCTGATTGATCACTGTACTGATCCCTGACTGATCACTGTGCAGCTCCCTGACTGATCACTGTACAGATCCCTGACTGATCACTGTACAGCGTCCTGACTGATTACAGTACAGCTCCCTGACTGATCACTGTGCAGCTCCCTGACTGATCACTGTACAGCTTCCTGACTGATCACTGTACAGCTCCCTGACTGATCACTGTACAGCTCCCTGACTGATAAATGTGCAGCTCCCTGACTTATCACTGTACAGCTCCCTGACTGATCACTGTGCCGCAGCCTGACTGATCACTGTACAGCTCCCTGACTGATCACTGTACAGCTCCCTGACTGATCACTGTACAGCTCCCTGACTGATAAATGTGCAACTCCCTGATTGATCACTGTACAGATCCCTGACTGATCACTGTGCAGTTCCCTGACTGATCATTGTACAGATCCCTGACTGATCACTGTGCAGCTCCCTGACTTATCACATTTCAGCTCCCTGAATGATCACTGTGCAGCTCCCTGACTGATCACTGTACAGCTCCCTGACTGATCACTCTACAGCTCCCTGACTGATAAATGTGCAGCTTCCTGATTGATCACTGTACAGATCCCTGACTGATCACTGTGCAGCTCCCTGACTGATCACTGTGCAGCTCCCTGACTGATCAATGTGCTGCTCCCTGACTGATCACTGTGCAGATCCCTACTGATCACTGTGCAGCTCCCTGACTGATCACTGTGCAGCTCCCTGTCTGATCACTGTATATCTCCCTGATCGATCACTGTCCAGCTCCCTGACTGCTCAGTGTACACCTCCCTGACTGATCGCTGTGCAGCTCTCTGGCAGATCACTGTACAGCTCCCTGACTGATCACTGTGCCGCTCCCTGACTGATCACATTTCAGGTCCCTGAATGATCACATTTCAGCTCCCTGAATGATCACTGTGCCGTTATCTGACTGTTCTTTGTACAGCTCCCTGACTGATCACTGTGCAGCTCCCTGACTGATCACTGTGCAGCTCCCTGACTGATCACTGTGCCGCTGCCTGACTGATCACTGTGCAGCTGCCTGACTGATCACTGTACATCTCCCTGACTGACCACTGTCCACCTCCCTGACTGATCACTGTGAAGCTACCTGACTGATCACTGTACAGCTGCCTGACTGATGACTGTGCAGCTCCCTGACTGATCACTGTACAGCTCTCTGACTGATCACATTTCAGCTCCCTGAATGATCACTGTGCCGTTATCTGACTGTTCTTTGTACAGCTCCCTGACTGATCACTGTACAACTCCCTGACTGATCACTGTGCAACTCCCTGATTGATCACTGTACAGATCCCTGACTGATCAATGTGCAGTTCCCTGACTGATCACTGTACAGATCCCTGACTGATCACTGTGCAGCTCCCTGACTGATCACATTTCAGCTCCCTGAATGATCACTGTGCAGTTCCCTGACTGATCACTGTACAGCTCCCTGACTGATCACTGTACAGCTCCCTGACTGATCACTCTGCAGCTCCCTGACTGATAAATGTGCAGCTCCCTGATTGATCACTGTACAGATCCCTGACTGATCACTGTGCAGCTCCCTGACTGATCACTGTACAGATCCCTGACTGATCACTGTACAGCGTCCTGACTGATTACAGTACAGCTCCCTGACTGATCACTGTACAGCTTCCTGACTGATCACTGTACAGCTCCCTGACTGATCACTGTACAGCTCCCTGACTGATAAATGTGCAGCTCCCTGACTTATCACTGTACAGCTCCCTGACTGATCACTGTGCCGCAGCCTGACTGATCACTGTACAGCTCCCTGACTGATCACTGTACAGCTCCCTGACTGATAAATGTGCAACTCCCTGATTGATCACTGTACAGATCCCTGACTGATCACTGTACAGATCCCTGACTGATCACTGTGCAGTTCCCTGACTGATCATTGTACAGATCCCTGACTGATCACTGTGCAGCTCCCTGACTTATCACATTTCAGCTCCCTGAATGATCACTGTGCAGCTCCCTGACTGATCACTGTACAGCTCCCTGACTGATCACTATACAGCTCCCTGACTGATAAATGTGCAGCTTCCTGATTGATCACTGTACAGATCCCTGACTGATCACTGTGCAGCTCCCTGACTGATCACTGTGCAGCTCCCTGACTGATCAATGTGCTGCTCCCTGACTGATCACTGTGCAGATCCCTACTGATCACTGTGCAGCTCCCTGACTGATCACTGTGCAGCTCCCTGTCTGATCACTGTATATCTCCCTGATCGATCACTGTCCAGCTCCCTGACTGCTCAGTGTACACCTCCCTGACTGATCGCTGTGCAGCTCTCTGGCAGATCACTGTACAGCTCCCTGACTGATCACTGTGCCGCTCCCTGACTGATCACATTTCAGGTCCCTGAATGATCACATTTCAGCTCCCTGAATGATCACTGTGCCGTTATCTGACTGTTCTTTGTACAGCTCCCTGACTGATCACTGTGCAGCTCCCTGACTGATCACTGTGCAGCTCCCTGACTGATCACTGTGCCGCTGCCTGACTGATCACTGTGCAGCTGCCTGACTGATCACTGTACATCTCCCTGACTGACCACTGTCCACCTCCCTGACTGATCACTGTGAAGCTCACTGACTGATCACATTTCAGCTCCCTGAATGATCACTGTGCCGTTATCTGACTGTTCTTTGTACAGCTCACTGACTGATCACTGTACAACTCCCTGACTGATCACTGTGCAGCTCCCTGACTGATCACTGGACAACTCCCTGACTGATCACTGTGCAGATCCCTGACTGATCACTGTGCACCTCCCTGACTGATCACTGTGCAGCTCACTGACTGATCACATTTCAGCTCCCTGAATGATCACTGTGCCGTTATCTGACTGTTCTTTGTACAGCTCCCTGACTGATCACTGTACAACTCCCTGACTGATCACTGTGCAGCTCCCTGACTGATCACTGGACAACTCCCTGACTGATCACTGTACAACTCCCTGACTGATCACTGTACAGATCCCTGACTGATCACTGTGCACCTCCCTGACTGATCACTGTGCAGCTCACTGACTGATCACATTTCAGCTCCCTGAATGATCACTGTGCCGTTATCTGACTGTTCTTTGTACAGCTCCCTGACTGATCACTGTGCAGCTCCCTGACTGATCACTGTACAACTCCCTGACTGATCACTGTACAGCTCCCTGACTGATCACTGTATATCTCCCTGATCGATCACTGTCCAGCTCCCTGACTACTCAGTGTACACCTCCCTGACTGATCGCTGTACAGCTCCCTGACTGATCACTGTGCAGCTGCCTGACTGATAAATGTGCAGCTCCCTGATTGATCACTGTACAGCTCCCTGACTGATAAATGTGCAGCTCCCTGATTGATCACTGTACAGCTCCCTGACTGATCACTGTACAGCTCCCTGACTGATCACTGTACAGCTCCCTGACTGATCACTGTACAGCTCCCTGACTGCTCAGTGTACAGCTCCCTGACTGATCACTGTGCCGCTGCCTGACTGATCACTGTACAGCCCCCGAGAGTGATCACTGTACATCACCCTGACTGATCTCTGTACAGCTCCCTGACTGATCACTGTACAGCTGCCTGACTGATCACAGTGTAGCTCCCTGACTGATCACTGTACAGCTGCCTGACTGACCACTGTACAGTTCCCTGACTGATAAATGTACAGCTCCCTGACTGACCACTGTACAGCTCCCTGACTGATCACTGTGCAGCTTCGTGACTGTACACGGTACAGCTCCCTGAATGATTACTGTGCAGCTCCCTGACAGATCACTTTCCCGCTCCCTGACTGATCACTGTACAGCTCTCTGACTGATCACATTTCAGCTCCCTGAATGATCACTGTACAGCTCCCTGACTAATCTTTGTACTGTTCCCTGACTGACCACTGTATAACTACCTTACTGATCACTGTACAACTCCCTGACTGATCACTGTACAGCTCCCTGAATGATCACTGTGCAGCTCCCTGACTGATCACTGTACAACTCCCTGACTGATCACTGTACAGCGTCCTGACTGATTACAGTACAGCTCCCTGACTGATCACTGTGCAGCTCCCTGACTGATCACTGTACAGCTTCCTGACTGATCACTGTACAACTCCCTGACTGATCACTGTTCAGCTCCCTGACTGATCACTGTACAGCTCCCTGACTGATAAATGTGCAGCTCCCTGATTGATCACTGTACAGCTCCCTGACTGATCACTGTACAGCTCCCTGACTGATCACTGTACAGCTCCCTGACTGATAAATGTGCAGCTCCCTGATTGATCACTGTACAGCTCCCTGACTGATCACTGTACAGCTCCCTGACTGATAAATGTGCAACTCCCTGATTGATCACTGTACAGATCCCTGATTGATCACTGTGCAGCTCCCTGACTGATCACTGGACAGCTCCCTGACTGATCACTGGACAGCTCCCTGACTGATAAATGTGCAACTCCCTGATTGATCACTGTACAGATCCCTGACTGATCACTGTGCAGCTCCCTGACTGATCACTGGACAGCTCCCTGACTGATCACTGTACAGCGTCCTGACTGATTACAGTACAGCTCCCTGACAGATCACTGTACAATCCCTGACTGATCACTGTACAGCTCCCTGACTGATCACTGTACAGAGTCCTGACTGATTACAGTACAGCTCCCTGACTGATCACTGTGCAGCTCCCTGACTGATCACTGTACAGCTTCCTGACTGATCACTGTACAACTCCCTGACTGATCACTGTACTGCTCCCTGACGGATCACTGTACAGCTCCCTGACTGATAAATGTGCAGCTCCCTGATTGATCACTGTACAGCTCCCTGACTGATCACTGTGCAACTCCCAGATTGATCACTGTACAGATCCCTGACTGATCAATGTGCAGTTCCCTGACTGATCACTGTACAGATCCCTGACTGATCACTGTGCAGCTCCCTGACTGATCACATTTCAGCTCCCTGAATGATCACTGTGCAGTTCCCTGACTGTTCACTGTACAGCTCCCTGACTGATCACTGTACAGCTCCCTGACTGATCACTCTGCAGCTCCCTGACTGATAAATGTGCAGCTCCCTGATTGATCACTGTACTGATCCCTGACTGATCACTGTGCAGCTCCCTGACTGATCACTGTACAACTCCCTGACTGATCACTGTACAGCGTCCTGACTGATTACAGTACAGCTCCCTGACTGATCACTGTGCAGCTCCCTGACTGATCACTGTACAGCTTCCTGACTGATCACTGTACAGCTCCCTGACTGATCACTGTACAGCTCCCTGACTGATAAATGTGCAGCTCCCTGACTTATCACTGTACAGCTCCCTGACTGATCACTGTGCCGCAGCCTGACTGATCACTGTACAGCTCCCTGACTGATCACTGTACAGCTCCCTGACTGATCACTGTACAGCTCCCTGACTGATAAATGTGCAACTCCCTGATTGATCACTGTACAGATCCCTGACTGATCACTGTGCAGTTCCCTGACTGATCATTGTACAGATCCCTGACTGATCACTGTGCAGCTCCCTGACTTATCACATTTCAGCTCCCTGAATGATCACTGTGCAGCTCCCTGACTGATCACTGTACAGCTCCCTGACTGATCACTATACAGCTCCCTGACTGATAAATGTGCAGCTTCCTGATTGATCACTGTACAGATCCCTGACTGATCACTGTGCAGCTCCCTGACTGATCACTGTGCAGCTCCCTGACTGATCAATGTGCTGCTCCCTGACTGATCACTGTGCAGATCCCTACTGATCACTGTGCAGCTCCCTGACTGATCACTGTGCAGCTCCCTGTCTGATCACTGTATATCTCCCTGATCGATCACTGTCCACCTCCCTGACTGCTCAGTGTACACCTCCCTGACTGATCGCTGTGCAGCTCTCTGGCAGATCACTGTACAGCTCCCTGACTGATCACTGTGCCGCTCCCTGACTGATCACATTTCAGGTCCCTGAATGATCACATTTCAGCTCCCTGAATGATCACTGTGCCGTTATCTGACTGTTCTTTGTACAGCTCCCTGACTGATCACTGTGCAGCTCCCTGACTGATCACTGTGCAGCTCCCTGACTGATCACTGTGCCGCTGCCTGACTGATCACTGTGCAGCTGCCTGACTGATCACTGTACATCTCCCTGACTGACCACTGTCCACCTCCCTGACTGATCACTGTGAAGCTACCTGACTGATCACTGTACAGCTGCCTGACTGATGACTGTGCAGCTCCCTGACTGATCACTGTACAGCTCTCTGACTGATCACATTTCAGCTCCCTGAATGATCACTGTACAGCTCCCTGACTAATCTTTGTACTGTTCCCTGACTGACCACTGTACAACTCCCTGACTGATCACTGCACAGCTCCCTGACTGATCACTGTACAGCTGCCTGACTGATCACTGTACATCTCCCTGACTGATCACTGTACAGCTCCCTGACTGATCACTGTACAGCTCCCTGACTGATAAATGTGCAGCTCCCTGATTGATCACTGTACAGCTCCCTGACTGATCACTGTACAGCTCCCTGACTCATAAATGTGCAGCTCCCTGATTGATCACTGTACAGCTCCCTGACTGATCACTGTACAGCTCCCTGACGGATCACTGTTCAGCTCCCTGACTGATAAATGTGCAGCTCCCTGAACGATTACTGTGCAGCTCCCTGACAGATCACTTTCCCGCTCCCTGACTGATTACTTTACAGCTCTCTGACTGATCACATTTCAGCTCCCTGAATGATCACTGTACAGCTCCCTGACTAATCTTTGTACTGTTCCCTGACTGATCACTGTACAGCTCCCTGAATGATCACTGTGCAGCTCCCTGACAGATCACTGTACAGCTCCCTGACTGATCACATTTCAGCTCCCTGAATGATCACTGTACAGCTCCCTGACTAATCTTTGTACTGTTCCCTGACTGATCACTGTACAGCTCCCTGAATGATCACTGTGCAGCTCCCTGACAGATCACTGTACAGCTCCCTGACTGATCACATTTCAGCTCCCTGAATGATCACTGTACAGCTCCCTGACTAATCTTTGTACTGTTCCCTGACTGACCAGTGTACAACTCCCTTACTGATCACTGTACAGCTCCCTGAATGATCACTGTGCAGCTCGCTGACAGATCACTATACAGCTCCAAAGACGTGCGGGTCAGGTGAATTGGCCATGCTAAATTGCCCGTAGTGTTAGGTAAGGGGTATATGTAGGGGTATGTGTGGGTTGCGCTTCGGCGGGTCGGTGTGGACTTGTTGGGCCGAAGGGCCTGTTTCCACACTGTAAGTAATCTAAAAAAAAAGCTCCCTGACTGATCATTGTACAGCTCCCTGACTGATCACAATACAGCTCCCTGACTGATCACTGTACAGCTCCCTGACTGATCACTGTGCAGATCCCTGATTGATCACTGTGCAGCTCCCTGACTGATCACTGTGCAGCTCCCTGACTGATCACTGTACAGATCGCTGACTGATCACTGTACAGCTCCCTGACTGATCACTGTGCAGGTCACTGACTGATCACATTTCAGCTCCCTGAATGATCACTGTGCCGTTATCTGACTGTTCTTTGTACAGCTCCCTGACTGATCACTGTGCAGCTCCCTGACTGATCACTGTACAACTCCCTGACTGATCACTGTGCAGCTCCCTGACTGATCACTGTACAGCTCCCTGACTGATCACTGTGCAGCTCCCTGACTGATCACTGTACAGCTCCCTGACTGATCACTGTGCAGCTGCCTGACTGATCACTGAACATCTCCCTGACTGACCACTGTACAACTCCCTGACTGATCACTGTACAGCTCCCTGACTGATCACTGTACAGCTCCCTGACTGATAAATGTGCAGCTCCCTGATTGATCACTGTGCAGCTCCCTGACTGATCACTGTGCCGCTGCCTGACTGATCACTGTACAGCTCCCCAGACTGATCACTGTACAGCTCCCTGACTGATCACTGTACAGCTCCCTGACTGATCACTGTACAGCTCCCTGACTGATCACTGTACAGCTCCCTGACTGATAAATGTGCAGCTCCCTGATTGATCACTGTACAGCTCCCTGACTGATCACTGTACAGCTCCCTGACTGATAAATGTGCAACTCCCTGATTGATCACTGTACAGATCCCTGATTGATCACTGTGCAGCTCCCTGACTGATCACTGGACAGCTCCCTGACTGATCACTGTACAGCTCCCTGACTGATAAATGTGCAACTCCCTGATTGATCACTGTACAGATCCCTGACTGATCACTGTGCAGCTCCCTGACTGATCACTGGACAGCTCCCTGACTGATCACTGTACAGCGTCCTGACTGATTACAGTACAGCTCCCTGACAGATCACTGTACAATCCCTGACTGATCACTGTACAGCTCCCTGACTGATCACTGTACAGAGTCCTGACTGATTACAGTACAGCTCCCTGACTGATCACTGTGCAGCTCCCTGACTGATCACTGTACAGCTTCCTGACTGATCACTGTACAACTCCCTGACTGATCACTGTACTGCTCCCTGACGGATCACTGTACAGCTCCCTGACTGATAAATGTGCAGCTCCCTGATTGATCACTGTACAGCTCCCTGACTGATCACTGTGCAACTCCCAGATTGATCACTGTACAGATCCCTGACTGATCAATGTGCAGTTCCCTGACTGATCACTGTACAGATCCCTGACTGATCACTGTGCAGCTCCCTGACTGATCACTTTTCAGCTCCCTGAATGATCACTGTGCAGTTCCCTGACTGTTCACTGTACAGCTCCCTGACTGATCACTGTACAGCTCCCTGACTGATCACTCTGCAGCTCCCTGACTGATAAATGTGCAGCTCCCTGATTGATCACTGTACTGATCCCTGACTGATCACTGTGCAGCTCCCTGACTGATCACTGTACAGATCCCTGACTGATCACTGTACAGCGTCCTGACTGATTACAGTACAGCTCCCTGACTGATCACTGTGCAGCTCCCTGACTGATCACTGTACAGCTTCCTGACTGATCACTGTACAGCTCCCTGACTGATCACTGTACAGCTCCCTGACTGATAAATGTGCAGCTCCCTGACTTATCACTGTACAGCTCCCTGACTGATCACTGTGCCGCAGCCTGACTGATCACTGTACAGCTCCCTGACTGATCACTGTACAGCTCCCTGACTGATCACTGTACAGCTCCCTGACTGATAAATGTGCAACTCCCTGATTGATCACTGTACAGATCCCTGACTGATCACTGTGCAGTTCCCTGACTGATCATTGTACAGATCCCTGACTGATCACTGTGCAGCTCCCTGACTTATCACATTTCAGCTCCCTGAATGATCACTGTGCAGCTCCCTGACTGATCACTGTACAGCTCCCTGACTGATCACTATACAGCTCCCTGACTGATAAATGTGCAGCTTCCTGATTGATCACTGTACAGATCCCTGACTGATCACTGTGCAGCTCCCTGACTGATCACTGTGCAGCTCCCTGACTGATCAATGTGCTGCTCCCTGACTGATCACTGTGCAGATCCCTACTGATCACTGTGCAGCTCCCTGACTGATCACTGTGCAGCTCCCTGTCTGATCACTGTATATCTCCCTGATCGATCACTGTCCAGCTCCCTGACTGCTCAGTGTACACCTCCCTGACTGATCGCTGTGCAGCTCTCTGGCAGATCACTGTACAGCTCCCTGACTGATCACTGTGCCGCTCCCTGACTGATCACATTTCAGGTCCCTGAATGATCACATTTCAGCTCCCTGAATGATCACTGTGCCGTTATCTGACTGTTCTTTGTACAGCTCCCTGACTGATCACTGTGCAGCTCCCTGACTGATCACTGTGCAGCTCCCTGACTGATCACTGTGCCGCTGCCTGACTGATCACTGTGCAGCTGCCTGACTGATCACTGTACATCTCCCTGACTGACCACTGTCCACCTCCCTGACTGATCACTGTGAAGCTACCTGACTGATCACTGTACAGCTGCCTGACTGATGACTGTGCAGCTCCCTGACTGATCACTGTACAGCTCTCTGACTGATCACATTTCAGCTCCCTGAATGATCACTGTACAGCTCCCTGACTAATCTTTGTACTGTTCCCTGACTGACCACTGTACAACTCCCTGACTGATCACTGCACAGCTCCATGACTGATCACTGTATAGCGTCCTGACTGATTACAGTACAGCTCCCTGACGGATCACTGTGCAGCTCCCTGACTGATCACTGTACAGCTGCCTGACTGATCACTGTACATCTCCCTGACTGATCACTGTACAGCTCCCTGACTGATCACTGTACAGCTCCCTGACTGATAAATGTGCAGCTCCCTGATTGATCACTGTACAGCTCCCTGACTGATCACTGTACAGCTCCCTGACTCATAAATGTGCAGCTCCCTGATTGATCACTGTACAGCTCCCTGACTGATCACTGTACAGCTCCCTGACGGATCACTGTTCAGCTCCCTGACTGATAAATGTGCAGCTCCCTGAACGATTACTGTGCAGCTCCCTGACAGATCACTTTCCCGCTCCCTGACTGATTACTTTACAGCTCTCTGACTGATCACATTTCAGCTCCCTGAATGATCACTGTACAGCTCCCTGACTAATCTTTGTACTGTTCCCTGACTGATCACTGTACAGCTCCCTGAATGATCACTGTGCAGCTCCCTGACAGATCACTGTACAGCTCCCTGACTGATCACATTTCAGCTCCCTGAATGATCACTGTACAGCTCCCTGACTAATCTTTGTACTGTTCCCTGACTGATCACTGTACAGCTCCCTGAATGATCACTGTGCAGCTCCCTGACAGATCACTGTACAGCTCCCTGACTGATCACATTTCAGCTCCCTGAATGATCACTGTACAGCTCCCTGACTAATCTTTGTACTGTTCCCTGACTGACCAGTGTACAACTCCCTTACTGATCACTGTACAGCTCCCTGAATGATCACTGTGCAGCTCGCTGACAGATCACTATACAGCTCCAAAGACGTGCGGGTCAGGTGAATTGGCCATGCTAAATTGCCCGTAGTGTTAGGTAAGGGGTATATGTAGGGGTATGTGTGGGTTGCGCTTCGGCGGGTCGGTGTGGACTTGTTGGGCCGAAGGGCCTGTTTCCACACTGTAAGTAATCTAAAAAAAAAGCTCCCTGACTGATCATTGTACAGCTCCCTGACTGATCACAATACAGCTCCCTGACTGATCACTGTACAGCTCCCTGACTGATCACTGTGCAGATCCCTGATTGATCACTGTGCAGCTCCCTGACTGATCACTGTGCAGCTCCCTGACTGATCACTGTACAGATCGCTGACTGATCACTGTACAGCTCCCTGACTGATCACTGTGCAGGTCACTGACTGATCACATTTCAGCTCCCTGAATGATCACTGTGCCGTTATCTGACTGTTCTTTGTACAGCTCCCTGACTGATCACTGTGCAGCTCCCTGACTGATCACTGTACAACTCCCTGACTGATCACTGTGCAGCTCCCTGACTGATCACTGTACAGCTCCCTGACTGATCACTGTGCAGCTCCCTGACTGATCACTGTGCAGCTCCCTGACTGATCACTGTGCAGCTCCCTGACTGATCACTGTACAGCTCCCTGACTGATCACTGTGCAGCTGCCTGACTGATCACTGAACATCTCCCTGACTGATAAATGTACAGCTCCCTGACTGATCACTGTGCAGCTCCCTGACTGATCACTGTACATCTCCCTGACTGACCACTGTACAACTCCCTGACTGATCACTGTACAGCTCCCTGACTGATCACTGTACAGCTCCCTGACTGATAAATGTGCAGCTCCCTGATTGATCACTGTGCAGCTCCCTGACTGATCACTGTGCCGCTGCCTGACTGATCACTGTACAGCTCCCCAGACTGATCACTGTGCAGCTCCCTGACTGATCACTATACAGCTCCCTGACTGATCACTGTACAGCTCCCTGACTGATCACTGTACAGCTCCCTGACTGATCACTGTACAGCTCCCTGACTGATCACTGTACAGCTCCCTGACTGATCACTGTGCAGCTCCCTGACTGATCACTGTACAGCTCCCTGACTGATCACTGTACAGCTCCCTGACTGATCACTGTACAGCTCCCTGACTGATCACTGTACAGCTCCCTGACTGATCATTGTACAGATCCCTGACTGATCACTGTGCAGCTCCCTGACTGATAAATGTGCAGCTCCCTGATTGATCACTGTACAGCTCCCTGACTGATCACTGTACAGCCCCCTGACTGATAAATGTGCAGCTCCCTGATTGATCACTGTACATCTCCCTGACTGATCACTGTACAGCTCCCCAGACTGATCACTGTACAGCTCACTGACTGATCACTGTACAGCTCCCTGACTGATCACTATACAGCTCCCTGACTGATCACTGTACAACTCCCTGACTGATCACTGTGCAGCTGCCTGACTGATCACTGTACAGCTCCATGACTGATCACTGTCCAGCTCCCTGACTGATCACTGTACAGCTCCCCGACTGATCACTGTACAGCTCCCTGACTGATCACTGTACAGCTCCCTGACTGATCACTGTGCAGCTGACTGACTGATCACTGTACAGCTCCCTGACTGATCACTGTACACTTCCCTGACTGATCACTGTGCAATTGCCTGACTGATCACTGTACAACTCCCTGACTGATCACTGTAAATCTCCCTGACTGATCACTGTACACCTCCCTGACTGATCACTGTGCAGCTGCCTGACTGATCACTGTACAGCTCCCTGACTGATCACTGTACAGCTCCCTGACTGATCACTGTGCAGCTCCCTGTCTGATCACTGTATATCTTCCTGATCGATCACTGTCCAGCTCCCTGACTGCTCAGTGTACACCTCCCTGATTGATCGCTGTGCAGCTCCCTGACTGATCATTGTACAGCTCCCTGACAGATCACTGTACAGCTCCGTGACTGATCACTGTACAGCTCCCTGACTGATCACTGTACAGCTCCCTGACTGATCACTGTACATCTCCCTGACTGATCACTGTACAGCTCCCTGACTGATCATTGTACAGCTCCCTGACTGATCACTATACAGCTCCCTGACTGATCACTGTACAGCTCCCTGACTGATCACTGTACCGCTCCCTGACTGATCATTGTACAGCTCCCTGACTGATCACTGTGCAGCTCCCTGACTGATTACTGCGCCGCTTCCTGACTGATCACTGTGCAGCTCCCTGACTGATCACTGTACAGCTCCCTGACTGATTACTGTACAGCTCCCTGACTGATAAATGTACAGCTCCCTGACTGACCACTGTACAGCTCCCTGACTGGTCACTGTACAGCTCCCTGACTGATCACAGTGCAGCTCCCTGACTGGTCACTGTACAGCTCCCTGACTGGTCACTGTACAGCTCCCTGACTGATCAGTGTGCAGCTCCCTGACTGATCACTGTACAGTTCCCTGACTGATAAATGTACAGCTCCCTGACTGACCACTGTACAGCTCCCTGACTGATCACTGTACAGCTCCCTGACTGATCACTGTGCAGCTCCCTGACTGATCACTGTACAGCTCCCTGACTGATCACTGTACAGCTCCCTGACTGATCACTGTACAGCTCCCTGGCAGATCACTGTACAGCTCCCTGACTGATCACTGTACAGCTCCCTGACTGATCACAGTGCAGCTCCCTGACTGATCACTGTACAGCTCCCTCTCTGATCACTGTGCAGCTCCCTGACTGATCTATGTGCAGCTCCCTGACTGTTCACTGTGCAGCTCCCTCACAGATCACTGTGCCCCTTCCTGACAGATCACTGTACAGCTCCCTGACTGATCACTGTACAGCTCCCTGTCTGATCACTGTGCAGCTCCCTCACAGATCACTCTGCAGCTCCCTGACTGATCACTCTGCAGCTCCCTGACTGATCACTGTACATCTCCCAGTCTGATCTCAGTACAGCTCCCTGACTGATCACTCTGCAGCTCCCTGACTGATCACTGTACAGCTCCCTGACTGATCACTGTACAGCTCCCTGACTGATCACTCTGCAGCTCCCTGACTGATCACTGTACAGCCTCCTGACTGATCACTGTACAGCCTCCTGACTGATCACTGTACAGCTCCCTGACTGATCACTGTACAGCTCCCTGACTGATCACTGTACAGCTCCCTCTCTGATCACTGTACAGCTCGCTGACTGGTCACTCTACAGCTCCCTGACTGATCACTGTACAGCTCCCTGACTGTTCACTGTGCCCCTTCCTGACTGATCACTGTACAGCTCCCTGACAGATCACTGTACAGCTCCCTGACTGATCACTGTACAGTTCCCTCTCTGATCACTGTACAGCTCCCTAACTAATCACAGTTCAGCTCCCCGACTGACCACTGTACAGATCCCTGACTGATCGCTGTGCAGCTCCCTGACTGATCACTGTAGATCCCCCTGATAGATCGCTCTACAGCTCCCTGACTGATCACTGTACAACTCCCTGACTGATCACTGTACAGCTCCCTGACTGATCACAGTGCAGCTCCCCGACTGAACACAGTCCTGCTCCCTGACTGATCACTGTGCAACTCCCTGACTGATCACTGAGCCGCTCCCTGACTGATCACTGTACAGCTCCCTCTCTGATCACTGTACAACTCCCTGACTGACCACTGTACAGATCCCTGACTGATCACTGTGCAACTCCCTGACTGATCACTGAGCCGCTCCCTGACTGATCACTGTACAGCTCCCTGACTGATCACTGTGCAGCTCCCTGACTGATCACTGTACAGCTCCCTGACTAATCACTGTGCAGCTCCCTTAGTCATCACTGTACTGCTCCCTCTCTGATCACTGTACAGTTCCGTCACTTATCACTGTACAGCTCCCTGACTGATCACTGAGCCGCTCCCTGACTGATCACTGTACAGCTCCCTGACTGATCACTGTACAGCTCCCTCTCTGATCACTGTACAACTCCCTGACTGATCACTGTGCAGCTCCCTGACTGATCAATGTGCAGCTCCCTGACTGATCAATGTGCAGCTCCCTGACTGATCACTGTGCAGCTCCCTCACTGATCACTGTACAGCTCCCTGACTGATCACTGTGCAGCTCCCTCACTCATCACTGTACTGCTCCCTCTCTGATCACTGTACAGCTCCCTGACTGATCACAGTGCCTCTCTCTGACTAATCACTGTACAGCTCCCTGACTGATCACTGTGCAACTCCCTGACTGATCACTGTACAGCTCCCTGACTTATCACTGTACAGCTCCCTTACTGATCACTGTGTCACTCCATGACTGTTCACTGTACAGCTCCCTGACTGATCACTGTTCAGCTCCCTTACTGATCACTGTGCACCTCCCTGAATGATCACTGTCCAGCTCCCTGACTGATCACATTTCAGCTCCCTGACTGATCACTGTACAGCTCCCTCACTGATGACTGTGTTGTTTCCTGTCTGATCACTGCATTGTTCCCTGACTGATTGCTCTGCTGCTTTCTGACTGTTCATTGTGCAGCTTAATGCTTGATCATTGGTCAGTTGTCTGGTTGGTCACTGAGCAGTTGTCTGATTACTGCAACCCTGTTTTTGACCACTGCAGCTCTCTGACCTCCTGTGATCCCCTGGGACTGTTTCCCCAGGTGCCACAAAGGTGACCTTTCCCCACTCCCAGGACAGTCTTCCCTGACTCTTTCCCGTGACACTCACTATCCCAAATGACTGACCGACTGATTGTCAATCCTGATGAAGGGCTTTTGCCTGAAACATCAATTTTCTTGCTCCTCGAATGCTGCCTGACCTGCTGTGTTTTTACAACCTCACTCTTATCTTGATCCCAACCTCCAGCATATGCAGTACTTCCTTCCACCTGTCCAAGCACCTGAACTGATGTTGGAAGCTGCCCCTGACTCATGGGCCAGCATCCCTCGTGAAGGATAACCCCTTTGACCTGACTGTGGATTACTCTCCTTAGATTTTGAGACAAGTTCATTTGATAGATGTATGCGCAGTGTGTTGGCCACGTGCACTGCTGGCACATGGTCCAGGCGTGACACTGACCTAGCGCAGTACTGTATAGCAAGCTGTTCACCCTGCTGACCATCATTTCCAACTGCCTGGCTTTCACTCTGTGTTAAACAGCAAGGCAAGCCAGGGGGAATATGAGCCTTTAAGGTCTGGCTCAGGAGACAAAGTGAAAACAGGCAAGACAAAGCATGGCATTGATGTGATTACCAGGCGTTGGTTGGAAGGATTGTGTTTGTCAGTGTTGTTTTTGTGAATTAGGTTGATGCCAGATGGTGCATCCAGTCTCTTTATTGGCTTTTTTAGACTTTGTAGTGATTTCATGTGGCTGAGCGCCTATCGTGGAATTCAGAGAGCAGTTCATAGTCAATCCCATTGTTGTGGGAATCAAGTCAGGTAAAGATGGCAGATTTCTTTCCCAAAAGAACATCAATGATTGAGCGTACTCTGGGGTCGTAAATTCCAAAGCTTCACCACTCTCTGCGGAAGTTAGAACATAGATAGAACATAGAACAGTACAGCACAGAACAGGCCCTTCAGCCAACAGTGTTGTGTCAACCATTGATCCTCATGTAGATAAACCTAATGTCCGAACCCTCAAATTTCTGTGATCTTATACATGTCCAGCAGTCTCTTAAAAATTCCCAATGACCTCGCTTCCACAACTGCTGCTGGCAACGCATTCTATGCTCTCATAACTCTCTGCATAAAAAACCCACCTCTGACATCCCCTCTATACTTTCCGCTAAATAGCTTGAAACTATGGCCCCTCGTGTTAACAATTTCTGCCCTGGGAAAAAGTCTCTGGCTATTAACTCTATCTATGCCTCTCATTATCTTGTACACCTCAGTTAGGTCCCCTCCCTTCCTCCTTTTTTCCAATGAAATTCTTCCTCCTCATCTTGGTCCCAAATGGCTTACATTTTGTTCTGAGATAATTTCACAACCTTCTAGACAGAGATTCACAGTCAGAGAGGAAATATCCTCTCTGCATCTACTGGATCTACCCTTTAAGAATTTCATAAATTTGCATGCGGTTGCCACTCATTCCTTTAAGATTAGATTAGATTACTTAGATTACTTAAAGTGTGGAAACAGGCCCTTCGGCCCAACAAGTCCACACCGACCCGCCGAAGCGCAACCCACCCATACCCCTACATATACCCCTTACCTAACACTATGGGCAATTTAGCATGGCCAATTCACCTGACCCATTTCTACTCATCGGATCATCCTATCATCTCAGTAATTTAGTGACCCTTTGCTGCATTCCTGTGTTGTCAAGTATATCCTTCCTTCGACACAGGTACCAGAAGCACCTTTGCTACTCCCAGCATATTCTCAGCAGTATTCTATACGGCTCATTAATTTCCAGCCTGCAGAACCAAAGACCATTATTCCTGAAATAATTTTAACAAAAGTTATAAAATGTTTACACAAAATCCAAAATTTGCCTCAGGAGGATTCTGAAGAAGGGTCACTCGACCTGAAACATTAATTCTGATCTCTCTCCACAGATGTTGCCAGACCTACTAAGCATTTTGTGTAATTTCTGTTTTGGTTTCCAAAATCACCTGTTGGGCTAATAAAAAAAAACATGGACAAGCTTTCTGTTATGAGAGACTATTATTTACTGCAAAAAATAGATTCTAACCAGTGGTAACCAACCATGAAATTTCAACATCTTAACTTTTTAAACTCTAACCCCTTTCTAAAACTTCTCCAGTACACACGTGTAGGCAAACAATAAAACACTGGTCTGGTTATGGTTGGAAGGAATAATAAAACCTGGAGCAATAGTTCAAGAGCCTCAGTCCACAGCAGTGGCTGAGATGATCTCATTGCTTGCTAGAATTATCTGTCCTTCAGACTTCTTTCTTCCAGTTATCTTCTTTGGTGGAGGTACAAGCAATTAGTACACAAATACAAAATTCCTTAATTACTGGTTTATGGCCACAGCTTGAGGGAAATTAAACTGGTTTTCTTCAGGCTTAGATACTTTACAAGAGTGAAAGACACACCATCTGGCTCTTGCTACAGTTTGAAGGCTTCTGCCAGTATTATACACACCCACAAGCTGTTCAGCTACCCAGGAATCAATCAGATATTTGTTGTCAGAATGGGGGCTTTTGTCATCCATAGCTGGTTACATCTCAGTTTTTTAAAATTTTTCTTTGCAACAGTTGCAGGAGCAGACTGACAGCCAGCACAGAGTCAATACCTTAAACTGAAGAGATTCTAAATCTCCTGGTTAGATTTTTTTTTCACTGGAAAAAGGGAAAAGAAAAGAAACTCTCCTCCTCAAAACACACAAACGAACAGTAGCAGGAACTCTTCTGGTTAGAGTTTTTTGTTCCCTACACTACTGCCTAACAGCAGTAGTACATATACTTTCCCCAGCACCCATGTTGTGTGTGTGCAGGTGTGAGACACAGTGAAAGACAACAGGTGTACAAATATTTATTTAATTCCCACCACCAGGAAGAAAAGGAACATCAAAGTGGCCAGTGACAAACAATGCCTTTCAAAGGGCAATGTTGCGTGATCAGAAAAGGGGAGGGCAGGGATTTAATCAAAATAGAGCTGGAGAGGGAAATAAACATCTGGTCACAACTCGACAAAGCAATCAACAACCTGTTGTCAGCTGAATCACATGTTGTACACATCATCTGGTACATCTGCAAACAGTTTCCCCCACTGCCTGAACAAAGCAGCAGTGTAAACATGACTTGCAATGAGCTTCAGTAATTTGATTTTTATAAGTTCAGGAATTCCTTCCACTATTAATTGATTTAAAATTATCCTTTTCCCATCTCAGTCCATAATAGAAATAAACAGAAGAATAAAAAGCTGTAGTGTTTACATCAAATGAAACAATAATTCTTTGCTCTGTACTCAAATCCTCTTCCAACATGCCTTCTGAATTGTTTACCACATTAATGTAAAGCATAACATTAGTTAACATAAAAATATTATTACATATTTGCAGTCTGGGGATTTTTTCCCTTAAAAACAGAGAAGAAACCAGCCTTCAAAGTTTGAAGGTCAAGGAGAGCAACAGAAAACTAAATATACCAGCAACCCAAATGTTCCCACAGTATAGAAGACAGAAAGAAATACGATTTCTTCATAAGTTTTGAATATTTCCAAGTTGGCTAAGTTTGTGCAGTCTGCTAGCCATTTAAAATCTCCTTTTTAATAGGCTATTTTGACTTTGAATGGCCACTGGGAGTTAGCCCGGTTTTGAACCAGGTGAAAATATGCCTAATTTTAACAACAAAATAAGGGCTGCATTCAGGAAGAGTGCAGTGCTGACAAAACAAGTCCTGAAGCATGTTTCAAACATTATGATTAGAAAGGGAACACTAAATACAGTGCTGAATGCACAAAACGATGATACAAAATCCCCCAGCCTGAATAAGAAGGCTGCAAGCTTCCCTGTCAGTGTTCAAGGGTTTTATGCAATGGGTGCAGCTCTCCTTGACAGACCAAGCAATTGCAGAACTGTGTGGGCAAACTGTGAATAAACTAAAAGTCTAGATTAGAGAGGTGCTGGAAAAGCACAGCAGGTCTGGCAACAACCGAGGAGCACAGAAATCAACATTTCGGGCAAAAGCCCTTCATCAGGAATGATGCTCATTACTGATCCTCGGCTGATTTTCCTGATCCTCGGCTGCTGCCTGACCTGCTGTGTTTTTCTAGCACCACTCTAATCTAGACACTGATCTCCAGTATCTGCAGTCCTCACTTTGGCCCTGTGAATATACTCACATCAGTCAATAGTTGCAAGATGGTGGTGGAGTAGGATGCTCCAGCTGGACCTTGTCCACTCTGCCCGCTCTTCTTCATTTCTCCTTTCTCTTCTTTTTTCCTTCCTCCTAAGGTTTCTGTTTACCTCATCACCTGCTTTTTTCCGCTTTGACTCCTGGCCGTAGGCAACCTCTGGCGAGGAGCGATGATCCCTGGCCTCCGCAATGTATCCCAGCCTGGCACAGTGGTCTCCTGTGGCAGTTTTCTGGTATGGCATGGCATCCTCCTGGATTCCCAAAGCATGGTGTCCTCCGGACCTGGTGCAATGGATTCCCCACATTGACCTGGTGACCTCCCAGTCTGGCCAGCAGTCTCCTCCTGTAGAGACCTCCCAGCATGGCATAGCGACCACCCAGCCTGATGCAACAGTCTCCTATATGAGTCTCCCATTGTGGCACAGTAACCTTCTGGCCTGGTGCAGCAGCCTGCACCAATAGCAGCCTCCAAGTGAGGCGTGTCACCAGTGCAATGTGGAGAAAGGGCCCGGTGCAGACTGGAAGCTAAGAGCCCACATGATCTACCTTACTGAATCCTTTTCTGTAATGCTGAACATTTTATTTCTTTAACAAATCTTTTAACAAAAGAAACTGTACCTAGGTACTTTTGTACCTAAGTTGGTGCTGTAATTGGCAACATATTAACTTTCCACTCTGCTCATTGAGTATATGTGACATTAAAGGCGATTCTATTCTATAGTGAGGAATTATATAGAGTGAATACCTGGGGCTCTTCTGGCAAACTGGATCCATGATTGGCTTATAAATAGGAGACAAGGGTAGTGATGGAGAGATATTTTTGTAATTGAAAGCCTGTACCCAATTGTGTGCCACAAGAATTGGTGTTAGGAGCCATTTTGATGTTATGTGCATTAACAACTTGGGTGTGAATGTGAAAGGTTAATTAGTAAACTTGCAGATGATACGAAATTAGGTGGTGTTGTTGAGAGTGAGAAGAATGGTGTCAGGCGACAGTCTGTAAAAAATTGGACAGAGCAATGGCAGCTAGAATTTGATCTTGATAAGGGGTGATGCATTTTGAGAGGTCTAATAAGGGAAGGATGTATGTAGTGAATGATAGCTCCTTAGGGAGTATTGAGGATCAAAGGGCTCTTGTATACAATTCCACCGATTGCTGAAGGTGTCAACGCAGGTAGACAGGGTGGTGAAAAACACAATGCGATGTTTGCCTTCATAAGCCTGGGATGTAGAATATAGGAGCAACGATGTC
This sequence comes from Hemiscyllium ocellatum, assembly GCF_020745735.1. NCBI lineage: Eukaryota > Metazoa > Chordata > Chondrichthyes > Orectolobiformes > Hemiscylliidae > Hemiscyllium > Hemiscyllium ocellatum. Next base: position 91,699,286 of record NC_083411.1, on the reverse strand, counting down.
TTGTTATGAGTTTACAAAACATAACTTAGGCCACAGGTGGGCAGTTCTGGCTGCCACACTATCAAAAGGATGTGATAGCACTGGAGAGGGTGCCCAAGCTATTGCCAGAGATGACAAATCTTAGTTATAAGGAGAAACTGGATAGAGGAGCTGGGGGCTTGGGGGACAGTACCATTGTTTAGAGCAGAAATGTCAGGAAATAATGAGTAACTTATGCCACTCCTTTGTTGGGTCTTTGTTGGGTCTTTATCATTGCTTCACTGAGTCATGTGCCACAAAGGTTTGACAGCAAAGAACCATCCCAGTCATCACCAGCTGTATCTCAATTATAGAATAACATAGACTCAATCTGAATGAGCAGGCTGATACTTCAGTTGCAAATCTGTGCATATGTGGGATAGGACATTCTGTGAGATAGTGGGTAGGACAGGATTTGCTTCCTTTCCTTCACTGCCACAGCTCTGCCTCATCATTAGAGTGTTTGGACTCAAAGCATGATGCGACTTGATGGACAAGTTCTTGTCATGGCTCTAGCCCTAATTGAACCCTTATTGTTGCATTTAAGTCAGTCTTTATGTTGCTGCCACTTAATGTTCAATAATTATGGTGTTGGAGATCTATGAGCAGCCTGTGATATGTATTTATTCCAGATGGTTGCTCCTGATGCCTCATTAATCCACACCTGGCACATACACAATCAATAGGGAAATAGCCCATCTCATAAATATTTCATAAATTAATTTTAAACCACTAGGCTTCTGACGGACTTTGTAAGGCATTAAATACATGTAAATTCTTGCAGTTATTAATTTCATAGTCAAGTCTTCCACATTCATCAGAAACTGATAAGTAATGAACAAGGCAAGTAATAAATCAATTATACTTTCAGAAAACATGAAGAAAATAAAATGCAAGTAGAAAATACTGTTAAGTACTTAGGATGTCAATGTGGTCAGCAACATGAAATGTTAACCCTTATTTTCACTTCATTGCTGTCTAACCGAAAGGACATTTCTAGCATTTTCTGTTCTTCTTTTAGATTTCCAGCATCTTGCTTTGGTGTGAACACAACATACTCTGGCTAAAATAATACACTTCATATAAATAGAAACTGTTAGAAACTTCTTATAATTGTCCAGCTGGAACTTTTGCGGATCTGTCAGAACCATGAACAAATGGCTAAGGGTACATGGAAAACTGAAAAATGACTTTTGTCACCCATAGGAACAGCATCAAGCATATACAGCTGGTCACACTGCACACAAACTGCTCTTGCTGTTGATCAGTTGAGCATTTTCTATTTAGAAAAGTAAGGCAACAGCTTGAAGTAGCCGGGATTGCTGAGTGTTAAGGCAGCCTTGTTTGTTAAGTCAGGGGGCATTGCAGCTTGTTGAATAATCCAGAGTCTCTTATATTCTGGAATAATGGGTTCAAGTCCAATCATGATTGATTTTGAATTTTTAAAAACTGGAATTACAAACTAGTCTAATAGTGATCATATAAAGATTGTCATAAAACCCCAGTTGGTTCACATGTGTTCTTTAGGGAAGGAAAATTACCATCCTTACATAGTTTGGCCTATCTGTAACTCCAGACTGACTGCAATGTGGTTAACTCTTAACTGCCCTCTGAAATGAGCCAGCAAGCTATTTAGGTTCAGGGCAATCAAGGATAGACAATAAATGCTGGCCCAGCTACAGATATCTATATCTCCTGAATGCATTTTTCAAAAGTATTAGGAGTTCTAGACCTCACCCTTTGGTCTCCCCACACCATTGTGCCTGACCCATTCTAACGCCTACTCTGCTTTGCCTTAACATGCTCCATGACAACTCATCAAGTATTTGCCATCTTAGGATCCATTCTGAGATGGAATAAAAAAATCTTTTAAATGGCTATTATAGACTTCACTAGAAATAATAAATACGGTCATTCAATCCTTGGCACTTTCATTCTGTCACTTTGACTTACTACAATGCTTATTCTGGATACTTCTAATCAGTTTTCCAGTAAATTATAAATGCACAATTGGATGATCGGGAGCACAATGGTCTAATTAATGGTTTTTGTCACTAAGATTGTCATTGAAATTCAAGTGAGCCCATCATAATTCTATCAGTGCTCTTGTAGAATTGATATAATGTTGCAGCACAGAAATATATGAAGCATATAAGACTGAAAAGATTGATGTTAGAATAATCCCACTTGCCAGATCATTCCAAATGTCCTTTAATAATTCTATCTTTAGGGCAGCGATCTTGTCCTCTTCAAAGAATAATTTGTAGATTTTATTCCAACAATAATAGAGAATTTCACATTGTAAATAACAGCAATTTTCCAAAGGGTTCTTTTTGCTAATGTTTTATATTTATCACTTCTTGCAAACTAGCAGAATATTGTTTAGTTTATCACAGCCCTTCCTAATCTTGAAGGGTTCTAACAAGCCAGAGACTTTAGTGTTCTTATGCACCGATTGCTGAAAGCAAATACAGGAATTTCATAGATCTCTACACCCACACTCCAAAAGATGACACCTTTTAATCTCTAACCCAAGTTCTCTAATGATGGATTTGCTTTGAGTATATCAGAATGTCTTATAGGTAAGAGAATAGATACTTATAGAAAAAGCCTGAGAGACAAATGTCTGATGTTGATCTAACCTCTCCACATTTGTATGAGAAAAGAACAACTGGAATTATTTAATTCTGAGAATGTCCTGACACCCTAACAGTTATTCTAAAAACACTGGTTAAAAAAATTAAACATATTTATTACATTGAAACTCTAAGGTGATGCTAAATTGTTTTTCAATCTTTTATGTTGCTGTTATTATATGTTGGCAATTATTTAAGTGTATGCTAATTTATCAAATTTCTTAGAATTAACAAAATGCAACTTTTATCTATTAATTTAGTGATGCCAAAATAAATCTCATGACACGTTTCAATAAGATTTTAATTCTCAGAAAGTTATCATCCCAATTTTTCATCTTTAATAATGCAAAAATTATTTCATTTGAGTTCTTGTGTTTCTTGCTGCTTTAATATTTTAGTCTGATTATTAATTCAGAAAGGCTGGTCTGATTGTGTTTACCTTATTCCACACTATTTGAAATAACTTACAGCTGGGTAACTGGTGCACAGTTTAGCTTCATCAAGTGTAATACTGGTACTAATTTGTTTCAGATGTGCATTAAAAAAACTTCACTCCCTGAATAGTTTCCCATCTGGCTATATTTCAATGATGGTCTAGAACTGACAGAATATTTCTTCTTCAGTTCTATGTGTGGAGGCTAACAGTGCCTCAATTTTTACCATGTGTAGCCATGCTGTGGATGTGCTGCTGTTCGAGTGGGATAGACAAGATCAGAAGCCATCTGGCACATGGTTATAGTCCAACAGATTTATTTGAAATAGACTTCACTTGAGGAAGGGGCAGTGCTCCAAAGATTTGTGATTTCAAATGAAGTGTAAGAAGCATGTCTGAAATCCAGCCCAAACAGAATAGCAACTAAACTCCATGCTGTTGCCATCAAATTGATCCACACCAGCCTCCCAGTCTAGCCATCCCTTCCCCCATGAACAATTCCCCTCAAGAATCTGAGTTACTATGGCAACATAAACTTATGCATACATGTTCCAACTTGGTGCTATATATCCTGACCATAGAGATTCCAATCTCTTTCCAACACATGGCTGACTCCAGAATCTCTCCCATGTCTACCACATTTGGAAAGATTTGCAAGTTGACATTCAACTTGCTTTGCTGAATTATGAACATACCTTCCCTGGCCATGAACCTCTGGAATGTGACTTGAACCCAGTTTTTTCCTGATTCAGAGGCAGGTTTACAACTACTGCACCACACTTCCATGAGGATATTTTATGGTTTAGCTAATGTTAACTGCACTAGTGCAATGCTCAAGTGTACTTGATTTAGGAGCCTTGATATTCATCTTGATTTAAGCTGAAAAGAAATGTATCTGATTCTCAGAATATGATTGAGTTAATAAGGGACACAATACATCAAGACAGAGATCTTTACAAGACAAAGTAAATTCATTCAGCATATTATTATTGTGTTGGCTATTGATACAGCAAGCCAAATTGAGTCATGCTGTCATTTCATATTCATTTACCTTTGTTTGCTTCAAATATTTATCAGTCTTTCCTTGCAAGGTTGTCTCTTCTTCAACTAATCAATAGTGGCTTCAAAAATACAAAGCTAAATTGAGACTAACCATGTATGTAAACTGCTTACAGTGCGAATGACTGGTATTAAAATATGATAGCGATATGGATGAAAGCCAACCTTACAATCATTACAAAATGATAATGGTAAAGACAACTGGAGAGGCACAGTGGCTCATTAGTTTGCACTGCTGCCTCACAGTGCCAGAGACCTGGGTTCATTTCCAGTGTTTGGTGACTGAAAACTCCACACAAACATTCTCCCACAATCCAAAGATGTGTAGGTTAGGTGAATTGACCACTCTAAATAGCCCATTGTGTTCAGGGATATGTATGTTAGGTGTGTTAGTCAGGGGTAAATATAGGATAGGGGAATGGATCTGGGTTACGATGTGGAGGGTGGGCATGCACTTGTTGGGCCGAAGGGCCTGTTTCCATGCTGTAGGAATTCTGTCCAAAAGGATGGAATTTATTCAGAAACATGGATTTACAAGAAAAGAATATGAATACTGTCATTCACATTGTGTGATTGATGTGCTGTGAGTGAATTGGTATGCCTTATGCATTACTTAGCTCAGCAGGATATGAACAATTGTCCAGGAAGTTGAAAGTACTGCTGCAGAAATATTCATGTTAAAAGAAAGTGCTTGTGTGCATCTTTATTATACGTAACATTTATGATATTTTATTTCTCATTTTAAAACCTGTCTTATTGTAGCAAAGCTAGACTCAACTCCTTAAAAGGGGAAAAGGTTTTGATGGAATGATCAGAGAAGGACAAAGTAGGATAAACTAAAGTATCTTTCTAGAAGGTCAATCCAAGATTGATGGAATTCAACTTTTGTCAAACTGGTGCTGGAATAATATCATCTTTAAACCATGGATTTATGCACATTTCAGGGAAAATGGAACGAACATTCTACACTTACACTCTGTGGCACATTTCTAACTATAACCCAATGACCTGTTACAATGATTCTAACCCACTAAGAAGGTTAATTGTGCAAAATGTGTACATTTGAACTTGAGAAAACTGAGCAGAAATTCAGCTGTGTTCACTGTTTAGCTTGTTTAAGAATCCTAGATGGCTGCTTGTATTTAGTGAGGGAGAAATAAGAACCAATAATGATCATAAAATATAAATTGAAACAGAAAATGCTGAAAATGCTCAGTAGGTCAGACAGTACATCTAGGAGAAAAAAAACCAGAGTTAACACCTGAAACTTAGCATCCTCACTTCCCCAACTGGGGAGCAGGTTGGGAGAGAAAGGACTTGCGAAATCAGGTGGGATGTCAGGCTGTTTATTGCCTACTGGCCTCCACTTTATCAATGAAGGGGAAGGTATCAGGAAGCCAAACCGCCCCGGCCAATTGTTGATTATTTCAGGACTTCCTTCCACTGCTACTTGTATTTGATCAATGTTGGTGAGGGTGACCGTGCCATGTAATGTTAGTTCTCAGATAAACCACGGTGCCTGTGTGCCCCTCATCTTGATACCTTGCGACTAACTGAGGACAGGCCGAATGGTAATTGCTGTTTTTGCATGTACTTACCAACTGCTCAGTGTCCCAATTGTGGTCCCAGAGCCCTCGTCCAGCCTTATCCCTGGCACCGCCATAACCCATATGGGTAATTGCTTCGATGTTGTTCCTTGAATCATTTCCCAGGATGGAGTGGGTAGCTAGGTGTTAGAGTGGGAGCTGTAAACAATTACTTTATTCTTCCTAATACTTGAGCAAGAAAAAGTCATATACTTTAAAATAGTCAGAGACTAAGAATTCAGGATATGAATGTAGAGGGAAAAATACCATCGATAATATATGCCAGGTGCATGCAATTGCCATGGGCTGGATTGGTAAAAGGCGTTGGATACTGGGCTAGTTATATGATGACTGACAGTTGAACACACCAAGGTCTGCCTATCAGATTCAACCAAATCACTCAACTTCCCATTCCCCACACCACATTAGCTAACATTATAAACAACTCTCTCTCTTTCAGTATTGAACCCTTCTCAATGAAATCTGTTATCAGAGACATTCCCCTGAAAAGACCAACCCCTGACCAAACTACTATATTGCTGCCTCCCGTGTTCATTCCAATCTTCCATGGGTTGGATTGGAACGGGTTAGCTGTTCTGTTAGCTAATGACTGATAGTTAACTGCCATGTTCCACCAATCAGAGTCAACTTTCCTAATTTAAATTTTAAACAAAGCAAGTAATTGTTAATCACCATCTTACTAATCAAGTCCATTTACCAACCAAGTCTATTTCAATGGGATCAACTCTTTAAAAAAAAATTCTTCCTTAATCAATGTGTTCAGAGATGTTACTATACACCTCTGGAGCAGGTGGGACTTGAACCCAGGCCTCCTCGTACCAAATGTAAGGACACTATCTCTACACCACAAAAGATCTCAAGAATAAGTTTTCAGCTTGTCTAAGCAGTGTGCAAACATGCAATGTTGAGTTAAACATTTCCTAAAATTACACAAAGGCATCATTTGTTTTCTTTTTTAAAATTTTTATATCAAGAAGTACTCTTATGTGTAACTGAACACTTTTTTCCCCTCCCAATCACCAAATCAGTTGTGATATATTTTTCAATCCATAGCCAACACCAGTAAATTACCTATGTTTTCAAACATAATGAGATCAAATCCAATGCATTAATCTAATCCACATGATAGCCATCTAACCCACTGAGTTAATCAGTCACCCAATTGTATTTATAAGCAATCATTAATGTTATATTCAGCCCAGCTAGAACAGTCTTTCTAACAGACCATGGACAATTTAGATCATCATTATCTCTATCCAACCTGTGCAAAAAGGAGGTAAATGATCACATTTAATACTTTCAAGATAACAAGACCAGTTAATTTGTCACTCAGTGTGAAAGGCAAGCCAGTAAGTACTCTAAAATAACAATGCCATGATTCTGCTGTTAATAACTATGATAAGGCTATCGACACTCATCATCATTATTAAAGTGCAAATTAGACAGCAGCTTCCAGTGACCTTATAAGTACAATCAAACACAGAAATCAGGATGAGCTGTCTATGTTAACCTGTTCCTCTTAAATCTTCAATATAAAAGTATCTCAGCAGACTTGGCATAGGAACTATGAAAGATTGTACTTATGTGACAGATATACACTAAATGCAGCAGAAAAAGATATGGAGTACCATTCCCACCTTAATATGTTAAATCTTAATTGCTACCAAACAATTTCTTTGGTACTTGAAATTAACTTTATTTTACTTTATCAGATTTTTTAAAAAACCTTTTCCTTGTGTCCTTTATCTTCTTGTCTTAACATTACCCCTTTTCTTCGTTGCACTTTCTTTACATGATTTGGCTTGGAATGAACTCATCTATATTTTATGTTCGGACTCAGTTTAGTGAATGGTGAATTTTTACTCTTAAAATGGGAACTATTCTAATAATTTTTCAATCTGGTTAATTGAGGAGTTGCACAGTCGCCTGCAGCTGCCAGATCATAAAGGCTTTCTGATTACCACAGGTTCCAGTACAAAGCGTATACAGGTAAATGCAGAGATGCATATTTATACACAATCAAAAGTTTGAGTTCATTATAATCTACTTTATTTATGCTGACCTTTATTTTGAAAGATAATTTTACAAAGATTATTAAAGAATCTAAATAACATTAGTCTTCAATGCCTGACCTTATCAAACCAACTCTTGACCTGTTACTTTTCCAGCTTGTTATAGAGCACTTATTTAACCAAATATTAGACTTAGACAATGAATTCCATGTATCTATTTTCAGAAGGAGAAATAGTGTTTCAACAGATAGTCTCCTCCTGAGGCTCACTGACTTCCTTATCCAGTCCTGTAGTCCCAGTGGTGACTGATATTCTAGCCAAGGCTAGAATCCTATACAGGATTCCTACAATCCAGTTTCAAATAAATTAATTATTGCTTTATTTTCAGACAGTTACTGCAAGCTAATTTTCTCAAATTATAAGCTTGACAAAGTCATGCAAATATATTTCCTGAGTTGTTGATTTCCAAAGCCTCAAGATAGACTGTGGCCTATGTCTACATTGATGTAGGACAAATGTCTCCACAATATCCTGACTGATCTCTGAGCCTGGTTGGATGTGACCTACAGGATTGGCTGTCACCCTGATGGCAAGCTCATTGGGAAGATTAAGAGTGTGGCTGACTGTGAGCAAGACTCTGAACTGAGATTGGATGAAGCCCTTGACTGAGTGTGGTTGCACCTCTAATCAGCCACAATCTTCCTTCACTCCACTAAAGACTTGCCCCTTTGATTTTTCAGACCTAGTCATTAGCTTGAAGTATATGTCATGTGTATGTGGACAAATATAGACATGCATATTTTTATATATTTACATTTTTATATACATACACAGGCCGACCGCCTAATCCATGGAGTCCTTTTCCGCGGTTTTCAGTTACCTGCGGTTTTCAGTTACCCATGGTTTACGGCCCAAATATACTACAGGGGATGTTTACAGAACCAGGGACTGGGGAACTGCTGGGAAGGTAAATTTCCCATTTAAATGAATGTGTTTGCTCCGATCTGCAGTTTCTGTCTTCCGCAGTAGATTTTGGAATGTATCCCCTGTGGTTTGGAGGGGCTATTATAATCCTGACCTCTACTTTGAAAGGTAACTTGACGTTGAGGATTAATATTATCTGGAGTCTGTAGTACTGCATGTGCTACTGGCACAAGCTGTTGGGGTAACATTGATATAGTCTCGTGCTGTACAGTGACAGGAAAGGAATGTCTCCACATTCTCTGCTTAAGGACAAGATAATTGACATTGCCTGGAAGCCAGGAAGTTAGACTGAAGAATCTATGCACTAACAAGAAATGCAAGTTTGAAGAGGCTAGCAGTCTTGAAGCCAAAGCAGAGTGAATGTGTACAAAGAAAGAAAGAAAGCTAAGAGGTGATAAGACCATAGCAATAGGAACAGAAATAAACTATTTGTTCCCTTGAGACTTTTTTGCCATTCAATAGGATCATAGCCGATGATAGGCAGTTGTATGTGTGACCCTGTGTGCAAACTGAGCCGTCCTGAGCAGGAACAATGCTAGCATCCCTGAACTCAATGCGAAGCCTGAAGGGCTGCAATGGTGCATGTATTATTTTGGAAGTAGCCTGATGAAATGATGAGGAAAAAGTGAGGTCTGCAGATGCTGGAGATCAGAGCTGAGAATGTGTTGCTGGAAAAGCACAGCAGGTCAGGCAGCATCCAAGGAACAGGAAATTCGACGTTTCGGGCATAAGCCCTTCATCAGGAATGGCCCTGATGAAGGGCTTATACCCGAAACGTCGCATTTCCTGTTCCTTGGATGCTGCCTGACCTGATGAAATGATGAGCCTGCTGATGTGGTGATGCTGACCTATACAAGGGAAGGGTGGAAGAGCAGAAAAGGATGAGTTCTAACACTTAAGTAAACCTTCCTCCAGTCTTCCTTTTACTCCATGAGCTCTAACTTTACTGACAAACATATTGTATGACACTTTATCACATGTCTTTTAGAAGTCCAAGAACACTTCATCATCTGAATTATCCTTTCTTACATCATCCGTAAACTCAATTATATTCATTAAACACAATATTTCCATGAGAAGTCCATGTTGACTTCTCTTAATTGATCCACATTTTTCAAGTGACTAATAATTTTGTCCTGAATTATCATTTCTAACAGCTTCCTCAGCCCCAGGATTAAACTAGTTAGCCTTTAGATGCTAAGTTTATTCTTCTACCCTATTTTAATGAAGTGTAATGCTTACAACTTTCCTGCCCTCTGGTGCCAGGTTTTATCGAAGAAGTATTGAAAAACTTTGACAAGACCATCTGCAAACTCTTCCTTTATTAGCATATTTGGGGGCATTTCATCCAGTCACGCTGACTTCTGAACTTTAACTGTAGTCAGATTATTCAGAGCCTCCTCTTGATCAATTTTTAAACTTATCAGTGAGCAGTGAGACAGAAGCAAGTACATACTTCTGTATTTGTGTCTTATTTTAGGAACTAATCAACCTCACTCCACTTTTTGTCACAATTTTATATTAACATGCCTTCTCAGGCCTTGAATTGCTGTAATGTTGACTACTGGTTCCAATAGCCAGCACGAGCCAAACTAACGTAGTTTACAAAATACCATGCAAGGACTGCACAAAACACTATATAGGACAAACAGGAAGACAGCTAACAATCCGCATCCATGAACATCAGCTAGCCACAAAACGACATGACCAGCTATCCCTAGTAGCCATACACTCAGACAACCAGGAACATGAATTTGACTGGGAAAACACTACCATCATAGGACAAGCCAGACAGAGAACAGCCAGGGAATTCCTAGAGGCATGGCATTCATCCACAAACTCCATTAACAGACACATGGACCTGGACCCCATATACAAACCACTACAGCTGAAACTGATACCCGGAAGCGGCAAGAACATCCATCAACAGACACATCGACCTGGACCCCACATACAAACTACTACAGCTGAAACTGACACCCGGAAGCGGCAAGAACAAACCACTATAAATACCGGAAGAAACATCAAAGCAGCGCTTCACAGGAGGCTCCAATAGCACTGATGATGTTCCCTAGCCAGGGAACGAAACGTTTGCAGCAAAAACTTCCAGCTCGGCGAACAGAACCACAACAACGGACACCCGAGCTACAAATCTTCAACCAGACTTTAAACTACTGGTTCCTTTGCATGTTTTCTCTCTCACTTGTTTTCTCATTTCTCCTCTGAATAATCTGTATTGATTCCTGTTCTCAATTGTTTAATCCATTTGATATCTGTTAGACACACTCTTTTTCCTGTTTCATTTTATTCAGCTCTGGATTTATTTGCCTAGCTTTACCCACTTGTGGCATATACCTGCACCTGCAGCCTGAATACAGTTCTCATACAGTTTTGCCTGCCAATGTTAAGGCTACTTTATTGGGCTAGATCTGCTTGCACATAGTATAGGTGGCCATTCCCCAATCACTTATTTACTGCTTCTGTCCTTTTAACTATCAATCATAAACCTTATGATGGTGCATTTCCTAAATGTTCCCTACTGACACCTGACCTACCCAATCCAGCTCATTACCCAGAAAACAGATCCAATAATACCAGGATATGGAAACATCAATGTTGAAAATTCTCCTGAAGATATTCTTGAAACTCTTGTCCATTCAGTAACAATAGAGGCTTTGATAGGCTACTATCAAGGCAAATGAATCTCTCCACAGGCAGATATGTGGTGGCTGAAATAACTCTATAGTGGTCAAATCCTGTTACCCTTTATTAACTCATGGAGAGTCCTTGACACCAACCCAGCTTCCTCAGAGCCAGCTCTCAGAGTGAACAGGACGTCTGACACTCAGGTTTTTTTTGTTTTATTCCCTAGTTTTTTAAAAGTTTTATTAAACAATACAGTTTACAAAACAATTAACATTAACAGCTGTACCCAGAGAAACAGCCATTGTACAAGGGAGTGGAATGGCAAAGCCAGGCCCCAAACCCCACCATTCAACCAATTTTCAGGAAATGAGGACAAACCTCAAATCCCACTTTCAGTCATCACAAAACAGTAACAAATGCATATAGGACAGTCCAATTATGTAAAACAGTGCATAAAATACAGAATCCCCGGCAAGCCAGCCATCCCTCCCACCTTCTGGCCACTCTGAGGCAGCCCGCCCCTACACCTCTTCGGCTCTCGGTCCACCTCATGCCCCTTCTGGTTCTCAGTTTGCCCTGACATACCTTCCGTCCATCTCTAGGATAGCCTGCCCTGTTTCCCCAACCTCCCTAGGGCACGCTTTTTAAAAATTATATTAAACAATACCGTTGACAAAACAGTTAACATTAACAACTGTATACAGAGAAACGGCAATTTTACAAGGGAGAGGAACAGCAAAGCTAGGCCCCAAACCCCAACGTTCAACCAGTTTTCAGGGAAATGAGGACAAACCTCAAATCTCACTTTCAATCACCACAAAACAGTAACAAATACATCTAAGACAGTCCAATTACATAAAAAAGTGTATAAAATACAGACTCCCCCACCAGCAAGCCAGCTGTCCCTCCCACCTTCCAGCCACTCTAAGGCAGCCAGCCCCTAAGCTCCTTCCGGCTCTCGGTCCACCTCATGCCCCTTCCTGTTCTCTGTTCGCCCTGACACACCTTCTGGCCACAGCCCTCCTGCTTCCCCAAGCCTCCTAGGACACTCTGGTTTATTTTTCTTTCAGGAAGTAGGTTTCCTCTTTTATTTATTTTATTAAACAACTCACAGTTTACAAAACCATTAACATTAACAGCTGTACACAGAGAAACAGCAATTGTACAAGGGCGAGGAGCAACAAAGCCAGGCCCCAAACCCCACCGTTCAACAATTTTCAGGGAAATGAGGCCAAACCTCAAATCTCAGTTTCAATCATTACAAAACAGTAACAATGACATTTGTACATACAAGACAGTCCAATTACATTTAAAAACAGTGCATACAATACACATCCCCAGTGACCCATCAAGCCACTCTCCCTCCCACCTTCCGGCCACTCTAAGGCAACCAGCCCCTACGCCCCTTCTGGCTCTCGATCCACCCCATGCCCTTTCCAGTTATGGTCCACCTTAGCACACCTTCTAGCCACCTCTAGGACAGCCCACCCTGCTTCTCCTCCCCCACCCCGGACACTGGTTTATTTTATTTTATTTCTTTTTTTCAACTCTTCCTCCTCAATAAGAGTATCAGTCACCTCTCCTCGTTATTACAGGGGCAAAAAAAAGCAGAGTCCTTCATTTACACACTGATCCAGCTCCCTCAGAGGCAGCTCTCAGGGTGACAGAACCCCTGACACTCCTGGTTTTGTAAAACCCCCACACTACTGCCTAACTGTGGTAGTGCTTATCTTTTTCCCCGCACCCATGTTGTGTGTGTGCAGGTGTGAGCCACAGTGAAAGATACAGGGTGTGTGAATCTTATTCAAATTCCACCACCAGGAAGAAAGGAAATACCCACGAGTGACACACTGTTTTCTTTTAATCTACAACAGTGCTAGAGGCCAAAAATAATCCCATAGAGGCCAGTATCCCATCCCTTTATTTACACATGGAGATTTCTGGACACTGACCTAGGTCCCTCAGAGCCAGCTGTCAGAGTGAACAGAAGCCCTGGACACTGCTGTTTATTACTTTTTTTTTCTTTACCTTTACCCCCGCACTACTGTCTAACTGTGGTAGTACTTATATTTTCCCCAGCACCCATGCAAGTGTGAGACACAGTGAAAGACACAAGGGGTACAACTCTTTATTCAATTTCCACCACCAGGAAGAAAGGAAACACCCAGATGGCCAGTGACACTCTGGTTTATATCTGTCAGCCAGGGCTCCCTGATTAGATCAGATTAACAGCCTCAATCAGGGAACATATTTTCTGAGGTCCACCCGGCTGACCTTGTTACAATCACTACAACGCCCCTCCCCCTCCAACTCTGGGGATATAAGCCAGTTCTTGCAGAATCATGGAATGGTTTCCAGCTCAACATACAAGGTGACCTTGGCTCCTTTTATAGTCCCGAGGTATTTAATTAGGACTTCACTCAAGCAGATATTTTCTCATTAGAAATATTGAGCTAATCTAGGTGATTAGAAATACAAATACAAACAAGAAATTGCGCGCCAAAAGTCGTTGATTTCAAAAACCACTAATCATGAATGGACCCGGGCGATAGAACAGGCTGTCACTATAGGACAGAACAGGACAACACACCGCAAAAAAACGGCACTAAAAGAAAAAATGGCCAAACTAACACACAAAAAAGAGGACACTACAACACACACCTGGGTTAAAAACCTCTCCCACAGACAGCTCACAGACATGGAAAGAACTATACTGGCCAAGGGACTCATCTACAACCACAGGGATGCCAAGACAGCAGACTTCCCAGCAGCACTAGAATGCACACTCAGGAACAACGGACTGTCAGAAGAGACACAACAAACAGTGAGACATACGGTCGTACCTATGATGATAAGAAAAAGACAAACACATAACCTCAAAACCAAGGAGAGGGAAGCACTGAAAGCACTAAGAAACGATAAGAACATAATCATACTACCAGCAGATAAAGGCAGAATGACGGTCATCCTAGATAAATCAGATTACATCAAAAAAGCACAACAACTACTCGCAGATACCAACACCTACCAAATGAAGGAATCTGACCCCACACCACAACTCACCAATAGAATAAATAACACACTAAGGAATCTACAAAAAAACGGACAGATAACCAAAGCCGACCTACAAAGAATGAAACCGGAAAACAACAACACCCCCAGATTCTATGGACTACCTAAAGTACACAAACCAGACATCCCACTCAGACCCATAGTATCACTACCAGGGACACCATCACACAAACTGGCCAAAGAACTACAACAGAAACTGAAACACCTGGTCAGCGGATCCAAACACTCCATAAAATCAACGCAGGAATTCTTGGACGTCATCAGGAATACACACATAGACAAAGAAGAAACCATGATCTCATTCGACGTGACGGCACTGTTCACCTCGATTGACAAAACCCTAGCCAGAGAAACAATAGCCAACCTACTGGACATACAGAACAGAAAACAGGAGGCGGAACCTATCAACAAAGACGGCATACTTAAACTACTGGACTTGTGCCTCACTACACACTTTACATTCAACAACCAGATATACGAACAAATCAACGGAACACCCATGGGATCACCAATCTCGGGACTCATAGCAGAGGCAGTTATGCAAAGGTTAGAACAAACAGCCCTACCACAAATTCAACCCAAACTCTGGGTCAGATATGTCGATGACACGTTTGTAATCATCAAAAACGCGGAAATAGAAAATACACACCGGATCATCAACGCCACACTCAGAGGAATCCGATTCACGAGAGAAGAAGAAAAGGATAGCCAACTCCCATTCCTAGACGTGATAGTACAGAGAACACCGAACGGAGAATTCACCACAAGGGTACACAGGAAAACAACACACACAGACCAAGTCCTAAACTATGAAAGTAACCACCCCAACACACACAAATGAAGCTGCATCAGGACACTATTCAAAAGGGCCACAACACACTGCAGTACACCAGAACTGTAAAAAGAAGAACACCTATACAAGGTATTCGCCAAAAACGGATACCCGCGCAACTTTATCAACAGATGCCTAAGAGACAGACCACGGAACGAGGACATGCCACAACCAAAAGGACTAGCCACTCTACCATACATCAGGAGTGTTTCAGAACTGACAGCCAGACTACTGCGACCCTTAGGACTCATAACGGCACACAAACCAACAGCCACGCTCAGACAACAACTTACTAGAACAAAGGACCCAATACCCAACATGACCAAAACTAATGTAGTTTACAAAATACCATGCAAGGACTGCACAAAACACTAGATAGGACAAACAGGAAGACAGCTAACAATCCGCATACATGAACATCAACTAGCCATGAAATGACACGACCAGCTATCCCTAGTAGCCACACACGCAGACAACAAGCAACATGAATTCGACTGGGAAAACACTACTATCATAGGGCAAGCCAGACAGAGAACAGCCAGGGAATTCCTAGAGGCATGGCATTCATCCACAAACTCCATCAACAAACACATCGACCTGGACCCAATATACCAACCACTACAGCGGACAGCTGAAACTGACACCTGGAAGCGGCAAGGACAGACCACTATAAATACCGGAAGAAACATCAAAGAAGTGCTTCGCAGGAGGCTCCAAAGCACTGATGATGTCGCCTAGCCAGGGGACGAAACGTTTGCAACAAAAACTTCCAGCTCGGCGAACAGAGCCACAACAACGAGCACCCGAGCTACAAATCTTCGCACAAACCTAATCTAGGTGAATCCTTCTCAACCAATTTTGCCCCATCAAGCTTGGGAACTAAACCGGCTGCTTCTCGTAAAAGACCAGGAAACAAATTGTAACCTCAATCTGTATAAGTTCCCCAGTACAGGTTCTCAGTCCAGCCATGATCTTGTATAAAATTAAGGGTTTCAGTCCAGATGAATTTTGTTGAAGACTGGTTCTGTGATCACTGAAACGGCTGTGTTAGTATTGACCTCCATTAGAACCAGGTGACCATTTAACCAGAAATTTATTTTGATTGATTCTGACATGGATGTTGCTAAGCAATTTAACTGTTCCAAATCAGATGTGGGTAGACTTTCCAAGGTATGCACTCTCCTGGACACTGGTCTTTGAGTCTCTTACTCAGCTTAGGTTTAGTGGGTCTCTTTTGTTGTCTTGAGTCCACATACTGGCAGCAACTACAATGACTTGTCACCACAAATCCTGAAGAAAATATTAATCGTTTGGCCAAGGTTTGGTTTTGTTTTGGGGGCTTTGCTGTGGGATGACCTAGAGTCCCCCTGTTCAGGATATGCCCTGAGTGAGGCTGTACAACTACCTTCATTCAAGTGGTGATCCTCAAGCTCAGTCAGACTGGCAAGGGTGTCCACTTCCATCAGAATTCCTGGCAATTCAAATGCTACACTTGCCACATTTTCCAATGATAAAGCCAGTTGTTCAGCTAGTAGGTGATTTTGCAGGGTTACATCATTAATCCCACTCCTGTCGCCACTGATACAATTCCACAGAGGCTGCTATCCCATTGCCACATCACCCTTTACTTATACCTGTCGAGCCCTGGACACGGATCCAGCTTCCTCCAAGCCAGCTCTCGGAGTGAACAGAATCTCTGACATTTCTGTTTATATCTGTCAGCCCCCAGTCAGGCAATTCCTATTCCACAAGGTACACCTGACTTACCTTGTTACAATCACGATAGTGACAAGTCTTATCGATAGATGGAAAGTGTTTCTCATCTGAGGTTGTTTGGAAGAGAACTTCTATCATAGAGTCATAGAGATGTACAGCACAAAGACAGACCCTTCAGCCCAACTTGTCCATGCCAACCAGATATCCTAAGTTAATCAAGTTCCATTTGCAAGCATTTGGCTCAAATCCCTCTCAACCCTTCCTATTTATGTATCCATCCAGATGCCTTTTAAATGTTGTAATTGTACCAGCCTCCACCACTTTCTCTGGCAGCTCCTTCCTTATATGTACCACACTCTGTGTGAAAAAGTTATGCCTTAGATCTCTTTTAAAACAAAGAACAATACAACAGAGGAACAGACCCTTCCGCCCTCCATGTGTGCTGACATATTTTGCCCTTCCATATTAAAACTGTCTTCACTCATAGGATCAGTATCTCTCTATTCCCTATCTGTTCATGTGTTTGTCCAGGTGTTTCATGAATGCTGCTATTGGGTCTGCTTCCACCACCTCGTCTGGCAGCACATTCCAGGCAGTCAGCACCTTTTGTGTGAAAAACTTGCCTTGCACATCTCAGTTAAAATCCATGCCATGACTACACCCCTCCCCCCCCCCCCCCCCCCCCCCCCCCACACACACACCCCTTGAATCCGTGTCCCCTTGTAACTGATCCCTCCACCCCGGGAAAAAGCCTAACACTTCCCACTCTATCCATGCCCTTCGCAATCTTATAAATTTGTATCTGGTCACCCCTCAACCTCCTGTTTTCTAGTGAAAAATAAACCCAGTCTATCCAACCTTGCTACATGGCTAAAATCCTCCACACGAGACAACATCCTGGCAAACCTTTTCTGTACCCTCTCTAAAGCATCCACATCATTCTAGTGTGTGGCATAACTAACATTCTATAAAGCTACAGCATCACTTGCCTATCTTTATACTCAATGCCCCCTTCCAATGAAGGCAAGTGCACCACAGGCCTTTTTTTAACACCTTATCTACTGCTGTTGCCACATTCTGGGACCTGCACACCCAGATCCCTCTGCGTATCAATACTCCAAAGGTTTTTTTCACCGGATGAGGGCATCACTGGCTACGCAGCATTTATTGCCTATCCCTAATCGCCCAGAGGGTAGTTGCGAGTCAACCACTTTGTTGTGGGTCTGGAGTCACATATAGTCCAGACCAGGTCAAGATAGCAGTTTCCCTCCCTAAAAGATGTTAGTGAACCAAATAGGTTTTTTGCTGGCAATGTTTTAGTCGTCATTAGATTCTTAATTCCAGATATTTACTGAATTCAAATTCCACCTTTGGACATAGTGGGATTCGAACCCGGGTCCCTGTAACATTATCTGGATCTCTAAATTAACAATCCAGTGATAATACCACTAGGCTATTGCCTCCCCAGTGACTCTGCCAATCACCGAATAATTTCCACCTGTACTTGACCTTCCAAAATGCATCACCTCACATTTGTCTGGATTAAACTCCATCTACCATTTTTCTGCCTATGGCTCAACTGATATATATATCCTGCTGTATCTTCTGACAATCCTCCTCGCGATCTGCAACTCAACCAATCTTTGTATTGTCCACAAACTTACTAATTAGAACAGCCATGTTTTCCTCCAAATCATTTATGTAGACCTCAGCAGAGGTCCCAGCACTGAATCCTATGGAACACCACTAATCACAGCATCCATTCTGAAAAGCATCCTTCTACCACTGCCCTGTGTCTCCTATGGCTAAGCCAGTTCTATATCCATCTTGCTACCTCACTCCTGATACTATGTGACTTCACCTTTTGTACCAGTGTGCCAAGATGGGCCTTGTCAAAGGCTTGACTGAAGTCCATGTAGACAACATCATCAGTATTTCCTTCATCAATCATCTTCATCACCTCCTCAAAAAACTTGATCAAGATAGTGAGGTACAACCTACCCCACACAAAACCACGCTGTCTATTGTTAATTGGTCCACTTGTTTCTAAATGCTTTTAGATCTTGTCCCTGAGAATATTTTCCAATAATTTCCCTACCACCAAAATGAGGCGCACAAACCCTTAATTTCCTGGATTGTCCTTGTTATCCATCTTAAACAATGTGACAACATTTGCTATTCTCCAGTCCTCTGGGTCCTCCACCTGTGACCAAAGAGGATACAAAGATGTTTGTCAATGCTCCAGCAATTTGTTTTCTTGCCTCCCTCAATATTCTGGGATAGATCCCATCAGCACCCAAGGACTTGTCTACCTTAATACTTTATAAGACGCACAATACCTCTTCCTTTTTAAAATCAACTTGGCTCAGAGATTCGAGACTCTCTTCCCTGAGATCATTCACCACTAATTCCTTCTCTTCAGTGAAAACTGACACAAAGCATTCACGGACATCAGCTATCTCTTCTAGTTCCACAAACAGACTCCCTTCTTTGTCATTGAATGGGCCAATCCTTTCCTTGCTTACTTTCTTGTTCTGATATATGTATAAAAAGCCTTGGGATTCTCCTTAATCCTGTGTGTTAATGACTTTTCACGTTAGCATTTTAAATCTTTCCTGTCACCTCAAACCTATGCTTCATGTAATATTTGATGCTGCACGACTTGCATTGTGGGAAGGATAAAAAAAAAGTGCCCTTGCATTTGGGTAAATATTTGGGATGCTTTTTACTTATGTAACTTAGCACCCTCTTGGTCATCCTCCAAACAGCTCCACCCACCTCTAATTCAGTGTATAGTGTCCAATGTAAAAAGAGGCTGGATAACCTATTGTAGAATAGTCAATCAACCTGATAAGACTGATGAGTCAGTGAAGTAACATCTTTCATAATGAACCTTTTCAAAACAATCAATTCAGTGTAAAGAAATATTACACAATTACATGTCTGTGTAGATATCCATAGAGCAAAATCAGACTTAGTGTTTGAGAAAACATGATTTTCAAGGAAAAGGTAATTGAGCTATCAATCCCATGTCTGCCAGAAACACACAATTTGTCATATCACAAAACAGTTAATTTATTTAATATCCTGAGGGAGAACATTAGTACCAGACAAAAACAATATATTTTCTCTGCTACTAACATCTTCAAAACCCATCAGATTTTTCAGAAGTTATTTTGCTTTCATAAATCTCTGTTGACTTTGCGTAGAGGATTATTTTCTAATTATCCACAAATTATTATTCTTTATAATAGATTTTAATATTTTCTCAACCACTGACATCAGGCTAAATTGGCCATAGTTCTTTATTTTCCCACCCTTTTCTCTTAAATGTTGGGGTTATATTTGCAACCTTCTAATCTTTAGAAACCGATGCCCAATGAATACAGTTTGAGAGGCGGTGACCAATGCATCCATTATCTCATTAGCCATACCTTGCAGCACTACCCTCTGTGTGAAAAACTTGCCTCGTAGATCCCTTTTAAATCTTTCCCAGCTCACCTTAAACAAATACCCTCTAATTTTGGACACTAGAACTCCTGGGGAAAGACATTATCTATTCACCTTATCCATGCCCTCATGATTTTATAAAGCTCTGTAAGGTCACCTCTCAGCCTCTGATGCCTCAGGGAAAATAATCATTCTATTCAGTCTTTCCCTTTGGCTCAAACCCTTGAACCCTTGCAACATCCTTGTAAATCTTTTCTGAACTCTTTCAAGTTTCACAACATCCTTCTGATGGGAAAGAGACCAGAATTGCATGCAATATTCCAATAATAACCTAACCAATGTCCTGTATAGCTGCAACATGACCTCCCAATCCTATACTCAGTGCACTGACCAATAAAGGCAAACATACCAAGTGCCTTATTCACTATTCTATCTACCTGTGTCTCCACTTTCAAGGAACTAAGAACCTGCACTCCAACATCTCTGTGTTCAACAATACTCCCCAGGACCTTACCATTAAGTGGTTAAATCCTGCCCTGGTTTGCTTTTCCAAAATGTAGCACCTCACATTTATCTAAATTAATCTCCATCTGCCACTCCTCAGCCCATTGGGCCATCTGATCAAGGTCCTGTGACTGTCCACTACACCTCCAATTTCTCTGGATGAAGAACTGGTTGTCAGAGGCGAAAACATTGTGATCGAGGATGCAATTCTCCACCCAACATCAGCTCCTCCACATCATCTTTGTTATGCCAATCTAACTGTTTTGGGCAAAACATCACCTGAATTTCTGATTGGTTAATGTTTGTGGTAATAGTTTAAAATAAGGGTGTGCTCAGTTTAGAGCTGAGGATTTTTTTTTCTCTCTCTGTGTTATCAGAATTTGGAATTTGCTTCTTCAAAAGACAATAGTTTCTTCCAAAGAGGATGAAAGATTATTAGGGGTAAGCAGAAATGTAGAACTGAAATTGAAGTCAGATCAGCCTTGAGTTTGTTGAATGGTAGAATGGCTTGATGGACCAAAACCTCTATTCATGTTCCTTGTTCATCATTTCCTCCGTTCCATATGTATATATTGTTAAACTGTTGATTTTTGCATCAATCACTTTTACATTCTATTCAGTGACATTTCTACCATTTTTTCCTATTATTAGTTATAATTCCGGTTAAGTGTTTTTTGACTTCTACTTTGCACTAATGCCATGGAACTGACCAGATGTAAAAGAATTTGTATTGGGCCCTAATACACCTAGTTCTTCAATAACCATCCTATCTGTAGGTTGTTTGTTTTCTCAGAAATACCAATTTTAACTCATTCGCTTGAACCAATTGAAAGAAAACAGGTCTGAAATTTATAGCAGCTGTTTGGTAGTAAATGACTTGCATTTACCAAAAAGAGACATATTACTGAAAAGAGATATGTTACTGAAAAGACACCTATTATTGAAAAGAGACATATGCTATTGAATCTTTTTGTGTTATATGCATCAGGTCAAATGCCAGAATTCTAATTTCCAAATAACAATTCATACAATTGAAGAAAAAGGGTGCTGGTTGGTTGGCAATGCTATGGTCAACCAGAGAAAACTTGCCAATTAATCACTAACTCTCAACTCTTGTGGTCGAAATAGTGATAATTTGAAATTTAGCATATTTTGCATTTGTTACAATGAGTACAAGCAACTTACATTTATTTAGTATCTTTCTTGATCTCAGGATATCCCAAAGTACTTTGCAACTAATTACCTTAACAATGTAGTCACTCTTTTAATGTCTTAGACATTTGCATGCAACAAGCTCCCCACAAACAATATGATAAATAAATACAGAAGTGTCTCGACTTACGAATTTAATCCGTTCCGGGACCCGGTTCGCGAACCGAAAAGTTTGCGAACTGCATCAATTTTACCCATTGTTCAGATAGTGTAAGATGCTTGGACATAGCAACGAACGCTGTTCACAGCACACGCGCCAAAGATGAACTGAATGAGATCACGTAGGGCCCAAGAGCTTTTGCGTTCAACAAGTGCGGAGCAAAGCAGAACAATGAAACCACGTGGTCGCACACGGGCTTTTTGCGTTCATACCTTCGTTCGTACCTTGAATTTCGTACGTACGTACGTCGAAGCAAAATTTTACGTACAATCCTGTTCGTAAACTGATTTGTTTGTGAACGGGGTCATTCGTATGTCGAGGCGCTACTGTAATCTGTGAAGATGTGGACTGAGAGACAATTTCTGGCCAGGATACCATAAATCCCTGCCCTTCTTTGCAATAGTGCAATGGATAGTCTACTGGAGAGAACAGATGGGATCACATTGAACAGTCCCCTGAAAAGTGGTACCTCTGGCAGTACTGCATTCCTTCAGGTCTACTCTTGAGAGTCAACTTTGACCTTTGTGCTAATTACTAAGTGGTTATTCCTGAAATCATAAAACTCATTATTTCTTTCACTTTCACTTAATTGTACAATTGGATACCCAAACTTATGGACTGTGGATTGATTGATTATGATAACAAATTT
This sequence comes from Hemiscyllium ocellatum, assembly GCF_020745735.1. Taxonomy (NCBI): domain Eukaryota; kingdom Metazoa; phylum Chordata; class Chondrichthyes; order Orectolobiformes; family Hemiscylliidae; genus Hemiscyllium; species Hemiscyllium ocellatum. The sequence continues at coordinate 91,676,296 of NC_083411.1, read as the reverse complement.
GCAAATGCTTTATTTGTCACTTGCTCAGTATTTTCAATTTTTTGAGTTTCCTTTACTGAAGAATAAAATTTAGATCAGAGTTTTAATTCTAAAATAACAGTCATTGCTTTAATACAATGAACATACATGTTCCATCATACTTCATTCAGACAACAACAAGTTGTTTGTATTTCTGATTCAATTTTAAAAGCTAGAATATTGTGACTTACATTCACATTTTCCTTCCAAGACATAGTTTGTGAGCAACAGATTTAATTTCTATTATTCTTTCCAATTATGTGGTATAATTACTGAAAATTAAGCAATTGTTGATAAAAGTAAATACCATTAGTGCTCCCTTCTTTTCACATCATGCTGCACCAGATGGGTGCAATACAAACTTATTTTGACAATTTGGTTTCCATTAATTAAAAATAAACAAATTGCACTCTTTGTCATTCAAATTGACATCCTACATGTGGCATAAACTATTGTTGAGGTATTCATATGAGAATCAGGAAAGCCCTGATGAAGGGCTTATGCCCGAAATGTCGAATTTCCTATTCCTTGGATGCTGCCTGACCTGCTGTGCTTTAACCAGCAATACATTTTCAACAATTTTCAGCTGTGATCTCCAGCATCTGCAGACCTCATTTTTTACCCGAGTCTTTCTTCTTTAGACAACAACTAGGCATGCATGTTTAAAATAACTACTGATTACAAAATGCTTTGAGGGGGAATGACAAGGTAGAGTTTAAGTGTCAGGGAGAGGAAGAGAGAAGAATGGTATTTGTGCGACTATTGCCTGCTGTCCATGAACTTCAAACAATGAACGACCCTTCTTTGGGTCAGATCCTGATGATCAGGGTTTGATGTTTGTGATACTGTTCATCGTGCGGGGAGAATGAGCAGCATGAGCACTGCTCCTATCCTTCTGATCCAATACCACCTTCTGCCATGTTTCATTTCAAAGAGATACCTTGTAATCAACAAGGCAACAGAAGCCCTAACATGGTTGCTGTCTGTCTTTGCCCCTGACATTAGGGATAAAAAATGAGGTCTGCAGATGCTGGAGATCACAGCTGAAAATGTGTTGCTGGTTAAAGCACAGCAGGTCAGGCAGCATCCAAGGAATAGGAAGCAGTTTCCACCTCCTTTAAGTGGGCACTGATTTTGCTGTCTAGAAAATTAGCCATTTGGACTTGAACATAGGTAACACTCTCTTGGTCCAGATGCTCTCAAGTCCTGGGTTTTGCCTTGTATATGTCTGTCATGCCATTGAGTTCCTGATGCATCCTCAATTTCCACAACACTAGCCTCTGCGTCCAAAGGATCCCAAGCCATGTATTTTCACCACTTGCATTGTGATGCATTTACTTCCATTTGCAAATACTATAAAACTGTGCCTTTTGGTCTGTAACCCTTTTACAAGCAGGAATACTTTCTCCTTATCTACTTAGTTCTGACCCATTATAATTTTTAAAACTTCAAAATGTCCTCCCAGCCTCCTTTTCTCCAAGGAGAACTGTCTCAACTTCTCCAATGTATCCTCCTAACTGATGTAGCAAATGAACTCAAAAGTCTGTCAGTTTGAGTTTAGAAATATAAAATATCTTTTCAGCGATACTGAATAGCTGATGCAACTTTGTACCCTGGTATTGAATTTGCTGTGGACTACTGATAAATTAACATGCAGTGTTTCTGAAAAATACTCTGTGGGGCCAACAAGTAGCAGCATGAGCACTGCTCCTACCCTTCTGATCCAATACCACCTTCTGCCATGTTTCATCTCAAAGACCTACCTTGTAATCAACAAGGTAACAGAAGCCCGAACATGGTTGCTGTCTGTCTTTGCCCCTGACACTAGGGAAGCAGTTTCCACCTCCTTTAAATGGGCACTGATCTTGCTGTCTAGAAAATTGGGCCATTTGGACCTGAACACAGGTAACACTCTCTCAGAACTATGAGTTCCAGCCTCTGATCCTATAATTCACTGGGTTCCCAACTCTGCATTGAAATTTGGGCAGTGAGAATCAGTGGAATTGCAGTGGTCAGAATGAAACTGCTTGGAGCTTGAGTTGCCTTTAGTCAATAGTATATTCCAATTAGGCGACTTCCTCTTTTGGAGCACAATTGCAACATGACAGAGGTAGTGACACCAGGATGCACAAGCACAAGATGCTGAGATGCAACTAATAATATCAACAGTCAAGGAATAAACTGACATATCACTCCTGGAGTACTTATATTCTTACTTAGGATATAACTACATTCAGAAGGACTTCAAAGTATGGGACTTAAGGGGTAATGCTTTTCAGAAAATTTGAGCAGGATGGATGTGGTGCTGCATCTTGAGAGGTCAACAACAAGATGATGCATTTTGGAGATCAAATGAAAGAGGAAAGTATACAGTAACTGGCAGAACCCTTAGGAGTATTGATATACAAAAGGATCTTGGGGTGCAATTCCATAATTCCCTGAAAATGACAACACAGGTGGATGAGGTGGTAAAGGAAGCGTGTGAAATGATCTGATCAGTCAGGGCATTGTGGATAAAAGTTTCTATGTGCAATTGGATTTGCAGCTCAATGTTTTCTAGAGGAAAGTAGCTTGTATATGTCACAAAATGCTGGATAATGAGACAATCCATTTCATATACATAACTTGGATGTTTTACTGACCCTGTTGACAGTTGCAGTCATTGTCAGAGTCAAGTATCAAAAGTATGTTGCTGTTCTGCTGCAATTACTTTGAACCTGTGTCCTTCCCTTCACAGTGTGTCAATGAAATAAGTTTTTGGTTTGTCCAGAAGTGCCTCTGTAGAAGAATTTATAAAGCATTGAACATAGAACACTACAGAGCAGTACAGGCCCTTCAGCCCTTGATGTTGTGCTAACCTGTCATACCAATCTGAAGCCTATCTAACCTACACGATTGCATGTATGTCCATATGCTTGTCCAATGATGACTTAAATGTACTTAAAGTTGGTGAATTTACTACTGTTGCAGGCAAAGCATTCCATATCCTTACTACTGTCTGATTAAAGAAACTACCTCTGACATCTGTCCTATATCTATCACCCCTCAATTTAAAGCTATACCCCCTCGTGCTCACCGTCACCATACTTGGTAAAAGGCTCTCCATGTCCACCCTATCTAACCCTCTGATTATCTTATATGTCTCGATTAAGTCACCTCTCAACATTCTTCTCTCTAACGAAAACAGCCTCAAGTCCCTCAGCCTTTCCTCGTAAGACCTCCCCTCCATACCAGGCAACATCCCATTAAATCTTCTCTGCATCCTTTTCCAAAGCTTCCACATCCTTCTTATAATGCGGTGACCAGAACTGTACACAATACTCCAAGTGAGGCCCCACTAGAGTTTTGTACAGCTGCAGCATAACCCATGGTTCCGGAACTCGATCCTTCTGTTTATAAAAGCTAAAACACTGTATGCCTTCTTAACAACCCTGTCAACCTGGGTGGCAACTTTCAAGGATCTGTGTACATGGACACCGAGATCTCTCTGCTCATCTACACTACCAAGAATCTTACTATTAGCCCAGTACTTTGCATTCCGGTTACTCTAACCAAAGTAAATTACCTCACACTTGTCCACATTAAACTCCATTTGCCACCTCTCAGCCCAGCTCTGCAGCTTATCTATGTCTCTGTGTAACCTACAACATCCTTCATCACTATCCACAACTCCACCGACCTTAGTGTCATCTGCAAATTTACTAACCCACCCTACTACGCCCTCATCCAGGTCATTTATAAAAATGACGAACAGCAGTGGACCCAACACCATCCCTTGCGGTACACCACTGGTAACTGGGCTCCAGGATGAACATTTCCCATCAACCACCACCCTCTCTCTTCTTTCAGCAAGCCAATTACTGATTCAAACTGCTATACCTCCCACAATCCCATTCCTCCGCATTTTGTACAATAGCCTACTGTGGGGAACCTTATCAAACGCCTTGCTGAAATCCATTTACACCACATCAACTGGTTTACTCTCATCTACCTGTTTGGTCACCTTCTCAAAGAACTCAATAAGGTTTGTGAGGCACAACCTATCCTTCACAAAATCATGCTGACTATCCCTAATTAAATTATTATTTTCTAGATGATTATAAATCCTATCTCTTATAACCTTTTCCAACACTTTACCAACAACTGAAGTAAGGCTCACTGGTTTATAATTATTAGGATTGTCTCTACTCCCCTTCTTGAACAGGGGAACTACATTTGCTATCCTCTTGTCTTCTGGCACTATTCCTGTAGACGATTTAAAGATCAATGCCAAAGGCTCGGCAATGTCCTCCCTGGCTTCCCAGAGATCCTAGGATAAATCCCAACCAGCCCAAGGGACTTATCTATTTTCACACTCTGCAGGATTTCTAATACCTCTTCCTTGTGAACCTCAATCCCACCTAGTCTAGTAGCCTATATCTCAGTAATCTTCTTGAAAACATTGTCATTTTCTAGAGTGAATACTGTTGAAAAACATTCATTTTGTGCTTTCCCTATCGCCTCTGACTCCACACACAACTTCCCTCTACTATCCTTGATTCTCATCATTCTTTTATTCCTTAAATACCTATAGAAAGCCTTAGGGTTTACCCTGATCCTATCCGCCAACAACTTCTCATGTTTCCTCCTGGCTCTTCTGAGCTCTCTCTTTAGGTCTTTCCTGGCGACCTTATAACCCTCAAGCATCCTAACTGAGCCTTCATATCTCATCCTAACATAAGGATTCTTCTTCTTCTTGACCAGAGATTCCACTTCCTTCGTAAACCACGGCTCCCATGCTCTACAGCTTCCTCCCTGCCTGACAGGTACATAATTATCTAGGACACACATAAGCTTTTCCTTGAATAAGCTCCACATTTCTAATGTGCCTATCCCCTGCAGTTTTCTTCCCCATTCTATGCTTCCTAAATCTTGCCTAATTGCATCGCAATTGCCTTTCCCCCAATTGTAACGCTTGCCCAGTGGTATACAGCTGTCCCTTTCTATCACTAAAGTAAACATAACAGAATTGTGATCGCTATCACCAAAGTGCTCACCTACCTCCAAGTCTAACACCTGGCCGGGCTCATTACCCAGTACCAAATCTAATGTGGCTTTTCCCCTTGTTGGCCTGTCTACATACTGTGTCAGGAAGCCCTCCTGCACACACTGGACAAAAACTGACCCATCTATAGTACTCATACTATAGTGTTCCCAGTCAATATTTGGAAAGTTGAAGTCCCCCATGACAACTACCCTGTCTCTCTCACTCCTATCGAGAATCATCTTTGCTATCCTTTCCTCTTCATCTCTGGGACTATTCGGAGGACTATAGAAAACTCCCAACAGGGTGATCTCTCCTTTCCTGTTTCTAACCTCAGCCCATACTACCTCAGTTGAAGAGTCCCTAAACATCCTTTCTGCAACTGTAATACTGTCCTTGACCAACAATGCCACACCGCCCCCTCTTTTACCATCTTCTCTGTTCTTACTGAAACATCTAAATCCTGGAACCTGCAACAACCATTCCTGTCCCTGCTCTATCCATGTCTCTGAAATGGCCACAACATCGAAGTCCCAGGTACCAACCCATGCTGCAAGTTCACCCACCTTATTCCTGATGCTCCTGGTGTTGAAGTAGACACACTTCAAACCAACTTCTTGCTTGCCGGTGCCATCTTGCGTCCCTGAAACTTGATTTCGGACCTCCCTACTCTCAAGCTTTTCTATACTTGAACTACAGTTTTGGTTCCCATCCCCCTGCTGGATTAGTTTAAACCCACCCCAATAGCCTTAGCGAATTTCCCCCCCAGGATATTGGTACCCCTCCGGTTCAGATGAAGACCGTCCTGTTTGTAGAGGTCCCACCTACCCTAGAAAGAGCCCCAATTATCCAAGAATCCAAAACCCTCCCGCCTGCATCATCCCTGTAGCCATGTGTTTGATTCCTCTCTTTCACTATTCCTTGCCTCACTAGCACGTGGCACTGGCAGCCAACCAGAGACAATAACTCTGTTCGTCCTAGCTCTAAGCTTCCATCCTAGCTCCCTGAATTTCTGTCTTAAATCCCCATCTCTCTTCCTACCTATGTCGTTGGTGCCTATGTGGACCATGACTTGGGGCTGCTCCCCCTCCCCCTTAAGGATCCCAAAAACACGATCAGAGACATCACGAACCCTGGCACCTGGGAGGCAACACCTTTCGTCCCCACAGAACCTCCTATCTGCTCCCCTAACTATGGAGTCCCCAATGACTACTGCTCTGCTCCTCTTCCCCCTTCCCTTCTGAGCAGCAGGGACAGACTCTGTGCCAGAGCCCTGCGCCCCACTGCTTTCCCCTGGTAAGTCATCCCCCCCCAACAGTATCCAAAATGGGATTGTTGAGGGGAATGGCCACAGGGGATCCCTGCACTGTCTACTAGTTCTCTTTCCGTCCCCTGACTGTAACCCTTTTGCCTTTTTCTTGTACCTTAGAAGTGACTACCTCCCTATAACTCCTCTCAGTAACCTCCCCCGCCTCCCGAATGATCCGAAGTTCATCCAGCTCCAGCTCCAGCTCCAGTTCCCTAACACGGTTTTCGAGGAGCTGGAGTTGGGTGCACTTCCTGCAGGTGTAGTCAGCAGGGACACTGGTGGTGACTCTTCTAGTGTAAAGTTGACCATTGTGCTTCTTGTATAGGGGATAGGTATAGAGGTAACAATGAATTTTTTACTTAACTAACATTGAAAAACTGATGTTCTCTAACTTTGCATTGAAATCTGCCAATGAATTGGCCTATATACTTATCTGTTGGTGGTTTGATATGACTCAAGACTGTGTGTCTTGAAGCTTACTGAGATCTTAAACTGATCTACTAAAAATTGATTAAAAAATGGTCAGAATCTTTGTAGTCATCAGTTGAAATACCAGAGAATTTCATTCTGCACAATCCTTCATTTCCGAAAGAGAGAACTTTTGACTGCTTGTCTTTTCTTTATTATTTGTTAACTTATGAAGTGAATTGTTTATTCTCTCCTGGATTAGCAGAAGTTCTGACAGAATGTCATTGGATTGTCTGTGATGTTCAGATGTTTTCCTTCCGTCCTTATTCTGCTGCCTTGTGCTTTAAAATAATTGTAAGTCCGCTAAGAATCTACGGCATGATGCTTTTATTTTGTGTTGGTTTCTCAACTTGTTTTTTTTATTGTTGCAGCTACTTTGTGGGCGGCACAGTGGCACAGTGGTTAGCACTGCTGCCTCACAGTGCCAGAGACCGGGTTCAATTCCCGACTCAGGTGACTGACTTTGTGGAGTTTGTACGTTCTCCCCGTGTCTGCATGGGTTTCCTCCGGGTGCTCCGGTTTCCTCCCACAGTCCAAAGATGTGCGGGTCAGGTGAATTGGCCATGCTAAATTGCCCGTAGTGTTAGGTAAGGGGTAAATGTAGGGGTATGGGTGGGTTTCGCTTCGGTGGGTCGGTGTGGACTTGTTGGGCCGAAGGGCCTGTTTCCACACTGTAAGTAATCTAATCTAAAATCTAAAGAGTAGCAGCTTTGGGCTTGTAGGTGCTATTTATGGTTTAAAAATAAGGTTTTGAGCCATCATGTTTTTAAAACTCCCTATTTAGTATAATCAAAACTGACCATGACATCAGTTTTTTTGAAATATTACTGTACATTAAGTGAAATTTATTCCCTTCATTATAGTTTCAAATTAATGTGATATTTCTCTCATCTGGAAAAGCAGAGTTGCTGATAATTCAGTCACAATAGATTACTCAGTTTTCTGAAGTTATAACAAAAGAGGATAATACATTTGAAGAACTATTTAGTATGAAGTTTTAAATCCTGTCAGTGTGAAAGAAATATTTGACAATCCATAGTTTATTTATTTTTATTCTTTCACAGGATGACTGGCTTGGCTAACATTTGTTGCCTATCTATTATTACCCTTGAAGATGGCTAGTAAGCCTCTAATAATTTTTTGTTTGTCCTTGTGCATGTATTTTAAACAAAAATGTTCTGGCATTATGTATGCGGTGTAAGTAATGAACCCATTATTGCATTAATGACTAATGCTTTTCAATTTGATTTCAATTAGCTTGAAATGCATCAGGAAAAACTGGCATCAACCTGACAATGTGTAAAATTGCCCGTTATGTCCTGCACACAAAAAGGACAAATTCCTTCCCTAAGAATATTGTAGGGCACTGCAGAGGTTCAAAACGATAGGTCACCATCATCTTCTCAATGATAATTAGGGACAGATAATAAAAGCTGGCCAGCCAGTGATATCCACATTCCACAAGTGAATAAATTAAAAACAAGGGAAATCCAACCTAGCTATTGCTGCCCCATCAGTTTAATCTTCATCATCAGTAAAGTGATCAGTAAAATACAATGCTATCAAGCAACATCGACTCAGTAACATCCAATTTGGGTTTCACCAGAACGACTCATCTCCTGACTTCAAGAGATCCTTAGTTCAAACATAGACAAAAGCGCCAAATTCCAAAGATGAGGTGAAAGAGTCAGCTCTTGACACCAAGACCACATTTGATTGAAGGTATCCTAGTAAAGCTGGAATCAAGAGAAAAGCTCTAAGCTGGTTGGAGTCATACCTGGCACACAAGAAGATAGTTGTGATTGTTTGAGGTCATTGGTCAATTATCTCAGCTCCAGGACCTCTCTGCAGAAGTTCCTCAGAGTAGTATCCTAGGCCCAACTGTTTTCAACTGCTCCATCAATGATCTTCCCTCCATCATAAGGTCAGAAATGAGGATGTTCACCGAGGCTTACAGAATATTCAGGACCATTTATGACTCTTCAGATACTGAAACAGTCCATGATCAAATGCAACAAGATCTGAACAGTGTCAAGGCTTGGGCTGATGTGACAAGTAGCATTCACACCACAGAAATGCTAAGCAATGACCATCTCCAATAAAAGATAATCAAATCATCACTCACTGAAATTAAATGGTGTTATCATTACTGAATCGGCCACTGTCAACATTTTGGGGTTACCATTGACTCACCATCTAAATGCAATGGTTATCAGAGCAGGTCAGAGGCAAAGAGTACTTTGACAAGTAACTCACCTACTTACTCTCCAAAGCCTATCTACCATCCACAAGACACAGTCAGGAGATTGATGGGATACTTGCCACTTGCCTGCAGTTCCAATAACATTCAAGAAGCTTTATATCATTTAAGTCAAAGCAAATTGTTTGAATGGCACAGCATCCACCCATTCAGCCTCAGCATCATTGATGCTCAGTAGCAGCACGTGTATCATCTCCAAGATGCATTACAGAAATTCGCCAAAGATTGTAAGTAGGCAGCTTCCATCTAGAAAGACAAGGGCAGCAAATACAGGGGAACAACAGCATCTGTCAGTTTCCATCTGAGCATATCAATATCCTGACTTGGAATATATCGTTGTTCCTTTACTGTTGCTGTGTAAAAATCCTGGAATTCAACCCCTGACAGCATTGAGGGGCTACTTACAGCACATGGACTGCAGCAGTTCAAGAAGACAAGGCAAGTTCTCAAGGGCTATCAAGTACTGGTCATAAATTTGGCCGAGACAGCAATGCCCATGTCCCAGAAGTGATCTTCTTTTTTAAAAATGCACAATTAACTGAAACAATAAGAATTAGCAGAGAGAAATGAAGGAAACAGCACATGTAGATCCGGGAATGCCAATAGATATAAATAACAGTAAAGAAAAAGAAATCTGCGAAAGGGAAAACAAAAGAAAAAAAACTGAGAGGGATTTTAAGAATAACACATTTTTCACAAAAAGATTAGCTAATCAAATTCTGAACCCTTTGACCCTATTTGGAAAATTGAGAACTAAAAACTAAGAAAGGTCTAAGAGAGAAACCAGACCTGTTTTGTCCAACGTCTGAATTATTGGAATCTGTAGTTGAGGACGTAGTGACTTTGCACTTAATGGAAATTTGAGCTGACAAAGCAAAGCCAGCATGTATTTATGTTTGATATCCTAATTGAATCATATGAGAAAGTAACTCTAGTAGTAGATGGGAAAATCTATGGGTGTAATTTACACTGACTTTCACAAATCATTCAGTAAAGTTCACATAAAAGACTATTTGCTTAAGTAAAATTCATGAAATCGGAAGCAAATTATTGACCTGGTTTGGTGTTTTTGTTGGCGATAGAAGACAGTCTGTGGGGCTAATCGGTATGCACTCAAATTGGAATTCTTTAAGGAAGTGACTAGTGGTCTCAGAAAGAACTGTACTGGTGCCTTGACTATTTACTGTGTTTATGCATTGTTTAAGTAACATCATTGGCAAACATATATTCAAGTCTGCCAATGACCCAACTTAAGGAGCATGCAATTACACTAGAATTTGGGTGAAATAGGCCAAAAGTATGGCAGATGTTTTACAACTCATGGGAGGTCATCTATTTTAAGATAAAAGAAGGATACATATGAGGGAAAATTAAAAATTGTTTGGTAGTACAGGACTTTGGTTTTGCTAAAATTGACATTTTTTTGAACCTTCATGAATGGTATTCATCAAGAGAATTTGCAAGAATATCAATCCAAGGGGAAGCCACCATTTCTGCAGAATGAATGGAGAAGGTTGATTAGTGTCCAAGTAGATTCTGGTAGAGATATCCCATGAGGTATGGAACTTATGCCGATTGATAGTTCATTGCCAAGATGAGTTTAAATTTTAAACCAGGCAGATTGAATGTGATTGTCGGTCTGTTTGATACTCTATTATGAATTTTGCAAGAAGGAGTTTCTGTACAGTTAGTACCTTGCTTGTTGCAAACAGCCAAATAGCCACTTTTTGATACATCTGCCAGTCTTTGTGATGCATGGCATGTACCTGTCATCACACCAGCAATAACATTCATATACCACATTACTTATTTATGTGATTGACAGTATGTCTTTGAAGCTTCATGACTATATGCAATTAGTTCTGAACACCACATGTTGCTACTGCATAACAGCAGTGTGCAATATTTCTTTTAACCAGTTGCTGGAGTAGACAATCCAGCACCTCAAGCCTGCTCCGCCATTGAATACACAATCAGGGCTGACATCATCTGAACTCAATTCCATTTTCCTGCTCCCATTCCCTATAACTCTTCAACCCATTACTCATTTAAAATCTGTGTATCTCCTCCTTTAGATTTATTCAGGAGCCATAGTATCCACTACAGGTTCATGACCCTCTGAGAGAAGTAAATTTTTCATATCTGATTTAAACCTGCTACCCCTTAACTTTAAACCATGACCTCTTGTTCTGAATTGCCCCACATGTTGAACCATCCTCTCTATTCTACTTTGTCACTTTAGCATTGCACATACCTCAATTAGATCTCCTCTCATTCTTCTAAACTCCAGACAGTATAGGCCTAAACTGCTCAATCTCACTTTGTAAGTTAATCCTTTACCTGTGGAATCAATCTAGGAAGTCTCCTCTGAATTGCTTCCAGTTCAACTACATCCCTCCTCGAGTAAGGGGACCTAAGCTGTACACAATACTCAAGGTGTGGTTTCACTAATGCCTTGCACATTTGCAGCAATAATTTTCTACAATTATACTCTATTCTTTTAGCAATAAATGCCATAAAATACATGTCACTTTATATGAGAATTGGAATGAGTACAGAAATAGGTCATTGGATGACTCCAGAAGTAACAGTATTGCAATGAGAAAAGAAATCATTGCTCTGGTTCAGTCTGAATAGGCAAAATGAAACTGGGTGAAAGCAGTCTCATTTACCAAGGAAGATGGTGTGAGCATGTGTGGAAAGGGCTGCAGTCATTCTGAAATGCCAAGAGATGTATTGTATCATTGTCCCAATCATAGATTGTTATTTGTGACATTGATAAGGACTGTTTTAGTGCTACAGCTGACGCAGAAATCTGACTTGAGCATTTCAAACATAGAGTTGTATGGAATATGGGGAAGAGTATTGGGAGGCAATGACACATTACAGAATTTTGGGGAAGAAAGGGAGGCTGAAGGTAAGGTAATGGCTTGTAAGCTAAGGCTGGCTTATTTGAAGGTATGACTGATAGAATTGAAGGAAGGGGATAGCACCTGAGGAGCAGGAACTATTCATATGCATAGCTATTATGAACATAGGAAGCTGGATGGTCAACTATTCAATGGGAATAAGGTCAGGCAGTAGAAAATGGGTCTCATAGACCAGGCAAGCTCAGAGATTGTATGAAGGGAGACACGCGAGAAACTGGAGAAAGCCTAGGTCATGGAAAGGGAACCTTTTGGACAAGGTTTTTGGGCTGGAGGTAAGTCCAAATGTGGAAGCTGAGGGGAATTTACCAGGTTTATTGAAAACAGAAAGTGATGATATCTTTGTATTCTCCTCCTTCTCCCTTACTCACATTTAACCTTCCTGCTTCCCTCCTGTACTCTCTCTCCTATCCCCATCTCTATTCTCATTTTTCTTTACTCCCTCACGTCAGAGACTTTACCAGAAGGAAAACTTATAATAGTAGCAGGTTACAGTGAAATTATAAGAACCACTTTATCTGGCAATTACAATAAACATGACAGCACAATACTAAAATGGTAAGATGCAAACAATCAATTATCAGCAATAATCTGTAGAATTTACTGATTAATCTTGAAAAGAGGCAATTTTATTCTCCTTCCAACAAACAGGCATTACAGTCAAGGCTAGAATTTATTGTCCATTCCCAGCCGTCGTTGAGAAGGTGATAGAGATCCTTCTTCAACTGTTGCAGAGCTCTCACAATGCAACATTTAAGGAAACTGATACCAGAATACTGAAGGAATACATGTTCAAGTTAAAATCATGTGTGACTTAGCGAAGTTGCTTTTCTCTGCTTTTGTTGTCAATCCGGTATTGGAAGTCATGAGTTTGGTGCTGTTGAAAGAGCTTTGCATGTTGCTGCAGTATCTCTTGTAGATAGAGAATAACAGAATGTTGGTGGTGCAGTGAGTGGATGTTAAAGATGGTGGATAAGCTATCCATTAAACAGACTATTTTTGACCTTAATGGTGTTGAGTTTCTTATGTTTCCTTGCAGCTCGATTCTTTCATTTGGCAGTCCTGGAAATCTCCGACCAATAAAAAAGACACGGACAGAAAAAAGGTGAGCAGGAATTTGGGCACCTATTGAACCTTGCATTCCCAGAGGGAGTCCCTGGATTCTGGCATCTCCAGAATAAATCCCATTTTCAAATCGAGGCCAGGAAGGTGGAGACTAGGAGCCAGACATCTTTTTTTTTGAGAAAAAGACTGATTAAACTCCTTGACAAACTTATTGATTGACTGGTGAGAGCCAGGAGATGATTCTAAAATTGGAAATTTTCAATCTCAAACTGTCTGGTGTACATAAGTTGTTACTTTGAATGGGAGCAACTTTTTTTTTGTGTGGAACTAATTGTATGAGATTAGCTGCAATATTATTTAGCCAATTCTCTGATTGCTAAGGCTTCTGGCCCTCTGACACTTGCCTTCTCTCTGCTATCTGACTAAAGCTGCTTCTGCTCCAATGACACCTCCCATCACCTCAGAGGGTTTAGGTGTCACCAGTGGGGTGTTGAGCATTGGGTTTCCAAGCCTGATTTGAAAATCCAGCCCTTTTTCTCGCTGCTCCTTTCACAATCTTTGCAGCTAGGGATATATTTCTACAAGAAAAAAATGCTCCAAATTTAAATAAAAAGCAAAATACTGTGAATGCCAGAGCTGGAGAAATTCAGTATGTCTGACAGCATCTGTGAAGAGAGAAACAGACTCTTTAATTAACTTTTATGTTTGGATGGAAAGAGAATGTTGTTGATTACCAGACAAACTTTAAACCAGGAACACCCAATATGCAGGCAGCACAAATTGATTGAATATTGAATTCAGCTATTGGTTCTCCATTATGAAGGTATCACATTAAATTATCTTTCATTTTGCAATGTTTAATCATCCATAATATCATAAATTGAAATTTTCATTTTTAAAAAGTTAATTCACGCAGTGGGTTTCTGGGACCTTGAAGTTATATATCGCTGAGTGTGATCATCTGGAATCTATTTTAAAATGCTAATTTGTTTAAAATAAATCCACCCTTCACAAAAATAGGTGAAGAATTTGCTCAACTTCTGTGTGCTAGAATTTCATTCTATGACTGTAGATCTTGGTTACTGTTACTTAATATATTGGTCAGCAAGTACTATGTTAGTGAGGCTCAGGTGGTAAAGATACTATTAGTTTGACTCATCATTCACACAGCCACACCAGACATAAAGTTGCAAATGCATGCAATGGTCTGCTTTCTTTGTCACAATGAGAAATAAGCAGCTGCCAAAAAGAACCGAGCAGATTATCAAATTTTGTTGAATGCACTTTGTAGAGATATCCATGTTATTAGGAGTGTGAATGTGTGAAGTCTTGAGCAATGGCTGTGATTAAAATGCATCAGGTAATCTCGGTGTACTGGACATGAATAAGGCTGACAAAGCACATTAAGTTGAGGTGAGTGCAATGCTTCATTTGATAACATGCCTGGGGACATCATCAAACATTCTGAACTGGCAAATAAATTGAGCACTAAATGAAAAGCTTCAGAAATGGACTGACTATATATTGTAAATCATTTGCTCATTCTTTTTGGAACCTTTGCAAAGACCTTTCCATTTTGAAACTATACATAATTGTTATACCTTAGTTTACAAAGATGAGAGACATGAAGCATCCACTACCCTTTTCTGAATCTGGAAATAGGTAACAAAAATCAATAAAAATTTAATTAGCAGTCCACATCCTTTTTGAAGGCTAAACAAACCTATCCTAATGCTTTTTAAGATAGTCTGTTTATCTTTCAACATTCTAACTGTCACAAGTCATTTATCAGTTCCTACTCAAAGCATAAACATTATGAGTACATCAGTGGACATCAGTGAACAAAACAATTCCTCTTTGGTTTGATATTTAAGCAAACAACAAGAGATTTAAGTAACACAGGCAAGGATCCAACTGTATTTTGTCTTCATTAATGTATATCTGGATAACAACACAGTTATGGATGGTAGTAAAATGTGTGCTATTGAGTGCCTGATAACACATGGGAAAATACAAGGTCAGGGGTTTAGTAACCTTCTAATTCTACTATACATGACAACTATGATTAACGGCCACACAGTTCTTTGACATGATATCAAATACAATGAATTCCAATTCTTAATTGTACCATGCCTGGAAAGTGGTGTTATTTGGTCTGATATTTTCCCACAGAGTAGAAGACTTATTTGAGAGATGGATCACTGGATATCATGTTTTACATTTATCAGAAAATTCAACAAATCTTCTGATGGAAATCTAAAAACAGATTACCTGGGATCTGGTGGTGCAGGTGTTTGGGTCTCACAGACAATTCAGCATTTTATTCAAACTCCACCATCACCATTTTATTCTTTAGTAGTCCAACAAAAACTATTTGTACTACAAGGTTTAGGCAAAATGGTGGTCATAGAATCCCTATGTTCTGGAAATAGGCCCTTTGCCTCAACAAGTCCATACCAACCCTTCGAAGAGTAACCCAACCATTCCCATTCCCATTCCCATTCCCATTCCCATTCCCATTCCCCTACTATCCATATTTACCTTGACTAATGCACCTCACCTAACATTCCTGAATGCAATAGGCAATTTAACATGGCTTATGTACATCTTTGTGATTGTGGGAGGAAACTGCAGCACCCGAAGGAAACCCACACTGACATGAGGAGAATGTGCAAACTCCTCACAGACAGTTGCCCAAGTCCCTGGTGTTGTGAAACAGCGGTGCTAACCACAGCCATTGTGCCTGCCCCACAATAATATGATTAGACCAGTGATCCAGAAACCCAATCAAATTCTCTGGGGTCATGAGTTCATTGTTATTATGCCATTGTTCAAAACGGTTGTAAACATAAGTTCTGCAATTACAGACCAATTACTATAACTTCAGTCATGAGGAAGCTCAGCTCAGTGATTAGAAGCATAAGGCACTAAAAATAAAGTGCTCAGCACTTCCAGCAGTCTGATTTTCCGTCATTCTTCAGAAAGAATGATTTTTGTAACTGTCCTGTGCCATTTCGCCCCTCTTAATGCTTTCCATTTTGGTTCCTATTGATAGAATTGTAATAGAATATTTAAGCATGAATGGATAGAATGTGCACTGCATATTATTTAAGCCACACAATGTCACGTACACAAAGGGAGTATTTTCTTGCTATTTCTTTGAAAAGGCCACATGGCAAAATTTCATGCTGCACTTGAAACAATGCAACACTTTTTATAACCCATCTTTTACACCTTTTCCATTTTCATTTCTGGTACATGCGTCCACTGTACAGGTGTAATGTGAGAAGCTTTCTAAACTGTAAGCTCACTGAAAATTGCAGCAATTGTAAAAAAAGCTCTCCTCGAGTGTGCTGCTTCAGATACACCCTTATTCTTCCTCTATTGAGCTGCAGATGACATTGGACATAGCACTTGCATCTCCCCCAATCTGCAACCATATTTTGCCAATTCCTGGCTCTTTGTAATCTGGAAACAGGACCTTAAAATCTTGCCATGAATTAAAAAAAAGACGAATGATTTAAGCTGAAAGAAAAATTCAATCCAAGACAGCAAGTTATATCTATGAAACAGTAAAAGTGTGATAAAGGTTTATAATATCTTATTATCATTTGGAAATTTGTATTTTAAAATAAAGGTAAGTTAGATGTGTGGACTCAGTTTTGTGAAGGTGAATTGTTTTTTTTAATGAGTCACGAAGTAATTTGAAATAATGAACTGAATATTAAAAAATTGGAAACAGTGAAATAAGAAATTGAAGAGTTAAGATTGGAGTGACACCTCACTGGGATTGAGGATCTACAAAATAAGTTGTGAGGAAAAATGTTGAAACCATGTTTTACTGTTTATATTAAGATCTTTCAAAACTATCAAACATAAGTATATAATGTTTTACTTGTTAATTTGTGTACTAACTTGTGTTCTTTTGTTAAAGAATATTGACAACTTTTGAACGTATGTCCAGTGACTGACCATAAGCATAACCAGCTGCAAATGTTAAACTTATGATCTGTCAAGACAAATTAAACTAAGGTTTCATTCCTGATGTATCCAGCTTGGCCAACAGTTAGTATTATAGCAGTGAAACACTTTTAGTGGACAATATTATACTAAAACACCTAGAGTGGTTCAAATTTCCTATTTTTGGTATGGCACAGCATGACTATGCAAACATTTGGTTAATACCCAGTTTTGGTTATTGATTTATTGAGTCTGATCGCAGTTTTTAATATTTCAACCTTTGTTACAATAACATGTACTTAAGCCCAGCTTTTGATAATACAGTCTATGGTTTAAATATTTTCCTTTTAATTCAGGTTTGCTTTGATGACAATATTTCCTATTTTGCAACTGCAAATCAGTTTATTTTTAGAAATGTTGCTTGAAGAAGTGGGTGAGATGTTGGGAATAAGATTTACATATATATGCAGCTAAAAACAATAGTCAGACCTTCCATTGCTCTCAGACAGTTCTTCCTAAATCAGTGAAGATGATTTTTGAAGAGGCAAATGTTCAAAAGGCAATTATCCCAAATCTTGTACTTTCACTTGTTGAAAAGAGAATTAGACATTAAATCAAGACTGAACAGTTAAGCGTATATTTTTTAAAAAGCCTCCATTTATTTTGTTATTCAAATTAAGCATTCAGCATACATTTATTCAATGGTGAATGAATATTCCTGTGTCACAATATGATGATCCACTCAAAATTGCAACAAAATTCTAAAATAATTATATTTCATATTGACTAATACCAAACAAACCACTATCATGCCTGTCAAGCAGGATTTGAACAACAGTTTGATCTGCTCTGCCTTCTTTAAATCCAAAATGACTAATATGAATTTATGTTGCCCGTTGAGAGCAGAGGAAATAATGTATTCTAATTATTTTGATGGCTGGGAAACACAGTCAAGTTGAATTCAATATCCTTGACTACAGGAGAAAAACAAACCATCATGCATACCAAGCATTGATCTATGTGGATGTTGAAGCCAAAATGTAATGAGATATAGAAGCTCCCCTCTGTCTTTCTGTTAGATAAACATGTGGGAGAGGATTGCACATGACAAATCTTCACTTATGTGGGTATTTGAGTATGCTGCTGTCCTTCTATGACTCTCCTCCAAAATGGGAGTATACTGCAGAAGAATGCATGCTATTTGAAAAAAGAGTAATTTGACAGGAAATCAGATTTTAAAAAAAACTTCCCTCACTTATTAAGAGGTGCAAACTTATGGTGATTTTAACTTTGGGCTAGTTTTGAGTGGTTATGAGGCAGTATAATTTCAAAACTTATCTGTTGCTTTAGAAATCAGCCTCAATATGTTAACTTTCTGGATTTTGTTTATAACATGCCGTACAATTTCCTGAAAAAGACCTATTATTTTATAGATAAAACATTTTTAATAGCTGGCTACTGGGTTTTTTTTCCTGAGAGATTTTCTTGCTCCATAATGTTTACAATGACTGCTTGTTTCTGTCTGATCTCTGACTTATTCACTATAAAGCTTCATGTGTGCCTTTAAGGGTTTTGTGTCTGATGAACTGAGTAGATTCTGCTGATCTCCTGTGATTAAGTTTTATTTTCTCCTCTTAAAACGCATCTGTGTTGCTTTCAGACTTCAATTTCACTTACTATTTGAATGGAATTCTCTTGAGTTGAATTACCTTTTGATTGTAATAATTCTGACATAGACTCTTCAGCAATTATAACAATTCTGTCTCTTATGAACTTGGATTTTGAAATCAACATAGTCACATTTCTCCACTAAACTGTAGAGATCATGAATGGAATGATATATTGGTTGCCCAGGATACTGAGCTCTCTTGTCAAATCTTGTTTTTTTGGTGTTTTATCTGTTCTGAGGTTAAAGTAATTGCCAAAGGCTTTCAGTGCTTCTTCAAAAATATCTGTCACTTCTTTTAAGCTTGGCAAGCTAGCACATCATCAGCTTTATACCTAGTTATGCATAGAAGTATATTAACATGTTCATCTTCTGATTTAGTTTCAAACTTAGGAACTATTCTGTATCTTAAGAATTGTTTTTGCAAGATGTCCAACAATAAATTCTATTTGGCCCATCTCTAAAATTATAACTTCCTGGCAATATTAGAATAGAATAGAACAGAATAGAATAGTAATAGAATAGAAATTTATTGTGACGTGTACTTTACTTGAAAAATACCGTGAAAAGTTTTATAAGTCACTCTACCATGGCACTTACACCAATGACAAAAGTCAAATGTAATGACAAAAGAAGTTAAAATTAAGACTAAATTTATTACGGTTCATTTCATGGATCCTGGGCATGGGCAAAGCTAATTTCAGAATGACGGAATACTCTGAAGATGCAGTCTGGATGCAACTGCCATTTTGAGATGAGACTGTCATTCTGCGACAAGACCACCATTGAAATACTGAGCTAGAAGCCTCCACTGAAGAAGACTTCCATGTTGGGCTGAGAGTGCCACTCCTGGAGGAGATCGCCTACCAGGACACTGGACGATCTGGAAGCCAAAGATGATGAGGAGGTTCACAAAAGGATGAGAACACTACGCTAGAACAAGACTACCATATCGGAAAAAGACCACCATGTTGGGTGAATACCATGCGGTGCTGAGATTGCTACTTCTCCATGTTCAGGCATCCAGGCCTGCCTGTGGACCTGATGAAGGGCTTATACTCAAAACATTGACTCTCCTGCTCCTTGAATGAAGTCATAGAGTCCTATAGCAGAGAAGCAGGCCCTTTGGTCCAAACTGGTCCATGCTGACCAACATGTCCGTTCACATTAGCCACATTTCCCTGCACTTGCCCCATATCCTTCTAATCCTCTCCTATCCATGTATTTGTCCAAATGTTTTCAATGTACCCACCTCAACCAATTCTGCTGGCAGCTCATTCCATACGTACCATTGTCTGCATAAAAAGGTTACCCCTCAGGTTTTATTTTTTCCCTCTAACCTCTAATGCCCTCTAGTCCTCTAAATCCCTGACCCTGTGAAAAAGATTGACTGCATTCACCCTATCGATGTCTCTCACAATCTCATATACCTCTATAAGATCCCCCATGAGTCTCCTACACCAAAGAAAAAAGTTCCAGCTTGACCAAGCCCTCCCTATAACTCAGACCATTGAGACCAGTCAGCATTCTTGTAAATTTCTTCTACACTTTCTCCAGTTTAATAACTTCCTTCCTATAATAGGTGACCAAAACTGAACACAATACCCTAAGCATGACCTCACCAACATCCTGTACAACTATAACAAAACTTCTCAACTTCCCAAACACAATGCCCTGACTGATGAAGGCCAGTGTGCCAAAAGCCTTCTTCACTGCCCTGTCTACCTGTGACTCCACTTTCCAAGAACTGTGAACCTGAACTCCAAGGTCCTTCTGTTCCACTACACTCTATAAGACCCCGTCATTCACCATGAAACTCCTACCTTGATTTGACTTTCCAAAATGCAAGACATAACACTTATCTGTATTAAATTCCATTCGCTATTTCTTGGCCCACTTTTCTGGCTGATCAAGGTCCTGTTGCAATTTCTGAGAACTTCCCTCACTATCCACAATACCATCTATTTTAATGTCATCAGCAATCATGCCAATCATGTCTTGCACATTCTCATCCAAATCATTGATATCGATAACAAACAGCAGTGGGCCCAGCACCAACCCTGTTCTGCAGCCAAATGGAAAGAATCCTGATTTCAGATAAAATAAAGGATTCCCATATTCTGCAAATAAAATTGAGGATTCACTCTATTTTCACATCTTCTCGAGATAAATCCCACCAATCATCACCATAATGCACAATTCTCAGTTCCTTAATGGATTTGTTGAATGTATCCTTCTGCCTATGGAGATTCTAATCAGGCTTCAGTAAGTGACTTGCACGATTTACAGCATGAAGAACTGTTTCCTGTCTCTGTCCATCCGCCCGTCCACAGATGGGCGGCACGGTGGCACAGTGGTTAGCACTGCTGTCTCACAGCGCCAGAGACCTGGGCTCAATTCCCGACTCAGGCAACTGACTGTGTGGAGTTTGCACGTTCTCCCTGTGTCTGCGTGGGTTTCCTCTGGGTGCTCCAGTTTCCTCCCACAGTCCAAAGATGTGCAGGTCAGGTGAATTGGCCATGCTAAATTGCCCGTAGTGTTAGGTAAGGGGTAAATGTAGGGGTATGGGAGTGTTGCGCTTCGGCGGGTCGGTGTGGACTTGTTGGGCCGAAAGGCCTGTTTCCACACGGTAAGTAATCTAATCTAACCCTGAGGCACTCTCCTAGTCACAGGCCTTCAGTCCGACATGCATTCTTGCACTATTACTCTCTGCTTCCTACCATTAAGCCAATGTTGTATCCAATTTGCCAGTTTGCCCTGCATTCCACGCAATCTAATCTTCCAGAATATCCTACCATGTGGGACATTATCAAAGGCCTTATTAACATCCGTATTAACTATGTCTACCACTCTGCTCTCATCAACCTTGCTGGTCTTTTCATCAAAGAACTCTAACAAATTTGTGAGGCATGATCTCCCACTCTCAAAGCCATACTGACTTAGCCTAATCAAATGCTGTCTTTCCAAATGCATGTATGTCTTATTCCTCAGAATCTTCTCAAATAACTTACCCACCACAGATGCTAAGCTTCCTGGTCTATAGTTCCCAAGATTTTCTTAGCAGTCTTCTTGAATGCTGCCTCGGATGCTGCCTGACCTGCTGTGCTTTCCAATGCCACACTTATTGACCCTGATTCTCCAGCATCTGCTGCCCTTACTTTCTCCCAGACCTGGATCCTCAGCCTAACCTGTGAGTCTGTGCTGGGGCAGTCAGCCCATGACTTACTTCCTCCTTGCTAGAAGACCCTGGACTGCAGTGGAGCCTTGTCCAGCTCATTCTAGTGTTACTGCTGCTGCCACCAGAAGCCTCCTCCTCCTTTACCCAATCACTCTCCAGACTTAAAAGAAAAGGAAACAAAGAAAAAGGAAAGAAAGAGAGCTAAAGAATAAGAAGAAAAAACAGAGAAAGAAAGCCAATGGGAGCAGGCGAGCCCTGGGTTCAGCTGACCTACTCTGCCACAATCAATATTACTTCTCATGTCATGTCTTTCTATTAAGATTATCTTTTTACTTTATTTTAAAGTATTTCATTTTTATAGTGTTGCAGTTCTGCTGCTGTTAATGATTGTATCACATTTCTGCAGCCAAATGGAAAGAATCCTGACTTCAGATAAAATGAAGGATTCCCATATTCTGCAAATAAAATTGAGGATTCACTCTATTTTCACAGCTTCTCGAGATAAATCCCACCAATCATCACCATAATGCACAATTCTCAGTTCCTTAATGGATTTGCTGAATGTATCCTTCTGCCTATGGAGATTCTAATCAGGCTTCAGTAAGTGACTTGCACGATTTACAGCATGAAGAACTGTTTCCTGTCTCTATCCATCCTAAGATGGAGCTGTCCTTTTATGTAGCCTCACTCGTCTTTTAACTTTCCTCATCTGTTGGAGCTCATCTGCTTTGGCTTTGCTTATACCCCTTTTTAGTGCTAATTTTTGTGTTGCAGTGTTCCTCAGGTCTGCAGCTTCATTTTAAATTGCTTTTTTAGGCCTGTGATATCTCTATACTGTAACTGTGCCTGCTGCCATTGGCTTACCATAAGTGATGTTGGAGATGAACCATAAACACTTCTCGTTGCTTTTCAGCTGTATCAGCCTGCATGTGTTTTGTTTTAAAAACAGCCCTTTTTTCACCAGGGTTTCCAACTTTACTCAAAGAATACTGACTCATAACTGCTACAACACATCAATAACATCTAATGCAATCTGATAATCTGAAGGATTAATAATCTAGGTCCAGAGAGTTTCAAACACTGCTACTGCAGCACAGCTCTTACCAGCTCTGAAGTGGTTCTGCTATTGACTCTAGATCCTGCTGTATTGAATCTTGCTATGAGGCTTTCCCCTGTCAGGTTTGTGAATGTTCAGATGCTCTTGCTGCTGACTGCCTGCACAAGCAGCCACCTTCAAAGGATTCTTCAGACTTCCATTGCTGTTATTGTCGTTGGAAACAATGAAATGAATTTACACCAATTGCCGCCCTATTATATGAATGATCATACTGCCATTCATTATTTTGCATACGCTTGCTGTAGCATTGCTCACTACAAGGTAGATTTGCTGCACCATCCTCATTCCAGGTAGAAAGCTACAATGTTTTTGTGTGGTTAGTGAGGTTGGACACTCCAGATCCTGTGTCCTCTTCCTGCGGCTTGTGCTTGGCCTCCACATGCCACTCAGGATGCTTGATATGGACTGAGCCTTCACGGATGCTTCTTTTCCAGTTTGTGTATTTTATAGCAAGCAATTGCCACATGTTGGTAGGGATATTGCATTTATTTAGGGAGGCTTTTAGATGTCCTTGAATCATTTCCTCTGCCCTCCTAGCGATGAATTACCATTTTGGAGCTTTTTTGGGAGTCTCTGTCTGCATACATGACCCATGTGGCCTGTCCATTACAGCTAGTCATGTACGATCAGTGGCTCAATTTCAGGGATATTAGCCTGAGAGAGGAAACTCACGTTGGTTTATCTCTCCTGCCAGCGCATTTTCAGGATTTTGCAAAGATAGCACTGTTGATAACTCACCAGGGATTTGAGGTCTCTGCTGTACGTGGCCCACATTTCCAATGCAGAAAGGAGGATGTGAACCACAGCTACTATGTAGATCACGAGCTTGGTTCTAGATTTGATATCTCAGACTTTGAATGCTCTGTTCCTCAGCATGCAATTGGCATTTGTGCACTGGAGTCAAATTTGCATTTCATTGTCAATGTCTGCCTACATAATAGGAGGCATTTGAGGTATGGGAGATGATCCATGTTGTCCAAGGGTCCGCCATGGATTTTGACAGTCAGAGCATTAGCATTATGTGGCTGGGGTGGGCTAATAGAGACCCATTATTTTCTGGATGTTTAGTCTGAGACCCATCATTCTCTCA
Organism: Hemiscyllium ocellatum; assembly: GCF_020745735.1. Lineage (NCBI taxonomy): Eukaryota > Metazoa > Chordata > Chondrichthyes > Orectolobiformes > Hemiscylliidae > Hemiscyllium > Hemiscyllium ocellatum. Next base: position 91,652,215 of record NC_083411.1, on the reverse strand, counting down.
TCTGCCTCGGTGATTACGCTACAATATAGTTCGGCCTCTGAGTGTATGTATAACAGGTGTTGTCTTCATACTGCAGCTCAATGGCCGAAGTTGGGCGGTCTTTGTTCTGGCCTGGGGAAGTGTTGAAGTTTGAACAATTTCCCTATCAATTAACTCCAGTCTGCAGGGATCCTCATGGAGACAGAGAAGTGCTCTAATGAAATTCTGTGTATGGTCAAATTTGAGGAAGATATTCCAAAACACTTCACAGCTGACAGTTTTGAAGGCCTGTGTGAGATCAAGTAGGTCATATACAGAGATCAATGTATCCCTCCATTCTTCTTGTCTTTGGCATGTAATATATCCATGATGCTTCTTGACGGGTGAAGCAACATTGAGTCTTGAGGAGGACCTTCTCAGAAATTGGAAAATGGTAGTTGAGGAGGATTCTCATGATAACATTTTCCAGGGCAGACAGTAAGAAAATCCCTGTGCAATTTCCACAGTTGAACCTTTCTCCTTTCTTGAAGATGGTCACAATTACAATGTCTCTGCGATCTCCCAGTATGCTGTCTTACTTCCAGACAAGGATAATGAGGTTGTGGGTTTATGCCAAGCTTGACTCTTTGTTTTACCTTTGTACTTCAGCAGGAATTCCATCTGAGCCAGAGGTCATTGTCTTTCGGCTGTCAGATGGCTTTTTCAGCCTCATAGCAGATTGGAGATGAACCAAGATTGTGCTGCATAATATTTGTGGGAAGGTGCTGAGAGCACTTGCACTGAAGACTGCATCTTGATAGAAGAGGTCCTTGAGGTGCCCTCTCTCTCTCCAGCAAGCGTTGACTACCTCTTGGTCTTTGATGAGCAGCTCACCAGTTTTCTGCTCTTAGTGGAGTAGGTCATTAGATACTCAGACTGGCAATGACTTCGATTGTGCTGGAGACGCCATGCACATTGTGCTAATTGGTGAATTGCTGAGTCTCATGTGCTCTTTCCGCTAACCATTTATCTTTAGCCCACAGGCTCTTTGCTGCACTTTGGCCTTCAGTTGCTTGTGGACGTGTTTCCTCTCATTCAAGTTTTGGTATAGCTGACAGTCCAAGGATGTCGTGATTCCTGGTTATTCTTATCGAGCCAGTCTTGGTGTTTCCTGTTTGAAAGACCAAATGTCTCCATGTCGGTGTTGACTATAAAGGGTGGACAGGGCACTGGGCTGTCTGTAGCTCTGGCACATTGATTATCCCCAGTTTGGTTATAAGGTGCCTCCTGAATAGGTCTTTCTTCTCAGGTCCTTTGAGTCCAGCAACATTGAGTCTCCCGTGGTAGAAATTTTTCTGGAATGCTGGTTTTGGGTCAGATTGATAGAGATGGCAGAGCAGTGGTCAGTACCATTGGAAGATGCCTGTGCATGGATTCTTTTAAGGTGCGGTGGTCATTGCACACCAACCACTACACAATCCCAGTGGAGTGAGGTCTTGATCTAATAGCACAAAAAATCTGAGATGATTGGAGCTCAAGTTTGACTCTAGGACAGGAAAACTAACAAACACTTGTCTTCCATCAGTCATTACCAATCACTACCATTGTGAAGGCACACTGCAATGTCTGGGTAGTCGGAGGAGGATCAAGACTACAAGCTGATGCCCCGCTACTCGTCAGCCCAAACTCCTGCATCAAGTCAAGATGTTGCAGAATGAACTGGGGGGAGGCTGACCTGCCAGAGTTTGGGGTTGCTGGAGATCTACCTCAAGCTGACCTTGTCTGACTTGACCCTTCAGCATCTCTGTGGCGTGACTCAACCCTGCACACACTCTGCCATCTTGACATGACCCTTCGATAGTGTGCAATCACAGGTTAAAATAATCCACACACATGCACCTCATCACCAACACCCCAACCATCACCAACATCCCCAACCGCTGCACTCCCAACACCCACACCCCACCCCAAACCTAATGAATCCTACTTTCACTGATGTGGTCGATATTGTTACAGAGGCTAAGAGGAAGACTGTGAAGAATCCTGACTTGTTCTCCCACTACTTTTGTTGGACATCCTCATAGTAGATGATATTTAAGGCAATTCTCAGCATTTACCGTTTCAGATTCTTATGCCTTTTGACAGGAGGTAAATAACCTTGTCAATTTTAACTGCCCACCCTCCTGCTATCCAGTGGGGATTAAAGTCACACTTGCTTTTCATTATTGCAAAATTGACTTGTTTTATTCATTCATGAGATATAAGTATTGCTGACTTGGCCAAGATTTATTGCCCATCCCTAATTGCCCTTGAGAAGGTGGTGGTGAAAATACTTCCTGAAACATTGCAGTCCATAGTAGACTCACAGTGCTGTTAAGAAGGGAGGTCCAGGATTTTGACTCAGTGACCATGAAGGCTTGCATACAGCAAACCCCCATATCCATGGATTTGGTTTCTGCAATTTATTGCAGCATGAAAATATTACTTGGAACATTTCAGAAAGAATTCCAGGGGGCTGCTGGGAAAGTAAATTTCCCATTTAAATGGTTTGCGACCATGTGCGCTTTCGGGCATCTGTGGTAGGTCTTGGAATGCATCACCTGCGGATACAGGGGGGATCACCTGTACAATTCAAAGACAGTATGTCTTTTGGAGGGAATTTGGAGGGGCTGACTTTCTAATGGATTAGCTGTCCTCGTCCTTCTGGCTGGTGGAGATTGTTGGCTGGGAAGGAGTTGTTCACAGAGCCACGGTGACTTGTTAGAAGTGCTTCTAATGTACGCCAGTGGTGGGCAGAATGAATGTTGATAATGGTGGATGTTGTGCCATTCAGTGGGCTGCTTTACGCTGAATGATGCTGAGTTTCTTTTATTTTATTGGAGCTGGTCTCATCCTGGCAGTTGGAGCTTATTCCATGATATTCCTGACTTGAATCTTGTGGACGGTGTTTGAGAAATCAGGAAGTGAGTTACGAATGTGGGCGGCACGGTGGCACAGTGGTTAGCACTGCTGCCTCACAGCGCCTGAGACCCGGGTTCAATTCCCGACTCAGGCGACTGACTGTGTGGAGTTTGCATATCCTCCCCGTGTCTGCGTGGGTTTCCTCCGGGTGCTCCGGTTTCCTCCCACAGTCCAAAGATGTGCAGGCCAGGTGAATTGGCCATGCTAAATTGCCCGTAGTGTTAGGTAAGGGGTAATGTAGGGGTATGGGTGGGTTGCGCTTTGGCGGGTCGGTGTGGACTTGTTGGGCCACACTGTAAGTAATCTAACCTAACTGTAAGTAATCTAATCTAACTGAACTGCAGCTACGTATTCTCTGATATGCTCCTGTCACAGTGATACGTAGCTAGTCCAGCTCAACTGTACACTTCAAGTGCAAATATCTGGTTGAAACTGTGACTAAATCCTAGTTCAGATCCCAAAGCCAATATTACAGGAGAAACCATTGTAAATAATTGGGGTAATGAACTGACTCAAGTGAACCACAAAACAAAAAGAAACTAATATTATAATATTGAGTCAAAAGGCAGAGAACTGATCATTAATGACATCTGAACCTTGAATGCTGGAAAATTGAAACATTTTTTATCTTTTGAAAAATATATTTACTGATGGAATTCATGGAATAATTTAATGCCTTTTAGCTACACTGTTCCTTTTCTTTTGGTTGCCTATTTGAACAGTGATATATTGCAGAGACCACCACTAAATTACATGATTGAAATCAGTCCTGTTCAAAACAATTGTATCTTTAAGGTTTCAACTCCTACAAGGTTAGTCCCATAATACTAACTTCTGTCTCAATTGATTCTCTATGCATAATCATTTTATTTAAGAACAAGATATGAAAAATGTCTGAGGGATTACATGATATAGTGAACTGCTATGAGGCAAAGATGTTGTAGTTGTTGAAATAAGTAGGGTTTTTTTAAAGAACTCGATGGGCTATTTGGTGAGAATGACAGAATAGATTCAGTTGATAGATGCTAGGTTTTACAATTGTCATGGAAATCTAATTTATTTTGAAATTGCTATTCACTTTTGTTACATTCTATTCACTATGAAATGAATTAATCTTTCTGAAGTATTTCAATCTCTACCATCTGCCATTCGCTAGTCTTGAATTGCTTGTCATGATAGAAAGTCTCTTGGGAAGTTCTCAGTGAGTTACAAACCTGTAATCCATTTAACAAGTTTTAAATAATGTAGGTTCTAAGAGCATGACAAGAGAATTAGATCATTTTACTTTAAAGGCAGGAAGAATAAACATGTTGTTTGCTTGATACCATGCATTCAAAGAGTGGCATCTCAGAAGGAGAAAACAATCTTCAAATAATTCATTTCACTCCATGTGATATAAAAACATGCTCTGGGATCGACTGGCATCCCAATTGTCGCATTGAAGACTTGTTCTGCAAAAGTAGCCATGTCCCTAACAGTGTTGTGCTGTAAAAGCACAGCACCACGCTCTCGACTCTGATCTTCAGCATCTGCAGTCCTCACTTTTGCCTATGTCGGTAACAGAGCTGCTCCAGTACAGTTGGAGTAGTCGCATCTATACATAAAATTGCTCATTATATCCTGGATAAAAAATATGGTTGGTTGGACAACTGGTTTACAATACTGTGCAACTCAACAGTGCAGATTCAATTCCTGCACTGGCAGACATTACCATCAAAGGCTCCTCCTCAACCTCTTTCCTCATCTGAAGCACAGCAACCCTCAGGTAAAACCACCACCAGTTGTCTCTCTTTCATGAGAGAGCTGCCTAGTAGGACTATCGTGACTTAACAAAAAGCAGGACAAATCCAATTACTGCACCATCAGGCGAATGCAGATCATCAGCCAAGTGATAGAAAGTGTCACAGGCAGTGCTATGAAATATACTTTCAAAGCAATAACCTAGTCATTGACACTCAATTGGCCTTCTGCTAGGGTATTTAGCCCCTGAATTTATTACAGTTTTGGTCAAATTATACTAAAGTTCTGATCATAAGAGATGAAGTGCGAATGAAAGTCCTTGACAACAAAATGAGAGCCCTCCTGAAGAAGGGCTCATGCCCGAAACGTCGATTCTCCTGCTCCTTGGATGCTGCCTGACCTGCTGTGCTTTTCCAGCAACACATTTTCAGCTCTGATCTCCAGCATCTGCAGACCTCACTTTTTCCTTGATAACAAGACAACATTTGACTAAGTGCAGCATCAGGGAGTTCTAACACATCTAAATCAATGGGAGTCAGGTGTGAAATCTCCACTTTTTAGAGTTATACTAATCACTAGAATATTTTTGTGGTTGGAGGCCAATTGTTTCAGCAGCAAGCACCATTACAAGTGTTTCTAAACAAAGTTTCATTGACTCAATCACTTTCAGCTATGTATCAATGATCTTCCTTCCATCGTAAGGTCTGAAGTAGGATGTTCGCTGCTGATTACATAATGTTCAGTACCATCCACAACTCTAAGATAATGAACCAGTCTGTGTCCATGTGCAGCCAGACTCAACTTTAGTTGATACCTCTCATTAATATTTGTGCCACCCAAGTGTCAGGCAATGGTCATTTCCAACAATAAAGATTCTAACTACATCTTCTTGAAACGCAATGACATTGAGTGAAAGGAAGAAGACTGCATGAGAAAAGTTGATATGCGTCATAGTGAAATGGACACACTGAAATTTGCTTGAAAATCCTTTGCCATAAACAGGAAAGATTCGCACTGTTTCTCTCACCATGGATACTGCTTGGCTGTTGAGCATTTTCAGACTTTTTACTATCATTGTGCATTAATATTGCTAGCTGACAGCTGTTATTTAGACATGGGGAACATTAAGGACTTCAATAATTATTGAAATTAATGAAGCATCTTATGTGTGTGGGCATGTTTGAGAAGGTGACTAAGGAAGTGGACGAGGGTAAAGCAGTAGATGTTGTGTATATGGATTTTAGTAAGGCGTTCGATAAGGTTCCCCATGGTAGGCTAATGCTAAAACTACGGAGGTATGGCATTGAGGATACATTAGAGGTTTGGATTAGGAATTGGCTGGCTGGAAGGAGACAGAGGGTAGTAGTTGATGGACTATGTTCATCTTGGAGTGCAGTTACTAGCGGTGTACCACAAGGATCTGTTTTGGGACCATTGCTTTTTGTTATCTTTATAAATGATCTAGAGGAAGGGCTTGAAAGCTGGGTAAGCAAGTTCGCGGATGACACAAAAGTCGGTGGAGTTGTGGATAGTGAGGAAGGAAGTGGTAGGTTACAGCGGGATATAGATAAGTTGCAGAGCTGGGCAGAAATGTGGCAAATGGAATTCAATGTAGCTAAGTGTGAAGTCATTCACTTTGGTAGGAGTAACAAGAAGATGGATTACTGGGCTAATGGTAGGCTACTTGGTAGTGTGGATGAGCAGAGGGATCTTGGTGTCCATGTACACAGATCTCTGAAAGTTGCCACCCAGGTAAATAGTGCTGTGAGGAAGGCATATGGTGTACTGGGCTTTATTGGTAGAGGAATTGAGTTCCGGAGTCCTGAGGTCATGTTGCAACTGTATAAGACTCTGGTGCGGCCTCATCTGGAGTATTGTGTGCAGTTTTGGTCGCCATACTATAGGAAGGATGTGGAGGCATTGGAACGAGTGCAGAGGAGGTTTACCAGGATGTTGCCTGGAATGGTAGGAAGATCGTATGAGGAAAGGCTGAGGCACTTGGGCCTGTTCTCATTGGAGAAAAGAAGGTTCAGGGGAGATTTGATAGAGGTGTATAAGATGATTAGGGGTTTAGATAGGGTAGACACTGAGAACCTTTTACCGCTAATGGAGTCAGCTGTTACTAGGGGACACAGCTTTAAATTAAGGGGTGGTAGGTATAGGACAGATGTTAGGGGTAGATTCTTTACGCAGCGGGTTGTGAGTTCATGGAATGCCCTGCCAGTAGCAGTGGTGAACTCTCCCTCTTTATGGCCCCAGAAAACACTGTCTGCTGGAATGGCCTGTGGACCTGCACTCAATGGCCTCAGCCATAGATACTCCATGTTTCACTCACTTGAGAACGTGCTCTGATCCTTAATCCTTACCAATTCATGTTTCATTACAAAAGTAAAAGATATATTCAAGAAATGCAAAGTACCCAATTTACTTACCTGATGGAATCAAATTAGCAGATAACATTAGGTTCTAGACTACTTAACAAAAGTTAGAATGCACTTATTTTAATAAATACTAACTACTGGTAAATAGCTATGAGCTATAAACATATGTCTGTTACTTAAAACTCTAGCCACCTTTAAAATCCCTTCAAGCACATAAATAATAGACTAAAAGTGTGGCTATTACAGTTGAAAGAAAAAGTACTGGGGAATCATACAGTTCAATGGCATCAGGTTACGGGCTGATATGAGATTTTATTTTTCTTCCCAAAACTTTTTTGTTCTCCAAAGTCCTTCCTTCTAGATTATGATTTTGTTTTTGCCAAAGCCAGAGGAAATTTCTATTTTTATTATTCAATTTCATAGGCATTGATTGGAGGCAATAGTTTACAACAGCCAGTAGGAGAATGTAACTGGCTTTCTTCAGGTTTTAGGTATTGTTGCTGAAGACAGATGGAGATTCTCACCCACCTCTTCCAGTCTGGAGACCTTCTGCCTTGTTTTGCTCACCCACCCAGGCTGTTCCACTGCCGAGGAACTAATCAGGCTGATGACTTTTGACAATTGCACAAATTGATCAGGTACCAGTCATACCTCACTCTACACACACTCTCTGCTGCCTTGTCACCTCTCCCACTAATTGCAAAGCAGCAGTGTGAACACAACTCAACAATGAGTTACAGTAACCTGATTTTAAAGTGCATCAATTTATTCTAGAGTGCTTAGTTTTAAAATCAGTCATTTCCCATTTTAATCCACAATCAAAAATAAAGAAAAAAGCACAAAAAGTTGTGTCTCCATTAGCATCAATAGCAAGGTAAAAGAGTGAGAGATGCTGATATTGTTCTAGGTTCCCCTTGCTCTCAGGGGAGATGTGATAATGCCAGGAAGTGCTGACAGGAATGATGAGACACACAGAGAATCCCTCAAAATGTCTTCTCTTCCATCTCAACAGGGCCAAGCACCAAACACCAAACAACCTCTCTCCACCTGAGCAATGGAAATCACTTAGGTGTAGTAGGAAACAGAGGAAGAAAACATACTAAAGGCACATAGGTAGTGTGGGTGAAATATCATTGCAAATAGGTTTTCACCTCTGTATAATAGTGCATTTGAAAGTCTGCTGCAGTATAATTTTCATTGTCAAACCTGAGTAAATCATGCCAATGGGAGAGATGAACAACCTCCTTAAGGATCCTGACAATGAAGCAAGTTGCAATAACCAGGTTTTGCTAATCCCTGACAGCAACCAATTCCTTAACTGCTGATAGTCCAAGATGATAGGGATTTTTGAATTGTGACAAAAGATTGTAAGACCACAATAAATTCAGAAGACCATAAGAATAAAATAAGACCATAGAAATGAGAGCACAAGTAACCATCAAATCTACACTACCATTCAATAAGATCATGGCTGGTCTGAGAATTCTCAACTCTTCTTTCCTGCCTTTTTCCCCATAACCCTTGATTCCCTTCCTGATTCATAGAGCATTGAACATAGAACATGACAGTGCAGTACAGGGCCTTAGGCCCTTAATGTTGTGCCAACCTGTGAAAACAATCTGAAGCCCATCTAACCTACATTATTCCATTATTATCTATATGTTTATCCAATGATCATTTAAATGCCCTTACGTTGATGACTCTACTACTGTTGCAGGCAGGGCATTCCATGCCCTTACTACTCTGAGTAAAGAACCTACCTCTGGCATCTATCCTTTAACCATCACCCCTCAATTTAAAGCTATGTCCCCTCATGCTAGCTATCACCAGCCAAGGAAAAAGGTTTTCACTGTCCACCCTATCTAATCCACTCATCATCTTGTATGTTTCTATTAAGTCACCTCTCAACCATCTTCTCTCTAACGAAAAAGCCTCAATTCCCTCAGCCTTTCCTCAAAAGACCTTCCTTCCATACCAGGCAACATCCTGGTAAATCTCCTCTGCACCCTTTCCAATGCTTCCACATCATTCCTATAATGCAGCAAGCAGAACTGTACTCAATACTCCAAGTGCGGTCGCATCAGAGTTTTGTACAGCTGGAGCATGACCTCATGGTGCCGAAACTCAATCCTTCTGCCAATAAAAGTTAACACACCATACACCTTCTTAACAACCCTATCAACCTGGGTAGCAACTTTCAGGGACCTATGTACATGGGCACAGAGATCTCTTGGCTTATTCACACTAGCAAGAATTTTACCATTAGCCCAGCACTCTGTATTCCGAAGTGAATCACCTCACACTTTTCCGCATTAAACTCCATTTGCCACCTCTCAGCCCAGCCCTGCAGCTTATCTATGTCCCTCTGTAACCTGCAATATCTTTCGGCACTATCTACAACTCCATTGACCTCAGTGTCATCCACAAATTTACTAACCCATTCTTCTATGCCCTCAGCCAGGTCATTTACAAAAATGACAAACAGTAGTGGCCCCAAAACAGATCCTTGTGGTATACCACTAGTAATTGAACTCCAGAAACTGAACAGAAATTTCCCATCAACTACCACCCTCTGAGTTCTTTCAGTTCTCCAATTTCTGATCCAAACCATTAAATCACCCTCAATCCCAAGCCTCCATGTTTTCTGCAATAGCCTTCTGTGCTTTACTGAAATCCCTATGCACCACACTAACTGCTATACCCTCATTCACCTGTTTGGTCACCTTCTCAAAGAACTCAATAAGGTTTGTGAGGCATGACCTACCCTTCACAAAACTGTGTTGACTATCCTTAATCAACTTATTCCTCTCTAAATGATTACAAATTCTATCTGTTATAATCCTTTCCAACACTTTACCCACATCCGAAGCAAGACTCACTGGTTTATAATTACCAGGGTTGTCTCTACTCCCCTTATTGAACAAGGGGACAATATTTGCCATCCTCCAGTCTTCTGGCACTGTTCGTGAAGACAATGATGACATAAAAATCAAAGTCAAAGCCTCTGCATTGTCCTCCCTAGCTACCCAGAGAATCTTAGGATAAATCACATCCAGCCCAGAGGACTTATCTATTTTTACACTTTCTGGAATTGCTAACGCCTCCTCAATCTAATCTAGTCTAGTAGCCTGTATCTCAGTATTCTCCTCAACAACATTGTCTTTTTTCTGTGTGAATGCTGATAAAAAATGTTCATTTAGTACCTCTACTATCTCCTCGGACTCCACGCACAACTTCCCACTACTGTCCTTGACTGGCCCTAATCTTACTGTAGACATTCTTTTATTCTTGACATACCTAGAGAAAGCTTTAGGGATTTTTTTGACCCTACCTGTCAAAAACTTCTCATGTTCCCTCCTGGCTCTTCTTAACTATCTCTTTAGGTCCTTTTTGGCTAACTTGTAACACTCAAGCATCCTAACTGAGCCTTCATGTCTCATCTTTACATAAGCCTCCTTTTTCCTCTTGACAAGAGATTCAATTTCTTTGGTAAATCATGGCTCAGTTGCCCGACCACTTCCTCCTTGACTGACAGGTACATACTTACCTAGGAACAGTAGCTGTTCCTTGAACAAGCTCCACACTTCAATTGTATCCATCCCCTGCAGTTTCATTCCCCATCCTATGCATCTTAAATCCTGCCTTAATTGCATCATAATCACCTTTCCCCCAGCTGTAACTTTTGCCCTGCGGTATACACCTAGCTCTTTCCATCACTAAAGTAAACTTAACCAAATTGTAGTCAGTATCACCAGAGTGCTCACCTACCTCCAAATCTAACACTTGGTCCAGTTCATAACCCAGTACCAATTCCAATGTGACCTCTCATCTTGTTGTAGTGGTTCTGTTCGCCGAGCTGGAAGTTTTTGTTGCAAACGTTTCGTCCCCTGGCTAGGAGACATCATCAGTGCTGTTAGCCTATATATGTACTGTGTCAGGAAATCCTCCTGTACACATTGGTCAAAAACTGACCCATCTAAAGTACTGGAACTATAGCATTTCCAGTCAATATTTGCAAACATGAAGTCCCTTATAACAACTACTCTGTTACTTTTGCTCCTATCCAGAATCTTCTTTGCAATCCTTTCCTTTACATCTCTGGAACTTTTGGAGGCCTAGAGAAAACTCCCAATAGGGTGACCTCTCCTTTCCTGTTTCTAACTTCAGTCCATACTATTTCAGTGGATAGGTCCTCATCAAACATCCTTTCTGCCACCGTAATACTGTCCTTGACTAACAATGTCATACCTCCCCTTCTTTTACCAGCTTCCTTGATCTTACTGAAAAGTCTAAACCCCGGAACCTGTAACAAGCACTCCTGTCCATGCTCCATCCATATCTCCAAAATAACCACAACATCAAAGTCCCAGGTATCAACCCATGCTGCAAGTTCACCCACCTTATTCCGGATTCTCCTGGTATTGAAGTAGACACACTTCAAACCACCTTCCTTCCTGCTGGTACACTCTTGCGACCTTGAAACCTTATTCAAGACCTCACTGGTCTCAACCTCCTGTACACTGGAGCTACAATTCAGTTTCCCATCCTGCTGCTAAATTAGTTTAACCCCTCCCAAAGAGGATGAGCAAATATCCCCCCTAGGATATCGGTGGTACTCTGGTTCAGGTGTAGACCATTCTGTTTGTAGAGGTCCCACTTACCTCAGAATGAGCCCCAATAATCCAGGTATCTGAATCACTCTGTCCTGCACCTTCCATGTAGCCATATGTTCAACTGCTCTCTCTCCCTATTCCTCACCTTGCTAGCATGTGGCATGGGTGACAAACCAGAGATAACAACTCTATTTGTTCTAGCTCTAAGATTCCACCCTAGCTCCCTAAATTTATGCCTTACATCCCCATCCCTTTTCCTATCCATGTCTTTGGTGCCCATGTGTACTACAACTTGGGGCTGCTCCCTTCCCCCTTGAGAATCCTGAAAACACAATCTCTATCTTCAAACTTTTTCTATCTCAGTCTTGTACAGATTTAATGGCCAAGCTTCTCTATCCAATGGCAGTGAATAAAATCACAAATTCACTACCCTTGGACAGAAGAGACTCTTTCTCACCTTTGTCCCAACAGGACAACCTCTGACACTTGAGATTATGCTCTCTGATTCTGGATTTGCCCATAAAGGGGATATAACTTCTCAGCATTTACCCTGTTAGCCCCCAGAAGCATCTCATACATTCCATTAGGCTTGCATCTCATTCTTCGAAACATCATTGAATATAGGCCCAGAACATTGAGAACTGAGTGAAGGCATTGCATTTTAATCCAAATAGTGATGAGATTAATCACAATGGACGCAGACATTGTCATAAGACATAATCTGCTCATAATATTTTACGTACACTCACCTTGTGAGCAAAAGAATTATAATTTAAATTAGAATTCATTCTATAGTCATATATGCTCACATGAGTACAGTGAAAAAGTTTACAAGTCCTCACTTACGGCACAATCATAGCTACAAATGTACCTAGGTACAGATACTTAAGTACAAATTCTTAGAAAAAAAATAGAAAAATAAAGAAATAAAATGTCCAGGATGGAATCATCTCTATTCCATGCATCTCTATGTACCAGTTATTGAAGGGAGTGTGCTGCCATTCATGCCTGGGATATAAAAATGGGCAGCTTGTATGTCCACTCTCATTCACTGCACGTTGGCCAACCTGAGAAAGCTGTGCAACATCCTGTCTCTTGCTGGTTACAAGCTGTCTACAGGATACTCAAGCATTTTGGGACAACTTAAGAGTCTACAGGTACCCTGAAACAATCCCAATCATGGAAGGTTCAAAATGGTATTCCTCAGATTTTCTCTCAACTTGTTGGATATCATGAGAAACCCCATAGGTCAACTATAATATCCTGATGGAATTTTTAAATGTTACACCATGCAATATTAGTGCATTATCTCCTTTCCTGCTGTTTCTTTCCCTAATGGTTATATAGAATATGTTATATATTGATGCTTAAGACAATAAGACCATAACAAATAGCAACATGAGTAAGCCATTCAGTCCCTTGACCATGCTTTGTCATTGAATAGGATTGTGGCTAAACTGACATTCTTCACTTTCCTGTGTTTTCCACTATCCCTTGATTCCTCAACTGATCAAGAATCCGTCTATTTCAGCCTTAAATTTACACAAGGATTCTTCCCCCACAGTTCCCAGGAGTTCCAAAGCCTCTGGGAGAAGAAATTCCTCCTTATCTCAGTCTTAAATTAGCATCCCTTAATTCTGAGACTATGCCCTCTGGTCCTAGACTCTTCCATGAAGGGAAAGGTCCTCTCAGCATTTACCATTGAGTCCCCGAAGAACCTTACATATTTCAATAATATCATGTCTCAATCTTCTAAACTCCAATGACTAGAGTCCAAATCTGTTCAGCCTTTGCTTATAAGACAATCCCTTCATACCAGAGACCATCCTAGTGACCCTTCTCCAAATAGCCTCCAATGAAATGATATTTTTCCTTAAATAAAGGAAATAAAACTAATCTAGATGTGGTTTCACCAGTATCTTGTACAGTTGCAGCAAGACTTCCCTACTCTTATACTCCAAACCCCTTAAAATAAGATCCAACATTCCATTATCCTTCCTGATTACCTGCGGAATCTGCATGGTAGTTTTCTGTGTTACATGTATAAGTACCCCAAGCTCCTTTGTGTTGCAGTTTACAGCAGTTTTTCTCCACTTAAATAATATGTTTTGTTTTTGTTTCCCTTCCAAAATGAACAGCCACACATTTTCCCACATTTTTCTCCTGTTGCCAAATTTTTTCTCACTTACTTCCCCTATCAATAGCTCTCTACAACATGTTCGTTTTCCTTTCACAACTTGCCATCCACCTAGTTTTGTGTCATCTCCAAGTCATTAAAACACATTGTAAAAAGCTCTGGCCCTGGCACTGATCCTGTCGAACTCGACTGGTCACAGGTTGCTAACCTGAAAAATAACTCTTTCTCCCCATTCACTAATTCCTGGCCATGCGCCAATTCTCTGTTCATGCCAATATATTACACTGTGGGCTCTCAACTTATGATTCACTGTTTTGTGTGGTACCTTGCTGACTGTCTTTTGGAAGTCCAAACACAACACATCTACTGGTTCCCCTCTATCCACTCTGATTGAGATTTCCTCAAAAAACTCAAATGAATTAGTCAGACACGATTTCCATTTCACAAAGCCATGTTAACTCTGATTGATTAGATTATGATATTTCAAATGTACTGCTGTTATTACCTTAATATTTGATTCCAATACGTTTCCAACAAACGGGGTGTTAAACTAATTCTGGATTAGAGTGGTGCTGGAAAAGCATAGCAGTTCAGGCAGCATCCGAGGAGCAGGAAAATTGACGTTCATTCGAAATAGAGGCAGAGTGCTGGCAGGGTGGAGAGATAAATGAGAGGAAGGTGATGGTGGGGAGAAAGTAGCAAAGAGTACAGTGGGTGAGTGGGGGTGGGGATGAAGGTAATAGGTCAGAGAGGAGGGTGGAGTGAATAGGTGGAAAGGAAGATAGGCAGGTAGGACAAGTTATGGGGGCAGTGCTGAGCTGGAAGTTTGGAACTGGGGTGAGGTGGGGGAAGGGGAAATGAGGAAACTGGTGAAGTCCACATTGATGCTCTGGGGTTGAAATGTTTGGAGGTGGAAGATGAGGCGTTCTTCCTCCAGGCATCAGGTGGTGAGAGAGCGGCAGTGAAGGAGGCCCAGGACCTCCATGTCCTCAGCAGAGTGGGAGGGGGAGTTGAAATGTTGGGCCACAGGGTGGTGTGGTTGATTGGTGCGGGTGTCCCAGAGATGTTCCCTAAAGCCCTCTGCTAGGAGGCATCCAGTCTCCCCAATGTAGAGGAGACCACATCGGGAGCAACGGATACAATAAATGATATTGGTGGATGTGCAGGTAAAACTTTGATGGATGTGGAAGGCTCCTTTGGGGCCTTGGATGGAGGTGAGGGAGAAGGTGTGGGTGCAGGTTTTGCAATTCCTGCGGTGGCAGGGGAAGGTGCCAGGATGGGAGGGTGGGTTGTTGGGGGAGGCGTGGACCTGACCAGGTAGTCACGGAGGGAATGGTCTTTGTGGAAAGCAGAAAGGGGTGGGGAGGGAAATCTATCTCTAGTGGTATGGTCCGTTTGGAGGTGGCAGAAATGTCGTCGGATGATTTTGTTTATGTGAAGGTTGGTAGGGTGGAAGGTGAGCACCAGGGGCGTTCTGTCCTTGTTACTGTTGGAGAGGTGGGGTCTGAGGGCGGAGGTGCGGGATGTGGACGAGATGCGTTGGAGGGCATCTTTAACCACGTGGGAAGGGAAATTGCGGTCCCTAAAGACCATCTGGTGTGTTCTTTGGTGGAACTGGTCCTCCTGGGAGCAGATACAGCAGAGCCGGAGGAATTGGGAATACGGGAAGGCATTTTTGCAGGAGGTAGGATGGGAAGAGGTATAATCCAGGTAACTGGGAGTTAGCGGGTTTGTAAAAAATGTCGGTGTCAAGTCGGTCATCATTAATGGAGATGGAGAGGTCCAGGAAGGGAGGGAGGTGTCAGAGATGGTCCAGGTAAATTTAAGGTCAGGGTGGAATGTGTTGGTGAAGTTGATGAATTGTTCAACCTCCTCGCGGGAATACGAGGTGGCGCCAATGCAGTCATCAATGTAACGAAGGAAGAGGTGGGGAGTGGTGCGGGTGTAACTATGGAAGATGGTCTGTTCTACTTAGCCAACAAAGAGACAGGTATAGCTGGGAGCCATATGGGTGCCCATGGCTACCTCTTTGGTCTGGAGGAAGTGGGAGGATTCGAAAGAGAAATTGTTAAGGTTGAGGACCAGTTCAGCCAATCAAATGAGAGTGTCGATGGAAGTGTACTGTTGGGGACGTCGGGAGAGGACTGATCATTTGTCCTCAGTGAGGGGGAGATCTTGAGGGATGGTGAAAACTCGGCAGGGCTGGGAGCTAGGGCCTGGTGTGGGTGTGGGACTGGGAGTGGGGGCGGAGCCTGTAACTGGAGTGGGTGTGGTGGGGGGAATGGGGGTGGAGTCATGAGCAGGGGGTGGTGTTCCCCTCCGGGTTCTGGGGGGGCGTTGGGGATGGTGACAGTGGGATCTGCGGGGAGTGTGTCAGCAGAATACAGGTGAGTGGCATTGATGGGAGCGGACATGGTGGCGACCATGGCAGTAGGGGGTGCAGAACCCCCCTGGTTCTCACCTTCCACCCTACCAACCTTCGTATAAACCAAATCATCCAAAGACATTTCGGCCACCTCCATACGGACCCCACCACCAGGGATATATTTCCCTCCCCATCCCTTTCCGCTTTCCACAAAGACCATTCCCTCTGTGACTACCTGGTCAGGTCCACGCCCCCCCAACAACCCACCCTCCCATCCTGGCACCTTCCCCTGCCACAGCAGGAATTGCAAAACCTACGCCCACACCTTCTCCCTCACCTCCATCCAAGGCCCCAAAGGAGTTGTCAACATCCATCAAAGTTTTACTGCACATCCACCAATATCATTTATTGTATCCGTTGCTCCCGATGTGGTCTCTTCTACATTGGGGAGACTGGATGCCTCCAAGCAGAGCGCGTTAGGGAACATCTCTGGGACACTTGCACCAATCAACCCCACCGCCCTGTGGCCCAACATTTCACTCCCCCTCCCACTCTGCTGAGGACATGGAGATCCTGGGTCTCCTTCACCGCCGTTCCCTCACCATCTGATGCCTGGGGGAAGAACGCCTCATCTTCCACCTCGGAACACTTCAACCCCAGGGCATCAATGTGGACTTCACCAGTTTCCTCATTTCCCCACCTCACCCCCGTTCCAAACTTCCAGCTCAGCACCGTCCCCATGACTTGTTCTTCCTGCCTATCTTCCTTTCCACCTATTCACTCCACCCTCTTCTCTGGCCTATCAACTTCATCCCCACCCCTATTCACCCATTGTACTGTTTGCTACCCTCCCCCACCCTCCTCTCTGACCTATCACCTCCATCCCCAACCCCACTCACATATTGTACTCTTTGCTACTTTCTCCCCCTCCCCACCCTCCTCTCATTTATCTCTCCGCCCTGAAGGCACTCTGCCTCTATTCCTAATGAGGCGCTTTTGCCCGAAAAGTTGATTTTCCTGCTCCTCGGATGTTACTTGAACTGTTGTGCTTTTTCAGCACCACTCTAATCCAGAATCTGGTTTCCAGCATCTGCAGTCATTGTTTTTACCGTGTTAAGCTAATTGCCCTACAGTTACCTGCTTTTTGCCTCCCACACATTTTGAACCAGAGTATCACATTAGCAGTTTTCCAATCCTCTGGAACTTCTCAAGACTCCAATGATTTTTGGAAAATTGCTGCCTATGCAATCAATGTGATCCTAAGATATAAACTATCAGAACCAGGGTACTTACTTGCCCCGGGACTTTAGCCCCATTATTTATAATGGTGTTGTTATTAATGTATGTAATTCCTCAACCACATTCTTTGTATTAATGGGATGGTTCAAAGCATTTTCCACCATAAAGGCTGATGCAAACTATCTGCTTAACTTCTGTACCATTGCCTTGTTACCTAAAACTGTCTCCCAGGTGCATTTTCTAAGGGGCCTACACTCTGAGGGGCCTTTGACCTCTCTTATTCTTTTCATTGATTTAAAGAAGCTCTCGAAAATGGAATCGCTTCTATCTGGGGTATCTCATTGAACCTCTTCTTAACATGATAAGGTCCACTCAACCAGTACAACCAAGGAACGAGTCCAGTAATTTTGTTCAGAGCTGCTGTGTGAGGTCTTGCAAATGAAACTAATTCCAGTGGAGCAGTAATTCTGCTTTGAGTTTTATCATTTTATAGAGCACAATAAATGCAGAACAGGAATTCAGGGTTACAGCTGCTATAATTCCTATAACTTCACCATTTTATTAACTCTGACCTCCACTGGGCAGCTGGCTTATATTCCTGCCCCATTTCACCATCACAATTGATTGTAATCCCGATCTCAACGGCAAATGATTTTGTAGCTCACATGGACTTTCAGCTCATTAAATACTGACTGGCATTCCTAACAAAGCTTTATTTTGTAAAAATTTATTTGTCTTTTCCTAATATCCTTTTCACTCTTTCTATTCAAGCTTAATAGCACTTTTATTAATTATGATGACGAACTCACCAACCATTGAAAATAATTCTTCTTGTTGATTGATTTTTTGATTACATTCTGAACCCTCACTTTATCCTATCTTAATCTTATCTATTCTCATAAAAAAGCCTCAATTTCTCTCAATTTCCAGCATCACTTTAGAGACCTCAGTTTTCAAGAAAAAGTAACCATTTGAAAGCAAAAGTTCTTTAAATTGAAAACTGATTTTACCTTTCTGAACAATGTACTGGATAATAATCAATGCATCCTACAATTTCCTTTAAAAAGGAGTAGTCCAAATGGGATTCAACATTTTATTCTATTCATTTGTAGGATAAGATATTGCTGGCTGGTCAGCATTTATTGCATGTTCCTAATTGCCCTGATAAGGTGATGGTGAGCTGCCTTCTTGAACAGCTGCAGTCGTTGTGCTCTAGGTAGATGCTCAATGCTGGTTGCAAGGGGATTCCCAGATTTTGATCCAATGACAGTAAAGGAGTGCCCCCAATGTGGCCTCCTCTATATTGGGGAGACGGGCCGCCTAGATTAGATTAGATTACTTACAGTGTGGAAACAGGCCCTTCGGCCCCACAAGTCCACACCGACCCGCCGAAGCGCAACCCACCCATACCCCTACATATACCCCTTACCTAACACTACGGGCAATTTAGCATGGCCAATTCACCTGACCCGCACATCTTTGGACTGTGGGAGGAAACCGGAGCACCCGGAGGAAACCCACACAGACACGGGGAGAACGTTCAAACTCCACACAGTCAGTCGCCTGAGGCGGGAATTGAACCCAGGTCCCTGGCGCTGTGAGGCAGCAGTGCTAACCACTGTGCCACCGTGCCGCCTACTTGCGGAACGCTTCAGGGAACACCTCTGGGACGTCCGAACCAACCAACCCAACCACCCCATGGCTCAACACTTTAACTCTCCCTCCCACTCCACCAAGGACATGCAAGTCCTTGGACTCCTCCATCGCCAGAACATAACAACACGACGGTTGGAGGAAGAGCACCTCATCTTCCTCCTGGGAACCCTCCAGCCACAAGGGATGAACTCAGATTTCTCCAGTTTCCTCATTTCCCCTCCCCCCACCTTGTCTCAGTCGATTTCTTCGAACTCAGCACCGCCCTCCTAACCTGCAATTTTCTTCCTGACCTCTCAGTCCCCACCCCACTCTGGCCTATCATCCTCACCTTGACCTCCTTCCACCTATCACATCTCCATCGCCCCTCCCCCAAATCCCCCCTCCCTACCTTTTATCTTAGCCTGCCTGGCACACTCTCCTCATTCCTGATGAAGGGCTTTTGCCCGAAACGGCGAATTTCCTGTTCCTTGGATACTGCCTGACTTGCTGTGCTTTAACCAGCAACACATTTTCAGCTCTGATCTCCAGCATCTGCAGACCTCACTTTTTACCCACAGTAAAGGAATGGCAATATATTTCCCAGCCCAGATGGTGAGTGGTTTAAGAGGCCACTCTTAAGGTGATGGTGTTCCTATATATCTACCACCCTTGTCCTTCTGAAGTGTGAGTTTGGAAGGTGCTGTCTAAGGATCTGCAGTGCATCTTGTAGATAGCAGCTGTAGTGTGTATTGAGCATTGGCGGTGGAAGGAATAGATGTTTGTGGTTGTAGTACCGATGTCTTGTGCTTTGTCCTAGATGGTTTCAAGTTTCTTGAGAGTTTTTGGAGCTGCACTCATCCAGGGAAGTAGGGATTATTCCATGACACTCCTGATTTTTTTCCTTGAAGATGGTAGACAGGTTTTGGGAAGTCAGGAGGTGAGTTACCCAGTGTAGTATTTGTAGCCTCTAACCCGCTCTTATAGGCACACTATTTCTATGGCTGGTCAGTTTCTGGTCAAGGGTAACTCCCAGGATGTTCATAGTGGGAGATTTAATGGTGGTAATGCTTTTTCTGTGTGGATATTTTAATTTAATGTTCAGGATGTAGAAACTTGTAGAAGAATGACCATAGAAATCACCATAGGCTACAAATACTACACTGGGTAACTCACCTCCTGATTTCCCAAAACCTGTCCATCATCTTCACGGCACAAGTCAGGAGTGTCATTGAATAATGCCTACTTGCCTGGGTGAGTGCAGCTCCAAAAACCTGTTAAATTCAGTACGAAAAAAATGCATAGTATTTCACCATAAATAATTATATTTCCATACATGTTGAACTCTGTGGTGTAAATTTAGCAGCATTCCAAAATGTCAATCATTCTCCCACAAATTTCAGAGTGACCTGTTCAAACCTTTTTCTCCCAAACACTTCTCCTTTTAACTTTGTTAGCATTTTACAAAGTAAGTCTTAGTGTTCCACTTAGGTCTGTCATAACTTAAGAAAACAGTGAGGTAGAGATTATGCTATTAATTGATTGATATTTATGCTCTAGCATGTATGAGTCATATCATCATATGATGTTGACTAGATGTTTAAGGTGTGCAGAAGATGAACAGCAATTATTATAAGTGCAGTAGTTTTAGAAAAATATTCATGAGTGTGTTAGTCAGGGGCTAAGTGCTTTCTGATTTCAATCTCAACTATGTCTCATTGATCTCGCTCATTTTAAAGCATTTACAACTCATGAAAGAACACAAGGTATTAGTGTCAATGGTTATAAAAGTGGTTTAAGCCTTGATCAATGATTCGTAGAAATACACCATAGTATTACCCTTATTAATGTCATCTGTATTAAACAATATAGCTTCTGGAATATGCAGAGAAAATGCATTAGGACCATTTATACTCTAAAACATGTAGTCAGCGCTTCTTTAACAGACCTACATATCACTGAACATCAAGTTTCTTATCTGGCCTGACACTAATGTTTTCAATGTTAATCCAAATTTATCTCCAGGATGTTCTCATATTGAATAATTTAACCACCAGGAGAAAGCATCACATTTTATTTATTAAAATTACATCTGCAAAATGTGTTTCATAAAAAAAGTCCTAATTCATTTCCCTTTGTAGATTGTGTAATTTATGTATTAGTCACTGATTGTTCTTTTCCTGCCAGTGAGAGCCAGGTCCTGCCTTTTCCAAGTTAGACCCAGTGAATCTAACACCAATTAGACATGGTAATGCCAATGACTGGCTTTGCCTAGACCAAAGGAGGACAGAAGTCCTGACCAGCTTGTGCTGTTTATCAATTTGAGACCAATGCTTTCACACTCAGAAGCACCATGCAAGACACAGTAGCTACTGCTGGAAAAGCATCAAGGATCCGAAAAGACTAAGGAATATGATGACCAGTTTATGGCGTGGTAAATTCAGAGGGTAGGGGTCATGGAGAGGGGATAGTTGGCTTGGAGGTAAGGGCAGTAATGTGGTTCTCAGTGAGCACCTCTTTTCCCGATGCAATGTCTCTTGATCAAGCATTAAGTGTCATTGATTGAAGGAGCTTGTCCCCACTTCCCTACCTCCAAACATACTGAGGGGACAATCTGCACATATAGACTAACTTGTCAGGTGCAAAGCATGATGACAGGTTCAGTTTCAGTTGGGATAATCTCAGCAGTGGCAGACTAAAGCTCTTATGTAGTCTTTAAATGGTTACTTACAGGCTTTAATTGGTGGTGGAGACATAATGCTGTTGGATACAGAAAGTGGCAGGATTAGTTATGCCACCACACTGCCCAATTAAGTACCTTTTCACTCACTCAGCAGAAAGTTCCAATCATTAATCCCATTCTGGTTTAACACAGACAAATCCAGTACCAGTCCTGTTATTACCAGCCTTGACTCAGAACTCATTGGTCATTCGACCCGAAACATTAACTCTGAGTTCCAGCAACTTCTGTTTTTGTATATGAGCAGACAAAGCTTTAGGTTTTAAGGGATTAATCATTTATGAATAAATAAATATGAATATTTCCAGATTTCAAGTGAATTCTTAAGGAGCTGTTTAATTATCTAAATACAGCCCATTAATGTGTAGGCAACTTTATTTTTCCAAAATTATCACATTCTCATCTCACTGCTGAAAGATCAGAAGGTTAGGAACAGAGATATCATTGTAACATGCAACATCAGTGCAATTTTTATGATTTGCCTCAATTTCAACCTGGACCCAGCAACAAAAATCAGGCCTGAGGTATTTCAGAATGGTCCACTGACTCTTCATTTCTGATAGCAAAGAGCTTAACTTCTTCACAGTGTGAGATTAGTGCCAAAACAAAATGATTATTATTTATCACATTCAGAAATTCTGCATTATCTCCAATGGATGGGGCAAATAAAATTCCCATGAAACCACAGTGTCAAGTTAGAGAAAATGTTTAAAATAGCGGTATTACACATATTCTGTAGGACTTAAGTTTAAATCACGTTGATTTCTCATCGGACATTTATAATCAACAGAAAGAGGATTTTTTTCATAGTAAGAATAGAGCTGGATCAGAACTCAGATTGCAGACGTAATAATCCTGGGTCTAATGTAATGCATTACCCAGGATAACTCTTCTATTTTAACCAGCTTAGCTGCTTTATTTGACAAAACATATTAACCATAACACCATTATACAACCACTAAATATCAATATTCCTAACACTATAAGAAACTGATATGACTAAACTACAATACAGGAACATTTATTTGAAATAGCATGTAATATTCTGTAGCGATACATTTCTGAAAAACATACTATCTTGATGAGCTGATTTTTAAAAAAACAAATTGCAACTAAACTGATGGAATAACTGCCTTTTTTTTAACAAAAAAAACCAAGTTTGACTGTTCATGAAATGAAATGCATGTATTCTGATATTTAGAGTCATTACTGTCACCATGACAATAATTTATCCGATGTCACAAGATAATCAAATTAATTTGTGACACTTCTCATTTGCTTGTGAAAAGCAAATTACTCAACTTGCTGGAACAGTCAAGACTCTTTGTTCTGATGGCTATAATAACATTGACCATTTTTTAAAAAAAATGTTTAAATTGTAAAAACTATTGTCTCACTACCTACCCCCATCACAAATCACCCATATAAATGTCAAGCACTTATTCAATTGGTTAAATTGCAAACCATTTTTTGTTCTTTCCTACTTAATGCACACATCTTTCCCCTTTGCAAAATCGTTAGCCTGATTATATGTGCTTTCAATCATGTTCACTTTTCACTTTTTTTGTCAATCACAAAGTTATTTCCCCGCTCTCAAATTTCCATTGGTCAATATCTAAACAGAAGATCAATCATAAAACTTTACCTGAAATCTGCTTGTTACATCAGGAAAGTTATAGTTCTACAAGAGCAAAATATCTTTAACAGCATCAAAGACTTCCTAATCTTTTCAGAATCACTCTCAAGTAACATGAACTATGTCATAAGCATTCTCAATATTAAAATTCATCAGAGGTAAATTTAAAATTCCACCTTGCTTGATTCATCCCCATTCACTTCACCATTCACTCTCTCAATCTTACTCTGCCTGAGTTAGAAGTCCCACATAAACTTGTCATCACTGGCACAGATTTCAGAGAATGGGATTGTCCAGAGACCTGCACTTTAAGTTTTATACCAGTTTTTAAAATACTTTTCAGAACCAGTTAACTTTTAAATGCATACGTTTATATCTAATTGTTTGTTTGATTTGAATAAAGAGATATTTGTGATCAGTTTTGGCTATTTACTCAATTTCTTTTTGTACTTAAAAAGTTAATTAAGCTGTTTTTGATTTCTTTATGTTGAAACAGAAAATAGTAACTTGCTTATTTTATCGAATCACCTTTCTTTAACATTCATTGTTTCACAACATGTAACACTCTTGATGTGTAATGCTGTTTGAGATCCAGTAGCTAAAAACAATGTCTGCAGACCTATTCACCTATTGTACTCTATGCTACTTTCTCCCCACCCCCACCCTCCTCTCATTTACCTCTCCACCCTTCAGGCACTCTGCATCTATTCCTGATGAAGGGCTTTTGCCCGAAACATCGATTTTTCTGCTCCTCGGATGCTGCCTGAACTGCTGTGCTTTTCCAGCACCACTCTAATCCAGAATCTGGTTTCCAGCATCTGCAGGCATTGTTTTTACCTACTGGATCTCAAACAGCATTACACACCAAGAGTGTTACATGTTGTGAAACAATGAATGTTAAAGAAAGGTGATTCGATAAAATAAGCAAGTTACTGTAATAGGACAGAATTTAGCTTCACCAATCTGGCCTACCAATGATCTTTCCCAAAATCACAAGAAAAGGTCATTTAAACGTTTGGGACAGATTTATCGTACAAGAATCCATCCTACTTAGTCAGGTTAATAATTTAAGGCTGTGAAAGAAAGTATGTCTTCGCAAAAAAACATGAGGAAACCCATAATTCCCATTGGGTTAATTGCCTTTGAACTTAATAACGAGGAGGATGTCTGGAGATCCATATCTGAGCCAATGGCTTAGCATGGAATGTTGCAGGAACATACCAAGGGCAAGGTGGGTGGAATTCCTCAACCAAAGGTTACCATGAAGAACATATACAATAGAGATGAATTCCTTCCTGTTGCCTGTGCCTGTACCTGTACCTGTACCTGTACCTGTGATTGGCAGGTGGATCCAATTTCTGCTATTATTTGTGGTCCCTGGCTTGGTATGTATCAAAATCCCAAGCACTCCAGACAAATTTTCTATCCTCACATGAATGGCCATATTTAAATTTTTATTTAATTTTAAGTATTGTATTTAGCATGCATTATTATAAAGCTTCCTTTACAATTACAATTCAGTTTGTTTAAAGATGTGGCCTTAATATTCCAACCTCTTTACTATAAAAATTCTAATTTAATAGAAATGTCCCTTGTAATAAGCAAACTCAGAATGCTTTTATATTGATGCATTAATGGACAGCCAGATTTATTTCCATTTTTGATAAGGAAAGGGTGTGTAGAGCAATGTAGTTGGTGTATAAAAGGCTTTTTATAAAATATTATATATTAAGATTGTTCTCAAAATTTATTTACATTTGATAAAAAGACCAGGGCCAACATGACTACAATATTATCCGAGGGATAAATAATGGAGTGTTGTGGTGAATAACTGTTTTTCAGACTAGGGGAAGGTAAACTGTGGTGATCTCCCAGGTTCAGTATTAAGGTCACTGACCCTTTGGATGTATATTATTGACCTGTGTTTGAGAAGACAGAAGCAGTTTTGCAAGTTGAAGATGAAACATTCGAAGGTATGGTTAACAGTGTGTAAGGTTGTAATAGCTTGCAGGAGGGCTTGAAACAGTTGGTCGAATGGACAAACAAATGGTAGTTGAAATTCAGTGCAGTAAAGTAAAAAAGGAATAAGGAGAGACAGTACATGTTAAATAGATGAAATGGGATGCAAGACCAATACGTTCAAAGAATTTAAGAGGAGGCAGTGTGGAATGTCACTGGATTGGCATTCCAGAACTGCAAACCAATTTTCTAGGGACATGGATTTGAATTCCACCATGGCAGATGAGGATATTTGATTTTAATAAAATCTAGCATAAAATGGTGACCATGCAATCATTATTAATTGCTGGGGGCAGGATGGAGGTTGAGGCCTGGGAATTTGGAGGGGGGTATCTGAAAAACAATTTTGGAGATGAGTCATATTGGATTCAATGTTAACTCTATTTCTCGCTCCACAAATGCTATCAGACCGGCTGAGTTTCTCCAACATTTTCTGTGTTTATTTCAAATTTTCAGCATCCATAGTATTTTATTTTTATCTGAGTAGTCCAATTTTAATCCTTGCTACCCACTCCTGAGAACGGTCAATAAAATTTCCCTTGTGTACAAAATGTAGCTTGAGACTTCAGTGCAGCACTCTGTTGGAGGTGTTGTATGTCAGCTGATTGGAAAAGATGAAGGGTACTCATCATACAGGAGTGGATTATTTCACTGTTGTTCTGGCTATCAATACTCTCTCAACCAGTACTGACAAATGGTTATTTGGTTGATTTGCTTACTGCTGTTTGTAGGACCTTGCTGAGATCATGTTATAGCACATTTTCCAATGTTACATCAAAGACTACAATTCAAAAACTACTTCATTACTCTTGAAGCACTCTTGAATACCCTGAGGACATGAAAAGCATTATACATACACGAATTATTTTTGAATGCTCTTCAATTATAATTAATAATGAGTTTAGCAAATAAAAACTGAAGTACTATAAATCAGGCTCAACATATGCTCTTTTGACACTCCTATTCAATTTAGCAAAGGTTTCCTTTAGTGATTCAAACCATGTATTGCTAATTCAACGAAAAGAATTTTCAAATTTCTTTTTTTCTTGATTTAGCTTTATACATTCTAAATTCCAACAACCTTCCAACTCCAAATTACATCAATGCCCAATCAAGTCAACTCATCACACAGAAAAAAGTAGGCTATGTTTATGCATTATCTTTCCAATCCATTTGTTTCCTCCATCTAACTCAATGGATACTGAATGTTTCCATAGTTTCTGCCTGAATATTTGGTTCCCAAGAGAATCCCAAAGCATTGCAACACACAAACATACATTTAAACTATGAGTTATCTTCAATAAGTAAAAAGGTTTAATTTGATCAGATAACGATGAACTGAAAAGTGGGTAAATGCCAAATGCAGATGAGCTGTAGGAGAAAGTGAGGACTGCAGTTGCTGGAGATCAGAGTTGAAAATGGTTGCTGGAAAAGCGCAGCAGGTCAGGCAGCATCCAAGGAACAGGAAATTCGACGTTTCGGGCATAAGCTTATGCCCGAAACGTCAAATTTCCTGTTCCTTGGATGCTGCCTACCTGCTGCGCTTTTCCAGCAACACATTTTCAGATGAGCTGTATCCAAGGCTAGGTGTACTGGAGCTGCAGGACTGACTATGGTCACCGAAAGCAACCCATTGATTATGTCCAAGCCTTGGACTGCAATTAGACATTGTCTTTGACTGACTGTGGTGGGATATCCTCAGCTACCATAGACAAAAGGTAGGACAGAGTGTCATTGGTCTGAGTAGTGTTCAATCAAGGCTGTTTCTGTTTCTGTATTGTACCACAGCATGACAATGTCAAACCTAAAACATGTGCCATCGGCTTACACAGCTGCACCTAGATCCTTGGGAACTCTTAGGTTCCTATTTCATTTGAAGGCCTTATCTCACAAGGATGGCTGCAGGTAGACAAAGGCTAGCATCTTTTTATCAAGTGGACATAACTTTTATGAACAATCTTAATATATAATATTTTGTAAAAAGCCTTTTAAACACCAATTAATTTGCTCTAGTCTAAGCACTCTTTCCTTATCAAAAAATGAAATTAAATCTGGCTGTCCATTAATGCATCATTATAAAAGAACTCTGAGTGTGTATTATAAGGGACATTTCTATTGACTTAGAATTTTTACAATAAATAGGTTGGAATTTTAAGGCCATATCTTTAAACAAACTGAATTGTAACAGAACAGAATTTAGCTTCACCATTCTGGTCTATCAATGATCTTTCCCAAAATCGCATGTCAAGGTCATTTAAACATTTGGGACAGATCTATCTCACAATAATCCATCCTATTCAGTCAGGCTAATAATTTAAGGCTGTGAAAGAAAATATGCCTTCATAAAATGAACATTAGGAAACCCTTAATTCCCACTGGGTTAATTGCCTTTGAGCTTAATAACAATGAGGATGTGTGGAAATCCAGAACTGAGCTAATGTCTCCATTAGCTAGTGACTTCATTACATAGCGTACTGAATGATGCTGAGAATAGAAAAAAATGTCTAATTTCTTTAACCAGCATCATTGTCGGACAGATGAGAGGCCTCTTGAAAATGAGATTCCAGTGTTAAAAATCACTCTGGGGTATCTTTGCAGCATACTTCAGACCAGGTGTTCCACGTACAGTAATAGAATCCATACAGTGTGAAACCAGGCCATTCGTCCCATCAAGTCCACACTGCCCCCCTGTCTATTTACTCTATCCATGCCCCTCATGATTTTATAAACTTCTATATAAAGTCATTCCCTCAGTCTCCGATACTACAGGGAGAAAAACCCCAGCCTATTCAGCCTTCTCCTATAGTTCAAATCCTCCAAATCAGGCAATATCCTTGGAAGACTTTTTCCTATTCTCTCAAGTTTTACAATGTCTTTCTTAGAGAAGGCAAACAGAATTGTATGTAGTATCCCAACAGTGGCGGCACCAATGTCCTGTACAATGGTAACATGATAACCCAACTTCTATGCTGAAAATGTGTTGCTGGAAAGGCGCAGCAGGTCAGGCAGCATCCAAAGAACAGGAAATTCGACGTTTCGGGCATAAGCCCTTCATCAGGAACGTCGAATTTCCTGTTCCTTGGATGCTGCCTGACCTGCTGCGCTTTTTCAGCAACACATTTTCAGCTCTGATCTCCAGCATCTGCAGATCTCACTTTCTCCTCGAAGAACCCAACTTCTATGCTCAATATTATGACCAATGAAGACATGCATGCCAAATGCCTTCCTTAGCACCCTGTCTATCTGTGACTCCACTTTCAAAGAACTGTGCACTGGGGCCCTTAGGTCTACTTGTTCAACAACATTCCCAAAGCATGTTGTACTCTGCACTATGACAGCAGAGAGAATGTGATGGAAACTGCAGAGAGCAGCATTGCCTTCTGAGGAACAAGGTGGGAACTTTGAACAGGAGGAACGTCATTTTTTTGGATGATGGAGTGGTGCATCATTGGACACAACAAGCCAGATTTAATTGACCCTCGCATCTGTAGATCTGAGCTGTGTGTGGTTATTCTTCATTGATTGTAAATCTGGTGTTGTTCAAAAGGCAAGCAATCCCTGTTTATTTAAAGAAGCAAATGCAGATTTTTTGTTTGTTGTTTCTTCATTCAATTCATCAGTTAAAGGTAACATTTTCAACTGTTTGCAGGCCTTCTGAACATACGATGCTCCGCATTGACTGGTAAGAAGACATGCTTTTCTGAGAGAGAAAGAGTAACATTCTGACATGACATTACACTAAGGGCAGGTATTCCCTGAAACTTCATTCTTGTATCTGTAGTTAGACTGACAATTGATCAGGCAGAACAAGATTTAAAATGGTAACCTATTTACAAATGTGAGATTCAATAACCAATGAAATGTTACCAATGCCCTCAGAAGCTTGCTTTTTCTCCTCCCCACTTTCTTGCTGATTGCTCGCAATTGGCCTGGTGTGCACAGATGGGTTTTAAATATAGTTTCAGCAACACAAATCTCAGAAGGCCCTCACAATGGCAAATACTTCTGCCATTAGTGAGAGCACAATACTGATGCCACATAGATTACTATAATGATGCGAGCAGCAGATAATTGTGTGGGATAACGCTCAAGCTCACAAACAGAAACCCTCAGTGCACTTCCCACATCGATTTTTGATAAAACTTTAATATAAAAGAATCACATGGGCCCGTGTTTGTTAGATTTTACATGAAAATGCATATTCAATATTTAATTAACTTTCTGTTGAGCTGAATATAAAACAGTGTTTTACAGAAGACTGGAGCCTTTTTTTCTTAAAACTCATTTCTACCAAACTGAATACGACCTACTTAGTTTATCTAAAATCTGTTGTTTAAAATGTGAAAATTAATCTGCAATGGAATTTCATAATTCATATATGCATAGGGACAATGCATTCGAAGGTTTATTAATGCTTGTTTAACTTAAAGGGATTTAATGCCAGAATTTGGAAATTTAAAGCAATGTAATAGATGACTGAAAGACACATTTGACCTGAGAATTCTGAATCAATTCAGAAAAAAATTTCAACAGTCTTTAATTCATAAATGTTTAAGTTAGTTGTCAGAATAAATATATCAGCCTGTCTCAGTTTATCCTAACCAGAATGGGACGGTCAACCACATCTCAAAATGAACTTATCATATTTCAGATGAATTATTACATTTGAAGAAGCAAAGGTTTCTGAAAAGCAGGATACTGACATGATGGAAATATGAAACAAAAGCAGAATAATACTCGAAATATATCAATTGATGTAAGCTCACTCCCCTGAAATGCTAGCTCTATTTTTCTCTCAGATGCTGCCTGATCAGCTGAACACATCCAACATTTTCTGTTTTTATTTCACAAAGACAACTGAATAGCTGAGATAAGTATTTGTGTCCATGATGATCAATTGTACTTTGTGACTAGGTTATAGTTTTCCAATAAAACAAAGCTGCAGAACAATATTTTACAATGCTCTGGAATGATCCTGATGAACACACACTGATACAGGGTGGAACCTTCCTAAACCTTGAACAATCTGGGCAATGGCAAATCAATTGAGAAAAGATAGCAGGCTCAGAAATATAAGATTCTTGATGTCAAGTAAGAAAATTTGATTTCCACCGAAGGTTTTGATGACGAAATGAGAATCTCGCGAATGAATAGCAAAAGGCTTAACTGCAAAATTAACATCTAATTTTCATCAAATCTCACTTTTATTTACCTGTAGTTTGCTTTTTTTTATAGGCAGTGAATTGAAACTCGACAGTTTTGTGGTTGTGGTAATAGTTAAAGTAAGTAATTAGAGACCGTAAGTTCTGTTTGAGGTAACAGTGCTTAAAAAGCCTATGTAAGCCAGTGAGTATTCAAGCAAGTACAAAGTGAGTGAACGCCAATGGGGCAAACAAAGAGCCCTAAGGTGCATCCTGCTCCAAGGTTAGAGATGCGCACCTGTCCCTGCGTGTATAGTGGCCTGACAACAGCTTTGCAATGAAAGGTTTTGTTTGTTACACTCCAAAGTTAAGTGAATTGTGAACTGTAATTTATATAAATGATTTGGATATGAGCATAAGAGAAATAGTTAGTAAGTTTGCCTCTGACACCAAAATTGGAGGTGTAGTAGACAGTGAAGAAGGTTACCTTGGATTCCAATGGAATCTTGACCAGATGGGCCAATGGGCTGAGAAGTGGCAGATGGAGTTTAATTCAGATAAATGCAAGGTGTTACATTTTGGAAAAGCAAATCTTAGCGGGACAAATACACTTAGTGGTAAGGTCCTAGGGAGAGTTGCTGAACAAAGAGACCTTGGAGTGCAAATTCATAGCTCCTTGAATGTAGAGTCGCAGGTAGACAGGATAGTGAAGAAGGCATGCTTTCCTTTATTGGTCAGAGTATTGAGTACAGGAGTTGGGAGGTCATGTTGTGGCTGTACAGGACATTAGTTGGGCCACTTTTGGAATATTGCGTGCAATTCTGGTCTCCTTTCTATCAGAAGGATGTTGTGAAACTTGAAAGGGTACAGAAAAGATTTACAAGGATGTTGCCAAGGTTGGTGGATTTGAGCTATAAGGAGCAGCTGAACAGGCTGGGGCAGTTTTCCCTGGAGCATTGGAGGCTGAGGGGTGACCTTACAGAGGTTTATAAAATCATGAGGGGCATGGATAGGATAAATAGACAAGGTCTTTTCCCTGGGGTGGGGGAGTCCAGAGCTAGAGAGCATAGGTTTAGGGTGAGAGGGGAAAGATATTAAAGAGACCTAAGAAGTAACCTTTTCATGCAGAGGGTGGTACATGTGTGGAATGAGCTGCCAGAGGATGTGGTGGAGACTGGTACAATTGCAACATTTAGAACGCATCACGATTAGTATATATATAGGAAGGGTTTGGAGGGAAAAGGGCTGGATGCTGGCAGGTGGGACTAGATTGGGTTGGGTTATCTGGCCAGCATGGACGGGTTGGACCGACGGGTCTTTTACCATGCTGTACATCTCTATGACTCTATATTCTAAGTAAGTCAGCTGTGCATCATGATGGTATAGTAGACCGCTGCATTGTTGACACCAATGTTTAAGGATGAAGGATGCGGGTGGTTACTGCCTGTGTAGTACACCTTTGAAATGGTTTGGAATGCACACCACAGTGGAGGCCTGGAGAACCAAGCAGCGAGTTGGATTGCTAGGTACCTGGTATACTTTCAAGCTGGGAATTGTCACCAATTCGTTTCTTTCCACTGCCTGGTTAAACAGCAAACTGCATTTAACTGAGGTGAGATTATAATAAGATGCTAATGCATGCAATTAAGTTTCTTGTTGGTTACCACTAGAACTTACGTGGAAAATAATATTTCTATCTCACAGTCAAGAGTCTAATTTCGATCCTGTTATGTTTTTCCAGCTGACCTCTTAGTGTCCATGTCATTCAAGGGCTGTGAAGATTCTGAGCTAAGTGTTTATTTCATTGTTATTCAATGTTCGCAATTATCCTTTCTGATTGCTTGCATTACTAACTGCTATATGGTGTGTTTAAAAACTTGTGCAAATATTGTCAGTGTTTATTTCCCATTCAAAATTGCCCTTTAGTAGGTGGTGATGAGTTGCCTTCTTCAATTATTTGATTCAATGTGAAGTAGAGACACCAACAGAGCTGCTAACAAGTAAGTTATAGGATATTAACCTATCAACAACGAGGAATGACAATATATTTCCAAATCGTCTTTCCATGCCTCTGTTGCTCAAATGCCATTAACTGACCAAGGTAGCAGAACCAAGCTGTTGTAGATGGTGTACACTGTGACCACTGATTTGGTGTGCTACATCTCAGTTTTTTTATTTTCATGAACTCCTTTTTCAGGTAAGATGCTCCTGTGGTACTATCACCTTAATGTTTTCAGTGTCTCCATCTTTAGATAATACAAATGCCAAAGATTGTATAAATAGTATTTAACATTTTGATTGGAATCTATTAAAATATTAATCCAAAATAACCTCCAAAAACAACAATTTTAATACACTGCTGGCAGATTTGAGATATTCTATCTTACTCAATCTTGAGGTCATCCAAACCTCTGCAGATACATTTTAAATTGCAGCAGAGTTCTGTTTCTCTACCAGCCCCCTCACACGCTGTCTCCCAAACAAGCAACATCTTTATTTTTAAATTCTCATCTTTGTCTTCAAAATCCTCCATGGTCTCACTCCTCCCTTCTGTAACCTCCTCCAAGGTATTTAATCCTGGTCTGCTGTGCATCCTTAATTTTAGTTGTTTCACAATATAAAGGTGGCCATATCTTTTGTGTCCTAGAGCCTAAACTCCCTGTGCTATAACATTCATGGTATTGTTAGATGAATGGATAATATGAATAGAAGCTGTCAGGGTAAGTAAAACACTCTATTGGAACAGATCCTATCATGGGGTTGTACAAGAGACAGCACGATCACATGATGTTGCACATTTCCTGTGATGATGTAACAAGTACCTGATTAGCAAATTACATATTAGAATTACCCCATACTCTGCAACTCTCCTGAAGAACCCAAGAGTTTTCTTCCTTCATTCCTACAAGGACAATTGCTGTAACAGTTTTATTTATCTACCAGAATGGCTCTTCTTCTCCTTTGATGGGACTTGTAGCCATGAGTTCTGCAAGCGGTCTGGCATTGACTGGTAGGCAGAGAAGAAATGGTAATTAACTCAGGTTCATCAGTTACCAGATTAATAGATTGGCAAATAAATGCAACATCTCTGAGCATTTTGATTGGTTAACTGACAGCTCCCATCAGCTTCTGTGTGGTTACAGTGCCCATCTCATAGAGGCATGGAGTCATGGAGATGTACGTCATGGAAACAGGCCCTTCAATCCAACTCATCCCATTTGCTAGTATTTGGCCCATATCCTTCTAAACCCTTGCTATTCATATACTCATCCTGATGACTTTTAAATTTCATAATTGTACCAGCTTCCGCCATTTCCTCTGGATGCTCATTCCATTCACACACCACCCTCTGCATGAAAACATTGCTCTTTAGCTCCCTTTTAAATCTTTCCCCTCTCAATTTAAACCTATGCCCTCTAGGTTTGGACTCCCCAACCCAGTGGAAAAGACCTTGCCTATTTACCCTATCCATGTCCCTCATGATTTTATAAATTTCTATAAGGTCATCCCTCAGCCTCCGACACTCCATGGAAAATAACCTGTTCCATGTTACCATACTTGTACTGTTCAGATGGGATAGGAACATGGATGTGGTTTGTTGGTCAATCACT
Organism: Hemiscyllium ocellatum; assembly: GCF_020745735.1. Classification (NCBI taxonomy): domain Eukaryota; kingdom Metazoa; phylum Chordata; class Chondrichthyes; order Orectolobiformes; family Hemiscylliidae; genus Hemiscyllium; species Hemiscyllium ocellatum. The sequence goes on along the minus strand of NC_083411.1, from coordinate 91,618,042 downwards.
TTTCCATGGCAAGGTTTGTCTTGGATCCAGAGCTGGCTCCCCTGTTTGAAGGATTGGTGATTTGTGTATCTTATAATAGTTTGCCATAGATCCACATCTGGCTAGAATAATATTCATCCCCTTTCTGCTTCACTTTGTCCAAGTTATCAGCTAGCAGTTGCAGCATGAGTATGTATAAGATACATAGTCATATGATTTCTCAGTCTTCTTCTCATGTGCAGTTCACATGGCCATGGGGGAAAGGAAGATGACATCAGCAGTTCTCTTGACTCCAGGCAATAGATAACACAAATAATAGTTTGATATCATCTCATCCAATGACTTTGAGAGACTAAACAACCAAACAGAACATTTTGCTCTGGCTCAATATTTTGTGCTAACTAAATGTTCTTGATTCAATGGCTGTAGTATGTTGAGTCTGATAACTTTGCAATGGTCAGTTTCTCATTACTTATGAGTGAATCGTCAACTCCACCAATGTGAGTCCATGTTCATCATACGGTCTGACAGTGGGACTGTGTGGCATAACTGTTGGCTAACCTTTGGTTCATATTTATGTGTATCTCTGATTTCATTTAGTCATTGTGTTGTTGCTGGCAGCATTGAGGCTGTTGTCAATAGAAAAGTTTGCACTTATTTAATCAGATTTGCACCATCTTTTTCTGATCTTACCTTTGGGATGTAGGAAACTGCATTAGTCATGATCTGCTGCTGTCCCGGAACATATTTTACATCCAACTCCATCCTCTCAGTCTGAGTCATTGTACTAGTGTTGACATTTATCTTAACTCCTTGAAATCTACAAGCACTGAAGGTTTGTGGTTTGTTTCTATCTTGAAGAAACCAAGAATGTAACCTTTGAACTTTTTGCAAGCTAACGTGGCAGATAATGTTTCTTTCTTTATCACCTTGATGGAAGGTGATTATATAATTGTTTGGAATTTGAATTTCCAAGTAGAGGCAGATAAGTGTTGGTTATTTCTGTAAAGAATTTTCTTGAAAATAAATATCATGGTCAAAGAGTCCTTCTGAGCCCAGCATTTTGTCAAAACAAGTGACTATACCCTACGGTATGAGTGGAAAGATGTTTATACTGTTGAGTTTGTAACAGCTTTGTTTGCTGTTCAAAGTAATCTCAGATTCATTGAGTTTTTTGGTAATATTCAGTTCAGAAAACGCCAGCTTGAATTTAAAATCAAGTTTGAATCCTGCCTGGAAGGAGTTTAGGGAATAAGTCACCTCAAAAGAAGGGTTTAGTTTGTAAATCTTTCAAACCATATACTCATAAGGCATAGGAGGAGAAATTAAACCATTCAGCCCATTGAGTCTGCTCTGCCATTCCACCATGGCTGTTAAGTTTCTCAATCCCATTCTACCGCGTTCTCCCATAACCACTGATCCCCTTGACAATCAAGAACCTATCTATCTCAGTCTTAAAAAAAGCTCAATGACCTGGCCGTCACAGCCCTCTGTGGCAATGAATTGGATAGATTCAACACTGTCTGGCTGAGGAGGTTTCTCCTTATCTCCATTTTAAAAGGTCTTCCTTTTACTTTAAGGCTGTGCTTTTGGGTCCTCATCTCTTCTACCAAGGGAAACAACTTCCCAACATCTATTCTGTCCAGGCCATTCAGTATTCTGTGTGTTTCAATTAGATCCCCCCTCATCCTTCTAAACTCCATCGAGTATAGGCCCATATTCCTGAAACGTTTCTCATATTTGAGCTTTTCATTCCTGGGACCATTCTTGTGAACCTCCTCTGATCACGCTCCTGGCCAGTACATCCTTCCTGAGATATGGGACCCAACACTGCAGACAATACTCCAAATGTGGTCTGACCAGAGCCTTACAGAACTTCAGAAATACATCCCTGCTTTTATATTCAAGTCCTTTCAAAATAAATGCCATAACTGCATTTGTCTTCTTAACTACAGACTCAACATGCAAGTTTACCTTGAGAGAATCCTGGACTCCAACTCACAAGTCTCTTTGCACTTCTGAATTTTCCTCCCATTTAGAAAATAGTCCATGCCTCTATTCTTCCTGCCAAAAGTGCATGACCTCACACCTTCCCACGTTGTACTCCATTTGCCACTTCTTTGCCCACTCTCTTAATCTGTCCAATATCTTCTGCAGCCACTTTTCCTCCTCAGTTATTCCTCCTTTTCCTCTACGAATCTTTGTATCATTTGCAAACTTAGCCAGAATGCCCTCAATTCCTTCATCTAGATCTGGAGATGCTGGTATTGCTCTGGGGTGTATGAAGTTAAAAATCACACAACACCAGGTTATAGTCCAACAGGTTTAATTGGAAGCACTAGATTTCGGAGCGCTGCTCCTTCAACATGTGGTTGTGGAGTACACAATTGTAAGATACAAAATTTATAGCAAAAGTTTATAGTGTGATGTAACTGTAATCATACATTGAAAAATACCTTGATTGTTTGTTAAGTCTCTCATCTATTAGAATGACCATGATAGTTTCACTTCTTTCATGTGTAAATCACAAAACATTTTTTAAAATTTACTTTCTCAAGTGAACTTTAACAATTGGGGTCAGCCCAGATAATTTATGAAGGCGTTAGCCTCCTGTGTGTTGCTGTCTGTGCCATAATGTTTAGACTGATTCTAATCTAAAAAAATGGATTAATAGAATCTTACATGGATTTATGCTGTTATGAGCAAAATACAACGTAACTCTGCAGGTACAAATTCACCCCACAAATGTATATGTATATGCGCGTGTGTGTGCATATGTGTATAGGGGAGATGAGTTTGTGAGTGTCTGTTAGAAAGAACATATGTGCACAACAATCAACAGACAGAATGTTCCCTCCCAGTTAGGGAACACTTCAGTGGTCCAGGACATTTGACTTCGGACCTTAGGGTGACCATCCTCCAAGGCAAATTTCGGGACAGGCAGCAGCGAAAAGTGGCCGAGCAGAGGCTGATAGCTAAGTTCCGTACACATAGGGAGGGCCTCAACCGGGACCCTGGGTTCATGTCACACTACAGGTGACCCCATTGTACTATACACACACACAGGCACTCCTACACATACACACACCCACACACACACCCACCCACACATACACACACACTCCCACACACACACACACACACAAGCACTCTCACACATACGCAAATGCGCTCTCTCTTTCTCTGTCTCACACACACACATATGCAGGCACGTGACACACACACACACTCCTACAGACATGCATATACACGCCTATGGACACACATGCACCCTCTCACAGACTTAGATCCCCTTACACTCACACACACACATATACTCTGCCTCATAGACACTCACAGCCCCCTCCAACACACACACACACACACACACACACACACACACACATATACATTTGTGGGGTTAATTTGTACTTGCAGAGTTATGTTGTATTTTGCTCAAAAACTGCATGACTCCATGTAAGATTCTGTTAATTCATCTTTTAGATTAGAATCAGTCTAAACATTATGGCACAGACAGCAGCACACAGGGGGCTAACACCTCCAATACATTATCTGGGCTCACCCCAATTGTTAAAGTTCACTTGAGAAGGTAACTTTTTAAAAAAGTTTTGCGATTTACATATGAAAGAAGTGAAACTAACATGGTCATTCTAACAGATGAGAGACTCTGCAAACAATCAAGGTATTTTTCAATGTATAATTTCAGTTGCATCACACTATAATCTTTTGCTATAAATTCTGTGTCTTACAATTGTGTACTCCACAACGACATGATGAAGGAGCAGCGCTCCGAAATCTGATACATCCAATTAAACCTGTTGGACTATAACCTGGTGTTGTGTGATTTTTTACTTCATCTAGATCATTAATGTATGGAGTGAAAAAGCGGAACACCACTTGTCACCGGCTGCCATCCTGAGAAAGACCCCTTTATCCCCACTCTTTACTTTCTGCCAGACAGTCAAGCTTCTATCCATGCTAGCACCTTGCCTCTAAAACCGTGGACCCTTATCTTACTCAGCAGCCTCCTTGTCAAAGGCCTTCTTGAAGTCAAGTAGATAACATCCATTGGCTGCCCTTGGTCTAACCTGCTCATTACTTCCTCAAAGAATTCCCGCAGATTTATCAGGCATGACCTTCCCTTGATGAAACAATGCTGACATCGCCCTATTTTACCATACAGTTCCAAGTATTCAAAAATCTCATCCTTCACAACGAATTCCAGGATCTTACCCATGACCGAGTTTAGGCTAATCATTCTGTAATTTTCCATCTTCTGGCTTCCTCCCTTTTTAAACAGGGATGTCACGTTAGTGGTTTTCCAGTCCTCTGGGAGCCTCACTGATTCTAGCGATACCTGAAAGATCACCACTAACACCTTCACCATCTCTTCAGGTATCTCACTTAGAACTCTGGGGTGTAGTCTATGTGGTCCAGATGACATATCCATCTTTAGGCCATTCAGTTATTCTAGCACCTTCTGCTTGGTGATGGCCACCAAATTCAACTCTGTCCCCTAACTCTCTTAAATGTTTGGGATATTACTTGTGTCTTCCCCCATGAAGACCTGTGCGAAGTAATTATTCAGCTCCTCAGCCATTTCCTTGTTCCCCACTACTATCCCTCGAACATTATTTTCCAGTGGCCCAATGTCCACTTTTGCCTGTCTTGCCCTTTGTATTTCTAAAGAGACTTTTACAGTCATCTTTTATATTAAGGGATAGCTTACCCTCAAATTTAATCTTCTCCTTCCCTATTTCTTTTTAATTGCCCTCTGTTGGTTTTTGTAACCTTCCCAATCCTCTGATTTCCCATTGCCTTTCGCCACATTGTATGCTTTCTCTTTCTCTTTTATTCTATCCCTGACTTCCCTAGTCAGCCATGGTTGTCTCATTCTCCCTGTATCATGTTTCTTTTTCCTTGGGATGAAGCTCTGCTGTGTCTCCTGAATTACTTCCAGAAACTCCTGCATAGGCTTCTCTCCCAGTCAATTCTACCCAGCTCCTCCTTCATGCCTCTATGGTTGCCTTTATTCAGCTGTAATACCGTTACCCCTGATTCTATCTTCTCCCTCTCAAATTGCAGAGTAAATTCAATCATATTATGAACACTGTCTCCCAAGGGTTCCTTCACCTTAACCGCCTTATTAAGCCTGCCTTGTTACCCAACACTAAATCCAGTATTGCCTGTTCCTTAGTGGACTCCATCACAAGCTGCTCCAAAAAGTCATCTCGTAGACATTCAACAAATTCCTTTTATGGACCATTGCTAACCTGATTTTCCTCGTCCACCTGCATATTGAAATCCCTCATGATCACTGTAACTTTGCCTTTTCTACACATGTTTTCTATCTCCTGGTGTATCTTCCACCCCAGCTCCTGACTACTGTTTGGAGTCCTGTACATAACTCCAACTATGGTTTTCTTCACTTTTGCAGTTCCTTGATCCTACTCACATAGATCCTACACGATCTGATCCTACTTCATTTCTTACTATTGATTTAACTTCATGTCTTACCAAAAGGACAACGCCACCCCCTCTGCCCACCTGCCTATCTTTTCAACAGGATGCATATCCTTGAATATTCAGCTCCCAATACTGATGCCCTTGCAGCCACATCTCCATGATGGTCCCCACGTCATACCTGCCAATTTCGATCTGTGCCACAATCTCATTTACCTTATTCCTTACAGTGCTTGTATTTGATATAACACCTTGAGTCCTGTATTAACCGCCCCTCATCTCATTGTCATTCGTTTGTACAATGTACTTGAAGTTTGGTTGCTAATCCTTTCCATACACTCTGACCTATTTGTGTCTGTGCTGGAGATTTTAATAACCTCTTCTGAGTTCTGCATTCTTACCTGCTCCTTTAATTTGGGTTTTCTGAGTTCTCCTATAAATTAACCTTCCCCCTGCCCCCATTTAGTTTAAAGCCTTGTCTACAGCCGTCATTATGTGATTTGCTAGGACTCTGGTATCAGCACAGTTCCATTGAGGACCATCTCATCGGAACAGGTTCCTTCATTGCCAGTACTGGTGCCAATGTCTCATGAATTCAAATCCATTTCTCCCACACCAATTTTTGAGCTACACTTTTACCTACTTAATCTTATTGATCCTGTGCCAATTAGCTCGTGGTTCCGGAGTAATCCAGAAATTAATACCTTCTTGGCTCTGCTTTTAAATTTAGCTCCTCGCTGTTCATACTCCTTTAGCAGAACCTCTGCCCTAGTTTTATTTATATCATTGGTTCCTGTGTGGATCACAACCATCGGATCTTTACCCTCCCACTGCAAGTTCTTCTGCAGCCCAGATAAGATATTCTGAACTAGAGTACCAGGCAGGCAACACAACCTTCGGGACTCTTGATCCTGGTTGCAGAGACCAGCGTCTATGCCTCTAACTATACTATCCCCAATTACAACAACATTTCTCCTCTCTCCCCTGACTTAAGTGGGTCCCTGCACCACAATGCCTCAGTCAGTCAGCTCATTCTCCCTGCAGTCCCCATTCCCATCCACACAGGGAGAAAACTCTTAAACATTTTGGATGAGGACAGTGGCTGAAGCTCCTACAACGCTACCTCCTGGATCCCTCCACCTGCCTCACCCACACCCACACCTTCCTGTCCTTGACCACTGGCAGAATTAGAGTTAGTTTGTTTTGGAGTATTCTGAAACACAACATACAGGTAACTCTCCCCTTCCCCGATGTGTCACAATGTTTGAAGCTCAGACTGCAGCTCATCAACTCTGAGCTAGAGTTCTTCCAGCAAACGATATTTATGACAGACATGATCACTGGGAACCACAATATGGTTCACCAGCTCCCACATCATGCAGAAACAACACATCACCTGAACCTCTGTCCTTATTTTATTTAACTAGTTTTGCCTATGCAAGTTATATCCAATAAATAAGTTGTAAACAATAAATTAACAAGATTCAATTTAACACAGATTTAAATGTGGCAGACCCCTTATTAGCCAATCAAATAGCAGCCCTCCTGTGATATCACTTTTCAGATTTCCCCCACAGAATCAGAAACACTTACTTTCCCAGATTGCTCTCCATTCACTCCCACTCAATTCCAGTCCAGAAGTGAAGGCTCCAAATCCCCTCGGTAGGTTTTTATAATCTCTTACCTTCTCAAACTGCTCCGCATTTGCTCCTGATCAGCTCTGATCCTAGTGGGTTTGGCCAGAAATCTGTAGTTTGTTAGAACTGAGAAAGTTTAGGCTTCCAAATTTATGAAAAGGGCAGGTTGGCAGACTTGAAAAAAGACTTGTTGAATTGTCTCCAAGAAACCCATTAGGAATCAGTTAAAAAGAGCCCTGAACAATTCAGACAGTGGTGTAATTTCTCTGGATACCAATCTCCATAATGGAGAGTAATGGGCAGAATGTTGAGACTTTGTTTTACTGTGAGTTTTGAAATCTTTATCACTGTCCTCTATATTTAGGTAACTGAGATTTTTTTCATTTATTCTTCTATGTAAGAAACATTTGTCATTGGAGGAAATCTGTAGCTTTGCCTGAATATGTTTCAATAACTAAACACTATGTTAGCTAACTAAACAGAATAAAGATCTATCAAGGTAGGTTTCATTTTTGGATCTGAGCTGTTCAGTAGTACCATTAGCTGGGATCATAACACACTGCATATCTTTATTAAGTCTCTGTTACTTAACACTGTGTTCAGTTATGTATTGTAAACTGGTCCGCATTTTCCACTGATCTCTGAAAGGTTAATCTGCAGTCCTATCAGAGATACATGGTAGTTAATAAATAAGTTAAAATTTCAGATGAAGTTAACATTACTTCAAATTACTCAAAGGGTCCTTCAATCTTCTTCCTTCCATGACCATGCGTTGTTCTTCTGGAAGAGCCGACATACACTCTCATTGATGACAGTTAGATTGGGCAGGTACTTGTCAGCTTGCTTTACAATATCAATAACTCTCTGGTCCTTAATCATATTCTGAGCAACTGGAAGCTCCTTGATCATTCTTGTTTTCTGTGCCTCAACACCAGGTGAATCAAAATATTTTTAAGGGAGTTGACATGCAGCAATGATGATTTGCATTTGTTAAGTCAGTCTTCAGGTAGCCATCCTACCATAACACACATGTTAATTTCATGTCCTGTCCAAACGGATCCATGGATAAGGACATCACTCATCCAGATTCCATCCATTTGGATGTTCCATACCTGAAGTGTTTGGTTCAAACATTTGAAAGAGTTATGTGAATCTTAGAGATGTACAGCCTGGCAAGAGAGTCATAGAGATGTACAGCATGGAAACAGACCCTTCAATCCAACTCGTCCATGCTGACCAGATATTCTAATTTAATCTGGTCCCATTTGCCAGTACTTTGCCCATATCCCTTCATATTCTTCCTATTCTAACCATCCAGATAGCTTTTACATGTTTAGACTATACCAGCATTCAACACTTCCACTGGCAGCTCATTCCATTCACACACCACCCCCTGCATGAAAATGTTGCCTCTTAGGTCCCTTTAAATCTTACCCCTCTCACCCTAAGCTAATGCTCTCTAGTTCTGGACTCCACCACCCCGGGAAAAATACCTTGTCTATTTATCCTGTCTATGCCCTCATGATTTTATAAATCCATATAAGGTCACCCTCAGCTTCTGATGCTCCAGGGAAAACTGTTCCAGCCTATTCAGCCTCCCCTATTGCCCAAACCCTCCAACCCTGGAAGAATCCTTGTAAATCGTTTCTGAACCCTTTCAAGTGTCATAACATTTTTCCGATAGGGGGAAGGTCAAAATATTCCAAAACTGGCCTAGCCAATTTCCTGTACAGCCATAATATCACCTCCCAACTCCAATACCCAATCAAGGAGGAGAGAATAAATTCTTAAGACCGGAAAATTGAAGTCACACCTCAGTCAAACTATATGTGTGATGGAGAAGGGAATTTTCTCTCTGCTGTTTGAATACTTTAAAGGAGTCCCAATGGGATTGCATAATCTCTGGATGTAGGTTTGCTCGCTGAACTAAAACGTTCATTTCAGATGTTTCATCAAAATACTAGATAACATCTTCAGTGAGCCTCTGAATGAAGCACGGGTGGTGTAGCCCACTTTCTATTTATATGTTTGAGTTTCTTAGGGTTGGTGATGTCATTTCCTGTGGTGACATCATTTCCTATGGTGATGTCGTTTCCTGTTATTTTTCTCTGGGGATGGTAAATAGGATCCAAGTCAATGTGTTTGTTGATAAAGTTCCAGTTGGAATGCCATACTTCTAGGAACTCTTGTGCTTGTCTCTGTTTGACTTGTCCTGGGATGGATGTGTAGTCCCAGTCGAAGTGGAGTCCTTCCTCATCTGTATGTAAGGATATTAGAGAGAGTCGATATTGTCGCTTTGTGGCTAGTTGATGTTCATGTATCCTGGTGACATGCATGGGAATTCCTAGAAGCATGTCATGCCAACCGGAACTCTATCAACAAACACATTGACTTGGATCCCATTTACCACCCTCTGAGAAAAAGAACATGAAAGGACATTACCATAGGATGTGATGTCACTACTGGAAATGACATCACCAAACCTAGAAAACTCAAACACATAAATAGAAAGTGGGCTACACAACCAGCGCTTCATTCGGAGGATCACTGAAGATGCTACCTAATTTGGTGACGAAACATCTGAAAACGAACCTTCCAACTCAGTGATCAAACCTACATCCAGAACCTCAACCTGAGTTACAAATCGTCTCAAAACTTGCTAATTCCATAATCTTCTATATGAAAATGGGCTGCATTATTTACTGTGTTAGCTTGTAAATTCTTGCATTATAAACAAAACTACATTACTTCTCAAGACATCTCCCTGTAATATTATGCTTTAAATAAAATCATTATGAATTCAGAAATACTTATATGTTTATTATTTAATCTGTTTGGGCACACATAAAGCCAATATACCACTAATTCAACATGTAAACATCCAAAGAAAATGATGTTAAATTGGATATAGTAAATTGAACACCTTGCTTTAGAAAAATATTTTTTTCAACGTCATCAAAAGGATTTGTAAATGAATAGTTACTGTTGAAAGAAAGAGTGTGGTGCTGGAAAAGCACAGCAGGTTAGGCAGAACTGAGGAGCAGGAGAATTGATGTTTCGGACATAAGCCCTTCATTAGGAATGAAGCCTGATGAAGGGCTTATGCCTGAAATGTCGATTCTCCTGCTCCTCAGATGCTGCCTGACCTGCTGTGCTTTTCCAGCACCACACTGTCAACTCTGATCTCCAGCATCTGCGTTCTTTTCACTTGCTCCTGGTTGATTTTAACCTTATTATGAAGCCTCTTCCAAGGATGCCTATATTGAAGAAGTTCTCCTCCTCTCGGGCCTCATTCCTAATGAAGGGCTTATGCCCGAAACATCGATTCTCCTGCTCGGATGCTGCCTGACCTGCTGTGCTTTTCCAGTACCACGTCCTCGACTCTGATCTCCAGCATCTGCAATTCTCACTTTCTCCTACCATTGAAAGAAACCAAAGATGGAGTTATTACACAAGTGATCTGAACCTAGTTTTGACCTATTCATGTATTTTCAGTTACCTCTACCAATTGCACTCTGCTTCACTCTGGTCGAACCAAACCACCAGACACATTTGTTTTTTCTCTAAATGTTCACTCTAAAGCTAGCCCATGGGGAAACAATACGGAGAAAAATATCTCTCTCCACCTCCATCCAGTCTCCTGCCCTTGCTGCTCATCAAAACACAGATTCTATCATTGGAGAAGCAGTAAGTTTAGGAGAGACAAATCTGTATTTGGAGGAATAGTTTCTCACACAATCTGTCTTGTGCACTTAGAGGGATGACTTCCCTTTTCTTAGTCATCCTACAATAGAATTTTCTCAGGCTTTTGGGGAGATATTGAAGAAAACCTTACCCACTACACCTTGTAATTTGAAACCTGTGAGGGTTTCTGAAACAGCTGAGGCGGGGTTGCCCCTTACTTTTGATCCCTGTGTTACCATTCTGACAAAATTCAGGTCGTGACTGTGCAAAGGCTGACAGGCAATCAATGTCTGGCCACATCTAAAGCTCTACCCAGCTTGTCACATTTTATGGGGAGTTGAACATTAATGCAAAAGCACAAACTGTCATAGAATTCGTGCTGGATATCTCTTTCTAATTTGCATGATGCCTCTGGAAATGCTGACAGAACATCTAACATTATCTGCTCTTGGTCTTAAGTAGTCCTCCATCTTGATCATGCCAACAATCATCATCTGTTTCCAACTTAGTAGAGTTTAAAAGGGCTCTCCATCACTGTTTCTGTCTCCAATGCTTGCTTTTGCTCACCAATTATGTATGAGACAACCCAACTACATGTTATGAAGTTTCCACTAAATCTTTGATTTGCAGCTGATAGTATATATGTACGAATCTTGAATCCTCAATTCTGTGATCTCCTTTTCATGAACTTTTGTTCTCCTCAGGCATCGACTCTTGAGGGATGTCTATGAGACCTTTGGGGAATGAAACATATGAATTAAACCTGTCAAGGTGAATACTGTACAGATCATTATTTTTCATTGCCTGTAACGTAACATCAGTGAGTATTAGATGCTATTAGGTTTTATCACCAAGTAGCTGAAAGTCTCCCCTGATGTTCTATTGTCAATGGCCTTGCATGTTGAGACACTGCTAGTCTTCAGTGTCTCCTCCTCTACAATGGTCAGGTTGCAGGGCCACTCCCAGTTCTCGCACTCCTTGGTGTTTTGTGTTCTCTTTCCTCGAGAAGGCAGAAAGAATCAGATTACAAATTGTGTTGAGAGGATGAAAGGATTTATTGATGTCCTTACAGTGAGGGTTATGATTGTATCATGGTAATGTTAGACAATCCCTTGAGTAGTAGTCCTCTGCCAAAACACAGGTAAATTGCTGTAGTCAATCAACAAGGGATGCTGGGTACTTTGGCCAAGTGAAACAAAACCCAAACACCAGACAACAAACACAGTAACCAAGTGCTAATGACATTTGCATAATGTGAAAATACCTGGGTCCTGCTACACAAAGAAATGAACAGTAGCATGCCACCCAAATGATTGACTCTGTTTCAAACTGTTAAGTGTATCTCCCTGATTAACCAGAACTATAGAAAGTTTCAAGAAACTATTTAAAAGATATAAAAACAGGGTCCACCTGCAGACCTCTCTATTCAAATTGCTCTTCATATCCTCTGAGGCCTTCTGAGGAGACCAGCATGGCAAGAGGCAGTTGACCATCCAGAGAGAAAGAGACAGAGGACAGAGGAAGAAAGTAGCTTTGCAGACCCAAAGACAAAGCCAGAGAGTGAGCAACTGTGTAAATCTACAAGAGACTTGGGAAGTATTGTAACCTTAAGGGGCCAAGTAGGATTAGGATAGTATGTTTACAATTAAAGGTTACCGTAACTGTGTTCCTAATAAAGTTGGGACTGTTTTGCATCGACACAGGCTTGTGTTCATATTGATTTGACCATTCGGTATTGTGGGACATTGGGCAAATTCATTCATCACATTATGATCAGAGTTGTCTGAATTGTTTTAAGGAGAGACTAGACAACACCTGGGAAGAAAAATGACTTGCCAGCACTCCGATTCAATGTGCGTTGAAATGTTTGATAACTCCAAAGCATGATCTGAAGGCTAAATTGCAAGTTATAATTTTGTAAGCTTTAGCTCTATAAATTTATTCTGGACACTTAGTTCAGATTCGTTACAGACTGCTCTGGGTCATAGTATTTGTTAGTAACTTCATTAATTTTATCATGTTGATTACTATAAATACTTAACAAAGGCAATCATGGTAGTCAGTTTACTTTGGAATTCATGCCTTCAACTTCCAAGTCATTACAATCTGTTAGTACCGTCTATTGACTGTAGTATATCTTTTCTTGCTCTTCTATCTTGAGCTGCGCTGCTGAAAGGTGGAGTTCATTAATCACCCTGAGATAAAACTTACGTGCAACTGCAACACTGCTATCACCTTTTTATCCTTTAGTGTCTACTTACTGCCACTAACTAGCTGTCACCACTAGCTTTTTGTATCTCCTTGTTGCCACCAGGGTGCACTTCGTAGTGTTCTATTTATTAACACACATAACTGTAAAGACTGTGCCTTTTTTAGTATTTTTAGTTTTGGATTAAAATGGGGAAAAGGAATGTTTTATAAGTCAAGGATTACTGAAGAATTGCTGCAGTTTTTAAAAGCAAATAACCTGAAGCTCATTGTAAGCATCATTTATACAGCTGCTTGCTCATGCAGTTGTTGAAGTTTAGTTTGTAGATGAGCTGGAGCTGATGGGTGTGTACAAATGGAGATTTGGATGGCAACAAGTCGCTGACTGGACTATGGACTAGTTATCAGTTATTGATAACAAACACCTTCTGCCTGCCATCAACTATGGAATTGGTTCTCAGGTAACCACGAACAGGACAGGCAGAAGTGATCAGATTTCCATCTGCTCAGGTAATATGTGCGTTTTCCACAACACAGCTTAATTTAAACCTGGAGGAAACTAATTTATTCTTCCTCCAGTAATTGCTGTAAACTCTGATTTAGAATTAATAAGTCAGGGATTATTTTTCAATGGGAACCAGCCTCTGTGTTTCTCTTGTGAACTAATAACAGCATCTGGAGAAGGATGACCAAGAAGCAGCACTCTGATCAGTAAAAGAATATCTCTCAGATCTTGTAAACAGGGACTACTGAAATGCTTTCGCAGTTGTTCTCTCCACCCATAACATGCATGTTTATTTTTACTTGTCTGTGTGTGTGGAGGAGAGAGTTTACAAGGAACTAAAGTTTTAATCGATAGAGTTATAAAGCGAAAGATTATAATTATTTACCTGTAGCTGGAGTGCATTTACTTGTCATAAATAAAAATTCTTCATATGTCTAGAAAATTGGTCTGTGCTATCTCTTAACCTGGATCTCAAAGACAGGAAAATTAGAGAATATTGTATCCTTTTTTTAAAAATCTTTAACTTTTGTGAAGACTACAGGACTTGATTTCCAGTGCATTATCCCACAGATAACACCTACAGTAAAGAGTCACATTCTAGTTCAGGGAGGTGCCTTGAAATTTATTAACAACAATAACTTTGTACACAACTGCAATGTCACAGACTTTTGCACAGTCTGGATTATGTGCTTTCCATTGCTACTACACAGTATATGCACAGAGTTGACTGACTGAAGGTGTTACACTGACTCCATTACTCACAGCAATTAACTGAAGGTTATGCCAGTTCCTTCACACCAAAATGTCATGTAGTTACATATCATCATAATATGAAAGGCACAGGCCTGTCTGGTCTGAAATCTGTGCCATACCCAATAAGAGTGGTTCCATATTATGTTTGAAGGTGACATTGGTTGAGCAGTTCCTCTACTCTGTAGATTATCTTCACACCTTCAGGTGATTTTCAAGTGTTATGTGCAGTTTTGCCGAGAGAGAAATTGAGAAGAGGGATTTTATTAAGGTTCGGGTGAGTGCCGATGGTGGCTGCGTAGATAGGCTGATGACGGGAAGTGTTCGGAAAAAGAAAGTGTGTTTTGCTGTAGGGTGCTCTGCTCAGTGCTGTGCAGCAAAAGGCTATTCACTTTTTTTTTGCCACTTCCAGTCATACCTGCTTAACCTCCGAAGCAGTTTTTTTTTGCTTCTGACTGCTGGGAAGAGAATCTCTCTGAGGCTCTGTCCATCTTGCGATCTGATATCAAGGCAGGTTGCAGAGAGGACTGGGTGGCAGTGTTCCCTCCTTCAGACTCTATCTATCTCTATCTCTCAAGCTGTCTCTCTCTTGGAGGTCGAATAGTTATATTCTGACCCTCACAAAGACCTTTAAACAGTGAAGCTTTCACAGTCAGACGTGGGTCATTAAACTGTCCCTTCTGCTCTAATTGGTTGGGGATGCTGGAAATAAGATCATAGTGTCATGCTGGGTCAGATTAAAAAAGAATCCCTTGAAATTTCTGTTGCCCAACTCCCAGGATCAATTCATCTTATCACCTCTGCTGTGAATGAGTTTGCATCTTGATATTCACATTATCTTAAAACAAACGTAGAAGGCTATTATGAAACAATAATTAACAAACAAAACTTAAATGGATTTCTGCTTTAAAAAAATCCAATACGCCCACACTCTAGAGAATGTTTTTTGTCTGCAGTATTACTCCGACCAGAAGTAATTGAGTTCAAGACTTTAGATGTAATCTATTCTTAGTTCATTCAAAGACTGTTGAAACATTTATTTTCTTATTTCTGCTTGTGGTTTGTATTGTTCCTTAAATACTAAGTACACTTAATAACTCAAATGTGCTCATTAACAAAACAATTTTCACAATAGCTAGAAGAAACAATTTTGAGAAGAATGTTTTTCTGTTATCCTAGAACACTGCAGAAAGTGACTGGCAGTAGTAATAAACAATCTGTTTATATAAAGTGCAAACTTCAGCCTTGCTCCCAAATATTCTAACAATCCCATACCTGGAAATGAAATCTAAAAAGACAAAGAGATTGAAAAATGGAAACTTGCTAAAGTAATACCCTAATTCAAACAAAGTATTTTTATGACATATTTCTCAAACCTTTTAAAGTACTTCATGTGACAAAAAAAAGAACATGCTTGCATTTATATAGCATCCTTCATGACTTCAAACTGTCCCACAATGCAATCACTAAAGTACACTCACTGTAGAAAACATGGCAATCAATGTATTCACAATTAGGTCCAACAGATAAGAGAAGGAATATGTTGATAAGAAGATATTTTGGCGATATCTTTTCAATAAATATTGGCAAGATAAATGTAGATAATTTTCCTGCTATTCTTCAACTTAAGGCCATGAGAACTATCACATTAATTTAAGAGGAAAGGCAAGATTCCAATTTAACGGCACATCCCCAGCAATGCAGGACTGCCTCATTACTGCAGCAGCATGTCAGACCCAGTTGTAGTCATGGGGTAAGAAAAACCTTTGGCGTTTGAGGCAAAATTGCAATCCATTGAGCCATTACAAGGAACAAATTTGAAGTGCACTGACCATGAGCAAATGTGGCAGCCATTTAGTACAAATTACAATCGTAGCAAGAATTGAAGTGAATAATTAAATAACTTTATCAGGCAGAATTCATTGAGGCATAAACATGATGTCAAATGACTGCCAAAATGTAAACATGTTAAAAATTAAATGATTGGCGCATGAGTACTTGTATGTTAAATAATGATGGTTATTTCATGAATTACTACTGATTGGGTAGACACTACATTTTCAAACCTGTTCCCACAATAGCTATCCACAATAGCTATCCAATAGCACACCATTGCTGTGACTTTTTTTGAACTAATTGCACATGTTGTCCAACATGCAAATTGACTAAAATTAACCTCCTATCCACATTGTATGTATGTCTTAATAGTTGAATTTAGTGATAAAGTTTTGGAACAATGTTCATGGACTTTACATCAGGTTTGTCAATAGAGGAGGATCAAAACCAAATCAACAAGAAATAATGGCCCAGATTCTTCAATGGCTAGACAATGGCTTCTGAAAAGGAAGATGGAAGATTCCATGGGAATGCTACAGAATCCTTGATATAGTAGTCTCTGAGAAAATTACTTGGGAAATTGAAGATTCCATTGGCCAATTCTCCTTCGTATCTAAATGCATAGCTTTTTAGTTTATCACATTGTCCCATCCTCATTAATTGACTTCCTAGTTCTGTGCATTCTGCAACTTGGTGGTCAAATATTGTGATGATATTATGGCTCTAACAGATGTATTTTGTCTGTTTTTAATGAAGAAAAGTTGAGACAGAGGTGCCGAGTGGTCTACTCAAAGCCAATAAACTAAACAGCTGGTGAGTCCTTGGGTTTTTCTTTTGTTTGAAGTTGGAATGATAAAAGCAGCCTATATAGGTGGGGTCACCTCCCACAGAACCAGGATTTTAGTTTTCACTTTCAGCAGTTGCTGAGGTCTTGAAGCTGAATTAGGAAGCTCTTATTTCTCTCTCTCTGTGACAACTAAAAGATGAGGTTCTCTTCCTGCTGCTGGAATTGCATGTCAGACAATTTGTTTTACTTTGAATTTGCCTTTGCCAAGCATGTGTTTATGAGACGTTACTATACTAAAACAGTTAATTAATAGTAATTAATATACATACTAATTTGTTAAGAATTTTGATAGAATTACAGGTAAGTCATTTTTTCTTCTATTTTTATTTTGTCCATGTAAAAATAAAGTGTGTTTTGCTTAAAGTCACGTTGTTTAACCAATCAAATTTAATCTGGAATGCAACACTTTACATTTACTTTTAAATTAAGAAAACTTTAAGGTCTAAACTATCTTCTTAATATAGTTTCAGGGTGTTTGGTCTTGTCCAAAACAATATTCACTCCCATCATCCAAGTCATTAAAGTATATTGCAATAATGCTGGTCTCAGGTTTGATTCCTTTGGTATTTCATGAGTTGCAGGTTGCCACCTGTGAATTCCCTCATTTTAACAACTCTATCTTTTATTAGTTATCCAATCATTTAGTTATGCTAATATATCACCCTCAACAGAATGGACCCTTGTCTTTTTTAATAGCTGTATGTGTGACACATTATTGAAAGCTTTTTGCAAATCTAAATATACTGCATTTATTGGTTCCCTGTTATCTATTCTGCCCTTTCTCTTCTCAACTAAGTCTAATAAATTTGGCAGGCATGATTTTCCCTTTATGAAGCCATGCTGGTGTTGCTCAATTGTATTTCAAAATACCAACTGTCATTAAAGACACTGACGCATAGTTGCCTGTTTTCTGTCTCCCTCTGTTTTGGTCTAAGCATGTTACATTTGGTTACAATTAACTAGAAACTGAACTGGATTCATCATATAAACACTATGGCTACATGAATATTTGGGTCACTGGACTTGAAATATATACTCAGTTTATTTTTCCACAGATGCTGCCAGACCTGCTGAGTTTCTCCAGAAATTGCTGTTTTCATTTTGTTCACTGATATCCTTTCGGGAGGAAATCTGCCACCCCATATCCAAGCTTTCTTAAATGTAATTCCTGATGAACAATAATGTAGTTGACTCTGAATTCCCCTTTGCCTTTAAACTGAGTGACCCATTTCAATCAGGGATGCACATAAATGTCTGACATGTCAGTGAAAAAAATAATAAAGATCTGTTCTGCCAGAACACTAAATGTCATTGGAAATGAGGACCAATTTACATAATCATTGAAAAGTATCCTCTCGGACGTTATTCTTACCTGTGTAATTTTGAGAGTGGGAGCCACTTGTTCTTGTATGGAAGGGATGATTAAATTCTTCACATGTAGACTGTATAATTTACTTGTCTATTATTGCCAAGACTGATCTTTTGAACAGAAAGAAATGTGAAGAGCATTAGAAGAAGCCCCAGAAATATTTGATAAGGTGCAGTATAAATTGAATAGAAATTGCAGGTGGCATGACAAAGGGTTCAGCAGCAACAATGTTGTATTTTGGGTCGAAAACAAGCATAACACAAAGCTGTAAACTACAATGCCTCATAATTATAGCCCATGCCTATTGAAACATTGCTTTTAATTATCATTTGATGGAACTTTGCTTTGTTGAGTGGTAGTTGATGTAGAATAAATGTTTGAATTCTAATCTGCAAAATGATTGTCCTTTGAGAATTTCATTGCAATTACATTCTGGTTCATCTGCTCGTCATTTTATGTTATTAATGATAGCGTAAAGATTTAAAGCTTTATCATTATCTGAAAATAGAAGGAAGAGAAAGGTCTAACTGTCAAACTGGGCACTGTTTACCATAAAGCTCCAGAGGCCAAGAATCTCAAAGAGAGAATAGAAACATTTCCAATAATAGTGAGAGATTAATTGTTTATTTTCAGTTTTATAACTAGGGATATCATTGATCAGCCTGAAGAAAGTCAACATGCAGGCTATTGGAATCAAGAAAATCTAATGTCATTCAACAACAAAGTCTGCTTCAGAGATTCCATTTGCTGCTTCAGATGCCAATGGCAATCTGTACACATCCAGACAAATCATGCAATTGGAAAATAAACTGTGATTCGTAATGCTTGAGTCACATTGCTTACCAGACCAAATGCCAACAATCTGCTTCACAATACTTTTTACTTACAGAGGAACTAGACCATTGAACGTGGTTTCCTGCTGTTTCTCAAGTCTTAAATAAAAACAAACACAGACAATGCAAAATAGGGAAGCTGTGTCCTCCTGTCAACATGCTAGTTCAGTATTTGTACTAATTAGTTGCACAGCAAAACTGTTTCAGATTCTCAAATCCTACAGTAAATGCTACAGCAACACTGATGCACTTTTAGAATCAGGATTTGTTTACATGGATTTCTGGAAGCAACACCAAAAGCAATTTTCCAAAGATGACCTTCTAAATGACCATCTCTGAACTTACCACCCAACTAAGAATAGCTGTTCTTGATGCTGCTTCTAATTGCAGGACTGGCAATTTAAAATCCTCATCAATACCAACAAGTGAGTTTGGTCTTGTTAAGGCAGTTGGAATAGTGTGAAGGCATCTCAATTTGAGACACCTGCAAAGGGGTTAGGTGAATGAAGTTATTATAAGAGCTAAGCATAAAGGTCCATTTAATCGGATGTTCCTCTGTGCAGCAAGTTCTGTCCTACATTTCTGAGTAGTAGAAGAGTAGTGTAGCGTTAATTTGTGATAGCAGCGAGTTTTCAATTGTCGATTCATGTTTTCCAAAGTTTCATTGACATTCCCCAAACTATTTTAGTTCAAACTTTTTGTGTAACCCAGGAGGTAAAGTAAGAATTTATCTCTATTTTAAGCTGGAATTAGATCTAACTTCCAAAATTATCTAAAATTTCTATGAACCAAATTATACAATAAAATATAAGGAATACAAAGAATTGTTTGTGTTCCCCTATGAAAAACATGCATTATCTTTAAGTTAAAAAAATCACACTAAAAGAGATAGATACCCATTTGTATCTCACCAGTATAATCAAGGCAAAATCGAGTACAAGGAACAATTTCAAGAAATTCAAAGTCTGAGCATTGGTCACCGTCACCTGTTTGAGGATAATATCTATTCAAAGTCATGGGTTTCTGTCACTGATCTTCATGCGATTGAACAAAATGGTTCTGATCCCACAGAATTTTGGGCACAGGATGTCGAACAAGGTTGTGGAATCTGGAGTGTAGAACTTATTTTCTTTTTTTTCCCCTCTTTGTTGCTGTTTTGTAAGACATTGTAACTGAAAAACATGATGCAGTATGATGGACAAGTATATGCAATTTGAATGAAAACCTGCTCTCAGTCTTTAATGTCCATGCTGTCACACCTCAAGGAGAGTTCAGAAATGTCTTTGGTGTGTTAACTTTTCCCTCCCCTGGCATCTTGACTAGTTTGGGAATTGAGAAAGCAGGATCTTACAAAGGAGAGGGTTTTTTTGGAAAGCTGGATCATGTCCAGTCCATTGAAGTTGATTTTATAGGAATTTTAGTCTTAATGCATGTTGTTCAAGAAGAACACTCATGTTTGTTTGACAACTCCCCCATTGGATTCGAATGAAGTATTGAAAGCAACGCCAAGAGAATTTCTTTAACATTCTTATATTTATAGATAACCATTTCCGGTCAAACTTCCATACAGGAGTGCGAAAATGACACTGCTTTGCACATTAAGACTTTTGCTGACTGGTGGAGGGTGCTTTTGACAAGCTATACTTTGCAAAATACTTTATCAAATGTGCCAAATCTCTTTGTTAATGGTAGCTTTTTTTGAGTGAGGTGGCTGCCAAGGTATGGAAAGTGCCCCATATTCCAGAATCTCTCCTTAACCATATGTGAGAGGTAAAGTATTTGGCTAACCAAATGTCAAGTGATACGAATTTTGTTTGGGCAGCTTTCAACAACAGGCTTAATTTCTTGCATGCAACTGTTATGAGTTATACTGTGACTTGTCAATCTGGAGCAGACTGAGTAATAACACTGATTCCATCTGCACACTGGTGATTTTACATCTTTAGTAGTCAGTTTAATTTTAATATGAAAGACTGTTTTGGGGCCGTTGCTGTTTGTCATCTTTATAAATGATCTAGAGGAGGGGCTTGAAAGCTGGGTGAGCAAGTTTGCGGATGACACAAAGGTCGGTGGAGTTGTGGACAGTGGAGAAGGATGTGGCAGGTCACAGCGGGATATAGATAGGTTGCAGAGCTGGGCAGAAAGGTGGCAGATGGAATTCAATGTAGCTAAGTGTGAAGTCATTCACTTTGGTAGGAGTAACAAGAAGATGGATTACTGGGCTAATGATAGGCTACTTGGTAGTGTGGATGAGCAGAGGGATCTTGGTGTCCATGTACACAGATCTCTGAAAGTTGCCACCCAGGTAAATAGTGCTGTGAGGAAGGCATATGGTGTACTGCGCTTTATTGGTAGAGGAATTGAGTTCCGGAGTCCTGAGGTCATATTGCAGTTGTATAAGACTCTGGTGCGGCCTCATCTGGAGTATTGTGTGCAGTTTTGGTCGCCATACTATAGGAAGGATGTGGAGGCATTGGAACGAGTGCAGAGGAGGTTTACCAGGATGTTTCCTGGCATGGTAGGAAGATCGTATGAGGAAAGGCTGAGGCACTTGGGCCTGTTCTCATTGGAGAAAAGAAGGTTCAGGGGAGATTTGATAGAGGTGTATAAGATGATTAGGGGTTTAGATAGGGTAGACACTGAGAACCTTTTACCGCTAATGGAGTCAGCTGTTACTAGGGGACACAGCTTTAAATTAAGGGGTGGTAGGTATAGGACAGATGTTAGGGGTAGATTCTTTACGCAGCGGGTTGTGAGTTCATGGAATGCCCTGCCAGTAGCAGTGGTGAACTCTCCCTCTTTATGGTCATTTAAGCAGGCATTGGATAGGCATATGGAAGTTATTGGGCTAGTGTAGGTTAGGTAGGATTTGGTCGGCGCAACATCGAGGGCCGAAGGGCCTGTACTGCGCTGTATTTTTCTATGTTCTATGTTCTATAAACTGAGGTTAAAGAGTTTTGGTCAGTGAATAACCAGTCTCAGAAAGATTGTAATTAGCATCAGGGCCATCACATAGCCTTGCTGGACCCAATTTGGTATTTGAAGGTATCTGTTTCAGATGTTCCTCTTGAGATTATCTTTGTGAGATAGTTGCATTCCTATCATCATGAAGAATTGCAGGATTTTGATGAGTTTTCGTGTACGTCCAATTCTTGCAGCATGATCCACAAAGTATTGTGATTTACTCACTATTACTTTGCTCAGGTTGATGAACTCAGTGCTGTTCACAACATTTTTGGATTTTCAATGAAGAATTCATTCTGTTGGTCTTGACAAGGGGTGTGTTTATGGGATATTACTGGATTGGAACAGTTCCTTAGTTAAGTTGCAGTATTGGGTCAGTTAAGTTTTCCAATAGATTAATTATTTTAAATATCATTTTCTTTTGTTTGTATTTCAACTGTAGTGTTTAAATAAATTTTGTTTTGTTCAAAGCCAAGTGGTTTGACCAGCTGCATTACACCTGGAACATCCACTTCACATGTTCTTTTAAGGTAAGAAAAAGTTAGTTTTGATGACCTTCTTAAAATATTTTGAGGGCGGAATCTGGCCCAGTCTATAATACCTCCAATATATGTAACAATGATTATAAAAGTAATTAAATCAATATAAACTAATAAAACCTACAGGAAAGGCTATTTGGATTTTATTAATACTGTACTTGACTTGTGGTCAGCCATAATTCCCCTTGGTTTGTCAGAATATATCTTTTAAACGTACATAAGAAACATAAAATTGAATTCAGTGGAATTAAAATAATAGCTATTCTCTAATTCGTCATCAAGCAGTATGGGCTAATCCTTTCTTGGGTGAATGTCCTTTCGGGACTGGATGCAGTTTGCCTGAAAAGTTAGCTCTGCTCCTCTCTCTATGGTGCTCCTCGACCAGCTGTATATTTACAGTTTGTTTTCTGGGTTTTTAAAATGTGATGTTAGGTTAAACAACTTGCACTTCGAACACTGCCTTTAATGTTCTTCAGTTTTCTGACCAAAGGCAGGTAGGACCTACAGAGGCACAATTCCCAATCCAGGAAGGGCAAGAGACGGGCCCTGACTGCCAGTTGGGGTGGAAATTTAACACGATGCTGCTGCCAGTAATTTAACCCACAGCAGCAGTCTAGCCAAATGACTCGCCAGTGAGTTAATGGTGCTGTGGTACCATACCCTTTCATAAGCACGCAGTAATGCAGAACTATGGACAGTGACGATAGAAACTCCAATTTTCTTTCCATCACATTGTTGGTCGCTTGTCATTGGTATGCATTGAAAAGATTTTAAAATTATTACTCAACCTGTTTGGCCACATTATGAATTCACCTTTTTTGGTCCTTGCGTCCAAGAATTAGATTTTAACCTGCAGCTGGTTGAGAGGCAGGGATTTTAATCCTGGAACCACAAGACTTCCCCAGCTTCAATAGGGTTTCCAAAGAAAAGTAGGAATTGTTGCAGGTGAAGCAGCAGAATCACAGCTGCTCAAGGGAATTATTTTCCAGCTGTTAATTTTTCCAATCACTGCACTTTAATCAACAAAATATTTTCAATTCCTGTATCTCACCACTTAATATGCCTAACATTGAAGTGCATTTTCAGTTGATTGTGTAACAGCTGCTCTTATTTCTGCATATACTTAAGCTTTCTAAATTGTTTAAAGTCTGTGTTTAACTTAAAGCACTGGTAAAGAGCACATTCTGACTGTATAAGCAGCTGTTACACTAACCAGATGCACTGAAAGAGGTAGGAAATCAGTAATTTTAAAACTTGCTGATTAAATCTGAAGAGCAAGTCCAAAAACGGATTGGAAACGTTGTGTTGCAAAGTAAAAATCACAGGGTGGTTACAGGATATGAAGCTGAAATCAATCATTTCACCTAATATCACCAGCGTCATATTCACTTTCACAAGTTTCTGCAATTACTGTTTCACTGTTACATTTCCCCTTCTGTGACCTGGGTGTAGGTTTCAGAAAACGTAATTTGCAAAGTGCTTTTTGAGATAAGAAATATTAAGTGGAATTAAGCATTTTTTGGAAGAAACAATTTTGGTTCCACGAGTAAGACATGTCTGTCTCTCTGTCACTCGCTGTCTTTCTTTCTCTTTCTCATGTTGGTACATCACTTCATAATGAATGTTAGCAAAAATCAAACGTACCAAAATTCAAGTTTATACGGTTTGCAGTATCCTAGAAGTAGGGGTGAAATTAAGTATTGCTTAAAATGCCTAAAATTTCTGTTAATTATCTTCAAGATATAAATTCCAAATTTCTTTCTAAATTTGATTTTAAAAATATACATTTATCCTGAGAGAAAAAAAAGGACTATATTGGAAGCTGTGATGGACTAAATTATAATCATTGATCTCGGGTGCTCTCATTTTATGCACAGAAAGCTGTGTTTGTCCTATATGGATTATGACTGCATGATAACACAAAAATATACAAGTTAAAGTTGATCATTATGAGACAGATGGTGTTAGTAACCACTCTATTTAATTAATGGATTGTGTACTGGTCAAAATTATTTGTAGATTAATGTGTTGTCTTTGACCTTACAATTCCATCCTATTCTAGATTGCAAATTAAAATAAATGTTAAATATGCACATATATTGAAGTGTCAGATGTAAGTGATTGAAGAAAGTTAAATGGCACAAATATCTTTCAGAAGGAACAATCTGTGAAACAGGTACAAGGTTGTTAATTAGGAGAACAAAGGTTTTTAATATAATTATAAGTGATATTCAAAATAATGTAAGATTTATTATTTATGTATATTTTACTTTTACTTTTTATTTTTGAATTTTTGTGTTTAAGGGTGTTTAATGGATAACCTGTAGATATTACTGAGCTATTGTAATTTCTTTGGTTAAGGGAGTTTATAAGGTGGTTAGAGTTTTAACTTTTGGAGTTCAATGCCAATGGTACATAATCATTTAACTGTAGCTAAAATGAATTTAATTGTAACAAATAGTAATATATATTAAGTACAGAAACTTTGTCCATGTTTTTGATCAGTCTGGTCCTGAATGTTAGGTAAATTGGGGAATTCTGCACACTTTTATAAGCCTTTAACGTTTGGTACTGTAGTGATGCACAATTTTGTTTTGAAATTGTCTGTTGTAGTTTGGTGAGCGAATGAGATTTTCTTTACATTGGGATGTTTTTACAAGTGAACAAAGTAAACAGGCGTGTATTAGCTTTCATTTCAGAACGTCAGAGAATGATTTTGTTTTGATGGGGAAACGCATTGTTTTGAATGAAGAAAATCTTTTTTAGTTCCATGTTGTAGGTTTGCTCACTGAGCTGGAAGGTTCATTTTCAGATGTTTTGTCATCTTACTAGGTAACATCTTCAGTGAGCCTCTGGACAAAACACTGCTGATGATTCCTGCTTTCTATTTATATATTTTAGTTTCTTTGGGTTGGTGATGCCATTTCCTGTGGTGATGTCATTTCCTGTTCTTTTTTCAGGGAGTAGTAAATGGGGTCCAAATCAATGCAGTAATGCAGAGACTCAAACAAGCAGCTCTGCCAACCACCCAACCCAAACTTTGTGTCCCCTGCGTGGATGACACCTTTGTCATCACTAGAGGAAACCTTCAATACCCTTACTGGCATAAAATTCACAAATGAGGAGGAAAACAACAATAAACAGCCATTCCTAGATGTCACAGTAGAGCGAACAGCCAATGGGGAACACCAAACCAACATCTACAGGAAAACAACACATACAGACCAAATATTGAACTGCAGAAGCAATCATCCCAACACCTACAAGCAAAGCTGCATCAGAGCATTATTTCAATGAGCCAACACACACTGCAGCACAGAGGAATTACACAGAGCAGAGGAAAATCACTGATATAGTGTATCCAAAATG
Organism: Hemiscyllium ocellatum; assembly: GCF_020745735.1. Lineage (NCBI taxonomy): Eukaryota > Metazoa > Chordata > Chondrichthyes > Orectolobiformes > Hemiscylliidae > Hemiscyllium > Hemiscyllium ocellatum. The sequence continues at coordinate 91,592,059 of NC_083411.1, read as the reverse complement.
AATGGGTACCCAATGAACACAGTCTGCTGATTTCTCAGCAACAAACTCAAACAAGCAGACAAAACGCGTCCAGAAAACCTAGTCACTCTCCCCTACATCAAATACATGTTGGAAATGACTGCCAGACTACTCAGACCCCTTGGCATCTTGGTAGCCTATAAAACCCACCAACACACTAAAAAAGTAGCTAATGAACCTGAAAGACCCTATACAGACAATAAAACTAATGTAATTTACAAAATACCATGCAAGAACTGTAGTAAACATTACATTGGACAAACAGGCAGAAAACTAGCCATCAGGATACATGAACATCAACTAGCTACAAAATGATGTGATCCTCTCTCACTAGTACAGATAAGGAAGGACACCACTTCGACTGGGACAACACATCCATCCTAAGACGAGGCAAACAGAGACATGCATGAGAATTCCTAGAAACATGGCATTCCAACTGGAACTCATTCAATAAACAAATTGACTTGGATCCCATTTACCACCCCTTGAGAAAAAGAACAGGAAATGACATCTCCATTGGAAATGACATCACCAACCCAGAGACACCTAAACATATAAATAGAAAGCAGGGATCATCAGCAGTGCTTCATCTGGAGGCTCACTGAAGATGTTACCTAGTATGGTGATGAAACATTTGAAAATGAACTTTCCAGCTGAGCGAGAAAACCTACATCTAGAGCCTCAACCTGAACTATAGATCTTCTCAAAACCATTTTTATTTCCAGTTTGGCAGTTTTCAGGAGTCTTGACTGAAGCTGGATATACAAAACTGTTTAAAACAGCAGAGAGGGAGATAATTTTGAACACGTAAGGAAGAAGTTTCCTCAATGTAAGGATTTTAGTTTACAAGTTCGAGATCAAAAGTGTTTAGCTAAAACCCAGAATGTGATATTTGAGCTGAGAAGATCACAGCTCAGTTGTACGAGGGCTCAAGGACATGACTAGCAAATTCTGAATACTGGGAGTTAAAGTCACAGCTAAATTAAGCATTATAGCTGTAGTAGGGCTGAGAATTCTCTGTGGTGTGAGCAGCATAAAGGAGTGCAGTTGGGATTAATAAGATTTTATTTTATTATGCACTTTGAATTCTTTAAATTTATTTTACGTGTGAGTAATTTGATTTATTCTAATTTACCTTCATTCCTTTTGCATAATAATCTAATGTTTTATTATTAAAGCCAAGTGTAGTTTTGTGTGCTTGTGTTTCAGTGAAAGACGACCTAAGATAAAACCAAATTTTAAAAAATTATTTAAAAGCCAGATTTCAATCTTGGATCTGACTTGTCCAGTAATAACATCTGCCGTGGCAAAGGCCTCCACGGCCTCCGTTTCTTCCTCTCCCTTTGACCAAACCAGTACCCCTTCACCGACACACTCATTCGATTGGTGGAACTGGTCCTCACCCTCAACAACTTCTCCTTTGAATCCTCCCACTTCCTTCAGACCAAAGGGGTAGCCATGGGCACCGGCTTGCACCCAGCTATGCCTGCCTGTTTGTCGAATACGTGGAACAGTCCATCTTCTACAGTTACACGAGCACCATTTCCCACCTTTTCCTCTTCTAACATTGATGACAGTATCGGCGCGACCTCGTGCTATCAGGAGTAGGTTGAACAGTTCTTCAACTTCGCGAACACCTTCCACCCTGACCTCAAGTTCATCTGGACCATCTTGGACACCTCCCTCCCTTTCCAGGACCTCGCTGTCTCTGGTGAGGGACTCCACATGGACATCTACTTCAAACCCACCAACTCCCACAGCTACCTGGAATATACCTCCTCCCATCCCCCTATAAAAGCACTATCCCTTACTCCCAAATAATCCGCCTTCACCGTATCTGCTCCGAGGAAGATCAGTTCTACTCCAGGCCATTCCAGATGGCCTCCTATTTCAAGGACTGCAATTTCATCACCCCCCCCATGTGATCAACGATGCCTTCCAAGATATCTCCTCCACCCCCCCCACACCTCTGCCCTTGAACCCCATCCCTCCAAACACAACAAGGATAGAACTCCCGTAGTCCTCACCTTCCACCTCACTTATGTCTGAATACTGCTCAATTTTCTTCATCATTTCCATCACCTACAGTCAGACCCCACCACCACGGGATATATTTTCCTCCTATCCCTGTCTGCATTCTGCAGGGACCATTCGCTCTGTGACTCGCTTCTTATGTCCACGCACCCCCACCAACCTACCCTCCACACCTGACACCTTTCACTGCCATCGCAAGAGGTGTAAAACCTGTGCACACCTCCCCCCTCATCTCCGTCCAAGGCGCCAAAGGATCCGTCTACATCTGGCAGAGATTTTCCTGCACATCCGAACACCTCATCTACTGTGTCCGTTGCTCTTGATGTGGTCTCCTTGACACTGGGGAGACATAACAACAACTCACGAAACATTTCAAGGAACATTTCTGGGACACGCGCACCAAACAACTCCATAGCCAACCACTCCAATTCCCTCTGCCTCTCCCACTTGGTCAAGGACATGAGCCTCCTCCACAGCCAAATCCAAGCCACCTGACACCTGGAGGCAAAACGCGTCGTCTTCTGCCCGGGACAATCTGACCACATGGGATCAATGTCATCTTCACAAGTTGCCTTATCTCCTGTACTCCCACCTCATCCCAGATCCAACCCTCCAACTCAGCACGCCCTCTTGAACTATCCTACCTGTCCATCTTCCTTCCCATCTACACACTCCACCTTATCACCATCAACCCCTACCTTCATCTACCAATTGCTTTCCAAGATACTTCATGCCCACCCCCACCCCACCTCCTATTTATCTTGCAGCCCCCTTTCCCACCCTACATTTCTAATGAAGGGCTTAGACCTGAATATCAATTCTTCTGCTCCTCGGAAGCTGCCTAACCTGTTGTGCTTTTCCAGTGCCACACTTTTCGACTCTGATCTCCAGCATCTGCAGTCCTCACTTTCTCCCAGTAATAACATCAGCTGGGGTCATAACATATGATTGAACAAGTCATCCTCTTCCAACATCTCTCCACTATTATCCAGCTGGTTGGAACTTCTCTCACCTGGTTTCATTGCTATCTAGTTAATTATAGCCAATGTGTTACTTGTAGTGTTTTCTCTTCTTGATTCCAGATTATTAACTCAACTGTCTCCCAAGGACCCATCCTTAGCTCCCACTTTAATGACAATCCTTAAAACCTACTTCTTTGTCCAACAATTTGATCATCTTTATATGGATCAGCATAATGCTTCATTCTAGAATACACTGTGAAAGACCATTGGTTGTGTTATTGTTTAGAGATGCTATGTTGATGATGTATTTTGAAGACACAGTTAAGTAATTATTAAACATGTTAGAATTTAATTGCACAGTTTTAGATCATACACATTATATCAACCCATTATACATTGATGTTTCTAGATGTATCCAGTGTGGTCATTTACTCTGATCCTTTGCCCATAATAATACAAATACACACATGCAAAATTAACAAGAGGTTGTTAGAATACTTGTACTGTAATGCCCATATCCAAATGTGGCACAAACATCTGCAGGGATACTTCTTCCCAACTGCTATCTGATAGCAGCTCTGAATCATTAATTGTGGGGTGAGATAATGGATGGAATCAATTAATATGTCCTTATGCTCAAAAGACTTCATGACAGTGAATTGATTGTCTTTTATTAAAGATGATCATTGCCTGGCATTTATGTAGCACCCTCTGTGGCTCCATGATTTTATGGTATCTCATTGGAATGAGTTTTAGAAATTTTCTGATTAGTTGCAATTCAAACCGAGATGGTCATGAATCTTGCTAGACTCATGGTGAATGGAATGTCCTTTCACTTAGCCTGCATTTCTGAGCTTTAACTCTGCCTACTCAAAAAAGAAAAATTCCTTCTTCACTTTATGTGCGGCCTTTTTGAAATTAAAAGACATTTTGATGGATTATTAGTAAGTCATGAGAATTGATGTTATTGTCAAAGTGAATAATTTTGACCACCCCAATTAACAACTAAATAATCCCCTCGCTTTCCAAAAAATCAAAGAACTGTGAATACTGGAAATCTGAAACAAAAAACAAAATTCCTGGAAAAACTCAGCAGGTCTGCCAGCATCTATGGAGACAAAGCAGAGTTAATATTTTGGTTTCAATTACCTTTCTTCAGAAGGGTCCGAGTGCTGATGAAATGTTACTGGACTGAAAACATTAACTCTGCTTTGATGCTGCCATGCGTATGGAGATTTTCTCACAATTTCTGTTATATGCCCCCATTCTTTACCCACTGAACACCTTATAATTCCTGTCACTGCTTAGTTTTAAACAAAACAAAATTTATTTACAAGATTACCAAATGGAAGACAAACAAAAGAGAACAGAATACTGAATAACTTAACCTCTCTGAAAACCCAAAAGATCATCCCAAGTTAATGATGCTGTTCAATACTTGCAACAATCCTCATAAACACCTCTTGTCACAAAAGGAAAATCAAACACAGGGTCTTACAGGAGAGAGGTCAGAGAGAGAGAGGGTCAACACAGATTTGGTTCTTTTGGGTCCAGCGGCTTCACAATTGCCTGACTGCTGACCAAACAAAACTACATTTGGCTTTAATAATAAAACATAAGTATTATGCAAAAGGAATGAAAGTAAATTAGAATAAATCAAACTACTCGCATGTAAAATAAATTTAAAGAATTCAAAATGCATAATAAAATAAAATCTTATTAATCCCATCTGCACTCCTTTGTACTGCTCACACCATAGATAATTCTCAGCCCTACTACAGCTGAGAGAGAGCTGAGCTGGGGAATCTGGCCACTCCCATTTCATTGTATAAGTGTTTTATTTAAACTTGAAAGCCTTTTGTCTGAGGCAGTATCTGTTAGCTATAATCAAACTGGCCCTAAAACCCTTCCAAGCTCAGACTTTTCTGAGTCTGTGTCTTTTACGACCTCCTGAAAAGAAAAAGCGAAGGACAGCATGATCTTATTAAAGGAGCAGCATTGTCATACATTAGATTATTAGAAATGTAACAATGCTCACTATATAGAATTTCAGTATGAATATTTCAGTTAGCACCAACTATAGACTGTGGATAACTGTAACCACACATAACTAATGGTGTTTTACATAAAGTAAGGTTGACAGTGTCATTGAGTGCTTACAAATGACGTGATGTGCAATTACTTTTCCAAGACTTTGCTAAAGTTCAGCCTGTGAAAATAAGTCATCAAATTTTATCCTAACAGCAGAACTTATCTGTACACTTGTGTAGGTCATGGCAAACACTTGAAGAGACTAGCACTTTGCTTCTTAATTTGAATTGCAATGTCTGTCAGATCCAATCTGGATGACCTTGAACTATTATTTACTATCTCTCTTCCCAGTGAACCACAGTTCACTTACTTTGCATGTCATCCATCATTCCTTACTCTCAAAGGTGATTTAATTCCTGAGAACTTTGAAGATGGAATATTCCTTGAAATACCCAACATTAGTATAATTTACAAGTATATCTGGAGATCACTGAATGTGCCAATTCATATTGCCAATTGCAGGTGTAGTGGACAGCAAAGAAGGTTATCTCAAGAGTATAACAGGATCTTGATCAATAGGCCGAGGAGTAGCAGATGGAGGTTAATATTTACAAATGCGAGGTGCTATGTTTTGGAAAGGCAAGTCAGGACAGGACTTATACACTTAATGGCAAGATCCGAGGGAGTGTTACTGACCAAACATACCTTGGAGTGTTGGTTCATAGTCCCTTGAAAGTGGAGTTTCAGGTAGCTAGGATAGTGAAGAAAGCATTTGGTATGCTTTCCTTTATTGGTCAGTGCATTGAGTATAGGAGTTGGGAGGTCATGTATAGGACATTGGTCAGGCCACCTTTGGAATATCGTGCACTTCTAGTCTCCCTCCTTTAGGAAGGATGTGTGAAACTTGAAAGGGTTCAGAAAAGATTTACGAGGACGTTTCTAGGGTTGGTGGGTTTGAGCTTTAGGGCGAAGCTGGGGCTGTTTTCTCTGGTGTTTCAGAGGCTGAGGTGTGATCTTACGGAAGTTTTTAAAATTATGAGGGGCACGGATAGAGCGAATAGCTATGGTTATTTTCCAAGTCCAAAAGTAGAGGGCATAGGATTAAGGTGAGAGGAGAAGGATTTAAAAGGGACCCAAGGGGTAACTTTGTCACACAGAGGGTGGTGTGTGTATGGAATGAGCTACCAGAGATGTGGTAGAGGTGAGTACCATTACATCATTTAATAGACATTTGGGTAGGTACATGAATGGTTTAGAGAGATATTGACTAACCCCAGGCAAATGGGACTAGTTTGGAATATCTGGTCGGCATGGACAAGTTGGACCAAATGGTCTATTTCTGTGTTACATGACTCTGTGATTCTAAACTATGTAATTATTAATTGAGATGTAAAACACATTTTTGTTATTGTTGCCCATGTTGAATGATGCAACAGAATCCTTTATGAACAAGTGAATGTTGCTCCCTTATTAAAAATTCAAAGGGTCCTGAAAAGGAACTGGTTTTTCAGTGTTACCTTGAAGTATCAGCTTAGTTTATGTTCTTAAATTCTGGAAAGAGTTTTTAATGATCTTAGCCTGCTCCTAGAAATTATTATGTTTACTATTGATTCCGATCATCCAGAAGAGGATATATTCCTGTTATTTCTGTTTTATATCTTTCCAATTAAATCTGCTGAATTTTCAACATTTAAACCAAACAATAGGGAAGGCTACTGAATTTCAGAAATTGGAGAACTGGTTTACTCATAACCTGATGATTAACTTACTAGTTTATTGTGTTACAACCAAATCTGAAGTAGTGAACAAATTTCTCTCTTTTCACTACTGAGTTTGGTATAAAAGAGTTTTAAATTTTCCAAGCAGATGTGTTTTTTTCCTAATTCAATACATACTTGCACATGCATTCAAACTATGATTGACATACCTGATAAATTTCTTTCAGTTAATCAAAATTAAGAAGTTAGTTTATTGTAAATTCCCTCAGACAAAGGAGAAATGTTACTACAAAGATAAATCCCAGAGTAATTACCCTGACGTCCACATACGAGCAGTCATGTCACTAAACACAACATGGGAGAAGGTGAGTTGTTAGAAACAGTGCTCCTGTATGCAGTTGCTCTGAGCAGAATTCCACATTCTTAAAATTTCAGTTCACAGCCAGTTTCCTGACAGGGTTGATCACCTTTGTAGAACCAAGCAAACATTTGCAATGTCCTCCTTCTTGGTTACTGGGTGATAATGTTTCTGTGGCTAAAATGACATGCTGACAATCATGAGTTCTGACAAAAGGAGGATTTTGATCTGTGAATGCTGATTGTTGGCCCAAAATGAGGACAATCTATTTAGCGAGAATGTTAATGGTCCATTTTTGTCAGAGATCCTTTAACTTTTGATATAGAGAGAATGGCTTCAATCCTCTTTGCATAACAAGTATGAGATTTACATCTTTGTTCCGGCTATATTTGTAGTCAAGAAGCCTTATGCCTAGAGACATTTGAAGATCTCATTCTATCAATATTTTTTTCCAGATAGTGAATTTTAGTATTCAGGTCATTACATTTGAATAGCTGAAAATGTGTTGCTGGTTAAAGCGCAGCAGGTCAGGCAGCATCCAAGGAACAGGAAATTCGACGTTTCGGGCACAAGCCCTTCATCAGGAATTCCTGATGAAGGGCTTGTGCCCGAAACGTCGAATTTCCTGTTCCTTGAATGCTGCCTGACCTGCTGCGCTTTAACCAGCAACACATTTTCAGCTCTGATCTCCAGCATCTGCAGACCTCACTTTTTACTCATTACATTTGAATAGCCTTTTCAGGACATGTTAGTCCATCTCAGCGAGAGGTCCCTTTGCAAGTTCCTTTTTAGCTTGGCTATTTTTGGACAGGTGACTGCCCATTTTAAAGTGGTGCAATATGTTTTTAAATGTATTTCCTCAAACTTCACTCCAAGACTTTGAAGTTAGTTGATGAGATTTAGAAACAGGGAAAATAGGAGCAAGAGTAGGCCATTTGGTCCTTTAAGCCTACTCCACCATTCAATATGATGATGGCTGATCATTCAACTCAGTACCCTGATCCCAATTATGCTCCATACCATTTGATCCCATTCGCCCAAATAATATACCTAGTTCCTTCTTGAAATGATTCAATGTTTTGGCCTCAATCACTTTCTATGGGAGATCATTTTGCAGGCTCATCATTCTCTGGTTGAAGAAATTGTTCTTCATCTCATTTAAAGGTTAACAGTCTGGATTTTATATCATCTTCGCAATAGATAACAAGTGAAAATGAGCACACCGTATTGGCATTCCATAAATGTCAAGTACCCAATCACTATTGCATGGAAATTACTAAAGTAATTTTTTTTGTTAAAAATGTGTTGCTGGAAAAGCACAGCAGGTCAGGCAGCATCCAAGGAGCAGGAGAATCGACATTTTGGGCATGAGCCCTTCTTCAGGAAGCTATGGTTATTTTCCAAGTCCAAAAGTAGAGGGCTCATGCCCGAAACGTCGATTCTCCTGCTCCTTGGATGCTGTCTGACCTGCTGCGCTTTTCCAACATCATATCTATCAGCTCTGATCTCCAGCATCTGCAGTCCTCACCTTTGCCTCGATAATTTTTTTGCTAGCAAATACTAGATTTGTTTTCTATTAGCAAATCATATCAATTCAATCTGCAAAAAAAAATCAAAGCTGATGCATTTTAACTGGTGTTAGTAGTTATAATTTAAGTGTGTAATATTGAAATTAATACAATAAAGTTGCGTGTATTAATTGTACATTAGCTGTGAACTATTTGTTACGACAAGGTAAGGAGGACTAAATTGGCTCTGTGCTTTTAATCCCTTATTGGTTGGCTGCAACAAATGTATATTATTTCAATTTTGCAAGTCAATAGCATTTAATTGTAATACTAGTCCAAATTAGAAGTCAGTTGTCAGCTTTTATTGAGTGAAAGAAAGACAAATTATACTATTTGCTAGTGCCAAGAAAAATAATGAACTGTGACATCTAACATAGGTGACATAGCTTAGAGGAGCCGGTGTTGAACTGGACAAAGTTAAAAATCACACAATATCAGGTTATAGTCCAACAGATTTATTTAGAAGCACTAGCTTTTGAAGCGCTGCTCTTTCATCAGGTGGTTGTGGAGCAGGGCCGTAAAACATAAAACAATATTTAAAGCAAAATATTGTAGTGTCATGCAGCTGAAATATATTTAAAGTTTGGGAGAAGATTTGTAGCTCGGGTGCTCGTTGTTGTGGTTCTGTTCGCCGAGCTGGGAATTTGTATTGCAGACGTTTTGTCCCCTGTCTAGGTGACATCCTCAGTGCTTGGGGGCCTCCTGTGAAGCGCTTCTGAGACCTTTCCTCCGCCATTTATAGTGGTTTGAATCTGCCGCTTCCGGTTGTCAGTTCCAGCTGTCCGTTGCAGTGGCCGGTATATTGGGTCCAGGACAGCCAGACTACTGCAACTAGTAGGACTCATAACAGCACACAAACCAACAGCCACTCTCATAAAAAAACTCACCAGAATGAAGGACCCAATACCCAGCATGAGCAAGACCAATGTAGTTACAAAATCCCATGCAAGGACTGCACAAAACACTACATAGGACAAATAGGAAGACAGCTAACGGTCGCATCCATGAACACCAACTAGCCACGAAACGACATGACCAGCTATCCTTAGTAGCCACACATGCAGATGACAAGCAACGTGAGTTCGACTGGGACAACATGACTACTATATGACAAGACAAACAGAGAATAGCCAGGGAATTCCTAGAGGCATGGCACTCATCCACAGATTCAATCAATAAGCACATCGACCTGGACCCAATATACCGACCACTGCAGTGGACAGCTGGAACTGACAACCGGAAGCGGCAGATTCAAACCACTACAAATGGCGGAGGAAAGATCACAGAAGCGCTTCACAGAAGGCTCCCAAGCACTGAGGATGCCACCTAGACAGGGGATGAAACGTCTGCAACACAAATTCCCAGCTCGGCAAACAGAACCACAACAGCTGAAATATATTAAACAAAATAACTTTATGAATGCGTTTTGAAAATCCAAAAACCTACCTCTACATCACAGCCTCCCTGCACCCAAGTGCCACATCTCCGATCCACTGACAACATGAACCTCCAGCTGAACCTGTTGGACTATAACCTGGTGTGTGATTTTTATCTAAATGACATAGGCAGGTTCCATGATTTTTTCTTCCTTTCTAACTTTGGAGAGGCACTGTGCTCTCCCTTTTAGTCATTCTTCAGATTAGTGTAGTTTATTCCTACCACATCAAAGACCATTTAAAATGACAATTGGTGCATTTTTTTTCTATTTGTATATTTTGTACCTATGACCTGAACCACTTCACTTGATCACTGTTATCTAATAAACCATAACCTTAGTCTTGGACTTCCTTAGTCAACTGATTTCGTATTAAATACCTCAACGCCATATTCCCATACTAACCCACAGCTTTTAATTCTCTGAGTTCACATTAACCATTGACCTTTTCCTTGAATTTCCACAATAATTGAACATCCACAACTCTCTGAAGTAGCAAATTTCAAAGACTCACAGCCCTGCACACTGTACTGCAGGTGCTAGCTCACCAGCATCCTGTATCCCCGTCGGAAGAATTCTTTATACTTGTACTTCAATCAGTTTTTAATAACATCTGACCTAACTTTTCCCTTCCCTGTACATGCTGCACCTACTAATAACTTTCCATGATTGATGTATAATGATGTCCAGGCCCCTCTGAATACAAATAATTCCCAAACTCTCATCATACATAGAATTTTGTTTTGTTTCATCTTTATTATGGTAGTAGATGACTGTACACTTGGTTTCAATATATTCCATCTGCCCCATTCTTGCCCATTCACCCACTTCCTCTTTAGCCTTTACTCATCCTCCTTACTGTTTACCTTCCTATCTACTTCTGAATTTCCAGAGAAGTCAAAAATGTTACACACAGTCGTTTAATCTAAGTCATCAATATAGATTGTAAATAGTCGAGGCCAAAGTACTGGTCTTTGTTGTTCTTTGTTAAGTATGGCTTACAACCCCACACGTGGGCGGCACGGTGGCACAGTGGTTAGCACTGCCGCCTCACAGCGCCAGGGACCTGGGTTCAATTCCCACCTCAGGTGACTGTCTGTGTGGAGTTTGCACGTTCTCCCCGTGTCTGCGTGGGTTTCCTCTGGGTGCTCCGGTTTCCTCCCACAGTCACAAAGATGTGCGGGTCAGGTGAATTGGCCATGCTAAATTGCCCGTAGTGTTAAGTAAGGGGTAAATGTAGGGGTATGGGTGGGTGGCGCTTCGGCGGGTCGGTGTGGACTTGTTGGGCCGAAGGGCCTGTTTCCACACTGTAAGTAATCTAATCTAATCTAAAAATGTCCTACTTCTCCCTCTTGTCTGATTTCTGTGCATTAAAAAAATCCTCACATTATATGATTCTCAATTCCATGATTTATAATTCTTTGTGTCACATCTGTGTAGAACTTTACAAATGCATTTTGAAAACTCAAAAACCCTACATCCCACATCACAGCCTCCCTGCACCCAAATGCCACATCTCTGACCCACTTACAACATGCACCTGCAGTTTAAAGCACCCTTCATTGCAATGCTGCTTCAAGGATACCTTTCATGCAGGAACAGGCGTTCATCTCATAGATTGTACTGGGCTGCATTCCAAACTGCTTTTCCTGCCCAGTTAGCGTGCACTCACTTTCCCCCTACTTTGATGTTCATTGCCTTTCAGCCTTGCCCTGCTTTTTTATACTTTTTCCCCTGAGTCAGAGCTGTCTTGACTTACTTAATGGCACTGGCCCAAAGCCAGATCTTGTCAGGGGACATTGGACAAAGGAGTGGACATATTGCTCTATAGTACCATGCTATGTCAATCTTATATCAGTGTCATATGCTCCCAGCTTATACAGCATGCACATACAATGCATTGGAACTAAGTCACCATATCTCAACCTCTGAAGGGAATAGTCCTTAGTCAAGTTAAGTGAGATAGACTTCAGTCAGGGGTTCCCTGCAGAGTAGAACATTGTCCAATATTGGTTCAGGAGGTTTGCACACAGTCAGTCGATGTCTTGAAACAGTCATGCATAGGGCTCTGTATCACTATAATTCAGGCTATCGACCAGTTAGTCCTGCAGGTTCAGTATAATGATTCTGGGGAGTGGTAAGTCAGTTGAGGAGCTGCATACAAATCAGTCAGGTATCTATCCAAATCAGTCAGTGGAGTGGGCTGTCCCAGGGTTCAGCTCAATGAAAGTCAATAGAGGTTATTGGGAGCCAGTGCTGTGTTCCCACAAATGAAGCAGGCAATGAGGGGATGTGTTGGCAACTGAAGAATTGGAAGAGTCTCCTGAGAAGGAGATTAGGTCATTGAGCAGGAGGAAAGTCACCTTCAGCATAATGGATCCCTGCAGCATGAAGCACAAATCAGGCAGCACTCAGTTAATATCTGCTTCTGGTATATGACAACTGGGTGCAGGAATCACTTCGAGACTTAAAGTTTACTTTTGATCAAAAGTCAGCAGTCTGTATCTGTTCTGAGGGGTAGATGAGCAACTGTTTGTTTGTTTATTGTTCGCAGTGGTAGTCACTGAATAAAACTGAATATTATCAGCTGTTTAAAGCTTTTCCAGTATTTCCTGGCTCCACATTGAGCAATGAGCAGATATTAGGCTACACTGGGAAAGAGTAACCTTTCCTTAGGCAGGGTTCAAAAATAAGATGGGTAAACTGTGTAGCTTGGTTCTTATATCACAAGAAATGTATTATTACGTACATGTATTTGCAATGAAGTGCTGCCCAAGCCTTCTCCATGCATTGAGAAGTGTTTGTTTTTGATTCCTCCCTCAGTATGATGAAGTGCTGAACCGGATGAATGGCTGTCACTTCAAAATGGCGCCAATGTCAGGAATCCCAAGATACTTTGGCAGTGGTGAGTACTTCTGCCTGGGAGGGATGTTTAGCACGAGTGGTTACATGTGTGGAGCATAGCTAATGAGGTGAATTTTGGCAAAAAACATGAGAAATCTCACTAGGGGTCACATTTGCCCCAGGTTTTGAATGCCAGATCTTTATTAACATGGTACTTTCTTTGGCAGTGATAACATTACTAATCTTCATCCTGGTTTCAACCTATTAACTCAGTCAGTCTTTATTATCCCTGAATTTGACTAATTAATGTTGATAATGTTCAGGGGTCACAATGAAAGTCTCCACTTAAGAAAATTTGAAAAGATTACATATTAGGACTTACTTGAAGAATAGCATATGCCATAATGTGAGAAATGAACATCTGTACTGTCAGAAGCTGTTAAAATCCACCTATTCAAAGAAAAATATCATATACATTGATTGCTGACTTGCAATGAAGGTATCATATCAAACATGCGATCCTGTTCTGAGGGAATTGGGAATAAGAACTGGAATTGTAGAACATCTACAGTTAAGATGGAATCCACTCGGCAAAAGTGAGGACTGCAGATGCTGGAAATCAGAGTCAAGTTTAGAGTGGTGCTGGTCAGGCAACATCCGAGGAGCAGGATGTTTCGGACAAAAGCCCTTCATCAGGAATGAAGGCAGGGAGCCTCTGGGGTGGAGAGATAAATGGGAGGGGGTGGGGCTGGGGAGAAGGTAGCCAAGAGTACAATAGGTGGATGGAGGTGGGGATGAAGATGATAGGTCAGAGAGGAGAGTGGAGCAGATAGGTGGGAAGGAAGATTGGTAGGTAGGATAGGCGGTCTCTGTGGCGCAATCAGTTAGCGTGTTTAGCTGTTTACTGAAAAGTTGGTGGTTTGAGCCCACTCAGGAACGTAGTTAGATTTTTTTGCAGTCTCTACAGTTGATATGGAGACTATTCAGTGCATCGAGGAATCACTGACTCTCCAAAGGGCCACTCACCCATACCCAACCCTCACTCATTCCCATAGACTGACATTTACCATGGATAATTAACTCAGCCTGCACATTGCTGCACAACATGGAGTAACTTAGCATGGACAATCCACCTAATCTGCTCATATTTGGACTGTGGGAGGAAACTAGAGCACCCAGTGGAAACCCACACAGACATGGGAGAATGTGCAGACTCCATGCAAACGAGCACCCAAGGCTGGAATTGAATCTGGATTCTTGGTGCTGTGAGACAGCAATGCTAATCACTGCTAGTTAATTGTTAGCTGTATGTAAAGTTCAGCACATTGCCATGAAAAACTAATGTACCAGCTTTGTCATGGAATAAATGATACAGCTGATAGTAGTTGACGCAGGTCTATTTGGATAGAAATTGCATTTCTACAATGTTTTCAATTTATAATGTAGCGGGGCTTGTGTTTTTAATAGTCAGTTTATTGATTTGAAAAAAAAGCCTGATACTGTTTCAGAAAGCAAAGCAAATGCCAACCCCACTGATCTTCATAATGTAAGCACAGGGAGATTTAACTCCAAGCCCTTATTTTCAATAGCTGGTAAATTGGCCACCAGAGACTGGCCTCAAAGTCCATTGCGTGACAGCACATTTTAAGTGAGAGGCTTTAAATTGTGACAAATTAAAACAATTCTGGTATTAGGTTTCAGAGGCTTTGGAAGGATTAGGCATTATTGCAATCTCCCCATTAAACGCCTGCCATTATACAGCTCCCAACCCAATTTGTATTAGATTTTTTTTCTTTTATTATTCTCATATGGAATGAGAGCATCATTGTCAGACCAGAATTTGCTGTCCACCTATATTTGTACTTGAGAAGGTAGTAATGAGTTGCCTTCTTGAACTGCAGCGGGACTTGTGGTGTCGGTACATGCAATGTGCTATATTACAAGATTACTTGAAAAATACCAAAGTTTATCAATGATGAGTGCATAGTAATGTGACAAAAAAGTCTTTATGATCTATAATGGCTCTTCAACGCAATTATCTGCTCATGAAATACTGCAGTGATCATACATCAAACAACTATGCAGTTGTAATTTAGAAATAATGCAATTTATGCATTGAAATGCCTACTGTTAGCTCATTTGGTGAGGGATAATTGATGTCAGAATGTATACTGATAGAAATTTTAGCCTTCATTATTACCTGTGAAATAGAACAAGTTGAACTGTAGCTTATTTTGCTCATCATTTTATCATCAAAATCCACTCATAATGTCCATTGTCTTCATTGCTTTTTTGTAAGAAGTTCACAATAAGTGCATTAAATTAATTCTGCTTTTCTGTTGTGTAGCATGGTAAGTTTACAAATGGAAATAACATAGTCTGCCTTTCACCTGGAAAGATTAGGTTGAAATTGTGCTTCATTCTTTGGAAAAGAAAATTATGAATATACATTATTTTGCAATTTCTTTCTATCTTTTACAGAAGGCAATTATAACAAATATTTTGACCAGCTTAATAGTTGCTTTGTTCAATTTAATTGTAAAAGAATTTCCCTTTCTTTCGATCTTCATATTTCAGTGAAGAAAACATACAGTGTTTATTAGGATATATGTTAGGATCACAAATGGCATCAAATACAGAGACATTGGTGAGCTTGACCAACAATTGCTAAACTCTGAATATTGCAAGAACTGAATGTAGAATGCTACACTGCAACATAAACATCAAATGACAAAGAGTTCAAATAAGCATGCACAATCTTTTTTTTAATACGAGTTGAAATATCTTCAAAATTTGACCTAACAAGTCACCATGTTTTTTTAACTCTGTGGCTCCATTATATTAACACTTGTTTATAATCCTAATCTGCACCCTAACAGTATCAGATCCTATTCTAGTAGTTTCCAGATGTGCTCTCTGAACATTTATTGCGATTTGAGTATCAAAAGAAATGCCAATCAAATTCTAACATGGCATGCTTAGTCACATCTGAGTTATCTAACTGACACTGTCATAAATGAACTGTAGGCTCAGGCACATTACAAAAAAATGAGTTCATGCTTTGATTTCTTGAGCAGCTTAAGTCTGATCTGATGGCTGCTTTGTTAGTTTATTCGTCAGGTTGCGTAAAACATCCTGAGAGCTAAGAATTTTGAATTATTAGCTTGTGGCAAATGTAGGGAGTAAGTTTATTTCTAATTGTGCTCTTTCAGCCCATGCTTTCTGCTCATTAACTTTAGTGGATGGAAATTTTAATGCTCCAGGAGCAAAATGATGAGGTTTTATCCCTCCCCTTGGCAACTCGGTAGACAAATGGTTAAGAAGGCATTTAGCACTTTTGCCTTCAGTGATCAGACCTTTGAGTACAGGAGGAAGGACATTATGTTAAGGTTATACAGGACATTAATGAGACCTCTTTGCTCATACTGTGTGCAGTTTTGGTTGCCCTGTTACAGAAAGGATGTTATGAAACTGGAGAGAGTTCAGAAAATATGTTGCTGGCAATGGAGGGTTTGAGGTATAAAAATAGTCTGGAAAGGCTGGCAACTTTTACTCTGCAGCTTTGGAGGTTGAAAGGTGACCTTATTGAGGTTTATAAAATCATGAGGGGTTTAGATAAGGTTTTTCCATGATGGTGGTGGTGGGGAGAATGGAGGAGTTCAAAACAAGGCAACATATTTTTAAGGTGATAGGAGGAAGATTTAAAAAAGACACAAGGGGCAACTTTTTTGTGCAAAGTCTGGTTTGTGTATGAACAAAACAAAGAACAAAGAACAATCCAGCACAGGAACAGACCCCACCAGCCCTCCAAGCCTGCACTGATACATTTTGCCTGTCCACACTAAAACTGCCTTCACTTACTGAATCCTTAGCCCTCCATTCCCTTCCAACTGATTAGATTAGATTAGATTAGACTTACAGTGTGGAAACAGGCCCTTCGGCCCAACAAGTCCACACCGACCCGCCGAAGCGCAACTCACCCATACCCCTACATTTACCCCTTACCTAACACTACGAGCAATTTAGCTTGGCCAATTCACCTGGCCCGCACATCTTTGTGACTGTGGGAGGAAACCGGAGCACCCGGAGGAAACCCACGCAGACACGGGGAGAACGTGCAAACTCCACACAGTCAGTCGCCTGAGTCGGGAATTGAACCCGGGTCTACAGGCACTGTGAGGCAGCAGTGCTAACCACTGTGCCACCGTGCCGCCCAGTTGCTTCTTGAATGCTGCTATTGTGTCTGCTTCCACCACTTCCTTTGGCAATGTGTTCCAGACACTCACCGCCCTTTGGGTGAAAGATTTGCCTCGCCCATCTCTTTTAAACGTCTCCCACTCCCCACACCTTCAACCTGTGTTCTTTAGTAATTGACACCTCCACCCTGGAAAAAAGCCTGATATTTTCCACTCGCTCAATGCCATTCATAAGTTTTTAAACTTTTTTTTTAGATTACTTACAGTGTGGAAACAGGCCCTTCGGCCCAACAAGTCCACACCGACCCGCCGAAGCGCAACCCACCCATACCCCTACATATACCCCTTACCTAACACTACAGGCAATTTAGCATGGCCAATTCACCTGACCCGCACATCTTTGGACTGTGGGAGGAAACCGGAGCACCCGGAGGAAACCCACGCAGACACGGGGAGAACGTGCAAACTCCACACAGTCAGTCGCCTGAGGCAGGGATTGAACCCAGGTCCCTGGTGCTGTGAGGCAGCAGTGCTAACCACTGTGCCACCGTGCCGCCCCCTTAAACTTCTATCAGTTCATCCCTCAGCTTCCTGCATTCCAGTGAAAACAAATCCAGTCCACCCACATATCGTCGTAGCTAAAATCTCCCATACCAGGCAACATCCTGAATTGAATTGATTGAGTTGAATTGAATTTATTGTCATTTGTACTGAGGCACACAATGCTCAAAGATTACCCACAATATATTTCAATGGAATGTTTTCAAAGTGAAAACAATATCAATCAAAACTTAAATAGAAGTGAAACATTCAACTTCATCAGTAACATCTTTTATAATCAATTTGTTTTCCAACTCACCATTATTTTAACCAGATTTGAGATAATCTTTAATAAAACAAAGGATTGTGAAGGCTGAAAATCTGAAACAGAGATTGCTTGAGTGACGCAACACGTCTGCCAGCAGCTGTGAAGAGAACGCAGAATCCAGTGACCCCTCTTCAGAACTGAAATGACCCAGGAAAAGGTGATATTTGTGCTGATGATAGGGGGTGGGGAGGAAAAAGAGTGAGCAGATAAGTGGAGATGAAGCCCAGAGACAGAGAAAGAAGATTCGACAGAAGGTTCTGGCTTTTGTTCCTTAATGCATAAAGCAAACATTTGCATTATTTTAAAAACACAGTCATCCACGCAAGTTGAAAGGTTTTGTTTCTCAACTGAAAATAGTTCATTTCGTAACATGGTAATTTAAATATGATGGGCATTTTATCCCACAGGTTGGATAGTAACATTTGTTATCAAGTCTTGCAACGTCACAGGAAGTACCTAATGCCATTGGGTATGTTTTCTTTTAAACATGACCATCATGTATCACAAATACTGTCTCACTTGGCTTTAGTGATGCAGCTTAAAATGTCATGTTCTCTGTTCTCATAGTGCAGGTTGCTAGGGGGGAAGGAAAAGCCATGTGCCCTTTTTCATGGCAATAGTTGCTGTACTCAATATCCACAGAGCAACCACTTTGACACTTCAAGTGAGAGTGTAGGTATGGAAGTTTGGGGTTGGGGAGCCAGGTGGGTAGGGTTCCAAGGTGCAGATAGGTAGGATGCCAGGATGCCCTGAGGTGGAATATCAGGATGCTGGGAAGGTAGAGTGCCACATACGAAAGGTGCCAGGTGAGTAGGGTTCTAGGTGGGTAGAGTGTCAGAGAAGTTATGGAATGTTTAGGATGGTTTGGAATGGGTGTCAATCTCATATCCAGAGGAGATGAGGGTTGTGCTCAGCAACGGGAAGGGGTTTGGCTGGAAGGTGGGGTAGGTGTGGAGGGGGAATCAGTTCAGGTGGCTGAGTATGCAAGTGATCTAGGGATATGTTAGGTGGATATGTGCATGGTACATTTGGGGACGGAGGGGGTGAACGTTTTAATTGTTACCTAGTAATTAGACTGGCAGAATTCAACTGAGTGTCAGTAAGCAAGCAATTCATTTGCAATTGGCATTTGAAAGCAGTGTCATGGACTTCATCAATTAGTAGACATGATGGATGTTCATAGCCAGGTTAAATTTGTCCTGGCCTTTGTTTACATAGCTGGATAATTTTCCACATTTTTAGCTCGATGCCAGTGTTGGAGCTGTAATTGAACAGCTTGGCCAGGGGAGCAATGAGTTCTAGAGTACAAGACTTCAGTGTTATTGCCATAATGTTTTCTGGGCCACTAGCTACTGCCATGACATGCAATATCTTGCAGCTATTTCTTGATATCACCTAGAGTGAATTGAATTAGCTAAAGACTGGAATCTGTGTGTCTAGGGACCTTCAGAGATTGTTAAATGATACAACGTCACAAAATCTCTATGTAGCAACCATTTTGTGCAAAAAGAATGACATTTACTACTTTACTATGTATTAAATGAAACATTTCACACTAATGGAAATTAAGTTATTCTCTGGGCCTTTAACACTTACAGTTATTTTATTCATACAGCTGTGAAAATCTTACCAACCTGTGGATTTGAACTTTTCTGCAACATGTGACTTGGACACACAGATGACCAAAAGATGATGAGGTGGGGGTTCTTTATTTCACTGGCACCAGGTCATTTAATCAGGAAGGGAAATTAAGGATTAGTAAGGAGCTGGTTACTTATTGCATGGAATGGCTGTGTGGGTTAATTTGGGCTGAGGAATTCTTGTCTCTGTCTGCTCCCCCATTCCCCTCAGCCATCTTTTCACCAGTGAGAGCCCATTCAACTACCCCAGTTATTTTCCCTCGCCATCAGCACCAGTTGATGGTTGTCCAGAGAACAACTCAGCTCACTTGCTAAGTGTCCCTCAGCACTGTTGCTACCTGGTGCTGGAGATCCTGTTACACAGGTTCCAAGGGAAATAGTACTTATTACAATCACCAGATGTCATGAAGCAACTCACAGTCAAAAAATGTATTTTTGAAGTATAAGTCATGATGTAATAATGGAGAAAAGCTAGCCAATTCACACACAATAAACTTTTGAAAACATATGATAATGACCAGGTATTCTGTTACTGAGATGTCGGTTGAAGGGTAAATATTGGACAGGGGACTGGTAATAATTCTTTGCTCCTGTTTGAGATAATGTCAAGGATCTTTTACTTCTACCTGAGAGGGCAAATGGGACTTGAGTTTAATGTTGAACCTTAGAGAAACCTCCTGTATTAGTCCATCACTCCTTTATCAGTAATCTACGGCAGCATTCTCAAATGCTGGAGTGAATTTTGAGTATTTAATCATATGGTGAGAGATATTTTCAGCTACATCATAATCAACACACAATGCAATAACACTCAACAAGGTTAGCCAAGCTTGGTTAAGACTCTGGAATGTTGGCTTTGAGCATTGTAATGTCTACTAATCAAAATAAACACAACAACTTAGTTCTGAAATGAAACCAGGACTGGATGCCTATTAAGGTCTAACATTCCTAATGCTGTATGGCCTCACTTGGCAGACTGGGTGCAGATATCTGTACTGCCAAGTGAGTTATTAGTCTGCCTCTTCCAGGTTGAAAGAACTGGGCAAATGATGTTGAGAGTTGCATTCTGCTATAACCATTGGAGGAAATCCTGGAGAAATTGTTTGAGTTGTTAATTTTCTTCTCCAAAGTAACTATGGGAGAAAATCCTCAGAATATATTGGCATAGTTTGGAATTGCATAAAGTCAATGTCACACTTAAAGGTGACCAGCTAAAGAAATCCTCCCTTTCACTTGCAAAACTTCAGGTGACACCAGGGGATAGCTTGCAAAGTAATAACAAGGTTAGGGAAAGGAGCAGTGTCAGTGAAAAGACAGATCTGATGACAGAGCTACTTCAATACTGCAATAAGCCTTGAGATTAGCTGACAACATTGAAAAAACAAGTTCTTATTGCTAAGACATACCAATTAAGGAGACAAAAGCTTCTCCTACTTCTAATCCAAAACCTGGCAAATCTCCAAAGGAGTCTTTGGAAGACAACAACACTTGTTCTGGCAAAAGCTCAAACATTCAGAGGATCCTAAATGGTTCTGGCATTTGATTTATGGGACCTCAGATGAGGATCAAAATAAAGGCATGCAGTTCTCCATCTTCTCAGTTCCTGTGCAAAGCCAGGCCAAGAAAATACTGTAACTAGAAAAAAAAAGCAAAAATGCTTGAGGAACTCAGCAGGTTTGGCAGCATCTTTGGAGAGAGAAACTGTTAACAGTTCAAGTCCTTCTTCCAAAGCTGCCAACACAAAGCTGCAATGTAACTTCTCCTCTTCTAAAAGTGGTGTTGATCTTTCTCATTTTCCGACCATAGCCCAAAAGAAATGTCTTCTCCGATATACACAACACCATTGTACAATCCTTCAATAATTTGGTAACTACAAGCAGCGTGACATTATATTTTTGAAGTCCATCTGGCATTACAAGAACTGAAATTGCTTTGATTGTATTAGTCAATGGAACTTAACAATACTCTTTCAAACAAGTCAAATTTTACAAACAACTTTGCTTTTTAAATTCTCCCAATATGATTCTCCAATTTGGAACAAGATCTGAATCTGCTTCCGTTACTGCATTGACTTTGTGAACACGGATATACAGATGTGGTAATGCATCTGGTTTCAGCACCTCATAATGGGTGATCTCTAGCGACTTTAAAAATCACACAACACCAAGTTTTGTCCAACAGATTTATTTGGAAGTATTGGCTTTTGGAGAATTTATAGCAAAACATTACAATGTCATGCGACTGATACAATATATTGAACAAATCTAGATTGCTGTTAAAACTTTCATCTTTGAGACTGGGTTGCAAGTTCCATTCATTAATATGTAAATTCCAGAACGAAATTTTCAGTCACATTCTCGAGATAACTTAGGTTTTATAAAAAAAAGGTGACATCTCAACTCAGACGATGCATTAAAGGTGTGAGGTTAGAGTCTGTCTGTATCCCAAACTTGAGTCAGACCATTTGCTTGGTCTTTCCAAAGTAGGAATTTATAAAATGTTACGTGGATTGACTGCCTGCATTGACTGCCTGCAGACTGTGCACGTTTTGAGCAAAATGGAACAATTCTGCAAATACAAATTCACCCCATGCAAGTATATAGAGCATGGAACAATACAACGCAGAACAGACCCTTTAGCCCTCGATCTTGCGCCCACCTGTGAACTAATCTAAGCCTATCCCCGATCCTATCCCATCATCATCCATATGCTTATCCAAGGACTGTTTAAATGCCCCTAGTGTGGCTGAGTTAAATGCCCCTACCAGTCTCTGAGTAAAGAACCTGCCTCTGATATCTATCTTAAATCTATCATCCCTCAACTTGCAGCTATGCCCCCTTGTACATGCCGACATCATCATCCTAGGAAAAAGACTCTCACTGTCCACTTGATAACGCCTCCTCCGTACTAACCTCAGTCCTTTCTAGTCTAATAGCCCAAATCTCAGTCTTCTCCTCCACAATATTCTCCTTTTCCTGAGTGAAAGCAGACGCGAAGTATTCATTTAGCACCTCTCCAATCCCCACAGGGTCCACACACAACTTTCCACTTCTGTCTTTGGCTGGCTCTATTCCTACCCTAGTCATCCTTTTATTTTTGACATACTTATAGAAAGCTTTAGGGTTCTCCTTTATTCTACCTGCTAAAGACTGTTCATATCCCCACTTTGCTCTTCTACCCATCTTTTTAAATCCTTCCTAGCTGATCTGTAACTCTCCATTGCCTCATCTGAACCATCTCATCTCTTTTTCACATAAGCCTCCTTTTTACTTAACAAGAGATGCAATCTCTGTAGTAAACCATGATTCCTTTACCTTATCACTTCCTCCCTGCCTGGCATGGACATACTTATCAAGGACACACAATATCTGTTCCTTCAACCAGCTCCACATTTCAATTGTCCCCATTCCCTGCATTTTGTTACCCCATTCTATGCATCCCATGTCTTGCCTAATCGCATTGTATTTGCCCTTCCCCCATCTATAACTCTTGCCCTGTGGCATGTATTGCTCCCTTTCCATCACTAAACTAAACGTAACCGAATTATGGAACTCCCTCTAAAGTGCTCACCTACAACTAAATCAAACACCTGGCCTGGTTCATTACCAAGCACCCGTTCCAATGTGGCCTCCCCTCTTGTCCACCCTTCGACATACTGTGTCAGGAAACCATCCTGTACACATTGGACAAAAACTGATCCATCCGACATACTAGAGTTATAACATTTCCAGTCAATATTGCGGAAGTTAAAGTCCTCCATAATGAATACCCTATTCCTTTCACTTCTACCCAGAATCATTTTGCCAATCGTCTCCTCCACATCCGTGGAGCTTTGTAGAAGCCTTTAAAAATCTCCCAGCAGTGTGACCTCCCTTCTCCTGTTTCTAACTTCAGCCCATACCACCTCAGTAGATAGGTTCTCATCAAAGGTTCTTTCAGCCACCGTTATGCTGTCATTGATTAACAAAGCCACACCTCTCCCTCTTTGACCACCTTCCCTGTTCTTAATGAAAGATCTAAACCCTGGAACCTGCAACATCCATTCCTCCATGTCTCCGAAATGGCCACAGCATCAAAGTCCCATATACCTATCCATGTTGCAAGCTCACCTATCTTATCCTGGATACTCCTGGCATTGAAGTTGACACACTTCAAACCAGCTTGCTGTCTGCCAGCACACTCCTATGACATTGTGTGTGTGTGTGTGTGTGCGTGCATGAGAGAGAGAGTGAGTGTGTGAGTGTGCGTGAGAGTGTGTGTTTGCATGTGTGCATGCTTGGTAGAGTGTGGGTGTGAGTATGATGAAGTATAAGCCTGTGAGAGAGTATGTGCATGGGTGTGAGTGTGCAGGGTGGATATGTGTGTGTATGAGAGGCAGCATGTGTGTGAGAGAGGGTCTGCGTGAGTGAGTAAGTGTGTAAGATTATGCAAATATGTGTGTGAAAGTGTGTGAAAATGTATACTGTAGTAGAGTCACCTGTGGTGTGACATGAACCCAAGGTCCCGATTAGGGCCATCTTCATGGGTACCGAACTTGACTATCAGCCTTTGCTTGGCTAGTCTGCGTTGTTGCATATCCCGAAGTCCACGTATGAGGATGGCCACCCAAAGATCCGAGGCCAAATGTACTTGACCACTGAAGTACTCCCATCTGGTGATTGTTGCACATTGTCCATTCATCCATTTCTGTAGCATTTGCTTGGTCTATCCAAAGTATCATGCCTCGGGGCATCCTTGCCTGCAGCATATGAGATAGACAGCATTGGCTGAAACACATGAGTACCTACCGAGTAACTGGTGGGTGGTGTCCCCATGTGTAATGGTTGCCACTCTCACATGTCTACGCCATGGCTGGGTTGTATGGTGTTGTGGTCGATGTTGTCCTGAAGGCCGGGCAGTTTGCTGCAAACAATGGTCTTGTTTAAGGTTTGGTGGTTGTTTAAATATGACAAGTGAGGGTGTAAGGAAGGTCTTGGCGAGGTGCTTATCCTCATTGATAATGTGTTACAGGCTGCGAAGAGCATGGCATAGTTTCTCTGCTCCTGGGAAGTACTGGACAATGAAAAGTACCTTATCAGTCATATCCCATGTCTATCTCCTGAGGAGGTCATTACAGTTTCTCACTGGCTTGTTGGAACTGGCAATTGATGAGTTGAGAATTGTACCTCATTCGTATGAGGGTGCCCTTCAGCAGCTTCAGGTGTCCGTTGCATTCCTCCTCATCTAAACAAATCCCGTGCTTGCACTGGGCTTGTCCGTAAGGAATGGCTGTTTTAATATGTTTAGGGTGGAAGTTAGAAAAGTGCAGCATTGTGAAGTTATCCATGGGTTTGCAACAGTGTGAGGTGCTGAGGTGCATCTTGATCAAGATGTGTATGTCCAAGAATGAGACAGATACGAAAGAATAGCCCATGGTAAGTCTGATTGTTGGATGAAACAGTTGTTTCAGTGACGCCTGGCCATGGATCCAGAGGAAGAAAATGTTGTCAATATATCTGGTGTATAGTAATGTTGGAGGTCCTGTGCAGCAAGTAGGTCTTGTTTGAACTTGCGCATGAAAATGTTGGCATATTGGGGTGCAAATTTGGTCCCCTTGGAAACTCCATGTGACTACACCTCAACATTTAGCTATTTTGAGTTGGTTCAAAGAATCATTCATGAACTTTATTTCCTCTCTTTCTTGAACTAATTTATTTTGTTTGAGTCTGTAAGGATGTTGTTTCATGGGTCATGCAATCCCTATGTTAACATCATGTATAGCCAAAAATGTGATTCCTATTCTATTCATACAATTTGATTTATGAGTCTGTAATAGTTCTGTAAGTCACTTGGGTAATTTCCTGGAATTTTCTTTGAGATTGTCACAGGTCACAAATCTAGTCTGAGTTTCAGTTTCTACTTTTCTCTTCAATTAACTTAAGAGTTCATCTCACCTCATGTCCATATAACACTGCAAAAAGACTGAATCCTCTGGATTCCTTAGGGGAAATCTTCATGGAAAATTATTTTACTAAATTCATTTAGCACATGATTGAAACTGAGGTAAGGTGGAAATGTTCACATTATAGAGATTGAGATCTTTGTGGGAAGATTTCTTCAAGGTTGGAGCTCTTTCTTCATAGTTGACCACATCACCTAGGCCATCCTTTAGCAAGTTCAATTCAGAATGTGACTTATTCTTCCAGATTACACCCATTCAATGAAGGAAAACATTTACTGTGGTGGTTCCTAAAGAAAAGCAGATAGAAAATAATTCTAGCTACTGAAGAAACATGTAATCATGTTATGCTCCAGAGAATTTGCAACACAGATGCTGAATGAAACCTATAATTAGATAAGACATTTTTTCCATCATATATACTGCAATCATTCACCTATTTATTCCAGTTACTTTTTAAAAAAAACTGTTTCCAGTAAAAACTAAGCTGATCACCTTACCATTGTTAATTAAGATACTTGGAAACATACACTCATTGGTTGACTTGAAATTCTAACTAGAGAAATATATGTTATAGGAGCAAGAAATGCCAGGATTATAGTCTTCCTTTTCAAAGGTACTTGAATAGTTCAAAGGTTTTGTAATTATGTGCATTCGCATTGCACCAAAGCTTTGGAGAACTAATTGAGTTGATCTTTTTTCATCCCATATATATTTCAGTCACATGAAAGCAAACATCAAAGAGAGAGTACACATGGATCTATTTCTCAATATCATTATTTGTGCTTCCAACTCTACTGTTCTTTTGTTGGTACATATTTTATGGCTTCATCTTCACACTTGCTACTGAACTTAAAATGTTTATCAACCAGGCTGTATTTCTTAGAAGAGCTGCAATATTCACTCCTTACACTTTTGGACCTAGTGTTGTGAATACCTTTGAATGCCAAGATAAACTCAGAGTTCCCTGAATTGACCAAAAGTGCAATGTTTACTAACCTTCGAGTCCAGAATGCTGACATGCAGAGGCAGTTTATTTAAAGAAATTTACTTATACCAAAACAAGGTGCTATGGATCAGACCCGAACATTTTCTTAGTTTAAATGTAAGTGTAAGGTGTTGTGTTAGAGATGCAATTCGATTGTTCAAATTAGAATATAAAACATATTCAATGCAGTACAACATTACAATGCAGTACTGGCCCTTTGGCCCTCGATGTTGTGCTAACCTGTGGAGCCAATCTGAAGCCCATCTAACTTACACTATTCCATTATCATCTATATGTCTATCCAATGACCATTTAAATGCCCTTAAAGTTGGCGAGTCTACTACTGTTGCAAGCAGGGTGTTCCACACCCTTACTACTCTCTGAGTAAAGAAACTACCTCTGACATTTGCCCTATATCTGTCACCCCTCAGTTTAAATCTATGTCTCCCCTCGTGCTAGCCATCACCATTCAAGGGAAAAAGCTTTCACTGTCCATCCCATCTAACCTTCTGATCAGCTTGTAAGTCATTTTTAAGTTACCTCTCAACCCTCTTGTCTCTAATGAAAACAGACTCAAGTCCCTCAGCCTTTCCTCATAAGACCTTCCTTCCATACCAGGCAACATCCCAGTAAATCTCCTCTGCACCTTTTCCATCTGCTTTCACATCCTTCCTATAATGCGGCGACCAGGACTGTATGCAATACTCCAAGTGCAGCCGCACCAGAGTTTTACACATCAGCAACATGACATTGTGGCTCCAAACTCAATTCCTCTACCAATAAAAGCTATCACATTGTATGCCTTCTTAACAACCCTGCCAATCCAGTTGGCATCTATGTACATGGACATTGAGATCACTCTGCTCATCTACACTATCAAAAATCTTACCATTAGGCCAATACTCTGTTACCCCTCCCAAGTGAATCACCTCACATTTTTCCACATTAAACTCCATTTGCTACCTTTCAGCTCAGCTATGCAACTAATCTATGTCCCTCTGTAACCTGCAACATCCTTCGGCACTGTCCACAACTACACCGACCTTAGTGTCATCTGCAAATTTACTAAACCATCTTTCTACTCCCTCATCCAGGTTATTTATAAAAATGACAAACAGCAGTGTTCCCAAAACAGATCCTTGTGGGACACCACTAGTAACTGAGCTCCAGGATGAACATTTCCTTTCAACCACTACCCTCTGTCTTCTTTTAGCTTGCCAATTTCTGATCCAGACCACTAAATCACACTCAATCACATGCCTCCATATTTTCTGCAATAGTCTACCATGGGGAATCTTATCAAATGTATTACTGAAATCCATAGACACCACATCAACCACTTTACCCTCATCCACCTGTTTGGTTACCTTCTCAAAGAACTCAATAAGGCTTGTGAGGCATAACTTAGCCTTCACAAAACCATATTGACGAGCATTAATCAAATCATTCCTTTCTAGATGATTATAAATTCTGTCTCTTATAATCCTTTTCAACACTTTACCTACAACTGAAGAAGCTATTTGATGTTAAGCAAAGCACACATTATTCAAGCGCTATAGTTAAAATACAACAAAAGAAAAAATGAAACAAAAATTGGCTAAACTATAAGTCTACAGTGATGCTTAACAAAATAATTTAATGTAGTGAGTATTACTAATTAACTGTTACAATAGAGTAACATTCCATAAATATATCCTTGACAAAGACAAATTCAGAAAAACAAATTGTCTCATAGGCAACTCTAGCAGCAGGAAGGTTCCTCCAAGGTTTTAGCTGTAACCAAGAGAGGAAAGAAACTGATTCCACATCTTCAACTTACCTGCAAAAACTGCTTCTGAAACAAAATTCCTTCTGTGGGAGTTTGACCCCACCCATTCAGGCTACTTCTATTGTTCCAAGTTTAAAAAAGATCCAAGGCCTCACAAAGATTCCAGAGACAGTATGTTCTGATTAGGTTGAAAGGCGAGGCTGATAGGTGAAGGAAATGCTGGAGGATGAGAGAAAAGGAGGTTTTTGTCAAGAGAAAGAAGGAAGCACATGTCAAGTATAGACAGCGGAGTTCGAGTGAATCCTTAGCGTATACAGGCAGTAGGAGTATACTTAAAAGGGAAATCAGGAGGAGAAAAAGAGGATATAAGAGAGTTTTGGCAATTGGGTTAAGGAGAATCCAAAGAGATTTTATAAATATACTAAGGATAACTGATAACTAGGATAACATTTTTTGCAGTGTTATCAACAAGGTAGACTATGTGTGGAATTGTAGGAGGTGGGGGAGATGCTAAATGAATATTTGCATCAGTGTTTACTGTGGAGAAGGACATGGAAGATATAGAACACGGGGAAATAAATAGTGGCATCTGAAAAATATCGATATTACAGAGGAGGAGGTGCTGGATGTCTTAAAATGCATAAAAATGGATAAATCCCCAGGAACTGATCAGATAATTCCTAGAACTCTGTGGGAAATTGGGGAAGTGATTGCTGGGCCCCATGCTGAGATATTTGTGTCATCGATAGTCACTGGTCAGGTGCTGGAAGACTGGAGGTTAGCCACTATTTAAGAAAGGTGGTACAGAAAAGCCAGGGAACTAAAGACCAATGAGCCTGACATCAGTAGCAGGCAAGTTGTTGGAGGGAATCCTGAGGGACAGAAAGTACATATATTTGGAAAGGCAATGACTGATTAGGGATAGTCAACATGCTTTTGTGCATGGGAAATCTTGTCTCACAAACTTGACTGTGTTTTTTGAAGAAGTAACAAAGAGGATTAATGAGGGCAGAGTGGTGGATGTGATCTATATGGACTTCACTAAGGCATTCGACAAGGTTCCTCATGGTAGGCTGGTTAGCAAGATTAGATCACATGGAATATTGCGAGAACTAGGATTTGAATATAGAACTGGCTCGAAGCTAGAAGATAGTGTGGTGGAGAGTTGCTTTTGAGACTGGAGGTCTGTGACTAATGGAGTGCAACAAGGATCAGTGCTGGGTCCACTACTTTTTGTCATTGATATGAATGATTTGGATGTGAACATAGGAGGGAGAGTTAGTAAGTTTGCAGATGACATCAAAATTGGAGGTGTACTGGACAGCAAAGAAGATTGCCTCAGAGTACAGCAGGATCTGGATCAGATGGGCCAATGGGCCAAGGAGTGGTAGATGGAGTTTAATTTAGATCAATGTGAGATGCTACATTTGGAAAGACAAATCAGAGCAGGACTTATGCACTTAATGGTAAGGTCCTTGGGAGTGCTGCTGAACAACGAGACTTTACAGTGCAGGTTCATAGCTTCTTGAAAGAGGAGTCGCAAGTAGATAGGATAGTGAAGAAGGCTTTTCGTATGCTTTCCTTTATTGAATTTATTAGTTGGGAGGTCATTTTGTGGCTGTAGAGGACAACTGGTTAGGCCACTTTGGAATACTGATAACAATTTTGCTGTCACTGCTTTAGGAAAGACATTGTAAAACTTGAAAGGGTTCGGAAAATATTTACAAGGATGTTGCTGGGCTGAAGGGTTTGAGCTATAGGGAGAGACTGAATAGGTTGGGGCTATTTTCCCTGGAGCGTCCAAAACTGAAGGGCATATGTTTACAGTGAGAGGGGAAAGATTTTAAAGTGACCTAAGGAGGAACTTTTTCACACAAAGGGTGGTGCGTGTATGGAATGAGTTGCCAGAGGAAGTGGTGGAAGCCGGTACAATTACAACATTTAAAAGGTATATGGATGGTATATAATTAGGAAGGGATTTAAGGAATATGGGCCAATTGCTAGCAAATGGGATTAATTAATTTAGGATAACTACTCAACATGGACGAGTTAGACCCAAGGGTATGTTTCTGTGCTGTATATCTTTTCATGCTGTATATCTCTATGACTCTGATTTGTTAAATTCTAAACTCTGCATAGTCTGCCCATCACCTTTGCTTTAAAGCCTCTCTCTTCAAGAAAAACCTGAACAAAATACATCTCTTAAAGCCACAATACTGACACACAAGGAATGATCAGCAGGTAATTTTCTAATATATATTTCTGAGAACTTAACACCAATGACTTGTACAACAGATTATTAAATTCAAATTAACAACAATCTTTTGATGTTTTATTCTGTAAATACCAACCTTTATGTTGTTAGAGTTCTGTTTTGTGCACGCGATTTAGGAATACTGTTAATCTGAGTTATCTTGGTGGATTTAAAAAGCTAGTAAGAATTTATTTTATTTCTCCAAGACTCGCATGGCTGCCAGCTAAAAGCCTGACAATTTATTTTAGACAACAGAGCACAAAAGCAGATTATAGTATGTGTGATTTCTCCAACATCTGAAAGTCAAGAATATATTATTGTTGACAAAACATTCTAACATGGCATTCCCTAAATAATAATGATCAGATCAAAAATTCTAGTCAACAGTCTGCTCTTCAGCTTATTATTTATGAAACCTGCCTGGATGGAGTCATGTGGTAGGAAAGTGGAGATGCTCTTGCTGCTGAGACTTTGCTATGTTTGTGCTGCTGCCACCATATTTAAATCCCAGCTCCACTGTGCTTCAGACACTGACAGCAATGACATGAACTCCAAAGGATGCTGTTTGACTGTCATCAAAAAGGCATGTTAGTTTCTTACAAACAGGGGTCTGGAGGATGGAATGCTGGAAAGGCAATGCCTTAGAACTGTTCTTGACTTGCCACAGATCATAAGGTTCCATTACACAACACTCAAATATGTCACCTGTCTGAAGCCCTAATAACAACCAAACACTAGCATGGCATATCTCCGATCCATTTCCAATCCACTTTGAGACTTCAGTGCAGCAGTTATGAATGCACTGGCACTTTTCATTGGAATACTGCTCCTGAAGCCACTTGAACACTTGTTGCTACTTTCGTGCCCCATCTTAATGACTACTGCTTTCTCCTGAATGGTGAAGAAGACCAGTAATGTGCAGGGACTTGGTGAGTCACCTGAAGATGCCATGCATGCAATCGTATGGATTAAAACAGAAGATATGCAGCAGCAGGAGTTCTGAAGTAACTAGTCCCTCTTTAACTTGCAGATGTGACTGTTTGATTGAGTGTATTTACTATGTAAGCTGCAGGTCCTTGCTATCAGCATGTCAGTAGTGTAGCAATTTGCATTACCAAACATGTGCCTCCACTTGACTGTTCAGTGCTGTGAATGGTGGCACATTGCTTGTCTCTGCCACTGAGCTAAAATGCCTACCACAAAGGTTCAGAGCCAGTAAATTTAGCTTGAAGAGTGTGTATGCAAAGAACAGTGCAAATCAGAGAGTCTGGCAGCCTCTAAATCATTGCAAAGTGAGAGAGTCCTAAGACACTAACAGAAATAAGATGCATCCTACTTAGAGACATGAGCTGCACATGTATTCAAGTGACCTGGCAGAAGCACACAATGTACTAGTGTCCCTGATGTCCAAAGTGAAGTCCTGAACAGCTGTGTAGGTCTGATAACAGCCACAATGGTGAAGCTCATGCAGTATCTTTGGCAGAGATAAGGCTGGAATATGGTGCAGGTGCAACACTAAGTTAGCACAGTGACGTACAACATTCCACGCTCTTGATGATGACTGCTGGCAATGATGGCAGGTTGTCTGGCTTTGTGTCAGTGCTAAAGGTAAGTCAGGACAGAAAGTCTGTGAATCTGTTTAAGGTAAAGATGAAGGGACAAATAGCCAAAATGTAAGCCAAGTTGCTGTGAGCACTGAAGTAGGTGCACACTGACTAAGTACTTGGTAATAGAGTGAGTTAGCAGTCTTCAGATGCACCCTGGTTCAGCTTGCCAGCAGGCTGGCATTGCACAAAGTGTCCTGGAGCAGTATTCCTCTGAAAGGAGTTAGTGAGGTCCAAAACTGCTGCATTGAGATCTTACAGTGGATTGTAAATGGATCGGAGATGGGCCATGATGGTGCTGTGTTGCTGGTGTATGTCAGATGCCAATGTCCATGGATGTGGCGTGCACATTGTTGCTTCCCATGGGGTCTGCCCTGTGATATCGATGTCAGGTGTCCAACATAAATGTCCAAGTGGCGAGCTGGAGTCGCCAGGTAGCTACTCTCACTTTCTTGTTTGAAATTGTTGCATCTGATTTGTATCTAAAGGATGGGAAAATGGATACAGCATATTAAAAAGGTGAGGTTAGTTAATAATGAGGGTGCGAAGGAGTGATAAAGCCCATTATTAAGCCTCTCATCACTCTTTGTGGGAATTGTGTTGTCCAGGACTTGTTCGGAAAATGTAACCATTTGGTCTTGACATCGAAAAGGACCTTGCTAGACATTTTATATGACTTTGGAAAATTTCTTGCCATAACCCATGTCATTCAGGACTGAGAAGATTCCACACACAGAGAATTTCTGTAATTTAAAACATGACTGACCTTTGGGTCATTATGCAAAATTCTCTTTCATAAGATTGACAAGTCATTTCTTGAGTTGTTTGCACAAGTCTTTCTTTCAATCCTCAATTAATTAAGAGGAGCTCTTGCATAAAATTTTAATGGACATAAAGTCATGAACCATCATGAAGAAATTTCCAGTGTAACTCTAATGAAAAAAAGACATTCCTCTTAAGTTTTATGTCTAAACATGGCTCTGATAAGGACAATTTACAGCAAATAAAGAGCTTTCACTTTTGTTGTTTGTGGAATGTTCTGGCATCTCATGGAAGGGCAAAATCATGATTACATCACAAAGGTAGTTTGTTCAAGTACGATGGCCCTCATTGAGCAGAGGCAAATTTGCTGACTCAAGACTGTTTACAGAGTAGAATAAAGATTTTCTATATGGCAAGGGACTGAAAGATCAATAGCTCAAAAAAACTCCTTTTCAAGGACACTAGCCAATGAGATGAAAATTAAACATTACCTCTGGGTTGACATGCACCATCACGACGTTTAGTGATTACTGTGGTTTGACACAGTTGCAAACACAGAAATGATACAAGATTAAAATCTTTCACGTTGACTTATTTTCAATTTTAGTCAGTGATAAGCAGTTGAGCATGTCTTATCACTGACGGCCCATAAATGTTTAAAATATTTATTTCACTTTCTGCATTTAACTTTAATTCAATTGGTTATCCTGACATAAGCTTTTGAAAATTTGCGAACAATCTCACTGTTGAAAAGAACTGACATGATGTTTATCTTGTACATACAATAATATTAAATCCAGGAACTTGAAATAGTCTGTAATAGGCACTTTTTGTAATCTTTATTACAAAAAATGCATCCCTTCAAAAATTATTTTATTCTCATTATACATAATCATGAATATTGTACATATATGTGTATCAGAATATTATGCCAGTAGTGCCCAACATATGGTCACAAGTGTCTTCATGCATTCCTCAGGCTGTTCCAAAGTACAAGTGATTGACTGCACACAACAACATGTCTGGGGCCATATAAGGTCAGCCCCAGCACGATGTGAAATTTCATGACTGGAATTCAGCTCCCATGTGCCACAAGTCATTATACGCATAAGCAATGACACTGTGTATGAGAAAGGTTTATGTTACTGACACAACATTCAACAAACACGATCAGATCTTCAAAATGTGCATCACTGTAAAGAAAGAGGAAAGATAAAATGTAGCAAAGAACCAATGGAATAGATGACTGAAGTCCTTCAAGCTTACATTAACCTATTACCATCCCAACAAAGGTAACACAATTCTTCCAATTCAGGTTTATTGTGGTGGTTAGCAAAAGTGATTGAGTTGTAGTTGCCCAATAGATGATCAGATGGTCTTTTACAGACTATGCATTTCACTGAAAAAAAATGAGAATCATATAGCATGGGTAATAAACGCAGGTCCAATCAAAAGCACCCATATCACCTGAATAAATAACACATTTGTCTTAAGAATGGTCAGTTTACAAAATAATTCTTCAAAGTAAAATATAAAGAAAATTTTCAATCTCTTTTTCTTTCTTTAGTGTTCATGATTGCTTGGCAAATTGACTTTAATTGATAAAGGTGTTGCCATGGAGACTGCACCAGTAACCACCAAATTTAAATTTTAAACCAGGCAGATTGACTATGATAGGTCAAGGCCCTTGAGAAATGAATCAAAGAATGACTGTCACTGTTATCGCTTAGTTGAAACAGGCACAGTATCAATTCATACTTACAGTTAATACAGCATGAATTCAGACCAAAATTCTCCAAATGTTGCCTTAGTTTTAACTGGGTCTCATACACATAGGAAACAGCAGGACATTTTTTTGCAGCTGCAAACCAGGCATAAAATTGTCTTTATTCTGCACTCACAGAGACCTCATGTTCATAGGGACAACACTTACTCTAACTCAACCACTACATATGCAGCTCACAAAGGGTCATGGATTACAAGTCTCTCAACATCATGCGTCATGTCCACTCAACAACTTTCAACCCCTCATCCTC
Source organism: Hemiscyllium ocellatum (assembly GCF_020745735.1). Lineage (NCBI taxonomy): Eukaryota > Metazoa > Chordata > Chondrichthyes > Orectolobiformes > Hemiscylliidae > Hemiscyllium > Hemiscyllium ocellatum. Next base: position 91,557,037 of record NC_083411.1, on the reverse strand, counting down.
CCAAAACTATGAACACGTCCTGCCCTTTGCACTTCTCACTCACGGGGATTCCAAATCATGTCTCCTACTCGTGCATCATCACTAAATGCTCTTCCCTGAACTGGCATCTTCTATTCAAGTTTCTCCCTTTGCCTCAAAGCAGGTAAAATGGCTCCCCTCTTCCTCCCTACTCTGATGCCTCCATGGGACTGATATCTCTTTAATTCTATGGCTGTATTTAGCCTGCAGGACTGATTGTGGCTCAATCTCTGTATTGCAAGAAAATGGACTGTTGGGCTTTGATACAATCAGGGGCTCTGACCTCCATACTCACAAAGTGTTTTGAGAAGCTGATTATGACCCACATTAACTCTAGCCCCCCAAGCTGGTCTTGATTCCCTGCAATTTGCAAGCAGACAAAACAGGTCCACAGTGGATGGCATTACCTTAGCCCTATATCCATCTCCGGAACATCTGGATAACAAGGACACCTACATCAGAGTCCTACTCATCAGCTACAGTTCTGCCTTCAAAACCATAAACCCCTCCAGACTAATCTCAAAACTCCGAGACCTAGGTCGCAGCTCCCTCCCCTGCAACTGGATCTTCAGCTTCCTAACCGACAGACCGCAATTTGTCAAGATAAACAATAACACCTCCTCCACAATAACCCTCAACACTGGAGACCACCAAGGATGCATTTTCAGGCCCATACTGTATTCCTTGTACACCCATGAATGGGGAGCCAAATTCCGAACAAACGCCATCTATAAATTTGCTCATGATGCCACCACAGTAGGACGAATATCAAATAATGATGAGTCAGAATACAGGAAAGAGATAGAGTGCTTGGTGTTGTGGTGTAATGATAACAAATTCTCTCTTAATGTCAGCAAAACAAAAGAATTGATCATTGTCTTCAGGAGGAAAGGAGGAGACCACACCTCTATCTACATCAACGGAGATGAGGTGGAGAGGGTCAGGAGTGATGATAACTGACTATCTGTCTTGGAGCTCCCACATAGGTGCAATGGTCAAGATGCCACAACAATGCCTCTTCTTCCCAGGTAGCAGAGGAAATTCAGCATATCCATAAGAGCCTTTGCTAACTTTTGCAGATGTACCATAGAAAGCATACTGTCTGCGTGCATAATGGCCTGGTACAGCAACTGATCTACCCAGGACTGTAAAAATCTGTAGAAGGTCATGTGGACAGTCCATACCACCATGGGACCCAAATCTTCCATCCACAGACTCCATCTATACTTATCGTTGCCACAGAAAGTTTGCTAACATCATCAAAGACCCCTCCCACCTTGTTAATGCTCTCTTCCAACATCTTCCATCAGGCAGAAGATACTGAAGCTTGAGCATAAGCACCGATAGGTTCAAGAACAGCTTCTCCTCTGCTGTTATTAGACTGCTGAATGGAATCTCCAACTTCAAATAATGTGGAACTTGCTAATATTGATCTTGATTTGCGCACCTCCTGTGCAGTTATAATCTGTATGCCTCAGTCTGTCTAAGCACCCTTTGATCTGTATGTCCTTGTTTGCTATGATCTGCCTCGCAAAACAAAGCTTTTCACTGTACTTAGGGTTCATGTGAAGTACAATAAATTAAATCAAATGAAAATTAAATCAAGCATATGGCTGACCACAACCAACCCTCTGTTCTGTAATGCGCTTGACTGAGTGTGGTGCCATGGCCTGACTGAATGTAGGCTGTTTGATCCTACTAAGGACTTTTCCCCTATCACTCTCAGGCATGACTATTTGATCAAAATGCATGCAGTGTATGTTGTACATAAGCTGCTGACACATGCAATAAAAAGGTAGCACACTGCCGTGCAGAAATATGTTTATACCTTTGAAATTTCTGTTCTTCAATTGGGACAAACGTCCTGGTTCTACCCCTAGCTGAAAAAAAAATGCAAGGTATTATTGTTTACAGAGCAAATGCAAGAGCCTGAATGTGAGCAATGAATAGCTTGCCTGTGAAAAAACAATCCAAGTCAGTGTCAGGCAGCTTCCTAAACAGGGGAAAGTGAGAGAATTCAAAGAAAGTAAGCCAAGAGCCATAGGATGATTTCTGAGCAGATGCATGTGTCTCTTCTTGCAAAGTGACCCGGCAGAAGTCCGCAGTATATATGCATCCCTGTGCTCCAGCATAAAGTCCTGAATACTGATGTGGTCTGTGAATTCGTACAAAAGCATAAGACAATGAGATAGAGGATCAGAACTGCGTCATTTAGTCCACCGAGTTTACCCTGTCATTCAATGAGATCGTGACTGATCTGATTATCCTCAACTCCACTTTCTTGCCTTTTCCCATAACCCTTGATTGGGCTAAATGCATTTTTACTCAGTTAGTCAATGTTGAATATACTTAGTGATCCAGCCTCTAGAGCCTTCTGCAGTAAAAAAAACCCCAAAAAAAATCACTCCTCATTCTCAATTCTTCCTTATTTCTATTACAAATAGGAGATCCCATACTCTGAGATTATGTTTTTTGGTCCCAGACTATCCCATAAGGAGAAGCAACCTCTCACACATACCCTGTCAAGTCCCCGGAGAAGGTCATGTGTCAAGGATCCTGCCTCTCATTGTTCACTGAATAAAGACCCAATCTGCACAACCTTTCCTTATAAGACAGTCAATCCAGATCTGGGTTCAACCCAGTAAACCTCTTGATTGCCTCTTAGGCCAGTTTATTTTTCCTTAATCAAGAGGACCAAAATGGTTCACAGCATCCTAGCCTAGAAGTTGCCTTGAGTAATCTTAGCAAGACTTCTCTATTTTCAAACTCCATTCCCCCGGAATAAAGACCAATATTCCATTTGCCTATCCCAATACTTGCTGAACTGAAAAGCTGGGTTTTTTTTGTGATTAATGTAAAATGTCTCCCAAATTCCTCTATACTACAGATTTCTGCACACTTTCTTAATATAAATAATACTCAACTCTTCTATTCTTCCTGCCAAACTGCATGACCTCACATTTTCCCACCTTATATTCCATCTGCCAAGCTTTTGCCCATTCACCTAACCTGTCTATATCCTTCTGCAGACACTTTTTTTTTCATCCTCACCATGTAATTTCCCACCTACATTAGTGTCATTCACATACTTGGCTAAAAGACATTCACTGTCCTCATCCAAGTCATCAACACATAATGTAAATAATTGTGGCCCCAGCACTGATCTCTGTGTCACTCTACTAGTTACAGGTCACCATCCTGAAAATGCTCCCTTTCTCCCAACACTCTGTCTTCTCTTTGTTAGCTAATCCTCTATCTATGCTAATATATTACCTCTCACAAGCTTTACTCTTATTAAGTACCCTAACATAGTCCAACTTTTTCAAACACCTTCTGAAAATCCAAATATATTACATCCACTGCTTTCCCTGTTTGTTACCTGCTCAAAGGAATCGAATAAATTTGTAAGGTATGAGTTTCCCTTTTTGAAGCCACACTGATTCTGGCTTGATCAGTTATATATTTCTCAATGCTCTGCTTTTCATCCTTTTATAATAGACTTATATTTTCCCAATAATAGGTATTAAGCTAACTGGCCTATGATTGTCTATTTTTGCCTCTACCACTTTTGTAAATAAAAGGTAGTGATTAGTAGTTTTCCAATCCTCTTTGATTTTTCCAGAATATAAGGAATCTTGGAAGATTATTACTAGTGCACTCATTATCGCTATAGTTACTTCTTTCAATATCCAAGGATGCATTCCATCAGGTCCAAGGATTTATTGGTCTTCAGCCCCTTTTCTTTTCATGATATTTATTTTATTTGTTTTCTTTCCTCTTTTTGCTGTTTGATTACATAGCCTGGTTAGAATGCTAATAGAATCGCCAACTGTGAAGACTGATGCAAACTAAACGTTCAGCTTCTCTGCCATTTTCTGGTTTCCCATTCTTATTTCCTCAGCCTTGTTGACAATAGGACCTAGGTTAATTTTGGCCTTTCTTTCCCTTTTTATGTATTTCAGTAGAATCTTGCTGCGCCTCTTGCATGGTAAGTCCTAGTTAAAAAAAAATGAAAAGACTGTAACAACCACTACATTGGACAAACAGGCAGAAAACTAACCACTAGGATACACGAACATCAACTAGCCACTAAACTACATGACCCTCTCTCACTAGTATCCTTGCACACAGATAAGGAAAGACACCACTTCGACTGGGACAACACATCCATCCTAGGACAAGTCAAACAGAGACAAGCACGAGAATTCCTAGAAGCATGGCATTCCAACCGGAACTCTATCAATAAACACATAAATTCCGTCTATCATCCCCTGAGAAAAAGAACAGGAAATGACATCACCAACCCATAGAAGCCCCAAACATATAACTAGAAAGCAGGAATTATCAGCAATGCTTTGCCTGAAGGCCCACTGAAGATGTTACCTAGTAGGGTGATGAAACATCTGGAAATGAACCTTCCAGTTCAGCGAGTAAACCTACATCCATAGATAGATCATCTGCTATCTGCCAGTCTTCTGGCACTACATATTTCCTATTGAATTATTGAAAAGGTGTCGTTTCTAGCTTACAGTGGAGATTTCCTTGTGTTTTATAGACTTTCTTGGTCCCAATCCATCTCTGCAATTGTCTCCTAGTAAAATTACATGATCGAGAACTAAAATGTATTTGTTAAAGGGACTGCAGGCCATGTCAGAAACCCTTGCTGCCTGTTCAGCTGAAGTTCACAGAAGGTCACCTCCTACTGGCTCTGGTGCTGACAAGTGTTCCACTGCCATTGAGTCCCCCAGTATGATCAATTTTTTAAAGTGTTTTGATTGATTGGGTTTTTTCGTTATCTTTAAGTTATATTTTACCAAATCATATGTTTCCTCTAAGTACCATTCTATAATTGAAAGGGTAACTGGGTTCCTCAGGTCACTGCTAATACTTTGCTAGAGACAAACAATAAGAAATACATGAAATTACTTCAGGTTGGTAGTAATTGTGGCTTCAAACGATTGTGTAAAACAGGCAATATCAGAAGAAGTTTACATTATATAACTCTTTCACATTTAATTCCATTGATTAGGCCTTTGTGTTGAAATGTTTAGATCTAAAATATAAAAGTAACCCAGAGAATAGGTAGAATGTAAGATTACACAATTATTCAGCAGGAGGAGAATGTTCTGGAGATGGAAACGCAATCAGAATCCAACCCCTTCAGTTACCAATTCTCTTGGCAGATTTTCGATATCTGTGTTAAACAAAATATGGCAGCATTGCAATCTATTAATGTTGTAACATCTGAAAAAGAAGGAAGCACAATAGTCTTAATTTAGTTGACACTGAGATTTAATTATTGCATACATGAAAAAAATGCTCCCACTTCTTTAAAAACTGAAAGAACTGTGGATGCCGGAATTTAGAAACAACAATATAAGCTGGTGGAAAAGCTCAACAGGTTTGGCAGCTGAGGAAGGGTCACTCAACCTGAAACGTTAACTCTGATTGCTCTATACAGATATTGCCAGACCTGCTGAGCTTTTTAAGCGATTTCTTTTTTTACTCCCACTTCTTCATTTGGTCTGTATTTTTCAGGAATCTTTGATCATTGCTTCCAAATTACATCACTTAATGGTCTCCAAATCATTGGTATACATTCATTCATATAAAATAACTGCACAGAGGCCGGTATCCCATCACCAGGTCAGTCTTTATTTACCTGTGCACTACACTGGCTGCAGCCAGCCAGCTCGGAGTTAGTCTTCAACTGAAGAGATTGTAAACCCCTGGTTATATTTTTTTAATTCCTTTTTTTCAAGCAGTGCCCTTCACATCAAAGGGTGATGCTGCAACACTCCTGTTTATTTTTTTTCCACAAAGTGCACAAATCTTTATTTAATTTCCACCACCAGGAAGAAAGGAAACACCCGAATGGCCAGTGACAAGCAGTGTCCTTAGACCCCTGTTTTTTTTTCTTTTCTTCTTTTTTTACATTTTTTCCCCATTTTACTTTTTTTTTAGTGACAAGCAGTGCCCTTCACATCAAAGGGACTCACCCTTTTTTTTCTTTTCTTTTTTTTATGGTGTGTGTGTGTGTGTGTGCGTGTGTGTGCAGGAAACCCCTGGTTATACTGGTCAGCCAGGGCTTTCCTGATTGGCCCAGGTTAACAAACCCAAACAATTACTTAGTCAACAAGGTCCACCTGGTCGCAATCACAAAAAACATTTTTGTGACACTGTAGTGTTGGGCTTGAAAATGATACCTTCAAATCAGATCATCAAAGGTTAATTGCTCATGGCAATACCAATTGAAGGAAAGTGGAAATGTACATGAAAAACAGGCCTAATGTAAAAGCAGCCTGTTTTAACCAGGGGATAGCACACTCACTGATCTGTAGTTCTCAGGTTTGCCTCTACAACTCATCTTGAACACCAGAGCCACATTAGCTGTTCTCTTGTCCTCTAGCACCTCCCCTATGGCCAGAGAGGAATTGAACATTTGGGTAATTGCACCTGCAATCTCTTCCTTTGCTTCCTACAGCAGCCTGGATCACAGTTAGGGTCATAAAGATATACAGCACGGACACAGACCCTTTGATCCAATTTGTCCATGCGGACCAGGTATCCTATTTAAATCTAGTCCTATTTGCTAGCATTTGGTCCATTTCTCTCTAAACTCTTCCTATTCATATACATATCCAGATGCCTTTTAAATGTTTTAATTGTACCAGCCTCCACCACTTCCTCTGGCAGCTCATTCCATATATGCACTACCCTTAGGTTCCTTTTATATCTTTCCCCTCTCACCCTAAACCTGTGCCCTCTAGTTGTGTACTTCACACCCTGAGAAAAAGACCTTGCCTATTTACCCTATCTATGCCCCTCATGATTTCATCCAGACCTGGAGGTTTATCCACATTTAATCCTGCCAACACTTTCAATATCTTATCCTTGCCTTTGTCAATTTGCTCAAGCACCCCACGTAACTTCATTCTCAGTCTTTTGGGTGAAGACAGATGTGAAGCACTCCATTCTGGAGTGCACTGCCTGAGACAGTGAGAGAGGCAATTTGCCTCACATCCTTTACAAAGTACCTGAATGAGCAATTGTAGCATCATCACATTCAAGGCCTGAGGTCAAGCGCTGATAAATGGGATTGGATTGAGTGTCAGGTATTTCTTATATATTGGTATAGTCTTGATAAACTGAAGGATTTCTTCCTCATTGTGTGATTCTATGATTCTAAGCTGCCTGACCTTAGGGGCACGTAGGAACTATCTGCTTGTGTGGTCTGGATGGACTTGCCTTTCCCAACTATTTTTGAAGGTTGGAAAAATACTGAAGTTATTACAAAATGGAGTACCAGTACATAACCTTAGACTTAGAAAGTATTAATATTAGGGACTCTGCATCACACTTTAGACTTTTCACCATTGGGTTCGGGTTTGTGAGGCTAGTGCTGTGGAGTCTGAAATAGAGCTCCAAGTGTCATAGTCACCAAAGTCCCTGCTGGGTAGAAGGCAGTATGAGACTCACTTTTTGCATTTTATGTATTTTATGTAGTTTAAACTAATAGATCCACTAATTATTTTGCATATGTGTCCAATGTATATTGAGTAGACTGAAATAATAAATTTTCTTCTTATTAAAGAACACGTGTCTTCTATTAATTTTGATCAAACCTTAAAGCACCCATTTAGGTACTTTCAGCCTAACAATAAACTTAGCACTAAGAACAGGGAAGGAGAGGAAGGAGAAGAAGAAGACCATAGCTAGGATAAGATTCTGTGTCCCAAATGGTCCTCTAATGATGGGTTTGGTGCACTAGCGAACTGGTTGGCTAGGTTGAGGCCCTTGCAGTTTTCAATGGTTTACAGCAAAATCCCAAGGGGTTATTCGATGACAAGAAGGACTGTTTGGAGGTTTTTCAAGTAAACCACGAATGTTGCCCAAAAGATGGGCTGTGCTGAACAGTGTCTGTAAGTTGTGTCAGGAGATGTGAGAATTAAAGGAAGTGATTGGCACATTGACTGCACTGCTGAATGCAGCAGAACTTAGTGTCAGCAGAAGCTGACTTTGTACATTCCTGTCATGGTGTCCTGTAGCTGCAGCATTATTGCTGAATTTCAGTCATAATAATTACAAATATCCACATTGGAGTGAATTGTACTTGTGCTGCAAAGGAAACTGAGAAAGCAGCCATAAGAGACTCCACAAGTGCTGGTCTAATTTGATTACCTTTTCCATCCTGAAAAAGATGAATTTAAACATTTTGTAAAGCCCCGTTCCCAGTGGGAGCAGGATTCTCTTTTGCTTCTTACCAATGATAAAAGGCCCTGTAATTGACCTGTCAATGCAAAAGACATCGACACAACCCAGGTAACTATTTCCTGTACAACATCCATTAAGTCCTTAGCTAAGTCCCCTGCAGCAGAATTCATATGTGTCCTTACCAACCAGCAGTAATCCAATTGTTCTCAATGACTCGGTAGTTGTAAGATTCTGCCTCTATAAAGCCTTCTATCGTAACTTGGTTGGTACAGTTAATTTGGATCACGTAATGTCCCCTCATTATCAGATGCCTGTCTTGTTCACTTCCTTCATAACTAGACTGCAGTGACTGGCTATGTTAAATTATTATGTGTGTGTAAGTGAAAATAAATGCAAAAAGAGAGGGTTGGAAAGTGGGGTTATCTGAAAGGTTCATGACAACATCAGCAACTTGCACCTCTTGCCAGAGAATGGTGTGGTATTGGATTTGGGTAGGTGCAGAAGGCGGGAACATACTGATGCAATAGTAAGATCTTCACTCACTGCCACACTAATAAATAAAACTGTTGTTTCTTTCTGGAGGCACAGGAGATACATATGTGCATATCACAACTCCACCAGCACAGTCAACCCCCAACTACTGGTCTTCTGTTACTCCTTCTGTTGCATGCCAATATGTTCTGCAACAAAGAAGACAGAATGTGAATATTTTATAATGTTCTTGAGTGATATGCCAGTCATAGCTGAGTACTTGAAAATATGTGAAAGCTGTGAGATGTGAGTAAGTGAGTCTGGCAGCACAGGTAAGTGTATGAGGGTGAACAGAGCGTCTGAATGTTCAGCATGCATCCTTGTCTGAGGGGTGAGTGAAGGAGCCGATGCATTGAGTGACATGTGAGATTAGTGAGTGTGAGGTGGTAGATCGAGGTTGGCATCATACATCAGTTCACACACAGAAGAAAGTCGCATGGCTTTTGCAGCCTATGTTGACTTTCTGCAAGTGAGCTTTGTTGATTCCTGTGAGTCTCTTGAACTTTCTCAGCACTCTATAGTCAGGTCCTCAGAGCCAGGTTCTTTGAGACCTCTGCGGTGCCTGCTCTCACACTCTTCGTTTTTTTGAGAATTCTCTTTTGATCTGAGAGCCATTGGGCAAATGTGTCTCCTCAGTGATATTTCTAAGAAGATGATGTCCAGTGCTTAATCAGAGAAGCTGCTCCAATGATACTCATTATTACTTGTGAAAAATCCTTTTGATACAGCTGTAATACCTGTTGCAGCCAAAAGTTTTCCATTGGTGGGTGAGACGAGGACTCGGGGACATGGCGTCAAGTACTTCCTTTAGTAGTGCGAGCAAGTGCACCCTGATAGCCACGCACACGGATGAGTCCCAAGTTAGTTGTACACTAGCATATTTAATATAGGGCTTCAAATTACAGCCATAATCATAATGATTAGCTACAAGTACAATGTTTCCTTGTTGCCTATAGAACCTTGATTCATGTGGGGCATTCTCAGTAGCAATCACAACGTCCAAAAACTGGTCCTATTGAATTTTTAACTTGCGGTTTTATTAGTGTTATGATACTACCATTTCTGTCAATTACTGAAGATCAATTGTACTAAATCTAAGTCAATACATGAAAACCTGATGATTGAAACAAAATTTTCAAGCAATTAAAATTGAAATTTCCTACTACATTTTAAAATTTCCACATCTGAGCAGTGTGTGTACTTTAACAATAGACATGCATGCGCCATTTATGTTTTGCAATAAATTAATAAAAAACATACAGTCAATGACAAAACTAAGTTGCAGGGACATGATGTCTGTTCAGAATATGCAGCTTGGAGGCAGGATAAAGTCTCAGCTTCAAAATGGCTCAGGCCTCCTACTGGAAGCCATCTGTTCAATGTTAATCTGTCTGCTTGTCTCCAGTATTCAGGTGAACGATTTACCCCATTCATAGAATCCCTGATCTCTAAAATACACCATGGCATGAGTCAATTGTCCTGTATACATGTAGAAACATTGACAATGAGACATACATACACAAAGAGAACTGAGATGGGCTAAGTTATTAAATTCTGCTTGAGTACATTTACGTTCATATTATGTTCACCTGGATTTAACTATTTCGAGAAAGTGGAATTTGAAACTGTAGCTGAATCATTATTTCCAGAACAGAATATGAATACTATTTGAAACTCTGAATCTAACCTTGGACTAACAATCTAATGATGCATCCATTTTTGTAGCTTGGCTTTCAGATGCTCCTGATTCATGTACCTGTAATAGTATTGAAATTAAATCATTGACCTAAATTCCCAAGAATTTGAAGGCTATGCTGATTTAAAGTCATAGAGATGTACATCACACAAACAGACCCTTTGGTCCAACTTATCCTTGCTGGCCTGATATCCGAAATTAGTCTAGTCCCATTTGCAAGCTTTTCTATTCATATACCCACCCAGATGCCTTTTAAATGTTGTAATTCTACCAGTCTCCACCACTTTCTCTGGCAAATCATTCCATACACACACCACCATCTGCAAGAAAACATTTCCCCTTAGCTCCCTTTTAAATCTTTGCCATCTCTTCTTAAACCTATGCCCTCTATTTTTGAATTCCCCCACCATGGGAAAAGACTTTGTCTATTTGTCCTATCCATGCGCCTCATGATTTTATAAACCTCTATAATGTGATCTCTCAGCCTCTGACACTCCAAGGAAAATAGCCCCAGCCTATTCAGCCTCTCCCTATTGATCAAACTCTCCAACCCTCAAAACCTGGGAACATCCTTGCAAATCTTTTCTGAACACTCTCAAGTTTCACAATATCCTTTCTACAGCAGGGAAACCAGAATTGCACACAATATTCCAAAAGTGGCTGAAACAATTTCCTGGACAGTTGCAACGTGATCTCCCAACCTCTATACTCAATGCACTGACCAATAAAGGCAAGCAAACCAAACTTTCTTCACCACCCTGTCTACTCATGAACACACTTTCAAGGAACTATGAACCTGCACTCCAAGGTCTCTTTGTTCAGCAACACTCCTGAGAATCTTACCATTCAGTGGATAAGTCCTGCCCTAATTTGCCCTTCCAAAATGCAGCACCTTATTTATCTAAATAAGGCAGGACTTATATACTTTGGTCCATTGGCCCATCTGATCAAGATTCTGTTGTACTCTGAGATAACCTTCTTTGCTGTCCACTACATCTCCAATTTTAGTGTCATCTGCAAACTTAACTATACCTACTATATTCACATCCAAATCATTTATATAAATGACAAAAAGTAGTACACCAAACACCTATCCTTGTGGCACTCCACTGGTCACAGACCTCCAGTCTGAAAAGCAACCCTCCACCACTACCCTCTGTCTTCTATCTTTGAGCCAGTTTGTATTCACATGGTGACTTCTCCCTGTATTCCAGGGGATCTAACCTTGCTAACCAGTTTATCATGAGGAACCTTACCGAATGCCTTACTGAAGTCCATATAGATGACATTCACCACTCTGCCCTCATCAATCCTCTTTGTTATTTCTTAAAAAAAACTCAATTAAGTTCGTGAAACACAATTTCCCATGCACAAAGCCATGTTGACTCTCTCTAATCAGTCCTTGTCTTTCCAAATACATGTATATTCTGTCCCTCAGGATTCCCTTCAACAACTTGCCTACCACTGGATGTCTGGCTGACTGGTCTATAGTTCCCTGGCTTGTCCTTACCACCTTTCTTGAATAGTGGCACTATGTTAGCCAACCTTCAGTCTTCTGGCACCTCACATGTGACTATCAATGATATAAATATCTCAGAAAGGGGCCCAGCAATTTCTTCCCTTGCTTTCCACAGAGTTCCAGGGTACATCTGATCAGGTCCTGGGGACTTATCCACCTATCTGCATTTTAAGACGTCCAGCACATCCTCCTTTGTAATATGATCATTTTTCAAGATGTTGCTATTGTATTTCCCCAAGTTCTATATCTATGTGGAAGTTCTATATCTTCCACATCCCTCTTCACAGTAAACACTGATGCAAGATACTCGAATAGTATCTCCCCCATCTCCTATGGCCCCACACATTGGCTACCTTGCTGATCTCCCTAGTTACCCATTTGTACTTTATGTATTTATAAAATCCCTTTGGATTCCCCTTAACTCTATTTGTCCAAGCTATTTCCTATCCCCTTTTTGCCCTCGTAATTTCCCTCTTAGTCTTTTTCCAGTCACTGTCAGTTGGGTAATTACATCAAAAGCAAATAGTCCAAATTAAGAAATGACCTCCATAGAAGCGGAAATCAACTCAAACAGTGAAAGCAGTTCTTAGAACGAGTGCCCTGAGCACAACTTGGCAGCTAATCAAGAACGTAGGTGTGAATCTCTGTGTTTAAAGCCTCTCTTGCTTGTCGATTGCTCTGTCTCAAACTTTCTGCTCTTCTCATCTTGATTCTACGAAATCTGGGAACCATTTGCACCTATAGTTAAAGTTCCATTCTTGGGTTACAACAGCTCTTAATGAACACCTATGTTGTAATTGCCCAACAGTGCCCCCAACCAACAGAGATTTCCTGTGCACAGCAGCAGTCTGACTCAAGGTGGAAGTTAATTGTTTGCTGCTGGCTTCCTGGTACATCTTATAACACCCAGTTTTTGCAGGTAAAATTTGCACATTTGATTCCTACTCTGTACCAAAACTCAAATTTAATGCAATGTCTTGAATTCACCATCCCACCTCCATTTATTTCCCAGACCTTTGATTTCATTGGTTGGAGAGATACCCAATTTGGCATCAGTCAGGACACAGATGCCCTCTTTTATTCCATTACCAGCTCTTGTGGACAACAGTTTTTGTACTGAAGAATGCATAGGCAACATTAATTTATGCAGTAAGCCTATGTTTCCTCATAACTTATCAAGTCTGGCCCAGTATTTTTGATTGAACTAATTGTTCTTCCACTTCCATCATGTTCTTTGTAGATTCTTATTGTTAGTGGTCCTATACAGCACCCCTGTAGTGTCCTATTTCAGTGATACTTGGTATTCACATAGAATTAGGTCAGAAATAAACCGTGGCATCTGTCATACACCATCTGCATCATCCATTTTTTTTTTACAGGCTTCCTGAAGGTAATATGTGTGAATTCACCAGGGACACAATGTCACCTGACCTTGGCTCAAAAGCAATGCTTTGAGGAACCTGTGTAAATAATACGCAATAAAGTAAAATTTACTGAATTTAAAAAAAGAGGAACTAACTCTTTGAATGCTGGTTCGTTTCGGAATATGTCACTTTGAAACCATGTTAACCAGGAAAAATTGCTGAAATTAATTGCATAAAGCATTGAAGAAGAGAAGCACAGTCAACATATAACCTAGTTTGTGAAAGCTGACTTAGTCATTTTATGGATGCAGCCAATTCCATTTTTGATTCTTGTCCAAACAATTGACATGTAATTTGATCTGGACAAAGTACGATTAACAGTGCATTTATTTTTTGTTAAAATGAAGTGGTACACAGAACAGTAATTTTTTAAAAAATAGAAAAACTGCTAAGTAAATCTTTACAAAAATAATTTATACCATTCTACTATGAAATAGCCCAAATTTAAAATGAAAAGATGTATCAAATTTTATCTGTTTAATTTGCTACTTAACTTGTTATATAATTTGAGCATATGATGAGGCATGTGGATGCAAAATTCTGCTCATTATAATCCCTTTGTATCATTATTGTTTGTTCATTTATCAGGTTTAAATTAAATAGAGAAAGGACGGCTTGGAAACGGGGAACAAAGACTTACATAGCTAAATAATACTGTATGCTGTGGGATAACCATTTAAAAAATGATACTCAAAGTAGGACAGGAAAGACAAGAGCAAATAACCATTTTAAAAAAACAAATCAGGTTAACAGAAGGATAAATGATAAAAAGGCAAAATTGATGTCTCTTTACTGAAGTGAATGAATTAAATAAATGAACTTACTGTATAAATAAAAGTTAATGAGTGTGATCTTATAGCCACTATAGAGACATGGCTACAAGGAGATTAAATCTGGAAACTAAATATTCAAGCACATGTGATTTATCAAAGTCACAGGCAAATAGGAAAGGTTTTACATTAGTTTTTATAGTATAACGTGGGATAAGTGCAATAACAAAAAATTATCTTCGATCAGATGATGTAAAATCTATATGGGTGGAAGTAAAAAATAATAAGGAGAAGATAGACCCCCAAACAGCTGTAGCTTATCTGTAGGACAGAGAATAAATTAAGCCATAATGAGGGTGTGCAAAACAGGTAGGGAATTTATCATGGGTGACTTTAATCTTTGTGAAGATAGGGAAAATAACTTTGACAGAAATAACCATGAAGAATTTATATTGTACTCGGGACAGTTTGCTAGAACAATACGTGGTGGATTCAAGCAGGGATCAGGCAATTTTGAATTTGGTAATGTGTAATGAAGCTAGTTTATAAATCATTTCAGAGTAAAAGATCCCTTAAAGAAGAGTGACCACAGTGTTGTAGAATTTAAAATTCAGTATGAGGTGAGTCTGACACAACTGTACTAAAAGATGGTATTTGCATAGGGCTAGGGACAGAGATGATTGGAATGGACTGGAAAGAGTGTAACAGAAATTGAGGAACACTGGCAAACGTTTAAAAATGTAGTTCATGACTCACAGCAAATATATATATAAAACCAGTGAGGAAGACAGATTCTAGGAAAAGGAATAACCAATCAATGGTTAACCACGGAATTGAAGGATAGTGTCAAGTTGAAAGAAAAAATACACAGTGTGCCCAAAAACAGTGGTAAACTAGAGGTTCAGAAATGTTTGAAAAGCCAACAAAAATGTCAAAAAGCATTAGAAGGGGAAAAAAAGGGGAATAAACTTCAAGTAATATAAATATGTACTGGAAGAGCTGTTTTAAATATGTAAAAAGGAATAGAGAGGCCAAAGTGAATGCACACCCCTTAGAGAATCAGGCTGGGAAAACAGTAAAGGAGAATTGTAAATTGCAGAGGAGTTGAGGATCATTAGTATCTTTCCATCTTCACAGTAGAGGATACTGATAGCACTCCAAAAATACAAAACAATAAAGAGGCTAAAGAAAGGGTGCGGAAGTTGGGGATGCTGTAGGAAATACCCACAATCACTATCATTAAAATAAATTTAAAAGTAGGAAAACTAATGGAGCTAAAGACCAGTTGGTTTCCTGGAACTTAGGATATCAAAAACAATAGCTACAGAGATAGTGGATGGACCTTGGAGTAATATTACAAGAATTCTTCGATTCTGGAAAAGAATGAGATGATTGGGAAATCGGCAATGTCAGGCCTTTATGCAAAAAGGGCAGGAGTCAAAAAAACAGGTAACTATCAGCCAGTTATCTTAATAACTGTTATTGGTAAAATGTTTATATCTATTTTAAAGGATGTTATGCCAAAACATTTCAAAATACATATGTCATGGACAAGGCCAGGGCCCTCAAACCATTTTGGGAAGGTAGCCCAAACCCTAACTTTGTGAATTGTTTTAAACAGATGTAAAGTGGTTATTCCAGGAGAAATCCCGCTGGTCAAACCACTTAGTTTTAAACAAAACATCATTTATTTACAAGATTACTGATTGAAACACAAACAAAAGAAAACGCATTAGAGTGGATAAATCCCCAGGACCTGATCAGGTATACCCTAGAACTCTGTGGGAAGCTAGGGAAGTGATTGCTGGGTCTCTTACTGAGATATTTGCATCATTGATAGTTACAGATGAGGTGCCAGAAAACTGGAGGTTGGCTAACGTGGTGCCACTGTTTAAGAAGGGTGGTAAGGACAAGCCAGGGAACTATAGACCAGTGAGCCTGACATCAGTGGTGGGCAAGTTGTTGGAGAGAATCCTGAGGGACAGGATATACATGTATTTGGAAAGGCAAAGACTGATTAGGGAGAGTCAACATGGCTTTGTGCATGGGAAATCATGTTTGACAAACTTGATTGAGTTTTTTGAAGAAGTAACAGAGGATTGATGAGGGCAAAGAGGATTGATGAGGGCAGATGTAGTCTATATGGACTTCAGTAAGGTGTTTGACAAGTTTCCCATGGGAGACTGGTTAGCAAGGTTAGATCTCATGGAATACAGGCAGAACTAGCCATTTGGATACAGAACTGGCTCAAAGGTAGAAGAAAGAGCGTGGTGACGGAGAGTTGTTTTTCAGACTGGAGGCCTGTGACAAGTGGAGTGCCACAAGGATCGGTGCTGGGTCCACGGCTTTTCATCATTTATATGATTTGGATGTGAGCATAGGACGTATAGTTCGTAAGTTTGCAGATGACACCAAAATTTGAGGTGTAGTAGACAGCGAAGAAGGCTACCTCAGATTACAAGAAAATCTTGATCACATGGGCCAATGGGCTGAGAGGTGGCTGGTGGAGTTTAATTTAGATATATGTGAGATGCTGCATTTTGGGAGGGCAAATCAGGGCAGGACTTATACACTTAATGGTAAGGTCTTAGGGAGTGTTGCTGAACAAAGAGACCTTGGAGTGCAGGTTCATGGCTCCTTGAAAGTGGAGTTGCAGGTAGATAGGATAGTGAAGAGGGTGTATAGAATGAGCTACCAGAGGAATTGGTGGATGCTAGTACAGTTGCAACATTTAAAAGGCATTTGGATGGGTACATGAATGGGATGGATTTGGAGGAATATGGGCCGGGTGCTGGCAGGTGGGACTAGATTTGGTTAGGATATCTGGTTGGCATGGTTGAGTTGGACCGAAGGGTCTGTTTCTTTGCTATACATCCCTATGCCTCTATGAAAATACCGAATAACTTAACCTCTCTGAAAACCCAGCAGATCATCCCAACTTAATGATGGCCTTCCAAATTCCCATAGACACCCCTAGGCACAAAAGGTAAAATCGAACATATGTTCTTACAGGATAGATATCAAAGACAGAGTACCAACCTGGACCTGCTTCTTTGGGCCCAGCAGCTTTTTTTCCACACTACTGCTAAAAACCAAATCAATCCAGAAAAAGGCTGAGCTGGGAGAACTGACCACCCCCCTTTCATTGTCGAAGTTTTTGTTAAAAAACGTGAAAACCTTCTGTCTGAGGCAGTATATATTAGCTATTATCAAATTGACTCTAAAACCCTTCAATGCCAGACTTTTTGGAGTTTGTGTCTCTGAAAAAAAAATTCAAGGACAGCACAATCAAACAGAGCCAGCCTGGCTTTTTCAGAGGGAAATCCTGCCTGATAAAGTTATTAAAAAGCTTGGAAAAGAGACAAACAGTGTAGATAAATGGGAAACAATAAATATAAAATGTTTTGTTTTCCAGATAGAGTGTGTTAGGATATCACACATTAGATTACTTAAAATAAAGACCTTTGGTTTTGGAGATAGCATATTTAGCATGGATAGACAATTGGTTAACTAATAAAAGACAGAGAATTAGGAAAAAAGGGGAATTTTCAGGATGGCAATGTAGAACTCCTGGAGTGCCACTTTATTTACTATGGGCTGAATCTTATGCTTCTGGCTAAATTCCAGCTGCATTGAGGTTTTTGTAGGGAATTTAGCTGCAAGACCTCATAAACCCAAAGAATTCAGTACCACAGGGGGCTGTAGGAACTTCCAAGTCATAGGGAGACCGATTCTTAAATAATAAGAAACTCAATGTTTTCAGGATAAGGCAGGAAAATGGAGTTGAAGATTATCAGATCAGCCATGTTCTCATTGAACGGTGGAGCAGACCCAATGGGCTGAATAGCTTACTTCTGTTCCTACTTAGCTATAACATTATGGTCTTATTAATCCACTCGTGATGTATAATTTTAATTTCTAATGTACTAAATTTTGAGTGTCATTGAGTCATAGAGTCATACAACATGGAAACGGAACCTTCCATCCAATTTGGCCATGCTGACCAAGTTTCCTAAACTAAACTAGTCCTATTTGTCTGCATTTGGCCCATTTCCTTCTAAACCTTTCCTTTTCATGGACCTGTCCAAATGCTAAGATGCATCACAGTTGTTTATGGTGCTCCGACGTTTCAGCTGTCAAGTTATACCCAAGTATCCTTACTAGAATGCATTGAAGTTTAAAGTTGACATAGATTAAGGAAATTGATCAGATAGAGTTATAGAGTCATATAACATGGAAACAGACTCTTCAGTCCAACTTGTCCATACTGAACAAGTTTCCCAATATAAACTAATTCCATTTACCTGCATTTGGCCCATATCCCTCTAAATATTTCCTTCTCATATACCTGTCCAAATGTGTTTTAAATATTTTAATTGTACCTTCCTAAATAATTTCTTCTTTGAGCTCATTCCACCTTCTGTGTGGAAAATCTGACCCTTACATCACTTTTAAATCTTTCTCCTCTCAACTTAAAACTATCCCCTCTAGTTTTGGGGACTCACCTATCTTTGGAAAATTCCTATTCATCTTATCTGTTAGATATCTATTATATCTATCTTATAAGATGAATATCTATTCATCTTATCTATGCCCATCATGATTTTATAAACTAATATAAGGTCACCCCTTAGCCTCTGATGCTCCAAGGCAAGACGTTCCAGCCTATCCAGCCTTCCATTATAGCTCAAACTCTCCAATCCTGACAACATCCTTGTAATTTTTTCCATATCCTTTTCAGTTTGACGACATCTTTCCTACAGCAGGGCAACCAGAATTGTATGCAGTATTCTAAAAGTGGCCTCACCACTACCCTGTACTGTTGCATCATAATGTCCCAACTCCTATACTCAGTTCTCTCTGTGACCAATTAAGGCAAGTGTGCCAACTGCTTTTTTCACTACCATTTCTACATGCAATGCTACTTTCAAGGAACTATGAACCTGCACCCCTAGGTCCCTCTGTTCAACAACACCCCAGAGCTCTACCATTAACTTTTTAAGTCCTGTCCTGGTTCATCTTATCAAAGCTCACCTTTATCTAAACTAAGCTCCATCTATCACTCCTTGGCCCATTGCTTCATCTGATCAAGATCTCATTGTACTCTTAGATGACCTTCTTCACAGTCTACTATACCAACAAATTTTGGTGTCATCTGCAAACTTACTAACCATACTTTCTATATTCTCAACCCAAGGTTTTAAATTATTTTTAAACATATCATCTAACCACATGGATTAAGAAACGGAATAGACTATTTTTCCCTAAGATCTTTCTCTGTCATTCAATAAGGTCATGCCTAATTTGATTGTATCTACTTTCCTGCCAAACTCCAATAACATGTTTCATCAATAATCGATCCTTTTCTGCCTGAAAAAATATTCAATGACCCTGGCTCCAACACTCCATGTGTAAGGGAGTTCTATAGACTCACAACCTTCTGAGAAAAATATCTTCTCTTCTCTATCTTAACTGGGAGTTCTCGAATATTTAAACAATGTTCTCTAGTTCTAGTGTCTCCCACAAGGGTAAGTATATTTCAACATCAATCTTGTCAAAGTGCTCAGGATCCACCAATTTTCAAGAAGATTACTTATCAGTCGTCTGAGCCCCAATGGCAGTAGACTCAACTTCGCCAAACCTTTCTCATGAGATAACTCACTCATCTAGAAATCAAGCAAGAGAACATCTGTGAATAGCTTAAAAATCTAGATGTGAATTCAGCAGGGTTCTATACAACAATAGCAAAACACCCTACATCTCATTTTCCATTCCCCATGCATTAAATAATAATAATCCATTTGCCTTCCCAAGCACATGCTGTACTTGCATACTAACAATTTGAGATTTATTTACCAGAATACTCAGATCCTTCTGCAAGTAATAATTCTGCATTTCTCTCTATTTCAATGATATGTTGCTCATTTCTTGCAAAAGTGGACTAGTTCATATGGTCTGCATTAAAACCACTCTTTGCAAACATCAGACTTTAGGCCGAGTTTTCGAACTTGCAATCAAGATTTTCAATATTTGTTATGATTTATGCCACAAAGAGCAAGCAAGATGAGCAATGCTTTTCTTTTAAAAATGCTCACAAAGTTTTGTTTAACCACCAGCAAAATAATTTAAGCTGTGCTGAAAATCTGATCATAAGATAGAACTATGTTGGATTGAGGATGTACATTCTTTCATGTCTGGAGTGGGGTAAGTGTGGATCATTGTATTGGTGGAGAATTAACTGAATATTTTGATCCGGGGTAAGAGTGAGACTAGTTGAACCAGCTGACAAATTATATATCCAAACTAGAAAAGTAGCTTCTCCAGAAGAATCTACTTAACAGGGTTTTAGTTTTTGGTTTGTTTTTAAGAGTGAAAAGATAGCTTGAAATAGTTTTGCACCTAGTTAAGTTAATATGCATTTTGTTAAGTTAAAATTAAACAGAATTTCCCAGTGACTGGGTGAAGAGAGCCAAAACACTGTCCTCTTTTTGAACTTTCTGGTTGGTCATAATAATGATCTTAAGCTTTTTTTAAATACACAACAATAGAAATGTAAAAACATGGAAAATAGGAGCAGGGATAGGCCAGTCAACCTTTCAAGCTGGCTCTGCCATTCAATTACTATAGTTGATCATCCATCTCCCTGTTCCGAGTTGGGAGAAGATTTGTCATGGAGTTCACCAGGAATATTTATATATATATATAAACTTTTTTTTTCTGAATTAGATCTTGGCATTGTGAACCACCTTTGAGAACCAGACTATGATAGTGCATTATAATCCTGGAGAAAATGTATAGTTTTTACCAACCTTTTACTGACAATCCCAGACAAAGTCAGGAGGAGCAATTTTTGGAGGTGGTCCATAAATGTTAAACAGTGGATTGACTATTGTTGCATTGCCCATTTCTCCATTTCTGCTGGTAACTATTTGACTTATATGGTGCTATACCTTTGTTTTCATCATTCATGGGATGTGGAAGTCACTGGCTGAGCCCATTTTTCTTACCCATCCCTACAAGAATACAATTTCTTTGCACCCCAACCTGCCATTACCCCTAACACTTTACACCATCCATCATGTCCCTTTCCGTCACACAATTCTCGTTTTGAAATGAATTAACCAACAACTTCACCAATAGGCTCGAAATGATGACAATGAAATTAACCTGAGCAAATAGTTAAAACTTAGGAGCAACACTGCAGGTAAGTGGAAGACACATTCCAACAGAGACTTTGCCTAATTGGGCAGGGAGGATGACCCTGGTATTTATGATTAGGTTACTTACAGTGTGGAAAGAGGCCCTTCAGCCCAACAAGTCCACACCAACCCGTCGGGGTACAACCCACCCAGACCCATTCCCCTACACCTAACACTGCGGTACTTTAGCATGGCCAATTCACCTAACCTGCACGTTTTTGGACTGTGGGAGTAAACCAGAACAGCCAGAGGAAACCCACGGGGAGAATGTGCAAACTCCACACAGTCGCCTGAGGCGGGAATTGAACCTGGGTCTCTGGCGCTGTGAGGCATCAGTGCCAACCACTGTGCCACTGTGCTGGCCACATATCTATGCAAGTCTGATTGCTTGTAACTGGGAAACTATTTATTTTGTAAGTGTATTGTAATATGTAGCACAATTATTTAAACTATTGTGAAATACTCATAGGAGTATAAATAAATGGTACTTTGGCTCCTATATCAAGTATACCATGGCTGTAATTCTTTTTCCCCCCCAAGTAGATCAAATGCAGATGGCAAGTTTAAGGAAGGAAAACAGAGCTGCTATGCATTGGTTAATCAGGTTGTTTAAGAAGCAGACATTTTCAAATTCCATTAATGTCTTTACTACAGGGATCTTTTGCAGTTTACTCACAGGTCTAATTTGTTTTCTGTTTTAAGCAAATGTGTTGCTGTCATTAATGCTACTGAGAAATGTGCGATTCAGAATGTAACTCTTTCAACATTAGTTATTTTATGCATGTTGTTATGTAACAGTTTGTTGCTCCTCTTTGGCCACTGAAAGTTTGCTCCAATATCGGTAGGAGGAATTAGCAGGGGAACATTATATATTTATGGAGAGCAAAGAATTACATCCTTTGTGTATCTTAATATCATGATGCTAAAGTATTTCTACTGTGACAGAAAATTTCACAGAGAAGCCTGTGTGCCCACCTACTGTTTGTAGCTGTTTCCTGCTGTCACAAGTCAGCCTGCTGTTGGCCTTGCCCTTCTACATGCCGTAATTAGAATTATCCGCACGCTGTGCTGCTTCCTGATTCTGCTACTGACTCCATGAGTCATGGTGGTAATGATCAGCAGAATCTACTGGGAGCTCTTAGAGCAGAGCCGAATAAATAATTCATTGTGCCTCAGGTGGATGTAATGCATGTCAGCATCTTCAGAAACCTCTGTGAATCTTAACAAACAGTTTGTAGTTTTAATTTGTTCTTCTTGGGCAAATAATTCCATGATCTGCATTCTGGCAGATTTATTATGGTCTGGAACTTGTTATTTATATTTTACGAGTCAGTTTAACTTGTTGAAGTGTGCAATGTTTGATTCATTATTAATAATTTTAGAACAAGCCTGCAGAATAATTAATAAGTGTTCAATCATAAAAGAACACTTTTTACTTTGTAATTTGAATATCTTCCTTGAATCATCATTGATCTTCTCTGAATCAATACGTCTTTGTAAACTTTTCCATCCACCAGATAGAAACTAGATGGCAACGATTCTTGACATGAAAATTAGGGCAGTAATCGGGCCCACCATATTGGACAGCAGGGACCAACGTTTCAGGGCAACCTCCATGGCCAGTGACTAGGTGTCCTTCCTATTCACCAGATGTCCAGGTTCCTGTAGATAAAATGGGCTGCCAATTTTAATCTCACCAAAATGCCTAGAGCAATTGACAGCAACTGTGCAGGGCAGCAATTGTTTGCGACATTTGACTGGGTTCATAGTTGGACATTAAAAATGAGAGGTCCTAGCATTGTCCAATACATCTGCCCATGGAGAGTGGGAGGATATGATAAACAGGACATCATAGAGGCATAGTGAATGGGTAATGCGGTGAATGTGGAAAAATAGTGCTAGAAAACTTCTTATGCCTCACAGAGAGAAACTCCATGAAACTTACCAAACTTAACACTTCGATGATTTCTGTTCAAATTCAGCCACCATGTTCAATTTTCAGTCACTAAGATGCTTGTTTTAATGTTTCTCTTCTACTTTTCTGAAGGAAGCCACTCATTGTTAAAGTTTATGGTTCATTATGGCTCACCCAATGATGCTTCTGAATCATGATGCCATGGGGCTGCAGGTTGTTGAATTGTCAGATACCTCATAGCCAAAACTGATTTCATATGTTTGTGATTCCCTCACACAAACAACATTCAAAAGGTGATGAATGAGATTAGGAGGAGGAATCCTGTTTGATTCCTATCCTGATTTGGGTGTGTTGAGAATAATTACAGTATGACAACATCACCCTGGATGAGAACAATTAACATGGAATCTTCCTGGTGTATCTGGCTCGATGTCATTGGCTCACTGTTGCCGGGCTGTGTATTTGGTGCAACTAAAATTCTTGCCTCTTGAAGAAACTGACTATTTTCTGGTAAAATACCTAATTTTTTTGCAGAATTCAGTTGTAAATACAAGAATGCAGTAAGTAAATGGATATCAACACAATATAAGGCAACAGGAGTGCACTAATTTATTGTGGTAAATTGATTTTCCAAAACTATTTACTGTAGTGAGAGTGGGAAAGTCAGTTGGAGTGGTGATAAGGTAGGGCTGTCATAACAGTGATCCTATAACTTGCTTTAACCAATGAATTCACTCAATAAATATAATCAGCAATGGAGCTATCAAAACCAGGATCATGTAAAAGTGCAAAGCTTTATGGTATTTAATTTTAGATTACTTACTGTGTGGAAACAGGCCCTTCGGCCCAACAAGTCCACACCGACCCACCACCCACCCATTATCTAACATTATGGGCAATTTAGCATAGCCAATTCACCCGACCCGCACATCTTTGGACTGTGGGAGGAAACCCATGCAGACACAGGGAGAACGTGTAAACTCCACACAGTCAGTCGCCTGAGGCGGGAAATGAACCCAGGTCTCTGGCACTGTGAGGCAGCAGTGCTAACCACTGTGCCACCATGCTGCCCATTCAGAATAAATTCAGAATAAATATTTCCCTTGAGTAAAATTTGTCAAAGAAAAGACATTCTGTTACAAGCCAAACTCTTAAATTAATGGTTACAAACCTTTATAGGCATAATCTGTGTTACTAGATAGACAAGATAGCTTTGCTTGATTATGTATTAAACTTTGGAATCAGAGAAAAGTTAAAGTGCACAAGAAAACTTTCTTAAAACAGACAGAGATTTATCAGAAAGACTGTGGCTTCACCAGTTGTTCATCAGTATTACAACTCCTGACTAAAATAATAATATTAATTCAAAAACAATCTGCAGCATTCAGTGATTGCAGATCTCCAGATCTGAGGGAAAAATCAAATCTCATTCATGGATGTGCATATCCAAAGCAGTGGATTGAAGACAGAGAAAGAGAGAGTGAACCTGAAGGAAATCAGTATATCTTTTCTGCAGCAGTTGTTAAGTGCCGTGATTTTAACAGATAATTCAGATTTTGTTTTGTAAGAGAACCAGCCACCTTGTGTTCCTTATCAACTGGAGGAAATATCTGTAGAAAGATAACTGAAGCAATGTGCAGCTTCATTGATGAATCATAAAAATCATTTCAACAAAGATACTTGGGGAAAAAAGTTATTGAATTTCCTTTCCAATGTTAATTTTCTCCCTCTGTCCATAATGTATTTACCCTGACTGTTTACCTGTCGGGCTACATGTACCAGAATTTTTATAAGGGATTAGAGTATTAATTAATAACATATATGTGAGCACTTTACAACTGTTTACCTTTAGTTAAAGTCTAACTGCTGTCATAAGTAGTGATTCTTGTTCACAACAGAAACCTGGTCCATGCTTTTTATCAATGTGGGTCTAAAAGTCAAATAAGTTTGGAAACTGTATGCACTTTATTAAATCTTTAACTTCTGTGGGAATACCTGCAATAGCAGGTCATAACTTCTGACACACTAACCCAGTGAGTAAGAACACATTTCAAGTAAAAATTATTTCACAGCATATTAACTCACTATTTTAAGCTTTTTTAAAAGCATACACAATATAGACTGCAGCAACTCTCCAAGTTTCCTTTGACAATATTTTCCAAATATCCAACCTCTAACTACCTTGAAGGACAATGACAGCACTGGTTGCATCATCATCTGCAATTTCTCTTCTCAGCTGTGTACTATGCTGACTCGGAACTATGTAACTGTTGGCTAGGTTAAAATTCAGAATGTTTTAGCAACACTATAGGTGCACTTATATAAATATGAATTGCTGTGTTTCAAGAAGGCAACTCAATATCATCTTCTCAAAGACAACTAAGGAAAACAATGATAGCCTTAGTGGAGATGCACACATACCACAAAATAAAATTGTATCAATAAACATCCAACATTAAAGTAATAAGAGAAAATTGAAAATATACCTAACACTGGTCATTCCTGCTGCAAATGTGAGTTGAATTGTTTGCCACCTTTAAACTGGAGCTAGGATCTTCAGGGACTGTCAGTCTCCAATCTGGTGCCTATGTGCACCATGAGCAGTTGAAAGTTGTTCAACATTTGGAGAAAAATTATTGGTATTCGCAGATTAATATCTATAGACATATATGCTTCTTAAGGGTATAACACTCTCTCATAGCTCTCATCTTCATCACTGCTGCCTGTAATGTCACTTGATTCACTGCCGTAATCAATTATGGAAGATCACAATCAAACACATTATGAAACATAATTTCCATAATTTCACTGACGTGTTTGCTACTTTGACTAACTATTCAGTAATTTCTCATGTGATTCCATTTTGCCAATGATGATTCTATATAAAGTGTCCAAAGAAGAATGATTAATTTTCCTTGGATGCATCCAGGACAGACTGGATTCAGAAGTCCAGCCATAAAAACTGATGACAGTTAAGTGAGTAATCTTTAACAGGATTAAAGTCAGGCAATCCAGGCCTAGCTCGGCAAAGGACATTTCTCCTGGGGAATCTTACCCGCTAATCTAAAGAAGTTTTGATCACAGTTGAGGCAAAAATCTCCATTTGTAAATATTTTAATTACACTTATGGGAAAAAAATTGTCAAGTAATAACTACATACATTATTATGGCAATGGATTTTGGTATGGGGACCAAAATATAAGTTGGGAGGTAGAGAATCTACAAAACGCTGATGTGTTGCATTTTAAGTACAACACCAGTGGTGTGAACATTGCCATGGCTTGGAAACAGGAAGTGTTTACACCTTCCCTGCCATGTAATTTTATGGGATAAGCATCATGGCGCCCAGTAATATAAGTAATGAGTTGGGGAGCAAAGGATTTCACGGGAAAAGACGCTGCAGGCCATGGTGGATTGGACTCCATAAATCTCATCAGAAAAAAAATGTAGCACAAAGTTGAAAATTCAGCCAATTTTGCTTTTGAATCCCTGCATTGTAATGGTGCAGAATAAAGCTATTTGGTCCATACTGTCTGCACTTGTGCTCTGAGCTTTGCAACTTTTGTGTTGATATCCTGTTCTTTTTCCTGCACACAGTTTCTATTTAAATAGTCATCAATGGTCCCATAAAAGTGTCAATTGTATTTGTTGCACTACAGTGCCTAACTACTTTCTATGTGAAAAAATGATTTCTCTTCTCACATTTGTTTCTTTTGCAAATCACTTCAAACTATGCCCTCTAGTTCTTAAAGCATTCACAAGTAAGACCATTTATCGGTATCCACTCTGTTCAAAACCATCTTGATTTTGCAAATTTCCATATAATCTCCCCTTAGCCTTCTGCTTTCCAAGAAAAACAGTCCCAACCTTCCTCATCACTTAAATGTCTCATCCCTGCAACCATTCTTGTTATCTCTCTGCACTCTTTCCAATGTACTCAACCTTCCATAGTGTGGTGCCCTGAAATGTACACAATACTTCAGCTGAGGACTAACTAGTGACTTATGTAAGTTCATCATAACATCTGTGCTGTTGTAGTCTGTAATTCATTAAAGAAGCCTAGTATATTGTATATTTTATTTACAGTCTCTCTAGTTGCTCTATTGTCTTTAATTCTTTATGTATATGCACATTAGGTTTTGTGCTCCTGCATACTCCAGACTAGTATCCTTTGTTCTATACTGTCTGTCCATGTTGTTTGTTCTAAGATGTATCAATCTATCACCCCATGTTTCCCTACTTTGAAATTTGAACTCTATTCCCACCCCAGCAAACTGTCAATGTCACTTTGTCCTTTTGAATTGCTACTCTGTCCACCTTTCAGTTTGCAATTCTTCCAAGTATTGTGTCATCTGCAAACTTTTAAATATTCCCTACACGCCAATATCTAGAATATTGATGCGTATCAGGAAGAACAAAGGGTCCAATATCAATTCCTGTGAAACTCCACTATAAAGGAGTTCCCATCCAGAAAATGTCTATTAAGTAATAGTTTCTGTTCCATACTCTGAAGACAATTTTATATCCATGTTGCTACTGTCCCTTTTATTCCATGACCTAAAATGTTTTTCAAGTCATTTTTATGCCATTACGCCATACGCCTTTTGAAAGACCCCATGTATCAGTCAATGGCCCTGCCATCATCAATCCCTTCTGTTACCTCTTCAATGAACTCTAGCAAGTTAGCCACATTTTTGCCTTAACAAATCAATGCTGACTCTTATGAAACAATCCAGATTTTGCCATGTGATAATTATCCAAAATAATTTTTTTCTAGAAGTTATTTAATTTCTGGATTAACCTTTAGAACATTTATAACCAAAAAAATAATATTTGCAATTCTTCAATCTTCCAGCAAAACACTTGAATCCCATTGAAGATTGAAAGTTATTACCAGTTCATCTGTAATTTCCATTTTCATTTCTTTTCAGATCTGAGGCTACATATCAATGAGGTCCTGGTGGGAGACAGTGAGGTATGCAGATGCTGGAGATCAGAGTTAAGAGTGTGTTACTGGAGAAGCACAGTAGGTCAGGCAGCATCTGAGGAGCAGGAAAATCAGTGTTTTCCCAAGAAGGGCTCCAGCCCAAAACATCAATTTTCTTGCTTCTCGGATGCTGCTTGACCTGCTGTGCTTTTCCAGAAATACACTCTCAACTCTGATCTCCAGCATCTGCAAATCTCACTATATCCTAGTTGATTTCAACCTTACTGCATCCTCTTCCAAGGATGCCCACCTTGAAGAAGTTCTCTTCCTCTCTCTACAAAGATCTCAGTGAGTCCCTCTCTCACTGTACCCCCCAATGAGGTCCCGATGCTTTGTCAACTTGATGAACCAGCAGCCAATCCAAATTCTTCTCCTTATCAATTTTAAATGCTCTAGTTTTTTTTTTGACTGAGCTTCCTTTTCGGTCACCACAGCCTGGGCAGCATCTGCTTTGTTGGTAAGGATAGATGCAAAGTATTCATTTAATACCACAGCAATGCCTCTTGACTCTATTATATAAATCCCTTTTGTGGTCCCAAATTCGGTCAACTCCTCCTTATATTATTGATGTGCAGATAGAAGATTTTGGAATTTCTTCTTATGTTAGCTGTCAATGTTTTTTGATGATCATCCTTGGTCTGTCGCAATTAGATTTTCAACATCTTTTTGAGCTATCTGTATTCAGCTTAGTTCCCAATTGTGTTTGCTACTGTGACTACCTGTCACAAGCATACTTTTTCTTCTTTAACTTAATTTGTATCTCCTTTGTCATCTGGAGAGTGCTGGCTTTTTTTCTCAACACCTTTCCCTTTTGAGGGAATATACCTTTACTACACCCAAACCATCACTTCCTTGAAGTTAGCCCTTTGTTCAGCGATTGCTTTTTTCCTCCACCAACCTATTGTTCCAGGCTATCTGTCCCAGCTTTATTCCTGCCCCATTAAGTTTTGCCTTCTGCCAATTGATAATTCACACTCTGCATTTTCTACCATCATCCTCAGCCCTACATTTCAATTTCCTTTAATTTCTATGGAGCAGGCACATATGGAGCAGGTCTCCACAACCAGTAAGCAGTTTCAGGACACTATCAACTGAGACCAGGGGACCAAACTCCTCACAAAAAAGGCAACAAAATTCTGTAATGGAGGGATACCATCAAATAGAGAAAAAGACATTGATCACCCAATCTTAATCTGACTGAGTAATTACTCTTTAATTTTGCTCATGATGTTTTGTGAAATTACTTGAAATTTCTGCAATATAATAGAACTGAACCTAATATCTACATATCTACCTAATATCAAAATAACTCGACAAGAGTCTTTGCACAGAGATGCAATAATGCAATTTGCTTTAGCTAAACAGCAAATGTTCATAAATTGTCTGAAGAGGCAAGGTCAGATATGCTAAATATTACTAATGCAATTCTAATAACAGACAGCATTAAAATGTAAATGCTGGTCAAAGCACAGCAGGCCAGGCAGCATCTCAGGAATAGAGAATTCGACGTTTCGAGCAGATGAAGGGCTTATGCTCGAAACGTCGAATTCTCTATTCCTGAGATGCTGCCTGGCCTGCTGTGCTTTGACCAGCAACACATTTGCAGCTGTGATCTCCAGCATCTGCAGACCTCATTTTTTACATTAAAATGTAAATGTCCAGTTACCTTTGGATAAAGTCTTTGTTTTAAGACTACCGTAGAAACCCTAGAAAACTGGTGTTAATGCTGTTCTAAACCATTTGTTTGTTTTGCCTGGGTCATAACTCAAGAGAGAATCAAGGTGATTACAGATGGTGCTGGGGAGGACTGGAAAAGGAATTAAAAGGTGTAAAGAGAATATATATGAACATATTAATGGATAACATAACGTGGAATCTTAAATATTTTATAAATATATAATAGTGATCAGGAGCCAAAT
Source organism: Hemiscyllium ocellatum (assembly GCF_020745735.1). Classification (NCBI taxonomy): domain Eukaryota; kingdom Metazoa; phylum Chordata; class Chondrichthyes; order Orectolobiformes; family Hemiscylliidae; genus Hemiscyllium; species Hemiscyllium ocellatum. Next base: position 91,526,845 of record NC_083411.1, on the reverse strand, counting down.
TGGAGATTTGGTTATGTAGGTAGAGAGTTTAACTGAAATTCTGAATGGTTACTTGTACCTTCACTAAAAAAAAGGCTGTTGCCCAATGTCAAAAATAAAGGCAGAGGTGGTAGAGATATTGGGGAAGCTAAAAAGAAGTACTGCTAGACCATGAAAGCAAGGAAGATGTGCTAAATCTGTGTTGGAAGAATTAGTACCTGAAGCGACAGTTCTAAAATTATTGACCAATAAAAAATGAGGTAACATGAAGAAAAAAAGTTGACACAGTGATTTTTTTTTGATCTGCCTGACAAAGGTGATGATAGTTAATTCAATAATGCTTCTCAAAAGGGAATTGAAAACTGCTTAAAAGGACTATTTTTTAAGACCGTTAGAGCAGGGAAAATGGCTCAAATTAAATAATGTTTTCAGTGACCCAGGTCAGAAATTTTGGATTGAATCACTTCCTTATGCGCTCTAACAATTTATCAATCTATGAAAGTTTAGTCTTGGTTCCAAATCACCACATCCAATTAGTCAACCTGCGCTCACAGTAATAATACGTAAGAACCCTTTTCTCAGACTCTAACATATCATACTTTCTGTTCTATTATCATTCCACTGTTTATAGCTTATCAGCTGACTATCAGACTGTTGCACAGTGCTGCAAAAGAAAACAACATGTTAACTTTTTTATGTTTATTACGTCATAAAGTTCATTTTGCAATGCCTCTGGAACACTCTGGTATTAGATACTGAAACAGAGGTTTAAATGAAGATATATGCCAGCAATCACTATATATCATTTCATGCAGACAATAGTTGGTGAAGTTCAGTGAGAAGTGTTGCATTGGAGCCAGAAAGAGAGGTAAGGTTAGTCATGCTCTGGTGGCTGGATTCATTTTGTAAAAGTATTTGGGAAATATTTTGGAAATAGCTTTTAGTTACCATGCAGATATAATTGCATACAATGCCAGCTTAAATTGTGCAGGTACTGTATACTGGAATCGACCATAGTTAAATGTGGAAAGCCCATGCACTGCACTTCCTTGTGAACCAGCTGGATGTCAGTTTTTGGATGACTGATGAGTAGTTTATCTCTGTGAGCCTAACAAGTTTCCTCACACAATTCTCTGCTACTGACTTTATTAAGAATGCACAATGTCTTTGTGACACCACCCTCATGCTAGCTTGCACTCAGCAGCTTCCGCTATTCATTCCACAGATAACGCATTTAAACCCCAGCTCGGTCTGAAGTGTAGAACACCGAGCACCGTGCGATGTCCATGGTGTGGGAGGATCATGCAACAATGCAGCAAGAATGTTAGTGATTGTGTGAGCTCTGCAAGGTTGTTTCTTGACTCCTTCCGCATATTCATGCTAATTCTGCCTTGCACTAAGTTGCCCCAAGACTTTTAGTCTACCACTCATAATACTGCATGCAGCATCTTCAATCAATAATTCTTACCTATACAATATCCCTTTCCAACATTCTGTGCTTCCTACTCATAAACTCAGGATGCATTAGAACTCTTCCTGACTGATGACACACTGGCTCCCTGACTGACCATTATTCTGAATGATTGTTCATTGCTGCCTGATCTTCTGTCTGCAATGAAAGGCAAGGCAGAAATGCTCTAAGCATCCAAGTAAGTGCAAAGTGAGTGACTGCTCAGAAAGCAAGCAAAGATCCTTGTGATGTTCCCTGTTCTGATTAATGAAATTAGTTCCTGTTTTTATGTACAACATGATCTGGCAGCAGCATTGCAATGAAAATACCAAAGTGCAGTCTTGGTGTGCTGAACTGTGTGGTAAGTGAGTAACAAATATGCCATGGTAATATGGTTAAGCTGGTGTTTTGCTAATTCCAAACTGTGTGGATCAGCTATGTAGGTAGTTGCTATCTGCAGGAGCGAGACCCACTGACCAGAGTGAGAGACTCAGGTGGCAGACAGGATTCAAGCACATAGTGGACAATTATTCACGCAAAAACCAGTTAATGCAGAGACGGGTCAAAGGATGATCCCTGAATCTGGCTTCAACGTGAAAACATAATTTTTTCTGTAATATGCACGTCAGGCTGGGAGAGAGATCAATGACAGACTCATAGCTTTACTGTAAAAATGGTATTTTTATACATTCTGTGTTACAATAATCACACACAACATGGTTAATGTTCCTTCCCCTTCCTTTTATGGGACCAATTCTGTAAAATACCTGATCAGTGATGGGCAAGACAACACTAGGTTCCCTTAGTCGTTTAATAATTATTGTAATCTCTAGGCCCTGGGATTTTTCCATTCTAACGTTACTGGCTGTTTTCTTTTGATCATGCTTGAATTCTATTGATCATTGTACTTGCTATCTTAATCAAATTCCATCACTAATTTATATATAAAAGACAGTTGATTCTATTATAAGATTCAAAATATTATTTATTATGACAAATTTTTCATAATTACTTATACAGTTAGCACTCTTTAGCTAATAAGGTAAAATATGTCAGGCATCTTTTTTACTGTTTTTTGCTTAGTGCTTTCATTTACATTGAAATCTATCTCTATGATCACTGAAAATTCTTTAACTAGAACCTATTGTAAATAATTTCAAAGAAACAGCTAATTAAGCGAGATAACTTGAGCTGCTATTTTCATGGCGAGACAAAATCCTTCCCTTAATGAGACTGGAAAAAATGACTTGTTGCGGTTTAATGATCCTTCAAAGTTACTTTATATACATCTGTGTTTGTTACAAATCTTCAAACTGTTCATCCTTGAATACTTTTTGGAATTTGCTATTTACATAATGGTCCCTTTTGCCTTGGAATAACCCCTTCTCAAATGCACTATTATTTCACTAAAATAATGTGGGCGTGGGCGGCACGGTGGCACAGTGGTTAGCACTGCTGCCTCACAGCATCTGAGACCCGGGTTCAATTCCCGACTCAGGCGACTGACTGTGTGGAGTTTGCACGTTCTCCCTGTGTCTGCGTGGGTTTCCTCCGGGTGCTCCGGTTTCCTCCCACAGTCCAAAGATGTGCAGGTTAGGTGAATTGGCCATGCTAAATTGCCCGTAGTGTTAGGTAAGGGGTAAATGTAGGGGTATGGGTGGATTGTGCTTCGGTGGGTCGGTGTGGACTTGTTGGGCCGAAGGGCCTGTTTCCACACTGTAAGTAATCTAATCTAAATGCTGAGGCAAGCTTTTAAATTCTGGCCATTTTGTGACTCTTGAATGCAGGCAACTCCAACACTGCCTCTGGACTGTACCCTGATGTTTTGGGGAATGGTGTCAGGATAGACTCTTGGAGTAGATGCTGCCAGGCACCTGCTCAAAGTTTCATGTCAGGAAGTTTTACTGACTAGCTTTTATCCTTTCAAATTATCAAATACTTTGAAATGTTACCTACCAACAGGCAACAAAATCTGATGAGTGACATATTTCTAAGTGACAAAAGCTACCACTGCTTCCTTGCAAAATTATTCACCGAGAGCCTGAATAGCAACAGAAAAAAACTAAAATGAGGCACAGAATTTAGATATTGAGTGATCGATCAGAATCTTAGAGAACTGCTTTAGTCTGTACAGTCAGGAGGGATTTGTGTCAAACATGGGGAGAAATTTAATACCATCTACCATGGTTAGGTTGGTAACAGTGGTCCATTCAGTCAGGCAGGAGGGGAAGGACCCTTCTGGCTTCTATATATATATATATATATATATATATATACTGTCCAATCCGGTAAACTTGATTGGTCTGTTGGATTCAATTCACTGATCTCCATTGACAGAGCATGCAGGACTTTCTTAATAGGAAGGTGGGTCTCACATGGGCTCTTTGCTGTCAGATGTTCCTTCTTATCCTCGCTTTCTGAGCCCTTGTGGAATGTTTTCTGACTTCAGTCAATTTGGTCACAGAGCAGGGGTCGCAGAATCCAATGAGGTTAGGCCAGGTCATCCCTCCCCTATCAGCGTTCCGCAAGGACCACTCCCTTCGTGACTCCCTTGTCAGATCCACACCCCCCACCAACCCAACCTCCACCCCCGGCACCTTCCCCTGCAACCGCAGGAAATGTAAAACTTGCGCCCACACCTCCACACTCACTTCCCTCCAAGGCCCCAAGGGATCCTTCCATATCCGCCACAAGTTCACCTGTACCTCCACACACATCATCTATTGCATCCGCTGCACCCGATGTGGCCTCCTCTATATTGGTGAGACAGGCCGCTTACTTGCGGAACGCTTCAGAGAACACCTCTGGGCCGCCCGAACCAACCAACCCAATCACCCCGTGGCTCAACACTTTAACTCCCCCTCCCACTCCACCGAGGACATGCAGGTCCTTGGACTCCTCCACCGGCAGAACACAACTACACGACGGCTGGAGGAGGAGCGCCTCATCTTCCGCCTGGGAACCCTCCAACCACAAGGTATGAATTCAGATTTCTCCAGCTTCCTCATTTCCCCTCCCCCCACCTTGTCTCAGTCGGTTCCCTCAACTCAGCACCGCCCTCCTAACCTGCAATCCTCTTCCTGACCTCTCCGCCCCCACCCCACTCCGGCCTATCACCCTCACCTTGACCTCCTTCCACCTATCCCACCTCCATCGCCCCTCCCCCTAGTCCCTCCTCCCTACCTTTTATCTCAGCCTGCTTGGCTCTCTCTCTTATTCCTGATGAAGGGCTTATGCTCGAAACGTCGAATTCTCTATTCCTGAGATGCTGCCTGGCCTGCTGTGCTTTGACCAGCAACACATTTGCAGCTGTGATCTCCAGCATCTGCAGACCTCATTTTTTACATCCCAGGTGTGCCCATCTCTTTCCAAAATATGAATACTCCATCGTGCTGAGAGGTCTGGCTGAAACTGGGGAATACATGAACAATGTCTCTCCCTACTGTTCTGGCTAAGTATCTCTTAATCAGTTTTGGGTCATACCAGCTCTTGCATTGCTCAATATGCAATGCAGGTCTAGTCAGGTCTTTGTTTGCTTTTGATCTGTGATGGCCTCCTTGTATTCTATCGGGGCTTCCTTGCAGAAATATTTTAGCCAATTTTATGTTGGTCCAAGTTGCTTAGGCTGTTGGCCACTTGGGCACAGTGACTTTTGTACACCACTGAATGAGGCCCTAAAGGCCGTACATTCTTACATATGTCAAGATTAGAGTGGTGCTGGAAAAGCACTGCAGGTCAGGCAGCATTCAAGGAACAGGGAAAGCCAATGTTTTGGGCAAAAGCCCTTCTTACATATGTAAGAGTCACTCTCTGCCACCCAGACCCATTCCCCTATATTTACCCCTTCACCTAACACTGTGGGCAATTTAGCATGGCCAATTCACCTAACCTGCACATTTTTGAACTGTGGGAAGAAACCGGAGCACCCAGAGAAAACCCACACAGACATGAGGAGAATGTGCAAACTCCATACAGACAGTTGCCTGAGGCGGGAATTGAACCCGGGTCTCTGGCACTGTGAAGCAGCAGTGCTGATCACTGTGCCATCGTGCTGCCCACTACTCTTAGAACTGACTCTCTTGACCCTCCCCATGGTCTCCACTGGATGTTCCTTTTCCCATTAGCACTCATCATGGCCTCAGTGATCTTGGATCTAGGATGTGTTCATTATCTGCTGCATCCATTAGCTCTCCAGTGGTGCTGCTGAGCAATAAAGAGTTACAGACATCTGGCTAGCAGTTCTTAGTGGGGTGGTAGAGCCTTGGTAACACTGTTCCCATGGTCTTTGGTCAGGAGAAAGGCTTGCCAATCCCGACTTAAGTGTATGATTGGTACTTAATGTGGTGGGCCTATGTGAAAATAGACAGCTCTAGCTGTCTCTTTAGCCAACAGGTAAGTTCAATGTCACCAGGTTTAAATTATACCCATTCTTGTAGCTGATTCTGCCCTTTCAATCTTATGTTGTAAAAAGAGAAGAGGTTTGATCATCATGAGAAGAAGTGAGTGACTCAATTGGACTCAGATTCCCATGGTGGAAGTTTTGCAATCAGAAGAGTCCTTTGTGACTATTGCAACAAAATATTAGAACACTTCTCAAAGCTGACATTTTCTCCAGTATAAAGTAGTATAACATCAAATTCTTCCTCAACTTTCAGACACAGGAACATTCCCTATTCAATTCCAATGCCTATCGTCCAAGATGAATATCCATCATGAACTGAGTGACTACATCAACCAAATATGTGCAATATTTCATGAATGCCTTTGGTACTACAATGTTTCACAATTCAAGCTGATAAATTCCAATTAATGCTGTATTCATCAGTGATTGGAATGAGACAGTGACCTCACAGAAAAAGTTTCAGTGGGTGAGATTGGGAGCTTTGGGAATAAAGATAAAGATCTCTGAGGGAAAAGCATATTTTGTATCATTATAGTGTTACACAGACCAAGTTGGGAAGGAAAGAAGGTGAATGGGATACTTATTTTTCAAAACAAGCATCTCCATCATCCCAAGTCAACTCCATGAGACGTGGCCACGGTAGTTCTCACTGTCACAGTTGGCAGGCCAAGGACCAGAAAAGTAATCTGTAGCAAAGTTGCCATATCAAAAGAAGAGCGCAATTTATTTAAGACAGTAAAAGATTGAACAGACTTGAAGAAAGATTCGAACCGAAGAAGGAATTTCAAAAAATCTTAAGGTTTTAAAAGATTAGAACTTGCATCACATTAACAATTTTGGCAGGAAGATTTATTATGCAAAAGTTATTCTATTTAACTGTAAGGGAAATGCTCTGTGTGTCAAGTTATGAAATGAGGGAAAACTTTTTACCCAGGAAAAAGCAGAAAAACTCCATAACAACTGGAAATCATGACCGTGTGCAATTGGTGAACAGGCCATTATCAAGCTCAGTGCCATTATTTCAGACTGAGAAAAAGTCTTTGTGCACTGCAAAACAGTTCCAGGCATTATTGTTTTTAATTGATTTGAACACCTGTATAAATTTGTCACTGTCAAAATGCAAGATTGGTAAGTTTCATTAATAAATCTGTCCTATCAGTACCTCCTAGTCCCCAGAGCATATTGCATGTTAAAAAGTTATAAGAGTGCAGATTAAGTTTTTAAAATTTCACTGACTTCCATCGAAGATACTGTGTGGTTCCTTCAATAAATCATGGAACTACTGTAACTGCTTTATTCAACTTTGGGAATATTTGATGGACACCATTCCTTTAGAAAGTGCTCAGGATAGTTTCTGGTTATATAGAAAGATGTTCTGGGGGGTGTGGAGGGTGGGTAGTTATTCTAGAAAAACTCCAAATTGCCTGCAAAAGGCTGGATAAGCTTCCAAGGAAACCATTATTTTGTTGGTAGAGAATACATGAGAACTTCTGCAAGCAGTTTAGACATATATAAAGCCAGTTAGCAACTTGAAAAGAACCTAACCAACACTATTGCTAATTAACAGAATTTACGGCTTTATTGGAAGAATATCATGGAGTATTGCTATATGATAGAATTTAAAGGGTTGAAGGAACTTTGGGAGAACAGAATTAAAAGCGTCAAACAAAATCAAACTCATGTAGCTGCTGGAAATCTGAAATAGAGAGAATGCTGGAGAAATTCAGCAGGTTTAGCAGTATCTATGGTTAAGAGTTTAATGCATATCTTCTTCAAAACTGAAGAACAGGTTTAATTTCAGAAGAACAGTTTCACTAGAGCAAAAGGGAAGTTTACTTTGTGAAGTTTCCAAGCTGGGAAGGTTTGAGCTCTCAGCTGAAAAATTACTTAAGGTATCAGAACTGGGAAGAAGTTTATAGGCCATCAAATCTCCGAAGTTAAATATGGAAGAAATTAAAGAATTAAGACAAGAGGGATACTTCACTGGGATTGAACTTCTATAAGAAATATTGCTTGCAAAATGATTAAAACTTTATTTTACTGTTTACTTTCAAAACTGTTTTATAAACTGTAATGAACTTGTGTTTCTTTGTTACAGAGCCTTGGTAGTCTCATCTGCAAATACTCAATGTCTAAACACTGCAACTACATGCTGCAAAAATTAAGTGGCATAATGGCACAGTGACTAACACTGTTACCTCTCAGTGCAAGGAACCTGGGTTTAATTCCACCCTCAGGCAACTGTCTCTGTTGAGATTATGCATTCTCCCCATATCTGCTGTAGTTTCGTTCCATAGGCCATAGGTGTATAGGTCACATTGGCTGTGCTAAAGTGTCCATTGATTAGAATGGTTCTGTTGCAATGCTGTCGATGAGAAGGAAGCCGTAGACCTTATAGGATTGGTGGAAACAACATTACTATAAAAACATTTGAACCTGTTGTCTCTGAAAGCAGAATTGGCAGTGCCAATGTTAACAGTAGTCATGAGTGAGCAGCAATTCTACAATAATGTAACTGAAAATGTGGAAATTTCCATTACCAAAACAACATCACAGGCAGTAAATGAAGATGTCCAATTTAATCAATAAGCTGAATTAGAAACTTTACATATATCAACACAGATATACCAGCGGATTGGGAGTAAAGATTTGCTTGAATAAAATGGAGATGAGCTGGATACAACTTCATAGATTCAAGACTCTGAGCAGAAAGAAGAAATTCACAAAGCAATTCTGCATAGACAAACAACAGATTAAAATATTCTTCCAAAATGTTAGAAATGGAAAATATTTCTATCAGTTGTATAAAATCTGTGATTTCCTTTTCATTGATAGCATGAAGTAGTTCTCTCTCTGAATATCCAGGATATTGCAAAAAAAGATAATATCTGTTCAAATGAAAAAGCAACTTCCTGGTCCCAGAATCCTGGACACAGAAGGAAGAAAGTACTTGTTAATAGACAAACTGCCTTCCATGATGGACAATCATAAGATAAAAGGTCACCCCAGATGATATCATAGGACAATTAATTGATTCCACAGGGAAGCATTCATCGACAAGCAAATTCAAAAGGTTAAGGCTTCACCAGATAAGATAATGTATCAATTATTCAGTTCATCAGGAATGACATGAAGGATATCAAAGGCACACAAGATTTTCCAGCCAAGACAGTATTCACTGACAATCAAGGTCAAGATCAGAGTGAAGAGTTCTCAGGCCAAAGAAATTCCAATCTTCCAAGTCAGGAGGGAATGTGACCTGGAAGCATTGTGCAACCTCCAGGCTGTCTATACTGAGGAAGTTATTAACTGGGGAGATGAGACAGTAATAGATTTAAAAGTACATATAAACAATTATGTATATAAAGTAATTAAATACATCAATGTGAAGTGTTATCTAGGATAAAATATTTTGGGGAAAGATGTTGTATAAGGTAATAATTTTGAAAATATTTAAGTTTGAAATTCCATTAATTCCATTCCATTTGATTATGCCACACAGTCTTTGAGCTGAGAAATAATTAGTCTCATACAAAGCCCCAGAGGGGACAAACATAACGTATTTGACGCCTGTTAGTTGTAATTATCCTGAACTATTCATGTTAGTTATATCTATTGCTATCATACAATAAGCTACACTTTGCTATATAAGGAAAGTGCATCTTCCTGTTAAAGTTCTAGTGATTTATCCTTATCCATGATAATTGGACATGATCGGTGACAGTGAACTACCCCAGCCACAGCTGCTAATGCTTGGCACCCAAAGCTGAATACAACACTGTATTTTGTTCCTTCCCCACAGTAACTAGGCCTGCAGTTTGTCATTCTGTGAAGGTGAATGCACTGATTGTCCAATGGTCATTTCTTATACAATGAGGTATGCATTGATTCTAGTGACCCTACGACATGTGCCATTCTCATATATAATGGATAAACACACATGAGCTGTTTGAATTATGTCTGTCAGTTCTTGTAGATTCTTGTGAACTCTCTCACTCCCACACAAAGATATAATGTTCACACCTCAAGTAAGTGAGTCAAACCTTACTTCAGACTTAGCTGCTTGCTATTATTCTTCTATAGTGTAGAGGCAGGACTGTCTCTCTAAAGGATACATTCAAAATTCCATGTACTCTGGCAGATCTCAACATGGGATTTCCACCAGTCAGTTCTCATGAATGTGACTCAGTGAACATTTGTGCAAACATCTGCAAGGACAATTGGCAATAAATAGGGCAACAAATACCCAAGGTCTTGCAAAAAAAAATGTTTTCATAAACTTGTATTCCCAAGCCAGTTTGTGGATATTTACATATTGCTTCCCAAATGTTGATGAATCACATCCATGATAATAAATAATCAACAGTGTTTCCTACAAGGAGTAAGGTGTTATGATTTTAAATGAGACTGACATGCTTTAAATATTTTAAACTGCATTTAATATTCTAGTGTGAAATCTGTCAAAAAGTGCCTTTTCAAAAGTAACATAAATGTCCCTTAGTTCATATAAGGCACTGGAAGGACTGTGCTACTCCAACTTATGTATAATATTATAACTTACGTGGCTAGAGAACATAACTTCAGCCCTAAGTGAATGCATGGTGCAGAGTTAAATTTTGCAACTGGCAAAGCTTGTGCCATAAATATAGTTTCCCGTAAAGGATAATATCAGTTAAATAAATATAAATTTAGCTGTGATTCTTCATATTGTTTGTCATTCCTTTTGATCTCAAATGAAAATGAAGTCATAAAATTGTATACAGAACTAGATACTTAATTCTGGACTTTAAATGCATATTAAGATGTTTATATCATTCAAATGGGTTTAAGGAAGTAAGGATTACTTATAGTTACATCTCAATATAATAAAAAACCTAGCCAAGTAAAAGTGCAGAGCAAGATAAGAGCAGAACACTCATGTTTCTAATATGTTGTAAATGTTTTCCATACTCATTGAATGTGTTCTGCTCAATTTCACTGTGTTAGTAACTTTTTATCTCAGTTAGTCAGCCCACATCATATCTGATTGCTTTAGGAATCAGTGTCTGAACAGTTATTTTTTTAAATTCATGTTTGTGGCTGAATTCAAATGTTCAGTGCAAATTATCAAATTGACAAAAGTTAGTAAAGTAGGAGGAAGTCAATTCCAAGGAGGCAGCCGGAAAAGTTTGTGGTGTATGATTTCCTTCTGCACCCTAGCCATTGGATCTGACAATCCTCTTGATTCGATTAACATGCGTAATATATTTCATCCAAGCAGGTCATTTCTCAGTAAAATTGCCTTGTCTGGGTCAAATAAACCCAAATAAATCATGAAATGAGAACAATCTAATTGCTGGAGGAGTACAAGTTGTAAATAATTTATTGCTTGATCACTGAAAATATTTTGCTTTACAGGAAAACAGCTCTTGTTGTGTATTTTGTGAATCATTTGCAATGAGTAGCAGTCCTATGAGACTGTCATTTCATGTCATTGGTATTCGTTTTGTTCCCATTTTAATCTGTAGTTCCATTCAGCATCATCAATTTGCTGAATTCCAAGCTTTGTTGGCAAAATTACGAAATTATGCTTGGTCATCATTGTAGTTTCTACTTAGATTAACATTAACCTGTGCCTGTCCTATTAAGGGGACCTATTGCATTATTTCATACATTCTCAGGGGTCTTTGGATAAAAAAGGTTCTTCAATCCATTGCTTAAATTCTACAGTCAAGTGGGGAGATGTCCTAAGTGAGTGAGTAGACACAAGTGTTAATCCTGTCAGGGGTTGGGGTGGGTGAGAACAAGAGAGAGAAAACATTATAATCAACAGTGTGATTGGTAGACCATGAATGCTGGTGGGATGTGAGTGCTGTGACAGAGATAGGTGTTGGAGAGGAGACCGTGACATTTGCTCTAATGGAGTGAGAAAGTAATTGATTTCCTTTCTGTAGTACTAGGCATTTCTCCAGATGGCTAAGAGTGCTTTAATCCATGGGAAACCTCAGGCCAAGCTGGCATGATCATGATCTGGATGTTCTGCCTCTATACCAGCCTGCCTGGCAGGACCTCCACAAAGTGGAATGCCAAACACCCTTCTTTGCCACATCCAGGGCAAATGTTAGCATCCATGTAGGATTGCTGTGGGATGACTCTGCTGGATAACGGACTTTTAAAAACAACATGAATGAAAGAGATTAATTCCAGTTAATTCCTGCATACCCCAGCAGTGGTGATTTGTTCCTAAAACAGTGCCTGGGAAGTTGTAATCAGGACTGAATGTGAAGTACACCTCAGGGGCAAAGTCAGCAGGTATGAGATGAGCTATGAAAAATATGGCAAGAATTTTTGCTGGGCCGACTAGTGGAAATCCCTCAAAAAACTTGACACAAGTTGTATTTAGCCAAAAAGATGCAAGATTAAGCTCTCTGTGTTGAAATAATCCAAGGTATTTTTCTTTTTTGCTGCTGTACAATTCCATTATATGACCTGGTTAATTTGTATGATCATTTTGCATAATTCATTCAAGCTTTGTCTCTCATCAATGTGAATTGGTTATTTGTCCTGCTTTAACTTGGATCAATGGGGAGCAGAATTTCCTATCGGGATGATCAAGTATTTACACAATTATGTATGCATTTTGACCCAAGTTTCTTGTCAATCATATCAACATACTGAAACCTTATTTTGTGAAAAAGTACGGTTTCCTGCTTTGCAATAATTTAACAAAAATAGTTTGTTTTGAAATACAATAACCAAGCCAAAGAAATGTGTGTAAGCAAGAGAAGTCAACATAATAGGTTGTTGTTCGAGAAAAGATTTGAATGTGTGCCAGAATTTTCCTGTAAGTACCACATGAAAATTGAGGCATCAAGTCTTTTATTATTCATGCACCTTAGACGCAAAATATTTAAGATCATGCAACGATTGGAGCTATTCAATATTTCATGTATTTGTACAGATGCCATGACCAAATTGAAGTTTGCATTCAAATAAGTGAAACATCAGAAAAACAATTTTGATCTCAGCTGCGTTTAACATTTTGGGATTAATTTTGCAATGGTTTTGAGCTAGTGTTATTGTAGGAATTTTATACTTGGCTCTGCAGCCTGGGAATAACATCAAAATTATGGATATTAGGGCCCAATAGATGGTTGGAATTCAATTACAGGTGTAATCTACAACTGAATTTCTTGGATCTTTTATTCTTTCTTTGTTGCTTTGACCATAAGCAGCAAGTCAATACTTTATGCCCATTCCTGGTTGCTCATGAATATGCATGTCTCTGGGTGGAAAAACGTAGGAATTCCTACCCAAATGTTCTGAATTTGTCTGACCTGTTTTGATTTATTATTATTTTCACCAAGATATGGTGAAAGGTATTGTTTTGCGTGCTCACAAGATAAATCAAACCTTACATAAGTACAGCAGAGTAATAGAACAGAATGCAGAATATAGTGCTATTGCTACAGAGAAGGTGAAGAGAAAGATCAACTCATTGAATGAGGTCCATTCAAAAGTCTGACAACAGCGGGGAACAAGCATTTCTTGAATGTATTGGTAGGTGTTTTCAAACTTTTATATCTTCTGCTTGATGGAAGAGAGTGGGAGAGATTGTGACCGGGGTGAGTGAGTTCTTTGATTATGTCAGCTGCTTTCTCAAGGCAGCGGGAAGTGTTGACAGTCAATGGATAGAAGACTTGTTGCTACTTTTAATGCCTATACTGGTTATTATCCTTTGTACCTCTGCATGATTCTTTTACGTTCACCTTTAAAGGCTGAAAGCAATAGTTTAAATTCTATCAGTCTTTACTCATACCTTATTTTTCAAAGGCAGTGGTCCTCTACACACTACTTCTAGGGCCTTGACATTTCTTTTAAGCCTTGTCACCAGATTGTTGAGTACAGTACATTTTATACATGGCTTCTTCTATTTTCTTTTTCATAGTTTTGGACATCTAAACTCAGTTTTCTTTTAGTAGTTATTGAACTTTTGAATCCAATTGTGAGTTCAAAACCAAAGCAGTACTAATATCTATCCGTGAAGCCATTAGAAATAATGTTGCATTTGATAGTCAAGATGTCAAAAGAATTTACAGATATTGTGAACTCGAGACGAGATAAAATATACAAAAGTTCTGTTTATCTTATTCATATTAACATGAGACTCTTACTACAATATTATTTTATTCTCCCCAAAATTCTTTAATCATAAAATATGACAACATACATTACAAAACATTTTGGTTCTGATTTTCACTCTTAGGTTGGGAGCACGGAGATGGGATGCTTCCTTGTGGCTCAAACCCAAACCAACATCATATCTACTTATTCCCTCACACCGATCTATGTTCCCATTGATAGCCATTGCCCTTTCTAGCCCCTCTGCCAAACTATGCTACTGTACTCTCCCTGATTGGCCCCACATATCTAGCATGCCATCCTATACTTCCATTCATGCACATGGATATTTTTAGTCCCTGTGTCAACTTATGACCCCTGCCAATCCCCATAAACTCCTCTTATACCCTATGCCAACCTTTGCCACCACTCACCCAGAAAGCCCTTTATATTGCTCAGACCAACTTATTCTCACCTGTATCCCATACACCACTCTTTACTCTTCCCTTACCATGTAACTAGTATCCACCATTGGCAAAACACAACAACAAAGCTAAAGGTAAGATGAAAGAGATCTCTGAGTGACATGGTCACTGGTGAGGTGCGTGGCAAAATTAGATGAGAATTCGAGTAAAGCCCATACAAACCATAAGTACTAAAGTTAGCCTGGAGCACTGTTTTTGACAGCAAACCTATGGTGCTATTTACTGCGTCTGTAGATTGTGAAGGAGCAAAGATGGCTTTTAGTAGAGTGATATGCTCTTCCTGTCAGATGTGGGAGTTAAGGGAGAGTTTCCATGTTACAGATGATTATGTCTGTAGGAAATGTCTGGTTGCGAATCATTCCAAATTGCTTGGATCAGTTGGAGCAATAGTTAGAGGCAATGAGGAATTTACAAGAGTTGGGGGTGTAATGGGTGTGATGGTACAAGAAGGGAGAAAAGCCACAGATACAGTCAGGTAAATGGGTTAGCTCCATGGAAGGGAAGACGGGTAGGCAGGTAGTATGGGAATCTCCTGTGGCTATCCCTGTTTCAAACAAGTATGCTCTTTTGGAAAATGTAGGGGGTGATGGGCTCTCAGGGGAAGGTGGCACAAACAGCCAAGTTTCTGGTATCAAGATAGGCTCTGACGTAATGAAGGGTGCATAGAGTTCTAATCGATTGTATTAGGGGTCTCTCTAGTCTGAGGCACAGACAGACATTTCTGCAGCCAGCAATGAAAACACAGAATGGTGTGTTGCCTCCCTGGTGCCAAAGTCAAGGATATCACAGAGAGCGTGCAGAATGTTTTCGAAAAGGAGAGGGACCAACAGAAGGTCATTGTAACACAGTGGTTAGCACTGCTGCCTCACAGCGCCTGTAGACCCGGGTTCAATTCCCGACTCAGGCGACTGACTGTGTGGAGTTTGCACGTTCTCCCCGTGTCTGCGTGGGTTTCCTCCGGGTGCTCCGGTTTCCTCCCACAGTCCAAAGATGTGCGGGTCAGGTGAATTGGCTAAGCTAAATTGCCCGTAGTGTTAGGTAAGGGGTAAATGTGGGGGTATGGGTGGGTTGCGCTTCGGCGGGTCGGTGTGGACTTGTTGGGCCGAAGGGCCTGTTTCCACACTGTAAGTCTAATCTAATCTAAAAAAAAAACATAGCAAGGGAAAAGGATGAGATTCTGAAGGGAGAATATGGAAAGTTAGGCAGGAATTTAAAAAGGAGGTCCTCGAGGGTAGTAATATCAGGATTACCCCTTGTGCTATGAACTAGTCAGAATAGGAATAGGAGGATAGAGCAGATGAATGGATGGCTGAGGAAATGGTGCAGGGGAAGAAGGGTTCACATCATTGGAATTTCTTCTGGGGTAGAAGTGACCTGTACAAGAAGAATGGATTGCATTAGAAGGGACTGATATACTGGCAGGGAGATTTGTCAGAGCTGTTTGAGAGGATTCAAACTAGTAAGTGGAGTGGGGTGGGGTGGGGTGGGGGAGTGGAGGGGGGTTGGTGGTGCTGTTGGGGAGGGTAGGATCCAGGGAAATAATGAGGAAAGGCATCAACCTGACACTGATACATTTGGGAAACTGAGTGAGTCAAACAGTCATAGCAGGAAGGAACAAAGCAGAGAACAAGGTAAGACTAATAAATTCAACTGCATTTACTGTAGATGAACACGGGGTGGATGGGGGGCACGGACGGTGTTTGTGGGGTGGGCAGGGGGTGGGGTCTCACACACAGTGCTTTTGCCTAGTATCCTGAATGAGGAGCAGACTTCACACAAAACTCTGAGGCCCAGAGGAAATCAATTAACCAAATAATCAATTATCTGAATTAAAGATACCCACCCATCTCATTCGGACAATCGGGGCTCCTCTGCAGAGGTTTCTTTCAGACAGGAGGCCTGTGACCAGTGGAGTGCCACAAAGATCAGTGCGGGGTCCACTACCTTTCATCATTTATATAAATGATTTGGATGTGAAGATAGGAGGGACAGTTAGTAAGTTTGCAGATGACACCAAAATTGAAAGTGTAGTGGAAAGTGAAGAAGGTTACTTCAGATTAAAATGTGATCTTGATAGGATGGGCCAATGGGCTGAAGATTAGCAGATGGAGTTTTAATTTAGATAAATGTGAGGTACTGCATTTTGGGAAAGCAAATCAGAGCAGGACTTGCACAATTAATAGTAAAGTCCTGGGGAGTGTTGCTGAACAAAGAGACCTTGGAGTGCAGGCTCCTTGAAAGTGGAGTTGCAGGTAGATAGGATAGTGAAGAAGGCGTTTGGTATGCTTTCTTTTATTGGTCAGAGCATTGAGTATAGGAATTGGTAGGTCATGTTGCAGCTGTACAGGACATTGGTTAAGCCACTGTTGGAATATTGTGTGCAATTCAGGGTTTCTTCCTATCGGAAGAATGTTGTGAAACTTGAAAGGGTTCAGAAAAGACTTACAAGGATGTTGCCAGGGTTGGAGGGTTTGAGCTACAGCAAGAAGCTGAATTCGTTGGGCTGTTTTCCCTGAGGCATTGGAGGCTGAGGGGTGACCTTATAGAAATTTATAAAATCATGAAGGGCATGGTTAGATTAAATAGACAAGGTCTTTTCCGTGGGGTGGGGGAGTCCAAAACAAGAGGGATTAGGTTTAGGGTGAAAAGGTAAAGATATACAAGGAACCGAAGGGGCAACGTTTTCGCACAGAGGGTGGTACGTGGATGGAATGAGCAGCCAGTGGAAGTGATGGAGGCTGGTACAATCACAGCATTAACAAGGCATTTGGTGGGTATATGAATAGCAAGGGTTCAGAGGAATATGGGTCAAGTGCTGGCAAATAGGACTCAGTTAGTTTGGGATATCTGGTTAGCATGGATGAGTTGGACCAAAGAGTCTGTTTCCATGCTGTACCAAAATTGGAGGCATAATGGACAGCGAAGAAGGTTACCTCAGATTACAACAGGCCTAGGACCAGATGGGCCAATGGGCTGAGAAGTGGCAGATGGAGTTTAATTCAGATAAATGCTAGGTGCTGCATTTTGGGAAAGCAAATCTGAGCAGGACTTATACACTTAATGGTAAGGTCCTAGGGAGTGTTGCTGAACAAAGACACCTTAGAGTGCAGGTTCATAGCTCCTTGAAAGTGAAATTGCAGGTAGATAGGATAGTGAAGAAGACGTTTGGTATGCTTTCCTTTATTGGTCAGAGTATTGAGTACAGGAGTTGGGAGGTCATGTTGCGGCTGTACAGGACATTGGTTCAGTCACTGTTCAAATATTGCATGCAATTCTGGTCTTCTTCCTATCGGAAAGATGTTGTGAAAGTTGAAAGGGTTCAGAAAAGATTTACAAGGATGTTGCCAGGGTTGGAGGATTTGAGCTATAGGGAGAAGCTGAACAGGCTGGAGCTGTTTTCCCTGGAGCGTCAGATGCTGAGGGGTGACCTTATAGAGGTTTACAAATTATGAGGTGCATAGATAAATAAATAGGCAAAGTCTTTTCCCTGGGGTCAGGGAGTCCAGAACTAGAGGGCATAGGTTTAGGGTGAGAGGGAAAAGATATAAAAGAGACCTAAGGGGCAACATTTTCATGCAGAGGGTGGTACGTGTAGGGAATGAGCTGCCAGAGGAAGTGGTGAAGGCTGGTACAATTGCAACATTTAAGAGGCATTTGGATGGGTATATGAATAGGAAGAGTTTGGAGGGATATGGGCTGGGTGCTGGCAGGTGGGACGAGATTGGGTTGGGATATCTGGTCGGCATGGACGGGTTGGACCGATGGGTCTGTTTCCATGCTGTACATCTCCATGACTCTATGACTGTATAACTTTCGATGTTGAGATCATTTCACTCCACTTCATGTTTTTAACAAGTGACCTGGCAAGGTTCTCATCAGGAAATGATAAGATGCAGATTGAGAGGAATAAAGCTTACAAAAAAATCTTGTTAGTGCCACAGCTTACTTCCTTAATATTCATCCTCTCATTTAACCAAACTTACCAAACAAGGTAAATGTTGGGAAAACCCAACAAGGAAATCTGAGCGTGTACTTGGTGGATTCAGCTCACCCTTTTTTGCATGCAACCTCCTTGTTGACTGTGACCAAACTACAGCCCAGAACATTAAAATTGGGCACCACGCAAATGACCCTGCATCCACGAAAAATAGCATCTTCTGTCTACAAAATTATCAGCACTATATTGACATCTATTCTATGTATTGTCAGTATACACTGGAAGCACATACTTAGATTGGAGGGCATGCCAGCATCTAAATTAAACTCCATCTGCTACTCTTCAGCTTATTGGTCCATCTGATCAAGATCTGGTTGTGCTCTAAGGTAACCTTCTTCACTTTCCGCTGCACCTCCAATTTTAGTGTCATCTGCAAACTTACTAACTATGCCTTCTGTGTTCACATCCAAATAATTTACCTAAATGAAAGGTTGCAGTGGGAGCACTTAGCACATGGGAGCTGCACCGAGTTCACAAACTGGACTTTGCTGCATTTCTGTGCTAGGTAAAAACAATGACTGCAGATGCTGGAATCCAGATTCTGGTGCTGGAAGAGCACAGCAGTTCAGGCAGCATCTGAGGAGCAGTAAAATCGACAATTCGGGCAAAAACCCTTCATCAGGAATACAGGCAGAGAGCCTGAAGGGTGGAGAGATAAGGTGAGAGGAGGGTGGGGGTGGGGAGAAAGTAGCATAGAGTACAATAGGTGAGTGGGGGAGGGGATGAAGGTGAAAGGTCGGGGGTGGGAGGGTGGAATGGATAGGTGAAAAATTGGTTGCTTACTTACAATTCACTCATTTATCACCTACTTGCATTCTCGCAGCATCCCTGTTTTTCCTTGCCTTCCTGTGCCAATTAGCACAGTCACAAAATAGGCAGCTTGCCTTGTGGGAATGTACTCATCAGTCTAGGAGATGCACATTCTGTAGAATGACAGTGTGCTGCACCAACCTCACACCTGCATCAGGTAATGGCAGCTTATAAGGGAAACACGCTGTAGGATGTGAAATCTCACTAGACTTGTATCCAAATCAGATCCAAAACATTCTTCACAATTATGACTTAGTTAAAAAGATTCAGCCATCTGCGTTTATTTGTGCTGTCATTATTAAAAAAAAATGCTCATTGACAAAAATATTCAATGCATTATCAGTCCTACAACTAATATCTTATTTTAAAATATCTTCATGTTCTATTACACTTAAATGACTTGCTTACCAGACACCCCACTGTGGAAATGATAGGCTAGAAAATCTATCTATCCAATAGTGGTTTATGTCAATGGTCACATAGTAATACTTGGCACTGATTTTATTTTTAAACTCACAAATTAAGCAGTTTTTCGACAGCTTTTACAGTTCACTAGCAGCTTGATAATTCTTTAACAGCATTAACAGTTTATTTACATCTTTGACATTTCCGGGGCAGGTCTGGAAGTCCCAGTGTGGTTATGCATTTCTTAGGCACATTCATGTAGATGTTTATGGTGTCATCTTTCAGCCATCTCACCTTCCCTCTCCCAAGATGACAAAACCTCTCAGAAGTACCTACTATCTCCAAAACCGTATCTCCTCACTTCAAATTAACCCATCAAGTTCAGACAAGTATAGGTTTGGTTCCATGATCAAAGGGTGCCAAAATCTCATTCAACCGCCAATATGGGGACTTGTTAGATAGCCAGCTGCTCCTATCAAGTTTATACACATAACGACCAGCCTTGATCCAATTCCACTCCTGCAAAATTAGGAATTGCCATTCTCAGAGGCAGTACTCGTGATTTCAGGCCTCCTCTGCTTCCTTTTCTCTCTGCAAGACATCTCTGATGCAGAGAAAATCTGACTTGGAAATAATTGAATAAAATTCAATTTGTCTCCATATAACATGGTCACTGCTTTCAATACAATTGCAATACTCTTAATACTTACAATATATAATCCAAATCAGTTATACAACTTGAGGGAAAATAATTTCTAAATTGAAAATTAAAGAAAGTGCAATAGAATTTTTTTTTCTCTGTATACCATCTTCCTCCCTGAAGTGTTTCAATGTAATTTCAACAAGTATACCATTCACAATAGCCTCAATTTTCCACTGGCGGGACTGTCCTTATTCCAGGAGAAAGTGAGGACTGCAGATGCTGGAGTACCAGAGTTGAAAAAGGTGTTGCTGGAAAAACACAGCAGGCCAGGCAGCATCCAAGGAGCAGGAGAATCGACGTTTCGGGCATAAGCCCATCTTCAGGAATGAGGCTGGTGTGCCAAGCGGGCTGAGATAAAAGGTAGAGGGGCGGGAATTTGGGGTTGGAGTGCTGGAAATACGATAAGTGGAAGGAGGTGAGGGTGAGAGTGATAGGCAGAGAGGGGGTGGGAGCAGAGAGGTCGGGACGAAGATTGCAGGTCGAGGGCGGTGCTGAACCTGAGTGTTAGGACTGAGATAAGGTTGGGGGAGGGGATATGAGGAAACTGGAGAAATCTACATTCATCCCTTGTGGTTGGAGGGTTCCTAGGCGGAAGATGAGGCGCTCTTCCTCTAGGCATTGTGTGGCCAAGGTCAGGCGATGGAGGAGGCCAAGGACAAGGTGGAGTGGGAGGGGGAGCTGAAGTGTTCAGCCACGGGGCGCTTGGGTTGGTTGGTGCGGGTGTCCCAGAGGTGTTCCCTGAAATGTTCCGCAAGTAGGCAGCCTGTCTCCCCAATGTAGAGGAGACCACATTGGGTGCAGTGGATACAGTAAATGATGTGTGTGAAGGTGCGGGTGAATTTGCGATGGATATAGAAGGATCCATTGGGGCCTTGGAGGGAGGTGAGGGGGGAGATGTGGACGCAAGTTTTGCACTTCTAGTGGTTGCAGGGGAAGGTGCTGGGAGTGGAAGTTGGGTTGGTGGGGAGTGTGGACCTGACGAGGGAGTCGCAGAGGGAGTGGTCTCTCCTGAAATAGATAGGGGTGGAGAGGGAAATATAACTCTGGTGGTGGGGTCTGTCTGGAGGTGGCGGAAATGATGGAGGATGATACGATGTATCCGGAGGTTGGTGGGGTGGAAGGTGAGGACCAGTGGGGTTCTGTCCTGATGGCGATTGGAGGGGCGGGATTCAACGGCGGAGGTGCAGGAAGTGGAGGAGATACGATGGAGAGCATCGTCGACCACGTTGGAGGGGAAATTGCGGTCTTTGAAGAAGGAGGCCATCTGGGTTGTTTGGTATTGGAATTGGTCCTCCTGGGAGCAGATGCGGCAGAGGCGGAGGAATTGGGAATATGGGATGGCATTTTTACAGGGGGCAGGGTGGGAGGAGGTGTTACCTAGGTAGCTGTGGGAGTCGGTCGGTTTGTAGTAAATGTCTGTGTTGAGTCGGTTGCCCAACATAGAAATGGAGACATCTAGGAAGGGGAGGGAGGAGTCTGAGATGGTCCAGGTAAATTTGAGGTCGGGGTGGAAGGTGTTAGTAAAGTGGATGAACTGTTCAACCTCCTTGTGGGAGCACGAGGTAGCGCCAATACAATCATCGATGTAGCAGAGGAAAAGGTGGGGGATGGTGCCGGTGTAGCTGCAGAAGATGGACTGTTCCACATATCCGATGAAGAGGCAGGCATAGCTGGGGCCCATGTGGGTACCCATGGCAACTCCTTTGGTTTGGAGGAAGTGGGAGGATTGGAAGGAGAAGTTGTTCCTACTTGCGGAACATTTCAGGGAACACCTCTGGGACACCCGCACCAACCAACCCAACCACCTAGTGGCTGAATACTTTAGCTCCCCCTCCCACTCTACCAATGACATGCAGGTCCTTGGCCTCCTCCATCGCCTGACCCTGGCCACACGATGCCTGGAGGAAGAGCACCTCATCTTCCGCCTAGGTAACCTCCAACCACACGGGATGAATGCAGATTTCCCCAGCTTCCTCATTTCCCCTCAGTCCCAACTCTCGGATTCAGCACCACTCTCTTGACCTGCAATCTTCTTCCCGACCTCGCCGCTCCCACCCCCTCTCCGCCTATCACCCTCACCCTCACCTCCTTCCACCTATCATATTTCCAGCGCTCCTCCCCCAAATTCCCTCCCCCCTACCTTTTATCTCAGCACGCTTGGCTCACCAGTCTCATTCCTGAAGAAGGGCTTATGCCCGAAACGTCGATTCTCCTGCTCCTCGGATGCTGCCTGGCCTGCTATGTTTATCCAGCACCACATTTTTCAACTCTGTCCTTATTCCAGCCCAGGAAATTGAGGATTCCACAAAACAATTCACCTAAGCCTGAAACTTTCTAACAGCCTCCAGTAAATTTGAAGGGTTTCCAATGAAGTTAAGCAAAATAATTATTCAGGAAATGTTAAATTACTAAATACCTGGTCTTAGTCCTGAGCAATCATCCAAAAGACCCCAGATTAACATTACATGTCTCAAACTATACCTTCCAAGACACCTTATATCCCCAGAGACCCAACTCCTCTTACTTGGTGCTGCTCCCAATTCCCTTCCCTGCACAACCACATCCTACCCCAACAACCTTTTATCCAATACCCTCACTCCATCCCCGCACCCTACCCCCAACCCCTTCCTACTGTGTCCCTAACTTCCTTACTCCACCCCCACACCTTACCCCATCAGCCCATCAATCTGCCACAAACTCCTCACTGCACCCCCACACCCTACACCATCAGCTCCTCAATCTGCCCACAGTACCATTACTCCACCCCTACACCCTAACTCACCAGCCCTTCAATCTGCCACAAACCCCTTGCTACACCCCCACACCCTACCCCAACACAGACTGTGTTTCTAACCCTCTTGCTTCACTCCCACCACTCCTTAATTTGCCCCCAGTACCTTTGCTTTACCCCCACACCTTACCCCAAGCCACCCATTGTGCCCCCAACTCCCTTGTTCCACCCTCACCCCCTCTCACTCTGTCCCCAATCTCCTTGCTACCAGCCTGACCAGTCTCCATACCAGACCATACCAAACCTGATACCCGCCACCAGGTGGGACGGGACCACTCAAACCACTCCCTCCCTCTCTGTCAGAATGGAATGAAACCCCCACCCCTATCTACATCAGCCTAGAACACTCCAAACCTGATATCAACCAGCTCTGCCTCCTGATTTTTTCCCCACTCCCAGACATAGCTAAAGTACTTCATCTCTTACTTGGTCATTTTGAACCTTAGCACCCTACCTGCTTGACACCTAACAGTCTTCCTACTTGGCATCCTACCCACCTAGTACTCTACTGCTTGCCCTCCTGTCACCCAACTCACCTAACACCTTACTAACCTGGCATACTACTACCACTGCAGAGTGAAGGAGTGGTGGGGTAGGGTGCGATTATTCATTGATTCATAGGTTGGGGGCAAAGTGAAGAGCTGGTGAGGTCGAGTGTGGCAGCATCCTATCCCCTCCTAAGCATGGCACAGTATTCAGCTGGTACTGTAAATACCTGACATCCTACCTACCTGGTACCAAAATTATCTGGCACTCTACTCCTTACCCATCTGGCTTTCTACCTGGTACCCTACCCCTACACACCCAGCAACTTACATAACTTGCACCCTACCTCTTCTATTCATCTGCTACCCTACCCACCCAGCATCCTTAACTGGGGTAGTTACCACTTGATATCAGCTGTCACAGTTCAGACTTCTAACTTGAAGACACAACAACATGTTGCTGTCAAAGTAGGGTGCGGTTTGCCTTTCCCCAGCAATCCTACGCTCAGAAGGAATTATCCAAAAGAAAGTATGGCTCTGTACTTCTCAAGGATTGACCAGAATCTCCTCACTGAAACATGGAACTGGAGAAATTTGCCCAATAGGTTAGAGATCACAAAACACAGCTCGAAGTGAAATTGACAAACAGTTTATTGCAAGCAATATTGCTGAAAGAGAAAACAGACCAGCTGACACAGAACTGACAGTCTGTACAGGTAGATCACATTTCTCCTCCCAGAGCTGAGGATGAGACCAGTTTTATAGTAATGCTGCACAATGACACTGATTAAGAAATAGAAAACTACAATGTTTCTGGAAATGGAGTAATCTAGTTACAAGGATGCTAACTGGAAAACAGGTATTGGATGAATGTCCTATTCCTTCACATAATGCAACATCCTGACAGTATTGATGGTTCTATTCCTCTTCACAGGTAGGTGTTAAAGTCTCTTCTGAAGTGGTGAGGTGCTTCCATTGTCCTGTTCCTGGAGCATGTCCTTGCTGGTGCCTGCCTGTCTGTCCTGCTCTTTGTGTGGCTTTGGTATTGCTGGGTTATGAAAATGCCCTTGTGGCTTTGAGATATCAGTGGTGCTCTGTCATGTTCATGGGAGTTTAAAGTGTATTCCCTTGACTGGATGCTGTCTGATTCAGCTTGTGAGCTGCTCGGGAATTCTGAGTGTTTTGGTACAGTTTGGCCAATTTTGCTTTTGTGGGCCTATCATGGGTTAGCAAACCTTTTCCCACACATGGTGTCTTCTTTTCTCATATTTATCATATTCATACGCTATATTTGGTATTTTGTATGAAAGTATGAGTCACACTGGTATTCAGAAAACATCAAAGATACTTCTGGTTCCTGACTGGGCATTAAAAACGTTTTGTTGATGTATCATTGATATTTGGAAATAATCATATTCCCATCTGTTGGCTTACCTTCAAACTAGAATTGAAAACATTCTCCAGATCCTGACTTTGAAAGAGAAGCCACTCCAGCTGCCAGCAATAGGCTATTGGCTTTCTACATCAATTAATAACAAGTGAGTCTAGATGGTGCCCAGAGGACAGTATGTTTTAATGATGCTTTGGAGTGGTATCATAGTAACATCACGTAGACACTAATAAAGATAGTTATTTATTACAAACATGTACATCTAATGCGACATTAACAGCTCAGCCTTTCACAACTTTGGATTCAAATGGCTATGCAGAATTATTGAGTATGTTTGGAAAATCATTTTTGTTAGCCAGCAAGTCAGCTTTGTCTTCAGTGGTTTAAATATAATGACTGTGGTGACAGACAGAAAAAGAATTCAAAAGCATTATACAGACTGGGTTGCAGATCTTTGGAAACTATTGACAGTTAATGACCTAGACTTGGATGTCCAAGACAGTTTCAAAATTTTCAAGTGACACAAAACTTGGACAAATAGTGAACTGTGAAGAAGAGTTTATGGAATTTATGGTTTATGGAATGGGTGACAAAGTGACAGATGAAATTTAATGCAGACAAATGTAAATAATATATTTTGAATGGGTAACTATGTAAAGGCAATATAAACTGAAAAATACAGTTTGAAAAGGATATATGAATACAAATTGTCGAAGGTTTCAACTCATGTTGAGAAAGTGGTTAATGGACTATTAATTTCTGGGCATTGTAGAGACATAGGCTCCAATTTTCCTTTCCAGGTCAAGTGTACAGAGGTGGGAAAAATCCCATGGCACACAGCTGACCTTTAAAAGTGGGCACCTCAACGTCCCATTTTTGGACCATGCTGAGGAGGGCCATGTGCAGCATGTCAGATTGGACGTTACTTAGATTATGCAGGAAGAGGCAAGAAGGCTGTCTTCCCAAGATGGGATGATGGAAACCCAACCTCAGAGCTCTGATGATGTCACCAAAATTGTCATAAAATAACAGAATAGTCCTCCAACCCTCTGCTCTCACGCTCCCTCCCCCCAGAGCCATAAACCGTGTTAACCTATGCCATCTAATGTTCTCTATCCAGTCTCCAAGGCTCCTCATACCTCCTGTGCCACAGTGTATCCCTCTATCCAACTTTATGGCTCTTTGGAGTATTTAAGATTAATTCTTCTGACTTTCTCTATAATCCACAGCCTACGCAATTTCAAATATCTGTTCAAATTTCTCTTTTAAAATAGTGTCTACTATTATTCTAATATGACATGTTAAAGGAACATGTGTAAGAATTTTCTCCTCGCATTATTGTTCCAGGCTGGATATTTCTGACTTCAAAATTATCTTTCCCTATTCACTCATCACAAAATAGCTTACAATTTCTTGAAAAAAAAATCATTGTGGCAATTCGAGTCCGTTGTCATGTAAGCTCATAAACATGCAAAATTCACAAGTTTCAATTCAGCCCAGTGCTTTTGTAAATTGTATTACACTACACCTCTACTTATCCAATACGCTTCTATCTGTAATATTTTTCAGTTCTGAGTCCATGTCTCCAAATAATATTTTTAATCACTACATTTGTTACTTCACGCTTGAATGAAGAAAAATATTCTCAGAACAATCTTGTCAAGTGACTCGGGTATTCTTGTCTACATAGAGAATTAGTGGTGCCTTGACTTCTCTGTGATTTGAATTTAAATTCAGTTGCAGACCAAAGAGGTGAAAGTCTCTTCAGTTTGATGGCTGTTCAAATTTGTTTGGACAGCATCAATCTAATCGCCAATCCTACAGCACAAAATTGGCAATATCATTCAAATATAGAGGTCATTTGGTTTAGGAAATAGAAAAGGAAATGCTCATTTTGAACATGAAAAGTTATTATTTTAATGTTTATGAAAATATCTCTCAAATGGACAGGTAACAGTAAAATGCATCTTTTGTTCAGCAGTACAATACTCTTTTACTCAGTACTTTTCTTACTTATAGGAAGACTCAAGTAGGACAAAAGCTTTATAAAAGAAAAGTATAATGCTAGGAATATTGCTTTCATCCAGTTAATAAGAATGTCTTGTTGCTGTACAAACAAAAAAGTCTGGTTTATCTAATATTTATTATATTCAAAGTAAATTAGCAAAAACTACTGTCTTTTTCTCCTCAGTTTTATTTCCCATTCTCAAACTTGCCAGTTTATGTTGAGGAACAGCTGAATGCACACTGTCTGCCTGACAATATTTAGTAGCAGGGAATGACTGAATTGCAATACAGAATTGCAACCCTGGCTACTTTTTCCTGTTTTGGCTAATAACTACACTGCTCAGAGTAAATTCTATGCCTATTCCTATCCTGTCTCAGATCAATTAATTCAGTACAGGTCAAGGAATAAAACTACTAATTTATAGATGTCAGTATCATGGATCTGTCTTTCTGAATTGAGCAAGAGATCCGAAACAGAGACTCAAAATCCAGACCAGGGTTGAGTAATACTGAGTGATAGTCCTGACTCTATTTATAATCTATCTGACAGTAGCTATTCCTGTCATCTAATCACCTCTCTGATGATTAATTAATTCTTAATTCATCCTTGTTAAAAAAATGTATATCATGCAAATTATTGTATGTTTGCTAATGTAAGAGTTTTAAGTATCCATCCTTAGAAATTTATACATGCAGATTGCATGAATGTAGAGACGATGACTGCATATCACCACTAACAGACCTTAACTTTTTTTAGGCTTCAGGTACAAAATATCAAAAGCCAGTTTGAAGAATAAAGAAATGGCAATGCAATCAATGTGAGTGTGTAAGTATGTGCCATGTGAAATTTTAGAGATTGTTGTGGTTCTGTTCGCCGAGCTGGAAATTTGTGTTGCAAACGTTTCATCCCCTGTCTAGGTGACATCCTCAGTGCTTGGGAGCCTCCTGCGAAGCGCTTCTGTGATGTTTCCTCTGGCATTTATAGTGGCTTATCTCTGAGGATGTCACCTAGACAGGGGACGAAACATTTGCAACATAAATTCCCAGCTCGGCAAACAGAACCACAACAACGAGCACCTGAGCTACAAATCTTCTCCCAAACTTTGAATTTTAGAGATCACTACTGCAATAACCTTGAGGTTATTGAGCTGATTAAAATTTACTAGTTGTGGAAGTTCTGTTCCCCCAAATATTTGATTTGATTTGATTTGATTTGACTCATTTATTGCAACGTATACCTAAATACAGTGAAAAAGTTTGTTTATTAGCAGTGCAGGGAGATCATGGTAAGTATGGATATATTGATCATAGGGTGAAAAGAAAACAAGACTGAGGCGTACAAATTAGATAGCATAGGGCATATGCTAGGCAAGATCAACATTAGCAAGATCAGCATTATTTGAAGTTAGAGAGTCCATTTGTCAGTCTAATAGCACCAGGGAAGAAGCTGTTTTTGAATCTGCCGGTGCGTGTGTTCAAGCTTCTGACAGAAGAGGTTGTAGGAGAGCATTACTGAAGGGCAGTTGGTCTTTGATGATGTTGGCAGCCTTTTTCCAGCAACAAGTTGCATAAATGGAGCCCATGGATGGAAGGTTGGGTAATGATTTGGGCAGTGCACACAACTTTGTGTAGTTTCTTATGGTCCTGGGCAGAGCAATTGCCATACAAATGATGCATCTATAAACGTTGCTGAGGGATCTTGTGGACATGCCAAATTTCCTTGAGGAAGAAGAGGCATTGTAGTGCTTTCTTGACTATCACATCTACTTGGGAAGTCCAGGCCAGGTTGTCCCTGAAACAGATCAAAAAAGACATGATTTTGAAACCATACCAACTATTACACTCAGTTCACTCCCACAATCACACATAAAGAGATAAATCCAACACTGAAAATGTAACAATAATCATAAAACCATCATGCTATCAGACAAAAGGTTCAGGCTAAATGTGTTTAATTCTTCCCTTCCCTTCCTTGATATCATTGTTTCAATTTCTGGGGATAAGCTGGCCACAGATACACATTATATAGACACTGACTATCACTGAGTACCTTGAGAGTACATCCTCACATGCTGTTTCATGTAAAGACTCCATTCCATTCTCCCAGTTTGTCTGTATCCATCACAACTCTTCTGATGATTCCAACTTCCTCAGGAGACTTGCAGAAATGTCCATCTTTTTCTTGAACTGAGGATTCCACACTACACTTGTCAGCAGGAGCCTGAGTTGTATCTGACCCATTTCCCACACTCCTTCCCTCACTTGTTGTCTTACCTCCCACAATAGCGATGAGGTCTTCCTTGTCCTCACTCATCATAACAGCAGCCTTCGCATCCAAAAGACCATTAGCTGCCTTTTCCGCCACCTCCAGTGGAATGCTGCCACTGGACACATATTCCCTTCTCGTCTTGTCTGCCTTCTACAGGGACTGTGCCCTCCCTGAAGCACTGTGACCCTCTCCTCCTCCATTCCCAACACTTTCCCACCCTTCCACAGTACCGTCCCATGCAACAGCAGAAGGTGAAACAACTGTTTACCTCCTTCGTCATCACTGTGTAAGACCCCAGCCACATCTTCCAGATGAAACAATAATTTACCTGCATTTCATTCAATCTAGTCTACTATACTTGTTGTTCACAATGTGGCCTCCTCTACAGTGGGGAGATGAAACAGACTGGATGACCATTCCACTCTATCTGTATGAATGACCCAGAACTTTCTATTGCCTGCCACTTGAACACACCACCATGTTTCCATTCCAACATTGCTGTTTCAGGCCTACTGCACTTCTACAGCTAGGTTCAACGCAAGTTGAAGGAATGACATCTCATGTTCTGCCTCAGTATGTTACAGCCTTCAGTATTCAACCTTGACTTTTGCAATTTCAGAATGTGAGCACCTCCTCCATGCTCGTAATCCACTCTCATGTCTCCAGGCCCTATTCTGTATGGGTTACTTCTGACACAGCTATTCATACATCCAGTTAACACCCATTCAGCCTTTATCACGCTCCAGCATATCATCAGCAATCTCCATGCCAGCTTCTCCTTTATTTCCTTCTGTCACATTGGGCAACGTTTCCATCTATTCAACTCACTCTTTCCATATTCTCAAATGCCACTTCTTGTCATTAGTATAAATACATGATTTCCCATCTGTTTTCAGTTCTGAAGAAGAGTCACTACTCTCTCCACAGATGCTGCCAGACCTGCTGAGTTTCTCCAGCACTTTCTGATTTAATTTGAGATCTCCAGCATCTTCAGATTTTCATTTTATAAAAATGCAAATTGCTTTTAGAAGAGACACATTTACACTCTAATTTAGAAATTGTATCCATATTGGACTTTTTGCATCATCAGGATATCCCAGACACCCTCACAACACATTGATTACTTTTGAAAACAACGTTTGCATGCAGAATCAACAAGGACTTGGTATTCAGTATAGACCATAAAATAAGATGACCAGGCCAACTTTCTTGATGATGTCAGTTGAGGGACAATTTTCTATTCAAGTAATGATGTAGCTCAGTGATTAGATTAGATTAGATTCCCTACAGCGTGGAAACAGGCCCTTCGGCCTAACAAGTCCACACTGACCCTCCGAACAGTAACCCGCCTAGACCCATTTCCCTCTGACTGACGCACCTAACACTATGGGCAATTTAGCTTGGCCAATTCACCTGACCTGCACATCTTTGGACTGTGGGAGGAAACCAGAGGAAACCCACGCAGACATGGGGAGAATGTGCAGACTTCATACAGTCAGTCGCTTGAGGCTGGAATCGAACCTGGGACCCTGGTGCTATGAGGCAGCAGCATTAGCACTACTGCCTCTCAGCGCCGGTGACCCCAGACTCAATTCTGGCCTTGGATGACTCTCTACGTGGAGTTTTGACATTCTCTTCATGTTTGTGTAGGTTTTCTCTGGGTGCTCAGGTTTCCTCCCACAGTCCAAAAATGTGCGGTTAGGTGGATTGGCTATGGTAAATTGCCCATAGTGTCTCGGTAAGTGCAGGGTAGGTGTCGACTCAGTGGGCTAAATGGCTTGCTTCCACACTCTAGGGATTCTATGATCCTATATAATCTATCTGAAATACGATGCCTCAACAATGCAGCACTCGCGCATTATAGCAATGATGTAGCACTGCTAACCAAATGACATTTTGTAGCTCAGGTGCTCGTTGTTGTGTTCTGTTCGCCGAGCTGGGAATTTGTGTTGCAAACGTTTTGTCCCCTGTCTAGGTGACATCCTCAGTGCTTGGGAGCCTCCTGTGAAGTGCTTCTGTGATGTTTTCTCTGGCATTTATAGTGGTTTGTCTCTGCCGCTTCCGGTTGTCAGTACCTGCTGTCTGCTGCAGTGGCCGGTATATTGGGTCCAGGTTGATGTGCTTGTTGATTGAATCTGTGGATGAGTGCCATGCCTCTAGGAATTCCCTGGCTGTTCTCTGTTTGGCTTGTCCTATAATAGTCGTGTTGTCCCAGTGGAACTCATGTTGCTTGTCATCTGCGTGTGTGGCTACTAAGGATAGCTGGTCATGTCGTTTCATGTACAAGGTATACAGGAAAGCCACACACACACAGACTAAGTCCTGAACTACAAAAGCAACCACCCCAACACACACAAAAGAAGTTGCATCAAGACACTGTTCAAAAAGGCCACAACACACTGCAGCACACCAGAACTGCAAAAAGAGGAACAAGAACACCTATACAATGTATTCCCCAAAAACAGATACCCCCGCAATTTCATCAACAGATGCCTAAGGGAAAGATAACGGACTGAGGACATGCCACAACCCAAAGCACTAGCCACACTACCATACATCAAAAACGTTTCTGAACTGACAGCTAGACTACTGTGACCACTAGGACTCATAACAGCACACAAACCAACTCTCAGACAACAACTCACCAGGACAAAGGACCCAAGACCCAGCATGAGCAAAACCAACGTAGTGTACAAAATCCCATGCAAGGACTGCACAAAACACTACATAGGACAAACAGGAAGACAGATACTGATCCGTATCCATGATCATCAACTATCCACAAAATGACACGACCAGCTATCCTTAGTAGCCACACATGCAGATGACAAGCAACATGAGTTTGACTGGAACAACACGACTATTATAGGACAAGCCAAACAGAGAACAGCCAGGGAATTCCTAGAGGCATGGCACTCATCCACAGATTCTATCAACAAACACATCAACCTGGACCCAATATACCGACCACGGCAGCAGACAGCTGGAACTGACAACCGGAAGCGGCAGAGACAAACCACTATAAATGCCGGAGGAAACATCACACAAGCGCTTCACAGGAGGTTCCCAAGCACTGAGGATGTCACCTAGTCAGGGGACGAAACATCTGCAACACAAATTCCCAGCTCGGAGAACAGAACCACAACTATTAGCTAGCATAAAGTGGTTTAACTTTGCATAACCCTTTAATTGAGTGTTTTAATGGTTTTATTCTTGGAGTCAGTAGTTGTGGGAGTGCATTTTTTCTGGAATATAAGATTTGGTCCTCAAATGGACTTGGATCCATGATTTATACAAGTGTATGTTAAGTAAGTGAAAGAAAGTTGTTGCATTTCATGTTAGAACATATTTAATTTAACAATTGATATTTAAATTTAGTTCAATGAAACTTACCTTTTCTTCAAGTAATATCCCTCCTTGAGTCCTTTAAACAAGCTGCTAACTCGGTTCACAATTACAACCAGACAATTGCTCTTTAAACTCCTGTCTTCAACAGCCCTGTATGATGCCTTCCTCTCTTGTACTTTTGCACTTGACTGAATATGGTATCAAGATAAATAAATGTTTTCGATTAATGTGGCTTCAGCATTCTGTGATTTAACTTTAGGATAATTGATTTCAACAATTGCTATTAGATGTCAAACAATGACTGAATTAGCGTTTTGGAATATGGACAAATTCAAATGAGTCCAAACAAATGATAGTTGAGCATGGAATATTATCAATATTTTCTGTTAGAGACTTGAGAGAAACTAATTTCTGTTCCTACCACTGGAACAAATTAACCATGTTGCAATTTACGACTTTCCCTTTGAAGATCATACTTAGCCATTATATCCGAGTAACCTCTGCTGACTTTCATTTGAAGCTGTCATCAATTACAATAACCAATCTTTACAGGTTGGATTGTTGGTCAACTAGACAATGGTCAGAAGTTTAGAATCATTGGTTATATTTGGGCTTACAGCACTGATGTTTTTCACGATAAAATTTTGTTCTGTTAGCAAGCTATGGATCTGATCTCAACAATACTGCGTTACATGTTTTAACAGGGCTTAATGATTGGAAAACAGGAGAAGGAACCTGCAACAGTATATTCTGGTCCTGAAAGCATGGATTATGGGTTGGGAAGGCAACTTAATTATGTGTGGTGGAGACATCCCAGCACACCTTGCCTTCTCAGTGTTATTTGGGTGTACCAGTTCACTACCCTGTATTATTGCCACCACCCTCTTTCAGTGCAGGACATTTCTTCTAGTGTGGTTGAAAAAAAGCACATCTTGATCTAAGTAGGTAGGTTTGTTGTAGTCAACAAGATATAGTTTATGGCATGTTAGCAAATAACTACAGGTCACATTGCCATGATAGACATTATTGCAGAGACTTAGAGGATGACTAGATGCTTGGTCTCACTGCTCTGAGATCCTAAACAGTCCTGCCCAAATGACCTTGTGACATCAAGACAATGGGTGATGCTGATGGCACTCTTCAGTATGAATCTTTTTGTACTCGTTACAAATCACATACAACATCTGAATTACATTCTGGATGGGAAGACCGAAGCTATATCCTTCAACCCGCCACCAAGTGAGGCTCTTAACTGATCAAGTAATGACCACTTAAAGACAAGTTATAGTTTGATTTTCAACCAGGCTCCAATTATCTCCGCTGTAGGCAGGACAAAAGAAGGGTCAGCCTACCAGACTAGTAAACCAGTGCAGCAGGCTATCACTTGGAGGTTTGATAGGGCAGAGGTGTTCCTCAATCTTAAATCCGCAACAACTTGTGTCTGACTGAGGGACTGGATCAGGATAAGAGGGTGGCCTCTGAGAGACAGTCCCTGTCCTATCCTACTCTTCCTGCAACTGTCACCCTCCAATACTGAAAACCACTCTCTCCCAAAAAGTCACTTACCTGACACCTTGCTCCTCGCAGTCTTTGTTCTCCTCCTAGCAGCAGGCCCTCCCTTTTTGGTGGTGCTGTACCATGTGAAAGTTGTAGGATCTGACTAGTCAGCAGCTCCCATTGTGCTTCCACCCTGACAACTTGAATTCAGAGAAATGCCTATCCCTGCCAACCCCAACAAGCTGATCAGTGGAAAACACAAAAGGTGTTGCTCTAAAGAGTTAGTTCACTTGTCTCTTGTCACTTTCCAAGCAGGTGAGCAACACCAATGGAAGATTCTGCCATTTAATTGACCTTCTGCCATTTAAGCTCAATTATTGAGGTGCCCTGCTGCCAACATATCCAAAACAATACGGTTTTGGATATGCCTTCTCGCAACGTAATAAAGCTTGACTGAAGTTCACTGTATCACGGGATAACAGGACATCATTTCATCATCATAGCTTATGCATAACAATTTCAAACCTAAGTTTGTTTTACTTGTTTCTGAAGTTTTTGAACCGTGTAATTTTATTACTGTTGATGAAGAAACAATGTTACCTCACCTTTAACTTCAGCTGTCTTTTGTTGCATTACAATAATAGCTTCAGTTAAAGTGCTTAAGTATAATTTAAACAAAACCATTGTTGAAGCAGTGAACGTTATACCCATAGACTATAAATATAGCTGACTTGTAAGGATCAATATTTATTTTATTTTTAACACCCAATCATTATTTGTCTGTTGTATATAGTTGAACTCAATCCTTCACGAAAAAGTAATTGTTTGAGACAGGATCATATTTTCTTTAATGATGATAGAGGATCAATTAGTGTTGCATGAAACATTAGATACTGATGAGTGGTGATATTAATCAACAGATTGTGACTTGATTTATGCCATTAAATTGTTACTCTGAATCAATTAATAACAGTCACTGAATGATCAGCACAGAGCAACATTAAGAGCCTTGGCAACATGTCATAAAAATGTTGATATATTGTTGTAATGTTAAGTAATAGCCCAAAATTATAGAGATGTATACATACTAGTTTTAAAAGTGAAGTGTAGTGAATAATCAAATTTTGTATGTATATTAGTTCTGGAGTTGTAACACTTTTATGTAGATACTGTATAACCATAGAACAAAAAGACATTATAACTAGAATATAAAATAATTCCCCTGAGATTTCAGTCTTCATGATTATCTAAATTGTAGGAAATAGAGTGATATTTTATTCCTTGGTAATTGTTTTTGGTAAGTAATGGACAATCCTTAGCTTATCACTTCTTAGAATATCAGGACATTTGTGTTATTTAAATTCATTTCAGTTTGGCAGCATATGATGCTCATAACCAGTAAAATATTAACAAATAGAAAATTCCATATTTTCACATGTAATAAATTACTTAGCTAATGTCTAAATATGATAATGCATTTGAAAACATTTATGGCTGGTCTCACAATACGGTTTTGGATATGCCTTCTCGCAACGTAATAAAGCTTGACTGAAGTTCACTGTATCACGGGATAACAGGGCATCATTTCATCATCATAGCTTATGCATAACAATTTCAAACCTAAGTTTGTTTTACTTGTTCCTGAAGTTTTTGAACCGTGTAATTTTATTACTGTTGATGAAGAAACAATGTTACCTCACCTTTAACTTCAGCTGTCTTTTGTTGCATTACAATAATAGCTTCAGTTAAAGTGCTTAAATATAATTTAAACAAAACCATTGTTGAAGCAGTGAACGTTATACCCATCAGAAAAATATGCAAGAAATACCAAAGTAAAAAGGTATGAAAGAAGAATGATGTTTGGTAGAAGCATTTCCATTGAGAACACACCAGTTAACGATGACTGACAGTTAACTGTCAAGCTTTATTAGATTTTAAACCAGGCAGGTTAACTATGATTTATCAAGGCAGTGCCCTGAGAATTGAACCAGAGAATAACCATTACTGATTTTGTTGAGTTGGAACAGGTAGAGTATGTGTACATGTCATTCAGTCTCTGAGGGAGGCAATAGCCTAATAATATTTTTGCTAGACTATTAATCCAGAGATCCAGGTAATCTAGGACCTTGGTTCAAGTTCTGTAATGACAGATGGTGGGAATTTGAATTCAATAAAAACCTGGAATTAACTTTCTAATGATCATCAAGAAACTAAATGTAAAGTAAATTACTGCAAATGCTGGAATCTCTACTGAAAACAACCAATGCTGGAGATGACAGCAGGTCAGACAGCAACCTTAGAGAGAGACCAAGCAAACATTTCGAGTCTAGATGACTCTTCAGAGCTGCCGTGATGTGTGGAGCATTCTAATCTCCAAGTGCTCCCCACCAACTATAGCAAAAACACTGCCCCCTCCACATTTCATGTCAGTATATTTTATTTAAGTTTGAATTTTGCATTATTGCTTCATAATACTACTTGTCTCCCCAGTGTTTGTCCAACATGTACAAAGAAGTCGCTTGGCACCCCTACTATTACCTTCAAAATTCACTCCTTTAACCAATGTTACACAGTCACAGCAGAATGTACTATCTACAGATACATTGCACTAACTCACCAAGCTTCCTTCAACAGCATCTTAGTAAACCCAGAACCTCCACTATCTGCAAGGACAAGAATGGCAGATGTGTAGGAACTCCACCAACTGCAAGATCCTTTCTAAACTCAATTCCATCTTCTCTTGAATATATATTGTTCCTAATTGTCACTGGGTCATAATCCTACAACCTTCCTCCTAGCAGCATTGTTGGTCTTCATACAACCTAAGGACAGTAGCAATTCAAGAAGGAAGCTCACCACCATCTTTTCCAGAGCTAGTAGGGATGGGAAATACATGCTGGATTATCCAGTAACTTTTGCACCAAAGAATAAATAATACAAAATGCCTACACAAATCCAAAGTTTTACACAGACTGTTTACAGCAAGAACAGGCCATTCATCTCTATGCCAGATTCTGCAGTAGGTTCTTTAGCAGATCTTGGAGTCACAAAAGACATTACAGGTATATATTTTCAGGCTTTTTATTTTATCTTCTTCTGTTTATCAAATTTGCCTTTTAATGTTGTATTAATGTCTACCTCAGCATTCCAGTCATTCAAAGATTTGCTGGATAAAGAAATTTCTCCCAAATTTCTCACTTACTAATCATTTGAACCTAATGATTGCACAGAGAAAATAGTCTTCAAAGGTTTGTTCTGTTCAAATATTTCAGAACTTTAAACATTTAAAAAATTTCAGCTTTCAGCAAAAATGGTACCATCTCCTTTTAATATGATTTGTATTTTTATGAACAAATTTCAACATTTTAAAACATCCCAGGACAATTTGCCAAGGCAATCATGTCTAATTCTTCCTTGGTGAATCAAAATCCAATGTTCTATTGTTTTAACATCCCTTCTGCAAAACTGTGCACAGTATTTTATCTGTAGATTAAGCATTGACCTCCTCACTTTATTATAACTTTGATGCTTTTATACTCTGCAGCCTGCGCATCAAGTCCAAAATGATATTAGCATTTTGTTAAAGGTTTTATCTCCTACATACTTGTCAGGGTAATGTCAATCTGCAGTATATTGAGGATTTGCTGATTCTAAAACTATTTCTACATGTGGAGCTGTCATCCATCATGTAGTGTTTGAAATAAGGCGAACCAGATGGCCCTCATAGATTGTGAGCTCCCTGATTGGGACTGTTAATTTGGTCCAATCAGGGACCCCTGACTGACAGATATAAACAGGAGTGTCTACACCTTGTCTCTCACTGTGTCTCACACCTGCACACACACACGATGGGTGCTGGGGATAAAAATAATAAGCATTACCGCAGTTAGGTGGTAGTGTGGGGGTTAATAAAAAAAAGAGAAAAAAAAAAGAAAAAAGAAAAAAAATAAACAGGAGTCTTGAATAAAGATTCGTACACCTTGTGTCTCACACCTGCACACACACCATGGGAAAAAAAGATAAACAGGAGTGTCAGCACGCAGTCTCCACCAACACCCTGGAGTTGTTCAGGGAGATGTGGGCACTGCAGGGTGTGGAGTGCATTATTTCCCCCTCCAATTCTATTTTGATTGAATTCCTGCCTCCCCATCACTGTTCGATCACACAGCATTGCCCTTTGTGAAGGGCGCTGCTTGTCACTGGCCACTCGGGTATTTTCCTTTCTTCCTGGTGATAGAAATTGAATAAAGATTCGTACACCTTGTGTCTCTCACTGTGTCTCACACCTGCACACACACAACATGGGTGCTGGGGAAAAAAATAAGCACTACCACAGTTAGGCGGTAGTGTGGGGGAAAGGAAATAAAAGAAAAACAACAAAAATTTAAAAAATAAAAAAAACAGGAGTGTCAGGAGTTTCGTTCACTCTCGGAGCCAGCTCTGAGCTATCTGGGTCAGTGACATGTACCATGCACTTGTAAATAAAGGGTAAGTTGATGACGGGATACAGGCCTTTGTGGTGTTATTTCACATCAGTCTAAAGTAATGATCAGTATAACAATTTCAGACTGTATCAGGCTATTATTTATTTACATGAGAACTGCTGACACCAGCTAGTATATTAAATCAATCATTAATCCCTGTTTTATTTATTGTGGCATAATCACTGTTTTGTTTTCAATTTGTTCTCTCATAAATAATGTATCTCAGTTTTAATAATTTTAAGAATGGAAATTTGGCTTGGGTGTGCTTGTATTTATACATGCACTCCTGATCTATGCTCCTATTGCTCGTCCATGATTAAATTGATCTCTGTAAGCCTGAAAAGGCCATGAAATAAAATCACAATCTGAGGACTTGGGATCTGGGGATAATAATTAACATAAAAAGATTTAACCTTGAAGAAGTTTGCAAAAGTATTTTGAGGTGGTTTTCTTCAAGAACGAGGCAATACAAATGCAAGTTGTTGCTGTGGTCATCAGTGCTTGCAAGAATATTGTAAAGTTATCAGTAAATTGATTAAAGTTCTCATTTTAGATTCCTTCATTACCCCATGTATGTTTTGCCAGTTCAACTAAAAACGCAAAATTTCCAAGCACAAAATAGAATCATAGAAGTGTCTGATTTATGCCTAGATCAGTGAACATAATTTATTCTCATTTTCTCCAAAAGGAGATGATAATGGATACTGTCTTACTTTGGAAACGTAAGTAGGTCATTTTTATTTCAGGCATGTTTTATTCAAGCTTGCAGTTTTTCCAGTCAATTTGAAAAATGGTCAGGCGTGCTGAAACAATGACTGTAGCAATAAAGATAAGAGTCACCAAACAATTGATGCATAAAAGTGTGAAAAATAGTGAATGATGAAATCTTGCTAGCCATTAATGAAGTGAAATGTTATAAATCTTCTCTCTTACAAATTCCTAATTGTTAACAGCTCCTCTCTGTCACTTGCACACCTTGAATGAAAATTCAAACCATGTCACAACAGTGATAGACAATATTCTGTTATAATCAAAATTCTTCTTGAACTCAGTCAAGAACATATTCCTTTTATGAGTACACCTTCTCACATTATAGACTATTTACAACTTTATTAACCATTCATTGGTTGAATTACAAATGAAAAAGACAATGGAAATGTTTATATTCAGTCTCAGAATAGGAGACTAATGTTATCCTGTTAAACTGTAACACTAATGCCATTATGAACTTGCAAAAACTGTCAATAGAGAAAGAAAGTTGACTTATACACACATATGTTGGTGCTGAGATTGAAGATGATTATGTTGATTAAGACAGATTTCTGTTCTAACAATTCCAATTGCACTCATGGATTGTGGGTGTATAAAATGACACAAGAAGTCCTAATATTTACAATAATTGGACAGGCTTGACAAAGTAAGACTCAAGGAAAAAGTGAGGTCTGCAGATGCTGGAGATCAGAGCTGAAAATGTGTTGCTGGAAAAGCGCAGCAGGTCAGGCAGCATCTAAGGAACAGGAAATTCGACGTTTCGGGCATAAGCCCTTCATCAGGAAGCCCTGATGAAGGGCTTATGCCCGAAACGTCGAATTTCCTGTTCCTTAGATGCTGCCTGACCTGCTGCGCTTTTCCAGCAACACATTTTCAAAGTAAGACTCAAACAAACTAAGTACAAAGATTGCATTAAGATTGTAGTTGAATTACTATTTAATGTTATGCTCAGTATGTTTTATTATCATATACTTGAAAGAGTTAGGTGATATCTACCAGATATCATAACTCATTGTTGTTAACTCTATTCCCAGATTCAACACATTTTGTCTTCCACTTGTCTTTTAAGACCCTCAATAACATTGATCGTATTAAGAGATTTTAATCCACTTTGTTTTTGAAAATAAATTGTTGTGTTAAACTTTGTAAACAAAATCAAGGGATTTTATATTCCAAAAAAGTATAAATGCACATGTGTGAATTAAATTATTACATTAGTTAAGAGAGAACATAGTGACTCCAAAGGTATTGCATGATGAATTATTCATTGAAACTTGCACAAATAAAAATAAACTGAAAAGCTTCCACATAAGGTGATATTAGAGCTAGTGCCAAACAACATGATCTAGAAATTTGGAAAAAGGGAGATGGTGGGGGGGGGGAGAGGGGGGGGGGTAGGGGGAAGGGAGGTGGGGGGGTGGTGGTGTTGGTGGGTGAGGTTGCGGGGAGCGTGGAAGGTGTAAAAGGAATGGTCAGCCTAAGTGGAACAATTAAAATTAAGGTGCCCAATGGTCAGAATTAAACAAACACAGAATATTGGGCTCAATAAGGTTCCAGAAATAGGGAGGAGAAAACATTATACACAATAAGAGGTAATGATCAAGAACTCACTGCTTATGAGGATAGTGGAAATGGAGAAAATCAATCATTTCTAAAATAAATTGTAAAGACACTTGAGGGAAATAAAATTCCACAGCTGTGGCACAGAGCAGGGGAATGGAATAGTCTGGATTAGTCTGCACCCTAAAATCCAAAATAGAGTTTTAAATTTGAAGTTCTGCTTGACTGAGAGCCAGTGAGCACAAAGGTAATGAGTGAAAGGGACTTTGTCTAATATAGAGACAGACAGCAGATGTTTAAATGATGCTAGGTTTATGAATAGTAGAATTTGGGTGACTAGCATGAATGCAATAAAATAGCAAAAGCATGGATGAGGATTATAGAATCAGAAGAAATGAGAAAAGAGTGAAGTCTGTTGGAATGAGATATCTACACAGCTCATTGTACCCTTCTCCTCATTTTCCACCCAACCAGCCTCCACAGTCAAAGGATTATTCTCTGCCATTTCCATCATTTCCAACATCAAAAACAGCTTCTCTCTCCTCCACTGTCAGCATTCTGCAGGGATCATTTTCTCAGTGACACCATGGTCTACTTCTCTGTCACTTCTAACACTTCCTCACTTCCTATGACACCAATCCATGCAATTGCAGAGAGTATAACACTTACTGTTTCACCTTTTCCCTGTTCAAGGTCAAAAAGTATAGCATTTACTTCTCACAATGCAATCACCTTTGCATTAGCAAGACCAATGCAGACTGGGTGATGGATTTGAAGAACATCTCAGTTCCGTCCTTAAGAGTGACACTGACCTTCCAATTGCTTGCTATTTCAATAGACCATATTGCTCCCACACTAACATTTCCATTCTGGTCTCTGCAGTATTCCAATGAACTTCAGTACCAGCTGGAAGAACAGACATGCTGTCATCCACTTAGGCACTTTATAGTCTTCAAGACGTAACTTGAGTTCCATAACTTCAGAGCATAATCTCTGTCCACCTTTTGGATTACAACCACTCATTGCCCACTTGTTTTGCCTTGTTGGCTCTGCTCTCAGCAAAGGGGACTCGTTTTCTCTTTTTCATAGCTATTTTACATATCAATCAGTTTTTTGCCTTCATCCACACCCCCTTCGTTTTTTGCTCTGGGCACCTTAGCTACCTGTTCCATTCACTCCTCTACCCCTCTGTAATGAGGAGAAACATAATTTTTTAGTTCTCTTCAGTTTTGAAGAACAGTAACATCAGATTTGGAGGTTTAATTATTTTTCTCTCTCCACAGATGCTGTCAGACCTGCTGAGTTTCTTCATAGTTTCTTGCTTTAGTTTCAGATTTCCAACGTCAACAGTATTTTGCTTTTATCATTATTCCAGTTGCTATTTGGTGCAGCAGAGACTACCATCTCCCTCGGTTAATCCAGTACTATGTCGGCTAATAAAGCATGAAAAAGACATTTAAAATAAAAACAAGATTTCTTTATCTAATTTTAAAATGGACTGTGATGGACTATAATAGCTATAAGAAATCACCTGATTTGCTCTAGAAATCTCCATCAGTAATTGCAAAGTCAACCCTGGTGGAACTAGATGCCTCATAATTACATGGACATTGCAAACACAATGAAACAAAAAGAGAAGCAGACCCTTCACCCCACAACTGAACTGAGAACAAAGGAGATATATCAAAACCCATAATGGTTGCAAAGGTACAAACAGTCACCATCAAATTCCTCAGGTCTTCAATGTTTTGTTTTTATCAAAGGGATAGATGCCAACCAATTAGTCGAAATGGCTTTCAACAGTAGATAACATCATATGAAAACAACTCCTGCCTTTTGAATAGTTTTAATTTTATATTTCTGAACTCTTGTTAGCCTGCTTTTCATATTGGAACAGAAAACAACAAACAGCACTCAAGGCCAACAGCTCAGCCTGCCTCAAGACCAATTCTCCTTGAAGACTATTTCTGGAAAATATAGCAGTTTTCCATCTATTAGGAGAAAGTGGGGACTGCAGATGTGGAGATCAGAGCTGAAAATGTGTTGCTGAAAAAGCGCAGCAGATCAGGCATAATCCAAAGAGCAGGAGAATCGACATTTTGGGCATGAGCCCTTCTTCAGCCGTGAAGAAGAAGGTCTTATGCCCGAAACGTCGATTCTCCTGCTCTTTGGATGCTGCATGACCTGCTGCGCTTTTCCAGCAGCACATTTTCAACTCCCATCTATTAGAACAATCTTGCAGTGCCGTTATTAACTTTGAAGAAATTCTGCAACACTCCAAGGGTGAATTTTTGCACCCAGAGGGTGGTGCGTATGTGGAACCAGCTGCCAGAGGAAGTGGTGGAGGCTGGTACAATTACAACATTTGAAAGGTATTTGGATGGGTATATGAATAGGAAGGGTTTAGAAAGACATAGGCCAAATGCTGATAAATAGACAAAGTCTTTTCCCCAGGGTGGGGGAGTCCAGAATGAGATGGCATAGGTTTAAGATAAGAGGGGAGAGATTTTAAAGGGATCTCAGGGATAATGTTTTCAGCTAGAGTGTGGGTCATGTATGGAATGAGCTGCCAGAGGAAGTGGTAAAGGCTGGTATGGTTACAAGATTTAAAAGGTATCTGGATGGGTTTATGAATATGAAGAGTTCAGATGGATGTGGGCCAAGTGCTGGCACATGGCAGATTAGGTTGGGAAATCTGGCCAGTATTGGATGGCAGTGTCTGTTTTTGTGCCGTATATCTCTATGACTCTGCCTTCAGCCAACTGGACAACAACTTTCTGGATTAAAACAAAGAACTGCAGATGCTGAACATCTGAAACGTGCAGAGAGAAAGGTGGAGAGAAAGCAGTTAATGTTTCAAGTCCAGTGACCCTTCTTGAGAACAGTACTGAAGAAGAGTTACCAGACTCGAAACATTAACTTTGCTTTCTCTCCATAGGTGCTACAAGACCTACTAAGTTTCTCCAGTAATTCCTGTTTTTGTTTAATAGCTTTCTGTATTTTGACAATCATGTGAATTAATAATTATCCTGTTATTTTTGGTATTCAATGCTGTAGAACCCTTTCCTTTTTTGTTTCTTCCTTGTGTGCTCACGTATATGTGTGTGAACCCCCCTGAGCTTGAATGTGAGTAAATACCATTTCTGATTTAAATCAAAGAGAGAATTTGCTGCAAATCCTTTCTAGTTTGGCATCACCAAAAAAGGGGTTTAAAACAAACCTCAGCCTGGTTTGAAATTAAACCATTGAGCTCAAAGTCAAAAATTGAAAAGTGACAATCAGTTTAGTCTATTGTCTTCCCTAGACTTTAACAACTGAAATACATAATGAGTTTTTCAGCTCAGCCACAACATGAATTGCATTCTGAGAAGATAGAGGATCATGGACCGTCCAAAAGCTCTCAAACAATTTTTTTTACATATCCTCAGCATCTTTGGTCCAATACTTCCATTCCATTTTTTTTGTGAAATGATTGTTTGTGTTGTATAGGTTTAGATGTTTTGACTTTAATCTACTGTCTCATCATGTATCCACTCTTCACATGTAATTGTAAAACATGACAGTTGACAGGTTGTTTTAATCAAGATGGAGTCTTTGCCGAAGCGCCCAATTGTCTCTGCACCCAATGTCTACATGTGCACTTTCCAGGGAAAAGTGACTTTATAATTCTGAACTGTGAGAATGCTGGAAGATTTTATCTCCCTTTTTATTTCATCTACACTGGTAAATTGTAACATCCTGTCTGGAGTTTGACTTGATCTGATCTCATGCAGCACAGTCCATGGAAATAAAAATGCAAAGTTTATGTCTAAATTACTCAATTTTATACACTTACAACAACTGAACCAATTGAGGAAAAGGCAACTAGAACTAATATTTTAAATCAAAAGTACCGCACTCATTAATTAGAAATGTCTAAGTGTTAAAATAATTAATTAGACTATCCCAAAGCAAATTGATTATTTGTAACCTCACAATCTAATTTCCAAGTCCTTCAATAATTAATTAGCACCATGAA
This sequence comes from Hemiscyllium ocellatum, assembly GCF_020745735.1. Classification (NCBI taxonomy): domain Eukaryota; kingdom Metazoa; phylum Chordata; class Chondrichthyes; order Orectolobiformes; family Hemiscylliidae; genus Hemiscyllium; species Hemiscyllium ocellatum. Next base: position 91,481,894 of record NC_083411.1, on the reverse strand, counting down.
TCAAAAATTCACCCTCCCTGACTTTGAGGGAAAAGCTTAACACATCAAGTGGAAGGCTTGAGATTTAGTGAATCATTAACTAACCCAAATTTACATTACCTAAATCATCACTTTGTCTTGCAGTTACATGTTGAATGTTGGATTTTATTTTCTGATTTTTTTCAGTTTGTCTCCTAAACTTGCACATTCAATCTTATTCTCATCTCTAAGCTGCTAAATCTTCAAAGTCTGGAATACAAAGGAGAGGAGTTTGTGCTTCCGTTGTAAATATATTGATCCGACCCATCTGGACTGTTGTATTCTGCTTTGAACATCTCTGACTCAATATTGATGAAGGTGTGAAAATGGAAGTAGGAACCAATTCTGAGATTCATGATCCTATTCCCTATAAATGTGCAATAGGACTTGGTTGAGTGTCCAAATATCTATTAGACTGTTGAAACTGGGAAAGATTGCTTGACTGACAGCTCTTGTTGTATGATGTGTTCTTGCAATTTAACAAGAACAAATGTTCCTATTTTTGGTGGTGTGTTTTATCCCATGATAGTCATAGCACCTAATTCCTCCACTGTCCATGGTGACTTTTCTAAAACAATCTTCTGGTCTTCAACTCATTAATTATGCAGCTGAGCTCTCACCCTTGTCATGGAATTGCACTTCAGGAAAGGCAGTAACGTTTGCTGCTGGTAAGACTTTGTGAATTTCATGTTGCTGGTAGCATATAAATCAAACCTGTGCATCATTTCAGATGCTGCCAGTGGACTGACAGTGGTCAGTCACTGCACTGTTTTCAGACAATCTGAATGGCTGACTGTGGTCGTAGCCCCTGATTGAGCATAGTCCCTCATCGCCCCACTTTCAGCCAAAGTCATTTGGTTGCATGTCATGATATTCCACACAAGCTGCTGACACATTCTGTTGGTGTGACATTGATATAGCATGATGACACAGAGAAATATGTCCACCCTCTTGAAGTGTTCCAAACCATGATAAGCTGTTTGCTTGTTCCACTGTGACATTAAAAAAAAACTATGTAAACCTGCAGAGGATGACAGCGTGTAATGTAGCATCGAAGACCCTAAGCATGGAAAAGCAATTTAAACCTCTGGCAGCCCCCAAGGCAACACAATGTGAGTGAGCATTAAGTAAGCAATGAGCCATAAGATAGACATTGTGTAGATGTGTGAGATGCATGTATGTCCCTGAATGCAAAAATGATTCAGCAGTAACAACCGAGATATAGAGTTCTAAAGTGAAGTCCTGAGGCATTGAAGTGGTGTATGAGTTGGTCTGAAAACAGACATGATGTAATGTTGAAGCTGGTGGTTTTTTGAATGTCATGTGAGAACAAAGTGTAGATGGGTTGTAGGAAAATGTGCATGGAACATGCAGGGACATTGTGATGAAGAAAGTTAGATGTAGACCTGGAGAAACAATTTTTCCTGATGATTAACACTTTTATTGGCCTGTAATTAAAGCAGTTTTTTTGAATAAATGGAAAGCAATTATTGTATTTTTAAGGTGTCTTTTTAAAACATCCTATTATCACAATACAGTTCGTGGATACCATAAACACTCAACAGTTGGTGAATGAGCATGGAAGTGATATAGCTGAGCATGGACGATATGAGGGGCCATAGTGCGAAGGTTAAAGGCTTGTCATGAAGAGTATGGAAACTAAATGGGTATTTGGAGAATGATAATTTGTGCTGGAGAGCATAAAGAGAAATGGAAGAGTGGATGGAGGTGCTTAACGTGGTCTGGAGAGTATGAAGGACCAAAAGGGTGAGTATAAGGTGACATGGATGGAGTATGAGAAAAGTGTGTGAGGGATGGGGAGAGGGCTAGAGCCTTTACTGTTTTTATTATAAGTGGTAAAGGTGTCAGAGGCCTGAGATGGACCATTTAAACAGACCACTTAGCATTTTCACCCTGGGTGTTTGGCCTGACTCCTCTTACAACCTTCAGTCCTCTGACCTGATTATTTGCATGACTTTGTCGCGAGGATTTGTTCTGAGCTTGATAGTTTTGCAACTTCAGCTATTTGCCCTGAGAGTATAAATCTAACCTCACAACTCCAAAATATAACGACATTGGAGAAACAAAAGTTGAATTCAGCAGAGCATCAAGGGTTAAAAGTATATTTAAATTTAATTAAGGTTTGTGGTTATTCACTTAAGTTTAGAAGATTGAGAGTTGGTTAATTGAGGCCTTTTATAAATCTAACCTTATATCCCTTTAGAAGAAAAATAGATTTTAATTAATGCATAGTCAAATAAGCACAGTTGAAGTATAGTTACTATTGGGTTATTTAAAATGCAACTGCAAATATTGGAATATGGAACCAGACTCACATCAGTAATGTGGTGATTATTACTTAATTGATTATGTTGATGTTGATTGATGCATAAATATTGGACAAGATATTAGACAGAGCTCTTCTTCTTGCATTGTAAATAGTCCACTGAAAACATTCATCTCAATCTGAGAGGCAACAGCACTTTAATTTCAAGCCTCATCTGAAAGATGATCTGTAACAATCTTTCCCTCCCTCAGTGAATGTTAAGAAGATGTAGCTTGGATTATGTTATGACTTTGGAGTGGTATTGAACTCTTAACCTTCTGAAGCAGAGTACTCTCCATTGAAGAACCACAGCTGACACCTCTTGACTGTCCTGCTCCTTAGATGCTGCCTGACCTGCTGTGCTTTTCCAGTGCCGCACATTTTGACTCTGATCTCCAGCATCTGCAGTCCTTACTTTCCCTACCTTTTGATTTAAACATAGTAAGTCAAAGTGAAATTCTCCAATTTGTGAAACAAAATCTGTGGGTTTTACACAGACAATAACTTGCGTTTGGACAACTTGAAAGTTGCAAACTGTAGAAAATTCAAGTAAATGATCTTTACCTATGGTTCTGTCCATTTAAAAAAAAACTATTACTAGGTCATGGATTGCTTTTTACTTTTTGCTTTCTCACAAATAATTTGGAAACAATTAGCAATCAAACTTCAAGCATACTGGACGAATGGATGACAATAAGAAGAGGGATGATACTCCAGGACTGAAGGTGCTATATCTGAATGTATGCAGGATGAGGAATAAGGTAAATGAGCTTGTGGCACAGATTGAAATTGGCAGGTATGACGAGTGGGCATCCTAGCAAAAAGATAGGCAACTGGGCAGAGTGGGTGGGGTTGCCTTATTTGTAAAAAATGAAATTAAATCAAAAGTAAGAAGAGTCAAATGGTGTAGGGTCTGTATGGGTAGAATTGAGGAACGGCAAAGGTTAAAAAAAAACAAAGTGGGAGTTATGTATAGGCCTCTAAATAGTATTCAGGAGCTAGGCCGCATGACACACCAGGAGATAGAAAAGGTGTGTAAGAAAGGCAAAATTACAGTGATCATGAGGGATGTCAATATACAGGTGGGCTGGGAAAATCAAGTTGGCAATGGATTGCAATTATTGAAATTCATGGAATGTCTACAAGATGGCCTTTTGGAAAAGTTTGTGGTGGAGTTCACTGGGGAACAGGCAATACTGGATCTAGTGTTGTGCAATGAGGCAGACTTGATAAGGGAGCTTAAGTTGAAAGAACCCTTGGGAGGCAATGATCATAGTATGATTGAATTGACGCTGCAATTTGAGAGGAGGAAGATTGAATCAGAGGTAACAGTATTACAACTGAATAAAGGCAATTACAGGAGCATGAGGTTGGAGCTGGATAGAATTGACTGGGATAGGAGCCTATACAGGGAAGACAGTGGAACAGCATTGGCAGGAGTTTCTGAGAGTAATTCAGGAGACACAGCAGAGATTCATCCCAAGGAAAAAGAAACATGGTACAGGGAGGATGAGGCAACCATGCTAGGGAAGTCAGGGATAGCATAAAAGTAAAAGTGAAAGCACATAATGTGGAGGAGGGCAGTGGGAAACCCGAGGATTGTGAAGCTTAAAAAGACCAAAAGAGGGTAACAAAAAAAGAAATAAGAAGGGAAAAGATTAAATATAAGGGTAAGCTAGCTAGTAATATAAAGGAAGACTGTAAATATATAAAAGATACAAGAGAGGGAACAGTGGACATTGGGCCCCTGGAGAATGACATTGGAGAGATAGTAGTAGGGAACAAGGAAATTGCTGAGGAATTGAATCAGTATTTTTGAGTCAGTATTCATGGTGGAAGACATGATTAATATCCCAAAAATTTAAGAGAGTGAAGGTGCAAAACTGAGTACGGTGGCCATTACAAAGAAGAAGGTGCTAGAATAACTAAATGGCCTGAAAGTGGATAAATCAGCTGGACCAGATGGACAACACCCCAGAGTTCTAAGAAAGATAGCTGAGGAGATAGCAAAGGTGTTAATGGTGATCTTTCAGGAATTGTTAGAATCAGGAAGGGTTCCAGAGAACTGGAAAATTGCTAACATAACACTCCTGTTGAAAAAGTGAGTAACGCAAAAGATGGAAAATTAGAGACTAATTAGCCTAACCTTGGTCATGGGTAAGATCATAGAATCTATTATGAAGGATGAGATTACTGAATACTTGGAAATGCATGATAAAATAGGGCAAAGTCCGCATGGTTTTATCAAGCAGAGGTCGTATTACTCTGCTAGAATTCTTTGAGGAAGTAATGAGCAGGTAAGACCAAGGAGATCCGATGGATGTTATCTGTCTGGACTTCAAGAAGGCCTTTGACAAGGTGCTGCACAGGAGGCTATTGAGTTAGATTAGGGCCCATGGTGTTAGAGGCAAAATGCTAGCATGGATAGAAGCTTGACTGTCTAGCAGAAAGTGGAGAGTGGGGATAAAAGGGTCTTTCTCAGGATAGCAACTAGTGACAAGTGGTGTTCCGCAAGGCTCAGTGTTGGGACTGCAACTTTTCACTTTATACATTAACAATCTAGATGAAGGAACTGAGGGCATTCTGGATAGATTTGCAGATAATATAAAAATGGGTCGAGGGACAGGTCGCATTAAGGAGGCAGGGAGGCTGCAGAGATATTTGCTCAGGTTTGGAGAGTGGGCAAAGAAGTGACAGATAGAGTACAACGTGAGAATGTGTGAGGTCATGTACTTTGGTAGGAAGAATAGAGGCAGGGTCAATTTTCTAAATGGGGAGAAAATTCAGAAATCTGAAGTGCAAAGAGACTTGGGAGTTCTAGTCCAAGATTCTCTCAAGGTAAACTTGCAAGTTGAGCCTACGGTTAGGCAGGCAAATGCAATGACGCCATTTATTTTGAGAGGACTTGAATATAAAAATGGGGATGTACTTCTGAGGCTCTATAAGGCTCTGGTCAGACCATATTTGGAATATTGTGCATAGTTTGGGTCCCGTAGTTCAGGAAGGATGTACTGACCCTGGAGCGGATTCAGAGGTGGTTCATGAAAATGATCCCAGGAATGAAAAGCCGAACATATGAGGAATGTTGAGGACTCTTGGTCTATACTCAATGGAATTTAGAAGGATGAGGAGATATCTATTTAAAACATACAGATTACTGAATGGTCTGGACAGAGGCGATGTTGAGAAGATGTTTTCATTGTAAGAAAGACGAGGGCATAGCCTTAGAATAAAGGGAAGACCTTTTAGAACAGAGATAAGGAAAAACTTCTCAGTCAGAGAGTGGTGAATCTATAGAATTCACTGTCACAGAAGGCAGTGGAGGCCAGGTCGTAATTGTCAAGAGGATGAAGGGTTATGGAGAGAAAGTAGGAAAATGGGGTTGAGAAACTTATCAGTCAAGATCGAATAGCAGAGCAGACTCAATGGGCTGAATGGCTTTATTTTTGCTCCTAATTCTTATGGTGTTATGGTCTTAAAAGTACAGAACAGGCCCTTCACCCCATCAAGCCTTTGCCGAGATATTTCATGAATTTGAAACTTTTGCACCCTGTGGTCTGCATCTATTCCCTGTCTATTCATATATTGATCAAGATGGCTCTTTAACATATTTATTGAGTCTGCTTCTGCCACTTCCACTGGCAATGCGTTCCAGACATTTACCACCCTCTGTAATGTAAGCAAAAGTTTGAAAATGTGCCTCGCACATTTCCTTTAATTTTTTCCCTTTTACATTAAACCTATATCTCTTTGTAATTGAAATTTTTAACCTGGGTAAAATTGTCCGACTGTCCATTCTATCCAAGCCTCTCATAATTTTGTAAACTTCTATCAGGTTGCCCATCAGCCTCTGATGTCAAGTGAAAATAAACGAAGTGTGTCCAGTCTCTCCTCAGAACTAAAACTCTTCAAATCAGACAACATCCAGGTAGAGCTTTTCTGTACCCTCTCCAAACCTTTCACATCATTCTGGTAGTTTGGCAATTAGAACTGTACAAAATATTCCAAACATTGCCAAATTAAATTTCTATACAGCTGTAACATGACTTACCAATTTTTACACTGTAGGCCCTGCCCAATGAAGACAAGCATGCCATATGTCTTGTTGACCACTTTATTCACTTGTGTTGCCACTTCCAGTGAACTGTAGACCTGTATGCCTTTATGCCTCTATATGGCAGAAAGTGAGGACTGCAGATGCTGGAGACCAGAGTTGAAAAATGTGGTGCTGGAAAAACACAGCAGGCCAGGCAGCATCCGAGGAGCAGGAGAATCGACGTTTCTGGTATAAGCCCTTCTTCAGGAAAGGCTGTACATGTTAATAAGTTACTAAAAATGTATCACTGAATGAATAGATTCCCAGCAACAAGCTCAATTCTGGTGAGGTGATTGGTTATTGTGCAATAAGGTACATTTCGCTGCATTTACTTTCATGGTTTGACATTGTCCTGTGTTTTAATCATAGATTTTACTCAATGGCAGAAGGTAGAGAATGAAAGGTCAAAGATTGTTTTATAACTGGAAGCCTGGATTCAGAGTGTGCCACAGGGTTCAGTCTGGATACATTGCTGCTTGTAGTATAGATTAATGATCAAGATATAAATGCAAGAAGTCCTATCGGTAAATTTGCTGTTGACATGAAAACTGTTATTGCGATAAGTAGCGAGGAAGATTTGTTAACGTTATTTATTAACAGGGCGTCCACATCACTGGCTAGAATGACATTTATTGCCAATCCACAATCACATCTGTGTATTTTGAAACAATTAACCAACAATTACTTGGTGCCCTTAAACCAGCTATCTGTTCTCAATTTGATGGATCTAATTTCACCATCTAATACAGTGACACATTAATCTAACCTGAGGTTCTGGATTACTAGGTCTAGTGACATTACCACAACACACTGCCACCCTAGTGGAATTAGAGGAGATTTGAAGAAAACGTTTTTCACTCGGAGGGCTGTGGTAGAGTTGCGTTGAGGTGGGAACTTCCACAATATTTAAGCAGTATTTAGATGAATACTTGAAAAATTGAAACTAAGTTAAATAAGATCTGGCCACACAGCCCTTCAAGCCTGCTCTGCCATTCAATATGATCATGGCTGATCAAACAACTCAGCATCCTTTCCCGCTTTCACCTTATACTTTTTGAACCTTTAGACCTAAGAACAATTGCCATCTACTTCTGGAATTTTTTTAGTATTTTGGCCACAACTACTTGATGTGGGAGAGAATTCCACAGGCTCACCACGCTCTGGGTGAAGAAACTTCTCCTCACCTCAGTCCTACATAGCTTAACATGTATCCTTAAATTGTAACCCCTGGCTCTGAGCTGACTGGTCATTAGAAATTTCTTCGTCTGTTCACACTGTCTAGTCCTGTTAGAATTTTATGGTGTTAAAATACACAAGGTTCGAGGCCAAGTGCTAAAAATGAAATTAGAGTAGATTGGTGTTTGATAATCATCATGAATGATGGGTGGAAGGTTTTCTTTCCCTGCTGTAAAACATGATGCATCAATGGCTTTTGGTCTGGGACTATCTGACAAACTCTATCACTTTTTAAATTGAAGGTGACAGTTTACAACAATACAACAAGACAACAGAGAGGAACTGGTCAGATGGTCTAAATCAACTTTGACAGTACTATGGCTTTAAAAGATGTATTTTGACCCTGTTTTATGAAGAAAGTGTGAGACAGAGATGAAGAGCAGTCTGCTCTAAGCCAAGAGAGTTAACTGTTTGTGTGGCCTTTGGGCATTTTTTTAAAAAGTTAGAACAATAGAAGCAGCCTGAATGGGTGGGCTCAAGCCCCCGCAGAACGAGGAGTTTTAGTTTTAGCTTTCTGCAGTTGTTGGGATCTTGATGCCAAATGGGGAAGCTATTATTCCTTTCTCTGTTATAGCTAAAACATGGTGTTCTCTTCCTGCTGCTGGAATTTGCCTTTGCCGAGGGTGTACTTATGGGATGCCACTATACTGGAACAGTTAAATAGTGGTAGTTAGTATATCTATTATTTGGTTAAGCATTTAAATAGAGTTACAGTTAAGCCAATTCTTTTATTTTATTTTTACTTTGCCTGTATTTTAACTGTTGTGTAAATATAAAGTGTGTTTTGCTTAACATTGAGTAGCTTGACCAGTCAAATTGCATCTGGAACAGAGCGCCATACACAAAACCTTAAAATAAGAAAAAGTTTGTGCTAAGATTATCTTCATAATATATTTTGAAAGCATTGGACTGGTCCATAGCAGAATCAAATGGAACTTATTCGTAGAAAAAATATGAGGTGATACATTTTGGGAGACTGGGTAAGACAAGGGAATGCACATTAAATGGCAGAACCTTACGAAAGTACAGAATATCAGAGCAACCTTGGTGCATATGTTTAATGATCCTTGAAGGCAGCAGGACAGCTTGTAAACAAACAGTTAAGAAGGGATTTACAATTGTTGTCTTTATTAGTTGAGGCATTAAATACAAGATGGAGATTTAAAAGAGATTAATTAGGTCACAGCTGGAGTCCAGTTTACAGATCTGATCGCCACAATATGGAAAAGATATGATTGCACTTGTGAGGGTGCAGAGAAAATTTACCAAGTTGCTACCTGGGTTGGAGTGTTTCAGCTATGAAGAGGAATAAAATAGGTTTGGGTTTTTTCCCCTTAGAGCAGACAAGACTGGGGGAACCTGATTAGGCTGTACAAAATTGAGGAACACAGACAGAGTAGGAGCAGGAACCATCACAATTTAATAAGTATTTAGATCAACACTTGAAATCCAAAGTATTATAAGGCCATGGGTCAAGTGCTGGTAAATTAGATTAAAGTAGAGAGATGCTTGATGATTGACATAAACAGGATAAACAAAAGGGTCTATTTTCATGCTGTAAAAGTCTAAGATTCAGAATGTTAGTCTGAGAATGAGAGGCAGATTCTATTACTTTGTAATATTAAAAATGACAATTCACATCAATATTTCTATTTCATTGATCTGAATAGAAATGTTTATGTAAAATACTCCACTGTTAGATGGCTGAGATTCAGTTTGAGCAGCTGTGGTCTATTCAATTTTGTGACTTTCCAACCAAAAGGAATTGTGTTATCAACTCTTTTTAGTATTGTTTGATCAGATCTATGATTGATACTATTTTCTGATTCAAGAACTTAATTCACAGACAAGATCATCTATACTTTCCAGTGCTCAGTAAGTACAGAATATGATAAAGGCAGTAGCTTTTTAAAATAAGAACTAGCATTCATTAAAGTAGCTATTCTTCTTTATTTGAATTTAATTTTTAATTTAATGCTCAAATAAAATTAAGTGCTTGAATGTATCCACAGAATGCACATTTGAATGCACAAAAAAAGGTAGGCAGTGGTCAGTTATCACCTGTTTTACCACCAGGTACAAACATGGAAGTCAGATTTTAAACAGTGCTTCACAAAATTAAGAAGCAGCCCAATCTTTCAACAACTTTCAGTTAGCTCCTGAACGAATGCATGGGTAGAATCGTGATGTGATTATTTATACATGTGTAGATGGGAACAAAACAATTTAAAAATATTTTTAATGTAAGTATAATTTAAACTATATTAATTAGTGATGTTGAACATATGACCTGGGGCAAAGCTCCACACAAGCCTGTATTTTTGTTTTACATTTTTGTGTCATAATTGAGTATGTTGGTATGGTATTTTGTCTTTTCCTGCAGGTCAAGATTAATTTTAAAAAATTAATGATCCCTGCCACATAGCAGTTATCATTGCCAAGAGATGGAGATCAGATCTGTCACAGTTTTCCTGGCACACATTGCGACAGCTTTTAACATTGATTGTTTCATGCAGTTCATTTCAAAAAATTGTCACAATGCTCCCTAATTTTATTTTACATCCTGACAAGTGCCTCTTCTATTTGTTAGCCTTTCTGTTTTTGAATAAATGCTCATTGCATTTCAAGAGAATTAGAGGATTCATTTTTTTCTTTCTGGAGATGAATAAAAAATTCTGGAGATGGTTGATTTGTAAGCAACAGACAACTACCGTAACACATAACATCTGAAAATACTCTGAATTAAACAGTTGTGTGAATAATAAGGGACACTTAAGTCTTCTGAATTAATAGGGTAATTATGAAAGCAGCAATCAATGTTTACAAACGCTTGTAAGTAATGCTGATGTGTGATTGTCCATGATTTAACTGTCGTCAAAACTGCTGCACTGAAGTGAATTCTAAGCATTGCCTGAAGAAATGTATATCAATTAAAAGCAAAGAAAGTAAATTCAGTTTTAATGAGCTATGTTATAAAATTAATCTTGTAACGGGACATTTCTATGCCCCAATGCAGTGTGGCGATGAGTGTTCATTGATGGTTCATGTTAGGAACATTTTCTTAAAATGAAGTTGACATAGCAAGCTAGGTCTAAAATTGAAGAGCTTCATTGCATGTGTTTAACTGTAGGAGAGAGATTTGTACGTGCATGTCTGCAGTGAAAAGCGCCAATTAACCTAGTGCTTCCAAAATAAATACTGGGTTAATCCATGTACTTCAAGCGTTTTGCTGAGCACAAGCAATTAAAATGTCAGGATGTCAAAATAAGTTCTGATTTGTTTATAATCTATACTGTGCACAAGCTTTTCATTTTTTGTGGGTTCAGTGGCAAATCTGTGATCTGTGCACAGATAGCAGATACGGCATAGAAGATCCTTGATTCAGTTTCTAACTTATGGTGATCCAAAGTAAAGCTGCGAGTAGGCAATGGCACACTAACATTGCTCCTTGCCAATGCTACTCCTTGCCTGAATAGTCAACAGAAGTCAGGTCATCCACTCCTGTTCATTTTGTTTTGTGTAATCTGTCATCAAATCACCATGTTCCATTCATTATTGACTAAATTCTGTAAAATAAAATTGCTCCTGTGTGAACATTTGGTCAGGTTATGATCAAATGGGACTAAATTTGTAGCTGTCTTCATAGTAGAAGATATGGTAAACATTCTAAAAATAATTTGGAGCCAAGAGTTTGATGGAAATGATGAATGAAAGGTCATTATTATTAGGAGCAATAATAAATTGTGATGATAATAACTATTAGCAATGGGGGAGACATTGGTGTAGTGGTAATGTTTCTGTATTTTTCATCCAGAGGCCCAGGCTAATGGTCAAGGGTCACTGTGGAAGCTGGTTGAATTTAAATAGGTTGGGTCATAAAACTAGGCTTAGTGACAATGAGCACAATTGTCCATTGCTAAATAAGCCATTTGCTTCACTAATATCCTTTAGGGAAGGAATCTACTCTTCTTACTCTAAGTATGAGTCGAGGCCTTCAGAAATGAGGTCCACACTAAAATGGCTCATTTTGAGAACAATTAGGGTCGGGCAACAAATGTCAGCCATTGTGATGTGAGTCACATGATTTATCTATACCTTAATACTATTTATTTTAGAGTTTGAATTTGAGCTAGTGGCGTGTGGGTTTTAGTTTATATGTCAGAAGGTTTTTAATGATTAACTTCTAAGTATTTCTGCAGCCATTATTACAAAAATGTGAGAGATGATTTGAGTTTAATGACTATTTATTTTTATTGGGAGAACGTTTACAAATAATCAGAGTTAACAATTGAGATTAGACTTTCAGCTTAGATGGTCATAGATTGATTTTTGTCTTTTGATTCAGGAGAGCACACTTAGTTTACAAAATGTTACTGGGGTACAATTTGGTAGTTTAGCAGAAATCCTGACTAAGTTCACATGGAGAAGACAGTTCTTCCTGGTGAAAGGAGATAAAGGTAGAACTGTTAAGAAATATACTGTCTCAATACAAAGTGTTTAGCTTGAATGTTCTAGACAAGAAGTGTTTGGTTACAAACTGGCAAGAGTTATTTGAAGCTGAGAAAGTCTAAGGTCACATGTATGAAAGCTCCAGGAATAAGGTATGAGATTATTAAACATACTATTGAAGACACAGTTAAATTGAGCTCTATGGAAGAGAAAGAAAGGGCAATTCTCTCTGACGAGTGTTATAAAGAAGTGCTTTTGAAATTGATCAGAGTATATTTCTCCATATGTTATGAATTCGTTTAGTTAGTATTGCTTGTAAAAATTATTTATTTAATATATTTTATTTCCTTTTCTTTTGCATTGTAACGATGCTGCTCCTTTGTCAAAGTTATGATGTCCTTGCTTTTTTTTCAGCATGGTCATAAGTGACACAGACTCCAAAAAGCCTGGAGTTGAAGGGTTTGAGGATCAATTTGATAATAGCTAGCTGATACTGCCTCAGGCAGAAGGCTTTCAAGTTTAAAAACAACATTTGTACAATGATAGGGGAGGGGCCAGTTTTCCCAGCTTTCCTCTGGTTCGGTCTTTAGCAAGAAAAAGCTGCCCAAAGAAGCAGGTCCAGGCTGGTACTCTCTCTCTCTGATTTCTATACTGTAAGAATCTGTGTCTGATTTTCCCTTTTGGGCCAAGAGATGTTTATGGAGATTGCAGCAAGTACTTGGAACAGCATTATTAATTTGGGATGATCTGTTGATTTTTGGAGAGGTTAAGTTATTTGGTGTTCTGTTTTCTGTTGTTTGTGTTTCATTCAGTAATCTTGTAAATAAATTGTTTTATTTTAAACTAAATGCTTTGACCAATGGCATTTCTCTTGGAATATCCACCTGGCACCTGCTTAAAACAACTAGCAAAATTAGAGTCTGGGTTACCCTCTTGGAATGTTTTGAGTTGTCTGCCTGTCCATAACAGATTGGGGGCTTGTCCAGGATTTGTTCTGTAATTTTAAATTGGGATTTGGTTGTTGGACTTGAAGGCAGCGAGTGGTAAGTGTTCATGTCTTTTGTTCTGGGCATTGAATTTGATTGATTTATACAGTGCACCAGGAGTTTTCTGGGAGTAGAATATGTGATCTTGGAAATTTTTACAAAAGGTGATTAAGGCCAAGCTGTTTGAATCCAGCGGAGGCCTAGTCTCTGGATTCATTTAAGGAAGAGTTGGATAGACCTCTCAAAGATAGTGGAATCAAGGGTTATGAGATAAGGCAGGAAGCGGATACTGATTAGGAAGGATCAACCATGATCATATTGAATGGTGGTGCAGGCTCGAAGGGCTGAATGGCCTACTCCTGCACCTATTGTATATTGTCTATTGTCTAATTAGCAGACAAGTTGGGATTGGAGTGCCTCCTTCCATGAAGAAAGGAAAGATAATTACAGCAATAGCTCAGCATTTCAAATTTGCTGGAAATGCCATCAGAATCTTTAGAGGTGGCTAAAATACAATTGAAAATGAAGCAGCTTGAGTTAGAGGCAAAAGATAAAGAATTACAATTAAAAGTAGAGGAGAGAGAGAAAAGGAGAGTGGAAAGGAAGAAAGAGAGAGAGATTGTACTTCAGAAATTGGCAGACAGGAAAGTCAGCTTAAAAGGTTGGAGATGATAGCCGAAGGTAAGCTTCATTAGGGAGAGAGTGAGGATGAGAAAAGCCATTATAATCAAAGGCCTGGTGAGAAACTATTTAAATATATTTGAGCATTGCCTAAATTCGATGAGAAGGATGTGGAAGCCTTTTTCATCTAATTTGAAGAAATGGCTAAACAAATGTGTTTGATCCAAACAAAACCTGTTTGTAGAGCTAGTGAGGTATTTGCACCACTATCAGAGGAGGTATCTGGGACATATGAGGAGGTGAATAAAGCCATCTTAAGTGAATATGAGCTTGAACCAGAAGCTTATAGACAATGTTTCAGGAATCTAAGGAGGGATCCTGGTTAAACCTACATTGAGGTTGAAAGGATCAAACAAAGTAGTTTTGGTAGGTAGATAAGGGCATTAAAAATAGAGCAAACCTACAACACTCTTAGAGAGGCAATTACTTTGGAGGAGTTCAAAAATTCACTTCCAGAAGTCATGAGAACTCATGTGGAAGAGCAGAGAATTAAAACAGCAAGATTAACAGCTGAAATGGCTGATGATAATAAGTTGGTCCAAGAAGCAAAGTTTTTTGGATTCCAGAATCAATTTCGATCTGTAAGGGATAAAAATCCTCACATGGAAAGGGAAAGGTAGATCATAAGGATAACTTACCACAGGGTAAAAAGGAAACACTTGAAGGGGCAAGAGAAGTGAAAAAGCTCCGATGTTTTCACTGCAATAAAATAGGTCACGTGAAGTCACAGTATTAGTGGATTAGGAAAAGCACTGGGAAGTCAGATATAGGAAAACAGGATAAGCCATGAATTTTGTTGGTGTGGTAACAGAAAGCACAGTGGATGCTAGAAAGCTGCACCAGAATATACAAGCTGATTGGAGGTTGGTTAAGGAGGAAGTGCCTGATCTTCTTAAATGATATACCTGCAAAGGTAAAGTTTAGTCACATAGGCCAAGAGGAGCAGGTAAAGAGGTTACAATGTTGAGAGACACAAGATCTTCTCAATCTGTGATGCTGAAAGATGAGGAGATATGTACTTTTGAAGGACTATTACCAGAAAAGGTACCAGTAACAATAATACACAGTGAGACAAATAGCGCTCAGTTATGTAAAGTGAGGTTAGAGTGTCCAGAGAAGAGTGGAGAATTTGTGGTAGGAGTACTAGACAAACTCTCAGCTCCAAGAATACAATTTTTCCTTGCTAATGATATATCTGGTTCACTGGTGGAGTGTTGCCTATTGTGGTAAAAAAAGCCAGTGGAAACACAAGCAACTGAACTATTGCAGGAGACATACCCTGGGATTTCTCCTGACTGTGTGGTAACGAGGTCACAAAGTCACTAGCTGAAACCGGAATGATCAAAGAGTACAGATAAGAAAGTTGAAGTGGAATTAGCAGAGGCCCTGTTTGATCAGATGGTGGATACAGACCAGGAGCAGATAGATGTCACAGCAGAGAAATTAGCTGTGTTACAGCAGAAATTTAAAACTTAAAGCAATTGTATCAAAAGGCATACACAGAAAAAAATCCCTGAATGTTACTATCTTAAACATGATGTCTTAGCGAGGAAAAGAAGACCATCACGTATTCAGGCAGATGAGAAATGGTCAGAAGTTCATCAAATCATTTTGCCAGTGGGCTATAAAAAGGAAATGTTGTGAGTGGTGCATCAGATACCTCTCAGGGGTCATTTGGGAGTGAGGAAAATACAGACTAAAATATAAAAACATTTTTACTGGCCTGGACTGCTCAAGGATGTAGTTGAATTTTGCCAGACATTTCATACGTGACAGGTAATTGGAAAACTACAAGCAGTAATAAAACCCATACCTTTAATACCTATTCCTGCATTTGAGGAACCCTTTACAAGAGTGTTAGGATTCCTACCTAAAACAAAAAGTGGTGGATCAGTATTTGTGAAAAATAATGGATGTTTCGACTAGATATTTAGATGCCATTCCACCGCACAATATCATAGCTAAACGGATTATCGAGGAATTATTCAAATTTTTCACTAGATACGGAATACTCACCAATGTACAATCACATCAAGGGTTAAATTTCACATCAAAATTATTCAAGGAAGTTGGGGACTGCTTAGAAATATAACAATTCAAATCTGCTACATACCATTCTGAACCACAGGGAGCGCTAGAAAGGTGGCATCAGACATTAAGGATTTTGGTGAAGGCTTATAGAACAAAGAACATTACAGCACAGGAACAGTCCCTTCGCCCCTCCAAGCTTGCGTCGATCTCTATCCTCTACCTAAATCTGTCACTTATTTTCTAAGGATCTCTATTCCTTTCCTCCCTGCCCATTCATGTACCTGTCCAGATCCATCTAAAGTTAAGCTATCGTGCCTGCCTCTACCACCTCCGCTGGAAATGCATTCCGAGGCACCCACCAGTCTCTGTGTAAAGAATGTTCGACAACATATCTCCCCTAAACTTTTCCCCTCTCACTTTGAAATCATGACCCATAGTAATTGACTCCTCCAAAAGTTTCTTGCTATCCACCCTGTCTACACCTCTCATGATAGTGTAGGCCTCAGTCAGGTCACCCCTCAATCTCTTTCTTTCCAATGAAAATAATCCTAATCTACTCCACTTCTCCTCATAGCTAGTACCCTCAATACCAGGCAACATCCTGGTGAATCTCTTCTACACTCTCTCCAACATCCACATCCTTTTGGTAATGTGCCAGCCAGAACTCTACTCAGTATTCCAAATGTGGCTGAACCAAAGTCTTATACAACTATAACATGACCTGCCTACTCGTGTACTCAATGCCACGTCCGATGAAGTAAAGCATGCCGTATGCCTTCTTGACCACTCTACTGACCTGCATTGCCACTTTCATGGGACAGTGGACCTGAACACCCAGATCTCTCTGTACATCAATTTTTCCCTGGACTTTTCCATTTACTGAATAGTTCGCACTGGAATTGCATCTTCCAAAGTGCATCACCTAGCGTTTGCCTGGATTGAACTCCATCTGCATTTTCCCTGCCCAACTCCCAAATCTATCTATAATCTGCTGTATTCTCTGACAGCCCCCTTCACTATCTGCTACTAATTGTAGTGTCATCTGCAAACTTGCTAATGAGGCAATTTACACCTTCTTCCAAATCATTTATATATATATCATAAACAGCGTTGGTCCCAACACGAATCTCTGTGGGACACTACAGATCACAAGTCTCCATTCTGAGAAGCTCCCTTTCAATACGACTCTCTGTCTCCTGTTGCCCAACCAGTTCTCTAACAATCTGGCTAGAATACCCTGGACCCCATGCGACTTACCTTCTGCATCAACCTACCATGGGAAACCTTATGAAACACCCTACTAAAGTCCATATATATGGCATTATAGTCAAGGTTATCCAGGTGATTGATATAAAGGAATTTCATTTGTGCTTTTTGCGATCAGAGATGCACCAAATGAATCGACCAAATTCAGTCCATTGGAATTAGTTTTGGGCATGAAGTGAGAGGACCACTAAAATTGATTAAGGAGAAATTGGTAAGTCAGAATTCTGTCAGAATATTTGGACTATGTGCCAAATTGTCAGGAACAATTAAATAGAGCTGGAGAGGTGGCTAGACAGCATTTAAAAGTATCACAGCATATGATGAAACAGGAAGCGGACAATAAATCCAAAATTTGCTATATTACACTACTTACAGTATGGAAATAGGCCCTTCAGCCCAGCAAGTCCACACCCCTACATTTACCCCTTAACCTAACACTATGGACAATTTACCTAACCTGCACATTTTTGGACTGTGGGAGGAAACCAGGGAATTGAACCCAGGTCTGCTAGCACTGTGAGGTAGCAGTGCTAACCACTGTGCTACCCCATGTTATAGGGGATAAGGTACTAGTGTTACTTCCAGTGATAAGTAAACCTTTAATAGCAAGGTTTAGTGGACCTTATCAAGTCAAAAGGAAATTGAGTGGAGTGAACTACTTGATAGAGACTCCAGACAAAAAGAAATCTCAGAGTGTGTCATGTGAACATGCTCAAAATGTATTTTGAAAGGGAAGGAAAGGAAGAGGATAATGTGTTAACGATTACAACAAAGAGTGAAGAACTAAGTTCAGAGGATTCTGAATTGGGCATTCTTCAGATTAAATTGGACAATGAGGAAGTTGTCAAAAATTGGGATAAATTATTGAGTTACCTTTCAGAGGAAAATCAAAATGATCTGTAGGAGTTATTACTATTGCATAGGGAGATACGTTGAAATAAGTTGGGAAGTTCTAACCTAATTATGCATGACGTAGATACAGGAGATGCTGTTTCGATTGAGCAACATCCTTCTCAGCATAACCCTCTAAAGTTGGCACAACTTCAAAAGTAGATTGAATGCATGTTCCAAGACGACACAATCAAAGTGAGTTACAGTGACTGGAGCTCGCCCATACTAATGGTGCCAAAACCAGATGGTACCCAATGGTTATGTGTGGACTATCGCAAAGGCAATGCAGTTACAAAGACTGATGCATATGCGATTCCACATTTGGAAGACTGTATTTTGGAGGTGGGACAAGCAACTTGTAAGTTGGACTTATTCACAGGATACTGGCAGGTATCTTTGTCAGAAAGAGCAAAGGCAATTTCGGCTTTCATAATGCTGAATGGATTGTAACCGTTTAAAGTCATGCTATTTGGTATGAAAAGTGTGCAAGCCATATGTCAGAGTCTAACTAATAAGCTAATAACCGTGTCATATATATCAATGACCTGGCAATTTTTAATCACTCACAGAAGGAACATTTACAACATTTATCAGAATTATTCAATTGACTTTGGAAAGCAGGGTTGGTGATAAACCTGGCTAAAAGTGAATTTGCCAAAGCCCAAATCACCTTCCTGGGCCATGTTATTGGACACGGACAAATGGCCCCATGGGATATAAAAATATAGGGTAATTGGGGAGATTCCCAAACCATTGACAAAAAGTGCAGTACTACTATTGAGTGGATTTTATCCAAAATTCATACCAAACTCTAGCAGTGTGGTTGCTCCACTCACTGAATTGCTAAAGAAAGGCAAGAGGTTTCAGTGGACAGTGGACTGTCAGCCTGAAAGCTGTATTTTTTTTTCTGGAGCCTGGACAACACTCCCTGTTCTTTTTTTTTCTCTACTACACACTCCTGTTTATTTTATTTTTTTTTTTGCTTTTTATTTTTATCCCCAGCACCCATGGTGTGTGTGTAGGTGTGAGACACAGTGAGAGACAAGGTGTACAAATCTTTATTCAACTTCCACCACCAGAAAAAGTAGGAAAACACCCGAGTGGCCTGTGACAAGCAGTGCCCTTCACATCAAAGGGCAATGCCTGAAAGCTGTATTAACTGCTGCCTCGGTGTTAGGCACACCTAATTACACAAAGCCATTCAAGGTGGTTGTCGATGCCAGCAATACAGGTGTCAGTGATTTGCTCTTGCAAGAAGATGACAAGAAGATTGAAAGAACTATCAAGTATTTCTCCAGGGAGTTGAACATTCATCAGCAGAAAAATTCAGTAGTTTAGAAGGAGACTTTAAACTTGGTATTGGCATTACAACATTTCAATGTTAATGTTACCAGTAACATATCTGAGACAATCCTATATGCTCATCATAACCCATTGAAGTTTGTGGAGAAATTTAAGGACAAAAATGCCAGACTGTTTAGAGGGAGCTTGTCATTACAGCCATTCAATCTGAAAATTGTGCATGAGGCAGGACAAGAAAATATGATTGCTGATGCATTGTCAAAACGTGTTTGAGAAACAGAGGTGTTTGATGACAAGAGTACAAACGACTGAAATGGAATGTAGTTGTGCATTTTTATAGTCAATGCAATGTAAATGGAAGGTGTTGAGTACTAACATTTTAAGATTAATAGGTTCTAAAAAGAAGCCAACTTTGGATGTTAATGGTTCATTTTTTTAAGGGGGGAAGTGTGACAAAGTTGCTCCTTTAATAAAGTTATGTTGTCCTTGGTTTTGTTTTCAGAGAGGTTTAAATGACACAGACATCGAAAAGTCTGAGGTTGAAGGGTTGGTCTGTTGGGTATTCAGAGAGGCTAAGTTATTCAATATTCTGTTTTCTGTTGTTTGTGTTTCATTTAGTAATCTTGTAAAAAAGTTCTGTTTTGTTTAAAACTAAGTGGTTTGACCCATGGCATTTCTCCAGGAATATCCACTTTACAACTGGTAAAAACAACTAGCAACGTTAGGATCTGGGTTACCTTCTTGAAATGTTTTGAGGGGTCTGGTCTGATCCATAACAGGTAATAAACATGTTTATTGTTAAAGCAGAACATCACTAATTTCTGGGTGGTTACAAGCTAAGTTCTTTCAAGTCAAAAGAAATTTCTAATTTTGTTATTTACTAATATAAGTAAGGCTGAAGACAAATGAAAACTAATATTCTATCTCTCTTGGCCCCAATCTCTTAACAAAGAATCTGAGTACCTTCTGTTCTGATTTGAGAAAACTACTGTCAAATGCTTCTGACAGCAGAAGTATAAAATTCTCAAAAATACAGCTTTTATAGTTATTAAAAGTAGTTACCTATTAGAACAAGCCTTACCTGTGCCCAAAGGTCTGTTGGCTCCATCATTTTCTTTCTCCAAATTGGCGTCAAAGTAGAGGGAAGCCCACATGACATTATTACTTCTTGGCAGAAATGCTATTTACAGGCTGAAACTTGTAACAACAAGCTCAAATTTTAAATTGTGAGAGAAGCAAAAACACTTAAAGTGGTAGGAGAGGCTTTGCAGAATTAATATCTGTGGACAATTAGCAAGAACCTGAAAAGACCTGGGAAGAACTCAAAAATCAGCTCAAGGTAATCAGCTTCAGGGTTAATGCATTCTAATTCATGTCATTCAGACAGGAAACCAAGAGTCTATTGGCCAGTTTGTTGAAAGATGCTGCATCACAGGGCATTTGTGTGAATTTTCTGAAAAGGAACTGTTAATAAAATGTATTGTTAAAGTTATCACCTTTGCATTAATTAAAGCCTTCTGGAAGGATCTGTTAGGTAGGGGTCATGCAATTGACACATTATTTGGGCCTTAAGTATAAAAACATAATGCAGGTCAACAACAATTGCATGCTTTAGGTAGAGCCAACATTATTATTATGGTCAGAAAATAGTACTAAACCATCAAAATTTATAATAGATATGGTTGTCACAAATACACAAAAGCTGTCCGGTTTCTCATGATAGCTATAAAACATGTGGTACCAAAAGACATTAGGCATGCACTGGTAATGAAACTGGTTCTAAATGCTAAGCCAGACTTGAGAATTAACTACCAAGATGTTGCACCACCACAACATCAGCAGCAAAGAAACTTGCAGGCTAATGTTCTGGGGATGTATGTTCAAATTACACAATGTCATAGATGACTTAAAATTTAATAACAATCTGGAATTAAAAAGACAGTAAGCCCAATGACAATCATGCAACTGTTGTTGATTGTTATAAATAGCTATTTGTTTCATTTTAATCCTTTAGGGAAGTAAATTTGCCCTCTATATCTGCTCTAGCCTGCATTGAACTCCTGATTCACAGATGATTTGGTTGACTCTTCACTGCTCCCTAAATGCTCTCACAAGCCATCAAAAATGGGATTAGAATGGTTGGGCCTTTCTTTCTGAGCTGTAAATCTCAATGACTTAACTTCTATGCATTCTAAAGGACATGTACTCAGCAAGTACATTACATGGTACAACCAATGGAGACTGTGTATAACAGATCACCAATTCCATACATTAGCACAAATACATTGCAGTACCAATATACAAGCCTGAAAAATGTGTTGCTGGAAAAGCGCAGCAGCTCAGGCAGCATCCAAGGAGCAGGAGGATCGAGATTTCAGGCATAAGCCCTTCTTCAGGACTACAGATTGTGGTATAGTCACAATTCATCACTATGGTAGGGGTTGCCTGTAAAATTCCTCAGATGTTCTTCCTATTGGACTCTCATCTGCCTGAATCTGTCTGTAATTTTATGGTGTGAAGGGGGATGTCAACCTGACTCTGCCCTTCCCTAATTGAGGCCTTTAGGTGGCCAATTGTGTTTGCTTAAGAGGTAGGGAGGAGGGACTAGGGGGAGGGGCGATGGAGGTGGGATAGGTGGAAGGAGGTCAAGGTGAGGGTGATAGGCCGGAGTGGGGTGGGGGCGGAGAGGTCAGGAAGAGGATTGCAGGTTAGGAGGGCAGTGCTGAGTTGAGGGAACCGACTGAGACAAGGTGGGGGGAGGGGAAATGAGGAAACTGGAGAAATCTGAATTCATACCTTGTGGTTGGAGGGTTCCCAGGCGGAAGATGAGGCGCTCCTCCTCCAGCCGTCGTGTTGTTGTGTTCCAAACCAACAAAATTTGGACCCAACCAGGACAACCTGTACCTACAACAAATCTGAAGCCTCCAGCAACAGACCTCCCTCCGGATCCTCCGCTCCACCCTTGCAGCCATGCGTCGCCACCGAGTACATGCAGGTCCTTGGACTCCTCCACCGGCAGAACACAACAACACGACAGCTGGAGGAGGAGCGCCTCATCTTCCGCCTGGGAACCCTCCAACCACAAGGTATGAATTCAGATTTCTCCAGTTTCCTCATTTCCCCTCCCCCCACCTTGTCTCAGTCGGTTCCCTCAACTCAGCACCGCCCTCCTAACCTGCAATCCTCTTCCTGACCTCTCCGCCCCCACCCCACTCCGGCCTATCACCCTCACCTTGACCTCCTTCCACCTATCCCACCTCCATCACCCCTCCCCCTAGTCCCTCCTCCCTACCTTTTATCTTAGCCTGCTTGGCTCTCTCTCTTATTCCTGATGAAGGGCTTATGCTCGAAACGTTGAATTCTCTATTCCTGAGATGCTGCCTGACCTGCTGTGCTTTGACCAGCAACGCATTTGCAGCTGTGATCTCCAGCATCTGCAGACCTCATTTTTTACTCTAAGAGTGTTAGGTCTCAATTTTCCAGACGTGAGGATCTAGGGGTGTGTAGAAAACATGGTAAGTGGTCTTGTGGAGAGCTTAGGAGGGAATTCAGAAGTCAGGGGATGAAGGCTGTCTCCATTGATACCCCACGTTCTACACTTTTTGACTTATTTTCCAATGTCTGCCAAGATCACAGGGTGGGATCCATGAAGTGACTGTTTCAGTGGGGTTAGAGGGAAGGGCAGAGGAATGGCTTTCATCAGCTACCCTTTTCCTCATCCCTGTCCCCTCTTCTTGCTAAATTGGCAGAACATATCCCCTGAACCTAGCAGACAGGTCATCCTTATTTCCTTGTTGCAAAAACAGCTACTTTCCTTACCAATCAGAAAGGCAAGTAAGCAGAAAGATAATGATTGAGTCCTTAAGTTGCCGTTAATTGACACCTAAGAGCCTTAGTTGGTAAAAGATCAAAAAGTTGCTGGAATGTAAGTGCTGAGGTGGCAAGAAGTGGGCGAATATCTCTCCAGGACAACTTGCTCTATATTTTTGCCCTTCCCACCACCTTCCTTGCCCTTTCCAGGGTGGAGGAAATTGCCCTCTAGGGACGGCTTGCAGCACCAGTCCTAGCTACTGCCACAGCTTGTGCTGCTGTGATCATCAGCCAAACCAATGGACTAACAGTGCTCTGTGGTGGGTCTGCATTCCATCAAGGGGCAAAATTCCCAACTTCAGCTAACTTGTGTTCCTTGGCAATTAGTATCAGCAGCGAAGTGTTCTCTGCCATTTCGTAAAGTACAGGAAGACACATTCCACTATCCTGAAACTCCTGGCCTAAGGATATATTGGCAGATTTGAAGGACTGAATGGCTTCCTCCTGATCCCATCTTCTCTGTCCTTGTGTCAAAGTGTTGATAACCTCCAGGGGTTATTTTAACCAAATCTGCTGGGTGGAAAACAGTAAGGAGCTGATTAAAATTTTTCTGTACAATTACCTTAAATGCAGTGAGAAAACATTCTAGCCCCATAACAGTAATTACATTTTCATTAAATAGTTATTCCTAACTTTCACTTAGCTTTGTTAATTGATCTTATACTTGGCTCCAATTTAGCATGTAGGTTACTCACTAGAGCCCTGTGAGAAACTTCATCTTCCCAGCCACTGTTTGATGTTCTTCAGAAGAAAGAATACCATCCATATCCTACAGCACTGTCATTGGTCAAAGCATCTCAGGCAAGGCTTCTTGGTGAAGGTCACTCAATGGAAGTGAGTTATATGAAGCCATCTTGAACTGACTAAATGTTTTAAAGCTGCAAAGGCCAGCATCCCTTGTGTAAGCCTAACTGCAATTGCCAAATACTGGTTTGATCTTTTTATGTTATTTCTGTTTGTTAATCAAAGTTAATGTCATAAATTAATGGAAGCCTTCACAACATCAGATGGTTAGTAGTCTACAGATTGGGGTAGATGAGAGCAAGTGAGGAGAAGTGCTGCATGCAGCTATGTGTATTGTAGACCATTAGCCTTGATGAGAGGTGGGTTTAGTAGCTCAGTTAGAATGGGTGTACGGAGTAGAGAGAAGAAGGTACATTTGGCTTTGGAACTTTGGCCAAGAAAACATCCTTTCTACATTCACCTTCTCTAGCCAGTTAAGAAATTTGTATGTTTCAATGACATCAACACTCGTTCTTCTAATCTCTGGAGAATCCACACTCAATCTCTTCAATCTCTCAAATAGTTGCATTTAAAAGATAAGTAGATTAAGTTATACTATGTATTGAGAAGAAATATTTCTTCAAAACTAAATAGCAAGAATTTGCTGACAAAATCATTATTTTCTTCAATGGCAGTCAATCCATCATCTGTACAATATCTCAGCATTCATGCAGTGTCGTCACAAAAATACCACAGTGGTTTGCAGAAGAACTATTGATTGTTGCTAGGAATGGAAGCTTTAGATGATGTATATCTCCTGGCTCAGAGATGTGACTGTAGTCAGCTTTCTTTCTATCTTACTCCCTTCCACCCACTATTGCCCACGGAGATCAGCTAACACCGTGCAGACTGGAAATCAAATCAGGCAGCTCGATTGTTCAGTTCAGCTATGAGACATGGAGGAAGCAGTCTTGGGTAATTGCCCTTATGCTCCCAAGGCAACACTATTACATTATTCTCATGCATCACGAACACATTTTGTGAATGAACAACTGACAATCACTCGACACCCAAAAATGAAATCCATAAATGTTTACACAAAATAATAGACATATCTACATCAATTATAAATACATTTTAAAACGGACACAGTTGACAATATAGTTCCTGTTTATCTTATGAAAATATTACATGAAAGGCAGCAGACAGTTATTAAAAATACTTAGGCTCCTTGCCCTACAATGTTGAGGTTTTTTGGTAGCCAGCCTTAGGTAGATGGAAACAGAGACAACCAAATTAAGAGCTGCAATAATTTACTTGTAATCGACTTTGAAATTAATAACTAAAATTAACAGCAATCTGTTATCTTTTGGAGCTCAAGTCCACACATCTTGAAGTGATCATCTCCTTTCAAATACAGGGGTAATGTTCTCTTAAAATCAGCATGGTTTATGAAATTGCTACATGAGCAAATACTTCCTTTGATTGGAAACCCATTGAAAAACATGAGAAAAAATTGCTACTGTATGTTCGGTGATATCATAACCAGAAAGCCCTCGCAGTCAGAGAAATTCTTAGTTCAAGATTGTTAAACAATTATCTATGACTTCCACCAGCTTGATATGTTTCTGACACTTCTATCAGCATTAAGAAAAGATTAGAAATGCTGAGAGACAGCATCTGTCATGGAGCATTGAATGCAATTAACACTCTCATTGATTTATAGACAGTGCACATCCTGATGATAATAGATGCCCAATTATTTCAATCAGTTTATATTGTGATTTCATAGTTTGATTATCAGGTCATTGTTCAATTTACTAGATTCTTGTTCTACAGTGCTATCTAACATCATAGTCTTCAATATTTTCTTAATCTTCTTTACTTATTTTGCATAAATACATTTGACATAATTAAACTGGTAAAATAAATGTCAGAAATGTAGGATGCTTAATTATGAACTTCTTCAGTGCAATGGTATAGTATAAACTATTAATCCAGCAATATATTGCATATGACATGTCAGTCAAACTTGCCTTTTGGCATCTCTAACTGAAAGTCACTTCCTGAGTTTTAAGTCTCGAAGTAATGTATAGGAATTTTATATTTCACAAAATGTATTTATGTGTCCCCTGATGTGCCCGATCTTTCCAGTCAGTTCATTTGAAGGCCAAGACAGGATGTAGCAAATTCTGGACATTCACATGTGCCTTCCTCAAATGACAGTTCTTCAGGCATGAATGAAAACTATTAGGGTGAATTTTCCACCTTAGTCAGGTGTAGAGAATGAATCCAGAAATCAGATTGTGACCTGTGAGAGAAAGCTGTCCTGTTGAATTCCTCATGCCTTAGATAACAAGTCTGGAATCTGGTGGTCAGATTTTCAGAAATTTATTTCTATGTCAGAGAGTCCTAGAGTTTCTATAGAACTGCAGAAGGCCCTTTGGCCCATCAGGACTATACCAGTCATCAAGCATCTATCTATTCTAATCCCATTTTCCAGCAGTTGGCCTTTAGTCTTGTTTGCTTTGGCATTATAAGGGCTCAGCTTACATTTCTTAATATTTTGATGGTTCCTGTCTCTATCACACTTTTAGACAGTGAGTTCCAGTTACCTACCATCCTCTGAGAGAAAAAGGGTCTTCTCAAGTAGCCTCTAAACCCTTATTCCTTACTTAATATGGTGTCCCCTGGTTATTGACTCTTCTATTATACTGAAAGGTTTCTCTCTCTCTACTCTGCATTGTGCCCCTCAAACTTTATACATCTCAATCACGTCCCCATGAATTTGCAATCATCATTGACTGAAGTCATCATAGTAACATCACACTTACAATCTTCCTTTCCACTTGAGAAATCCAGTACAAAAACCTGACCAGTAAAATAGAGCATTTACCTTGTCTTGTCAGCATCTATTGCAACTCACAGAGTGGTTGTGCTGGCCATCTAATCTCTCTCCAGGTGGAACACAAGATGCCCCCACAGTTAATGCATACTTTCTTCCCTGGGCAATGTACAGTATTCCACATCAGCAAAGCACCATCTTTGTAATGTCAGCTTGCCTGCCTTGGCCCAACTCAGCCATCACTTCAGGAGGTGGATTTCAAGTGTATACTTTGAAGGTGGGGGACAATCAGGATTGTATGCTGCTAATAAGTTGTTTTGCACTGATGGACAGCCACACATCTTTTGTACCTGTGTGGAATTTTCAGAGTTGGTAATAAAGCTAGGCAACTTCTGTCTGGGAGCTTGATTTTGGTGCACAATATCTTTAGTGCCGCTTTTAAGGCATAAAGTGTGCATTATAACTTGCTTTTTAAGACAGAAAGAAAGTCACAGACCTTGCATTAGTAAGAAACACTGAAGAATTACTATGTTATCCATGTTCGTGTGCAAATGGTACCTTCAGATGAACCAGCATTACAGTGGCTGTGCAGATCCTTCCTTACATCACTGTGAGGGAAGAAGTCGCAGTGAGATAGTGCACTTATATCACATGGCTCTCACTTACTGTAGCACTGAAACCCTCCATGAGGGCATGACATACAAATTGCCCTCTCTCTCATGAGAGCCACCATGAAATAAATCCCGAGGCAGCTCCTTTTGTATCTTCTTTCATCTATATCCTCTGCATGCTTCACCGTGCACAAATAATATCTCAATGAGAATGTTTAAATTGTAAGAGACAGGAGACCAGGCCCTGATACATGGAATTCTTAACTTTTATGAAAATAGTCACCACACCAAAAATCTTGACAGGAAAGCTCATATAGAATATTCCTTCCCACTTCAGGATCATTGTAGCTTTTGTCTCCTGGAATGGTGTGGATTTCCTGCTGGAAACACACCACATACCTCCATACCTTAGGAACAAGAAATTGCTAAGCTGTGCTTCTCTACTGCTGTTGATATTGAATCGGGCTATGCTAGTCTTCAGGTTAACAGCAAAGTGCATTCAAGTTCAGAGGGAGCTATGACATTAACAACTTTCAGCAGATGGATGTCTTAAACCATTGCATCTCTTTCCAGTCTTACTCAGTCACCTTCTCAGCCACATGGACAGACCAGAAGAAAATAAATCATTTCAGTGGTTCACAGCTAGCAGGACTCTGACTCAGTGACCAAAGTTAACCTCCAAAAAAAACCCCCAGAGTTCCCTAATGAGGATAAAGGGGTCAACAATAGACAGCCTGAGGGCATCATTACTTCAACAGTGCTATAAGCCAAGTCATCCCCAGTGTCTCTATAGAGGACTCTATCCTTCGCTCCTCGGGGGATTTCCAGGCCACTAGATGGCAGCAGCTTATGGATATGATCCAACGTTCGGACCAGGATTATGATAAATTCTGAGGTGAGAAAATCTGAGAGAAAGTGAGGGGCTTTCCCATCTGTACCAGTGACCCAGTGGCTGGGTCACTGTCATCATACTCCCCAACTGGGCTAGCTAATTGTTGCTGAGTGTGTACAACCCTAGGGGCTTCATTCATTTCCGACTCTGAAGCATATGAGCATTTTAAAAAACACAGTGTTCTTCATTAGTTGAAAGTGAGGACTGCAAATACTGGAAATCGGGGTCGAGTGTGTAGCACTGGAAAAGCACAGCAGATCAGGCAGCATCTGAGGAGCAGGAGAATTGACATTTTAGGCATAAGCCCACCATCAGGAAGGAGGAGTGAAGGCCAGGGTGGCTGAGAGATAAATTGGACAGGGATAGGGTTGGGGGAAGGTAGCTGAGCATGCAATATGTAGGTGAAGGTGGGGGAGAAGGTGATAGTTCAGAAAGGAAGGCAGAACTGATAATTAGGAATGGCGATAGGTCAAGATGGTGGTGCCGAGTTGGAGGCTTGGGACTGGGATAGTGTAGGGGGAGGGGAAATGAGGAAACTGGTGAAATCCATATTGATCCTGTGTGTTGCAGGGTCCCAAGGTGGAAGATAAGGCATTCTTCCTCCAGGCGTGACATGGTAAGAGTTTGGTGATGGAGGAGGTCCATGAGAAGCATGTCCTTGATGGAGTGGGAGGGGGAGTTGAAGTGTCCAGTCATGGGGTGGTGGGGTTGGTTGGTGCGGGTGTCCCAGAGACGTTCTCTGAAATGATCTGCAAGTAGACATCCTCGCTCCCCGATGCAGAGAAGACCACATTGGGTGAAACAGATACAGCAAGACCATAAGACATAAGAGTCCGCCATTCAATCATGGCTGATGGGCATTTCAATGCCACTTACCCGCACTCTACCTGTAGCCCTTAATTTCTTGTGAGATCAAGAATTTATCAATCTCTGCCTAGAAGACATTTAACATCCCGGCCTCCACTGCACACCGTGGTAATGAATTCCACAGGCCCACCACTCTCTGGCTGAAGATATGTCTCCTCATTTCCTTTCTAAATTAACTCCCTCTAATTCTAAGGCTGTGCCCATGGGTCCTAATATCCCTGCCTAATGGAAACAAATTCCCAACATCCATCCTTTCTAAGCCATGCATTATCTTGTAAGTTTCTCTTAGATTTCCCCTCAACCTTCTAGACTCTAATCAATACAATCCCAGGATCCTCAGCTGTTCATCGTATGTTAGGCCTACCATTCCAGGGATCATCCGTGTGAATCTCTGCTGGACACACTCCAGTGCCAGTATGTCCCTCCTGAGGTGTGGGGCCCAAAACTGGATACAGTACTCCAAATGGGGCCTAACTAGAGCTTTATAAAGTCTCAGTACCACATCACTGCTTTTACATTCCAACCCTTTTGAGATAAATGACAACATTACATTTGCTTTCTTAATCATGGACTCAACCTGCAAGTCAACCTTTAGAGAATCCTGGACTGACACTCCCAGATCCCTTTCTACTTTGGCTTTATGAATTTTCTCGCTGTTTAGAAAGTCTCCATACCTGTATCCTTTATTCAAGGTGCAAGACCTCATATTTGCTAATGTTGAATTTCATCAGCCATTTCCTGGACCACTCTCCTAAACTGTCTAAATCTTTCTGCAGCCTCCCCACCTCCTCAGTACTACTGGCCTGCCCATCTAACTGTGTATCATCGGCGAACTTCTCCAGAATGCCCCCAATCTCCTCATTCAGATCACTAATATATAAAGTCAACAGCTGCAGCCCCAACACTGAACTCTGTGGGATACCACTTATCCCTAGCTGCCATTCTGAAAAAGAACCATTTCTCCGGACTCTTTGTCTGCTGTCAGATAGCCAATTTTTAATTCATGCCAGTAGCTTACCATGGGCCCTCACCTTACTCAGCGGCCTCCTGTGAGCCCCTTATCAAAGGCCTTTTGGAAATCTAGACAGATAACATCCACTGGGTTCCCCTGGTCTAACCCACTTGTTACCTCTTCAAAAATTTCTAATAGGTTTGTCAGGTATGACGCCCCTTTACTAAATCCATGCTGACTTGTTCTAATCCGACCCTGTACTTCCACAAATTTAGAAATCTCATCCTTAACGATGGATTCTAGAATTTTACCTACAACTAAGGTTAGGCTAATCGGCCTATAATTTTACATCTTTTGTCTTGATCCTTTCTTGAACAAAAGGGTTACAACAAGTGATTTTCTAATCATATGGGACTTTCCATAACTCCAGTGATTTTTGAAAGATTACAACCAATGCCTCCACTATTTCTTCAGCCACCTCACTCAGAACTCTAGGATGTCACCCATCCAGGTCAGGAGATTTATCATTTTTAGGCCTTTCAGTGTTTCTAGCACTTTCTCTTTTATAATAGCTACCATTCTCAACTCTGCCCCTTGACTCTCCTTAATTGTTGGGATATTATTCATGTCTTCCACTGTGAAGACTGACACAAGTATTTATTAAGTTCTTCAGCTATTTCCTTCTCTCCTGTCACTAGCCTTCGTGCATCAATTTGGAGTGACCTCTCGTTTATTTCTTATGTGTGGAAGAATCTTTTACTATCATTTCTAATATTACTGGCTATCTTACCTTCATATTTGATCCTCTCCTTCCTTATTTCTCTCTTTGTTATCCTCTGTTTTGGTAGTCTTCTGAATCTTCTGATTTCCCAGCGCTCTTGGCCACTTTATAGGCTCTCGCTTTTCCTATGATACATTTCCTGACTTCCTTTGTATCCATGGCTGATTAAACATCCCGCCTCCCTCCCTGATAATCTTTCTTTTCTTTGGGATGTACTTCTGTACCATGTCCTCAATTAAACCCACAAACACCTGCCATTTTTGCTGTTCTGTCTTCCCCACTAGGCTCTGCTTCCAGTCGATTTTTGTCAGCTCCTCTCTCATGCCCCTGTAATTACCTTTATTTAACTGTAACATCGCTACATTCAATTTTGCCTTTTCCCTTTCAACTTGCAGACTGAATTTGACCATATTATGATCACTGCCTCTGAAATGTTCCCTTACTTTAAGATCTTTTATAAAGTTTGGCTCATTACATAGCATTAATTCCAGAATTACCTACTCCCTTGTGGGCTCCATCACAAGCTGTTCCAAAAAAAGCCACCCTGTAAGCATTCCATGAATTCCCTTTCTTTGAATCCACTGGCAACATTATTCACCCATTCCTTTTTCATATTGATTTCCCCCATGATCACCGTGACCTTGAGATGAATAAATGTACAGGTAAATTTTTATCGGATGTGAAAGGATCCTTTGGGGTCTTGGATGGAGGTGAGAAGGGAGATCTGGGTGCAGGTTTTGCAGATCCTGCAGTGGCAGGAGAAGGGGCTGGGAGTGGGCTGTTTTGGGGGTGGGAGGAGAACGAGGGGGTGTGGGTATGTGGAGGGGCTGTGGATCTGACGAGAGAGTTGCAGGGAGAATGGTCTCTCTGGAATGTTGATGGGGTGGGGAGGGAAATATATCTCTGGT
Organism: Hemiscyllium ocellatum; assembly: GCF_020745735.1. NCBI lineage: Eukaryota > Metazoa > Chordata > Chondrichthyes > Orectolobiformes > Hemiscylliidae > Hemiscyllium > Hemiscyllium ocellatum. The sequence goes on along the minus strand of NC_083411.1, from coordinate 91,450,163 downwards.
GGTGGGGTTCGTTTGAAGGTGGCAGAGGTGGTGGAGGATGATGCGATGTATACAGAGGTTGGTGGGGTAGAAGGGGAGGACCAGGGAGATTCTGTCCTTGTATTGGGAGGGGTGGGGTTTAAGGGTGGAGGTACGGGAAGTGGAGGAGATACACTGGAGGGCATCGTCAACCATGTGGGAAGGGAAATTGCAATCTTGGAAGAAGGAGGCCATCTGTGATTTTCTAAGGTGGAATTTGTCATCCTGGGAACAGATGCAGCAGGAATTGGGAATAAGGGATGGCATTTTTACAGGAGGTAAAGTGGGAGGAGGTGTTGTCTAGCTGTGGGAGTTGGTGGGCTTGTAGTAGATGTCTGTGGTTAGTCGGTCACCAGAGACAGTGATGGAAAGGTCCAGGATGTGGAGGGAGTTGTCCAAGATGGTCCAGGTGAATTTGAGGTCAGGGTGAAAGGTGTTACTGAAGTTGATGAACCTCGTGGGAGCATGAGATAGCGTTGATACAGTAATCAATGTAATAGAGGAATAGGTAGGGGGTGGTGCCAGTGTAGCTGTGGAAGATGGACTGTTCCATGTACCCAACAAAGAGGTACGCATAGCTGGGTCCCATGCACTGTCCATGGCTACTCCTTTGGTTTGGAGGAAGTGGGGGATTGGAAGGAGATGTTAAGGGTGAGGACGAGTTCAGCCAGGCGGATGAGGGTGCAGTGGAAGGGTACTGGTTGGGTTGGCATGAGAGGAAGAGGCAGAGGGCTTGGAGGCCTTTTCATGGTGGATGAATGTGTACAGGGAATGGATGTTTATGGTGAAGATGAGGCATTGGGGGCCTTGTCCCCGATCCCATCCCCCTCTCATTTATCTCTCAGCCCCCAGCCCACACACCTCATTCCTGATGAAGGGCTGTTGTCCATAACGTCAATTCTCCTGCTCCTCGGACGCTGCCTGACCTGCTGTGCTTTTCCAGCATCACATTCTCAACAGCATTTTCCATAGTAAATATTGCCTGCTCATAGTCAGACAGTGTGTATCCTTTAAACTTTATAATAATTTGGATAATTTAATCTTATTTATTCCATCTCTTACTCTCCTACCTCTATTAGTCGCTCTGAAGAAAACACTCTCAGTTTGTCAGGAAAGAGTTAATAATACAATGAGAATTAAATCTGGGGGTAAATCCTCAAGTATATGATAAGTTAATTTTGAATCATTGCCCTGCTGCAAATATAACTTACACTTGGGGTCTGCTGTCTTTTCAGTTAATACAAATGAAAACCTTTTATGAATTTATTTTGCTGTGCTAACTTTTGATGCGAAGGAAGAAAAACAAGACTTATTCTGTCAAATCTCATTTGAGATTTTCATATCATACATCCTTAAAATATGTTTCTTGCAGATAAGGCACCTTCAATCAATTTTTCCAGAAAAGCCAAATCGATATCTTGTTCGATGTGATGTGTAATTTTTAATCCATTTTGCATTCCATGGAGCTAATTCAAAACTTGAATTGTTACATAATTAATGGACCTTGAACATAAAACCAGGAATGGAAGATGATAAATTGTAGTAAATTAACTATCTTGAAAGCATCCCACTCCATCACAACTGTTGATTTGCCACATAATAATAAATAGCATTAACCTAAATGTTATTAGAAAACTAATGTTGCATTTAGGAATGGGATGAGTTATGAAGCTCTGTTCTACTATTTAAAATGTTAGACCATGGTTGATTTCTGTCTTGATTATGTTTTGGTTCCATACCATTTGCTGGCAAAAACCTATAGATTTTAGATTTCAAATTATTAATTGAAAATTTCAGTTAATCAAGGAGAGTCAGCATGGATTCTCGAAGGGAAGGTCAGACTTGACAAATCTCAGAGTTTTTTGAAGAGATGACAAAGGTAGTGGACAGAATTAAGTCAATGGATATTGTTTAACAAGACTTCCAGAAGGCTTTCAATAAAGTCCCAGTCAATTGACTATTAGCTAAGGTGGAAGCTCACAGAATTGAGAGCAAATTACTGACATGGATAGGAAATTGGTTGAATGGTAAGAAACAGAGACTTAGAATAATGAGTAAGTACTCAAGTTGGCAGGATATTTATTAGCAACTTGGATAATGGAATAAAAAGTCAAACATCCAAATTTGTTGATGACACAAAATTGAGCAACATTGTCGACAATATTGACAACACATAAAATTAGATGAGATTAGGTTAATTGACATAGCGATGGCAGATATGGGGAGGTGATGGCCTAATCGTATTATCACTAATTCAGAGACCAAAGTAATGCTTTTGGCACCCAGGTTCCACTTTGACAGGTAGTAGAATTTGAATTCAATAAAATATCTGGAATTAAGAGTCTAATGTTGTCTATGAATCAACTGTCAGAAAAAAACTGGTTCACTAATGCCTGTTCGGGAAGGAAACTGCCATCCTTATCTGGTCTGGCCCACACATGTCTCCAAGCTCACAGTAATGTGGTTGACTCTTAACTGCTCTATGGGTAATTAGGGATGAGCTGTAAATGTTGGTCTAGCTCGCAATGTCCACATCCTATGTATGAGTGAAAAAAAGATGAATTTTAATATAAGGAAGTGCTAGGTTATATATTTTGGCCTAAAAAAAGGATAAATCAGGGCACTTTTTTGAAGGCAGAAAGTTAAAGTACATTGGATGCCCAATGAGATTTGGGTGTTCAGGTGCACAGCTCATTAAACTGCCATGAACAAGTGGAGGAAATAATTAAAGCGGCTAATGGAAAGTTGGCCATTACATCTAAAGTCCTGGAGCATGAGGATGCCGACATTATGCTGCAGTTATACAAAACCCTAGTTGGACCCCACTTAGAGTATTGTGGGCAGATCTGGGCACCACTACTCAGGAAGAATGTTTTAGTCTTGGAGGAAGTTCAATGCAACTGTACAAGGATAATACCTGAATGTCATGTCATGGGTTAAGTTAACAGGAGAGATTAGGCAAAAGAGGCCTCTGTTTTCTAGAATTTAGGATGTTGCGGGATGATCCAATCAAGATCCAATCAGGACATTAACAAGGAAAGATGGGGTAGATAAAGATAAACTATTTCCACTGTTTGAACATTCTAGAACCAGGGCCCATCTAAGAAGTAGGGAAGACCATTTAGGAGAGATGTTAGAAAGCACTTGTACTCACAAAGAGCAGTTGAGGCTTGGAAATCTCTTCCTCAAAGGGCAGTTAATGCTCACTTAATTGCTAAATTCAAATCTGAGATTGACAATTCTTCATTAAGTAAAGATATGGGAGGTATATGGAGTTTGGCCACAGGTTAGTCATGGTTTCAGTGGATGGTAGAGCAGGCTAGAAGGGCTAAACTTTGGATGTTGCCTGAACTGCTGTGCTCTTCCAGCACCACTGATCCAGGCTAAAAGGGCTGAATAGTCCCTCCTGTTCTTATATTTCTATGCTCCCATGAACCACTACTTATGGTTATATGGGAAAGGCTTCTAGATTTCTATATTTGATGAGGAAATATTTTTTCAACGTGTCTCCTGAATGAACTTACTGTGATTTTAAAGTTATATTCCTGTGTCATAGACTCTCCACCAAGCAAATAAATGTTTATTGTTGTGTTCTCTTTGTTTCTCAATTGTGTTTCTGGTCAATTGAAACCTCAGGAGGTTGTTCGTGTGTCCAAAACAGGACTGGAAATGCAGAACATTGTATAAACAAAGATATAATGAATGGTATATTTGTCATTGAAACAGTGTAGGTGTCATTTACCAGATTAATTTCTGGTATTTTGGGATTGAACTTTAAGTAGAGATTGAGGAGAATGTCACTGCATTTTCTAGAGCCTAGAAGAATAGGAGTCTATGTTCCTTCTAATATCTCCAGCCACTGTGCAAATCTTCAGGGTCCATGCAGCAGTTGCTGAAGAAATCAGGAATGAATGCATTGGCCCATCTTTGTCATGATGATGAGTAAACACAGATTCTTGGAGTGGTTGTGTGCCCATACAGTTTAGAGGGAACATTGACTAGAGGTGATTTCACAAACACCTTTAAAACCCGTTCAGGGATAGATAAGATAAATGCAAAAAGGATGTTTCCCCTAACAGGGAAGGATTATAGAAACTGAGTCGATAGTGTCAGACTGAGGGACAAACCACATAGGACTGAGATGAAGGGAAATTTGATTACTCAGAGGAAATCTTTGAAATTCTGTAATGAAAAGGGTTGCGGAAGCTTTGTCGTAAAGTAAATTCAAGATAGAAATAGACAGATTTCTAGTCATTAATGACATTAAGGGATAAAACGATAGCAGATGGCATTGAATTTGATAGTCAACCATAATCTAGAACAGTAAGGCAAACTCAAGGGGCTGAATGGCCTACTTCTACTTCTCTTTTCCTTTCTGCAACTTACTCGTCTATTTCCATGAAAACCCAGTGGCATTAATCATCAGCCTGAGGATTTTTGTCATTCTTTAGTACCAATATGTTTTCTAAAGCTGTCTTCTTCCAGCCTCCTTTGTGCAATAAATTTCTACAATGATTCAGTGTTGCTTTTAGGTAGGAGGTAATTAGTAGGCAACCAGAATAAATTGAAATTCCTTGAATTTAATTTCTTCATACTCGTTTGGGATCTGCCTGTCTAGAATTTCCAACTTGAGATTTTAAGCCTATGCTGTGAAGGATCAAAGGAAGAAAGTTGTGTCATTGTAAATAATGCAATGTGTTAATGCACTAATATGCAATTCTGTGTGACTGATTTGCACCAAAATATACTAAAGTGAAAACTTTACTCAAAGTAAGCTGGAAATTGAGAAATGATCTGTTAATTATTGAATCTTCCTTCAATTTGAATTATTCAAAGGTAATTCAATGTCCAAAAAGACTAAATGTTACCTTAAAAACTAATTTTGAGAATCTTAACATGTAACACATTTACAACTTTTATTGGACAAAGACAGTTGTCATCAGAACAAAAGTTTTGTAATATCCTTAGCCTCAGAGAGACTGGATTATGCAATGAATTGGGTAGCAGATGACTAATACAATTCATTTGTCATTGTTCACAAACGGCCAATGATTTGTTCAAGACTGCAAATTTATAGTGGTTTTAAGAGAATTTAAGACCAGATGCTTTAGTCTATAACAAATACATATAACGAATAAGTGGAAGTTATACAGAATGTTTATTTACTTCACCTAACTCGGTAATTTTCTTTATGAAATCATGATCAGCAATTTCATTGACTGATACTTGAAAGTCCAAGCATTGTGACATTTTTGTTTGCCAATCTGACAAGCAATCATTTGCTGAAAATTATGCCTGCCAAGCAGTAATTATGCTTTGTATTGTTGCCATGAACATGAGTCTATTTTTGCTAGGATGTGGAGAGATTGAGAAACAAAATTTGGTTGTGGATATTGTTATGAAGGTGTAGGTGTGTACTCTACGACTACAAGAAGCAAAATTGGTAGTAAACTTAAAGAAACTGAATTTGCGAAAGCAAATTTGACGTTCTTGGGACACAATATTGGTCATGGAAGGTTGACCCCACAGAACACAAAGATGAAGGCCATCAAGGAATTTCCATGACCAACCTCAAAGAAAGAGATGCTTAAATTCTTGGGACTAAGCGGAATCTATCAGAAGCTTATTCCAAACTTCAGCAGTGTAGTGGCACTGTTAATCAATTTACTGAAGAAGAACACAAAGTTTTGGTGGACAGAACAATGCCAGGAGGTATTCGACCATTTGAAATCAATATTAACCACCGCACCAGTTTTAGCTACACCAAAGGTTTGGAACCTTTTAAAATTGCCATTGATGCTAGTGATGTGAAACTTTTTTTTGTAAATCTTAATTTAGGTTTTTTTCTATTGGAGCAGTATTGTAGAGTGGGAGGTAAAAGATAGGTTTAAGAGAAAGGAGGTGTAAATTGCGGTTTTAATGTTCTCTGTTGGACTTAAAGAATGTAATTGTTAATTTTTACTTTAAATAGTGACCTCTGGGATAGTCCTTTGCCTCTCAAAATTTAACAGATTATGGTGTGAGGTGAGTTTCTCTGTGTGTTGGGTTTAAGTTAGTACAGGGGTTTACCCCGTGTCATAACAATATACTATTTTTATGATCCCTGTTTTTAAAGCTTTGTTCTCTCATTCAAATATCATGAAGCAGATATTAAATTTCCCAGTCAAGTATTTGACTCAGTTATTGTCCTCCAAGTTGAGGAGAATGTTACTCTCTAATAATACAAATTACAGGGAGCAACAAGTTTATTTCTGTGGGCTAGTTGTTTATTCAAAAAGAATAGCATCTAATATTGCCTCAATCCTTTCTACTTTGAAACACATACCTCATCCATTTATTCCCTTTCTCATCTCCTGCATTATTACTCATTTCAACTACATCCACTAATTCAGAAATGGCAAGATGACAATTTTGCTCCTCCCACATAATCAGCTTTGCTGCCTGCAATACAAGACATAGTTCTTCCTTTTAAAATTCAACCTTTTTTTCAAAAACATTTCACAGAAGATTGAAGGAAACAATCTGTCTTTCTCCATTGCTGTTACTTTCTGTCCAATGAGTGTTTGAAATTAGAATGTCATCTTCTAACATCATTGATCTTCTCTGACTGTCAAAAAACACGGGCAAACTAAATGACTGATTTCAGTTCAACTGGTAAGTTTATTTATTTTGAAAATTCAAGGGAACATCACTGATGCCCTTTCAAAAAAGAAAACAAAGGCCATTACAGATGTACCATTGTAATGTGGTCATCTCGCTTTCATCCACTTAAAGCAAAGTAAAAGATGTATTTTCCAACTTCAAATAATTTTGAAAACTTTAGAACAGAAACTAATACAAGCTAAAGTAAAACAAAAGTCATTGACTGAACTGTAACACTACATTTGGGGGAGCTAAAGTACCCAGCATAATTACTGATGTTGCAATCCAAGCTCAACTCATTGGATGGGGTCTTCTAGCCCTTGAGTAAATGAGAAGAAAGATGGGCAGAGGAACCTAATTGGGTGAGAGGCTAGAATTCAGAATGCCAATAGTGGGCTGAACTTCTGCAAAGTGTCTCTACACAACCAGCAGCCTGAGTCCAGAATTTGATTTGATTTGATTTATTATTGCCTCATGTACCAAGATATAATATCATTTTACATGCTATGCAGGCAAATCATACCTTACATCAGTACATCAGGCTAACAGAACAGAATACAGAATATAATATTACAGCTACAGAGAAGGGGCAGAGAAAAATCAACTTTAATAAATGAGAGGTCTGTTCAAAACTCTGGCAACAGTGGGGAAGGAGCTGTTCTTGAAACTGTTGTAAATATTTTCAAACTTTTGTGTCTTCTGCTTGATGGAAGAGAGTGGAAACGAGTATAACTGGGGTTGGAGGGGTTGATTACGTTGGCTGCTTTCCCAAAGGCAGTAAAAAAATTAGCTGTAGTCAAATTGGTAAGAGTCATTGTGCACATAACAAATTTCTTTAGCTTTCTGAGGAAGTAAAGGTGTTGGTATGTTTTTTTTAACCACGGTGTCAACATGGATCACCAGGAAAGATTTTTGAATGTATTGACTCCTAGGAACTGGAAGCTCTCAACCATCTCCAACTCAGCACTATTGATGCGGTTGGGCATGTTCTCAACTCTGTTTCCTGAAGCCGATGACCAGCCTTTGTTTTGCTGACACTGAGGGAGAAATTGTTGCCTTTATAATATTGCCATGAAACTCTCCACCTTTGCATTTATGTTTTCATGTACTTCAGTCTCAATAAAGACCAACTCACTGGAATTAGGTGGTCCTTACCATTTCAGTACTCTCTAATTAAGTAACATATGGATTTGGATACCTCACTATATATGAGATTTGCATTTGTCAAGGTTAATTTTGTCCTTTATTCCAAAGTATGGACTTGCTGCCTTATCCTTCAAATGATTGATTTTTGTCGTCATACTTGTGAATGAGTTTTGGCATAAGTTCACAAAGCAGAGTGAAGGCATCAAAAGGGAAAAGTAGGAAGCTAGGTTATTGGGTACAGTAGAGCAAAAACAGCACAAAGGAGTGGGCTGAGGCTGTTGCTGATCCCAGGGGCAGACAGGTTAAAGCCTGCACAATGGAAAGTGGATCAATAGGGAAGGAAGAAGTACTGTCTAGGAAAGGAGCACTCTCTGGGGAAGTAAGGAGCACTTGTGGGAGACAATATGAAGATAGCCATGAAAACACATGTGTCTGTCATGGCATGCATCATGAGACTATGTATGACAGTAGTTTGTACTAGGAGAGTCTGGAGTTGGGTATGGGAGGGTAATTGTAGAATTATGGGTGAGTATTGTATGACCACATAGTGTGGGGACATTATGGAAGGGAGGGTGCAAGTTGCTTCCAGGGTGGGAGGGGCCAGTGTCTGTTGCAACATTAGGATAGCAACAGTTAAGTATTGGTGATGGAGTGGAGTATACAGACGTTTGAGATCATTGGAAATGGGATGAGGTTTGAGAGTAATTGGGGATGGGAGAGGAACAACAGGATGGTGTGGGAGGGAGGTTTTTGGCTTTCATGGGGTGGTTGAAAATTATTCAACCTCATACCATCCGAAAGCACAATATTTTTGCAAGCAGCCTCAGTTATAGTGCTGACAAAAAAGACCCCACTTGAAATGGGAAGAAATTCTTCGAGAATAGATGGAGTAAATGCTTAAAAATTTTGGCAGGCCCAAAGGACATCCTATTCATCATGAGTACCATGGATGGAGTAACATACTCAGCTGAGTTCTTCCTCCCATGGTCCAATTCCTAGTAAACTGACCACTCACTCCAGAACTCATGAGATTGCATTCCAGCAGATACAGTGCAGTTAAAGAACCTCTTTATGTGACATGGTACAATGTAGATGCGAGTTTGAGGCAACAAGAACCATGGTAATGATGGGTATTGGCCCAAAATAAAATATGCAAGGATGCACTGCAGTTGATTGATAGGCAATGCAGGGCATGGGAGTTCCTTGAGGTGGTTTGCACCCATGCCATCTGTTGGATATATACCTGTGACAACAAGGACTGAGAGATGTTCCCAAGCTGGTTGTGTCGAAGAACTCTACTGCTGAGACATCCTTGCCAGTGTGCTATTCCAGGGTCTAAATGAGAACAATTCAGGATATCTCACAGTGAACTGTGGGTGTTCATAAATGTTCTCTTCCACAGACTGAATGATTTTCTAAGTTCCTTTTAGATGCAAAGAGCAAGGCAACCAGTGTGATGGAATTTGCTGCAATTTGGGCTTCATTTGTCTTAGATCTGTTTTCTTTCCTTTGGGTTTTGATCATGTTTCCGGTACAGGAATGCCTTGCATTTGTGTCTTAGTAGCTCCTGGATTCCCAATCCTTCTTACACGAGTTTGGTGCTTCCTATTAAAGAAACATTGAGTCTAAATTGCCCTACATCTCCGCTTATGGTCAACTGCAAAGGCTTGTCATCCTCAGTGTGGATGAGCAGGGGCTTGGTTTCCAGCAGTCCTCCAAGTGTTAGAATCCTCAACCAGTCCTCCCCCAGCTGTGCACTCATGTCCATGATGTGCTCACCAGACTATGATCCTGAACCTAATCTGGTGTATATATGCACCAAGGTGAATGACTCTGAGTTGGTGAGGAGTGCTGCTGAACACTATGTCAGGGCATCCTCTGAGGGTTAGGCTCCATTCTTGACAGAGGTGTTGGTGATGAAGCTGGAGTTTATGGAGGAGGTGGAAGTGGAAGTGGGTGAATGCAATGCCTCTACTTTTTCTTTTGCTGTAATGTGGAGGTGCTGGTGTTGGACTGGACTGTTAAAAATCACACAACACCAGGTTATAGTCCAACAGGTTTATTTGGAAGTACAAGCTTTCAGAGTACTGTTCTTTCGTCAGGTAGCTAGGCTAGCTATTCCAAAGGAGCAGCATTCCCAAAGCTTGTACTTCCAAATAAACCTGGTGGACTATAACCTGGTGTTGTGTGATTTTTACCTTTTTCTTTTATTGTCTACTGGTACTTGGAGTGGAGAAGAGGGTGCTAACTGTTGGTTGTGCACACTCCCTTATCTGGACAGTACCTCACACTGTCTGCACATCTGGCAACAGCACTCCGGAGGCATCCAAACTGGTTTTCTCTTGGAGCCCAATCTCTTCAGCTGTGCAGCTTCATCTTTGGTGGAGGTATGTATGTGAATATCCAATCCATCCACACCTGAATCTGGGGGCATTCCTTTTGATGTGAGCATTCTTGTCCTACAGGAAAACAAGAATAATTTGGGTGTCAACCCAATGGATGCATGACAACTTAATGAACATAGAATCATGGAGTCACAGGGATGTACAGACCCTTTGGTTCAACCTGCCCATGCTGACCAAATATTCCAGCCAAATCTAGTCCTACCTGCCAGCACCCGGTCCGTATCCCTGCAAAGCCTTCCTATTCATATACCCATCCAGATGCCTTTTAATTGTTGCAATTTTCTTGGCCTCCTCCACCACTTCCTCTGGCAGCTCATTCCATACCCGTACCACGCTCTGCGTGAAAAAGTTGCCTCTTAGCTCTCCTCCATATCTTTCCCCTCTCACCCTAAACCTATGACCTCTAGTTCTGGATTAACCCACACCAGGGAAAAGACTTTGTCTATTTATCCTATCTATTTCCCTCACGATTTTATAAACCTCTATAAGATCATCCCTCAGCCTCCGACGCTCCAGGAATACCTCACTCAGGAAATGGTTAGAAACGGTATTTTGAAACTGGTAGAACATTGACAGAATGAGGCAGCTGTCATCTATTTCAATGCACATCGCCCTCTTAGTGCTGAAGGTGCAGACAATTGTCCTCTTTGACCTGCTAATGCATTGACATAGTTGGACTGAATGATGTCCTATGAGTATCAGTTTATGAGTAGATGGTGCAATTCAACCTTGTGGTGTGAGGAGATCATTCATCCTCTTTCTGCATGCAGCAAGGTTGCCCATGGGCACTAAGCTGCACTGCAACTTTCACACAGGCTGTCTTCATCTGATGGAAGGGCCTCCTGCTGCCATCTCTGCGGAACATGACCCCAGCATATCCAAGATGACTTGAAGGAGAAATGCCCATGATGCATCACTGAAATGTGTGTTTTCCTTCCACCTTGCTTGAAATATCTCCTTGGAGGGTGGGGGTGATCAACATAGCCTGATGGATGTTCCTGACCTGCAATGAGTGAATGCCCATTCAAATCTGCTGACCAGACCTTTGGCCAGCAGGAGCAAGAACTTCCTGCTCCATAAAATTTGCTGCCCTTTAATTATAAGTTTATTTGTGATGAAAATCATGTCGTCATGCAAAGAAAGCTGACTCGCTCCAAACAGAATTTATTCCTAATCCCTCACCAGATGTTAGACTTAAACTTCATAACAGAAGATCTGCCTCAATCCTGTTTTAAAGTTTAAACTCCAAGCACATGAGTTTGAGAGAGACTGAGAACTTCAAGCAAGCAATTATATTGAAATGAATGGGAAAGGAAAAGTCGAATTAAATTGAGAAATGTATGTTTTATTTTGGTTGAAATCTTTCCTTGGACATTAGAAATTTGAATTACTGAGGGAATAAATGGAAGATGAAGGATTTTCTGAATGCAGTTCACTGTGGGAACTGGGTGCCGCTATTGCGAAAGTAGACTGTTGACTTTGCATAGCAGCTTAACAACTTCAATATGGACATGAAGTGTGTAATGAAAATGGACACAAAAAATGACAAAATTGTACCAATTTGAGGTCAAATAGTACAGCTAGGTATGTTTAGACATGAAAGTTTCTTGCAGAGATACTTTCACAACCAATCAATGTGTTCAAAATCTCTAGCTAACTGATCTTTAAACTGGAAGAAAGTTGGAATAAGTTACAAATTTGTTAAACACTGACCTGATTTAATTTCCCATTGGATTGCAGTTTGAACAGTATTGAATAATGGTTATTTGCATATTGCATGCCTGGTGTTTTGAAAGCAATAATCATTAACATTAATCAATGTCAATTTAATTTTGACACATATTAAAACTGAAGGGCTATATTTCAGTTTTTAAAAAAATAATTAACAGCACTATGTGAAATAGGAAGTTAGGATCATCAGAAATGTCTGGTCTGAAACCATAATTAATGATGTAGAACCAAGTTCGTGTACTTGCTATGGAGGATACAATGGTATGGCTTGAAGTTTGCCATCGTTTTATTGACTCCTTGTTTTGGCTGAAGTAACAAGTCCAAGAGTCTGGATAGATAATACACATTCACTGTTTGCCAATTTCAATCTGTAACCGGAAGGTAAGGAAATTAGTTGGAAAGTCCACCTGAGATTTAGATATCATGAAAAAAGAATGTATGAGTATTGTGAGTTCTGCCTTCAACAAAGGTGTTTTACCTAGAGTGACAATAGTTATGTTATCCCTTGAACAACTGACTTTGCATACAGTGAAATTGAAGAATGTGCTAGATGTTTATTACAAAAAAACTATTATACACAAACATTACCTTCACAAGCACGTAAGTGTCTACCCTATCATGAAGCTATTAATTACATGGAGCAGCATTGAGTGACATGCTTCCAGCTTCAAGTGTTATGCCATGCTACAAGTGTTCCCAGGGTAAGATGAAGTATGAGATTTTATACACTCAGGTGATGGGCTGTCACAGAATGATAACATTAAAAATATATATCTGAAACATATATTGAGATACTGACTGTAAGACAACACTATTTATGAGATCTATTACACTATTATGCATCAAAGTGATCCACCACTCAGTAAGAACTGCAACATTTTATTTGGCATGTGTGAAAAGTGCAATGTTACTGCACAGACTGTTATGATGTGAAAATGATATATTCAATACCATCCCATACTTGTATAGTAAAGATTACAGAGGATTTACTTCTGAGTTGCACCATTGTTTGTAATTAGGATTTTAAAGAGTCTCTAATCTGCATGGAACTTGCAGATTGGCTATGCTGCATTGATAATGTCTGGTACATTAATAGATAAAGTACTAAACCTGCCATTGTTCCTGCCTCATGAGACAAGGACTCATCGCAATTATCAGTGAAGTTCGAACAGTGAGACTCTATACATTTTGTATCTCTCACATCTCAAAGGTCCTACCGTGTAGATTGTAGCATCAAGGATTGTACCTTTGTGAGGAGGGAGCAAGTAAGTCTGTTTGAGAATGGAAGATTGGTGTTTGTGAGGAGGCTGGGGTGCTGGTGTGAAGGTGAAAAGTTCAAGGATGGTGGTTATGCTTGAAGTTTTTATCCTGTGTCAAGATCCTCATGGCCTACCAGAGGGTTAGGTTCAGCTTCTTCATTCTCCTACTGCTTCCCATTACCTTTTCCTGTTTGCTTTACTCCCAATGTGCTCTTCTCTCTCTCTGCTGGTACTTGGGAAACATTGAAAGGATTTAAAGATTATAAAGATGCATCATGTTCATTCATCAGACTATATCATCAATTGACACTGAGAAAGACAGTTAATTTCACCAGTGTTTTCATCCTGTGAGGTCCTTATGCCAAAGAAATAAGTAGATCAATTATTTCCACATGCAGCTATTAGGCATCGTTTTTAAGCTTTTAAATTTCTCAATCTCTTGTTTGTATCCTTGACTTTTTGCTGAGGAGACAAAACAAGAGACATTGAGACTCATTTGATCAACCTTGACTTGCAGAGTTTGATAGGGATTGAGGTAACGCTGAAATTTTGCAGCTAAAGAGCTCCACCCTGAAGGTGGACTTTGTAGCAGTTCAGAAATATTAATTAACCTCCAGAAGGAATGCTGGGTGGGTAATTTTGAGTGAAATAAAAGTGTTAGACCGACATACTTTGTTCAAGCATAATCATGAGTGCAACTTCTTTTCACCACAGAAGGTCAGCCCCTTTGCATCTCAAGTTATTCTTTAAAAGACAATTAGGGATTGTTGGCTTTCTAATATTTGCAAAGGAATTGTGATTTGCAAATTGAAAATTTTGAGAAAGATTTCTTTGCCTACCCTTGTTCTTTCACTATGGAAATATCTAGGGTTCTTAGAAATAATTTAGCTGCTAAAATAATCTTGTTGCAGAGGCCGTAAGTATAGGATTCTATTCAGATGTTTCATGTGAGATTCTGCACCTTTTCATATATTCTGTATTTCTTCTGCACTGAAGGAATACATATACATATTGAATATTATTACATCAAATATTCTCACAAAATTATAAATCTTTAAATTTATATTCTAAAAGTTATATGTCAAAATGCTGAAAAATTAAGGTTCCTTCTGAGAACCACCAGACTTACAAACATATCAGTGTGGAAGTAGGCCCTTTAACCTTTCCTGCTATTACATAAGATTATTACCAATCAAATGACCATTTGATATCCTCATTTCCATCGCCATTCCTGTCACGTTAATTATTTAATGACCCCATATCCACTCCTTTCTGAGATAGAGTGTTCCAAAGTAACGTACCTATTTGAGAAGAAAACCCCCTCAGTTCTGTCCTAACCCCTAAAACAACAATGCCTAATTTTAAATCAGTTCTTGACTGACCCACCAGAAATATTCTTTTCATGTCCACCTTAGCAAGGCTATTCAGTCAATGTTTTAATTTCAGTATGACTGTTTTTTTCAAATGTTGAAAAGTGTTAAATATTAATTCTATTTTTCTCTCCTTGAATGTTGTCAGACTTTCTCCAACATTTTCTGTTTTTATTTTCATCAATGGAATCCCCTTTATGTACAGTGCATGTTACTCATACAACACATTTTCAGCTCTGATCTCCAGCACGCAGACCTCACTTTTTACTCGATGTTACTCATACAGTCATAATCGTAGAGTCATACAGCATGGGAACAGACCTTTCACTCCATGTTGAACATAATCCCAAACTAAATTAGCCCCATCTGCCTGTTCCTGGCCCATATCCCTCCAAACCTTTCCTATTCACGTACCTATCCAAATGTCTTTTAAATATTGTAATTGTACCCACATCTACCACTTCCTCAGGAAATTCATTCCACAAGCGAATCACTGTGTAAAAAAAAAAGTTTCCCTTTTATGTCTTTTTTAAATGCTCTCCTCTCATCCTAAAAATGTGCCCTCTAGTTTTGAAATTCTGCATCTTGGGGAAAAGAGAACTACCATCAACTCTATCTATACCTCTCATTATTTTATGAACTTGTATCAGGTCACCTCTCAACCTCTTACGTTCCAGTGAAAAAAAAGTCCTTCAAAGAACTCCCATAAATTAAACGTGATTTCTTTTTGATTAAACCATGCTGTTTCTTCTTGACTACCTTCAGTTTTTCTACAAGCATGGTGATATTCTTTATAATGATCTGCTCTTGTACCTTTCCCACATCTAGAGTTTCCTGCTTATTGCCTTATCTCTCTTTTTTAAACAGAATGGTTACATTTGCTACCTTCCTATCTCATGAAATCTTCACTGATTTCAGAAAATTACACCAACACATTACTAGCTCATTACCCACCGCCTCTAAAATACCAGAACGAAGTCAATCTGTACCCAAAGGCTGATCAGCCCAAAGGCCCATCCGTTTGCTTAGTACTGCTTCCCTCATGATTGTAATTTGACTAAGTTTCTCTCTACCTTCCACCTCCTGACTTATAGCTAATACGGAAATGTTTCTTTTGTACATGCATAATCCTTTACAGTGATAGCAGAAGAAAAATATCTGTTGACTCCACTATTTCGTTATTATGTACTACTTTATTTCTAAAGGAACAATACTTACTTACTCCTTAAAACAGATATTGCAGAATCACTTCCTATCCTACAGGTTAATAAACTACCTTTTCTCCAATAAGAAAAATGAAAACATTCTTTCTATTGTGACTCATTGTCATTCAGATGAAAAAAGTAAACTAAATTTATTTCACACTTCTTTGTAATATGTTGATTTGCCATTCAAACACAAAGGCTTTTGGCAGACTGAAACTACAGGCAGTGAGAAGTCACATTTAGACTGCTTACTGAAATAAAAAAAAAACAACAAAGAACAGTAGATGCTGGAAATCAGAAAGAAACACAGAAATTCTTTTTTGGAGTCAAAGCAGAGTTAATGTTTCGGGTCCAGTGATCCTTCTTCAGAACTTCCAAAATGTTACCTCGCCTTAGTCTCCAGAGATGTTGCCACACCTGCTGAGTTTTTCAGCAATTTCTGCTTATTGAGATATTGCAGTGCCTTATTTGAACAATAACATAATGTAATGCAAGGTCAACATAATAAGTTGACGATTGTTGCTACTTGCTAAAAGGATAACAGCAGAGTTCAAACTAATATTCAAGAGAATTTGATCAGAGAAAGAGAGTCCTGCAGGTAAAGACATCAAGGTAAAAACAATGACTGCAGATGCTGGAAACCAGATTCTGGATCAGTGGTGCTGGAAGAGCACAGCAGTTCAGGCAGCATCCAACGAGCAGTGAAATCGACATTTTGGGCAAAAGCCCTTCATCAGGAATAAAAGCAAACAGCTACTTTCATCTAAATAGTCAAAGAAGTGATCCCCAAACACTTGAAATAGAAAGAAAGATGAACTCCTCTGACCTATTCCACCTTCAAGTTCACTTGAGAAATTCACCCCTGGGGCAGATCAACTACAATAACTTTTGCAGCCACAGAGCATTTGTTTCTCAAGATCTTTACTGCAATCAAAACATCAATTAAGAAACAAGATCTGCGCAGAAATAGAAGCTGAGTTAAATCCCATTTTTAATTATAACAGCTTTATCTTAATCTGTATCTAATTTTGTGTGTTTAATAGTGTTGGTGAGTCAAGTGGATGAGTCAACACATTTTTGTCTTGCCTCCAGGACAAGTGAATGGGAAATAAATTAACCTTCTTCATTTTTAAATATACAAAATCTTGCTGCTGGGTTATCAACATCAAGTCAGCCATGTTGGGGATAATAAAATAGACACAACTCCACATACAAATATCGTGATTATGAGCAAATAAAAAAGACAGCTAAAATTTGACCATAACACAATATATGTTATATGATTAATTTTTTATTGTGGCATAATGAGCACTGTATGGAAAAAGCTAAGCATTATGACCTTGATGGCTTAGAATAAATCTGAATGGAAATGAAATCTAAAAAACTCAATGATTGACATATGTTTTCAAAAGTCCAATTGTTTTACAAAATGAAATGCTCATATGAGGAAGCTATTAGGGTGCTTAGAAGGATGGTGTCTCATAATGAAATTCTCTGCATAGAATATAGAAGTTACTTTGCTTTCACTTGTTTTAAGATGATAGTTGTGGAGATTAACTCTTTTTTTAATTTGAAGAGAAAGAAAAACTTCTGTTTATATCATATGAATGCTGATTACTTGTATGCAGATGGAGGGAACATATTTAAGAGCGCATGTTTAAGCATACGTTAAGAGATATTGAAGGAAATGTTAGTATGGTTGTGTGAGGGGTGTGTGCTTGTAATGTTTAATTCTGTAAGTAAGTGCAATACAAGTAAACATTAGTTCCAGTTTTATCCTTCACTAACTGGCTTGCTGGATTAAAACACGTTTGGTGCCATGGTTGTAATTTAAGGCTGTAAGAAGAGTTTACAGTGTTCTGTGTATGTGACCTGTTTTCAATGACCCCACACAAGTTGACCTTGTTATTTATGATAGTTTGCTGACCTGCTGAAGTTTGGTGGAAGGGTGCTTGGTGGCATACTAAATCCAGTCAGAAAATAATTATCAGTACCACTTTTGGCATTTCAGCCATTTCTTGACATTATGGTTTTATATTTCATGATTATAGAGAGAGAGGGGGGAAAATGTTATAACTGGGACATTGTGACCTAACACTGCAGTACATCAGGCACAGTGGTCGAAGAGTAACACTCTACTTGTCGTTTCATTCCTGTGAACAACATATAAACTGCATGAAATCATGAGCTCAAAATTTTAATAATGATTTCAAGAATAAAGATTGTCTATAGAGATACCTCCTTAACAGCATGAATTGTGATTTGCATGCCCTTGTAGGAATTTGTACCATTTTTTCAAGGAACAAATAATAGCCAAGTTATAAGCAAAGGAAGTAGAATTGTATCTTATTTCTATTCAAATTCATGATTGTATATGTCGCATTTCTGTTTATGGGCCACACGATCTGGCCTCAAATCTTTTCTAGATCTTTGCATTGGGAGTCTCTGGAATGAAATTGCTGCTTCAATTTCTCTACTCAACAACTCCTAACCAATCTACTGCCCTCTGAAATTACAGCACTCCATTTCTGCCATGACCAGCTGCCATTATCTTGCACTATCATTCTTCTAATCATTTAATCACTCTTGCCCTTTCACAGGCCTTTCCCATTATTCTTTTCCACCCACCTTTTCCGGGCTCAGAACCTCATTATTAGCAATTACGTTTCTAACTTCTTTCAGTTCTTAAGAAAGTCACCAACCTAAAATATATATACTGTTTCTTTCCCCAGATGTTTCACCCACTGAGTGTATTCAACATTTATTCCTCCATTACGTAGAGTCTAAATATTTTTCTGAGCAACTCTTGTGCTTTTTTTTTACAGTTTCCCAGTTTCTGACATTCATTCTTACATGTTTTTCAGCTAGTGAATAATTTGGTTTAGAATAGATGCTTTCAGATTGAAGCAAAATACCACAGATGCTGGAACTCTGAAATAAAAACAAAGTGCTAGAGAAACTTAGCAGGTACAGCATCTGGGGAGGGAAAATCTGGATGCAAATATGAAACATTAAATCTGTTTCTCTCTCTAAGAGTCTGCCAGACCTGTAGATGCTTTCAGATCCTTGTAATTCATCTACACATTCTATTACTAAACAGCACTGGGCAAGTATCCAGTGTCCAGCACTAGGACCCATAGACACAGCCTGAGAATTAGACGGGGTAAATTCAGAACAGAAATGCGGAGACATTTCTTCAGCCAGAGAGTGGTGGGCCTGTGGAATTCATTGCCGCAGAGTGCAGTGGAGGCCGGGATGCTAAATGTCTTCAAGGCAGAGATTGATAAATTCTTGGTGTCACAAGGAATTAAGGGCTACGGGGAGAATGCGAGTAAGTGGAGTTGAAATGCCCATCAGCCATGATTGAATGGCGGAGTGGACTCGATGGGCCGAATGTCCTTACTTCCACTCCTATGTCTTATGGTCTTACGTTCTTATGTCAACTGCCAAGAAACAGAGGATGGTTTGGGGGCTAGCATTAAAATTTTTCAAGTTTCTAATCAGCCTTTTCAGGGATGTTAATACACCCTCTGGTGCAGGTGGGTCTTGAACCCAGCTTTCCCAGCTCAGAGGTAAGGGCGCTATCACTGTGATACAAGAAACCCCGTTAAAAGTTCATATTTAAAAGTGGTTGGACTAGAGCTGACAGCTAATCCTCTCTGAGAAGGCATACTGTAAATTTTAAAATCTCTTGCAGACTCTGATATGACCCGGGTTTCCCAGACCTTGAGGAAATGCATTAGCTAAAGGAAGATAAGGATAATGCCGTGGAGAATCTGAGGTCCTCAGTTAGTTTCCAGTCAGTGGGAATTGGCTTAGGAGAAATACAGAACATTGACTGGCTTATCTAGCTGTTTTCCAGTTAAATTGACCCAAGGTAGATGCATTAGCAGATGTGAATCTGTTATTTTCCCTATGGAGGTGAATTAACAAGCACAATGCACGTGGAATGGGAAAAAATATCCAACAATTCAACATAGTAACTGTATTCATTATCTTAAGAATGCCACACAGAATGATTTCAAATTTATTATTAACAGTTACCCTCACAGAAGGTGAGGGCTAAGAAAGGCTGGATGTCCTATTACTGTTTGAGGGAGAACTCCTGAGACATGAGTTCCTCTAGCTATCCATGCTCTCAAATATTGACTGTTTCTAGCCTTTTTCTTTGCTTTTAGACTTGCAGTATTTATGATTGTTTTGTTTTTTTAAAATAAGTTTCCAAGTATATCTAAATCTGAGACCTCTGACTATTCACACCAAAAAAAGAATTCGGTCAAATCTTTTATTTTTCACAAAATATCAGTTGCATTGAGTTCGTTGGAGGGCTTTAACCCATGAGGCTTGGTGAGATCAATCACCATATCTTATCAAATGTTTCTCATTAACCACCTACACTGTCCCTTACAGCATCCCTCACACCTAATTCTATCTGGGTTTGATCCTTCAAACCCAGAACAACTCACCATTCACCAGCATCTTGCACCTCTGCCATTTTTGGAGGTCCGCTGTGCTCCTGGAAATCATTGCTCATTCAGTGTTTCCCCTCACCAGCAACACAATGGCACAGCAGTAACAAAGCCATGCTGCCCATAGTACAAGGCTGACACTCCCTCACACTGACAACCCCATTCTCTCATGCTTGTCACTGTCCAACCATGCAATTCACCTGTCCTTAGCGAAATCTCATTTAAATACTCTCCCAAAGTCACCTCTACTCTGTCCCTAAGTGTAGGCTTACATTTTGTCATTTTCCAGTTGGGGAGCATCACACATAGGCAAGCAATCAGGCAATTTCAAACATCAGCTTTTCTTTATAGGTAGCAAACATGAACATCAAAGATAACAGTTGAGGCTACAGTCACCGTTTCCTCTAATTTCCTTTCCATTTGTGCAGGCATCCAAGGTGCAGATACAGCAGTGTCTTCTAGAGCTAGAAGTCAATGCCATAGTTGGCATGCCGATGCTTGGAACCTTGGAGCATCCATGCAGATTAGAGGGAACAATAGCTTCAATTCACCCCAGCAATGCAAACCAAATACTGGCATTTGACCAATGGCTATTTAACATTTCATAATGTTCTACTGAACCCAGCTCTACTGGAACTAGGGATTACTCTGGCCCAGTCTACCTTCTACCACTAGACACAGCTGAACTCTGTCACACAAAGGGAGAGCTTCCCCTTCCTCAATGCTCTTATTGTCCTCTTTGAAAGGCTGCTCTAGCCTCCCCGTTCCTCAGTAGCCAGCACATTATCTGCTCCAGTTGTGCACAGCACAACACACCAGAAAATGCAGCACACTCTGGCTGAACTATATTGGAGGGATCTCAACCCCAGAATAGTCTGATCTGGAATTGCTATCATTTATTGTTTAATCCACTAGGGCCCTTGGAATACAGTGTGCACCAACTTGATAAAGGTATCATGCTGGCTGATTAAGCAATGCATTACATAAAAAAGTGAGTACCTGCTGAACACTGACTCCCTTTTGATTCCAAATCCACATCAATCATTCCAATTTTCATTGAGTTCATTCGAATCCATCATCGTAGTGATGTGGCCCCGTTCCCCAACCAACCCCCGTACAGCATCCTTGGAAGTGTGACAAGTAATAGGAAACTTTAGACCAGCATTCACCTTTTTTAAAGTCACTGCTTTTAACTTCTGCATCATGGAGATGTCAATGTTTGATTTCCAAGGACATGTGTAAATCGCATTTGACCAGAATTTGGACCTCAAGCTTATTCAGTTTGCAAGTATGGCACATGGGTGAAAGAATGATTGGAAATTAAATGTACCTGCAGTTTCAAGTGCTTCATGTATTTGTCTCTTCACTGCCTTAATATCCAGCAGACATGGATCCTGAGCTTTCATCCATGAAAATGACTGTCACTCTGCCTATCCTGAGCTTTGTCCCAGCCATTTTCCAGTTTCAGTTATTATTAAGAAAACAGCAAATGATTGTAGGGAACAGAGCTCACCGGGCTGACAGCACCAGGCTCCACCTGATTGGCAGGTGCCACACCCAAGCTCCCATGAACCCTTTTCTTCACACTACCACGACAGCCCACATTCTCCCACTTTACCCCCACGTCGAGGCCTACCACATTGAACTTTGCCTCCTACTGTCCTCCCTGAACCCTGACTCCTGATATAATACCTTAATGACATCCTCAATACTCTCCTGTGGAGGCCATGATGATGGTCACTGCCAATAACATCCTTCCTATAGCCTTCTATTCTCTCTGATGTTGTTTTGCGTATCCTGTTACATATTAATATTTGTCCCCATCATCATCCCTGTCTCTACATTAACAAATGTTTTGATTGCTCAATCTACTTTGGTATTGATGCTCCCATTGGCAATTCCGTCCCCACTTACACCCTATCAAACACCTAATGCATGGACATCAGGCCTGTATACACCTCAGATCTCTGACTGACTTCAATGAGCATCCATTCAACATGACTGACCGGTCTCCTGGTCCCTGTCTTTGTAAATCCCTGCCTGTTTGCAATGGCTCTACTGGATTGACCATTTCCTACTCCCCACATGGTAGTCAGACATATCTCCTGTAAGTGACTGGCCTGAGTGACTGACTGTGGCTAAGCCCATGAACTGTGTCTGAACTATGCCTATGTCTAATGGTACTGGGGCTCACTGACTGAGAGGAGCCCTCCCTTAACTGGATTAAGGATTAGTCCCCACTCAACCTGGCTATTTGGCTGAGTAAACATATAGTGTGTTAGCTGGCACAAGCTGTAAGTGTAAAGTTGAAGTTTTGGTGTGCTTTCTAGCAAGACATCCTTGGTTCCCTGGACAAAGCCCTACCGACAAGTATGAGGTGAAAGAGCATATCAGAATGGCAATACAAAGAGCCTTTTGACTTTGACTGAAGCTCCAAATTGCTAACAGACATGACATGTTAAGGATACTGTGAGCATGCAAGTCGGCACTAAGTGAGCAAGGTGTAATAGAACAAGTGAGATGCAGCCTGGTCCAATCTGTGAGCTGGGTGCCTGTATGTGCAAAGTGTCCTTGCAGGAGTATTGCATTGCTGATTGTTGGTGTGCCCTGAAATAAAGCCATGATGTGGAGGTGCTGGTGTTGGACTGTGGTGGACAAGGTCAGAAGTCACATGACACCAGCTTATAGTCCAGCATGTTTATTTGAAATCACAAATATCACTTCACTTGACAAAGGGGCAGCACTCTGAAAGCTTGTGATTTCAAATATACATGCTGGACTATAATCTAGTGTCATGTGACTTCTGACCTTCAAATGAAGGTCTGTCTACATCCTGCAAGTGCATCAGGAAGAGGCTGTGAAGATTATGAGAGTTTGGCAAATCTCAGAAGTCAATCCCCGGGATGACAGGTCGATGCGGTTGGTGCCCTGAAATACTGGTGGGTACCAGAAAGGCTCCCCACAGGCAATGATAAGTTATAGTCTGTCGTCTGTGTGGAGATTTCTTAAAGTCTAGTTTGATAAACATGTTTGGTAAAATAGGAAACTGAATGCTAATGAGACAAGATGTGCAGTTAATAAGACATTTAACATGCAATAATTACCCTTAATAGGTAACTTGTCACTGCCTCATGAAAAACTCAGCACATTACTCTCCAGATGCAGAAAAGATGCAGTAAGCTCCTCTCTGATCGAGAGAGAGAGCTTGCTGAACTGCTTACGTGATCCTGCCACCAAGTTACCATTGCCCGCATTGTTCAAGGCCCTATAAGATTCTGTCCAAGTTACTTTTTAGTTACTGGATTTTTTTTATGAACAATATTTTTAATCTGTAAACTCTTTTTGTGATCAGGGTAACTGGATTATAAAAATATAACAGCAAATATAAGCATGTGGGAGTTAATTTTCTGTTTACCCAAATATTATTTAATTATAGCTTAATAATGTCATCAAAATTTACATTAGGACTTGGATTGTGGATTAGTGCTGCAGCCTTGGAGGTATTGCACAGTTCAACACGACTCAAGCAATCATCCAGAATAACAATATATTACAAAGCATGTTTAATTTAGAATAGCAGTGCTATTGGTTACAGGTACAGCTCAGTACATTCAAAATCATTTGAACATTGTCATTTGATCTTCCTTAATGGAAGTTTTCAAACCTGGGACTTTAGGATCATTTCAATTCCATCTTCCGAGATGGGTTGAACCATAGCCAAATTAATGCAGCTGGAACAGGATAAAACATGGATTTCATAGCTGAAACAAATATTTTGTGTTTAGAGTTTAAAGTAGACAGTGATATTATCTCTCAGTGTTGTAATATTTTCAAGCACAAATGATGCTGACAGTTCACTGTAACCAGACCTTGAAATCAGGGATTTTCGTTGAGGATTTAGTAACATCACTTCGTTATATAAGTACCACATGTCCACAGCATCGTGTTCTCCCTACTGTGTGTTCAGCACTGGGAACTGTATTCGTTTCTACTGGAACTTTCCAAAATTCCCACCAGTCCCATATTTAAATTACAACTGTGTGCCCAATCAATCACCTATCCAGGGATTAGCCTTCACATTGCAATGACTGAAGAATTGCCCTGGAGATGGTCGACAACACATAAATGTTGGTGCTTCAATTTGCTAACTGCAACTTTGAGAACTTAATAGGTGGGATGCTCTAGAGGAAGAAGGGCCATTAGATAAGACCAAGACAGCAGCCCTGCTCCCAAGTTGCTACCAGGCTCTTTACAGTGAGAAGCATTTCAGGAGGAAGTGTAATGACCTTCTTTGTTGGCAAGTTAACCTTCTGTTAACTCCCACACACACTCACTCCATCTCTGCTACTACAACCACCTTCCACCAAGGCTCATGTTCTATCATTCTTACTATTGCATTCAACAATGGAAGATGAACAACCGTGGCTCTCCTGCATCTTCTCCATAGCATGAGGGCACTGAGGGAAACTGCACAGTAGGGTGGCATGGTAGGACAGTGGTTAGCATGGTTGCCTCAGAGCACCAGGAACACAGGTTCAATTCCAGCCTTGGGCAATTGTCTATATGGAGTTTTCATATTCACCCCATGTCTGCATGGGTTTCCATTAGGTACTCCTGTTTTCTCCCACAGTCAAAAGATGTGCAGATTGGCCATGCTAAATGCAGGGTTATAGGGTTGGGGGCTGGTTCTAGGTGGGATGCCCTTTGGAGGTTCAGACCAGACCTGATGGGTTGAATAGCAGCTTTCTACACTGTAGAGATTCTATGATTCTAAGGGGAGGCTGCTCCACATCCACTGAAGGTTGATGCTGGTCCTGGGCTTCCATCCATTCACTCTTGATGCAGTGCACACAGAGATAAAGGCAGCTTCTGAGGATGGTTTCTATGTTGTAGGCACTATCAGAAACAAAGCAGAACCTCAGTAATTTGAAATTCAGTAGCTGTACCTCATGGAAATGACATTTATACAGTGTCCTCAAAACATTGGACCATGGAGGTTTCTGACAAAAAGATCAATGAGATGCCTATACATGGTGCTTGCATGTTGTTGTCTTTATTTAGATGATTGCTGCATAGCCTTTTGGAAAAGACACCATAGGAGATTATACATGTGGCAGCAATAATGAGAGCTTCTGCCCCCAGCCAAGTCCTCACACGATCCACATTACTGAGGAAAGGCTACATTCATAAGGGATAATGGTATGGACATTTTATGGTCCAAGGTGTGAAGTGAGCAGCTCCTGTACCTTGTACAGGCTGTGGTACCTTGGAGAGTGATTGCGACTTTTACAACTGAGGTGAATCTTTATAACTTGTCTGACATTACTTATTTTTCACAGCTATTAGTGGGACTAATTTGTAATGTTGAATGTTATGGTCAAGATTGCTCGTGGTCAGGAAATTTAATTTTTCCAGTAAGTCCACATTCATAATGATGCAAAAACAGATATCTTTAAAAACATTATGGTAAGTCTGTTTAATGCTATCACCCTTGAAGGGCCCCATACTGTAAACAAGTAGAGGCTGTTCCCATAGAGAAATAAAGGGTCGCTGTGGTAGCAGCCATTTTCTATTTTGATTATACACTTGCAACTCGGATGAAGATTGAAGACAACATAGATGTGGAGGGACAGACTGTACAGAGTCAGTCTGGGTGACCCTTAAACCACTATGTTTCTTTCTGCCTTGCCTTTCCTGTTAACCCCATTGGCTTTGATCTTATCCACATTCCTGCCCAACATTTTTATTTAACTCATTCCCACTTTACCATCTGAGCCCCAGTGAGACAGCTTAGTTATACCAAACATGTTAAACTCTGTTCCCACTCAAAAATACTCCTGCTGATCCCATAAACCAAGTTGGTGTTTGCTATTGATGGGCCTCCCTCCTGCTGTACCCTGTCCCCTATCATACTCCATCACTTCCCACCCTTATGTTGAGCTATGCCTCTTCACAGTTGAATTGAGTTGAATTGAATTTATTGTCATGTATACCCAGTGTCAGTGAAAAGTTTTGTCTTGCGAGCAATACAGGCAGATCACATTGTTAAATAGCTTAGATAAGTAAATAATAGGCAAAAACAAAAACACAGGTAAAGGCAAATGCTAAGAGTTTGAGAGTCCATTCAGCACTTTAACAACAGTAGGGTAGAAACTTTCAAAACCGGCTGGTGTGTGTGTTCAGGCTTCTGTACCTTCTCCCCAATGGTAGAGTTTGTAGAAAAACATTGCCAGGGTGGGATGGATCTTTAAGAATGCTGGCAGCCTTTCCTTGACAGGGGCCTGGTAGATGAATTCTATAGATGGGAGGTTGACCTCTGTGATTGTCCAGGCTGAGTTCACCACTCTCTGTAACCATCTCCAAACTTGAATGGTACAGTTGCCATATCAGGTAGTGATACATCCAGACAGAATTCCCTTGATGGCGCACCTATAAAAGTCAGCAAGGGTATTTGCCGTCAAGCCAAATTTTCTCAGATGCCTGAGGGAGAAGAGACGTTGTTGGGCCTTTGTAACCAGTGCATCCACATGAAGAGTCCAAGAAAGCTTGTGGATGATGACCGCTCCCAGGAGCTTGACACTCTCCATTCTTTCCACCTCTGTGCTGTTAATGTGTAGGGGGGCTTGAGTAAGAACCCGCCGAAAGAATTCCTTGGGCTTGCTGGCATTGAGATCTTGTTGTTCTCAGTGTACCATTTATCCAGGTCTTCCACCTCCCATCTGTAATCTGTTTCGTCGCTATCTGAGATTCAACTGACAATAGTGGTATCATCAGCGTACTTGTAAATACCACTCATTTGATATTTGGTGATACAGTCATGGGTATACAGTGAGTGTAGTAGGGGGCTCTGTACACACCCCTGGGGGGCTCCAGTGTTGAGTGTTAGTGAGGATGAAATATTGTCCCAACCATCACTGATTGTGGCCTGTGGGTCAGGAAACTGAGGATCCAGTTGTAGAATGTGGGGTTTAGTCCGAGATCACTAAGTTTAGGAATCAGTCTCGAGGGGGTAATAGTGTTGAAGGCTGAACTGTAGTCAATGAGTAGGATTCTTACACAGCTGTTCTTGGTGTCAAGATGTTCTAGAGAGGAGTGAAGGGCAAGTGATATGCCATCTGACATTGATCTGTTGGTCCGATAGGCAAATTGGATTGGGTCAAGGGTAGTGGGGAGGCTGGAGTTTATTAATGCCACGATCAGCCTTCCCAAGCACTTCATGATCACCGAAGTTAGGGCTACTGGGTGATAGTCATTGAGACATTGTGCATGAGCCTTCTTAGGCACAGGGATGATGTTGGTCCTCTTGAAACAGGCAGAGACAGTGGTCTGCTGCAGGAAGAGGTTGAAGATATCTGAAAAGACCTCTGCTATTTGCTCTGCGCATGCTCTGAGTGCATAGCCTGGTACTCCGTCTGGTCCCATCGCTTTCCTTGGATTTACATGAAGAAAAACTGATGTGACTTCTGATGCAGTGCCTTTTGGGATAGGTTCATCAGGACTTGTCAGAATAGTTGCAACCACTCCTCCGAATTTCTGCTCAAAGCGTGTGGAGATAATCTGGGAGGGATGTGTCATCGTCTGCTATCTTACACTGTCTCTTTTTAGAACCTGTAGTGCCATTCAATCCATGCCATAGTCATTGGGTGTCTATGTGGGTCTCTAGTTTGGATCGGTATTGCTCCTTGGCTGTCTTAATGGCTCTGTGAATGTTATACTTGGATTATTTATATTTGAGTGGCTCTCCTGATCTGAAGGCCTCACAACTGGTTTTTAGCAGGTTGTGTATGTCCTGATTCATTCAGAGTTTCCTGTCTGTGACAGTGATGGGGTATTCGTCCAAGTTACCTGTGGACTGTTTGAACATGGCCCAATCAGCTGATTCCAAACAGCACCGGAGTTGATCCATTGCCTCCTCCAACCAACACTGGTCCTGCATTCGGAGGGGGGTATTCTGTTTGAGCTTTTGCCTGTAAGCCAGGAGAAGAAACACAGCATTGTGGTTGGTGTTCCCAAAATGAGGGCAGAGGATGGAGTGGTAGGCATCCTTCGCAGTGACGTAGCAGTAGTCTGAAATGTTTGGGTCCCTTGTGGGGCAGCTAACCTTCTGGTGGTATTTGAGCAACACCTTCCTTAGATTGGCTTGATTGAAGTCACCAGTTACAATAAACAGGGCCTCGGGTGTTTTGTCTCCAGGGTGTTAGTGGTAGAGTACAGCACTTCGAGAATTTCCTCATTCTTTGCTTGTGGCAGTATGTACACAGCAGTTAGTATAGCAGCGGTACATTCCCGTGGTAGATAGAAGGGGGTGGCATTCAATGGTGGGGAATTCAAGGATTGGGAAGCAATGGCTGCCCAGGGTTGCAATGTCCATGCACCACAAGTTGTTGATCAAAAAGCAAATCCCTCCAACCCTTTGTCTT
Organism: Hemiscyllium ocellatum; assembly: GCF_020745735.1. Lineage (NCBI taxonomy): Eukaryota > Metazoa > Chordata > Chondrichthyes > Orectolobiformes > Hemiscylliidae > Hemiscyllium > Hemiscyllium ocellatum. The sequence goes on along the minus strand of NC_083411.1, from coordinate 91,421,498 downwards.
ATCTGAGGACATTGTACAGTCCATAGGATAGATAGAAAGACCATCAACCTGAAGTGCACAGTCAGGAATGGGATAGGTTGAGCCAGAAGTCCCGCAGTTCATGCTGGAAGCTGAGCCGTGATCTGAGTTTGTCCATTTTGTTCTCCGGAGATTGTACATTTGTCAGGAGTAAGATTCATAGAGTCATAGAGATGTATAGCATGGAACCAGACCCTTTGGTCCAACCCATCCATGCCGACCAGATATCCTAACCCAATCTAGTCCCACCTGCCAGCACCCGGCCCATATCCCTCCAAACCCTTCCTATTCATATACCCATCCAAATGCCTCTTAAATGTTGCAATTGTACCAACTTCCACCACTTCCTCTGGCAGCTCATTTCATACATGTACCACCCTCTGCGTGGAAAAGTTGCCCCTTAGGTCTCTTTTATATCTTTCCCCTCTCACCCTAAACCTATGCCCTCGAGTTCTGGACTCTCCGACCCCAGGGTGAAATGACCTTGTCTATTTACCCTATCCATGCCCCTCATAGTTTTGTAAACCTCTATAAGGTCACCCCTTAGCATCCGATGCTCCAGGGAAAACAGCCCCAGCCTGTTCAGCCTCTCCCTATAGGTCAAATCCTCCAACCCTGGCAACATCCTTGTAAATCTTTTCTGAACCCTTTCAAGTTTCACAGCATCTTTCTGATAGGAAGGAGACCAGAATTGCACACAATATTTCAAAAGTGGCCTAACCAATGTCCTGTATAGCCATAAATTGACCTCCTAACTCCTGTACTCAATACTCTGACCAATAAAAGAAAGCATACCAAACGCCTTCCTCATTATCCTGTCTACCTATGACTCCACTTTCAAGGAGCTATGAACCTGCACTCCAAGGTCTCTTTGTTCAGCAACACTCCCTAGGACTTTACCATTAAGTGTATAAGTCCTACTAAGATTTGCTTTCCCAAAATGCAGCACCTCGCATTTACCTGAATTAAACTCCATCTGCCACTTCTCAGCCCATTGGCCCATATGGTCAAGATTGGCTAGGAAGGGAGTTCTTGAAACTGCGTAGTCTCAGTCTTACTAGCAGGTCGGCATGCTTACCTCACTTCCTCACAGGTTTCTTACATTTGAGTGGTCTGATGGAGTGATTTGTGACTGCTTCCAGTTAAGTGTTCCTTCCTAGGACCCTGTGGAGCAGGTAGGTTGCAGTTTAGTGTATTTTTCCAGGGTGTCTACTTAGAACCCAGTGTAGCAGGTAATTCACTGTGTGTTTTTTTTTCTGGAGGGAGTTTGCTTAGGACCCAGTGAAGGAGTTCCTGGTTTCAGTTGCTCCAGGTCCAGCCATGTTTCCCCTCTGTGTACAAGCATGCTGTCTGCAATTCCTACAATTGACTTAACCAGCACAGCATGGGCACATGATAGCCCTTTTTGACTTTCAGTGAACAGACTGTCCAAACAATGTCCCCCTTCCCCCCATCCCCCAAAAACCAGTCTGACTGTGGCCCATCCACCTTCACTTACTTGGAAAGAGAGCCTTGAATGATGAATGGCCAGCCCACTTACTGAACCTTTTGAGAAGATTTGTAGCTCAGGTTGAGGTATTGGATGTAGGTTTGCTCGCTGAGCTGCAAGGTTCATTTCCAGACATTTCATTACCATACTGGGTAACATCTTCAGTGGGCCTCAGGTGAAGCAACACTGAACATTCCTGCTTTCCATTTATATGTTTGGGTTTCTTTGGGTTAGTGTTGGATTGGGTTGGATGCCCACTGAAAATGTTACCTAGTAGGGTAACGCAACGTCTGGAAATGAACCTTCCAGCTCAGTGAGCAAATCTACATCCTGAACTCAGCACCGTTACCTGACTGTGCTCCATAAGCTCCCGGCATATGGTGCAGATGTAATATTGATGCAGCATTGGTGCCAAACAGCAATATTTTCACCCCTTGACTAATCATGGCTGGCAAACATGAAAAGCTGCCTAGCTTTGTATCTGCAGTAAAAGACAATGTAAGACAGAAGGACCGTATGTCTGCAAATTCTGAATGAGGCAGCAAGACAGAGCAAAGTAGAGACATTGTAGACATGCAAGTAAATGCAAAGTGAGTGAACAATAAGAGAACAAGCAAGAGAGCCCCTTATCCTAATCTATGAAACCCGTGACTGTCCCTGTATAATACGTTACCTGACAGCAACTTTACAATGAAAGGTATTGGTGCATTGCAGCAAGGGGAGGTGATAGCTGAGTGGTATGATTGCTTGCCTGTTAATCCAGACACCTAAGTAATGTTCTGGGGGCCTGGGTTCAAATCCTGGCAATATGAATTCAATAAAAAAAAACAGGAATTAAGAGTTTAATATGGAACCATTGTCAATTGTGGAGGGAAAACTGTACCTGGGTAACTAATGTACTTTAGAGAAAGAAACTGCTGCCATTACCCTACACCAGACCCACAGCAACGTGGTTGACACTTAACTATCCTCTGTGAAATTAGGGATGGGTGGTGAATGCTAGCCAGTGACACCCACATCCCATGAATAGGAAATTAATGGATAAATGCATTGTAAGTATGTCCAAGATATATATGTCCAATGACAACTTCAGAGACAAAGATACCCATGCAGCATGCCCTGATAACTTAGTGACTGCTGGATAAATGGAGGCATAAACAACACAGCAGTGAGTAGGAGCTGCCAAGTACCCATTATGACTTTCATGTCAGGAACTGTCACCTTTTCGTTTCTGTCTACCATGTGCAATAATAGCAAACTGCACATCAATGTAGTGAGATTAGAAACTACCTTGGGTGAAATTGGGCCCTATTTTATCAACATTGAGCATCTATTTTTCTGACCTCACCATGTTTTTAAATTGGCGTGCCATCGCCCACATTCTTCAAGGTATATGAGAATTATAATCATCAGATTATGTAGTACAGAAGAGATCTTTGGCCTAATTAGATTAGATTACTTACAGTGTGGAAACAGGCCCTTCGGCCCAACAAGTCTACACCAACCCGCCGAAGCGAAACCCACCCATTCCCCTACATTTACCCCTTTTACCTAACACTAGGGGCAGTTTAGCATGGCCAATTCACCTGACCTGCACATCTTTGGACTGTGGGAGGAAACCGGAGCACCCGGAGGAAACCCATGCAGACACGGGGAGAACATGCAAACTCCACGCAGTTAGTCACCTGAGTCGGGAATTGAACCCGGGTCTGTGGCGCTGTGAGGCAGCAGTGCTAACCACTGTGCCACCGTGCCGCCCACTGTGCCACCGTGCCACCCACTGTGTCACCGTGCCACCCACTGTGCCACCCACTGTGCCACCGTGCCACCCACGGCACCAACTGCACCAACAAAAACATACATTCATTCCACTTTCCAACACATGGCCCATATCTTTGAATGTTTTAACATTTCAAGTACTCCTCTAAATACTTTTTAAAGTTTGTGACATTTCCTGCCTCAACTACCCTCCCTTCCAGAATCTCACTATGTTCTCGGTAAAATAAACTTTTCCTCAATCCCCTCTAAAGCCTTCCACTTTAAAATTATGCTGCCTGTTATTGACCCTGGGACTGAGAGAGCAGCTGCTATCTATCCACTCTTTCCATCCACTTCATAATCTTAGACACCTCAGTCAGTCCTCTCTCAACCTTTGCTGCTCGAAAGAAAACAACTAATGTTTATCCAGCCTCCCTTCATAGCAAAATGCTCCACCCAGGCAACTTTCTGGTGAATCACCTCAGTACCCCTTCTAGTGCAATCACAATCTTCCTGTAGTGTGGTGACCAGAAGTACACATAGTACTCTAGCTGTTCCCTGTTCAAAGCTTTGCATAGCTCCCTGCTCTTATATTCAATGCTACAATATGCCTTCTTAACTTCCCTATTAACTCACACTGCCATCTTCACGGATCAAGCACAAGCAGCCCATGATCCTTCTGTTCTTCTGAGCTTCCAAAGGTCCTGCCATTCATTGAGTACTCCCTTATTTTGTTACTTCTTCCAAAGTCTGTCTCAGGATTAACACTTCTCAGGGTTAAGTTCCATCCACTGCTAATCTGCCCATATGACCAAGCCGTCTTTATCCTCTGCTACCGAGACCTTCTTTCTCACTGTCCACCACCTAGCCAATTTTCTTACCACCTGCAAACTTACTTATCAATCCCTCCACATTTTCTTCTATATCGCTTATATATATCAACAAAAGGGACCCAACACTGATCTCTGTGGACTGCCACTGGCCTCTATTCACACAGGCTGCCTTTACTTTAGATTACTTACAGTGTGGAAACAGGCCCTTCGGCCCAACAAGTCCACACCGACCCGCCGAAGCACATCCCACCCATATCCCTAGCCCTACATTTACCCCTTACCTAACACTACGGGCAATTTAGCATGGTCAATTCACCTGACCCGCACATCTTTGGACTGAGGGAGGAAACCGGAACACCTGGAGGAAACCCACGCAGACACGGGGAGAACGTGCAAACTCCACACAGTCAGTCACCTGAGTCGGGAATTGAACCCGGGTCGCTGGCGCTGTGAGGCAGCAGTGCTAACCACTGTGCCACCGTGCTGCCCAAAAAAGAAAATAAACCCACGCTGACACGGGGAGAATGTGCAAACTCCACACAGTCAGTCACCTGAGTCGGGAATTGAACCCGGGTCTGTGGCGCTGTGAGGCAGCAGTGCTAACCACTGTGCCACCGTGCCGCCCACTGTGCCACCGTGCCACCCACTGTGTCACCGTGCCACCCACTGTGCCACCCACTGTGCCACCGTGCCACCCACGGCACCAACTGCACCAACAAAAACATACATTCATTCCACTTTCCAACACATGGCCCATATCTTTGAATGTTTTAACATTTCAAGTACTCCTCTAAATACTTTTTAAAGTTTGTGACATTTCCTGCCTCAACTACCCTCCCTTCCAGAATCTCACTATGTTCTCGGTAAAATAAACTTTTCCTCAATCCCCTCTAAAGCCTTCCACTTTAAAATTATGCTGCCTGTTATTGACCCTGGGACTGAGAGAGCAGCTGCTATCTATCCACTCTTTCCATCCACTTCATAATCTTAGACACCTCAGTCAGTCCTCTCTCAACCTTTGCTGCTCGAAAGAAAACAACTAATGTTTATCCAGCCTCCCTTCATAGCAAAATGCTCCACCCAGGCAACTTTCTGGTGAATCACCTCAGTACCCCTTCTAGTGCAATCACAATCTTCCTGTAGTGTGGTGACCAGAAGTACACATAGTACTCTAGCTGTTCCCTGTTCAAAGCTTTGCATAGCTCCCTGCTCTTATATTCAATGCTACAATATGCCTTCTTAACTTCCCTATTAACTCACACTGCCATCTTCACGGATCAAGCACAAGCAGCCCATGATCCTTCTGTTCTTCTGAGCTTCCAAAGGTCCTGCCATTCATTGAGTACTCCCTTATTTTGTTACTTCTTCCAAAGTCTGTCTCAGGATTAACACTTCTCAGGGTTAAGTTCCATCCACTGCTAATCTGCCCATATGACCAAGCCGTCTTTATCCTCTGCTACCGAGACCTTCTTTCTCACTGTCCACCACCTAGCCAATTTTCTTACCACCTGCAAACTTACTTATCAATCCCTCCACATTTTCTTCTATATCGCTTATATATATCAACAAAAGGGACCCAACACTGATCTCTGTGGACTGCCACTGGCCTCTATTCACACAGGCTGCCTTTACTTTAGATTACTTACAGTGTGGAAACAGGCCCTTCGGCCCAACAAGTCCACACCGACCCGCCGAAGCACATCCCACCCATATCCCTAGCCCTACATTTACCCCTTACCTAACACTACGGGCAATTTAGCATGGTCAATTCACCTGACCCGCACATCTTTGGACTGAGGGAGGAAACCGGAACACCTGGAGGAAACCCACGCAGACACGGGGAGAACGTGCAAACTCCACACAGTCAGTCACCTGAGTCGGGAATTGAACCCGGGTCGCTGGCGCTGTGAGGCAGCAGTGCTAACCACTGTGCCACCGTGCTGCCCAAAAAAGAAAATAAACCCACGCTGACACGGGGAGAATGTGCAAACTCCACACAGTCAGTCACCTGAGTCGGGAATTGAACCCGGGTCTTCAGGCGCTGTGAGGCAGCAGTGCTAACCACTGTGCCACTGTGCCGCCTTCTATCACCACCCTTCGTCTCCTGTCATTAAACCAATTTTGAATCCACCTTGCCAAGTTATCCTGAATGCTGTGTGCTTTAATGTTCTTTATCAGTGTCTGATGTGGGTCCTTTGAAACTAAAACATTATGCACTATCCTGTTCATTGCGCGAGACATAAGCCTGTGGAAACAGAATTGAATATTGTTACAGATGCAAACTCTAATGCAAACTGATAGCATTGGACTAGTTATAGGAGAAATAAGAGAAGTATCAATCCTTAGTGGACAAGATTAATAATCACATTATACACACTGACATGATGTACAAGTTCTCATGAATTTTCTCATTAAATGCAGATTGGTGTTTGAAAGATCTAGGTCACCATTGACAGAACCATGTCCACAAATTGTACTAAAATTGGATTTGTTGTGTAAAGGACATGAGTTTAAGAGTTCAGTCCATGATCAAAATGGATGCTGAGGTTTCGAGCTGTCAGTTTCAATCTGAGAAAGTGGCTGGGGTTGGAAGTGGAATCAATGGCAAGGTAAAAATATTAGTAACAGTAAATGAGTGCAGGCTGTAATTTATCCAGGATTCAATATTGGACTAGTAGACCGAAAACAGCACAGCATTGCAGAGGTTAAGAGATGATGTGGAGACAGGGAACTGGAGGAGATCGGTGCACATGTTCTGAATGGAAGAATTACTTTTCATTCATTCCTGCCAGAACATGGAGAAATAACTTTCAGCTTAAAATCTGGTAGTATCATTACATTTCACCAGCAGTTCGTGTACTATTTTATACTTAAGGAACAGAGTGGATTTTACTCACCAACAGACTAGCTTCTTCCTCATTAAAACAGTAAAAAGCAATTCTAAACTGCCACATGTTGTTTCCAAGTCTTTATTTCACTTGATGCTCTAACTAATATTGATTGCCACAAATTCTTCCTCATTTTAACTTTCCAATTTGCTTATTTGCTCCTACTTGCATTAGGAAACAATATTCCTCACCAGGATTATTGTTTGTTGTTCACCCCTCAGTGCAGCCAGTCCGTGCTGAACATAATCCCAAACTGAAGTTGTCCCACTTGCCTGCACTGTCCCATACCTCTTCAGACCTTTCCTATTTCATGTACTTATCCAAGTGTCGTATAAACATTGTAACTGTGCCTACAGCCACCACTTCCTCAGGAAGTTCATTCCACACATGAACAACCCTCTGTGTAAAAAAAGTGCTGTCGTGTGTTTTTTAAACCTCTCTCCTCTCACCTTAGAAATGAGCCCCCTCTTCTTGAAATCCCTCATTTCAGGGAAAAGATACCTATCATCAAGCCTGCCTATACCACTTATGATTTTATAAACATCAATCAGGTCACTTCTCAACCTCTTATACTCCAGTGAAAAACATCCCATTCGATCCAGCCTTTTTTTATAACTCAAACCTTCTATTCCCAGCAATATCCTGGAAAATCTCATCAGAATCCACTCCAGCTTGTTAATATCTTTCTAAAACTGTGCAACCAGGACTGTACACAATATTGCAGAAGCGGCCTCACTAATGTCCTGTACAACCTCAACATGACTTCCCAACTCCTGTACTCAAAGGACTGAATAATGAGGGCAAATGTGCCAAATGCCTTTGTCTGTATGCGACACAAACTTCAGGGAATTATATACCTGAACCCCTTGATGCCTCTTTTCCAAAACAAGACCAAAGGCCTTACCATTAATTGTTTAAGTCTTGCCTCTGTTTGTTGTGTTTCCTCCTATCTCATTTCATGAAGTCCCATTAAGGAACTCACTTTCCAACAAAAAAAAACACACATCTGAAGAGTTGACCTTGACTTTTTTCAAAATGCTTTAGAACCTGTTGTTTATTTCTAGCAATGCTGATTCGTATTTATTGCTGTGACTTTTTGCAAAACTCTGGATGTTCTGATTGGATTGAGGCCACAGACATCCTATTATTGCAAACTGCTGCACTTGGTAATGACCAGAACTGTTTAAATGTCTGAGTTAAAACTGATTTATGTTTTCCATTCCACAAAATTATTAGCAATGAATATTATATACTTGCAAATATGAAATGAAATTAAACTGGCAAAACTCATGGGTGTCTTATACATTGCAAAATGTTTTCACAAATCTTTTTACACTATTTCTGTCAAGTCATAATTTCTGCCTCCTTGTGGAAATCATGTTTTGTTTGCTTTACACCATATTGAAAGAGTCATTTGAGGCTTGTCACAATAAATGATTCCAAATGAATTTTACATGTGCCGGCAACTGGTGAAGCAAATGTAAGTGCAATGTTGGTTATTTGTGGACATTTAGGCAATACTTTCTCATAAAGGATTCTAATTAGGCCTTATCATAAAGACTAGAAGAGTCCTCAGTTCTTTTTCACACTCCTCTCTGCTGTATGAAAAGTGAAAAAATATGGAGATAATGGAAGAATTCAGAATCTTCACTTTGGCAAAAGCTTTTTGTGATTTCTCCCTAAGTCCTTAAATGGTGACTTCATAGTCTCACCATTGAGTATCACCACCTTACCTCCATACTTTGTAAATTATTAAAGACACAATTCGCCTTATTTACCTTCTGCTTTCAATTCTCCTCTCCTTTCCTGAGAAATTAGATGGCCAAATTTCTGACATGTAAACCAGAAGAGTTACTAGGTGGTTGCAGTTTGAAAATGCTTTGTTTTATTCATTCATGGATGGCGACATTACTGGCAGCATTTACTGCTCTTCCTCCTTGTCCTGGGGGCAGTTAAGATTCAACCATATTGCTATGGATCCAGAGTTATATCTCGCCCAGACCAAATAAGGATGGCAGATTTCCTTCCCTAAAGGACATTGGGGAACTAGATGTGTTTTTACAACAATCAGCAGTGGTTACAAGAGTGCCATTGGGTTAACCTTTTATTTCTAGATAGAGTGTCTCAGCCATCACCCAACTGCTTTTTCACAATAATATTTCTACATGCTGTAAGGCCACCATTCTCTCTCACCTTCTGTCCATGCAGGTCAGCATTGATAAAGTACTATTCTCACCACGTCATTATGTATGCTCTCAGACCCCAATTGAACTCTACACCACTTTACTGTGGAGCTCAGGGACATCTATGACTTGAATTGTTCTGCCAGGTTATTTCACATTCAGGGACACACATGTATCTCACACATCTACAGAGGCTGCCAGTCACTGTGTGTCTCGCATGGCCTTCTTAATACAGAGGGTCTTTTGTGGTCAGTCACAGAATGCTAGTTTCTGTGGCTTGCATTGCTACTTGTGCAGAGGAAGAGACAAACAGCCTGCAATAGTAGAGAACACTGTAGAATAATGGGGTGGATGTGTCTCAGAACCGCATCGTGTGACATCAACAGTCAGCAGCTTAAGGTAGAAAACGTATTATATTTGCATTAAGCAAATGACCACAAGTAAAAATCACAGGGGAACAATGGGTTAAAGGGGGAATCCAGTCAGTCAGAGGACATCACCACACTCAGTCAAAGTGTTCACCTTATTCCATTTCCAGGGATTTGCAATGATCAATCAGATGCTTGATTCTATCAGAGTCCAGGGATCCTGTTCTTATAGTGTGGCATCAGGTCACGGTCAGGCCAAGTGCAACTGGTTCAGGGATTACAGGTAAAACAGTCAAGGTGCTGTGGAGATTTTATCATGTGTACGGGGTAACCTCTCCTGCATTGTGACAAAGTGGGGGAAATAGGAAGATGATATGGGACGGGAGAAGTGGTGAGATGTTCCCAGTGAATGAACTGGAAGCACAGGTGGCAGAAAGGGTGAGTAATTTGGGGGATGAGGTGGATGGATTGAGTGAACATAATGCATGGAATAGAGAGAACTGTAGTTTATGAGCTTTGGTGAAAAGCATGTGCAATGACAAAGTTCAAGTCAGTAGTAGCCCTGTGAGTGTGAGGTAGCAGAGAGAGAAGGTGATAGCACTTAACCTTGCAGAGCACAAAAGATCATGCGCTTTTACATCACTGCACCACTAAGTGTCCTGATTCACCAGGAAAGCAGCACTGACCTGAGTTGTACTACTGCCCCAGGATGGCTTAGTCTGGTGAGGTGGCCTCGCCTCAAGTGTGATCTACAGAGATAATGACTGGCCTCTTCTCAACAACCCCATCCCACTAGAACATCCACGCCTCTGTCTGTGAAGTGGACAATGAACTTTCTTCTCCTCTTGGCGTTATCCTTGTTGATAATTGCCAAACACCACAGTAGGAAATTTATCTCTCAGTAGAGATAACCTTTTTCTCTTTTTCAGCTTTCATTAAAACCTGTTTTATATCACGATCTCTCCTTTATCACCGTTTGAAAGTGTTTTGCCTTTTGTTCTGGGCACCCTCACTATCTGGCTCTCCCTCCCACTCCATTGAAAGCATAAAAAACACCATTTTCCAGCCTCTTTCAGATCTGAACAAGAGTCGTGTCAGATTCGAAATGTTTACTTTACCTTTCTCTCCACAGAAGCTGCTAGCTCTGCTGAGTTTCTCCAGTAATTTCTGCTCTTGTACCATAGTGTGAACACCAGTTCCTAATCTGTAGCATATGAAGTGGTGTGCAGCTGAGCTGTGAATATAATATCGTAGCATGCATACTAACGCGAATCTCTGTGAATCTCTTAAGCAGATTGACGTAGGAAGCAAACAAATGTAAAAGTGGACTTTTCACCAGGTCTGGACGAATTGTTGTGGGAGGCGATGGAAGAAATTACGGTAACTTTTTTTTTAAACTGTCTCTGGCCAGAGGGGAGGCGCCAGAGGATGGAAAGGCAGTTAATGTGGTTCCACATTGCAAGAAGGGTGGCGGAAATAGATCAAGGAACTGTAGAGCAATGAGTCTAACATCAGTGGTAGGGAAACTATTGGAGAAAAGTGGCCTCCATTTTAAGAGACAATGTTTGTTCAGACATAGTCAGGATGGCTTTGTCAGGGGTGGGGTGGGGTGGGGTGGGGGGCAGGGGGTGAGGTAGGGGGGTCAGTGCCGAACAAATCTTATGTAATTTCCGAGGACATGACATGTATTTGGATGAGGTGAGGGCAGTTGATGTTGCTTATATAGATTTCAGCAAGTTCTTTGAAAAAGTCCCACATGAGAAACCGATAAAGAAGATGAGGCTCATGAGCTCAGGATAACTTGGCAAGGTGGATCTAAAATTGGTGTAATGAGAGGAGACAGAGGATGGTGGTATGTTTGAGTGACTAGAGTCTGATGTACAGTGGTGTACCACAAGGATCAGTGCTGTGGGTCCCTTATTGTAATTAGATTAGATTAGATTACCTACAGTGTGGAAACAGGCCCTTCAGCCCAACAAGTCCACACCGACCCGCCGAAGCGCAACCCACCCATACCCCTACACTTACCCCTTCACCTAACACTACGGGCAATTTAGCATGGCCAATTCACCTAACCTGCACATCTTTGGACTGTGGGAGGAAACCGGAGCACCCGGAAGAAACCCACGCAGACACGGGGAGAATGTGCAAACTCCACACAGTCAGTCGCCTGAGGCGGGAATTGAACCCAGGTCTCTGGCGCTGTGAAGCATCAATGCTAACCACTGTGCCACCGTGCCGCCAAAAAAATGCTTCACGAATTTGCGTGTCACCCTTGCGCAGGGGCCATGCTAATCTTTTCAATATTGTTCCAATTTTAGTATATGTGCTGCAATATTCATAGATGATGTAGATGAAAACGTGAGATGAATGACAAGTAAGGAGAGGGTAATAGAGTGGCTAAGAACGCATCCCAAATTCTTGCCTTTATCTATTGTGGTATGGATCATAAGAGAAGGAAAGTCATGTTGGAGCTGTACAAAACCTTGGTCAGGCAACAACTGCAGTACTGTGTGTAGTTCTAGTCACTGCACTATAAGAAGGATGTGAATGCACTGCAGGGGGTGCAGGGGAAGGAGCATTTTAGCTTTGAAGAGAGGCTGGATCAGCTCAGATTGTTACTTTAGAACAGAGAATGTTAAAGAGGGATCTGACAGAGATGAGTAAGATTATAAAGGGAATGGACGGGGTGAATAAAAAGCAGATAAGAATGTGTTGGTATCAATTACAGGCATTTTTGAAATATAGCACAACAAAGTAAAGGAAAACGTTTGCAGTTTTTCCTTTTAAAATTGATTTCGAAGTGACAATTTACTGCTGCAATTCTTTTGTTTCACTTGTAACTTCAAATCCTTAATGACTCCCAACTTGTTACAGCCAGACCCACATCAAGTCCCCAGTCATTATGGTTGCTGATGGGATATCACAAACTGTTAAATTACTGGGTGAGGATGGACGAACTCTCTTCCCTCGTTATTCCCTCATCAATGCAGTTGGTCAAAGCTGGTTAATTTCAACAGCATCTCATCCATTGTGAATACCTTTCTTCCAATCACAAATTTTAAAAGGAGCCAATTTAATCAGGATTTATGGAATCAACAAACAGAGTGATTTTATTAGATTAGATTCCCTACAGTGTGGAAACAGGCCCTTTGGCCCAACAAGTCCACACTGACCCTCCAAAGAGCAACCCACCCAGACCCAATCCCCTACATTTACCCCTGTACCTAACACTATGGGTAATTTAGCATGGCCAATTCACTTAACCTGCACATCCTCGGACTGTGGGAGGAAAGCAGAGCACCCAAAGGAAACCCACGCAGTCATCGGGAGAATGTTGCTCAAACCTCTTTAAGATTCATGCATAATAATGAATAGTCAACATGCATTCCACAAAGAAAATTGCTTGGCCAACCTATTGAATTTTATTTGAGGAGACACAGAGCAAATTATGAGAATACAGTTCTCATTAATATACTTTACCTTCAGGATTTGATCGAGAGTGCCTCTGTATGGTTTTGTATTCTTCCTTCTGGCAGAAGAGGGTGTGTATTATCATTTGATCAACAGAACAATGCCTTTTGCATCAGATTTATCCATATTGTTTTTTTTCAATTGGTCCATTCCAGACTTCCAAGTCACAAACTGTTGTACATGGTTCTGAAAGGGATAATACTGAGAAGTGCCATAAACAAAACCCACTATGATGGTATTATGTGGACTTGTACACCAAATAGCTTAGGACCTCAAAGGTGTATGACCTAACGTCCAGATCCAACTTAAAATCTCTGTAATAATGCCTATCTTATCAATGTAACCTGTAACTAAGTAGATGCTAACATGCAGTAAACTATTTCTCCAAAAGAGACTCTTCACGTTAGACTAGTAAGTGGTTTTCCTTCACCACACCAAACCAATGTCACTACATTTAAAGGGGATATAGAAAGCAAGCCAACCATGTAGTGAGGAGCAGACTCAGTTTAGCTGTGCATACAACATCATAAACAGCAGGAATAATTTCATTGAGCTGCTCTATCCAACAATCTGGCAGCTCTGGAAATCTGAAGATCTTTCAGCATCTTCAGAGTGTACATTTTGTCACCCACTCCTGCCGAGAGTCAGCAGCAGGGAAGAAGTGAATAATTAAGGACCTTACAGAAGAAACTTTCAGGGTAAAATTCGCCAAGAATGAAACTATAGCCAACAGAGAGAAAAAAAAATTACAACTGGTAAGAATTATGCTGCAGCAGGAAAGTTTTGAACTTCCTGCAGAAGGGGAATTAGTTAACTCCAAAGGAGATAAAGACAACATCACCTGGCAGTGGTCAATCGGAAAGCAAATGAACATTAGCGGCACTGTGAGTAAAATTTAAAATCTCGGGTGTAAAGTAGAACTTGAGAAAATATCCAGCGTTACGAGATAGGAAAGCAAGAAGTAAGGATTGTTACACTTACAGCTCAGATTGAGTGCCACTTCTACACCTTGTCACTATGAGGCAAAACTACAGCAAGGGAAATTAAGGGGCCCAAAAGCAATTCGTGCAGAGGCCTCAGACCCAGAGATGTCATGAAGCCAGAATTAAATTGATAAAGAAGCAGATTAGAAGCCTAAGCATCCCTGATCTAATGAAAAAGGTAGATGGGAGATCCTTCATTAAAACACTTGCAAAGCCACCAAACATTGATTTAAACTGCAGGGAATAAGAATCATCCAGGAAAAAAGGGGAAGGATCCATCTAAAGCTCCAAAGAGCAAGACTCATTTAATAAAGCTGCAAATTAAGCGAGCAACATTTACTGAAGCCAAAGCCAGTGGGATTCGTTTGGAAAAACCATTAACGTAATGTGAATTATTTATTAAGTTCACAAACAGCAGGATTCAAAAGTGAAACACTGAAAAAAGCCAGAATCATTCATTTTAGTCACAAAAGAATGGAAGCCTTGATTTTAGTTGCAGGAGACAGGGATATTCACTTCCACCAGAAATATAAGAAACCCCTGAAGAACAGCAGCTTAAATAAGGAACACAGCTATGGACTACAAAATAAATGCTGTTTAAGCCACAAGTAAAGTAATCACAATCGGAAGGTATGACGTCTCAAATAATATTTAATCTTTGAGAATTTTGGAGAAAGCAATTCATAAGATAGTAAATAAATTTCAAACTAGATACTAAATCAAACTAGATACTGATCAAGTTAACACTATTTCATACACAATTAGGAAAAACAAGAAAAAAACAAGAAAAATCAGAAATAGTTTTGGAGAAGTACTGAAACCCTTTGACAATTTGATTTCAGAACCAATAAAACTCGACCAGAAAAAGATTAAGTATTTGATTGTGCTCTAAGACACTAAGACAGGAATCATCAATGGACCTTTGCAATTTGGAATGAGTCCTGATCGTAGATGATCATGATGGAGCAATGAAGCATTTGACAGTGATCATTACTTGCTGAATTTGTGAAAGAAATCATGAACATTTGAAAGTGATCATAGCCTGTTAGATTCATTCACATAGGAATATAGATTAGATTACTTACAGTGTGGAAACAGGCCCTTCAGCCCAACAAGTCCATACCGACCCCCGAACAGCAACCCACCCAGACCCATTCCCCTACATTCTACCCGTTCACCTAACACTATGGGCAATTTCGCAATTCACCTGACCTGCACATTTTTGGACTGTGGGAGGAAACCGGAGCACCCAGAGGAAACCCACGCAGACACGGGGAGAACGTGCAAACTCCACACAGACAGTTTCCTGAGGCGGGAATTGAACCCGGGTCTCTGGCGCTGTGAGGCAGCAGTGCTAACCATTGTACCACTGTGCCACTCACTAAGTTCAAGTACTACTTCCCATTAGGTTGAGATATGCAGAAAAATAGATAAACTTTGCTGCATTTTTACAGATGTATTTCCCTGCATCTTCCTTCATCGCTTCCATTCAATCTGGCCTTACTTTAGATTAGATTCCCTCCAGTGTGGAAACAGATCGTATCTGCCTAACAAGTCCACACTGGCCCTCCGAAGAGTAACACACCCAGACCCATTCCCCTACATTTATTCCTAACTAATGAACCTAACACTGGGCAATTTAACATGGCCATTTTAATGACCTGAACATTTTTGGATTGTGGGAGGAAACCAGAGCATCCGGAGAAAACACACGCAGACTCAGCGAGAAAGTGCAAACTCCACACTTTGAATCATTTCCCGCCATCTTTCTACTCTCTCTGCCAGGGTGACAGACTCTACAGAAAAGAGAAGAATGCTTCACCAGATGTTTGATGGCCAGCACAGACAGCTGATAAACAAATAGTTAACAATGAAAATGTGGCAACATTTCGACAAACTTGAGTACAATGGAAGGAGATGTAAAATGGCAATCTAACAATTCTTCAACTCACCAAGACTCCTTTGACATCAGCTTCCATACCCATACTATTAAAAGAACAAGGGCAGCAGTTATATAGGAACACCACCAAGTGTAAGTGTCCCTCCAGGCCACACACGATCCTGACTTGGAGCTGAATAATAATTTCTTCACTGTTGGGACAAAAGCTTGATCGTTTAATTAATGACTCAGAATCATAATTGCAATTCACATACACTTCCAATTTGTCTCCAAACTCGCTTCCCTTCATGTTGGGAGGTGAAATCAAAGTAAACATTGGCTAGCACCCCTTTCGGCCCACTGGAAATATATTGAATTGCGCCAGTGTGTCTGAACTCACCTCCTCTTCCAGTCTTGGGGCTATATCTTCTCCTCCCCCTCATGTTCTGGTTTACATTGACTCACATCCCTCAGGCTTGCGACTACAATAACTCATTGACCCCAAGCTCAGAACAAATATCCCCTTCCCCTCTCCCAGGCTTGGACATTATCCCAAGAAAGCCCTATAGATTCTTACACTTAGAATAGTGGCAGCAAGTCTACCACATGATGAGGTGTAGACTCAGTATTTGCATATACAACATTGTCAATCCTGAAGTAAAATCCGCAGAAGTATTTTTATTTCTTGTTTTGAAACAACAGTCAGAACGTCAGCAAAGTCAGAATAGAACTGTTTGTTAATATCTTCATCAGAGTCGGGGTCATGGTATAAGCACTTTATAAAAGTAACATCTTAGTTCTGACTGAGCTGTAGGTGCTATGGCTTTAACCTTTCATTTGTACAATATGAGAGTTCAGGCAATGCATTTAAGATCCTACAGGAAGTTCTGGGATAATGCACAGTTTGGCAGCACAATTTGGCTATAACATCATAGAAGAATTAGGGACTGGTATTTTGGAGAACCTCCATTGGCAATAACAAGATTCCTGTGGGGGTCGGTTTGCACTCATTGATCAGCACATGTTTCAGGGTTCTCACCATTCTGCACATGTGCTAGTGTTCTTCCCGTTCTGAACATGTGTCAGTGTTCTTACCGTTCTGCACGTGTCAGTGTTCTTACCATTCTACACATGTGTCAGTGTTCTTACCGTTCTACACATATGTCAGTGTTCTTACCATTCTACACATGTGCTAGTGTTCTTATCGTGCTGAACATGTGCCTGTGTTTTTACCATTCTGCACGTGTGTCTGTATTCTTACCGTTCTGCATATGTGCCTGTGTTCTTACCATTCGACACATGTGCCAGTGTTCTTACCGTTCTGCACATGTGCCTGTGTTCTTACTGTTCTGAACATGTGTCAGTGTTCTTCCCATTCTAGACATGTGTCAGTGTTCTTACCGTTCTGCACATGTGCCTGTGTTCTTACCATTCTGCAAGTGTGTCTGTGTTCTTACCGTTCTGCACATGTGTCAGTGTTCTTACCGTTCTGCACGTGTGTCTGTGTTCTTACCGTTCTGCACATGTGCCTGTGTTCTTACCGTTCAGAACATGTGTCAGTGTTCTTACCGTTCTGCACGTGTCAGTGTTCTTACTGTTCTGCACGTGTGTCAGTGTTCTTACTGTTCTGAACATGTGTCAGTGTTCTAACCATTCTGAACATGTGTCAGTGTTCTAACCATTCTGCACATGTGTCAGTGTTCTTACCATTCTGCACATGTGCCAGTGTTCTTACTGTTCTGAACATGTGCCAGTGTTCTTACTGTTCTGGACATGTGTTAGTGTTCTTCCCATTCGGCACATGTGTCAGTGTTCTTACCGTTCTGAACATGTGTCAGTGTTCTTACTGTTCTGAACATGTGCCTGTGTTCTTACCGTTCTGAACATGTGTCAGTGTTCTTCCCATTCTACACGTGTCAGTGTTCTAACCGTTCTGAACATGTGTCAGTGTTAGATTAGATTAGATTAGACTTACAGTGTGGAAACAGGCCCTTCGGCCCAACAAGTCCACACCGACCCGCCGAAGCGCAACCCACCCATACCCCTACATTTACCCCTTACCTAACACTATGGGCAATTTAGCTTGGCCAATTCACCTGACCTGCACATCTTTGTGACTGTGGGAGGAAACCGGAGCACCCGGAGGAAACCCACGCAGACACGGGGAGAACGTGCAAACTCCACACAGTCAGTCGCCTGAGTCGGGAATTGAACCCGGGTCTACAGGCGCTGTGAGGCAGCAGTGCTAACCACTGTGCCACCGTGCCGCCCACACCGTGTTCTTACCGTTCTGCACATGTACCAGTGTTCTTACTGTTCTGGACATGTGTCAATGTTCTTACTGTTCTGAACATGTGTTAGTGTTCTTCCCATTTGGCACATGTGTCAGTGTTCTTACCGTTCTGAACATGTGTCAGTGTTCTTACCGTTCTGCACATGTGTCAGTGTTCTTACCATTCTGCACATGTACCAGTGTTCTTACCTTTCTGCACGTGTGTCTGTGTTCGTACCATTCTGCACATGTGTCAGTGTTCTTACCGTTCTGCACATGTGTCAGTGTTCTTACCATTCTGCACATGTGCCTGTGTTCTTACCATTCTGCACATGTGTCAGTGTTCTTACCATTCTGCACATGTGCCTGTGTTCTTACCGTTCTGCACATGTGTCAGTGTTCTTACCATTCTGTGCATGGGCCTGTGCTTTTACTGTTGTGTACATGTGTCAGTGTTCTTACCGTTTTGCGCATATTTCAGTGTTGTTACTGTTCTGCACATGTGTCAGTGTTCTTACTGTTCTGTGCATGCGCCTGTGTTCTTACCGTTCTTAACAATGCTCTTACTGCCTTTGCGTGCTTCAGTAATCATACCATTCTGCGCATGCTCCAGTGTTCACACCAGTCTGTGCATGCGCTGGTGTTTGTACCATTCTGCACATGTGCCAGTGTTCTTACCGTTCTGCACATGCACCTGTGTTCTTACTATTCTGCATGTGTTGGTGTCCTTTCTTTTCCACGCATGTGCCGGTGTTCTTACTGTTCTGGATATGTGCTGATGTTCACATATGTGCAACATTGGTGCTGGCCTTTTTCCATTCTGCACAAGCATCAATGTCAGCTGCCAACAGAGCAGCTTTCTGTGAGAGGCACTGTACAGAGAGCAGCTTTCTGGAAGTCTTTTTTCATGTACTGTGTTAAATTTACTTTTGATTTGTAAATAATTATGATTTAAACCTTTATTCAGGCTGTGCTACTTTGTGTTAGGTTTTTGGGTGATTTTTGAGTGATCATGAGTGCTATTTGTTGCTGGTCTGCCCCTAACCCCACCTTTCCCATTGGCCCCATTATTTCTATTAAGTGATTTTCTATTAAGCAAGGATTCACTGGAACGCAACTGCAGTGTTACAGGAGAACTACTGGCATTACTGATGGTGAAACTAACTCTGTGAACAGCATGTTCACTGTCAGCCTTTCCTTTCCAACAGGGAGGTGGAGGAGAGGATTGGCAAAATGATTCTAGGTAGGAGTGAAAGGAACAGGGAGGTCAATATGGAGGACTTTAACTTCCCCAACATTAACTGGAAATGCTATCATTCTAGTATGTTAGATGGATTAGTTTTTGTCCAAAGTGTCCAGGATAGTTTCCTAACACAGTATGTCAATGGGCCGACAAGAGGGGAGACCACATTGAATCTGGTGCTTGGTAATGACCCAGGCCAGGTGTTTGATTTAGTGGTAGGTGACCATAATTCAGTTACATTTCGTTTAGCGATGGAAAGTGATAGGTACATGTCACAGATCAAGAGTTATCTATAGGGCAAGGGCAATTATAATAAATTAAGAAGACTAAGAGGGGATTTAATAGAGACGTACAAGATGATCAGAGGATTAGATAGGGTGGACAGTGACAGTCTTTTTCCTAGGATGATGACATCTGCTTGTACGAGAGGGCATAACTGCAAATTGAGGGGTGATAGATTTAAGACAGATGTCAGAGGCAGGTTCTTTACTCAGAGAGTAGAAAGGGCATGGAATGGTCTACCTGCCAATGTAGTTAACTCAGTCACATTAGGAAGATTTCAACAATCCTTGGATAAGCACATGGATGATGATAGGATAGTGTAGGGGGATGAGCTTAGAATAGTTTACAGGTCAGCTGAACATCGAGGGCCGAAGGGCCTGCTCTCTGCTGTATTGTTCTATAATCTATGATCTATAATAACCTTGATATAAGAATTTAATGATGACCATGAAACTGTTGCAAATTGTCAGGAAAAAAACCCATCTGTTTGACTCATGTCTCTTAGGGAACAAAATTTGCCATCTTTACCTGGTCCAGCATACATGTGACTCGAGACCCGTAGCATGTGGTTAACTCTAATTTTCCCTCTGGGCAATTATTGCTTGTGCAACAAGTAAATCAATATTGCACAAATGATTTATAGAAAAGGTGACCCTCCCCAACAGAACATGTCGTATTGAGGGAAGTGATGTCACTTTGGAGCCTTGATAGTTCATTTGATATAATTGCAGTTCTTCCATCTGGACAGTCACTCTTGAGATTGTCTACGGATGCTCTATTACTCCAAGTTGCAGAATTTGAAGTTCCTTTTTTTTCAACCACAAAAATAATGGTCCCATTTGGTGTGTCCCACAGCCAGGAAATAGTGGAACAGTTTATTTATAAGGAGTATTTTCCAGCCCTCTCCCTACTTGGGATGATAAGGGGATATCCTGAAGAGTATTATTCAGTCACAGATTCTGTAGCCACTTTCCCAACATGAGTATCTAATGATCTTCACAAGTCTATAGATTCTTGGAGTCCCTAATCAAAGTTCACGGCCCTATCCCAGTTGCCATGTCTCTATTGCCTCAGACTTGGTAAATTGATTGTGGCATGTACCTGCTTGAGACTTTCCTTAATGTGGGGAACTTGGAAAGATGTCATTGTCCACAAGATCCCGAGGGACGTTTGGTCAGGTATACAGTGATATGGCAAACCATAAGGATCAGGCCCGCATTGTTGCTGTGCCCATCATCAGCTTTTGCAACCTGTGAAAGTCATGGGGAGGTGGTGGTCTATTGACAATGTCACTGGAATAGTAACCCAGAATTTCAGGCTGATGTTTTGTGAGTTCCAACTCCACAGAGGCAGATGGTGAAAATTTGAATTCAATAAACATTTGGAATCCTCAGTGGAAACCATGTTGTAAATCCCTAATGTTCTTTAGGGAAGGATGCCTGACTTACATGTGACTCCAGGCCCACAGCTTATAGCTGGCCATTGGGCAAATAATACTGACCTTGCCAGTGATATCCACATCCTATTAACAAATTTAAAAAAAAATAAATCTTCCTTTGCTTGTAATGCCGTGCAGGGCTTTAGGCTTTTCTGGTCTGTGGACCACATGGTTCACTGGCAGATCACCAACCCATATCCACCATCACGTTCTTGTTGTCACGGCTGATCTGATACCAAGAGTAAAGAGTTCCCAATAGCATTGCCTAAGGAATCATGCATAATCAATTCCATAATGTCAAGCTGATGATTCATGGGGTGAATTTTAATAATGCATGAATGCAATAATTTTAAATATTAATTTGGTTTCTGATTTTGTTGGAATGCAGGATTATGGTGCCTGGTAGAGAAATTGGTTCTTTCTAAAGCTGTAAATAGCACTTTGATTTATAAATGAAGGTTTCAGAGTACCAAGGATAATTAATACATTACTATTGAACACTTGATCACACAAAATACTGTTACTGCAGTTAGAAAACAAAATCTTAATCACCCAGAAGGCATCTGTAATCCATTTGATTCTATGACAATTCTCTCAGAAATATAAAGTATAAATATTAATAGCCTGAGCTATGGATCCTCAAAATATTCATCAAAATTCATTCTGATGACTAGAATTTTAAAATGTTCATCCAGTAAAAAGATGAAAGGTGATGTTAACTGTTAGAAAAAATACATCATAAAATCTATACAAAATATTTCACATTCCAAACACTTTTCTGTGGTATCTTATATTTATAATTATATTTAAAATATGTTTGGTTTTCAGTCTGCTTTACAGCTGAAGTATTGCTTAAAGAGTTTACTTTCTGCTTTTTGGATGTGAATTTGATCGTTGGATGTGTCCATATAATTATTTCTTAAAGTTGAACCTGACCAGCAATCAAAACTGAGATCTGATTAAATCCTGCTTTTGGTGCTTTTATTTCGCAAGCAAGAAAGCAATGCCCCAGAATTTGTGAATGGACTGAAGGTGCTGTCAAAAAAAAACATCAATCTGCTCAGACAGGTTATAGCACATTTGGCAACACTTAGTGGTACTATATTTTTGGGCTTTGAGAGGGTGGGAATAGAATTGGGTAGGGGCCAGTTTCACTAGGCCACTGGCTTGGTCAAACTCCCAATTCCACACAGTGTAGGAGGTTAGGATACTGGGCCAAAAGCACTTTGGCATTGCAGGGGCATAGAGGAGGGGGAAAGGCTGCCAATGCTAACCAGAATAGGGTGTTATGGACCAGGCCAGACCCCCCTCAAAACATTTCAGGAAAGTAGCCCAGATCCTAAATTTTCTAGTTGTTTTGAGCAGGTATAGAGTGGATATTCCAGGAGCGATACAGCTGGTCAAAACCCTTTAGTTTTAAACAAAATCAAAAGTATTTACAGAGTACTGAATGAAACATGAACAAAAGAGACACAACACAGAATAACTTAAGCTATCTGAAAACCCGCAGACTATCCTAACCTAATGATGCTGGTCCAAATTCCTGCAACAATCCCCATAAACATTTTTTGGCAATAAAGGTAAAATCAAACATGAGCTCTTACAGCAGAGAGAGAGAGAGAGAGAGTGAGAGTGAGAGTGTGAGAGAGAGAGAGAGAGAGAGATGGCAGAGAGAATCAGCATGGAACACCTTCTTCCTTGTGTTTCATTTTTTTAGATCAGCAGCCTCAAAACACTGACCAATAACTCTGAACAGCCAGACGAGTGAAACCAAACCAAACCAGAGAAAAGCTGGGCTGGGAGAACAGGCTACTCCCCGTTCATTGTGCAAGTGTTTTTTTTTAAACTTAAAGGCTTCTTCGAGTAGGTAAACACAGACAAATGGAAGCTGTGTCTTTATGACCCCTTTGATTAAAAAAAACCCAGTGACAACCTAACCTTGTTAAAGAAGCACCATCGTCACACCTTCCCCCCTTAAAAAAATCAATATTTAAAGATGGCTTCATTTTATAACCCCTTTATCTTATACTGCTAGTACACTGCAACATCCGCGTACATTATATTGACTATAAACATGCAAACATGCACTCTAAAGTTTTTTACAGTCTGTTTTACTCCTGTCATCAAATGCATCCGTTTCTCACTGATACAGACCATTTGGCATTATGGAAGCCAAATTGGTCTTTGCTCTTTCAGACAGAGGTACCTGCCAGTATCCTTTGAGCAAGTCTAACATAGAAACATAAGTTCCTTGTACCACTGTTTCAATACAGTCTTCCAAACGTGGAATCAAATATGCAACAGTCTTTATAACTGCATTGACTTTGCAATGATCTACACATAACCATTGACTACTATCTAGTTTTAGCATCATTATTATGGGTAAGCTCCAGTCACTGTAACTCACTACGATTGTGTCATCTTGGAGCATGCATTCAATCTCCTTTAGCGGGTTATGCCTATAAGAATGCTGCTTAATTAGAACAGCATGTCCTATTCCTACATCATGCATAATTAGGTTAGTACTTCCCAACTTATTTCCACATATCTCCCCATGTGATAGCCTAATGCCATCAAAATTGGCCTTCTTCCGATTTAAAACTTTAACTTTTAAATCTGGTCTATGTTTTTCCATCAGTATTTTAAAACAAATAGAATTACGGTCACTGGCCCCAAAATACTCCCCCACTGATACCTCAGTCACCTGCCCTGCCTTATTTCTCATGAGTAGGTCAAGTTTTGCACCTTCTCTAGTAGGTACATACACATACTGAATCTGAAAATTTGCTTGCACACAACTAACAAATTCCTCTCCATCTAAACCCTTAACACTATGGCAGTCCCAGTCTATGTTTGGAAAGTTAAAATCCCCCACCATAACCATCCTATTATTCTTACAGATAACTGAGATCTCTTTACAAATTTATTTCTCAAATTCCCTCAGACTGCTGGGATATCTATAGTACAATCCCAATAAAGTGATCATCCCTCTCTTATTTCCCAGTTCCACACATATAACTTCCCCAGACGTATTCCCAGGAATATCCTCCCTAAGTACAACATTATCAAAATGCACCCCACCCCCCTTCTATAGCATTTGTATCCTGGAACATTAAGCTGCCAGTCCTATCCATGGCTCATGATTCTGCCTATGTCCATGTCTTGCCATGGCTGTGATACCTTGAAGAAAGAGGCTCCTCCACCTTTTGGCCTTTCATTGATTCTGAGGTGGAGAGGTTTGTCTTATGAGCAGAGATTAAGCAATTTAGGATTATACTGTCTGGAATTTAGAAGACCCTAACCTCACACTTTTAATGCATTGTCTGAGCTATCACTTTTCTTTTTTAAAACCTTAGTTCTCTCGGGAATGTGACTTGAAAAAAAAGGTTCTGGGATTTCCATATTAATGAATTGAAACCTGAAATCCATTCTAAATGACTAATAACTTAACAGCAGTCTACGTTTGTTCAATACATTGCATCAGTTGTATGACACTTTGATCTTTTGCTATAAATTCTGTGATCCTGCCCCACAAGCTACTTGATAAAGGAGAAGTGCTCTGAAATCTTGTACTTCCAAATAAACCTGTTGGACTATAACCTGGCATTGTGTGATTTTTAACTTTGTCCATCCCAGTCCAACACTAACACCTCCACACAACGTGGAATGCTGAATACCCCAGCAGCCTGTTCTGAGGGTTGGGCTCACTTTGCCAACAAGTATCAGGTCATTGAAGCTCTTCCAATGCTGGATCTAGCTTCCTGTTGATTGTAGCTATGTGATATCAGATTGCATGATCTGGATAGATGGCCTCCACCTGCTGCCCTCTGTAAATAAACAACTCCTTCTACTTCTTCATGACCTCCAGAAGGGCCTTCAGGTCTATGTAAGAAAATTGAGGGTTGGCTGTGCCTGGTGTTTCGGATCTCTGGTTCTCCAAAGGCATTCCAAATTCTTAATATGTACCTTCCAACATGAATTTCCAGCAGCCAGGATAATGATTGCTGTCGTCTGTTTACATGAGGCCCACACTTCTGCAGTCTTACTTCCATTCCTAACACTGCAGCAGCTCTTTGGCTACAATACTCATCTTCATGTAAGGAAGCACCCATGAAACATGAGTTGGTGACATTTTTCCCCTTTGGGACTGGTTCGGAATCTGTATACTATCCCGAATTACCTCCTGACCCTGCAGCAAAGACTTACCCCCATTTAAGTAAATTCACATCCAAATCATATTTCCAATGGTATCTTTTTAAAAAATGTATTAATTGCAGGATACAATTTGCCATGTATGGAGTCCCAAGCAATTGACTAGGAGTTAACGCATTGGGCAACCTGAGCTTATGTGATGATTAAATATTGAAAAATACTGTACACTTCTGTGTCTTTATATCACTCAGTTGTTTTCTTTGATAAATAATGAACCATTTGCTCTGTAATTTGTCAACTTTACCTGTCACCCAGAGCAGTCTATGGGATGTATTCAATACCGTGTTCACATTATTAAATCAAAATTATCTATTCAGTTACTATAGAGAACACTGGCAGTGATGTTAGAGCATTTGACATTCTGACCTGAATAATTGTAGAGGTATTAGAGCAATTGCTGGAAATAGGACAAATACAGACTCTGATAATTGTTTAATAAGAAGAATGTGAGGCTCTCTCTTTGAATTTCATTGACAGCATTTAACAAATTCACCAGTTTTGAGAGATTTTAAATTGAAGGAAAAACTGCAGAGAATACTTAAATAGAATCTTGGATAATGTTAACAAATTGTGCATTAATTAAACAATAGAAATATTAATATGTTTGTATGCTACAGAATTGTCATAAAGGATGATAGCCACATTACATCTATGGTGCTCCTTTAGGATTACAAGCCACTTATACTCATATAACACCAGTGATTAAACTGTGCAGTTAATTTCAAACACTGTGAATTTAATAGTCTGGCTTATTATTTGTGATCCTAATGGTAAGGATATCAATGGTCACTGAATAATGTATGTTGAAAAAGTCTTGAGTCTTCACTTTGCTAATTCCCTTAAATTTTTAATCTAACTTCCACCAAATGTAAATTCATCCATTTGTTTTAAATTCAGATTGAACAAGTCTGAATCAGCCAAAAAAATAGTGATACAGCATGTTTCACTGCAAGTTTTCTGATATACTTGTAAAACATCTATGACTTTGGATTTTATGTGTTTGTTTTTCTCTTTCTGATTGGTTATTTTTCCACTGAAAAGTCTAAGCAGCAGTAAAAAGAAGTTGTTATCTTTGTTTATAAATAATGGTTAGCAAGAACAATGGTTTGAAATGCAAGTTTGGTTAGAAACAACAAAACTGCAGATACTGGAATCCAAGGTAGACAGGTAGGAAGCTGGAAGAGCACAGCAAGCCAGGCAGCATCAGGAGGTGGTGTAACCCTTCTTCAGGACCGGGGGTGAGTGGAAGGGAAATAAAGGGGGTGGTGGGGGCAGGGTGGTGAAGCCGGGATAGGTGAAGACAGGTAGAGGGTAAAACCTGGTTGGTCAATGGGAGGACGGGCTAGGAAAGGAATTGTGGGAAAGGATGGGAGGTTACTTGAAATTGGAGAACTCAATGTTGAGTCCTCCAGGCTGTAGGCTGCCCAGGCAAAGATGAGGTGTTGTTCCTCCAATTGCAGTTTGGTTCATTGTGGCAATGGAAGAGACCAAGGATGGTCGTGTCAGAAAGGAAGTGGTTGGGGGAATTGAAATGGATGGTAACTGGGAGGTCCAGTCGGGCCCTATGGGCCCATCTGAGATGCTTGGCGAACTGTTTCCTAAGTTTATGTTCGGTCTCTCTGAAGTAGAAAAGACCACATCGGGAGCACCTGATGCAGTAAACTAGTTGGAGGAGAGGCAGGTGAATCTCTGTCTCACCTGGAATGAGGTGACAGGGGTGACAAGCGCACAGGTTTTATATCTATTCTGGTTGCAGGGGAAGGTACCTGGGTTTGGAGGGTAGGGGGATTGGGGGGGTGGGGTCTGTTGGTGAGGACAGTGGTGCAAACCAAGGACTGCTAAAGGGAGTGGTCCTTGTGGAAGGCAGAGAGGGCTTAGAAGGGGAAGGGAAGATGTTCTTGATGACGGGGTCTTGTTGGAGTTAGTGGAAGTGTTTAAGGGTGATGCATTGGACTCGGTGACTAGTGGGGTGCTAAGTGAGGAGAATGGGGACTCTGTCTTTATTGAGTTTGGGGGGAAAAGGTTTCGAGCAGAGCATTTCACTCTCTCTGGGCCAAACCCCAGTTTGCCACCAAACCCGCTGACAAAGGTGGGGTGGTGGTAGTCTGAAGAATAGATCTCTATGTCACAGAGGCTGAATGCCAACTCTCCAAAACCACATCCTACTTTCCTCTTGCCCATGGCCCATCAGACCAAAATCACTCGCAATGTCCATGCCCTCACTGCCTCTGGCGGTCTTCTCTCCAGTGTCTCCAATCTCAGACCCCAGCCCTGCACTGCCTAGTTCTACCTGCTCCCCATGATCCACAAGCGCAACTACCCTGGCAGACCCACCATCTCAGAGTGCTCCTGCCCTATCAAACTCATTGCATCCTATCTCAACTTCGCCCTCTCCCCATTTGGTTCAGGCACTTCCCACATACATCTACGACACCAACCATGCCCTCCATCTGTTCAGTAACATTCAGTTCCCTGGTCCCCAGTGCTTTATCTTCACTATGGCTGTGTAGTTCTTATACACATCCATACCCCACAAGGACAACCTTCAGACTCCCAGCATCTTCTCTCGAACAGACCCATCCAGTCCCCCTGCACCAGTACCCTCCTCCGCCTCGCCAAACAGGTCCTTACCATTAATAAATTTTCCTTTAACTCCTCCATCTCCTCCAAATCTAGGGGGTGGCCATGGGTACTCGGATGGGTCCTAGCTACGCCTGCTTCTTTGTCAGTTATGTTGAACAGTCCTTCTTCATACCTACACAGGCACTGTGCCCCAACTCTTCCACTATTACATTGATGAATGCATTGGTGCAGCATCCTGCACCCAGCCTGAAGTGGAGCAGTTCATGGATTTCACCCACAATTCCACCTTGCCGTCAAATTCACTTGATCCACCTCAGACACCTCCCTCCCCTTTCTTGTCCTCTCCATTTCCATCTCTGGTGACAATCTCCAGACAGACATTTACCACAAACCTACAGACTCTCATAACTACCTGAACTACACCTCTTCCACCCAGTATCCTGCAAGAATTCCATTCCATTCTCCTAATTCCTCTGCCTCTGCCACATCTGCACAAGGAGACATTCCACTTGTGAACATCCCAGAAGTCCACCTATTTCAAACAACATGCTTTTCCTCCCTCTGTCATCCAGACAGCTCTCCAACGTAGCACTTCCATTCCCCGTCCCACTGCTTTAAACCCCCTCCCTCCAAACCGAATAAAGTTGCTTTCACCAACCACCCTACCAGTCTCTGCATCCAACACTTCATCCTTAAACACTTCCACTAACTTCAACTAGACCCCATCAACAAAAAGATCTTCCCTTCTCCTCCCCACCCCTCTCTGCCTTCCACAAGGGCCATTTCCTTCGACAGTCCTTGGTTTTCTCCACTCTCCCCACCGACCCCCCCTAACCCCCCACCCCCCACCCCCGAATCCTCAGGTACTTTCCCCTGCAACCAGAAAATATGCAAAACCTGCCAGTACACCATCCTCTTTCACCTCCATCGAGGGCCCCAGTTTGGTTAGAGACAACAAAACTGCAGATGCTGGAAGCCAGGGTTCCAGGTGAGGCAGAGGTTCACCTGCCTCTCCTCCGACCTAGCTTCGTGCATCAGGTGCTCCTGATGTGATCTTCTCTACATCAGGGAGACCAAAGGTAAACTTTGGTTACAGTTCGCCAAGCATCTCAGCCAGGCCTGACCTCCCAATCATCGCCCATTTTAATTCCCCTTCCCACTCCCTTTCCAACATGACCATCCTTGGCCTCTCCCATTGCCACAATGAACCAAAACACAAACTGGAGGAACAAGACCACATCTTCCGCCTGGGCAGCCTACTGTAAGGAGGACTCAACATTAAGTTCTCCAATTTCAAATAACCTTCCTTCCCATCCCCTGACTCCCTTCCCAGCCCCTCCCCATCCTTTCCACTGCTCCCTGCCACCAACCAGTTTCATTCCACCCATTGACCAACCAGGTCGTATCCTCTACCTGTCTTCGCCTATCCCCACTTCATCACCCTGCCCCCGCCACATCCTTTATCTGCAGCTCCCCCTACACCCACCCCCAGTCCGGAACAAGGTTTACAACAGAAGCATTGACATTTCCATGACCTGATGCTGCCTGGCTTGCTGTTTTTCCAGCCTCCTGCCTGTAATGAAAGTTGGCAGGGTTTGGGATTTAAAGTGGGTTATCTTTTCATCAGCTTCTAGGTTGTAAAATAAAAAATATGGCCATGATCAAAAACATTTTGATGATTCTTTTGCATGTACCATTTTATTCTTAAAATAACAGGCAGGATTAAGTTTGATTTAGATTGTCCTTGTACAATTTAATGGAGTCAGCACTCTGATTTCATTTCTTTGAATAATTGCTGTATCCAGGCGGTAGTGAACACCATGTTGTTAGGCTATATGCATCAATAAAGGGGATTAAAATGAAGCATACTCACATCAGTTCAAGTTCACCTTCCTTGCTGAAAGCTAACCTGCAGCTCTTCAAAGGTACATTGTGGCTGGAGCAGGCGCTGACAGTCTTGCAAGAATTGACTCTGACCTGGGAAATCGTGAACAGCAGCACCCCTCTCAAGATATTGGAGGCTGCTCTGGTGTCTTTGATAGAGGAAGTGAACAGGACAAAAGTCCTTTATCTACAGGCAGCCAGGAGGTCCTCGAGAAACGCACTTAATACAAAGAGGGAGCAGATAACTTTGGAGGCCAATGCCAAGAGTTAAATTTCAAGAATTCAGATGCAGTGTTATAAAAGGTTCAGGGAATACTCACAAGAAGTCAATATCAGTGAAGATTGATATGCCATATAATTACAAATAGCACAACCTCCAGTGATCAAATGACCATAATGCACATTACTCAGCTGTTGATGGTATCGATCAGGACTCATATCTTACAATTGTATGCTTTAATAAGCAAATATGTGCTTTACAAAATGGAGGTCTTGTGGCCTAATGGTTGGATCCTTGCCTGTGACTCAGAAGCCCTGGGTTGCACTCTAAGACTTCATAAAATCATTGAATTATACAGCACAGAAGAGGCCCTTTGACCCATTGTGTTTGTACCACCAAAATTACACTGAATCTACACTACTGCCACTCCATAGACTCAAACTATTATGATATTTCAAGCTTTCATCTAAGTACTTTTTAAAAGTTGAGGTTACCTGTCTCAACTACCTTCCCAAGCAGTAGGTTCCAGAGACCCTCAATGCTTTGGGTGAAGAAATTTTCCTCAAATCCCCTCTAAACCTGCTGCCTTTAATTTTGAAATTACGCCCCTTTGTTGTAGAGACCCTTCAAATAATAGGAACTCTGTTGATGTGCTAAATAATTTTATACATCTCTATCAGGTCCCCCCTCAACTTTCTCTGCTCAGAAGAAAGGGCCCAAGCTTATCCGGCCTCGCTTCATAGCTGAAGAGCACCACCCCAGGAAATATCCTGGTGAATTGCCTCAGCACCTCCTCCTGTGTAATTACACACTTCCTAGAACTAGTATGGTGTCTAGAACTGCACACAGTACTCCAACTGTGCCTGAACCAAAGTTTTGTACAACTCCAACATAACTTCCCTCCTCTTTTAAACATGTGCTTCAACATATAAATGCAGGTGTGGAAAAGGAAAGCGTGTTCATAATGGGAGTATTAACTTGTCAAAATCCTTCCAATTTATGCC
This sequence comes from Hemiscyllium ocellatum, assembly GCF_020745735.1. Classification (NCBI taxonomy): domain Eukaryota; kingdom Metazoa; phylum Chordata; class Chondrichthyes; order Orectolobiformes; family Hemiscylliidae; genus Hemiscyllium; species Hemiscyllium ocellatum. The sequence continues at coordinate 91,390,487 of NC_083411.1, read as the reverse complement.
AGTGGCTGGTGGTAAGAGTGGGGGATGATTTGGATGATTTCCATGTGATGGAAAGAACATAGAGCTTCTGCTATCAGTGTTCAGAGTTTCGGACTATAACATCAGGTCAACAGGTATGTTGCCTCAGCAACTCCGACTCCTTGAGGAACTGGTTAATTCAGTTATATAGCTAGCAGGTCTGGATAAAATGTATATTGTACATTTTAATATATAATTTCTATATTTAGAACCTTTTTGTAACGTATTGAGCACTCAGCTGGTGCAGCACCTTCACAAAGTTGGCGCATCTGCTGCGAGCGGGGCTGTTATGCTGCAGACAATAGGGCTGGTGAAAATTAATTCTGCTGCATTGATTGGTCCGTCGGGGGAGCTCCAGGATGTTCCAGACTGAATGTGCCTCACCCTCATTGTGTGCTGTGCTCTGCTTCGTATTTGTTCCAATTATACAATGTGATAGATGCTGAGGAGCCAGAGAAAGGGAGAATTTGCATGAGGAGGAGGATGAGGAGAATGAAGAAGGAACTCTCTGTGCCACATTTTGTTTGCATCGTGGTGAACTGTAGTCATGGTGATCAATACACGGAGGTGCCAGTGTTGGGCTGCGGTGGACAAAGTCAGAAGTCAAACAACACCAGGTTATAGTCCAACAGGTTAATTTGAAATCACAAGCTTTCGGAGCGCTGTTCCTTCGTCAGGTGAAAAAGGTCTGGTGGAGAGCAGTGTTCCGAAAACTTGTGATTTCAAATAAATCTGTTGGACTATAACCTGGTGTCATGTGACTTTCAAACGAGATTATTGCGCAAGTTCAAAATAACTGGAGAACAACATTGCAAGAATTAAACAGTGTAATTGTGCTACTCCTAAAGCATTGTTACAAAGGCAAACAGTAGTCTAAGGTGAGAAGAGGGTTATCAATTAACTGTACATCAGCTCTTCAAAGATATTCCATCTGATAACTTGCTAAATGTCAAGGAACTATTCGCTATGTGGTTGGTGGATCAGAATTTTTTAAAAACCAGAGCTAACAAACGTTTATCTGGAATTTGTATTAGACAATGAGTCAAAGTCATATTTGATTATTAGTACCAATATCGGTCTATTTCACAGGCTGCCTTTTGGGTTTTTTTGTTAGAATATTTCAAGAGTAATGAACCAAATTTTGCAAGGAATTCAAAGAAATTTATCCCAATTTTATCTATCCAAATGTATCCAGCCTACTCATGATTTTGAAAACTTCTATCAAATCTCCTCTCAACCTTCTTCACTCCACCTTCAAAAGTGAAGTTTCTCCTTCCTGGAGCTATTCTTGTAAATTGTTTCTGCACTCTCCCTGATACAGCCACACCTTTTCTGTAATGTGACACGCACAACTGTACACTTTACTCCATCCGGGGTCTAACAACACATTTCTGTTGATTATTTGGGTCATAGAGTGAACAAGGATGGATTCCATCCCAATCACAGTAAGGTTCAAACAATATGAACTTTACTGCAACCTCAGAATATTTCAGAGTCTGATTCATTTTTGGATCTAGTAAATTATCATGGTAAATTTATACCAAATCTGGCGGCTTTATTGAATCCACAAAGCAAATTGGAGGAAGTGTTCCAAAATTTGGGGTAAACAAATGTGATAAAGCATTCAAGTTATGGTAAAAAGTAAATTTGCAAGATGGATCCATTTGTGCAGATCTTTGCATCCTCGCTCTCCACTGGAGTCATACCTGAGGACTGGAGAGAGGCAAATGTAATTCCTCTCTTCAAGAAAGGAAATAGAGAAATCCCTGGCAATTACAGACCAGTAAGTCTCATGTCTGTGGTCTGCAAGGTGTTAGAAAGGATTCTAAGGGATAGGATTTATGACCATCTGGAAGAGCATGGCTTGATTACATGCAGTCAACATGGTTTGGTGAGGGGCAGGTCATGCCTCACAAACCTTATCGAGTTCTTTGAGAATGTGACTAGAAAATTTGATCAGGGTTGAGCTGTGGATGTGGTGTATATGGACTTCAGCAAGGCATTTGATAAGGTTCCCCATGGTAGGCTCATTCAGAAGGTCAGGAGGAATGGAATACAGGGGAACTTAGCTGTCTGGATACAGAATTGGCTGGCGAACAGAAGACAGCGAGTGGTAGTAGAAGGAAAATATTCTTCCTGGAAGTCAGTGGTGAGTGGTGTTCCACAGGGCTCTGTCCTTGGGCCTCTACAGTTTGTAATTTTTATTAATGACTTGGATGAGGGGATTGAAGGATGGGTCAGCAAGTTTGCAGACGACACAATGGTTGGAGGTGTCATTGACAGTATAGAGGGCTGTTGTAGGCTGCAGCAGGACATTGACAGGATGCAGAGATGGGCTGAGAGGTGGCAGATGGATTCAACCTGGATAAATGCAAGGTGATGCATTTTGGAAGGCCGAATTTGAAAGCTGAGTACAAGATTAAAGATAGGATTCTTGGCAGTGTGGAGCAACAGAAGGATCTTGGAGTGCAGGTACATAGATCTTTTAAAATGGCCACCCCAAGTGGACAGGGTTGTTAAGAAAGCATATGGTGTTTTGGCTTTCATTAACAAAGGGATTGGGTTTAAGAATCGTGAGATCTTGTTGCAGCTCTATAAAACTTTGGTTGGACCACACTTGGAATACTGCATCCAATTCTCGTCGCCCTATTATAGGAAAGATATAGATGCTTTGGAGAGGGTTGAGAGGAGGTTTACCGGGATGCTGCCTGGACTGGAGGGCTTATCTTATGAAGAAAGGTTGAATGAGCTCAGACTTCTTTCATTGGAGAAAAGGAGGAGGAGAGGGGACCTAATTGAGGTATACAAGATAATGAGAGGCATAGATAGGATCGATAACCAGAGACTATTTCCCAGGGCAGAAATGGCTAACATGAAGGGTTATAGTTTTAAGCTGATTGGAGGAAAGTATAGAGGGGATGTCAGAGGCGGGTTCTTTACACAGAGAGTTGTGAGAGCATGGAATGCGTTGCCAACAGCAGTTGTGGAAGCAAGGTCATTGGGGACATTTAAGAGACTGCTGGACATGCATATGGTCACAGAAATTTGACGTTGCATATTTGAGGATCAATGGTCAGCACAACATCGTGGGCTGAAGGGTCTGTTCTGTGCTGTACTGATCTATGTTCTATGTTCTATGGTACAGAGCTTATACATTATGATGCGCCCATAAAGATAAACTAACGTGATGCTTCTCCATGCAGAGTAAGTGCTGTGATCTATCATGTTAGGTAATGATGGGGAGAAATGAAATGCATTTGCTTCATGCACCATCAAAAACAAGACTGAAGTTATGCTCAAGTAGAGTGTGCAGCACTGTCTTTGATTCTGGAATAAGAAATTTTCATAAATATTTGTAAAGTTGCAGTTTCACAATAAAAACTGATCATATGCCACTGACAACTGTTTTGAATCCAAAGGCTCCAAAATCTACTTTAACTGCATCCTGAATAAGAGATGGGCTTTGCTTTTATCTGCTTTTAATTGTGAGATTAAATGCAAATAACTGTGTGATCACTGAAATGCTGGTGCACTGTCTAGATTATCACCACCATCTGATGTAGAAACAAATAAGAAGCTTTTTTTGCTCTTGTTTTGAATGTCAATAGGTTGCCAGTCACAGGAGACAACATTTTGTAGAACTTGCAGGGGCCCCATATTGTCAAGGGTGTTGGACTTTAATGTACTTGGTTGGCCAACATTGATATTGGATTTAGAAATCAGGCTTTTTTTTAACCATAAGAATGAGTGATCAATAGATAATTGTTGTGCTAATGTTCGGAGCCAAAATCAAAATTCCAGATCATAGATCATAGTTTCTATGTGATCTTAATACTTAAGGATGAGTTTGACAAAATGTCTAAAAAGAAGCCATTTTTGGTGGTCAAGATAAAATAAGGACACAGGGATATTGATTGATTAAGGGAATGGCCAAAATTATGGCAGATGATGTTCAATGTAAGTAAGTAGGAGAGTGGTCATTTGAGAGCATTTGAAAGCAAACAGCATGAATCAGCTGCTAGAATATTTGATTTAAGTAAGACTGACTTTAATATAATGAGACAGAGACTGTCCACAGTACACTGGGGAAAAAAAAAATCTGCTAATGGGTAACACAACTGCAGGACAGTGAAGGATGTTTACAAAAGCATTTAAGTCAATTTAAAAAAAAAGTTTATATCCCTGAGAGGGGAAACTTACACATTTTACAAGAAATAACAGCCATGGATAACTAAAGAGATACAGGACAGCATAAAACTAAAAGAAAGTCTTACAGAAATGTAATATCAGCACAGATCCCGCTGAATGACAAAGATCCAAAGACCAGCAAGGAGTCACAAAGCAACTTTTAAGATCCACTAAAATGGATTATAAAAGGAAACTTCCCAAGGACATAAAAATCAATATAAAGAAATGTTATAGTCACATCAAGTTACAGTGGGTGGTCAGGAGCAAAGCTGGCCCATTAAAAACTGAAAGTGGGGATTTTGTCAAAGACTATGTGAAATGGCAGGCAGTGTTCAGTGTTTATAGTAGAAAGGGAGGATAGCATTCAAACGTTCTGAGAAAATGAATCATGGATCAAGGTCGGGGTCTGCATAAAATTAACGTAAGTAAAAAATTGGTATTGAGGAAACTAATAGCAATGGGATCTGAGGTTTCCATTTGAGGATGTTTAAGGAAGTGGGGGACCACATTGTAGATGTCCTAACCATAATCTTCCAGAGCTCCCTTGATACAGGAATTATTCCCCGGCCTGGAAAATTGCACGTCACTCTGCTTTTTAAGAAGGTTGAAAGAGGAAATGGAGAGAATGACAGGTCAGTTAGCCTAGTAGCTGTGGTGGGGAAATTGTTGAAGTTTCTCATCAAGGATGGGGTAACTGAACACCTTGAAAATTTTCAGTTAATCAGGAAGAGCCAGCATGGTTGTATGACAGATAGGTCATACCAGAGAAACCTCACTGAATTATCTGAAGAGGTGATTGAGGTACTGTTAGGGAAATGTGTATGGATGTTGTTCATATGGACTTCCAGAGGCTTTTATTGAAGTGCCTAATAAGAGGCTGTTTTTAGGATCTAAAGTAAAAGCCCATGGAATGAAGGGCAAATTGCTGACATGGCTGGGAAATTGGTTCAATGGTAGGCAACAGAAACTGGGGATGATAGATAGCTACTTAAATTGTTAGGATGTGACCAATGGTGTCCCACAAAGATTTATGTTAGGGCCTCAATTATTCACATTATTTATTAACGGTTTGTACAATGTCATATATCCAAATTTGTTGATGACACAAAGTTTGGTGAATTACTGTGTTTGCAAGTCCAATAAGTGCACTACATTCAACAGAAGAACTATGTTTCACAGAACAACATATGTTTCTTAAATTAGGCAGCCAAGACTTTCACAGGTTTACAAGGGTTTTATTGTAAAGCTGTAGATTAGCAGAAACACCAGTTTACACCTGAATCCTTTCCCTGTTTGGAAGCCAACTCCTCATTGGGAAGAAAACCAATTATTTTTGTTATATGTAAAATAATCACAACACCGAGTTTCCAAATCTCCCAGTGAACAAATTACATACACTGTCCACCAGGGTTAGTGTTTTCATAACAGAAATCAAGAAGGGGAGAAAAACTCATCTGTTTTTTTCAAATAAACCCAACCACCAACTGTACAAGTCACCCATTTCACAAATAACGAATACTGCCTAGAATGGGAAGAACTCGGGTCTTTGGTAAAACAAAATTTTGAAATCGCCCACTAGGTCAACTAATCACCCAATTGAAAACATTAATAACACTGCCCACCAGGATGGGTTAACAATAAAAAAAATCAAAGAAAGAGAGGAAGCAAGGGAGAGAATAAAACAAACTGAGTTGATGGGTAAGATGCCTAACTATCTCTGATAGTGTTAAGGGTAAATAACACAGCTAACCCTGTATTTTTGATTGTGGATTGAGATGATAAAATAAAACACTTTAAAAGACAAGGGTTGCTGCAAGCAATCTTTTCCATTAACTTTAAAAAAACCAACTTCTACAACTTTTGTTAACAAGAGCCCTCACACTCACTATATGTACTGTTTACACAGCTGCGAGTTCAAGCAGTAGTAGATGGTTTGGATTGAGCTGGAGCCAAGGGCTGTGTACATATGAAGACTCAGCCAGCAATAAGTAGCTGAGTTGTCTGCAGACTAGTGACCAATTATCAATACCAAAGGCCTTTTGATGGCCAATTCTATGTGATTTTCTCCCAGGAAGCTGAACAGTTTGAAGCTGTGAACAAGATGATGAGAAGCCATCTGATATTCACAGGCTTAGGAGCTATGTGTTGCTTTCTGTTGTTAAAACAATTATTTATATGCCCAAAGAAAATCAATTTGTTATTCTTTCAGCAGTTGCAGTATGCTGTGGCATTTAGTTGATGATCAGAAACTTTTTTTAAAAAGTATAAACCAATCATTCTATGTCACCAACAAGTGAAAGTATTTAGAGAAAGATAACAGAGAAGCAGCATTCTGATCAACAGAAGACAATCATCTCAGCAAACCTTCTGATGTGGAACAACTGAACTGAGTACCCAGTCTTTCCCTCTGCCATAACACACTTTTTTTTTCCCCATCTGTTGTTTTGAATGTGTGTCTAAGGGAAGATTTTATGGAAATTAGAGTTTAACTAGTAGAGCTATATGTTGATGGTTTATAATTGTTTACTTATAACAGAATTTGTAGATTTGTAATAAATGGTAATTCTTGTCAAATACAGAAATCAAATCTAAAATGGGGAATTCTGCATACTTTTAAAAATATTGAACTTTTGTGATGGCTCTGGGAAAAGTGGAGCTAACTTTCCAATATGCTACCCCAGAGAGATATAACAAGTGTCCTAATGCAAAATCTGGTCTGTACATTCAGTCTCCAATGATCTGGACAGTGTAAAATCTGGGCAGGGTCCGACCAAGTCGCAAAAATGTACACCATGTACATTGAAAATATTACTGCTTACATTAAACAAATATGTATGTCTCTTATTCAGATGTTAAATCATTTTGAAGATTCCATACTTAAAGAAGAAAAAGAAATTGATTTTATTAGTGGTTAATATTTTAAATAAATACACAAAAAATTGAACCTAAGAAGAATACTCCTCAACAAAATTATCCCATTGGAATAGTTTTGGTAGTGGTAATGTTATCTGAGGCTGCCCCAAGTATCACTTAAGCTTGGTTATTAAATTACATAGGAATATATCTGATCAATTCTGTCTGATTTTTGACATCCTGGAACTATGTAGAGGAGAGTGACTATTTTCAAACTCAAATAATTTGCAGACTAATAATAGAACCAATCTTTTCCGCAAACTTACATCAAACCAATTACTCTAATTGTGATTGGTTGTCTTGTTCATCAATTATTGCTTGCCTTTGAACAATGTTAGATTTGCATCATACCAATTAGCATGCTTCAAATCCACAATCTATCTATTCATAGATCCTCATCACAATATTGATGTAACCTTTGCTTTCACTGACTTAATTGTTTACATATAAAGGTTTGTACACTACTTGTAAATCAAATAATTATTAACATTGAATAACAAAATAAAATCACTTATTGTAGCATTCCTGACTGGGCACAGAGTGCATGTCTCTGCCCTATCCATGGCTAAAAACACACTTGACCTTCCACTTCAACCTACCTGGAGAAAAAGAGAATCAGAATGCTCACACCTATATTGAATCTTGGATATATGCTGTGTTGAGTGTGTGATACCATTTTTACATGGACAGATAACAATTGCAACAAGGTAATTTAACTGGCTTTGATGCTGTGCAAAATCAATTTTATATATTCACAGACACCCTAACATCTTCAAACATCAAGTACATTTTGAAAACTTTGGAACCTTGAGGTTTTTGTACGTATTTCATTATTGATCTGATTTTCAGAACGCTGTAAATCTTGGATTCACATCAATTGAATTCTGTTTGGATATAATTAGAATTAAATATTTTTCTGTCTATAATGAACATCCGTCATGCTACATTCTGAAATTCCCCATTAATTGAAGAGTTTATTCAGAATATGAGACACTACACCATGCAATCTGACTATTTTTATGATGTTGGGATAGCTTGTTACAAACTGAGCCCCTCTATTCCCATGTTAAAGTTTTTCTTAAGGTACACACAGTATCCCCATTTACTTGACTTTCAGACCAAGGTTCACAGAAAGCATATACCAGTTTTCACTCTAACTCTATCCTATTTTTAGTTCTATATTGATCAGCAATCCAAGAATCAATCACACAATTGTTGGCAAGCAAAAGGTCTTTGTCATTTATAACTCTCACTAGTCCATAGACTAATCAACTTCTTGTTGCATCATTAGACATCCTCTGTTCCAGATTGTCTGCAATTATTGCTTGTTCAGTTGTTTACACAATGTCTGTCATGAGTATCAAGTCGCTTGCTTTGAAAACTGCAGCCACTGTTTCAAACACTGGTTTATAAAACAGGTCTTTCTCATTTCAGTCAACAGTTTTTAAAATCACAGTCTGTATTTTGCAGTTTTTAATGACTTTCCTGTGATACTAGTATAAGCTACACTTCTATTGCGAATTACAAAATACCTTTCCACTAAATTTTCAACCAGAAAAATATATATCTGAAAGGCTAAAGTGCAGCAGCATTAGATTGGATCTGAGAGAATATCATCATGATTCCACTGTAACATTTTTAAAAAGGAATAGTTATAAAGCTGAAAATCTCAGGAGTTATGGGGATCAGTTTGCAGCACAGATAATATGAAAACTCATTTTGAGGGAATTTCTTTCTGCAAGGGGGAAACAGCAAATGTTTCTCAATGACTTAGTAGATCACAGTGCAGGATGAGATGGTAAAAAAAGTGCAGAAACTTAGCTCAGCCAGGAGAACAGATGCAACAGTGTATTTGGCCTCAGCGTTCTCAGAGAAAAGTTAGTCTCAGGTTCTCAGTTTTCATTATATAGTGTTCCTGCATGCAAAGGTAGGATTGGGTTCAATTATAATGTGAATTTCCTGATCACATTCACTAGATTCTCACATACAGTCACTTGTATGAAGTAAAGAGCTCTTAGTGCCCATAAAACCAATGAAAGACTAACCACAAGGACAAAAAGAGGCAAAATGAGAAGGAAAAATGTGAGACCAATGTGTAAAGTGTGCTGAACGTTGCAGCACTTGTAATACACTATTTGTTATTGTGCTGTTTCTTCATCTGTTCAAATCCTATTGAGAATACAGATTGGATTCAATATCCTGGATACTAAATGCAATTCCCCAGTATAAATCCAATGCTGAATAATATATTGAACAAGAATAAGGCACAGGAATATCATTTTCCAACTGCATGCATAACACCCAGCAGCCAAAAAAGTCTAATTAAATAAAAATGCTTGTATGCCAGCCATTTGATTTTCTAATCTCAGTTTCTACTCTCAACTCTATTGGACATTTGTGGATTGTAATAACAGCAAATTGGATTTAAAGTTAAAGTTGTGGCTATTCTTTCAATATTATACTAAACTATAATATGTTGAAGGTATATAAAATATTTGTGCAGTATGGGGAATTATAAACTGATGTCTTAATCCTTTAATGCTCCTCTTTCTCTTTAAATGATAGAATTTGTGCATAGCTTTAATCATGAAGGCTTAATGAGCTACTGAGTGCTATTTCATAGTGATCGATTGTTTTCATTTGCCACTGAGCTAGGATGAGCCATGAAGTGAGTGAGAGTTTGGTAACTGCAAATCACTTTGTTTTCTTATACTTTCTGCTGTCAGGCACACATTAATCTCTCTGAAAAACAAATGGACAGCAGCACATGATCCTAAATGTGGAAATCTTCACATAATCTAGACAGAAATAACCAGGGATCCTGTTTATCCCACAGCTTTGCAAGGTAATTAATGTGATTCTGTTCGCTGAGCTGGAAGTTTCGTTCCCTGGCTAGGGAACATCATCAGTGCTATTGGAGCCTCCTGTGAAGCGCTGCTTTGATGTTTCTTCCGGTATTTATAGTGGTTTGTTCTTGCCGCTTCCGGGTGTCAGTTTCAGCTGTAGTAGTTTGTATGTGGGGTTCAGGTCGATGTGTCTGTTGATGGATGTTCTTGCCGTTTCCGGGTGTCAGTTTCAGCTGTAGTGGTTTGTATATGGGGTCCAAGTCTATGTGTCTGTTAATGGAGTTTGTGGATGAATGCCATGCCTCTAGGAATTCCCTGGCTGTTCTCTGTCTGGCTTGTCCTATGATGGTAGTGTTTTCCCAGTCAAATTCATGTTCCTGGTTGTCTGAGTGTATGGCTACCAGGGATAGCTGGTCGTGTCGTTTTGTGGCTAGCTGATGTTCATGGATACAGATTGTTAGCTGTCTTCCTGTTTGTCCTATATAGTGTTTTGTGCAGTCCTTGCATGGTATTTTATAAACTACATTAGTTTGGCTCATGCTGGCTATTGGGTCCTTTGTTCTAGTGAGTTATTGCCTGAGTGTGGAAGTTGGCTTGTGTGCTGTTATGAGTTCTAAGGGTCGCAGTACAAATCTTCAACCAGACTGTAATTAATGTGACTTTTGTAATGTTTACACAGTTTCCTGAAATTCTTGATTGGTTGGCTTTTCTGATGCACCATGGTATCTTGTTTAACACATTTGTAATTTCCAGAAATGCTGCAAGAAAACAGAAGAAAATTGTAACATGTTAGCACAATTTGAGTTGAGAAACCACTGTAATTTACATCCTGTAATTACAAGACAAAATTTAGGCTTCCCATGTGGTTCCTTTAGATAATTTTTTGACTGAAAAGCACAAGCCACATTTCTCGTAATCCTGTGAGACAGAAGTACATGTCATGAAATTTATTGACATACATTTACAGGATTTAAACAGAAAGGAAATCACAACTTTTACATAGTGTTTCAGATGTAGGTTGCACATGTATTACCTTTTTTACACCAACCTTGTCCAAAATAACTTTTGAAATGATGGCTTGAACGAATTGCCATACCTTGACTTACCTTCTGGCTAACTTATTCTTGATACAGTCCTGTATTATTTGATTTATTGTTTGATTTGTTTTATTGTAGTCAAATGTACTTAAGTAGAGTGAAAAGTTTTGTTTTGCAAGGAGTGCAGGTAGATCTTAGCAAATGAAGACATATGTATTTGCCTTTGACCTTTGACAATTTTTTACATGCAGAAGCCAGTTATATAAATACTCAAAGCATTCAGTAAGTTGACAAAAATACTTTTCAAGTTTGTGAAATCAGCTGCAATATGTCAGATGGAATACAGCGTGGGAAAGTATGAGGTTATGCACTTTGGTAGGAAGAATAGAGACAGAATATTTTCTAAACTGGGAAAGATTTCAGAAATCTGAAGTACAAAGGGACTTGGGAGTCTTGTTCAAGATTCTCTTGACATTAACATGCATGTGCAGTTGGCAGTTAAGACGGCAAATGTAGCGTGAGCATTCATTTCAAGAGGACTGGAACATAAGAGCGGAGATGTACTGCCGAGACTGTATAAGGCTTTGATCAGACCACATGGTGAAATTCAAATCCATTCTTAAAATCCAACGAATCTTCTGCTATGACTATTAGCTTCAGTTGCAACGGCACGGTGGCACAGTGGTTAGCACTGCTGCCTCACAGCGCCTGAAGACCCGGGTTCAATTCCCGACTCAGGCGACTGACTGTGTGGAGTTTGCACGTTCTCCCCGTGTCTGCGTGGGTTTCCTCCGGGTGCTCCGGTTTCCTCCCACAGTCCAAAGATGTGCGGGTCAGGTGAATTGGCCATGCTAAATTGCCCGTAGTGTTAGGTAAGGGGTAATGTAGGGGTATGGGTGGGTTTCGCTTCGGCGGGTCGGTGTGGACTTGTTGGGCCGAAGGGCCTGTTTCCACACTGTAAGTCTAATCTAATCATATCGTCATTTTGTCAGTTAAATTCTTACGCTGCTCATGTTTGTCAAAGAATTCTTACTAAGATAATGGGTACATTTTGTTTTTACTCTAACAGTATCCAATTTGTGGCTGGTTTACTGTTTTCATTGTTTCAAATGACACCAGCTGATGTTGGACTTGTCCTGCTCATTTACTGGATTTTTTTTAACTGCTGGATAGATCAGTTTAAAGAAACATTGACAATGGTAAGCTTTCATAGTGGGTAAGAAAGGCTGAAACAATAACTCCAACATCTGTTAGAACATAGAACATTACAGGGGGCGCGTTGACCCACAATTGTGGAGGAAACTTCAGAATTTTGACGCAGCGACAATGCAGGAATGCTGATATATTTCCAAGTGTGGATGATGAGTGGCTTGGAGGGGAACATGAAGTTGGTGGTGTTCCCATATATCTGCTGCCCTTGTCCTTCTAGATGGAAGTGGTCATGAGTTTAGAAGGTGCTATCTGAGGATCTTTGAATTTCTGCAATGCATCTTGTACACAATAGTAGCAACAGTGTGTACTAATTGTCAGTGGTGGAGAGAGTGGAAGTTTGTGGATACAGTGCCAACCAAGTGTGATGCTTTGTCCTGGATGGTGTCAAACTTTTGTTGGAGCTGCACTCATTGAGACAATTGGGGAACATTCCATCACACTCCTGATTTGTGGCTTATAGATGATGGAAAGACTGTGGGTAGTCAGGAGATGAGTAATTTGCTGCAGTTTTCCTAGCTTCTGACCTGCCTTTGAAGCCATCATGTTTATGCAGTGAGTTTTTGGTTAATAATAACCCCAAGGATGTTGTTAGTAGGGTATCCAGTGATGGTAGTACCACTGAGTATCAAGGAGTGATACTCTTATTGGTAATGGTCATAGCCTGGTATTTATGTAGTGAGAATGTTAATAGCCTCTGGTAATCCTGAGCCTGAATATTATCCAGGTCCTATCACATTTCAATGTGGACTGCTTCATTATCTGAGGAGTCACAAATTGGTACTGAACATTGTGCAATCATTGGCAAACATCCCCACTTCTGACCTTGTGATGGACTGGAGATCGTTGAAGCAGCTGAAGATTTTTGTGTCTAGGATACTACTCCAAGGAGCTGAGATTACTCACTTCCAATAGTTATGACCATCTTCCTATATGTCAAATATGACTCCAACCAATGGAGTTTGTTTCCTGATACTCGTTGATTCCAGTTTTACTTAGACACTGGCCTAATGTAGTCTTGATGTCAAGGGCTATCACTCCCCCCTCACCTCTGCAATTCAGTGCTTTTGTCTATGTTTGAACCAAGGCTGTAATGGGGTCAGGAGCTGAGTGGCCCTGGCGGAACCCAAACTTGGTGTCACTGAGCAGGTGCTGCTTAATAACACTTTAATCAATTTACCGATGTTCGAAAGTGGATTGATGGGATGGCAATTGATTGGATTGGATTTGTCCTGCTTCTTTTTTAATATACAGGATGAATCTGGAAAATGTTCCCTATTGGGTAGCTGTGTTATAACTGGAAGACCTTGGCACCAAAATGGCAAGTTCTGAAGCACAAACCTTCAGTACTTTGCTGGGATGTTGTCAGGGCCCATAATCTTTGCAGTATTCGGTGTTTCCAACTGTTTCTTGATATAATATGAATGAATCAAATTGGCTGAAGACTGATATCTGTAATGCTAGGGAGCATTACAGGAAGCTGAGATGGATTATCCACTCGGCACTTCTGGCTAATGGGTGCTTGGCTTTTCCATCATTGAGGGTGGGGATGTTTGTGTTGGTATCTTGAATGCACTATCTCCTGTTGTCTGCAGTGATACTCTTTGGTGCAATAGAAATGCTAAGCAGCATGTTCTGCCAGAGGTCATCCAGAATGTAGCTATAAAGCTGTTACTTTCATCTCGCTTCAACTGGCGGTAGCAATTCTCCATTATTAGGGTGATGAAGAATTTTCCTTTGCAAATTGTGGCAAATTTGTTAGCTGGTATGGGGTTGTGACATTGTTTCACCAATTATTTAGGTTCTTTGGATCAATGCATACTCAACTTCCCAGATTGTTTCACTGCTATCATATTATTAATCTTTTCTAAATCATGGAATTAGATTAGATTAGATTACTTACAGAGTGGAACCAGGCCCTTTGGCCCAACAAGTCCACACCGACCCTCCGATGAGCAACCCATTCCCCTATATTTACCCCTTCACCTAACACTACAGGTAATTTAGCATGGCCAATTTACCTAACCTGCACAGTTTTGGACTATGGGAGGAAACCCACGCAGACAAAGTGTGAAATATCTCCTCCAGGCCTCCAGCAATCTCCTCCCTTGTCTCTCATAGTAACCTGGGATACATCTTATTAGGCCCTGGGGATTCATGTACCTGTATATCTGCTAAAACGTCAAATACCACCTCCTTATTAATGTTAACATCTTGAACCTCATCATCACAGTTACAGTAACTTTCTCCTCTGAACACAAATGAGAACTATCTGATTTTAAAACTTCCACTGACTCCGTGAATAGGCAGCCACATTTGATCTCCAATAGATCCCACTCTCTCCCTCGTAATCTGCTCATTCCTAATATATTTATAAAAAGCCTTGGTTTGTCCTTGATCCCATCTGCCCAAGTTATGTCATGATCCCTCTTCATCCTCAATCTTCTCTTTAAACAATATCTACAGTATCTATTCCTTTGAAAGGCATTGCCTGCATTTACTCTCTCTGCTCTAATTGACATCTGCTTCCTCCTTTTTTCCACTATCAAACTTTCTATCTCTTGATATCCAGCATCCCCTGGTTCTGCATGGAACATGCTGGTCTTGCATTCTCACAATACTACTTTTAAAAGATTTATCTACTTCTTGAAAAGTGTTATCAATTTCTTGCTTACTTCCTTTTCTAGCTGCTCAATCTTCTTTTTACAGACTAGCCTCGTTTTACTTGCCTTACTGCACATGGATAGCAGTGAGTTGAGGGGTGCATAGGTTAAGTTGCTATATTTTACATTAGGATTAAACCTCGGCACAACATCATGGGCCAAAGGGCCTGTTCTGTGCTGTACTTTTCTATGTTCAATCTTCTAATAGGTGCTGAATTGGCCTCGCTGCCTCATCTACTGCATTTACTCTGTGTATATATCCTTGTACTCATCTCTGATATGTTCTGTTAACCAAATGGTTTTGTGTGCTGTGACAACATTGCAAATCTCTTTTGGCAAAATGAAAATTATCAGTTCAAGATTTAGACTTGTTCCAGCTGAGTTGAGTGTCATCTGCTTGCCATCTAAAATCTGGAATTCCAGCTCCTAGCTTATTGTTGCAAAGGGCTCACAGAGTAACCTAACCTCTCGGCAAGAGTATGGTGTTGTTATATAGCCTTAACATTGCTTCTGAGGCCTTCAATTCAGATTACAATGTTGAATCACTTTTCACAGGTCTGTGAAGATCATGGTGTACCACTGTCTAGCTGACTTTCTGTTGGCCTGATGTCCTCACTCCAACAATCAGAAAAAAAGTCTCACAACTTAACTGTAACATATTATTCAATGGTGTTGTGTTTCATCAGAAATCTTCAGCCAATTTCTATCCAGTGGCCATCTGAACATGTTTGTTGTTTTGTTTTCTTTTGCCATGTGGTTGTGTGCAAATTGATTCAGCTTTTTTGTAGTGAAAACGTTGATTTCCCCATTTTGGACATCCTCTCTTCTCTTTTGCATGCAGTCTTCTGCAGGATTTATATCCTGGCCTTTGTCTGTGATAATGCTGCCCTGTGTGCCTGGAGCAGCTGTCATCATAATGCATGACTGGACCTCATCTATTCTGTCATGAGTACATCCTGGCTGTTGATTTGGCAATAGCTGGGCACTGAATGTGAATTACTTTCTGCCTATGTGAATTACTTTCCTAAGTGCAAATTTGTCTTCTGTCAGTAAATGTGCTTTCACGTAGGATTGCATTACAGATAAGGGATCTAATCTCTAATTAGTTCATATTTTTTTAATTGTGCAACTTCAAAGGTTTTTGGCAAGCTGAGTTAATATTTTTTGATCGATGGATTCATTTTCAATTTGTTCCCTAGAATTGACTACAAACACCTTTATAATTAGTGTTCACTTGTGGCTCAAGATGTGACTTCAAAGCTTTTAAAATTTCTAGTATGTGTCTATGATCTTCAGAGAGAGTTCGCACGTGGAATACTTTTGGAATCAGTCCCTTCTTAACATAGAAAAACAATTGTAGTGACTTCTTGTCCAGGTTCTCTCAGCCTTGGTTTGTATAATTCTACTATTGTTCATCAAAGAGTTCCCATTTCTGCCACACCTTCCCAGTAATTTGAACAGGAGCTGGTTGGCGAAAAGTTGCAGTTGTTTACTCTTAAGCAGTGTTTTTACTATGAACCATTTCTTCTTCAATGACAGCTCCCAGCTCTGCTGTGATGTTTACTTCTGAGCACTCACCACTTCTGATACAATGCTTCATTTAGATTAGATTAGACTTACAGTGTGGAAACAGGCCCTTCGGCCCAACAAGTCCACACCGACCCGCCGAAGCGCAACCCACCCATACCCCTACATTTACCCCTTACCTAACACTACGGGCAATTTAGCATGGCCAATTCACCTGACCTGCACATCTTTGGACTGTGGGAGGAAACCAGACACCTGGAGGAAACCCACGCAGACACAGGGAGAACGTGCAAACTCCACACAGTCAGTCGCCTGAGTCGGGAATTGAACCTGGGTCTCAGGCGCTATGAGACAGCAGTGCTAACCACTGTGCCACCGTGCCACCCACGGTGGCACATGTTTTTTAATAAAGCAGTGTATTTAACATATGGATTTTATTGCAATGAAGTTTGGGATCTGCCTGCCTGCAGGATGTATGCAGCATGGTAGATGCCACTTTACTACAGTTGGATGAGAAAGTGAGGTCTGCAGATGCTGGAGATCCGAGCTGAAAATGTGTTGCTGGTTAAAGCGCAGCAGGTCAGGCAGCATCCAAGGAACAGGAAATTCGACGTTTCGGGCATAAGCCCTTCATCAGGAATGATGCAGGGCTTATGCCCGAAACGTCGAATTTCCTGTTCCTTGGATGCTGTCTGACCTGCTGCGCTTTTCCAGCAACACATTTTCAGCACTTTACTACAGTAGGCTAGGACAGATATTTGTACATGAATGCGCATGAATCAAAATAACATCTGTCATTTGAAGATATGGATTTTAAAAAAAATTTTGCTTCAGGATTACAAACTTTATTACAATTATTTTGTTCGCATATAGATAGTAACAGCACATTCAGCACTCCACATTATACTGTTGTTCTTACTTTAGTATCAACATTAGCTATCACTTACTCATCATCATGCAAGGTCTCCAGCAGGATACATAACTATAGAGCATCTGTTGCGAGTGATGCACAAATTTGTTCTTCTGAGACTGGTAAGAAGGGATAAGATTTAAGGAGCCTTGGATGATGAGAACGGAGGAGCTTCTCGTCAAAAGGAAGAAGACCGTTTACATAAGGTGGAGGAAACCAGGATCTAGCACAGCTGTAGAGGATTACAAGCTGACTGGAAAGGAGCTCAGAAATGGACTGAGGAGAGCCAGGAGGGGGCACGAGAAAGGTTTGGCAGGAAGGATTAGGGAGAACCCAAAGGCATTTTACTCATACATGAGGAATAAAAGGATGATCAGGGAGAAGGTAGGGCCAATCAGGGATAGCATGTGGAACTTGTGCATGGAGTCTGAGCAGATAGGGCAAGCCCTAAATGAGATTTTTGCTTTGGTTTTCACCAAGGAAAGGGACCTTGTTGAGGAGCAGGCGTACAGGCTTGAACAGATCAAGGACAACGGAAAAAGGACATGCCATAACCCAAAGGATTAGCCACACTACCATACATCAAGAGCATTTCCGAACTGACAGCCAGACTACTGCGACCACTAGGACTCATAACAGCACACAAACCAACAGCCACTCTGAGACAACAACTCACCAGAACGAAGGACCTGATACCCAGCATGAGCAAAACCAAAGTCCCATGCAAGGACTGCACAAAACACTACATAGGACAAACAGAAAGATGGCTAACGATCCACATCCATGAACACCAACTAGCCACAAAACGACACGACCAGCTATCCTTAGTAGCCACACACGCAGATGACAAGCAACTTTAGTTCGACTGGGACAAGCTAGTATAGGACAAGCTGCAGCACAACATAGACAGGATGCAGAGCTGCACTGAAAAATGGCAGATAGAGTTCAACCTGGATAAATGTGAAGTGATGCATTTTGGAAGGTTGAACTCGAATGTTGAATATAGGATTAAAGATAGGATTCTTGGCAGTGTGGAGGAACAGAGGGATCTTGATGTTCAAGTACACAGATCCCTCAAAGTTGCCACCCAAGTGGATAGAGTTGTTACGAAAGCATATGGTGTTTAGGCATTCATTAACAGGGGGATCGGGTTTAAGGTGAGATTTTGCTACAGCTCTACAAGTCCCTGGTGAGACCACACTTGGAATATTATGTTCAGTTCTGGTTGTTCTACTATAGGAAAGATACAGAGGCTCTGGAGAACATGCAAATAAGGTTTATCAGAATGCTGCCTGGACTGGAGGGCTTGTCTTATGAAGAAAGGTTGACTAAGCTTAGACTTTTCTCTCTGAAGAAAGAATGAAAGGCATGGATAGAGTAATAGCCAGAGGCTTTTCCCGAGGGAGGATTGACTGGAACGAGGGGTAATAGTTTTAAGATATTAGGAGAAAGGTGTAGAGGAGACATCAGAGGTAGGTTCTTTACGCAGAGAATTGTGGATGCATGGAATGCGTTGCCAGTGGTGGTGGTGGAAGCAGAGTCATTAGGGACATTTAAGTGACTGCTGGACATGCACATGACTAGCAGTGAATTGTGGGTACGTAGGTTAGGTTATTTTATTTTACGTTAGAATTAATCCTCAGCGCAATGTCAAGGGTTGAAGGGCCTGTTCTGTGCTGTATTTTTCCATGTTCTATGCTCTATAACAGTACATAATCTGAGTGTAAGATATGTCTATGCTTTCTCTTGCCAGGATTACACAAGAGAAAGAGTTTCAACAAGAATTGTTATATCTGGACTAATTTAGTATTTTAGCATGACTGAACTAAAATGTGCTGCTAAAATCTATTGGATACTCATGTGCTTGCAATTAATAAGAAAGGACAGTCTCTCCTTTCTTTCTTTTCTTACTGGAAGCAAATCATCAATCGAGCCAGGGATGAACCGGAAACCGG
This sequence comes from Hemiscyllium ocellatum, assembly GCF_020745735.1. NCBI lineage: Eukaryota > Metazoa > Chordata > Chondrichthyes > Orectolobiformes > Hemiscylliidae > Hemiscyllium > Hemiscyllium ocellatum. The sequence goes on along the minus strand of NC_083411.1, from coordinate 91,371,221 downwards.
ACAACACAGCGAAAACAATGAATTGGGGACCGTTGCCTCGGGATCACATCTAACAATTACAATCAACATTGCGGTAGAATGAGATACTTGTAAGTTTTGTGAAAATTTGTAGCTCAGGTTGAGGTTCAGGTTTTAAGTTTGCTCGCTGAGCTGGTAAGTTTGTTTTCAGATATTTTGTCACCATTTCATCATCAGTGAGTCTCTGTTGAAGTGCTGGTGTTCTCTCCTGCTTTTTATTTATGTGTCTTGGTCAGTTAAGGTGGGTGATATCATTTCTGGTTCTTTTGCTCAGAGGTGATAAATAGGGTCTACATTGATGTGTTTATTGATAGAGCTCCGGTTTTAATGCCAGGCCTCTCTGAATTCTCATGTGTGTCTTTGTTTAGACTGTCCCAAGATGGATATATTGAATAGTGTCCTTCTTTGTCTGTGTGTAAGGATACTAGTGATAGTTGGATATGTCTTTTGGTGGCTAGTTGGTGCTCATGTATCCTGGTGGCTAGTTTTTTGCCTGTCTGTCCATTGTAGTGTTTTGTTGCAGTCCTTGCAGGGTATTGTGTATATGACATTTATTTTGCTGAAGATGGTCCAGGGTCAAAGAAACACCGACCTCACTGCTAGATGAACCAAGGATACAAACACCAGACAGTATCAGCTCCATCAGCAAGGACAGCATCCTCAAGCTAGCAGACCTGTGCCTCACTACCCAGTTTACCTTCAATGAGAAGACTTACATACAAATCAACGGGACACCCATGGGGTCACCAATATCAGGATTCTTAGCAGTAGCAGAGATGTAGAGACTAGAATAAACAGCCCTCCCCATGATCCAGCCCAAGCTTTGAGTTGACTATGTGGACAACACCTTTGTCAATATGAAGTGGAAAAAATTAGAACAAACTTACAACATCAACAGTATTCTTACTGGCATGAATTTCACCAAAGAAGAAGAGAACAACAATAGACTCCCCTTCCTAGATGTCATAGTGGAATGAACAGTTGATGGAGAGCTGCAGATCAGCATCTACAGGAAAGCAACACACAGAGCAGATACTTAACTTCATAAGCAATCATCCCAACACCCACAAATGGAGCTGCATCAGGACATTATCTTAATGGGTCAAAACACATTGCAGCATCCGGGAACTATGAGCAGCTGAAGAAAAATATCTATACAGCATAGTCAAAAACAACGATAAGCGCAGTCAGCCAATTCTGACATAACAACCCCAAACAAGAACACACAACAAGCCCAGAGACTCTAGCCACACTACCATACATCAAAGATATTTTTGGTCATCATCTCCGCTTATTCCAACCCCTTGGCATCATGCTAGCCCACAAAGCTACCAACATACTGAAACAGCCACTGATGAATCTAAAGGACCCTGTACCAATAACCAGCAAAACAAATCTCATAAACAAAATACTCTGCAAGTACTGCCACAAATATTACACTGGACAGACGGGCAGGAAACTAGCCACCAGGATACATGGGCACCAACTGGCCACCAAAAGGCACGCCCAACTATCACTAGTGTCCTCCCACACAAAGAAGGACACTACTTCAACTGGCACAACACATCCATCCTGGGACAGGCTAAACACAGACATATACAAGAACTTCTAGATGCCTGGGAGTCAATAAAACCGCCATCAATAAACATATCAATTTGTACTCCATTTATCAATCTCCTGAGAAAAAGATCCAGAAGTGATATCACCCAACAGAACAGACCAAGACACACAAATAGAAAGCAGGACAGAACACTAGCGTTTCACCAGAGGCTCACTGATGTTACCAAGCATGGTGACGCAATGTCTGAGAACAAACCTACCAGCTCAGCAAGCAAACTTCCAATCTGAATGATATATATTGCAAAGGAAGATAAACCACATTCTGTCCTAATTACTCTATATACTGGTAGCGATATCATAAAATAAAAACATTTCTGTTCATAATTGTTAGGTGACTATTGTCACTGCAATTAAACATTGGAAATTCCCACTCATTTGTAGAGCAAAGCATGTAGTTATTAACATTTTAATCTCAAGATGTAAGCTAATTTATAACTGACAAAAACACCTTTTGCAAATTATAATGAAATCTCTGGTTTCCCGGGATACCCATGCCCATTTTAGTAGTAGTACACAATGAAACTGTCAGGAAAAGCTTTTATTTTCTGAAAGAAAGCTAGGATTGTATTTTCACTTTCACTTTCTTCATTTAAGTCGTGTCATCAGGAGGAACTTTGCTTTATCAAACTTTTTTTTATTATCCAAATGGTGTCTGCTGAATTAACTAGTAAATCCTTTGTGATGCATTTGGCATGAAAAAGTTATTCTGTCTGAATGTCTCAGGTAACATTTATGATCCCTCTTTGACACGGTAAAGGTGACCATGCTTATTATGTGGGAAGTAAAGGTGAGAATGCTTTAGCATAAGATGTGAAAGAAATGACTATACGCTACTCTTCTTTTAGTAACAGCATCTTGTGTTTAGACTTGTCATGATTTTCATGAAGTTGCACATTAGCCATTAATGAACTATTGAATTTGAACGAGGAGAAATCCCCCTATTCTTTAAAGTATTCAATGAAAGAATCTAGGTTATTGTCAAATCAGAAATACAGCATCCTTCACTGGGTTACATAATTATATCAGTCTAGAATATGTGGTGAAATGATTGTAAGAGCATGAGTTATACATTAGAAAAGATTTAATATCTCTACAACTAAGCATGCACTTTACTGTGTTTGACATCATCCTGTAAAACATATCTTTATTTAATAACTCATTTGTGTACCAATGAAGAATTGGAGTTGACCACCCCTCTTGTAAAAGCTTAAAATATAAAGGGCTTAGAGCGTCAGTTAGTTCAGTTGGTTGGTTGGCTGGTTTGCAATTTAAATTGATACCAACAGTGTTGAATCCATTCCTGCACAGCCTGAGGTTACCATAAAGGACTCTTTCTCAACCTATCCTTTCATCTAGGGCGTGGTGACCCTCAGGTTAAACCATTACCAGTTGTTGCTCTCATCCTATCTCTTGTTCTTTTAATGAGAGAACAGCGCTAATGGTTGATTGGACTATGACAACTTTACTTTCTTTCAATTTAATTGTTTGCTTACAAAAATGAAGACCTGGATTCAAGTGCTTCAAAGTTGGGATTGCCATCTTGCATGGGAGGTACCTTAAGAGTAAGGGTGGGTGTAGTGTAAGCTTTTATTGTCAAGTGTACTCAAGTACAGGGAAAAGTGTACAATGCCTCCACATACGATGCTAACTTAGGTATAAAGGTATCTTGGTACAAAGCTTTGGTACTGAACCCTGAATGGGTACTGATTTTGTCACCATTTTAAAGCAGCCTGCATAACTTCTTCACTTATCACAGCATTAAAGCACAAAAACAAAAGTTAAAATATAACCAACCTCGCCCAGGTGCCTTTTACTCACCTGCCCATGGTGCCTCCTACCTGACATATTAGGTTTTATACCCGGTACTCATTCCCTCCTCCTTTCTATCTTCCATACCATCTTATAACGCTGTAGCTGCCCACCACGGCCATTATTCAATCATATCCACTCCAACCCCAATGATTCTTGACAGGCCCTATGCCAACCTAGTGCCAATCCTTGTCCCCATCTAGCACCCTTTGTATTTGCCTGACCACACCAACTTTCAATTATCCTCCATGAGCAGACCTCATATTCAATTCAGAGATGCAACAAAATAAATTCCTCTGTTTTGATTGCAGATTTCACTGAATTGACAATAAAACACACTCATTCTTAAATTTGATTTGGAGGTGCTGGTGTAGGACTGGGATGTACAAAGTTAAAAATTACACAATACCAGGTTTATTTGGAAGTACTAGCTTTCGGAGCACTGCTCCTTCATCAGGTGGTTGGGGAGTATAAATTCTTAAATTTATTTACAAATATTCCTTCAACTGCCTCAATGAAGATTGCAGAAGATTGGCATTGAATCTTCATTGATTAAGTTGCAGTACCAGGCGCACCTAAAAATGAGGTGCCAATCCAATGAATCTACAACACAGGACAACTTCCATGTCAATGAGCATAAGCAACAAGTTACAGACAGAGCTAATTGATTCTAGTACCAACAAGTCAGATGTAAGCAGTGCAATCCTGTCAAATTCAGTCATGAATGGTGATGGGAAATTATGCTACTCACTGAAGGGCAGGATGCACCAAAATACTGGGTATAGATATGGGTATAGATATCTGGGTATAGAAGAATACAGAGTTGAGGTTAAAATCAGATCAGCTATGATTTTATTAAAGGAAGAATCAGGCTCAAAGAGTTTACTCTTATTCCATGTTTGCACAATCAAAACTTTTTTCTCTCCCCAAAAGTTGAGAAACCAGTAACTTTGAATTCCACCAGCTCTTACTTGAATATCACTCAGTTCTCATTAATATTCACTGCCAACATCAATATTGAGTTCAAGATCTTTTCAAGGAAGTCAAATCAATAGTTCTTTCTGCATGTTCTTATCATGCAACAAATATCTTGGGAAACATGTATCAAACAATGGTGAGTGATCAAATAGTAATCCAAGTCAGGAGTAAAACACTATTCAAATCCAAAGTTGATGCTGTGTGAGACTGAACTCCAAAATCCTTCTCTCCTCCCAATTCACCTAACTTGCTTTCATTCAAAGTTTTTTTAAGTTTAGCAAAATGTACCACTTCACATTTAAGAGCATAGAATTTTATTTGCCACTTCCACCTTTTTATCAAAGTACGCTTGCAACTTATTTTTGTCAATGGAGTTATTTTTTGCACATTATAATTTTTAGTTTTGTTTACAAGTTAGGATGAGAGGAAACCATTTCCAATGTCCAAATTATTTATGTGTACTTCAAAAAGAATCCCAATGGACTTTTCTCCCACTTGCAAACTTTTGAGGAACTGCCCCTAACTTCTATATCTACTTCCTCCCTTTTTAATTCAACTTTGGTACAATTTTGCCACTCTGTTGTTTCTAATACATTTCCATAAGTGGTATAAATGTTCTGTGTTGAGTCTTTTGAAATTCCTTGTCACAGAGCTGTGATGGCAAAGCCCTTGTATACAGGCCGTTCTGCTATTTTGCAACAGTTGTGTTCCTCTGCAACTTTACTGTAGAAAATCTGCTATAGAAAATCATGCTGTAGCAGATTGCTAATAGAAAATTGCTATACCTATTCAGTAGAAAGTTCTTGTTATTGTGTTTGCAATTCGTCAATCATGTTACAGCCAACTTGCATTGACAAAACAGCGTTATAGCAGAACAACCTGTATATTTAAAGCTGAGATTCTTGATCAGTAGGGGGATCATATGATACAGGGAAAAGGCAAGAAAGTGGACGTGAGGAATGTTTGATATGCCACGACCCTATTTAATATCAGAGCTGACTTCAAGGGTCAAATGACTCCTGTTCATATTTCTTATGGTCTTTATGATTATGGTTAATCTTTTGGTATCTAATCTTAGAAGGTGTTCTAAGATTTCTTAGAGCTGCATTTTCCCCTATTCACTGTATCTGCCATCACCTCACAGAACTCTTCTGATAGAATATCCAATGACCATTGTCATAAAAAGGCAATGAGTGCAAGAGTGATGACATGCTTAAATAGAGTCAGAGATGTACAGAATGTAAACAGACCTTTCGGTCCAACTCGTCCATGCTAAAATGATTAATCTAGTCCCATTTACCAGGACTTGGCCTTATCCCTCTCAACCCTTCCTGTTCATATACCCATCCAGATGCCTTTTAAATGTTGGAAATATACCAGCCTCTACCCCTTCCTCTGACAGCTCATTCCATATATGCACTACCCTCTGTTTGAGAATGTCCCTAAGGTTCCTTTTAAAGTCTTGCCCCTCTCGCCCTAAACCTTTGCCCTCTAGCTCTGAACTCCTCCACCCCAGGGAAAAACCTTATCTATTTCCCCTATCCATGCTCCTCATGATTTTATAAACCTCTATAAGATGACCCCTCAGCCTCCGATGCTGCAAGGAAAACTGCCCCAGTTCTGTAACAACTCTTCCCATTTCCTTTTTTTTGGGGGGAATATGCCAAAGGGTTTTGCTATCAAAGCATATATGTGATTTTATTGTGCAAACTGTTGTCGACTTGATCCTAACAAATACACTGCTTCATAGAATAGGGCTAATATAATCATCATGTCCAAGTATCTACTTAGCTTCAAATATATAATGGACAAATGTTCCTGCTATTTTCATATTGTCAAAAGTTCTTATAAGCTGTTCGCACTGTTTGGTAAAATGAGATTAATATAGAATACTGAACTCCAGGTTTATGTGAGTAACTGGTCAGTTTATGTTAATATTTTTGATGAAGCATGAAATAGCAAATGTGTTAAAACAAAAGAAAATGAATATTTTACTTCTGCTTGAATTTGTACCGAGTTTTTACTTCTAAGATGTATGACTTCCCTCCTGGAGTAGACAGGTTTATGATCGAGGTTCTTTTACTTGAGATTTATGAGGAATTACACAGGATACATGAGCTCTAAGATCTGAGTTTTTATTGTATTATCAGTTATTATAATGCAAACAGTACATTGGTAATGTTACAAGAGATAATATACATAGAGAGGTTATTGAATGATCATTCCTTGTTGATTCAAAGTCCTCCTGGTGAGATGAGTGGCTAAAGTACTGCTGCCTGATTACAGCAATGAAACTAATTTGAACAATCATTCTTTACTCCATGATGATGGTGGCAGAATTTAATGCCCTCCTCCTGAGGTGTGGTTTGTTGGTGTGGGAGAGTGACTGAAAATGAAGACCCTGCCACCTTTCCACCTCTCTCTGCCTCTGCTTGATTGCCATTGAGGGAAAGTTTATGGACAGCCTTCCTTGCTCTGTCAGTTTGTAGGCTTTACTCAATTGGGCAATTAATGTCTACTTAAGAACCTTTTTACTGCTTCCCTGGTATTCACTGTGTGTCAGATAGTGGCCATGGAATGTGGCAATTCTAAAGTAAAGCCTGTCAAGGTTTCTTGCAAGCTTCTGGGATGAAGTCTTGACTCTGCCTTTGTGTTGTCTCCTATAGCCCTACACAGATTTTTGATTAAACAGTTAGGGAAACTCAACCTTGAGGATATTCAATGATCCAACTTCCAAGCTCTGTAGAAGAGAGCTCCAATGACCCTCTGAGGTAATAAATTTCTTCTCCTCCTCTCTCTTAAGTGGGAAATATGTTTTTTTCACCTTTTGCTCCCCATAAGAGGAAAAATCCTGTCAGCATCTACCAAATCAAATTTCTGGTCAGGAGCTACCATAAGTAGGATTTCTGTTGTTGGGGTCCTTGATCCTGGGAAGGTAAGCCACAGTTAAATGCCTGATTATGACTTAATTTGGTGGACATTCCTAAAGGCGGCATCATTGATTCTTCTTGGATTTGTAGTTGTTGGGGAAGATCACCATCAATTCCATTAAATACTAGCTGATGTTATGCTGACAGGACTTTGTACTGTAAAAAGATTTTGTAATGTAAATTGGCGAAGGCAAAGTTTAAAGATCTGAATTTTTTTATGTAGTTCTGAGAGATGTGTAGCAGAATCAGACAAGAAATCCAGTAAGGCCCATTCTCAACGTTGACATTGTCTCACTCTACCTTTTACATTTTTTACATCTAGCATAGATAGATTCTCACCAGGCAGCAACAACTTGCTAACTGAATTGAATTAGCTGTCTTGTCACGCCTTCAAATGAGTACAATGAAAAGATTATAAGTCACCATTTACAGCGTCATAGCTACAAAGAAATCTAGGTATAGCTTCTTTGGTTACAAGATTAGTTACAGTATCACAATGTCACTAACATAGGGCATCATCTTAGGTACAGAGTACCTAGGTACAATGCTTTAGTTGCAGAATAAAGAAATGAAAAAAAAATTACACCGCTACAGTTATAACCATAGGTCAGAAAAACAAGAAGCAAAGTTTAAAAAGACAAACATCACAGTCTCTCTCTCCAAGGGCTTTCAGCAGCAGACGAGCACAGGGCCTCCACATGGTCTGACCTGTAGCTGCTGCCATGCTCTGCTTTGGGCCTCTGGTCTCTGGCGTCCCTGCTCTGGAGGCCAGGAGTCAAGAGACTGGGGCTGGGTGTACAAGGCCAAGATTAGGGAGGAAAAGAGGAGGAAAATGCAGAGCAGATAAGTTCCAGGTGGAGTGTCCTACTCCGGAAGTCAGTATGATGGGATTAATACTTGTTAAACTCCTTGTTTACAGCCCCACTCACTCTAATAACATTCACGTTTTGATCTTACCCAATGAACTAGATGTCAGGAAAACCTAACATAGAAATCGGAGTGGATACCTGGCAGATTTAGCTTGCTGTTTTGCTCCAAATACCCTCCATGTTAAAAACCAGGCACCAATGTTTCAATGCATACTCTGGACAGCAGCCCCGTGCACACTGTCCACAAGCATTGGCATCTGTTATCTGTAAACTTTAAGAACTGTTGCAGCATTTTTCCAATCCAGGTACAGGATGTCTCTGTACTTCAATGCTACACAGTCTCTGGTTTCACCATCAACTATTGTTGTAAAACTACTGCAAGGATATTTTGTTCCTGGGGAGAAGGGTGCATTTGCAGGCAATCTGGAAGGTGCTTTGGTTCAGGTGGGAACTCATCATCCTCATGATCCTTATAATCTTATACACCTCTTTCAGGTTCCTACGACAACCTTCACTGTTTCAAGGAAAACCACCTCACCATTTTGATCTTTGCTCAAAGTGTAAACCTTCCAGATCAGGCAGCATCCTAGTAAAATTCCTGTATCCCCTCTCTCTCTAGTGTAATCACATCCTTACTGTAAAGGAGTGAGCTGAAATATCTCTCTCTTTATCTCTAGAATGGTCTTCCATCCTCCCACAGCCTCTCTCTCTGCTCCCAGTCCACCCACACCAACATACCGTCTTCTATACCACCCTCTTGGTGTTGTATCTTCCTACCCCTCATTGCAGAATCCCTGTCTGCTTCCCCCTCCTCCCCGCCCCCCCCACCCCACCCCCAGTCACTTTAGCCTGCCTCTGCCTAAACTGTTCCTGTTTGTTCACTGTTGCACTGTGTATGATGGTAAGGGCACAGAGCAGGAAGATCAGAGCTGCACATGATCCAACTTCCTACTGGAACATTATATATGACCACTGACATTCGTGATATCACTGCTCATCGCCAAGGCCCCAAATACATCAGCAGTAAACCCTACTACTCAACTCTCTATGTATGTATGTATCCACTTTCCAATTAAAAGTACTTAACATTATTAGCAAAACATTTCACTAAAGATATTCTCATTAATTGCAATAGCATGACAGCAACATCTAACGTCAATACAATTGTGACGAACTGTGGAGCAGGCTCGAAGGGCTGAATGGCTTCCTACTCCTGTTTTCTATGTTTCTTGAGATTCCTGTACTTTATTATCAATTCTAGGATGAAAAATTGAGTGATCTCAGATCACTCAATTTTTAGAGCTGAGGAAGACAGATTATTGATTACTAAGGGATGAAAGATTGGGGTCTGGGAATTTAGTGATGCGGTTAAAATCCAATCAACCATGAGCTTATTGAATGGCAGAGCAGGCTCAGTCGACCTATTCTTGTTACTTATTCATATAATGTGTAAGAATTTAGACCCACTACAGTTCTGAACCTCCTGCTCTGAAATCTTGCCATGATGTCAAATCATTAAGAATGAATGCTTATATTGCTGTAACCAGAATGATTTCAATGTAATAAATATTCCTGTGCTAAATACATTTAACATTGAGAGAAATCTTACACTTTGCTCAACATTTCTAATACTTCAACACTATTAGGATGTTGTTGTGGCATCTTCAACATGGCATTTATTTTTGCTTCCTATTAGATATTTCATTTTCAGTCAACCTCCACTTGGAGTGTCAACCTTGATATCTGTTTCCTTCTGGTAAGCAATTATATTTTGACAGCAGTGTATTTGAATTTGTTTTGAGTGTTAATCACTAATGTGTCAGCACAATGTCTAATTTGGCACCATGGTCTAAAGCAACACATCTTTAACAGACAGACTATACTTTCATCTGTGTCAAATTCATCCTTTATTCTCCTATATGCGCATAGTAACAACTCTCCATATTTTCGACAACAACATCCACATGCTTCTAGCACATGGAAGGGCAAAAATTAGATGTACATGGGCAACCGCCATCTGCATGTTCCCCTCCAAATCTCTCAATATCCTGACTTGTAGTTTCATTGCTGCTCTTTCACTGTTGCTGGGTCAAAATCTTGCATCTCCTTCCCTAGCAACACCTTGCATTTATCTATGGCAGGTGGATTGGAGCAGTTCAAGAAGATAGCTCACTAACGAACTTTGAGAAGATTTGTAGCTCAGGTTGAGTTTCTAGATGTAGGCTTGCTTGCTGAGCTGGAAGGTTCATTTTCAGACGTTTCCTCACCATACTAGGTAACATCTTCGGTGTGCCTCCGGATGAAGCACCACTAATGGTTTCTGCTTTCTATTAATATACTTGGGTTTCTTTGGATTGGTGATGTCATTTCCTGTTTTTTTTCTCAGGGGGTGGTAAATGGGGTCCAAGTCAATGTGTTTGTTGATAGGGTTCCTTTTGGAATGCCATGCTTCTAGGAATTCTCATGCGTGTCTCTGTTTGGCTTATCCTAGGATGGATGTGTTATCCCAGTCGAAGTGGTGTCCTTCCTTATCGGTATATAAGAATACTAATGAGAGAGGGTCATGTTGTTTTGTGGCTAGTTGATATTCATGTACCCTGGTGGCCAGTCTTCTGCCTGTTTATCCAATGTAGTCTTTGTTACAGTTCTTGCACGGTATTTTGTAAATGATATTAGTTATGTTTGTTGTCCGTATAGAGCCTTTCCAGTTCATTAGCTGCTGTTTAAGTGTGTTGGTGGGTTTTATAGGCTACCATGATGCCAAGGGGTCAGAGTGGTCTGGCAGTCATTGCCAAGATGTCTTTGATGTAGGGGAGAGTGGCTGAGGTTTCTGAATGCATTTTGTCTGCTTGTTTGGGTTTGTTGCTGAGAGATCTGCGGATTGTGTTCATTTGGGTACCAATTCCAATTGGAACTCTATCAACAAACATATTGACTTGAACCCCATTTACCACCACCTGAGAAAAAGAATAGGAAATGACATCACCACAGGAAATGACATCACCAACCCAAAGAAACCCAAACATTTAAATAGAAAGCAGAAGTCATCAGCAGTGTTTCGTTCAGAGGCTCACTGAAGATGTTACCTAGTATGGTGACGAATTGTCTGAAAATGAATCTTCCAGCTCAGCGAGCAAACCTACATCCAAGGTAGCTCACTGCTACCTTTTTCTAAGGTAAATAGGTTGACACAGATGTGATGGGACAAAGGGCCTTTGTGCTATGCTGTGCTGTAATAATTAGGAAAAAGAAATAAATGCTAGCCTTGCCGGTGCTCTGTTAGGTTATCATCACTATCAGAATAATTAACTCCGTGGTGTAGCTCATCTTAAAACAGTGAAACGCTTACAAGCCTTTTGTAATGGACCTTCCAACAAACTTATTCATTTCTGAATGTGTACCTTACAAACCAAAGCTGATTTGCCCAAAGAACATCTGATGATTTATAATAAGAAGTCAGCCTATGAGTTTCTATGATGTTTGGTAATTTGCTGAAATCTTTAAGACTGGATTATGATCACGTTGGCTTGGGGTGCAGGGTGTCATTGAACTCCACAGTCATCAATGATGTCTGTCACTCTTGCTGATGCTGTCAATTTTTTTTCTTTCATGCAGTTGCTGTTCCAGAATTTGATTATCCAGACATAGTACACCCACATATTTTCTTTTTCAGCCTCTAGCTGATTCATGTCTCAAACTGAATTTTAAATAAGATGTGTCCATCAGTTATTAAGCATCTGATTGCTCAGCAGTCAATTGAATGGGCAGCCAGTTTGATGACAGCTGCTCAACCATATCTGTAATATATTACCTAAGTAAGCACATAAATCAGAAGGTAAGTCACTGCGGCACAGTGGCAGTGTTCCTATCTCTGGACAAGAAGGTTAGCACCCAAGTCTACTTGCCACAAATGCCACAGTTAGATTAAAATTATAAACTAGACAGAATATATGGGTCTGAAATGTAAAATTGGTATACTGTATATAATTAGTTATTAATAATCTTTCCGATATCTGACTCAATAAGAACCAGGCTGCCTGTTATCCCACAGCCAGTCACACCATAGTGTGGTATTGTGGGCTAATACCACAGTTCCACTGCATATCACCAGCTGTCTGAATCATAGACATGGGAATGAAACTGTTATACCTGCTGCTGACTCCAAATTTGCAGGCTTTTGAAGGAATGATGAAGTCTGCACTTATGGGACACATTATAATGCTCAAGGTTACAAACTCTTTTTTTGCATATGATTCAATTGAAAAAGGTGTCAAGGATTGGCAAGATTGACCTCACTATGTATAGGCTGCAGGGCAGACCTTCACCTTTAGATAGAAGCAACCTGATAGAGACCCAAACGTTGACTGGGGCAATTTTTCAAGAGGAATACAGAAACCTCTTTCCTTCAACTTTATTCTCCGATCCATACATCAAATGCAATTGTTTTGATAGCTAAAGCTTGCAGTTTTAAATCCTTTGTTAAAATAAAGACAGAGGAGAAGCTGAAGGAATGTCCGAAAGCGAGACCGGGGACCCTGGGAGCTCCGGTTATGGAGCATCACACATCACCTGAAAAGGATTAGCAGGGTCTTCCATGCTGAAGGGATCTACCAAAGGCATTGCGTCTTCTGCAGATGAATGAACAGCAATGTTGCAGCCACCTTCACCTGACTCTCTACTCCTATCTGCCACCTCCAGGAGGGAAGTTTCATAACCAGTAGATACTGATTGCTGTGCTGACTCTCCATGGGAGGCAGTGATGTGTTCATGTGCTGGTGCTATGACATTGGACTGAACTAGGGCAGATCCCTTTGACCTACACTTCAGTCTGTGCATGAATTCTGGCATCTCTTCCCAACACTCCCCTGCTTGCTTTTGCATCTCTGTCAGCTCATTAAGGCCAAGTCCAGAGTTCTCAGTAATGAGGTCTGAAGGCTGTGGTTCTTCAGATGTGCATGTCAGGGGCATTTTTTGTAGCTTGCTGCGAGAGCTGTGGCCCAGGTCAATATTGTCATTACCTGTATCTGACCCTAAGCCTATTGTAAATAGATCACTGAACAAATTGCACCTCTCTGCACTGCTGGGGGTTGGGAGAAAGTCCTTAATGGTACATTCACTGAGAGACCTGACCCTTCCTCTGAGGTGGTGCTTGAGGTAGTGTTTAGAAGTGGAGCTGGATGATGGGGCTTTTCTTTGTTTCCTGAAGTTAGAGTTCAATCCAGATGTCACAAAGAAAAACGTAGAGGTTTGTTAGTGTCCTGAGCCACCACTTTGACCCAAAATTGTTTGGAGATGTTATTGCTTTATCCATGTGCAGCTGGAAGTAGCAGAATTTCTCACTAGATGGTTGTACGTATCCAGTGTCTCCTTCATCACAGGCACGGTCCCCTGGTTCTCCTGCCAGTACTGTGCCTAATCCTTAAAGGGGTCTGGAGTGTTCAGTCAATCATAGTCTCTTCCCTCTCTCCTATTCACCCTAGTACAGGTGCACACATACTGACACTTCTGCAGGTACAGAAGCATTGTGAGATGTTAGCCTAGCCTCAGGAGCACTTTTTATGCATTTTAGATGCAGATTGAAATGGTAATCCCCAGAGTTTTGAATGTCTGTCTGTGTGTCTGTTACTTGCAAGAGGAACGTGGTAAAGAGTGTCTGAGGAGTTAAAAGGTTCCGAATGAACTGTGCTTCTGTTTAATCAAAGACCGAGAATAGATGTGAAACAGTAAAGTATTATGTGCTGTTTGTGACTGCAATATTGCTTAGATGTTGAGATCAAAGCCACCTTTTGTGGTTATTTCCTTTTCCAATGAAACAGGATAGGGGAAACTTGTAAGGTGTCCAGCTGAGATGAAAGGTCATTGACCTGATGGTGCCTGAGCTGCTAAGTATTGTAGCTCCTTTTTATCTTTCCACTGAGAGTCCTGGAACATAAGGGAGCCAGTGCCATTGTGATGGATGTAGTGCGACATTGCTAGCTCAAGTGAACTGTGGCATATTCACAGTATGAGGCATCTGATGGACATGTCTGGTACCCAATCTCTCGTGTCTTCTGCAGTGGCAAACTGACCATATTTCATGGCCTGTGATTCTGAAGTAGCATTGAGTAGATTATGACACGTACACTATGGGAGCATACAAAATCATTCAGCCTTCTGTGCCGCTTCAGCCAGGGTTCCTTGAGTTTGTAAGGGATGTACAGCATGGAAACACTACCTTCAGTTCAATTTGTCCATGCTGACCAGATATCTTATATTAACCTATTCCCTTTTGCCAGCATATCCCTCTAAAACCTTTATATTCATATACCCATCCAGATGCCATTTTAAATGTTGTAATTGTATCAGACTCCACCACTTTTGGCAGCTCATTCTATATACGCATCACCCTCTGCATGAAAATGTTGTCCCTTTGGTCCCTTTTAAATCTTTTCTCCCTCACCCTAAACCCAAGCCCTCTAATTCTGGACTGCCCCCACCTCAGGGAAAATACCTTGTCTATTTATCATGCCCCTCATGATTTTATAAACCTCTATATAAGGTCACCCATCAGCCTCTGACGCTCCAGGGAAAACAGCCCCAGCCTATTCAGCCTCTCCCTGTAGCTCAAACCCTCCAACTCAGACAACATCCTTGTAAATGTTTTTCTGAATCCTTTCAATTTTCACAACATCCTTCCTATAGCAGAGAGACCAGAATTGTACACAATATTCTATAAAAATGGCCTAACCAATGTCTGTACAGCTGCAACATGACTTTTCAACTCCTATACTCAATATTCTGACCAATGAAGGAAAGCATACTGAATGCCTTCTTCACTATCCTATCTACCTAAGACTCCACTTTCAAGGAACTATGAAACTGCACTCCAAGGTCTCCTCAGCAATATTCCCCAGGCCCTTACAATTAAGTGTATAAGTCCTGCCCTGATTTGCCTTTCCAAAATGCAGTACTTCACATTTATCTAAATTAACCTCCATCTGCCACTCCTCAGCCCATTGGCTGGTCTGATTTAAGATCCCATTGTACTCTGAAGTAACCTCCTTTGCTGTCCACTGCACCTCCAATTTGGTATCATTTGCAAACTTACAAATTATGACTCTATACCTCCCATGTTCACATCCAAATCATTTATTTAAATGATGAAAAGCAATGCTGGTCACACAACACTGGTCACAGGCCTCCAGTCTGAAAAGCAACCGTCCACCACTACCTCTGTCTTCTATCTTTGAACCAGTTCTGTATTCAAATGGCTAATTTTCTGAGTTATCCACAAGCATTAATCTCCTCGGTGCATGTTGCCACTTTAATTTGAATGGTCTCCTGTTACCACCTTCGGAAACAGGACATCTCTTCTCCACTCAATTTACATTCTTCTATAACCTCTGTAATGGAGACCCACTTTCTGTATGTTCTCGTACATCTCTGAGGGTGAGTGGGGATTGCCAGATCAAGTTGATTACTGCTCCTGATTGCAGAGAGTGAAGTGCTGTCTGGGTGACTTTTTAAATATGATATTTGAAAGTTGCCTGGAAGGTTCTGGTGTATGTTGGACCTTGCTGCCTATAACATTTGGCATTCTACTCCAAAGTGTAATGAACTAAGAAGAATGTAATCCTGAGACAACCCAATCTGCCCCAAACAGTGGTATCACTCTCCTTTCTCTTATTCCCAATGATACAGTCAGTTTGCACAAACTATGTTCCACCTGATAACCTGACTGTTGAGATTATTGGTATGTGCAAATATTCTGTGATGAATACTTCCAAATAAAGGGGTAGCATCTGATATTCTTTTTGTTGACTATATTCCGGAAACATAGTTCATAATAGCTGAGCTTTTCAATGTTTGCTTCCACTCATGCAGCTATGTGCTCTGAATGAAGGTTTGTTTGTTGGAATAAACATACACAAGATGCACACGCCTCTAAGAAGGCCAGTATTTGTTTATTTTTACCTATTTGTAAAGGTGTGGGTGACTCACCTTGAACCACTGCAATCCTTTGTAGCAAAAGTACAATCAAATGGCTTGCTAGACCATTTCAAATGGTAGTTAACAATTTGCGGTGGGACATATCTAGGTTGCACTAGCTAAGGATAATGATTATCCTTCCCTAAAGGATGTTAGTGAAGCAGCTGGATTTTTATTACCTTTAATAGGTTAAATACTGATACCAGCTTTTTATTCTAGATTTATTCTTTAATTAAATTTAAATTTTACAGCTGCCATTGTAGCATTTTTTACTAATGCTCATTTTTAATTCATTCTTGGAATGTGAGGGTTTCTAATAAGGCCCGCATTTATTGCCCATCTGTAATGGGTTTTGAGCAAATGTGGTCAACCCT
Source organism: Hemiscyllium ocellatum (assembly GCF_020745735.1). Classification (NCBI taxonomy): domain Eukaryota; kingdom Metazoa; phylum Chordata; class Chondrichthyes; order Orectolobiformes; family Hemiscylliidae; genus Hemiscyllium; species Hemiscyllium ocellatum. The sequence goes on along the minus strand of NC_083411.1, from coordinate 91,354,655 downwards.
TCTCTGCAGTGGTCTTGAGGAGGGACTACTGGATTTTGACCCAATGGCAATGAAAGAACAGTGGCTACAGGAGTAAATATAAAGTGGTGGACACTTGCATATAGTGCAAAATGCATATCATCTGTAAGAGACATAATTCAAGAATTCTCTACAGTACCTTCTTCATTTGCAAGTTCCACTCCATCTCTCCAATCAGTCTCACTTGAAAAAGTATGCCCACTGCCCATTGTCACTGGGTCAAATTCCTGAAACATCCTCCACCTGCCCACCCCAACTTCATTGTGGGTTAAGGGCACCTAGCAATGCAGCAACAATGCTCACATTCCACATTTTGAATAAACATAAAATAGGAATTCATCTCTGCTTTAGAGGTTGTCTAAAACCCTGATATTAATCATTGGTGAAAGATACAAAATCTGTTCCTGTTCAAACTGTTCTGCTGGTATAACTTGTTAATACCCTTGTTTCAACATGCTTTCTGGAAAGCAACATTACAGACCACAGGTTCCAATTATTAAGAACATCTCAATTAAATTGAAGTTAGCATCAAATTTAAACCATTTAATCTTCATGCTACAGTACTAAGATGCCATTTGATTACATTTTCTCCGTAATAACATGCAAGAGCAGGCAGTTCTGTGAAAAATTAAGTTTTCACAGAATTAATTTGAATTATATTTTCACATTTTTTAAAACAATGATTCATAGTTCTCTGGATTAAAGGAAGCATTTATCAACCTATGCACTCATGCTGTTCATGAATTAATAATAACAAATTAATTACTGATTTTTTTCGTATGCAGTTGAACAAGGTTCTAGACATGTTGGGTAATGTGCTGAAATTAGTGTTCGTTTAAACTGTTTTAATCTTCTGTATAGACACAAATTATTTCAAACAAGCTTTTGGAGTCTCTAACCATTGTGGTAATGCAGTAGAATCTACTTTGGAATATTTTTCCATAGCAACTCAAAATTAACTAATTAATCCAAATTTCTTATTGAGCACAACACGGTATTATCCCCTGTGTTCTTTTCATCAAGAGTGCCCTGGTTCAACAGGCAATTCATCTGTTTATGAATTATTTGTACAAATTCATCACTAACTTTCACTTTGCAAATTTACAAATGAAAAATAAATGTATAAGATGACCATAATTAAATACAGAATGGACATGTTTGGTTGCAAATATAATACAAACTAGCAGATGGATTCAACATTAGAGCATAATCCTTATTTTGGCCCATGTGCCTTATTTAATGTCATCACTAGCCTGATCAGCAGTTACCGCTTGTGTTGAGAGTGTTTTTTTTTCTTAATTGTGGTTGCAGAGTCTCTTTGTTTAATATTCCAGGCTATCCCACACAGAGGACATCTGTTATTAGCCTTTGAAGATGGTGGTGGACTGTTGGCTCGAACATCTGTCTTTTCTTTTTGTATCTCTCATGCTGGGTTCTCTCATTTGCTGCTAATGTTAATTGGAATTGACCTGATAATATTTTTGGCTATGTGCTCTTTTCAATACACATACACAAAATTAACAGGGATTAAGCCACTCCGTATCTATTGGTGCGCTCTCTGAATTTCTTCACTTTCCTCTTGATGTGAACTTTTTTTTCCCCTAAACTGTATTCTTGATTCAAAATAAGTATAGTCCCAAACTGAGATTATCTTTGAGTCAGAGCATTTTCTAGTTTAGAATAAGGATGTAATACTTGGCACCTTGCAGATTTTTATAATGTAGTTAATTGACAAAACATTTTAAGGACAAAAAGAATTGGTGTAATATGTGTATGAATTCTATAGTCTCAGAAACAAATCCTATTCAAAGATAACATTTGTTACACGCATTATATTCCTAAATCCCTGATTAACATGCACTTAAGTGCAACTCTCTCTGCCAAGTGAGTAAAAATTAATCAACACTTTTTAATGTATGTTCCAGGATCTATCTTTCCAACTGTTACTCAATAAATCTAAATCTTTTTCATATCCCTATTCTTCTGTTTGCCAATTACCTCTACCACTGACTGTTATATATGTTTCTCATGTTGTGCAAATCTAAATGCAAGACATTTCTTATTAGGCTAGTTTATATGCTGTTCACCTAGTGGGTATGAGTGTCAGGAGTACATAAAATGCTGCGGGTATCTGGCCCACCGCCCACTTGCTGTCTCTGACCTCACTTCAAATTTACTAGGTGGCACCAGATTTCCACCCTCCAATGGGCCAATTCAGCCCTCAAGTGATCAATGTAAGGATTTCATCTCACCGTAGCAGGAGATGTCAACACCGAGCCCTCCATGGTTCCATGCGCAGGTTAGTGACAAGCTGGTTGTGGAGAGCTCTCCACAACACACCCCTACATCTATTTGGAGGGCTCCCACAGCTGTCACCCTCCTCCCAAGGTCTCTCAAACTATGGCCCGACCCTGCTCTCCATAGCACTACAAGATCCCAAGTGCTTATGGACTCCCAATCCAGCCCTACCTCCTCAAATCTTGAGTGTACTACTCGCAGTGGTCAGTACTACAAGTGTTGCTGTCTGTACTGGGGAGCTGCTGATCTCTTGCTGACACCTCTCTGACGCAAGTACTCTTGTCCTTGAGGGGTGACGATGCTGCCTCAAGTCTATTAATGTCAATCAACCATTCAATGTATGTGGGGAAGCTATTCTGGGTACGTTCCACCTTAATCTTATAAATTTTGGATGATGGGGATCACGGAATCCTGTAAAATCCCAACTATTAATACTGTATGTTTCTCGTGTGTTTCTAATGTCTTTGCATGGCTTTCACATGATCGTATATTCACATACACAATGATGTTTTTTTTCAAGGCCTCCAGAACCCAGAAGGAAGGGAATAAATTAACGTGTGTAATTTAAGAAGAAATACAGAAAAATTACTAGAGAAGTATAGTTGAAGGTCCATTTAGCTGATTTAGAAAGTTGAAGTTCTCAGAAAACGGAGATGTGACTGGAGTCTGTGATTGATTTTATAGTCAAGGTTAGTGCACGGGGGAGCTGGGAAGCTCAGAGAGACAACCTGACTTTGGGACCACTGGCATAGTGTCTTGGCACGAGGAAACTGAAAGTATTGTTGGCATCTGAGAGAACTGAAACGGGGATGAATTTTGGGAGATTTCAATGGGAAATCTGGAACACTGATGAGGAATCTGGGAATATTGAAGTGGAATTAGCTCCTGGGGGCACTGAGGGGTCACTGAGACTGAGATCAATGATGAGCTCCTTCTCCAGTGAAAAGATAGACTTGTGGAGACAAAACTTACCAGAAAGACTTTTGCCAGAGCTTGGATTTTTGAGAACTTCTTTTTCTCTTGCAAATGAATTCTTTCTAAGTTGTAATACACTGTATTTCTATTGTGCGTGTTTAATTTGCTGACGAAGTAACTAGTCTGCTCCCAATAATAGGCTCTATATGTGACAGAGGCTAGGCAGCTGATGCATAAAGAGCTTTGAATTTCTGTTTTGAATTTTAATTTTGTACTGGTTGTGCTCTTCGGTTGAGTTGGTTCATTTTCACTGACATTATTACATAACTTGCTACATAATTTAGATTTCCATGAATGGTTTCATTAATTTTTATTGCAACTTTTATTGTGGCATAGTTGTGCATGACAAATAATGAGTAATAAAAAAAGTTTCACGAATTGTAAGATAGTGAAGGAGGTGAAAGGCCAAAAGAGAGATAATCAGAGTGTGTAACATGATGCATCATAAATTGATGACTTCTACTTCCCTTGATCAATAATAAATCACTATTCCTATTGATTGCTGAGGTGGTGGGGATTTGAACCTTCTCCAGGCAAATTGAAAGCCTATTTTACTACTGAGAAAATTTTCGCACCATTTGGATTAGGTATTTGTGAGGTAAATTTTCTTAAAAATTAAGGAAAATATTGCTAAAAAATTGTGTGTAATGCAGATGTAATGAGTTGGAGTGTATTTTTTTTAAAAGGGCAGTTCAACCTGAACACCTCACACTGGGACAGGAGCAGTTCTGGACTCCCCTATTTGGTTCTCCAGTAAATATGTTCCCCATCCCATCAACTGTTTAGCACACTTATCCAGTTATATTTCTGGTAGGGACAGCAGCTGTGGAAAGCAAAAGGGCAGGATGCTAAGGAGAGAAAGAAAATGCAACCTCTTGGCAGTCTCTGTCACAGATGGTAATGTTTCTGAAAGATTTTACTGTTGGAGATTGCATTAAGTTCCACTTGATCCGAAAATGTGATCCAGTCTTGGTGGAAAAAAGAAGAGTGTAGCTCGAGACCCTAATGGAGACAAATGTGTAATTATTGTTTCCTGAAGGTATTGGTTATAATGTCTAACTAGCTAATCTGACTTCTACCTATTGGAAATTATGCAAAGAATTGTGACTTTTAAGGCAAGTACCTTTTCTAATTCAGGTTGATTTAAAGGTTCATCTTCAATCACTGTTAACCAAGTAGGCTGTTAGACAGCACTCTACCCCAACCTTTAGCAGGTAGTTAGTTCTGCAGTGATACAAAATGATAATCAACATTGACATCATTGCTTAAATGCCATAAAGCAACAATGATGAGAAAAAAAATTCATTGGATGCAGGGGAAAACAATTCTGAAAACAGATGGATTTTAATGCTTTGACAACTTAAAGAATAAGACCATGAGACGCAGGAGCAGAAATTAGTCCGTTCAGCCCATCAAGTCTCCTCCACCATTTATTCATGGCTGTAAGTTTCTCAACCCCATTCTCCTGCTTTCTGCCCATATCCCTTGATCCCCTTAACAATCAAGAACCTATCTCCCTCAGTCTTAAATATACTCAATGACCTGGCTTCCACAGCCTTCTGTGACAATTAATTCCATAGACTCACCACACTGTCTGGCTGAAGAGGTTTCTCCTTATCTTCATTCTAAAGGGTCTCCCCTATACACTAAGTCTGTGCCTTTGGGTGTTAGTCTCTCCTACCAATAGAAACATCTTCCCAACATCCATGTTATCCAGCCCATTCAGTATTCTGTAAGTTTCCATTAGATTCCCTCCCCCCCATCCATCTAAACTCCAAGTATAGATCCAAAATCCTGAAACATTCCTCATACATTAAGCTTTTCATTCTTGAGACCTTTCTCATGAACCTCCTTCGAACCCGCTCCAGGGCCAGTCCATCCTTCCTGAGATATGGGCCCTAATACTCCAAAGGTAGTCTATAGAATACTTAGACAACACTCAACACCAATGCACAGTAGCAATAGTGTGTACCATCTACAAGGTATCCTGCAGAAATTCACTGAGTTGTCTGAGACAGCATCTTCCAAACTAACGACAATTACCATCTGAAAGGAATACCACCACCTGAGATTTCCTCTCCAAGGCATTCATCATTCTGACTTGGAAATATATTGCTGTTCCTTGACTGTCACTGGCCACAATCTTGGAACTCCATCCACTATTTTGCATTGTGGGTCTACCTAAACCACACAGACTGTAGCAGTTCAAGAACACCACTCAGCACCACTTGCTCAAAGGCAAATAATGCTGGCCCAGCCATATCTGCTGACTGAACAAAAGTCAATCAGCAGAATCTGTGAAAAGGCCAACAAGGCAGAAACGACCCCCTCGTCAAAACCTTCGTATCTGACCTGATACTAAGTGTAGGGAAAACAGTGTGAGCTAGTAAGAACCTTTAAAAATAGTTGCAAATAAAGTTTTTTTTTGGAAAATTAAGCAAAGGAGCATGCATTGTGTTTCTGGAAATTGGTCATTTTGCTCACAAAAAGAAAGAAACCTTCACCCTTAAGTCACATGTCACTGTGTAGTGATGGATGTAATTGATTGGGACATAATACAACATGCTGAATACTTCAACAACCTATAAAATTAAGAAAATATTTACAAAAGTTTAAGTTTTCATAAAGAGAATAAAACAGCATTGATGCACTGGAGGATTAAAAGCTTTAAAGTCAGAACTTGTCTACTGTGCATTCCTAAAGTTGGACCTCAGTCTGCAGATTGCTGCATTGTTTCTTAACCATCCTTTTTAGATGATCATTTCCAGATCCAGAATTTCAAAATGTTGGGCAGACTGTTCTTCAGCCATGTGGTACATGGTACATTTTCATTCACTTTTTTAGCTCCTCGTTTTCCCATAAGTTCTGTTAATTATCAAATGCCACATATTTGCAAACAATATCTGTTTATGCCCAGATGTAAGAATCTGAGTTGGTGCTGTGATATGAAGTCATATATGTTACAGGGTTGCACAACCATACTGAGGCAGAAAACTGAAGGGCAAGGCGATTGTCTAGGGATTCCCATGTGGCCTAGTTCTCATTCACTGTGAGGAAGATAATATTATCAACATTATAGTTAATAAGTTAGCAATGTTTTCTCCTGCTGCTGCTCCATTTCTACCCTTCACCATCTCCAGCCCTTAATTACTGAGATGGAAGCAATAAATGGATAAACCTTGATATTCGGGAGAAAGAGTGAAAGGTACTGTAAGATTCTGGAGATGATGTGCTGGTCTCTAGTAACAAACATGACTGCATATTATGCCAGTGATTTTAAAATTAGTCAGAATGTCTTTCAACATTCTCTATTACATTCTACTAATTTCACTGCTTTGGGCATGAAAGGTTTGAGAGAAAATGCCCTCTCTGGTGGTGAAGTTCTGTTGCAAGTTATACATTAAATTCACATATAAGATATTTGGTTATAGTTGACAATTAAGGAATATGTGTATCAGTAAGAAGAGAACAATTCAATCTTTTTTTTCAAAAAATAATTTTGACCAGCCAGTAGCCAGAAAACATCATTGAGCTGAACAGCAACTTCGAGAGAAGCATCTCTGAATATAACTTTCCAGAAAATCCAATGGACTGCAGGAAGTCCCAAGCCTTTTACAGCCAGCAGGGGGAACTGGCCTTTTAAGGAAGCAACAAGAGCAGTAAAGGTCCACTAGCAATTAAACCATCTAAATTAAGTGCCTGTGAACGGTGTTTGACCATCTTAAGCAAATGCCACAAATTCTGCTGCTAATCTTCTTAGGTGTCCTCTTTCTACCCTTCATGAATCCTTGGCACTCTATTACTGAGATGCGAGGGAGGTCAGAAGGAACCAAAATCTTTTGTTTCCGCCAGAAGATTGGAAAGCTGAGCTAAGAATTCCAGCGGCGAGTTAACAAATTTTGGTTTATTACATTCTGAAAAAGGGACCATCATCACTAAGTTGTTTAATTTTTAGCAGGCTTACACGAGTCTAGTATTTGGAAAGTGGTGATAACAAAATACTAGGAAACCATTTGCTTAATAAGATCAGGTGAAGATTAGCCTTTAGGTACAAGTTCAAAGAAAATTAGTTGAAAAAGAAAAATTGGGAAACAGGATGCTGAGTTAAATCGTTATCTGTTTGATGGTTTGGCTGGGGTATTAAAAATCAGTTTTATAATTTTTGTTCATCAAAATACAAAAGAAGAGAAAAGAGATCAAGAGTGAATCTGATGACATGGTATCGAATTTGATAGGACAATTGTTATGACACAGCGATGAATCCTTCTACTAATTAAAGCCAACACCCAGAAAAGCTCCCCTCACCTTGTAATCTGTTGAAGTATGAGCAGCAGAGACAAATTCCACTATTTAAAGAAAAATATCACATTTTTCTTTAATTCTAAAAGTGAACAGTAAACAACAACTATTTACAATTCTAAGCCTCCTTTCTCCAACTCTATGATGATATACCAATCCAATAAAAGCCCCCATTAAAATTACATCAACTTAATTTTCAAAACCACCCACCAGCTGTCGTCATCAGTGTCTGACTTCTTTCAGCTACAGATCTCCCTGGGTAATCTTCGGTCTTTTGCTGCAAAGATGTTTCATATGAAAGAGGTACCTTTTGATAGTGTTTTGAATTGTAGTCTTTCTTGATGGCAGTTTGTCACTCTCTCTGGCTTGAATTGCTGATCTGAAGGAAGCCAGTAGAGTAATGTAGAAATCCCACTTTACACAGTGTTTCTAGATTTGGTCATACCCTCCTTAATCTACCTATTGAAACAGATGTATCAAACCAAAGACTTGGTGAGGGGTAGGCAAGGTAAACAAAACAAGGACAGTAAATGAATATATTAGTCACCTAGGTAACTTATTCGAGACTGTACCTTTTTAATGTTTATGATGGACCAGAAAAACTTAGGGGTATTTTGTAAAGGCTTCAGGTCCCTGGTGATGTCACAGAGCTGTACGTACTGAGTATAAATAGAAAAGTGTGGACAGAGTTAGAACACACTGGAAGAAGACTGCAATAATCTAGACTGAATTGGTCTCTGGCAGACACTGAGAGCACATGGACATAAACAAGCAAAGATTATTGCTTAGTCCTAATCTAATTTAACCATAAGTCAGTGCCTATATATCTATTCCTTTTTTTTAAAATGAATTAGAGATTCTAGATCTTAAATTTATGTTAACGGTAGGTATGAATGAGAGAAACTAAGCTATGCTGAGTGGGGGATGGGTGAAAAAGAAGGTGCAATCAAGATAGGGGACAGTGTTCATGAACTAGTCTGAATTCATTATTGAATGCTGAACATCATAAAATGCTTGGTCGGAAAATGAAATGCCATTCCTTCAGCTTGTGGTGGCCTTTGTCGGAGCACAGCAGCAGGTCTAGAACAAAAATCATGATAAGAAAGTCTGTACCTCTTCTACCATTCACACTCTCTTTATTGTTTGCTCTGGGCACCCTCAACATCTGTTCCTCCTCTCTTTGTCACCAATACAAAAACCATCACTTTCCAGTCAGCCTCACCTTCAATGAAGAGTCCTATTGGACTCAATGTTGCTGAGTATCTCTGGCACTTTTTTTTTCAAATTTCACATCTCCACTACCCTCAATATTTTGCTTTTATTAGTAGTGAATGGAATTTGTTTATTACTGTGGTTTTTTAAAAAAATATCTGTAACTAAAGGAGCAGATATCTTGCAATTACTGAATATCCTTTAAGTATTTTATTGTATTAATAACTGGCCTTTCACTTTGAAAGTATTTATTAGGTTTAGAAAGATCTTTAAAGACGGATTATCAAAAGGAACCGTAATTATGGGGTTTCATTTTAGCAGACTTGCATATGACTAGTAATTCAGAAGTGGTAATGGCAAACTCCTAGTAAAAGTCTTTGCTCTATCCACAGACTTCTGAAAGCCAATTTACCTGTTTCGATCAATATTCTTTATTTCGACCTGAATATTGACCTTTTACAATTACTTCTTTAAAGCGGACTTTTTCAGACATCTATAAAATTTTTCCACAGACGGTTATACTCAATAGGGGAACATTTTCATTTTGGGAACAGATAGATGAGAATAAATTGTGCTGAGGACAAATCTCTATTGTTATCTGGCTGGCCTATTCCTCCCAGCAGGAGATATTTTTAATTGAACTGTTCAAAGATCTTATCGCACACTCTGGAACAGGTGAGACTTCTGGCTCAGAAGTAAGGACACTACCACTACCACAAGAGTCTGAGGAGACGATTGCTTTATTCTTCCAGATATGAGGGAAGTCCGCCAGTGGTTAAAGTCAAAGAAAAGGCATTGTAGTGCCTCCTGTCTCAAAGTAGCCTGCCAACCTAAATTAATCTTGCGTGTAATCACTGTTGACAAACACAAGCCAATTGGCATAAAACAGAAAGAAACAAACCGGTAACCTCGCTTGAGGAATAAGTATTTCCCAAAAGATTATAGTGCCTGTTTTTCTCAAAATTATTGCTTTTCACAGGACCTTTCACATCTACCCAAACAGATAAAAGTGGCAGCTGTTTAATAGATTTATTCAGAAGGTGGCATCTCTTCCAGTGCAGCATTCCCTCACAACTGAGCTTTCAGCTTAGATTCTGTGGTCATGTCCTGCAATGGTTGTTGAAACCACAAAATTCTAGGCCAGGAGTGAAAGTGCTACTGTACTGAAACAGACTGATGATCAACAATGAAGATAGGAATAGGGGAAAGAGATCCATTAGTTGGATATTGACTTTTTAAAAAAATGACTTTCAGAGCCCTGAGCTAAGTCAGTATTTCCATGAAATCATGTGATTTCATCTAAATGACTAGTAAACTCCCCCACCTTCCCCTTCCTCTAGGGAGATCATTACTAAATCGCTTGAGGTTTAGAACCCAGCGAGCAAGGTCCAGAAGCAAGTTCATTCAGACAGAAACTGGCCAAGAGAGAAAAAAGTCTTTACAGCAGCGGGAGTGAGTCTGTCTCCATAACAGCCAATGAAGAAGGGGAAAAATCGTGTGTTGCTGAGAAAAAAGCCCAGCAGCAGAAGGCCCTGAAAGAGTAGGAAGAAAATACATCTTTTAAGGCTGAAGACCTGAGTTTCAAAGAATCTGACAGTAAAGTCAGCTGAATTAGCAACTTGTTTAAGTGTCACAAGAGGAGAATTTAATAAAATAGCAGAGGGAATGCACAAATTTGTCAAAGAGAACCCAGTTAGAGGAACAAAAACTTCAGGTGCTGGAAACCAAGGTAGGCAAGCAGGAGCTGGGAGAACACAGCAAGCCAGGCAGCACCAGGGGGTAGAGGAGTCCATGTATCAGGTATAATCCTTCAGGACTGGAGGAGGATTACACTGGAAACATTGACTTCTCCACCTCAAAACACAACCCAGTTACAAACATTGCAACCGACAAATGCTCTAATGCGGAGATAGGAGTGACCGTATACTAAGATGTGTGTCTGTAAGATTGTTCTTGGGGTAAAATGGGTGCCTCTTTCTTCTGGATATTTGAAATAGGATTGCTTCAAATTGTTCTTGTATAATGTAACAGTTCGTGCTCATGTGTATGAACTTTTTTTTTAACAAAAGTGTATTTTCATGCTCGAGCTTCCTATTGCAAATATGTTCCGTGACTGACTTCCAGAGTGGACAAAGTGGAACTAGATCACAAGTTTATCAAGCCAGTTTTCAGTCTGGTATCTTATCTAGTATTACTATCAGATGGGATTATGACAATGTCATGAAATCAGACTGGGATAGGAAGCAATTTGGCTTTTATCCTTTCATGTGTTTGCTACCTAGTGTAATATCACACCATACAAACCAGGATAGTACTTAACATGAACTCTCCCCGTGTCTGCGTGGGTTTCCTCCGGGTGCTCCGGTTTCCTCCCACAGTCCAAAGATGTGCAGGTCAGGTGAATTGGCCAAGCTAAATTGCCCGTAGTGTTAGGTAAGGGGTAAATGTAGGGGTATGGGTGGGTTGCGCTTCGGCGGGTCGGTGTGGACTTGTTGGGCCGAAGGGCCTGTTTCCACTCTGTAAGTCTAATCTGATCATAGCTGGGGTGACAGCATATCATAACAGCTTCTGCATGTAAGTTAAAAGAAACTGGTTCCAGCTTTTCGAATAGCTCATGACTTCTAATGGATAGTGATTTTTGGTTGAGGACAGCACCAGTGTGAGCTGTAATGAAACTAAGGAGCAAAAAGCTAATGGACACTCCCTCTCAGAAAAATAAGAGTAAGTAGGGCTGAATTGAGACCATATCCCAGCATGAGAAGCATCCTTGGCATAAATTGAATGAAATGGGGGGGGGGAAACATTGTAATATCTCAAATGCTATACAAATCCACAATTTTTAGTATTCAATTGCATTTCAATTTATATCCAACAAGTATTTCAGAATCTGATCATTAAACAAACACTTTTTATTGTAACAAAACTGGGAAAAAAAAAAATCAGGAATGACAATATATTGCAATGGCCATATTCATAAGGTATAATCATTTTACAGAAATATGGAACAATCATTACAAGCAATGATGGAAAATTAACATGCCGTCCACTGCTATATGTACATGGCCCTTTTTTCTTTGCCACCTATGAAGTCATCATAGCCTTACCAGACCATAGGAGTGGGCTCTCATTAGACAGAGAGAAGACTGGTGATAGTTTAACTGGGAGGATGACCATCGTTCAGACAAGGAGACAGCATAAAAAGAGTTCTCCATGGTAACCTCAGCTGGTGAAGAAATTCAACCCATGGTGTTGACATCACTCTGTATCACAAAGCAGCCATCCAGCTGAGCTAACCATAATATTTGTACCACTATGTAATTTCTGATACAAACCAGTTTTACCCAGACTGTATAATTCTAACAAGATGAGGGTAGTGGTAACATGACAATGGTATTATGCTTCAATTTCTCTGATTTTGAACTCATTGGGAAAGAAGCATTTCCTTCATTGCACATTTTTTTGTATTTTATTGATGCAAGAGTATAACGTAAAAAAATTGAATCAACCAACCTCTACAACCTTTTGTTTTTAAAATAAAAAGCTTGATGGAAGCACTGACTCCATTTAAATAATAAATTAAAAATTAAATCTGTAATTATCTTGTTAGATTGAAAGTAAGCTAAAGTTTATTATACTAAAAAAAAATCATTTTTGATCAAGGGTAGAAAAAAAATACAAATAGCTTCCTGAGTAGAAGAGAAATGAAACAAAGCTGGTTATCTAAAGTGCAGTAAACATTAGCTGAAATGTGTTTTTTTTTCAAACTTATCCTAACTTGATGGATTCTTCATTAATATTCCCATTTGGATTACTTGATCACTACCTGTATCATAGGACTTTCTTTTATGGCAAATGTGTGGTTACAGGGATTGTGGGGGTCGATAGGGATGCACTTTGAAAGAAGCACAGACTTTAAAGGACCGAGTGACCTGTATCTGCACTTTAGGGATTCTGATTCTTTTGAGATCTTAGTCATGCAGATGCAGATCACTCAAGACAGAAGTGTTTACTTAGATTACTGGCTCCTTACAAATGGCTTAATACTTTGCACCACACAGACTGAATTTGTTCCTACAGGAAAAAAAACATATCAGTTTTTGTTTGAAATAGCTGAAACAGCACTGGATGAATAAAGCTACGGAATACGGATGTGAAAATAATTTCTTAATGCAGTGTCTTTGGAAAATGCACATGAAGTCTTAGATCTAAGTTCATAGATTTTCCCCTCAGGGAAAACTGTTCACCCAATAAATTAGCAATTTAAATTATTAATATTAAGAAACCAAAGACAGTAAGTATCCCATTTCAAAGTTATCAACTTGTCTTAGAGGACAACTTAGTAACCAGAAACTATGTTCGCCACAACTTTGCCTATGAAGAACTTGATAGAAATTTGTGTAATTCTCAACGGGAGTCATAAAAGGTTCTTGTTCTATTATAAAAGTCAGTAATTTATTCAAATGTGATACATAACAGACATTACCAACATGTCCCAAACAGTATTTAATATATCCCCTTTCAATGTTCCCCAAAATGTAGCTAATAAGTCTACAAATATAAAGATGAATTGGAAGTACACTACAGTATTAGTAACATAAGATACTTTTAATTATAACAGAGAGAAAGAGAGCCCATCAGTTCCATATGCCATATTTTGTGCTCTCCGGATACCTCAAAGCACTTTGCCCGCAGTTAAGCACCTCTGTAATGTGGGACAGTTGGCATTAATATACCTGAAAAGAGTCACAAATAGCATTGTGAAGATGACCAATAATCTGTTAAAACATCAATTAGCTTCACAGCTGGCATAGCTTTGCTAAACACTTTTTAATTAAATCACCAAATTGATTGGTTGGTGACAAGCAAGCTTGAAATATAGCACAAGATTTAGACTAATGGATGTCATAATCTATTCTGTATAATTTGAACTACATAAGGCATATCTTGTATAAGTGTCAATTAAATATTGGCCAACAACACTGTGGGAATTACCTTTAAACCTAGATTGCAAAAATGCTCACAGACCCAAAGTTTGTTTGTTTCTTTTGAGGTTAAAGTTGAGGATTGCTGGGGAGATATTGTCGAAGCTTTTCATCTTGTACTCATCAAGCCAATATGCAAGGAATACAAGTGTAATTGAAAAGTAATCTTTTACTATTGTATTTTCTTTTACAGTAATACTCAAGTTCAGTATTATTGAAGAATTATTAGGTTACAGTTGCTATTGAAACTCACCTTGGTGGAATGCCTCAGTTTAATTGAGCATATCACCACTAAGGTTAGGAAGATCACACCAATAAACTCAAACACTTACGGTGAATTCCATTGATCACCCTGATATCTACTGTTAGCCTAAAAAGACAGCTTTTGCTCATCAGTTGTAAGATGATTAAAGATAGACTTGTTATCTTTCAAGCTTTGGTCTGCTGTCTATAATGGATACTAATATCAACAATACAATGATTTCCCAGCAATCCTCAACTTTATTCTCAAGGTAAGCAACAGACTTTGGATCTATGAGCATTTTTGTAATCCAGGCTTACAGGTAATTCCTAGTGTTATTAGCCAATATTTATTTGACCCTGAAGGCACATATCTTGCATAAGTATTGCAAACTAAAAAGAATAGATTATGATTCCATCATTGTGGTTCAAAATAAATCACAGAAGTAACAAATTTCTTTTACTGGCTCAGTGAAAGATGTTAACCTACTCGACATATACTTAATGGTAGTATTTGTGTGAGCAAGAGTGATTTATTTTCACAAAAGTGGTAGTTGTTTATCACTCATATCCAATGAAAAGAAAATGTTTAGATACACATCATACTTCTAAAATTTAGAACTGATACTTTGTTAAAATGTTATACATTGTTAATGTGTTCATGTAACATACATACATCTGCTATTTTAATTGCAGCATATGAACCCATTTATAAAATGAGACAATTATACATTTATATAAAATGTAAATGTGTTCTCATATTTAAGATGCTGTCCTATATTTAGAGGTCATGAAGCTCTCAGATATAACTTTTCTACGATGTGTTATGATCATGGGTTTTCTTGCTTCATTCCTGGTGTGGCAAGTCTTCCAAAGTACTGAACGTACTTTTGATAATGCTTTTCCACATTCAAGCATTTTCTTTAAGGATAACCTATGGAGTATGCATCTGCCTGAATTTCTGCACCTCTGCATCTATGGTGATTTGAACATTCAGTATGTCGTTCAACACAGTGCTTCCCACATGGTATTCTCCTGGTCTCTGGAGATTTCTTGTGGGTGTTGTTGCAGCGATGAACCAGAACTGGCTCTTTACTTTCTGATTTACTCTTTAGAAGTCGCTGTAGAATTTCCTTATCAGATCTTTCCCTTTTGAAATCATCCTCATAAATTTTGAGCTAAAAAGCAATGAGGCACAGAGTTAGAATAATATCATAGCATAGTGTTTAAAAAATATATAAAGCCACCAATTTTTTAAATCTACCTGCTCAGGGATGCTATTACACACCTCTGGAACAGGTGGTACTCAAACCCAACTCTCTTGTACCAGTGGTAGGGACGCTATCTCTGTGCCACAACAGGAGCCTTTTATCCCTTTTCCTCTGAGCACCTGGGCATCAATCTCACTAACAATATTCTCACCCTGATACCAGGGATAAAATGCACAAAGAAGAAACGAGCATTCAGAAAAATGTTCGATTCTGAAATCTTCAAACAAGATTGTAGTCTTTATTCCTTGAATGACATGACCACTGATGTGTGAAAAGTGTGGAGCCCAAAAACTATTCTACAACAGTGGTTACATTAAATGTGATTCATCAATATCTTCATACATGTACTGCATCCACACTAAGTTAGTACTTCCCACAAAGATAGTCTGGCAAAATATTTTCTTTTGTGGCACTACCCTTAGCAGGTACCAAGCCAAAGCAAAATACTAAACTGTCTACGAAATACCCCTCAAAGGTTGCAGCTGTGGTTTAGTGGGTAGCACTCTTGCCTTTGAATCAGAGCAGTGTGTTCAAGTCTTTCTTCAGCTAAACCTCAGCATATTTTTAGGAGCAGCACAATGAGGCAACAGCACTAACCACTGAGCCACAGTATCAGGGACCCAAGTTCAATTCTAGCCATTGCTGACTGCCTTTGTGGAGTTTGCATATTGTGTTTTTGAGGGCTTCCTCCCTCAGTCCAAAGATGTGCAGGTTAGATGGATTAGCTATGCTAGTCCAGAGTTGTGGAGACTGGATGTGGTAAATGGGAGGTGACAAGGATAGCATGGGGGTGCTGGGATGCTCTTTGGAGAGCTAGTTTGGACTCAATGGGCCAAATTGCTTCTTTCAACACCAAAGGAATTCTGACTATAGTGTGAAAATGTGCTAGTGTACTGAAGGACTGTCTCAGTGAAGGAATTGTGCATTATTCATCTCATAGGAAGTACTATTATCTACATCTTGTGAAATATAATGATCTTCTTTCCGTATTTAGCATAGCGGAAGTCACTCGGATGCACAACAAGGAAACAGTCCCTTTGGTCCAACTCGTCCATGCTGACCAGATATCCTAACCTAATCTATTCACATTTGCCAGCATTTGGCCCATACCCCTCTACACCTTTTTTCTATTCATATGCTCATCCAGATGCCTTTTAAATGTTGTAATTGTACCAGCCTCCACCCCGTGGGTTGCTCTTCAGAGGGCAGTGTGAACTTTTTGGGCTGAAGGGCCTGTTTCCACACTGTAGGGAATCTAATCAAACACTCCCGAGGACCTTTATCAAGTGGATAAGTCCTGCTCGGATTTGTTTTTCCAAAATGCAGCACCTTGCATTGATCTAAATTAAACTCCATCTGCCATTTCTCAGCTCATTAACCCATCTGGTCAAGATCCTGTTGTGCTCTGAGGTGATCTTTTTCAATGTCTACTAGACCTCTAATTTTAGTGTCATCTGCAAACTCACTAACCATACGGTGTATGTTCACATCCAAATCATTCACATAAATGACAAAAGCACTGGATCCAACACCAATCCTTGTGGGTCACAGCCTCCAGTCTGAAAAACACCCTCAACTAGCACCTTGTCTTTGAGCCAGTTTTGTATCCAAATGGCCAGTTCTCCCTGAATTTCATGAGATCTAACCTTGCTAACCAGTCTCCCATGAGAAACCTTGTTGAATGCCTTCCATATAGATCACTTCTACTGTTCTGCCCTCTTCAATCCTGAGTTTTTGAAGAAGTAACAATCAAGTTTGTGACACATGATTTCTCACGCACGAGGCAAGGACTGATTAAAGAATCAACATGGCCTTTCCAAATACATGCAAGTCTGTCTCTCAGATTTCCCTCCAACAGTGTGCCCACCACTGACGTCAGGCTCACCAGTCTATAGTTCCCTGGCTTCTCCTGACCATATTTTGTTAAATAGTACAGCGTTCGCCAACCTCCCATATTCCAGCACCTCATCTGTGACTATCAGTGGTACAAATATCTCACTAAGAGTCCCAGAAAATCACTTCCCTAGCTTCCCACAGAGTTCTAGGGTACACCTGTTCAGGTTCTGGGGATTTATCCCCTTTCAAATTTTGCACAAGAGGTTATCGGAGTCCATGGTGACTTTCAACAAAGTAACAGAAATGGATTCCACTTCCCCTTTGATGCTTGCACTCCTGCAAGTTTATTCCTTCAAGTTATTATCCAATTTCCATCAACGGTTTTCATTTCTACTCTCATAGTCAAAGTGTTCTTTCTTTGTGCTGAATTAATTATTCAAGTTACCTGGGAGAAATGCTAAAGGGCGAGGAGAATGATGGGAATATGAAGAATCATCTTTTGAAAATCCTTCTCTATATTGTTTAGGTGCCACTAACGTTACATTGCTGATGGGCCTGCCCAGCTTAATGGGGTAGGCTGCAGTAACATTGTATTGTTTCACTTTAAAGCCTTTTATCAGAAGTTCTAATTCCGTTAGGAATACAGCACTATTTTATTAAGGGAGGGGGTGGAAGGGGAGTGCAAGCTAATTATCAGTCACTTGGCCAAGACTGTGAGGAGGCAGGAGAGGATACTTCTGTGGTTACGTCTGAAAATTTCTGTTGTGCTTCTCAATAAATTCCAATGTCTGGGACAGGAGGGATACCATCTGCTCTTTCAAGCAAATGTATTTTTTTTAAGAAAGAAGTACATCAAGGTTTCCAATTATGCAATTCTTTCTCCTGGAAAGATATTACACCTCATTACTGTAAAGTGATATTTCTTCTTGTTTCTATAGTTTCAATTCATCATAATTGTAGTCTGTGAAACACCCCACCCACTTGCTGGACATATGATTCCCTATGACTGCATTATAGTAAATGTCATGAGTGTCCAGCTGTCCTACAGTGCAGTGTAATTAACAGGGACTAGGTCCATTGCGATATAACATTATATCGCAAGTAACAACTTAGGCTGTGAATTTTACTGTCCAACATTCTGTCCAAAGCCCTACTAATCAGAGTAGCTAATCGGCTGCCTCATAATCTGGCCTGTTACAATGAACTTCATCTAGGTAGGTGGCTTGTGGTGCAGTGCAGTGCAGTAGAGTACCAGTACCTGCCACAGAATGCCTGGGTCAAAATCCTACCTTCCTTGGAGGGATATGATAATGTCTAAACAGATTTATTTAAAATAGCTATACAGTAGCACTAGTCAGTCATTTTGACAGCAAATTTTACTTGGTTTGAAAACTGGTTTGATATCACTTGTAGACGGATTGCCTTTATTAAAAAAAAGGATCTTAAATGATTTAAGCAGAAACAAAATCCATAAACTAACTCTTTGTGCCTTCAATGGAGTGTAAGCTCAGTTTAATGCAGAACTTGGAATGGGGAAAACAATTCCTCAAACTCTACTGGTGATATAGAAGAAATATTGTTCTTGCCAAATAATGTAACATTGAAATAAATTACTAAGATTAGGAACAAAGTACATGATAATGCTTCTTGAAGCAGCTATTCCCACTGGAAAATGCTGATGAGCAAAAAGTGAGAATGAATGCAAGATCAGCTGACTCACTGTTCAAGTTCAGCACTGCTCCCTTGAGGGGGTAACATGGCACTCTAGCACAACATGTGATCTTGTCATAAAGCTGCACATATTCCCCTGGTGTTTGTACCCACAGGAATTATCTGGCATTACTGTCAAGTGTCCCCTCCAGACTAAGAACAGAAGTGTGTAATTACTAAGTCATAGAGCATAGAAACAGACCCTTCGATCCAACTAGTCCATATAGACTATGTTCCCAAACTAAACTAGTACCACCCAAAATTAAACTAGTACCACCCAAAATTAAACTAGTACCACCCAAAATTAAACTAGTACCACCCAAAATTAAACTAGTACCACCCAAAATTAAACTAGTACCACCCAAAATTAAACTAGTACCACCCAAAATTAAACTAGTACCACCTGCCTGCATTTGGCCCACATCCTTCATATATTTTCCTATTCCAAAATGTATTTTAAAGATGGTAAATTCAGCTGGAGTTACAACCAACTACTGTATATATTATTTTAAAAACGTGCCTGATATCCTTCTTAAAACCTTCTCCTTTCACCTTAAAAATAAGCTCCTGAGTCTGGAAACCCCTGAGGAAGAGACCTTTGCTATTTACCTTATCTGTGCCTCTCACGATTTTAAGTTTCTATAAAAAGGTCTCCCCTCAACCTCCTACATTCGTGTGAAAAGTCTCAGCCTATTCCTGGCAACATCCTGGGTTCAAAAAAACATTTACCGTCTCCCATTTAATCCCACCCTTCCTATAATGGTGACCAGAACTACACAGTATTCTCGAAGAGGCCTCGATAATTAGTACTTATTTAATCAATTAATTTCTTCAGTTGATACAGCCTAGTAATTGGAGAGAAAAAAATCCAAAGGGAAGGAATCCATAACAGTTTAGGTATTTTGTCAGTGTCTGGTTGTAACGATTTTGAGAATTAAAATATTCTCTCTTTCAAAACAGTTGAAAATTTAACAAAGCATTTTGGTTTGATTTTCAGCCAAAAGGCAGGAAATGAAAAATTGAAGACCTGGTCAACTGTACACAGTTGGAAACTGAAGACAGAAAGGAGTAGAAGGATTTTAACTGGAGCAGTGTAAATTAAAATTCCAAGCAACAACAAATAGGGGGGTGCTTCAGGAAAGCTCTCGGAACCAAAATGACTCCTGTGTCCTATGCAGGCATTACTAGCTCAGACTACAGTAAACTTGGTTTACTTAATTCCCAAGTTTTTGGGAAGGCAGAAGTTATTTTTCTCTCTAGTGGTAGAAAAACAGTTGAAGTGGCCAGTTCCAACATTAGCCCTTTGTATGACTGAGTAAGTGCTCAGGGAAAGTGCATAAAGTTTGCTACATGTTGGAAGAAAGTGTCATTCATTCAGAGACAGATTTTTTAAAAAAATCAAGGGCATCTCAGTTAATACCACAGGTATCCAGTTAAGCATTCAATACCCTCAGGAAACAACCTGTAACAGATCTGTGGAATTTGAAAGGCTTAAAAAAAAAACTTACTTGATCATTGGGTATAGACACTCAAGAGAAATTACTTAAAATAAACGGAAATAATTCTCCTGAAGTTTAAAAACTCCATCCCTGTCTGAACAGGAAGTGATTGTGTGCAGGTAAGCAGATACACTGACTATTATCTGATCCACAGCCCTTGTTCCAGAAGAAACCATCCCCTCGTCAGCTCCTAACCAACTGGAAAAAAAAGAGAGTGCGAGCGAGCGAGCAAGGAAACTGGCACCCATGGGAGAGGGGTTAGTATGTGGGTGCCCTCCTCGGGACAGACAGGGTACTGCTGAGACATAGGAGGTAAGGCAAAGAAACCCCTCTTTTAACTGAAGAAAAAAGTAGAGCATATCCCATGCCAAGTACTGGAGGTTAGGGGAAAAGCTAGTACGATTTATAGTGACATGCACATTCCATACAAAAAAAACGGACAAATGGATAATGGTCTCCCATTGCCACAGAACTGGAGGATGATGGTAGCTAATGAGGATCTTTGGAGGAAGACTGGACATGCCCACACTGTGTTCCCTACCACTGAGCTAACTGATTACCCCAATACTAAAATTTCGTCTACATAATCTATACCACTTAGGTGTAGAAGAGTGAACATACTGAAAAAGGCTGCTCAATAGCTCAGAGAGCAGGCTGCACCACCCTAACTCTACTTGCTGTGGAGTGACAGAGGGATGGTACCCAAACTGACAGCTGTTTGGATGTTGAGAAAGGGGTAAAGAGGTACCATTGCTGATCAGTGAAAACATAGGATGTTTCAAAATAAAAAAAAAGGCAACAATGCAATATTTGGTGTGGACAAAAAAAAGTGTGGCTGTGAAAGTTGCTGGAGAAAGTTTTGGTTCTCTAGTTTATATCCAGTTATTGAATTCTTGAAAGTTCTGCAAGACACCGCTACAAGTCTCCAGTGGTCTACAGAAGCTATTTGCATGGGCTGATGACTTCAGAATTCAAGCATGTTATACGGTCAGTGAACAATTCAATATCCGCTGACTGAAAATTTAGCAACCATCATTTGGAACTGCTCAAGTGAACCAGACAGTTAAAAGGACTTTTAATATAAAATGTAACTATTTGACCTTAGTGTGGGCAGTGATCAAAGAGGATTCAGTTTAAAATCAGATATTAATTGAATTGTTTTGTTTTTAAGCTTATCTCTGCTAAAATGTTACAGTTCAAAAATAAGTTATAAGCCTGGTGTCTGATATTGGTTATTCATAAAGGCTGGTCAAGAAGAATTGAGCAAATGAGGGTCACCAAATTTCTTAGTTTCACTCAATCTCCAGCATCAGCAAGTCTATCTCACTGTTGTGCCGAGAACCCTCCTGTGCTAACAAACAGAACTTCAAATAAGAGTCTTCAGGGAAAAAAAAACAGGGCAGAGGAAAGAAGCAAAATGAAAAAAATGTTTCTGTACTTCTGCAATCATTGTCTCGATAAGGGAAACTCTTTATATGAACTTTTACAGCAAGGTGATTTCATCCATCTGTTCCATACTAGTACTCTTGCATCATGGAGGCAGCCTGAGAATCTCCATTAATACTTTTAGAAAGATCTCCAGTATGAAGAAAGAAAACCTGTCAAGTGTTAGAAGCATTCTGAAATACCTCCTGTGAAGTTATTAAACTAGAGATGCTAGATGCATAGTACATTCATTAGACTTGATGAGAAATCAGCTAAGGTATTTGCTAAGCATGTGCTCAGCACAAACCATCTCACAAAACTTGCTGCTCTGGGTGTGGTCAAATTCTTTCTGGTGGCTACACATT
This sequence comes from Hemiscyllium ocellatum, assembly GCF_020745735.1. Classification (NCBI taxonomy): domain Eukaryota; kingdom Metazoa; phylum Chordata; class Chondrichthyes; order Orectolobiformes; family Hemiscylliidae; genus Hemiscyllium; species Hemiscyllium ocellatum. The sequence goes on along the minus strand of NC_083411.1, from coordinate 91,332,525 downwards.
TGCAAGCACACAGTTTAGTTAAACTAAGAGAAAGCTAGCTACCAAATCTGTCTTTATTGCTTTCAAAAAAAGAATGCAGAGAAACAAAAGACCACAACAAACATGAAAGCAAACATTTCTGCTCTGTAAATCATTGATTACATCAATAGGATTGTTTTGAGCAATTAATGTCCATTTAAGTATCAAATGATGATAATGAAATACTTGCAAAACAGCTATGCTCTAGTCAATAGTATTCCAGTAATAAAAACTGGAAACTATTTGCAAACTTCACAATCTTAAATGTAAGACTATCTTCCCTCCCCATTAGTCAAAATAGTTTAGCCACTTTGAATTATTGCACTCCCCCAAACTACCTCAACCTGCTTTATACACAGTGCCTCTACAGCATGAAATAAATCATAAGAATTTTGTGGTTACACAACCAAGTTAAATACCAACAGTCTACATGAGGACAGAAGCAAGGTTGCAAATGCCACCTTGAAAAAGCTGGAAAACAAACTTAGGGAAGTAACTCATGAGTTTATGGACAAGGAGTTTGATTTCTGCCATCAAATGACAGTGTGATTAAAATGAAGGTTGCACGAAGGCACAGGACTAATCCTAAACTCAGGGCGATGAGCGATGAAAAAGGACAGAAACAAAATGTTTAAAAAGAACTTTGGGATAATAGCTGCTTAAAATGGAGGATTCTCTGGGGAAGGGCATGTTTTCTAAGAAACATGTCAGCTTATTTTTATCTTCAAAATCTGACTGCAAGGAGAAAAAGAATGGTTTTTAAACAAACCAAGATGTACCACAATGTCTGAATAAGAGTTCACTATGTATTTCATTCCTTGCTGTGAAACCATGTAGATATGGGTTCCTTCAATCTGCACACGATCAGGAGCGTGAGCAGGTTGGAACTAGATATTAGTTTGAGAGAAATAGACGCAGAAAAAGACACAGAAGTATGTGCTGATGTTCTCACCAGAAGCAACTGCCAGTTCTCTTCAGTTTTGAATTAAAAACTGTTTAAATTTTAAGAAAACCAGTTGTCTTTCCTGCAGCAGTTCCAGTGAGCTACGACTTTTGATCTGATAAATCCAACATTTTCCAGGTAAGTCAGTTGCTCTGTACTTGTTACCAGTTAGTAGAAGCTTCCAGAGGAAGATAATTGAAGGCAAAGGACCTAGCTAGTCAAAATCAGATAATGAACATCAATTGGGAAGCAAAGATCAACAAGAAGTTTATGTACAAGGGGGAAAAGTTTATGAAGTGGATCAAAGCTTTATTTAGTAATGTCATACAAAATGCTTAAATTTACTTGTAGTTCTAGTCTAATTATTTAGAATAAATAAATTATTTAATATAGAAACCTGATTCCATGCTATCAATTTCAGTCTGAAAGAGATGATAAATTGGGGTCCTATGCATAATTTTCCAAAAATGTTTTGGAATGACTCCAAATCGGGAGTCACTTTGTGGTACACTACCATTGTTTATTTTAAACAGATGCATGCTGTAAGCAACAGGAAAACACTGTGTGCCTTTCATTTGTTATATTGTTCTTTGAAATAACGTGAAGCTTCTGCCCACAACAGAGGAGTAGGAAAGCACAGGACTGTAGGGGTACAAAATACTAAGCAGATTATTTTTAAAGTAGACCAAACTTAGGTGAGCAATGAGATCAAAAGGATTGTATGATTGGAGGAGATTGTAGATCAGACTTGACAGGTGATTGGGACGTGAAAGTTAGGAGTTAGACAGTTTTGGAGAACAAGTTTATCAAAAGATGAAGGGTCATCCGGAAGAGCTTTAGAACGTTTTGGCTGGAATAACAACAGCACGAACGTTGTGTAACAGGCAAACTGAGGCAGAAACAAAATATAGAGTGATATTACCAAAATAGGAGAAGGTTTTGGTAATGATACTCATGGTTGAAAACTCATGCAAGGTCACAAATGATACCAAACTATTATTTTAAAAAAAAATAGCTAACCTGCTGTTGAAGAAGATTCATTTGCAAATACATTTCTTCAGTTTTCTTCCTCAGCTTCTCATTTTCTGCTTGAGTACGTTGTCGGTCTTTGCGTTCTGTCTTATAATCTGATTCATAAAGCTTGGTCTACATTTCAGAAAATTAGAATTCTCATTTTATACCAATTGGAGATGAAATCATGATTAATTTGTCAGTTATCAAAAAGGTCAACAAATGCAAGATGCACAGGCACTTAAAAAACAGTCCTAATGTAGTATGAAGTTCACACATTTCTTAGGCGAAAAACTGAGGACTGCAGATGCTGGAATCTAAACTACACATTTCCTGCCAGATTGAGGGAAACAATAGTAATATCCAGAACTTCCACCCAGATCTGAAACATCTTTTGATTCTTTTCTGATCAAATCATTGGACAGGCAAATAAGAGGACTTAATACTGGTTTGAAACCACCACAAGATTAAAGCTGTCACCACGTCTCAGGAAAATTAATGGTAAAATCAGACCTTAGGCCTGCACATCAAGTAGGTCAATTTTGGGATATCCTTATCTGACTGGATAATTAAAGGTTGCTCATCATAATAGGAGCGGTCTAAACTGGGAGAATGAAACAGTTGGCAAGGAAATGGGAGGTTAATCGGCTTTCACACTATCAAAGATCTTTCATGTTGTTCTTTTGCCCAGCCTCCTTGCTTTTGCTAGTCTAACCAATCATCTAACCTTTCCAACTTCTGATTAATCAAAGAAAGAAACATCCTGAAACACAGGGCAGAATCTTATTAGCAGCTTTGGTGGTGGACAGACTACAATCTACAGGTTTACAAAAAAAAACACTAACAGAATGTGAACAGTGCTGACTGGGCCAACATTTATTACTCATCCCTAGTTGCCTTAGATGTGGTTAGCTGCCTACATGAACCGTTGCAGTCCAGTTGTTGCCAGTAGGTCTCCAGCAGTATCAGCCAGTGAGTGAAAACAAAATCAGTGATATAGTCCCATGTCAGGATGGTGAGTGGCTTGAAGGAAAACCTGACAGGACCCCTATGATAGTCTCTGAGCACCAGAGCTGGGGAGCAATGAGGCCCTCATTATTTAAGCTTTCACTCCCAAACTGAGCGTACGGACTGTTCTTTTCCACGCTTTAGGCCTCGTAGCTCTGACTACAAATTGCTGAAAAGATTTCTGATCTGTTTAAAAGGACGGCTCCATCTTGAAGCATCCACATGTTTTCTTGTATATACAGCAGTGTATATTGGGCTTCAGGTAGGACAATGGGTGCAGGTATTCCCACTGACTCAGACATATACATGAATCATCTACCACTTATAGTTCAAGGGTATATCTGGAGGCAATCCAATTGCTAGTGCTTAAGGGAGGCCATTTGGTCCATCAAGTCTGCATTGGACGTCTTAGTTACCACCTCAAATAAAAGTATTCTTGTATGTATCCACTGGGGTCTGGGCAAATTGCGATGACTTTCCAGCATCTACAATCAGAGTTGATTAAAAAGTGGAGCTGGAAGAAACATAGCAGATCAAGCAGCTTCTGAGGAGTGAGAGAGCAGGAAAATCAGAGTTAAAAAAAGGTGGAATTGTTGCAAGGTTTGTAGCTCAGGTTGAGGTTTAGGGTGTAGGTTTGCTCGCTGAGCTGTAGGTTTGATATCCAGACATTTCATTACCTGGCTAGGTAACATCATCAGTGGCGATCTCCAAATGAAGCGAAGCTGTTGTCTCCTGCTTTCTATTTATATCTTTCTCCTGGATGGGGTTCGTGGTGATGTCATTTCCTGTTCATTTTCTGAGGGGTTGATAGATGGTATCTAGATCTGTGTTTGTTTATGGCGTTGTGGTTGGAGTGCCAGGCCTCTAGGAATTCTCTGGCATGTCTTTGCTTAGCCTGTCCCAGGATAGATGTGTTGTCCCAGTCAAAATGGTAGTTTTTCTCATCAGTGTGTAGGGAGAGAGGGTCGTGTCTTTTTGTGGCTAGCTGGTGTTAGTGTATCCTGGTGGCTAACTTTCATTCTGTTTGTCCTACATAGTGTTTGTAGCAGTCCTTGCATGGAATTTTGTAGATGACGTTGGTTTTGTCCATGGGTTGTACTGGGTCTTTTAAGTTTGTTAGTTTTTGTTTGAGAGTGTTGGTGGGTTTATGTCATTCCATGCAAGGACTGCCACAAACACTATGTAGGACAAACAGGAAGAAAGTTAGTCACCTGGATACATGAACACCAGCTAGCCATAAAAAGACACGACCCCCCTCTCCCTCATAGCCCAACACACGGATGAAAAAAAACATTTCGAATGGGACAACACATCTATCCTGGGACAGGTTAAGCAAAGACATGCCAGAGAATTCATAGAGGCCTGGCATTCTGACCGCATAGATCTAAATACCATTTATCAACCCCTCAGAAAACGAACAGGAAATTACATCACCACAAATCCCAGAAACCCCATCCAGGACAAACATATAAATAGAAAGCAGGAGGCAACAGGTGCACTTCACTTGGAGGTCGCCACTGATGATGTTACCTAGCCAGGTAATGAAACGTCTGGATATCAAACCTACAGCTCAGCGAGCAAACCTACACCCTAAAAAAGGTGGAATTGTTTTTTTGGAAGACTTGAGGTTGGCATCAAAAGTGGGCCGAAGCCCCAAAACATTGACTCTCCTGCTCCTTAGAAGCTGCTAGACCTGCTGTGCTTTTTCCAGCTCCACATTTTTAAATCAACTTCATTGGGGCTTCGGCCCACTTTTGATGCCAACCTCAAAAAGAAATTCCACTTTTTAAACTCTGATTTTCTCTCCACAGGTCTTAGTTGACTGCAATCAAGTAACATTCATCACAAATTTAAATTTAAAACAAAAGATTCAAAAAAAGGAGAGATTACTGCTTACCTGACACACGAGAGCAAGCATTTGGTCCTGAAGCTCTTTGCACTCTTTTTCAGAGACTCCATTTTTGGTTGCATGTCGGGCTGCTTCAGTCTTAGTCAGTCTGTACTGACTGTGGCCCCTTGGTTTCTCCGAGATTTGAACACGTTTTGGGGAAGAGGGTATTATGTCTTTATGTTCTGACTGTGACTGGGGATAGATGTAATTTGATTTCTCATTGTGTGGAATTGGTCTCCATGGTTCATCTTCCTGAACAATGATACAAAGTATTTTCAGATAATACAGACACCATAGTTTTCACATATCCTGACTGCAGCAAATTCAGATCCAATGTTACTATTCTACTGCGTTGCCATGTAATATTAAAAAGACAATTTTCAAAAGGAACTTAGTTTGCATGGTTTATAAATGAATACATGCAGACATATGATAAAAAGAACATAAAGTAGACACATAGTTCTTGGACATTATCTGAAAACAGATAACACTTAAGTTTCTACGGCTGGCAATATTGTGCCTGCAGACAAATGATATTGGAATTACCTCAGATGCATAACATCTTAATTCTCTCTGGTGAAATGATAAATTTACAAACACACAAAGAATGACTTGATGTCAAAAGAGTAACAGAGTGAAGAGTCTGGGATGGGTGCATTTCCCACAGGGCCACGGCCCATTTTGGAGGGAAGAAGAAAGTTTGATCCATCTAGGCCCCAGTTCCTCGAACACCTTGGCAACATTCTCCTCTGCAGTACCTCTGCTTTCTGAAAAAAAAATCTCAACTTCACTTGTTCATCTTTTGACATTTCCTTTCTGACTTGTCTCATGTTTCCATTTCTGGGGATAGGCTATCTGCCAATATTCATTCCAAGCCTACCAACTTCCATTACCCTGCTCCATTGCTACCAGCTTCAGTATGACACCATCACATACCAAGCAGCACCTCCTTTGCTTTTTAAAAAAACACTTACCTCCAGGACAAAACACCACCTCCTCCCTCAGTTTCCAATGTACTAAACAGTTCAAGTAGGTGAGGTAGAGATTTACTTGAACTTTGTTCAAGTACTTTTCTGCTTGTAATATGGTCTCCTCTACATTGAAACCAAATGCAGACTAACTGCTTGTTGAATAGCTTCGCTCAGTTTATAAACATCACCCTGACATTCCAGTTGCTTGCCAGTTTACATTTCTGCCACAGTTCTGCAGCATTGTTCCATTGTCAGCCAACGCAAGGTAGAGGCCCAGCACCTCAATTCCCACTTAGGGACTTTACAACCTCCTAGACTCTGAGCTCAACAACTTCAGATCATGAATTCTGTCCCACATTTTCATTACCCACGCTGAAGTGTCTAGCTTTCCTCTCAGCATTACTGATCTCTATTCTGCTGTGGGCACATACTCTGGATTCACAACCCTTCTCTCCAACTACTACTAATCTTTAGTTCTGGGCCACGTTCCATTGAACAAATGTTCAACGACAATGTGGTCTGCTGTATGGAATCCATCACTTTTCCACCCTCAACTCAAAACAAGTCAGTCATTAATGGACTCATAACATTAACTGTTTCTCTCCCCACAGATGCTGTCAGACCTGTTGAGTTTCTTCAGCATACATACTTTCACAGTGAGATACCCTGGTTGGTTTGTACTCAGCATCAGCTCTTAAAAGAAATGGATTTGTCTTCAAAATAGTAAAGGTCTATGAATGTGTATTACAAGATGGTTTTAGTTATAACTACTCAGCGCTTCATGTTGGTTTCTGGATGAGCTGCAGAAGTCAAATTATAAATACATCCTCCAGCAGATACTCTTACTCTCAGGTTGGAGAAGGAAACATGATAGTTGTCCAGGAAGTGAGCACCGAGCACTAAGTTACATTTCCTGTGGTCTCAGTTCAACTGTACATCATAGGGAGTAGAAAGCTTTTATATGGAGGAATTGAGGTGACTAATCCCTTGTGCCAATGTCATCACCCAGGGAACCAATGAATGGCTCTCTGACAACTAAAAGAGGCATCTATGACCTACATCTGCAGGGTGCCACCCATGTTCACAGCCAATAGAGTACTCCAAATAAAGAATCCAATGCCATGGTGGCCTGAACAACTGGTATCTGGGGTCTGCTGTAGGGAGAGACAGCGACAGAGACAGCGACAGAGACAGGCCTGGAAATGTCATATGTTAGCCTCCTTCAAATGATAATGTGCTAGGTGGCACTTTCCATCACTTGTGGTCCTCCCCTTTACCAGCTTCTCCTCCCTACTCTTCCCAATGTCTGTGTAATCTGTTCCCATCTCATTTCCTTCATTTGCTACTTGTTCTTTCAACAAGGCTTCCTTTTTCAGCATCAGATATTAGTAAAACTCCAGTTTCATATCATAATTCAAAAGGAATGACTAATCAGAAATATGACCTACTTAGTGTAATTGAAAACTACATGGGAAAAAAACTTAACTGCTGAGTGATGCATTTTGTAGCATCCAGGACTTCCCTCCCTGTTCTAAACAGCTGCACCTTAGAGATAACTTTGACACAAGTACAGTGAAAAGTCTACAAGTCCCCATTTTTGGCACCATCTTGGGTACAAATATATCCAAGTACTGATTCTGAAGGAAAACAATTAGAAAAATAAAAAGGAATCAAAAAAAGTTCAGAATGACAGTACTCCATCCCAGTCCACACTAGCACCTAGCCTGTTGACTACTAACTATTTATTGACCTTCTGAACAAGGGATCTAAACACAAATCCAGGGTGTTTGCAAGGTCTTGTAGCCAGAGGTCCTCGCTCTGGGCACCACAGCAGGATGCATCACCTTGGAGGTACTAAAATCAATGCCATCTATTTCACAACGTTCCAATACATACCTGCAAGTGAGCTTGCTGCCTATTGTAATTCCAGCCAGGAATGTAACTGAGCTGCATACCATAGGACAGGAAACATCATTTGAAATTGCTCGCTGAAGATGGCTTAGCTAGATGGAATTGATGGTATGAGGAAGTCCCCCATACTACAATTTATACATTACTTTTTAACAAGAGATGATATTGTTAAGCTCATCTTTGTTGCAAACTACAAATATGGAACTTTAACTAAATTGAGGCATTAAGTGAAACAATTTAAAAAGGTGATTTTTAAAAAAGAAACTGCACTGCAGAGATGGGCATTTGAAACAAACATTCAAAATAGGATTAAATAAGGTTTAGATTCTAGTTCTACTAACAGGAAATTGGAACACTGCAATCAAATTCAAACTTTAAAATTAACTTGATCAGAATATATTGGACTAACAGGAGTACAGAGGTATACTTGCATCAGTAGAAGTACAAAACTAAACCAAGAATCGATCACCACAAAAGGCAACAAAAAGGGAACAGTTTGCAGAGATGCAAGCATTACAGTAAATACAGGCAAACTTATTGATGGAGTTGATTCATGATTTTTGTTTTACAGGCAAGGCCGAGCAATGGTACTTCAACTAAGATGGCTCGGATTACAAATTTAAACATCGGTGAAATGTAACTTTACAATGCCTATTAGTAGAAGTAAAATATTCACTCTGCATTAAATGTTTGGCAAGAGAACACAAGTCATTGAGAATAACTAGTTAAAGAAAGTAATTTTCATTGCCCTGGGTGTTTTTAAAAATGGAATGGTGGGAAAGTAAATTTTGTTACACAATGCAGAAATTCACAGGATGCAACATTGTGACAAATATTGTGTTCAAGGCAATGTTTAAAATGTTGCTGGAAACAATGCCCTGAACTGCAATACTGGAGGGAACAATCTATGTCCTTGACTTGAAGCTACATTAACTGGTTGTTCACCAACAGGGAACAAATTTCACCCAGCGCATGCGTCAAATTCTATTCAACTGGTTATGGGTTAGAGACTTACCAAGGGTGGTTGGACTGTCTGTCTCATATTGTGTAATTTACTTTCCAACTGTCTCACATATTCCTGGAGTTGTTGATTTTTCTTCATCTCTTGGATTAAGGACTGCTCATAATACTCCCTTTTGTGCTAATTTCAAAAATGAAAAAAAATACATAATATACTTAATGAAATAATTACTGACATTGATATCAGTTCCTAACATTGGCAGCAAGATCAAGTGAAGCTTTGCATTAATTAAATTAAAATCTGTTATCCTGCATTAGTACTAACTTTAGCAAGTGATTGGCAAGAGAAAATATATTGGCACAAGAGACCCAAATCACAGATCTCAAAATGGAAACTTTCAGAATCTAATAATTAAAACTAAAAATCAAATCAATTTTCTGGAAGACTGCTCATAGTCATGATACAAATTTTTAGCAATGACTGAAACGGAGGAGTTTAATTTAGATTAACTGACTTTGCTATTGCTGATCAAATGGTCAAATTTGGATTTAATTGCAGCTAGGCTGAAGTAAATTAGGAAGTAGACATACAGATCAGACCTCAGCATTTTCATTTGTCTGTTTTTGACAGAAAGGAACAGGGGATTTTCAACTTCCCAAATTGGGCTAATGTCTTCCTACTATGCTTCACAGCACAGTTTTTGCTTTGACCAGTTGAATGCTGCTGTACCTTTGGTTTTTGTGTGACTAAGGAAGTGCTGATTCAAGGTTCACAGCAATAAGGGATACATTTCTAAAAATGTTTCAGCCATTTGTTGCAAGCCTTCACATTATAATAACTTTTCCAATGATTTCTAAAGTTTTGGGACATTTTAAAAGCAATGAAAGAATTATACTGTTAGTCATATGGTACTGCCACATTACAATTATTGGATTATACTTGTGAATGAACAAGTATTCAAGGATGAAGGACCTTCATTAACAGAATGTAAAATGAACTATTTGTAAAGATTTTGTTGGCTCTTATTATTGCAATGTGAAAGGTAATGTTAATCAGCGTAAAGAAAAAGGCATCTAGATGAGAATCAGTGGATTATGGACAATCTGGATGTGATTACTGAAATGTGGATTGGAGGAGTCTGTAACTGAGTGAGGGGATTTATTGTGCTCAGTATTATGAATTGAGGCAGTGAGGTTTGCATGATTGTATGAGAATGATTGATTGACTGTACAGGGAGTGCAGATCGACATGAATCATTATCTGTTACACCTGCAAATTAACTTTTAATCAGGAAGGCAGATAGAATATTGGCTTTCATTCGAGAGCGGAGAGGTTCTGCTGTAATTGTACAAGGTGCTGGTGAGGCTGAACCTGGAGGATTGTGATATATCTTTTCTCCAGAAAGAAGACCAGAACCATTGGTCTTGGAGGTGATATACAGGAGGTTCACCAGCATGATTCTGGACATGAAGGGGTTATCCCAGGAGGAAAGGTTGAACCACCTGGGACCGTACGTGCCAGGATTTAAGAAAATGGAAAGGGAATCTTAAAAGATAGAGGTGGACAAGTTGTTTCCACTGGTGGGAGAGTCTGGGACTAGGGGACATGACCTCAAGATTAGGGGGAGTAGATTTAGGAAAGGTGAGGAAGAACTGCTTTTGCCAGAGTAGTGAATCTATGGAATTCGCTGCCCAAGGAAACAGTAGAGGGAGCTTCATTAAATATATTGAAGCCACAGTTGGATGTTTTTTTTTGCATAGTTGGAGAATTAAGGGGTATGGGGATAATGCAGATAGGAGGAGCGGAGGCAATGAATAGATCAGCCATGATCTTAAAGAATGGTGGAGCAGGCTCGACATCCTCTGTATTGTGGAACAAGGACAAATGAGAATATAGAGTTAATGAACTAAAGCTGATGAAAATTAATATTGCTAAAGATATTATTCAATAAGAGGTCTGTCAAACCAAGAAATGTCCAGCCACTTCGTTCTATTTTCTATCACTTTGCCCATAGCTTTCTGTCTTCAAGTGTTTATCTGAGTATTTCTCGAGTACAGTAGTTTCAAACATTTACCATTCGTTTAGGTAGGGTTTCAGATACCCACCACCCTCTGAGTCAAAAGAAAATTCCTCCTTGAATCCTCTAAAGCTATGAGAGGTATAGAAGGTGTAGATGGAGGACAAAGAAACCTGCCCCTCAGACAGATGATAAATCTTTGTCCCTTTGACATTGACTGGTCTACGAAAGGAAAAAAAAAGAGGTTCTCATCTACTCTCAATGTCCCTTAAAAATTTTGTACACTTGAAATCAGAACCCCCACCCCTTTTTCACTTTTGAAAAAATTATCCTCTGCCTATCCAATCTCACTTCTTTGCCAAATACTCCAGCTAGCAACACCCTGGTGAATACCCTTTACACCATCGAGTGCAATCATAGCCTTCCTAACATTGAGTGACCAGAACTGCACACAATACTCTGGTCTAGCTTAACTGAATTCTTACACAGTACTATCATAACATCCCTGCTCTTGCATTCAATGCATCAATAAAAGACACTTTTTAACCACCTTATCTGTCTTGCTGTTTTAAGGATCGCTAGACATTCACACTGATCCTCTATTTCTAAGGGGAATACCATTCAATATATGGCTCCCCTTCCATTATTAGTCCTCCCAAAATGCAACACTTCATACTTTAAACTCCATGTGCCACTGTTCTGCCCACCTGACCAAACCTGCCTTCATCATCCCAAGGCTTTCCTCCTCATTATTTACCACCAACCCCTTCCCAGTTTTCATGTCATTTGCATGGTTACTGATTTCTTCCCCCCCCCTCCATTTTTAACTATTCACAAATTGGGATTGTCAGTAATTGCTCTCCTACATAAACATGTCTAGATCATTAATGTATACAACAAACTGCAAGGGACCCAGCACCAAATCCTTTAATATGCCACTGAACTAAAGCTGCCAGCTACAAAAACACTGACCATCATGCTCTGCTTGTTGCCTTGAAGCTAATTTTGAAGCGAATGTGCACTTAGCTTCTTGACCAGTCTCCCATACAACACCTTGTCAAACCTTAGTGGAGTCCACGTAGACTACATCAACAGCATTAACCTCATTTATGTACCTATTCACCAGTTCTTTGAAATTTTTCCAAACATTTTCCTACCTGTTGTTGTAATGAAAGACTGGCTTCTAAAAAAATATATATCTTCTCCCCACAAGTTCAGTAAAACCCCCAAATCAGCATTCTTTCATTCAACCATACTTGTAATATCAGGAGTTTGCTTTTATTCATTTGGTGATATATTCACATAAACAATAATGCCCCACACAGTGCCCCTAGCAGAGCGCTGCATTCAAACCGTCAAGGTGAAAAGCTAAAAGTCTGCTGTAGTTTAGTGTCAGTGGAGCTGCCTTTCAAATAGGAGACAGTATGTTTTACGCAGAAATTGAGACAGAAGTGATTGGAATGTTCCCCCACACATCAATACCACCATTCTGACAGCATCATCTCCTAGGGAAAGTCCAAAAAAACCTGAAGCATCAAAAAGGGTGGGGAAGCACCCTTCTGGTTCTGCCCTCTTTTTACTCTGCTTTGGAACACAACCTGTCCCTGGGGCACAGGCAACAGGAAAATTAGCTCAGATCTCTTAAGCAGAGAGTTTGGATACAGTCAGTGTATTTGAATAAAGAAATCACGTTAAGGTTGAGGCAAAGTGTATAGCTGTACTTCAGTGATGCCACTGACAAAAAAAAGGTTTGAGTTACAAACTCTATCCAAATTAGCAAGACAATCCAGTGACAATGTGTCAAGAGAAAGTGGTTTTGATCCTATGCAGAGATGTGTCAGTTTTCTTAAATGAAGTCAATCGAATCCCTGCAGGAAGCAGGCCATTCAGTCCACACTGACCCTCCGAAGAGCAAACCACCCAAACCCACAACGCTACTCTAAAACCCTGCATTTCCTAATCCATCCTGTCCACACATCCCTGAATACTATCACAACCAATCCACTAAATCAGCACATCTTTGGACTGTGGAAGAAAACGGGGACACCTGGTGGAAACCCATGCAGACATGGGGAGAAAGTGCAAACTTTGCACAGACAGCCACCGGAGGGTGGAATCAACCCAGGCCCCTTCACACCATCTTTTAGTGTTAAATCAACCAAAATGAAGCAAGAATAACACTCATACAAAAAAAAAATCTGTGCCCAAACAAGCCCGAAGATTATTATGAATTTCTTAGCAGTAAGAATTTCCTATTACTTTTGAATTGAAGAAATGTTTAATAATTTTTAGACAAAAATCAAAGATTTAAGTGGTTAGGTATTTGAATTAAAACAAATATTCTCTAACTATTTGATCTGAATACTTTTAAATACAATTTACTAAATTTTTTAATGCACACATTGGTTGGGACAGACTGGAATGGAAAGTAATTTAAGAGTACATGAAAAAGCAGTGAAACCAAGTTTGTAACATTTTTAAAAAAAAGTACAGGCCTAAGTAAGTTGGTCAGCAGCTTAACTTGTTTTGCAAAACTGAAATCTTGAATTGATAATGCTTTGAGGATGTGAAATGCTCTAAGAAAAAAAAAGTATTGTTTACAGGTAAGCACTTTCAAAGTAAACTGACTGTTAACTCAGTTAGCAGGGTGGTCAGTTTGTGATGCAGAGTGATGCCAACAGTGTAGGTTTAATTCCTGCACCAGCTGAAGTTACCATGGAGGACTCTCCTTTTCAACCTCTCCCTTACCCAAGGCATAGTGACATTCAGTTGACTAATTGTAGAGCAATTCTATGGTCTAGTAGGACGAAGGGGATTACCTTTTTATCTCAAATGAGTGTCCCGATTTAAGTATGGAGTTGGGTTTATCACTGCAATATTGTGGCCATAATGTTACAACTACAGTTTATATTCCCTCGAGAATCAGTACAGTGACCTTCAACAATGTAACTGAGATAAAGAATTCATCATAGAATGCAGTGAAATGATACTAGACGTACCCTTAATGCAGATTCTGTATCAGTGTTTATTGTACTTATAGACTTCTTAAAACTAAAAAAAAAACAAACCAACAAGGGCACAGTTTTGTGTGCGTGTGTGTGTGGGGGGGGGGGGGGGGGGGGGGGAGAGCAGATTTTCCTAATTCACAAGTTCAAACTACTTCTCAGCTTTTACCATCTTATTCCCAATATTACTATAAACTGCTGTTCCTTCCCTTTCTGCTTCATTATAATTTATTCAGATCATCCTTTATTCTTATCCATTTAAAGCTCTCTTTTCTATTTGTGGTAACTTTCTTCTAAGAACACTTAAAATTTCTTCCCCCCCCCCGCCACCCCCCACATTTTAACTATTCACAAATTGGGATGGTCAGTAATTGCTCTCTACGTTCTTCCCATTCATAAATATTGTAATTTTTCCATTGATTATCATCCATCACAACCTATTGCCAATACTTACTTACATATCAAAATAGTTTCCCCTGCCAGCATACTTGCTGATCTAATGGCTGAGATTGCGACAGGAGGAGTTCTAGTTCTTGAACAATCTGCCGCTTAGACACAGTGAATACAGTAATCAGAGTTCTCATGCTGGGAGGAGTCAGCCTGTCTGCTTTGTAGACTATGTATCAGTGCAGCCAAGTATCAGGTTAACCAGGGATCCAGTAACACTAGCTCTGTACTAAACAAACATTGATTCACCCAAAATGCTGTATGTTAGAAAACCATTTGTGTTTGATATTGACTAGTAAATATTAAAAGTCATTGCTCATCATTCTGTTTGGTGGTGCTGTATTTACCTGCTCATTGTCCAGTTTCTTGGAAAGTGCATTGGCATGCTGATTAGTGTCGGAAATCTCCATTTGGAGAGCTGCCACTCTTTGCTGAAGCCCTGTTGTAGTTGCACGATAGATCTGGTCCCAGTCTTGGTTGAGTTTCATCAGCTGAAAGAAGGAAGGAAGCAGATAGTTTTTACTAGCCGGTTTTCAACTTTTAGTCATACTCTCAGTTTCATTACGATGTATTCCAATCAATCAATTTCCTCACCAATTGTGCATTACACCTACTACACTGAAGTATTGGAACCAGCAGACTACTTTATAAAAGCCAAATGAACTGTGGATGCTCTAAATCAGAAGGAAAAACAGAAGTTGCTGGAAGATCTCAAATGGTCTGGCAGCAGCTGAAGAGAAATCAAAGTTAACATTTTTGGGTCTGCTGACCCTTCTTCAGAATCCATGGTAGCTAGGAAAATGTCAGTTTATATGCAGAAGATAGGGTGGGTGGGTAAGGAGTAAATAACAGGTGGGGATAGAACAAAAAAAAAATAGTAGTATGAAAAAGGAACCACTTTTTACAAAGCCAGCAATTTCACTGCAAAGTGACAATTGCTCTATGGGAAGCCCATGCATTTGGCAGGTTTGGAAATATAGCTCTAGGATCAGGCTCAGCAGCCACCCAAGGAGCCACAGAACCCGTGAGCAGTGTCATGGACTTTCCTAGGTGGATATTCATGTTCATTAGCAAGGGATTGCTAAGAAAATAGAGTCAGTTTGCTTTCTTTTTATCTCAACCTCTAAGATGGAGCAAATGTTGCACTAACCTCGTTCAGGACTTGAAATAATCCAATAACTAATTATTTGTTTTCTTGAACATCCAATCTTATTACATTTTCATACACCCAGTTGTGAGCAACAGAACAAGTCTTTTTGCTGATGGGAACGACATGATCAGAATTATTCCAGACCAAAAAAAAAACACCATGTGACAACTATGACCTCGGTGACCTAAACAATACACAAACTGGAACTGAAACGGTTCTCAGTTGTGGGATGACAGATCGCCAGATCAGTGAGGTAGAACCATTTATGGAAGCCAGTGTGATGAACATCCCAGTTCACTTAACATAATATGCCACAATTTGCACATTTGCTTCCTTTTCCTGCACAGCTTGTGTTTACAGTGTATCTCAATTTAGTATCATCATTTATTCTTCCACACTAATGAATGATTCGTTGAATGTTTGACCCATCTGAATAAAACTCAGACAATTTCTCATCTTCTACACTACCAACCTTTTCTTGCCATTCTATTCCCTACAGGCAAACCAATTAACTCAAGTTAAAAATCACTACCTCCAGTTCTGTGTATTACCAATTCTAATAGTTAAACCTTAAATGAATGCTTTCTAGAAGTCTATATAACCACCTATATTATTTTTTTTAGGTTACTGTTCTACTGATCTCAAATTTGATTAGGTTAGTCAAACATTACTTGCCTATGTGGGCTTGTGGCACAATGGTAGTGCGTCTAACTCCAGATCAGAAGATCACAGCGACTCACTAAAGCTCAATTTCTTAGGGCAGCACAGTGGCTCAGTGGTTAACACTGCTGCCTCACAGCACCAGGGTTCAATTCTCACCTCGAGTGACTGTGTGTGGAGTTTGCACAGATTCTCCCAGTGTCTGCGTGGCTTTCCTCCCACAATCCAAAAGATGTGCAGGTCAGGTGAATTGACCATGCTAAAATTGCCCAGAGTGATAAGGTGTATTAGTCAGGGGTAAATATAAAGTAGGGGAACCGGTCTGGGTGGGTTACTCTTCGGAGGGTTGGTGTGGACATGTTGGGGCAGAAGGGTTCATTTCCATACTGTAGAGAATCTAATCTAAAAATCAACAAAAGGAATATTAATGCCCTCTAACCCCGATAATAGATTCTAGGAACTTCAAAACAAATGACATTGAACAGACAAGCCCAGAAATCTGACTCCTCATCTTTCTAAATATAGTGGAGACACATACAACATTTCCACTCTATAGAATTCCCAAATCTACAGAAGATTATGAATAACATTTTCACAATTCCTTCACCTAACCCGTATCTATCTTAAGAGAGACAAATCTCACCCTTTTTTCTGTTCGCACCATCGACTCTCAGTACTTGCTTTTTAATTGAAAGATAAAGCATGCAAAGAAAAAAAAACTGTACTTCACTCTGAACCATATGTATAAAACATGCACTGTCAAACTGACATCAGTGTTAAATGATACTTTATATCTTGGTAAGGCACTCTGGCCTAACTACAAAATTGCTCTTTTCTATTCTGTTATCCAAGTCATTATTACACAGAAATGCACTCACAGCATTGTAATCCTTCTGGGTTTTCTATTCTTTTTCTGGTAAGATGTAGTCATATTGCTACAAGGATTAAAAAAAAAAATCACCCATTCAAGTGGAATCAATATAATGACTTGTGTTCCTTCATTAACAAGCTTCTGTAGTAATTCACAACCTTAGAGTACTGCTTTGGCTTATAATGACAGCCTTGCATTTTTTCTTTACTTTGAGCCATGCCCAAAGAATAAAAAGCATTTAATAAGTTTTGGTTATGATTCCTCTGTACCTGGAGGTGAAGAGTCGGAATTCCAAGTGATCAACTTTTACCAAATGTAAAATATTAAAAGCGGAGTCCTCTCATTTTCCTTGCAAACAATTTAAGTGATCTAATAAAATTTATTATTGTTGGTTTGGGAGAATTGACATGCAAATTCACTTTTGTACTTCTATACTACAACTGAAATTGTACTTTAAAGTACTTAAACGGACTGCTACAGGCTTAGGAACATCTTAAAAAAGTTTTTCAATTTTTCAGCACCCATCCTAGCATTTCCACTTGTTCAATTGGATCAACTTTTTTTTTAAAAAAAAAGCTGAAAAAGGAACCAAATTATCATTTGAATTAAAGATTTGAATGGGAGGAAACCATGCCATAATCTAATTGCTTTTGTTGATCATCAAGCCAATCTCTTTCACAGTGACGTTTGTAATTAAAATGCTCACAGTTGCTTAGGTGTTTCCTTGATGTGATGCTGAACACACCAATGTCCCAGAGGCAAAAACTTACAACAGCATGTGGAAAAACACAAATATTCCTCAGGACATTTTAATAACTACATGCTTGACAGACTTGCTTTGTCAATAAGAAACTACACTAATTATAAAAGTAGTGTGTTTTTCTTGAGCAGAAGGGGAACTCCAGCAGGGTGTTGCTCAACAGACTTATGAACATCAGAATTTACATAAGCAAGTTGCTTAAATAGAGAAAAAAAAAGTGGGAAAGGACCAATTACCTCTTTGTTCAGGCGTCTCAGTTCAGTGTTTCTGTTCAGCAGCAGCAGTTTCTCCTCATCGGCTGTAGTTACACTCATACTTTCTGTGATAAATGTCACATTCTCCTCCGCTCCAAAGTCACTCATATTTTGCAGCAACTGAAGTGGTTCATTTTTTGGTCTTGAGACACTAGCTCTGGAAAAAAAATTGAATATAATACTCAACAGCCTGGGATACTACCAATCATATATGATAAATTTGACACAATGCATTCCAAGCCTCAGAATCTCTTAGATTTGGTAGTGATGATAACATTCATTGGAAGCTCAACATACTTCACACACTCCATTGCCTATGACAACTGTAAGTGCAGAACATTCCCAATAAATAAATTAATAGAACAGTTTCGCCATTAAATTACACATCCAGAAACATGAGATGCAAGATGATCCTTTAACCGAGGTTTCATAAAAACAGTCCACAAATTTGATGCTGCCCCTTAGAAGTTAAGATTGTTGCGTACATCAGCACAGAACATAATATTGAACAGCTGCAAGCTAAGGTAGGAGCTGTAAAATCATGAAGTAACAACAAATTAAAAGCTAGATATTTTGACTTTAAAAAAAAAAGGTAAGTAGCATCTTAATTTGTGGAAGTGAACAGGAGGAAAGTGGTCTCCTTTCCACCAGTGTTCAAACATCCTCCTGATTAACTTTACAAAGACCTCAGAATCAATACCAGGGGTTTTGACATTGAACTTTCTACATTGACGTTCACATGACCTCACTGGAGTGGGTAAGGCTAGTGAAGATATTTTCAAACAGCATAACCAATTAATTGCAGCATCAGTCTCAAACACTGGGCAAATACACCACAAACTCACTTATCCATTAACAATCTTAATTGATCAGGACTGATACACTCAATACCACATCTCATGCCTGCACGTTTTTGCAGCTGTTCAAAAATAAATCAAATACAATCAGATTTGTAGCAGACGAAGTGATGGCCTAGTGGTATTATTGCTAGCGCATGTGTCTAAACATTCAGGGGAGGTCCGTTTAAATCCCACTGTCGGAAATGGTGGAATTTGAAATCAACAAATCAGATTTGTACCATCTTTTCCAGGGCAAGGCAGCACATGGCTAAAGAGAGCACCCAGCCTGTTGGAGATGGGCACAGTTATATTAATGCACGGAAGAGAAGCTGTCCACAATCATTGCAGCAACTATAATGGAGGTCATACAAGCAGTGGCACTAAAACTGAACATAGTGCTCTGTACCTTAGCTTTCCCTCACCCCATAATCTCTTGGCTTCTAAAGTTAGCCATTTTGTAAACATGCATCTCTTACACTTCCAACTACATGACATGACTCCATTCCATTCTTTCAAGAGAGCAACAGAAGTGCCACATGATTAAATCAGCATCATAAACACAGATCATCTGTTAAAAATCACAATACCCAGGTTATAGACCAGATTTAATGAGAAGCACTAGTTTTCGGAGCACCGCTCCTTCATTAGGTGGTTGTGAAGGACACAATTGTAAGACAATTTTATGATAAAAGTTTAGTGTGATGTAACTAAAATTATACATTGGAAAATACCGATTGTTTGTTGAGCCTTTCATCTGTTTGAATACCATGATAGTTTCACTTCTTTCATATGTAAATCAGAAAAAAAATTTTTTAAAAGTTACATTCCCAGGTTAACTGTAACTATTGGTGTCAGTCAGATAAGTTGAAGGTGTTAGCCCCATGTTCCCTGTCTGTGCAATAATGTTTAGACTGATTCTAATCTAAGTAGTGAGTTAACAGAGTCTTTCATGGATTCATGCAGTTTTCGAGCAAAGTACAATGTAACTTTGCAAGTACAAATTCACCCCACAAACGTATGTGCGCATATGGGTTTGTGTGTGTGCACACGCACGCAAGGATTACTGCAAGGAAAATGTACCAACAACTGAACAACCAGGAACACTACAGGCAACTACTAGCTGATCCAACCAAAGAACACACCCGTGAGTTAAAACACATTGAAGGACTGGATCCAAAGTCCTGATCAGAGTTCTCTATGCACCCTCATCCCACATACTTCACGTGTAGGCAACTTCTACTGCCTTCCAAAAGATACCCAAAGCCAATACACCAGGACATCCCATCGTATCGGACAATGGGACCCTGTGAGAGAATCTTTTCAGCTATGTTGAGGGGATCTTGAAACAGATTGTTCAGGGGATCCCCAGCTTCTGTCGCAACACTACGGATTTCTTAAGAAACTCAGCAGCCACGGACCAGGAACATTCCTCATCACAATGGGCGTTTCAGCACTCCACACCAGCATCCCCCACAATGACGACACCACCACCACCACCACCAACATCCTACAACTCATCCACTTTATCCTCGATCACAACATCTTCACCTTTGACAACCAGTTCTTCATCCAGACACATGGAACAGCCACAGGGACCAAATTTGCACCCCAATATGCCAGCATTCTTATGCACGGGGTTGAATAAAACTTCTTCTCTATGCAGGATCTCCAACCAACATTGTACACCAGGTAGATTGATGACATTTTCTTCCTCTAGACCCATGACAAGCAGTCATTGATAAAACTACACAGGTGATATCAACAAGTTTCATCCTACCAATCAAACTCGCCATGGACTACCCTTGACTATCTGACTCAACCTTGGACACATGCATCTCCAAAGATGGACACCTCAGCACCACACTACCACAAACCTACATACAACCTCACAAAATGCTACACTTCTCCAGCTTCCATCCAAAACATATTAACACAGCCATCCCCATGGACCTGTTCAGATGTGGAGGAATGTGATGGGCACCAGAAAGTACTCAGGGATGCCCTCATAAGAGCAGGGTATGATGCTCAACTCATCAACCGCCAGTTCAGATGTGCCACAGCAAGGAACTGTAATGGCCTCCTCAGGAGACAAACATGTGCTGCAACGGACAGGTTACCCTCCATTGTCCAGTACTTCCCAGGAATGGAAAGACGACGTCATGTTCTTCATGACCTGTAACACATCAATGAGGATGAGCACCTCACCAAGGCCTTTAAAACAATCGCCAAGCCTCAAACAAATCATAGGGCAACCCTGTCACAGTAGGTGCTGCAAGACATATCAGAGCGTGGACTTGGTTTACACATGGGGACACCTCCCACCTTGTACATGGCAGGTACTCATGTGACTCAGTCAATGTTGTCTATCTTATACATTGTAGGCAAGGATGCCCGGAGGCATGATACATCGGGGAATCCGAGCAAAGGCTACGGCAACAGACGAATGGACACCACACAAACAGAGAAGAATGTTCCCTCCCAGTTGGGGAACACTTCAGCGGTCCAGGACATTCGACCTTGGACCTTCAGGTGACCATCCTCTAAGGCTAACTTCAGGACAGGCAGCAGCAAAAAGTGGCCAAGCAGAGGCTGATAGCTTAGTTCACTACCTCAACTGGGACCTTGGGTTCATGTCACACTACAGGTGACCATCATTGCACCACATGCACACACTTCCACACGCATCCTCTCAGACGGAGATCACTTTACACACACACACACACACACACACACTCCCACACATGGACCCTCTCTGACTTAAGACACACTCACTCTTAACCCCTGCACCCCAGTCAGATACGCACATGTTTGTGGGATGAATTTGTACTTGCAAAGCTACATTGCATTTTGCTCAAAAACTGCATGAATCCATGTGAGACTCTTAACTCACTTAGATTAGAATCAGTCTAAACATAATGGCACAGACAGGGAACACAGGGCTAACACCTTCAACATATTATCTGGCTGACACTAATTGTTAGAGTTAACCTGAGACTGTAACTTTTAAAGAAAGTTTCACTTTCATATGTAAATCACAAAACCTATTATGGTATTCTAACAGATGAAAGACTCAACAAACAATAGACGTACTTTTCAATGTATAATTTCAGTTACATCACACTGTAAACTTTTGCTATAAAGTTTGTGTCTTACAATTGTGTCCTCCACAATCGCCTGAAGGAGCAGTGCTCCGAAAGCTAGTGCTTCCAATTAAACCTGTTGGACTATAACCAGTGTTTTTTTTAAAAAAAAAGGTTTGTACACCTCAGTCCAACACCGGCATCTCCAAATCATGACAGATCATTTGGCCATTCTTAATAGAACTTTGCACAGTTTAGTCAACCCACTTCCTATCTTAAATAAAACATACACTTAAAAAAAAAAGTAGTAACTGTCTATAAAACACCAAGGCATTGAGCAATCGTGAAAAATGCACTATACACACCCAAGTCTTTTTGGTCAGGCAGTGGTGAAACAGCCAAATGATAGTCACCAGCTAAAGAACACCTTAGAAGATGGAGGAAGGGTCAAAGGTGAGGCTGTGGGTAATCAGCAGCCAGCAGCAAGGGTAGAGTCAATATTGTTCATATCAGTTTGCTGAAAAGGTGAAGTTATGGGTCATGAGAACTCAAAAAGGAACAATAACAGATTGCCTGACTTGCCAGCAAATCTGCAGTTTCCAGCTTAGAGCTTGGAGGGACATGTACTATGCATCTCAGACATTCTGTGCCAAGTACTAGGAGCATTATTCCAGAGTGCTCGATGGTTCCTCGTCTGGTCTTACAAGGGATACCCACAGCTTGACACAGTTCCCTGTGTCTATAATTGGTGCACTCAGCACCATAACTGCTAATATACGCTACACCACTTGTCATAAACTTGAACAGATTCTGGAATCCCCCATAAATCATAGCAGCAGAAATTTTAAAAAATCAGCCAGCAATTAATATGAGCATGGTGATGATAGAACTAGCAAGAGGAACCTTCCTGTTGCTGGACACACAATGGACTTAAAAGGAAAGGGCATTAACTGGAGTGACAATCAGCAAAAAAAAAATAAAATTGACAAGCCTGGCATCAGTCAAAAATACACATGGATTGCATCTTAAATTTGCACACCTTTAGCGGGTGCTCCCTGCATCTATATCCACACTCTTCCCAAAAAGAAACTTGTCTGACTTCTGGTCAACTCCAGAAGATGCAAGTTAGATAGACACCATTCTAGAGGTAGTTGGCACTGGATACTAAGAACCTTGTAATCCTTATTCTCTTGTGAACTATGATGTGCTTAGTTGTTCAATAGGGTTTCAGAGTCCCCAGTGGTGATGCTTTCAATTTGGATTTTGTCCAATCACAATAGAAGCACTGGCACTTTCATTTTTATACCATTTCAGTACTTGGCTTTCTCAAATCATTTCCCCACACATTCCAGTTCAAGATCAGCACTCAGCTCACTCGGAACAAAGCTGAATCACATTTCTCTCATTCCTCAATAAAAACAACTTAGCTGTCTTGATACAAAATAGATGACAGTAAAAAAAAATCTGCTCACTCAGATTGCGGTCACTCTTAGGTTAGTGAGAATAATTCTTATTTAGTAATGTATATCTTTATTGCAAATGTAGTTTTAGAATCCCTATCACCAAACATGTAGAGGATAGATGGCAGAAACCAAATGCTATTGCATAGATGTCACACCAGGTAGGCAGCATACAACAAGGACTTTTACATGACATCCAAAGACATTTAATGGCTCAGCATAAGAAAGGCACCCAGATCTCATCCAGTGCATATAATTGTGATGTCACGGCAACAGCAGTAACCCCTTAGAGTCAGAGGTCTACAGCACACACAAAAAAAAAATGGTTTTATGCTACGGAGTCTGTGGTGGTCATAAACAAGCACCTAGCTAATCAGATCCCATTTTCCAGCCTTATACCCCTTAGGTGTAGGGAATATACATCTCAATATTCCCTAAATGTTGACGACTTTTACCTTTACCTCCCTTACAAGGAGGGAGTTCTAGGTTCTCATCACCCTCAGTGGGGAGGGGAAAAAAAAGTTTCCTCACATCCTCTCAACCTCCAACTCCTTACCTTAAGGAGGGTGTCCCTGGTCAATGATTCTTCCAATGGGAAAAGTTCCTTCCTGTCTATGCCCCTCAAATTTTATACATCTTAATCATATTTCCCTGTTGAGTCATTTTCCCCCTCCCTCATTCACTAGAATCATGGTTAGTTGACATGACAATGCCTTTAATCCACCCCATCCCTTACTACTAGCGATGTACAGAAATAACAGATTTTGAGAGAGTCTGTAATATTGTAGCAGAAGTTCATAAACTTCAAGATATCTATCATAAGCAATAACTCAATCTTAATGGTACTTGTTACAAGGATCAACATATGACATACCATTCAGACCTTAAACTTGCAGTGGTGACTGACATAAGAAAACAGGTCAAGATGGCACACCAGATGCTATGAAGTGTCAGTGTCTGGTATAGCTGGTGAACTTGCAGTTAAATCATTAACACAGAGTCAAAGTCCCACAGGTTAGTGACACAGATGGTGACTTAACTGCAATGGTGGGGGTGGGGATTTGGCACTGCTACTTGTAAAAACAGGCTGTTGTTATTTCAAGCAATAAGAATTGGTATAGTGATGCGTGGTCCTGAGGCCAGTATCCCAAGTAGCCAGTGCTATAGTTTTACATAAGTGGTCATTCTCCTTGGTGGTATTGCTCCTGAACACAATGATGCATGAACACCACTTTCTTGACATATCCATCTTCCTTCCCACCTATCTGCTCTATCCTCCCCTCCGATCTATCACTGTTAACCCCACTTGCACCTATCACCTTCCCAGCTATGTTTGCCGTCCACCCCCTTGTATTTTTATCTCTCAAACCCCTTCCTCCCCAGAATCCCCTCCACATTCCTCATTAAGCGCGGATACATGAAATGTCGACTCTCTGGTCCGCAGATGCTGCCTGACCTGCTGTGCTTTTCCAGCATCCCACTTTTTGACTGTAGAAGATATATGGGCAATGTTAAAAGAGTTCATTTATTCTCAAATGGGAGAGGGCTACATCAAGCCCTCAGTTGTAGCTTAGCTTAAGGCCACTTTTGCTTCTGACTGAGGTGGTCTAGGTGTAAGTGCCACAGCAAGGATCAAAGACAACTCAGGGCGAGATGGAGAAAGTGAAGACTGCAGACGCTGGTGAGTCAGAGTTGAAAAAAAACAAAAAAAATTTAAAAAGAAAAAAGTGTGGTGCTGGAAAGCCACAGCAGGTCAGGCAGCATCCAAGGAGCGAGAGAGTCGACATTTCGGGCAAAAGCCCTTCATGAGGAGGGACTTTTGCCTGATATGTCGACTCTCCTGCTCCTTAGATGCTGCCTGAACAGCTGCGCGTTTCAAGTACCACACAATGAGTCTTGTGTTGGTGAGATGTTAACCCAAGGGCCCACCTTTCCATTCAGTTGGATATTAAAATTCTACCATCATCTCAAAGATGATGAGAGATTATCCAGGAGATGCTGGCTAGTCTTAGAGGGCTGATGGAGATGGGGGGTTTGTTTCAGTTCCTCAGTACAGGTGGGCACAGGTGTAACTTCATCTCATGCCATTTGTTTTTGATTGGAGTATGCATCAACACATTAAGCCTACTGCAAGTGGTTTAAACTGCAGGGCTTTATTTAAAAAGAAAGCACACAACTATATCCATCCACTGGCTTTGTTGCAGTAGAAAACAGGCTTCAAAAAAGACTTGTCTGTTAGGTCACACACACCAATTGAGAATAATAAAAGGATTAGTGGGATCCCATGGCTGTCCACATGCAGTCAAAAGTTCCATAGCTTGAGAAGCTCAGACTTTTAGATTAGATTACTTAGTGTGGAAACAGACCCTTCGGCCCAACAAGTCCACACTGACCTGCCGAAGCATAACCCACCCAGACCCATTCCCCTACATTTACCCCTTCACCTAACACTATAGGCAATTTAGGCAGGCCAGTTCACCTAACCTGCACATCTTTGGACTGTGGGAGGAAACCTGAGCACCCGGAGGAAACCCACGCAGACACGGGGAGAATATGCAAACGCCACAGTCAACCGAGTCGGGAATTGAACCCGGGTCTCTGGCACTGTGAGGCAGCAGTGCTAACCACTGTGCCGCATAAAAAGCGAATAGAGAATTTCCTGTCCTTTCTGATATCACAATCCTTGTTAAGTAAGTTGTGTCATAAATCTGATCTCATAGTACTGCATGATAAAAACATTAAACACAAACGCTGGATTCCCAAGATAGTTTTCTGTTAACTCCCTTTTTTTGACAATATAATAACAAGTCATTATGGACAAACCACTTGTTTTATTGTTGGGAGCACTCCAAGTTATGAAGTGAAATGAAACATGAACGAACTGGAAACAATCATACCAGACTGCAGAATTCTGCATTGCAGAATATGTTGTAAGTGGAAATAACATGATGGCAGGGAAAAAAGCAATTATTCTATAAAATCACATGTTCCTCAAGTCTAATGGCCATGAGCAGCAATGCTCATTTCATGGCAATGAGCCACATTTCACCTACAATGATTCTAACAAACTATTCATTTTTTTTCATTATTTTCTGACAGAAACAGCAGTGAACAATTATTTGTTTCTTTCAGTGCAGATTGGATAAATTTTGACCTGAAACATTTAAATTATAAACTGCAGTGGTTAATACAGTTAAAAGAGCTATCTTAAAACCTCCGGGAAATTTAGGCACTGCCATCTAAGGAATACATTTCTTAAAACTTATATAAAGTGCTATCATATTAGCTCCCACAACAAAAGTGTGTCACAACCCATGTTACAACAGCTGCAGCACAATAGCTGTTTTCTTGTGGTTTTTGCATAGTTATACTTCTTTATAGTGTTTAATAAACAGAATTTAGTGGTTGACATGATAAACTTCTGCAATTAGTAATCACCTAATTTCTTTGCTGCAACTTGCTCCAATTTAGTAAATGGTGATGTATTTTGCAGACTATGTACCTTTATCATATATTATCAAGAGCTCACAGTGAATTAATACATTAAGCAAATTTCCAGTCATCTTCCACACCACATACAGCCCTTTCCGATGCAAAAATTCCAAATTTATTCACTTTAGTGCAATGCACAAATTCCAACTGAGCTACTAGTGTTAGTTTGTTCTTAGGAAGAAAATATCTTTACAATTTAAATATGAAAAGACCTATACAAAAGCAGTTTCATTCTTGGTAGAACTATGCCAAGCTATTTAATCTCAGTAATGCATTGCATTAGAAGTTTTCAACACTAGTTCCTCAAGACAAATTACCATCTAGATAGTTTCCTAACAAAAATGCTTCAATTCATACTTTTTTTAAAAAAAAAATCAAATTGAGTGATGCTTAAAGACAGGCAATAAAGATACCAAACCAACCAGGATACAAAATTAGGAGATATTGTTGATAGGGAGGAAGGTTTCAAAAATTATGGAGGGATCTTGATCAGATGGGGGAAGTAGGCGGAGGACTGGCAAATGAAATTCAATACAGATAAGTGAAAGGTGTTGCAGTTTGGAAAGTTAAACCAAAGTAGGACTTATACAATAAAAATGTTATGGTCCAGAGAAGTGAAGTGTTGTGGAACAGAGGAACCTAGGGAGTACAAGTACATAGTTCTTTGAAAGCAGCATCACAGGTAGCCAGGGCGGTGAAGAATGAAGGCCAGCCATCAGTGCAGGCATTGAGTAAAGGAGTTGGGATGTTATGTTAGTTATATAAGTCATTGATGAAGCCACACCTGGACTGGTGTGTACAGTTTTGGTCACCCTGTTGATTTACAAGGATGTTGCCAGGACCATTAGGCCTGAGTTTTAGGGACAGGTTGGCCAGGATATGACTTTATTCCTTGGAACCTAGAAGGGTGAGGGGTGACCTTAATAAACAGTCTTTTTTCTAGACATGGGAATTGAAAACTAGAGGACATTAGATTTAAAGGTGAGAGGAGAAATATTTAAGAAGGACCGGAGGAGCAAATTCTTCATGTAGAGTGGTGCACATTTGAAATGGGCTGCTAGAGAAAGTAGTTGAGGCAGGTACAATAGTAACTTTAAAAAAAAACACATTTGGAAAGGTACATGGATGGGAAGGGTTTAGGGAGGTGATATGGAGCAAATGTGGGCAGTTGGAACTAGCTGAGAAGGGACCATGGTCAGCATAGACTAGTTTGGGCTGAAGGTCCTGTTTCCATACAATACTACTCTATGCCTCTAGGTGATCAGAGTCTGTCTCAGCATATGGCAGTTGACAGTAAAATTGAAATGTTTCAATGGTGAAGCGCAATATAAAAGCATAACCGAAGTGGTGTTAATGTGAATACAAATGTTCTGGGCAAGACTTTGCACATTGATAAACTTGGCTGCTAGATATGAAGATTCTATTCTCTTTTAACCATTTTGTTCCCCTTGTATTTAACCCTTAATTGCAGTAGAGGGGCTGGTTGTACAGCTGGTTTGTTATATAGAATGATGCAAACAGTAGGGCTCAATCCCTGCATTGGCTGAGGTTACCATGAAGGACTCTCCTTCTCCAAGCTCTTCAGCATGGCATGGTGACCCTCAGGTTAAATCACAGCCAGTTATCGCTACATGAGAGTAGCTCTATGGTCTGGTGGGATTATGACAACTTGACCTTTTAATTATGCTAGAATTTTCCAGAGAAGTCTCCATTAAGAAAAAAAGCTCAGACAAACCTATGAACATCAGGTCTACCATTTTGTTCAGATCTGATTAAGTCAAACCAACAAGAAAGTCTAACAAATGTCTCCAGGAAGACCAGTAAAAGCCTAATCATAACTAACATTTTCTTAAAACTATATATACATACACACTTATCAAATTTAGATCAAACTTTCTTAATATCAGATCCAACATGTCAAGCAAATCAATAAAGTGAACATTTTGTTCTTTCGATACCTCTAATTGTAGTTTTGGCTTTTATCTTCTGGTAAATTTCTAAAGCTTTGTATTGTAGAATACACAAATCTCAGGGGTTTTAATCCGCTCTCATTGCAAAGAAAATGGATATGCATGGTGAAAGGGACACCATTTTGATAATACTTTTTAAATAAAACTATTCTAAGCATTGCTGCACAAAAGTTAAATAAATAAGCTCTACTAATGCAATAGTTTAACAGTATTGAGATTTGAAAATACAAAAATGTGATTTAAATCGCAATTGCACATTTCAAAATTCTGATTGACTGTTATGCCAATTTTTCTTGTCTTAAAAAAAAACCTCAGACGTTAGAAGATGGAAAGTATACATGAGAAATTTAATGAAAACTTATCAAGAAGCATACTTTTGTTTGACCTATAATTTTAGGATTTTTTTTCTCCACAGCATTTCTGGATAATTTTATAAGTATTGTTTTGAGCCCTATTTGTCAGTTGGTACAGTAATAAGAACACAAGAAACAGGAGTAGGCCATCTGAACCATCAAGACTGCTCTGCCATTCAATAAGATCTTGGCTGATGTTTTCATCGACTCAGCACCACTTAGTAACAAACTATTTCACAGAATTTTCACACCTCAAGCAGAAAAGGCCAGATGTGGGATGGTACATTATGTTTGTACAGTCAACCTGTGGGCTGCTCATTCTACATTTGATGCTATTTCATAAAGAGAGATAGAGTTGGCCTCCAGTTTCAGTCACATTTAAAATGTCTCAGGTCCAGAGTGATCGCAGCTGCCAGACAATAGAGCCCCTCAAATCTCTTGTGTTCACAGCTGTCATTAGGCAGCTGGAGATATCCTCCAAGCTTGTCTGGAGGACTGACTCCCTTGATCTGTTCCCAGGATTCAGCTCAAGAGAGAGCTGGCTCATTTGAGGCAGCCTGCAGGAAATTGGCTTGGGACTGGAGTGCTGCTGACACAGCAGCCCACAAGTTGACTGTACAAATGTAGTGCACCATCCCACATCTGGCCTTTTCTGCTTAAGGGGTGGGAAAATTCTGTGAAATAGCTTGTCACTAAGTGGAGCTGAGTCTATGAAAACAGCAGCCAAGACCTTATTGAATAGCAGAGCAGTCTTGATGGTTCAGATGGCCTACTCCTGTTTCTTATGTTCTTATTACTGTACCATCTGACAAATAGGATTCCATAAGTTGCTCAAAACAATTCTGGATAATCTATAAGTAATACTGTGAAGAAAAAAAAAATCCTAAAATATGGGTCAACAAAGTATGCTTCTCAAAGTTTTAATTAAAATTTCTCATATATACTTTCCATCTTAGAGTCTTGACGTTTTCTTTTCTTGAAGACATCAGCTTGATAGGAGGTCTTTTGTCCAAAGGTATGCCATTCACAGCTAATTTTGAAAAATGCAACTGCAATTTTTACATTTTCAAATCTCAATACTCTGAAATAAGTTTAACTTTTGTGCAGCAATGCTTCATAGAACAATTTTATTTTTAAAAAATTATACCAAAACGATGTATCCATTTCACCATGCATATCCATTTGTTTGCATGAGAGAAAGAAGATCAAAACGCCTTTGAGATTTCTGTTGAATATTCTACAATACAAAGTTTAGAAAATATCCAGAGGATAAAAGCCAAGGCTAGAATCAGAGGTATTGAAAAAGGACAAAGTGTTCATTTTATTGTTCACTCAAATAAAGTTCAACTTTCAGAAAATGTCAGTTGAAGAATTTTAACTAGCAGCAAGAACAGAGCCAAACCATTGGAAAGTAGGTTTACAAAAATTGGTCACACATCCTTATCTTTGTAACCTTCTGTTACTACAAACCTCCAGAAAACAGAAAAATGCACCTTCTGATGTTTTCCTCTGTGCCTCCCTGATTTTGATTGCTCCACATTGCCAGTTATATTTTCAGTTGTATAGGGATGAAGTTACATTAGAGCTTTTCAAAATCCTGGATAGACAGCTAGAGTGGTGTTCATTCCTGTCTACCATGCCTCTGAGGAAGTGCAGTGTGGATTTAGTAATGATGCCGAGAAGAGGAATTTTCATTTTAGGTGGGGAACTTATTGCTACGGTCAAATGCAGTTCCCAAACCAGTGTGCAAGGTTTTCAAGATTTTAAGGGAGACTGATATTGTAGGTAGAAATAAACCTTTTCTGCTAATTCCAGAGTCTAAAATTGGAGAGCAGAGCTTGAAGATTGGAGTCAAGTCTTTGAGATGTACTGCTAGGAAGCACTCTTACATGCTTAAGTTGTTGTAGGTTGAGAAGTCTCAACCACAAACCACAACTCAATTCCTAATTTTCATTCCACTGTCTTCTGACAGCCAAGCACACTCATATCATTGAAGTTGACATTTCCAAAGCAACATCTTAAAAGATATGAACTTGGTCATTTTGAACAAAGATGAACCTGTTCTAAGTAGCAGAGATGAATATCCTGCAAACTGATTAAAATTTTACTACTTATTTCACAAAGCGGGATGTCAAAATATTGACCTACATAATGACTACTAATGAGCCAAAAGGTTAACTACTAGAACTCATTCAGTACAACAAAAAAAACAATATGATACACTATACTACCACTTCATAATCATTACAAAAGAGCCAATGGCATGAAATAAGAATAATTTTAAAATGGATACTGAACACTTTTCCCTGTTTTTAAATCAATTTAAGGTTTCCCAGCATTTTATGGGTTTTTTTTTGATATTCCTTAAGACCATGATGTGGAGGAGCTGGCGTTGGACTGGGGTAGACAAGGTTAAAAATCACAACTGCTCCTCAGATGCTGCCTGACCTGCTGTGCTTTTCCAACACCACTCCAATCTAGACTCTGGTTTCCAGCATCTGTAGTCCATGTTTCTAAACCAGGTTTAGTCCATCAGGTTTATTTGGAGGCACTAGCTTTCAAAGTGCTGCTCCTTCATCAGGTGATTGTGAAGCAGGATCATAAGACATAGAATTTATAGCAAAAGATTAGTGTCATGCAAGTAAAATGATATGTTTAACAAACCTAAAAATTGTTAAGTCTTTCATCTTTTAGAATGGGTTGCAAGTTTTGGTACATTAATGTGAATCCCAGAACTTTTAAGTCACATTCTCAAGATAACAAAATGTTATATTAAAAAACAATGACATCTCAGCTCTGACAGTGCATTAAAAGGTGTGAGGTTAGAGTCTGTCTTTATCCCAATCTTGAGTCAGGTGGGTTTTATTTCTCAAGTGTAATTTACAAAATAATATGTGGATTGACTATCTACACTGACTGTCTACAGGATGTGTATTTTTTTAGCAAAATGAAATGTATCTGCAAATACAAATGCACCCCATAGACTTATGTATGTGCACATACATGTGCAGGACAGAGACACAGCATGAGTGCATATAAGAAAGTGTGTGTTTGCATGTGTGCAAGCTTGGTAAGTGTGTGCGTGCACAAGTGTGATGGGGTATAAAATTGGAGAGAGAGGGTGCACGGGTAGCTGTCAGCATGAGTGTGAGTGTATCTAACTGAGTGTGTGCACACGCGCAAGGTCACCGAGTGTGACATGAGCCCAAGGTCCTAGTGGAGGCCATCCTCATGGGTACTGAACTTGGCTATCAGCCTCTGCTTGGCCACTTTGCATTGTTACCTGTACCAAAATCCACCTAGGACACTGGTCACATGAAGATCTGAAGTCAAATGCCCCGACCGGTGAAGTGTTCCCAGACTGGAAGGGAACACCCCTGTCTGGTGATTCTTGTGCGGGATTTTCTCTCAGGCTTATACCCCATCACAGTCATGCACACACACACACACACACAGAGTCTTAAAGTTCTCTCTGACACACACACTCTCTGCACACATACAAATTCACCCCACAGACTTGTGTGTATTTGCAGAAACATTCTATTTTGCTCAAAAAAAATTGCACAAATCTGCAGGCAGTCAATCCATGTAATTTTTTAAATTCTACTTTGGAAATAGAACCCATCTGACTCAAGACTGGGATAGAGACAAACTCTGACCTCACACCTTGAATGCATTGGCTGAGCGGAGATGCCATTTTGTTTAAACATAAAATCTTATCTTGAGAATGAGACTTAAAAGTGGTTCCATGATTTTCATATTAATGAAGCTAAACCTGTAACCCATTCTAAAAGATGAAAGGCTTAACAGCAATGTAGATTTGTTAAATATATCATTTTACTTGTAAGACACTAATCTTTTGCTATAAATCCTGTCTGATGAACCTGCTTCACAACCACCTGATGAAGGAGCAGCACTTCAAAAGCTACTGCTTCCAAATAAACCTGCCGGCCTATAACTTGGTGTTGTATGATTTTTAAAAAGGACCACTGTTACTGTGGTGAAAGATCTTACCCAATTATTATTTTGGTTCTGTGCTTTAAAAAAACAAAATTGCACACTCTGGTTGTTAAAGACTGACGCAGTCATGCCATGAATATGTTTTACATGCAGTCTGTGCTATTAAAAATATTCATCTGTCCTGAAAATTAAATGGCAAAATCTTTTGCTCCTGAAGGTAGCAATTTTGGAGATGGGATGGGCACTAATTATCCCTCCCTCCCCTTCCTAGACCTTTCCATTTCTATCTCGGGCGACCAACTCAACACAGACATCTTCTATAAACCGACTGACTCCCACAGCTACCTGGACTACACCTCCTCCCACCCTGCCCCCTGTAAAAACTCCATTCCATATTCCCAATTCCTTCGTCTCCGCCGCATCTGCTCCCAGGAGGACCAGTTCCAATACCGTACAGCCCAGACGGCCTCCCCTTCTTCAAGGACCGCAGATTCCCCCCAGACATGATCGACGATGCCCTCCACTGCATCTCCTCCGCCCTTGAGCCCCACCCCTCCAACCGCCACCAAGACAGAACCCCACTGGTTCTCACCTACCACCCCACCAACCTCCGTATACAGCGTATCATCCGCCGTCATTTCCGCCAACTCCAAACGGACCCCACCACCAGGGATATATTTCCCTCCCCTCCCGTATCAGCGTTCCGCAAAGATGACTCCCTTCGTGACTCCCTCGTCAGGTCCACACCCCCCACCAACCCAACCTCCACTCCCGGCACCTTCCCCTGCAACCGCAGGAAATGCAAAACTTGCGCCCACACCTCCACACTCACTTCTCTCCAAGGCCCCAAAGGATCCTTCCATATCCACCACAAATTCACCTGCACCTCCACACACATCATCTATTGCATCCGCTGCACCCGATGTGGTCTCCTCTATATTGGGGAGACAGGCCGCCTACTTGCAGAACTCTTCAGGGAACACCTCTGGGATGCCCAGACCAACCAACCCAACCACCCCGTGGCTCAACACTTTAACTCTCCCTCCCACTCCACCGAAGACATGCAGGTCCTTGGACTCCTCCACCGCCAGAACATAACAACACGACGGTTGGAGGAAGAGCGCCTCATCTTCCACCTGGGAACCCTCCAACCACAAGGGATGAACTCATTTCTCCAGTTTCCTCATTTCCCGTCCCCCCACCTTGTCTCAGTCGATTCCCTTGGACTCAGCACCGCCCTCCTAACCTGCAATCCTCTTCCTGACCTCTCCGCCCCCACCCCCTCTCCGGCCTATCACCCTCACCTTGACCTCCTTCCACATCTCCATTGCCCCTCCCCCAAGTCCCTCCTCCCTACCTTTTATCTTAGCCTGCCTGGCACCCTCTCCTCATTCCTGATGAAGGGCTCTGGCCCGAAACGTCGAATTTCCTGTTCCTTGGATGCTGCCTGACCTGCTGTGCTTTAACCAGCAACACATTTTCAGCTCTGATCTCCAGCATCTGCAGACCTCACTTTTTACTGGGCACTAATTATGCAGAGCGGGAAACATGAGCCCTGACAACTTTGAACTTCCACCAAAATTGAGTTCGAGGCAGAAAGGCCTATTGTTGACCTTTCCGTCCAATTAAGAAAACCCTATTTCCCACAATTAAGGAAATTAGTGACCGAACAACAGAAGGTTATTTGCAGGAAGAATGCCTATTGGAAACCATTCTTTGCCCAAGCTTCTGACTCTCTTGACCCCTCTCCCCACAATTCCAAAGTTTAGAATCCAAGTTTAAATTTTGTCATTTAATTTTCAGGGTAGATGAATGTTTTTACTAGCACACATGCTGCACATAAAACAAATCCATGGCATGACTGTGTCAGTTTTCAACAACCAGAGTGTGCAATTGTTTTAAAGCACTGGGCCTTTAATATTAATTATCTGCCGAGACACATGAATACAGGAGTAGGCAGCACGGACAATTGAGCCATTCAATAAGACCATGGCTGATTTAATTACTACATACTTCCATCTCCTCAGTACCTTTCACCTTCTTGCTCATCAAGAATCCATTCACACTGCCTTAAAAATATTCAAAGATTCCACTTTTACCAGCATTTTCTCCCCCAAGAAACTATGCTAAAATTCAAGTTGAAGAACATGGAAATTTGAAAGAGGCAACACAGCAACGCCACCTTTTCCATGGATTGTAAGCAACATATCTGCTAATTACTAGATTTCTAAGGGAAGCTCCTGAATAAGGTAAGAAGCTTAAAAAAAAGTAAAGCAAATGGGAAAATTCAATAGGTCCCCACACCAGGCACAGAAATAACAATTAACATGTACAGTTTCTTTTAAAAATCACCTCTATAAAATTACCATGAGAGCTGACAAAAAAAGTTTATTAAAAAAATGGTCAATTATCAAAATTTAGAACAGATTAGTATTTTGTATGAAACATGACATTAAAATTAAAGAATTGTGAAGATAATAGGCAACCTTAATAGTTCTGGCAAATTTTAATCTTACGCATAAGAAACTTTGTGACGGTTTAGGAATCCAGAAATGCCCAGAAGACCAGTTTGAGAATCTTCAGTGACTGAAATGGCAGTTTGTTGTTATTAGATGTCTGAACTGATCTTATTTTGTAGGACTATCACCATACCCTGGTTTTACTGACCCTCTAATTTTATTCAGAAGAATATACTTTTAATACCTGAAGTGTGATGAAGTCACAGGAATTTGATGTATTTCATGCTGTTTCAGGAAGAGTTATCAAAATAAAAGAAAGTAAACTATATAGTCTTCTCCATGACAATGTTATCATGGAGGAGAAAGTGAGGACTGCAGATGCTGGAGATCAGAGCTGAAAATGTGTTGCTGGAAAAGCGCAGGAGGTCAGGCAGCATTGACATTTCGGGCACGAGCCCTTCTTCAGGAATGACTGGCAGAAATGATGTTGTTCCTGACAGCCGTGGACCCTGCGGAGGCTGCGAATCTGTCAGCGATGGTCTTCCTGGCGGTTGTGGAGGCGGTTGTCTGGGCTGTGATCGCGGAGGCTGCAAGGTCGGTGGGGGAGGAAGTGACGTCATGGTTCGCGGTGGCGGTTGCTGCCGCGGGCGCTGTAGTGGCCATGTGGTTAATGGCACCTGATGGACAATTCTGGAACAGTTGAGGAACCCAGAATGTGGGGGCAAGTACATGAAAGTTCTTGGTATTTACTGTCTTTAATTTCCGATATGGCTAGGATGAACTGTTTGTTTAGTCTATGGATTCTTCTGTGGATGAAGGACAGTAGAGGTCCTTTACAGATCTGTGAGAGAGTGTTGTCCTGAGCTGGGGTAGGGCTGATTGCAGGGAATGTAGGTAGCGGCGCATGGCTGCAAGTGTGGTGCGGAGGATCCGGAGGGAGGGCTGTTGCTGGAGGCTTCAGATCTGTTGTAGGTACAGGTTGTCCTGGCTGGGTCCAAATTTTGTTGGTCTGAACGTAGTCCAGAGTCTGTGCGGGGTCAGTCAGTTCCGTAGACAGGTGCTGAGGAAGGAGATGTGGCTGTGGTAGCGAGTCTGTTTGAGAACGTGGCTGAAGAGCTTCTGGGCAGAGGAGATGACCTGGGGTGTGCAGTGAGAGAGGGACTCACTGAAATCCTTGTAGAGGGAGGAAGAGAGCTTCTTCAAAAGGAAGGCATTCTTGCAAGAGGATTCGCAGTAGGTTAAAATCTTCTAGGAGAATGTGAGGACTGCAGAAGCTGGAGATCAGAGCTGAAAAATGTGTTGCTGGAAAAGCACATCAGGTCAGGCAGCATCCAAGGAGTCATTCCTGAAGAAGGGCTCATGCCCGAAACATCGATTCTCTTGCTCCTTGGATGCTGCCTGACCTGCTGTGATTAGATTACTTACAGTGTGGAAACAGGCCCTTCGGCCCAACAAGTCCACACCGACCCGCCGAAGCGCAACCCACCCATACCCCTACATTTACCCCTTACCTAACACTACGGGCAATTTAGCATGGCCAATTCACCTGACCCGCACATCTTTGGACTGTGGGAGGAAACCGGAGCACCTGGAGAACGTGCAAACTCCACACAGTCAGTCAGTCGCCTGAGTCGGGAATTGAACCCAGGTCTCAGGCGCTGTGAGGCAGCAGTGCTAACCACTGTGCTTTTCCAGCAACACATTTTCAGAATGTTACCATGCAACTAAGTAAAATCATTGACTTTTAAAGTTAAGGAACATAATAAAGACGGTGATCTGACATTTTTACACATACATGGAGCACTTGCAAAAATGAAAACCAAAACAACTGTAGCTACCGTAAATCAGGAACAAGAACAGAAATTGCTGGAAAAGCACAACAGGTCAGGCAGTATCTGTGGACACATCAAACTTGGTAGTCTTAAGAGTCACTCAGTCTGAAACATTAAGTCTGAATTCACTTCCCAGATGCTGTCAGGCCTGCTGAGCTGTTCCAGCTGTTTGTTTTTAACTTTTAAAAACGCCTTGTTTATCAGAACCACATTTCAGAGTCACCACTAGAGTCCCCAGCTTTAATATTTTATGGGGTGGTTTAATTATTTAACACAAATTTTCTTAATGCTGTTAAGTATACTTAATATACTTTACTCGCCATTTTTTTCTGTCAAGTTATTTTCTTCTCTGATGAATATTAACCCCTTGCTGAGTAAAGTCTCAGTATTTTCTTACATCTCACTCCGGCGAACAGCGCTCACACATGAGCCCCAACACTACTCAACTGCAGATCACCTCAGTACCAAATCTGTCCCTACACAGGAGCTACTTTAGAATTCCCATTCTACTTGGTCGGGGAACCAGACAAGAAGAAAACAGCTCTATGATTGAAGTCAACAACCCATTTAAATGACTTACCCAAAAACGACTTCAGCCGTCGTGATGTTTTCACTTGCGTCCCCCTGGTGTATCTTGGGATCCTTGTCAAGGCTCGGCTGCAGTTCAAGGCTATGTGTGGAATGGGGCAGTAGAATAGTTTTACCTTCCATTCTAGACAGTTTCCTCCAACAACTCCTGTCCTCTACCGACCTATTCGTTGAAAAAGAGGAAGTGGCTTTGATTCAGTTTCACGAGGAAATTTACTCAGCATCAGGTGCAGAATGTTGTAAAGACCAGCTGGCAATCTTACCACTTTGTAAATCTAATGTTAAGACAAAAACCAGCAAATCCACATACTTAAACATAACTTCCGCGTATTTTCATTTTACAGTAAAAATTCTGAATTATAAATAAATCTCACGCCAGTTAGTCAGCCAATCACTTTCAGAACACTACTTTCCAAATCACT
Organism: Hemiscyllium ocellatum; assembly: GCF_020745735.1. Classification (NCBI taxonomy): domain Eukaryota; kingdom Metazoa; phylum Chordata; class Chondrichthyes; order Orectolobiformes; family Hemiscylliidae; genus Hemiscyllium; species Hemiscyllium ocellatum. The sequence goes on along the minus strand of NC_083411.1, from coordinate 91,294,192 downwards.
GCCTATTATTTATAATTTGGATACAAAACTTCCATGCTGTTTTAAAGAGTAACTATTCATCACGTGAACGCATTTGCACAGACTACAAAGTTGGGCGGATATGATCTCTGTGGTTTCAGAAAAAGCCCCGGGACTTTCCGAACATTAAAGCAAGCGGAAGAGGAAAACCAGTGTCCGATTTGTAACAGAGCTCAAACTGAGCTGGTTTGGAGTTTTTGCCTTTTGATTAATAAACTCTCCAGGCTGGGTCCGGGCCGTCGGTCCCGGCTCCGCTATACATGAAGCGACTGACAGAACGTGTCACTTGGCGAACATCCCTCGTCTTCTTGGTCAGTTCATTGTGTAACCACGACAAATGGTATCCGCTCCACTACCCCGGAAAAAAAGTACTTTCCGAGGCATGTGACTATTAATTCTTTCAAAAGATGTACTTTCCACTGGCCGACGAACCCTTGAAACGATGACACTGGTGGCTGTGAGTCAGATTTGGTATGAGTCTAACCAACGTCATGTTACATCAGGTCCACGACACAGAAACAGACCATTTGGCCCAAATGCATGATGCTAACTTCCATGTCTCACAGAGTCTCCACCTATCCATTTGTTTTATTTTGTACTCCCTTCTTTGCTTATCTTGACTTACTTTAATTCTGGTAACCTGAGCACTCTCCAGATAAAGTACTTTCTCCTGAATCGATTTATTATTGATTAGTTTTGGACCCTTTCACAAGTTGGCCCATTTATCTCTCCACCCCAGAGGCTCCCAGCTTCATTCCTGATGAAGGGCTTTTCGCCTGAAATGTCGATTTTTTTTCCCCTGCTCCTGGGATGCTGTGCTTTTCCAGCACCACTCTAATCTAGATCTCCAGCATCTGCAATCCTCACTTTCGCCACATTTTCTTCATACCTATCTTGTGAATTTCACAATTGTAAAGGAATTTGTCAAGTATCAATGATGCTCTTCATAGAGTCAGTGTGGACTTGTTGGGCCGAACGGCCTGTTTCTACACTGACAGGATTCTATTCTATTTTGAAAAGCATTGCCTTAGCCTTTCCAAAAGAAAATCAAGACTCAAACTGCTCCACCTTTCTTGAAAAGCAGTCTAAGACATTGTCTCCAAAAAGTATCAGGTAAAAAGTGAGGTCTGCAGATGCTGGAGATCACAGTTGAAAATGTGTTGCTGGTTAAAGCACAGCAGGTGAGGCAGCATCCAAGGAATAGGAAATTCGACGTTTCGGGCATAAGCCCTTCATCAGGAATGAAGAACCATTCCTGATGAAGGGCTTATGCCCGAAACGTTGAATTTCCTATTCCTTGGATGCTGCCTAACCTGCTGTGCTTTAACCAGCAACACATTTTCATCTCCAAAAAGTATATTGTGTTCATAAAAGTTGAAAAGGTACATTACGTAACAGTTCAGCATCGCATAAGTACTAAACAGATTTATTTCAATGCAGTAAATGACACCCAAATGTGCTTAATGACACTTATAATTACAGCTTACATCGTGTCATGGACTAAGCCAGACCACTTAAAACATTTTAGCCCAGACCATAACTGTGCAATTTGTTTCGGTAAGTGTACGGTGTACAGAATAAATTAGCGAGGTTGACTGCCAGGTTTTGAAACAAACACAAATTTATTCACAAAATTAAAGAACAAAACACAAAGAACAAAATAAAGAAGACATACAGAATTCAGTTGGACTGAAGGATCTGTTTCCATGTTGCACAACTCTACCTAAAACTCAGTCTATCCAAACTAGACTTAATTATGCTGTTCAAGTATGCAGAATAGTCCAAATAAACAAACCCCTTAAGTACTGTAAAAATAAAACAAAGACTTACAGGTCAAAGTTAGAAGGGCAGAAGGAGAGAGAGTGTCTAGCAGCCTGTTTCCACACAGCCCACTGCTGAACTCCTAAGTAAAGTTCTGAACTGAACTGCTCAGCTAGAAAGCTGGCCACACCCTCTTAACTTCTACGGGTCACTTCTAAAAACATAGCTTTGGCCTAAAGTCTCATTCGTTTGCGTATAAACAAAAAAAGGCCTTTCATCTCTGCACCAGATCAGTTGATTCAGAGCTTGAGTGGTTTATGACCCCTCTGAAAAAAAAATCAAGGAGACATTATCCTTGAGAAAAGGAACAGCTTTATGACAATTGACAAAATTCATTTAATGTCAAGCTTAAAGGCCAAGGTGCTTGACACTATTTCCAACCTTCAATATCCTACAGCACAGAGCCTTTACAAAGCTGCAGATCCCCTCGTATCCATAAATTCCTTTTACTCCTCTAGCCTATTTAGTTGAGCTAAATTTTGGTGAGTTTCAGGGAGGCTTTCCCTCATTAAGCCTGAAAGGGTTTTCTCACACTATCTTTCTAAATTCACCTCAAAATATGCAGCATAATTTTCTGGTGTCCAATTGTTGTATCTTGCCACTGGCAATTGCCAAGATCTCCCAGAATTCCTGGCACTGGCACCATCTTTGAAGCCCAGGTGTGCACCCAGTCAAGTGCAGCTGATTCTAGAGTTGTGTTCACAGTTGCTGTCAAGACATGTCAGACAGAGGCAAATTGGCATCCCATTTTGCCAACAGGGACTTGGGAGTGTGGCATGTAGTTGCTGCTTGTGAGATATTAGTGACTGGTGTCCAAAATGGAGGGCCAGAGGATCAAGCAGTGAGCTGGAATCATCAGGTAACCACTCCAAATTCCATATTAGGAATTGTCGCTGTTTGGTTTCTCTCTGGCCAATAGCAAACTGCATATTAATGAGGTGATATTATATAATATTAAGATGTTAGTGCAAGCTAATGGATGCAAATAGGCCTTTGGTTATTCATTAGTAAGAATCTCATCTCACTGTTCAACATATTGTTGGAAGATGGGATATTTTGCTCTCAACATCAGGATTCTCCTTACTGTTCATCTCATATGATTCTGCCAAGTTTCTTGCCTATAGTCACATCATTCAGTGGCATAAGAAAAAAATCGCCTTTATTTTCCAAGCAGTATATGTCCTCCTTATTCTCCCTTCTGAAATGCAACACCACCTCAATTTTTTTCCTTACTAAGATTAACTTGGTAATTGCACACCCCTTCTGCAAGACCGTAAGATTTAGAAGCTGAATTAGGCCCTTAAGCTCATCAAGTCTGCTCTGTTGTTCAACGAGATCACAACTGATTCTCCTAATCCTCAACTCCATTTTCCTGCCTTTTCCCCCATAATCCTTTAATAAGGCAATTCAACACCATCATCTCAAGGGAAATTAGGGATATATAATAAATGTTGCCCAGCCAGAAATACCCAAATCCAATTAGCAAACAAAAAAAAAGTTGTAATTGAACTAGAAAGTGCTGGAAACTCAGCAGATATGGCAGCATTTTTGGAGTCAAAAACAGAGTTAACGTTTTGAATTCAATGATTCTGTTTGGACTCAAAGTATGAACTTTTTCTTTTTCCGTAGATGCTGCCACACCTACGGAGTTTCTCCAGAACTTGCTACACTCATTTCAGACTTCCAGTATCCGCAGTATGTTTTCTTTTTGTAAAAATGCACCCCACAATTTGGTGCTAACCACAAGATTTGAAATTGTGCTTTTCAGGTCCAAATCCAAGTTTTTTGTGGAAATAGTGAACAGCAATGGTCCAGGCTCAAATTCCGATGCAAGACCACTCACTTACCTTTGCCAGTCTAAATGGCTACCCTTAAGTTCTACTCTTTGCTTTTTATTCTCTAATCAGTTTGCTACCTATTCTGCTATCTGTCCTCAAACTCCGCACCTCACAAAATTTAGTCGTTAGTTGTCTGTGTTAAATCTTATTGAACGTCTTTTGAAAATCAAAATATATTACACATGTTACATTAAATTTCTCTCCCCTTACTTTCACTTAATCAATTTTTTTCATAAAAGCTAGTCAATCATGATATTCATATTGAAATCCATGCTGATATTTTTCATTAATCTCCTGAATGAAGATTTCATTATCTTTCCTATCACTTCCACCGATACCAAAGAAGCTTGTCTGCAGTTCCCTTTGCATTTCTCAACTCCACTTTTACATTCTGCTACTTCAAATTATTCTAATCATATGTGTAAGGGAATGTGTGTGGAAGGGCTAATATTAGCAGAGCTCATTCAAGTGTTTTTGAAACCCCTATCAATCCAGTTTCATATAGAACTGCTCTTGACAAAAATTTGGATATCAAGTTTGGTGCAGAGTTCTTGCAAAGAGTGTTAGATTCTTGGGATGTAGGACTAGCTGCAGACAAATCAAAATATAACAGTGGTGGCTTTTATTAACATGATTAACTACCTGTCTGCTCTGCCTCTTCTCATTACTCCATTGAATAGTGTTGTTTTGCATGGCAACATTAAGTGAACACAAGATGGAAATCATATCAAGGTTGTGCATCTTGACGTAAAAAGTGAGGTCTGCAGATGTTGGAGATCAGAGCTGAAAATGTGTTGCTGATTAAAGCACAGCAGGTTAGGCAGCATCCAAGGAACAGGAAATTTGACGTTTCGGGCCAGAGCCCTTCATCAGGAATAAGGAGAGTGTGCCAGGCAGGCTAAGATAAAAGGTAGGGAGGAGGGACTTGGGGGAGGCGCTCTTCCTCCAACCGTCGTGTTGTTATGTTCTGCCGATGGAGGAGTCTAAGGACCTGCATGTCCTCGGTGGAGTGGGAGGGAGAGTTAAAGTGTTGAGCCACGGGGTGGTTGGGTTGGTTGGTCTGGGCGTCCCAGAGGTGTTCCCTGAAGAGTTCTGCAAGTAGGCGGCCTGTCTCCCCAATATAGAGGAGACCACATCTGGTGCAGCGGATGCAATAGATGATGTGTGTGGAGGTGCAGGTGAATTTGTGACGGATATGGAAGGATCCCTTGGGGCCTTGGAGAGAAGTAAGGGAGGAGGTGTGGGCGCAAGTTTTGCATTTCCTGCGGTTGCAGGGGAAGGTGCCGGGAGTGGAGGTTGGATGGGTGGGGGGTATAGACCTGACGAGGGAGTCACGAAGGGAGTGGTCTTTGCGGAACACTGATAGGGGAGGGGAGGGAAATATATCCCTGGTGGTGGGGTCCGTTTGGAGGTGGCGGAAATGATGGCGGATGATACGCTGTATACGGAGGTTGGTGGGGTGGTAGGTGAGAACCAGTGGGGTTCTGTCGTGGTGGCGGTTGGAGGGGCGGGGCTCAAGGGTGGAGGAGCGGGAAGTGGAGGAGATGCAGTGGAGGGCATCGTCGATCACGTCTGGGGGGAATCTGCGGTCCTTGAAGAAGGAGGCCATCTGGGCTGTATGGTATTGGAACTGGTCCTCCTGGGAGCAGATGCGGCGGAGACGAAGGAATTGGGAATATGGGATGGCGTTTTTACAGAGGGTAGGGTGGGAGGAGGTGTAGTCCAGGTAGCTGTGGGAGTCAGTCGGTTTATGGTAGATGTCTGTGTTGAGTCGGTCGCCCGAGATAGAAATGGAAAGGTCTAGGAAGGGGAGGGAGGAGTCTGAGACGGTCCAGGTGAATTTCAGGTCGGGATGGAAGGTGTTGGTAAAGTTGATGAACTGTTCAACCTCCTCGTGGGAGCACGAGGCAGTGCCGATACAGTCATCGATGTAGCGGAGGAAAAGGTGGGGGGTGGTGCCAGTGTAGTTGCGGAAGATGGACTGTTCCACATATCCTACGAAGAGACAGGCATAGCTGGGGCCCATGCGGGTGCCCATGGCAACTCCTTTAGTTTGGAGGAAGTGGGAGGATTGAAAAGAGAAGTTATTCAGGGTGAGGACCAGTTCAGTCAGTCGAAGGAGGGGTCAGTGGAAGGGTACTGGTTGGTGCGGCGGGAAAGGAAGAAGCCTCATCTTCCACCTGGGAACCCTCCAACCACAAGGAATGAACTCAGATTTCTCTAGTTTCCTCATTTCCCCTCCCCCCCACCTTGTCTCAGTCGGTTCCCTCAACTCAGCACCACCGTCCTAACCTGCAATCTTCTTCCTGACCTCTCCGCCCCCACCACACTCCGGCCTATCACCCTCACCTTGACCTCCTTCCACCTATCACATCTCCATCACCCCTCCCCCAAGTCCCTCCTCCCTACCTTTTATCTGAGCCTGCTTGGCACACTCTCCTCATTCCAGATGAAGGGCTCTGGCCCGAAACGTCAAATTTCCTGTTCCTTGGATGCTGCCCGACCTGCTGTGCTTTAACCAGCAACACATTTTCAACTCTGTGCAACTTTACACTTGGATTTGAAGATTATGGACACCTGAAGAATTAGATATTGGACCTGAATTTGCTGAAAGCATGCACCTTTTTTTGATATATGTCATTACGATGTGCTGATTTTTAAAAAATAGAATGAACTAATAATTAGAAAAACACTTTGTATGTTTAATATTTTGTGATCTAAGCTTTTGTGCATCATCTATTTTAATTATTCCACTATTGGTGGCCATGACAAAGCCTGAAGTACTGGAATCTCTACCTTTATTCCCTCCACCTTTAAAACTTTCCTACCAAGCACTTGGCCTGTTTAATATTTCCTTACATGTCTCAGTGTCAAATTATGTGTGGTAATATTCTTGGGACACACCGTCAGATCTTAAACTGTAAGGGGAAGGAGGGGAATAATCCAGAATCCGAGACTAATATTCTGGAAAGATGAGTTTGATTCCCACTATGGCAGACAGTGAAATTTGTATTATATGACAAAGTAATATTCTGGAATTACTAGCCACATGCTCATTAATGGTTGTTATACAAAGCCCATCTTATTCACTAATGACCTTTAGGAGAGGAAATCTGCCAACATTACCTGGTATGGACTATATATGGCCCAAGATCCATAGCAATGTAGGTGACTCTTAACTGCCATCTGAGTAACTAGGGATAGCAATGAAAGTTGGTCTAGCTCTTGCTACCTGTATCTCATGAACAAATAAGAAAAAAAAAGCACTATATACCTGGGAATCATTCTTGTTGAGTGACTTATGATATTACTTTAGCAAACCATAATTGTTTGAGATTTTTGCATTACACCACAGATGTCTTTTCTAAAGGTTGAACAAGTTATAATATTCCTCCCCCTCTCTCCCACTAAATGAAATGGTGAAATTAGTTTGAATTGCTAATGAAGATTCAGGGGGCAGAATCATACATATTATAATATTTGACACCAAAGTCACAGCAAATATATCATTTCCTTATTCTACTTAGAACAGCATACTGATCTCATAAAGCATAAAAGCACTGTCCCCTTTTCCATGGTATTTCTTATATTTCTTGAGATTTGTCCTGATGAGTGGAAGATGAAAAGTTTTCACAAATTTGTTTTTCAGCAAATGTCAAGTTCTCTGTTATCAAATAACTATATGTTTACCTAAGAGAGAGGTACAACAAAGACCACATTCAGCATGTCAACAACATCATTCAAGTTAGGAGTAAGCTAAAAACAGATATTTCTTCAAGAATGTATTAGATCCAACATTGTGCTAACTTTCATTTCAAAACATATTGATAATGCTAAATTGAGACAGTCCCACCATTGAGTGAACGTTTAGATTAGATTAGATTAGACTTACAGTGTGGAAACAGGCCCTTCGGCCCAACAAGTCCACACCGACCCGCCGAAGCGCAACCCACCCATACCCCTACATTTACCCCTTACCTAACACTACGGGCAATTTAGCTTGGCCAATTCACCTGACCCGCACATCTTTGGACTGTGGGAGGAAACCGGAGCACCCGGAGGAAACCCACGCAGACACGGGGAGAACGTGCAAACTCCACACAGTCAGTCGCCTGAGTCGGGAAATGAACCCGGGTCTACAGGCGCTGTGAGGCAGCAGTGCTAACCACTGTGCCACCGTAGATAAGATTGAACAGATTGGCAATAAGGCTACTAATTACCTTTTGCTACACTCGGTCCAAAAGTTGCAAATTTCTTTCATTTCTCCACTTCATCTGTTTATGGCACTGTATTGCCTCCATTATGAATGGTGAGATTGCAGAGCACTTGGAAGTGCACAGTAATATAGAGCTGAGTCAACACAGCTTTGTCAAGGAGAGATCATGCCTGATAAATCTCCTAAAATTATTTGAGGAGTTAATGAGTGAGTTAGACAAAGGACACCCAGTGGATGGAATCTATTTGCATTTCCAGAAGGCCTTTGGCAAGGTACTGCACAGGAGGCTGCTAAATACAATAAGAGCCAATGGTGTACGGGGCAGGGTGCTGGCATGGATAGACAATTGGCTGACTGGTAGAAGGCAGACAGTGGGATTAATGAGGTTTTTAGTCAGGATGGCAGCCAATGACAGGTGGAATTCTGCAGAGGTCAGTGTTGGGACCACAACTGTTCACTTTAACGATCTGAAAGAAGGAACAAGGGCATCGTTGCCAATATTGCAGATGACACAAAGGTAAGTGGAAGGACAGATAGTGTTGACGAAGCAGAGAGGCTGCAGAAGGACATGGACAGACTAGGAGAGTGGTCAAAGGAGTGACAGATGGAATACAATGTGGGAGAGTTCAAAGGTTATATACTTTGGTAGGAAGAATAGAGGTGTAGACTATTTTCTAAATGGGAAAGGCTTCAGAAATCTGAAGCACAAAGGGATTTAGGAGTCCTAGTTCAATGTTCCTTTAATGTTAACATGCATATTCAGTTGGCAGTGAGGAAGGGAATGGAATTCACTTCAAGAGGGCTAGAATACAAGAGCACAGATTAATTACTGAGGCTGTATAAGGCTCTGATCAGAACACATTTGGAATATTATGAGCAGATTTGGTCTCCATATCTAAGGAAGTATGTGCTGGCATTGGAGGTGTTCCAGAGGCAGATCCTGGGGCTGAAGAGCTTGTCATAGGAGGAGTAGTTGAAGACTATGTTTGTGTACTTGATAGAGTTTAGAAGGATGAGGGAGGATCTGCCTGATACCTACAGAATACTGAGAGGTCTGGATAGAATGGACATGGAGAAGATGTTTTCACTGGCAGAAGAGACTAGTACCTGAAGGCACAGCCTCAGACAGCAGGAATGGCACTTTAGAACTGAGATGAGGAGAGATACTTTCAGCCTGAGGGTTGCTAATCTATGGAAATCATTGCCACAGAGAGCTGTGGAATATACTTAAGACAGAGATAGATAGGTTCTCCATTATTAAGGGGATCAAGATTTACAGGGAGAAGGCAGGAGAATAGAATTGAGAAACACATCAGCTGTAATGGAATGGCAGAGCAGATCTGATGAGCTGAATGACCTAATTCTGCTCCTGTATTTTATGGTCTTATGGTTAACAGATGACTGCATTATAAACAGCACTGGTTTGAGCCATGCCTGCACAATAAATTTCCCTAATCGGGAACAGTTTTGCAAAGAAGTGAATCAGGTCAATTAAAGAAATCCAAAGTATCAAAAATGTTGGAATTGCTCAAAAAGCTAACAAAACTTTAAAGAACAAGATTAGTTCAAATTTCATTCACTCCTCATTTAACCATTATTCTTCATGTTTATAAATATAGAATGGGAGTTTATTTTCTACTGCTTTTTTTAACAAGCAACTCTCTCATAAATTCTCTTGTTGATCTTGACCCTGCATCTTTTGTATCTCCGACTATAATCTGGTTGTCAGATTATTATCAGCAATGGTCCACTTTATAATGGGATAATGACCCAATTAAGACTTGCCTTCAGATTTTCCCTTTGCATCTTTTCTATCCCATCAGAGAAACCTTGGCCTTCAATCATGTAACTGAAATTAAAGAAAGGAAATAATATGGTAACTCTATAGGTTACTACTCTTATAAAGTTTTAATTCCAAATAAAATCATATCATAAAAATAATAGAATTAGTGTAGATAAGATTAACTTTAAAATATCACTTCTTGCTGATGAGACAGTTGTTTTGCAGCCTATTAAAAAACACAAGGTTCGACAGTTACTTGCTTACAGACACGGCAGTCAAACCTTGAATCATAAAATAAAAGATCTTGATCTGACAAAGTTGGCTTTGGACAAATGAATTTATCAGAAGTCATCAGAGCTTGATAATTCCAGGATGACTCAAATCTCCATTTTACACCAAAGTGAGTTATACTTTAGTAAGAAACATACTGTCATGTCAGTAAAAGGAACATGAAGGATAAGAAAAGATTGTGAGAAACACAATTCAAAATATCACTCAGCATTCATGGGGCATAAACCATTGGTAATGCCAAGCCGAACTGATACTTGAACGATTCTTCACAGCTTACAGCCCCACATCGTTGCAAATGATGAAGTCACCTTTACATAGTCTTCACTTCAGACTTGACTATTCCAAAATACCCCAAAGTGCCCCAACTCTTACCCACTGCATATTCAGGTTCATCCAAAGCTCTATTTCCTGTGACCTTACTTGCACAAACTTTCATTCACCCATCTCCCAGTTTGAACTACTTTTACTCCAGATTAAACAAGGGCACAATAGGAAAGTCTTCGGCCTTATTTTGAAATATGTCCATGACCTCAGCCCTTTTTATTTCTGCAATCTTCAGAATTATAACCCTCTGGAATTTCTAAGCTAACCTAATTTTGGTCTTTTGAACATGCCTAATATTAATTGTTTCAATGTTGGTGAGTCGGTGCCTTCATCATCAATTATAAACTGTTGAATTCCCTCCCTAAACATCTCTACCACTCCACCTCACCTTTCTGCTCTGGGGCACTCCTTCTGAACTGGTGTAGGTTCGATCTCAAACAAAGATGAGACGGAGTTCAGGAAGGAGATAGAGTTTTTGCAAGGTTTGTGAAGGTTTGTAGCTCAGGTTGAGGTTTAGGGTGCAGGTTTGCTCGCTGAGCTGTAGATTTGATATCCAGACGTTTCATTACTTGGCTAATGGTTCCTGGGGTTTGTGGTGATGTCATTTCCTGTTCATTTTCTGAGGGTTGATAGATGGTATCTAGATCTATGTGTTTGTTTATGGCGTTGTGGTTGGAGATAGAGTGCTTAGCAGCAAGGAGTGAGGACAACAATCTTTTCATCAATGTCAGCAAAATGGAGGAGTTGGTCGTTGACTTCAAGAAGTGGAGTTGAGGGCATGCCCTTGTCTGCATCAATGTTGCTGAGATGGATATTGTCGAGAGCCCAAGTCCCTGGGAAAGACTATCATGAACTATCTGTCCTGGTTCACCCACATTGACACTACAGTCAAAGAAAGCATAACCATGCTTCTACTTCTTCAGGAGGCTCAGGAAATTCAGCCTGTGCACAAGGACTCTCACCAAGTTTTACAGATGCTTCATAGAAAGCATCCTATCTGGACGCACCGGAGCATGGTATGGCAATTGGTCTTCTCAAGACTATAAGAAACTGCAGAGAGTTATGAACATAGCACAGTCTATCACACAAACCAACCTCCCAACCACTGACTTCATCAGTACATCTCACTGCATTGTGAAAGCAACCGATGTAATCAAAGACCATTCCCATCTGGCTCTCTTCCACTGTCTTCTGATCGGCAGAAGATATAGAAACTTGAATATGTGTATGAACAGGTTCAAGAACAGCTTCTTCCCCACTGATATCAGACTTTTGAATGGATGTCTTAAATGTTAATGTTGATCTCCCTCTGCACTGGCTTGGCAACTGTAACATTGTATCCTGTACTCAGTTGTCACCCTGATGCACTTGTGTAGTACAATCTGCCTTTAAATCACATAAGACGACACTTTTCAATGTACCTTGGTACACATGCCAGTAATAAAGCTAATTAGTTACTCAATGTACATGATACAAAGCAAATTACAATTAATTACAGAAGTCTGTTAACTCTAGGCAATTCCATTTCTGTCAGTCTCTTACATGAATTGCATACACAGGCTTAATCATGAAAGTCTCCTAATGTGTGCGTGCAGGTTCCATTGGCTGTTCATCTGGTATCTGCTCATTCCAAGAGAATTTCATTCCTATGGCGAATGCGAGTGTCATAGTGATTGTTGTTGGTGCTGATCCATTTCTGTTGTTGGTGACCAGTGTATCTCTGGGATTGATGGTCATTCTATATTGCGTATCTGTGTGAGATCATATATTTCTGATCAACTGTGTAGTAATTGAACAGCTTCTCCAGTTGTATGTAGGTGTCTTCAATCAATCAATCAATCAATCAATTGATCAGTGTTATATGTGGTTGTTCACATTCACTACACAGAATCAAGACATGTTGCAAGTTGCTATGTGGATGGACATTTGTTGGGAGCCTTGAACATTTACCCTCTGATTATCTAATGATCAAGTCTAGCGATGACTTGGCTATTTTATCAAATTGAAGTTTAGTTTCCTCTCATTATAGTTGGCATGGATGGGTTGGACCGAAGGGTCTGTTTCCATGCTGTACATCTCTATGACTCTATGACTCTATATCTTGATTTTGTTACTCGTGCCTATTACAACTTGTGGCTTCAGTAGATTTTTTCTTCTGTTGAAGGAGTAATTTGGCTGTAGTGTGACATTTGGGGCAGCATGGTGGCTCAGTGGTTAGCATGTTGCATCATAGCACCAGGGACCTGGGTTCAGGTTTCAGCCTCAGGCGACTGTCTGTGTGGAGTTTGCACGTTCTCCAGTGTCTGTGTGGGTTTCCTCTGGGTGCTCTGGTTTCCTCCCACAGTCCAAAGATGTGCAGGTTAGGTGGATTCGCCATGCTAAATTACCCATAGTATACAGGGGATGTGTAGACTAGGTGGATGAGCCATGGGAGGTGCAGGATTGCAAGGATAGGGTGGGATGTTCTTCAGAGGGTCAGTGTGGACTTGTTGGGTTGAATGGCCTGTTTCCACACTGTAGGGATTCTATGTTAACTACCTCTGTATCTAAGTTTTAGCCATCTGCCTTTCCATCTCATTAAATGGCTCAGTGTTGAATATTGCTTTATAATGTGCATGTGACTTTCTTTGGGACATATTGCGATAGTAAAGTTGATATATAATAGGTATATGACCAATGAGATATACACACACACACACATATATATTATGTATGTGTGTGTGTATATGTATATATACACATATGTATATACATACACACATGTATACATATATTATTGGTCAGATTATTGAGTACTGGAGTTGTGAGGTCATGTTACAGCTGTACAGGACGTTGGTTAGGCCACTGTTGGAATATTGTGTGCAATTCTGGTCTCCTTCCTATCAGAAAGATGTTGTGAGACTTGAAAGATTGGAAGATTTAAGCTATAGGAAGAGGTTGAATAGGCTGGTGCTGTTTTCCCTGGAATGTCGGAGGCTGAGGGGTGACCTTATAGAGATTTATAAAATCATGAGTGGCATGGATAGGATAAATAGACAAAGTCTTTTCCCTGGGGAGGGGGAATCCTAGACTACAGGGCATAGGTTTAGGGTGAGAGAGGAAAGATATAAAAGAGACCGAAGGGGCAATGTTTTCACACAGTGGTGTATGGGGAATGAGCTGCCAAAGGAAATGGTGGAGGCTGGTACAATTGCAACATTTAAGAGGTATTTGGATCGGTATATAAATATGAAAGGTTTGGAGGGATATGGACCAGGTTCTGGCAGGTGGGACTAGGTTGTGTTGGGATATCTGGCATGGACAAGTTGGGCCAAAGGGTCTGTTTCAGTGCTGTACATCTCTATGACTCTAAGTGATTTTCCTGTTATCAGTGGTTTATTTAACTTTACACTTCCCTAAGTTTTGAGTTCTACTTACTCCCACCAGGTGGGTCCATTTTGAGACACCCTGAGTTTTCCTCAGCAGTGTCACTATCTCTTGATGGTGTGCTGAGGCATCAGAGCTGCCAGGTCTCTTTGTCAACCTTAGCTTTCAAATTCAAATCTCCTCCATGTCTTTGACTTCCTCTGCCAGCCCTACAATCCTCTAGAGATAGCTATGTTCTTCAAATTCTTGTCTCTTAAGTATTCCCAATTTTACTTTCTTCACTATTGATGAGTTGGCTTTCAGATTCCAAAGCCCTAAGTTCTGAAATTTCCTCTTTGAACATCTCCACATTTCTGTCAAAAAGTGTGGCGTTGGAAAAGCACAGCAGGTCAGGCAGCACCCAAGGAGTTTTCTGACGTTTTGCGCAGAGCTCTTCATCAGGTATGTGGGAGGGGCCCAAGGGGGCTGAGAGATAAATAGGTTGGGGCAGGGCTGGAGGGAACGTAGCTGGGAAGGCGATAGGTAAATGAAGGTGGACTAATAGTGATAGGTAGGAAGGAACTTGGACAAGAGGGCAGTGCTGAGTTGGAGGGTTGGATCTGGGATGAGGTGGGGAGAGAGGAAATGTGGAAACTGGTGAACTAGACATTGATGCCATGTGGTTGAAGGGTCCCAAGGCAGAAAAATGACCTGTTCGTCCTCCAGGCAGTGGGTGGCTTGGATTTGGCAGTAGAGGAGGCCCAGGACTTGTCCTTGGGGGGATTGGGAAGGGGAGTGGAATGGTCGGCCACAGCGTGGTGGGGTTGCTTGGTGTCTATGTCCTGGAGATGTTCTCTGAAACATTCCATGCATTGGCGTCCTGGCTCCCCAATTGGGAGGAGACCACATTGAGAGCAATGGACACAGTAGAGGAGGTGTTTGGATGTGCAGGTAAATCTTAGCCAGATGTGGAAGGATCCTTTGGGACCTTGGATGGAGGGGAGGGGGGAGATGTGGACCCAGGTTTTACACCTGTTGTAGCGGTCAGGGAAGGTGCCGGGAGTGGAGGATGGGTTGTGGGGGGCGGGGAACTAATAAGGGAGTTGCGGAGGGAATGGTCCCTGTAGAATGCAGAAAGGGGTGGGGAGGGAAATATCTCTTTTGGGGTCCGACTGTAAGTGGTGGAGACATTTCAGAGCACAATGTGGTCTCCTCTACATTGGGGAGAATGGATGCTAATATGCGGAACGTTTCAGGGAAACTCTGAGACACGTGCACCAAACAACTCCACTGCCCTGTGGTCGACCACTTTCACTCCCCCTCCCACTCCCCCAAGGATATGCAAATGCTGAGCCTCCCCTTCAGCAAATCCAACCCATCCGACATCTGAGGGAAGAACAGCTCATCTTCTGCCTTGTGACCCTCCGACCACATGGCAACAATGTGGATTTCACCAGTTTCCTCATCTCCCCTCTTACCACCTTATACAAAATCCAACCTTCCAACTCGGCACCACCCTCTTGATCTGCCCTACCTGCCAATCTTCCTTCCCACCTATCCGCTCCACCCTTCGCTCCGACTCATTATCATCACCCCCTACCTCCATCTACCTATCGCCTTCTCAGTCCCACACCCATCCCATTTATCTCTCAGCCCCCTTGGATCCCTCCCACATTCCTGATGAAGGGCTTATGCCTGAGATGTGGATTCTCCTGCTCCTCAGATGTTGCCTGACCTGTTGTGTTTTTCCAGCACCACATGCTCTGACTCTGAGCTCCAGCATCTGCAGTCCTCACTTTCTTCACATCTCTGTCCTGCTTTATTTATTTAAGACAATGCTTAAAGTCAAGGTTATTTTCTAAGCCTTTGACCATCTGTACAACTGTCATCCTGTGTGACTCCAGGAAACTTTGGTTAAAAAACTTTCTGGTGCTGGAGATCTTAAAACATATAAAAAGTGGTTAAATGCCTGGGAACTGATTAGGTGTTTTCCAGAACTTTGTGGGAAGCTAGGAATGAGATTGTTGGGCCCCTTGCTGAAATATTTGTATCGACAACCATAGCTGAAAATGTGTTGCTGGTTAAAGCACAGCAGGTTAGGCAGCATCCAAGGAACAGGAAATTCGACGTTTCGGGCCAGAGCCCTTCATCAGGATGAAGGGCTCTGGCCCGAAACGTCAAATTTCCTGTTCCTTGGATGCTGCCTAACCTGCTGTGCTTTAACCAGCAACACATTTTCAGCTCTGATCTCCAGCATCTGCAGACCTCACTTTTTATATCGACAACCATAGCTGAGATGTCAGAAGACTGGAAGCTGGCCTTCTTATTATTTAAGAAAGGCTGTAAGGAAAAGGTAAGAACTATAGACCAGTAAGCCTTAAATTAGTGATGGGTAAGGGGATTTTGAGGGACTAGATTTACAGGCATTTCAGAAACGCAAGGACTGATTAGGGATAGTTGATATGGCTTTCTTCATGGGAAATTATGACTCACTAATTTTAATGAGGTGAGAAAGAAAATTGATGAAGGCAGAGTAGTACGTGTTGTCTATATGGACTTCAGCAAGGCATTTGACAAGGTTCTGCATGGTAAACTGGCTAGTAAGGTTAGATGACAAGGGATCTGGGGGAGCTAGCCAATTGGATACAAAATTGGCTAGAAAGTAGAAGACAGAGGGTGGTGGTGAAGGGTTGCTATTTGGACTGTGACTAGCCACGTGCCACAAGGATCAGTGCTGGGCCTACTGTTTTTCATCATTTATACTGTATACATTATTTGGATCAGTGCTGGGCCCACTGCTTTTCACCATTTCTATAAATTATTTGGTTGTGAATATAGAGGTTAACAAGTTTGCAGATGACACCAAAATAGCTAGTGTAGTGGACAGTGAAGAAGATTATCTTAGAATACAACAGGACTTTGATCAATTGGACCATCGGACTGAGGAGTGGCAGATGGTGTTTGATTTGGATAAGTATGAGGTGTTGCATTTTGGTAAAACAGGACTTAATCAGTTAATGAAAGGGGCCTGGGGAGTGTTGCTGAATAAAGAGAGCTAGTGATACAGGTGTATAGTTCCTTAAAAGTGGAGTCACAGGTAGAAAAGGCAGTAAAAATTACATGTTGCATGTATGCCTCCATTGGTCAGGATATTGAGTCTAAAAATTCGGAAGTCATGTTGTGGCTCTACTGGACATTGGCTCGGCCACTTTTAGAATATTACATACAATTCTGGTCAACCTTCTCTAGGATGGATGTTTAAAATCTGATTGAAGATTTGTAGCTCGGGTATCCGTTGTTGTGGTTCTGCTCGCCGAGCTGGAAGTTTTTGCTGCAAACGTTTCGTTCCCTGGCTAGGGAACATCATCAGTGCTATTGGAGCCTCCTGTGAAGCGCTGCTTTGATGTTTCTTCCGGTATTTATATTGGTTTGTTCTTGCCGCTTCCGGGTGTCAGTTTCAGCTGAAGTGATTTGTATGTGGGGTCCAGGTCGATGTGTCTGTTGATGGATGTTCTTGCCATTTCCGGGTGTCAGTTTCAGCTGTAGTGGTTTGTATATGGTGTCCAGGTCAATGTGTCTGTTGATGGAGTTTGGGCATGAATGCCATGCTTCTAGGAATTCTCTGTCTGTTCTCTGTCTGGCTTGTCCTATGATAGTGGTGTTTTCCCAGTCAAATTCATGTTGCTGGTTGTCTGAGTGTATGGCTACTAGAGATAGCTGGTCGTGTCGTTTTGTGGCTGGCTGATGTTCATGGATACGGATTGTTAGCTGTCTTCCTGTTTGTCCTATATAGTGTTTTGTGCAGTCCTTGCATGGTATTTTGTAAACTACGTTAGTTTGGCTCATGCTGGGTATTGGGTCCTTTGTTCTAGTGAGTTGTTGTCTGAGTGTGGATGTTGGCTTGTGTGCTGTTATGAGTCCTAAGGGTCGCAGTAGTCTGGCTGTCAGTTCTGAGACGCTCCTGACGTATGGTAGAGTGGCTAGTCCTTTTGGTTGTGGCATGTCCTCGTTCCTCGGTCTATCTCTTAGGCATGGATGTTGTTAAGCTTGAGAAGGTTTCGAAAAGATTTACAAACACTTTGCCCAAAGTGGAGAGTTTGAGTTATAGGGAAAGACTGAATAGACTGGGGCTTTATTCTCTGTTGTGGCAGAGGATGAGGGCTGATCTTAGAGAGGTTTATAAAATCATGAAGGGCATGGATAGGGTAAATAACCAAGGACTTTTTCCTTGGGTGGAGAAATCCAAAACTAGTGGGCATTGGTTTAAGATGAGAGGGGAAAGATTTAAAAAGGATCTGAGGGTAACTTTTCCACACACAGGGTGATGAGTGTATGGAATGAGCTGCCAGAAGAAGTGGTGAAGGCTGGTATGATTATAACAATTAAAAGGCATCTGGATAGGTATATGAATAGGAAGGATTTGGAGGGATATGGCAAATGGGATGAGGTCAATTTGGGATATCTGGTTGGCATGGACAAGTTGGACTGAAGACATTGCTTCTGTGCTATCTAACTCTGTGCTTTGTGACACGTTATTACATCAGAGGCACTATATAAATGAAAACTGCTGTTGAGATTAGTTAGCTTTGAACTCTGATCTCAGATTAAGATTGCACTGCAAAATGAAATGTGTATTAAAATGAAGGCAAAAGATATATACAAGATATAAATATAACACTTTCCCCTCCATGCTTAAAGATGATCATTTTATCTTCACAATTAATTACACTTTGCTTATGTGGTTCTGAAACTTCTCATAAGATCTCGTGCCTAAGGCTGGCTTGTATCTTAGAAATATGATAAATTAACTGACTGAGTAAGGTCAGTCTTCAGAGCACCATTTATTTTTTTCTTTCATCAATGTCTCAGTCACTTATCATCACATTACTTGAAGGTGACCCTGAAGCTTATAAAAATTGCAAAGTTTTCTTTAGATACTTCTCTATCTCATACCAGTTGTACAGCCTCCTCCCTAAAAATGATTTTAAAAAAAACATCAGCATCAAACAAGGTTCAAAGAGTGGAATGTTTTTCTATAAAGTACATCAAATGGGTGAAGGTGTAGCAGTGTGGTGGTGCTAATTTTAGAATATTATACATTCCACTAATACTCAGAAAAACACCTAACCTCTGCTCTGTATTAATTAAGACAATACCCTTTAGTTAACAAGAGATTCTCAGCCATAATTGGGTTCTCATTCTTTACTGTTCTATTAAGGAAGATGATAAATGTATAGTAGCTCAACCCCACAAGGAAAAGTTGGAAATTAAAATGTAAATCCACCTTCAGTTGGATCTACCAGAGTTGAAATGGTAAGGTAAAGCAAATGGCTGATAGCATCCGCAGTCTTAGTGTTCATGTTCCTCCTTTCTAACTTGCTTTTCCTTAAGGAGAGACATTGATATTGTGCTAATGTCACTGGACAGGCAATCCAGAACAACTGGGTGGGTAGAGTTGAATTCTACCCTGGCAGATGGTGAAGTCTGAATTCAATAAAATATGGCATTAAGAGCTAGTATACTGGAGACTGTATAACCATTGTCAATTGAAAATGTGTTGCCGGTTAAAGCACAGCAGGTCAGGCAGCATCCAAGGAACAGGAAATTCGACGTTTCGGGCCAGAGCCCTTCATCAGGAATGAGGAGAGGGTGCCAGGCAGGCTCAGATAAAAGGTAGGGAGGAGCCTGCCTGGCACCGTCTCCTCATTCCTGATGAAGGGCTCTGGCCCAAAACGTCGAATTTCCTGTTCCTTGGATGCTGCCTGACCTGCTGTGCTTTAACCAGCAACACATTTTCAGCTCTGATCTCCAGCATCTGCAGACCTCACTTTTTACTTAACCATTGTCAATTGTAGTTTAAAAAAAAATTGGATTCACTTATGTTTTTAGGGAAGGAAACTTTACATGGTCTGGTCTACACAGGACTCCAGACTCACAGCAATGAGGTTGACTCTTAACCACCCTGTGAAATACACTGAAGAGCAGTTAGGGATGCTGCCACACAAGAGATTTGGCTTTGCCAGTGATGGCAACATCTCATGCAAGAGTAAATGTAAACACTTGTCTGGCATTTGTACCATTCCACAAAGCACCGTTGAAATTTCAAGCTCATCATGGAGGGAGTTATGAGGATGAATTGGCATCCTACCCTCTCCTGCCACCTGTACCACCTGTTCCCCCACACAACCCAGCTTTCAAAGTGTGAGAGGAAAGTCAGATAAAATCTAACTTTTTGTTGGTTTTACCATTGAACTGTGATTAAAATAGCTTTAACTTATGAAGTTATTTAATAAATATATACTGAAACCATTTACAATAATGATAATCAGTCATTTTGATTTCTTCTTCATAAACTAAAATTGAATGCTAGAATTTTTTATAATTTTTAAACTAAAAATTTTTAATTTTGACAATTATTATCACACAGCATGTTAGGTTAGCTCATCTAAGTGGACTTTATTGATATAGCTATTATGTTGCATGTTAGCTTCAAGTCTGATCAGCAGCACAGCCAAACTCCATCCTCACTGGATGTCAAAGCTGAATTCTCAGGCTACCCAAGGCTGGGAACAGATGCAGGGAGAGCCAGAACGTGGTGCTGTCCATGGCCATGTCCATTCCAGGTCCATTTCAAGACAGTCCTTCCTGTGGCAGCATTTAAGCAGTACAGGGAGAGGGCTGGATCGGGTTCTTGCTCTCTCCCAATTGTTGCAAAACTCTTAAGATCTTGGGGAGGGAGAAAATAACATTTTGAAGTGAACACACAGACTTTAGGAGCCGTCAGCTTCTCAACAGCTGAAGGAGGGTGCTACAGTGTGGGGAACCAGATTTGGCTACCTCAGGACAACACTCCCGATTTATTTGAGCGTCAGTAGGGAAAGAGAGGATCAGAATCTGGAATGGAGAATGGAGGGAAAAAAAAACAAACAGTAGAAGTAGAAAACAAGATACATTGGTTCTTTTCGACTTGTATGCTTCAAAATGGGTGACCAGTACAAGCATTATGTTCATTTTCAAGTATTCTATTGTCAAACTGAACAGCTTTCTCTCTGTGTAGGTGCCAGGGTAAGTGGGAACTCAACTATTGGCAGTAAACAGATCTGTCACCTCTACCATCATATGGGCAGAACAGCAAGGGACAAGCTTGCCAGTTACTGAGGGAAGGAGACCTACAATGGGAAGGCTGCAGCTATCAATTTTAATTGTATTTGACTGTCAGGTTTTGGCAGTGGCAGGTACATACTCCACATATAATACTCATTGATAAAGTGGGCAGGGAAGATTCTAAAGAGAAGGCAAAGCCTCTGGGGAGATGATGTTTCCTTCATTGACTACAGGTTACAGGTATAGCTTCCATGCACAGGAACATTATACTTCCTCTTATAGAATGCCACTCAACCTTGGCCAGAGGGTCTCAGTTATTTCAGAATACCCCTGACATTCATGACATCCTCACAAGCCTGATTATGGACCCAGTTTTCTCATTGTTCAGCTGCATACTTCTCTGTTAAAAGTCATCTCCCTTCATCTCTGCTCCTCCTTGCTCACTATATGGATGAGCTGTCGCCTTCTAGGCCATCACCATGCTCAGGTTTCACACCTCACTGGACAGCTACGTTATGAAGAATAAATCATCCCATCACAAGGACTGAGACCCTTGCAGGAGTGTATTGAAGGACTCCAACGGAATGGCCCAGCACCAGAATTATATTTTCAGAAGCTTGCTAGTCTGTGCAATGGTTGCTTTACTAAGCAGTATCCTTGAATACTAGCACTTCTATGTCTCTGGCTGGGATCCTGCTGAAGGATCAATGTATCCACTTCTTGAAGAGATTTCCCTTACTCCTTCAGATTGACCCATGCACCTTGCAGGTTGGAGGGAAGATCTGGGGGCAACCTGGGCTGGTGGTGGATGAAGGTTGTGGAGAAACCTCTTGTTGCGGTCACAGACCAGCTTAACATTAAGAGACTGGAAGCCCTTTCAGTTGATTGATCTCACTGGATGGTCACTCTGTGACTTGACGGCACCAATGCTGGCAGCAGAGGGATACATTGCACAAACAGGAAATGATTTTATTCTAAAGGTAAGCCAAAATATAAGAGATATATTGATATATTGTGGGGGACTTTGCTCATAGGCCTGTGTGAATAAATCCCAGGGTCTGTCAAGAAAAGCAACATCTCTTTTTACAGCAGGAGTCAGGAGTTTAATGTTTTGTTTGCTAGGAATCTGACACACTGGTTTTTCTCTTCTTTAAAGTGAGTGCTTAATTTTATGGATTAGGATTGGTTCATGGAAAAATAATCTACAAAAATGCCAATAAAATGTTCCCAGGCATTTTAAATGAAAATATGATGTCAAGCCTCATAAGGAGGCCAAAGTTTGGTTGAAAGGGTCATTTTCAACAACATTCTTTAAGAAGGTCAGTGAGCCTAGAAGGCAGTGAGGTATAGGGAGGGAATTTCACAGTTTAATCAGACAACTCAGGTACCAAAGATAGAGAGATTAAAATTAGGGATGCCCAAAGGACTACAGTTGGAGCAACAGTTATCTTGGAGGTCTGCAGGTTATAGGGGATGGGCAGGTGAAAGGACTTGGGAGGTACTTGAAAAAAAGGATGATAATTTTAAAATTAAGTTGTTGCTTATACAGGAGCCATTATAAGTCAGCAAAACAAAAACGGCGATAGATGAAAGAAATATTGTGCGGAAACAGGCAGCAGATATTTGGACAGTCTCAAGTTTAAGGGGATAGAATGTAGGAGAACAGCCAAGAATGTATTATACTTGTCAAGTTGAGACTTAATGAACGCATGAGAGATCAGCAGATTTCCTGAGATGGTGCAATGTTATGGAAGTAAAACTAGGCGATCTTACAGATGATGTAAATATAAGGTCTGAAACACATCTAAAGGTCAAACGGCACACCGAGGTTACAAAAAGACTGGCTTCATTTCAGATTATTGCCAGGGAATGGGATCAAGATCTATAGACACATGGGGATATTCCAGCAGGAATCAAACATTTTAGCAAATTTCAATATTCAGCTGGGCTGAGCTGGGATGTCACAATGGTAAACTTGTTAGCCTGAAAGATCTATTCCCATTCTTGCCATTTTTTTATATAAGAAAGATGAAGAGGTTAGGGCTACCTTTAAAATAATGGTAGTTCACACAAAAGATATCAATTGCACACAGAAACCAATCTCAGGCTGTTTACACGAGAAAAGTTCCTGACAGATAACAAAGCTGAGCTGAAAATGTGTTGTTGGTTAAAGCACAGCAG
This sequence comes from Hemiscyllium ocellatum, assembly GCF_020745735.1. Taxonomy (NCBI): domain Eukaryota; kingdom Metazoa; phylum Chordata; class Chondrichthyes; order Orectolobiformes; family Hemiscylliidae; genus Hemiscyllium; species Hemiscyllium ocellatum. The sequence continues at coordinate 91,271,271 of NC_083411.1, read as the reverse complement.
GTTAGGCAGCATCCAAGGAACAGGAATGCTGCCTAACCTGCTGTGCTTTAATCAGCAACACATTTTCAGCTGTGATCTCCAGCATCTGCAGATCTCATTTTTTACTCGAAGATAACAAAGCTGAACCAATGTTCATTTCGCATGCTTTAAGGATAAGTCATACTATTACATCAATGAATTATTATTTTCATGAAGCATGTTTTGCTATCCAAATGTCAGAAAAAGCTGCATGGTGAAAATATTGCTTTTTATCACAGGCAGGAGATTGGTAACTCTGGTTTTTTGCACTAACACACCCAGACATCCCCTTTCCCCTAGTTTTGCATGATTTAAAGTAGCATTTTATTTATTTTTTTAATTTTCATTTTAACTACCAGCTTTGGTGTTCTTACTTGTCTCATATGGATAGAATTTATAGCAAGTACACGTAATGTGAGTTGTAAGGAGGATAATGAACTTCAAGATGACGTAACCTGGACTGGTGAAAAGGGCAGACATGTGACAGATTAAACTTCATGCAGAAAAGTGGTACATTTTAACGTGAAGAATCCAAAAAGGCATTCAAAAATAAAGGAAACAACTCTAAAGAGAGCACAGGAATTCAAGGTTTGTGCAAAGATTTGTAGCTCGGGTGCTCGTTGTTGTGGTTCTGTTCGCCGAGCTGGAAGTTTTTGTTGCAAATGTTTCATCCCCTGGCTAGGAGACATCATCAGTGCTCTGGAGCCTTCTGCGAAGCGCTTCGCAGGAGGCTCCAGAGCACTGATGATGTCTCCTAGCCAGGGGACGAAACGTTTGCAACAAAAACTTCCAGCTCGGCGAACAGAACCACAACAAAGAGCACAGGAATCTAGAGATCTGAGAGCTTTTGTGCACAAATATTTGAAGATGGCAAGGCAGGTTGAACAAGTGTCTAAAGAATGCATATTTGATCCTGAGCATTATAAATTGAAGTAGAGAATGTAAAAAGGAGGCAGGTTATGACCTGGATCAGCTTCAACTGAATTATCATGTCCAATTCTAGGTACTGCACCTTTGGAAGAAGGTGAGGGCATTAGGTAGTATGCAGAAAGGATTGCTCCAAATTGTTCCAGGAAGGAGGAACTACCTTAATAAATTGGAGAAGGTGGGATCATTCTTACAATAGTAAGAAGGGATTTGACAGAAGTATTCAAAATGGTGAGAGGTCTGGATAGAGGAGATAGAAAACTGCTGCATTGGCAGAAGAGTCAGGAGCTGGAGGATACGGCTTCTCAGAGTTTTTGATAGAGCAAGAAACAACATAAGGAATATAAATTTGACTCAACAAGCGGTTAAACTCTGGAATTCACTGGCTGAGAGTGTAATGGAGCCGTTAAAAGCTGGGGTTTTCAAAAGAGAATTAGGTACGTGCCTGAAGAGCAAAGATTATCAAGCTGTGGAGTAGGACAGGGAAGTGAGAGTTGCTCAGTTACTCTTGCAAAATGCTGGCAAAAAAAAGGGCTGACCATTCTCCTTCTAGAGTTTAAACCTACACCTCTATTGTTCAAATGTGAAATAGTTCAGCAGCTTTATTTCAGTTAGCATTCTAATGGATCTCTTCGTGATACTAAAGTGGGTGCAGAGGATGGTTTCCTTTTCACCTACAATACAGGAAATAAATATGATACTAAATGAGGATGTAATATCGCCCTTTAGCTCAGGTCTACTTGCACCCACAATTTTGGGTGAAGTTGAATGTGTCCTGTTAAGATCTACACCTGAATCTGAAAAGGCAGTAAAACTGAAAAAGCTTGGCTTGAAAATTTGGCCTGTAGTCAGGAAATGCAAAACCTGGCTTGGAAGTAGATCTCATATTGTTGTAGATCTCTTTAAGTAGGATCATTGTAGTAGTACTGACAGGTGATAGAAGCAATGGCCAATAATTTAAAAAATACCTCCAGATACATTGCTTGTGGATTGAATCTTGCATTTCTTTTGAATAAGTGCCCGTTGTGTTGAATGTTTTTTGATGAGCTTTGTTGCTGCAAGGCTTAGTGAGATTTCTCACCATACCTTACCAAATGCTCCTCATTAACTACCAACAGTACCTCTGCAACATCTGCACTGGGCGGCACGGTGGCACAGTGGTTAGCACTGCTGCTTCACAGCGCCTGAGACCCGGGTTCAATTCCTGCCTCAGGCGACTGACTGTGTGGAGTTTGCACGTTCTCCCCGTGTCTGCGTGGGTTTCCTCCGGGTGCTCCGGTTTCCTCCCACAGTCCAAAGATGTGCGGGTCAGGTGAATTGGCCATGCTAAATTGCCCGTAGTGTTAGGTAAGGGGTAAATGTAGGGGTATGGTTGGGTTGCGCTTCGGCGGGTCGGTGTGGACTTGTTGGGCCGAAGGGCCTGTTTCCACACTGTAAGTAATCTAATCCTTGTCATTTGATTCTCACTCCATCTTATCAAGGATTTTTCCTGGAACAATTCGCCACTCGGTGGCTTTCCACCGAAAGACCAGTATCTCTGATGTTCATGTCATATTTAAAAGGCTGCTGTGCATCTGAACAAACACCAGCATTCCAGAACACTCCTGTGTAGTGATGGACAGTCACTCTGAAATTGTCAGAGGAGGGGAAGACAGCACTGCTTCTCCAACAGAGCCCTGAAGGTCCTAGGGAATGGAATTGTGCAGAAGAAGGGTGTCTGTTTCCAGGAGGTCCACCAGAGGAGGCCATAACATCAGACCTGGCAGTCTGGTGAAAGGTTACCATCTGCGCAGTGCCCTCTCCACGGTCTGAAAGAACAGCCAACAGTGCTGCAAGCGGGTGAATGAGTTTCTCCACTGCAATTTTCTCTCTCCTATGTCACACTCACTCTTTCTCTGCCACTGCACCCACCTCCCGCCATGGCTCACACCTGCAACATCTTCTGTTGTCAGCTCTCACTCGGCCCAGCCTCCCACACCACTAACCCTATGTGCTGCCTCCTCACTATATCGGAACACCAGCTCTAACACTAGTGACACCCACCTTCATCTCACTCAGTCCCTCTCTTTCTCTCATTCTCAGAGAAAACAGAGAAAGCCTGGATGGGCGGACAGGTACTCAACATCAGACCCACCTCTTTTGAGGATAGAATCCTGTCCCTCTCAGAAAAAGACCAAAGCCACTCCTGTGGTAATTCTATCACATTCATGTGCTATCAAATGAGTAAGTAAAACTCTTCATTGCACTACAGCTCATTCTCACAGCAATCCCACTGTCAGTGTTATTCATTGTGAACACTTCTAACACTAGATCACTACACCTTCTCTCTCACTCTCCTCATTCTCGCAGGTACCAGTAAGACATCCATAACCCCACCAAAGAAACAGTCTGTTCTAATCAAAAGCACCTCCTCATCCACAGAGGATGAGAGTTTGAGGGCCCAGAGGAAACATAGATAAAGTTGCCTCCTGCAGCTCCCATCAGCCCAGATAGCGATGTCTTGGTGAGAACATTAGCCTTAGAACATTCAGGAACACAATCTGGTGAGCACCTCACAGCCTCAGCTAGTTGAAGAAGAAAGACATCGAGCCATTGGCGCAGAGAGGGCTGCCAGAGGACAGGCAGCTGCTCTGTTCCAGACCAGATGACTTTGGGAATTTGCAATCAGGGATTTTGTCCACTTTCACTGGGGTAAACAAGAGTGGCAGACAGAAATGTGGGAACACAATGGCCCTCATTCATAGATCATCATACAATCCCTACAATTTGGAAACAGGCCATTCAGGCCAACAAGTCCACACCAACCCTCTGAAGAGTATCCCACCCAGACTCATTTCCCCCAACCATTTTATTTTACATTTCCCCTGACTAATGCACCTAACCTACATATCCATGAACACCATGGGCAATTTAACATGGCCAATTCACCCAACCTGCATATCTTTGGATGTGGGAGGAAACTAGAGCACCTGAAGGAAACTCATGCAGACACAGACAGCCGCTTGAAGCTGGAATCGAACCTGGTTCCCTGGCGCTGTGAGGCAGCAGGGCTAACCACTGAGCCACCGTTCCCCTCTCAAATAAAATATTGTCTGAAAGCTGCAAGTGTTCCCTACAGAGTTGCCCCAAGCATGTGACCTTCTGGCTATGTCTATGGATCGGCTAGCAATTGCCATTGGGACAATCAGGAGCAGCATGTTCAGGGCCACTGGAGAGGTGTCCACCCCTACAATCCATCACTCCATACAGTAGTCCTCAAATCTGAAGGCATGGTGACAGGGGGAACGGGCAATGTGGGACAGACACCATGTGTTTCTTCACAAGGAGGCAGGGCAGTTCCAGGAGACAGCCAGCTGGAGTAGAAACTGCAAATAGGCCCTTCAGAAGTCTCCTCTCAGGACCCCTCAGAAATGCAGGGCTCTCCACATCCACTCTCCCAACCCTTGAAAGTTCATTTCAGCCTGGATCTGTTTGCCTCTGGTAATGCCCAGGCCATTCAGAAACTAGTGCCTCTAGGGTTGTCTGACCAAACCTCCAGGGACAACAGGTTTCCGAGCTGAGCAGGCTCCCTTCACCCCAGCTGCAGATCCAGAAACAACATGAAGACATAGTGAGAGGAAAAACAAAACAAAACTTTGAGGGAATTTGGTGGCATAGTATATTAAGTCTCACATTTGATTAAATTTGATTGGTTTTGTACAACATCTGTTTGTTTGGCTCTCTATCTAACCACAAATAAAAACTGTCCCAGCATGTGCCTAACTGAATATCTATCTAGGATATACCATGGATTGATATCTGTGTTGAAATGTATCTACAGTATAGTGAAGCAAGATGGACAAGGTATATATTGGGTAGTGGGTTCTGCTAGCACCGTTGTACCTCATTCTAAAACATCCTAATGTTTTCCTGGCTTCTGTGTCCAAACGTACTGGTGTGAATGAAGTGGTCAGCAATGCCTGGGATACAAGGTATGTCATACACAGGGAGCCATTGCATTTAGATTGCCAGGGATTGTGGACCTTCAGGTCTGTGTGTAATGTTCTAAAGGTCCTCATATCAATGGGTCTTGCAACCCCTTCACTCACAGTTCAAAACCCTTAACCTACCCGCACTGGCCAAAGCCACTTTATTCCCCATTGCGTAGTTTTAGTGGAAGGCAACAATGTGCGCTCTTTAACCAATGATTTCCAGCCGATGTGATAATAAATGATAATCTATGCTAATAACTCTCTCACTGTCCATGAGCCAGAATCTCAACTTCACATTCAGGACTTAGACAGAAAATGTGATTTCTTGGTTTCAATGTTGGGAAGGACCTCACTTAACCTCCACCACATTTTTCGCCATAGTCCACAGTTGTTCAGGGGGTAGGTAGATTCCTCCTATTTGTATTTGCAAAATGGTTATAGAGTCATAGAAAGCACAGAAACGTACTCTTTGGTCCAACTAGTTAATGTAACTTCTACATTAATCTCATCCCATTTTCCAGCACTTGGCCCATATTCCTCAAAACCCTTCCTGTTCACATACCCAACCAGATGCCTTTTAAATGTTGAAATTGTACCTGCCTCCACCACCTCCAGCGATTCATTCCATACACACACCACCCTTTGCATGAAAATGTTGCTCCATAGGTCACTTTTAAATCTTTTCTCCCTCACCTTAACCCTGTTCTGTTTTGTTTTGGACTCCCTTACCCTGGAGAAAAACCTTGACTGTTCACCCAACCCATGTCCCTCATGATTGTGTAAACTTCTATAAGGTCACCCCTCTCATCTTCCAAATACCAGGGAAAATAGCCTCAGCCTATTCAAGGTCTTCCTATAACTCAAACCCTTTAAACCTGGCAACAATTTCCCTAATTCTTCCTGTTTTCTTTTTGCTTACCTGATCTTTTTCTGAAAACAAGTTCATTTGTTCAATTTTCATTTGCTTTTAGTTTTGTGAATAAAGGTGAATGTTTTGAACCGTTTGAAGGCTTGTGATTGTGTTTGTGATGGTCCCACGTTGAACAATGGTACAATGCCAGGCTGTAGAGATCATTATAGAAGTAGTGACAGTGACCTACCGGGTTGCAAGATGAGATGTAGCGAAGGACAAGTAAGCTGTGTGGCCTGATTCTTAAAAGTTGATTGTGATAGAAATACTCAGTTGCATGTGAAAGGATGTCAGATGTTCTAATTATTTGTCAAGGGATGCATTGCTTTATGGCTGTTGCACCGCCACGTTGACAATAAGACCATAAGACATAGGAGTGGAAGTAAGGTCATTTGGCCCATCGAGTCTACTCCGCCATTTAATCATGGCTGATGGGCATTTCAACTCCACTTACCAGCATTCACCCTGTAGCCTTTAATTCCTTGAGACATCAAGAATTTATCAATCTCTGCCTTGAAGACATTTAGCGTCCCGGCCTCCACTGCACTCTGCGGCAATGAATTCCACAGGCCCACCACTCTCTGGCTGAAGAAATGTCTCCACATTTCTGTTCTGAATTGACCCCCTCTAATTCTAAGGCAGTGTCCACGGGTCCTAGTCTCCTCGCCTAACAGAAACAATTTCCTAGCCTCCACCCTTTCCAAGCTATGTATTATCTTGTAAGTTTCTATTAGATCTCCCCTTAATCTTCTAAACTCCAATGAATACAATCCCAAGATCCTCAGCCGTTCCTCGTATGTTAGACCTACCATTCCAGGGATCATCCGTGTGAATCTCCGCTGGACACGCTTCAGTGCCAGTATGTCCATCCTGAGGTGTGGGTACCAAAACTGGACACAGTACTCCAAATGGGGCCTAACCAGAGCTTTATAAAGTCTCAGTAGCACAACGGTGCTTTTATATTCCAACCCTCTTGAGATAAATGACAACATTGCATTTGCTTTCTTAATCACGGACTCAACCTGCATGTTTACTTTTAGAGAATCCTCGACTAGCACTCCCAGATCCCTTTGTATTTTGGCTTTATGAATTTTCTCACCGTTTAGAAAGTAGTCTATGCTTTTATTCTTTTTTCCAAAGTGCAAGTCCTCGCATTTGCTCACAATAAAAGGCAACTCTGAATTGCCAGTATTTAAGTAGGTGCATGGCTAGAGTCAAAGTGGTGCCATCACCAGGAGAACACAATATATCCTGATAGTAATGAGTGCTTTCTACCTATCGCGAGTGTGAGAACTGAGTGAGCTTCAGATGAGAGTAGTGTCATAGAGGGACAGTACTTAATGAGGTGAGTTTGGCTCAAAGCAAGAAAACTCACACAACCTCATGGAGGCAAACCCTCCATGAAACTTGATAAAACTGACACCTAACTGATTTCTGAATAAATTCTGCTGAGTGTTTCCGAGTGTTTGACTAATATAGAATCTTAGTACATTCACTGTTTCAGTTTTGTGGAACACATTATTATTGCCACTGTTCCCAATCAAGGTGCAGACTCCATCTGAAATAATAGTGAGCGAATGCCAACGGCTGTACCTTACCCATCCCCATTCTTGTCAGTTAAACCCAATGCAGACCATTGTTCGGTAAGGGTATTGGGTCTGGTAATGAGGACATTGATGAGTCTTTGCTGTACATTCATGTACAGACAAAGATGGTCGTTGTAATCAGAAGTAGAAAGGCAGAATATTTTTAACTTCCCTGTGTTAGAACTGAGAACAAGTGAAGGCACTTTCGTATATGTATGAAATCAGCCAATTCACCAGGAATGGAACATTCTGGATTATTTTGCTATAAGCTACACCATATTATCTGGTAATGCGGAGTTTAAAAATAAAGCATGATTTCTTAAAAATTAGTACATGACTACAATATCATGGTATGATTATAGTTCGGAAGTGTGTTCAAAGTAATATTATGCTAGATTTATCATAATTTTCACATTAATCATTTGTAAATTTGGTCACATTGATTTATCAATCAAGATTTACTAACACAGTGGACTCAAGATAGTGCAGTGAATTTGTTTTAATAAACTGATGAACCAGATTAAGAAGGTTCCTGGTTCAATTAATTGCTCTCGCCACGATAGTTGCCAGATAGTTACAACTGGCTCAGTTCACCAGAACAGAAAATTATTCAGGGCTGATTGCCGTTCAGCAAACTCTGTTGGAAACATACATTATTGAGGGAGAGGAAACTGTAAAGCCCCCGCAGTCAATTAGCAATTCAACATCATTAAGGCTTGCACACTTCGATCATTTGGATAAAGTACTAGAAAGAAAGAGAATTCAATGTGAACATAATGGTTTGTCAGCATTAAGGTAACATGAGAAAAGAAGGCAGGGATTTGAGAAATTGGTGAGGAGAAAAAGATTTGATGAAAAAAAATCTTGCTGCTTCAGTTTGTGAGAATTTTGCTGTTCCACTGGTATGCTTAGTGAACAAATTGAAGCATGTGTGGTTCATTTATCAGCCTTGCATTATGTTTTTATACATACAAAATAATGAATTTTTCTGCACTGAAAATATCAACAATATCTAGAAAAGCAATACAGAAAAAAGTCTTAATTGAATGTAAAGCCACCTACAAGAGTAAGTCGGGTTTATGTGTAAGTCTGTCATTGGACATTTAGACTATGGACTGTATCATTAAATTGTAAGGTATTATACAGTATTGTGCTTTTTTCTCACATTTTCCAACACTCCATTTTTCTACCATGTTGGAAATATGATCTAAAACCAATGAGATAGTGGGGAACCTCAGACCATTGGGACTGGCAGGATCATTATTGAGTAATGAGATGTAAGGTTTCAGAGGAAGAATTTCGGATGGGTGAAATAGTGTCAAATCAGCTACGGGGTGTGGAAAAGAAAAGTTGGATTAAGACTGAGAAAAAAAAAGTCAGAAATGTAGGGTAAAATAAAAATAATTTTGGCATTTCAATTCACAATTGACTTCATGAAATAATGAGACCTGTAGTTTAAATTACTCCCTTTCTGGGTCATGAAAGTTAACTATTAACAATCACCATTTGTTGAAGGACTAAATAATTAATTATTATTTTAATCATTACCATTCATTAACTTTGTGGTGGGTTGACTGAGAAATTAAATACAATTTGAACAAGTTCATAAAAATAGCAGAGCTGAAAATGTGTTGCTGGAAAAGCGCAGCAGGTCAGGCAGCATCAAAATAGCAGAATAGCAAGGGCAATATCTTGTTTGCGTGAAATCAAACATGAATTGATCAGCAAGTTCTGGAGATTCATAACTCATACACCCATAAACCTGCTTACCCATTTAAACTTTACTAACATATACCATTAACATGGCATTATTTTTACAACAACATTTTAGAAACCAGTCAAAGTTGTACATTCGTGATGTGGGCAGCAGTGGAAAAACAAATAAGTGAGAGAACAACATTGATAATGGAAATGTGTTTTATTCTGAAAGCTTGTGAAATACATGATACTAAACCACAATGTGCTATATAATTAAATCAAGAAGTTTGGTTAAAATGAATGGGTCATGCAATGGTTTTAGTGGTAGCTAGGCGATCACCACAAAATGATTGCATTTGAGATTACTACGCATTGTCAGATTTGAAGAGGTAATGCTGTCATGGAAAAACTGCAGCACCCTAACTATATTTGAATACAGAAGAGGGTAGAACAATGACACTGGTAGTAAAATAATCTCATTGCTTCTCTAAATACACTACACGTTAAAATGAATAATGAAAATGAAATCCCTTCTTTTACTGGCTTCATTCTTCATGAAATAGATATTGCTGAATACAGAAATGGGCCAAACCACATTTATCTGCAGTTTATAATGAGTTGCTTCACAACTTGAAACTTGTAAATATTTACAAATAATTCTCACAGACCCCCCCAAAATAAGAACCCAGTTAGTGCTACTTGGAATTTTTAATCATATAAGCATAACCTTGACCTTGTGTATCTTGGGATATATTTACATTTTCCTGCAGCTAAGTGTTATAGGGCAGCATGGTGGCTCAGTGGTTAGCACTGTTGCCTCACATCACCAGGGACCGGATTTGATTCCACCCTCAGGTGATTGTCTGCGTGGAATTTGAACATTCCTCCCCACCCAATGTCTGTGTGAGTTTCCTTTGGGTGCGAAGTGTAGGTTAGGTAAATTGGTCATGCTAAATTGCCCATAGTGTCCAGTGATGCGCAGGCTGGGTGGATTAGCCAGTGAAAATGCAGGGTTAGAGGAATATTCTTTGGAGGGTCATTGTGGACTCGGGCTAAATGGCCAGCCTTCACACTGTAGGGATTCAATGATGAAGAGTTACTCGCAACATTTATGACCAAGAGTTGTTTAGGGTTGATTTGATAGTTAAATTATATACATTCATTTGAGGGAAGATGTTTCAGGTGTACACTTTGTGCTGGTTTGAACAGCTATGAATATCAGCCAACAATCAACATTTTTTTTGTGAAAGTCACTTTACTCAAAACATACCTAAAACTATAATTCTGAAACATTTCAGATTGGACACTATAGAAAATGCCATAAGATGCGACTCTTAGGTTCCTCAAGTCAATTGCATTCATATGATATTTACAGCCCATGGAGTTCTTTAAGTTACCAGCCATTCAGTACACAATGGCTGAAAGGCCTTTCCCCACAGCACACGCCAGTGCTAAACCTATCAAAAGTGAATTATTTAATGCTTCATTCTTGCAGAAGAGTTGAAATACTGTGATGCAACAGCTTCCTATCTTTACGTCACTATTATTGTTTCTCTTATTCTGATTGGGAAGTTAAAAACAAAGCTGAAAATGTGTTGCTGGTTAAAGCACAGCAGGTCAGGCAGCATCCAAGGAACAGGAAATTCGACGTTTCGGGCCAGAGCCCTTCAGGAAGGCTGCCTTGTCATTAGAGAGACACAAATAATAGTGATTTAACCTGAAGGTCACCACACATTAGGTGAGAGGAGATTTGAGGTGAGTCCCTCATTATTGGGAATTTATAAACCCATGAAATTGTCATGCAAATTGTTATGATCCAAATGCTTGTTATCTGAGACCAGTCAGATTCCAGACTGAATTCTGGTTAAAAATATCATATTTTGTCCATTTGGTTTTAACAATGGGTTTTCTCATTTGAAACATAAGGATATAATTTTACAGATTTGATTTTAACAACAAAAAATGATATGCAGAAGAAATTATGACAAAGTAGAATAAACCAAATTATTTACTTATAATAATCATTTTAACATTTTGAAATATGTGGTAAAATATAGAACCATTAATCCCAAAAGCACATCTTAACATTAAGCACACCACAGAAATCTTTTCTCTCTATTAACCTCCCAGTCTTGAGTCCAATAACCTCTTCCTGGAACCTTCATATAACAGATCTTAAACATTGTCAACATGGAATAACCAAAACATTTCTGGTTTTGAAGTTTTAAACCCAACTCTTTACACTGAGATAATTTGTTCCTTAATCATTCCAATTAACTCCCTTTCTCAGTTTCAACTGATTCAACTTCAACTAAGACCCTACAGAATTGCCCAAACTAAAATGTAAAAAACACTTTTTCTCTCCAAGCTATGGGTTCTTCCTTAATCAAAGAAAAAGGTCCCAACCTTCTAAATTGAAGTCTAATGCAAAACCATTTACTGTATTTGCTTATAAAATTCTTCCAATGTAAATAAAACCTTTTACTCTCCAGGAAATCTTTCTCTCATGCAGCATTTGAAAATATATCACCATAGCTACCAAAAACTTACAAGTTAATCATTAAACTGTTTCAGACACACACAAAATCCATATGCAACTAGTTTAAATTCAAGCATCTGAACTCAAAAATAAATTATTTTAAAGTATTTATAAGTTACAAACCTTGCATCATAACACAGAAAATGCCTTTCGTACGAATTTGGAATCTGGATGACACATACCATGAAATTCTATCCAATAAAAGTGTAAAGTGCAATGTTCTCATTTGACAATTTAATAAAAGATTTTGCCTGAAAATTTTAACTTTATTTTTTTCTATGTGAAGTAAATCATAGCTGTTTGATTGCTCTTTTCTCTGAATTGCCCCTTCTCTAAGTACCCTCAATCATCCTCTCCTAGTTAACGTGTCTCCTCCCTTCATTTTAGCAAACTATTTGGGATGCAATGGTTGCAAATTCAAATGTTCTTAGCCAGTGAGCTGCCTGGGGTCACTCTGCAGGTGACTGCAACTCAACCGTTGAATACAGATTACATCCATTACCCAATATCTGGTACATCTGTGGATTTGTTCATTATAGCACAATACATTCAGAAGATGACAGATTACAACTGGACCAGATAAACTTCAGATGTTCTTCAGATGTTCAGCTAGATGTTCACCCAGAAGCTTTGTTTCCTCTCACAGGTGCGCATAGAAAATTCTGTTTTATTATTTAAATAAGATGAGGAATGTTAACCTTCTCTTAACATGAGTAAACTAGACTATAACATTTTGTTTGTTTCAGCTTATTATGTGCAGATTGGCTACCAGGTATGTCTCCGACACTATAGCAGTGACTGTACTTAAGAAAATTTTTAATTGTTGAAAAGACCAATGTATGTGAAAGGTGCCATCTGAATGCATGTTTTATGTGTTTTCTTGTCAGAATAAATAATAAAAATGATGTTGGAATGAAAACAGATCACCTCATAGTTTATTAATTGATTTGATAAAACTATGTAGAGAATAGATGATTAGAAAGAATTTTCTATTTTACTCATTTGTGGGATGTGGGTGTCGCTGACTGGGCCCAGCGTTTATTACTTGTTCCCAGTTGCCCTTGAGAAGGTCATGGTGAGCTGCTGCCCTGAACTGTTGCAGTCCACCTGCTGTGTTGATCCACAATTCCATGAGGGAGAGAATTCCTGGATTTTGGCCCAGTAATAGTGAAGGAACGGTGATATAATTCCAAGTCTGAATGGTGAGTGACATAGAGGGGAATCTGAAGGTGGTGGTGTTCCCATGTATCTGCTGCCCTTACCCCTCAAATGGGTTTGAAAGATCCTGTCTGAGGACCTTTGGTGAATTTCTGCAGTGCAAATTGTAGATAGCACACACTGCTGCTACTAAGCGTTAGTGGTGGAGGGACTGGGTGCGTGTGGATGTATTGCCAATCAAGCAAACTGCTTTGTCCTGGCTGGTGTCAGACTTCTTATGCATTGTTGAGGCTGCACTCATCCAGACAAGTGGGGTCTATTCCACTACAGTCCTGACTTGTGCCTTGTAGATGGTTTTGGGGAGTCAGGAGGTGTTTTACTTGTTGCAGTAATCCTACCCACTGACCTGACCTTCTAACCACTCTGTTTATGTAGTGAGTCCAGTTAAGTTTCTGGTCAATGATGATTCCCAGGATATTGATAGTGAGGGGTTTAATGATGGTAACACTATTGAATGTCAAGAGGTGGCAGTTAGATTGTATCTTTATTGGTGATGGTCATTGCCTGGCATTTGTGTGGCACAATTGTTACTTGCCACTTATTAGCCCAAGCCTGGATATTGTCCAGATTTTATTGCATTTGAACATGGACTGCATCAGTATCTGAGGAGTCGCGAATGGTGTTGAACAGTGTGCAATCATTGGTGAACATCCCCACTTCTGATCTTCTGAAATTGGTTTGGCCTAGGACACTACCCTGAGGAACCCCTGCAGAGATGTCCTAGATCTGAGATGACTGACCTCCAACAACCACAACCATCTTCTTATGTGTCAGGTATGACTGCAACCTGCAAAGAGTTTGTCCCCTGATACCCATTGATTCCAATTTTGCCAGGGCTCCTTGATGCCACACGCAGTTGAATGCAGTCTTGCTGTCAAGGACTGTCACTGTCACTTCATCTCTGGAATTCAGTTCTTTTGTCCATGTTTGAACCAAGGATGTAATAGGGTCAGGACATGAGTGGTCCTGGTAGAACCCAAACTAGGCATTACTGAGCAGGTTATAGCTGAGCAGTGCTGGTTGATTGTTGATGACACCTTCCATCACTTTACTGACAATTGAGAGTAGTCTGATGGGGTGATAATTGGCCAGGTTAGATTTGTCATGCTTTTTATATACAGGACATTCTTGGAACATTTTCCATATTGTTGGGTAGATGCTAGTGTTGGAACTGTACTGGAACAACCTGGCTATAGAGCAGCAAGTTCTGGAGCACAAGCCTTCAGTACTTTTGCCGGAATGTTGTCAGGGCCCATAGCCTTTGCAGTTCCAATGTCTCCAACCGTTTCTTGACATCATGTGGTAAGACTCAAATTTGAAGATGTTTCTCAAATTGCCAAGAAAGTTTAGAAGGAAAGAAAAAGGCCATACTTTTAGAATTAGCAAATATGTTAGATTTGGATTTAACTAAGAACAAAAGCTGAAATAGTAAGGGAATTACTCAAACACTTAGGTGTGCCAGAGAAACAGACAAGTGCAGTAGAGGTAGAAAAACTGAAATTACGATTGAGGAAAATGGAGTTAGAAGATAAACAAAGTGAGAGAGAGAGGAAAAAGAGAGCAGGAGAAGGTTCTTAGCTGAGGAAAGGGAGAGACAAAAAGAGAGAGAATTTGAACTTGAGAAGTTGCAACTGAGTCAGCAAAGTCAAGTTAATAGGATGGAGATTAAAAGAGAAGGTTGTGATTTATACAAATATGTCAAAACTCTGCCACATTTTGATGAGGAAGATGTTGAAGCCTTCTTTATTTTATTTGAAAAATTGGCAAGGCAGATGGAGTAGTCCGAGGATTTTAGTGCACTCTGCTCTATTCAAAATGAGGTTGAAGCTCTTTGATTAACACTTTGGCTAAGTAATATATGTATCTGATTAAAAGAATTTGGGTATCGTCACTCCTTGTCATTGTTACGACACGGGGTAAACCCTCCTGCTTAAATTTAAAACCGGCCACACAGAAGGGATTTATCCCGTGCAATAATCTGTGAAAATTCGACAGGTTGGAGTGCCAACTTAAGACTGGGGGAGTAACAATGGGAGTGATCGACAGAGTGTCAGTTCCATGAATTCTGCTTGTTCTTGGGAATGAGTTAGCAGGATCCAAGGTAGGAGTGACACCCCTTGCTGTGGAGAAGTCCAAGGAAGAACAAGAAATGGAGGAGTTAAAACAGAAATATCCTGGTATTTTCCCAGATAGTGTGGTAACCAGATCCCACTATCGTAAGTTACAGCACGAAGCGAAAAGTAAAGAGAAAGATGAAGGAGTTGAGGTTCAATAAGCAGTTACCCTGTTTGACAAAATGGTGCAGGAAAGACCTGAACAGGCAGAGAATCAGACAGAAGCATTTACTCCTGAAAGACTAAGAGACCTGCAACAGCAAAACAAGGCAATAAAAGATATATATATGTGGATATATACTCTGAAAAGGAGGCAGAGAATATTCTGGAGGGTTATTATCTGAAAGATAGAATCCTAAGGTGGAAATGGAGACCATGGCAGGTTAGTGCAGAGGGGAAATGGGCTGATGTGTACCAGATTGTGTTGCCGGTAGCGTACAGACAGGAGGTGTTATGGGTAGCACATGAACTACCTGTAGGAAGTCACCGAGGGGTATGAAAGACTCAGGTTAAGGGACAAAGATATTTTATTGGCCTGGAATGCACAAGGATGTGGTTAACTCTTGCCATACATGTCAGACATGCCAAATGGAAGGTAAGCCACAAGTGGTAATAAAACCAGCACCTTTGTTGCCAATTCCCACATTTGAAGAACCTCTCACACGGGTTATAATTGATTGTGTAGGTCCCCTCCTGAGAATTAAAAGTGGGAACCAGTATTTGTTAACCATAATGGATGTGTCTACCAGATTTCTGGAAGCAATTCCATTACGGAGTATCAAGGCAAAAAGGGTAGTGGAGGAGTTAGTAGCTTTCTTTACACAGTATGGGTTATCAGAGAGATTCAGTTGGACCAAGGGTCAAATTTTACTGCTCGTCTGTTTAAGGAGATTATGGAAGCCTAGGCATACAACACTTTAAATTCAATGCATATCATTCTGAATCCCAGGGAGCTTTAGAAAGGTGATATCAGACTTGAAGACCATGTTGAGAGCATGCTGTCAGAATTACCTGAATGATTGGAATAAAAGTATCCCATTCAAATTGTTTGCCATTAGAGAAGCCCCAAATGAATCTACTCAGTTTACTCCCTTTGAGTTAATATTCAGTCATGAAGTGAGAGGCCTTTGAAATTAATTAAAGAAAAATTACAGGACCAAAGTCGGAAATTTCACACTTGAATTATGTATTGGAGGTGAAGGAGAGACTAGAGCGAGTAGGTGAGTTAGCTCAACAGCGTCTAAAGAGGACTCAGTGTAGAATGAAGCAGGTGTCAGATAAAAGCTCTGAGATGCAAAGGTTTTCCCAAGGGGATGATGTGTTAGATCCCTTCAAAGCCAGGTTTAGTGGTCCCTATCAAATTTGAGAAAAAGTTGAGTCAAGTGAACTGTCCAGTAAAGATGCCAGATAGAAAGAAAAGGTATTGAGTATATCATGTGAACATGTTGAAACTATTATACTAGAGAGAAAATACTGAAGAAACTGATGTTAGTTATTGCCCTGCAGAGTGAGGAATCAAATCCAGATGATACAAATTTTGATGTGCCTCAAAGTAGATTAAAAAATGAAGAAGTCCTTGAGGAGTGGGGTAGGTTAGTAGCTATCTGTCTCAGAAACATAGGACACAGTTGAAAGATTTCTTACTGCATTATAAGGACATATGTAAGAGTCAGATGGGGAGAACTAATGCTATTGTGCATGAAGTAGACGTAGGGAATACTGCTCCGATAAGACAACACCCCTATCAGCTTAATCCTTTCAAAGCCAGACAGGTCAAGAAGGAGGCGTTGGCCATGCTCGAGTGGGTTCGCTGAGCATCTTTGTTCCCAAACCAGACGGGATTCAACGACTTTGTGCGCATTATTGGAAGGTCAACGCCGTTATAAAATCGGACTCCTATCCAACTCCTAGATTGGAGAACTGTATCAAGAAAGTCAGACAAGCCAGTTACATCACCAAGTTGGACTTACTGCGTGATTACTGGCAGGTACCTTTATCAGAGAAGGCTGAAGAAACTTCTGCATTTGTTACCCAAAATGGGCTGTATCAGTTTAAAGTGATGCAATTTGCAATGAAGAATGCACCCATTACATTCCAAAGGCTCGTGAACAGAGCTGTGGCTGTGTTAACAAACTGAGCAGTATATTTGGACAATGTAGTGATCTTCAGTAAATCCTGGAAAGATCCCCTGGTACAGTTGGCAGAGCTCTTTTACCGACTACAAGAAGCAAAACTGGTGATAAACTCAAATAAAACTGAATTAGCGAAAGCAGAGGTGATGGTCTTGGGACATAACTTCGGTCATGGAAGGTTGAGCCCATGGAACGCAAAGACTAAGGCCATCACGGAATTCCCATGACCAACCTTGAAGAAAGAGGTGCTTTGATTCTTGGGACCCAGTGGATTCTATCTGAAATTTGTTCCAAACCTCAGCAGTGTAGTGACACCGTTAACGAATTTACTGAAGAAGAACACAAAGTTTTGGTGGACAGAACCATGTCAAGAGGCAGTCGACCATTTGAAATCAATATTAACCACAAACCAATTTTAGCTACACCAAACTTCTCAAAATCTTTTAAAGTCGCCATCGATACTGGTGACAAAGGAATTGGAGCTGTATTCCTACAGGAAGATGAGGATGGGATTGAACTGCCAGTTGGTTACTTTTTTGAAGAAGATTCACATCCACCAGAGGAAATACTCCGCAATTGAAAAAGAACTATTGAGTTTGGTATTGGTCTTATACCATTTTAATGTGTATGTCATGAACAATGTGTCGTAGACGGTAATATACTGCTTACATTCTTAGAACGCTTTAGACAAGAACATGAGATTATTTTGTTGGAGTCTTATGTTACAGACTGTTAATTTAAAAATCATACATATTGCTGGTCGGAAGAATATAATCACATATGCGTTATCGTGGATTTAACTGGTAGATGTTAGATGACATTTATCTTTATTTAATGTTATATATATCTGGGTATAATGGAAGAATTTAAGGCGAACTTTTATTTAAGTTATCTGTATGTTAGGGTAATGTGTTTAAAAATGAGAAAAAATTTAAGTCATCTTTTCATTATGATGGTTCATTTGTTTCTAAAGGGGGGAGGTGTTATGAAGATGTGGGTGTATTGTACCTTTTGACAGTTAAAAGCTAGCAAAACTACCTGACAGAACCAAATATTCTGAAAAGAAATATAATGTAATATTTGGTCGAACAACTTGATTAGCTGGTTGTCTGGAAATGATAAAATAGCTTCGAATTAGGCCAATTAGCTTAAATTATACCCTGGAAAATACCAAATTCCAATCTAATTTGAATTTTGTATATTGACAGTCTTAAAAGCTAATGACACAATCCGATGCTTTTGAGTATATGACCGGGGAAACATTGAACAGTTGAGAGGAGAACTGTGAAGCCCCAGCATGTAACACAACTGCCCAAAAAATAGCTTTCTTAGAAGGTACCTTTATCATTCAGTAACCCGTGAAGCAGAAATCCCTAAGAAGAAGAAAAGAAGACTAGAATTCAGACAAAACAAAAGCTACCTGGTTTTGAGATAAGAAGTTTTGTTTTGTAAATCGTAATTGGGAGTTTTATCGGATTAGTATTATAGAAGGGAAGGTAACAACTAGGTTATAGGAAGAAATTGTAAATAGTTGTTAGTTAATTATTCTGTTATACTTTAAGAAATAAAGTTGTTAATTTTTACATTAACTAGTTCTTGGCCTGTCGAATTTTCACAGATTACTGCATGGGATAAATCCCTTCTGTGTGGCCGGTTTTAAATTTAAGCAGGAGGGTTTACCCCATGTCGTAACAATGACAAGGAGTGATGATACCCAAATTCTTTTAATCAGATGCACCTTGTATTACTTAGCCAAAGTGTTAATCAAAGAGCTTCAACCTCATTTTGAATAGAGCAATACAAATAAATAACAGCTCTTCAGAGTGCACTAAAATTGTTTTCTCGGGTGCAATTCAAATCCATGTGTCAATGATTTTGAGAGCTAGACCTAAATGTCCAAAAGGATGTCCATGATGTGAAACATGCTAAAAAGCATATAGTGAGGCTATTATGTGCTGCAGAATGTGACTACCAGAGCCACTGAGCAGATCAGTGTGTGAAGCTGATTTGGTGCCAATTGGGAGCTCATGCTTCAGTGAAACAATGGCCTCCCATACTGTGGGTCCTCCACTGGTGACCCAGAAACAAAACACTCAGACCCAAAGATCATAGTCGGAATTTGCTGACCTGGAGAGAAAACAAAAAATGCTGAAGATCACAGTGAATCAGACAGCATCCACGGAGAGAGAGCAAGCTAGATGATGTTTCATCAGAGCTGAAGTGAAGTGTGGTGGGGACAGCATTTATTCTATAGTTTTGGGGTGGGGGGAGGGGAAAGATTTGGGGTAGGGGGTGTTGGTGGAGAAAGATGTTGAGAGTTGAAAACTGCCTTTGCTGACCTGGAGCTCTGACAGAATGCTAAGAGCTGCATGATCCATTTAAATTCTTACAAGTGGGTTGACCACTGAGGCTGGATTCATGTACTGGAAAACACAGTGAAAGGGTGGGGCCAATTACATCAAATCCAAAGTATACCAACTCACCACCCATCTACCACTGCTGTCCCCACACCCCCCGTCCCCACCCCTCCACCCCCTCCCCCAACCCCTCCCCAACCCCAGTGTCACAGGTCTCCCAGGAGCAGTAAATAAACAACTTCCCAGTTTCTCCAAGAATTGGGTTCAGCGGTAGGCATTCCCTTGGAGTAAAGTATGTCAGGGATCATGAGCAGAGGGCATGTAGAGCAGCTCAGTTGCTAGAAGAGCGAGAAGGAAGAGCAGAGAGTGCCACAAATGAATGTTCATGAAGCAATTTGCCAAATTTAATATCAGATGAGAAAGAAGGGAACTTGTGCTTGGAAGCAGAGGATATGGACAAGATCCTAAATGAGTACTTTGAATCAGTATTCACTCAGGAGAAAGATATAAAAGATAGTGAGATTAGTGTGGCACATGCCAATATGCTAGGGTATTTTGAGATCAAGAAAATTATGGTGTTGGGTTTCTTGAAGACCATTAATATCAATAAATCCCAGGACCCAATGGTAACTAACCCAGTTTGAGAGACAAGAGGGGATACTGCTGGGACTTTGACCAGGATTGTTGCATTCTCATTAGCCACTGGAGAGGTCCCGGAGGACGAGCAAGTAGTTAGTGTTGTTCCTCTGTTCAAGAAGGCAAGTAGGGATATTCCAAAAAACTATAGACCGGTGAGTCTCACATCAGTGGTTGGAAAGCTATTGGAGAGAACGCTTAGGATAGAATTTACACACATTTGGAAAAGCATGACTTTGTGTAGGGCAGGTCATGTGTACTTTTTGATTGAATTTTTGAAGGAGGTGATGAAGTGATCGATGAGGGTAGAGCAGTGAATGTTTTCGACATGGATTTTAGTAAGGTCTTTGACAAGGTCCCTTAGGGTAGGTTGTTCCAGAAGATTAAGATGCATTGGATCCATGGTGATTTGACTGCTTAGATTCAAATTGACTTGCCCATAGAATGCAGGAGGTAGTGGTGGATGGGGAATTTTCAGACTGGACATCTGTGATGAGTGGCATTCCACATGGATCAGAACTGGGACTTCTGCTATTTGTAATGTATATAAATGACTTGGATGAAAATGTGGATGGGTGGGCTAGTAAGTTTGCAGATGATACAAAGATTGATGGAGTCGTGGAAATTGTAGAAGGTTGGCAAAGGATATAGATCATTTGCAGATATAGGCAAAGGAATGGCAGATGGAGTTTAATTCAGTTAAGTGTGGGGAAATCATGTCTCACAAACTTGATTGAGTTTTTTTAAAGAAGTAACAAAGAGGATTGATGAAGACAGAGCGGTAGATGTGATCTATATGGACTTCAATAAGATGTTCGACAAGGTTCCCAATGGGAGACTGATTAGCAAAGTTAGATCTCATGGAATACAGGGAGAACTAGCCATTTGGATACAGAATTGGCTCCAAAGGTAAAAGACAAATGGTAGTGGTGGAGGGTTGTTTTTCAGACTGGAGGCCTGTGCAGTGGAGTGTCACGAGAATCGGTGTTGAGTCCACTACTTTTCGTCAGTTATATAAATGATTTGGATGTGAGCATAAGAGATGTATTTAATATGTTTGCAGATGACACCAAAATTGGAGGTGTAGTGGACAGAGAAGAATGTTACCTCAGATTACAACAGGATCTAGATCAGATGGGCCAAAGGGCTGAGGAATGGCAGATGGAGTTTAATTTAGATAAATGTGAGGTGCTGCATTTTGGGAAAGCAAATCTTAGCAGGGTACACACTTAATGGTAAGGGACTGTTACTGATTAAAGAGACCTTGGAGGGTAGGTTCATAGCTCCTTGAAAGTGGAGTCGCAGGTAGATAGGATAGTGAAGAAGGCGTTTGGTATGCTTTCCTTTATGGGTCAGAGTATTGAGTACAGAAGTTGGAAGGTCATGTTGAGGTGATACAGGACATTGGTTAGGCCACTGTTGGAATATTGCATGCAGTTCTGGTCTCCTTCCTATTGGAAAGATGTTGTGAAACTTGAAAGAGTTCAGAAAAGATTTGCAAGCATGTTGCCAGGGTTGGAGGATTTGAGCTACAGGGAGAGGCTGGACAGGCTGGGGCTGTTTTCCCTGGAGGGTCGGAGGCTGAGGGGATGGCCTTATTGAAGGACATAAAATCATGAGAGGCATGGATAGGATAAATAGACAAAGTCTCTTCCCTGGGGTGGAGGAGTCCAGAACTAGAGGACATTGGTTTAAAGTGAGAGGGGAAAGATATAAGGGAGACCTAAGGGGAAACCTTTTCATGCAGAGGGTGGTACGTGTATGGAATGAGCTGCCAGAGGAAGTGGTGGAGGCTAGTACAATTGCAAATTTAAAAGGCATCTGGATGGGAACAGGAAGGGGTTGGGGGAATATGGACCGGGTGCTGGCAGGTGGGATTAGATTGGATTGGGATATCTGGTTGGCATGAACGAGTTAGACTGAAGGGTCTGTTTCCGTGCTGTACACCTCCATGACTCTATGACTCTATAAGTGTGAGGTGCAGCACTTTGGAAGATAAAATGTTAAGGAAAAGTATACATTTAATGGCAAGATTCTGAACAGCATTGTTGTACAGAGTCCATTCCTCCCTGACAGTGGCCATAGGCCACAAGTCGACAGGGTGGTACAAAAGGTATATGGCATGTTTACCTTTATTGGTTGGGGAATTGAGTACAAGAGTCAGGATGTCATCTTGCAGCTTTATCGGACTTTTGTTAGGCCAGACTTGCAATATGGCAACCAGAATTGAACAAAATACTCTAAGAAGGATACGAAGGTTATGGAGAGGTTGGCCAGGATGCTGCCTGGATGAGAGAGTATGAGTTGTAAGGAGAGGCTAGAAAAACTCAGGTTGTTTCCTCTTGAGCAACAGAGGTTGAGGGGAGACTTGGCAGAAGTCTATAAAATTGTGAGATGCATAGATAGGGTTGACGTTCAAAATCTTTTTCCCAGAGTTGAAATGTCTAATGCTGGGCAAATGCATTTAAAGTGAGAGGGTATAAGTTCTTAAAGAGAGAGTGGTAGAAATCTGGGATGTGCTGCCAGAGGTGGTGAAGGCAGAAACGGTATGGGTGTTTAGGGGATGTTTGGATGAGCATGTGAATCTGCAAGGAATGGAGGGATATGGATCAAGGGTAGGCAGAAGGGATTAGTTTAGTTTGAGTCATAATTGGGACAACATTATGGGCCAAAGGACCTGCTCCTGTGCTGTACAGTTCTACGCTCTGTTTTCTAACTGTGAATTTGAACAGGGCTTGAAAACGTGCATATGGTTTATTCTGCAGGATTACCCAAAACCCATTCCTGCTGATAGATAGCAGGGTAATGTTTAGATTTGAATGATAGTTGTACGTAGCCAGCATTAAAACTGCTTTTGACTGGCTGCTACCTAAGTAAGAGGTAATTCTGCATTTCTTATTGTCATTCTGAAAGCCATTCTGCATTTGTTACAGTTAGTATCTGCAGCCATAATGGCAGTCTGTGCCTGTGGAGCAGAATGCATCCATGTGCTGATACAAGTCCTCTGCGGTCGATCTCATCATCATCCAGTCTGTTCACAACTGTGTAACTCATAGCCCTTTCCCTGGCTGCAGATCACGTGACTGGTGCCTCTCCATTCTGCGATGCCAGCCATTAGATTATGTGTAATATGATAATCTGACCTGGTGGCTGCATGTGATAAGCTGAAATATTTTTGTTTCTTCATCCTCAGTGTCTTGTATGTCTTCCAGGGGTTATTCTTCCCCTATAGCAAACCAGGTGGCAGTTCTTAGTCATCTGGTAGGAGAAATTCCAAAGCGTACGCTTGTAAGTGACCCGATGGGCAGTAAGTGAGAGACAGACAGTAATGCTATCTACAGTTTATGAAGTAGAAAGATTGTATGTCGAAGGGGTACTGTGATAGAAGAAGGAGGACTAAGTATGAGGATGCCATCATTTTCTGTAGCTTCAGCCCTTCAGCATTGATAACAGCTCCAATAGCAGTGAATACTATCCCCTCTACCTTGGTGTATGTGTCTGTCCTGTGCTGGCTAGCTCCTGTTGTCTCTGGACGCAGTCTGCCACCTTGTGGTAAGACCAAGTGGTACTATCTGTCCAAATGAGATATCAGTTATTTATAGAATAATGGAACTACTGTTGTGTGGAAATAGGTCATTCAGCTCATCGAATCCATACCAGCTCCCGGAAAGGCATCCTACCTAAATGTACCCCCCTAACCTTTAACCCCATGGCCAAACCACCGAACCTGTACATCTTTGGACTGTGGGAGCAAACTGGAACATCCAGAGGAAACCCACCCAGATACGATTATTGAATAGCCAGCAGCATGCAGCTTGAATTGTGGCTGTGACACTGGTAACTGTATTACGTGGGAGACCATGAGTCACAGCTTTGAATATTAGACAGGAGTCACAATTGACAGAAATTGTTGGTAAGTGAATAATGGAGCTGTACTGAGCAATGTCTGAGGCTAAGTCGCAGCTGTTGAGATAAAATGTATTTACCGCCCTTGAGCACTCTCATGAGTTTTTGAACATCTTGTAGCATTCCATCCAAACCCTTAAGCCACACCTGCTTGTATCAACATTGATGGTGTAGGGCTTCTTGGTCTTCTGCGGAAACAATAGTTGTCTTTTCATTTGGCCTATAGTTTTATAGGTGATGTAGCAGCAGCACTCCAAAAGCTTGTGATTCCAGATAAACCTGTTGGACGCTCACCTGGTGTCATGTGACTTGTGATTTTGTCCACTCTAGCACCTCGGAGTGACTCAGTGGTTAGCACTGCTGCCTCACAGCACCAGGATCCCAGATTTTATTCTGGCCTCGAGCGACTGTCTATGTAGAGTTTGCACATTCTCCCCATGTCTGCGTGAGTTTCCTCCAGGTGCTCTGGTTTCCTCCCACAGTCCAAGATGTGCAGGTTAGGTGAATTGGCCATGCTGAATTGCCCATTGTGTTAGGTGCTTTAGTCAGAGGGAAATGGGTCTGAGTGGGTTACTCTTTGGGGGGTCAGTGTGGACTGGTTGAGCTGAAGGGCCTGTTTCACACTGTAGGGAATCTAATCTAATCTCCACATCATGTCTAACGGAGTCCACCACTCACTGTAGAATGCAATATTTCCTCATCCACCATCCCCTACCACCCCCCACCCCCCCAACCCCACCGAATCCAAAATACCCTAAACACTCCATCACTTACTAGGCCAACTTCCAAACTTGTGTCCTGGCACTCTATCCAACTGGCACCCAATCTCCCACCCACTTGGCAGCCTACATATTTGGCACTCTATCAACCTGGCACTGTGACAATCTACCCTCTTGGGACCGAAACCTCACATACCTTAAATATCTTTTCATAAGAACTGCCACAGGGTATGTGTGCAATGCTGGACAATTAGATCACAGAAAACAGCAACTACTGCTTTGAAAATGGGGTGGTGGTTTGCCTTCTCCTGATTATCCTGCACTCCAATCTCCCTGCCAAATTTAAAGTAGGCTCTGCATGTCCATAAGACCATAAGACATAGGAGTGGAAGTAAGGCCATTCGGCCCATCGAGTCCACTCCGCCATTCAATCATGTCAGAAGGACCTTCTATCAGAAATGTTGGGCTCTTTCGTAGTGTAAGAAATTGGGAGAAAAGTGGCAATCTTGCTGCGATTGTCAAACTTTGGAAAATCCAGCCCAATAATATTTTTCAATGTCTCCTCCAAATAATTCTTGGACGACACTTTTGATTTTTGAGGGCTTTTTTGTTTTTTTTTATTTAAGTAACTCATTTGTTATGCAATGCAGTCATATGGTAACAATACCTTCAGAATTTGTGTTAATGTGTGATATATGGATGTCTTTTTTGCCCTATATATGCCATATATGAAAAATGGCATCAACACCCACACCTGCTACTCATCATAGCAGATATTTTTGTGAAGAAGGTATTCGAATAGATTATGGAATTGTATGTGCTGGAAGAATGCAGAGTAGACAGGTTGTGATATCAGTCACTGAACTAAAAGTAAAATACTGCGGGTGCTAGAAATATGAAATAAAAGCAGAATGTGCAGGCAAAACTGAAAAGGTTTGTGAAGAGATAAACACAGTTATCATTCCGACTCCAGTTACTCTCCTCCAGGCTGTAGTTTGTACTTGAAACATTAACTTATTTCTCTTTCCACAGATGCTGCCAAACCTGCTGAGATCCTCCAGACATTTCTGTTTTTATTTGTGATATTAGTTGACATGTCACACTAATTTGACAATAGTGGTGCCATTTTCAACTTCTAAATTACAGCTAATGCCCTCAGTTAGCTGAGCATATTTTCAGCAGCAGGAGGGAACACTGGTGGTATTATTTAGGGACATCTTCAATTACTTTGAGCTTAATTGTTAATTAATTCCTGCAAGTTGTGCTGAGTTAACAGAAATATTTGCAGGTTTATGCTGCTACTTAAAATTGGTGACGTCAAGAAGGAGCGTTGTTGCTGGTCTAATGGATAGTGGACTATCATTGATATTTGCTTACAATGTCAGTGACAGATTCCCTTGGTGTTGAGCTCTCATTTTGCAATGATTGTGTTATGAATAAGGTATGAGTAGTGAATGGGACAGATTATTAGCAATGAGGGATTGAGGAGTGGTGATTTTAAACAATAACTGAGATTAGTAATAGGATTAGTGGAATATAACACCTGAAGATGAATTCATCGAGCTCTCAAGTGAGCTTGCTTAATTTTGTTTGCAATGCAGTTGGTCCTGGGTACTGCACAACTGGCATCAACCACCATGAGGTTCTGCTCCTCTCACCTTCTTAACATCTGCTCAGAGAGCCTCTTGACTCCCTCCTCCAGCACCAAAGCCCCTAGTCCTGCACTGGAGAGTTAGTATCCACTCTGTCACTTGCTTTAGTGAAAGCGAGGACTGCAAATGCTGGAGATCAGAGTCAAGATTAGAGTGGTGCTGGAAAAGCACAGCAGGTCAGGCAGCATCCGAGGAGCAACAAAATCAATATTTCGGGTAGGAGCCCTTCAGCATTGTCGATTGTCCTGCTCCTCTGATGATGCCTGACCTGCTGTGCTTTTCCAGCACCACTCTAATCTAGACTCTGTCACTTGCTATGTCAATTCTGTATAGCCTTCCATTTTCAAAGGTGTAGACCAGCTTTAAATAGAAGATCTAGCTGAGGCTTGCATAAGCCTCCCATTTTATATCCCTTGCTTACATGTGTAGCTACTGAACTGTACACTCAGTTTTAGTTTTCTGCTGTAATCATATAAATGACCAGCCAGCACAAAATGTTCCCATTGCTTGCATCAGAATGAGTAGGCTTGTATTAAGCAGCCATTTAAATCTCCACATTCATTTTTGGACCTTGACCAATGACTTTCCACTTAGTAAATTTCTCAGTTTGCTTCATTCTTCATTTCTCTGTCTGTCTGTCTATTGCATTGACTTTAACTGATTAGAAATTATACAGAAAGAAGCATCACAGTGATTATGCAAAAAAATCAAACAGTGGTGATTTGTTGGTATGTGATGATCCATGCAGCTGTGTTGCAACGTATGCCTGTGCACTAGTAAGTCATTGAGTAATTTGGGGAAAAATTATTATGCAAAAGAATATTTATAGCTATCACTTGTGATAAATCCTCTGCCCACCACAGCTGTGCCTGTCATAATTTTTATTAAACTACAGCTATTCTTTACCAATCTGTGTCTCTGTTAGGCAAGACTCCTCAATGGGAGTGCTCCGACAATAAAAATACATTATTTCATACTGTGTAAATTTCCCAACTTATAGCACTCTGTCCCTCCTTAAGCTCAGCATCTGATCTTGTAATTTTCTTCACAGAGACTACTTTATGTCACTGAGGTTCCCACTCACACATTTGTCACCTGTATGTTTGGTTACTCCAGGACTTGCCTGGATGACCTTCTATCTATAATCAGTTTATCTGCCATCAGTTTATTAAAGTTCTGCTGTTGGTATATTGGCCTGAATCCTTCTATCAATGGCAAAGCTGCAGCTTATGTCACTGACTACTTTTTATGTGTTAATTTAAAGTACCATTTATGTCAGTTGCAGTGAGAATAGATCAATTGATGAGTAAAGTAGGGAGGCCTTGCAGCAGAATGGGGTGAGGTGAAATTCCATCCTGTTTGTTGTTATGAATTGAAGACAGCCTTCTTCAAGATGGGCTTTAAAGTTTGCT
Organism: Hemiscyllium ocellatum; assembly: GCF_020745735.1. NCBI lineage: Eukaryota > Metazoa > Chordata > Chondrichthyes > Orectolobiformes > Hemiscylliidae > Hemiscyllium > Hemiscyllium ocellatum. The sequence goes on along the minus strand of NC_083411.1, from coordinate 91,243,476 downwards.
CTTTACATTGCAAGTCCTGCTGCTGACTGACAAGGTAGCAGGAATGGAAGCTGCTACATTTTAGAAGGAATTCTTTGAGGATTCATTGATCACCTTACACACTGACGCCAACAATAACTCCATGCTGGGTCAAAGACAGAGGCTCCTCCGGAGGTAAGTGAAGGAAAGGGTCATCAGTGACCTTGTACTCTCTCATTTGAATTTCCCCAAGGACTCTTGTGGATATGAGGACTTGTAGGGATAGACATTTATCTCTCCATACTAGACATTCTTTGTCTACAGACAATACCCATTCTTACATTTTAGATTTTGATTTAATTATCATCGATTGTATTAACTTGGTCGATTATCTTTTTCACACTACTGCCATTTTTAATTTTTTGTTGAAGTTCAAATAGAGCCATCAGCTGGATTTTTCATTAGAGGTAGTCATGCATGCACAGTACCTGGGGTGATTGAGATTAGTGAAATGAATTATTCAGGATTGATCATTACTGTTTACACATTCTGCTTGTTTGAGATAGAATAGCAGGGTCACAGTTTAGTGTTTACTCATACTCATTTGAAGTATAAATATGATGATGTGCAAATCATTTTATCATATTTAATCATCATTAAAACTTGTAATATATCCACATTGAACAAAAAGCTTATCCACAACATTTGATTACTCAGCTGTAAACATGGCCTCAAATATCACACTATAAATCACACAAGTCTGCCTAGGAACAGCAGAACAATTTCAGCTGCTGCTTTCTGCCTTTGCTCTGACGGTTTCACATTTCAGTCAATTTGACAGAATCTGCATTACAGAAATGTATTCCATGTTGAAAATGTTTTTACTAGTTTGTGGATTACTGCACAGTGACATTCAAGGTCAGTACTCTACTTGGATTGCAATTTGTTTTAAAAATCTTAGTCTTCTTTTTTCTAGGTAATCTAGTAGAGTTAAGATGAGGGTTAGGTTAGACCTACCTTCTGCTTCTGCATTGATCTGAAATAGTTTCAGGTGGTACATTTGCATTAAAATCAAGAATTCAGCGTTCTGATGACTGAGTGTGCTGCAGTTCTGAAAAGTGAGCCTAGGTCCAAAAGGCAATCACAAGCATATTTGGTTTTACACAAGCTGCAGTCTAATTGCAATCCATTTTAAAGTCACATTTAATCATCACTTTATATCAATTTGTTATTTTGAATTAATTGCAGTAAGGATAACTGAAGAGTCGAGAGCCAGGGGTTACAGGGTAAGGATAAGGGGTACGCCTTTTAGGACAGAGATGAGGATAGAACTTCTTCACCCAGAGAGTGGTGAACCTGTGGAATTCTCAGCTACAGAAAGATGTGGAGACCAAAACATCGAAGAATTTTTAAGAAATATGTAGATACAGTTTGTAGGACTAAAGGGATCAAAGGATATGAAGAGAAAGTGGGAACAGGATACTGAGTTAGATGATCAGTCATAATCAATTTGAATGGCCAAGCTGGCTTAGGCAGAATGGCCTACTCCTGCTATATACCATGTTTCTATTCTTTTTAATGTGATAAAATGAGCATACCTTTCAAATCTAAAAGTCTTGCCCTTCTAGCTCTACAAGAAAAGTAAAATTACTGATCTTTTTGGACCTTTTCAAGCCCTTTCTACCTGTTTCTGCCTGTGAGGGAGTTCCTTACCAAGATGAAAAGGGTAAAGTCAGACTATCAAAATCCTGCATAATAGGATAGGGAACACAAGGCATCTAAAGATCTGGCGGTTAGAGCATCATGATTAAGAATTATCTATAAGCATGCAATGTAGTAAGCCTAAGGCAGGAAGCTACAAGTTCATTCCAATCTCCTATAGACTGTAGTAAGGAGGATTGCTGGTGATGAGAAAGTTCCTCCATTTCACTCTTTCATTTTGTCTGCCCCTCTCGTATTCCAAATGTAGATGCATCACTCTCCCTGTATACACTATAATGGCTGCTAGCCTTACAGTTGTATGAACTAGTTCACCTTCCCATTACCACTAACAGCTCATCATCCATAATGGGAAGGCAATCTGAATATCATATTCAATTGGATTTCTCCCGTAAAATTTCTCCAGAAGACATGGTGCTGCTGCGAAAGGCTAATGAGCTAAAAATAGTCCTGACTACTAAAACTTTTTCTGGGAATCCCACCCCATTCCTGATGCTCCAATTCTTCCCGCCATAGCATGCCTACACCTGCAATCCTGATCTGGCTTGCTCCACTGCAGGGGAGACCCTCTTCCAACTTTCATGGAGTCATGCAAAATAAGGCTTGGGTATGAACTGAGGCCAATTAACACTTTGGCCAAATACTTGGTTCAGCTTTGACAACTGAAGTGAATTGACATCTTTAAGTGGTTATGATAAATTAGTTCTGAGATCTCTTCTATGAATGTCTCAATGCATATTTGCATAAGACTAAGAGGTGGGAAGTATTGAACCATATGTATTTATTGCTTTAGTAGGCTATCTGATTGACCAATTTGCGAGGTGGTAGGAACAGATATTTTTTCAAATCAAGGTTTATTTTTATTCTTCAGCAGCTTCACACTTGCCATTATTATGATATGGGTCATTAACTATATATATGGAGTTACTGGGTGAATGAGCATGGATAGAGTCATGAATTGGCAAGGACAGGATAAGCAGCCACACAGGAGTGGCTGAGGTCATGAGATGGCATTGAGGCATGGAGCCTATGAGATGCCATGGGTGATGATTAGTAGTTAAGGGTTTATAAAGATTAGACACCCAGAGATCTTTCAGCATAACTTATCTTGTTGCTTTCAGCTGTGGGGGATGTTATTATGGGGTAGCCTACTCAGACTACCAGTTAAGATTGAAGTCACACCATCAAACTCCACCATAATAGGATAGGGTAACAGAAAGCACATTCAGACATAGAATCCCAGAGAACTGAGATGGGGATTTTAAACAACCAGCCTCAGAATTAACTCAATCCCATGGCATTCATCCTGGAGTCACTCCTCCCACCATAGCTAAAGTTGTGTGTACCCAGTCACTCTTAATGGGGTGGGTTGAGTGAATTGGAAAAATTAACAGCTATCCACCTCAGTAATTGAAATACAGCCCTATTATCTCAAGTGCAGAAGTAAGACTTGAACCAAAAACCATGGAATTAGAGTTAAGATTATAAACACTGATCCAAATCCAAGCATTCTGACTGCTCTCATCTCCAGTTCATAAGTATACCTTTAAGGACTTGCTCAAATAAATATGGTTAGATAATCCAATATAACAGCAGAATTAAGCATTAACATAACCAAACAAACATTTCCAATGTAATTAAAAATATTCCCTAAAATACCATATTGACACAATAAAACTGAAAAAAAAATTCTACTTTGCCAATCGAACCTTGCTTTAATGAATTTTAAATTACAAGAATGCTCTTTTATTTTCAGCCCAAAGGAGGATTGAAGTTCATACAATTAAGCTCTCCCAAGATCTATGCATCATGAGTTGCCTCTCTGGCTGGAGTTATTTTAATTATACCTGTCTTCGGGTCATCAATGAAACAATGATTTGGATTGAAGCAGAGGTATGACATAATGTAACTAATAATCTAAGGGTTAGGTGCAGGAATAGGTCATTCGGCTCCTTGTCCCCATTCAGTAGGGTTATCGCTGATTTGATTGTGGAGTCAATAAGCATTGTAGGCTACCACAAACAGCCTATCACTCCTTTGTGGGTCAAGAATCTATCCATCTTCACCTTCAAAATAAGCAAAGATTTTGCCTCCACCACTCTCTGGGAAAGAAAGGTTCATGGATTCATAAGCTTCTGAAGGGAAAAACACCTCCTCATCTCCTTTTTAAATATTGGACCCATTATTTTTTCAACTTGGGGTCTGTTCAAAAAGGGAAACATTCTTCTAGCACTGGCCTTTTCAAACTCCTCAGGATCTTCTCAGAGCTAGAAGACCATCTAAACTGGAATGAACACAGATTCAATTAGTCCAACCTTTCCTCATACAATAATGGCTTTGTTCCAGCAGTCAGTCAGGTGAATCCTGTCTGAACTATTTCTATATCCTTGCTTACATTAGGACCTCAAAACTGTACCTAATAGTCTAGACCCACCAAAATTTAGTGTGTCTGTAGCAAAGCACCCCTTATTTTATATTTAATTCCACTTTCAACAACAATATCCTATTTGCCTTCCTGATATATTCTTTTTAATTCATGTACCGGAGAGTCACACAGAAATGAGGACAAGCTGCCTGGCTTTGTGCCTACTCTAAACAGCAGAGAAGTACTGTGAGTCTTTAAGATCTGTAAGAGGTGGCCCAGCACAAAGGTAAAGCAAGGCAAGATGAGAAATAGCAGAGGTGCTGTGGAAATTCAACAGGCACAAAGTACATCAGTGCTAATGCAGAAAACAGGGAGCCCTGAGATGCATCTTGTTCCAGTCCATGAGGAAGATACTTGTCCCTGTGCACAAACCAACTCATCCGCAACACTGCAATGGAAGATCTGATCCACTCCACAAAGTGCAGCATTGATGTGGGAATTGAATTCAAAGTGAATTGGACATGTACAACGATGACATAGTGAGTGAAGCTCATGTGTGATGGATGTCAATCTCCAAGGAAATGAGGCTGTTGTTGCATATGGAGTGACAGAAAGACACCAAAATGAGAAAGGACAAAGGCTAGAGACTATAAGTGACATGAAGTAAATAATATATGCTTCCATTATAGTAGACTGAACATACTAAAGCCCATTTCTGGAAGATAAATGGGATACCTACAGTAACAGTGATGCCTACGAAATGCTAGAAATAGGGGCATTACATAAGGAAATGGGTGGTAAAAGCATTACACTGGTACAACTGGGTGTGTTCTATCAGAACATACTAGGAAAGAAGAAATGGTTCAGTACAGTCTAACAATACTCCCATTATTATTGATAAAAGGAATCAGACTGCTGCAGGTTCTGAATATTTTATTTCTAGGCAAGAGGTATTTCCTTAATCTTCTAATCAGGGAGACAAATCAATTCTGGAGTATGTCCATTTCGATGTTGGTAGTTGAAACATTTTGGCTTCCGCAGGAATTACCGAAGGAAGTTGATAAAAGAGTCACTCAGTAAATGGAGATGTTGTAGCTGGAATGGTATAACAAATCCCCACAAAAGAATTGACTTTATTTTGGTGAATGACCTGGCTGGTTCAAAGTTATTCGCCACCTGGACGGTGGTGAAACTAATTGAACCAAAACAAACTGAGATAAAACAATGAATTTTAGATGCTAGAAATCTGAATCAAAAAAATGATACTGGAAAAATTCAACAAGTCTGGGAGCAGCTAGAGATAAGAATGCGTGGAAAAAGGGTCTGAAGAATGTTCACTGGACTCAAAATGTTAACTTTGTTTTCTTTCCACAGATGCTGCCAGATCAGCTGAGTTTTTCCAGCAATGTCTGTTTGTACATGAAAAGAGGCTGAAATACTAGAGAAGGAACATTTCAGATTGTTTCTGATTATGTTGTGACCAGATCTCAGGCTGATAGAATTGGATCAGAAAAAAAAGCATTCTATGCAATATAAGATGACTTAGAAATTCAGGTATCCAACACTAGTTTTGAAAATTAAAGTAAAAGAGGATGAAGGTAAAGAATAGATATACTGGCCCACGTAACAGATGGATTCAGAGATCAGATTACCAATCAGAGTAATGTTACTCAGGAAATGAGAAGTGGGAAGTGGGCAAGAGTCTATTCGGTGATAGTTAAACCCAAGTGTCATAACAATATTTTACAAATGGCTTGCAAAATTCTAATAGTACTTGATTTTGAAAAACATAGGACAAAAAAACTAAAATAGGACATTCCCTAAAATGAGGAAGTGTCAACTATCAATTAAACCTGCACCTTTAATTCCCATGCCAGTTTTCAAAGAACCAGTCTTAATCAATTGTGTAATACCCGTATCTAAAAGAGGGAGCTGGAATCAATTGGTTAAGTCTTTTGTGGCTAAGTAGCTTCTCAATTTACTGCAATTATTTCAGAACAAGAATTTGCGAACTTTTCATTAGTGTTTAATCCCATAATCATATGATTTGAAAATGATTCATGTCACTCGAATATTATGGTGAATGCTTTGTCAAGAACAAATATGGAGGAAAACAAATGTCACTATTAAATGTAAAATATGACTCATGAAAACTATTGTATGGTTAATATAAATTTATTATGAAATGCCCAAGTAAAACACAAGCAATGACAAGGGGAAATTTAATAAACATAAAAATACCTCTTAAAGATATCTTTTCTTTCTTTTAAATGAGGAGAAATATCAAAAGTTTTTAATATATTATTATTTGATAACTTCCATTCTAAAAGAATTAAATGCGTTTTTAATTTTTAGTTCTGTAAATATGACTTTTTTTTAAAAGAGTTTGGTGGCACAGTGCTTAGCACTGATGCCTCACAGCACCAAGGACCTTGGTTCAATTCCAGTCTCGGGCAACTGCCTTTGTGGAGTTTACACATTCTTCCCCTGTCTATGTGGGTTTCCTCCAAGTGCTCCTATAGTCCAAAGATATTGCGGTCAGGCGAATTGGCCATGCTAAATTGCCTAGATGTGCATTAGTCAGAGGAAAACGGATCTGGGTGGGTTTACTCTTTGGAGGGTCAGTATGAACTGGTTGGGCCAAATAGCCTGTTTTCACACTGTAGGGAGTCTAATCTTTAAAAAAAAACTATTTTCATCTGAGCAATGTGTCAAAGCAAGAAATCATGTGACTTAGATAACCTAGATAACTAGACATGCTACTTGGTTAGATAATTGCAGAAGTGTTTGCGATTGAGTTTTTATGACCTACAGAAAGAGAGGTCAGAGGTCAGAAGCAGATGCAATTACAGAGTCAGAGTCATACAGCATGGAAACAGACCTTCAGTCCGACCAGTCCATGCCAACCATAATTCCAAATTAAACTTGTCCCATCTGCATCTGGTCCATTTCCAAACAAGTTCATGTACTTGTCTAAATATCTTTTAAACATTGTAACTATAGCCACATCCACCACTTCCTCTTAACAGTTCATTCCACACACTAACCATTCGCTGTGTAAAAAAAAGCCTCTCATGTCTTTTTAAAATATTTCTCCTCTCACCTTAATCATATGCCCTCTAGTCTTAAATTCCCCTAACCTAGGGAAAAGACACCTGCAATTCACTTTATCTATACCCCTCATTATTTCATAAATCTCTAAAAGATCACCTCCCAACCTCCTACTCTTCTGTTAAAAAGTCCCAGCTTCAAAGTTTGTGCGAAGATTTGTAGCTCGGGTGCTTGTTGTAGTGGTTCTGTTCGCCGAGCTGGAAGTTTTTGTTGCAAACGTTTCGTCCCCTGGCTAGGAGACATCATCAGTGCTCTGGAGCCTCCTGTGAAGCGCTTCTTTGATGTTTCTTCCGGTATTTATAGTGGTCTGTCCTTGCCGCTTCCGGGTGTCAGTTTCAGCTGTCCGCTGTAGTGGTTGAAACTGACACCCGGAAGCGACAAGGACAGACCACTGCAAATACCGGAAGAAACATCAAAGAAGCGCTTCGCAGGAGGCTCCAGAGCACTGATGATGTCTCCTAGCCAGGGGACGAAACGTTTGCAACAAAAACTTCCAGCTCGGCGAACAGAACCACTACAAGTCCCAGCTTGTCCAGCCTCTCCCTATAACTGTAACCTTCCATTCTTTTCTTTAGTTCTGAAGGAAAGACCCATAGCAACAGAAGGGCAGATGAGATTTGTCAATCTCCAAACCATCAGAGCTGGTCAGAGTAAGTAGAAAATGTTGAATATGTGGTTATGCCCACAACAATTCACTGGGGAAAGAATCAAATATGATTAATAAAGATGCTAAGCAAGGTTAAGTGATTACAGAAAGTAGGGAGAATTTAGTTAGTTAAATAATGAGGATTTATTTGAATAATTCATCTATTTAATTTTGACTACATGAAGAAAAGGTTTTGAATTGCAGCTAAAGCACTGAGGTAGCAACAGGTCCTGCATCTGAAGCTGAACTCCTATACAATACAATATTATACAAAGCTCAGGATCAGGCCCTTTGGCTTACCAAGCCTGCATCAATCCTTATTCCTTATTTAGACCATCCAGTTATTACACATACGCAGATTCTATCCCTCTGTTTGGCTCCCATAGATGTGTCTATCAAGATACGCTTTAAACGTTCCTAACATGCCTACTTCCACCACCTCCACTGCAGTGTATTCCACACACCCTTCTCTGTACTCCTCCCCTAAACTTTTTATCTCACCTTGAACCTGTGCCTTCATATTTTTGACCTTTCCACCTTGGGAAAAACCTTTAACTATCCACCCTATCTAGACTTCTCATAATTTTGCAGACTTCTACCAGATCACCCCTTAGTCTCCAGCTTTCCAGTGAAAACAATCTGAGTTAATCTAACCTCTCCTCATAAGTAAAACCCTTCAGATCAAGCAGCATCCTGGTCAACCTTCTCTGCACCCTTTCCACATCACCGGCCTTCTTCTGGTAGTGTGGCGACCAGAAGCGTTCAATATTTCAACTTTGGTCAAACTAAGGTTTTACTTAACTGTAACACAACATATCAGCTTTTATATTTGGTGCCCCAGCTGATGAAGGCAAGCATGCTGTATGCCTTCTTGACCACCTTATCTACCTGTGTTGCTACTTTCAGGGATCTGTGGACCTATACACCCAATATATCAATGCTCATAAGGGTTTTGCTGTAGAATTTGCACCCGAATTTGATCTTCCAAAATGCATCATGTCATATTTGGCTGGATTAAACTCCTTCTGCCAATTACCTGCCCAAATCTGCAATCCATCTACATCCATCTTTGACAATCCTCCTCAGTAGCTGCAACTCTACTTATTTTGGTATCATCCTCAAACTCACTAATCAGATCACCTAAATTCTCCTCCAGATCAGTTATATATATTTTACAGAACAAAGGTCCCAGCACTGATCCCTGTGGAACACCACTAGTTAACCATCCGTCCCCTTCACTGCTATTATCTCTCTTCTATGACTAAGCCAGTTCTGTAGCCAGTGCACCCCAGATCCCAAGAGACTGTACCTTCAGTACCAGCCTGCCATGAGGTACCTTATCAACTGCCTTGCTGAAGTTGATGTAGACAACATTGTTATGAAGTTAAAGGCGTATACTGTACCTTTAAGAGAGAGTGAATGTTACTTTGCACTGAGAGGTTATAAGCACCTGTCATATGACTAACTAGCAGTCTCAGAGGGCACTGGAAAATTAAAAAAATGTACTATTTGGCTGGGAAATAGATATCTGAGTTGGTTGCTGTTTTGACAACAATTCAAATTTAACCAATTAGTTTAAATTATGCCCCAGGTTACTCAAACCCTATCAAGTTTGAATTTATTGTTTCTGCCAACTTTGAACCAATGGGATGATCTGATGTTCAAGGCATAAACAAAAACAAGCATTTTGAAAGTCAGACAAAGAGTAACCATCATCGACAGAGTAACTGCCATCGAGAGGGACTGCCATTCAAAAAGACTTTATCAAAGGTATCTTTTCATATGAAACATCTTTGCAGTAAAAGAAAGAAGATGACTCTGGGAGATCTTCACTTGAAAGAAGAAAGACACCGGAGATGACAGCTGCTGTGTGGTTTTGCAATTAAGTTGATGTAATTTTGATATGGATTTATTGGAACAGTATATTGTAAGAGAATTATAGGCAGAAAACAAGCAGTTAAGAGAAAGGGAGGCTTACAGTTGTGAATAGTTGTTTAATGTTCACTTTTAGAGTTCAAGAATGAATTGATATTATTTTCTTGAGCAAGTGGAATTTTGGAGTTCTCTGTCACTCATATTTAACAGATTATGAAATGAGGTGAGCTTTTCTGGGCATTTGATTTAATTAACAGAAGTGTTCACCATTGTATCCTAAACAACATCCAGTGTCTGTCCCTCATCAATCATTCTTGTTACCTCCTGAAAAAGACTTAAGTCAAGTTGGTACATGACCATTCCCCACACACTTGTGCTGCCTATCACTATCGTGTCTATTCACTTCAAAATGTGAATAAATCCTGTCTCTCAGTATCATCCCAACAGCTTCCCAACCAATGACATCAGGCTCACAGGCCTGTAGTTTCTTGGATTATCTTGGTTTCCCTTCTTAAACAAAGGAACAACATTGGCCATTCTCCTGTCCTCTGCAACCTTGCCTGAAGTCAAATAAGATACAAAGATATCTATTAAGGCGCTCATTATTTTCTTTCTTGCCTCCCACAATATCCTGGGATTAATACCATCTTGCCCTGGGGACTTTTCTATCTTAATGTATTTCAAGACACCAACACTTCCTCCTCCATTATGTTGACCTGCCCTAGAATATTCACATACCATTTCCTGACCTCAACATTCATTAAGTCCGTCTCTTTGGTGATCACTGTTGGAAAGTACTCATTATAGATCTCACCCATTTGCTCTTGCTCCACATATAACCTCCCAATTTTATCCTTCAGTGGGCCTACTCTTTTCCCAGCTACCCTCTTGCTTCTAACATAAGTATAAAATATCCTGGGATTCTTCTTAACTCTGCTGGCTAAGGGCATTTCATTGCCTATTTTAGTCCATCTAACTCTCCAATTGAGTTCCTTCTTATTTCCTCTATATTCTTCAAGGACTTTGTCTGTTTTTAGTTGCCTTGATCTAAGGATGCTTCCTTTGTGTTTGGACTAAGCCTATTATTTCCCCTGTCATCCAAATTTCCTGAATCCTGCCATTCTTGGCCTTCATTACTAGTAATGACTAAGTAGCTTGAAAACTTAGTAACCAATGTACTATTCTGAGCTGCCCAACAATATGAAGTAGGAGACAAAGCTGGCCTAACAAGGCTACAAGATTAATAGCAGTAATTACAAGTTGGCTCCAGAGCAGACATTAGGGTAAACATATCAATTTTGATCCCATCTATCACCCTCTGAGAAAAAGAACAGGAAGTGGCATCACCAACACAGGAAATGACATTACTAACCCAAGGAAACTGAACATATAAATAGAAATTAGGCCATAACACCAGTACTTCACCAGAGACTCACTGATGAGGTTACCTAGTATGGTAATAAAACATCTAAAACAAACCTTCCAGCTCAACGAGCAAACTTACATCTAGAACCTCAACCTGAGCTACAAACCTTCTCCAAACTCGCTAAGATTAGGGCAGTAGATAAGACCAGGGTTTGAATTATTTTGGCTAATATGAGCTTTAAAAAGGCCATGTTGAATTTCAAGTAATATACTGCCCACATGCTTCTCAATGTATAAATATTTGATGATTGCTTTGTTGGACAGAGTCCTACTTCAGATCTTTCAGTCTTCTTTGAGGCAGAGGTCTCCCATTATATGAGAAAAATAACTAACCTGTATCTGACAATCCTGAGATTATTTTGTACAATGATCTACCACAGCAGCAGGAATCGTAATCTGTTTTGGAAGGCCAAGTAGACAGGACTGGAAATAATCTTGAACTTTTCTTAAAATTCAGTGAGAAAGTCAGTGAGTAGGTTTATGTCTGTCTGTTTCTAGGAGAGATGGATAGATTTATATTTGAGAGTATATACACAAATTTGTTGAAAGGAAATGCACATGATCTCATCCGTTGAGTAAGAAATTAAAGAATGAAGATAAGAATAATACTTCATTGGTACTGAATATTTGTAAAGGACATAGCCAGGAAAAAAGATTGCATTTTCCTTTTTGATCTTTCCAAAGGCTCTGTTTTATTTTGTTTTGTGTAATAGACTTACATTTCTTTCTTAGAAGTTCATTAGCAGCCTCATGTATATAAGATAAGTAACTAACCATCATAATAACTAAATTGCAAAAAACAAAATGTCACGGTCTATGGAGACCGGTTTCACTCTGATCTTTGACTTGTCCAGTATTTATCATTAACTGGAATCATACCATATGCTTAGAAATATTAAGCAGTGCACAGTGTCTATTCCCATTCAAGCTACTGGGAAACATCCAAAGTTAGAATCTCCATGGTGTATGTATCACTGACATATAATCTTTCAAAAAGCTGAAATCAATATGTGTAAAGAAACAATCATACGAATATAACAAGTAAGGTTTAGTGAATAAATAAATGCCATGTAACATTTGAATATATTTTCTTTTTCAGTTGTTTTGTCGAAGCCTTGTGTCTGGTGGTCACCTTATTTCAATACACAGCAAGAAAAATAATAATTTTGTCCTAAATTTAGTACAAAATGCGAATATTACACTTCATAAGGTTTGGCTTGGTAGCTCCGATTTCTACAAAGTAAATATAACTCCTTTTTATCTAAAACTTCAAGTTATTTTAACATTTTCCAATTTTTATCAATAATTTCTTTAAACAAAATATTTTTTTCATCTATTTTATCGCAGGACGGTGTATTGTTATGGACGGATGGATCCCAAAGGGATTATCATAACTGGCTTTTAGGAAAACCTGTCCTTGGCTTACACTGCCATGCAATGAAGCTAAATGGAGGTAGGATATTTGTCACTGATGTCTAGAGTGGTGACATTCTGATTCCTGTGCATCGTTTCAATACTGGTATATAAATGGAGTATTTGCATCTGTCTCTTTGATTATTCTCTGCCTATATAACAATTTGTTGCTAATTGGTGTGTATAAATTCAGTGCAATAGAAAACTCTAAATTCTTCCAGTGAAAACCCCTGAAAAAAACCTCAATGCTAGAGGCACTAAATGGAAACACATTAGATTTGCCTTTTGTGTCTATTTTCACTGAAGAAGATACCAGCAATCTCCCAAAATTAGAGATCAATATTAGAGAATGAGAGAAAGTATTAGGAAAACTAAAAGCTATAGAGAATGAGGAGTTGGAAAAACAATTAGTATTAGTAAGAAAAGTTTTGCTGAAGAAATTAACATAGTTGAAATTTGATAAGTCCCCAGACCTGATGGTCTTTATCTCAAAGGAAGTGACGATCGAGGTAGTCAATGTATTGGAGATCATCCACTTCTATGGATTCGAGAAGGATTCCTGCAAATTGGAAACTAATAAATCTCACTCAATTATTTAACAAAGGAGCAAGACAGAAACAGGGAACTTTCAGCCTTACAATAAATACTAGAAATGATCACAGGATGTGATAAATGGGCACTTGGATAGGAATGATCTGATTGGGCATAGCCAGCAAGGTTTTGAGAATAGAAAATTATGTTTGATGAACTTATTTGAATTTGTAAAGGGGAGTCAATAGGCATAGTACATAGAACCAGAAAGTGTTTAATAAGGTCTTCCACAGGAAGCTGCTTAATAGAATTAATGCGCGTAGGATAGGAGGTGGCATCGACTAAGGTTTGGCTAATAGGCATAAAATAAATGTTTCATCCTCACTTTGGCAGGCTGCGACTGATTGGGTACCTTCAAGGATCAGTACTTGAGACCCAACTGTTCACAACATATTTCAAAATTTGTATGTGATGTAAAGCAAAGCAAGAATGTGTGTTGTCAGGATGGTGCAAAATGTTTTCAGGGGGATTTGGATAAGCTTAGTGAGTAGGCAAGAACATGGCAGATTGGATATAATGTCAAAAAATGAAATCTTATCTGCTTTGGAAGAAAGGACAGCCATGCAAAGTATTTCTTAAATGGTGAAAGGTTAGGGAGCATAGACAAAACACCTGGTTGGCTTTGTCAAGCAGTCACTGAAGTCTATCATGCAGCTGCAGGAAAATATTAGGAAAACTAATGGAATGTTAGCCTTTATTGCAAGAGGATTTGGGTACAGGAGTAATGAAGTCTTGCTTCAATTGTATAGGAGCTTAGTTAGACTGCAGCTAGAAACTGTGTGTCATTTTTGTCTCCTTATCTCAGCAAAAATATTATTGCAATAGAGAGAGTTAAATGAAAATAACCAGGTTTGTTCCTAGGATGGTAGGACTGTCCAATGGAGAGAGATTCGTCATACTTAGCCTTTGTTTTCTGGAGTTTCAAAGAATGAGAGGTGGCTCCAATTAAAAGCTATAAAATACTTACAAGGATAGACTGGGTAGATGCAGGTAAGATGTTGCCTCTGACTGGGGAGACTAGAAGCAGGAAGCACAACCTAATGAATAAATTGGATGCCATTTAGGGCTCAGACAACAAAAAGTACTTTTACTCAAAAAGGTGTGATTCTCTGGAATTTTCTATGACAGAGCTGTGAAAGCTCAGTCTTTCACTATGTTTAAAGTTGAGGTTGATAGATTTCTGATCACCTGTGACCAGAAGGGTTATTGGGATAGCAGGGGTAAAAGATATTAAACATTTGATCAGTCATAATTGTATTAAAGAGCAGAGAAGGCTTAATGGGCTGAATGATCTACTTCTGTTTCACTGCAATATTGAGGCTGAACTGCATTGTTAGAGGTCTTCTCATTTGGATGAAGTGTTAACAGAGGCCCCTGCCTGCTTTGATGGATGTAGAAGACTCCATTGGACTATAATGAAGAACAGATGAATTGTCCTGGCTAATATTTATGACACCATCAAAATCACAACACCACATTGTAGTGTGTACACTTTAGCATTTCTTATGTTACAAAAGTGGCTACATTTCAAAAGTAGTTTATTGGCTATAAAGCACTTTGAGCTATCTGGTGGTTCTAAAAAGTGTTATATAAACGCAAGCCTTTCATTCATTTTTTTTGCTTTGGTTATATTGCCTGAATTGCCCTAATCTAACAAAACAATCAAATCCATTATCAAAATTTTCAAGTGATTTAACCTCACCAGTTTTTTTGGGAAAGAGCTGCGGATGTTTGCAATTTTTGCATGTAAAAATCCTTCTTGGCATCAGCTCTGAAAAGCAGTTATGGTAACCCTGATTTTTTGTTTTATTCCTATCCAGCCTACAAATATGGAATCAGTTGTATTTGTTATGGACCAGGCCAGACCATCTCACAAACATTTCTAGAAAGTAGCCCAGACCCTAACTTTGCCAGTTGTTTTAAGTAGATATTCCAGGAGGGATGCAGCTGGTCAAACCACTTAGCTTTAAACAAAGCAGAATTTTTTTACAAGATTATCAAATAAAACAAGACTACATAATAACTTAACCTATCCGAAAATCCAACAGACTATACCAATTTAATTATGCTGTTCCCCATACGTGCAACAATAAATACCCCTTGGCACAAAAAGTAAGATCAAACACAGAGTCTAACAAGAGAGAAGTCAGAGCGAGAGAGGATCAGCATGGACCGACAATGTTTGGGTCCAGCAGCTTCACCGCTGCGTGCCTCCTTTCAGTGAATAGTTAGTCTGCCAAAAAACAAATCAAACCAGAGAAAAGCTGAGCTGGGAGAATTGCCTACTCCCCTTTCATCAAACATGTTTTTTTCTAAACTTGAAAGCCTTTTTTTTGAGGCAGTAACTGTTAGCCATGATCAAACTGGCCCTAAAACCCTTGAATCTTAGACTTTTCGGAATCTGTATCTACACAACCTCTGGAAAAAAAAAAGCCAAGGACACCATAACCTTGGTAAAGGAGCAACCTCATTACACCTCCCTGTTTAAAATAAAACATCAATATCCAAAGATGGCTTCATTTTTAAAACCACTTAATCTTAAACTGCTAGTACTCTACAGCACACACATCCGTTACATTGACTATCAACATGCAAACAGACACTATTACATTCTGTTTCAGTTTGTTTTACTCCTGCCATGGATGCCTCCATTTCTCACTTGAGTCTCAACAAAGTGTCGGCGGGTCCTGCCACATGCACAATTTTCACATTGAATGACTGTCACAACAAGCTCCACCTAAACAGTCTGGCATTTTTGTCCTTAAATATCTCCACAAACTCATGATCAGTGTATATGATTGTCTCAGATACATTACTGATAACATAAAATTGAAATGTTGTAATGGCAACACCAAGCTCAAAGTCTCCTTCTCAACTATCGAATATTTTTGCTGATGAATGTTCAATTTCCTGGAAGAATACCCGATAGGTCTTTCTATCTTCTCAGAGAGCACAGCATCGACACTCATACCGCTGGCATCGACAGCTATCTTGAATGGCTTTGTGTAATTAGGTGTGGCTAACACTGGGGAAATGCCTTCCGACAGTCCTCTATCCACTGAAACTCCTTGCCTTTCTTTAGTAAATCAGTACGTGGAGCAGCCACACTGCTAAAATTTGGTATGAATTTTCAATAAAATCCACTCAATCCCAGTACTGCTCTTTTTGTCGATGGTTTAGGAAACTACCCAACAACCTTTGCTTTTCCATTCCATGGAGCCGTTTGTCCCCATCCAATAACATGGCCCAGGAAGGTGACTTGGGATTTGACAAGTTCACCTTTCACCAGGTTTATCACCAAGTCTGCCTTTCAAAGTCGATCAAACAGGTTTGATAAATGTTGCAAATGTTCCTTCCATCTGGACCACATAGTCCAGAAAAATCTCAGGATACATGTCCTGCAATAGTTCAGTTGCTTGAGTTTCCACTGGCTTTTCAAAAACAGGAGGCAGCACTACTACCTGTGAACTACTTATATCATTAGCAAGGACAAACTGTGTTCCTGGAGCTGAGTGTTTGTCCAGTACTTCTACCATAATCTCACCACTCTTCACTCTTGACTGGATGGTCTAACCTCACTTTTTTGAGCACGTCTTGTCTCACCATGAATTGTAATTACTAGTACCTTTTCTGGCAATAGTCCTTCAAAAGTACCTATCTCCACATCTTTCAATATCACGGACTGAGAGGATCCTGTATCTCTTAACATTGTAACCTCTTTACCTGCTGCTCCTGGCCTATGTGAGTAAATTTTCCTTTGCAGATTTAAGAAGATCAGCACCTCCTCTTTAACCAATTCTGAAGCAGCTTTCTAGCCTCCACTGTGCTTTCTGTTACCACTCTAATAAAATTCACTGGCTTATCCTGTTTACCTACATCTGGCTTCCCAGTGCTTTTCCTAACCTACCGACACTCTGATTTCATGTGGCCTATTTTATTGCAGTGAAAACACCAGAACTTGTTAACTTCTCCTTCCCACTCAAGGGTTTCCTTTTAACTCTGTGATAAGTTATCCTTACGGTATTCACCGAGACCTACCTTTCCCTTTCCAAATGTGGATTTCTCTTTTCACCAATTTCTATCCTTCACAGGTTGTAATTGATGTTGGAATCCAAACTTTGATTTATGGACCAACTCATAATCATCAGGCATTTCAGCTGCTAATCTTGTTATTTCAACTCTCTGCTCTTCCATATGTGTTCTCACTACTTCAGAAAGTGAAGTGCAAATTTCTGAAGTTCAAACTCCCTCTCTTTCTTTCCTCTCTCTCCTTTTCTCTCTCTTTCTCTTTTTTTTGTTCGACTAAAGCGATTCTTTCTCTTTCTCTTTCCTCTGCTTTTGATCGTAATTCAAACTGTTTTATTTCTGTTTTCCTTTCCTATTCTTTTGCTTTTAACTTAAGCTGCTTCATTTTAAATTGGAATTTAGCCATCTCGAAATATTCTGATGGTGTCGCCCGCAAAATTTAATGTGGATATATTGCTGTCATTACCTCTCCATTCCTCATGGAAGGAGGCAGCTTGTCTGCTAATTCCAGAAGTTTGGCCGTAATTACCTTCTGCAAAACACCTCAAAGTCACTTCTTCCACCCCCAGAAAACTCTTTGTGACTGAAAGAGCCATTGCTATCCCAAGTACTGTTTAAACCAAAATCAAGACCCACAACAAACACTTACAACTCGCTGCCTTAGAGTCCAAAAACCCGAACTTCGTTTGGAACTATAGTTCCCGCAAAATCCTGCAAAAAGCCCCCAATCTGTTAGGGACCAGGCCAGAACCCCTCAAAACACTTCAAGAAAGTAGTGCAGATCCTAACATTGCTGGTTGTTTTAAGCAAGTACAGCGTATATATTCCAGGAGGGATGCAGCTGGTCAAACCATTTAGTTTTAAACAAAAGCAGAATTTATTTACAAGATTGCCGCATGAAACACAAACAAAAGAAAACAGAATACAGAATAACTTAGATTAGATTACTTACAGTGTAGAAACAGGCCCTTCGGCCCAACAAGTCCACACCAACCCACCGAAGCGCAACCCACCCATACCCCTACATTTGCCCCTTACCTAACACTACGGGCAATTTAGCATGGCCAATTCACCTGACCCGCACATCTTTGGACTGTGGGAGGAAACCGGAGCACCCGGAGGAAACCCACGCAGACATGGGGAGAATGTGCAAACTCCACACAGTCGGTCGCCTGAGTCGAGAATTGAACCCAGGTCTCAGGCGCTGTGAGGCAGCAGTGCTAACCACTGTGCCGCCCAACAAAGAATAACACACCCAGACACATTTCCCTCTGACTAATGCACCTAACACTATGGGGCAATTTAGCATGGCCAATTCACCCTAACCTGCACATCCTTGGACTGTGGGAGGGAACCAGAGCACCCGGAGGAAACCCACACAGACACGGGGAGAACGTGCAAACTCCACACAGACATTTACCCGAGGCTGGAATCGAACCTGGGACCCTGGCGCTGTGAGGTTGCAGTGCTAACCACTGAGCCACCGTGCCATCCGTGAGGGTCAACTTAATCTATCCAAAAACCCAACAGACTATACCAACTTAATGATGCTGTTCCCCATACTTGCAACAATCCCCATAAACACCCCTTGGCACAAAAGGTAAAATCAAACACGGGGTCCTACAGGAAAGAAGTCAGAGAGACAGGTTCAGCCTAAACCTGATTATTTTGGGTCCAGCAGCTTCACATCTCTCTGACTGCTTTTAGTGAAGAGCCAGACTGTCAAAGACCAAATCAAACCAGAGAAAAACTGAGCTGAGAGAACTGGCCATTCTTTTTCATTGTATGTGTTTTTTAAACCTTGAAAGCCTCTGTTAGATATAGTCAAACTGGCCCTAAAACCATTCAAACTTAGATTTTCAGAGTTTGTGTCTTTTACGATCTCTCTGAAAAAAAGAGCCAAGGACAACAAAACCTTGGTAAATGACCAGCATCATCACATATTGGTCCTTAGTTTTCTTTCACTTATGGATTCAGTGGCTCACCATTGTTTCTGATTTCAAACCAAAGTTCAACACCTAGCACATAGCTGAATTTTCAGGTATCCTGTTAAGCAGTGACCTATAAATGGAGTGTTTGAATTCACCAACAGATTGCCATTTCAGTTTCACAACCACCACCACAATACTCGTGACCTCCTTCTCACCCCTTCCCAGCCTCAAAGACTTGTATTCCTCTGACTGGAGCCTGTGGGTTATCCCTTAGTTTTCCACTTAGTACACTCTTCCATAGATAATTACTTTCCCTTCAGGTGATAGGTCCCAAAGGCCATTCAAGATTTGGATGCTGCTTCCAAATCTGACCACAACCTCTTTCACTCAAGGTCACTGAACATGAATCATTAACTATTTGCTTTCCTCAGATGCTGCCAGATCTCTACAGGATATCCAGCGATTTCTGTTTTTGTTTTTACCACTTGCACTCTCTTTGACAGCAAATTAAGTTTTATCTTCTGAAAAGGTGTTTCTTTTCTAATTCCAATTTCCTAACTCAATCTTTATTTTAACATTCCTTATGTGATGCTATTAATATCCCTGGTTATAATTCCTTTGCACATTCTTTTCATGTTGCCTTTCCGAAGTTTCTAGAAACCTATACTTTGGATACAGATTTTAATTTCAAGAATTTGCTCCTCCTAACCTCCTCCAGATTTTCCTTCATCCAATAATATTCATGCCTGTACAAAGTTGTGATGCTGCAACTTTTTATCAATGAGGAATAAATTATTTTTATTCTGAATTTCCTGCATAGCACTCAAGCTGAAATTTTCTGTGATTTGCTCAGTTTCTGCAGTGATTTTGCTATTGGCAACTTGAAAAAAACCACACAGTTGTGCTTCTGTGTTCTGCTATGCTTCACTCTCAAAGCCTCATACTGAGCCATTCTTTTTCCTATTTTGTTATTATAGAGAACAGGGTTATTTCAAGTGGAAAAATAATCTCAGCATGGCCCATATGAATGCAGGATTAAAGCAAATGGTGGAATCAATGCCAGCGTGAGTCTGAAAAGTTTCCAATACCCTGGGGCTTAAATATAGTTCAGATGTCAATATGAAAAAAATGAAGAAAATCATTACCAATTAAAAATTGCTGTAAAATTGAATTAGCTAAGTTATAGACTTAGGTAATACATTATTCACATAAATGCTGGACTTTACATGATTTGTACGTTGTAGAGGCTACAGCTATGTAAATGAACAGAAAAGGTTTCCCCTAAATTTTCCTGATCACCCCAATTCCAAGTCCATCACTTCAGCATTGGGAAAATGCTGCCCTGTACTTCTAACAATGAGACAGAGAATGTAACTGTTTCAGACAAGCCAATTAAAATTAAGATCAGGTGGTACATGGGTCATTGTCAACTCTCGTGACAGTAGTGATTTCTGACTGGCCATATATGGAGTAAGAGTGAGAAAGACCTTTAGCTTTATAGTTGTTTGTAGACTGACTCTGTAGTTTTAGCTTTCATTGTGATAACTTAAGACTTATAAAAATAAAACTCAATGATGTAATTCCTTTACCAACGGTCCAAAGGTCCAAATGTATGTGATTAAAATGAAAGTGGATCTATAGGCTAAACACAAGAAGAATACAATGAATACTCTTGATGCTTTAATTCTTTCTTTTTCTAATCAAATATTTATATTACAGATCCTGGCTTTTGGACTGATGAGAATTGTGTCACTAACCGATATCCATTCATCTGTATGTACTTCATAGAACGTGATTAGATGCAACATGAATCAGCCCAGTTAAACCTACTCATCTTGATACTTCCAAAATGCAGTCAAAACGGGAAAACATTTCTTATTTCTCATGTAATGCTAGATTATAAAACATTTTCTTTTTAAAAAGCATGGAATAATTAACGTTATTTGACCTATCCAACCTGCTTTCCCGATTTCCATGGCTGAATACATGTCACAATCCCTTTATTCCTCCCCCACATCCTTGCTGTGTTTTCTCTTAAGTTACAATTCAAACTATTTAATTAGACCATTATGTTTGATCCAGCAGTTAATATATTTAAGTTGTAAATATTGAAATTCAGAATTTCATCGGATCGAGATTACTGAGTTTTTAAAAAATGCTGGTTACAAAGCAAGTCATTTCGGCAGCCCAACTGGGAAATGATGGTCTCATGTATTGGATTAATGCAAATGAAACAAATCACCCATTATCTACAAATGGATAGGAATGTGTCATTAAGTGCTTAAATTCCCATTCCATTCATTCATTGAGGTCAGTGATTATCCAAGAATATGGGTGGCACGGTGGCACAGTGGTTAGCACTATTGCCTCACAGCACCTGAGACCCAGGTTCAATTCCCGACTCAGGCGACTGACTGTGTGGAGTTTACACGTTCTCCCTGTGTCTGCATGGGTTTCCTCTGGGGGCTCTGGTTTCCTCCCACAGTCACAAAGATGTGTGGGTCAGGTGAATTGGCCACGCTAAATTGCCCGTAGTGTTAGGTAAGGGGTAAATGTATGGGTGGGTGGCGGGTTGGTGTGGACTTGTTGGGCCGAAGGGCCTGTTTCCACACTGTAAGTAATCTAAAATCTAATGATTTTTTGGGCACAAGTCTGTGGTTAGAAAGCTGTCATTATTTGCCCATGAGAAAAAGGAAAAGCTTAAATTTCTCTGGGCCCATGTTCAGGTAAAAAGCTAATTTTTTTTCTGTAAAGATACTGGAAACATTTAATGTTTATGTCCAAAATAAGTGTTAATAAATTGTTGTTGAAATAGAACAGAATGATCTGAGGACCAAATACTCAATGTCAAATTTGGTATTAACCTATTTTATTAGTGATTTTATCAATGTACTGCATTTTCAAATAAAAAATGTATATCTATTAAAAATGAACAATTTATTTTGACATAACCTTCACTGAATACTTTACACTGGGCTTCTCAATGGAAAAGAATGTCATAGGTATGGACATCAGGGTGGAGGACTGTGAAGTATAGGAAGAAATGAACATGGAGAGAGGGAGAGGAGGTACAAGTTGATTTCGCACCCTTAAAAGTGGACTCGTATGCAGGACTGGATGAGCTTTGGAGAGACACAGGGAGGAGACATCAAGGACGTTGATAGTAATTTTCAAATCCTCTCTGACCACAGGAAAGGTGCCTGACAGCCGGAGGACTCCTAACATTGTTCCATTATTTACAAAAAAAAAGGGAAGGAATCAGCAAGAAACAAAAGGTCTGTTACTCTAATCTCAGTCATGGAGAAGTTATTAAAAGGAATTCTGAGACAGACAGAGAGTATATCTGCATTTGGAGAGACATGGATCAGTTCAGTTAGTCAGCATGGATGGTTGTGTTTGACAAATTTTAGGATATTAGGAGGTAACACATATGCATTTAATGTGGTCTACAGGACTTCACCAAGGCTGTTGATGAAGTCATTCATTGCTGACTGCCGACGTGACGTTGGCCACCTCAATTTTTCTGCGCCCCCTCACCCTCTCCAACCTCACCCCCTCTCCATTCTGTCTGCACCAAACCCTGGTTCACCATAAAACCTTTTCTGCTGCGGGAACGGTGAGAGTGGAAATCAGGGAGCTGTTGGGAAGATATATAAGTTGAGTGTTTGCTAAACCCAAGACCCTCCACCTTTAGGGCCTTCCACCCAGCCACCTCCTCTAACCTTACATCACCAGAGGAAAATCAGGTAAGTTTTCTCTTTCATTTCTTAGTAAAGGAAGTTCAATGGCAGCACAGGCAGTGCAATGTTCCTCCTGTGGGATGTTTGAGGTGAGAGACACCATTAGTGTCCCAGCTGAGTACACCTGCAGGGTGTGCACTCAACTCCAGCTCCTTGAAGATCGTGTCAGGGAGCTGGAGCTGGAACTGGATGGACTCAGGATTATTCAGGAGGCAAGGACAGTTATAGATAAAAGCCACAGGGAGGTAGTTACTCCTAGAAATGAAGATAGTTGGGTGACGGTTAGAAGGAGTAAGAAGTAGTCAGTGCCAGGGCCCCCTGTGGCCATTCCCTTGTATAACAAGTGTACCATTTTGGATACTGTTTGGGGGGGATGACTTACCAGGGGTAAGCCATGGGATACAGGTCTCTGGCACTGAGTCTGTCCCTGTTGCGCAAAGGGAAGGTGGGAGAGGAACAGCGCATTAGTCATTGGGGACTCCATAGTTAGGGGGACAGATTCTGTGGGAATGAGCGAGAGTCATAGAGTCATAGAGATGTACAGCATGGAAACAGACCCTTCGGTCCAACCTGACAACGCCGACCAGTTATCCCAACCCAATCTAGTCCCACCTGCCAGCACCCAGCCCATATCCCTCCAAACCCTTCCTATTTATATACCCATCCAAATGCCTCTTAAATGTTGCAATTGTACCAGCCTCCACCACATCCTCTGGCAGCTCATTTCATACACGGACCACCCTCTGTGTAAAAAGGTTGCCCCTTAGGTCTCTTTTATATCTTTCCCCTCTCACCCTAAACCTATG
Organism: Hemiscyllium ocellatum; assembly: GCF_020745735.1. NCBI lineage: Eukaryota > Metazoa > Chordata > Chondrichthyes > Orectolobiformes > Hemiscylliidae > Hemiscyllium > Hemiscyllium ocellatum. Next base: position 91,219,870 of record NC_083411.1, on the reverse strand, counting down.
CCCTCTAGTTCTGGACTCTCCGACCCCAGGGAAAAGACTTTGTCTATTTATCCTAATCCATGCCCCTGACTGGATGGCACAGTAGTTAGCACTGCTGCCTCACAGCGCTGGAGACCTGGGTTCAATTCCCGACTCAGGCGACTGACTGTGTGGAGTTTGCACATTCTCCCCGTGTCTGTGTGGGGTTCCTCTGGGTGCTCCGGTTTCCTCCCACAGTCCAAAGATGTGCAGGTCAGGTGAATTGGCCATGCTAAATTGCCCGTAGTGTTAGGTAAAGGGGTAAATGTAGGGGTATGGGTGGGTTGCGCTTCGGCGGGTCGGTGTGGACTTGTTGGGCCGAAGGGCCTGTTTCCACATTGTAAGTAATCTAACCTAATAATTTTGTAAACCTCTATAAGGTCACCCCTCAGCCTCTGACAATCCAGGGAAAACAGCCCCAGCCTGTTTAGCCTCTCCCTATAGCTCAGATCCTCCAACCCTGGCAACATCCTTGTTAATCTTTTCTGAACCCTTTCAAGTTTCACAACATCTTTCCAATAGGAAGGAGACCAGAATTGCATGCAATATTCAACAGTGGCCTAACCAATGTCCTGTACAGCCGCAACATGACCTCCCAACTCCTGTACTCAATGTTCTGATCAATAAAGGAAAGCATACCAAACGCCTTCTTCACTATACTATCTATCTGCGATTCCACTTTCAAGGAGCTATGAAACTGCACTCCAAGGTCTCTTTGTTCAGCAACACTCCCTAAGACCTTACCATTAAGTGTATATGTCCTGCTATGATTTGCTTTCCCAAAATGCAGCACCTCACATTTATCTGAATTAAACTCCATCTGCCACTTCTCAGCCCATTGGCCCATCTGGTCCAGATCCTGTTGTAATCTGAGGTAACCCTCTTCGCTGTCCATTACACCTCCAATTTTGATGTCATCTGCAAACATACTAACTGTACCTCTTATGCTCACATCCAAATCATTTATGTAAATGACAAAAAGTAGAGGATCCAGCACCAATCCTTGTGGCACTCCACTGATCACAGGCCTCCAGTCTGAAAATAAACCCTCCACCACCAACCTCTGACTTCTACCTTTGAGCCAGTTCTGTATCCAAATGGCTAGTTCTCCTTTTATTCCATGAGATTTAACCTTGCTAAGCAGTCTCCCATGGGGAACCTTGTTGAACACCTTACTGAAGTCCATATAGATCATATCTACTGCTCTGCGCACATCAATCGTCTTTGTTACTTCTTCAAAAAACTCAATCAAGTTTGTGAGACAGGATTTCCCACACACAAAGCCATGTTGACTATCCCTAATCAGTCCTTGCCTTTCCAAATACATGTACATCCTGTCCCTCAGGATTCCTTCCAACAACTTGCCCACCACTGAGTCTATGTTGCGGTGGTGTGTTACCTCCCAGGTTCCAAGGTTCGTGATATCTCAGATCATGTTTTGGGATCCACAGGGGGTAGCGGAGCAGCCCCAAGCCGAGATCCACATAGCCACTAACAACATAGGTAGGAAAGGGAAGGGGATGCAAGGCAGATACTCAGGGAGCTAGAGTGAAAGCTTAGAGCTAGAACAAACAGAGTTGTTATTTCTGGTCTATTACCTATGTCATATGCTAGTAAGGTGAGGAAAAGGGCGAGAGAGCAGTTCAATACGTGAATACAGGGATGATACAGGAGGGAGGGATTTGGATACCTGAATAATTGGGGTTCATTCTGGGATGGTCTACACCTGAACTAGAGGGGTACAAATATCTTGGGGGGAATGTTTGCTAATGCTCTTCAGGAGGATTTAAACTAATTTAGTAAGGGGATGGGAACCTGAATTGAAGCTCCAATGTACAGGAGGCTGAGAGTAGCAAGGCCATGAATAAGATTTCAAGGTCACAGGATTATACTGACATGCAGGAAGGTGGTTTAAAGTGTGTCTACTTCAATGCCAGGAGCATCCGGCATAAGGTTGGTGAACCTGCAGTATGGATTAGTTTCTGGGACTTCAATGTTGTGGCTATTTCGGAGAGATGGGTAGAGCAGGGACAGAATGGTTGTTGCAGATTCCGGGGTTTAGATGTTTCAGTAAGATCAGGGAAGGTGGTAAAAGAGGGGGAGGTATGGCATTGTTAATCAATGACAGTATCAGGTTGACAGAAAGGTTAATTGATGAAGACTTGTCTATTGAGGTAGTATGGGCTGAGGTTAGAAACAGGAAAGCAGAGGTCTACTTGTTGGGAGTTTTCCATAGGCCTCTGCAGTGTTCCAGAGATGTAGAGGAAAGGACTGCAAAGACGATTCTGGATAGGGGAGCTCTTATGGGGGACTTTAGCATTTCCATTCAATATTTCAAAACTTATAGTTTGAGTACTTTAGATAGGTTAGTTTTTGTCCACTGTGTGCAGGAGGGTTTCCTGACACAAAATGTAGATAGGCCAACAAGAGGCAAGGCCACATTGGATTTGGTACTGGGTAATGAACCCGGCCAGGTGTTACATTTGGAGATAGGTGAGTACTTTGGTGATAGTCACTTCAATTCGATTACGTTTACTTTAGCGATGGAAATGGATAGGTATATACCTCAGGGCAAGAGTTATAGCTGGGGGAAAGGCAATTATGATGTGATTAAGCAAGATTTAGGATGCATAGGATGGGGAAGGAAACTGCAGGGGATGGGCACAATTGAAATGTGGAGCTTGTTCAAGGAGCAGTTACTGCGTGTCCTAGATAAGTAGGGACCTGTCAGACAGGGAGGAAGTGTCGAGCAACAGAGCCGTGGTTTACTAAAGAAGTTGAATCTCTTGTCAAGAGGAAGAAGAAGGCTTATGCAAAGATGAGACATGAAGGCTCAGTCAGGGTGCTTGAGAGTTACAAGTTAGCCAGGAAGGGCTTAAAGAGAGAGCTAAGAAGAGCCAAGAGAAGGATAGTATGCCTCACAAACCTTATTGAGTTCTTTGAGAAGGTAACCAAACAGGTGAAGAAGAGTATAGCAGTTGGTGTGGTATAAATGTATTTCACTAAAGCATTTGATAATGTTCCCCGTGATAGGCTATAGCAGAAAATATGGAATTGAGGTAGATGTAGCATTTTGGATCAGAAATTGGCTATTTGTAAGAAAACAGAGAATGGTGGTTGAAGGGAAATGTTCATCCTGGAGTTCAGTTACTAGTGGTGTACTGCAAGGATCTGTTATGGGGTCAGTGCTGTTTGTCATTTTTATAAATTACCTGATGAAGGAGTAGAAGGATAGGTTAGTAAATTTGCAGATGACTCTAAAGTCGGTGGAGTTGTAGACAGTGTGGAAAGATGTTGCATGCTTCAGAAGGATATAGATACATTGAAGAGCTGGACTGAGAGGTGGCAAATGGAGTTTAATGTGGAAAAGTGTGAGGTGATTCACTTTGTGGAAGGAGCAACAGAAATACAAAGCACTGGGCTAATGTTAAGATTTTTGGTAGTGTGGATGAGCAGAGAGATCTCTGTGTCCATGTCCATAGATCCATGAAAGTTGCCACCCAGGTTGATAGGGTTGTTTAGGAGGTGTATGGTGTGTTAGTTTTTATTGGTAGAGGGATTAAGTGTTGGATCCATGAGCTCATGCTGCAGCTGTACAAAACTCTAGTGCAGCCGCACTTGGAGCATTGCCTACAGTTCTGGTTGCTACACTATAGGAAAGATGTGGAGGCATTGGAAAGGGTTCAGAGGAGATTTACTAGGATGTTGTCTGCTAAGGAGGGAAGGGCTTATGAGAAAAGGCTGATGGACTTGAGGCTGTTTTTGTTAGAGAGAAGAACGTTAAGGGGTGACTTAGTAGAGGCATACAAAATGATCAGAGGGTTAGTTAGAGTGAACAGCGAAAGCCTTTTTCCTTGGATGGTGATGGTGATCACAAGGGGACATAGCTTTAAATTGAGGGATGATAGGGCAGATGTCAGAGGTAGGTTCTTTACTCAGAGTAGTAAGGGTGTGGAATGCCCTACCTGCAACTGTAGTGGACTCACCAACATTAAGGGCACTTAAATGGTCATTGGATAAAAATTAGATGGGCTTGAGGTTGGTTTCACAAGGTCGGTGCAACCTCAAAGGCTGAAGGACCTGTACTGTGCTGTAACGTTCTATGTTCAAACCCACTGACAAAGGTGGGGCGATGGAGAACAGACCCCAATGTTGCAGGAGGCTGAATGCCAACTCTCCAACACCATGTCCTACCTCCCCCTTGCCCACGACCCCATCGTGACCCATCAGGCCAAAATCACTCGTACTTGTCGTGTCCTCATTGGAGGCAGTGGAGGGGAGATCACTAGAGACAATGTCATAGTCTCCCAACCCTGTGATGCCGGTTCTACCTGCTCCCCAAGACTCACAAGCTCAACTATCCCAGCCGACCCATCGTCTCGGCTTGCTCCTGCCCCACCAAACTCACCTCGTCCTAACACAACTCCATTCTCTACCTCTTGGTTCAAGCACTTCCCAACGATATCTGTGACACCAACCGTGCCCTCCATCTGTTCAGTAGCTTCCAGTTCCCAGCCCCCAGTGCATTATTTTCACTATGGACGTGCAGTCCTTTCACATATCCATATTCCACAGAGATGGTCTCCAGGCCCTCAGTTCCTTCCTCTCCAACAGACGCATCCAGTCCCCTTCCATCAATACCGTCCTCCACCTCAGCGAACAGGTCCTCACCCTTAATAGCTTTTCCTTTAACTCTTCCCCTTTCCTCCAAATCTAGGAGGTGGCCATGGGCTTTCGGTTGGACCATAGCTATGCCTGCCTCTTTGCCAGCTATGTCGAACAGTCCCTCTTCAGTATCTGCATAGACACTGTGCCCCAACTCTTCTGCTGTTACATTGATGACTGCTTTGGTGCAGCGTACTGCACCCAGGCTGAAGTGGAGCAGTTCATCGACTTCGCCCACAACTTACATCTCACCCTCAAATTCACTTGGTCCATCTCAGACAACTTCCTATCCTTTCTTGTCCTCTCCATTTCAGTCTCTGGCGACAGTCTCCAGGTGGACATTTACTACAAATCCCCAGACTCTCTCCACTAGCTTGACTACACCTTCTCCAATCCAGTATCCTGCAAGAACTCTATCCCATTCTTCCAATTCCTCCACCTCCAGCACATCTGCTCGAATGAGAAGATATTCCACTCCCAAGTATCCCAAATGTCTACCTGTTTGGAACAATGTGCTTTCCCCCGCTCTGCCATCCAGACAGCCCTCCACTGCAGCACATCCATTCCCTGTCCCACTGTTCGAAACCACCCCCCAATGCAATAAAGTTAGATTCCCCCCTTGTCTTCACCTACCACCCCACCAGTCTCCACATCCAACACATCATTCTTAATCACTTCCGCCAACTCCAACTGGATTCCACCACCAAGAACATTTTCCCCTCCCCACCCCTTTCTGCCTTCCACAATGACCGTTTCCTTTGACAGACCTTGGTTTGCTCCACTCTCCCCACCAATCCCCCTGAATCACCTGCTATCTTCCCCTGTAACCAGAAAAGATGCAAAACCTGCCAGCACACCACCCCCGTCACCTCCATCCAGGGCCCGAAACAGAAGTTCACCTGCCTGTCCTCCAACCCAGTTTACTGTATCAGGTGCTCCCGATGTGGTCTTCTCTACATCGGGAAGACCAAATGTAAACTTAGGGAACGGTTCATCGAGCATTTCAGCTGGGCCCACAGGGGCCAACCGGATCCCCCAGTCACTGCCTATGTTAATTTCCCCTTCCCACTCCATCTCCAACGTAACCATCCTTGGCCTCCTCAATTGCCACAATGAACCAAAACTCAAATTGAAGGAACAGCGCCTCACCTTCCACCTGGGCAGCCTACAGCCTGGAGGACTCAACATTGAGTTCTCTAATTTCAAATAACCTCCCTCCCAATTCCCTGACTCCCTTCCCAGCCCCTCCCCATCTCTTCCATTCCTTCCAGCCACCAACCAGATTCATTCCTCCCATTGGCCCTCTGTCTTCACCTATCCCTACATCACCACCCCGTCTCCACCACTCCCTTTCTCCGCAGCTCCCCTTACACCCACCCCTAGTCCTGAAGAAGGGTTACATCTGAAATGACAATTTCTCCACCTCATGATGCTGCCTGACATGCTGTGTTCTTCCAGCCTACTGTCTGTCTACCTTAGATTCCAACATCTGCAGGGGGTTTTTTTGTCTCTGAAGAAGTCCCTCATGGGACTAGCCAAAGAAGTAAAAGCCCAAAGATCCAAGACAAAATGGCTTGTCAGACTCAAACCTGACTGAAAGGCAAGAAGCAAAGGATGATGGTAGAGGGCTGTTCCTATGACAAGATGTTTGTTTCTCATGGGGGTTCCCCAGAGTTCATATCTTCCATCAAGAGTTTGATACAAGTTTATCACAACTTCCCTATTGTTCAATCCAATCCCTGCAGAAATGAAGCTATATTTCATTAGCTTTGTTTAATGGCCTGACTAACCTTCTGCATGCCCTTAGAGATTGGTGACCATTCCTTTGCTCCTCTCCCCTCCCTTACGTCATCCTCGTTACAAATAATTTCCCTATTCTTCCTGTCAAAATGGACTGACAAGTGTCTGCATTGTATCTCTTTAATAATTATTGCTTATTCTGCTTTTTTTGATGTGCTCCTATAAGTCATTGCAATCCTCCTCAACAATGATTCTCCTCTATCCTAAAAAAAAGGTGTTACCTGCAAATTTAAATCATTGCATTTTTAATTTCAAAATCCAAATCACTAAAGTAGTTTGTGAATGCAACAATCTCAACATCGCTCCTTGTGGAACATCAGGTTTCACCTTGTCCCACTGTGAATAACTGCCCTTTATTCTCATTCTCTCCAACCATGAAGTCCGTTAGTAATCCATTCTGCCTCTTGTTCACTACTCCATGCACTCTGAGTCTATTCATAACCTAATACGGAACACTTTATCAAAAGGCTTTTGAAAATCTTGATAAGTTATTGCTACGGTCGTACCATAATTTATCTTTTTATCTATTTATCAATTGTGAGGAAGGGTCACTCAACCCGAAACATCAATTCTGATTTCTCTCCACAGATGCTGCCAGATCTGCTGAGCTTATCCAGCAATTTTTATTTTTGTCTCTGATTTACAGCACCCGGTTCTTTTATTTTTTTATCCATTATTTATCTTATCTGTTACCACCTCAAATATAACAGCATCCTTTGTTTTGCTGTAGTATTAGGAGCTGTAAATGGCATTCTTGCGTTTGTCCTGACACTAAAAGGTGGAATCCTTCAGTGAAACATTTCTCTTTTCAGCAATAATTAGAAGAAAGTTATATCATTGTTATCTAGCATCGAAGATGGTTACTGACCAGTTAAGCCAGCTACTTAACACAACATTGAGTGTAACTAATGAGACTGTGCTAAAAACTAATTTATGGAAGAGCTTTGTTCATAATGAACTGTTTTATTTTGTCTTTTCCAGTAGATGTCGCTGTGGTATCAGTTTACTGATGGCTCTACAGTGCTACCATTGTATAAACTTGTCTAAATCCTTCCCAAATTCACTGTTCAGTAATTAATGCTCGATACCTTTTTGAACGTTAAAGATTAATTCACAACTGTACCATCAGTGAGAGGCAGCTGCTCAAACCTGGGTTATTAAACACTCTCCATTGTTAGCTATTTGAAACTTGACTTTTAGCTTATTTTACACATGGCTGAGATTTTTCGGGGATGTTTTTATTATTAATTCATGGGATTGTTGGCAAGGCCATGGCTTATTACCAACACCAATTGCCATTGAGAAGGTGGTGGTAAGTTACCTTCTTAGTTTGTTGAAGTTCATGAAGCATAGGGGAATCCAAAGTCTAATGTTGAGGGATTTTCAGGAATTTGACCCAACACAGTGAAGGAACTGCAATAGAGTTGCAAATCAGAGTGGGTATGTGAGTTGGAGGGGAAAGTGTAGATAGTGATATTCCCATGTGAGTTTCCTCCTGGCATCCTATATGTTTCAGCTTTGCTAAGCTGCCTCAATTCCCCACTCAGTCAAATGATGCATTTATATCAAGGACAGACTTTCCCCTCACCATTGCAATTCAACTGGCTTGTCATTTTTGGACCAAGATTGTAATGGGGACAGGAGTTGACAATTCCTAGCACACTTTAAACTGAGCCTCAGTGAGCAGGTTATTTCTGAGGGTGTTGCTTGATAGAGCTGTTACTAACATTTACCTTTAGAAAAAGAACAGAAATGGCTGGAAAAATGCATTAGCAGCATCTGTGGAGAGAAAGCAGAGACTACATTTCGTGTCATGACCCCTCCTTCAGAACTTTCCATTAACTTTGCTGAAGATTGACCACAGGCTGAAAGAGTAATCAAACGGCCAGTTTGAAACAGGATGCATGTGGGCTATATTGTACATTGTCAGACAGATACCTGAACACCTTAGCTAAGGGCATGGCTAGTTCAGGATTCATTTGAGTAAAAGTAAAAAACATAACACAGACCATGCCAATCTGTGTGAATGAATTCATTCCTTCTGCTTTTATGCTGTTGTAATTTTGATCCATTCGAAAATAAGTGAATAGCAACACGAAAGATTTCAAGACACTTTTGTACAGATAGAGAGTACTTTACGCATCTGGTGTCACAATAAGGATTTCTAAATTGACAATTATGTATCAAAGAAATAATGTCACCTATGCTGCCCATACACTCCAAACTGCCTGTTTCTAATTTAAACCAGGAATGGTATACCTGCTTTTCAAGTAAATCTTATCACACAAATAAAAGACAACTTCACAGTCATGGATATCTGATAAACCAGAGGACAAGGTAATACTGAAATAAAACCTTTCACAGAAATTTGTTTCCATGACTTTGTCACCTCCATCTTTTCCAATGTATTCTTCATCTCTTGAACTCAATTTAAATGAATGGTAATTCATGCATGATCCTTGCCAAATACATTTTTCCCTCCAATCGCATTTTACTCGACAAGCGTTCAATGACCACCACTCATATCCTTTGCCCAGCATAATCCTTACAAAATTCTTACCTACATTTACTATTTGGTTGAAATGGATTAAAAACTAACTTTAATCATAGAATCCTTACAGGCCCATTGAGTCCACAATGACCCTCCGAAGAGCATAGCTCCCATATCCAGCCCCCCTATCCTACCCATGTAACCCTACATTTCTCATGGCTAACCCACCTAGCCTGCACATCCCTGAATACTATGGACAATTTAACATGGCCAATCCACCTAACCTGCACATCTTTGGACTTTTAATATTTATTTTAAAAATATAATTAATGACTGTTTTACAAATGCATTAAACAATCCAATAAACATGGCTGTTCTAATCGCATGACTGTACTTAACAGTAACCTTCCAGAAAGTTCTTCAGAATTCAACATCGGTAGCACAACCAATGTCTTTTACCTCCTGATGGACTGGAATGTTAGCTACTGTGCATTAAACTGCCACGAAGATAGTGTCTCGAAGGAAGATGACCTCTGTGTACAAGAAATGTAGATTATACATCTTCTGTACGTTGTGTTAATAGCTCCTCCTCAGAGGTGAAACTGTTGTTGAGGAGTTGAAAATTTGGCTGAGGTTTCTTGGGTGCTGTTAGTGCTTCTCTTTATTCACTGATGAGTCATGGGCATCAATGACCTGCAATTACTGCCCATCCCTAACTGATGGTGATGATCGCCTTTCTTGAACTGCTGCAATCCTTGTGTTGCAGATAGGCCCACAAAGCCATTTGGGAAGGAATTCCAGGAGTTTGATCCAACAACATTGAACCAATAGCGATATATTTCCAACTCAGGATAATGAGTGGCTTGGCACCCATTTGTCTGCATAAGAGAAGTGTGGGAATTAACTGTAGAATATGGATAAGAACCTGTGTAGAACAAGACTTTGTTAGCAATGATGTGATTTGCAGAGGAATGCAGCACAATGGAGGTAACTGGATTGGCTGCCAATTTGTTATCCCCCTATCACCATATGAACAATCCTGGTCTTCCCCAAGCCAGTTGATCTGACGTCTGATCAAAGGAGTGAGGAGCCTGATATCAACCACACCCTCCAGCAGTCTTGACCATTTGGCCTAGTTGTTGTCAGCTTGTCTTGAAATAAAAAGCAAGGATTGAAAATGATGGAGAAGAAGGCAAGAGCAGTTAGTAATCATGAAAATGAGAGGTTGACGAAGTATGCCCAGTGAATAAGTGGATATACAGAGGGTAGGAATGGTCAGTACTTATAGCTAGTAGACAGGCAGGAGGCTGGAAGAATGCTGTAAGTCAGGCAGCATCAGGAGGTGGAGAAGTCGACCTGAAGAAGGGTTACACCTGAAATATCAACTTCTCCATGAAAATTATCATGAAATAATCATGAAAATTAGCATGAAATCTACATAACATTCAGGGTGATTTATTGTGAACCTTATAGCTGGAAATAATGACGGAATCATAATTTGCTTCATAAAATATTCTGTTTACAATCAATAATTTATGAGCTTCAGTCTGATCTTGATTCATTTATTGGTATTCTTGCCTCTGAGGTAGAACCTTGAGAGATTGGCTGACAATCAAAGCTGTTCTCCAGGGGTTGAGGTGTGTCATTCTGCTTAAATCTGAAGCTGAGATGAAGCATCATGCTTTATCAGTGACAGCACTGTGAAACTGAAACACTGCGAGCCAGAACAGGAAATGATGTAAAGCTATTTGAATAAGTGAGAAATTGTCAAGATCCTGCCATATCCTTCCTCAAACATTACCATTACCTGGATGGATCACCCAGCTATTCACCTAATTCTGGCAAAGTGGAGTCTCTTGTTATGTACAGAATTGTCCATTCATTCCCATTTCAAAGGAAAGGAAATGCTGAACAATGTTTGAGTCATAAAACTGAAAGAAATCTTTTCTTTAAATTGTGATAGTACTTTAGGTGACAGTAATAGTGTTTTTTTATTTACGAATTCTCAATATTACATTTCTTTCCTTCACTATCAGGAAATTAACTTATGTTCAAATTTCAGAACTATGCATCACATTGTTTTCAATAAAATCATACTTGGCCGTCAAAACATCAGATTTTATCAACATCAATTCTGCTTTGTCTGTTCTAATTAGAGGAGATGTTATGCAAATAGCACATGGTGGGGCAAGAAAATAAGTCATCTCCAAATATGTCATAAAACTAACGTCTAAAAACAAGTACAATGATGACAATGTTCAGACATATCATTACTCCACTGTGAAACGCAACTCTTTAATTATATACATTTTGTTCACTCAACTTAAATTCTAGCCTTCTGAAATTGAACAGGAGTGGTACCAGCATGGTGAATTTCTTGCAAGAACAAGGACACCACATTGTTAATTGGGTGTGGCATAACAGATTATTTACTTAAATCTCAGTGTTAATGAAAGCTCAATTCAATCTACTAACTGCTGTGATGATAAATTTTACAGTACATCCCAAGCTGTAAAAAAAGTTAACTAGATTTGTTCTTTAGTCAGTACTGAGTTAGCTCAGCTGGTTTTGGAGTTCAGATGCTTCAGTACATCCAAGACGAGCAGGAAGAGAAAGAAAATCCATTTGCCATTAATAGCTATAAGGGGACAGTGTGATTATATGACCTGTGGATAATTGTTGTCCTTCAGTTGTCCCTAAATTTTGGAATTTCTTTGTCTCTCTAACTTGATACCTTGATCCCCTCCTTTAAATTACATGGTATAATCAACATCTTTGACCACTTATTTGATCACCTCTCATGATTTCTTTTTAAATAGCTCAATGTCATGTTTTTCCTGAGAATGTTTCTTTAACATTGTGCCTTGGGGTATTTTGCAATGTTATATAAATACATTTCATTGTTGTTGTGCAAATCCACACTTGAAAAGATTCCATTGTAGGTTGGGATGCATGTCATCCAGAATACATTAGAAAAATAGTATGACCAAAGAGCATCTCATGGTAAAGGAGACTGGACAATTTATTGTTCCCAACTGGGGAATTTCAGTTTGGGGTAAGTGGGGATGACAATTGTGAAACAGGGGGCAACAGTACCTGCAGGGGGTTAGAATACGGTGCAGTATGGAGGGGAAGGGTGAGATGTGGGAGGGGAGTTCATCCACAGTCAGTAGCACCCTGATTTCAAGGGAGGGTAGGGGACAGTGACCATACCAGGCATTGAAACATAGTAATGAAGAGCAGAAATAGGCCATGCAGCCAACCATTCAATATGATCATGGCTGATCCTTTATCTCAATGTAATATTCCCATTTTCTCCCCAAACCACTTGATACCTTTAAAAATCTGTAATAATTGGCCTCCTCAGCCTTTATTGGTAGTGTTCATCATCCTCTGCATGAGGACATGTTTCCTCAGCTCAGTCATACCTCAAAGGGATTCTTGGCCATTTCACTATGGCAGTGATTGAGGTGCTGGACCTACAAGAATAAGAGAGAAGTAGGTGTCATGGTCAGTAGTCCACAGTGGTGTGCACTTAATGAAACTAATAGTGGGGTTACTGTAAGAGATGCAGTGGGATTCAGAGTGGTACTTCCTTGGTTGATGTAATATAGATGTTTCAGTGTCTCCACAGGACTGGTTCTGGTCTTCCTCTACATCGGACAGTTTCCTCTCCCTGTTTGGGATAAGGAACCTAATGTCAAGCACTCCTCGAACTGTACGGTTCTCTCTGCTCCACTATGGGTTGTCTTCTCATGAAGTGAGAGAAAGGGAGAAATTGAATGAAAGGAAAGTTGCTGACATGGCTATTGGTGCTAATGCAGGTGACCAAAAGGCAGTGAGATGTTCTGAGGGATTAAGTGAGCAGTGCAAAGTCGATGAAGGATCGGTCATGTTGAAGATTGTGGGGTGAGGCTGGTAGCAAGTGAGGAAATACATTGCCTGTAATATTCAGGTTGGCAGAGCATGAGCTTTGTGAGACATGGGTGCAGTTGCAGTGATTCAGTCAGTGTTAGGACACAGAGAGAAGAGGTAGCACTTAACCTAGCACAGTTTCTTGCTTGATATGATTTATTTCACTGGTACTGAGGATTCCTCCTGGGAAGATAAGGAAATGAAATTACACTTTTGGAATCTGAATAATCTGACATCAAACTTAAATCTTTCATCTCTATTTGTTCACTAAGCTGTGTCGCACTCAACATTCCCTCCAATTCTTTTTTTTCAGCTGCATGAGAATGTTGGATGCATTCTGAATGATGTCAGTTAAAGCATCATCAATGAGCTCAAGTGGGTTACACTGCTGATTGCTTCCATTGTCTTAGAACTCTTACTAATTCTTGCAAAATCTGAGCTCTCTTCAATGTTAGTAATAGTGGAACATATTTCTGTATTCAGTGGTGTTTGACCCAAAAGTAAACAACATCACAACTCATGAATCCCAAAGAAAACATCCTTGTGTCAATCTTGCAGTGATTGCTATTACTTAGGAATAGCTGGATCAATAATATTGTAGTAACCTTCCTAATTACTGCTAAAACTGCGAAATGTCCACCATGGTTTGGTAAGGCTGGTCTTTGCTATGCCATCATACCTCCTTCATGTGAGATCTTCCATCCTGCCTTACACCATTTGTTTTCTCCTTGCAAAAATATGTCAGAAAGTATCTGTGTCTCTTTCACTCGCATTTTATGATATACCTATTCTAAAATTCATTTAGATCTTAGAATGTCTCTTATCATGTTTCTACTGGGCTTTGTACATTCCTCATCCTGTTCTTAAATGTTGTTCATCCTAACATATGCTATGTTAACAATAATAACTAATGGTTATAATTTTTTTATCTATGTAAGTTTGTGCATTGATGCACCCTATTTTTACTTTATAGAATAAATATTGATGTGTTCACTACCTTTTTATCTCTTAATTAAAGTCAATCCACTTTTATATCACTGAAGTTTTCAAATCAGCATCCTTAACATTAGCTCTAGTGAATGTGTTGGCTGTTCTCTTCCAAAATTCTGTGGATTCTAAAATAGTCCTGACAAACTGGAGGGTGGCCAATGTAACCCAACTATTTAAAAAAGGAATGAGGGAGAAAACAAGATATTCCAGACCAATTAGCCTAACATCAGTAATGGGCAAAATGTCAGAGTCTTTTAGAAAGAATGCAATAACAGTGCACTTAGAGAATATTATCTATGAATACAGGATTGTACAAAATTAACATTAATTTATAAAAGGGACATCATATGTGACAATTTTGATCAGTTTCTGAAGAAGCTACAGAAGAATAATTAAAGTAAACCACGACATGTAGGGTAGTCCGATTTTCTGAAAATTTTCAATAAAGTTCCACATAAAGTATAGTATACAAAATTAAAGTGCACAATGTCGGGGACAATAGACTGGCATGGATTGAGATTAGTTAGCACTCAGGCAATGGAGAGTAGGAACACATGGGTCTTTTTCAGAATGGAAGATGGTGACTTGCTGGCCACTGTATGGATCAGTGCATAGGCCCCAGCTATTCAAAGTATATATAAACAATTTGGATGAATAAATCCACTATGGTATTTTCCAGTTTGCAGATGACAAAAAAACTAAATGGAATTGTGAGTGGTGAAGAAGGTGTAAAAAGACTTCAAGGTGATTTACCACGGCTAATGTGAGGAAACGTCCCTGGCAGAGTGCTCAGAGGATTCTCTGACATACTGGCAGATGTTCTCACAGACATCTTCAACACCTCCTTGAGCTGTACCATAGTTCCAACATGCTTCAAGGGTGCTACCATTGTCCCCGTGCCGAAGAAGTCTTCAGTGTCCTGCCTCAATGACTACCGCCCCGTTGTGTTAACACCCATCATCGTGAAGTGTTTCGAGAGTTTCATGATAAGGCATTTAAGACCCTGCTGCACCCCTCACTGGATGCCCTACAGCTCATGTATCATCCCAACCACTTGACAGATGATGCAATTTCCACCACCCTCCATCTAGCCCTCACCCACCTGAACAAGAAGGACACCTAGGTCAGACTACTGTTCATAGACTTCAGTTCTGCATTGTTCCTCAGCACCTGAATGGAAATCTGAGTCTCCTGGCCCTCAATACCTCCCTTTATAACTGGATCCTGGGCTTCTTGACTGGGAGACCTCAGTCAGTCCAGATTGGGAACAGCTTCTCCAAAACCATCGCACCGAGTACAGGGGTGCCCCAGAGCTGTGTGCTCAGTCCACTGCTGTTCACCCTGATGACACACAACTGTGCAGTGATGCACAAGTCAAATCACATCATCAAGTTCGCTGATGACATGACTGTAATGGGTCTCATTAGCAGGAATGATGAGTAAGTATATAGAGAGGAGATGCAGCAGCTAATGGACTGGTGTAGAGCCAACAAACTGTCTCTGAATGTAGACAACACAAAAGTGTTGGTTGTCAATTTCAGGAGGGCATGGAGCGACCACCCTCTCCTGGACATCGACAGCTCCCTCATGCAGATCGTGAAGAACACCAAATTTCTTGGCGTCCACCTGGTGGAGAATCTCATCTGGACCCTCAACACCAGCTCCATTGCTGAGAAAGCCCAGCAGCCTCTCTACTTTCTGCGCGGGCTGAGGAAAGCCCATCTCCCAGCCCCCATCCCCACCACATTCTACAGAGAGTTCATTGAGAGTACTCTGAGCTGCTGCATCACTACTTAGTGCAATTCCCCAACTGTCTCAGATCATAATATCCTCTAACGGATAGTGAGGACAGCTAAGAAGAGCATCGAGGTCTCTCTCCCCTCCATTACAGATATTTATACCACACGATGCATCCAAAAGGCTAAAAGAATTGTGGAAGACCCCACATACCCCTCACTCAAACACTTCTCCCTCCTGCAATTTGGCAGAAGAATCTGGAGCATTCTCACGGCCAGACTGAGCAACAGTTTCTTCCCCCAAGCTATCAGGCTCATTAACACTATATGATTGGACACTTTTCCATCTGAAATCCTTTGCACGACTTTGACTTGCTGCTAGAAATTTTTTTTAAAATTATCATTCTTTTATTACCTGTAATTTGTGTGTTTTGCACTTCTTATGCCCATTATACCACCCTTTGTATGATCGTGTAATTTGTACTGTCCTTGTAGCACCTTGGTCCTGGAGGAATGCTGCCTCGTTTTTTATTGTATCAGTTGTATATGGTAGAAATGATAAATAAAAGCTACTCTTCTCTCTACTCTACTCATTTAGACAAGTTGTATGAGTGAGCTGATGATGCAGCATTACATGAATTAGTGTGAAGTTGTCCACTTCGGTAGGAAAATCTGAACTACAAGGTATTACTTAAATTGTGACAGATTTAGAAATGTTGAGGTGCAGAGATTCACTGTGTTAAAGTAGAGGCTTGGCCATGATTATATTGAATAGTGGAGCAGGATCAATGGGCTGAATGGTCTACTTTACTCTTATTTTCTAAGTTGTAGGGTTTCTGAAACTGAAAAGCAATCTATCCCCTAACATCAGTAAAAGTAATTATTAGACATAGACCACCCCGCCTCTTCACTCACTGGAAAAGTATACAGTAGCCAATTGGCCATCTCCTTGGTCTCAGACATAAACTATATTCTTAATGTTGTAACACAGAGCTTGCTTTGAAGTACTTTCTCCAGTTCATATTGTTGTTGTGAATTTTAAGTTGACATTTGTTTGAATTTGCAATAAAATATTTATTTTGTTGTGGTTTGAATGTTTCACAGTTTCTTCAAGTACAGATTTTCCAAATTCTGTATATGATACAGCATTGCAAACTCATGTGCAGTGAAAGAAAATGTCCTGTGGTAAGAAGACATCTATTTCTATGGGAATTATAAACATATTCAAAGAAACTCCAGCGAAGAAAATCTTCCCGCTGCATTTAAACTGGCAGGTTAAGAGTTAACAGAAGAAATCTCTGCACCAAATTTGAATGGAATTCATTTCACATTAATTCCATATCAAGATTAATACCAGGCCACAACAAATGCAATGATTCACTACACTTTTTATCTTGGACCACTATATCTGTATCCATTCCTGAGAAAAGCACAGTGCAATATTCAGAACATTCCATACTTTTATCTTATGAGTAAATAATGTGATTATCTGAATATAACAACTGCCAAGGAGTATTGTGGAAAGCCAGTAAATTTTAACAGAGATACAACTCGCTGTAGGCCTCCATAAAATATTTCCTTTTTGAATGTTACTTTTCATCACAGAAATTGTTAATTAAAATAGGTCATGTTTAGTTCATTCTAATAGGATCTACCATATAAAAGAAGCTATTTGTAATCAAGAAGCATCATTATATAAAAAGGAACAGAGTCAGAACATTATGTTCTGATGTGGATGAGCTTCAGTGATCTGAGAGAGAGGGCAAAACACTTCTGCATATTGCTCATTTCCCGGATTATCCCCTTTGTCTTTGGTATTTAGTCTATGAATTGTTCATTCTAGCACACATCATTTTCTTGTTAATACCTGAACAGAGAGATAGTTAAGGAATAATTCATGGAACCTGCTGATTGAAAACAGTTAGACATGTGGACGTTACGCCATTTCTGTGATTGATATAATAATGAAGGATAAACCTGTTCTCTACTAAAGATAGAACATTGGTAAGTTAAGATAGCAAGGTGACTTGTGAATAGAAAATTTGTGAACACCCAGACCACTTACGGTTGAGAGACAGAAAAGAGAGATCAAAAATAACAGTGATTCAGGATTGTGGAAACAATTGAAATGCAGCCACACTACGAATATGAAGCAAGAGAAAGACCTCAATGAGGCTGTTAGGTTTGGCTTAATCTTCATGACGTTGAAACAGTACAGATTTGTGATACCCATGGATGTGACAGTATTTCAAATGGCAATTAGGGTATGGTAATTGGTGTATTGTGTGTCCTTTGCCCAAGTCTTACCCAATTTGATTCACTCCATGGGATAGCAGTAAACAGCTGAATGTACTGAATTCAGCAAAAGTCACAGGTAAACAATCTGGAAATTCTCCAGAACAGTTATAATACTAGTATCCACCTGTCCATGTGGAAAATTGTTCAAGTGTACCCTGTACACAAAAAGCAGGACAACTCTAACCTGGTCAGTTACTGCCCATCAGTTTATTCTCCATCATCAGAAAAGGGATGGAAGGTGTCATCAAAACTGCTATCAAGTAGCAGTTGTCAGAAGTAACCTGCTCATTAAAACTAAGCTTAACTTCTGCTGGGATCACTCATCTCCTGACCTCATTAAAACCTTAATTCACACAAGGACAAAACATCTGAATTCCTGAGGTGAGATGAGAGTGACAGCCTCTGACATCAAGGATGTATTTGGTTGAGTACGGTGTCAAGGTGCCCAGCAAAATTAGATGGGAATCAAGGACTGTAACTGCTGGTTACAGTTACCTAGCATAAAGAAAGATGGTTATGGTGGTTGGAGGTCAGTCATCTCAGCTCCAGGACAACATGTTTGATCATTGTTTGATTTGATTTGACTTGATTTATTGTTGTTACATGTACTGAGATACAGTGAAAAGTGTTGTTTTGTGTGCTGTACAGGCAGATAGTACTATATAAAGTGCATCAGGTAGCAGAACAAGTGCCGGACACAAGTGTTACAACCACAGAGAAGGTCAGAGAGAGAGAGAGAGAGAGAAATCAATTTTAACATTTGAGAGGTCCATTCTGAAGTCTGACAACAGCGAGGAAGAAGCTGTTCTTGAATCTGTTTGTACGTGTATTTAAACTTTTATATATTCAGCCCAATGGAAGAGGTGGGTGGGCAGGAGAAGTCCTTGACTATGTTGGTTGCTTTCCCAAGTGAGTGCCTCTCCCCAAATTCTGGAGCTATATCCTCCTTCTCCCAAGAGAAGACAGATATAAAGTACTTTTTAAAGACACTATCAATGTCCTCTAGCTCCACATACAGACTAAAGGCTCGGACTTAATGGATCCAACTCTTTGCTTAGTTATCTTCTTAGTTGAAACATATTTGCAGAATATCTTGGGAGTCACCTTAATTTTACTCATTGGTGGTTTCTAATTCATCCCCACCTCTGCTCTCTTCATTGTTTCCCTGCTCCACTAGTACCTCCAATTGATTTGTTCCCTTTGTATCTGCTAAAAGCCTCACTTTTCTTTTTTATCCAGGCCTGAATATTTTTCGACATCCAAGATTCTTTGATCTTGTTACCCTTACTTCTCTGCTATAGATTTTCTCACATGTAGCTGTTCCCAATCTACTTTGGCTAGATCCAGCCTTATTTTAATAAAATCTGCCTTCCAACAATCCAAAACTCTTTTTCACAGATTATCTTTTTCCTTTTATGCAACAAACTTAAATCTTACTGCATTGTGGTCACTATCACTAAAATGCTCCAGAAAGTGGAATAACATCACTGAACAGGCTGATTAGAAAATGTTTATACTGAAGTTGGGAGAATCCACATCTGTCAGATATCAGTATGGTGGATGACATTGTAGTATGAGAGCTGATGATCTACTAGGAGGCTATCCCAATACAAACTTATGGACCCAGAGATTGGAAAATTACCAGCTTGCCAACGATCATGCTTTTAGTGTCTTGATCATCTCTGAATTTGACATAATGCCAGAAGTGAATACAATGCTCAAAGTAATCTGATTATTGCTTCATGATGCTCTAGAATACGCCTGACAGCGTACGTTCCATTTGCTGCCTTTAAATCCCAGTATTCTACTTATATTTTAAATTTTGTTTTGTTACTATATGCAGATTTTGAATATGATCTGCCTTCCATCACAGTCCGGTAACTAGCCAAATTTCCCTCTGCCAACTCCATCCTATCACTGCCTAATTAGAATGCATTGTTCCACTCAGCGTGCAATAATTTACATTTATCAAACTCACGGTTTATTTAGCATTTATCTGCACAATTGCAAAACTAACCTAAATCCTTTTGTAAATTTATTATTGCATCTGCTATCTCAACTGATCTTCCTATTAAGCATTGCTAGCAAAAATGACACAAGTGCATCTGATTTTGACATGCAAGGCATGAATATGTTTAGAATCAGCAGAGGTTTAAGCTCAAGCAAGCTAGGCAGTACAAAAATGTGTCACACACTGTAGGGAGGATATTGTTTGGAAGGTGTGAATAGTTTTCTAGATAGGCCTCATCTAAATACCATAGTTGGGTAGTGACTGTAAAGTGCCCCACTGTAGGAACTGTTAGTTGTGGGATGTTGAAATTAGTTGTGAGTCAATCTGAGGCAACTCACAGGTTAAGACTGGAGAAGGAAGAGATACCTTAATGAAGAATGGCATGTAGAAAGAACCAACGTGGAATTGACACCTTACGCCTTTACAAACCAAAATTCTTCCATCCATTTGGATCTTTTTAATGATACTGATAAGTTGCTGAAATACAATAAATAAGTGAAATTGTAGTCTGCCATTCAATTGTACCTGAAAATTCTGCAAGTAGAGTAAAAATCCAAAATACATATTGAAGCCAGTTCTTACTGGTAAAATCAATATGGCATGGACTCCCTCTCCCACCGTTCCATTTAATTTAATTTTCCAGGTGAAAATCTTCCAAAAGTCTGAACAAAAGTATTACACAGGGAATGCAATTATCCATTTTATCAATAACATCCTCAACGAAGTCACCAGCTCTGTCGCACTGGACCTGCTATTTCTAATGAATATTCACTCTACCTACCCAAGTACTCATTTTCCCCCTCCCATAGCCTCACATTCCCCTCCCAAATTCTCATTTCCCTTTCTCATGTCCTCACCTCCTCACTTGCCCCCTCGCTGTGCTCATTAAATCCCCTTATCATCTTCACTCCATACTGCTGAACACCATTTCAATATCACGCTCCTTTCTGCACACATGCAGCACCTTTGAGTGTGATGTCATTGAAATTCTACAAGATGATGTAATGAGTCTAGAATTGTGAATATGTATAGTTCTGAGCATCGAAAGGCACTGCCTAATAAGAATAAGTCAGGGGCTCTATTTCCCTGCATAAAACAAGTTCCATTCTCTTGTACTAGCAACTATACAATCAAGTGCAGAAAATCAGAATGTCATCTTTCATATTTTGTTCGCCACAAGCTGCCTGGTGCCGTTTTCTCAAATCAAATTGTGATGCCACCGATGAGAGCAACATTGGTGATGTAATGGATAATAAAGATGGTTATCTTGGAGTACAATGGGATCTTGATCAGATTGGCCAATGGGGCAAGGAACGGCAAGTGGAATTTAATTCAGATAAATTCCTTTCTCTCTGCTATCAGAAAGATGTTCGGAAACTTGAAAGGGTTCAGAAAAGACTTATAATGATGTTGCCAGGGTTAGAGGGTTTGAGCTATAAGAAGATGCTAAATAGGCTGGGGCTCTTTTCCCTGCAATGTCAGAGGCTGAGGGGTGACCTTATCGAGGTTTATAAAATCCTGAAGGACACGGATATGGTGAATAGCCAAGGTTTTTTTTCCCCAGGCTGGAGGAACTAAATGGCATAAGTTTAAGGTGAGAGGGGAAAGATTAAAAAGGAACCTAATGGCAACATTTTCACACAGAGGTTGGTGCTTGTGTGGAATAAGCTGCCAGAGGAAGTAGTGGGAGCAGGTACAATTACAACATTTAAAGGGCTTCTGGATGGGTATATGAATAGGAAAGGTTTAGAGGGATATGGGTCATGTGCTGGCAAATGGGACTAGATTAATTTAGGATATCTGGTCAGCATAGACAAGTTGGACCAAAGGGTCTGCTTCCGTGCTTTCCAACTCTATGAATGATTGGTGATTTTTCTTGAACTTTAATATTTACTTGCTTTATCACAGTCATAACCAATGAAAATATTAAAATTTGCTTCAAGGTTTTTAGACGCTATAGTAATCCTAATTCCTACTGAAACATCTCTCTGGATTTGAAAAAATAATTTATTAACGGTGGAGTTTCATTCTTCTAGAGCACTTTTAACACTGAAATGTTTAACTAACTTACAATTATATTCTTAAAAATGCTTTGATTTAATATTTTCAGGTGTGCTCCAATCTTTATTCCATTGTTTATCGATTGATACTGTAATCTGTATCTCCTGATTTATTAACAGCGAGAATTCTTCAGCCTACTTGGCTGATTAATCTTATTCAGCCATATTATTGGGCATTGTAGACCATTAAAAGTAGCACCAAATTAAATCCGAAATCTACATTTGTGGAGCATACCAAAGCTGCTTACGAGCAGTTTTTTAAGATCAATAGTGAGTGCTGTTCCTTTCCCTCTGGCTGCTAAATCCATGCTGAAGTGTTTTTTCTTGCCAGTTTTGCATTTGTAAATATTCCCATTGGTAAAGAACACCATTTCACAGAGAACAAAATATAAATGAATATCATTCTGATATTGGAAGTACTGGAAAAGCTATCTATCAGATAAATGATGTGTCTTATTTTAAAATGTTTACTTGAATGTAGCTACAAAGGACATGAGGTTCAATAACATCTAACTTGTTATTATATAGAATGAAGCAATGATATATAGGAAGCACAGGTCTTAGTAATGTGAGAGTTGTATTTCAAGTAACCTTTGAGCTTCTACTTTTATCCAATCTGCAGGATGATACAAAAATTGTCCCTCTGTGCCTTAAAATATTATAGTTTATTTTTCTTTACTGTGTATCTCATTCATATAACTGACTCAAATGACACATCTACTGATATTTGCTGAACTGATGACTGTTTGCTAAATGGAATGTACAAATCAACGTCCCCCTAATAACAGTCCAAATTACGCGAACACCCAGAAGATAGAGCAACCAAAAGTCTAAATTGTCATTCTTTCAGGTGGTTAACTCATGTAAACCATATTCAAACAGACTTACTGTAATAACTAAGGCAAGAATCTTCACTTTCACAAAGATGCGTAGGTTTTAATTATCACATTTAAAGAAGAATGGCAAACATAACATTGCTATTAATGCAAGCCATTGATTAGATGAGTTAAGGATGAAGAAATACTATCTGACCTATTGAATCTTATTATTTGAATCCTGGAGGCAATTAACAGATTGGAAAAAATTCAAAAATATGGCTATAGTCCATTAAGGATCCATATATTCCCTCACAAACTAGGCAAATCAAGCAAGCAAAACAAATTCAAGTATGTTTAACATTCCAACAAAGTTCTATAATAAATTTGATTTGATCTGTCCAAACCAGTTTGGCAGTTTGCTTTGTTTTGATTTTTTTTTGAACAGGTTGATACTAATTCTTGTTACCATGGTATCTAAATAGTTGAGATTGCATGATTTATTAATGTCAAGGTAAATGTCAACTTTGACTGTGTGAATGGTTGCTTCTTTACCTTGTTTGGGAGAGCCACATCCCTTAACCTTTTGAACTTCAAATGTTCATGATGTGTAAGTCACTTTAGAATTTGTAAACATATGATGGTGTTCGTATCCAACCTGAAAAAAGTGTTTTGGGTGTTGTCCCTTTCCATCTTATTCTTCCAGGTTAGGCAATCAGAAGGGTGGAACTCTTCCATCAGAATAAAAAATTAATTAGGGCCTTCCACCACCCTATCATCTCCACAATCTCCTAATCCATTAAAATACAAACCTATAGAAAATGAAGACATTTGCCCATTGAAAGTATGCACGTACAATTAATAATATAGCAAAACATGGCTCATTCTACCATTCTCAAATAAAACAGTTTTGTATGATACAAGGTGAAATGTTGGTGTGAGGATAATATTGATGATACTTAGCTAAACCCAGAAAGCTGTGCATTAGTTAGCCACTGACTTCCATTCATATAAGCAGCATTGATTCGTGGTATAATAGTTTAACAGCCCCATTTGTATGACATTGAAAGTTTCTCTACTCAGTAGTCTTTGCTCTCCTCCTAAGATTTACTAATAGTTGCAAAACATGTCCGACAGCTTAAGGATTATTTCAACCTTGATATTAAAGCAATGGGATTTTACACCTAATATTGACTCTAAACCTACAATCCTTCTCTAATCATCTAATTAGAATGTAGAACTTGACAATTAGGCACGTGCACCATAAGGATGACTATTTGTCAATAACAATTATTTGTAGATTATTAAGTTTTTAGAAATTTGTTCTTACATAAAAGTTTGTGGCTTCAGGTGACATTTTGGGGAGATGACCTAGTTAGTAATCTTTTTAAGATCCAATTTGCCTATTTAGAGTCAAATAGTGATTGAAGAATGGGTGCAACCCAGGACTGAAGCAGTAGAAACAATAGCATGGTATTCCATACCCACAATAAAAAAAAATTACAAGGTTATTGGGAATATGCGAATTCTACCAAAAGCTTGTTCCAAACCTCAGTGCAGTAGCTCTGTCTTTGACAGATCTATTACAAAATAAAAAGGAACCATGAACTGAGAACTGCTAAACTGGTTTTGAAAAGCTGAAGACCATTTTCATAATTGAACCCAAACTTGCAGCTTCAGCAGTCAAACAAGCAGTTAAAGTAAGCATTATGCAAGTGACATTTGGGTAGAGAGTGTTTTCCTTCAAGATGAATTTGGAATGGAAAAACCAGTCAGGTATATCACAAAGCAAAACTAAGGAGAAATCAGAGATGATGCTCCATAGTTAAAAAAGGAAACCCTTGATTTATCATGAGTTCTCAAACACTTAGTGATCTCTCCATCCATTTTGGACAGATATCTCAATCTGTATTGATCACAATTCATTCACTTTAGTGAATGGTTTTAAGCCAGAATGCCAGATTATCCTGATGGAGTTTACTTATTTAACTATACCATCTGAAAATTACCTACACTGCCAAGAAAACAAATGTGATGGCTGATGCTCTGTGCAGAACTTGGATAGACCCAGTTACATTTGACAACAGACATTGATCGAGGCTAAGAGAAAGGATATATGTGTCAGTGTGTTTGTTCTTTTATATATTTAATTCTTCTTCAACATTTGTAATGAAGTGAGAATTAATATAATTTCATTCATGATGATGGGAAAAAGTGTTAGAACCCCAAAATACAAATGGACATTTTAAAAGAGGGATGATGTGGCCAAAAATGGTTGCAAATGTCAATAAGTGGCTGAGTGAGTGACAAAAGAGACTATTTAAATCTTATAGCTAAAGATACAGAGATTTGCAAACAATAACCCTTCCAAGGAGGAAGAAGCATGTCAAAACAGTCTGTATTGTAATCCCTTTGAGTACAAAGACATCAGATAACTGATAATCTACTGGCAAACAGCAAGTCACTACCTGAAGAATATGTTCCACACTGCAGACACAAGTTGTGGTTTTATCTTTGAAGATTGGGGGGTTATAAGGACAGGGGTTATATATTCACTGGAGTGCACCAGGCAAATTGGGTTTCTTGTGTTTGTCATTAGGTTAAGCTACGCATATGTACAAGCCTGAGTTTAAGCATTAGTATTCAGTGAAGGGCACAGCAACGGATTATGTTCTCATCACCCCAGTGTTGCAGGTAAAATGATTCTTTCTCTCAGAGTGCTACCAAGCTGCCAGCCAGCTAGTCAGATAAGAGGAAACAGGATTGGCCCTCACCCTGAATGCTGGAAAGCAGTCACTGATAAAAGGAATTTGAACCACAAAATCTCAACCAATCTGCAAACTAAAATTTCAAAGATTGATTGTTCAATCACCACCAATGCTGTTGTAACCTCTATTGCAATGGCTGCAATATTCAAATATCTGCTTTTCACAAACACTTGAGATGTATTCAGTTTTTTTTAACAACATTTATTTCGACTCAGCTCATTTCTAGTTTGTATCCATATATGTTTCATTATTAATGGTTGTGTTTACTATGTTGTAAAGTGAAAGGGGAACTAAATTTACCCTGATTAACCTTGACCAGATTGCAGTCACCCTTTTCAACACAAACATGTTATGCAGTGAGATAGTCAAAGTTGACAAGGGTCAGGGGAAAAGTCCAACACAACTTTAATGAATAGTTTATGAAGGAAAATAGACTCTATTATTGTACTTCAATTAATCTCTAACAATCTCTTCACTGAACTCTCTTCAATAAACAGTTTTAAATCTCTACATGAACAGTCTCAAATGTGCACTAGCTATCTACTTCTGACACATGCTTCCAAGCACAACACCCTAACCACAGGTCCCTACCGCTGTATTTGAATTATTTGTCCGAACGTACTGGCAATATCTGTTCAATTAGGCTTGTACAGACTGTTCCTTGGACTTTGAGGGTTGGTTGATGTTTCAGGATCTGCAGTCATCGATTTGGGCTTCCCTTCTCATCCAGAGCAGGTTCTGGTCTTTAACTTGTCTCACTGTGGTGGTCTCCCTGGATTCAGTCTGTGTGATGATGCTCACCATGAGATACAAGGAGCTGGAGATGTTGGGCAGCTTGGCAGCAAGTCAAAGGTGCTCTCTGGAGATGGTGGAAAAGGCAAAGAGAACTGGGGCTCCATTTTATCCCCGCTTTGTGCCTTCTCGAAGATTCACTGTCCCATCTCCAAGACTTGCATCAGGTGGGGGCAGGAAGGTCCAATGTGGTGACTACTTTCTATATTTGGAGCATGCAGAATGTGGATTTGAACCTTCACCTGTCCCTGTCCTGCTTTGCCTCCAGCCTCCCATGGAGCTGGGTGCCACCAAGTCTGTGTAGCATTCTTCTAAAAAGGCAGGTTCTCTAGAGGGGGAAAGAATGGTTCTGTGTGGCCAGGCAGTTCCAGGTCTGGCTGGTTTTGATGGGAAGTTGATTGTCCAATACCATGCTGCATGAATACTGCCTGTTCCAGTTCGGCAATTTGCAAATTGCAGTGTCTGGGTTTAAACTTGGCTTCTACATTTTGATTTTTTTAATTCTTGCACATGAAAAGATATCAATATTTCAGTAACAATCCTTGGGGTCATGGGTCACCTTAGTCAGTAATTAATAAACTCTTTTAAATTTAGAATAGCTCCTTTAAAAACATAAGTTCCTTTGGGTACGGGGGAAGAAAAGATCTCCACAAAGGAAGGGATTTGCTTTTAAATCTTTCTGGGGAACAATTAAAGAGGTGAGTCAATAAAGTAGGAGAACCAGGCATTCCTCCTTACCCAGGAAATTAACTCTTTCCCAGGATCTGGGCAAAACAGCTGTCACTGGGTCAATTTTCTGGAACTCCTTCCTCAACAGCACTGCAATTGTTTCCATACCTTAAGAACTGTAATAGTTCAAGAGGGCACTTTTTCCACCACCCACTTCTCAAGGGCAGTTAAAGGTGGACATTAATATTGGCCTCGTCAGGGATTCATACAGTTTATGAAAATATGTTTAAAAGGCTGGCTCACAAATAAAAAGGTAAGTGGGGAAGGTTGAATTCAGTAGGTAATCCTCATGGCAAAATGACAGAACATCCACTCTCCTTGCTTTTCTCTGGTGATATTTACCTAAAAGAATCTCTAATCTGTAATTACATTTCAAGCTTCTTATCTTTGCTATTGCAGAATGAGAGTTTAAAATGGTGCAACTTTCATTCCAGAATAACAATCAGTCTTCAGGTCAGACCTATCTTTATAAAATCTACTCAGTCCTTTACAAAATTGAAAAGTCTTACCGACCATAACAACTCATATTGTGTGATAAGCTAGGACCCTGTGGAAGCCATGAATATCATGTTGGATGTCAATTCAAAATTTGCCAGAGATGCAGTCAACAATTTCTTGGACTGAGTGAAACAATGTTTGAACATTAAACCTTCTAGCTTAGTGGTTACAATACTATCAGAAAGCCAAAAGGTCATTACTTCAAGTAATAGGTAGTACCTACCCAACATAACACATTTACTTCTCAATCTGTGAAAATGACTTCCTTGGCTTAATAATCAAAAGACGTCACTATTCAGCTCCAATGCTTTTTGTAGGATTGCATTACGAATGATGATGCTATATGCAATTACCCCATTGTGGTTTATGATGTCACTGACAACAATGAATGTAAAATTATATTTTGAGGAGTAACTTGATTCTAAACTATTAAACAGAAATATCCAAGGTTGTCAGCGATACATCAATTAAATATATATTTTTGCGTTGGCCACAGGACCATGTGCTCGCGCTTAGAGGAGGTGAAGTACACAGACTGTTTACAGTGAACCAATTTATGAGAGAGTGATGACTATATGGAATGTACAGACCAGAAACTTAGATTGACTAAAACATCTAAGGGAGAATTGAAAAGATATTTGAGTGAATGTGAGATTGCAAAGTATTCATTTGGCAATGTCTGCTACATTGCTAGGAATGTTAACAAGTATTTTTACATCGGTAATAAACAATTTAAAAGGTTAAAAACATCTCAGCCTCTCTCCTGTATTATTCCTTAAATGTGTGGGTTAAACTCAGATAAACAATCGATTGGAACTGCATTCTGTGTAGGATCTAGTAATTAAACAATAACATTGATGTGAACAATTTTTAGTTAATTTTACCATTGTGTCACAAGCTGCTTATCTGTTGTATTTAGGAGAATTACTTGGTCTATTTACTTATTGTCAGAACTAGATTCCACTTCTTAGAGCTCTGAGCACCAAGAAAATTCAGACCTGATGTCACCTGCCACCATGAATCCTGTGGAGAGTCCATTGTCCAGCCATGAGCACACTGACCTTCCCTCTAAGATTAATTACTGCAGGCCAATTTTACTTCAGTTCTGAGAGTCAGACAAGAGCAGGAGATACATGGGAATACTACCATCTGTGAGTTCTCTTCCAAGCCAACCATCATCTTGACCTAGAAATACATCATCATTCCTTCAGTGTTGATGTGTGAAAATCCTGAAATTCCCTCCCTCATGGTATTGTGGGCACGTGGACTGGAACAATTCAAGAAGTGGAGGTGCTGGTGTTAGACTGGGGTGGACAAGGTCAGAAATCACATGACACCAGGTTGTAGTCCAACAGGTTTATTTGACATCACACGTTTTGGGAGTGCTGCTCCTTCATCAAGTGAAGTGAAGAGAAGCACACAGACACAGAATTTATAGGCAGAGAGATCAAAAGTTCGTAGAAGTGGTGTGAATGGAGTGCCAACAGGCTAAATAACAAGTCTCTGCAGATGATCAAAAGTGTCAGCAGCAGACTCGCAAGTGAAGGGATCACCTATAATCCAATTAATTGAAGCAGAGAGATAATTGCAAAAAATTAAAAATAAAGTGGTGCTGGAGACAAAGCAAATGGCTGAAATAGCATGATAGGTATAAGAGTCACATGTTGAGGGTCTAACCAAAATAACAAGTAACCCAAAACTGTACAGATTATTTAAGGTGGAGAGATCATAACAAGTTATCAAGGTGATGGTGTGAAAACAGAACAATAAGGAAGGTTTTACAAGCACAGAACAGTATGGTGGGGTTACATTTAGCACAACATGAACCCAAGATCACAGTTGAGGCTGTCTTCATGGGTACAGAATTTGGCTAACAGTTTCTGCTAGCCAATTTTGCATTGTTGTATACCTTGAAGGCTACCTTGGAGGATGCTTACTCAAACATCGGAGGCCAAAGGTTTCCCCGATTGGGAGGGAACATTCTGGTCTTGCGATTGTTACACGGTGTTCATTTATCAGTTGCTGTAATGTTGAAGATGTACAGCAGCATCAGGTGAAAGGTGCGGCCAGGCCCATCTCAACACTGAGACCATCCCACACCAGCTTTTATTCTTTTTATAAGCATCATGCTCAAATTCACTCTACACGTGGTGAGATGCCAACTGATGGTAATTAACACTCATTAAACTCTTAGTGAATGCCACAACGTGCCTTGTTAATATTCAGCTCCCATCTTACCAGAAGCACCAAACAAACTCAACGTTGGGAAAAATTGACAAGGCACCCAGTAGCAGTAGCTGGTGGATTCAGTTTTTGCTGAACTTTTGTTGGAAATTGGACATCAGAATCACAGGACACTCTTCACAGGCACTGGCCATGCGCTCCCCACATCACGAACATTGGGATCTGACATATGCTAGTCTCTAAGAACCTTCATTGTACACCTCTCATGCACTTACAGGATGCTTGTATACTTCAATGCTGCAACTCAGGCTGCACCAGCAACTATCACTGAAATACTGCAGTCAGACAACCTTGCATCCCTGCCTCGCATTGCTTTGCCAAATTGCTTTGCCCCTTCAGCTAGCAACAGGAGGTTTATGTTACTGCTGATTTGCCATTTTGTATAATGCATACTTAAAACCTGGAAGCTTGGTGTGGTTGCCAGGGAGGCTCAATCATAAGACCATAAGACCATAAGACATAAGAGTGGAAGTAAGGCCATTCGGCCCATCGAGTCCACTCCGCCATTCAATCAAGACTGATGGGCATTTCAACTCCAATCAAATTGAGGTTAACAGCACAGTGAGTCAAGGCAACCTCCAACTCCTGTCCAGGGGCTTGGACACAGTCAGTGAACCACTCAGGCAGTCAAAGGCTTATCATAAAGGGTGAGGATCCAATTAATGGTCATCTCCAACCACTTGGTCTGGTTTATTCTGCTCTGTTGTGGGCTGGTTTCCTCATGAAGTGACAGAAGGCAGGTACCATGGGAGACAAAATTGGATGGCACTGCTCTTACTGGTGGTGCAGGTAGTTCCAAGAGAGAGTGTGGAACATTTGTGATTCCATGACTGGGCTGAACCTTAAGTTGACAATAGAGGATTTGGCTAATATGGTTGCTGAATGGATTGTAGAAATAAAAGGAAAATCAGACCCATTTGCCTGGAGAGGCTATGCTGGTCATCCTAGCTCCACAAAAAAATCCTCCAGAAATTTTCTAGCAATTCGGTGCAGCTTTTTGTTAAAAATTGTAAATGACAGGCCACATCTGGTGGACAGCACATTTTGCTTATGTAAACGGTATTCAAGAGACAGGCCCAACAACCCTGTCATGATCAACTGCAAAATCTCAAGTGAGCATTGCTAAGGCCAAAATTCATCGGCAATTTATTTTCCTTTCTTTCAAAATCAATCCTCCCATCAATAAAACATCAATTATTCACGTACCCTATTATACCCTAACAGTAATAGGACAAATTATGAAAGTAAGCTCTTGATTGTTTCCAGACTTCCTCACCTGTGATTACAATTGCAGTAACTTCACGGTTTCAGATTTTAATTATTACTGAATTTTTGTTTTTAAAGATTACTTTTTGACATTTTTCCTTTTTAAGGGCAGCATGGTGGCTCAGTGGTTAGCACTGCTTTCTCACAGCACTAGGGTCCCAGGTTCGATTCCAGCCTTGGGCAACTGACTGTGTGGAGTTTGAACATTCTCCCCATGTCTGCGTGGGTTTCCTCCCAATCAGGTGAATTGGCCATGTTAAATTGCCCATAGTGTTAGGTGCATTAATCAGAGGGGAAATGGGTCTGGGTGGGTTACTCTTCGGAGGGTCTGTGTGGACTGGTTGGGCCAAAGGGCCTGTAGGGAATCTAATCTTCCATTCAGCCCCCATTCATTCTTTCTCTCCCTTTATTTTACTTTCTGCGAACAATTTTGTATTGAACAACTCTCACTTAAACTTCCTGATTCAAACTCTCTTGTGACTCAGTACAATTTTTCACATAATAGGCCAAGGAATTACAATGTTTGTCCAGCTACATGGGTCCTATTCAGCAACCCATCTTACCAGACGCACCAAACAAACTCAATGTTGGGAAAAATCGGCAAGGCAACCAGTAGCAGCAGCTGGTGGATTCAGCTTTTGCTGAAATTTTGTTGGAAACTGGACAATAGAATCGCAGGACACTCTTCACAGGCACTGCACAGAATGAATCATTGAAATAGTTTAGAATGACAGTGAGCTCCACTGTAAAAGCCCAGAATAATTCGGTAGGTATGGGGAGTGAAGTGAATGACTGGTGGGAATTGTTCACTGCTGACAGCAAATTTTGATCCAAAGTTTCCCTCACATGTTTTGTAACACTGCGCCAAGCTGGTACAGCACTGAGCTCAGACGTACAGATTGTTTCTGATGGATCCCATATGACTGTACAGATATGAGGGCGTATAATTCTGTTTGTGCAAAACAGATATGCAAATAGACATACTAAAGCTAAGTGAAATCTTTCTGACTTCCAAGGTAATGACTGAACCAGTTTAAAATTTTCTAGATAACTGAAATATTTTGGTCATGCGTTTTGGTGTGCTATTGATTTTCTGCCTTATAAATTATGGGATTAATTGCTTAGTTTGTGATCTCTTCCTAATGATTTTTTGTAAATGTCTAATTTTCACTGGATTTTTAAAATTAAAAGTATTTGAATAATTTGTTTTCATTTTGCAGGTGCAGAATGTGTAAGATAAAGATAGATACCATACTTAGCACAATAAATTACACAAACTGATTTGTTGTATTGGGGGGCACTGACTGTATCCCCGAAGAGGAATCCAGTGGAGACACACAAGTGGATTCCCCTGTAGCCGTAGACAGAGGGATTTGTCCTTCCCAGAGAGGACTGATAGTCTTGGCCACAATCCTGTCCTCCTGCTCCCATTGTCTTACTTCCCCTCCATATTAGCATAGGTGTATGAATCCCTCATTTGGAACAGGCAAAACCTTTCTGCCTTAATCGCTTCCCATCAACATATCATCACGAAGAATACAATAATCAGTTTCTGTAATCCATTCACACATTAACACAGGACATCGACATTCATCAGGCTTTGTAAATTCATAATTATCTACTTTAAACTATGTAATGACAATCAACTGTATGACTGATAAACCTTTTGCTTAATCGCTATAAAAAAAATACCATCTTTGTGAGTAGGGCAGAGACTCCTGGAGAAGTGTCACTACAAGTAGACACAGAACTACTTTGGGGACATCGAGAATCTCTCGCCGGCTGTCTGATAATAAAGCATCTGCTGTTGTACTGAAACTCGTGTCAACCGGATTTGTGGAACAAAGCAGACATCGACATTCGGTGCCCTGACTCAGATGTCAACATAGGGAACGTTTCACGGGGCTGAGTAAGTGACATGAAAATCTGAATTGGGCAGAACCAAGCGGTAAGGGCGTCCCAGGCTGTTTTACCCCAGTCTGCTCCTTGTGTTCAGCCAGACAATCCGTCCATCACCCTATAGAACCAGTACCTTGACAAGGTCACACAAGCCACACACACTCAGCTTGTAAGGTAGTACAGTTGGTCCAGTTGCTCTAAAATACTGAGGAGTAACATTGTCTACTCTGTATTGTGCAAATTCTGGTTTGGGAACTGTTTCTTTTGAATATGACTGGTGGAAATTAATCTACAGAGATATAGAAAAGAGAGCAGGCTCGGTAAATGTCTCACTCCGCAGTACTAATATGGCCATTGGAAATTTGTTCATAGTACAGCAGGAATGTAAAATGGGACAATCACTAGACATGGTCGTGAAGGGGCCTCCCCTTCAAAGCATGTGCGAATGCTGACCTGATCAGGAAGAAGACATCCAAAAATTAAATGCAGCACTGAACAAAGGGCTAGAACACAAGATTTGGCATCTGGGAGGTTCTTGGGACGTGGGTGCCTGTGAGCAAGTGATGTAATTGATCTGGAAGAGAAATTGTGGTAAACAATGGAAATCATTTATTAAGGAATGGAAGGAGAGGGCCGATAACAAATGGCAGGACACCCTGCTAGCCAGCTGGAGAGGTAATGCCTGTGATAGGGAGATAGAGATGTTAATAGCAGATGGGGCTCCGAAGGGTTAGGAAGTGCTAAAGGCAGAATGTAAATGGGTGGATGGTCAGCGAAAAAGAGAACAGGACAAACAGCACAAAGAGGCGAATGCTGCTGAAGGTAAATTTGAGGGGTTAAAGTGGCAGCACTGCAAGGAGAACGTCAGCACTTCTCAGGATCCCGAGCTCAGGTCTGGCATACCAACCCTGTTTGAGGAGGGAGGGAATGACATTGAAATAGAGGAGGAATGGGGATGCTATCCCAGTGCACCGAAACCATCAGTTGAAACACCCCTAACACCCGAACCACCACCGTACCTGAGCCCTGAGAGATCTTGTATTGCCAATTGGGTTAAAATAGGCACTAGGAAATCTGCAGTACCCTGTGATCTCTGCACTAGAGTTGATCATGCCCATGTTATTCCCAAAACTAATGTTCCCCATTAGGCAGTTACTGAACCCCAAAGCGGATGAGCAAGATGAGCCGCCCACTATCGGGGGTAAATGTCCCTGGAAACCTCAAGAGATGATCCTGATTATGAATCAGGCCCCAGACCATAAACCTAAGCCTGCCCAATTCACTCAATATGTCCAGCACACTATTTAAATGTATAATGCAACACCCCAGATCTGTTTGCCTTTTGTTGCATGACTCTGTCACCAGAAGGAGAAGCAGGAGCAGATGGGTGAGAGTGATGGAAAGGGCCCGGTCTTCACCTACGAGGATTTAAATGAAAGGTTCAAAGATGACACTCATGGGCGGCACAGTGGTTAGCACTGCTACCTCACAGCACCAGAGACCCGGGTTCAATTCCCACCTTAGGCAATTGTCTGTGTGGAGTTTGCACATTCTCCCTGTGTCTCTGGGTGCTCTGGTTTCCTCCCACTGTCCAAAAATGTGCAGGTTAGGTAAATTGGCCATGTTAAATTGCCCATAGCGTTAGGTGAAGGAGTAAATGTCGGGGAATGGGTCTGGGTGGGTTGCTCTTCAGAGGGTCGGTGTGGACTTGTTGGGCTGAAGGGCCTATTTCCACACTAAGTAATCTAATCTAAATCAAATTGTCCAGTCATTAGAACGCGCCCTGCAAGGTCCGAGACTGCAGACCCAAGCTGGGAGAGTCCGGGGGAGACTGGGAGAGATTTGTTGCCTACTATAGAACCTTTGGTGCAGGTGAATTTGTGGCGGATATGGAAGGATCCCTTGGGGCCTTGGAGAGAAGTAAGGGAGGAGGTGTGGGCACAAGTTTTGCATTTCTTGCGGTTGCAGGGGAACGTGCAGTGAGTGGATGTTAGGTTGGTGGGGGGTATGGACCTGAAGAGGGAGTCACGGAGGGAGTGGTCTTTTCGGAATGCTGATAGGGGAGGGGAGGGAAATATATCCCTGGTGGTGGGGTCCGTTTGGAGGTGGCGGAAATGACGGCGGATGATACGCTGTATATGGAAGTTGGTGGGGTGGTAGGTGAGAACCAGTGGGGTTCTGTCCTGGTGGTGATTGGAGGGGCGGGACTCAAGGGCAGAGGAGCGGGAAGTGGAGGAGATGCAGTGGAGGGCATCGTCGATCACGTCGGATGAGAAGAGCCCTTATATATTACTGGGAAGGCCAGAATGACCCCAAACCACACTCTAAATCCCACCCAAAATTGGAGTTCATTCAGCTGTCCATGAGCACTATGCACTTCCAGTCATTAGTAACAAATTCCAGTGGAACCGGGATATCCCCTGGGCACAAACTCTCCCCCAGATGCCGGTCCAGCGATACCCACCAAACCACTTCTCCCCACGGGGACCCTGGAGGGTGGCACCGGGGGTGCCCCCTGGTGCACCTTGGATAAGAGGGACAAGGCAGTCAGGCCAGTGTTTCAACTGCGGGAGACCCAGTCACTGGAAGACTGAATGCCCCCTTCACCCAGAACCCGACTATCCAGACCCAGACTTGTTTCACTTCTAACAATCCATTCGCCTAATTTCCAAACAGTAACCTCCCAGTTGTCAGCATGTCCCCTCAGCAGCAACCCAAAAACGATGGCACCAGACGGAGTACCAGGCCGTGCACTCAGAGCATGCACAGCTCAACTGGTAGAGGTCTTCTTGGACATCTTCAACTTCTACCCTGCAGCAGGCCATTGTCCCTGCCTGTTTCAAGAGGGCCAACATCATCCCTCTGCCTAAGAAGGCTCATGCAGCATGTCTCAAAGACTACCACCCAGTGATCTTAACTTTGGTGGTCATGAAGTGCTTTGAAAGGCTGGTCATGGCATTAACCAATTCCAGCCTCCCCACTACTCTTGACCCACTCCAATTTACCTATCGGACCAACAGATCCACATCAGATGCCATGTCACTTGCCCTTCACTCCTCCCGATAACATCTTGACACCAAGAACAGCTACGTAAGAATCCTACTCATTGACTAAAGTTCAGCCTTCAACACTATTATTCCCTTGAGATTGATTACTAAGCTTAGTGCTCTCCAACTAATTCCCACTCTCTGGAACTGGATTCTCAGTTTCCTGACCCACAGGCCACAATCAGTGAAGACTGGGGGCAATATTTCATCGTCACTAACACTCAGCACTGGAGCCTCCCAGGAGTGTGTACTCAGCCCCCTACTGTACTCACTGTATACCCATGACTTCGTCACCAGGTATCAGACTAATGCCATTTACAAATTGGCTGATGACACCACCATAGTCAGTCGAACCTCAGATGGCGATGAAACAGACTAGAGACAGGAGGTGGAAGACCTGGAAAAATGGTGCACTGAGAACAACCTAGCTCTCAAAGTTGGCAAAACCAAGGAACTCATTATTGACTTCTGGCAGGATGTTACTCAAGCCCCCCTACACATTAACAGCACAGAGGTGGAATGAGTGGAAGGTGTCAAGCTCCTGGGAGTGGACATCCACATCAAGCTTTCTTGGATTCTTCATGTAGATGCATGGCTTACAAAGGCTCAACAACGTCTCTTCTTCCTCAGGCATCTGAGGAAATTTGGCTTTACGGCGAATGCCCCTTGCCAACTTTTATAGATGCGCCATCAAGAACATTCTGTCCTGATGTATCACTACCTAGTATGGCAACTGTACATTCAGGATTGGAGATGGTTACAGAGAGTGGTGAATTCAGCCCAAACAATCACAAAGGCCAACCTCCCATCTATAGAATCCATCAACCAGGCATGCTGTCAAGGAAAGGCCACCAGCATTCCTAAAGATCCATCCCACCCTGGCAATTTCTTTGGTACAGAAGCCTGAACACATGCACCAGCCGGTTTCATAACAGTTTCTACCCTACTGTTGTTAGAATACTGAATGGACTCACAAACTCTTAACATTTGCTTGTACCTGTGTTTTTGTTTTTGCTGCTGTTTACCTATTATTTACTATGTACGCTACTTAACTATGGGATCTGCCTGTATTGCTCGCAAGACAAAGCTTTTCACTGTGCCTCGGTACACATGACAATAAATTCAATTCCATTCAATTTAATTTGATTCAATTCAATTCAATTCAGATAGCTGGAATGCCAATCCTGTTTATGATAGGAGAAAGTGAGGACTGCAGATGCTGGAGATCAGAGCTGAAAATGTGTTGCTGGAAAAGCGCAGCAGGTCAGGCCACATCCAAGGAGCAGGAGAATAGACATTTTGGGCATGAGCCCTTCTTCACGACTTGATTCCTGAAGAAGGGCTCATGCCCGAAACATTGATTCGCCTGCTCTTTGGATGCTGCCTGACCTGTTTATGATAGGTATGGGTGCAACTAATTCCACCTTCGATCAGGAAATTATGAGGAATAAGAGATTTCAGCTATCAGGTGAGACCGTGGCACAAGCCAGGTTTGAAGGGACAAGCAGCATTTATCAGAAAACTGTTCCGCTGAAAGCTGATTTCTGTGATGATGAGCCTGCCCAATTTCCTTCACAGTAACAGTTAAGGTTGGGTGGAATCTGGCAGACATGGATCCACTTTGTCCCCTAGGAATCGAGATCACCTGCACGGATGAGGGCATTACGGTGGGACTGCGCGGCCAAATGCAATTCCCCCAGTTTGCGGTCCCCCAGTAGTGGGGGCTCAGTGTTGAACAGTCTGCCTTCATACCGCCATTCCTGGGCCCAGATCCCCACGCGACAGTTTTCTATGACTCTACTGGATGCTCTGCAGAATAAAACCAGTAATACACTCTGTTTGAGGGCATGGAGTTCTCCGTTTCAATTATCGGTGAGATTGAAGGTAAGAAAGGCTCTGCTTATCTTGTTCAAATCCCACACTACCTGTGGCGGCAAACGGGCTTGGTGGTCCCACACATCACCCGAAAGTCAGCTCATGGCTTAAACCCAAAGATGTGGGCTACCTGGCCTACACCCTGACACAACTTGCTTCCTAGATCAGGGGACTGTGGCAACACTTCACAGAGGGCCGTTTGAAATACTGGGAATCCTCACAGCAGAAGGTCAGAATCCTGACCCGCCACACATCCTCTGTGAACCCACTCAGGGTGTTGAACCCCAGCTATGGGCTGCCTCCAACCATGAAGTCAGCTGCACCCCTTGCCCTCCTGTGCATATTCAACTAAAGGCAAACCAGAGCCTGCCTTCAATCCCACAGTATCCCATTAAACCAGAGGCAGAACAGGAAATCCAGACCCTTATTGACTCTTTCCTGGCACAAGGTATCCTGGTTCCGTGCAAATCACCTTGCAACACCCAAATCTCCCCAGTGCCAAAGCCAGGCCAACAGGACTAGAGCTGGTACACGGCCTGAGGAAGATCAATGAGATTGTGGCACTGTTACACCCCCTCATCCCAAACTCGGCTACCATATTAAGTTGCATACCTCTTGATGCCTGTATCTTTACCATTATTGATCTACAACATGCCTTATTCTCCACACCGCTACACCTGGACTCTTAATATTTATTTGCCTCTACCTACAGGGGCCAGCAATATACTTGGACCCGCCTGCCCCAGAGATTTGTGCGCTCACCGACTCTATTCCCACAAACCCTCCATAATCAATTACGGACCCTGAAACTCCCACAAGGATCTACCGTTGTCCAATATGTAGACAATCTGCTTGTCGTCAGTAGCAGCCTGTCTAAATGGGAGACCGATACCACAGTGCTACTGAATTTTTTTACACTCTCTTGGGTATTGGTTCTGCCCCATAAGGTCAAGAGCTGTCAAAAGGAGGTGAACTTTTTGGGGCTTCTCCTCTCTGCAGGGGACAATAGACAATAGACAATAGACAATAGACAATAGACAATAGGTGCTTCGACAATAGGACATTCACTCCTTCTACTATCAATGCACTATAGCAGCAACAAGATGTACTACAGAAATTCATCAAAGCTCCCTCAATAGCACGTTTCAAACCCATGACTATTACCACCTGAAAGGACAAGGCAGCAGGAACATGAACCATAGAACCATAGAATCCAAATAGTGCAGACGGAAGCCATTTGGCCCATCAATTAGATTACATTACATTAGATTACATTGGTGAATTCTGCACCAACCCTCCGAATGGACACCAAAAATTGCAAATTCCCCTCAAAGACATTTACTTCCTGACTTGGAATTATATTGCCTTTTTGTGTTTCCACGTCAAAATTCTGGAACTTTCATCCTAACAGCACAGTTGGGGTAACTACAGCAACAGTTGGAATGGTTCAGCCCATTACCATTTTGTCGAGGTCATCTAGGGATGGACAATAAGTGCTGGCCTATCAATGCTCATAAACCATGAGTGAATATACACATGCTACTGACTGGTACTGCGTGATCTGTTGCATGATTGAGCTTTAAAAATGGCAACGATGCTGAGAATTCTGGGAAGTACTAGCAGTGTTCAGTACTGCCGCCATTACTGAGCATTGATGGGGTGCTCTATTGCCATGGTTCCTACATAATGAAGTGATATTTAGTGAATTTTTGATGAAATTCAACTCAAATACATTCAGGAGAGAATCACCCGATAATCTGGCACCAAACTCAAAGGTAGTCAAGCAAGGTCAATTTGAGTTGAATCAATGTAGGCTTTGTGCTAAGAGTCCATTCATCCTTGGAAAGGATTGAATCCACTCAAAGCTTTGTATTTAGATGCATAATTGACACATTCAAAAGCCCTTTACTGCAATACTTTTGTTGAATTCAAAAACCTGGGGCTGAGACTTTTATTGCATTTTTAGTTAGGTCGGAGTTGCACTGAGTTTTTTTTTGGATAGTCCTTCAGCAGCTAGCAAGTTTTCTTGTCCTATCTTGCCAAACTTATTTTGTTCATTACTTACCACACCCCTATGGGCATCTCTCCTGTCAAATACCTGCCCACTTTACACTGTGTCATTCCTGGACAAACTGACCATTGAGTGGATAACTGTCCAAAGACTGGCATCCCTTACACTGTCATCATAGTTAAAACTCTGCTGTGTACCCAGATGAACATTGTCATTCCCAGCTGCCCTGCTCATTGATGGACAGAAGCAGAACATATCAGAGAAGAGGAAGATGATAGTGTTTTTTTCTCAGACAGAGATCTAATGATCCGGGTGGATGGGGTGGTGTACAAGAGAGGGGTCCTCTTCAGGCCCTGCCAACCAGGTTTGAGGTTGCCATCTGGGTCAGTGCTGTTGCCATAGTGTAGAAGAATAGCTAGCAATGCAGAAAGCAGCTCAACAAACTTCTCCAATTTTCTTTTCCCTACCACCTCACACTCACTCTAACAGTGCCACTGCGCACACTTCTCGCCAAGGTTTATGTCCCAATCACCTCCCTGTTGTCTCTCATCCCCTCTTCCTCCTCAGCCTCCTACAGTAACCCTGCATGCCCTCCATTCTGGCTCTTCAGTCTTTTGGAATATTTCCTGACATCTACATCCTCCCACTCAACGAAAAGAGAATGCGATCCCTTGCAAAAGAAATTACTAAGACTGTTTCTGTGGGAATGCTGAGATATCCATCTCCTGCCAATCGAATTTGTACCACTTTGCACACCATTGCTACTCTCCCATTAACCCTGCTGTCACTCTCAACCACTGAACACCACTTTGAACCATAGGCTGCTCTCTTTGGTCTTGCAGGTTCCACAAACCTCCCAACACCTTCAGTGGAGAAGTAGCCTGCTGCAGAACACCCACCCTCTTGGTTCGCTAAAACTAAGATTACTGAAGCCTCAGAGGAAGTATCAGCAAAGCTGACTCCTGCACCCACTACCAGCTCAGATACTAACATCTCAGTGGCATGCACAAACATAGAAACCTAGGACCACAACCTGGTGAACACCTCATTGAGAGATCTTCAGAACTGGCTAAGGAAGAAACAGCTCAGGCTACTGGTACTCTGAGCACTGCTGGAGACTAGCCCCAGGTGGCAGAGGACTTTGTGGTGTCAGCAATCAGGGACTTTGTCCTTGTGCACAGGGAGATTCAGGAGCAACAGGCAGGGATGTGAGACACAATGGCCGTCACTGCCCAGAAGCTGCAACAGTGCAATGAATCTTACAATTGTCTGTCTGCCTGTTTGTCTCCATGGAGAGGTTGGCAGCTGCCATGGTGGGCTAGTAGTAACCTCAGGGACTGCTGGGAAGGTGCACGCACTTGCACTCCATCGCCCACCCACTGAGCTTTAGGACTAAAGACACTGCTCATTCTGTTGGTGCCATCTTAACCCCAGTCCAGGTGCCCTGTCCTGACAAGGAACCAGAGTGGCAACAGCAGACCCACCCCCTCCCCCTCCACCCCCCCCCACCCCCCGTCCTCCAACTCTTAGAAGTTGATGCCAAGGAGGATCAATTTGTTGTCAGAAAGAAGACCCTGAACAAGTCTGGCACATACAGACTCATGCTTCCAGTGACCCCCGCCAAATCTCCACAGCCAACAGGCTCTATATCAGAGCATGCTCCCTCCACTCCCAAGCTGCTGAGTCTGGGGTGGGGGCATGAAGAAGGAGTGGGAGGGAGAGAAGAAAGAAATATATGGAGGGCATTCTAATGCAAGGGTAAAGAAGGCATTTTTGTAAATAGAACTAAACATAAATATTGATGACTTTAATTTTCATGTATCTGCTTTTGAGCCTGTCTCTCTGCAGATATTCAATGTGTTTCCACACCAGCCAGCAGCAGTTCAAGGCCACATGAGGCTTAATGGAGAGTGGTCTCTCTAGACAGCTTACTGTAGTATCTGTAAGCAGGGGGAACACTGTGTACATATGGGATTAAGTGTTGCTGACACTACGGCCCTCCTGGAGCAACATCACTAATGCTTGGCTCCCTTCAGAGACAAATGTATTCCTGTGAGTTTTGTCCAGCAATGGCTGTATCAGGGAGTGCCACGTATGTGGAGGGTCAATACTGTATGATGGCCAGAGAGTTGGCAGCCTCAATGCCTGTGTGCTACTCCTTCCATGGATCTGTGACCTCTGTGTGGTATCAGCCTTTATCCCCTCCTTCACTGGTTAAGTCACTTACTCCACCCACTCCAGCAGCTGTCATTCCCATTGCACACATTCAATTCCAGCACAATGGAAGGCAACAGTAAGCACTTTTCTGGAAACAACTTCCAGCTTAAATCCGATTGCTTCATTAAACCTCAAACATCCATATTCCTTTCCAGCAGCACATTCCATTGATCCCATAGGTTTGAGACTTCCTAATGTTACCACCCAACACTCCTATAGCTGCCTACTCTTCAGACACTGAAATATAAGGCCACCATGAATGGTGTGGTCATTCATTGCCAATCCCTACACCAGACCAAAAGATGTCAGATGTCAATGTCCGAGGACTCAAAGGGTGAATGTGGCTGATGCCCATGGATCATAGTCTGAGATGTTCCCCAGCACAGAGGTCTAACAGAACAAGCAGTGAGCTGAATTAACCAATAATACATTCTGGTTTCCCTGTTGAGTTGACCCAACATCTAGCTTATTTGGTATGTTTGCTAAGATGGGAATCTGCATATTACTGAGCTGAGCTGTGATG
This sequence comes from Hemiscyllium ocellatum, assembly GCF_020745735.1. NCBI lineage: Eukaryota > Metazoa > Chordata > Chondrichthyes > Orectolobiformes > Hemiscylliidae > Hemiscyllium > Hemiscyllium ocellatum. Next base: position 91,177,202 of record NC_083411.1, on the reverse strand, counting down.
TGTTTAGAAAATCAATAATGAGAGTGAAATAGCAATTTGCCAGTACGTAGTGAGAGGTATACTTTAAAAGCATGAAAGATGGAGCAAGATGATCTTGATGTCATGCTGGGCCTCACCAGACCTAGAGTGTGATTCTGCCCCAAATCTCACCACAGCCCACGTTTCTCCAGTTGCCGGTATGATCAGCTTAACAAATGGTGCTGATAGATATAAGAGCTGACCATCTAACCCTGATAGTCATGGGATTCCAAAGTAAGACCTAGTCCATCGAATTGATGCAGTATTGACAATCTGTGTGAAAGAAGCAGCCATTTGATAATACAGGAATTTGCCTAACAATAGTTTCAGTGAAATGTGGCCATGTTATGTGAAATATATTTCCTTAAACTCTTCACATATTTTTTCCCTCTGTATAGGTGGTGCTATGTCATTTGAGAAATGTACTAGAGTGTGAGGGAGAGAAGAGTGTACAGGATTGCTATTCACTGAAGGAGTGCTACTTCTCTTTTGGTGGATGTTGACAGCGTAAAAGCAGCAGATTACTAGTGTATATGAAATAGCTTCCTTTTCAGTTGTGAAAGCTTAGAAGTTTTGGTGGAGAAAGTATTGCTTCATGAACCTTTGGGATGGAGAAACCAGCTATCTGCTATTACATGACAAATTATTATATGGTGGTGAATCAAATTAATAACATTTTTGCTTCACTCGTGAGAGAAAATGATGAAAATGTTCACTGCACTGCAAAGAGTACAATGGTTTAGAGAATTAGCAATTGTGGGATCGTTCCATGCATGCTCTGGAGGCACAGAATACTATCAATTATTCAAGCAACCTGCAAATTATTGATTCTATCTCCTACTGCTTAAACTTCTGAACCTGTACTTTCAAAACGGTTTCATTTAATCATGTAGCATTGATATGTTTTCTCACGATCTTACTGCGTATCTTTGTCTAATTGCATGCGTTCTGCTGCTCATGGATAGGCTGCTTATGGATTGATCTTCACGTTCCTTCCAAACACTGTAATTATGCCCTTTTTCAAGTAGAGGGTTATGTATAAACATTTTTATATAACCTGCACAGCCAAACTGGAGTATTTTGATTATCATGAGAACCAAGATCTCCAAATGATAAAGCAGAAGGCTATCAGGGTATGGGCAGAGGAGTCTTTGATTCATTCAGGACAACCCATTAAGGTAGAGATTCCCTTTTACTTTGTTGTGTTACTTATATGCAATGACCAGTGACTAACATGCAATCATACCTACTCATTTGCTGCAAATATTGTGGTGGCCTTAATTGCTAGTTTGTACACAGCCACAGCCTGTACACACCTAAATTTTTAAAAAATGACATAAGAAGACTTGAATTTAAACAGCACGTTTCATGACCACAGAACTACTCAGCTAATGAAACACTTTTGCAGTGTAGTCACTGTTATCATGTAGGAAGCATGGTGCTGACATTGTTCACAGCAAATGTCCACAATAACAATGTAATAACCAAATAATCTATTCCATTAATGTTTGATGAAGGATAATTATTGGCCAGGACATCAAAGATAACTCCCATGGACTTTTTACATGCAGTTGAGAGGATAGACATGATCTCTGCTCAATATCTCATCCAAAACATGGCATCTCTGATGGTGGAACATTCTATCAGTACTGAACTGGAATGCCAGCCTTGAGTTTTGCACTCAGTTCCAAGAGCTAGATTGTAAACCAACAACATCCAATTGAAAGCTGAGGGTGTCACCAACTGAATCTCAGCTGACTCTTGGATAACCAATTTTTTAATATAGTTTTCTTAAAATATTGCGAAATCTTAGAATAGGTTGGTAAGAGCAATACTTTGCGCTTGTCATGATGTGTTAAACTTCAGCACTCATTCCTCACATACAGATCGAACTAAAAACATGAAGAGATGGACTTCTGACCAATTTTCTTGCTCAACTCCACGCATGCATAGACACCTATAGCAGTGTGGACATTGCGGCTGTAATAGACACCACGTCTGTGTAAGAATTTAAAATACAATAGATTGAAATCATTGGCCTTGCAAAACAACAAAGTATTACAAGGTATGTTTCTGTTGACCTCTCATCACAAATTTGACATTATTATTCAATCAAAATAAATACCAACAGTTTTAGTCTTGATTCATTTTAATCTTAGGAGTGAGGTAATATTAAAAATTGAATTTAAAAACTCCCCTGGACTTTTTATGGTTATCTGAGAATTCTTTAAACTTAGCTTCACAGCAGCTGCTGTTAACCTCTGCAATCTTTGAGAAACTGTAAAAGTGTGAGACTATTTCCCTAAGGTGAGTATTCTCTCAAAGTGCGCTTCTGGTGACTTGGATTTGATTTATAGCAGACATTGCTTCAAACAGTTCAACATAATTCTTTGCTTATTACTGGCAGAACACTGCTATACAACCAGCAAACAAAATCTAGTAAAACACTAGTTAGAACGCAGCAGCTTTTAAATAACCGCATACAGATGTGGTGTTTAAAGAGAGTAAAATGTGCTAGTCGGCAAAGTTGCAGTGTGACATCAGTGTGTTCAGCAGATTTTGTGGCAGTGCACACACCAATTAGAGTCAAAGCAATTATTTTCAGTCACTTTAATACTGTTTGCGTGCCATAGTATGTGTAACCATATTTGCTCCAGGCTGCAGATTCATTTACTCTTCTTGTCAAGGCACGTTTCCTCTGCTTTTGGCCCCATGTCCTCAAAGACACACCTCTTTAAAAAATGTGCTAAATATGGAAAAGAAGTAGAGGCTGACTTTAAAATAAAAATCAGATCCCTTGAAAGGTTAATTGGTTGCACACATTTTAATTGGACACTGTCTGATGTCTTTTTCCCATGTTCAGTGTTTTTGCATTTTGGCACATTGGTACCAATCATTCATTTACGCTTTCATATAATTATCACAATGATGAGCTGTCAACAGAAAACTACGGCTCATAAATTACAACACTGAGTTTCATGTGAAAATATCCTGCTTTTTTTTATTGTAGGACAGGTGGTTGATAGTTGTTGGGAAAGGGAGATTTTGTAACCGTGTTCAAAAAATAAATTTATTGCATCTCCTATGAAACAACATCTGGCAGTTATGGAAGATCAAAGTATGCTTCATTTTTGTCAACGGAATTTTTATAATATCTATCAGAACATTTCCAATAAGATGTTTGTTTGCACAGTACGGTAAAGCATAGAAGGAAAGCTAATACCTAGTGGTGTAAAGATGCTTTTCATTGTTGCTTGTCTAACTTTGAAACTGTGACTACTAGCTTTCTTAATTTTGGAAGGTACATTGCTTATGTTGAGATGAGAGACCACAACGTTGGCAGTGAAGTACAACAATATTATTCATCTCTATGGCTGCCGCATTAAGCTTAGACAGATTATGAAGTTGAAGGTCCTCTTTCTGTCCCCATGAAATGAGTTCTCACTGAAAAGGAATTCACCACACAAAGTTGCTTTTTATTATTGCACCAGAATCACATGCACCAGGACAATTAAAGTGGGAACATAAGTCAGAAGAAATGCTGTTCTAAGGTTAAACATATTGGGTAAAACCAACTCTATGTGCATTTATTTATTCGGACAATGGTTGGGATTTTCCTTTGTGGTTGAAGTGTGAGAATGGGTGCCTTTATGAGTGAGACACGCCCAACAAGACCAATGATAAATGTCAGTCAAGCACCCCAATGGTCACCCAGTTGGTTTTCCAATTGATCGCTACCTGCCAAAACAGATAACCTTTGTCAATTGTTGTAAAACCTCATCTGGTTCACTGAAGTCCTTTCATGAAGGAAATCTGCTATTCCCATCTAGTCTAATCTACCTGTGCCCCAACGTGTCAACTCTTAACTGGCTTCTGATAAATTAGGGAAGGACAAAACATGCTAGTCAGTGATGGCCACATTTCGTGAACAAATAATAAAAGAGTGGTCAGCAGCATCATTTTCAGAGACTCAGTCTGCTGGTGCCACAGCAGTACAGAAGATGTGCTGCAGCAGGAGAGGTAGTGACTTCTTGGAAGGAGAATATTGCAGGATGTAGTTTGCAGGGAGAGGGAGCGTTCAGAGGCAAGGAAAGGAGGGTACCCCCATCTGCCATCCATCCATGCACAGAATCAACTCCAGATTGTGGAAGATAAACCACGAAACAATGCATCCATTTTACCAGTCGGTAAGGCAGCCACTACTCTTGCCTATTGAGAACACAGTTAATTGAGGCAGAGACAGGATGAGGCTCTCAACTGATTGCTAATTTGCCATTTGGGCATTTTAATGTCAGTAGATCAGACCCTCAGAAAAAAAGATAAGTGCTTTTCTTTGAAAAAAAAATCAAGAAGTCCAGAACTCAAAAATCCCCAATTGGAAAGTTAGTTGAAATTGTTTTGCAATCAAATCTCAAACAAGTCGGGAACAATCGTTTCCTCTTTCACCGTGCTTGTAACTTCTAACCTTCTATGCATCACTGATGTATTATTTATTTTAAGTGAAATATTGCATGCAACTGAAAGATGTAATCCTTGGAAGCAAACCAACAATACCGTCAACAAAAGAAAGTCAAAACTTGCTCAATCACTTCACGTACAAGAGGTCAATAATAGCTACGTCATTATACAAAATGTACAAAAATGACTATAGAAAAGAAGAAGTACAGCAAAAGCATAAATATGTTGTTAAATATGAAGCTAAAAAAACTATTTCAGAACTAGAGAAATAAATGAAAATGGTACCTTTTTTGTGCAACGGAATTAGATTGTTCTCTGACCTTTGACTATAATAAGTAATAATACTGGTTATCTGGGAATCTCGGAAAAATATTGCCACACTTGAAGTTGCTGGTTGTACTGAGGAAAAGATATATGCCTGGTTTGCATGTTGAACTAACTGCTTAATAAATATACCAATGTACAGGCACTAAAAAAAATCTAATTTCTTGAGCAACATTACTGAATAAAGAGTTGCATTTATACAGTATCTTTTAACCTCATGATTTCTCAAAGTGCCTTTCAGAGTTTGAACTGAAAGGGCTGAAATGTAGTCTGTACCAATGTACCCTTTGGAGTGCCATAGTCATGCCACCTCTAGGATGAGGCAAACATGCAGGAATTAGCCATCTCACAAGCACTTCAGTAAAGCTACCATGAAAGACCAGATCATTGCATTGTGCACAAGAGGTGGTAGAAATAGAGCAGTGTTTGTGTGCTGAAGAGCTACAAAGATGCACAGTTACTGTCAGAGACACACAAGAATGTTCAAAGCTATAAAAGTTACTACACACAGCTGAAACAAAAACAGAAAAGAACAAAGAACCAGATTACTGCTGAAATATTGGGTAAGAAGCGGAACTGAAACTTTTCCTCAGCTCAGGTCAAAGATTATATGAACCAAAGTTGCAGTCTGGAGTTTCACATCATGGACTGCAAGCAAAGGACACTTAGGTCAGTTGGATCTTTTTGAAAGTTTGGGCTGGTTAACCTCAATATGACAAAAGAGGTCACTGGAGAAACTCAGCTAGTCTGTCAGCATTTGTGGAGAGAAAGCAGAGTCAACATTTCTGGTCCAATGACCCTTCATTGGAACATCATAAATGTGACCAAACCTGCTGAGTTTCTCCAGCAATTTCTGTTGTTGTTCTAGACTTCTAACATCTGCAGATTTTGATCGTATTAAAGAAATTTGTAATAGGTTGCAGCAAGCTAAACCCATTGATCGTGAAACAAATCCTAGAGAAATCCACCAATAAACTGTTACCTACAATAGTGCAAGCTTCTGAGTACCACACCGAAATGTTACCCAAAATTATTTTTGGCGTAGAACCTGAACCAACAGGTTTCTTACGGAGGTGAGCGAACTGCCCACGAGCAACAGTTGACACAGAGTTCATTGTCATCCCACAGACAAGGCAACAACTGAACAGTTTTAGAAGACAGGTATTGAAGATTGAACTCAGACAAGTAAAATCTGGTTTACAGACTTGAGACTGTCTAATTGGAATATTCTGTTAAAGGAAGCCATGCTTCTAAATGTTGTGAAATTAACTAAATTGCCAGTTCTGGGTCGCACTTAAGCATCAATTCAAATTCCATCTTTTCAAAACCCGGGTGAAAGGTACAGGTCTATATGAAAGGATTCCAAAGAAAAGAAACGTATTACTAAAGAGATTGTCAAGATTTCCATGACGCACCTTAGCTCAGGGCAATGATTCATTAATTATGATGGATGAGGTAGAGTGAAATTTACTGATAACATGAGAAGCTTGTTGCTAGGAGAACGCAAATGAATTGAGCTCTTTTATTTAAGGCAACATCCTGTAACACTATTTTCTGCAGCTTGTTGTGCAGGTGTGGAGTGAAATGCGGTATTCCTATACATGAAGTATTCTTGCTAAGTTTAGAAAAAAATGTATCTCTTTGAGAAGATAAAGCATGGATCAGCTTTCACTTTAACTAACTTGTAAACTGTACTCTCAAAGCTGACCATTTTGCTACAAGGAAGTAAATGACGTTGCAGAGCACAACATACCTAGGTCACTTTCAAGATGTTCTCCTCACAGATGGTGTTTGCACAGGTATAGGAAACAATGATTTCTTCACATTTGGGAATGTTACATGCTGTGTATAGGGATAGGGAGAGATCTGAAACATGCTTCAAACATTTCAACACATTATCCGTAACAGAAAATACATTTCAAACTAAAAAACAAAATAATTGTCAAATAAAAGCAATATACTGTGAATTCTGGAAATCTGAAATAAAAAACAAAAATGCCAAAAAAAACATAGAAGATTAACATTTTTGATCTGGATCATTTTAACAAATTATATTAGGGATAAAGTAATTGAATATTCTTGACCCTGTCAGGTGTAGGTTTGTACTAGTTATTTTCTTCAGTTGACCATCATTGGTCTTGTGATGCAGATTTCTATACCTTCTGATACTTCAGTTAGGCATTGGACAAGGTTCCGCATGGTAGACTGCTCAGCAAGACTAGATCACACGGAATAGAGGGAGAACTAGCCACTTGAATACAGAGCAGGCTTGAAGGCAGGGGATGGTGGTGAAGGGTTGCTTTTCAGACTAGGGGCCTGTGACCAGTGGTGTGCCACAAGGATCGGTGCTTGGTCCACTGCTTTTCGCCAATTATATAAATGATTTGAATGTAAGTTTGCAGATGACACCAAAATTGGAGGTGTAGTGGACAGCAAAGAAGATTACCTCAGAGTACAAAGGGATCTTGATCAGATGGACCAATGGGCTGAGGAGTGGCAGATGGAGTTTAGTTTAGATAACTGTGAGGTGCTACATTTTGGAAAGGCAAATCAGAGCAGGACTTCTATACTCAATGGTAAGATCTTGGGAAATGTTTCTGAATGAAAAAAGTTGGGATGCAGGTTCATAGCCACTTGTAAGTGGAGTCACAGGTAGACAGTATGGTAAAGAAGTGCTTGGTACGATTGTCTTTATTGGTCAGTGCATTGAGGATAGGAGTTGGGAGGTCATGTTGCGACTGTACAGGACTTGGTTCAGCCACTTTTGGAATACTGCATACAATTTTAGTTTTGCTCCTAAAAGAAGGATGATGTGGAACTTGAAAGGGTTCAGAAAATATTTCTTAGGATGCTGCCAGGGTTGGAGGGTTTGAGCGAAAGAAAGAGGCTGAATAGGCAGGGGCTATTTTCCCTGGAGTGTCGGAGGCTGAGGGGTGACATTATAGTATAAAATCATGAGGGGCATGGATACAGTGAACAGGAAAAGTCTTTTCTGGGTTGGGGGGGCAGTGGGGGAGATTCTGAAGGAAGAGGGAGATCAACCAGAAGTCATAGTACACATTGGTACCAAGGACATAGCTAGGAAAAATGATGAGGACCTGAAAAGTGAATACAGGGAGTCAGGTTGGAGCAGAGTGGTAGTCTCAGGATTGCTACCGGTGCGATGAGCTAGTGAGGCTAGGAACAGAGAGTGAGTGCAGCTGAACACAGAGCTAGTGTAGGAGGGAGGCTTCAGGTATGTGGATCATTGGAATACCTTCTGAAGTAGGTGAGATCTGTACAAGGAGAACAGGTTATACTGAACTGGAGGGGCACTGATATCCTGGCAGGAGGTTTGCTAGAGCTGTCGGAGGGTTTAAACTAGTTTGGCAGGGGGTGGGAACTGGAGCTCTGATTCAGAGGATGGGGTAGCTTATGAACAGGCAGATACATCATGCAGAGAGTTTGTGAGGAAGGTTAGACAGTAAATAGAGCAAAGTCGCAGTAAATGTGATAGATTGAAGTGTGTCTATTTTAATGCAAGAAGTGTCAGGAATAAGGGTGATGAACTTAGAGCATGGGTCAGTATTTGGAGCTATGAAGCTGTGGGATGCTATGACTTGGGGATCACAGGAGCAGGAATGTTGTTGGATGGTCGGGGGTTTAGATGTTTCAAAAGGAATGGGGTTGGAAGGTATAAGAGGTGGAGGAATGGCATTGCTAATCACAATTGCAGAAAGGGAGATCATCAAGGAGGCTTTGTCTACCATCTCAGTGTGGGCAGATGTCAGAAACAGGAAAGGAGCACTCACTTTACTGGAAGTTTTCTATAGGCCCCCGAGTAGCCTATACAGACCCAGAGGAGCAGACTGGGAGGCAGATTCTGGCAAGGTGGAGAAGTAATAGGGTTGCTGTCACGAGTGACTTCAACTTCCCTAATATTGATTGGAACCTCCTTAATGCAAATAGTTTGGATGCAGCAGACCTTATCAGGTATGTCCAGGAAGGATTCTTGACTCAACATGTAAATAGTCTGACTAGAGGGGAGACCATGAATTTGGTGCTTGGCAATAACTCAGGCCAGGTGTCAGATCTCTCAGTCAGAGAGCGTTTCACTGATAGTGATCACAACTCCCTAACCTTGACTATAGTCATAGAGAGGGATAGAGCCAGACAGTACGGGAAAGTATTTAATTGGGGAGGGTGAATTACAAGGCTATTAGTCAGAAACTGTGGAGCATAAATTGGGAACAGACGTCCTAAGGGAAATGCAAAACAGAAATGTGGAGGTTATTTAGGGCAATCGCTGCGAGTGCTGGATAGGTTTGTTCCACTGAAGCAAGGAAGGGATGATAGGGTGAAGGAACCTTGGATGACAAGTGATGTGGAACATCTAGTCAAAAGGAAGAAGGCAGCTTACTTAAGTTGAGGAAACAAGAATCAGACAGGGCTCTAAAGGGTTACAAGGTAGCCAGGAAGGAACTGAAGAATGGACTTAAGACAGCTAGAAGAGGGCATGAAAAAGTCTTGGTTGATAAGATTAAAGAAAACACCAAGCCATGCTATACTTGTGAGGAGCAAGAGGATGGCCAGTGAGGATAGGGTAGATCAGGGATGGTGGAGAGAACTTGTGTCTTGAGTTGGAGGAGGTAGGGGAAGTCCTTAATGAATGCTTTGCTTCAGTATTCACTATTGAGGGAGACCTTGTTGTTTGTGAGGACGGTGCGAATCAGGCTGATATGCTCGAACAGGTTGATGTTAAGAAGGAGGATGTGCTGGAAAGTTTGAAAAACATGAAGATAGATAAGTCCCCTGGGCCAGATGGGATATACCCAGGGTTACTGGAGGAAGTGAGGGAAGAGATTGCCGCACCCCTGGTGATGATCTTTGCATGCTCACTGTCGAATGGACTAGTACCAGATGATTGGAGGGTGGCAAATGTTATTTCCTTTTTCAAGAAAGGGAATAGGGAATAACCCTGGGAATTACAGAGCAGTCAGTTTTATGTCAGTGGTGGGCAAATTATTCGAGAGGATTCTGAGAGATGTGATTTATAATTACTTGGAAAAGCATAGTTTGATTACAGGAAGGGGCAGGTTATGCCTCACAAACCTTAACAAAGTTTTTGAAGATGTGACAAAACACAAAGCTGAAGGTTTAGCAGTGGATGTAGTGTATACAGATTTTAGCAAGGCATTTGATAAGGTTCCCCAAGGTAGGCTTATTCAGAAATTAAAAGGCATGGATACAGGGAAATTTGGCTGTTTGGATACAGAATTGGCTGGCCCACAGTAGAGAGAGAGTGGTAGTAGAGTCATAGAGATGTACAGCACAGAAACAGATCCTTTGGTCCAACTCGTCCATGCTGGCCAGATATTCCAACCCAACCTACTCCCACCTGCCAGCCCCCAGCCCATATCCCTCCAAACCCTATCTACTCATATACCCATCCAGATGCCTTTTAAATGTTGCAATTGCACTGGCCTCCACCACTTCCTCTGGCAGCTCATTCCATACACCTACCACACTGTGTGTGAAAATATTTCCTCTTAGGTCTCTTTTATATCTTTCCCCTCTCACCCTAAAACTATGCCCTCTAGTTCTTGACTCCCCCACCCCAATGAAAGGAGCGTGTCTGTTTATCCTCTCCATGACCCTCACGATTTTATAAACGTCCATAAAGATCACCCCTCAGCCCCTGTTGTTCTAGGGAAAACAGCTCTAGCCTATTCAATGTCTCCCTTTAGCTCAAATCTCCAACCCTGGCAACATCCCTGTAAATCTTTTCTGAACCCTTTCAAGTTTCACAACATCCTTCTGCTAGGAAGGAGACCAGAACTGCACACAATATTCCAAAAGTGCATTAACCAATGTCCTGTACAGCCACAACATGACCTCCCAACTCCTGTACTCAATATTCTGACCAATAAAGGAAAGTATACCAAACACCTTCTTCATTATCCTGCCAACTTGCGACATGACTTTCAAGGAGCTATGAACCTGCATTCTATGTCTCATAGTAGATGGAAAATATTCAGCCTGGAGCTTGGTGATCAGTGGTGTTCTGTCGGGATCTCCCCAGGGATCTTTGCTCTTTGTGATTTTTATATATGACTTGGATGAGGAAGTGGAGGGTGGGTTAGTAAATTTGCTGATGACACAAAGTTTGGTGGAGTGGGAGATTGGTGGAGTGGTGGACAGTGTGGAGGGCTGTTATGGGTTGCAATGGGACATTGGCAGGATGCAGAGTTGGGCCAAGAAGTGGCAGGTGGAGTTCAATCTGGAAAAGTGTGAAGTGATTCATTTTGAAAGGTTGAATTTCAATGCAGCTTACAGGGTTAAAGGAAGGATTATTGGTAGTGTGGAGGAACAGAGGCATCTTGGGGTCCACGTGAATAGATCTCTCAAAGTTGCCACCCAAGCTGATAGGTTGTTAAGAAGGCGTATGGTGCGTTGGCATTCATTAGCAGGGGGATTGAGATTAAGAGCCACAAGGTTTTTCCCAGATGGCCTGCAGAAACACCCTTCTGCCCCTCATTCCATAGCACTCTATGGCCTGGAGTTGCGTCCACCCGTTCAACTGATTTGCAGCAATACCTTCCTGCTCACACCTTACAATCCCACTATCCTATCAATGCCTGCCTACTGGCCCTGGGTCCCCCAGACCTTATTAGAAGTACATCATGTGACAATGTTTGTAACAAGCTCTTGAATATTGTAATTTTTAAGAATTATTTTTGATAGTAATCAGCTAGTGCAATGGGTTATGGATTGCTCTTCACTAGGAATTGAATTTGACTGAGCCCAGAACATGAGCTGGAAAATTCCTCCTTTCTATCAGCTGTAACAATTCCAATTAAATGAATTTAGGCACCATTATTCTGAGACTGGATCAGAATACAAAATAGACAACGCGCTATCAGATTCATGAAGAATTGATGTGACAAATAAATAAAGTGGAAAAATGTTTTACACTGATGCTCTATAGTCTGATTTTTGAAGTTGTGTTAAGTAGTTTTTGAGCAGTTGTTTTTTAAGCCAAGTAGTGATGGCTGGAAACTTTAATAAGCAAACATGTCACCCATTTCTGTGGCATTTCACAGCATGCTACTGAAACAGTTGTATTCATTCATTTATTTTTCAGCAAATATCATTTTTAAACAGTGAGAGGCTTGATACCAAAGCACACCCATACCATTAGCACCAAAAAGAAAAAAAAAACGTGCTTTTGTATTGCATCTATAACAGCTAAAAATGTCCCAAGTGGTCCCAAGACCTCATAAAAGTGTTATCATTACAATATATAACAGAAAATAGGGCACACGCCACAAAAGCTTTGTCAAAGCAATAGGTTTAAAGCAATGTCTGAAAACACAAACAAAAATTAGAGGTGGAAAACGTTAGGAGGCAAGTCCCAAACTTAGGGCCTTAGCAGCTGAAGTCACATTTACCAGTGGCGAAATAATTAAAATTGATAGTATGCAAGAATTACAGAATATGTTATAAGGAGATGGTTTTGAAAGGGTTAATGCTGAAGATTGTATCAAATGCCACCTAATCCAATGATGTCATAAGAGCTTGAGTGAGGCAGGACAGAACAGTTCTAGATCTCAAAGAAGACAGACCTATCATCTAGATATCCTCACAGCCTTTGTAACAATATTTGTCATAACAATGTAACTGGATTACAATCATGCAATGGTTATATTTTATTTAAGACAATAGCTTCTTTAGACTACCTTGTGGTTCTCCTTTACCACAATGAACAAAGTTGGGCTTTCATATCCCTAAAAGAAGGACGGCAGAATCAAATGGTGACCAGGAGTCCAGCTAGTTCATACAAAACTGTGGCCGTGCTAGCTGTGTAAAGATTTACTTTGGCTGCATTGTTATCAACAACAGTCGCTAGAAAGGAAGGGAACAATAATTGGGGGTTTTGAGAATGAGAATGGGAATTTAAGAGTGCAGTGATGCTTAACCTGGAGTGAGCTCAGACACAAAGGTTGAATTTCACTTGGGAGTTAGGATTCAAGCAGCTGAGATTTGGATGAGTTTAATTTTTTGAAGAAGGAGGTTGGGAGACTAACTCAGAAGAGTATGTTAAAAAAAAATCAAACATAGAGATTGCAAAGCCAGACAGTGACTTCAGCAGTGGGCAGGCAGAGGCGGTACCAGAATTGCCAAGACAATAGTAAATGTGTTGATTCATGAGAATTGGTTGGACAACTTTTCCATTTCTCCATTGTTTCAGGTTAGCAAAATATGGCACCTGTTTTTAACCTTGGCACATTTTCACAATAGATGAGAAATAAAAAATGTAAACTATCCCATTCTTTCACACTGGTAATATCAATTATTTTACAACTTAAATGACTGAGACATAAAAGTTAGCTGATGCCAAGAAGTGAAATACTGATATATTTCTCTGCAATGTAGGTTCAAGTGAGAATTTTCTAAACAGGATCAAAAGTTTCAGTGAAAGATTCATCACAAATATCATTCAGTGTAACTTGTACCACACCGTTGTGTGCATGTAATGAAATTACACCTGCGTACAGGTGTGGTAGAATATTTAGTTTTAAATCATTACTTGTCATTCATAATGGAAATTCTATTGTGAAACCAAAGGTGTAGGTTCTGATGACACTTGCAAAACTTGAATTTTATATTTTGTATTTTTAAGGTAAGAATGTTGTGTGCTTACTCACAATTAAGGATTTCACAACTTGCTTGACCATCGTGTAATAAAGAGATATGGCTGCAGAAGCCACTTGGTGGATTTCTTGGGAAGATCCACCATGCAGATTTCTCAAAAGAGCTGCAGATATTTCCCTAGGCTTCTGTGTTTTTTCGATTAAAGTCAAGTTCAAAGGAAAGTACAGCCTTGAGAATTTACTCCAATTATATTGCAGACAACAAAGATGCCACAATTCTACAGTGGGGAAGGAAATGGCCTCACGGTATTGTCACTGGACTAACAATCCAGAAAACGAAACCAATAATGTCTGGCAAATGTTGGAATTTGAATCCAATGAAACAAACAAACTCTGAAATTAAAAGTCAAATGAAATCATTACTGATTGTGAATAAAATCTGTCTGGTTCTCAAAATGCCCATTAATGCGGTATACATCTGGTCTGGCCTACATGTGACACCAGACCTTCACTAATGGGGATGATGCTTAACTGCCATCTGAATAGGAACTCTGTTGTCTCAAGAAAGGAATGAAAATGGACAGAGCATCTGACAGCACAAAGGATAATGGCAAAAAGCAGCCCTGTTAATCCTACATAGCCCTCCTCACAAACATCTGAGGGCTATAGCCAAAATTAGAAGCACTGTCTCACAAACAGGTCAAACATAGTATGAAAGAATCACAGTCATAACTTACACATAACATTCCAGATACGATCTTGACCATACTGAAGTATGGCCTGTTCCACTGGCAGGTTGAGCCCACCAGAGGTAACGGCACAGAGTTTATACAGTCAGGAATCCTCAACATTGACTCTCGACCCCATGAAGACTCATGGTATCAGGTCAAACCTGGACAAGAACAATTCCTGCTCATTACCATGCCCCTCAGCCCCCTCCACTAATGAATCAGCATTTTTCACTTCAAACAGTATTTAGAGGAAGCAGAGGGGTAGTAAAAGTGCAGAATGCTGTGGTACAGTGGTAGGGTCCCTACTCCTGGACCAGGAGGCTGGGGGTCAAGTCCCAAGTGCTCCAGAGGAATGTAATAGCAACTCTGGACATGCTAATTAGAAAAATAGGTTAAATAAATACAAGTTTTGTACCAATGGCAGGCTTTAATGTTACCTCCACTGACCACACTGGTTGAGTCCCAAATGCCACAGCTGTAGATTGGGTTTGAAGCAGGTTCCAAAGGAACCAACAGGAGGGACAAACATACCTGACCTTATCCTCCCCAGAGAGGATTCAGCTTCCTGCTGGCTCCAATCAATTCTCTCACTGGGTACAACCAAACTGCGGCCCAGAGCATGACCCATCCATCAAACACTGGCACATAGCAGCCAACAATTCATGATAATCCTGGCCCCTCGCTGATGCCCTATCAGTGCACTGTGCACACTGGCAATGTGCATTGAAAGATTGCAATGGGGACGTTTGCTCACAGGGACAGGCACCAGCTTGCAGGCTGGAACTGGCTGTATCTCAGGTCTGCTCATTTGCTCTCTTAGCACTTGCTCACTTCACACCTATCTGCATGCTCACAGTATCCCTGTCTTGCTTTGCCTTATTGTGTCAATTGACGCACTCACAAAACCAGGCAGCTTGCCTCGTTGGTTCGCAGGCCTCCATCAGGTAAATTTTGCCAGATGGCAGTATGCTGTGTCAATCTCTCAGCTGTAACATGTGCCAGCAGCATGCACCGGATGTGTAGCAAGCTGGCAGCTATGTATCAAACACTTTGGAGAGTAGTCCTCTGTGACATCCATGGAGGCATCTGTCAGTAAGGGTCTTTCTTTTTATGACCATGTTCACAGTTGGAGATACTCCTAGAAGATACCAGTTAAGTTTGTCGTGAATTTTGTCCCTGTAAAGCTTCTTTAACTTCTCATCACGTGTGACATTTCAGACTCTCTTTCTCCCCACCCCAATTTCTCAACCTCTCCCTTAACCTGAGGCATGGTGATTCTCACATTAAACCTCTGCGAGTCGCATCTCCCTAAAACAAGAGCAGCCTATGGTCCGAGAGGATTATGGTGACATTTACAAAGCAGCAAGTAATTTCAGGAAGGGTGAGAGATATACTGTGAATTTTGTATCTCCAGAACATGCTGATCAGTTTATTTAGTCCATGTTTGCTTCCCAAAAAGCCATACCTTGCCTTTAAATGAAATCTCTGGATTTTCACGTTAATTGCTCATTAAGTTCACCACAGAAAGTTAGTGCTGGTAACTAACAGCATAAGTATATTTTTAATGAAATGATCATTTCTAAAATGGTATAAATCAACCTCTGATTCAGAAAACGAACACTGAAATTATTCATTCTCATTTCAACATATAACAGAGTCTTCACTGAGATTTTTTAAATGTAAACATTACAATGCTTATTTTTTTCTTACTTTTCCTTTATTTCTGCTGTCGGTGTTAACAAATTGTTTTTTTCCCTGTCTTTATTTATTTTTCTGTACCTGATTTGACTCGAATACATCCATTTATTCTGAACATTCTGGACTTTGTTAGGAAAATATACAGTTGATCCTGCAATTCATTAAGCCCCAATGCCTTGTTGCCCTTGTCGCATTCAGCCAGTCACGATGCATACTTTTATAAGTTACAGAGCAAGAACATTTCAAGAACATTAAAAGACACAGAAAACTACAAGGTGTCATACTGTTGCAAGATCCAGACTACTTAGTCATTTATCACATTGCTGTTTGTGAGAACTTACTGGATGAAAATTGGCAACTGTTTCTCCTGATTATAAGCATTAGACTTCATTGGCTGCGAAGTGTACCAAGGCTTCTGAGGTTCTGCAAAAGACTATATAAGCACATCTTAGTTTTCTTATACAACCCAACTGGTTCAAATGGTTCATGATCTGCTGACTTGAATGTGAGTTTGTGAAGCTATGAAGAATCAGTTTCTCGAAGTATAGAGTTGTTTGTTGTGCATATACTTCCCTCTGAGGTGGTTTGCTATACCTGTGAGGAAAATTGCTCGGATTTCTTATGGACATTGATAGTTTTCCACCCCTGTCCCAAGTAAATATTATCATATTATCGTTATTCCTCACAAATATTTCAGTAATCATATCCGAGTGCCTTTGTTATTTTTTCTTGCTGTGCTTGTCTTTTTACCACGGGCAAAGGCTTAGTGGTTATTTATTATTTTTGCTGATCATGCAATAGAAGGTAAACTGCTTTGACAGCATCTTTATTAACTTATGTTAGGACATAGCAGTACAGTATGTTATTAACAGTCTAAGGTGTCCAGTGATGGATTTTCACTTTAGGGACTGGAATGTTTCAGACATTCATAATACCACAATCTCCAATTATGTTGATATTTGGCTGATGGCTTGAAGCTATTTCTCACAGCAAAGAACATCACAAGAGTCCAGTTCTGGAATGTGTGACCTCTATAGCAATTGTCAAAGAGTATATAATTAACAGAGATCGACTTCCACAAGAGTGTTATTCATGCCCAAGTCCCATAAGTGTCGCTAGTTAGGCTAGCATTTATTGCCTGTCCCTACTTGCCCTTGGAAAAGTGGCACTCGATTGATATTCAACACATGAAGTGATTCTTATCTCATTATCAGTGAGCATGATGTTGGACTGGTGTAACAATCAAGGTTTCAAGTTGCTTTGCTCTTTCTTGAATAATTCATTTTAAGTATCCTTAAAACAATTAGCACAGCTCCTTGGAATTTAAGAACTCCCAACTGTTATAAAAAGGATATTAGCCATTGTGTTTGTGACATTGGTTTTGCTAATTGAACAGTTATGGATTTAGTCTCGGTTTCAGCTATTTCAGTTTGTCGAATGGAGTTGTGATTCAGATTAACAGCATGAGTGTGATTTTTGTTTCAGCTGAGGTAGACTTGGGACCATCCTTTTTGCGCTTCCCTGGAGAGTGAAACATAATTATGACAAACCAGCACAAAAATGCTTTCAAGAAATATAGGTCAGGATGAAGCATCCATAGGCAATGGACCAAGGCTCTGTCTTAGGGCAGAGAATACGTGAAGAGGAAGACCTTTGATATTCATGGGCATATATTTTGCCCATTATAGGAACTATGTTGGTCTGGCATATCAATTGATGATTTCAAATCATTGCTTCATGATTTCAGTGAGGAATTGTCCTATCAAGCAGTTAACTGAAATGAGGGTTCGATGCCTTAACTTTATATCAAAGGGCTTAAAATAATTAGATTAGACTTACAGTGTGGAAACAGGCCCTTCGGCCCAACAAGTCCACACCGACCCGCCGAAGCGCAACCCACCCATACCCCTACATTTACCCCTTACCTAACACTACGGGCAATTTAGCTTGGCCAATTCACCTGACCCGCACATCTTTGGACTGTGGGAAGAAACCGGAGCAAACCCACGCAGACACGGGGAGAACGTGCAAACTCCACACAGTCAGTCGCCTGAGTCGGGAATTGAACCCAGGTCTACAGGCGCTGTGAGGCAGCAGTGCTAACCACTGTGCCACCGTGCCGCCCACAAATAAGATTGAAACAATGCTAATTCTCCTGAAAACTAGTGTTTCATCAGAGTGACAGGCTCAGTATCACTGTCCGCTTATAGAAAATATTTTTAAATAATCTGTGCCACAGGACAAATCAGGTTGGATTTTCTGTTCAAAGCCAAAACATTTTTCATGGAATTTACATTAAGTCGTGAACCTCAATTCAAAGCCATTTCCACAAAATATAATTAACCTTGTCATATATTCCCTTTCTGCTGTACTAATAGCATTTTTCAGTTTTGTGCTTCATATTAAAACCCATTTTTATATGCATTCCCATACCCAGTTACCCTATGGAATATATAAGTCACCTACAAACATCTGAGCTGTCTGCATTGACAGAAGTTTGAAAGCATAACATAAACTGGACTTAATCTAATAAACAAAGTTAGTCAAAGTGACATGAATTGTTAACCATTAAGTATACATATCTATGGGAATAGATATCAGAAAAGGAATAATGCCTGAGTTAATGGGAGAAAACTCTATTTATTGGACCTTTGTTATATATTTGAGTGGGGAAGTATGATAGAAATAGTTGGGCTTGAGAAACAGCATATTGTCCCCAGTAGATTGGAATATTTCAATTGCTCTTTGAGAGGATAATCGGGATTTCTGTCAAGAAGTTCTTTCAGAAACAGGAGGGCTGTGCCAAGCTGGGAGCTGCTTTCCTTCAACAGATTAGTCATCAATCACTCCAAACAATATCCAAAGCATAACTGTGACCTGTGAGCTGAGATCATCAGTAAAGAACTTGTTATCATGAAAATGCAACTACTCCAAAATCAAGGGTGTGTTGCTGGAAAAGCTCAGCATGTCAGGCAGCATCCGAGGAGCAGGAGAATCAGCATTTCAAGCATAAGCCTTTCATCAGGAAAGAGTCTTGTGGGCCGGTGGGGGAGGGGGGAGCTGAGAGATATATGGGAGGGTGGTGGGGCTGGGGGCAAGGCAGCTGGAAATATGATAGATAGATGAAGGCAAGGGGGAAGGTGATAGGTCAGAGAAGAGGGTAGAATGGATAGATGGGAAGGAAGATGGACAGGTCAAGAGGGCAGTGCAGAGTTGGAGGCTCAGGACTGAGATAAGGTCGTGGAGGGAAAATGAGGAAACTGGTGAAATCCACATGGATCCCGTGTTTTTGCAGGGTTCCAAGGCAGATGATGAGGTATTCTTCCTCCAGGCGTCGGGTGGTTAGGGTTTGGTGACAAAGGAAGCCTAGGACTTGCATGTCTTTGGTGGAGTGGGAGGGGGTGTTATGGGGCACTGGGCTTGGTTGGTGCAGGTGCCTCAGAGATATTCTCTGAAACAATCCACAAGTTGGTGTCCTGTTTCCCTGATGTAGAGGAGACCACATCGGGTGCAATGGATACAATAGATGATGTGTGTGAAGTACAGGTAAATTTCTGTTGGATGTGGAAGTATCCTTTGGGGCTTTGGATGGAGGTGAGGGGGGAGGTGTGGGGACAGAGGTGACAGGGAAAGTGTGGGGAAGGAGGTGACGGAGGAGGTGTGGGGACGGAGGTGAGGGGGAGATGTGGGGACAGAGTTTAGAGGGGAGATGTGGGGACAGAGTTGAGTGGGGAGGTGTGGGGACAGAGTTAAGAGGGGAGGTGTGTGTGGCCAGAGGTGAGAGGGGTGGTGTGGGGACAGAGTTGAGTGGGTAGGTGTGGGGATGGAGGTGAGGGGGGAGGTGTGGGGACAGAGATGACAGGGGAGGTGTGGGGACAGAGGTGAGGGGCGAAGGTGTGGGAACAGAAGTGAGTGGGGAGATGTGGGGACGAAGATGAGTGGGGAGGTGTGGGAAGAGAGGTGAGGGGGAAGGTGTGGGGACAGAGGTGAATAGGGAAGTGTGGGGACAGAAGTAAGTGGGGAGGTGTGGGGACGGAGGTGAGGGGGGGAGGTGTGGGGATGGAGGTGACAGGAAAGTGTGGGGACAGAGGTGGCGGGGAGGTGTGGGGACAGAGATGACGGAGGAGGTGTGGGGACAGAGTTGAATAGGGAGGTGTGGGGACAGAGGTGAGTGGAGAGGTGTGGGGAGAGAGGTGAGTGGGGAGGTATGGAGACAGAGGTGAGAGGGGAGGTGTGGGGATGGAGGTGATGGGGAAGTGTGAGACAGAGATGACGGGGGAAGGTGTGGGGACAGAGGTGAGTGGGGTGGTGTGGGGACAGAGGT
The DNA here is from genome assembly GCF_020745735.1 of Hemiscyllium ocellatum. NCBI lineage: Eukaryota > Metazoa > Chordata > Chondrichthyes > Orectolobiformes > Hemiscylliidae > Hemiscyllium > Hemiscyllium ocellatum. Next base: position 91,157,016 of record NC_083411.1, on the reverse strand, counting down.
GAGTGGGGAGGTGTGGGGACGGAGGTGAGTGGGGAGGTGTGGGGACAGAAGTGAGTGGGGAGGTGTGGGGACAGAAGTGAGTGGGGAGGTGTGGGGACAGGAGTGAATAGGGAGGTGTGGGGACAGAGGTGAGTGGGGACGTTTGGGAACAGAGGTGAGTGGGGAGGTGTGGAGACAGAGGTGAGTGGGGAGGTGTGGGGACAGAGGTGAGTGGGGTGGTGTGGGGACAGAGGTGATTGGGGAGGTGCTGGCCCCATGGCCAAATTTCCTCTATATCGAGGAGATAGGATGCCAACTTGTGGATTGTTTCAGAGAACATCTCTGAGATAGCTGCACCAACCAACCCTACTGTCCCATTACTGAACACTTTAACTCCCCCTCCCACTCTACCAAGGACATGCAAGTCCTGGGTCTTCTCCCTCCCCACGCCCTAACCACTCCATGCCTGGAGAAAGAATGCCTCATCTTACACCTTGGGACTCTCCAACCACACGGGATCCATGTGGATTTCACCAGTTTCCTCAGTTCCCCCCACATTATCCCACTTCCAACCGTCCAACTTGCCACCGCCCTCATGACTGTCTTACCTCCTTCCCACCTATCCGCTCCACCCTTCTCTCCAAACTATCACCTTTCACCCCCCCACCTTCATCTACCTATCACATTCCAAGTTACCTTCCCCCCAGCCCCACCCACCCTCCTATTTATCTCTTAGCCCCCTGACCCACAAGCCGCATTCCTGATGAAGGGCTTATGGCTGAAACGGCAATTCTCCTGCTCCTCGGATGTTGCCTGACCTACTGTGCTTTTCCAGCACAACACTCTCGACTCTGCTCTCCAGCATTTGCAGTCCTTGCTTATTCCTAGACTACTACAAAATAGTGTAAAATTTCAATAGTGTGTATCTGCTGCTTTATAAGTTTAGCATCTTTCCATCATTAATACTGTTTTAAATATTGTTGCTATAGTGGTTGCTTGGCTCTGTACTACAGTAATGTTATAGTATTTTTCTTTTTACCTGCCAGTATTTTCAATTGCATTTCAGTAATCCTCAAACTAAATTCTTCAATAAAACTTTAAACTTTATGAGCTGGCTGTTGTGGAGTGACTTTCCATATCAACGCTTTTAAATTCTGATTGCTTCTGTCGCTACTGCTTGCTGGATTTTCCTTCCAAAATCAGGGCTTCCCACCTTTTTCAGAATTTCCCACTTTCTATGGCTAAAATAGAGTTTTCCCGCTTCACAATAAAATGAACATTTTCTGACCTTTAACAGTCCAAAATACAATATGCATAGACTGCACAAGTCTTTAAATCAAGCACTCCTTTTAAACGTTATAGATCTACCCAATAAAATTATGGTTTAATTACTGAATTCCTTTTAAATGTTGCAGCTTTTCCAACTATTCTTCTTTGGCTAGACACTTTGCCCAAATTTCTCTAAATTTACTCTATTCCGTTTAAAATATATACCAGGGCCTTCCCGTTATGGCAAACCTAATATCATGAATTTTTTTTTGGTACTTTTACTGTCCCTTGCAGTTGTAGCTTGTGGAGCTCACTCATAATGAAATTCAAGCTTATTTTTGAGAGTTGAGAACTCTCTTTTTTCATTTTATTGCTGTAATAAATCAAGTAAGCCTGACTGCAAAAGAAACATTGTTTATTGCTGATCACCAAAACAGAACCATTACCCATGGCGTACAGGCTGGTCGCAGCCTGGATCAGACTATTTTGCAGATCTATCCCTGTCTCTTCATTGTAAAAGAGCTCAAGTGGTGTGTTCCAGCTGGGCAGGTCATTGCCTGTTGCCAAGGGAACTCATGCACAAAGAGGGAGACTAATGATTCCCCACATCACTCCCTTTGCGGTTCTGAGAATTGCCCCTCACTGCTGTGATGATGGGGCCCATGGCCCCATTCCTGTTGCTTCCCGGGACCAGTCAGGGGAGGCGTATAATAAGTAGGTTAATGTCTCTTCCATGAAGACTGAAGAGGCACTGCACGGGTTTTGACCTCACTGGTATGTCCACTGAAACTATTGCCTCTGTGGAGGGTACCAGCCAGAGATGGTCACCATGCTTTTTTTTCTTTTTATTGCAATCTTCTCCCCAGTTTTGACCTCGTACGATACCATTCCGTTCTTTTACGGATAGCTCTTGAGATCCCTGGAGAACCATCCCCAAAGATCCTTACCTGGACCATATCTGCCCCAAGTAATGTTGAAGACCTAGGAAAAAAACTTTGACTCCATGATGTTCCTTGGAGTTGGAGCCCATTTTTATTACTTTCACCTCTCTTTGACAGGGAATAATCCGTCCTTAAGAGTTCTGTACCCGAGGTACATTATGCTGTTTCCCTGGAACATATATGTTTTTTTCCCTTTTTAGCTGGATATTGAATAACAACAAAAGTTCTCCTCCAAACTCTTCACATGCTCTTTTGTAGCAACTCCTGAGGTGACAATGTCATACAGGCAGACTGCCACTGAGGGCACCTCTTTGAAGGATGTTCTTTACTGTCCTTTGAAAAATGACGCAAGACAAAGATACCTCAAAGGGCAAGTGAGTGCACTTGTACAATTATAGATTCATAGAGTATTTCTAGTGAATGACTTTCTGGATTATCCTCAAGCTCCAGTTGGAGGTAAGTGTGGCTCATCTTCAATTTAGAAAATAGTTGACTGCCAGCCAGCTTTTCAAAGAATGGTGGCACAGGATATAGTTCTGAGTGGGAAACTCTATTGACGGTCAATAATTCCCATAGAGATGGACCGAGCTCTCATGTTTTACAACTGGGACTACTGGCACAATCCATTCACCAAATTTTACCGGCCATATGATGCCCAGATCCTCTAAACATTCCAATTTGCCTCTACTCTGGTGCATCAGACATAGGGGACTGTTAGTGTCTTGAAGTATTTAGGTTAGGCCTCTAATTCTATAATAAATCTTTACCCGGATGCCTCTTATCTTCCTGAGGCCTTCTTGAAACACTTCAAGATACTTCCCAACAATTGCATATAGATCACCAGCACCCATTTTAAAGGTGTGTGACAGTCCAGGCAGATTCAGAGTTGGACATTTACCTGGAGCTTTATCTTAACTGGGACCACTCTGGGTGCACTGATGTAATTTAGCTGGATCAATTCTACATCCAAGAGTTATTGTTGGCAAAGCCCTGCCTTAAGGTGGCTTTGTGTGGTAAGCATTTTGTCTGTCTCGGTAACCTTGTCTGGGGAGGACCCTATGACAAGTACAGCATGGATAGTCTTGCTTCTCACTATATTGTGGAGAAACGTCCCATCCAATTCTGGTACCTTGCTGCCTCTGACACCAATCATTCTTCCTTGGCAACCAACAGGAGCTGTAAGTATTGTCTGCTGGAGATTTGTCCTACAATATTGGGGCAGCCCAAGGCTGCAGACAATACTATCTATTGACTCCTAAAGCTTCTAAGCCCCCTTCTTCATGTTTTCATGGTAAAGGTCCAGTTGTATGATTCCCTGAGATCCATATCTGGTTTGTTCAATAGCTTCCTTAGGATACACAATACTATTAATTCCATAAACTAAATTATCCCTCAATATTTCCTAAAGTGCTGACCCATACTCAAAGTGGTCAACCAATTTTCAGTCTCAACAAAAGTTTAGTAACTGGTTCTCCAGGAAGTCTATTTGCCATGTTAAACCTTTTTGGATGTAGGTTTGCTCACTGAGTTGCACGGTTCATTTCCAGATGTTTCATTACCTTACTAGGTAACATCTTCAGTGGGCCTCGGGTGAGGCAATGCTGAAAATTCCTGCTTTCTATTTATATGTTTGAGTTTCTTTGGGTTGGTGATGTCATTTCCTGTGGTGATGATACTTCCTGTGGTGAAGTTACTTCCTGTTCCTTTTCTCAGGGGGTGGTAGATGGAGTCTAACTGAGGCCCACTAAAGATGTTACCTAGTAAGGTAATGAAACATCTGGAAATGAACTTTGCAGCTTAGCGAGCAAACCTACATCCAAAGCCTCAATCTGAGCTACAAATCTCAAAAAATGTTAAAGGTGTAATGCTGCAGGATAACAGGCAGCTTGTGGTCATACCTGTTCCTCTGTCGTATCTATCTGTTTAACCAAAGGTTTTTTTTTGATTCTGGGTTTGCCAGGCAAGTTAAACTTCTTATAAGGTTGACAGTCATGACCCCACAACCAGTCAGGAGAATGACCTTTAGTTCGTGATCCCCCCCACCATCCCACTTGCATGAGGAAAGTATTCCAATCATTCAGTGCACTGGGGCCTGTCTTCAACAACCACATCATAAGGTTCCAGTTTTCCAAACAGCAGTATTTCCAATAATCCCCATCACCATCTTACCGCGTTCATTGAAAGGCAAGGCTGGCCAAAACCTTTCTTTGTTCTTGCTGCCAGTGTAATAACTGAGGAAGCCTGACTGGAAGGAAGCATCCATTAGAGTTGAACATCAAAATACATTCACTACTCATGGCATACATAGGCTAGTCCAGGACAGACTGTTCCCTACTCCGAACCCTCACCCTGCTTTATTTTAAATATTTTGTCTATATATTGTTTCTAGGCTCTTATTGGATTGAATAATCCAGTCTATTCATTACAGTTCAATCCAGAGGTTTTCTTAAATCAACCTATTCAGAGATGTTATTACAAACCTCTGCAGGAAGTAGGATTTGGACTGAGAGTTGCTGACTGTGATGTTGAGACATGAACACTCCGCCAGAAGAACCTGGTCTGCTTTATCATATCTGGAACTGTCACACGCAACCGAATTACTTTCCCACCATCAAATCACCATGACAAAGTCTACTGCACCTTGTATCCCCAGCCAACTACTAACCAGGCCGCAGTCTGCGAACTTCTGAGATCAGATGACTGTTTCTGTAGAAAAACAGCAAAGGCGCAAACCACAAATGTTTTGGTTAATAGCCAAACACCATGGCCAATTGTGTCACAGAGACTGATCTGGATCTGCTTTATTTTTTAAAATATACTCCGAAGTGCTATTGTGCACAACTGAACAATCTTCCCACCACCAAAGTCATCGGGTATTTTGTTTAAAACTATTAATCCGCACCCCCCTCCCCGCCCTAGTGAAAACACCTGTGAGGCCAATTCAACATTTACACACAAAACCCAGTTAGGACAGTGCAAACTATCAAACAAGTGTGAGGGAGGTAGGAAGCGAGGGAAGTGACTAAATCAGAATGAAGCTGGAGGGACTGGATCTGCATTTTTTTTGAAAATCTAACCTATTTCTCTAATCAACCGGTTCAGAGATGTTTTTACTTTGCTTTGAGTCATTAAGAACCATCTTAAATTTATTTTGCCTCTTCTATGCTAGCTTCATTATTTTGTGGTCTAGAACAGAGTAATTGTTCCCTTTTTACCCCATTACTGTCACCAAATAAAAAGAATTGGTAATTACCCAGTAGGTCAGGCAGCATTTGTGGAATCAAGAAACAAAGTTAAATCAGTCTAATTTTAACTTTTGGGCAAGTGAATGAGTTTTGAATAAGTTGACAGCTCACCTCAAGTTTCAGATCAATGACCTTTGTGATGAAATGCTTCCTACTGAGTTTGTCCCTCATTTTCGACTTGTTATATTTTAGTTTTCCGGTGTCTTGCCAAATAGCCTTAGCCAGCAGAACTGTGCTAGAGTCTCAGGGATATCACCTGCCATCTGGAGATCCATGCTGCCTGTTTCCAGAAAAAAAATACCCAACCCATCCTCTCTTATTCCTGATGAAGGGCTTATGCTCGAAACGTCGAATTCTCTATTCCTGAGATGCTGCCTAACCTGCTGTGCTTTGACCAGCAACACATTTGCAGCTGTGATCTCCAGCATCTGCAGACCTCATTTTTTACCAGTCAGGCACCACCTCGTACAGGCTGGTGGCCATTCAGATGCTGTCTGTTCTTATGCTCAACACTGCCACTGAGGTGGTTCTGTCTGCTACTAGAAACACAATCTGAATTCACTGAAAGTAGATTTCTCAGATGGATGTTCAGAAACCAGGGACCTGATAGCTCATGCTTCTCAGAAGTGTCAGGAGCTATGTAACACTGGGACAGTACGTCAGAAAGCAGCCATCTGCATTCTATCCCCTTGATGCTTGCACAGTTCTGAGGAAGGTCACTTAACCCAAATTGTTAACTGATTTCTCTCCACAGATGCTGCCTGACCTGTTGAGCTTTCTCGCAACTTCTGCTTTTGCTTATGCTTGCACAGATCTACCTTCAGTTCACACTAAGGGGAGCATGGTATTTTTTTTTAAAATTCACTCATGGGACATGCACATCACTGGCTGTGGTAGCATTTATTCTTATTTGAATTTGCCTTGAGAAGGTGGTGGTGAGCTGCCTCCATGAATTGCTTCAGTCTATTTTCACAGGTGACCATAGCTGGCATTTTATGGCATATGCCACCTTTACTTTTGGGTACTGTACCCATATCAGTATGTATGGATAAGGGCTGTTTCAAGTAATTTGCTACCATTAATCCTCCTGGTCCTATCTGGTGATTTGTGCAGAGGATATAAGACCATAAAGTATCAACTGAAAAGTCACATTTCTTAGATAAGAAGGTTTATTGTAAAAGAACAATAATTGCATCTACATTTGATCAGGTATAATTACTAGGGCCTTAGATATAGATCCATCTGTTCCCTCTGGAAACTAGAATACAACTCCTTGTTTCCAACCATTGACTATGTAAGACATCAGTAGAATGGAGGAGCCAATGTGACATGAACAATCATTAATCAGAACTATTTCCTTTCACAAAATCTCTCCCAAGCTTTCATTCTCATAGTTAATCCATTATACAATCACACATAACTGCATCACATTTGCGACCACCCCATCTCCTTCCAACTTCACAACTGAAGGTAGTCTAGATATTTTACACTCTTCACAGAATGCACACTCTTTGAACTTGGTAGAATGGGAGGGGAGCTGAAAATGTCTTCCTGGAAAAGCACAGCAGGTCAGGCAGCATCCAAGGAGCAGGAGAATCGACGTTTCGGGCATGAGCCCTGAAGAAGGGCTCATGCCCGAAACGTCAATTCTCCTGCTCCTTGGATGCTGCCTGACCTGCTGTGCTTTTCCAGCAACACATTTTCAGCTCTGATCTCCAGCATCTGCAGTCCTCATTTTCTCCTAGAATGGGAGGGGAAGAAATCTCATGCTTCAGAGTGGTTGTCCTTCATTCTGTAGATAATTTCTCCACTGGATGATCTCTTGTCACTGGTATATCCTTCATGACGAATGTCATTCTTTGTGGACGCTGTTATTGGTTCATTACATTTTCTGAAGGATTCTTAATCTCCTGTGTTTTCTTCATACTCTTCTCTTCTGATTCACTTAAGTGACCAATATTCTGGATCAGTGGTGCTGGAAGAGCACAGCAGTTCAGGCAGCATCCAACGTGCAGCGAAATTGACGTTTCGGGCAAAAGCCCTTGACCAATACCCTCATCTGGGGGAACTTTAATCTTGTGAATATCCAAAAGGGAACACAACTGTTCTGTTGAAACAAGTTTTTTTTTTGTATACCCTGTGTTTGTGAATCAGGCAGTTATTCTCTAATTGAAAGATGTGGTTCATTTCTTGTAGCATCCTGGATGCCTAGGCAAGACTGTTTCTTCCTCTTAACCGATGCTGAATCAATGGACAGTGGTTTGAGTCCCATGTAGTGAAACGCAGCTCATCTGTCTTGATTTGTTCATCAGGCTAGACATTTTCAGTATCCCATGGCTTGACTAGAGAAGTAAACTTTTTCTGAATCTTAGTCATTTTACATTATGACAGGAGTTGAAATCCAGACTTGCCAATTCTGTGTGCTTGCAGATTTGACAATAGGATTTTTAATCTCATTTGGGATCTCGGGCCACCACATTGCTGACTGAGCCCTGTCTGTACACTTCACAATGTCTAAATGTCCCTGATGTTTTCTTTCCAATAGATCTTCTCCAAGGGAAGCTGGACTAAGTAGATTTTTGTTATATCCTAGTAAACCATCGAGGATGGTGAAATGCTATTGGTGCTCAAACTGAGTGTTCTTGGTCAGCTCGCTGGAGTTTTGATCCGGTCATCCTTCATCATGAAAGTGAGAAATGGTTATACCGTCTTGGTCACACTTTTGTTCTTATCAAACTTGGTGGAATCTCTTTTGATTTGCTGGTTGCTGTTTCTTCTCAAAACGTGTGAAACTTTTCTTTCATGACAGGTCACTTCAGCAGATGTTTTCATCTTTTTGGGTTCTGCTTTGAGTTTGCAAGTTTAATCTCCTTTTCTACATCTCTATAACTGTGTGCTAATCTGCATTTAGCATTTAATTTTGAGGCAATGTTATAACTTAACCTTTGCCTCCATAGAGTCCAGGATTTGTTCTTGCATGGTTTATCACAGACATTGAATCTGCTAGAAAATATTAACTCTTTTGCTACTCTTTCTCAATGTGCTGACTAATTTCTTTTACTGTAAACCTGTTCAAGCTTTGTATCATTGCAAATTGTGTTCGCTACTATTCCTTTAGCTTGTATTCCTGCATTCAGAATTGCTATTTTAAATTGAATTATGTAAAGCTTGCAATACTGCAGCACTAGTCTTCCGTTCCTCACCCTTTCATTGTTTCTTTTAGCGGAACCTCAAGAAGACTAAACGTCAATGGTAAAGTGCTTAGTGAGATGTTCTCTTTTCATGAGAATTGTCTTTTACCTTCTGTTGCCTTCCATTGTTTGCACATTTTTCATAAAGTAATGTCTTTGCTCTTAGTCATATAGCGTTCTTCGTTAAAGCCTCTTTATTTTCTAAATGCAGTTTTTTTCCTCCTCATTCCTTGCCCATTCTCTTGCTCCACAACTTCTTACTAGCTTCTGAATGGAGTTTTGTTTTAAGTGCACAGGATTTGCAGCACTTACTTTCTGTGTTCTGAGACATAATCACCATGAACCTCAGCTCCTCGACATCAGCACCTTTAAATCCAGCTCTTTGATTCATGAAGTAGCTAAACTAACTTGCATTATATCGTCTCTAGTTATTTTGCTATGGGCTTAAGAAGTCTACATGCTTGTTATTGATGAAGAGGATGCTTCTTGAGCAGCAGCACAAAGCGTATGATGAGACAGGAGGTGATCAAAGTGTATAGTGCATGAGTTCAGAGTGAATTGGAAGAGTCCATGTCAAATGAGAGTGACACAAGGTTCTAAATGTTGCAATGAGATTTCCTTCTAATGGAAATTAAGGCCACTGCACACAGCAGCAATCATTGCACTCATACAGATACGTGCAGATGTTCATCAAAGACTTGCACATTCTGAATGACACCTGACATAAGAAAAGAGTTCCTATGTGATTGCATTATTCCACTGATCAGCAACAATGCATTCTACAGCTAAGTTAGGATGGCATGGTGGCTCAGCGGTTAGCACTGCTTGCCTCACAGTGCCAGGAACCCTGGGTTTGATCCTAGGCTTTGGTGACTGTCTGTGTGGAGTTTTGCATATTCTCCTGGTATCTGCAGGGGTTTCCGCTGGGTGATCCAGTTTCCTCCCACAGTCCAATGATGTGCAGGCCAGGTGAATTGGCTATGCTAAATTGCCCATAGTGTTTGGTGCATTAGTCAGAGGGCTGGCTGGGTTACTCTTCGGAGAGTTGCTGTGGACTTGTTGGGCCGAAGGTCCTGTTTCCACAGTGTAGGTAATCTAATTCTACAGCTCACTTCCAACATGATATGTGGTCGGACCATGAGTGTGTTGGATAGTGAAAGTGAGCATGGAAGTGTGGACTGGGCTCAAAGTTTTATTCCCTTCAAAACAGGCACTGTATGATTAGGTTCTGTCCGCGAGGAATATGTATTTATATATATAGCTTCCAACGCATCCCAGCGCAATGAAATGCTGGAAGTGCTCAGAAGGTCAGGCAACATTTGTGGAAACAGAAACAAAGTGAATTTTTCAGGTTGATGACCATTCAACAGAAATGAGCTTCATGTAGGGTCTGAACAAAGTAGATAATGGAAAAAAAAGTACTGTTTCTAATGAGGGAAGAGATTTAAGTAAATTGTTTTTAAAACAAAAACAATGATGACAAGAGGAAAATACATTTCCGTGCAATAAGTTGTTTGAATCCACTTGACAGTGTGGTCAGGTGAAGATTTAACGAGGAGGATATTGGATTATTGTTTGGAAAGGAAAAGGACGCAGGGTTCAGAAGAGAAGTCACAGGAATGAGAAAAGGCAAATTTCCTTCAGAGAGCTTTCGCTGAGTCAATAAGCTGAACAGCTTCTTCTGCACTGCTGATGTTTAAATGGTTGCATAATTTTTGTACGTTGAAAGTTAAGTGAAAGTCCACAGAAACTCTATCTTTGAATTCACTTGAGGCTTCAAAAGAGAGGTCGTGAAGCAGAATGAGTTCAGAATCAATTACAGACAGTAGGATTATTGAGTTTAAAGGAAATATTGAATACTGAAGCAGTGGAAAGTACCATAAAGCTGAATTGTTACTTTAAATACAGTTAGAAACCTGGTATAAATTGTATCCCAAATTGTACTCAGTTAGAATATTTTTTTCTTTCATTCAAAGTGATTTGTTGCCACAAATTTCAAAATCTTCCATGGGTCATTGGGTGTCATAATAAGACTTCTGAAAAAAAAAGCTGCTTTCTAAGGTATTCTGAAATGTAATTAAGAGCAGCAAGTATGTAATATTTGATTAAAATAGATGGAGATGGCTAAACTATAATAGAAGCTTTCTTAATCATTATGTCAGTTCATTGCCTGTGATTTTACATGACTGAAAATGATTTTTAAAACAATATACCAAATCATTTTCTGATAATGTTGGAGTGCAACAGCCAGATTCTTAGCAATTTAAATGATTCAATTCAAAAGCTTTTTAAATATGCCTATGAGCAACATTGCATCCCAAAGGATAAGTATAATTTTATTAATCTCCTAAAAGACTTGCAAATGAGTTCAGCTATCAACAGTCCCAATGGTGAATATAAACATGGTCAGTTTTGCAGGTAGCTCAGAGTTCTTGTGAGATTATTTTTCAACCTTTTTCAAAAGATCGCAAAAGTTCGTGATTGTGCAAGTAATATCAATTTTATCTGAACTGACAACTCTACCTTCAGCAATTCCAGGGTCAGAGGGACTGAGGATGTGACCACGTTTTTAATCCATGCATCAGAGCTTCGCACTTAACATGGCACAGTTGCCGGAGGTGCAGAGAGAGAAAGAGAGAGTGTAGCAAGTCTACAATGAAGATATAAGATTTTCTATTGGAAAATAATCAAGAAGGCTAATGGAATGCTGGTCTTTATAACCAGAGGAGTGGAGCACAAGGATGCAGAAGTTATGTTGAAGTTATAAAAAAAACCCTGGTTAGACCCCACTGGAGTACTGTGAGCAGACCTGGGACGATACTTCCCTTGGAGAGAGTATAACATCTGTTTACAAGAATGATACCTGGACCTGATGGGTTAAGTTGCAAGTAGAGATTACACAAATTAGGCTTGTTTTTCTCTAGAATTTAGAAGGTTAAGGGATAATCTGATCCAAGTCTTCAAGATAGTAACAGGAAAAGACAGCATGGTTAAAAGATAAATGATTTCCACTGGTGGGATTCCAGAACTAGAGGGCATAGTCTAACACACAGGGCCAATCATTCAGGAGAGATGTCAGGAAGAACTTCTACATACAAAAGGTGGGGGAGGTTGGGAATGGTCTTCCACTAATAGCAATTGATGAGAAATCAGATGCTAGTTTTAAATCTGAACTAGATAATATCCCTGCTTAACAAAACATTAAAGGATGGGGGTCAAGGACAAATACAGCAAACTTTGTTTTAACTAGTACATTATGAACCGACAGTCATGATAATCCAGCAGAAATCATTTACCTGAAATACCTGAAGTTTACTGTATTATCATGATGTCAGCGATACTCAGAAAGCTCTTTGCAGGTAAATTTTATTAAAGCCAAACTTGCATTATTATTTAAGTAATTTATGCTGCAAGTAAAGTATGACAGTGATGTGTACACCACTGCCTTACATTTCTATTACTTAGTGTGTTATTACATTGCTTATGTGACCTCTTGACAAACAAGAATATTTGATGAACGAGTACATTCCTCGTTACCAAATGTTTGTTGTACATGGAGATAGATCACCAACCAGCCATGATCTCTTTGAACGATTGAACAGTCTTGAGGGGTTGAATGATCTACTTCTATTCCTGGTGTTGCAGAGCTAGTGGTCAAGCTTCAAATAACCAGCAATTCAACTTGATAATATGACTCCTTCCAATTTTTAAAAATGGTGCTAACCAGACATGAGTAAAATTAGAAAAGCTTACAAACAAGATAGAGTAAATAAAAGTAATACAGCTGAAGTCAAAGCCCCCAGACATATTGAGACATTAGTACAGTCGTTTCTGCTATAATGCAGTAGTTCTGTTCTCATGCAATCCTGTGTTATAAGAAAATTGTGTTATAGCAGCACCACTAAAACTATTAGGGCCAAAATTGCATTATATCCAATACATGCTTTAAAGATTTGCACTTTAGAAACACAGTGTCCCCAATTCGTCAATCACATTACAGTGAATTCACATTAACAAGATGCACGTTAAGGCAGAACAACCCGTACCAATATTTTCTGAGTTAAAATAATACTTGTTGGCAACTGGTGGTAATTTTGTTTTTTAACTAATGTTGTGTCAATAGGTTTGAAATTGTAGCTTATTCTTCAGTGATTAATCCTTTTCCTGTGTCTACAGTTAAGATTTTGTGTATTTCCAATTGTTGATGACATTGTTTATCTTCCATCCTCACGTACACAGCCTACTCCCTTTCACCAGACAGTATTCAGTTGCAACAGGGAACAAGGCAGTATGTTATAGCTTCCTTATATAGTGAACAAAAAGATGGAAAATAACATAACTCAGTTGAGAAATTATGCAATGTCTTGATTTTGTGCTTTAGCAAAAGTTGCTGTAATCTTATCTGCAAGAGGCCTGACTAATGATGATTCAGCTATTTGGCTGAAACCACGTAGACAATGAAACCACCCAAACAAAAACCATTGGCCAAAACTGTAGTGACTTTCTACTCAAAATTCACCTATTTCAGGAAATATTTGTTGATCTAATTCTGAATGTAAAATCATGGAATAGAAATGAATGGAGACAGTAAAATCTACTTTCATCAGCTGATTTCAAAATGGTTTTATTTATGTACTGGTCTATACCTTGTGACGTTGAACACAATAAGTTGGAAAATATGGTCACTCTATTTATTTCCTTACATTACAGTTTCTTTCTGTGATATCTCCCCGTGGCTTTATTTTAAACACAATGGAGCGTTTTAACAGTGAAAATGGAGGTAAAGTCTAGAATTCAATTCTAAACCCTAAATATGTGGCACTTCCCATTTTCATGGGGACAGGAACTGAGTTGATCAAAGTTTGCAAATGCAGTTTGCAGAGGTGACTAGCCGTTTCAATCAGCAGTTGTCTCCACTCTTGCCTCAATTCTTCCAACTCTATACAACTACCTTGTCTTTTCAATTTCTCCACATGCCTTCCCATCCAACTCTTCTCTACACTGAGCTTCATCTGTCACTTATCTGCCTATTGTGCCAGCCTATGCTCTCTTGCTATCTATCCTCCTCACAGCTCACTATACTTGTGCCTCCTACAAGTTTGAAATGGTGCCTTCCACACCAATGTCATCAGCATTAATGTTTATTAGGCAAAGGTAGGAGTCTCCCTTCTTCCTCTAGTTCAAACAGTGACCATTGACCACTACTCTTAACCTTTCCCTTTCTGATACTAAGATTAACAATGGCTTCATATTTGTACAACCATAAAAGAAAAAAACCCACCATAGATTCTCATCCCTTGCAATTTTAGCCAGGCTTGCTTGAAAGTTTCCATGTATGAGCATTGAATAGTGACAGGATCAGTGAGACAATTGGTTGAATAGGCTGCTAATAGCCATTCATTAGACTCCTGTGTAAAGAATGATGACTAGAAATAAATAAGAGGATATCCAGTAAATAGGCAACTATAAAGTGTCAGCATCTTCAGGAAAGAAGAACTTACATATCTGTCAGTATGGAAAGTGCCAACACGTTGCGCAGCAAAAATATCATGCAGAGATAGTTCTGTAAGGTATTACAACAGGAGACAGGCAGCCAAATTAATTCAGCCTTTCTGCCCCTGTATTCACACCACAGTAAAATTAAACCAAAGACCCCCAAAATAGACACTCCAATGGTTCCTAATATGACATTTGAATGCTGAAAATGTGTTGCTGGAAAAGCGCAGCAGGTCAGGCAGCATCCAAGGAACAGGAAATTCGACGTTTCGGGCATAAGCCCTTCTTCAGGAATTCAATGACATTTGAATGACCAATTCTGGACTTTGCAAATAGCTAATTTCCAGATGTTGGGTTTGAATCTTAAACAAAATACTCAACTATGTAGTAGGTGCACAATAACTTGGAGATAGAAAATTAAACAATTCGGTAAGCTGCTTTAAATCTGAAACATTTGTTTTCAGTTCTCATTCAAAAGGCAGACAGACAAACGTAGTAAAGGAATAAACAAAAGGAAATAACAAAACTGGCCAGATTACTTCAATGGCTTTCACAATCTGTTATTTCACAGGCAGAAGTGTGGACTCTGTGGATGCTTTTCTGTAACTTTGATTCACCCAGGTAAAGACAGAAATACTGATAATTCAGTTTTCTACTCTTGGCGATTCTGGAAACTAGTACATCAGTTTAAACAGGGAACTTCCAAATTTCATGCAGCCCAGAACCATCTCTCTGAAAACAAGTTTAAAAAGAAAACTTTGATTCTGGTTCTATCCTGATAGACCGATCACCTCTTCCTGCAGCCTCAATTACATAGAACATAGAACAGTACAGCACAGAACAGGCCCTTCAGCCCACGATGTTGTGCCAACCACTGATCCTCATGTATGCACCCTCAAATTTCCGTGACTTGAACATTTGATCTTTAATTGCTGTACTGTTTAGTTAGAATAAATGCAGATAACTTTAATTCAAACATCTGTAGGTTAGAACAAAACTTTAAAATTAACATCCCAGTAGTGACAAATGTATTTCATAACTTGTGTCTTGTTCTGCAGTTTTCTTGTGTGATGACTACACCTGAATGAAAAAGATCATGTGATAAGGCGAGTATTGGGAAAGGAGGAATATTCGACAGGCCTGCTTAGAATATTGTCAAATTGAACTGAAGTTGGCATAAAGCGTAAGCTGTCATTAATGAACCTTTTCTTCACAAGGTCGGTACAAACAAACACGGTTATTAAGTCTAATTTAGCTCAGTGATACAGAAAGCAGTACATTCATAGCACATGGTGTCCACCAACACCCTGGAGTTGTTCAGGGAGAGGTGGGCGCCACAGGGAGTGGAGTGCATTATTTCCCCCTCCAATTCTATTTTGATTTAACCCCTGCCCTCCCCTTCACTGTTTGATCAAACAGCAATGCCTTTTAATGTGAAGGGCACTGCTTGTCACTGGCCACTTGGGTGTTTCTTTTCTTCTTGATGGTGGAAACTGAATAAAGATTTGTACACCTTGTGTCTTTCACAGTGTCGCACATCTGCAAAAGAAAAAGAAACAAAACAGGACATTTGTTGTGGATTACAGGCTTTAACTGCAAGTTCCTGCCTGCTCCCAAGATCTATTGACTCCCTTTCTCCTTACATGTTTCTTCTTCCTTTTGTCTCTACCTGTTTCACTTTTCACATGTCTGTGGGTGATACTGTTCTACCATACATTCAAGTCCCTTGGTGCAATGATGTACAATGGTAATGCGAAACACTTGAGAAATTTACTTACAATGTACTGGTCAGTGTTGATTTTGATGATAGTTTTGTAGCTTAGTTAACGAATGGATTATCACCACACTGGCTAAGATTACTATGAAGGATTCTTCTTCTCAACCTCTCCCCCTGTTTGAGGCATTGTGAACCCTCAGGTAAAACACAATCAATTATTTCCTTTCTAATCAGAACAGCCTAGTAATCTAGTAAGCCTGTGGTGACTTTACTTTTAACAATCAAACCAGAGAACTCACTGAAGATCAACAAGATTCAAACTTGCAATTTACCAAAATAGTAATGTTAGTATTAACAAATAATTCTTTCACCAGTAAAAGATTAAAGGGATCTATTTTACACATTGTAGGGTTTATGGACAGAGTTTCTGAGGTGATTTGCGAACCTCATACCTGGCTAATACAGATTTAGTGCAAGGCACTATTTAGATACAAAATATTTTCTAATCAACGTGCCACCCATCTGGAGTAGGTGGGACTCAAACCCAGGCCTCCCAGTCCACAGGTAGGGACATAAGTGCCCCACTATGTAGGTATACCTATTGTTTCTAAATCAACCAGTTCAGGAACATTATTATTATTCACCTCTGGAGCAGATGAAACTTGAACTCAGGCCTCCTGGCTCTGAGGTAGGGACACAAGAACTCCACTATCAATATATAAGAGTTCATGCACTGTATGCAGCCACCCTGAGGATGATTAAGCCTCTTATTATTAATTAAATTGGTCCCTAATGCTCATTAAAGCAGCTGCATACTACTTTGCTGGTTAGTGTTGCAATTAATGACCTCTCCTAACAGCAACCAAGTGAACAGAAATAAAGACAAGAGGATTTCGAGCAGTATTTAAAGCCATGTTAAGTTTTCATTGTTCACTTGTTCACTGAGATTATGTTGTTTGAAGAGGAATTGTAAGATACATAAGCTGATGTTTCTGGGACACTTTGTGAAGGTATCACTAATACAATCAAGTGTACTATTATACCTAAGTGGTGGCCTTACTGGAGGTACGGGGATCATGCTAATTGTTTCAAAAATAGAAATTGCTGGAAATGCTCAACAGGTCTGACAGCATCTATGGAGAGAAATCAGAATTAACACTTTGGGTCAAGTGATCTTTCTGAAGAGTTCTACCAGACCTGCTGAGCTTTTCCAGCAATTTCTATTTTTGTTTCTGATTTACTGTATCAGCAGTTCTTTTGGTTATTCTTAAACACATTCTCACTACTATCTTGTACATTGCCATTGCAACACATGGTATCTTGTGTTGCCCAGACTTCTGTATTCAACAGCTATAGAACTGTTCAAGACTCGTTTTTCAAAATAGTCCTTGGTCATGTATCTGGAGCAACCAGATAGTTGACATCTTCAATCCTGCTTGGAGGATATAATGTGTCACTGACATGGCACCTGCCTCAGTGGTAGCATTCTTCACATTAATTCAACCTGTGAAGCTCACATGTTTCCCTTGGTCCAGGGGAAGAATGAAAGGACATGAAGGCAGTAATAGCAGTGTCTGGAAGACACAAGGAAAGTAGGGACAAGAGGCTGAGAAGGGTTCTAATACCAAGCTGTATCCAATCATCATCTCCAGAAAACAGTATTCATACATCCCCTTAGCCTTAATCAATGTATGCAGAGGCTGTGTATTACTAAGAAAGTCTTTACAGAGATCTGTGACCTCTTAACAAGCATTCAGACTTCAGTATACTGCCAGGGTTGGATTTTGGCAGAATGGTCACAGTAGCACTTAAATTTGCATAGTACCAGAAAATCCCTGGCATCCATAGATGACTTCAGTCACATACCACTAACTTCCAAAAAATTCTGTATTCTCCACCATCAAACCTTACTGAGTATCTATACACAATGTGCTCTATACCATTTCCTGTCACCAGAGAATACCACAGGTTAAATAGTGAAAATGCAAAAGAACAGTTATTGCAGCAGATCTGTTTTTAAAAGGAGCAGGAGGAAGAAGATATGGAGTAGAGGTCCACTTAGTGCTTCTGAGCTGATTATACTCACCGCCACATAATTCATGAGTGCTTCTAGACACATCTTTCAGCATCAAACCTCAGCCCTCTTTTGTCAAATTTTTTTATTTGCCATCATCCATCAAGCAGTAGTATCTGCACTTAAATCTTTCACTCACATCAATGATGAGGAACACGATGAAACTTCAAGTTGAGCTACACAAGGCATCAGAATCAACTTAAAAAGTAGGAGAGCAAACGCATTGGGTGGATGCTGACTGTCTCATTCTTTAACAGACTGAGGGGCCCACCCTCCTGGATCAGGAAGTCCTGCCTCAGAAAGCTGACAATCAAACAGAAACTCAAAACTCTCCAGGAAAGGCAATGCACACCCTCCTTTTCCCAATTCAGTCCACAATCAAAAACAAGGTAAAGAAAAACATGTGACCATTACAGGTTGAATTAATGTGAAGAATGCCAACGCTGAGGCAGGTGCTATGTAAGTGACACGTTATCTCCTCCAGTCAGGAATGAAAATGTCAACTACCTAATTGCTCTAAATACATGACCAAGGACTATTTTGGAAAATGAGACCTGAACAGTTCTAAAGTCATTGAATGCAGAAGACTGGGCATCACTGTCATTGCAACACATGGTATCTAATGTATAAGATAGTATTAACTATATGTTTATGAGTAAAAATAAAATTATAAATACAGAAGAAACAATGAAATGTGAATGGAAGACATAAACATATATGTCCCTAAAATCCTTTAGCCTGAAAATTACTTCTATTCAAAATTCTTTCAATTATTCTAGCAAAAGATTTAAAGCAACTGGCTTAACATTGAATGAAGAAAAGGTACTTTAGGCAAATTCACTTTGATGTCTATGCAAAAACATCCCGCACTGTAAATTCAGGTCAATATTACAATTTTCTTAAATGTACGTAGTTGGATTCTGTGTGGAATATCTAACTCATTTTTGACTCAATGTTCTACAAAACAAGTTGGAAACACCAACAAATATTAAAGTCCTTATTCCCTTTAGTGTATGATATGAATTGTTCCTTTTAATGTCTTATTAACATTACTATGCTGACATTCATGATCATCACATTTCCATGGCTTGATAGCTAAAAATATTAAAAATAGATGAATCTGGAATCACTGGAGCTGCTTACAGTCATAATGTTTAATCTCAGTCTAAAGCTATCCATAATCTTCATGTCCTTTCAAAAAGGGAAGGCTTTCATCCTGATTATGTAGTGATTGTAATGAGGTCAGCCTGATGGACCTCATAGGATATGAGTTCCTTGATTAGGGCTGTTAACCTGGTCCAGTCAGGGATAGAAATAAACAGGAGTGTTAAGGGGCTCTTGTGATACAGTATAGTGTCCCTACCTCTGAACCAGGAGGCTCAGGTTCAAGTCCGGAGGTATCTACAGAGGTGTGTAATA
The DNA here is from genome assembly GCF_020745735.1 of Hemiscyllium ocellatum. NCBI lineage: Eukaryota > Metazoa > Chordata > Chondrichthyes > Orectolobiformes > Hemiscylliidae > Hemiscyllium > Hemiscyllium ocellatum. The sequence goes on along the minus strand of NC_083411.1, from coordinate 91,137,685 downwards.
ACACCTCTGATCAGGTTGACTTAGAAAAATAGATTTTAAAAAGTTAAATGAACAGGAGTGTCAGAGTTTCTTTTCAGTCCGACAGCTGGCTCTGAGGAAGCCAGACCAGTGTTAAGTACCATGCGTATGTGAAAAAAGGGTGACTTGGTGATGGGATACCACTCTCTGTGTAGTTACTTCAGTGCTGATGAGAGAAAAGCACGCTCCTGAAGAAATTTGCTCGCAACTGTCGGCTTTGAGTTGAGGTAAACATTACTGGCATCATACCATTATTCAGGAAGCTTGACCCGTTTGATCCTATGATCAAAGAATGGGCCCAGTACATAGAAAGAATGCATTATTGGCACAGATAAAGAGTAATGAATAATTCTCTGATAGCTTGTGGACCCGCAGCTTTTTTGGTTATTAGGAGCCTAACTTTCCCTGAAGCACCAAACACTAAAACTTTTCAACCGTTGATGAATTAAGTTAAGGAATATTATGACCCCAAGCCTCCTCTAATTCTGAGACACTAATCAGTTTTATTTGACAGTTCAAGAGACAGGGGAAACCATGTCAGAAATTTTGATGACCTTAAGATGATTGGCAGAGGCATGTGACATTGGTTTAACCCTTAATGAGATGCTAAGAGATCATTTGGTGTGTGGAATTAATAATGTAGCCAGGCAAAAGAAACCCAACTGGCCTTCAAGCAGACACTGCAAATTAGCTTTATCATTGGAAACTGCAGCAAGTCGAGCAACTGAGTTACAGGGTGTGGCGATGGAAGTGGACATCCTCACCAGGCTGACTGAGCTTGGGGGACACCACTTGAGTGAAGGCAATTTCATAACCTCACTCAGGACAAATCCTGAACACGGGGTCTCTAGGTCAGCCCGTAGCAAAACCTCAAACAAAGAGAAGCCTTGGCCAAACAGTTAATATTTTCTTCAGGATCCGGGCCAGCAAGCCATTGTCATTGCTATCGGTATACAGACGGAAGACAGCAATGCAATCCTACTAGGCCTAAATTGAGTAAGAGACCTCATAGACTGGTATCTAGGAGAGTTCAGACCGTGGAAAGCCCACTTACATCTGGCTTAGAACAGATAAATCAGGGCCAATCAAAATAAACATCTGGTTAAATGGTTACCCGGTTCTAATGGAGGTTGATACTGGCATGTCAGAATCAATAATTGTAGAACCAGTCTTTAACATAATTCACTATGGACTCCAACCCTTAAGTTTGTGTTAGAACTGGACTAGACTGAGAACCTTTACTGGGGAACCTTTATAGATTAAGGGTACAACTTCAGTTCCAGTCTTATGTGAAAAGCAGCTGGTTCAGTTACAGCTGATTGTAGTAGAAGGCTGTGGCCCAAGCTTGATGGAGTGAAACTGGTTGAGAAAGAGCCACCTGGTTTGTTGGGGGAACTCCTTGAGCAGCTAAAAAAAACAAGACTAATATTCATAATCCTTTTCCAACATTTAGAATAGAACAAAGTTGTCATTGTTACTCAAGATTTTGGGAATACATGGGCTGTGATGAAATATCTCTCTATGAATGATTATAAAGACCCACTTATCCACCTATTCTTATAGATTGATAAGTCATAAAAGAATTGTGCATCAGTAGTTAGCACACAGAGAATGTCATCATTTGAACTCGGAGACAAAACAAGTCTGAAACCAACAACATTGATAAATAAGTCGTCCAGTAACGTCCAAGTGAAATTGGACACCTTCCCAACTAGAAATCAGGTTAATCTGATGCTGTTTTACACAGTAGCCTGCTTTGTTATGAAATGCATTACTATTCCAGTGGTTTTACCAATGCAGTTACATTTCATGTAAGAAGCTGTCAAACGAAACCAGACTTTTAACAGAAGATCAGACAGTTCTCCCAAAGGGGGAGCGTGGGTGAAAATAGAGTATGAGTCAAAAATGCATGTTATTAGTTGAAATGAGACAATGGGTTGTACTGATTATTAAAGCAAATGAATATAGTCACGAATTAGGTGCATAAATTTAAGGGGAGGGCAAAAGATTTAGAAGGCATTTGAGGAAATTTCGGGGGAAGATCAGGGGAATCGGGAACTTTGCCTGTAAGAGCAGCAGAGGCAGATATCTTTGGAACATTTAAAAATGATTTAGATGTGCACGCGCAATGCCAAGGCATATAAGGACATGGGCCAAGTGCACGAAAATGGGATTAGAATAGTTAAGTGCTCATTTTTGACCAGTGCAAATGTGATGGGATGAAAGGCCTTTCTTCTGTGCTATAAATCTCTATGATTATGAATATATGGCATTATTTTTGGAGTTAGATTTTGCTATCTATGTCAGGATCTCTTTATAAAAATAGCACCTAATGAGATTATGGTGTAATATTAGTCAAAAAAAGTTCTGTGGAGCCTTTTTGTCCAATTATGATGTAATGAGACAGCATGTTGTGCCAGACAATGGTGGGAGAGAGGTCAGTTGCAGTAATTTCAACTATATAATTAGGGCCCAGTGCTCAGGCAGGCCATACCACATGGCAAGTCTCCAAGACCACTCTTATTCATCTTCCAGCAGCTAATAGAAGTCAGCCTGGGGCGAGTTCACATCCTACCCATTAGTCCCTGCATATGTGTGAGATAGGAAAACTACAGTCAGTAAAATTAATCATAAATAAATCAGTTAAAACAACATTGTATTTTTTCTTAATATAGTGGAATAAGGAAAAGGCTGCATTTTGTAAAGAATGAGACGTCAGCATTCTAGCAAGTCTATTGAGAGCTAACTACAGGACGTCTTAGATAATGGTTACACACTGGGGAGAATAATACTTAGAACACTGTGAAACAAAACCTCTATTTCACTCAGCCTCTGAGTCAATTGGATTATCATTTCAGTTAATCGCTGGGTCTGCAGCAAGTGGTGAGAGAAGCAACAATAGGGAAAAACATTCTTGAATTCACCTTGACACTGCTGCCTCACAGTGCCAGAGACCTGGGTTCAATTCCCGCCTCAGGCGTCTGACTGTGTGGAGTTTGCACATTCTCCCCGTGCCTGCGTGGGTTTCCTCCGGGTGCTCTGGTTTCCTCCCACAGTCCAAAAATGTGCGGATTAGGTGAATTGGCCAGGCTAAATTGCCCGTAATGTTAGGTGAAGAGATAAATGTAGGGGAATGGGTCTGGGTGGGTTGCGCTTCAGTGGGTTGGTGTGGACTTGTTGGGCCGAAGGGCCTGTTTCCACACTAAGTAATCTAAACTAATCTTGACCAATCTGCCAGCTGCAGATGCATCTGTCCATGACAGTATCAGTAAGAGTGACCACCGCACAGTCCTTATGGAGATGCATTCCTGTCTTCACATGGAGAATAGCCTCCATCGTGTTATGTGGCACTATCATCATGCTAAATGGGACAGACTTCGAACTGATCTAACAACTGAAGACTGGGCATCATGAGGCACTGTGGACCATTAACCCAGCAGCAGAATAGTACTCGAGCACAATCTGCAACCTCAGTCCAACATGTCACCCAATCAATCATTTGCATCAATGGAGAGTGCAGGAGGTCATGACTGGAGCAGCACCAGGTGTCCACCAGAAGCTACCAAACAAATCTGCTTGCATGCAAAACAGCATAAGCAGCATGAGCTAGACAGAGCTAATTGATTTCATAACCAATCTCACAACTAAACTCTACAATCCTGCCACATCTAGTCATGAACAGAGGTGGACAATTACGCGACTCATTGGATATGGCAGCTCTACAAATGGAAAATGATCCTCAATGATGGAAAAGCTCAAAACATCAGTGCAAAAAATAAGGCTGAAGCATTTGTAGCAATAAACAGTTGGATGCAGTAGATACTGCAAAGGTTATAGGTCTGACAATATTTTGGCAACAGCACTGAAGACTTGAGCTCCAGAACTTGTTGCTCCCCTAGCCAAATTGTTCCAGTATAGTTACAATGTTGATATCAGTCCACCGATAATGTGGAAAATTGTCCAAGCATATCCTGTACATAAATCTCAGGACAAATCCAACCCAGGCAATTATCATCCCATTAGTCCACTCAATCATCAGTAAAGTGTTAGAAGGTGTTATAGATCGATCAAGCTGCAACTACTCAGCAATAACCTGCACAGTGATGCCCAGTTTGGGTTCCGCCAGGGTCAATCAGATCCTGATGTCATTACAGCTTTGGTTCAAATATGGACAAAAGAGCTGAATTCCAGAGGCGAGATGAGAGTGACAGCCCTTGACATCAAGGCTGCATTCAACCATGTGTGGCATCAAGGAGCCCTAGCAAAACTGGAATCAATGGATATCAGGACACAAACTCTTCAGTGGTTAGAGTATTCCTGAAGAAGGGCTTATGCACAAAACATTAAATCTCCTGTTCCTTGGATGCTGCCTGACCTGCTGCGCTTTTCCAGCAACACAGTTTCAACAGTGGTTAGAGTATATCTGACACATAGGAAGATGGTTGGGATTGTTGGAGGTCAGTCATCTCAGCTCTTGGATATCCCAGCAGGAGTTCCTCAGGGTAGTATTTAGGCCCAACCATCTTCAGTTTCTTCATCAGTGACCTTCCTGACATCATAAGATCAGGAGTAGGGAGATTTGCTGATGATTGCACAATGTTCAGCACCATTTGTGATTCCTCAGATACTGAAGTGGTCCATGTTCAAATGCAATAAGATCTGGACAATATTCAGGCTTGGGCTGACAAGTGGCAAATATCATTCATGCCACACAAAGGCCAGGCATGGACCATCTCCAGTAAGAAAGAATCTAACCACCCCCCTTGACATTCAGTGGTGCTACCATCACTGAATTCCCCCATCATCAATGTCTTAGAGATTACCATTAACTAGAAACTCAATTGGACTCATCACAAACAGTGGCTACAAGGTAGCTTCATCAAGCAGCAGTGCTCTGAAAGCTTGTACTTCCAAATTAACCTTTTGGATTATAACCTGGTATTGCGTGGTTTTTACCTTTGTCCACCCCAGTCCAACACCCACACCTGCACATCATGGAGATACAGTGTCCCTGTGGCTCAGTGGTTAGCAGTCCTGCTTCACTGCGCCAGGGACCTGGGTTCGATTCAAGCCTTGGGTGACTGTCTGTGTGGAGTTTGCACATTCTCCTCATGTCTGAGTGGGTTTCCTCCGGGTGCTCCAGTTTTCTCCCGCAGTCCAAAGATGTGCAGGTCAGGTGAATTGGTCATGCTAAATTGTCCATAGTGTTAGTCTGGGGTAAATATACAGTGGGTTACTCTTCAGAGGGTCGGTGTGGGCTTGTTGGGCCAAATGGCCTGTTGCCATACTGTAGGGAATCTAATCTAAATCTAAAAACTAACAGGTCAGATGCTAGGACTACTGTGGCAAGTAACTCAACACTTCACTTCCCAAAGTCTGTCCACCATCTACAAGGCACAAGTCAGGAGTGTGATGCAATATTCCCCACTTGCCTGGATGGGTGCAGCTCAATAATACTCAACATGCTTGACATTATCCAGGACAAAGCAGCCTATTTGATTAGCACCACATCCACAAGCATCAACTCCCTCCATTACTGATGCTCAGTAGCAGCAATGTGTACTACACTGTGAAGTTCACCAAACATCATTAGACAGCACCTTCCAAATCCATAATCACTTCCATCTGGAAGGACAAGGGCAACTGATACATGGAAGTACCACTACGTAAGTTCCCCTCCAAGACACTGACCATCCTGACTTGGAAATATGTTTCTGTTCTTTCACTGACACTGGGTCAAAATCCTGCAACCATCTCCCTAAGGGCATTGTGTGTCTATCTACAGCAAATGGACTACAGCAATTCAAAAGGCAGCTCACCATTACCTTCTCAAAGGCAACTCAGGACAGCAAATAAATGCTGGCCAACAAATGACACCCATGTCCCATGAGTGAATAACAATACTTTAGTAAATTATAAAAATACAAAATGGATATATTAATATAAAACATTTTGATTCAGATACAAAGCTCACTGAAATCTGTATGCTAAGAGATAAGGCAGGGTAAAAAGTTCTAATAAATATTAAATGCCAGCTCGCCATCAACCAAGCCTAATGGATGACAGTGACTCAACGGTTACCACTCAGTGGTTAGTGCCTTACAGCACCAGGGGCCTCCATTCGATTCACCTTCATGTGGCTGCCTGTGAGTTTGTACATTCTCCCAGTATTTGCACGGGTTTCTTTTGGTTGCTCCGGTTTCCTTCTACAGTCCAAAGATGTGCAGGTTAGGTGGATTGGCCATGGTAAAATATCCCATAGTGTCCAGGGATCTGTAGGCCAGGTGCATTAGCTATGGATAGGGGGTTGGGATGCTTGGTGAGGGTCAGTGTTGACTCGATGGCCCAAATGGTCTGCTTCCACACTGTGGGGATTCTATGATTCTAAGACATTAAGAATTGGCAGATCATAATGAAGGGAAACAGATCTATTGGTGAAGGCATGACTTTGCACCGCAGTAATGATACAATGTAGCATTAAGCTCCCTTTTGATGACTACTGCAAATAAGGTGGTGTTACCTGAGTTGTTTGAGAAAAGGTTTTCCTCTGTCTTTCTGTACCCCGCAGGTCAGAGCTGTGTTATATCTGCAAGAAATTGCAGCAACGTTTAAAGCTATTGCTGACTGTGACTGATGCAGCACAGCTGCAAGCTCCACGGATATCTGCTTGTATCCTCACAGTAGATAACAGTTTTGTATCTTCCCCTCTCCTGGTTCAGAACCTAAGAAGATGAACACGTCAATTCACATGGGTTTGACACAGCCTCCTGAAATGTCTGTTGCTATCTTAGAGATGCCATCAAAATGGTAATAATGGCTCCTGTTTGCATTGTTTTCATTTATTTTGGGCAATAACAATGATTCCGTGAACCCTTCCAACATGAGGATGAGGCAGCCAAAAGAAGAACAGTGTGCATCAATACAGGTGTGCATCAATGAATGTTGGCTGTCAGCAGGAGACAGAGAGCAGCCTTTCAGCAGCTTGATCTGCCTGCCCAATTTGATTCCTTGACCTAGTTGAAAGGTTCTTGCTGGCAAACACTCCGATGGATATAGAAGCTGGAGTATTTTATCTAGCTCCAGATTGGGGTATGTATGAAATGTACACCATACCTTTCAGGAGAGAGTTCTCCAGCAGTTCTTTTAAGATAGCAAAACATAGGCCCATTCTAGTTAAACAGGGGACTGAGCATACAGACACTGCATGACAATGCAAGAGCCTTTACATATATGGAATATGCATATAGTCATCATGTACAGTGGATGGGCATTTTAATACTATTTTCAATTCTTTTTAAATTCATTTGCAGGTTGTGGGCATTGCTGGCTAGGTCAGCGTTCATTGCTTATTCTTAATTTTGTGTTTGAGACGGCAGATCAGGGTACAAAGCAAAGGCCGTATCATGTCAACATTTCAAATCATATTACCACTGAGAAGGGAACAAACGGGTTACGTTCCGTCACATTGTCATGAACCTAGAGGATGAGGGTACCAGAGAGGATGAATTGGAGGAGAATGTGGTTGAGGAACTACAATGTACTTCCATACTACCCAGTGAACCAATGCAGAAATATTAGCAGACCTAGACTTCTATTCTGCTACCTAGGAACAGAACAGCAAACACACCTAACAAGGCTGCTCAATGCATTCAAGTTCTTGTGCAGATACAAGCCAGGCTGTACCACCCCAGCTCTACAGAATCTGGAGGTAGGGTGGGTCCCTTCCATCAAGCAACATTCCTATTGGCTTGGCTCAGAAAAGCTGGCTCAGGTTCGGAAGGAGATTAACAACAAGCCATGAACCACCTAATAGAGCCCAGCAGCAGTGTCTCAGTTGTATTCATTCCCAAATCAGACAGCTCCATAAGGCTCTGCATTGAGTACAAAAACGTTAATGCATTGACCAGAACAGACCGCTATCACACCTTGCTGGAATATTGCACCGGCAAGGTGGATAAACCAGCCTATACTACTAAGGTAGATCTACAAGGAATACTGCTGTGTTCCCATGACTGTCTACACAGAGAAAATTTCTACCTTTCATATCACCAGATGGGTACATCAGTGGCAAATCAATCTCCAAAACGCTCCAGCCACCTTTCAAAATAAACCAGGCAGTGGCAATTTTATGTAATTTTGTAATGTAGCTAGATAAGTTCCTATTGTACAGCAACACCTGAGAAATGTGCCAAGAGCAATTGGAATCCCTCTCTGTGAATATACAGTCAGCTGCTTTGGTGGTCAATCTCACAAGAAGTGAGTTTACTAAGGTCCAAATTGCCTAGGACATGCAGTTGGTCAGAAATGAGTGCTGCAAAGGTAGAAGCAGTAGCATAGCTCCTTATTTTCACAACAAAATAGGAAATTGTGACGTTCTTAGAATGTACGGTTTCTATCAAACATTTGCCTCAAACCTCAGCAGAATATTTACACCACTGACAGATCTACAATGGAAAAATACTACAGAGTGAACAATGCCAAACTGCTTTTGAAAATACAGAAGCCATTTTAGTCATTGATCCTGTCCTTAAGCTCCAAACTCAAAACAAGCATTTAAAGTAGCGATTAATGCAAGTGACATCAGGGTATAGTTGTTCTCCTTTAGGAAGGTGAATCTGGAATAGAGACACTGATTTGTTACTTCACAGCAGCAATTAGTACTGGCTCTCAACACTGCGCAAAGTACTATGTTACTTCAGTAATAATTATCACTGGCTCTCGAATACTGCGCAAAGTACAGTGTTATTTCACAGTAGTAATTATCACTGGCTCTCAAACACTGCACACTGCGCAAAATTCAATGTTACTTCACAGTAGTGATTATTACTGGCTCTCAAACATTACAAAGTACATTGGTACTTCACAGTAGCGATTATTATTGGCTCTCAAACACTGTGCAAAGTAGGTGCAGGAAGACCATAGTCTATGCTGGCCACAATCCATTAAATGTCCACAAAGGTGCAAGACCCAGAACACCCAGTTATTCCCTTACAGTCCATTCTTTCAACAGCACCATCAGAAAACCACCCAGAAGATTTCTGGGAATACTAACGTAATGGCAGACACGTTAAATAAACCCAGTAAAGACAATATTGAGTGAGGCTAAGAGAACAAATGTGTCTGATCTTTAATGTATTCAACTGCTTTTTGCTGTGTTTAATGAGGCAAGTGTCTTGGTCACAGATCAGAATGGCTGCAGACATAAATTACGTGGCTGTCTGGAGAAAGAGGCGCACATATGTGCACGTAAGTTAAAAAAACAACAGCCCTTCAAAAGGAGGTAAGAGACAAGAACAAAATGGACTGTGATCTCTTGAGTCTACAAGATAGCATGGGATTGACCACGCCCTGTTTAATAGCAAACTAACCTCTGCAGATTATATCCCAGCTGCTCACATTTTCCTTTTGAAGAATACACAAGGACACAGAGGTTAAAAAAGCTAGTCTCATCTTTGGTGGAGTGATCTAGTGGGACTGAATGTTCTTCTATATAGCAGCCTGGGTTTGAGCGTGGGAGCGTGCTGTGAATGCCATGATCAAGAAATTATTCCCTCGCCACCCTATGCTGTATACAATTACTCACTCTTCCTCCGAGTGCTATAATTCAGTTAACTAGCAGCCAGACAAAAGGAATTAGGGCGGCAAAAGGACCCATTCACAGGGTGAATAGAAATTTAATCAGGGTTGGAAGGAATCCAAACTGCAGAACCTCAACCGATGTGCAAGACTAAAGGATGCAACCAATCACCTCTGCAGCACTGGCCACGGTGTTTAACTATCCACTGTTCATAAACAATACAGAGACTGCTTTGGGTAGCTACCTTTTTAAGGTCTATCCTCTTGGACTTCACTTATTGTTTTGTATCTCTGTGTATGTGTACTGCACTACTCATGATTCTTCATTCAATAATTAATAAATTGCTCTTTGTTAACCCAAGAAAGCCTGGTTAAACTGGTTCCTTTCACACAAGTTCAGTTGTGTCCAAAAGAAAGTTTTCCATAAGGAAAAGGGTTTCATTTTTAAATTAAGCTTGTTTCACCAACTGACAGGACAGGTAACAAAGAAGGGTAACCAGTTCATCCCCCCTCACCCACCAGTTTAATGATTTGGGATATTTTGTCTGGAATGGTACTAAATTCAAGAACCTTGTTTAGGGTCTAGGGATAATAAAAGACACAGATAAAACTCAAAGACTGCTATGAACTCAATTACGTCACTGATACCTAATATGGTTAACAGACATTTACTTTCACTTGTTATATTGTTATTGGATCAATATCAAAGTTGTTAATAAAATCAATCCATTCGTGGGTCAGTTTCCTTTTAGTTAATTTGTTAAATATTTAACTATGAGAATTACCTATTTAATTTTGCACTTTGATTTGAGGCCATACATCTAATAACCATCAACTAATATTTTTTTCCCCTGTTTAAGTGTAAATAATTAATAGACTACTTGCACAATTCTTTTCATTGGTAAAAAAATATTCACAGGAAAAAAAAATCATATTGATTAGGAGTACAAAACATCTGGAAATCTCCCCAAGGATGAAAAATTGTTGGGAATTTAAATTTAAAAGTGAATAACTGAATTAGAACTTGCAGGAGCAGAGCAGGAGGTTGGCAAGTGGGGGCTGCTATTTAAAGGTGCTGAATTCATAACACATCAGGAAACTAAACATCACACAACACCAGGTTTTAGTGCAACAGGTTTATTTAGAAAACTAAGTTTTGTAGCACTGCTGCTTGTGGAGTTACTCCACAAATACCAGATATAGGAGCAGTGCGCCAAAAACTACTACTTCCAAACAAACCTGTTGTACCATAACCCAGTGTTATGTGATTTTTAACTTTTACACCACTCAGCCTAACACTAATCATATCTGGAACCTGGTTGTAACCTGCTGACTTTTGTATCTAACCACAGTGGCAGGCTGTATAGGATTGGCTGTTCAGAAGATGGGTTGTCACTTCAAGTTAATTGCTTAATTGTCACAAAATTAATGTCACCTTTGTAAGTTAACTGCTTTCCATGTGTTTTCCAGGCTTTCTGGAACTTGCCAATGATGACAACGCTAGAATACAGCCCGAAGGATGGTTGTGAGTTCTATACCTAGGGGAAACAATCTCAGAATAAAAAGCAAGCCATTTAGGTCTAAGATGAAAAAAAAAACTTGTTCATTCAGAGGGTAGTGAATCTTTGGAGCTCTGCACACTAGAGAGTTGTAGGAACTCAATTCCTAAGGAAGTTCAAGACAAGGACAAATACCTTTCCAGTTACTAATGGAAAGAGATAGGAGAATGATGAAGGATAATGATATGGAGGCAGATAAGTGGAGAATGGTAGAACAAGTTGAATGGCTTCTTCCAGGAACAGGCCTTTACTTCATCATGAATCCATCTTGTGATGTCGCTTAGCCCTTTTAGGTACTGTCTCATACACTTAGAACAGTGATTTCTTGAAATTGTGTGCCTTTTACCTTCCTTCCAGACCAGGAAGTCATTGACTGCACACACACACACACACACACACACACACACACACACACACACACACACACACACACCAATTAAGGGAACAGCAAATCATTCAGGAATATATTTGTCATCCACAAAGTTTTAGGGTCATAGTAACAAAGGAGTTGGATTAGGCTATTCAGCCCATTGAACATTTAACGAGATCGTAGCTAATTTTCTTCCTCAATGCCATTTTCTAGGATTATTCCCACATCTCTTGGAAATTTTTTATAATCCCAAGTTTCTATTCCATCGGCGTGCAGTTCATGGACAGTCACAAAAATGTTTATGTGGATGTGCACAAGATTTCTGGAGAGTTACCATAATGTTTTTCTGGTGACAACCTATTCTTCATAACTCAAAGCAGATGTGCTGGCTTTCTGCCCCAGGTCAAAGAATACCTATTTAACATGTGGCTTATGGACGCTGGTGAGGAACCCAATCAATGCCATCAGGAATGAAATACAAAAAGCTCCGTAGAACAACCAGTTATGTTTTTCAGCAAGCAATAAGCATGCTCAAGATTTATTTTTGATACATGGGCTGATCTGGAGATTTTGTTCAATATAGACCTACCAGGATCTCCAGGGTGATTGTCGTATTCATGAAACAGTGAAATTCAGTGAAACTCTGAAAAAAGCTGAGTTTACTGAGCATCTTCAGGTATTTTCAAAGGGGACAAATGTAATAAAGCCAGGGCCCAAGCAATGGCACTTCTTATTACTCAGAATGCTCTCATTACTGGATTGGGGTCCATGTTTTCTCCACTAGTTTCCTTACATGTCAGCTGGTGTGAAGTTACTTTCCCACTGCCTTTTCTCAACAAAATGCAGCCTTGCAAACAAGAAAAAATTCTCTAACAGGGATGTTGATATGGGTAATGCATTGAAGTGGAGGCAATGGCATAGCGATATTATTTCTGGACTGTTAATCCAGAAACCCAGGTAATGTTCTAAGAACCAGGGTTATGCTGCATGTATGTGAATGGACAGGATGTGAATGTAAATAAGATTAGTGAGTTACAGGTGCAGATTACCATGAGGAATAATGCTATAATAATGTGGCTATAATAGAGACCTAGCTCAAAGGAGAACATAACAGTATTAAATACGCCTGGATGCAAGGTAGAAAAAAAAATAAGAAAGGAGGAGAATGTGTGGTGTATTGGTTAAGGAGACCATTGCAGAACTGAGGGACAACATCAATTTTGTGACTGAAAGGAGACAAAAATGGCACAAGTATTTTTCTTGATCAACTAGTGGGAAAGATTCAAAGGAACACATTTACAAGGAAATTGGAGAGAGATTAAAACATTTTGGAGTAGTTAAAATTGAGTTGTTTAGTTATACAAATGTACACCGGGACAGTGGTAAAGAAAAGCAGGGAGGAAGCATTCCTAGGTTATGTTCAGAGGCATTTCTTACAGCAGTATGTGTTCAGTCCAATGGGAGGAGGCTCAGCTAGATCTAGTTTTTGGGAATGACCTGGTGTAAGTAGATTAATTGTCTGTGAAAAAATATTTACAGACAGTTATCATTGATCCATACGGTTTATAATAATGATGGAAAAAGTCAATGAACAATGTAGAGAATCCAAAAGTACTGGTGAGAGCTGTCTTCAATGGGAGCAAGAAAACAGCTGGAACAGAGACTGGAGCCAAAGCGTACTGGAAAAATATGTAGCTGAATGATGGGGTAACATTTAAAGGATAGGTGTTTTGCATACAAACAAGATATATTCCTTCAAAATGGAAAGGCATGTCAAACAACTCCAGAGTTCCCTGAATGGAGAAGGAAACAGAAATTAAATTCATCGGGCTTATGCCCGAAATGTTGAATTTCCTATTCCTTGGATGCTGCCTAACCTGCTGTGCTTTAACCAGCAACACATTTTCAGCTGTGATCTCCAGCATCTGCCGACCTCATTTTTTACCCGAAGATTTACACATGGAGGCAGGACACATAGCCAAGGTACGAAATAACAAAAACACAAATGATGCAGGTGTAACCTAGATCATGGTGATAGAAACCAATTTAGTCATTTAGAAGGGCTCAAACTGATAAAGATGAGGAACTGAATAGACTGTGTCCATACTCAGAGTTAACAAGGCATCTGGGCTGATGACATACATCCAAAGATAGTAAAAGAACTGAGATTGGCAAATGTGAAGCTATTGGCCATAATCTTTCAGTTTTCCCTAGACTCAGCACTGATGCCACAGGTATGGAGAATTGTGAACACTGTTTAAGGAGGGTGTAAGGATAAGACCAAGAATTATGGATTGGTCTTAACTTTGGTGGTGGGAAAACTTTTAGAAGCAACAATTGGGATGAAATTAGTAGTCAGGTGAATAAATGATGGTTAATTAAGGAGAGTCAGCATGTAATGCCTGAGGGAAAAACATTTTTCCTTAACTTGCTGGTATTCTTTGAGGAGGTACCAGAAAGGGTTGATGAGTTTTATACATGACATCCAAAAGTTGTTTTATACAGCTCCACACAAATGACTTATTAGCAAAGTTAAGCTCATGGAGTAAAATAGGTAGTAGTAACATGAATTCAAAATTGGCTGAATGATAGTGAAGAGAGACTAATGGTCAGTAGATGTGTTTCAGCTGGAGAAAGGTTTATAGCGGAGCTTCCCAGATCTCTATTGAGACCTTTGCTTTTCCTGGTTTATAATTTAGATCTTACAGTGCAGGATACAAATTCAAAATAACATAAAATGAGGAAGATAGTGTAGAACTTCAAAAGAGCATTGACAAATTGGTGGAGAGAACAGGTAAATGGCAGATAAAATTCTATACAGAGTAGTGTAAGGTGATGCATTTTGGCAGACAATGAACAAATATTATTAAATAAAGGGTACTATTCTCAAGGGTGTACAGGAGCAAAGAAACTTGAATGTATATGTCCATAAATCATTAAAGGTGACTGGACAGATGGAAAGAGTAGTTATGAAAGCATTTGTAATATAGACTTTATCAACAGGGGCATCGAGTACAAGAGGATGGAGGTTATGCTAAACGTGTTAAAGACATTGGTTAGACCTCAGCTGGAGTGTTGTGCAATTCTGAACACCACATGTCAGGCATGATGTGCATAGAGAATGCATTATGACAATAATTCCAGAGATGAGAAACTTTAGTTATGATAGGCTGGGGCTGCTCTCCAAGGCTCAGAGGAGATTTAATTGAAGTTTTCAGAATCATGAGGAGGATGGACAGAATAGTCAAGGTGAAACATTCAAGAGCAGTTTCAGATGGAATGGAACAAGACAGAACAAAATGATTTCATTTGAGGTCAACCATCACAAAGGCTGGTGTGGTTCCAGTAAACATGTCTTAAAGGAACTTGACATCATAAAGCAATGCCTCATCCAAGGTGGTACAGCCTTTAACACAAAATAAGAAATGCTGGAAGAATTCTGTCCTAAATTTTCCAGAATAACATTTTTTTTCCAAACTGGATGCGAAGCAGCTGTACTGGTCTTCCCACTAACGGGAACAATCCCAAGGCCAGGATAGTTACATTGAACATCACCATTTGGGCTGTTAACCAAGATGTATTCCTGCAGCATGCAGATAGGATCATTGAGAATGTATCTGGTTGTATTGGAATTGCTGACTTTACCAAGATCATGGGTAGGCAAAGGCAGTGCCTGACCACAACCTTCATCATTGATGAAAGCAGCTTGATGGGAAGAGTTATTCATAGCACAAAATATTAGGTTACAGTCAGTGAGACAAACTCCTTTGGGTCCATTTACTCTGAAATCCAGGTCACAGAGGATGTTAAACAGCAGTAGATGAACCACAAAAGACTTTAGATTAGATTACTTACAATGTGGAAACAGGCCCTTCGGCCCAACAAGTCCACACCGACCCGCCGAAGCACAACCCACCCATACCCCTCCATTCACCCCTTACCTAACACTACGGGCAATTTAGCATGACCAATTCACCTGACCCGCACATCTTTGGACTGTGGGAGGAAACCGGAGCACCCGGAGGAAACCCACGCAGACACGGGGAGAACGTGCAAACTCCACACAGTCTGTCGCCTGAGTCGGAAATTGAACCCAGGTCTCAGGCGCTGTGAGGCAGCAGTGCTAACCACTGTGCCACCGTGCCGCCCACAAAGCATGTGTCTTTTGTAAGACAAAAAGTCCAACTAATCTTTATTCCAAACACCCTGCATAATCCAACTGTTACAATATAAAATGCAAAACATTAGTTCTGATATTAGATACAATGCAGGTTCACACATACTTATCTAGCAACTAATTCACTATTGAGACAGATCATAAGTCACTAAAAATAACATGCAAAAAATCATTAATAAGAGCACTGCTACATTTGTGGTATTGATTCATTAAGATGTAAGCAAATGACTTCAAAGTGATGTATAAGCCTGGTACCAAGAATATTGTGACTGATACACAGCAAATTATCCAACCCATACAAAGACAAAGAGCTCCACTGATACTTGAAATGATGATGTTGAAGATGGTCACAAGGTTGATCTGTTACACTTTGTCAGTAGTCAGGCTAAACAGTAACAACCAGCAACTGATGAAGATGAGCAACTACAAGAGTTGCAAAGTATCAAAGGAGGGCTGGATGGTATGAAAGCAGGACCTGAGAATATTTATTCATTTTGGCCTTAGGAGTATATCATGACATGTCATTCTCTAGGGCAAACAAGTCCAAATACTAAAAGCACTGCATCAAGATATTAGGTCCATGCTAAATCATGGACAGTGAGTGCAAAAGATGGCAAGTACATGAGTCTGTGTAGTGGCCAGGGATGAATCAGGATATTAACCACTGATTCATGAATACATATTGACCCACCCAGTGAAGGATCCTTCACATCCACACAATGTTCCATCCACTGTTTGGGTAAGAGTATTCCTATTCAGAGTCCAGCGAGAATTACATCCTTTTAATTGATTGCTTCATTAATTTTCCAATTGTACAAATCAGTGGATAGTTTTTCCACTCAGTAATAGGAATGAGATCAATTTTCAGATACATGTTACATTATTAAGGATCAATCATTAAACAACTGAATCTGGGCCATTTGTATCAGTATTTTAGGAGACTATTTTACAAAGAAAATATTGGAAAAGCTCAGGAGGTTAGAGAGCATCTGCAAAGCAAGAACCATCTAATGTTTCAGACCTAACATTAGGAATATTTTTAGATATCCAGCATCTCTTTATTTTTACTGGTTAAAGAATGAATCGTTACTTCCTTGAGGAATTTAGCAAAAAGACATGGAAATCAGCAGAGAGTAGCAATTCTTTCATTGCATATGTGTTCTGTGGAAAAAAACAGTCTGGGAATCTAAACAAAGATGTCACAATATTTTAGGAGACACCAATCCAATTCTTGAAAATTCCATCCGCGGTTCTTTTTCCATTATAATAAAACTCAGATTCTAGAGTGAACTGTTGTTCATCCCAATTCTAGCTGTTGATTATCCTCTGCGCTAATAAATATTCCAGAAATAATGCACATAAGATCTTTGTGAATTTTCTGTTGCTTTGTTTTGTATTTCTTCTGAGGTTTCACAACCCTTTTGTAGTCAAAGAATTATATAGACAATCTGGAGTGCTGCCTGTTCAGTGCACTGTATAGTTCCTACATGTTTTTTGAGATCTAAGTAATATGCTCAATAATACTAATTAATGTAAATCCTAATTTCTTTCTCTATTTACCATTGATACTTAGAGATTTCATTAGTTTCCTGCTTTCCACACCACCTATAGAAGATTCTGGAAAAGCATCAGCATGCTATGATTTTATGTTATGGCTGGACATGGAGCAGAATATGCTGGCATCTTTATAAGTTGATCTACAACTATAAAAACTTACATTGAGTGATGGATTTGAAACAAAGATAATGAAAATTTTCAAAAGAATATTTTACTATGAAAAACTAATCGGAACATTGTTTTGAGCGTTTCAATGTGAGCATTATCTATTACTTCAAGCAGAACAGATAAACATTAGGCACTCTTCAAATTATTTTTGTCAAGGCTCAAAAGGTCTAAACTTTAAAGATCAACATTTTATCTTGCTCTTTTTTTTATCATTAAATTTTTAAAATTTGTCTCTACATTGATCCAATTCATTTTACAATTTCTAAAGTTATACTATGATGTGCCAACTGAATTGTTTTTCTATAATAATCATCTTTGAAACCATTTCTAAACTTCAAAGTTCAATGATTATTGCATTTAAAGCTTATCTAAAGAAGAGTTTATCAGGTAACCATGACAACTGTGTACATAACATTACATCATTTCCTTCAGCTAAGCGCAAATTAGACTACGCAATGATAACTTACAATGGGAGTGTCAAGACTTCAAAAGATCAATTAATGTCAATAGCAAGAAAGTAATGTTTTCCTGAGGCAACCACAAGAAAACTGCCAACTATTACACAATGCATTGACCTGTAATTACTAGAGGCATCCCTTACGTGCATTGTGTTAAGGGCTACACCCTGCTTCATGTTTTATTTCTAAAGAAAATGGCTCTGGGGATGAAGATGAAAATATTCAATTATATTAAGATTTATATAATACAATATAGCACAGGAACAGATTCTTCAGGCTACCAAGCCTGTGCTGATGCCTAGTCCTTATTTAATCCTGCCACTTATTGCCCATGTGCAGTTTCAACCCTCTACTACCTCCTGTTCATATGTCAACAAGGTACATCTTGCCCGTCTCCACTTTCCCCACTGGCAATGCAGCCCAGGCACCCACTACCCTCCCAGTGAAAGATTTTACCTGCATTTTGTCCCTAAATTTTCCCCCTCTCACTTTTGTAGTTGACATTTCTAGTTGAAAAGTGTGGCTGGAAAAGCACAACTGGTCAAGCAGCATCTGAGCAGCAGGAGAATTGACATTTCGGGCATTAGTCCTTCATCGGGAATCGGAACTAAAACCCTCCGGACCAGGCAACATCCTGGTAAATCTTCTTTGGACCTTCTCCAAAGGATCCATGCCCTTCTGGTAGTATGGCAACCAGAACGGCTTGCGTTTGAGAATTGAAGAATTCTAACTAATTTATTAATTCTGATTTAATCCCCAAGACATGTATGGCTAAAGCAAAATCTCTCGCTGTTTTTCACAGAATTAAACTAGCACAAAGTTCACCAGTAAACACTGGTCACGAAATGTTTTCTCTCAGAAAATTCTTCACAGTGAAGTTATTAGCATTGACCCTTAATTCAGGGGAAAACTCTAAAATTAAAGAAAAAGCTTATACCACAGAAACCAAATAATGTGAAAACTGATATCCTCAGACACTTAGAGGTACAGAAAACATGTTTTGTGCCTTTTTAAGGTTCCAGTGGTAGATGATTAATCTATTTCAGTTCAGACTAGAAACCAAATGACTTCCTCCACAGCTTTACCATCTATTTTAGCACAGCAGGAAGGTTCCAGGGCAACAGGAAAAAGCTTCAAATAATTAAAAGATAAATCTAATTTAACAAACATGAGTAGCATACTGAAGGATTGTAATCCATATGAGACTTGATTTTTTTTAAAGTAGCAAGAAGCAAGAAACATAGTACACAAGAAATAAATGTGAAACTTTTCCAGTGCTTAGAAATGACAACATAGAATCATGGGACAAAACTATTGTATTATTTGATATTTATGTGCTTAATTTTACATAACTGGCTCCTTTGAATGAAGTTGAGACTGCAGTCTTGCATTATCTGAATGTCTGACCCTCTTTGGTATCTTGTTTGTGGAAGCAGCAAGGTAATAAGAATGACAATGACAACAACTCTGATGTCAAATATACCAGGGTATATTCAAATAATCTGGCCTTCAGCACTTCCTCACACTGCCTTTTGGGTAGATAAGAGTTGCTAATGTTTATTATAAGTATCAGAAAATGATTGAAAATGTTCAATACATCATTACCTTCAAGTGGTGATGTAAATATATATCTGAGATAAGGTAGCCTGGTGGCTCAGTGGTTAGCACTGCTGTCTTAGAGCCTGTGACCTGGGTATAATTCCAGCCTTGGTTGGTTGTACAAACTCTACACAGACATTCTCCCCATGTCTGCGTGGGCTTGCTCCGATTTCCTGCCACAGTCCAAAGATGTGCAAGTTACATGGATTGGTCATTGCAGACTTGATGGGCCAAATGGCCTCTTTCTGCAATGTATGGATTCTATGATATTATAACAATGATTCCACTTCAAAACAACTTTATTGTGTATAAACAACTTCTCGATTTCCTAAATCTATGACAGGTAATGTTTAAGTGCGATTCTTTCTTGATGTTTTTTCAATGCTGGTGTACTTACCTCATAGATGGTGATCAATTCTTGGTATTGTCACTGTCATTGATGGAAATTGCATCATTGAAACCACAATTGCCAAGATACTACAGTGCTATGCAAAAATTTCTGATTTTTGGTTATTCATTCTTAATAGACCCAAAAACATGTAAATTTTTTTTATTTTTATCAGAATTACAAGAATTCAAGAAATAGAGATGACAGAAGTCATTTTTCCTATCAGTTCATTAGTCTGCAAAGATTGTATATGCCACCTATCAGATTATGCAATTGTTGCTGAAGTGTTACTGAAATTTTAGTCCAATTATTCTCCTGGAATCATTTTCATGAAAGTTCTCTACATGTGAATAACTTTCACATGTAGGTAAAATCACACAGCTAAAATCTTTTATTTGTCCATGATCCCACAGGCAATTCAATTTTGAAGTCGTATTCCACACCTATACTTTGTAAATTCTTAATCCTGCATAGTTCTGTTGGATCACTACTCAGGGACTTCAGTCACAGACTAAAAAGTCGGACTTCTTCATAATTTGTTGCTGTCAGTTCATAAATTTTGGCATCAAAACAAAGACATGGGGCCAAGCAGCTTTATGACAATGCCAGTTTGCTCAAGAGCTGGCTTTGAGAATTTCCACAGAACATTTGCTCAACTAGTTCATCAGGAAGTGATCCTATTCCCGCATTGTCCAAATACTGCATGGCTAACATAGGATGGCATTCTTCATGACAATGTTCATTACACAGGATGATGCCATGTCATTTTTTTTTGTTACTCAGTTGTCTTCAAGTCTGAGAACCAAGGCTATAGATAGCTTTTGGAAAACGATACTCACTTTTCCTGAAGCAAGTGATGTCAACCAGTCATAGAACAGCAGTATGAGTCAGTGATTAGGCTGATGGTCAGGTGGCTCCCTAGAGAATTGTGGCCCTCACAACATGGGATGAATTTGGAAATCTCCTGTATAACATATTTCGAGTGTGAGTAGATTGCTGTATGCTTCTCAGCAATGCTTATGGGAGGTCTTGTCTCTAAACAGAATCTGGGACAGGTACTCAGAAGTTTTGACTGCCTCTTAGAAGGAGAATCAGTTGTTAATTTCTGAAAACCTCCCCTCAATCTACAGTTGACACCAGATCCTTCTCTTCCATGTGCATGTAAAGAGGCATTCAATTCATCCATTACCTACGAACGTACCCACCATCCTTCTTTACTCTGCTATGACTAAGTCAGTAATCATCACTAGAGTGAATATTTCTGCAACAAGTAAATGTACTCTTCTGTATATGACTCTAACACCCACGAGAAACAAAGCATTATGGCCTTGCACATTCTATTTTAATAGGATTAGACTATCCTTTCTTATTTCTGTGCTTCCCTGTTTGATTAAAGTGTCCTTACAACCAAGTTACTGCTCTCCCACAGGGTCACCACAGGCTGTTGATTTCAGGATAGGCTATTAAGTCTGTCATGGAACTATGTCTAGCATGGTCCTCTGAGGAACATAATCAAAGTCATTACTTTGAAACTGTTTGATTTGAGACAGATTCCTGACATCTGCTGGACCCTGGATCTATGGACTCATGATTGGTGGGATAGGTGATCTATCAGAGTTTAGATCGGAGTGGTGCTGAAAAAGCACAGCAGGTCAGGATTTCTAATGAAGGGTTTTTGCCCGAAACATCGATTTTCTTGCTCCTTGGATGCTGCCTGACCTGCTGTGCTTTTCCAGCACCACTCTGATCTAAACTCTGCTTTCCAGCATCTGCAGTCCTCACTTTTGCCAAGGTGATCTATCAGCAGAAATCAGATTCTGAAAGTTCTGCAACTCAGGAATAGCCAGGGAAACCATCGTTTATGCTATATTCCATTTCATTCCCTAATGCCCCAAAGCAGCAGTCTGTGATTCCAATGAAGAGAAAGTTACCACAATGTCTTTACATCAAGGACAAATTTAAATGTTACACTTGTCAGTTTATTGTAAGTCCTTAGAATCTGACTCCGCTCAAGTGTCTTTCCAGGTACATATATGAGTTCTAACTCTTGAGGTACTCTTGACGTCAGTTTCAGTTCACAAGGTGGCACTTTCTCATTCAGTCCATACACTTCCTGACTTCCTTCACATTCTACAAACATTATACCTTCATAGAAACTTCCACTCCAGCCTCTGCCTGCAGATGCTTGAGATAAATGTAAGTGAGTAAAGTGAATGTGTTGGGGCAGGGAAAGATGGGTTAAGATGGAATTGTTACCATTGGTAGATATGCTTAACTTCATCCTCTTCTTCCTCAGCATCAGTTTCATACAACATGAGGAACAGAAAGTTCCCAATGTCACACGTGTTGCTCTGACAGATTACTGGGCATACAGGCATAAAGCGATAGCTCAAGACAGTATTTTGTACAGTGGGAGTAGAGCCATTATTGCTAAAGAAATGACAAAAGAGAAACTGAAGCACATCCATGCAAGCCATCACGGAAATGAATCTAGTCTAAGCATGACAAGAGCAATTCTCTATTGGCTACACATGAATAAAGGGGTCAAGGACCAAGACAGCCAGTACTGTGTTTGTAACTTACAACGAGTTCAGCATGTTAAAGAGCCAAATATCACACAGGACATCCCAGACAGACCAAAAGTGATTATCTTGTCACCATTAACTCGTATTCTGACTACTGGAAGTTAGATCAACTGACATTAACAATTTCTACTGAGGATGTAGAATTCCTAAAAGCCCACTTCAGTCGTTATGTTATTCATGATATTGTGATGAGTGACCCTGGCCTTCAAATCATGAATTAAGAATTCAGCTGCTTCACAAAGAATTGGGAAATTCAACATACGATATTACCACACAATCCCCAGTCAGATGGAAAGCTGGTGTGGGACTGAAAATCACTAAAGACATCATAATGAAACCTAGCAAACTGAGCAGACTTGTGAAAGGCAATTCATGATTGGTAAAACAAACCTGGAACACAGTCCAGTTGAAAGACTAATGTCACACCACACCCAACCTGCATTCCCTGTAATGAGACAGCTACTGAAGTCAGAGGTAGTTACATAAATGTGTGACTAAATCAAAATGAAATTACAGAAAGCCAAATTTCACTTGAATAAACTGCCATGTCATTGTCAAAGCTGAACACTGGAGAACTAGTTAAAGGACAAATATTTAACACACTCAACAGGAGTCAGCCAACTTGAGCTGTATGTGAAGTAGTTGTCAACCATACATAGTGAACATTAATATTAAATGCATTCTTGCAACAGCAGACATCCATGTACTAGTAGAGAAACTGTTCTTACACTGTGGAAAGATGATGAGGAAGATGTGATCTCACCACCAGCACAGAATGCAGAATGACCATCAGTTTCAGAGATCCACCATGGCTGGGCAGGAGACATTGATCAGCAACAACAATTACCACATCCTTAACATTTACCATGGGAACCCAAGAATAGAAATAAATAGATACCTGATGAACAGTCAATGTTAATGCACATTTTATTTACCATTAAGAGACTTACACAACTTAAAGATATGTATACAATGCATGTGCAAACATTGAATGAGTAATCATTTTCTTTGTCATTATGTAGTTTGGGCAATTTGTAACTGCATTTTTTGTTGGTGAAGTGTGGGACATTTGGTAAAATGCAACTGTATTCAGTATATAGGCTACATTTCATCATGTGACCATTTCCTCTATTGCAAGTGCCTTAATGTGCAATTTCTGGTGATTACTAATTTTAGTTAGAATTATTTCACAGTAAAATCTATCAAGCTTTCTGAAAATGTATGTAAATTATTTTTTTTTCTTTTTTTTTGCAACCGAGTGGCCAGTGACAAGCAGTGCCTTCACATCAAAGGGCAATGCTGTGTGATCCTAACTACATTTTTTTTCTTATTTTGCTTTTTTTTTCTTTTTTTCCCAGTGCCCTTCACATCAAAGGGGACACTCCTGTTCTTTTTTTTCCCTTGTTTTTTAACCCCCACACTATTTTACCCAGCACCCATGATGTGTGTGTGTGCAGGTGTGAGACACAGTGAAAGACACAGAGTGTACAAATCTTTATTCAATTTCCACGTAAATTATTTTATAAAGATCATAATTAATTTATTGATGTCTTGCCGGATTGTATGAATCTTGGGTACATGATTCATGCATACACAAAACTTGGACTTACCACCAATTCCAAAAAGGCTCAGATCATCTATCAACCATCACCAACAGAGACAAATCAGGCAGAACCATCAATTCAGGGTACAATCAATGACTGCAGATGCTGGAAAACAGATTTTGGGTTAGTGGTGTTGGAAAAGCTCAGCAGTTCAGGCAGCATCCGAGGAGCAGCAAAATTGACGTTTCGGGCAAAAGCCCTTCATCAGGAATAAAGGCAGAGAGCCTGAAGCATGAAGAGATAAGCTAGAGGAGGGTGGGGGTGGGGAGAAAGTAGCATAGAGTACAATGGGTGAGTGGGGGAGGGGATGAAGGTGATAGGTCAAGAGGAGAGGGTGGAGTGGATAGGTGGAAAAGAAGATAGGCAGGTGGGACAAGTCATGGGGACAATGCTGAGCTAGAAGTTTGGAACTAGGGTGAGGTGGGGGAAGGGGAAATGAGGAAACTGTTGAAGTCCACATTGATGCCCTGGGGTTGAAGTGTTCCGAGGTGGAAGATGAGGTGTTCTTCCTCCAGGCGTCTGGTGGTGAGGGAGCAGCGGTGAAGGAGGCCCAGGATCTCCATGTCCTCGGCAGAATGGGAGGGGGAGTTGAAATGTTGGGGCACAGGGCGATATGGTTGATTGGTGCGGGTGTCCCGGAGATGTTCTCTAATGCGCTCTGCTAGGAGGCGTCCAGTCTCCCCAATGTAGAGGAGACCGCATCGGGAGCAACGGATGCAATAAATGATTAGTAGATGTGCAGGTAAGACTTTAATGGATGTGGAAGGCTCCTTTAGGGCCTGGGAAGGAGGTGAGGGAGAAGGTGTGGGTGCAGGTTTTGCAGTTTCTGTGGTGGCAGGGGAAGATGCCAGAATGGGAGGGTGGGTTGTAGGGGGGCATGGACCTGACCAGGTAGTCACAGAGTGACTGGTCCCACCTGCCTATCTTCTTTTCCATCTATCCACGCCACCCTCTCCTCCCTGACCTATCACCTTCATCCCCTCCCGCACTCACCTATTGTATTCTACGCTACTTTCTCCCCACCCCCACCCTCCTCTAGCTTATCTCTACATGCTTCAGGCTCTCTGCCTTTATTCCTGATGAAGGACTTTTGCCCGAAACGTCGATTTTGCTGCTCCTCGGATGCTGCCTGAACTGCTGTGCTCTTCCAGCACCACTAATCCAGAATCTGGTTTCCAGCATTTGCAGTCATTGTTTTTACCTCGTTGATTTTAACCCTACTGCGAATCCTCTTGCAAGGATGCCTGCCTTGAAGAAGTTTTCCTCCTCTCTCTACAAGAATCTCAGGGAGTCCCTCTCCCACTGCAACCCCCAGGTCATTTCTCTGCCCTGAAGCTCTTCAACCATGTCCTGAAACAAACTCGCTACCACAGCCACATTTGCTTCCTCAGTGCCTGCCTCCGTAACCAACTCATCCCACACAGACTCTGGGCCACCTTTAAACCAGCAGAGTTCGGACCCGAACAGGACAAACAGTACAGACTACAGATTCAAAAACACCAGCAACAGTTCTCCTTCAAGATTCTCCGCTCCACGCTTGCAGCAATGCATCGGCACCTAACCTCTCTACAGTCAGCCCTGCCTCAGCTCAGGGCCACACTCTCAGAATTGTAAAGGACCCACTCTGCACTACATCCTCAGGAGAATTCATACTCTTAACAAACAGTATTACAACTCCATCTCAAACATCAAAAACTGTAAGTACAACAAACTTATCTACCCACCTCCATAACCAACGCTCCTCAAACATTCCAGAAGATTCCCCTGGCCTCTGAAACTACTTGGACTCCATTAGCCATGCAGCTGGTGCAGCTGCCACCACCACACTGATTGATGATGTCACTTATGCCCCCATCATGGCCACTCCCATAACCACTTCTGCCCCTCACAATTCCTCATACATCACACGTGACATCACTTCCGCCCCTCACATCATCGCTAATGTCACACGCTCAGTGACTTCCGCCACCCCTACTGCCGAGTCTGCCACCACTTCCGCCCCCACCAGCGCCACTCACCTGCATTCTGCTGACACGCCCCCCACATGTCCCACTGTCACCATTCCCGGCCCCCAGAACCCTGAGGGGAGCACCACCCCTGCTCATGACTCCACCCCCATTCACCCACCATCACACCCACTCCAGTTACTGGCTCTGCCCCCACTCCCAGCTCCACACCCACACCAGATCCCAACTCCCAGCCCTGCCGAGTTTTCACCATCCCTCCAGACCTTCCCCTCACTGAGGACGAACGATCAGTCCTCAGCAAAGGACTCCCCTTCATCCCCCTCCGTCCACGCATCAATGAATTTAATACACGCCGTGACGTCGAACACTTCTTCCACCGCCTCCACCTCCGAGCTTATTTTCACAATCAGGACTCCCACCCACCTTCCGAGGACCCCTTCACCCACCTCCAACACACTGCATCCACCTGGATACCCCGCGCTGGCCTATTACTCGCCCTCAACCTCTTCATTTCCAACTGCTGCTGGGACATTAACTACCTCAACCCGTCTACCCACACCCCCCCCCCCCAACTCCAACCTCTCACCCTCACAACGCGCTGCCCTCCAATCCCTCTGCTCCAATCCCAATCTCACCATCAAGCCAGCAGATAAAGGGGGCGCAGTGGTAGTCTGGCGCACTGACCTCTACACCACTGAAGCCAAATGCCAACTCAAGGACACCTCTTCCTAGCGCCCCCTCGACCATGACCCCATCCCCCATCACCAAACCATCATCTCCCAGACTATGCAGAACCTCATCACCTCAAGAGATCTCCCACCCACAGCTTCCAACCTCATAGTCCGGGAACGCCGCACTGCCTGGTTCTACCTCCTTCCCAAGATCTACAAGCCTTACTACCCTGGCTGACTCATTGTCTCAGCATGCTCCTCCCCAATGAACTCATCTCTGTCTACCTCGACACTGTCCTATCCCCTCTAGTCCAGGAACTCCCCACTTACGTTTGAGACACCACCCACGCCCTCCACCTCCTACAAGATATCCGTTTCCCCGGCCCCCATCTTCACCATGGATATCCAATCCCTCTACACCTGCATCCGCCATGACCAGGGCCTCCAAGCCCTTCGTTTTTTCCTCTCCCGACATCCATAACAGTACCCTTCCACTGACACTCTCATTCGTTTGGCCGAACTGGTCCTCACCCTTAACAATTTCTCCTTCGAATCCTCCCACTTCCTCCAGACCAAAGGGGTAGCCATGGGTACATGTATGGGCCCCAGCTATGCCTGTCTCTTTATTGGCCACGTAGAACAGTTGATCTTCCGTAATTACACCGGCACCACTCCCCACCTCTTCCTCCGCTACATTGATGACTAAATTGGCGCCACCTCATGCTCCCGTGAGGAGGTTGAATAATTCATCAACTTCACCAACACATTCTACGCTGACCTTAAATTTACTGGACATCTCTGACACCTCCCTCCCCTCCCTGGACCTCTCCATCTCCATTAATGATGACCGACTTGACACTGACATTTTTTACAAACTCAACGACTCCCACAGCTACCTGGATTACACCTCTTCCCACCCTACCTCTTGCAAAATGCCATCCCGTATTCCCAATTCCTCCGCCTCTGCCTTATCTGCTCCCAGGAGGATCAGTTCCACCACAGAACACACCAGATGGCCTCCTTCTTTAGAGACCGCAATTTCCCTTCCCATGTGGTGAAAGATGCCCTCCAACGCATCTCGTCCACATCCCACACCTCCGCCCTCAGACCCCACCCCTCCAACCGTAACAAGGACAGAACGCCCCTGGTGCTCACCTTCCAACCTACAAACCTTCGCATAAACTAAATCATCCGCCAACATTTCCGCTACATCCAAAAAGACCCCACCACCAGGGATATATTTCCCTCCCCACCCCTTTCCGCCTTCCGCAAAGACCGTTCCCACCGTGACTACCTGTTCAGGTCCACGCCCCTCTACAATCCACCCTCCCATCCTGGCACCTTCCCCTGCCACCGCAGGAACTGAAAAACCTGCACCCACACCTTCTCCCTCACCTCTATCCAAGGCCCTAAAGGAGCCTTCCACATCCATCAAAGTTTTACTGCACATCCACTTATATCATTTATTGCATCCGTTGCTCCCGATGAGGTCTCCTCTACATTGGGGAGACTGGACGCCTCCTAGCAGAGCACTTTAGGGAACATCTCTGGGACACCCGCACCAATCAACCACACCATCCTGTGGCCCAACATTTCAACTCCCCCTCCCACTCTGCCGAGGACATGGAGGTCCTGGGTCTTCTTCACTGCCGCTCCCTCACCACCAGACGCCTGGAGGAAGAACGCCTCATCTTCCGCCTCGGAACACTTCAACCCCAGGGCATCAATGTGGACTTCAACAGCTTCCTCATTTCCCCTTCCCCCACCTCACCCTAGTTCCAAACTTTCAGCTCAGCACTGTCCCCATGACTTGTCCGGACTTGTCCTACCTACCTATCTCCTTTTTCCACCTATCCACTCCACCCTCTCCTCCCTGACCTATCAGCTTCATCCCCTCCCCCACTCACCTATTGTACTCTTTGCTACTTTCTCCCTATCCCCACCCTCCTCTAGCTTATATCTCCGCGCTTCAGGCTCTCTGCCGTTATTCCTGATGAAGGGCTTTTGCCCGAAATGTCAATTTTGCTGCTCCTCGGATGCTGCCTGAACTGCTGTGCTCTTCCAACACCACTAATCCAGAACCATCAATTCAGCTTGGTGAAACAACCCTGAAAAATCTGGACCACTTTCTGGATCTTGGAAGTTACTTCCTCTCCAATGTTGAACTTTAATGGTGAGATCCAACATTGTCTTAAATGAGCTGGAACAGCTTTGGGACATCTCCAAATAAGAGCCTTGCATGTTCGTGATATCCAGACAGACACCAGTATGTTAGTATACAAAGCAGTGGTGATCCCAACGCTCCTGTATGCACAGAAGCTTGGACAACATACCAATGAGATTTGAAAGCACTTGAAAAGTGCCTTTAACACTGCCTTCGACACATCTCGAATATCAACTGGGAAGATAGAAGAACCAATGTCAGCGTGCCGAAAGAAGCAAAAACGACAAGCATTGAAGGCTCCGTCATCATGAGCCAACTAAGATGGAGCGGTCATGTTGTTCAGATGAAAGTCTAACATCTGCTGAAACAAATATTCTACTCCCAGCTTAAAGAATGCAAATATAAACGAGGCAGTCAACAGAAGAGATTCAAAGATGTTTCAACAGCCAACATGAAGAAATGTAACACCAACATCAACAATCAGGAACCCAGTGCCAAGGACAGGAAACTCTGGCAAACCATCATCCAAGAAAGAACAGCAACTTTCAAAGACAATAGAAGAAAACAGAAAGCGAGGCAGCAACAACCAAAACCCAATCTGCCATCTGGAACTACTTGTCCTGAATGCGGAAGAACTTTCATAACCAAAATTGGACTCATAAGCCACTTGAGAGCCCATACATAGATTAACGTAATGAAGACCATCATCTCGACCTCAATGGATAGCCAGTATAATGACAAAGTTGAATCTTGGAACATAATCATTTTGTGCCATTTTCAATAAACAAAGTTATCTGTTGAAGACATAATTTTTGATTGTTTGGTTTAGTCTCCCTCTTGCATCCTTAAGGCAGTTAATTTCAAAAAGAATGGCCAATAATCAACTGTCAGTACTCTATACCCCATGATTGACATTCACAGATGGCAATTTATAACATCATAATTCAAATGCACAATTTAAATAATTTCAGACATTTGCTTTAGAGAATTGAATTTTCAAATTATCCAATCCACTATAATTTGGTTCATGTGGGTTTCAGAATTCAATTCACTGTTCTTTTCTGTCAGTGAATATAATTTAAGGCTAAACTTTTCAATTTCAGTTAAGGTTGAGTGATATTCATGTAAACTCGCCCACTATGACTTGAAATGGCAATCTTCCATTCCTCATCTCATTAATGATACTGCCAAGCTCTTTGGTGCTGTTCTTGTGAAAATGCAGGATGGGAGAGAGGAAGCACTCACCAGTGTGGGAACCTTGCAGTGTGCCGCATTTAACTCCAGTTGTGCTTAACTTCAGATTATGCAAACCAGGAACCAACCCTCATGCTGTGGTGCTCCATAGTAATTACTGAACACATAGCTCAGAGAGGAAAGCTCTCTTCTCCATTCATGACAGAGATTTGGAGCTGCTAGAAGAAGGGATGGTGAAGAAGAGCATTGTCAGCCAGCTGCCTGACATAGGAGGCTACACCACTACACCCACTAGCCTAGCACACGGTAGGGGTCTGTGTCAGTGCTCTGTGTCAGGTTAAAAGGAACACTCAACTTGCAGGAAGAAGATGCATTCTGCACTTCTGCATTCAGCAATGGTAAGTGCCACTACCTTCTTTTGGTTACGTACACTCACTCTAACTCTGTCACTGCATGCACTTCTCATCAAGGCTCATGGATTATGTCTCTCACTATTGCATACATCATGTCTACTCACCCACCGTATCCTTTTAAACGCTGCCCGTTCTCTCGGCTTCTGACTCAGTGTGATGGCTCAGTGGTCAGTACTGCTGCTCCCCAGTGCCAGGCACCTGGGTTTGATTCCACCCTCAGGTGACTGTCAGTGTGGAATTTGCATCTTCTTCCTCTGCCTGCATGGGTTTCCTCCAGGTGTTCAGGTTTCCTCACACAGTCCAAAAAAAATGCAGGTTGAGTGGATGGGCCATGTTAAAATGCCCATAGTATTCAGTGATGTGCAGGTCAGGTGGATGAGCCATGGGAAATGCAGGGTTACAGGGATAGGATAAGGGGGTGGATCTGGGTGGCATGCTCTGCAAAGGGTTGGTGTGGATTCGATGAGCCAAATGGCTTTTTTCCACATTTAAGGGATTTTATGATTCCAGTCACTTGCTAGGAATACCTCACTACTACTCTAGCTAATCCATCACTACTGACAGCTCTTCTATCAACTTCCATCATACTCAATCCCTCCCTTTGTCTCCTCACAGAAAATAGTGTCTCACAACCAGGCACCTGGGGCTACTGGGGCCCAAAGGATTTGAAGGAGAATAGCAGGACCCTTCCAATGCAGACAAGGGGATAAAGATGTTGCGACAAAGTACTGCACCATGTCAATGTCACCGATAGTTTGTGTCAGCAGGTGACACACCAGACAGCCTGTACATAGAGTCATAGAGATGTACATCACAGAAGCAGACCCGTCGGTCCAACCCATCCATGCTGACCAGATACCCCAACCCAATCTAGTCCCACCTGCCAGCACCTGGCCCATATCCCTCCAATCCCTTCCTATTCATATACCCATCCAGATGCCTTTTTAAATGTTGCAATTGTATTCACCTCCACACTTCCTCTGGCAGCTCATTCCATACACATACCACCCTCTGCATGAAAAAGTTGCCCCTTAGGTCTCTTTTATATCCTTCCACTCTCACCCTAAGCCTATGCCCTCTAGTTCTGGACTTCCCCACCCCAAGGAAAAGACTTTGTGTATTTATCCTCTCAATGCCCCTCATGATTTTATAAACCTCTATAAGGTCGCCCTTCAGCCTCTGACGCTCCAGGGAAAACAGCCTCAGCCTATTCAACCTCTCCCATTAGCTCAAATCCCCCAACCCTGGCAACATCCGTGTAAATCTTTTCTGAACCCTTTCAAGTTTCACAACATCTTTCCAATAGGAAGGAGACCAGAATTGCACGCAGTATTCCAACAGTTGCCTAACCAGTGCCCTGTACAGCTGCAACATGACCTCCCAACTCCTGTACTCAATGCTCTGACCAATAAAGGAAAGCAGACCAAATGCCTTCTTCACTATATTATCTACCTGTGACTCCACTTTCAAGGAGCTATGAACCTGTGCACAAAGGTCTCTTTGTTCAGCAACACTCCCGAGGACCTTACCATTAAGTGCATAGGTCCTGCTAAGATTTGCTTTCCCAAAATGCAGCACCTCACATTTATCTGAATTAAACTCCATCTGCCACTTCTCAGCCCATTGGCACATCTGGTCAAGATCCTGTTGTAATCTGAGTTAATGTTCTTCACTGTCCACGACACCTCCAATTTTGGTGTCATCTGCCAATTTACTAACTGTACCTCTTATGCTCCCATCCGAATCATTTATATAAATGACAAAAAGTAGTGGACCCAGCACCAATCCTTGTGGCACTCCACTGGACACAGGCCTCCAGTCTGAAAAACAATGCTCCATCACCACCCTCTGTCTTCTAACTTTGAGCCAGTTCTGTATCCAAATGGCTAGTTCTCCTTGTATTCCATGAGATCTAACCTTGCTAATCAGTCTCCCATGGGGAACCTTGTCAAATGTCTTATTGAAGTTCTTATAGATCCCATCTTCCATTCTGCCCTCATCAATCCTCTTTGTTACTTTTTCAGAAAAATCATTCAAGTTTGAGAGACATAATTTTCCACGCACAAAGCCATGTTGACTATCTCTAATCAGTCCTTGCCATTCCAAATACATGTACATCCTGTCTCTCAGGATTCCCTCCAACAACTTGCCCACCACTGACGTCAGGCTCATTGGTCTATAATTCCCTGGCTTGTCCTTACCACCCATCTTAAACAGTGGCACCACGTTTGCCAACCTCCAGTCATCCGGCATTTCACCTGTGACTATCGATGATACAAACATCTCAGTAAAAGGCCCAGCAATTACTTCTCTAGCTTCCCACAGAGTTCTAGGGTACACCTGATCAGGTCCTGTGGATTTATTCACTTCTTTGCGTTTCAAGACGTCCAGCACTTCCTCTGTAATATGAACATTTTTCAAGATGTCACCATCTATTTCCCAACATTCTATACCTTTCATGTCCTTTTCCACAGTAAATACTGATGCAAAATACCCGTTCAGTATCTCCACCATCTCGTCTGGCTCCACACAAAGGCCACCTTGCTGATCTTTGAGTCATCCTATTCTCTCCCTAGTTATCCTTTTGTCCTTAATGTATTTTAAAAACCCTTTGGATTCTCCTGAACTCCATTTTCCAAAGCTATCTCATGTCCCCTTTTTGCCATCCTGATTTCCCTCTTAAGTATATTCCTACTGCCTTTATACTCTTCCAAGGATTCACTTGATCTTTCCTGTCTATACCAGACATATGCTTCCTTCTTTTTCTTAACCAAACCCTCAATTTCTTTAGTCATTCAGCATTTCCCATACCTACCAGCCTTTCCTTTCACCCCAACAGGAATATACTGTCTCTGGACTCTCGTTATCTCATTTCTGAATGCTTCCCATTTTCCAGCCGTCCCTTCACCTGCGAACATCTGCCTCCAATCAGCCTTTGAAAGTTCTTGTCTAATATCGTCAAAATTGGCATTTCTCCCATTGAGAACTTCAACTTTTAGATCTGGGCTACATTTTCCATCACTATTTTAAAACTAATACAATAATGGTCGCTGGCCCCAAACTGCTCTCCCACTAACACCTCAGTCACCTGCCCTGCCTTATTAACCAAGAGTAGGTCAGGTTTTCCACACACAATCAGAAAATTGTCTTGTTCACACTTAACAAATTCATATCTTGTTCTCTGCTTTGTCCCTGCCTGCCCTGACTGTTTGACTCTCTTCTGTTCTCAACTGTGCCAGTGTCAGATTGATCTCTTTCCTCACTATCTCCCTGCGCCCCCCCCATCACCGACACCTCCCCCTCTGCACCCCCCACCTTACAACTTTAAATCATCCTGAGCAGCGCTAGCAAATTCCCCTGCCAGTATATTAGTCCCCTTCCAATTTAGGTGCAATCTGTCCTTCTTGTACAGGCCACCTCTACCCCAAAAGAGATTCCAATGATCCAAAAATGTGAATCCTTCTCCCATACACTAGCTCCTCAGCTATGCATTCATCTGCTCTATCCTACTATTCCTGCCCCCATGAGCTCGTAGCACCAGGAGTATTCCAGATATTACCCGAGAGGGTCTCCTTTTTTAAATTCCTGCCTAACTCTCTGTAATCTCCCTTCAGAATCTCAATCTTTTCCCTTCCTATGCCGTTTGGTTCCAATGTATACAATGGCCTCCTGCTGGCCCCTTTCCCCTGTGAGAACATTGTGCACCCTCTCTGAGACATCCTTGATTCTGGCACCAGGGAATCAACACACCATTCTGATTTTTCACTGCTGGCCACAGAAACGTCTGTCTGTACCTCTGCTTAGAGAGTCCCCTAACACAATCAATTTCTTGGTACCTGACGTACCTCTCATTGCATTAGAGCCAGTCTCAATACCAAAACTTGGCTGTTTGTGCTACATTCCCCTGAGAATCCATCACCCCCTACGGTTTCCAAAACAGCATCCTTTTTTGAGATGGGGATAGCCACAAAAGAGCTGAAAACGTGTTGCTGGTTAAAGCGCAGCAGGTCAGGCAGCATCCAAGGAACAGGAAATTCGACATTTCGGGCACAAGCCCTTCATCAGGAATAGCCACATAAGACTCCTGCATTACCTGCCTACCTAGCTTATCTTTCTGAGAATTAATCTATGTGACTGTATCTGACTTTTCCCCCTTCCTATAACTGCCATCCATCATATCCCATTGCTCTTGTAAATCCCTCATTGCTTCTAACTGTCTCTGACTGATTCATTCAATTTGATAGGATTCACAACCAACCGCATTTATTACAGATATAATCCTCAATAACCCATAAACTCTCCCTAAACTCCCACATCCGGCAAGAAGAACATATCCCTCTCCTAAGGGACATTTTTGCTTCTTTCAATGTACAGACCCAGTCCTCTACAAAACACAGCTCCAGCCTAAATAATACTTATGGTTTATATTTTAAGTTTAATCAAGAGACATATCTCAATAAAACATATAGCAAAAAAAAGAACCCACTACTGCAGATTAACTGACCACGCTTAAAATATTTCCTTGTCTGTTTCTGTGCTGTGACCTCTCCCAAACAGGTTCCTCCAAGATCAGTTGTGAATTTCACTGTTTGTTAATTTTCCCAGATGCACTCCGGTGTCCAGCGATACATGAATTCAAACAGCAAAGGCAGTAACTGTGCAGGTTCACTACTGAGTCAATTAGCAATGTGGGTTTCTCTCTCGCGCGCACTAACCTCGCCATGTGCTTCCTTTGTCTGTTTCTCTCCCTTTTAATAGTGCTGTTGTTTGACTTTGTTTCCCCAAAGTTCCAAAACAATACTTCAATCAGATGGTCCTGTCTGAAAGTCTAAGGGGAGGGGTCAAAGAGTGTCCAATCATAATCAGTCAAGGGCACATCCAATTTCTGAAGGGTTTGGATATGGTCAGTCAGCCACTTAGTACAATCAGAATCCGTGGATCCATCCTATTACAACTGGGGAGTGGGCCGTGGTCAGTCCTACAGATAGGGCGCAACCAGTCAATCAGGAGTTATACAAAGATCTGTCAGTGGTCCGGTCCGTCATCAGTCTGGGCTGTCATTCCAATTTCATTCAGTGGTTTATCATCCCAGGGTTGTGTACAGTGAGACTCAAGGTGGGTTATTAAGCAGCATTGCTGTGGTGAGGAAGCTGATAAAGTCAGTTATTGGGATTGGAGGCAACGTGCTGAAATATAGGTGGTACAATCACTCTCTGAAGGGGTGTGAGTTTTGGAGACGTGCATTGGCTACTGCCGATGGGGAATCATCGATGGTCAAGACCACTGTGGTTTTGCATTTTTGCTAACATTGCATTTGCCTTTCTGCATATCAACCTTAAGAAAATCCTGATCTAGGACTCCTAAGTCCCTTCATACTTTAGGTTTCCAAATCCTTTCCCTACTGAGAAAAAGTTTACATCGCTTCCTACCAAAGTGCATAACCTCACGTTTTCCCATATTGTACACCAGCTGCCACTTTGTTGCCTACTCTCCTAATTTGTCCAAGTCTTTCTGCAGCCTTGTCTCCTCCTCAACAATATTTGTCTCTCCACCCATATGTGTATCATCTACAAACTTAGCAACAATGCTTTTCATCCAGATCATTAATGAATAATATGAATTGTTGGATTTCTAACGCTGAGCCCGCAGAACTTTACTAGTCACTAGCATTCATCCTGAAAAAGACTCCCAGGTCCCCGTTCTCTGCCTTCTGCTGATTCGCCAATACTCTAATCATATTTGTACCTTGTTCCTACACCATGGGCTGTTATCTTATTTACCAGCAATCTGTGTGGCACCTTGTCAAATCCTAAACTGGCATCAGATGAACTTCTCGGCTGGCCATGACAGTCACCCCTGATTAACCATAGCCCCTCTAAGGACAGCTGTCTTTGGCTTTTACACTCACTTAAAGAGCCTGCAGTGTGTTTGCTACAGAAACTGATGCTCAGTTGTGAACTGATGTAGCTCAGTGTCACACAGTACTATACGCACCCCCAGTACTCCCTTCCATCACACTCTGTGTCTCACTCTGCACTAAAAAGAAATGTCTTCCACACACCAGCTTGTAACTCAGCACAAAAGACACTGTCCTGAATGCAATCCACACAGAAGCTGGCAGACTGTGAGTCAGTGCTGAGGTCAGTGAGTGTGCACTAAGAAAGCAACAATATATACACAGTGGCTAGGCAGTTATTTGGCAACTTCCAAATAATTGAAAGGTGAATGAGCACTAAGGAAACATGCTAAGAGTCATAAGATGCATTTTGCTCATGAGATGTGGGTATGTTCCTATGTGCAAACCAACCTCACAGAATGACTCAATTAGTTGGTATCCCTAAGCTCCAAAGTGTTGAAGGACAAAAGTTGTGTTGTACTTTGTCTGAGAGCAGTCAGGATGCTATGATGAAGCTGCTAGTTGGCATATTCCAACTTGTGCAGACAAGCATTATTGAAGATGGTGGCTATGGAGAATGCAGAGGTGTTGTTGTGGAGGAACTATTATCTGATGATCGGGACAGGCATTCAATGAGCTCCAGATATGAGGTATCTGCTATGATTTACATGTTAGGCATTTGAAACATTTTTTTCAAATGGAAAAAGAGGAGAATTGGAAGTAACTTTCAAAAAGATAAATTGAGACTTTAGAGAGATGCAAAAGCATTGAAATAAAATAGTCCCCTGCTCAATGCAAGTTCTGAAGTCACCATTTAAGGCTTAAGTAAAAATTTGGAAAAACGTTTCTTGACATCATGAATCTAGTTTTCTCACTTTGACCATACCTTCCCACTGGGGGAAAGTGAGGACTGCAAATGCTGGAGATCAGAGTCGAGACTGTGGTGCTGGAAAAGCACAGCAGGTCAGGCAGCATTCCAAGGAACAGGAGAATCGACGTTCCAGGCATAATGCCTGACCTGCTGTGCTTTTTCAGCACTACACTCTCATATGTTCCCACCTCCCTTTAGCTTTTCAGACTGAACCAGGTAGCAGAACAGTTGAAGGAATCCTGTCTGATTTGCAATATCCAGAATTGTAGAGCGTTCTAGTGATACAGAAACAGCAGTATGCATTGCATTTCAGTCATATGGGTATGCCAAAACTACAAAAAAGGTTTACCATTCTAGAAGAGATTTGTTTTTATTTCATACAGAAAGATGCCAAGATAATTTTTTTTTTAAACATAAACATAATGGCACGTAACTTACAGCACAGTAAAGACTGCAGATGCTGGAAAACAGAGTCAATAGATGGGAAGCTGGAAGAACACAGCACATCAGACAGCATCCAGGGAGTAGGATAGTCAATGTTTCAGGCCCAAACCTTTCGTCAAGATTGGGGGAAGAGAAGGGAGCCTAGAAATATGTAAAGGGAGGGGGTGAGGTTTGGAGAAGTGTGGTAGGTGGATGTAGGTAGGGGGTTGTTGTGATTGGTCAGTGGAAAGGGTGAAGTGGAAAGGTGAATAGGAAGATAGATAGGCCAAGTCAGGTCAGGGAGAGGAGGAGAAAGGGGAGGGCTGGACATGGGATAAAGCTGGGGGGGTGGGAGAAGAGGGATTGTGAAGCTGGCAAAGTCGATATTGAGTCCATTGGGATATAAGCTTCCCAGATGTTGTTCCTCCAGTTTCTGTTTGGTCTCACTCTGACATTGGATAGGGCCAAGGATGGACATGTTGCTGTGGGAGTGGGAGGGGGAATTAAAATGGATGGGAATTAGAAACTCAGGTTGATTAGTGTGGGTACAGAGTGCAGATGATCTGTGAACTGTTCCCCGAGTCTGCATTTGGTCTCCCCGATTCAGAGGAGACCACATCAGGAGTAATGGATGCAATAGGTGAGGTTGGATGAAGTGCAGGTGAATCTCTGCTAGATTTGGAGGGCTTGATCAGAGCCTTGAACAGAGATGACAGGGACAATGTGGGGACAGGTGTTGCATCTCTTGTGGTTACAGGGAAATGTACTGGATGTGGTGGGGAAGTTGGTGGGGGAGTGTAGAATTGATGAGGGAGTTGCAGAGTGAACAGTCTTTGCAGAAAGCAGGCAGTTAGGGGAGGAGGGGAGGAAATATTGCTTTGGTGGTGGGATCTAATTATAGGTTGCAGAAATGTCAGAGAATGATACATTGGATTGAGAGGTTGGTGGGGTGGCATGCGGAGACTAAGGGGACTCTATCCTTTTTTTGTTGGGGAAGTGGGTTTGAGGGCAGAAGATGGAGGAAATGCATTTGAGGGTATCTTTAATTACGGAGGAGAGGAAACCACAGTCCCAAAAGTAGGAGGAGGAGGATATCTGGGATGCCCTGGAATGGAACCCTGCATCCTGAGAGCACTCGTGGTTGAGGCAGAGGAATTGGGATAGTGGGATAGCATTTTTGCAGGAGGGTGGGTGAGAGCAGGTAGTTGTGGGAGTCAGTGGGATTGAAATGGATCTCAGTAGTGAGTCAGTTTCTGGAGAGATGCTGGAAGGGGGGAGGGAGGTATCAGGCGAATTTGAAGGCAGGGTGGAAGGTGTTGGTGAAATTGCTCGAGCTCCACATGGAAGCATAAGGGCAGCACAAATGCAGTCATCGATATAGTGGAGGAAGAGGTCAGGGATGATGCCAGTGTAATTGTGGAAGAGGGAGTGTTCCATGAATCCAATAAAAAGGCAGGCATAGCTTGGGCCCACATGTGAGTCCATGGCTACTCCTTGTAGGAAGTGGGAGGAATCCAAATGAAAACTTGTTGAGGGTGAGGACCAGTTCTGTTGGGCAAATGAGAGTGTCAGTGAAGGGGGACTGATTGGGCTTCCAGGAGAGGAAGAAGCAAAAGGCCTTTACACCCTTCGTGCAGGGGACATAGGTGTAAAGGGCCTGTGCATCCGTGGTCAAAAGGAGGTGTTGGTGGCCAGGGAATTAAAAGTTTTGGAAGAGGTGAAGGACGTGGGTTGTGTCTAGAATGTAGGTGGGGAGTTCCTGGACCAAAGGGGAAAGAACGGAGTTGAGGTAGGAGGAGATGAGTTCAATGGGGCAGGAGCAGGTAGAGGCAATGGGTCGACTGGGACAGTTAGTTTTATGGATTTTGGGTGGGGGATAGAAATGGACGGCATGGGGTTGGGTAACTAATAGGTAGGAGGCTGTGAACAGGAGATCTTCCAAAGTGATGTGGTTCTTGATGGTCTGGGAGATGATGGCTTGGTGATCAGAGGTGAGGTCATTGTTGATGGGATGGTATGAGGAAGTGTCAGAGTTGGTGTCTGGTTTCAGCGATATAGAGGTGAGTTCACCACACTATCACCACACCACCTTTTTTGGTGGGTTTAGAGTGAGGGAAGTAGAGGGCTATGTATTCTGATGGGGAGAGGTTGAAGTGGATGTGAGGGGTAGAGAGATCCAAGTGATTGATGTCGCGGTAGTAGTTTGAGATGCAAAGTTCGAAGGAGAGTAGGAGGCCGGGGGTTGGAGGGGAGGTGACCAGGAGGATAGAGTTTGCTGAAGGCAGGAGAAGGAGTCATTAGACGATGGGTTGGATTCCTGTTCAAAGAAATAGGCATGAAGACGGAGGCAGTGGAAAAAGAGCTCAACATTGTGGCGTGTGCATAACCCGTTCACATGTGGGCGCAGAGCAATGAAGGTGAGTCCTATGCTAGGCACTGACTGTTCAGTCTCAGTGATGGGGAGGTCCAGAGGAATGGAGAATATCTGGCAGTGCTTGGCATTGACTCTGAGTGCAGAGCTGGGGCCCGGAGCAGGGGTGGAGACTTCATCAGGAGTTGGTGTGTGTGTTGGAGTGGTCACATGGATGGAAGTGAAAATAACTGGTCATCGATGATCGATGATGTCAGTAGTCATGTGGTCCTGGACGCAAGCAGAAGCAGCAGTCAAATTATGTTCATATAATTCCTGGAACATGCTGCTGCATTGTTGAGAATAAATTCATGATTGGTTATAATATGTTCCTAAAGAAAATTTTACATTTTGTCACAGTGTTTGTAAATCATTACGGATCAATTTTCAACTTAAATTGCCTGATTTTTAAAGTCAGTGATCTTCTTGAACTAAGTGTCAAGACATTCAGATTTCCTGTTTATGTTTATACAAGAAAGTACACATATTGGACATGAAATTGGTGTCTTCAAAAATCCAATTCGGAAAGACAATAGAGCCAGACTCTGCAAAACAACAAATTGATCTTCCTTCAGTAGGTACTTGGCTAAGAAACAGAGTGA
This sequence comes from Hemiscyllium ocellatum, assembly GCF_020745735.1. NCBI lineage: Eukaryota > Metazoa > Chordata > Chondrichthyes > Orectolobiformes > Hemiscylliidae > Hemiscyllium > Hemiscyllium ocellatum. The sequence goes on along the minus strand of NC_083411.1, from coordinate 91,097,015 downwards.
GGAAACGGATTTATAACACACCATAAGAGGACTTCCTTTGTCTCCTTACTCTCGAAAAGCATTGCTCAATGATAAAGCAAATTCGAGAAACAACTATTCTTTGAGACCTCAAGCACATTTATAATTTTTGCTAACCCTCAAAAGATTCTAAGGATATGTTTTTAGACTGCATATTCTTTATCCCTATTGCCTGAGACACTCTCCCGTTTTGAAAGCTATCGACTTTGTATTTGACTGTGTGTGTTTGTGCTTGCTGTTGCAATTTATTATTTTTCTTAGAATTAGTAAGTAATAACATTCCTCTTTCTTTCACTCAAAAATATGCTGTAACAGGTTTCTTAATTTTGATTAGTACCTAGTAATTAGCCCGTAATTAAAGTATGATGTAGCTGCATGATAAAAACAATTTAAAGTATTGGTGTGAGTGACCAACCAGGTTGAAAAGATTAAGCCTTTTCACTTGGTCGTACTGAAGATTTTATTTTTATTTAACCGAATTTTCTAATGAGCCCATTCAGAGGTTTTAATACACACCTTTTGAAATAGGTGGGACTTGAACTGGGCCTCCTGGACCAGGGGTATGGGCATACCACTGTTTCACAACACGCCCCTATACTGAAGATTTTAAGAAATGACAGAATAACTTGTTCAGATCTACAGGAAAAATCAATTAGTTGGCAGCTGGGATCACTTTAGTGAGAGCGCTAATTCTCTTGTGATATCAGTTAACACACAGCATCTGAAAAACAAAACTTGTTTACAAGTAAAGTGGTTTTGCCTAATCAGGAATTTGGCCCCATTGAAATTAATTGGGCAATTTATAGGTGATTATGTGACTCCTGAGAACTGTTATTAGCTTCCCACAATAACGCAAAGGGAATTGTTGACATTGCTGTTCCTGCTAAACGCAGGTTGGCATGTCTGTAAAAAGGTTAGAGATTTTAAGTCGCAGAGGCAGGGTTGATGCGCCCAGTAAGATGAATATGAAAGCATATCAGGAGAGTTAAAGTGCTGATTGAGTAGAATATTATAAAAAATGTAAGAACTAGAAGCAGTTTTGAAAGCCAGCTCTAACATTCAATAATCATAAACCTGAACTTCATCTTCCCACAATGACTCCAATTCTCCTTGTCCCCATGGTATTTAAATAGTTGTCAACCATTATCGTAAAAATGCTAAACAAAATCAATTGTAACATCTAAAAGGCCTCTGGATAGGTATATGAATAGGAAAGGTTTAGAGGGATATGGGCCAAATGCTGGCAAACGGGTCCAGATTAGGTTCGGATATCTGGTTGGCAGAGATGAGTTGGACTGAAAGGTCTGCTTCCTTGCTGTAGAGCTCTATGACTCTAACTGAGCATCCATAACATTCTGATGTATCAAATTCTGAAGATTCACAACTCTCTGTATGAAAAGTGTTCTCGCCATCTCTTTCCTGAATAACAAATCTGAGTCTGTGATCCTCATTTCTCAACTCACCAGCTAGGAGGAAAATGTCCCCTAAAACATCCAGTAGAAATTGTATATGCTTCAGCAATATTCATTCAATATTCTACACTTTAATGTAAAATCTTCATAATGATAGGGACCCTCTTCATCTTTATGCAAAATGCCAATGGAGGCCCAAATCAGGATGTCTCACTCCACACAGCACCTCACAGCAGTGGGAGTAAAGGATCATGTTCTAATGTTTACATTCTAATTGTGGTTCAAAGAGGCAACTGCACATGCTAAAATATAGCTGAACTATAGCTGAAACAAAAACAGAAACTGCTGGGAAAATCAGACAGCCTTGTGGAGAGAAAACAAAGCTAACATTTTGGGTTAAGTTCTGAGGAGTAGTCACCCAGGTGCGTTCCCGACTCAGGCGACTGACTGTGTGGAGTTTGCACGTTCTCCCCGTGTCTGCGTGGGTTCCCTCCGGGTGCTCCAGTTTCCTCCCACAGTCCAAAGACGTGCAGGTCAGGTGAATTGGCCTTGCTAAATTGCCCGTAGTGTTAGGTAAGGGGTAAATGTAGGGGTATGGGTGGGTTGCGCTTCGGCGGTTCGGTGTGGACTTGTTGGGCCGAAGGGCCTGTTTCCACACTGTAAGTAATCTAATCTAATTACCTCTGCTTTCTCTCCACAGATGCTGCCAGAGTTGCTGAGCTTTTCCACCAACTTCTGATTTTGTTTCTGATTTACAGCATCCGCAGTTCTTTCGGTTTTTTTTAAGTAAAGCTGTTCAGGCTGATCTGATTTTGTTGTTCATGGGGTATCTAACAAGTAACTTTAGACCTGGTAGGAGAAAGTTTCAACTTACCAGAGGTAGGGTGCCTTTTTGTATCGATGATGTACCCTTTACGATGTGCTCCCGGATCAGCTCTGGGGGAGGCCAGGTGCGTTCTTGAAGAGTTAAAGTGCCAGCTGGGAGAGGTAAAGCATCCTTTGGGATTCTGAAAAGTAGACATTAAGTGCATAAGTAGTGAGTAATCTCATTAAATATGCCAAACTCATTATAATTGCCTAAAGGTTCTGTCAACAGAGCTGTTAGAGGGAACCACTGATGGAGCCATCAGTAGAACAAAGTATTAATAAAAATGTCAAATGGAGCTGTCAATAGATTGATTAAAAAGAGTTGTCAAAAGGAGCTATTTAACTGAGCTGTTACATTGTTAAGGCATTCAAAACTCCTACTCTTTAAATATATGGTATAAGCTGTTGAGAGTGTTTAAAAATAAATGCTTGCTATTTCATTCTATCTGCTAACTTAAACTTGAGGTTGTCATTACATCTGTGTGACTGATTTCACAACTTCACATTGTCATAGTGAAAAGTCTGTCAATTCAGTTTCATTGACATTTCCTAGTGGTGCTAAACTCTTTGAAGTAGGGCTGTGAATGCCAATGTTTTTTTTAATATAATGAAATTAGATGTGCTTTTTTTTTAAAACAATCAGAGTGTTATTTTTAAAACATAATTCATCAATAGTTAAGATTTTTATTTAATCACAGTTTCTGTGAATTGATATAGTAGATAAAAGGACAACGAGTGGAATGTGATGGAATAGGTTAGCATAGGGGGGGCAATGAGCAGCCATGATGGTAGCTAGAGAGTATGAGTTGGCATGGATTGACATAATTGGGCCACAGGAAATGTGTGGAAGGTGAGGATTGTGAGAGATAGATGTTACTTTTCTGTTTTGTTTCTTCCAACGCCTTGGCAAATTGCTGGTACCTTTGGTCTAGCCCACGTCCACACAAGCAGTCTATGCGTTGTCTCTAACATCATCCACCATGACTCCAATGAAATCCATTACCTCCTCTATCCAGGAATAGAAATCTGAAACTCCGAGGCATATTTTCCCAGGCTTGACCTTGGTTTAAATTTCATTGCTATGGGAAATGGGTCTATCCCATCTAATCTCTCTTCACAAATAATCCACTTATTCCAGAAATCTACCGAATGAATTTTTGTTGAATCCTCTTTAAGGCAAATATATCCTCGGTTAGACAAGGAGATCAAAATGGTACACAAGGTATGGGCTCACCAAAACTCCATGTAACTGCAATAAGACTTCCTTACTTATGTACTCTAAGCACTTTATAATGATCAATAACAGCCACTTATATTTATGTATGCCTGTTATGTAATAAAATGTTCTAAGTGGCTTCACAAGAGTATTATAAAGCAAAATAGACTCCAAGATATGAAGGTATATATTAGGTAACATGGCCAAATATTTGGTGAGGGAGACAGATTTGAACTATCGTCATAAAGGAAGGAAGAGACATAACGAGTTGGGGAAATTAGAGAGATGTTTCAAAGCTTAGAGCCTAGGCATGGCCACCAGTGGTGGAACAATTAATCTTGGGGTTGCTCAAGAGACCAGAATTAGATGTGCTAAGGGTTCTGCTGCTGTAAAAGCCCATAGAGTTGCTGATGTGGGAAGGCCTTGAATGACTTTTAATACAGATATAAAAACTTTAAAATAAAGGTGTTGGCTGACAAGTGGCCATTGTCAGTGAGTAAGAATACAGATAGCAGAATCTTGAATGATCATACCAGAGAGACAATACCAGAAGTAAAAGAACCGTTAACAATGTCATCTAATGTGGAGAGGAAATTAGATAGGCAATGGTTATATAGGAATAGCTTTGAGGCAACAGGATGTGGGTTTCTTGGACAAGATGAGCATAAATACAGCATGAAGAGGGCTAGGAGAGAAGCTAGAGTAAGATGCAAGTTCAGGCTAGGGCTGGAGATATTAGAGGAAGGTGGATGAGTTGAAGAGAGTATTAAAGCAAAGGCAGCTGATCAGATGGGCTTGATTCCAATGACTAAGAAATCATGAGCATCTCATATTTATTGCTGGACATAAATGGGGAGATTTTTGAGGGATTTAAGCTAAGGCAAGATGTCGAGGACATAGTTACATTCCAGGACAGATATTTTCTGAACCTGCTCAGGTATGTTATTACACATCTCTGGAGCAGAAACTTGTGACTTGAATGCTGGCCTCCTGAATCTGGGGTAGAGACGCTGCCAGGATACCTTACATCCCTGGATTGGTTTGGATCAGTGAGCAATGTTCGCAGACATGAGTAAAATCTGATATTGTTTATGGTCCAGTCAGATCTTGCACTGACTGACTAAATGAGTTAAAATCAAAATACTGTGGATGCTGGAGATTTAAAGGTACTGGAGAAACTCAGCAGGATTGTGAGCTTTTGCCGAGAGAGAAACTGAGCTAACATTTCAAATCCAAATGACTCTTCTTCAGAACTGCCTTCTTGAAGAAACTAGTTATCTCTTAAATTCTTTCAAGTCTACTTCCAGTGGATTGCAGGGAACAGAGAGAAAAGGGGAACATTGATGCAATGAGTGACTGTAATTTGTAAATATATTTGTCAAAAATGGAGTTAAGGGTGCACTTAAGAAAATCAGTCATTGCAGAAATGCTGTGGTGAATGGTGGGTCAACATTATTTCATGTAATGTCCAATATGACAGCCCAGATGGTGCTCCTGGTAATTTGCTTTCAGAAAGCAAATGGATCTGTTCTAGAATATAATTTCACTGGGCTCAAACCGAAGGAAAATCTTATTTCTGTACATTAGCAATCTGTCAAAATTGGACTTTCTGCTCAGTATAAATTTAGTATAGTTCCTATTTTAAATAAAGCATACGTTTGTTGTGGTTCTGTTCGCCGAGCTGGGAGTTTATGTTGCAAACATTTCGTCCCCTTTCTAGGTGACATCTTCAGTGCTTGGGAGCCTCCTGTGAAGCGCTTCTGTGCTGATTCCTCCGGCATTTATACTGGTTTGAATCTGCCGCTTACGGTTGTCAGTTGCTGTCCACTGCAGTGGTATTCAAGGTATTCAACAAAAACGGATACCCGCGCAATTTAATCAACAGATGCCTCAGGGAAAGACAACGAAATGAGGACATGCCACAACCCAAAGGACTGGCCACACTCCTATACATCAGGAGCATTTCTGAACTGACAGCCAGACTGCTGCGACCACTAGGACTCATAACAGTACACAAACCAACAGCCACTCTCAGACAACAACTCACCAGGACAAAGGACCCGATACCCAGCAGGAGCAAAACCAACGTAGTGTCTAAAATCCCATGCAAGGACTGCACAAAACAATACATAGGACAAACAGGAAGACAGCTAACAACCCGCATCCACGAACACCAACTAGCCACGAAACGACATGACCAACTATCCCTAGTAGCCATACACTCAGATGACAAACAACATGAATTTGATTGGGACAACACCACTATTATAGGGCAAGCCAAACAGAGAACAGCCAGGGAATTCCTAGAAGCATGGCACTCATTCACGAATTCTATCAACAGACACATCGACCTAGACCCTATATACCGACCACTGCAGCGGACAGCAACTGACAACCGGAAGCGGCAGATTCAAACCAGTATAAATGCCGGAGGAATCAGCACAGAAGCGCTTCACAGGAGGCTCCCAAGCACTGAAGATGTCACCTAGAAAGGGGACGAAACGTTTGCAACATAAACTCCCAGCTCGGCGAACAGAACCACAACAACGAGCACCCGAGCAACAAATCTTCTCACAAACTTTGAAAGCATATGTTTGTGATCCATTCCCATAACTGTGTCTGATTGTCCACACTCCTGTATGGATCAATGATTAAGGTAAGGAATAACAAAAATAGCTTTGCTACATTTTGGTAGTGTTCTGAGGGAAGCTGCAGATGAGCCTGACATCTTGTCAATCAGTTTGACTTCATGTTCATGGGTTAAATATTCCTAATGCTATGGAGAGAGGACTGGAAACGGTTAATGCTATAAATGGAAGGGACAGTGTTAGCTGAATACACTCCTGCTTCTGCGGAACTTTCCTGGAACAGTCCCAGAACTGGATTAGTTTCATGGAGGCAGGCAACCTAATAAGATTAATTAAGACCCAATTTAGAGTCATTTTGGAGCAGTGACAGCATTTTACTCCAATCAGAACAACCCCTTACTGCACGCAGAGATTGCCAGCTCCATACAGCTCCATACGGGGAGAATGCGGGTAAGTGGAGTTGAAATGCCCATCAGCCATGATTGAATGGCAGAGTGGACTTGATGGGCCGAATGGCCTTACTTCCACTCCTATGTCTTATGGTCTTATGGTCAGACCAGATCTCCCTCAGAGCCAGGGAGGCCATAGCCTTGATGACGGGTATCAGGGATAGAACCACAATCATGTCTGATTTCTGCAGTGGGGGTTCTTCTTCATTAGCTTTGGGGCTTTTTATTTAATGACTTTAATGTAGGCGAGGAAGGCACCTTTGTGTTGAAGTGTCCTTGCACTTGCTTGCCAACCTTTGTAGCATCCGTCTCTCGCAGTGAGGTTACACCGGTTGGATATTGTTGTTTTCCTTTAGCCTCCATAATCCACCCATTGTACTTGGCAGGATGATATGAACAGTGATGGTCAGTTAGGACATTGCCTCCTGGCAGGTTCAAATCAAAGTAGAAGCTCAACCATTACCTTAATGAGTGAGACCAAATGGCCTACTCTGGATTCACGTTAATTTCTGTCTTTTAATATTTTAAGGACTTTTAAACATGGGTCCAAATTTCCACAATTCCAGAGGGCAAGTGAGAAATGAGTCAAGGCCAACAGCAGTTTATGCTATTAATAATGCAAAAATAGAATTCATAGGCAGAATGAGGACTTGTGAGCAGTTAGTACAAAGTTTCATTTCCCCCAGTCCCTTGGTAAGGCAATCTGGAACTTTAGACTCTGTACCAGGTAACCAGTTTTACAGAAATCAGCAAGTCTTTAAAGTATTATGTTTGGGGATGGTATTCACATTTTTTCGTTTTTATCATTACATTTTCAATACAAAAAAATGTCTCTTAGTTCATTTGTTAAGTACAGTTTGAACTTACAACAAGAAAGATCTGCTCCAAAGGAAGACAGCATTTTTTCTCTCCATTTCCTGGTTTAATATTTAAAGAGTAGATCTGGCTTGCTTGACTAAAATTGCCAAATTCTCCAGTTTCTCCAATTCTGGTCAAGAGCCAATTTCCTTCCTTTTTCCAGCAAGTTCACAGGAGTTGTGATACAGACAAAACCCAAGCACCAAACCATTGATACTAGAGAACCACCATCACATTTACCTGCAGTATTTCACCAAACTAAAAGTTTAATTGTTTCTGTCTTCATCATCATCTTTCAATTAATTTAACCAAAAGATTAATGGAAACTGAGGTTATTTTCCATTCCCCACTTCAACAGTGAGCAACTCCGTTGGAGTTTTGTCAACCTTTTCATTAAAAGAAAGTACTGATTGTAAAAGTTGTTTTGACATTTTCTTTCCACTTCAAGTTGTTAGCCCCAAGTCTTTCAGTCCTATTTTGGATACAAGAGTCAAATTAGTAGTTTTACTGTTTCGTTGCTCTTTCCACTTTGAAGTCTCCTTGCACTTGAATATTTGCATCAACAGTAAGGTCACAGAGGTGATCAATTGTACTTTCTAAAATCCCAATGAAAACAAAGAGAGTGTCAATGTACTTGTAACACCCGCCTTGCTGAGGGCTAGATGTCATTTTCTTGCCTCAACATGCTGTTATTATTGTTAATGGACATATTTGTTCTGTATCCTGGGAGAATATGAAGCAGTAAAAATTGGTTTCAGCCGAATTGATTGGGTGTTTTCAGGAAGTGAGATCGCATGAACACATCTTAGGACTCAAATTAGTTCAACTGAACAATTAAAATAAAATAAGCAGACTGCCAGATTTACTGTGCTCATTGTCAGACTGCCAGATTTACAATGTTCATTGCCAAATCATTGTCCTGCCAGAAATATTGCCCCAAAACATGATCACAGTATAGGAATAAACAACATAACGTTCCAATGGTAATTAAAGTAAGAAAGCAAGTCTTTCACTGATGTATCAGACATCAACTCCCCTTGCTGTACCCATCGAGCTGTGTCCAGTGTTTTACTCTGCACAATGTCTGACAGTTTTAGGAGCACAGTTCCATTTGGCTTACTTACAGCAGGGTGCATGACGAAGTCCATGCAATTTAATGTGAACTAACTGACCAGCATATGGTTTACTCCACTTTTATGGATCCTCTGGTGATAGCTTTGATTGATATTCAGAATCTTGTAGGGCTTAGGACAACATGGCCTATGATGAGAGATGTGGCAGAATCAGGTGACAAGTGTGGCGAGGCCTAGGTCAATGTTGAGATCATCTCGCTACAGTTTTTATGCATTCCACAGGTAGCATGACAGGGTTCTCGTTAAACAGCAGTGAGATGATAACTGATTGGAATTAATAATTGTTAAGCACCTTGTTAACACCAGACCTGTCAAATTAAACATTTGGATTTTAATTTACCAAATTTGTTAAACAAGTTAGATGTCAAGAAAACTCGACAAGGAAACCAGAACAAATACTTGGCAGATTCAGCTCATCACTTGCTCTGAGTAGCCTCTAAGTTGATAGCTGGGCACTGCGATATACAACAGGCACTGGACACAAGCACCCCCATATCTATAACATTAGCATCTGACATGTACCAGCCTCTCAGAACCCTCATAGCACATCTCCATTACAATACTACATTGCAGGCTGCCCTGGCAACTGTTATTTTTACACTGCAGAAGGAACACTGGGCACTCCGGGACAAAAACCCAGCTCATGGACTGGACTCGGCTGCAACTCTAGGCTCTTCACTTACTGTCACAGCACTCACTCAATCTGAGTCTATCTCAATGCTCACAGTATTCCTGTCTTCCAATATCTTGTCTCACCTTTTTCTGCTTTGCCTCCTTAGCCAAAGAGACCAGGCTCAAATAGGAACATAGAAGATGGGAGCCTGGAGCAGGTCATTCATACCCTCAAGGATGCTTTGCCATTCAATACGATCATATCTGATAATCGAGCTCAATTCCCTAATCATGCACTACGTCATATCCCTTGATCCCTTTAGCAACTAGCTTGTCTCATAAATTTTCTCAGTGAAAACTTTGCATTAGGTTTACTATTAATACCATTAATATATGTTGTGGTTCTGTTCGCCAAGCTGGGAGTTTGTGTTGCAAACGTTTTGTCCCCTGTCTAGGTGACATCCTCAGTGCTTTGGAGCCTCCTGTGAAGCACTTCTGTGATGTTTCCTCTGGCATTTATGGTGGCTTGTCTCTGCCGCTTCTGGTTGTCAGTTCCAGCTGTCCGCTGCAGTGGCCGGTATATTGGGTCCATGTCGATGTGTTTGTTGATAGAATCTGTGGATGAGTGCCATGCCTCTAGGAATTCCCTGGCTGTTCTCTGTTTGGCTTGTCCTATAATAGTAGTGTTGTCCCAGTCGAATTCATGTTGCTCGTCAACTGCGTGTGTGGCTACTAAGGATAGTTGGTCATGTTGTTTCGTGGCTAGTTGGTGTTCATGGATGCGGGTCGTTAGCTGTCTTCCTTTTTGTCCTATGTAGTGTTTTGTGTAGTCCTTGCATGGGATTTTGTACACTACATTGGTTTTGCTCATGCTGGGTATTGGGTCCTAGAAAGGGGACGAAACGTTTGCAGCACAAACTTCCAGCTCGGCGAACAGAACCACAACAAGGAGCACCCGAGCTACAAATCTTCTGCCAAACTTTGAACCATTAATATGTACCACTCAGCAGGAACAAGCCAGTCTATATTCCAAAATATAATATCCTACAAGGCAAACAAGCAAAGCTTTGTTGGTAATTAACCATAGCTAGATTGAAAATGATTTGTCTTTCACATTTATAAAGTAAGCAATACAAACTGTCTAATGCATTGTTCTGAAGATGTGCTTGCATTAAATTGTTAAATTGTAATTTTCTTGATGTTTTCAGTGGAGGATGTTTACAACAGGTTATTTCTATTAGTAATAACCTAAGAGGGCCAAAATCAATTTGTATCACTGTGTGGATTCTTCCTTGGAATGGAGATAGAGAGCTGCACAGAGATAGTGGCGCCTCTGGAGGTGAGAACTGATTTCTTCCTATTTCATCCATGGATCTTCAGGAGTTTGTGATTGGAACAATCATCTGAACTAACCATAACAATGGTTAAGATCATTTGATCAATTGCCTTTTGGAATATATGCAACCAACATGGAGAGAGATCAGATGCAACCTCTGCCATGCAGCTGCAGTTTTTGAGATTTAGTCCATTCTCACACTTTAAAAGCACTCTCATCACTTTGAACCCACTGGCTTGGAAACCAATCAGAAAACCTCATCACTATAAACAGGAATTTTAAAGGAAGAGAATTTTAAAGTAGCTGACAAGTCCACTGACAGGAACACATTGACAACTGCTGGTACTGTGCTGCATGGATATTAATGAGTTACATTTAGCTAATTCTTAAATCTGCCTGGGTCAGGATGAGAGACCCCAATGAGACGAGATGAAGGTGAATGGGGTCAATACTGTGGGAGATATACCTCGAATTAACATAATACTCATGAGCAAGATACACACCCTTTCAGTGACCAGTAGCCTGCAAGGTTAAACCTGCTGGGCTACCCATTGATCATAGCCTTCCAGACGTTTTCTAATCAATCTGTTCAGAGCTGTTACACACATCTATAAAAGGTGGGGCTTGAACCAGCACCTCTTACCACTGCACATTTTATCAGAGCAGCAGTAAGATGAGGCCCTTAACTGAACATTCATTGCCCATTTACGAAACTTAATTGGCAGACTGCTCGGTAATCCACCTGGTGACTCCTAGATTACCAGTAAAATTGTAAAGCGAATGCAGGTAGGTGCTGAGTAGAGAGGCAGCAGATACACTGTTACTAGCTCTTGTTTATAGATCCACCTTCCTACTTTGTTGCCTGCAAGTGCTCATAAAATTAATCTCAAAATGAACATTTCAAATTGTTAAAGTTAGGCCACAGATTAACATGACCATAAAAAAAGTAATCCAGTCATTCGCCTTTGTTTTTCAAGGCTGTTCTAATGGTGGTTATATATTGACTATTAAATTTTAACTTCTATTTGATAATTATACTAGAGACTTATCTTATACTAAAATGATTTCTAAAAAACAGGCATGAACATATCATTACATCAGATAAGACAAGCTTCAGGAGATTCATAGAACAAATGAAGCCATTTACACTAATTTTTTTTAATCAAAAACAAAACGGTGCAGTCAGCATTCAAAAATACCCATCTTCAGTTTAATTCATGTGTGTATAACTACTTCACATATTAAGAAATGACTGGTTTACCTGTCAGTTAGTCAGCTTGGGAATTAAATGGAGCCAGACTCTGGAATACACACTTTTTAGCAGAAAAGCAAAGAGAAACAAAAATGTTTTTGCAATAACCAGAGCTGAAATGGTATCTCTGTTGTTTCCTGCCTATTTTTTTCATCATCTTCAAATTAGTGAAAAAAAATTTGGAAAAGAGTCATTCATCAAGAACTCAAAGAAATCCATGGATTCTGTTACCACTGAAGATGCGAACCAACCATTAAATGACTATTGGCAGGTTAAGAATATAACAATTTGAGGACTCTACGGACAAGTTAACCATATACAGAGGAACCTCCATTATCCGAATATCAATTATCCGAATTTTGGATTATCCAAAGGGGATCGCAAGGTACCGATAGAAACATTACGTCAAAGAGCTGTTTCAACCCTGATCACGCCTTTTGTTTACAGTTATGATGATTAAAAATGAACTCGGCTCACTGCTGCTGAGAACAGTCCTGGACAGTACAGGCACCGTCTCTAAATGACTGACCTCCCGCCCGCTCTCTCTCCCTTGACACTTTCCCTGCAGTTCTACATAGGGGTGAGTCCTAAGCCCCCCTTTCCAAATAATCTCTCCAACATTGTCCTGTACAGGGCAAAAGTGGAACCTGTCAAGAAGTTGTGTGTGTGTGTGTGTGTGTGTGTGTGTGTGTGTGTGTGTGTGTGTGTGCATACGCGCATATGTGTGTGTATGTACACCCGTGCGCTATTTAGAGACTTGCCCCAAAAAGGCAGCGGCAGTCTTACTGTTGGTGTACAGTCCAACTGCCCTGGACAGGGGGGTTCGGACGGGGGCGGGAGCAGATGGGGGTCAGACGGTGTCTGGGGATGCACAAGAGTGTGGGGTTGGGGACGGACAGGAGGTGGTGTTGGATAGGTTTGTGGCGGGCGGGGGAGTGGGGTGGGAGCAGACGGGGTTGTGAGCATCCAGGGGGTCGGGGTGGGAGCGGACAGAGTTGGGGGTGGGCGGAGGAGTGGGGTGGGAGTGGACAGGGGCAGGGTCTCATGCACGATGTGCTGCTGCCGTGTCTCCTGAACAGGGAGCAGACTTCACAGAAAACTCCGAGCCCCAGAGGAAATCAGTTAACTGAATAATCAATTATCCAAATGAAATAGTGCCTGCCCATCTTGTTTGGATAATCAAGGTTCTTCTGTAACCTTTATTCTCCCAGTATTTATGAGATGCTGTCTGGTTTAAACTTATTTGCTAGGGGTTCGTGTGTGATAGGTATTGCATTTTTATTACTTTTTTCTTGGAGGTAACAAAATTCCTCTTTCGTTCATACAAAGAAATTTTCGTGATTGACTCGTCCATTTTCTAGCAAACCATGTTTTCACTGAAATGTACTTCGTGCAATAAAACAAATAAAAATATTTGTTGCAGCTGACTGATGAGGTTAAAAGAGGGGAACCAATTCCCCTTCCTCATGTGGTTTTCACAAGACAAAGAAGTGAGATGAAAGAATGTTTTATTAAACTTGATAAATTATCCTTACAAGACAGCATACAGTTCTGATCATCACATTATGGAAAGGATAAAAAAGTACTGGGGAAAGGTAAGAAAATATTCTCAAGGATGAAATCAGATGTGTATGTGTACACATCAAAAAGGTACACGTGAAAATCTAAAAACCTTGTTTACCGAGCCGCAGTTCCACATCAGATGGCCTCATGAACTATTTCGATACTTTCCCACAGGGTGTACCTGAACAGTAGCCTTAAAGAAACATACCCAGTGAACAGGTAAACATCACAATTATTCTTCAGATTACTTGGATAATGCTGTGGGAGATGAGTTAGTGCATACTTTTATTTGCTGCCCAAAAGAACATTGAATGAATGAAATTTATTGTAATCAAATTCCCACACAGATAAATGTTGTTACTACAAGAAAAGTAAAAGTCTTTGTGACATAGCTAATGAAAGGCAACAGTCATTGGGTAACTTAACAAGTATTACAAGTTTTGGGAAGAGGTGTTTGACGAGATGCCAGGATTAAAGTCAGTGTTTCGTAGCCTGGAGAGCTGGACGTGCATTGGCAAGTACATTAATGGAATTCCATATTTTCATTTTAATGATGAATGCAATATTCTTTAACGTATTTGAAAAAAGTATATGTGTGACTACAGGATGAAATGTCACTGCTGTACTGTAATTCTGGTGCCAGCTCAATGCTAAAATTATTGATTCCTTGCTTCCAAAGGTATAATGTAGTGTTAAAGGCCTCAGATTGAAGATATTACATCACTTTTCTTCATTAGGTCAAAAGTTTGATATTCACTTTATTTAAGAAGTTCTCCTGTACCATTATTAATGGACTGTTATCTGAGCCATGTGCTAATTTAATTAGAATCATAGAGTTTTGAACAGCATAGAAAGGACCGTTCCACCCATCATGTCCATACCAGACACTAAGCATCTACCTATTCTAATCCCATTTTCCTGCACTTGCCCCATTGCCTTGTATGCTATGGTGCTTCAAATGCTCATATGAATACTTAAGTGTCTTGACAGTTTATGTCTCCACTACCCTTTTAAGCAGTGAGTTCCAGATACCTATGATCTGTTGAGTGATGAGAGTTTCCTAAAATCTCTGACATAATTTCTGCTCCCTTGCTTAAAAGTGGTTATTGACCTCTCTATTATGGAGAAAAGTTTCTCTTTACATACCCTATGCACCTCATGATGTTGTACATCTCAATCAAGACCCCATTTTAGCCTTCTTTGTTCTAAGCAAAATAACCCCAGCCTATCTAGTTTCTCTTCATAGCTAAGTCACTTTAGCTCAGGCAACATCCTGGAAAATCTGCAGTGTACCTCTCAAGTACAATCACATTCATCCTATAACATGGTGATCCAGACCTGGCCTAACTAACATTACATTCAGTTCCATCAGAACCTCCTTGCTATTGTATTCACTACTTTGATTGATAAAGGTAAATTTTCCATTTGGCTTCTTACCTACCTGTCCCGCTGCCTTCAAAGATCAATGGACATAAATACTAAGGTCCCTCTGATCCTCTGTATTTCCTAGAGTTCTAGCATTCAACATCCTTACTTTGTTAGCCCTCTTACGTCACATTTCTCAGGGTTAAATTGCATTTATCACTATTCTACCCCATCTGTCCAACCCATTTTGTACTGTAGTCCAAGGTTTCCCTTGGTGCTATTTATTAAACCACCAATTTTCATGTCATTTGTGAACTTACAGATCATACCTCCTTCATTCATGGCAAAATCATTACAGTACAACCAGCAAGGGACCCAGCACCAAATCCTGTGGTGCATCACTGGACATAGGCTTCCATTCACAAAAAAAAACATCTTTTGACTGCCATCCTCTCTTCCTGCCACAATGTTAATTTTAGATCCAATTTAGCAATTTGCCCTGAGTCCAATGGGCTCTTAGAGTCTTAACCAGTTTACCATGTGAGACCTTGTCGAAAGCTTTATTGAAATTCATATAAACTACATCTACTTCACTACCCACATCTATACACCTCATCATTTCATCTAAAACTTCAACCACATTTGTTATACATGAGTCCCCCCTTGGCAACGTCATTCTGACCACCTCTGATTAAAGCATGCTCCTCTAAGTGGAGATTCTCTGCCTCAGAATTTTTCCAAAAGTTGCTCTATTGAAGATGTTAGACTTGCTGGCCTGTAGTTTCCTGGTTATATCCCCACCAGTCTCTGGAGTATTGGTGCCACATTATCTCTCCTTCAGTCTTCTAGCATACCTCCTGTGGTCAGAGAGGATTTAAAAATTAATGTTAGGGTCCCTTTTATCACCCCCTTGCCTTCCACAGTAACCTGGGATATATACCATCTGGGCCTGTATGTTTATCCACTTTCACACCTGCGAAATCACCTAATACCTACACCTTCTCGATGCTAATTTGTTCCACTCCTTGCCTCATTATATCACAATACTTCTATACTGTGAATACAAATGCAAAGTATTCATTTGTCCAAACACAGAATTCTCTGCATCCTTCCTCATTCCATCTTTCTGTTGAATTGTATGCGCCACATTGAAGGTTGAAGCAGGTTTTAAGAACTCATCATAGAAACATAGAAAATAGGACCAAATGGCCTATTCCTGCTCCTTTGATCCTGCTCTACTATACAATAGGATCACGGCTGATCAACTCAATATCCTATTCCTGCTTTCGCCCCATATCCTGTGTTCTTGAAAGCATTGAATTATTTAGCCTCAACCACTTTACTGGTTTTCTAAAATTTTCATTTAGAATCAGAGAGTCATACAGCACGAAAACAGACCCTTCGGTCCAACCTGTCCATGCTGACCAGATAACCCAACCCAATCTAGCCCCACCTCCCAGCATCCGGCGCATATTCCTCCAAACCCTTCCTATTCATATACCCATCCAAATGCCTCTTATGCTGCAATTGTACCAGCCTCCACCACCTTATCTGGCAGCTATAAACGCACCACCCTCTGTGTGAAAAGGTTGCCCCTTAGGTCTCTTTTATATCTTTCCCCTCTCACCCTAAATCTATGTCGTCTAGCTCTGGACTCCTCCACCCCAGTGAAAAGACCTTGTCTATATACCCTGTCCATGCCCCTCATGATTTTATAAACCTCTATAAGATTACCCCTCAGCCTCTGATGCTCCAGGGAAAACAGCCTTAGCATATTCAACCCCTCCCGAAAGCTCAAATCCTCCAACCCTCACAACATGCTTAGAACTCTTTTCTGAACCCTTTCAAGCCAGAATTGCACGCAATATTCCAAAGGTGGCCTAACCAATGTTCTGTACAGCCGCATCATGACCTCCCAACTCCTGTACTCAATACTCTGACCAATAAAGGAAAGCATATCAAATGCCTTCTTCACTATCCTACTACCTGAGACTTCACTTTCAAGGAGCTATGAACCTGCACTCCAAGGTCTCTTTGTTCAGCAACACTCCCAAAGACCTTACCATTAAATGTATAAGTCCTGCTAAGATTTGCTTTCCCAAAATGCATCACCTTGCCAATATCTAAATTAAACTCCATCAGCCTATTGGCCCATCTGATCAAGAATCCGTTGTAATTCAAAGTTACCTGTTTTGCTGTCTGCTACACCTCCAATTTTGGTGTCATCTGCAAACTTACTAATTATACCTCATATGCTCACATCTAAATCATTTATATAAACAACAAAAAGTAGTGGACCCAGCACCAATCCTTGTGGCACTCCATTGGTCGCAGGCCTCCAATCTAAAAAACAACATTCCACTACCACCCTCTGTCTTCTACCTTTGAGCCAGTTCTGTGTCCAAATGGCTAGTTCTCCCTGAATTCCATGAGATTTAATCTTTCTAATCAGTCTCCCATGGGGAACCTTGTCGAACACCTTACTGAAGTCCATAGAGATCATGAATACTGCTCTGCCCTCAGCAATCCTCTTTGTTACCTCTTCAAAAAACTGAATCAAGTTTGTGAGACATGATTTCCCATGCACAAAGCCATTTTGACTATCCCTAATCAGTCCTTGCTATTCCAAATACATGTACATCCTGTCCCTCAGGATTCCCTCCAAAACTTGTCCACCACTGACGTCAGGCTCAGTGGTCTATAGTTCCCTGGCTTGTCCTTACCAGTCTTCTTAAATAATGGCATCATGTTAGCCAAGCTCCAATCTTCTGGCACATCACCTGTGACTATCGATGATACTAATATCTCAGTAAGAGACCTAGCAATCACTTCCCTAGCTTCCCACAGAGTTCTCAGGTACACCTGATCAGGTCCCAAAGATTCATCCACTTTTATGCATTTCAAGGCATCCAGCACTCCCTCCACTGTAATATGAACATTTTTCAAGATATCACAATCCATTTCCTTACATTCTATATCTTTCATGTCCTTCTCCACAGTAAACACTGATGCAAAATATTCAATTAGTATCTCCCCCATCTCCTGCGGCTCCACACAAAGGCCACCTTGCTGATCTTTAAGGGGTCCTATTCTCTCCCTAGTTACCCTTTTGTCCTTAATTTATTTGTAAAAACCCTGTGGATTCTCTTTAACCCTATTTGCCAAAGCTATCTCATGTCCCCTTTTTGCCCTCCTGATTTCCCTCTTAAGTATACTCCTACTGCCTTTATACTCTAAGGATTCACTCGATCTATCCTGTCTATACCAGACATATGCTTCCTTCCTTGTCTTAAGCAAACATCAATTTCTTTAGTCATCCAGCATTCCCTATACCTACCAGCCTTCCTTTTCACCCTAACAAGAATATGCTGTCTCTGGACTCTCGTTATCCCATTTCTGAAGGCTTCCCATTTTCCAGCTGTCCCTTTACCTGCGAACATTTGCCCCCAATCAGCTTTGCAAGTTCTTGCCTAATACCGTCAAAATTGGCCTTTCTCCAATTTAGAAGTTCAATGTTTAGATCTGGTCTATCTTTTCCATCACTATTTTAAAACTAATACAATTATGGTCATTGATCCCATAGTGCTCCCCCACTGACACCTCAGTCATCTGCCCTGCCTTATTTCCCGAGAGTAGGTCAAGTTTTGCACCTTCTCTAGTAGGTACATCCACATACTGAATCAGAAAACTTTCTTGTACATACTTAACAAATTCCACTCCAACTAAACCCCTAACACTATGCAGTCCCAGTATATGTTTGGAAAGATAACATCCCGTACCATAACCACCCTATTATCCTTTCAAATTTGTTTTTCAATTTCCCTCTGACTATTAGAGGGTCTATAACACAATCCCAATAAGGTAATAATCCCTTTCTTATTTCTCCATTCAACCCAAACAACTTCCCGGGATGTATTTCGAGGAATATCCAGCCTAACAGCTGGAATACTATCCCTTATCAAAAACGCCACTCTCCCTCCTCTCTTGCCTCATTTTCTGTGGTTTTTGTAGCATTTGTGTCTTGGAACATGAAACTGCTAGTCCAGCCCATCCCTGAGCCATGTTTCTGTAATTGCTATGATATCCCAGTCACATGTTCCTAGTCATGCCCTGAGTTCATCTGCCTTCCCTGTTAGGCCCCTTGCATTGAAATAAATGCAGTTTAATTTATTAGTCCTACCTTGTCCCTGCCTGTCCTGACTGGTTGAGTTGCTTCTTTTCTCAACTATAGTAGTCTCAGATTGATCTCATTCCTCACTATCTCCTTGGGTCCCAACTCCTACCCCCCCCCCCCCCACCTCCACCTTACTAGTTTAAATCCTCCTGAGCAGCTATAGCACATGTCCTCCTGAGCAGCTATAGCACATGCCAGTATATTAGTCCCCTTCCAATTTAGGTGCAATTCATCCTTCTGGTACAGGCCACTTTTACTCCAAAAGAGATTCCAAAGATCCAAAAATGTGAATCCTTCTTCCCTACACCAGCTCCTCAGCCATGCATTCATCTGCTCTATCCTCCTATTCCTACCTCACTAGCTCGTAGCACTAGGAGTAATCCTGATATTACTACTCACGAGGACCTCCTTTTTAAATTCCTGTCTAACTCTCTGTAATCTCCCTTCAGAATCTCAACCTTTTCCCTTCCTATGCCGTTGGGTCCAGTGTGTATACTGACCTCTTTCTGGAGAACACACTGCACCCTCTGTACCTCAGACTAGACAGTCCCCTAACACAATCGATCTCCTGGAACCCGATGGACCCCTCAATGCATTACAGCCAGTGTCAATACCAGAAACTTGGCTGTTCGTGTTATGTTCCCCTGAGAATCTATCACTCCCTTTCTTTTCCAAAACAGCATATGTGTTTGAAATGAGGATAGCCACAGAAGACTCCTGCACTACTTGCCTACCTCTCTTACCTTTCAGTAACCCATCGATGTGATTGTATCTGCAACTTTTCTTCCTTCCTATAGCTGCTATCCATCACATCCCTTCGCTTTTGTAAATGCCTCTAACTGTCACTCCAACCATTCCATTCAATCTGATAAGATTCCAAACCAATGGCATTTATTGCAGGTATAATCCTCAATAACCCATAAACTCTCTCCAAACTCCCACATCTGGCAAGAAGAACATATCACTCTACTAAAGGCCATTTTTACTTCTTCCAATCTACAGACCCAGAAAATAGCTCCATCATAATCCTTTACAAAACACTGCTCCAGGCTAATTTAATATTATTGGCTTATATTTTTAATCAAGAGACATATCTCAATAAAACATACAATCAAGAAAGAACCCACTCTATTCACTGCTGCAGATTTACAGCAAGGTCCCAAGGACACACTTAAAACTGTTCACTTGTCTGTTTCTGTGCAGTGACCTCTCCCAAACAGGTTCCTCCAAGATCAGTTGTGAATCTTACAGTTTATTAATTTTACCAGATGCATTCTGATGTCCAGCAATACATGAATTCAACAGTAAAGGTAGTAACTGTGCAAGTTCACTACTGTGTCAGTTAGCAGTGTGGGTTTCTCTCTCTCCTGCACTGACTTGACCATACGCTGCCATTGTCTGTTCCTCTCCCATTTAAAAGTACTGTTGTTTTGACTTTTTTTCTCTACAAAGTTCCAAAACAATGCAACAGTAAAGAAAACAGTGATTGCTACTCCTGGAATTTGAGAAAATCGCCTCCAACATCTAAAATGCCTCAAAAACTGAGCAGCCTGTTACAAGCAGAAATTTTTCCCGTCCTCCATCTATTGCTCGCACTTAGACCATAGTTTCAGTTTAACAGAAACTTTAAGTTGGAGAACTGTTATGGACACATTATCAAAGCGATCAGATCATCTTTAATGACTCAAGATTATTCACTTTGATATCCAACAATTGAAAAGTTAGTTTGAATTCTCTCTTATCTTGACATTCCTACATTAAGAATTCCCTGACCTGGCATTGGAAATAAGCACATTTCTATTCTTCTGATTTCTTCCTTCCAATGTTTCCTTTCCCAGACTGTATGGTGCATCTGAAGTTAGCAAAGAAAAAATGGCAGCCAAGAGTCTACAGTATGCCATCACTTAAATACAATGGAAACAAATGTGCATAAGAAAGGTGATGCTTCACAGCAAGGTTTCTTCAACTTGTTGAAGGAAAAAATCATATGATTAAGATTGAATTGTAGGGTAATGAGATAGTGATGCATATGATGATGTGACAGTGATTTCAGCAGTCATGTTCTCGATTCCAAGAAAAGTGAAGGAACAGTCTGCATCAGCAGGTAATGTAGCACCCCATGGGAGAGTATCGAGTGCTGTGTAATTAAAGGGAGTTTTGCAGAAACTTACTGCAGTTGGACTCCAGACACTTTGATAGAGGAAACCTCACTAATATATAATAGGCGACAAGCTACACAGAAAGATACCAATTATGATTAAAAAGAACCCCAAACCACAATCTAGTGTTGAAAATGATGTAACGTTAACAGTGTAACAATATTGGTTAATCTTATCCTTTCAGAATCCTAAGCAGTCACTCAATAAAGAAAACAATAATTGCAGTGTATGGATATAAATGAAACGAGATTGCTGCTTCACTATAATCCTTCCAGTGTTTGGTCCTTACAAATCCTTAGACGTTTGCTATCCCAATGAATCATTACACCTCCTCTTGTGGGTGGACAATGGAAGTCTTCAAAATTAATTTCTATCAAATCATTCACACTTCTGAAACCTCTGCAATAGACAGAGTAATTACCCTAAGAACTTAAAGGTTGGTTCCACCCAATGGCTTTTGTTTCCTTGCAAGAGTTGACTTCATATAGTTCTGTCGAATAGATTAATATACTGACGACATTTCAAAACATAAACCCACTCTCAACTATTGAATTAATAATTGGCTTTGTAAGCCATTGCTTACAATGACTTTCTTCAGTAAACATGATCAGACAAGTAATTGGATGATAGTTTTGCAATGGACTGAACAATGGAGCTCGTGCAACTGCTTATGACTTTCTCATCACATGTTTCTACATTTTCAGTGTTACCCATCTTATTATCTGTCAACATCAGAAACACAACATCCCCATTTGATGGTCAAGAATAGAATGTTTCAGGTCTAATGTTGACAATGAAGATGGCAGCAACATGGCCCTATCAAATATTGTTACCATTGCCTCACAGAAATGTCCCTACAAATGGTTGAGTTGTCCCAGCCATGAATACCTTCTGGAATTTTTTTTTTCTCTCCTGACTGGTAAAAGTACTCTGTTCAGCAAGGCAATGAATGGCAGCTCAGAACAGTAGGAATTGAACCTGCATCTACTCCTATTTAATGGTCTGGAGTAACACCAATTTGACTCATTTTAATGAGATAGATGTGAAATTCTGATGGTTTTAGAAAAAGATTGAGCACAAGCCAAAAGGTTAACTATTCCTTCTGCACTCATTTAACTACACTGGTTAAAATTTATCAACAAGTGGATTTCCAGCTGCAATTTTCTAAGTAATTTGGGCTAGCATTCATAAACCTACACAATAGTAAAATAAGTTAAATATTTACTTGATATCTTCATAAATGACAATGCCAAATCAATGGGCATTGATCAATGTGGATGTACAAGACAGATGATCAGTAATGTCTTGTGCAACTCCATGTTTACAAATTGCAGTTGCTCCCGGATTAAATGGTACAGGTACATACATCCCATTCATAATCAACACAAAACAGACTTGAAACAAGCAACAGGTCTGGCAGTACCTGATGAGTAAATCAAATACATTAAGTTATTGGGAAGACTCTGATAAAATTAAGGATAATTTTAATAAGAGGAACCAGGGAAAGTGGACAGAATTTAATTTCTCCACTCTCTGGGAGCAGAATAGGAGAATAGAGTTGGTGTGTTTGATTGGACAGTAAAACAGGAAATGAGCCAATTGACTTTTCTCGGTATCAGTACCTTGGGAAACTGAAACCTTTAAGTGGCATGTTAAGGGCCATTAAAGTGTCTCATTCTATTGTCACGAATTCTAGTAATAACCGATGGAGTGAAGTGAGGACGCTGAACTAGGCAGCTAGAGGCAGTGCTAGATTCATTGCAGCTGATTGGAATTGGTTCTTGATCTACTATAAGAAAGGCACCAGCTGGTGAGTCTCTGATAGAGGTTAAGGACTTTACTATTCTTAAATTTTAACTGTGTAGAAATTGTTGGTAAAGTTAAAAAATATTTTAAAGGCAACAGATGCAAGTAAATAATCCAATAACAAAAAAAGGCTATTCAATACAGACTACAAACATGTCTGTAATAAGTGTTTGACATCAAAGCAGCTTCGAATCAAAGTTCATGAGCTGGAGGCTGAACTAGTCCTTTGAGTGTAGGAGTTAGGACATCATGTTGAGGTTGTACAGGACATTGGTGAAGTCTCTTCTGGAAAACTGTGTCCAGTTCTGGTCGCCCAGTTATAGGAAGGATATTATCGAGCTGGAGAGAGTTCAGAAGATATTTACCAGATGTTGCCGGATATGAAGCTTTGAGTTATAAAGAAAAGCTGGGACTTTTCTTTTCACTGGAGTGTAGAAGATTGAGAAGTGACCTGAATCAAAGTTTATAAAATAATGAGGTTTAGATAGAGTTAATGGTCGTTGTATTTGTTCTTGGACAGGGAATTTCCTAGGAAGGGGGCATAATTTTAAGGTGAGAGGAGAAAGATTTTATAAAAGACGTAGCAATATTTTTTACACAGAGGGTGGTTCGAGTATGGAATGACTTCCTGAGGAACTGGTGGATGTGGGTACAATTGCAACATTTAAAGACATTTGGATAGATACATGAATAGGAAAGGTTCAAAGGAATGTGAGCCAGGAGCAGGCAAGTGGGACTAGTTTAGTTTGGGATTATGTTTGACATGGACTGGTTGGACTGAAGGGTCTGTGTCTGTGCTGTATGACTTTATGACACTATAGTCATTGTGACAAGGTTCTTGTGATGCAGTGGTAGTGTCACTAGATATGAACAAGGAGACCCAGGCTCAAGTCCCACTTGTTCCTCTGTATAAAAACATCTCTGAACAGGTTAATGAATAATACCAAGAGTCTGACACTCAACAGGGAGGTGGAGACCAGTTACACTACTCAGAAAAGGGCCTTCTGTTTTGGTTAATTGTCAGTGACAAGAGCGTAACTGTTCTCTCAGCATGGCACAAGAAGGCATTCAAGATGGGGGAGCAACAAGGAATGGAGAAATAGTAGGTGATTATATAATTAGAGGTTTGACACCCTTCTCTGCAGCAAAGAGAGAGTGTCCACATTGTTGTGTTGCTTGCCTGAGACAGAGTTTATGGCATATGTTCAGGGCTGGAATGAGGAGCTAGGCACTAAATTAAAAAGCAGAACATCAAAGATTGTAATCTGCATTATTACTTGAGCTGCATGCAATTTGGCACAGGAGTCAGAAAATTAGAGACATGAATATGAGTCTGAATGTCTGCTTGGGGAAAAGTAGGTTCCAGTTCATTGGCCACAGCAAAAGTGGAGGCTCTGCCACATGGTAATCTACATCTGAACCATGCTGAGACACATGTTCCTGAGAACCACAACTAAGGGAGTAGACAGGGTATGAGACTAAATGGTGGGATCAAGGAAGTCACTTTTGAGTTGGGGTTGCTTCAGGTTCACATTCCCTGAAAGGATAAGATCCACATCAGCTCCATCTGCTCACCCCAAGATCAAGCATTCGATCTGCATCCAAAACATTCAATATTTTCAAGAAGTTGGATTATAGTTCTTAAGGCTAAAGGGATCAAAGAGGTATGGGCAGAAGGCAGGACCAGGTACTGAGTTGGTTGATAATTGAGTAGCCGAACAAGTTTGAAGGGTTAAATGGCCTACACCCACCCCCCACCCCCCTACTTTGCATGTTTTAGCCCAGAGGTCAGGAATTGAATGTTCAGAGTCGATGATCTCATGCTGTTCCCAGAATCAAGGAATAGATATTTCTTAGGGTCAGGGATTAGGCCCCACTTCAGCATCACAGAACAACCTTGAGAACAGGTTCTACTCCCTGGCTCCCCAGGGTTAATAATCAAACTCCTCTCCCTGGAAGCAGCTAGCAGATATCCTTCTGTAGGTTTCTAGAGTTGAAAACTCCTTACTCGTTAAACTGTTTTGGTAGACTCCTCTGGAGTATGTGCCATCTGAATGGAACAAAACACTGTTTAACAGGTGGATATTTGGCCAGGAACTTCCAAAGATGAAAAGCAAATTCTATTGAATTAGAAGTCTGGAGCATGTGAGAAAACCCAGAATTCCAGATTTCCCGTGCCCTACTCTGGCCACCTGCTCAGATTAAAATTCTTCCTTAATTCTGTACAAAAGTGAGATCTCACATATGATTTCTGAAATATTTAATATTTGCTTTAATTCCAGAACAAACAAAAAAAGTAACAACAATTAAGCAGATGACTCAAACATATCTAGGATTAGTTGTCAGTGGGTTTAAGATTTAGGATATTTTAACAAGAAACTAGATGTCATGATTGGGAAAAAATCTTCATGCTGGCTGTGAGCCACAGTTTGAATTCCTTTCTCCATCCTCTGAAATACTATAATGCCGCTGTCAATATCTTTTACTCTATATTCTAGCCCAAAGAGAAAATATGCTTCATATTTGACAGAAAGAAAATTGAACAAATGTGGCTGTTTTGAAATTTTTCATGAAGATCAGCAATCATTTTTTTAACATGTCTTTCATGGGATATGGATGTCATTGGCAAGCACCTACTGCTAAGTACTCTTGAACAGAATAGCTTGTTTGGGGGATATCAGAGTGCATTTTAGGATCAACCACACTGCTGTGGACTGGAATCACGTCAACCAGATCAGGTAAAGGTGGTAGATTTCCTTTCTTAAATCACTCTTAACTGCTGTTCACCTTAGATTATTGAAAAGTTGTCTTTTTTTGTTCCAGTTTTTGTATCTATACATCTTATTCTTATTGAACTGCCCACTGTAAATATTTATTTCCTATCAATTCCCACAGATCAATAACCGCTTATTGAAATAAAGAATTCAACTGGAAATTAAATAACTTGTCAAACTTACCTATCACTTTTCTGTGTTGTTTCAACTCTGTTTGTAAGAAGATCTTGTCAATTTATTTTCCTGACCCTTGTGGGCTTGGTTCAGTGGGGCAGCATGTTGGCTCAGTGGTGAGTACTGCTGCCTCACAGCACCCGGGATCTGGGTTCGATTCCTCTTTCAGGCGATTGTCTGTGTAGAGTTTGCACATCCTCTCTGATGTCTGCATTGGCTTCCTCTGGGTGCTTGGTTTCCTCCCACAGTCCAAAGATGTGCAGGTTTGGTGGATTGACCATGCTAAAATTGCCCATCATGTCCAAAGATGTGCAGGTTTGGTGGATTGACCATGCTAACATTGCTCAGCGTGTCCAGAGGTGTATGGACTAGGTGGGTGAACAATGGGAAATGCAGGGATGGGGTGGTCTGGATGATATGCTCTTTAGAGTGTCAGTGTGGATTTGATGGGATGAATGGCCTGCTTCCACACAGTAGGGATTCAATTCTGCCTTTTGCGTGAGAAAGCTGCAGGTTCGAATACTGCTCCAAGACTTGAGCATGTAACCTATCTGATGTAGTAATGCAGTGATGAAAGTGCTGCCTTTCAGAAGTGACTTTTAAACTCAGTCCGTGAATGCTTTTTCAACTAGGAATAGGCAAAGCCACAATTTGAAGAACAGCATGTACATTTTTCTTGGTGACCTGACCAACACCCCATATAAGTGTGTCATTTAGCATGTGGCAGACCTGTTTAAGAATGCAGGACCTTTAGTTGGTTAGTGTAGTATGCACACACAGTAATGTAAAGGACTCAATTTGTGCCCAACCTGCTCAGGAATGTTTGGGTCTCTGCATGACCACCAAGCCTAAGAGGAACATTGACCCTAAGTAATATTTGTCCCTCCACCAACATCATTAGAAATAGATTCTCTGGTAATTAGATTAGTAATAGTTATGGGATCATGCTATGTGGCAATTGGCTGCTGTGTTTCCTTACAGCAGCTCCTCCAAATTGTTGTCCCATTGATGCAAAACAGAAAAAGGGGTAAATCTTGAAATTACAAGCCGATCTGTCTGACCTTAATGGTGGGCAAGTTATTGGGAAGAATTCTGAGCACCAGAATATATCTATACTTGGAGAAACATGGATTAATCAGAGGTGGACAACATAGCTTTATTAAGGTAAGCAAAATCGGAAACAGCACAGTCAACTTATTTTCTTGTCTGCTCCACTAATGGTCTCCACTAGCAGCCTTTCTTTCTCCCGGGCTCACCATTATGCACTCCTTTGTCCAAACAACGACAATTTTCTTTCTGTGGATTCTGTCTCCATCTATTATTTACTCCTTTCCCCTGCCTGCAACACTCCGCCTCCTCCCACTCCCCAAACTTCAGCAAATATAGGAACATAAGAATTAGGGGCAGGATTAGGCAATTCAGTCCTTCAAGCCCACTCTTCCACTTATCATGATCATGGCTGATCTTATCCTGGTCTCAACTCCAACTTCCTACCTGCTCCTCATAGCCCTTTATCCCACTTTTCATCTGATTCTTCTTGAATCTGTTGATTGGTTCTGCCTCCCCCATTGCACTCTGTGGCAGATTCTCTACTCTCTGAGAGATGTAGTTTCTCCTCATCACAGTTTTGAACCTACCTCCTCTTATTCTATATCTATGACTGCTTGTTTGAGACTGTCCCATAAGGGGAACATTTGTTCAATGTCCACTTTGTCGGTCTCCTTTAGTATTTTATATACCATAATCAGATTTCCCTCACCCCCTCATTCTCCTGAACTCCAGTGAGTACAAGCCCAAGTATTCAACCGCTCTTCATACAACAGTCTTTTCATCTCTGGAATCAATCTGGTGAACCTTCTCTGAACTGCTTCCAGTGCCACCATATCCTTCCTCAAGCTGGACACAATACACCAGGTCTGGTAATTATAACTATACTTCTTCACTTTTCTAATCCAGTTCTTTTGCAATAAATGGCAGGATTCCATTTGCCTTTCTTGTTATATGCTATACCTACATCCCCATTTTCAGCAATTCATGCCCAAAGATGCCCAGGTCCCTTTGCACTGATGCACTTCCCATTTAAATAATCATTTGCCCTTTTAATTTTCTGGCCAAAATGGACAAGCTCACACTTAAACTCCATCTGCCAGATTCCAGCCCATTCTCCTAGCCTATCAATATCCATCTGTAAACTCTATCTCCTCATCACAGCTTGCTTTCCCATCTAGGCAAAAGTGAGGACTGCAGATGCTGGAAACCAGAGTTTAGATCAGAGTGGTGCCTGACCTGCTGTGCTTTTCCAGCACCACTCTGATCTAAACTTTGCTTTCCCACCTTGTTTAGTGTAATCTCTGAATGTTGCTATGTTACACTCTGTCCCTGTCAGCAGATCATGAGTGCAGTTGGAAATAGCTGAGATCTGAGAACTGAACCCAGCAAGATCCCACTAGTTACAGTTTACCATCCAGAGAAGGACTCATTTATCCTGGCTCTGTTTTCTGTCAGTTGGTCAATCCTGTATCCAAGATAATACTCTACACTTAATGCCATAAGATCTAGTATTTTGGATTTATGCTGTATATTGTCAAATACCTTCTGGAAGTCCAGATATAGCACATCCACCTGATCCCCATTATCCACCTTGCTGGTTACATCCTCAAAGAACTGCAACAAATTTGTCATATGTGATCTGCCCTTCATGAAACCGTTATGACACTGGTGAATTGAGCTTTTCTTTTTTCAAGTGTTCAATTATCTCCTCCTTTATGATTGACTCCAACAACTTCCCTACTGGTCTATAGATTCCCATCATTTTGCCTTCCTCCTTTATTTTTGAATAAGGGTGTCACATTAGCATGTTTCTAACCCACTGATACTTTTCCAGAATTCAGGGAATCCTAACTAATGCATCCACCATCTCTGCTGCCACCTCCTTTTACTACTGTAGACTGTAGGACCTCAGGGCCCTGGGAACTTATCTGCCTTTAATCCCATGAGTTTACTTAATACCTTCTCCCTAATTATAGTAATTTCACCAAGTTTCTCTGTAGTAATTGCAGTTTTGAGGAAAAAAAGTATTATTTTCCACTGTGAAAACAGAGACAAAAGATTGGTTTAGTGCCTGTGCCATTTCTGAGTTTCCTATTATTAACTTGCCATAATAGCCTCTAAAGGGCCAACATTTACCTTCACAATTCCCTTCCCTTTTTTCCTACTTATAGAAGCTTTTGGTATCAGTGCTTATGTTTTCTGTTAGTTTCCTTTCATGGTTCATCTTGGCACTTTTGATTTTTGTTTTTAGTAACCCTTTGCTGACATTTAAAGTTCTCCCAATTCCCCAGTGTGCCACTAATGTCTGCAGTTGATTTGCACTAGTTTTGTCCCTTACATAATCCTTCACTTCCTTATTAAGAATGGATGATTTTTCACTTTTCTACAATTCCTCTTCCTCTAGGGAATATACTTTGAGAAATATTTAGTATCTCCCTAAGCATTTGCCACTGTTTTTAACTGTCCTGCCCTTTAATATTTTTGCCCAGGCCAACTCTTCCTCAGGCCCGTATAATTACCTTTGCCCAACACTAAAGCTCTCTTGTGCAACTCTATCCTCACTCTTTCAATCTGAAGTTGAAACTCTAGTATATTGTGATCATTATGCCTGAAACATCGATTCTCCTGCTCCTCGGATGCTGCTTGACCTGTTGTGCTTTTCCAGCACCACACTCTCGACTATATTGTGATCACTCCGTCTAAAAGCATCTTTAACTACAAAACCATTTTTCAATCTTTCCTGATTACATAATACTAAATCTAAAGTAGACAGTTCTCTGGTTGGCCCAATGACATGTTGCTCTAACAAACAATCCTTCATATACTCTGTGAAACTTTCTTTGAGACCACCCTTGCTAAGTTGATTGATCCAGTCAATATGCATGTTCAAATCACCATAACTACTTGTTTGTGCCCCTCTCACAAGCCCTCATTATTTCCTCTTTTATACTGTGAGTAAAAAATGAGGTCTGCAGATGCTGGAGATCACAGCTGCAAATGTGTTGCTGGTGAAAGCACAGCAGGCCAGGCAGCATCTCAGGAATAGAGAGATGCTGCCTGGCCTGCTGTGCTTTGACCAGCAACACATTTGCATCTTTTATACTGTGCCCTACATTGGAACTATTGTTGGGGCCTGTAAACGACTCCTGCCAAGGAGTTTGTTTCATTGCTTTTTATTTCTTTCCAGACTGATCAACATTTTGGTTCCTCATGCCAATATAGTTTCTTCATACAGTCTTGATATCCTGAAACAAGGAAGTAACTCCACCTCCTGCTCCTTCTTATCTATCCTTTCAGAATACTAAGTACCTTTTTGGATAATTAACTTTCAGTTCTGATCTTCCACGTTTCAGTAATCCCCATCACGTCATACCTATTTGTCTCCATTTGTGCTATCAGCTCATCAACCTCATTCCAAATACAATGTTTTTAAATAAGTTCTACTGTTTTGTGTTTCTCTTTTTAATATTTTCTTGTGTACTATACTCCACACCCTCCGTCCTTATTTATTAATCCCTAATAACTCTGAGCCTCATCTCTATCTCCAATCTTTTCAACTTATATTTTGATTTTTTATGATCCTTTCCCTCACCCTGCCTGTTTGTCCTATTAACCTCTACCTTCTGCTCACTTTCTGACCTCTTGCTTTGGTTCCCACCCACATGCCTTGTTAGTTTCAATTCATAGAACAGCAAAATCTAAGAAGGAATCTGATCAAAAAGTATAAATTTTGGAGAACATTGATAAGGCACTTTTCACGTTAGGTACAGGGGTCAATAATCAGGGCATAGAGTTAAGGTGAGAAGTTGAAGGCTAAGAGAAGAGTTCAGGGGAAATATATTCACTCTGAAGATGGTGGGACTCTGGAATTCACTACATGAAAGTGTGATTGAGTCAAACTCTTGTAACGTTTAAGTAGTATTTAGCTATTTACTCACATTTCCATAGCTTCAGGGCTACAGGCCAAGAGCTGGAAAGTGGGATTAGTATAGTCAGATCTTTGGTGACCTGCACAAACACACAAAAAGCTAAGTGACCTTTTTCTGTTCTGCAAACATCGACGAGTTTACTTAATTATCTGTGAAGTGTCTTGGAAATACCTTGATACCATGAAAATAATGTATCTATGTAAGTTATTACTTTCTGTGACAATACTCCTGCAATTTCCACTAGTTTCCTTAAAATGGTCCTAAATAACATTTGTAAACTCTGCCATAGTTGCCTTGATGGATACATTTTAACAAGTTCAGTAGTCTTATAACTCGTACAAAGTTAATAATGAAGCTTGTAACTTTAAGTTATTTTTAAAGTTAATATTTTTAAAAAAGCATATTCATTATATTATTAAGAATCACACTATGATGATTTTAGCATTAGGAATTCTAGACTGACTTTATTGGTTAGCAGACTGTAACACTGTACCCATTTCCACTCCAATCTATTCTCCAGACTTATTGTAATTAAGTAATTAGCCATAGCTGCAAATGTGTTGCTGGTCAAAGCACAGCAGGCCAGGCAGCATCTCAGGAATAGAGAATTCGACGTTTCGAGCATAAGCCCTTCATCAAAGGGCTTATGCTCGAAACGTCGAATTCTCTGTTCCTGAGATGCTGCCTGGCCTGCTGTGCTTTGACCAGCAACACATTTGCAGCTGTGATCTCCAGCATCTGCAGACCTCATTTTTTACTCGAAGTAATTAGCCATAGTCCACAAAGGACTATAGGCATTTCTCTCAATAGTGAATGACCATTTGTAGCTTAAAGAACATTGTTCTGCAGATATGGGACAGTACACCACAGCAGGCCTCCATAAACTTGCACAGCTTGTGTAGGAATTGAACCAATATCATTGACATCACCCTGCAATGTAGTCTAGCCAACTAAGCCTATTAGTCTCCATTCATAGAATCACGAGGCTCTAACTAATAAACAGGAGGTAAATTTGATAAAAGTAGTGTATGGTATCTTCATCAACCCATTTAATTACTTCCATCCATCCACTATTTATTGAATGCATCCTCTTCCTCCAACTACTGTATTACACGATCTCATAGAATAATGGGCTGACAGTCCCCAGTTGCAGTTAAAGTGTGATGGCTCATGCGTTTGATTGGGTGGAATCTTTTAGGGGTCTGAACGCTGTGAGCTATGATGAGAAATATGGCTGAAGAATGGTGAAGTGTCCTGATCGTGTGAGTAGGCAGTGTAAAGGCCATGCAAGATTAATAGTATGGAGGGTTCAGGGGAACTAGTTTGAGGGAAGACATTGTGAGCAAGAATGAGAGCCTGATCCTTGCTGAGAGGTGGGTGTAGCAGAGTGAGAATGAGGGCAAGGTAGCAGAAAGAAGAGTGTAGCACTCACACTGATCAAATGGGGAAGCTCATTGACTATATTGTGGCACTGTTGGCCATTCCCCTAGACCATGGAGATGGTACGGGTCCAGGTGGTGACCTTTGACCAAGCTGGCAGGATCTGGTAGTGTGGCATCCTCTGCCAGTCTTCCAGGAAGAGAACATCCTCCTCTGGATCACGCCAACTATCAGGATCTCCCGGTTCCTGTCGGAGAATCATGATGCCATTTCCCCTTCTCTAACATTTTTAGAACAACTGTCCTTCGGCCCTAAAGCACTTTTATTTTATTATTCACCCAAGATTGCTGGTGTCTTTCTCAGTCAATCATGTGACAAACAAGCCTGAAGTGTCAACTATTGTTGCAACCTTCTGACTTACACACTTCCTTTGCCATATTTAAAGCCCACCATTCAGATCCAGCAAAGCAAGAACAAACCCTCTCATCATACTACTCATCATTGAAAAGGCTCAGAGGAAAAGGATCTGGAAGTGCTGGAGGATAGGGTAGTGGGCTTTATTCCTGCTAAATGTCAAAGGAGACCATGCCACAGACACAACCAGTCTGGACAGAATTTGGAGCACTGCTCAGTGTTGTGTCCCTCGTTAATGTTGTCTTAAGTTCCATGTAATTATGGTTAAGTGCCACCATCTTCTCTCTTCTTAATTCACAGGGCCAGCACTCTGTGCCTAACTCAAACACAGCACACAGTTCTCAACATGGCTCATGGACTAAACTCTAACTATTACATTCATCATATCCACTCAAGGGATTCCATGTACTTCACCCTCCCAAACTACTAGCTGTCCTGCACTCTGCTTCCTGTTCACATACTCAGGACTCCTCACCACTTCCCTGCAGGTGCTTCTTCTCCAAGTCCTCATACAATACCACTATCACCACTTTTTCCTGCATGTTCCATAGTCATCCATTCAAGTGGCCATTGCAAAACCACCAGCCTCATCACAACATCATGTCTGTTAACAGTCTAACCCACACTCCCTTCAGCCCCCATGACTTCACTCGAAATTAAGAACATTTATGATTTGCATACATTTACCATATCGCTGCATGTGCAGGGACATATAGTATAATGTGGGGAAATTGTGAGGTGTGCACATTTGTAGGAAGAATAGAAGAGTTAAATATTAAGAAGAAAATTGCAGCATAAAGATTTGGCAGTCCTTGTGAGTAAATCATAAATTAATACACACGTTCTGCACTTAACAGGAAAGGCAAATGGAATATAGGCATATTTATTCCAAATGGAATACATGGAAGGTTTAGTTCCAGCATAATTAA
This sequence comes from Hemiscyllium ocellatum, assembly GCF_020745735.1. Taxonomy (NCBI): domain Eukaryota; kingdom Metazoa; phylum Chordata; class Chondrichthyes; order Orectolobiformes; family Hemiscylliidae; genus Hemiscyllium; species Hemiscyllium ocellatum. The sequence goes on along the minus strand of NC_083411.1, from coordinate 91,063,557 downwards.
ACTGAAAAGCAGCAGATCACGTGAGAAAATCAACATGGGCTATGGTGACCTCCCACCATGAATCTCTCCCAAAAAAAAACTTTGTTAAAGTTCAGCCACTTACAGCTTCCAGCTGGAGAGGAAAATCATGTCTTCAGCTGTTTTTGTTGCAAGCTACAAGTGTCAAAAGCAACCCTTCTTTAGCTATTCAATAACAATTTTCAGGCTTTATCTTTCCTATTTAGTTACATTGAAGCTTTCAACAAAATATGGAAGTCTATCCAATCTATCACATGAAAAATTACTACATAAAGACAAAGGTGTAGGTCATGATGTTGAACTGTGTTGATGTCATCAATACCTGTCAAGGTATCTAAAGAATTTCAAAGATCATTGCATGAAAATAATTGCATTTACTTTCTGTCCAATCATTACCAAACTATTCAGGTCATTGCTGAGAATTATTATACATAGCTGTTCAGTCAAACACTTTAACAAACAACACCCAAAAAACCAATATCAAACATAAACAGGAAGAACAATCCAATCTCATGGGCTCAAAGGCCAGCTTTGAGAGTCTGCTTCTCGTCCGAGGTTCCTGTATGCTGAATCAATATTCCTTTGTTGTTGTGCTTTACAACCAAGCAGGTCCTACAATCTCCATTTATAAAGAACAAAAGCACTGTGCACATACTGACCGATGTACAGATCAGTTCAACGGGAAACCAACCCAGTTTCTGAAATTGCCTGATTGAGTGCTAGGATTTCAGAATTTCTGCCAAATATATCATGAAGGAATTTTCTAGTGAAAAAATATTTCTAGATGCAGCCAGTCCTCAATTAACGCAGTTTACCATAATGTGATTTAAGGTACAAAAGCATTTTTTTTTTAGATTAGACTTACAGTGTGGAAACAGGCCCTTCGGCCCCACAAGTCCACACCGACCCGCCGAAGCGCAACCCACCCATACCCCTACATTTACCCCTTACCTAACACTACGGGCAATTTTAGCATGGCCAATTCACCTGACCCGCACATCTTTGGACTGTGGGAGGAAACCGGAGCACCCGGAGGAAACCCACGCAGACACGGGGAGAACGTGCAAACTCCACACAGTCAGTCGCCTGAGTCGGGAATTGAACCCGGGTCTACAGGCGCTGTGAGACAGCAGTGCTAACCACTGTGCCACCGTGCCACCCTTAAATTTCTATTGGCTGGAATGCACAAAGATGTGGTTAACTTTTGCCATACATGTCATACATGCCAAATGGTAGGTAAGCCAGAGGCAGTAATAAAACCAGCACCTTTGTTGCCAATTCCTGCATGCAAAATAATCGTTCAGATGCGTTATGATTGATTGTACCAGTGATAGGAGATCCCTTCAAAGCCAGGTTTAGTTCTTCCAAGAACTAAAAGTGGGAACCAGCACTTGTGTGCCATAATGGATGTGTCTACCAAATTTCCAGAGGAAATTCCATAACAGATTATTAAGGCAAAAGGGTTGGTAGAGGAGTTAGTAGCTTTCTTCACACAAAATGGGCTGCCCAGAGAGATTCAGTCAGACCCAGGGTCTAATTTTACTACTAGGCTGTTTAATGAAGTCATGGATAGCTTAGGTAGACAGCACTTTAAATCAAGTGTGTATCATCCTGTTTCCCAGGGAACTTTGGAAAGGTGGCATCAGACCCTGAAAACCAAATTAAGAGCGTATTGTCAGGATTACCTGAATGAATGGGACACTTTTATCCCAATCATATTGTTTGCAATTACAGATGCAACAAATGGATCTACTCATTTTACTCCCTTTGAGTTAATATATTGACATGAGGTTGGAGGCCCTTTGAAATTAATTAAAGAGAAATTGACAGGACCAAAGTCAGAAATCTCACACTTGGATTACATATCGGAGGTGAAGGAGTGATTAAATTGGGTAGGTGAGTTAACTAAACAGCACCTAAAGAGGATACAGTGTAGAATGAAGCAAGTAGCAGGTAAAAACACTGAAAGTCAGACATTTTTCATGTGGATGACATATTAATACTATTACCAGTGGTAGGAGATCCCTTCAAAGCCAGGTTTAGTAATGAAATTGAGAAAAAGTCACGTAAACTTTCTGATAAAGATACCGGATAGAAAAAAAATGTAGCACGTCTGTCATGTGAATATGTTGAAACCTTATTATAATACAGAGAGGGAGCTGGAGAAACAGATGGTAGTTACTGCCCCACAGAGTGAGGAATCCTAACCAGATGTTGTGGAGTTTGATGTGCCTCAAAATAGTTAAACAATGAGGAAGTCCTTGAGGAGTGGGACAGGTTAGTGAACTATCTGCCGCAGGAGCAAAGAACACAGTTGAAATGTTTGTTGCAGTAGTAAGAGAACATACGCAGGAATAAGATAATCAGGACTAATGCTATTTTGCACGAGGTAGAAGTGGGGAATGCTGATTTGATAAAACAGCACCCCGACAGACTTAATCCTCTCAAAGCCACACAGGTCCAGAAGGAAGTGGAGGCCAAGCTCAATGAAGTTACCATTGAACCGAGTCAGACCGAGTGGAGTTCGCTGATTGTGTTAGTTCCCAAACCTCGCTGGACTCAACGATTTTGTGTGGACTATTGGAAGGTCAACACCATAACAAAATCAGACTCATATCCAATACCAAGATTGGAGGACTATATAGAGAATCTTGGACAAGCCAATTACATCATAAGGTTGGACTTACTGCATGGTTATTGGCAGGTACCTTTATCAGAGAGAGTGACCAACTGCTATTGGCAGAGTAACTGCTAGCAAAACACTCTCTATCAAAGATACCTTTTCATATGAAACATCTTTGCAGCAAAAGACTAAAGATGACCCAGGGAAATCTACAGCCAAAGGAATACTGATACAGGTTCGAAGATGCTGTAGGGTTTTGAAAATTAAGTTGATGTAATTTTAATTCGGGTGTTAATTGGAACAGTATGTTGATATAGGGTTAGAAGCAGATAACAAGTTGTTAGGAGAAAGGAGGCTTAGAGTTGTAAATAGTTGTTGGTTAATGTTCACTTTTGGAGTTAAAGAATAAATGGAATAGTGGAATTTAGGGAGCCCTCTGTCGCTCATACTTTAACAGGTTACGAGGTGAGGGGAGCTTTTCTGGGTGTTTGGTTTAGTTAGCAGAAGGATTCACCACTGTGTCATAACAAATTCAAATAACATGTGACTGATTCATGATACTGCAATCCATACCTGACTGTCAGCAAACAGAGGAATACACATGCACTAATACTCAGCATTCCTGAGACATTCCTGTTCCTTCAGCTTGTACAGCATGGAAACAGACCCTTCGGTCCAACTTGTCCATGCCGACCAGATATCCCAACCCAATTTGTTTCCATGCTGTACATCTCTTTGACTAACTTACAAATAAAACTGCGCATTCCCACCTCAATCACTGTTTAAGCACCGGGCCATCCACTTCACCAATTTGTAGCCCTATTCCATCTTACAATCCTTTCTACATCACTTCCAATCCATTGTCAATGCCCACTTGAATCCAACATCTCACCATTGTTCACTGTGGGATCATCACAGACAGTAAGACTTTCAGACAATTTATAGTTTGAACTTTTATTTCCAGAAAGCAAATGTGAATGGAAATTCAATCAATAGAAACTGCAATCCCTACTCGAGTTGTACATATGAACTGCTTTATCTTAAGCAACAAGTAGCTCACAGTCAATGAGTGATCACTGCACCCAGCTCCTATCCACTGGAATCCTCTCTGACCTATAATGTTTGGCATCCTTTGGCTTTATCAAGCACAAGGCGGTGTTCTTCCTGCTTGTCCTCATTCTCCTCTGCAGAAGACTGGACAGGTCATTCCACTACAAAGTGCATTTTGTCAATGCAAATTCACTATAACACAATTGACCAATCGGGGACACTGTTTCTGAAACATGAACTTCGAAAGCATGTGTTGGTTATAATGTGACTCCTGCCCCAGTGCTGCTATTACGCGATCGTCCTGTAACATGGGGTTGCACAAAAACAGGACTACTGCATTATTGCAGAACTGACTACCTGCTTTCTCATTTTCTCCGCATTCATCAGATCTATTTGTTGCCTGTTCTAGTTGTGCAGAGCACAGGACACTAGAATTATGCAGATCTGGCAGAACTTCAGCAGATCCATCACCTACACCACTATGTACCTGTACTCCATCGCAGTCAGGGAATTCTGTAACACTGTCATCAGTCACGAATGCAGAAAGTTGCCTTTCTCCCAGTAACCATTGAATTACAACAATGATGATATAATTAGGAAACTCAAAAGCTGAGTGAAGGAGTCAAAGCCAGTCACTTAAGGTTTCTGGTAAAACTGGGAAATACAAAGCTATTGAAAGCTAAGAGCAAATGTGGACTATTTGCTATAGAGGTGCCATGCAAGTGCAATGTAGCTGAAAGTATAAGTTGCCTATAAAAAGAAAATTCATGTTTAGTCAACAACATGTTTTGTTTCCTTTGTTTGAGATGAGGTTTTGAAAGTCAAATCTTATTATGGCAATCTTTCAACTATATACTGAATGTTTAAGTCTTTTTCAAAAACAGAAATTGCTGGAGAAACTCAGCATCTGTGGGGAGAAAGCAGAGTGATGTTTCGAGTCCAGTGACAGTTCAGGTTACTGGACTCAAACTGTTAACTCTGTTCCTCACTTTATTGGATGCTGTTACACCTGCTGAGTTTCTCCAGCAATTTCTGTTTTGTTTCAGATCTTCAGCATTCAAAGTTCTTTTTGTTTTATTTCATTGTACAAATCCTCTTTAAGCTATCTATCTCTCCAGAGGTCATGACAAATTTAATTATCCTTTTCAAAAGGTATAAAATGCTGTATTCAAATCATGAAACCAGGTACATCTATTTAGAAGTTAAGTAACACATAACAGTCTTGAATGAAAGAAGATTCTCAAAATTTGCAAATTCTTTAAAGGAAGTATCATTGATTGAATATTAATTTCCTTAATCATTTTCAAAAATTAAGTAGCTACATTACTTTTCCCTGAATTCATCCAATAGTTGAATTTTGACTACAGCCCGGACGACTCAATATTGAGTTCTCCAATTTCAAACAACCTCCCTTCCCATCCCTAACTCCTTTCCCAGCCCCTCCCCCTTCTTTCCAGCTACCAACCGGATTCATTCCTCCCACCGGCCAACCAGATTGTACCCTCTACCTGTGATCACCTATCTCCACCTCAACACCCTGCTCCCCCCTCCCCATCTACAGCTCCCCTTACACCCACCCCCCGTCCTGAAGAAGGGTTATACCTGAAACATTGACTTCTCCACCTCCTGATGCTGCCTGGCTTGCTGTGTTCTTCCAGCCTCCTGCTTGTCCACTTTGGATTCCGGAATCGGCAGGGTTTTTTTGTCTCAGACTACAAGGCATTGACATAGGAACAACATTCAGAAACATAGGATGGAACCTTCCAAGACCCTGAACACGTAAGGCTATTGTGGGAAATTTGGGAAAATATCCATGAAATGTTGAACAAGGCTCTTTTTGAGGCTAGTTGCATTTTTCAACCAGGTTTGGGACATTGGGAAGATTCTTTCTAGGCAGCAGTCAGAGGCTGCTAACAAGCAGAACACTTAAAAACAGTGATAGGATTGGGCTGAGTCAGCATGGATTAATGGAAGTGAAATCATGCTTGGCTAATCTATTGGAATTTACCACAGGATATAACTAGTGGAGTTGATTGTGGAAATTAGTAAATGTCGTTACTTGCACTTTCATAAGCTTTTACTCAAGATTCTACATAAGAAATTAGCATGTAAAATTAAAGTGCATGGGGTTGGGAGTAGTGTACTGACACAGATAGCAAACCGGTTGGCAGATAGGAAACAATGAGTCTGAATAAACAGGTCATTTTCTTAATGACAGTCAGTGATTAGCGCGGAAGCATAGGAATTAGAGTGTGGATCCCAGCCATTGGTAATATGTATTAAAAATTTAGATGAGAGAACTAAATGTAATATCTCCAAGCCTGCAGACAACACCAAGCCGGATGGGAATAAAGTGTTAGGAGAATGCAGAGATGCTTCAGTGTGAGGTAGCCGGATTGACTGAATGAGAAAATGCGTGGAAGATGAAGTGTTGAAGTATAACAAGGATAAATGTGGGGTTATCCATTTTGGTAGCAAAACAGGGAGGCATAGAATCTGAATGGCAATAGATTGGGAAAGGGGGAAATGCAATGAGACCAGTCACTGAATGTAAGCATGCTGGTGCAACAATTGTAAAGAAGGCAACTGGTATGTTGACTTCCATAGTGAGACAATTTGAGTAGAGGAGCAGGATTGTTTTGCTCAAGTTGTACAGGGCATTGAAGAGACCACATCAGGAGTACTGTGTGCAGCTTTGATTTCCTTATTTGAGGAAGCATGTTCTGACTATGGAGGGAATGCAACAAACGTTTACCAGACTGACTCCGAGGATGATAGGACTGACTTTTGAAGAGACACTGCATCAGCTAAGATTATGTGTACTGGAGTTGATAAGAATGACAGGAAAATCTTGTAGAAACCTATAAAATCCTGACCGAGCTAGACAGGGTGAATGCCAGAAGGATATTTCCAATGACGAGGGAATCTAGAACCAAGTGTAACAGGCTAAGGGATACACTATTTAGGACTGAGATGAGGAGAAATTTCCTCACCTAAAGAATGAAGAGCCTATAGAATTCTCTGCAACAGAAACTGAGTCAGGCCAAAACATTTAATGTTTTCAAGTAAGTGTTAAGTGTCATTGTTAGGGTTAAAGGGATCAAAGGAGATCAAACGAGGAACGAGGTATTGAATTGGATGATTAGCCATGATCATATTGAGTAGCAGAGCAGGCTCGAAGGGCCAAGTGGCCTACTCCAATTGTCTATGTTTGTATTTAAAGGGGACCAAAGACTATTTGAAGGTGATTACAGAGTTTTAAAAAAAGCATCAACAAAACAAGAAAATAGAAACCATTCAATCTCAATCCAAGAACTTTAATCATAGGAATTCTTTCCTTTTACTTCAGCATTGGAACCTGATGGGACCAGAAATACAACAATTCTTATAAATAGTCTGAAGCTGAAAGGTCCATAGTTGCAAAGGTTAGGGTTAAGCTGAAAATGTGTTGCTGGAAAAGCGCAGCAGGTCAGGCAGCATCCAAGGAACAGGAAATTCGACGTTTCGGGCATAAGCCCTTCATTAGGAAGGGCTTATGCCCGAAAGGTCGAATTTCCTGTTCCTTGGATGCTGCCTGACCTGCTGCGCTTTTCCAGCAACACATTTTCAGCTCTGATCTCCAGCATCTGCAGACCTCACTTCCTCCTCAAAGGTTAGGGTTAAGCCAAGAAAAGGCCAATTCACTGCTGAACTAATTCATGCTGGATTTGAAAAATAGTGTATTTCCAGATTTTACTATGTTGAATTTTAACTCTTGCTTTGAAAAAATACGTAAAACAAAGATCTAAAAATCTTGATTCTCTGATGGTTCTTAAGCAGAATATGTCAGATATTACAAACTTGGAGTTACACGATTGTTCATTTCCTAGTTTGGTGATGCTACTCCTTGATTTTAATGTTATAACTTCACTTATCACTGCAGGTATGGCTTTAACTGTATTGTGGAATAAACATTCACTTCCTTCAAATAGTAAGCTTGTTTTGCTGCTATCAACAAACAAAGTTCCTTCCAAATCGCTGTCAATAAGAATTCAACTTCATGCTGTTACAAGTTGATCTCAAACTAAAGTATTCATTAATTGGACATATGATTGATTGTGAACTTTAAAGTTTCAAATGTCTGTTACTTGAAATGACAGATATATACATCCTTTGAGCTAATGTGGGCATATGGAGTGGGTGAAATTCTGGTTTTGTGCCAAGAAAATAAATCACAATGTGAAGTCAATAGGACTCTTCTTTTTTTCTCCGATTGTATCTGGCTTCAAATATAATCTTTAAATACAAAGGTCAACATGACATGTCATTTCGTATTTGCCATACAATGCAGATTGTGTATTTCAGCATTGGAAGTAAGAATCTAATTGCATTTATATAGAACCATTTAAATAAACTTGGCATCCCATGATTCTTTGTCTGGCGAACGTAAGGATCACAGATGCTGGAGATCAGAGTCAAAAACTGTGGTGCTGGAAAAGCACAGCAGGTCAGGCAGTGTCCGAGGAGCAAGAAAGTCGGCGTTTTGGGCATAAGCCCTTCATCTGGGATGTGGGTTTGGCAGTGGGGGAGGGGGCTGAGAGATAAATAGGCGGGGAGTGGGGCTGGGAGGAAGGTAACTGGGAAGGCTCAATGTAGGTGAGAGGTGATGGTGATAGGTCAGAGAGGAAGTTGGAGGACATAGGTGGGAAGGAACATGGACAAGTCAAGAGGGAGATGCTGAGGTGGAGGATTGAATCTGGGATGAGATGTGGAGAGGGAAGATGAAAAAACTGGTAAAGTCAATGTTGGTACTGTGTGGTTGGAAGGTCCCAAGGTGGAAGATGAGGCAATCTTCCTCCAGGTGTCAGGTGACTTGGATTTGGTGGTGGAGGTGGACCAGGACTTGCATGTCTTTGGCAGAGTCGAAGGGGGAGTTGAAGTGGTGGTGGAGTTTTTTAGTATGTGTCCTGGAGATGCTTCCTGAAATATCCCACAAGTTGGCGTCGCATCTCCCCAATGTAGAGGAGATCACATCAAGAGCAACAGACACAGTAGATGAGGTGTTTGGATGTGCAGGAAAATTTCTGGCGGATGTGGAAGGATCCTTTGGAGCTTTCCAGAGAACAATGCAACCAAAAGGGTGGATGCTGAGAAGTAACAGGAAAATAATTAGGAGAACTCGCCGAAGGTGCAGTTGAAATGACAAGTTTTGAAAGGCTTTTGTGTCTAAGAGGAGAGTTAACAAGTAGAAAAACTTGAGGGGAGGTGATCGAGTACTGATATTATCACAACAGTTAGTGTTCCTGGTACAAATGTTCAAAAAGCGCCACATCAGATTGTAGAATTTAAACTGAACAAATATATAGCTACCATCCCCATGCTGATTGATGACATCACTACCGCCCCCATCATGGCTGCTTCCACAGCCACTTCCGCCCCTCACAATTCCTCATGCACCACACGTGACATCACTTCCGCCCCTCACACCATTGCTGATATCACACGCTCAGTGACTTCTGCTTCCCCTCCCCCCCTCCCCCCCCCCCCCCCAACTGCCATGTTGGGCACCACATCCACCCCCACCAACGCCATTCACCTGCATTCTGCAGACATGCCCCCCACAGATCCCACTGTCACCATCCACACCCCTCCTCCCAAGAACCCTGAGGGGAACAGCACCCCTGCTCATGAATCCAACCCCATTCCCCCCACCACTCCAGTTAAAGGCTCTGCCCCCACTCCCAGTCCCACACCCACACCAGGCCCTAGCTCCCAGCCCTGCCGGGTTTTCACCATCCCTCCAGACCTCCCCCTCAGTCCTCAGCAAAGGACTCATCTGTATCCCCGTCCGCCCACACATCAATGAATTTCAACACCGTGATGTCGAACCCTTCTTCTGCCGCCTTCGCCTCCGAGCTTACTTTCACAATCAGGACTCCCACCCACCTTCCGAAGACCCCTTCGCCCGCCAACAACACACTCCATCCACCTGGACACCCCGTACTGGCCTATTACCTGCCCTCCACCTCTTCATTTCCAACTGCTGCTGGGACAGTAACCGCTTCAACCTCCTCCCCCACTTCAACCTCTCACCCTCACAACACGCTGCCCTCCACTCCCTCTGCTCCAATCCCAACCTCACCATCAAGCCAGCAGATAAAGGGAGTGCAGTGGTAGTCTGGCGCACTGACCTCTAAACCACTGAAGCCAGACGCCAACTTGACGACACCTCCTCCTACTGCCCCCTCGACCATGACCTCACCCCCCCCATCACTAAACCATCATCTCCCAGACATACAGAACCTCATCACCTCAGGAGATCTCCCACCCACAGCTTCCAACCTCGTAGCCCGGGAACCCCACACTGCCCGGTTCTACCTCCTTCCCAAGATCCACAAGCCTGACCACCCTGGCCGACCCATTGTCTCAGCCTGCTCCTGCCCCACTGAACTCATCTCTACCTACCTCGACACTGTCCTATCCCCCCCTAGTCCAGGAACACCACACATATGTTTGAGACAAAACCCACGCCCTCCATCACCTCCAAGACTTCAGTTTCCCCGACCCCCAATGCATCATCTTCACCATGGATATCCAATCCCTCTGCACCTCCATCCGCCATGACCAGGGCCTCTAAGCACTCCATTTCTTCCTCTCCTAATGTCCCCAACAATACCCTTCCACCGACACTCATTCGTTTGGTTGAACTGGTCCTCATCCTTAACAATTTCTCCTTCGAATCCTAACACCTCCTCCAGACCATAGGGGTAGCCATGGAAACCTGTATGAGCCACAGTTATGCCTGTCTCTTTGTTGGCTACGTAGAATAGTCCATCTTCTGTAGTTACACCAGCACCATTCCACCACAGAACACACTAGATGGCCTCCTACTTTAGAGACCGCAATTTCCCTTCCCACTTGGTTAAAGATGCCCTCCAATGCATCTTGACCACATCCTGCATCTTTGCTCTCAGACCCCACCCCTCCAACTGTAACAAGGACAGAACCCCGCTGGTGCTCACCTTCCACCCTACCAACCTTCGCATAAACCAAATCATCCGACGACATTTCCGCCATCTCCAAATGGACCCCACCACCAGGGATATATTTCCCTTCCCACCCCTTTCTGCCTTCCGCAAAGACCATTCCCTCCGTGACTACCTGGTCAGGTCCACACACCCCAACAACCCACCCTCCCGTCCTGGCACCTTCCCCTGCCACAGCAGGAATTGCAAAACCTGCACCCACACCTCCATCCAAGGCCCTAAAGGATCCATCAAAGTTTTTCCTGCACATCCACCAATATCATTTGCTGTATTCTTTGCTCCCGGTGCGGTCTCCTCTACATTGGGGAGACTGGATGCCTCCTAGCAGAGCTCTTTAGGGAACATCTCTGGGACACCCGCACCAATCAACCCCACCGCCCTGTGGCCCAACATTTCAACTCCCCCTCCCACTCAGTCGAGGACATGGAGGTCCTGGGCCTCCTTCACCGCTGCTCCCTCACCACCAGATGCCTGGAGGAAGAATACCTCATCTTCTGCCTCGGAACACTTCAACCCCAGGGCATCAATGTGGACTTCACCAGTTTCCTCATTTTCCCTTTCCCCACCTCACCCCAGTTCCAACCTTCCAGCTCAGCACTGTCCCCATGATTTGTCCTATCTTCTTTTCCACCTATCCATTCCACCCTCCTCTCTGACCTATCACATCCATCCCCACCCCCATTTACCTATTGTACTCTATGTTACTTCCCCCCCCCCCCCCCGACACCCCCCCCCCCCCCCCCCCCCACACACACACACACACTCCTCTCATTTATCTCTCCACCCTTCAGGCTCTCTGTCTGTATTCCTGATGAAGGGCTTTTGCCCGAAACGTCAATTTTCCTGCTCCTCGGATGCTGCCTGAACTGCTGTGCTTTTCCAGCACCACTCTAATCCAGAATCTGATTTCCAGCATCTGCTGTCATTGTTTTTACCAAATATACAGAAAATCCCACCTGGTTCTTGAAGAAAGACATCTGTCATTCTTACCTGGTGTAGACTACATATGACTGTAGAACCACAACTATGTGGTTGACAGTGAACTGCCCACTGAAATAGCCGAGCAAGCCACTCATTTGAATCAGTCACTATGAGGTCTCAATAAAGAAACAAAACTGGGCAGACCACCTAGTACTTACCTAGGCACTAGAAATGACAATGACAAAAACTGCCCTGTAGATCCCACAAAGTCATCCACACTAATATCTAGTCCCAGTGCCAAAACTGGGAGAGCTGTCTCTCTCAGAATAGTTTAGTAACTGCCTGGCAGTTATTCTCAAAGAATCATACATTATCCAACAGGACAGACCCAGCACAGGTAGCAGCAAAACAGTATACATCTGGAGATAGTCACCCTGGGAGTCTTCAATATTGATTCTAGACCTGATGATGTCTCATGGCTTCAGGTTAAACATGGGCACGGAAACCTCCTGCTGATTATCACATATTCCCCTCTCTTAGCTGATGATTCAGTACTCAATGTTGAACAACACTTAGCGGAGATACTGAGTGGCAAGGCCACAAAATATACTCTGGGTAGAGGACTTCAATGTTCACCACTAAGAGTGGCTCAGCATCAGCACGACTGATCAAATAGATTGGGTCCTAAAGGATATAGCTGTGAGACTGGCTTAGCAGCAGGTATTGAATTAACTAACAAGGGCAAAGCATATTTAACCTCATCCTTACCCTTACTCTTACCATCATGGACAGCTGCATCTGCGCAGGCAGTTAGTAACGATCACACAGTCCTTGATTGAAAGTCCCAACTTCGCATTGAGAATATCCTTCATTGTGTTGTCAGGCACTATCACCATATTAAATGTGACAGAATTTGAACAGAACTAGTGACTCAAGACTCGGCACCCATGAGGCACTTTTGGCCATCAATAACAGCAGAACTCTACTCCAGTACAATCTGAAACCTTATGGCCCAGCATATCCCCCACTCAACCATGACCATTAAGCCAAGGAATCAACCCTGGATCAATGGAGAATATAGGAGGGAGGACATACCAGGGTTAGCACTAGGGGCATACTTAAAGATAAGGTGTCAACCTGGTGAAACTATCAAATAGGATTACTTGTATGGACAATTAAACAATTGACTGGAGGAAGAGGCTGCACAAATGTCCCCATCCTCAATGATGGAAGAAACCAACACATCAGTGCAAAAGGTAAGGCTGAAGAATTCACAGTAATCTTCAGCCAGAAGTGTCAAATGGATGATCCAACTCTGCCTCCTCCAGTGGTCCCAGCATCACAGATACCAGTCTTCAGCCAATTTGATTCACTCCACACAATATCAAGAAACATTTGAAAACACTGGATATGTCAAAGGTTATGGTCTCTGACAATGTTCTGGCAATTATACTGAAGATTTAGGCTCCAGACTAGCCACACAAAGCCAAGCTATTCCAGTAGAATTGCAACACTGGCATCTACCCGACAATGTGGAAAACTTCCCAGTATGTCCTGTCCAAACAAAGCAGGACAAATCCCATGCCACAGGGCCAGAGTTCTAGATGGGGGGAGGGCAACTATAATGTAATTAGGCAAGACTTAGGAGGCATAGAATGGGGTGGCAAAACGCAGGGGATGGGAACAATCAAAATGTGGGGCTGGTTTAAGGGACAGATATTGTATGTTCTTGATAGGTATGTCCCTGTCAGGCAGGGAGGAAGTGAACCATGGTTTGCTAAAGAAATGATGTTTCTTGTTAAGTGGAAGAGGGAGGCTTATGTGACGTTGAGATTAGATGATTCAGATGAGGCAATGGAGAGTTACAGAGTAGCTAGGAAGGGTATAAAGAAAGAGTTAAGAAGAGCATAGAGGGGACATGAGCAATCTTTCGCAGGTAGAATAAAGAAGAACCCTAAAGCTTTCTATAGGTATGTGACAAATAAAAGGATGACTAGGGTAGAAATAAGGCCAGTCAAAGACAGAAGTGGGAAGTTGTGTGTGGACCCTGTCGAGATCGGAGAGGTGCTAAATGAATATTTCTCATCTGTTTTCATACAGGAAAAGGAAAATATTGTAGAGGAGAAGACTAAGATACTGGCTATTAGACTTGAAAGGATTGAGGTTAGTAAGGAGTAGGTATTATCAATTCTAGAAGGTATGACAGTAGATAAATCTTCTGGGCCAAATGGAATTTATCCGAGGATTCTCTGGAATGCTAGAGAGGAGATGATGGAGCCTTTTGCCTTGATCTTTGAGTAGTCATTGTCTACATGTTTAGTACTAGAGAACTGGAGGATTGCAAATGTTGTGCCCTTGTTCAAGAAGGGCAGTAGAGATGACCCAGGTAATTATAGACCAGTAAGCCTGTTGTAGGAAAAATTTTGGAAAGAATTATAAAGGATAGGATTTATATCATCTAGCAAGCAACAATTTGAATGAAGATAGTCAACATGGTTTTGTCAAGGGCAGATCATGTCTCATAAACCTCATTGAGTTTTTTTTTTGAGAAGATGACCAAAATGTGGATGAGGGTAGGGCAGTTGACGTGGTGTACATAGACTTCAGTAAACTTTGATAGATTTTGATAAGGTTCCACATGGTAGGCTTTTGGAGAAAGTGTGGAGGCATGGGATTGAGGGTGATTTAGAGTTTGAATTAGAAACCGGCTTTCTGTAAGAAGGCAGCGAATGGTGGTTGACGGAAAATATTCAGCCTGGAGTCTGGTTACTAGTGGTGTGCCACAAGGGTCTGTTTTGGGATCATTGCCGTTTGTCATTTTTATAAATGACTTGGACTCAGGCATAGGTGGATGGGTCAGTAAGTTTGCAGATGACACTAAAGTTGGTGGAGTGGCAGACAGTGTGGAAGAATGTTACAGGTTGCAGGGGGACTTTGATAAACTGCAGAATTGGACTCAGAGGTGGAAATTGGAGTTCAATGCAGATAAATGTGAGGTGATTCACTTTGGGAAGAATAACAGGAAGGCAGATAACTGGGTCAATGGAAAGATTCTTGGTAGTGTGGAAGTGCAGAGGGATCTTGGTGTCTAAGTACATAGAACTCTGAAAGTTGCCACCCAGGTTGATAGTGCTGTTAAGAAGGCACATGGTGTGTTAGGTTTTATTGGTAGAGGATTTGAGTTCCGGAGCCATAATGTCATGCTACAGCTGTAAAAAATGCTAGTGCGGCCTCATTTGGAATATTGTGTACAGTTCTGATCGCCCCATTACAGGAAGGATGTGGAAGCATTGGAAAAGGTGCAGAGGAGATTTACCAGGATGTTGCCTGGACTGGAGGGAAGGTCTTATGAGAAAAGGCTGAGGGAATTGGGTTTGTTCTCATTGGAGAGAAGAAGGCTAAGAGGGGATTTGATAGAGATATACAAGGTGATCAGAAGATTAGATAGGGTGGACAATGAGAGTCATTTTCCGAGGATGATAACGTTGGCTTACACGAGGGGGAATAACTGCAAATTGAGGGGTGATAGATTTAAAACAGATGTCAGAGGCAGGTTCTTTACTCAGAGAGTGGTAAGGGCATGGAATGCCCTGCCTGCCAATGTAGTTAACTCAGTCACATTAGGGGCATTTAAACAGTCCTTGGATAAGCATATGGATAATGATTGGATAGTGTAGGGGGATGGGCTTAGATTAGTTCACAGACCGGTGCAACATTGAGGTCGAAGGGCCTGTTCTATGCTGTATTGTTCTATGTTCTAAGTTCTAATCCAACTCAGTCAATTATTGTCTCATCACTCTACTTTCGATCATCAGTAAAGTGATGGAAGGTGTCATCAACAGGGCTATCAAGCAGCATCTGCTCAGCAGTTTGGGTTCCACTAGAGCACAGCTCCTCATCTCATTACAGCCTTGGTTCAAACATGAACAAAAACACTAAATTCCAAAGGTGATGTGAGAGGGACATTAATTTATTGATATCTAGTGTGGCATTATGGAACCGTTATAAAATTGGAATCTCTACTGGTTAGAGTCATACCTGACACATAGGAAGATGGTTGTGGATATTGGAGGTCATTCATCTCAGCTCCAGGACATCTCTGCAGGAGTTCCTCAGGGTAGAGTTCTATTCCCAATTATCTTCGACTGCTTCATCAATGACCTGCTTTCCATCTTAAGGTCAAAAGTGGGGATGCTCACTGATGGCACAATGTTCAGCACCATTCACCACTCCTCAGATACTGAAGCAGCCCATGCTTCAATGCAACAAGACCTGGACAATACCCCAGCTTGGACTGAAAAATGTCTAGTAATATTTGCTCTCTCTCTCTCTCTCTCTCTCTCTCTCTATATATATATATATATGCGCCAGGCAATGATCTATTCCAGTAGGAAACAATCTAACCACTACACCTTGACGTTCAATTGTGTTACCATCACTGAATCAACATCCTAGGAATTACCATTGAGCAGAAACTCAGCTGGACTCACCCTGTAAATGCAATGGATATAAAAGCAGGTCAGAGGCTAGAAATACTGAAACAAGTAACTCACATCCTGAATTCCCAAAGCTTATCCACCAGGTACAAGACACCGGTCAGAAGTGTGATGGAATATTTCCTACTTGCCTGGATTAGTGCAGCTCCAACAAACAAGAAGCTTGACACCATCTAGGACAAAGCACTCTACTTAATTGGCACTACAAGCATTTACTCCCTCCACCACCAACAGTCAGTAGCAACATTGTGTACTATTTACATGATGCACTGTAGAAATTCACCAAAGATCCTCAGACAACACCTTCCGAACCCACAGCCACTCCTACCTAGAAAGACAACAGTAACAGATGTATGGGAATACCATCACCTCTGAGTTCTCCCCAAGCCAACCACTATCCTGGCATGGAAATATGCTATAAAATCTTTAATGTTCCTGGGTCAAAATCCTGGAACTCCCTCCTTAATAGTATTGTGGGTATACCGACAACACATAGACTGCACTGGTTGAAAAGGTACAGGAGTTACTTACTTAATGGTAAGGTCCTGGGGAGTGTTGCTGAACAAAGAGACCTTGGAGTGCAGGTTCATAGTTTGTTGAAAGTAAAGT
Organism: Hemiscyllium ocellatum; assembly: GCF_020745735.1. NCBI lineage: Eukaryota > Metazoa > Chordata > Chondrichthyes > Orectolobiformes > Hemiscylliidae > Hemiscyllium > Hemiscyllium ocellatum. Next base: position 91,046,815 of record NC_083411.1, on the reverse strand, counting down.
AAAGGGTAGATAGGATAGTGAAGATGGCATTTGGTTTGTTTTGCCTTTCAGTGCATTGAGTACAGGAGTTGGAGATCATGTTACAGCTGTATAGGACATTGGTTAGATCACTTTTGGAATACTGTGTGCTATGGGGAAGGATGTTGTGAAACTTGGAAGGGTTCAGAAAAGATCTACAAGGATGTTGCCAGAATTGAAGGCCTTGAGCTATAGGAAGAGATTGAATAGGCTGGGGCTATTTTCCCTGGAGCATCAGAGGCTGAGGGGTGACCTAATGCAGGTTTATAAAATCATGAGGGGCATGGATAGGGTAAATAGCCAAGGTATTTTGCAGGGTGGGGGAGACCAAAACTAGAGGGCATAGGTTTAGGGTGAGAGGGGAAAGATTTAAAAGGGACCTAAGGGGCAACCTTTTCACACACTTGAATGGGCTGTGATGGAGTGAAAGATGGACCTCCTTTAAGTGAGGTTCTAATGCAGACAGAGTGTGTCACGTAATCCTAATATCTGGTGTTCTGCACAACTGGAACACCAGAGAGGAATGGATTTTGAAGAGTTGGGAGAGTGGCATCAATTATAGTCCCTGCTTTATCTCTTCTTTGTGCTTCTAATTCTCATTTTCACAATGTCTATTATCCTCAATATTCATTCCCTTCCTTTATTATTCTCTGGTTTGTCTTTTTTTCTCTGCATCAATCTCTAGTTTCTTCATTCTCTCCTTATATTCCAGCGGCTTTACTTGTAACTATCATCAGATTCTGATGTCTCACTATCCAAAGTACTTTGCCTCCGCTGTATTGCCTCTAAACCCAAGTGTTATACTAGCGCCTTCATTATTTTTGCCATTTTAGTCCCATCAGACAATACTACCTCCATTTTACTTGCCAAGTCAATCAGTGTAGATTCCCTTAAGACTACCAGGGAAAAATCTACCACTTGCAGGAAATCCTTTGCCATTTCCAGTGCTATGTCTTAAATCTAGTACAGAAACTGGTATTTTCCTTCACCTGTGTTATTTACCAATATTACATACAAATCCTTGTCTCTGTTTCCAATCCAATCCAATCTAAACCCGGACAAACATCAACTTTTATTATGACACACTGAATCATGCCCCTTTATCCCAGAAGCATCACAAAAGAAAGTTTTTAAATCCTCAAACTACCTGATTTTCAAACTAAAGTTGATAGAAAGCAAAATCAGGTTTCTTGCTTCATAACCACTATTAATTACTATTTATTATAGTTACAGTGATTAAAGTCTAGCTATAGATAAATAGCCAAAGTAAATTAAGTAAATTCTACAAATTAAACTTGAATGCCCTTTAAAAATTCCTTTTGACACAGACAGACAAACATAAAGAAAAACACATGGGTGGATGGAAAACTGAAGAAACAGGTCTGTAGATTTTGCTCTCAAGCTCTGGTTAGGTCTTACTGATTTAAAGGTCTCTCTTCAACCTTCCTTCTTTCCAAATGCTTCCACTATTTTGCAAGATGCACAACGTGGCTGGTTCACTTATGAAAGTCGTCTGATTTATCCAATTCAAAGTCACAACTTGTTTCTTCAGATTTAAAATGCCTCACTATAGAGAAATAAGAGAGGGAGTTTTCTGTCTGCTGGAGAACTGATGGTTTCTTTTCTGACCTGAACTGGGTTTTCTCTCTCTCTCTCTCTCTCTCTCACTCACTCACTCACTCACGCTCTCACACTCTCACATTCACAGGCCATAACTAATCATAACTAAGGCAGAGGACCTTTGTCATTGATAACTGGTCACCAGTCCAAACCAATCAGCTTCACTCATGAACAATCCTTCAGCTCCAGTTTGTCTGTCATGTTGCTGGACCTCACAGTTGCTCAAATAAGGCTCACAATTGTGATCACATTCCTTACTTTCCAAACGTCCCTGGCTTTAAAACGGTTCTTTCTCATTTCAATCTGTTTTTTATATATATATATATAAAAGCACAAAACATAAAAAGACATAGTCTTTACAAAAGTTATGAATAGCAAGCTCCTGCCTAAGGCTGAGCAGGTTCCTGGTCAGTGCCAGTGCCTTGGGCCATTTCTTCCTCACCAGCTGGGAATAGATGCCAGTGATATGCCACTGATCACCAGATTGTGTTCTCATGTCTAATCCAGCTAATTTGCATCCTAAGGGGAATGGACCAACTAGTTGAAGATGCAGGTGACACCTTTGTCAGTGCATCCTTTGAAGGATCTCTGGCCTCTTTTTCAGAGGTTGAGGAGAAGCCAATGTCTGAAGAGGTACCTCTTCTGGCAGAGACTGCACAGACGATCCAAACTATGAAACATTACTGACCTGGTTGGCAACATAGGACCATGCATGCAGTGTCTGGTGCAGTAGTCTTTTCCGGAAATCCTGGGAAAATGGGATGACCCTCTTCTCCACCACCCCATCCACCAGGATCTCCAGGACCCTCTTTGCAAAGCAAGGGGGCAATTTGCCCTCGTATATTTATACAGTAACATACCATGAAGAACAATTCTGGGCTCACAGCATTTGAAACAATGCGTGGCTGAGATTTAATTACAGCATCAATGAAGGTCTCAGTTCTGGTGAGCATTTTTTTAGATTAGATTACTTACAGTGTGGAAACAGGCCCTTTGGCCCAACAAGTCCACACCAACACGCAACCCACCCATACCCCTACACTTACCCCTTATCTTACACTAGGGGCAATTTAGCATGGCCAATTCACCTGACCTGCACATCTTTGTGACTGTGGGAGGAACCGGAGCACGCGGAGGAAACCCTTGCAGACAAGGGGATAATGTGCAAACTCCACACAATGAGTTGCCTGAGGCGGGAATTGAACCCGGGTCTTTGGCGCTGTGAGGCAGCGGTGCTAACCACTGTGCCACCGTGCCACCCACTTCTCCTTCTGAAGAGGCAGGATGCACAATTAATGAGGTGGCAGAGCAGATTTGTGTAAGAAAAGTCACGAAAGCTCGCAAAGTGAAATCCCTGCATGAAACTCCCAAAATTAACACTTTGCCAAAATATAGGAATATTCAACCAATCAAAAACATATAATTCCAGCCACGTAACATTGTGAATGGGATTGTATGCAATTTTCTTTAAAAGGGTCTTGAAACGATGAAGCAGTAGGAAGCAATTTGTCTTGTGTAGTCACTGGGCAGTGAAATGAGTATTTACAGCCTGGAAGCAGTAGATGCATTCGGAAGCATTTTATTCAACTAAATTGAAATATTTGCTACCCATTATCATGTGACTGGAAAAGCAGAGTCATTGGAAGCAAAAATGATCCTTCTTCAGTCAAGCTTAAAATGTTTCAGGTGTTCACTGAATTTAGCCAGTAAAGAACAAAGCTTAATATTCACTTAAGTCCAAAGATAATTCCAGACTCTGATATATTGATACCGCTTGCCTCTAATCAACAGTTTGTCACTGACACCTGATAATTTGATAACTTTTATCTCCTTAAAAATCCACAAAAATGTACTATAAGAAGTGAATGTTTACAAATATGTGCCTCTCCACTATGAATATGGTGAGCCACAAGAGGGAACCAATGCAGTTTGATGCTACTGGATCAAAGCAAGTCTTATCAACACTTTTGCTGGTGCTATTGGGATGCCATACAAAAGCAGAAGTTGAAGGAGGGGCAACATTCACGTAACAATAACTCTTAATTACAAATGGATACAGAAAAGTCAGCTCCTCAACCTAGTCACAGTAAATTTGTTACTTGCAAAAGCTGTAACAACTCATGTGAAATGTTTGTAAATGACATAAGATGCTATTTCCCACTTCAAAATTGTGCCCAAGATATTTATAACTTCCTATGTATAATAGGAACCATCTATAGAGCCTTACTATTTGTCTTACTACAGGGGAAACATAATGGTAGAAGCTTATATGTATAGCAGGCACAGGAAATTATAATAGCAAAACAAAAATAAGGACAGAAAAGGGAACCGATGTCTGCATGCTTACCTTAATCTAATTATTTGTCACTTTTGGGCAAATTTCACTGAGAGACATCACTTGATCCTTACTATCTACATGTAACCCCATGTAGATTAAAACGTTATGTACCATATTGGGTTTGGTTAGTGAATCAGGTGATTTGATTTTGGGTTGACATTGAATCAATGCCATGCTTGTCTGCACACGATGTCCTCCTCAAGCAGGCCACATCATTTTAATGATTTAGTGAACTATCGGCACACTACAAATATTTAACCAGCTCGTGCAGAATCTTCCTGCTGGATGAGGGAGTGAGTGGAAAATCCAAGGAGCCCAGTCTGGAAATTCCGTTTTAAAGGGAGCCGAGGCAGGAAGAGTGCAAATGGGTCAGAAATAAATGGAAGATTCTCCTGATCTCAAAATTCAGCAAAGGTCTTTAAAGAAAGCTTATTTTGGAACAGTCTGCCACTCCCTTAAATGCATGCTTTATCTGACAGAACTCCAAAAGTGCATTATGTTCTATAACCCATGCAGGGACCCAGTTTTGACAAATAGGCTGCTGCCTGATGTGGGCGGTACTTGGGCTGTCCATGAGTAGGTCCAACAAAATATCAACAGGTAGAGTGAGAATGAAAATAGTAATGGGGAAATTTCAGCCTGTCATTCATGAAACACAACTGGCCGAGCACAATCTTTAAAAATTGGGCCCAACAATATTGACTTTCATCCAGTATAACATTCAGCGTGAATACATGCTATGAATGTTTTTTCAGTTATGCTTCAGTTATATCCATGAAAGCTTTCCTTGGGTCATGGTGGAGTTAATCTAAATTTAAAATAGCATGCAAGCCATTGAAATAAGAATTATGTTGTATCATAAAAAGTGACATCAGGATTGTATACACCTGCATTTTGCCAAAAATAACTTTTAAAGCAGGCCTTTGAATATAATTCAACCATTTTATTTCCCATGAAACTATACAAGTTGAGTCCAATCAGATATGGTTGTGACATTAATGAAGATATTTTAGTTTTAGAGACGACCATTATCTTTGTATTTTGATTACATGCTTTGTGCTCATGTATTATGAGAAAAATACTCCAGCCATTGATAGCTTGAAACCCACAATGAACTATAGAAATTACTAAAAGTCAGGAAAATTACCAAACCATTCAGACTGCATCAGAAAATGGGAATTGAAGCTTGACCTTTATGCATCTATTATTTACATCTTGCAAGAATTTTTTTATTATAACTGTGTACTTCGAGCAGTTTTTGTTCTATATATTGGCGACGCACAATATTTGGGAAAAGACTGAGTTTGTTTATTACAGGTTTGTCAAGTGCAGAATTATAACTGAGAAATTGGGAAAAATCATTAGTGAGACATTGTGGGCAGCACAGTGGCTCAGTGGTTAGCACTGCTGCCTCACAGTGCCAGGGATATGAGTTCAATTCCAGCCTATGTGGAATTGCACATTCTCCCAATGTCTGCATGGGTTTCCTCCAGATGCTCCAGTTTCCTCCCACAATCCAAATATGTAAAGGTTAGGTGAACTGGCTATGCTAAATTGTTCAGGGAAATGTAGAGGAATGGGTCTGGGTGGGTTGCTCTTTGGAGGGTCGGTGTGGACTTGTTGGACCAAAATAGCCTATTTACACACTGTAGGGATTTATGACTTTGCTGTGTGATAAACTGCTACCATGGGCTGATTTTTAGCCATAGCTTGGCTCAGTGACAATTTCAGAGTTTCACAGAGGGTTTCTGTCCAATTTCCAGGGAGCTATGTCATGGAATTTTCTGCTGCTAATGTCTTTACATGTACATCATGCCTCTATGGCACCGCTTTTTTTGCCATGATGTGCTCACCAATGGTGGAACTGCTTGCCACTGTCAGGATCTTTTCGGAGTCCCATGCCTGATGCCATATTGAAAATCAAGCTGTGCAACAAGCCAAGAACTGCCATTTACAGTTGTAGTTTGGCAGGATTGTGCCAGCTGTGGCCAACGTAGGCAATTTGGCACCTCCATTTGCTGACAAAGACCTGGAGGTCCTGGTGAATGAGTTGGTAGAGAGAAGGACAATCCCTCTTTTTTTAAGAACCAACAGACACACCAAGCTCTACCAGCTTGGACTGAACTCACTACCCGGGGCAGTGATTTATCACAGGGTAAATCGTTATCCACTGGAACACTGAGCAATGCAGAAGTAAGTTCAGTGGCTTTCTGTATACTGTAAGAGTACTGACCACCAACCTGTCTCTGCTAACTCCCACTCTAACTCTGCTCCTGCACCCACCTCCCACGAAACCTCATGATTGAGCACTCCCATTATTGCATGCAGTACCTTCTCTCAATGGTCCTTACCTACCACAAAACTGCTCTCTGTCTCTGACCATTATATGGCATATGTGAATCCTATTCACACACTGGGGACACCTCACCACCTTGCTACCACCCCCCTGCCCCCACCCCCACCCCCACACACACAACCAGCATGACAACCACTTTCATCTCACTCAATCCCTTCCTTTGTATCATTTCAGGAGAAAACAGCCCACACTAGGTCCGAGAAAGCTGAGATGGGTGATGGGATGGCCAACATGCATCTCCTTATTCCCTACAGACAGGATATCCATGCCTTAGTGGGGAAGGACCATGACAACTCATGTGGTTTTGCTGAGACCTCCATGCCCTGGCATCCAAGTAAGTTAATTTGTCAGGTAATTGTCAAGCACTTCTCTACTCTTCCATTCTATTAAGAATGTATTCTTAAAATGCCCAAACATTATACCCCTATTTTACAATTTATTTTCTCTCTCTCCAGTGGCATCTACACAGTCTCTACCATGAACTGACAAGCTCTTAGAACATCAACTCTGCCTCCTCTGTAGACCTGGGGAAGAGGAAGACCTGCCTGTGCACCACCACATCCAGCAGGACCACCAGGTCACTGCCCTCAACATAAGGGCACCACATTGCAATGAAATGTCAAAGACTGTGCAAAGCAGCTCTAAACTAGCAATGTTTGTCTGAGTGGGTCATGGCTTTTTAAAGATGGCTTTGGCACCAATATGTTATTCAATTCTGGGTTATCTTGGAATTTGTCCTGGGAACAGCATCTGATAAGATGAGTCTAGAATTGGATGTGAAGAATGCATAAGGGTGAGGTAGGTTGTCAATGAGGTGAGTTTGGTAAGATACAGTGAGGAATCATGCTGAGTCTCATGGCAAAAAAAACATCCAAACAAACTCACATTTAACCAAAAAATGCAAAATGCAGCCAATTGATTAGTACTTGAGCAATAGGATGCTTTGTGCCCAATCATACATTCAAACCATTGCTAAATTAATTAAGTACAAATCTGGTATCTCTGGCAGTTACTTAAAACAGGTATTCCAGTATATTTGTGAATTATCCCTCAAACTTTCTGTACAGAACAGACAGGGGAGAGAAGTGTACAACAACATAAGTAGTGAAATTGGTGAACTGGGGACAGGGTTGGGGTGTGAAGAAGGGTTAACTATGCCTTTCCTCCAATAATATCTGTGAACAAATGCTTAAACAGCTAAGCCATGATGATGTTAGATCACATGAAACTGGGACTTGGGCGTATAGGGTTGCAGAAATGACATTTCCTAACTTTCTTCTGTGTATAATGTATAAACTGAATAAATGTCATCGATGCTCACTGACATTATAGATTGCCTTCTATCATAAGGCAGATATGATTTTACTGCAATCTCAATGAGCTTTCTAAATGAGGAGTGAGAAGTGCTGAGGTTTATAGAAAAAATGTTAGAGTTTTGGGTCTTGATCAATTCCTAACTTATCACTCTAATGTCAGTGTTCAATTTAATACCTTCGTCTTAGATATTTTGGCCCCCATCTCCCTAAAAATCTGTGGCTACCATTATCTAGATGTTCCATACCATTGAATCACTAATTAATATAGGTCAATTACTCACCACTATAACAAATGTAACTTGCTATAATTGCAAGCTCTTCTCTTGCAGAAGAAGAAGGAACGTAACGCATTTAAACAATCTAGTATATTACTTCTGTTAAAAACTGAAAGAACGCAGACTCTGTACATCAGAAACAAAAATAGATATTGCTGAAAAAGCTCAGCAGGTCTGGCAACGTTATCTCTGATGTGTTAAATAGCTCTGAAATGTTAACCTGATTCCTCTCCACAGATGCTGCCAGACCTGCTGAGCTTTTCCAGCAATTTCTATTTTTTTGACTCTACTACCATTGCTATGTTCCCATCAGTAGGGAGGATGTCAATGGTCATAATGAATTTATCCCAAGTTAAAGGCTGAGTGGATAATTTTTCAAAGTAAGACTGCTGAAAAGAACTTTGCAAATTTGTTTCATAGCATCACAGTCATAAACACTTTTTTCTAAATGCTTCAGTTATTGTATCAATCAAATATGTGCATAGTCGAAGCCTGCAAATTCAATGCTTTAGCAAGAAATACAGGTAGGGTTGTATCTCATTTCTACAGAATTCAATTCAGTTCAATCAATGGCTATGGACAAGTTTTGGCCTCATTATCCTGTCATTCACAAACATCCCTCACCTTTAGGCATTCACTAGAGCTTAGCAAATAGTATAAAAGAGGTGTAACTCACATATCTAATGACTTGTGCTCCAACTTCTGATCTCCTCACCAAGAAATGCTTCATATTTTTGCATATGGCTCACAACATTTCTTGTTACGAGATTCTCCAATCTATTACCATCATCCTCAAAACCCTAAAATCAGTCTTAGAACTAGCCTATTGTATTTGTGCTGTCTCTTTGAAAGACAGCTCAACTCTACATCCCAAAATTTTCCAAGTAGTCCTGATAGCTACTACTTTTCAAGTATATGGGCTGCTTGGACTGAAAGGTCTCTTTTGACACCAGTAATATTGTGTAATGTCCATTTGGCCTTTAAAAGTTCCTGTGGAATAAGACACCAATACCCTTTCAAGTAATGCACTCCCGATCTTAACTGTCTAATCCCCGGTATTACTTTGTCCAATGACTTTGAATCTATGACTATTAGTTACTGAAATATTTACCATTGTGAAGGGAAATAATTTCTCCCTACTTGGTGTATGCAAACTCCTCTGAATTTTGATTGAGTTTTTCCAATACCTCCACAAAACTGAACTCTCTCATCTCTTGTATCATTTTAATATCATCACCATGGCCTTGACATCTGCCCTAAATTGTACTGTCCAGAATTATGTGCAGCAAACAAAGATTTAACCAGAGATTTATGAAGGTTTAACCTTAGCTCCTTGATTTTGTATTCAATGTTTCGGAATTCCCCTCAAAATAATGCCAATTAGATTATATTTTTCGACTGAATTTTAGCTAAAATCAACTAAGAGTCAACTTCAGAGAGCTACATGGAGGGATTTTCTTTGTGAGCTCTAGCAAGTTATCTCATGCAATTCTCCATTGCTCATCCCATGATGTACACATCAGCATGGTTTTGAGTCTGATTCATTTATTAGAGTTTTTCAAAGAAGTCTCAACAAGAGTGACCAAAGGCAAAGCTGTAGGTGTGTTGCATTTGCACTTCCAGAAGGCATTCAAAAAGGTACCTCACAAAAAGTTAAGTCATAATATAAGAGCCCAGGGTGTTGGAGGTAGTACATTGGCATGGATAGAGAATTGATTTATGGGCAGGAAACAGTGAGTGGGGATAAGGGGTTCTTTCTCAGGTTGGTAACCCATGACAAGTGGGGTTTCACAAGGATTGGTACTTGGACTATGACTGTTTATAATAGATATTGTATGACTTGGAAAAATGAAGTGAATGTACTGTAGCCAAATTTGCAGTCAACACAAAACTAGGTGTAAAGGCAGCTTCTAAGAGGGATACGAGCAGTTTATAAAAAGAGATATTAATGAGTTAGGTAAGTGGCAAAAAATTGGCAAATGGAGTATTATGTGAGAAAATGTGAAGTTGTTAATTTTGGAAAGAAGAACAAAAGAGCAGAATATTATTTAAATGGAGGAAAACTGCAACATAAAGGAACATGGGGATACTTGTAAAGCTAGCACACAGGTACAGCAGATAATCAGGGAGGCTAATAGAGTGTAGGTCACTATTACAAAGGGTTTGGGTATAAGAGTGGGGAAGACTTACTGCAACTGTACAAGATGCTGGTGAGGCTACATTTTGAGTACTGCAAACAATTTTGGTGCCCTTCTCTAAGGAAAGATATCATTTCATTGGAGGTCTGAAATGTTTCATTTGAATGATCCCTGTTAAGGAAAGACTATCTTATGGCCAAAGACTAAATAGCTTAGGGCAGATGTTTGTGGGTAAAGGGACGACTGGAAAATGGGAAGCCTTCAGAAATGAGATAATGAGAGTCCAGAGACAGTATATTCCTGTTAGGGTGAAAGGAAAGGCTGGTAGGTATAGGGAATGCTGAACAGCTAAAGAAATTGAGGGTTTGGTTAAGAAAAAGAAGGAAGCATATGACAGGTATAGACAGGATAGATCAAGTGAATCCTTAGGAGAGTATAAAGGCAGTAGGAGTACACTTTAGAGAGAAATCAGGAAGGAAAAACAGGGACATGAGTTAGCTTTGGTAAATAGAATTAAGGAGAATCCAAAGGGTTTGTACAAATACATTAAGGACAAAAGGGTAACTAGGGAGAAAATAGGGTCCCTCAAAGATCAGCAAGGCGGCCTTTGTGTGGAACCACAGGAGAGGGGGGAGATACTAAACAAGTATTTTGCATCAGTATTTACTGTGGAAAAGGACATGAAAGATATATAATGTAGGGAAATAGATGGCGATACGTTGAAAAATATCCATACTTCAAAGGAGGAAGTGCTGGATGTCTTGAAATGCATAAAAGTAGATAAATCCCCAGGACCTGATCAGGTGTACCCTAGAACTCTGTGGGAAGCTAGAGAAGTGATTGCTGGGCCCCTAGCTGAGATATTTGTATCATCGATAGTCACAGGTGAGGTGCCAGAAGATTGGAGGTTGGCTAATATGGTGCCACTGTTTAAGAAGGGTGGTAATGACAAGCCAGGGAACTATAGACCAGTGAGCCTGATGTTGGTAGTGGGCAAGTTGTTGGAGGGAATCATGAGAGACAGGATATACATGTATTTGGAAAGGCAAGGACTGATTATGGATAGTCAACATGCTTGTGTGTGTGGGAAATCATGTCTCACAAACTTGACTGAGTTTTTCAAAGAAGTAACAAAGAGGATTGATGAGGGCAGAGTGGTGGACATGATCTATATGGATTTCAGTAAGGCGTTCAACAAGGTTCCCCATTTGACACTGGTTAGCAAGATTATATCTCATGGAATACAGGGAGAACTAGCAGGGACAATATGGAGACAGAACTGGCTCAAAGGTAGAAGACAAAGGGTGGTGGTGGAGGGTTGTTCTTCAGACTGGAGGCCTGTGACCAATGGAGTGCCACAAGGGTCAGTGCTGGGTTCACTACATTTTGTCTTTTGGATAAATCATTTAGATGTGAGTATAAGAGGTATAATTAGTAAGTTTGCAGATGACACCAAAATTGGAGGTGTAGTGGACAGCAAAGAAGATTACCTCTGATTACAATGGGATCTTGATCAGATGGGCCAATGGGCTGAGAAGTAGCAAATGGAGTTTAATTTAGATAAATGTAAGGTGCTGCATTTTGGGAAATCAAATCTTAGCAGAACTTATACACTTAATGGTAAGGTCCTAAGGAGTGTTGCAGATTAAAGAGACCTTCGAGTGCAGGTTCATTTATCCTTGAAAGTGGAGTCACAGGTAGATAGGATAGTGAAGAAGGCATTTGGTATGCTTTCCTTTCTTGGTCAGTGTATTGACTACAGAAGTTGGGAGGTCATGATGCAGCTGTATAGGACATTGGTTAGGCCACTGTTGGAATATTGCATGCAAATCTGGTCTCCTTCCTATCAGAAGGATGTTGTGAAACTTGAAAGGGTTCAGAAAAGACTTAGAAGGATGTTGCCAGGGTTGGAGGATTTGAGCTATAGGGAGAGGTTGAATAGGCTGGGGCTGTTTTCCCTGGAGGGTCAGAGGCTGAGGGGTGACATTATAGAGGTTTACAAAATCATGAGGGGTTATGGATAGGATAAATAGACAAAGTCTCTTCCCTAGTGTGAGGGAGTCCAGAACTAGAGGGTATAGGTTCAGAGTGAAAGGAGAAAGATATAAAAGAGACCTGAGGGGCAGCTTTTTCATGCAGATGGTGGTACCTGTATGGAATGAGCTGCCAAAGAAAGTGGTGGAGGCTGGTACAATTGCAACATTTAAGAGGCATCTGAATGGATATATGAATAAGAAGAGTTTGGAGGGAGATGGGCCAGGTGCTGGCAGGTGGGACTAGATTGGGTTGGGATATCTGGTCGGCATGGATGGGTTGGACCGAAGGGTCTGTTTCCATGCTATACATCTCTATGACTCTATGACTGTACTCACTGGAGTTTAGAAGAATTAGAGGTGATCTCATTGAAATACATTGGATTCTTAAGGGGCTTGACATGGTAAATACTGAGAGGATATCTCCCCCCATGGGAAAGTTTGGGACCAGAAGGCATAATTTCAGAATAAAAGGGCACCAATTTAAGCCTGAGACATGGAATTTCTTTTCTCGTAACATTGTGTCTTTGGATCGCTTTACATCAGAACTGTGAGAACAGAGTTCTTCTGTATATTGAAGGCTGTGATAGACAGATTATTATTATTCAGTAGGGGTTCAAGGATTATGGAAAAATCAGGAAAGTGGACGTCAGGAATATCAAATCAGTGTGATCCCAGTGAATGGCAGAGAGTGTGGAGAGTCCAAAATGCCTAATCATTTTCTTATTTATTATGGTCATGCCTGTTCAGCACCATGCTTGCACTATCATGCACTCACTAGCAGCACTTGCTGTTACCAGAACCTTCCAGGATTTGGGCTGTCAGTGTCAAACACAAAGCCCAGTTGTGCACCAGGTCAAATGCTGCCAGCCAGGGATAGCTGTCCCCAGGTCACGTAGTGAGACAGAAACAAAATAAAATGAAGTCCTGGGGGAGATGGGTGGCCCAGCTGACAGTTCATTGGAAATACCTATACCTGGTAAAATAGCAAACTGTGTATAAATAAGGGGAGAGTAGATAATAAAAAAATTATTGCATTCAAATCTCTAATTCCTCACAGGTCAGATTCTCATCTCAACATTCAAACTTTGGGTGGACAATTGGATTTTTCTTACTCATGTCAATAATTGGATATTTCTGCTGTCACCATTGTCTACATTATTCAATTGCCCAGCATTTCTTCCAAAGTCAATCACTTTCAACATATTTTTAATTCATTGCCTTTTCCACATGACTGTCACTTCACTTGTCCATGACTTTCAAAGTTACCACCATGTTCATTCTTTCTGTCATCCACGAACTTTGAAATTTCACTGGCTGTTCCCAAGTTCAGTTCATTTATATATAACAAGAAAATTAATGATCCTAATATAATCACGAGTTACCACAATCCCTTAAACACCAGGTGGTACCTTTTTCAAATAAATCTGTTATACAGAACTTTTTCAAGTCCATGCATGTGAAAGTTTTAGCATTACCTTTATCAAACACCTCTGCTGCTTATTCAAATAATTAAATTGAGTCAGTCAGACATGATTTGTCTGTGATAAATCCATGCTGTTTGTACGTTATTAACCCATTCTCTGTGAAAACAACTTTGTCTTTTTGTCTTAACTTGTTTTTTCCCATATTAATTAGAATGACTAGTGCCTGCAATTAACAAGTTTATCTCTCTTTTCTAACAGGAGCATAACATTTACAATCCTATAGTTCTCTTGTACCATGCTAATAACCAAAAATAAATGATAGATTGCAGTCAGAGCTTCTGCCACCTTCATCTTAGATTGCCTCACAACCCTAGGATGTACCTCTATAGGTTGGAGCTTGTTAGCTTTGAATGATGCCAATCATTTTAGAGTAGGATTTCTTTTTTTCAACATGCCTATTATTTCAATTTTACAAACTCCTTTACCCAAACCTATCTTCATCCCTTTCAGTTGGGAAGACAAATGCAATGCTTTCATTCAAAACATCAGTCATGCCTACCGCCCACTCAAAAAGTTTTCTATTTACCTTGAACTACAATTTACTTTGTGGTACATGTATAAGAAAAAAATGGAGTTCAGCAAGTAGGACATTCAAAGCAGTAATCTTTGGATAACGTCCAGTACTGCATATGAGTTAATGTAGAAAAGGAAGGATAAGACAGGTGAATGCATGGCAGAAAGTATAGTTCAGGAGGAACGGATTCAAATTATTGGGACAGGATCGGGGGAAAATGGCAGTAATGCAAGCTAGACAGATTTCACCTGAATAGAGCCAGATGGAGTTCCTTGGGGGTGTATTGCTAATGCTGTCAGAGATAATTTAAACTAACTCTGCAGGGATGTGGATACTAGGAAAGAACATTAAAGAGTTATACCAAGATACATAAAATATTGCTAGATTCAGATTGGACTAAGGTTTTAAAAAATAGTAAATTAATACGGGAGTCAGAGTAAGGGAGAAATTAAAACAACCTAAATGAAGATTACTCTGTATGTATGTGAACACACTGATTTTAGTAAAACATATTGAGGAATTACAGGGCAGATTGCCAAATGAAATGATGTGGTGGTGATAAGAGACCTTATTCAACATTAATATTTGTAGGTTTTTATTGTTACTTTCCTGGTCTGTCAGATTTACTCCGGACATCATTAACCCAGGGCAGCTCCAACAATGAGGTTTACTCAGTTGCTCTTTATTGAAGCAAGGCACATTACACAATACTACAGTATGAGTAAATTAAGACAAGCTCACCTATACAATGTTTACATTTGCAAGTGAACTGGCCCTTGTGTCCTTGGCTGAGGATCGGACTGAACTAGGTGATCAGCTTGGTCTGTCTTAAACTTCAGTCACTGATCAGAGGACTCCTGCTAGCTAGCTCTCACAACAAGGCACACTTTCTGACACCACTTTGCCATGCAAGCAGCCTGTGTGAAGAAACATCGACACTGTCCAGACTTCAACGGTTGATCAGATCGACCACTGGCAAAATCACAAGTGTGTCATTTACCACAGTCGGTTAATGTTTCGCTCATTAAGACATTTTTTTCTCTGGAAAGAGGCTTATCCCTCATTTTTAGTGAAACTTGACAGCAGGTCAGCAGTTTTTGTATCATCCAATCAGCTCGATGATATTTGTTCAGCTTAACTCTGTGAGTAACCACATTTTATTTCAACAAATGGTCAGCTATCACATCTCGTACTCTGTGTGTCTGGCTGATTTGAAACAGACACAATGTCACCAGTTCAGTTCAGTACATGACCTGCTGAGTTGTAAACACACTTATCCTTCAGAAACCACAGAAAACACTTAAGGCATCATTCAGTGATTCACCTTTCAAAAGGGTGATTTTCCTTTATTTTCCTCTTTGTTTCAGCGAATCCAACAAATTCAAGAAAGAAAGGAAATCAAGAAAAGGAGCATGAGTGGCAGTCTTGATTAAGGAGAGCTTTGCTTTATTTTAGGATAGGGATGTCTTGGACAGTTCAAGAACAGACAAACCAGAAGGCTGCAATTACATTGATTGCTGCAGTCTACAGACCACAAACTGAGAAGGACGGTTCTTTTCTAAATGATTGAACTGAACCATAGCAAACTACAACTAACTTTCCCTTTAATTTTCTTTCTTTAGGAGCATCGAACTCATTTTGCTGGCATATAGCCACAACTTCAAGCATTCTTCACTGGATGTAATGGTGGTTACTTAAGAGGACTGCACAAATACGGGAGAAAGTATTCAAATTGTACAACAAAAAAAAACATACAGCAATATTGCCTCTAATAATTGGCACAACAACGCTAAGCACAATGGATGAATGTGTGTTGCTGCTTCTAGCTTTGCTATGGGAACCAAAGCCCTCCCCACAGAGAGTGCAACCAGTTACACATGGTGGAAGTTTGCTCCATAACAGCCCACAAAATGTTAAACTGAACAAGCTGAAGGTTTTAACCAGCTTCCGGTCCAAGGGCCGGAATCCAGAAACTCTGATTTGTTTTTCTTCTGCATCCAAAGAAATTGCTACTGCACAATCAGAAATCCTGTTTCATTCCTAATCAAATTATTAGAATTAGGTTGACCCTGGTCAATTTTACTAAGCAGAGACTGCCACATTGCAGCACATAAAGCACATCCTGCCAACATCTGACCAAAATCCTACCTACATGGAAAATCCAGATTTGGTCTCCATCCAAAATGCTAATGTTTGCTGGAAAGTTTGCTGTCAAAATAATGGTGTGCTACCATAAGAAATGGAACCAGAGGAGGCCATTTGGCTCATTTTGAGCTCACACTGTCATTAGTGAGGATCACAGTTGATCCAACATTCCTCATGTCCACTTTCCTACATTTTCCCCATAATCCTTGATTCCCCTACTGAACAAGAACTTATTCATCTCAGCATTACATACAGACAAAGACTCTGACCTCACTTTTCTCTGTGGTAAGGAGTTCAAAAGTCTCTCAGTTCTTTGAGGAAATAATTTCCTCTTCATCTCAGTCTTAATTTGGTACCCCTTTTTCTGAGACCATGTTCTCTGGTCCTGGACTCTCCCATGAGGGGAAACAACCTTTCAGCATTTACCTTGTTCAGCCCCTTAGAATCTAAAATGTTTCAATGAAATCATCTCTCATTCTTCTAAACACCACTAAGCAGAGTCCCAACCTATCTAGCATTACTCATAAGACAATTCCTCTATACTGGGGATCTTCCTAATGAAGATTCTTTGAATTGCCTCCAATAAAATACCATCTTTAATTCAATAAAGGGACCATGACTGCTCACAGTACTCTTGATGTAGTCTCACCAGCACTTTGAACAGTCGCAGTAAGACCTCTTTGCTCCAAAACTGCAACTCCCATGAAATAAGGGCCATCATTCCATTAGACTTCCTGAGTACCTGCTGCACCTGTATGCTAGCTTTTTATGTTTTATGTACAAGTACCTCAAGTCCCTTTGTAATGAGACACACTATTGTTAATTTAAAAATCAAACAAGTTCGGGAAATTAAGAAATATGTATTGAGTTGTGAACCTCAATGGCTTGCTGTTCATTTTATAATGATGGTTGTGAATGTAGCATGGTACAAATCAACATTTCTAGCCCAATAAATTGAATAATTTAAACTGTGAATTCACAATCCTTCAGGCAGGAAATTGTTTAGAAAGGTCTAAAAATGTAAACGGTAAGCTTCTAATTCTTTTTTAATGTTTCCTTTTTTTTCCTTTCTCTTACTTTTATCTCTTACTCCAATCCTTCCTACTCTCTAATCCTCTGTATCTAATTTGATTCCAATTTATCCTCATTCCATTGCTTCTTTCTCTGTCTTTAAATATTCACTCAGTATTCTCATTCAGTGGGCCCCATTCAGAGAGGTCCCAGATGTCCTGGTGCCCTCAAACTACCATTGATGGCTCACACATCCAACAGAGTGAAGATGCAAATGTTCTTTGATCTAGAGAGTGCAGAGTAAAAGGTAAACAAGATGCAGAGTGTAACAACCCATTCCAGCAAGTCTGATTTTCTTTTCATTTTTTTGCCGCTGATAGACGTTCCTAACCTTTCTGGAATTCAGATATAAAACTATGTCAGTTTCTCTTGTTGTATCAAAACATTATTTTCCTTGGCAGTAATAAAGACTTGACATTTAATAATGTCCATTTCTAATTGTTCTGTGGTGGCATAGATCAGTTTTGGAAAGGCAAATTAGAGCAGGGCTTATACACATAATGGGAAGGTCTGGGGAATTACAGTGCAGGTTCATGGTTCCTTCAAAATGGAGTCACAGGTAGATAGGATAGTAATGTAGGCATTTGCCTTTTTCAGTCAGAGCATTGAGTAAAAGAGTTGGTCATGTTATGCCAGTATAGGACATTGGTTAAGGTGTAGGTTTGCTCGCTGAGCTGTAGGTTTGATATCCAGATGTTTCATTACCTGGCTAGGTAACATCATCAGTGGTGACCTCCAAGTGAAGTGAAGCTGTTGTCTCCTGCTTTCTATTTATATGTTTGTCCTCGATAGAGATCCTGGGATTTGTGGTGATGTCATTTCCTGTTCGTTTTCTGAAGGGTTGATAGATGGTATCTAGATATATGTGTTTGTTTATGGCCTTGTGGTTGGAATGCTGGGCCTCTAGGAATTCTCTGGCATATCTTTGCTTAGCCTGTCCCAGGATAGATGTGTTGTCCCAGTCGAAATGGTGGGGTTTTTTCATCCGTGTGTAGGGCTACGAGGGAGAGAGGGTCGTTTCTTTTTGTGGCTAGCTGGTGTTCATGTATCCTGGTGGCTAACTTTCTTCCTGTTTGTCCTACATAGTGTTTGTGGCAGTCCTTGCATGGAATTTCATAGATGATGTTGGTTTTGTCCATAGGTTGTACCGGGTCTTTTAAGTTTGTTAGTTTTTGTTTGAGAGTGTTGGTGGGTTTGTGTGCTACTAGGATTCCGAGGGGTCTTAGTAGTCTGGCTGTCATTTCTGACACTTCTTTGATGGATGGTAAGGTGTTAGGGTTTCTGGCTGTGTTTTGTCTGCTTGTCGTGGTTTGTTCTTGAGGAATTTGCGGACTGTATTTTTGAGTATCCGCTCTCCTTGAATACATTGTATAGGTGGTTCTCCTCTGTTTTCCAAAGTTCATCTGTGCTGCAGTGTGTGGTGGCTCATTGGAATAGTGTTCTGTTACAGCTTCGTTTGTGTGTGTTGGGATGGTTGCTGGTGTAGTTGAGTATTTGGTCAGTGTTTTTCGGTTTTCTGTATACGCAGATTTGTAGTTCTCCGTTGTCCTTTCTTTCGACTGTGACATCCAGGAATGCGAGTTTATTGTCAGTTTCTTCTTCCTTGGTGAACTTTATGCCTGTGAGGGTGTTATTGATGATGTTAAATGTCTCTTCTATCTTGTTTTGTTTTGTGATGACAAAGGTGTCATCTACGTAGCGAACCCAGATTTTTGGTTTGATGGTTGGTAGGGCTGTTTGTTCTAGTCTTTGCATTACCACTTCTGCTATGAATCCTGATAGCGGAGATCCCATGGGTGTGCCGTTGGTTTGCTTGTAGATTATGTTGTTGAAGGTGAAGTGGGTGGTGAGGCACAGGTCCACTAGCTTCATGATGTTTTCGTTGGTAATGTGATTGATGGTGGTGGGGATGTGTGTGATGGTCTCTTCTAAAAGTGTGGTAAATGTTTCCTTTGCCAGGTCAAGGTTGGTTAAACCATTTTTGGAATATTGCATGCAGTTCTGGTTTCCCTCCTATTGGAAGGATGTTGTAAAACTTGAAAGGGTTCAGAAAAGATTTGCAAGGATATTGCCAGGTTTGAGTATAGGGAGAAGTTGAAAAGAGTAGGGCTGTTTTCCCTGGAACGTCAGAGGCTGAAGGCTGACTTTATAGAGTTTTATAAAATCAGGAGGGGCCATGGAATATGTGAATAGTCAAGGTCTTTTCCCCAGGATAGGAGAGTCCAAAACCAGATGGCACAGGTATAAGGAAAGAAGGAACAATTTAAAAGGGACCTAAAGGGCAGTTTTTTCACTCAGAGGGTGGTGTGTCTATGGAATGATGTACCAGAGGAGATGGAGGAGGTGGTACAATTACAATATTTAAAAGGGATCTGGATGCGTATATGAATAGGAAGGGTTTAGAGGGATATAAGACCATAAGACATAGGAGTGGAAGTAAGGCCATTCGGCCCATCGAGTCCACTCCGCTTTTCAATCATGGCTGATGGGCATTTCAACTCCACTTACCCGCATTCTCCCCGTAGCCCTTAATTCCATGTGACATCAAGAATTTATCAATTTCTGCCTTGAAGACATTTAACGTCCCAGCCTCCACTGCACTCTGCGGCAATGAATTCCACAGGCCCACCACTCTCTGGCTGAAGAAATGTCTCCACATTTCTGTTCTGAATTTACTCCCTCTAATTCTAAGGCTGTGTCCATGGGTCCTAGTCTCATCGCCTAACGGAAACAATTTCCAAGCCATATATCATCTTGTAAGTTTCTATTAGATCTCCCCTTAATTGTCTAAACTCCAATGAATACAATCCCAGGATCCTCAGCCGTTCCTTGTATGTTAGACCAACCATTCCAGGAATCATCTGTGTGAATCTCCGCTGGACACGCTGCAGTGCCAGTATGTCCTTCCTGAGGTATGGGGACCAAAACTGGATACAGTACTCCAAATGGGGCCTAACCAGAGCTTTATAAAGTCTCAGTAGCACAACAGTGATTTTATATTCCAACCCTCTTGAGATAAATGACAACATTGCATTCACATTCTTAATCACGGACTCAACCTGCATGTTTACCTTCAGAGAATCCTCGACTAGCACTCCCAGATCCCTTTGTACTTTGGCTTTACGAATTTTCTCACCGTTTAGAAAGTAGTCCATGCTTGTATTCTTTTTTCAAAAGTGCAAGACCTCGCATTTGCTCACATTGAATTCCATCAGCCATTTCCTGGACCACTCTCCCAAACTGTCTAGATCCTTCTGCAGCCTCCCCACATCCTCAGTACTACCTGCCTGTCCACCTAACTTTATATCATCGGCAAACTTCACTAGAATGCCCCCAGTCCCTTCATCCAGATCATTAATACATAACGTGAACAGCTGCGGCCCCAACACTGAACCCTGCGGGACACCGCTTGTCACTGGCTGCCATTCCGAATAAGAACCTTTTATCCCAACTCTCTGCCTTCTGTCAGACAGCCAATCCTCAATCCATACCAGTAGCTCACCTCGAATACCATGGGCCCTCACCTTGCTCAGCAGCCTCCCGTGTGGCACCTTATCAAAGGCCTTTTGGAAGTCTAGATAGACCACATCCACTGGGTTTCCCTGGTCTTACCTACTTGTCACCTCTTCAAAGAATTCCAACAGGTTTGTCAGGCACGACTTCCCCTTACTAAATCCATGTTGACTTGTTCTAATCCGAATCTACTCTTCCAAGAATTTAGAAACCTCATCCTTAATGATGGATTCTAGAATTTTACCAACAACCGAGGTTAGGCTAATTGGCCTATAATTTTCCATCTTTTGTCTTGATCCTTTCTTGAACTAGGGGGTTACAACAGTGATCTTCCAATCATCCGGGACTTTCCCTGACTCCAGTGACTTTTGATAGGTCTCCGTTATTTCCTCAGCCACCTCCCTCAGAACTCTAGGATGTAGCCCATCGAGGCCAGGAGATTTATCAATTTTAAGAACTTTTAGCTTTTCTAGCACTTTCTCTTTTGTAATGGCAACGATACTCAACTCAGCCCCCTGACTCCCTTTAATTACTCATGTCTTCCACTGTGAAGACTGATGCAAAGCACTTATTCAGTGTGGGCCAAATGCTGGCAAATGCGATGACATTAGGTTAGGATATCTGGTTGGCATGGATGAATTGGACCAAATTGTCTGTTTCTGTGCT
Source organism: Hemiscyllium ocellatum (assembly GCF_020745735.1). NCBI lineage: Eukaryota > Metazoa > Chordata > Chondrichthyes > Orectolobiformes > Hemiscylliidae > Hemiscyllium > Hemiscyllium ocellatum. The sequence goes on along the minus strand of NC_083411.1, from coordinate 91,025,325 downwards.
GTACATCTCTATGACACTATCTAGAAATCTATTAAATCCTAGGAATTAGTGCACAAAAGTCCTTAAACCCTGTAAAGGTTAGGAACATTGCTTGAAAAATGGCAGTTTCTGCATCTCTGTGGGGCCTGTAGACATGGCTTTCAATTTCAGATGAAACTGCTTTCTGACCAATCCAACTCTATTGTTCCAATCCAAATCATAACCATTTCATCAGGAAAGGAAAGAAAACTTTCATTTGCTGTACCATACTTTAAGTCCTCAGACTGCTCCTGCAATGTTGTGTAACTACAAAACCTACTGGATTAAACCTTTTCGCTTTACATTTAAAGCTGGATATGAATGTTTTGGGCATGTTTATGATGAAAGATTCCATTCCAGAATATTAGATATACTACAATTGTATAAATGGTACAGATGATTATATTGTAAATGTGAAGTATTTTAGACAGCACAGACTGTAATAATTACATTCCAGGTACATTGCAGAAATTCACTAAAGATCCTGAGAAAGCACCTTCAAAACCCACAAAAATTCCATCTAGAAGGCCAACAACAGCTGATCATGGGATGACTACCACTTGCAACTTCCCCTCCAAGCCACTCATCATCCTGACTTGGAAATATATTACCATTCTTTCACTGTCTCTGGGGCAAAATCCTGGAATGCCCTTCCTAAGAACATTGTGGGGCTACCCACAGCACATGGACTGCAGCAGATCAAGAAAGCAGCTCATCACCATCTTCTCAAGGACAACCGGGAAGGGCAATAAATGTTGGTCCAGTTAGTGACACACTGTTCCCTTAAGTGATTTTTTAAAAATCGTCTTTCTGATTTATGCAATTGAAACAAATGGATGACCTTTGGTTAATCTTGTGGAAATGTGCTGAAGCCACTTCTACTTTGTGAGTTAGGAACAGCAGAACACAGGAATATGAATAGGCTATTCTGCCCCTCAAATGTGTTCCTCCATTCAGTGAGACCATGGCTGATCTATGGTGCAATTCCATATACATGGCTTTGGCTCATTTCACAAATCAAATTAGCTATCTCATATTTAAAATTAACATCTGATCCACCATTAACTCCCAGTTAAGGGAGCAAGTTTCAAACCTCCATCACCCTGTGTGTAAAAGTGCTTCCTAACGTCTCCCCTGAATAGTCTGGCCCTAAATTTCAGATTAAACCCCCTAGTTCCAGAGCAGTGGAAATAGTTTATTTTTATCTACCCAGCTTCTAATAACTTGTCGGTTTCAATCAGATCACCCCTTTAAGTTTCTAAATTCTAGAAAGCTGTTCCAAAAATTCACTTCAGAAATGTATTGCCAGTTCTTCTCGCAAATAACTATGCCAATACTACACATTAATTGCCTGATTTTCATCTTAGTTAATTTGGAGGATTAAGAGATAGACTATAGGCTGTGAATGTCCAAATATTATTTTATTATGACTTGCTGTTCATCGTCCACAAACATGACTCTTCAGAACTTGCTGAATTTTGACACTGATTGATCATTAAACTCACCACGCAAAGCAGATTCCAGTAATTAATATCCTAAATACCTTTAATAGCAGGATAATTGTTATTGATTGGCGATCAATCTCTCTGCCCCAAAACGTGAACAACTGAATTCAGATATGACTTATCCTCAGGAATTTGCAATTTACTGTTCCTTACATTTCCTCTTAATCTGATCTTACTTTCTTTCCCTAACAAGTTAGACAGTCACCCCCTCAATTTAATGAAGTTCCACATTCCCAGGTGCTGTTATCAGCACATTAGATTAGATTAGATTAGATTACTTACAGTGTGGAAATAGGCCCTTCGGCCCAACAACTCCACACCGACCCGCCGAAGCGCAATCCACCCATACCTTATCCCTTACCTAACACTACGGGCAATTTAGCATAGCCAATTCACCTGATCTGCACATCTTTGGACTGTGGGAGGAAACAGGAGCACCCGGAGGAAACCCACGCAGACACGGGGAGAACATGCAAACTCCACACAGTCAGTCGCCTGAGGCGGGAATTGAACCCGGGTCTCTGGCGCTGTGAGGCAGCAGTGCTAACCACTGTGCCACTGTGCCACCCATTATGGTGCAAGACTTGAAGGGTAAAGAAAATATCTAATTAGCATCATTCAAAGTGAGATACTTTGCTCCAGAACGCTCCAGCCAAATGTACTTTACAGTCACCTTAAGCTGTGAATCACAATTGCCTGAATCTCATATACGTTCCTGCTCAACAGATCAGTAATGTGGCAGTAATACAGGAAACTGCAGCTTTGGTTATCATTCAGAACTGCTGGTGTGAATCTTTTGGATCCTCCCTGTGGATATATTATTAACTGCTTCTTTCATTAGTTCACTAATACTATCAGACACCTGCAGTTTTGCAGGCTGAATCTTTCACAGGTAATGAGAGGTGAAATCTGTAAATACAGTAAAATCACAGTAAAGTATCCAAAATAGGGAATGCCTTCTTTTGCATTATTTGACCAAGGCTGTGACCACTTCTGTATGGCTTGAAGACTGAAATATATGATTTACAATAAAACTCAGTAGATGTAGGCAACATAAGTCAAACGTTGCAAGGGTAGTTTTAGAACAAATAAAGGGAAATTAATCTTTGCACATAGAATGGGCAACATGGGAACTAAATTTCCAAATAGAATAAAGAGATACAAATCCGGGAATCATTAGAGTGGCACAGTGGCTCAGTGGCTACCTTACAGCACCAGGGATCTGGGTTTAATTCCATCCTTGGGTGACTGTCAGTGTGGAGTTTGAACGTTCTCCCTGTGTCTGAATGAGTTTCCTCCCACAATCCAAAGTTAGGTTGGATTAGCCATGGGAGATACAGGGTTACTGAGACAGGGTGGATCTGGATGGGATGCTCTTCAGAAAGTTGATGTGGACTTGATGGGCCAAATGGCCAGTTCCACACTGTAGGGATTCTACAATTCTATGTTGATTAGGATATGTCTGGCTGGATGAATCAAATAGTCTGTATCCATGGTACTGTACATCTGCAGTTTTTATTATCAAACATTTGATCTTCCTTTGTGATGTGGCAGACCAGCTTTTCCAGTTGTAATTTCTAGTTCTTCTAAAATGTCACTTCCTTATTCAGATCAAATCATTTTCAAAATGTAAAACAGAGTTAAAACATTTCAAAACATAGCCTGTGCTTTATGCTTTTACATACCTGACACTTCAAAGAAAGTTCAAGGCTTAACCGCCCAAATAATATCCCTGAAATTAATTTGGAGATGGAGTAAAAGCAGACGGGGATAGCCAGTATCAGATTGTCATATGTCAATTACCCAGAGGGAAGTTCGGAATGTCGGTCAGTGGCTTTTAAATTTAATCAACTCACGATCATTTTACTTTCAGATTTGTTATTAATTGTGTGACAGAGAGCATAGCCAGGACTTGCACAGCACAATCGCAACTCCAAAACTTAAACAGCCAACTCATTGATGAAATTTAGAAGAGTTTGGTGGTGGAAACAAAAGAAAGCAAGATATGATAATAAGTAACAGGATGCTCCAGATTTGCACTCCTGCTTCATTGATACTTTGCTGAACTTACTGCTGGGAGCCGAGAGGGGCCAAAGGAAGATGCATTTCAACATCAATGAGAAAAAGGCACTTGCTGCTGCCATAGAGGTTGCTCAGAAGGTCAACAACAGGAGTACAGTGCCATGTTCCTGGGCTCAGCATAAGATAAACATTAATAACCTAACCAGATCTGAAAAGGGGAGTACATCACACATGCATCTACCTCCAGCAGAATGTATCACTCCACACCCTCTGGATCACTTTATCACATCATTCCTAGCAACTACTTACTTTGCACACGCACCTGCTCTTCTCTCTGCGTGGTTCCATTCATTGCTACCTATCCAACCATCATTCATACTTATCCAATTTCATGCCTTTCTCAAATGGTTATCCTTCTCCAGTGCACAGTGTCCATTGAATAAATACATGCCATATTAGGTGGCAGATGAGAGTAGAGAGGGTGAAACAAAGGCATAGGCCTGCAGGGTGGGCCTCTACAGATTGCCCAGCTAACAATAACAGGAGAAAAGTGCAATAACTCCACAGAGGCTGCTATCCTGTCACTAAGTCACCTTTCATTTCCACATTGAGAGTCCTTGACACTGATGTAGCTTCCTCAGAGCCAGCTCTCAGAGTGAACAGGATGGCTGACACTCCTGGTCTTTCTTTTTCCGCCTAACTGTGGTAGTCCTTATTTTTTCCCAGCACCCATGTTATGTGTGTGCAGGTGTGAGACACAGTGAGAGACGCAAGGTGTATGAATCTTTATTCAATTTCCACCACCAGGAAGAAAGGAGACACCCGAGTGGCCAGTGACAAGCAGTGCCCTACACAAAAGGCAATGCTGTGGACACTCCTGTTCTTATCTGTTAGCCAGGGCTCCCTGATTGGACCAGGCTAACAGACCCAGTCAGGGAATTCATATTCTATGAAGTCCTCCTGGCTGACCTCATTACAATCAGTACAGAAAGCACTCGAAGGTGGTGAGCTTTTGATCTTCCTTGCACTTGGAGGTGGGAGAATGAGACCTCCCAGTTACATTGGCAAAAGTGAGGACTGCAGATGCTGGAGATCAGACTCAAGATTAGAATAGTGCTGGAAATGCACAGCAGGTCAGGCAGTATCCGAGAAACAGGAAAATCGATATTTCGAGCAGGAACCCTTCATCAGGAGCCTTTCCCAGTTACATGGTGACATAATTAAATATAAAAACACCATGCAGCATATAATGTTCAGTTGACTTTATTTCAATAGCGAGTGAAATATGATCATCTTCATAACTATCAGTTGCAAGCTATTTACATTGTCATTACTAACACACATCCTTTCTCTCCAACAAGGCCTTCACCCTTGCAACAAAAGAGCATTCTCAGAAGACAACTGCTCAAAGGAGTCAGATTTCTTTTGAGAGGGCACTAATACTTAGCTTAGACCTAGATTGGATACTCACATTCAGTGTAAGTAGTCAGTCATAGGTAGCAATGTATGGAACCACACAGCGTAAGTTGGGATTTCACCTGCTCATTCTGAGTAAATGAGTGAGACAGCAACAGAGAACACAGCCCTTTCCAACTGGATCCAGATCTTGTACAACGGAGACTGTCATTGAAATGAAAAACAACGAGCAGCAGCAGGGACTGAGCTTCTAAGCATGTTAACTACAACTACTGAGATACGTGAGCTGGCATTCTACTATTCTGAGTGGTTTGATGTTGTTTGTAGGGCATTATAATGGTGATATCTTGTATGGATAGAGAAGCCAACTAATGAAATATCAACTGAGGCTGCATCAAGAGTACTTGATGTTGTAGGCAAACCTTCCACTTTTTCCCCACACCCACCCTTCCTCCCACCTCCAGCAACATAATGCTGTGTAACTTGTTTATTTATCAGGGACCTTTCTTCAATAAACAAGTCAGACATAGACGCGCACACACACACACAAAAATATGAATTACTTCAGTAACAAAAAGGCAGAGCATGCTGCAATTATTTTCACAAGAATGATTCCACATAATAAGGGGAAGCAATGATCAGCAGTGGATGAACAATGAGCAGCAGTGGATGAACAATGTGTATGGAAAACTGCTGGAAGAAGCTACTGGACATTACCTGAAACGAAGAGAATGTTTACAGATTTAAACCTTGAAGCCACTTTTATTTGCACTAGTTCTGCCAAATCCCAAGATGCAAATTCTCCAGACCAGTGCCATTAGTATCCTGTAAGAATCATTCCAATACAAATAATGTGTGCAATTATTTTAGGTTTATCTTAATTTACCTCAAATCAAAGGTTCAACCTATATTAACAGAACATAGGGCAAGCTGAAATCTAATTATTAATAAGAATAATGACCAAAGTAATTGATAATTTACTCAGCAATTGGTAGCTCAAATGGAACCACAATGCAGGCAAAGCACAATGCATGAAATGTTCTCATGCCACAGTCTATCTGGACATCAAACACGAAGAACTGCAGATTCTGGAAATCTGAAACAAGAACAGAAATCGCTAGAAAAACTCAGCAGGTTTGCCATCATCTGTGGAGAGAAATCAGAGTTAATGTTTTGGGTCCAGAGAATCTTCTTCATAGTGGGGGAAAGGTTGGTATATATGCTGAAGATATGTTGGGGGGAGTGGGGCGGGGAGGTGGGAGGGGAGGTGGAATAATCAATAGGTGGAAATGGAGTCCAGATAGAGACAACAACAGTTGGACAGACAAAGGTATGGGTAAAGGTCAGCCTAGGAGATAATTATTAGTAGTAGTAGTGATAGCAGCTCATGTGATGACAAGGCTGGTGCGTGGGAGTTGGGGTAAGGACATGGGGGTAGGTGCTCAGCCCCTAAAATTATTGAACTTGATATTAAGCCAAGAAGACTGTAGAGTTCCCAAGCAGAAAATGAGGTGCTGTTAATCCAAAGTGCAATGAGCTTCACTAGACCATTGTAGCAAGCCTGAAACAGGCGTTTTCCAGGAAACAGGGTGATCTGTCAAAGTACCGATCAGTGGTTAGCACTGCTGCCTCACAGTACCTGGGTTCGATTCCCGCCTGTCTGTGTGGAATTTGCACATTCTCCCTGTGTCTGCGTGGGTTTCCTCCAGGTGCTCCGGTTTCCTCCCACAATCCAAAGATGTGCAAGTCAGGTGATTGGCCATACAAAATTGCCCACAGTGTTAGGTGGATTAGTCAGGGGTAAATATTGGGTAGGGGTTTGGGTGGGTTTTTCTTTGGAGAGGCGGTGTGCACTTCTTGGGCTGAAGGGCCTGTTTCCAGAAGTTCTTTTTGTGAATAGATGTAGCTATTCTACAGAGAGATTGTTTGGTCTGTATTTCATCTTGCTAATGTAGAGGAAACCACATTGTGAGCAGCAAACACAGTCGATTAGATTAAGTCAAGTGCAGGTAAATTGCTCCTCCACCTGGAAGGTGTGTTTTGGGCATTTGGATGTTGAGGGTAGAGGAGGTAAATGGGCTGGCATCATATCTTCTGTGATTGCAGGGGAGGTGCCTTGGCATTGTGGGGGGCTGTTGGGAATGGAGGAGTAGTGCACCAGAGTGTCCCAGAGGGAATATTCCTGTAGAAGGCTGACAAGGAAGGGGCAGGAATATGAGTCTGGCGGTGGCATCCCACCTGGAGGTGGCAGAAATACCAGCTGATGATCTTCTGGATGTGGTTGCTAGTGGGATGGTAGTTTAGGGAGAATGGGGTCCCTAAGGTAACAGATGAGGGTTGAAGTGAGATGGGTCAGACCCAGCTGAGGCCCCTGTCAACTACAATGCTGGGGAATCCATTATTGAGGAAGAAGGAGGGCTCCTTGTTGAGGTTGGCATCATTAGAACAAATGTGATGCAGAAACTGTGTGACTGGAATAGAGTCTTTGCAGGAATCAGGATATGAGGATGCGTGGTCAAGAGAACTGTGGGAGTTGACGGGGTTTGTAATGGATATTGGTGGCCATCCTATCCCCGGAAATAGAAACCAAGATATCGAAGAAGAAAAAGGAGGAGTCACAGATGGACCAGGTGAAAGTGACAGAAAGATGGATATTGGAAATTGATAAACTTTCCAATTCCGGGTGAGAGGGAAGTAGCACAGATGATGTTGTCAATGTGCTGGCTGAAGAGTTGTGGGTGGGGGTTGGAATAGGACTGGAACAAGGAATGTTCCATGTATCCCACAAAGAGACATACCTGGGTCCCATGCAGTATCTTATGGTCAACCCTCTGATCTAAAGAAAGTGGGAAGAGTTAAGGAGAAGTTGTTCAAAGTGAGGACAAGCTTGATCAGGCAGAGAAGGGGTGGTGGTTGAGGATGATTCAGGCCTTTTCACCAGGAAGAAGTGAGAGTCCTAAGACCATCCTGGCGAGGAATGGATGTGTAAAGGGACAGTCCATTGTGAAGAGGTGGCAACTGGAGATTATGAACTGGAAATTCTGAAACTAATTTGAATTGAATTGAATTGAATTATCACATATACTGAGGCAGAGTGAAAAGCTTTGTCTTGTGAGCAATACAGGCACATCACAGAGTTAAGTAGCTCAAAGTTTGTGAGAAGATTTGTAGCTCGGGTGTTCGTTGTTGTGGTTCTGTTCGCTGAGCTGGGAATTGTGTTGCAGACATTTCGTCCCCTGTCTAGGTGACATCCACAGTGCCAGGGAGCCTCCTGTGAAGCGCTTCTGCGATCTTTCCTCCGCCATTTGTAATGGTTTGAATCTGCCGCTTCCGGTTGTCAGTTCTGAGGATGTCACCTAGACAGGGGACGAAACGTCCGCAACACAAATTCCCAGCTCAGCGAACAGAACCACAACAACAGAGTTAAGTAGCATAGATAGTAAATAATAGGTAAACAGCAGCAAAAATAAAAATACAGGTACATGCGAATGTTAAGAGTTTGTGAGTCCATTCAGTATTCTAACAACAGTAGGGTAGAAACTGTTATGAAATCAGCTGATGCATGTGTTCAGGCTTCTGTACCTTCTCCCCGATGGTAGAAGTTGTAGAAAAACATTGCCAGGGTGGGATGGATCTTTAGGAATGCTGGTGGCCTTTCCTTGACAGCATGCCTGGTAGATGGATTCTATAGATGGGAGGTTGGCCTTTGTGATTGTCTGGGCCAAGTTCACCACTCTCTGTAACCATGTCCAATCTTGAATGGTACAGTTGCCATACCAGGTTGTAACACATCCAGACAGAATGCTCTCGATGGCACACCTATAAAAGTTGGCAAGGGTATTCACCGTCATGCCAAATTATCTCAGCTGCCTGAGGAAGGAGAGACATTGTTTGGCCTTTGTAACCAGTGCACCTACATGAAAAGTCCAAGAAAGCTTATTGTGGATGACCACTCCCAGGAGTTTGACACTCTCCACTCGTTCCACCTCTGCACTGCTAATATGTAGGGGGGCATGAGTAACATCTTACAGAAATTCAATAGAGTTCTTTGGTTTTGCTGGTATTGAGAGCTAGGTTGTTTACAGCGCACCATTTTTCCAGGTCTTCCACCTCCCATCTGTAGTCTGTTTTGTAGCCATCTGAGATTCGACCAACTATGGTGGTGTCATCAACGAACTTGTAAATGGCATTAGTCTAGTATTTGGCAACACAGTCAAGGGTATGCAGTGAGTACAATAAAGGGCTGAGTACACACCCCTGGGGGGCTCCAGTGTTGAGTGTTAGTGAGGATGAAATATTGTCCCAACCATCACTGCTTGTGGCCTGTGGGTCAGGAAACTGAGGATCCAGTTGCAGAGAGTGGGGCTTAGTCCGAGATCACTAAGTTTACTAATTAGTCTCAAAGGGATAACAGTGTTGAAAGCTGAACTGTAGTCAATGAGTGGGATTCTTATGTAGCTGTTCTTGGTGTCGAGATGCTCAAGGCAATTTAAAGTGTCAGCGGAATCACAGCTGTAAAAGGAAAGGGGCTGGACAAATGGAGAAAGAAGTCCAACTAAGTTGGGAACAGGTGAGTTCTGTGGGGCTGGAGCAGGCAGAAACAATGGGCCTGCCTGGGCAGTCCTGTTTGTTGATTTTGGGAAGGATATAGCAGTGGACTGCACTATTCATAATTCTGTAAAAGAAAGAGGGTGGAGGTAGCCATTTTAGGAATGTGAGCTGGCAGATTCCTGAATACAGGGGAAAGTTCTCTTTAATGTCTGGCCTAAAGGTATATTTCATGTCAAAGTTAGGTTGAAACATTTTTATTAAGCTGTCAGAGAGGCTAAGATGGAAGGAATTGAAAGATTGTAAAGGTACACAGTCAGTAAAAGGGACACCATTTTAGTGACACAGAAACCAAGCATATACATTTGGGAATTTGATTGGGAGTTTGGGTTGCAAAGGAAGAAAGAGTTACTTCAAATAAGATTTATTGCAAGAAGTGAAGTGTGCAATATGGGACTTCTGATGAGAGGATGGCGTGGGGTTGGGGGGGGGGGGGGGAAGAGGAGGTGTTTTTTACTTCTACACTTTTTCATTAAGTTAATTGTTAAGATTTAGACACGGCAGCATGACCTGGTTGAGAGGAATGTGTAGACTGTAAAATGTGCGGTAAGTGCTGTCAGCTGCTAAAACTGAGCCCTGGGTATCAGAGCGCATGCAGCAGCTGGAGACACATCTACAAGGTGGAGAGCAAAAGGGATTCCACCTTCATACATGTAGTCATACTGCAGAAAGCAAATGGATGACCAATAAGCAGTTGAAGACAAACAGGTATGTTGGGCAAGAGTCCTGGGATCATTCTCAAAAATTAGGTCTTCTGTGTTTGTGACATAAAGGTAGCTTTCCTCCCTGGCACCAATGTCAAAACTGTCAGAGGAGACTGCAGGATTTTCTTTTCTGGGGGAGGGTGAACAGCCAGAGATCTTGATTCAGTTTGGTGTTGACAACTTGGTTAGGAACAGGGGAGTGGTCAAATAATCAGCATTTAGTGAGTAAATAAAGAGAAACTGTTGCTCCTTGTAAAAGGCTCAAGAATGAGAGGATGAAGATTTAAGATCATTGGTAAAATAAGCAAATGTAATGCGAACAGAAACATTTTCACAAAACAAAGTGGTTCAAGTGTGGTAGAAGGCACCATCTGAAAGTCTGGTGAGGCATTCAAAAAGACATTAGATGGTTCTTTAAACAGAAACAATGTGCAATGGGGCGAAGATAGGAGAATGCCACTGGGTCATAATCTTCATTTGGAGAGCAAATGGACATAAAGGGCTGAATGACCTCACTCTGTGCCATTGCATTTCTATGATTCTGTGATCACAAGGAAGTTTGTAACTTCCATAGTTTAACTTCTACATTAAATGTATATCTTGCTTAATTCTCATTTTGATAAGGAATGGTATATTTGAGAATGGGATTAAATGACAAAACAGAATCAATGGGCTGAATGGCCTAGTCTCTGCTCCTATGTCTTATAATCTTATAACCTTGTTTTTTGCACCTCGCACTAGTATGAAGGCTTTGAAGAATTTATATAGAGTTCACGTTTCATGCAATTAACGAAACACTGTTGCTGAAAATTGGCAGTAATGGACAAACAAAATCACAGAGGCAGTTTTGTTTGGATTCCAAGCCAGAGAGATCAATAACACTGAAGGAAACTTCTGTGCATCATGGAAAACCGAAATTATCCAGAAAAACCTAGAAATACGCAACAATGCTGGCAGCATCTGTAGGGAGAAAGAATTAACATTTCATGTTGATGGATATTTCAAATCAGAAGTGAAATTATTAACATGAAACAACTAAGTAAGATATAAATGCAAATTATTGCTGTACATACATTGTGCTAAATGACAATTTTTTCCCACATCAGTTTGGTTACACATGTGAAATCAGGGTTGTGTTTGAAGGCAAAGTACAGACACAAGATGCTTTGTTTTCTATAAGCTATTGTCCTTCTGAATGTCATCAACATAGAACTAGCCATAACAGAGGCCCATATGTGCAGCTAAGTTTCCTGTTAAGATGTAAAGGCAGCTGTGGATCAACTCCTCAATCTGTCATCAACAGTGTAGAAAACTACAACATAAACACAAAAGTTTCAAAGAACCTGTGCTGCTCTTGGGTAACAGGTGATGTCTGTCCAACTTAACGGCACACTGAGGACTGGAAGAAAGATTTAATGAAAATGCTGCAATATTGTAATATTCCATAAACAATACACATATAAACTAACATTATTAAACATATGTTATTGTCTGCCAATAACTTAAACCAAGGAAATAAAAATGTGCATTCAAGGCTTCAAATAATTGCCAGACAATGGTCATCTCCAACATTTTACAGAAATTCTTTACTGAATTAACAACAAGTGAACATTAAAAATATTTCATTGTGTAATCTGTCCTTTGAAAAAGCTATTTCCACCTTTATGCTTTGTTTACTTAAAGATCAGACTAGGAATGGAGTTCTTCTTGCTAGACCACCAAGTAGCTCCAAAGTCATTCTTGCCACCCCCCCACATGTACTCAAATACAAATAAGACCACCAAGAAACACAGATGAATGTATGTCGACTGGACCACCAGGGGATAAAGGTACATAATATATAACTGCTGCCAGAAAATCTCTTCCAGCTACCAGTTTCTACTTGCTGAACACATATAGTGGTAGAAATTACTCAGAATGAACTTTTAATAAATTGATTATTAGGATTTCTCACATTCACAAGTTTATTTTATAGATAATGTTTTATTTTAAGCAGGTGAATAATTTAATTAAAAGAGCACACAAAGGTATTTTACATGAGTATATCAACAATTCATCAAAGAGGAATTATATTGTATAAAGGAGAATAATGTAAAAGAATATGAGGATATGAACAAATAGGAGTAGGCGCCTACAATTGGAGCAAATGAGGCAATTTGTACATCCCTAAAATGAAACTGAGATAAATGACCAATCAACTTGCTATTTGGAGGCAAAGATTGAAAGATAAATGTTGGTCTTTAGATAGTGCTATTGAACCTATTGTCTCCACCTAAACAGGTTTAATGCTTCTCCCAAAAGGTTGTACCTCCAACAACAAAACATTCTTTGAGTATTGTATTAAAATAGCAGGAGGAATCATAAACAAAACACTGGAGAAATGGTCATTCACCCCAAAAGCATAAAAGGTCATTTGGAGCAGTACTTGGGGAATTCAGGGTGCATGTTCTCAAATTCCTGCAGAAGATTTGTGAACCTGCAGGCTCTGACTCAGAGACAGACTGTTACCATTGATTGACATTCTGCAACGTGATGTGCCAAGGAAGGAGGAGCTATTTTATTTTTCACAGTAATGAACTAGAAATGTTGTGGGTCAGGTACAGATTTGATCTGGTTCTAAGTTCAATCCTCTTGAAGTCAATTGATCTAAATGCAAATCATATTTAGTAGAAGTGAAGGTAAAACTACCTACTGAGGGAGTTGAAACCTCTGCCTTCGCTAACTTGCAAATTTTAATCTTTAAACTGAAAAGCGTTAGTTTTAACAGCAGATGAGAAGGAAGGAAAATCTCTTTACTCTGTCACATGAGGCATGGATCATTTTAACTCTGGGCTCTGCAACATTTGAAGAACTGTCTTTTTTTTTGACTGCATGACAAATCAGACATTCCACAGATCTGGCATGTGCTGTTTTCAAGGCCTACTTAAAGTAAAGGCAGTAGAGTGAGGCTTCTGATCCTGGGGCTCGTCCGTTCTGTCTGCTTCTGCTTTCCTTTCTTTTCTTTTGGCTTTTCTTGTTATTTTTTTCTTTTGTTTGTTTCTTTTATTTTGTTTAACTGTTGTTTAAGAGCTCAGTCACAGTGATGGCATCAGTAGCGGTGAATGAGTCCAACGCAGTTTCATGGAGGCAGCAGCAGAGGCAGACGTGTGGTTGGACTCAGTAGGAAACTCAGTGGCATCAGCAAGTGGACTCATGGTGGTGGCGGGGTTGAGTTTGCACCAGTGTGGTATCTGGCAGCATCTGTGTTGGTGAGATTCAGTGAGGACTCACAGTGGCAAGGGCATCAGTAGAGACAAAATAGCGTCAAAGAATGGCAACTTTTGGTCCAGCTGCAACAGTGCAGTGAAGGAGATTCTTTCCTGATCACCAGGCCCTGGACCCATGATGCAGTACTTAATAAGAAGGATTGCAAAGCTGAAGAATTTTTTTTTCTTTATTTCTTCACTTTTCTGCCTTTACGTTCTACATTTCAGTTTATTTTTCTGTGTTTTAACATGGCACCGGAGACACTATACAAGCACTTTTCACTATATTTTGGAACAAAATACACATGACAATAAATCAATCAAATCAAATAAATAAATCAATACTTTGTGTAACACAGAGCCAGCAAGATTTGTGATTGACATTGTCCAAATGATATTGACATACTTGGGAAAGGTTTTACATGGATATACAAAAAAGGTACATCTATTTATTTTATTATTTAATATTACAATTACTGTTTTGTTTGGTAATGGGCATGGGCAGCTATTGATATCTAATGGTTGCAAATTCTGTTCCAACCCAATTGAGAGTTGTGAAACTGAATTGAATGAATCTAGCATTTTATAGTGAGAAAACAATCACTAAATCTGTTTTTGTATCATTATAAAAAACTAATTTGTTAATGCTCTTAAGAGAAGAAAATTGTGCCCTCCTGTCATCCACCTTGTTGGACCCCAAAGTTACTCCAGCCCACAACATAAGGTAAATTTTAAATCTGAGTGTGTTTCAGGTGAGTCATGATCTGAGACAAAGCAGTAGCTTGCCTATTGTCTCATCCCACCACAGCCTGCCTGCCTCCTGATCAAGATAGCTCAACAAGAAACTCAATCACTCAAATCCCACCGTCTTACATTGAACCCCTCATTGTATCCCACAGGAACCTGTGGTTTAGTATCAGAACCAGTCAGTGGAAACATAAATTGTGTTGGAAGCCTAAGGAACACTCTGGAAAAAGTCAACATATGAAATATGTGCTAGGATCAAGAGACCAGACCAGATCTAGGTAGGCCCAGAAATTTGTTATAGAAGCCATGAAAGCTCTCTTGCATCCCTTAACTCTTAGGGAAAATGATTTAAGTCATTACATAGATCTACTCTATGATTCCTGCCATAGTATAGTTTTTATAATGTGTTCATTCAGAATTCAGCAGCTGAAAATGCACTGTTTTGCTAATAGTCAAACTGCTACTCTGTGCCTGTCTGTTAAGTAAGTTCCTGCTTGCCTGTGGAGTCAAATTAGTGAATGTTTGGAATGCTTCAGGAGCATGGCATGACCCTCTTCCTTCCATCTTACCTGTACCTCACACACGGTGTTCCCAACAAGCAGGAGGGCTCATTCAACTATTACTTGGTTGATTCATAAACTCTTTAGAGGCAATAGGTGGGTAGGCAATACTGTCTAACAGAATTACCCACATTCTAAGAGCAAATTAGTAAAACTTGAGTCAAAATTTATTGTGGCAGCTCAATGAATGCCAACTGGTATTTGGACATGCCCTTGCCAATTTAATGTTGATGATATTTTGCCGAACAAGGTACATGAAGTGGGAAATAGAAACAAGGTGATGCTCTTACAGATCATTTTAGGACGAGGGTGGAGAGGGCAAGTAACTGTTTATTTCTTTGAGGAGACTGAAGGCTTGTGAAATGAGCAATGTGAAGAAAGAGTGTATTCAATGCAAATCATACACAGAAAGATGCAAAGTTAGTGAACAAAAGATTGGTGTAGAAGATAAAACAAGATGCAGAATTCTTTTTGCAAGAAGTCTTCACTAAAAATCTGAAGGACAGCCATGACTCACTTCTAACAATTAGCTTTTAGTGACAGAGAATGATCAACTGACATTAACTGGTTTCCTCCGGGTGCTCCGGTTTCCTCCCACAGTCCAAAGATGAGCGGGTCAGGTGAATTGGCCATGCTAAATTGCCCGTAGTGTTAGGTAAGGGGTAAATGTAGGGGTATGGGTGGGTTGCGCTTCGGCGGGTCGGTGTGGACTTGTTGGGCTGAAGGGCCTGTTTCCACACTGTAAGTCTAATCTAATCTAATCTTAATTGCTGCCAGATGGCGATCTCTAGTTTGTCTCAGATGAGTTTCATTCCCATTTGCCAGACAAGGACAGGAACTTCAAGTCTCTCAAGTATTTCAATGGTGAGCCAGACAGTTGTTCTAGCAAAATTAATGGTGTGATAGCATATCTCAAACAGCTCCTTATGGATTGCTGTATTTGAATGCATGTTCACTAAATAATATTAGGTAAGGTTTACTTGGCAGCAATTTTTGAAACAAAGTTATCATAGGTATTCAACACGTAATGCTAATGAGTTTTAGGTTCAAGAATTCCACTTATTACTAATCGGATGTAAGATAACCATATGAAATCAACTCTGTATTCTTGTGTAATTTGTTTTTAGGATGTTTGAAGCCATGAATATGAATCACTGTATTGTTAGACTGTGCTCTGAGTAACTGTGATTAATGTATTCCATACCTTTCAAGCATCTTGGCAGTACGCCCAGATCTGATAGAGCAGAGTAATGACAGCGAACGGAAATGATGCCCATAAAAGGTGATGCTGACCATAATAGGTAATGCTTAGGTTTTGTAGTTCATGACCTAATGAATACTCCAAGCCCACTGTGAACATTTGCGGAAGTGACTATGGAAAAAGGTGTTACCTATGTCATTTACAATATACAATAAAAGCAAATAAAATGAAGAAATGTAAATATGTGTAAGTGTATCTTTTGATTAATAAAGTATGAACACTTGTGGAGCAAGAACTGTATCACTTATGATAAAGATTAGAATATTTATACTTTAATATTGTGAAATACTCCCATTCTAGTTCATTCCAGAACAGTCCAGAGAATTCAGACATTGAACTACTAAGCAACAGCATTTGGATTAGGAGTACAGATAGTTCTCCTATAACACCACAATTGCATTCCAGTGAAACCTTGCCTAATAGAAAATCACTTAATATAAAAGTGGGGTTAGGGGTAGACCAGCAAAAATTATTGCTTAAGATCACTCGAAAATTACCCAAAAGCCTAATGCAAAGTATAGCATGGTCTGAAAGAAAGTTGAAATCATATTTATTAGCAAATCAAAAGTAAATTTAACACAGTACATTTTTTAAAATGTAAGAAAGCTGCTCTCTGTACAGTACCTCACAGAAAGCTGCTCTGTTGGCAGCTGACATCAATGCATGCACAGAACGGTACAAAGACTGGCACCAACGTTGCACATGCACAGAATGACGCAGACACCAGTGCATGCCATGGACACCGGTGCATACACAGAATAGCGTGGAGATTTCATCATGTACATTGACGCATGTACAGAATGAAATGCGCAAACCGATCTCCACCTGGAATCGCTCTATTGCCAAGCGCTCTCGAAAGTACAGTCCCTAATTCTTCAGTGACGATTTAGCCAAACTGCATGTTCTCCCAGAACTACCTGTACAGTAACAAAAGGTTAGAGTATGTGTAGATTAATCTGTCAGCATTAATCATGCATCACTCCGAATTTATAAAGATACTCTATGTTTTTGGAGGTAAATATCATATAGAAATAAAGTGATTATTTTGAGCCTGTTATTCAATCATTGCAAGGTTCACTTTGCGAATAGGACCATGCTCCCCTTTCTATCAATTCACCAAAGCCAATTCTCAATCTCTTATTTCAACCCTCTCATGCATAACACATAGACCACCCACCATTTCTTCTTATGTTTTCTCATTTGAGTTTTCAAAGTCTTTCTGAGACATTTAGGGAAGTACAGTGGCTCAGTGGCTAGCACTGCTGCCTCACTGCACCAGGGACCTGGGTTTGATTCCAGCCTCAGGCAATTGTTGGTATACAGTGCACACATTCTTCCTGTGTTTCCTCCCAAAGATGTGCAGGTTTGCTGGACTGGCCATGTTAAATTGTGCATAGTGTCCAGGGATGTGCAGGCTGGGTGGATTAGCAAAAAGAAATGCAGGGTTCCAAGGCGAGAGTGCATCTGTTGGATGCTCTTCAGAGGGTAGTGTGGACCTGATGGGCCAAAGGGCCTGTTTCCACATTGTCAACATTCAAGAATACTTTCTAAACATTGCAATTTTCTTTCAACTATTGTGTGAAAAATCTCACCATTTCATTCTTCGTGATTAATTGAGTTAATATGTGAAATACAATGTATTTAGATCTTGCATTCTGAAGGTATTCAACTTCTGTTTCTTTGCATCCATCATTAGCTAATTCTCACAAGTGAGTATTATAGGATACCGAACTGACCCTCATTTTCACATTTCATTAATGATAGATAGGAACCTCAATGTATTGCAGGTCTTTTTAGTCCTAATTCCATTTTTTTTGTTTTGTTTTGAAAAGAGGACTACTGCAGAGAAAAGATGACTGCAGGTGTTAAAAAAAATCTCCATTCATAGAATATATAAGGTGGGGGGGGGAGGTAAACTGCCTACAGTTTCAACTCTACAGGAGGGTGCTAGTGCAACTGAATGTTCATGTGTATTCCAGCCCATGTTCAAGTGTTAGCACACTTTGAAAGTCACAGTGGAAGAACAGTCCCTAGTTATCCCTTGTGTGCTGCAATCCCAGTAAGAAAAAGTAATCAGGGCAAAGCAACTTCAATCAGCCAGCAAAACCAAGATTCTGAAAGATCAACTATTTGACAAGAAATATCATTGCCAATGGTAACCTATGCAGCCACAATATTGTGAACAATTAATTGTCTGACATGCAAATTTTTTTTTACCATTCAGCTTTTTGGATTTCTTTTTATTGCTAAATTGTTTGTATTTTTGTTCCATTAATGATTCTTCTCATGTTCAGTACTTAATAAACTCACTCATCTTGATACATCAGAAAAGCCTGGGAATTTTTTTTATTCATTTGTATGATGTGGGCGTTGCTGGCTGATCAGCATTTATTGGCCATCCTAGTTGCCCTTGAGAAGGTGGTGATGGGTTGCCTTCTTGAACCACTGCAGTCCAGTGGGTTAATCCACAATGCCATTATGGAGGAAATTCTAGGATTTTGACGCAGCGACAGTGAAGGAATGACAATATCTTCCCAAGTCAGGATGGTGAATGGTTTGGAGGGCAACTTGAAGTTGGTGGTGTTCCCATACATCTGCTGCCCTTGTCCTTCGAGGTGGATGTGGTCATGGGTATGGAAAGTGCAGTTTGAGAATCTTTGGTGAATCTCTGCAGTACATCTTGTAGAGAGTACACACTGCTGTTACTGAGCGTCGGTGATGGAGAGAGTGGATGCTTGGGGATGCAGTGGCGATTAAGCGGGCTGCATTGCCTTGGCTAGTGTCAGACGCCTAGGGTGTTGTTGGGGCTGAACCCCTCTGGAATAGCTTTCAGGAGTTACTCGCTGCAGTATTCCTAGCATCTTATAGCCACTGCGTTTATGTGATGAGTGCTGTTGAGGTTCTGATCAACGATAATTCCCATGATACTGATAACAGGAGATTCAGTGATGGTAACACCATTGACTGTCAAGGGCAGTGGTTAGATTGTCTCTTATTGGTGATGGTCATAGCCTCGTATTTGTGTGGCACCAATATTACTTGTCATTTGTCAGCTCAAGCCTGGATATTATCCGGAACTTGTTGCATTTGAAATGGACTGCCTCAGTGTCTGAGGAGATGTGAATGTTGCTGAACATTGTGAAATTATCAGTGCATATCTCCACACTGACCATTTGATGGTGGGAAGGTCATTGATGAAGCAACTGAAGATGGTTGGCCTGAGGACAGTACCCAAAGGAATTCCTGTAGAGATATCTAGGAGCTAAGATGACTGACCTTCAACAACCATGACCATCTTCCTATTTGCCAGGTATGACTTTAACCAATGGCGAGTTCGTCCTTGTTATCTATTGATTCCAGTTTTGCTAGGGCTCCTTGAAGCCAGACTTGGTCGGATGCAGCCTTGATATTAAGGGCTGTCAGTCTCACCTCACCTCTGGAAGTCAGCTCTTTTGTCTATGTTTGAAGTAAGGTTGTAATGAGGCCAGAAGCTGAGTGGCCCTGGTGGAATTCAAACTGGGCGTCACTGAGCAGGTTATTGTTGAGCAGGTGCTGCTTGATAGCACTGTTGCTTACACTTCCATCACTTTACTGATGCTTGACTGATTAGGCAGTAATTGGCTGGGTTGGATTTGTCCTATTGTTTATGTACAGGACATACCAGGGCTATTTTCAACATTGTCAGGCAGATGCCAGTGTTACAACTCTACTGGTACAGCTTGTCTAGGGAAGCAGCAAGTTTTGGAGCACAGGTCTTCAATGCTATTGCCGGAGTGTTTTCAGGGACCGTAGCCTTTGCAATATCCACTGACTCCAAATGTTTCTTGACTGGGTCTGCTAGATTGGCTTCATTAAAGCAAAAATTCTTTCAGGCCTGGAAGAAAGATTTCTCAAAGGGAACTGAGCAGAATAGAGATGGAATGTCAGTTCATTCCTTCTCACCCAGGAGGATAGCAGTTTGAGTATCCCATCGGAGCTGTAGCGAATTGGGGCATAATGTCCAAAGTCTGATTTCAGCAACATTCTACTTCATACCTCTACTCATACAAAACCACCAGGTCATGAAAAACGTATCTATAAAGAACAATGTGACTTATTTTCTCTTTCTCATATTATTGTCATCGAGCATTTGATTTCCTAGGTAAATAAAGTTGTTTGTCATAACTATGTTGCATTAATCATTAAAGTCAAGATTAGAGTGGTGCTGGAAAAGCACAGCAGGTCAGGCAGCATCCAAGGAGCAGGAAAATCAATGTTTCAGGCAGGAGCCCGTCATCATTCCTGATGAAGGGCTCCTGCCCGAAATGTTGATTTCCTACTCCTCGGATGCTGCCTGACATGCTGTGCTTTTCCAGCACCACTCTAATCTTGACTCCGATCTCCAGCATCTGCTGTCCTAACTTTCACCTCAATCATTAAAGTGCCCGTCTTCATTTTTGCTCGTTCTTTTTTGCTTTCGTTTTCATTATGGATAATATCAACAGAACAAAATAAAAACTGAAAGAACTGCAGATACTGTAAATCAGAAACAAAAACAGAAGTTGCTGGAATAGCTGAGTAAGTCTGGCAGCATATGTGAAGAGGAAATCCAAGTTAGCGTTGCCTAGCCAGTAACCCTTTCTCAGAACTGACCGTTCTGAGACTGGCAACTCGCACTGGACTGGCAATGCTAACACAGATGCTGCCAAACCTGCTGAGCTTTTCCAGCAACTTCTGTTTTTGCTTCGAATATCAACAGCAAATTGCTGCTGTGTGTTCCCTTAGTTTAGTTTAATGGAGTATATTGGACTAAATCTCACCTAGGGTTAACTGTAAAATACTCTACTGTCATGGAA
Source organism: Hemiscyllium ocellatum (assembly GCF_020745735.1). Lineage (NCBI taxonomy): Eukaryota > Metazoa > Chordata > Chondrichthyes > Orectolobiformes > Hemiscylliidae > Hemiscyllium > Hemiscyllium ocellatum. The sequence goes on along the minus strand of NC_083411.1, from coordinate 91,004,404 downwards.
GGAAGTGATATACACTCAGATCATCTGAAACTCTATATAAGCAAGCCTGGGCAGCTAGTGTAAGGAAGTCTACTTATAACTAAACATTGTACAACAAAACTCAGTGCTTTGCAGCCTACGGACTTCGTGAATTATTGAAACTATTTCAAAAGAAATAATATATAATGGCAGCCATAAAAAAACTGATAGAGATTTTTCTATCTCTAAATGAAAGCTTCAAGACAGTTACTGTTTCAATGAAATTGAAGCATGGTAAAAGACAGGAAATTTGATTAATTTTGCATCGCATCAGGTCTTACATCAATGACAGACTATAAGCAGGTCAGATAAATTTGTACACAATGTGTGACTGCAGATGACAGCCTGGCTGCTTTGAGGATCAACAAGAATATGGACGCCTCTATTGTTGCATTGTCTATGTGATTCAAACACCATAAGAACACCATTATTGAATGCTCAAAATTTAATATAAACCCAGCAACATTGGAAAAGCAAGAATGTATTTGCATTAATTAGCAAAAGGCAAGGGTACAGGAGTCTGAAAGCAGAACTAAGTCACTGCAGAATAGTTGTTGGATCATGTATGATGCATTATTGGACAACTTGACACTAACAAAGATGAGATTCAGAATGGTGGCCTTTGTCATCCACAACTGGTCACAACTCCACAAACCAATTAGCAACCTGTTGTCAACTAACTCGCACATAGTTCTCAACACTGCTCCTGGCGCATCTGCAAACAGAGTCTCTCCAACACTTGAATAAACTAACGTTATAAACATGACTTACAACAAGTTGCAATAAGTTGCTTGTTGAAGTACAGAAATTCCTTCCAAAATCCTTTGTTTTGAAATAGCTCCTTCCCCAATTCAGTCCACAATCAAAAATACAGAAAAATAAAAAGACACAGTCTTTATATGCCTCCACACTTGTAAGATGAAATGCCATTTCAAAAATGTGTTTTGTCCTAAGTTATTTGTTATGAGGCTTACATCCATTTCTCGTTCCACTCCCCACCCTATACAATCTTCAAGTTTCTTCAACCTATAACTTATTTCATTACTTGACATTCGGGTCTGGAAGAATCAGGAACATTGATTCATAAGGGGCAAGATTTTCACGCAGAGGGTGTTTTGTCTGTGGAATGAGCTTCCAGAGGAAGTGGTGGAAGCTGATACAATTGCAACATTTAAAAGGCATCTGGATGGGTATATGAATTGGAAGGGTTTGGAGGGATGTGGGCCAAGTGCTGGCAAATAGGGCTGGTTAGATTAGATTCTCTACAGTGTGGAAGCAGGTCCTTTCACCCAACCAGTCCACACTGATCCTCCGAAGAGTAACCCACCCAGGCCCATTTCCCTCTGACTAATGCACCTAACGCAATGGGCAATTTACCTGACCTGCACCTCTTTGGACTGTGGGAGGAAACCCACACATACATGGGGAGAATGTGCAAACTCCACACAGAGAGTTGCCTCAGGGTGGAATCGAACCTGAGACCCTGATGCTGTGAGGCAGCAGTGCTAACCACTGAGCCATCATGCTAGATTAGGTTGGGATAGCTGATTGGCATGGACGAGTCGGACCTAAGGGTTTGTTTCTGTACTGTATATCTCTTTGAATCTATGACTATCTATTGTGGGCGGCACGGTGGCACAGTGGTTAGCACTGCTGCCTCACAGCGCCTGAGACCCGGGTTCAATTCCCGACTCAGGCGACTGACTGTGTAGAGTTTGCACGTTCTCCCCGTGTCTGCGTGGGTTTCCTCCAGGTGCTCCAGTTTCCTCCCACAGTCCAAAGATGTGTGGGTCAGGTGAATTGGCCATGCTAAATTGCCCGTAGTGTTAGGTAAGGGGTAAATGTAGGGATATGGGTGGGTTGCACTTCGGCGGGTCGGTATGGACTTGTTGAGCCGAAGGGCCTGTTTCCACACTGTAAGTAATCTAATCTAAGACTATTTATTTGGATTTCCATCAGTTTCCTAAAGGCTACTTGGCATTCTGCCGACCTTACCATTTTAGCTTGTTAATCTTTTTAAAAAATGATAACTAGTAAAACCGATACATTCTGTCCACACCAAAACCTCATGATTTTTCATTTAGTTTTAGAAACAGGAAATTCTATTAGAGACTGCTTTTGCTGTCTATTGGAATACTTGAGCTTGTCCTACAAAATGTGTCTTGGGAAGACACTCTTGCTTGCCTGAATTCACCTTTGGCTAAATTCAGTACTAGGCCAACTTCTTAAACAGGTCTTACAACTGTCTCACATGCTTGCCCCAGGTTTTACTATTGATTATGACATTGTCAAAATAAAGAAAACAATTATGGATGTCACCTGTGCCTTGTTTCATAAATCTTTGGAATGCAGCTGGAGTTCTCTTCAACCCAAAGGGCATGACTAACAGTGGTACAACACGGTTAATGCGACATTTGATATTTTGTCAGCCCTTGATGATTATGACGCTTGCTGGTACTCTTTCAATAATTCCAACTTAGAAGAAAAGGCACTGCCAACCCGACCAATACAATCAAACTGTAGAATTTGTTACATATCTGTTTTCGTGACTATAGGTACTTTCCTGTTTTTCAAACTGAATCTAGCTGATCCATCCACTACAGGAACTAACACTGCTAGCAAACTCCAGCTGCTTTGCCTGGATTCAGTCGAGTGACTTTCAAACATCTATTGAATGTCGTTTCCACCTGAGCTTGTTTTTCTGTGTTCAACCAATAATTATATTGTTTTATCAGAACTATCACTCGTCTATCCACGTCATGTTTAACATAGTACATGCATGTGTGCCTTCACAGATTACACTTCCCAAGTATACTTACAAGATCTTTCCATTGTCCTTGCTGTATATAGCTAAGGTTTTCATAACCATCTAGTCCTCCTTCTACCATATTCTTAATGCCTATTATCCTTCTCCACTCTTATCACCAGACACACTTTCTTCTCCTTATCCTCTTCCCTGCAACGGTACCTTTTCAATATGCTACGTGTCATAATCAACTCTTCTTCTCATGAACTAGAGTATTTATTGAATAAATCACCTCATAACTCTTCCTAACTAGCTGAGTGGACTACTGAATTTCCCTTTGAGAAGTTCACTTTAAAAAGGCAACAATACTAATGTTTAATCTCTGACTTGCAACCTTCTAGTCATAGAGACATACAGCATAGAATAGGGCCTTTCAGCACACCATATCAATGTTAACCAACAACCACTGAACTAGATTAATCTCATTTATTTGCATGTAATCCATAATCTATTACGTCCTGGCATTTTAAGTGCTCAATGGTGGCAGATGGAGTTTAATTTGGATAAATGTGAGGTATTACGTTTTGGTAAAGTGAATAAGGGCAGGACTTATACAGGTAATGATAGGGCCCTGGGTGATGTCAAATAGAGAGACTTAGGGGTTCAGGTACATAGTTCGTTTAAAGTTGTGCCAAGGTTGCACCGGATGGTTAAGAAGGAAAATCGATGTTTCGGGCAAAAGCCCTTCATCAGGAATGAGGCCTCATTCTTGATGAAAGATTTTTGCCTGGAATGTCAATTTTCCTGTTCCTCAGATGCTGCCTGACTTGCTTTTCCAGTACCACTTTAATCTTGACTCTGATCTCCAGCACCTGCAGTGCTCACTTTCGCCGAGGATGGTTAAGAAGGCATTTGCACACTTGCCTTCATTGCTCAGACCATTGAAGATAGGAATTGGGATGCTATGTTGAGGTTGTACAGGATGTTGGTGAGGCCACTTTTGAAGTACTGTGGAGTTCTGGTCTTCCAACTTTAGGAAGGATATTATTAAACTAGACAGGGTTTCAGAAAAGATATACTATGATGTTGCTGGGACTGGATGGTTGAATTATAACAAAAGGTTAGATAGACTGGGATTTTTTTCCAGTGGAGTGTAAGAGGTTGAGGGGTAGCCTTATAGAGGTTTATAAAATCATAATGGTCATTGATAAGGTCTTTTCCTTAGGGTGGGGGATTCAAAACTATGGGACATATTTTCAAAGTGAGAGGACAAAGATTTAAGATATAAAAGGGATGTGAGGAGCAAACGTTTCACACAGAACATGGTCCATATGTGGAATGAACTGCCAGAGAAATGGGGAGATGCAGGAACAGTTACATTTAAAAGACATTTGAATAAATACATGAATATGAAAGGTTTGGAGGGATACAGGTCAAATACAGGCAAGTGGGACTCATTTAGTTTGGGAAACTTGGTCTGCATAGACAAGTTGAACCAAAGGGTCTATTTCTATTTCTGCATTGTATGACGCTATGACTTATCCAGATGCTTCTTAAATGTGTCACTTACGCCCCCTCAGACAGCGTGCTTCACATTTCTACCACCCTGTGTTGAATGTTGGCATACACAATCTTCATTTTCACTTTTGTAGGTACTAATTGTTCTAGCGCTACCATACATGCTCTTGTGAGTGGTTCTAAAAACACTGACATGTAGTCCAACATTGAAGATTCATCTTCTTGTTTCAAGAGCTTCTCCCTAATCAATTTTAATGGACCTTTAATCTCATAGACATGAATCAATTCAAATGGACTAAATGCAAGAGAATAACTTGGAGAATCCCTGATTCTAAGAAATCTAATCTTTGTCCCAATTCTATGGCTATTCATGTCAATATGCCTTCGTCATAGTTTTCAGAGTTGAATGGTGTCTCTCCTTGTGTTTGTGATTGATGGACAGTTGAATTCAATTACTTTTTACCCAAACTACTGATGATGTCCTGGAAAACCTCAGACATAAATTTAAAACCCTGATCAGATTATGTGTCAATTAGCAGTCCATGACAAGTGAAAAAGGGTAACACTGTCTCTGCTTCCTGAGCGTCAATTAACAAAGACATGCCAAGCCCTTCTTTTGAATTATCCTCATTCTTTCATAGAGTTTCTGTGTTTCTAACATCTGTTTGTGGTGTTACTTTGGCCTCTATTAGACTTTTGTTTAGTCATTTCTCTGGTCACTGTACCTAATGGAAAAATACCCAGAACCGTTCTTGCAATTGTTTTTTCAGCCTCTCTCAGATTTTCCACGGTTATAGGCTAATTTATAATATTTGCTCCAACCAAATCAATTCACAGGAGCAAATCTACTCTGCCCATGGGTAATTTCATAACTACTCCAACTATTACACATTCAGAAAGCAAGTCACACCAACTGGATGTTATACAATGGAACCAGAATGTACTTTCCATTTAAAATAAACACAAAGAACTGTGGATGCTTGAAAACTGAAACATAAAGTGAAAGTGCTGGAGAAACACAGCAGGTCCAGCAGCATCTGTTGAGAGAAAAATACAGTTGAGGTTTTGAGTCCAGCGGCCCTTTATCAGATCCTGCTCTGATGAGGGGTCACTAGACTTGAAACGTTAACTCTGTTTTCTCTCAACAGATGCTGCCAGATCAGCTTTGTTGTTCCAGAACTTCCTGGAGAAGTTTTCCACCATTTGTGTTTATCAAATCTTTGACTTTCATTGAACTCACTGGAGAGAAAACTAAAGTTATTTGAACTAAAAACTGAAATAACTGCATATGTTGCAAATCAAAAACAAAAGCTCTGTTCTGAGGAAGGGTCACCCGAGTTGAAATGGTAGCTCTGATTTGTCTCCACAGATGCTGCCAGACTTTGCTGAGTATTTCAGTATTTCTTTCTAAACTATTCTAAATTCTTCTCCTGCAAGAGAGTTTGCGTAGCCTCTATATCTTTAAAATTGTCATGGGCTTGGATGTTTCATTTGGGAAAAAAAAGGGATTATAATGCTTATGTACATCTGCACATATAGCAGCGTTTACCTCAATTCTCTTAATTGTAGTAACAACTAAAATTTGTTCTGTGGCCTTTTTCTTTTGTGTTTACCTTTTGAACACATTCTTACAACTCCATCACAATTTCCAACATTCTGAAAAATGTGTCTCACTTTGTTACAATGGAAATATCTCAGCTTTCGATTTACACATCCACCCTCAGTATTTTCCTTTCTGATTTGAGGAGACTTTGGAGAATTTGGAGACTTTGGGCGGCACAGTGGTTAGCACTGCTATCTCACAGCGCCTGAGACCCGGGTTCAATTCCCGACTCAGGCGACTGACTGTGTGGAGTTTCTCCCCGTGTCTGCGTGGGTTTCCTTCGGGTGCTCCGGTTTCCTCCCACAGTCCAAAGGTGTGCGGGTCAGGTGAATTGGCCATGCTAAATTGCCCGTTGTGTTAGGTAAGGGGTAAATGTAGGGGTATGGGTGGATTGCGCTTTGGCGGGTCAGTGTGGACTTGTTGGGCCGAAGGGCCTGTTTCCACACTGAAAGTAATCTAATCTAATTTAATTCTCAGCTCTTCATTCTTTACCCTAGCCACTTGCTTTCTTTTCACCCTGCCATTTTCTATCCCCTTTTAAGTTATGAGAGTGATAGAAAAATGATTTAATTTTATGGACCAGCTCATAATCATTAGTCATTACATTTGCCGGTCTGGCAATTGCAAACCTTTGGTTCTCAGCGTGGGTTCTTATTTAGGAGGGTAGTGAGTTTTTGAATTTCTCTAAGAGAATAACCTCTTACAGGACACAAAGTCCCCAATTTACCTATTGGATTAACACAGACTAACTAGAAAACCTGATTTCTGTATGTAACAAGAATGACTATTTGTCACAAATAAATAGGTTCTAACTGCAGAAAAACAACCAGAACTGTCAACATTTAGCTCTACAAGTGAGACTCTAACCCCCTCATAAATCTCACCCGACACATTCATACAGATGACTGAGACAGACAAAAACAAAACATGTTATGGGCGTAGATAAAATAAAACTGAGGGATCAATTTGATGACTCCAGTCCATGGGCTCTGCCCAGAATATATGTTCACTTGTGAGAATTTTCTGTTCTTCAATCTCCCTTCTTCAGATTTTTTCATTTCTTCATGGGAGGCATAAGCAATTAGTTGAATAACCTCAAAATCTCTTAGTTACTGGTTAAATGCCACAACATCTAGCAACTGACAAAAGAAGATAATACAGCTTTCCTCAGGCATTGTCTATTTGATTGGAGAGAAAGTAGCAGACTCCTACACCCCTTTGTGAGAGTCTGAAGGCTTTTGCACAACCACAGGCTCCGTGGTTACACAGGAGCCAATCAGATAGTTGTTATCAAGCTGATGGATATTATCCACAGCTGGTCACAATTCCACAAACCAATCAAGAAACTGTTGCTGGATGAATCTCGGTCCGTTCACAAGCCTGGTACCAGCTTGTCTACAAACAGCCTCCCCACTTGCTGCAAAAAGAAATGCTATAAACATAACCACAATGAGGTTCAGTAACTTGCTTCCTATAAATAGAGCAATCCCTCCTATAATCCTTGCTTTTCTTATTTCATTCCACAACCAAAAATAAAGAAAAATAAAAAGGGTTTTTACACTAATGAGCTAATTAGATTGCAGGATATCTTTGATCATACACAGGTGGTAGTGGCTAGCAAGTATTAACAAGAGGTGGGTCTTATTGAGGGGTCTTCTGGCATTGTGGTTTATTCCCTACCTCAGAGCCAGGACCCCTGTCTCCAAGGAGTACCTGCTCCAGCAATGTGTAATAACAACTTTAAACAGGTTGGTTCAAAATGTGACAAACAAGATGATTCAATGAACAGAAGGGATGACTCAAAACAGTAGAAAAGCTTCAGGAGAAAAGAGACCTATGCTCAGTCAACCAGTGTTGCAAATTAGCATTCCAAAGTGGATTGGCTGAGAAACCATTGTTTTTGTTCAGTTTAACTTAATGAATTCTGTCAAGTTTAAGAAAACATACCTATACGTGGAATGGATATTATATTAATCAGGATGAGTAAACTCTTAGATTAGTTTTCTCAAAATCAGGCTACCAATGAAGTTAGTGGAAGCAAAAGTGATGACTCATTTCAAAATAATCTTGTGCAGATGCCTGAAGAAAGTAAATATATGGAGTTTGGGGGACAGAACAGAGGAATGAGATGAATCAGATTTTTTTTGTCACAAACAAAATAGAATCATATAATCCCTACAGTGCAGCCCACAGAGTCTACACCAACCCTCCAAAGAACATAACATCCTACCCAGACCTACCACCCCCCGCACTCCAACCCCATAAACCCATGTAGGTTTTCTTATAAACCATTGTTAACTTTTTAAATGTTGTAATTGTGCCATTCTCCACCACTTTTGACAGCTCATTCCATACATGCACCATCCTCTGCGTGAAAACGTTGCCCCTTAGGTCCCTTTTAATTGGTTTCCTCTCATCCTAAACCTATGCCTTCTATTTCTGGACCCCACCCAGTGAAAGCACCATATCTATTTACCCTATCCATACCCCTCATGACTTTATAAGTCTCTATAAAGTAACCCCTCAGTCTCCGACATTCCAGGGCAAACTGCCCCAGTCTAATCAGCATCTCCCTCTAGCTCAAACCCTCCAACCTTGGCAGCATCCTTGTAAACCATTTCTGAACATCTTCAAGCTTTTTAACGTCCTTCTGTGACATCTACCATCTAGAAGAACAAGGACAGCAAAGACACGGAAACACCATCACCTGCAAGTTCCTCTCCAAACCCACATGCCATTCTGACTTGAAAGTCTACCACTGCTCCTTCACTGTCACTGGTCAACATCCTGTGTGCCCCTGCACTACAAGGGCTGCAGTGATTCAAGAAGGCAGCTCACCATTACTTCCTCAAGGGCAGTTAGGAATGGACAATAAATGCTAACCTAACTAGTGACAGCCACACCCCATGAAAGAATTTTTGAAAAATTCTATTCCTTTGTCAGCTACTTTGATAGAAATTATGAGATTTTAGGTGAACAGATCAACAGCTCAATTCCAGTACTGAAGAATTTCATCTGAATCCCTTAAGTATCCAGTAATCTTTGTACAGTATAATTTATGGCCTACAACATCAATGCACTTAGTGATATGAGGCACTATTACACACCATGGCATATTTTGCAGAAACCTTACTATTTTGTAATGACAGGCACTTTCTTTGTCCCCAGGATATCTCTGTTTTCAGTACTTTGATCTGCTCATGTCTGCAAACTGTAGTGATGCTGAACCACCAGAACAAACCAGAGAGCCAAGGTGAGTGCACAGCACAAAGACGCATGTTTAGTCTGCATGGTACATTTTCCTAATTGATTGACATTTTACAGTTCTGGTCTATTGACAAAACAAGTCAATTAAAACAGGAAAGTTCTTAAATACCCTATTCATTCATTGCATGTGGGTATCTGCACTAATGTTTGTTTTTTTCCGTAGATGTTAAGCCTGGGGCAATTGTCCTAAATTAAAATTATACACTGTTTTGGCAACTCAAAGAATTTTTCACAACACATGAATTAAGTATTGACAAGTTTTCTTGACCAGATATGAAAGACTGTTCACTATCTTCTTTTCAAATGTCCTTTTTTTTTGTGTTGACCAACTGAAATCCAATTGAATGAAAAGACCTGAAATGCTTACACAGATTTCAAAGACTCAACCACACGAGGCCAGCATACTATAATCAGAGTTATTATGTCACACAAAACATCATTGAATGGATGAAGAGGATTCTGAAGTAAAGGTTCCATTGTTGGGACCACTCGGGAAGAGTTTGCTCATCTTCAGTGGATTGTTTTGTCACAATTTATCATGGTCTGCTGTATCCTGCACACCTTCACTATTTTTGAAGGTACAGTCTCTGCTGCCAGGTACAAGTAAGTACCAAAGAGAAGGATGGAAGGGAACAGGGAAAGCAGGAGGAAAGGAGGAAGCAACCAACTCAACCCCTGTCTCTTCAGGTTCTCTGTGATTTCCAGACCCAACTACAGTACCAGGGAACACAATCATAAATCTCCGCTCTACATCAATGATACAATGTACTTGTCCTCTACATTCTTTACTGTATTCTTTTGGCCACAATGCTGAAGTGAAAGCCACCACAATACTATCATTCCAAACCAACTTTATTGAGCAACTCATCCTATATTAATTACACCCATGCATATGTGGTTCTCTAATGAGGCTGCTCTATCTAGAATATTGTTCTTCCTTGTGCACTGAGCCACCTTGGAAATTGAATCTCCTCAGGTACATGGTCTCCTCCTAGTCTGGACATCCTCACGCACTCTGTCACTTTGTCCTCTTATGCACTGGACCTCCTTATGCACGGGCCTCCTCGCATGCAGGAGCTCTGTATGCAAGGGGCTGCCTCATACACTAGGCCTATTCATGAACTGAGCAATTTCCAGGACTGGTCCTGCTCATGATATGCAAATGCAGAAGCAACATCAACATTAACAGCAGTAGGAGCATCATGAAAAGCAACACAAGCTGCCTTCTCCTCAGACATATGCCCCTTTAAAGAGAAGATGGAATGGACGCTGAGATCCAAATGAAAGGAAGCAAGACTTTGGCACAAGGTCAACAGGAAGATGACCAGATCTCTCAATGATTTTCAGGAAACTCATCCTCTCAGAGCGAGTTGCTTCTGACATATGAAGCCTCCTTCCTCCAGTAGAGCAGGTGGACATGGAAGTCACATTGTCACTTCTCTTACAATGAAAGAAACCAGGGATGCAAGTGTTTCTTTTTGCTGGTGTTCAGAATTAAAGCCATCATGTAACCCCATCGCATGAATGCAAAATGACAATGGAATGAGTCTGAATATGAGTGTTTTCTGTTCAGCTGGGAATATGAGTGCCTGCGGTAAAAAGAAAGAGTTGAACTGCATAGTGTGTTAACCTGAGGAGTGTTGCACAGGAGAACACTGGAAAGTCAAGGTGCTTTTGTTTCTGTGCTGAGTTTGTCGGTATCACAAACCAACATCTCCAAATGTTTATATGGCTAGTGCTTGTTAAACCTGCTGATGCGGTAGTTCTCTTAAAACAAAACTTCTAAATGGAATTGATCTAGAGATGGGTCTTGAAGACAAGAAGTGATGGGGCTCTCACTATTTCCTCATTATTTATGCCAAACAAACCAAAAGTGAAACAAAAATAGAAATGACTGGAGAAATTCAGCAGGTCTGGCAGCAACCTTGGAGAGAAAGAAGAGTCAAGCATTCAGGTCCAGTGACCCCTCTTCAGAAATTAAAAGTTACATTGCTCCAAATGCTATTTTGTAGGCAACTTCTACACTTAAAAAGAAAATAAATTGCTCGATTAAGTTTAAGAACAGATCTACTAGAATTCCTTGAGGATGTAACTAGGAGAATTGATTGGGGTAGCCAGTGGATGCGGTTTATTTGGTCTTTCAGAAGTCCTACATAAGAGCTTAATGTATAAAATTAACGTGCAAGGGATAGGAGGTAGTGTATTGAGATGGATAGAAAATTGGTTAACAGACGGACAACAAAAAGTAGGAATAAATGAGTCTTTTTTTCTGAGTAGTGGTGTACCACAGGGCTTGGGATTAGGACACCAACTATTCACAATATATGTTTACGATTTAGACGAGGGAATTAAACATAATATCTCAAAGTTTGCAGGTGACACAAAGTTAGGTGGACGGGTGACTTGTAAGAAGGATGCAGAGATGTTGCAATGTAACTTGGACAGGCTGAGTGAGTGAGTAAATGCAGTATAATCTGCATAACTGTGAAGTTATCCATATTGGTAGCAAAAATAGGAAGGCAGATTATTATTTCATAGAATATAGAACATTACAGCGCAGTGCAAGTGCTTCAGCCCTTGATGTTGCGCTGACCTGTCATATCAATCTGAAGCCCATCTAACCTACACTACTCCATGTACCTCCATATGCTTGTCCAATGACAACTTAACTGTACTTAAAGTTGCCAAATCTACTACCATTGCAGGCAAAGCATTCCACACCCTTACCACTCTCTGAGTAAAGTAACAACCTCTGACATCTGTCCTATATCTATCACCCCTCAATTTAAAGCTATGTCCCCTCGTGCTCGCCGTCACCATACTTGGAAAAAGGCTCTCCCTGTCCACCCTATCTAACCCTCTGATTATCTTATCTGTCTCTATTAAGTCACCTCTCAACCTTCTTCTCTCTAACGAAAACAGCCTCAAGTCCCTCAGCCTTTCTTCATAAGACCTTCATTCCATACCAGGCAACATCCTAGTAAATCTCCTTTGCATCCTTTCCAAAGCTTCCACATCCTTCTTATGATGCCGTGACCAGAACGGTAAACAATACTCCAAGTGCGTCTGCACCAGAGTTTTGTACAGCTGTAGCATAACCTCATGGTTCCGGAACTCGATCCCTCTGTTAATAAAAGCTAAAACACTGTATGCCTTCTTAACAACCCTGTCAACCTGGTGGCAACTGTCAAGGATATGTGTATATGGACACCAAGCTCTCTCTGCTCATCTACACTACCAAGAATCTTACCATTAGCCCAGTACTTTGCATTTCGGTACTCTGACCAAAGTGAATCACCTCACACTTGTCCGCATTAAACTCCATTTGCCACCTCTCAGCCCAGCTCTGCAGCTTATCTATGTCTCTCTATAATCTACAACATCCTTCGTCACTATCCACAACTCCACCGACCTTAGTGTCGTCTGCAAATTTACTTCCCCACCCTTCTACGCCCTCATCCAGGTCATTTATAAAAATGACAAACAGCAGTGGACCCAACACCAATCCTTGCAGTACACCACTGGTAACTGGACTCCAGGATGAACATTTCCCATCAACCACTACCCTCTGCCTTCTTTCAGCAAGCCAATTACTGATCCAAACTGCTATATCTCCCACAATCCCATTCCTCGGCATTTTGTACAATAGCCTACTGTGGGGAACCTTATCAAATGCTTTGCTGAAATCCATATACACCACATCAACCAGTTTGGTCACCTTCTCAAAGAACTCAATAAGATTTGTGAGGCACGACCTATCCTTCACAAAACCATGCTGACTATCCCTAATCAAATTATTCTTTTCTGGATGATTATAAATCTTATCTCTTATAACTTTTTCCAACACTTTACCAACAACTGAAATAAGGCTCACTGGTCTATAATTACCAGGATCGTCTCTACTCCCCTTCTTGAACAGGGGAACCACATTTGCTATCCTCCAGTCTTCTGGCACTATTCCTGTAGACAATGACGATTTAAAGATCAATGCCAAAGACTCAGCAATCTCCTTCCTGGCTTCCCAGGATAAATCCCATCTGGCCCAGGGGACTTATCTGTTTTCACACTCTGCAGGATTTCTGATACCTCTTCCTTGTGAACCTCAATCCCACCTGGTCTAGTAACCGGTATCTCAGTATTCTCCTCGACAACATTGTCATTTTCTGGAGTGAATACCATCGAAAAATATTAATTTCGTGCTTTCCCTATCTTCTCTGACTCCACACACAACTTCCCTCTACTATCCCTGATTAGTCCTAATCTTACTCTCGTCATTCTTTTATTCCTTAAATACCTATAGAAAGCCTTAGGGTTTACCCTGATCCTATCTGCCAATAACTTTTCATGTCTCCTCCTAGCTCTTCTGAGCTCTCTCTTTAGGTCTTTCCTGGCTACCTTGTGATCCTCAAGCAGCCTAACTGAGCCTTCACATCTCATCCTAACATAAGCCTTCTTCTTCCTCTTGACCAAAGGTTCCACTTCCTTTGTAAACCACGGCTCCCGCACTCTACAGCTTCCTCCCTGCCTGACAGGTACATACTTATCTAGGACACACAGGAGCTTTTCCTTGAATAAGCTCCACATTTGTAATATGCCCATTCCCTGCAGTTTCCTTCCCCATTCTATCCTTCCTAAATTTTGCTTAATCACATCATAATTGCCTTTCCCCCATCCTTTAACTCTTGCCCAGTGGTATACACCTATCCCTTTTTATCACTAAAGTAAACATAACAGAATTGTGATCGCTATCACCAAAGTGCTCATCTACTTCCAAGTCTAACACCTGGGCGGGCACATTACCCAGTACCAAATCTAATGTGGCTTTGCCCCTTGTTGGCCTGTTTACATATTGTGTCAGGAAGCCCTCCTGCATACACTGGACAAAAACTGACCCATCTATAGTACTCGTACTATAGTGTTCCCAGTCAATATTTGGAAAGTTGAAATCCCCCATGACAACTACCCTGTCTCTCTCACTCATATCGAGAATCATCTTTGCTATCCTTTCCTCTACATCTCTGGAACTATTCGGAGGACTATAGAAAACTCCCAACAGGGTGACCTCTCCTTTCCTGTTTCTAACCTCAGCCCATACTACCTCAGTTGAAGAGTCCCCAAACATCCTTTCTGCAACTGCAATACTGTCCTTGACCAACAATGCCACACCTCCCCCTCTTTTACCATCTTCTCTGTTCTTACTGAAACATCTAAATCCTGGAACCTGAAACAACCATTCCTGTCTCTGCTCTACCCATGTCTCCAAAATGGCCACAACATCGAAGTCCCAGGTACCAACCCATGCTGCAAGTTCACTCACCTTATTCCGGATGCTCCTGGTGTTGAAGTAGACACACTTCAAACCAACTTCTTGCTTGCCGGTGCCATCTTGCGTCCCTGAAGCTTGATTTCGGGCCTCCCTACTCTCAACCTTTTCTCTACTCGAACTACAGTTTTGGTTCCCATCCCCCTGCTGGATTAGTTTAAACCCACCCCACTAGCCTTAGCGAATTCCCCCCCACCCCCAGGATATTGGTACCCCTCTGGTTCAGATGAAGACCATCCTGCTTGTAGTGGTCCCACCTACCCCAGAAAGAGCCCCAATTATCCAAGAATCCAAAACCCTCCCTCCTGCACCATCCCTGTAGCCACATGTTCTCTCTCTCCCTATTCCTTGCCTCACTAGCACGTGGTACTGGCAGCAAACCAGAGACAACAACTCTGTTTGTCCTAGTTCTAGGCTTCCATCCTAACTCCCTGAATTTCTGCCTTAAATTCTCATCTCTCTCTTCCTACCTATGTCGTTGGTGCCTATGTGGACCACGACTTGGGACTGCTCCCCCTCCCCCTTAAGGATCTCAAAAACACGATCAGAGACATCACAAACCCTGGCACCTGGGAGGCAATGCATCAATCGTGAGCCTCTCTTGTCCCCACAGAACCTCCTATCTGCTCCCCTAACTGTGGAGTCCCCAATGATTACTGCTCTGCTCCTCTTTCCTCTTCCTTTCTGGGCAGCAGGGACAGACTCTGTGCCAGAGCCCTGTACCCACTGCTTTCCCCTGGTAAGTCATCTCCACCAACAGTATCCAAAACTTATTGTTGAGGGGAATGGCTACAGGGATCCCTGCACTGCCTGTTGGTTCTCTTTCTGTCCCCTGACTGTAACTCATCTGACTACCTTTCTGTAATTCCTCTCAATAACCCCTTCTGTCTCCGAATGATCCGAAGTTCACCCAGCTCTAGCACCAGTTCCCTAATGTCATTTTTGAGGAGCTGGAGTTGGGTGCACTTCCCGCAGATGTAGTCAGCAGGGACACTAGTAGTGACCCTTACCTCCCACATTCTGTAGGAGGAACATTCAACAGCCCTCACCTCCATTCCCACTATTCTAAATTCCCAAAGAGACTGTTGAAAAATAAGGAATAAAAAATAAACTCGTTACCTTACCAATCTGACACACAGAACCTTTTTTTTTGGTTAGAGGAGGAGGATGGGTGGGAGACACTACCCGAGTAGTGTTTCACGTAACGCAACCACACAACTATATGACTTCCCAGAAGTCCTTCGCAAAATTGAGAGAGGAGAACATTCTACAAGACCTGAGTGTCTCTGGGCACTAGTCATCGAAACTAAGTGTACAGGTGCAGCAAGCAGGAAAGAAGCCAAGCTGTATGTTAGCCTTCATAGCAAGAGGATTCAGAGCAAGGAAATGATACTACGATCATACAGGGCATTGCATTTATGGAGCCACACCTGAAATACTATGTACAGCTTTGGTTTCCTTATCTGAGGAAGCTGAGAGACTATACAAAATAAAAGATGAATAATTAAACAAGTTTGATGCCCAAGAAGAATACGTAAAACAGAAAATATCGTGAATATGATGGTGTTTGGTTTATAGCCTTTCTTAAGTTTCAATTGAATTCATTGAGTGATTGAAGATATTTTGACTGTTTTTAGTGCATACAAGTATCGCCTTGTTTGAGTTATACAATATCTTGACAAAACAGTCAGATGCTTATCAAAATTCACATCCACGTGCAATTTTTTTAAAAATCGCAGTTAGTTCTGTTACTAAGAGTACCTGATACATTTTATCTTCTGAGAAATGTCTGTGCTCAAGATTTTGTTGTGATAAACATACAGCAATTAGTCAGGGGACAGAACAGAAAAGTGTGAGGTTATCCTTGACCACAGCTGTCTTTTACCATAGAGTCATACATTACAGGAACAGACTCGTTGGTCCAACTCATCCACGCCAACCAAAAATCCTAAACTGATCTAATACCATTTGACAGCTCTTGGCCCATATCCCTCCAAACCCTTCCTATTCTTGTACCCAACCAGATACCTTTTAAATGTTGTAATTATACCCACCTCTATCACTTCCTCTGGCAGCTCGTTCCACACACACCATCAACTGCATGAAAAGGTTGCCTCTCGGGTGCCTTTTAAATCTTTCCCTTCTCACCTTAAACCTATGACCTCTAGTTGTGGATTCCCCTACACTGGGAAAAAGACATGGCTATTCACCCTATCCACAACCCTCATGATTTTATAAATCTCTATAAGATCACCCCTCAGCCTTTGCTGCTTCAGGGACAACAGCCCCAGCCTATTCAGCTTTTCCCTAGAGAATAAACCTTCCAATCGTGGCAACGTCCTTGTAAATCTTTTCTAAACCCTTTCAAGTTTAACAACATCTTTCCAATAGCAGGGAGACCACAACTGTATGCAGTATTCTAAATGTGGCCTCATCAATGTTAAAGTAAATGTGATAGCATAACAGCTTTAGTTCCTAATGCTAAGGGATTCCTTGTAATATAAAATGGGAAGCGTCCACAGTACTAACAGAAAGGTACGAACAGCTGCAAATATATGTGGGCTTGTGTGTGTCAATTTGTTAGAAGGTAGCATTTTGCAACTTCAATTCTAACTGCCAGACCTTATGTACTAGGTAAGCATGTTGAGAGTGGCAAGTAGTGGGAAAACTATTCTACAACTCGATTTAAATCAGTAGAATGCTCAGCTTGCATCAGCATATACTTTTACTAACAAGTACTTTCCAGTTTGGTTTCAGTGCCTCCAGAGAAAGTTGAGCCATTGCATTTTCTATATATTGTTGCTGCCAAAGTCAGTTGTGGTTAACGCTGGAAGCCAAATGATGAAACAGGAATATGCCATAGCTAAGAGGTGACAGTAAACACCTCAGTCAATAAGTCTTGGTATTTGATCAGCTATTGTTTGGTATCCAAAATGTTCTGCATTTCCTCACTTTGCATTTTACTGTACAGATAGTTCTTAGTCATAGAGATGTACAGCATGGAAACAGACCCTTCGGTCCAGCCCATCCATGCTGACCATATATCCCAACCCAATCTAGTCCCACCTGCCAGCACCAGGCCCATGTCCCTCCAAACCCTTCCTATTCATATACCCATCCAAATGCCTCTTAAATGTTACAATTGTACCAGCCTCCACCACATCCCCTGGCAGCTCATTCCATACACGTACCACCCTCTGCGAGAAAAAGTTGCCCCTTAGGTCTCTTTTATATCTTTCCCCTCTCACCCTAAACCTATGCCCTCTAGTTCTGGACTCCCCAACCCCAAGGAAAAAACTTTGCCTAATTATCCTATCCATGCCCCTCATAATTTTGTAAACCTCCATAAGGTCACCCCACAGCCTCCGACGCTCCAGGGAAAACAGCCCCAGCCTGTTCAGCCTCCCCCTGTAGCTCAGATCCTCCAACCCTGGCAACATCCTTGTAAATCTTTTCTGAACCCTTTCAAGTTTCACAACATATTTCCGATAGGAAGGAGACCAGAATTGCACGCACTATTCCAACAGTGGCCTAACCAATGTCCTGTACAGCCACAACATGACCTCCCAACTCTTGTACTCAATACTCTGACCAATAAAGGAAAGCATACCAAATGCCTTCTTCACTATCCTATCTACCTGCGACTCCACTTCAAGGAGCTATGAACCTGCACTCCAAGGTCTCTTTGTTCAGCAACACTCCCTAGGACCTTACCATTAAATGTTCTTCTATAATGAGATGGTTGCATTCTTGTGCAATCCCACATTATTGAAAAGTTAAGCTTTAGAAATAGTGCTTAAAGTGTTGGCAATGTAATCATGTTACAGCCAAAATTTGTCAATCACATTACAGCGAATTCATATTTACAAAACGCTCATTAAAACAGAATGATCTGTAGGTCGTCAGCTGCAAAAAATTATTTTTCATGACAGCTGATCTACTATTGTACTTATTACTTTTGATCTTGCCTTATTTAATACTTTTCCTGTGAGTGGAATGTAATTTAATGCATGAGATTAATTAGTGGGATTAGAATTGTGTACAGTGCAATGCTTTTGTGCATCTTATAATCATTGATATTTAATACAATTTATTCGACACAAAACTCACAATATTTGTGACACATATTTGTATCAAAGGTAGAACTGTCTACAGATGTGCTCCCATTTATTAGATTCTTTAATGCACATAACTCACTCTGTCTGAATGTATCACTACCTGGTATGGCAACTGTACCATTCAAGATCACAGAAGGTTACAGAGAATGGTGAACTTGGCCCAGACAATCACAAAGGCCAACCTCCCATCTATAGAATCCGTCAACCAGGCTCACTGTCAAGGAAAGGCTGCCAGCATTCTTAAAGATCCATCCCACCCAGGCAATGTTTTCCTACAACCTCTACCTTCGGGGCGGATGTACAGAAGCCTGAACACATGCATCAGCCGGTTTCATAATAGTTTTTACCCTACTGTTGTTAGAATACTGAATGGACTCACAAACTCTTAATAACATTTGCCTGTACCTGTGTTTTTGTTTTTGCTGCTGTTTACCTATTATTTACTATAAATGCTACTTAACTCTGTGATCTGCCTGTATTGCTTGCAAGACAAAGCTTTTTACTGTGTCTCAGTACACTTGGCAACAAATTCAATTCAATTCAATTCCTCATCCTATGAGGAATCATGGATTCCTAGACTAATGAAACAGTGGGTTTATGCCATCAGATCAAGTCTCTCTTGCTCTGCAATCTAAAAACAACAGCCACGTGGTTGCACTCCACAGTGATTATCTACACCTATTGCACAGTTGAGCTCAAGAGCCTTACAGAGAACTACAGTTACTGACAAATACTAACAACAGATATCAATATATTGAGATTTTGATGAATCTTGTGGAAGCTGATCACAATAAATCGGGATAAATTAAATTTTGCAGCTGGAGTGGAAAAAAATTAGAATGCCCCAAGTTTAAGTTTTTTGTTTCCTGCAGTAGACCTGCCAAATCAAAACAGATTTACTGCTGAGTCAATTTGATGGGATTTTAGTTATTCTATTGTAACTTTCACACAAAATATCAGAGAGCAAAAAAGTAATTATCATCACATTTTAGACAAAATGTAAAATGTATTCACCATTAACCAGAGAGGTTTCACCGTACAGGAGATCTTTCCTGAAGTTGCAGCTTTCCTCTGGCTGGTTATACTGCATTCCAGGCACATTTTTCCTTAAATGCACAATTATGGTCAATTGTGTGCATAATAATTATTCACTACCTGTGACAAAAAGACACTGAAGTGAGGCTTGACATTTTCCTTTTAACTGAGAATAGCCAGGGCCAGTTCTTTACTCTAATTAATGTTCACTAACAAAGCTAGTAGAATGTGAGGAGAGTTTCTGTCAGTCCAAAAGAAGCAAAGTAACTTTTCTTTGGATAGTCTGAACCTTTTCCATGGTCAACTCCATGGTTCCCTTTAGAATTAGTGGTGATAGGTGCACTGACTTGCTCCACAAATTTGTAACTCACATTATGTGCCTTGACATTTATTTGCATATTACAAGTACACAATTCAGATACTGGCAGGTGGAGGAAGTTTAAAAGCTACCCCACATTCTCTAAGGATACAATTTAGCTGGCCTGGTCTAAGGGTGTGAAAGGGTTAATTCTGAAGAAGTCCTTAAGCACCACCTACAATAAAGATATTGCATAGACCTGTGTGCAGAACAGCTTAGCATCTTGAAAGATCGTCTATTCAGGTTCTTCCATAGTCTCTGTAACAATGCCTATCATATTTATCTAACACACAACTACTTGTTAATGTGCAATAAACAATGGGTGGAAATTCTCCCCTTCCTGGTGGTGGTGTGAATATTGGCAAGACAGTTGGAAAATATGGAGAGAACGAACACAGTCAAAATCTTGATTTTCAGAAGACAACGTTCCACTTGAGGCTTCAACAGCAACTTCAGAATCTTGCTATTGAGTGACAACTACCTAATTTCCATACATTTGCATCTCTTTAGTACCCCAACTCTCCTGATTTCTATGTCACTCTCATGATCCACTTTCTCTAAGAAAGTAAGCAAATTAACTAACTGACATGTTTGGAAGAGATGGCTACTTGGCAGCTACAGCTTACTGATTACTCTTCCCAGCCATCATCCAATTGTTTCTTCACCCAATGTTCCTTTATGTTCCATGATCAGTATTCTCCTCAATCCTTCATTTGCACACGCCAGTCCCAGCAAACTACCAACCTGATCACATTGTCTGCTCTTGGACCAACTCTCACACTCTTTAGCCTTTCAGTACTTTACTTTGAAATTCAGGGACAGCCAACAACTTGCATACTCCTGGCAAGCTACTTTGCACACAAGGACACACACGCACATATATGTACCTGCCTAGATTATGAATCATAGCTTGCTTTTTTTACTGTCACTCATTTTAAGCTTACTTGAAGGCTGCCAGACACTACCAACTTTGCTTTCTGCTTTAGCTTACAGGTTCTTCTACACTCAGCTGTACCTTACGTTGCTTTTTAGCTGCAAGAGAGAGGCAGGAACCGAGTGATGGACAGAGCACTGAACAGTCAGAGTGTGAGTATATCATTGTGCAGGTCCGTTGCTATGTCATTATCATTCCTGCAGTATGTACAGCATCTTATGTGACAAATATTCTGCATGGGCTTCAGCCAAATGGCCATGGCCATGTCTAAAAGTCAAAGCAGAGGAGTCCTTTATAGGATTAAGAGAGACATAGATCTGACAGGGAATAGTGATACAGTCAGTCAGAGGCCTGTCTGCTTACACTACATGGGTGGGCCACAGTCAATCAGGTGCTTGACCCGATCCAAGTTTGGAGATCAATGCCGTTGAAGTCTGGTGAAAGCATTTCAGATCTGATGTTTCAGAACAGGAAATAGCAACCATTTAGTGAAGTAGAATTTTTAATGCTAAAGCACTTACAAACTACATTGCATGGTAGAGACCCTTGGGAACAGTCATAAGATGAGTTCTGTAGGAGACAAACATACATTGGAGGCTCTGTGAATAGGCTATCCCCGGTGAGTAACGGAAATTTTTAAATAACACACAGTTTTACAGGCTGGAAAAGCAAACAAGTAAAGTCATTCTTTATAACGCAGCTCAAGAATCACTGCCAGACCAAGTGGACACCAGAAGATAAGCTATAGCAAGGGCTGCAAGGCACTAAACTGAGGACATAGACCCAAGAGCATCACAAAATGAGAATTAAAGCTACAAATGGGCAGATTACAGGGCTGAGCAGCCCTGGTAACGCTCTGCTCTGAGGGAGAATAAAAGTTAGGTGGTTTAATTAAAGGCACAGAAAATGTAGGAGATCCTTCAATCAAACCTGTTAAATGGGAGAAGCACATATTTCAACTGGACAGAGTAGGAAACATCCATGCAGAAACCATAAAAATCATGGGCAAGCATTATCCGAGCCACAGGCAATGGAAATCATCAGGAATAAACCTTTAAAGGAGCAAGATTCATCTCTTAAATCTGTAAAGTGAGGGAATCACTTAGTAAAATTGTTTAAAGCAGGCATAGTTTATTAACACTGCAGGTAGCAGGATTCAATCAATAAAGCTGTTAAGGAATCACTTAAGGCTTTGAACAATTATTTTCACCACAAAAAGTAGGATTCCATTATTTTAGTCATAAGGAAGGCTGGAATCCTCTACTTTAGCTGCAAGAAAGTGAAAATCCTCAATTTTGGCTGCAATCATGGGAAAATATCTATATCAGTTACTTCTGGAAAATGTCCTGAAGTAGGATCAAGTCACAGAAAAGCAAAGAGGTTAATGAGGTAAACAGTACACATTAAAAGAAAATTCTGAAGTATTCCTAAGGGATATAAATGACCTAGCCCTAGCTTTTTTTTAATCAATGTGTCATAGAGTCATAGTCATAGGGTCATAGAGATGTACAGCATGGAAACAGACCCTTCGGTCCAACCTGTCCATGCCAACCAGATATTCCAACCCAATCTCGTCCCACCTGCCAGCATCTGACCCGTATCCCTCCAAATCCTTCCTATTCATATACCCGTCCAAATGCCTCTTAAATATTGCAATTGTACCAGCCTCCACCACTTCCTCTGGCAGCTCATTCCATACACTTACCACCCTCTGCATGAAAAAGTTGCTCCTTAGGTCTCTTTTATATCTTTCCCCTCTCACCCTAATGCCCTCTAGTTCTGGACTCTCCAACCCCAGTGAAAAGACTTTGCCTACTTACCCTTTCCATGCCCCTCATAATTTTGTAAACCTCTATAAGGTCATCCCTCATCCTCCAACTCTCCAGGGAAAACAGCCCCAGCCTGTTCAGCCTCTCCCTGTAGCTCAAATCCTCCAACCCTGGCAATATGCTTGTAAATCTTGTCTGAACCCTTTCAAGTTTCACAACATCTTTCCGATAGGAAGGAGACTAGAATTGCATGCAATATTCCAACAGTGGCCTAACCAATGTCCTGTACAGCTGCAACATTACCTCCCAACTCCTGTACTCAATACTCTGACCAATAAAGGAAAGCATACCAAACACCTTCTTCACTATCCTATCTACCTGCAACTCCACAAAAATTTCAAACTAGGGACCATGGCAGTGACATTATATTCTCAGATAAGGAGCAAAGGTTAAGAAAACACTTTCTGTGGTCGACAATACAATACTTAATTAGTTCAGGAGGTGCAGCATCTAAAATTAAAGATATGCTAAATGCAACTCTTTAGCAGAGGTAGATGTAAAGGTAAATTCACTACAGTCCCAGAGGACCATACAGTTACTGTCTTATTAAAGAGGTGGTTCAGGTGGTTTAACCCAATGTTCACCATGCCTCAGGCAATGGGTGAGTTTAATAAGGAGAGCCTTCATGATAACCACAGCTGGTATGGAATTGAACCCACACCGTTGGCATCTCTCTTGAGTATCTTTGTCTCGCCCTCAGTCCTCTTCAAATGGCTGAAGAAATCAAATAAAGGCAAGAACAAACTGATGCTTGGAACAAAAATGCCAAGGAACAGTCAGTTAAGACCCAGCCTGTCATGAAAGAAGCTGATCCAGGAGCACAGGTCAAGGATTTCATTAGGGTCCCAAACTCATGGTGAACCCCAACCAGAGGACAGAGTCCACTCAGTTTAACCATACTGGTATAACAAATTTATTTTCTACTGTCAGCAATATGGAAATATGTGGCTGTGCCAGAATAGCAGAAACATATTCCATTGCGAGCAGCACTGAAGAGAGCTGAGATTGCAAGAATCAGCAAGATTTATGAGGAAATATGAGCAATCAGATGCTCATTGAGCTAACTAACAAATCTTTTACTGATGCATTTCAGAGAATAATACAGCTCAGTGGACAAATAGTAACGTCAGATTCCTGAATAATAATCAATGCTGAGGTGACTCAGGAAAGGCAAGTTCAAGCAGAGAATTTCATTTCCTCATCTTCCCAGAAAACATTCTCACTAGCAGTGACAGAGATCATTGATACAATCCTCAAATAGTTGGGGTGAACATGTTGGTTTCATCAATAACGCAATTGCTGGGGGCAAATTAGAATGTTTAAACAAATGATCAAGCTGAAATCAGAAGTTCACATACTTCAGCACAGATTTATTGGCCAACTGAGAGTGAACATTTGCTGACATAGATTGAAGTTGCCATGCTTCCAATTTCATGGCAGCCATCACTGCGAAGGGAGAAGCAATGTCTAAACATTGAGGCTGTTGCAAAGAAAAGATTGTTTGGTTGAATAGGGAAGATGCCCTCCACAAAGGAAATCTATAATTTTAAAATCTTCTTGACATTACACTTAAAAGCAATTGTCTGTTTCAGCAGAAAAACACAATCCATGGAGCAAATGCAAGAGATTATAAATCCTCCAGTTTAAAGGGTCTTTTATACATTGTACTATCCTAAGAAGCCAACAACAATCAACCCAGAGAACTACCAATGTTTCCTATACAAAGTGAACATGTTAGCAAAACCTTAATTTGAGAAGTCAGAGACTGGGGGGAAATGAGACAGTGGGAAAAGTAATTATATAGGAACACATGATATTAGTAATGGAGGGAAATCTTGGAAGGAGATGTTGTAAAAGGATGTAAGTTACTGAAAAGGTTAATACTGTGGAGTGTTGTAAGAGCCACCCACTATGATGATAACATGTAAGCAGAACAATTTAGGATCTCAAAGGAATGTGATCTACCTTCCAGGTCTTCCTTTTGGTATCAGTAATAATGCATATCACAACGATGTGACCGGTAACTAGCTGCTGACATACAAACATTATTCTTGTTCAATAAAAGAGCCTTTTCTAGTTCTTGTTGGTAAGTTGTTTTCATTTAGCACACTAGACCAAGCAACCCTGGAGACCCCTGCTCTTAAACAAAATGGTCACAGCAAACTTATGTTCTGAAGTGTACATTTGGTTTAACTGCATATACAACAACCCAGTGGGCCATTAAGAAGAGAGTAAATCTGGTATTCTTTTTCAAAGAGAAAATTCATTGCTGAGCAAAAAGGAGGTGTTATCAGCATTTCACCAGGTAATATTCTGCAGACTGCAAGTTTCGAAATTGAAAGGAAAAAACCATACAATTTGTCAATATCAAATAACAAGTCACCTGTGTGATCTTTGCTCATTTCTCTGATTGTTCATGCATTTGGAGTAAAATAAAACAAAAGTTTTGATTAGAAAGAATTACTTGCATAGGTAATTAATCAAATGCTGCGAAGTTTCTCAGATGCCTGAACAAATTACCAAACTGTTGTGGGCATGAAAAAGCTTGAATTAAGATAGCGATGTCATCCTGTGTCCAAATATCTAGCTTTACTGACAGATGACGCGTAAAGTGCTTGATTGAAAGTAAAGCAATACATAAATCTTAATGGAAAAGTTGTATCACACACTCCGCCCCTCAGTAAAAAATATTTGCATCTAAATGCAGAGTGATGATTGTGTTTCAGTGACATCAATGAGCCTGGTAAAGTCATGTTCTGACATTATATAAAATAATTTAACGCTATTCATATAATGATTATTTATGTTTGCTTACTTCAAAGAGATAATAACATGGAACTGTGGTGAGGGTTGGTTACTTGTGGATAAAAATAAGAACCCATTAGGTTAATATACATTCTTCCGTGTGTTTTAGTCACATAGGTACACGTGGCACATTTTGAAACACAAGGAGGGCCAAATTGACCCAGTATCTGTAAGTAAACATTTTTTTTTACAGTAGTCATTAATTATATAGAATCTCTACAGTGCAGAAGGAGGCCATTCAGCCCATTGAGTCTGCACCAATCCTCTGAAGAGCATCCCAACCTATACCCGTAAATCCACATTTCCCATGGATATCCCTCCTAGCCTGCACATCCATGGACACTCAGGGCAATTTAGCAAATCCTCCTAAGCTTCACACCTTTGGACTGTGGAATGTTGCCAGGGTTGGAGAGTTTGAGCTATAAGGAGAGGATAAATAGGCTATTTTCCCTGGAGCGTTGGAGGCTGAGAGGTGATCTTATAGATGTTTATAAAATCACAAGGGACATGCATAGGGTGAATAGCCAAGGCCTTTTCCCTGGGGTAGAGGAATCCAAAACTAGAGGGCATAGGTTTAAGGTGAGAGGGGAAAGATTTATAAGGGAGCTACAAGAGGGCATAGGTTTAAGGTGAGAGGGGAAAGATTTATAAGAGAGCTAAAGGGCAAATTTTTCACACAGAGAGTGGTGTGTGTATGGAATGAGGAAATGGTGGAGGTTGGTACAATTACAGCATTTAAAAGGTATCTGGATGGGTATATGAATAGGAAGGATTTAGAGCGATATGGGCCAGGTGCTGGCAAATGGGACTAGATTAATTTAGGATCTGTTCGGCATGGCGAACAACAGGTTTGTTTCCATATTGTACAGCTCTATGACTATAATTATACAGTACCAGGTCAGATTAGATTAGATTAGATTCTCTACAGTGTGGAAAAAGGCCCTTCAGCCCAACAAGTCCACACCGACCTTCCAAAGAGTAACCACCCAGACCCTCTTTCTTCTGACCAATGCACCTAACACTATGGACAATTTAGTATGACTTTTGGACTGTGGGAGGAAACCATAACACCTGGAGGAAACCCAAGCTGACACAGGGAGAATGTGCAAACTCCACACAGACAGTCGCCCAAGGCTGGAATCGAACCTGGGTCCCTGGCACTGTGAGGCAGCAGTGCTAACCCTGAGCCACCGTGAGCCTAAAATGTTAGCTCTAATTCGAGAAAAAAAATCTTCATGTGATTGCAAACAAGCCATCCATGGTAAATTGATAAAGGAGCTTATTTCTTCATGAAGCATTGCCATGACTCCATTGTAATACCAATATTTTCCATAATCATCTATCAAGAAATGCCTAGACATGACCTCACTGATTTTCTCTTATTCGTGGATGCCACAGCCTGAAATAGCCTTGTTTCAGCCTAATAACAAGGATAAAGAACACAAAATGGAGTTTCATTTTTTGAGTATTTGCCTTTAATGATGTTGATGTAGTTTAACTGCAGGCATGGAGAGAAAGTAAGGACTGCAGACGCTGGAGAATCAGTGTCACAAAGTGTGATGCTGGAAAAGCACAGCAGGTCAGGCAGCATCCGAGGAACAGGAGAGTCGACATTTCGGGCGTAAGGCAATCGTTAGGCACACACAAGTACACTGATGCATAGACATTTTATGCTGGTAAAAGACTCAAAATTCAAAGGTTTGTCTAAACTAGATAAGCCAACACTAAACTGGACAAATAGAACATAGAACATAGAAAACTACAGCGCAGTACAGGCCCTTTGGCCTCGCTGTTGCGCCGATCCAAGCCCACCTAACCTACACTAGCCCATTATCCTCCATATGCCTATCCAATGCCTGTTTAAATGCCCATAAAGAGGGAGAGTCCACCTACTGGCAGGGCATTCCATGAACTCACGACTCACTGAGTAAAGAATCTACTCCTAACGTCTGTCCTATACCTACCACCCCTTAATTTAAAGCTATGCCCCCTCGTAATAACGGACTCCATACGTGGAAAAAGGTTCTCATTGTCAACCCTATCTAAACCCCTAATCATCTTGTACACCTCTGTCAAGTCACCCCTAAACCTTCTTTTCTCCAATGAAAATAGCCCCAAGTGCCTCAGCCTTTCCTCATACGATCTTCCTACCATACCAGGCAACATCCTGGTAAACCTCCTCTGCATCCATTCCAGTGCCTCCACATCCTTCCTATAATATGGCGACCAAAACTGCACACATCACTCTAGATGCGGCTGCACCAGAGTCTTTTTTAACTGCAACATGACCTCAGGACTCCGGAACTCAATTCCTCTACCAATAAAAGCCAGTCTGCCATATGCCTTCTTCACAGCACTATTTACCTGGATGGCAACTTCCAGAGATCTGTGTACATGGACACCAAGATCCCTCTGCTCATCCACACTACCAAGTATGCGACCATTAGCCCAGTACTCCATCTTCTTGTTACTCTTACCAAAGTGAATCACTTCACACTTACCTACTTTGAACTCCATTTGCCACCTTTCTGCCCAGTTCTGCAGCTTATCTATATCCCGCTGTAACCTGTCACATCAACTACTACCCTCTGTCTTCTTCCAGCCAGCCAATTCCTAATCCAAACCTCTAACGCACCCTCAATGCCATACCTCCGTATTTCGACTACTGTGATTCAACACAGTAGTTCTACGTAAGCACTTTATTCTATATAGCTAAACAATTATTCTTTTCCTACAGTCATGGGTGTTGCTAGCCAGCCAACGTTTATTGCCCATCCCTAGTTGCCCTTGAGAAGGTGGTGGTGAGCTGCCTTCTTGAACCACTGCAATCCACGAGCTATAGATTGATCCACAATGTTCCTAGGAAGGGAATTCCAGGATTTTGGCCTAGCAATAGTGAAGGAATATATTTCCAAGTTATGATGGTAAGTGACTTGGAAAGGAACTTCCAGGCGGTGATGTTCCCATGTATCTGCTGCCCTTGTCCTTCTAGATAGAAGTGGTCATGGGTTTGGAAGGTGCTGTCTAAGGATCTTTGGCAAATTTCTGCAGTGCACCTTGTAGATAGTACACATTGCTGCTAAATGTTGATGGTGAAAGAAATGAATGCTTGTGGATTAGATGCCAATCAAGCAGGCTGCTTTATCCTGGATAGTGTCAAGCTTCTTGAGTGTTGATGGAGCTACAGTCATCCAAGCAAGTCGGAATTATCTCATCACACCCTTGTGAATTGTAGATGGCTAACAGGCTTTGTGGAGTCAGAAGGTGAGTTACTCACCAAAGTATTCTTAGTTTCTGACCTGCATTTGTAGCCACTGTGTATATGTGGCAAGTGCAGTGGTATTTCTAGTCAATGATAACCCCAGACTGTTGATAGCGGGGGTTGGTAACACTGTTCAACGTCAAGAGGCAGTGGTTAGATTGTTTCTTGTTAGAGATGGTCATAGCCTGGCACTTGTGCACTGTGAATGTTACTTGCTACTGGTCAGCCCAAATGGATATTGTCCAGATCTTGATGCATTTGAACATGGACTGCTTCAGTATCTGAGGGTTTGCAAATGGGGCTGAACATTGTGTAATCATCAGTGAACATCCCCACTTCTAAACTTATGATGGAGGAAAGGTCATTAATGAAGCAGCTAAAAATGGTTGGACCAAGGATACTCCCTGAGGAACCCTTGCAGAGACATCCTGGAGCTGAGATGACTGACCTCCAACAGCCACAACCAGTTTCCTACATCTCAGGTATGACTCAATCAGCGAAGAGTTTGTCCCTTGATACCCAATGATTCCAGTTTTGTGAGGGCTCCTTGATGCTATACTTGGTCTATTGTGGCCCTGACGTCAAGGGCAATCACTCTCACCTCACCTCTGGAATTCAGCTCTTTTGCCCATGTTTGAACCAAGGCTGCAATGATGTTAGGAGTTGAGTGGCCCTGGCAGAACCCAAACTGGGCGTCACTGAGCAGGTTATACCTGACCAGATGCTGCTTGATAGCATTGTTGATGAAACCTTCCATCATTTTACTGATGATCAGGAGGAGTCTGATGGGGCAGTAATTGGTTTTCTGTGCAGAGGACATACCTGAGCAATTTTCCACATTGTCGAGAAGATGCCAATGTTGTGGCTTTATTGGAACATCTTGGCTAGGGGAGCCGCTAGTTCTGGAGCAAAAGTCTACAGTAGCATTGCTGAATTTTTTTTCAGGGCCTATAGTCTTTTCAATGTCCTATATCTCCAACCAATTCTTGATATCATGTGGAGTAAATTGAATTGGCTGAAGACCGATGCTGAGGAGACTGAGATGGATGATTCAATTGGCACCTCTGGCTAAAGGTTGCTGTGAATGCTTCAGCCTTATCTTTTACACTGATGTGCTGGGCTCTTCCATCATTGGGGATGGGGATATTTGTGAAGCCTCCTTTTCCAATGGGTTGTTTACTTGTGCACCATCATTCACAACTGAAAGTGGCATGACTGGAGAGCTTAGATTTCATCCATTGGTTGTGGGATCACTTAGCTCTGTTTATCACTTGCTGCTTATGCTATCTTGTGTGCAAGTAGTCCTGTTTTGTAGCTTCATGAGGTTGACACCTCATTTTCAGGTATGCCTAATGCTGCTCCTGGCATGCCCTCCTGCGCTTTCCATTAAACCGGGGTTGATCCCCTGGCTTGATGGTGATGGTTGAATGGGGGATATGCCAGGCCATGAGGTTACAGATTATGGTGCACAATTCTGCTGCTGCTAGTGCCCCACAGTACCTCATGGATGCCCAGTCTTGAATTGTTAAATCTGTTCAAAAATGTTCCATCTGGCACAGTGATAGTATCACACAACACGATGGAGGATATTCCCAATGTAAAGGTGAGACTTCATCTACACAAGGACTGTGCAGTGATCACTCTTAAGAATACTGTCATGGACAAATGCATCTGCAGCCAGCAGATTGGTAAGGATGAGGTCAAATTCCGGATTAGAGTGGTGCTGGAAAAGCACAGCAATTCAGGCAGCATCCAAGGAGCAGGAAAATCAATGCCTCGGGCAAAAGCTCTTCATCAGGAATACAGGCAGAGTGCCTGAAGGGTAGAGAGATAAATGAGAGGAGGGTGGGGGTGGGAAGAAAGTAGCATAAAGTACAATAGGTAAGTGGGGGAGGGGATGAAAGTGATAGGTCAGGGAGGAGGTAGCAAAGAGTACAATGGGTGAATGGAGGTGGGATGAAGGTGATAGATTACTTACAGTGTGGAAACAGGCCCTTCGACCTGCCGAATCACAACCCACCCAGACTCATTCCCCTACGCCTAACACTACGGGCAATTTAGCATGGCCAATTCACCTGACCCGCACATCTTTGGACTGTGGGAAGAAACCCATGCAGACACGGGGAGAATGTGCAAACTCTATACAGTCTCCTGAGGTGGAAATTGAACCCAGGTCTCTGGCGCTGTGAGGCAGCAGTGCTAACCACTGTGCCATGTGCCACCGATAGGTCAGAGATAGGTGGAGTGGATAGGTGGAAAGGAAGATAGGCAGAAAGTACAAGTCATGGGGACAGTGCTGAGCTGGAAGTTTGGAACTGGGGTGAGGTGGGGGAAGGGGAAATGAGGAAACTAGTGAAGTCCATATTGATGCCCTGGGATTGAAGTGTTCCGAGGCGGAAGATGAGGCATTCTTCCTCCAGGCATCTGGTGGTGAGGGAACGGCGGTGAAGGAGGCCCAGGACCTCCATGTCCTCGGCAGAGTGGGAGGGGGAGTTGAAATGTTGGGCCACAGGGCGGTGTGGTTGATTGGTGCGGGTGTCCTGGAGATGCTCCTTAAAGCGCTCTGCTAGGATGAGGTCAAGAACATTTTTCCCTTTTGTTGGTGCCCTCACTATCTGCCACAGACTCACTCTAGCAGCTATGTTGTTTAGGACCTAACCAGCTCAATCAGTCGTGCTACGGCCGAGCCACTCTTGGGGGTGGACATTGAAATCCCCCCTGCTGAAAATGTGTTGCTGGAAAAGCGCAGCCGGTCAGGCAGCATCTAAGGAGCAGGAGAATCGACATTTCGGGCATGAGCCCTTCTTCAGCTCTGGTCTCCAGCATCTGCAGTCCTCACTGTCTCCATCAAAATCCCCCCCCCCCCCCCCCCCCGAGTACATTTTGTGTTCTTACTATGTTCAATGCTTCCTGCAAGTGTTGTTCAACATGGAGGAGCTCTAACCAGTCGAGGGAAGACAGTCGATGGTAACAAGCAGGAGGTTCCTTTGTCCATGTTTCACCTGGAGCAATAAGACTTCATGGGGCTTGGCATCAAGGTTGAGGTTTTCCAACTGTACCACCACCTCTACTGGGTCTGTCCTGCTGGTGTTATCTGTGGGGTATGATTCTATGAGTATAACAATGTCAGGCTATTGCTTGAGTAGTCTGTGAGACAGCTAGGATTTAAATTAGATTAGATTAGATTACTTACAGTGTGGAAATAAGGCCCTTCGGACCAACAAGTCCACACCGACCCGCCGAAGCGCAACCCACCCATACCACTACATTTACCCCTTACCTAACACTACGGGCAATTTAGCATGGCCAATTCACCTGATCTGCACATCTTTGGACTTAGGGAGGAAACCGGAGCACCCGAAGGGAACCCACGCAGATACGGGGAGAACGTGCAAACTCTACACAGTTAGTCGCCTGAGGCGGGAATTGAACCCGGGTCTCAGGCACTGTGAGGCAGCAGTGCTAACCACTGTGCCACCATGCTGCCTTAGTATTGGCACTATCCCACAGATGTTAATAAGGAGGACTGCAGGACTGACAGGGCTGTTTCTGTTATTGTCTTTTTTGATGCTGGGTCGATATCAGTGATCCATCAGATTTCATTTTTTTTCTTGAGGCTTTGTAATACCTGATACAACTGAGTGGCTTGCTGGGCCATTTCAGAAGGCAGTTCAGACTCACCCACATTGCAGTGGCTCTGGAGTCACACATAGGCCAGACCAGATGAGGATGGCAGATTTCCTTCCCTGAAGGACTTCACTGAGCCAGATGGGTTTTTTTTTCCCGACAACTGGCAACGGCTTCATGGTCATCAGTAAATTGATAATTCCGAATGTACTTTTATTGAATTCTGCTGTGGCAGAATTTGAATTTTTACCAAGTTTCTGGATTAAATGTCTAGCAGTAATACCACTGGACAATCACCTCCCCCTTTGATGATACAAATTCTCAACTTTTTACTCTGAAAACCTTGGACTAAATGTCACGTTATTCCAAATGAGCCATTTTCCTCTGAAAAATTGACGTTCATCTCATAACAATGCAATCATTCACGCATTATCTGTTAGATCTGGAATGATTACCTCTAAGAAAACAGGAATATTATAGTGTGGGATGGAAATATGTAAAGCTTTCTGGACACCCACGGTGTAATACTGAAATTCCTCAAGACTTATTTATCTTTGATGTCCCAAGAACAGTTCTGTTATCATTCTGGAGAGAAATATGATTGCAAGATTTCTGACATCACCAGATAATATCAGACCAAAAATAGCATTAGCCTTACTAACCTTGTGACATTATCAGTTTGAGATTGCACTACATGATAAACTGACAGAAAGATGGTCTTTGCTTGATGCTGATATTTCATTCACTGATTACCTTGTAGATAAAATAAAATACATCACAATGGATATCATCATTTTGCCATGCAGAGTTTGCCTTACAAGAAAGTTCTGTTGAAAGTGGAAAGATACAGAAAGCCCACACACTTCACATATCAAAGCACAGAATGCTTAACAAAGGAGGAGACCAAATACACGTCAGCAATGTAACTCAGCATGCTAATAGGGGTTGAAGGAATGCATCTGACTCTTTGACGCACTTGAAGATTTAAACTTATGTTTGCGCAATGCATTGAGTTTGGATCTGCACTTGATTATGACATCCACTTTTTGAAGAATGAAGTAAAGCATTAATGACCATAAAAGGTAAAAGGAAATGCTGGCATTCTTGTATGGCAGGTATACTACTCTATCATTATCTACACAGGTGGTTGGTTAACATTATATGCTCACGGCAAGATTTAGTCTGCA
The DNA here is from genome assembly GCF_020745735.1 of Hemiscyllium ocellatum. Taxonomy (NCBI): domain Eukaryota; kingdom Metazoa; phylum Chordata; class Chondrichthyes; order Orectolobiformes; family Hemiscylliidae; genus Hemiscyllium; species Hemiscyllium ocellatum. Next base: position 90,970,774 of record NC_083411.1, on the reverse strand, counting down.
CTTGTTCCTCAATGTTCACACTTCACCCCATACAAATAATGTCGCATCTACTTCCGGTTGGCATTACGAGGTATAAGATCAGTCTTCTTCTTTAATGAATTGCATTAAATAGTTTTGAATGTTTTGGTTAGGCAATGGAATTGACAAACAGCAGCCAAATGAAGAGAAGAATAAAATTATAGGTTGACTGAATTGAAAAATGGGGCAAAAAGGGATAAATTGTGAGGCAAATTATTCCTCACTTAAATTGTTTTATGGGCATGTACTCAACCAAAATCCATACAATGAAAACCATTCAGCTTTTAATGTTTGAAATATCATTAGCCTTTTGTCATTTCTGCTTTGCACTGCCAGGAATCAGGTGAATACACAAGGAGAAATATTTCCTTTCAGCCTAGTGATGTTTCCTTTGTTCATTAGTTCAGCATCTTAATATTTGTCTTTCCGTACCTTCAAATAGCATACAATAGAATTAATGGCTTTTCTTCCACTTTTACCTTTCAAATAAACCAAAATCATTTGCATTATATTTCATTCCTCTTGCTTCCATAAAATGATGAAGGGCTTATGCCCAAAATGACAACTCTCCTGCTCCTCGGATGCTGCCTGACCTGCTGTGCTTTTCCAGCACCACACTATTTGACTACTATTATACTGGAAAGACAAACACCTGACAGCCAAGCTGAGCAGCAATGAAACCACTTTCAGACATTTGTAAACAGTCAAAAGTTTTCTGTCCATCATAAATTACGAAGCCATATTTGATATAACTGTTGGAGCTGAGTCAGTTTTTCACCCACATTTTGTTTTCCCTTTGGCTCAAACTTTTCAGTAACTCGATGCTGTTGGGCCCACATACAATTGAACCAAACTTAAAATGAGGTCAGTTCCGTAACTCCGTGATTAGTACAGGTGCTGTAATTATATGAGTTGTACAATAGATACTAGAGCCACAACATGTAGTTGGATTAGGCAATTAATTATGACTCAAATAATCATCTTAATACTTGATTAAATTCTTATCCAGAGGGCCGTGTGGTGCAGTGGCAGTGCCGCATTTCAGGAAGTGATGACCACAGGGGCATGTTCTAACATGTCCAAACACGGTGATTAATACTTTTTAAAATGCAAATTCTTTGTTTTGACAAGGTTCTATGATTGCCCAGCCTACACTTTGCATTGATGCATATAGCATTGTAGCTTGTCAAAAGGTATATCCTGATTCTGCATAAATAAGGGAAGACAGACACCACACTGGGTGGCACTGGCCAGTGTGACTGCTTGATGGTAGTGTCCCACCCTTGTGCCACTTTCCCAGCGTCAGGATGTGATGTGTTGGGGTCCCTTCACCCAGAAGTGACTGAGCTTGTTAAAAGGAGAAAGTGAGGACTGCAGATGCTGGAGATCAGAGTTGAAAAGTGTGGTGCTGGAAAAGCACAACAAGGTCAGGCAGTGTCTGAGGAGCAGGAGAGTCAACGTTTCAGGCATAAGCCTTGCATCATTTTATGCCCGAAACATCAACTCTCGTGTTCCTTGGATGCTGCCTGACCTACTGTGCTTTTCTAGCACCATATTTTCTGAGCTTGTTAAAAATCTACTGTCAGAGGCAGAATAGAGTTTTTCTATCAGCCTCAGGTGTCTAGAGGCACCAAGGATGGTGTAACTGCACTGGAGGTGTCTGATATTCTTGTTCTTATTGCGTTGTGTAAGAATGTTTACGAAGTCTGCTGAGGTCAAGAAGACATTAACTTCATGAAGAAGCATTGCTGTGACTTCAGCTTGCCAAAAGACGGCAGAGGGAGCAAAATCATGTGATATTGCATCACTTCCTGAACTAATATATACCGTGATACATCAGAGGGCACAATAGCAAAGTTTTGGTCACAGAGACTGTCATCTTGGTGGGTACACTATCTAAAGTAGGCTCAGGGGTACGATGTGCTGAGCATATCGTACCCCTGACCAGTGTTACCAGGTCGTATCCTGACCAGTGTTACCAGGTCGTAAGGGCATAGCCGTGCTGCTGAGCACTGAAGGATTTAGGCACCTCTGAGTGTTTCAGGATGTAGAAGTCCTGACAATTCCCTGAATGTTGCATGCATACCTGCAGTATTTGGCTGCCATGGCCACAGATGGTCTGCATACTCCAGGAAGAGACCCTTTCTTATTAAGGAAGACTGCTGGTCACTGATAGGGTGCTCCGATCGTTGCTTTGGTCAAAGTGGTTTCATCCTGCACTTAGAGTAGACCTGCTAAGGCTGCTCAGGTGCTCCCGGTGTGACCTTCTCTACATCAGAGAAAGCGAACATAAACTCAGGGAATGGCTCACTGAGCATCACAGCCTGGTCCGCAGGGGCTGACCGGACCTCCCAGTCACCACCCATTTCAATTCCCCTTCCCCACTCCCTTTCCGACATGACCCTTCTTGGCTGCCTCCGTTGCCAAAACAAACCACAGCTCCTTTTGGAAGAGCAACACCTTATCTCCCACCTGGCCACCCTACAGCCTGAACATTGAGTTCTCCAATTTTAAATAACCTCCCTCCCCATCCCCCAACTCTCTTCCCAGACCGTCCCCCTCCCTTTCAACTGCTCCCTGCCACCAACCAGATTCATTACTCCCACTGACCAACCAGGTCGTACCCTCTACCTGTTTTCACCTATCCCTGCTTCACCATTGTGCCCATTTACCTGCAGATCCCCCACCCCACCTCCACACCCCCCCCCTTCCTGAAGAACGCTTATGCTCAAAACATCGACTTCTCCACCTCCTGCCTGGCTTGCTGTGTTCTTCCCACCTCCTGCCTGTCTACTTTGGATTCCAGCATCTGTAGTTTTTTTTTGTCCGTAAGGCAGCAAAGCTGACTGGTCTGGCTGCCTGACTCCCTGTAACCAAGGCAGAGTGAATGAGTTGGTGAGCTTTAGCAAAGAAACCATCTGTTACCTCCCAGAAACATTTAGAAGTGGCTGCGTGTGAATGCTCGCACAGGTTCACAGCAGCTCCCAGAAATTATCTCCTCGTATAAAAATTGAAGGCCCCTATAACTGGTATGAGACTGCCTCCCAGCCCTTGTAAGCACAATGCTCTTCCAGCAACCAGCAGACGTAGGATACCACATCCTGAGGCTGGCTAAGACAGCATCCGCATTGCCTGTTAGTTCCAGATCAAAGCCCAAACATGTGATTTGGGCCCATGCTTATTGTCAACCTTGCTCCCGTAGCTCTGGATATTGTCCCACTGCTAGTGGAGCCAGTGAGGGCTTCTGATGCTGCTGCACCTTCAAACTTAGCTACTGGCTCCTCCTCAGTTTCAAAGTGACCAGAAGAAAGGCAGGATAGAAGATATCATCACACAGTCAGCTTCAGGAAACCTGTAAAGACAGTAGTTTCATACATTCAGTCAGCTTTGATGTTGTCCTTCAAACATGTTCTATGATGCCCTTGGTAATTCTTTCATGTAGCAACATTTCTCACTTGCCCTCCTCCCCCACTACATGTTTACAATGGAAAGCTACATCCTGTGTGGCACCAAAGGGTAGCCAACTGGCAAATGATGAGATGCAAGAAGTTATTACGCATTGGCTGGTGTACCTGAAGCACATCAGTCCATCTTCCCAACTACAACAGTCAGCCTCCTTTCAGATCGGTTTTGAGAGAACCATTTGAATCGTTATGAGTGAGCTGCCAGCAACCCCTCACTAACTACACCCTGAATCCACCCTCCTCATCTAACAGGAGCTTCCATCCAGGAGTCCAGAGTTTTGAATTCTGGAGATGGCCTGTGCTAATGGGGCAGTTTACAGATCGAAAAGTGCATCCTTCTTCCATGGTTTTGTACATATCTGAGACATCACAAGATGGCAATCAGGCCACAATGTAATTAAGCTCCAAATCTTTATGGGATTCCTCTGCAAAGTGATGCTATGAGTTGTGATGCTTTTTTTGGTTGGTTGAGAATGGAATCCAACTCTCCCCTGGTCTTCTGATTAATAGAAGGAGCATTTGTCATGAAGTGGTAGTGTCCCTTCCTCTGAGCCAGGACACCTGCTCCCACTTCCTCCAGCATTGTGTGATACCATCTCTGAAAAGGTTGATTAGAAAATGTCTTATGATTAATGAAGCCCCTTCAGTTTGTCAGAAAATCCAACTTCATGCAATTCTACCATTTACCCCAAACGAGGTAGTATACCTCCTACTTTGAGTGCTGCCTTTTGATATCAAAAGAGAATTGTACAGTTTTTTGAGATTCACATTTTTCCTCTGAATTAATGGTGTATCCTTTCCATGTTATCTGTCAAATACTCCCTTTTTTTTACCTTCGTTACCACTTTTCTATCTCCATTACCCCATGACCAACCAGCTACCTCCCTAAAGAAGGGTTATAGCTGAAATGTTGACTCCTCCACCTCCTGATGCTGCCTGGCTTGCTGTGTTCTTTTGGCCTTCTGCTGGTCTGCCTCTCCTTTCCAGCCAATCTCCTTGATATGACAATTAATGTTCCATCATAAGCCAGGTCCTGATGCCCCCACCCCCAATAGTTGACACCCTTCTGGCCAAGATGACACTCAGCCTCTCGTTCCTTACCCACCAAGACCATATCAGTGCCCTTGCTGACCTATGTGGTCAGGTGACCCATAATCTCTGGGACTGTCACAGAAATAATGACATTTTTCATGAGCAAGGATAAAAACTGGAAACGTGATGCCAAGTTTAAGCCAAGCTGGGCTCTGCCATTTTCAAACTGCTGAGCTGGAACAGACTGCATTCACGCAGCCAAACCTTTACAGCCAAGTTCTCATCACAATCAGGCAGGCCTAGATCTGCTGGCCAGGTACCAACACCTACATTGTTTCCACCTCCAGTGATTCTGCTTTGTTAGAAGAATGATACACTGACCTAGTGGCCCCCAGCTTAGTAGGAGGCCGAAGGCATAGCTGGACAAGGACAGGTGAAGGTTCAAACCCACGTTCTGCAATTTCAAAATACAGACACTGTCCCCACCCAATGATAGTATTGGACATGGGCCAGAGAATCTTTGGGAATGAGCAAAGAGTGCGATAAATGGAGCAACCCGGAGCCCAATTCACTCTGCCTTTTGCACCTTCTTCAGAAGTCTCCAGAGAGCACCTTCAATTGGCAGCTGAACTGTAAAATATCTCCAACTCCTTGTACCTTATGGTGAACATCATCAGACTGATCAGACCAAGACACACCACCTCAGTGAGACAACCTAATGAGCAGAACCTGCCCTGGATGAGAAGGGAGGCCCAAATCGATGACTGCAGCTCCTGAAACATCAATGAACCCTCAAAGTCAGAGGAACAGCCTGTCCCAGTCTAATTAAACAGATATTGCCAGTCTTTTCAGACAAATAATTCAAATACAGTGGTAGGGAATTGTGCTTAAAGTGTTGAGAATCCTTGAAAGCACAGACATCCAGTACACATTTGAGATTGATCACCTGAGTTCTAAACATCTTGACTGAAGAGTGCTGTGAAGAGATTGATAGAATTTAATAGAGTTTAATTAAAGTATATCAATAGAGTCTGATAAATATTGTTTTTCATTGATAAAGTGTTCAACCTCCCCCCGACTCTTGTCCCCTGTGTTTATCTCATTGTATACCGTGCCGTAGTTAAAAAGTGTTATTGCAAACTGGTCAAGGTTAGTCAGGTTACATTTGCCCACATTTTCACTTTACAACATTGGCATCACTGAGTGATCTGGTAAGAAGCATCTGAAAGGATACTCTGGTAAATCAGACCACATCAAAAAAGGAAAGGAAACTGACCAGAAATTGGGCAGAACCAAGTGCTTACATGGTGAGATATACAAACTGTAGCTTTTGAGACAGGGGCTCTCGAGGGATATTGTAACATGAAATAAGAGGAAACCCTAACACAAAAATTATATAAAAATTAGCCTTTGTGGGTAAAAATGTTGCGATAAACCAGCATTGGGTCTGGGATCCGGGGATCAGAATTGCTAGAAGGAAATTTACCGTTGTTTTGGGAAGCAGACTTCCAAAGTAGTTAAAGCCATAACTATAGCAAGTTGTATGGAACAGCTCCGTGGTGAATATGTGGAAGTCTTAAATTTAAAGAAGTATTCAGAGAGTAAGAGAGAAGAAATAATTAATGCCACACAAGAAATCGAGACGGGATTGGAGGAGAGAGAGGGGGAGAGAGAGAGAGAGGGGGAGAGAGAGAGGGGGGGAGAGAGAGAGAGAGAGAAGGGGAGAGACAGAGAGGGGAGAGAGAGAGATGGGGAGTGAGAGAGAGAGAAAGGGGGGGGGAGAGAGAGAGAGAGGGGAAGAGAGAGAGAGAGAGAGAGAAAGAGAGAGAGAGACCAATCAGACATGATGAAAGGTTAGAAGTCACTAGGTTTGAATGAAAAAGAATGAATTTAAAACTCCTGGAAGAGGAGCACTGCAGTATAGTAAACCAATGGGAGCGTTTCAGGACCAGTTTGAGAAGGTCTATCAGTAGGAGCAGCAGGCAATCAAGCATCTCAATGCTGCCCAGAGAATTATAGCCCACAATTGCCCAATAACCCTTCCTCCTCTGACATTTACACCGTACTGCGCCCTTCAACCACAGGCACACCCTTTACAACGTGCTCTATAACATGATCTTCTGCCATGGCCTACCTCCTGCCATTAACTAATTGGGTTGTACACTGACCCATGGGCACAGCCTATCTGCCTGCTCTCCAATTCCTGTATATGGAGTGCTTACACCCAACTTAATTGAAAAATCATTGAAAACCGCATTGCGTTAACAACAAAGTAGCATATACAGAGCCAAAGTCCATGAAGAAACAAGGATAACTAGGTACCCATCCATTAGAATCAAAGAATCCCAACATTGTGGAAGCAAGCCATTCAGTCCATCGAGTCCACACTGTCCCCCTGAAGAGCATCCCTATTCTCTCCCTGTAATCCTGCATTTCCCATGGTTAATCCACCTAGTCTGCATATCCCTAGATACTATGGACAATTTAGCATGGCCAATCCACCTAACCTGCACATCTTTGGACTGTGGGAGAGAACCAGAGCACCTGGGGAAAACCCACACAGACATGGGGAAAATGTGCAAACTCCACACAGGCAGTCACAGGGGCTGGATTTGAACCCGGGATCCTGATGCTGTGAGGCAGCAGAGCTAACCACCATACCACCCCACATTGTGGTTGGTTATATGAAGGATCATGTTTCTCAATTGGCATTAGGAAAGTTAATTTAATTCCTCAGGGAGTGGGACGGTTAATGTAAGCCAGTGCATGTCAATAACCAAAACTAGCTGTCAGGCCATCGTTTTGAAGATGGGAACTTAATCACTTAACGTCACCTCAACAGCAAGAATTTGCTTTTCGATTTTCACCTGAATAAGTTCATTCACTTGACAGTTATCTTGTCTCCTTTGGGATTGAAAGGTCCGGTCAATGTTTCAAGCCAAGTGTGATTTTTCTTCAAAATTAGGTCTTATTGAGTTTTATCTATGTTAATCTGTCATCAAGAATTCAGCTTTGTATGATAAAATACTTCTTTAGTAAACTGCTATACTTGAACTTTTCAATCTTACTGATAATAGTTAGCAATATTTATGTGTGGGATATATTTTGTAGTTTTTGCTTGCTCATTACATTAATCTTAATTTTAGACAAACTGATTATTCTTAAATTTGTTCTTCAAATGTGGTTAACACAATTATTCCAAATCCCAGGCAGTTCTATAAAAAATAGTTATGTTTTGTCCTTTTATATACCTATTCATATACCTATCCTGATACAATTATACAAGCCTCCGCCACATCCTCTGGCAGCTCATTCCACACCAGCACCACCCTCTGCATGAAAAAGTTGCCCCTTAGGTTCCTTCTATATCGTTCCCCTCTTACTCTAAACCAATGCCCTCTAGTTCTGTACTCCCCCACCCCAGAGAAAAGACCTTGACTATTTATCCTATCCATGCCCCTCATGATTTATAAACCTCTATAAGGTCACCCCTCAGCCTCCAACACTCCAGGAAAAACAGCCCTAGCCCTAGGGGCAGCACAGTGGTTCAGTGGTTAGCACTGCTGCCTCACAGCGTCAGGGACCCGGGTTCAATTCCCACCTCGGGCAACTGTCTGTGTGGAGTTTGCATATTCTCCCCGTGTCTGCATGGGTTTCCTCTGGGTGCACCGGTTTCTTCCCACAGTCCAAAGATGTGCAGGTTAGGTGAATTGCCCGTAGTGTTATGTGCATTAGACAGAGGGGAATGGGGCTGGGTGGGTTGCTCTTCGGAGGGTCGGTGTGGACTTGTTGGGCCAAAGGGCCTGTTTCCACACTGTAGGGAATCTAATCTAAAACAAAATCGATTCAACCTCTCCCTACAGTCCAAATCTGGCAAAATCCTTGTAACTCTTTTCTAAGTACTTTTGAGTTTCACAACATCCTTCCAATAGGAAGGAGACCAGAATTGCATGCAATATTCCAACAGTGGCCTAAACAATGTCCTGTACAGCCACAACATGACCTCCCAACTCCTGTATTCAATACTCTGATCAATAAAGGAAAGCATACCAAGCACCTTCTTCACTATGCTATCTACCTGTGACTCCACTTTCAAGGAGCTATGAACCTGCACTCCAAAGTCTCTTTGTTCAGCAACACTCCCTAGGACCTTACCATTAAGTGTATAAGTCCTGCTAAGATTTGCTTTCCCAAAATGCAGCACCTCACATTTATCTAACATGTCCACTGTCCTGGAGTTGCTAGCATTTCCAAAATAATGTTAAAAAGGGAATTCTAGATTATTGGCCAAATGACAATGTCAGGAAGGCAACCTGTGTCCTAGTCAGGATGGCATTTGCTTTGTTAGGGAGATGTGACAGGTATGATGTTTCCACAACAGTGCTACTCTGATCCTCTTTAGACATATGTTTTGAGTATCACACTCTTCACCATTATCTGACACATTCTCACCTACCAGCAGGATGGCAGCACTTACAGTGCCAACCATTTGGACTGGACAGCCAGACTGCCTCAGTAAATGTAAAATCACAAAGGACAAAAATCAGCCAGGACTCTGAACATGAACACCACAGGGTAGATTATGAGCACTTCTGAACAGCTCAGAATAAGCCCAAGGCGATCATTACATGATGGGTATGGAATGTGATGACTGACTTCAGGTTTAGGATGCAGTTACTTAACTGGTTTCCCCAGCTTACTGCTTATCTCCAGGTCTTAAAGTGTAATTGAAGACCCTGTCATTGCTCATTTTTGCAACAAAAGAAGAATGAATTGATTAATCTTTACTTACATTTACAGTTTTGCTGAAATCAACAAATAAGTATTTCACCCCAAAACTATTTAGCAATGAAACTTACTAAAATTCATATTAGCACCCAATTAGAAAATAGGTTATTTAACCGATAAACAAATGAATAGTTCAATGGGTGAATGCACAATGCAGCACAGCACTGAGCAAATGGACATCTATGTATGATGGGAAAGTGTGAAATCGTCCACTTTGCATTCGAGACAAACAAATTGGACAATGAACCTCACTACCCGCTGAGTGAAGTTTCTTATCCGGTCAATCCTAAGTGATACACTCCTTGTCCCAGGCTGTTCTCCTGTTTATTAGATTGCACAGTGTCTCAGGGTGAAATCATATAGGGGCTTAGCCAACAAGATTTGTGGCAAAACTGGAGCTAGTTTCTGAGTCTAGTTCGCAGATTGGCTGAATTGACGGCTCTAATGGATTTGGTGAATCTCCTCAGCAAACTGCATTTTGCTGATCTTTTAAGTAAATCAAAAAAATGCAGCTTTCTCATCATGTGGTTTTCACATTCAAGCTTTTTTCAATTTAAGGTGTGGTGTCTTGTTGATTTCACATCCTGTAATGTGAGTTAATATCTTTTAGGAGAAAGTGAGGACTGCAGATGCTGGAGGTCAGAGCTGAAAATGTGTTGCTGGAAAAGTGCAGCAGGTCAGGCAGCATCAAAGGAGCAGGATAATCGACGTTTCGGGCATAAGCCCTTCTTCAGTTAATACCTTTGCTGACCTCCAGGCGTTCAGGAAAGCCATTATGACACAATGTGATGTTAATAGTGACCATTCAGTTTCATCCACCACAAATTATATATTAAATATTCCCTTTAATCCAGTGGGAAGAAGTTATGAAATTTCCCAGCTGTCTATCAAAGCCCATATACAATTAAATATTTAACTGAGCCTTCACGTTGTCTATAGTCCAAATGTTACATGCTTTGTGGCCACTCTTTTAGCAGCTTAACTATCCACTTTTTACAAGGCTTATCTGCAAGTTGATAATATGATTTGGGGCAGCACAGTTGCTCAGTGGTTAGCACTGCTGCCTCACAGTGCCAGAGATCTGGGTTCGATTCCTGCCTTGGTCTACTGTCTGTGTGGAGTTTGCACATTCTCCCCGTGTCTGTGTGGGTTTCCTCTGGGTGTTCTGGTTTCCTCTCACAATCCAAAGATGTGCAGGTCAGGTGGATTGGCCATGCTAAATTGCCTATAGTGTTAGGTGCATTAGTCAGAGGGAAAAGGGCCTTGGGTGGGTTACTCTAGGAGGGTCTATGTGGACTTGTTGGGCCGAAGGGCCTGTTTCTATACTGCAAGGAATCTAATCTAATCATAATTAGCCTTTATCGAAATATTTTACATCACTGCAGAACATGATAAAAAAAATGGATTTTGATCCTTTTTGTTTGGGCATGGCTTCCCTTGTAAAGCAGCGAAAACATCCATGTACATTGTCAAAATGTGTGAACATTCACACAGTGATCCAGTACAGTTTCCACATTGTAGGGGAATCTAATCTAATTAGAACTGCTACTATTTTCAACAGGCAACCCCTTTCAAAATATGTTAGGCATTAGCTGGTGGGGATTCTTTCATAGGCCGGAGTGTGGTGCTGGAAAAACACAGCAGGTCAGGCAGCATCCGAGAGCAGGAGAATCTACATTTTGGGCATAATCCCTTCCTGATAAGGGGCTTATGCCCGAAACGTTGCTTCTCCTGTTCCTCAGATGCTGCCTGACCTGCTGTATTTTTCTAGCACCACAATCTCGACTCTGATACTCCAGCATCTGCAGTCCTCATTCTCCCCTGAGGATACTTTCATGTCTGTTCACAAAGTTTTGGAAACTGTAACACTAATAGACACCCAATTTAAATGCTTCCAGCAGTTTGGGGGTGTTCAAAGTCTATGGGGAGGAGTCAAATTTCACATGCCTGTGCTTTACTCCTAAGTCTGTCATGCACAAATACCTCTGACTGTTTTATGTTGCTGGTATGGAAACTTCCAGAAATCATAGGTCTGATCGCTCAGGTTCTATTACATTCTTGATTATTTCTAGGTAGATGGCTTATTGTATTTTGTTTTTAAAGTACAGGGAGTTATCGGGGTTTTCCTCATGAACACTGTCCTTATTGGACACAGATGTTGAACTGTTTGATTCACATCGATTTAGGTTTTAACCATTATCCAAAGAAGAATTTGTGAACTCCACTTTAACTGCACTTGTGTTTGCTTTGTAGCATTCCTGGATGCTTTGTGATTTTGCGTGTATTTGACTCCTTTTCTTCTTTTATTTCTGCATTTGCTTCTCCCAAGTCACCTTGGTCAGGAGAAGTAGCAGCAAATCAGGGCCAATAATTCTTCCCAGACAGACCAAGCGATGCTGCTGATTTGTAGGGAACTGACGCAATCCACTTCAGTGCTATTCAAACGTAGCATTTAGATCTTTGATCACTTTAAGCTAACAGCAATGTCAGTAACTTGCTGCAGGCCACACCACACTAATGGCTATGTCCCTCAACTGTGCACAGGAGAGCTCATGAGATATGTGTATCACCAAGTTTCCCATCTCCAGGCTGAAGTCCCATTGTCAGAACAATCATTGTCAGGACAAACATAATGATCTTGCACTATATCTCTCCCAAAAGTTGTGAGGGTTGGGTTAATTGAAATTTTCATGACTAGAAATCAATAAAATCTTGTTGGATGGGGTTAATGAGGGATATTATGTGAATCCAGGTAAATTAAGTTGTGGTAGAAATCAGCCGTGATCTAATAGAATGGTGGCAAAGCATCAAAAGGCTAAATGACAAGCTGCTATTCCCGGAAGCTAAATAGACCATGAAGCTACTCAGTTTGATCCCTAACTTACACTGAGTTAGAGTAACAATTAGATTCCGAAATTTGCTTAGCATCCTGGAATATTTAATTCCTCTATAATGAGTGAAAAGATAAACTCTTTGTCATTGATGTGATCTAACATGGTACTCACTTTAATGGAAGTCAGAAGCAGGTTAACCCTTTGTGGTTAAATTTGTAAGCTGTTACTTGAGGCAAATTACTAGTTTTGCCAAGTTGTTCAATAGTATCTGAAAGGTTTTGATTTGTTGCTAGGAGTTCCATTTTTCTCTGTTCCAGTGCATCTGGGAAGCCTTTGCCCTGTCACAAAGCTAGTCCCTTTTTTCCTAAAAGCTGTTCCTTGGCTCAAGGAGAGTCTGTCCTTGATTTTTTTTCAGAGGGCCAATAAACCAGGCCAGATTCCAATTAGTCTGGTTTGGTACAGAGATGAAAAGGATTTTGAGAGGCCTTTTGTTTATATGTAAGCAGACGAGACTTCAGGCCAAAGTGGTCATGGTTTAGAAGTGACCAGTATATTGAAAGGGGAGTGGTCAGCTCTTTTAGCTAGCTGAACTGAGCTGTTTTTCTTTCAGTCTTGAACTGAGAAGTTCAACAGGGGGCTGTGTGGAAACTCTTTCTCTTTTCTGCCCTTCAACTTCAACCTATAAGCATGCGTTCTATTTATACTCATTTTTAAAGGGGGTTTGCTTATTGGCACAGTTGTGTATGTTCAGAACATCATAATTAAGTCTTCTAGGGCTTCCTGCTTAAGAATGTTTTGAATGGTCTGGCCTAGAGCATAACAGCCCTAATAGTGGGAATTATTACCGTGCTCTGTGCTACTGACCTGTTGAGCAACCAATGGAACCAACGTGCTGTGCTCCACACAAAGTAGCATTTGGCCAGTGACTCTTCATATGCATTAAATCATTTCTTCTGCCTTCATTGTCCAAACTGATCATGCTGCTCGCCTTCTCTACCTATGCATGAAAGTCTGCCATCAGGAAATCAGCCCTCATAGTTTCTCCGCTCAAAATAATTCATGTCTCTCTGACTGGGAGCCTTTTATTCACTCAATTCTAATCCTGACATCATTATCAAATCCACTGTCATTGTTGACTTTCTCTAAGTGGTATTTTCTACACGGTGGAAAAGCTCAGCTTGAAAGCTTTCTGATGATATCTCTTGATTTCATCTGGACTATGAATCCACAGGCAAACACCAAGAATACTTTTTTTTAAAACTGTTCACACCCCTGGGAGATATTTTCCCTCATTACTTTGGACGCCATTGTTCCTACTCCTATACAACATATTTCTATCTTGATCTCAAGATACACAAACAGTAATATCGTCATAGGTACATCATTTCAATTTGCCCCTGTTCCCTTAATGCCTCCTTTCCATCCATAAAATCATAAGAATTAGGACCAGGAATGGGCCATTTGGCCAATCAAGCCTGCTCCACCATTCAATAGAATCATGGCTCCAGTACTGCCACATTCACATTCCTGCTCTTCCCATAACCCTTGATTCCCCAACTGACCATAAATCTATCTCAGCCTTAAATATGCACAAGGACTCTGCTCCCACAATGTTCTGTGGCACAGAGTTCCAAAGACTCACAACACTCTGAGAAGAAATTTCTCCTCATCTCAGTCTTAAAACCAGCCTTGTCCAGTCTTACAGCCTAGAGCTGTGACTCTTTTGATACCTTCTGCCACTGTAATGTTTTCAGATTTCTTAACGCCAGTCATATCTTTTTGCTTTATGTATATATTGATTCTGCACCATCATCTCTCTTCAAACCAATGGGTCTTTCTTGAACAAACATCCAGTCATTCCTCATCCAGTGGCAGCCTTTCCCAATGGATTGAATGCAGAAACATAGTCTCTCCTCAGGTCATCTCCTCTGCACAGAAGCTCTTCAGCCACGTTACCTCTCCGCCCCCACCCCACTCCGGCCTATCACCCTCATCTTGACCTCCTTCCACCTATCACATCCCCATCGTCCCTCCCCCAAGTCCCTCCTCCCTACCTTTTACCTTAGCCTGCCTGGCACACTCTCCTCATTCCTGATGAAGGGCTCTGGCCTGAAACGTCGAATTTCCTGTTCCTTGGATGCTGCCTAACCTGCTGTGCTTTAACCAGCAACACATTTTCATCTGAAAATAATTAGCCTGCTTCATGTTTCCAGCTTGTTTTTTTTTTCTGATTTTATTCCTGCTTGAAAACAATTGACTGCATAAGGGTTATTTTAATGGCTGGGCAGGTACAAGATGAGATGTTACTTCTGTAAAAATTTCAAATCAATGCAAGGCTGCTGACTTCTTGATTAATGGCAGCAGCACAGTGGGTAAGCAACAGGAGGAAGCTATTTAATTATAATGAGGTTCCACAACCCATCTTTATACTGTCTTCCTAATGGAATCCTCACTGGGAGTGTTGCCCAGAAGGGAGGTGAGGTCTTCTTTTTAACAAAAAAACAGATGTCTTTTCCATATGACTCGTGGACCAGGAAGAGCAGGAGTACTTCTCCCCAGTTGGTCAAACTCAATTTCCTCCCTGCACGCCATTAAACCCCCTTGCCCACCCAATAATCCCCTTGTAAGACTAAGGATCAGCGTTCCTCACTGTCCCACCATACTTAGCCCTCCACCCAGTTTTAGATCCACCCCCTGAGATAAGGGATCAGTTGCCTGCAAGATCCACCCACACCCTCCTTTACTCAATCACAAGGACCATTCTCACATGTGACCCTTGACCAAGGTATAGATACCTCCCTGTTAATAGATCTGCAGCCTGTTTGAGAATATTTTCAGATTAAAACTTCACAATATGCAGGGAGTCCAAACTTTGTGATGAGAAACTACTGTCATAACATGTATTCAATATAAGAACTTGTGCACTGAATAAAAATAATCTAACTGCATTGAGGTTATTTTAAAATTTACCCAGTGTGTTGAAACTCGCTATCTAACAATAAAGAAGGAATACCTGGAAGAGATACTGGAGGTTGTTAATGCCATAGTAAAAGCCAAAAGTATGGCCTTTTTCTTTCCTTCTCAACTTTCTTGGCACATTTGAGAATCATCTTCAAATCCCAGAATTCCTTTAGCAATTTTTAGAGGCATTTCTCTCATTTTAATTTAATCAACCACAAGTCACTGAAATTAAGCATATTGTCTCACTTATGTTTTAGTTAATGATCGAGGACACAAACCTGCAAGTGTTTAAATCTGCTGGAATTTTTCATACCCCAAATTTATTCAAATCTGTCTAAACCAGTTCAAATCACAAATCTAAGACCCAAACTGTTCAAATTGTGGACAAAATACCTCAAAAATATTCAAATTCCGGACAAGCCCCCAAACTGTTACGACACTGAGTAAACCCTTCTACTTATTTAAAAACAGAAAATATTTGACCCATGCAATAATCTGTGGAAATTTGAGAGGCCAAGAACTATTTAAAGTAAAAATTAACAAATTTACTTCTTAAAGTACAATAGAGAATGCTTAATTAACATCTATTTACAACTCCTTTCTCCAACCCATCTTTTACCTTCCCCTTCTCCAATACTAGTCTGATAAAGCCCACCCCTCACCTGATAAAGATTTACCAAAAACTTCAAATGTTCAAAACCAGACGTCAAATCTTCTCTTCCATGTTCTTGTTTTCTTCTGTTTAGGGATTTCTGTTTCACAGGTCACTGATCAATCAAGGTACCTTTAAGAGAGCTATTTTTTGGGCAGTCTCTACATGCTGGTGGCATGGCAGTTCACCTCCAACATTTCAATTTTCCCTGGTCTTATACCTCCAAAGCATCGGATTGGGTCACTGGCTTTTAAGATTGTCAATATACTCAATTCAAACTGGATTGGAATTTGCTAATTTTCAAGATATAATTTAAACTGATTGGCCTAATTCAAATCTGTTTTTGTCTCCAGGCAATCAGCTACACTAACTGCTAGATCACATGCTACATTGTATCTTGTTGCGGGTACTTGGTGCTGTCAGGTAGTTCTGCTAGCTTTTAACTTTCCTAAAGGTGCAGTACTCACATCTTCATAACAATAGGTAGGGTATGCAAGAAGAAACTTTTCCCCTTGATGAAAGTATATATAACCGGGGGCATGGATTTAAGAGAAGGGGCATGAAGTTTAGAGGAGATGTGAGGGTAGTCTCCTTTTTGCCCAGAAAGTGGTGGGAATCTGGGACTCCCTGCCCATAAGGGTGGTAGAGGTAGAATCCCTCATAATATTTAAGAAGTATTTAGATGCATACATGGAATACCAAGGTGCAGAAGGTTTTTGGCTAAGTGCTAGAATAATTGGGTGGTTGAAATACATAGGTGAAATGGGCCAAAGGGCCTTTTTTGTGCTGTAGCTCTCTGTGACAGTATGATTCAAAGATTAAGCACTTTAAATGCTATTTCTAAAGAAAATTGAATAGGCCTTTATGATTGGGAGATTGCCTTACTATCTAATTTGTATTAATAGAGCTATATTAGATACCTAGCACTTTGTTTCATCTCCACATAGCTCCTCAGGACTGTTCATGGTGGATACTAAGTGAATTAGCATGAGTAAGCATCTCACAGGATTGATTCTGGAGCCTCAATGTTTTAAAATCCATATTCTTCATTTAGACAAAAAAAAAACGAAGATTAAGTTCCCTGATGATATAATGTTATGTGGGGATACAAACTCTGAGTTGGATGTAAAGAGGCTGCAGAGAGGGTTGGATAAGATATGCAAATGACTACCAGGGTAGCAGGATAATGTGGGAATGTGTGAGGCTTTGGTACTAAGATTTTTAAACGATTTTTAAAAGATTTTTTTTAAAGAACTGGAACTTACCTGAAAAATGATGATATTCATGTGAATTTCAGTCTCCAAGGTCTTTTATCAAAATGCTTTGAGTTAGGATTCAAGTCAGATTGTTCAAAGAGAAGGCAAAGTCAAGAACTGTCTTTGAGAGTCATAGAGTCATACAGATAAACAACATGGAAACGGACCCTTCAGACCAACACAGCCATGCCGACCAGATAACCTAAACTAAACTGGTCCCATTTGGTAGCACTTGACCCATATCCCTCCAAGCCCTTCCTATTCATATATCCATCCAAATGCCTCTTAAATGTTGCAATTGTACCAGCCTTCACAACTGCCTCTGGCAGCTCATTCCATACACGTACCTCTGCATGAAAAACTTTCCCCTTAAATCCCTTTTATATCTTTCCCATCTCACCCTAAACTATTGCCCTCTAGTTCTGAACTCCCACACCCCAGGAAAGAGTCCTTTTTAGAGCTGAAAATGTGTTGCTGGTTAAAGCGCAGCAGGTCAGGCAGCATCCAAGTAACAGGAAATTCGACGTTTCGGGCAAAAGCCCTTCATCAAGAATGGGTCACCACACGTAACCCTGCCCCCACGCCGACTTCCGTCACCACGCGTGACCCCGCCCCCACACCGAGCTTC
Organism: Hemiscyllium ocellatum; assembly: GCF_020745735.1. NCBI lineage: Eukaryota > Metazoa > Chordata > Chondrichthyes > Orectolobiformes > Hemiscylliidae > Hemiscyllium > Hemiscyllium ocellatum. The sequence goes on along the minus strand of NC_083411.1, from coordinate 90,953,141 downwards.
GTCACCACATCTAATCCCGCCCCTACGTCGATCTCCGTCCCCGCCCCTGCCCCTAACCCCGCCCCCACTCCCAGCTCCAGTCCCACACAAGGTCCTAGCTCCCAGCCTTGCCAGATCTTCACCATCCCTCCAGACCTCCCCGTCTCTGAGGATGAAAGATCAGTCCTCAGCAGAGGCCTCACCTTTATTCCCCTACGTCCTCGGATTAATGAGTTCAACACGCGGCGAGATATTGAACAATTCTTCTGCCGCCTTCGCCTCCGTGCCTACTTTTACAACCAAGACTCCCGACCACCCTCTGACGACCCCTTCACCCGCCTCCAACACACCCCAGCCACCTGGACACCCCGTGCTGGCTTCTTACCCACCCTCGATCTATTTATAGCCAACTGCCGCCGCGACATTAACCGACTCAATCTGTCCACCCCTCTCACCCACTCCAACCTCTCACCATTCCTGATGAAGGGCTTTTGCCCAAAACGTCGCATTTCCTGTTCCTTGGATGCTGCATGACCTGCTGCACTTTAACCAGCAACACATTTTCAGCTCTGATCTCCAGCATCTGCAGACCTCACTTTTTACTCAAAGAGTCCTATTTATCCTATCCATGCCCCTGATGAGTTTATAAACCTCTATAAGGTCACCCCTCAACCTCTGATGCTCCAGGGAAAACAGCCCCAGCCTATTCAGCCTCTCCCTATAGCTCAAGCCCTCCAACCCTGGCAACATCCTTATAAGTCTTTTCTGAACCCTTTCAAGTTTCACAACATAGGAAGGAGACCAGAATTGCAAGCAATATTCCAACAGTGGCCTAACCAACATCCTGTACAGCCACCACATGATCTCCCAACTCCTGCACTCAATATTCTGCACATAAAGAAAAGCATACCAAATGCTTTCTTCATTATTCTATCTACCTTCAACTCTACTTTCAAGGAAGTATGATCCTGCACTCCAAGGTCTCTTTGTTCAGCAACACTCCCGAGGACCTTACCATTAAGTGGACAGGCCGTGCTCTGATTTGCTTTTCCAAAATGTAGCACCTCGCATTTATCTAAATTAAACTCCATCTTCTCAGCCCACTGACCCATCTAATCAAGGTCCTGTTGTGCTCTAAGGTAACTGCCTTTGCTGTCCATTATACCTCTAATTTTGGTTTCGTCTGCAAACTTACTAACTACATCCCCTATATTCATACCCAACTCATTTGTATAAATGACGAAAAGTGGGAACAGTCCAGACTCAGCACCTATCCTTGTGGCACTCCACTGGTCACAGGCCTCCAGTCTGAAAAACAACCCTCCACCACCACCCTCTGTCTTCTACCTTTGAGCCAGTTCTGTATCCAAATGGCTAGTTCTCCCTGTATTCCATGAGGTCTAACCTTGCTAACTAATCTTTCATGGGAATCTTCTCAAACACCTTACTGAAGTCCATATACATCACGTCCACTGCTCTGCCCTCATCAATCTTCTTTGTTACTTCTTCAAAAAACTCAATCAAGTTCGCGAGACATGATTTCCCACGCACAAAGCCATGCTGATTACCTTTAATCAGGCCTTGCCTATCCAAATACATGTACATCCTGTCCCTCAGGATTCCCTGCAATAACTTGCCCACCACCGATGTCAGGCTCACTAGTCTATAGTTCCTGGCTTTTCCTTACCATCTTTCTTAATAGTGATACCACGCTAGCTAACCTCCAGTCTTCTGGCACCTCACCTGTGACTATGGATGATACAAATATCTCAGTAAGGGGCCCAGCAATCACTTCCCTAGCTTCCTACTCTACTTCCTAGAGGTCCAGGGTACACCTGATCAGTTGCTGGGGTTTTGTCCACTTTTATGTGTTTCAAGACACCAAGCACCACCTCCTCTGTAATATGGATTTTCTTTTAAGATGTCATCATCTATTTCCCCACATTCTATATCTTCATTGTCCTTCTCCATAGTGAACACTGATGCAAAATACTCGTTTAGTATCTTTAGTATCAAAGCTTAGACTTCAAAGTAACATTATTATATGTTAATACTAGATATGGTTATATGTGTAATTCTAGATTTATCCGGCTCTAATATTGTAGTTACAATCAGTAACCTATCCTCTTCATATGTCTTTGACCATGTACTCAAAATTCTTGGTTTTGAAGTACTCTCGACTAGGCCTCCAGTGAATCATCACAGGATTCAAAGTCCTAAAGCTCTTACAAAATACAAGGGACACAGAATGTTAGTATGAGAGTACTGCATGTATTTAGGTGGGCACATGGTATGTTGGCCTTTATTACAAGGGGTTTCAATACAAAAATAGGAATTCTTAATACATTTCTATTAGGCTTTGATGTGACCTCATCTAGAATACTTTGTGCAGTTTTCCAAATCTAAGGAAGGACATAATTGCTTTGAAGAGATACAACAGTGGTTCATTACTATATATTATTTTCTCGGATGACAGGCTGAGTAAACCGTGTTCATATTCTCTGGATTTTAGGAGAATGAGAGCTAATCTAGGCAGTGGAATATGATGACTCGAAACTTTTCACAGTATTTTTTGTCAAGTTACAAGTGACAATAAATCACTATTCTGTACTATTCCAACCTTGCTGAAAAACATTAGATTGTGAGGGAAGTCAATATTGTAGGTACTGAAAGATTTTGTGTCCTTGGCTGGTGAATTAGGAAGTATTGGCACTATCTCAGGATAAAGAGTTATTAAGAATGAAGATGAGGAGAAATTCATTTGAAGGGTAGAATACTCTTCCCCAGAGTGTTAGGGAAAGTTTACCATTGAACACTGTCTGGGATAGATAAGTTATTAGGGTCTTTTGGAATCAAGAGGTGTATTATGCAGGCATGATATTGGACTTAAAGCAGGTGACCAGTCCTGAGCATATGGCATATTTGATCAGGCTTAAGGGCTGCACTCTACTCCTATTTTTCTCCTGTTACTATTTCTCACACTCTAATATTTTTAATATAATAACGCTCAGTGACTCCACTCACAAAAGGAATGAATGCTCCGTTGTGGTACAAAGTGCAAGAGAACAGCCAGCACCTGTGGAGTCACACCCTTGCAAAAGTCAACAGTGTCAAAAAATGAGGAAAGGTTAGTCATAAACATTTGTCAAATCCTGTGTTTCAGACAATTTCAGAACTTTCATATCATCTATTATTTGAGATTGTTTTGTATGAAAGGATATCAATGAATAGTTCAGCGGAGTATACACTGTTTATATTGTGTGGCATTAATATTTAGGACTTTTCTATTGTATGACTTGAGCAAAATTGTTTTATAGTCTGGCGATATTTTCTTAGGTTCTTTATTTTTCATGTATGAAAATCAAAAGTTGATGAGTCACAACAGTACAATGTGATTTGATAGTGAGCAAAAGCAGGAACGTGCAGTTAAAATATATTTCTAATCCTTTCTAGAATCAATGGAGTATTAACATATTTGCATTTGGGGATAGATTTCTGTGATTCCTGTGATTCTCTTTTTCTCCACAAAAAATAACTGAACCATTATGGTGCAGCTTGCAGCCATGTAGTATCTCATCCTTGTGCCTAACTAATGATTGATGAGATAAACTATGCCAACGGTAGCATTTGTGAATTTGTGAAAATCAACATGGATCAGCCTTGCCATTTTTTATACAATGAGGTTATGTGCTGATTCATGTGTGCAAGGTAAACACATAATTTGTGATCGCCACACACACTAAAAGTGAACTGGTGCACTGGCATCATCTGCTTCATCTTTCTTACTTATTCTCTCCTTTTTCCAGTTCTGAACTCTAGAATCTCTAAACATTTAAATTAGAAGTGCATGCTGCTTTCGTTCTAGACCACTCTGTTTCTTCAGCTAACTTATTTTGTTTTAAATACGGTGATGAATTTGCTTATTTTGTTAAACCAAGAATAAATTTCAAGTCCAAGAACAATGTTTCATAACGTGTAATTAGCAGCTTGGTAAATAATAAAGTTGATATAATCATTGAAAGGTGACATTTTTATGATTGTGATGGTATATGATTTTATCCAGCACTGATGTCATTAATCTGAAATGAATATTTTTAGCACACTGCTTTCAGGGCAAAAAATCAATGAGGTTAGCTTTAAATTTCAATAAAACTTGATTCAGATGTGTTTACCACTTTGAACAGCGAGAACATTATTCCGTTCTGCAAAGTAATGATCTACAATGGTGACATACTCAAACTTTGCCAATGACTGTTCAAATCACACTAATGAGCAATCAGGGAACAATTATGTCAGTTGGCTGGATGCTATCTTATGAATGCAAAATGTTACCAACAGTGTGGGTTCAATTCCTGCTGTTGCTGAAGTTACCATGAAAGCTCTGCCTTCTCAACCTCACCATTCCTCAGAATAAACTCAACATGAGTTATCTGTCTTTTGAGCAAAAGCAGTGCTATGCCCTCTGGGTCTATGGAAACTTAAAGGAGCAGCTTGGATAGTGGTCATGGTTGTTCTAAGTGTTAGAAGTCATCAGCTTGGAAACTAAAAACTACCACAATGGTTGCAAAATAAATACTACCTATGAAATGCAATATGCATGGATGAGATGAATTCTAGATCATTTCATCATTACTAGGTAAATTAAAAATTAATTGCCATTAATTCCCAAATGAGATTCTCCTAGTTTCTCACCAAGAGGAATTTGGCTGCCAACTCGCCCATCTGGGAGACCTTCCCAAAAGTGGTCAGTTGAGAGGCTGTCCATCTAAAGTAATGGTAGGATGAGCGGTGTTGCAGCTGAAGTCTACTCATCAAAACTGTTCTGAGTGGGCATGTAAGTACAGGAAAACACAAGAGCCTTTTCTGCCAACCCCATGTAGTTATAGATTTCCACCTTGATGACAATATAAAACAATACTCTTATATCAACATTAATAAGCTAAATAGATTCTATCTTTTTTCTGTGTTCCACCTCGCAGTAAGGAAGCTCAATGGAATCTTCTATTAGTTGTCCCCTGGATAGTTGTTTCACAGGAGTTTGTTCTCTGACCAGTTGTTCTCTGATTGGCTTGACTTTAGAAAGCCTGGTATAAGTTGGCCTCTCTTGTTCTATTTGCTGTCTATTGTAACTAACTGGACTCCTTCTGTGACTCCAAAAATATTCAGGTCAAGATATGCATTTATGCACAAGAGTGAGGTTTCGTGATGAGCAATTACATGACCTCTGCTTGTGCTGAATTATTGACTGCCGCATACCTTTGGAGCTGTTCCACCTGGACCAAGCAGTTTGATTTCTGAAGACATTAACTGCTGTTTCTTCACATACGATGATCACGACAGTGGTACTTACCGCACAATGAGGTATGAAATGAAAGAGATGCCCATTAACGTAAGCGGGCTCTGTCCAGCATAGCTCAGTCACTGTGTCCCAGGGCAACCTAAGCCTGCACCAACACTGTGTCCCACTCAAGCAGAGGAAGTGGCATTGAGGATAAAAGTCTTTGGACTTCCTCTGTCCTCGACATATCCTAAGGGACCTTCAGCTGTGACCTCTTCATGAGATGGAGCCATTTCAGCTTCCGTGACATGTCGCTGTTGGTCCAGGGCTGACAAGCATATCTCTTCCTTGTCTATCTCTCTGCACCATTGTTGTATGGCAACAACTACAGTGATCATGCCTGATGTGGCTGGGTCTATTGGTTTAGCTGGCAATGAATGTTAGTCAGGAAGATAGCAATAGAACAAAAACAGTCAGCAGTCACAATCCTTGAAAGTGATGCCTCAACATGCTCTTCTATGCAGTGAGCCAAGTTTAAATCCAGCAGGAAATGTCATGGAATGACTCAAATTACCACTCTAACATGGGACATTATTTTGATGAGTCAGCCACAGTGTGGTAGGAGCAGATGGCAATGTGCTGCATGATCTCAAATGTCCTTTTTGTTAGCCCTACATCAGCCATGAAAGGCTACATTGCATATAGGAGAGTATTGTATTATGCTTACAGTTCAGGTGGCGAGGTAATTGATTCCCTGTCCTTAGCAGCCTGGAATGTCTACCTTCTCTGTGTGCGAGATGGGCCACAGATGCCACTTTCAAGGTTTCCAATAATTACTTATGCTTTACAGAAATTGTATCTGCAATTTAAGTTACTGACTTAGCCTTTGCTGAGGGTGCGCCTGTATGATGTCACTACATCAGAACAGTTGCTGAGTAGTTTATTATTGTTAAGTATTCGATGGAGTTACAGTTAAGCCAGTTCTTTTCTTTTAGAGTCATAGTCATACAGCACGGAAACAGACACCTTGGTCTAACCAGTCCATGCCGAACATGATCCCAAACTAAACTAGTCCTGACCCATATCCCTCCAAACTTTTCCTATTTGTGTACTTATCAAAATGTCTTTTAATGTTGTAGTTGAACCCACATCCATCACTGCCTCAGGAAGTTCATTCTGCATGCAAACCACCCTCATTATAAAAAAATGCCTCTCATGTCGTTTTTAAATCTCTTCCCTCTGCCTAAAAATTGTGTCCCCTTGTCTCGAAATTCCTCATTCCTAACGAAAAGGCAACTATCACTAATTCTACTATACCTCTCATTATTTTATAAACTTCTATCAGGCCGCTTTTCAATCTCCTACGCTCCAGTGAAAAAAGTTCCAGCCTATACTCAGCCTTTGCTTATAAATCAAGCCTTCCATATCCAGCAACATGCTGGTAAATCTCTTATGAACCCTCTCCAGCTTAATAATATCTTTCCTGTAACTGGGTGATCAGAACTGGACACAATATTCCAGAAGAGGCCTTACCAATGGACTGTACAACCTCAACATGACTTCCAATTCCTATACTCAAAGGACCCAGCTTTGAAGACAAGCGTGCCAAATGCCTTTTTAACCATCCTGTCTATATGTTACACACACTTCAAAGAATTATGCACCTGCACCCCTAGATCACTTTGTTCTGCAACCCAACCCAAGGCCCTACCATTAATTGTATAAGCCCTACCTTTGTTTGTAATGCAATACCTCACATTTATCCAGATTGAACTCCATCTGCCATTTTTAAAATCATTGACCCATTTGATCAAGATCCCTTTCTAATTTTAGAAACTTTGCCACCAATTTCAGTCATGATGTGGTGTGGACAAAGTTAACAATCACACAACACCAGGTTATACTCCAACAGGTTTATTTGGAAATACAAGCTTTCGGAGCACTGCTCCCTCATCAGGTAATGAGTGGAGCAGGATCCTAGGACACAGAATTTTTAGTAAAAGATCAAAGTGTCATACAATTGATGCAATGTTTTGAACAAACCTAGATTACTGTTAAGTCTAATCACTTAGAATCGTTTCAGATTTTGATTAATTAATATGTAAATTCCAGAATGTCTGACATCCACAGTGAGAAACCATAATAACCTCCTCAGAAGGGAAAGTGAGGACTGCAGATGCTGGAGATCAGAGCTGAAAATGTGTTGCTGGAAAAGCGCAGCAGGTCAGGCAGCATCCGAGGAACAGGAGAATCGACGTTTCGGGCATAAGCCCTTCTTCAGGAAATGAAGAAGGGCTTATGCCCGAAACGTCAGTTCTCCTGTTCCTCAGATGCTGCCTGACCTGCTGCGCTTTTCCAGCAACACATTTTCAGCTCTAACCTCCTCAGAAGACAGACATGAGATACGAGTGATCAGGTACCCCTCGTGGTCCAGTACTTCCCAGGAGCAGAGAAACTGTGCCATGTTCTTCACAGCCTGCAACACATTATCGATGAGGATGAGCACCTCACCCATGCCTCCACTTCTCGTCTTTAAACAACCGCAAAACCTTAAACAGACCATTGTTCATAGCAAGCTGCGCAGCCTTCAGACAACACTGACCACACGACCATACAACCCTGTCATGGCAACCACTGCAAGACATGTCAGAGTATCGACATGGATACCACCATGTGACTTAGCCAACATTGTCTATCTCATACACTGAGACATGGTACATTGATGAAACCAAGCAGAGGTTACGACAACAGATGAATGGACACCTCACAACAATCACCAGACAGTGTGTTCCCTCCCAGTCAAAGAACACTTCAGCGGTCAAGATCATTCAGCCTCAGATCTTTGGGTAACCATCCTCCAAGGCAGACTTCAGGATATGCAACAATGCAGAGTGGCCGAGCAGAGGCTAATAGCCAAGTTCAGTACCCATGAGGACAGCCTCAATCAGGATCTTTGGTTCATGTCATTCTACAGGTGACCCCACTATACTATACACTCTCACATACACACACTCACACCCAAGCACAAATTTACACACACCCTTACTCATGATCACACTCACGCAGACCCTTTCCCATACACAGGCTCTCTCAGGCACACACACACACACTCCTTGCACGCTCACACTCACCTACGTACCCTCTCACAGGCATACAGTTCATCTCACTTGCGCACATACATACACTCTTTCCCTCTCTCACACACACACACACACACACACACACACACACACACACACACACACACACACACACACACACACACACAGATATATATTTGCAGATACATTCTATTTTGTTCAAAAAGCATATGATCTGTAGGCAGTCCATCCATCCATGTGACATTTTATAAATTCCTATTTTGGAAATGGAATTGATCTGACTCAAGTTTTGAATATATACAGACTCTAACCTCGTATCTTTAATGCATTGCCTGGACTGAGATGTCACTTTTTTTTAAATAAAACCTTAAGTTATCACAAGGATGTGACTTGAAGGAAGTTCTGGGACTTACATATTAATGAATTGAAACCTGCATCCACATTCTAAGTAATTAAGACTTAACAGCAATCTGTATTGGTTCAATACATTGCATCAGTCGTCTGACATTTTGACCTTTTGCTATAAATTCTGTGTCCTATGATCCTACCCCACCAGCTACCTGACGGAGGAGCAGCGCTCCAAAAGCTTGTACTTTCAAATAAACCTGTTGGACTATAACCTGGTGTTGTGTGATTTTTAACTAATTTACTTACTTTCATTTCTATTTTGTCTGTATTTTATCTATGGTGTATGAATCCAGTATCTTTAGCTTCAAGCCTGATAGGTTGACCAATCGAATTGCATCCACAACAGACCACCTGGCACTTGCCTTTAAAATAAGAGCAGGCTAGGGTCATGGTGTTCTCCTTGATATGTTTTGAGGGGGTTTGGTCTGGTCCATACATCCCTTTAATTGGCGATTTGCCACAGCCTAATGAGAAACTCACAACAGCATAAAAGGCTTGGTGCGTGGTGCTGCTGAGATGGGCCTCAAAGGGCTTCTCATCCAAACCTGCCACGCATCTCACCGTAGCCCACATCACTCACACCCCGAGAAATTCCACCTAAACCATCAGAAACAAGAGTCAAAAATATCATTTACTTCACGTTATTATTAAAAGTAATTTTGATGATTTAAGAATTGCAAAGGAGTGTATTATAGCAAGATTCTCTCTGATCACAACCTCCAGCCAAACTCGAAACATGTTTCTTTAGAATCTTATCATTTTGCTTGAGATGGCAAACATACCAGGCAAACATTCTCTAACACATAGTAACCGTCGGAAACTTACCCTATGTAAGTATCACTGCTCTCACTGGGCAGTGATTTATTATTGAAATATTGTGCTCAACAACTATTATTTCACAAATTGCTGTCACGAAAAACTAATGGCAATGTGAGGGGGTTGGGAGAACAGTTGAGAGACATTGACAATCACATAATAAATTCTGTTTAAGGGTCTGCATTTCCTAATCAAATCTCACCCATTGATTCCCTGAAGCTGTTCCATGATAAGTGCATTGTTATCTTGTTTGAATTCTTTATCTTGAGAGTCACTCCATCCATTCACCTTGGCTCCATAACCCTTATTACCCCAGGTGAGCAAAGATCAAATTAAAGGAGTAATGAAAGATAATTTCAAGCTCCACTGTGTAATACAACTCAATGAATAGTTTGTCTAGTTTTACATGAAGAAGCTGGCTTTATTAAGTGAATGAAATTACTAAAGTATGCATGTAAGAACACCCTACTTGTGTTAATAGCACCAAGGGTAATGTCTATAGTGGATCAGATTCCAGCATCTGCAGTCCTTACCGCCTCCTAGTATCTATGGTAGAGTGGATGTCTGTGGAGATTGTTATGAATAATTAACTTCATGCCACATCCGTTTCTGAGCATTATCCCTCAAACGATCCATCTATTTTAAAATAATTTCATATCCAGCAGAACATTTCTTTGAAATGCTGCTGTAATTGTAACATGGCAGATCATTCAGTCTCTGGAGCCTATTTCATCTTCATCAAGATCATTGCTGATCTGTACATCAAGTCTAGCCTCCTGTCTTAGTACCAATCTCTTAACTTCCTCGCCAATATTTTCAGATTTATAAACATTTATTAAGCTAAACTTTACTGAATTTATGGGCGAAACATCCATATTTCCATTACTATTTGCCGAATGGAGTACTGGTTAACTTCGCTAATAGAAAAAAGAAACAAAGAACTGTGGATGCTGAAGATCTTAAACAGTTTTAATAAAGGTACCACTGGACTAAAAATGTCCACTGTATTTCGAGAAACTGTGCAGTATCTGAAGTAATGTACATCATTTTAACTGCCACTTGGGTTTTTGTAAATCATCTGTAGAGGATCCTGTGGTGCAGTTGTAGTGTCCCTTCCCCTCGACTGAGGGTCTCGAGTTCAAATTCCACCTGCTTCAGAGGTGTGCAAATACATCGCTGAATAGGTTTATTAGAAAAGGATGTTAACATTTTTAAAAATGTAAATCAGTGATAAAAAAGAGGTCCGTTTGTGGCAAACTGGTAACATCCTTACCTCTGAGCCAAGAGTTCTAGATTCAAGTCCGACCTGCTCCAGAGGTACGTAATAACATCTCTGAACAGGTTGCTTAGAAATATGGGTTAACATCAAAATAAAAGCACTTTGGGTCATTGCGGGATTATAAAAGTTTCAAATCAGCTGTTTTATCAGTTGGAAGTTATTCAACATCCTGATCCTGCTCCCCAAGAGGCCTCTGGTGCCTGCACATATACCTACGCAATCATTCCTCCCAGCAGGGGCCTCACTGGGACCAGCCAGAGTTGATGTGAACTCCAACTGCCAGATCACAGAGCCAACCTTTGCACCCAGAACGTTTCCTAGGTCAGTCTTATCTCAATTACTTTGACATTCTTCTGGAGGTATTCCAGACTGAGAGCTCAACACAGAAGTGGCAGAGAATCAAGGCAGCTGCAGTTTAAATCAGCAATGAAATTTGTAGTGTTCAGATTTCTGAGTTGTGGAAATGTGTCTGAGATTTTAATTGCAGTGATCTATGATCAATAGACTTTCAGTGAAGGAGGTTCTCTTACATATACAGGAGAAACATACTATGCAAAGGGATGACTTTGGCAGAAAAAACTGTTGCATGGCTACCAGTTCTGAAAAATGATTTTTTTTCCCCAGAAAATACTGTACCAGTCAGGAGATTAGTGACAAACTGATCCCCTTGAAAATGGTTACAGTCACTGTATGGGATTTTTTTTATTTGAAGGTGAAGACATTGCAGTTTTATTTGATATAAGAGCCAAAAGAATTGTTATTCGTAGAGATATAGGGCGTCAGTCTGTTCACAAAGTTCATGATTTTTTTCTCCAAAGCTTTGGCTCCATACATGTGTATTGATTCAGGACATTAATGGCAATTAGTTACCTGTTCCATTGTGCACAGTAAGTTTTAATTTTACTTTAGTCCGTGGTTCTATTACTGAGGAAGTTGTGGCAAAATCATCTATTACTGATTGACCTTTACTAGGAAACAAGCTACTTGGACATCATATGTGACCTTCAAAATCCATTGAATTTCTTAAAGATAAATATATACCTGTATGAACAATGGATTTGGAAAAGAATGTGCCTGATGCAAAGAACAGTATTTTGATTCACAGGATATCTAAAAAGAATCAAAACCCGAGACTGCTGAGATTAAAAGACACGGACTGAAGCAAAGAGTTAAATTCAACTGGAAAGGAAGTGATTATGTATGAATTAAACCTGCAGACTAACCCTAAGAAACAATTATCAAAGCAAAATGCAGCAGCAGCATTCATAAGCTGATGGAGTCACAAAAAGAAGACAGTCATCTAAAGCAAAATGACTTGGCTGTAACTAAAACCATGACTGTGGAACTCCGAATACAAATTGAAGTTTTGGATTGTAAATGAATCCTATATTTTAACAGGAAAATGACAACTCAGCTGATTGCTTAGCTGAGACTTTTTTATACATACAGCCATGAGAAAGGATGGTGGTTTGGGGTGAAACTTGACCAACAGGGTTCCTGGACTGAATGTAAACAAGATCAAGGGGACATACTGAAGCCACTGGCGCAGAAGACCTGCAATGAACGGTTTTGTCTCAACCGACAGCTTACATCTAATAGAATCTGAAATTAAAATGAATTGTTCACAAGCACCTTTTGGTTCTTGATAAAGTTGCTCAGACTGATCAAAGTCTGCCATCTTTTAATCAACAACAAAGAAACGTGAAACTGTCTTGGCAAAATAAAAAGGATATTTGCTACAATGCACGAGAGAAGTGAAAATGCCAGCAAATGAATGAACGTTGTTCAGAAAAGAGCTGGATTCGAAAGATCTACATAAATTGGGCTTTGATTCCAAACTGTTACATCAATTTGGTTGATACAGGTCATTCTTCCAAGATAGAGGACAGAACTCTCCCAGCACCTGAATGATGTGGGCCTTTGCACATCCAGTCATTTCTTGATATCACATGGAATACATTGAGTTGATGGAAGACTGGTTTTGTGATGCTGAGGAACTCTGGAGGAGGCCAAGACGGATCATCCAGTCAGTGATTTAGACTGAAGGTTATTGCAAATGCTTCAGCCTTCTCTCTTGCACTGATGTGATGGCGATCTCCATTACAAAGCATGGGGGATACTTATGGAGCTTTCTGCTTCAGTAATATTCTACCACTATTCATGACCAGGTGTGGCAGGACTGCAGAGCTTAGATCTGATATGTTACTTGTGGAATCACTCAGCTATCTAGCATATGTTACTTGTGCAGTTTAGCTCACAAGTGATACTGTTTGGTAGCTTCTCCAGGCTGACATCTCATTTTTCACTGTAAATGGTGCTACCCTGACATGTCCTCCTGCACTCTCCATTAACTAGGGTTGATCCCCTGACTTGATAATAAAATGGTTGAGTGGGGGATATGCCATGCCATGAGTTTACAGATTGTGTTGGAGTACGATTCTGCTGCTGTTGATGGCCCACAGTGCCTCACAGAGTCATAGAGATGTACAGCATGGAAACAGACCCTTCAGTCCTACCCATCCATGCAGACCAGATATCCCAACCCAATCTAGTCCCACCTGCCAACACCCAGCCCATATCCCTCCAAACCCTTCCTATTCATATACCCATCCAAATGCCTCTTAAATGTTGCAATTGTACCAGCCTCCACCACATCCTCTGGCAGCTCATTCCATACACGTACCACCCTCTGCGTGAAAAGGTTGCCCCTAAGGTCTCTTTCATATCTTTCCCCTCTCACCCTAAACCTAGGCCCTCTAGTTCTGGACTCCCTGACCCCAGGGAAAAGACTTTGTCTATTTATCCTATCGCTGCCCCTCATAATTTTGTAAACCTCTATAAGGTCACCCCTCAGCCTCCGACACTCCAGGGAAAACAGCCCCAGCCTGTTCAGCCTCTCCCTGTAGCTCAGATCCTCCAACTCTGGCAACATCCTTATAAATCTTTTCTGAACCCTTTTAAGTTTCACAACGACTTTCCAATAGGAAGGAGACCAGAATTGCATGCAATATTCCAACTAAGGTCCTTTACAGCCGCAACATGACCTCCCAATTCCTGTGCTCAATACTCTGACCAATAAAGGAAAGCATATCAAACACTTTCTTCACTATCCTATCTACCTGTGACTCCACTTTCAAGGAGCTATGAACCTGCACTCCAAGGTCTCTTTGTTCAGCAACACTCCCTAGGACCTTACCATTAAGTGTATAAGTCCTGCTAAGATTTGCTTTCCCAAAATGCAGCACCTCGCATTTATCTGATTTAAACTCCCTCTGCCACTTCTCAGTCCATTGGCCCATCTGGGCTGGATCCTGTTGTAATCTGAGGTAATCCGCTTCGCTGTCCACTACACCTCCAATTTTGGTGTCATCTCCAAACTTACTAACTGTACCTCTTATGCTCACACCCAAATCATTGATGTAAATGACAAAAAGTAGAGGACCCAGCATTGATCCTTGTGGCACTCCACTGGTCACAGGCCTCCAGTCTGAAAAACAACCCTCCACCACCACCCTCTGTCTTCTACCTTTGAGCCAGTTATGTATCCAAATGGCTAGTTCTCCCTGTATTCCATGAGATCTAACCTTGCTAATCAGTCTCCCATGGGGAACCTTGTCGAACGCCTACTGAAGTCCATATAGATCACATCTACTGCTCTGCCCTTATCAATCTTCTTTGTTACTTCTTCAAAAAACTCAATCAGGTTTGTGAGACATGATTTCCCATGCACAAGGCCATGCTGACTATCCCGAATCAGTCCTTGCCTTTCCAAATACATGTACATCCTGTCCCTCAGGATTCCCTCCAACAATTTGCCCACCACCGAGGTCAGGCTCACTGGTCTATAGTTCATCCCACATGGATGCCCAGTCTTGAGTTGCTAGATTTGTTGTAAATCTGTCCCATTTAGCACAGTGATAGTGCCACCCAACATAATGGAGGTTATTCTCAATATGAAGGTGGGACTTCATTTCCTTAAGCCCTGTGCAGCGATCACTCATACCGATACTGTCATGAACAGATGCATCTGCGGCAGGCACATTAGAAAGGATGAGGTCACGTATGCTTTTACCTCTTATTGCCTTCCCAATATCTCCCCTCCTACCTAATATCAGATGTGGGGATGTTCGATGATGATTACACAATATTCAGCACAATATGTAACTCCTCAGATATTGATGCATCCATATCCAAATGAAGCAAGTTCAGGGCAATATTCAGGTTTGGGCTAAGACATAGCGAGCAACATTTGTACCATCAAAGTGCCAGGCGATGATTCTCTCATACAGAAACACTAACTATCCTTCCTTGAAATTCAATAGCATCATCATCTCTGCTTCTACCAACATCCTCAGATTACCATTGGCCAGAAAATGAACTAGACTAGCTATTCTGTGGCTGCAGGAACAGGTAAGGAGCTAGGAATCATGCAGCAAGTAACATACCTCCTGACTCCCAAAGCCTGGCCATCATCTACAAGTCTCAAGTCAGGAGTTTGATGAAATACTCCGCACTTCCCTGGAAGAGTTCAGCTTCAACAGAACTCAAGAAGCTTGACACCATCCAGGACAAAGCAGCCCACTTGGTTGGCACCACATTCACAAATATTACCTACTGCCAATGGTCAGTACCAGCAGTATCTACCAGAACTTCACCAAGACTCCTGAGATGGCACTTTCCAAGGACAAGGGCAGCAGATACATGGGAGCACCACCACCTGCAAGTTTTCCTCCAGGCCACTCACATTCCTGACTTGGAAACATATCACCATTCCTTCAGTGTCACTCCATCAAAATCCTGGAACTCCCTCACTAATGACATTGAGGGTCAACTTGCAGCAGATTGACAGCAGCAGTTGAAGAAGGCAGCTCACTACCATCTCCTCAAGGGCAACTAAGGAAAGGCAATAACTGCTGGCCCAGTCTGTGAAGCCCACATTCCAAGAATGAATTAAATGAAATTATATCCTCACAGGGGTGAGGAGATGGATGTTGAATGCTCCACCACCCATCATGACGCTGTCCATACTTTTGTGGCTGGCTTTCTTCTGGAACAAAACAAAGGGAACACCTGACTGAGATGAAAGTGACTGGCACAGCCATTACTGTTGGTGCAAGTGAGGGTAAAGTGGTGAGGTAGCCCACGTGAGTGAGTAGGAAGCACAGCAGCCATGTAGAGTGAGTAGTCTGGGGGTTTGGTGGGTGAAATTGATTGACATTGATAGAGTATGAGCCTTGGTGAGACATAGGTGCAGGAGCTGAATTTGAGTGAGTGTGAAGTAACAGAGAGATCATTAACCTTCTTCCTGCACTACCGCACTTTCCTCCAGACTGCATTGTCCCAGTGCCAACTTCAGGCCAAGCAGGCGGAGTCTGCTGCTATGGTCTTCTCTCGGGGCCCCAAAGAAAGAGAGGCCCTCTTCTCCACCTCCCTATCCACATGTCCTCCAAGTCCATGTCAACAAATTGAGGTAACAGCCTGTCTCTGTCAGGCATCTCCAGGGCTATTCTTCCCACACTGTAATTTGAATGATGGCTGTCCCTGACCTACCATACGTCAGGAGCGTCTCAGAACTGACAGCCAGACTACTGCGACCCTTAGGACTCATAACAGCACACAAGCCAACTTCCACACTCAGACAACAACTCACTAGAACAAAGGACCCAATAGCCAGCACGAGCCAAACTAACGTAGTTTACAAAATACCATGCAAGGACTGCACAAAACACTATATAGGACAAACAGGAAGACAGCTAACAATCCGCATCCATGAACATCAGCTAGCCACAAAATGACACGACCAGCTATCCCTAGTAGCCATACACTCAGACAACCAGGAACATGAATTTGACTGGGAAAACACTACCATCATAGGACAAGCCAGACAGAGAACAGCCAGGGAATTCCTAGAGGCATGGCATTCATCCACAAACTCCATTAACAGACACATAGACTTGGACCCCATATACAAACCACTACAGCTGAAACTGACACCCGGAAACGGCAAGAAGATCCATCAACAGACACATCAACCCGGACCCCACATACAAACTACTACAGCTGAAACTGACACCGGCAAGAACAAACCACTATAAATACCGGAAGAAACATCAAAGCAGCGCTTCACAGGAGGCTCCAATAGCACTGATGATGTTCCCTAGCCAGGGAACGAAACGTTTGCAGCAAAAACTTCCAGCTCGGCGAACAGAACCACAACTACAGCAAATGAACTGCTCCACAGCTATGGTGTTTTCTGGCACTGGTGGCTGGAATCCCAGAAGACCCTGGTACTAACCAGTACGTCCACGACTAGTGAGCACAAAAGTGTATAAGGGCGGTGCCATGGAGGTATATATAATGGAGTGAGTATGGAGAATTGCACGAGAAAATATTTCTGGAGCTCACAGAGAGAAGTCCTCCATGAAACTCCCCAAAATTGACACTTAGCCAGTTTTTGGTACAATACAAAGATTGTTTGATGGCAAAATAAAGCATCATGAGTATTACTTGTACTGTAGGTTGTATATTAGTGATCAGACAGTGTACAATGTTACATTTTGGACAGTGGTTTTGAAAACTCATTGTCTCGGCAACAACTTTTCACCCTTTGAGTGCAGGTGATACAGATGTGATGTTTTTTGTAATCTTATGTTCTGGGGCTGTCTCTACAGTTACCAGTAAAATGGAAAGATTAAGTCAAATAACTAAGAAGTCACTGTTACTATATAAAATTATCAGCAAATGTGCATATATTAGGATTCCACAAACAATGACCAGCTAATCTGTTTAAATGATATTGGTCATGCACTGAGTATTGTTCAGGAAGATGGGTAAATTCTTCAAATAGGATCTATTCTATTCCTCTGAGATCTCAACTCCATTTATCTTAAGTGTCAGCCTGAAATGTGAATTTAAATATCTGGAATGGGGCTTGACCTATAACCCATAGACAACAGTACTCTCACTGAGCCAAGGCTGACATTGTCTTTGGGACTCGCTAACATTGTGCAGAACTCTACATAAATGGCATTACTTTTCTTTTAAATCAAAAGCATAAAAATGGATAATATATTAAATTCTTACAGTGACATTTAAAAATATTTCCTTTTTTATCATTTAAAAAAATGATAAAAAGTTATTACTGTCTCCAGTGATACTGGATCCACATGGAAGTAAAGACAATACAAGAATCCCTTGAATTTGGGCATTCAGGTCCTGAATATCAAGAGTGTTTTTTTCCATATGGATATAAAGTTGCTACTAGCACCGTTGAACATTGTGCAAATTCTTCATGCACTTCTTTTGAGAAGTTGACTGGACATCGCATCTTCCTCAAAAGCTTTTCTTCCATTATCAAATAGCCATGGTTTCTCTTGTTTTGTTCACATTACTAACCTGCTTATAGACAGATGATCCTCTTTCTAGTTCCATACTAATAGTATGGGAGACCACAAAAGATTCATTTTGGCTCTTGTCTTTTCATCATCAGCCACATAATCTGCAAAGAAAAAGTATGCTTCCAGATATATATATATATATATATACACACACACACACCAATGACATTCAGAGCAACTCCACCATTTCCTCGCTTAGCCCTTATTTCCCTCTATCAGACTGATTGCCCAATATTCACTCTTTTATCACCAATATTAGACAGCACAGGGGAGAGAAAACCCATCATGCTTTGCCTCTGTACAACTCTGCACAAGTGACAAAAATTACATTTCTCTCACACAATAACATCTCAAGCTGCACTAAAGTGTTCACAACACTGGTATTCTTTTAGATCCTGAGTTCAGTTCTGACTCTATATTTTCATTATCACAAAAATTACCTACTTCTACCTCCTAACCACACCTGTGTCCACCCTTACATCTTGGTCTATAGAAGCCCATTTGCTAGTGGACCCTTCATTCATGATTCTGTCACCTCCTACATTACTTATGGCAATCCTCTGATGCTGAACCTCCAAATATCGACCATCTGTAAACGTCAACCCATTCAAAACTCACCACCAACTTCTCAAGGTCCGTGAAGGATGGCCAATAAATTCTGGCCCAGTCAGCAATGCCCACATCCTATGAATGAATGAGCAAACTCAGTGACTAGTAGTGACCACTCCCTGATTATGCTTTACTAACTTCTGCTGACATTCAGTCCACCAGCCCCTCTGATTTAAAATCTTTGTGTTGAATGGTTTTGTCCCTCACCATCTTTTTACCTTCCTACAATTCTTTGAACAGATATTTGGCCCACAAAATAATTTAACACTGTACTTTGGTTCAATATCCATCTCACAACGCTGTGAATCTTGAAAAGGTTTCCTATGATAAATGAAAGATATAAATGTTTATTGTTAACTTTACACATTCTCTGACAGCTCCTGCTCCTCTATTTGTGCCAAATCCATTATCCATTAATTTTGCTATTGAAATGTTAGCTGATTATTAGATCAGAGGTGTCCCAGGTAGACTGTCCACTTTCTATGCAATTTCTTTGGTCTTTACTATCACCAGATGTTGCCCTGTCACTTTTGGAAGTTCCTAGATGACAAAATGAAAACATGCACACATGTTCCAAGGGCTTTAGATTAAAATGCCTTCTATCAGCCATAACATGCTAATTTATTAGATGCCATGCTGTTGTTGTGAAGCTTGTGCCTGTTACTGATTGAAAGAATGAGTAACATTGATAAAAAGAAATAGGACAAATGCTGGCTTGTGGTAGGAAATTACTTCTTCTTTCCTTTTGCTACAGTTTACATGGCTCCAGGCAAAAATAACGAGTGGCATCTTCTAACATCTTAGCCCTGTAATTGGGAACACCGCTGTTGGATTTACACTCCGACTAATCAGCCTTCTCCTACATAACACACAAAAGACGTATCACTGTTAGAATCTCACTGGGTTTTTAGATACAACTCACGGTTAGCCCATATCCATCCCGATATGGATATAAATCAGTTGTGCCTGTATCATTTATAGTAGCAGCAGCTCAAAGCAGCTTTTCAACATTTATACATGACAGGCAAAGTATTTGTATGTCCCACATTTAGTACACCTTTCAGAAATTCTGTACATTAGTATATGGAGAATAAATTATTTCCAAACATTATGTATCCCTTTCTTGTGAGTAATTCAGCTTCTAATTTAGGTTTATGCTATGCAAACGATACAACATTAGCAAAATGACGTACATAAAGGCAGTCCTTCTGATACTGCAAATCTTTTGATTAATTCATCCCTGGACTTTACACAGCTCCATTCATTCTTGTGCTAGCTTATATCTCTTTTTTTTTATATAGAACACTAGTCTTCTTCTCCAAATAGGCAACCCTCCTTTCCGACGACATGATCTCCAAGGTGCCACTCTCATAACAGAAATCTAGCTAATTTCATCAGAGGAAGGTCACATTACAAGTAGCAAAAAACATGTCTCTTTAAGTGCAAGAAACATGTCTTTAAACATTACTTCCTTCCTAAATTCTCTCCTTCGCTGACCCACTCTTTTCCTTTCTGAGCTAATCATGCTACTGCCAGGTTCCCTGCACAAGTTCACAATGTGCAGTAAGCTTCTTAAAATCAAAAGCTTCCTCCTTCACAAAATACAGCAAGATTACCTCACCTTCCTACCAAAGGAGAGCAATCCACGTTACAGCTGGGTGCTAGTACGATTTTGCTGACAATTTAAAATCAGGACTTATATATAAGTGATAATTATGAATTTCCACTCCCTATTATCAAACTTTATACACCAGGAGAATATATTAGGAATTTGAGCATGTAGTTTTGAATCCACTTAATTTCCATTCTTTCACAAAAGCAATACCAAAAAATGCCATGACGAATATCAGCTCTTCGATGATATTTGGTTTTACCACTTCTGTCATTAGAAGTTTTTTTTGTGGAAAGAAAATGTTGAAAATGTTCCAAATCCAAATGTCATTGTATCACAGTGCTTCCTTTGTCTGAGGTAAGTTAAACTTCAAATCCTCCAATCAGTATGAATCTACCCACACACAAAAAAATATTATGTTCCTGCATGTAAGCCAAATATATTAAAGCAATCTGGATATAGATGTTATTGTTCCACCCAGTATAGCAAAGCCCCAAAGGCATGGGCAAATGCCCAGGCATGGAGTGTCCATGTTATGATGTAAAAGACAAGTTATTGTAGGATAGCTCACCATTATAACTCAGGATTGAATAGTGAATGCAGCACTGTTTTCATATTACTTAACTATTTTGGATGTCTTGTAGCTTTACTAAAATGTTTACTCATGAAACTAAGGGATTCATTCTGAAAGGAAGGAAAACAATTGTTAACTTTTTTTTGGTTACAGCAAGACAGAATAAACAGACTTTTCATCAAGGATTTAGATGATAATCAGAAAAACAAAACTAGAATTGGCAACTCAGAAATGTTTGAAACAACGAGGTCAATCCTCCATGTTGGATTACGTGTCCATGTTTCTAGAGTCACAGGAGTGTGCAGGGTAGCATAAGTGCATTTGCAAGTTTAACAGGAAACGATGAAAGAATGATCATATAAACATTCAGCAACTGGATCTTTTCAATTGGGAGAAAAAGTATTGCTATTGCTGCCTGTCTCGGGTGACTCTCTGTAAGCAAAGTTCAGTGGTTGATACAAATTGGTTGGAGGGTTGAGTAAAATGACTTATCTGATTGATACGCCTAATCTTAGGCAGAAGAGTCGGTTATTTCACATAAACGTGCTGAAAAGGTATTATTGTAGGGAAGAAGATGCATGTCATGCCAAGAGTAGTGGGAGATGATGGAGATAATAAGAGTGATGTAGCAGGAGGTATAGACAGTTGTCAAAACAAACCTGTTACAATTCAACTAGCTTAATGGAAATAGTGGGACAGTTAGATATTGTGTTCTTATGTAGAACAGGAGGATTTTGTAAGACAGCTGAAGAAGTATAAGATACTTGTACAGGTGCACCTGGATGAAAATAATGTGGTCATAGGAGAGTCAGGACTAATAAAACAACAACCCTGTTGGTTGAGCTCAAAGAAACAAGTTCAGGTGGAAACAGATGCTGAAAAATCCCTTGATCGAACATGGTCAAAGCAGCTGGAGTTCACTGATAGTTTTCATTCCTAAACTGGGTGGATCAATCTGTGTAGATTATTGAGATGTGAACATAGTCACAAAGACAGTTTCATACCTACTCCACATCTGGAAGATTGTTTTGACAGGGTTGTCACTGCCTCATTCCTTTCTAAGATTCATCTATTGATTGGGTACAGATAAGTGCTATTGGCATCAAGAACGAAAGAAAATTCACTTTCATATAACCCATTTGGTATAACAAATGTCAGGTGGTGCAATTTGAGTAAAAGATCATCCCAGATACATCCTAGAGATGTATGAACCAAGTTGTAGCTGAGGTTTGTAACTCTAATTTTTTTTAATAACATATGGAAAAGAGCACGTGGAATCTGGTTAAACAAATATAGTTGGCTGCCTTAACAACAAGGAAGCCAAAAAGTGATTTCAAAAAAGCAAGAGTAACCTACCTCTGATATACCAAAGGACATGGATGAATGATGTCAAGGACAGTAAAAGTGAAGACTCTAATAAAACTCCCCATTCCTCAAACTCAATGAGAAATCATAACATTCATAGGAATCCTGGAGATTCAGGAATTTGTAGGTTTTAACAGAAATTTGCTGTAATTTCAGAATTATAGTTGTTACCTTAAGAAATTTGTTAAAATAAACAAGCAGAAGTGATATGGTCTGTCATATATCAGGCAGCTTTTGAGAGGCTGAAAGATGCCCTGATAAATCAATCAGTGTTGGCCACTTCTGATTTTTCTAGCCTAACAGAGTGCAATCTTTCTGCAGAACGATGAATTGGGAATAGAGAGGCAGTGGGCTACTTCTCTAAGAAACTAAACCAGTATCAGAAGATGTACTTTGTTGATGCAGAAGAGACTTCAGGATTGTTGTTAGCTCTTCAAACTTTGAAGTCTTTGTGCAACACAGCTTTGTGGATAAAAACCAAAGAACTGCAGATTGTGGAAATCAGCAAGAAACAAGCATGGTGCTGCTGTTGTCTGACGCACTGACTTTTCCGCTGAGGAGGCTGAGCACCAACTCGCGATAGCTCCTTCTATCTTTCCCGGGCCATGACCTCACCATAGAACACCAGGCTATTGTGTCCACAACCTTCCCATTGCCTCCAAGCTCATAGTCCCCCAACCCTGTATAGCCTGCTCAAACACCTTCCTAAAATCCGCAAACAGGCACACCCACTATTTCTGCCATTGAACTTATTTCTTCCTATCCCATTTTTTTCCATTGTCCAGTCCCTTCGCACTGAAATTGGAAAGGTTTAATAATTCCCAATTTCCATCCCTCTCTCACCTTTACCTGATACATTTCTGACTCCTCATTTCCCTTCCTTGACATCTCGGTTTCAATTTCTAGTGCTACACTTTCACAGGGACAGTACCCTCTGGGACACCCTGATCCACTCCTCTTTCATTGCCCTCACCCCACTCCCCCTTCCCCACACCCTGAACCCCAAAAGACCCATGGAACCTTCCCCTGCAAACACAGAATATGTAACACCTGCCTGTTTACTTCCTCCCTCCTCACTATCCAAGGCCCCAGACACACCTTTGCTATACTGGGTGGAACAATAACAAAGCAGCAATTTACCTGCACTTCATTCAATCTAGTCTACTGTTTTCACTGCCCACATTGTGGTCTCCTCTACACTGGGGTGATGAGGTGTAAGCAGGGCAGTTGCTTTGCAGAACAGTTATGTTCCATTCACAAAAATGATCCTGTGCTTCCAGTTGTCTGTCACTTTAACACCCCACCCTGTTCCCTGGCCAACATCTCTGTCTCAGGCTTGCTGTATGGTTCCAGTCAAGCTCAGCCCAAGTTGGATGAACAACTCCTCATTTCCACTTGAAGCCTCTGCAGCCTTCAGGATTCGAATTGATTTTAATAATTTTCGGGCCTGAGCCCCCTCTCCAATGTCCTTACTCCAACGCCTACACTGCAAACCTATCATCACATCAGTTTGCTACCACAATCCACCCACGATGGTTCAATGGTTAGCACTGCTGCCTCACAGAGCCAGGGACCCTGGTTCAATTCCCACCTCGGGCAACTGTCTGTGTGGAGTTTGCACATTCTCCCTGTGTCTGTGTGGGTTTCCTCCCACAGTCCAAAGATGTGCAGGTCAGGTGAATTGGCCATGCTAAATTGCCTATAGTGTTAGGTGCATTAGCTGAAAATGTATTGCTGGAAAAGCACAGCAGGTCAGGCAGCATCCAAGGAACAGGAAATTCGACGTTTTGAGCTCTGATCTGCAGACCTCACTTTCTCCTGTTAGGTGCATTAGTCAGGGGTAAATGTAGGGGAATTGGTCTGGGTGGGTTGCTCTTCAGAGGGTCGGTATCGACTTGTTGGGCCAAAGGGCCTGTTTTCACACTGTAGGGAACCTATTCGAACACAGTGTCAGCCACTAATGGTCCCTATTAATAGCTATTCATTTTCACAGGCTGACCTTTACCCATCCCTTTGTCTGCCCAACTGTTGTTCTCTCTCTTTGGGATCCATTTCCACCTATTTTTTATCCTCCCCCCTGCCCCAGCCCCACTTTCAGCATATATACCAACCTTTTCTAGCTACAATCTATTCTGAAGAAGGGTCACTGGACCTGAAATGTTAACTCTGACTTCTTTCCATAGATGCTGCCAGACCTGTTGAGCTTTTCCAGCACATTCTGTTTTGGTTCTGATTTCCAGCATCCGCAGTTCTTTTGATTTTGTTGGAAGAGATAATGTAATTGCAGATATAGTGACCTGTGTGTAAAATGTTAGACTTAATCTGAGGTTTAAGAAAAGCTGAGATTGTATAAGAGAGAAGAAACATGAAATGATATAAATCTTGTACACTTGTTACGCATCATATATTTTGTGTTGAAACATATTTCACAATGGCGTTTCTTCTTACAAAGTGGAGGCATGTAATGACCATATCTTTTTATTTTTTTCTGCATTTGGATTGTTGGCTGAAACGGGGAAAAGACAGTTTTAAAAGCCAAGGCATTGTAGCGCTCTTTACAAGCAAGTTACCTGTTACTCATTGTAAGTACTGTTTACATTGCTGCTTCTGTCAGAGGACCACAGACAGCCAGAAGGTGTGTATAAAGGGAAATTTAGCTGACAAGTAGCTAATTGGTCTATGGAGTAGTGACCAGCTGTCGATAACAAAGTCCTTTAGCCCGCTATCAACTACGTGATTGGCTCCCATGACACTAAACAGCTTATGGATGTAAATGATTGGACCAAAAAGGAAGGTATTGTTCCTTTGTCTAAAGTAAAAAAGCACCTCAATTCTGAAGAAATCCAGTTTATTTCCCCTCATCAGTTGCTGTAAGTTGTGGCTCTTAACAAATAAGTCAGAGACTTTACAAGTGTCAACCTGTCACAATGTGCCCTCCTGCAAGGGTAACACTGATGTGACAATATACAATATGTACAAACCCTATCTGATTGACACACTAACTGGTCAGTACTGCCCACATTCACTAGCTACCTGCCTCTCCTGCACCATGTGGCAAGTTTATGCAGTAAATGCACTGCATGTGGTTCAAACAGATAGCCATTTGTGAATGTCAAAGGGAAGCTGTCCTCAAGTGGGACAAAGGAGATCTACAGTCAGTCAGGGGGTACTGCTAGTGTCAGACAAAGTGCTTACCCGATTACACTACAGGAGCTGGCTATGGGCAATCAGGCACTGGTCTAACCAGAGTCTGGGGATCCATGTCCTTGTAATCCGAGGATTGGGTCACAGTCAATCCTGCAGTTCAAATGCAATTAGTCTGAAGAATACAGGTAAGTCAGTCAGAGTGATTTTGAGCTATCAGTCCAGGAAGCGAGGTAGTTTTTCCCGCAGTGAACCAAAGGGAGCGATTGAGTATGCTGGAAGTATATGGAAGAGCAGTTCATGATGAGGCAGAAGCAGGAGAGGTGGTGAGATGGTTTGGAGTGAGTGAATGGGAAGCAGAGAAGGCAGGATGGGTGAGTAGTTTGAGAAAGTGACGTGGGTGACAGCTGCTGAATGGACATGATATTAACAATAAAGACAGTTGGAATCCATCAGATTTGTTGAATTGTATGTACAGGGAAGGGTTAGAGTGAGTGTTAACCGTATGAATGGAAGTGATATTTTTGCTTGTGGAACACAGGTCACCATTAACCCTGCTTTTCACCGAAGATAGAGCACTGACATAGGCTGCACTCTAACCTGTCCAGGCTGGATTGGTCTTGTCATGTGGCCTTCTGTCAGAGTTGAAAATGTGTTGCTGGTTAAAGCACAGCAGGTCAGGCAGCATCCAAGGAACAGGAAATTCGACGTTTCGGGCCAGAGCCCTTCATCAGGAATGAGGAGAGGGTGCCAGGCAGGCTAAGATAAAAGGTAGGGAGGAGGGACTTGGGGGAGGGGCAATGGAGATGTGATAGGTGGAAGGAGGTCAAGGTGAGGGTGATAGGCCGGAGTGGGGTGGGGGCGGAGAGGTCAGGAAGAAGATTGCAGGTAAGGAGGGCGGTGCTGAGTTGAGGGAACCGACTAAGACAAGGTGGTGGGAGGGGAAATGAGGAAACTGGAGAAATCTGAGTTCATTCCTTGTGGTTGGAGGGTTCCCAGGCGGAAGATGAGGCGCTCTTCCTCCAACTGTCGTGTTGTTATGTTCTGCCGATGGAGGAGTCCAAGGACCTACATGTCCTTGGTGGAGTGGGAGGGAGAGTTAAAGTGTTGAGCCACGGGGTGGTTGGGTTGGTTGGTCCGGGCGTCCCAGAGGTGTTCCCTAAAGCGTTCCGCTAGTAGGTGGCCCGTCTCCCCAATATAGAGGAGGCCACATCGGGTGCAGCGGATGCAATAGATGATGTGTGTGGAGGTACAGGTGAATTTGTGGCGGATATGGAAGGATCCCTTGGAGCCTTGGAGAGAGGTAAGGGAGGAGGTGTGGGCGCAAGTTTTGCATTTCCTGCGGTTGCAGGGGAAGGTGCCGGGAGTGGAGGTTGGGTTGGTGGGGGGTGTGGACCTGATGAGGGAGTCACGAAGGGAGTGGTCTTTGCGGAATGCTGATAGGGGAGGGGAGGGAAATATATCCCTGGTGGTGGGGCCTTCTGTCAGAGACTGGAAAATGGATTGCTCTCCTGTACATCATCCCATTCATCAACACCACGAGGTCTCCGACCGTAAGACAGGGATCGACCTTTCCTTTCAGACAAGTGTTCAGTAACAACAGTCTAGCAATTGAGAGGACATGAGGGAGTGCACAGCTGGGCTTTACATATGGTGCCAGACAGATGAACATTAGATGGTTTCAGCAGTAGTGAGCACTTCTCTAGCTGCATAATCTCCACAAGAAAGGCGGTTACATAATAAATAAGGTGATGTGTAGAGCAACCTGCGTGAGAAAAGCCACTCTGAGCCACAGTGAACTGAGCAGTATGAACTCCACTTGACAAAACATTCACTGGAAATGGGAAAACTCTGCCCGTAAACGCTAATCTCAGACTCAATGATCATTAGATTAGATTACTTACAGTGTGGAAACAGGCCCTTCAGCCCAACAAGTCAGCACCAACCCACCAAAGCACAACCCACCCATGCCCCCTTACCTAACACTACGGGCAATTTAGCATGGCCAATTCACCTGACCCGCACATCTTTGGACTGTGGGAGGAAACCGGAGCACCTGGAGGAAATCCATGCAGACACAGGGAGTACGTGCAAACTTCACACAGTCAGTCGCCTGAGGCGGGAATTGAACCCGGGTCTCAGGCGCTGTGAGGCAGCAGTGCTAACCACTGTGCCACCGTGCCGCCCACAGCATCTGACGATTCATCTGACGATTTGTTTGATTCATTTGAAGGAACAATTGTCCTTTCTTGTTCTGTATGTTCTCCTGGCCAATTTGCATTGCTTTTCCTTTGGCAAAAATAACCTGTGTTTTCCGTATCTATTTATTAGAAAACATACTTCTAATATTGGGAAACAAACTTAATAGCTAGCACACCTCTCTTCACAGCTCTCATAGATAAGCAGTGGACATTCAGAAGTGAATGAGACTGAATTAAGGTTCAGGTGGTGAAGGAGTGAATTGTGGCTGAGGATGGATGCATGAGAGACAAAATAAATTGGAGAGAACGTGTCCTTACGTTTTAATGCTTTTGCACCTGCTCTGTGAAGTGGAGGTACATGTTGTGGGGTCTGTAAATCAAACTGCTTTTGTATTGATGGGTGAAATTAAAATATCTCTGGACTTACTGCACCTGCATTAGTTCACTTATTGCAAGCTCCTCTTCCTAACCTCAATTGTGGCAATGCATTTGTAACCCATGAGCAATATTAATCCTCAACTTTTTTAAAAGCGTGCTACAAAACTCAACAGCAATTAATACTAACAAAGCAAAATAATGACAATTAAACATGAAGTATGAAGGCCTTGCTGGCAAAATTAACCAATGCATAAAGCAAAATATAGCAAATGGTTTAAGAAAACACGAACAAAGCTTCAAGAAGAAACCTATTGAAAGGTTTCCTTTCAAGAGGTCTGTTATTTCAGTGCTGCTGTATCACCAAGAGACTTTACTTTTGGAGTTTATCACAGAGAAATAACAAACATTTGCTACATTCGACAAGCCTTGTCCTTTTCTGAGACAGCAGCACACCAAAGAAAACTGAAAACTGACAGCAGTAGCCAAATCTGACAACATGCATGTGGCAAATAATTTCTATAAAATTTATAGTTTATATGCTAAGACTAAAATTGCCTGATCTAAGTATGCCAGGTGTGGGCTATGCAGCGACATGTCTTCTGAAAATAAATTAACTCTAAGTTGCAGTAAATTTCTTACAGTTTTCTAGAGCCCTAATTCTAATTTCTCTGTATGAAACTATTCCTCTAAAGCTTTCAGTGAGCCCCAATAAGAGTAACAAGCATTGGGGACGACATCAAATTGGATGCAAAATGAAATACATTTAAATTGTATATACAGTGGTAGATTTTAACATTGCCAGCTAGTGTGCAACAGATTATAGTGAATTGGATGCCAGTTTTACATCTCTCCAGATTTTTATTAGATGCAATGGAAAGCTTCCAATAAATTGGCAAGAGGAATAATCAAGCAATGAATCACTCCCATTAGTGGTATAGACAAAAATAATGCATTCATGGTAGAAACAGACTTTAGGTACTATCTATATAACTATATAAAGTATTACCTTTTCACCTAGGACAAATTGAGGACTGCAGATGGTGGAGATCAAATTAAAAACTATGGCACTACAGCAGGTCAGGCAGCATCGGCGGAGCAGGAGAGTTGGCATTTTGGACATAAGCCCTTCATTAGGAATGGTAAACGTCAGGTGATACATGATCATCTGTTGTGTGTGTCCTTTTAAGAGCTCAACATGCAAATAAGACAAATAGTCATTATCCCATTCAAAAAGTGTGGCATTAGAAAAGCAGCATCCGAGGAGCAAGAGAATTAATGTTTTGAACATAAACTTTTCATCAGGGATGTCGGGGGAGGGGGGCAAGGGGGCTGAGAGATAAATGGGAACGGGGTAGGGCTGGGGGGAAGGGAACTGGGAATGCGATAGGTAGATAGAGGTGGAACCTGCTTCTCAGATGCTGCCTGACCGGCTGTGCTTTGCCAGTGCCACACTGTTCGACTCTGATTTCAAGCATCTGCAGTCCTCACTTTCTCCTAGACATTATCATGTGATCATAGGCTCGCTGCAGTATGGCGTTTACGGCATAGGCTGTGTCTGGAGATTACTCTGCAGTGTGTATATTTGATTAGTGATAAATAAATCCACCAGAGATCTACAAGTAAACTGAATTTAAGTACCTTGTTTGTGTTATATATAGCTAGCATATTATTACATTTTCATTTAAGTTAAGAAACCCAAATAAAGAAACCAACCTTAAAAGTGTAAAGGCCAAGGGGAGTAGCAACAAACAAAAGATAACAGCAATCTAGAAGTTCCTACAGTACAGAAAGAAAAGTTCTATTTAGAAACTGTGAGTATGTCTGAGTTGTACTGGAATGGGCAGGCAGCAGCTGATACAACCTCTGGATTAGTGGTGCTGGAAAAGCACAGCAGTTCAGGCAGCATCCGAGGAGCAGTAAAATCGACATTTCGGGCAAAAGCCCTTCATCAGGAATAAAGGTAGAGACCCTGAAGCGTGGAGAGATAAGCTAGAGGAGGGTGAGGGTGGGGAGAAAGTAGCATAGAGTACAATGGGTGAGTGGGGGAGGGGATGAAGGTGATAGGTCAGGGTGGAGAGGGTGGAGTGGATAGGTGGAAAAGGAGCTAGGCAGGTAGGACAAGTCCGGACAAGTCATGGGGACAGTGCTGAGCTGGAAGTTTGGAACTAGGGTGAGGTGGGGGAAGGGGAAATGAGGAAGCTGTTGAAGTCCACATTGATGCCCTGGGGTTGAAGTTTTCCGAGGCGGAAGATGAGGCATTCTTCCTCCAGGCGTCTGGTGGTGAGGGAGCGGCGGTGAAGGAAGCCCAGGCCCTCCATGCCCTCGGCAGAGTGGGAGGGGGAATTGAAATGTTGGGCCACGGGGCGGTGTGGTTGATTGGTGCAGGTGTCCCAGAGATGTTCCCTAAAGCCCTCTGCTAGGAGGCGTCCAGTCTCGCCAATGTAGAGGAGACCGCATCGGGAGCAATGGATACAATAAATGATATTAGTGGATGTGCAGGTAAAACTTTGATGGATGTGGAAGGCTCCTTTAGGGCCTCGGATAGAGGTGAGGGAGGAGGTGTGGGCACAGGTTTTACAGTTCCTGCGGTGGCAGGGGAAAGTGCCAGGTTGGGAGGGTGGGTTGTAGAGGGGCGTGGACCTGACCAGGTAGTCACGGAGGGAACGGTCTTTGCGAAAGTGCTTGGTCTAAAGGCCAAATCCAATTTGAGTGGCCTTGAAATTTCCCTCTGAATGATTCAAAGTCAGCTTGGTTCTCAAATATATTTTTATACCTAAAATAAGCATACCTTTTCTTCTTTGTCTTAATTTAAATGTCCCTTTTTATTTAGGAAGCTCTGAATTTATTTGCCCTTATTTTGCAGTCTGAAGGAATATACTTTGACGATATCCGAACTACTTCTTTTTTGAAGGCAACCCATTACTCTGTGGCAGATTTTTCCCTCCAAACTGTGGTCTCAGTCTATCTGGCCTAGTTCAGCTCTTGCTCCATTGAAGTTGGCTGTCCCTCAGTTAATTATTTGAATCCTAGATTGGTCACCATTCTTTTGTACTGTCATCCTAAATGCCCATCCTATGGGTGGCACAGTGGCATAGTGGTTAGCACTATTGCCTCACAGCGCCAGAGACCCAGGTTCAATTCCCACCTCAGGTGACTGTGTGGAGTTTGCACATTCTTCCTGTGTCTGTGTGGGGAGTTTGCACATTCTCCCCGTGCCTGTGTGGGTTTCCTCTGGGTGCTCCGGTTTCCTCCCACAGTCCAAAAATGTGCAGGTTAGGTGAATTGGCCATAGTGTTAGGTGCAGAGGCAAATGTAGGGGAATGGGTCTGGGTGAGCGCGCTTCGGCTGGTCGGTGTGGACTTGTTGGGCCGAAGGGCCTGTTTCCACACTGTAAGTAATCTAATCTAAACCTTCTTCTACAATGATCATTGTGCCCTAAATGTTCCCTTCCTGACATTTGATCTACTTGGCCCATGTTATTTCCAAGTAACAGGTTGAGCAATATTTCATTTTCGAATGGACATATATTGTTGTCAAAAATTCTCCAGAACACAATTTACCCCTCTCTACCCTTTACAGTACCACTACCTCAGTCTATAATTGTGATATTAAAGTCCCTATTATAATGACCTTAAAACATTTACACCTCTCTGCAATTTGCCTGAAGATTTGTTCCTCTTCATTCTTCCACTTCTTGGTGATCTATTTTGTACATCAAACAATGTAATTAACCACTTTTTGTTCCCTAGCTGTAGCCAAATAGATTTTGTACTTGAAACATCTGGGACTACGTCTTTCTCCAACACTATAATACTGCTTTAATCAATACCTCCACCCTCTCCTCCTTTCCTATCTTTCCTGAACATCTTGTACCTCGGAACACTTAACATCAGTCCTGCCCTTCCTCAAGCCAAGTCTCTGTTATCACCACAACATCATATTTCACATGGCAAACTGCACCTGCAATTCACCGACCTTATTCACTCTTCTCCCAGCATGCACATACACGCAGTATAACCCTGATTCAGACTTCATTGATTTCCCCTTGTTTTTACTGCATCTATTAACATACTATTCCCTATTCCAATGCTATCAGTCTCTTCAAGTGTTTTGTGCACCATGGTATTCCTTTCCAATATTCACTCTTGACTCTAACACCTCTGCCAAGTTGTTTAAAGCCCTGACAACAGCACTACTAAAATGACCTGCAAACCTATCAGTCCCAATTCTATTCAAGTGGAGCCCATCTATCTTGTCCACATACTAGCTACCACAGACACAATCCTCATGACCCACAAATCTAAAGCCCTCCTGCATCATCTTCCCAGTATATTATTCTGCCTTATCCTTCAATTTCTGTGTGTGCTTGCATCTGACACTAGGACTAAGCCAGAGATTGAACATTTTATTTATTTACTGGACTCCCACAATTATGACTGCTTCACTACATCCCTCTTCCTACCTGTACTTTTGGCATCAAAGTCGCCTATGAGCTCTGGTTATTCACTCTCCCCCAGAAGAATTTACAGTTACATCCTCATAATATCCTTTTCTTTTGAATGATGAAAAGTATAGATAAAGTTAACATTTTAAAGTAACTACTTAACTTGTGTAATGGGCATAGAAAGCAAGTGAAATATTAAAAAGCCTCGAGCAAATTTAGAAATCAGAAAATCTTTTGCCACACAGGTAAATTATAATATTGAAACAGATTTTTAGATAGAGCTATTAATTCAGAATCAGTTGACCCATTAATAGGAACTGAACTTTTATTGATTGAGAAAGGAAACTTAAGTATTTGGATAACTTGTTTTTACAGATTGAAGTCGGGTGAAGGTAATGTAAGAAGGCTCAAAACTGAAATAGTTCCGCAGTCTGTCTGAATGCTCGCAAAAACTAACATCTCGCAATTACTAAATTCCTCAAATATTTATTGTATCTTCCCTTTAATGTCTTCAACCATCTGCCCAAGTTTTAGAATGGGTTCATTCACACATTCCAATAGTCTCTTTCAAGTATGATGGATAATTCAATTATTGTGGGGTGGATTACCTCTTTTAGGATTCTGTGATAGATTATCTTCACATTGAAAATTTAATGTCGTGTGTTGCAGTTTCTAATGACTTGTTTGATTAGCCAGTGATCATCAATGAATAGGTAGAACTTTGAATTCTAACTTCACCTTCTGTGCAATTATGAGGAACAGCAGTGGGTCCCATTTGTACAGCTTACCTCATAGTCGTTGCTGACCAGATCACTGTCCTCCTATTCTCACACAGTTTTTTTTTAAATTCACTTGTGAGACTCGGGCATTGCTGGCTGACCTGTCACTAGTTGCAAATGAGAATGTGTTGGTTAGTTGCTCTATTGACCTGCTGCAGTCCATGTGCTGTAGGTAAACGCAAAGAGCCATGAGGGTGGGAATTCCAGGATTTTGACTCAGTGATAATGAAGGAACAGTGATATATTTCCAAATCAGGATGGTTTGTGGACTGAAGGGGAAATTTCAGGTGGTGGTATTCCCATGTATCTGAAGCCCTTGGAATGTGTGTTTGTGGATGTGGTGTCAATCAAGTTGGCTGCTTTGTTCTTGATGGTGTCAAGTTTCTTGAGTGTTGCTGGAGCTGCCCCATCCAAGCAAGTCGCGAGTATTCCATCATACTCCTGACTTGGGCCTTGAAGATGTTGGACAGGCTTTGGGGAATCAGGAATTACTCATTGCAGAATTCTTAGCATCTGACCTGCTCTTGTAGCCATTGAGCCATTGTGTTTATATAGTGAGTCCAGTTGAGTTTCTGGTCAATGGTAACACCCAGGATGTCGACAGTGGGGCAGGAGAGGGGTAGGTTTACCAATGGTAACATCACTGAATAGCAAGTGCTGATGATTAGATCATCTCCTACTGGAGATGGTCATTTCCCTAAAAATAGACTATTTTGATATCTGAGTCACTTTCTAAATGTTCATTGTCTCACCATCTACTTGAAGCATTTTGTTTTTCTTTCTTGTCTTCAGAATTTGAATTTATTTCATGTGATCTCATGTGTATGGATACAATATCAAAAGCAAAATACTACAGATGCTGAAAATCTGAACCAGAAAAATGTGAAGTCTCGGGACAGGGAAGCAGAGTTAAACTCAGGTCAATGATTTTTCATTAGAACTATGTGTTTGCCTCTGAATAGAACATATACTCACATAGATGCACACACACAAAAAGAATTGCAGTGCCACAAAAATAAATCAAGGGAAGCTCTTAAAATTCCTAGAATTCAGATCACCTTTCTTCCAAAGAAAGACCAGAAAAAGCTCACATTTGATGAAACCGTTTAGGCTTAGCATCTTTAAGGAATCTGCAATGTAAATTATTTTCCCCTCTCGTGGTGAAAATCATTTTAAAAATCAATTAAGTATGAGCTGGTCTTTCAGGCATTGGTGAAAATCCTTAAGATATAGTTTGAGCCCATAAATCATTTGATCATAATCAAACACTATGCTTATTCATAGAGCAAACATTGTAAAAGTTGCTTTCACCTTAAAGCCAGAAGTGAAATTGTAATTGTCAACTGGTACTGAAGAGAGGTATTAAATATTCAAAGGCATAAAAGTATAATTCGAATACACACTTACATTGCAAAGGGATTTTTGGTAAAATCTGGCATTCTGGGACTGCAATCCTGTACTGAACTGCCCAAAGTAGAATTATGAAATACATCAAAGCCTAAGACAGGAGCCAATGTAGAACAGTTGTGAATTGAGCCAACATTATACAGTATCGCCTGAAGCATCGTATCATAATAAATTCTTGTAAGGTAGTGCTGTCTTTTTGTCACTGGGTTACATATTAAATTCAAAAGCTATCCCCTGAATTGCAAAGCTGAGTTCCCTCTGGGTTTGGCAAATAAAAAGTAGATGAAATAGAGCCAAATGTAGATAATCCATCAGTCATACGTCAGTTATTCTAAAACATTTTAACTCAAGTACTGAAGTCCAATCACATATTCTCCTATACTATTTTATTCTGATTGCTGTGAATGCTACAACTTGCTATTTCTATTTATTAGGACAGAATAATGGTTTGGGTGGCTTAATGTGAAATACGCCACATGCTGCATCATACAGATCAGCAGGATCCCAGTAAAACTAAAGCTAAATCCATGTTCAAAAAAATGGATAGTGCTGGAAACGTACAGCAGGTCAGCCATTAACTGTGGAGAACAAACAGCTCTCATTTCAGGTCAACGATCATTCCCCAGAACGGTGATGAATATATAAGGATCATGAAGTTTCTGAAAGATTATTGATCTGAAGTGTTAATTCTGTTCTCATTGATAAAATGCTGCTTGGCCCACTGAGCAAATTTCCAACACTTTATGTTCTTAAATTTAGAAAGCTTCTAGTTTTAATCCCTGGTCAGTGCTAAGTTAGCAAATCTCAGCATCAGTGGAACATTTCAATTTTCCCAATGCCACCAGATTAGGAAGTTGGAAAATTTGCCACAGTGCCCAATGCTGATCACTCTGGGAGACTCCGCCTTCTGCAATCTAACTTGTGTGTATCTTTGATGAGGATAGGATCAGGCTTTCTTGTGAAGACCTTCATTTCTGACACCATTCAACTTATCACAGCTGGTGGTTTCTTGAGGGCAGTATGGGAGAGTTGTCAGTCCAAAGGCAAATGTCTGCAAACAAGAATCAACACTTTCAGCAATGGTTCAGGGAATAAGAATAAAAATAGGCTGTAAATAATACATGTACAGATATGAAATAAAACAAGGAAAAAATGGCAACATGATTAATCATTACCCCATTTACATCTTATTCATTTGAAAGCACAATGAAGCCTTCGCTGCTTACATCTGCATTGAAACGGAGTTGAAAGTGTTTTCACCCTTAAT
The DNA here is from genome assembly GCF_020745735.1 of Hemiscyllium ocellatum. Lineage (NCBI taxonomy): Eukaryota > Metazoa > Chordata > Chondrichthyes > Orectolobiformes > Hemiscylliidae > Hemiscyllium > Hemiscyllium ocellatum. Next base: position 90,917,103 of record NC_083411.1, on the reverse strand, counting down.
CTTTGATGCTTTACTTTAAGGTTCACTGTCCTGACATCTATGTTACATTATATGCTGCACGCAGTTTAAAAATTGGAATAAGGTGTAGTGCTGAACTATTTACGTACAGTAATTCTATAACATTAGATTAGATTACTTACAGTGTGGAAACAGGCCCTTCAGCCCAACAAGTCCACACCGACCCGCAACCCACCCATACCCCTACATTTACCCCTTACCTAACACTACAGGCAATTTAGCATGGCCAATTCACCTGACCCACACATCTTTGGACTGTGGGAGGAAACCGGAGCACCCGGAGGAAACCCATGCAGACACGGGGATAATGTGCAAACTCCACACAATCAGTCGCCTGAGTCGGGAATTGAACCCGGGTCTCAGGCGCTGTGAGGCAGCAGTGCTAACCACTGTGCCACCGTGCCGCCCAAGTTGAACCAATATCCAAGTTGGTATACCGTAACATGTTTCATAAGCAATCTTTTACTACACTGTTTTCCTCATCTCCTCGGGGTTTATGTTATCGTCTTCAATTGTTCACTGCTTGATTATGAATATTTAGTATCTGTTCTCCGTGTGATTAGTGAAGTTGCGGTTACTTAGAAAATGAGACAGAATGGAGGTAAGCTGCTGGAATCTTGATAGAACATACATTTCCAAAGCTTTGAAAGAAGATTTTGCAGACATACAAACCGATGTACGATCTGGGAATAGTGTCAATATTGGCAAAGAGGATGATGGAGCTGAAAATGTGTTGCTGGTTAAAGCGGAGCAGGTCTGGCAGCATCCAAGGAACAGGAAATTCGACGTTTCGGGCACAAGCCCTTCATCAGGAATGAGGAAAGTGTGTCCAGCAGGCTAAGATAAAAGGTAAGAGCTTCTGTGCAGAGGAGATGACCTGGGGGGTGCAGTGAGAGAGATCTCCAGCATCTGCAGACCTTACTTTTTACTCGAAGATTTTAACCTACTGCGAATCCTCTTGCAAGGATGCCTTCCTTTGAAGAAGCTCTCTTCCTCCCTCTACAAGGATTTCAGTGAGTCCCTCTCTCACTGCACCCCCCAGGTCATCTCCTCTGCACAGAAGCTCTTACCTTTTATCTTAGCCTGCTGGACACACTTTCCTCATTCCTGATGAAGGGCTTGTGCCCGAAACGTCGAAAGAGGATGATGGAGACTAGTTTAAATTTACTGACTCCTGTATTTTTCCTTTTCTCTCATGAAGGTTGCCCACACTCCATTCTTTGAGATTGATGAATTTCAGGGCTCCAAATCTATTTGCTTGTCAAGGAAATGGACAGTAAAAATATAGCAGTGATCTATAAGTGGATGATACTGTCTCAGAACAGACAGCCAGCAAATACCTGAGAGTCACATAGGAGGCATGTCTAATTTTAATATGCTGGCGAGTGTGCTTGATTAGATCAAAGAAAACTGTGATGGTTGAATATTGAATGTCATAGCAGAGATCCCGGCAGTCATGATCAGTTATGACTGTGCCCAACTTATGGAAATGCTCATTGATTCACAAAACAACAGACAGCTCCAGGTAAAAAAAAAAATCACTCGTGCTTGAAATGCAGCCACATTCCAAAGGTTTGCAGGTCAAGTGATAGCTGATATACCCCAGTGGTCTAGTGGTAAGGATTCAGCACTTTCACTGTTCTGACCCACATTTGGTTTCCCATCAGGGAATGAGCCTTCAAGAATTCTACAGGTGGCACGATGGTTAGCACTGCTGCCTCACAGTGCCAGGAACCCAGGTTCAATTCAATTGTCTGTATAGAGTTTGCACATTCTCCTCACGTCAGCATGGGTTTCCTCCAGATGCTCCGGCTCCCTCCCACAGAACAAAGATGTGCAGGTTAGGTAGATTGGCAATGCTAAGTTGCCCATAATGACCAGGAATGTGCAGGCTAGGTGAATTGGACATGTGAAATGTAGGGTTACAGGGATAAGGTAGAGAGGTGGGTTGGGTGGAATGCTGTCTGGAAAGTTGGTGTGTACTTGATGGGTTGAATGGCCTGCTACCACACCCCCTATACGGATTCTATGAATTTAATAGGTTTAGCATGTGAAGGTGTCTTTTCCTAAGGATGAAGTGCAATACGTGTATCCCGTCACAAATTGTACAGCACCAGCTAACTTTAAGGAATTCTTCGTCAAAATTGTGGGCAACTTAGTGCCACTTCTCATTGCTGGTGGCACAAAGTATCTTTTTCTGAGTAACATACTCCACCATCATTATTTTTCTCAACGTTTTCTCACTTCTACAACAGTCTTAAACTTACAATGACTCAATTATTCTGGTTTTGGGAACAATCACAGTCCGCTTCCGAAACATCTCAAAGAAACTTGGAATTTGGCATTGTGCGCAGTGTCATCAATCATGATCATCAATAGCTCCAATGGGGTCCACACATTTGAAGCCAGGTCTATGGAAAAAGTTTACCCCCATGGACCTTCTGCCTCGAGCTACACTGAACGTAAGCCAGATTGTTTATTCACTCTTTTCAGATGTTGAGCTGGCACTCAATTTAGTTGGCCTGATCAGTGTACATGGAAAGACTAAAAAACAATCAGCCTTTATCAGTGGTGCCCCCCTGACTATTCCAACTCAATTTGACACCCAGCAAGGATGAATGCACATTTGAGGCATCAGTGATTCACTTTCCAAGATACCGCATGTCAGCAGCTCAAGGAAAACGACATGTAACAATGTCAAAGCTATTAATCTGCTTCCAATGCAGTCGAATGTGAAACAGCTGGCATTGTACTTTTGATGTTAAGGTGAAGATAACATCTCCACCAGCCCTCATGCACGCAGAATTGTATACCACAACAGATGCATCAGGAAATGGAATTGGAGCTGTAATCTCACAATATGTTGAAGGAAGCAAATGGCATTGTACACATTGTTAGAAAGTGAACACAACTACTTTGCTGGAAAGCAAGAACTGCTCGTCTGTATCCACTGTAGAGTACTGGGTGGCTTCTAGATTCCACACAGACCTTAAAAAGTAAAATACATGAAGTTTCCACAGTCTGTAGCTCAACAGGGAGGTTTTAAATTGAAGCAGTGTACTCCGTAAAACTCAAAACAGGTCTCAACAAGCCTAGAAGTACTGACTGATACACACTGTGCCATGTGACACACTTCTTAAAGGGACGCTGTCTCGACATAACATACACAAATTCTGCAGACATAATAACAGCTAGTAAGAATGAGCTCACGTATATCTGTCCTAGCAAGTTCATTCTTTGAACTGACCACCAAGCACTGACTACATTGTCAGGTACACCAAGATATAGACCTGGTCGCTAAAATGCTCCGTCATGTTTGGGACAAAGGAACTTGGTTTTGTATTAAAGTGAAAAGGTCTGAAAGAGTGAATGATGATTGCAACAAATACCAAATAGTATGACAATGACATAACGATTCTGCAGGGGAACAACTTTGGACCTTGAGGGAGTAAGACCTGACATTTATATCTCTCTCATAGTCTTAGTAACAATGTCCACCACATCAATGTAACTTCTATCTAGTTGCTGTTATGCAGTAAACTGCATCTTGTTTAAGACAAGGTCTTCTTCTTGTTAGACTACGAAGTAGTTTTCTTCTACCACACTTGACCAACAGGCCCTATATAGTTCACTACCAGGAAAAAGGTTGATGGCGCCAAATCTACCAAATGAATCCTACATCATGATGAGCTGTAGTGAGAATCCATCATATACAATATAGTAATAAAAGCAGACCATTCAGTCTCTCAAACCTACACCACCATTCCAGATTATGGCTGATCATGTGAGGATGTGGGTATCTAGGAGGTAGGACAAAATGGCTGAAGAAGCTGCACAAAATGGCTTCTGCATTGTTAAATTGCACTGAACTATACAGAAAAACAAGAAACCGCAGACTGTTGTCAATCCAATTAATTGCAGAAGTAATGGTTTAACCCTAACCACAAAGCAGGACAAATACAATTCTGAGAACAGATTCGTTTACAGGTGTGATTATTGACCGATCACAGAACCAAGGGACCCCCCGTGGGTCCAAATCTTCACAAGTACTATTTGGGTGGTACGGTGGCTCAGTGGTTAGCACTGCTGCCTCACAGAGCCAGGGATCTGGATTCAATTCTACCCTCAAGTAACTATGTGGAGTTTACATGTGTTTTCTGTATTTGCTTGGGCTTTGTCTGGTGCTCTGGTTTCCTCCCACAGTCGAAAGGTATGCAGGTTAAGTAGGTTGGCCATGATAAATTGCCCATAGTGTCACAGGGATGTGCAGACCATGTGGGTTAGCCATGGGAATTGCAGGGTTACAGGGATAGAGTGGGATGCTCTTTGGAGGGGTGGTGTGGACTCAATGGGCCAAATGACGTGCGTCAAAACTGTAGGGATTATATGATTCCATTTTTGTATACTTTGTGTTGTTAATAGGGAAATCACTCCCATCATTGAAAACTACATGATCATTGTGATTTCACATATCCTGCTTGGTGAGAGGAATTAAAACACAATTAACAACAGGTGATGCATTGCTGAAAGTAAGCCAGTGTCTGAAAACTGAGTGGCCTTGTGAAGTAAAGGAAGTGTTGGTGCCATATTAGAGCGCACAATGATCTTCCACTGTTCATTAACAACTGTATGCATGCAGAACTCAAGTTGTATGCAGTTTAGCTTGTCCATAAAGGACATTTTATGGGTAAGTTGTAACAATTATCCCATAAAGCAGTCCGGTGACCAGCAATATGTCAGACTGAGTGAAAAATCTGTTTAGCTGCTGCCTGCATTTTTGCAACTGACACAATGGCCAGCAAACCTATTACAAAAGTTCCAAGTTGATGCTTTTGCAGGATCTTGTTTTATTCATTTGTGGGATGTGGACATTGCTGGCTGGGCAGCATTCATTAGGCGAAAGTGAGGACTGCAGATGCTGGAGATCAGAGTCTAGATTAGAGTGGTACTGGAAAAGCACAGCAGGTCAGGCAGCATCCGAGGAGCAGGAAAATTGTTGTTTTGGGCAAAAACCCTTCATCAGGAATGAGTAGGTCAAAGGCTTCATTCCTGATGAAGGGCTTTTGCCTAAAATGTCGATTTTCCTGCTCCTCGATGCTGCCTGACCTGCTGTGCTTTTCCAGTACCACTCTAATCTAGGTCAGCATTTATTGTCCGTCCCTAGTTGCCCCTTGAGAAGGTGGTGGTGAGCTGTCTTCTTCAACCACTGCAGTCCATGAGCTATAGGTTGATCCACACTGCCCCGAGGGAGGGAATTCCAGGATTTTGACCCAGTCACAGTGAAGGAATGGTGATATATTTCCAAGTCAGAATGGTGAGTGGCTTGGAATGGAACCTGAAAGTGTTAGTGTTCCCATATAACTGCTGCCCTTGTCCTTCTAGACGGAGGTGGTCCTGAGTTTAGAAGGTGCTGGTTGAGGATCTTTGGTAGATAATACTGAGCAACGGTGGTGGAGGGAGTGGATGCTTGTGGATATGGTGCTAATCAAGCAGGCTCCTTTGTCCTGGATGGTGTCAAGCTTCTTGAGTGTTGTTGGAGCTATACCCATCCAGACAAGTGGGGAGTATTCCATTATAGTCCTGACTGATGCCTTGTTGATGGTGAACAGGCTTTGGGAATTCAGGAGGTGAGTTACGTACAACAGTATTCCTCGCCTCTGACCTACTCTTGTAGCCACTGTGTTTATGTGGCAAGTCCAGCTGTGGTCAATGGTCAATGCAAACAGCCCTGAGTAATCAACATTTTCTGCTTGTCCATGATTTACATGACAAATGGTTTGAAATTGATACATCAAATTCCATAAAAAATAATTTGGTTACTGACATTTTAGACAAGCTGTTTACAAAATGAGGATTGCTCCAAAATGTGTCTACAGACAATGAGCTACAATTCATAGAATTCCTAGTGATCTACAAAATTCACCAACATCAGAAATCATGATGCCATGCTACACAGAATATGAGAGGAAAAGCTGAAGCAATTACAAAGTCATAAGATAAAGCAAAAGTATAATTCGACAAGCAAACATGAACAAGGAAACTGCAGTTTCATCTTGGAGACTGACTTCAGGTCAGCTGATCAAATTACAAACATAAACTTGCATCAGCTCAATCAGGACCGACGCAGAACAAATGGCTACTCGGTACCAAAGCTTATCAGTTCAGTAACAACACAAAATAGAATGTAAGGCACTTGATAGTGAGTAGACCAGGACTTTCCAAAGGCATTAAGTTCGAGGGTGTATTTCCTTTTCCGATGAGGAAATGGTTTAAAGGCAGTGTCTGCTGTCACCTGCAACTGTGCATCCATGCTAACCTGGACAAACACATGATTCTAAACCCAATACATCATTGTGCAGACTCTATATCTGCCACAACACTCAAAGTTCACATTATTTATACAAGTTCCATACTCATACCTGGGTCCTCAGACTTGATCACCCTCAGTAAGTTTGGCAGTGTCTGTGGAGAGAGAAAGAGTTTATTTTCAAGTCCGATGGCTCTTCTTCGGAACTTCACAAGGTGCATAGAAATGAGATATGTTCAGCTATTAATGAGATGCAGACATGGAAACAAGGTAGCCACCACTTGTTAGTGAGATTCTGAATTCATCATTTTAATCTTAAGGGAAAAGTCTAAAATTATTTTCTTGTCGAGATTTTGATTTTCTTCCCCGAATATAATTTTCTGATTTTTCAACATTCCCCACACAACTTAAGAAATTTGGAAATTTATTAATTATAAAGAGATACTGAAAATAAGTAAGATGTTTGAAGTTTTAGGAGCAGACTGTAAAAAACATCGAAAGATGTTGCAGCACATATAGAAACTGATCAAACAAGTATAATATCTATCCAAGGTTTAAAACATGTCACATGCTTCATTTTGCTGGGAAGGAGGGGAGAGATGAAAGAGATGAGAATGAAGTTAAATCCTGAGCCTATTTCAGTGGCACTGGAATCATTTTGAATTCTTTTTGCCTTGAATAAATTAATCCATAAGAGCCTCTAATTGTCTTGAAACCACAAAACAGGAGTGCACTATGTTCTGTCAAGGAGCTAAAAACTCTGCTAAACATTTGTTATTTTCTATTTCCTTAATTAATATTCACCAAAATGTTGGGTGATGGAAAGTTGCTAAAGTTGCTTCAATGGAATGTCAGATAAATCCATCAAACTAATTCCAAATCTGGGTGTGTCATTCAGAGGATGTTAAATATACCAATACAGTTAGCAAAGATGAACTCACTATTTATTCAGTCAATACCATTTCCAATTTTAATCTGTCATTATGGAAATGAAACACGAACTATTGATTTTCAAATTCCATCATCTGATTTGATTATCTGGGATTTTCATCGACTGAAGTGGTTTTGATAAAAAGTACATAATGCTGACTTAAAATGGCCTCAGCATTTATTCAGCTTCATGATCCAACATAGAGTAAACAAAATTGTCTGATCTGAATTAAACATTTTATTAAAAAACACTGAAAGTAGTCAAACTAGCCAGCTATGTAAAATGGCTGATATACATTTTCTGATATACATCTGTATGTTAAGTTTCATGATGAAGGGCTTATGCCCGAAACGTCGAATTTCCTGTTCCTTGGATGCTGCCTGACCTGCTGCGCTTTTCCAGCAACACATTTTCAGCTGTTAAGTTTCATGTACAGGCAATGAAAACATCACCTACAGTTACCAAACTTGGAGACAATGTACTAAGTCATGAAAATATATGCATTGTATTTCAAAAAACTGCTTTTGGCAAAAAAGGCAAGATGGATCTTTTCAGTGCAAAACTGAAACTCGCTGGAGAAACTGCCTCTCAAGAGGGAAAAGTACCCAGGGACAGAACTGATTCAAGAGAAACACAACACCAGGAGGTTTAAAGGGATAATATTCCTTTAAAGAGACAATATTCATTTCTGCTAATTGTTCAAGATATCAACAAAACAACCAAGATCTCAAGTGAAAACCTTAGGCTGAGATTGTGGCATTAGGACTCTAAACTTTATTCCTTTTATTTTTCTTTTGATTTGGACACTATCCTTCTTTAACATTGTACTTGTCTGTTTATATGCTTGACATTTTAGATTTATTATTTTTCGAGGGATTAGCAGATAATAAAATTGTTCTTTTAATTCAGAAAAGATTGTAATTGGCTCTTGACGACGACAGTAGAAATGGGTTAACTGCGTGATATTTGGAGAAAGGTAAATTTTCATGTGAAAATAACTTAATTCCTTATTGTGGCCAACTGGGGAAGTTAAAGAGAGGGGGCTGACTCATTCTTCCTCATATGATCATAACATATCTACAATATAGGTTCTTCAGTATTTCAAAAAAGCAACATTTAAATTGTACATTTGTATAACAAGGCAGTTCTCACTTTAATTTGTGATGCAACATACAAATTCATTAGGTTATTTTTCTTGTTATTTTTGTTTTTTAAAACATTTTGATAGATCTTTAAGACTTTTTATATAAATAGCACAAATCCTGCTATGTTTTCCAAAATGAAAGCATAAGCTAAATCACCACTCTTGTTCTTTAAAACGTGTTTTCAAATCTGTGGAAGATTTCTCCTGAGCTCTGCAAACTTGAATTTTTATCCACATACAATCCATTTTCTGCATTTCAAACCGTAGTTGACAATTAATAAGAAATCTGATGATACCTATTGGGATATTCCCTTCCTCTGCCTTTCAACACATTTGTAAAGCCAAATGCAGGAATATGTATGAGAACTAATGTTATTGACTTATGATTCAAAACATTTAACAAAACATACAGCGTAGAGTTCATTTAGCATCACATCCAAATGCAACAGTGAAGGGAACTTAGCCCGGATATTGCAGAAATAGTAATGTTGATGCCAATTGAGTTCAATGGTATTATAGTTTCAATTAGACACCAACTTATGGCATCTTTTGAGTTGTAGGGAGAAGCTGAATAGGCTAGGACTTTTCTCCCTGGAACACTGAAGGTTGAGTGGTAGCATGTAGAGGTTTATAAAATCATGAGAGATTTAGTGCATAAACAAAGTCTTTTTCCTAGGTTGGGGTGAGTCCAAAAGTAGAGGGCAGGGGTTTAAGATGAGAGGGGAAAGATCTAAAAAGGACGTGAGGGGTAACTTTTTCACAAAGGGTAGTGCGTGTATGGACTGGTGGAAGTGGTTACAATTACAACATTTAAAAGGTATTTGTATGGTTATATGAATAGGAAGGGTTTAGAGGGATATGAGCCAAATGCTGGCAATTGGGACCAGGTCAGGTTGAGAAGTCTGGTTGGCGCAGATGAGTTGGACTATAGGGTCTGTTTCCATGCTGTATGACTCTCTGACTGTGAATATACCCACATGCCAGCAATATGTGGAAATCTGTAAAATACTGCCCAATTTTCCCTTCTCCACCACAAGATACACTGCACCTGTACCTCAATGATAAGACTTGACATTGATGTACATTGTGGACCTTACCATCAGTTACCCTCTAAACTCAATACAAAATGTCATAACATATCCATTCAAATTATTTTAAAAAACACAACATGGGAAGCCAATGTACTATTAAACAAACTGATGGCATTGAATATCAAATTTTAAGAGCAAAGTCATATTCCTTTAATTTGGAAACATTTTTGGAGGACTTAGAAAATTAAATGTTTTGATTTTTTCTTCTATTTTCTATTTCTCTGTCTTTAAATTATTTCTGTACATGATCTTTCACTGAATGAAACATGCACTTCCTGTTTGAGACATTGTAACAATGAAACAGCCTAACCAGCTAATGTGATATCAGGTAACCAAAATAGAACAATGCATACCATGACTCAGGAAACCAGAAGGTGTAGAATAGAATTGGAATGGTGACTCAGTGGTTAGCACTACTACCTCACAGCACCAGGGACCCACATTCGATTCCAGCCTCAGGTGACTGTTTGCGTGAGTTTCCTCCGGATGCTCTGGTTTCCTCCCACAGTTCAAAAATGTGCAGGTTAAGTGAATTAGCCCTGTTATCGTGTTCAGGGATGTGTAAGTTATGTGCTTTAGTTGTGGGTAAATGTAAGATGATAGGGTAGGGGAATGGGCCTCAGAGGGTCAGTGTGGACTTGTTGGGCCGAAGGAGCAGGAAAATCGACATTTCGGGTGAAAGCCCATCATCAGGCTTCAGTCCTGATGAAGGGTTGTTGCCCAAAACATCGATTTTCCTGCTCCTCGGCTGCTGCCTGACCTGCTGTGCTTTTCCAGCACCACTCTAATCTAGACTCTGATTTCCAGCATCTGCAGTCCTCACTTTTGCCTTGTTGGGCCAAAGGGTCTGTTTTCACACAATAGAGATTCTATAAGCAAAAAAAGGAACCAATCTTGCATACTTCTTTAGAACTTAAGAGATACTGGGCTGAATTATGTCAGTCCACTGGGGCTGTTGGCAGGTTGTAGGAGGTCTCATGAAATGACAGTAAAATGAAATTCTATTGTTTTACTTAATCTGTTAACACAAGCCCCAGATCATTGATAAAGGATTAGATTCAGATGACCAATGATATTATTGGTTATTGGTCAAAAGCTTATGAAATTTTTGTATGCATTTGTAAGCATAATGAATGGACAGTACCATTCATTCATCCTTGAACAGGTCATTTGCGTCATTATGTTAGTCCTTAGCAATTAAAAAATGTGGAAACTCTTTCAACGTTTTCTTCAGTGAAAATTATCTCAACTGTAAATTTTAAAGTTTTGCTTCCTACAAGTATCCTGTCATTTATTGCTGGATTTTCTCAAATGTGGCAATGCATATTTGAAAGCCAATTCCTTCAATGTTACTGTGTCAAATTCCTGAAATTCCTTTTTAATAGCATGGTGTGTGCACTTACACCACATGGGCTGCAAAAGTTCAAGAAGGCTGCACACAACTACCTTCTTTAGGAAATGGAACAAGTGTTGACCTAGCCAGCAATGCACACATCTTATGTAAGAATAACAAAAATCAAATGCACAATATATTCTTTTATTTTGTTTCTTTACTAATTAGTGATATTCAACTCTATAATGCCATTTCAGAAAGGTATAATGGTTAAGCCACTGTAGTCTCAGCGATGGGATGCAGAGCTTGAACATAACTTCTCTCTTTGAAACAAAACCCAATCCACAGAATAATTAACAAATCTAAAATTTTATAGCAATCTCTGCATTCCAATGTGTTTCACAATCTGTTTCTTTTGAACTGCTGTTATTGTTGCTTATAGATGAACACAGCAGTTAAATTTATAGATAGTCTCACACTCAGCAATGTGTTGCCAAATCATCTAGTACAGATTGCAGGGCATAAATTGATCTGCAAATCTTCACGAGAGTCTTTTCAAAAATGGAGGTTGCCTTAAACTTCAAGTAGAAGTGTGAGCCATCAATGTTGGTGTTGATGGCCACCATTTTGAAATGTGAAACACATAACACCACATTTCAAACTAAGGTAATGAGTCATATTTTATTTACTGGAACAATATTACAAAAACAGTTTCAACATCAATCGTAACATTTTTTTTAAAAACAGTCAAATTCACCACCTTTGCAATCCAATCAAAGAGTTCATCAAATTCATCCAGAGTCCTGATGACTACGCCATCACCATATGATCCCACTCTGAATCAGATGTGACACTTTGTTACAGATCATCTTCCTCTCCATCCATTGCACATCTTTTGAATGATTTGAACATTTACTTGCTGGACATATCAAAATTTGTAGGTTTTTTTATCCATGTTCCTTCTGTAACATAATGGATATTCATGTTTTTGGCACTGTCTGATGATGAATCACTGGAAACAGATCATTGACATTGAGGTCTTTTGATAGTCTTTGACTATTCTTGGCCCTGCGCTGCAACATAAACCTTTTCATTGCATAAAATGGCTACACGAACAAGCAGTTGCTGCGAAATCTTAGCTGGATATACATTTGATTTGATCCTTTTAAATGCATATATATGCATTGCATGTCCAGTCTATTGATATTCAATGATCCATTCAGATATATGCTTCCCAAGATCAGGCTAGTCACTGTTCCCTGTTCTCATGGTGCACTAAATCTTGGACATCATCTCCTTCTTGCTCACATCAGTTCTACTGTAAAATTGAATTTTCATTGTTGAATCATAGTTACTTGACAATTTAGCAAACGTGACGACTTTTATCTTAAAACTAATTTCATACTCCAGTTTTGCCAGGGGACTCATTTCTATTCTGAGGAAGGGTCACTAGACCCAAAAACATTAACTCTGATTTCTCTTCACAAATACTGCCAGACCTGCTGAGCTTTTCCAGCAATTTTGTTTCTGTTCGTTGGCCAACCAAATGCAGTCTGGGTGGGGATGACTTAAACTCTAGGGCATCTTCTTGGCAACATGGTCTATATTGCCTGTTTGATCTCACGGTCATACTGAGGTGAATATAACCCAAAATATGTCACGAAATCACAGAAGTGTTCTAGCACATGGAGAGGCTATTCGGCCCATCTTGCGCACTAGTTCATTAAATGTGCATCATTACCTACTGCCTGTTTTCTGCTTTCTCCTCATACCTTTGCACATTATTTTTATCCTCAATGCACTCTTGAATGCCTCAACTGAGCCGACCTCCACACATTCAACATTGCAACAATTTCTCCCCACCTTCTCTATCTATCCTGTTTATGATTTTGAAAACATCTATTGGATCTCCTCTTAGTTTTCTTATCGCCAAGGAGAGCATTCCCATCTTCTTCAATCTATTTTTCAACGTACTTCTAAATTGAAAAATCAAGCCCAGCTCATGATGCCAGTATTTCCCTAAATATTAATTGAAAAGTGGGAGGTCAAGTTATACAACGCTTAAATATGGATTCTGGCACCAAACAATTCAGTCAGAATTCATAGAATTCAAAAAGTGTGGAAACAGGCCATTTGGTCCAACAAGTACATACCGACCTCCAAAGAGTATCCCATTCACCTATCTGATTACTCTACATTTCCCCTGACTAATGCACCTAGCCTACATATCCCTAGATGCTATAGGCAATTTAGCATGGCCAACCCACTTAACCAGCTTCTATGTCAGGTTGTCTTATTCACCATATGTTTGCAGTGTTTGTTTTGAATGCTGATTAGGCTATTTTGTGCACTCACCATATGTGGTGGATCATGTCCTTTTTGAGATTTTAACGTTGCTCGTCGACAAATGAATACCCCTATCTAGCAAAACCACAGCCAGATGATCTAAAGGGGACGGTATAAAACAACGTGAATCAGAATTTCAGTGAAGCAAGGGATGAGCTGGGTTTTTCAACCGTTAGACTATGTTACCACTCATCACCTGTTGTGTGTAGCGTGTGCTTTAATTATTTATCACCACTATTACCCATTACCATTACTGTGACTTAAAATACTACAATTTTATTATTTTAAAATACTAGTTAAAAGCAAACCTATTTAAAATTACAAATTAAAATCGCTAAAATATTTAAAATTTAACACTAAAAAGTTATTACATTTTGTCAATAGAGAATATTAAGAGTCCATAAAGATCCATAGCAACTCGAGAGTCAAAGATAAAACAAGATTTGTGATATTCTGAGTGAAAGATTTAAATTTCGTGATACCGAGGTCTTTCATTAATTCAGTGTTCTTTTCGAGCCACTTCCCTCGGGATCCTATCACAAAACCGTAAAAAGATATATTTCTTCCTCCAGTGAGATCCATTATCTCTTTTTCTAGATGTTTATATTTGTTTTTCTTTTCTTCCCAAGCCGACTCAAGAGAGTTAATCTGTAGGTCCGTTCTAATGGTAACGTCACCACAATAATCTGATGTTCTTTCTTAAAAATTAAATCCAGTATCCAAAGTTTTACAGTATCATCTTTGATTCGCGCTTCTATATATATTATCCACCCATTCTTCCTAACAAACTTGACTAATTCCTCTAATATCCTATTATGTCTTTTAATTCTCATGTTTTTGACGTATGGGCACCATCCAGAAATATGCGCAAACGTCTCCGAAGTAGCATTACACCTGCAATTCTTAATGTTGAACGGCCTTCCGTACGACAACGACGCCTGTGTTGGAAATAAATTTGTTCTTAACAAGATCAAATTAATAACTTTGGACGTCTTCATAAATTGCAATATCGTCAACCAATTGTTAGATATATTATCGTTTTTATAATAATGGACACCAGTCCCTTGACAGGGGAGGGCCATTCACCTCTCTAATTCAATGGATCTCCAATTTGCATAGTTTGTACTGCTACATTCTCCCATCTCATCCTCACTATCTTCCACAATAATACCGTCTTCACCCAATTGCCGATTTATATTCGGGTTCCAGATCTTTTCCAACATTTTTAATTTACTAAATTTATACATTTTCACAGCCACACTATCGCCCTCGAACCAAAACGAGGCATGCAAAATTTTGTCCTCGGATTTATGTAGCGTTCCATACTTCCTCAAAATCAAAATTGGGATAAAGGTTGACAATCTATTTAATGCAAGGCCACCACCATGGGACTTAGCATATAACACTCCATCCGTGATGGATTGCGGGAGGTGTACAATTTCTTTAACTGCACTTTTAATTATGTTGTCCATTTTATTAAGATAATTAATTGAAACTTCTGATAAAATTAGATAATAATATAGCCTAGGAATAAAATATGTTTTTAGAAATTCTAATTTTTGCACAGGTATTAAAGGGGATCTTTTTAAATTTCCTATCCATATGTCTAATTGGCTTTCCCGCTCAATGCCAGATAATCCACAAGATAGGGCTTTAGTTTCAGGCTCTCATGAAAGGATAGGATACTCTAAGTAAAAAACTGTCAGTTCTGCACTAAAGCGTTGGCATAGATTACATGCTGAAATCCTGGAGCAAGCTTGAATTCACAATTGATATGAAACTAGAATATTTCCACTGAAACATTGTAGGTTGTAATTCTAATTTGATAATTAATAGCTTTTACAGAACAAAAGGGTGATAGTAGTGTAGTGGTGATGTCATTTGAACAGTAATCTGGAGGTTCAGGCTAATATTTTTGGGACATCAAATCCCAGTGTGGCAGCCAGTCAGAATATAAATTCTATTAATTTTAAAAAGCTGGAGTTAGAAGTGAGACTTCATAGTTATGACATAAATTATTATCAATGTTCGCTTTTACAAATTCTAGTTTATTAAGGCCTTTTAGAGTAGGAAATCTGTCATTTCTACATGATTTGGCCAACATGATTTGGCCGACAAACCCACAGTGACATGATTGACTCTTAACTGCACTCCTAAATATTCTAACAGCAGAACATTGGTTTAGCCACTTTTGGAATATTGCGGGCAATTCTGGTCTCCTTCCTATCAGAAGGAGGTTGTGAAACTTGAAAGGGTTCAGAAAGGATTTATAGGAATGTTGCCAGGGTTGGAGGATTTGAGCTAAAGAGAGGCTGAATTGGCTAGGGCTGTTTTCCCTGGAGTATTGGAGGCTGAGGTGTGACCTTATAGAGGTTTATAAAATCATGAGGGGCACTGATAGGGTAAATAGACAAGGTCTTTTCCCTGGGGTGGAGGAGTCCAGAACTAGACGGCATAGGTTTAGGGTGAGAGGGGAAAGATGTAAAAGAGACCTAAGGGGCAACTTTTTCACGCACTGTGTGCTTTATGTGTGGAATCAACTGCCAGAGGAAGGGTGGAGACTGGTACAACATTTAAAAGGCATCTGGATGGGTATATATGAATAGGAAGGATTTGGAGGGATATGAGCCAGGTGTTGGTAGGTGGGACCAGATTAGGTTGGAATGTCTGGTTGGTATGGATGAGTTGGACCAAAGGGTCTGTTTCCATGCTGTACATCTCTAAGACTCTGATTCTAAGTCACTCAGCTCAAGGAAAATTAGGATTGAGCAACAAATTAAGCTATGAAATAATACATTTCAAGAAACATTCACAATTCAGTTTAAAGTCAAGTGGTGAGAAGAAAAATGGCAGACAATCTACTAAGCAATGATGATGTGGAGGAACAAGATGGAGTTGCCATCGGAATGATAATTTAGCATTTAATATTTTCATCTCTGTTTTATGCAACTAGGCCTCAAAGGAACAACTGAAGCAGGAGATGGGAGTGGGAAGAGAGAGTGGCCAGGGACCACCCAAGCTGCAGCAGCTGTTGCAAATAACAGGAATCTGTAGAAGATTTGTGAAATGGCAGGTTCAGGCATATGGTATTACCTTCCAGCAAAAATCCAAGATTATTCTTATTGTTCCAAGCTGACATACTTTCTGAATCATCACAACCACGCTCAACAGGTGGATGACACATCAAATGTATTGTGATCTTGATTGTCTGAAGACATTGTACTGGAGACAGCAATTGTAACTTCAATTCTATTTTCTCTTTCTATAGACATCAAGTGGCACCAGGCTAGTATAGAAACTTTGGACAAAAGCTCACTCTTTCTTAACATCAACTGCAAACAAAGTTGGAAGCAAAGGAAAGCAGAGAGACAGCCAAGACTGTGAACACAATGTTTTTTTTTCTGTATTCTACAGGCAAAGCATTAGTACCAAATTGGTTACCACTATTAGTACTGAAGATAGTTCAGAATCAAAACATTGTTATGGCATTCTGTAATTGTGCAATGACCTTTATAATGATGTCAGCTGATCGTAAAACTGGGCAAAACAGATTAGAGAGTGAAACCTGGCTTGATAGACCATAGGTTTTATTTTAGCTATTAGTTTATTGTAGTGGTCGGTCATAAGAGGCTGCCAATGTACTGTTAATAAAAGAACCTAAAGTATATGATACACATAAAGGTAAAAACATCAAAGGGTGCCTGAGTAATGGGTATTAATTTGTAAAATCACCTAAACATTGAGCTTTATGCTATAAATAATAGATGGAATCTTACATGTTGTGTGAGTTTCATCTATATTTTCGATATCGACCTATAACTCTATGTAAACCTGCAGGGTCCAAAACTAGAGGACATAGGTTTAAGGTGAGAGGAGTAAGATTTAAAAGAGACGTAAGGGGCAACATTTTCACACAGAGGATGGTGTGTGTATGGAATGAGCTGCCAGAGGAAGTGGTGGAAACTGGTGCAATTACAGCATTTAAAAGGCACCTGGATGGATAAATGAGTTGGAAAGGTTTAAAGAGATATGGGCTAAGTACTGCCAAATAGGATTAGATTAATCTGGGATATCTGGTTGGCATGAACTAGTTGGACTGAACGGCCTATTTCTAGCTGTACATCTCCATTACTCTATGACTCTTCGGTGACTTGGAAAGATTGAGAGCATAAAAACTGGACGCAGTTATTTCCTCCAGTACGACAGCAATAACAGTCCATTTCATATTTTTCATTCTGCAAGGTATAGTGTTCTTTGAGTTAATGGGAATCTTGCCGACTGGCTGGAGAACTGCCAAAAGCTCCACCTTGTCTAATTATGCAAAGGGGTGCCAAACTATGTGCCAAGTAGAGCCGAAAGCTCGGCAGGAGATAGCAACAACACCAACCTGAGACTAGGATTACTGAAAGATCCAGACTCAGGTACCTGGTAGTGGCAGAGGGTTGTGGAAGAATAGGTTGCAGGTTAGGGAGGGCCTTTAGCATCAAGAGATAGAAGTGGATCTCAGCAAGCTGTGTAGGATCTGGTCGTTAGATATGGAGTGGCTTTGAATGAACAACTCTCTCACTCCACAACAGACTGCCTGGGCTTGTTTTTGCCCCACCACCAACCCCACCCCACCCCAACCCCATGGTAGGTGGAATTTGTTGCCCACCTCTATGGCGAATATGATGGCAAGGGGACATTAAATTAGGTGGGATGTTGGTGGGTGGAGAGCCAGCCACCTTCCCACCTCTGCTCTAGTTAAGGTCCTTCAATGCCCACTGATGTTGGTATTTGTACTGCAGCAGGCAGGGAGCTTACCCTGGGGACTGCCTGTAAGCTATTGGGAGATACCTTTACAAGTATGGGATGAGGCCCTTAATTGTCCACTTAAAGGCTTGAATTGCTGGTGGGGCAGGAAGACCCTTCCAGCCTGAATATTGCCATTTAAACTGTGCTTATGAAGAAAGTTGCTGTCTTTGAGCATTTAAGCATTATCAAGGTCTTATTTAAATTAGATCACTGACCTGAGGACATCTGTTGTGCATCCCCAAGAAGGTTAGCAGTAAACCCTGCACAATTCCAATACTAGTAGCAGTCCTCTATTGGAAGGGAGCTAAATGGAATCTAGCAAAACCCTTCAGGATTCTTGTCCTAGACCCACAATCAGGAAGTATAATTTGAAAGTCTGACAATTTTAATGGTAGATTCTTCCCTTTAAAAACCACTGGTTCAGCTACAAGTGAGCTGGGTTAATTTGCTTGTGACAGCTCCCAAACAGCTACATTCAAAACAGCCCAATTTTAGGAAGGCGTCTTAGAACAGGCATTCAATCCTCAGACTTGTATAAGCAAAGACTCTGCTTTCATTTCAGCCCAAAGTCCTGGAAGCCAATAGCGGACCCATTTCCAATTTGTTGGCTAATGTTCTCAAACTACTGTGTTGTATGTTTAGCCACCTATTTTAAACAACAATGAATTTCATTTCTCTAATGCCTGTAATGTAGTAGAATGCCCTAAGGTGTTTTTATGAGGTCTACTCAGACAAGGAAAAGAAGGAGGTGGTAGGACTGGTGACCACAGCTTCACTAAAGAAATAGGGTTAAAGAAAAGAAGAGCAGCAGGGAGGTTGAAGAAATGAATTCTAGATAGTAGGACCTAGTTGGTTGAAGGCAAAATGATTAGATACAGGGAATCAGGATTGGAGGAACACAAAGTTCTCAGATGGTGCTGAAGCTGGAGAAGACTGCAGAGATGGGAGTCAGAAAGAACTGAGAGAGAGAGCGAGAGATAAATGACATGGATGAGAACATGGAGGGTGGGGGAGTAATAAGTGCGTTTGTGGCTGACCAGGGATTGGCTGAGTACAGAACAACCTTGGTTATCCCAATGTCAATTATCCAAATTTTGGATTATCCAAACAAGATCTCAAGGTCCTGTAAAAGTGTTATCTGTTATCTGAACAACCAGTTATCCGAACAAAATACTCCCCACCCGTCTCATGCGGATGATCGAGATTGTTCTGTAGTTAAAAGTGAGGAGGAAGGCGTTACCTTACAGAAGGATAGAAATGGATTGGTCACATGGGTAGATTAGTTGGAGATGGAATTTAACCCTGATAAATGTGAGGTGATGTACTTTGGTAGAACGGGCAGGGCAAGGGAATACTCGATGAATGGCAAGACACTAGGAAGCTCAAAAAAAACAGATGGATCTTGGGTATTTGTCCATAGATCTGCGGAATTGGAAGAACATGTTAATGGGGCAGTTAAGAAGGCATATAGTATACTTGCCTTTATCAATCGAAATACAAATTATAAGAGCAGGGAGGTCATTTTGGAGCTGTACGGAAGTTTGGTTGGCAACAACTGCAGTACTTCCTACACTACAGGAAGGATGTGATCATACTGGAAGGTGTAAAATAGGATTCAGGTGAAGACAGCCTGGATAAGCTTGGGTTGTTTTCTTTGTAGCAGACAAGGTTGAGGGATGACGTGATAGAAGTGATAGAGGTTATGAGAATGGATTGGAAAGCAGCTATTCTCCCTAGTTGTCAGGTCAATAACAATGGGGCATAATTTTCAAGTGCAAGGCAGGAGATTTGGAGGGGATATGAGGAAAGATTGTTTCACCAGGGGATGGTGACAGTCTGGAATGCACTGTCTGGGAGGGTGGTTGAGGTAAGAAACCTCACAACCTTTAAGTAGTACTTCAATAAGCACTTGAAGTATCATATCTTTCAAGGCTATGGGTCTTGTGAAGGAAAGTGGGGCTTACATAGCAGTATAATTTTGGCAGTTCAACCCCAATCAACTGAAGGGCCTCTTCTGCACTTTTTGATTTTATGACAAGGATGAGAATTTTAACTTTGAGGTGTTATTGAATTAGGAGCCAATGTAGATCATTGACCACAGAGACTTGGAATAAATTAGGTTGTAGGCAGCAGAGTTTTAAAGTGTTATGAGGTAATAAATGATAAAGATCAATAAAATCCACAATATATTTTAGATTAAAACTATTATTTGAGGACAGTTGCAAACTTGCAAAAAGCTAACATGGGGCTAGAATCACATTCTTCAAAGTAAAGTGCGAGTAACGAAAGTTAGCT
Organism: Hemiscyllium ocellatum; assembly: GCF_020745735.1. NCBI lineage: Eukaryota > Metazoa > Chordata > Chondrichthyes > Orectolobiformes > Hemiscylliidae > Hemiscyllium > Hemiscyllium ocellatum. The sequence continues at coordinate 90,896,844 of NC_083411.1, read as the reverse complement.
TTAAGATACAGACTTGGAAACAAATTTCCTTGACTCACTAAAGGATCAGACAAAAGACAATTGATGGGAAGTTTTAAGTTGTAGCTGGCGCACTGATTCTGAATGGATTAAATTGTCATAACACGAGCAATTTCTGTGCAGGCTGATAGCTAATTGATCAAATGTTCATTTACATGTTTAGATAACAGACTCCCTCATTGTCTAACCATGGAAAATGTTGCTGAGATATTTAATTTCAAATTCAAGAACTAATTCTCCTCTGAGGATATAATGATCAGTGAAGGCCATTGTCAGTACACAATAGGTGCACATTTTATGAGTCAATGTTCTAAGCTGTTTAAATTTGGCATATTTGGATTTTTATGCTAATAGCATAATATGTTTACTAAGAATATTCACCAGGTTTCAGTTGCATACACAAGTACTCCAGTCTGTTACCATTTGTCCATGGACAATGATTTATTGGAGTCATATTTCATGATATTTACACTGTTTAATAGTAATAACTCAAAGGTCTGCAGTGCTGTTAGAGCTGCAGACTTTGGACTATTACCGGGAATAAGTGCCATTCATGATCACAATTCCAGGTACTGATGCAGCGTGCCAGTACAGGTCTTCCAATTTCTGGCAATAATCAAGTTTTGGCCTTTGCTGCTTAATCTTATCCTTGTCAGAATCTACCTCTGCCTCACCCAAAAGAATACAAAGTGAATACACCACTTACAAAGCCACAGCACACTTATGAATTAAAATATGAATTTTGTTGTGTTTACAAATTAAGTTAATGATTTATTAGTCTGTATCACTCTATTAGAGAAGTGTATGAAATGTTAACGGGTACCACAGTAAATCATTAGTAATGAGTACTTCCTTCACCAGTTCCTGAATTAGGGCCAACTCATATTCAATTATCATTAAAGTTTTGCTTTTGTGACATTCTAAGTCAGTACTGTTAAAGATTGATGAAGTATACATCTACAATTTTATTTTCTAATACACACAATGCTTCGCCAAGTGCAAAAAAAAGGCTGACAAGCAAAAGTAGAAAAATAGTGAAGTAATGAAATCAAGTAATTGTGTAACATGGGGGGAAGGTTTTGCTGGTTAGTTTTTCTGAAAAACTCAATGTTTATTTTGCAAGAAATAGTGATTAAAACTAATTTTGACAATGTCATAAATGCAGAATAATCAAAGGAAATTTTTCAGCATGGTTTGTTATGGGTAACACTTGTGCAAATCACCTAACTAGCCGGCAGATCAAGGAGTGATTTGGGAAAGAAAGAGTTAGAATATCTTTTTAAAAACTGGAGCCAAACATTCTACCAATTAATGCACAATGAAATGTAATAGTACTTAAGAAAGGAAAAGTTGTGCTTCACAAACGTGATCAATTGTGTTCAAGAAGTGAAAGATGCGGTGGCTGTAAGAAATGCAGTGGATTGGGTGTACACTGACTTCATGAAAGTCATTGACATGATACCACAAAGGTTTCCTTTGGAAAAGATTAAGGATTTTGGAATTGTGGTGAGATGATACATTGGACTAAAAGTGGTCATAAACAGAAAACAATAAAGCCAGCTTTTCAAGGTGATTGGAAATAGATTGTGAAATATCAAAGTATTTTGGGGCTATTAATGTTCACCTTTTATGCATGATTTGACAATGGACTTCTCAGGAATGGTGATGCTAAACACAGAATTGAAGATAATCAGGCTCTAGTATGTACCACAGCGGAAGATCTGCAGATATCAGTGAGTAGAACGAACAAAGTGATTAAAGCTTTCAGAATGAAATTCTGAAGATTGGAAAAAATAATGGTGGGAAAATATAACTTAAAATAAATGGACAATGTCTGGAACAGGTAAAGTTAAAAATCACAACATCAGACTATAGTCCAACAGGTTCATTTGGAAGTCTTAGTTTTCGGAGCACTGCTCATTCATCAGGTAGATGTGATACGGGATTATAAGACACAGAATTTATAGCAAAAGATCAGTGTCATGCATGTAACTGATACAATATATTGAACAAGCAATCAAAAAAATGGTAAATAACAAAGTCAGTGACTGTGATGTTACTACTAATGGAGTATTGGGACTATCAGTCAAGAATATGTAATAAGACTTCAGAACCAGAGGCCTGGCTTTGACTCACATCTTCTCCAGAGTTATTTAATACCATCTTTAAACAGGTTGTTTAGAAAAGATCTGTTGGGGCTTTCAGAATATATAATGAGGCTTTCGAGCTCTTGTGGTGCAGTAATAGTGTTTCTACATCTGGATCAGAAGGTCAGGCAGACAAGCGTCGTAACATATCTGAACAGCTTGATTAAAAATATTTACATAATAAGGCTTGACTGACAGCTGAGACAACCATTACACTGTTTAAAACCCTGAGAGGCACTAAAAGTGAGTGATTGACAATTGAATGAAATATTGAATTGGGTGGTCAACGTTGATTTGGAACGTTTGTCTGTGCCCATTTTTATTTCAAACTTGTGTCCATGTAAAGACAAACTTGGTCAATGACAAAGGTATAGCAAGATGTGGCCCTGGTTTAGAATGGAGGGTTTCTGGTTATACATTGTGGAACTGTTGTTGAACAATACTCTCAACAGCCTGGCTGGAAAGGGTTTGTATTGGCTGCCTGCTCCCTGGTTTAGTACCTGTCCTCTTCCTCATGCTGCTGGTTCTCTGACAAATTTCCATAATACCTTGGTTGTGAAATGCAGAGGATGCATACAATATTCTTACATTAGGTTCAGGTAAGATAAATACTTCTGAAAGACCTTAGCTGAATAAGGTGTCCTGCTGAGAACCCTTCTTCTCTCCCTGTCTGCCTAGTGCTAGCAACTTTATTGCAGCATCTGCTCCATGCCCCTGCCAGGTTATGGTAATTGTAACTGGGAACAAAATGGTCTGACCAGCACACTTGAATTTAGAACCAAGGCCTTTACCACATAGTCACAGTGTCATTGAGTCATACAGCACGGAAAGAGACCCTTTGGTCCAATCAGTCCATGCTGAACATAATCACAATCTAAACAAATTGCACCTGTCTGCTCCTGGCCCATATCCCTCCAAAACTTTCCTATTTCATGGACTTATCTAAACATCTTTTAAGTGTGCCCACCTCCACTACTTCCTCAGGAAGCTTATTCCATATGTGAACAACCTACTGTGGACAAAAATGTGCCCCACTTCACCAATATTACATAACCCCTGAAAGTCAATGGTCACTTTTATATACTCAGATGGATCTAGCAGAAATTGATCAGTAACCAGATGGAGAGATTAAAGAGCCCTGGTATGGCTTGTTTCATAATGAACATCTATCCATTCATGTATGAATGTGTAAAAATGTGTGTAAGCTAGATTGACAATATTAAAAATTGCAAGAATAATGTCAAATCAACACTACTTGCTGACTAATCTCGGTCAATTTGTCTACGCTGCATTTGCGTTTGGTATTTTACTAATATCTACCTCACTGACTTCCTCAAAATGGCATTCAGCATGGGTTGTGCCTATGCAATAAAGACATTAACAACTGTACCATCAAAGCTGCTGGTTTAGGGAGCTGCATTTTGTGGCCTGATTGTTTTAAGTGGTTGAGAGACATGGATATAATGTTAAATGTATCACCAATGGCTTTGTAATAAAAGACTGCTAACTTTTAAGAATAAACGTGGAATTCTCTGCCACAGAGCGCAGTTGAGGCCAAAACATTGAATGTTTTCAAGAAGTTCATAGATAAAGTTTATCTATTAAAATGGCTCTGGGGAGAAAGTGGGAGCAGGTACAAATGATTAGTCATGATCATAATGAATGGTGGGGCAGGCTCACAGGTCCAAATAGCCTATTTCTGTTCCTATTTTCTATGTCAATGTTTCTCTATTAGATAGATGAAGGAAAAGGGGAATAAATAGATAGAGGGAGGGGCAGGAAAATGAAATTAGGGGATTGTTGTTTGTATTTAGTTTAAACACCAATACAGACTTGTTGGATGGAATATTCTGTTTCTGTATTGGAATTTGTTTGAAATGTTCATGGCTTTCATCATTTCCACATTGTTTATTTTATACTGCACAATCTAGTGATGCACCAGTCTGCTAATCAGTCAGTTTTAAAATTCTGGTCCATATTTTCAAATTCATTCACAGCCTTGTTTCTCCCCCTCTCTGTGATCGCCTTTCGCCCGATAGCCCTCAAGGAGCTCTACATTGTTCCAACTATGGACCATAATGCATCACACAGTCTCTTCACTCCATATTTGAGGCTGTGTCTTTTAAACTCTAGAGTTCCTTCACAAAACCTCTCTTTGAGGGCCATGTTTTGTGAAGGCAGTGGCCTCATGGTTTTATCACTGGACTGTTAAACTTGGGAGGTAGGTAATATTCTGGGGACCCAAATTCAAATACCACCAGGGCAGATGGCGGAATTTGAATTCAATCAAACTCTGGAATTAGAAGTCTAACGATGACCATGAAACCATTGCAAATTTTTGGAAAAAACTGTTCTGTTTCACTAATGTCAGAGAGTCACAGAGATGTACAGCACGGAAACAGACCCTTCAGTCCAACTTATCCATGCTGACCAGGTATCCTAATCCAGTCTAGTTCCACCTGCCAGCACCCGGCCCATATCCCTCCAAACCCTTCCTATTCATATATCCATCCAGATGCCTTTTCAATATTGCAATCATACTAGCCTCCACCACTTCCTCTGGCAGCTCATTCCATACACCCTCTGCGTGAAAATGTTACCCTTTAGGTCTCTTCTATATCTTTCCCCTCTCACTCTAAACCTATGCATTCTAGTTCTGGACTCCACCACCCCATGGAAGAGACTTTTTCAATTTACCCAATCCATGCCCCTCATGATTTTATAAATCTCTATAAGGTCACCCCACAGCCTCCGACACTCCAGGAAAAACAGCCCCAGCCTATTCAACCTCTCCCTATAGCTCAAATCTTCCAACCCTGGCAACATCCTTGTAAATCTTTTCTGAACCCATTCATGTTTCACAACATCCTTCTGATAGGAAGGAGACCAGAATTGCACGCAATATTCCAACAGTGGCCTAACAAATGTCCTGTGCAGCCGCAACATGACCTCCCACCTCCTGTACTCAATACTCTGACCGATAAAGGAAAGCATATCAAACGCCTTCTTCACTATCCTATCTACCTGCGACGCCACTTTCAAGGAGCTGTGAACCTGCACTCTGAGGTCTCTTTGTTCAGCAACACTCCCTAGGACCTTACCATTAAGTGTATAAGACCTGCTAAGATTTACTTTCCCAAAATGCAGCATCTCACATTTATCTAAATTAAACTCCTTCTGCCACTCCTCAGCCCATTGGCCCATCTGATCAAGATCTTGTTGTAATGTGAAGTAACCTTCTTCGCTGTCCACTACACCTCCAATTTTGGTGCCATCTGCAAACTTACTAACTGTACCTCTTATGCCTACATCCAAATCATTTATATAAATGATGAAAAGCAATGGACCCAGCACCGATCCTTGTGGCACACCACTGGTCACAGGCCTCCGGTCTGAAAAATAACCCTCCACCACCACCCTCTGTCTTCTACCTTTGAGCCAGTTCTGCCTCCAAATAGCTAGTTCTACCTGTATACCATGAGATCCCAACCTTGCTCACCAGTCTCCCATGGGGAACCTTGTCAAACACCTTACTGAAGTCCATACAGATCACGTCCACTGTTCTGCCCTCATCAATCCTTTTTGTTACTTCTTCAAAAAACTGAATCAAGTTTGTAACACATGATTTCCCATGCACAAAGCCATGTTGACTATCCCTAAGCAGTCCTTGCCTTTCCAAATACATGTACAGGGGAACCTCTATTATCTGAACGTGATGGGTGGGCACTATTTCGTTCAGATAATTGATTATTCGGTTAATCGATTAAATGCCTTCCTGCTGGGCTCAGAATTTTTAAGGAATGCTCCTCATTCAGGAGACTGCAGCAGCACACTGAGCGCGATCCCCGCCTCCCCGTCCATCACTGCCCCCGCCCACCCCCAACCTTGTCCAACACCGCCCCCCTCGCCTGCCCCCCCAAACATCGCCCCCACCCACCCCAAACCCCGCCCAACACTGCCCCCGCCTTGCAGCCCTGCACCCTGCCCACCCCCAACAGTGCCCCCACCCGCCCCCTCTGACCCGTCCAAGACCGCCCCCCCCCCAAGCCGGTCAACACTGCTCCCCACCCCTATGCTGACACCCCCCCGTCCACCCCCCCAACCCCCTCTCCAGGGCAGCTGGACTGTATACCAACAACAAGACTGCAGGGCTGCTACTGCAGCTGCCTTTGTAGGGTAAAGTCTCCAAATAGCGCGCACACACACACACACACAAACACACACACACAGCCACAGACACGCACAGACACACACGCACACAAACACACGCACAGACACACACACACACAAACACACGCACAGACACACACACACACACAAACACACAAACACACGCACAGACACACACACACACACACAAACACACACACACACAGCCGCAGACACACACACACACACACACACACAGCCACAGAGACACACACACAGAGAGACACAGAAACACACACACGCACACACACACACACACGCGCACACACACACAAGCACACATGCACACATACACAGCTTCTTACTGCAACTTTTTGACAGGTTCCATCTCTGCTGTATACAAGACAATGTTAGAGAGATTATCTGGAGAAGGGGGTGTTCAGGGTAGAACTCCAGGGAAAGTGTGGGGAGAGAGAGAGAGAGTGGGAGGTTTAATCACTGTAAACAAAAGACGCGATCACTGTTGGAAACACGTTTTTGATGTAATGTTTCTATCGGACCTCTGAGATCTCCTTCAGATAATCTGATTTTCAGATAATTGATATTCGGATAATCGAGGTTCCTCTGTATATCCTGTCCCTGAGGATTCCGTCCAACAACTTGCCCACCACCGACGTCAGGCTCACTGTTCTATAGTTCCCTGGCTTATCCTTACCACCCTTCTTTAGCAGTGGCACCACGTTAGCCAATCTCTAGTCTTCCGGCACTTCACCTGTGACTATTGATAATACAAATATCTCAGCAAGAGGCCCAGCTTCCGTAGCTTCCCACAGAGTTCTAGGGTACACCTGATTTATCCACTTTTATGTGTCCCAAGACATCTAGTCACTTTCTGCTCTGTAATATGGACATCTTTCAAGATATCACCATTTATTTCCCTTCATTCTATATCTTCCATGTCCTATCCCACAGTAAATACCGTTGCAAATATTCATTTAGTATCTCCCCCATTTCCTGCGGCTCCACACAAAGGCCACCTTGCTGATCTTTGAGGGCCCCTATTCTCTCCCTAGTTACTCTTTTGTCCTTAATGTATTTGTACAAACCCTTTGGATTCATTTGATGTATCTTATCTGTACCTTACATATGCTTCCTTCTTTTTCTTAACCAAAGCCTCAATATCTCTAATCATCCAGCATTTCCTATACCTACCAGTCTTGCCTTTCACCCTTACAGGAATATATTGTCTCTGGATTCTTGTTATCTCATTTCTGAAGGCTTCCCATTTTCCAGCCCTCCCTTTACCTGTAAACATCTGCCCTCAATCAGCTTTTGAAAGTTCTTGCCTAATACTGTCAAAAATGGCCTTGCTCCAATTTAGAATTTCAACTTTTAGATCTGGGCTATGCTTTTCCATCATTATGTTAACACCATACAATTATGGTTGCTGGTCCCAAAGTGCTCTCCCACTAACACCTCAGTCACATGTCCTGCCTTATTTCCCAAGAGTAAGTCAAGTTTCACACCTTCTCTAGTAGGTACATCCACTTATTGAATCAGAAAATTTTGTTGTACACACTTAACAAATTCTTCTCATCTAAACCCTTAACACTATGGCAGTCCCAGTCTATGTTTGGAAAGTTAAAATCCCCTACTATAACCACACTATTATTCTTACAGATAATCGAGATCTCCTTACAAATCTGTTTCTCAATTTATCTCTGACTATCGGGGGGGGGGGGGGGGGTGGGGGTGCAGGGTTGGGGGTTATAATATAATCCCAGTAAGGTGATCATCCCTTTCTTGTTTCCCAGTTCAACCCAAATAACTTTCCAGGATGCATTTCCAGGAATATCCTCCCTCAGCACAGCATTAATGCTATCCCTTATCAAAAACACCAATCCCCCTCCTCTCTTGCCTCCCTTTCTATCCTTCCTGTTGCATTTGTATCCTGGAACATTAAGCTGCCAGCCCTGTCCATCCCTGAGCCATGTCTATAATTGCTATGATATCCCAGTGCCATGTTCTTAACCATACCCTGAGTTCATCTGCCTTCCCTGTTAGGCCTCTTGCATTGAAATAATTGCAGTTTAATTTATCAGACTTACCTTGTTCTCTGCTTTGTCCCTGCCTGCCCTGACTGTCTGACTCACTTCTTTTCTCAACTGCACCAGTCTCAGATTGATCTCTTTCCTCACTATCCCCCGGGTCTCCTCCCACCAACACACCACCCTCCCACCCCCCACCCACCCCCAACCTTAACATTGTCAATCCTCCTGAGCAGCTCTGGAAAACCTCCCTGCCAGTACAGTATATTAGTCACCTTCCAATTCAGGTGCAATCCGTCCTTCTTGTACAGGTCACTTCTACCCCAGAAGAGATTCCAATGATCCAAAAATGTGAATCCTTCTCCTAGACACCAGCTCCTCAGCCATGCATTCATCTGCTCTATCCTCCTTCAGGAATTTTTAAATTCCTGACTAACTCTCTATATTCTCCCTTCAAAATCTCATCCTTTTCCCTTCCTATGTCATTGGTGCTAATGTGTACAATGGCCTCCTGTTGGTCCCTCTCCCTCATGAGAACATTCTGCACCCTCTCTGAGACATCCTTGATCCTGGCACCAGGGAAGCAACACACCATTCTGATTTTTCGCTGCTGGCCACAGAAACGTCTATCTGTGTCTTGGACTAGAGGGTCTTCTAACACAATTGATCTCTTGGAACCCAACATACCCCTCATTGCATTATAGCCAGTCTCAATACCAGAAACGTGGCTGTCCATGCCACATTCCCCTGAGAATCTAACACCCTCTACATTTTCCAAAATAACATACTTGTTTGAAATTGTGATCCTTTAAGGATGGAAACTGCCATCCTTACCTGGTCTGGCTTACATGTGACATCAAATGCACAGCAATGCAGTTGACTCTTAACTGCCTGATGGGCAATAAATGCTGCTGTAGCCAGTGATGCCCACATCCCATGAGTGAATAAAAAAATTCTTAACATCTGTCAAAAATTAGAAGCTTAATATTTTCATATTTGGCTCAATGTCAATTCCAATTTTTGTCATACAACTGTTTTCTCATGTGTCTTGGTATATTTTAGTAGATTAACAATCTTACACAAATGCAATATTATTGTTTGCCAGGTAGTCTGTGGCATGTAACCAGCTGCTCAAATTTGCACAATTGCAAAGTTTGCTTTACCAGTTACCAGCGCTTGAATATCAGAACTTAGCAATTATTCAATAAGAAACTGTGACCATTATGCACAAGTCAAATCACCAATTTGGGCACATTTCATGGCTGGACAATAATAGAAGGAAAGTAAAGAACAGCTAGTTGGCTTTTACAGTAATCTGTAGATTGGAATTGTAGGAGGAAAGAAAGACAAATCATGAGCAGCACAATAGAAATTTGAACTCCCACAGCAGTCATTGCCTGGAATGTTAGTAATAAATGAGATCTGACTCCTCCATGAAAATGATGGATGACTGAAAAAGTCTGGGAACTTCTTATTCATGATAGTATTACACACATTTATCTGATGTAACTGCCTGAAATAGAACATTCATCTCAACTGTGTAGATTATCTAGATTTTATTTAGAATGGATAATAGTTCTTAGAATGTGTCAGTTGTAATGTATTTTTGTGAAAAATGAGAACAATAACATCTTCAGTTTATTTTAAAAGACCCCATTAAGCCCTGTGTGATATGCTGAATATCTCACTAGGTTGATTTATCTGTAAAGGTTTGTCTGACAGTATTCATTGCTCCCAGCTCCCCATCACCCAGTCAAAAAACATCCGGGGCTTTCATTGAATTTTAATGAGGCTAATATATTTGTTTTGTATTAGAAAATTGATTTCTTTTTAGAATTGTCCATCATTTTTTGAAGCAACTGTTTTGAGTGTTACAACACGTTACTTTCACAATGGAAACCAATTGTGATAGATAAACAACAAAGCTCATATATACGTATGAACTATTTTATAATAGAATTATTGAACAAGAGAACACAACTCCTTCCTGAATCATTCTATCTGGGAAATCTCAATATTTGATTTCAGTTTTCACCTTCGATCACAAAATCATGGTATTCAATACTTGAGCCACACAAAAATAACTAATTGCAATTATATAGCACCTTTAAATATAGCAAAAACAAAGATCAAGTCAAAATAATAGACATTTTGTTGGGTAATCAAAGATGTAATCAAAGGATAAATTTAAAAAGAGGCCAAAGGAGCTGAGATGAAGAGGTATAATATTGGAAATCCAGATTTCAGTCCAAGAGTCTGCCAATACTCCCAATGTATGACAAGTGAGGATACTAGGGACATCTGAATTGTAATGACATGTTTATTCCTGATTGATCTCCTGCATGTTTCCAGCATTTATTTTTGCTGCAGAAATTAGTGAGGAGATAAAAAGAAAAAGAAAACATCTTCCAAGTAACATTAAAATATTTCCTCAAAACATTTCAAAATTATCCAAGAATTCTATCATTCTCACTTGACATAATTATTAGACGTGAAACATTCAGACTGGTACCGGCTGTGTCTTTGAAAGCTTATTTCTCAACTTCTCCCAATCAGTGCTATTTATGCCCAAGAAATGTTGCCATTACATGGCAATTTGTTTTGATCTTACTGGAAAGTGAATAATTCATTTGTACAATTTACAGGAACATTGAATCTAAGGTACATTTTTTTTTGAAAGTTTTCACAGTGATGCCAATCAGTTTAGTACACATGAAATTCCACAGTGACAGTCTGTTCTAGGCTTCAAATTGCTGGGGGATTAGGTTAACATTACAGAGAAAAACCCTCTGTTAAACTAGTTTTTGATATAGTAACTGAGGACCAGTACAGAAATAGGGCATAATCTTATACAGCTGTGAACAATGCAACCTATGGTGAGAAATTAGGAAGAATCATGTTAGAAGGCTGATCTCGAACATTGAGAGCAACTAGTTGCATTTTCCAACAGAGTTCTGGACTTCAAGACAAGATCCTCATGAAGGAATGGGGAGAGATCTATTAATGGGAATTATTGCTTGCTTTAACATTCATTAACACTGAATTTCACCTCATTAATATGCAGTTTCCTAATGTACCAGAAGATAGATTGAAAGCAGAGAACCAGAGCCGAAATTCCCCAAATGAAAGTCAGGGAGTGAATATCTGATGGCTTCAGCTCATTCGCTGTTCCTCTGAAAATCCAGAACCAATGTATCAGGGTATATGGTAGGGCTTTGACTGTGTGCACCCCACATCCACAGATGCTGACATTGACATGTGCCAGATTCTCTGTGCCATCATACAATAGGCTTCTGCACCTCAATACTAAACTTTGGGGTGCATCAGCAAACGTTAATGTAATGCTGCTGGAAGGAAACTTTGTGTGCAAATACAGGCACTCAACTCACGGACTGGACCAGGGAGCATCTCAGGTCTGCTTACTCATTGTCTCTTCATGTTCATTTAATTAGCACCTACCAAGAAACTCACAGCATCCCAGTTTTGCCTTTTTTTGGGATTTGTCTCCTCAGCCACCATTTAAAGGCTCACAGTGTTGCTTATCGCCTTGATGTTTAGCACAGGGATAGAGCCAGGCAGCTTGTCATGCTGGACGATAGTCAAGGGGGTGGACATCTTGTTGTGTGGCACATTGCTGCCTCAGTCTCACACCTGTACTGCGTGCCAACAGCTTACGCAGCAAACACATAACACACGAACAAACCAGCAGGCCATGTCTCAAAATCTAAGGGGATTGGACCTCAGTGAAGGCCAGGGAATACCCAACAGTCACAGTAAATCAACAGAAGCTGGTGATGTCAGTCTAGGGGCTTGATCAGGGTCATTCAGCTGCTTAGGGCAGTCAGGGTCAGGCTCACCTCCTTGTCAGATTCCCCATCTTGGTCACCCATCTTGGCTCTTTCTGTCTTTTTGTGGGCTCTTTTCTCCTGGATTGAGAGAAAGAGAAGGATTGAGTGAGATGAAAATGGGTGGCACATTTAATTTGCACCACAATGGAAGGGGTACTCAACACGATTTTGTGTACAGGAAATCTTGTCTCACAAACTTGAAGAGCTTTTTGAAGAAGTTAACAAAGAGGATTGATTAGGGCAAAGCAGTGGACGTGATCTATAGGGACTTCAGTAAAATACTCAACAAGGTTCCCCACGGTAGACTGATTAGCAAGATTAGAGCTCATGGAATACAAGGAGAACTAGCCATTTGGATACAGAACTGGCTCAAAGGTAGAAGACAGAGGGTAGTACTGCAGGGTTGGTTTTCAGACTGGAGGCCTGTGACTAGTGGAGTGCCACAAGGATCGGTGCTGGGTCCACTGCTTTTCGTCATTTATATAAATGATTCGATTGTGAACATAGGAGGTATAGTTAGTAAGTTTGCAGATGACACCAAAATTGGAGGTGTAGTGGACAGTGAAGAAAGTTACCTCAGATTACAATCGAAACTTGATCAGATGGGCCAATGGGCTGAGGAGTGGCAGGTGGAACTAGCTAAATGTGAGATGTTGCGATTTGGAAAGGCAAATCAGGGTAAGACTAATACGTGTAAAGTTCTGGGGAGTGTTACTGAACAAAAAGACCTTGGAATGCAGGTGTGTAGTTCCTCGAAATTGGAGTAACAGGTAGATAGGATAGTGAAGAAGGCATTTGGTATGCTTTCCTTTGTTGGTCAGTGCATTGAGTATAGAAGTTGGGAGGTGATGTTACAGCTGTACGGGACATTGGTTGGGCCACTATTGGAATACTGCATGCAATTCTGATGTCCCTGCTAAGAGGAAGGATGTTGTGAAACTTGAAAGAGTTCAGAAAAGATTCGCAAACGTGGTGCTACATTTGGAGGGTTTGAGCTATAGGGAAAGGCTGAGTCAGCTGGGGCTGTTTTCCCTGGAGAGTCGGAGGCTGAGGGGGTGTCCTTATAGAGGTTTATAAAATCATGTGAGGCATGGATAGGATAAATAAAAAAGGTCTTTTCCCTGTGGTGGGGGAGTCCAAAACCAGAGGGCATTGGTTTAAGGTGAGAGGGTAACAATTTAAAAGGGACCTAAGGGGCAACTTTTTCACACAGAGGGTGGTGCATGCATGAAATAAGCTGCCAGAGGAGGTGGTAGAGGCCATTACAACATTTAAAAGGCATCTGGATAGATATGTGAGTAGGAAGGGTTGAGAGAGATATGGGCCAAATGCTGGCAAATGGGACAAGATTTATTTGAGATATCTGGTCAGCATGGACAAGTTGACCAACTGTCCTGCATATCTGTGACTCTGAGTCAGTAAGTGTTTCTCTGCCAATGGCTCATAGCCTTTGTGTGTAGATGATCCCCAAACAACCATACCCCCTTTCTGATGACAAATCCCACAGCTTCACCCTTCGCCAGTTCCCACTAACCTGTTTACATGTTTCTGAGCCTGCCTACATTTCCCACCAAGAACCTGGCACGTGAGCTGATTGTGCCTGATGCAGTTACTCATTGCCCTTTCCCCCTTGAAGCCAGGGTGATCCTAACCATTGATGAATCCCCTTCCTGCATGACCCCCTTCCCAACCATGCTTTACCATATTCCATTTGGTCATGCCATGAAATCGCAGTTTGCTACACATAACACGGAGATCCTTCAGAGCAAGCAGCAAGCTGATCCATCAGGCTCTGGTTTCCATGGCGTGTTTTCTCAAAGTCTAGACTGTTAGATGAGTTTGGAAAGATAAGAAAGTTGAATATTCAAGAATCATGTTGGTCTTAACAAGGCATTTATAAAGCAATAATCTGCTTTCATTGGCAAACTGTTACTGCCTAGCAAGAAGCTCACTGCATCTGTTGTGAAAGGCATAAAAGGCACAAAAGATAGTAAACAGTAAAAGTGCAGGAAGAGAGGCCATGGGACAATTACACAATAAACATGGAATCTATACATGAAGGTGAGGGCATAGATGAGGCTCTAAATGAGTACTACATACTTGTATTTGCCAAGGAAGAAGTTGCTGCAAAAGTCATAGTAAAGGAACAGATACCTGAGAAAATGAATAGGCTAAAAATTAATAAAGAGGAATGACTGAGAAGCCTGGATGTAAAGTTGATAAACCATTCAGCTCTGATGCATCCAAGGATGCTAAAGGGAAATAAAGGTTAAAAGTATGGAGATACAGACTGTATGAACTTCCAGTCCACCCTAGAAATGGGTGGGAGGTTGTTTTGGAGAGCTAAAGAATTAGAAATGCTAATCTTTGTTCACAAAAAGGATTCAGAAATAAACCTATGAACTATAGACCAGTCAGTTCAATCTCAGTGCAATTTACATTTGTAGTCTGGGAGAAAATGAACAGTGACTTAGTCAAGGGTGAACCAACTCAAGAAAAGCAGCATGATTTGTGACAGACCAACTGAATTTAAACAATTTGATTGCCCTTTTTTAAGGTAATAGAGAGGGTCGGTGAGGCCAATGTGCTTTATGAACTTCCAAAGGATATTGGATAAAATGCCACATTATAGCTTGCTGATACATCAAGGCCTTGGAATGAAAGGGATAGCAGTGGTAAGAATACAAAATTCAGTGATTATCAGGAAACAGAGTATTGGAAAATATTTTTTTTTCAGACCAGAGGAAATAATACAATGGTATTCCCAAGAATCAGTACAAGGACCATTGCTTTTCCTGACAAGTTTGACATAGACTTAGGTGCACAGAGTTTAACTTTAAATTTTGCAGATGACACAAAACATTTCTTCAGAACATTTGAAGGAGGGTAACTGGACTTGAAGTGTCAATTCTGCTTTCTCTTCATAGACACTGCCAAGCCTGTTGGGTTGCTCCATCAACTTCTGTCTTGTTTCAGATTTCCAACATCTACAGTTCTTTATTTTATTTAAAATGTTGAGAGCTCAGTTCAACTTTATCCTCATTTGGGAGGATATATAAATGTGTGTTTGATATACTTAAATACATTAACTCAATTATTCAGATGTTTTAAGACCATTTTAAATCTCGGTCAAGAGACTGAAATGGGACACGAATCACAAAACAATACTACTATTTATGCCCATGGTAAGAGAATGATATCACCAATAAAAGCCATACAGTGAACTATTGCATGCATTCTTATCGTTAAGGAACTGGTTGTCAACACCAATGAGACGAACACAGTGCAGAAACCCAAAGGTCATGAGCATTTCCAAGAAAATAATTTGAGATCATATGATCTCACTCCCTAATCTTAGAAAGGTCCTTATCAGAAAAACTTTTCATGATTTCACATTAATGTATATTTATTTACATACTTTTCCAGAAACAGAAGAAATTGTGCAGAATACAGTATGGTATTGTTTCATTAGATTAACAATGCAGAGGTCACCAATGACCCATTGATATGAATATAAATGCCACGGTATCTACTGGGGGATTTGAAATCAGTTACTTAAATAAATCCAGAATAAAATATCTGGTACCTGTAATGGTGTCTAGAAAGCCACTGAATTGTAATAACAATCCACTCAGTACCATCAATTACAGGGAAAGAACTTGGTAATTGTTAAGCAGATTGACCGAAATGTCATTTTAGACTGACAGCAATAAGTTTAATTGTGAACTACCTTTTGAAATGGCCTTTCAGTTCACTCAGTTGTATCAAGCCACTACAAAAAGCTATAATGAGCATAAAATGATCAGACCATTTGTCATCAATCAGAAAACATATATGCACTGACAGAATTATTACTTCTTCACAAATACTTTCAGTTGCTAGAGTGGAGCAGCATTTTCTCTTCTGATTTTGAATTTTTAGCATCTGTGTTCCAGTTGTGTTTATACAGGTATATCCAACTCAGCATCCTACAAGATATCCTCAGCAATATTTGGGGATTATGTCATAATAGGTGAATTTCCTTAGATTAGTCAAGCAACCGCATGACATAAATCAAGCTCACGGAATCAAAGCTTTCAGATTCCCAGACTCCTCCAACACCATCCCTGTATGTCCTGACCCAAAGACTCACCAGAGTGGTATCAATGGTATAGATATAGGAGGGAATTGGTCTGAAGTCTTCAATGTGATTTCAGAACCAATGATTCATTGCATCAGATCAATCACAGCAAGGAAGCCACTTGCTGATGACCACCTACCACCCTCCCTCAGAGAACATTAAACTACAGAGCAGATTAATGATTTGGGTGAGAGTAGGCAGAACGTAACAGAGAGAGACTGACAATGGTAAAAGTGCATTAATAACTAAAGTATCATCAGGCAAGTATTGAAAAGAGTTAATGCTAAGGTATATTATGCTATTGCGTAAACCATTTACAAAAAAAATGAATAGGTTTTATAAAAAATAATGGATTTTACTTTATAGCCATTTACAGGCACATTACTCAGATTTTCCAAACCTACTCTGGCAACCTACTGAACTTGATCATGCAAGAAACAAAAGTTCAGATTGTCATTGTCAAGTTAAACATCAGTGATTAAGTTTCCTCCTTTCAGGTGGTGGGTCAACTATTGCACCAGCAGGTGTCAAGAAGCCTTTTGTGTATTTCATGCATCACATTAAAACCACAACCTATTGGAGTTAAATTCATCCACCCAATTAGTATCTATCCAACTGAGATATGTGATGCTTCAGAAATCCAACAGCAAAAAGCAGCCATGTCCCTGGTGAGTTGGCCTTTTCTCATCCAGCTTAACATTCTTATAGTGGTATGACTCTAAAACGATGGACACATCAAGTTAGACTGTCACTTCTTCAAATCCAGTCAACACATGCAAGCAGATAAAGGCAGCCTGTCTCTCTGGGCCATCTTCAAGGTCGATGGGCATTCAACCAACAGGAGCCAGTTTATGGAAGGACAGCAAGCTTCAGTGCACCATGGCAAAGGGCTGTGTATGGCTGAACCTTATGGAGCAGCGCAAAATTGTAAACAGACAGAAGCATTGTCTGAGGCAACATGGAACTGTGAAGGAGAGGAAAAGTAGTTCAGGCAAGAGTGGGCTGCAGTCAGTCTGGGGTTGGGGGGATTGTGCACCAGTCAGGTACCAAGCTCCAGATACATAGCACTCCAGACACAAAATATGATTGATTTTTAACTGCCCTCTGAAGTGGCCTAGCAAGCCATATAAACACAAGGGCATGTACTGTATTCACTCAGACAACATGAAGATAATGAAACAGTGATTACTTTTTTCCATTGGCATCAGATCTTATGAGAAATTAAGGCAAAGTTGAGGAAAATCAAAATATTTACATTGGATTAAAACTTTAGCTGCACATTATGGTTAAGGAATCATTTGCCTGTCTGTCTGTCTCACTCTCCTTCCTCACAGAACCCCTCACTCTGTCTCTAGCCTGAGAATGACATCCCTTCCTCCAGGGAGCAGCTGCAGGTAATATCTAGCTCTCCTGTTTGCCGCCCTTCCTCACTGTCACTACCTTCGCTGGAGGCCCTGGTACAGGATGGATGGCAAGAAAGGCTTGAATTAAAATGGTGCCCATATATAAGGCAAAAATGAAAACCAGTTCAGAAGACAAAGGATTAGTTGGGTTGAGCTCAGAAACAGCAAGGGGAAGAAATCACCAATGGAGATTGTTTATAATCTCTTTTCTGACAGAAAATTCTAATTCTGCGAATTCGCAAAAGAATTGTGGAATGGCATTTATATAAAATCCATGATACATTTGGTAAAAATACAAATTCAATGATTACTTGATCTTTCACACATCCAGCATCATCAGCTGCACAATTAGACCAAAATTCTGTTGATGTAAAGTTAGAATTTTCCATTAATTTCTGATTGTACAAATGCCAGCACAATTGGTATCAATAGCCCATTGATGAATATATTAATGGCTGAGATGGAGAGATTTTTCACCTCTCAGGGAGTTAAAGAATATGAAGGGCGATCAGGCAGAAGATAATGAGTGGTCATAATGAAAGACAGTCAAGTCTTGAGCACCATGCTACTTCTGCATATGATTTTATGATTAAGAATGTCACCTTAGGGTAGACATAAAGGGAAACAGAGAGGTCAGATTAGACAGCAAGGGGATTCCAACCACGCCCTTCAATTTTACCCCATACCAGAGAGAAACCTTTCTTGGGTTGTCTGAACAACAACAAATGTATGGGCAAGACTGCAGCTGAAATCCAACACTGTTTTTATGCCTCAAGCTTGTTTAAGCTACCACAGAGCAAACAGTCGGTCTACAGTAAGTATATTTATTTATTTATTTGATGATTTACTTTTCCGTTTGTTTCAATCATCTTCAAAAATGAGATAACGAGAGTCTAGAGACTGTATATTTCTGTTAGGGTGAAAGGAAAGGCTGGTAGGTGTAGGGAATGCTGGATGAAGTTTTGGTTAAGAAAATTGAGGTTTTGGTTAAGAAAAAGAAGGAATCAGATATTAAATATAGACAGGAGAGATCAAATGAATCGCTGGAAGAGTTTAAAGGCAGTCATAATATACTTGAGAAGGAAATTAGGAGGGCAAAAAGGGGACATGAGATAACTTTGGCAGATAAGGTTAAAGAGAATCTAAAGGAATTTTATAAATACATTAAGGACAAAAAGTAACTAGGGACAGAACAGGGCCCCTCAAAGATCATCAAGGCAGCGTATGTGTGGGGCCGAACGAGATGGAGGAGATACTAAATGAGTATTTTGCATCAGTGTTTACTGTGGAGAAGAACACGGAAGGTATAGAATATGGGGAATTTGATGGTGACACTTTGAAAAATGTCCATATTAAGAAGAGGAGATGTTGGATGTCTTGAAAAGCATAAAAGTGGATAAATCCCCAGGACCTGATCAGGTGTACCTGAGAACTCTGTGGGAAGCTAGGGCAGTGATTGCTGCGGCCCTCGCTGAGATATTTGTATCATCGATAGTCACAGGTGAGGTGCTGGAAGACTGGAGGTTGGCTAACATGGAGCAACTATTTAAGAAAGGTGGTAAGGAAAAGCCAGGGAATTATAGACTAGTGAGCTTGATTTCGGTAGTGGACAAGTTGTTGGAAGAAATCCTGAGGGACAGGATTTACATGTATTTGGAAAGGCAAGGACTGATTACGGATAAATAGCATGGCTTTCTGTGTGGGAACTTGATTGAGTTTTTTGAAGAAGTAACAATGAGGATTGATGAGGGCAGAGTGGTGGATGTGAAAATTCGAGAGGCCAAGAACTATTTAGAGTAAAAATTAACATAACAGAGAATAATTAACTAACAACTACTTACAGCTCCTTTCTCTCACCTATCTTTTACCTTTCCTTCTATAATACTAGCCCGATAAAACACCTCGATTAAGATTTACTGAAAAATTCAAATTTCTAAACCAGGCAGCAGTGGAATCTTCTCTTTATGTCTTCCTCTGTAGATTTACTCTCTAAGTCAGTGTTGATGTCTTTCTCGGTGAAAAACCCTTCTCTAGACAGGTGCTTCTCAGAGAGTTCTGACTAGCAGTTTACATCTGTTGGTCTTTTGGCAGTTCTCCCCTAACTGTTCAATTTTCCCTGGTCTTACACCCCAAAGCATCAGATTGTGTCATTGGCTTTTAGTATTGTCAATATATTCAATTCAAATTTGACTGGAGTTTAGTATTTTTGGAGGTATAATTTAAACTAGTTGGTCTAGTACGGATTTTTTTTGTCTCCAGGCAACCAGCTATACTTGCTGCTGAAACAAAAAGTTACATTGTATCTTGTTAAGAAAAGTTGGTGCAGTCAGGTAGTTCTGCTAGCTTTTAATTTTCTTAAAGGTACAGTACACCCACATCTTCATAACACCTGCCCCCTTAAAAAAATGAACCATCGTACTGAAAAATGGCTTCATTTTTTTCTACTCTTTGAACATATTACCCTAACATACAGATAACTTTAATATAAGTTCACCTTAACTTCTTCCCATATACCTGTGTGTATGTGTGTGTGTGTGTATATATATATATATATATACACGTATAAAACAATAAATAAATACAAATTGCATCTAAACTTTGTCAGTTAAATCCACAATAACGCATCTGCAATTACATTCTTACACACCGCAACATGTACAATTTTTAAATTAAAAGTCTGTAACGTAAGACTCCCACAAAATAGTCTCAATTCTTGTCTTTAAAGTCATAGTCATAGTCATAGAGATGTACAGCATGGAAACAGACCCTTCGGTCCAACCTGTCCATGCCGACCAGATATCCCAACCCAATCTAGTCCCACCTGCCAGCACCCGACCCATATCCCTCCAAACCCTTCCTATTCATACACTCAACCAGATGCTTTATAAATGTTGCAATTGTACCAGCCTCTACCACTTCCTCTGGCAGCTCATTCCGTACATGTACCACCCTCTGTGTGAAAAAGGTGCCCCTTAGGTCTCTTTTATATCTTTCTCCTCTCACCCCAAACCTATGCCCTCTAGTTCTGGACTCCCCGACCCCAGGGAAAAGACTTTGTCTATTTATCCTATCCATGTCCCTCATAATCTTGTAAACCTCTACAAGGTCACCCCTCCCTTACGCTCCAGGGAAAACAGCCCCAGCCTGTTCACCTCTCCCTGTGGCTCAAATCCTCCAACCCTGGCAACATCCTTGTAATTTTTTCTGAACCCTTTCAAGTTTCACAACATATTTCCGATAGGAAGGAGACCAAAATTGCACGCAATATTCCAACAGTGGCCTAAATGTAAGCAGATTGTGATCCGTGTACACAATAGTCTCTGACATATTGTTCATGACATACACATTAAAATGGTATAAGGCCAGTACCAAACTCAATAGTTCTTTTTCGATTATGGAGTATTTCCTCTGGTGGATGTTGATTTCCTTTGAAAAGTAACCAACTGGCAGTTCAGTTCCATTCTCATCTTCCTGGAGGAGTACAGCTCCAACTCCTATGTCACTAGCATCAATGGCGATTTTAAAAGGTTTGAAAACGTTTGGTGTAGCTAACACTGGTTTGGTGGTTAATATTGATTTCAAGTGGTCGAAAGCCTCCTGGCATCGTTCTAGCCACCGAAACTTTGTGTTCTTCTTCAGCAAATCGGCTAATGGTGCCACTACCCTGCTGAGGTTCGGAACAAACTTCCAATAGAATCCGCTGAGTCCTAAGAATTGAAACACCTCTTTCTTCAAGGTTAGTCATGGAATTTCCTCGAGGGTCTTCACCTTTGCATTCCCTGGGATCAACCTTCCATGACCAATGTTCTGTCCCAAGACCGTCACTTCTGCTTTCGCAAATTCCATTTTATTTAATTTTATCACCAGTTTTGCTTTTCATAGTCATTCAAAGAGCTCTGCCAACTGTACTATGTGCTCTTTCCAGGACTTACTAAAGATCACTACGTTGTCCAAATAGACTGCACAGTTTGTTGACCCAGCCACAACTCTGTTCATGAGTCTTTGGACTGTGGTGGGAGTGTTCTTCATTCCAAAGGGCCACAATGTAAATTGATATAGTATATTTTGGGTAACAAATGCAGAAATTTCTTTCGCCGTCTCTAATAAAGGTACCGCCAGTACACACGCATTAAGTCCAACTTGGTGATGTAGCTGGCTCGTCTGACTTTCTCAATACAGTCCTCCAATCTAGGAATTGGATATGAGTCTGATTTTGCAATGCTGTTGACCTTTTAATAATCCATGCAGAATCGTTGAATCCCGTCCGGTTTGGGAACAATGATGATCAGCGAACTCCACTCGCTCTGGCTTGGTTCGATGATGTCCTCATCGAGCATGGCCTCCACCTCCTTCTGGACCTGCCTAGCTTTGAAAGGATTAAGCCGATAGGGGTGTTTTTTTCTTAGAGCAGTATTCCCTACATCTATTTCACGTACAATAGCATTAGTCCTCCCATCTGATGCTTATATATGTCTTTATAAAGCAGTAAGAAATCTTTCAACTGTGTTCTATGCTGCTGAGACAGATAGCATACTAACCCATCCCACTCCTCATGGGCTTCTTCATTTTTTAATCTATTTTGAGGCACATCAAAATCCGCATCATCTGGATTTGATTCCTCACTCTGCAGGACAGTAACTAACACCGGTTTCTCCAGTTCTTTCTCTCCAGTATAATATGGTTTCAACATGGTCACATGACATACCCGATACCTTTTCTTTCTATCTGGTGTCTTTACCAGACAGTTTACCTGACTCAACTTTTTCTCAATTTGATAGGGACCACTAAACCTGGCTTTGAAGGGATCTCCTAGCACTGGTAACAGTACTAACATGTCATCCCACTGGAAAAACATCTAAGTCTCAGAGCTTTTGTCTGCCACCTGCATCATTCTACACTGTGTCCTCTCTAGGTGCTGTATATCTAACTCACCTACTTGAGTTAGTCTCTCCCTCACCTCTGACACATAATCTAAGTGTGAGATCTCTGACTTTATTCCTATCAATTTTTCTTTAATTCATTTCAAAGGACCTCTGACTTCACACTTGAATATTAACTCAAAGGGAGTGAACTGAATAGATTTGTTTGTGGAATCCCTATTGGCAAACAATATGAATGGGATATCTTTATTCCACTCATTCAGGTAATCCTGACAGTATGCTCTTGACATGGTCTTCAAGGTCTGGTGCCACCTTTCTAAAGCTCCCTGGGATTCAGGGTGATGTACACTGTATTTAAAGTGCTGTATACCTAAGCTATCCATAATCTCCTTAAACAGCTGAGCAGTAAAATTTGACCCTTGGTCCAACTGAATCTCTCTGGGTAGCCCATACCATGTGAAGAAAGCTACTAACACTTCTCTTACCCTTTTTGCCATGGCACTTCACAATGGAATTGCCTCCAGAAATCTGGTAGACATATCCATTATGGTTAACAAGTACTGGTTCCCACCTTTAGTTCTTGGGAGAGGACCCACACAATCAATTATAACCTGCATGAAAGGTACTTCACATGTGGGAATTGGCAACAAAGGTATTGGTTTTATCACTGCCTGTGGCTTACCTAGCATTTGGCATGTATGACACATATGGCAAAAGTTAACTGCATCCTTGTGCATTTCAGGCCAATAAAAATGTTTTTATACCTGAGCCTGAGTCTTTTGTATCCCAGGTGTCCTCCTTCTTGCAACACTCCCTGTCTCTATGCTACCAAAAACACAATCTGGTGCATTTCGGCCCATTTCTCCTCTGCACTAACCTGCTATCTTAGGATTCTATCTTTCAGATAATAACCCTCCAGAATACTCTCTGCTGCCTTTTCAAAGTACGCATCTACATATCTATCTTATATTGTCTTGTCTTGCTGTTGCAAGTCTCTTAGCCTTTCAGGACTAAACACTTCTATTTGACCATCTGCCTGTTCAGTTTTTCCTGCACCATTATGTCAAACGGGGTATCCGCTAACTGAACCTCAACTCCTTAATCTTTCTCATTTCGCTTCATGCTGTGACTTATGATAGTGGTATCTTGTTACCACACAGTCTGGGAAAATACCAGGTATTTCTGTTTTAACTCCTCAGTTTCTTGGTCTTCTTGGGTTTCTCCACAAGGAGTGTTACTCCTAGCGTGGACCCAGCCAAATCATTCCTAAGAACAAACTGAATTCCTGGAACTGATACTCACTCCCACTGTAACTCCCCAGTCTTGAGTTGGCACTCCAACCTGATCTTACATAGGGGAGCGCTACATTTCTGTCCATCTAACCCATAAATTATCACACTCTTGGGTAACAGATCAGAAAGAGTGCATATCATTCATCCCTTATTATCAGCGACTGATTAGATCCTGTATTCTCAAAACTATACCTTCTTGTCCTTCTGCCCCTGTTCTTTATGAGTAAACTTTCCCCACAGAGGCAAATTCTTTGTCAAGCTCAGGTACTAACTCTATCTCCAGCCCCTTCCTGGGCTGTGCACTCTCACTAAGTCGCAACTTCTCAAGTTCAAATTCTCTTTTTACTCAGCTAAGAACCTTCTCTCTTTTTTCTCTCTCTCTTCCTCTTTCTCTTTCTTCTCTCTCTTTGCACAGCTAATAACCTTCTCTCTCTCTGTTTGCCCTCTCTCTCTTTCTTCTCTTTCAGTCCCTCTCTCTTTTTGTTTATCTTCTAACTCCATTTTCCTCAATTGCAATTGAAGTTTTTCTACTGCTGTTGCACTTGTCTGTTTCTCTGACACACCTCAGTGTTTGAGTAATTCCCTTAGAATTTCAGCTTTACTTTTGTCCATGGTTAAACCTAAATCTAACTTATTTCCTAATTCTAAAAGTATAGCTCTTTTCTTTCCTTCTAAACGTTCTTGGCAAGTTTGAGAATTGTCTTCAAATCCTAGAATCTCTTTAGCAATTTCGAGCCATTTCTCTCACCTTTAATTTAATCAACCACAAGTCACCGAAATTAAACAAATTGTCTCACCTACATTTTATTTAAAGAACTGGGACATTAACTTGCAAGAGTTTTAAATCTGCTGGGATTTTTCACACTTCCAAATCTATTCAAGTCTGTCTCAACCAGTTCAAAGCCCGACAATGAGCCTCCAGACTGTTGCATCACAAGGTAAACCCTCCTGCTTAATTTAAACCAGCAACACAGAAAAGATTTATCCTGTGCAGTAATGTGTGAAAATTCGAGAGGCCAAGATCTATTTAAAGTAAAAATTAACAACCTTATTTCTTAAAATATAACAGAGAATAATTAACTAACAGCTATTTACAACTCCTTTCTCTAACTTATCATTTACTTTCCCTTCTGTAATACTAGTTCGATAAACCCCCTTCCTCCCTCATTAAGATTTATGAAAAATTCAAATTTCAAAACCAGCCAGCGATTGAGTCTTCTCTTTATATCTTCCCCTGTAGATTTGCTCTCGAGGTTGGTGCTGATGTTTCCCTCCATGCAGACTCCTTCTCTAGATAGCTACTTCTCAGATAGTTCTGACCAACACCTACATCTGTTAGTCTTTTGGCAGTTCTCCCCAACTGTTCAATTTTCCCCGGTCTTATACCCCCAAAGCATCTGATTGTGTCATTGGTTTCTAATATTGTCAATATACTCAATTCAGACTTGATTGGAGTTTGGTATTTATCGGGGCATAACTTAAACTGATTGGCCTAATTCGACTTTTTTTTTATTCCAGGCAACCAGCTAACTAACTGCTGGATCAAAAGGTTACATTATATCTTGTTCAGAACACTTGGTGCTGTCAGGTAGTTCTGCTCGCATTTAACTTTCTTAAAAGGTACAACAACCTTCATAACAGAACTTATACTCTTAATGATATGGTCCTGGGGAGTGTTGCTGAACAAAGAGTCCTTGGAGTGAAGGTTCATAGCTCCTCGAAAGTGGGGTCGCAGGTAGACAGGATAGCGGAGAAGGTGTTTGTTATGCTTTCCTTTATTGGTCAGAACATTGAGTATAGGAATTGGGAGGTCATGTTGCGGCTGTACAGGACAATGGTTAGGCCATTTTTGGAATATTGCGTGCAATTCTGGTCTCCCTCCTACTGGAAGAATGTTGGTAAAAATTGAAAGGGTTCAGAAAAGATTTACAAGGATGTTGCCAGAGTTGGAGGATTTGACCTATGGGAGAGGCTGAACAGGCTGGGGCTGTTTTCCCTGGAGCGTCAGAGGCTAAGGGATGACCTTGTAGAAGTTTATAAAATCATGAAGGGCATGGATAGAATAAATAGACAAAGTCTTTTTCCTGGGGTGGGGGAGTCCAGAACTAGAGGGCATAGGTTTAGGGTGTAAGGGGGAAGATTTAAAAGGGAGCTAAAGGGCAACTTTTTCACACAGATGGTGGTGCGTGTATGGATTGAGTTGCCAGAGGAAGTGGTGGAGACTGATACAATTACAGTATTTAAAAGGCAACTGGATGAGTATATGAATAGTAACAGTTTAGGGGGATATAAACCAAATATTGGCAAATGGGACTAGATTTGGTTTGGATATCTGGTAGACATGGACAAGTTGGACCAAAGGGTCTGTTTCCGTTCTGTATATCTCTATGACTCTGTAACAGTTACAGCCATGTATCACTGCCAATCACAGTTTGTGATGAGATCCTCAATCTATGAGAGTTATTATTTGATGTAACTTGTCATTCAAATAGCTCTGAAGATTATTAGCCTATTGCAGTACAGTCCAGTCAGTTTCCTCTATAAGTGTAATATGATACATACTTTACAACTTTACAAAACAACAAGCTTTCAAAATGAAATTGCTATATGAGGAATACAATGAACAACATTTGGAATTGATATCAAACAAATAAATGGTATTTGATTTTTCACTAGCTGGTGAAAGCCAAGGAGATTTTATGAATTTGTGGAGGACAATTTAAGGATTTGATATGAATTGTTACAACATTGAATAAGAGAAGTGCTGTGATGAGAGTCTTGTGAACAGATCTGGTGGGTAGCAAAAAATGTTCAGAATGCAGCTTCCACTGTCCTAAATGACCTCTTCAAAAATGTTATGTTTACCTACTGTTGAATAGCAAAATGCCTTTCAATTTACAATTGTACAGCACCATCAACATAGAAAAAACATTCAAAGTGTTCCACAGAGATGGAAAGGAAATGAGTCTCAAAGATAAATAAGAACTTAGAGGAACAGTCAAAACCCTACTCAACTAGATTAATTTTAAGGAATACATCCAAATAGAAAAAAGGAAGCAAGGGTTGTCATGTAAATCATAATAGAGGTCTTATGATCAATCATACAGCAGTGATTGAGTAACTCCATGGGTTAGTCTATTCAAAGCAGTATAACTCATTACAAGTTATGAAGCAGACATTACAACCAGCCAAGTAATTACTGTGTGTGCTGTTTGCATATTAACTGCCAGGCAGAATTAAAACATTGTCTACACACAGCAAGTGGATCCTTGAAAGTGAACTCTCATAAAGAATTATATAAATTCAAGAGAGCAGATTGAAGGGTCAATGAAAGAAATATTAGATTATGGGATCCAAGCAGCTAAAGCTGCAGCAATCAATGATGGGGACAGGCTAATAAAGGAAGCACAAGAGGTCAGATCATGGAATGGAGGGGTCAGAAGAGACGTTGTGAAATAACTCCACCAAGTCACCCTTTATTTACACATACATAATGCAAGACACTGACCCAGCCAGTGCAGGCTGGCTCCTAGAGTGTGCAGAAGCCCTGACTCTCCTGTTTATATCTGTTAGCCATGGCTCCCTAATTGAACCATGTTAACAGCTCTAATCAGGGAAGTCATATTCTATGTGATCCACCTGGCTAACATCATTCCTATTACTACAGGTTGTAAGGCCGGAGAGAGACCAATGCAAAGGACTTAAACATTAGGATGAAAATCTGAAGTTTTAAATTTTGAAATACTGGAAGTTAGTGCAATTTCACCAGGAAAGTGATAAAGCATGAATTGGTTTTGGTGTGGCATAGGACATAGGAAACAAAGTAGAGAAGGTAAAAGTTTGAAAGTCTTTTGAATATTGCTAAAGATAAAGATCAGAATGGGTTTGAGGACAAAACCAGACAGAATGGAGGCAATGCGGGCTTAGCACATTGGAAGCAGTTCAGTGGGGTCCGAAATTAATGGGGTTGGAAGGGTTTTGGTATTTCTGATAATAAATCAGAAGATAACAGCAGATTTGTTAATTTTGTTTGAAATTATAAGTTTTAAAATGTAGTCAATCATGACGACACCAAAACTATAAACCCAGTTTGCTCATCGCAGCATTAAAGTTACAGTAGCAGTTTCTTTCAGCTGTCCCAGCATTGCTGAGCTGCCTCCATTACAATACACGAGGTAGATAAGCCTCCAACTTAATGGAAATTGCAATCCATCAAAAATTGAAGATGAACAAAAGAAAAGAAACGTCCCTAAATGCATATGTGTCTGCTTAATTCTTTGCAATGTTGTTCGGTTAGATTTCAATGCAAGGGTTATTTTACCAAAGTTAAAGAATTAAATCAAAGCACTCTTGCAGAACCTTTAACAGGATTCTGTAAATATTCCAATCTTTAAGTCACAGGTGCCATCAATGACTTTAGTATGACTGAGATAATTTGTACTACATATATGTTTTCTTTATGTTATGTTTCTTATATGTTTTCTTATGTTCTTTATTTGCGTCCTGAAATTTTCTCATGAAAATTAAAGATAATTATGCATGTTTAATTTGTTAATTTTATTGTATTATTAACAGCTTATTATTTCTTTCATTTATCAACACAATTTTACAACTTATTGAGAAATTCCTTTTGTGCTAATAAAAGCAAAGCAATACACTCGGAAATCCCATCAGTTAGCTCCATGACTTTGTCACTATAATGCTAGAATTACTCAAATTACTTATTAATAATGTGTGGGTACATGGCACTACATACCAACTGATGTAGAAGTGAAATAAAGGTATTGGCTGTAACGAGATTTGGTATTTAATTGAATGGATTACTGGTACATAGGAAGTTGGTCCAGAGAACTTAGTCTCTAGGCCACATGAGTGAAAAATCTGGCAAAATAGCAGCTGCCAAAGGCTTACTGCTTGCCATGAAAGAATAAATCATGTCGTATCAGAAAAACAATAATAATTTCTTATAGTGATGCAGGGAAAACATGTGGACAACAATGTTATTTCAAATGCTGACGCATTGGAGGTCTTGCTATTCATGTCTGACAGCAGCTGGCCTGGAGCAGACTGGGCTTTAAATAGAAATTTCAGAAGGGTCTTGCAGCGGTGAGTACTTCTACCATGGTGAGTGTACGATAGCACAAGAGAGTGGCACCATGGAGGCACTGAGGTGAGCAGCTGAGAATTGTATCAGATAACTCACTGGAGCTCATGGACAAAAACTCTCCGTGAAACTTCCAAAAATTGATACTTGACTGATTTTTGATAAAATTCAGCTCCTAGGTTCTAAGTTGAGTGCTGTCCCAGCAAGGTTCCATACCCTTGGAAAATTGGGAATGCAAAATTTATAAAATGAATCGTTTCCACTTTTCATTAAAACCTTAAAATCTCATTGTACTTCAGACAGCAAATTATTTCTGAAATGCAGTGTCCACCAATGTAGAGTCTAATGTAGTGTCTGCTTTGTATCAACAAAACCTCGTAACCAAGCAGTGAGATGAATGGCTAATTCGTCTGTTATCCATTGGTGATATTGATTGAAGCAAAATGGTCATTGTATTAGGAGAACACTCAAAAATGAACTGTGAGAACTTTAAAATGCCCCATAACCAGAAAGCCAAACATGTGTTTGCTTTTGGCCTGGAGAATGATATTGCACTGTATTGGAATGCCAATCTGGATTATGAATTTAAAACATAGTACAGGCTGAAATATGCAATCTTGCAATCCACATGAAGAATAAAATTAACTAAATGAAGCTGAAACATCTCTTCCTGCTGACTATAGAAGAATAGATGGGAGGGCAGGTTGTGATGAGGCAATAAAGAATCTGCAAGGCAATATATAGTTGATTGAATGAGCAATAATTTGGCAGAGGGGGTTTACTGTAGGACACTGAGTTCATGCACTTGATTAGGAAGAATCAAAAGGCTGATGATTATTTACAAAGGAGAAAGTCAGCAAAAGGTGTAGAGCAGAAGGATCTAAGTGTTCTTGTGCATGAAACACAAAAAGTTATCATGTCGCTGCAGCAATTAATTGAAGAAAACAAATGGAATTTTAGTCTCTATTACTGGGAGCTTGGACTTTAAAAACAGGGAGGCGTTATTACAACAGTACAAGATGTTACATCTGTTTATAGCTTCAGTTCCCAAAATTAAGAAAGAATGTACTGATATTGGAGGCAATTCAAAAGAGATTCACTAGGCTGATTCTGTAGATCAAGGTGTTGACTTAACAAGAACGATTAAACAGGTTACGTCTTTATTCATTTGAGTTTAGGAGAGTAAGGAGTGGCCTTATTGAAATATGCAAGAGTCAGACTGGATTTGGCAGGTAGATATTGAGAAGATGTTTCTACTAGTGGGAAACCTCGAAATAGGGAACATTGTGACAAAATAAGGAGACACTTATTTCAAAATTGAGATGGTGAAGAAATTTCTTCTTTCAGAGAGTTTTGAATGTCTGAAATTTTATAGTCCAGACAGCAGCGGAGGGATAGAGTTTTTTTTAAAAATATTGAGGAGTTGATGGCTATGATATTCTGGCATCAAAGATGATTTGACGTGTGAGGCAGATTAGCCATGATCTTGTTAAATTGTGGGACAGAATTGAGGGGATGACTTGTCTACTCATGCTCCTACTTCTTAAGTTCTTATCCCTGCTGGACATAAATATCAGTATGTTGTTGGCACTGTTCAAAATTTTACCAAAGTATATAGCTACATTTAATCAGTGACACAACTTAACAGCCATACTATTTGATCCACAATTTCCAAAATCAAACAACCTTTTTGTCATTCCAGTATAATTTTAAGACATCTTCTGATATTTATTTGAGAACTTGAAATCTGAGACTCTGCTCCACGATACAGTTGGTTATTTGGGAAAGAAATGTGGATTCCTCATGAACTTGCAGAATCCAGGAATGTTCCAGAAAAGTCTATTTCTCTGCTTTCAGCTTGGTGGCAGCCAGTCTCCTTTCTTGTAACTTTAAACTTATTTTATTTTGTGTGAACCAACTTGCAACGGTGAGAGTAAGATGGACAGAATCGAACAAGGATTGGTCTTCTTCAAGGAAGAGGAAATGGCATTGGCTTCATCGAGACTGCTCTCTCATGGGGAGAAGCCAGTTACAGCAAGATCAAAAAAATATCCACAATGATGGTACAGATAAGTTGCCAATAATAGATAAACCCTCATTGAGTTCAGCCACAGCTTTCACAATCTAGACACCAACTCAGAAACATGATTTCAAGTTGTGTTATGAAGATGATATCTAAAATATTAATTTATAATGTTATCAGCTAGATGTACGAAAATTCTAGCATTATTTTTAGCAAGAACACTTTTCAAAGAAGAAAACGTGAGCTGATACTAAGTAAAATGATGAATTTGTAAAGAACACAAACTGCTTTTTGTGAGACACAGAATCTACAAAATTCACTGAGATGTCATCTAATCCAGCTCTGAGAGTTAACAAAGCTCCTGGGTTTTGACTAACAGTCTGGGAGAGAAAACCTGGGCAGTAGAGAAACAATTTTCTTTATTTGAAATGTCTTTCATGAACGCTAGGCTATTTGTGTTGATTTGAAGGCTATTAACCTTCTTCATTGCTGCAATTCAAAAGTTCTTAAGAGAAAGTTCCTCCTCCACTGTCTCTTAGAAAATAAGAGCATCATCGCAGCCACAACTCAAGTGACTGCTCCAGTAAGAAACACCAGTATCAGCAACTAGAGTGGAAATTGGCCCTTCAGTTGGAAACAAGCCTCTGGGGTTTTTTTTTCATTCATTTGTGGGACATGAGCACTGCTAACTAGCCAACATTTGTTGCCTGTCCCTAATTGCCTTTGGTGGTGAGCTGCCTTCCTGAATCGCTGCAGTCCACCTGCTGTGGGTTGACCCAAAGTACTCTCAGCAAATAAATCTGTGAATAACTTTGTTTCCTGATTTTACACATGCATTAGCCAAGTTACAATCTGATACTCTGCAGGTTTAATTGTCCTTTTTGCTTCATACATTGGAAGATTATGCTAATGTTTTTATATTAGTCGATAGTAGAATATATTCATATCTTTTAAACCTTTGGTTAATAATATCTGTATCTTTACTTCACTGAGTTTTACAAATAAACTAACTCTTGTTACCTAAAGGAACCTGACTGGCTTATTCCCTACACCAAGTTTACGATAGTGAAGCTTTTATTTATTAAATTGACAGTATCACCTCCTGTTTAAATGCAAACTCTGTTTTAACTAATGCAGGAGAGGAGTGAAGGGAGGAGACAATTCATCCCATCTTGACATGGTCATTACAGTGGCTAGTTCCATCTCCCATGAAAGCCCCAAGAAATGAACACGTGGTTTGCTATATTCTCTCTCTCTCTCTGCTTTCTTTTTTCTCTTTTGCTTATATCTTGTTCTCTTCTGTTTTCCATTCAGCTTCTTATTTGTTTCTTCCTTTGGAGCTCACTGACCTCCATTGCTTTCTTTTCATTGCTTCCCTTTTTCAGAGAGAGATAAGATGGAAGACATTTCATTGGAGGTAGAGCCATCCCGGTATTTGTGATGTTAGTGAAGGTGCTTGGTTATGTTTGAAGCATGTAGCCTACTATCCATTTATCTACAACATGGATCCCAGAGATACAGTCAAGATTAAATATAGACACTTGTACTGCTATTCTACAAATATTTATTGACCCTAATATCAGAAGGCATCACTGGCTATTCAGTGTCATAACTCTGTTCGCTGAGCTGGGAATTTGTGTTGCAGACATTTCGTCCCCAGACTAGGTAACATCCTCAGTGCTTGGGAGCCTCCTGTGAAGCGCTTCTGTGATCTTTCCTCTGGCATTTGTAGTTGTTTGAATCTGCCGCTTCCGGTTGTCAGTTCCAGCTGTCCGTTGCAGTGGTCGGTATATTGGATCTAGGTCAATGTGCTTATTGATTGAATCTGTGGATGAGTGCCATGCCTCCAGGAATTCCCTGGCTGTTCTCTGTTTGGCTTGTCCTTTAATAGTAGTGTTGTCCCAGTTGAATTCATGTTGCCTGTCATCTGTTTGTGTGGCTACTAAGGATAACTGGTCGTGTCGTTTCATGGCTCGTTGGTGTTCATGGATGCGGATCGTTAACCGTCTTCCTGTTTGCATTATGTAGTGTTTTGTGCAGTCCTTGCCTGGGATTTTGTACACTACATTGGGTTTGCTCATGCTGGGTATCGGGTCTTTTGTCCTGGTGAATTGTTGTCTGAGTGGCTATTGGTTTTTGTGCTGTGGGAAATGCTCTTGGACTAGCCACACCACCATACATCAAGAGCATTTCTGAACTGACAGCCAGACTACTGCGACCACTAGGACTCATAACAGCACACAAACCAGCAGCCATTCTCAGACAACAACTCACCAGGACAAAAGACCCGATACCCAGCATGAGCAAAATCAATGTAGTGTACAAAATCCCATGCAAGGACTGCACAAAACACTACATAGGACAAACAGGAAGACAGCTAAAGATCCGCATCCATGAACACCAACTAGCCACGAAACGACACGACCAGCTATCCTTAATAGCCATACATGCAGATGACAAGCAACATGAATTCAACTGGGATAACGGACAAGCCAAACAGAGAACAGCCAGGGAATTCCTAGAGGCATGGCAGTTATCCACAGATACAATCAATAAGCACATCGATCTGGACCCAATATACCGACCACAGCAACGGACAGCTTGAACTGACAACCGGAAGCGTCAGATTCAAACCACTACAAATGCCAGAGGAAAGATCACAGAAGCGCTTCACAGGAGGCTCCCAAGCACTGAGGATGTCACCTAGTCAGGGGACGAAACGTCTGCAACACAAATTCCCAGCTCAGTGAACAGAACCACAGCAACGAGCAGCCGAGCTACAAATCTTCTCAACAAATTTTGTCATAACTCTCTTATCAAAGAAATAATTTTTGCGGCTTCATTGGACCAACGATAGATATTGTATAAAATTAAAAGTAGGTCATTAGGGGATCAGAACTGCAATGCGATTGACCTCACATAGAACCCTTACCACAGTCAGATTCATGAAGTATTTACTCTTTGTTTTTAACCCATTCATGGGATGTGAACATCATTGGTTGGTCAGCATTTATTGCCCATCTTAGTTGCACTTGAGAAGGTGGTGGTGAGCTGCCTTTCTGGACAGTTGTAGCACATGTGCTGTAAGTTGATCCACAATACCTAGCATGTTGACCCAACCACAGTGAAGTAACAGCAAAGAAATGGTGATATATTCCCAATTCAGGATGGTGAGTGGCTTGGTGGGAAACTTGCAGTTCCTTGTATCAGCTGCCCTTGTCCTTTAAATGGAAGTGATTGTGGGTTTGGAAGGTGCTGTTTGAGGATCTTTGGTGAATTTCTGCAGTGCACCTCCTAGATTGTACGCACTGCTGCTACTGAGTTTTAGTGGTGAAGGGTGACAATGTGGTGCCAGTCAAGTGGGTTGCTTTGTCCTGAATGGTGTCAAGCTTCTTTAGTGTTATTGGAGCTGCATCATCCCAGGCAAATGGGACGTATTCCAATACTTATACTTGTTGATGTTAGAGACACTTTGGGGAGTCAGGCGATAAGTTACTCGCTGCAGTATTCCTAGCCCCTGACCTAGTAAGACCATTGAATATCAAGTCAATGTCATTAGATTATCTCTTAATTAATGTTACTTGCCACTTATCCACCTAAGCCTGGATATTGTACAGATTTTGTTGCATTTGAACATGGACTGCTTCCATATCTGAGAAGTTGTCAATGATGCTGAGCGTTGTGCAATTATTGTTGAACATGCTCACTTCTGACATTATGATGGAGGGGAGGTCATTGATGTGGCAGTTTAAGATAGTTGGGCCTAGGGCATTTACCACGAGGAACTCCTGCAGAGATGTCCTGGAGCTGAGTTGACTGACTTCCAACAATCACAACCATCTTCGTATGTGCCAGTATTTTGGATTTGTATCAGAGTCCCGGTTGGTAATGCATATTGTTGAAGCTTATCATTTACCAGCTCTAATGCTGCAAGAAGAAGGCTGCTTATAATCTGAGATCACTTCATCATCCATTGCATACATTACTGTAGATTCTTGTATTAAATAAATTAAGGAAGAGAGACTGGATCTTTTGTGCCGGATTTACAAGCGTAAAACAGGCTGAACTGAGGCCTAATATGGGTGCCAAATTCTCATGTTTAAAGGATGCCTGAAAAACATTTGGTTTGAGATTGTTTGAAGTAATTTTTTAGACATCCTAGTGACTACCTAAAAAGCCATTAAGCCACTTACATATGTAAATGATGAGTTAAATACCTTTTTAATACTCACTCGATGAAATTTAGATCACAGAATCAGGTCATCTCTGTTCAAGTTTCTAAAACCTTGCCTGAGCAACTGTGACCACAATCCATGATTTTCATTTTTTGAAAAATTATTGTTCCTGTGGAGGCAAAAGGATCGGCATTATTTCCAGTTGGAAAATTAACAATCGTCCACTCATTCTACATATTGCTACTCCATACTGTTTCTCTTCCCAGATCTTAAATATTCTTTCATTTTACCACTTCCATTCTGAAATAATGCTGTCAGAAAAACTCGCATTGATAATCTTAAATTGTCTTGCTCACAGAACAGAGAATAAAGATCATAATGTTTCTCGTGATGACATTTGAAGGATCTAGTCAAAACATGACATTTAGAAGCCTGGGAAAATACTGTGGTACCTTTAAAATGTAAAACAAAACCAAATTTCTTTCTAGAACTTCCATATTTGTGTGGAGGGACACCCATGTTTCAAGAGTGATAGTGGATGAGGATCATGCATGAATGGTGTATCTCTAAGATGTACAGCCCTTTTCATGCTTGCTCCCCATCACTCATGTTCCTGGTCCACTAAGTTCTTGTAAAAACTTTGATTCTAATGGGTTGCTGAGGGACTTTGTCAACAGTACTTATGTGTTTCCACAGAGACATTTTGAACATGCTCTGAAAAAAACAAGCCATAAAAAGGGACTTAAAAAGGGAAATAGTACTTAAAAATAATTCCTGTAATGTTGAAACAAAATCAACAGAAAATACATTAAAGCTGCTGCCGATATCTTGATACTTTAAAACCTCCTTTCTGCACAGACTTTTATGCCCATTAGACAGAGTATACTGTAAGGTCCCATCATTGAAGTCAGAGAAATTGCACATGCTCCAAATCAGATAAGTCAGTCCTTAATGTAAATATTAAATTTATATTCACATAAAAACTGTTTACTAAAATCATTCAAGGTATTAAGTCCAAAGAACAAAATTACAGATGCTTGGATTCTAATGATGTCTGTCTGGGATCACACCCTGCTAAATTTCTCCTTCACTGTCTGTTCAAGATGCACCATTCTCATTGGTCAGAAAACGTCCCTTTTCCTTGCAGTGTTACACTGTGAAAGCATAGAGTTAGTATTGCAGTGGAATTTACATAATCGATTATTTAGAATGTTCAAGAAACAGAGCCATAAAGCCCATCTGACTATTTCAAAGTGATTTCAAAATGATTTTTAAATAACTGCATGACAAAATCGACATGTCCATATATTTTCATGAATCTTGACAGGTTCCTTTCAATAGCATAGAATGTTGCATGTCAAGTTAGAAAAGACGTAGTTGGAGAATCCCATTTATGTTCCATAGTTGAAAACATCAGTAGTCACAATACTTTAAATATTTTGAGTGTAGAATAGAGATCATAATCTTTCTTGTGATGACATTTCAAAGAATACAGTCGAAAGATGGCTTTTAGAAGCCTGTGAAAATGCTGCAGTATCTTTAAAATGTTAAAAAACAAATTTCTTTCTATAGCGTGTGAATTGGCGTTGAGAGACCCCATGTTCCCAGTG
Source organism: Hemiscyllium ocellatum (assembly GCF_020745735.1). Classification (NCBI taxonomy): domain Eukaryota; kingdom Metazoa; phylum Chordata; class Chondrichthyes; order Orectolobiformes; family Hemiscylliidae; genus Hemiscyllium; species Hemiscyllium ocellatum. Next base: position 90,860,027 of record NC_083411.1, on the reverse strand, counting down.
AGATGGTGTACATTCGGGATTTGTTCTTCAGTGGTTCATGCTGTATTCACAGCCTCCAATGGTGTTATCTTCCCCCCATGACAATAAAAACAATGTTGCAAATCTGTAGAAATATCCCTAATGGTTGCCACAGTGTGCAGCATGGGAGAAGAAAGTGAACACCTGTGTCATATTTAAAGCAGTTGTGTTTGACCCTGCGCCCCACCAACCCCCACACCCCCCCCCCCCCACAATCTTGTCTCATTACGACTGCCAGAACCTGTTCAGTGAGAGTGAATATCTTGACATAGGAGATCCTATAGTGCAATAGGTGTATGGTGTCATTGCCTCAGAGTATAGGGAATTGGCTCTCTGCCTGTGATTCCCCATGCAGTGAACTCCTGATTTTAATTACAACCCAGCATCAGTTGCCAAATGAAGAACAAACTCTAAGATAATGCATGAAATCATAAGCATTGGAAATAGTTACGCATGTATTTCTGATATCAATATAGTAACCAGAATATAGCTTACTCTATAATGAGGCATTTTTATTGATATCAGGAAGATTTAATGCTATGACCCTGGGCTGACTGAGGTCGCTAAGTCCAGTGTTTGTCTGTCTTTTGTGTGAATGGGGGAGTGTCTTTAAACAAGCATGGACATTAATTAGCTTACCATGTTGTTTAATTTTCTCTCAGCTAATGTTATTTTATATTTAATTAAGTCCTTTGTTTAAGATACAAAACTGGTTTTTGGAAATTAATTATTTGCAAAGTTGAGGATTGGTTCTACTACAGTTTTATTAGGAATCATTGGAGTGACTATTTGAGCATCTTATTTGTTTTAATTTTACTGTGTTGCAAATACAGAAGTAAAAATGCTGTTTTGGCTCATGCTGTCTCTGTGTTGTAACAGCATGCATCTGCTGTTTTTGTCCTTCTAGGTGGAGGAAGTCATGGTTTTGAACAGTGCTGTGGAAGGAACCTTGGTAACTTGATTCAGAGCACCTTGTAGATAGTGCACACTGTTGCCACTATGTGTCAATGGTAAAAGTAGTGAGTGTGGATATGATGCTAATCAAATAGGCTGTTCTGTCTTGGATGGTGTCAAATTTCTTGAGTGTTGTTTAAACTAAGCTTGTCCAGGCAAGTGGGGTGTATTCCGTCATCGTGTAGCTAGTGGCCAGGCTTTGTGGAGTCAGTAAGTGAGTTACTGGATGCTGGAATCCAAAATAGACAGGCAGGAGGCTGGAAGAACACAGCAAGCCAAGCAGCATCAGGAGGTGGAGAAGTCGACATTTCAGATGTAACCCTTCTTGCTGACTCAGTCTAACAATTGTGTCCTTTAGGACTCAGCCAGCTTGGCCAACTGTGGCGCTAGCAAGCCATACTTGGTGATGGATACTACACAGTCTCCCACTTGGAAAACATACTTCTGCACTATAACATGGGAAAATTATATATAAAAATATCACATATTAGACTTGGATTTTGAACTGACAACCTTTGGGCTTTGGGCTATATGTACGAGGGATTTAATAATTAACTTCACAGTTTTCTGGGGCATGATTTTAAACCCGAACATGTCAGAGAACAAGTAACTGGTGACGTCCTGGAGTGATAATATAAGTTTTTAATTATAAGAGTTTCCAACTGGAGATCGCACACATTGAAAGGCATTACTATGATTTTGGTTTAGTAAGTGAAGAAATTTTTGCTCATATAAAACCATAGATTGAAAAGCTTTTGAGTCAATTTGCAAGTGAACTGGCTGAGGTTAGATGTAACAGTTTCTCTGATAAAAAGGAGTTAGTCCAGAACAGTTAGGAAATAGGTTACTTCAACTTTAGTTTAGGTTAGTTTTTAAGGTTTTAGTTTGAAGATTCTGTGCCAGAATGTTTCGGACCCCAAAAAGGTATTTGAAGCTAGGAAAGTTTAAGCTTAATTGTGTGAACAATCAAGGAAGAGGCTATGAAAGTCTCAAGTCTGGGATTTGAAAAAAATAATTAAATCAAACCTACAGATATATAGAAAAAGGAACATTCTCTCTACTGTTTGATTACTATAAAATGATGCTGTTGGAATGGATAGGATTTTGTTTGGCTATGTATTTCAAAACCTTTCAATTAGTATTATATATAAATAGCTTGGTTTGTTCAATTTTATCTTCATTCATTTGTGTAGCTTTCATTTAATTGTGAGAATCAAATGATTGAGCATGAATGGGATGGCTTTCATGACTTTCAATTTGCCTGACTGCATTTTGTAATAATTGGTAGTATTTAAGATCTGAACTTTGCTTTTTCCCATTTAACAGCTGACCTCAGTTATTTTACTGGTTTCCACCAGGCTTTCTGTTACTAAGCATAGAGGTAAAAATAATACACAGGTTGAATGAACATTCACTTGGTACATTGCAAAAAAGACAAAACAAGGGAGCCAAAAAACAAGGTTCTTCAAATGACAAGGGAGATCAAGATTATTGTGAAGTATAAAAGGTGTCTGATGTATGCCAGCTAAATTTCTCAATCAAGAAGCAGTGCAAATAGAATAGGTTGACAGAGAAGTGGAAAGGAAAATTAGACTGGCTAAAAGAGAATGAGAATAAAAGGGCAGTCAACATAAAGGGGAACCCAGAAATCTTCTACCAGCATGGAAATATTAAACACATAATTAAAGGTGGAATAGTTCCTCTTGAGGACAAAGAGGAGCAGTGAAAAGCGAGAATATTTAATGCATCTTTTGCATTGATGTTTCCTCAGGAAAAGGAATCTGACAACATATCAGAAGACATGGAAATAATGGAGTTGAGAGTGTGGTGCTGGAAAAGCACAGCAGGTCAGGCAGCATTCGAGGAACAGGAAAATCGATGTTTTGGACAAAGCTTTTCATTAGGAAGGGCTTTTGCCCATAAACATTGATTTTCCTGCTCCTCGGATGCTACTGACCTGATGTGCTTTTCCAGCACCACACTCTCGACTGTAATCTCCCGCATCTGCAGTACTCACTTTTGCCTATTGGAAATTGTGGAGGCAATTGGCAATGTGAAAATTGAAAGGAAGGAGATACTAGAAAGATTGGAAATGCTCAAGGTAGATAAGGTATGGCCCAGTTAGCTTGCAGCCTAGATTGTTAAAAGAAATTGGGAAAGCGAAATCTTCCCTGGCTATGTGGGAGGTGCCAGAGTATTAGAGAGTTGAAACTGTAGTACGCTCATTTAAGAAATGAGAAGGGTGAGCTAGAGTTTGCCTGTGAGGTCTACAGCTTTCTTAATAAATTGTTTCACAAGCTTAAGTGTGGACTCATTGGCTGATTTCCTGTAATTTTGAACAGGGTCACCTTCTTTAGCTTACCCAGGTCAAGGCAACAATATTTCTAACTCAGCTTTCTGGAAGCCGGTGTTTCAGATCAGACAGGGAGCTTTTAAAATTTCATGCTGTCTCAGCAGCAGCCCAGAACTATCTCCCAGAAAACATAGTTCCAAGTAACAGCTTTAATTCTGGTCATACTCTGATAGACTGAACAACTCTTATGAAGGTTCCAAATACCATTCAACAACTGCCTTCTGCTTAAGGTCTCTTCCAGACTTGCTGGAACCAATTCGCAGATACTAACCTCATTAATAGCCAATATTTTGCTATATGTTTAAACACAATGCTCTTCCCATGGTCATTGTATCTGTTAGATTCTTTTTAATTAAGGTTCATCTTGCAATTATCCTCTGGGTGTGGCCTCACAAACAAAGCTTGTTTGGTGTATTATTTTCTTTTACCACAAGCCATCCCAAAGGCTACCAGACACGGTGGCACAGTGGTTAGCACTGCTGCCTCACAGCGCCAGGGACCTGGGTTCAATTCCCGCCTCAGGTGACTGACTGTGTGGAGTTTGCACGTTCTCCCCGTGTCTGCGTAGGTTTCCTCCCACAGTCCAAAGATGTGCGGATTAGGTGAATTGGCCATGCTAAGTTGCCCGTAGTGTTAGGTAAGGGGTATATGTAGGGGTATGGGTGGATTGCGCTTCGGCGGGTCGGTGTGGACTTGTTGGGCCGAAGGGCCTGTTTCCACACTGTAAGTAATCTAAATTTCTAGCTTATAATTCAAAATTGATAAAATAATTTTTAAAACTCAGCAAAGATTCTCACAAAGGAAGGATCATCATTCGCAAGTTCCCACCAAACCCATACACTATCGCCACCCCTTCATTGCACCTTGGTCAAAATCCTGGGACTTCCTTCCAAATAACACTATGGGATACCTATGTCTAAAAGTTGCAGTGATTCAAGATACTAGCTTACCACTACACATTCAAGGATAATTAGGGATGGCCAATGAATACTGGCCTCGCCAGTGATATTCATAACCCATAAATGATTTTTTTCTTTTAAAAATCCACCTTCATACCAGATGACTACCAGAGAAGCTTCAATCAAAATATCACACTCCACCATATAATATGGCACTAAACAATTCTTGGTTATATTTGAGTGTGTGGTGCTGGCAAAGCACAGCAGGTCAGGCAGCATCTGCGGAGCAGGAAAATCAAAATTTCAGTCATAAGCCCTTCATCAGGAATGATTCTGATGGAAAGCTCATGCTTGAAACATCAATTCTCCTGCTCCTTGGATGCTGTCTGACCTGCTGTGCTTTTCCAGTATCACACACTCAACTTTGATCTCCAGCATTTGCAGCCCTCCCTTTCTATTAATTCTTGATTATAATCTAGCATGACAATTGGAGTTTTACCAGTCTCAAAAAAAACCAGCTTGATGAAAATATATCTCTGACAATAATCAGGCAAGCACAAGCATGGTTAATACCTGCTGGGAGATCTCTCTCCTCTTCCATTCTTCGTTATGTATAGGTCAGAATGGGTGTAAAAGTGTTAGTACTTGACTGAGTGCAGTAAACACCACCCTCTGATGATACCCTGGGGACTTGGCCAACGGAAGGAAGTAAAGAAAAAGGTCTACCATCTAAGAAATAGTCCTGAGGCTAGCATGCTTCTAACAGTCTGTTTAGTAATGCAGGTCATATTCATGTAATCTGTAAATATTTGGAGTAATGCAATAAACCTTATATTGTTTACTCAACAAGATTCATGTCGTTAGACACTAGAGCACCTAGGGCTTGAAGGAACCCATGCAAAAAAGGTTACTTCAGTGTACCGATTTTACTTGAAAGTTTTAGATCACAAATATTTGGTGAGAATGCTCAAGGGTTCATTCAAAGCTAAGTTCTAAGGTCAGTTGAATAAATACTGAAGGAAGAAGCAATCAAATTCTCAAGACCTAGAATTGAAGGAAATGGTTAAGTCAAATCTAGAATGTGATAAAGAAGGGAACACTCTGATGTTTCAGAACTGTAAAGGATAGTATTTTACTGTGTTTTGAAATATTTCAAACTCTGTTTGATAGAAATAGGTCAGTTTATTCTATTTTAACTTTATTTCTTTTATATAATAAACTTCTCTTTTATTGTTCAGATCAAATTTACAGCTGTGCACATTTGTGTTTCAGTGAAAGATCACATTGTTAAATCATTTTTTCAAAAATGATCAATCAAGTCATAATTCAGTCTGGAGTCTGACTTATCCAGTACTAATATCAGCCATGATCATAACACAAAGGATATAGACCTACTCACAAGCAATATCCAGCTGAAACATGTGTCATATGTCTGCTGATAAAATGAGACATGTTTGGCTTGTTCCTGAGCCATTTCCTCTTAAATCTCCACACTCTCTAGAGCAGACACAGCCACTGGTCATGAGGGATACCAATGCAATTCTAAGCAAACAAACATACAAGATCCCATTCAGTCATCATCAGCTCGAACAAAGTTTAGGGTATGGGGCCCAAAAAGCATTTATGTTAATATTTGAAATTATTTCCATGTTAGAATGTGTATCATTACTGCAGATGCAATGCAAACAGATACAGATGCAGAATATAAATTCTTAAAAGAAACTTTCCATTACAATGTATGTTTCAATAATTTTTTTAGTCCTTAAAATGAAACCCACCTTTGGAGAAAATGAACAATTAAATAATGCAGAATACCAACTTCAAACTTGTGTTTTAAAATATGGGTAACAAGGAAACTTATCATTGCATGACTGAAACTGTATTTGCAAGAAAGTCTCACAAAGGAAAACTCCCTCAACAAACATTATAAAATTAATATAGGAGAAAACAAAGAGCCTTTTAGAGGTATCTTACTTCACCTTGCAACACTTCCATGTGTCCACTTTACATTAATTTCCAAGAATTCTCTTATCCAGGAAACCGAAACCTACATGATGACTTTATTGTCCATTTTTGATGCATGAAGCTACAGCAGCATTGTTAACAATCTTACTGAATTGGAATCCTTAGTTCCTCTAACCTTTTGGTAAATATTAACTTCCTCCAAATCACACAATGTCTCATATTGCAACATTTAACCTGAGGTTAAGGAGTGTAGAAGCAATTTTATGGAGAGAGATAAGCTGGTTCTTTGGAAATAGCCTGGATTTAAAACTGCAGTCATGCTGAGGCAATAGATAAAGAACATATAAAAAAGACAAAAATGTGACTCTTTCAAAAAGGTCCACAGAATGACAATGTCTGAGTTTTGTTTGTGTTTTGATAATTTACCAGCACAGCAGACTTTTACTGCTTTAATGTTACACAGCACTGATTTGCCAGACTGTTGTCAGTACCTTCTGAAGAATTCTGATATTTTCTGTGCCAAAATCATAATTTTGAAGTAGTTAATTATTATTAATATTATAGAAATGTTCATAACCTAGTGCATAATTAGCTATTATGTCTGTTGTGTCTTTGCTGGATCTTTAATCCACATTCCTGCCTTTTGTTTTGTTTCAGGAACCTTGTAAGTTCCCAATCCTCAAATAACTGTCCAACACCCTTTTAAAAGTGTCTATTGAACTAGCCTCCATCATTCAAGTGCTCCAGATCCAAAAAATGCTGTGAAAAACTTTCTCCTTGTTGCTCCTTATTTTGAATCCATGATCTCTATTTATTGACCCATGCATCAGAGAGAAAAAAAAAGCCTATTGACTCTCATCATTTTGAAAACCTCTGTTGGGTCACCTCTTAATCTTCTTTGGTCAAAAGAGAACAATCCTAACTTTTCACTCTCTCCACATAACTGAGGTGTCTCACCCTTGATAACATCCTGGAAAATCTTCTCTGAATCCTCTCTAACACCTTTATTTCTTTCCTGAATTCTGGTGCCCAGAAGTTTCCCCAAAACTTCAGCAGAGGCCTGGTTTTCTATTAAATTTTTTGAAGAGCAAGATTTCATGGAAGAGTACAGCGTTCAAGGAAATCCATGGATAAATTCATTAATGATCTCGACAAGTTAATGGAGAAATGTTGCTATGACCATTTAAAGTCAAAATTCATAAGAGACCAAATAGTTACAGACATTACTGATGAATCTTTGTCAAATTTATTAAATTCCAAAGAAGGTCTAAATTCTAGACAGAGTAATTCAAATATTAAGTAAAGCAGAGATCCAGAAACAATGCAGATCAATCCAAAGAGATGAAGAACAAACTGAGAGGATATTTCCAGAATCCATGACATTCTTAAGATACAGAACCAGAAAACAGACATGTGGTAAGCCAATGCAGTGGGTAAAACAGACACCTGATTGAAAGTTCATAGCAATGCAACGAAGCTGCACAGACCTAAACAGTACCCAACAATTAGAACAAAATTATTGTAATGTAAAACCAGAGGGCACTTCCAGAAAATGTGCTGAAGCAAGACACAACCATAGAAGAGCAAACAAAAGTACAAGCCATATGAATAAGTAAATGAGATAAAGCAGCCTCTGGTAAAAAAATAAACACAAAGTTTTCCTAGGGGAAATTTCTAAACTAGACCTAACATATTGACAAGCTGATATTTATATCATTTGGAATCTCAAATTTCAAATTAAACACGGGAGCTGTGCTACAATATTTTCAGATAGTGAACCTTGGTTAATAAACCATTGTTTACAGCAGAGAGGAGGTCACTCATGAGAAGTAAAATCTGTATTGACCTGAATCTCTTTTAACAGTTGGAAGGGGTTAAATGACAAAAAGTCAAGAAGTAGCTAGTCAAGGAATTGCTAGCATAGGAGCAGCTATTAGTAGATTTTGTAGGGTTTCATAAGCTCATGGCTGAATCTAAGCAAAAAAGGAAAATCCACTGAGGTTAATTATATTTCATTAAGACATTTGTTTCATACTGTTAGTGAGAGGGAAATCAGTGACTGTACAGATTTAGCAGAAATTTCAATAGCCATTAACACTGAAGAAAGTCTAAATACCACGTGTCAACAAAATTCAAGAAGAAAAGCTAATAAAGAGGTAGCAACTGAATAGTACACCTCACCCAGGAGAACTGAAACATTTGCAACTGAATTGAGTCAGTTTGCAATGCAGCATAGTGAACGAGGACTTACGAAAAATTCAAGGCAAGGAAGGGACAGATTCAATGAGAATATTCAAGAAGGTTAAGGATAAACTCTGGCTAAGTTTGCAGCTGATATAAAGATAGGTGGAGGGGCGGGTATTACTGAGGAGGCAGGGAGGCTGCAAGAAAGATTTGGACAGTTAAGAAAGTGGGCAAGGAAGTGGCAGATGAAATACAATGTGGGAAAGTGTGAGGTCAGAAGTCACTTTAGTCAGAAGAATAAAGGCATGGACTATTTTCTAAATGGGGAGAAAATTGAGAAGTCTGAACTGCAAAGGGCATTGGGAGTCCTATTCCAGGTTTCTTTTAAGGTAAATTTGTAGGTTGATATGGTAGTTAGGAAGGCAAATAAAACATTGTCATTCATCTTAAGAGGACTAGAACATAAAAGCAGGGATGTACTTAAGGCTTTATAAGGCTCTGGTCAGACCATGTTTAGAGTATAGTGAGCAATTTTGGGCTCCATATCTCAAAGGATGTATTGGCCCTGGAACAGGTCCAGAGGAGATTCACAAGAATAATCCCAAGAATGAAAGGGTTAACATATGAGGACCATTTGAGGATTCTTGAACTATACTCAATGGAGTTCAGAAGGATTGGCGGGATCTAATTGAAACTTTCAGAATATAGAATGGCCTGGTCAGAGTAGATGTTGGGAAGATATTTCCATTGGCAGGAGAGATGAGGACCTGAGAGCATAAGAGAAAAGGGAACAGAGATAAGGAGAAATTTCTTTAGCGCGAGACTGGTGAATCTGTGGAATTCATTGCCATAGAAGGCTGTGGAGGCCAGGTCATTGAGTATATTTAAAACAAGAGATAGATAAGTTCTTGATTGCGAAGGGGATCAAAGGTCACAGGGAGAAAACAGAAAAATGGGGTTGAAAAATATTTGCCCATGATTGAATGGCAGAGCAAACTCAATGAACTAATTTCTGCTTCTATGTCTTATGGTCTAAGACAGTTCACCGCTACTTTCTCAAGGGAAACTAGGGATGGGCAATAAATGCAGTGACATCCACATCCCACAGATGAATAAAAGAAAAATATCCAAAGAACAAAACCAAACAATTATAACAAAAATGACATCCATTCTCCCAGTAAACAATTATCAAAGTGAACAAGTAAATTTTTTCATAAATCGAACGCTGAAGGTGAAAGAAAACTCCAATCTAATTAACAAACTGAAGGAAAAAGTCAACCAACTGCAGCATTGCTCTACATGTAGATTGAGAACAAATATCCATGAACACAAATGAAGACTTGATGCATACAAGTCTATGAAAGACACTTCACAGAAGAGACAAGCTTGTCTAAAGATTCAACATACTTCAAAGAAAGAAGTGCTTGCTCTAACAGGGACAGGATCCTCTGTAAGAGAAATGCGAGGAATTTAAAGTCCTCCTTTCCAAAGAGAACCTCAGACTGTCAGGAAAGTAGTCCAAAAGCTTTTACACAAAAAAGCTGCCATTCTTCTAAGTCTAAGGAAAACACATCCATGGAGAATAGTGATATGTGTACAACACTGTCTCACCTTTCATCAAAATCATGGTTGATCTTCCCCAGGCATCCATTCCTCTTTTGTACCACCTCAGCATAACCATCAACTCCATCATGTTTGAAAGATCTATCTACCTCCTCTTTAAATTCTTTCCATATTCAAACCTCTTCATTACTGAGGTACAGACCTCCATTCACTTCCCACTTGGAGAAGAAATTCCTTTACATCTTACTTTTAAATTGAACTCTGTTATTCTGTGCTGAAAATGTGTTGCTGGTTAAAGCACAGCAGGTCAGGCAGCATCCAAGGAACAGGAAATTCGACGTTTCGGGCCAGAGCCCTTCATCAGGAATGACACTCTCCTCATTCCTGATGAAGGGCTCTGGCCAGAAACGTCAAATTTCCTGTTCCTTGGATGCTGCCTGACCTGCTGTGCTTTAACCAGCAACACATTTTCAGCTCTGATCTCCAGCATCTGCAGACTTCACTTTTTACTCTGTTATTCTGTAACTATGTCCCATAGTTTTGGAATCCCTCATTAATGGAAACAACTTCTTAACATCAACCCTGTAAAGCCATTCAGAATCTGATAAGTTTCATTAAGATCATGCTTCATTTCTCTCAACTCTAATGAATGTAGTCGTAACTTGTTTACCTATTGTTTGTAAGTCAAACCCTTCATTACCGGAAACAGCAGTGAATCTTTTTTGAACAGCTTTCAATTGCTGATATATCTTTTTGTGTGCAATTGTCCAGGCATGACCTCACCAATACTCTGTCTGGCTGTAATAAGAATTCTGAATTAGTGGTGCTGGAAGAGCACAGCAGTTCAGGCAGCATCCGAGGAGCAGTAAAATCGACGTTTCGGGCAAAAGCCCTTCATCAGGAATAAAGGCAGAGAGCCTGAAGCGTGGAGAAATAAGTGAGAGGAGGGTGGGGGTGGGGAGAAAGTAGTATAGAGTACAATAGGTGAGTGGGGGGGAGGGGGGATGAAGGTGATAGGTCGGGTGCAGGGGGAGGGTGGAGTGGATAGGTGGAAAAGAAGACAGGCAGGTAGGACAAGTCATGGGGACAGTGCTGAGCTGGAAGTTGGGAACTGCGGTGAGGTGAGGGAAGGGGAAATGAGGAAACTGTTGAAGTCCACATTGATGCCCTGGGGTTGAAGTGTTCCGAGGCGGAAGATGAGGCGTTCTTCCTCCAGGCGTCTGGTGGTGAGGGAGTGGCGGTGAAGGAGGCCAGGACCTCCATGTCCTCGGCAGAGTGGGAGGGGGAGTTGAAATGTTGGGCGACAGGGCGGTGTGGTTGATTGGTGCGGGTGTCCCTGAGATGTTCCCTAAAGCGCTGTGCTAGGAGGCGTCCAGTCTCCTCAATGTAGAGGAGACCACATCGGGAGCAATGGATACAATAAATGATATTGGTGGATGTGCAGGTAAAACTTTGATGGATGTGGAAGGCTCCTTTAGGGTCTTGGATAGAGGTGAGGGAGGAGGTGTGGACACAGGTTTTGCAGTTCCTGCGGTGGCAGGGGAAGGTGCCAGGATGGGAGGGTGGGTTGTTGGGGGGCGTGGACCTGACCAGGTAGTCACAGAGGGAATGGTCTTTGCGGATGCCGGAAAGGGGTGGGGAGGGAAATATATCCCTGGTGGTGGGATCTGTTTGGAGGTGGCAGAATTGTCGGTGGATGTTTTGGTTTATGCGAAGGTTGGTAGGGTAGAAGGTGAGCACCAGGGGCGTTCTGTCCTTGTTATGGTTGGAGGGGTGGGGTCTGAGGGCGGAGGTGCGGGATGTGGACGAGATGCGTTGGAGGGCATCTTTAACCACGTGGGAAGGAGGCCATCTGGTGTGTTCTGTGGTAGAACTGGTCCTCCTGGGAGCAGATATGGTGGAGGTGGAGGAATTGGGAATATGGGATGGCATTTTTTCAGGGAGGTGGGGTGGGAAGAGGTGTAATCCAGGTAGCTTTGGGAGTCGGTGGGTTTGTAAAAAATGTCGATATCAAATCGGTCATCATTAATGGAGATGGAGAGGTCTAGGAAGGGGAGAGAGATGTCAGAGATGGTCCAGGTAAATTTAAGATCAGGGTGGAATGTGTTGGTGAAGTTGGTGAATTGCTCAACCTCCTCGCGGGAGCATGAGGTGGCACCAATGCAGTCATCAATGTAGCGCAGAAAGTGGTGGGGAGTGGTGCCGGTGTAATTACGAAAGATTGACTGTTCAACAAAGAGACAGACATAGCTGGGGCGCATACGGGTGCCCATGGCTACCCCTTTGGTCTGGAGGAAGTGGGAGGATTTGAAGGAGAAATTGTTAAGGTTGAGGACCAGTTCGGCCAAACGAATAAGAGTGTTGGTGGGGAAAGGGTACTGTTGGGGACGTCGGGAGAGGAAGAAACGGAGGGCATGGAGGCCCTGGTCATGGCGGATGGAGGTGTAGAGGGATTGGATATCCATGGTGAAGATGAGGCATTGGGAGCCATGGAAACGGAAGTCTTGGAGGAGGTGGAGGGCGTGGGTGGTGTCTCGAACGTATGTGATGAGGTTTTTTTTACCCTGTAATAAGAATTCCCTGTTTTTAAAATGACAAGAACGTGTATTAAAGGCCAAAATTCATTTTGCCTCTAATTCCTTGTTGCACCTGTATGCTAGCTGTTTTGTATTTCACACACATGAACATGCAGATACCTTGGTACTGCACCTTTTTTGTAATGTCTCTCCTTTTAACTAATAGTTATCATTTTAATTTTTTCTGCCAAGTTGCATCACCTCACACTTACCTACATTAAACACCATTATCCAACTTTTTGCCCACTCAGTCAACCTATGCATATCCCCTTGTGCAGTGCAGATTTCTTATGTCCTTTTGTTTTACTGTCAACAAAATTTGTATATATGACACTCTACACCTCCTGGAGGTCATTAATATAAATAGTTGCCCATTTGGGCTCGAATACAAATCTTTGTGGTACTCCACTAGTAATCATTCCAACCTGAAATAAAAAGACATTCACCCAATTCTCTGTATTCTGTGCATTAATCAATCCTCAATCCATCCTAATATAGCACCCCTAATATCATGAAGTGCTATCATGTGCAATAACTGTTTACGTGGTGTGTTTTTGAATGCAATCTGGAAATCCAAATACACTATGCTGATTATGTTCTCAAAGAAGTTTAGCAAGTTTATGAAACCTACTTTCCTTTCACAAGACCATGTTGACTCTGTTTGATTTTCTAAATATCCTCACTTTCTTCTTTAATGGACTCTAGCATTTTCCTAATGACATATGTTAGGCTAACTGGCCTTTCATTTCCTGGTTTCTGTCTCCCTCTCTTTTCGAAAAGGGACATCACATCAATGGTTTTCCAATCTGCTGAAACCATGAGAGTTCTGCAATATTTTGACGAATGTCTCTGAAGCTACTTTCTTTAAAATCCTTTAATACATGGCCATCAAGACCTGGCAACCTGGGTCTTTAGTTCCATGAATTTTTCAAATATCTTGTCCTTAATGAAAGAGACTGTTGTAAGATCTCTCCTGCCATTAACACCAAGCAAATCTATTATTCTTGGGATATTTATAGTGTCTTCCACCACGAAAACCAATACAAAATTGTGGTTTAAATTATCTGCTATTTTCTTGTTCCCCATTATCAATTACCTAGTAGCAAACCTCAAGAGGCCCACACTTTAGCTATTCTCTTTTTAAATACTCGTAGAACTTTTGCTATTTATTTTTACATTTTTTGCCAATTTATTGTCATAATCAATGTTCTCCCTCTTTATTAGTTTTTTTTAGTTATCTTCTCCTAGTTCCTGAAACAAACTCTATCTTCTGGCCTATCCCACACTTTTGCACCACATTATATTCCTTCACTTTTTATTGGATACTCTCCTTCTCTATCTTGTTAACTGTGGGTGGCTCATCATTGTCATTGAGTTCCTTTTTTTGACTCGAATAAATGTTTGCTGAAATACCTGCTTAAATGCCTGCCAATGCTCAACCACTGACCTTCCCCTTAATCATTTTGCCCAGTCTGATCAAGTTGACTCTTTCATCATCCCTGTGTAAGCGTCCTTATTTTAGTTGAGAAAACTGATTTGAGACGAGAGTTGCTCTCCTTCAAACTGAATTTGAAGTTGTGCTACATTGTGATTGCTTTCCCATGGGAGATTCTTAATGACAAGATCTCTTATTAATCCTCCCTCGTTACACTAGATCTAAAATCTCTTGTTCCTGGGGAAGTTCTACAACATACTGCCCTAAGAAAGAATCCCTAATGCACTCTAGAAATTATTCTTCCATGATGTCCTTGTCCATCAGATTTGTCCAGTCATTATGCAGATTAAAATCACACAGGTAGAGCAAATCTTACAAGCTTCCATTACTTACCAATTTATGCATTGTGTCGTAGTGAAGCAACTCTTCAGGGGCCGATAGAGAACTGCCACCTATGGCCTTTTTCCCTTGCTATTCTTTATTTCTATCCAAACTGATTCCACATCATGATCTATTGCACAAACATCACTACTCACTAAGGCAGTGATTCTACGGTACTGATTACATAGCCACTTTACCTCCTTTTCACTTGCATCTATTTTTCTGGAATATTGAATACTCATGACCAGAGTCATAGTCATACAGCACAGAAAAAGACCCTCCAGTCCAACTCATCTATGTCAACCAGGTTTCCTAAACTGAACGAGTCTCATTTGCCTGCAATTGGCCCATATCCCTCTAGACCTCTCCATATTCATGTACCTATCCAAATGTCTTTTATACTCACCTCTACCATTTCCTCTGGCAGTTCATTCCGCATACTCACCACCCTCTGTTTGAAAGATAGATGCAGCTATTCTCACCTCAAGCAGAGAAAATGCTGGCCCTGTCAACTACTATGCAATATGAGCTTGTGAGGATTTAAACAAGGCTGAAAGATTCACCTAGGTTTTGCTAGAGAGAGAACACCAAAGAACACGAGACTGGAAGAATCGATTTGAGAATTTGGAGTTACCCAGCTGGAAAAGGAGAAAGCAATCCATTGGAAACTGAGACCAGTTTTATACTGGTTTCTCAAGAATAAGGTATCCTCTTAAAGGACAGGGTATAGTAGAAATGTAGAACAATATTTTCTGTTTAAAATAGGATACTTTTTATCTAGTGTGTCATCAATTTTGCTTTTTGTTATCGCAGTAAAGGTCATATCTGAATTAAACTCCATCTGCCACTTCTCAGCCCATTGCCCCATATGGTCAAGATCCTGTTGTAATCTGAAGTAACACTCTTCACTGTCCACTGCACCTCCAATTTTGGTGTCATCTGCAAACCTACTAACTGTACCTCTTACGCTCGCATCCAAATAATTTATGTAATGACAAAAAGTAGAGGACCCAACACCAATCCTTGTGACACTCCACTGATCACAGGCTTCCAATCTGAAAACCAACCCTCCACCATCACCCTCTGTCTTCTACCTTTTGTTACTTTCTCCAAAAACTCAATCAAGTTTGAGAGACATGATTTCCCATGCACAAAGCCATGTTGACTATCCCAAATCAGTCCTTGCCTTTCCAAATACAGGTACATCCTGTCCCTCACGATTCCCTCCAACAACTTTCCCACCACTGAGGTCAGTCTTACTGGTCTATAGTTCCCTGGCTTGTCCTTACTGCACTTCTTAAACAGTGGCACCACGTTAGCCATTTTCTAGTCTTCTGGCACCTCATCTGTGACTATTGATGAGACAAATATCTCAGCAAGAGGCCCAGCAATCACTTCTCTAGCTTCCCACAGAGTTCTAGGGTACACCTGATCAGGTCCTGGGGATTTATTCACCTTTACCCGTTCTGGGCAGGAAGGCCCATGATCAACCTTCCCAAACTCCACCAATTAAGATCCATACTGGATAATTTATATTCACCTAGCAATCTCCAGACCACTACCCCCTTACAGTGACAGTGTTCCTGGCAGAAGAGAAAACTGGCAGCCCTCTGAACCAGTAAAACAGATCTGGCCAACAATGTCAGGTTACTGGGGCCCTCAGTGTGCCCCAATTCAGGGGTGATTAAGGGCATAAATGGAGGGCAGCAGTAGGATGGCGTTGAAAATCAATCCCCACCTGTGCCTCCAGTATCCCCAAATCCTGTCATCCCTTTTTGCAATCTCACCCCAGAAAAGTCAATTATGCCCCTGTTTTTTTTCTGGTCTTAGTGGGCGGCACGGTGGCACAGTGGTTAGCACTGCTGCCTCACAGCGCCTGAGACCCGGGTTCAATTCCCGACTCAGGCGACAGACTGTGTGGAGTTTGCACGTTCTCCCCGTGTCTGTGTGGGTTTCCTCCAGGTGCTCCAGTTTCCTCCCACAATCCAAAGATGTGCGGGTCAGGTGAATTGGTCATGCTAAATTGCCCGTAGTGTTAGGTAAGGGGTAAATGTAGGGGTATGGGTGGGTTGCGCTTCGGCGGGTCGGTATGGACTTGTTGGGCTGAAGGGCCTGTTTCCACACTGTAAGTAATCTAATCTAATCTAATCTAATCTTCAGCCCCACTATGCAGCTAACAGCCTAGGTCTCAACTATAATGCTACTACTCACATTGACTAGCTGAAGGCAGGGCAGTACATCACTACTGCTGGAAGTGGTGCACAGAAAGATTCTTTGGCTGACCACTTAAGTGGCTTATAAAGACCTGATTTAATAGGTTTACTCATTGGTGGTGAGGCTGTCTCACAAGTTATACAAGTTATAGCACCCACCTTCACTCTTTAACCCTAAGATAGAAAATCTTGAGTAAAAAATGAGGTCTGCAGATGCTGGAGATCACAGCTGAAAATGTGTTGCTGGTCAAAGCACAGCAGGCCAGGCAGCATCTCAGGAATAGAGACCCAAGATTCAGAAATTTAATGATTTTAGAAATAAATATCAAAAGTAGTTTCTCACTTTTCACAGCAAATGCAGTAGAAAAAGTTTATTTATTTACCATACTCAGAGCAGCCATTGTTGACATGACTGGCCTAGCAACAGAAGTAATCACTTATGACAACTTGGCTTCTTTATATGGGTGTTACATGTAGAATTCCAGAACAGTAATTGACACTCAGTTTATGTAATGTTTTTAAAAATTGCAACTAAAATGAAAGGCTAGATATACTGTACTGTTAGACTTTTCCATCACAACCCCCACCTATAACTTCAGGGAGAGAAATGGGACTACACCCTTTTCTGTTTATTGTTCACAAATCCTGTATTATTTTAACCATGCAAACACATTATTATTTGTTTTTATTATACCTCAAAAGACTTGCTTCCAAGCTGTTCCTTGCAGCTCACTGATGTTTATGACAAATAACAACTCTAACTGTAGATCAATAGAAATAAAATGTTCAGTTTGGACGGCTGTCAGTGTTGGATTTGAGAAGTTTAAATTCTGGATTTCATTTAGATTACCAAATGCATTTTCGAGATAGTTCAAATTCTTCTGAGTGTTATTTTTCCTGTACAGGGGTTCCCTGATTTCTGAATGTTGACGTATGAATGTTCATACTTATGAGTACAAGTCCACGTGGGTGTAATTTTAAAGATCTAACATACAAATGTTTCCTCACACAAACAAACAGCTGCTTTATATTGTCCTGCATTGTTTTCTGACTTGTGTACGAATTAACTTCCAAAAGACTCAAGGGTGGAACCAATTCACAACCTAGGGATTGTCTGTAGTGGTTAATGCACTAATGTCAAATTCTGAAATATGCTATTTAACAAAATTGTGTTCAAGTCAAATAATGTTTGCTCTTTCTGGTGTAGAACATTTGCTCGTGAGTCTGTTCAGATATGTTATTACACACTTCTGGGACTTGAACAATCTTCCTTGGCATAGAGATAGGACACTATCATTGCAACACAAGAAACTTATAGGTGATGTAAATGGAAAGCTGAACTATTACTTTCTGGTGGCTAAGTTAGATAAATGCAGTAGAAGCAGCACAAGCATCACTACAATATCTTCTTCCTATTTATGAATCTGATGTCGAGTTGTTGTGTGTTCTATTATCTATTCTGGATACCACAGTTATACTCGATAGCTTTCAATTGTACATCAATTACCCATACTTGTTGTGGCTGGTGCAGAATAGTCCTTGAATTTCATGAAGATCAAAGTCAGGTGTTTCACAAAGAGTTTGTTTCTCACTTCATATAAACAATATTCGACTTTCCAAATTTCATCACAGTCAAAGGTGCATTGAGTTCAAAAGACCTTGCAAGACTTCAAATGGTATAAATGGATGTTACTGAAGTCCTGGTAGTTGATGTAACGTATTTTCATATATAAGGAGCAAGTGAGTAACTAGATAAAGGGTTGGCCCACTCAAGGACAACGAAGGAAAGTGATCCGTGGAGTCAGAGAAAATGGGTAAGATTCTTAATGAGTACTTTGCAACAGTATTCACCGAGGAGATACATGATACATTTTGAAGTTAGGGATAAATGTTTGTAACTCTCAGTCAAGTTAGCATAAGGAGGGAGGAAGTGTTGGGTATTCTAAAAGCATTAGAATTAAGGAGGAAAATCTCTTGGTCCAGATGGGATCTATCCCAGGCTACTGAGGGAAGTGGGAGAGGAAATAGCTGGGGCCTTAACAGATGTCATTGCAGCATCCTTCAACACGGGACTGGAAATTTGCTAATGTTGTCCCCTTGGAGAAAGTGAGGACTGCAGATGCTGGAGATCAGAGCTGAAAATGTGTTGCTGGAAAAGCACAGCAGGTCAGGCAACATCCAAGGAGCAGGAGTGTCGACGTTTCGGGCATGAGCCCTTCTTCAGGAATCTTTAAGAAGGGCTCATGCCCAAAACGTCGATTCTCCTGCTCCTTGGATCCTGCCTGACCTGCTGCGCTTTTCCAGCAACACATTTTCATCAATGTTGTCTCCTTGTCTAAGAAGGGTAGCAGGGATAATCCAGGTAATTATAGACAGGTGAACCTGATATCAGTGGTAGGGAAGCTGCTGGAGAAGATACTGAGGGATATGATCAATATATATTTGGAAGAAAATTGGCTGATAGGCAACATGGGTTTGTGCAGGGAAGGTCATGTCTCACCAACTTAATGGAATTATTTGAGCCAGTGACAAAGTTCATTGATTAGGGAAGGCCTGTAGATATCATATACATGGATTTCAGTAAGGCATTTGATAAGGTTCCCCATGGTAGGCTGATGGAAAAAGTGAAGACACATGGGGTCCAGGGTGTACTAGCTAGATGTATAAAAAACTGATGGGGCAGCAGAAAACAGATTAGCAGTGGAAGGGAGTTTCTCAAATGGATCATACTGGGATACTATTGTTTGTGATGTCAATAAATGATCTGGAGGTGGTCAGATTAGCAAGTTTGCAGAAGACGCTAAGATTGTTGGAGTAGTGAAGGGGACTGTCAGAGAATACAGCAGAATATAGATAGATTGGAGAGTTGGGCAGAGAAATGGCAGATGGAGTTCAATCCAGGCAAATGCTACATGATGCATTTTGGAGGATCCAATTCAAGAGCGAACCAACAGTAAATGGAAGAGCCCTGGGGAGAATTGATGTACAGAGAGATCTACGTGTTCAAGTCTATTGTACCCTGAAGATGGCAATGCAGGTCAATAGAGTGATCAAGAAGGCATACGGTATGCTTTCCTTCATTGGACCAGAATTGGCAGGTCATGTAATAGTTGTATAGGACTTTGGTTCAGCCACATTTGGTCGCCACATTACCAAAAGGATGTGAGTGCTTTGGAGAGGGTGTAGAGGAGGTTCACCAAGATGTTGTCTGGTATGGATGGAGCTAGCTATGAAGAGAGGCTGAGTAGATTAGGATTATTTTCATTAGAAAGGTGAAGGTTGAAAGGGGACCTGATTGAGGTCTACAAAAGTATGAAAGGTTTAGACGGGTGGATAGCAATAAGCTGACTTTGCAGCTTCCAGATCAGGTTGATCCTTCTTTTTACCTTGGTAGGTACCATCTTCAAGTGGTCCAGCTTCACTCTGAGAAGGTTTTATCCTCCAGAACGTCAAGACTCTGATCAAGTCAGTGATGCTCAAAGAATGAGCAGGTTTTATGGTTAGGTCTGGCCCTTGCAATGGATATTGAAGCTGGATTGCAGAAGAGATCCAACAGCAGTTCAGATTTATACACCTAACTGTAACAGTAGTCAACAGAAATAAAATGTTTAGTTTGAGTGTTGGATGTTAGTTGGAGTTGAATTTGGATAGTTAAGTTTTGTATTTCATTTGGATTATCGAACTCAGACCCAAGATAATTCAAACTCATCTATGTGTTATTTTTCCTGTACAGGAATCCCTGATTTCTGAATATTGACTTGTACATACTTGTACTTCCTGATGAAGGGCTTATGCGCAAAATGTTGATTCTCCTGCTCCTCGGATGCAGCCTGACCGGCTGTACTTTCCCAGCGTCATACTCTTCGACTCTGACCTCCAGCATCCGCAGTCCTCATCTTTTCCCAAATACTTGTATCTACAACACGATTCCACACATGGGTGCAATTATAACGTATTACCGTTGGCCTACACCTGATTAAAGGACTGATGTTGAAGCTTCCAAGTATCATTCTCCACCTCAAAACACTATACCTACCGTGGAGGATACTGAATGTCAGGTGACTATTTAGCTCTTCAGCAGCTGTTCCCTGACTCAAAGATAGGTTGACACAGGGTTACCAGTTTCTATCATGTGTCTACATGTGACTGAACAGGCTGATTCTTAGCCCACAGGGCACATTGAACTATTTGAGTTATGAAGCTGATTTACTCCAGTTTCTCAACAGACTGCCAAACATATCTGTCTTCACACAGATTGTCTTCAGTGCCAACACAGGTAGCATACTATCACCGAAATCATGCAAATGCAAGCAATTACTTTCAATGTACAGTAGCAGTAATGTGGAGATAGTGAGATCTGCAGATGCTGGAGATCAGAGTTAAGAGTGTGTTGCTGGAAAAGCACAGCAGGTCAGACAGCATCCAAGGAGCAGGAAAATCAATGTTTCAGGCCAGAGATTCCTGATGAAGGGCTCCAGCCCAAAACGTCAATTCTCCTGCTCCTTGGATGCTGCCTAACCTGCTGTTCTTTTCCAGCAACACGCACAGTAGCAGTAACGTGTAGCAAATATAAGACGCACTGCAGCAACTCACTACTGAGTCATCAACTGCACTTCCAAACTGATGACTTCTACCACCTCAAAGAAAAGGGCAATAGTTACATTGCAACACCACCACCTGCAAGATCCCCTCCAAGCCACACACCATTCTGTCTGGATCTTAGCTAAACAAATGCAAGTGTGAGTTGAATCAGGTTTTTTGGAGGAATTCTCGCTGTAAGATCGAGCAGATTCTCTTGCTGTTTCTTACCAAACACACCACATTAATTACTTACTCCACCCCCATGACTTCCCTCACATCAGATTCTAGCCCAATCTTGCATTTTATTCCTGGAACAAGTCATTCCCAAAAAACTGGCATCCCTAGCATCTGCCCCATCTTTAAAAAGTCACCAAGCACCCAGACAGGAGTTGGAAATCTGGAGTTATCCCTCACCACACCAAAATGGCACAGCAGCCACAAAGCTACACTGTTCACAGCACATATCCAGCATGGTGTCACTCCCACAGACATAAAACCCCATACTCTCGTCCCAAATGCTGATTAACCACCAGGCCACCCTGTATAGGTATCCTTAGCTATATCCTGACTAACCGCACTCTCTCAATCACTGCTATTCTGTCCCCAGTGCCCATTGAAGACACACAGTTTGTCCTGGGCCAAGAGGGGAACAGCACTAGTTTTGGACTTACTCACACTAGGGGCAAGACCTTGACTATTTACCTCATCTACACCCCTCAGGATTTTATAAACCTCTGTAAGGTCACCCTTTAGCCTCCTACATTCCAGGGAAAGAGGTCCCAACCAAACCAACCTCTCTTATTTAACTTAAACCTTCCAGTTTCAGTAACATCCTTGTAAATGATTTGTGCACAAGCTCCAGTTTAATAACATCCTTCCTATAGCAGGGAGACCAGAATTGTATAAAGTACTCTATAAGTGGTCTTAACAATATCTTCTACAGCCATAACATGGCATCCTAACCCCTGTACTCAATGCACCGACCGATGAAGGCAAGAATGCCGAACACCTTCTTCACCACCCTGTCTACCTGTGATGCCACTTTTAAAGAACTGTATACCTGCACTCTAGGTCTCTCTGTTCCACAGCACTCCCTAGCACCCTACCATTAACTGTGTAAGTCCTGCCCTAGTTTGTCTTACCAAAATGCAACCCCTCAAATTTATCAGAATTAAACTCCATCTGCTGGAAATAGTTGAGGCAGGAACAATTACAACATTAAAAAGATATTTGGACAGGTACATAGATAGGAAAAGTTTAGAGGGATAAGGGCCAAACACAGGCAAATGGGCCTAGTTTCATTTAGGAAACCTGGTTGCCATGGATGAGTTGGGCAGAAGAGCCTGTTTCCAAACTATATGACTCTAAGCAGTTGGAAAATTCCAAACCTGAGCTTTTATTTACAGCCAGCAAAAGAGAACATAAACAAAATGACTACAAGCTGCAGATGGTCCCCACAATGCAAACCAAATGCTAGCATCCTGACCAATGACTATTGAACTATTCATAATAATCTGCTACACCTTGCTCTCATCTACTGGAACCGGGTGTTAATCTGATTTATAGCACCAGTCTGAGCTGAGCTCTGTTGTGCACCTAAGACAACTTCCTCCTCTATAATGTCCATGTCCTCCTCCTCAGAAGACAACTCCCATTCTCTCAGTTTCTCAGTATTTATCACATCACCTTGTTGCCTGCTCCAATTGTACAGGGCACAGCATACCGGAGTGCCTTATATATTGGACAGTCCACTCACTGCTCAATGGAATCATATCTTCAGCAGCCCTATCATCTGCTCCATCATAACTCTGGCCAAGGTGCAGGGAGCATTTATCTGCACTCCACATCATTTGGGGGAAAGGGGATAGGGAGCTGTCAGGTGCCATTTCAGAGTGAGCATGATGGGATGATATAACCTTCTCAGTGCCACCTGTCTGCAGCTAACAATGCCCTGCAGTTGGGGAAGTGAGTTATATTCCTGAATCCCCCTGCCAAGACAGCAGCACTGACCTCATCGTCAGGAAATGAAATGAATCTCAGATGGCATGAGTCACTAACCTGATATATTTGCTGGAGAATCACTGCAAGATCCCACACAGGTTACCCAGCACTCACTAAGTTCCAAGCAGCTGTCAGTTTAACAATTCAATGGGTTTGCTCTCCAAATGCCCTCAGTTCTAGCATCTGGCATCATTTCTGTCACTGTGTCCCAGGACATACCAAGCCTGAATCTGCTTTGTGCCTGAATCATCGTTGGAAATGGAGGCACGCCTAAACAGGCTGGTCCTTCAGTGGACCCCACTCATCCTGAGCTGGCTCCTGTTCATCATCTTAGGAAGGCAGCCACAGCAACAACTGCCCCACCAGCAGCACAGCTGATCGCTCTCAGAAAATGGGGAAGATAAGGAGCAAAAGGTAGGTCTTGGAGAAGTCAGTAGTGGTACATACAGCAGATGAGGTTTGCACACACTTCTCTATGTGGTGAGACCTGCTGCACTCCAATAATGAGGACTTTGTTTCCATCATGAATTCAGCTTCAGCCTCAGCAAGTGCACCAACTTGATGAAGGTGTTGCACCAGCTGAGTGACCAACATTGTACACCGAAAAAGGAGTGCCTTCTGCTCTTCAATGCCTTTCCCATTCCAGAGCCATATCAGTCATCCAACTTTAATTGCATTCAGTCCAGACCATCATTAAACTGACATGACAGATGGTCTGAATATTCCACAGCACCCTTGGAAGTTGCAAGAGTAATGGTTTGTCCTTGGCCAGAATTGAATACAAATTTTCTTTCACCACTGCTTGAAGCACATTCACTCTGCATGTATAGCAAATGTGAGTCCAGTTCATGAGCTGGTTACCTGTTCCTGTACTTAGTGTCCTTACTACACTCTTTCCAAGCTAGTTACTTTGTCCCCTGCAATGCAATTCTGCTTTCTGAGCAGAATGCAAGTTTATCAGAGAGATGCCATGACGTTTGTGAGTGATGGGCACACATCAGATGCCAATAACCATGAACAGGGTGCATGCAGCTGATATCTAGGCATCATGCTGCTGGGTGCTGAGCAACTTGGAGTCTGGTTGCAGCCAGCGGAGAGCTGACATCACCAGGTATTTATGCTGAACTCCAGGCCAGAATTCTCGCTGTCTCGCAGGTTCTGCACATTTGATAAGATGGGAAGTTCAGTAAAGAGGTGAATTGACGCTTTACTAAAGGCATTTAACAAGCTATAATCACCCTGAATTGGCAACTCAACACTGTCCATTGCGAAACTCTCCTCGCCTTCCCACAAAAGCAAGATTTAAGGTGGAGTGCTCCTAACATTAAGATAGACCTTGCCAGACTTCTCATCCAATTCTACCACAAATCTTGCCATGGTCTATGTCTTTTAGTCACCTATAGGATTCCACACTATATCGCTATTCCTTCACTGTTGCTGGGTCAAAATCCTGGAACTCCCTTCCTCACAACAAGTATATGTCCCTTAACCTCAAGGACTGCAGTGATTTACAAAGGCAGCCTACCACCACTGTCTCTAGGGAGATTAGATATTGGCAATAATAATTCTGTAACATCCACATTCCGTAAATGAATAAAACAAGCCAACAGTAAGTTCACCTACAGTATTGATGCTGTCTTATCTCTAAAATTTTGAAGGTTAAGTGGTGATCTGATTGAAGTCTTCAAGATATTATCAGTCGTGTCTTTTCCTGTTAAAGATAAACAGTTTCCACTTGGGATTCTAGAAATAGGAGTCATAGTCTGAGAACTAGGGTCAGACCATTCAGGAGAGACGTTAGAAAGCACTTCTATTCACAAAGAGTAGGAGATGTTTGGAAATTTCGGTAGATACGGAATCAGTTGTTAATTTTGTATCTGAGATTTTTCTTTGTTCAGCAAAAGTACTGAGAAATATGAGCCAAAGACAGGTATATGGAATTAACCACAGATCAGCCATGATCTCATTGAATGGTGGAACAGGTTCAAGGAGCTGCATGGTCTACTCCTGTTCCTATGTTGCTATAACAGGAATGTAAAGTGTACACTGAAAGTGACCTTCACTTTCAATATTGTGTGAGATGATACTCATTCTCAAAGTGAGATTTGAACACACACTGATCTTCCATAACCATGTGATGAAAGCCATTGTCAAAACAAACTAATTCAAGTTGGCTGATTAAATTTACACATCTATTTCTTGTAAAGGTGTTTGTCATTTTCCACCTTCTTCTTTAATTCAATTAAAACAAATTCCGCTTACAGGTCTATAATACTAAGGGAATTTAACTGGATAATTTTGGCTTTGGATCACATTATGAAAGATGTGTTATTGGTTCCACAAAACCAATCTCAATTTTCACTTCCAAATGTGACTATTGTCCAAAAGCAAAATTGGTCTTGTTCTCTTTTTCTCTGGACTCTTTCCAATCACGTTATCAGAAAATGCCACTAATGAGGTCACATTTGAAATATTGCAGGTAATATTTCACAGCGGCCTCATTAGTGACATCGAGTGGCAAGATAAAAATTCTGTTTTAACGTTTATTGTATTGACAGGATGTCCGGCTTGAATGCTTTTAATCCTTTTATGGTGTTCCTTTAAAATATCAACTGTCTACCAAGACCAGATATATTAAGGTAGAGATATCACTTTCAATTCAAACTAGTAGAAGAACGTATGGCCAAAATTATACATAAAATTTGCAGTATTAGATCTCTTTTAATTTTCATGCTACAACAGCAAACGATTTAACAGCTCAATGTATCAGAGAATTATGAAGAAACACAACTGAAATGTTGTTTAGCATTGCCCAATGGCTTATGAAACAGCAACTATCAATGTAAAGAGTAGCATAGTGACTCAGCAAACAGTCATCCATTTTATATTAGCTGATCATCAAGCAAATACTGTAGTTGATTGCCTCTGCATTGTATCAACTTTAATCACCTCTTGCTATTCATTGAGGGAAACACATTACCCTACATAGTGTAACACAGTTTTTCCAGTTAAAAGTAAAAATTATAGTGGCTAAGATTTGTGTAATTTTCCTTGAAGCCACTTTTAACAGTGTTTAAGCAGCTCGTTTAATTCATTTTTTTCTGAATTTGATCCTTGTTAACCAGCTCCCTGTAGCGAACATTAATCATCACACCATAATGTGAGAACAGCAGTGAAGAACAAGAAGGAGCAATCCAGGGAACATATTAATTGTTGGAGGGTCAGTTGCAGTGGGTGAGAATGGATCTCTCCCAAGTAATTTGGCAGGTGAAACTGTAATAGGATAATGGTTTATCTTTAAATTAAAGTGTTATTGGCATGATCAAAGGTATAATCTTTCTCGGGGCAATAAGAGTTCCGTAAATGATTCAAAAGATATGAGGTGGAACAGAAAAAAAGTAAAAATAACAGATGCCGGGTTGATAATACAATTGACCCCCCCAAACTAGGGAGTTTAAGAACAAAGAACAAAGAACAAAGAAAATTTACAGCCCAGGAACAGGCCCTTCAGCTCTCCGAGCCCGAGCAGATCCAAATTCACTGTCTAAACCTGTTGCTCAATTCCTAAGCATCTGTATCCCTCTGTTCCCACCTACTCATGCATCTGTCCAGATGCATCTTAAATGAATCTACCGTGCCTGCCTCTACCACCCTTGCTGGCAACGCGTTTCAAATGCCCACCACCCTCTGTGTGAAGTATTTGCCGCGTGTATCCCCCTTAAACTTTCCACCTCTCACCTTGAAAGCCTGACCTCTTGTTATTGAATCCTTCACCCTGGGAAAAAGCTTGTCTTTATCCACCTTGTCTATACCCTTCATGATTTTATAAACCTCACTCAGGTCCCCCCTCAATCTCCTTTTTCCTAATGAAAATAAACCTAACCTACTCAATCTTTCTTCATAGCTAGCACCTTCTATACCAGGCATATCCTCATAAATCTTCTTGCACCCTCTCCAAAGCATCCACATCCTTTTGGTAATGTGGCACCAGAACTGTACACAATATTCTAAATGTGGCCGAACCAATATCTCGTACAATTTTAACATGACTTGCCAGCTCTTGTACTTAATACCCCGTCCAATGAAGGCAAGCATACTATATGCCTTCTTGACCACTCTATCCACCTGTGCAGCAAACTTCAGGGTACAATGGACCTGCACTCCCAGATCTCTCTGCCCATCAACTTTTCCCAAGGCTCTTCCATTCGTTGTATAATTCGCTCTCCAATTAGTCTTGCCTAAATGCATCACCTCACATTTGTATGGATTGAAAACCATTTGCCACTTTTCTGCCCAACTCTCCAGTCTATCTATGTCCTCCTGTATTCTCTGACAGTCCCTTATGCTTTCTGCTACTCCACCAATCTTCGTGTCATCTGCAAACTTGCTGATCATACTAACCGTGCCCTCTTCCAGATGATTTGTAGATATCACAAACAACA
The DNA here is from genome assembly GCF_020745735.1 of Hemiscyllium ocellatum. Lineage (NCBI taxonomy): Eukaryota > Metazoa > Chordata > Chondrichthyes > Orectolobiformes > Hemiscylliidae > Hemiscyllium > Hemiscyllium ocellatum. Next base: position 90,832,462 of record NC_083411.1, on the reverse strand, counting down.
GTGGCCCCAATACTGACCCCTGTGGAACACCACTGGTCACCTTTCTCCATTTCAAGAAACTCCATTCAACTACTACTCTCTGTCTCCTGTTGCTCAACCAGTTATTTATCCACCTAGCTAGAACACCCTGCACACCATATGACTTCACATTCTCCATTAGTCTACAATGGGGAACCTTATCAAATGCCTTACTAAAGTCCATGTATATGACATCAACAGCCTTTCCTTCATCTATCAACTTGGTTATTTCCTCGAAGAACTCTATTAAGTTGGTATGGCACGATCTCCCCCGCACAAAACCATGCTGTCTATCAATGATAAGCCCATTCTTTTCTAAATATAAATTGATCCTATCCCTCAGTACCTTCTTCAGCAACTTTCCCACCACTGACGTCAGGCTCACTGGTCTGCAGTTACCCTGAATATCCCTACTACCCTTTTTGTACATGGGGACAATATGAGTATCCCTCTAGTCCTCTGGTACCTCATCTGTATTAAGGATATCTGTCAGGGCCCCAGCTATTTCCTCTCTCGCCTCCCTCAGCAACCTGGGATAGATCCCATCCGGTGCTGGGGATTTGTCCATCTTAATAACCTCTAGCCTACCCAACACATCTTCCCAACTTATGTCAATGTGATCCAGACTAATCAAACTTCTATCTCTAATCTCAACATTCATCATGTTCCTCTGCTCAGTGAACACTGATGCAAAGTAATCATTCAGAATCTCACCCATTCTCTCAGGTTCGACACACAGCTTTCCTTCGTTATCCTTTAGTGGACCAATCCTTTCTCTAGTTACCCACTTGTTTCTTATATAAGAATAAAATGCTTTGGGATTCTCCTTAATTCTGCTCACTAAAGCTCTTTCATGACCCCTTTCAACCCAGTTGATTCCTCGTTTAAGATCATATAAGTGAAAAATGAATGAAAACCAATCATCGAGTCACAAGGTCACACAGCACGGACATAGTCCGTCTGGTCCAACTCTTCCATATCGACCAGATATTCTAACCTAATCTCGTCCCATTTGCCAACACATGTCTCCCAAATCTCTCTAAATCCTTCCTATTCATAGACCCATCAAGATGCCTTTTAAATGTTGTAATTGAACCAGTCTCCATCACTTTCTCTGATAGCTCATTCCATACATATACCATCCTCTGTGTGAAAAAGTTGCTCTTTAGCTCCCTTTTAAATGTTTCCCTCACCCTAAACCTATGCCCTCTAGTTCTGGACTCCCCCACCCCATGGAAAATACCTTGTCTATTTATCCTCTCCATGCCCCTCAGGATTTTGTAAATATCTCAGGTCACCCTTCAGCCTCCGACGCTCCACGGAAAACAGCCCCAGCCTGTTCAGCCTCCCCCGTAGCTCAGATCCTCCAACCCTGGCAACATCTTGTAAATCTTTTCTGAACCTTTTCAAGTTTCACAACATTCACAATAGGAGAGAGACCAGAATTGCATGCAATATTCCAAGTGGCCTAATGAATGTCCTGTAGAGTTGCAACATGACTCCAAACTCCTATATTCAATGCTCTGACCAAGAAGGGAAAGCATACCAAATACCTTCTACACTATCCTATCTACCTGTGACTCCACTTTCAAGGAACTACAAACCTTCACCCCAAGGTCTCTTTGTTCAGCAACACTCCCCAGAACCTTCACATCAAGTGTATAAGTTCTGCTCTGATTTGCCTTTCCAAAATGCAGCACCTCACATTTATCTAAATTAAACTCCATCTGCCACTCCTCAGCCCATTGGTCCATCTGATCAAGATTCCATTGTACTCTGAGGTAACCTACTTTGCTGTCCACAACACCTCCAATTTTGGTGTCATTGGCAAATGTAGTAACTGTACCCCCATGTTCACATCCAAATCATTTATATAAATGACGAAAAGTAGTGGACCCAGCACCAATCCTTGTGGCACATGACTTGTCACAGGCCTCCAGTCTGAAAAGCAACCTCCACCATCACCCTCTGTCTCCTACCTTCAAGCCAGTTCTCCTTGTTTTCCATGAGATTGAACCTTTCTCACCAGTCTACCATGAGGAACCTTGTCGAACGCCTTACGTAGATCATATCCACCTTCTGCCCTCATCAATCCTCTTTGTTATTTCTTCAAAAAGCTCAATCATATTTATGATACATAATTTATCACACACGAGGCCATGCTGACTTTCCCTATGGGTGGCACGGTAGCACAGTGGTTAGCACTGCTGCCTCACAGCACCAGAGACCCGGGTTCAATTCCCGCCTCACGCGACTCTCTGTGTGGAGTTTGCACATTCTCCCCGTGTCTGTGTGGGTTTCTTCCGGGTGCTCCGGTTTCCTCTCACAGTCCAAAATGTGCAGATTAGGTGAACTGGCCATGCGAAATTGCCTGTAGTGTTAGGTGAAGGGGTAAATGTAGGAGTATGGGTCTGGGTGGTATACGCTTGGTGTGGACTTGTTGGGCCAAAGGGCCTGTTTCCACAGTATAAGTAATCTAATCTAATCAGTCTTTGCCTTTTCAAATACATGTATATCCTTTCCCACAGGATTCACTCCAACAACTTGTCCACGACTCGATGTCAGGCTCACTGGTCTATAGTTCCCTGGCTCTTCCTTAACACTTTCCTTAAATCGAAGCACCACATTAACCAACCTCCCATCTTCTGGCCCCTCACCCGTGACTATTGATGATACAAATATCTCAGCAAGAGGCCCAGCAATCACTTCCCTAGGTTTCTACAAAGTTCTAGGGTACACCTGATCAGGTCCTGGGGATTTATCCACTTTTATGCATTTCAAGAAATTCAACACCTCCTCTGTAAAGAGAGAATATGAGACAAGATTGGAAGGTAACAAAGAAAGGATTCCAAAAGTCTTCTTTAGGCATATATAGTTATTGACAGTGAAGTAAAAGCAGGACTGGTGCCAGAGAGGAATCAAAAAGGGAAAATGATGGCGGATATAAGAAGTAAATACTTTGCATATGTTTCTTCCAAGGAACAAATGATGCTACATGACTCATTGTGAATAAGGAAGTAGTTGAATAGCTTAATAATAGCTTAAATATTAATTCAGCAGAGGTATTAGAAAGGCTAGTTGTTAAAGCTGATGCATATGGGGATGGGAATGCATCTGAAAATATGAAGGCAAAAGTGGATTTGAAAAGTCATGATTGTCCAATCTTTGCTAAATATAGGTGTGATGTCAAAAAACTGTAATGTTGGAAATGCTTACACCAGTGTTCAATAAAAGCTTCAGTGGTGCACCCAGTATCCATAGGTTTAACCTCAGTAATGCTGAAGCATTTGGAAATGACAATCTTGGATAAAACCAAAATGCATTTGGACAAATGTGGAATGCAAATGGGAAGCCAGTAAAAAATATATCAAAGGAAAATCTGGTTTAACTAACTGGTTTGGGCTATTTGATGAGTTAGCAGAGAGAGTTAATGTGGTTTGTGTTGATTCCCAAAAGGCTTTAATTAAAATACTACATAATAGACTAAAAGAAGAGTGGCAGCATTAATGCACCGTTAGCCTTGCAATGGGAAACAAAATGGCAAACAGTTATAGAGTCATAGAAATATACAGCATGGAAGCAGACTCTTCGGTCCAATCCGTCCATGCTGACCAGCTATCCCAAACCAATCTAGTCCCACCTGCCAGCATCCGGCCCATATCCCTCCAAACCCTTCCTATTCATATACCCATTCAAATGCCTTTTAAATGTCGCAATTGTACCAGCCTCCACCATTTCCTCTGGCAGTTCATTCCATACACATACCACCCTCTGTGTGAAAACGTTGGCCCGTAGGTCTCTTTTATATCTTTCCCCTCTCACCCTAAACCTATGCCCTCTAGTTCTGGGCTCCCTGACTCCAGGGAAAAGACTTTGCCTATTTACCATATCGATGCCCCTCATAATTTTGCAAACCTCTATAAGGTCACTCCTCAGCCTCCGACACTCCAGGGAAAACACTCTCAGCCCATTCAGCCTCCCCCTATAGCTCAAATCCTCCAACCCTGGCAACATCCTTGTAAATATTTTCTGAACCCTTTCAAGTTTCATCTTTCTGATAGGAAGGAGACCAGAATTGCACACAATGTTCCAACAGTGGCCTAACCAATGTCTCATACAGCCACAACATGACCTCCCAACTCCTGTACTCAATACTCTGACCAATAAAGGAAAGCATACCAAACACCTTCTTAACTATCCTATCAACCTGCGACTCCATTTTCAAGTGTATAAGTCCTGCTAAGATTTGCTTTTCCAAAATGCAGCACCTTACATTTATCTGAATTAAACTCCATTTGCCACTTCTCAGCCCATTGGCCCATATTGTCAAGATCCCGTTGTAATCTGAGGTAATACTCTTTGCTGTCCACTACACCTCCAATTTTGGTGTCATCTGCAAACTTACTAACTGTACCTCTTAGGCTCACATCCAGATCATCTATGTAAATGACAAAAAGTAGAGGACACAACACCAATCCTTGTGGCACTCCACTGGACACAGGTCTCCAGTCTGAAAAACAACCCTCCACCACCACCCTCTGTCTTCTACCTTTGAGTCAGTTCTGTATCCAAATGGCTAGTTCTCCCTGTATTCCATGAGATCTAACCTTGCTAATCAGTCTCCCATGGGGAACCTTATCGAACGCCTTACTGAAGTCCATATAGATCATATCTACCGCTCTGTCCTCATCAATCTTCTTTGTTACTTCCTCAAAAAACTTGTTGTTTTATGGACTGTAGGACTAGAAGATGATGTACCCCAGAGATCAATACTAAGACCAGTTTTTCTTGATATCTGTTAAATGACTTAAACTTGAGAGTGCAGGGCACAATTTCCAAATTTGGAGATGATATACCACCTGAAAACATAGTGAATTGTGAAGAGAATTGTGATGGATTTCAAGAGCACACGGACAGGTTGGTACTATGGATGGTCATGTGACATAAGAAATTTAGTGTTGAGGTTTGAAGTGATTAATGTTGTTCAAAACAACTAGGAGATGAAATATAAAACAAAATATACAATTCAAAAGGCGTGCAAAAATAGAAAGACCAGAGGATACAAATTGTGTTGAAGAGGCAAGTTAAGTTTAAAAAAAGTGATTTAAAATTCAACCAAGTTGTTTTCAGTTCCACAACCGAGGCATAGTAAGGGAGCGACAATGAAATAAACACAGAAAATGCAGGAGAAACTCAATAGATCTGGCAGTATCTGTGGAAAGAATAATAGAGTTAATATTTTGAATCCAGTATAGCTATTCTGAAGTCACAGCCACAGATACTGCCAGACGAATTGAGTTTCTCCAGTATTCTCTGTTTATTTCAGGTTTCCAGAATCTGTAATATTTTGCTTTTATTGGAATTATAATTAATCCCTATAAATCACTAGTTCAGCATGAATTGCAGTATTGTTTCCAATTTTTCTCTTTAGAATGAATAGCGCTAAGGATGAAGGCTTTCAGGTACATGCATTGATTGGTGGAGCTGGACATACCTTCCTAAGTGAACAAGATATTAATAGCAATATACATTCCTAATATAAGATGCGACAATGCTGTCAATTTAAGAGGTTATATTGTCCTAGTTCTTTTTTGAAGCGAGGTTGTCAGGCAGAAGTGTCGAGCCATCTCTAGGAAAGTAAACAATTTGTGAGGCCTTGACTTTTTTTAAAGTTGGAACAATGGAAGCCGCCTGGGTGTGGCCAGCTCTTACAGACAGCCTTTCTCATTTTTTTAGTTTTTAGGTTGGGTATCAAGTAGAAGCTTTTGGGGTCTCAAAAGAGTGGGAAACATCAATGAACGTCTCCAAGCTGCTACTTTCTCTGAACTCCAAACTCAGAACAGCCTGCTGATTCAACAGATGCTGCAAAATGTATTGAAAACTCTTGAGAAAATATGCATTGCACAACCTTCAAATGATGGTTGAACCTCCCTCCAGGAGGCCCTTAACATTTTCTTTCTGAAGATCCTTACAGGAAATTATGTAATGCTCACTATATTATCCACAAGGGCATAGGTTCACAATGGCACAAGCGTCACAGATATGAGCATCATGGCAATGCATAACCTGGGGCCTATCTTTTATATAATTACCATTCCTGACTCTTCACCAGCCTTTTTGACATCCCCAGAAGATATATTTGTAAATTGAAATTGCATCTTCACCCATTGCAAGTGGAACTTGCTTTACAGAACTCAAACAGCTTACCATTTTATGCTTAGACACCTTTCTCAGGAGCAACTGACTTGTTTCTCACATTTAATGACAGATGTAAGTATAAATCATAAGTTGAAACTATCTATAATTCACCATGAAATGTTGCACCACAAACAGTGCAAAAGGTTATACTTTGTCATATGACCCTCACCAAAAGTGTTTGGCAAACTATTTTTTGCATAATAAATTTGCAATTGCGTGCTATAAATTAGGTGAAAATGAATCCAGACAATATTATATTTTGGGATTTGTTCAGTTCAAACTTCTTTGATTCAGGCATGAACAAGATTATAAAACTGACATAACAAATAACATGTTAAAGATGTCATTTCCCTTGTGCCTTTAAGCTACAATATAATTGAACAATGAGAAAATGTTGCCAGACTTTCCTGTCATCTGCCATCTGTTCAAATATCCATACATAAATGATTATGGCACCATAAAGTATAATTAAAGAATGTCAGGTTTAGTGTGAGTTTATAGCTTTGCTTCTGAAAAGACATCTACATAAATGTGGATTAAAGATTTTGGACAATTGCTATTTCAGTCAACATGAACACATTGCTTAAGCTTACATAGATAAATTTGCTGACTTTGCTTTGCTTTATTCGGAACCCCAAATAGTTGCCAGAGAATTACATTGCCAACGCAAAAATATTGATGCACATGTGAAGGAATTGAAGAGAAAAACAAAATCAATTTGGAGGAAATTCTCAGGAAAAAAACATTGAAGTAAACTGATATTAGCAAGAATTAGATTTTTGACAATGTCTACCAAGTGGACTGGGGTGGGATCTGTGCAGCGTAACTGGAGAATTGAACATGATTGAATCCAACCTCTCAATTCATACCATCTATTGCAGAAAGCACTAATGATGAGAGTGTAAAGCATAGCATGCAAATGTAACAAGGAGTAATTTTAATGCATGTTTAAGCACATTCAACTATGAACATATGAACTGGCAGGCTAATCATCAAAGAAGAAATTCCAAAATTTGCTGGAGAAACTCAGCAGGTCTGGCAACATCAGTGGAGAGAGAGTTAATGTTTTGGGTGCAGTAACCCTTCTTCAGAATTATTAGTAGCTAGGCAAATATGGCATATATCCAGCAGGCATGGAGTTAGAATGGGAGCATGGAGTAAGTGAATAGGTGGAGACGGAGCCCAAAGGGAGAGAGAGAAAGTTAGGCAAACAAGGAGATGGATAATTGTAAGCCAGGGAGAAAGAAAAGCTGATAACGGATACCATAAGTGAGTGAAATTGGTTAGCTGTGTTGAAAGCAGCCCATGTCATGACAAAGCCTGCAGTGTGGGGATGAATAAATTACATGGGAGAAAGTGTCCCTGCCCTAAAATTATTGACTAAATATTGAGTCCCGAAGGCGCCAGGGTCTCCAAGTGAAAACTGTCATGCTGTTCCTCCAGTTTGTACTGAGCCTCACCAGTAGTGAGATTATTTGCATTGACTCTCTGAAAAGAATCGCACCCGCAAACTTGCAGTTAGTCGAGGTTGTTAGGTCCATTAGCAGACTATAAGGTCCACAAGGCAGCATCCAGCTTGCATGTAGGCTGCAAAGGGAAGTATCATTATGGCCACACGTCTGATGCATGTTGCAGACTGATATCCAAGGGTGACGCTAAAGTAAATACAAGCATCTTTGCATACTGTATTAACTTTGGTTAAAATGCCCATGAAATGATTCAAAATCATGATCTTGGTACTGTTAAAAACATGCATAAATGTCTTCTCTGTCCTGAGGATTTCCAGAAAAGTTGTAAGATACAGTCTAAGCATGGATGAAATAGTTTGCACCACCACATTAAAATGTTTCTGATACAGGAGCAGCTGCTAATTTCTCAAGGGCACTGGGTAACCTGGCATAAAGATTGCTGGATTGAACCATGATGCCTCAGGCATGTGAGCATCAGGCTTCTTCCCTGGACCAGTTGGTAACTGCCATGGGAGACCAAGCTCCATCAGTCCCAGATGTATGGGCAGTCCTGCACTCCTGCACTCTAAATCATTGGTGCCCAGCACCATCTTCATGCCACAGACGGTCAAGGGACATTGAAATCATTCCAGTTGTGTCTGTTCCCCACAGAGAATCATGGCACTGCCACTGGGCACCCAGCCAGAAGAGGAACTGCAAACAGGTATCGCAGAAGTCTCCTCTCAGCGGTCTGCAGATGTGTTTTAACCTACTGCCTCCCCCCTGCCTGCTATCTTTTCCCTGTGGGAGTTCAAGCTGGGGATGGTGCACTTGCCTCTGGACAAGACACAGTTAGCATGTCTGAACACTCGAAAGAGAAATGTCACTGGGGGTGTCTGACTCCAGCCCAACAGGCTCTGGTGTGGGAGAGGCTCCCTTCACCCAGCTCTGAAAACACCGAAGTGGCACGGCTGACAGGACAATATAAATAATTTCTCGTTATGTTCTTTTTTCACCATCATATGCATGTGGGATTCTCTGTCTAGCCACAACTTCAATATTGAAGGTGCACAGCCCACCCATCGTTAGTGTTATACGATGTTCCAATATCCAAGGGGTAAAGTGGTTAAAGACACAAAACCTGCAGATGCTGCAATCCAAACTAGACAGGCAGGAGGCTGGAAGAACACAGCAAGCCAGGCAGCATCAGGAGGTGGAGAGGGTCGATGTTTTGGGTACAACCCTTCTTCAGGCCTGGGGATGAATGTGGGGGGAGCTGCAAATAAAGGGAGTGGCGGGGGCAGGATGATGAAGTGGGGTTAGGTGAAGACACGTAGAGGTGCAACCTGGTTGGTCAATGGGAGGAATGAATCCGATAGGTGGCTAGGAGGAGTGGAAGGAATGGGAGGGGCTCTGAAGGGATTCAGGGGATGGGGAGGGAGGTTATTTGAAACTGGAGAATGGGCGAAGTATGAGTAAATAGCAGGTGATTGTTACTTTGGGACTGGACTGCATCTTCCCAGGTAGATAAACGTTGTTACTACATCACAGGCACTGGTGCGATTGATTCATTACCTTGTATTATATAGTCAGGAGAGATGGGTGCAAATATTTGGGCTGCACACAGTCAGCTAATGCTCAAGGTCATACTCACAGGCCTGTTTCAGCTTCGCTGTAAGTGCTCCTGTGTTCAGGCTCTGCCTGTCCATATTGGTGAACACCCGTACATAAATATTTCCTTTCTGATAACCCTACTTGTCAACCCCACAGGTTTCCAATATCATCACTCAGTCTGTTCATCTGAGTACCTCTACCTTCCAGCCCTAACGGGGATCAGGTAAATAAGTCAGGTCAGTTGGTGCACAGTACTCCAATGATAGCCAAGGTGTTATTTAGCTGAAAATGTGTTGCTGGAAAAGCGCAGTAGGTCAGGCAGCATCCAAGGAACAGGAAATTCAACATTTCGGGCATAAGCCCTTCTTCAGGAAAGAAGGTGTTCAAGGTGTTATTTATCCTTGATGACCCTCTCCAACCTCTTCATGACTTCTTTTCCTGTTCGTGCTTAATTGTCTCCCCATCATCTGTTTTATATTGAATTATCCCACCTACACTACTGTAGTTCCCTCTGCATCCCAGTAATCTGCCTCTAATCCCCACAACTCAGTTACCCACCCTCCCTTCCACAGTGCTTGCAACCTGATAGGAGAGGAGTCCAAAAGAAGGTGGCTCAGTGGGTAGTCTTGGAAATCCAGAAGAAAGTGAGGACTGCAGATGCTGGAGATCAGAGCTGAAAAATGTGTTGCTGGAAAAGCACAGCAAGTCAGGCAGCATCCAAGGAGCAGGAGAATCGGAGTTTCGGGCATAAGCCCTGCCTCACCTGCTGCGCTTTTCCAGCAACGCATTTTTCAGTCTTGGAAATCTTTAAACTTTTCTTGACGTTGGTTGCAGTTGTAAAACTAAACTAAACCCAATGAGAAAGATGGCAGAAAGGTAGACTAAGACCTTTAAAGTAGAGAAATGTAGAAAGTACAGAAGAAGCTGCTTAAAGCTGGGAGCAAATTGGTGCAAGCCTTTGTGATCTGAGGAAATAAAAAGACCCTCACAGTCCACGGATCAAATAAGGAGAAGTAAATGGCACTTGAAAAACTGAATGGTGAGTATTGCTCTCTGGGACAGAGAGTAAAATCCATCAGTCTCCATAGAGAGAGAGACCACCTAGGTATACTGTAAGATGCAAAAGACAAAAACAATTAGAAATGAGAAACTAATAGCTCAATTATACAAAACAAAATGTTAAACAGAAAAGCCAATCAAACTGGGAGTAGCAATAATAAATTGTATAATTAGCAAAGATTATGCACATTGTTCTGAAACTTCAAATATAAGGGTGGCGCTTGAAGGTGGTTTTAATTATATTGCAGTCAATGCAACGTTAAAACTATGTAAAGGAAACTTTATTTACCTTTTCTATCATTCAGAATGTGGAGTATTGTTTTGCTGTTTTTATCTTCAGGCTAGATGGTTAGTCCCCATAAAATTGTCAGTCGCCACTTCTAAAGGAAACTACAACAAGATGTAAAGTCATAGAACCAGACAGGATATGCCTCCATGGAAATAGATGAAAGTACAAGACAATTCAATTAACTCTTTCCATGTACACATTTACCTTGCTCACAAACAAATACAGCTGAATCTTACCATATTTTCATTAAGTTTCATGGACGTTTCTCCCTACGTTTAGCAAGTTTTCTCACAATATCGTTCCTGACTCACCTCATTAACTACATAGCATGCACCTCTTGGTCTGCTGCTAGCCTGATCCAAGCACACACCTAGCCCAAAGTATTTACCTCTGCTGGATATCCCAGCATTATGTACATTTGCACCATTGATTGAAGGTCATTGTGCACTCAATCAAGCACTGTTAGTCTGGAGCTGCACCATTCTTAACATTTACTCCAGACAAGGCAGGTAAGGAGAAATGTACACCAGTCTCTGGACCTGCAGATCCTGGAGGATATGTTAGTGCAATGGAAAGACATCATTTTCCCATAGGATTGGCTAAGGAAGCCAGAATACCAGATGGAGATTTCCTCCCAGGTCCAAAGCATTCTCAGTCTTCTGGCAGAATGCCCAGTGCTGTAGGAAGAATGTCAATGACTTTCTCTATTCTAACACCATGTGCTACCATTTGTCTCTGCTACCTCACACTCACTCAATCTCTGCTTTTGTAATCACTTCCCTCCAAGGCTCATGCTCTAACCCTTTCTCTATTGTCCGCAACATCCTCCCTCACTCACTGTTACCCACACAATTACTCCACACTAATAGCCCTGCGTGGTCTCTGTGCTGCCTACTCACTCATTCACTTGGGACACCTCACCACATTTCCTCCACTTACAATAACGCTAATAACCGTACTAACACGAACAGCCACCAACCTTCAACCCATTCGAGCAACCGGATAGATAAATGATGATGTCCTTAACTTATTGTGCCAGTAAAGTTAAAATCACCTCAGTCCCAGAGAACAAAGGCTACTCTCTCACTAGAGAGATGAACAGTGGTTAGTTCAACCTGAGGGTTACCATACCTCAGGCAAGGGATGAGATTGAGAAGGTGGGACATCCATGTTAATCTCAGCCAGTATGACAATTAAATCTGTGCTGTTGGCATCACTCTGGATTTCAAGCTAGCTGCCCAGCCAACCAAGCTAACTAAGCCCTTGTATCCTTTGACCTAACTGACGATTACTCCCCTTAGACTTGGAGAATTGATCATTTGGTTGAAGCATGTGTAGTGTGTTTGCTGCATAAGCTGCTGGCTCATGATGCAAATGTAACAATGACGTAGTGCAGTGCCGGATAGCAACAAGCCCACATTTGTGATTAACCATTGCTTTCTTTTTAATTCACTTGTGGGAAATGGCCATCGCTGGCTGGGTCATTATTTATTTATTGCCTCAGAGGAGGCATTGGTGAGCTGTCTTCCTGAACCACTGCAGTCCTTATTAACAATAATGACAAGCTGCCTGGCTTTGTGTCTGCACTGAACAGAGCCTTTAATCTCTGGGTGAGGGGAAAAGTACAAAACAGCAGGTCAAGGCAGAAATGCAGGGAGTATCCAAGTTGATGCAAAGTGAGTGAGTTCTAAAAGAGCAAGCGAGGAGCTTTGAAATATATCCTGGTCGAATCCATAAGATCATCCTTGTCCCTGTGTGAAAAGTGTCCTGGCAGCACTGTTGTAATGAAGTGCACTTTCAAGTGCCTTGATACCAACTTATACTTCTGCAAATAGATATTGACAATCCAACTTACATGGAATGTTGATGGGCTCGCTAGATTACCTGTACCAAATAAGTCAACTACAAAGAGTCCATATGTAGACATTTTTAATTCAAACAAGTAGAGAACACTCCGGAAGCAGCAGGACAAGTTAGGAAATACACTAGAAATGATCACTATTATTAAAAATGATGGATATGGTACTTCATGGAAAGATCACAGGAACAATCCAGGAACTGAAGCAATAGGTCCCATTTGCCAGCACTTGGCCCATATCTCCCTAAACCCTTCCTATTCATATACTCATCCAAATGCCTTTAAATGTTGCCATTTTCCCTGCCTCCACCATTCCTCTGGCAGCTCACTCCATTTAGATATTCAAAAAAAACAGGTTAAGACTTAGAAGTCAAACTTTTAGCTAATCAGGCTCAAAAACCAAAGGTCATCCTCTTCTTCTATAGTTTCAGAAAGTGTTTTATTTTTAAACCACTGATACTTCTGAAGTTGCAGTTGGAGCTCCCTTGTCAGCTCTGAAACTGCACTGCTTGTTTGTTATTTCACTGAAACCCGATCTCCAGAGTCCTCCTGTAATTTCTCAGTCTCAAAACTTGCCCCATGATCGCTCTCCTGAAATTCTCTCCCCTTTCTCCCTTTTAAAGCAACTTCTTGATTTTGTTTAAAGTTCCAAAAACATGCAAGACTTCTAAAAACAGCAATTTCTGCCCCAGGAAAGTGAGTAAATCCAAATGAGAGCTTAAAAAAAAACCTCAAAACACAAAGCAGCTCTCACAGCAATAACCCTCTCCCATCCACCATTTTATTTGGTGGCCTAAAGCCTAGTACCTCTCTCCCATGTGTAGACTCCTTTTTGGATCCATAAAGTGCTCCATTCCTCCTCTCACTGCTGTTTTGCTATTTAGGCTCTGATCGCATATCTTTGAATATCCTTTTAGATTAGCTCAGCCTCTCCTCTTACCATTCCTAGCTCTGACTTTTTTTTTAATTCTCCACTAAAGTTTTCTATATTCAAGCTGTATCAAACATATATTATCAATCTGACATCTCTCATGGAACCCCTATTTTCTGCTTCAACTTACAGTCAGCTCATCATCCAAGGAGCTCTGGATTTGGTTGCATGTGGAAGTTGGGGGAGGGGGGGTGGTGGTATCTTGCTGTCCCTGATCATGGAGTTTGTCCCAAGACCTTGGTGAGATTCGTTTAGATTAGATTTCCTACAGTGTGGAAACAGGTCCTTCGCCCAACAAGGCCACACCAACCCTCCAAAGAGTAACCCACCTAGACCCATTTCCCTCTGACTAATGCATCTAGCACTGTGGACAACTTATCATGGCCAATTCACCTGACCTGTACATCTTTGGACTGTGGGAGTAAACCGGAGCACCTGGAGGAAACCCACGCAGACACGGGGAGAATGTGCAAACTCCATACAGACAGTCGCCCGAGGCTGGAATCAAACGTGAGTCCCTGGTTCTGTGAGGCAGCAGTGCCACTGAGCCACTGTGCTACCTCAAGTGGAGACTTGTGCCCAAGATAGAAGACCAGAGAAGTAAGCAGTAAACCACTCCGAATTTTGTGTCAGGAATTGTCACCATTTAGTTTCCATCCAATGGGTGAATGGGAATCTGCATTAAAATGGGATGAGATTGACCAATAAACAGACGTTCATGCATGCCATTGCATGAAAATGGGCCTTTCATTGCTTACAAGCTGGATTCTCATCCCACCATTCAACACTTGGTTGGAAAATTGGACATTTACCCCTTGGGAATCTCTACTGATGATCTCACCTTATTTTCACAAACTTTTGACCAAGACACTTGTCACTCAATCACTGAGAAGATGTCCCTTCCTCGTGTGGCATGGGTAATAGCAAGAAGGTTGAGAAAATATGTTTAGAATGAAAAGAATCAGAATCTCAAAATCGAGAATAGTTGTCTGGTTGTCCTCTTAAATTTTAAGTGGTGACTTCACAGTGGCTGAGTGGTTGGCACTTAGGCTTCACAGTGCCAGGGACCAGCATTCGATTGCAGCCTCGGGTAACTGTCTGTATGGAGTTTGTAATTCACCCCGTGTCTGCATGGGTTTCCTCCAGGTACTCTGGCTTCCTCCCAGAGTCCAAAGATGTGCAGGTTAGATGAATTGGCCGTGTTATATTGCCCATAGTGCTCAGGAATGTGTAGGCTAGGTGCATTAGTCAGGGGAAATGTAGTATAATATGGTACGGGAATGGATCTGGGTGGGATACTCTTCAGAGACTCAGTGTGGACTTGTTGGGCCAAATGGCCTCTTTTCACACTGTAGAGATTCTATGATCCTATGATTCACAATCTTGCCATTGCGTAGCAACACCCTTTGATTCCATGCATTTGCATCTCATTCTGAGCCCAACTTGACTCATTTCAATTCCCGTCTCCTTCATCAGGAAACAAGATGGCGTGAATTCCCAATAAGTCAGAGTGGGTGCCTGGCAGCTGCAATTGACCCAATTGCCTGTCACAGCCATCATCGAACTGTTTCCTCAACACAATATTCGTGCATGGTCTGTCGTCACCATTCTCTTAAACTCTCTGGAAACCACCACTCTCACCGTGCCATCACACCTGCTCTCAGACAAACTCTCTCACCATTCCAGCCCCTCAATACTTCCATTGCAACTCAGGGAGACCTATTGACTGGGTCACTTTGCATGGGAACATGTGCATCACATGTATCTGTACAGAATGCATCTAACAATTCTTAGCTTGTATTTACTTAGAGGTGCTCACCTGTGTGGCTTATATTGTTTTATTTTAGCACAGAGGGAAAGGTAGATATATTCACATGATGAGAGTACTAAACAGTCGAGACGTTAGATATGTAAGACTCCATGTTATGTAAATGTATGTTCCAGCTGTTAATGCAGAAAACACACTGGATGTGATTCAACCAAAAAAAATACTGGTTCCTCAAATTAAACATGACGGAAGTGAATGCAGAGCTGTTAGGGGTGATGCAGGAGCAGAAGGTATGACCTCAGAGAATGAATAGGAAATGCAGAGAGAAGAAACATTGGTAGTTTTAGAGGATGAGGTAAGTGAGAGCCATTGAGTGAATATGATGCATGCAATAGTGAAAGTTATAGTCCATGAATTTTAGTGAAATGTGTGTGCAGTGGCAGTGTTAGAGTGAGTGGTGGCTCTATAATTGTGAGGTATCAGAAAAAAGATGGTGGCTCTTAATTTCAGTGTGCAGCAGATCAATGATTTGTTTTGCACTGCTACACATTCTGTTTTACCTTGAGTCATAGCACTGATCCAGCTAACTTTATCCAGGCTGCTGTACGGTGGTGTGGCCTCCTTTGACAGTCTGCAGGAAAAAGAACAACCCTCCTCTTCACTGCCCCATCTACCAGCACCACCAGGTCCCTGTCTGCAAAGTGAGAGCAAACTTTCTTTTCTGGGCCATTTCCACAGAGATAACAGTGTGGGACCACAGTGTGAAGAACAGTTCCCAGTTTGTACTACCTGTAATGGTGTACAGCTGAGATTTAAGTATGGTGCCAGCATTGTGAATGCCATAAGGTGAATGGTGAATGCATTTCTGACTCTCTTGCCATCCAATTCCATGTGAAGAGCCTCATTGCATGACTAATGGAAGTTTGCATGAGAAAAGTCATTCTGAGCTATTGCAGGCTGGGCACCATGAAGCTAACACGTAAAACACTATCTGAAATAAGTAATTTCCACACAAATGATTATTTCTACGGCATATGAAATATGTTTCCTCATCTCTTTTCAGGTCCTGGGTTGTATGCTGTTGGGATCTGTCTTAGCGTAACTTACCTAAAATATTCACCTTGCTCTTAACAAGTTTAGAATTTTTCTCCTGGACACTCCCTATATTTTAAACTTTACTAAAAGGCCAATTTGGAGAAATGTTTGAATATTTCTGCTGCTTTTTGACCATCACACACAAGTTGATGCCTTCTTTCCTTAGGAATCACAGCTCAGCAGTTTTTTTTTGTGAAAGAAACCTAAAAGTTATCATAGTTCTTTGTGTTCCGTTTTAGCTAGTTTGCTCTTCATTTCTACAGTTCAGTCTTAATCCAATCTGCTGTTCTAGTTTGTGCATTAGCCTTTCAAGTTCTTGAACTTATGTTCTGATCCCTAATCCATAAGTACTCATTCATACATAGCTTATCTATCTGATGTACTTTATACTCATAATCAGATCAAGTAACACCGTTGCCCATTGTTGGCATACCTACTGCACACATAGTTAGGTTTTTTGATAAATTACAGCATCCATGTAAGCAAGACATTTTGGGCTGCAACTACTCAGTGAACCCACCTCCTGCAAAATCTAGAGATCTGGTTCCTTTAGGCCTCACAACATTTCCTTGCATCTCCTTCTTGTCTTACCTGAGAAGTAATTTCTACTCCCCTCTTACAAGGCACATGTTGTCAGGTAATGGAATCAGGAGCAGAGACCTCCTCCACAATCTGTTCTGCTAATTGCAACAGACCTCTGCCTGCCTTAGATGCATTTGTCCATGACGGTGTCAGTAAGAGTGACCACCACACATTCCTTGTGGAGATGAAATCCTATCTTCACACTGACCTTACTCCCCATCGTACCGCATGGCACTATCAACATTCAAAACAGGACAGATATTGAACAGATCTAACAACTCAAGACTGGGCATCCACAAGGTGCTATGGACCATCAAAAGCAGCAAAATATTACAGCAACACAACCTGTAACCTCAGGGCCTGGAATATTCCCCCACTCTTCTATTATTATCAAACCAAGAAATCAACCAATGGTTCAATGACGAGTGCAAGAGGGCATGCCAGAAATAGCCTACCTAAAAATGAAGTGCCAACCTGGTGAAGATATAAAATAAGGCTACTTGTGTGCCAAACTGCAGAAACAGCAAGTGATAGACAGGACTAAGAAATTTGACAACCCATAAGTCAGAGCTAAGCTCTGCAGTCCTGCCACATATAGTTGTGAATGGCGGCAAATTAAACAACTCACTTAAGAATGAGTCTCCAACTGCATATGACGAGGGAGTCCAGTACATCAATGCATGATACAAGGATGAAGCATTTGCAACAGCCTTCAGCCAGAAATACTGAGTTGTCAATCCATCTTGACCCCCTCCAAAGGTCCCAAGTATCACAGATGATAATCTTCAACCCATCCGTTTCACTTACTACATCAATAAAGAATTGGAGGCATTGGACTATGCAAAGGCTATGGACCCTGATAACATTCTGGTAATAGTACTGAAGACTTGTGCTCCAGAGTTTGCTGCATCAATTGCCTAGTTGTTCCAGCTACCACATTTGCATCAACCTTACAATTTGGGAAATTACCCAGGTATGTTGTGTACACAAAAAACAGCATGAATCCAATCTGACCAATTACTGTCTTTTCAGTCTATTCTCATTCAGCAGATACTGAAGCAGTCCGTGTCCAAATGCAGCAAAGCTTGGAAAATATCCAGTCTTAGGCAGATTAGTGGCAATTAACATGCATGCCATACAAATGCCAGGTAATGACTCCTTCCAACGAAACAGAATCTAACCATCATCCCTTCAATAATGTGGAGGTGCTGGTGTTGGACTGGGGTGGACAAAGTTAAAAATCACACAACACCAGGTTAGAGTCCAACAAGTTTATTCGGAAGTACTAAATTTCAGTGCATTGCTCCTTCATCAGGTATCTGTAGAGCAGGATCATAAGGCACAGAATTTATAGCAAAAGGTTACAGTGTCATGCATGCAACTGAAATGATCTACTGAATAAACCTAGATTGCTGTGAAGTCTTTCACCTTTTAGAATGGGTTGCAGGTTTCAGTTCATTAATACTTAAATACCAGAACTTCTTTCAAAATACATTCTTGAGATAACTTAAGGTTTTATTAAAAATAAGGTGACATCTCAGCTCAGACAATGCATTAAAATTGTAAGGTTAGCGTCTGTCTGTATCCCAACCTTGAGACAGACTGGTTCTATTTCCAAAGTAGGAATTTATAAAAAGTTACATGGATTGACTGCCTGTAGATGGTGTGCTTTTTGAACAAAATAAAATGTGCAAATTCACCCCATGGATGGTGTGTGTGTGTGTGTGTGTGTGTGTGTGTGTGTGTGTGTGTGTGTGTGTGTGTGTGTGTGTGTGTGTGTGTGTGTGTGTGTGTGTGTGTGTTGGTGGGGGAAGAGTGAGAGTGTGTGCGTATGAGTGCATTTGAGAGTGTGCTTTTGCCTGTGTGTGCCTCTTGGGGAGTGTATGTGTTTGTGTCTGAGAGAGAGAGCATGCGTATGAGAGATGGTCTGCGTACGTGTGTGAGCATGTAAGAGTGTGCAAGCATTTGTGTGAATGCGTGTTAATGTATAGTGTAGTGGGGTCACCTGTGACATGAACCCATGTCCTAGTTGAGGCCATCCTCATGGGTACCGAACTTGGCTATCAGCCTCTGCTCAGCCACTCTGCATTGTTGTGTATCCCAAAGTCTGCCTTGGAGGATGGTCACCCAAAGATCCAAGGTTGAATGACCTTGACCGATGAAGTGTTCCCTGACTGAGAGGAAGCATCCTTATCTGGCGATTGTTGCACGGTGTCCATTCATCCATTGTCATAGTGTCTGCTTGGTCTTGCCAATGTACCATGCCCCAGGGATTCCTTGCCTGCAGTGTATAAGATAGACAATGTTGACCAAGTCACTTGAGTACCTGCTGTGTATATGGTGGATGATCCCCTGTGTAAGGGCGGAATCCAGTTGACACTCTGACATGTCTTGCAATGGTTGCCATAACAGGGTTGGACTGTGCTGTGGTCAATGTTGTCCTGAAGGCTGGGCAGTTTGCTGTGAACAGTGGTCTGTTTAAGATTTGGCAGTTATTTAAAGGTGAGAAATGGAGGCACAGTGAAGGTGTTGGCGAGGTGCTCATCTTCATCAATAATGTGTTGCAGGCTGCAAAGAACATGGCATAGTTTGTCTGCTCCCAGGAAGTACTGGACAATGAAGGGTACCCTATCAGTTGCATCCCGTCTCTGTCTCCTGAGGAGGTCATTACGATTTCTCGCTGTGGCACATCAGAACTGGTGATCAATGAGTTTAACATTGTACCCTGTACTTATGAGGGCATCCTTTAGCACCTTCAGGTGTCCAACACATTCCTCCTCATCTGAACAGATCCTGTGTATGTGTAGTGCTTGTCTGTAGGCAATGGCTGTTTTCATAAGTTTAGGGTGGAAGCTAGGGAAGTGCAGCATTGTGAAGTTATCCACAGGTTGCGATTGAGTGAGGTATTGAGGTGCCCATCCTTGATGGAAATGCGTGTGTCCAAGAATGAGACAGATACTAAGGAGTAGTCCATGGTAAGTCTGATGGTGGGATGAAACTCGTTGATATCACTGCGTAGTTGTTTCAATGACTCCTTACCTTGGGTCCAGATGAAGAAAATGGTGTCAATATATCTGGTGTATAGCGCTGGTTGAAGGTCCTGAGCAGCAAAAAAGCCTTGTTTGAACTTGTGCACGAAAATGTTGGCATATTGGGGTGCAAATTTGGTCCCCATGGTTGTTCCGTGTCTCTGGATGAAGAACAGATTGGCAAAGGTAAAAACATTGGAGTTGAGGATGAAGCAGATGAGTTGTAGGTTGGTGCTTGGAGATTGGCAGTCGTTGGTATTAAGTACTGGGTCTACTGCAGTGATGCTGTCATCATGGGGGATGCTAGTGTAGAGTGCTGAAATATCTATTGTGACGAGGAGTGTTCCTGGTTCAATTGGTGTGTGGATGCTGTGTTTCTGTAAGAAATCTGCAGTGTTGCATCAGAAGCTGAAAGTCCCCTGTACAATGGGTTTCAAGATATCCTCGACATAGCCAGAGAGGTTCTCACATAGGGTTCTATTGCCTGATACAATGCAACGACCAGGTATGTTGGCTTTATGTATCTTCTGAAGGCAGTAGAAGTCACCTACGTGAGACGTTCATGTGATGAGAGTATGTAGAGAAATCTTTAGGACTGGATTAAAAGTCTTGATCAATGCATTTAGTTCACGGTTGTTTTCTTTGGTCAGATCGGCCGGTAGTTGCCTGTAAAGTTCCTGGTTGTCAGTAGTCGGTACACTTCCTTGCAGTAGTCTGTTCTATTCTGAATGACAATGGCTCCATCTTTATCTGCTGATTTGATGACAAAGTTGCGGTTGGTTTTGAGAGCATGGATGGCATTGCATTGTGATCGGGTAATGTTTTGCTCTACTTGAGGGTGCAGCTGATGAATCTGGCATTTACACATTAACCGATGGTTTGAACATACATGTCAAGCCCAGGGCAGCGGCCCTCTGGAGGGGTCCAAATCGACTGACTCCTTCTTTGGTCCCTCCACTACGGATCTCTCTGATGACTGTTCGGTTTGTCGGTTGTCTCATTGGGATTGCTTTTGATATCTTGGAAGAATTCCCGGAGTCTCATTTGTCTGATGAATTCCTCCATATCTGCCACAAGACTAATGGGGTCTGGTATGAGATATTGAACAAACCTAAATTGCTGTTAAGTCTTTCATCTTTTAGAATGGGTTGCAGGTTTCGGGGCAGAAATTGAGCCTTGGGATAAGAAATTCAATCTCTTCCAGTTGGAGAGTGTAGTTCGATGATTGATTTCTTTGTGGTGATAACGTTTTCAACAGTGGTGCCATGGGAGGTTTGGCTACTGCCAGTGGTGATGCCAAGTTTTTCCAGTGTCTTGTTCTGGCTGTGCTTGCACGTGGTATAGTTTCATCGCTTTGTCTGCTGCATCTTCAGTGCAAGCAGAGAGTGTGGATTCTATCTTGATTTCAAGGTTATGGCACCTGCACAAGATGATTGAGGAGAGATGTGATAGCATTATCTCTCAGCGTAGTCTGTGTTCCCTCCCACTCGGGGAACACTTCAGTGGTCAGGGATATTCGGCCTTGGATCTTCAGGTGACCATCCTCCAAGGCAGACTTTGGGATACGCAACAACGCAGAGTGGCTGAGCAGAGGCTGATAGCTGGGTTTGGTACCCATGAGGGCGGTCTCAACCAGAACTTTAGGTTCATGTCACACTACAGGTGACACTACACTATATACTCTCACACATACACAAGCACACTCATGCAGACCCTCTGTCATACACACACACACACACACACACACACACACACACACACACACACACACACACACACACACACACACACACACACACACACACACCCCGAAAGGCACACACACGCAAACACCCGTACTCACACGCACGCACTCACACTCCCTCCCCCACCTCCACACACAAAAAACAGACTCTCTCTCTCTCCCCCCCCCCCCCGCCTTTCTCACCCCCCCCCCCCTCACTTGCATGCACATGCACATATAAGTCTATGGGGTGAATTTATATTGGCAGAATTGTAAGTGCAGATACATTCTATTTTATTCAATAAGCACACCATCTACAGGCAGTCAACGCAGACAGTCATTCCATGTAACCTTTTATAAATTCCTACTTTGGAAATAGAACCAGTCTGAATTAAGATTGGGATACAGAAAGATGCTAACCTTGCACTTTTAATGCATTGTCTGAGCTGAGATGTCACCTTTTTTAAAATAAAACTTGAAGTTATCTCAAGAATGTGATTTGAAAGAAGTTCTGGTGTTTACATATTAATTAACCAAAACCTGCAACCCATTCTAAAAGCAATCTAGGTTTATTCAATATCTCGTATCAGTCGCATGCATGACACTAATCTTTTGCTATAAATTCTGTGCTTTATGATCCTGCTCCACAGATACCTGATGAAGGAACAGCACTCTGAAAGGTAGTACTTCCAAAGCACAGCTTCCAAATAAACCTGTTGGACTCTAATCTGGTGTTGTGTAATTTTTAACCTGAGGAAGGAGCAGCGCTCTGAAAGGTAGTACTTCCAAAGAAACCTGTTGAACTCTAACCTGGTACTGTGTGATTTTTAACTTTGACATTCAATGGCATTGTGTTGCTGGAAAAGCGCAGCAAGTCAGGCAGCATCCAAGGAACAGGAGAATCGACGTTTCGGGCAAAAGCCCTCCTGAAGAAGGGCTTATGCCCAAAATGTCGATTCTCCTGTTCCTTGGATGCTGCCAGACTTGTTGCGCTTTTCCAGCAACACATTTTCAGTTCTGATCTCCAGCATCTGCAGTCCTCACTTTCTCCTCCATTCAATGGCATTGTCTTCATTGAATCATCTGCTATCAGTATCTGGGAGATTGACAAGAACTGAACTGGACAAGCCATATAAATATGATTCCTGAAGAAGGGCTTATGCCTGAAACGCGATTCTCCTGCTCCTCGATGCTGCCTGGCTTGCTGTGTTTTTCCAGCACTACATTTTTCAACTCTGGTACTCCAGCATCTGCAGTCCTCACTTTCTCTTAGCCACATAAATACTGTGGTTACCAGATCATTTCTGAGTCTAGGAACCCTGCAACGAGTAACACATCTCCTGATTTCCAAAGCCTGTCCACAAATAACAAGGCAAAAGTCAGGAGTGTGATTGAATACTTCCCTCTTGCCTGAATGGGTGCAGCTCCGAAAGACTTAAGAAGCTTGACACCATCTAGGACAAAGCAACCTGGTATGTTGGCAACATATCCACAAGCATTCACCATATCTTCCATCACTAATATTCACTAGCTGCCTTGTGTACCATTTACAAGATGCAATGCAGCAATTTACCAAGGCTGCTTAGATAGCACATTCCAAAGCCATGACTACTACCATACAGAAAGACAAAAGTAGTAGTAGATACATGGGAACATCACCAATTTCCAGTTCCCCTGCAAGCCATTCACATGACTTGGAAAAATTGCTATTAGTTCAGTATTGTTGAGTTGAAATCCTGGAATTAGCTACCTCATGATATTGCGGGTGAACCTACACCAAATAAACTGCAGCAGTTCAAGAATGTTGCTCTCTACCAATTTTTCAAGGGCAGGTGTAGGTGGGCAATAAATAAATGCTGGCTCAGTATGTGTCATCCACATCCCTTAATGATTTTTTAAAAATGAAATTAATGCAAGGGCAAGTAAAATCCACATCACAGAAACTACTTATTTTGGGAGTACAGCTTTTTCATAGATGCGCAATACGCACTCTTATTTCATCACAGATAACAAATTCCAAACCAATGTGTTGTATGAAATCTTTCATCAGTCCTGACAGACAACCTAAGATTCTTTATATAATTGTGTAAAATAAACAAGGCAGAGTGGCAATACGCATTTAAGAATCCAGATATACTAATATTGTGTTGCTTTGGTTCTTACTTCCCTTCTAAATTTTGGTTAAACTAGATGAAAAACATGAATAAAGGTTTTGGTCTTATAAAGCAGTTATATATCCCTATGCACTTCATGGTTAACATACTTCTTTTAAAGTGCAGTCACTATTGTTTTGTAGGTAAATAGAACTGTCAATTGTACACAACCAAGTTTCCATATGCAACAATAATGTAAATGACCACTTAATCTGTTTGATGGTGTTACTTTAGTGATGAATATTGGTTTGTAGACCAATGTAACTTTGAACAGTCCCAAAAGTCATCCAATATCCCTGATAGGAAATTTCTGGCATGAATGATTGGTATTTGCAACAACCAAAGTCCTTGCTGTAAGAAATAACATTGTTGGCAGATAGGAGAAATGAAGCCAATCCAAGCCTTTCCAATAGTGAGAGTCAGTCCAACAATGCATGCTGTGACATGTGCTCAAATAACTAATTATCTTTACTGCTACCCCCTAACATTATAAATAATAATGCACCCTTTGAATGACTTTCACATGTGAGTGTAGTACAGAATGGCACAGATTTAGGCTGAATGAGCTACATCACAAATTTTTAATATATTTAAATCCTAAAAAAGTTTGCATAGCAATTTTTTTCCAACATGTCCAAGCTGCATTAATGCATATCAGTTTGCTGATGTACAGGATAGGTTACAAGTTGGACGTATGACAAATAACGGTTTGTGTGCTTCATTAAGTTACATCTTGCATAGGATTACATGAATTATATGTCATAGAAACACGCCACTTGTTATAACCAGTTCATTCATATTCTATTCAAGTCTCCTCCCGTCTTTACACATTTAAATATAACAGCATAACACTCTAATTCATTCTAACTCATTTGCTTGTCTAACCTCCCCTGAATTGCATTTATGTTATTTTCTTCAGCCATTCCCTGTGATTGAGAGTCCCACATGTTCACCAAGCTTTGGTGAAGCTGTTTCTTCTGAATTTCTAGTTGACTAGAACTACTTATCTCCTTGTTAGATAAACTATCACATAAAAATGGGAACTTACCTGAGTTGTAGAAGCAGAAATTACTTTGATTTGATTATTTTTGAGGTGGCCAATTTGGACCTTCTTGCTCAATCTAAATGTCAAAAAACATAGAGGCAGATCAAGCTAGAAATCTCCCCAGCATATATACCAACTTTCTTGTTACATCTTGTTTTCCTTCTCAGTTACTGACACATAGGTATTGATGCAATTACAACAAAATCACACACATGCAGTCTATAACAAGGTTACTGGTTTGACATGTCTAGGAGGCAGCATGATACAAACCTAAAAGTATTGCTAGCACCATTAGAAAGCCAATAGCAATGTATTCCACTCTCATTTTGAAACATCAGGATGCCTACAGAAGTTCCCGGGGATGCAGTTAGTGAGCATTAAGATATTGCACAAGGCAAAATATAGGACGAGGTTTTGATGAGGTAAACAGTGGTCCCAGAGTTACAAGAAGAATCTGCTATTTTAATGTCTGATCAAATCTGGCATGTGGGAAACACTCCTGCTGGTCTTCGATGGAAAAGATAATGAAAATGCAATTTGCTCAATAATGTGTCTGTTGGCTGTCTCATATGCAAACTGAAACTGCATAGTTTCTCTATGGCCATCTGGCAGGGGGCAGAAACATTAAAGTTGAGAGTAGATGTCATTGTTTGTCACTGACAGTGTAGTCCTTATGGATGAAATCAGCTACAGAACTTAACGCAGTTGATGGCAAATCCTTCCCTGTTGGCCCAAGAGTGTGGATGAAATGCTAGCTATTATCAAATCTGCCTATTCAGAGATGTTATGCCACATACCTGGAGCATGTGCGGCTTGAACCTGGGCCTTCTGGCTCAGAGGTAGGAACCCTACCACTGCACCACAAGAATCCTTGGAGGAAATCCCTACTCTAATACTGTCAAGTAGGTGCACCTGGATATGTATATATTATTTACAACTGAACACTGGGCACAAACATTTTATCTTTAATGTAATCCTTGCTCTTTTGCTTACCTCATTGATTTCTTGTAGAAACGCCTTTGAGGGAACCTGAAAATGGCAAATATTATAATGAAAGGCTAAAGAAAGAAGTGAACGGATTTCTTCCCAACAGTTGACAATCTTCCAGATTGGAATGCAGGTATGAAACCGGGAGAATAAAGAGTGTTATTGCTCAATTCTCTTTTGACGAGCATTGTATTTCCTCATAATGAGTAGGATCATAAAATGACAACATTTTGGCTTCTATTGCTTGCATTTCCACCAATAGGAATTTATACCATTTGGTGAGAAAGATTAATTTCCACATAGGCTCAGTGACTTTTTTTTAAAGTTAGGGGAAGAGCCAGAAATTTCCCAAATGCCAGAGAGGTATTGGCCTCTTATTTAGACTTTTTGAAAAGTCCTTTTACAATATTACAAAGTGGAGAAAACCATGAATTAAACAGTTTACTTGTAATTTATCTAACATTCAATGCTGTTTGTCCTGTGGTATAATAATGTGAATTTTTGAAATAGCAGTATTTGTCTTTGCAGTTTGAGCTTGCACAACAAGAGTTAACTGTGTGTATGTCAGGATACAAGGTGTGCTGCCTAAGCACTGATTCTTCATCTGTCCAGATTTAGCTGTAGATAGTCACTGGATCATACCAGTTGAACTTGTTTTGTCAGTGATACCACTTGAAAAAAAAATCAACAATGTTGTTAGTACATTTTTGAACAATTCAGAACCACCCATTAGTCTACTTTATTTCAGAGAGTTTATATGTTATGTATCACACGAAGAGTTTATTTATAGGCCAAACCTGCTACTAACTTTACTGACAACTAATTTGCACTCTGAAACTGTTGATTCTGTTGTCTTTGATATAATACCTTATGAGAGGCTCTGCACTGTTGGTGATAAACGTGAGGTATAACTACCATTGATGTAAGTAGTTGAAGGTCGTCAGTGTTTTCTTTAAATAGAGGGTTGTCCCTGTTGGAAAAAATAAATAGGAAGCATCCATCTATAAGTGTACTGTGTATGTCTGTCCCTGTACATCAAGGACTGCAGCAGTTTAAAAACTCCAGCACCTTCCCATCTTCCAGAAAGTTAAATATGGCAATGGTATTGCCCTTAATGGCAACATCGATAAAGAAATGACAAAACATTCATCTGGGAACACTGTTTGCTGCTTGAATTTCTCTCTATCCTCTTTTAATATCACACCCTAAAATTTACCTTTTGGTTGACTGCCCTAACAGTTTCTTTTTTGGATCAGTGTCAATTTTTGTCTGTTTACACTCACATGAAATGCCTTGGGACATTTATTAAAATGCCTTTAAATGTGAGCTATTATGGTAAAATGCAGGACAATAGAAGACTTTGTGATCTATATACCTAATAGCAAAGTAAAATAGTTGCAATTTTTATTTTAACTATGCAATTATCTTTTTCACATTATCTTCTGTCATTTTAGTGCAATTTTCCCAAACAATCACCAATTAAACCCAGACTGTGCACCTTCCAGTTTCTGAGCTTGTTCTTAAATTCGTTGCTAGTAAATATATACGCGTACAGATCTGGACACTCTGCAATAATGTAAATACCTCAAACATATCACCGTGAGAAACGCAAAATATAAAATCTTCAGACA
This sequence comes from Hemiscyllium ocellatum, assembly GCF_020745735.1. Classification (NCBI taxonomy): domain Eukaryota; kingdom Metazoa; phylum Chordata; class Chondrichthyes; order Orectolobiformes; family Hemiscylliidae; genus Hemiscyllium; species Hemiscyllium ocellatum. Next base: position 90,805,034 of record NC_083411.1, on the reverse strand, counting down.
CATCCAATACAGTAATTTGAAGTACCATTTCCCATTAATAAAGTTTTGTTTTTGTTAAAACAATCAAAGATGAACAAAGCTAAGTGATTCCACGGCAATTCAACATTGTCTGCTGTTTTCCATCTTTTAGTTTCTTGCTGGGGAGCTGATGAACCTGATTCTTACGGTCAGAGGACTTCTACACAGCTACTGCGTATTGAACAGGTTATGTGGCTGCCGCAATAAACTGTTGCTGAGGTTTCAAAGTACAGTGTTTACGATGCGTCTCTTAGATTCATGAATGGAGTGGCTTCTTTCATTCAAGGGCTTATGCTCGAAACGTCGAATTCTCTATTCCTGAGATGCTGCCTAACCTGCTGTGCTTTGACCAGCAACACATTTGCAGCTGTGATCTCCAGCATCTGCAGACCTCATTTTTTACTGGCTTCTTTCATTGTTTTATTACCTGGAGAAGAAACCCAACGCCAAAGTCACATTTATAGCACCATCACTACCCCCTCCCCACCCCCGAAACAAAAAAAAACTTTTTCCTAAAAGACACACAAAACTTTGAATTTCGCAATGGTCGGACTTGCTCAATGTGGGGGTGTAGAGTGAGCACGCTGCTCGCTGCCAGTGCAGCTCGGGCCCCGCCCCTTGTCCAACCTGAACCCGCCCCTGCGTGACTGACAGCCCGGGGCCGGGCCGCGATTGGTGGCTCTGCTGTCAATCACAGGAGCAGCGTCCAGGTATAGTTCAGGTGAGTGACAGGTTGAGATCAGATCAGAGGCAGGAGACCATCGCGCTGCGAGGCATTACAGTGGGCAAACTTGGAATCCGTGTCATTTATTTTTTACATTGCATTCAGGGGCACACAGACCTATTTAGAAGAAAAGTAGAGTTACATTAGAAAATAAAAGAGTAATGTCGAGCAGTGGGCTGGCAATCAGTGTGCCGAATTCCGAAGAAAACGCTGTCTTTACTCAGCTCAAACCGGTGACCATGGCTGACGGAGCTTCAGAGGAGCAGCCAGTGTTTGAAGACATCAAACCCGCCGTTCGGATGCTGGAGAACCAGCAGGACTTGACTCAGGTATGAGGTCGGAGGTATCTGCTCTGCAGCTGCTTTTCTGATCCTGACTCCAGCACCCAGCCCCAAAACAAAAACTCTCTCGCTTTTCAGGTCTGTCGTGTGGCGAGAGACCTGGCCGCGCCAAAACAGAAAAGGTTCTCTCTGTACTTTCCCCCCCCCCCCCCCCCCACTTCTTTTTGTTTTTTTTTGTGTGGAAGAAGGGGTCGGTGCAGGGTGTTTGGGAAAGTGGATGGAGTTAGGGGATGGGTCAAGGTGAGAATTCAGCCTGAGTGCAGTGAGGGAGGGCCCCAGGCTCTGAAGGCTCTGTCTCTCTCTCTCTAATCCACGGGATCAACTGCTTCAAATCAGAACAAGTCGGAGGGCGGCCTTTCTTCGTTCCCTGGGCCAGACCCAGAACATTTGAGACGGTGACAAGTGTGGGTTGTACACTTCAGCCAATGATGTCGATCTGAAATATCGAAGGGCTGTGCTAAATAGTCGTGCACTTTTTTTTGTTCCCTCGGTACAGTTCTGTAACTGTACCTGTTTACTCGTTTTATTGACATAAATCTAACGATAATTTTCATCCGAGGAAGTTTAATCTGAACAGCCCCGTTTTCTCTTTCTGTAGAATGAGACTTTAATACTTAACATTTAAGTATTGAAGTATAAATCTAAGGAATTAAATTGGATCAGAGAGTACTTATAAACAAATTATCGACAGGAATTGTTCATTCCGCTATGAATTATCAACAAACAGTATACGTTAATAACTTAGCATTATTTAAAATTGTAATGCACGTGTCAACCCCAAAGAGCAGACACATGTCCGTTAGAAGCCTCTCATGAAGTCTTCCGTAAAATAGGAAATGGGAACTTAGGACATTTTGCTCGATGGAACAGACATTAAACAAACAACGATTTTTTTGGGAAATATACTACACAGAAAGTTGAAGTTACTGACTCTTCTTTGCTCTGCTGTGGGCACTCAGGTGGGGAGGAGTAATGACTTCAAAAGTTTGTGTCAACTGTTGGAAGTCCGTTGAGCACTTCATGTAATTAGCATAGAATTCGGGAGGTTTGAAGTTACGAAAGCCGTTTTAATTTTAATTAAAATGTGATTCTTGTCTCACCATCCCCCTCCCCGCCCTCCGTCTGAAATGACAAATAGATATCGGTTTCTGAAAGGCAATATTTTGAGATTTTTAAAACAAGTTGAGAAGGAAGTATCAGGGTTTGGTCAGAGTGTTAGACTGGAGGAGAGCGTTGTTGTAAATTGTAAAAAGACATCCTGTGACTTGTAGTTCATTTAGAATTTGGTAAACTAAATTCAAAAATGTTTTTGTTCTCCACAAATTCGAAATGAATAATTCAAATCTTGTTTATGTTGCATATTCAGTTTCCATTGTTCGCTCAAACCTTCTGAGGTTTGAATCTAATAGTCCTTTCTGCAATTTATTTTACAATTTTAAATTGTAGGCATGGAGTCCACACAGAAGCATCTCTGCTGAGATGAAAAGAAAAATAAGGAACTGTGAGACTCAAATTGAATAGGAAACACAGAAGCTGTGGGATCACTGGTTGTATCATTTCAGGGCTGTGATCAGATCTAAAATCATGACTAGAACCAGTTTTCAATCTTCCATTTGGTCTTGCATCATTTATTATATTTTTGGTTATAGAGTCCAGAATCAAATTGCCCAAAGGGTGAAACAAGCATCAAAACAATATAATTTCTGTAAACTGAGTGCAACTTGAATAGTTTTAGGATACATTACCTCCTGTCACATTGATTAAAACATGATAAATATTTGTGCTATTATATGGTTAGGGTACAATGAGTATTCAGGAGAATTTTGTTTTAATCATGGATAGCATTTATAAAGAAATGGAAGTGTTGTACTCAATTAATTGAAAACTGAAGAAGACAATGTAATTTGAAAATAACTCCTGAAATGATATGTTTTGAAAATTATTTTAATCCCTTAAAACAATATTAGAAACATTTTTTTGCAATTTATTTTGTGTATAATGTTTTTCGCCATTGTGTGTTGATTTCTTGTGCATACATGCAGCTGTATGTACATTATAGTGTGATATATATACACACACAAGCATTTTACATATACTGGTGTAAATTATAGATAATAAAACATAATCACATTGAAGATTTTGAAGTATGTAATATTGTTTGAATAAAGCTTTGTGTTAAGTCAGAGGTTAGATGATAGCTTGGAGTGATTATGTTCTTTAACTTTTATCTTAGTTTCAGCCCAAGTGTAGTACTAATCTATTGTTATTAAGACTGAATTTTTACATGAATATGAATCACATTTAAAGATAAATTACAATTATTTTAATTAAAAATTGAATAATTAAAATTATTCTAGTGTAGTGTTTAATTTGATAAAATACCAAATATTAAATTCCAATTAATTGTATGTCACCAAATGTTTGTCATATTCATATCGAAATTCTCAAATCCAGCAAATGTCAGTTTGCTTTGAAATCAAAATGAATAGAATCATAGAATCCCTACAGTGTGGAAGCAGGCCTTCAGCCCATCGGGTCCACAACTATCCTCCAAAGAGCAGCCCATCCAGACCCACCCCCATACCCTGCTCAGCCCGTAGCTAACCCATCTAGCTTAAACATCCCTGGACCCAATGGGTAATTTCAGCATTGCCAATCCACCTAACCTGCACATCTTTGGACTATGGAAGGAAATCAAAACACCTAGGGGAAATCCACTCTGATATGGGGAGAGTGTGCAAACTCCACATGGACAGTCACCTCAGGGTGGAATCGAACATACATCCCTGGTACTGTGAGGCAGCAGTGCTGATCACTGACCTACCGTGCTGCCCTAAATACTGTAATCTTTTGTTAAAACCTGGCTAAGAACGATGCTTTCTTATATTATGTGGAAAAAAAACATAGCCAACAATAAATATTTAAAATTAATGTTTAAAGGAAATGAATCCCGTGATGGAACATTTAATAAATGTAAATATGGCCTGTTATGCATTTTAATGAGGGCAGTTTGGAACTATAATTGTTTGGTATTATCAACGCATGATGGAACAGTCATCATGCTGTTTAAAACATCTTTAGGTGTTGAGTTATGAACCAATTTTCAAACTTTGTTGAGAACATTATTTGAAATGTATGTTGTTCATCATTGTAAACGTTAGATCTGTGGAGGGAAAGCAAAGCCAACATTTCGAGTCCAATGACTCTTCTTCAGAGCTTGACTCAAAACATTAGCTCTACTTTCTCTTCACAGATGCTGTCAGATCTATTGAGTTTCTCCAGCAGTTTCTGTTTTTATTTCTAGATCTCAGTTCTTCATTTTATTTTTGCTTGGTGAATATGCTCTTCTTTATATCTTGTAATTCAGTTTGATGCTTTGAAAACTCAAAAAAAGTTTTTCTTTTAATTTACTATCAATATTTCTAGTAATACTGACCTTTTGTTTTTAAGCATAAATATTAATATGCTGTCAAATGCACCTTGTATTAAAAAAATCAAAACAATACATTATTTACATTTTTTGCCTTATTGTAATGATACATTGAAAATTATTATTCATAATGGCTTTAAGAAAAGTCTAAATGTTGTAAATAAAAATGTACAGTTTAGCTTAATAAACATCCACATAATGATGTTAAAAAAACACATTATTTTTCTTCAGTTGACTAAGTTTAAGCCTTGATACCACCGTATAATTAAAATTTTGCCCATTCTGCCTTATTTTATACTTGTAAGCCCAAACTTCATTTTAACTGACTTGCAAAACTGTCGACATTCTCAGTCATTAAGGTTTTTTTTATCAAATTAAAAATTATTCATAGACTTTGGATAAAAATAATTCTGCATCCATCACATCCCAGTCCATTGCTGAGTCACTCTGGTGGAGATTTATTCACCATTTTTTTTCTATTCCTGTTAATGTTACCAAATATTAGTACAGCTGCAATTTTGAGAGATAACATTTGAAAATTCCTAATCAGCAATAACACATAAGATTTGCTTCAATTTATTTGATCCTAAGTTACTCTCAATAAAGCAACTTGCAAATAAAGAATATGTTTCGTTCAGATGTCTGTGAATTAAATATGTGCAATAATGAGACTTTGTTAGAACAATCTGAAAGTTTTGAACTATTCTTCTGCTTTCAGATACATTATTGTGTTCCTAACCAATTTTATTCTAAAACTAGTTTCACATAATAATAAATTAGTTGAGAGTTCCAAACCATTAAAAGTTAACATCAACCAGCAAATGTTTAGAACTAGCAAGACTTGTCTGCCATTGTGAAAGTGATTAATCAGTATAAGACATAATCCATCAGAAAAAAAAATTATTTGTCTTGCATTTTGCTTGTACTTTTTGAGATTAAAAAGACACTTAGGTACACATATACTTCAGTGTTACCTCACTGACTGCATAAGCTTGACTTTACTGTGTCCAAGGACATGAGAACAGAAATCAAACATGGCTTCCCAGTATTTCATTGAGGGCATACTACACTGTTGAAGGTGCCAACTTTTGACAGTCCTACCTGCTCTCTCAGGTTTATGTGTAGAGATCTTTTCATACTTTTTTTGAAATAAAAACAGCAGGATAATTACCTCTCATGTCCTGGCTGCACTAATTCAATTAACATTACAAAAATTGATTAGCTGATCATTATGACATTTCTGTTTCTGTGGCCCTCCTCAATGGAAACTACTTGTTATATTTCTTAGGTTACAACAAGTGATGACTCTTCAAAAATGTTTAATTAGCTGTAATGCTCTTTCAGGTGCCAATAGATGTTATATAAATGGAAGGCTTTACAAAATGTTTAAATATAACTAACAACCCTGGCAAACTCTGTTCCACGGAGGAGACTAATTTGCATTGAACAAACTATTTGATGCGTGTTGCCCGAGTTCACATTTAACTGCTTTGTAACTGAATCCACATTTATAACAGTTCATAAATTTGTTGGGTTAAATTAAAGTATACAATTTAACTGATTTTGAGCAGGTAAACTTGGGCCAATGCCATAACGTTCCACAGTTATTGATCTAAGTGAAGCATTTTTAATGGTTCACGTTGGCAAAAACAACTCTTGTTTCTAAAATTAATTCTTTAATGGCCTAATTTGTTATGACATTTATGTGTAGAAGTTAATTGAAGTCTCCAGAATTTTCTATCATTATAAACTTTCTATCTTTGAAATACTCATTAACATTCTTATTCAGTTACCTGGCCTAATTTTCAAAAGTTGTCTATTTGTATATTCTAATAGTTGATACTGCTTCTTAGCAAAGTTTTAATTTTACAGTGATATGCATATATTAGTGCCAATTCTATCCCTGAAACTTGATTGTGTTTACCTCTATAATTTATCCATGAATTTCCTCTCTTTCTGTCATGATAATGGTTAATTTTGTCACATGCCTTCTGGTATCTTGTTCAGATTATGTATAAAAGTATGAACAACTTAAATAGAACTACTGGAGTTACCATAGCTGAGCCTTATTTCATATTCAATATAATGTTCTCACACCTACTGGATGCAGTAGGTATTTAGCAGTAGTCCGTCGTCAAGACCAGGAAGTCTTGATAGTCTTTTCCCTTTCATAAATATGAACAATTAGTTACTGTGGTCATTTCGATTTCTCTAGGGTGGCACGATGGCTCAGTGGTTAGCACTGCTGTCTCACAGCGCCAGGCACCTGGGTTCAATTCCTACCTCAGGCAACTGGCTGTGTGGCGTTTGCAAATTCTCCTCGTGTCTGCGTGGGTTTGCTCTGGTTTCCTCCCACAGTCCAAAGATGTGCATGTTAGGTGAATTGGCCATGCTAAATTGCCCATAGTATTAGGTGCATTAGTCAGGGGTAAATGTAAGGGAATGGGTCTGTGTGGGTTGCTCTTCGGAAGATCAGTGTGGACTTGTTGGGCCAAAGGGCTGTTTCCACGTTGTGGGGAATCTAATCTTGACAACTTAGCATGATCTAAATAGTTCAGCACCAATTGTATTTAATATTTTTTCCATTGAGAAGCTCTCCATTTTTGTGTTAAAACATCATATGTCTGGAGAAAGGCTTATGATTTATCTTGATCACAGATATTGGTCTAAAAATGTCATTAAAATAAAAGTGTTCATGGCTTAGGTAGAAAAATGACAATATAACAACATTCCTGATGAAGGGCTTATGCCCGAAACGTCGAATTTCCTGTTCCTTGGATGCTGCCTAACCTGCTGTGCTTTAACCAGCAGCACATTTTCAGCAATATAACAACTAACCTTACTATATTTAATCTGATATGTCTAAACAGAAAATTTATTATTTTTGAAGAACTTCAGAGCTAAATATTATGAATAATTTCTTCTGGGAAACAGAAGTAGCTTGGTCAATCTTCTGAATTGAGTTTTGTATCAACAGAATGCACTGTAACAGCTTCTTCCATTTGTGCATAACCCTGTTTTCCTATCATTGTAAGAGTTTTTGAAACTTTGGGAGTGTTATTATCAGATCTTCAAACAACATCTCATTTAAAATGGTCATTATTATCTTTGAAAAGTTAAAATAATTAGGACTTCGAAGAATTTTACAAATGAAGCTTGCTCAGCCTTTTCTGTATCATGTTATAACTTAGACCAAGTTCTGAGAGTACAACAAAAGTAAACAAAATAAGTGCAATAAAATGACAACTATCTTTGTTACGCGCACTCACAAAGGCATTTTCAAATTCTACCCACAATAAAGACTTGTCACTCACATAAGGTTCAACGTACATTTGCTTTCAAGAACATGTCGTACCTAGCAACTCCAACAATGCTTAGGACACAAGAATTCATAAGGGGAGGCAATGGTATTGTGGGATTATCGCTAGACTATTAACCTAGAAACTCAGTAAATGTTCTGGGGATCTAGTTCCACATTAGTTCCACTTGCCACATTAGATATTTAAATTTGAATTCAGTAAAGAAAAATCTGGAATTAGAAATCTATAGATGACCATGAAATGATTGTTGATCGTTGGAAAAATCCATCTGAGTCACTAATGCTCTTCAGAGAAAAAAAATCTACCATCCTCACCTGCTCTAGCCTACATGTGACTCCAGACCCACAGCAATATGGTTGACTCTCAATTGCCCTCTAAAGTGGCCAAGCAAGCAACTCAGTTATATCAATCGCTACAAAGTTTCAAATAAATGAAACTGGATGGATCAGCTGGCATCGACCTAGATACCAGAAAACACAATGGCAGTAACAGTCCTGTAAAGGGGGCTAATACCAAGATTCAGAGCACTGTCTCATACACTAACCAATCAACCACCTCACGCAGGGAATCATACCTGACAGATAATGTCCCAGGCACCACCATCACCATCCCTGAATCTGACCTGTCTCTCCAGCAGGACAGAGCCAATAAAGGTGGTATACAGGTGAGAGAGAGTTGATGTGGGAATTCTCAACATTGACTCCGCATCTCAGGAAGTCTCGTGACTTCAGTTTTACACAGGTAAGGAAACCTCCTCGTGGTTATCACGTACCAACCTACCTTGGCTGATGAATAAGTGTTGAATAGAACACACTTGGCGGAAACACTGAGGATGTCAAAAGCACAAAATGTCCTCTGGGTGGGGGATTTCAATGTCCATGACCAAGAGTGGCTCAGCAGCAGTATTATTGATCAAGCTGGTCAGGTTCTAAAGGACATAGCTATTAGACTGATTCTACAGCAGGTGGTGCAACAAGAGGGAAAAACATTTTTTACCTCATCTTTATCAATCTGCCGGCTGCAGAATGCAACTGTCCATGACAGTATCAGTAAAAGTGACCACCGCATAACCCTTGTGGTGATTTCACATTGAGAATAAGCTCCATCATGTTATGTGGACAGACTTTGAACAAGCCTAGCAACTCCAGACCGGGCATCCATGAGGCACTGTGGACCATCAACAGCAGCTGAATTGTACTCCAACACAAATTGTAACCTCATAGCCTGGCACATCCCCCCCACTCAATCATTACTATCAAGCCAAAGAATCAACCCAGGTTCAATGGATAGTGCAGGACGCATGCCAAAAGCAGCACCAAGCATATCCAAAAATGAAGTGTCAACTGATGAAACTACAAAACAGGACTACTTGCCTGCCAAACAGCATAAGCAGCAAGTGATAGACAGAGCAAAGTGATCCCACAACCAACGGATCAAATAGAAGCTCTGCAGTGCTGCCATATCCAGCCATAAATAGTAATGGACAATTAAACAACTCACTGGAGGAGGAGGCTCCACAAATATCTCCATCCTCAATGATAGAAGAGTCCAGTACATCAGTGAAAGAGGTAAGGCTGAAGCTTTTACGGTAATCTTCAGCCAGAATTGCCAAGTGGATGATCCATCTCAGCCTCCTCCAGTGATCCTCAGCATTACAGATACCAATCTTCAGCCAATTCAATTCACTCCACGTGATATCAAGAAATGGTCGGAGACACTGGATACTTCAAAAACCAAGGGCCCTGACAACATTCCAGCAATAGTGCTGAAGACATGTGCTCCGGAACTTGCTGCTCCTGTAGCCAAGCTGAACCTGTATAGTTACGACACTGGCATCTACTTGACAGTGTGGAAAATTGCTTAGATAAGTCTTGTACATAAAAAGCATGACAAATCCAACCCATTCAATTACCACCCCATCAGTCCACCCTCGACCATCAGTAAAATGATGGAAGGTGTCAGCAACAGTGTTATCAAGCAGCACGTGCTCAGGAATAACCTGTTGAGTGGTGGCCAGTTTAGGTTCCGCCAGGGCCACTCAGCTCCTCACCGTAATACAGCCTTTGTTCAAACATGGACAAAAGAGCTGAATTCCAGAGTTGAGGTGAAAGTAACAGCCTTTGACACCAGGGCTGCATTTCTGAAGTGGAGGCAATGGCCTGGTAGTATTATTGGTGGACTGTTAATCCAGATACCCAGATAATGTTCTAGGAACCTGGGTTTCACAGCAGATGGTAGAATTTGAATTCAATGAAAATCTGGAATTGGGAGTCTAATGATGACCATGAATCCATTGTCAATGGTCAGGAAAATCCAGCTTGTTCACTGATGTCCTTTAGGGAAGGAAATTACCATCCTTACTTGGTCTGGCCGACATGTGATAACAGACGCACAACAATGTGGTTGACTCTTTACTGCCCTATAGGCAATAAGAGATGGGCAATCAATGCCAGTCTAGCTGGTGATGCTCTCATTCCATCAATGAATAAAATAAATGAAACAAGTGCAGCATCAAGAAGCCCTAGCAAAACTTGAATCAATGGGAATCGGGGGATAAACTCTATACTGGATCGATTCATATCTGGCACAGAGGAAGATGGTTGTGGTTGTTTAAGGTCAGTCATCTCAGCACCAGGACATCTCTGCAGGAGTTTCTGAGGGTCTCAGGTTCAATCACCTTCAGCTGCTTCAGCAAACACTTTCCCTCCATCATAAGGTCTGAACTGGGGTTTTGGCTGTGATTGCAATGTTCAGCTGACATGCATGAATGACGTACTGGAGGAAAACGGTGTCTATAGAGCATGCAGGAACCTTGTGATGAAGACTTGGTTGAATAGAAGCCCCAAAGAAGCAACTGTTGAGCTGCTGTTGCCAAGTAACTTCTCTGACATTCTAGTTGGGAATTGGTTCTGTCCAGTTTCTTGGTGAAATAGGAAAGAATTGAAAACTGCATACAAATGAGGCAAGTTGCATTATTAATAAGATGTAAATGCACGGAAGTAATGTAGTCACTGCTCATTAGCAAGATTCTGAAGTCACCACTTAAAACTTTTGGAAAAATGTTCTTGACATCAAGATTTCTTTTTTTCTCTCTTTTTTCCATATTTTCCAAACATTCATGCTATTGCCTACAATGCTCAAGGTAGTGGAAAGTTCCACCCATTGTCTTCTCTTGTCCTGTCAATGTTCTCCCTTTTTGCCATTGATGCTGAAGTCTGGTGCTTTTGGTACCAGTAAATCTCTGGCAATTTGCCCAATTAGTCACTCTAGTCTAGGTGAGTTGTTACACAATTACAGCTGGTCCTTTCCACACCAGACATGCATCTTGCAGTGTCCATAAACTGGTTGTGCTACTCCCTAGACCAGGATCCCTGTGGTCAGTTGTCACGCCCTTATTGTCACCTTGCCTCAGAGAGCCAACTCAGCACAAACTGGAGCACTGCCCTGGAGTCCCTCACAAGAATGATTTTTTTCAAAGCAATTGTAAACTTGAACACCTCTGTCCTTGACTGATCAATTTCAGCATGTGTGATACGTTAGAACAGCATAGCACAATGCAGAATTACTATTTGTTAATATATTCTGGAAATGGTGAATGAGAATGGTAACTCATTTGTGACAACACAATTTCTATAATGTGTAGTTACTGTATTGTATCAGGATGGAAACCAGATGGAAGGGCACAGCTGCATCTGGGGCACATACTAGAAAATAATCACTTGCTCAATTAAATTCTGCATGTTCCAGATGCCAACTGAAATGCTTAACAGAAAAACAATTTAACAAGGGGTTGAATTGTCGCAGTTTTAAATCAGAATAGAGACAGTATAGGTTCTTTGTTATATAACTTTAGTCAAATAATATTGGATTGACATTATGTGAAAGAGCACTTTGTAGTCTATTCCATGCCCCACTACTTTGTTATTGGTAAAATACAGGTACCGATGCAAGCAGAAGAAAGGAGTTACTTTTTTTTCTCTGCTAAGGAATGGAAGCAGAATTAGAATATGGGTAACCAAATTAAGACCTGTGGGACATGTAGACACAAATATCTTTATTAACTCCTCCCCTCCACCATTATTTGGGCTGCTGCCAATCTGATTTTGATCTTGACAGCCCATCTTTTTTATCGGATGTTATGAAAATGTATCTGATCTTTAAATTATAGATATATTCTTCCACTGATATTCATCATGATGTAATTAATTAGTTCATTGAATTTGAATTTTTAGCAAAGCAACAACCAAAACTAAGAAATGATCATAGGAAACTTCCCAACCTCAGCCCATTTAATGTCAAATTTTGGACTATTAGACATGAGGCTATAAGTTACTGGACCTTTCCCTCAGTCTACTAGCTGAGGAATTGCTTCTCTTTATAATAGAAATTTCTTACTTTTGAATGATGTAGATTTGTTTCTTTTGTCAAGAACACGTATAACCCATCCAACGATCAGTTACTCTTATGTTAATAAAATTAGCAAACAGAAAACTGCAAAACCTAATGGATTTATTTATTTCCTAAAAAAGCTCATATCATTTTGCATCTCATCTCATAAGCACACTGGCGAATCCTTACTGCAACACACAGAATACATGGGGTGGCAGGTGATTCACTCCTGAAAGGCTCCAGCGTGCTTGTGAAAATTCAGTCAGGGAAGTGACCAATCTGAGAAAGGTCACAAACAAAAGCAAATGCAGGAGAGAAACAGCCTGTCATTGGAGAACAAGCAAGAAGGTGAACAGCAACTGTCAGCAAAGTTGTTGGATTGGAGTACGTGGGGCCAGGAGTTGAAGAGGGCAATGGCTGCTCAGTGTGAAGGAATGAGACTTCTGCATCAGTTGGGGAAAGTAAGGGTGCAAAGTTGGGAGAGGGGCTGGAAAGGGAGGAAAAGCAATTTTAAACCTTTGACAAAGGACTGGTGAATTGTATAAAAATGACTATTATAATAAACTGTATTGAATTAGATAATTTAGTGCTGAATAATTTTATTTCACAGACATTTGCATTTGTCTGTAATTACATCTCAAAGTATCTCACTTACTGTGAATTACTTGAGGTGCAGTGACTGGGTTAAAGGCACATGTGCAATTGTTTAGTTGGGATTTCACCAATCGATGGAAACTGATGTTTATGGTGATTGCTTTTTGTGTAAAGAAGTTTGTATCAGTTTGTTTTTGAAAAAGTCTATTGTTCCAATTAATGCCCATTGTGCTGTGCCAATGTAAATACTTTGGTGTCAAGGAAGTTAATAGGAAACAGCATCTCAGGACACGATTATTGGCCACCAGCCACATGCTTCCCTTTTCTGTGGACATTGGAATCTGACATTTGTCAACCTCTTGTAAACATCATGGTATCTCTGCAAACTATTTGCAGGCCACTAAGGAAGGGTATATTTGCATTGCAGACAGCACCAGCAACTACCATTAAAAGGTTGTTGCAAGGCAACTTAGTGCCCAAGAACATACACAACAACTCATGTATTATACAGCATCGTGGACCTGCTCAGTTACTGTCTTAGCTATCATTCAATTAGCACCAACTTGTATGCTCACAACTTAGAAGTATTTTTCGTGCTTTTGTACTTCAACTAGAGCCAAAGGCTATCAAAATTGCTGAATGAATGTATGTGTCTTTATTATAGGAACACAGTCAATCTACTTGTCAGCAAAGTTTTATCCATGTGGGGAGGACATCTTGCTGTTTGGCTCACTGAGATGTCCGTATATGCCATGTCATTAGGAATCTGAGTGAGGATGCAGTCATCCTTATGAATGGCACATCAAGACATCAATCTAACACTGACAGCATGTGCGACCAACAGTAAATGTTCATTTAAATAGGTGGTCCAGTTGGAAGGTGATTGGCGGCTAGTCGTCAATCCAGTCAAGATTTTCGTATACCATCAATCACAGGCACAGTCCACACATGGTACAGGGCCTTGGTCATGGTCAGTAATTCAGTTGGCCTGCTGATAGTCAGGGGATTTGTCTGTCTGCAGTCCAGGAGCTGGGCAACAATCTGTTCTCTCAGACCATCAGAAGCAGACAGAGGAATCACGTACCATAAGTCAGGGAATGGTTGAAGTTGGACAAAGGACTGAAGCCTTTCCACTAATCATTAAAGGGAAGGTGCTGTAAGAGCAATGAAATGGGATAGCATAGGCATTTGTAGAAGTGGGAACAAGGATGATGATGAGTGTAAGGTGCTTGAAATGTATTGGAGAAAAGTAGAATTGCACCAAAGAGCACAGGAGGGCATAGCTATTGGCCTCCAGTGGGGCAACATAAAGAAATACAATGGTCACATTAAGAAATAATGGGATTTCATGTTGCAAGAAAGTCTGTGAGAGGCAAAGTTCAATGCTGTGGTGTGGTGGAGGATGGAAATAAGCTGTCACAGTAGTGCGATCTAAAAGGGGACATGGGGGCTCTTGGGCTGAACCTGACAGCTAATTGGAACAAGTGCCTTTGGTGTCCATCATGAGCTGCATTCCCTGCCATCACTTACCATTCACTAGATGCAAAATGCAACATGAAAATGACTGGGACAATGTCCAGAGTGGGTACTGGCAGTGTCACTTTAATTGGTATAAGTGTGGGTCCATGTTTCATGGATGCCAGCACGTTGAAAAGCAAATACATGAAGACATTTGAAAACTGCAGCTACATTTTATTTGCAATAACAAGTCATCCATTAACAAGTGCTGGTCACCAGTGATTTATCACATGCCATTGGTCTTTGCAAATGAAACACTGGCATCTAAAGTGAACTGATCCTCTGGGACCTTTTATTTAAACCTTTCTAATGTTAGCAGCAATGACTTAAAAAGAGGCAAATGCTAAACAGAGACAATACATTACTTGTGCAACTTCCATGAGTGTTGTGAGAGGCAGTGACCTGTGTCAAAACTCAATCATGCACCCATAAATGCATCAGGACAATGACCATTGCTATCTGATCCAGATCACACTGGTTCATTTTATCTCCTAATAGAGAGGTCAGTGCTGGAGCCCATGCCATAGGAGTCAGAAACATAGTTAGCTGAGGTGCAGCGTGCTATCCACTGCACAAACATGGCACTGAGGGGGCCATTTCACAATGCTGTGGAATTTAATAGGAAGGGATTCCATTCCATCAATGTTCGGGTGATTTGCAATCTTTGTTACTATTCCCTGTTAGTGTGTCCCCATTATTCTGGCAGAGCAATGACTCTCACAACCTGAAGCCCTTCAGGGTCCAGATGCCCTTCAAGGCTGGTTACTGGGGAACAAAGGCTACCCACTGTGACCATGACTCATTCTCCGACTGAGGTGGAGCGCACATGCTTTGACTAGGGTGGAGCAAAGTGTGAAACTGCTGAAGATAGAGATGGGGAGGGGGTGATCTCCTGTATTGTCTAGGCAGAGTGTGACACACCGTCCTGGCATCTCTGTAGAACTGTAACAGACAAGAAGGTCATATGGCAGATGTGAAGGAACTGGGAGAATACGAGCAATCTTCTCAGGAGAACAAGAATTAGGATGCTACAATCCAAACAAGACCTGATTGATAACCCAGCTGCAGTTGATGGGAGCTCGGTGTAGCAGATCATCATGGACTGTTCAGTAGTCATTGATGCAAGCATTTTATTTGCACTGGGTGACAATCTGCAGTTTGTGTACATTTTGTTGTATTCTGTTTTGCTGGCTGTAAATAAAAACTCATGTTTGGAATTGTCCAACTGCTTATCAGCATCTGATGTTTCCCTACTAGCCAAGGACAAGCTGGGGGTCTCCAGTGGGCTCTGGCGATACTGTGGCAGTAATGTGGAGAGGGTGTTCAGCTCAGGTGTAGCCATGAGCAGGTAAACTGTGTGAGTTAGTAGTTAAACAGTGATTGCGATGAGTGAATGGAATTGCATGTGCAAGGGATTGTCACCTGTGCGCTATGAGCAGTGTGACTTTGTGGCTGCTATGCATTGCCTTGCCAGTAAGGGCCAACACCAGATTGCCAACAGTTGTCTAGGTAGACAACTGTCTTTCACAATGGGTACTGGTCATTAAGCTAAGTGGAAAGATTTTAATGGGAATAGGTTTTAGTAAGATGGCAATAGAATCATATATAAGGGATGCCCGAAGGTTGGAGTAGATAATTAATGAAGCAGGTTTGATAAGATGTGGTGAGAAGTCTTGCTCAGCTTTGTGGTGAGAAATCCTCAAAAAAATCTCAATTCAAGTAGAACTTAGCCAAAGCAATGTGAGCATCAGCCCTCGGTAATTAGTAAGTTTGTAGATGACATCAAAATTGGAGGTATAGTGGACAGCAAAGAAAGTTACCTCAGAGTACAGAGGGATCTTGATCAGATGGTCCAATGGACTGAAGAGTGGCAGATGGAGTTTAATTTACATTTTGGAGGCTACATTTTGGAAAGACAAATCAGAGCAGGACTTATAGACTGAATGTTAGGGTCCTGGGGAGTGTTGCTGAACAAAGAGACCTTGGAGTGCAGGTTCATAGTTCTTCAAAGGTGGAGTCACAGGTAGATAGGATAGTGAAGAAGGTGTTTAGTATTCTTTCCTTCATTGGTCAGAGCATTGAGTATAGAAGTTGGGAGGTCATGTTGCGGCTGTACAGGGCATTGGTTAGGCCCCTTTTGGAATATTGTGTGCAATTCTGGTCTCCCTCCTATTGGAAGAATGTTGTGAAACTTGAAAAGGTTCAGAAAAGATTTACAAGGATGTTGCCAGGATTGGAGAATTTGAGCTATAAGAAAAGGCTGAATTGGTTGAGGCCGTTTTCCCTGGAGCATTGGAGGCTGAGGGGTGACCTTACAGAGGTCTATAAAATCAGAGGGGCATGGATAGGGTAAATAGACATGGTCTTTTCGCTGGGGTTGGGGAATCCAAATTAGAAGGTATAGGTTTAAGGTGAGAGGGGAAACATTTAAGAGGAACCCAAGTGGTAACTTTTTCACATGGAGGATGGTGTGTGTATGGAATGAACTGCCAGAGGCAGTGGTGGAGGCTGTTACAATTACACCATTTAAAAGGTACCTGGATGGGTATATGATTTGGAAGAGTTTAGAGGGATAGGGGCCAAGTTCTGACAAATGGGTTTAGATTAAGTTAGGATATCTGGTTGGTAATAATGAGTTGGATGGAAGGGTCTGTTTCCCTGCTGTACATCTCTATGACTCTATGATTTCATCACCTTAAAGGAGTTAGATTGAAAAGGGAGCCTCTAAACACAAAATAAAAAAAATTAGAAAATCCTATTAGGAAACCAAAGGAGTGGGAACAGGAATACAGAAATATTTTGCCTTACAGTGATAGTAAATATGATAAAAGTAATCTAACCTTGAAGCAGTGCTTTCATTATGAGAATCAGTGGGAACATTAAGCAAACACTATTTATTATTGTAAACAGATGAATTCCAAACTAATTGAATCAAAAGACTAACAGTTGTTTGCAATTGATTGCCAGTACCATCTGACCAAGATAATCGGTTGATTTTATCAGTCATAACTTCAAAAACGGATCTAAAAGTGGAACCTCAGGAGAGCTTCATAATTGATTTTAAGAATAAATTGATAAAATTGACCAATCTAAATTACCTACTGTCCATGTCCATGCTAAATATTCTTCTATTTTTCCATCCAATTAATCCCTTGAAGGGGAACTATTGATGAACATAGGGTTTGGATATTTAGTCAGTTCTTTGCTAATACTTGCTTACATGCTTTGTAAGAAAGGAAATTGTAATTCCCTAATATCAGTGAGATGATTTTTTTTTCTGTAGAGGAGCGCAACTTTGTACAGTAATAGATACCAATGGAACGCAAATAAGCTTCTCACCACTCACTAAGTTGTTGGAGAATTGGAGTTTTTACTCTCAACGTCAAGAATTTCATTTTTGCTGATCTCACCCTATTTTGCAATTGGCTAACCAAAACCCAAGTTGTTCAGAGTATTGGAAGGTACTAGATAGTTTAGTGCAAGAGAGCTGATGCTTCCCCTACATACAATGGCAGTTAGATATAAAAATGTAGTTTACTGGTACAACCCTGGGCCATTTTTCTCAGGGTGGAAGCTGTGCTACTCACTTTGCAGTCAGATAGCCAATTCAGGTAAGTTAATGGCAATTGAGTTTACAGATCACTCGATATGGTGGGAACTGAGCCAATTGTCTTGATGCAACATTCCAGAGGCAGACTGGGGCCAACACTCCAGCAAGACGCGATAGCTTTCCCGACGAGCTAGCTGTATTTGCAAGTCACCGTATGGAGGGAGGATTGGAGCATAAAACAGAAGAGACACAGCCTGTTGAACCTTCTTCACCATTCAATACTATCATGGTGAATTCAGGACTACAATTCAACTTTCCTGCCTATTCCCTACTTGATTACATAGTAACACAACCATCTGCATGTTTACCAAAATAATTGACAGCTACAATAAACAGGGAATCATTTACAGAGAATAAAAACTAAACTGAACACAAAGGGAAACTGGCATTTAGGGGTTGCTGGCAAGCAATTTCTAATTGTTCTCAAGCCATTTCAGAGGTTAGCTAAAGGTTAACAATATTGTGAGGCCTGGAGTCTTATATAGGCCAGTTGCAGGTAAAGATGGCAGATTTACTTCCCTAAGAGACATTACTGCAAGAGTTCTTTTTAACTATAGTTGATAGTTTTATGATCAACTTTATGGAAATTAGCTTTCAATTGCAAGTTTTTTTTTAACTGAATTCGGCTGCCATATTGGGATTTGAACCCTGTCCCTAGAGCATTAGCCTGGCCCTCTGGATTATTAGTTCAATTATATTATCATTGGTTACCATCTTGCCATGAAATAATGCTGACAGACTGTTCAACTGCCTAATAATGATGTACTATCAATCCTCTATACATAGAGAAAACTGTATGCAAGTCAAGAGTTAGGCCACAATTAGGAGTTGTGTCTTGAGTTTTGGACTTCTTCTTGTAGTTAAGCCATAAATTTACTGAGATAAGAAACTATTGTTAGGAGACAATTAATGTATGGGGCCATTCCACATTTTAAGATTGTTGAGTGTACTATCAATTTTCCTCATTGCGATACTACTCCTCACCTTCAGTAAATTACCAAGAGGAAAAATAATGAGAAAATGTTCAACCTCTGTCCTGTTTGATCAGAATCCAAAACAATTCCATCCTTGAATCAGTGTCATCATCATCCATGACCATGAAAAAGATAGACATGGATAATAAAATTCATGTCACGTTCAATGTGTCAGCTCAGTCTTCAACTAACATGAAGAAGAGAGAGTATTTGAGGACCAGCATCTCCAATCTGAGGCTAAGGCCATAGTTAGTGGGCATTGTTGGTCCCTTTTCCATTATATGCTTCAGAGAAATGGCTTATAGCAGGTACCGAAAAGCATGAGAGAAATGCTACATTGGTATCTTCGCAGGGTCTTTCAAATATAGTGTCAAGAAAGGCAGTCATCCAGCATCTTAAGGCCATTTTGTTTATATTCGTGGGATGTGAGAATCACTGGCTAGGCTAGCATTTATTGCCCATCTCAATTTCCCAGAGGGCCTTTAAAAGTTAACCACATTGTTATGGATCTGTATCACATGTAGGACAGACCAGGTAAGGATGGCAGATTTGTTTCCCTAAAAGGATGTTAATGAACTAGATGGGTTGTTAAACAAGATTCAACAGTGGTTGCATTATCACCATTAGACTTTTTAACATTCCAGATTTACTTTAATTGAATTTAAATGTCATCATATACCATAATAATATTCAAATCAATGTCATCAGAACATTAGCCTGGGATTCTGGATTACTATTGTAGTGAATTGCAACATCACTGCCTCTCCTTACCTACCCAGCATCAAAACACTAAAAACTGAAATCCAGATCCTTTGGACAAGACATCTTCCTCATACATCCGAACCCAGAATTTCAAAGTAATTCCTCAGTTGTGGCAGGAGGCTAACAGGATATGCTTTAGGGATGTCCAGGAAACATACTTTAAAAAATCAAACAGGGGAGACCCTGACAATGACTGACTAAAATGAAGAAGACTCCTTTAGTCAGCCCCAACTGCATTGTCAGACCCCACTGGGAATATGTAGAGGTGAAGTCAAGGTATTGGACAACATAAAGCCTCCAAACAACACAACAATCAAACTTCAAGTACTATTTGTGCAGCGTGTGGCAGTATCTGCAAATCATGCAGTGGTTTTACCAGTTATCTCACAACACATGAATTCAAGTGGAAACAAGTCTTCTGGTATCCTGAGGGACTGCCTCAGAAGAAAACTGATAAAAACTGGGTTCTAGCTGGGAAAAGTCATGAATTTGACAGTTCTGCAGGATCATTGCTATAGTCCAAATGTGTGTCGTCCTGACTGTTTTCTAAACACCAGCCACCAGTTAATCATTCTGCAACTGCTGTGATTTAGTTCTCCCTGATTCCTTTTGTTTTCAAAATGATTATGTTAGTTTAACGACAATGACTGGCTGAATAGGCTGGTGCTATTTTCCCTGGAGTGTCGGAGGCTGAGGGTTACCTTATTGAGGTTTATAAAATCATGACTGGCATGGATAAGATAAATAGACAAGGTGTTTTCCCCAAGGTGGGGAGTCCAAAACTAAAGGACATAGATTTAAGGTGAGAGGGGAAAGATTTAAATGGGGAAATATTTTCATGCAGAGGCCGGTATATGTATGGAATGAGCTGCCAGAGGAAATGGTGGAGGCTGGAGCAATTACAACATTTGAAATGCATTTGGATGTGTATATGAATAGGAAGTTCTGTGAAGCGATATGGGCCAAGTGCTGGCAAAAGGGACTAGATTTATTTAGGATAGCTGGTCAGCATGGACAAGTTGGACAGAAGAGTCTGTCTCCATCCTGTACATTTTTATGACTCCATGTAGGGATGTGTTAGTGGTCCCAGTATTCCAGATCATTCATGATAACAGCTTCAATGATTGATTCATCTGCTTTGAATATAGTTTCTTGTTCTCTTGAATCCAGAGAAAGCTTGACTTTAATACTTGTAGGAAGCCAAAGAACCCATTTCAATTGAAAGTGGATTAAAAAAACTATCCTGATCATTGGAAAAAGTCATAAATTGTTAACTCCAACAATATTAATTACTTCCAGAGTAGAGAAACTAGGATATTTTATTGAAGACTTTAAAATTGTGAAAAATGTTGATGAATAATGAAAATAATATTTAATCACTGCAGGGGCTTGATTTGTTGGGAAGCAGGTAATTTAATCTTTTATGAAAATGGTAGGTATATTTTTAAAGCAGAGTAAATACAGAGCAATGGGTAGGAGGAAGGAAGTAACATCGCAGCTTTAATTTTTTTTTTCTTGCTCTGAGAGTCAACACAGGCACAGTAGACCAAATTACTTTCTTCTGTACTGTAAATGTCACAAATTAGAATGGTCCAAGTTTCAAAGAAGAATGTTGAAAGCATTGTGTTACATTTGTGAGGAGATTAAAAATAGTTTAAGAATAAGAGGTCTTTTAAGACAGAGATGAAAGTCTCAAATGTGGAATTCTCTACCTCAAAAGATGCTGAAGATATATTTATTCAAGGTTGATTTGGATAAGTTTTTGATAGACAAGGGACTAGAGGGTTATAGAAGAAAAGCAGAGGTGTGAAGCTAAGAGCACAACCTGATTAGCCTTGATGTTATTGAATGATGCAGTAGACCGAAAATACCAAATTGCCTCTTCTCCTGTGTTATCAATCTGAGTTACACAGTATAAGGAGACAGATAGTGGGTACTGTGGTTGGCATGCAAAGTTAGAAAAGAGAGAATCTCAGTTGTCTCCTTGCCAAAGAGTATTGAAATAGAGTAGGCCATTTCTTGCATGGTCTCCAAAGTGGTCATGCTAATTGGATTGCAAAACAAAACTCCTGTCTTTCATTGGAGGAAAACTCTCAGACACAAAACTTTTATAATGTTTGTAATACAAGAAAAATCTAACATTTCAGAGTTAAGTATTTTTAATTTTCTTTTCTGGCTAGGCCAACATATTTCTAGGAGAAGATAGCATTAAATCGTCGGGTCTACTGAAATCACATTTACTTCAGCTGCTACAAACAACTACATCTTCCCCAAGTCAAGTAAGTTTACTTTTTCCTTTTATGTAAATTCTAACTAAATTCATTCAGAAAATGTTTGCAGTGCAAAGAAAGTGATCCAATTTAGCAAATTGATGTTGATTTTCATGGTATAATGTGGAATTGCAGACTGTGATCTTGCGATCCAACAACAATTTATATGATGCTTAGCACATAAATCAATGGTGTAAAGGTAGAAGAGAAAGAACTGAATGTGATGTGTTTTAAGTGTGAGGAGCTGTACTAAATAATACAACTTCTAATATTTGAAATATTTTAATAAAGAACATGCATTAATGAGTGATCTAACAAGTTCTGGAATTAAATATTGCCAGTTCTGCTCAAATTGTTGTAGTTTAATTTTGTTAAAATGCACCTTTAAGTGCTTGAAAATGTAAATGTATATATCAGTAGTGATAAAGGTCTGTTGGTATGTATATATCTCTGCAATTCCTGTGCTATTTTTCCATTACATACCAGCAAAAACCATGTTTACAAACAGATATCTGGTTGTTAAACTTTGTCATTATGTACTTAATGCTTTTAGTGATATGTTCTTAACTACAGTCAGTGATTGTTGGATTCATCAAAACACAATTACCCATTCATTATTCCTACTCTAGGAGGACGCCCATAGATAGTTTATAAATTACTCATTTATTGCTTCTTTCATTCGTAGATTAAATGTAAGAGAAAAATAAGTTATTTGATCAGATTTCTCTCTTGTAAATATCTAAAAAAATCTACTAGAATCAACTGAGCACTTCACTGTGACATACATTTAACAGTTGGAGTCTGAATTCAATAGACATGCAGTCTATTTTCTGAAGCTGTGTTAATCAAGGTGAGTGTTCCTATGGTTATGCAGAAAGGACAGATCTCATTCTGCACTTCCACAACACATTTTTGCACCCCGTTTTCCCATGCGCATAATGTCCATGTAAAATGAATAAATTTAGTCTAATATAATTTTAGTAAATAATACATAAATAATGTTAATTATACCTTGAATTCTTAGCCTGAAATCTAATTTGATTGAAGGGTGCACTCAATGTCTTATGATTTGGGCATCATTAAGCAGTTAGAAGTGGTCCAGAACTAAAAAGCGATAAGAAAGTTTTGTCTACTACTATTTTCTCTGCAAAGCTCCAACTTACAACAAATGGAAAGTCATGATCTGCTCTACAACAGAGGATGATGTTATCGTCTATTTTGAGGAGAATTATGATTTTATCAATAGTTTTTGAAAAACAGTGACAAGAGCTTCACATTTAAATTCTGCATTAGTATTCAGTGGAATACTTATAGGTACAAGCTGTAGTTCCCGTGCATCATCATATGGGACTTCATCACACATAAAGCATGATTACACGCATGCTTTCAGCTGGTATGATTGTATTTTCAGCACAGAAAGAGCCGTCATGTTTCACCTGTCAGAATTAATCAGTCTCTGAGTCCTGAACCTGAGTAAACTACAAGGCAACAGAAACACACAAGGTGACAGAATATTAAGTCAATGGAGCAAATATTATATGCTTTATGAATATCATGTGAATATTCTTCAGAGATGGCATTACTGTCAAATATTTATTGAAATATAGTGACCAAATAATTAATTTGAGTATGTTTAATAAGGGAGTTGGTATGAGAAGTGAAAATAATGGTGTGCAGAGAATTAGTGGGACAGCTTAATTTCACATATAAAAGTGGCAAGAGGATTTTTTTCTTTTAAACAGAAAGGGGTTAAGATCAGGAATGTACTGCCTGAAAGTAAGTTTTTCTAAAAGGTAATGGAATTGACATGAGAAAATGCAATAGGGAAAAGATAAAAGAATGGGACTAACTGATTTGTCACAGCCAACATTGTGCAACCATTCAATGATTCAATGACATGTTCTGAAAATCAGCAATAGAAAAAAAATTTATAAAACAGATAGTTATTGGAAGACACACAACACTTTCTGGCAAAACAATGTTTAACAGCAAGTTATCGTCTCTGTATTGTAATCCCTAAAAACAAATGCATTGCATTTAAATCACATCCTTCATGATTGCAGGATTTCTAATACCGTTTATAGCCAAAGAAGAATGCATGAAGAGCAAACCTCCATAAAACCCAATGCTGATCATCCATCCTCCCTCCAGGCTCCCCACATTGACTGATATGCTTAGTAATTCTCTTTTCTTTTAAATCTATCAACATCACCCCTCTCAAAAATATTTACCATTAAACCCATTGGTTTTGTAAATTATTGGAATATGGGAACAGAAGTAGATCATTCAGCTGCTTAAGCTTGTTCCACCATTTAATAAGATCATCGATGATTTGTGCATACATTACATGGCCCATATATTACCATTGCTTCATAAAAATGTATTTTCCTCAGATTTAAAATTAACAACTGATCTAGCATCAACTGCCATTTGTGGAAGAGAGTTCCAAACCTCTTCCACCCTTTGTAAGTAGAAGTGCTTCCTGGCATAACTGTCCTATTCCTCCAACTCCAACTACTCTCTTTCCTCTACAAAGTCTTTGAACATGCTGCACCCTCCTAAATTCGTGCCCACCTGTCCTTCGTGTCCATATTTGAAACCCTCCAATCATATTTCGTCTCTGCCACTGTATTAAAATTACCCTTATCAAAGCACAAATTTCATCCTATGTGTTTGTGACATATGTAAATGATCCCCTTTTGTGTTTTTCAACTGGTCTGCAGCTCTTTCCTGATCAAGCACATTATCCTCCAACACCACTCTACTATTGTCAAGCTGAACAGAACTGCTCTTGAATCATTTCCTTCTTATCAATCTACTTGTACACCGAGTGTTACTTGTATTTCCTGCTTCCACACAGTTACCCCTAGTGTCCCTCAGAAATCTAATCTTGACTCACTCCTACTTCTCATCAACATTTTACCACAATTATATCATTTCAAAGCAGAACACTAGCTTGCACATGCTGACAACACCCACCTCCATCTTACCCTAGCTCTCTTGATTCTGTCACAGTTGCTAAATTACAAAATTGTTTATCTGATGCCCATTATTGAATGAGCAGAAATTTCCTCCAATTGAAATATTGGAAAAATTAAATTGATTGCTTGCAATCTACACTCCTAAACCATTTCCTAATTACTGACACAAATTCTTCTCCATCCCACTCCCTGACAAGCATTTAAGACTAAACCAGAAAGTCCACAACACTGATGTCATATTTGAGCCTGTGATGTGTCTGACTACATACAATGTTTACATAATCACTAAGACCAGCTTTTGGTAGCAGTACTCAGTTTCAACCCTGCTTGTGCTCATCTGCTGAGGAAAATCTAATTTATGCCTTCGTCACCTCCAAAACTTGACAATTCTAAAGCTCTGTTGACAATTCTAAAGCTCCCACATTCTATCATAAGTAAATTTAAGGTTATCCAAAACTATGCTACCTGAATTTTAATTTGCAGCTAATTCAATTGACCTATTACTGCTGTGCTTGCTGACCTGCACTGGTTTCTGGTTAAGCAATATGCTCATTTAAAATTCTTACCCTGGTTTTCACATCTTACCATTGCCTTAAATAATATTTATTTTACCTCACTTTTGATTATCTGACATAATGTGGTTTGGTGTCATATTTTGTTTTATTCTGCTCCTGTAAAATGCCTTGGGTTGTTTTATCATATAATGTTATGTTATATATTTCCTGCTCTTATTATGTAGGATCTATACAAGCTATTTTATGCACAGTCTGTGATAAGGTAATCTATTAAAATGATTTTCTAAAGGATATACATTGATTCTGAATCTCGGAGACCTCCCCTGTTCTTTTTGGAGATCGTAGCTTCATGAAATCTTTTCTATTGAGCAGAGATTGGAGGGAACCAACATCAAAAATGCAACACTCCCTCAGTAACTGCACTGTTGCATCAGGATTTGGAGATGCCAGTGTGACTGGAGTGTACAAAGCTAAAAATCACATTACACCAGGTTATAGTCCAACAGGTGACAACCACCTGATGAAGGAGCAGCGCTCCGAAAGCTAGTGCTTCCAAATGAATCTGTTAGATTATAACCTGATGTTGTGAGATTTTTTTTAGCTCTGTTGCATCAGCTTAGAGTTTGTGCTCAAGTCTCTTGAGTTGGCCTTGAAGTCTCAATTTTCTGATGGTGCCAATATTAGAATAGAGCAACAAACATTTATTCTGACAGGTTTCTATGAATAGCACACTGTGGTAATTGAAAGTAATTGAAATACTATGTACTTCACCCAATAATATTCATCTGCAGAACTCAAATGAACAGCTTGGAACACGTGGTAGAAGAGTGCTGTGGGTCATTTACAATACGCTTTGTGCTTTGTACTACTTTAACAATTTTGTTGTGCACGACTTTCTGGAGTATGAATATGGACCATGGTGAGAAGATTACTTAAAAAGGAGACAATTATTCCTTTGCAGGAAAAGCAAGGAGAAAAGCTAAAGGAGTGTTAAGAGACCTGGGCACAGTTTGTTGGAAAACATACAGCTTTCAATTGCTGTTATTCAATAAAGTGCGCTCATTATTTATGAAGGTATTCCTGGTATGGCGGCGTAGCTGTGAACTCCTGGTACGACCACCAGATGACCTGAAACTCCCTTACATGGGATTGTTAGTTAAGGCTGGAAAAATTGAATGAGTTCCAATAAATATTGCTGTGAAATCCATAATTACTCCCATTGTACAGAAGCTGTTAGAAAAACACAGAAGATCTTGTCTTGACAGTTATGCTTTTGAAATACAAAGTCATGCTGATTAGGAAAATATCTAATATATATTTTGCTGGAACTACAATCTTGGATCAGTCAAGCTACAGTCAGTAAACACCCACATACCAGATTTTGGCTGCTCAATTAAATACAGTCTAGATAATATTTTGACGAATAATACTGCCATTTTTAATGATGAAACATCTCTGAAACTAGAATAATGTTAGGTTTAATGGTGTCATAAGTGATTAAAACAGCATATCGAAGCAGTAATGCTTGGATTACTTAGGAGGACTTTCGGTGGTATTGAGAAACCAAACATCTAAATTCAATGTAGAACTATTTAAAAACTGCTTATCTTAAGAAGCAATCGAATAATAAAGGTGAATATGCTGTTATTTTTCAATATAATGTGATAATTATTCTGATGGCAAATTTCATGGGCAATGTAACAACTTTGTCCCACTGTGACACTGCACTTAAACTAGCAGTTAACACCACGGATAGTCCTCTTACTGAATTTGGGATGTCATGACACTGAGCGGAGATTGTAGACTGAATAAAATGCTACTTGTATCCAACTGTATGTTTCAAAGCAGTAGACCTGGAAGTGAGTTGTCTTTTTGCTTTCAGTCATAGATACTACATGCATCTGTAATTTTGAATAGAAAAGATGAGGAAATATTTTGAAAAATATTGAGGAAAGAGTTTTCATAAGAAATAAGTAAATTATTAGGAATATCGCCTCAATGTTTGCCATTTGAATCATTGGAAATTTACTATTTTATGGAATTTAGCAAGTTGTCTTCAAGTTATGTTTTAACTCATGAACAAGAGTCAGACAAAGCTTTCTGTTAGCTTGCAAGTAACAATCAGTTTCCCTTACTAGGAGATCTTATATGCAAAACACTTAAAAAACTATCTTAAGAATGTCTTCATTTACACTAGCAAGTAAATAGGTACAGGTTAATTTATCAAAAGTTACAATGATTTAAACAAAATGATTACAACAAAATGATTTAAAACAACAGTTTTCTCTTCACAGTTTGTTGTTATGGAATCCTAAAATTAAAACTTTAAATTTAGTATCCTTAATATTTTGGCAATGTACTCAAAACAAATGCATATTTTTTTAATTAAAAAAGGTAAGATCGGAAATGGACAAGTATCTAGCCCCACTGATTCCACCAGCTTCAACAGTTCTTGACCAGAAGAAATATCGAAGAGAAAGTGCCTCAGTGGTAGATGAGTTTTTTGAGGAGCAGATAACATCACCATACAGTTTGAATATCAACCTGATCCTGCCTGATATCACCCACTTGAGAACAGGCCTTTACAGACCGACAAAGCAAGCTCTCCCACAAGTCAAGACAGAGCCAGTCACTAACTTCACCCAGTCATGCACATCCACTACGACGCATGCCCTCCCTGAATTCACCAGTGTGTTCAGTGTGCCACAGTCTGTTCCTGTGAATAATATCTTCATCAAGCAGGAAGCCTCTTCCCCTGAGCTACAACTACCTGTCAGTTCACATCAGCCCCAACTGTATCAGATGCCAATTAACACAGATGTTGTCAACATGCCTTTGAGCTCTACCCAGTCACTTGGCAACACCACAGTTATTCACAGTTGTAACAATGTTACCATGTCAACAGGCATGGCTGGAGCAACCAGCCTGTCTACCCAGTCGGCAATTAAACACTTTCAGCCTGTTGTATCATCGCCAAACAACTTTGTTGTGCCAGCTCAGTTTTATCAGCAGCAAACTTCATATCTGCCGCCATCGCCTCCAAATTCCCAACCTGGTAGCCCAGAAAACCAGCCTGACCTTATCAATACACTCTCACCACCTCCATCATATGCTGCATCAGTAGCATCAAAGATTGTTCATCATCCACAAATGCATAGTCTTCAGACCACCATGCAGGCCTGTCAACCTGGCTTCCAGACAACAAAATACAGTCGACGTAACAACCCTGAGTTGGAGAAGAGACGGATTCATCATTGTGACTTCCCAGGTATGAATGCTTGCTTAATTTAAGAATTATAAGTACATAATCTAACAAAAATAATAAGTGATTTTAATTTCACTGCCATGATATTTCTCATATCCCTTTCTCATATAATGCAGAAGAAGCCATTCTGGTAATCTCATCTGCACTATCTCTCAAAATGAGCAATTCACTTTGGTCCATTTTCTTGCCTTGTCCTAGTAACTCAGTCTGTTAATCCATTTTACATACTTGTCTCACTCTCTTTTGAATGTTTCCATTGAATTTGCCTCCACCAAGCAAGATGGATTCCTGACCTTAATGACTCACTGCATGAAGAAGTTTTTTCTTGTGTCACTTTTGCTTCTTTTGCCAATTACTTTTAATCCATGCCATCTTATTTGCAATCAGTTCAAGTCTGGGAATCTAGTCTCCTGATCTACCCTGTACAGACCCGTCATAGTAAATTTGTCAATGATGTTCACATCAAGAATGGATAATTTTTAAATAAAGTCACAGAATAGGAATAAATTATTGCTGCAATTTTTGCTTTATCAACTCCCTGGAGGCAGTGAAGTTAATTGTAGCAGCCTCACCTTTGCTCTCAGACTAGATACCTGTTCAGACTGGTGAATGTATCTGCAGTCCTCGTGGTCTATGTAGCTCAGTTTTAAATTGCTGAAGGCATTTATTATGGTCCAGTTTTGTTGCCAAGTTTTATGGCAATAATTGACATTTTGCAAGTGAGCGAGATTAACTTGCTTGCAGTCCTCTTTACCAAGATGATAGATGAGCTTGTTAGCTGGTCAACCAACTTGCTTCATCCGTTTGGTATACAGAGGTCTTAGATAATTAAAAGACTTGGAGCAGCAAACCTCTTGGAGCATGTTTGTGATGTTGACCTGCTAATCTGCTCTGTCTTATTAAATCCATTGCTCAAAAGGCACGATGGCTCAGTGATTAACACTGCTGTCTTATAGTGCCAGGGACCGGGGTTTGATTCTAGCTTTGGGTGACTGCACGGAGTTTGCATGTTCTACCTGTGTCTGTGTGGCTTTTCTCCAGGTGCTCCGGTTTCCTCCTACAGTCCAAAGATGTGCAGCTTAGGTGAATTTGCTGTGCTAAATTGCCTGTGTTGTTCAGGGATGTGTGCATTAGTCAGGAGTAAATGTAGAGCAATGGGGAATGGGTCTGGGTGAATTATGCTTTGGAGGGTCAGTGTGGATTTGTTAGGCTGAAGGGCCTATTTCCACACCATAGGTAAAGAACACTGGGAAATCTATATATTGTAGTTGGTTAAAAACTAACATAAATGAGCAGATGTAATTATTCATCAATTTAATGCTGCACATCAATGACTGGCCTTATGTTTATTTTCTAAAGAGCATGTAGAATCTATGGCTAAATCTGATACCTGATTTTTCAACTGTATAAAGAGATTCAGAAGCTGAAATACCCTGGACCATACAATTCTAAAGATATTTAAATGACCTGAAAATAATCCTACTTACAGAATTTGAAGAGACTGATTTTCTAAGTATCTCAGCAGCTTCATTTTGAGTGGATCCTTACTAATATAATTTACTTATATTAGTAAATATAAGATGTTTTTTGTATAAACTAAGAAGGGCAGATTATAAATCTGCAAAGAAAAATAAGCCACGTTTTAACTGAGATGTATCCAATGTATTATTTTGTAGGCTGCACCAAAGTTTACACAAAGAGTTCTCATTTGAAAGCGCATCAAAGGACCCACACAGGTATGCTGGTTTCCTTGAATATCATTTTAAGCCATTAAAGCAATCATATAGTTAATGCAATATATCATATTGAACAACTCACTGTTTAAGGATGTGACCATAGAATTGGATCAAGTCTAGCACATTACAGGATTGAGTAATATAGTGCATGCTTCTTCTATAAATACAAGCACCAACAGTTGAATATTATATAACAGTTGCTTGTACAATCACAACTGAATTCATTGTCAGATTGATGGTTTTAAAAATTCTCACAGGTCCTCAATTCTGCTGCATTTCCAAATTAAAGAAAAGGAAGAATTAGAAGACGTTGAAAGTTGATTCTTTTTCTTACTTTCTTTCCATTTCCCGTTATTTTACTGAGGCTCCTCAACCTTGATGAAATATGATTCCACTTCTCTCAGATTCTACCCAAAGCTCAACAGTTTTGTGGACACAAGAAAACTAGTTTACTGTGGAGTTTTAGCAATAATGTAGAACACACTTAGCCATGGAATCCCAAATAAAAAATAAATATAAAATGAACTTTCATCAGATTTATCACCAGAAAGGGAGTATTCATGTCAAAGTGTACAGATTTCCAAAAAGATTACTTCAGGTGGAACCTTAGAGATCTCAGCAATGTGGGCTGTGGCAAGATTTGTGCCAGAATCACATGAAAATTCCAGCAAGCATCTCGCTGTACCTTTCATGCAGTTGCCAAACAGCAAGGCAGGCAACAGCACATGGCCAGTAATGTAGTTTATTAAACACCTTGGCTCAAGGTGTTTACTACTTCATTAATATTCAGATTCATATCTGACAAAATCTGCTGAGCAAGTGAGACATTGAGAATTCTCAACATGGCAGTCAAAGCCGTTTTCAGTTTGCTGTGTGCTTCGAACCACTTCCATGTTGATGCCAGGTGTGCAACTTGTCAGTCTCATTCCACAGACTCCAACCATATGCACCTGCCATTCTTTGACATCGGCATCTGACATGTTTCCTGAGAATTCCTAGAAGCTGCATCATCTCCTCTCCACTCACAATAGGCTTCTGCACTTTATGCTGTAACGGCAACTGTCATTGTAATGCTGCAGCAAAGGCACTCTGCACTCAGGGAGACATTCCTGTGTGCTCATGGACTTAACCAAGGTGTAAATCTGATCCAAATTATAAATCTAATCTGATCACTTGCTCTCATAGTGCTCATTCAGTGTGGAACACAAGTGCAACCAATAAGAGTGTATGGAAAGTTGCATTTCTATTGTTCCTTTTAATCTCTAAATAAGTCATCCTTTGCAGTCTTACTCTTGCCTCCTTACTAAATGGATGCAACACAATGTCTCTTAATCTCGAGAGCCTCAAGATATTTGACTCCTTGCTCATTCAAAGTGAAAATGTGTGGCGCTGGTAAAACACAGTAAGTCAAGCAGCATCCGAAGAACTTTTTGGGCATAAGCCCTTCACCAGGAATGTTCTCTGAAGGGCTTAAGCCCGAAACATTGAATCTCCTACTCCTCAGATGCTGCCTGACCTGCTGTGCTTTTCCAGTGCAACACAGTTTGACTCTGATCTCCAGCATCTGTATCCCTCATTTTCCCCCTGATCATTCAGTATTTTTTCACCCCTACATTCTTATGTTTTTCTTACAAAAAAGGACTAAGTCTAGTATTACCTAACCACTTGTTGATATATTTAACTTATTTTCAACTAAGCTGATTTTTGGGACTATTAACCTTGACCCTTTAGGTAGGTTTCTCAATTTTTTAAATGTTCAGAGCACACACAATGACCTGCCAAGAAAATGGTTGTTCCAAGATAAGCTTTATTTAATGTTTTGCTTTCTGTCAATATCCCA
Source organism: Hemiscyllium ocellatum (assembly GCF_020745735.1). NCBI lineage: Eukaryota > Metazoa > Chordata > Chondrichthyes > Orectolobiformes > Hemiscylliidae > Hemiscyllium > Hemiscyllium ocellatum. Next base: position 90,772,747 of record NC_083411.1, on the reverse strand, counting down.
ACCAATATTATGACAAACAAGAAGATAGCCAATGGCTGCAGAATAGAAAATGTCTTTATTTAAAGTTAGGTCAATAGTCTTTCAACAGCCATGGCAAGATGACATTTTTCTCATTGTTATAGAAACCAAAAGTCATCAACCAAGATTATCCACAAAGCATATTTGAAACTTTACTGTTTTGTATTGGAGTGTTTTCATTAGCATTAAAGCACAGCACCTAATCCTTTGCCTGCATCAGCCATCAAAAGTCTCCACATGTCCTAGCTTGCTCTTTTGCATCAAGTACGATGCTAGATAAATAAAACCACCCAGTACACACTAATCAACCGCCAACCCGCATGACTGACACAGCAGATCCCGAGCAAGTTATTTAAACCTTGTATCATGGCCAATAACGACAATCCAAGCATGTACGTAAAATCAGCTTCAAGAAGAAATACAATATCCATTGAATGTGTTTAGAAATATAGTGGAAAGTTATGAAAGCAAGTCAAAAAGGGTGAGAGAGGATTTATGAGGATGAAATTGTATCATACACTATTTTGCAGGTTAGAAATTTTGATTAGTGAATTCAATGAGAACTTAATATTCATAAACATTTTTGTTATTTGCACAAATGCACACACGTAAAGAGAAGGGCACGTAAATTTTACATTGAGTTCTTCAGTTGGAATTTCTGTTCTTATACTGGCAATTCTTCTTTTGGTTGCAAAACTATACATTGTCTCCTATCAATTGTAGGAATTACCTGTGTTGCATCACTACAATCTAAACTCATTATTAACACGATTCCCTCCAATGCTATATTGAGGTGGCAGCTTTGATAATCATTCATTTATAAAAACGTGTTGTTAATAATATTGTCATGTTTCATTCTTTCTGATTGTTAGTCATGTTAACACTGACCATGTGATTAGCATCAATCAGACTAGAAAGACAAACCAAGAAATTATCCATGTTTACCTGTCAGCTGCATGTTCAATCTGTACATCTAATCAAGAAGCATTGAAAGAGGTGGCTGCTTTCAATAACTTATCCATTAGATCAATCTATCTAATGCCATTTGCCAGTCCCATTCCCATTTTTGAACTGTTCCATGCATTACTTAGATCCAGGCCACTTCTCACAATCACATCTACCTATTTTTTTGTGAATCCTTTATTCATTCATGGGATGTGAAGGTTGCTGGCAAGACCAGTGATTATTGCCCATTAACAGTTGTCCTTTTGACAATGGCGGTGAATTACCTTCTTAAACTGCTCACGTCCACATGGTAAAAGTACTACTGCAGTACTGTTAAATAGGAATTTCCAAAATATTGACCTAGCAATTATAAGGCAAATCAGCTAGTATGTGACATGGAGGGAAGCTCACTGGTGGTGTTCTGATATCCATGCTGTCCTTGTCCTACTAGCTGATAAAGGTCTAGGGTTTTGGAAATGCTGTTGAAAAGACCTTGGACAAATTTACAATAGCAGATTATGTAAATGGTACACACTGTGTCCACTATACTGTGAATAGTAAGCGGCATTGCCATGAGTGTATTTATTAATTATAATACAGTTTAATGATACTCATAGAAACTAGCTGAAAATGTGTTGCTGGTCAAAGCACAGCAGGCCAGGCAGCATCTCAGGAATAATTCCTGATGAAGGGCTTATGCTCGAAACGTCGAATTCTCTATTCCTGAGATGCTGCCTGGCCTGCTGTGCTTTGACCAGCAACACATTTTCAGCTGTGATCTCCAGCATCTGCAGACCTCATTTTTTACTCATAGAAACTATACTGCAGTACTTAATATTGTGCAATTCAGAGAACTAGGTCATTTACTACAGGTTGGCAAGTAAATCATTCATCAGCCCATTTAGGTGAAAGAGACAGTTTCTCAATCCAATTGGTCACTCTGTTGTTATTTTACATTCCAATGCTCTTATCCCTACTTTGGTTACAGCCTTATAAATAAAGGAGTGATTATCCATGATGCAAAATGGCCAGGGGCTTTTGCTGCACCTGTTCCTGCTGCTGGCCTACACCACCTGTTCATGCAGGTTCCTAGCAGGAGATAACAGCACCAGCAGCAGCAGCAATGAGGTAGAAGTGAGGTGAGTGTGGCAAAGGAATGGCAGCTAAGGAGTCACTAGAAAAGAGAGGAAGCTACTCTTCACCAGCCCCAGCATCTATTACCCCCTTCCAGAGATCTGGTCCACACCTTGGACGGAAACTTGAGGCAGACTTTGCTGCTTTCTCTTGCCTCATAATTATATAGAGGATTACTTCACACTCTTTACACCACCTAGAGTTAGTATTTAGGGCATTCACAACCTGTAAATAAAGAGGTAAAAGCACCTCCCTATTCAAAAATTACAATTGCAACCTCAAAATGTTGTCCTGTCTCCTCCATACAGCAACTATGGTAAAATTAAACAGCTGTCATGGGCAGTACTGAGCAAGAAAGCCACTATGGAGGGATCAAGTGTTCAAGTGGCCCTGCATATGCATATGCTGTCTTTTATGAATACTTCCTCCTAAACATTAGGGAAGTTTAAAATCCAGAAAATCAAGGTTCTGATAACCATCTTTAAATGTCTCTACTATGCTTTTGTTTTGACCTGCTTTGCAATGCAGTGAAAACTCTCCACAATGTAAAAAGCAATGAACATAAAACACAAGCAGCATTACACGTTTCTCGACAATGCACTATGAATGTGACGGAGGTATGTATACAAGGAAAACATTTTACTCAATCTGACACAACAGGCAAATTAATTCTTTGCCATGCGGTATTTCAGTTCAACCTACTGAATTATAGCACAAATGTTCTTAACTCCATATTTGGCAATGGAGAGATTGCCTTGCTCTCATAGTTTTGATAAATCAGGACATTGTGTCAAACAATGCGCTATTTAGAATAACCTGAAGCACATATAAGCGCATGGTCAGCTTCAGGTTGCAGATTCTGTGCTGGAGTAATAATCAAGTCCATTTTAGTTCTGATGCAAGTATCTGATACCATGTAAAAAAAGGACAAGTTTCACTGCAGAGGTTCCAGAAGGTTGCATTGATTAAAACAGTAAATTCTAATGCAGTCTATCAAAATACACTTCTTCAGTGTGCTGTTGAAATATGTTTGGAAAACCTGCTAAACCAGATTTCTTTTACCTCATTCATGCTATTTCAGGCAATGCTGTAATGTCAATGAACTGTTGACACTAAGGAAACAGGAGCTGATGTGCTTTGTAGAAACCCCCACTCACCTGGGAATAGGGGCCCTGATTACCTCACATTCATTCTGTTTTTACTTGTCTCAGTGCACTACATTGTTCTTGTCACACAGATGTTTAAAAAGAAACTTGCTCAGAAAATTGATCACAAGCCAGTAAGCAAACTAATGAACTAATGGTGCATTGGGGTAGAAACTGCTTTCACAATACCTCAGGTTATTTTCTGATAATCCCTCATCAATCAATGGGAAGTGGGAAATCTGCAGAGAGTAGCAGCAATTGCAGCAAACCTGAAAACACACCTCAAGTGTGCTTGTGTTAGTGGGGAGGGGATGGAAGTAGGGAGAGCAAATCCCTCTTAGGAAATTTTAGATGTGCACAATTTTCATTGCTCATGCAGTGTTCTGTTTGTTGTAAAACAAAGTGAAAGGTGAGATTTTAATGGGGGAAGGTTTCTGCACGGTTAACCCTGAATAAGAACTGTAAGAACAGGAGTTATGGATTAGTTCATAGCCCTGGAATTAGGAAACCACCTTTCTCAATTAAAATGAATTCATACAAACAAAAATGTTAGCAACACACAGCTCAGTCAGTATCAGCAAATCATAAACCTTTACAGAATAGAAAGACATGCAGTCTGTCTTTGTTTATGATGGTTCTTTAAAAAGCAGGTATGCTTGGTTCACCATTCTTGCTTTTTAGTCATATTTTAAATTCTTGATTTTCTAGTACTTATCCAACTCCACTTTAAAATGATTTATGTGATCAGTTTTTGTGGTGAGAATATAGTTACACATTCCTGCTTCAGACGTGGCAAAATTGTAGGACAGGTATTTTACAGCATCAGGAAAGCTGGTGAGGTTATAAGGGCATGAGAGAAAACACACATACAATCACACACGTGATGGACAATACAATTGAACAGATCCCATCAAGGTATTAGAGAAACAGACCTTTGTTGGGTGGAAGGTTCAACTTTTGTTTTAAAAAAAGCAGTACTCAAGCTCCAACAGCATCCAATCCACAATTAAATATTGGTTCAGGGCTACAAGAGAAATATATTAGTACACACATTAGAAAAGGAAAAGGAAAAATTTGCGAACATTTGAGCAAAAGCATATAATCAATGTGTTAGCTGAATGATTTTTTTTCTTTACAGGTACACATACTTTTAATTTCCTTTTAAATTCACAAAGGGGTCACATTGTCAGGATGAAAACAGGTGTTGAGTGGGTGCTGTGCTAATAACTTACACTTAATGGATAGTCTGGTACTAGCCTGCAATTTGGTGACTAATTAATGATTACCATGATTTAAATAGACCTGGAGACATTGCAACAGACTCTTGCCAGTTCTGAAGCCCATAAGAAATGGGAATGGGACTAGGCCATTGGGCCTTTCAAGCCATTTTGCCATTCAACAGGATTGTTGCTGATCTGACATTCCTCACAACTATATTCCTGTGTTTTCCTTGATTCTGCCTATTTCAGATTTAAATATACACACTGACTCTTCCCCATAGCTCTCCATGGCAAAGAGTTCCAAAGACACTCAACCCTTAGAAGAGATTCCTCTTCATCTCAGTCTTAGGTTGGTGCCCTTTTATTCTGAGACCATACTGTTTGGTCTGAGGCTTTCCCATGAGGGAAGACATCCTCTCTGCAGTTACTGTGACAAGCCCTTTAAGAATCTGATATGTTTCAATGAGATTACCTTTCTTTTAAACTTCAGTGAGTTGAATCCCAACCTGTTTAGCCTTTGCTCATAAAACAAGCCTTCCAAGAGGGACTCTTGTGGTGCAGTAGTAGTGTCCCCATCCCTGAACCAGGAGACCTAGGTTCAAGTCCCACCTACTCCAGAGGTGTGTAAAAACACCTCTGAACAGGTGGATTTGAAACATAGATTAATAAAAAAGACCATGAGTCCATCAGGGGGTCATCTTAGTGAACCTTCTTTGAACTGCCTCAAATGAAATAATATCATTTCTTAAATAAGGGACTAAGTCAACTCAGAATTACTTGTTGTGAATGGAATTTAGCTTCCATCTACTCATACGACCACTGAAAGTATGGAATATTGTGCCTGATGCACAACAAAATGTTGCAGGTTGGTAGTAAAGAAGGTCCTGTACCTAGAAAAGGAGATGGTGAAAGGAACCCTCTCTCTCCCCTGTAGCAGATATTACTGTTGCATTTGCCCTCATCTCATTCCATTCTGCCTCCAAAACATGAGTGTTATGCAAAATTACTGTCATCAAACATTCCCTTTCTCTTGGTGACTTCTTTAAGTTCTCTGATAAGATAAAGTAGAATGGTATTATTCAGGTGAAGTCCTGTTAGAGTTTCCGGGAAGAATATTGGGAAATGTTGACAAAATGTTCTGAGACTCTCCCAAAGTGTGTCAAAGTTCTTCTTCAATGGCCGAGTAACATTTTAAAAATTGAAAACTGAAGATGGCTGTAAGTAATCCCTGAAATTCTGAACAGCAACCTGCTTTCTCTTGTTTGAAGGCCACTGTTGGGGAGGGTATTATTTGAAGTAATGGACTCTAGAGGGTTCTGTGGGAAAGCTGCCTATATGATCATTAAGTCTCAGTTTGACAATTAAATTACCAAGCTGCAATTTGAATGATCTTCTTAGCAGATGGCCTTGGAACACACTTTAACCTCTTTACCAAGATGGCGCCTTGCACTAAAAGAGGCCTGACTCAATATGGAACTCAATGCTCTATTTTGATGAACTCAAAGTCTCTTTAGCACTTTTAATATGTTAAATTGCTGGTATATATATGTAGACTCGCAGTGTGCTTTTCAACTTCTGTGTTGCCAGACAACTTCAGATTACTGCCAACTTTCTCAAGATCCCTATGATTGCCTGCACTCCTCCCTCCAGATCCAAACTCCCAGCTGATTCCTTCAAACAACAGTGAATTGTTTGGTGCTCTCCGCTTGTTAGCAGTATATTTATCAAAACAGACTTCAAAATTGCTTGGGCCTCGTGCCCTTTTTTATATTAGTGACTAAGTGTCAAACATAATGGCTCAGTAAAGAAGTTTACAGCCGATACAAAAATTAACCCTATGGTTGGTGTTGGGATGGAAAGGTTTAGACTGCAGTAAGATATGCTTCGATCAGTTGATAAGAAAATTGCAAAATAGATTTCAATCTAGAAAAGTGAGAGATAATATGTTTTGGGAACTGCAGCAAGGCAAGGGAATGCAGAACAAATATAAAGTTATTGGTTAGTTTAAAGGAGCAGTGGATTGTGTGTCACAGTGTGCTAAAGTAGCAGGACAACTCAATAAGGTAGCTATTGTATATGGCATAGTTTCCTTTATTAACCAAGGCATAGCAGAGAAGTTATGGAACTGTACAAAAAGAACTTGTTAGACCGCTGCTTAAGTTCTGCATATAGTTCTGGTCACGTTACAAGGAAGATTGATGTATGACAGAAAATGCAAAGGAGATTTGCAAGGTCATTGCCAGAGTCGAAAAGTTATGAGGATAAATTGGGGTTGACTTTGGAACAGAAGAGAGTGAGATTGAGATGTATAAAATCATTCGGGGATCAAAATAATGGGAAAGTCTACTTACATTAATGGAGGGGTATAATAAACAGAATGTAAAGATTTAAATTAATTAGTGCAAGGGAGAGTTAAAGAAGCATCCCACTCAGACTACTCCCATCCCTGTAACACTGCATTTCCCATGGCTAATCAACCTAGGCTGGTTAAATAAGGGACCAAGTCAACTCAGAATTACTTGTTGTGAATGGAATTTAGCTTCCACCCACCCATACCACCACTGAAAGTATGGAATATTGTGCCTGATGCACAACAAAATGTTGCAGGATGGCAGTAAGGAAGGTCCGATACACTATCCCTAGACACTATGGGGCTGGCCAATCCACCTAACCCACACTTCTGTGGGAGGAAATGAGAACACCCAGAGGAAACCCATGCAGACACAGAGAGAATGTGCAAACACCACCCAGATAGTCACCTGAGGGTGGAAATGAACCTGCATCCCTGGTGCTGTGAGGCAGCAGTGCTGAATACTGAGCCACTGTGCCACCCTAAGACTGGTGGAGACAGAAACTCTCAGCATACTTAAAAGTTATGTGGGTTTCCAATTGATGAGTTACAGACTTATTGCAGGAAGGTTAGATTAGGTTTGCTGCTTATTTGTCGACTGACACAGACACGATGCGCCAAATTACCTTCTTCTGTGTTACAAATTTTTTGTTAGGTTTCTGTGATGTGCGTGCATAAATGTAGATGCAACTCATGGTAAAATGTTTACACAAGTTGCTATATTTCCACCAATAAACAGACTTATATACTCTCTGATTACAAGACTAGTTATTATAGTACTACATGTGCAGTGTGCAAAACTAGTTTCATGCACATGCAGATGCGAAGACAATGCATTTTATGCACTACACTGAAAATATCACATTAACACATTGAAATATTTTTATGACCCATATTAATTTCAGATATAATATCCATTGTTAATGAAATAGAAGCTGTGCAATGTAACACAGAGCATTATTTTCCTTTCTGGAACTTAGCCTCCATGGAGTTTTGGCTGTCATTATTAATGGCCCATTGCCAGAAATTTTAAGTTGAAAACTTAACATTTTAAAGAAATTATACATACACAAGCTTGGAAAAAAATAATCCTATTGCACCCTTGCTTTGAATTTTGTTTCACAATATTAGCAGGTTAAATTCAAAGTAAAAGGTTAGTCACATTTAATTAAGAATCCACTTTTCATTTTTGTGATAACTCAAGGGAAAGTAGAATTATTATTAATAGGTATTAATGGTATTCTGGAGGCATAAATGCTAATACTGCTGTTAAATAGTTAATCAATTTACACCTTAAAGAATCAGTAATTGTACAGATAATAGTCAAATTCCAAATACTTTCTTTTATGACTTTTTATGATTTTGTCTGCAGGGAACAGTTAGTGTTATCCAGTGATCTGTTAGACTCAACATCTATGAAGACCTATCAAAGGTGCCAAAAGCCCTAATTAACCTAAAGAATTCTCAGGTGAATGGGAAATTGCTAATGGTTTTTGGGCACCTAATGAAGCCTTCATGAAACCTCTCAAAATCAGTGAACAGCTCTTTATCGTATTCAGAGAACATGACTTGAGAAACAAAAGCTGAATCCCATTCTTTTTGCAATACTTTTTCCTTTAGATTTGGTTTTGCCCTAAAGAATCAAGACAACCAAGAATGCAGCGTTCAAACAGATCCTACTGCAATTAGAAAATTGTTTAGTTTGACAGTTCCTATTATGCTATCATAGTGTTATTTGCACTGATGATCATCATTCGATTTGTTTTTGCCTCATGAGTACATGATTTGTGAGGTACAACACCAGGGCTGGAATCTTATTTAATGGAATCTTGATTCAACGATTCATGGAAAGTTAGATTCTCGACTTTTAAAAAAATCAGAATTACTTTGCTGTTATTAGGCAATTGTTGTGCTTGTCTAGTAAAGCATAGAGGGGAGAGGATGCATGGCTAGGAAGAGAATTAATGGTGGAACCAGTTATACAATTCATACAGAACATATATTTCCTATTGCAAAGTGGAAATGATAAGAGCTTTGGAAAAATTCCCTGTATATAAGCTTCAAATGAGAAGTGACTACTGTTGTGTATGTTAATAGTGCCAACATAAAAGGAAAATCAGAATCTGATTTTGAGAAACCGTTTGAGAAAGGCTGAATTTATAAACAAAAAGCAAAGAAAATTACAGCCACAGGAACAGGCCCTGCAAGCCTACACCAATCCAGATCCTCTATCTAAATCTGTTGCCTATTTTCTAAATGTTTGTACTGTTTTGCTCCCTGCTCATTCATGTATCTGTCCAAATACATCTTTAATGATGCTATCGTGCCCGCCTTTACCACCTCTGCTGGCAACGCATTCCAGGCACCCACCACCCTCTACATAAAGAACTTTCCACACTATCTGTCTTAAATGTTTCCCCTCTAACCTTGAACTTGTGACCCCTAGTAATTGAGCACCCCCCTCTAGGAAAAAGCTTTTTGCTATCCACTCTATCTATACCTCTCATGATTTTATAGACCTCAACCAGGTTCCCCCAAACCTCCATCTTTCTAATGAAAATAATCCGAATCTACTCAACCTCTCTTCATAGCTAGCCCCCTCCATACTAGTCAACATCCTAGTGAACTTCCTCTGCACCCTCTCCAAAGCATTCACATCCTTTTGGTAAAGTGGTGACCAGAACTGTACGTAGTATTCCAAATATGGCCAAACCAAAGCCTTATACAACTGTAACATGACCTGGCCACCTCTTGTACTCAATACCCCATCCATGAAGGAAAGCCTGCCATATGCCTTCTTAACCACTCTGTTGACTTGTGTTGTCACCTTCAGGGAATAATGGACCTGAACACCCAGATCTCTCTCTGCGTCAATTCTCCCCAGGACTTTTCCATTTACTGATAGTTTGATCTTCAATTGGATCTTCCAAAATACATCACCTCACATTTGTCTGGATTGAACTCCATCTGCCATTTCTCTGCCCAACTCTCCAATCTAACGATATTCTGCTGTATTCTCTGACAGTCACCTTCCCTATCTGCTACTCCACCTATCTTAGTGTCATCTGCAAACTTGCTAATCAGACCAACTATACCTTCCTCCAAATCATTTATGCATAACACAAACAACAGTGGTCCTAACACGGATCCCTATGGAACACCACTGGTCACAGGTCTCCATTTTGAGAAACTCCCTTCCACTACTACACTCTGTCTCCTGTTGCCCAGCCAGTTCTCTATCTATCTATCTAGTACACCCTGGACCCCATGTAACTTTGCCTTCTCTATCAGCCTACCATGAGAAACTTATCAAAAGCCTTACTGAAGTCCATGTATATGACATCTACAGCCCTTCCCTCATCAAGCAACTTTGTCACCTGCTCAAAGAATTCTATTAAGTTGGTGAGACATGACCTTCCCTGCACAAAACTATGTTGCCTATCACTGATAAGCCCATTTTCGTCCAAATAGGAATAGATCCTACCCCTCAGCATCTTCTCTAGCAGTTTCCCTACCACTGACATGTGGCTCACCAGTCTATAATAACCTGGATTATCCCTGCTACCCTTCTTAAACAAGGGAACAACATGAGCAATTCTCCAGTCCTCCGGTACCTCACCCATGTTATGACCAATTTTGTGATTTTATGGCAAACAATTTCAACACTGTCAGCAATGAACATGATTGCATCAATATAAGAAGGGCTTATGCCCAAAACGTCGAATCTCCTGTTCCTTGGATGCTGCCTGACCTGCTGCATTTTTCCAGCAACACATTTTCAGCTCTGCATCAATATAATGTCACCATTAAAATAATAGCACAACTATTTCAACAACTTGTATTGCTTTACATTTTTCAATTCCAAGATGATGTCTGGAAGCTTGTGCCCTTCTGGTGATTACTTTGATGATGGATCAGGACATTCAATAAGATGGAGGGGATGGGAGGTGAGGATGTAATTCCACATATTAAAACTGTGGTCAACCTTCCTGTCCTGCTACCAGCTGCAGCCTTTAAACAGTTGATTAATACCCACTTCAGAACCTCATTCCAACCTGCTGGTATTAACTTAGAGCTAATGAGGGCTTGGTATGCATGGAGTACAACAAGCAAATTATGCAGGATTGCCTATGGACTTTCAGAGTATGCCTCATTCAAAGGCACTCAGTGTCTGATCAGGAGGCCTGCCAAGAGGAAAGGTGGAAGCCCCACTAAGAACCGGCCCTTGCTGCTAATGACTCCTCTCCCGACCCCCATTTTGTGACTCCCTCATGCTATTGCTCATCTGCTGACTGAAAGTGTAGATCTTGGATAAGTGTTTTACTGACAACAGCCATTGCCTCCCTATCGACAATGCAGATCAATAACACTCTCCAACTGGCCAGAAGTTCTCAGTGGATATGGCCTTCACCTCTGAGGTCCTTGTTGCTGGGCAAAAGCTCACCACTGCTCTGTCAAGTTCCCGAGTACCACATGACATGGTGGATCTTCCTAGTAAGAGGCAAAAAGCAGATATGACCGAGTCTCCATATGCTCCCAAGACATCCCCTTGGGTGATAGCTTCAAGATTCTGGCCGATATTTCAAATGCATAATGCATTAAAAATAGAAGTCCAATAAAGTGAAAAAGGTATTTGAATGTTATGGAAAAACAAGAATATTGTCAAAGAGAAGGGTTCTGAATGCAAAGGTAGAACAACCTGCCAGTGAATTGCAGTGGCTTAACACAGTGAGCAGAATGGGTGCAAGACAATGGATAAACCAGTGTTAGTGGAATGGGAATTGTGCACAATAATGATAACTTTCATTTATTCAGGGCTTTTAACACAGTAAGATTAGATTAGACTTACAGTGTGGAAACAGGCCCTTCGGCCCAACAAGTCCACACCGACCCGCCGAAGCGCAACCCACCCATACCCCTACATTTACCCCTTACCTAACACTACGGGCAATTTATCATGGCCAATTCACCTGACCCGCACATCTTTGGACTGTGGGAGGAAACCGGAGCACCTGGAGGAAACCCACGCAGACACGGGGAGAACGTGCAAACTCCACACAGTCAGTCGCCTGAGTCGGGAATTGAACCCGGGTCTACAGGCGCTGTGAGGCAGCAGTGCTAACCACTGTGCCACCGTGCCGCCCAAAGCATGGATGCAAGACTGGAAAGGATAAGGGTGAGCCATCATGCTTCAAAAGGAGAGGGGCAATAGGAACATGGGACTTTTAGTGAGCAGAGTTGCAGGCTGTAACACCTGGAAGGAACTATGAAGGACTGAGCTATTCGCTAAGAATTAAAATTAGAACTGAAAAACATCATGGAGTAGGGTTGAGCCAGCAATGGCGAAAATGTATTGAGATTTCAAGAAGTTGGGAGGAAGAGGTTTTGTAAAAGAAGAAGATGTGAAGAAAACAATACTGCCTAACCTGGCTCATGTTAACATAGTTTGCAAGCTATTTGCAACTCATTTGACATTCCAAAATATCTAGCCTCTAGCCTGCTATCCATCATTATTGCAACTACTGATCTGCTCAATCTCCTCTCTATGCCATTACATCCCATTAAAACCTTACTTCTTCTCACCCTGGGCATTCTGTCTGTACAACTCTCATATCGCCCTCCCTTAACTTCAAGGGACACAGATGTGAACACCAATGGAGAACAGCTGCAAATGTGTTGCTGGTCAAAGCACAGCAGGCCAGGCAGCATCTCAGGAATAGAGAATTCGACGTTTCGAGCATAAGCCCTTCATCAGGAATGAGAAGAGTGTGCCAAGCAGGCTAAGATAAAAGGTAGGGAGGAGGGACTTGGGGGAGGGGCGATGGAGGTGGGATAGGTGGAAGGAGGTCAAGGTGAGGGTGATAGGCCAGAGTGGGGTGGGGGCGGAGAGGTCAGGAAGAGGATTGCAGGTTAGGAGGGCGGTGCTGAGTTGAGGGAACCGACTGAGACAAGGTGGGGGGAGGGGAAATTAGGAAACTGGAGAAATCTGAATTCATACCTTGTGGTTGGAGGGTTCCCAGGCGGAAGATGAGGCGCTCCTCCTCCAGCCGTCGCGTTGTTATGTTCTTCTCACCTACCACCCCACCAACCCCCACTGGTTCTCACCTACCACCCCACCAACCTCCGCATACAACGTATCATCCGCTGCCATTTCCGCCACCTCCTAACGGACCCCACCACCAAGGATATATTTCCCTCCCCTCCCCTATCAGCGTTCCGCAAGGACCACTCCCTTCGTGACTCCCTCGTCAGATCCACAACCCCCACTAACCCAACCTCCACCCCCGGCACCTTCCCCTGCAACCGCAGGAAATGTAAAACTTGCGCCCACACTTCCACACTCACTTCCCTCCAAGGCCCCAAGGGATCCTTCCATATCCGCCACAAGTTCACCTGTACCTCCACACACATCATCTATTGCATCCGCTGCACCCGATGTGGCCTCCTCTATATTGGGGAGACAGGCCGCTTACTTGCGGAACGCTTCAGAGAACACCTCCGGGCCGCCCGGACCAACCAACCCAATCACCCCGTGGCTCAACACTTTAACTCTCCCTCCCACTCCACCGAGGACATGCAGGTCCTTGGACTCCTCCACCGGCAGAACATAACAACGCGACGGCTGGAGGAGGAGCGCCTCATCTTCCGCCTGGGAACCCTCCAACCACAAGGTATGAATTCAGATTTCTCCAGTTTCCTAATTTCCCCTCCCCCCACCTTGTCTCAGTCGGTTCCCTCAACTCAGCACCGCCCTCCTAACCTGCAATCCTCTTCCTGACCTCTCCGCCCCCACCCCACTCCGGCCTATCACCCTCACCTTGACCTCCTTCCACCTATCCCACCTCCATCGCCCCTCCCCCAAGTCCCTCCTCCCTACCTTTTATCTTAGCCTGCTTGGCACACTCTCCTCATTCCTGATGAAGGGCTTATGCTCGAAACGTCGAATTCTCTATTCCTGAGATGCTACCTGGCCTGCTGTGCTTTGACCAGCAACACATTTGCAGCTGTGATCTCCAGCATCTGCAGACCTCACTTTTTACCAATGGAGAACAACTGACAACTATTTGGCTGCATATTTAAATCACGAGAGCAGATTCTGCTCTCCTTTGCCAAAGCTACTATTCCAGCATCATCTAGGAACACAACAGTAATTCAAGGATTCTCTTCTTTACTACAAACCATCTTGTTATTTACATCTCCCATGTCTCCTCCACTATTATCCCAACAATAAATGTAAGGAGTTCATGGACTTTTTTTTATTACTCTTGAAAACCAATTACCCTAACCAAGCTTGAAGTTATCTGTTCTTGAATCTACTTCTTTGGCTCCTTGTCAAAATTCATTTTACACTGCTCTTGTGAAACTACTTCAGATATTTTACAATGTTCAAGGTGCTATATAAATGGGCATTGTTGGTTAAAATTTGGTGAATGAGTAGAAATGCATGCTCGAATTAGCATATTGGGAAAAAATAGACTATCATGAGGAGATTTTTTTTGTCTCCAGTCTTTCATCACAATATCAACTAATTTGATAAAACCCTTGCTACCCATGCACAGCGCATATTAAAGTTAATATTAGTTGTGCTGTATATGAAAAGTTCTAAAAATAAAAGTATTTAAGTGAAGAAATAGATTTTTAAAAAACCATGTTTAGCTTATGTGTTGTTTATAATTAACCCCAACAGATATTAAAAATGAAACTCACCTGATCTTTTACAACTGATACTAAAATATATTACTGCCAAGAAGTGTTAGGTTGAAGGTTCAGTCCAAACTCATGATCTTTTACTGTGAATTTGCATAGTGAGTTTGAGGTCATCCATAATTGTCAGTGTTTGAATAAGAACATTACATTGTGTAAGAGAGATGGTTATTGCTTTGTATATAGCATTATAAGCATTAAACTGATCAATTTTCAAATTTTGTACAGCACTCTTTTTGGATTTGGGACAGGAGTTGTAAAGGGTATTCATTGTACTTGTGACAAAGATGATAATTATGGATGGCCCCATAACACAGTGTGGCTTTGTTCTATCTTTATGTTAAAAGTATAGTGAAGTTGAACTGGCTAATCCAAAACCAGTCTGGATTAGTTTCATATTCATAGTTGAACGTGTTTTTCACATTTTACCCAGGCTGCACCAGATTGTGGATGGCTTATAGAAATCCACCTGGGAACTTGACTAATATTCTCAGGTGTTTTAATAACTTAGACACAACAATACAGATCATGCTAAATATTTTATTGTAAAAATTTACCTCTTAATCAAACCTATTAAATGATTTTACTTTGAAGCTATATTTTAAGGTTTTAATTCAATTTCTGTCCTACATTATCCTGTGTAAGGCCTGCATTATCTTATAATACATTTCAATGTAAATGAGAAATATATCCTCGAGGATTGGACTACAATTAATCTTAAATATTTAATATTTTCAGACATTTTCAACGTTTTTCACATTTAAAAGTTTAGAGATATGCACCTCTCAATATCTGACAATACTATATCAAAAATTCAATTTTTCTGAATTCTCAATCCAGCCAAACCTCCTGCCTGCTTCAGACAGGATAGACCAAGCATTTCTTTATGAACAAACCTGATGATTAACTATAAAGCGCTAACATAGTTAACATTACTCAGAATGGATTACGAAGGGAAGACCCTGTCACCTTCAACAAATTTGGTAAAGTCATAAATAAAGTGAACAATGCATATACTGGGACATGGGACATGTATATTTCCAAAAGACATCTGATGAAGATCTACTTAAATAACAAAATTGACCAAACTCAATTTTTCAGGAATTCAGAGTAAGCCATGGAAGGAGTAAGAAACTGGCAGAGGGCAGAAAACAACAAGTATTCATCTGATGAATTATATAAGGGTTGTGGGGGTGTTTAGGGGAGCAAGGTTGACTACTCAATGGGATACCTTGAGGCTCATTACTGGAACCGTTACTATATAAATTTGCATTAACAATCTCGATTCGGAAAATTAATGTGCAGTCGTCAAATTGTAAAATACACCAAACTGGATTAGGCGAGAAAATGAGACTGAATAAGAAATGACAGTCTGAATGAGGCTGAATATGAAAGTTGGCTGATCAGTGAGGAATGACATTGCAGATAAATGTAAAGTAGTACATATGGCGAAGGAAAACAATGACATGCATATTCCATCAATGGAGCTGATATTGTTAGAAAATTGAATTGAAAGAAGCAGAGTCTTGCAGATTCAACACCTAAATATGTCTTCTGAATGAAAAACAGCAATCAACAAAACTAATAGGATGTTGAATTATACAGTCAAGAAAAGAAGTAATAACTACATTAGGCTGAATTTTATCAAAAATTGGTTGCGTACTTTTTGTAGTGTTTGGAGGGGTATCACTCCATGAGGCCTAGCATATTTTCACATCTCATGCGATTATCCCAAACTCACCGCATTAACTACTTACCACGCCAATGGAACCCTGCAAATCATCTGATGCTAGCTCAATGACCTTCTCTGCTCCACTCAGGTAATGCCACCATCTTCTCTCTGTTAGCTCACACTCACTCTATCACTGCTACTGAATCCACTTCCCAACAAAGGATCATACTCAACTACTGTCACTGTTGCATGCAACATCATACCTCACTCATTCTCACCCATTCTAACTCCCCACACTACTAACCTTGGGTGACCTCTGTGTTGCCCTGTCATTCACTCTAACCCTCATAACCTTTCCCCAACCTACACCAGCAGTAACAGCTGTGCCACCCACTTTCATCGGATTCAATCTCTCCTTTTCTCTCATTCTGGGAGAAAACAACCCACAGTATGGCAAAAAGAACTGGATAAAAACTGGGATGGGATTCCCAACATTTGTCTCCTCGCCACCAAGCAAAGAATCTTTGATTGTGACCAGCCTGACTGACCAGCCTAAGCCCCTGGACTGATACTGGAGACTGTTACCAAGTTACTGTACCAAAAACCCCTGCCTGAGGTGTGTCTCCCTTTGTCTATCTGAGGACAGCTCTCATTCGACTTTGAGACACAGCCTTTTGCTTGAAGCACACACACTACATTTGGTCCATAGATGGCTGGTACACGGTGCTGGTTTCAAATTGACATAGCATTGTGCCACAGAGCAACATATATATCCCCTTGACTGATGAGTACTAGCAACCATAACAAGCTGCCTAGGTTATGTGTTTGTGCTAAAAGACAAGGCAAGACAGAAGTATTGTGAGCCCATTAGCTCTGACTTGAGGGGTCATACTGCAAAAAGGCAAGGCTAGGAGAGATGATGTAAGTAGGCTCAAAGTGAATGAGGACTGATAGGGCAAGCAAGTACCCAGAAGATGCAACCTGATCCAATCCATTGGTTGGGTACGTGTCCCTGTATACAAAGTGTTCTTGCAACAGCATTACAGTGAGAATGCTGGTGTGCTCCAAAGCCCAACATTGCAGTACCTTCTAAATGGATCAGAAATGTACTATGATGATGCAGTGAAGCTGGCACATGCTCGATGCCAAGATTCCTGGATGAGTTGCATGCAGTTGCTATCCATGGAGTATGCCCTGTGATTATTATTTTAAAATAAGCTTTAGAAATAGTACGAGGGTACACTGGTTCAAGCCAGTAGAAGATAAGTTTAGGATTTCAGGAAAGTCTTCATCGTACAGACATCAACACATAGAATGAATATCTAGATGGAGTATTGGAGACAAAAGTCTTGGAATTGTTGAGAAACTGTAGGAGACAACAGTGATGAGGGCTGGAGTGGAACATGGGTTAGTTGAGTGTGAGGGCATGTGCTGTGCTGCGCGTATTTCTCTGGATAGATTAATTCAATTGGGTTGAATGGCCGTCTGCAACTATCATCTTGTGAAGTTCACGAGTAACTATTATGAGTTTTACCTTCCCCAAGTAGATCAGGAAATTGTAAACTATTTCCACTATTCTCATTTCTATGCTCTGTAGGTTGTCTCTTGGAGAGAAATGAGCCAATTCACTACCAGTGCTGTAGCAACAAGATAATCATTTCTAATTTAATTCAGTGAAACTTGGCCTTCTAGTCCCTATAATTAAACAGTCATTGTCTCATAAGCAGGCTTTTTAGAGCTGATAAGTTGTCATTTAATTTAATAAGAGCTGAACCTTCTACTAATGCAGCAAAGTCACTGGTTAGAACTGAAAGGAAGGCGAACCTATAATTTCTACAAGAGAGAGAGTCAACCTGTAGGTTCAACCCCAACTCTTGGCAATCAGCTACAGGCTAGGGAACTCAGTTCTGATCACATTTACATCTATCTGCTACTTTGTCCTTTATAAATGAAGTGGTAATTTTTAAAAATTGATTTTTTAGCACAATTATCTTTATTATTATTGAATAAGACCAAACTCAAACCATCCATTAATTCTAGAGCAGAGCAGAATTTTCCCATCCTGCATGGTGTTAACAATGGTAGTAAAGGTGGGAAAATACAGGGAGAATGAAAATACTTTTCCTGACAGAACAAACTCACAAAGGCAGCAGTCCCCTCAAAGACAGAGCTCCTAAATTTGTTTGCACATATGAGATGGTTTTGTTGCTTCAGCCTTATTGCAGAATTTCAGGATTGGCCACATACATAATGTCTTTCCATGTGGTGAGGTCACTGGAGCCAGATAACCAAGAGAGCACAAATGACTTCCTTTTGAAGTGTTTTCAAGCAATGCAGAAACACTAGATATTGATTATTGCTCCTCAAATCACTAGTTGACCACTGAGGAAAATGATTGCAGCTCTTGTGTGCTGGCATGCAGCATGTAAACCAGCTACTGCAGCAACTTGGCAACAGATGGTAATGCTGAAAACAGCAACTCACAGTGACAATTATTGGCTTCTTTCAGCACTTGTGACAAAACCTTTCTCTCAAGAATTGATTCTTCAGCCATCAGTATGTATGCAATATGAAGATACCTCATCTGAAGTGAATTTGTTTTCTTATGGTCCGTCATTTTTCATGGATAGAAGTATGCTTGCCATGGCCATTCAGCTCCTGTAATTTTAACACCTGTAAGAGACAAGCACATAAATTGTAAAGCACGGTCTTTCTGACAAAATTGTGGAATAGTTGAGTGATTAATAGATAAAGGTAACTTCATATAGCTTTTTGTATTCGTAATTCTCACATCAGTGATGCTGCTATGAGATAACTGAAGCAGCTCTAATGCTTTTTAAGATGGTCCATTCTACTTAAAATGGTCATTTTTGCAGGCAGTGCAAAGATGTGAATACTCCCTTTGCCAACGCCAGATACTGTTTTCTCAAGCCACATGAGCAGAGCAATAAGCCCAGTCACACAGATCAGAATTATAATATTCACAGTCATTGAATATATGGGGCAGCATGGTGGCTCAGTGGGTAGCACTGCTGCCCCACAGCACCAGGAACCTGGGTTCAATTCCAGCCTTGGACAACTGTGTGTGTGAAGTTTGCATATTCTCCTTATGACTGTGTGGTTTTCCGGGTGCTCCAGTGTCCTCCCACAGTCTAAAGATGTGTAGGTTAAATGGATTGGCCATGCTAAATTCCCCATAGTGTCCACAGATGTGGAAGGTGGATTAGCCAAGGAAAATGCAGGGTTACAGAGATAGGGTGGGGGTGTGAGTCTGGATGGGATGCTCTTCGGATAGTCAGTGTGAATTTATTAGGCTGAATTGCTTGTTTTCATGAGGTAAGGATCCTATCATACTTTAATAAGCAGAAAATGAAAGTCATGCACTATGATTTTCAACCAATTGCACAGTACACTTAACAAATACAGGGTGGATTCCATTTCAGCAGCAGCTGAGGTTGTTTGGAAACCACCTGGTTCTAATGTAGTTGTCTATTAGTAAACAGAGGATAAACTATTATTTAGAACTTTCACTTCATGAGTAGCTATTGTCATGATTCTAAGCTGCTGGATACATGGTAACTTGATCAAATCCATGTATTGCTGATATCAAAATGCTAATATTCATCTTTGCTTGAAAACTGAGAATTGCTTTGAAGTGTCCATATCTAACACTCGTATTAGTTTGAAAAGCTGTGCAAATTGATTGTGAGTCTAACAAACAGAGAAAAAAAGTTTATTTTTCCCTCATTCAGACCCCACTTATCTAGTTGTGTTTGCATTTTTCAACTGATAACAGTTAAGTGCTGGGCAATGCTGGCCCACACAAACTGCTGTGGCACTTGTCCCTGTGAAAAGCTTATCTCTGATGGCTTAATTGTTGCCTTAGTCATGCTTTGATAGTATGTAGATGAATTATTAAAGACTGATTTCATTTCAACAACAAATTCTGATTTGTTTCATGCTAACCTCCAATGTCCACACTCTTGGCAGATCTATAACTGGGAGTTAACTCAATATGTATTAGGATATGAATTGGTTTATCTCTATTGCACAGATGTCAATATATCATAGACAGTAATGTGACAGTATAGTCAGTGTAGCTATCTTATTGAAACATGGATGATTCCAAAAGGTTTGATATGCTAATGTTCAGGGAATCTAGTACCAAGAAATGCTGTTTCAAAATAAGGGGGTTCTCATTTAAAACAGAAGTAATATGGAAATTATGAGACAAACTCAATTAAGATATGCCAGAAGGCATTGCATCATTATTTGTCTAGAAATAGAGATTAATAATGTAACATTAATTAATATATTACATTTGGTTAGTTCAAAGAATGACCTTGAGACAGTCACAAACAAACTGCTATTTAAACATATACCAGAATGCATACCCACCAGCTAAGAGTTAGTGCTAACCTATTGATTTGATTTGATTTTTAATACAACTGTAACACAGAATAGCATGAAGTAATGATTCTTCTTAGCTGGAGATCCACTGCAGAACAGGCTTATTATGGGATTTAAGGTCTAGGATTTCTTCAGGAAATGTTATTAATTACTTCGCTCTTTCTAGCCTAGAGTACAGGAAAGCACTACCAACATTTGTTTCTCAAATTAGTGTTTTGAGTGTATTTTTGAATCCTTGGCATACTCCAGTCTGTTAGATTCAAGTTTCACATGGTCATCAGAAGTTAGAAAAGTAGACAAATTGATGGGAGACTGTCAATGTTACTAAATTTTTGAAATACCAATTGTCATAGTGATCTGCTGATTGAAAGGGTTGCCAATTGTGGTTAGATGAAGTATGCTTGTCATGAAATTTGATCATATGGCATTTGGTCGCACAGCACATGATGTCTTCCAACACAGCTTTTCCACTGTATGTAAAGTTATGCATTTACCTTACAATGATTGGATCTTCATTAATTGAGTATTGTTGCTTGCAGATGACATAAATAGCTATCATACAAGAGATTCAGAGAATCAGGTCTACCCAGGTAGATGGAGGAAGAACAAAGGCTGAAAATTATTCCACTGTTTTAGATTGCTCAGCATATCTCTTGAGTAGAGTTGAGTTGGGATGGGTGGCAGGGTTTTCATTTACCATCCTAAATGCTCCCAGACATCCAGGAAGATAGAAAACCCCATGGCAGAATGTTATAGGGGCCTGAATGATGTGGGCTATGGCAAAATTTGTGGCAGAATTACTTGAAAAGCTGCTGATTCCAATCATGTTGTCAGAAGCAGTTTATTGTATCTTTTATGGATCTGACTTGAGGTGGGTTTCTTGTTAGGTGTGGCAAGTTGCAAATGCAGACCAATTATAGATTGCTAAAGGCCTGATTAACAGCATAACTTGCCTTATTAATTTTCAGCTATCTTATCAAGCATCCTGAACAAGCCAGACGTTGAGAATTCTCAACTGGATGTCAGACCGACTGGCAGCTTCAGCTTGCCACTGGCTGCGAAATGCCCCCATGTTGCTCAGCACCAAACAGCCTCTTTGGGCATGTTTCCAGCATGGACTGCAGCTACATGCACCGCTTATCCATGGACACTGGCATCTGACATTAGCCAATTGCCTCATGTTCCTCATAGCACCTCTCAAAACTACTTGCAGACTGCTTATGAAGCAAAGTTTTGCATTTTAGGGTGCACTGGCAACCAACATTGAAAGGTTGCTGCAAGATAATTTTTCACACACAGACAGGCAGCCAGCTTACAGACTGAACCAGGCCGTATCTCAAGGTGACTTGCTTGCTCTCTTAGCTCTTACTCACAGCACCCATGCCTTACCATGCCAGGTCTGTTAACACATCGGCTGTTAAGCCAGAGCCAGAGGCTACCAGTGCAGCCATGTTGATGTGTTCTTTTGCACAGATAAAGTGATAGTCTGCTTGTCACCCGCAAGAGGGTGAGATACCATCTTGCTATATGGTAGACCAAATTGCAAATTTAACATCTACCGCATGTCCCAGCTACCTGTTCAGCAACACAATACATGTTTATTCAACCAAATAACCATGTCAGAAAGTGGGTGGGGTCTAGTCTCAGTCCAGTCAAATGGCTACTGTCTGTCAGAGGATCCTGATGCCATCAATCACAGGCACAGTCTGCACACAGTTCAGGGGCTCGGACACAGTCTGTTGTCTAGTTGGGCTGGTCACGGTTGGGAATATGTCTGACTGCAATTGAGAGAGTAGGCAATGATCAATTCTATAAGGCTATCACAAGGCTCAGGGAAATTGTGTGTTGTCCACTGGGGAGAACAAACACAGTGGTCTGAGTCTGGTCAGCCATATCTAAGTCCTGTTCTTCAAAGTAGGTCGGCAGTCCGGGATGAATAATGTCCTGGGATCTGTCCATTGAACATTGAGGGATGTGCAAGACGCTGAGTTTTTTATTACATGTTGAGCATAGCAAGATAATCTACTTCAATCTGTGTTGTGTGTAAAACCAGAAGTTAGGGAGGATTAGAGAGACTTGCTAGAGGCATGGATCAGAGATACAGAGAAGAAAATATGAAGTTGCAAACCATTGCCTGTTTTACTTTTCTTCTGGATGAATAGAAACAATGTCCATGAGATTCATCTTCCGTTCCAGGACACTTCATATGGGAGAGTTCATAATCTTAGGCAAAAGAAGAGTGGGCGAATGAGAGCAAAGTGGGGGTGAATGGGAATGGCAATTTCTAAGGGAACTGATTAAATAGAAAATAAGTTATAAACAAGTACCCAAAAATGTAAAGAGGCTTGGGAGGAGGCTATTGTGAATCATGAATACCAGCATGGGCCAGTTGTATCAAATAGTTCATTTCTGTGCTATTCATATTATTATAAAATGGCTACTGTTACATCCAAGGTGTAGATATTATTTTGGAGTTTCCCACTGTCTGTTCTTCCAAGAAACAGACACCTGTTTAGTGATTGATCCATGGGCAGAATGTGCGCTGTACGTGGGCTTTCATATTCTGGCAAAAGCATACGTGTAGTGACTGTACCAAGGTCAGGTAGCCCACATAGAATATGAGTTCCCTGATTGGGGCTGTTAATCTGATCCAATCAGGGATCCCTGGCTGACAGATAAAAACAGGAGTGTCAGAGGTTCTGTTCACTCAGAGAAAGCTGGATCAGTGTCAAGAACTCTCCACAAGTAAATAAAGGGTGAATTGGTGCCAGGATATTGGTCTCTGTGGAGTTATTTCAATATGAACATCATGCGGGCCTTTGAATCAAACCTGATCTGGCCATTCCCTTTTTTCTGCAACAATCACTTAGTAGAAATCCGCCTGATGTATCCCAAGCTCCTTTCTCCATCTATTTTCATTCTGGGGCTCAATGGTGAAAAGCATGGAGCCGTGCTAGTGTTTGTGCTGCAATCTATTTACTCAGTGAACCAACCGTTGTGCTATTGATTGTTTCTACACTCTTTATGTTTCACCCGAGAACTCAGACTCTGCCCTGGAGTTACTCCTATCAAACACAATATTTTGTTTTGTTTGAAACTTGGTGTTCATTAAATGATTACCATTTTCCAATAAAAGCAAATAGTTGAAGGGGCATTTTTTTATAAAAACAAACCAGCAAATATTTGAGGTCCAAAGTACCTCTGAATTTCCTTCATTCAGCTTTATTATTCCTACTATCTGAAAACTGTGCTAATATTTGGACCACACCCTAGTGCAAAAAGCCATTCACCTTGGCATTTTCTTCTATTTATAAAGTTTCTGTTGACTTGGGCAGAACCTATTCCAAAGAGGCTCATTATTTGACCTTTATATGTTGGTCTTTCTAACAAAGAGGCAGATTGGCCAGATAGATTTTCTTGCCATTGTTCTATTGTCAGGGATTTTTACCTCTTGGTGCTTAGTAGGAAGTGCAAACAAAATGTGATGAATGGAGAAAAATCTAATTATGTAAAGAGAGATCAATAGCCTTGCCAACTTGAAAATCCAAAGGTTCACATATGTGATTTCTGAGAGTGACAGTGTACAAGGTAATGCAAAAGTATACGTCATTTTAAAACTCAACAATTGCTGATTGATAATGCCATCCTTTCCTTTTCCAAGTAATGCTTTAAATATTTTGTCTAAATAGTAAATGGTCATGATAATCTGAGAAGTCTATATCAAACTTGTCCACGAGAGTTAGTAACATTAGTGATTGAGGATAGCACACAACATTGTGTTGTCCAGCAGCTGGGCTGTACACAATGATGACCCCAATAACCCTTTCCTGCCTTCTTTTCATACATGAGCATGATAATAAATCAAGCAATAACACAGCTCTCCACACAGCCATTGACATAAACACTAGTTTTCTATAAACACAAATAATCCAAGAACAGAGTACTTAATAGATTTGTGATTTGATGCAAAAGAAGCCACATATCCAATAGCAACTAATAGTTCATTTCTCAAAATTGATAATGTACAAACCAGACCTTTGTGGTTATTTCCACAGAATTTTGTCTTCAACTGTTGTATTTTTTTTCCTAGTTTTTATTTGTCAGGTGAAACCCTTGATTCCCTGTTGCTTACAGCTGTCAAAATTTCAATGCCCATAGTGAAGGATGGAATTTTAGAACTTAGTTTTCATTCACTTAGAATTTTTATTTACATTATATGCAATGTACCTCCAACAAAAAAAAAGTCCTCTTTTAGCCAGCTCCAAGATGATATTTTTGAATCAACTTGTTCATTGATGTTATTAAACATTTCTGAAACAGATGGGGCTGGAACCCAGACCTTTTGGGCAAGAGGTAAGGACACTACCACTGCATCACAAGAGCCTTTCTAGTCTGCTCCAACTGTACCAAATTAACAGTGTACAAGTGTGGATTAATGTGGAGGAAAGCACAGAATGTTCATAGTCAAGTCATGCTTAATCAACTTGATTCAGCATTTTTGATGAGGTAACAGAGGGATAAGAAGTGAATACAGTTAAGGTATTGTGCACAGATTTCAAAAGGTAATAAACTTGTCAGCAAAATTGAAGCCCATGAAATGAAAATGACAGTGGCAATTCTGATACCAATTGGTTGAGTGACAGGAAACAAAGTAATGGAGAACAGTTGTCTTTCAGATTGGAGAACGGTATGCAGTATAACTCTCCAAAGGTTGACACTAGGGCCACTACTTTTCTTTGGGTGCACAGGACGCAAAGGCAGTATTTGAAAATGCCACTAAAGTTAGAAGTACAGTGAACAGTACGAAGGATATTGGTAAATATCACAAGGGCTGGTGCGTGGGTGGAGAGGTAGAAGATAAAATTTAATGCAGATAAGTAACAAATAATACATTTTGGCAGGAAAATGAGAAGACATAATTTATAATAAAGTGCAAAATTCTAAGAAGGTCAAAAACAGAGCTCTAGTTGGTGATGTAGTGGTTTGTGCACAAATCCTTGAAGGTAACTGGACAGGTTGAGCAACTGGTTAACAAGGCATATGACACCGTGGGCATAAAGTACAAAAGAAGTTGAATTGATCTTTCATAAAATACTGATTCAGGCTCAATTGGAGAAACATTTCCAATTCTGGCCACTGACCTTTAGGAAGAATGTGAATCAAACCTTTGGACACGTGCAGAAAAGATTCATAAGGGCTGTTTATTAAAGAACAAATTCAGTTATACAGATAGGTTTGAGAAATTGGGATTGTTTCCTTCAGAAAACAGAATGAAAGATGATTATTGATAGAGTTGCTGAAAATAGTGAGGAGTCTAGACAGGAAATACATATAAAGAAAATATTCCCATCAGCAGAAGAGTTGACAACTAGAATACACCAATTTAAGAGGATGGGCAAATGAAACAGAGAGAGAGGCAGAATAGCCTGGTATTTTTTTCTCTTGAACATCAGAGGCTGAGGGGTGACCTTATAGAGGTTTATAAAATCATGAGGGGCATGGATAGGGTGAATAGCCAAGGTCTTTTTCCTAAGATAGGGGAGACCAAAACTAGATGGCATAAGTTTAAGAGGAGAGGGGAAAGATTTTAAAGAAGGATCTAAGGAGTAACTTTTTCCATGAAGAGGATGGTGCATGTATGAAATGAGCTGCCAGGAAAATGGTACAATTACAGCATTTAAAAGGCATCAGGATGGGTATGTGAATACAAAGGGTTTGAAAGGATGTGGGCCAAATGTTGGCAGATAGGACTAGAACAGATTGGGATGAATGGTCGTCACGAACATGTTGGACCAAAGAGTCTGTTTCTGTGCTGTATGACTTGATAACTCTATAAATGGTTATAACCTGGATTACACTGAGAGTATGATGGAAATACATTCAATTTCTGCAAGGAATTGGATAAGCACCTAAACAGCAGTGGGTGTGAAAGTTTCAAGGTAGTTGGACTAGCTGAGTTACAGAGGGCCAGCATGGACATAATAGGATGAATGGCCACCTTCTGGACACATAGAATCTCTACAGTGTGGAAACAGGCCCTCCGGCCCAACAAGACACAGAATCGAACCTGGGTCCCTGGTGCTATGAGGCAGCAATGCTAACCACTGAGCCACCGTGCCGCCCCATTCTGTGATTCTAAGATTTTGCTCTAACTTTGGTGTCCAAGGGTGATTGTTATATTTAACTCAGTACTTATGTTGTTTTGTTTTATTTTTGGCCTGTTCACTGTTGTAAGCACCCACCTAAAAATAAAATCTTTAATTTCTGTAGTGTTGTTCATAACCTCTGAGGTCTTAAAGTGTTTCCAGCTAATTAACTAACCCGATCTTCTGATCCCTGGTTTTTTGTGGAAACATAATATCCAATTTGCACACAATCACATGTCACAGGTAGCATTGTGTTAATGACCTGAATACAATTTTAATGGTGTTGATTGACCGATTTATAAAAGGGAAAATTGTTCTCCCCTGCTATGAAACAGCTTCATGAAATCCTTTACATTCCTCAAAGAGAGCTAACATAGCCTTGGCTTTAATGGATAAACTGAAGGATGACCACTCCTGAAAGCCAAAGCACTCTATCCGTCTCAGCCTGCACTTTGTGTTGGAGTGGGACTTGAACCAACATCCTCTGATTCAGGCAAAACAGCTACACCATTGATATCCATGGTAGAATCTTCTGGTTTTGGCAAATGTCTTGTTCCCTTATTCAAAAGATGCTGAGACATTGAGCTAACACCTGAGGACTAGGTCTGCCAGTCCAATCTTCCTCTATTCAGGCTGTTCAGAATTCAGAACAACCTCGGTTGTCCAAATGGCAATTATCTGAATTTCGGATTATCCAAACAAGATCTCAAGGTCCCATAAAAACATTGTCCGTTATCTGAACAATTGGTTATCCGAACAATCAGTTATCTGAACAAAATACTCCTCGCCCGTCTCATTCGGATAACCGAGGTTGTTCTGTACCGTCTTTCATTAAAATCAAATCCCCGGGGCAAAAGTCACACCATTAAGAGCTGCCAGCCAATCAGAAGTCAGCAGGTCTCATTGATTCCATTCCAACTCCGGACTTAGAAGATTCCATTCTTGGTGATGCTAGGTGCAATATGGCTCTAGGAGCAGCTGCACATACCGCGATTTAAACTAAAGGTCTTCTAGTGTCTGGACAGCAGAATGCATACATCCAGTAGGTCACTGACAAATCTGGCATCTTTTATTCTGCCATTGACTGATGATTTTCTGTTACATCCAGTAGGACAGTATGTGTACTAAATTACCCTGCTTTCACCTCACTTGTTAAAAGTAAACTGTGTATATATTACAGTTTTATCATTACATGGAACCTCAAAAACCCTATTATTTTCATCCACATAATTAAATGCACTTTATTATAATTTTCCTGTCAGGAAACATACTTGGCAACACTGTGCAAGCATTGTTGCATTATCAGAAATATAAACTAGCTCTGGACTTACACTGTTTCATACATTCTCATTCGACGTCAGTCAACTGGCATTAGACCATGGCGTAGCTGTGAAATTTGATTGCTTTTAAAGATGCATGAATTATGCCTGTCAATTCATGCAATGGAATAGCTAGACTCTGTTTCTCATATAAAACAAACAACATTTGAATGCAAATCATTCCCTCAAGTTATACCTAAGTTTTCTTTGCAGGCCCCAGTGGCTTTGAAGAAATGACTCTGTTTGTACTGAACAGTAGAATCCACATTCATTGACTTTGCTAACTTAATTGATCTCAGCCCAGGAAATGTTAAAACCTCTGTATTTGTTTTCAACAGCATTTGGTTGGAGAAAGGAAATATTTGGCTAGGCATCTCATGTCTATCACTACACTCCTAGCAGCAGCACATACAGGTAGATATTAGAGAAAGACAGGATCAGACTAGCTATACATGTCAGATATGCTGCCAGCACTTGCTGATGAGACACAAATGTTGGCTTGTGCTTTTCTGGTGATAAGAATTAGGATCAATCATTTGTTCTCTTATTGAAAAAGGAAGATAGTGAAGAACCAGGTCAAATTTTGTTCCAGAGACAGGAGTTCACCTCGACCAGGTGGAGATTGATAGAAAATCCATGGCACTTCCAATGGGGAGATCCAAGGCAATTAAGCACCTGGTCAAGGGTTTATTCTGACTGTGTCTGACTTTTCTTACAAAGATACCCCCAGTAGGACAGAAATCTCATCCCTGAGAGTTGCTAGCTAGTCAGAGACTATTAGCTCTCTATCACCAGTAACACCACTGGGAGTGATGGTCACTGCTGTAATACATTGAGGCCCAGTCCCAAGATCAGTGCTGGACCCCAAGGATAGATGAGTGATGATGGGTTGGAGGGGGGAGGCAGAGATAGGGCAGGGTTGTGGTTTTTCCAATGCCAGATTTTTCAGAGGCAACTAGGTGGACTTTGGGAGATATGGGAAAGCCATGTAAGTCGTGTTTAATCCATCAGCCACTACTAAATTTGGTTATGCTCAGGACTTAAATGGTTCAACAATTTGTCTGTCTTCCTGCTGCTGGCATATCACCTGAACTTACCCTTGACTCCATCTCCACGTGACCTGTTACAATACTGATCCTTGAGGTGTTATATTAGCTATTCGGTTACAAAAATAAACAAGTTGAAAATCTCAGCTATTTCTAAATATGTCTTTTAGAAGAGAAAAAGAGTGTTTTATTATATAATTGCAGCATCAGTTTTAACTCCACTGCTTGGTGGAAACTGGATATTACAAAGTGAAAAATTGCAGAGATATACTTACTATCCCATTCCTGTACTTTCCCATGTTCCTTGGGACCTCTTCCTGAATTGTCTAAGCTATTATCTCTTTCAGACAGGAACCTAAATTTTAATATTGTAATCAGATTCCTATGACTCAATACAAGCATAAGAAATAGGAACAGGAGTAGGCCATTCGGCCCATCAAACCTATCCCACTGCTCGACAAGATCATGGCTGATCTGCCCAGGCCTCAACACCTTTCTAATGCCAGTTCATCAACTCTTTGATATTTCAAAAAACTATTTGCAGTCGCTCCAAATTAATCTAGCCTCCACAACTCCCTAGTTTCAAGAATTCCAGACATTCACTCCTCTCCAGGAGAAAAAATATCCATACCATTTCAGTTTTAAATAAGTGTCCCCATATTCTGAAACTATGTTCCTTAGTTTGAGATTCCCTTGTTAGTGGAAATATCTTCTCAACATAGAATCAGTGCAGAAAGAGGTCAAATGGCCCATCAAATCTGCACTGACCATCCAAACAGCTCCTGTCTCTGCTCTGCACTTTCTTGAAGTTTCTGTCCATTTAAATGACTGTCTTTTCCTTCTGCTGACAAAGTGCGTAAGCTCACACTTTCCTACATTAAACTCCATCTACCAAGTTTTTGCTCACTTACTCACTCAACTGAATAATATCCTCTTATAAATTATTTTTATCCTTATCATAACATGCCCTCTAACTCTTTTTGTCTCATCAGAGAATTTGGATAACTTACAGACTGCCCCCTCCTCCAAGTCATTAATATAGATAACAAATAATTGAGGCACTAGGACTGATCCTTGTGGCACTCCACTAATTACATCTGTCCAACCCTGAAAAAGACATGGGGACTAAAGAAAATATTGGGTTGACAAGCAGTTGAGATATGTATGTTCCACCCATTGGTATCAGGCTGCAAGCAACTGAACCAGCAACAATTAAAATCTGACCAAAAAGTGTTAACTAATTATAGAGCCAGGAAGAGCATAGGCAGGATGCACATTTCATTATTAGATTTTCAAATTAGGTTCAGTCAATCATCAGGATCATCAGGCAGGATTCTGATTTTGTTTACATTTAGTCAGTTACAAACAGTTAGGTATACTAGTTTGAGTACAAGTGTCATGAGAAATTCACTTAGTAATTACAGTTTAGCTAAATGGTTCTCAGGAGATCTTTATATTTTGAAGTATCCTTGACTGTGCGAGAGTCACTCTATTCATATCCATTTGTTTCAATTACAGGTGAGAAGCCATACAAATGTACATGGGATGCTTGTGATTGGCGCTTTGCCCGTTCTGATGAACTCACAAGACACTACAGAAAGCACACAGGAGCAAAACCCTTCAAATGCATTGCCTGCGGCCGCTGCTTTTCACGTTCAGATCATTTGGCGCTCCACATGAAGAGACACCAGAACTAGGTGAAAACCTGTTGCCCAGACAACGAGTGTGACTGATTTTGAAAATGTACAAATGAACAAAGTACTGCCACTATTCCCACACACACATACTTACATACAAACACATCAACAGAAGAGAAATAGTTTCGTTTTTGAGAGGATATATTGTTGGGAAAAAAACAGTTGGTTACCTGGAAATCAATTATACAAAGCTTCTAATTTGCAAAAAAAGAAATAATTTTGTATTATTTATTTTTTATTTCCTGAAAAAAGCCTTCTACGCCTGAAAGATTGTCTAGAAACCATTAACATGTTAAGAAAATAAATTAATCATCAGCAATACTCAGATATTCATTCTACAAATAATAAACTTGGAATTAATTAACACCAGTACTTAAATCATTTTTTTAGTTAAAGAACAAGACAGCGCCTAGTTCAACATGATAGCTGGAAAGTGACTGAAAGCAGTCTAATTATACAAACAACATTTTGATCTTATTCTTCTCCATATTAGTCAACAGAAGGTTATCTTGTTTATTTTAAATAAGCTAGCACCAGGTGAAGAGAGAAATCTGATATGAACATATAACAGAGTTTGGTCAGCCATCCTACTCTCCCTCGAAAATCAGTCTCAGTTGATGGTAACATCATTTTGAGAATCAGCACTACAGAGTTGTAGCAATATACTGTATTTGGCCTGCCCTCCTATCTCAAGGAGCTCAGTATTGCTGAATTTACTTTTATGCATTAATACATTTAGCATATATGTATTAAACATTCCTATTGTGACATCATTCACAATCATTTCTCCCCTCGTGTTGGACAAAACAATGATTTCAAGCTTTTGAGAAAGTAGGTAGAATCAGATGCAACTAACAAGTTCAAAAGAAAAGCAATTCATGTTAGCCTGCAGCATGAATAATGCCTAACATAGTAAAATCCTGAACTGCAGCATAAGCTGATTTAGGAATGCTTCCCATTTCAACTGTGCATTCAGTGAAGAGATTTGAACAGCAGTATGTATCATCCAGACTTTCTTGTGCATCCTAAAATTCCATACTCATTTCTTAGTTAAAACAAATTAAATGTAGCTCTCTTACAATGATCAGCTATTGTGAAGCAATTATAATTAAAGCTGAGAAAAAATGAGAAAAGAAATTTGCAGTTTAACTCCTGAATTAAATTGAAGTGAACATAACCTCAGTATCCTGTACCAAGAGTTCCAGCTTGAAATATGCCATTACTCTTGTTATTATCCCGATGTATATAAATTGCTAAATATTAATTTCATTGACAAAAGGCATTTGAATGTAAACAATTTGCCTTAAAGACATGTTTTTGGTAATCACCATTGTAAAGAAGATTCATTTTTAGAAAGTTCTGGATATAATGCACGGTAGAAAAAAACATTATAATCAACAATTGTCATTGGTTATCCCACCTGTTGTACCTGGTGAGCATAAGCATCACTGTTCGTTATTTTTAAGATTATCTATTTAAAATAACTTTCATCACCTGATTTGGATTAAGGTTAATCTGACCTTGTTTTTAAAATCCCAATGTACTAATTCAGCTAGTTTCCATAAGCACTAGCGACTGTGAAGTTTTATGAAGAAGTTGAACTTAGTAACCAACAATGTTAAATACATTTCCATATATAATCTTAGTATTACTTAAAATGGTGATAATGGATACTCTTCTTTATGTTGCTGATAATCGTTTAAGCTTATGTCTCAGCAATTCATTGCAAGAGAGTTTCCAAAATTAGTGGAAGGAATCATAAAATCTTTATTATTTTTGAACAATTTGTATAAGTACTGAAGACAACAGATAAGTAAATTGAAAAGTGAATTAATGAGATGCTCCAATCACAGTCCATGAAAGACATACATATTAAATTATGGATTTCAGTGTGTGAATACACTGCAGTCATCAAAGTCTATCTGAAAATGCAAAGACTTGAACTGAAGCCTCTCAGGAATTAGGTTATTCAGATTTAATTGGGGGGGGGGGGGTGGTGTCGGAGATCGTGCCAGCTACAGTGCGGAAGCAGCTCAGGAAAGTCAGGCTTGATGTTTGGTCAACAATTATCAATCTGGATATTTGCTATGTTCGGCTGCAAAAAAGGAAAGAAATTTCAGCCATGTTATAATCATAAGCAAGTAATATGTTCTGGAAATTGCCTGTTTGGGTAATGATGCATGCGACCATTAGTCCCAACCCTCATTTATTGTTTAGGTTCACAACTATCCAACATCCCAATGTGGGTTATCACTTTCAGGAAAGGAAGGGAGAGAATTGGATCAGTTCTTAACAATGACATCCACAAATTCTCCGAGTGAATTTTACCAATTTGGTTGAATTTTGGGGAGAAAGTGATTCAGTTAAAATTTTAAATGCAATGTTAACAAGATTGATAGCAGTGATTATTGGTCCTCACCTTGGACCATTCTGGCTGACAATCCAGGAGGTAGCATGGATAAGATGATCTAACACTGTGAAAGAGAATAAGCGATTAAAAACACCCTAAACTACCAAAAAGACATTTAAAAAAAGCTTGATTCTGTAGATACTTAATTAAAAAATAATCGGTTAACTAAATTTACATTAATTTCAAAGTTGCACAAGAAGCTTGCAGCAGAATTAACTTTGATGGGAGATTCAGTGTGGGGTTGTATACTATTGGATGGAAAGTTTACACTAAACTTGTGGCTCATAACGTTTTTAATTATACGTTAGTTTTCTATCAAGTGCCCTAAGAAACATTGGTATGTAAATACAGGGATATCTAGTGATGTATATAATTTTTATAAGACGTTAAAGTAATGTTTATATTCTGAACAAAGGGGAAGACAATGGTGGTAGTTTTGCTTTGGTTTGTTTTAAATGTATCACTTATTTTTTTAAAGTAGTGTTTCACAAATCTGAAGAAAAAAATCAATATGAATGTTTAAAACAAAAATCTTTCAATATATAGTGATTTAGGATTTTGTTAAAAGCTGTACTGTAAAATAAGAGAAAATGAACAAAATAAAATGATGAAACATTATGCTTTCTTTTGCATTTCTAGTTTATTCCATTTTGCCAGGTTACTTGACGTTCTTATTTAGTCAATTTCTGGTGCCAATACCAAGGCTAGTGATTCTTAACTCACTTCTTGAAAATGACTCTTTTATGTTTGGACCGAGTCTGTAATGGTTTAAGAGCTGAGTAGCCCTTGCAGTACCTAAACTAAGCCCAACTGAACAAAATATTGCGTGTAAGTGCGAATTGATAGCACTAACAATGACACTTCCATCACTTCACTGATAATTGACCAATTGGGACTGTAATTGGCAGGATTGGATTTAACATGCTTTTTGTGGACAAGACATAACTGTGCATATTTCCATATTACCTTGTAGATGTCTGTTTTGGAACTGTACCAGAACAACTTGGTGATGAACGCAGGTAGTTCTGTGACACAAATCTTCAGTACTGCTGCCAGCGTGTTGTCAGTGACCATAACCCTGGCTATATCCAATACCTTCTGCGATTTCAACAGTTTGAATTCTTGAAGGCAACAGATAGGTAAATTGAAAAATGAATTAATGACATGCTCCTATCATTGTCCATGAAAGATATACACTTTAGATTATAGGTATAAGTATATAAATATACTGCAGTCATCAAAGTCCGTCTGAAAATGCAAAGAATTGAGCTGAGGCCTTTTTGGAACGAGATTACTCAGATTTAATTTAGGGCAGGAAATTGAATTGGCTGAAGACTGGCATCTGTGATGTTGGGAACTTCAGGAGTAGGACACTCATTCTCTGAGCACCTCTGGCTGAAGATGATTACCAATGCTTCAGCCCGCTTTTTGCGATGTTTGTTGAGCTGCCCCATCCAGAATGAAGGGGATATTTGTGGATCCTCCTCCTCCAGTTAGTGGCTTGATTGTCCATGGAATATATAGCACTGCAGAGTTTGGATTTGATTTGTTGCTTTTGGAATGATTTTGCTCCTTCTATCACTTGCTCTGTGTGATCTGGAGCATGCTTGTAATCTTGTGTTCTAACTTCACCATGTCTGCATCTCAATTTTTGGTATATCTGAATCTCAATTTTTGGTATGTCCAATGCTTCGACTGACATACTGTCCTGCATACTTCATTAAAAATGAACTTAATCCAGAATGGCCAAACTTACATTTAAAAAGGCTATTCCAGCTGTTGTGTTATGGCCTTGGTAAACAGATAGCTGCATGACAGCACGACATGTGACATTCTGATATAAATATACAACCTCCCTTACAGTCATTCACTCTCTATCATGAGACAATGTAATGTGTTCAGCCAATCAGCTATGCGTATAAAATATGCAGTAACATCAGTAAGTACAGAATGCAGATTGTGGGTACAAATCTTTGGTATTGTAGTCATTTAAGTAGTGATGTTCATAAACTTCAAGACATCTGTCTCAAAAGAACCCATCTGTTTGTGGTGTATAATACATATGTGCTAACATATAGAAAATCACAAAGTGCATCAGTGTCTGTATTTGCTTTCTGCAACAGCAACTCGCCTTGGATCATTTCTTTCTTTTACACATACCACTACAAATGTTTTCTCTTCAGGTAATTCATCTATCCAAATGACACCTTCCATCACATCACTGATAATTGGGAGTAGACTGTTAGGACTGGAATTGGCTGGATTGGATTCAACATTTTTTTTATGGAGAGGACATACCTGTGCATGTTTCCTTATTATCTTTATATGTCTGCTTTGGGTCTGTACCAGAACGACTTGGTGATGAACGCAGGTAGTTCTGTCACACCCGTCTTCACTCCTGCCAGGATGTTGTCAGGAGCCATAGCCCTGGCTATATTCAGTGCCTTCTGTGGATCTTTAATATCATGTAGAGTGAATTGAATTGCCTGAAGACTGGCATCTCTGAGTGGGACACGATATTTCTTTAGAAAGCAATGTGTGATTCTGACTCCAGCGTATTGATGGATGATACATTCTTGATCCTAACCACTCTCGAGAGGAAAGGTTTTCCACATGTCAACATTGTTTCCTTTGCCAATTACCTCAAGTTAGTTTCTTGTATTTGACCCTTCCATCAATGGTAACAACTTCTCTCTATCTGCTCTGTCCAGATCCCTGATGATTCAAACATTTCTATTACATCTTCTGCCAACCTTCTCATCTCCAAAGAGAACAGTCTCAAGTTTTTCCCACCTATTCACATGGCTCCTCACCCTGGAACCATTCTTGCAAATCTTTTCTGTACCTTCTCTACACAGCCTTCATAAAGTTTTGTGCCCAGAACTGAATGAAATACTGAAGTCAACTTTGAACTAGTTCTTTATGCACATTGATCATAACTTCATGGATTTTGTATCATATTCTGCTATTTATAACTCCCACAATCTGGTATACTTTGTTAACTGCACTTTCAAACTGTCTAGCTATTTTCAATGACTTGTGCACATACACCCAGATTCTTTGGCTTCTCCACCCTCTATAGAATTGTAGCCTCTATTTTACCTCTTTGCATACTTTTAATCAGAATGAATTGCATCACATTTCTCTGCAATAAATTGCATCTGTGACTTGCCCATCTATTCCAACACTCGTCTCCAGCCTTTTGAAGATTAATACTACCTTCCTTGCAGTTCACAATATTTCCAGGTTTTGTAGACACAATTCTAGGTCATTTGTATGTGTCAAGAAAAGCAAGGTCCTCACTCCAAACCTTAAGAAACCACAACATAAGCCTTCCTCCAGCCTGAAAAACAATTGTTTAGTACTGTATTTTCCTGACAGTTACCAATCTCACATCTGTTCTGCTACTGTCTCATTTGTTTTATAACCTTCAACTTTTCTCATCAGCTTATTAAATGACACGACCAAATGTCTTTGAAAATTCATAGACATCACATTCATGCTACACAAGTGCCACAAATAACCATCCCTAATGGAAGAATCTAAACATCTATTTTAGATTTTGCATTGCCAAATCTCTAGGATTGCCACTGAACAAAAACTTAACTGGGATCAGACACAAAAATACAAAGACCACAATAGCAAGGCCGAGGCTGAAAACTGTGGCAACTAATTTATCTCCAGACTGCCTAATGCCTGTCCACCATTGACAATGTACAGCTTACGAGTGTGATGGAATGGTCTCCACTGGCCTGAGTGATGTCGCACCAATAACATGACATGATTCAGGATAAAGCAGCCTACCTTAAAAACAACCTGATCACCACTCTAAATGTTCACTTCCTTCATCACTGACACACAGTGACAACAGTGTGTACCATCTAAAAGATGCACTGTAGCAACTTTCTGAATCTTCTGCAGCACCTTTCAAACCTCTAACACCTAGCACAAGGGCAGCAGTAACACAACCAGCTGTTTCCTCCAAGTCACAAGCCATCCAAATCTAGAATTATATTGTTGATTCTTCATTGTCACTAGATCAGAATCCTACAACTCTCTTGTTTACACAATGAGTGTAACTGCAGTGGTTCAGGAAAGTAGACTACCTCTTTAAGGGCTGTATGGTATCAGCACTAATGCTGGCTTATCCTGAGATGCTCACATCCCATTAAAAACACCAGAAATAAAAGACAATTGAGCAAATCAAGTGACTTACTGAAAGTCCCTTTCTGCTCCGGTTGTCATTGTAACAGATGTTGACGGTTACTTCATCATAGAGAGTCTACCTGGTGAACCTGCTGAGGCCTTGGAAAGGGAATCCTCCTAACTGACCATTCAATGGTCCACAGAGTGCCCCATGGTAGCAATGATAACATCCCTAGCAAACCCACTACTCACCAATGCTCCCACTGGCTTTGCTGAGCTCTCAACCCTCCAAATAACTGTCAGATTTTGAAGGTGGATCCTTGTCCATTAAAGGGGTAAGAGCACCACAAACAACTATTTAGTTGCAGGACAACTGAAAACGCCAGTGCGAGTTTCACAGTTATCTCAAGTGTTGCTGTTCCTGGCTTTCAGCATGTCAGATCCACACAGCCTTGAGAAACCTCAGCCCAGTGAGTGCAATACAATGTGCCTTCCACAGATGACTAACCGATAACATGTGCAAGTGCTATGATGTACATGAGAGATTCTAGCAGTGCTAAGTATGTGCGATGGGAGTTAAATGTGAATCTGTGGGTGGGGTACCATAGAGGATAGGATGCCTGCAGGTGTAAGGGAAAGGTGCTTCGGGTTTCCAAGTGGGTGTAAGGGAAACAAACGCGTTGTCAGGAGGAAGTTTGAGGGAGGTGAGGAACTATACTCATGCAGGTGCTGGCCGCCTAAAGGAGGAAGTCCAGATGGAAGTGTGGAGTGTCTGGGCCTATTGGAATAGTGTGTGAGTGAGTGAGTGAGACTAAGTGAGTCAGTGAATGAGTGAGAGAGTGAGACAGAGTGCATCTGAGTGAGTGTGTGAGTGAGCAAGGACAAGGAAATCAGTGACAGTGACCTTCAGGGTCTTGTGTAGGGTAGGTGTGGGGGGGATTTTCCTCTTACGGGAGAATCTGGAATGAGGAATCAATATTTAAATATCAAGTATCACTAATTTAAAACAGAGAGAGTTTTTTTTTTCTTTCAGAGTCTTTTGCACCCTCTCCCTGAGAAGATAGTGGAAGCAGAGTGCTTGAATATTTTTAAAGCAGAGGTGGGTAGATTCTTATTAAGCAAAGGGGTGAAAGGTTCTCAGCAGTCAGCAGGAATGTGGAATTGAGCCTCCATTTGGATCAGTCATGGTTTTATTGAACAATGGGGGAGGCACGAGTGGCTGAATGACTGGTCCTGCTCCTGATTCTTATGTTTTTATGCTCAGGGGATGGAGTCCATGATGGTGTGAGAGTAAGAAAGAGAGTGAATGAGTGAGTGAATGTGAGAGAAAACGAGTGATTTTGACAGTGAGGAAGAGAGGGTCAGTGGTTGAGATTGCAGAAGGTAGAGAGTGTGTAGCAAGGGGAGTCTGAGAATGATGGAGAGAGTGTGAGTGAAGGAGGGAGTGAGAGAGCAAGGCAGAGTGTGAAAGTGCAGGAGACTGAGAGTCAGTAAGTGAGAGACTGATGCAGGGACAATGAGTGAATGAGTGGTGGAAGTGTGTGTGAGTGAGTGAGAGTGTGTATATGTAGTGATTGCTGAATGGCAGAAGTAAATGAAACAGAGTACACCAGTGAACAGAATGTACACACATGTGGTCTGAACCCGAAGACTTAAAATGAGTCACATGTACACATCCCTTCCTTTTCTCCCTTGCTAAAAAATAATCTATAAAGGAGGAGAAAAGCACCCACTCCAACCCTATTTTTGTTTGAACTTACACAAGGGCAGCAAGAAATGTGAACCGCCAGAGACAAATACAATAATAGTTGAAGCTAACTACTATCCTGATGATCAGCACTTGGGTCCCAGTCGATCTCTCTCTAGCTGTTTCTTAATCAAAAAGGCAAAAGAAAAATAGTTTTATTTATTAATTTTGCTTCTTGGCATCTATTAGTGGTCATTTTCATTCATCATTTATTTAATCTTTTGCTTTACAACTGGTTTTGCCCTGAAACTCATGTTGATTGTATGCTGAACTTTATCTTTTAGAAATTTGCTGACTGACTCCTAAAAGTGAAGACTGAAAAGTGAAATGTGGGCTTCCTCATGCAAAGTGGATGGACAGTCCTGTTCAAACTTCACACAAACATGGGTTGCCTGTTCAGCTGCGCTGGCTATATGCCACAATATTACTTCGCTTGCAGCATGCACAGTGTTTGCAATGGTCACGGCATTATGGTACATCACAATCTTGGGTTTCGGGGCAATCCAATCTAATTCTGATTCAAGATGTCCATTTCCCATCGCTGTGATTTTCTGGTATAGCACCCTAAATTCAGGGTAAGTAGCTTACTTGTATTTTTTTTAACTAGTCTCAGGTTGTCTACCATAGAAAGTGATACTACATACTTTGATGGAAAAAAAACAGTAAATGGTCTAAAGTGAATCAATTTCACAATGCCTGCTCCATGGCTTTCAGTTTCTTGGAAGCCACTTGAATTCATCAAGCTGTCTGTCACGGTTTGGAAATAATGTGGAACAAACTGACAGATGCAAAAGCGTGTCTATTAATTAATAAGCATTGTGACAAATTTTGTGAGCACAATAACATTAATGTCAAAATCACAGACATTCATATATCAGTCACTGTCACCTTCCATTTCTATTCAGTGCAACGTGGAAGGAGATAAAAGCCAGTTAGGAAAAACAAAGTTATAATGCAATGATTAGTATCAATTCCATCTAGTAATCTGAGTTCTTCCAGTATTAATAGTTACAATCTCCAGGCCAGTTTGTTCAACAAGGTCTGAAAAAGTACAATATGTCATGGACAAAGAAGCAACATGGTGATACTAAATTATGATTGTGTTTCATGTCTTAGGCCGTAGACAGAATGGCACAGTTTGATTTACCCCTTTCTCTTTTTATTTCTGACCTTTACTGATGTATTCCAAGGGGTCTTTCCTCAAACCTTGGTTTTTGAATTCCAATTCTTGAAATAAACCAACATAAAAAAAAACTTTAAGATGAAGTCAAAGAAAGAGTTTATTAACAAAGCATTCAAAATTCAGGGGAATTGCTTCATTACTCTATTCATGCAAAGAAGCACTCAGGAAATCAAAGAAAACAGGCCAGGAGAGGAGACAGGTTATAGATTAGAGTTTTGTTAAATCTAAGCTGTATTAAAAATCAGTTCATGTGCATTCCAACTTTGACGAGGTCAGTGTCCAAAAGTAGTGTCTATCGTGAACTAGGTCCAGTAGTTTTCCTTCTGACAGACAAACTGTTGACTTCTTTCAAGCCAGCAACTTGGAAACAGAAATGGTAGGTCTGAAGTAGGCGGCCAAATCAGCCTGGAGTCCTGTATTCCCTCTAAAGGTCAAGCAGCAACTGACTTAGAATTCCAGAATTATATAATTCAATAACTCAACAAGCTCAGTTTTTAGTCAGGTGACAAAACAAGCATTTCAGGTGCTAAAATTGTCATTTTAACTCCCCCATCAGAGGATTGTCAAAGTGTTAGCACCTATTTTAATAGAATCACAGAATTGTTATAGCATGGAAGGAAGCTATTCATCCCATCGTTCCTACACCAGTTTTATTAGATCCCAGAATTGAGAGACTTGGCTCATAGGAGAGGTTGAATACATTGGGACAATACTCATTGGAATTTAGAAGAGTGAGGAGGGATCTTGAAAGGATTGGATAAGATAAAAGCAGAGAGGTTATTTCCACTGGTGGGTGAAATTTGAACAAGGAGACATTGCCTCAAAATAAGGCAGAGCAGGTTTAGGACTGAGTTGACGAAGACGTTGCTCTTGCATAGGGTTGTGAATCTGTGCAATTCCCTGCCCAGTGAAGCAGTTGAAGCTACCTAGTTGTATAATTTTAAGGCAAAGATAGATTTTTGAACAGTAAAGGAATTGAGGGCTACGGTGAGTGTGTGGGTAAGTGGTGCTGAGTCTGCAAAAAGCTCAGCCATGATCTTATTGAATGGCAGAGCAGGCTTGAAGGCCAGATGGCCTCCTCCTGCTCCTTATGTTTTTATGTACCTAGTGTCAATCTCCTGCCTCTTCCTCATATTCCTGCACATCATTTCTAGCCAAATAAACATCCCATGGCATCTTGAATGCCTCTTTGAACCTGCCTCCACCACATTTCCATGCACAATAGGTTTTGAGATTTCCTTTAGTCCAGAGCTGGCTTGGAGACAGATGACTGTCTCTAAGTCCCTTAAATCAGTTTTAGCTGGAAACTATTTACAAAGCAAAGGATTCCAAAGCTTCCAGAAATATGATCATGTGATTAGGCATTTTTAAGAGTCAGCTGAAAATGTGTTGCTGGTTAAAGCACAGCAGGTTAGGCAGCATCCAAGGAACAGGAAATTCGACGTTTCGGGCATAAGCCCTTCATCAGGAATCTTGAATTCCTGATGAAGGGCTTATGCCCGAAACATCGAATTTCCTGTTCCTTGGATGCTGCCTAACCTGCTGTGCTTTAACCAGCAACACATTTTCAGCTCTGATCTCCAGCATCTGCAGACCCCATTTTTTACCCAGACATTTTTAAGAGTCAGGCAGCATTGTTAATTTTTTAAAGAAACATGGAAATTTAGACAATAATGCAATTTCTTTGGGATTTCTCTTCAAAGCTTCTTTGATATAATAAAAAGCAATGTTTCTTTAATGAAAATTTAGAGTTGAACTGAACTGTTACTTTATCATTTGTAAAGAAAGTATCAGTATTATCTGTCAGACCCATCTTCATGTTCAAAGACTTTAACTCTGAAAGTTACAAGTCAGTCAAAGAAAAAATATTTGGCAGGAGTTGAAAAGGATCAACAAAGTTCTTTCCCTACTTGTTATAACAGATGCAAAAGTTATACATAATCACAATCTGTGTGACAAATTTCGACAGAATCCTTCCAAATTGATCAGACACTGTGTATAGTGACTTTTTTTCCTTTAAAACTATGGAGTTTTTAATTTGATATTTTAAAATATAAAGTAACTGAAAAGAAATAGAAAGGAGAAACAAGTAGAGATAGAAATATACACAAATCTGTAATTCCATATCTTAAGTATGGGTAATGCTGGTCTACTGAAACTCAAATAGTTATCTTTTTTATCCAGTCATCAAGAGTGTATATGGATCTGGAGGCTTAGTGAATCTCATTCTTACCAATTATAGGGCCCTTGGTTAAATTTGCAATTGAATCTGACAACATTTGAATCAAATTGCAAATGAC
This sequence comes from Hemiscyllium ocellatum, assembly GCF_020745735.1. Taxonomy (NCBI): domain Eukaryota; kingdom Metazoa; phylum Chordata; class Chondrichthyes; order Orectolobiformes; family Hemiscylliidae; genus Hemiscyllium; species Hemiscyllium ocellatum. The sequence goes on along the minus strand of NC_083411.1, from coordinate 90,730,155 downwards.
AGGGGGAGTTCGGAACAGGCAAGAGGAGTGGACAAGACCAACGGAGGCCTAGTGAAGAGGAATGTTTAAAAATGCTGTCGCTTTTTTTGAGCTGGAAAGAGCAGGAGTGTTCCTTCAGTGTCCAGGGCTCACTTTCATTGCATCTTCGAGGAGAAAGTGAGATCTGCAGATGCTGGAGATCAGAGCTGAAAATGGGTTGCTGGAAAAGCGCAGCAGGTCAGGCAGCATCCAAGGAACAGAAGATTCGACATTTCGGGCATAAGCCCTTCATCAGGAATGAGGAAAGTGTGTTCAGCAGGTTAAGATAAAAGGTAGGGAGGAGGGACTTGGGGGAGGGGCGATGGAGATGTGATAGGTTGAAGGAGGTCAAGGTGAGGGTGATAGGCTGGAGTGGGGTGGGGGCGGAGAGGTCAGGAAGAAGATTGCAGGTTAGGAAGGCGGTGCTGAGTTCGAGGGATTCGACTGAGACAAGGTGGGGGGAGGGGAAATGAGGAAACTGGAGAAATCTGAGTTAATCCCTTGTGGTTGGAGGGTTCCCAGGCGGAAGATGAGGCGCTCTTCCTCCAACCGTCGTGTTGTTATGGTCTGGCGATGGAGGAGTCCAAGGACCTGCATGTCCTTGGTGGAGTGGGAAGGGGAGTTAAAGTGTTGAGCCACAGGGTGGTTGGTTGGTTGGTCCGGGTGTCCAAGAGGTGTTCTCTGAAACGTTCCGCAAGTAGGCGGCCTGTCTCCCCAATATAGAGGAGGCCACATGGGTGCCGCGGATGCAATAGATGATGTGTGTGGAGGTGCAGGTGAATTTGTGGTGGATATGGAAGGATCCCTTGGGGCCTTGGAGAGAAGTAAGGGAGGAGATGTGGGCGCAAGTTTTGCATTTCTTGCGGTTGCAGGGGAAGGTGCCGGGAGTGGAGGTTGGGTTGGTGGGGGGTGTGGACCTGACGAGGGAGTCACGGAGGGAGCGGTCTTTTCGGAACACTGATAGGGGAGGAGAGGGAAATATATCCCTCGTGGTGGGGTCCGTTTGGAGGTGGCGGAAATGATGGCGGATGATACGCTGTATACGGAGGTTGGTGGGGTGGTAGGTGAGAACCAGTGGGGTTCTGTCCTGGTGGCGGTTGCAGGGGCGGGGTTCAAGGGCGGAGGAGCGGGAAGTGGAGGAGATGCAGTGGAGGGCATCGTCGATCATGTCTGGGGGGAATCTGCGGTCCTTGAAAAAGGAGGCCATCTGGGCTGTACGGTATTGGAACTGGTCATCACTACGTCAACCCCAACCCCCATCACCAACTCCTAGTTTCCCTTTATTGCTGAGAGCGGTTCCTTCTGGACCCCCAGCAGCGGTTTCAGACTTCCAAATTTAAAGTAGTTGAGAGGCCACTTCCTGTTGTTTTATCTTCCGTTTGTATTAGAGCGCAATCACTGGTTATCATGCAGCAACTATCTTGCGTATATGCAGGGGCAATTGGCATTAACTGAATGGCAGCTTTTGGTGTTCTTACAGCACAGGGGTTTAATCCCTTTCACCACAGAGCAGACGTTCCTAGCCTGTTCACTGATCCATTAACACTACACTGTGAATGAATGTCTCAACAAAGGGAACTATAACCTCCATCATCATCCACGAAAGGGAGGTTTGCTACCTGTGCAGGAAGTGGCAGGCAGAGGTGAGCAGAGATGGAAAGCCTGATGTTATTCCTCTGAATACATCATGTCAAAACATTCCTGGTGTCAGCAATCTGATACCAATATTGGAGTTAAAAGGTATGGCGCTAGAAAAGCACTACATGTCAGGCAACACCTGAGGAGCAGGAGAGTCAGCATTTCGGGCATAAGCACTTCCTGATAAGGGGCTTATGCCCGAAACGTTGCTTCTCTTAGTCCTCGGATGCTGCCTGACCTGCTGCGTCTTTCCAGTACCACACTCACACCTCTGATTTCCAGCATCTGCAGTCCTCACTTTCTCCTACCAACATTGGAGGCCTTGAAGAAAACCAAAACATAAAATTGGTGCATAGGGTTCTGAAAGTTTAAATAGCTTCTGGACCAGAATAAAACGTACTAAAGGAAGAGCCTTTAAAAGTATCTTATGTACCAATATTATGACCAGCTGCAGTTCTGCAGACAATCTGGTTTCACTGAGTGAGCTACAGACCCAACCTTCTAATGTGCGCGAAAATGTACAACCTTTAAGTCCATGACTGGAACATGGCTAGGATAATATCAGGCATCATAAGGACCAAGCAGAACCTCAGCAAACAGGTTATTTCTGAATTGTGTCACCTGGTAGCACTTAAGCTGTGTCATTTTGTTGATTCTTAGGAGTTCAGAGGGTAGTTCATTCCCAGGTTAGAATTTTCAAACTTTTTGTGGGAAGTCATACTTGAACATTTTGTTTCCTTTCTTCCTCCTACCTTATTTTTAAATATGTTCGCTCATGGAACATTGGCATCACTGACTGGCCAGCATTTATTGCACATACCTAGTCACCCTTGAGAAGGTGGTGGTGAGTTGCCTTCTTAAACCGCTGCAGTCCACATGGTGTAGATGAACCAACCATGCCATTAGGAAAGGAATTCAGATATTTTTCCCAGTGACAGTGAAGGAATGGCGATATCTTTCCATATCAGGATGGGGAGTGGCTTGGAGGGGGAATTAAAGATGGTGGTGTTCTCATATACCTATTGCCCTTGTCCTTCTAGATGGAAGTGGTCGTGGGTTTGGAAGGTACTGTCTGAAGATTTTTGTTGAATCCCTGCAGCACAAAGCCCACAGTGCATCCAGACAAGTACAGTCAGAGCAGTGCTGCTTGTACAGTTGCTGATATTTGCCCCAGACATAGCAGACAGAAAGATCTGGGTGCCCTGCTGGAGGGGATGGTGCACAGGCAGAATGTCCTCTTTCCCCAGGACCTGTACTGTAAGCATGACACCAGACCATGTCAGGCTGGTCCAAGGTTGCCACCTGAGTTAAGGAAATCTCAGGCTTTTGGAGCAAGGCCCAGCAGCATAGGAAGAAGGTCAATCTCCTTTTCCACTCTGTCAGTGTAAGTGCCACCTTCTCTTCAATATGCCATACTCACTCACTCTCTGCCACTTCACCCACTTCCCATTGAGACTCATGCTCTACCAGTCTCACTATTACTTACAGCATTTTCTTCCACACCCTGGCCCAACCAACACCTGACACCACTAATTCTGCACATCTTCTCTACTGCCTACTCCTTCAACCAGGACACTTGCTCACCTATCAACAAGTTTAGCTGTGTCATCTATTTTCATCTCCCATAATACCAGCCTTTCTTTCATTCCAGAAGCTAACAGCCCACAGTAGGGCAGAAAGAGTCAAGATGGGTGATATGCTACTCATCTTTCGACTCCATTCAAGAGAGGACCTGACACTAACAGCCACGAGCAAAGCCTGGGCCAGTATCTGATGCTGCCCTTGACTTACTGTGCAAAGATCCCAAATTAAGACAGAGTCTTAGAGACATACAGCATGGGAACAGTCTCCCATCACTTACTCTGGCAGCTCATTCCACACACATACCACCGTCTGTGTGAAAGGTTGCCCCTTAGGTCCCTTTTAAATCTTTCCCCTCTCACTTTAAATTTATGTCCTCTAGTTTTGGACTCCCTACCTTGGGGAAAAGACCTTGGCTGTTCATACTATCCATGTTGTTCATGATTTTTTTAAACTTCCAGAAGGTCACCCCTCAGCCTCCAATGCTTCAGGAAAAATAGCCCCAGTCTCTCTCAATATCTCAAACCCTCCAACCCTGGCAACATCATTATTAATCTTTTCTGAAACCTTTCAAATTTCACAACATCCTTCCTACAGCAGACAGATCAGAACTGAACGCAAAAGTGGTCTAACCAATGTCCTATGCATGACCTCCCAGCTCCAATACTCAGTGCACTGACCAATAAAGGCAAACATACCAAACACGTTCTTCACTCTCCTCTGTACTTGTGATTCCACTTTCAAGGAATTAGGAACCAGCACTTCAGGTCTCTTTTTTTAGCAACACTCCCCAGGACCTTACCATTAAGTCCTGCCCTGATTTGCCTTTCCAAAATGCAGCACCTCACATTTATCTACATTAAACTCCATCTGCCACTCTGCAGCCCATTGGCCCATCAGATCAATTACTCTGAGGTAACCTTCTTCATTGTCCACACCATTTCCAATTTTGGTGTCATCTTCAAACTTACTAACCATATCTCCTATATAAATGATGAAAAGCAACGGACCCAGCACCGATCCTTGTGGCACACTACTGGTCACAGGTCTCCAGTCTGAAAAGCATCCCTCCACCATGTCCACTGTCTGTCTCCTACCTTCAAGCCAGTTCTTTATCCAAAAAGCTAGTTCTCCCTGTATTCCATGCACTGTAACCTTATTAACTAGTCTACCATGAGGAACCTTGTCAAACAACTTACTAAAATCCACATAGATCCCATTCAACGCTCTGCATTTATCAATCCTCTTTGTTACTTCTTCAAAAACCTCAATCAAGTTGGTGAGAGATGATTTCCCATGCACAAAGCTACGTTGACTATCCCTAATCAGTCCTTGCCTTTCCAAATACATGCTCATCCTGTCCCTCAGGATTCTCTTCAACAACTTTCCCAACACCGATGTCAGGCTCACCTGTCTATAGTCCCCTGGGTTTTCTTTGTCAACTTTCACTGGTACCATGTTAGCTAACCTTTAGTCTTCCAGTGCCTCACCTGCAGATATTGATGATACAAATATCTCAGCAAGGGGACCAGCAATCGAGGATCTCCTCCTCCGTAATATAGACATTTTACAAGATGTCACTATTTATTTCCCCAAATTCTGTAGCTTCCACGTCCTTGTCTATAATAAACATTGACTGAAGCGTGCTGACATTCCCTATAATTTATTACTTATTTTGTACACATCTTATGTGTGTGTGCAGCTTAGAGGAAACATGGCCAACAAACTTCTTGGCTTAATGGTATGACAAGACAGCAGTAATAGAAGCCTGGTATCTCTGGCTGAGGGGTCAAAGTCAAAGGCAAGACTTCTGTGAGCATCATATGAGCTCAAAGTGAATGAACACAATGACAGCACGCAAAGGGCTCAGAGATGCAGCCTGGACCAGTCCAGGAGCTGGGTGTGTGTCTCCGAGAGCACAGTGTCCTTTCGCAGCAATAGAATGATAGAACATAGAACAATACAGAGCAGAGCAGGCCCTTCAGCCCTTGATGATGCATCGACCTGTGAACTAATTTAAGCCCATCCCCGTAAACTATCCCATTATCATCCATGTGCCTATTCAAGGATTGTTTAAATTTTTCCAATGTTGCTGAGCTAACTACATTGGCAGGTTATAGCTGTCAGTACAGCATTGAAGTGCTGAAGCATCCCGTAAGTGGATGGGAGGTGGAGCATTAGGCTTTTTACAGCCTGGCACATGTCAGGAGACAATATCTGTGGATTTGGTATGCATGTGGCTGGTGCCTATGCCCAGCGACGTTGGTGCCCAGTTTCCAACACGGAGGTCTTTCAGAGAAAGCAGCGAGCTGATTCCACAAGGTGCTCGCTGGGCTTCCTCTCAGGTTTTCCTGATGTCTAGCTTTGTTGGCTAGTTTGGAAAGATCAAAGGCTGAATATTAATGAGGCAAGTTGTGTTGTTGAATAGGCATTTAGTAAACATTACTCTTGTTAATTGGCAACTCGCTGCTGCCGAGTGAGAACCTCGTCATGCCACTTGTGAAAATATAAACATGGTGTGATTTGCCCCCAATGTAGAGATGCGTCTCCCTGCACTTCTCACCTAATTCTGTCTCACCTCTCACCTTGATTTTGTCAGCTGTTTTATGTCCCTTTGCCCTGATGGCTTTTTGAAGTGACTTGTAGCATTCAGAGTGACAGACGCTTTTGGCTCTCCGAAGGGCAATGCAGGGAGAAGGCTGGGTGTGGGCGGGGTTCAGGGACAAGTGCAGTGAAGGAGCAATGATCAAGACAACTCTACCAGCCAGGAGAAGCAATATCTTCAGAACATACCAGTTATCCGCTCGGGTGTACAGTGTGGCATCTTTATTGGAATCTTGTAGAGCTCAAGTAGGCTGGCTGATACCTATCATCATTAGTGCCACACGGTCTGCTGACATCATGGCCCCATCTGCATAAGCACAGGTGTTGTTACATTCTGGATGATAAGGTCTCTGCTTTGTTATGGTCTGCCTAGATGGAGTTGGCATCTTTTAACTTGGTTTCATTTTGTTTAATGGATTTAATTTAAATCATATTTCTTTTTCAACAGGGTTTACAGGAGCAGAGGCACTGAAGTGCACTTTCTACCACCACAATTAAAGTTTAATTTACACTTTGTTTTCAGGATTTGATTTTCACTACAATGCCTCGTTGAGAGGCTGCAACTTGTTAATTTGGTTTAATTTGGATTAAGCTAATTCGAGTTTTAAAGGAGTACGTAGAAAGAGGCTTCAGGTTTGTGTGGCATCGTGATAGTATCCTTACCTCTGGGCCAGAAGGTCCAGGTTTATATCCCACCTGCCTTAAATGTGTGTCATAACATAAATTTGTTTAGTTATGTTAAAAAAATTCTGTCAAATAGCCTCGTTTTTCTTCAAAATAGTGCCATAGAATGTTTAGGAAAAAGGCGAACACTTGGGGTGCAATGGTCACTACCTCTGATCCAGAAAGTCTATTTTCAGCTGCCCCAGAAGTATATCAAACATGTCTGAACAGTTTGATTAAATAACTACAAGAGCAGACGGAAACTGGTTGCCAAGCTAGGATACATGTTTCTATGGTGTATCCCTTATAAGTAAAAACTTACAAACTGTGGAAAGATTAAGCTGCAGCTCTGTCCTTCAGTACCTGGCTTGCCGAGGTAAGACAATTGGCTGAAACAGACATGCCAGTGACAGCCTTTTACTGCACAAATTGTGACAGTGATACCTCAGGGTACAACATCCAACACCAATCCAGAACGTTCTCTGCATCCAAAACAAATGAGAACTTTAGAACTGAGATGAGGAAGAATTTCTTCTGCCAGAGGGTGGTGAATCTGTGGAGGCCAAGTCACTGAGTGCACGTAAGACTGAGATGGACAGTTTTTGATTAGTCAGGGTATCAAGAGTTACAGGGAGAAGCCAGAAATATGAGGTTGAGAAACATATCAGCCTGATTGAATGACAGAGCAGATTTGAAGGGCTGAATGGCCTACATCTGCTCCTTTGTCTTGTGGTCTTATGAGGGGTCGGTCACCAATTTCATCACTCTCCCCACAAATTGTGCTTTGTGTGTTTAACTAGTGAAAGTAATGTGTACCTCTTTTTCCTCTTATTTGATTTGCTCTGCCAAATGACTGGAGCAGGTCAAAGTGGCGAGTTGCTATGTACTGTAGTTGAGATGCTCCACAGACTGAGCTGGCCTTTGACATTGTGTATTTGGTTACATCACTAACATTAAAAGATAAGTCAACAGTGAGGTTACAGGTTTTAAATTGTGGGATTGAAACCCGCATCCCCTCGGCACTGCAGTTGTAGGTTACAACTAATTGTAAAGTTAACAAACTGAAAGCCAAAGGGGTTATTAAATTACTATTATTGAAAATAAGTTATTGTAATTTTGAACCTTCGGGGTTAATTCCACATCTGGAGGTAAGTTGGTCAACAGCTATATATTTACAAAATCTAACAGCACGAAAGCATGCTATCAATAAATGGAAATGGAAATATTATCTAGAAGAAAATTATATTTTCATCAAGTTACTGGCAATTAATATAATGATAATAAATTTGATACTTGTGCTGTGAACAAAAGTTTCTTAGACTAGTCTTTAGTGGGATAAGGCTGGTCCTTCTCATTTAGGTGTAGTAGTTAATTTTTGAACAGTGTGCTCCACATAATGCAGGTAAGATAAGTACGACACCTGGAAAACCAGAAGGATATTTTACTCCTAAGAGTCTTTTTGCCTGGAATCCAAACAGCTAAAATTACAGCATCATACAAAATATTTCCCATTCAACATCATTGGAAGGTATCTCATTTTAGGTTTCAATAATTAGGTTACGCGAATTCATTTCTATATTCGGATCAGCAATTTAAACAAGTCATAGACCTCATTCTTTTTCTGGGATAGCTAAACAAATTGGAACTAGTTTCATGAAAGTTCAATTGACTTATATTATTTAAAGTTAGATTGTGAAGCATTGCAAATCAGCGATTGTAACTTTGACAGTAAGCCTGCTTTGCAGTAATCACCTTCATAAAAAGTTCTCTCTGTAGTTAAGATCAGGAGAAAAGATTGTAGGTTCAAGCATCACTGTCGGACTTACCATCAAGTCATTGAATAGTTACAGCAGAGGAAGATGTGTTCTGTTGAGCATCACCTTAACCTTTATTTTCCAGTGCCTTTGCCTGTCCTGGTGACTGTAGAAGGGAAATGTAAAGCTCCTGATGTTTTGTGGGGCAGACTGCAGATGACCTTGGTAGACTATCTCAACCAGTTCTGGACCAAGAACTAAACAATTTATGCATGGCTGTTAACAGTCTGGGCAGGCTGACTGAATAAACATCGACAAACCAGGCAATGTGGCATGGCTGGAGGATACATTCTATCCAACTGACAGAAGACAGCAGGTCTGTGCCCCATTGAACCACTGCCACTTCCCTGGGTGGTGCCTCGAGAATCCTAGTATCAATTGGAACACAGATTGCTGCACTGGTGAGACACCCTCGAAGTACACTTGCACACTTTAGTTCATGACAGCAGCAGTTTGAGCTCCATGATTTCAGTCCGAGCTTCCACAGCAACTTTAAAATGTTGGATCCCCGCTGTGTGTGCTCCAATGAAGGCTGAGCTCTCAGCCATCAGGCCTGCATCATGGTGGGGCCTATAAATGTGGGAAAAGAGCTGGCTATTATTTCCGACCTGAAAAAGATGGGTTTCAGGATCTGCACAAAGCCTGTGTGCGGCTCCTTCAACTACCTTTAGACTGGTAAGAAAAAACCCTCATGTGAATATCCATTTTTCTCCTGTAGTCTGATTCAAGTGTTTATCTGAACCATCTTCAGTACAGATCATGTACAACCTTACCCTCCCACAAGTTAACAGTCACACTGATTCCTGATGAAGAGCTTATGCCCAAAACATTGACTTATTCTGCTCCTCAGATGCTGCCTGACCTGCTGTGTTTTTCCAACATCACATTCTCAACACTATTATCACTCCTTGGCCTGGTCCCAGGCCAATTGTGGCCAGTGTCTCCCCAGATATAAACTCAGCTATAATCTATCCTCAGTAATAATGTGATGTCAATCTCAGAGCTGATGTCAGTGAATGTGAAAACCAACAATGTTCATTAGTGTTCTCTTGGTCTTCCTCTATTCCTTCTCCAAGCTGGAACTATTGGAAATGTGAAAGAACAAAATTAAAGCTATGATGGGCTCAGGGAAAACAAAGAGCTGAATGTTTTTATCATCTTCAGTTTATAATTCAGAGCACGTGATGAGGTGACATTCTGGATGTTCAAAGGAAGATTAGGTGTAACATCATCGCCATCATTGATAGTTTTAGTGCTGGTACTGGCCATGATCATGTCTTTGAATGCCCCAGTTGATCAGGTTGGTGATGGTGGAGTAGTCCAGGCTCCTGTGCCAGGGCCCATCCACCCTGACTGCTTTTCTTGATCTTCACTTTTCTTTCATTCCTCTTTTTTTTAAGCTTTTCTTCTACTTACCTTCTGGGGAGAGGTCAGTCACAGCGGCAGCGATGGCATTGACAAGGAAAGCGGAAGGTGATAGGAAGGTAGCTTCTTCAGTGCCTGGAGAGCTGGAAGTGGGACTCGGTTAGCAGAGAGGAGGCTGTAGAGCAGGCCAGGGAGCACAGAGCAGGGCCCAGACAATGGGGACGAAGCTGGGGAGCCCGGAGAGGAGGCTGGGGAGCAGGCTAGGGAGCACAGAGCAGGGCCCAGACAATGGGGACGAAGCTGGGGAGCCCAGAGAGGAGGCTGGGGAGCAGGCTAGGGAGCGCAGAGCAGGATCCAGACAACGGGGAGGAGGCTGGTGAGCCCGGAGAGAGAGCCGGACAGAGGCGAGGAGGCTGGGGAGTCTGCAGAGGGATCTGGACAGGGGAGAGGAGGATGGGAGACTGGAAAGAGACCCTGGCAGCAACCTCAAAAGAAGCGACTGGCGGATGGACAAACATGACACCCAGCATTGGCTGCTACACCAGTGGAGGTGCCATCAGCGATGTGCGGCCACCTGCATAAAATGACTACTGAGGAATGGCAACTTTGAGGTTGGTTGGGTACAGCACTGGTGGAAGAGTTATGGACTCTCTTATACTGTAACGACTTTAAAACTACTCTTAAACTATTCAAAATGGCGCCAGAATCATGGTGACAGTGGAAACTTTTCATGATATTTTTCCCTGTAACATTTTTTTTAAAATCAATCATTCATTAATGTCCACTGCCATATCCTTAATCAAGGTTAGGACATGCAGGCATTTCTACATGGTTAGCTCATGCTAGCTCCAGTTTTGTGCTATCTTTGCCTTGAAAGAGAGGGAAGTCTGTTTAGCTGATGTGGGTGATTGAAAGGTTTAAGGTGATTTGAGCTGTTTCTGGGGATGGTGGTGCATTTACAGGCCATGTGAGGTCCCTGAACTTCTTGATGCATTGGTTTCAGATTCCTGCGGCATTGACCTCAAATGGTAGTTGCTTTCACTGCTTTCTGAACATGACTGGAGGGCTTCCTGGTCTTCTATGAATGTAGAACATCTCTCCTACTTTTTACATCCTCTGCTATGCCTCCAAAAAAGCATCAAAGAATTGGAACCAGCTCATTCCCAATTCTATCATACTTCACATTTGCAAGGTCAGAATCATTTTGTTCATGGCCCCACAACCTGTTTACACATTGCATCGCCCTTTTAAAAGATACAAGGTACCTTCATCAGCCTAACTTGAATTGCTGTTAGCAGGATCCAGTCTTGGGCACTCAATTGATGTATAGATGCTGATTAACAGCATCTGAGAATGTTGAAAACACAATTTGCTGGTATTCAGAAAAATCCCTTTTGAGAAGCTAGTTCAGCTAATTTGAGAAAGGCAAGTGATGAGTGTATACGCGAGATTCTTAGCAAGCAAGGGAATTTTGACCACAAAATTCCCCAGTTTAAATTGAGACACAACAGACGTCCTAAAGGCATTTAAAGCTATAGTTTCTAGATTTGGCTGTATCTAATGCAGAGCATGAAGCCATTAAGAACTATGTATCAATTTGGGAAAAGGTCTACATACATTCAACATGTCAGATTAATAGCTAACAGTTCAAAGATCCCCAAAAAGTATGGACCATATTAAGAGACAAATTTAGAGCCAGATTATTTGTCTACGTTCATTAACTAGAATTCATATCATTCAAATAGACATCTATAGAATTAATAGATCATGGCCGAAATATTTATAATGATGCGAGAAAATGGACATTCACACAATGATGATTTGATGATGCATAGTCATCATAGAGTTTGCAATTTGCAAAGGGGTGTCAATGGACATAGTATGCTAGGATTTTCAAAAGGTTTTTGATAAATTCTTGCACAAGAAGTTGGTTAGCAAAAGGGGTACACAAGGGGTAATTTTTAAAAATGGATTTTGATTTGGATACCAATCAGAAAACTGATTAGGAAGAAAAGTTGGCAAACTATGACGAGTGAGGTAACGTAGGATCAGTATTGGGATAATTAAATGTGATATTTCCAAAATGCAATAACACAAGCTGAGTGGGAGTGTGGGATGTGAAGAAGATATAAAGTAGCTTCCAGAGGATTTTGACAAATTCAGTGAATGGAGAAGAACATGACAAGACTGTAATGTGGAAAAAAGGGAGGTTAGTAAGAGGAACAGATGGACAAAATATGTCTGAAAGGGTAGATTAATAGAAAGAGTAGAAATGGACCCAGGTGTTCTTCAAGTGTAGCAAGCAATTGGGAAGGCTAATGGAACATTAGGCATTATCAGAAGAAAGTACAGGAGTGGTGAAGTCTTGCTTCAGTTGTATACATGGCCAGATGCACCTATGGTACTGTGTGTAGTTTTGATCTCCTTATCTCAGGAAGGTTATATTAACATAAAGGGAAAACAATGAATGTTCACCAAAGTTGGTCCTGAAATAATAGGACTCTGCTATGAAGAGAATTTTGGGAAGCTGGGTTTGAATTCTCCATAGCTTAAAAGAATGAGGCATGATTTCATTGAAAGTTACGAAAACCTAAAGGGATAGACAGGGTACAAACAGGTAAGATGTTTGCTTTGATTTGGGAAGGTCCAGAACCAGGGGTAATATTCTGGAGTGCGTTTACAATTAATCCATCTGACATCAGAGATGTTCTACATTACAGACAGTGCTGGCGCAACAATCCATGTAAATCATCATGCCATCAACTCAAATTACTCATAATCCATGAAATTAGTTCAACGTCAGAGATACAACAGAATCTGGAACTGACTATTCAAGAAACATTTGCAGAATTTGAATAGTGGAGCTAAAATCTCAGTTTTCCACGATGGAGAGAAAAATAAATATTCAGGAGGAAAAGACAGAACTATCAGCTCCAAACTCTCATTCAACATCACTGAGATGAAGAAATCTTTGGGCATGTTTGCTTAGCTCACAAAGATCAAGAAAGAGCTAGGATTGAAAGAAAAAAAGCAGGATGAATTACAAACAATGTATTACGAATCCAATGAAGGAACTGCCATTTTACAGGAAGTTCCAGATCAATTTGCTTATTGAAGTAGATCAGGCTCAACATGAGCAGCTACAGAAACATCACAAGCTCAAAATAATGCTGCAGAAAATGAAGGCTATCAAAGTAGAAGTGCACAATATGCACAAAATACAAATTATGCACGAGACTATTTCTGCAGAAATAAATGCTAACAATATTGACAGAGTAAACCAAATAACTGCTGAAGCAGCAAGTAGAAAAGGGTGAATCTTCAAAAAAAAATGAAAAAGAAAAAGTATTGAAAAGGTGGGACAATTATTAGTGCAGGTTGAGGGGGAAAGTATTTTAGACAACAGAAGACTAAAATTGTGGTAGAATTAAAAAAATTCAGACTGCAAAACGAAAATTGAGCTGGAAGCTCTTACAGGATAAAACAATAAATGCCAAGAAGATCTGAATCATTCAAAACAGCTTGACAAGTGAAATTAATCAGTGATGAACCTCAAACAAAATTTGGCTGTAGCTCATCAAGATAAACAGTTGCTGTTCCAGAAAGAGCAACTTGATGACACACGCAAGAACAATTGACCATAGTACTGATTTCAGGCTCCAGGCAAAATCACCATCACTAATGAGTATTTGATTATTAGACCATTATTATTATTGTTACATGACAGGGCTCATTTCAAACATTAATCATAAAATTTGTTTCTGTTGAACTTGCTGTGATTACAGGACAGTTGCCACTAAAGATCGACAGTATAATACAAAAGGAATGTAGTGCTGATGCTGGTGATCAGAAATAAAAACTGAAAGTGCTAGAGAACTCAACTGGTCTGGCAGCATCTGTGAACAGAGAAATAGAATTAATTTTCTGAATCTGACTTGACTATTCTTCAGGATATTTTATCATGATGTCACAAAATGTGGAGAGATTAGGTGTTATGAGGAGGATATGAGGAGGTTTTAAGATAACTTAGGCAAGTTGAGAGTGGGGTCAACGCATGGCAAATGCAATACCATGGAGATAAAGATGATGTTATACACTTATAAAGGCGTGAGAAACAGAAAGGAAGGGTCTTAGTTACATGGAAATATTGGGGAATGTGGATTTACAAAGGGATTAAAGTGTTCCTGCACATATGGAGCTAAGAAATAAGAAAGGGGATGGTGATGTTCTTGGGGTTTTACTATAGGCCCACAAATAGTCAATGGTAATGAGAGGAACAAATATGCAGGGAGACTGGGGAGACTTGCAGGAGCCATAGTGTTGTCATGGCAGGGGATTTTAACTTTCTCAAAGTAGAATGGGACTGCCAGAGTGTTAAGGGCTTAGATGGGGCGGAACGTGTTTAGGACATTCAGAAAAGTTTCCTCAAGCTAATCAACCCCACCGCCCTGTGGTTGAACATTTAAACTCCCTCACCCACTCTGCCGAGGACACTCAGGTCCTGGGCCTCCTCCATCGCCACTCCCTTACCAACTGATGTCTGGAGAAGAACACCTCATCTTCCGCCTCGGGACCATTCAACCCCATGGCATCAATGTGGACTTAACCAGTTTCTTCATTTCCCCTCCCCCAAACCTTACCCTAGTTCCAACTTTCCAGCTCAGCACCATCCTCATGACCTGTCCCATCTGTCAATCTTCCTTCCCACCTCTCCGTTCCACCCTCCTCTCTGACCTATCACCTTCGCCCCCACCTCCATCCACCTATTGCACTCTCAGCTACCTTCCCTCCAAGCCCCACCCCCCCTCCAATTTATCTCTCCACCTAGAGGCTCCAGTCTCATTCCTGATGAAGGGCTTTTGCCTGAAACGTCGATTTTCCTGCTCCTCAGATGCTGCCTGACCTACTGTGCTTTTCCAGCACCACTCTAATCTGGACTCTAATCTCCAGCATTTGCAGTCCTCACTTTCACCTATGGGAATTTTAGTAAGGCCTTTGATAAGGTTCCACATGGGAGGCTGCTCTGGAAGGTTAGATTGCATGGAATCTAGGGGAACTGGCAAACTGGATACAGAATTGGCTTAATTTGGAAGCAAAGAGTAATAGTGGAAGAATGCTTGTTGGAGTGGAGGCGTGAATAGTGAAGTGCTTCAAGCGTCAATGCTGGGCCCATTACTGTTTGTTATCTATATCAATGATTTAGATGAGAATGCACAAGGCATGATTAGTAAGTTTGCTCATGCTACTAAAATAGGATGTGGAGGAGCTGGTGTTGGACTGGGGTGGACAAAAGTAAAAATCACACACCAGTTTATGGTCCAACAGGTTTATTTGGAAGCAATAGCTTTCAGAGCACTGCTCCTTCGACCACTTGCTGAAGGAGCTGCACTCCGAAAGCTAGTGCTTCCAAATAAACCTGTTGGACTGTAACCTGGTGTTGTGTGATGTTTAACTGAAATAAGAGGTATTGTGGACAGTGAGGAAGGTTATCTGAAATTGAAGCAGGATCTTCCTCACATGGGGAAGTGGACTGAGAAGCGGCAAATAGAGTTTATAGAGGTAATAATTTCATTGTATCATAGTAATGGAAGCAGGAGTAGGCCATTTGGCCTGTCGTGAGTTCATGGCTGATCTATCCATCATCTCAGCTCCTCCTATCTATATTATCCTTAATTCCCCTACCACACAAAAACCAATCCAACTGTGTCTTGAACATATTTAATGAAGCTGCCTCAACTGCTTCTTTGGATAGAGAATTCCATAGATTCACTAATCTCTGGGAAAAACAGTTCCTCCTCATCTCTATCCTAAACCTACCCCCACTTAATCTTGAGCCACGTCCCTTAGACCTAGTCTCGCCCACCAGTGGAAACAACTTTCCTGCCTCTATCTTATTTATCTTTTTCATAATTTTATATTATCCTATCAGATCCCCTCTCATTCTTCTAAATTTGAGGGAGTACAGTTCCAGGCGGCTCAAGCTCTCCTCATAGGGTGACCCCCCTATCTGCAGACTCAACCTGGTGAATTTCCTCTGCACTGCATCTAAAGCCAGTCTATCCTTCCTCAAGTAAGGAGACCAGAACTGCACACAATATTCCAGGTACAGCCTCACCAACACCTTGTACAATTGCAGCAGAATCTCCCTGCTCTTAAATTCAATCCCTCTAGCAATGAAAGCCAATATTCTGTTTGCTTTCTTCTTTGCCTGTTGCACCTGAAAATCAACTTTTAGTGATTCATGTAGGAGCATTCCTAAGTTCCTCTGCACAACATGTTGCAATCTTTCACCATTTAAGTAATACTCTGACCTACTATTTTTACTTCCAAAGTGGATGACCTCACATTTACCAACATTGTACTCTATCTACGAGAAGTTTGCCCACTCACTAACTTATCTAAATCTCTCTGCAGACCCTCCATATCCCTGCACAGTTTGCCTTTCCACTCAATTTAGTGTTATCACCAAACTTGGATACGTTACACTCTGTCTCCTCTTCCAAAGCATTTATATATATATATATATCTCATGAACAGTTGCAGGCCAACACCGATCCCTGTGGCACTCCACTCACCAAAGATCTCCAACCAGAGAAATATCCATTTATCCCAACACCCTGCTTTCTATCGGTTAACCAGTCCTCTTTCCATGCTATTACGTTCCATGCAACTCCATGCATTCTTATTTTACGGATGAGTCTTTTATGCAGCACCTTATCAAACACCTTCTGGATCTACAAGTGTACAACATTCACCTATGCCCCTCCATGCACTGCGCTTATTACATCCTCAAAGAGCTCCAGTAAGTTTGTCAAACACTACCTTCCCTTCCTGAGTCCATGCTTCATCTGCCTGATGGAACCCCTTCCATCCAGATGTCTCACTATTTCTTCTTTCATGATAGCCTCCAGCATTTTCCTGACTACAGATGTTAAGCTAACTGTCCTATACTGCCTTCTGCCTACACCATTTTTTAAACAGCAGCATGACATTCATTATCTTCCAGTCTGCCAGGACCTGCCGGGAGTCCAATGTATTTTGGTAAATTACCATAAATAGATATACTATAACTTGCACCATTTCCTTCAAACCCTGGGATGCATTCCATCAGGACTAAGGGAGTTACCTACCTTCAGAACCTCAAGTTTGCTCTACACTACCCCTTTAGTGATAATAATTAAATTGAGGTCCTCACCACCCATCGTATCCTCAACACAATCTTTGGCACAGTAGACACATCTTCCACTGTGCAGACTGACAAAATAGTCAAAGGCTCGGCCATTTCAGCATTACTCAATATAATTCCCCTTTCTCATCCTGCAAGGGATCTATGTCTATTTTCCATTTTATATATTTATAAAAACTTTTCCTACCTGTTTTTGTATTCTGTGCTAGTTTGCATTCATGATCTATCTTCTCTTTCTTTATTGCTTGCTTCATGATTCTTTGTTGCTTTTTAAAGTTTTCCTAACTTTGCTGTTTCCCACTATTCTTGGCTACATTGCAAGCCTGAGCTTTTAATCGAATGCCTTTCTTTATTTCAAAGCTGACTATTTCTAATCTTGATACCTTTGTTTTTGACCAGAATATACTTTCATTGAGCACTGTGAAAAGTCTCTTTGAAAGTCCTCCACTGTTCCACCATACACCTGTGTTCCCAGTCTAATTTAGCCAACTCCTTCCTCATCTTATTATAGTCTCCCTTGTTTAAACATAACACCCTAGTTTTAGATGATACCATTTTACCCTCCATTAGTATCCAAGATTCGATTATACAGGATAACTCTTTCTGAGAAGATCCTTAATTATGAGATCATTAATTTTACCTATCTCATTACACAGGACCTGATCTAAGATTAACCTTGTAGGTTCAGTAACATGCTGTTCAAGAAAGTTATCATGGATGAGTTCTGGGAATTCCTTTTCAAGACTACCTCTACCAACCTGATTCAATCAATCAATGTGTGTGTTAAAGTCCCCCATGACTACTGCCATTCTATTCTTACATGTCAGATATTTCTTGATTGATTGCCTGTGCCACTATATCATTATTATTGGTGGCCTCCCATCAGTGACTTCTTCCCCTTACTATTTCTGATCGCCATCAAAATGAATTCAACATTTTGCTCCTTAGATCCAATATTGTCTCTCCCTATCATCCTAATCTCATCCTTAATTAAGAGCATGACCTCCATCTCCCTCACCTTCCTGCCTATGCTTCCCAATTACCTGATATCTTTGGATACTTAATTCCTAGTCATCACCACCTTGCAACCATATTTCTGTTATGGCAACTAAACCATACCCCTTTATATCGATTTACACAACAAGTTCATCACTGTTTAAAATACTACGGCCATTCAGATAAAGTATAAGACCCTTATGCTCATTATCCATTTAGAATCTAGCAATCTTGCATTTTGGAAAGTCAAATCAAAACAGAAGTTTCATGGTGAATGGTAAGGCCTTCAGGAGTGTAATGGAACAGACGGATCTTAGAGTTCAGGTTCACAGTTCTCTGAAAGTGGAGTCACAAGTAGACAGGGCAGCGAAGAAGGCTTTTGGCACACTGGCCTTTATCAGTCAGGGCATTGAGTATACAAGTTGGGAAGTTATGTTGCAGTTATACAGGACATTGGTGAGGCCACACTTGGAGCACTGTGTTCAGATTTGGTCACCTTGTTATAGGAAGGATGTTATTAAACTGGAAAGAGTGCAGAAGAAATTTACAAGAATGCTGCCTGGACTCAATTATCTGAGTTATAGGAGAGGTTGGACAAGCTAGGATTTCTCTCCTTAGGTTGAAAGAAACTGAAGAGGACCTTATGGAAGTGTATGAGATCATGAGAGGCACTGATAGGGTGAATGCACTCAGTCTTGGACACTCTGGCAGCAGGAAACATGTTTCCGCTGATGGGTGAGTGCCGAACCAGAGGACACAGCTTAAAAATACGGGGTAGACCATTTAGGACAGAGATGAGGAGAAACTTCTTCACCCAGAGAGTGGTGGCTGTGTGGAATGCTCTGCTCCAGAGGGCAGTGGAGGCTCACTCTCTGGATTCGTTTAAGAAAGAGTTGGATAGAGCTCTCAAGGATAGTGGAATCAAGGGTTATGGAGATAAGGCAGGAACAGGATACTGATTAGGAATGATCAGCCACGATCATATTGAATGGCGGTGCAGGCTCGAAGGGCTGAATGGCCTACTCCTGCACCTATTGTCTATTGTCTTTTTCCCAGGTAAATAGCGAATGAGAGGGCATCAGTTTAAAGTTAGAAGAGAAAGAATAAAAGAGAACCTGAGGGGTCAACTTTTCTTTTAACACAGAGGGTGGTACGCATTTGGAATGAGCTGCCAGCAGAAGTGGTTGAGGCAGGTACATTAACAATATTTAAAAGTTGTTTGGACAAATACATTTATAGGAAAGGATTAGAAGGATATGGGCCAAGAACAGAGAAATGGGGTTAATGTAGATGGACATTTTGTTCGCATGAACCAGTTTGGGCCGAAAGGGCCTGTTTCCATCCTAGAGGACTCTATGAGTGAAGCAAGCCATCACGCAGGAAAATGGTATATTGATTGTCAATGTTCAGCCCAGATCTGATTGCTTAGGTGAGGCCCCCATTTATATTGACTCAAGAAAGTCTGTTCAAGTTAGCTCCCTTTGAAACATAAATTTATTGTTCTGGGAGAAAAGGTTTCCCTGAGGGAAAGGATCCTTTCTAAATGAACATAGTTGTGACCAACCAAGGGACAGTGTATGAATAAAGAAGGGGAGCCAAATCATGAAACCTCACTTGGGAGCTTAACAATTTGAGGTATTCTGAGTGTACTGTAACAGATTACAGAATCCCTATGGTCCTTAAAGAATACTCGGGTCCACAACATGTTTCCTATCTACCGCTGCCCTTAGATAATATTTGCATACACTCTTCTTTCATGCCTTCACTTTCCCCCATTTTATATCAAATTGTGACAAAAGTTCAAGTTCCACTGTACTCTCATTTTTTCAATGTATTTTCATACAATTGAATTCAAGTGGTGTTGTGAATAATGTAACAAAGCATTCAACTGCAGAATGCAAATTCAAAATGCTAATATAAGTCCTGAAATCTGGTGTAATAAATGGTAATTCAATTAATAGAGTCTGAAGCAGTAACCTTGTGCATAATCCTTTATTTAGGGCTGCGCTTCATTTGTACTTTTCTTTCTGATGTTATTTTGGACTGCCAAGTTTCAGAAATAGCATTTAGTTGACATACATGTCAACCACCTTTCTCAGTTCTCACGTTCCAGCACTTAAAGAGTTAGGATGGAAATACGTCAGAGTTATAGGCAGGCTCTCTATCAAAAGATAGTTTTAAGCATGTTCTTATCCACTGTAATCCCACATCAAAGTCCATGAACAAAGTTAAGATCGCTAAATAAAGTGCAGAGGCCCATGATAATTGAAATGTTTATCAACACTTTAGCCTTTCACCACTCTATAGTACCTTTGTGGCACGGACTACATTGTACACTTGCTTACTTTCATTTGTCCAAATTGACTGTGTACTTTTCAGCCATCAACTTAAACATTGCTAAAGTTGAATTGGTTCCCTCATCCCCTTGGTAACAAGTCATACAATATTGTTGCAATTTATCACAAGACACAATAGCCCTCAGCAGACTGATAGTCAAATAAAGTTGTAATAGTTTGTAGAAAATATTGAATAAGTGGTACCTTTAAATCCTCAGTCACTAAACTGTCACTGTGCATACATCACATTTTCCAGGTAACAATGTTACGATTTACAAAGTACTTGCGTTACCATAGACTTTGAACAAAAGATCACAGCACTAGCATGTCATAGCTGAAACATTTTTAAACCATGCAATATGCAAGCAAAGCGTTCCATTTAAACTTTTTATTAAGTAAGTATAATGGATTGGTAATGTACTCACACTTACCTCACCCAAGCTAACACATGCAGACAAAAAAAATCATCTGTGCAAGATATCAGACCTGCCTCAACGACACAACTACTAGATTGTTCAACATGAGCCACTCCAATTCAGTTTCAAAATTTGACCATTTGTGATGTAAAATATCTAAGTAATGTAACTGAATATAAGTCACTTGTAAAACAACTGAGTTTCCCATTTATCTCAGCAAACTTTCCTGTGGTCATCCTTGAATTGCAGAAACAAAGCCTACCAGATCTAGAATTCTGGTTATGCATCATCGTCCTGTGTTAAATGCCAGGTTCCAGTCTCATTATGTTTTGTCAATAGAATATTATGACCAGGTGAGAAGGGGGTAAACAGCTCCCCCACTTTTAAATGCTTCTTGTTTAGTGGCAAAAAGTATTTTTAGCTCTTTTTATGCCTATATCTATCACACTTCAATGAAAATAGAACTAGCGAGATCAAAACTAAGGACTCAAGTTACAAGATTTTCTTCTGCGCAAGAAAGAGGAATTTTATAACCTCCTAAAATGCAACATCAAATGAGCTCACATATATAGATAGTAACTTTAAGTGGAAGAAAGTGACTGTTTTAAACAGGAAGAAAAATCTACTCAGTTTTTGTTTTAAGTCCTTTGAATCTTGAGGTGTTAATTTTAATACTAAGGCCAGTTGTTTATTTATGGACTGTTATTCTGCAGCAATGGCAAAGTTTGTAAACCCTTGGTTCTTTATGACTGGATGTTGTCCGAAGTTGCTTTCTCAACAGGGACTGACTGCAAAGTTGACACAAAGAAAGACAAACTTGCAGGTTCTTCGTGTTATTAATTTATATTTACTTTCCTCCCTTTGCTTTGATATTGAAATCTGATATTGATATATGATCAATTGTATATGGCTGCCATTATTCTTTCAAACTGAATATTTTGCAAATAATCATTCATCTCCCAATATGTGAATTAATCACTAAGTGTGAATTAAACAAAAGATGCAAATTCCTTCATTCTATAGGTAATATAGTTATCTCAATGCAGCTGGCTTTGTTTATTCCATATGGATTCCTCAGACCTGTCTCAAAATGTGGTCAGGAGATCACAGTAGCCACTTTAGGTCTGTACTTGAGTTTTTAAAAACAAGTTTTCACTATGAAAGGTCTCAAGTTTTAAAATTAAATGATGGGATTTGAATGTTGACAGCCTGTTTGCCATTATTATAACAAAGAAATCTCTTTCAGATCTAGTTTTCTTTTTCAAATTTCTTCAAATAATCTAAGAGAAATAATCCTCATGTTCTTTGCTGTGGTAGATGGTAACAACATCGTCAGTAGGCACTTGGGCTTTCTGGCTGAATGAAATGATTTGGAACCTGCTAACCTGCAAGCTGATTGTACCTTAAACTGATTCTCAAGTCCTCGTCAGGTCATTTGTTTGTCACTGTAATCATTCTCACAAAGCCCAGATGTATCTATTCGGCAAAGCTCCTCCTTGGCAGTAGCAAGTAATATTCTCAGAGACCTCATCTTTGGATCATTTATTACTTGAATTGTGGAGCAAAGCTGCATATGTTGCTTAAGTGCTCTAATTTGATGAAGATGTCACTCAATGTCCAATCTAGAGTCAAATTCTTACCTTCCATTCTTTTGTTGAAGATCTGTTTGTTTTGTGAAGGAAAGTGCAGGATTTATATGTTCCTTTTTTTAAAACTTGATTTGGAGGTGCCAGTGTTGGATTGGAGTGCACAAAGTTAAAATCACACAACACCAGGTTATAATCCAATAGGTTTATTTGGAAGCACTAGCTTTTGGGGTGCTGCTCCTTCATCAGGTGGATGTAGGGTAAAATCTTTTAAACTTTATTTTCTATTCTGTTCTTCCATTTTTCCTTCTTCTGTGCTTTGTTTTTAATGGTTATGATCTCTTTAAGACTGGTTGCAGTGTGTGCCTATGTCTTTAAGAGATAAAGGTCTACTGTAGTAGATTTCTGCCACCAGAAGGAACTTGTAATAAATAAGGGGTGATGACATCATAGCAGTTCTGGGACTGAAGGAGAGAAATGGTGGAACTAACTGGTTACTATACACAGGTAAGCTTCTCTAGTTAGAAAATCATTTATTTGTGAAAAATACACCTGTTTTTCAAACAGAAGGGTGAAGTAACTCTTGTATCCTGTATCCTGTCACCAAGTCACCTTTTGTTTACACGTGGAGTGTCCTTCACATTGGTCCAACTCTCTCACAGCTATCCCTGGAGTTACATGAGGGATAGTCCTATCATCAAATAGGAACCAGGTCAGTTTGGTATCTAAAAGAGCTGTTTCCTGATTTCAATGGTTGAACTGATCTTTCTGCCAAATCACTGGATGATGGATGGTACGGCACTGTCCTGATATGTCAAATGCTATTTGAGTTCAGGAAATACTGAAATTCCCAACT
Organism: Hemiscyllium ocellatum; assembly: GCF_020745735.1. Classification (NCBI taxonomy): domain Eukaryota; kingdom Metazoa; phylum Chordata; class Chondrichthyes; order Orectolobiformes; family Hemiscylliidae; genus Hemiscyllium; species Hemiscyllium ocellatum. The sequence continues at coordinate 90,707,096 of NC_083411.1, read as the reverse complement.
GGTAAACGATGGCCTGTTATCTGTGACCAACACTTCTGGGAGTCTGTGCATTGCAAAAGATGGGTGTAAACCTTTATTCAGTTAGGTCACATGCATGATATGCTGATGACATCAGCTAGAGAGAAACAACTTTAACATTATACATTAAATAATTCAGGGAAATTTGTAATCAGTTCATTTAATGTGAAACTATTCACTTACTTCATAAAATAGTTGTTAAATTATAGAAACAACACAGTAAAACTTGTGAATATTGTATATTGGTCCAAATCATGCTGTATACCTCAAAATGGAGTTCCAGCATGGTTAGTGTACTCGTTTCCAACTTTTACCTTTTTGCGTTGCTTTCCCTCTGATAGACACGTCTTCTGCTGGTTACTTATGTTGTTTTGCAAACTGGCATTCAATAAAGCCTTTCCAGCCAGCTCTTGAGCAATGTAACTTTTCCACTAGTGACACTTGCAACAAACAGCAGCACATTATAAAACATATTCAACATTGTGCTATGCACATGACACAAGAAAAACATTGTGTGCCCAAACTAGACTGAGGTCACAGTAACCAGTAAAACAAGTGTTGCATGTTAAATATATAGGAGCTGAAAAGAATAGCTGAGCCAATTCGAGATTGGAACAAATTCCAAATGACTATATTAATCTGATTTGTAGAGCATGAGGACACTCTATTGTCAGCAACCACATCATATCATTGAGTAAGTGCTGAGAACTTTGCAATCTTTAAACATTTACATTACATACAAATCTAAATATTTCAGAAGTGACACATCCCATCAACTAAAGTAGTTTTTGCTCTATACGTGATGTTTCAGCACTGTCAGATTGCATTTTTCACATTGAGTTCTGAAAGACTTTACAACACTATGATGTAGCACGGTAGTGTTTAAAACCTAAGAGATATTCTTATATTTTAGCTATGGCAGTTTATATTTATTACTTTAATTTACATTTGTTTCACCTTAATGTATATTTTATTTCATCATTACAATCCTGTCTCATCTGGGTTTTGGAACTTAATTAGCAGCTGGTGCCACAGTGATACATCCAAGAAGCAGAGAACTATGCGGATAGCATGTTTTACTAGGTGGTCACATTTCTGGTGAAGATCAATAGACATATCACAACATGCAAGAGTTGCAAATTTAAATTGAAAGAGTGAAGACAGACTCACAAGAGAGTTTTAGTGTTGGGCAAAGGTAATTACACAGGCTTGTGTTGGACTGGGCAAAAATATTAAAGGACAGAGCAGTTGAAAATCAACGACAAATGGGTAAGGGAGATGATAAATACCTCTCAATTATAGTATGCTCCTGGGAAGAAGAGAAAATGTAACAAGGTGAAAAATCATTCATGGTTTAACAAGGAAGACAAGGATAACATAAGGGTAAAACTAGTGCATATCAACGGCAGACATTAGTGGCACACTGGAGGATTGGGAAAACTTTAAATGTCAACAAAGATTACTAAAAACAAAATCAAAAGTGCGAAGATAGATCACGAAACGAAACTAACAGAAGACATAAGCACTGATACCAAAAGCCTTTATAACTGTATGAAAAGAACGAGAATGGTGAAAGTAAATGTTGGCCTTATGGAGGACAAAAATGGCGAGGTAATAAATAGCAGAGGCAGTAAACCAATATCCTGTCTTTGTTTTCACAGTGGGAGACAATAATTTCTTCTCAAAAACCGTAGTTACTACAGAGGAACTTGCTGAAATTACCATAACTAGGGAGAAGGTATTAATTAAACTAATAGGATTAAAGGCAGACAAGTTATAGAGTCATGGAGATGTACAGCACAGAAACAGATCCTTTGGTCCAATTCATCCAAGTCAACCAGATATCCTAAATTAATCTAATCCCATTTGCCAGCACTTGGCCCATATCCATTTGAACCATTCCTATTCATATACCCATCCAAATGTTGTAAATGTTGTAATTGTACCCGCATCCATCACTTCCTCTGAAAGCTCATTGCATACATGCACCATGCTCTGCGTGAAAAACTTGCCCCTTAAGTCTCTTTTAAATTTTTCCCCTCTCACTCTAAACCTATGCCCTCTAGTTCTGGATTCCCCCAACTCAGGGAAATGACCTTTTCTATTTACCCTATCCCTGCCCTCATGATTTTATAAGCCTCTATATAAGGTCACCTCTCAGCTTCTAAGCCCCAGAGCCTGATGGCCTGAACCCAATGGTATTAAATTAGATGGCAGCAGATATCATATATGCATTAGTTATGATATTCCTAAATTCCTTGAATTCTGGAAAGGTACAAGAGCATTGGAAACATGTGAATCTGACACTTTTATTCAACAAAAGGTGGTAGGCAAAATGTAGGAAACTATTGGCCCATTAGTTTGACCTCTACAGTGGGGAATTTGCTGCAGTCAATTATAAAGGAGGAGATAATCGAACACTTGAAAAAACAAAGCTCAATTCACCAGTGTCATACTGGTTTGATGAAGGGCAGATTGCATATGACAAATCTATTGCAGTTCTTTGAGGATGTAACCAGCAAGGTGGATAATAAGGATCCTGTGGATGTGCTACATAGAGTCATAGAGATGTACAGCACAGAAACAGACCCTTCAGTCTAACCTGTCCATGCCAACCAGATATCCTAAACCAATCTAGTCCCACCTACCAGCATCCGGCCCATATCCTTCCAAACCCTTCCTATTCATATACACATCCAAAAGACTTTTAAATGTAATGGTACCAGCCTCCACTACATCCTCAGGCAGCTCATTCCATACGAGTACCACCCTCTGTGTGAAAATGTTGCCCCTTAGGTCTCTTTTATCTCTTTCCCCTCTCACCCTAAACATATGCCCTCTAGTTCTGGACTCCCGACCCCAGGAAAAGACTTTGTCTATTTACCATATCCATGCCCCTCATAATTTTGTAAAACTCTATAAGGTCACCCCTCAGCCTCCTACGCTCCAGGAAAAACAGCCCCAGCCTGTTCAGCCTCTCCCTATAAACCTCAAATCCTCCAACCCTGGCAACATCTTTGTAAATCTTTTCTGAACCCTTTCACATTTCACAACATCTTTCCAATAGGAAGGAAACCAGAAATGAACGCAATATTCCAACAGTAGCCTAACCAATGTCTTGTACAGCTGCAACATGATCTCCCAACTGCTGTACTCGATGCTCTGACCAATAAAGGAAAGCATACCAAATGCCTTCTTCACTATCCTATCTACCTGTGACTCCACTTTCAAGGAGCTATGAACCTGCACTCCAAGGTCTCTTTGTTCAGCAACACTCCCTAGGACCTTACCATTAAGTGTATAAGTCCTGCTAAGATTTGCTTTCCCAAAATGCAGCATCTCACATTTAATCTGAATTAAACTCCATCCACCACTTCTCAGCCCATTGGCCCATCTGATCAAGATCTTGTTGTAATCTTCTTCGCTGCCCACTGCACCTCCTATTTTGGCATCATCTGCAAACTTACTAATTATATCTCTTATGCTCACATCCAAATCATTTATATAAATGACGAAAAGTAGTGGACCCAGCACCGATCATCATGGCACTCCACTGGTCACAGGCCTCCAGTCTGAAAAACAACCCTGCAGTACCACCCTTTGTCTTCTATCTTTGAACCAGTTCTGTATCCAAATGGCTAGTTCTCCGTGTATTCCGTGAGATCTAATTTTGCTAACCAGTCTCCCATGGGGAACCTTGTCGAATGCCTTACTGAAGTCAATATAGTTACCCTCAATATAGATCACATCTACCACTCTACCCTCATCAATTCTCTTTGTTACTTCTTCAGAAACTCAATCAAGTTTGTGAGATGTGACTTCCCACACACAAAGCAGTGTTGATTATCCCTAATCAGTCCTTGTCTTTCCAAATAAATGTACATCATGTCCCTGGGGATTCCCTCCAACAACTTGCCCAACACCGACATCAGGCTCACTGGTCTATGGTTCCCTAGCTTGTCCTTACCACCCTTCTTAAACAGTGGCATCACATTAGCCAACCTCCAGTCTTCCAGCACCTCGCCTGTGACTATCGATGATACAAATATCTCAGCAAGAAGCCCAGCAATCACTTCTCTAGCTTCCCACAGAGTTCTAGGGTACACCTGATCAGGTCCTGGGGATTTATCCACTTGTATGCGTTTCAAAACAGCTACTTTCTCCTCCGTAATATGGACATTTTGTAAGATGTCACCATCTATTTTCCTACATTCTATATCTTCCATATCCTTTTCCACAGTAAATACTGATGCAAAATACTCATTTAGTATCTCCCCCATTTTCTACGGCTCCACACAAAGGCCGCCTTGCTGATCTTTGAGGGGCCCTATTCTCTCCCTAGTTACTCTTTTGTCCTGAATGTATTTGTAAAAACCCTTTGGATTATCATTAATTCTATTTTCCAAAGCTATCTCATGTCCCTTTTTTGCCCTCCTGACTTCCCTCTTAAGTATACTCCTACTACCTTTATACCCTTCTAAGGTTTCACTCGATCTGTCCTGACTATACCGGACATATGCTTCCTTCTTTTTCTTAACTAAACCCTCAATTTCTTTAGTCATCCAGCATTCCCTATACCTACCAGCCTTTCCTTTCACCCGAACAGGAAGGTACTTTCTCTGGATTCGCGTTATCTCATTTCTGAAGGCTTCCCATTTTCCAGCCATCCTTTTACCTGTGAACATCTGCCCCAATCAGCTGTTGAAAGTTCTTGTCTAATACCATCAAAATTGGCCTTTCTCCAATTTAGAACTTCAACTTTTTGATCTGGTCTATTCTTTTCTATCACTATTTTAAATCTAATAGAATTATGGTTGCTGGTCCCAAAGTTCGCTCCCACTGACACCTCAGTCACCTGCCCTGCCTTATTTCCCAAGAGTAGGTCACGTTTTGCACCTTCTCTAGTAGGTACATCCACATACTGAATCAGAAAATTGTCTTGTACACACTTAACAAATTCCTCTCCATCTAAACCTTTAACACTATGGCAGTTCCAGTCTATGTTTGGAAAGTTAAAATCCCCTACCATATTATTCTTACAGATAGCGGAGATCTCCTTACAAATTTGTTTCTCAATTTCCCTCGGACTATTACGGGGTCTATAATACAATCCCAATAAGGTGATCATCCCTTTCTTATTTCTCAGTACCACCCAAATAACTTCTCTGGATGTATTTCTAGGAATATCCTCCCTCAGTACAGCTGTAATGCTATCCCTTATCAAAAACGCCACTCCTCCTCCCCTCTTGCCTCCCTTTCTATCCTTCCTGTAGCATTTGTATCCTGGAACATTAAGCTGCCAGTCCTGCCCATCCCTGAGCCATGTTTCTGCAATTGTTATGATATCCCAGTCCCATGTTCCTAACCATGCTCTGAGTTCATCTGCCTTCCCTGTTAGGCCCCTTGCATTGAAATAAATGCAGTTTAATTTATTAGTCCTGCCTTGTCCCTGCCTGCCCTGACTGTTTGACTCACTTCTGTCCTCAACTGTACCAGTCTCAGATTGATCTTTTTCTTCACTATCTCCTTGGGTGCCAGGCCCCCACCTTCCTGGTTTAAATCCTCCTGAGCAGCTCGAGCTAATGTTCCTGCCAGTATATTAGTCCCCTTACAATTTAGGTGCAATCCGTTCTTCTTGTACAGATCATTTCTACCCCAAAAGAGATTCCAATGATCCAAAAATGTGAATCCTTCTCCCATACACCAACTCCTCAGCCATGCATTCATCTGCTCTATCCTCCTATTCCTGCCCTCACTAGCTCGTAGCACCGGGAGTAATCCAGATATTATAACTCTCATGGACCTCCTTTTTAAATTCCTGCTTAAGTCTCTGTAATCTCCCTTCAGAATCTCAACCTTTCCCATTCCTATGTCATTGTTTTCAATGTGGACAATGACCTCTTGCTGGCCCCTCTCCCCCTTGAGAACATTCTGCACCCTCTCTGAGACATCCTTGATCGTAGCACCAGGGAAGCAACACACCATTCTGCTTTTTCACTGCTGGCCACAGAAATGTCTGTCTTTATCTCGGACTAGCGAGTCCTCTAACACAATTAATCTCTTGGACCAAACGTATCCCTCATTGCATTAGAGTCAGTCTAATTACCAGGAACTTGGCTGTTCGTGCTGCGTTCCACTGTGAATCCATCACTATCTACATTTTCCAAAACAGCACACTTGTTTGAACTGGGGATAGCCACAGTAGACTCCTACACTAAACTGCCTACCTATCTTACCTTTCCTGGAGTTAACCCATCTATGTGACTATACCAGTGACTTTTCCCCTTTCCTAGAACTACCATCCATCACATACCATTGCTATTGCAAGTTCCTCATTGCCTCTAATTGTCTCTCCAACCAAACCATTCAATCTGATAGGACTCGCAACCAACAGCATATATTGCAGATATAATCCACAGTAACTCATAAACTCTCTTTAAACTCCCACATCGGACAAGAAGTGCATATCCCTCTACCAAAGGCCATTTTTGCTCCTTCACAATCTGCAGACCCAGAAAATAACACCATCTTATTCCCCTACAAAACACTGCCCCAGGTTAAATTAATAGTTATGGCTTACATTTTAAGTTTAATCAAGAGACATATCTCAAAAAACATATAATCAAGAAAGAACCCACTCTACTCACTACTGCAGACTTTCTGTAGGCAACACTTAAAACTATTCACTTATCTGTTTCTGTGCTGTGACTTCACCCAAACAGTTCCTCCAAGATCAGTTGTGAATTTCACTGTTCGTTAATTTTCCCAGACGTACTTCGATGTGCGGCGATACATTCATTCAAACAGCAAAGGCAGTAATTGTGCAGGTTCGCTGTGGTGTCAGTTTCTTTCACTCTGCTGCACTGTCATCACCATGTGCTTCCTTTGTCTGTCCTTCTCCCTTTTAAAAGTGCTGTTGTTTTGACTTTTTTTTCCCCAAATTTCCAAAACAATGCAACAGTAATTGCTAATCCTGGAATTCAAGGAAATCACCTCCAATACCTAGAATACCTCAAAAAAAAGGAGCAGCTGTTACAGCCAGAAATTTTTCCTGTCCTCCATCTTGGATTACCCAGAATCCTCCTTTTCTGGTCTTCCAGAAAGCATTTGCCATTGTACAGCATAAAAGACTGATCCAAAAGATTAGATTTTATGGGGTTAATGGTAAAATATTGACTTGGATAAAGGATTGGCCGACTGACAGAAAACATAGGGTCCTTCTCTGGATGGCAAACTGTAACTAGCAAGATGCCACAGGATTCAGTTCTCAGATCTTAACTATTTACAATCTACACTAATGATCTGCTGACAGAGACAGAGTGCAATATAGGAAATTTCACAGATGATACTAAAATAGGTGGAAGAGCAGCCTGTGATGAGGAGATAAAGAGTTTATATATGGATATTGATAGGCTAGGAGAATGGGCAGAATCCATCAGATGGAGTTTAAGATGAATAAGTGTGAGCTTTTCCATTTTGGCCTGAACAATAAAAGGGCAAATTATTATTCTAATGGGAAGCAGATTCAAGAATCGCAGGAAATGGGGATGTAGCTACAGCAGACAATGAGAAAGGCAAATGGAATCCTGCCATTTAATGCAAAAGAACTGGATTATACAAGTAAAGAAGTGTTGTTACAATTATATAAGGCTTTGGTGATACCACATCTGGAGTGGTGTGTCCAGTTTTGGTCTCTTTACTTGTGGTGGCACTGGAAATAGTTCAGAGGTTCACCAGATTGATTTCAGAGATGAAAGGGCTGTTGTACAAAGAGCGCTTGAATAGCTTGGGCTTGTACTCACTTGAGTTTGGGAGAATGAGGGGGCAAAGGAAATCTGATTGAGGTATATAAAATACTAAAGGATACTGACAAGGTGGACATTCAACAGATGTTCCCTTTATGGGACAGTCTCAAACAAGCAGTCATAGATATAGAATGAGAGGAAGTAGGTTCAAAACTGTGATGAGAAGAGAGTACATCTCTCAGAGAGTAGAGAATCTGCCCCAGAGTGCAATGGAGGCAGAATCCACCAACAGATTTAAAAAGAAAAAGATATGCCTCTGATGAAAATGGAGATAAAAGGCTATGAGTACAGGCAGGAGATTGGAGTTGAGACCAGAAGAAATACAGCCATGATCATGTTAAATGGTGGAGAAGGCTCGAAGGGCTGAGTTGCCTACTCCTGCTCCTCATTCCTATATTCCGGAGAGGGAATGGGTGACAATGGGCAGTCTAGAAAGACACTGCTTCCACTACTTTAGTTAACCACCTTTTGAACTATCTCGAGTGGGAAAAATGAGCTTCTAATGACCTCTTCCAAAGAAACTACTCTAGACTAAAGTATAAAGAAGAACAACTTCTGAAAGCACACATGAAACTCCATTGTAAACTGAAATCACCTTTGTAAATACATTGACACTTTAAATCATGACTTGTCTAAGCAACTAATATTGTAGCTGCAGTTACAAGGAGGAAGTTACAGAGGTTACCCGTCCTTAGCACCATATCATATTAGAACCCTGACAAAGGGAGTGCTACTCTTTTCTCCATACCCAGCATAGCATAGCTTCTTGTCACTCTTGAATGTAGGAACATTGGATGTTGTAAAGCCTGCAAAAGCATCATCTTTAACATTTATCAATCTTTTGAACATTTACTTTTATTGAACAATATGAAAAGCAAAACAAAAACAAGAAAAGTTCCATTTGCTGCTTGGAATAAATGGGGGCTGTTTGCCAGAAATTTACAATGAATGATGATGTCACCCCATTGGAAGGCAGTGGTAATGAAATCCTATCTGGTATCTTGTGTCTGACACTGCAATGCTCAGTCAGACTTGAAGATGATGTTCCTCCTCAGAAGAAGACTACTGTCACTCTCCCAGCTCTTCAACGTCCATCACATTCCCTCTTTGTCTGCTCCAGTTGGCAGGGCAGAACATACCAGGATTATGTGGCACACCCTGTTCTGGAGTGTACTCAAGTATTCCTGCCCCCAACCCCCACCCCAGCTCCTGCAGACCAAGGAAAGCACCAGAACTTCACGTACAGCAGACGCATTATGTACTCCACCATAGCCCTAGTGGAAAAATGGGCTGCAATTTACCATTGACCTCAGTCAGGAGATTGTATAATGCAGTCATCAGTCATGATGGCAGATGGAAGGCCTGGTCTCCCAATAGCCATCCTCATTGGGCATCTAGCCCTTCAAATAATGCAGGAAACTGGAAGTTCACAAGGACTTAGATGTCATGCCAGCTTCCAGGTTACCTTCCATAGATCTGTTAAGATGATCACAGATGAGTTATACGTTGACTGCAGACTACTTCCCTTGGACTGTAACACATGGCCATTTGGTTGAAGCACAGTGTGTTTGCTGCATAGGCTGCTGGGACATGGCATCATGTGACACTGATAGCACAATTCCATACAGCAACATGTTTTTTGATTGATCATTACCGGCAATTGTGACAGGCTATCTACGCTCAAAGACAAGGCAATATGAAATATTATGGGCTGTAAATTCCAAATGAGTCAGCAAAGTGCAAAAAAGGCAAGCACTAAGAGAATAAACTAAGATCCCTGAGGAATGAGGTGAGTGCCTATCCCTGGCAGCAGCACGACAATGGAAAGTGTCAGTGAGCACCAAGTTGCAGTGCTGAAGTAGGGAACTCAAAATGAGGTCTGAGAAGTGCCATGATGAATTGATGAAGCCGGTGTTTGATGAATACTAGTCTCTGTAGATGGAGGGCACGCGCTTGCCACAAAGTGTGCCCAGAGGCATTGAAGTATGTTGGTCAAGTTGAAGGCCTGGAGAAGGTGCTGACAATCTGTACCTGTCAGGTATCAACTCTGACTTTCCCCATTAGGAATTGTCATCATCTAGTTTCTCTCCAATGTCTAGGAAACAATAGTAACTTGCATTTTAAGTGAAGAGCAATTTGACAATAATGCAAATAGGTCGCTCATCAAAATTGGCTAAACAGTAGGAAACTGCAAAATGGTGAATGGTGGAGGTTTTATCATAAATTTCCCCAGGGCAGTATTGCTTTTCTTGATATTTTTAAATTATCTAGACCTTCGTATACAGATGACAATTTCAAAGTTTGCTAACTGTGAAGAGGACAAAACCTCAAAAGACATTAAAAATTTGGTGGAGTTACTTCAGTATGGAGAAGAATGAGGTAATGTATTTTGGCAGAAAGACCATCGAGAAACAGTATACAATGAAAGGTGCTTCTCGCGCTGGTGTGCAGGAGCAGACAGACATGAATTACACATGCAGAAGTCAGTAAAAGTGGCAGGATAGGTGGAGTAATCAGTTAATAAAGGATCTGCATTCTCAACCTTATTAGTAGAGGCATAAATTACAGGACATCAAGGCTGCGTTTGACCGAGTGTGATATCAAGGAGCCCCAGTAAAACTGGAATCAATGGGTGTCAGGGATAAACTCTCCTCTGGTTAGAGTTGTACCTGATATACTGCAGAAATTCACCAAAGATCCTCAGACAGCACCTTACAAACTCACAACCTATTTCATCTAGAAGGACATGGGCAAGACACATGGGAACATCACCTTCTGTAAGTTCCCCTCCAAGTCACTCACCATTCTGACTTCAAAATATGTCATTGTTCCTTCATTGTTGCTTGGTCAAAATCCTGGAATTCCCTCCCTAAGGGCTTTACGGGTCAACCAATAGCATGTGGACTATAAAGAAAAGCATGGGAATTATGTTGAACCTGTATAATAGACTAGTTCGACCACTGTTGGAGTATTACGTACACTTGGTGAGTGCCATACTTCAGGCAGGATGTGAACGTATTGGAGAGAGAGCTAAAGATATTTTTGGGAATGGTTCCGCTGATGAGAAACATTGATTCTGAAGAGAGTGGAAATGGTGGGACCATTTTCCTTAGAGAGGAAAAGGCTATAAGAAGAGATTTGATTGAACTTTTCAAAATTGTGAGGGGTCTGGAGAGATTAGATGGGGAGAAACTGTTAACCACTCGTAAAATAATCAAGAATGGGATGGCACAGATTTGAATTAATTTTGAAATGGAGGAAGTGTGCTGTGTGAAAAATCTTTTTAGTTTAGTTGGGGTGTGGACATATTATTTGAAGTGTTGTGGCAATTTCTATTAAAGCGTTCAAGACATCAGTAAATGATTATTTGAACAGAAACAATGAGTAAGGCTATGGTGAAATGGCAAGAGAATGGCACTAAATAATGATGCTCATTTGGACAGCTAGTGCAGACATGATAGGCCAACTGGCATCCTTCTGCACTGAAACAATGCTGTAATTCTGTAAGCCATCTTAGGTGTGTTAATATCAAGGTCTGAGTGTACTATGAAGGTATTAATTCCCACAAGTTCCAAAAGAGGAGTTGGGACATATTAACAGCTTGATCAATGATAAACCTCGTTCTCCTGAGTTGCATTTGCTTCACTGTTCTGCACTTTATTTGTTCTCTCAGTCGGGTCACTGAAGTGTATCCTCTTTCCATCTGTTTACTATGTATTCAATAAGTTTCTATGGGGCAATTTCACAATATCCTGAAAACGAATTCTGATAAGATAAAAGTATGTGTGGGAGAGCAGTTGTTTGCTTTGCATGTACTAAACAGAATCCTTGGCACAATTACTTATTTTCCACATGACTGAATTTTCAAGAAGTGAATCTTGAATTGAAAAATGATGAGCAGTTAAGCATTGAATGCAAACCAACCAAAATTGTTCTTGGTTTTCATGATCAAAGCAGTAAAAGGTTTCACCATACTAATTCAGTCTTAAGTCTTTTCCTTCTTATCATTTAAAACCTGTTATTATGAAATCTACAAAATGAAGGAAATAATCATTTGACCCAGCAGCTGTACCCTGTCACCAAATGCCCACATCTGCCTGTTTTGTCCCTAAGGTGCTACTTAAGCTGATTTTCATTAAAAATATGAAATAAATCAATGAAGTGAAGAAAGAAAGTTGACATGAATATTTGTCTCCATTTGACTCTACTTTAACTCTTTCAGCCTGTGCATATACGAAGCCGTAAAAAGAGGAATTGACTTTGAGGAACAAACTAATGAAGGAAATTGCACTCCTAGTTCAATATCTAAACAAAAAGTCAGAAGTAAAAAAATGTAGATATTAAATCAAATTGAAAAGTGAATATTTTACTTCAGGGCTGACACAACCTCTGTAAAGTTAACAAATAGGAGAAATTTGAGACATCATTAAAGCAAAGTTTCGAACAGTAAGCTGTGCCCTCAACTTGGAAACAACTAATCAGTAGCTGCTCCATTAATAGAATGACTAAAACTTGCATTGGCATAAATTCATAATGCAGACTAATGGGTCAAATAATTGCGTAATGTTAAAAGAATTCTTAATCACTAGACAGACTATATATCCCACTGATATTTAACACATATTAAATCATGAAGCTTTTCAAATAAACTGCTTACTGAGGAAGCATTACCAACTAAGTGAGACATCCCAAGTACTTTTACACATATTTTACAATTTTCTTTTGTGCATAGGTTTCAATATTATAAAAGTAAAATTAAAACCTCAAGATAAACACAGATCTGGTTCAATAACAGCACATTAGGATGAAAATAATGCTTTAATATAATAGTGCTCACTGCACTTCATTAATAGTAAATTTTGTGAATGGCTTGAGGCAGTCTAGCTTCTTAATGTTTAAGACAAAATGAAAATCTTATATTAAAATCTGAGAATTAAGTAAGTTTTCAAATGTGTCAAAGGATATAGTTTATCATTTGTTTAACTTTGAGGAGACCAATGTACTCTTCCATTGACTTTCAGCACCAGTGTAATGTGGTATTTAGGCAGACATGGAGATGAGAGAGTGTAGTACCATTGTCATTACATAAATGAAAAGATCCTAATAATTAATCCGTAACAAAGTCCTAAATTGATTACCGAGTTTGTACTTACTGACAGGAGGAACTTAATGTAAATCTTCTGTAAATTATTTTTTGGGTAACAGCTGGTATACTTTAAATGGTTTCAATATTTTCATGCTGACAATGATTTTATATTATTGTGGAAAAGTGAATGAGATTTTGAGAAACCTCAAAAACAGTAAAAAAAATTCCAAAACTATGTAATTAAAAATGGAATTTGACTTCTCAGTCATCCTAATCTTTTATTGTTAGGGCCTGTATGGTGATATTGAATTATTTCCATGATTTTGCTGAAGCATAAAAGCGGCTGGTATTCCAAAGAGAAAGTCAGGATAAGCTAGTTTAATCTGCTACTGGTCCCTCTGACAACTTAATGGTTACCTATAGTTAGTTGACCCATGGAATTGAGCTTATTTTTGAATCAGAATGGTTACACTGAATTATATTGGCTATCAGGCTCTTTTCCCTACATTAATCAGCCTAAGTTTGTGAAACACCCTGATTTATTGAATGAATAAATAATTCAGATAACTTGAGCGTATATCTCATTAGCTCAACACAGAGATTAGGATACAATTTGATGAAATATACAGTACACACAGAATAAGAAAAGTTCAGATGGTTGCAGGTTAACAGGTATTCCATTGGTGTTTTGACTAAACTATGCTCTTGCTAATGTTCAATTTGCTAAATCTTAAATGTACTATCAACATTTATTTCGCAAGGGCTGGTTGAAATCTGTTATTGAGACATGCAATGAGTTAAAAGACAGATTGTGAATAAAGTACAGCAATTGATCTTCTAAACGAGCAGATTTCGTTCAGATATTCAGGCATTTAAAAATCTCATGCTCATCTTCCAGGAAGTTTTGATAAAATATATTTCCTTCTACTTTTTGGAATAAAGTCAGTAAACCTCCATGAACTGCACAACATTCTCTAAGTTAAGCAGGTTTCGGGTAATCACATGCTGTCGGAATGTCTAACAAACAAACAGCTAGGTTGTAAAGATTATAGTGTAGACTTTGGGCACATTAACAACTTTGTATCCCAGTTATAACATAGTTGCTTATAAAAGCAACCATTATTTCAGATTGCATGTGAAAGGTCTGTTACCATCGTAACAAACTTCAGGTTTGTGTATGCAATGGTTTTTCAGTAGCCATACAATTGGGGAGGTGTAGTCCTCTTCAAACAGAACGGAAAATATATCAATTCATTCTCCACAGGTTTATATGAAGTCACCTATACATGCATTGTACAAGAAGACTTGTTAACTATTTCACAACCACAAATGCAATTCTATTACAAATTCTTATTCTACACATCTTATTAATGACTTTATCAAGAAACAGTAGTACAGATATTGCTTTCTAAATGCTCTCCTCTTTATGTCAGTATTGTTGGAAGATTCAACAACGCGTTCAATGGCATGAAAGGCAGTGTTCATGATCAAGTACAAATTTCTGGTTAGAGACCTTCCAGCCTCTTCATTTTTCAAGCTTCATTTTATCAATGCCTCCAAGGGTGCCTTGTCAGTAAGACTTACATCTAATCTTTCGTCTGTTTTAGCAGCACCTCCTTTACTGGTGGAGAAGCCAAGGTTCAAATGCTGCCAGCCTTCTGACTGGCTCTTCAGCATTGCAAACCTGCCAAATATCCTCAATTAGGAGGGTGGCTTAAGGAGGTTTGTTCTGCCAGCTTCAGTCCTAGCAAGTGGTTGGCATTCTCATTTGGTCCTTGTGTTGGACCCAATGCTCCTAGCAAAATCTAACCCACTCCTGAAAATATACAATTGTGTAATTCACATTGCGCACATCATGCAAGTTCATTACTGATGAAGTAAGTAAATCAAAGCTGTGGGTGTCATGTCATGTTACATGAGAATGTATCAATTCACCAGTTCGTCTTTGTCAAAAGGCCTCTATCTCGATGTTAGTTTGCAACCAAGAGCCTGCCAATGTCACACCCTGCTCCTTGCTCCCCTCCCCTCCACCTTCCTAAAGATCATCAGAAAATCTATCTTCGTTTCTCACAAGCGATTGGAGAAAACAGAATTAAAGAAAGGTGAAGGCAGCAAGATAACAAAAAAAATGCAGAAAACTACAAAGCAAGGTAAAGTAATGAATAAAAGGGCATCATCTGAAATGTTTAGTTTTCATACTGTCATCCCACAAAAAATGATGACATTGTCCATTATGCAATCTATAAAACATGAAGAGACATATCAGCTACATCAGTCTTGCTCACTCATTTCCTTCCCAACTTCCTACATCTAGAAACAATTGAAAACATTGGCACTAGAAATGATTATGCAACATTGATAATATTACTGGGCTTCAAAGTGCCCTTATATCCTTGCAATATAATATGCAGGTGGTTCAGGCAGTGTTAATTGAGCCAATTATTCAACAATGCAAATTAGCCCAAAACCCAGTTCCTTTTCCTCCACTGGCCAGCCTAGTGGTGTGGATAGCACACACAAAGGATATACATCCTAGGCTACTAGGTTAGGCTCAGAAGGAACACAAACTCCACTGCAGGAAAAAAGACCAAATGATTCTGCGCCTGTCATTTTCTTGCAGCATGCACTTCTTGAATACTGAAGATTAAATAACTAACAAATACGTTATACAAAATAGTAGGATTCTCAAATGCTATTGGTGATTCAACTGTCAATGCAGTAGATAATACCAAAAATGTTTTACAGTGGTTCTATTAAAGTTCCAATAATTACAGTCATTGTTTTTTCTTTACAGTGGTTAAATATTGAAGTCCACCAGAATGTCATCAAGGTTTTAAATGGTCATTCATTGCCTTGGCAAAGCAAGGTCTGTATTTTGCAGCCCAACTTACATGTCCCACTTAGTAGAGCCTATATCCTTGTCCTGTGTATAGTTTCACCTGGGGAGATGACCTTAATGGCTTTGAAACATATGAACATAGAAAACAACAGCCAGATTAGACCATCTGGCCTCTCAAGCCTGGTCCATCTTTCAAGCATTGGTAACTGATCTCTCACCTCAATGCATTTTACCACACAGTTCCTACATCCCTTCACTTCTTTAATATTTTAAAAAATCTATTGCTCATGGTCATTAGTATAACATAGTTTAACATATAATAGACAAACAATCACACTCCTTCAAAACATAAATCAAAAGACAGGGGATGCTGGAACTTTGACTGGGGGGAGGCTGACCTGCCAGAGTTTGGGGTTGCTGGAGATCTACCTCAAGCTGACCTTGTCTGACTTGACCCTGCAACATCTCTGTGGCGTGACTCAACCCTGCACACCCTCTGTGTGCAAAAACAGAAACTGATAGAAAACCTCAGCAGATCTGGCAGCATCTGTGGAGAGAAAGCAGAGTTTACATTTTAGGTCTAGTGACCCTCCTTCAGAGTTACACTCCTTCAGTTAGTTTGTCACCATGAAGGCCCAGGCTTTTCACTTTCAGTCTGAAGACAGTACTACAAGTATCATTCAGAGGACTCCTTAGTGACTTCCAGAAAGAGCATTTTAAAAAAAGTATTCTCCTACATCCACAATTCCAAAAATTGAACATTAGCCAAACTTTTCATGACGCTCTACATGCCTTAGTTATCCAAAATTGATTAATTTCTGTAATGCTTGAGTTCTAGTGAGATGCAACCAAGAGGCAGTATCAGGAGACATAGATGATTAACTTTGTGTTATAAAAGTATTACAGGATCTAGATAGCATCCCCCCCCCCCATATTAGCTACCTCCCCGGAACAAGCCTAAATCTGGCACATCATTCCCAAGACATGAGCCCACTCAGCTTACAATCTAATAGAAATCTACTTCACTAGAAATTTCCATTCCACTAGCATGTCCTGTTGTTTGTACTTAATATCTGCCTTGTCATCAGGAGACACAGAAATCTTCCATTATACATGGGAATATGACTAAGGTCACTGATTCCTAGAGAATAGTGCTCTCAGCTTCTACCAGAAGCAGGCAACTCTGATCTCTCCATTAATTGCTCCCATTGAAACTCCAGACATGTCACATCATTCAGAAAATACACGGTCAGGATTGTAGCTGCAAATATGATCTGTCTTGATTCTTCTTGCAGTGGAAAGGTAATCTAGAACAAAGGACTGGTTATCTAATGGTAGTTGTCCTCCAGCCTACTGAGTGACAAATGTCTGCAATTCACAAGCTGCTGATCTATTTATCCAAACAGCAGCAGAGTGCAATCCTTAACTCCAATAAAGTAGCCAGAGGCCTCCAGAAAATCCATCAAGCTACGCAAATGAAGGAAATTGCTCTTACAGCCAGCAAAACACCAGGATGTTTGGATATTTTGTTCGCATGTATACACCTTGACTAGATCAAACCCTGACTTGACAGACCCAATGTAATCTCTCATCTTAGCTCCCAACCAAACAAATACCCAGCTGAGACTCTATCCCTTCGCCTGTAAGATTGTAACCACAACCGAGCATGAACAGGTACAGAGCTATGCAGAGCTTTTTGTGTATATATCTGAATGTAGTGCAACCTACGTGGTAATGCATACTGTTATTCAGTTTTCAGTGCAAATTAATTCAGTGGAAGGTAATGCCAAAAAGGAACGAATCTCAAGAAGAATAAAGAGGCATTATTAAGTTTTGAATGAGAATAAGACTCCTGTTCACTCTCCTTGAGATCCAAAGGTTAATACTCATAAAATTTCTATAATTAGTGACTTACAAAAGGCAGTGATTAAGTTAATTGCATTGTGAACAGATCACTAATCATGCCAAGATTGCAACTAGTTTCAACCAATAACACAACTTTTTTTATGCACTCCAGTAATTATCATTCTACAACATTGGACACCCTCCTGGGACCTTGATTTGAAATCCATCCACATTAATATTCTCAAGCACTGAACTTCACCAGTGTCAGTCAAAGACAGGTGGCAAGAGAGAAAGGAGTATGGCCAGCTTAACGCATTACCCATTACGTGCTGCAATGCAGCATACTCAGCCCTGTCAGAGGACTAACTACAATGTAAGCTTTCTCATCACATTCAACATACATTCCAGAGCATTGATTTTTCTTTCCCAGTCTCTCACCGCCCTGCATTCTCCACACCATTGATCAACCTAAATGACGTGAGACTGCCTCCTAGAGGGGATCTTTTAGAGAATTAGAGTTGCATCAAAACTGAAGCTGGAATTAAGCTATTAATATCATTTCAATGTGTCCTCATACAAAAGTAGCAGCATAACTGCAACCTAAAGTACTTTGTGTTGCGCACTTTCTCCTGCCTGATAGAAGGTGTGAGTTGGAGATGACTGTGTTGCACTGGGCATGACAAAGTTAAAAATCACACAACACCAGGCTGTCATCCAACAGGTTTATTTGGAAGCACTAGCTTTCAAAGTGCTGCTCCTTCATTAGGTGGTTGTGGAGCAGAACTATAGAGACAGAATTTATAGTAAAAGGAAGTAAACAATTTCAGATTAAGTCTTTCATCCTTTAGAATTGGGGTGTGCTAGTTCCAGTTCTTTGATATGAATGTCCCAGAATTTCTACTGCAGCTTTTCTAACAATAGGTGCCACCTCAGCTCAGAGATGCATTAAGGTGTGAGGATAAAATATGTCTGAGTCCCAATGACTTGGAGGTGTCAGTGACTGGTTCTACAATTTACAGATTCTTACATGGATTCATGCAGTTTTTGAGCAAAATAAAATGTAACTCTGCAAATACAAATTCACCTCAAACTTATGTGTGCACATGTAGGAGTGGCAGAGTGTGCGTATGTGTGTGTGGATGCATGTGATAGAGTGTGAGAGTAAGCTTGGTTAAGTGTGTGCAGTGGGGTGAACACCTGTGAGAGTGGTGTGTGTGTGTGTGTGTGTGTGTGTGTGTGTGTGTGTGTGTGTGTGTGTGTGTGTGTGTGTGTGTGCGCGCGTGAGTGCAGGGTATGCGTGAGTTCAGGGTGTGCGAGAGTGTGAATGTGAGTGTGTGTGGCAATGGGGTCACCTGTAGTATGACATGAATCCAAGATCTCATTTGAGGCCACCTCCATGGGTACCAAACTTGGTGATCATCTTCTGCTTGGCCACTTTACATTGTTGCCTGTCCTGAAGTCCACTTTGGAGGATGGTCACCCGAAGACCAGAGTCCCGAATTTCCTGGACCGCTGAAGTGTTCCCTGACTGGCAGGGAACAGTCTTGCCTGGTGACTGTTGTGCAAGTATCCATTTGTCCATTGTCATAGCATCTGCTCGGTCTGACCAAAGTATCATGCCTCAGGGCATCCTTGCCTGCAGCATATGAGAGAGACATGGTTGGCCAAGTCACATGAATACCTGCCCCATACATGGTGGGAGGTGTCCCCATTTGTAATAGTGGAATATGTGTCGATATTCTGACACATCTTGCAATGGCTGCCATGACAGAGTTGTACAGTGTTGTTGTCCTGAAGGCTAGGCACTTTGCTGCAAACAATGATTTGTTTAAGGTTTGACAGTTGTTTAAATGTGAGAAGTGGAGGCATGGGGAAGGTCTTGGCAAGGTACTCATCCTCATCAACGTGTTGCAGGCTGCGAAACACATGGCAGAGTCATTCAGCTCCCAGGAAGTATGGGACAACGAATTGTTCCATATTGGTTGCATCCTGTGTCTGTCTCCTGAGAAGGTCATTACAGTTCTGACGTGCCACAGTGAGAAACCGTAATGACCTCCTCAGGAGACAGACACAGGCTGCAACAGACAGAGTACCCTTTGTTGTCCAGTGCTTCCCGGGAGCCAAATGACTCTGCCGTGTTCTTTACAGCCTGCAACACATTATCAATGAGGATGAGCACCTTGCCAAGACCTTCCCCATGCCTCCACTTCTCACCTTTAAACAACTGCCAACCTTAAACAGATCATTGTTTGCAGCAAACCGCCCAGGACAACAATACCGTACAACCCTGCCACAGCAACCACTGCAACACATGTCAGAGTGTCGATATAGATTCTACCATTGCACATGGGGACCCCTCCCACCATGTACGTAGCAGGTGCTCATTCGACTTGGGTGACATTGTCTATCTCATACACTGCAGGCAAGGATGCCCTGAGACATGGTACATTGGCAAGACCAAGCAGAGGCTACAACAATGGATGAATGGACACCGCAGAATAATCACCAGGCAGGGAACACTTCAGCGGTTTGGAACATTCGGCCTCGGATCTTTGGGTGGCTGAGTAGAGGCTAAAAGCCAAGTTCAGTACCCATGAGGATGACCTCAACCAGGTCCTTGGGTTCATGTCGCACTACAGGTCATCCCACTGCACTACACACACACACACACACACACACACACACACACACACACACACACACACACACACACACACACACAGTCAAACAGACCTTCTCTCATATGCACATACATTCCCTGCACTCTCACCCATGCGCGCACTCTCTCATAGGCCTTTACCCCTCCACACACCTGACCAAACTTACACACATACAGATACTCAATTCTCACATGCACTCACACCCACACACACATTCTGTCTCTCCTACACACGCGCATATAGGCACATAAAGACACAACCACCAATGATGGTAAGGAAATCAGAGAACTAGAGAGTGCCGTTTTCTGGGAGGGTTTGATGGTTATGATAAGCTGCAGAGGTAGAAAGGGATTTGAACTGAAAGATTTCAGGTTTCTGGCATTATTGGACTGGCCTCTAACGAAGGTCAGAGATCTCAAGAGGTGATCGCATACAGGACATGGTGCCGAAATTAATTAAGAACCATGCATGAGGGTTTGAGCAGATATGCTGAGATGGGGAAAAGGCCAGTGATATGACTGAGGCATAGGAAGGAAGTCTTGATTGTGAGGATATGGAATTGGAAAATCAGCTCATGATTTAATAAATGACTAATCCTGCAAGTACTTCAGTTGAGACTTGCACAATGGCCAGGGACAGGGAATACATGTTGTCTATCAAACAACCACTTAAAACAAGCTAAATATATTTTTCAAAAAGAATGCCCATTTTAGCCACTCTTATTGCTATTCTTTTAACTTTTAATCACAAACATTATTTTGAAGCCATTATAGCACAAACTCTACCAGAATTTGAAATATAACAGGAATGATTCAAAAGCTCACATTCATTAAAAAGCCCTTGTTCAGGTTGGCAAGACTAAGAGTCAGAAATTTAGGTATTGGAAAATCATGATTTTACCATGGAACATGCTGCTTACAAACCTCATACACATTTTCTTGTCTCCCTCGATAAACATTTTCAAATCTTTGCTGATCAAAAATCTTTATCTCTTTATTAAAATCTTCAAAGACTCTGTGGGGGAGTAAAAATTCCTCCTCTACATCTTAATGTGTGGCCCTGATTTTGAAGCAGTCACCCCTGGTTCTGGATCCTCCCACAAGGAAAGACATTGTTTCTGCATCTGTTCTGTCAAGACTCAGCAGGACAAATTAGCACTTCTAAATTGCAGCAGATACAAGTGAGACCTGTCCAAACCTCCATCATGAGATAACACATCCATTTTAGGTATTAGTTTGGTAAATCTTCTCTGAATTGGGTCCATCACATTTGTATCCTTCCTTAAAATAGATCAATATTGTACACAGTACTCTAGAATTGGTTTCACCAGAGCCCTGTATAAATGAAGCATAACTCTCCTACTTTTGTATTCAATTTCCCTTACCATAAATGGTAACATTCAATCAGCTTTCCAAATTACCTGCATTCTAATCTTGTGTGATTCATAAACTAAGTCTTTCAAATCCATTGCATCTCAGAGCTCTACAATCCCTCACCATTTAGACGATAGATTGATTTATTTTTCTTGCCAAAATGGATAATTTCACACTTTACATTCTTTTTCCCATTCTTCTGAACTTTTAACTATTCCTTTGCTGATTTCTAAAACATTCCCAATCCTGAGACTTGCAAGTCATTTTTTGTAACATTGTAGGAATCTTCCTCTAATCAAATTTCCTGATTAAGTCATGGATGCATGCTTCTTGCTGAATTTTCATTTTAATTTAGTGGAATGTGATTGTGTTGCACATTTTGAGTTATTTCTTTAAATTGGGCATTTTCAAATTGGCACGTTATAGATAATGGTATTCAGCAAGGATCAGTATTGGAGTACAGCTATTTACAATTTACATTAATGGCTTAGTCAAAGTGACAGTGAGTAATGTGTCAAAGTTTGCTGATCATACAAGACCAGGTGAAAAAGGTATGCTGTTTCAAGGAATGTAGAGGTACTGAAAGGTTAAATTAATGCTTCAGAAGTTAGAAGATGAAATATAATACAGGAATTTGTGACATTTATCACTTTGGTTTTTTTAGAACCCTCAATGTTGTTTTGCTTTTATCAATTCTGGTTTGGATTTAAGATCTCTTGTGGATTTGGAAATATCTTGAAGTAAAAGGAAAAGAACAGACCAAACAAGCTTTTGTTTGATTGTGAGGCCAGACCTGGAGGTTAATTGCAGGCTGAGTCTTGATTTTCTACACACACACACAGAGCCTGGATGAGAATTGTGACATCAGAAGTGTGGATATTTGCCAATGATTGCATACTGTTCAGCATTATTTGCAACTCCTCAAATACTGAAGCAGTCTATGTTCAAATGCAATAAGACCTATGCAATACCCAGGTTTAGTTTGAAAAGTGGCATCTAACATTCATACAACACAAATGTCAGGCAATAACAAGGAAGGAAATAATCTACCCACCAACCCCTTGACATTCAATGCTGTTACCATCGCTGAATCATCAGCTGTCAACATCGTGGGTGTTGCCATTGACCAGAAACTCAACACGGAGATAAACATCAACTGTGCTCGGTGGACGATAAATTTGATGAAGGACCCTCTTTGGTTTCCCCAAAGCTTGTTGGTCTTCCAAGGCATGGAGTTAGCCTTGACCAAGTGTTGCAGACTGGCACGTTCCAAGGTCAGGACTATGTGCTGAGGGACACAATAAAGCTTGGGCACAGTGGAGAAAGATCATCATTTAAGGTCTTTCAGCCAAAGTACAATTGGAGTCTGTTCAGTTATCAGACCCTCCTGGTGCCTCAGGTGTATGTATATAATATCCTGCATAAATCAGAAATGCCTCAGAAAAGTCAAATTCCAATTGTTTGTTTCTCCATATGCAATAATGGTATAGAAATGAACTGCTTTAGCGACTTTGCATGTATATAAATATACTTCATTTATAAAAATATACTTTTGAAATTAAAAAAAGTGACCAGATACTCAATTGGACTTGCCACATAAGAGCAGGTCAGAAGTTAGGAATACTGTGGCAAGTAACTCACTTCCTGACTGCCCAAAGACTGTCCTTCATCTACGAGTTACAAGTCAGGACTGTGATAGAATACTGCCCACTTGCCTGGGTGTGTGTAGCTCCAACAACACTCCAGAAGCTTAACACCATCCAGAAAAGAAAACAGCCCACTTGATTGGCTACAACACCCACCACCAACACTCAGTAACAGCAGTGTCTACTATCTACAAGATTCATGACAGAAATTCAAAGATCTTTATGCAGCACCTACCAAACACACAACCATTTCCATCCAGAAGTATAAGGGCAACAGGTACATGCCACCACCAGCAACTTCCCCTCCAAAGCACTCACCATCCTGACTTGGAAATGTATTAACGTTCCTTCACTGTTGCTGTGTCAAAAATCACGGAATACCCTTTCTAAGAATGTTGTAGGTCAACCTACATCATATGGACCGCTGCAGTTCAAGAAGGCAGCTCATCACTATATTCTTAAGAGCAACTAGAGATGGGGAATAAATGCTAGCGCAGACAGTAACTCCCACGTCCCACGAGTGAACTGAAAAAAAGATAGATGGCAGGTCAGTAGCTTTGGATAAAATGGAATAAGAAGCAAAAAAAAACCAGAAGATTAATAAGGAGGGAAAAATTAGAAGGCAAGAAAAATAAAGTTATTCCAAAAATTTTAAAAATTCAAAGTTCATTCACATATTTATAAAAGAGTTAACAACCTAAATGTTGATCCTATAGAAAATTAGTGAAGGCAAGTGAACTGAATGGATGTCTGGAGTCAGTCTTCATTAGAACGGATTCAAGTAGCATCCCAGTAATAGCAGTAAATCAGGAATTAAACGGGAGGGAGGAATTCAAGAAAATTACAATCAGCAGAAAAATAGTACTGAGTAATTGTTGGAACTGGGAGTTGACAAGTTATAGATTTCATCTTAGTGTCTTGAAAGAAGTAGCCGGTGAGATAGTTGATGTGGGGTGTTTAATTACCAAGTCGTTCGATTTGGAGAAGTTTCCTTTAGATTGGAAAATAATATATATTCAGATAATTATATATGAATATAATTATTCAAAAAGGGAGGATGTAAGTGCGGAAACTACAGGCCAGTTAACTAAACATCTGTCATAGGGAAAATGTTAGAAGCTATTATTAAAGACCGTATAACATGGCATTTGGATAATTTTAAGGTAATCAGGCAAAGTCAACATGTTCTGAAGAAGGGTCACTGGTCTCAAAATGTTAACTCGATTTTCTCTCCATAGATGCTGCCAGAGTCTGAGCTTCTTCAGCAATTTGTTTTTGTTTCAGAACTAACATGGTTTTTCAACAGGAAATCATGTTTAATTGATTTATTGGAGATCTGATAAGGTGCCACATCAAAGGTTATTGCAGAAATCAAAAGCTCATAGTTTAGAGGATAATATACTGGCGTAGATAGAACATTGATTCACAAACAGGAAGCAGAGAATTGGAACAAATGGGTCTTTATCAGGCAGGCAGGGTGTCATGAGTGGAGTGTTGCAAGGGTCAGTGCAGTGCCCTCATCCCTTTATGATTTATATCATTGATTTGATTGAAAGGATCAAACATATTGTAACTAAATTTGCTGATGAAACAAAAATAAATAGGAAGGTAAGTGAAAGTTTTAGGATGAGGGATTGATCAAAGAGATCGATATCTATACATTCTTCATAGAGTCGTAGAGATGTACAGCATGGAAACATACCCTTCGCTCCAACCCATCCATGCCGACCATATATCACAACCCAATCTAGTCCCACCTACCAACACCCGGCCCACATCCCTCCAAACCCTTCCTATTCATATTCCCATCCAAATGCCTCTTAAGTTTGCAATTGTACCAGCCTCCACCACTTCTTCTGGCAGCTCATTCCATACACGTACCACCCTCTGCGTGAAAAAGTTGTCCATTAGGTCTCTTTTATATCTTTCCCCCTCTCACCCTAAACCTATGCCCTCTAGTTCTGCACTCCCCCACCCCAGGGAAAAGACTTTGTCTATTTATCCTATCTATGCCCCCCATAATTTTGCAAACCTCTATAAGGTCACCCCTCAGCCTCCAACGCTCCAGGGAAAACAGCTCCAGCCTGTTCAGCCTCACCCTACAGATTAAATCCTCCAACCCTAGCAACATCCTTGTAAATCTTTTCTGAACCCTTTCAAGTTTCACAATATTTTTCCGATAGGAAGGAGACCAGAATTGCACGCAATATTACAACAGTGGCCTAACCAATGTTCTGTACAGTCACAACATGACCTCCCAACTCCTGTACTCCGTACTCTGACCAATAAAGGAAAGCACACCAAATGCCTTCTTCACTATCCTATCTACCTGCAATTCCACTTTCAAGGAGCTATGAAACTGCACTCCAAGGTTTCTTTGTTCAGCAACACTCTCCAGGACCTTACCATTAAGTGTATAAGTTCTGCTATGATTTACTTTCCCAAAATGCAGCCCCTTGCATTTATCTGAATTAAACTATCTGCCACTTCTCAGTTCATTGGCCATCTGATCAAGATCCTGTTGGAATCTGAGGTAACCCTCTTCGCTGTCCACTACACCTCCAATTTTGGTATCATCTGCAAACTTACTAACTGTATCTCTTATGCTCGTATCCAAATCATTTATGTAAATGACAAAAGTAGAGGACTCAGCACCGATCCTTTTGGCACTCCACTGGTCACAGGCCTCCAGTCTGAAAAACAACCCTCCACCACCACCCTCTGTTTTCTACCTTTGAGCCAGTTCTGTATCCAAATGGCTAGTTCTCCCGGTATTCCGTGAGATCTAACCTTGCTAACCAATCTCCCATGGGGAATCTTGTTGAACGCTTTACTAAAGTCCATATAGATCACATCTACTGCTCTGCCCTCATCAATCCTCTTTGTTACTTCCTTAAAAAACTCAATCAACTTTGAGAGACATGATTTCCCAAGCACAAAGCCATGTTGACTATCCCTCATCAGTCCTTGCCTTTCCAAATACATGTACATCCTGTCCTTCAGGATTCTATCCAACAACTTGTCCAACACCGATGTCAGGCTCACTGGTCTATAGTTCTCTGGCTTGTCCTTACCACCCTTCTTCAGCCAGTTGTGAACGCTTCATCATGGATTACATTTAACACAGTAAAAGAAGAAAAATGGATTGTTGATCTCTCAAAGAATCAAGGGATATTAGGAATGGGCAGGAACACTGACTTGAAGCTCACGATCAACCATGAATAACAGAATCACAGAATTGTTACAAAAGCCAAAAGCCCTAATGTGTCCATACCAGTTCTACTACCTAGTGTCAAAATCCTGCCTTTTCTGCATGACCCTGCACACCATTTCTCATCAAATAATCATCCAATGCCTTTTTGAATGCCTGAATTGAACTTTCCTCAGTACATTCCATACTCGCAGTATAAGACAGTTTTTTTTCCCTCGCAAGACCCGTGTTTTGTTTACATATCTCTTCAAATCTGTATCCTCTTTATTCTTTTTTTACTTTTATGAGTGGGAATAGCTTCTCCCTATCTAGCCCATTCATGATTTTGGAAACTTTTATCAAATCCCCTCTCACCTGTCTTCTATTCAAGGAGAACAGAGCCAATTTCTTCAATTTATCCTTAGAGCTAATGTTTCCCATTCCTGGAATACTTCTTGCAAATTGCTTCTGCATTCCAACACATTCAGTTACTTTTCAGAATATGGCGCCCCTCACTCTACATAATACTCCATCTGAGATCTAGCAATTGTCTCGTACACGTTCGACATCACCTACTTGCTCTTGTATTCCATGCCACTAATAATAAAGCTGAGAATATTGAATGTGTTACGTTAATTGCTCTCTCTGCCATCTTCAATTATCTCTGCCTCTATTCCCTCTTTAGACTTATACCCCTTCAACTGTCAAATCTACCAACATGGCAATGCCTATCATTGTCTTCGTTACAGTCTACAATTCTTCCAAATTTTGTCTCATCTGCAAACTTTGTAGTAGAGTCCTGTACACCACAATCCAAAACATTACTATACATCAGGAAAAGCAAGGGTCCCAACACTAAATCATGAGGAACTACACAACATAAAACTCCTCCGCCCAAAATATATCCATTGACCATTACCCTCTGTTTCGTAATGCTCTTTTTTTTTATCCATAATGCTATGGTCCTCTTTATACCATGACTTAAAACTTTCCTCACAACTGGCACTGTATCAAACATCTTCTGGAAATTTAGGTATACTGCATCAATTGTGTTACACTCATTCAGCCTGTATTACCTTTTCAGAAAACTCCAGCTCATTAGTTAGCCTTGATTTCCTCTTTGGAAATCCATGCTGAGCCATCCTATAAATCCAACCCTTTTCCATGTGATAATTAATTATATCCCAAATAATTGTTTCTAGAAAATTTCCCCACTGCTGAAGTTAAACTAACTGATCTGTACTTGCTGAGGTTATCCTGATAATCCTTTCTTGAACAAGACTATAATGTTTGCAATCCTCCAGCCTACTGGCACCTCCTCCTGGATTCCAGGGAAGGGTCTGGCCAATGCCCCACAGCTTCTACAGTCATTTCCTTCAATATCCTTGGATGAATCTCATCTGATCCTTGGGGTTTTTTTTTGCCAATGCTGAGTGCTAACAATCGATCCAAGACTTCTTCCTTACTAATTTTGAACATTTCCAGTGACAAGTTTCCTCCTCCATCACCCTGGCCTGGGCAGCAGCATCCTTTATTGTAAGAACATATGCAAAATATTGATTTAACAGCTCAGCCATGACCCTGCCTCTGTGTCCCCCTCTTGGTCTCTAATCGGCAATACTCCACCTTTAAACACT
Organism: Hemiscyllium ocellatum; assembly: GCF_020745735.1. Lineage (NCBI taxonomy): Eukaryota > Metazoa > Chordata > Chondrichthyes > Orectolobiformes > Hemiscylliidae > Hemiscyllium > Hemiscyllium ocellatum. The sequence continues at coordinate 90,678,997 of NC_083411.1, read as the reverse complement.
CGTTCACTTTAGAAGACTTTAGGATTTCCCTATATGCTAGCTTCTAGTTTTTTTTCTCATTGCTCTTCTTCAATCCTCTTAATGCTTTTCCACCTTCCCTGTAATCCTTCACCATTCCAGCTGATTTTCAATTGTAGTTTCTGCCTCACAGTTCTCATAACCTTTATAGCATGATCATATTGAGTGGTGGAACAGGCCCAACGGTCATCTTCTCCTCCTGTTTCTTATGCAACAGTATCACAAGAATTTTAGTTACTTCATGGAAAAAGTCATGTTCATTACCACAAAATATCTTCTAATTTTTATTCTACCATCTTTTCACACTGCTCTATGCATTAAACCACATTACTTTCCTGTCAGTACACCCTGGTAGAAATGGATTGTATCAGGAGGAGCTGTTTGTCCAAATTGGACAGTCTCCAGCTGTAGCATCTACATCAGAATTTCACATGACAGAGCACTCTATAAATGGCTCCATTGTTGGGACCTACCTTTAATTTAAACAGAACCCAATCCAGGTCAATTCATTGTGCTATATTACAAAACATCCAACAGGAGAAAATAATGTCTGTAAAAACTGAAGCTGTCATTAACAATCAATCTGTATATTCACAAATTATGAAGTTTTCTCAAGCTCTCATTGAAAAATGTGCATGTATTGACAAATGTATGGTAGTGTTGGTCATAGTGAGTCAGTGGTTGTACATCAGTACAGAAGTATGCATAACCACAGAAGAAATAGGAGCAGGGGAAGTTACATCGTCTTCAATAAGACCATAGTTGTAGCCCAAACTTTTCTTTACATTTAAAAATTATTGATCTTTATCATGAGCAACTGGATGACTGTGCATCCACAGTTATCCAGTTTCATAGATTCATAGATCTGCAACTACTTGAGCAAAGAAATCTCCCTTTGGCCTGGATGCTACAGTCACCTATGGAGGTGTGTGTTTCAGTCTGATGGGGTGGACTGGGATGAGTGAAAGTGCAATATATCAGGTGACTAGCTGATCTGCTTCATGCACACTGTCAGCCTCTTGCTCACAATACAGGGTATGGGTAAGGTCCCTACTTAGCTGCCTACCCTTATGTTTATCAAAGCCCTTAATTGCCTAGTGAAGTGACAATTAAGTGCCTCAGTGTATATCCACTGCCAAAAATCGCTGGGCAGTGGTAAGCAGACAGACTGTTTTTGAAAATGCAGGGTGAGGGGGGATAATTTGTGGAATCCTTGTGTGCATCAGGCAAACTCTGTCAACAGCCCCAAGATATCACTTGCAACAGCTCTCAATGGTGAAACCTTCTGTCAATGAGGGACAGAAGTGGAACCATCAGTCTGGCTCATGCTACCCATGGCACGTTATTGTTACAAGGCAAATTTCTTAAAAATCAGCCTATTCAGCACTGAATGCCCCAACTGGCCTAACCCACAACAAACTCTCCACCACAGCCACCTGCCACTTAAACACTCATCTACACAGCACCTACCCGTCACCCAGCTACCTACCCACCACACTTGCATCTTCATCCATTTGTTCATGACCTGCCCGTGTTGAAAAGTGAAGATAAAGTATAGACCAGGAATAGCAGGGAGCCAGGACCATGACTGCAAGGATACAACAGCAGAGATTGTACCTTTTCCAAACAGGGACCTTTTTCACTGGGTTAATAATCCAGATACATCGGCTCTGCATCAGTGTAACATGATATTTTGCCATATCAATATCAGGACTCAAACCCTCTTTGCACCCACATATATCCTAATCTGAAATTTCTTCCTTCTACTTGCATTAGAAATAACAGTAGCTCCAATGGCCCTCACAGCAAGGAAGTGTCTTATTGCTGTCACATGATCAGACAGGAAATATTTGAATTTTTTTGTGATCTTATCTTCCTGTGTGCTTTAGGTGGACTAAGTGTCGGAAAGTATTAAAGGGGGGGAGTTAAAATCTAGAGTCTCATTCTCTGGGAGGGAAATAGTTTGTCCATGACATCTGCAACTCCCGGTTGGAGTTCAAACTGGAATGCTAGTCTCAGGACTTCAAGCCAAGTGCTGAGTTTTGCATCTGTTTGTGATTGCCCTGAATTCTCCAGGAGGTAAAGATTAATTCCCAGGAGATTGTTGCAAGCCACCCAGGAGAAAAATAATTAGGACAGTAAAAACTTGTGCTTTTAAAACAGTGAATCTTGAACATCTTTAGTAATTAGTTAAAATCAAAATGGATGTAGGGAGAAAAGACTGGCTGACAATAAAAGGAATCAGGTAATTAAGGGTCTGATATACATGTTGGGGGACAGTCGTGGGAGGATGGCTGGTGCAGTTACAAGCTGGAGATCATGTGATGAAATCACCAGGAATTTATCCAACAGGAGTTGACAAACTTGACATTTGTCTGGGCCAGATCCTGCAACATTGTTGAAGGAAGGAACAGATTGTGTGGAAAAACAGATTATAACCTCGGTTCCTCCAAACCGTGTGTCAGACAGTCTCACAGGGTTTTTCTGTTTGAGATTCAAATGTCAACAAGTGGTTAACTACAACTAACTGTGAGCACTAACTAAATGTCATGACTTCTGCATAATCAAACTAAGAGAGAATTACTCAAACTTCCTGTCAGTGACAGTAATGCACTGCAACAAATGTACAGATAAAATCAACAGGAAAACATTTTCATTGAATAAAACTCAATTCAAGTCTCCTGAAGTCAAGATGGTTAAAACAGCAGGACATCCATTATACCTCATCCCAATCTCTGACTCATTTCTTTGCGTTTTCACAATCATCTCAGTAAAATACAAAGGTATTCCTCATAAAATGCCCTACCAAACCTATAAAAGATTCTGCTTTGCTGTCAGCTCCAAGTACCAAGGCCATCATTACTTTACAACAGCATTTAGCAGTGACACTTAGAAAAGTACGATTCAAACTTACCAAGGAAAGAAAATTCCTGTTCTATTATTAAACAAAAGCACCTAAAATTACATTTTATATAAAGCTCCCTGTGCATAGGTTTGTAACGAATATGTAAACTTATTTGAAACTGACCTCAAGATGAAGAGTGGCCCCAGTAATTCAATATATTCAAGTTTGGTCTGAGCCAGACACACTTTTGCCCAAGTTAGAAGCTACTGATTTGAAAGAATTCTGCGATGGCCATGTCTTCAGCTGTTTGCCGTTTCATGGACTCTATCCTCTATGGATCAACACTTGTTCCTTAAAAGTTGTTCTATCTTATTAGATTGTACAACTTCAAGTCCCTCCCTAGTTTGTCCTTATGCTAGTGTAAGGCTCACTCACTCCTTTCAGTTGTGAAACATTTTTTTAAATGTACAAGTGTGCGTGCTGGAAAGGCACAGCAGGTCAGGCAGCATCCGAGGAGCAGGCGAATTGATGTTTTGGGCTTAAGTCCTTCATCAGGAATGAGGCTTGTGGGTCGGGGCTGAAAGATTAATGGGAGGGGGTGAGGTAAAGGGGAGATGGCTTGAAAAGCAAATGGTGGATGAAGGTTAGAGAAAAGGTGATAGGTCAGAGGGGGCAGTGATGGACGGGTCCGGAGGGCGGTGCCGAGTTGAAGGCTTGGGATTGGGATAATGTGGGGAGGAGGGGAAATAAGGAAGCTGTTGACATCCATATTTGTCCCGTATTGAAGTGTCCTACAGATGTTCTTTGAAACAATCTGCAAGAAGGTGTCCTACCAATGTCATCTACTGCATTCATTGCACACAGGGAGATAGGATGCCTTTTTGCAGATCATTTCAGAGAACATCTCTGGGGCACCCACACCCACCAAACCCACTGCCCTGTGGCTGAACACTTCAACTCCCCCTCCCACTCCGTCAAGAACATGCAGGTCCTGGACCGCCTCCACTACCAAACTGTTACCATCCAACACCTGGAGGAGGAACGCCTCATTCTATCTTGGGACCCTGCAAATACACGGGATAAATGTAGATTTCAACAGCTTCCTCATTTCCCCTCTCCCCACATTATCCCAGTCCTAAACCTCCAACTCAGCACCGCCCTCCAGACCCGTCCTTCACTGCCCCCTCTGACCTATCACCTCCTCCCTCACCTTCATACATCTATCACTTTCACAGCCACCTCGCCCCAACCGCACCCCCTCTCCCATTAACCTCTCAGCCCCAACTCACTAGCCTCATTCCTGATGAAGGGCTTATTCCTGAAATGTCGATTCTTCTGCTCTTCGGATGCAGCCTGCCCTGCTGTGCTTTTCCAGCATCACACACTCAACTCTGAACTCCAGCATCTGCAGTCCTCACTTTCTCCTACATTTTTTATGTCTACTTGGATATATATGTTACTGAATATAACTCTCTACTACAGGCTTCTCCTTATAGTCTTCTGTCTTGTACTTATCTTTGGTAATGTCAGAGTAGCATCAGCATTTACATCACTATTAACATATCCTCATGAAGGTATACTACAACTATGGCTTAAAGCTTCACTTGAACATTAAGATACTAAGTGGGTCAGTGTTTTAGTGCATTACTGAAAAGAGTGCACCACTTAGTCAGTTTTGAGAAGATGTGTAGCTCAGGTTGATGTTCTGGATGTAAGTTTGCTTGCTGAGCTAGAAGGTTTATTTTCAGACGTTTTGTCACCATACTGGGTAACATGAAGCAGTGAAGCGCTGGTGTTATGCCCCACTTTCTATCTATGTGTTTAGGTTTTCTTGGTTGGTGATATCATTTCCCATTTTTTTTCCCCTCAGAGGGTGGTAGATGGGGTCCGGTTGATAGAGTTCTGGTTGGAAGGCCATGCTTCTAGGAATTCTCATGCGTGTCTCTGTTTGGCATGTCCTAGGATGAATGTGTTGTCCTAAAACGCTAAAACTGGCCTGAGGATGGGAAACCAATGCCATCTGACAGAGTGCCACCAGCAAATAGCTGTATGTCCTGCATAAATACCTAAGGAAGCAGGTACGACCTAAATGGCTTAAATACAAACCTCCCCTTAACACTCCACTAGCCAAAGAATAGCAGAACACAATGGCCACAGAATGCTTAGAGAAATGATTAACGATGCCCACAACAGACTCCATAAATACAACTGGGGAATTTTGCGCCAAAAAACTTTAATGCGACAAATCATGAATGAACAGTAGAACAAGCCATGGACATAAGACAGTGGCAAACACAGAAAATGAAAAAATTAAACAAACTCACAAAGTAACAACATAGACAATACAGAAGCATGGATTTTAAAAACTTACCTGACAGACACTGAAAAAGCCATTTTAGTAAGAGGATTAAATTATTACCTCCAGGATGTGAACAAGAAAGATTTCTTAGCAGCATTACAAACAACACTGAAAGACAAGAACTCACAGAAAAACTTCAGCAAACCATCAGACAGACAGTTGTACCAACATTAAGCAGGAAAAAGGGGAAAAAAAACACTTGATACCCAAGAAAACAAAGCACTAGAAGGACTCAAAAAAGATAAAAACATTGTTATCCTACCTGCAGACAAAGGATGATTTACAGTCAATCATTTTAAATCGAACAGACTACATTGAGAAAGTGAACACTCTGCTTGCAGATGCCAACATTTAACAACAGATGGTGATAGACCTGACCGCACGACTAAAGAATCGAATCACAGCCTTACTCAAGAAACTCCAGAAATCTGGAGAATTAAACAAGACAAACTAGCAAAAAATGAAACCAGATGGATCCAACACACCACACTTCTACGGATTACCCAAAATTCACAAACCAGGAGCCACCCTCAGACCTCTAATCTTGCTACCTGTAACACCAATGTACAGATTAATCAAGGAACTACACCAAAGACTAAAAAACTTTGTAGAAGATTCATGTCACTCCATTCACTCCAACCAAGAATTCCTGAAGAACAAAGACCCCAAGATAAAAGAGGAGGAAAAGGTCGCCTTGGACACAACAGCCCTGTTCACATCCATCAACATCAAACTGGTCAAATGAAACACTGACTACACTATTAGAAGAACCAAAGATACACACACCAGACATCACCAATGTCATCAGTAAGGACACATTGTCAAGCTAGTTGACCTATGCCTTACCACCCACTTCACTTTCAACAACAAAATCTACAGGTAAACCAACAGAACACCCATGGGATCACCAATATCAGGGTTCTTAGCAGAGGCAGTAATGCAGAGACTCAAAAAAAAAACTACGCCAACCATCCAACCCAAACTTTGTCATCACTCATGAAACAATTTAGAGGAAACCTTCTAGACCATCAATAATACCCTTACTGGCATAAAATTCACTAAAGAGGAGGAAAACAACAACAAACTGCCATTCCTAGATGTCACAGTAGAGCAAACAGCCAAATGGGGGACTTTAAACCAGTGTCTACAGGAAAACAACACATATGGACCAAATGCTGAACTGCAGGAGCTATCATCCCAACATGGTGGGCGGCATGGTGGCACAGTGGTTAGCACTGCTGTCTCACAGCGCCTGAGACCCGGGTTCAATTCCCGACTCAGGCGACTGACTGTGTGGAGTTTGCACGTTCTCCCCGTGTCTGCGTGGGTTTCCTCCGGGTGCTCCGGTTGCTCCGGTTTCCTCCCACAGTCCAAAGATGTGCGGGTCAGGTGAATTGGCCATGCTAAATTGTCCGTAGTGTTGGGTAAGGGGTAAATGTAGGGGTATGGGTGGGCTGCGCTTCGGCGGGTCGGTGTGGACTTGTTGGGCCGAAGGGCCTGTTTCCACACTGTAAGTAATCTAATCCACAAACAAAGCTGCATCAGAACATTATTCCAATGAGCCACCACACACTGCAGTACAGAGGAACTATGCAGAGCAGAGGAAAATCACCTGTACAGTGTACTCAAAAAGAATGGATACCTAATGAACACAGAGTAAAAACAATGACTGCAGATGCTGGAAACCAGACTCTGGATTAGTGGTGCTGGAAGAGCACAGCAGTTCAGGCAGCAACCGAGGAGCTGTAAAATCAGCGTTTCGGGCAAAAGCCCTTCATCAGGAATGAACACTGTCCACTGATTTCTCAGCAACCACCCCAAACAGCCAGACAAAACATGTCCAGAAATGCTAACCATTCTCCCCTATATTAAAGACATCTCAGAAATGACTGCCAGACTACTCAGACCTCTTGGCATCATTGTAGCCCAAAAACCTGCCAACACATTAAAACAGCAGCTAATGAACTTGAAAAACCCTATACAGATAACAAGCAGAACAAACAAAGTTTACAAAATACTTTGCAAGAACTGAAACAAATACTACATTGGACAGAGAGGCAGAAAATTGTCAACAGAATACATGAACATCAACTAGCCACAAAAAGACATGACCCACTATCGCTAGTATCCTTACAAACAGATGAGGAAGGACACTGCTTTGACTGGAACAACACATCCATCCTAAAATATGCCAAACAGAGACACACACGAGAATTCCTAGCAGCATGGCATTCCAACCAGAACTCTATCAACAAACACATCGATTTGGACTCCATCTAACATCCTCTGAGAAAAAGTTTAGGAAAGGACATCAACACAAGAAATGACATCATCAACCTAAGGAAACCTAAACACACAAATAGAACATGGGACATAACACCAGTGCTTCACCAGAGGCTCATTGATGATGTTACCTAGTATAGTGATGAAACGTCTGAAAACAAACTTCTAGCTCAGCGAGCAAACTTACATCCAGGTCTCTGAGCAATTAAAAAGATGCCCTGCATCCTACTGCAGTTGTTTAGATGTATACCTTATCAAATCTACTCCCCACAATATTATTCATAAAAAAGGTGCTTCACCCCATGTGCTCCCTCAACAACAATCAGAAACAGATTAATTGGGTGTTGCTATCAATGCAATGTATGGGAGCCACATTACAACAGTGACTGGGGTTGATTGCAGGATACTTTGAGGTATATTATGGCTGTGAAAAGCATTACATATTAAAAATGGAAGTTCTTTCTATAATTGCTAGGTGACGGATCTGGTTTGAACAGCAAAATGCTGCAATTCCTTGGCCCTCTGATGATTTTAGTGAAATAAAAACATGAATTTTAATTTGCAGAATTTCAGTAGGATCTGATATAGGTGAGATTTTATAAATTCAAGAGAAAGCAATCTATTTAGAAATGGTAGCTTTACAAATGCACCATTGTTGATTACAAGATTTATACGTGACTAAGTACGATATCACCATACTTCAGTAAACTCAACATTTTAAATGTTCTCAAAATTAAACCACACAAAAACAGGTGACAGAAAGGTTATTTGAAAAAGTACCTTTCTTATAGCTCCAAAAGGTTTCTAAATGTATTTCTTTGCACGCAACACAAGCTAAAATAGCACTATCAGAATGCTGTTATGCTGATGTAAATGTTTATGAATGGGACAATTATTGTACAAAGTAGTCTCTGTGAAAACATCTATTCATTAAAGTGACAGCTGAGCTCAGTGCTAAAGTTAACCATTATCTCCATAACTACATCTGGGTAATAAATCTCAAACATAAAAAACAGGAGGCTCCACTTATAGTTAAACAAAATGTCACCATGACATTGATCCTCTCACTATGTTCTCCTTCAGGTAGAATAGACAAATATTTGATGAATTATGAAATTTACATCAGCACTACTCTATTTTCAGATATGGAAAAATGTAAAGGGTTTGAATTCTAGTGAATGTTCATGGAAATTCAAAACCAAAATTAATTTTAATAATGACCAATTTTGTAAATATATGCTTTTCCATTATAACACACTGATCTACGTCATATTTGTTCATTCTGAAGAGTCCACACCCAAACTATAAACTAATCCATGCTTGCCACAGATGTTAGCTGACCTGCTGGTTCCTATATTTTTTTTCTTTTTGACATGAACATACAAATAATCTTATCAATCATCTTATGATAATTCATACAATAATGAAAACAAGTCATTTTTAAATACAGTTCCCAAACTAACATCTGTTCTTACCCTGGCTATTTGGTTTTGACCCAAATTTGCTCACTACTTTGGTAAAACACCAAGGAAATTTATTTATCTTCATGAAGTGAGATGTAGGGTTGAATTGCATGTCATCTTTGGTTCAGTGTTTAGTATTTTTTTGGAGGGATTTTCCACCACAATGCCAAGCAACATCCCTCATCAAATCTTACCAAAACTGACCTCATCAACTACCTACCATGCTTCTATGTGTCACTCTTTTGATTCGAACATCATCTTACCAGCTGCTCTTCCCAGACCAGCTTGTCACTGCCAGAATATCCCAGAACTAATGGGCATCTGTGGTACTGCTGCCATCTTTAAAAGGACATTACGCACACAGCCAATCACGGTCAGTCTGGCGTTGCCCTGATATTTTCATAGATGTGGCAGACAAAGGAAATATAGCACTCCGTTTTTCGGGCATGATTCTGGACAGGCAGTTGCAGAGGCGGGATGCCTTTTTTTCCCAGGACCAGTAAAAGATGTCTCTAAGTGAACAAATGCACAGCACTGGAGAAGATGGTTAATGAGCTTCTCCACTCCATCAGCATAAGGTTCACCATCTTCTTTCAGATGTCTCACAGTCACGAGCTCTGATACTGTACTCACCTCCCACCAAAGCTCATCTGCTCTACCATCCCACTATTGCCTGTAACTCCTTCCCTCACTCACCCAAACCTCCAAAACCACTCACCCTGAATGCCCTCCACACTGTCTACTCATTTGAAGAACTCATTCATGACCATGAAGCAACATAATGGTAGGCAATATTTTTAATTAATGTTGTGATTATTTTTTGGGGTAAATTGTTTGGACATATAGGGTGGAATCTTATAAAGGCCCGAATGAGGGGTCTGGTGCACACATGCACCAACAGGAACATCTGTGCTACTCACTTCCATCTCCCTTAATATCTGCTTCTTTCTCAATCCACGATGAAAGCAGTCTATAACAGGGCAGAAAGAGTCAAGACCCACTGCCCAGGTTTTGGCTCCACATTCTCTCTGTGGAGATTATCTGACTCTGATCACTCTGAAAAGCTGACTGACCATGTCCAAGTCCCTAGAAAGGTATCGGAGTTTGCACTTTACTTATGATGTTGGGACTCTCCTCAGCCAAAGACTGTCACTCCTGAACTGAGCTGCAAATGTGTTGCTGGTCAAAGCACAGCAGGCCAGGCAGCATCTCAGGAATAGAGAATTCGACGTTTCGAGCATAAGCCCTTCATCAGGAATGAGAGAGAGAGAGCCAAGCAGGCTAAGATAAAAGGTAGGGAGGAGGGACTAGGGGGAGGGGCGATGGAGGTGGGATAGGTGGAAGGAGGTCAAGGTGAGGGTGATAGGCCGGAGTGGGGTGGGGGCGGAGAGGTCAGGAAGAGGATTGCAGGTTAGGAGGGCGGTGCTGAGTTGAGGGAACCGACTGAGACAAGGTGGGGGGAGGGGAAATGAGGAAGCTGGAGAAATCTGAATTCATACCTTGTGGTTGGAGGGTTCCCAGGCGGAAGATGAGGCGCTCCTCCTCCAGCCGTCGTGTAGTTGTGTTCTGCCGGTGGAGGAGTCCAAGGACCTGCATGTCCTCGGTGGAGTGGGAGGGAGAGTTAAAGTGTTGAGCCACGGGGTGATTGGGTTGGTTGGTTCGGGCAGCCCGGAGGTGTTCTCTGAAGCGTTCCGCAAGTAAGCGGCCTGTCTCACCAATATAGAGGAGGCCACATCGGGTGCAGCGGATGCAAAAGATGATGTGTGTGGAGGTACAGGTGAACTTGTGGCGGATATGGAAGGATCCCTTGGGGCCTTGGAGGGAAGTGAGTGTGGAGGTGTGGGCGCAAGTTTTACATTTCCTGCGGTTGCAGGGGAAGAGTATGGCTGACATCCGTGAAAACCAACTAGGTTTAACCCTACTGCGAATCCTCTTGCAAGGATGCCTGCCTTGAAGAATTTTTCCTCCTCTCTCTACAAGAATCTCAGGGAATCCCTCTCCCACTGCAACTCCCAGGTCATTCCTCTGCCCTGAAGCTCTTCAACCATGTCCTGAAACAAACTCGGTACCACAGCCACATTTGCTTCCTCAGTGCCTGCCTCCGTAACCAACTCATCCCACACGGACTCCGAACCACCTTTAAACCAGCAGAGTTCGGACCCGAACAGGACAAACTGTACAGACTACAGATTCAAAAACACCAGCAACAGTTCTCCTTCAGGATCCTCCGTTCCACGCTTGCAGCAATGCGCCGGCACCTGACCTCTCTAGAGTCAGCCCTGCCTCAGCTGAGGGTCACACTGTCTCAGAATTGCAAAGGACCCACTCTGTACTACATCCTCAGGAGAATTCATACTCTCAACAAACAGTACTTCAACTCCATCTCAAACATCAAAAACTGTAAGTACAACAAACTTTTATCCACACACCTCCATAACCAGCACTCCTCAAACATTCCAGAAGATTCCCCCAGCCTCGGAAACGCCATTAGCCATGCGGCTGATGCAGCTTCCACCCCCACGCTGATTGATTTTGTCACTTCCGCCCCCATCATGGCCACTCCCAAAGCCACTTCCGGCCCTCACATCATCACTGATGCCACACGCTTAGTGACTTCCGCCACCCCTACTGCCGTGTCTGCCACCACTTCCGCTCGCACCAGCCCCACTCACCTGCAGTCTGCTGACACGCACCCCACAGACCCCACTGTCACTGTCCTCACCCCCCAGAATCCTGAGGGGCACATTACCCCTGCTCATGACTCCACCCCCATTCCCCCCACCATCACACCCACTCCAGTTACCGGCTCTGCCCCCACTCCCAGCTCCACACACACACCAGATCCCAGCTCCCAGCCTTGCCGGGTTTTCACCATCCCCCCAGACCTCCCCTCACTGAGGACGAACGATCAGTCCTCAGCAAAGGACTCGCCTTCATCCCCCTCTGTCCACGCATCAATGAATTTAATACACGCCGTGACGTCGAACAATTCTTCCGTCGCCTCCGCCTCCGAACTTAATTTCACAATCAGGATTCCCGCCCACCTTCCGAGGACCCCTTCGCCCACCTCCAACACACTGCATCCACCTGGACACCCCGCGCTGGCCTATTACCTGCCCTCGACCTCTTCATTTCCAACTGCCGCCGGGACATTAACCGCCTCAACCTCTCTACCCCCCTTCCCCACTCTAACCTCTCACCCTCACAACGCGCAGCCCTCCAATCCCTCTGCTCCAATCCCAACCTCACCATTAAGCCAGCGGATAAAGGGGGTGCAGTGATAGTCTGGCGCACTGACCTCTACACCGCTGAAGCTAAACGCCAACTCGAGGACAGCTCTTCCCACTGCCTCCTAGACCATGATCCCATCCCATCACCAAACCATCATCTCCCAGACCATACAGAACCTCATCACCTCAGGAGATCTCCCACCCACAGCTTCCAACCTCATAGTCCGGGAACCCAGCACTGCCCGGTTCTACCTCCTTCCCAAGATCCACAAGCCTGACCACCCTGGCCGACCCATTGTCTCAGCATGTTACTGACCCACTGAACTCCTCTCTACCTACCTCGACACTGTCCTATCCCCCCCTAGTCCAGGAACTCCCCACATACATTCAAGACACCACCCACGCCCTCCACCTCCTCCAAGACTTCCGTTTCCCTGACCCACAACGCCTCATCTTCACCATGGATATCCAATCCCTCTACACCTCCATCCGCCATGACCAGGGCCTCCAAGCCCTCCGTTTTTTCCTCTCCAGACGTCCCCTACAGTACCCTTCCACCGACACTGTCATTTGTTTGGCCGAACTGGTCCTCACGCTTAACAATTTCTCCTTTGAATCCTCCCACTTCCTCCAGACCAAAGGGGTAGCTATGGGCACACATATGTGCCCCAGCTATACCTGTCTCTTTGTTGGCTATGTAGAACAGTTGATCTTCCGTAATTACACCCGCACCACTCCCCACCTCTTCCTCCATTACATTGATGACTGCATTGGCGCCACCTCGTGCTCCCGCGAGGAGGTTGAGCAATTCATCAACTTCACCAACACATTCCACCCTGACCTTAAATTTACCTGCACCATCTCTGACACCTCCCTCCCCTTCCTGGACCTCTCCATCTCCATTAATGATGACCGACTTGACACGGACATTTTTTACAAACCCATCGACTCCCACAGCTACCTGGATTGCACCTCTTCCCACCCTATCTCTTGCAAAAATGCCATCCCATATTCCCAATTCCTCCGCCTTCGCCATATCTGCTCCCAGGAGGACCAGTTCCACCATAGAACACACCAGATGGCCTCCTTCTTTAGAGACCGCAATTTCCTTCCCACGTGGTTAAAGATGCCCTCCAACGCATCTCGTCCACATCCCACACCTCCACCCTCAGACCACACCCCTCCAACCGTAATAAGGACAGAACGTCCCTGGTGGTCACCTTCCACCCTACCAACCTTCGCATAAACCAAATCATCCGCCGACATTTCCGCCACCTCCAAAAAGACCTCACCACCAGGGATATATTTCCCTCCCCACCCCTTTTCGCCTTCTGCAAAGACTGTTCCCTCCGTGACTACCTGGTCAGGTCCACGCCGCCCCCCCCCCCCCCAAGACCCACCCTCCCATCCTGGCACTTTGCCCTGCCACCGCAGTAACTGTAAAACCTGTGCCCACACCTCCTCCCTCACCTCTATCCAAGGCCTTAAAGGAGCCTTCCACATCCATCAAAGTTTTACCTGCACATCCACTAATATCATTTATTGTATCCGTTGCTCCCCATGAGGTCTCCTCTACATTGGGGAGACTGGGCACCTCCTAGCAGAGCGCTTTAGGGAACATCTCCGAGGTACCCGCACCAATCAACCCCACCGCCCCGTGGCCCAACATTTCAACTCCCCCTCCCACTCTGCCAAGGACATGGAAGTCCTGGGCCTCCTTCACTGCCACTCTCTCACCACCAGACGCCTGGAGGAAGAACGTCTCATCTTCCGCCTCGGAACACTTCAACCCCAGCGCATCAATGTGGACTTCAACAGTTTCCTCATTTCCCCTTCCCACACCTCATCCTAGTTTCAAACTTCCAGCTCAGCACTGTCCCCATGACTTGTCTGGACTTGTCCAACCGGCTTATCTTCTTTTCCACCTATCCACTCCACCCTCTCCTCCCTGACCTATCACCTTCATCCCCTCCCCCACTCACCCATTGTACTCTATGCTACTCTCTCCCCACCCCACCCTCCTCTAGCTTATCTCTCCATGCTTCCAGCTCGCTGCCTTTATTCCTGAAGGGCTTTTGCCCGAAATGTCGATTTCGCTGCTCATTGGATGCTGCCTGAACTGCTGTGCTCTTCCAGCACCACTGATACAGAATCCATGAAAACCTTCCTGACTTGGTGTTTTTTCGAAATGGCAAGGTATCACAACAATAGCCTGTTGCCTCTGACTGAGGGGGCAAAGTGCATAAAGACAAAGCAATGGTAGGCAGGGATGTTGTGTCCATTTAGGCTCAGATGGGGCATATTGGGAGCAGCTTAGACCTTGGAGCTTCAGCCTGGTCCAGTCCACAGGCAGGGTAAATGCCCCTGAGTGTACTGTGACCTTGCAGCAGCCTTAGAATGATAGTCCCTGCCATTTGAACGTATGTGGCATCATAGAGCCCTGACAAAACTGGAGTCAATAGCAATTGGAGGAAAGTTCTCTGCTGGTTGGAGTCATACTTGGCACAAAAATAGATGGTTATGATTGTAGGAGTTCCTCAGAGTAGTATCCTCGGTCAAACCACCTTCACCTGCTTCATCAATGAACTTCCCTCCAACATAACATCAGAAGAGGGTACATTTGCCAATGACGGTGCAATATTCAACACTATTCAAGACTCCTAGATACTAAAACAGCCCATGTTCAAACGTAGCAAGACCTTGACAATATTGGGCGGAAAATTGGCAGATACCATTTGCACTATATAAATGCCAGGCAATAACCATCTAACCACTGGCCCTCGACATTCAAAGGTGTTACCATCACTGAATTCTCCACAAAAGTAAGAAATGTGATGGAATACTCCCCACTTGCCTGATTGTTACTGGAGCTGTACCCAGTCAGGAAGCTTGACACTATCCAGGACAAAGCTGCCCACTTGATTGGCACCACCGTCCACAGGCATTCAGTTACTCTACTGCTGTGTAGCAGCAGTGTGTACTAGCTACAAGATGCATTACAAAAATTCCCCAAAGATCCTTAGGCAGTACCACACCCATAGCCAGTTCCATCTAGAAGGACAAGGGCGGCAGATATTTTGGAACACCACCACCTGCAAGTTCCTGTCCAAGCCATTCACCACTCTGACTTGGAAATAGATCACCGTTCCTTGACTGTCACTAGGTCAAACTCCTGGAATTCCCTCCCTCAGGGCATTGTGGGTCAACCCACCGCTCCAGGACCGCAATGGTTCAAGACGAGAGCTCACCAGCACCTTCTCAAGGGCAAACTGAAATGAGCGATAAATGATGGACATCCAGTGACATTCACATCCCATGAGTGAATTAAAAATTTGCCGGTGCAGCCTGAGGTAGAGTTTTGAAGTGCAGAAGGTAACTGTGGACTGGAGGTGCACTAGGGGATGCTTAGACATAGGCACATGTTGGAAGCTAATGTCTGTGGATTTTGAGAAAAATCCATCTGGTTCACTAATGTTCTTTAGAGAAGAAAACTGCTATCCTTACCTGGTCTGGCCCACATGTGTCTCCAGACCCACAACAATGTGGTTAACATTCAACTAACCTCTGGGCAATTAGGGATGGGCAATTAATATTGGTCTGACCAGTGGCCGTCATATCCTGTGAATGAATTTTTTAAAAAGTGCCTAGTATACTTGGAGCACGCCCTGAGTCATTGGCTCCGGGTGTCCAACATGGAGATAAGCACCAAGTTGAAGTCATCAGGTATTGCTCTGACTTTAATCTCGAGATTATTGTTTGGCACATTTGGTAAGCAAGGAAGCTACATATTAATGAGGTTTGAGGTGCTGTTAGTAAGGTGGTTAATGAGCAATCATCTTCTTTAATAGGCTGCTTACTATTGTTTAGCAAAAGATATTGCTCCATGATTCACAGATATACACGGAAGGTGCAAAGAGTTGCTCCTGATGTCGAGATAGGCCTTACTGGAATTCTTGTCCAATTCTGCCACATATTTTGCCAATGCCATCATATCCATAGTCATAGAGATGTACAGCATGGAAACAGACCCTTCGCTCCAACCCGTCCATGCCGACCATATATCCCAACCCAATCTAGTCCCACCTATCAGCACCTGGCCCATATCCCTCCAAACCCTTCCTATTTGTATACCCATCCAAATGCCTCTTAAATGTTGCAATTGTACCAGCCTCCACCACACCCCCTGGCAGCTTATTCCAGACACGTTCCACCCTCTATGTGAAAAAAGTTGCCTCTTAGGTCTCTTTTATATCTTTCCCCTCTTATCCTAAACCTATGCCCTCTAGTTCTGCACTCCCCAACCCCAGGGAAAAGACTTTGTCTATTTACCCTATCCATGCCCCTCAATTTTGTAAACCCCTACGGTCACCCCTCAGCTTCCAATGCTCCAGGGAAAACAGCACCAGCCTCTTCAACCTCTCCCTATAGCTCAAATCCTCCTGGCAACATCCTTGTAAATCTTTTCTGAATCCTTTCAAGTTTCACAACATCTTTCCGATAGGAAGGAGACCAGAATTGCACGCAATATTACAACAGTGGCCTAACCAATGTCCTGTACAGCTGCAACATGACTCCCAACTCCTGTACTCAATACTCTGAGCAATAAAGGAAAACTTACCAAACGCCTTCTTCGCTATTCTATCTACCTGCAACTCTACTTTCAAGGAGCGATGAATCTGCACTCTTTGTTCAGCAACACTCCCTAGGACCTTACCATTAAGTGTATAAATCTTGCTAAGATTTGCTTTCCCAAAATGTAGCACCTCGCATTTATATGAATTAAACTCCACCTGCCACTTCTCAGCCATTGGCCCATCTGGTCCAGATCCTGTTGTAATCTGAGGTAACCCTCTTCACTGTCCACTACACCTCCAATTTTGGTGTCATCTGCAAACTTACTAACTATACCTCTTATGTTCGCATCCAAATCATTTATGTAAATGACAAAACGTAGAGGACCCAGCACCAATCCTTGTGGCACTCCACTGGTCACAGGCCTCCAGCCTGAAAAACAACCCTCCACCACCACCCTCTGTCTTCTCCCTTTGAGCCAGTTCTGTATCCCAAATAGTTAGTTCTTCCTGTATTCCATGAGATCTAACCTTGCTAATCAGTCTCCCATGCTCGAACCTTGTCGAACGCCTTACTGAAGTCCATATAGATCATATCTACTGCTCTGCCCTCATCAATCTTCTTTGTTACTTCTTCAAAAAACTCAATCAAGTTTGTGAGACACAAATTCCCATGCACAAAATCATGTTGACTATCCCTAATCAGTCCTTGCCTTTCCAAATACATGTACATCCTGTCCCTCAGGATTCCATCCAACAACTTGCCCACCACTGACGTCAGGCTCACTGGTCTATAATTCCCTGGTTTGTCCTTACCACCCTTCTTGAACAATGGCACCACGTTAGCCATCCTCCAGTCTTCTGGCACCTCTCTTGTATCTATTGATGATGCAAATATTTCAGCAAGAGGCCCAGCAATCACTTCTCTAGCTTCCCACAGAGTTCTCGGGTACACCTGATCAGGTCCTGGGGATTTATCCCCTTTTATGCATTTCAAGACATCCAGCACTTCCTCCTCTGCAATCTGGACATTTTGCAAGATGTCACCATCTATTTCCCTACAGTCTATATCTTCGATATCCTTTTCCACAGTAAATACTGATGCAAAATACTCATTTAGTATCTCCCCCATTTTCTGCAGCTCCACCCAAAGGCTGCCTAATGTGGGCACTATAAGATTCCACCCTATATGTACAAAAAAAATTCACCAAAAATAATCACAACATTGATGCACAATTTTGCTTACTGCTATGCTGTTTCACTATTAGGAATGAATTATGCATTAGTCCATAAATCCAACAATCCAACAATATATCACTGTTGATGATCTGTCGGAATCATGCTCAATATCAAACTCAACATTGACAGATCAGTGATTTAAATGGCAGCACAGCTATGTGTAGCAGCATTAATCTATGAAAAAGTTCAAAACAAATGCAGCTAAATTGCTCATTCGCGCTTTCTTTAAGACACAAAAGCCTCAAACATAAAGCAGCCCAATTGTAGCTGACAAGAGGAGTTTAAAGACTGTATTAAATCAAAGGTAGAGGCTATTTATGTTGAGAGTAAAAGGGTCAGCCTGAGGACTGGGAGGATTTTACATTTTATCAAAGAAGCACCAAAAATTGATAAAGAAAGTGAATAGTAAATATGAGATTCAATAGACATGAAAACAAATTATATACATTTTGTATTGGCCAATTAGAATCGGAGACAGATGAAGTTATAATAGGAAATGAGGAACAGCAAAGATGTTAGACAAAGTAAAAATAGAAAAAGTTGGATATATTCAGCCAGTTATGAGGGGGATTAGTAGAGGATTGAATATGCACTGGCAGGTTTCAATGCACTGTGGTTTATCTGTTTCACTTAAATAAATCAACAGTAAACAGTATAAGTTAATGGGGATGAATTTTCTTGCCATTTTTGACTGTCTAAACTTCCCAATGAGAAAACTCAGATGGAAGCTATTTCTCTCAAAGGTTTCATCTGAGTTTCTCCAAGAACTATTTGATGAGTTTTCGGGGCCCAAGCTGCATACAGCTTGTTAAACAGCTTGTACATTTCCTGGCTTTACCAGCAAGGACCTTCTGGTAAGTTATACCTGGTTTAATCAGGTTCTGCACCTGCTAGGATCAGCTTATATTGGTCAAAATGAAGAATTTCAGACAGAAAAGTTTGCAGATATCTGGGTCTGGGGAATTCAGATTCTGACATCAAGACGGACAACATCGTCTTCCAGGAGGCCCTTCAAAGAGCAACCCAACCAATCCAATCCTATCCTTGTAACCCTGCATTTCCGGTGGCTAAGCTACCCAATCTGCAAATCCCTGGACATTATGGGGCAATTTAGCATTGGCCAATCTACCTAACCGACATATTTTTGGACTGTGGGAGGAAACTGGAACAGCTGGCAGAAACCCAATCTGAGGATAATGTGCAAACTCCACCAAAGGCTGGAAATGCTAACCACTGAGCCACTATGCCATCCCAATTAGAATGATAGAATTTCATTTGAATGTGTTTTCTTTGCATATTTTGACTAATGATATTGGAATAAAATTCTCACTGGCAAAAGTTGACACTTCTGTTCGTCTCCCCTACACTCCCACTCTGTCATTTCCTCTAACTTACTCAAAAGGGCTAAACGCACAAGCATGCCCCATGGTCAGCAGGCACCAATGGGCATAGCCAAATTAGTGGAGGGCTTATGTGATTCAGTGGTAGTATCCCTACCTCTGATCCAGGAGGCCTGGGTTCAAGTCCCACCTGCTGCAGAGGTGTGCAATAACATCCCTGAACAGATTGATTAGAAATGTCTCTGCCAAATTAGGAAGATTACCTGTGGTGCAGAAGATGTGGTGTTTTTGTATTCACCATTTCCTGAATATTAATTTTCATGTCCAGAGTTGCAATTGTCTCTCTAAGGGGGCTTCGCCAAACTTAAAAGATCAGCTAGCTCTCTCTTCTATGGATTGTAAAGTATGACAGCAATCATAGTTTGGGTCAATTGAAATATTAAACTTCTAAATGACTCTATTGGCCAGCTCCCTGTGATGGGCACATATATTTAGGTAGCATTGGCATCATCCTTCAGCCTCTCATTTTCTCACCCTGACTGGCTGGCTGTCTCCAGCACACCCCCATGCCAGGACTCCATTTCACTCCTCACCTCTATAAAAAATTGTCAAATTAACCTGTTCTGAGATGTTATGACAACTCCAAAGCAGGTGAGCTTAAAACCTGGTTCAGAGGTAGAGACACTACCACTTCACCACAACAGCTCTTCTCCCTCCTTTACAATTATTGCCACCTCTGCATTCTAGCATGCTGCTTCCAATCCCTAAAATTGATTTCCTCCACTTCCCAATCACAATAGGAGCTCTTGATATATCCCCTCGACATTCATTGTTTTGACCCCCAGGATTGATCATGACCAACCCCCTGCCTCACTTGGATTTAAAGTTTCAGTTGATAAGTGACTGGGGCCATGACCAAACTCTGTCCAAAAGGAAAACCCACTAACATTTGAGAATGGTATGTACTGGTCCAACTTGTCTTGTATGCCTCAAGATGGAGCTTTAGATAACCACTATGTTCATTTCTATTTTTTTTTTGTTTAACTATTTCTTTCCCCAAAAATTTCTGAGCAGGTTGCATAGAATCTGTGGAATTGAATGTTGCCCACTCCCCAGACTGTAGTGGTACAGACCCTGAGTACTCAAAATGGCTGACCAG
Organism: Hemiscyllium ocellatum; assembly: GCF_020745735.1. Classification (NCBI taxonomy): domain Eukaryota; kingdom Metazoa; phylum Chordata; class Chondrichthyes; order Orectolobiformes; family Hemiscylliidae; genus Hemiscyllium; species Hemiscyllium ocellatum. The sequence continues at coordinate 90,658,490 of NC_083411.1, read as the reverse complement.
GTCCCACCCCTGCACCAATATTGGACATTGCCCTTCACTTACTGAGTCAGGGTCCCCTGACTGAAAACTGTCTCCCTTGATCTGACTGCGGACTTCTCCCCTTAGACTTTGAGACATGGCCATTTGGTTGAAGCATATGTAAGGCACTTGCCTTTGAACATTGCTGGTGTTATACTAACCTAGCATTGTGTAGTCAGCAACATGTCCCCACCCTTGACTGATCTCTGCTGACATCCATGACACACTGCCTGGCTTAGACAGGTAAAACAAGGCAGAATTGCTGTCAGATTTTAAGTTCTGAATGAATGGTCGATGCACAAAAATGCAAGGCAAGGCAGGGATGCTGTGATCATCCAAATAAATGCAAAGTGAGTGAGTGCCAAGACAGCAAGTGAGAAGCCCAGAGATTAGATTAGATTACTTACAGTGTGGAAACAGGCCCTCCAGCCCAACAGGTCCACACTGACCCGCCAAAGCGCAACCCACCCAGACCCATTCCCCTACAAATACCCCTTCACCTAATACTACGGGCAATTTAGCATGGCCAATTCACCTGACCTGCACATTTTTGGACTATGGGAGGAAACTAGAGCACCCAGAGGAAACCCATGCAGACACAGGGAGTATGTGCAAACTCCACACAGGCAATCGCCTGAGGCGGGAATTGAACCCTGGTCTCTGGCGCTGTGAGGCAGCAGTGCTAACCACTGAGCCACCGTGCTGCCCACTTTTTTAAAAAAAAACTTCCATTCTGACTGCAATGAAGTGACTAGATGAGGGTGCGTGCCCACGAGTATGAGTGTATGGACGTCATAAGTTTTCTAATTGCCATTGTTTTTATGTTCTGTTAACTGATATCATGTTAAATGTTAGATGCAGCCTGCTCCAATCCAGGAGCTGGAGGGCCTTTCTCTGGGTGCAAAAGTACCCTTGCAGCAGCATTACAATGAAAGCTGTCCATGTGCTCCAAGGACAGATTTAAAGTGGAGAACTGTATTTAAGTTGAAGATGAGCCACGAGGTAGTGGACAGGCTGGTTCATTTCCAATGCAACTTCCATGCATGGGGGTGAGAGTGGTCAGTGCCCACAGAGTATACCCCGAGATGTCGGTGATATAATGTCCAAGGTAGAAGCCCAGATGAGCAACCTGCGAGCTGGGATCACTAGGACCTGCGCTGACTCTCATGTTGGGAATTGTTGCTGCATATTTTCACCCTGGCAAGTGAGACAAAAGAAAAATGCATGCCAATGAAATGAAATTAGGTACTGATGGCACACAAATGCATGTAAACAGGCCTCTCACTGCTCACTAATGAGATTCTCATCTTGCCCATTCAAAACCTGGTTGCAAAATTAGACAAGAGTTTCTTAATGTGAAGAATCTCATTTCTGCAGTTTACTTCACCTTTTATGAACTGACCCATCAATGGCCATATCATTTAGGGGCTGGAAAAATTCCAACCATATGTATCTAGTCAAATGGAGCCAGAAGTGACACATCTGTCTCCATCAGGTTCTCAAGCTAGATTCCTGTTTTCCCCACAAAACTGTATGACATTATCAGATTGGGTGGAGCTTCATGCAGTGTCCAACCTTAACCCTTTCATTACCTTATATGACACTACTCATACCCTTTCCCAGCACAATCAGGCCAAACACTATTGTGGCTCAAGGTGAAGGCCCACTACCTCCTTTGGGCTACTTGACATGTTAAATATTAACCTGCAGCTTTGTCAATATCACTCACACTCAAATAACAAGTGGCTTACAAAATAAAGTTACTGAGGGTTTGTTCAGGTAGATGGAGAAAGACTAGTGATGAGAGGTAATTGATGGAAAACCATCACTGTGTGAGTGAAAAGGTAGATTCAGAGATATTTCAGCACTCAAGGATTTGTTAAGAGCACAGAATGCTTTGTCACAGGATGTGGTAAGCGCAATTTCATGAAAAATTGGTTAGGCATTTAAAGTAAAGGAATACACATAGCCTTGGGAAAGAACAGGACTGAGGGATTAGTTTCGGTGTGCTCTGACAAAAAGCTGGTGTGGCCATATGGGGTCAATGTCCTCCTATCCCTGTATGATTCAAAGTATGTACGAAAATGATCTCTTTATTCCTTCTCCAGTTTTCTCTGTGTACCAGTAACCATTGCTACAATCAATAAGATTGTGGTACTGTCTTTGTTTTCATTAATCCACTCAACTGTTGTGTATGTAGACCAACAGTTGATTGCATTCATTTTTCAAAGTTAAAACAATTGTATTTTGTGCACAGCAAGAAGACCACAGAAAACAATAAGATGAATGATCATTTTTGTGTTTTTAGTTTTGTTCTGCTTGAGGGAGAAATGTTGGCTTGGATCCAGAGAACTTGCTGTTCTTCTTTAACCAATGCCAAAGGATCAGTAATGTTCATCCAATCAGATAGTGAAGGTCTCAGATTAGCATCCTCGTCAAAGGAAATAAGCCAGACAGCTGCACTGATAAGAGTGTGGCGCTGGAAAAGCACAGCATCCAAGGAGCAGGACAGTTGACATTTCAAGCATAAGCCCTTCATCAGGAATATGAATAGGGAAGGGAGCTGATTGGGGGTGGGGGTGGGGCTGGGGCTGGGAGAAGGTATCTGGGAAAGCGATAGGTAGATGCAGGTGAGAGGTAATTGTGATGGGACGGTGGGCAGGATGGAACGCATAGGTGGGAAGGAAGATGGACAGGTCGAGAGGCCGAGTTGGAGGGTTGGATCTGGGAAGAAGTGGGGGGAGGGGAGATTTGGAATTTAGTGAATTCAATGTTGATGCCATGTGGTTGTTAGGTCCTGAGGTGGAAGATATTGTCAGGTGGCTTGGATTTGGCTGTGGAGGCAGCCCTAGACTTGCATGTTCTTGGGGAACTGGGAGGGGAAGTTGAAATGGTCGGCCACGGGGCGGTGGAGTTGTTTGTTGTGTGTATCCCAGAGATGTTCCCTGACACATTGTAAGAGTTGGCATTCGGTCTCCCTGATGTACAGGAGACCTCAGACAGCAACGGGGACAGTAAATGAGGTGGGTAGATGTGCAGGAAAATCTATGCTTGTTTTTAAAAGGTCCTTTGAGGCCTTGGATGAAGATGAGGGTAGAGGTATGGGTGCACATTTTACATCTCTTTTGGCAGCAAGGGAAGGTGCCAGGTGTTGAGGGTGGGTCAGCACTTTCTCTTATTATATGGACTGTACTTGCAGCACAATCTGTAACCTCATAGCCAGATATATCCCCCACTCAACCAATCAATCAGATATAAGCTCTGTAGTCCTGTATCAGTTTTGAATGATGGTGAAACATTAAACATCTCACTGGAGGAGATGGCCCCATAAATATCCCAACCTCAATAACTGAAGTGGGCAACACAGTGTAAAAGATAAGACTGAAAATTTCATAACAGATGTTCAACCAGAAGTGTCAATTGGATGATCCACCTTTAGATTAGATTAGATTACTTAGTGTGGAAACAGGCCCTTCGGCCCAACAAGTCCACACCGACCCGCCAAAGCGCAACCCACCCATACCCCTACATTTACCCCTTAACTAACACTACAGGCAATTTAGCATAGCCAATTCACCTGACCTGCACATCTTTGGAATGTGGGAGGAAACCGGAGCACCCGAAGGAAACCCACGCAGACACGGGGAGAACATGCAAACTCCACACAGTCTGTCGCCGGAGTCGGGAATTGAACCCGGGTCTCAGGCGCTGTGAGGCAGCAGTGCTAACCACTGTGCTACTGTGCTGCCCACCTTTACTTCCTCCAGTGGTTCCCAGCATCACAGATGCCAGCCTTCAGTCAACTAAATTCACTCTACATGACATCAAGAAATAATTGGAGGCACTGACTACAGCAAAGGCTATGGGCCCTGACAACATTCCAGCAATAGCACTGATGGCTTATGCTCCAGAACTTGCCACTCCCATTGCCAAACTGTTCCAGTCCAGTTACAACATTGGCAACTACCCAACAATGTGGAAAATTGTCCAGGTATGTCCTGTACATAAAAAGCAGGACAAAATCCAACCTGGTCAATTATCGCCCCTTCAGTCTACGCTTAATCATCAGTAAAATGATGGAAGGTGCCATCAACAGTGCTATCCAGCAGCACCTGCTCAGCTATAACCTGCTCAGAGGCGCCCAGGTTCCAGGCTGCATTCAACCGACTGTAGCATCAAGAAGCCCTGCAAAACTGGAGTCACTGGAATCAGAGGGCAAAATCTCTGCTGGTTGTAGTGATACCTGACACATAGGAAGATAACTGTGGTTGTTGGAGGTCAGTCATCTCAGCAGGAGTTCCTCAGGATGGTGTTCTTGGCCTAACCATCTTCAGCTGCTTCATCAATGACCTTCCCACCAGGAGAAGGTCAGAAGTGGAGATGTTCACTGATGATTGCACAATGTTCAGCATGATTCGCAACTCAGATGCTGATGCAATCTATGTTCAAATGCAACAAGATCTGGACAACATCCAGGCTTGAGCTGACAAGTGGCAAGTAACATTTGCACCACACAGATGCGAGGCAATGACCAATGTGTGGAGCATATTAATATGCTCGGGCATTTTGAGATGAAAAAAGAAGTGGTACTGTGTCTCTTGAAGAGCCATAAGGTGGATAAGTCCCCAGGGAAAGAAGGGAAATAGGGACAGTCCTGGAAACTATGACAGGTGAGTCTCACATCAGTGGTTAGGAAGCTATTGGAGAGAATTTATATGTATAGGATTTATACTCATTTGGAAAATGCTTAGCCTAATTAGGGGTGATCAACATGGCTTTGTGCAGGGCAGATCATGCCTTACTAACTTGATTGGAGTTCTTGAGGAGGTGACAAAGGTGATTGATGACAGTAGAACAGTGAATGTGGTTTACATCAATTTTAGTAAGAATTTCAACACCATCCCTCATGGTTGGCTCATCCAGAAGATTAAGATGCATGGGATCCATGGTGACTTGACAATGTGGATTCAGAATTGGATTGGCCATAGAAGACAGAGAGTAGTGGTGGAAGGGGAACTTTCAGGCTAGAGGACTGTGGCGAGTATTGTTCCACATAGATCCATATTTGGACCTCTGCTGTTTATGATATTTATAAGTGACTTGGATGAAAATGTAGAGGGTGTGTTAGTGTGTTTGCAGATGATACAAAGACTGGTGGAGTTGTGGATAGTATAGACATTTTTCAAAGGTTACAGCCAGATGTAGATATGGGCAGAGAAATGACAGATGGAGTTTAATCCATGTTAGTGTGAGGTGCTGCACTTTGGGAGACCAAATGTTAAGGGAAAAGAATACAGTTAGTGATAGGATCCTGAACAGCATTGATATACAAAGGGATCTTGGAATTCAAGTCTATAGCTCCCTGAAAGTGACCATGCAAGCACATAGGGTGGTGAAGAAGGCAAATTGCCGTTATTGGTCAGGGAATTGAGTTCAAGAGTCAGGATGTCATGTTGCAGCTTTAAAAGACTTTGGTTAGACCACACTTGGAGTACTGCATTCAATTCTGATAGCCTCCATATCCTTTCTGTACTGTGGCAATGAAGAGGGTGCAGAAGAGGTTTACCAGGATATTTCCTGGATGATAGGGTATGAATTATAAGGTGCAAATGTGTTGCTGGTCAAAGCACAGCAGGCCAGGCAGCATCTCAGGAATAGAGAATTTGACGTTTCGAGCATGAGCCCTTCATCGGCTCATGCTCGAAACGTCGAATTCTCTATTCCTGAGATGCTGCCTGGCCTGCTGTGCTTTGACCAGCAACACATTTGCAGCTGTGATCTCCAGCATCTGCAGACCTCATTTTTTACTCTATGAATTATAAGGAGAGACTAGAAGAACTTGTGTTATCTTCCTTGGAGCAGCGGAGGGTGAGAGGCTCCTTGATAGAAGTCTATAACGTTATGAGATGCATAGATAGGGTTGACAGTCAGAATCATTCCCCTCCAGAGTTGAAATGTCTAAAAATAGGAAATATGTATTTAAGGTGAGAGGGAGAAGTTCAAAGGAGATGTGAGGGCACTTTTTTTTTAAACACAGAGTGTTAGGAGTCTGGAACACATTGTCAGTGGTGGTGGAGACAGATACAAAAGGGGTGTTTAAGACACTTATAGATAGGCTCATGTGTATGCAAAGATTGGAGGGATATGGACAAAAGGCAGGCAGAAAGGATTAGTTTAATGTGGCATCATGTTCAGCACAATATCATGGGCCAAAGGGCCCAATCCTGTGCTGTACTGTTCTATCTCCAATAAGAGACAATTTAACTATTGCTCTTGAACAATAAATGGCATTACTGTCTCTGAATTCCCATCCTCAACATCCTATGTGTTACCATTGACCAAAAATTGAACTGGGCTTGCCATATAAACACAGTGGCTCCAAGAGCAGGTCAGGTGCTAGGAATACTGCAGCAAGAAATTCACCTCCTGACTCCCCAAAGCCCATCCACCATCTTCGAGGCACAAGTCTAATGGGATACTTCTCACTTGACTGGATAACTGCAGCTCCAACAACAACTCAAGTTGGAGTGACACCATCAAGCTTGATTGGCATTCTTACACAGTATCTTCCAAACTAATAACTAATTTCATCTAGAAGGACAAGAGCAGCAGATACACAGGAACAATACCACCTGCAAGTTCTCCTCCAAGTCACTCACTGTCCTGACTTGGAAATATATTACCATTCCTTCACTGTTGCTGGGTCAAAATCCTAGAATTCTGCCCCTGACAGCATTGATTGGTTTACCCACAGCATGTGGATTGAAGTGGTTCAGGGAGGCAGCTCACCGCCAACTTAAGTGCAACTAGAAATGGGCAATAAATGCTGGTCTGTGGGCGATGTCAATATCCAATGGGAGAATATAAAAAGATAAGGCTGAAGCACTTGCAACAATCTTCAGCCAGAAGCACGAGTGGATTATCCATATGGTCACCTCCAGAGGTTCCCAACAACAATCCTCTAAAGGCAGCACGGTGGCTCAGTGGTTAGCACTGCTGTTTCACAGCACCAGGGACCCAGGTTCGATTCCCACCTTGGGTGACTGTCAATGTGGAGTTTGCACATTCTCCTCATGTCTGCGTGGGTTCCCTCCAGGTGCTCTGGTTTCCTCCCACAATCCAAAGATGTGCAGGTTAGGTGAACTGGCCATGCTAAATAGAACATAGAACATAGAAAAATACAGCGCAGTACAGGCCCTTCGGCTCTCGATGTTGCGCCGATCCAAGCCCACCTAAGCTACACTAGCCCACTATCCTCCATATGCCTATCCAATGCCTGTTTAAAAGCCCATAAAGAGGGAGTGTCCACCACTGTTACTGGCAGGGCATTCCATGAACTCAACTCGCTGAGTAAAGAATCTACCCCTAACATCAGTCCTATACCTACCACCCCTTAATTTAAAGCTATGCCCCCTCGTAATATCTGACTCCATACGTGGTAAAAGGTTCTCATGGTCAACCCTATCTAAACCCCTAATCATCTTGTACACCTCTGTCAAGCCACCCCTAAACCTTCTTTCCTCCAATGAAAACAGCCCCAAGTGCCTCAGCCTTTCCTCATACGATCTTCCTACCATACCAGGCAACATCCTGGTAAACCTCCTCTGCACCCGTTCCAGTGCCTCCTATAACATGGCGACCAAAACTGCACACAATACTCCAGATGCGGCCGCACCAGAGTCTTATACAACTGCAACATGACCTCAGGACTCCGGAACTCAATTCCTCTACCAATAAAAGCCAGTACACCAAAAGCCTTTTTCACAGCACTATTTACCTGGGTGGCAACTTTCAGAGATCTGTGTACATGGACACCAAGGTCCCTCTGCTCATCCATACTACCAAGTATCCGACCATTAGCCCAGTACTCCATCTTCTTGTTACTCTTACCAAAGTGAATCACTTCACACTTACCTACATTGAACTCCATTTGCCACTTTTCTGCCCAGCTCTACAGCTTATCTATATCCCGCTGTAACCTGCTACATCCTTCCTCACTGTCAACAACTCCCCCGACTTTCGTATCATCCGCAAACTTGCTCACCCAACCTTCTAGCCCCTCCTCCAGGTCATTTATAAAAATGACAAACAACAATGGTCCCAGAACAGATCCTTGCAGAACACCGCTGAAAACTGCACTCCAAGATGAAGCTTTACCATCAACCACTACCTCCTGTCTTCTTCCAGTCAGCCAATTCCTAATCCAAACCTCCAACTCATCCTCAATGCCATACCTCCGTATTTTTTGCAGTAGCCTACCATGGGGAACCTTATCAAATGCCTAACTAAAATCCATATACACCACATCTACCGCTTTACCCTCGTCCACCTCCTTAGTCACCTTTTCAAAGAATTCAATAAGGTTTGTGAGGCACGACCTGCCCTTCACAAAACCATGCTGGCTATCCTTGATCACATTATTCCTATCCAGATGTTCATAAATCCTATCCCTTACAATTCTCTCTAAGACTTTGCTCACAACAGAGGTAAGACTCACCGGCCTATAGTTACTAGGGTTATCCCTACTACCCTTCTTGAACAAGGGAACGACATTTGCTATCCTCCAGTCTTCTGGCACTATTCCTGTAGACAACGAGGACATAAAAATCAAGCCCAATTGCTCTGCAATCTCCTCCCTTGCTTCCCAGAGAATCCTAGGATAAATGCCATCAGGCCCAGAGGACTTATCTATTTTCACCCTTTCCGGAATTTCCAACACCTCTTCCCGACATACCTTAAAGCCATCCATTCTAATTAATTGCGATTCAATATTCACATCGGCAACAATGTCCTGTTCCTGAGTGAATACTGACGAAAAGTATTCATTCAGTGTCTCCCCAATCTCTTCAGCCTCCACAACTTTCCACAACTATCCTTGACTGGACCTATTCCTACCCTAGTCATTCTTTTATTCCTGACATATCTATAGAAAGCCTTTGGGTTTTCCCTAATCCTATCAACCAAGGACTTTTCATGACCCCTCCTTGCTGCTCTTAGCTCTCTCTTTAGATCCTTCCTGGCTACCTTATAACTCTCAATCACCCCAATTGAACCTTCACGCCTCATCTTTACGTAGGCCACCCTCTTCCCTTTAACAAGGGATTCCAATTCCTTATTAAACCACGGCTCCCTCATACGACCCTTTCCTCCCTGCCTGACAGGTACATACTTATCAAGGACACTCAATAGTTGCTCCTTGAACAAGCTCCACATATCGATTGCACCCTTCCCTTGAAGCCTACTTTTCCAAGCCACGCATCCTAAGTCATGCCTCACCGCATCATAATTTCCCTGCCCCCAGCTATAACTCTTGCCCTGCAGTGCACACTTATCCCTCTCCATCACTAGAGTAAAAGTCACCGAATTGTGGTCACTGTCCCCAAAGTGCTCACCTACCTCCAATTCTAATACCTGGCCTGGTTCGTTACCCAGAACCAAATCCAGTATGGCCTCACCTCTTGTTGGCCTGTCTACATATTGTGTCAGGAAACCTGCATACATTGGACAAACACCGACCCATCTAACGCACTCGAGCTATAGCTTTCCTAGTCAATATCTGGAAAGTTAAAGTCCCCCCATAACATCAACCCTATTACTTTCACTCTTCTCCTGAATCATCCTCGCAATCCTTTCTTCTACATCTCTAGGACTATTATGAGGCCTGTAGAAAACTCCTAACAGGGTGGCCTCACTTTTCCTATTTCTAAGCTCAGCCCAAACGACCTCAGCTGGCGAGTATTCATCCATCATCCTTTCCACTGCTGTTTTACTATCTTTGACAAGCAATGCCACACCTCTCCCTCTTTTACCCCCACCTCTGACCCTACTAAAACATTTAAACCCTGAAACCTGCAACAGCCAATCCTGTCCCTGTTCTACCCATGTCTCCGTAATAGCCACAACATTGAACTTCCAGGTACCAACCCACGCTGCAAGTTCACCTATCTTATTTCGTATACTTCTCGCATTGAAGTATACACACTTCAAGCCACCTTCCTGTTGACAGGCACCCTCCTTCGAGATTGATGCCTTGCTCCTAACCTCTCTACACTCCAGGTCCTGCACCCTAAAGCTACAGTCTAGGTTCCCATGCCCCTGCAGAGTTAGTTTAAACCCCCTGAAAGAACACTAGCAAACCTCCCCCCAAGGATACTGGTGCCCCTCAGGTTCAGGTGTTGACCATCCTGTTTATAGAGGTCCCACCTTCCCCAGAAAGAACCCCAGTTATCCAGAAACTGGAATCCCTCCCTCTTGCACCATCCCTGTAGCCACGCATTTAACTGCTCTCTCTCCCTATTCCTCGACTCTCTATCACGTGGCACAGGTAACAAACCAGAGACTATAACTCTGTTTGTTCTAACTCTGAGCTTCCAACCTAGCTCCCTGAAAGCCTGCCTAACATCCTCATCCCTCTTCCTACCTATGTCGTTGGTGCCAATGTGGACCATGACTTCGGGGCTGCTCCCCCTCCCCCTTAAGGGCCCGGAAAACACGATCGGAAACATCACATACCCTTGCACCTGGGAGGCAACATACCAATCATGAGTCTATCTTGCCCCCACAAAACCTAACTGTGCCCTGAACTATCAAGTCTCCAATAACTATTGCTCTGCTCTTCTCCACCCTTCCCTTCTGAGCAACGGGGATAGGCTCTGTGCCAGAGGCCTGAACCCCATTGCTTACCCCGGTAAGTCGTCCCCCCCACAAGTATCCAAAATGGTATACTTGTTCTTGAGGGGTACGGCCACAGGGGGTCCCTGCACTGGCTGCTTCCTCCCAGTCCCTCTCACGGTCACCCATCTGTCTGCAATCTTTGGAGTTACTACTTCCCTAAAGCTTCGATCTATGACTCCCTCTGCCTCCCGAATGATCCTAAGTTCATCCAACTCCAGCTCCAGTTCCCTAACACGGTCTTGGAGGAGCTAGAGATGGGTGCACTTCCTGCAAGTGTAATCAGCAGGGACGACCATGACATCCCTCACCTCAAACATGTTGCAAGAGGAACATTGCACTGCCTTCACTGCCATCCCTCTAAAAGTAACCTTTAAAAAAAAAGGTCTAAACACTAGAATAAGCAAAATGCAGCACTTACCTTCTTACCACAACGGGTCTTATTATTAGAGGAGGAGGGCGGGAGGGAGGCACTACCGCTGGACTGCCTCAGGTTCCTCTCCTGCGCGCCTTTATAGGAAAGCAACTTACCCAGGTAAGCTTGCACTACACCAGCTTCCGGGTCCGCTCTGCGTTTTTTTAAAAAAACTTTCAAATTTAAACCATTAAACAAACGTCACCAAGCCTTCAAGCAGCCACTGCCAAACAGCCCTTACCTGCTCTGCTGAGAGAGTGAGCCCTGCTCTGCTGAGAGATTGCCCATAGTGTTAGGTGCATTAGTCAGCGGTAAATGTAGCGGAATGGGTCTGGGTGCATTACTCTTCAGAGGGTCAGTGAAGACTTGTTGGACCATTGTAGGGAATCTAATCTGAACAGACCACAGTTGTGCACCTTCAGCCAATTGGACTCACTTCACATGTTATTAAGAGATGGCTGCATAGGGCCGACTGCCTGCCCTTCTTCCGTGGATATATTAGGGCCCGGATGTCCTTGGAGAAGGAGCACGCGGTGTCCACCAACACCCTGAGTTGTTCAGGGAGAGGTGAGTGAGTGCCGCAGGGAGTGGAGTGCATCATTTCCCCTTCAACTCTATTTTGATTTAGTCCCTGCCCTCCCCTTCACTGTTTTGATCACACAGCATTGCCCGTTGATGTGAAGGGCACTGCTCGTCACAGGCCACTCGGATGTTTCCTTTCTTCCTGGTGGTGGAAATTAAATAAAGATTTGCACACTTTGTGTGTCTCACACCTGCACACACACACCATGGGTGCTGGGGAAAAAAATAAGCACTACCGCAGTTAGGCGGTAGTGTGGGGGTTAAAAGAAAAAAAAAGAAAGAAAAAGAAAAAAAAAACAGGAGACCCCCTCCAACTCGATTTTGATTTAGTCCCTGCCCTAAAAAAAAGAAAAAAAGAAAAAAAAAGAGATGGCTGCAATCAAATGCTACTGCAAAGGTTGTGAGTCCCAATAACTTTCCAGAACCTGCCACATACTTAGCCAAGCTGCTGCAGCAAGACAGCAACTTTAAATTTTTTTTTAAATTGACAGTCCTTTCAAAATGCTTCAGATGATTGATGAAAATGACATGGGGGTTGGTGCAATCTTGTTACAAAATAATAAGTCATGAATAGAGAAGCCAGTGTAGCACTTTTCTAAGAAATTACATCAGTCTCATAGGAAATACATTACCACAGTAGAACATACCTCGGAATTATTACTGACTTTTCAAAACATTGAAGACTATGTCTGACACTGTAACATTAATACATCATGACCATAACCATTAGCATTCACTAAAAAGATTAAAACTTGAAATGTAAGACTACTTAAATGGAATGTGTTTTTTCAACCATTTAATGTAAAGATTGCTCACGTTTCTGGAAACAATATTGTGATTGAGAGTAAAATGATGGTAAAGGATTAAGAAATCCTGAAAGATAAAATAAAGTTGTTGGAGGGAGGAAGGATGAACAGATACAAGTAATGTGTTTGTCATTTGCGAGTCATATATCTTGTGATGAAACATTTGTTCAGAAATACCATTTACTTGCCCTTAAGAGATGAAAAGACCATATCCTTTTATTTTCCATATTTTTGATTTTCTGCTCAAGTGGAAAAAGGAGGGTTTCAACATGAAGTATTGTGAAAGGAACTGTTGCACAACCTGTGCTGTTACAAACTGCAGTCCAAGATGGAGGCCTGGAGGAGTAAGCAGCAAGCTAAAGCTGCCATGTACCCAGTCGGAGAATTTTCCACCATCTAATTTCTACCTGGGGTGAGAGAGCATAGAAAACTGCATATCAATTGTGCACGATTAGATACTGGACATGTTATTGCATGCAAATGGGCCTTTCGCTGCTCACTAGCGAGATTCTCGTCTCACTGTTTAAAACTTGTTTGCAATATTAGACTTTTTAATCTCTGTATCAAGAATCTCATTTTTCTAATCTTGCCGTATTTCCCCACCTGAGTCATTGTTGTTCAGGGGCTGGGAATACCCAATCCCAAATTTCTATGTTTGCCAAACATTTTTAGGGTTGTATCATTAAACAGGTAAATTGGGTAACATTGGTTACTTACCATCTGGCAATTTTCCTACATTTCTTTTTGCATTACACAATGTGAAGGTGCAGAGATACCAATGAGAACAGCATTTTGTTCCAAATCCCTGGATGAATGAATGTAATCGACAAAATTATTCGTTTCCAGTAAGTGAAAAAGAGTAAAATTCTATGATAAAACCAGGTAGGAATTTTTCATTCTTCATAATCTAGAGGCAAAAGCTTTTGTATTATACTTTATGAAGCAATACTGCATACTCCAACCTAAGTGGTTTACATTACACTCATAAGTAATTAAGTAAATCCGTTCCATGCATGAACATGTCCTATGCTTAATCTGTATCCATTTGATAGAGGCCCAAATATTGAAAGATAGTCAATGCAACCTTTAAATTACTCAGATAATTATACAATACACACTGAATGCTAATTAGCTTCATTATTTAAAGTCACAAAATGCTGCCTGAAAAAAAAAGCAGAATTTCCCCCTCCCTATGATGTCAATAAAAATGATGCGCATCATGACTTTAAAATAAAATCAGATTCTCACCATCAAATTAAACTTTGATATTCATTCTCCTCTTTAGATGGCAAGGTCACTTTGTCGTCATCTAGAAGCCTAGATTCAAGAATTTGCATCTCATTAATTATCCCTCTCACCAGAATTCATTTGCCCTTCCCAATTAACTTCTGCCCAGTTGAGATACTGATGTTTCAGAAACGCGCTT